>NC_090925.1:815177286-820177286 GCF_040938575.1 Ambystoma mexicanum | reverse complement strand
GCTGACATACAAATTAAACATCAGTGGTGCCAAGGAGCAGCCTTGTTTCACTCCTATATAAGTTGGTATATTCTCTGATAGTGTGCCCTCCTTAGATAGGCAAACTCTAATAGAAGTATTGGTGTGAAGGAGAGCTAAAAGCTGTACAAGTTTAAGTGGGATGTTAATCTTCAGCATCTTACCCCAGAGTCTTGATCTAATAACCCCATCAAAAGTGTTGGAGAGATCTAGGGATGCTAAGACAACCTCCCCTATGTCAGATTGGTGGACATAATCTCTTAAATGAGCCAGTATAGTACCATTCAGACTAGTGCCTAATTCGGCTCTGAAACCAACCTGAAATCTACTTAGGCAGGAATTTACTCTCACTGCTTGATTAAGGTCTCTTAAGAGTAAGATACCAAAGACCTTACTTGCCGCATCAAGGAGCGCTATAGGTCTATAATTGTGGGGATTAAGGATAGCACCCTTTTTGAACACTGGCACTATAATACTTTGGGCCCATGAATTATGTATAATATGGGTCTCAAAAATGCACTCAAAAATAGGTTTTAATACCTTAGCCCACAATTCTGGTTCCACCTTCACGGCGAAGGGGGGGGGTGCCGCCTCGGCCCGGTGCCCTTGACGGCTTAAGTTTATTAATCGCCCTAATGATGTCCTCCCAATCCCAAGGGCAATCACCCTGAGCTGGGGTTTCCAAGAAGGATTCTGAGTCCCCAACGAAGGCGGAAGGGAGAGAACATTTTTTGAGATAATAAGCATACCAAACCTCCTCAGAAATGGACAATCTAATTTATCTCTAGCCAGAGTTAACATTGAGTTTACTGACGCCCAAAAATTAACCTCCTTACCCCTACAGAGGTTTTCAATCATGAGTTGATGAATTTTTGAATTACTATCTATTTTCAAGGATTTGATAACATTTTTATGTCTTATGATGATTCTCTTTTTGTGAATCTGAAAGAGTTCTTTTGAAAGGGTAAGGCGAGTAAGGTGTACCAATTGCCTTAGTTTCATGTGTTTGGAGTAGTGTATCGCAGAATCCCAGCTAACACTTTTTCTAGCTTTGAAGATCCAAGAGGTTCATATTCAGACAAAATTGTTAACATCAAAACGAAATGGCAGAAACACAAGGACATTGTACTGAACAGAATGAATGTTCAACGGTTACTACATGCAATTCCCAACTTACAAATTATTAAATCAAAGGACATTCAGATGATAGAATTTCGTCAAGAATACCGAACCAATAATGTAGCTATACACTTTCAGACAAAGAACGCAGCAAACACTTTATTAGACATGGCAAGCGAAATGGACACCTTGGGATTTGAAATCACAAATAAAGAATTTACCAATAACAGAATTACTAAGGAAAAACAACATCAAATGTGCCTTTTGCACTTATTTTTCTCTGTTCATCTTACCCTGCCCCCTCCTGTCTCCTCTTCTTCATGAATAGCCCTTGCATTATTGAAACGACTAATAGGCTCGTACAATAATTATGTCATATGTTGTAACAGTTTGTATTCCTCCTTGTCCTATGTTGTACCACTAAACGCACAGCACTTGCCCATTCTGAATGTTTCAATGCCTATAAAAAATGTCAATATTTTGTTTAACTACTCACCCTCCCTTCGTTGGAGCGCTTTGAAACACTTGTTAAGTGTATAGGCGCTATATAAATGACCAATAAATACATAAATCACTTCTGCAAGTTTGCCAAAGGGGATGTTGACAAACTGATTGTTGTTGTCATGTGGATATGCTTGGATGCCAACAACTGTACCAATTACTCCATTGACTAAACCTTTTTCTACGTCAAGGTTACGTTTAAGAATTACTCTGCAGTTTAGACACAGAGTTAATACTTATTCTAATCCAGCTGTGTTGGAGATACATTTTTCTAAACTATTTCATTGTGCTGTTGCTTGTTGACACATAGGTACTGTCATGCAGTGCACTTCTAGTTTGTCTGTGGAGCTGATATGCAGTATGGGTTGCATTTCTTTTTTCAACATTGTATCATTAAATTGACTACAGCTTGCAAGGGTTGGCATTAAGAACATGCATTTTATATTTTGTTCAGATAATTGTTCCATGATGTTAGAAGCAGATGTGTTTTGCCCATATAGCTCACAGATTAGTCTAGTATTTAAGATGCATTTTGCATCTTTAGTAAGCAGACCAGTTCTACTACTTTCTAAAATGTTATCAAAGGTGAGATCTGCAGACTGGCACATGTTTTGACTTAGTTCTCTGTAGTGAAAATGTTGCCAGAGATTTACATTTCCAAATCTGCCTAGTGTGTTACGGAATTGTTTGTGTCCTAATGTTTTGAAAATAGGTTGACCGTTTACTGGTTTTAACTGTGGGAGATCTCTGAAAACAATAACATGTTTTCCTCCAAACAGTTCTTCCTAGTCAGTTTTTAGGACTTCTTGCATTCTGATATGAATTAAAGCCAACATGAGGATGGTCACCATTTGTTTCAGAATTCTGCATACTTCAGTAGCAGCTTCTGCTGATAATTTGTAGTATTCAAATTTGTTTTGGTTTTCTACTGCGAGGAGCAGCACTCAGTGTAAAGTTAGACCTCCTATGTTGTAAGCAGCTAGACCTGTGGAGGTGTTACAACAGATGAAAGGTTGTTGATTGTTAAGCTTTGCAGAAATGTGCTGATTATTTTAATTAAGACTGTTTTACCAGAACCAGCTTCACCATTTACATACAGGAGCAGAGGTATATAATGTTTACAGCTACACGTTTTAGTTTCATGTTTAAAACCATGTTCAATTTCTTCAGTGACTTCTAGATAAATGGTGAGTTGTTCATCATTTAGCTGTGATTTTAGCACTGACAAGTCTTCTTCAGATTGTTTAGACTGATGCATGGTATTTGTCATGGCTATTTCTGCTTCATTTGGAATGAGTGGTTTTCCAAGTGGTTCTTGGCTTCATGTAAGGGAAGGTTGACTGCCCTCAGGAGTGTCTTTATCTAGTCTTCAATTTCTTCCTCTTGTTGGGGTTCATTGTCCAACATTTGTTTGTATTGTTTGAAATTGACATTTGTTATACTGCTTTCATTTGCTTTGAATGCAGCTTCAAATGAGTCATGATCACCTATTAATTCTTCTTCTGTTCTCCAAGGTTAAACAGTTGCAGTAGTGTCATGTAATAAAGTTTTCTCTATGTTGCAGAGATTTAAATTATAACTTTATATGATTAATTAGGCTGTGTTTCTTAAGTTTTACTAGGCTTCCTTCACAAGTTGATATTGCATATTTGCCAGTTGTCTCATATTGTGTGACATTGTTTTTGTAGGAGTAGTTTTGGGTTATGTCGTACAGGCACATGTTTTCAAAAGCAGTACTCCTGTTTGGGTAGTATGTGTTAATTAAATTGTTTTTTAAAATGTCCTGGCTGTTGGGATCATTTGTGGCTACTGTTTCTATCTCTTGGTAGGATTTTAGTACTCTTTTTCGGGATGAAGCTGGACCAAGGTTTAGCCAGACAATGTGTTCAGATTTAGTTCAAACCAACCTGCTTTTGCCAACAGGTAACCCAAATGCATTCTCTGTGGACAGATGTCCTTCTAGGTTTCTCAAACACATATACAAATTCAAAGTTGATACTAATGACATGACCCTAAGGTCAAACATCAGTCATATTTTACAGAAACACATTTCAATGTTGAAAGAGCTTACATGAAATAAATCAGTATTTATTGTTTATTGGGTGTAAACCCACCCAATAACTTGGTGTTGTGTTCAATTCGCAGTTACACAAAACTTCTGATTATGGAACACTTTACAAATCCAGAGAAAGGTGTCAACCGTTTCTCCTCTGCATAAACCGATACACTTTTTTTTAACAGTTTCATTTCTATAGAAAGTCAACTCAAGTTTGATTAACACAATTGCTGACGAGTTTCGGATATACAATCCATCCTCAGGGCTTTGAGTTGTCTTTCATCTCAAAAAGGTATAACTACATTTACATGTTCATCTGTGTACCTACAATGTATAACAAATAATAATATTAACACCTTACTTAAGATCATCATTATTCTATTAGATTCATCAACTTTGTTCCATAAAGTATCACTAAACACTAACCTCAGACAGGTATGAGGTGGCCTTGAAGTATGTTCAGCCTGTGAAACCAAATATATTGCAATTGTTTTTCCTGCATACTCCTGCAACCGAAGTTCACCACTTAACCTCATATATATTTGAATATGATATTGAGCATTAGTGTAACACTCACCCAGCAATAGCTGATTGTGGACCCGCTGGGAGATTTTGTCGTAGTCAAGGTTTGCTCATGAGAGTCATCTGCCTCTCTAACAAATTGAAAACATACAATGGACTATGTTACGGGCAACTTTATAAAAGTTGTCATCAGTTCAAGTACACGCGTATATTAGGACGGTCTGTGTGTTTATATACATCCTGGCTTAAGTGCATCTAAATGGGTCATTGCTACGATCATACCTGCACTGTATAATAATGTCCTGGGAGTGTCATATGGCGCTCTCTGGATTCAATCAGAGCCATATCTGTAACTGCCGGTTGCGGCAGAACGCTTAGGACTTTTGAGTGGCCTGAGCTGCCTCCTATTTTCAGATGTTGAAAGTCAAGTTAAAGGACTTACCCTAGGTATTGTCAAACACGGAATATGAGGCAGCCAACCGGGTTACCGGTCTGGTGCCTCGCTCATGTGTATATATATATATATGCAACGTGGCCATGGCAACCTTATGCATGCGTGTCGAGGCCGGTGGCCATCTTAGTGTGGGATTTTCTCGCTCCAAGGATAGAGACTCACTACTTAATCAATGCTGCCACCATATGTTCTCAGGTGCTAAATAAAGAGCCCACCAATGTGTTCAGATTTGCCATATAAGGCTGTACCCGTTAAACGGTCCGCAGCTTCATATTGTATTGTATTGTATTGTATAAGAATGTGTAGAGCGCAGCAAGACCTGGCGGCATCAAGGCACTAAAGAGAGAGTGAGATTGCAAACAGTAATAAGAACAGAAGAGTTTTTAGCTGCTTTCGAAAAAGGAAGTGAAAACAGGGATGTCCCAAATCTGGGAGGTAGGGCATTCCATAACGATGGAGCAAGCACAGGGAAAGACCAGCCAAGACTGATTGGCTGATCGGAAAGGCCTCTTAGGTTTGTAGGATGAGAGTCTGGATTGGAGAAACTCAGCAGCGACATGTGGATGGCACGATGAACGATACACAAAATGTTAAACTTCACTCGGCTCCTAACGGAGCCAGTGGAGGCAGCGTAGAACGTCATGAGAGTGGGCCATTATAGGAGCATTTAGGGCGAACCTAGCTGCAGAATTTTGGAGCATCTGAAGACGTTGAAGCAGAGCCTCTGGTTGACCAAGATAGATCCCATTACAAAATCAATTGATTCCATGATGGCAGCAATCACAATTTTTGATGTGGAATCAATCGGGAGAAAGTGAAGAACCTTCTTCAGCACTTTGAGTTTGACAAAACCTGTTTGACAAACTGCGGAAATTTGGGTTTCTCTAGAGCCAGAGGCCATGATTTTAATGCCTATGCTCTTAACTGAGGTAGAAGGTTCAGGACAAGGGCCAAAGGATGTAGGCCAGTATTCTGAACTCCAGAGATGTCTTGCAGAGTAAGGGCCAACCACCAAGACCTCGGTTTTCTCTCCATTTAGTTTAAGCAAATTGTTGCCCATCCAGATCTCCACTGCCGAGAGGCAGTCCTTCAACTTTTGGGAAGAGTCTTCCATGGGTACATTTAGGTGATATGTCATCCCAGAGGTATTTTAGCTCTGTTTTCTCAGCTTTGGTGAGATAGGCTGTGACATATCTTGCAGCTGCAGTGGAATGGTCTGCAATGTATTGTATGTCTATATTTGCATTCCACAATAGGGCAATGATTGCATTGTAATCATTGATGCACTTGGATGCTTCATTTCGTTTAATGGTGTATATGTTTTTAGAGGGATTGCCTTTTACACTGTGTCTAACAGAAGACATCAAGCTATTTACTTGTCCTTTTGCGCAAACCGGTGTAGGGAAGCAAAAGCGACATTTGGTATAGTATTTCCTTTGTTTTTATATCTACATCAGTAGTATTTGCCACAGATATGTTTTTGGAAGTGTAAGATTTGTGTATGTATGTGTGGTTTCTGAAGGGATGTCGCAGGTAATGTATTTTCAATAAACTGTAAAACAGTGGCATCAATGTCATGGCCAAATTTGGGAGCATCCTTTATCCACAAAAGCATGTGGATGTGTGGTGCTCCTCTTGATTAATATTCTTTTCTCCAAAAGAAGTGTTCCAATCCTTCGAGTGGAGGGATAGTTTTTTTGCAGATTAATTGCAGCATGGCAATGAAGCGATGGTAAAAGTACCTTGATACATTGACAGGGTCAAGTGAACAGAGTTCTCCTGGTGTTTTTATGTCTATTTCCTCTTTATTTTGGTTTCCAGTGCGTAAGAAGTCGTGCAAGTCATCCAATGCATATTCTGCACAATTTAAAGTAACAAACAATGTGGGTGGGCGTAGGTTCCTTAGCATACAACATGAATCAGTATGACATCGGAACCAGTATTCTTTTGTACCATGCATGTTTGTCAAGAGATTTGTGATACTTGACTGCAAAACTCAATCTTTATCTTTTATCTTTTGAAGCAGTTGGGAAGCAGACATGCTTAAAACATTAGAGCCTGTTTTTAATGTGTGCAACTCCATAGCATAGAGTTAGTTGACTTTCGAACAGGAGGTTGACAATGCATTCTACATTTTGTCTGAATCTGGGGTCTTCAGAATGCATTCGTAAAGAGCGATATTCTGATGCAGTAATTTGTGTGGTTCTTTCATCATATCTTCCTCCTTTTCCTGTAGGAAAGAGTAGAGGAAAAGAACATGCTTCTACACTTTTCTCCCATATGCTCATTGGGGATCCTTTGGCATGATTCGTATTGTTATGTTTCTAATGCATCTTCTATGGTGTCTTTGGAGTGTGGTGGGTGAATTGTATACTTGTCTAAAATGTTGGCTGCAGTAACAGGATCTACACGTTCACATTGGCCAATTGGTGGTGAATCTTGAATTATTTGGCCGGTTTCTTTTAATTTTTCCTCTATGTTTATATATTTGTAGTATTCATTGTTTTCTTTGAGATATTGTAGAACTTGTCTAACTTTGGTTATGTCGACTAGTTGCTGCCAAATATTTTTGTCTTTTGTTATTACACCATTAACTAGTACAATCAAAGATGGATTTATTGGCCATTGTACGCCTAGAGTTTCTACATTTTCTTTAAGATGTAATGGCACATATACTCCTTTGCCACAAATGCCTTTTAGTAACTCAGATGGAGGCAATTTGGCTGTTTTCAAGTGATGGCGTATTATAGCTTGAAATGGGTTTACTGTTTGGACTATAATGCTCTCATACAAGTTAAGTTGTTGGAGCGTCTTTGGAAGTGGGAATATTAGTTATTAGTGATAGCATGTGATGGCATTTGGATATTATCAAGCTTTGTATTGCAGTATGTGCAAACTATTGAGGGGTCAGTTATTTTGACTTTATTTTCTATTGTTAGATATAAAGCTAATTGGAACCTTTCAGATGTTGGCTATTCAAGTCTATAGCTGAGGTTACAGAAACTCTTTCTGTTGAAATATCAGTCCCTGGACCCCCTACAACTCCCAACAACGCCACCCAGTAGCCATCGCTAGAAGTTCACCTCCAGTTCTGAGCCACGTCTGCAAGGCACTGTGGGTATGCAAATTACCCCAAATGCACATTTGTTTCTCCAGGAAATTATCTTTCTCTTAGAGGGCAGTTCTACTAGGTGCGTTGTGGAATGTGTGACCTGGCTCAAATGGAATATTCTACTTTCACATTTCTGGTAAAAGGGTTTTTTCCAATTCTTTTTAAACCCACCATAACTTTCTTTGATATTTATATATATATATAAATATATATATATCTATATATATGTATATATGTATGTAAAAAACAAATCCTACCACGGGCAGGCAAACCACACTCCGGTTCAAACGGGATGCCACATGATTTAGAAAAACGACCAAGAACAAAATGGCTTGGAACGTGTAGCAGCTGTGTAGTTATGGTTAAGTTGCTCAACCCATAGGAAGGGCAATTTTTGGGTGGCTTATAACTTTGCCCTCCCTGGACAAATCCTCATGAAACTTGGCAAAAAAAATTATATTGCCCCATCAGATTAATTCTGCGAAGTTTGGTGAAGTTTCTTGCAGTGGGGGGCAAAGTTATGGGGGGTCCCCAAATGTATGTTTTTTCCATAGACGCAATTGAAATTTTTCTCACACCTACAGCCACATTCCGCTCGACGGATTTTCACCAAATTTCTGGCAGGAGTTGCGGCTTGGTCCCGAAAGCGTGCTTTTGTAAATGTGGTGTAAATCCATCCAGTAGTTATTAGGTCAAATAAATTGGTGATGTGTGGAATCGGCCTGTGGACTCACTTCCCTGTTCGGTCTACGGACAGGCCTTTGACTGGCCCACAGGATCACGTGATGTTCAAGGACATCAGATGCACCCGCTGATTGGATGGCAAAAAGCGTTGCATCATATTTTTGGAAAAGCCCGCCATGTTGTATCCGCGGACAGCCGCCAGTGTCCGCGGACAGTGCGGTGGGGAAAAAGTGTGGAAAACATATTTTGTGTTATTTGGTGTTGGAAAGAGGGGCTGGGAAGGGTGGGGGAGTGGTAAAAAGATGATATGGGGATCAGCCACCAGGGGGCGCACAGGCAATGGCTGCTTGAGTACCAAGCTCCCGCCGAAGCCAGGTTGAATCAGGGGATTGAGCCCCCCCGAGACTCCCCGAGGTGGATTAGAGGAGCCCGAGCGGTTGGTGACTCTCCAGGGCTTCCCGCGCCAGAAAGAGCGACGCCTGGGGACACCCGAGAGACGGAGAATGGACCCGCGGCCTCAAGGGGAAAAGCGGCAGGGGATTGGGAAGGCCGCAGACCCAGAGGAGGAGCTGCGGCTCGCCGGAATAAAGAGACCACGCCGGGAGGCCACTCTCCCCTCCCCGACCCGCGTCCTGCACTCACAGGTGGCGTACGCGGAGCGAGGACACCGAGCCCCCAGGAAGCAGGTGCGTGGCCCTGGAGTGAAGCGGCGGCGCCCCGTGGGCTCACAGGAGGTGAGGACCCGCAGCCCCGGCACCGGACCCTGGGGGGGCAAATAAACAAAATTAAAAAAAAGAAAAAAGAGCTTGAAGCCCCCTGACCCTCGTTGGTCACGTGAAGACGGCAACACTACGGGCCTAAGCGAGGAGGCCCCCCATGAAGCTCCTCGGGCCGTCCCGAGAGGGGACTCATCCCTATCCCACAACGTTCCCGCCCAACCCATGAGCGTCCCCTACATAGGACGCACAGACCACCGGGAGGCGGCCGGGGAGCAGACAGGCCCTCACCAGACTTACACGGAGGATAGGAGTACAGCCCGCCTCCCCCCGCGTGATCCCTCAGAGCTTAGGGGCGTCGAGTGCCGAGGGGAGAGGCGAAGGTGCGGAGACCTGCAGTTTGGAGAGCAGGTGGGTGGTGGCCCCTGGATATTCTCATAGGGCGTGTGCCCGCCCCAAAAAAACAGTTAAGTGTGGACAAGTGGCATCAGGTGGGGGGCGAGGGTCTTGGCGCTTTGTCCCTCCACCCTGAGGGAGAGACCCCACGGGCCCAGCCAAGAGGACTCTGCCGACCAAACCAACCTCCCCCAGGAGGGCAAAAGAAGACTCCGACAGCCACAGGGTAGCTGGACTGGGTGTGAGGCCCCCGCCCGGTGTAGGTGGGGCGTGTGCCCGCCCAGAATTGAGCCCCCAGCAGCAGCAAAGACAAATAAAGACAAGAGGGGGGTGGCCCTGGCCCGGCACCCCCTCTCCCCCGATTCCCCTCTGGGTATCCCAGGAAGGAAAACACCGGCCAGTCCGGGAGGGGATCCCTCGACCCCACCGGGGCTGCGGAAGACTCAGTGGCAGGGCCCACAGGGCGACCAGATGAACTGGCAGGAGACCCTGCAAGAATATCGCTATCAGGAGGCAGGAAGTAGCAACAACGGTTCAAGGCTTAACAGAGAAATGGCCCAGTCGGAGGCCTCGGCACCTTCCACAGCGGCAATGGAAAGGGGCTTTGCCTCAATCCTGCGAGAAATCAGGGACATGCGTTCAGACATCGCCCAGAAATTCGAAAAAATGGACCAAAGGGTGGAGAAGGTTGAGGACAGGTTGCTACAGGTGGAAACCAACCAATCGACATCAGTGACCCAATAGGTACAAACAGGCATGAGGCTAGCAGCCCTGGAGAAGAGGGATGAGGAATGGGCTAGGCAGATGGACAATTTCGAAAACAGGGAAAGGAGGAACAACATCAGATATTTCGGGGTCCCCGAATCGGAAGGTGAAACGGAGAGAGATATTACCCGAGTGGTGAGAGACATCATCACCCTCCTGTTTGCAGAAGAGATGACAACGGAACTCCCATTCAACAGGGTTCACAGGGCAGGGGGAAGAGCAGGGGGCCCCCGGTCGATTTTGGTCCGGTTCCATAACTATACGGAAAAGACAAAAGTGCCGGAGGAGGCCAGGAAAGCGCAGGAGATCACTTACAACCATGCCCAGATCTCAATCTATCAGGATCTCTCCGCCTATACACTGGCCAAACGCAGACTGTGCCGCCCCCTAACGCAGCTGCTCAAGGAGAAGGGAGTGCGCTACAGATGGGGCTATCCTTTTTCTCTGGCCTTCGAATATATGGGTCAACAGACGACACTGATCACAGAGGAGGACATAAGGGGAGCCATCCAGGATTATGTGACGGAACCGATCCCCCAGACGGGTCCAACAGGGCCGGGGGTGGGCAGATCAAGTGGTCTTGGCCCGTCGGGAGACAGGAGAAGGAAAACTGGCGCAAGGGAATTTAGAAAAATGAATACTCCGTCACCGACGAAGGATGGAGAGCAGAACGACTCTGAAGGCTGAGGGTGGGGGCGGCCCGACCAGTTATGGAATGGGAATTGAAGACTCAGAGGTTCTACCACAAGCAGCGTCCCCTTGAACAGCAAGTATAAGGGGGCCATAGAGGGAACGATGCTGCAGGGGGGGTGGAGGGGCTCAAAGTGACATAGATCACCTGGCTGAGGAGGGCAGGCTGGTGGTCCGGCCAAATACCAGCGATGGCGGAACTAACTGGCTGGACGCCGGGGAGGGGGGAGGGGGGATACATGAAAGTTGGGGTTGTTCATTCAGGGGTTGGGGATGGGGGCAGTTGGGGGAATGTTTAAGGCCACCCTGGGGGAGGGAAGGGGGAGCGGGGGAGCATAATGTAAGACTAAGGGAGTGTGTAGGGAAGGACAATGTGATGATGTTGACCGAGAGAAAAGGAAACCTAGATTATGGCGGAAAGTCTGCCAGCCCTGGGAGTGGGTTCCCTCAACGTACGGGGCCTGAACACCCCCACCAAGAGGTCCCTGGTCTGTAGGGAATTTAGAAGGGCGAAACTTGACCTTCTTTTCTAGCAAGAGACGCACTGGGCACGGGGGACAGAGCCCAAAATGCGGGGGGGAGGAATTGGAGAGGTTTTTTGCGCTTCCCACAAGGCTAAGAAAAGAGGGGTGGCTATTTTATTAGCGAAGAATGTAGGCTTTGATAAAGAGGCCATACTGAAGGACCCTGAGGGCCGCTACTTGCTGGTAAGGGGCTCCTTACAGGGCGCCTGCTTACTCTCGCCGTAGTATACGGACCAACCGAAGGCCAAACTCAATTCTGGGTAGATGTGAGGGATAGGCTAAAGCTATTTGTTCAAGGCACTGTGGTTGGGGGGTGACTTACTTCAACATCGTCCTGGACCCAACCTCTGACAGGAAACGCGTAGGTCCCCAAATCTCCATGGCAGCAGATGAAACCATGGCACGAAACTTCCAGAAGGTTAACACAGAACTAGGCCTGGTGGACACAATCCCGACCCCCAGGACGGGTGATCCCTCCTTCACATACTATTCCGCTATCCATACATCATATTCCAGAATAGACTACATCCTAGTGGATGAGTCCCTGCGCCCATATTTCACCGGCCACAGGGTCGACCCTGTCCCCTGGTCATACCAGGACATGGTCCGAGTCACCATAGCAAGGGGATGGCAAAGTGAACGCAGAGGACGATGGAAATGTAACGACTCCTTGCTGAAAGACGAGGTCCACGCACAGGAGGTGCTAGACGCCATAACGGAATTCTTCAAATTCAACGATAATGGGGAGGTAGGCACACACACCTTGTGGGACACCTTCAAGGCAACCTTACGGGAGTCCTCATCAAAAAGGGAGCCCAGAACAAAAGAGAAAGGGAAGCCCAGGAGATGTCTCTGCGAGGAAAAATAACCCAACTCCAGCCGGGGGGCCCCCCAGATCAACCCCTGGACCGCAAGCAGGTAGCTACCCTGGAAGACTATAGACTCCAGTTAAAAGACCTCCTCCTACACAAAACAGAGAGGAGTCTTCAGCTGGTTAAGCAAAAGTACTATGAAAAGGGGGACAGGGGGGACAGGGCGGATAGGATTCTAGCCTGGAAACTGAGGGAGGTACAGAGAAGCAGAATGGTGAAAGCGGTGAAGAATGAGCGGGGGTCGATAGGTCATGATACGCCCCACATAGGAGAGGCCTTCCGCCGATATTATGAAAAACTATATTCATCAGAATATGATGGGGGCGAGGCCGAGATTGAAGGATTCTTGGCAAGGGAGATGGCAGAGAGGATGGAGGGTCCGGTGACAGAGGACGAGGTGGAACACGTGATTAGCGGGATGAAGGTGGGCACTTCTCCGGGCGAGGACGGCTTCACAGTGTACTTCTATAAAAGGTTCCGCTCTACCCTAGCCCCTCACTTAATGAAGGGGTTTAATGCCGTGTTAGAGGGGGGAACCCTCCCAGAATCCATGATGGGGCCATAATAGTAGTGTTGCCCAAGGAAGGCAAGGACCCTGGGGAATACTCCTCCTTCCGCCCAATATCTCTGTCAAACATTGACGTAAACATCCTGGCTAAGGTGGTGGGGAGGCGGATGGAAGAGATCATGCCGAAGCTGGTTCATGGAGACCAGGTGGGATTCATAAGGGGTAGACAGGGCTCAGACAACATTGTGACAGTTTAAGTGCCTGGTTTCCCTTTTCTCCCCCTTCTGTTGAGCTCTCCTCACCTGAACTGCCGGAATTGCTGTCGGGGTCCTGCAGACGCCATCGAAGTAGATAATTCTTCTCCTTTTTCCGATGAGCTTGCTTGTCACGGAGGGAGGCCACCGTGACCGCTGAGGAGAACAGCTGTCTGAGGACCTCCCTTCCGGAACCAAGCCAAAATAGGGGAAAAACCCCAAATGGGGAAAAACCCTTGGACTCCTCTGGTCTGTAGCACGGAAGGCGTAGTTCCAGCGGAAAGTAGACTTTCAGATGAGTAGGAGGTAGGTAATAGACTGGATCCGTATGAGTAACTGAAGGCAACACTGCAGCGGAACAGGGGAGTCCTGCAGTGGGGAGCCGGAGGACAGGGCTCCACGGAACGCCCACCAGCCACTGCAACAGCGTGGCAAGGACCGGAGGAGAGGTAGGCAATGGAGAAAGGCGCCAGACAAGTAGCGGAGAGAGAAAAGAAAAGCGTAGGGAAAGGGGCGGCGCCTGTCCGCGGGGACGGGGCCGCAAAAGAAGAGAAACGGTTACTGCCGAGGCGCGGCGGCAGCAGAGAAAACTGGAGGGGAGAGAAAGGTAAGAGGAACACTCGCTGGCGGGCGCGAAGGACAGAAGCCTGGACAGAGCGAGGCAGGAGCGAAGAAACCCGGAAGAGCGAGAGCTTCCAAAGGATAGTTGCAACGCAAGGACCGCTGGGTCGGGAGAGAAGATATACTCCCAGCGGCCCCGCGCTGCAAGGAGGAAAAAGTAACAGACACAAAGGAGGGACTAGTACCTCCCGTACCTACGTCCCAAAACCCAGCGCGGAAGAAGCCGCCAGTCGGGACGCCTGCGGGTGACAGTATGCCCCCTTCCAGTCCGCATCACCCCAGGCTTCCCCGGGTGCAGGCGGTGGAATCTGGCGAGCAAGCGAGGAGCATGCACCTGAGAAGCAGGTTCCCAAGAGTCCTCCAACTCCGGATAACCCTTACAGGACAAAAGGTATTCCAACCTCCCTCGGTAGAACCTAGAGTCTCTAATGTTGGAGACCTCAAATTCTGCTTGATTAGGTGTGTGTGAGGGAGTGCGTCTGGGCACTGGTCTGTGATGAGAATCGGAATAGAAAGGTTTAAGGAGAGATGAATGAAATAAAGGGTGAATGCGATTCAGAGAAGGAGGCAACCGAAGACAGTAAGCCACAGGATTGCTCTTGAGAAGAATGGGAAAAGGACCCAGAAAGTGAGGGGCGAGTTTAGAGGGCCTTGTCCATCTGGGTAAAAACTGGGTGGACAACCACACCTTGTCGCCTGGCGACAACCACACCATGTCCAATCTGGACATTCTTTGCAGTGTTTATCTGCTCCGATCTTCGATCGTCTCCTGCTGTTCTCTAAACTCCGCAATGCCGTGGCATGGGCATCCTTGATCTGATCCAGTACCTCTTCGGCTGCTGGGGAGTTGGTGAAACTGGGAACCTCGGGAAGAATGGATTTAGGGTGGACCCCATAAGTACAATGGACCCCATAAGTACAAAAGAATGGCGAGAGACCAATGGCAGCGTGTCTGGTATTGTTATACGGGAATTCTGCAGTAGGGAGTAGAGAAACCCAATTGTCCTGATGCTGAGTGACGTAACATCTCAGATATAGTTCGAGAGTAGCGTTCAGGCGTTCCGTCATCCCGTTGGATTGGGGATGGAATCCCGAAGAGAGTGCTCTCTCAATCCCCAATCGGGTACACAGGGCTGTCCAGAATCTCGAGGTGTACTGACTTCCCCGATCAGAGATGATTTTGTCAGGTAAACCGTGAAGTCTGAAGATGTCTCGTGCAAACACCTCAGCCATCCTGGTGGCTGTAGGAACACCAGAAAGAGGAGAGAAATGTGCCATCCTGGAGAACGCATCTACCGTGACCATGATGCAGGTACAGGATTCGGATTCTGGTAGGTCTACAATGAAATCCGTAGAAACCAACCCCCAGGGGCGAGTAGGCATCTCAACTTGGGTAAGTAACCCCAACGGTTTCCCTGTAGGATATTTAGACCGAGCACAAATAGGACAGGTCTTAACAAAGTCCAGGGTATCTCTTCTCACGGCGGGCCAGCAAAAATTCCTCGAGATGAGCTCCAGGGTGTTGATTCCCCCGCGGTGACCTGCAAGGCGAGAAGTGTGACACCAATCCAGAATCTTCTTCCGCAGCGGGCCTTCCGGAACATACAGTCGTTTCTTGAAGAACAGCCAGCCGTCCTTCTCCTGGTAAGGAGAGTCAGAGTGTAACGGTAATTGGGGAAGTTCCTGAACCACAGCGGTTTTAACCTCTTGTAGGAAAGAACTAACAAGGGCCAATATCCGATTGCGATGGAACATAGGTTCAGCAGATAATGAGGCCCTTTCCTTGCTGGAGTCCTTGCGGGATAGGGTGTCTGCCAGACAGTTTAGTGACCCAGGAATGTAAGAAATCTGGTATCATTGCGAGAAAAGATAGGCCCAACGTGCTTGCCTGGAATTAGAACACTCCATTTCCTTGAGGGCTTTCAGGTTTTTGTGGTCAGTCCTGATAAGGAAGGGATGTCGGGCCCCCATGAGCAGATGGAGCCATTCATCGCAAGCCAATTTCATAGCCAACAGCTCCTTTTCTAGGACAGAATAATTCAATTGACTGGGTGAGAGTGTCTTGGATAAGTAAGCTACCGGATGTTCCACGCCACCCACAGCCTGAAGTAGTACCGCTCTGATGGCGATTGCAGAGGCGTCGGTCTCCAGGATAAAAGGCTGAGTTTGGTCTGGGTGTCGGAGAATCGGAGCTGAGCAGAAGAGATGTTTGAGCAACTTGAAACTGTTCTCGGTATCGGTTGACCAGCGGAACGGAGAGGCCTCCTTCTTAACTAGGCGAGTGATGGGGTACACAACTTCCGAGAAGTTGGGGATGAACCTTCGGTAATAGTTGGAGAGCCCCAGGAACCTCTGCACCTCTCGGACAGAAGTGGGGGCGGGCCATTCGAAAATGGCCTGAACCTTCCTTTGATCCATGTCTATCCCTTCTTCTGATAACTTGTAGCCCAGATATTGCACAGAAGGTACCGCAAATTTGCACTTCTCGGCTTTAACCAATAGCTCGTTGTTTGTAGATGTTCAAGAACTTGAGTGACATGAACGATCTGTTCCTGTAAGTTTCAGGAGTAGACCAGGATGTCATCCAAATAGATGATGACGGAAGTGGAAAGCATGTCAGAAAACATTCTGTCCATAAATCTTTGAAACGCTGCAGGAGCGTTAACCAGTCCAAATGGCATCACCTTATACTCGTACAGGCCGAATGAGGTGCGGAATGCCGTCTTCCATTCGTCATCCTTGGAGATTCTGAGCAGATGGTATGCGTTTCTGAGGTCGAGTTTGGTAAAAATTCTGGCTCCTTGTACAGCCTCGATGATATCGGAGATCAATGGCATGGGATAACGATCTCGGATAGTTACCTTATTTAGACCTCTGTAGTCTATACAGGTTCTAAGATCAGTAGAATCCCTTTTCTTGATGAAAAATAAGGGAGCCCCTGCAAGGGATTTCGAAGGCTGAATCAGCCCATTCTTCATATTCGTGTCCAAATAGTTTCGTAACACAAGCTTCTCCGTAAGTGTTAGAGAGAACATTCTGCCAAATGGAACTAGTGCATTGGGTACCAAATCTATGGTACAGTCCTCGGGGCGATGGGGTGGCAGTTTGGAGTGAAGGCTTTCTTGGAATACTTCGGAGTATTTCAAGCAAAAATTGGGTAGTGCAAAAACCCCCACACAGTTGGAGGTGTGAGCCGTAATAGATTGAAGGCCCTTCTGACTCTTCTGTGGAAGACAGTGTTCGGTGCAGTATGCAGAACAGAAACTCAGCTGGTTATTTGTCCAATCGATTTGGGGATTGTGTCTGTGAAGCCATGTGATTCCCAAAATTATTGGAAAATGTGCAGCCCGGATGATGTCGAACCTTATCACTTCCGAGTGCTGAAAAACTGTTAAAGATAGCTCTTCAGTGGTATGGGTGATGAGTCCGGATGATAGTGGAGAGCCGTCAACTCCTTCTATCTTCTGACCTTCCTTCCGAGGTATCCTGCGTAGACCGACTTTATCGGCCCACAGGGTATCAACGAAGTTTCCTGCTGCTCTGCAGTCCAATAATGTGAGAGTCTCCACCTTCTCGCCTTCTATCATGATGATGGCTGAAACCACCATGAGTCTGGAATCTTCCTTGGAGTCAGAAGAAGAAACTGTTAGAGAAACATAGGGACGAGTAGACAGAACTGGAAACCCCCGGACACTAGTCCCTATTGATGCTGAGGGTGCTCGTTTCCCTGCCTCTTGTTAGGCAGTTCTGTGCAGTCCTTTAGAAGGTGTTGATCCGACCCACAGTAAGCGCAAAGTCCCTTTTCTCTTCTTCGCCGTCTTTCGGCAGCAGTCAGAGGTGCTCTTGTGTAGACAATCTGCATCGGTTCCTCTGAAGCGGCAGTGGGAGAGCAACTTAGGGGAGAATATGCCCGAGAATCTGGGTGGAATCCTGAGCCTCGTTGTTTGCGTCTTTCCGTCTTCCTTTCCTGTAGGCGATACTCGATATGTAGTGCAGCAGTTAGCAGGTCTGAGAAAGTAGGTGAGCGAGTAGATCTGGCTAACTCATTCTTAATCTCCTCTTTTAGGCCCCTCCTGAAAATGGCATATTGTGCCGGTTCTGGCCAGCCTGCGCCAGAAGCTACTGTTTTGAAAGCAGAGATATATGACAGGACGTCCAAAGAACCTTGCTTTACATCCAACAACTCTTCAGAAGCAGTAAATGACAACTCTGGGCGTTCGAAAGTCTGTTTCAGAGAATTTTGGAACGCTGGAAATCTTGGAGAATGGCATTGTTGCTTGTGACTAGGGGAGTGGCCCAAGTCAGAGCGTTGCACGTCATGTTCGAGATTAGGAAGCCGACCTTCACTTGGTCTGTAGAGAAAGTGCGGGGTCGGAAAGTAAAGTAGACAGAACATGCCTCTAGGAATTCCTTCACTTTCTTGGAGGCACCATCAAACTTTCCCGAGGATAGTGTTGTAGGGGGTAGTTCTGGAGGAGGGGGTTCCCTGGCGGATACCATTTGTCTAAGGAGGGCGTTCTCAGATTTGACTCCCTGAAGTTCCTGAGACATAGCTTGAATTGCCTTCCAAAGCTCTTGCACCTGCCCTTCGGCTGACATCGTGTCTTTCTTTGGCGTTGCAATCTGTGACAGTTTAAGTGCCTGGTTTCCCTTTTCTCCCCCTTCTGTCGAGCTCTCCTCACCTGAACTGCCGGAATTGCTGTCGGGGTCCTGCAGGCGCTGTCGAAGTAGATAATCCTTCTCCTTTTTCCGATGAGCTTGCTTGTCACGGAGGGAGGCCACCGTGACCGCTGAGGAGAACAGCTGTCCGAGGACCTCCCTTCCGGAACCAAGCCGAAATAGGGGAAAAACCCCGAATGGGGAAAAACCCTTGGACTCCTCTGGTCTGTAGCACGGAAGGCGTAGTTCCAGCGGAAAGTAGACTTTCAGATGAGTAGGAGGTAGGTAATAGAATGGATCCGTATGAGTAACTGAAGGCAACACTGCAGCGGAACAGGGGAGTCCTGCAGTGGGGAGCCGGAGGACAGGGCTCCACGGAACGCCCACCAGCCACTGCAACAGCGGGGCAAGGACCGTAGGAGAGGTAGGCAATGGAGAAAGGCGCCAGACAAGTAGCGGAGAGAGAAAAGAAAAGCGTAGGGAAAGGGGCGGCGCCTGTCCGCGGGGACGGGGCCGCAAAAGAAGAGAAACGGTTATTGCCGAGGCGCGGCGGCAGCAGAGAAAACTGGAGGGGAGAGAAAGGTAAGAGGAACACTCGCTGGAGGCCGCGAAGGACAGAAGCCTGGACAGAGCGAGGGAGGAGCGAAGAAACCCGGAAGAGCGAGAGCTTCCAAAGCATAGTTGCAACGCAGGGACCGCTGGGTCGGGAGAGAAGATATACTCCCAGCGGCCCCGCGCTGCAAGGAGGAAAAAGTAACAGACACAAAGGAGGGACTAGTACCTCCCGTACCTACGTCCCAAAACCCAGCACGGAAGAAGCCGCCAGTCGGAACGCCTGCGGGTGACAAACATCCGCAAAACCATAGATTTGTTCCACTACGCCCAGGGATCAGACCTCGATGCAAGTGTACTCTCCTTGGACTCTGAGAAAGCATTCGACAGGGTCAAATGGAGATACATGGAACTCCTCCTACAAAAAATGGGCTTTGGGGTACACATCAGGGACTGGGTGTCTGCACTATACAGAGCCCCAACGGCAAGGGTACAAGTGAATGGTAAGCTATCTGAACTATTCCCCCTTTCACGGGGGACAAGGCAGGGATGCCCACTTTCTCCCCTGATTTATGTCCTCACAATGGAGCCCCTAGCCATAGCAGTGAGAGCACACCTGGACATCAAGGGGGTTAGGAGAGGTGAAGTAGAATTCAAGCTTTCCCTGTTCGCGGACGACTCCTGGCTTACCTGGTGGAGCCTAGCTCCTCGCTCCCCCCCCCTCCTGTCCCTGATGTCCACATTTGGGCATTTCTTAGGGTTAAAGATCAACGCAACAAAGTCAGTACTACTCCCCATGAGAATACGGGACCCGGGGTTGGACCCCCTGGACAGGCTCAACGGTATAGCAGTGGGGAATGTCTCTATCCGATACCTGGGCGTCCTCCTCCCCAGGGATCTATCGAAACTTGCCCCTACCAACTATGACCCCGTAATGGCAGGGATTACTTCAGACCTGAGGAGATGGGGCACAATGATTCTGTCCTGGTACGGCCGCATGACGGCGGTAAAGATGAATATAATACCGTCTCTACTGTACCTCTTCACAGCTCTCCCAACCAGCGTCCCCAACCAAACCTTTAGGGCACTACAGAACGCAGTGCGAGAGTTCATATGGCAGGGGAGGACCCCGAGGACCGCGAGGGCCGTCCTGACCTTACCGAGGGAGGAGGGAGGATTTGGGTTGCCAGATTTTCAACTTTATTTCCACGCCGCCCAGCTGCGCGTCCTCCTGGAACACATGAAAGAGGTGATGGGAACCTATCGGTCCTACTTAGAAGACATGGACGCCCACCCTCTTAAAGTTCGAGACCTCCTGTGGGCCCCACGCAAGTTCATTCCGAACAGACTTAAATCCCACCCAACACTGGGAGTTCTCTGGGCAATCTGGAAGGAGGGTCCCCAGACTGCATACCTAACGTCATTGCCGCCCCCGATGACCTCACTCTGGGGACACCCCCTCAAACTGGGTAGTAGGGGGTTCCGGAACGCCCAGGCCTGGTCAGACTCGGAAATGGAGTGGGCGGGGCAGATGTTCAGAGAAGGGGAATTAATAACATGAGGAATTGAGAGACGCCCTCGGGCAGGGGTCTCTCTCCATATTTGAATACCTTTGCATGAAGGGTATCCTCTGCGACCAGTCATGGGGCCAAAATTTGAAGAGACAGCTGACCCCCTTTGATAAACTACTTGACACAGCGACTTTGAGGAAGGGGGCGGTGTCCGGGATGTACAAAATCCTGAACACTATCAACCTAGTGGAAAGGAGGGGTTTTCGCTCATTCTGGAACAATCTAGCAGGGGAGGTCATCTCGGAGGACGCCTGGTCAAGGATATATAAAATAGCATTCCATGGGAACTTATTCACAGCGGATATGGAACACAATTTTAAGATTCTGGAGGGGTGGCATAGGGACCCAGTGAAATTGTCGAAGATGTTCCCTGGGGTGTCCGCCGAATGTCCAAGGGGCTGTGACCAGGCAGGAACGAGGGGCCACATGTGGTGTCACTGCCCAAAAGTACAGGTGTTTTGGGAGAAGGTAAGGGGTTGGATTGCCGAAGTCTCCGAGGAACTACTCCCCCAGAACCCACTGACGATGTTGTTGGGTCTCCCCCGGGAGGATACAGAAATACACAGGTACCCTAGAATGTGGGAAACAATGTTGAGGGCGGGCAGGGTGGCCCTGGTGCAGAAATAGAAGAGCCCGGAGACCCCCTCAAAGGAGGTGAAAAAAGTAAAGAACATGTTCCTAATGGACAAACTAACGGCAATGATGAATAATGACTCTGGCTCGTTTCAAGCGAATTGGTATGGGGTGTAGCAGACCTGGGGATGGGACGTTCATTGATACCAAGTTAGGGCCCCGGCAGGGGTGGGCGGGGACGGGGTCAGGGATGTACTTAAAGTAAGCCGGGCGCCCACGGCCCGGGGGATGGCGGACGCAATACAGCCACTGAAGAAGTCAACAATCACATACACTCCTAAGCTCCGGACATAAAGAGGTTTCATAGAGGCTCCCAAGATCATAGTTCATGTTTGGGTATGTTATTAGGGGGGAGTGACTGTATTGGGGTGGGGGTAAAGGGAGAAGAAGGTTAGGGGTCTCAGGGCCAGTCGACTGTATAACTTTTGAATCCGCATTGAGCCCGTCTGTTATATTAAGAAAATGTTAATAAAACCAAAGTAAAAAAAAAAGAAAAGATGATATGGGTCTATTTTCATAGGTGGAAAAAAGTCAGACAAGTGTCGTAGCAGTCTGCACAACCAGACGGTTTGCGTGCAGCGCCGAGAACGGACGGCTTGGGAAACACATTTTGTGTTATTTGGTGGGTGAAAGAGGGTTTGGAAAGTGTAGGGGAGTGGAATAAAGATGATATGGAGCTATTTCTATAGGTGGAAAAAAGGGGCTGCATATGCCACTGAGTCCTCGATCAATTTCGGTGTCTGTGGACATCATTTTGATTGCAGGGGGGTCAGGGTGAGTTTTATTAGTTGATGGTGTATGGTACATACTTGTTACATAGTTAATTGTATTCTGATGGTGGCCAGATTCTGGGGGGCATGGCCACAAACGCATCTTTGAATTGCTCAAAGGTGCAGCCTATTATCGATCCAAAAAGAGCTGCCACAATGTCTCGAGAACATTTCAGTGGGTGCCCAGCAGGCTACTGTTTTGCAGTTAAAATCTGCTACATTTATTTCCTGCTGGGAGAATGTAACAGGTTTGCCTTGTGGTGGCGAGGGGAGGTATGGCAGTCACAACGCTGCCTGCTTGTTGCACCATAGCTGCCATCCAGTCGTTAATGCACAGACATTAATTTCCTCTTCCATGGCCTCTGTGGGCCCCCTCTGCGAGACTGCCTCCCCGTCCCAGGTTTAGCCGGCAAAAAACCTCCCACTCCATCTCCCCGCGCCTCTCTCCTCAGCGGATCCTGGGATTTTTGAGGGCTGCAACTCTGTGTCCTCTGAAGACACATTTTGGACGGCGGTGCCACGCCTCTGTGGATTGTCCACGCACCCATCCGCGGTGAGTGTGTTTTCTCATTTTCTGGTGACCTGGTCTATGGCTGGCATACTTGGCATTCATCTTTTCTCTGCAAGATGTGCAGAGATTGCAAGGTAGTAGCGCTCTTGCTTTTTTATCCTTCTTATTTAGGCAAGTGTAATTTAGCGTGCATGTTATGAACACAGGACTGCATGTCCCAGAATGCAATGATACATCGAGAGCGTATGAACTACTTACATCTGAGAAAGCTGGCTATGCAAGGCTGGGATGGAGCCAGTCACAGGTCATTTTTTATCTGACACGTGACTGAATCTGCCCCAGCAACATTTGGCTTTCACAAGTCAGAAGTTCTCCATATCTCCCAAAAGCTCAGTCAGCATCTGTCTCTCGTTTTACAGAGTCAGAAGAGTTGCAGACCTAAGCATTGTTCTTAATCTACTCTGCAAGATGCTGTTACCTTTTTAATGCAGTGATAACACGCCTAGAGTGCACTGGTACACAGGTTGTGAGCTCTGTTATATAACAAACTCTAATTCATAAGTGAGGCTGTAGAGATGGCGTGTACTTAGAGTCATCTAACTAGCACTAGAGCAGGGAGGGGGAGTAATATACCGATGAAGTTGCACTGTTCAGATACATGCAAAGTCTGCAACCAATATGCCACGACTTCAGCTGCATGGGCAGGTGATTCAGAATTTGAACATTATTTAATAAATAGTGAACTGTGGGGAAAAGTGGGCTTGGTTCTAGGTATCATGATCTTGTGTGTGATCCTGTGTAGTTTACTGGGTTCCTTCTTTGAGCTAGCTTTAATCAAGCCTTACCATCAAACTATGACCTCAAAGTGTTTGCCAGTGTTTTCTCAAAGGAGTCTTCTGAGAGTTCATAAATTAATGGGAGTTGTAAACACGGCACTGATGTAATAAAAATGCCTTGACCAGGTCTGCCTTCAGCCACTCGATTTAAAAGTACTATGCATGTCCTTCACTGAAGTCCTGTTAAAAACAAAGAATTGGCAAAGGCAACAGTTTTGGCTTGTACATAAGTATTAGGCATTTGCCAGGCACTGCTATTAGATTCTCAGGTACTCATACCATGTTTCACCTGCTACCATCAACGGCCAGTTAATACCAATACAGAAGAACTTTTCCCATGCCTATGCAAAGCCCAAACTATTGGTATTTCCATTGCTTGTTTTGCTTTACACTTGACATACAGGTCCATACATCAAGGTTAAAGCAAATATAAGTGTTACTACATGGTTAAACTGTACCACATTGAACGTAGGGCAGCCTAGCCAGTAATACCACTTATGGTGCAGAGCCAGCCTGGACATACTTTGTGGCATGGCATTTTTACTGGCTGGGAGTCCTTATATGGTAATACTGGTATATATTGGTGCAGCCTGCATGGACATACATGGGAACAGAAAGCATGAATATATTTATATATTGGCATATGTGGTGGGCAGAGGCGGCATGAGATGTATTGGAAACTGTTCCTGCGCGCGGTTGATGACATGCAACTATTAGGTTTTTCCATGTGCTACCATACATAACCAATTTCAAACTGCATGGCTTTCTACCTAATTTTTCAAAGAAAGTGCTGTAAAATGCACCATTTTAACCCAATGTTTCAAAGATTTTCTTGGGAGTGAGAACCCCTCTCAAGCACCCCTTGTTTGGATTGGACCTGCCCACTGTGTTCTGTCGATTCTGCATAATTGGTGCAAACATTTAAGCCCCCTCCCGTCCAAACATTCACCAGCCTCCAGTGTACATCATCTGTCACTGTGCATGATGTGTGTTTTAATGTTGCAGGACGCTCCTTAATGCTAACGTCACGCACCACACACCGTCATGGCATCCTATATATAAGTATGACTGGAAAACCCTTGGTGCAAGATAATGTTGATTGTATAAACAGGGATGAGGAGGCAAATAACTTTCAATCCCCAAATGGCAAACTTAAATGTTGCTAATTAAATATCTGATCACTTATAAAACATGCCGTTGAAATTTCTGATTTAATTATTGTGCATAACCTGGATATCTTATTTATTACGGAAACCTGGATGACCCAAACAACACATCATGCTATGCTGTTGGCTACTCCTAATGGTTATTAGGCCCTTCACGTTAATCGGGAAGAGGGTAGAGGTTGGGGGGGGCTATTATTTTATTTTTTTTGTTGAAAATTTGGTTTTATTGGAGTTTTACAATAATGACATAATTCAAAAAATAATGCAAACATTAATATATATCAAAGTGAGGTCACAACTTTCTCCCCCCACCCCACCTCCCACCCCCCCCCCTGCATCCCATGCCATGGTTTAATGGTCGATAACAACAACAGGGTACAGCACATCATCTGAAGATGCAATGCGAGCATAGGGTTGCTTCCGAAAGAGAGACGGAGCTCAAAAAACAAGGTCCAACATATAAAAGTCACATTTCCTGTAACAATCGATCTCTTCTCACTCCAAAGGGGTTACCCCGATAGTATTGTTCCCATCAAGAGGACTGTCTGAGATGGTTATTCATGCCTCAGGCTATTTTCCCGTATTTATCAAAAAATGGCAGCCATAGGGCCTCGATGTTAGATTTGGATTCATCGATCAGGTGGGTCATATACTCCATATAGTAGATTGCCCCTGTTTTCGCTACCCACTCCCCTTCCCCAGGAGGTCGGGGTGATTTCCATTTTTGGGCCCAGCAACATCTAGCCGCGACCAGCATGACCTGCAACATGTGGTCGTGTTTCACCTTGGGGCCACCCTCAACCTCAATACCGAACAACACCAGCCAGGGGGACAGAGTTCTCACCATTCCGTCAACTCCTCTTATCCATGACAGGACCTCACTCCAGTAGGTTTGTGCCACCTGGCACTTCCACCACATATGGACATAGTCCCCCTTTTCAACGTGGCATTTCCAGCAGTGGGGGTCGTAACCTTTTCTCATTCTGGCTATCCTCTGTGGGGGGTAGTGCCATCTGTGTATCAACTTCAGGGCCTGGTGGCGGTATTGGGGTGCAGTTGTGGAACAGTGTGTCTGCCTACAAATCTTGGTCCATCTTTTTCCGTTATGGGGGTGTCTAGGTCCTTCCCCCATTGTACTTGGGAAGATGGGGGGTCCCGTGGGGTAGAGAACAGCAAAAAGCTATAAAGCCGCGATATCACCCCCTTGGTACCTTTGTGTGTTATGAGAAATTTCTCAAAATCGGTTAGGTCCCGCCTAAGTGTGTCTCCCCATCTGCTCTCGGTAAGGGCTCCCTTTAGCTGTAGATATCAAAAGGGGGAGAGGTTAGGGAGGCCCAGGGCGTCCTTCAAGTCACCAAGAGATATAAACAGCCCATCCACCCAAAGCTGTCCGGCCCTACAAAGACCCACCTCGTACCATTGCTGGAAGGCCAGTGGTTCGTTGATCCCTTCCCAAAGTGACGGAGCCCAGATGCCGCTCAAAGGTGAGGGCCACGTTGTGAGCCATCTAAGGTAACCCCCTTCCTTCCAAATGGACCACAGCACTCCCAACACTGGATGTTTCAAAACCCTTCTCGGAATGGATGTCTTGGGGACCCAAAGCCACTCGTCCAATGTGACTGGCGAGAAGAGTGTGTTATCCAATGTTACCCATTGTTTCTTTGGGCCAGTCATCAAATGGTCAACAAGGACTCGTAATTGTGACACCTTATAATAGGTGTTTAGATCGGGGAAATTAACCCCACCCTCATCTTTGGGTCTTATGAGAGTGTCGTAAGCAATTCTATGGGATTTACCGGCCCATTGATAACGGAGAAGGGCCGCTTGATCTCCAGGAGAAATGGGTTCGGTATCCAGGTTGGCAGCATTTGAAACAGATATAAGAATTTGGGGAGGATTACCATTTTGATGGAGTTGAGGCGAGCCATCCATGAGAGGCTGTATTTTGACCAGCGTCCCAGGTCGTGTTTGATCGACCTCCATAGGGGCGGGTAGTTTACCTTAAAGAGATCCCCTAGGTCTGATGGAATTTGGATCCCCAGGTGAGAGAGTCCCTCTGTTTGTTTACAAAACTGAAGGTTATCGATGTATTGTCTCTCAGTCTCGTTGAGCTGGCCTGCCGGGAAAGCCACTGATTTATCTACATTGACCTTGTAGCCTGCCAGGGAACCATATCGCTCTAGACTGTTCAGCACCTCTGGGACAGATTGGGATGGTTTAGAGAGGTACAGGAGGACATCGTCGGCAAACAGGGTTATTTTGTAGTCAGTTCCCCCTATTTTAACACCCTGGATCTGATCGTTAGTCCTGATTGCTACAGCCCAAGGTTCCATCACCAGGGCGTATATATGAGGGGAGACAATGGGTATCCCTGTCTTGTGCCTCTCTCTAAAGGAAAGGACTCTGACTCTCTTTCATTGACCACTACTTTAGCGGAAGGGCGGGAGTAAAGGGCCGTCATCCATCCCCGCCACCTGGGTCCCATCCCCAAAGACGACAGAACCCCCTCCATGAAGGCCCAGCTCACCCTGTCAAACGCCTTCTCCGCGTCTAGAGACAGGAGAAGGGCACCATCAGATTTCACTCCATTTGAGCTCAGTATGTGTAGGGTTTTGCGCATGCTATCTGCTCCTTGTCTATTTACTACAAAGCCTAACTGATCGGGATGGATCACCTGGGGGAGACACTTTTCTAGACGTGTCTCCAGGATCCTGGTGAAGATCTTGGCATCTGTGTTCAGGAGCGAGATGGGCCTATATGAGCCACACTCCGCTGGGTCTCTGCCCGGCTTAGGGATAACTGTGATTATGGCCTGCAGGAATGTCGGTGGAATCATTTCTAAGGTTTTGATTTGGTTAAATAATTTGGTCAGTGGTTGGGTTAGTTCGGACTAGAATTGTTTATAGAAATCCGCTGTGTACCCATCTTCCCCCGAGGTCTTGCCTATTTTAAGCTTTTTGATGGCCTCTTCCACCTCCTCCTCCGTTATCTCTTTGTCCAGTGTCTCCCTCTCTAGGCCTGTGAGCTTGGGTAGGGGGTGGTCTTCAAGATATTTTCGAATTTCATCCAGTGATTCACCCTCTTGTTTATTGTAGAGGGCCCTATAGAAGGCCGCGAATGATTCGGCTATGTGTTCGGTTTTTATCTGGGTGTTACCAGCCCCGTCCTTGAACTTTTCTATGTGTCTGCCCATAACCATGCGGGTCCTCCACGTCCCTCCGAGGGGTGCCTGGTTTTTCTGAATTTCCGGGTGCCCTTCACTTTGTGTTTCCCCTGGCTAAGGTCAGGGCCCCGTGGGGCCCGGCTCGGGCCTCTGTCAGATCCGCCGTTCTCCCCCGAGGGCCCCGGGGGGACCCCGATCAGTTCGTCAATGCCTCATTGGATGTCTTCTTCTGTAACAAGCTGAAAGTTTTCCCCTTGCCACTCAAAGGATAGGTAGAATGGGTGTCCCCAGCGGTACCGGACCGCCTTCTCCTGCAGCCACCTAGTGATCAGACCGCATTTTTTCCTCATTTGTAGCGTGATGGCGGATAGGTCCTGGTAGTTTGCCACACTGGAGTTGTCGAATTGTATCTCTCTTAGGGTTCTAGCTCTTTTTATTTTTGCTTTGTCTCTGTAATAGTGGAACTTCGCAAGCACGGAGCGTGGGCCCTTACCGCCTCTGCCAGCTCGATGAACCCTATCAATCAGGATGGTTTCTCCGGAGTCAGTTCCCAAGACAATCCTAATGATCTCCTGCACTTTGCCCTCCAGGCCGGTCTGGGTCTCCCCCTCCACCTCCGTCAGGCCGAAGAATCGCAGGTTACATCTCCGTTCACGATTTTCCATGTCGTCCACTTTGAAGCGGAGCTCCCCCTCGCGCCGCTGCATCTCTTTAAACCTTGCGTCCATCTGAGCCTCTAGGAAGACGGTGGACGCCTGGTTGTTCTCTACCCCGTCCATTCTGTCCTCCAACATGGAGACCTTGGCGGTGAGGTCGGCCAGCTTGGCTCCCATGTCCGTTCTCATCCCCCTGATTTCGTCTAGGATTGTCTGGATATTGTTCTGCATGGTGTTCATGTCGGGGGTTGGTGTGGGTGGGGGGTTGATCTCCATCTCTTGTTTTCAGGGAGTGAATTGGTATCTTGCCAGGGTTTCTTTCCAACTCATGGGGTGTCTCCCCCTCTAGATCTTCGTGGTTCCTCGAGAAGATGATCCCCCGGTTCCGTGCCAACTCCGATGAGGTGTGGTGGTTAGGATGGGCAGGTCGTGCCCCAACCCCCCCCCGACAGCCACTACTCACGGTTGCTCCGATGTGGGGCCGGTGGGTGCATTCAAAGGTCGCCGGGGTGGTAGTCGCTCTGGATGGCGAGTAGTAAGCCCACCAATAGGGTGTGCGAACCCCACGATGGGCCCGGCGCTTCGCAGAGGGGCCCAGGCGCGCTCCTGCGTCGGCCCAGGCCTGTTAGGTGTAGGCCTCTAAGGGTTGTGTCGCAGCAGCCGCCGGGGGAGTCTTTATGGTAGTTGTTGCGAAGATGTTCCCCAACGCCTGGGGGGCGAGGAAAGGAAGGGGCCCGGGCGCGCTCCTGCGACGGCCCGGGTCGAGATACACAGACGTGTGTGCGGCAGGCCGGGGTCTGGCCGTGGAGGTCCGGGGCGTACTGACGTCCAAAACCGCCGCAGCGGGAGCCGAAGGTGGGCTCGTCTGGGGAGGCCCCCGCAGACGAGGGCCCCGGTTTCCGAGGGGCTCCCACAGGCTTTCAGTGATGTCGGCAGAGGCGCAGGGTATCAATTCCTCAGATTGATCCCGGCGCGGTGCTTCACCTCGTGCGGAGAGGAGTGGCCCGGCCACGGAGCTTCACCTCGTGTGCGCGGCATGGGCCTGGAGGGGGGAGGGGGAGCGAGGAAGCTCCAAGTCAAATATCTCAGGGACCCGGGCATCCCCAAAGCTCGGGAAGGTATCTCCGGAGTCCCCAGGAGTTCCCCCAACTGGATTCAGGCTTTATAGGAGGATAACGTTCCTTTTATCGCAGTTTACTACGCAAACCTCTCGAGGCGTCAGGGGAGCCGAACGATCAGGCAGCCATCACGCCTGCGCCCCCTGGTGGCCTCCCGGGCTATTATTTTTAAACACATTTTGCAACTTTACACTTCTAGTGTTCCGGATATTGAAAATTGTGAAGCAATACTAGTGAAACTTAATGTCAATCCTGTTTCTTCTATTAGCCTGCTGTTATTATATCAACCCCTAAGACCAACTCCTCTGTTTGAGGAACAGTTATTGGCCCTCATAGGTAATGTCTCTAAAAACTCTGCCGCATTTATTATCCTTGGTGACTTCAATCCATGGGAAAATAACCCATCAGATGAGGAGGCCAAGTGTCACGATCCATGCCCCTGACCCCCTCAGGTATAACAGCCCCCTGGCGGTAGTGAGGATAAAGCCCTTCACACTGGCCCCAAGGGCCTTAAAACCCCATCAGAAACATACATAGCCTTTGGCACAAGGCTCATTATCAGGAATAAAGCAATACCAGTTTTGGACCTTAATCCAACATGGAGGCCTATTACACAGCTCAGTAGAACCAAGCCATGCGGTCTAGTGTTTTGGGTGTGGCTGGGCCTGGAACTACTTGGCCTGGAACTACTTTACCTGGGCTATTTAAACCACACCCAAACAGCAGAACACACTTTGCGTTATTCTGCACTCCTGCAGCGTAACTCTCACCATGTCCAGCTCCTGCTCAGCTGCTTCTCCGGTGGCCCGATCCTGAAGCCCATAGATGTGCATTCCATTAATAACCTGGAAGAACAAGAACAGTATTAGCGAGCAAGAACACTTACCTGTGAAGTAATCGGTCTTGAATCCATCCTGCCCTTCGCTTACCTCGCCCATCTCTGGAGTTCGCCGCAACCTGAAAGGTAAAGAAACAAGGACAGCATTAATAAAAACTCTTACCTGGGCAAGCAGCGAGTCCTGGCAGCACCGTGCGCTTCTCTTACCTCACCCATCTCTGGGTTTCACTGCAACCTGCAAGGGAGAAGGAACAAGGTCAGCATTAACAAAGCACTTACCTGGGCAAGCAGCGCTTCGATCGCTCATCACTCCGGAACATCACCGCAACCTGTACAAAGAAGGGAAGAGAGGACACCGACGGGCTAAGCGGCCATGCAGTGAGACGCGTTACTTGCGAGCTCCGTTAAGATCCTGACTCTGATCCTCGTAAACTGACTAAAATCAGCCCAAATTTGACTGAAAGGCGTCAGACCACTTGGCCCGAATCTGGAAGAAAATCGGACCGAGGGTCGAGGAGAAAAGGCCCAAAGAAGTAGCCGATTACGAGAAAAAGATGGCGGCCTGCCGAGGGGACCCCTCCTTCGCGGCATCTGAAGTGAAGCCGGAGGACGCCGTGGTCCCAGCCACAGAGTGGGAGGAGGAGGACGCGGGCGGCAGGCAAACAGACGCAGAAGAGGAGGTGCGATAGTGAACCCGGGGCTAAGAGGACCTCCGCAGAAGTCACGGCATGGGAAGAACCCGGTCATCCTAGACGAGCGGAGGGACGCCTGAGGCGAAGCGCCACGGCCCGCACAGAAGACGGTGAGCCAGTGACAAGAGCCCACTCTGCTCCCCTCCTTCTTCCAGAAAAAGTAGCAACACCGCGGGTCCGCACACAGGACCGAGCATCTGTACCACAGGTGGAGGTTGGTGAGGAGGAGCTGGAGCACCCTCCGCTCCTTCGAGGAATTAGGACGGCCAAAAAATCGGCAGGCGGTGCAGCCCCATAAAAGCTCGGAGGAGGAGAAGGAGGGAAGGGGGGCCGAGGTGGAGCAGGTCCCGCTTCGGAGACGCGCCCACGGCCCAGCGGCGTGAGAGGCGCCCAACACACCCTAGGAGACACAGATACGCAGATAAATACAAACAAAGGGGGAGAAACGCTAGAACAATACGGCAATACCTCCTACAGACACCGCGACAGAGGAGGGTTCCCGACGCACAAACCCCCAGGGACAAGGAAGACAGATACGAATCACAGCCCCAAGACCCACTAGAGAGCTGTCCCACGGGGCAATAGTGGCCGGACCAACAAGCATCAACGACATACACCCGAGGGAAAGTGAAAGAAGGAAACATGGGGACCGCAACTAGCCGGACACAGATTCTCATGATGGGCCACACGCAAAGCACGTAGGAGTAGTATAATACGCACAGCGGCCATGCCCAACAAGAAAATAGAGGGAAAAACCAAACAAATCAGCATGGACACTTTTGCCAAAATATCGGGGGATAAACAGCAGAACCCACCGGACACAGCAACGGGGGAGACGAGCAACCCTTACCAACTGGAACATGGAAAGGATGGCCAAATCCTGGAGGCGATTGCCTCCTTAAAGACATCCCTTGAAAACAAGATGGACACCGCTATAGGAGCCATGAAAGCATCCCTAGAATAGAAACTAGATACAGTCATGGTGGACGTTGGCCTCCTTCGCCAGGACGCAAGGAACCTGACAGACAGAGTAACGACAACAGAGCAGCAGGTGCAACAAAACACTGCAGACGCCGCCGTTGCGCTGACTCAAATGTCAGAAGTGCTACAGAAAGTTAAGATCCTAGAACGAAGAGTTGAAGATGCGGAAGGTAGGGCAAGGAGGAACAATGTTCGCATAATTGGGGTTCCGGAGGGGGAGGAAGGAAACAACCCCACAGAATATGTCGAAAACATGCTTCTCCAGGAGGTCGGAGCTGGGACACTGTCCCAAAATTTTGTGGTGGAAATGGCGCTAAGAGCCCTAACAAGGAGACCCCGGCCCGGTGCCCCCTCGAGGGCGATGATCGCCAAGATCATGAACTTCAAGGACAGAGAGAGGATACTAGCATTCTCCAGGGGGGGAGGAGAGATCATCAGGGGCTCCTCCAGGGTCACCATATACCCAGACTATACAGCCGCAGTCCAAAAACAAAGAGCACAGTTTGGGCCTACAAAAGAACGCCTCAGAAGAGCAGAAATACGATATATGCTCCTTTTCCGGGCCAAACTGAAGGTGCTGCACAAGGGCAAAACATCCTTCTTTGAGTCCATGGAAGAGGCTCATGCATGGATGGATGCACAGGGGATCCCCTAGCTACAGCGGAGAAATAGCAACAACGAGGCAAATCAGCCCCGGTGAAAGAGCCCGCAGGCAGTTAGAAGCAACGATGCCAAGCATCTGATAAATACATGAGTCAGGAAGAAAAGAAATGTGAAGGAGCAACCAATTCTACCCAGTCGCGTCAAGCCGAGGGGAACCTACCCCCAGGAAAAAGCGTAAGCTAGTTCGGATGTCAGTTTCAAGGCATCACGCTGCGGCGAGTCGGCCCCATCCAGAGGAGCAAGACAAGAGAAGCGGCGAGGCCCGAGCAATGGCAGGGTGGCTGGGCATCAGTTCTTTAGTTACAGTTCCAGTTCGAGTTATGGACTTGTGTAAATGGTTTATGAAAGGCATTGGCTGCAGAGCAGAAGACAAAAAATATAAGGGGAGAATTTCAGCAACACCAAGAGCCGGCGCAAGAGACAGTGGACAAGCAAGAGGCTATGGGATGACGGAGCCGGATCGAATAACTACAAATGGGTCCGGATGAGTGAATAATCGCAACCTGGAACGTGAGAGGACTGAACGCATACGTCAAGAGGCTGCGAGTCTATGCCTGGCTGAATAGGATGAAGGTGAAGATAGCTATGCTTCAGGAGACGCATTTCACACCAGAGAAACAGGCTAAGGTCAATCAGAAATGGGGAAGACAGGTATATAGCGCCACGTACTCAAATTATGCGCGAGGAGTACTAATATGGATCGCTCCGGGGGTCCCATTCCAGCTTATAAAACGAGAAACTGACCCAGAAGGTAGACCGGTGCTAGTACATGGCATGTTGGAGAACAAGGAGGTGTGTCTAGTTAACACCTATGCCCCGAACCACGACGCGTCAGAATTTTTCAAGAAGCTGCCACTTAAGCTGGCCCAGAACAGAGAAGCTACGTTTATCTGACCCGGAGACCTTAACTGCACCCTGCATCCGCTCCTGGACAGGTCGGACGACAAGCACAAGAAGCCAGCACCCCCTGCCAGGGAGCTGCTCAGAGCCCTCGACCGTCTGAAGCTGGAGGACGTCTGGAGACAGGTACATGGAGGGAAAAGAGGGTACACACACTATAGCACACCCCATGGTACATTTACACGAATAGACTATATATTCACGGGCACTGAGACACAACAGGAATTTACAACGATTGACATCAAAGCCGGAACACTTTCAGACCATGCCCCGGTGCTAACAACATGGGCACATACACACAGGAAAGCCCCGATACCAACATGGCGGCTCCGGGCAGAGGCTTTGGGAGAGGGAGAGTTTGAAGAGCACCTTCGGGAGGTGATCGAAGGCTACTTCGAAAATAATGAGGGAAGTGTAGAAAGTAACGCTACACTCTGAGACACATTTAAAGTCATGACACGGGGGGCGGCTATTGGCAGGATGGGGGGACTGAAAGGTGCAGCCATAGAAGAACTCAACAAACTGGAGAGGCAGATAGAGACAGAGGAGCGCAGAGCAGAGGCGGTAGGGGAAGAGCCTAGGGAGTTGATGGAGTTGAGGATGAGATGTATAGAGCTATGGGAGAAACTGGGAAGGCTGAACTATGGGAGATATCTACAACGATTGAATGCAGAAGGGGATAAGCCTGGTAGGCTCCTAGCGTGGCTCACCAAGCAAGAGACCAAAAGGGACCCCATAATAGTCATAGAAGACGAAACGGGGAAGGAGATCAGGAACCAAGAACATACCAATCAATCATTTGCCTGCTTTTATGAGCAACTGTACGCCCCTAACCCATACATTTACCCAGAGGACATTACAGATGCGTTAGCAGAGATAAGGCTGCCACAGTTAGCAGAGGAGCAAGCTCAAATACTTGATGCCCCACTCACGGCAGAGGAGATAGAGAGTGTAATCGCCACGCACCCCACCGGCAAATCCCCGGGCCCAGACGGACTCCCGGGAGAGTTTTATAAAACATACAAATGTACTATCACCCCGAAACTATTAGAGACATACCAAGACGTGTATGAAAGTGGACAGTTACCGATCAGCATGTCGGAATCAATAATTGTACCGATCCTCAAACCAGGTAAACCACCCACGAAATGCGCCTCATACAGGCCGATTTCCCTTATTAACCAAGACGACAAAATACTCATGGCGGTCCTAGCCAAACGCCTGAAACAAATAATCCCCACCTTAATTCACTCTGACCAAACAGGCTACGTCCCAGGGCGGAACACGTCGTGGAACCTCCGCAGATTACATCATGTGATAGATAGGACAAACCAGAGACAGGGGGAATGCGCGATAGTGTCCCTGGACGCCTTCAAAGCATTTGATTCAGTGAACTGGGGGGGGCTACTGAGGGCCCTCGCCCATTTCAGCATTGGTGAAAGGTTCCTCAGATGGATTAGGTTATTGTACAGGGACCCCAGAGCAAGGGTATAGACTAGGCGATATATCACGGAAGAATAGAGAATATACAGGGGAACCAAACAGGGGTGTCCACTGTCACCAATGTTGTATATTTTGGCCCTTGAACCGCTGGCTGTTTTTCTCAGGGCGAAATATGGAGACACAGGGATAGACTTGGATGGAGTGCTGAATCAAATCTCGTTATATGCAGACGACATGCTACTTTTTGTGGGGAATCCGCGCACCAGTCTGCCCTGCCTCCTAGAAGCAATCGGGGCATATACTAGACTCTCCGGCATAGCAATCAACAATCCTTGATTTTTCCCCTCGCTGCGCTGCGCCGGGTTCCCCTGACAGAGCTCCCAGACCTGGGCCTAACCTGGGCACCACACTCCTTCCGATATCTGGGATTAGAGATACATCATGACACTGCAGATTCTCATCAACATAACACGCAAGCAGCCCTGGAAAAAACACAGGTATGTGAAATTTTGGGGAACACTGCCACTGGGAATGATGGGTAGGGCGGCCCTCTTGAAAATGGTGGTACTCCCACGCCTGCTTTATTACCTCATGAGTATCCCACATAGGATTCCCAGGGCCTTCTTCACCAAATTGAAGACAATAGCAGGGAACTTCCTGTGGGCTGGGGGGAGAAGCAGAATCGTGCTGAAAACCCTACAGAGAGACTACGAAGAAGGGGGCATTAGGCTGCCGGACTTTGAAAAGTACTATTTAGCAGGGCAACTGCAATTCGCAGTCAAGTGGCTGGGAGAGGAAGAGACAATCGACACAATCATCTTTCAACCAACATTAAAAACATACTACTTGAGAGAAGTACTATTGCTGGAAAACCCCCTTCTCAGGACTCTACCACGCCTACTTGGTGTTGCAGTGGGGTTGTGGAACAGAGCGTGGAAGTTACAAGGGACACAGGACCCTCAGTCGGCATTAATCCCTCTTGCGGGACTGGTGGGCACGGACACAAATACACTAGCAATATACCGAACCCAGTGGGAAGAAATAGTCGTGGCACAATTTGGGGATCTGCGGAGAGAAGAGAGGTGGGCAGACTTCCAAGAAATGGTGGAGGAACATGATATACATGAAGGCCAATTCATCCTCCATAACAGAATGATCCTCACAATCAAGAAAAGATGGCCGGAATGGGAGGACCAAGAGGACGCCACAGGGGAGCTAGACACATGGTATGATATATCTGAGGGAACGCACACAACCTTGCTGCTGAACTATCTGGCTTCCGAGCAGAATATGGCACATCCACGGCCCTCTTAGATCTCCAGGCGAATATTGCCACTGCTATTGAAAAAGGAGTTGTAGCTTTACTGTTACTGTTAGATCTAGCCTCTGCTTTTGATCTGATAGATCATGATCTTCTAGCAGAGAGGCTAATAACAGTTGGTAAATGCTCACCCTCAGCGGCCAATTGGTTCAAATCCTTTCTGGGACCTAGAATGGCGGCAGTGGCAAAAGGACATTTTTCCTCATGCTGATATGTGGAGTTCCTGAGGGGTCATGTCTGTCCCCCTTGCTTTTTAATATTTTTCTAAGCTATTATGTGACATGCTGCAAACACTTGGTGTCCGGTTTACAAACTACGCTGATGACACCCAATTGGTCTTTGAGCTATCAGGAATATACAAAAAGGATGCTCAAAGAGTGAGGGAGGTGTTTTGCGCTATTCAAAAATGGATGGCGGCCAATTCATTAGCATTCAATGAATAAAAAACAGAAGAACTACTAATAGTTGGAACACCCCAAATGCTAAGAAAAACTAGATGATCAATAAAGAAGCTTTAAAGTTAATCATAATAGCATCCGGGTATCAGATCATGTAAAAACCCTAGGTTTTTTTTTGGACTCACACCTATCTTTTAAGAGGCATACCTCATATCTAAAATCAACATGTGCATTTTATTCCAATCTATTGTGGCAAATTTGCCCATATCTGACAGATTAAAATCTCGCTTTGATTGCTGGTGCCATAATAAATTCTAAACTAGTGTATTGTAATAGTTTACTGATGGGTACCTCTAAGACTAACATTAAAAAAATACAAACAATACCGAATGAAGCAGTCCGGGCCGTGTTTGGCCTAAGTCGATACTCCAAGATCTTCTCAGCAAGGAGGAAGCTACACTGGCTTCCAGTTGAATAGAGTATTACATTTAAAGGTGCAGTTATGGTTTACAAATGCCTAGCAGGAAATGCACCGAGCTATCTTGTTGGTAAGATAAAAAAAAGCACCCATTGGAAGAAACCTTCGTTCTAATGCAAACCAAGTGTTGCATCAGCCACGACAAACCCTAAAAAGAGTTGGTGGGACTAACTTCAATTTCTGGGCACCTATTGTCTGGAATTCCCTCCCGCCCAACCTCAAAAACAGGGCGTCTCTCATTACATTTAAGAAACAACTTAAGACCTGGTTGTTCGACGAAGGGGTAGTTTAGTTAGTTGTTACCTCCGTCCGCTTTTCAGAATATCAGAACCCTGTTTTATTGATGTTTTATGTACTTTTGTTTCTGTTCTTGTGAGCGCTCTGAGGCCTGTGGGCGAACAGCGCTATATATAAATAAATATAGATACATAGATAGATAGTCTGCATATACTCATATACTTATTGATGCACCACTCACCTTGCCGGCGCAGGTGAGTGGTGCTTTTGGAGGCCCCCGTCCCTTCCCTGTTCTCCATTTTTGCAGGCAACCCCGCCCCTCTCCTGAGCCCCGTTTCCACTTTCCTGACCCTCCCCACCTCACATCGCTCCCCCGAGGCTGGATAGGTTGCCAAGGTGCAATCCCACCCAATCGCGATTGGTCAAGAACCCTCATAACAATCATCGTGCTAGGGCAGCATACTGCCCGTTGCAGCCCCTGCGGCGAAGGACCTGGGGCAAAGGACGGCGTCTGCTGAGACAACTACAGACCGTGTTGGCCCGTATTAGCCTGTGGCGTCTGCAGGCGTCAACTGGCTGCGACTGGAAAGGTAGGTGCGGTCTGAACAGGGGGGAACAGCAATTACTGCTCCCAACTAAACTATCCAACCCATCTAAATGATCCTATTTTCATATTGTCGAGTCTGACTGTATCTACATACTGCCCCATAGCCTTATATTGCATCTAGACAGATCATACCACTTAGCCATATATTGCATCTAGACAGATCGTACCCCTTAGCCTATAGCCATATATTGCATCTAGATAGTTTGTAACCCTTAGCCATATATTGCATCTAGACAGATTGTACCCCTTAGCCTATAGCCATATATTGCATCTAGATACTTTGTACCCCTTAGCCATATAATGCTCAAAACAGATTGTACCCATAGCCTTACATTGCATCTAGATAGATTGTACCCTCTAGTCTGATATTACATCTCAATAGATTGTACCCTGTAGCCTTATATTACATCTAGATAAATTGTACCCCATAGCCTTATTTTGCATCTAGATAGATTGTACCCCTTAGCCTATAGCCACACATTGCATCTAGATAGATTGTACCCCTTAGCCTATAGCCATATATTGCATCTAGATAGATTGTATCCCTCAGCCTATAGCCAAATATTGCATCTAGATAGTGTGTATCCCCTAGCCATATACATCATCCTGATAGATTGTACTGCTTAGCCATATAGTGCATCTAGACAGATTGCCCCCTTAGCAATATATTGCATCTAGATAGATTATACTCCCTAACCATATATTGCATCAGATAGATTGTACCCCTTAACCTATAGCCATATATTGCACCCAGATAGATTGTACCACTTAGCCTATAGCCATATATTGCATCTAGATAGGTGGTACCCCTTAGCCATATTGCATATAAATAGATTGCATCCGTTAGCCATATTGTATCCAGTTAGATTGCACCCCAGCCATATATTGCATCTAGATAAACTGTGCCCCTTACCCATATATTGGATCTAGGTAGCCCACTTGCATCTAGATAGATTGATGCTCCTTAGCCATATATTGCATCTAGTTAACTGATTTCGCATTTGGGTTGACTACGCCAGATAGCCCCATTTCACACTTGGCCTCAATGTGAAGATTAGCACTGCATCACATCTAGAGAGGAGTCTGCTGGCGCAGGTCAGTGGTGCTATTGGAGGCCACAGCCCCTTCCCAGTGCTCCATTTTTGCAGGCCCCTCCACCCCTTTCCCGAGCCCCGTTTCCACTTCCCTGACCCTCCCCTGAGGCCGGCTAGGTCCATTTCCCAACACCCACAACACCAAGGGTTAATACCCTGTGTTGCAGCCCCTCAACTTGCCTTTTTTTGTTTGCTGGCGCCGGTGAGTGGTGCATTTGGAGGCCCCAGCTCCTTCCCAGCGCTCCATTTTTGCAGGCCCCCCAATCCTCTCCCGATCCCGGTTTCCACTTCCCTGACCCTCCCCACCTCCCATCCCTCCCCTGAGGCCGGATAGGACATTTTCCCAACGCTCACAACACCAAAGGCTAATACCCCGTGTTGCAGCCCCTCACCTAGCCTTTTTTTGTTTGCCAGCGCAGGTGAGTGGTGCTTTTGGAGGTCGCCGTCCCTTCCCAGTGCTCCATTTTTGCAGGCTCCCCCAATCCTCTCCAGATCCCTGTTTCCACTTTACTCACCCTCCCCACTTCCCATCCCTCCCCCAAGGCCGGATAGGCTAGGGCAGCCCACTGCCTGTTGCATCCCCTGTGAAGGACCAAAGGCGAAGGACAGCGTCTGCTGAGACAACTACAGACCTTGTTGGCCTGTATTAGCCTGTGGTGCCTGCAGCCATCAACCGGCTGCGACTGAAAAGGTAGGTGCAGTCTGAACAGGGGGGAACAGCAATTACTGCTCCCCAATAAACTGTCCAACGCATCTAAATTATCCTATTTTCATATTGTGGAGTCTGACTGTATCTACATACTGCCCCATAACTTTATATTGCATCTATGCAGATCGTACCCCTTAGCCATATATTGCATCTAGACAGATCGTACCCCTTAGCCCATAGCCATATATTGCATCTAGAGATTGTACCCCTTAGCCTATAGCCTTATATTGCATCAAGATAGACTGTACCCCCTAACCATATACTGCATCGAAATAGATTGTACCCTGTAGCCTTATATTGCATCTAGAGATTGTACCCCTTAGCCTCTAGCCTTATATTGCATCTAGATATATTGTACCCATAGCCTTATATTCCATCAAGATAGATTGTACCCCTTACCTAATAGCCATATATTGCATCTAGATAGATTGTATCCCTCAGCCTACAGCCATATATTGCATCCAGAGAGTTTGTACCCCCTAGGCATATACTGCATCTAGATAGATTGCACCCCATCGCCATATATTGCACCTAGATAGATTGTACCACTTAGCCATATATTGCATCTAGATAGATTGTACTCCCTAACCATATATTGCATCTAGATAAATTGTACCCCTTAACCTATAGCCATATATTGCATCTAGATAGATTTGACCCCTTAGCCATATTGCATCTAGATAGATTGCACCCCTTAGCCATATTACATCCAGTTAGGTTGCACCCCTTATCCATATATTGCATCTAGGTAGCCCACCTGCATCTAGGTAGATGATGCTCCCTAGCCATATATTGCATCTAGTTAACCGATTTCGCATTTGGGTTGACTACACCAGATAGCCCCATTTCACACTTGGCCTGAATGTGAAGATTAGCAATGCATCGCATCTAGAGAGAACTATGAAGTTTAGCTTGGCGTGACATTTAAACATAATTGTGAAGGACAACTTGCATCACAACTAGATAGAACTGTAAAGATTAGCTTGCGTCACATCTAGACAGAATCCTGAAGATTAGCACTGAGTTACATCTAAACTGAATTGTAATACTTGCTTGCGAGATACATAGATAGAATTGTGAAGTTTAGTGTGACATCTAGACAGAATTGTGAGGGTTAGTCCCTCCACCCATGGAAGGAAGAAAGCCAGTACTGTAATCCACTACCTGCCCTACGACCCAGAACCCTGAGCGAACTACCCGCAGCATAAAAGAACCAAAACCCGGAACACCCCCTGCAACATCTGCAACTCATTCATACGCAGACACCTCATCCAACCCACACCAGCAGCCTAAATATTCACCACCACCTTCCGGATCACAACCGATGTATAAGACAGAAGCCCACAGAGGGCATCCTGCCATCACAGCGCATAAGGATAAGAATCAACACCTTCACCACCACCTCCAGACCATATCCAACATAAAAGTCAGAAGAGGATAAGAATAAACACTATCCAAAATGCAAACAATGGGCCTCATTATAAGTTTGCCGGTGCGGTAACTACGGTACAGGTAAGCTTGCCGGTACCATAGTTACCGGACCGGCAAACTACGAGTTCTGCTCGTGGGTGCCTTTTCGCCCGCCAGGTCGGACCTGGCGGGCGTAGCGGCACCCATGAGCTGACCATGCCGGATGCACCGGCACCATTCTGAATGGTGCAGGTGCAATCGGCCTCCCCATTCCCATTGAGCCGTATAGGGCTCAATGGGAATGGGGAGCCTTTTATATCAGCGTCCGGGAATGGGCAATTCCCGGGTCCAGCAAGGCCGTAATGACCCGGTAATTGCCCATTCTCAGGCACCGGTAAAGTTTGCAAGTTCGGCGGCAGCCTGCCGGTTTTTCCGGCAAGGCTTCCGCCAAACTTGTAATGAGGCCCAGTGTCCTACAGGTGGGCTACAGCCCCTGTAACCCAAATTCAAAATCGTCCAAAACAAAGAACCCCAAGATGCCCCGACACAGAGCTAGACGCCGCCAAAGAGAAACGGAATAAGGAAGAATCCAAGTGGATACACGCACTCCACCAGCAGAAACTGCAACAAATACAGAACACACCCTGAAAAACACCCAGCAAACAGAGCAAACACCACGAGAAGAGAACAATCCCTATATCTGACACAGTACCTTCCAACTTCCTTACCACCTCAAAACCAAGACAAGTCCAGACACGCCAAGAACTCAGTAGAACACTGGAAAAAAAGAAGAGAAGACCAAATAAAAGAATGGAACGAAACCAACGTCCTCACCCCTTATATCACAAAAACACATGGACAGCAGCAGCAACCCCATCAACACTGAAGAAAAAGAAACAGAAGAATGAATCAAACCGAAAAATCAGTGTAACAGATCACTTCAGCAAGGAATTAGAGTACACGGACCACCTACCAATTTGTAACAACATCACAGAAGAACTACAACAGAACAATCGCAAGACAAAATGAAAAATAAACAAATCCAACGGTGTAACAAAGATCCATTGCAACCTAATTAATGCTAGATCAATGTCCAAACATGCCACAGAGATCTTCGACCTCCTGTCAGACGGGGGTATCGATATCTTATTCATAAGCGAAACATGGCTAGATGACAACTACAAAATCACACTGCACAACTGCATCCCTGATAACTTCAAGTGGTCACAAGCAAAAAGGAAAAAGAAAAGAGGAGGAGGACTGGCGGCAGCCTACACGGAACACCTGAAAATCAGAACGGATGAACCACTACACATCAAAAACTGCAAATCCCTAATCCTTCACCAAACCCAAAAACAAATCTGAAGTGTGTTCTGGTAAACAGACCACCAACATATGATGCAACCTTTGTCGACGCCTTCACTGAAGCCATCACCAACCTAGCCATGGAGCAAGAACTCCTGATAATCCTAGGAGAGTTCAACATCTGGTTGGATGAAGAATCAGCTGGCTCACAAAAATCACTAGCCAAACAACTGAAGACAATGAAACTACATCACCTAGTCAAAGGATCAACCCACACGGCGGGACGTACGCTAGACGCAATCTTTGCCAACAAAAACTTCATCAGCACGACGCCACCACTACAGATCCTCTGGAGCAACCACCTCATCCCCTTTGTAATCAAACTATCCACGCCAACCGACAAATAACCCGACAAACTGCTCACTACCATGAAAAGAAACTGGAGTGCCATCAAACCAGCAACTTAGCAGAACAACTAGAAATCAACAAACCACCAACAACGATCCTGGACGAAGCTGACCTCGAAAGCAAAACAGAACTACTTCATAACTGGATTGCCGAACTATTGATGAATTCTCCAAGGAAAAACCGTTCACCCCATCGTGCAAAAGAGCTACAGCTAAATGGTTTACCCCACTACTCAAGGCCATGAAAAGAAAGAACAGGAAACTTGAACTAGAATGGAGGAAAATAACGACCAGGCTAAGAAATTACAACTCCAATGACAAATCCGCTTAGGCAATCACCTGGGAAGGGCTGGAGCCCCATCGCTGCAGCAGCCGCCAGAGCAGTCCTGCTTCACCAGCCTGCATGAGAGGTGCTCTCTTCCTGCTTGAGCCCTTGCATCTGAAGCTCTGAGGTCTGCCTTGCAACGGAGCCTCAGTCTACAGCTACCCACCTGATTCAAGCCCCTTTGCATGGCGAAAACCACGTGGAGCCGTGTCTCTGTGGCCCCCACATGCCTGCCCATTCATTGAAATCTTGTGCCAGCACTACAAAATGGTGGCCGCACCGCGAGTGCTCTAACAGCCTCACTGCATCAGTGTGTTCATATGGTTGCCTAGTATTTCACGTCGTGACGACGCCTTCAATAGGGCATTTAAGCCTATCACACTCTGCCGGCTGGGGGAAGCCAGCCAACATCTAAGGCCTAATCAAAGGCCCAGTCCCGAGCCACATTCCCCTGGGAAGTGCTGGAGCCCCATCGCCGCAGCAGCCGCCGGAGTGGTTTTGCTTCACCAGCCTGCATGAGAGGTGCTCTCTCCCAGCTCGAGTCCTTGCATCTGAAGCTCTGAGATCTCCCTTGCAGCAAAGCCTCTGTCTACAGCTACCCACCTGATTCACGCCCCTTTTTGCATGCCGAAAACCACGTGGAGCTGTGTCTCTGTGGCCCCCACGCGCCTGCCCATTCATTGAAATCTCGTGCCGGCACTACAAAATGGTGGCCGCACAGCGAGCGCTCTAACAGCCTCGCTGCATCAGTGTGTTTATATGGTTGCCTAGCAACTCAAGTCATGACGATGCCGTCGATAGGGTATTTAAGCCTATCACACTCCGCTGGCTGGCGGAAGCCGGCCGACATCTAAGCCCTAATCAAAGGCCCTGTTCCAAGCTTGCCGGAGCCGGGCGGACCATTGGACCATCCCTAACTTTGCATCCTGTTCAACATCGTGTCCACGCCCACGGCCTTCACGCTCTCTCAACCATAACGCTCGAACACTGCTGTTTTAAGCACCTGTTAGCCACCTCGCATCCATTAACCGATGCGGTAAGAGTGCTCCCTTCATCATTGTTAAGTTCCATAACCTCCGTAGTTGCCTTCTGCCGTTCAAAGCGAAAGCTTGCAGTTACGCACTTCCCACCAAATTTACATATCTTGCCCGATCGAGTGTCCGTAACATCTGTCTAAGCCCCTTACATGCGTACAAGACATCCAATGCATACTCTAGCCTAACCATAAGCTAATTGTAACTGTGCATTACGCCCACCAAGCATTCCATCTTGGTACAAGCCGTACGTACCCCCAATCCTCACTCTGCTCCAATGCCATATTTATGTAACTATTTCTCACTACATTGGCCCGAAAATCAAGGGTATCCTTACAGTAGTCTGCCCTCCCCAGGCTAGCCTGTAACAATCAGTATGTTACTGTCTAATCACATTAATTATTAGCAGCTTATCTGTGTGTCCTACAGCAGCCTATTTATGCTTACTGTACCGTATTACCAGATATATTCATCAGTTGTTATGTCTCTAGTCAGTAGTGCGGCTAGCCATGCATGCGTCTACAACTGTTTACCTATCAAGTCACGTAAATAATGTGCACTATCTAACATGCGACAACAGGCACCTGATAGAGTATTGTATCTAGCCTACTGTATGCCCACTATATTATGCTTAACAGCCCACTGCACCCAATAGTGTTATACCTAGCCTATTGTATGCCTATTATATTATGCCTAGCAGCCCACTGTACCCAGCAAGAGCATTGTATCTAGCCTACTGTATGCCCACTGTGCTTTCCCTAGCAGCCCTCTGCACACAACAAGTGTATTGTATCTAGCCTATTGTATGCCCACTGTGTTGTACACAGCAACCATTGCATCTCCTATAGTGCCTCTGCTCTCACCAGGCATAGCCTTAGCATTGCTGTGCCTAGGCCACTTGCACCTGCCATATAATCGCTTAATCCTTAAAGCTGCGCTGACAACCATAACTCAGTCATGCACCAATCTTGGCTAGTTACTGCGAGTGCGTTAATTAGCTTGGCAGCACATATCCTGTGCAACATGGCGGACCCCACCCTAGGCACCATTGTACCTAGATATCCCAAAAACTCACATTGGAATGCCCAAGCTACACCAAAAAGACCTATCTTCACCTTATCCATGGTCACTAAACTGCCTCAATCGGATAGCATAAAGCCTACAACTTTCCTACCTCAACTTGACCAAACTATCACCAAACCTAGGAACCTGACCGCATTTATGCCAAACTTTGCCCAACTACCTACTCCTGACCAATGGATAATACTATATTCCATTAGACCTACACCTAACCAACCATGCCCGACTGCAACTACAAACTATAGACTATGCTACAGAGTCGCCAAAACCCGCTAATCGTTTACTATAAACTCTCATAAAACCAGCACCAGACCTATACTAACAGGTCAGACACCTGCCAGTTCAACCAACAAAACAACCTACTTAGGAAATAACCCCCAAGTAACTAAAAAGGCTACCAAATGATAAAACCCTTCCATCAAAGGGGGACTCATCAACGCCAGATCATTAACAGCTCATGTGCTAGACATCAACGACCTCATAACTACGAACGACCTTGACTTCTTAGCGATCACTGAGACTTGGCGTCATACTAATTCCGGTCCTTTGCTCTCATTAGCTATTCCAGACAAGTACACCATTATCAGGCAGGACAGAACATCGGCGAAAGGGTGTGGAATAGCCTTCATTGCAAAAACCTCCTTAGGCCTTAGACCTGCCACTACCCAAACTTTCCCTTCAGGAGAACTCCTCTCAATCAAGCTAGCCACGTCACCCACGTGAACCATAACCGCACACCTTATGTACAGAGCACCTGTCCCTCTTTCCTCATTCGAGGAAGACATAACCCTGCTCCTAACAGCCAACTCTACGCCTGGCTTGCAAGTCATGCTACTGGGAGACTTCAACTTAGGACTTCATGACCCAAAAGATCCCAATGCATTAGCCATCGCTAACAACATTGCTAGTGTAGGCTTCTCACAGCAGGTCTCACAACCCACCCACAACAAAGGTAAACTATTAGACTGGATCACAGATATCAACTGTGACATCAACATTCTCTCCAATCAGCCATGCACCTGGACGGACAATCATGCCATTCTCTTTACCATACAAAATGGCACTCAATCTAACTCTGACAAACTGATGGCACCTCCTAGACTAGCGAGAAACATGCAGAATGTTACATCTCATAAGCTACTCCCACTTCTTCAACCCCTCACCAACCCCTCAACCTTCAATGACAACCCAACTGCCCTTGTGGACCTCTACAATGCCTCAATACTCAATGCTATCAATAAGATCGCACCACAAAAAATGTGAAAAGAAAAACCTCGCTCACACCTGAACACTTGGTTCACCCTGCACCTAAGAACTCTGCGTAAAAACAAAAGAGCCGTTGAAACCTCCTGGAAAAACCTCCCTTCAACACCCAACAAAGATAATTTTACTACAGCCTCTTCCACCTACAAATAAGCAATCTTCCTAGCAAAATGTGATTCGTACAACGACCGGATCACCAATGCCAAATCTAATACGAAAGAACTTTTTAGCATACTCAGAGAGTTAGAATCTCCTACTGCACCACCCATCTCCTGTACTAAGACCTCACTTGGTGCAAAAATATCCAAAAAGCTCTTTCTGACAAAATCGAGCTTCTCCAAATTAAAATTAAGACCAAAAAAGTTAGTCTTGCCACAAACTTACCCCAACCTGAAACTCAAATACTGCTACCTGAGCAACAGGACCTGTTCAAATTCTCCCCCCTTAGCTCTAAGGAAGTCGAGGATATAATTCTAAGTCTAAAACCATCCAGACGTCTGGGTGATGTCTGCCCAGCAACAGTTATCAAACAGACAGCGAAGGACCTTGCACCCTTCATCACCTCGCTAATAAATGCCTCCTTTGCAAGCAATACAGTACCTGGGTCCTGCCACTTTTAAAGAAACTCTCCCTTCACCCGAATACCCCGACTAACTATAGACTAATCACCACAGTGCCCTTCCTCTTAAACATTCTGGACGGAACTGCCTACCTACAGATTCAGCATCACCTGGAAAGCAAAAACCTACTAGGGCTCCATACAATCGGGCTTCCTACCAAGGCATGGCACGGAAACAGCGCTGATAGATCTAGTAACACAAATAGAAACTATAAAAGACAGAGGCAACCTTGCCCTCCTTCTATTACTTGATCTATCAGGTGCCTTTGACTTAGTAGACCACAAAACACTCTGCAACCACCTCTCACTGGCGGCCCATTTTTCCAACTATGCTATCTCCTGGACTCAGTCATTCCTCAATAAACGACCTACCAGAGTACTTGCCCCGGCGGCTTCTGCTACACATGTTCCTGTCACATGTGGGGTCTCCCAAGGCTCCTGCGTCTCACCTATGCTTTATAATATATTTACAAAGCCTTTATTTGATGACCTAGATCTCTTGGGTGTCTCATACACAAATTCTGATCCCCATTACTGGCGACTACAATATAGACTCCAAACGCCTAAATGACATCCATCTATCTAATCATTCAAGCTTGAATTGTCAATCACAGACTCTGTCTTAATGATAAGACAGAGTTACTCTTTGTAGGTACCCAAGCTAGACTTAATGCACTGGACAAACAGTTGAATTCATTCATCATTGATGGCAATGACATTAAGGTATATACATTGACTCCTCTCTTTCCTTAACTAGACAAATCAACGCTACTGCAGCTACCACAGCCTACACCTGCAAGCTTATCAAGGCTTGTAGGCCATTCCTAACCACATCTAACTGCATCACCCTAGCTAGGGCACTAGTCTTAACCAAGCTAGACTATTGCAATGCCCTCTACCTAGGCACTAGCCAATGCAGCGACTAACTTTCCCAGATCTCTCCACATCTCTGAGTTAAAACACAGCACTCGTTGGCTCTCAATCAATCAAAGAATTAGACTTAAAACCTTATCAATAACCTGCAAATGCTTATATAACCTAGCTCCGAAAAACCTCTGCGACAAGTTCAAACTAAACTCCTCTGATCGACCATCCAGATCCTCACAAACCAAGTGCCTTATCATCCCCAGATTTAAGCTCCAAAAGGCTGGAGGCAGAAGCTTCCCCGTCCTAGCAGCTAAAACCTGGAACACCTTACTTCTTACCCTCAAAACTGAACATTCCTTCCACAAATTCAGAAACAATGTCAAATCTAGGCTCATTACGAATATGGACTAACATCTAGTACCCAGCCCCGGCTATATAAACAGTATTATATATAATTGCAAATACATACTTTGATGTAGCCCATCAATGTCATATGTAAATAGTGTCATATGTAAATACTGTTTTTTTGTAACTGCAAATATATACTATGTAACTGTAAATACCTCTGCCTGTATGAACCTGTAAGAAATGGTCCCCCAGAACCCTCAGGGCTTGGAGCACTATATAAATATATGCAATACTATACAAGACATAAATAAAATCCATAAGGTGAAAAAGAAATACTACGACAACAGAATCACTAAAGCCGTCAACACCCAAAAAGAGCTATTTAAAATCATAAACTAAATGAAAAACCCACCTGGATGCATAAACACACCAATACCCTCCACAAAACTATGCAATGACCTCACAGATCATTTCAAAAACAATATCTACACCATACAACAGATCATACAAAGCAGACTGAGCAACTACAACATGCAACTGAACCAGCTACCCGAGGATCGACATATCAAACTCCAAAGATTGTCACAGATATCAGTGGAGACATTCATCAAGCTAGTAAGTAATAGTAAAAAATCAGGCTCCCCCATGGATCCATGCCCTCCGGACATACACAAGTCAATCCTCACACAAGGGACGCCCATGGAATACTACAGAAACCTCTTCAACCAATCACTTTCAACAAGGAAAGTACCACAATCATTCAAATCAGCATACATCAAACCACTGCTCAAGGACACAGCAGGAAATGTGGAGGACCTCGCCAACTACAGACCTATCTCCAACATCCCCTACCAGAGAAAATGCTTGAAAAAAATGCCTATAGAATAACACAGTAATTCATAGAAGAACACCAGCTGCTGTGCCAAGCAAAAGTAGGTTTCAGACCGATGAGAGGAACAAAAACACTGCTGCTTTCAATCTGGGATGATCTCAAGGCCAACGCAGACGCTGACAAAACAGAGCGCTAATGCTCCTGGATCTCTCTGCAGCATTCGACACAGTCAACCATGAAATCCTCTTCAGGAGATTGGAAGAAATAGGAAACCCGACCTAGCCCTATTATGGATTAAATCCTTCTTAACAAACAGAACAGAAACCGTATGGATCTAGCCTTGCAAATCCACATAAGGGAATCCACCTGTGGAGTACCGCAAGGATCCTCCTTCTTGCCACTGCTCTTCAACATATTCCTGATGCCTCTAATCAGTGCTCCAGATAAGATTTTGAGGTGGGAGTATTTTATGCATGATTTATCAAACTAGAGATTAAATGCAATTTCAGGAGAGTAAAAATTAGTTTTCTCATCTGCAAGAGAGTAAAACTTATCCAACACATACACCCAATGCATATGTAAAATCAGACCCGTAGACCAAAAGTGTTGTAGATCAAAGTTGTCTGGCTTGTGCGGAGCCCTTCACTCCACATGCAAACGGCACATCTTGTCTGAGCACATAGTAACAGCACATCACTCCACTTGATAATGGCATATATCCTCCCTGAACATGCTAGCTATGCATCTCCTCTTGACACATACTAACGAGTACGACACATACTCTGTGCACATGGTAAAGGCACATCTCCTTTCAGCATTTTCAGCCTGAATTGAATATATTTGCCAATACATGTTTCCTCCCCTTACACGCAGTAAAAAGGATCTTACCATTCCTTTCCTTCACCCACAAAACACTCACCATCATTGCACTCATCATGTCCAGAGTAAACTACGCCAACAGCCTATACCTAGGAATGCCAGGAAGACTATTAAAAAAACACAAGCCACAGCCAAGGAGCAGAGTTCGTAAAGCAGAAAATAACCATCTACTATCTGTCAAGACAACTAAGATCAAGCAACGACATATGACTAGAACCAAAACCTTACAAGAGAACATTTGGGGATCTTCGTTCTCTCACCTCGCAGCAATATCCTGGAATGACCTACCAAAAGAGATATGCAACACAAAGGATCATCTGAAATTCAGAAAACTGCTCAAAACTTGGCTTTTTGCTCCAGAAATGAGATGAAACAACTGCAAAGGATTAGAGCCCTTTGGGAACAAGATACCTAGGGAGGAAACCATAACCCTAAATCAATTCCTCACCCAACCATAAGGCAGAGGGACCACCCACCCCACCGAACGCTAACCCACAGAAAAACCTAGGTAGTTTAAATCCCCACACGGGGCAGGCTGGGAGGGACCAGAGACCTCTAACCTAAACATCTCCGACCCAGGATGAGCGAGCGCAGAAAAGCGAAGACAAAGAGGTAAGCGAGGGAGAGAGACTGAAAAGTAAAATAAAATATCTCAAAAAAACGCTAACCCAACTCTTAACTTTCCTCACACAACTCTCATACAGAAAACCAGACAACCACCTCTCTGCACAGCAATCCACACACACTTCACAACACTGCAACAACAGACTAACAACACATAACCCGGCACAACAGCACTTGGGAGTTCACACAGACCCATTAACCATGTTTAAGCTCAGCGAACGGTGCAAACCGAACTGAAGCTGCCAACACAACATCACAAATCTAACTTTTCTATTCCCAACTAGACCCTACTAACCCTCCCCTCCACCAAACCATTTTCAGATCCACCAGATCGCCTAGGGACCACTTCAGTGGTGACGATGCACGGTACAAATACCTTTAACATTAACATATGATACAAAGGTTAGCCTGGCATGAACCTTTTTTAACAGTAGAGAATCCTAACTTTTCTCTAGTTGATTTGCAGTTGTAGGAATATACCATTTTTGGGTTGCTCCACACAAACTCAAGGAGAGATTTCTTGCGTCTCCTATTTGCAGCGGTGCTGCCGATGGCCCAGTGCAAAAAAATCATATGGGGCCTCACACATTTTTTGGGCCAGACCTCACCACACTTGATGACAGCCCTGCTGATCGTGGCATGTGGCATGTGTCACATGCCACATTCAGCTCCAACCTCTTCTCCTCAGTGTTTCTCACGGCCCATATACAGGAACCAGGAAGCTCTCCCAGCTTCCCAATTCCTGTATGTAAGTAGCACGGAGAAGTTGAGGGTGGCCTGGAGTGATGGACCGAAGCTGAAGAAACAGGTAAGAAGGCTTTTTTAATGTGATGTGTGTTTTGCATGTGTGAAGTGCATGTCAGGTGTTTGTATGTGCTATGGGTCAGTGAGTGGTGGTTGAATGAGAAGAAATGTGATAGTGTGTGTTTGAATGTTCTGGGTGTGTGCCTCTGTACATAATGCAGTGAGAGTGGATGTAAGGGAAGGTGTATGAGTGAGTGACTGGTGGGTGAATGAGTATGAAAGCGATAGTGTGTTTTTTAATGTTGTGTGGGTGGGTGGGTATGTGCCTGTGCAGATAATGCAGTGAGAGTAGATGTAAGAGAAGGTGCATGAGTGAGTGATTGGTGGGTGAATGAGTATGAATGTGTAAGTGTGTGTGAATGTTCTGGATGGGTACGTGCCTGTGTGGAGAATGCAGTGTGAGTGAACGTGAGAAAAGGTGTATGGGTCAGTTAGTGGTGGGTGAATGAATAGGAATGTGATAGTGTTGGTTTGAGTGTTCTGGATGGGTGGGTGGAATAGTTCCTGTGTGGAGAATACAGTGCAAGTGGATGTGAGAGGTTTATAGGTGAGTGAATGGTGGGTGAGTGAGTAGGAATGTTAGTCTGCGTGTGTCTAAGGCCCTGGGAGACTGGGGATCACTAGAGCATTTTTTGACCCATCCTTTATTGACTTTGCATGTTTTATTGGTATTTTAGGGCAAAAACAAATTCATGTGTGTCATTACCTGGCTAGACTGGCATTTTGGTGCAGCCAGTCTAGCCATTGCTTATTGTGGCATGACATTTATTACTCAGCATCTTTATAAAAGCAAGCATCATAAGTGCTCCTATGGGTCTAGACTGGCTTACATTGGAACCTGTTTGGGCATGTTTTCTTATTGTGACATGTCACTTTTAATGGCCAAACCAACAGGAGTATGTTCTTACATAGGAGTACTGGCGTATATTGGCAGAGCCAGCTTTGTGCCTAGTGCCAGTAATGATACTATAAAAAACATCTCAAAGCGAAAATTAGTATGTTCTGATATGGGAATACTAGCATATGTTGGTGGAGCCAGAATGGAAATGTATGGGCACTGACAGCATGAACATTATTTGTATACTGTACTGGCACATGTTGCAGTGACCGGCATGACAATGCATTGGGAAATGCACCTGTGCACTTTTGGTGACTTGTATCTATTGAACTTTTATTCATGAGTTACCCTACACAAAACCGATTGCATGCCAGGGGAGTGATTGGAAGGGGAGAGAGGGGACAGGAGACTTAATTCTCACAGCAGTCCTTAAGTGGGTGCTTACAGACTTAATTCTCTCCTTTAACTGATTGTAACATTGAAGCTGCAATAGATTAGTCTCATTAGAATGTGTAAAGAAGTTAGATGTCCCCCACACAAATAAGTTTGCCCCTCTCCCACCATCTCTGAAGTTAGTGCCTCTCCCAACATTTCAAGGGTTAGCCCCCTCCCCAAATTTAGGTTTCGTTGCGCCCCTAAGGCTGATCAAGCATAAGCGAGATATGAGTTTGAGATTTCATAGTACATGAGTGACTAACTGCTGTCAGCGATGAATGTAGAGGGAAATCCAGATTGGAAGATAGCATAATGTGCAGGTGGAGGGGTGGGAGGGAAGGGCAGGGACCAAAGACTGATATTTTAAGATCTAGTAACTGGTGGACAGGCGTTTGCGACCGCAGCAGAGATTATATTGCTCCAGGCGATCGCATCTTTGTCTGTGGCATCATATTTCGTCTGTGGCCTCAATGTTGCAACTTCCTGTTTTGTCAAGGGGCGAATGATTGTATGCCATCAATTCCTGTGATGTCACTTGGGGGTGGGGTAAAATGACACCACTTCATGTAATGTCATCAGAGGTCAAGGGTTGTGTGATGTCATTTCCGCTAACCGTGGCATTTTGGTGAAATGACATCGCTGGGTATCGCATGTGGTCATGGACAGTGGCCAGATTGTATGAGTCTTGGGCTGTGGCCATGGGCAGTGGCCATGACTCAGCCAATCTGGCTACTGGCCATGACCACGAGGGGCTGGCAATGGGGTTCAAGTGGGCATGGACACCAGGGAATGGCTATGTGGTAAAGTTTTTCAAAATTGGGATAGGTTTGAATGGGAAAGATTTTTTTGCCTGTCGCAAAAATTCTGCCGGGGGCTACAGCTCGAAACGCTGCACAAGATTGCATCTACAGATCGCAGTGACTACCGCTGCATACACTCTGAGACAATGCTAATCAGCAGATAATTACAGAGGACGCCGAACCAGGTGCCCACATGGTCACCAGGCCACCCCTTCAAATCATTAACCACCTTTATTTGCAACCATACCGGGAAAAGATATTGGGATTAGATGCCAGACTCATTTCTAAAATCTCGCAGCAATGACTGGCCCACAATCCACGTGCAGTGAGAAAGACCCTAGATAGTCGAAAAACATATCGGCTGACTTCTAACAATAAATCTAACACCAACAATGGTTTTCAAGTCTACTTTATTATGACAAGTTACTTATTGAATAACCCAGCGCTAAGGTGAACAGGGCTCACTCTCCTATTCGATAACCTAACACTTGAAGAAGGAAGGGCATCTTCACAAAAGAACCCCATCACTAGTAGCAGGGTAATACGTTTAAAGTTCTTAGTGAAGCGCAGTGATATATACATTGTATCGCCCTGCAATTACTTGGTAATCGTGTACTCTGATTTGATTATTGGGGCATGCAGCATGGCCGAAGCTCTAGGTTTAAATGGGAAAACAAATTCTGCTTGTGGCTGTAACCCGGAGTGCTGAACAGGATTGCAGCAAACCTGCACGAGGAGCATCAGCACGGACCTGAATGGATGCTTTTGCAGATCTGTCCTGTGTTTTACTTTTTTGAAAGTGTCGAAACATAAGTACAAAAAATTGTGATATAACTTTTCTGCTGTGAGCAGTGGGCCTGGCCCTTGGCAAGGGCAAATGTCCACTCTGATTTGCCTATAGGGGTATGCAGGATGGCCGAAGCCCATGCCCCATGGATTGTGGAGATTGGCCATGCACGCCGTCAGCACTAGCCATTAGATACGTTATGAGGGTATAGTGGACACTGAGCTAGGATGCTGGAACGCATGGTGGCAATAGTAAGACAGACACAGGTGACCACAGTTCAAGGGTGTTTATTGAACTTTATCAGGGGTGTGATAAACACCTATCTCAACCTATATCTAAAGATGGGAGCAAGCTACGACCATCAAATAATAAAGAAGGCAGTCCTATTGGAGTCTTGTCAACATAAAAGGGCCTATACTAAAAAACCTATTGCCAGTCATTACTACTAAGTTACAAATAGTGTGGGGTGAAGTTCATGAAAAAGAAAGAAGTGTTCACAAAAATGATAAGTCAGGATAATTGGGCCGTTGGCCTCTATTCCCCTTGTTTTCAGCATGGGAAAAAGTGGTTCACTCGAGCAAAGCGCACACTCTGTCTTCTGCGGCACGAGGATTCAGATCCAGTTTCACAGTTCACAAAACTCAAGACCTTCTGTGTCCAAGTCTCTTTGCTTCTCACAAGTCTCTTGACGCAGATGGCCTGCTCTACCAAAAAAGGACACAGAAACCTTCTCTTTAGTATTCACTGTATTCAATTTGGGTGTTCACCCTGGATCCCCCTCTTCCGGGCTCATATCTGTTTGCAAAACAAGGTTCAATTAGTCTCCCTCAGCCGGGCTCGGACCAATTGGATTTACTTTAAACTATCGCAGACTTTCAAATGTGCACAGGGTTTAACTTGAACCGTTGCATGACAACTTCGATCTCAATATTTCTTTCACACTCAGCATCGGTTGGATACCTAACAGAGACTTTCGAAAGAGCACCCACACGGTGCTGGACCACTCTTATCTTTTCTTGGTTTCCCCAGAGTTCAGTTATAAAGTTCCAGTTACAAAGTTCAAGTAATTCTCTTTGGCTTTCAATTGCAGTCGCATCGCTCATTCCAAACGCTTCAAACTCAGATTGCTTAGACTCTCCTCGCTCCAGGTCTGGGTTTCGTCATTTTTACTTTCAACTTTATGGGTTTCCCCTTCACCAATCTTCTTACACCCTACCTTTTAACATTATGTCAGAGGCTTTCGAAACGGCACTACTCTTCCTTCCTTCATGCCTGACCACTCGAACACTGTTGTATTGTGGGTCTTGATGCTTTTATAATTCACTATAGTACATTTCATGTCTCCCTCCACCGGGCTCAGATCCCTTTACTTTCTTGCACCCCATGGTTCCCTTCCCAAAGGTTTATTCCACTGGCATCACACTTTTCCTGGATTCACTTTAAATCTTACATTCCTTCAAAGAACAGAGTATTACGACAATGCGAGAATGCATCGCAGGACCACTCTGCTGACGCAATTTCTTCAACTTCAAATATATATAAGTATGGGAAATGTAGATACAAAAGATGCAAAAGATTTGTAGAACATTATTAACTGGAAGTTGGTGGTTGGAAGTTTAATATGTTGATAGGCTATATGTAGAGTTTTTTAAGTGACTGGTGGATATATATGTTAATGGTTTAAAGTAGGCAATGAGGGAGTGTTACAAACATAACAGTAAAAAGAGTTTAAGGGCTGTCTTGTGTGATGGTGTGCATGTGCAATCCGGGTTTTCTAATAAGTCATGGGCTAGACAGGGGAATGCAGGGACTGTGGATATTCATAAAGGGCAATGGATTATGGTGATTATTGTATACTAGAGAGAAGAATTTCGGACAGAAAATTGTTCTGGGCTTTTTTTATGTAGTATACAATTGTCAATTTTTCCCATTAGCATAGTAGAAAATGCTAATAGGAATGTTGGAGTATCTTATTGAATCTAAATACTTCACTGAAAAATGCAAAGTAGATGGAGCCTATGAGCTTATTTTTTGTTACATTTTTTAACTGTGAAAGGTGGTTCCTAAAGGAACCTGTTCATAATGTTTCATTATTTATTATTTTTGCATTCAAGGCCAGAAAGTGAGGTGGGGAGGGAAATGAGGGAAGGGGCACCAACCACAAAAATGGAGGGGCAGGTGGACAGGGGAAGATGTTGCGCGTGTGTTACATCTAAGGTAGGGGGCAGTGTTTCTCATGCTCCTTGTTTACAGCTTCAAAAGCACTTCAAAATTGCTCCCCCTACAGAGCGTTGTGTTGCAGTATATACAAAGTACTGTTGTCTTCGAAAGTTATGGATTAACAGCCTCTTCTATCGCTTGCAAGGCAGCTTGTATGATTTTGTGTCCCACACAAGTAGGTTGTGTGGTTACAGTATTGGGTGAAGAAGTCGAGGTAGAGGAAGACAGCCTACTATTTCCTAAGAAAGGAACAGCGTTTCTGAGAGCATAGCAGTGGTTGGATTTGGTGTGGCCGCGCATGGAGGGGGTCCCATAAGAGTACTGCCCAGGTAGTCTGCAACTGCACTCAGTGAATTTCACTTTGGTACGCTTTAGCCTTTGGTACATTCCCAACAGTGGTAAAGAACTGCCACACCCATGGTTCTCTCTGGGTGCTAGAGGTATGCACTTTCTCTACCTCATTGTCCTGGTCCTCTTTATTGCCTTTTGACATTGCACTTCTTTCTTTTGTTGTGTAGGTCCTCCAGGTGGTGGTGGCTCTTGGAGAGGAGGGATGTCAATAGTTGATGCCATTTTTAAGATAAATAGCAGTTTTGCTAATATTCTTCCAAGTATGTGCTGTGTGATAGATTGTTAATGGATAATGAGTAGGAATATGTGTAGGAGCTGTGCAAGGATACATTTTGTGCTTCAAAGTTCCTAGATGAGATGAAAAATGCAGTTCCGTACTGTTCGCGAAGCACGGACCCGCTCGCGAAGTACAGACGTGTTCGCGACACGTCATCATTCCGCATGCGCGTGGTCACTTGACACTGTCTAGAACGTCTGCGATTATGTCAGACGTTTGCGAACGTCAATGAAAAAACAAAAACAGTGGGAAAAGTTGCAAAAAGTGGATAGAAGTGTTAAAAATGATGCTAGAAGGTGCGGAATTGCAGAGTTTCAAGGTGAACGTTCTAAATTGGACAAAAATGTTGCTGTATTGGGGTAAGTATGATATTAGTAAATTGTAGGAAATTAGGGTGCACTCGTAAAAACCCTTGAAATAAACTGAAAAAATGTTGTTAAAGGGACGTTATGGTTAAGTTACACTAATAAAAACCTATGAAATTCAATGAATCAATTGTGTTAAAGGGACGTTATGGTTACAAGTAAAACCGAAAACCTCCACAAATTTGCAAGTAAGCTAAGCAACCATAAAACGGGCCTAAGACTAACATCCAGGACATGAAAGATGACATCCCAAATGTCATTGATGACATCACTGATACCATCACATATCTGGGCCACTTGTTTCTGTTTGCTAACATGATTGGGCTAGTTTTTTGTTTTTACTGACAATGAGAAGTTCCAAAATTGTATATGTCATTATGAATCTCTTCTCTTATAATAAGTATGTGCTCATGGGCTTTGCAACCGGATCGTGCCGAGTTAAACTGGTCATGACTTCCTACATCTGATGAAGGTGAAGGGTTTTGTTGTGTTAAATCTGGTCAACTTAACTGCAGTTTAACTAAAGTTTTTTTCAGTGAATTTCAAAGGTTTTGTTATACCATCGTTTTTTACAGGTATGGCCAGTGGCCATGGTATATGCTCCCCCAATATGTTTTTTTACACCCATTAGGTTGCCATGGCCTTTGGCCATGGCCATTATACACTGGTCACACTATTCTTAATAACTTTTCATTTTTTGATGAATTGTTCCCAAAAGTCCAGTTTGGGGGGGGCCTTGACAATCCTTTGATTTAGAAAATGTCATCCAAATCCCTCCAGCAAGTCAAAAGATATTAGCCTCTCTCACCCTCTCTGCTGCAAAATGCCAATACCGATATAAAGGTTTTAACGCGCAGGGGGAACCCTGTTCTCTGTCAAATATTTTACAAAAATACTGGATGGATTTACCCCAAACCAGTCAAGGAAATTAAGTCAATGTCCAAATTGTTTCTTATTTGGTCTAAATCTGCCAAGCAATTTTCATGCTAAAGCTGTTCAAAGACTGCACTTTTTCTCTATGGAAAATGAATGCAAGTAGGCTGAAAACAGCATTTTTATGTTTTCTGAATAACATTTTCATTTTGTAACAAATCGTTCCCAAAGGTTCCAGTTCAGTTGAGCTTTTGATAAACAGTTTGTTTGGATATTTTCATCCAAATCCATTCCGCAAGTCAAAAGTTATTAGCCTCGCTCAGCCTCTCAGCTGTAAAAAGCACTAAGGCCGATATAAAGGTTTTAAGGAGCATGGGGTGCCCCTTTCTCTGTCAAATAATGTAATATCTACTGGATGGATTTACCCCAAACCAGTCAAGAAATGTACGTCAATGTTTTTTGCCCAGGTTGATTGTTATTTGGTAAAAATCTACCCAGAGGTTTTTGCGCTACGGCTGTTCAAAAACTGCCCTTTCTCTCTATGGGAAAATGAATGGGCTGGAAACTGTGAAGCTACTGTGTTTTGTTTTCTTAATAAGGTTTTCATTTCATAATACATTGTTCCCAAAATGTGTAGTTGGGGGGCCCTTGACAATCATTTGTTGGAAATTTCATCCAAATCCATCCAGCAAGTCAAAGGTTATTAAAAATAGAATTCTGGGAGAAATGGATGCTTTTTCATTTCTGAAAATCCTGTCAGCCTCTCTTCTGCAAAGCACCATGGGAGATATCACTATTATTTTGGGAGAAGAGAGCACCCCCTTCTCCTAAATCCATTGTACAAAGGTTATTACCAATTCATTTTTGGGGTTTCCTATGGTACTTGATACTCAACTAAACTATAGAGAGGCGACTGCCGCAACATAACATATGTATATATATATATATATATATATATTCATGCAGGTGTTAAACCAATGGATTTCTATTAAATTCACATATTTGTGTCATCTGATAAAAGCATGCCGATTCCACAGGAATCCATTGTAAATGCTGTTTGTGGAGCATAATTTGCAAATGGACAGTGAAGCTGCGGATTCAAGGCAATTTCACCTGCTTTTACTCTTCACTATTTACTGTTAAACTGTTTTGCAAATGTTAACTGTTGCAAGAAGAGACGCAACTGCACAAAGGTGTCGCGCTCACCTGGTCTCCACGGGGGCGTAGCACGTAGTCGTATAACCAATATCTGTACTGGTGCAGTTTTGATGGTATGTTGGCGTCCTCTCCCTTTTAACCTCCCAACGAGGCGTTAGCCTGCAATGGCGAAACAAGATGTTAGCTATGAGTGGGTTGGATTGGTCCCACTACTTGCAACCACCTGAGGCCCGACTCCTCTCCTCCTCACCTTTGAGTTTGATGAGGTTGGCTCTCCGTCCTGCTTAACCTTCAGCAGGGGCGCTGTAGGCACAGTCTTTTTCTGGGCGCAGTTACCTCACTGTTCCAGAGTGCTGTTACTGTACGTTTTCGGAATGCTGGGATTATCGGGTGAGTATCTACCTCAATAGCAGCTTGGTATAGATGCTCAAAGTCTTATTGTCCCAATGTTTAAACGTATTTTTGTTTTCTCTTGCAGATGCAGTTTTGGTGCAGAAATCAAGTATAAGATTCGACTCTCTCAGGATGCTTAATAGTTGCCTCCAGGTGAGTAGAACGCGGATGAAAGGCGCTGAGTGACTGGAATAAATGTTCGTTCAGTACTGAGTGCGACTAACCTGCTGTTCTTTTCCTGTTCCCTTTTGCAGGCGCGGCGCGGTCCCTAGATGAAGAATGGAAGAACCGCTCCAATGAAACCAGGAGGAACGAGGAATCCCGGGTGAGTATCGGCACCAGCGTGGACGTCCTTTCAACAGGGGCGGCGATCAGGAAACCAGCTGGAGATGCGACCGATGGACCAGATTGCAGGTAAGTGTTTGGTTGCTGAAGTAACATCTGTTTCTTCTCTTTTTCTATTTCCAGGCTCCGATGGATGGAAGCACTGACGGGCGTGGCTGTAGAAGCTTGAGGACAGAGCAGACACGGTGAGCGCTACGCTGCAGGAGTGCAGAATAACGCGAAGCGTGTCCTGCATGCAGGGTGTGGCTTATATAGCCTTGTAAGTAGTTCCAGGTAAAGTAGTCCCTTTGCCACACCCTGTCTTCCCGAGAAAAATAGTCCCTCTGCCCCTCCCTGGATTATACCAAGGCCCAGCCTCACTAGGCAGGTTAAATAGTTCCATGAGTTCAGCCCATTTCATGAGTCTGGCGCCAACGGCGCCAGGACTGAGTCCATGAGGCTCTGGGGCGCTTCCTTGGGGCCTGACAAGCTCTTCTGGGTGGTGGGGACTGGGATGGGCCCAACAGCTCCAGGGATTTCGGAGCTCGCACCATGACAATTGGTGGTAATGTTGGTGGTCCTCTGCATGCAATTAACATTTTTTGCAAAATGGTCCACTTGGTGTTGGTTAGCATATATTGTGAAAAGAGTTTTACTGGCGATGCCGCATGTTCTCGCGCAAATATATCATGACAAAACTGCAGATTTACTGCGATTGTACCATGAAAAAAAAACGCATGCATCGATGGAAAAACAAGATGGCGGTTTTCATTTTCTACATGAATAGAAACATGCTTGACAATTGAAGTCTTACCCGTGGCCACTGAAACTCTCCATGTGCTCCCTTGCTTTGTAGGTACCTACTTGTGAAAATCCTCCCTGAGCCCCGTTCACTCACTGCTTCTTGATCATGAGACACATTATTTTTCGAGCGCGTCTTGCACCATTTCCATAGGATTCCCCTGGCAAGACAAAATGGCCTGGCACAAACAGGCTCCACAGCCCACCCGTCACTCCAACTTCACATATGGTCCCCCACCCCACTTCTACCCCGATATAAAACCACCTCTTTCCCTCCTCCAAATTTAATTTTTCGAACTTTTCTTTTTTGTCTTCATGTGGGATTACGTCATAAATCTCTCGCGTCGAAGAAAAAAATTGCGGCTTTTAATTTCTAAAAAGCATCAGGACTGAAATGCACCATGGGAGATATATAAAATTATACATGTTTTTTGGTCACAGGGCGCACCTCCTTCTAAATCCATTAAAAAAAAATAAAACTATTCTATGGTTTCACCCCAAACCCAAAAACGCACATCTTGTGCTCAAGTTGTTTCTTTTTTTGCTGCAAATCCATTCAGCGTTTTTTGCGCTACGGGTCTCAAAGGAAAAACCGTTTTCTCTTTGGGAAAAAAATGGGAATAGGTCAAAAACAGCCTTGATTTCTTAAGAACCTTTCAAGCATTTAACGAATTGACACCACAATTTCCAGTTTGGAGGCGTACAATTTCATCCACATCCCTCCAGGGAGGGCGAGAGAGAGATGTACATCAGTGTGCATTAACATTACACTGTCTGCCCAGCGACATAAATACACGGAATATTCCATATCCAAATTTAGTGTTCTGTGTCCAAATAATAAGTTCTGCTTTACAACATGATAGCCCCATGTGATGGAAAATATTCATAAAAAACATCTGATATTAAATACTTTTATTTTAATAAGGGCACCATACATTATTTATGAAGAAAAACATACATTTACACAGATAAAAAACATGAATTGATACTCCATCGACCAATAAATGTGATAAAATACAATCCCCAGTGACATCCTGACGCAACAAACATATATATTTCCATCCATACTACAAGACAAATAATGGGCAGAAAAAGCTGACAGTTGGTTCAACATAGAAAGGTCACTCGTAGTGTGACCAAGGCACTTGATCTTGTCTTCACACATGTGCTTATATTACCTTTACCCATGCAGAGCCTACGGTAAGGACTCAACCATTAGGGCCAAATGTCTTAAAAATTGCCAAAAAGCAACACTTTTCTCAAAGGACGAGTCGTGTATGTGCCAACTCGAGTTTCGACTGTGGGGTTTAGTTATTCCTCTACCCAGCCTTCCTCAGGGTAGTTCCAATTTTGTCAACAGGGGAATTAGAAGACAGATCTAGAAAGTGAAATAACATCATTTAATGACCATCTCTTGTGAACTGTTACAAAAGCCCTTTAAATAAATAATATTTCTAGCCTGCAAGATCCATATCGATTCGGAAAATTGTGCTGTGTTTAAAACTATTTAATTAAAAAGTATCCATCATCATTGTGCCTCCTCCTAAGGCAACCAAGGGATAGAAAGCAAAGAAAACAATTGTAGTTTAAGGGGCTGATTCATGGAATTAATTGCACAGAAAATAAAATATTGAACATGTGCGGCAAACTGCATGCATAATCCTGTTTGCCGATCCATGGAATCGGATGCACAAGATTTTCCTTGACTTGTGTGGATTTCATGGTGGCCTGGCACGCCCCTGTGAGTGGCCGAGTGCCTTGCGCGAGACACCACACAGAGCGTGGACGTGGCTTTCACAGAGGGTGGCGAAGGCGGCGGAACAACAAAAATGGGGAAGAACATGCGTGGCCGTTATGTGGGACAGCCGGCAGGCAGTCCATCGTATGCCCACTATTGCGCAGAACAATACGTATTCAGGGATCCGAACCGCAAACCCTCCCAGCAGGGAAATGGCCATGCAAAGCCCTCATACTATCCGCCACCCAAAGGCAGGTGTACAGACACCTGCGCATAGAAATCACTGTGCAGAGGTAAGATCGGGTGTTGGAATTAGGGGCGCCAGCACACAGCCGGGTTCCGATCTAACTTAGGGGTGCTCGTATGCAGTGTAGCGGGGTGCAGAATCAGTTTACGGGGGTTTGAATGTAGGTTTTCAGAGTTTTACCCGTGTTACTATAAGTCAAACGCATGTTATCGAGGTGTCGGTAACAGTAACAGGGGACCCCGCGCAGGGTCCCCAAGATTTAGGCCTGCTTGCACGGGACCCCACACACTGTTTTGATGGTGCATGTATTTGCGCCGAGGGAGCACGCAAAGGTGGCTGTTTCTAGCTGTTCTTAATTTGCATGGGGGTGCGCAGGGGGCGTTCCAGCCACGACTTTCGTATATGGTTACTTTGCGCGAATAATTCCATGAATATGCAGAGTGACGTTCTGGGCATGCAGGCGTTGCAGGATTTCTGCACACTTTTCCATGAATCAGGCCCTTAAAGGTAGTAAAAGTGTCTCGTGAAATAAACCATATCACAAAAGGTATCAAACACTTGGCATACCTTGTTGCTGGCGTATACTCAATTTCAGCATGTTGGGGGTTCCTGATGGCATCTAGAAGGGCAACTACAAAAGTATGTTGCACTAGTGCAGTGCATCAACCAACATGACTGAATCGTAGCAGAGATGGTGAAATGTGGACTCCAAGTTAGTCATGCAGTCCAACCACCCTGCAACTAAGCATCTGCATGTTTAGTCCATAGACGTGCTTGTATACATTTCAGTAACAGACTTTTCTCGTCATATTTTTGTATTTTGTATTTCATTATACTTTATATAGCGCTTTTAACCATTGCGCTTTTAACCAAAGCGCTTCACAGAGAACAATTAGCAGTACATTAAAATCAGCAATAGAAAGCGGTGTTCAGAGTCAACCAGTAACAATCAAACAGACAACTGACGTAAATGAGTTTTTAAGGAAGAGCAAAAGAGAGAGTAAGAGATAATAGAGCGGAGAGATAGAGGAAGAAGGTTCCAGTGGCGGGGGGGCAAGAAGTTGAAAGGATCGAAAGTGGGATTGCGCACAGGGGGCCCAATGAACATTAAGTAGAAAAAGACCAGCAGAACGGAGAGAATGAGAAGGAGAATAGAATGAGAGAAGAGAAGCAAGATAATTAGGGGCAAGACCATAAAGAGATTTGAACACTAGACAAAGGACGTTGCATTTGAGCTGAGAGTGAAAGGAAAGCCATCTGAAAGAGTCAAGAGAAGAGGAAATTGCATCTCGGTAAGAAAGCAGACAAAGTGAGCGAATAGAAGAGTGATAGAATGATTTGAGAGGGACACGACATGAACAGAGAACACCAAAGAATAGAACAGAGCAGTAAAAGAGTCGAGAAAAGACTAATGAAGAAACCAGAAGCTTAGTGGCATGAAAAGTAAGAAAAGGGCACATTTTACGTATGTTGTAGAGATGAAATCGACAGGCACGTGAGGTGAGAGAGATATGATAGGCAAAGGAAAGATTAGAGTCAAAGTAAAGACTAAGATTGCAAGCAGTGGGGGAGAAAGAGAGATTAGAGGGAGGAAAGGAGATAGAGGGAGCAGGAGATGGGGATGGAAGAACATTAGCAGGAAAGAAAAGGACTTCGGTCTTACCGGCGTTTAGAGTAAGAAAGTGAGAAATCATCCACAATTTGATGGCAGTGAGGCAAGATGAGAGGGTGAAATGGATGTCAGGTGTGAAAGATAAGAAGGAAAGAAAGAGCTGAGTGTCATCAGCATAGGAGTGATGTGATACTCCAAAAGATGACATAATAGGAGAGAGGAGTATAAAGAAAAAAAGAAAAGGACCAAGAACAGACCCTTGTGGGACTCCGTGATCGAGAGGGAGAGAAGGAGGGTCGTGCTGGTCAGTGCCTAAGGGGCAAGCCTGTAAAGTCCTAATGAATAGCATAGCGCATCCGAACATTCTTGGGCACGTATTCTTAAACATATGCGAGTGCATATGTGGCTTGATGGAGCTCACTCCCACAGAGGCCCCATATTTGATGTGCGTGCTGCTGGACTGCTGTGAGATGACCCTTTTCACAACTAAGGTGAAAGGGCTTTGGCTAAACGGAGGATACCTTGCATGGTAACACCAATGACATCACTTAAACTAACAAGCATTATAATGAAGTTCATGAATTGGCAATAGTACTATAAATTTTCCCTCAGAGGCTCAATGTGATTCAAGCCCAAGTTCTCTCTAGACTTTACTACTGTAATAGCCTCCTCCCGAATCTTCCTTCCTCCACTCTCCGATCCAGAATAGGGCCGAAAGACTTATCATTGGCCTTAAGCCCAGGTACTACATCTCTCCTGCTCTACAAGGTCTTCACTGGCTCCCGGTTGCTACACGGATTAAATTCAAATCCCTTTGCATCATCCACAAAGCTCTCTAGGCCCGGAGACCACACTATCTTCAACTTTATCTCACTAAATACTCTCCCTCTAGACCACTTCACTCCTCTGGCATCACTCTTTGTGTGTAAATAGTTTTGTCAAAAAGAGAGCAGGGGGCAGGCTCCCTCCTTTGGAATAGCCTCTCCCCCCCTGCACCTTGAGCAGGACATTCTCAAATTCCTGTAGCTCCTTCAGACTCCTCTTTTTCTTTTCCTCCTCCTTCCCACCTTCTCTCCTCTGCTAAACAGTTGCTGAATCGGTGTCCTCTGCCCTTATGAATCTTCGGGCCTTGACCTCCCACTCCAATTTTTCCCAGCTCCTGTCTATCCACAGCACTTTGCATCTGCACACCCTCCGCTCTGGAGACTCGCACTTACTCCTCCTGCGGCGCAGGCCGTGTAGCACTCAACATTACTAGCACGTCATCCATGTCTCACCCACAAGCTCAATTCCCTAGCACTTACTCCCTTTTCCCTCTTCCTTTCTGCACTTGCACGTTCTGAATACTCACATGGCATAGTAGGTATGTCCCTCTTCCTCTTCCTCCTCTGCTCTTAATATTGTGTTTTAATGTATTTCCCTCCCTCCCTCCCTGCCCCCTGGGCGCATTGAAACAGTATTTTCTTATTGTATAAGCGCCTAACAATCAAACAATAAATAAATAAACTCCAGTAGTGCCAGACAAATCTGCGCTAGTATGTTGTCCCTGAGTACAGGCAGGATTCTCTGAGACCCACATGTTCTCATCCACCCTCTTCCTCCTGACCCTAGAGCAACACAAGCATTCACCAATTTCATATAGACAACATCACAATATCCATTTACTGCTGTAGAATCAAGTCGTGCGGCAGTAAAACAGCAACTATTTTCAGTCAGCATCACTTCTGTAAATCAGCACACAAAATGACTATGGTCCTTGATGCATCTTTTTTTTTCTTTTAAAGTGTTTTTATTAGCATTTTTTTTTAACACAAGACATTTTCAATACTTGTTACATTCACAGTATTCATTCGTAATATTTTCATAAAACATTTGTATAGGAACTATAAAAAAGAAAGGAGTGTGAAACAGTGTTAAACTCAAGTCTTGTGCTTGGTTAGGCATACTCTAGCTGCTAGTAAGAGGTTGCGTGGCAGATACAATAGTGATTTGTATGTCTCGTCTTTTTCTGATTCCACCCCAAACAGAACCAATAGGGGCGTTGGGTCCCTGTGGACCCCATCTATTCCTCGGATCCAGCCCAGCACTTCCCGCCAATATACCTGAACCTTCTCACATCCCCACCACTGGTGCCAGTAATCGCATTGTTCACCGCACCCCCTCCAGCAGTAAGGGGATGTCCCGGGGAACATTTTGGAGCCTTAGGGAGTTGCCCCATCTGGCATCGTGCAGGGCGCTTCTCAACTGAAGAAAGGACAATGGGGAGACGCCCGTGCCCTGAAGGTCAGCCTGCAGTTCCTCTCTGGTAGTAAACACTTAATTCTTCCACAACTGTCCCGCCTGGCTAAGACCCGCCTCGTACCATGACTGGGATTGCTGGATAGCACTTAGCGAGTTTTGAATGGGTGGGCACCAAATGCAACTCAGGGGTGAGGGCCAAGTCGTGATACCCTGCATGGCTCGTGATGGGCGCCAGAGAGACCACAAAACCTTAAGAATGGGGTGTTTTTTAATCCTCTGTGTCATGGCTGACATTGGGACCCACAACCACTCTCCCAGGGTGACCGGCGCGAAGATGTCATTTTCTATTGCCACCCACTGTTTTTCGGGGTTTTCCCACAGGTGGTCCGGGAGCACGCAAAGTTGTGCTGCTCTGTAATATTCCCCTAGGTCTGGGAAACTCATACTTCCCTCTTCTGTGGGTTGGATCAGTGTGGAATATGGGATCCTTGCTCTTTTGCCGGCCCATAGAAATCTCAACAGTATACGCTGCACCTCTGCTAGGAAGGATTCTGGGATCAAAACCGGGAGAGATTGGAATAAAAATAGGAATCATGGGAGAACGTTCATTTTGATGGCGGTGAAGCGCGCCGCCCATGACATGGGAAGTTTGCGCCATCTAGAGATGTCGTTTTGGATAGCTACCCACAGAGGAGTGTAGTTGGCATCAAAGAGGTCAGGCAGGGAGACCGTTATGTTCACCCCTAAGTAGCGGACTGAATCGGTTTGTACCTTGAAGTTCCAGTCAGACTTTAAACGCAGTGCCAGATCGGTGTTGTCTCTTAAGGGGACGGCTATGGTTTTCTGTAGGTTAACCCAGAAGCCCGAAAGGGTCCCCTATCGTGACAGCTCCTGGAAAAAGGCGGGAATGGAGGTAGAAGGCTCGGTCAGGTATAAGAGAATATCATCAGCGAACATTGCTAGTTTGTACTCCCTGCTCCCCCGCGGGATCCCTCTAATCATTGGGTTTGACCGGATGGCCTGGGCGAAGGGTTCAACAACCAGTGCGAAAATAAGAGGGGAGAGTGGGCAACCCTGCCTCGTACCTCGAGTAAGGTTGAAGGAACGCAATGAGACACCATTAATTGAGACCTTTGCGTGGGCAGAGCGATATAATGCTTCCGCCCCCTGTATCCACGCAGCTCCCAACCTCACCCTCTTCAGGACAGCCCTCAGAAAAGGCCACTCTACCCGATCAAAAGTCTTCTCGGCATCCACTGACAATAAGAAGGGATCTTCACCCGCTTCCCTAAGTGTTGCCATGAGGTCTAGGGTTTTTCTAACGTTGTCTGCCCCTTGCCGGCCTCTTACATACCCCACTTGGTCAGTGTGGACTTGTTGCGGAAGGACCTGGGCGAGGCGGGTGGCCAATATGCTGGAGTAGATTTTAGCATCCACGTTTATTAGGGAGATTGACCGGTATGAAGCGCACTCTGTGGGATCTTTAACTTCTTTGGGGATTACAATAATGATAGATTCAGTGAAGGAGTCGGGAGCTTGTCCAGATTCTAAGATAGAAGTAAATAGTTTGGCGAGAAATGGGGCGAGTGTGTCAGAGTTTCTTTTATAAAAAGCCGGCGTGAAACCATCCTGCCCCAGAGCTGAGCCCGCCTTAAGGGCTGAAATTGCTCCCTGCACCTTTGTCACAGTGATCGGGGCGTTGAGCATTGCTAGGTGTTCTCCGGCGATGGGGGGACGTGGCAGGCTAGCTAAGTATTCCTCAGTATCGAGGTGTGTGCCATTGGTCTCGGCCGTGTATAGTTCCGAGTAGAAATCTGAGAAGCGATTTACTATGTCTTGGGGATTTGTGAGTGGGTCGCCTAGTTCGTTTTTGACTTTGTAGACTGCTCTATCCGCCCTCTCTTTGCGGAGTCTATTTGCAAGCATGGTGTGTGCTTTGTCTCCAAGCGAGCAATGTCACCCTTTAGTTCTTTCTCTTTGAGCAGTCGGAGCCTTTTTTTAGCTGCTCCTTCTGATATTAGGATGCCCCTTATAGTAGCCTTCCCTGCTTCCCAGACCGTGTGCAGCGGCATACCATCTGTGTCATTAATTTCAAAAAATTCTGTGATGGCTTCGGAAAGGGTCTCCTTAAAAATGGGGTCTCTGCACAGCAGGTCATTACACCGCCACCGACGGTCCGGGGCAGGGAGAGGGCCCAGGTCTAATTTCAAGGTGCAAAGGTCGTGATCCGACCAAGCCACTATTTGGATGGTTGTTTCTAGAATATCACTCTCGTTTTCAGCTCCCAGTAGCAGGTAGTCTATTCTGGAGGAATAGCGATGTGGTGGTGAGAAAAAGGTAAAAGATTTTTTACCCGGGTGAGTTACATGCCAGGTGTCTATCAAATGATGTTCCCTAAACTGACTCAAGAATCTGTCGCCTTGGAGTGTGCTTGGGGGTAAGGAGTTTTGTTGTGCTGAGTGCCAATCGCATTCTCGGTCTGAAACCACATTGAAATCTCCCCCGCAAACCAGTGTGCCCTCCCTCCATTTATCAATGAAATCAAATAGGGGTTCGAAGAAACTCGATTGCCCCTGGTTGGGGGCATAGGCAGCGCACAGTGTAATGGGACGCGTTCTTAGCACACCCTTGAGCACAACGTATCTCCTGTGCGTGTCCCTTTGTATATGGTTCACCTACATACCCAGGGACTTATGTAATAGAATACCCACGCCCCCCTTCTTTTGCAAGCCGGATGCCCAGATCGCGTCCCCTATGTCCCTCCCGAAGATCCTTCTCTCTTCGCCCTTAATGTACTTTGATTCCTGTATGAAGAGGACATCTAGTTTGGATTGTATAAACTGTCTCGCTAACATTGACCTCTTTTGTGGGGAATTCAAGCCCTTAACATTGAGGGAGCCAAAGACTATGCCATCAGAGCTAGCCATATTCTAAAGTAAAGATCGCATTCTCTCTACCATCGCTTGCAAGACCCCTTTGTCCTGTGATAAGGTTAAAGAACAATTGCCACGTTTGTTTGTGTGTGTGAGTAGATTCTATGTGCACTGTGAACTTGGTGTCCTGAGTGGATAAGTGGACCCTCCCCCCTACCCCCTCCCTTATGTGGAGAACCGCTAGGTGCATTTTTGCTGGAAAAAAAGGGAGAAGGAGAAGGAAAAAAAAAGAAGAAGAAGACAAAAAAGAGACGCCCTCGATCAGAAAGGGCCACTCTGAGAGGACCCCTCTTCAGGCCCAATTATGACCTTAAACCATCGTGCAAGGAAAGATCAGTGCGTCCACAAGAGTGGACTAGGGTATAACGAGCCCCAAGAACTTAACTCAACCCGTGGATTGCAACCCGGACAAACAATTATCAAACATAACACTTCAACAGAACATTGCGATAGCCATTTCAGCGAGAGTTGGAACACAATAATGTGGCTCGCTCAGGAGGTGCCATGTAAGCAGTTCAAGGAGTATTCAGTCGTTTATATTTCCATTTTTGTTGCGCGCGTCCTCGTCTCGGGGGCTTATCGGCTAGTTCTCGGCGCGGGCCCTTTGGTTCCCTTCGTCCCTCTGCTTCTGAGTCCTTGGCTGGGCCCTGTAAATGGCGACGAGCCTGCTCCGCTTCTTCTACTGTGGTGAGCCTATACTCTTCGCCGTTGTACTCAAATGTGAGGGCGAATGGGTGGCCCCATCGATACCTCACGCCCTTTTCTTGAAGCCAGGTCGTGAGGGGACGGCACCCTCTCCTATTTGCCAGTGTCATTGCCGAGAGATCCTGGTATAGCTTCACTTTCGAGCCACGGAATTCAATCGTGTCTTTTATTCTCGCTTTTTGTAGGATGTCCTGCCTTTGCGTGCAGTAATGGCATTTAACTAGGACCGAGCGAGGGCCCCTCGCTGAGCCACCCGCCGTGTGCACTCTGTCGAACTCTAGCTTCGGGGGGTTTGTTTCATCGTAGAGAGAAAGAATCAAAGATTCTACTGTGCTCTCCAGGCTTGCCTGGGTTTCTCCACGCTCCTCCTCCAGACCGATCATACGGATGTTGGAGCGTCGCTCCCGATTCTCGAGGTCATCCACCTTTGATTCCATATCACGTTCTTTCTGTTCAAGGTCTAAGAGTCTAGCTTCGTATTGCATAGTCACAATGTCTCCAGAATGTTGGTTGTTCTCAACTGCTTCTAAGCGGTTTTCCACTTTGGCCACTTTCGTCTGTAGATCAGAAACTATTTCCGTGAGGTGGTTTTTCATTGACCTAATTTCTCCGAGCAGCAGGCGAATGTTGGATTTAGTCGCACTGTCGCAGTCGTTGCCAAGGATATCCGAAGTGCTTTGGGCTTCCTCTGCTTCCATGATTGTGTCAATGTGTCTAAACTTCCTCAGGGCCAACAGGGTCTGTGGATCCAGCCTTGTTACCAACAGAGCCCCCGGGCGACTGCAGCTGTGGGAGGGGACAGCTGGGCGAAGGGGGGAGCCCTCCCTCAGTCGTATTGCCGTGCCCAATACTCTGGTCAATACCTTTCGCAGCTCAGCGGTTAACTGCCCCGGACTTTGTGGCCTTCTGCGGGTTTGTTTGTCTTAGTGCGCTCCTAGTCTCTTCGCCTCCCCCCGGGCGCCTCTTAAGTAGGTCTAATGTTGTGCTGAGCAGCTTCCTTGGCGTTGTGTGGGGGTGCTTAGTTTGTGGAGGACTGTTGATGGTCCCGGGGACAGCCACAGGGCTCCACCAGTGGTAGTGGGCCTCTGCGGTGCTACTTGAAGCCAGCTCGTTGCCGCCTGAAGGGCCGTAAACCTCTTGTCCTCGTGTATGGCAGGGGCCGAGTGTTCGTGGAGAGAGCTCATACCAGGGTTGGCCGCGGTGTGAGGCCTGCTGGGGGGGGCAGCAGCGTCTCCCCCTGCGTCAGGTGGCCTTGTCTTGGTGCCCGCGTGGGGCTTGCCTGCCGAGGGGACTGGAACCGTGTTACAGGAGAGCTCCTGGGGGGAGCACAGTGCAGTGTCGGACACGGAGGGGGAGTGGGGCAGGAGCGGGTCACACGCATGGGGCTGCCGCCTACCTCCGCCGGGCCGCCCACACCAGCCACTGCCTGTCTGGTCGCCGAACGTCTGCCGGTGTGCTGGGTGCGACGGTTAACAGGTGCACCCCGCCGATGGCGTCTTCATCGCTGTGGCTCCTCGCCGGAGGCCCGGGATATCCCTTGTGTGCCACGCACACGTCGCTGCTGATGAGCCAAGTCCTTCCGGTGCGAACTCTCGTCCAACGCGCGAGGCGTGTAGTTCAGATGGCGGCCGCCATTTTCCCCCCTTCTCCGAGTAACCCGGGGGCTCCCGGCAGAAGACCGATATCTGTCTTTCCTCGCGGTCTTTTCCACCGGGTTCGCTTGTGCGGTTGCCAAATCGCTTTATCTCACTTTTCTGCTGATTTTGCTGTTCCAAGCTTTCCTTGCACTGTCCGAAAATATAGCATTTGTGGGCCTGAAGAGGGAGACGGTGGCTTAGGCGACCATCACGTCTGCGCCCCCTGGTGGTCTCCCCCTTGATGCATCTTTTAAGCATAGGATGATGGCGACACCCACAAGCTGAGAGCGTGTTGCCTGGACAGCCGATTGCTACTTCTGGCTAACCCCATCAAAAACAATTTGTGGCAGGGATGAAGCCAGCCTAAACAATTTTGTGGGGGCTGGATGACAGTTTTGAAAGCTGGACATCAGTGAGACCGTTAACCCATTTGGTGGGTGAACCCCCTCCCCCATTCTTAGCCAAGAGGCGAAACAGCTTTTTCACCTTTCTTTGGCCCATTAGATCAATTTTTCACCCCAATTGAGTGGTTGTTTAGTTTCACAATGTGGTGTTATTCATTGCCTGGGCGGGCTTTTGTCCTCTGCCTCTGTATGCTTGCTGCTGCTTCTGCCACGTTCGCCGTGGTGAGAAGTTTGACTGGCTCTTGCCATCACAACCCTTTGCCATCGCAGATCTGGGCTGGAACTCACAGCAGAGAGCTGCCTTCGGCCTCAAAATGGGCGAGCCTAATGCCTCCCAAGCGAAGGGCTGTCGTTGCCCACAGTTTGGAGGGCTCTGACCAGAAGCTAGAGTGACACTGTTGTAAAGACTTAGGGTGGTCAGACCTGGTCAGTCTCGGGGGGGTCAGAGTGAGTCAAAACATCAGTGATAGGTTGATCAACTCATCTGTGAATAGTTCCAGACACAAACTAATGGAATACAAGAGGCTATCCAACGTGGCACCCGGGCACAACCTTGGCAGAAAAGCATGTGGTTGTGCAAGGTACACCATCACAAAGAATGAATGATGAACCACCTGGTATAATGGCTCCAGAATCAACATCATCACATGCAGTGATACTGGCTCAGCTGAAGCTAGCTTCATGAGTTATGGGGATCGAATGCGCTATCAATGCATTGGCAGGGAGTGGAGGTGTGGATATTGCCGCCATTGGCAAGACGCAATGCATATTGGAAAAGCGTCACATGATAAAAAAGCCAAAGAGGACAGTGTCCCTCCCTCTGCCCCTAATGATGTCACACTTCTCCATATTCTGAAACCTTACCCAGACCAGGGAAGCCTTGATTCACAATGTCTCTGCATGCTCCACCCTCGCGGGTTCACAAAAGTGAACCCTCTAAACCAATCCTACCTGCCCCGGCCACCATGGGCACGTGTCGGCATGTCGCAAGCGATTGACCCATTTCTGAAAATACTGTTAATTCATTCCCCGAACATCTCCAGAAAGCCCCGGCATGCCCCACACTAATAATGCACAGAGGAAGCTCCTACAATAAGTTTCCCCAAATTCCAGGACCATGCACTCAGATCGCCAAAGCCTGAAGTGAAAAGTTTCCTTGCGGTCTTATGAACAGGGCCTTCTATTTAGGAGGGCAGTTATCAGAAAGCTTGCAAACATGTTACCAGCAGACTTTGATGCATCTTGTATAGCTTGTTAGGGTTGCGTTGCACAATGGGTGCCTGGTAGGTGTGCTGCTAACTGTCCTAGGCAAACCCTATCGTATTGTTGCCACTTTGGGAAGATCTGCATCGCAATAGTGGTCATACGGTACCCAGCCTGTTCCTCTTACTTTGATGTTAAGCACAGTATTCTTGTCCTGCCATAGTGCTGTTTACCACTTTAGAATAACAACTGGGCACCTATTTATTTATGTAGGTGGTCCCCCAATGCAGTAAGTGCTTCTATGTTTGGTGGATCGCTTCCACAGATTATATCCAATCAAAATGTAAAATTGAAGTAAGTAAAAAGGTTCAGAAGTGTGGAGTCCTGGTTGGAAACAGGATAATAAAATTATACAGCTGGTACGCATGGGATCAGATAAAGGGGGTGTGGTGAATGAGGGTGGAGCTGCTTCATGACGTCCTGCCTTTGGGGCCTTCTGAGCGGTGGAAGTGGAAACATACTTTGCTTTCCTTCTCATAGAAAAATTGCTGAGGCAGACTGGTGGGGAGATTTCCCAGAATCCATCTGGTGAGGTGTGGCCGAAGACCAACCCACTGGGGTCAAAACAGTGTGCCCATCAGGTTAGCCCAAACATTCCAAAGCGTAACCAGAGATGCAGCAAGAGAGGCAACCAGACAACTGGGGAGACCAATGGACCCAAAGCTTACTCTTATCTATAGTGATCTGCGGTGGGGGTGAGGCCTTCAAATCCCCACTGCTCTTGGTCTTAGAGGTCCCTGGAAAATGGGACCAACTATGGAATCAGATTCCAAAACCCAGGGACATGGATTTGTGGTGCTAGCTACTGCACTAGATGCCCAGGATCAGTGCAAACATAGGTACGTTTTCCTCTCATGATTACATCGGGTTAGTGGCAGTTGGGGTTGCTGGACGAAGGGACTCGAACACATGTCTCATCCCAAACCCAGACAAGACAATCATGATAAAGGAGGCACCTGTGCAGACAATCCATGAGGTGAAGAACATGGCAGAAGCAACAGCATAAGAAGGACCATTCTGCAGGACCCAGCAATGTCCTTTGGTCCACCCAGGGGAGCCAGAGGGTTCTGTCAGCCAGCAGGAAAATGGTGCCATGAGGAAGACACTGGCTGGAGAAGACCCAGGACATCCCACAATAAGGGCGAGGCACAGCAGCAGGAATTCACTCAGATTCCCAGATCAAGATAACAAGGTGAGACTCTTAGCCTTTGACCAATTGGGCCAGAATGGTGTTACCATGGGTACAGCAGCTGCAGGCAAGGATTAGCCCAGCAAGTACAACCAGTCAGAGCAGCAAGGAAGGATGGGCTAAGTAACAAAAGGGCTCAAATACTGATTAGAGCAGGTCAGGAGAGCAGAGATGTAGGGGCAGGGGTACAGTCAGTATGGCTACATCAGGATCCACAGCAGCAGCCAATCTTGGCAGCAGTCTTCATGGGAGTTCAGGAATGAAGCAGTACTATTGAGGAGAATGAAAGGCTGTGTGGTGGTGATGGTTCGGATTGGGTTATTCTTTTGTGCGCGGTTCCCTAAAGAGGTATTTGCGAAAATGAATTTGATGTGGGGGAGGACTGTGTGGTTAATTACTAGTTCTGTACAGTTTTCCATCTCCAAACTGATGAGCATGTTTGGAGAAAAGACCCTCACGGACATAATATGTGGCATGGAGGAGCACCTGAGGAGAAGATAGGACATTCTGCTGCCATGCCTCTTTTTCACCTTCTGGGAGGAGCCACAGAATGGGGTAGGATTCAGTCCATTAGAAGCCACCCTGTTAGGGTTCCCCTAAGTCTGATCCGAGAAGGATGTTAGGGTACCCCCGAAGTCCATCCCACATCATAGTGGATTATGTACTTGGGCTCATATCCAAAATGGAGAATAGAGTACCCAGAACTTGCGGGTAATTTGTGGGTCTGTTCTCGTTGTCACCAGGTTAATTAGACTAGTCTGTCCATGATATTGACACTGAGGACAGTAAGCCAGTAAAGAGCAGAATTTACAGGAGGAGGAAGAATCGAAGATGTTGGCCGTCGGGGTTATTAGGCCATCCAATAACATATGTGCTAGTCCTGGGGTGCTGGTTACTAAAATAGGAAAACTGAGGTCTTCTTTTGTGGATTACAGAGAGCTCAATTCTATCACTAAGACAGATTCTCACCCTCTGACTTGTGCAGTAATGCTTGTCGATAAGTTAGGGACTGCCAAGTACATCAGTACCTATGATCTCATGACCGAGTATTGGCAAGTTGGCCTGCTTGACGGGGTGAAGGTGACGTCTACATTTTTCACATTAGATAGGCACTACCAGTTCACTGCCATCCCGTTTGTGTTAATAAATGCTGCTGCCACCTTTCAGTGGATGATGACACAGGTCCTGTCTGGCTTAGAAGAATTCAGAATTGCCTATTTATATAACATTGCCGTGTGTCAAGACTTCAAAGTTGCAGACAATGCTGAGCACTGTGACTTACCGATAACACCAAGTTGGTGGTGGCAAGGAATAGCCTCTTCAGTCAAAGCTGCAAGCAGTGAAGGATTTGGGTAGCCCCGCCGCCCAGACATAAGTCTTCCAACCAGGGGCATGGAACCCTTGCCTTTCCCTTGAATAACTTAACATCCAAGAAGTTGCCAAAGAAGGTCACCTGGACGCCTGCCAGCCAAACAGCTTTCCAAATCTTAAATGGTGGTTTTGTATAGAGCCCATTTCTAAAGATCCTAGCTTATTGTCAGGCATTCAATATACAGACACACACCTGTGAATTTGAAATTGGAGCAATGTTAGCACTGCTAAACTCTGAGGGGGTTGTATAATCATTAGCCTAAATTAGCAGGCGCATGACAACGCAAGAATGCTACTGGGGCACAATTGTAAAAGAGGCATTTGCGGTAATTTGGGCAGTATGCAAGTTGAAACCCTACATTGTGGGTCCAACCTTAATACCCAAACTGACCACAGACCTCTCAGGTGGCTGATGGCCATGCAGGTTTAGAATTCCAAGTTGCTGTGCTGGGCCATATCCCTACAGGGAGTGAATAAGGTCATCCAGCAAACACCTGGATCGCGGCACTTCAATGCAGATGGCATCATTAGTTCATTTTGCTTTGAGGATGAGCCAGACTCTTAGAAGTGTGGTGCTCATCTTTTTGACTGTGCAGCACGTGACAGAATGCCATCTGGAGAGGGAAGCAAAGACCAAGCTTTTTTCATTTTTATGAATTTAAAATTATACAGGCAATTCTGTTTCTGCAAGGGAGGTCTGCATATCAGAGCGCTCTTTCATTAAATGTTTCATGCCAAAATTATACTGCAATCATGTGCCTCTGCTGAGCAGCAGGCCAGGTTCCAAGGTCACATATGCATTCCTGACAATTGCTGAAACACAAGTTCCCACAGGTAAGGGAGGTGTTTTTAATCTTCTACATCGCTGATAAAAACCTAACAATTGTGTGCCTTTGTCATTCTGGTGGCACATAACTCTTTAAATATAAACCATGCCTGGTTTTGGCATGGTGACTGCTAACAACACACAATTATGCTGGCACAGTAAATTGATATCACACTAATATAAACTCTGTGAGCAGGGCCCAGGTGTGAAACGACGGATGTGTATTTGTTTCTGGTCTGACTGTCTCCATAATTGCCACGTGGAAAAATGGTCAGAATGCTGCCTCTTTGGTACCCCAGAGGAAGGCCAACACCTTCTTTCCAGGGCACAAGAACTTCCCCAGGAGGTCTCCTGGGAACAGTGCTTCAAATGCAGCACTGCCATAACAAAGCCTCTCTCAAACGAGGCTGCTGACCACTGGAGCCCCCTGAAGGCTGCAGGAATGGGAAGGGGGTGGAGATAGAGTAGCCAAGACAGAAAGGTGAGCTGAGAGAAGGGTTTCACCATCTTGGTTTCTGTTAGGGCTCTCTACCTCTTGTACCCCCATTTCCTATAGGCAAGGCACACTTTTGCAACAAGTGCCATTGGCCTTCTGACATCACACTGAGCCTGGATTGGACCCCTTACAGCAAGCATGTTTAGATTAATCCTCTATGATATTTTGTCTTTAAAAGGAGATAAATCCTCTCCCTCTTTGATTCCTCTGTGGACTCTCAGAAGACAAGAAGAATTCATCTAGACCTCTGCCAGAGAGGTGAAGACTGAAGGCATCCAAGACAGACAAGGGATTTTATCCCCCAACCATTCCTAGGGAACAGTGAGAATTGTTTTAATGAACTGCTGTGGACCAAGGCCTTTGTGATGGCTGTGGCATCGGAACTAGGATTATGCGTGGAGGTGAAGGGGCACCTGTTGGTGCCACCCAACTTCATGGAGGGGGTGGGCAGAACTGAAGGACTTACATCACCCGAGGCCCTGGACCGGGTTTCACAGCAACTACAAAACCAAGGAGGTGAATCCCTACTCTCCCTGCCTCTGAACCAAATCAACACTGGTTTGGGTAACTTTGACACCGTCCAAGCTGCTGCACAGGAACCAGCAGAGTCCTCTCTGACCTCGGCACTCTTTGAGTCTCTGATGGTGTCACAAACTGACAATGCAAAGTTCTTATTTTTACTGTGCCATGCGAGAAAGTAATCCAGTCCTGTTATTTACGGGGAATTCTGGGACTTAAGTTGTCTTTTCCATTTTAAATGTAGGACTACAAGTCCCAGAATTCCAAGAAAACAAAACAGGGCCCAGGGGCCGATCTTGAGGTGCATGCAATAATAGGAAAGTGTTTTTCCATGCAGGAAGAACACTTTTCTTAAAAAGCACCATAACCCTCCCCCTGACCCCAAACCTCAGTCTTTACGTATGCTTGACCTAAATGTACTAGGACCAGATAGTTAGTCTGTCCTGCCCCCCCCCCCCCAACTTCACCCCCCACCATTTTTCATCCCGTAGCTTGGTCGCAACTGTAACACTTCATGCACTTGCACTAGGAGAAATGTTGTCAGGCCTAGTATGCTAGTTTTTCTGTTTAGATCATTCGGAATCTTCAAGGCCTAAGAATGATTACTGTATTCCCTTATTCCCTTCCCGCTTTGACGCACTTTGAGGCACTCTACATGTGTATAAGCGCTCTATAAATAAACAATAAATAAATAAAATAAATAGTCGGTTCAAGTAATAAGCCTCAACCTTTGCATGTGACTGATTTAGAGCCTGACAACAGCCCTAGCAACCCTCATTAATGCAGAGTCAAAACACGGCACATATGAGGTGTCGTTAACATCTTCTACACTAATTCTTTCTTTATAAGAAAGGCATATCCCAGAAGGCAGCACCACTTTTGTAATTTACAGATAGCACAACTAAAATTGAGTAAATAAGAAAAGCGGTAGACTTTTTAGAAATCTTCGTAATGACACTGGTGCACATGTTGTTTCCACAACAAAAGATTTTAGCTGCTTCAGCAGCTCCCCTCCAATCCTTCCACCCACCTTAGAATGCCGGTGCTGGAAACTGGAGGGGAGCATGTCGGTTTTCCACTCTTCTATTCTCACAAGGTAAGACTCAGGCGGAGTGTCTTTGTCATGCATGGCATGGGAGAACATGGACGTTGGTCAATGACAAGCATCCTTTGTGACCTACACGTGACTGTGACAATATTCGCTGCGGTGGGAAAGTCTTTTACCTGTAACATGTGTCCTCTGTCATGGGCATTCTACTTAGATTCACTGTTTGTGCAATACCCCCAAGGAATGGGCGAGTCATTTTGCTCTAAACTATCTTCTCATGAACGGGTAGGCACATGTGCCAATTCACAGAGGTGTTTCTCCCTTGGGTGTGCCAAGTGTCCGCAGAAGATATCAAAAGTAACCATGCAGTTTAAGTGTGAACCAAACCACTACAAGAAAAGTGCAAGCAAAAATACCTTGATTGAAATCTAACACAGGTGTTGCAAGTGACAGGCCCTTTAACACCCATTACTTGTTAACCTACACATCTGAAGATGGGAAGGAGGACAGACCCAGGCCTACATCCACCATGATGCCAGTGTCCAATGCATATTTGAGTGTCGGGTGTTCAGCGGTTGGGCAAGTCGATGAGACCCCTTAAGTGCCAAGGACGAGTAAACTTGTCCTTTTTGCACAGTCTTGCATAATAGCCTGGCAGAAGCCGCCCCCTACCCCCTTCTGCATGCATCTCCCTTCTATCAATCGCCTGCAGAACACGCAGGGAGCAGGGTACAGCAGCCGGGTTTGATGTCACATCCTGCTCCCGGCATTTACTGTGAATCTGAGACACAGAGTCTAGAATATTCCATATTTGAAGACTACTTACGTGTAACGCTGACTCTCCCGCGCAGCCATCCTCCCTAGATTTACAATCTAAACAGTGACCCCTGTAGCCAGGGAGGATTATATAAGGATCAGCCCTGGGCAAAACGAGTACTGCTGAGTTGGGTAAAAGGACATTTGATATATAAGCGTCAAGAGACAGATCGTTGTGTGCTGTGCATTCGGGAGAGTTCACTCTCCTTCCGGCCGGGGCAATGTAGGCAAGATAGATTCGATCTCCTGTCAAGTGATGAGAAGCTGGAGGAGTCTGGCATAAAGTGATATGTAAGCAACCAATATCTAATCTAACAATATAATAAAAGGCCATATGTATGTTTGTCCCTGTATGTTTGACCAATGCAGTAGCTTTGAATGTTGTCACCGCTAGAGGGAGCTGTTGCCTTAGAATAAATAGTATTTGTATTTGTATTTATTTGTATTGCACACCTTGCCCGAGGGCTTATGGGCGCATGTTCGGGGAAGTTACAGATTACAGCATATGTAAAACAATATACAGTTACAAGTTATAGTTACAGTACAGTATAGTGGCCCTACTGCGTTAATGTAAACCTGTACTTTGGCCCATGTACACGGGCTATTACACCAGTTAATAATAAATAATCAATGAGGATTTCTTAGAGCGACTCACCACAGCTGAATAGCTCACAACCCAAGGGATCGCCTTTGACATTAGGTATGCCTACAACTCAAATCTCCAGCATGGCTGACTCAGCCTATTATGCTTCCAACATTGATAGCACTGAGCGGCATTAAGTTGGTCAATAACAGCAGCGGCCATTACACGACTTAGGGGTAGGAGGGATCTGGCATGAATATTTGACATTGCTATTAATCAGCTGTAGGCGGGTGGACCCTTGAGTTGAGTGCACACCATGCCATTGCCTCCTAATGATATTGTGATATAAATGTGTTCCCTCTACTTCCGTCCCCTACCCTCTTGACAGACGGACACCATGCGGGTAATCTACGCCTACGGTGTTGATGATGCCATTGAATACCACGCCGGCCGCAGAGGCACCAAATCAATCCAGCTGCTGCAGGAGGACCAGCCTGCCCGCCTGCCACCCCCGAGCACCTTTAACATCAAGGAGTTAATAATGGATAACGTAAGTGATGCTATGATCTTATCACTATCCTGTGTACGTCTTTCGATGGGTCATATCTAGCGTTCCACCGTAAGTGAATGGGCAGAACCAAGGTTGGAAGGAAAGAAGCCACAGCAATAGGCTACGGAAGCACATGCAAGTTTACTGCAGAAAGTGTCATAGTATGGAAGAGGCGCCCTTCAGTTGTGGTACTTACTTCTCCAACCAGCGTGTGCAAACCCAGTGTGGGGGAATTCTTGGTGTGGCATCTCATTGCTAGGGATATAGTTGGGTTGGGACGTGGGTAGTCGGAGCAAAAAGAGCGGGGCAAGATTTTTGGATGGAGTGCATGGAAAGCTGATAGCAGTCTAAGGCTTCGCCTACACCACATCATCCTTACTGGAGCGGCCTTACACATTCTTCTAGCCAAGCTGCATATACGAAGATGTGCTCCCTGGAGCATATCACGTGGTAAGGTCAACCTACTCAGACATGCTGGACGTGTATTGCAAAGGCCGGGTGGCCATAAAACACCTGTGCGAGGGGTTCCTCAGAAGTAGGGTGGTAATATCATTGCTGCCCATCGATAAAAGTAGACCCATGCAAGAAAGGTTCAGCCATTGTGGTTCAAGGCCCAAAGGGTGCGGAACGACTGCAGGGATACGTCATTTTAAGAAATCAGAAGGCACAATTACAGCATATATACACAAGTCCAAGGAGGTGTTGTACATGCCCTTACGAATCTCGAGTTTTATTAACAGCACTTTGAAATTGATTTCTCAAAGTTCTTGAGGCTGCAGGCGGACTTGGCAAAGGGATGTTTCTGGCTAGTACCGCAACCCCCCATTAGCACCCTCCTATCTAACTCTGGGGTCCCTAGCGCCCACATTTATTGCCTCATCACGAGTTTGGCAGCAACCCTTAAATGCACCACTAACGCTATTATAGCCACATATAAGGGTCCGCCAAATCACGGGTGAGCTGTGGTAAATCTGCTGTGAATTTGCTGATTTTTGGCGCTATTACCGCCGCACTAATACCGCCGGCGGTAGTAGTGCCGAAAATTCTCCATTGGGCCCAATGGGGAATGGGGAATTCCCAAATGGGCCAAATGGTGAATGGTGACTTACCGTTCTGCCAAACCCGTGATCCGGTGGTAATAGCGCCGGGGGGTTTGGCGGTAACGCTAATAGCCCCGGCAGTAACACCACCGGGGATACCGCCCAACTCGTGATGAGGATTCTATAGCTCTGTGACCTATACTGTCTAGGACAGCCTGCCTGCGTCAGGAGGGCCTAAGGCCAAGGCGTGTTCTAATTTACTCTCACTAGGGAGTCCTAAAGATCTCCTATTCTAACAGTCCCAAAAGAGTGGTCTCAGTAATATTCTGAATGGTGCCTGTATGTTCTCAGACACTCTCTCTTTCCCGCTCACTCCTTTTCACTCCTTTCCCTAGTCTCATTCCTCCCTAATCACTACCCTCCTTTCTCCTCCTACTCGCTCTCTCATCTCCTCTTCCTTTTCCCCCAATGTCTCCTCTCTCTCCCTACTTCCTCCAGTCTTCTCACCCTCGCTCCTCTCTCTTCCTACCCCTCACATCCCTCTCTCTTGTTCCACCTCTCTCTTTTTCTGTACTTCTGGTTTTCTCGCACCCTTCGCCCTTTTCTATCCTTACCTCTTCCCTCCTCTACTAACTACGTCCTTCTACCGCTAACCTACCGCTCCACAACTCCATTCTCTCACCCTCTCCCTCTCAGCACTTCACTACCACTTTCACCTTCACCCTCTTACACTTAATACTCTCAAACTACTCGTCTAAACCCTGTTCTACTACCACTCACTCTATCATACACTCTCACAATCACAGCAGCACTCATTCCACTTAGTACCACTCACTCTCATGGACAGTAGCGCACCTTTGTCTGGTTCGTCCACAGACTCTTCGGTGCTCCACTCCATCTTCAGTTCTTTGCCTGGTGTCTCGGTCCACCTCCACACATCATGACCTCATGCAAACACCTTTCACTGTGTTTCATTCCACTGGTCTTTTATACCTGTGATTTCTTTCTTTTGTCTCTGCTCACCCCTCCACTGTTTTTATGTCTTAGCTGATACTATGGACCAATCAATGTCTGCTGTTTCCGCTAGGGGTGTGTCTGTACATTAGGAGTCATGAACAAGTCCTTTTTCCTCATGTAATATTTGAATGATTCTCTGTTTGCCGGTGCTTGCTCCGCAGGCTGCTTTCTTGCAGTTGTATCGCTTTGGTCTTCGATGTCGAGCAACCGCTGCCAGAGATTTAGGGTCAATCTCTACGCTACCAGCTTTGTTCGGCAGTCCTCTGGGTCCCTCTGACATGACATTACGTGTTGGTTCTTATGGTCCTGAAATTCAAACGGAGCACTGGCCAGTATTACAGGTGCAAGTCATTGGTTGACAGACACTGGTACCAAGATTAATCATCAGGGTACAGTTGGGGGGGGGGGGGGTTCAAGGTCTTGGGCTCTCCCAACCACCTCACCCCACCTCTGGGGTATGACTGGCTCTAGAATACCCCCCTGCTAGGCCTCCTATCCCAGGTTAGGAGGGGACTTTGTTCCCCCTGACAGGATCAAGCAGCCTGACCCTGTCACAGAGGGCACATCCCAAGTGCAGCACGACATCGGGCCTAGACCTCTCACTACTAGATCTGGACTGCGCTCCCTACTAGAAGGTATGTCGTGAGATGGCTGTCATCAAAACAGTGGAAGCCGCAAAATGGCTAAGCTCCATTGCGCTTACCAAGAAACACGATGCCCATGTAGACCATTGTGTAAACCTCTGTAGCCCGGGCACGAATGTGGTTCCTGACCATTATCCTCTTGCATATATTAATCATCTAAAAAAACACCTTGGAAAATTCATTTTTCTTTTAAATAATTAATATTGAAAAGCACATGCCACAAAATGAATCTCCACCCGGACTCCAAACACCTCACTGGCCCTGTGGACCCTAACTGTACTTTCCAAATCAAGTGCCACTTGGTCCCTCTCCTCTGAGGGGTCACGCTTTGCGTGAGTGATGATCTTCACTTTATATGCAGCACTCACAGAGTCGTATTTTTTCACGGTGATATATCGGTGTACAGAGCCAGAAGGAAGTGTACATTTGAGTGTTGGCTAATGTAAGCAGGCACATCCGAGCAGCCCCGCGCCATAGACTAAAAAGGGCAGCTTTCAGCAGACCAAAGTGCAATACTTAGAATACATTATGTTTATGTTTATGTTTATTATTTGATAATAACCCAGGGGCAGCAGGGCGCAGCAGGTACAAGGTTACTTAAGCTTGGGTTGCATACAGGGAATAAGAAGCATATCAATACAGTACATACATGTCGATACAAACAATTGGAGATGAAAGGCTAACATATTACAGTGTTGAAGGAGTATACAAAAACGTAAAAGGGTAAGCACAGAAAAATCATGGACTAGGTTTCAGGAGTATCATGGCCGTATTAGTTGTCATTGACCAGAGCCAGTTTTTTACCTTACATCGGAAGTTGGTATAGGGTAGGTTAGCCCTTAGTGCTGTAGGCAATGCGTTCCACGCCTGGGCAGCTCTGACCGGGAAGCTATCTCCGCCCGCTTTGGATCGTCTAAATCTAGGGGTTTCAAGCAGGAGGTGGTTAGTAGCCCTAGTGTGGTGTCTGGGCGATTTTCTGGTCAGTTTGGCCGAGATGTAGGGGGGTGCTGAGTTGTTGAGCCCTTTGTGGGTGAGCGATAGTGTCTTGAGAAGGATTCTGTCGCTAATTTTGAGCCAGTGGTGGTCTTTCCTGATGTTGGATATATGTTCTCTGCGGGGTATGTCAAGAGCTGCTCTAAGAGCGTTATTTTGAAGGATTTGCATGCCAGAAAACAACATCAACCCCCAAATGCAGCCTAGTGTCAGACATCAAAGATGCTCCTATCTCAACTTTATCTCTGCTCCCATGGGCATGGGACAAGAAATAGGCCCGGTCACTCAAGTGTCCCACCCCTTGCTTCAAAAAAGGGGCCCACCCCTCGCCTCATGACCCTTGACCTCTGATGACATCACCAGAAGTGATGCCATTTGACCCCCACCCCAAAGTGACATCCCAGGAAGCGATGAAACGCAACCTTTCACCCCTTGACAAAACAAGAAGTGGAATCAAGTAGCATTGTACCTAAGTACACTAAATTACTGGGAATCCAAACAGAAGTCCAAGGCCAAATGATAATATGTTATTGTATAGCACTTACGCTTAATTTCTTTTTTTATAGAACAAATATGCATACAATATCACCCAACCTGTGTTGGTACTCATTTATCGACCTAAGAAGGATGAAAGGCTTTTTTCCTTCCAAACCGGCCCAGGCATGGCCAGAAACCGTCCCCCACTCCCTACGGACAAATTCGGCCCGGCCACTGATGGCAGACTCTTATGCAAAGTCCATCTGAGGTTGCTCTGCAAAAACAAAACCTTTGAGTGGATTCCTGAAGAAAGGACCCATGTGTGATTGGCCTTCCAACAAGAGAAAGATGACATTATGGCACCAGCCTGCTTCAAACCTTTTGACCCATCTAAACGCACCAAACTAACAGTTGAGGTGAGTCCCCATGGGCTGGGAGCAGATCTCACAGAGAGGGCAGCAGGATCAGAAAGTAGCGGGTGCGTTCGCCTATAGATCGCGGACAGAATTGGAAAGCCGCTACTTAGTGACAGACAGTGACATGGTGGCTTTTATATGGGCTGCAGGGTGCCTTCAGACACACATTTGTGGGAAGGGCTTCACCTCATGTGCTGGTCACCACCCGCACATTCATACGCTCACTCTAGGGGGCAGTAGTGGACTGGTCTACACGGATTTCAGGAGGTTTCCCGGTGGGGCTCTACACAGTGTGCCTCTTATCTGTCAGCACCCTGCTTTTCTGCCCCTCTCACCCTATCCCCCAGTCACCACAGCCCGTTCCTTCTATCTCTTCCCAGCCCCCCCACATCCAGTTGAAGCAATACTCTTGTTATAAAGCTTCCAGTATATTCTTACTCACTCTTAACAAATGTTTTATGTCCGTTTTTTTGTTATGTTTAACTTCATTTTATTATCTATATATAGTCAAGTGTACCGCAAAATTCACCATTTGGTCCAATTTTTCCACATTTTCGTGGGCAGAGAACCCCAAGCCCTCAATAAAGTGTTGGGATTGCGCCCTACATTCGCTTGCATGGTGTGATGTGGGGCCAATTTCCAAAATATTTCCAGGGCCTCTTTTGGTTCCCAGTCCACTACTATCAGTGGGGCCCAAAAAAGCAGAATCTTGAAAGGCAGGACTAGCTGTTAAATTGCAGGACTTCTTCATGCAGAATATGTGGCCCGGTGGAGAGACAACCAAGCCGACTGCCTTCCTTGCCTCGCACCTACAGGCCCAGGTCCTCTTGCTGGGGCGCTGTAGCATCACGGTGGGCACAGGTCCTCATGCTGGGAATCGAGATGAAGGCGCTGTCGCATCACGGTGGGCCCAGGTCCTCATGCTGAGAATCGAGATGACGGCGCTGTAGCTTCACGCAGGTGGCAACCACAGTGGGCACAGGTCCTCATGCTCGGAATCGTGATGAAGGCGCTGTCACATCATGGTGGGCACAGGTCCTCATGCTGGGAATCGAGATGAAGGCGCTGTAGCATCACAGTGGGCACAGGTCCTCATGCTGGGAATCGAGATGAAGGTGCTGTCGCATCACGCAGGTGGCAACCACGCTGGGCACAGGTCCTCATGCTGGGAATCGAGATGAAGACGCTGTAGCATCACGGTGGGCACAGGTCCTCATGCTGGGAATCGAGATGAAGACGCTGTAGCATCACGCAGGTGGCAACCACAGTGGGCCCAGGTCCTCATGCTGGGAATCGAGATGATGGCGCTGTAGCATCACGGTGGGCACAGGTCCTCATGCTAGGAATCGAGACGAAGACGCTGTAGCATCAAAGTGGGCACAGGTCCTCATGCTGGGAATCGAGATGAAGGCGCTGTCGCATCACGGTGGGCACAGGTCCTCATGCTGGGAATCGAGATGAAGGCGCTGTAGCATCACGGTGGGCACAGGTCCTCATGCTGGGAATCGAGATGAAGGCGCTGTAGCATCACAGTGGGCACAGGTCCTTATGCTGGGAATCGAGATGAAGGTGCTGTAGCATCACGGTGGGCACAGGTCCTCATGCTGGGAATCGAGATGAAGGCGCTGTAGCATCACGCAGGTGGCAACCACGGTGGGCACAGGTCCTCATGCTGGGAATAGAGATGAAGGTGCTGTAGCATCACGCAGGTGGCAACCACGGTGGGCACAGGTCCTCATGCTGGGAATTGAGATGAAGGCGCTGTAACATCACGGTGGGCACAGGTCCTCATGCTGGGACTCGAGATGAAGGCGCTGTCGCATCACGGTGGGCACAGGTCCTCATGCTGGGAATAGAGATGAAGGTGCTGTAGCATCACGCAGGTGGCAACCACGGTGGGCACAGGTCCTCATGCTGGGAATCGAGATGAAGGCGCTGTCACATCACGGTGGGCACAGGTCCTCATGCTGGGAATCGAGATGAAGACGCTGTAGCATCACGCAGGTGGCAACCACAGTGGGCCCAGGTCCTCATGCTGGGAATCGAGATGACGGCGCTGTAGCATCACGGTGGGCACAGGTCCTTATGCTGGGAATCGAGATGAAGACGCTGTAGCATCAAAGTGGGCACAGGTCCTCATGCTGGGAATCGAGATGAAGGCGCTGTCGCATCACGGTGGGCACAGGTCCTCATGCTGGGAATCGAGATGAAGGCTCTGTAGCATCACGGTGGGCACAGGTCCTCATGCTGGGAATCGAGATGAAGGCGCTGTAGCATCACGGTGGGCACAGGTCCTCATGCTGGGAATCGAGATGAAGGCGCTGTAGTATCACGCAGGTGGCAACCACGGTGGGCACAGGTCCTCATGCTGGGAATCGAGATGAAGGCGCTGTAGCATCACGGTGGGCACAGGTCCTCATGCTGGGAATCGAGATGAAGGCGCTGTAGCATCACGCAGGTGGCAACCACGGTGGGCACAGGTCCTCATGCTGGGAATCGAGATGAAGGCGCTGTAGCATCACGGTGGGGACAGGTCCTCATGCTGGGAATCGAGATGAAGGCGCTGTCGCATCACGGTGGGCACAGGTCCTCATGCTGGGAATCGAGATGAAGGTGCTGTCGCATCACGCAGGTGGCAACCACGGTGGGCACAGGTCCTCATGCTGGGAATCGAGATGAAGGCGCTGTAGCATCATGCAGGTGGCAACCACGGTGGGCACAGGTCCTCATGCTGGGAATCGAGATGAAGGCGCTGTAGCATCATGCAGGTGGCAACCACAGTGCAGGGGGGCGCCCATAGCTGAATGCCAACACCATAATCATCTAATCCACGGCACATGGATGGCCGCCCAAGCAGCAGACGAAAATGGATCACCGTCTATATGTCACAATGGCTGCAGCCGGCCACTCCATAGAGCTATACCTATTGTTGTGAAACAGTCTTTTCACACACCCCCAACAACACTGTTCTGTCATTAGATTTTATATAGCTCACTGCTGGCATGTTCCTCGCCACTTGGCACCTTGGGCCGACAAATAAATGTTTTGGGTTTGGTTAGAAGGAGCGGTGTAAGACTGTGAGGAAGAACTTGGGGCTGAGCCAGGGAAGTAGTAGTAACAGGAAGAAGTAGCGTGAGCCTCGAGATGGAACATCCGGAGGAGGAAGTAAGCAGGAGGAGGGAGGAAGGAAGGAAGGAAGGAAGGAAGGGAGGGAGGGAGGAAGGAAGGAAGGAAGGAAGGAAGGAAGGAAGGAAGGAAGGAAGGAAGGAAGGAAGGAAGGAAGGAAGGAAGGAAGGAAGGAAGGAAGGAAGGAAGGAAGGAAGGAAGGAAGGAAGGGAGGGAGGGAGGGAGGGAGGGAGGGAGGGAGGGAGGGAGGGAGGGAGGGAGGGAGGAAGGAAGGAAGGGAGGAAGGAAGGAAGGAAGGAAGGAAGGAAGGAAGGAAGGAAGGAAGGAAGGAAGGAAGGAAGGAAGGAAGGAAGGAAGGAAGGAAGGAAGGAAGGAAGGAAGGAAGGAAGGAAGGAAGGAAGGAAGGAAGGAAGGAAGGAAGGAAGGAAGGAAGGAAGGAAGCCATGTTGTCCCAAGGCGAGTAAAAGAGGTAGGAGGAGGCATGCGAAATAGACAGGAAGAGGTTTCAAGGAGGTGGGGGAGGGGCCTTGTGTCTAGCAAATGGTAGCAAAGACTCCTGGCTCCCGCTTCCAGACTTTGAGAAAGTCAAGTACTACCCGAGGCTGGTCGAGGTGGCACAGCAGTGCATCAAGCAGGGGCAGCACAAGGTGAGTAGGACTTGGCAAAGACTCTTTTACCAGCTAACCGTGGGTGCGGGACCTGGGAATTCCTGTAACTAGGTAATCCGAACACCCTGGGACGAGAGGATGAGAGAGGTCGTCTTCCTCCTTTGGTTATCACCGGGATGTCTCTCATGTATACCTTTGAGCAGTCTGTGCACTGTGTAAAAAAAAAAAAAAATAATAAATAATATATAAGGCTCAACGGCGCTGGAATCTGCACCCGCCCATCTCACAGAAGCGCACAACTCCGTCCATTTGATCCGTCTTTGGAGCTGTTTTGAGTGCTCCGGTCTGTCTACTGTAACCACGCATCGTGAGGACACAGAGAGGAGGAGCGGGCCGTTTACCTGCTGTATTGCGGATGACGAGTTCGGCGCGTCGGAGGACACGTGGAGCCCGCATCAGTTGCAGCAGGTCTGTTAACGTTCCATTCTTTTCTGGTTCTTCTATCTATTCTAGTCTCGTATGGTCCGTGGACAGTCCGTCAAAGTAATTACAGCACTTCCACACTGTGGCTTGCTGTTGGCCTGAGAGCGAACATTTGTTCAAGCTATAAAGTGGTTAAACACCTCAACAACAATACATTGTATTGATTATGGCAACACAACAGGAAAGGGAAAACATTCGAAAAATACAAGCTGCGTCACTTTTTTGTGAAAAGCAACCCATACCCAATAAAGATGCTCCCAAGGAGCAGATGTCAGAGACACAGCCTAGTAATGAGGTAAAACTTCTAAGAGAACTGGAGAAGCTACGTAAAAGAGAGATCAGTAAATGGTGGGAAGAATTCTCTCTACAAAATTACATTGATGTAGGACGTATTCCAAGAGGTTTACGTATCCTTACCACACCCTCGTTCGAAGATCAAGACCCTGCCATGTTACAAGAATGGGGAGAGTCCAGTAATGCTTGCTCAGTTAACTTCCTTAACATCCTGATCAAATATGCCAGAATGGACAGACACAAAATACTGGATAAAATAAAAGAAGTTACAGAACAATTGCAGAGTCAAGAGGAAAGTGAAGAGGGGAGAAATCTACGAATCAACATGGAAAAAGGATACAAAATGTTTGAGGACGATATCAAATTACGTAAGCAAAGGAAATTCATACGTGATAAAAATGATTACGAACAAGGAAGAGTATTGACCTTTGCCAAACGCTTTGACACACTAAGGAAAAAACTTCCTCTACAAGCCCCAATGTCTACAAACACCAGTTCGATAGAACCATCATCCTCAGACATCGATACTACTGAGAGTGAGAGTGAACAACCTTTGAGAAAATTAAATTTTTTAGAGGAAATGAAGCTGTTGGGTATGGATGGCAGACTAAACAGTGGCAAAAAAACAAGAGGCAGAGGCCGAGGCAAGAATTCGAATCAAAGAGGAAGAAAAAGACAAGGAGGGGAAGACGCGGGATCTTTAACAAACATGGAAAAACCGGAGCGCTTAACACGCTCTGGAACAAAGAAATGAACTCATCCATGACAGAACTACCCGACATGTCCATAATTAACCTCTCCTCCCATGAGCTGACTGCGGCTGAAAATCAAGTCTTAAGACTGGGACTAAACTTTTGTCCTACCTCTGTGTACGATTATGCTGAAACCCGCATAGATTTTGATAAATTTATGCGGAAAATCAGACTTAAAAAATTCTTTGCCATGTTTCCGCCAAAACCTAAGACCAAAGTCTGTCACCCAGGACGCACTGATGTTTCCATACAGGACACTCTTACCCTGCGCATCCTTGAAGATTTGGAATTTGAAAACACAGATTTGATGACTAACACAGATTTGGAATTTACTAATGCAGATACAAGTTGGCCAGGCAAAACAGCGCTCAAAATTAAATCTAAATTTAACCCCACGTTCAATCCGGGAGGCCATGTTGAGGCATTTCAGGACCTGGTCATTAATGACCTTAAAAAAATTCGGAAGTCACGGCAACCTGTGAGAACAAACTTGACCCCAGCCCAACAACGCACACTTAAACAACTTGGGGCTATGAAAGAGTATATCATCAAACCATCAGATAAGGGGACTAATATAGTCATGATGAACCGGACTGATTACATCAAGGAAGCTCATAGGCAATTAACAGACAAAAACTGTTACTCAAAATTACAAGCTGACCCTTCTGAAACCATGAGAGTGTTACTATCAGACCTTTTACAGACTTGGAAGGAGAGAGACCTGCTAGACGAAGACATGTGTACATATTTACAACCGAAATTTCCCACCATTCCAACGATTTATTTTCTGCCCAAAGTACACAAAAGCTTGACAAGACCTCCAGGCAGACCTATTGTCACACTATGCGGGGCACTGTTGGAAAACCTATCGCGGTTTGTGGATGAAACACTGATTACTTTTGTTACCACCTTGCCCTCCTACTTAAGGGACACTAAGGATTTTTTGAGCAGAATAGAGGGTATCCCATGGGAAACTTCCTACTTGTTAACAACTCTAGATGTGGTCTCTCTCTACACTTCAATTCGACACGAAGATGGCCTCAAAGCTTGCGAGCATTTTTTGTACACCAGGTCTATGAACTATATGCAACATGGCACCATGATATTGGAGATGATTAGATTTTGCTTAACCAATAATTGTTTTTTGTTTAACAAGGAGTATTTTATCCAACTTCAAGGGACTGCCATGGGCACCACATTTGCTCCCTCATATGCTAATCTAACTATGGGGTGGTGGGAGAAGTTTGTTGTCTGGCATTCAGGCAACACTTTTTACACTGACAAAATAATCTTATGGCTGCGATATATTGATGATCTGTTTGTGATCTGGGATGGCAATGATCAAGAATGGTTAGACTTTGTGAGGATGCTAAACATTAACAATCTAAACCTCCAATTTACTGAGAACCATAGCAAGACAGAGGTAGTTTTCTTGGATATTGCAATTAAAGTAGCTAACGGAGAAATAACTAGCAGCCTACACAGAAAACCAACCAGCTCAAACATACCACTACACGCAAAGAGTAGCCATCCCACAGCCCTAAAATGGAGCATTCCGTATGGCGAATTTATACGTATACGTAGAAATTGCTCAAACATCAACACCTTTGACAGTGAATGCGCTTGGATGGCCCAGAGATTTAAAAATCGTGGCTACCCAATCAAAATATTGGAAAGAGCTTTTTTAAAAGTTAGAGACATGGATCGTTCCCTCTTACTGACTTCTAACTCTGTGCAAACGAAAAATACAGAGAATACAGATACACGTTTAATTTTGACCTTTGGTAACGGGGCGCGTAAAATTCGCCAAGTATTACAAAAGCACTGGCATGTTCTAATATTAGATGAACACTTGGGCGAGATTCTGACACCCAAAGTAAATATTACATTTCGTAGGTCACCCTCAATGAAAGACACCCTGGTGCCTAGTTTCATGAGCCCTCTGATTAATCAAACAGGAGCCAGTTGGATGAACATCAAGAAACCGGGCTTCCAAAAATGTTCCAAATGTAAAGCATGCACCTACGCAGTCAGTACCAGCTGTTATTTACATCCTATTCTAGGGAAGAACATTAAGATTGTGTCCAGAATAACTTGTGAAACCGAATACGTGGTATATGTGTTGAATTGCCCATGTAACAAATGGTATGTTGGTAGCACCAAAGGACAACTCAAGTTAAGGGTACTACAACATATCAGGGCAATTAAACATGCCGATCCAACTTACCCTATGGCTCTACATTTTAAGCACCAACATGGGGGCCAACTAGAGGGTTTTACTTTTTTCGGCATACACACAATTACTAAACCGCTCAGGGGAGGTAACCGCGAGTTAGCATTACGACAGCTGGAAACCAGGTGCATTTTGGACCTAGAGACTAAGAAACCCAGGGGTCACAATTTAGATGAGGAACTGTATACCTTCCTGGGAACATGAATCTTAAGTTTATAATGTCTCTAAACCTGCTCTTACCATTCGGTACATGTCCCATAGTGGACTCCTGATGCTACTAGTAAAAATGGAACTATTACATGTTTATTTACGAAATATTGGGTTGGTACTTTGCTTTCATAGCTGTGATGCAGTTTTTTAACATTGGTTTTTAATAGGTAACCACATAGGTTTTTATTATTAGAGGTTACCATAACACAGAGATTTTTTTAACTTGACTGTACCTGTTTTGTGGCGTCATATCGATGATAATCCTATGCGGACTCCATAATAGAAGGGTTTTACCTATACTCTATTGTCGATACATCTTTACCTCTATAAAATCCTTGGTGCAGACATATAGATTTATATGAAAGAGACACATTCTTTATCTTTTATACGACCAACATGGTTCTCTATTTAGCATTATGAATTTGGATGTTTTATGCACTATGCACTTTATGATCCAGCAATTGTTTGCACGCACTTTGCACTTTATAAAAAGGAACCTTTTGCGGAATGATGAACAGAGCAGATGTCCATGCACATACCTCAGAATGTGAAAAAATCTAAATTTATAGAGATTCGCTTTATTTGACATATATTGGATAATGTATCCATTTAGTAAAGCATAAAGCTGAGAGGCTTATATAAATAAGAGAGGTATGTGCATGGACGGAGAGCACTATGCACTTTATTTTATTGCTGCTATGCATGTAATTTCGCTGCTGGAATGCTATTTTTGCACAGACATCCAAATGTTTTATACTTGGCAATTTTGCACATATCATTACCGTCTATATGCACCTAGTCCGAGGTCTATTTGAGTACGCTAGACTCTAGTTTGCATAGGTTACCATTGCTAATTTACGATCATGTAGCTAGGAGTCACATCTGACCAATTCCGCCTTTTTGATGCATTGACAAACGCATTCTTAGACATATAAATTATGTCTAAAAACTATGGCATATTGCTGAAATTGAAAAATGAATGATTGATTTGTGAAAATAATGCAATATTTTTATATCACATACTGTGTGTCTACTATGCGCTTACAAATGATGAAAGTAATTCATGTGGCACATATTGGAGGACAAAGTTAGAACTCCTTCATGAGTAATCACATACTGCTGAATCGTTCCAATATGGCTGCCTTACAAAACATGATGAACGAACAGTCCATAGCAGGAGGACACTCTCTATGTGAAATCAGAGAGTCAGCCGGGGGATAAATTGCAGTCCATTCTCTGTGTTGTTGGTAAACCCACGTGATCAAGCGGTCTGTGTACCGCGAAACGCGTCGTTCTTTGTTTTCCTTCCTGATGTACTCACACTAATAAAGAAAATGTGTTGCCAGGAGTGCTGAGGAGTTTCTTTCCACTTTCTTTTGCTGCAAGGATACTGGTTCTTGATTGCAGCTGCTCTCTGGAGTGCATTCCACCTGCTGTCTTTTTCAAAAGGCATTCTTTTCATATATATATATATATATATATATATATATATATATATACCTCTGAGTCCAGTCACGTGTGTGCCCCCCTCTGTGGCAAGTCACACACGAAGGGGATAAGCACATCAATCTGTTCATGTTGATTGGCTGCACACTGGGCCATGGAGTGGCTCTCTCCACAGCCACCAGCGTCAGAGGCGCGGTGTCATGAATGCGCATGCGTTTTCTTTACTGCAGGAAGTAACCTAAGATTACGTCATTCATTTGGCAGTATATGATCAGATCTATAAACGTGTGCTATTCACTACATTAACTCTTCTTTTCCTATGCTTCCCAGGCCATTTCCACCATGGCCCAGCTAAGCGCTGCACCCCTGCTGCCCGTGCAGCTTTATTTTAGGCATCATTTCACCCACGGCAGCCCGCAACTTTCCCCCTCCCTCACCCTCCCCCTGGCTCCCATTGGCTGTTTGCACGTGTTGTGCTCGAGGGCCTACTCCCTCTGCATCTCCGCTTCCCAGGCCATTTCCACCATGGCCCAGGTAAGCACTGCTTTGCAGATGTCCGCCGGGGAAGCCAAGGAAGCCAGCAGACACCAACAAAAACTGTTATGTGTGACATAGGTGGGGTGTCGAGCAATTACTCTACTCCATAAAGCCGCTGCCTCTCTACCTTATCTTTCCATAACGTAGACTAGCATAGACGCACAGCATGCATACTTAGAGAGATTTGTGACCACCAGCCTAAATCTATTCATGGCTGGACTGTAAATATTGCCTTGCATTACATACTAACATACTTGCCATGCTTAACTAGTGCCAGACCTAGAGGAACTGTGAAGATTAGCCTGCGTCGCGTCTAGATAGGATTGTGAATGGTAGCATGTGCCACACATACGGAATTCTTAACTTTAGCCTGCATCACATCTAGACAGGATTGTGAATGTTAGCAAGCACCACACTTAGATGGAATTCTTAACTTTAGCCTGCGTCGCATCTAGATAGAAATGTGAATGTTAGCATGTGGCACACTCAGACGGAATTCTTAGCTTTAGTCTGCGTCGCATCTAGATAGAAATGTGAATGTTAGCATGTGGCACACTCAGACGGAATTCTTAGCTTTAGCCTGCGTCGCATCTAGATAGAAATGTGAATGTTAGCATGTGGCACACTCAGACGGAATTCTTAGCTTTAGCCTGCATCACATCTAGACAGGATTGTGAATGTTAGCAAGCACCACACTTAGATGGAATTCTTAACTTTAGCATGCATCACATCTAGATAAGATTGTGAATGTTAGCATGTGCCACACTCAGACAGATTTCTTAACTTCAGCCTGCATCGCATCTAGATAGGAATGTGAATGTTAGCAAGCACCACACTTAGATGGAATTCTTAACTTTAGCCTGCGTCGCATCTAGATAGAAATGTGAATGTTAGCATGTGGCACACTCAGACGGAATTCTTAGCTTTAGCCTGCATCACATCTAGACAGGATTGTGAATGTTAGCAAGCACCACACTTAGATGGAATTCTTAACTTTAGCATGCATCACATCTAGATAAGATTGTGAATGTTAGCATGTGCCACACTCAGACAGATTTCTTAACTTCAGCCTGCATCACATCTAGATAGAAATGTGAATGTTAGCATGTGGCACACTCAGACGGAATTCTTAACTTCAGCCTGCATCGCATCTAGATAGGAATGTGAATGTTAGCATGCGCCACACTTAAATGAAACTGTGAAAGTTACCAAGGGCCTCACTTAGATGGAATCATGATCACTAGCCTGCCTCACATCTAGAAAGGATTATGAATTTTAGCATGTGCCACACTTAGACGGAATTCTTAGCTTTAGCCTGCATCACATCTAGATAGAAATGTGAATGTTAGCAAGCACCACACTTAGATGGAATTCTTAACTTTAGCATGCATCACATCTAGATAAGATTGTGAATGTTAGCATGTGCCACACTCAGACAGATTTCTTAACTTCAGCCTGCATCACATCTAGATAGAAATGTGAATGTTAGCATGTGGCACACTCAGACGGAATTCTTAACTTCAGCCTGCATCGCATCTAGATAGGAATGTGAATGTTAGCATGCGCCACACTTAAATGAAACTGTGAAAGTTACCAAGGGCCTCACTTAGATGGAATCATGATCACTAGCCTGCCTGACATCTAGAAAGGATTATGAATTTTAGCATGTGTCACACTTAGACAGAATTCTTAGCTTTAGCCTGCGTTCCATCTAGATAGAAATGTGAATGTTGGCATGTGCCACACTTATATGGAATTCTGAACTTCAGCCTGCGTCGCATCTAGATAGAAATGTGAATGTGGGCATGTGCCACACTTAGACAGAATTCTTAGCTTTAGCCTGCGTCGCATCTAGATAGGAATGTGAATGTTAGCATGCGCCACACTCAGACGGAATTCTTAACTTCAGCCTGCATTGCATCTAGATAGGAATGTGAATGTTAGCATGCGCCACACTTAAATGAAACTGTGAAAGTTACCAAGGGCCTCACTTAGATGGAATCGTGATCACTAGCCTGCCTCACATCTAGATAGGATATTGAAGATTAGCAAATGCCACACTCAGGTGGAATAATGAATGATAGCAAGCATCACACCTAGACATAACTACAAGGACAGCAATGCCAATTAACCAAAGCACTAACAATTTCACCCCTCTGCATACACCTCTCATACTCTAGCTAAACACAACCACAAGCCTACAACACAGCAATCCGCACAAACTTCACTATACTGCAACAACAAAACAAACCACACATAGACTCGCACAACAGCACATGATGACTACCAACCGTAAAACACCCCAAGCCCAGCCAACCGACCCACCGGGCTGAGGCTGCCAACAACACATCACTGCTCTCTTGGACTTTTCCAGTTTATCCCCACTAACTCACCCTCCCCTTCCCTCTTTTTTTTCAGAGCAGCCAGAGCGCCAGGGGACCACTTCGGTGGTGATAGTGCGCGGTACAAATATCCTTTAACATTAACATTATGTTGTCCTCTTTATTGTATAAAGCATCTCTTTGAGCTTTCATCCCATGTGTTCTCTGTTCTAGAACAATTTCATGCGAGCAAAATGAAAAGGAAATTGGGAGGAGGTTTGGGGTAAATTTTCTACTTATGTTAAAGGATATTGAATTCCTGTTTGTAACTTTCGTTAAAATTGCTTAATAAAAAAATAAAAAAATAAAATAATGAGTGGCAAGAGATAATTCAGTTCATGGAGAGCCATGCACTGGGAAAATGGTGAATATTGCCCACTTCTCTATTTCTTTCTTTGTCAGTTCACTGTTCCTGCCACAGAGACGACATACGCCTGTACCTTCGCCGCCCTCCCAGCAGTGACGAAGAAGCACCACATCTACAAGGTAGGGAGCAGCGCCACCTCCTCTTCTAGCAACACACGCGCATGCACACAGTAGAAGCAGGCCGCAGTACTAGATCTATCCAGTGTGACCATGTCCCTCATAGACTCTACCACCCTACATTATCACCAGCACTAACTTTGGTTGCAGACCATGGGTCAAAGTGGAGAAAAGAGCCAGCAGCGTGATGGCCTTGGCTGGATTCATTGAGGTACCTGCATTTACATCTTTCATTTTTTAACAGGAGTTTTATATCATGCAAAGGCAAGCTGCTTCAAATGGCTTTGGAGAAGAGAGTAACGGGGTGTAGTACATGGGAATGAGGGTGGTGGAGAGATTGGAAGAAAGGAAGATAGCATATTTAGATAGACAGCTTGTCACATTCCAGATATCTTATTTAAGCAATAAGCCTAGAGTCGGGGGCTGTGGGGGAGGGGGCTCCTCGATAGGTAATGCCCCAGGGGCCCATCGTTACAGGCCCAATAAAAGCAGAAAGCCCCATTGAGACTTTAAAAATAAATTGGGATTTACACCGCCACAGCCACTTGTAATCCGGCGGTAATTCCTCTGGACCAAGTGGCGGTAACAGTAATTCAGATGGGCGGTATTCCGGTGGATTTACGACAGCGATACCGCCCACATCGTAATGAGGGCCCCATATGATATTTCAAAATACCACATGTTTTACCACAGTGCACTATTTTAACTTTTCAAACCGTTTTGTGAAAAAACAGCCTGCTTTATTGTGGACATATTTACGGCCACACAAATGCATTCATGGAGGTGTGTGTGTTTTTTTATTTGTTTAACTTATTGGGTTGGTTAAAAAATACAACCTTCACACAAAGACAATAACACATCCAATGAGGGTAAACAAGACAAAAATTACATCATCATCATTATTCAAACCATTATGTTATGCATATTCAACACCTTATATTTTGAATGACCCATGCAATATTACCACATGCAGTAATATCGCATGTCTCCAATGGAACCAAATGGGACCCCAAAATGGGGATTAACTTTAGAGTCTGGCGGTCTCTAAATAACCTAAATGTATATCCGCTACCACATACAGTTATGGTCATTGAGTTGATGATATTAATGTAGGACTTGAAATCACCCAGTATATTATGATAACTGCATGCCGTAAACAGTAATCAAATTTGGTACCATTACTATACCGACAAACTCGTAACAAGACCCATAGGTATTGTTTTTTTATTTAAGCAATACAACCCAAGCGGGGGGGGGCATTACTGGTCAGGTAATGCCCTGAGGCATACGTTAGAAGCCCAAGCGAAACTGGGGATTGGGGTTGGGCTAGGAGGTAATGGGGTCACAGGGGATGCACTTACCTGATTCCCGGCGAGGAAAGATGGCGGCCTCCCGCTCCGAGGAGACTCGGAGCGGGGTGATTTACTGTGAGGTAAAGCCCCTCGCTCTGAGCCGCCTGATTGTCTGGAACGTCACCACACACCCCTCGCAGGGTACTAATTGTATTTATTCAGAATGTGGTGTTCGGAACGGCACCCTAAGATAGTAATACATAGCAGACCGGCCAGCCCTTCAGGCAGTGTCCTTTCAAAGGATGTCAAACAGTAGATAGTTGGTTCATGCCATTGGGCTGGCGGGGTTTGTTGAAAAACATTGACCAGGGGCAAAAAAAGAAACAAAACATATACTCACATTGGCTAGGGAGGGATATTTACAAGTCTATGGGCCTCATTACACGTTTGGCGGTAGCCTTGCCGGTAAAACTGGCAGGCCAATGCCAAACTTTCGATTTTTTCCGGCACCCACAAATGGGCAATTACAGGGTCATTACGGCCCAGCTGGACCCGGTAATTGCCCATTCACGGGCGCCGGAATGCCTTACTGCCAATTCCCGTTTGACCCCCACATTGAGAATGGTGCCGGTGCATCCGACATGCTCTGTTTGTGGGTGCCGGTACGGCCACCAGGACAGACCAGGACAGACCTGGCGGCCCTAATGGCACCCGTGAGCAGAACTCGTAGTTTGCCGGTCCGGGGACTATAGTAGCGGCAAGCTTACCAGTACCGTAGTTCCCGGACCGGCAAACTTGTAATGACCCCCAATGACAGTAAGTGCAGGGAGAGTAGGCTCAGGGGGTACGGTAATGTATGGTAACGTGGCCTATGTGGGATGGTGCTCCTTTAAGGTGTAGGCCATGGCGCTTGTTTCTGACATTGGGGAAAGGGAGTTCCAGTGGAAGGGGCTAAGGAGGAAGATGCAGTGGAAGCAAGGGAGTGCACATGGCAGACATGGGACACTAAGCTCGAGGAGGATGCTAGATGAAAGGGAACGAGGAGGAGAGTAGCTGGAGGTGTAGGTAACCAGCTGTGGTGTCCAGCGAGTCCATGGATGGATTTGAAGACAAGAAGAAAAAATATGCACGGGGCATGGACAGCCAGCATTCAGGTAATGGGGAGAGGTGCGGGCAGAGCAGGGAAAATTGTAAAGGGTGTGGTGGTAAAGTTGAGGCTTCAAGGAATCAAAGGATTACAGAGGGAGCTTGGACGAGGCTCGGCTGTAACCAAGGTGACTGGGGACCCGGGTGGGGATAAGAGTTTTTATTAAGTGGTAGATGAGGAGGGTTGGGTGTTGCTAAGGAGATTGTTTAGGAGATTGATCCTGGCATCAGTGGCTGTATAGGCGATGAAGTGATAGAGCTTAATATATATTGCTGTCAAAGTAAAGCCCAATTTTGTGTGTGTGTTTTAGGGAGTTAGTGAGGAAGTCAGAGTGAAAGGAGGTGGGGAGAACACAAGGTGCGTTTAGGCTGCATGATAGAGGGCCTTCTTCTTAGAGTCGTTAACCCTAAGACAGCAAAGGGTCATCCAAGGATAGATCACAAAGTGGCAGTTGGTGAATATCTGGCAGTGGTTAGGGGTGAAGGAAAAGAAGATGTGGGTATCATCTGCAAAGCGATGGTAGTAGAACCTGAAGGAGGAGATTAGTTCAACAAAGGACAAGGTTTTTAGCATGAAGAGCAGTAGACGCTGGGCAGCGGATTCAGGCACTCTCAGCAGTAGAAGGGTGGCATCAGAGGTAGCAGTGTGCCAGGATGTGGAGAATAAATGACACGCGAGCAAGCAGGCAATCCAAGAGAGCGGATTCCTGGCTATGTTAAAGCTGTTCAGCATGAGCACGGGATGGCCGAATTTGTGGAATGTAGCAGATACATACAGGAAGATCCGGGTGGCGAAGAGCTTGGAGTGGTCAACAGAGGACTGAAAATCAGAGACGTAGATCAGGGTCGGTTCCGTGGCATAATGAGTGTGGAATACCGATTGGAGAGAGGTGCATAGATTGTTTGTCTTGATGAAGCTAGTGCTTTTGCTGACGAACACATGCTCCAGGACTTTGGAAAAGTGGGGCAGGGGGAGACAGGCTAGTAGTTGGCAGGACCGTTAGGGGGCACAGGTGGCTTCTTGATGGCAGGTATCCCTATGGCCACCTGCAAAGAAGTTCCAGTAAAGCAGATTGAAGAGGGTGAAAAGATAGGAGCAGGTTATCAGTGCAAGCTCTTTGATAGTTTGTGGAGCAAAAAGGTCCACTGGGCTCACAAGTGGTTGACTGTTTGGAAGATGGGAGCCAGTTTGGTGGTCTTGGTAGGGAGAAAGAACAGAGGATATGGGGATGGTGAGGGTTAGAGAGATGGTGAAGGAGGTGGGGACAGGAATTGAAAGGGGGATCTTACAGATTCTGGAAGAGAAGCAAAACGAAACAATATGAGCTCAGGGGGTAGAGGAGAGTCTGTGGGGATGCGATCAAAGGGAGGAGATAAGCGGAGTCAAGAAGTTGGACTTGGCAGTGTCCAGGGGAGAAGTGCCTTCATGTTTGCCTTGAGAGTTCAAGTAGTATGAGATTTGCCTCATCGATAGAGTTGAAGCCACATAGTGGTTTATAGCTGATGAGTCTCGGGGTATCCATGGTTGGCGCAGGGGGCCGGGAGTGAATGGTACGGGAGTGAATGGTACGGGAGGGGTAGTGATTCCCGAAAGGGGAGCTGTTTCGTAAAGTCTGCAGTGAACATGACATCTTCTTTGCTTTCTCTTAGGCCACAAAAATGATTGCACTGATTGAGGGACACTCACTTTGAGACACTGATACCCTTATGAATTATTTTGTGAATGGATTTATATAGCACTGATGAAAGCCCAATCCATGAAGAGGTGCCAATTAAAAGCAATTGGGCATTCTTCATCTGAGACACATACTCTTCTGAATGTTAACGAATCATGGGCGTAATCGGAGTATAAGTGCATCTCTGGTGGCAGGAGACAAGGGGATGCAGTAAGGGAATTGAATAACAACACCGGTCTTGGCCAAGTTGTGATCTAGGATCAGACTGTGTAGACTACACTGCATCTGAGACTAAAGAACACACTACTATTCAATACGTTTGAGAAATACAGTGCAATGACCTGCATACCTAGCTCTGTTTGATAACACTAATTAAGCAATGTGCCCCTCATGGCGGGGGCATTACCAGAGTCAGAAATGCCCCCGCCGCGAGGGGCATTTAGCTATTAGTACCCCCGCCTGCAATATCTGCGTGACCGGGGCATTAAAAGCAACGACCAAGAAAATGAGCCCCGGGAAAGGGAAAACGGAGTACGTTTTCCCTTTCCATGGTGGCCATCGGAAGCGCGTGCACGCTCCTGAAAAAAAGGAGCAGAAGGTGGTAAGTAGGGTTGGGAGGGGAAGAAAAAAAGTAAAAATAAAAAAAAACATGCCTGCGTCCCGGCAGGGGAAGATGGAAGCATCCAGCCGTGTCGAGGCGCTGAGCAGGATTGGCCCCAATCCGTGTCTCCACACGGCTGGAGGCTGCCATCGTCCCCCACTGGGGACGAAGGAGCAAGAAGGTAAGTGGGGTGGGGCGGGCAGGGAGGAGGGAGGAAAGGAAAAAAAAAACAATTAAAAAAAGCCTTACACGAGTCGCCGGAGGGGGGCAAAGGCAGTCTCTCAGCCGTGGGTAGGCTCTGAGCGAGGAGGGCCCCGCTTCGAGCCTCCTCATTGACTGAGGGGCTGCCACGCCCCCCGCCGAGGACAAGGCGGCTGGAATCCTGGCCGAGAATCAAAGGATTCTCGGCCGGGTAACGACCCTGTGAGAGCCAATCAGAATGCGTGTTGCATTCTGCTTGACTCTCGCCGGGTAGTAATGTGCAATATTTTATAAAGAAGTGTATACAGAGCACACACTACACCTGATAAGTGGACACTGCCCTTCTTCAAAGCTAGGAAACAAATGCGCAAATTAGTTTCGAAGTTTCACAGCTAAAGGCAATTACACCTCAAAAAACAAGTATGTAACCGCAAGATTGGATGAGACGACTAAAGAATCCGGGCACTCAGCACTTACTAACACTTCACTGGATGCATGCCACAAATATGCAGATGTAGGCTTGTGCGCAACTTGCCTGTGTCCCTGGGGTCATTTTAGTTCAGACTTCAATATTGAACACATGTGCCCTGACTTCAGTGTATTGCTATGGAAGCTAAGTATTGTACACCCACAATTCTAAGCATGGACGAATTTAGACTTTGAAGATCTGTGCCACCTTGTTCTGCGAAGGTTTTGTAAAGTATTCTCTTATGACGACTTCATGAGCAGCTGTGGGAGGAATCCTGTGGCCCACTGTATTGAGCAGCTGTAAAAGAAAAATAGGTCAGTCAAATCTTTTAGTCCCCTTTTCTTAACTATTCTCAGCAGGGTACCGTGTCCCCATCCACCACTGTTTCTGTGGCTATAAGAAGTTTTTTTTTTTTTATAGTTGTCTGTTAGGGAGAATTTTCAAAATTTGCCAATTCCTCCCACCTTAGAGCCCTCCAGCTCTTTTGCTAAACTTTGGGACTTTGAACTTTTTCAATTCAATGTGTTTTCTGTGTTTGTTTCTTTTGGTTATGGATTCTAAGCAACTCCATAGGCATAATCTTTTTACAATTGTGTCACAAAGCAACTTCAGTGCAGTGCCACAGCAAAGTCTTCCAGATTTCCCAAGGTTTAAATACCTTCTCTGGGATCAACTACTGTTTCCCAGAACAGTGGAGTGACATTGACTTCACTTAGCCCTGTACATTTCTAGACCCAGCACACCCTATCTTACAATACGGTGCTGGAGGGGTTACTTAGTATCTCCTATGTCTATTTACTCATGTAACAGTCAAATGTTACCTTTTCCTCTAAGAATGCCTGGTGGCAGTGCTTTTACAATGTACTACCATGATTTACCCCGACCGCAAACTGTTCACAGCTCCGGTAATGTTTAAATCGCGGGAGCCATGTTTTTCAAGATGGTGCCTGAGGATCCTTTGTTAAAACAGGTCCCGGTCTTCTTTTTTCTGCCATTTCTTTGTAGAGAGGTCCTTCTCGAGTTTTTCTCTGCACGCCAAACCAGGTTTGGTCTCTTTGTTCATTCGCCTTTGGTGGGCTTCAGGAGTGAAACCAGCCTCTGGCTCCAGAGTGTCTGTGGTAGGCAGGAAGTGAGGGAGGTGCCAAAAACTCCCTGTACTTAGTCTCCAAGGAGACCCAAATGCACTCTGTGGTGATTGGCTGGCTGACTGTCCGGCAAGGACAGCCACCCTACTGGGTGAGTGGCAGCTAGGCTGGAATGAATGGGAGAGAACTGAATAAAAGGCGAGTCTTCTGGCTTGGAAGGCAGAGTCGACCAGTGGACGAAGGAGCCAAAGAAGAGCTTGAAGAGGACGGCTGCTGCAACTCCTGGATCGTTGGTTTGCCCGGTGATGCCCTTCTGCAGGTCCGAATTGCCAAGTTTGCATCGACAGAGAAGCCCTGCAAAGGACGACTTCTCCCTTTGAGTTGGTAGGACCAATCAACTCCCAAGTAAGCCACCTAAACACCTATCTCAGAGCTGGTTGCATTTCCTCAGAGTGCTGCAGGAAACCGTAGAGCCAGGGAGAGGGACACCACATTGTGTGCGTTGCTTGTAAACTGGCCTAAGCTTTTGGAAGATCCTCTGGACTCCCGTGAAGCAGGACTGACCAAGCCTGACCCCCCTCAGTTGACTGCGGGACCTTAGATGTGAGGAAAGTCCACTTTGTCAGCCAGGAACCGCGCTTATTGCTATTTGCTGTACCGCAAGGAGCTGAAACGCGAAACCATCACTGAACGTAAAGTTTGCCAGTTGCTAGCTTTGACCGTGCCAGTGCAGTGAGGGTGTCCCCGACGTCCTCCCTCTTGTCCCTACGACTGAGGCCCAGGAACAGTGAGATCTGCAGAGCTGTACAGGAACAGAAGTCTTCAGCGGCATCTTTTTCTTATTTACTAAGGTACTGTAAAAACTAGCCTAAGAGAACTTACCTCTTACTGTGGAAGTGCTTGTAACTTCTGCAACTCACAAGCCTAATCAGCTTTTGGCCCTACATTTGATTCTTCTTGTTCTCAAAGACTCCTAAGAACTTGTGCAAAGACTTTTCCATTTACTTACCTGAAGCGCTACATCCTATACTACTTTGGACTATTGACTTTGGCTTAGCCTACTGAATTGAATGACTCATCTCAGAGCTATGTGAAAGCATTTGCCCTGCTATGACTATTCGTATTTCTTGTGTTCTAATAACTCTTGCCTTTTGCTTACTTTTTAAAGAGTATTCTGTATGCCAACAGTAAGGTATTAATGTCCCCAGCACCCTTGTTAATGAAGTCACCTGTGGGTGTAGGTTGTGTCTGTGGGCCATCCCAAAAGGGCCTTGTCTGATCCAGAAACCCAGAGTGTACAGTATTGAAGTATATTTGTGTGTTACTATTCTATCACTCCCTTCTGAAGAAGGCTTTATAACTGACTGATAAATAAATTATGAATTGTTTATGCAAGAAACCTTGAGTGTAAGAGTTTATTTGAATGCCTGTAACTGTGAATCTTTGTGTAACTCCACTACAGCTCACATTTTCCCTCTTGAGATAAGCTTGGGTGCTCAACACGCTACCAAAACTGTGTAGTACAAGCTTATACCAAAGGTTGGGTTACCTATACCTGTAGTCATAGTTGTTTGTAGTGTTCCCAGAGGGTACTGCATAGAAACTTTGCCTAACATTGTCCTCTAAAGAAAGACTTTGAGAAGGATTCTACAGTCCTTCTTTCTTGAGCAACAGTGTCATTTGTGCAAACGGTTTGAAAGAATAACAATCAAAGAAAGTGAAGAAAGACTCATGGATGTTGTGCACTTCTTGAACCTTCTGCCCAGTGACCAAGGTTTGTGCTCTGAGGTGATCCATGGTAGGACTAAGTGCTCCTTGATTAGAGAAAGAGATAAAGGTAAGCCGAGGAGGTGGAAGGGCGCAGGGCACCTTACATGCTGTGCAGTGCCCCAACTCAGCTAAAAAAGACTAGAAAGGCACCCACCCTCCCCTGGCCTGGAACTGCCTGTGTACAAGAGGCAAAGACACAGTGTTCATTAGGAGCACCCAACGGGGATCATCCAAGGGTGGGAGTGTGGGGCAAGACATGCTCATGGAAGGGTGTGAAATTGATTTAGATCACTCTGTTGCAGGTGTGGATAGGCCTGGTTAAACCTTTCAAAAATGGTCTGCTGGCTATGGCAAATCTCTGAGTGAGATGAAGGTTCTTTTGGAGGTCCCAGCAGATCTCTATTGCTGCCAAAAGGTGTGCCTTTCCGGATCCTACATCTTTGGGGGATGTTTGGGATTGTTTGGGTTGAATTAGCAAACATTGAAAGGGTGACGTCGGGGGTTGACATGCTGCAGGGAAATGCAGAAAGGGTGAGTAAAATGGAGGCATGTGGGTGGGGCCACATGAGAAGAGGAATTACAAAACGGTACTTGTGTGAATGTTAGCCAGATTTAACAGTGCATTAAACTCTGCACTAAGATAGCTTGCTAGGTTAATGCACCTGCAATGGAGATCCGTGTGTATTCTGCAGCTCTGGTGTGTAATGACTTACCTTTTCTCTCTTCTGAAGTTGATACAGTGAGTACTGTGGTAAAGGTGTCATTTTAAGGTGTCATGCGATGTCAGCATGTGAGCCAGGGACGTAGTCAATCAGGGGTCTGGCATGCATCGGTCTGCTTTCCATCTGTTGAGGTCAGTAAAAGAGGTATCATTCAGGAGTGCAACATTACAATCTGGAGAGGTCAGAGCAGACATCTTCCTCTGAAAAGCCAGCAAAGGGCAGAGCCAGTCACCTGACTAGCATATGACTGACTTTCCCAAGCCCTCGTATCTTTTTAGACATAAGTCTTGAACATGGCAAGCTCTGCCACCACACTTCTAGGCATTTAGAGACACCAGTCGACATGGGACACACCCTTCCCCAACTCAACAGCCGTTTATAGCTGAGACTTGCATATGGCAACCTTTGCTCACGTCCTACAGGTATTTAAGAGGGCACTGGCTGGCTTGCCATTTCTCCGACTCTGCCATAACCTTGCCAGCCTGTCATAGACAGCAGCCTGGCATACAAATGACCATGCCTCTGCACTTCTAGCATTTTAATCATGGGACAGCCTTGTATAACGCAAACTCAGTTCTAGTTCTGCTGGGCTTTCTGCATCATCAACCTGTCACAGAAACTCCCCTTTTCTATGCGCTAGGCCGGAAGTAGTCTGTGCCTCTGTGTGTTTACTATAGATGGCGTGCATGCATGCAGCCTGTGTATGTCAACACCTACATTTACCCATGCTCACGTCACATGTGAGCACACATTAATATATAGTCATTTTGCAACTTCAAAGAGCTGTCAATAACAAGTGGTATTATTGGTATTGTTATCAAGCTCCAAGGAACTCACTTTAATAATCGCAGAGGCCTGAGGCTCTGAGGAGGTGTTAAGATGTGCATCAACTCAAACTCAAGCCACATTCTTAAACTTCTTCAAAGATTGGGAGAGCTGTCAGATTCCGAATCTCATGACAGTTCAGCTGGTTTTGAGTTTGGCCAAATCAGTTTGCCTGAACCCCAGTGTGAGTTTTCGTCTGTGAGAAGAGTGTAAAAGAATGGCTTTATTCATGAAAATGTGTTCAAGAATAAAGTGCTGGTGGTCTGTGCAGGCTATTCAGGACACTGCGGTGTGGGCGTTACATTATGTACATAGAAGAGGGTGTCATTGTGCTTGATGGTTTTTGTCGTGGGTTTGAGGTGGGGGCAGCAGTTGGGCATATGAGGTATGTAGTGTGCATGTCGGTTTCTGTGAGGTAGTGGTTGCATATAGAAGTGTGTGTGTGATCTCTTATGATAGCCTTCCCTGCGTTGGTATAGCTGGAGGCATATGGTGCGCGTGCTTAAGGATGTGTGTACATGTGTGTGCGTGCGCACATGTGTTTGTGTGCGTGTCAGAGAGCCTGTATTTGGGATTTGTTTGTGGGGGTGTGAGGTAGAGAAGGATGTAGGATTGTGCGTAGGATTTGGTGTTTTGTAATATACATGTTTGGTGTATGATTGTGGTGCCTATGTGTGTCACTAGGCCCCATGCATGTGGACGCAGCAAATGTGCCTTTGCTGACATTTCTCCTGTCTATTTCATTACAGTTTGAGCCCATCATCCAAGCTGGGAACGAGGCACTGATTCACCACATCGTGCTCTACTCTTGCCCAAGAATGGCAAATGTCACCACCCCGACTGGGCAATGTCAAGACAGGAAATATCCCCACCCCTTCACACAATGCTTCCAAAACATGGTGGCTTGGGGTGTTGGTGGAGAGGTGAGTTGGGCAGTGAAGTTGTTACTGGTTGCCTGAGGTATTGGTGGAGAGGTGAGTTGGAGGGTGAATTTGTTACGGGTGGCTTAGGGTGTTGGAGCAATGAGTTCGAAAGTGAAGTTGTTGCTGGTAGCTTGTAGTGTTGGTGGAGTGGTGAGTTAGAGCATGAAGTTGTTACTGGTGGCTTAGGGAGTTGGTTGAGAGGTGAGTTTGAGAATCTGGTTGTTACTGGCGGCTTGGGGAGTTGGAGAAGAGGTGAGTTGGAGAGTAAAGTTGAAACTGGTGGATTAGGGTGTTGGAGAGATGAGTTGGAAAGTGAAGTTGTTGCTGGTAACTTGTAGTGTTGGTGGAGAGGTGAGTTGGAGGGTGAAGCTGTTACTGGTGGCTAGAGGTTTTGGTGGAGCGGTTAGTTGGAGCATGTAGTTGTTACTGGTGCCCTGGGGCGTTGGTGGGGAGGTGAGTTGGAGAGTGAGGCTGTTAGTGGCAGCTTGGGGAGTTGGAGAAGAGGTGAGCTGGAGAGTGAAGTTCTAACTGGTTGATTAGGGTGTTGGAGAGATGAGTTGGAAAGTGAAGTTGTTGCTGGTAGCTTGTAGTGTTGGTGGAGAGGTGAGTTGGAGGGTGAAGCTGTTACTGGTGGCTAGAGGTTTTGGTGGAGCGGTGAGTTGGAGCATGTAGTTGTTACTGGTGCCCTGGGGCGTTGGTGGAGAGGTGAGTTGGAGAGTGAGGCTGTTAGTGGCGGCTTGGGGAGTTGGAGAAGAGGTGAGCTGGAGAGTGAAGTTGTAACTGGTTGATTAGGGTGTTGGAGAGATGAGTTGGAAAGTGAAGTTGTTGCTGGTAGTTTGTAGTGTTGGTGGTGAGGTGAGTTGGAGAGTGAGGCTGTTACTGGTGGCTAGAGGTGTTGGCGGAGAGGTGAGTTGGAGCATGAAGTTGTTACTGGTGCCCTGGGACGTTGGTGGAGAGGTGAGTTACAGAGTGAAGTTGTTACTGGTGGCTTAGGGAGTTGGTTGAGAGGTGAGATTGAGAATCAGTTTTTGTTACTGACGGCTTGTAGAGTTGGAGGAGAGGTGAGTTGGAGATTGAGGTTTTTGCTGGTGTCTTGCAAAGTGAGTTAGAGAGTGAAGGTGTTACTGGTGGCTTGGGGTGTTGGTAGAGGGAGGGTTTGGAGAGGGACATTGTTACTGGTTGCCTGGGGTGTTGGTTTAGAGATGAGTTAGATAGTGAAGTTGTTACTGGTGGCTTGGGGGTATTGGTGGAGGGGACAGTTGGAGGGTTATGTTTTTACTGGTGGCTAGGGGTGCTGGTGGAATGGTGAGTTGGAGAGTGACGTTGTTACTGGTGGATTGGGGTGTTTGTGGAGGGGTGAGTTGGAGAGTAAAGCTGTTACTGGTGGTTTAGGGTGTTGATGGAGGGGTGAGTTGAACAGTGAAAATGTCCTACAGGCTTGGGATGTTGGTGGATCGGTAAGTTGTATAGTGAAGTTGTTACTGGTGGTTCAGCGCTCGGCAGCAACAGCCTTGGAAATAACTTTTAAAACCCACCTGCGTGCGTGAATGGGTGCGCGATGCATGTGCGGGTGAAGGTGAAGTGTGGAAATCAGCTTTGCAGGAGACTGTGTGTTGAAATGTGACTTTGTTGAACACGCTCTTTCTACCGAACTACCAAACTCAGCAATTACTTACCAATCTTTGGTCCTGATCTGCTTTCTCTGCCTGGGAGCTCGGCAGTAAGTGTCTTGGAAAAAACATTTAAAACCTACCTGCATGTGCAAATTTGCATGCGAAGCAAACTTGAGGGAAGTGTGCAAAGCAGTTTTGCAAGTTGTGCGACCAGCATACACAGCAGACTACCTAAGACGAGGCTTAACGGTACTGGTGGATAAGAGTGTGACATTATTTCTCGATATTTTGGGAAATTTGACTGTTTGGGCCTTGAAGCTACATGTTCGATTTCTGTCCTTCTGCATTCAGGTTCCCCCCACCGCTTTCCAGCAATTTACTTTACAAATGTATATTAACATTAGTAATTATGAGGAGTAAGTCAACATACCAATTAAGGAGTCAAGCTTTATTAAATACTTTTGATGTGGTGAGTGAAGATCGGGTAGCAGGCCCTGACCCTTTTCTAGTGGGAATCCGTAAGGGGGCTGTTGTGGAGGCACCTGTATCTTTAGAGGCTGGTAAGCCCTTTAATCAGGGAAAAGAACGTCCACAATGGTGGGGCGAATGGAAGAAGAAATAGTGTCAATGCCATACGTGTGGGTTTTGGGGGGACTCTCACAGGACTACCCTCATCCAGTGAAAGGGGCAGAGAAGGGGAAATAAGTATCCATCAGCGATTTTCTTCGCCAAATCTGGAACAAGTACAGAAGTCAGACCTATACCGGCTATCTTAACTGCAACCATAGAGGAAACCCACTTGGACCATTTGGTGGATGGCTCACTATTTGCTACAAAGTTGAACTGCAGTCAGGTACACCAACACTCCTTACAGCGTTATTATCTAGCAGCAGTACCACATCTATGTCGTCTTCAATGGAGAAGAGTAGACCTGAAATGCACCACATTTTAAGGGATATGGGCGAAAAAATCAAATTAACACCGCCATCCATATCAGCTTTGAACTATGCGTGTAGTGCTCCATGGATTTGTATGAAAACATTAAGGGTGAAGTGCGGCCCGACACCCTGATGCTGAGCTAAATCGGCATAAAGATTGAGGACTTACGCAATCGAAGCCTGAGCGGTGGAAACAAGGTTGCTAAACAATCCCAGCAGACAAGGCCCAATTTGGAAACCGTGACTCCGATCCCCAAGGCTTCATTACTCAATACAAGTGTAGCTACATTGAATGCTCTGCCCCATCCTGTGAGGAGGGTAGTGACATTATAACTCTCATAGCAAAGGCAGGGGCGTAGGAGACACATAAAATCTGGGGGGGACGGGGGACATCTTGGGGGCTTTGCTTTATTTATTTATTTATTTATTGTGTTTTAGTCAAAGAACTCGACTTTTCACAAAATTAGAATTAAAATAGCAGTACGTATTAAATTACAAATATCACTGTATAAAACAAGAGAAAAGAAAACAGAAGAAAATTAAAGGATGCAGCAGCAAAGAACATGTCTTTGTATGTTGCATTTCTGGATTTTTCATCTGACTATGAGCTCATGGTAAGAGAGAGGAAATAACAATTACTTCCAGTGGGCCACAGCTAGGACGCCAGATCGTTAAGAGGCAGATCACCTGTAAGTGGACTCTTGCCAAATAAAGAAGTTGCAGCCTTTTCTACCAACTGCAAGTTGCTACTTTTTTTGTGTGGGGCAAGGAGACGTGTGTGTCTCTTGGAATGGAAGGAAGAGACGTGTGTGTCTCTTGGAATGGAAGCACTCCCCAGGACCGCGGCCGGATTGTCGGACCCGGGGGTGCCTAGTAGGTGGGGTGTATGTGGACCCAGGTGGGTGGCCAGAGGGGCAGCCTGCTATGTGGGCTGCCCCTCTACCGCCCCGGCGAGGGCCAGGCCAGCCTCTCTCGATGAGTCTGGTCCCTCTTATTCCATCTCATGCTGGCTTCAGAGCCTAGCCTTTCTTTGCCTTCGTTATTCTGAATGCAGAGCTGGACTCTGTTCCTTTCTCGTTTAACATTTGCTGCAAAGCCTGATCTATTTGATTCTCTCATATGTTACTAGGATGGCAGAGCATGGGTCCTCTGCCCTGTTACATTATTCTTGCCCTGTTTTGGAGCCTGGTGGCCCCTACAGCCATGATGGGGGGAGGGGCCTATTAATTTTGGTTATACATTCCCTTTGAGGGTGGCCAGACATTGCCTCCTGCTTTAGCCCACTAACAGCTCTGCTTTGCAACTTTATCACACATACCTGTCAGGTGGCATGTAACTCAATGCAAATTAACAAGGGGGTCCTGGGAGTCTCTCTGCCAGACATTAGTCCTGGTTATGAGAGACTTACCCAGAGTCTTTAGCTCACTATCTTTCACAGAGAAGAAATATCCCAAACAGATCAGTCTTTGTCCTGCCCTGGGGCAGTCCATCACCGAAATGCTAGGCAATTCTCCTCTGAACAAGAGTACCAACAGCATCCCCAGACACGTGTTTCGGTCTGGTTGGACCTTATCAGTAGGGAGGAGCTGAGCCTCTCTAAGAATAGTGAGCAAGGGGTCCACGTCTGGATTCCCCTAGTAATTTAGAGTGAAACCCAAAGTTACTAAAATATGCAAATTAACAAGGGGGTCCTGGGAGTCTCTCTGCCAGACATTAGTCCTGGTTACGAGAGACTTACCCAGAGTATTTAGCTCACTATCTTTCACAGAGAAGTCTAGCAGAGGGACTCCCAGGACCCCCCTTGTTAATTTGCATGCAACTCAATGCTACTAATGTTATCAGCCTAAGAAGTCTGGAATCCTTTGCCACATCAACTAGGGTACAGGCTTGCCACCTGAGACTTACCCATGTCTGAGTCGACATCTGTCGCCCTGTGGGGAAGACACACACAGAAAGTGCAGGGCACAGTGTCCTTGTTGGTTTTTCACAGTTCTTCCTCGGGGTGGGCACAATTCACTCTGCAAAGAAAGTGGCACATGCTGGGCAACATTCTCCCATTTTGACAATGTCACCCAAAGAGCGAAATTTGCCATTTGAAATACCTCTGTCGATTTATTATTGCGCAATCCACACTGATGGGTTTAAGCACCTGCTTAACGCGAGATGGCAATTAAGGGCATTTGCCAACACACTCAAGAAGCACAGGACACCCTCTTACCAGCGACATGCCATGCTCACTCATTCTGATCACGAATTGCCATTTATCTGTGGTCATGTTAAATGTATTTATTTATTACATGTGTAGCATCACGCAAACCCCCCAAGCATCAAGGCGCAAAGTAAACTGCATGGAGTGGACCACTTCCATTGGTGCACGTTTTTACTTTTCTGCCACAAAATGGAAGATTTTAGCGTAAAAGGCGGGTAAAATCACATTGCTTTTCCACTTTGGAAGAGTTTAAATACCTTGCACAATTAGCGATTGCTGGCGGAATTGACAATGGCTTCCTCTGGACTCCACCCACTTTTACCAGGTTTCATTTCCAACCAGATCTCATTTCCAACCATTTCCTTATTTCCAGCATGAGAATCCATGCTGGCAGTAAGGCCGAATTTGTCTGATGGAGCGGGAAATACAGGGGGTCCTGGTGTGTCCACTCGGCTCCCGAACTCCACCCAGAAAATGCACGGAAATCTGGCCAATTAGAAAAAGCGACAGTAATAGTGTTTTCCACCACCTTTTCTGAACCAATTGCCCTGGAAAATGCTGTGTTGCATCGGAAGCTGAATGCATTCACTCTGCCTATTATCTCACCGGAAGATTAAGCCAGGTGCTGAACACAGGTGTTATATGTTCCTGTGCACAATCTGCATTTGGAGCACTAACTAAATGAGCTACCTTACAAATGATATCTCCTCTGTGGCTTTACCGTCTTAACCCGTTAACTACCATGGGTATTTCCCCCCATTGCCAAAGCCTTTTTTGGTGATTTTGGTATGTCACCATTCAATCCCTTGTAACTTCTTTGTTACAAGAGATATCTCAGCCAAAGTTGACCCCTTTTTTCCCACATGTAGGCGGTCGTTACGCCACCCAGGAATCCTAGTTTGCTGTAGGGGGGTGAGAGAAAATAACCAAAAAGGAGAACATTTCTTTTTCTTCAGAAAATGCCAATAAAATGTTGTACAAAGAAGCCTGTGGTGTTTTCTTTGTAAGAGCTAGGAACAAATGGTTTGCTGTGCTGGATTCGCCATTTTACAGGCTTTCAAGAACAGATTGAGCGGAAACCAAAATAACATATTTTGATATGCTAATCAGCCGTTTTGTGAGAGGCAGGCGATTTTGGCGTTTTTTGTCCACTAGGACATGCGTGGACGGAATGGAAGAAAACGGTAGGAAAGCTGAATGGGAAGCCAGAAAGGCATGCATTTCTGATAAGTAGACAATATTCCAAGTTTAGGAAGGTGTGATTTGCGCAGGTCAGGCAACAAATATGCAGGGAAAGATTCCATAGTTTGGGGGGAAATTGGGAAAATGACAGAAAAAAACCCACAAATTCTGCAACTTTCACTCTGGTCACCCACCGAAACACGCAGCCAACAACACATGGCCTACCTTCCCACATTCCTACAGGTTTCCCGACCAAAACGGTACCTCACATGTGTGGGTGCACCTACCTGTGTGCAAAGGGAAAAGCCTAAAACACTGGTAACCCCAAGGCTTTTCGCACAGCAGATTTTCAGGAATTTTGCTCTTGTGGACAACCTACAGATTTGGGTTAGCCTTTTGCCTTTGCGCCCAGGTAGGTGCACCCACACATGGGAGGTACCATTTCCATCGGGACACCTGTGGGAACGCAGGACGGTAGGACATGTGTTGTTGGCGGCGTGTTTCAGTGGGTGGCCAGAGTGAAATGTCTGAAAATTGTGGTTTTTCCACCAAATTTCAGAGACATTTCCCTCTGCCCACCCACCTGAAACACGCCGTCAACAACAGATGTCCTACCTTCCCGCATTCCCACAGGTGTCCCAACAAAAACGGTACCTAACATGTGTGGATGCACCTACCTCGGCGAAAAGGGAAAAGGCTAACCCACTGATAACCCCAAGCCTTTCGGCAAAGCAGATTTTGCTCATGTGGACAACCTACAGATTTGGGCCTAGGGTGTCGAAGCCACCAAGGAAAACAGAGAACCCCATGCATTTCCGAAAAGAAGACACCCGTGGGCACCCCCCTTTCCACTTAAAACATCCTTGGTGGTTCAGTGCCCCCCCACACCCACCCAAAACAAGTTATAATTTGTTTCATTTTTGTCTTGCCCCTTTCCTAGGGGCAGATGGGCTCGTGTGTGGCCATCTGCCCCCGGGGCGGGGGGCAAAACGTACTGCCCCTGGCTTGGGGGGTGGCTCTGCCAGTATTTGCAGTCGCCGCCCCCCACCCCAAATGGATGGGGGCATCTCATGTACCCCTTCCTAGGGGCAGACATCTGCCCCCAGGGAAGGCTACATAAGGTGTCCCCACCCACTTTGGTTGGGGGGAGAGGGCCACCCCCCCTTTCAAACACAAAATATCCTGGTGGTCTAGTGGGCCCCCCACCCAAAACAAGTTATAATATATATATTTTTGTTTTGCCCTTCCCCAGGGGCAGATGGGCACATGTGTGTGGCCATCTGCCCCTGGGGGCGAGGGGGTCAAAACATACTGCCCCAGGCTTGGGAGGGGTGGCTCTGCCAATATTTGCAGTGGCCTCTCCCCCCCACCCCAAATGGATGGAGGGCATCTCATGTACTCCTTCGTAGGGGCAGAAATCTGCCCTCAGAGAGGGCTACATACGGTGCCCCCATCCATTTAGGGTGGGGGAGAGAGGGCCACCATGCTTGCATAAATCCCTGGTGGCTTGTGGTCCCATCCGCACCCAACCCACCCAAAACTACGTTTAAAAAAATATATATTTTTGTTTTGTTTGCCCCGCTTCCCTGGGGGCAGATGATCACCCATCTGCCCCCAGGGTATTGCCCCATGCTTTGGGGGCCAAGCAGCCTTCCCCCGACTTCAAAAACAGATCCCTTCACGACACACCAAAAACATATTCTGGGGGGGGATAAATGACATTACATCCCCCCCACTTACAATTGTGGGGGGGATTTGTCCCCCCTGTCCTCCCAATGTCCTACGCCCATGAGCAAAGGCATAGATATTGTGAGAAACCTGAGGGTGTCCTCACATCTACTTCCTTTGGATCCTCTTCTCAGGTGGCCAGGGAAAGGCCATTGCTTTTTAATCCTAATCCTGGGGGTGGAGATGCGAGGTAGGATCACCTGGGTAGAGGGTCCTTGGGCACTGGGGAGAGGATATCCACAGGCGAGACATGGTATCCCCCCTTTTACAATAAGAACCAACTTTACCCAACTGATGCCTTTGTAGGCTGTTGTGAGTCAACTCTCCTCATTTTTCCACATGCATACCATACCCCAGTACTAGGACGAGGAAAAGGCGACTGAGAGTAGTGAACTCTAACAGCTCACTTCACCACTCTGGTACTGAGATGAGGAAGAGGCCTGATAAGTATTGTGAGGGTCAGGAATGTACTAATAATTATGGTCAGGTACGTGACACTGAGTGTTCACACCTGCAACCTGTTAATTGGTTGCAAGAATAAAAAGGGAGGCAGAGACCACAGAGGGAGAGAAAAGCTGGGATGGAGAGCACAGCCATCCAAGGTGGAGCAGGCAACGTATGGGCCGGTGAAAAGGACACAGAGAGAAGGAAAGCCAGGAAGACACTGAGGCCACCATGGGATATGAGAGGGACTGAAGCTGAGCATAGCCCATTGCTGTATGTTCCCCGTTGGGAGTGGGGAACACTGAGAAGCCGCCAACCGTTGCTGGAAAGATCGGAGAGAGTGGCCTGGACCCCCACGGGAGTGAAAGAGGAGAACTCACGAATGAGACCAGTGCACCCAAAGGAGCGACCACTCTGCGGTTAGTGACGGGGAAGGTTCACCCAAGCCGGGGTGCCCCAGGGGCATGGTGTGGGTGACGGCATAGGCCGAACAAACTGGAATTCAAGGCAAATGGGTCTGGAGACAGAAAGAGTAAATTATTAAATACCGAACAATTTGCCAAGCATGAGATACGTTTTTGACTAATAATTAATGGGTCAGAAGATCAAAGACGATTATTGAATACCAAGCAAGGTGCCAAGCATGAATATGTTTGAATGCTGAATTATAGAAAAGATGTAAGAATTTGGTATGAATGAAACCGATGAAGAGCATTTGTGAACAAGACAAAGTTAAAGAAACAGCATTTGCAAACCAAGTGGAAAGTTGCACCAAGCCAGGCACTATTGGATAGTGTGGACGTTAACAGAAGAAATACCACAAAGGACCGTGTGTGAGAGTCACATGTTGTTAAAGGCAAGAGGCCATTAAAGTGCATCAGAAGAATAAGTGGACTTGTAACACAGATGCAAAAAAGAAACCTGTCTAGTGAATGAAGCCCTATGAGAAAATATGAACTGTTGTAAAGTGCCAAGGGTTTTCGGTTGCACGACCTGTGGTGGGTGGACCGTGCAGTACGACAACTGCGCCTAGAACGAGGAACCCTTTCTTGGAGTGAACCAAAAGGAGTCAAGAGGCTGAGACTAGTCAGCATAAAAGTTGTGCAAGTGACGGAAATAAAAGGCAAGCCAAACAAGTGGATTTGACTGTGAATTTGAAGCCTTGTAGAACTGTGTTGAACTTGGAGAAGGGAACCCCAAGACCATTTTGTGGAAATGTGTTGAACTTTGGGGAAGAGAACTAAGAACAAGCCTGCAGCTGGAACTTTAGTTTGAACACTGTTTCTTTGGTTGCTGACATCCCTACACATTGTTTAGCTTTAGTTGTGAGGGAAAGTTTAGGTTTTGGACACAGACAAACCTTCAAGTTGAATTTACTGACTCAGACTATCCTTAGTTTATTTAGGTAGGGAAATCCCACCTTAGTACAGGGCAAGTTAGGCCTTACACCATCCTGACATTAAAGTTAATAAAGACCTTTGAACTTGGAATCTGTTGTCTTTGTCTTGCTTCATGATGCCTTCACAATAGCGAGAGCGGTACAAGAGAGATTCCTGTTATCACATCTAGCACAACAAGTAAACAGGACACTGCTACGCGGGATGGGGGTAGAGGAAAACAGGTTAGATAGTTGAAGAATGAAGGCAACCAATCGACAAAGCGCCCGTACATTTCTGCTCCAGGTCCACAATACAGAGGCGATAGCTACGGCTGCGGACATGATTAGTATTCCACTGCTAAGGAAGGCGCTTGCACCCATTTGTAATAGACAAAATAAATTAAAACCTGTTGACCAGATCCCAGGTAATAAGATTGTTTCAACTATAGCAGTGGACTTTTTACTGGCTCCTCCACCATAGCTGCAAGAAGATTGCATTGCGGCTAAAAGGGGTGAGTGGTTACAAACAGAAGGTATTTTAAACAATTTGGAGAAGGGAACACCAAAACTAGTAACCGATAAAAGTAAAGCCTGCAATGTAAGTTAGATCTCTATTGAAACTCAAACCTGCAATGTAGGTGCCGTAATAGATAGTGGGCATCTCCAACGGGTGGCTTTCAAATCAGTCAATGTATCTTTGCAATATGTAGACCTATCGTGCCTCCAACCCAGGATCCCGGCTACAGACAACAGGAGGGTGAAGGACCTCTTGTCTTGCAATTTTACTCACCAGCCTACAGATAATAAATCGTGTGAAAGAGGTGCGCTTAACAAAGGGAGCCAATGTTATCTGGGTAAAATAAATGAGATCTCCCAAACCGGTCCAAGTACCTTTCAATTTAATCCTGTTAGTAAAGGTCAACAGAGCATAAATACAATTTGTGAGAGGAGTGCCACGACCACCAAGATTCAAAAAGCACAGAGTCAAGGAGCTGAGTCCGAGTCTGCCCCAGTCTCCACGTTCTGCTGTTTGGTGAGGAGCTGCACGACCAGTCCTGTTTCTGTTTCCATCAGTATTGGTGTTTAAAAACATCATCTCCGCGCGGAGTGCGGCGCAGAGTCAAGGAGCTGAGTCCCAGTCTGCCCCAGTCCGCTCCCAGCCCGCTGCACCTGCTCCGCCCCTCTGCTCTCAGCCAGCGTGAGAAATGACTTTGTCTGCGGATGGACCCCAGACTCGGAAAAAATCTTCCCAGATGCGTCACATGCCCAATCCTTGGTCTACGATGAAGGCAGCCGCCGGGGACAAGGTAAGCAAAGCCACTGGTCGGGCTCTCATGGCGCCACAATCTTCTCATGTCCCAGCACTGAATTTGGCTGCGTCCTCATCGATGCCAACATCTCTGTTGCTCCTTGGTCCAATGTGCCTTGTACCCGAGTCTCTAACTCCACTCTCCACCTCACGTCCTGCTGTTCACGCAGCCCAAGTTATTTGTTCTTCGAGCCTACCTTCAGTTACTAACCTTGACTCCAGTCAAGTCTCCAACCACCAGTCTTTCTTCTGACATTGTGGCGCCTTCAAAGTTTTCCATCTTCAATAACATTTCAAATCCCTCTGAGTCGGCTTGAACTGCCTCCTCATGCTCCGGATCTGTTCAGACAAACAAATCTACGCGAAACACTGTCAAGTTCACTGATAAAAGGACTTTGCCATATTTAGTCAGTGACGAGGAACTTTTAAGGATCTCGAATATTGTTTTGCAAAATCAACTGTCTTCTATGCTGGTCCCCAAACAACCTTCGGTGGCATCACGGCTTCCTCCTTCTAATGCCGTCACAATTTGTCCACCCTTTGACAGAGATATTCTGCTTCAAATGAAATCCTCATGCCGTCCTTTTCCACAATCTTCATTTCCATTGTTGGGCGCCTCTTCTCTTCCTGTAGCTATCATGAAACCTGCTTTAGCTCCTGGAACTCCTCCTTCAATTCAGCCTTTACTACCCAAAGGCAAAAACTTAATGAGGTTTCTTGAATCTGCTCCATGTTCTTTGCTCTCAACTACTCTCCCCTGCTCTTTAATTGATCCTATTGTGACAAAAACAGATGGCCGAAATCTTTCTGGGTCGGTGATTGATGGCATCGAATTTGGCAATGACAGTGCTCTAGCATGTCAAGCGCCGGAGGCCCGTGGGCCCTCCATGCGAGCTCTAATGAACAACCTTTTGTGGTTCTTTCATCCTGTGTAACTCAGTCTCTCGCTCAGGAGTTCCAACCACTTCACACTCACCTTGAAGGGAGTGCGATCGCTCGTGCTAGTCGCCTGCAACACGTTCCTGAGTTAAAAGCGAAAGGTACCTCCACAACTCCATCTATGTGTGCGAACCCTTTGCTGAATGCAAGTACTCCACATGTCTCTTTGACTCATTTTGGAGAAGACTTACAAGCTTTAAATCATGCCAAAAAATGTTCTTCCTCAAATCCACAATACAACTTGGAAAACTCAGTTTGTTCTTCAATGTCTCATGACTTTGCTCCGCAACCTCTTGGCATCTCTATCGAAGCCCTCTCGCAGATTCACAATAATGTTCTAGCTGCCTCTGCTGTTACTAGCTCCTTTCACCAAAATCTTGGAATCCCTGATAGGGACAATAAGTGACCAAGGAGCTACAATCTCTAACCTGACAGCAAAAATCGACAAACTCGAGCAATTCTCAGGTTTTCTGCAAGTTCAAATGGAGTCCAACGCCGAAAATTCTTTGAGATGGCAAGACAGGCTGAGTGATTTAGCAGCACGCCATCACTGTCAAAACAACTCTCTGATGGAAAGTTTGCTTGAATCAGTGAAATGGATGCGAAAAAATGTCAACTCAATTCCACTGGGTCCAAATGATATGCAAGATACTCCTTTTGGAACCCCACATTTACATGGCCTGGCTGTTTCTGCCGCGCCTGCCAAAGATATGGTCAAGTCCGGCCCTATGAAGAGCACCTTAGTTGTTTGCCATGAAGGCACCAATCCAACTCGAACACCGAGGTCTCTTCGACTCAAGTCATCAGTCTCTCATCAAATATGACCCCGGTTCAAGACAAAGCAGCTGACCACGTCTCTTCGTCAGTTAATTCCTTTAACATATTTAAAGGTCCTGCAAAAACCATCACCACTAGCCTCGAAATCAAGCTGCAAAGAGCTTCTGTAAAACAAACTCAACAACTCAAGAAAAAAAGTCTACCACAGAAACAAGGCCAACAACACGTGAAAAAATGTATAAGAAATATCACGACTCCAAAGAATACAAGTCTGTTTGATCGGAAATCAAACTCAATTCAAGCAGCTTCCACAGCTCCCAACCTCCCCCTGCGAGGTACAGGAGCCTCCCTGCGGTCCTCAAAGATCTCGGCTAAACGCCGGCGAGTAGCATCCAGTGATATCTCCACCAGTAATGCCACCCCTGACTCTTCCATCGATCTATGCAATTTATCGACCTATTCGGTCGATCTTGATGGCACTATTGACGCCTCTAGCGAGGTCCAAGGGGTTACTCTGATTGAGCCTCCTGTGACGAAAAGATCATCTGCTATTGGAATCTTGCAGAAGCTGCAATCTGGGTTTAATGCAAGCCAGCCTACTGCCATCATCAAGAAGGCAACTCAGCAAATTCTAAGTTCGAAGCTAAATCCCAAACAAACAATGAATCAGCTGAAATCTAGCTCGCTTCAAGTACATCGAGCATCCGGGTCTTCAAACCCGGAAAAATCATTTTGCCTGTGGAAACTTTGGCTTCAAAATATTCACTCGGATGGACAGGAAGTCAACTTAAATCGAGCAAATATATTAAAATTCTTTGCATGCATTCCCCAACTACGATCAATTTCATCAGATGACATCAAAATCATTGAATATATCACAGAATTGTCTTCTGATCAAGTACTACTTCATATATCTTCTGCTGCTGTGAAAAACTTGTTATTACAGGTGAATGAGGATCTTCTGCTTTATGGTTTTGACCTCACTGTTGAACCACCTCTTACAAGATCTCTCTCATCCTCTCAGGTAAATCATGATAATGAAGAGCGCCGCAAGGTCGAGCAGCGATCCGCTCTGCGCCAATCCCTAGCGCCTTCACAAGAAAGCCTTCACGTCGTGATGCATAAGGCATTTGAAAGAAGGGCTATCAACGAGAAGAGAGCACCAAAGGGACCTCGTAAGTAACAATGAGCAATTACCGTACAACAGGAATTAATTCTACTTTCATGGAACACTTGAGGATTCACGCATCTCTTTAACTCTTTTCAAGAATCCCTCGAGAATGTGTTTGTCATCTGCTTACAGGAAACATGGCTTTGTGACCCGCCGACCCGTGATGGATTCACCATCTTGATCAATCCGGCCGGTAAAAACACCAAAGGCCGTCCATTTGGTGGACTGATAACTCTTTTGAAAATACAGAACTGGTGGTCGTTAGTGGCTTCTTCCAAACCTAATCCATTTGTTCAAAGCACCTTGGTCAAACTATCATTGACTAACACTACGTCAAACTTGCTAATAATCAATGGATATTGGAATCCTGTGATTATCTCAGCTTCGTCCTTCATCCAATCAGTGTTGACAGTAATCGATGACACTTTTCTAGCCTATAACAACGTTTCTGTGATCATATGCGGTGACCTCAATTGTAGTTGGTTCAAATATGATCCAGCCACCATGACAAATGTTCGACTTCCTGACAATGAAGTCATTCAAAGAGGTCAAACCTGGTCTCGAGATCTCTCCCTACGCAACTGTCAAATGATGAATGGATCTATCAAAGGTGACCACCCGCCCAACCCGACATGGCATAGCATGTCAAGAACAAATACCCTTGACTACATTTGGGCTTCGATGAACTTTTTTGATAAAGCCATTTCCCTCAATGTGCATTCAATGACACATAGCGACCACGACTTGCTACGGCTAGTATGGAAACAAGATTGTTGTAGTGAGCCGGAAAAATATTCCTTCCATTTATCAACGAATTCTGCAGGAAATAGGCTAGCAACAAACAGACCTGCAATTGCATCTCTAAGCTACAGTATAACAGCGCTGCAAATCATTGAATACACGCCCTTGCTGGCTGACTTCACCTTGAAAATCTCCAATTCAAGATTGTTTGGGTCTACTCCGAAACATCTTTGGCAAAAAAATCTCTAAGAAAGGACCTACGGTCAATTAAGAAAGAGCTCAGTAATCCATGTGCCAAGGCAAGGAAAGTCAAAGAACGGCGTCAGATCTACCGAAACTGGCTAAGATCGCACTCAACTACAATTGACCAAAGTCAAGCAGAAACAATGCTAAAGCTCCTTGTAACCAAAATCACACGCGAAATGTGGGCAACCCTGAACCATGGATGCTCCAAATCCATATCTTCAATCTCTAATGAAATTACAAGCAGCAAATGGTGCGAGTATTTCACCTCAATTTATGAAAAGCCTGTGAATGAAGAACCCACGTCGATCAACTCGATAATTGCTGCGTTGGATATAACACCCTCCTGCAAAGAGCTTGAAACCTCGATCTCCAAGTTAAAGAACTCAAGAGCCGCTGGCCCTGACCAAATTTCAAACCTCATGCTTAAAAAGCACAAAGTTCATTGGGCCAAATTTATCAACGGGCTATTTCTGCAGATCACAAACAGCAAGATTCTTCCTACTTCATGGTCAAAAGTAATTGTGGTGCCAATATATAAGAAGGGTAGTAAAGCTGATCCAGCGAACTACCGCCTGATTGCCCTTCTCGATACAATCATGACAATTCTTGGCTCTTTTCTGCGCAAAAGACTGGTGAATTGGGCTCTCTCAGCGGGCAAATTTGATTGCTGCCAAACTGGCTTTACGAGCCAAGTAGGGGTTGACGTAAAGCTTACAATTCTGTCCATCTTAAAATTGTCAGCGCTGGAGGCCAAGAAAAAAATCTTTTTCACCTTTGTTGATCTGCGCCAAGCCTTTGACGCAATCAATCGCAGCAAATTATGGGCCAAATTACGATCTTGGCAGTGCCCGGAACAGCTGCTAGCTCCCATTATCGCCTTACATTCCAACACCTCCATTCAAAAAGAGTGAATTCACAAGGCGATCTCACTGAGTCAATAAGAACATACAAAGGGGTCAAACAAGGATGCCCCCTCACTGCAGATCTCTTCAAACTTTTCCTTGCTGACCTACCCGAGTGGTTAGACTCCGTCCACTGCTTTCCACCAAAGCTAAATGGATCCCATGTAAAATATCTGGTTTACGCAGACGACATTGTGTTGGTCGACCAAACACAAATTGGGCTACAACATCTCAGACTCCGTCTGAATGAGTTCCTAACTGCCAATGATCTGCTCTTAAACACGGGAAAAACCAAGATCATGTGCATAGGACAAACTACATCAAGGAAAGATAAGTGTTTTAGATGGTTTATTGAAAAAAAGGCCTTAAACGTCGTCAAGTCTATTCGCTATTTGGGTGTAATGGTAAATGATTCGATCTGTGAAGCCGCCTGGATTAGCGACCTTATCGACAAAACAAAAAATCTGAGTCTACGAGGTGCGAAAATTAACAAGGATTACGGAAAATTTTCAATTACTCCTGTAATAATGTTTTACCTCCAGAAGGTAATTCCAACTCTCACCTTCGCGGCGAATCAGCCTGGAATGTCAACTTTAATCTATGACATAAATTGGAAGGCAAGTCCTGGAGGCGTGTTTTAGGCCTTCCTAATCATATCTCAATGTCAGCTCTGAGATATGAATTAGCTTTAAACTCAATCTACATGACGATTGTCTGGAAATCATTATCCACTCTACGCAAAATGTTGCTTGGTTCCTCCATTCCTGCATACAAAATCTTCTGGAATGAAAAAGAAGGGTATGACTCTTCCCTTCTACTATCATGGAAGATGAAACTAAATGCAATCATGGTCGATGCAAGCATATCTGAAGAAGAGCTTCTTTTCCGTCCCCAACATGCTAAAAGGAAGCTAGCTGCATGGGACTGGATAACAACCTACAACAATCGCCTAGCACTTAAATCTACTTTGCCTACTTCCAGAGGTTTGGTGAAACTACATCACCAACCAAAGTATTTTACGAACTTAACTGCCCATCTCGTCATCACAGGTTGCAGTTCTTAAGACTCAGACTGAATGCCTTAAACACCAATTAAATGCTATGGCTATGTAAGAACAAAGAAACAACAACTAACACTTGCCAGTTCTGCAAATCATCTGAAGTCGAGTCTCTAAAACATCTGGTCACCGCATGTCCAATGCTGATCGAACTACGCGAACTGCATTTAAACAAATTCAAACCTCAAATCTATGTGCCTGACGATTGGTGGGAATACGTTGTAGCGGGTCGTAATATCAAGCTCTCTTGAGGTCTAATTAATTTTCTTGACTCAACTTTACAGTTAGCTTCAACCTGAGCTGTTAATACTGTTCTAAGGACCTGCTGAGGCTGTCTTTTTGTTTTTGGATTACAATTCATTTGAAAAGCGAGGAGAATTTAAATCGAATTTAATGTAACAAATGTTTGATATACTATATTGAACTGAAGTTTTACAATAAAATAAATAAAATTAAAAAAAAGCTTGGAAAGGGGTGTGCAAACACAAATATGTCTGGAACCAACTAACCCCACTCACATGCCTGACAAAGGACAGAGATTCAACGGCCACTGGGATGTTACACCCCAAACTCAAAATCTTGGTCCCCCGACATCGTCAGGGGAAGGCAGTTTTTGTAAACATCCTAATTTGGGGGTTAAGAGGGATTTTTCACAGCCTCCAAGTGGGAAAGAAAATGTATGCCTGTTAAGGAAATAGCTTGCTAAGCTGGGGGCTCCTTATGATAGAGGTTGTCAGGGGAAACAGAGGGGATATGGTGCTCTTTGGAGAAGTTTAGTTTGCCATGTGATTTGCACATTCTTAACAGCATCCTGGCTTGCCATACTGGCCCCCTACCTTTTTGACCTCTACATATCGACCTTGGAGAGTACTTGACCATGGCTTTGCTTATCTCCCAGAAACTAGATGATGAGAGATGCTACTGGCTGAGTTACACTGACGATATCCTATTGTTAGACAGGATGCAACTCTGTCTGCAAATGTTACTGTCAAAACATACAGAATAAATGTCAAGGAATGGACTGAAAGTGAACCCAACAAAAACCAGCATCCGGTGTTTTGGTGAATCTTGGAGCAAACCCCCCAAATTGACTTGGCGGATGGAAGGGATATCCCTGGTTGTGGAACACAAAGTGAAGTATTTAGGATTTATCCTTGATAGAACTTCACTTAGGTCTATATGGTTTCATTTTTTTACAAGAGAAATCAATACAGCTGAAGGCACAAATGACATAAATCTATAAAAAGTACTGTAAATTTACCTTACTACCGTTGATCACTTTTAATAAACAAAACTTGGTACCCGCCTTATTCTACGGTTGTGATGTAACCACGCTTGCGGAGGACTATAATTTTGCTAAACTAGAGGGCTTCATATGAGGAAGGTATTGAGCCTTCCGAACTGTGTGCCTATTTATTATTTGCGCTATGAGCTGGGTCTTGAATCACTTTCTTGCCTAATGAATTGGAATATGCTTTGCTTCTATCTGAAGTTAAGGATGGCAAAAGCCAAGTGCCTTTATCCTTTAACATACAGGCACTTGATGAAATTAAAAAGGAGCGGTTGCAAATCTTTTTTGGGTAACTGTATAAGAATTTGAGAAGAAAACGAACTACAGGAGGAAGTTACTATCCCTAATTATGTTTTATTAAAGAGGAACGTTTTTGAGAACGATTGGATACAGATATGTGAGAAGTAAACCTCATAGACTGTATTGATGAATACTCAGAAATCAAGAGATGTGCCAGTTTTTTATACTCCATGCTCTTGGGTTTTATTGCTTTGCCCTTAAGGATAAAGCCTTTTCTCAAATCAGGGCTCTTTTGTCTTCATAAAGATGTGGCATTTGTAATCCTTGTTGGTTTGTTAGAGTTTCTTTTATATAGGGTCCAGTTTATAAATCTCATACATACAACTGATGCACTCAATCAGGGCACACACACACTCCTTACCTTGCTAAATTCATCCTGGCACATAAACATCCTCTTCCAATTGATGGCATCCTCACTTCTCTGCACGAAAGCCACCCCTTTTTGACAAGCACTGATCACTGTATTCATTTACTTACGATCAAATAAGGTCGCGCTCTGTTAACTCATACTAACAAACCCTAAATTTTCGATAAATGGAAACTTGCGTAGTTATCTTGTGTGTACCTGTCCATCTTTCTATCAATTAATTTTCTCTTCATAACCCTACTTTCTTGCTTCACTTCCCCATGCTATAATGCTGCCATCTCTTCTCACATATCTTGCAATCTTGCCTCCTTCTGTCTATGTCTCTCAGTTCTTCTGTATCAACTCTTCATCTCGCATTTCCCTTAGTTCTTCTCCTGCCACCTCTACTCTTCTTCCTGTGCCCCTCTTTGCTATGATTTTATTTACTCTCCAATGTTTCTGCAAACACAAGCCACTTGAACATCCCTCATGGTGTTTTCTTCTCCTGTGATTCCCTTCCAGGGCTTCCAATTCCCGAGCCATGTTGGGATCTCCCTGGGGACGCTTGAAGATCCCACTCATGTCATGATGGAAATTCACTACAGCAACTTCCATGCGACAGCAGGTACTGCAGGGTGGGAGGATTGAGGCACGGCAGGCGCAATGGTGATTATATGTGGAAGGTTCGGCCATGGCAGGTTTACTGGTGCACGCATAGGTTAGTACACAGCACCTGCTGCTCTCACGGTAGGCAGTGTTAGCAGAAGATGCCATGGTGCAAGCTGTTGGCAGATGGCGTGAATAGCGCTTGTGCTTGTATAGGAAAGTGGTGGTAAAGCACATGGAAGCAACGCGGTGCATGAAGGTGGCAGACTGTGGTGCTTAACCAGTAAGTTCAATTATATGGGCAGGTGGTAGTCTTTGTGAATTGTAGGTGCAGTGGTACATATCGATGGTTGGGTGTGTGTGTGAGGAGTGAAGTAGTGCATTTGGAGAGTAGGCTATGTGTCTGGCAGGTGCACGCATACATTTTAATACCAGACTGTCAGCGTGGTAAGAGCAGTGGTACATTCCGGTGGCATGGTGTGTGCTCTGCACATGTGATGATACATGCATGTAGCATGCCATGGTCCAACCCAAGAAGTATTCTTAGTGCTTCAAATTTGAAGGTCAGAACTGTAATGAATTGACTTCTGCCCTACAGAAGTACAAGGATGAGCAGAGGCTAGCATTCCTACTAATCCCTCTCCTTTCTACAAACCAGACCCAAAACAATCGTAAAGGTAAAACAGGCACATTAACAAGATATATCTCCTTTGCCTTTTGCAACCCAAACAGCGAAGTATAACAGTCCAAAATATAGGAATATCACATCAGGGGTCTATATAAATATATACATTAATCAAAAACAACATGAACAACAATAACCAACTAGAACACGCTGTAAAAACCCACCCTGGTGGAAGGAACACAGAATATGCAAACATAGAATAAATGCAGCACTCTGGATAATGAGGGAGGGGGAGAAAAGGCAATAAAAGAAGACATTGTTCAAAGGATATGTTCTTTAGGTTGCAAAAGGGATTAAAATGAGCTATCCAGTCCCTAGGGCCCAAAGACGGACATGGGGTCAGATATTAGTCAATAATACCTTTGCAAAGTCTTGGTGGCTCAACAGCATCTAACCAGGCTTTTGGGCATCGATTGACGGTTTGTCTCAAGTCGAGGATGTGGCAGTCACGATGGTACAACAGCAAGCTGGCGTTCAGTCAGGGTCGAATGGAAGGTATCTTCTAGTCTTAAAGCGTCTGCTCGAGGTGTGCAAATCGGGCAGTCACCAGGTTCATTCGACAGTTGAGGTTTGACAGCAGTGGAACTGGTGCCTGTATGAGCAAGCAAGTTGATTGAATCATGGACTCGGAGGTCGCTGTTCAGGGGAGACCAGGGTTGGGTGGCGCAACTTAAAGGAACAGTGATGAATCAGCTGTTGCTTCAAATCGTGACTCGAGCAATCCAAAGCTGCAGCACTTCATTTGTTCGAGTCGAGGCAATAACATGCTTCAGCTGGCGCGTGCAGAGGTGAACAGAGTCAAACAGCATTTTGGAGAATGATGAACGCCAAAGGCAGCTTCGAAGGGTCCGAGAGGTTTGCTCGGCATTGACATGTTCAAATTACAGCTCAGCAGTGGGTCAGTATTGAAGAAATAGGGATCATGGTTTCCAGGATCTCAAGGGCCAAGGTTAGTCCTTTTCGTGGGCTCCCAAACACCGGATAAACTGGCACACATCTTCAGGGATCCTGCAACATAGTGAGGTCCTAGGCAACACGCAGAGATGCAGGTCTTGGTCCAGCAGCAGAGTTTGTCCCCAGTGGTCATGGGGGATGGTTAAGGGGCAGAGCTCACCTCTGCCTTGGTACAACTGTCATCTCCTCACAACTGGAAGACTTTATAAATCTCTCAGCAGGGTCCAGCTAAATCTTCTTCCGGGTTTGGATTCCAGAGATGATTCAAAGAAGTCGTGGGAGACCCCTTCTTTTAATGGTAAATTCCTGCAGGTGATTGGACTAAAGCTAGCCAGCCTTAGTAGTCTGATCCCTGTTCTTGAATTGAGTGGACCTTGCCCTTCTGACATCACACCCAAAGTGCTTTGCTCCAGAGGAAGTGGAAGGTACAGGATGGAGCGAGAGAGCGGCAGAGAGAAACACAATGGTGAATGTCTTCCTCCATTGTACAAATGCCTCCCAAGCTACACTAACCATGCCCCTTCCCTACTCAATAGGATCAAAGGCCTTTAGAAGTGCAGCACTCTGGTGTGAGGCCCTTTGTGAATAGGTTTGCCCTTTGATTCCTGTTCCCAGGCTAGTTTCCTGTGAAGTGGCTGTCCCTGGGCAAAGGGTGTTACCTGCCCTTACAAAGGAACAAAGGGAGGCAATCCCCCAAGGCTACAGTCCTGCCAGTGGCCAGGGGGAGCCTTGTCTGGAACGAATACACATAACCCTTCCACAGCTGAACTGGGCCCACAGGACTCACAAAAGTGTGATATTGATTTATTATGGCTAGGATAACTATGAGAGATGCTGGCCACTATACCCTACCTCGGGTATGGCTTACTTTTACAGTTTAACGCGCCACTAGAACAGAATCCTTAGAGTTATGCAGTTTTTGGGATAAGTGTGTGTATCTTAAATGCAATCTCTGTGCTGAATAGACTTGGCTGTCACTGCAGCTGTCAAGAGAGGCTAGTCATTTTATTTACCAATAAAACTTGTAAAAGGCCAGGGCTCCTACACCCTTGCCAGATGGCAATTCTTCCCAAGAACCCATTCCTTTGAGTGTAAACAATAACTGTATTGCTCATTCTCAAGGGCACATGTCATCTGTTACAGAATGCTATTATACGGTAAGAACAAAATATAGGCCTAACCTATTCCTAATCTACCGCTGAGACTTCTGTCTTAGATGCACTCGCAAGAGTTTTAAACATACCCGTGAGTCAGTGTGTGGCACCCAGCAGGGAGTCATAATGAGGCACTCCATGGACGTGCTCTCACCTTCCCATTAGGAATTATCGCTTACTCTAATGTATACATGCGGGGACAATAAGAAATATGAAACCTTGGCATCCTCTGGACTGTTGAACATAGAGCCCTGGAACTGGGTCACAGAATGGCAGCTGGGGCATAGCAGCTGCTTATTTTCTTTATTTGGGTTTCTATAGGGTAGCAAAAGGGGCATTACAGCCACTTCTAAGCACCGCAGAGATGGTACAAAGAAAAGTGGTGGATGGGTAAATATGAACAAGAAGAATACATTCCCGCAAGGGGTTTTGACAGACGCCTGACAGATGCCGTGAGCGACGTTTGCGTTCTCCATGATGTGACTCAGAACCTAGAGGTGAAATGAGCCCATTGTTGAAAGGTGCCCCACTACAGTTGGATGCTGAATGTGGCCCCTTCTGGATACTTTTCCACCTGCCGCATGGGGTGGACAGTGTGTCAGGATGTCATGACATACCAACCCTAAAAATGTTGAAGTCAGAATACTTTCATGCTTTTAGGAGGAAACACATTTCATGGCAATCAAGAATTGGCAAAGCCAACAGTTTGGCTGTTGTGAAGGGATGGGACAGGCATTTTCCAGGCACTGGGAAATTGGTGCTACCAGTGCATACAATGGAAACAGCTGAATAATGGGGTGAGTTCCTGGGCATATGATGACATTGCCTGGCTACTACATATACATGAGCCAAAACTGTTCGATTTTCCAGTGATTATTTTAACAGGACTTCAATGCCAGGAACAGATGCAAGGAAACACACATTGTTTATTAATGAAGTGGCTAAAGGCGTACTTGGTTAAGACATTTTTATTACACCAGAGGCTCATTTACAGCTGCTATTAAGCCATCCACACTCATAAGACTGTTTAGAAATAACCCTGGCAGGCACTATAGAGCACAACATATGTTGTTACTGCATGATAGAGCTAGCTCATAGAGACCAGAAGGATACGGAAGGCAGGTAGTTCATGGGAATGGCCAAAGGGATTAAAATGGCCGTGGGCGGTCAATAAGTAGGAAAAACCCAAACACAAGCTGTGTGTTCTTCCTCACATCTCATCTTAAAAAAGGGCAGGCAGAGTTCTCCTTATTCTCCAGATTAAAATAAAGACGAAGTAGTGGATTTGTAAAAGTCTGAATCTGGCCAGAGGCCATGGTGGAAGGGGCATTAGGAGATGTGTAGGGAACATGATGTGTAGGGTTTACTTTATTAAACCTGCTTCTGAGGCGCCACACCTGCAAGTCCTATTTTAAACACTGCATATTCTATTTAAGTTTCCGAATTCCTGACAGCTTTTAGAGATTTCGTTCAGTTTTTACTGGAATAAACCTGTGTACACATGACTTCAATGAAGCACTGTGAGAGGGTAAGGGAGTCCTGATGAACGCATAGACAACCTGAGCCAAAAACAAAACACCTGGTGCCCTACCTGCCTCCACAGCGCCCTCCCTGTTGTGTTATGTTATATTAGGTTACTTGCTATTTGTATCGTGCCTACTGTAATTGTTACGGCTTCGGAGCGCTGTGGGGTGAATGGCCATTTGGCAGACCGTAGTCCCAACAAACATGAAAATAAAAGAGCCTTACTGGGCGGCCGGTCCATTGCTAGCATAGACGACAAGCTTAAACATGTTTTACTAGCCGTGCAATGTCAAAAGTTAAGACGGAGAGAGGATTGCTAGGTCAGTGTCTATGTGACTGCTGGATCAAATGTCTTGTGGTACTCAACCGTATTCTGCGGGTCGTAGCACAGGAGGGCGAACTGGCTATTACGTATTAGTCTATCGGCCCCAACGCCAACTGTCTGCAGTTGGGGGCTGTGCTATACTTGACATGCAGAATATATGCACACAGATCATCATGCAAATCACATGCACAATTGTCAGATATGTCAAAGAAACGTTCAATGCATGTGCCCTTGTCTGTAACATTGAGTTAATGTAGCAGAAACATATTATAATGCATGTAGGGCTGCACTGGTGAAGAGGGCAATGTAGTAGAACAGTTGTAGATTGGATACAGATATAATGTTGTAGTGTTGAACAAAATGAAAGAAATCTGTAGTATTAGTAGTAATGCATAGATTTACTAGCCATACATAGGGAGAAAAAATAGCCTGAGCTACCTGTGCAGGTGGAGTTCATTGGACTGTGTGAAAGGCAGATATGAATGTGGGACAAACGGGATAGGGCAAGAAGGGCCGGATGTCTGTCTTTCCGTATGCAGTGACCGGTCGGCACCCGTAGCGAACGACGATAGCGGCTCTTCCCTCGCTATACCAACTGCGACCCAGGAAAGACGGAAACAAGTTTTATTAACCTGCTATGACGTCACAGCAGTGGAATATGACTTTCATATTCCAAGGGCATAATGTCACAGTAGGAGGATACACCATTTGGGTGTATCTTCATGTGCTAGACTTCCCATGCAAACCAAGCACATAAAATGGCATCAATTGCCTATTGTAGTTGACGGTGGTCCGTCATTTTTTCGAGAAAATGATGTCGAATGACAATTTTTTCGAAAAAAAAATGTCGAAAAAAAAAGTCGAATTCCGTTTTTTTTAATTATATATTTATTTTGGGGTTCGGGATAAAAAACAAATGGGTAAAACAAAACAAAAATTTTAAAAAAGGGGGGTTGGCGGGGAACCCCCCATTTCGAAAAAAAAATGCATTAAAAAAAATTCAACTTTTTTTTCGACATTTTGTTTTCGAAAAAATGACTCGACATTATTGGTTTCGACATTATGACTATAAACCGTAGTTGACTAATGGAGATGACCAGTTCACTGGGATTCAGGGATTGCTCTGATGCGGCATCAGGAACAGGGTGCAAAAGACGCCGTGGAAGAAAGCCCTCAAGCAATGCACTTGGAACCGGTGGCTAGGAGAGTGGGATAGTCTTAGGCTGGTTACACAACTTGATGGTCCAATGGCGATGGGCTTTCTCGCGCAAAGTGGTGAAGGTCTGTCTCAGGGATAGTATCTGATAGCTCACCTTGGGTTTATGTTGAAACTTCAGAAGACTGTTCCTTCACTGGACAACCCTTCTTCTTAGGGTCAGTCTTCGTTTCCTTGAAGAGGTACGGTGTGTCTCTGTTGGAGGCCACAATGCCAGTCTATAGAAAAAGACTAGCAATTGGACCCCTATAGTGAAGACCCACAGGGGGAAAAGCCTGGATAGGGCAGAAAAAAACACTATTGATGTGATCATCTGGCAGCAGTCTTCTATCAAAGGAGTAGCAGCATAAGACCAAACCATGACGTATGGTGTCTTCAGAATGGGAGGCAGGAGCAAGGTAAAGGTACAGAGATAAGCGGGAACAGCAGAGGGAGGCAATGGGAGGCTAAAGGAGGCAAGGGACCAGAAACAAAGGGATAAAACAGGACTAGCGTCTGACGTATCGGATGGCAGGGTTGCAATGCGAAGCTGCCAGCGTCCGATGGGCAGAAAAGGACACCGACCACCATCTTGAAAAAGACTAGACCGCTACATGCGGTTTGCAATACAGGCGTCACCGCACACCCACGTGAGCCCGTCTCCATCTATGCCAAAGCGACCAACATTGTGTTATGACAGTCTGAAACAATGCTGAAGAAGGGAGTGTGTAGGCGTTTGCTGACCCCAATGAACTCCGCTTCAAGCTTTAAGTGCAGACGGAGTGTTGGCGAGCGAGGGATGCATCTTGGAGTAGCAGAGTTCTTCCTTTACACAATGCGTGTCTTGCCTGGCAGGTGATGAGCACCCTAAGTGAGGCTGAACTAAGGCAGTGGGCTAGCTAGTAAGGCATCAAGTGTTTGGACACAAATAGGGGGTTGCAGCCGTGCTGGTTCTTATGTAGTAGATTCATGAATGGTGCCCTGTCTGTGATCAGCTGCCAGGGCTTGCATTGCGGGTGGAATGGGCTTGGGCCACCTCTTACCAACTATAGGAAAGGATGTGTACATGGCATTGCTGTAATCTAGATGGGTCATGCCCACAGCAAGAATCCGGGTGATTTTATGCGATAGCCCAGGTGTGGGAAGGCTGCCGATGGGGGGCATAGGGGTAGACAGATTCTTCTGGATTTTAATTGTGGTGTAAAAGAATGTTTGTGATAAAAACAGGATCACAAGGTTCTCTACTGTATGGACTGCTGTACTCACATGGGAGAGAGATGGGAGGGTGTCACAGGGGCCCAGGGGTTGAACCCGTTTTTGATCCCTTGATGCAACACTAATTGTGGTGCATCCAGTACTGGATGTTTACGGCCTGCCATTATTTAGTGATAGTCTCCAGAATAATCCATAAGTCGCCACAGGCTCTGAATAAGAGCTTAACCACCTGGTATGGGTCTGCGCTTTTCGCCCATGAGCAAGTGGGTTTCTGCTGACACCCGTCATTTTCTTTCCTTGCCTTTCCCACTTCCCTCCCTCCCCCCCCTTCAATCCCCTACTGGCTACAACAGCCCACCAACGCCTCCATTACTCACACATATCTGTGTCAGCCGGCTGCCTCTGCTTTCTCCCTGCCTTGTCACCATGAACATGGAAAAGGGACAATAGGTAGTTCCCTTCTGCAGTTCCCCAGGGCAACCATCTTCATTTGTTGTACTTTTTTGAAATTATGAAACGTCCGTCGCACCTCATTGGCCATTATTGGAATCCTAGACAGCATGCCAGGGTGGCAATAGAGGCGTTTCTGAGCAGAAAGACAGAGAGTTCCATGGGCCAACTGGGCCATAAAGCCCCCCAACGCAAGGGTGATTGTTTAAGTAAATGGTTGTCTGAGTTTTGGACGAACACTACCAGTTGTTAGGGAGGAGCTTCAGTATGATGATGTGTGATGCCAGGAGGGAGAACCGGGTTTGGTTAGCACTGCATTGCATTTGTTCACTTGGGAAGAGGATTTCTTGAATGAGGATATGAATTTGATGGGTTTGATGAATTCAAGGAATTGTGTGCTCATCTGCACGTCCAAGTCACATGCTGCTATTGGGAGAAAGATCAACAGTGATTTAAAAGGGGTGATTCAATATTGAAGAACAAGACTTTTCGGGGTGTGTTCCATTGTCACATCCGATAATTGCAATAACAATAATAATCCTACATGACAATAATAAAAAATGCTCTTTCCATAGGATTTGTTGCTGCTGTCATTATTTTTAGGGAGAAAAGGGATGTTAGTGTTTATTATGGTGCTTCATTGTAGCAAGACAACACATGCATTTCGTAATGTTTTTTTAGGAATTTTTAGTAGAGAGGACTGCTGCCCGTATTTTAATAGCGATTGTGAATTGTGATGTTTTGGTATAGTTGTGGAATTTTATACTTCTGCTCTGCATTACTTGACCTGTGATTAATGTGAAGTTTGTGATGCTTTATATTTGTGTGCTAAATTATAGATGCTTATATATATTATTTTAATGAATGGTGTGCTCTTGTTGATTCACTACATTTTGAAAGAAAAAATAGGTAGTTTCATGAGTTTTTTAGAACAAGGTTTTGGTCAAAGGTGCAAACGGTAATCATTAGCACTCCAATTCGGCTCCATTGATCCGGATACGCTCGCACAGGCATCAGCCTTGAAATTGAGCTTTTACTGAACTCCAACCATATCTCATTCCACATTACAAGACTCAGTCTACTTTCCTTGCCTTGAGAAGGAACCGTAGGGTTCAAAACACGTGTCGACTGACCACTTTCTAGACTATCTGTCTACCCTTTGTATATTAAAAAACACTATCTCAGACACTGCATCTAGCGTGTAAATTCTTGTAATCACAAAACTCTATGGAATCAAATCGCAGCAAGGTAACCAGGATTTCCTACTTGGTAATCATTAGCACATTGCATCACAATACATATCAGTTTCATATATTCTTGGTTGTTTTGTGTAACACTTCATTATTTTTCCTTCATTGTCTCAACACTGTCCTTTGCCAATATGATCCCATAGGATCTCAGTATCTGTTATTTCTAATCTTGTGTGTGAACCTTGGGACTACTCGACACCATTGGCAAATCAAATGGCACACAATAGGCTTGTTTTATGTACGCGTTCTCACCTCATGTGTGGTATTTCAGGACTGCGGGACAGCTCTGGAATGCGCCTCTACTACACCTCCGAGGTACGGAAGTACGACGTAGGAATTCTTGAAGTGGGCCCTCATCTGTTCCGTGGCGTCTTTATCCCACCCAGAGTGGAGTCCTTCCAGACGTATGGACTGTGCTACACAGACCATTTCCCAGTGGTGGGTGCCCCAGCATTCCTGGGGGTGTTGCTTCTTGCTTTCAAATTGTACCTGCATGATATTGTTTTCCATGAAACAGAATGGATTTGACATTGGGAATAATCGGAACGAACACCTGAAAGCTGGATTCACTAAAATCAGAAAGATATTGATGTAATATTGGAACTTGTGAGCTCATTTAACAACCAACATGTTTCAGGCATCAAAGGGAGACTTTCTTCATGTATGTATGTATATATGTATGTATGTATGTGATTAATTATAGGTATTTACAAAAACTCAAACCTATAGAGAAAGCATAGCGGTGTACAAGGTGGGAGGGTGCATTCAAGATTGTGTACATTGTTGGGCGGGGAATGAGGGTGATTAGAAAATGTGCACAATTAGCGGAGTGAGTACGTTGTGAAGAGAGTAAATTGCATCCTCAAAGGGTCTGGCGAGCTGGATGGCCCTTTATGGGGGGCAGGGCTGGGGGGGTGCTTCTTGAATTGGTGCCTTTTTAATTCCATTCTAAAGTTTAAGAAAGATGTGCATGGTTTTATTAGAGGTGAAATATTGTTCTGGACCCCGCACATAATTTGCGGGAGCTTGTTTCTTGGCCTTCTCTCTTTAGCACTTCTTCATTCTGATTCTGGTGGCGTTGTGGCTTCTGGCGTTGCATTGGCCTCTGGAGGTGCCAGTCATGGCGTTGTGCGGATAATGATAACCAGTCGGTGATGTAGCGGGTCTTAAAGCTGATGCAGGATTGGATAGGCATCATGTTACGGGCCCTTGAAGTGGGGGTTATGTGTACATACTTTCCAGTCCCTTAATTAACTGGGTGGTGACATGCAGAACCTTCTTTAGTAGGGGCAAGGCAGCGGTAGTCACCCCTGAAAAATGGGTTTTCATGCCATCCAAGAGTGAGAGGATGTCAACACAACAAAGCAGATGATGTGACGTTTCCTTGTACCCTACTCAATCTGTTCAGTCTTGAAGCCCCTACCATATATGTCGAGCTTGAGCCACTCCATTTTAGCCCTGCTCCATATCCTGTTTTCGAATGATATGACTTAGGAAGTCAGTGATGGAGAGTGATTAACTGTCTCAAGGTGCTTCCAGTAGGGTTTTCTGTTCAGGTCTTTCAAGGGTTTTGGTAACTTGCAGCCTCATTGGTGCATGGACTAGGGCCCTGTTGACTGACAAAATAATCTGAACATGTATCTGAAGAGTAGGTGCTCTACGTCATGGATAGGGTTAAGCAATGGGGCATTTAATTCCTTATAAAATAGGAGGACATTGTGAGGTAAACCCATCTCCCCGTGCCCACCCGCTTCCTGGTTTCCCTTCTGCCTGCCTCCCCGGTCCCGGTTAGTCAATTTTCTGGAAAGAATATGAAACAAAAAGCAGCAAACACAGACCGTAGCGCGGGTCTGCACCAGCCGCTCCTCACCATTACCAGCGGCCCCCTGTGCAAGGTAAGGAGTCTCCTGACCCTCACCTCCTAAATTCCAACTTTGGAAATATATATGGCGCGTAAAAGCACCATAGTGCACTCGGCGCGTGGTCGCTCTCCCCGTGCCCGCCCGTTTCCTGGTTTCCCGTCTGCCTGCCTCCCAACACGCCCACTCCATCCGGATTGGTCCCCACTTCAAGGACATCCCATGGCAGCTCTCTGCCCGTCAGCCCCTGCGGCAAAGGAGCCCGAGGCAAAGGTCAGCTCCTACATTGGCGGCTCCAAGATGTTGTCTGCAGGTGTCCGCAGGGGAAGCAAACAGACACCAACAAAACTGTAAGTGTGGCACGGGTGGGGTGTGGAGCAATTACTCTACTCCAGAAAACCCTCGCCACTCTACCTTACCTCTCCATAACATAGATTGCCATAGTCCTACAACATGCATACCTAGAGTGATTAGTGACCACCAGTCCAAATCCACTCTTGGCTGGACTGTAAATGCTGCATTGCATCATGCACTTACATACCAGTCAATGTTAACCAGTGCTACACCTATAGAGAACGGTCAAGATCAACCTGCATCACCTTTAGACAGGGACAATAATGTTAACAGGTGCCACAAAGTCTGAACCTTAGCTTGCGTCACATATAGACAGGATTGTGAATATTGGCTTGCGTCACATCTAGATTGAATTAAGAATGTTAACATGTGCCACAATTGGCTGAAAGTCTGAACCTTAGCTTTGTCACATCTAGACAGGATTGTGAATGTTAACATGTGCCACAATTAGCTGAAAGTCTGAACCTTAGCTTGCATCACATCTAGACAGGATTGTGAATATTGGCTTGCATCACAACCAGATAGAATTGTGAATGTTAGCATGTGCCACAATTGGCTGAAAGTCTGAACCTTAGCTTGCGTCACATCTAGACAGGATTTTGAATGTTAGCATGTGCCACACTTAGCTGAAAGTCTGAACCTTAGCTTGCATCACATCTAGACAGGATTGTGAATATTGGCTTGCGTCACATCTAGATTGAATTAAGAATGTTAACATGTGCCACAATTGGCTGAAAGTCTGAACCTTAGCTTTGTCACATCTAGACAGGATTGTGAATGTTAACATGTGCCACAATTAGCTGAAAGTCTGAACCTTAGCTTGCATCACATCTAGACAGGATTGTGAATATTGGCTTGCATCACAACCAGATAGAATTGTGAATGTTAGCATGTGCCACAATTGGCTGAAAGTCTGAACCTTAGCTTGCGTCACATCTAGACAGGATTTTGAATGTTAGCATGTGCCACACTTAGCTGAAAGTCTGAACCTTAGCTTGCATCACATCTAGACAGGATTGTGAATATTAGCTTGTGTCACATCCAGATAGAATTATGAATGTTAACATGTGCCACACTTAGCTGAATGTCTGAACCTTCGCTTGCGTCACATCTAGACAGGATTGTGAATATTGGCTTGCATCACAACCAGATAGAATTGTGAATGTTAGCATGTGCCACAATTGGCTGAATGTCTGAACCTTAGCTTGCGTCACATCTAGACAGGATTTTGAATGTTAGCATGTGCCACACTTAGCTGAAAGTCTGAACCTTCGCTTGCGTCACATCTAGACAGGATTGTGAATATTGGCTTGCATCACAACCAGATAGAATTGTGAATGTTAGCATGTGCCACAATTGGCTGAATGTCTGAACCTTAGCTTGCGTCACATCTAGACAGGATTTTGAATGTTAGCATGTGCCACACTTAGCTGAAAGTCTGAACCTTAGCTTGCGTCACATCTAGACAGGATTGTGAATGTTAACATGTGCCACAATTAGCTGAAAGTCTTAACCTTAGCTTGCGTCACATCTAGACAGGATTGTGAATATTGGCAAGCATCACATCCAGATAGAATTGTGAATGTTAGCATGTGCCACAATTGGCTGAAAGTCTGAACCTTAGCTTGCGTCACATCTAGACAGGATTTTGAATGTTAGCATGTGCCACACTTAGCTGAATGTCTGAACCTTAGCTTGCGTCACATCTAGACAGGATTGTGAATGTTGGCATGTGCCACACTAAGATGGAATAGTCAATGATAGCAGGCACCACACCCAGACATAATTGCAAACACAGCAATGCCAACTAACCAATCCACTAACAATTTCATCCCTCTACATACACCTCTCAAACTCTAACCAAACACAACCACAAGCCTTAAACGCAGCAAACCACACAAACGTCACTACACTGCAACAACAAAATAAACCCCACATAGACTTGCACAACAGCACACGACGACTACCGACCGTAAAACACCCCAAGCCCAGCCAACGGACCCACCGGGCTGATGCTGCCAACAGCACATCAATGCTTTCTTGCACTTTTCCAGCTCATTCCCACTAACTCACCCCCCTCTCCCTTTTTTCAGAACCACCAGAGCGCCAGGGGACCACTCCGGTGGGGATAGTGCACAGTACAAATATCCTTTAACATTCCGCTTCCACGGAAAGGGCAGAAAGTGGTCTACCCAGGCTCTCAAGTACATACTTCTAGGGTTTTCGGTTACACTGATCCAAAGGCTGACTGGTGGGTACAATAGTCCGGGTGGCACAAAGGCTGTTCACGTAGGCATGGCACAGATAGAGACGCTAGTCCATTGGTAATCCTAAATCAAGTTTATGAGATACTTGAGGAAACATGGAGGAACGGGGAAAATGAGGGACACGCCTCAATGGTTGCAACTCTTGGACATCAGAAAAGGGGAAAAAGGGGTCTGAGCAAAAATAGATGCATGTGTAAGAATGAGTGTGTGCATAAAAGGGGATGGGGCGGAGAGCTGGATAATCGTACTGTTTTGCTCGTCTCCTGACCAGCTGCCAGACATGTTCTACTATCCCATCCCTGTGTGATGCATTGTTGTTAGGTGGTGCCGCGTGGCTTGCCATCGGTAGGCACTCTGCAGTAAACCGAATGGATCCAGAATGCTCTGCCTCTGAGGATAGCTCAGGGGTGATGCGCTCGCCTTGGAAGCAAGATGACGCAGAGCAACACAGGTTCGATCCCCGGGTCTGCGCTTAGAAACCTCTGGGTATTAAGCGCGTTATAAATAACCAATTATTATAATGCCCCTGACCTGCAATTCTGCAGTAGGGCTGGTCACAGCCTAGAGGACCTTGCCCACTAGTCACATTTGGATGTCTCAAAGGGAACCTTTTGTCTTGATGAAACTGATGATCATGCAATTCAGATCTGAGATCTGGTGCAGGGACCCCGAAACCGTGCCGGTCCCCCTCAGGCTCTAAAGGTTGTGCTCTCCTTCTCTGTAGGCTGCCTCTGGGTCCGGATCTCTGTGTAGAGTGGCGTGCCAGCCATGTTCACTCTCCAGCCGCTCTAGCACACCTCAGACCAGCCACGGCCCTGGGCGGGGATCTCTCTGTAATAGGTAGGGGCCAAAACCAGATTGAAATGCTCTACAGGTGACCAGCCCATCTCCATAAAGTCATTTATCAGTTCCCCAAAGGAATAGTCCTTTCTCTGTGTTTCCACTGCTTTCGACCACATAATTAAGAAGCCTCTCCTTAAATCACTGATTGATTCCCATATAAAGCAAAGCATTCGCCATTTTTAGGAACAATATTATTTGAGTATTTTAGGTCATGGAACAAATTACAGTTTCCATCTGTGCATTTTTTGAGGCAAATACACTTGTAGTTATCTTTACGCGGTGTATGATGCTTTTAGCTACCACTGCAAGCACATGACATCAGCAGACGCAGGAAGGTTTCCATGGTGCAAGATGGAGAAGAAAGGGAAAGGGTGTTCTCAATCCACAGAAGAAAGGATTGGCAAGGACTGAGGATAGAAGGAGAAATCAGTAGCGAAGAAACAAAATGCAGGTGCCACGAATACCCAGAGCGTTGTGACCCATTCTTCATATCGGTTCTGTTATTTAAGTAGCAGTAGACTGTTCCCTTTGCCAATAGTACCCCACAAGTGGAGGTCCACCATGTTGGATTAGACCTAGTAGCTCATTGCGTATCTGAAGGGAACCGCTCTAACCTCCATCTATGGATGGAAATTGAACTGGCTGCCAACGTGGGGATCTGCGTCATCAGAACATGTAGATAGCCCTGTGCTCCGAGTGGGAGGGGTCTTTCTTATTCTTGAGGAGTGCCTCTTGACCTGGCAGCATGGATGTGAAGAGGCCAAGGTCAAGTTTCCGCTTCCCCATTCTCCACCGCCAATGCAAGGATACAGCCATGACAGCTTTTACTTGGGATTCGAGTGAAAGAGAATTGTCCTGAGCAATCGCATTGGATCTACTGTCTTGGTCAACAGTGGTTGGTTCTATGTTTAGTTGTAGACTATTTGTGTGTCATCTGCACATGTGTTATGGGTAATTCCTTATCTGCTGAAGTTCTCCATGAGAGGAGCCATGTCGATGTTTGAGAGGCAGGATGAGGGGTCCTTTTGGTTGCCACATATTAGGCTATACAGAATTGAGTTGAAGGGCGGCATGTGTGTGACTTCCATCCGGTTTAAGAGAAATGATGTAACCCTTTCTAAAGCTTTTTGCCCCTGCCATGCTTTAGTAGGTCTATTGATCAGGATTGTGTGACTGAGTGCATCAAAAGGCAGCTGGGATGTTCAGGAGGACGAGGGTGCTTTGGGAAAATTCCTCGAGACCACCGAAATCACAATGGACCACCATCCACAAATGACATAATAAAACATAAGAGCATATCGCAAAGGGGCTATACTCTTACAAGTTCAGATTAAGTGACACTGAGTTGATTTAAGGCCAGCAATAATGCATCATGAAGTCATATGCTAGACAGCAACTTGGATAAATGTACCGAACGATGTAATGCAATGCAGGGCTTTCAAGTTTTCCTAGGCCTTGCACAAGAAGGTCATCCAGTCCTGTTTCTTTATTGTTGAATTTTGGGACTTGTAGTTTTTTCTTTCTTATTTTAAATTTAGGAACACTACACTACCCAGAAATTCAAAAGAAAAATAGATCTGGGTGGTCTTCTCACACATGGCTTCAGGAAACTTGGGAGTTCTGGTAATGCGGCATAAGCGCAGAGCCAATCCAGGATGCTTTTGATATCCTCTTATATTCTGGACCACACAAAAAAAGATGAGCCTAGTTCATGGCATCTTGAGTAGGCAATATGGTGCTAAGAAGGTTGCCATGTATTCCCTCCTTTAAACAGGATGCGGGAGGTGTGAAGTGGGTTGGGGAACCTGATTATTATTATTATTATTATTATATTTATTGAGCACAGACCTAGCTTCGGGAAGCAACAGAGCGCTTTATATTCACGGGGGGGGGGGAAGAACACAGCAAGGGAAGCAGAGAAAAAGAGAGCGGGGAGCTAACAACAGGGGAGGGTGGGCCATTTGCATCAACGGATCTGCAAGCTGCCAGATGGTAGTCCCTAGAATCAAAGTACCTCTTGGCTTAGTGTACAGACTGGTGTCTTTGATAAAAGGACTGAATGCAAATGTGTGCAGATCTGTGTGAGTTGTCGAATAGCAGGATTGAGCAAGCAGAAAATGTGCTGCCCTTTGGAAGGTTTAATCTCTAGGAGTAGCAAAGCCCCAGAACTCAGCACTCATGCGGTGCTGTGGGGAAATTGGTTAAACAACTTTTCTGTTTTTGGTTAGGTTACCATTTAAATTTGTCAACAACAAAAAATTACATTGAATGCAGAAGAACTCAAATATAAACAAAGTTCTACATAAATCACGAGATGTGCTAGACAGGACCTTGTGATATAAAATGCACAGACAGAATGGGTTTGAGAGAATCTGAGCACCCCAGCTTTGCTTTTAGGTAGTGTCGTATTGATAACATATCTCACCCAGTCCTCCCTCCCCCTCTCTCTCTCTCTCTCTCTCTCTCCTCCATCTGCAGCTGAGTCCCGCAGTAAACGAGATGCATGTATTTGCCTCCTTGCTCCATACTCACCTTGCAGGACGAGCGGTGCAGATTGCTCAATACAGGTAAGGACATTCTGGTCTGGGACATGCAGAAAACTTTGCCAGAGTATAGCCAAGGGGCTTGGGCTAATCCAGGGCAGAATCCAGGGCAGTGCCTTATTACGAGTTCAGCGGGAAGGGAAAATCAGGGCGGTAACAGAATTACAATTATTGCCGATGGTTGGGACACACACACGTGGCCTCGTAATTTGACACTAATTCTGCCAGACACCATGACGGTAACAGTAATTACATCCGATGGACCTTGTGGCGTCTTTAATGGCAAACTCATAATGAGGACCAATTGTTTCGAAGCTGATCCAGTGTAGTTGATATGCATCCGGCCAGGTGGCTCTTTCAGGCGATATTGCTTAGTAGGAGAGAAGCACTGTCAAATTCTGGTCTCAACAGGGGGAACGCTGCGATCTGGAGGAAGGGAAACAAAGGGGGAGTTGACAGCATTCCCAGATTCAGGAGAAAGAGAATCCAAAATAATCATCCAAAGTAATACACAGGTGTCCAGCTTGCCCTGTCCAGACAGTGGAAGAATTATAAACCTGTTCCCTCCAAGAAAGATTATCCATTTCCCAAGCCTGCTACAGAGATCATTCCGGGCACAGGATTAAATCCAAATGGGGCATGGCCAGCCTTCAGTAAAATAAGGGTGATTCAGTTGGGTTACAATAACCCCCAATATTTACCCGACAGTGCTACGCAGTGGCAAAACTATGCCAGCAAATATTACATAGGAGAAAAGGGAATGGTTGTTGTTGTTGTTAGGTTGGGCACAGTCAGCAAGGTTTAGAGACGGATTCAGACTGGAGGGGAAGTGTGGTGATGTAGTAAGTAAGGGAGGGAAGAGATCTCTTATACTGCTGGGCCGGGAGGAGAGCTAAGGGGCAACATACGTATCTTGGGAGAAAGACAACGCTGAGCAGCACAGGTTTGAATCAAGAGTCTTGCGCTTAGAGGCTGGCCTCAGGCATGAAGTGCAATATAAGAACCCCATTTAATGTATTTATTTATTTTATTTTTAACCACTGGGGCCGTTCCAACAAATATGTGACACAGTGGTACCTTTGAAAGACTTTATTCAAAATTTGTTAGGATGGGGTTCGGGAAAACTCATTGGGGAACAAACGTTTAACCACAAAAATAATGATATTCTCTCTGAAGAATCTCAGAAAATTGTGTCAGCATGGGCCAAAATATGATGGGGTAAGCGTTTCCAATCTAATATGGAGTCTGGTCTCCATTAGGTTCTCCAATCTACTGCATAGTTTTATTTATTTATTTGTACCACGCCGGTCACCCACAGGCATCAGGACGCGACAAAAAACGCCACTAACAAAAAGACAGACAAGGAAATGAGTCAGCTGGCATAGCCAGTGTAACAGAGCATAATATAATAAGGAATCGTGACAGATTGTTTACTTCAAGAGGTGTGTTTTCAGTTTTTTTCTGAAACTGGAGAGGTTGGATTCTAATCTCAGGTTTAATGGTAAATTATTCCATTTGACTGCGGCAGATGTAGGGAACGATTTGCCTAATCCATTCGCTCTCTTATGGCGAGCCACAACATTTTAGATTTGAGATATGCAGGCGCTTTCCCGTGGAGACATTTATGAACCAGTGTCATTGCTTTGAACTGTACCCTGTCTTCCACCTTCAGCCAGTGCAGTTCCCTTCTAGCATTGCTAATATGCTAATATGGTCTGTCTTAGATTTCTGCTTGATGATTTAGATAGCGTTGTTTTGGATGTGCTGGTATTTTGCAATGCATTGTTTGTTCGCACCGAGCATTAGTGCATTCCCATAGTCCAGACGTGAGAGTATGTTTTCTCTGGCTAAGGTGGCGCAGTTCTCCTCGCTTAGGTAGGGTTTAATTGCTCTTAGGAGTCTGAGGTAGTAGGAGCAGTACTTACTCACATACGAGGCCTGTGCGTCTGCCCTCATTGAGGCTTCCAGTAACATTCCCAGAGTCTTAACCTTGCCCACTACCTGTATAGTGAGATCTTTAATAAGGAAAGACTCATATTGGGGTGTTAATTTAGCTCGAGCTTGGTTGGATCCAAATACCATCAGCTCGGTTTTATTGCCATTAAGGCAGAGCCAATTATGGTCCATCCATGATTCAATGTTGTTGTAAAGTGTCTTAATGACATCACTGTCTTTCATATAATCCCCACTCAACTCCACCACCAACTGAGTATCGTCGGCGTGGTTAGCAAAGTAGACATTGATGTTGTCAAGGACTTCGCAGAGGAGTCGTAGGAATAGATTGAACAATAGTGGAGATATACTGGCTTCTTGTGGGACCCCACAAAGTATGTCCATTACATGGGATAATTTGTCTCCCCAGTGTACCTTGGATTTCCTATTGGTTAGGAATAATAATAGCCAGTCAGTTGCCTCCTCGGTGCAATTTGCAACTCTTTCCAGTGCACGTTGAATCAGACCATGGTCAAGAAGGTTGAAGGCCGTGCTTAAATCAAGAAGGATAAAAAGACCAGTCTTCCCCTTATTTATTATGTTCAACATATGTGTCTGGAGGTCCAGCATAGTGGTTTCCGTGCTTTCTGCTGCACGGAAGCCGGATTGTTAGTGGTGCAGGATGTCATTTTCCTCAACGTAGGCCTGTAATTGGGCAGTAGCAACCTTGTCCTTCACCTTGAGGACAAAGTTGCAATTGGTAATGGGCCTTAGGTTACTCTGGTTTCTTTGATCTAAGTTATGTTTCTTCACCAAAGGGGTGACAGTGATTGTCCTAATACTGGGTGGAACTTCCTTATCTCGAAACGAGGCGTTAATTATCCTCATGAGCAGTGGTGTAAAGATATCTGCATTATCCAAGATCATTTCAGGGGGCAGTATATTCTCTGCACATGCTAAGGGTTTCATGCTTTGCCAGGATTTTCGATGTGTCCTCTATCGAAATCTCTTGAAATCTTTTGAAAGTCTCAGGGGTATAGCGCCCAGCACATTTCTTGACATGAGACCACAAAATGGAATGCAGTTGGAATGAATCTGTATGTGGTCTAGGGGTTTACTTACAAAACAAACAGGACTCCCCCCTCGGGATTGGTCTAAACCAAAAGTCTCAGGATGGGTCCAATTAACATGTGACTGCTATTCCTATTGTAGCTGCACTGGTCTCTCTTAGCTTCTCTAAATGCGGCTCAGTTTCTTGCTCCACATGGTCAGCCAAAAAGATATAGACCCCACTGCTTCTTTGCCACAGATTCTGTTCACAATGGTATGGTGCGCTCCTCCCTATTTATAATCCACACCAGAAGGAGGGTGTCACAAGTCTCTCCCCTTCTCACCTGTTTCTCCTTGCTTGTGACTTTCTTGGATGCTTTCTTTCGCACGGTCCGGGATTTGTAAAGGCCCATGTGCAGGTCTTCGGATTCCAGCATGAGGATGCAATCCTACGCCATGCAGCGTTCAGATTTCCAGGACCGGCAACCAGGAAGCAATTGTATCCGAACTCGGCGACACGGAACGCCTTGATCCGAGCACAGAAGAAGATCCAGGAAAAAGGCATGGTAGGGTAAGTTCAAGGAAGGGGATTAGAAAGGAAAAGGATTCAAGGATTCGGGAAACAGGACTCGGAAGAAAACCCTGAGCGAACTCCGGCAACACACGTCTGAGTACGCTGAGCGGTAGCGTTGAGATGCGCAGAGCCACGGGGCGTGACTGTTTTGTAGGAAGTTGAACGTAGCGTGTAAAGGCTGGTAAGCTGCGTTCCGCACCAGACGGCCATGTTGGAAGGATCACGGAATTCAGTCCTCTACGAGTCAGGGACCACGATGTCCAGAATGGACAAAATCGGCGGTTCATGACACATGGTTTTCTGTGAAACTGCTTCCTGATGCAGGGCACTGTGCCCAGTTTACTACAAGTGCTTGTGTGCTCTCCTCACTTAACTAAGGGGCCTCTCACCCTTCACGTCCTCACACTTTTTCTCAAGCAATATAGCACCCTTCCCACAATGGAGACTACCTTGCCCCATTTGGTTCCATGTGATGTTACCGAAATGTGTTTTACAGAAAACTGTTTTACCAAGCTGGTTTTACCAAAACAAATGTGTTTTTTGTTTTTATGGGGATGCCCCACCAAGCCGGATGCTTTTTTCAAGTTGGAACCCCACCCCAACAACCCCTGTACCCCTTTTACTCCTTCACCCCACTCCCCATCTATTTTTTTAAAATACAGAGAAATAAAATCGGTAATATTTTTTCGGTAAAAGAGTTTTTGGTAAAGACATTTTGGTAACATCACTGGATACCGCTCACCTCACCTATGGGATTTGGTGCCCTTTTCATCCTTAATAAGGGATATGGTGCCCCTTTTACCTAAGGGATATGTTGTCCTCCTCACTTAAGGGCTGTGGTGCCCTTCTCACATAAGGGATATGCTGACTTGTGCATACTTAGTAGGGGATATAGTGCCCTTCACATCCTTAGTAAGGGATGCAGTGGCCTTCTCACCCTTAATAAGGGATATGGTGCCCTTCTCACCTAAGGGATATGTTGCCCTCCTCACCTAAGGGATATGGTGCCCTTCTCACATAACGGATATAGTGACCTTTCCATACTTCGTTTGGAATATGGTGCCCTTCATATCCTTTTAAGGGATACAGTGCCCTTGGCATCCTTAGTAAGGGATATGTTGCCCGTCCCACTATCAATATTGTTTTTCTCCTTTCCTCTCGCTGTAAAGGATATGATGCCCTCCTCACCTAAGGGATATGTTGCCTCCCTCACCTAAGGGCCATAGTGCCCTTTTCACATAAGGGATATGGTGACCTTTGCATGCTTAGTTGGGGATATGGTGCCCTTCACATCCTTAGTAAGGGATATGGTGCCCTTCTCACCTAAGGGATATGTTGCCCCCCTCAGCTAAGGGATATGATTCCCTTCTCACATAAGGGGTATGGTGACCTTTCCATACTTAGTAAGGGATATGGTGCCCTTCCCACTATCAATATTGTCTCAATCCTTTCCTCTCACTTTAAGGGCTATGTTGCCCTCCTCACCTAAGGAATATGGTGGCCTTCTCACATAAGGGATGTGGTGACCTTTCCATACTTAGTAGGGGATATGGTGCCTTTGGCATCCTTAGTAAGGGATATGGTGCCCTTCCCACAATCAATATTGTCTCGCTCCTTTCCTCTCACTGTTAGGGGTATGTTGCCCTCCTCACCTAAGGGATGTGGTGCCCTTCTCACATAAGGGATATAGTGACCTTTCCATACTTAGTAGGGGATATGGTGCCCTTTTTACCTAAGGGATATGTTGTCCTCCTCACTTAAGGGCCCTTGGCATCCTTAGTAAGGGATATGGTGCCCTTCTCACATAAGGGATATAGTGACCTTTCCATACGTAGTTGGGGATATGGTGCCCTTCACATCCTTTTAAGGGATACAGTACACTTGGCATCCTTAGTAAGGGATATGTTGCCCATCCCACTATCAATATTGTTTTGCTCCGTTCCTCTCACTGTAAAGGATATGATGCCCTCCTCAGCTAAGGGATATGTTGCCTCCCTCACCTAAGGTCTATAGTGTCCTTCTCACATAAGGGATATGGTGACCTCTGCATGCTTAGTTGGGACTATGGTGCCCTTCACATCATTAGTAAGGGATATGGTGCCCTTCTTACCGAAGGGATATGTTGCCCCCCTCACCTAAGGGATAGGATTCCCTTCTCACATAAGGGATATTGTGACCTTTCCATATTTAGTAAGGGATATGCCGCCCTTGGCATCCTTAGTAAGGTATATGGTGCCCTTTTCACTATCAATATTGTATTGCTCCTTTCCTCTCACTGTTAGGGATATGTTGCCCTCCTCACCTAAGGGATCTGGTGCCCTTCGCACATAAGGTATATAGTGACCTTTCCATACTTGGTAGGGGATATGGTGCCCTTCACATCCTTTTAAGGGATACAGTGTCCTTGGCATCCTTATTGATGGATATGGTGCCCTTCCAACAATCAATATTGTCTCGCTCCTTTCCTCTCACTGTAAGGGGTATGTTGCCCTCCTCACCTAAGGGATATGGTGCCCTTCACATCCTTGATAAGGAGTGTGCTGCCCTTTTCATCTATCAGGGATCTCACACCCCGCTCTTTCATTTAAGGCGTATGGGGGTGCTTCTCATGTATAAGGGATATACTTCTCCTCCAAGTATCAGAAGTCACTCAAGGGAATATCTGAGTCTGGGGAGTTCCTTTCAGGGGTCTAGGCGTAACTGGCTCCCTGCCCCCGCCCCCCAGCATCAGGGATTGTCACTCCATTGAAGTCAATGGAGACTCATAGATCTTTTGCCTCTTCGCAGCCACTGACGCCCAGATTACACTTCTGCGGAGGGCAAATACTGGTCAGGGATGGGGTCTGAACACTGAATCTGCGCGCAGCAGACTTAGTCCAAAGAACCGAAGCATTAAAAATGCGATGGAAATGCTTCAATTGGCGATGATGTTATTGACGTCTGTGCCAAATAAACGACCCCACTCACTCACCCGTCAGGTGGTATACTCTCGGACAGTTTCACCATCTGTTTTTGTTTAGCTTTTCTGTGCTATGAAAGAAGGAGTCATATCTTACCTGAAGCAGTTCAATTCCACATAAACATGAGCAGTCTGGCCATCACGCTATGTGTTCTTTGGCAGATACGCAAGAGCACACAACTTGGAAGGAGAAAAAACTATTTCAACAAGAATATTACAACACTGAACCAATCAACTAAGAACAAATGAGAACGATTCAAGATATGTTATAGTTCGCCGAGTTCCCAAGTTGGAGGATGCCTTTTGTAGCCCAACCAAAACATGTTTACTTTGGGCCGAGGTCCATAAATCTAGAAAAATAAACGTACATCTTAACTGAGGACAACCTGAGCAAAAAGAACACACAAAAAATAAAAAATAATTAAGCCGTCGTTACAGGACAGTGGTAAATAACAATTGACGACATCTCTGCCTAAACCATACTTTACACCCGGAAGTAAATACTTTATACCCGGGCGTAAAAAACAGACCTAGAGGTCAAAATCCAACTGATGAAAAGGTATACTGGGGAAAGTGCTTCCTCAAGGACTAAATATAAATAAAATGATATGCAAATTTTGTGCATCAATTCAAGACTTGAGGAATTCAAGATTTAAAAATCTGGCGTGAATAGGGACAGTCAGTATTTATACAGCAAAGGGGACCATTTGGAGTACTGTGATATCATGATCCCAGTAAGGACACCATTTTGAAATAACTTGCCAGAGCAAAGCCTACACCACTTCCATGAGTTAGTTTACTTGCTTGAGTTGCTTCATTGAGGGTTCTTGCGCCCAAAGACTCTGTAAAGGGTCTTAGCCAACCCTTCCTGGAACACATAATGAGACACAGCCCCGGCTTAAGGGGCAGGTGGACACCTATCGTTTTTTCTGCCTTTCCAGTCGCATGTAAACGCGCCCAGTGTTAAGGTGCCTAGGCACACCTCAATGCCAGAGGGCTTACGGGTAACCCTTAGCCCCTAGCCCCTACAGCACACCGTACTAATCCTAAACTAGGATGCCTCTCCGACAGCTCTTGGACCAGGCCTTAAGGGGCCGCTCCTCGTGTCTTGATGCTTCGAATCAGTGCAGATTTTGAGGTGCTGCATTAATGTGGGCAGGCGTGCCATCAGACGTAATAAACTCTATAGAACAGCATCAAAAACGATGGGCAAATCTACAAACAATAGGTACTGACTGAGGCCGCCATATCAAACCCCGTCTCGCGCACTCTCTCGCATTCTTTCTCTCTTTTTTGTGCTCTCATTCTCTCTCTCTCTTGCTGTCTCTGCACTTTTCCTTCCTCTGCCTTTCTCTGTCTCACGAGCGAGAGTCAGATTTGAATTTTCTAGAGTTAAACAGTCTCTCCTGCCCCCGCCCTTTCCTTTTGTTTTCCTTGCTCACTGCTCTCTCCACCATAAAAGTCTTCGTGTATTTAATCTCGACATTGTCTCTGAGTTTCCTGCCTACTCATGTTCCCGCTTGAAGTTTTATTTTCAGAATATGTGGGCTATTTCTATGGGCGTCACCACCTGCACTAAATTTCAATCTCGGTGCTTGGTCAGGCAGCTGGTGCCAGAATGGAATATGGCTCCTGTTATTGAATGTCCTCTTTCTTGTTTTGGGCCAGCTGGGAATGCCTGACCTGAAAAGGCCACATGGTTCTCCTTGCATGTTCCACCACACAAGGCATGCGCAGTGTCGCTCACCCCTCTTGCTTCACATCACTCATCATGTTGCCGGGTACTAACACCTGGAACTATGTGTGGAGGCGCGCAATCCACCACTAGACACAAAGAAGCCAGAAAATTAATTCTCACATTGGAGAGGTGAGCCACCCTCCATGCCCCTTCCACTGGAACCCGGGTACCAAGCAGCCTTGAAACGGGTAGCCGGGACTCTGTGTAAAACCCAGTAATGCAACACAGCATGGTATCACAGCCATGCTGCCGGCTCTCACTCCCCGGAATCCCACCCTTCCGTCTAATATGATATGATATGATAAGGCATTTGTAGCGCGCCTATACACAAGTGTTTCAAGGCGCGACGCAGCAAGGGAGGGGGAACAGAGGGAAGACAGAGACAATGATCCTACTAGGCCAGGTGTTATTCAGATCGCGCAAGTGCAGGGGAAAAGGGAAGAGGACAAGTGCGGAGTGGGAGGGGGGTTGAGTAGAGTCTGCTGTTGTATAGAGTAGTAGTTTTACTTATACTCTAGTACAGTTGTTTTGACTCTGTATTGATATTATTAATAACGATGACAATAAGGTTCCATGTTATTTCGCTGACCCCCTTTTCTCCGACAGGTGTTTTGGTGCAGAGATTTTGCTGAAAAAGTTCAACATTTGTTTAAACATTATTTTTGAGGGACGTACCCCCCTAACCCCGTTAATTTAATTTGTTTTACTTCCCTTCCCTCAACCCCTTATTTACTCTTTCCCACCCCCACACTCCCCAAAACATTTAGATGGACATATTTTCAGAAAAACTCCCGCAGCAAAACACCAGTCGGAAAAACGGGTGTCTGCAAACGGACGCAATACCGACAAAAATACCTGGCTCTTATGTAGCCCATCCACCTCTGCACGCAAGTCTTGTAAATGTTGGGACAATCCCAGGTGCTGTAACCAATCTCACCTTCTCCTGCCAGGAACGGGTCGCAGATTGGGTTTTTAGGCCGAGACATGAACTACGACTTCAACCTCCAAGAGACAAGACTGCTCCAGAACGAGGCAACTCTCAAAGTGGTAAGACGTCATGCCTCTCACTCGACTGTTCATCTCTCCCTTGCTCTCGCTCCACCTGCACTCTACTGCCACTCCAGCCCAGCTCGTCTTTCTGTTTCCTGCCACATGCTCTTCTCCCATCAACCCTTGCGCGTTCCCCTTTCCTCTTTCTCTTCGCTTCTCAGACAAGATGCTGTGATTCTCCCCTCCCTTCATCCCACTCCCTGTTCCCCTCTAGATTTGTGTCTCTGAAAACGTTTCTTTTTCTCTCTTCACCTTCACCCATATAATTGTATTCTTCTCTTTGTCCCTTACCATTCATTTCCCATGTATTTATTTCACCCCATGCTTGCTCTGTATTTTTTCTATTTACTTTTCCCAATCACTTTTCTTTCTTTTTTCCCTGCTATCTCTTTGAACATTTTTCTCTCTTGTCCTTTCTTTTTCTGCTAACCTTCCCCTCTTCTACTTCTCTCTCGTAGGCCATTAGTCCTGCTCTTCACCCTTTCCCTTCAGTTGTCCATGATTTGTTTGAATGAGAAATGTCTGAGGGAGAAAAAACCGAAAGTCATTAAAACGAAATCCCGTGGACATTTCTGCCAACCCACACCCCCACACCTTAACTTGGTGGCACACTTCGCTGTGTGCCAGCGACTGCTCCATTCTTCTGTGACGCTGGTTCCCCTCAATTACGTGCATGGGAACCGGCGCAGCAGGGACATTTATTTTTTCTTTCTTTTTTTTAAACTTTCTTGTTTAGATCGTGGGGGACACCCCCCGCAACCCACGTTGCGATTTTAGTGAACAAGGCTGCGGGGGACACCCTCACAACCCCTGCTCCTCTTATTCACTATGATCAAACCGAATGAGATATTTATTCGAAATTGTCCGCTGTTTGTCATTTTCGTTCAGCCGAAATTCGAATAAATATCCCATTCGGTTTTATTTTCTGGTCATTTCTACGGATTCTGTTAAGGTTTGCTCTGCTGGCTTTGCACTGGGATTTCACTGGCAGAAAATCCTCTGGTCTCCACACGTGCCTCTTCCTTTCTTACTGTCTGTAGTCCTGCTGTCTATCCTTTCCTCTATCTTCATCGTTATGCCCCTGTCTCTCTTCTTTCCAAAATTCTTCTCGTCTTCTCCCTTGTCGTGTTGCTTCATTCATTCTCTCTCTCTCTCTCTCTCTCTCTCTCTCTCTCTCTCTCTCTTTCTCTGCCCCCCCCCCCGTCTTACACTGAATTTCTGTGCTCTGGTCCCTACAGGTTCTCATTGTGTCTCTTTTTCTGCAGGGCGATGCAATGCTCTTAGAGTGCACCTATAACACGATGGATCGCGCCAACATCACTCTTGTAAGTCCTAACCTTTACAAGTAGAACTGTTTTTTTTAACAATGAGCGTGGCTAGTCGCCTAATGATATCTCTCTGCTGCTAGGATCCTACGCGTGACTTCTACATCCCTAGTAATGTTGCAAAGTTGTGCATGAGGTATGTGGTCTCGGGTGAACAAGGTACCCAGATGTGTAGCATTGTCTGAAGTGTTATCACTTGTCCACATTCTTGGTGTATCCTGGGCAGGGCTGGCCTTAGAAGCCAAAGTGCCGCGGGCAGCAAATCAAAAATGTCGTGGCCACTCTTTTTTGTGTGTTTCTGTAGTGTGTTGCTACTGAGTAACCTAGTCTCTTGTAGCCTGTACCTCTATGGCTGCATTGCAAACGGGGTTTGTTTCCATGGGCTGCCAATGAGGACCCTCGTATCTGCTTATATCTTACAAATTTCAATCCCTATTTTCTGTGCTAAGGGCGTTGATGATATAGACCTCGAATGTTCACGCTGAGAAATGGGAGAACAGGAAAAACCCATTCCTGGCTTGAGATAATCTTGGGCTAAGACGGCCCTCATGGCATCATCACAGACACCTTCCTTTCCTCTGTTGAGGAGGGCACATGGCGAACTGCTCAACTTCCGGGTGGGGAATATTCCCCTAAGATTCCACTTCATTTACATAGAGCACACAAACAACCCGGAAGGGGTTCTGCTCACGACAGTTGGACACACTGAGCAGTCTCCAAGAAACAGGCAGAGATTGCATTGAATAAGAAGCAAAACCCAAGAGTGAGATGCAAATAGGAATATGATTGTTGTCACCCAGCACTACGAGAGCTAAGCAGCTAAACCTTCTACTTCCCACATTTAGGATCCCGATAAGGGTTGGATTAGAGATGACTCTAAGGGGAGGAGAACGGGCCGATGGCCTCACACATTTTACAATCACTGACTCGTTGTATTTTAAGTGGGAGACCATCTAAACAGATAAACAGCCAGGCTCAGAAAGGAGAGCCATGAGTCAGGCCACCGTTTGATGGACAGTGCCAGCACGGGGCAACAAAACTGTCCCGTGGAATTCTGCGGGAAGAACAAGAGGTGTTTGCTGTCTTCACCAGATGTTCTCCCGCTGGGGGATGAGACAGGGTAGCAGGGAACTGGTGTGCCACAGGTTCTATGGTGTTTGACTTCATGTCGAGTCTAACCTCGAACAGGTGCTACTACCGTAACAGGCAGCTGTGGCTGGGTGGCAGCATGCAGTTCTCGACACGGTTTTGGTGGCCATGCATGGGGTGAAGATGTTGAAGGCTCACCTTCTGAACAGCTAACAACTAACACCTATCAACCTCAGGTCCGCGGTCTCAGACACTCACTCCGATAATCAGGGACTAATGGAGTTCTTCTTGACCCAGTCTCCAGGATGCTGGTGCAGCATAAACCACCCCCCCCGCTCCAAAAGCCACCGTACGCATGAAACAACATGGGTCTCCATCAATTGGCATCCATGTTCAATCCACTGGGAATCATGCTGTCACTGAGGGAAATTCTGTGCGCCTGGTTAGGCGATGCACAAGCAGGCATGGTTGTCCACCGTATATCCACTGGGGCCCCAGCCCTACCTCTCAATCCAACGCAGAGACTGGAACAGCTCAGACCCTAATGCTTCTCCAAACCTGGCCATGCTGATCTCATCTGGTAACTTGTTGAATGCAACTTGCTGGATGGCCCATCAGACCAATAGAAGACATCTCTCTTGAAAGCTTGGAAAAGCCTACTTCACCAGCCCCCTCCTCCGCACCTGGGAAAGATCTGCTCCTGAGACACTCATCCTCTCCATGATGCCCACTAGTCGTGGTAGGAAAGGGGACAGTGGAAGTCCCTGACAGAATTGTTAGAGAGTAAATGCTTTTAAAACAGCAACGTTATTGTTATGTGGTGTGTTGTAATGCATCAACGTGTTGCAAGATACCTGTGAGCATAAAGGAGCTGGGGTGAGGGGTGGGGATAAAACAAAGGAGTGGTAAAAAGTGGGGAGTAGGATAAGTGGAGAAACAGGGTCCAGAAAAGAGCAGATATTCAAGGCATTCCCAGTGCAGAGTGAGAAGGACATTCCCATCCAGAGACATACCAGCATTGAAGCATTTATTACTAGACTCAAGGATAAGATGTGGTGGTACACAGATAAACTAGGTCAAATCAGTCCACGTCCAGTAAAGGCTTCTCGAAAAGAAGATTTATTCTGAGCATTTTCTCAACTTTTAGGTGATTTGGTTCAAGCTTAAATCCAGCGAGAGAGTGTTCCAGGGGTGTGGGCCGGTGATAGTTGGAGTTCTCATGCCCACTTCTTTCAATCTGCTGGTGTACAGGGTCACCTTGATGGAAGTCCTGGAGAGTGAGGGCATTCTCCCAGTTGGCAAATGGTTGATGAAACCTTTGGAGATGTGTGTCATGTTGACGTTCCCATGGTAACGCAGGGGCGGGAGGGAACGAGGAAGGGGAAGTGACATAACGGGGGGCGGGATCGGGGAGTTCGGGGAAGAAGTTGAATAAAGAGGAAGTGAGTGTGAAGTGCTCCGTGTCCTGCGTCTTTCTTGCTGCACTGCAGGCCCGCTATGCTACGCAAGGTCATCACAATGGCGACGAGGATGGGATCGGGGGCAGGGCAACGCTCCTAGGAGCCCACAGCAGCCCACCCCCGCCGAACGCAGCGAAGAAGCTTGCAGCAGCGGGCCCCGCCAGCTGGCGTAGTTTACGCGGGGCCCGGGCCGCGGCGGTGAGAACACGCCCCCAGCAACGCTTCAGTGCCTCGGGCGAGGCCCAACATCCGCGCCCGACACCCACGCCGGGAGCAACCTCACGCGGCGGCCAGCTGGGACACAACGCTCACGTGTCCCGCGCTAACGAGAGGAAGCGCAGGCTCAGGAAGCCCGCGAAATGCCCCGGGCACGTGAATCCAGGAGGTAAGCCCTGCAGGCCGTCTCGGAGCTCACAGGGCACCGCGTGGAGTGCCAAAGGCCTCCCCCCCGAAGGAACATGAGCAGGGTGCCCCCCCTCCCTGCAGACGGTGCTCGTGCCCTGTGAGGCGGCCGTCCTACACCGACAGAAGGCGGGCCACACCCCAGAAGAAAGGTCAGAACCAGCCTTCCCAAAGGCACGCCACACAGTTGAGGGCTTGAGGCCTCAACAGAACCCCCATCACCATGTCAGGACAAGACGACGGCCAAGGGGGGCAGGCACAGGCGATCGCGCCCCCAGCACAGGGAACACCCGCACCAGATCATGTGCCCTATCAGCTACCGGACACCTTGGCTGCCCAAATGCCGGGAGCATTTGATGTAACGGACACAAGTAACATGGGCCCTCGGTGGACCAAATGGATCCGAGATTTCGACCTGTACATGGGAGCTACAGGCCCAGTCGCAGATGCACGACAGGTATGTCTGCAAAAGCTAGCTGTAGGCCCTGCAACCCGAGACATAATCGATGAGATGCCACAAGACTCCATAGACTCGATCAAAGACCTCAAAGAAGCATTAGCAGCATATTTTGCACCCCATACCAATGTAGATTACGAAAGACATCTATTTCATAGCACCAAGCAGATCAAAGGGGAGTCCTTGGATGCCTATGTGATGCGACTTTGCACCAAGCTAAAGCACTGTGACTTTGCCAACTATTCAAATACCGAAGCACTAAGATCGCAAATCATCTCGGGGTGCGAATCACAGACTTTTTGATGGAATCTGCTGCAGAAATCTCGCACGCTGGAGGAAATTCTAGCACTGGCGAGAGTAGAGAGAGCCATCGACTCCGAGGTCGAAAGTTTCGGCAACACCACCATAGGGGAGAACGTCAACAAATTGCAACTGGAAAGGAAACCCGAAGAACTCTTCTGCTATAAGTGCGGTTTCAAATATCCACATGAGGGTACATGTCCAGCCATAGGCCAACGGTGCAGCTCGTGCGGCGAAGAGGGTCACTTCAAGGCGGTGTGCAGACTGTTCCGCGACAGAGGTAGAGACAGGCCCAGGGAAAACACCTCTCGCCCCAGAAGCAGACACGGAGGGTCCACAAGCAACAATCCAGTCCCCACCACAGGGACCACTCCAAATCAACCTTCAGGTGATCAGCGAGACAGAGAGTCCGGAGAAGACCGGCAAAGAAGAAGGGAAAGGAGAAGGCAAGCCATGCGCCCAAGAACGGACCGCCGGACCCGTCGCCACGTGTGATACCTGGTGGAACAGTCCCCCACAGATTCTGACCTAAGCTCATCAGGGAGCGATCAGAAGAGGAAAGCATATGTATATGCACTAGGGAACCCCACAGCAACCGCCCACAGCCCAACGCTCATCATCAAACTTCAAGAAAAGCCCACCGAATTTCTCATAGACACTGGGGCCACCGTCAATGTGGTAAGGGAGAAGATTTACAACGATCGCCCACAAAAACCCAAATTACACCCCACAACTGTGAACATATATGCATATGGAGCCAAGACACCTTTGAAATGTTTGGGACAATTCAATGGCCTCTGCAGGTACAAGGGCCATGAAATGAAGGTACCCATACACGTACTAGCCACAGAGTCAGGCAGTGGTTGCGTCCTTAGCTTTAAGGCAGCCGCAGACATGGGCCTCATTCACATTTTGTACAACATCATGGTGCACAAATACATAGACCCCGTGGAAATGGTGAACAACCTATACCCCAAAATCTTCAAAGGGATAGGGAAGCTTCGCAACAGACAAATACGGCTCCATGTGGACGACTCCATCCGCCCCGTAGCACTGCCATATCGAGGGATTCCAGTTAACATTAAAAAAAAGTGGAGGATGAGCTCAAAAAGCTACTCGAACAAGATATCATCGAGAGGGCCACCGGTCCCACAACATGGGTCTCACCGATTGTCCCGGTTCCCAAGAAAGGCTCTGTGTAGACATGCAACGCCCTAATCAGGCCATCAAAAGGGAAAGACACCCGGCGCCAAGAATCACAGACATGATACATTTGCTGAATGGAGCGAAAGTATTCTCCAAACTGGACCTACAAAAGGGATACCATCAACTAGTCCTACACCCAGACAGCAGAAACATCACGACGTTTGTTACACATGTTGGTCTCTTCAGATACAAGAGGCTAAGCTTTGGGGTGTCATCGGCCGCAGAAACATTCCAGGCTGAGGTCCACAACGTTATAAAGCACATTCCGAACTGTCTGAATTATTCAGATGACATCCTGGTGTTCGGAACAGATGCTAACAAGCACGATGAGACCCTGATGTTGGTGTGCAAGGCGCTACATGATGCCAATCTCACGCTTAACAGAGAGAAATGCGAATTTCGGAAGAACACACTGAAATTCTTCGGACACATCTACTCTGAAGCAGGTATGACCTCGGACCCGGACAAAGTGGCAGCACTTAACGACATGGCAGCCCCCGCCAATGTGTCAGAGCTTCGGTCGTTCTTAGGTCTTGCCAGCTATAGTAACCGATACATTCGGGATTTCGTGTCGATCAGCGAGCTGCTCAGACAACTGACACATCAGGACACCAAATTTGAGTGGACACAAGAGTGCCAAAAGGCTTTCGAACTGATAAGGGAAAGAGTAGCCAAAGCAGAAAATATGTCCTACTACGACCCAAGCAGACAGTCTGAACTCACGTTTGATGCCAGCCCTGTTGGACTGGGTGCTATCTTGGCACAAAAGGACCCGAAAGACCCGTTGGGGAAAAACATAGTAGCCTATGCCAGCCGCAGGCTATCCTCCACAGAAACAGCGTATTCTCAAGCAGAAAAGGAAGGACTTGCTGTCGTATGGGCGTGTGAACATTTCCATCTATTTATGGCAAACCATTCCAAGTTGTCACCGACCATCAGGCACTCCTGTTCCTATATGGCAACCCACAGGCCAAGATGCCCCCGCGAATCGCCCGATGGGGTCTGAGGCTTCAAGACTATGCATTCGAGATCATCCACAGACCTGGAAAAGGTGAAAACCCGGCTGATTTTCTATCCAGGAGACCAAGAGGAGAAATTGCCCCAGAACCATCCGTGGCTGACTGATACTTACGATATCTTGTTCACCAGGCTGCCCCGGAGGGAATCAACATGGAAACACTAGCCAGGGAAACGGAAAATGATCCAGCTTGCCGCATCATTTGTGAAGGTCTGGAGTCAGGACAGTGGCGAAGAGCAAAAGAAAAGGGGAGAGCTGCCGGCGGTAAGGTGCAGGAGGACGTGGAACGACTATTACAAGTAAAAGATGTACTCGCAGTATCAGAGGATCACATGATCCTAAAGGACTGCAAGTTATTCATTCCGGAAGCAATGAGGGCCAGAGTCGTGGAACTGGCACACGAGACACACCGAGGCATGGTCTCCACCAAACGCATGCTCCGGCAGAAGGTGTGGTTTCCCCACATGAATGCGCTAGTAGAGGCCGCCCTGAGAACATGCCCCACTTGTTGCCTCATTACGCCAAACCGACACCCCGAACCACTAGTCATGTCAGGACTTCCACAGAGAGTATGGGAAGCAGTGGCGGCGGACTTTTTCGGGCCTATTGAAGGAAGGAAGTACGTCCTGGCAGTAATGGATGAATACTCACGGTATCCCGACGTCAGGATCATATCATCCACCGCAGCGCATCATGTCATCCCAGTTCTGGACAACATGTTCTCAGCCTACGGAGTACCAAGAGTACTCAAGACGGACAACGGGGCCCCATTCTGTGGACATCAGTTCACCCAATTTGCAGAATACATGGGTTTTCACCACAGAAAGGTCACGCCACTATGGCCTCAGGCAAATGGGATGATAGAGCGATTTATGGCCAATTTGAAGAGAGCCCTCCAAATCGCCCGGCTCACAGGCCAGCCATATGAGCAGGTGCTAAATCAATTGGTGAGAGACTATAGAGGAACCCCTCACAGCACCACAGGAAGGACACCTGCCGAATTGATGTTTGGACGCAATACCCAGACACGCATCCCACAAGCAGAAGGCATGACACCATCACCCGCCCTGGATCAAGAGGTGCGAGAAAGAGACGATGCAGCGAAAGCTCGCATGAAAGAATATACTGATGCTCGCAGGCAAGCTCAGTCCTCCACGATTGGAGTCGGAGATGTAGTAGCGGTGCGACAACCGGTGACACACAAGCACACGGCCCCCTTTCGCGAAGAACCTTTGCTTGTCACCCAGAAAAAGGGGTCCATGATCACGGCCCAAGGGTTCGAGGGGTCCGTCACGAGAAACTCATCTCACTTTAAAGAACTTCCTCCCAGTGGAGCCAGGAGGCTAAGCGGCCGGGTGCAGATGCATCTAGACTACGAGTCGGACGACTCCTACCAGGCGGATCAGTGGGACTCGGAGGACGCCGAGCCGGAAAGAGAAAGCCCCAGCGTGGGAAGCAGACCCTCGCCCGTCCACAGAGTGCTCGGAACAGACCTCGTCGATGGATAGAGGAAATGGACTAGAAGCCCACCGGACCCTCGCCCGTTGCGAGAAGACTGGTAACCGTTTAAAAAGGGGGGAGATGTCATGTTGACGTTCCCATGGTAACGCAGGGGCGGGAGGGAACGAGGAAGGGGAAGTGGCGTAACCGGAGGCGGGATCGGGGAGCTCGGGGAAGAAGTTGAATAAAGAGGACGTGAGTGTGAAGTGCTCCGTGTCCTGCGTCTTTCTTGCTGCGCTGCAGGCCCGCTATGCTACGCAAGGTCATCACAATGTGTGTGGGGCCAGAGTGCCATATTGCTCTGCTTAGTCGCACATCACTCGACAGAGTCGATATTATCACATCACCCTCTTCTTCAAGGAAAGCAGTGGATTTGTTCATTTTAAAGTGCCTAAACCTGCTTTGTAGTCGCTTAGTCTTTCTTGGATATGTTGGTTTCTTACAACTGCCCTAATTTCTGTCGCTGAATTCTATATCTCACTCTCTCAGGCTCTGCTGAACCCTCCTGTTTTGGGGTTTCTTCTGCACAGTATACCTTTCACTCATCAGGACCTGATGCTCTTGATGAGGAATTCTTTGCAGCATTTCTGGTACATAGTGGCTCACCCATCGTTCTAATGCAATTCCTTCTGAGATGGCTTATTTGCCTAGGATCAATGTTTTTAAGACATTGGCAGCATGCTGGTCAAGTGGCACAGCGAGTAGAGTGCTCGCTTTGACATCCGTGCAGAGCTTGCTAACGCAGGTTCAAATCCCGGTGGGGCCAAACTCAGCCTTTCATCCTGGTCGTTAAATGAGCACCACACTGTGAGTAATAATAAGCAGCGCTCAGATACCTGAGGGTTCGTAGCGCTATTTAAATGCCTAATTATTATTGTGTATCAGCCCTTTTACGGCAACTTGATTTTTACCCAATCTTCTTTTTGGAATCTGCGAGGAGTGTTGTACTTTCTTTCGCTGTGTCCTTTATTCAGACATCTTTGGCATTTCTTATTTCTCTCCTGCCCGCCTTCAGGGTAATGTCAGAGAATGTCCATTTCCGCATGAACAATGTGAGAGCCAGTGTGGTGTTGGCATGGCCATTTCTCATGATCTACTTTATTTTATTTTATTTTTTACATTTATATAGCGCACAGACAGCCCAGGGGCGTTGTGGTGCTGTTACTTGCAGCAGGCTTAGTTACATTATGCATAAATTACAACATTGGAGCGCAGAGATGTAATACAAGTTATACATAAAATGAACATAGTTAACATATCCATGGACGTCATGACAGGGCTATGGTGATCAGGCGAATAAGGTGGTTTTCAAGGTTTTGCGGAAGGCGGTGAGTGATGGTTCAGCTCGCAGGTCAGTGGGGCGGGCATTCCAGTGCAGAGCTAGGGGAAGCTGGCACACCTGCTCTTGCTCTTTTTACCATGGGTACGGTGAGTAGGTTGGCATAGAGGGTCCTAGTTGGTCTTGAAGATGAGGCAGGGTGAGTCCTTTGTGATAGGTATGCTGGTGCGGCGAGGTGAATGCATTTGTGGGTGAGGGTCAGGGCTTTGAAGATGATCCTCTCTTTAATGGGGAGCCAGAAGAAGGCTCTTGTGGCAGTAGAGAGAGGTAACCGTTGTCACACCATTCAGTGTGGCTGTGCGCCACACAGGCATTGTGCACTTCTTCCACCCAATCCAATCTAGCCCTGGGTGGAATGGCGAATATTCCATTGATGAATTGGTTGACTCTTTCCACTTCGAGACATCATGCATTTCCGAGCTGCCCTATGTGGCTGTGTTCCAGGAATTCTCTCATTTCGTTGGAAGTGAAATTCACTCCATTGTTGGGGGAGAGCTGCCTTCCCTTATAATACCTCTATAACAAATTGGATTGTCTTCTTGGTATAATTAATTTCCATGATTTTGACTTTTATCTACATGGAAATTTAATATATGAGGACCATGAAGCTGTTCTCTTTTCTCCTTACGTATTCCACGGGTCCAAAGAAGTCCACGGTGTCCATGCTACAGACCTTGGGTTCCAATCTTACAGTTTGAAAAGGTGCAGTCTCGTAGTCAGTCTCTCATCGCTATCGTGATATATGTGCCATGTTCCAGTGAGCAGTTGAGGCCACCACCAGGGCTTAGTCACCCTTTTTGACAGGGACATGGCTGCATATCCATCATGCCACAGGGAGATGGACCATGGGCCGGATGGGGTATTAAAACTGTAATGTCATCTGGGAGACACTGATTTGTAATTCACGTGGTAGGCTCCACTCTTCAATCTACCCTTCCCGCACAGTCTTGTATTCACTTTTGTGTCTCGTCACTGCAAGCACTTTTCCTCCAGTGTTCAGGAATGAATTTGCCCTTTGTGTAGGTGTCCATGTTGGTTATCCAAGCTGTGACACTTTCTTCCACATATAAGTGCCAGTTTTTGGTTCTCTATAGGGCATTAGCGATCGGCGGTCAGGCATTTCTTTATGCCACCACCGTATCTATGGAATCATGTTGTTGAATTCTTGCATCTTGGAGGCTAATCGTACTAACCGCAGACTCGCGTTTTCTCTGCTGCTCTGCGCTAAGATGTTCACCAAGTTCTTGGGCAATATAGAATGGCGTCACGATTTAGGTAATTGTTGACGGGTTCCCATCTGCAGGATTTTCCTTAATAAAAGGCACAAGGCATGGATGCCCACTATCTCCCTAATGCTTTGCCCTAGCTGACGAGGCGCTGGCAGCTAAAATGTAATACACCCACACCATCTTAGGCCTCACATATAGGGCGAGGTAGAACTAAATATATCTTTGTTCATTGATGATATTATTCTTATTTTGACAGAGCTGAGTGTGTTTACTTTTTCACCTTCTGAAAGATTTGCAAAGTGAGTCTCAAAGAAAGTGAAGCTTTGAATATTAAGGCCGAAGGTTGAGGCCACACTGTGTGACAAGGCTCCCTTTTCATGGGCCGAGACACAAATCAAATATCTTGGAATCCAGATCATGGAACATCCATCTGAATTATATTCAGCCAATTATGCCCCTGCTTCTAGAAGGTACTCAGGAAGACCTTTGCTCCTGAAGATGCTTTTCAGTGTCCTGGTTGGGGCGAATTGCCTCCGTGAAGATGGAAGCTTTAATCCTTTTGAAGCTGGACCAATCCGATAGAAGTCCCAGATGGAGTTCTTCACAGACTACCAAGAGATGTTATAGAATTTATTTGGGGGGGGGCAGGATCGCCAGGAGAACTCTAGATCAATGAAGAAGGGGGACTAGCATGCCCTCTTTTCATCAGATACTACCAGGCAGCACAATTAAGGGTTACCACTGATTGGCTCAATCCACCTTCCATTAAATAAAATGGAAAAGCCGTGGGATACTGACAAAGGGATATGTTGTGTATTCCTAAGAAAGGTTCTTCCACAGTGATGTATGAATTGCCTTCCACTACCACTACTAGGTGTGTTTGGGACACATTAGCTTGCAGGGCAGCTCTTACCTCTTTTCATAACACAACATTTCCAATACATAAGAACCCTAGCTTCGCCCTAGCATCTGGTAAGAAACCCTTTGACAAATAGAAATCAGGGGTTTGAGTTTGCTCCGCATCTATTTCATGCAGGGTCTCCACTTCCCTTCGAGCAGAGTAAATACTTACGTTGGTTGGAGAAGATGAGCGATTTCACTATTATGAGTTATAACATTGAGTGGTGGTTCGGGAGGTAAGATGGAATGCTACGAGACAACTTACAGCGTTTGAAAAGCGTTTTTTCTCCCTGTGTGTCGCTAAAGGCTCATTATTAAATCTCTGTGAATTTGGCATAGGAAACATTGCTGCTTACGAGACTTCGCTGGCAGGTTACTCTGTGGCCTGGCATAATGACTTGGGGAAGATATTAGGGGCTGAGAGGTGGGCAAGAATCTGGCATTGCCCAAAAAAGCATCAATATCAGTAAAATGCATGCAAGATGTTATCAAGATGTAATGTAATGGCCATTTGTATAGCGCCTTTCACCATTGGTGTGGTCTCAGCGCGCTGTAGGTTGATCTCCGTTGAGGACTGGAGTCCAAGTATGGGAAATTCATCAGAGAATTATAGAATGCGTGTGTGCATTTAGGCCAGTTCCAGGTAAGTAGGTATGGCCAAGTCCCTGATGGCCACCCATGTTGAGCAGGCAGGTGTGTAGGTGCCGATAGGTAGACTGGAGAATATGCGAGAGATGTGAGTAGCTAGATCTTATTCTATCATGGGGGATAGATGCCTTCTGCTGGCAGAGGTTTTGTGCAAAATATAAGAGCAGGAGGGACATTATGCATGCAGCTAGGCCGAATTTGATAGTGGGGGATAGCTACATTCTGCTGGCAGAAGTGTTATTTAAAATGTAAGAGCAGGAGGGACATTATGTGTGCAGTTAGGCCAAATTTTATCGCGGGGGATAGCTGCATTCTGCTGGCAGAGGTTTTGTCCAAAATGTAAGAGCTGGAGGGACATTATGTGTGCAGCTAGACCGAATTGTATTGTGGGGATAGCTGCATTCTAGAGGTGTTGTGCAAAATATAAGAGCCACAGGAGAAAACATTGGTGAATTCTACCCACTCCCTGAAGAGAAATGGATATGTAAGGCATCCATATTGGATATCACAGTAATTATTGAACAGCTCAATAATTCTAGAGCAGCAGCCCTGATGGCACTTGTAATAAACTGTTAAAACTGGAGCCAGACTTATAGGCCTCGGCATTGTATTTACTGTTTGTCCAAATTGGTATAGTTGTTAGAATCCCTAAATCATGGAGTGTGAGCCACATCTTAGCCTTGGCTTAGAAAGGGAGCATGGGATGACCCCACGAACTTCAGAATGTTAGCGATGCTCGACATACCATCAAAAATCTTTGCTCAAGTATTACTAACAGAATTAAATGACTGGATAACAACTAATAATATTCTGCCAGTAAATCAGATTGGTTTTAGACAACGGTCAAGCACATCCCACAACCTAATAGTACTATCATCTGCCATTGAATATGCATGGCAACGAAGAAAGCTGAACGTTTATTGCACACTAACCGATTTCTCAGTCGCCTTTGTTTTAGTGTTCATAGATCGATTATGGTGCAAGCTCAGTTCTTGAAGTATACCTAAAGGGCTTCTCAAAATGTTGATGCTACTGCATCTGGACAATTTGGTGCAGGTACGTTTGGATGCTAATCTGTTACTAGCAATGCAGGAGGCAAACACACCTAGGCTCGATGTTAAGCTAATCTGTTATAAGCGGTGCAGGATGAAAATACACCCAAAAACGTAGCACAAGTATTGCAGTACAGCAGAACAGAAATGGGGGCAGTGGAAGTGATGGCTCGGGGAGTGAAAAGGCAATGTGAAAAATTTGACCATAGAGAACAAGGGGCGTAAGACGGCAGTGATAGAGCAATGAGAATGAAAGGAGAGGCCGGGGTTAAGAGTCAAGGAAGGATGAGGCATGTAATGAACCAATAGTCAGCAATCACTTGATGGAGAGAGGTGGATGCCACAGTCCAGAGGCACATGGATACAGAACAAAGCCTTAAACATCCTGACTGACTATGCCAGCAGTAGTGAAGAGGTGGCCCCATGCCCAGCCTCCCGGACAGGGACAAGCAGTGGGCCTTAGAGGTGGGCCTTAGCGGTGGGCCTTACGGGTGGGCCTTGGGTGGATGGGCTGGCTGAAGCCGGCAGGCTTCGGGATTGGCTCAGATGAGGAGCCACGAGCCAATCACTTCTGGAACTGCCAGCACATCAATGTCCAGACCAGTGCTGATCCCTGGGGCGGCCATGTTGAAAGGCTTGTGAGGAGGCAGTAAACAGAGGTGCAAAAAAATGAAAAGCACGCTCTTCAGTGCGCTATAGCAATTTCAAAGTTGGAATTCAATTTAAATTGCCATGTGGCCATATTGTGAACATTGTAATGCTACTAAGCACCGTCAATTACAGGGAGCACCCGGGAACCTCGTGGTGGGGAGAGGCTCTCTCTTTTGTTGCTGCAGATGTCGAGTCCTTGAGCACTAAGACCATGCACCATCCTTTTAGTTTCCAAGAATACTAAGTCAATGTCATCCTTTGCTGTTTCCTATGGCACTCAGGTCATATTGCTCTGCTAGTGAGTGGTTTGGGGTATGGTGGCTATTCAATCCCTGTGCATAGGGTATGTTATTGTCTTCTCTGAGTGTTGGGTGTTACCGGTTGTTAGGCAGAATTATATGCAGTACCCTTTGGGAACACCACACACAACTAAGACTACAAGGGACAGTACAAATTCACCTTTGGTACAAGCCTGTACTACACAGTAAAGTGGTAGCGATGGCTGAGCAGCCAGACTTATCTTAAGAGTAAAGTGAGCAGTATCAATAGTTACACAAAGGACAGCAATTACTATGATTCAAACAAACACTGACTCAAGGTTTTTGAGTAAAAGAATATACATTTATTTACACATCAGTTATTAAACATTTCACTATTATCAAGCAGTTGAAAAATCACGTTTCTAATACACTACACCACACCCAATAGATTCTGGACAAGTTAGGCTCAAAATGAAGTGTGAGCAAAATGGCACTCCAGTAATAAAAAGGGAGGGAAAGACAATGTTAGACAGAAGTTGAGCAGTACCAACAAGTAAGTAAGCAGGGCAATCTAGAAAAAGGAACTACAGTGAGGAAATCAAATCAAGAGGCCAGGGCCAAAGTCAATGGACAAAAGTCTCTGCAGAGGATCATACAGTTCAGGGTAGTTTGCGGTTAAGTCTTTGCCAAGAGCTCAGAACGAAGTTGGTCGGACGAAAAGTTACTTTCAAGAATAGAGAAGGACAAGCCCTCGGATAGGCAAACGATTTCACACACTTTCACCACGGCTGGACGAAACAAACAACCTGGCAGTTCCTGCAGGCTCACGTTTCCTGAAGCGACTGTTGAACTGACAAAAAGGAGGAAGACTGGAGGGTCCTGCAATGCCCAGGGAAGAAACCAGCAGCGGAGCAAAGCGACGAATTAAGGGTACGCTCCCTAAAACCCAAGCAGGGTCCATTCCTCCTGGCTATCCGGTTCACCTTAGCTGTGCACAGCAATGTCGACCAGAGGAGGGAGGCCTGGCTTGCAGTTTGGTGAACTGGTTGTTCCCACCAGCTCAAAGGGAGAAGATTCCTAGCAGATCTTCCCTTTCGTCAAGGTTTGAAGATTAGACCCGAAGCAGGGCTTCACTGGGAGGTTTAGTCGTGGTAGAGGTCCTTTTCTGTCAGCTTCTCTTCGGTTCTCTCGATCCAGTTGCGACTCTGCTTTCTCAGTCCCAGAGACCTGCTTTTTATGCAGTTTTCCCCCATTCACACAGCCTGTCTGTTAATCACACAGCGTGGTGGCTGTCCCACCGGGACAGTCATCACAGCCAATCATACCAGAGTGCGAGATGGGTCTCCAAGGAGACCCTGTGTAGGGAGTCTCAGACCCCTCCCTCACATCCTGTCCTCCTCAGACATTCAGGTGCCTAAGGAGGGCTTATGTGCAGAAGCCCGCCAAAGGTCGGCAAACAAAAGAATCAAACCTGGTTTGGCGCGCAGAGAAAAACACGAGAAAGACTTTTACAAAAAGAAATGGCGAATAAACCCAGCCGGAACCGTATAAAGACATGTATGTTCCAGCGGGTTTAAGTTCGAGGCTACCAAGATAGTCTAAAACAATATCAAGGCTATTTAAAATAACCACGGTAGGAAAAATAGGGTAGTTACCACCCCCACCAGCCAAATCTTAATGAAAAGGGAACAAAACAATGTTCCATGAGAAACAGACAAAAAGGGATAAGTATTAACCCTTTCCAGAACTCTATGTAAGATAGTTTGTACTGGGTCTGTGAGTTTAAAAAGACTAATAAAGTCAATGGCAACTTTACATGTTCTGGGAGACAGTAGTCAGTCCCAGAAAAATGGAGTCTGAGTTGGGAAGTCTGAAAAAGACAACCCTGTGTCACTGCACTGAAGGTGCTCTGTAACACATAGTAAAAAGATGATGCCTATGGAGTAGGTGAGGCTCAATAGTCTATGAACACAAAAATGTTAAACACACACAGCAAAACACATGCAAGAGTGGGAAAAAAGGCTCATACTCTTACCAGGTGAATAAAATAAATCCTAAAAATCCAGCAAAGCTGCTGCGGGACTCAGTAGGTAAGGGAAATTAGCAATTCTGGAGAATTCTCCCTAACACCGGTGGAAAGTTATGTGGTCCTGCGTATTCCTTTTACAACAGAACTGCCCCTTTAACTCCATGACTATACAAACAGGAAGCAGTGCGAAGCGTGATGGGTGGATTGTGGAGTCTGAGTGTTGGGTGTTCGGTGCTTGGGGCCAAGCTGTTATCAGACTATTGAGGAACCGGAAACCTCCCTACACAGAGTTACTCTGAGTGGTAAAGGCTTTGCCATATTTTGAAATGAATACCAGTGGCATTGCATAGTAGTGCCGGTGGGGTAAGGGAGCGGCAGAGCTTGCTGTCTAGGGCCTGCCGGCACCCGCATTCCTCCCAGTATTGTTCTCCTGACTTGTGTTTCCGCCCTCCTGTAACACACTTCATCTATCCACAAGCCTGTGCTGCTCGTTAAGAGTATAATGAAATCTAAAGAACTTTGGCGGCTCACCCTTCGCAGTGATGCTAGACTAAAAGGAAAGTCTTTGCTGAGCCCTAACAACAGAAAATTCAGGTCAACTCCATCCCCAAGTAGCAAAAAAAATTAAATGGAGGAACTGCGTAACAAGGACCCATCGTAGCCGAAAAGAAAAGCTTACTTTGGTAACACCACGACCTGCGAAAAGGTGGTATATGGTCGCTCTATTCCTGATTGTGCTCCTGAAAAAGGGGAGGAGTGTGTAGTATTCTATGCCTAATGAAATGTTATTGTTGGAAATGCCGCAGCTCCCCGCCTGCGCGTGAGAGAGAATGTTGATTTAGAGCGTGAGGCGGAGAGGGGATTCTGTAGGTGACGGTTGAGAAGGATGTCGAGTGTATGATGCAGTTGCTGTGCGGGGCGCCGGCTTGTATGTTTATTCAATAAAATAAATCTCAATTACCTACCGTGTCGAGCATACTTCATTTGGCGACGAGGATGCCTGCGTCCTGAGGACCCACGGGGTGAAGAGGAGTTGAGAGCAGATGCTCCAAGCCTAAGCGCTACGCTGCGCAGGTTTGTGCTGATGTTTCCCCAACAAAGGAAAGGACATACGAATAGCGGATGTTCCGAGCTAACGATCACTTAGTGTTGGCTTGTGCTGTTGTTTCCGAGACTGAAAAGGAGAGCGTATGCTCCAAACCGGCGCACATCGTGTATTGGTTTGTGCCGAGTCTTTGTTTTGGTCCACGGTTGGACTGGAAAGGAGAGCGGGTGCTCCGAACCAGCGCACATCGTGCGTTGGTTTGTGCCGAGTCCAGGAAGTCTCCTCCTCTGGTCCAGGAAGTTTTCCATGAACTGCAAGTAACGCCGTATTACTGGTGGGTTCAAGAAAAGGACCCGCCTTTAGCTCTTAGGTCACATGGTCTGCTTGACCTAGAGCCAGGCTTAATGAAGAGTGGACAGTGATTCCCTCATTTTCGTCACAGTACCTGTACTAGCAGTCACAGACTATACATCCTGCATTTTGCAGAGCCAGCAAGAGGTTTATAAGGAAGTGGTGTGCAATAAGACATTTCTCAGTAAAGCAAACTAAAGAAATGCAAGGTATCAGCATCCAACTGCCGGCAAGTTTCCTTCCAACTCCAGGCCAACCTGTAGTTCTGTGGTCAGAATGGAAAGAATTTTGGCTGAATTACATTCAAGCCGTAGAACAAGAAGAACTCACATCCCGCAAAAAGAAGTTACTATTGCTACATGCATTAGGATTAGAAGGACAAAGAAAGTTCAGAGAATTACCAGATTTGACTGCAGATGAAGCTGGTGATGCTGATGAGCATGATAGGGCCATAAGACAATTGGACAAGTATTATGCCCCAGAAACAAAAGTAGCCATAAATAGATACAAGTTCTATACACGAGTACAGAAAGAACACGAAAGCATTGAAGAATATGTTTCAGCCTTAAGAGTGTTATCACGAACTTGCCAATTTGGCAATGGCATTACCCTGGATGAGTTGATCAGGGATCAAACCATTGTTCATTCGAAGGATAATTTGGTACAAGACAGGCTATGGATGGTTGGGAATCCATCTTTACCAGAAACTGTTGCAATTGCTAAACGTGTGGAACACAGTCAGTTGTGCTCGAAGGAAATGAAAAGCAAGAAAGAAGAGGCTGTGCAAAGTATGCAAAAACAAAGTATCAAAGTGATACAGGAAAAAGAAACAGATGAACAGGCTCAGGTTAATGTTCTGCGACCTAAAGACAGAGCTGAATCTAATGGTAGGAGTAAGGATAAGAGTGAAACGCACAAAGAAATAACAGGGCAAAATCTTTTGAGCAAAAAGGAAGTTCTTTTAGAGGAAAGAATTGGGCGAAGAATGAACCCAGGATCCAGAATGATCATAGATTTCAGAAGACTCAACCAAGAGAGGGAGACAGGTGTTACAATTGCGGCAGAATTGGTCATTATGCATTCTCAAAGCAGTGCCCAGTGTTGGGGAAGAAATGTGGAAATTGTGGCATAAGAGGTCATTTCGCGGTTGTATGTAGAAGGAGGAAGTACATTTCTGTCATTTTAGAAGAAGAAGAGGAATCGGAAGAAGAAAGGGTGTTCCTGATACATGAGCCACCTGGTGGAGAATTTAAATGCCCTAGCTGTGAAGTGATAGTTGACAATTGGAAACTTAAGGTAAAGGTGGACAGTTGTTCACCATGGACGATTATCACTAAAAGAACATGGCAGAATTTAGTCACACGTGGCCTCAAAAGTAGGATGAATGCATCAGACATACGAGATCCTGGTGGGTTTGAAGGATCCAAGATCAAGATGATCGGATGGTTTTCTTGCATTATTCAATTTAAAGATAGACGTGCTCAAGTAAAAGTTTATGTTGCAGAGAAGGGCGTCAATGTTATAGGTTGGAGGGATCAAGCAGGATTGAGGATCAGATTGGATAAAACTATCAAGGTGAAAAGAGACAACCGATGCAATTTAAGTTTACTAAAAAATTTCGCACGCAGAATTCGTCTCACGCATGGAGCAATACCAGTTAAGCACACGAAGTCCAGACCAGTCCCGTTTGCCATAGCCGACAAGGTTGAGCAACAATTAACAGAGTTGGAATCTGAAGGAGTGATAGAAAAAATTGAATCCTCCGAATGGGTGAGCCCCATTGTTGTTGCGTTGAAGAAGAACGGCAAATTGAGAATTTGCGTAGATTTGAGAGACGTGAATAAGAACATCATAACTGACACGTTTCCTCTTCCCATCATATCTGAAATGTTGAATCGAATTGGTGAAGCTGATCTGTTTTCCACGCTGGACCTATCAAGCGCCTATCATCAGATTTTGCTGACAGAAGATTGTAGAGACATTACGGCATTTATTACGCCACATGGACTATATAGATACAAACGTATGCCATTTGGGTTAGCATCTGCTGCGGCAGTATTTCAAAGGGTGATGACGCATGTACTTAAGGGAATACGTGGTACGATTGTATATCAGGATGATATAATTGTATTTGGTAAGGGATCTGAAGAACATGATGGCTGGTTGAAGGAAGTGTTGAAGAGATTAGAAGAAGTTGGTTTAGAAATTGAGAAAAGCAAGTGTAAGTTTGGAGTGGAAGAGGTGGAATATCTTGGTCATACTGTGAATGGTAAGGGGTAAAGGCCTAAAAGAGATGCTATGAAAGCGATCGCCTAATCCTAATAACAAAGATGAGTTAAGATCATTTTTGGGGTTGTGTGAATATTACAACAGATTTGTTAGAAATTTTGCGAGTGTGAGAAAATTACTGAAAAAAGATGCAAAGTTTATATGAACTGAGGAGTGTAATGAAGCGGTTGAAGGCATAAAGAGAGAGATTTGCAACTCTTTGGAGTTAGGAGGTTTCGAGTTCGGGAGATTGACTAAGATCACAGCGGATGCCAGTGGGAGTGGCTTAGGGGCGGTGCTATCGCAATTAGACGAAGATGCAAATGATAGGATAATCAGTCATGCTTCAAGAGCTATTACAGAAACAGAGAGCAGATACTCGGTCATTGAGAAAGAGTTATTGGCATGTTCATGGGCAGTGAATTATTTCAGAAAATATCTGTGGGGAAGCAAATTTATAATTCAGACAGACCATAAGCCTTTAATTGAAGTTCTTACGGTGAAAGGGATGTGTAAAGCCTCCCCGAGATTAGCAAGACTTAGCCTCAAGTTACAAGATTATAACTTTTCAGTGAAATACGTGCCGGGAAAAAGGATAAAGGGTAAGGAAACAGTTGCTGATGCAGATGAGAAGATGGTGGCTGTTGTTTTTGAGGTTACGTCCAAGGATACATGGATTGAGGAGCTGGGCAAGGATGATGTGATACAAGAAATAAGGAGGTATACCGAATCAGGGTGTCCCGAGAAGAGGCATCACTGGCATAAAGAACAATGTGCGGTCGAAATATTGGTGGCCAGGTATGGATTTAATGATTGAGAGATTTATCAGGAATTGCTGGCCATGTCAGAATAGTGACAAGAGCTGCAAGGTTTTCAAGTCACAGCCAATTAATGTTTGTAAGGGTGAAACACCATGGGAGATGGTAGGAATTGATATTGTTGGGCCATACGAGAGGTTGGTTGGAGAGAAGACATTTTTGATAGTTTTAGTCAATTACTACTCGGGATTGGTGGAAGTCAAAGCGGTGAGTAAAATTGATACGGATGAAGTAATAAAGTTCATTATGCAGATCTGCAGAAGGGAAGGATTTCCCAAAATAATAATAAGTGATAACTGTGTTCAGTTCAGAAGTAGAGAAATGAGAGAATTTGCCAAGAGAACGGGAATTGAATGGAGGTTTTCATCACTATATCACCCACAAACCAATGGGTTAGTGGAGAGGTATAACCGAGTTATTGTAGAAGCAGTAGAAATGGCTTTAAGTAACAACATGCCTGTAGACGAAGTTCTTGAGGAAAGGGTTTGGAGCACTAGAATGTCTGTTAAATGGGGAATGGACGTCTCTCCTTTTGAATTAATGAGGGGAAGAGCTCCCAATACCTTACTTAATCCAGCATGGGTTAATCGTAGGAGAGGGTTAAGTAAAAGATTACAGAGTTCAGACGAACAGCCAGAAAAGCATAGTATGTTTCTAGAAAGGCCAAAGTTCGGATTGTCACCGGGAGATTTCGTGCGAATCAAGTTGGGACGAAATGTTAAGAAAGATGACTTTAAATACAGCAGTCCAGTTAAGGTGATGCAAGTATTCAGAAGAGCGGTTAAAGTTACTGGAGGATCAGTATGGAGCTTAGATAGGGTTAGTAAATGGATGTGGGAAGGTAAGGGTGAAAGAGACAAGCAAGTCAAATTGGAGAAACAAACGTGTGATTTGTTTGGTGATGACCTTATCCAAAATAGGATTGAGAATGGGAATGGTGACGGTGTGAGACGAGGTTGTGAACCGAGCGTACAACAACGACAAGGTGATGAGGTGCGTGAAAGTAGGATGGTACGTAGTTCAAGAAATAAAAGGTTACCGTTCTGGTCCAGAGATTATGTCATGCGAAGTTGAGTAACAACCTCATGTAGGGGTAATTGTATTCGATGTTATTCATTGTGTTTGCAATATTGGTTACAGCCTTATGTGATTTCGCACACATGTTTTTTTTAATGTTATAATATTTGTCTTATATTCTTGTTCAATTTTGTAAAGGGGGGAGGTGATCTAGTATTCTATGCCTAATGAAATGTTATTGTTGGAAATGCCGCAGCTCCCCACCTGCGCGTGAGAGAGAATGTTGATTTAGAGCGTGAGGTGGAGAGAGGATTCTGTAGGCGACGGTTGAGAAGGATGTCGAGTGTATGATGCGGTTGCAGTGCGGGGCGCCGGCTTGTATGTTTATTCAATAAAGTAAATCTCAATTACCTACCGTGTCGAGCATACTTCAGAGTGTCCTTCGGATATCAGTGTAACCATTGATAATAACAGTTCACTCCTAAAGCTGTGCAAGATCATACAAAGGATCTCTATGGCCCCTGCAGACTTTGTAACTGATAACAGACTAAGTTCAAATATATCTCAGACTCCTGACTTGGAAAAACAGTTGACATTGTCAGAGTCCCTGGCCAGTGAAAGTGATTATGAGGAGGAAGCAGTGGTGGCAGGTGCCTCGCGCCTTTATGACTCATTTAATGTTAGATCTTCTGTTGAAGCTCTCCTGGGCTACTGGAAGGGAAATCGACGCCCTTTTTGTTCTGTGTTCAAAAATGGCTGGGGAACACAGGAATCTCTGAAGAAGGGGGTCACCAAAGTAGTGGATGTAATTATACTGGCAAGCAGGAATCCTGTCACAATGACCCTCCAGCGGATGAAGCATCCCCTACCAACGGAATTACTGGCACCATTGGGGAATAACAGCAAGCGATCTGAAGGTTTCCATACAGGAAAAGACCTACCCGTTGGAGGCCCAGGTAGTATGCAGGAAAGTTCCTCACCATTCATGGAAGACTCCAACAAGGAACAGACTATATCGTGGCTGATTCAGAGAGTGGGGCTTTAGTGGCACTTTGTGTGGAAATGTTGCTACTAAATAGCCATTTGAGCCCCCAACCCCTCTCCTCCACAGAAACACAAGGTCCGGAGAGGCTGGGACTTGGCTGATCGGGCAAGGCCTGAGTAGGCTGCCCTTCGACAGAAGGGTGAGTTTGTCTGGGTCAGATCATATCCAGGGGGGGGCTAAAAGGGTAACAAAAAATGTGGATGATGGGGAAGTTAGATGGGTCTGTCTGCAGGGCCCTCTGGACAGGTGGATTAGTCATCCACCATCGAAGTCAGTTTCTTAAATCTTGTTCAACTGCGGCGCTGTCTAAGCCAGTGTCTGTGTCTGACCGTCCCCATCACACTTTTGGGCCTCCTCCCCTTTCAGTGAACAACGTTTCCCCATCCCCTAAATTGGCCAGAGACCCAGGAGTAAATCCCCCTCTTCTGCCCCTATTTGTAATTACATATTAACACGGGAGACTGTAAATTCAGAGACATCTACTGCTCTAATGCTGTCCAAACTCTTGCAATGCCAATTTACGAGTAGTCCAAGTCTGGGAGTAAATCTGGCACCCAAAAAAGATACCTGTCTGGACCCAGTCAATGCACTGCGGACAATCTTGGGGGTAAAGTGGGTAAAGTGGATTCTGCCTGGTTCAAGGATCTCTTTCATGTTAAATTTGTGGAAATAAGCCAGACGGCATTAAGTCCTTTTCTGAACCGTACCTGGTTGTTGGAACTGTTACACCTCATCCTGGACCTCTGTACCATCTCTACTAAGGACGTACAAAATCTGGAACTGCCCTATGTTGAGAGCTATGAGTACTGGGCATTGGCTACATTTGTCTCCCCAATAGTTGTGGAGCGTATCTGTAACAACGGCAAGTCTTTGTCCGATTTGGGGTTCGAGATCTTAGTATTTCATCCTGAAACCAAAACAGCGTTAGTTAGTACTCATGCTCAACGTGCTAAGCCTACCTCGGGGGACAATCAGAGACAATGGATCAATTGGCCAAGAGACAGCCAGGGCAGTGGTCCCTCGTAACAGATCTGACACATTGACCTTCCCCCTTGGGGGGAGGGCTTTTCTCTGTGGTGTCTTGGAATTCAATGGGCACAGTTTGTTTCTGACTAATCCAAAGTCTCTTACTATTTTAAAGGGGGCAAAGTGGGCAAAGTGTTTCTGCTTGCAGGAGACATGGTTTACCACCCCTTTTGACCTGGATGGTTATATTCTATTCTATTATGTATTGGGGCCAAACCTATTCATAATATCTCAGAATTTGGCCCTTACAGATTAACCGGAAATGTTCTATCTGCCTCCATTAAAAAAGCATGGTATGGCCAGGAGGTGAAACTGATTGCAACCTTGTATGATCCACCAAGGTGTGCGTATGACGGCTGAGTTAATGGAGGTGGTGATTGAGACTTTTAGAATGCCTTCCCAAGGGCACAATTATACTAATGGGAGATATTAATGTTGATTGTGCTCAGACCCAACAGAAAAAATTTAGACCGGGAAAATATGGTTCTGTAGGGAACAGGATAATGGAGTGGTGTGGGGTGCTAGCTGAGTTTGACCTAGTCCCCCTAAAAGTAAATGAGGGGGATTCACAGATCACCTGGTCCAATGGAATATACAACAGTTGTATAGATTTCATCTTTACAGACTCTCGACTTGCCAGCAGAAACCCAGAATTAGAAATCCTGCCTACCCCCGCTAGTGATTGTGCTATGCTGTCTATGAAGTGCACGGGCCCCCACTGATTCCTCGTGATGTGCTGGTAGTTAACCCTACAGTTAATATACAGGGCAACAGGCTAAGATGGTCCTTAAGCAACATGCAAAAATGTAATATTACACTAGGGCGCTGTGGCCTCACTCAAGGTGATCTGAGGAGGTTTCAGGAATTGTTCGGTCCCTCTGACCTGAGACACCTTGTTAAAAGTAGATACATGGGTAACCTGGGTGTCAGATATGACCACGGAATTGAACTTAAGAAAAAAGACTTGAATGGCCTGATCCCCTGGGTTAAGAGGAGTGGTGCCCTATCCTGGGGGGGAAAACAAAATTGGTCAACGCCACCAGGTCAAGATATAAGACATGGTTATGGGGGGTACACATTATCTGTAAAAACTGCCAGTTGGAAGTTTATAAACCGTCTGATTAGGACTCATGATACCAAGAAATTTTGGCAACTTATTTGCAGCCACGGGGCTGGTAACATGGTTAGGGAATTCTCTGGTATCTCAGATGAGCATTGGTGTTCCTTTGTAAAGAATGTTTATTGGTTGGAAACCGAGATGTGCCCGCCTGACAGGATTAAGACTATGGGTCATACACTGGTAAGCATACATTTAGGGGAGGTCGACGTAGTGGCCTGTATTACTAAAGATAAGGCCTCTAGTGCTACGGGCCCTGATGGTATTAGTAATGTCTTATTGAAGAGTAATCCTTAGTTTTGGGGCCCACTACTCCATCTTTTATTTAGACAGATCTGTGAAACGGGGACAATACCATGTTCCTGGAAAACTTCAATTTTGGTCCCCGTCTTCAAGAAGGCCTCCTGTGACCTACCGGCGAATTACAGGCTATTGGCCATGGTGGATTGTTGTTCAAAGTTATTTGCAACAATCTTACTGGAACTGTTTTCTGACTTGGTGGTGGAAAAGGGTCTTTTGAACCTGCAGCAGATGGGCTGCGGAACCACTCATTCAATCTGGGTTCTTATGACCTTGATTTCGGATATTCAGTCCTATACTGGCACAGCCCTATACCTTTGTTTTGTCGACTATATTGCCCCTTTTGATAGTGTGCTAAGATCCAAACTCTTGGAAAAGCTGCAGCGATGGGGCATAGACCCGATGTTGCTTTATTTCATCAAGCTATTACATAGTGACACCAAGGTTAGGGTTAGTCTGTCAGAGGAGGTAGTCCTATCAATTCCTTTCTTGACTAATAGAGGTTTAAAACAGGGCTGCCCTCTCACACCCCTGCTTTTTAATCTGTATGTGTCGGACTTGAAGCTGATCAATAACCACCCCCTGCGTTACTGGAAGGAGCTTTTCTCATGCTTGATGTACGCGGATGACACTGTGATGTTAGACTGCACAGCAGTAGGCTTGCAACGATCTCTGGATGCCCTCCATGTGTTTTCCAGTAAGCATCGGCTTCACCTAATGCCATGAAAACTAAAATTATGACTTGTGGCAAGGGTGTGTATGGTGTTGCCTCATTTGTGTCGCACCTGTGAGGGATCAAGCTAGAGCAGATTACTGAATATAGGTACCTTGGTATTCATATAAGAGCTACTTCTTCCTTTTCATATTTAGAAGAAGGGATAATGAACAAGGCTTGGCAGAAGTGGCTATCGATCAAACGGATTATCGACACCTACAGGGGCTGTTCTACTGAGGTCTGAAATCATTCAATGACCCCTGGCATATTATATGCACTAGAAGTATTCCCTGAAAAGCCTGTTGTATCCCCAGGTTGGAAGCGAAAATCCTATGGTCACTGCTCTGCCTGCCTGGGAGGGTACCAGTTGAAGCAATAAGACTCGAACTAGGACCCCCATCTCTTCTATCACTCTGGAAAGTCTTGGCCTGTAAATTCTGGGCCAAAATACACTATGGATGTATAAGAGAAGATACTATTTTAAGTGGGGCAATTTGCCACACTACTAGGTTCTCTAAAAGTGTATGGTACGGGGAGTTGGAGGAGATGGTGAGGGTCCACCACTATGTAATCGGTATACATAAGGTACCAGTGTCCTGGCTTGATTTCAGCTTATCTAAAATTGAGAGGAAGTCAAGATACTAGGAAATGGATTTATCACTGAGTCATTTGGCCAGACTGCATAGGTTTCAGATCTACTCACCTCATGGCTTCTCTATTGACCACCCAAAGTCCTATCTTATTAAACTTCATCTTCCTGCCCTGAGCAGATCTATTTTATCTGTTCGCCTCTGCACTCTCCCGGTCTTAGAAAACATGGGTGTCTGGGCGGGCCTACCAAGGGGAGAACGACCCTGTAGACTTTGTGGCATTTGCGAAGAGGCACTGTGCCACAATCTTAACGGGTGTGTAGCACTTAAAGTAGAGTATGACAAGGCTTATCACGAGTTCGTGCTCCATACTACAGACTCATTTTGGAACATGATTTTTAGTGCTGAATCATTGGTGATGACATCTGCGGCCCATTATGTCTGGCAAATTGCAGCATAAAGACTATCACCCTAAATTCCAAACTGGTGTAGTGATATATCTTAAATGATTCGATTATACTAGAGAATATCCCAATTTTAAATATTTTATTGTTTGGAAGCTTTAAGTATTTGAATGTAACAATTAAATGTTTTACATTTTAATCTTCTGTGAGGTATGTTAATGTATTGGATTTTACTATTGTGTAGTGTAAAAGGAGACTAACATCACCACATACACTTAATAAAAGAATGAAATGGTCTTCTCTGGTGTTCAGGAAGTTTCTGCTATCCTCTGCTTTGTTCTAAGTCACTAATAACATGTTTAATGTTTCTAGTATTTTCTCCTGTGCTCTAGGTCACTGAAGCTATGCTAATGCCTTCTTGTATGTCACAAGCACTAACATCATATACTGTCCTCTTGCATTGCATATACCACTTGAGCCTGTGTTGCTGTCGGCTGGTCCTATGGCGCACAAGCAACTTCACGATACACTAAGGTGTTTTATGATATCAAGGCTATGCTAGTTTCTTATGTCATGTACCACTACGGCATTGCTACCTCTTCTGGTATAACCTACCACAAGGCCCTTATACATTGCTATTATGCACTGAAGTGCCTAAGGATTGCAGGGCTGTTGCTCCTATCTGATATGCGCTAGGGCACAATGACTATATCACTTTCTCCTGTTTCTTGCAAGGACACTGATGCTATGTTTCGCTCCTCCGGTACATCCCAGGTGCTAGTGATCTATTCCTCTCTTTCAGGGTGGCATGGGCACAAAGGACGAGATGTGCATGGCATTCCTGTACATCTACCCTCGAAGCAACATCACCAACTGCAACAGCGTGCCCGATCTAGTGTCCATTGCAACAGCTCTAGGCAGGAACGTGTCCAGGTGAGCACAGCTGAAGGATTGCCTTGTTGCGGCTGATCTCTGATAGAATATTCTCAGCTGAGCAAAGCACTTAGTTCTGTCCTCCATCACCTGACTTTAATATGGACGTGCAGATTCTGTTAAAGGGGACAGTCAGTGGAGGATCTCTTCCACATCTATGTAAATTGCACCGATTTAACCCAGGAAAGAACCCTCTTCTTTGGTCGCTTTCTTGAGGGATACAAAGCTATGTCACCGGACAATTGGTGGAGAACCCTCTGAGGGGAGACAAGATCTCTCTGATAATAGCAGTGGTTCAATTTTTCAGGAATTGCCTGAATCCACTGATGGAGAAGGGATGTATCTTACCGAGTACTGAATGATGAAGGGAGTGGGAATCACAGTTGACACATGATTTATGCTAAATGTTTAACTGTTGCACTAAGAAAGAAAAGTATGGTTATTTCATTAAAGCTCAATAGACTGCAGCATGAGTTAGGGATGATGGTTGTGATGAAATCCTATTCTTGCCAGAATGAGTACAAGTGAGAGTGAAGTTTTCCATGCACTGTGCTCAATTTGCACATGAAACGTACCAAAAAGAGGGTAGAATACATCTTTTGCTTCTATTTTGGTAGCACAGGCAGGGAGCAGGCCATACACCCCAAAGATGCATGTCAATGGTGGAAGCGTCAAACAGCAATAGGATGAGCTCCCAAATAAATAGAATGTCCAAGCCCTGCTCTAAAAAAGTAAATCTTTACTAAGAGCTCTGAAGCCCAATTGTTACTAATCACCCAGCCGTACATGGAAAATCACACAGTAATATAGCCTGACTATATACTAAAAGCAGACAGGTAAACTGGGAACTTCATTCGGCGGGAGGGATATCAAAAACAGAAATATAGTTACCATAAAAGGGGGAACGCAAAGCAAAAACAATCTCACACATATATTTCACTAAGGTAGGGACATTGGGAGCCCCAAGATAAAAGACGAGGGAATCAGGGAACCTGAAAATGCCTGTGAAAGGACACCAAGCCCACAGGTTCTCTACAATGCTCTCTTTAGAAGACGCAAAAGCTTTGAGCAGGCCTTCTAGGTGCTGCCGGTAGGTTGTAAGTGGCTTGAAGATACTCGGTCGCAGCATAGATGTCTTCGAACCAGGTAGCTCGACTGACTGTATTGGGCGGCTTTAATGGGCGCAGCAATAGCTCAGGGTTCAGAGGTCAGCCAGGTGCAGGAAGTGATCTTTCAGCTCTTATCACATTTAGAACTGCTTAGCAACAGCAAGCCCCAGAGGTAATGCCTATGGATGTCACCAGTGCAGAGAAAGGTTGGATAAAGAGAACCACGCATGGATGAAATCTCTGTCCTGCACTTAGTCACTGGGTGAAGCATGCTGAGACACCCCCAGGAAGGATGTCTCCCATTGGCTACTTAGGTGTCCTGGTCTCTGGTCTCCAGAGCAGGCAAGCCCCAAAGTTCTTCCAGTTCAGTCCTGTAAGTTCCTCAGGGATGGTAAGGGAATGGGGTTCTCTCCCGCGTGCTGTCTTCACTTCTGTGGAAGGGGACTTTGAACTGTCTACAGCTCCAAGAGGTAATCAACAGAGTTGGTGGCTGGAACTCAATTTAAAGGTGAATCTTAGCAGGAGACTGTTGGTTTTTGAGCCTCTTGATAGAATGCAAAGTTGATCTCTCGAGGTGAAGTGTCTACTCTCTTTTGAAGCAATACCCAGAGTACGTTGCTCCTAAAGGAGTCACTCTGTGGCATAAGCTAAGTATGCTAGGGTATTACAAATTTGTGAATGTCCACTCCCCTGACCAGCAGTTCCCAGGCTGCTTTAGCACCAGGCAAATCCTGCCCCCTTGAGACCAAAGGGACACTGACCGGAAATGCCTTCCCTTACCTAATCAAACTCTGTTGTCTTGGCACCCAATGGTTTGTTATGGGTTCAACCCACTCCTTTGACGCTCTCCTCCTCACGTATGAATGAGATGTGAAGGTTCATCACTGAAGAACAAAACACTTTCCAGACTGAGCTGAGAATAGCTGTGCAAGGCCTGTGAGAAGGGGCTCCAGTATGACTTATTCCCATAGAGCAACACTGCAAAATCATCTGGAGATATGCCTCATCTTTATATTTGTCTAGCGTCCAGTTACAAGGCTGGCAGGACTCTTCCACCAGATATGAAAGAATACACATGTCAATACATTTTTACCATAGGGCTGCATAGTTAAAATAAATCCCACCTCTTAGCAAAGTTTTGAACTTCATAGGCATTTGGATCAATATCATATTTTCTCTGATGCTACTAGAGTCAGAAGTGCCAGTCGACAATGATATCATATTGATTTATTTTCTGAAGTCCAGTAGGTTTTTAAAGGAAAGTAAGTGGATGGTGCTTTCAGCATGCCATGTGCACATTTCCTGAAAGATAGCCATGCCGCCTAACAGCTGCTGCTGTGTGATTAGACTGTGTACAGCAGAGAGTAGGCATATGAATCAATGTGTAGGGGTTAGAGCAGGAACAGATTTGATGCATGTTGAAGGCAAGAGGAGTCTAAAAGTCAGGTGCATGAGGTAGAGGGTGGATGGAGACAGCTGACCAAGTGGCAGGAAAAAGGGAAGTAGAAGCCGGAGGAGTTAAAGAACAAGGGTGTGGTCAATGATGTGGCAAAAAATAAGAATGCTGATGAAGAAGAAAGGGTGAAGAAGGATGTGAAAAGTAAGGAGGAGAAGGAGATGGCACAGAGTAAGGAGGAAGTGAGGAGGAGGAGAGGAGTTACAACAGATGTAATAAGGTGGCTAGAGGCAGAATAAAGGTTGGAGGCAAAGGAGGAAGAAGAAAAGAGTAGGTCAGAGGTGACAGCAAGGCAGGAGGTGGAAGAGCGACATTTGAAGCAAGTTAGGAGAGACATCAGCTAGGAGAGGCAGAAAGCCAGAAGGAGGAGGTTGGAGATGGTGCAAAGGAGGAAAAGAGTAGGAAAGACAACAGAGAGAAGACCTAAGACGTTAAGGAGGAGGAGCAGACATGCTATAATGCCTGGTAGAAGGGCATTAAAAAAGGGTGGTGTATTAAACATATGGATGGAGGATCATTGAGGAGATGCAGGTGGAGCAGAAGGAGGAGTATAGTTCAGCGTGGAGAAGGAAAACATGGTAAGAAAGGTCTTCCTAGACACAAGACTGTTCAGACTCGTCAAGCAAATGGACGAGAATGGTGTGTTGGGGGTTAGCGCCAGGATCCTGGGAAAGGAAGGAGGAGAAAATATTAGACCCAGCTGGTAGACCAGCAAACATTGCAAGCCTTCTGGAGGAAGCCCTGGACTCAGCTTGCCATCCCTCAGTCTTACCTTTGATAGCTACCCAGCCCTAACTTGAAAGTATACAAAAGATCAGAGAACACAGAGTGAGGGGTCTCCTAGGAGTTCATGGTGAAAAGCAGAAGACCCAAAACAAAGGCATTAGAAGTCATGAAAGAAGAGAGCGGACACTCAAATTCCCAGAGGGGCTCATGTTTGTCAGTGGCGTATGTGAGAAACCTGCGGGCGTCCTCACATATACTCTTCTTTGGTCCTCTTCTCAGGTGGCCAGGGAAAGGCCATCGCTCTTGGATCCTGACCCTGGGGGTGGAGAAGTGAGGGAGGATCACCTTGGTCGTGGGTCCTTGGGGAGTGGGGACGAGATGTTCTCAGGTGGGAAACGGTACTCTCCATTTCCCTTTCAGGGAGAACCCTATATCCCAGAGGCAGTTATGGGGTATTGCTATCTCTGTCCCACTGACCCTGGGTCGTGTCCTAGGATACTTCTACTCTAGAACCACAGAAAGAGGGAGAAGAAGAAGAAAAGGGTTAAGGAAGGGATAGGGTATCTCGTTTCCCCTATTGAAGATCAACCCCATCCTTCCCCATCCTTCATAGGCTATCGTCGTCCAGCTCCCCTCATTTTCCCACATGTTTCAACTGACAGTACTGAAACGAGGAAGAACTCGAAGTAGTGAACACTAGTAACCTAGTTCAGCACTCTAGTACTGAGATGAGGAATTGGCGACTGGGAGTAATGAACATTAAAAGCACACTTTACCTGTCTAGTACTGGGACGAGGAAGATACCTGCAGAATACTGTGAGTGTCAGGCATGTCCCTTTAATTATGGTCAGGCAAGCCCCATTGAGAATGCACACCTGCAACCTGTCAAGTAGTTGCATGTGTATAAATGGAGAACCACAGAACAGGGAGAAACAGGAAGGCCAGTGTGGGAGAGACCTGCAGGGGGCACTTACTGAAAGGAGACAGCATTGGTGAGACTGGAGAAGGAGCCAGGACGCCGGCCGAGATCCCGAAGGACCTGGGAAGCCAGCGGCGAGTAAGGCTGTAAGGCTATCACAGGTGTGGGAGCCTCCATATGCCAATCCGAGCAGCTGGAGCTGCAGACTAGCAGGCCAGAAGAGGGGATGCCATCCGCGTCCCTGCCGAGACAACTGAGTAGCTGGCCTGCGAGTGGGGCTCGCAGGAGCCAGTCCATGGACTGGAGTAGCAGGAGGAAGCAGCGGGAGCCACTGCAGAAGACACCGAGGTCCAGTGAGTGTTGGGAGTGTTGGGAGAGAGCCACACTAGACAGGGGCGTTCATGGCTGGCTGGCTGCGAATAAAACTGTATGGGCAAAGTAGATAACAGATGACATCCAAGGTGCCCAAGTGAAAGTAAACTACGGAAAAGAGCGCAAGTGTGAAAGAGAGCCCTAAAAGGTGGGGTATTAACAAAACCACCACAAAGTAAACTTTTAAGGCCAAAGACTGGTAAGAGGTGTGTGACACAGTATGGCAGAGCGAAGCGGCCAACAAGGAGAAGCCAGAGTAGTGTAAAACTGCACATAAAGCCAAGAGGCCAACAAAGAGGACCTAAGTGAGTGTGACTTGGTACACAGGGCAAGTACAGAATAACCTGTGTGGGCTGGAGAGCCTAGGGGTCCTGGGTGCGCGACCTGTGATGGGTGGACCGTGTGGTCTGTCAACTGCGCCTAGACCAGGTAGTCCTGAATGATAAAAAAAGACATTGTGAAACAAACCAAGGGAGCCCTGAGACTTGGGGAACCATACGTGTCGTCTTGAGAACGACGCCTCAAGACCCTTTTCTTTGCAACTGCGTTGATTCGAACCTGGGGAAGAGAACCCTTAGGATTATTTGGAACTGTGTTGCCTTGAACCTCTGAAAGGTAATCTTGGGACTTTTGTGGAACTGTCTTGCACTTGGGGAAGTGGAGCTGAAAGAAAGCTTGGAGCTGGAAGAAGCTCAGAACTTTGAGTTTAGCACCATTCATTTCCTTTATTATCATGGACATCCCTTCACAAAGGTTAGCTTTAGTTGTGAGGGCGAGAATGGGTTTCGGACACAGACTGACTTTTACGTTGAACTCTTTGACTCAGACTTTCCTTAGTTTTGTTCAGGTTGGGAAATCCAACCTTAGCATAAGGCAAGTTAGGCCTTCTACCATCCTGACAATTAATTTAATAAAGCATTTTAATTTGAACTTTGAATCTGTTGTCTGTGTCTTGCTTCACAATGCTTTCACACGTAACATGAATGAAAGGCGTTAAAGCCTTGTGTAAGGCTTTTATGCCTTTTCATTCGTGCCACACCACATTTTCATTCTTTTTATGGTGGAGAGGAGGGGTGGAACGCAACTTGCTTTTCCTGCACCCCTCTTCTGTCCTCCATACAAATGACCCAGCATTTGCGGTGGCATCCATTTTCATGTCATCGCAAATGCTGGGGATCCATATGGAGCCCGCTGGCTTCATGTGCAAGCATAAAGCAGGTGGACTCCATAGGGATCCATTATAAGCATCCGGCATTGGTAGGCAGCATTTACAAGGAAACGCTCCTTCTCATGCTCGCATCTCAGGCACCATTTACAATTACAATTAAACGCTGCAGGCAGTTTACGCTGCCTTTTGCCCTGCACATTTGCACTCCACCCTGCAAATGACCAAAAGTTGGCGATGGCGAGCTGCCTACGTGTATGTACACACGCAGTGGCTCTACGCCGCCAAATTATGAAATGAAGCAAAATGAGCTCCAGAGACTTTTCATTGAGGCCAGAGAAGTTTTTTTTAAACCAGAGACTTTATTGTTGGAGCCGTAAGAAGAAAGTCCCCCGCCGCTGTGTTTTATTTTCTTAAGTTGGCCGAACCTTAGTAACAAATGCGGTCCGCTCAGACCCATGTAAAAGCCTGTAGCCCCAGTCCCGATATTGAAAACCATTTCCATAATGATCCCTATTAGTTGTTTCGGCAACCTTTTAGAGAACCAGGAATTGATAATGGGGCCCTTTCTGTTTTGGTTGTGATCTAATATTGTAAATACACTGAATACACCTGTACTTAAACCCTTTTCTATGTGTCTGTGATGTTATTACCTCTTGTACAAACACAAACGGAATCCTCTGCATCTTTTATTTAAACACTTGGGTGCTACATATCTGCTAAGAATCCCATCCTTAACCTATTCCTTAATTAATTTCTCTAGCATTTCAGAGCGAATTCACGTAACACCAAATAGGACAATGATTGTCTAATGTTATTGAGCAGTTTTAATGTGTATGACAATACCTGCCCACTCTTATAACCTATTCTTAATATTTTTCTTGGTTCCTATAAAGGCAGCATCAGCTTCTTAAGAGAAGCCTGTGCTTATTCCATATTTAGTGAATGCATTTTGCCTCTTAAAACAAGGATGTCCCACTCTAATACAGCCCGGGGGAGTGCCAATGTGATATATAGATCTTGAAGATGTCAAATAGTGCTTTTGAAATGTATAGAGGGGCAAATCTCTCATGAAGGCATTTCAATAGGTTTCACTACTGTCTTCCACCAACAAAGACCACCTGGCCCCTCAATGGCCCTCTGTTACTCCGCATTGGAAGGTTATTTTGCAGAGTCTATTGCTTTCTTTTGGTGTTTGCTGAACTGGTTTTAGGCGCTTAAATCCACTGAGCTACCTTTGAGTGCCAATGGATTTAATAGTTACAGCAAATTTTATGGTGGGTTGAATAGAGTTGTTTTATCTCCTCACAAGAATGTGATGTCGTAACTTTAAGCATTCATATTAATAGGTTTAATTGAATACAGGCATCTAATTAAAACCAGTAGTATTATCACGATCAGAAAATACACAAGCTTGTGACAAAGTTACCTCATGTTCATTGTCAAATAGATCTGGGAATGATGTCCCCAGGTCCTCGAAGCCAGCTATAACCTGGAATTATATATCTCCTGGTCACTCACTCTGCCAATTTTGGGAAACTCATCATTTAGGGGGCTACCCCTCCCCGAATACCACTCAATTCCAAAAGGATCACTTGGAACAGATCTTGGAGTGTCAACTGCAGATTATGGAGTAATAGGACTAGGAGAAACCCTTTCAAGCACCGAGGCCAACAAACCACCCATAGAAGATCTGCATTTACCATAAACCCACTCTTCTACAGAGGGATACCCCAAACCGGACCGAGAAAATGCACTAACCGATTTGGAGGCTGGAAGACCATGCAGAGGATGTGAGCACCCTACATGGGTTCAATCCCCTAAAGTGGACAGTTATGGAGAACATGCACACCATGGCCATTTAATACTTAAAGTATTAGAAGGAAGCACATCCCTCACCTATGTAGGGACCAGTCACCCAGATGCAATGCTACTTCTTCCCTATAAAACAAGAAACCTGAAAAGGCAAATGATCATGTCTCCCTCACAGCTGTATGCATGATACAGAGAGAGAGAATCCCCTCCAGACCCGACCTTCTCTTAAACCAATGGAAGAAACGCAGGCCCCAAACAACATCCAATAAGTACCGAACACAGTTTGACCTGCTGACCACAGGTAGGAGCCTACTAGTGCTCTGGGGAAGAGGGGTTTCAAGCAACATGCAGAGAGAGAAGACTGAGCTCGAGTGAAGCAGCTACAGCACATATATCTGTGAGAACATACTGTAAAAGATTCAAGCTGGTGGTTGGCCTGTGTGAAAAGATCATGCATGATTATGGATGTAGTTTTAAGAATTTTAGGAGTCTTTGGGTGATATATTTATTTGGTACTATATCACATCAAGACCTTTGATAAAGTTGTGTTTGAATGATTCTATATTCTATAGGCCAGTTAAGCTTTTGTATTGGCACTTGTCTAGTTTCCTAAATTTGTTTTTAATTAATGTATAGTTGTATGGATCTTTGTCTCTTCCGAAAATAAACTAAATTGACAGATTGATTGAAGATCTCCTCTCAAGAGTCAGAACTACAAGAACACCAATGACTGAGCTTGCTTGGACAGATCAGGTGACTCGTCCAGTCAATCAGGAAACAGCCATTCAACCCAAACCCTATGTAAGGGCCATCTCCCAGGACCGAAGTAAAAAGGGAGTGCAAGAATGCAGAATTGGTGAGCAGAAGTGTGGCTATTTGGAGAGAGTTGAAGGTAGAACAGAAGATGTTTGAGCAGGAGGAAGGAGGATGGTTTGACTTGACTCGAGTGCAGAAGAGGAAGTTGGAGAAGGTGAAGAATAAGAAGATGGCAAGGAGGAATACAAGGAGCTGAAAGACAACCAGGAGTTGGAGAGGAGGACTATAAGGTGGAGATGTAGGAAACATCAGGAGTTCATTCAAAACGTGGTGAAAAAGATATCATTAGAGAAGAGGATTGGAGAGTGTAGGCAAAGAGCATAAGCTTATATCGGAGGAGCAGATACACCCTATTATTAATATGTGTAAGAGGTGGAAATATGAGCATGTGGCAAAGCATCATGGAGGAGGAGTAGAGGGGGAGAGAGAGAAACAAAGAGAGAGAGAGAGATTGAGAGATGGATAAATGAAGATGTGCTTGAAAAGTTCCTTTAGATACAAGGTCTTTGTTTATATAGTACTTCAAATAGGATTCACCCAACTTCTAAGCAGTGTGATTATTATTAGCTGAGTCGATACTCAGTTTACTGACCTTAGACCTCTGAAGTATGTAAGGGTAAATTGGGCTAGTCAACATTTGGCCATGAGATTCGATATAAAGCCTCATTAAGACTTTGGTGGTCAATCAGTGGTAAATCTACCAAATTACCACCAAACCTGCCTTCCATTATGCCACTTGGTCCATGGGTTTATTACAGTATTACAAATGGTGGAAGGGTGGTGTTAATCTCAATTTTTAGTCCATGGGATTCCATGGGGTCTGTGGAGTGATTACAGCTGGCGGTAATTGCGCCACAATTTGACCTTAAAGTGGCGGATATACCTCTGGCATGATGGTGGAGGAAAATCCTCCACTTCATGGTCACATCTATAGTTCAGCGGCCCGGTAATAATGGTGGTAATTCTGTTAGCAATGAAACATAAGGTGGTGCCAGGAGAAGGAGACTATTCTGAAAAAGGAAGGCAGAAAGCTAGAAAAATCAAATCATTATTTCATTTTATTTTGATTCGAATATGTAAAAAATCATTAAACATTTTAATCAGTTATGTTAAAAAAGCATACTATATATCACGCATCAATACATTCATTCAATCTAAATAAATTCCTAAAACATTGAATTATTTTAAGATATTGGAGGAATATACAATTCATTTCCAATTCATTTCACCTATATAATTCATTTCCAATTCATTTCACCTATACAATTAATAATAGTTCATTCCAGACAAAGTATCTAACATCAAAAAAAGTGGCAGTAATAAAATTACAACTTTTTTTCCTGCACTACCTTAGTTGTAATGAGGCGCATTTGACAAAATGTCTACTATGTGGAGATTTTCTTATTTCAGAAGCAGAGTTATCCTTTGCATTTAAACTAGTCGCTATCAATGCTATATTGGTTATATCAATCAAGATCTTGCACCTCAGAGGCAATTAACTGTTCGTGCTCTATGTGGGTGGTGCAACCCCAGCAGTTATGCAATTCATATTCTATGTGAGGGGAGCTTTGATTGCTTAGCTCCTGCTGGGCAAGTTCTTGGTGATGGGGATTTTGACTGCTGTGGCCTATTCTGTTTCCGTTCTGTGCAAGTCTAGCTTGCATTTCCGAGGACCTTCACTTACCTGTTCAATTCGAGGCTGCTTGCACTGCTCAATCTGATGCAGTCCCTTCTCTATTTGAGTGGAACTTCTACTGTTGTGACCAATTACTTATCTGATGTAATCTTGTACTGTTAGGCCCACGACATTCGTGTTCCATGTGAGGAAAAATGATCTACTGAGGTCCATGGCATACCTTTTGCATCCTTAAGCTTCAAGAGTACACACTCCCCTCCATTGTTACAACTGTTGTTCTATGTGAGGGGAGCATCTACTGTGGAGACCCATTCATTAGCTGTTCACTGTGCGGGAATCTTCTGCTCTTGCTTTACCTTGCACTGATCCTCTCCACCTGTCACATGATGAAAGCTTGTATTGCTGTTGCCCTGATTCATCGTTTCTGTTTGTGTGAGAGAAGCCTGAACGGCTCCTATTCAAGTTGTCCTTTTCTCGGTGAGTGAAGCGTTAAATGGTTTGTGCTGCTGTTGTACCTATTCTTTGCATGCAGGGAAATCTCACAGTGTTAGTGCTCATGTGTTCCATTGGTGAGAGGGTATTTGTTCTGCTGCACACTGTGCTTTATCTGTTAATTGTGCAGGAAACCTGTGTTTCTATCCTGATGTGGACTGCTTCAGCATGATAATGATGTCCATACAGTTTACACTTTTTGCATGCATCAGCTGGATGTTACATACTTCTTACTCTCTTGTTAAGAAAAAAAATGTTTACTTCCTTAAAATCACATTTAGGGCCCAGTGCAAGGAACTTTTAGCATGGTGCAAAGTGACTTTGCACTGCCAACAAACACCTCAATTCAGAGAGTGGTGTAAAGTGCATTTTGGTGGAGCAAAGTCACTTTGCACTGCAAAAGTCCTCTTTGCACTAACGGGCAGTGCAAATAGTACTTTTGCAGTGCACAGTGACTTTGCTCTGCAAAAATACACTTTGCATCACTCTGTGAAAAGGGGTTTTTGTTGACATTGCAATGTGCAAAGTCACTTTTCACTGCACTAAACGTTCAATAAATTAGGCCCTTACTCTCAAAGTTTAAAAATCGGGAGTAAAATACTCCCACCTCAAAATCTTATCTGGAGCACTGGTTAGACCAAATAAAACAAAACATACATCACCTGATATTTAAAATACTACTATTCTAACAGTTTAAAGTTGACACATTTAAAAGAAATAGCACAAATGCATTTCCCATTACTCCTATTAGTTCTATTTCAAAAGTAGAAAATGTTATTATAGAAGCTGCAAAGGAAATGTATTAGTTACTACTAGTAGTATCATTTCAATGGTGCAATGCACTTTTATTCAGCCCAAAAAAATACATGATAGCCTGTTGACTACATCTAAACATTCGTATAGACTGCAAAATAAAGCAACTGATGTGCAAATGCCATTTTCTATAACATCAGCAAAATAACCACTTGAAACTTATTAAATTTCAAGTATTAGTATTTTAACAAGTAAAGCTAGCATGGCCCAAAAAAGAACATTATTTACCAATTACTAATACTTTACAAGCAAAACCAAAAAATAACATAAAACAATATAGCGACCCCTGGAACAATTACATTTGGCAAATTAAGATCTTGGATTTGGGATGACCCTGAATCAGATGATGTGTGAAATGTTACTCAATTAATTTGCACCATCTGCAGAGCAAAATTAAAAGGGTAACCCTTAAAAAATCATTGAGGAAATTCAGCAATGTTAGCACATATGCAAAAGAAACATGAGCAGATACATTTGAAAAAATGCTTATATAAATAAAACAACCAAACAAACTTCAATAAAAAAGCAGTTGCACTGTAGTTAGTCAAACTAAAAAACAAAATACTAAAAGAAAACATGGAAACGGTAACTGTAGAAAAAGGACATAAATTGGTGATTCTGTGTCACCTCCAAATGTAACAAGTATTGATCCAGACTATGCTTATTCTTTTTTAGGCTGCTTAAAATATGAAACAATAATTGCAGAAACAAAGACAAATGCTGCTACTCGTCTGCAAAACTTAAAGTATCATCAATTAAGACATACTTTTAAAAAGTAAATATTTAGTAAAAACTGGTGTTTTTTTAACATTATAGTACACATATAAAAATTATTATTTTAAATTGTACATTTGTATTTTGTTGTGTATTCATAAATGTGGGTTGTTGCTTTTTAAAAATACATGTATTACAATAAAACAGTATATTTCCAAAGTAAAATAAATTATATATTTTTTTAAATAAATATAATTTCCCTAATATTTTTTTAAATCTCTTAAACAACATATGTGTATGTTTTACATAATGAGTTACATTAATACATAATTAAAATAATCTTTTGTTATAAAATAAAAACTTTATACATTAAGATATATTAAATATTTCAATAATATCTAATCATAAAATACCACTCAGTATGTTTTGTACATGCTCCCATTTACTAAATATAAAACATTCAATTATAGTAAACAAATAATACACCAAAACAAAATAATAAATTTCAATACAAATCTAAATCCAACATATCTACTTCTTTATTATAATTACTTATAATACATAAGTAAAAAAATTAATTTATAAAATTAAAATGTAATACACAATCTATATATACGTGTAAACATTAAAACAAATCTACAAACACAAATACACTTCATACCAATTTAAAAAAAGAAATCCTTTAATATTACAACACATAATATAATTTTTCATTTTGTTTAATGCTGTACAAAACATACTAACACTGAAAATAGTTTTTACTAATTAAAACAATGAAAACTACCTACATCGGTAAAACAAAATAAAAGTTTAAAACATATGGTATTTCAGTATTAATAAAATGTAGACTTGTACATGCTTCCTCAATTTCTGGTGATTTTCATATTGATACTGAGAAGACATTGATCAAGTACATACAAGTATTCATATTACAGCTCGGAGAACCTATAATTGGTATTTTTCAAAAAAACTATTATACATAAATACAATCTAATTGGAATTTTTCAAATTTAAAATTTGGTCTTTTTTATTTGACTCTCTTTCAAAGGTTCTTATAAACATTGGCGGTAAGGGACGGCTTTAAGGGCAGATGTTCAGGCTGTCACAAAAATTGTATTTACATTTTTACAAAAACAAATCATTTTAATTTTACACAAGTATGTAAAAAACCACAATTACAATAAACATGCATATATTTCAATGAAATACATTATAACACATAATTTATAAAAAAAAGAAATAGTACATTTACATATAAAATATTTTGCAAACACTTACAAAACCTTAAATCACAGATTTTAAAAATGATTTTACAAAAGCCCAAGTGGTGGGCTACTAACTTGGATTGATCCAGCTCTGTACTGGAGGTTAGTACTCTGTACGCCAAATTCCCCAGGTCTCCAACATCTGATAGTCTCCACCAAGGGTGGCCAATGTATGTTATTATTTAATGTTTACAACAGAACGGATTCTAGCTCGTCATCGTAGAAATTCAGGAGCAGGTTTTGACTTGGGAAGGTTCTAATGTGTATAATACCACAGTAGTTGCTGCAGGGGATTTCAACATGCAACTGGCACCATTGGTAGAGTTTGAGGGGATGTGGGATGACCAAGACGAAGCGTGGACATACCACTCATAATTGCTGCCCAAAGAAAGCCCATAAATTAGCAATAGATACTATACACATCCTACATGAGTTGGAATTAAGAGCATGCAATGGGTGTTTTATGAGTGACCACCCTGCTGGCAATACATATTTTGGACCCAGGGGTTCCTCCCTAATTAACTGTATGTTTGTTTCTGCCAGGGCTTTAAAAGGAAATAACTGAATTTGACATTTAAAATAAACATGATAGTGATCATAGGCCACTATCATTTGCTCTTACATCAGTGTTAGCATCTCCTCTGACCCAAGAACACTATTCTACCAACCAGGCCCTAGCTATAACTGGTCATGCACTTAGGTAAATTCAATGGGTAAATGAATTCATTGTGATTTGAAACCTGTCCTTTATGAGGTGGTCTTTCCTCATATTGAGAAAATGTGTTGCAATAGCACTGGGCGATGGTTTCCAAGACTTTGGGAAGGAATCTGAAGGAATCTTTCTTCTTGTTACGCACTCAAGATCCTTGGTCAAAAAGCAAGCATTTGCCCAGGTGGAGTGGTATGAACAGGAGTGTACCCTAGCCAAACAGGCCCTGATGGCCAGTATAGTTCTGGGACCGTCTGTAGACAAGAATTCATTGCGCACAAATTACTAAAGAGAAAAAGAGACTTATCTTAAGTCCACATGGGAGTGCATCGCATCTGCTCTTCACAGTGTGTTTTGTGTTACTTCTTGAAACTTGTGCCAAGCACAGAGATTAGAGGTGACATTGATATGCAGTGCAGTGCAGTGTAACTGTAGAGGCTTGGGAGAACCACTTTTCCAAACTGTGGGACTCTGAAGCTTCAGAGGAAACGTACACGATGCCCCTGGTAGCAGAGAGAGGGCTATCATTCCGTATTGAAGCTGTCACTATTGTCATCAAATTGCAGAATGCAATCAAGGCGGCGGGACCCGATAAGGTACCAATTGACATCTTTAAAGATGAACCATCAATTTGGAATCTTTACACTGCCTGTGCCAATATGAACACTGTGCCCGAATATTGTCAAATGGCAGAAACTGTGCCTATCTTTAAAAAAGGACGGAAATAAGAACCTGCTAATAACCGCCCAATATAGCTTTTAGATCGCTCAGGCATAGTTTTTGCCAACGTGGTCCTCAAACACATCCAGTCATAAGTCATTAAGAATGAAATACTTAGTACACTCCAGGCAAGCTTCCACAGCGGTAAGGGCACCATAGACCAAAGCTTCCATCTCTTTCTCCTTATCCAAAAATATACTGTCCTAAGGAAAATGAAATTATATGCTACCTTTGTGAACTGTGTTCCTCACAACCTCCTTTAGGATGTGTAAGGTAAAATAAGGATGCCACATTGTCTAATCTCAACTATACAATCATTGTACAGGTATGATAAAGTGGTTGCCAATTTTTGGCTAGGCAGAAAGGTTACTGCACAATTTGACAAGACTAAAGGAGTAAGACAGGATGCATCTTGGGCCCCTTGCTTTTCTGCAAATGCATAGAGAAGGTCATTAAAACTTTGCTTTCGGAAGGCAAAGACCCCCCTAAACTAGGCCTATAATTAACCCACTCTCTTCTTCGCAGACAACACTGTAATTGTATCTACCTCCCCCCAAGGGTTGAGGTCATCCTTGGCGTTGTTCACGAAGAAGTGTGGGGAATTAAGGTTTAGCTTAGACACTGACAAGACTAAGACCCTGGTCTTCAAGTCCAAGTTTGGAAAACCTCAGAAAATGGACACCAAGGTTTCGAGGACAACACCTTAGAGCAAGTAAAGTTGTATAACTACCCCGGAATCAAGTTCCATGAGATCGGTTTTTGGGGATGTCATTTGGAAAAGGCCTGTGTTAGACTGGAAAAATATAGTAGGGGGACCTGTACATTCTTCAGTAGACACAGGAGGGGGGCAATAAGGCCAGTCTTGGACCTGTATATGAAATAGGCCACTACTTCTCACCTCTATGGGGCTGAACTCTGGGGATACGTAGAATACCAAGAGTCTGTCTCTTGTAGAAAACAAGTTCTTAAAGAACCTTCTCTCCTTATCATGTAGTACGCCCAATGGCTTAATTCACTTATATAAAAACTTGTGCCCAGTTGAGATCATGGCCTCAATTCATCCAATTGTATATTGGCTATGATTATGGTATACCCCTGAACTTGTAGCTTTTAGGAATGAGTTGATCCAGTGATGAGTCTAAAGGTGGGCACCAATTTGGCCTGGGTTGTTTACGTGAAAAAGGCCTTTGTGACTTGAACGAGCAGGATTTCTGGCTGTGCCCTACACAGATTAAGAAAGCCATGTCCATTAGAATTAAAAGTAAATCATATCTGGCTTATTATAGGAAGAATATGTTGGATGCGTGCCGTAACCTGAAGTTGGCTCCCAGCTATTTAGGTACCAAACATGCATTTGGTTTTGAGAAATATCTCGATTATGCTAATCCACCATTTGCTCGAGCCTTATTTATACATTTCAGACTGGGCAGACTTAAGATGGCTGACTTTACAAGGCCATGGGGGAAGGATCCTTTTGGTAAATGTCCCCTCTGCAGGAGACAAGAAAACATTTTTGTTTTTCTGCCCTCAGACAAGGTATTTGAGAGCGCTTTATCCTAAACCCCTTCTGATATTTGCAGGATTACGTACTACCTCTGATGTCCTGGAACTTTGTAGATGAACAGACAGCGCATACACTGTACACAGAGTAGCCAAATGTATTCATTGTGCTTGGGCACTAAGGCCTAAAGCGTAAATTCAGGATACAATTGAACAAGGGAAATTAAGCTACACTTTAAGGGGGGCAATAGGTTCGACAATAGAGAGTCTAGATGTGGGGCTGCAAGTATCTCTCCCCCTTGCATTCCCCTCCTCCCCCCACTACCCTGGGGCTATGATGTTTTTAACCAAGGCTCACATTGTAATTCATGTTACAAATGAATTAGGGAAACTACGTCATAGTTTGAGTGGCTAATATGCCAGATAAGGGAATGTTTATTTCGGGATTATGGCGTTTCCTTGATGTGATTGTTAACACTCGTTTTATCCATTTTATACATTTCTCATTATCTTTTTTAGTATTTATATGTAAACTAAGTATAATACCGTATTAGAATTCATATTTTATCAAATTGTTTTCATAATTGTGTATACTTTCGAATACAAGTTTTACCACAACAAATGCATCTTTTCTACATACACCAATGGGAGATGAATACATCTGTGTGAATTGGCAAACTTCATGTTCTCATCCCCCTATCAATCCCAATTCCTGCCACTAGGGGCAGGTTTTCATTTGACATGTTCTCATCCCTTCTACAGTTTTGGGGATGCTGCTGAGAAGATCAGGACTTTTCAGTGGGACGCCGAAAGCACTCAGATTTTGGAGGAAATGTCCCGGGACGCCATGCAGTTCATTTACCTGGCGAGCCAGACGGTAGGCTATTTGTGTGGCATGGAAGTTTGGGAAGAGAACAGAATGGGGTCTTTTGTCTTTTTGATCATTCTTCCCACAGTGCAAAGAATTATGTGCAAATCTTTCACATGGATTGGTTCACTCCACGTTGGATCTCTAGTCCTTTTCAGGAGTACAGATACTTGTGCACTGAGACACAGGTAAATAGATGACCTACAGACGTGTGTTGTTGAAAACCATTATAGAGTTAAGTGATGCTCAATAAACAATGCATGTGGGGAAGAGAATGGGGGTCCCTCAGTCTGCCTTCTTGCTTACTCTGCCTTCTTCTGCCTTATTGCCATAACCACTGCCAGCTCCTTAATTAGATTGGCATGGGGGACAAAATGAACCTGCCCCAGAAAGGATGTGTTGCAGCTGAGACTTTCAGCTACAAGGCTGCTAGGCCAAAGCCACTAACCCTCCTCTCGCATTAAAATTTCGCGGCTCGGGAGAAAGCTCAACGTGCTCGCCTTAGAAGCCAGACGACACAAAGCACCACAGGTTCAATTCCCGGGTCCGCACTTAGAAACCTCTGGGTATTAAGCGCATTCTAAATAATCTATCATATCATATCACCTGATTTAGGGTGAGGGGCCCAGCATTTAAAGGGAGTTTAAGCAATGTATTGTGGTTTGCAGGGGTTCTACAGGTACATTGTAAAAGCAGCATGGGCAGCTTAAGTCATAGGATCAAAGTTGACCAATCAATGAGAGGAACAAAAAAAAAAACTCCTGTCAGGGATGTACTGTTGCAGCAGTTGGTATTACGTGACACCTCCAGCAGGCGTTGTCAGGTGCTCTCGTAGTTAAGGAGTCATATATGAGACGTTCACAGTGAGGTAGGTCAAGAAAGCATCGCGTCCAAGGAGTGCCGCACCCATCATGACTGGGGGCTACAACTGCGTGGGTAAATTCAGAAAGGTTCGGAGTATAAAGGTTTTTTCTTCTTGTAGCTGCAAAGTCAACTTTATGGCGGCGCGGAACGTTTGTGGATAGAGCATAGCATTGCTAGGCTCGGCGGAGACGGGGGGGGGGGGGCTGTGAAATATAGTATGTTCGCCAGTTGGGTGGGGGTGAGCATAAATAGAGAGCATTTACAATGTGAGATGGTGCTTCGAAACAAAGGTTAGCCGGGGTGCAACCAAAACGGAGGGGACCAAGCTTACCTTGTGAATATATAGAAGGTTTGTGTATGCCTCGAGCAGGGGATCCGGCTTGCCCGGCGGAGACCAGCAGAGATTGGGACTTGCGGCCTTAAACACCGGCCTTTAGCAGAGGCCGATTCCGCCTGCCGGCAGAATGCTTGCTTCTTAGTTGTAGGGCTGATTGCCCAATCATATCGACCGATGGAGGTAGCAAGTGCAGGGCCATCCAAGATAGTGAAGATGGCTGCAGCCATTTTAACGCTGTGTCCAGGGTTCAAGCAGTGAATGGGCCAGGTGGAAGGTGGCAGGCTGGGGGACCACAGCAGCTGCTTCACACGCTGTGGACGGTCAGAGTTTGTTACAGCACTTGCACGTTCCAAATTGTCTCATGGCCTAGTACAATCGCTTTTTTGTTTCTGTTCTTGTTTTGTTTCTGCACCCCTGTACCTCTCTGACCTGCACTCGCCTCTGCCCCTTTTCTCCCTCTCCCCTTCATTTCATGTAACAGCACTGGCGCGTTCCGAATGTCTCACGGCCTAGTAGGATCGTGTTTTGATATCGCTTTTCCTTCCCTGTTCCCCCTCCCTTGCCTGATGCTCCTTTAAACGCCATTTGCGGTATAGGCGCATAATAAATAACCAATAAATAAAATACAAAATAAAGATCCATTTGAGACCCAAAAAGACCCAATAACCGCAGGGAAACAGCACTAAAGGAGAAACACATAGAGGGGAATCTGTCCAAGGTGCAAGAAGGTCCCTTCCAGGAGGACATAATACAACGTAGAGCACTCCTCTTACAGCAGTGGCCCAAAGAAGAAGATGCAGTTCCCCCAGAGAAAGGCGAAGACAAGGCAGAGGAAATGCTGTGCCTTGCCTGTGGGAAGAGGAAGCCCATTGAAAATCTAAGTCTGCTCCCCAGGTACCAGGAATGTATACAAAGAGGGGGTGTCCTGGCTGTTGAAGTCAAAGCTATTTGCAACCAATTTTGTTGCAAATCAACGTAGTGTGATGGCTACCCTTAGGAGGCGTTATTTAAGCATGCCCTAGGGTAGGTGTACATGCAGGAGGAAAATAATACACATGCGTAAACTGATGAGTGCGAGGAGGTAGAGTTTTTATTAAGTAGCTGTCCTCATCCTTTATAACATTTTCTGAAAAAAGTACCAGGAGTCAGACCTTGCCCCTGTAGTTAAGACAATGCTACAGGATAGTGGCAGGAGAAGAACTATCAAATGACACTCCTACCACTTATAACTATTCGCCCGGGGCTAATCTACTGGAAGATACTTTCCTGAGCCCCAGTCAAGATCCATCGGGAGACAGGCTGAGCCCTGTTAAACTCGAGCAGTACTTACAACACCTTACACCCATACTTGTTATCTCCACACAGCACCTGGAATGGGTACCCCGGGGCCACATGTGTCCACTGGGATTGGATGATGTACAAAATGGAGACACTTCCAATCCAAGTGGGGATACAATTTGGAACACCCAAATCCTCATAATCTGGAACCTTTCAGGGGATCTGGTGCTGAGCAGTAGGTTCTCCAGGTTCAGGGAATGGATGGGATGCTTGTGCCACCATTATCAAGGCCATAAAACATCAATCATAACCCTGTTGGTGAACCAAGCAATCAGATGCTATGTCCTTGGAGAAAGGGGGCATATTTCTTATCCTTGTCCCAAAAGACCTCCAGGTCAAGATCTACAGGGTAGTTGAGAGCAGAAAAATCAGGGATGAGAGGAAATATCAAACAGTATCTGGGAAAAGGTAGTCAGATGGTGGAGAGTGGAATGGGGAATTGGAGCAAGGGTGGAGGTATGTGACAGGGTGAAGGGTGAGATGGGGGAACCCCAGTCTCTGAAAACCCATCATATGCCATGCCTATTATTAATGGTGCCCCCTCTTTTGCAAAATGCCTTCCAGAACTTTTTCTGGCCATTGTTCTTCTTCCTCTTTTTTCAGGATCACAACTCCCAGAAGGCACCTGGGTGCAACAAGGAAAACCCAGATCAGAACAAAATGAGCAGAAAACCCAAAACACTGCAACTATTACAGACTTTGAACTGACACCACAACCAGATGTTGTCCAGCACCCCAGAAAAGCAAACAACTCATTGTGGAAGCAGAAAACAAATAAAAGGGTGACCTTACCGTACTTCTGTGTTGAGCGAGAAATGTAGAGGTAAGGCTGATCCCTGGCAGTATCCACTGTGTCACCCCTTAAAGTGTATAATCAAGGAAAACCATGTAACTACTGGGGAATCATCCCAAATGCAGGGAACAAACCCCCAAAGGGGGAAAAACTCTGAGGTGTTGAAAACCCTTGTAACCAGTCGAGGACAACAGAAAAGGAACACCGCCGCAGAGGCAGAACCATGGTAAGGCAAGCAAAGATTCCCAGGATTTGCAACAAGGGTGGAAGCGAAACAAGCAGGAGAACAAAGGAAAACAGAGGAGTAGCAGGTAGGACGAACAAGCAGCATGATCTGAGCGAAACTGAAGGAAGAAGGCAAGCACAACAGAGGGAAGCTAGAGGGCCAGGAACCATGTCAAGGAAGAACAACAGCTTCTTAGCCAGGCAAGGAACTCACCAGCATTGCAACGCAGTGCTTTTCTGTTTCAGGTGGTCCAAAGACACTGGTAAGCTGGCCTTCGCCGTCATTGAACTAGACCGCCGCATCGGCCCATTGAAAAAAAGTTTGCAGCAAGGTCATGCCTAGCGGAAGGGTACCACACCAGCCTCTGCGATGGGAAGGCCTTCCATCGGTGCCACAGGAAGCGAGCCGTGACAGGAACTTTCCAACTCACAGCATGCCAGAGAAACGGCAGAGCAGCCATTTTAGACTGCTACAAAAACTTTGCTGGAAAGGTGGGAGGGGCTTAGAGAGTTTTTTAAAGCCTAGAACCTTTGTAAAACAGTCCCTGGGGAAAAGTCAGGCACAGGTTTTCTCATAGAGTAAGGTGAGCTCTGCAACCAGTGGAAGGATATGTAGGGGACAGAACCAGCAGAATCACAGTATAAATGAAGACAGGATGATAGAGTGTAGGTTGTTTGAGTGCGGTCGAGGAGGCCAGACATAGTAAGGACACTGCATAGGAGCATGGAGGCAGATTACTCAGGCAGAATGCAAGGGGGGTGTTTGTGAGGGAGAGTGGTACCCGTTTGTGAAAGTGAAGCATTTCTGAGAGAAACACGAGTGAATGAGAATTTGTGCTCACATGGTGAGAGTAGTTGTGAAGGAAGAGTGGGAGATAGGAGTAGGGCATTGAGGGTAGTAGGTAGAATGAGAGGATTGGGTGTTGGGAGAGGGAAAGAATAGTAGAGGGTGTAGGATCAGGGTGCTGGCAGAAAGGAGCAGGAGAGAAGTGGGGGGTGAGAATAGTGAGAGTGAGTGTAGTGGGAGAGTGAGCAGGGCACTATATCTCTGAGTGAGGACTGAGAAGAAGGGCATAGTGAGAGGTAAGGTGAAGGGTCTGGTGAGTGGCATGGGGACAGTAGTAGTATAGAGATGAGAGAGTAGTATGAAAGACAGTAGTGTGGAGAGAGTAATAGTGTGCAGAGGGGAGAGTAGTAGCAGTATGGAGAGAGTAGAGTAGTGGTGAGTGTGATCGGGTGGAGTTAAGCAGCAGAAAGAGAGAGAGGAACATCAGAGGGATAGAGAAGGAAGTGTCAGGGAGTATGAGGAGAGGGGGTGGATGTAGAAGGAGGGAGGAGAGTTGGAGGAGATAAGGGCGAGAGATAGAGAAACAAAGGGAGAAAGGGAGTGGAAGGTCTGAGTGTGGAAGGACAAGTCCCGGTAGGCCCGGAGTGTCTGGAAGGCACAATCTCTTACATTTTACCAACTGTTGGGGATCTAAGAACAGGGACGACCTAGATTGTTTTCAATGGAGCTTAGCCAGATAAGGTATCGCTTGAAGACATCATGACAAAGATAGACAGATTTTAGACACTAGGGGTTAGCAATCACTCGAGATAATCCTGGGGTTGAGGGATGCCTGGGCTAAAATGGGAACATCCTGCACTAAACTAGAGAGAGGGGGACGGCCCTTAGCAAGCGCCTCTCCTTTTCCCAGTGTGTTACATTGAGCACACGTCCCCTTCGCATTAATCTACACATTCTCACCCAAAGCTGTTGTTGAACATCCAAAATAACAACAACAAAATCCTTCAATTTTCTAGGAGCCTGTGCAATTTATTAAGGCCATCTGTGACAACTGGCAGTGGAAGTGCACATCATTTTCATGATGCAATCCCTGAACCCCTCCAAACAATTGTACAAACACTCACACTCACTCACTCCCTGACACCAACATAGAACAAAAGCATGCACAGCCTCTTCATCAACCTTCCTCTTTTCTCCCTTTGCCCCTTTCAACTAATCCAGAATAGGACTGCAAGACTTATCCTTGGCCTGAAGCCCAGGGACTGCATCTCTCCTGCCCTAAAATCTCTTCACTGGCTCCCGGCGACTGCAAGGATAACATTCAAAACCCCATGCATCATCCACAAGGCTGTCCGGGGCCTGGGACCTCTCTACATTCAGCTTTCTCTCCTGAAATACCACCCAGGCCAGAATCCTTCGGTCTTCTGGCTCCAATTCTCTGCAGGTCAAACGTTTCTCCAAGAAGAGAGTGGGAGGTAGATCCCTCTCCTTGGCTGGTTCCTCCCTCTGGAACAGCCTCCCTCCACCCCTTAGACTAGAGCCGGATCTTCTTACGTTGCGGACACTTCTCAAGACCTTCCTTTTCTCCTCTTCCTTACCTCTTCCCCTCCCCTGCTAAACTCTCCACCTGCCGCTGTGACTGGGGCCGAGTCCCTTCAGAGTCATACAGGGACCAGACCACCCCCCCACCAGTCCCTCCCAGCATCCTTTGCCAGCACTTGCCCCCGGGCTCCCTTTCCCGGACTATCCCAACCCAATCCACCTGTCCACTGCACTCTTCCTCCCCTCCCCCCTTTTTCCCTGACACTTGCCACCTTAGCCTGAACAGCAATTGCCCGCCCCCTCCCGTCTTTGTACCCCACTCTTGTACTTCTCTCTCTATCCCCAACCCCCACTTGCACTTATCACATTGTCATGCACTTGCACGGTGGAATTGTCACAAGGCCAATATAACCGTTTTTTTGTTCATGTTGCTGTTTTGTTATGATATCCCATCCCCCCCACCTTCTTGTCTTGTGGCGCCTGGAAAAAAATGTATAGGCGCCATACAAATGTCCAATAAATAAAATAAATATTACATTAAAACATGCATGCATACAACACTTTCTTTAACTTGCCATTATACGTTCACCCGCTGCTTCTCTTTGGGTGGGCAGCAGATTCAGGAACAGGCGGTGCCCCAGAAGGATTAGACCATATGGGGTGCTCGCTGTCCTACGCGTCGATTTCAGTTTGGTTGCTAAGCAATCCAGGGGAACAACAGCCCTGAGACATACTCACCGTTGCGTGCATTTTATTTGTATTGCTAAAATAAAGCCTGTTTTTTTTAAACAAAAGTAAAACCTGTGGATTGCCAGGGGGACCACCAGGGAATGTTGCAGGGGACCCTAGAGCCCCAGATCCCCTCTGCAAATGCACCTGGATCTGCCACGGCCAGTCGTCTCTTCCCTTTCCTGTCTGAATCTCTCGGACCGATAGATAGTGGTCAGTTGTTTCACCCACTATCTTACTTAAAACACCTGCCACAACTCACAAATGTTGATTGCAACAAAAGTTCTTAACCTAAACTACACCAATGTTGTCCTCCCATTGCAATCACTAAGGTGCACTCCTGAACACACAACAGCAATCACTGGGTTTCCCTCCCATTTAGAGGATGTGCTTTTACAGCCTTCTCGTGACAACTAGCTGACTACCAACCCCTTCCCCCTGGAGGCCCACAAGGTTCAGTCCTCAGCCCCTTTGCCTTTATCCCTTTAATGTGTTCTTAAGGAGTATTGGTACCTTCTTTTAATTTGAGTATGGCCTTTTGCTACTGGCACCCACATCTTCATGGTATTGCCTTCCCTCTCACAATCACCCCAAACTCATATCTCAGTCTTCCTTTCATCTATGAATGGATGTCCACCCACTGCCTGATGTTCGCTGAATTCCCAACATGTATCTCACCTAATCCACCGGTTTCATGACTGTCCCACCCCTCATCTTTCCCCTGTCACATTCCCCACAGATAAGCAGCCGACCAGCCACTATTACTCCTTACAAAAAGGCAAACAAATCAATAGAGAGTAAAAATACTCTCAACAGAAAATAGTAAGCAACTGACACCCAAACAGCTTCATGACTAAGCGGTGATAGCAGCAGAGCAGTGACAAAGGAAGGGCTGCCGCTATTATTAATGCCTGATCTCAAAAGGAACTTTATGGTAAAAGTGCATCTTTTAATTTGAATTAATTGCAATATACAATTAAGTATATTACAAAAGATAGATGTCCCATATTTGAATTGGTCCCTTGCTTGAGCGGATTCATTGTTAGTGACAAAATATATGATATGATAACTTATTTATAACACGTTTAATACTCAGAGGTTTCTAAGCGCGGACCCGGGGATCGAACCTGTGGTGCTATGTGTCGTCTTGCTTCCAAGGCGAGCATGTTGCTGCTGAGCTTTCCTCCCGAGCTAACAGACATTTTTTAACTGAGCCATGTAGCAATACTTTCTTTTTTTAATTTATTTTAAATTTTTATTTGTTTGGATAAAATAGATCTTTACAAAATATTAAAAAATCAACATTTTACATATTTGCCACATTAAAAATACAATTAACTTACAAAACATTTCAACGCAACACAAGACAAGCCTAAAAACAATAAATCAAAAGAGAAAAAAGATAAAAGACCTAAAAAGCGAAGAGAAAAAAGAGGAAAAATAGAAAACCTTAATTTCCCCAAAAACCTGCACCCCATACTAGATTAATAATTACTACAGCTATATTAAGCCATAATAACTGTGGAGGCATTGATCCCAGATTGCCCAGCGCTTGAATGGGCCAAACCTAGCCTTGAAAGGTCCTGACCTACTGCTAGGTCAATACTTTCAATTTCGACATCGGAGCGCTGCATGGGTTGAATTCTGAAATGATAGGGATTCGGTCAGATATAAGCTTGGTCTAGGCACAATGTCAACAATACTGTAGGGGTGGAGGGCGGGGGTCACCCCCGAATGCCTAAAGCTTCCACAGCGCATCCTGCGGTTATCATGATGTTTTGGACTATACCATATGACTCTCATGAATTCTGACCGTTTGCTATGCTGGCCAGGGCTGATCGGAGTTGTAGTCCAAAGTTGCAAACCCCAGACCTGGGCAACTATATCAAAATGCCCTTGTGACATTTGGAATGTATTTATGTACTCTTCGTTTGTCTACACCCCTTTTTCTACTTGATTTACGGACTAATTTCTTCAATCTCATACAATCTTATTCTGCACACAAGTCCTCCACACACTGTGACTTCAAGCCCACCAGTTACAACAGCAACATTGAAGGAGCTATGGCAAAGCTCACTTCTTTGGCTCTCTTACAGATCCCCACATCCACGGCTAACCCAATCTTTCAGCACTGTAATGCTCTAGATCTTGGGCTCTCGAAACAGATTAACACGCACCCACGTTTCATCAACATACCTATAACCATTGAAAATGGATGGGGTTGAGACCTGGTTGAGCTAACTACCAAGCCTAACTGTGTATGTTAATCATTTCAAAAGGCACATCTTTAGTTTGATGTACACGGGTGGGCAAGCAGAGGCTCTAGCGGCATGAGACTCAAAACCAAAGTCTTACAGAAAAACGCATGTATTGTTCAAAAACTGGCCCCCTGTGCCCCAACTCGCTACTTTATTCTATCAATACAGTTCTGTTTGATCAGATAATCACAACACCAGTACTTCTAATTAGACACTCAGTGCTTTATTGGAAATCCAACACGTGTTTCGACCCTCATTAGGCCTTCTTCAGGTGCTGTGTATCATATTAATAATCAATATGTTATAACCATACCAGCACTTAAGAGCCGGGTACTTCCTGCTAGCACCCATCAACATCCCAGGTCGTCATCTGCAACTCGCTTTATCCCACTACCAAACCCATCCTCCCTCTTTTCTTATCGGTCCATGCACAGCAGGGCCACCATTTTGGCATAACGGCACCATACAAGACTACTTTACTTTTTGTTCCATGACACAGCAGTTAACCTGCTGCTGCCCAAACTTTGCAAGTATGTGGGGTTCAAATCTGAAGGTCCAAGTTTCTGCCATTATGATGTGGGCAGTCATTTAACTAGGAGGAGGCCTCCCAAATCCCAGTAAATGGTGCTCTCCTTATATGCTGCCTCAAGAAAGGTGAGCATGTGTAAAGAGCAGAAAGCCTCTGACTGCTTGTGCAGTGGTGGTGTTTGTGACATATTCAAGGATTGCTATTCCTCTTTGCCCACACTGCCCTCAGAATGTTGGTCATGCCATCAATCATGGAGCTCTCTGCTACCAAGTGGTGGAAATTGTGATATACTCCTAACTTAATTTATTTTTAATGCAGGTATTTTTCTGTATTTGCAACAGGTCTACTGTATAATGATTTTGTCTTTCTGTTCTATATTTAGGGATTTCATTATGCTGGCGCTGGACATATACCCAACATCACACAGCCAACTAGCGTCCCCTGCAATGGTATGCCTGACAGCAACCAGCCCGGCCAAGTCATGCCAGATCACCACTCCCCTGACCACGGCCTACCAGGGGTCCACCAGCCATATATGAACTGTGGAACCACACAGGTCTCCACAGCATGGTTCGTCCCACTACTGTTGATGTCCTTCCAAGCTACACTCCTCACCGAGATCCTGGGCTTCAACACACTTGAGGTTTTCTTTGTATAGAGCATATATGAATAAAATAACCAACATTTAGAGAAAAAGGTAGCACAACTTTGATTGTAAAATAAAGTGATGACTCTGGCCCTGTTGTCTTCGGTTCCATCGTATTTCTAGACCTGGGTGAGACACAGACATTAGGTAAAGTGGGACATCTCATGAGAAATCAACAAATGTCACTCTGTGATATGAATTTGCCGCAGGGGTTTTTATTTATTTATTTGTTTGCCCATTGATAATGACAAGACTCTTAGGGTTGTATTTCTGTTGTGCTAGCAGTATTCTTTTTATTGAACAAACCTTCTGAAAAGCCTCTCGAAGAATTCAAATAAATGGGGTAAGTATTTTGGGCTATTGGTTTTAGAAAAAGAATGTAAGAAGGTGTTGGGTTTGCTGTCTTGTCAAGAAGATATTTTGGATCACACACATTTTGGTCTTTGCTATAGCTCTGCCTTGCTTTTACTTTCCCTGTTGGACCTTGTGGCTATTTGATAATACATTCTATTGACATGTTTCCCTTGATTACATATCTAAACACTTAGAAAATGGCTGACAATCAAGAGCATATCTCCAAGGAGATGATTGGTGTTGATCATCACTGTAGTACCTCCTCAGCTGCTTCATTACTGTAATGCTTGTGGTCATACCATGTAGGTCTGCCGCCACTCCCGACAGGAGAAGACACCACCCAGCAGCCACCTGTTTATGCTTCATCATACCACCATTTGACTGCCAGAAGTAGTCCACAACCACATAACTGAGTGGTTGGGTCGATGAACCTACTCCCAGCCAACCAGAGCAGCATGAACAGCACCCGGAGCCGCAGGATCTGTGCAACCCTGCCCAGAGGCGTGGCAGTTATCTTGAATCTGATGAGAACTCCTCGGGTCCTGCCAGTTTGAATGTAATCACGAGAATGGCCTTGTCCAGTGGTGACTTCAGAATCCAGCCACAGTTATCTAACCCACATTAGAGCATGGCATTGTCTCTTTAAACAATGGCAAAGAGTGGAGTTCATGTCCTAACCACAGTAAAGGCCTGCAGTATATGCATCTCCTTTGTTCCTCACATAGCTTCCACCTATATAGCCAATCAGCTACCTTTGAATGAAGGCTCTAGCCATCTGTAAAGGCTGCATTATGAGCTTCCCATGTGTTGTGTGAACAGACCGGGCACTGGTCAAGGAAATATGGACAAGCTGGGTCACATGAGTCCCAGGTGAGGGTGCCCTTTTCCCCCCTACACAAGCTCTAAAAGTATGAGAGCCCTCACCATCGTGCTCCAAACTTTGAAGTGACCATCAACCTGGTTATGGGCCCTTGACTTTTGCGCAGAACCACTAACCTGGTCAGAGGTCACCTACCACGCAATAGAGCTACTGCTTCATTATACTACTGCCTTCACGCTTTTGGAGAGTCTTGCCTCAATTCCATCCTAATAATCGCCCTTTGCTGCCACAGTTGCATATATGTGTAAAATAGCAGTTGATCAACAGGGGGTGGTGGCGGTTGTGACGTTACAGAACAGAAATCGGGCACAGAGGTCACTTAGGGTCTGGAAGTGGCACCCACAAAGCACCAACAGCAGCAGTGAATCCCCCCTCCCACTTGCCCATGACCAATACCTCCACCATAGCCATAAAAAGTCACATATGGTGCACACGCCAGTTTTCAAACAAATACGAAGATGAGGGAGGGCGCCATTTTATGAAGTTGCTTCACTGTTCACCCAGCACTTTTGACCATTGCAGATGTACCATTTTTTTATTTGAACCCACATTACATGAAAATGCTCACCCAAAAAGACCAATTGTGCACTACTGAAATAAAGGAACTTCCAAAAACAGTGATTTGACATGTGCAAGCACATGCCACTATTTCAATGAAAGTTTATCAGATTTGATTGTCGCAGTAAAAGCCTCGGGGATACCCACAAAAGAATTAGAAATACATAAACATTGGAAAGTAAGTTTGTCAAAGACAGATAAATTCATTTTAAAGGTGAGGATGGATGGGTGGCTTGATAAATAGAAGTCAGCTGATAGTGTCAATGCATATACAATATTAGTACCCAGCAAAGGACAATCAGATTGTATCAATGGATCGATCAGATTAGCACTAGCCGGGCCCCTACCAGCCAGGCGAAGACTCACCTGCCACATTTCAGAACACAGAGTCCATCAGAGTTCCATTTCTTTCTTTGTCAGGCCATCGTAGAAAGGGAGAAGGGACTATGTGTAGGCACTTAGCCTTGATCCATGGCGGCCATTTTCTGTGTTTTCTTTTTTTATCATCTTTTTAATATCCACCATGGAAAGGCAGAAGGGACTACATATTGTCCCTTTTCTACGAGCCATGCCAGCCATTTACTTTCCTTTTTTTGCATGAGTTGAGAAATGGTTTACATTCCGTTTCTCAACTCGAGTAAACATACAATTAGTCCCCTGCTACAATGCTCCAGGGTACGACTAGCAATAGAACCCTCGAAGGGGGGCATTACCATTCAGGTAAGGCCTCCAGAGCTACATTAAAGCCCTCACTTTGCTTGGGCTTGTAACTCTCACCATGGAGGCATTACTCAACCGGTAATGCCCCCCTCGCCCCCTCTTTGGGTTCTATTGCTTTAATACAACCTGTAGGCTTGGTGAAAGGACAATGTTTGGCAAATATTTGTAATAATGTAATGCCATACTCACTCATTATTGGACGAAATGTGCCCCAAAGCTCACACATCAATGCAATAATTTTACAGAGAACCGAACGGGTAAAACACACCGCCTGACCATCGCTTCACAAGGTAATTCACTATTGCAGGACTTCTTCTTCAGCTAGACAGGTCCTGCAAGTTGAATTCTTCTGACCAGAGGTATTTCAGGTAATTGGGGCATCAGTTCACAACAGTGGCATTGGTACCAAGTGGAGACATGGCCCATTCTGCTCAATTCAGTGACACTGCCTTGCTCCGGTAATGCCGGTCTTGCTTCTATTTGTTTACCCGTGTACTCTGGTGCGCACATGAATGCGCAAAGACCAGCCATTGTAAATTTGATAGAGGCTTGGTAGATAAGAAATTGAATAGTGATGATGTCCGATAGACGAGACCTTTTCGAGAAAAAAAAAGTATAGATAAAACAGGTTTTAGCGAAGTGGTATCATTTCAACACGTGCTGGTGAAAGTTATTATAGATAATGAAACAATGGTAATCCCACGCTTTTTGAAAACAGCCAGTCCAGAGGTCTATGCAGATGAAATGAGTAACACCCAATGATTTCATGCTAAACAAGTTACAAAACACTGGTCAAATTCAGATGTAAAAAAACAGATTAACAGAAAATTTGAGTGAAACGCGGATTCGCCGATGGAACCTCCTTTCACTGTTGAAAAGTGTGGAAACAGATATCTATTGTTGATGCATGCATTTCTGCAAACATACATGCTGCATCAGTAGCATGAATAATGTGATACACTTGTAGCACTGACTGATGTAGCACATGTTCACGTATTTTGTAGTTTCACCAAGATGAAGACAGTGATTTTGTGAATCAGAAATCTAGTTTCAAACACTAAACGAAGAGACGCACACATACGGATAAAGTGCAAACAGAGAAAGGCTGTTGATATGTACGGCAGGCATAAGCGTCTGTCACTTCCTTCCATTGTGACACGTGGTTGTGTAAATGCGTTGAGACTACACATTGCACTCAGGGCCACAGGTGTCACCGGCAGGGACTTTTGTCTGGGTTTGTGCTGCCAGAGCATTCAAACTTTACCCGCCGACATGATCTGACTTCATGTCACCACAAGATGGCCGCAGTGATAAGTGCATCGAAATGTAAGCGATACTCCAAACCAAACACACTTAGAATACATTGCTATGAGGTTCGGGGTGGGTGTCCTGATGATTCCTGGACGACATGTGCATGTGGTGACCATTCCTTTAAGCAAGGAGAGGCGAGGATGCATGGAAACAGAGCTGGGGGCCCAATTGCGCAGTTTATATGGGTGTAGAGGACAACCCTGACCGGTAGCCGTTGCCAACGGTGTACCAGAAGACACGACCGCTTGTGCACACCCTAGCAACGGCACTCACATATAACACATAATATAGGGGCCAAAATCAGACACCCTCAAAACAGAGAAAATGCATTCCCAAGTGATGGACACAAAGGGCTTCTCCTCACCTAATGCCACAGCAGGATCATAGACAGGCCATTCCATCTGGGACAGGTTGCAGAAAAGCCTACGTAATGCCAAAGCTGTATACGGCTGGGAATAAAGCCGGTCTTTTATGGGTGGATCAAGTAAGGCATATAGTCTGAGGCAGTGGGGCTGGCAGGAATGGCAACAGTCAGCTACCACTCTCGGGGAAGATAGCTCAGGGACAACGTGTGACGACACGGAGCAACACAGGTTCGATCCCCGGGTCCGCGCTTAGAAACCTCTGGGTATTAAGAGCATTATAAATAACCTATCGTATCATATCGCTCCATTCATGCCAGGTGCCTTTCCTGGCATGGAGGTCTTCACCCGGGTGAAGACTATGCCCCACGCTAGCTGGCCACCGAAACAGGCTCAAGTGAAAACATGGGCATCTCACGCAAACACTGAACTATCGAAGCTCCGGATTTAGTGCCTTGACTAGAGTCCAATCAGGGCTCCATGTTGGCACGGGCACGCTGGGCAAGGGCCACGGCAGTCTCCAAAATGTGCACCCTAGCAGGCGGTCTGCTGGGGCTCCCCTCTTGCCTCCACTTACCAATGCACAGCCCATTTCCCTTGGACACCCCCATCCTCCGGTTAAAATATTGTTTGGAACAGGCAGCCCTTGTCTAAGCCCCCTGCCCCCGTGCCACAAAAGCATGTGCGTTGTTTAGGGCAGTTGGCCCCGGCTTAAGATGCCTGCCCGTTTCTGACGGGTTGTGAAGCACAGCGGTAGAAAAAGGTATCTCTGCAGGCTGAGTGCTTGTTGCTGAGCTCTGTGGGTAACTTGCATGACTCTGCACCCATTGGATTTCTTGTGGGTCCAATTCAACCCTGCTCATGCAAAATATCTAAGCTGCCTCCTCCTCACCTCTTCCTCTCCATGTTAGGGAAAGGCACAAGCGTTAATTCATGCAATGGGAAAATGTTCTGAACGAAACTTTAACTTTTAATCCAGTAAACAGCAGAGGACATAATGCTGCGCGTCCATCCTCTGCGTGCAGCACTTTAGGGAAACTTTAAGAAATGACTGCGCATGCGCTGGCCTCCAGGTATACACGATCAAGGGAAGAGAAACAGGTATATCCAGGATCCTTCATCCTGCCCAATAATGTCATTTTTTCATCAGAGAGCATCGGTCTTGGAACAGGCAGCCGCACCCGCTCTCTAATCATGGCTGGAAGGGCTACTGCCAATGATCGAAGTGAGCGGGAACGGCCGGGAGCAGTGTTCCACTACTTTTATTTTTTTCTGTTTACCATTCCTCTACCTATTAGACCACATTCAACATTCTATACAGAAGATTGAGCCTTAGTTACTAGTCACTTAGAATAATGCAATGCCCCGGCCGCAGCACGTGTCACATGTTGCACTGGGCCTCCGCCTACCCTCTCCCCTGCCAAGACCACAGTTCCTCTACTTTTTTCAGTAGGCTTCCACCACTGGCTACTGTTTCTAATTCTGCCCGGGCATCTGACTGCGTGTGTGAGAGAGAAATGATGGCTCGGGAGGATAGCTGAGGAGCAACGTGCTCGCAGTGGAAGCAAGACGACACGGCACAACACAGGTTCGATCCCCGGGTCTGCGCTGAGACACTTCTGGGTATATCAAATAAGAACAGGTTGTTTATTTGTGTCAGGTTATAAAGACAGTTCTGTCACTTTTTTATAGGCCCTCACATGTGTATAAGAAGTGATCTGCTAAACAATGGGCCTGATTCATGGAAGTGTTTTATAATGGCGCAATCCCATAGGAAAGCTTTCCATGAATCAGGCCCTATGTGTTTCTACCTCTGACACCAAACTCAACTGGCCACTGCTTGGTAGAACAAGCCCAGATTAAAGAGCTGACTTATTGCAACATCTACAGGGAAATACACAAAGTTCATCACAACTAGTATTCCCTATCACCTTTGGACCTACAACTCAACAAGCCATAAAACTACGGAAATCCCCATCGGTGAATCTATAAACTGATCCCAGCTTGCACAAAATCTTCAAGGAATTTCCAAACGTTGCATTAAAAAGACAAGGACCGTTTGTGACAGCACGGGAAGATATAAAACAGACAATACATCAGTCAGGTTTACCTTCAATCACCCAAAGCTGGGACTTTTCCCTGCCTAAATTGCATGCACTTCAATAATGTAATCACAGGAAACATCAGTCATCGCCCTCAGGCCGGTGAAAAAATCCAGCTGATACATTATGCGACCTGCATGACAAAATTCACAGTGTACAGCTTGAAGTGCCCTTGTGGAAAAGTGTGTGTAGGGAGATGTTCAGGGCACGCAAAGAATGTATAGGTGAGCATAAGAAAGGCATTAGGAACAAGAATTCCAAAGCAGCAGTTTTCCAGACATTTCATGGAACTGCACCACCATGTAACATAATTGAAATTTCGAAACATTGAATGACTTCGAAAAAAATATCCCCGAGATGGTGATCGTGAAAAAAGACTCCTACAGAGAGAATCATTTTGGATCCACAAATTACAATTCATGTTTCCTTTTGGGACGAATGAAAAATGGCATCTAACTTGTTTTTGGGAGTATGTACCCATGAACATAAACTTGAAACGGTCAAGGGGAAATTAATTCCAATGTTAATACAATAAGAAGCAACTCTTTTCAGAAAGAATTACGTCCTGCCTATGAATTCACGCTCCCAACAGGGTGGCATGACCATTGGGATTTGAGAAGTCAGCAGTAGAAACAAGTTATTTACCTGTAACTCCTGTTCTGCAGCTTGGGTCTTGCATGGATTCACATGCTCATTAATATTCCCCATCGCCACTGTTGAGAAGAGGTTGACCCCGGGTGGCCCTAGTTGCTGAAGAGAAAGCACACTTGATCCTGACAAAGCTCCCACTCGAGGCAGGACCACAGCTCCTTGTCGAGGGAGTCTGCAATGGTGTTCTTGGTGTCTGACATGTGAAATGGTACAAGGAACATGTCCTGAAGAATGGCACACTGCCACAGGGAGTGAGCCTCCAGAAGAGTGCCGGGCAGCACTTCCCCCCCAGCTTCCGGATGTAGAAAATGGTGGTGGTGTTGTCCATGAAGATCTTCACCACCTTCCCCTGCAGTTGAGGCAGGAATGACTTGAGGGCCCAGAAGACTGCCCAGAGTTCTAGGATGTTGATGTGAAGGTCCTTCTCCTTTCGGAGCCAGAGGCCTTTGGTGTGCGACTGTCTAGTGTGGGCCCCCCACCATTCCAGGGAGGCATCCATGGTGACTGTGGCCTTGTATTTTGGGACCTGAAAAGGTGCTCCTTCTATCAGATGTGGGCGCACTCTCCACCATCGTAGAGATTGTCGGAACTCCTGGTTGAGGGCAATCTTGTCCGTCCATGAGCCTGTGACTTGGAGCCACGGCACATCCAGGAGCTCTTGAAGAGGCTTTATCTGGAGCCCACAGAATGGAACTAGGTGGATGCAGAAGGACATCATGCCCCGCAGGGACTTGATGGCTTGCACCATCGTGGATTGAGCCAACAATAGGTATGATATGATATGATATGATATGGTATTTATAACGCGCCTATACACAAGTGTTTCAAGGCGCGACGAGGCAGGGGGGGGGAAACAAGGGGAGACATACAACGATCCTACTAGGCCAGGTGTCATTCAGATCGCGCAAGTGCAAGGGAGGAGGGGAAAGGGAGAAGTGCAAGGGCAAAGGGAGAGGGGAAAGTGCAGTACAGGGTAATAGCATACAGGAAAGTAACAAGGGCCAGCTAGTGGCAGTGCGAGTAAGTGCAGATAAGTGCTGGGAAGGAGGGGCTGTAGGGATACAGACACAGTCCCGTAGTGCAGGGGGTGCCAGGGAGACAGTGCAGGGGAGAGTGGCTGGGCCAAGGACTGAGAAGGTGAGTGGCCCAGTTGCAGATTCGTTGCAGTTTAGTAACTTTAGCAGGGGAGAGGGGGAGAGAAAGCGGAGGCGAAGAGGAAGGTTTTGAGGTGCTTCCGGAACCGGAGATGGTTCTCCTCAAGTTTCAGGGGGGCAGGAAGGCTGTTCCAGAGGGAGGCCCCTGCAGCGGAGAGAGATCTGCCACCAACTCGTTGTTTGGAAAAGCGGCTGACCATGAGGGAGTTGGAGGCAGATGAGCAAAGAGCTTGAGAAGGAAGATATTTAGGAAGAGGGAGTTGAAGGTATTTTGGCCCAACGCCCCAGAAGGCCTTGTGGACAATGCAGAGGGTTTTGAACTTGATCATCGCAGCCACTGGGAGCCAGTGCAGTGATTTCAGTCCTGGAGAGATATGGTCCATGGGCTTGAGGCCAAGGACAAGTCTCGCAGTTCTGTTCTGGATGAGGTGCTGTACCTTCCCCAGGATTGCTGTCACCCTCTTATCCGAGGTGGTAGCAAGGCAAGCGACCATGTTGAGATGGTCACCCAGGAACAGAGTGTTCTGCGATGACTCCACGCAGGACTTCAGGTTGTTGATGGAGAATCTGAGCTCAGTGAGAAGGCGAATGGTCTCTGCAGTGTGCTGGATTACAAGCGTGTGAGAGCGGGAGCGGATGATCAAGTCATCCAGATACGGGTAGACGTGGATGCCCTGGAGGCAAGGATGCACAGCCACCAGAGGTAAGCACTTCGTGAACACCCTTGGCGCTGACTTCAGGCCGAAGGGCAGGGCCTTGAATTGGTAGTGCCGTCCCTGGACCACAAACCGCAAGATCTTTCAATGTTTTGGATGAATGGGAACGTGAAAGTAGGCATCCTCCAAGTCCAAGGTCACCAGGAAATCCCCCTCCTCCAGCTGGTCAAGCATGTACAGCAACATGACCGTCCTGAACTTTTGGGATTTCAAAAACCTGTTGAGGCATCTTAAGTCTAGGATTGGCTGACATCCTCCAGACTTCCTCCATAACAGAAAGTATCTGGAATACACTCTGGAGCCCCAGAAGGACTGAGGAATTGCCCCCTTTCTTAACATGGCCCGAACTTCCTGCAGCAGTTGGGCCATGTGTAGTTCTTCCAGGGTGTGTCCCTGATGAAGAAAGTGTATCACCCATTTGTCCATGGTGATGGTCTTCTACTTGATGACAAAGTTTGCTAGCCAGCCACCTGCAGGGGTGCGAAAGTGGGGGCCCAGATCCACAGCCGGTTCTGGCCTGCTTGGGCGTCTGTGTCCTGGCCTGTGGGTGATGAAGATGCTATCCTCCTCTGCCGAAGGCTTGTGAGCGACCCCTGTAGGCTTCCTGGGTGGTGGAGCGGGAGGGTGGAAGCAGAGTACCCCTTGGAGAACCTGCCTGACTACCCTCTTGAGGAATGAAAAGACAATAACCTCCTCTGCCTCAGTGTCCCAAGAGAACTCTGTGTCTGTCTTAATCAACTGGAGCATCTCGTCCACAGCCTTTCCAAACAAGTTGCTCCCATCAAAAGGCATGCCCACCCCCTTGGACTGTACATCCGCCCTGAATTTCGTAGTCTTCAGCCAACTTTGGTGTCGGAGGGCCACCCCATTGCCCATCTGGCGGAAGCCGGAGTCTGCAATATCCAACGCTACCGTGATATAATGGTTTGAGGCCACCTCGCCCTCCTGGAATAGGGCCAGGTCATCAGCCTTCTTGTCATCCGGCAAGAAGTCCAAGATAGGAGCAAGCTTATACCAGAGCTCCCAGTCATACCGGGACAAGATGACCAGGGCATTGGCGGACTTATTTATTTATTTATTTATTTATTCACATTTGTTAAGCGCACAGCAGTCCGTGGGCATTGTGGCCGTGGTTACAGTGGATGTTAATATCTTAGTTACAGTAGTCATGTGAACACATACAATATGAAGCGCACATCAGCCTGTGGGCATTGTGGCGCTGGTTACAGTAGATGTTTATATCTTAGTTACAGTAGCCATGTAAACACATACAACCTGAAGTGGCATTGTGGCGCTTGGACAATAGGTGCGGAATGCAAGCTGTGAGCAAGTACATACAGTGAGCTAGCAGCCAGTTGAAGAGTTTTGCGGAAGGTAAGGAGGGAGCTTTCCGCTCTGAGGTCTGCGGGTAGCTTATTCCAGAGTTTAGGAGCCAGGTAGGGGAATCCGATTCCTCCTGCCTTGACCCTGGTAATTCGAGGTACTGTAAGTTGGTTGGTGTACTCTAGTCTAGTGGGTCTAGTGGATTGTGTCCAATAGGTAGGAGGGTGCGGTTAGGTTGATGCATTTGTGTGCGGTGGAGAGAATCTTGAAAGTGATTCGGTCTTTAACTGGTAGCCAGTGAGCATTTTTTCTTGCTTGAGAGATGTGTTCTCTTTTAGGAATACTGAGAGCTGCTCTGATGGAGTTGTTTTGAGTGGTTTGGAGTCTGGCTAGGTTTTATTTTGATGTGCCAGCTAGGAGGGAATTGCAATAGTCCAATTTGGCTCCTGAGGTGGCTCTCGCAATGGAGAGGCAGTTATCTTGTGTTAGAAAAAGCTTAATGGCATTGATCAGTTTGGTGCTCAGAGCAGAGGCCGATACAATGGCGCTAACTTGTTTATCCATAGATAGTGTAGCGTCAATGTGTACTCCGAGCGTTTTAACTGAGGATAGGACTGGGATGACACAGTTGTCAATGCAGAAGTTTTGATAGGTTGGACCCAATTTGGCTAGTGTGGGTTTTTGACCGAGGATGAGGGTTTCCGTTTTATCCCCGTTTAGGCATAAGCCATTAGTGGCCATCCAGGCTTGGATTGTGGAGTAAATTTGTTGAAGGGTGGAGGCGTCTTGGAGATAGCTCCCAGTGAGGGGAAGGAGCACCTGGGTATCATCAGCATAGTTTGTGTATGTGATCCCAAGTGCATCCAGTTTATCAAAGAGTGGTTTTGTAAATAGATTGTAAAGCGTTGGGGCAGTACACGATCCCTGGGGAACACCACAGTGTATGACAGTGGGTTCAGCATTTGCTATATTGGAGAACACTTTCATGGATCTGCCTTTTAGGAAGGAAGTGATCCACGTTGCTGCATGCTTGGAGAAGTGCGCTGCATTAGTGAGGTGGTTGGTGAGGGTGTTATGGTCAACAAGATCAAACGCTGCAGAGAGATCTAGGAGCAGGAGTAAGGCAGGCTTACCCATGTCGAGGATGGAGGTGATTTAGTTTTTCAGATCTAATAAGGCGGTTTCCGTTCCGTGTCTTTTGCAGAACCCTGATTGTCTCTTTCCAAGGATAGCGTTGGTTTCGAGGTATAGTTGGATTTGCCTGTGCCTTATCTAGTATTTTAAGAAGAAATGGAACGGTTGTAATTGGTCTATAATTATTAGGTTGAGAAGGGTCTAATGTAGTTTTTTTAGGAGTGGACGCACCCAACCCTCTTTGAGGCAGTTGGGGACTATCCCTGTTTTGAATGAGGCGTTTATGAAGGCAGTAATTAAAGGAGCGAGTTGTTTGGCGCATTCTTTGATGATTTTAGGGGGGCATACATCGCCCTTGCATAGCGATGGTTTGAGATGTTTTAGGATGTCCAGGACATCTACCTCTGATATTTCAGAGAAGGAGAATTTAGGAGGGTTGTTACTTGTGCGATTGTGTAGGCTTTGCTTATGGAGCTTCTATTTGGTAAAGCTTTGTAATGGTCAGAGATTTTGTTTTGGAGGAGGTATATTTTTTTTAGCATGGCAGCTTGTATGCTGGAGCACCAGGCTTCATCTTTAACGATTTCGTCAGTGCAGGTGGGAGGTACTGTTAATTCTTTAAAGATGGTAAAGAGTTCTTTAGATTGTGAATTGGCCAAAGACATTCTATTGTTGTAGGATTCTGATTTGGCTTTGAATATGGAGTCTTTGTATTTTTTTGCGATGGTTCGAAAGATATCTTTAGTGGTGTCACAGGGGATGGCCTGCCAAGTTTTTAGCGCCTGCCGTTTGGAGTTGCGCAGATTTAGGAGCTCTTCTGTGAACCACGAATTGGAGTGGAATGATTTCTTTACTTTTTTGTTTTCTAGCGGGGCGACTGTGTTAATGGCGCTAGTCAATGTGCCTTTGAATAATTCCGCCAGTTTGACGGGGTCAGGTGAGAATGGTGGCGCTAGGCATGGGAGATTGAGATAGGCACTGATGTTCTCTGCAGTGAGTTTTTTTGCGCTTCTGGCTACTGTAGCTGGTGCTGGTGTGGTAGGCTTGGCGCATGGAGTTATGGGGATGGTGAATTGTAGGCAGATGTGGTCTGTCCATGGGAGAGCAGTATTGGAAACCATGTTTGTGTCACAGTTGTGGTCTATAATCCAGTCTAGGATGCGATCTTTTGCATGCGTGTGCAAAGTGACTTTCTGAGAGAAGTTAAGGTCACTAAGGTCCTTTGTGAAGGATATGGCGGATTTGTCGTTGGCGTCATTGAAGCCTAGATTGATGTCACCTAGGCGTAGGGTTTTAGTAGATTTTTTGAGGTTGTTTCCTAGAAGGTGGGTAACTTGTCCTATGAAGTCTGATGGGGTTCCTGGTGGCCTTGACGGTGGCCACCGTGGTGTCAATGATGCGCTTCCCCACTGCATCAAGATTTTTCCCCTCCTGGTCCGGAGGCACCATGGACTCAATGGTGGGTTCAATGATAGGTTCAACGAGCGGTTCCTGGCGGCGACAGACACCACAGAGTGTGGAGAAGGCTGCAACCTCTAGCACCTGGGGGACGTGCTTCTTCTCCAGCCTGTCTTATTTGGGAGGAGCGGTACTTTGTCATCTTAATCAGGGCCAAACCTTCCTCTCAGATGTCATCCAGCAAAGCGACCAACATGACAGTCTTCCGTGAAGATTACTGATGTTGAAAAATGAACCCTTCCTTCATTTTATCTTCCGGCACCAGATTGAAGAGAGTGGATGCCCTCGAGATCATAACATCAAAAGATCCAACCTGACCCGGCGGTGACGGCATGGCGGTCTCATCGGCACCAAGCAGTTCCCTGTCCACTGGGACATAGTCATCCTACTCATCTGCATTTGTTGCTGTAGTGTCCATGTGTGCGCCTGTGTTGGTGCCTGTGTCGGTGCGTGGTGGCTTCGCCACGACTGTAGTGAAAGACCCAGGGGGCGGTGTCGGCTGCAGTGGCGCTGGCTGGCACTTCGGCCCTGCAGGGTTAGGCTGCTGCTTTGGCTCGGTCAGGCTAGGTAGACGCCTCGGCTTCGGCCTTGGAGGACTCGGCCTGGGAGGACTACTAGCCAGTGGCCTAGGAGGGCTGTAGACTGGTTCAGGCACAGGGGCTTCCAGCAACCTCTCTGACACTAAGGTGTGGTGGGTAGTCAGAATGTGCAGTGACATGTCCCTGGGCACTGATTGAGGTGCGAAAGGAGCCCCTGGCAATGGCTGGATCAACTGGCAGATCAGCTCTCTCCGAGGAGAACCGTCCCGGGACATGGGACCAAGGCCTCATTCATGGCCTGAATAGTAGCCTTCGGGCAAATGGTCATCGTAGAAGCTCATATAGATGTGTGGGGACCTCCCTGGGGACCCAATTGGCATTGTTGGGGACATCCTCACTGGCCTGGGGATGAAATCAATGGGTGGCAGTAGCTCCTTAAACTTGCTCAAATCCTTCGGAAATGAGGCGATGATGGGCACTTGTACGCCAACAGGCTCATCCGCTGTGTTCGTCGACGGAACCGCCGGTACAGCTGGAGGCCGTGTAGGTAGAGTCACGTCCGGTGTAGCCATCATCTTGACCGAAGACACCATGGAAGGTAGGATCTCCCGTCAATGAAGAAATGATGGTTGTCAAGGGGATCGTCGACGAAGTGGGAGCAGGTGAGGTCATCAATGGAGTTGTGGTCATCGACGGAGCCATGTTCATCGATGTGGCAACCATCAATGAAGGTGATGTCATGCAACACAAAGTAGTCATCCACAAGGCCATGGTCTTGGTTGATGAAGGTGTCATGGACTGGGCTTTCGAGGACCCACCTGAAGACCTCTCCTTCTATGATCTATGCTTCGAAGGGGTGAAAGACTTCCTCACGGAAGGCACCCCCCCATCTGGTAGGCTCCCTATGGATGGAGATGGAGACGGGGAACATGCCCTACCCGAACTAGGTACCGCAGCCATGGTGACTGTAGTGGGAGCATCAGCACAGTGTTTAACCTTCTTTTGGATCCTCTAGGGAAGGGGATTTCTCATTTTTATTAGAGGGAGCATGCTCGTGGGACTGGCCGGTCCTGGACGAGGCATGACTGCACCCGGGGGCTGAGTCAGAGGCCTTCTCCTCTTTGAACCACATTACCAACCTTCGATATCGGTCCTGCTTCGTCTTGCCTGGGAATTCACGGAACATGTTGCATCTGTCCTCGTTGTGGTCTGGATGCAGGCAATATAGGCATTTACTGTGCTGATCCTTGACCTATATGTTCCTTAGTCCAAATTTCATGCAGATTTTGAAGAGACTCCTCTTCTCCTCAGACATTGCAGAGGTTCGAAGTAAGCCCAAGCCTGGGCCTTCCAAAACTGGAAGAGAAGATCCCGAGATGACGGTAGATCTTTGCCGACGACGGGTCCCTGCTGCCATTAGTCGATCTACAGTCAATGATGGTGCAATTTGGAGAATACAAAATGTATTTAAAAAATCTTGAAAAAATAGTAAATACTCGAAGAGCAAGATGAGAGGACTCCAAACACCAAATTGTGCAGTACAAATTTGTAGATGGCCCCTAGGGCTGGAGCTTAGGGAGACGACTATCATGTCAAGGACAGTGATTGGTTATAGAGAAAAATGTTCTTTTCAGGCTAAAGCGAAACAACATTACTTTTTCACTGAGGATTCCCAGCCTGACTACGGGAATATTCATGAGCATGTGAATCCATACCAGACCCCATGCTGGAGAAAGCTAAAGCTGTACTGTTTGAAGTGGAAAATGTGAGTGATTATTGATCACTAATTTAGTTTTCTTACAACCAAGGACCCATGGGGTAGATGTAACCATTAGAAATGCATGGACAATGTAAGATGTCAAAAACACACTTATTGTGTGAATGTACACCTTTTTGCAAACAGTGCAACATGTCAAATGTTACATACAGTATTTTAATCCACACTAATATGGCGCTGTGGTCAGCCACAGCAATGCAGTGCGAGGATGTAGTTCCATTGCAGTTTTCACTTAGTCCTTCTTGTTCTTGATTAATTTATTCCCCTCCCCCCTGCCAGAGGCGTTCCGGTTGAAGACAAAAAATCCTCTTTCTTGGTAGCACGGGTTACTGCTGTTAAATCTCGATTGCTTATGACATTCATCCCTCACTCTTTGGGGAGGAATGGGGGTTAATGATCCAGATACGTCGGTATGCACTCTTGCTCATATTGTGTTGCACGCTTGCCTTGTGGACTTCTGTGCCGGAAATATTCCATTTTCAAGTTCGTACAAGAATATACAATGTACTTCTCCACTATCACCCAGTTACACACGTCATTGTGAAGTGCGTATGACTTTTCGAACACGCCCCCATGCTGTGTGCCAGCATATGATAATGTGGAACTCTTCGGAAGGTGGGTGGTTACTTCAAATGTTCCTTTAAAGTAGTATGCTTATGTGTTACTATTAGAACCCTGATAAATATAGTACAACATTTTTGTTAACGTACTGTTATGATGTATTTACACTACTAAAAACCTATTTCATTCAGTTAAAAAAACTTTGTTAAAGGGACGTTATGGTTACATTGCTCTCCCAAAAACCTGTAAAATTCACTACAAAAAAAACTTTGTTGAGGGGACGTTATGGTTAAGTTGCCCTACGAAAAACCTGTGCACTTCACTAAAAAAAAAATGTTCGCCCTCCCCATTATGGTTCAAATTAAAACCGAAAAACCCCTGAAATTCGCCAGTTATGGCAGACTGAGCCCCCATACTTGCCATCACCACTGTGCACTGCTAACAGTCACACCCAGAACATGAAAGATGTATCTCAAATGTAACTGATGACATCACTGACCACATCACATGTTTAGCCCCTTTATTTTCGTTCCCTGCTCTCTCTCTCTCTCTCTCTCTCTCTCTCTCTCTCTCTCTCTATATATATATATATATATGTATATGTGCCTAGATTTTGCAATGCACCAAAATAAGTGAGGCAGACATGTGATGTCATCAGTGATGTCATCAACGATAATTGTGATGTCATCTTTGATGTCCTGGGTGTTAGTCTTAGCATAATGGGGGAATGTGCAGTGTTTTTTGGTTTCACTGTGAAGTAAAACATCCCTTTAACAAAGTTTTTTTTACTGAATTTACATATATATATATAGAGCAGGGAACGAAAACAAAGGGGCTAAACATGTGATGGTTTGCAGGCTGCCATGGCAAGGGAAGAGGGGCTGTGTATGGAGCCCCGCCTTCTCTTTCCATGTTGGCTGTCTTGGCAAAGGATTTTCCTTCCTAAAGCGGGACGCTGCAGGCGTCCCGCTATAGGAAGAGAAATCTGTGTTTTAGCACCCTGGGTTCCCGCTTTGGGAACCAGGGGTGCTAATGACCTTTATCCTCCATTTCAGGGGCTGCAATGGACGATAATGGTCCGTAGCCCTCCTTATTTATTTATTTATAACGTACCAATGCCCGTAGACATCAGGCTGTGTGGTTACAGTAATTGTTGAGGAAGATGAGGTGGAGGAAGTCAGCTTACTACTTGCTGAGAAAGGAATAACCTTTCTGAGAGCATTGCGGTCATTGGATTTGGTCTGGCGGCGCATGGAGGTGGTCCCGTTGGAGTACTGCCCAGGTAGTCTGCGACTGAGTACAAAATTGCACTCAGTGCATTTCACTTTGGTAGCTTTAGCCTTAGGTACACTCCCACCAGTAGCAATGAACTGGCACACCAATGATTCGATCTTGGTTCTAGAAGTAGGCACTTCCTCTACCTCATCTTCTTGGTCCTCTTCATTGTCTTTGAAAGTACTGCGCTATTTTTGTTGTGCAGGTCCTCCAGCTGGTGGTGGTGGTGGCTCTTGGGGAGGAGGGATGGTAATAACTGATGCCATTTTTAAGATAAATATCAGTTTTGATAAATTTCTTCCAAGTATGTACTGTGTACTAGATTGGTAATGGATAATGATTGTGAAAAGGTGTAGGGGGTGTGCTAAGGAAATTTTGAAGTTGAAAGTTCCTAGATCAGTAGAAAATTAAGTTCCGAACTGTCCACGAAAGACGGATCTTATCGTGCAGTGCGGACGGGTTCTCGGACACGTCATCATGCAGCGCGCCAGTGTATGGTCATGTGGCACTGTCCGGAAGGTCCGCAATGAAGTCAGATGTTCGTAGATGTCTACGGATGCAAAACTAGTTGGAATAGTTGCAAAAAGTGTAAAGAAGTGTTAAACATGATTCTAGAAGGTGGGAAATGGCAGGCAGAGTTTTAAGGTGACACTTTGTAAATTGGAAACAAATATTGTTATATTTGGTAAGTATGATATTAGTAAGTTGTAGGAAAATAGCATGCACTGGTAAAAACCCATGAAATTCACTGAAAAAACTTGGTCAAAGGGACATTATGGTTAAGTTGCACTAATAAAAACCTATGAAATTCAATGAAAAAACTTTGTTAAGGGGACAATATGGTTAAGTTGCACTAATAAAAACCTATGAAATTCACTGATAAAACTTTGTTAAAGGGATGTTATGGTTAAGTTGGACTAATAAAAACCTATGAAATTCAATGCAAAAACTTTGTTAAAGGGACATTATGGTTATGTTGCACTGATAAAAACCTATGAAATTCAGTAAATAAACGTTGTTAAAAGGACGTTATGGTTACAATTGAAATCGAAAAAACCCTGAAATTCGCCAGTTATGCTAAGCTAAGCAACCATAACTCACGCCACCACCGTGCACTGCTAAAACTAACACCCAGGACATTAAAGATGACATCACAAATATCATTGATGACATCACTGATGGAAGCTATTAAAAGGTATCTATCCACCAGGTCATTAAGCTTCAGAGACCACTCACAAATGCTATTAGATATGCTTTTTTTCTGCCTTACACACAATGCTTTTATGTTTGATGGCCAACATTATAAGCAATTGTGTGGAACGGCCATGGGTACGACAGTAGCACCAACATACGCAAACCTCTTTATGGGGGCTTGGGAAGCTAAATTGTTTTCTGAAGAAACCCTACTGATACACACCAAGAAGGTGGCTCTGTGGCATTGTTACATTGACGATTTGTTTATAGTGTGGGAAGGCAATGAACAAGAATGGATGCCATTCTTTAACATCTTGAATGCACGGGACATCAATCTTAAATTCACCAAACAACATGACCCAACAGAGGTGGTATTTCTGGACATTAAGATCAAGATAAGAAATGAAGTAATGACGAAAGAAACCTATCAAAATCCAATGAGGACGAATTCATTGCTTCATGCAGAAAGTGCAAACCTGAAATGTCTAAATAACAGCATACCATATGGTGAATTTTTGAGAATGAAGAGAAATTGTAGCGAAAACAAAACATTTGAAGAGAATGCCAAAATAACAGCTCCTAACTTCATGGCAAGAGGCTACAAAAAGTCGACAATTGATAGTGCATAAAACCAATGCGCCAAACAAACAAGAGCAGATATCTTCAGAAAAAACATAGAGAAAAGTAAACTGAAACTACAGGAAACCAAATCTGAAAGTATACGCTTTATCACAACCTATAAAAATGGGGCAAAAGACATCCAGAAGATTTTGGCTAAACGTTGGTTGTTATAACAAAGAGATCCAGACATTAAAGGATGCATTCAGAAGAATTCCAGTGTGACATTTAGAAAAGCAAAGTCATTACAGTCTGAGCTGTCACCAAGTCTCTTCATAACCTCGACACTGCCAACAAGGTAATGGTTAAGAAGTAATCAGGGTGGTTTTTATAAATGCACAAAATGCAAGGCTTGCAAACATGGGACATTCCTTAAATACTATGCACATCCACGAACCCAGAGGAAAGTGACTATTACTAAACATATCACCTGTGCAACAACTTATGTGATCTACATAATCACATGTGACTGTAACCTCTGGTATATAGGCAGCACGAACTTAGAAGTGAAACTTCGAATATTACAACACCTTCGAGCTATCAAAAATAAACATCCTACTTACCCTCTTGCCAAGCATTTTGAAGAAAAGCATAATGGAGACATTTCTTCTTTTAAATACTTTGGCATAGATAAAGTTCTACCACACCCGAAAGGAGGCAATCGAGAACTAAAATTGAGACAAATTGAATGTAAATATATCATTGACTATCAGACGAAAAACCCGGGTGGTCACAATAAGGACGAGGAACTCTATACCTTTGTGGGAAATTAGATCATCTTGGGTACATTTGGTATAATTGATGCTGTGTTTAAAAATATGAATAATATGAAAAATATGATATGACAATATTGTTGCTTAGTTTTTGATACTTTTTTAATGCACTTTTTTTCAAGTAACACTTCTTTACATGTTTTTTTAACATGCAGGAAGCTCTTTAATGTGTTTGCACTTTGTTAATCTGTTACAGGCTTTCTTAACACTTGAATAATATGTCAATTTCCTTCTTGCTTTCCTTGTAACTAACTTTTTTATATATTTGGAAATTGAGAATACTTTGGATAACCAAATGGTTCTGTATATTGTGAGCATCATGCACTTTATTCTGGTAATTGGCTTTTAAATAACATTAATAAGTTATCAATACTGTTGGATAATTTCTGCTACAATGTACTAGGCACTTTACTCAAAGCACCAGACACTTTAGCAATATGGGAAGTGCAATATACACATGGCGCACTATGCACTTTACTCAAGGGATAATTGCTGCTACAATGCACTATGCACTTTACTCAAAGTACTAGACACTTGAGCGAGATGGGAAGTGCAATATGTGCACGACGCACTATGCACTTTACTCATAGCATTAGACACTTTAACAACATGGGAAATGTAATATATGTATGACGTAGATATAATTGAATATAGATTACGTGGGACATTTCCATCTGGCAAAGAGTAATAATTTATGTATGAAGAAAGCAAACAAGAAGTCAAATTCCCTAAAAAAAACAAAGAATTATATTAGAAAATACATTGGCACTGAGGTGCAATTGTTATGTATTTTTATGAATGGCAAACACTATGCATTTCATAAAAATAACTTTTTTTTTTTTTTTATTTAAACAGATTGTGTGGTTTCCTTATTTGAAACCTTTAACCTGAGCATGTCCGTTCTTTCATCATGATTCTTCGTTTGGTATACAGTATCTTAGTAGCAGTGCTTGGTAGCATCTTATTAATCCTGGGTTATGTTGTTGATCTCCTCTGGTTTCTTAAGGATTAAAATCACTAGTTTTATGAGTGCTAATGTCGTTTTCATTTTTTCTCCTTCTACAAGAGTCCTCCACCACTCATCGACATTCCTTGTCGTGTAGCTTCTAAGGATGTCCCCCAAGCACTGCTCTCGCTCTTTCCTTAAACCGGTACACTCTAGTATGAGGTGTTTCAGAGATTCTATCTCTCCTTTTTTTTTGCACATTCTGCAGCTTTCCCTGATGGCCAGCCTTTTTCTTCTTTGTAATATTTCTCCTGTTGGTAAAATGTTCAATCTGAATCTCAGGAAAAGGTCTCGGAAGTACCAATTGGGGAATAAAGTAAGATAGCTCGGGATCTGATTCAGTTTTTGTGGCTGGGCCCAGAAGTCTTCGTAACCTTTATATTTACAGTTATCTTCTTGGGTTTCGATCCAATCTGCCATGTATAGTTTCTTTTTAGTTTTGTCTGGGTTAATCCATAAGTCATCCTCTGACTCGCTGAGGTTCACTAGGATCCCTCGACATGACTTTTGCCAGTCTGTTAGGATTACATCGGATTGATCTTTTAGGGCTTTTTTCAACACGCCAAATCCACCCGTAGTGTTTTCCTCAAGACATTTCCGATAGAAACTTAGTGTTTTCCAAACCACTATTGTTTTGAGTGATGTCAAAGCCAGCTCTCTTCTTATCTGCTGTATTGGGGCTGATTTAGGCAGCTGTAAAGCTTTCCTCCAAAACAGACCCTCCAGGATTGACCATGTTTGAGCTTGTAAGGGGATTGGTCATTCTACCCCATATGTTAGTATTGGCACCACTTTCATCCTATAAAAGGCTATTAGAGGTGATAAGGTAAATCTGCAGTATCTTTTACGCAGAATTCTCCCTTGGGCAGCTAGATTGGTTGCTTTTCTTTTTAGCCCAGCTATTCTTGGCGTATTGTTCTTCGTGTTGTCTATACAGACTCCTAAGTACGTGAATGCTTCGACTTCCAGGATTTTTTTGTTTCTCAGAGACCATCCTAGTTTTTTCCCTCTGGCTTTATTACCTCCTGGGCCTAACTTCAGAATTCTTGATTTTTCTGGGTTTATAACCAGGTCATTTGAGTCCACATACGACTGTAATGATGTAAGCTGTCTTTGCAAGCCGATTTGGGTTTGGTCCATCAGGACGATATCGTCTGCGTAAAGCAGTCTCCCAATCGGCATTCCTGCTATTTTTTGTGGAAAGCAGCGGGTGGACTCAAATGAATCTTCCATATCTGACGTGAACAGGTTGTACAGTTCCGGTGCCAGCGGGCATCCTTGCTTTAAGCCCATTTGTATCTGAATTTCGTCTGTTAGTGTACCCGCTGTATCCAGTCTGACTCTAATGCTTGTATCCGTGTACAAGTCCTTGATGTTCTCTACCAGTGACTGAGGACATTCCCAGTTTTCCATTTTCTTCCATAGTTTGGCTCTTTTTATGGTGTCGAAAGCTTTCGACAAGTCTACAAACGCAATCTAGATTTCTTGGTTTTTGTTCCTTTGTGTTCTGGCTTTCAATAAGTTAATCAGGAAAATGTTGAGTGCTGTGCCTCTCCCCTTCACAAAACCCGATTGCCAAGGATCACGACGTCCACTTTGCTGTACCCAGTGGTTTAATGCTTTCAATAGTGTGGACGCAAAGACCTTCCCCACCACGTCCAGTAATGCAATCGGTCTGTAGTTGTCTGCTGATGTTCTGAGACCCTTTTTGAAAATGGGTACCACTACTGCCTTTCGCCAGGAATCCGGGATTTTTTCTGTTGTTAATATGTAGTTGAATAGAAGTTGAAGGAATTTGGCCCATTCACCTATGTTGCTTTTCAGTATTACATCCGTGAGCCCGTCGGGTCCTGGGGCTCTCGAGTCTTTCAATTTTTTCAGGATGTTTTCTATTTCCTCAATACTGATATCTATTACTGCCTCATTTTTGTTTGTCATTGATTTCCGCTTTGGGTCGATGTAAATTTCCCCTTGCAGCTGTGTATAATACTTAACCCATGATGAAGCACTTATTGGGTTCATTTGACTTATTGCTTGAGGCTTCTCCGCTTCGATGATAATTGCCCAAATTTCAGCTGTGTTTTTAGATCTTATTTTCCCCAACATTCTTTCTGCGTCCTGGTTTAGCAATGTCTTCTTGTGTAAGTGTAACCAGTTTCTGTACTTTTGTTTTAACTTATGTATCTCTTTACTCCAGTTGTCGTGTTTGGTCTTTTTTAGTCGTCTAATATCTCTCCTTAATGCTTTTTTCCTTTCTCATATGCGACTGTCATACTGATGTTGGTGAGTCGTTGTTTGATGGTTACTTCCAAGCTTCCTTTCTGTAACAAATGCTCTGAAAAGCGGGGTGTAGTCAATCCTTTTTTGGCTTTGTTCGTTTTCAAGCGTCGAGATCATTTGTTTTAAGTTATAGTTTAGTTCTCTTGTTTTCTCTGGTCTGATCCTTAATTTAATACCCCTTTGGTCAATGAGCACCTTCTGGTTGTAGGTTCCAATCTTGTTATTGCTTATGTTTTTGCACGTCAGTTTTAACAGATTGTGGTCACTTTCTAGTGTTGGGATTACTTTCAAGGTCTGGATGTTATCTGACAAGTTGCTTGAAATGCAAATGTAATCCAGGATCTCTATTGATTGTGTTCCCTTCCAAGTAGGTTTTGCTGGTTGGTCCCCCTTCACCTTTCCATTCAGAACGACACAGTCCCTTGATTGTACCATACGATTCCACATTGCTCCTCTTTTTTCCTTTGCTGAGGCAGTTGTTGTATCGTATTCGGGTTGGTTGTCCTTGTTCAGGCATGAACAATTTAGATCACCTGCCAATATGAATATTGGATCAGTCCATTTTTCTCTTTGTTCATCAATTAATTCTGCTATTTTATCTGGTAGGTTTTCGTTTGATAAATTTGCTGGATTCCAGTATATGTTGATCAATATTAGTATTTTACTGGCTTTTTTGTCCAGCTGTAACACTACCATCTGGATGAATAAATTTGGGTTTGACTCCTCCAGGCTATAAGTAGGCCTGACATGGGTCTGCCTTTTTGACCTTTGACCGCTGGATTTAGCTGAACCACATAACCTTCCAGTGTCGGTGGTTGCAACAGCCATGTTTCTTGTAGGCACAACACACTAAAGTTCTCTTTTTGAAGCGCTCCCTTAGTAAAAAGGTGGGTAGAGTCTCTAGTGTTCCAACTTCCCAGGCTCCATGAACCCACACTTTTTACTGTTTTATGTTATTGGGTGTTTGTTTTGTCATCAATCATGTTTTTCAACCATTTCCACCTTGCCGCTTCATTTTCTTCTCCTTGATGTTGACTTCTATTGTTTGAGCTTTGTGTGTTCTGGTTGCCCCTTCTCACTGCTGATGTTCTATTTATTTTAACACTACTGGTCTCTCTGTCTTTTCTGTTGATCTGTCTCACCGAGTGTTTCTTTACTCTCTCCTGGGTTTTTAGGACTTCCTCACTTTCTTGTAAGTCAAAACCCATTGGTCTTAATTGCGGGGCTTCTTCCAGTAGTAGTTGTCTCACCAGATTTCATCTTGTGTGCAGAATTACTTTATCAGTGCGATCTTCCTGGACGAATTCCACGATCGCCAGGTCGTCTGTTGTAATTAGTCTTAATGCCGGTATATGGTGGAGTAATCTTATTACATTGGTTCTGTTGAGAATTAGTCGGTCTTCATAATGAAGGATACGTTCTAGGACAAGCCCCGGTTGTTTATAACTGTCATCAGCACTTGTTTTGCGCGGTCGATGCTGTAGGTCTCTTTCCCCCTCTTTTAGTTGATGCCGATCTCTTCTTTCCTCCATCTCGGTCCGCTTTTTGCCGTATCTTGTTTCACTTTCCCGACTGGTTCCGTGGTTCCGGGTCTCAGACCACCCCACGTTCCTTTCTCGACCTCTACGTTCACTCTTCTGAGTTTTTTCACTTAGATCCAGGTTTTTTCTCAATACATCCTTTTCTGTATGAGTATCTGGTACTTTTTTGTTGTCTCTCTGTGTCTCGTTTTCGGTCTGTATTGACATTATAGATGAGGTATCACTCTCACTATAGTCTGTATGCTCCTCACTCAAGGAGTCTTCTGCCTCTGTATTTACCTCTTCGAAGCCTCTTATTCCCTGTTTGTCTTCATCATCTGAGACCGGGTATGTAGAGAGATCCAGCAGGTCATTTTCAGGACAATCGTCTTCTTCGATTTCTAAGATCTTTTGTCCTTCAGTCTTTTGTTCTGTTCTGACCTTTTTCTTGTTGTTTCTTAGCTGGTCAATTATACTCGGTTGTTCTTTTGGTATTGTCAAATTTTTCATAAATGCCTGGCTTTTGCTACTGCTTGTGGCTTTTACTGGTGGTTGATTTTTCTGTTTTTTAGTGGGTCCTGTGATCTTGTGATGACCCCCTGATTTGTTGTCTGCGGGCCCGTTGTTCTTCGTTTTTATTTGGTTATCTGATTTTTTCCCTCCTGTGTTTGTGTCTCTTGTTTTGAAGATCTCACACACGTTCCCCTTTTTCTTTCCTTTCTCCCGACACTTATCCGTAGTGATGGGGTCTTCAGGCCTTGTTGTCGATTTTTTACTAGAGATAGCCTCTACTATTTCTGTAGAGTTGTTTAGCCCTTCCCTGGCACTTCTGTTTAGGGTTTTTTTTTCCACTTCAGTCTCTAGTGATTTCGTTGGCTTGTTTCTTATATCTGGATCAGATGATGTGCTCTTTGATTTTTCTCTCAAAAGATTATTGCTGGTGCAGTCCTCGGCCAGGGTGGGTCCGTCTTCGTTTTGTTTTGCCTCCCCCTTCTCTTCACTTTGGGCTGCTCGCGGTCCCGTAACGGACGCACTTTGGGTTTCTGCGACCTCTTCTACGTTTACCGGTGTTGCCGTGGACCTTACTCCTTTGTTTTCTTGCTCGTTGGATCCAGCTTTGTTTTCTTTTTCTATGACTGGGCTGACCTCTTGTGTGGTCATTATTCCAGAGTCTTTCCTTATTGGTTCCTTGCTTTTTGAATTTGACTTCCCTAGTTTTCTCTCTTTTAGTATAGGTTCGATTATGTCATGTAGCAGTTGGGTGACGTTGGCGGTACTGTTGTCCAAGTTGTTTTGGATTGCTGAGATAAAGCCCTCCACAAATATTGTTTTAGTGTGAACCATAGCAAATATTGTAGAATGATCTCTTAGTGTGTCCGCGATATCCTCGTAAAATTTCATGAAGGGTGCTAGGACACCTGACAAAGTTGCGACCATTAGGAAATTGTCTTCCATTGTTTGGCCTGATATGACCTGGTCTACGCTTCCCACTTGGTTTGGTGGCAACGTTTGCGTCAATTTGTCTTCAGTGGTTACTTTGGCACTCGTTCATTTTGCTTTGTCAACATTTTTGGTTCCTGTAAACTTATCTCTTAATGCGTTCTCCATGTCCATTGACGTTTCCAAGAAACCTGCGTCTGATATTTCCACTCCCGTCATTTTCTTTAATTGATTCGTACAGGCGGAGCTCCTGCTGCCAAAACTGAGGCTAAGGGTCTGTCCTACGTTTACTGGGGTTACTATGGTTCCTCCGTTTGTGATGGTTGGAGTTTTGGTCCCCCCTTTTGTTAGGTTTATTGGCAATGGTCCTGCAGTAAATGGTTTCCATATAATGCTTCTGGGGGCACCTTCCTTTTGGTTGGTCGGGTATTTCGTCCTCTTAACTGTATATCTGGCTGGGGGGCTAAGCTGGTTCCTTGGGTATGCTCCCTTACAGCCTTCCGACTTTGCTGACTCCATCCACGGCCTTTCTTCTTCTGCCTCGGAGTTTGAGTTTTTTCTTTTCAGGATCTTCTGTATGTGATGCTCCCCCGATGTTGGTAAATTCGATTTTTCTATCCCAGTGGATGCAGGCCCTAGACTGGCGTTGTCACCTATGCTTGCCTCATTTGGGCCCACCCAATGCTCAATAGTAGAAACGTTCCATGTTGTTGGATTTGGCGAACTGACCAGATTTTGCGTTTGGGTTTCTACTGGTTTATCTATGGTTTTTTGTGTGACCTGATTTGCCGAATGCTCAGCAGCCGTCTGTAGGCTTCCTGCTACAATTTCGATGTCATCCATGGCGGCTCCCGTGACTTTGGGTGTTTCCCCAATATTAGGTGCCCCCAGCCCGTTATCTATGTATAGAGCTGTGCTTGCTCCAATTTTCACTTGAATGTTAAAGGGGCAAGGGTTTTCGTTTAATAGGGGATCAGGGACCTCCAACTGTAGTTCTGCCTCCGCAGCCCAGGAGGGGGTGGAACAGGTGATATCTGTGTCCCCAGCTGTTCCCTCAGCCCCTCCAGTTTGTTTGTTGTCTCTCCTTAAGAGCATTTTATATCCGTGCTCTTCTTCACTTAATCCCGATGACCCGTGTAGAAAAAAAAAAAAAGAAAGGAAGGCTTACCTTCCTTTGTGTTTTGAAGTTTAGAAGATCTTTTACGGCGCTGGGGTCTAGCACTCCACACTCCACCTACCACCTGACACCGGACACTCTGACACGCTCCGCTACGCTTTGCTTGACTTCCGGTTTATGAAGCAAGCAGGTGTAGGGAGGTGTCGCGTCAGTGCAGGCAGGGCAACAGCAAGTGAAAGCAGACTCCTGTGTCTGCGAAGTGAAAGCAGACTCCAATGTGAAGTTCCAAGGCAGCAAAATAAATAAATAAATAAATAAATAAAAATACGTTTTTCAGCAGTGGTTTCTAGCAGCAGTCCCAAGAAATCCTCACAGTATTCACGGCACACCGGACACTCTGACACACTCTGCTACGCTTCGCTTGACTTCCGGTTTATGAAGCAAGCAGGCGTGGGGAGGTGGAGCGTCAGTGCAGGCAGGGCAACAGCAAGTGAAAGCAGACTCCTGTGTCTGCGAAGTGAAAGCAGACTCCAATGTAAAGTTCCAAGGCAGCAAAAAAAAAAAAATATATACGTTTTCCAGCAGTGGTTTCTAGCAGCAGTCCCAAGAAATCCTCACAATATTCACGGCACACCGGACACTCTGACACACTCCGCTACGCTTCGCTTGACTTCCGGTTTATGAAGCAAGCAGGCGTAGGGAGGTGGAGCGTCAGTGCAGGCAGGGCAACAGCAAGTGAAAGAAGACTCCTGTGTCTGCGAAGTGAAAGCAGACTCCAATGTAAAGTTCCAAGGCAGCAACAAAAAAAAAAAATATTCGTTTTCCAGCAGTGGTTTCTAGCAGCAGTCCCAAGAAATCCTCACAGTATTCACAGCACACCGGACACTCTTGACACACTCCGCTACGCTTCACTTGACTTCCGGTTTATGAAGCAAGCAGGCGTAGGGAGGTGGAGCGTCAGTGCAGGCAGGGCAACAGCAAGTGAAAGCAGACTCCTGTGTCTGTGAAGTGAAAGCAGACTCCAATGTAAAGGTCCAAGGCAGCAAAAAAAAAAAAAAAAAAAAATACGTTTTCCAGCAGTGGTTTCTAGCAGCAGTCCCAAGAAATCCTCACAGTATTCACGGCACACCGGACACTCTGACACACTCCGCTACGCTTCACTTGACTTCTGGTTTATGAAGCAAGCAGGCGTAGGGAGGTGGAGCGTTAGTGCAGGCAGGCAACAGCAAGTGAAAGCAGACTCCTGTGTCTGCGAAGTGAAAGCAGACTCCAATGTAAAGTTCCAAGGCAGCAAAAAAAAATAAATACGTTTTCCAGCAGTGGTTTCTAGCAGCAGTCCCAAGAAATCCTCACAGTATTCACGGCACACCGGACACTCTGACACACTCCGCTACGCTTCGCTTGACTTCCGGTTTATGAAGCAACCAGGCGTAGGGAGGTGGAGCGTCAGTGCTGGCAGGGCAACAGCAAGTGAAAGCAGACTCCTGTGTCTGCGAAGTGAAAGCAGACTCCAATGTAAAGTTCCAAGGCAGCAAAAAAGTTTTAAAAAAAAAATACATTTTCCAGCAGTGGTTTCTAGCAGCAGTCCCAAGAAATCCTCACAGTATTCACGGCACACCGGACACTCGGACACACTCCGCTACGCTTCGCTTGACTTCCGGTTTATGAAGCAAGCAGGCGTAGGGAGGTGGAGCGTCAGTGCAGGCAGGGCAACAGCAAGTGAAAGCAGACTCCTGTGTCTGCGAAGTGAAAGCAGACTCCAATGTAAAGTTCCAAGGCAGCAAAAAAAAAAATAAATGAACAAGTTTTCCAGCAGTGGTTTCTAGCAGCAGTCCCAAGAAATCCTCACAGTATTCATGGCACACCGGACACTCTGACACACTCCGCTACGCTTCGCTTGACTTCCGGTTTATGAAGCAAGCAGGCGTAGGGAGGTGGAACGTCAGTGCAGGCAGGGCAACAGCAAGTGAAAGCAGACTCCTGTGTCTGCGAAGTGAAAGCAGACTCCAATGTAAAGTTCCAAGGCAGCAAAAAAAAAAAAAAATGAATAAGTTTTCCAGCAGTGGTTTCTAGCAGCAGTCCCAAGAAATCCTCACAGTATTCACGGCACACCGGACACTCTGACACACTCTGCTACGCTTCGCTTGACTTCCGGTTTACGAAGCAAGCAGGCATAGGGAGGTGGAGCGTCAGTGCAGGCAGGGCAACAGCAAATGAAAGCAGACTCCTGTGTCTGCGAAGTGAAAGCAGACTCCAATGTAAAGTTCCAAGGCAGCAAAAAAAAAAAAAAAAATACGTTTTCCAGCAGTGGTTTCTAGCAGCAGTCCCAAGAAATCCTCACAGTATTCACGGCACACCGGACACTCTGACACACTCCGCTACGCTTCGCTTGACGTCCGGTTTATGAAGCAAGCAGGCGTAGGGAGGTGGAGCGTCAGTGCAGGCAGGGCAACAGCAAGTGAAAGCAGACTCCTGTGTCTGCGAAGTGAAAGCAGACTCCAATGTAAAGTTCCAAGGCAGCAAAAAAAAAAAAAAAGAAAAATACGTTTTCCAGCCGTGGTTTCTAGCAGCAGTCCCAAGAAATCCTCACAGTATTCACGGTACACCGGATACTCTGACACACTCCTAACTAGTATTTTTGGGAACATGAATGAACCATTAATATTGTTGATGGGCTGTCGCTGCATTATGAGCACCATGCACTTTATGCAAAGCATGAGACACCTATTTTGCTGTCAACATTTCTCATTGTATTTGACTATTCCAAGATGGCACTCAGGCAAATAGGAACTGTGAACAATGATGTTGTTTAATGGAAAGCAAAGAAGGACTTTTCTATTTGTAAAGTGTTTAAAAAGAGAAGCCTGTTGTTTATGTTTACAATCTGACGAAGCCCGTTTGGGTGAAACGCGTTGTTGTTTTTTTTCTCCTGAGCTACTTGTCCACTATATTTGCTAAAATAAAGGACGTTTGATGGAGATCCTTTTGTTCACATCTGGGTGATTTTTATTATTGAGGAGAGTGCCGCCGAGAAAGCTGCAATTCGCTTTCATTTTTTCGTTGTTTGGATATTAACGCGGCCGATCGCGTATATGGACAGGCACCCATGCTTTGCCGAACTATCAGCAATTAAGTAAAGGCTCGAGCGCGTCGCTTGCAAGTCGGAAAGAAGTGTTTGGTTATCAAGGATCCGCGACGCAGCCGCCTGTCATGACTACTGGGTTTCCCCTCACAAGGTCTTCCAAAGTTTCTTGGCTAACTGCATATAGGTCCTGGGCTAAGGGAAAGTAGGACCTGGGCTATGCTGTTCGACACTTCCTCATCTTCCAACATGGCTCCCAAGGAAATTCCTTGCATTGGGCTGTGCAGCCTAGTTGTCCTCACGATTTCAGTATTTAAGCCCCTCCCCCTTTACGTTCCGCGCTTCGCGTCTGTTTTCTTTGCTTGGACGCTTACCGCGGATCGAAGTTCCCTTCAAGATTCACCTCAGCACCCTTTCATAGTTTCATGGTGTTTAGTCTCTGGTCCTGTGCCCCCGTTATTAGTTGTTTCCCTTTACCCTGTTCATTACTGTAATTCGCCTTCTGTGAACCGCGATACTTTTGTGGTAAAACCTTCCATTTGAAGTAAGTCAGCGGCAACGTTCCTGCTTGCACTCTAAGCCGCCAGTATATTCCTTGCATGTTCATTTTGTGGTGGCTAGAGCGCTTATGCGTTGCGCACATTGGTATTTCCTGTCAGGTATCGAGTGTCGGGGCACCAGCACTCGAACGCATGTGAGGAGTGTGGTTGTTTAATCACTTCACAGAAGGCTAGTGTGTGTATATTAGGCATACCTTGTTTAGGGTTTTAGGAAATTCTGTCATAGAACACAAAAGGGAGTCTGTCAATAATATTACGTGGGTTTTTAGGTTCCCAATAGCTGTGACCTTTTAGTGAAAATTTTGGGATGAACTGTTACACATCTTTTGAATCCGCAATTGTTTAAAAACTGCATTTCATTATCATTATTTATTTTGGAATACGGAGTCATTAGGAATTCCCGTGGCATTCAAAATTGGTCCCCCTTTTAGTTTTCTCCTCAGGTTGTGTTTAGTCATGTGTCACACCTCACATTATGGTTCCACTCTAGTCCAGTTCTAGGGTTTAGGAGTCATTCCATTTTGAATTAGAGTTGTCGGTGGATCATTCATACAGTTGCCTTTAGTGGTTCCATCTCCAGTTCTCTTGTGCACATACTCCACTGTAGCCCTTCCTCCTTAAGTCCCTATCTCACCACCCCCTTCTTCAGAACTCGCGCCCCTGCGCTGAAGCAGGATGGATAGCCCACCATATACCAATCTAAGGTAAGAGTAGTGAGGTTTCACGGAAGGGTTAGAGAAGGATTGTAGACAGTCCCAGGCAACCTTGGGGAGTTATCTATTGATCTGTGTCCTTGTGTTTACTCTTAGATTCCAAGTCTAAAGAACTTTGGGGTACAGGAAGTGAAAAGGTGAGAACAACGCACTCTGAGAAGAGAGTTAGAACTATAGGGAGTGGTGTCCCCGCAGAGTCAGGTAAGCGTTACACCGCCCATCGGAGGAACGTTCCACAGGGAAATGGGATCAGAACACACGGAGACCTGAAAGACCGTGCGGGCGCAGCTCTGCCACAATGCCATTCGAGTCGGAGGACCCAGACGGCGTGTGTAAGGTAGGCAGTGCAAAAGCACGGTCAATCTTGTTTTCTCTGTAATCTGTATACAAAGTGTTTTATTATGCATATTTTTCATGGATCCTTGTTTTTCGGAAACTGCAATGACCCAGCATGTCATCCGCTCATATATGATAAGCACGGTGTGCTAAAATTCAAGGCCAACATTTAATTATATTTCCATTGAAAATACAGGGCTTTCCCATTTCAGGGAAAGTAACATTATACACTGTTCATCACAGGATACATTTTAATACAGCAGATTATGGTGGACAAGGAGCAAAGTAGATATGCGGAAGCTTCCGCTTTGTTTAATGAAAGTATGAACCCAAAGAAAAGTATACAACAAGCACAGACTGGCCAAACCAAGTCAATACAACAGTCAATGGCATCATTGGAAAAATTACACAAAAAAGAAACAAACAAATGGTGGGAAATTAAATCCTTGCAAAATTATATTGATAATAAACGTATCTCAAGGGGTCTAAGAATTTTGACCATCCCAACTTATGAAGATCCGGACCCTCAAATGTTACAAGAATGGGGAGAAGCCACCAATGAATGTTCATTCAAAATGCTAACGACCCTAATTAAATATGCCAAAAGTGATAGGTCAAAGGCCTTGAAAGAATTCGAAGTACTAGAATCAAGTGTTTACACAGAAGCTGAATCTAAAACAGCAAATGAGCTCAAGGTACAAATGGATAAAAATATTAGCAAATATGAAGAAGAAATAAAAGAGAGGAAACAGGAAATTCCTTCGTGACAAGGAGGATTATGCCAGTAGAAGAATAAATACTTTTGCAAGAAAATATGATTCAATCAGAAAGGAATACAAAGTCAAAAGCAAAATTTAACTCCGGCTATTTCAGATGAAGATTCAGAGACGGAAACAAGTGCGGGATCATCTACAGATACCTCGACCTCAAGTAGTACCAATGAACCTCTACCAGAATTTATTTTTTTTAGAGGAAATGAAACTCCTGCATCAAGTTGGGAAAAATATGCAAGGCAGAATCCAGCCGAGGCATACAAGAGGAAGAACAGACGGGGGAGTAAGGGCCAAGGCAAATCCAAAAAAAAGGAGGACAGTCAGGAGCCCCGCAGACATGCTCTGGGAAGACCAAGAAACAGAAACTATAATGATGACCTAGAATGCACAAGTTGTCAATTTATCAGAGAGAGTACTAACCGACACAGAAACCAAAGTTCTGTCTAAGGGACTATCTTTCTGTCTAATGTCCAATTTCGATTATGCTCAATGCAGAGTGGATTTACATTTGTTACTTAGAAAAATCAGATTGGCAAAATTCTTTGCTGGCCTAGACAACCATGATACATCAGGCCACATAAGACCAGAAATACCATCGGCATTGACTATCAGAGATATACCAACATTATGTACTTTAACATCATTACAAGAAAATGACGAGGAGATAACAGAATTAAACTCATCTGAATTCGAATGGAGTTCTAATGTACCGGAGGATCTCTCTACCAATATGGCTGCATCTAGTCATTTAAAGAAAAAATCTAGATTCATTCCACCAACTAATAATATGGCACATATAGATCTCTTTGAGGATTTAATCATAGATGATTTGAAAAAATTGGCTTCTTCGAAGAACAAAGTAAACCACAATATAACCTCAGAAGAACGGACAGCCATAAATAATCTAAAACAAAATGAGACAATTGTTATCCGGTCATCGGATAAAGGCGGGAACATAGTGGTCTTGAATATGCAGGATTACAAGAGAGAAGCCATGCATCAGCTTAAACAAATCAATAACTATGAGAAATTATTTGCTAATCCATACAAGTCATATAAAACAGAATATGAACAAAAACTTTCAACATGGCATGCAATGTGTCTTTTAACTGCACAAGAAAAGGCTTTCCTGGCAAAGGATTTTCCAATTTTGCCAATTATACATTTTTTACCCAAGATCCACAAATGTAAGAGAAAACCGCCGGATAGCCCTATAGTTGCCTCAATTGACTCCCTGCTAGAAAACACATCGAAATATCTGGACCAACTTTTGTTTCCATTTGTTCAGACATTGCCATCCTACATTAAGGACACATCAGACTTTCTTCAACAAATCGATCAAATACCATGGAAGCCAGGGTACCTACTAATAACATTGGATGTTGTCTCTTTATATACATGTATTAAACATCAGGAAGGAATGGAAGCTATTAAAAGGTATCTATCCACCAGGTCATTAAGCTTCAGAGACCACTCACAAATGCTATTAGATATGCTTTTTTTCTGCCTTACACACAATGCTTTTATGTTTGATGGCCAACATTATAAGCAATTGTGTGGAACGGCCATGGGTATGACAGTAGCACCAACGCACGCAAACCTCTTTATGGGGGCTTGGGAAGCTAAATTGTTTTCTGAAGAAACCCTACTGATACACACCAATAAGGTGGCTCTATGGCGTCATTACATTGACGATTTGTTTATAGTGTGGGAAGGCAATGACCAAGAATGGATGTCATTCTTTAACATCTTGAATGCACGTGACATCAATCCTAAATTCACCGAACAACATGACCCAACAGAGGTGGTATTTCTGGACATTAAGATCAACATAGGAAATGAAGTAATGACGACAGAAACCTATCGAAAACCAACAAGCACAAATTCATTGCTTCATGCAGAAAGTGCACACCCGAAATGTGTAAAGAACAGTATACCATATGGTGAATTTTTGAGAATGAAGAGAAATTGTAGCGAAAACAAAACATTTGAAGAAAATGCCAAAATAACGACTAACTTCATGGCAAGAGGCTACAAAAAGTCAACAATTAATAGTGCATTCAACCAATGCGCCAAACAAACAAGAGCAGATATCTTCAGAAAAAACGTAGAGAAAAGTAATCTGAAACTACAGGAAACCAAATCTGAAAGTATACGCTTTATCACAACCTATAACAATGGGGCAAAAGACATCCAGAAGATTTTGGCTAAACATTGATTGTTGTTACAAAGAGATCCAGACATTAAAGGATGCATTCAGAAGAATGCCAGTGTGACATTTAGAAAAGCAGTCATTACAATCTGAGCTGTCACCAAGTCTCTTCATAACCTCAACACAGCCAACAAGACAATGGTTAAAAGGTAATCAGGGTGGTTTTTTATAAATGCACAAAATGCAAGGCTTGCAAACATGGGACATCCCTTAAATACTATGTACATCCACGAACCCAGAGGAAAGTGACTATTACTAAACATAGCACCTGTGCAACAACTTATGTGATCTACTTAATCACATGTGACTGTAACCTCTGGTATATAGGCAGCACGAAGTTAGAAGTGAAACTTCGAATATTACAACACCTTCGAGCTATCAAAAATAAAGATCCTACTTACCCTCTTGCCAAGCATTTCGAAGAAAAGCATAATGGAGACATTTCTTCTTTTAAATACTTTGGCATAGATAAAATTCTACCACACCCGAGAGGAGGTAATCGAGAAATAAAGCACTATGCACTTTATAAAAATAACTACTATTTTTGGGAACATGAATGAACCATTAATATTGTTGATGGGCTGTCGCTGCATTATGAGCACCATGCACTTTATGCAAAGCACGAGACACCTATTTTTCTGTCAACAATTCTCATTGTATTTGACTATTCCAAGATGGCACTCAGGCAAATAGGAACTGTGAACAATGATGCTGCTTAATGGAAAGCAAAGAAGGACTTTTCTAATTGTAAAGTGTTTAAAAAGAGAAGCCTGTTGTTTATGTTTACAATCTGACGAAGCCCATTTGGGTGAAACGCGTTGTTGTTTTGTTTTCTCCTGAGCTACTTGTCCACTATATTTGCTAAAATAAAGGACATTTGATGGAGATCCTTTTGTTCGCATCCGGGTGATTTTTATTATTGAGGAGAGTGTCGCCCAGAAAGCTGCAATTCGCTTTCATTTGTTCTTTGTTTGGATATATATATATATATATATATATATATATATATACATATTCACTGAAAAAGCCTTAGTTAAAGTGCAGTTAAGTTGTGCAGATTTAACGCAACAAAACCCTTGAAATTCAGGGGATGTGGGAAGTCATGACCAGTTTACCTCGTCGCGCTCCCGTTGATGTCCCCCATAATGCCATTTTGTATGTCATTTGTGAATCCTTTCTCTTATAATATTTATGTGCTCAGGGGCTTTACAAATCAAACACACGAAGCTGGTCATGACTTCCCACATCCACTGAATTTCAAGGGTTTTGTTGTTTAAATCTGGTCCACTGAACTGCACTTTAGCTAAAGTTATTTCAGCGAATATATATATATATATATATATATTCAACCAAAATTACCATGGGGTAAAAATGCCCGATTAATGTGCAAATGAAAATGGGAATTAACTATTGGGAGTTTTGCTGCTTTTTCTCCCAGTCCCACTTTACGCATGGATATGCATAAGGGCAAGGCAGGGTTGTGTTGCCTGAGGTATATGCCGAGATATGTTAGTGTTGCCGTACATTTACCCCACCACTAGGTTTATTGCTAATTGCTGTCACAAACAGATAAGGATCAATCAGCAGGCCACTTAGCAACACGTACAGTGAACATATTCTTTTTATTAGGGGATCATCAAAGTTTGACACATATAATAAAAAGCGGTTCACATTGTATAAATTAAATGGTCGGGATAGCTTTCCCAAAGGGCCAGTGTTCTTCCTGGATCCTGTGCCTGGGCGACTGATCAAGTAAATGCCTCTGAGCGTTCAAATGTTCTCTGCTACCTGCCTAGCTTGTGCCTGCTTCCATGCTGGTGTTTCCTTCATACAACAAAAATACCCCAAGACCTCTTTGTTGGTCTTAAAGTTGTTATTGATCTTCCTGTCAAGGAGTTCCCCCCTTCTCACCTGGGTCCGCTGTTTGCCGGTGTCTTCGATCGCTGCCTTCTTGCGAACGGACCTGGTCTTGAACAGTGCTGCTCGAGCCTCGTCTGGTTCCAGGTTGCGTTTAGTTCCGGGAACGGGGAGTCCAGGAATCCGGGAGTCTGGGAAATGCTAGTAAGGCTCGGAATCAGGAAGGGGGAAAGGGTCAGGAGTGGGTAATAGCACTGGGACAAAGGAAACAATACCGCGACCTACGAACACACGTCTGAGGGCTACTTTGCAATAGCATTGAGACGCGCGGGGCCGCGGAAGACGTGGTCTATAAATAGATCACGCCGCGTTCAGCGCATGGAGCGAGCAAGGGCTTCAGCTCGGACGGCCATGTTGGAAGTAGTACGGAATGTAAGCCCCGTTAAGACAAGGACCAGGAGGTCCAAAAGGGGCATGATCTGAAGTTCATGACAGCATGCCTCCTCCGAAGGCCTTTTCCTCCAGGTTTGCCCGGGTGTATTAGGTGAAATCTTCTGAGCAACCGAGGAGCCTTGATATTTGAAACAGGTTCCCAGGTCCTTTCGCTAGGAGGATATCCTTTCCACTCCACTAGGTATTGAAGATGGCCCTGCTTATACCTGGAGTCACAAATTCGGGACACCTCATATTCCAGTTGGTTGTCAACCAGTAGAGGAGGAGGTCTACTGGATTTTCGAGCGGATTGGATGTAGGGCTTTAATAGGGATGTGTGAAAAACTGGATGAATTATTTTCCAGGAGTCAGGTAGCTTGATTCGATATAAGATAGGATTGATAATCTCCTTGATGGGAAATGGACCATAGTAGCGGGGAGCCAGCTTGTTTGGTCGCAGGTGTCGGGGGAGTAGTTTTGATGACAACCACACTCGGACACCGACCGTATAGGAAGGACCTGGTCTTCTCTTGGAATCCGCATACCTCTTGGTCTGTAATCTGGCTTGGCTAAGAGGTGATGTTCCTGGAGTCTTGGTAGAACTGCCTTTACATGTCCTTCATGCTTCAGAGGATCCTTGGAAAAAATCAAGAAAGACAATGACGAAGAGAAACAACATGTCAGAGAACACCCTATCCATAAAATGTTGGAACACTGCTGGGGCATTGGCTAGTGCTAAGGGCATGACCAGGTACTCATAATGGCCAAAGGGTGTTCTAAAGGCGGTCTTCCACTCGTCTCCTTCCCGGATACAGATCAAATGGTAGGCACCCCTGAGATCCAATTTGGTGAATATTACTGCACCTCTCACGGCTTCCAGGATATCCGATATCAAGGGTAGTGGGTATCGGTCCTTAAGAGTGCATTGATTTAGGCCAGGATAATCGAGGCAAGGTCTGAGTTCCTGGGTATCTTTCTTAGGAACAAAGAACAACGATGCGCCTGCTGGTGATTTTGAAGGTCTTATGGTACCGTTTTCAAGGTTTGTATCCAGATATTCTTTTAGGGCCTTTTTCTCGGGTTCGGAAAGGATAAACATCCTACCAAAAGGGATCACTGCCGAGGGTTCCGTTTCAATTGCGCAGTCTTTGGGTCTGTGTGGAGGTAAGGCCTGGACTATGGCAGTTAAAAATACATCGGCGAATCCTAGGTAGGTCTCCGGAACCTGTATTATATTGGAAACCAAGAGTGGAGTTTCTTGCTCCTTAGGTGGTTCCTCAGGGGGTGTTAAAGGAGGTTCCAGGGATAGACAATGAGACATACAAAACTCGGAGCCTAGGAATAGTGATCATGCTGTCCAGTTTATATACGGATTGTGTTTTTGTAACCAGGGCATACCCAATACCATGGGGTAGTGGGCGGACTTAATGATATCGAATCTGATTAGCTCTTGATGGTGGTTTATTGAGAGCTGGATTTCCTTGGTCTGTAGGCTTATGGGCCCTGAACTGAGGGGTCTTCCATCGATGGCTTCCACAGGGTGCTTGGTGCTTCGTGCCTCATATGGGATTTGATGACTGACAACCCATTCCTGATCAATGAAGATTCCCATAGCTCCGCAGTCAACCAAGGCCAGAATGGGACAGATCTTACTCTTCGAGGGTGAAAGAAATGCCTGGAGAATGACCAGTTTGTTTTGTCCAGGAGAGTTCAAGGATGGAATTGATGTGGAGCAAACATCTCTCTCCCGAATCTCTGCTCCATTTAAGATCGGGAGCTGGCGTTTCCCGAACGCTGAGGAGGTGCTAGAGGACATTCCCTGACCAAATGTTTGTCTGAAGCACAATACATACACAAACCCGTATGAATCCTTCACAACCTTTCTTGAGGTGATATGGGTCCACGAAAGGCTCCAATTTGCATGGGTTCTGGGGCTGGGCTTGGGTTTGCGTCCGTTCTGACTTTGCTCTCAAAGGACGTCTTGGGTGGGTTTCCCCTGGATTTCTTCTTTTCAGCCTTCCTTTCCTGGATGCGAAAGTCTATTTGCATGGCAAGGTCTATTAGTGCTTGGAATTAATCTGGTCGAGCCACCCTGGTCAGTTCATCCTTGATCTCATCGTTCAGGCCTCTCCTGAACAGGGTAAAACTAGCCTCAGAGGACCAGTCTGCTTCCTTAGCCAATTGTTTAAATCTGGTCACATAAGTGAGCATATCTTGGGAGCCCTGTTGAAAGTCCAGCAAACGTTCTTGGGCAGTATAGACCTGCTCTGGATGGTCAAACATGCCTTTAAGGGCCTGTAAGAACCCATCATAGTCATCTAGGAGGGCATCGCCAGAGTTAACAAAGGGTGTTGCCCAAGTTAAGGCGTTGCCGGAAAGGTGGGATATGATGAAACCCACCTTAGCCCTAGGAGTCGAGAAATAATAAGGCTTAAAGGTAAAGTGGACCAGGCATGAATCCAGGAATCCGCGAAGTGTTTTTGCCGAACCATCATACTTGTCAACAATACCGCCCAACAGGACACCCTCCTTTGTGGCAGAATCCTGGGATAAGACCAATTGTTTGAGCGCAGCGTTTTCCGCCTTAAGGTTTTGGACCTCGGCAGGCCCGGCTCTAGGAATTTTTATCTGGATGGGCCAGGATTGTGATCAGGGGGGCAAAAATTATCTCAGATTCGTGATCCGGCAAAACATGTTTTCCTGGATCTAAAAAATCAATCTGCCCTAAATTTGCCTTTAACATCTTTAGTCTGTTAGACTGCTTTATACGGTGCAGAAGCCTGGATTCAAACCCAGGTTGTTAGGACCAGGGTTGACATATTTACCCACAAGACTACTTGAATGTCTGATAAAGATGCTTGTTGGGATTGCACTCCCTGCCAGATTTAAGCCAAATGAATTCTTGGGCAAGGCTGAAAGATGGTCCCGGGTAGGTGGGGCATGGGTGTGGATCTTATGGTGGGAGTCGTTATTCGCTGTCATAAGTGAAATAAATGTTGCATGTTTTTTAAGTTGTCTTTTTCTACTATTGGAGCTGTATGTTCACCATGTCTTCTTGGCCTGGCTGGGGAGAATCGAGGATGATGCCACCTCCTCCTCTGCAGGGGCTGAGCAACGAGGATGCCAGTCCTTATTCCATCTAACATAGTGGGCGCTCAATAATACCTCCCTGAATACTGTCGCTACTCCCTGAAGGCCACGTAGGAGTCCAGCCATTTTGTTGTGAAAGACAGCCCACTACTCCTCGATAAATATTGAAACAAGGAACAGGATATTTGGTGGGATCAGGAGGCAGACAGTGGAGGTTGAAGGGTTTCCGGCCTCCTGGCATCACTCCCGTTTGGATGTGGCAGGGAGGAGGGGCTGCTGCTCCCCTGTCACCCCTATACATCATTGTCCTAGTACATACTGTTTCCATACTGTTTATAAAATGCAGTTGTCCATGATGACTTCTTATTTGACATGTCTACTTTGCTATTTTGAATGTCACAATTTTGCTCAATAAATGTGGCCTTGTATTTTCCAAAGAAAGATGTGTGTATGTCTCCTTAGCTGGCCCTGACCCCTGTGCTGCCCATCTATTAAACCATACTGAAAACTGGATCACTTCTAGGGGCTCCTAATTTTGGCAGGAAGCACACAGTGAGATGAAATGATTTTCCCAGGATTACACACTTTGGTTAAGTGGTAAAGCCAGAATGTCATCATAGCCTGAAATGTTGGTAATTGACCACACATCTGCCCAGCTAAAGTTGGTACAAATATGTACTGAAGTTTGGTTTTAAATACTGAAAATATTACACTTCTGGGTCTTTGCACAAAAGTAAATTTTTGTACAGATTTTGAAATGGTACTTATAACCTGCTTACCATGTTACTCTGTTTATAAAAGACACTTTAAGTGATTGGGATGATTTATAGGAAAACGTTTTTATTGTTATGAATTACATACTTTTATACCAATGATTTATAGCCATGAAAATAAAAATGCTGTTTAATTTGTAAGTTCCTGTATTCGATTTTTCTCTTTACTTTTCTTTTTCCATTTATTTAGTTTCTTTTTCTTACTTTACTAACTTTTTGTAAAGGTTTGTAATGAGTCACAAACACTAACAACTAATAATACTCACTTTTATACAGATTGCTTTAAAAAAATGCACAAGTCACATGATAAACCAACCCGACAATGTGTTCATCATTGTTTCATCATTGTAGAATCGGGTTGATGAAAAAGAGTATTGGGGAAATTCTGCTTTGAATCCTAAATTGCATAGAGGGGACTGCTACTGTTTGTACTTCAGGGCCCCTACAAGCAATTTGAATTGTTTCCACAAAGTACTGGAAAAGTAAATAGCAAAACATAGGCAATACAGCCTTTTCACTTCACTTTTGTACTATGTGTCTGGAAAAGTATTAATCTTTCACACAATTAACAATTTGGAATCTGCTTGCTTTTACCAATAAAGTAACAATCATAGGTGGCAATTTTCCAAGTCCTGTGGAGTGGTAAAAGTGGCGGTAAAATGATTTTTGATTGTAACTTTATTTTCCCCGTTCTGATTGGAACCCTCAAGCTCCAGAATGCTAATTAATCAGAATTTACAAAAAATCTGATACAGGCACAAAGTGAAATGAAATTCATAACAATGTCATTGTTTCACACAGCTTTTTCTGTACCCCCATCATTTCTAATCACCCAACAGCCACACTTAAATAGTGTATTAAAAGCACATTTATAGAAAAACAACCTTTTCCTATCACTAATCATTTCCTATTTTAAATAATCTGCTTCTGAGACATGTTAAAAAGATAAGGCGTCAGTGGGAGGACCTGTCCAGCTCTGATTGACTTTGAGGGGAGAAAAGCAGAGCAAGGGTGCCCCACAGACATTTGTCCATTGTCCGACTGTTAATTCCACCTCTGATTGCACTCTGCAGGAAATATTTCAATACCCTTTTTTACATTTAACAAATGTGCACCGTTTATATGTTGCCAGAAACATATTAAGAAATGCTCTTTTCTTGTGTTATTTTCAAGGTTTTATGATCAATCTTCTGAGAGGCAAATGTTTATGGGGGGAAGTGGGAACAATCCTCCAGTGCCACACCCCCTCCCCTTCTGTCACTGGTAGGATCCCACAGTAAATAACTTACATTTCTGGCACTGCCTAAACACCTAGCAATAGCAATACACATTATGTATTCAGTTTGCATACAGACATTGTTAATTGTTACTCCAATATTATGACGTTATTAAGGCAGTACTCATCTGCCCATTTCATCAAAAGTTCTGGCCAGGCAGCCTAGGCTTCCACACAGACAAATATGCATACTATTTAGGTCAGAACGCCACTGTTAAGTATGCATGAGAAAATGATCTGAAGTTGGTCTATACTTGCAATCCTACCCTTGATATGTTCAGGTAGGTTCTTGTTGGACCAACACAGTGAGGTGCAGTTTGAGTCCCTAGGCGTTGCAAATAAGGCTCCCACATCAGGGCATATATACTTTCACTTAGGGAGATAAACTGAAACCAACACACATTGGCAAAGCCAACAGTTAGGGCTTTTGAAAACACATGGAAAAGGCATTTGCCAGGCACTGCCATAAGGGTACCACCTGGCAATAAGGTGGGAACATCTAGAAAATGGTGCGAGTAGCTAGGCATATGATGTCATTGTCTGGAAAATGCCTGTGCAATACTTATACACATGTCAAAATGGTTGACTTTGCAATTGCTTGTTTTAGGATTCCAGTGCAAGGAACAGATGTCAGGACGCCATGTTGCTTTTAAATCTACTGGCTGAAAAAACACCATGTTAAGAGATTTTTTGATACAACACGAGCTCATTTACAGAGGCAATTCAGTCATTGAACACTCAAAAGAATGCTTAGATATAACACAAGCAGGCGCCAAAACAGCACAAAGTTTGATATTACTTTGTGACAGAGCTAGCTCAAGAGTACCCAAGAGGGTATGTTTCAGCAGGGAGGGGGCAGGTAGTTGTTGGTAATACCATAGAGATGAACATGGCAATGGATGGGTGAATGACCAAACACGTCCATTGAATGTGTATCCCACTAAACATCCTTTCTCCATCCTATCGGTGGTCCAATGCAATTGTTCTGGCTTACACCAAATAGCCTACTTCAATGCCTTACATCAAATCACTTTGATTTTACTAAACTCTCCCCTCCAGAATAACATTGTTCTTACTAGCAACCTTACTGTTTCACTTATACTCAAGTAGTTAATGCAGCAGAATATATACTTTGAATGGAATTTGTAAGGGCTCTCAGTCTGATGGATGTAAGTCTATGAAACAATCTTAACCACTGCCATTGCTTTGGTCAGGCTTCCATGCCGTTAATTACGAATCAGCCTTGACCTCCCTGCCACTAAAGTGATCAGCTCTGCCCAAACTGCTGGACCACAAGGCCTAAAAATGCTTGCAGTATCTTGTGTTCCAGTCATTGTAACTTGTCAGGGTCCTCAGCCGTTTATGCGCCTGGTGTAGAAATCTGTGTCCAAGCATCATCACCTGCCATTTATTGTTTTCTACAGTTAACCATCTTATTAGGCATGATTGGACCAACAGTTTATTCCCACACATAAAAACCTACATTCAATTACAGAAATCTACTGGATAGGTTTGAAACAATAGCTACCTTATAAATGAGAGGTTTGAAACGTAAGTAAGATTGCAAGTGCAGATAAAAAAGCAATGCAGGATCTTGCTAGATAGTTGTAGGCAGCCTGCTTGAGCAAGTGTGCTACCTTACTTAGAGGTGTGAATGGCCCTCCATATCCCTGTCATTTCTGCTTTCATGGCCGTGGGGCATAAATCATTGTCCAGAGCAAGCAAACAAATCCTGACTGAGCCTCCTGCAGTGCAGCCCCTCAGAATGCTAACTGCAAAATCCCCCCAGCCTGTTTTACCCCCTTACTCTCCCCCTACACACCCCGGGACCCAGTGGTGGTTAACGTTTATTTTTAGTTTTTTTTATTGCATATAGTTAAAATACAATCAACCTTTTGATGAAAAAAAGAAAAAAAGGAAGCAAACCTCACACCACTGACAAGGCCTCCTTTCTAGCAGGACTGGACTGACCCACCAGGACACTAGGAGTTTCCCCGGTAGGCCTCGTCCATAGGGCCTCTTTTGTTGGGGGAAGGATACATGGGGACTCAAAATGAAACTATCACTCGCCATTCGGGGATATGTATCCATACTGGCCAGCCTGGGTGTGGCCGTTCACTGCATGATTTGTTTGCCTGCCAGACCCGCCCCTGCTCATGGATTTTGGGTCTTGCGTTCTCGTCGCACTAGGGCGCTTGCGCATTGATACCACACGTGCCCTAGTATGCTCTGTGCTGTCGAGTCGCATGCGCAGGTGTTACTGGGCCCGTGAGTGAACGTGCCATTGCCACCTGAGAGACACTGCTGACAGACAGTCTGAGCGCTGTGCTGGTACCGGGCCCATGCCGTGTGATGTACCCGTGTTCACGTAATCCTCTGACAGATTCAAGAAAGACAGCCAACCAACCAGATGAGGCGTGCCGCACTGCCTCCTTCAGCAGACAGCAGCAGGTGACCCAAGTGAGGCTGTGGCTGGGGCTGAGAGCAGCCGAGGACAGTATCCAGACCTGAAAGGTAAGGGATTATTTGTATGTGCGTGCCCCTCTGCCGAGTGCTTCTGACCCTCACTCTCACCCTATGCGGTAAACCTTTTCCAATGTGCTGTAATATTTTCTAGCCATCATGCTACAATGTTTTCCTTGTGTTGCTATCCTGTATGCAAGTGCTAAACTTTTTTCTTACTGTGATGCCATGGACTGTAATATTCTCCACCTCTTTTGCAAAGTGTTCCCCCTGTGCTGTAATCATTTACCGGCCGGCGTCATGTAATATGTACTCCATCAGTTCTAACATTCCCCTTTCTGTGCTTTAATGTTCCCTGCCTGAGCTATACTGAAAACCAGCACCCTGTTTACCTAATATCCAATCCTTGAGCCGTGATCCCCCGGCCCCAAACTGAATGGGGATGGTTATCGGGGTGTAGTGGGAACATTGGCAGTCCGTAGACCTATTAAAATCCACTTCAGCTCCGCTATGCAAGACCAAACTAAACTGCCAATCCAGTACTGCCACTCACACCCACTTCTACAAATGCACCTTACCATGACCTAAAGAAGCCGCTACAAATGTCATTATAGAGGCTGACACACCACTCTGCTAATGCACCTCTTCCCAATCCTGACCTTCCACACCCCCGCAATTCCAGTACTTTTGAGCCATACACCGCCTCAGCACTAACCTCCATTGACGCCTGCTGTTCCATTACAGCAACTAACGCAAAGCTCATCTGACTGTCACTAGTACTCCACCCTTACCAGCAGTAACCCATTTGTTTCTATTACAGCTATTCGTAAAACTGTGCTAATGGACCTCAATCCTAGCCAGCAGTAATGAGCCTCAATACTGGCTAGCTGCAACCTCTGTTGTTCCATTACAGAGGCTCATACACAGATCTGCCAATTGAACCCTCCATCCTGGCCTGCAACACTTTCCCTTGTTCCATTACAGTCAGTGGCTCCTTCACACGCAGCTCTACCAGTGTAACTCAACCCTTGCTAGAAGCAACCTCCATTCTTCCATTACACTCACTCCCACAAAGTTCTGCCAATGGACCCCAATCCTGGCCAGCCGCTGTCTCATCTTTCATGCTTGTGGTAGGTGGTGAGGTCTGCATGCCGCCGGAGTTGGCCCTGATAACCAGGTCTAAGGTTATGCTGTTTCTGGACAGGGAGAAGTTGTGTATGTGGGGAAGTGGGAGGGGGTGTTACAGCACCCCTCTCCGCCATCCCCTTATCTTATCCGGTTGTATTTTGGATGCCTTAACATTGCATCTCTGCTTCTGGGCCCCTCTGTGTCTGCGAGAACAATAACACATTCTAGCGATTCCAGACATCTATGGCTGCCTAGGGGGGCTACAGGGTGTGCAGATGACATCTCGGGCCCGAAGGTGGCACTTAGCAAGGTGCTTACCCCCTTGTGCTGTAACATTCTCAGGGGGGGGGGGTGCTCTCCCAGTGCTGTACTCTTCCACCCAGGTGCTGTAATATTCTCACTGTTTGCTGCACCATCCACTTCCCGCTGTAACATTGGCCTCTTTTACTGGTACAGTCACTTCATGTGGGGTGCATTTCTCTTCCTGCACTTCAACGCCCCACCCTGTGTGCTGTAATATATCAGTGTGGTGTGATTTCCCAAAAACACCTGCACTAAATCTCTCTTTGCTCAGCCATCGTCGGCTGGTACATTATGCCCTGTCCACCCCCTTGCTCCACACACTCTCTGTCCTCCCCTCCACCTGCCCAATCCTCCGGCCCGATGATAACTTCACATCTGGCCGGCTGATTCATGGGTGCCTGCCTGCATGTGCCGTTGTTTTCTCGCTACGCTGAGCACCCCACCCCACAGCTTGTGCATGCTGTGTAATCCTCCAGCCCACCACTGCTCAATGGTTCCCCTGGTGTGTAAAACCCCAGCCCCATGCTGTAATATTTCTTGCACATAAGAAAAATCCCCTTCCATATTACGTAATCCCTTAGCCCTGCCTAAAGCCATCCCTGTGCTGTAGCATGACCTACCCATCATTAAACAAACAAAAAATGGGTGCCCTGATGGACTGGCAGCAGAACAGGCAAAAAGTAATGCTAGGAACATAGAGTACGGTGTTGGTATTAGTGTGGTTATTGATTTTTAACCACCCATGACATATGTATTTGCGCCAAAATCGTCCAGCCCTGTGCTGTAATATTTCACCCTCTGCTTTAAGAATCACATTTGCAATCACACCCCCATGCCGTGGGATTCCTCTGCTGTAATATTCACTACACGCTCGCTTATCCTCATCTTTGGGCTGTTTTTTTAATCAGTTTGGGATTCTAGATGGCGCTTGCCCCAGCTATAAAACAAAACTATTGCATTAAAGTATAGATGGGGAAAAATCGTCTATGAGGAGGGACACCCAGCGTGTAGGTGTTGTTTGGTTATTTGCCCACCCATTGACTGCCCATGATAATCCCTATGGCTATTCCCACCCAGTACCCGTCCCTCCCTGCCAAAAATACCTGCTCCAGAGAACTCTTTGACTTTGCTTTAATCAAGCCTTACCATCAAACTTTGCACTCAAAGTGCCTGCCAGTGTTTTGTCGAAGCAGCCTTCTGAGAGTTAATGACTTAATTGGAGTTGTAAACCCACTACTGGTGTAATAAAAATGAAAAATGTCTTCACCATGTCTGCTTCTAGCCACTCGATTTATAAGCACTATGCATGCCCTTCACTTAAGTCCTGTTAAAAATAAACATTGGTAAAGCCAACAGTTTGGGCTTGTGTATAAGAGTATTAGGCATTTGCCAGGCACTGCTAATAGGTGCCCAGATACTCACACCGTTTTGCACCTGCTACCATTAATGGGCAGTTCATACCAATACGGCGGTGCTTGGAAAGGGCTCTTCCCATGCCTGCACAAACTGCTGGCATTGCCAATGCTTGTTTTGAATTAGATGGAATTGATCAGCCCTATTTTGCAATAGTGCCCTTTGGTGCAGTAATATTTTCCTGTGCACTAATATTGCTCGCTATTGCAGCGAAATATGGGGCCACTTTGATCAAATTTTCAAGGGCCTCTTTTGGTTCCCAGACTGGCCCTGCCCCCCCTGCTGGATCCGGGCCTGGACCTCGGTTGATCATTCTTGCATGCGTCGCATCAGGTCCTGCACGGCGGCTTCCATCTCGTTTTTAGGTTCGATCGGGTGGCGTCTCAAACTGTCAAGGAGTTCCCTCCTTCTCACCTGGGTCCGTTGTTTGCCGGTGTCTTCGATCGCTGCCTTCTTGCGAACGGACCTGGTCTTGAACAGTGCTGCTCGAGTCTCGTCTGGTTCCAGGTTGCATTTAGTTCCGGGAACTTGGAGTCCAGGAATCCGGGAGTCTGGGAAATGCTAGTAAGGCTCGGAATCAGGAAGGGGGAAAGGGTCAGGAGTGGGTAATAGCACTGGGACAAAGGAAACAATACCGCGAGCTACGAACACACGTCTGAGGGCTACTTTGCAATAGCATTGAGACGCGCGGAGCCGCGGAAGGCGTGGTCTATAAATAGATCACGCCGCGTTCAGCGCATGGAGCGAGCAAGGGCTTCAGCTCTGGACGGCCATGTTGGAAGTAGTACGGAATGTAAGCCCCGTTGAGACAAGGACCAGGAGGTCCAAAAGGGGTGTGATCTGAAGTTCATTGGGTGGATGGGAGTGTCATAGACCCGACCAGCTGGCGGTTACTATCGCTTTGGCGAGTGTTCCGCCATTGAATGTTCCATCACGTTGTGTTGGAAAGTGAAGCTACGCTCTAGTCATTTTTCAACATGGCCGCAACTGGGAAGTACATAGCCTTTGCACTCCCAGCGGTCGGCGCGTTGCAACCGTCCGGATAGCTTTTCCTCATTTGGTGAAGACGCTTAGTGTTTTCTTTTTTCGCTTCACACCAAAGCTCTTTTATTTCCCTCTCTCCCTCGGCTCCTGTTCACTGCACGCCTTATTGTTTCCTCTCAGCGCTGGAAGCCGTTTTTTCTCTTTCTCTTTCTCTCTCTCTCTTTCTTTCCTCCCTCCGGAGCCCTTCTTGTCTTCGGCTCCCTTCTCTTTGCTTTATCCTCTGCCCGTTCTATCTTTGATCTGACTTGTCGGGCCCTCCACTACTGCTCCTCGTTCTACACTTCTTGGCTCATCTCTCTCCTTCCTCTGGGGGATTCTAGTCTTACCCTCTATTTACATTGTCTCACACCTGTGGGCAGGATGTCTGGTCAAATGTTCGAATCAAAAGGATCGAATGACCTTTTGATCGACAGTAAAAGGACCGAAAAATAGGATCAATTTTTTTTGTATTTATTTATTTATATATTTTTTTAGTTTTGTATGTATAAAAAACCTTTTTATAAAAGGAAAACGGGGGGCTGGGGGAGGAACCCCCCCATAAAAAAAAATGTGATACTTTTTTTCGGTCCTTTTACTGTTGAAAAAAAGGCATTCAAGCCTTTTGTTTTCGAACATTTGACCTATAACCCTCTGGCAGTGCTTTGGTTCTATTCCTTACACAGGCAGCCCGGCTGGTACGCTGCCCCATCTTCTACGCCCAGAAGCTGCTCGAGACTTCTACATACCTGTTCTTGCTGGAAGGGCTTTTTTCTCCTTATGGGCTTTTTCCCCTTACTTACGGCCTGTCTCTGGGATAGGGGCCGCAGAGTTGCCATTTACTGACATCACTGTGGCTTCTACCCGAGGTAGGCATGGTCTTCTAAAGAAAGAAAAGGGTTACCTGCCACACCATCATCTAGAGCCAGACTATTCGGAGACAAACGACTCAGGTGAGGAGAGTGGTGAAGCGAGCGGGTTGGAGAAGAAGCATTGTGACAGGATCCTGGAGGAGGAGAAGGACAGATTGCAACGCCTAAAAGAAACAATTGCCACACCGGAACAGGTTCAAGAACTCTGGACTGTCACAAGAGTTACAGACGGTAAAGACCGAAAATGCAGTTCTAAGACAGTTAATCACAAATCGTGAGCAACCACCCACGGAATTACCACCAATGGCTCTATCCTCAGGCAAATTCGATGGAATCCCTAAGAGGGTCAAGGAATTTCTTGAAGCCTGCACTGTTTAATTCACGTTTAGGCCTCAAGCATTTTCCACGGATCAGTCACGTGTAGGTTTTCTCATTTCCAACATGACGGGTAATGCCCTTGCGTGGGCGACACCATTAGTTATCACTGCCAATCCCATACTACAAGATTTTGGGGGTTTCCAAGCCCTTCTGAAACAAACTTTTGAAAGACCTGAATTGACATTCACGGCCTGTGAAGACCTACTGGATGTTCGCCAGGGGTCATCTGATCTTCTGTCCTATATCACTACATTCAAGACACTGGCAGCAGGATAGCCAGAACAAGCTCAGTATGCCATATTTTGCAGGGGTCTAAAAGAAGACATAAAAGACAAATTGGCTCACTCTCCTCGACCTCTGACTTTCTCAGACTTGTCTTCTGTGTTGCAGATTGAATACCGCCTTCAGGAGAGACGAACGGAACGAAGACGCCATCGAGGAAAGCTTTTCTTGAGTGAAGTGCCATCCTCTTCTTCACCCTTTTCTACACTACCCAGAGAAGAGCCAATGCAGATCGGAACAACCCGAGCACCTCTCTCTGCCGAAGAAAGAAGGCATCGGAGAGAGAAAGGACTAAGTGCTTATTGCGGCTCAGACAAACATCTCCTCAAGGACTGCTCAGAATTACCGATCAAACGTTCAGGAAACGGACACCCCTGAGCCTAGGAGGTACAGGTTTCCGGGGGTTAGCCACAAGTGTCATGACCCTTGCCCCTGGCCCTCACTGGCAAGTCAGCCTTCCAGTTAGGGCCAGGTCAAAGGCCTTAAAACCTCATCCAACACTCTCTTGGAGTCAGTCCTGGCGCCTTTGGCGCCAGGTTCATAACCCCATGAAGACCAACATTAGAATGGGACTATTTAACTCGGGGGGGTTCAGCCAACATGGAGGCACACACATAGCTCAGTTACAAGGAACTGAGCTATGCGGTCTAGTCTTTAGGGTGTGGCAGGCCTGGGACTACTTTACCTGGACTACTTTACCTGAGACTATTTAAACCACACCCAAACAGCAGAACATGCTTTGCGTTATTCTGCTGTGTGCAGCGTAACGCTCACTGTGTCCAGTTCTTTGATGCCAGCTTACCTGAAACCAAGGACCTGCAGAGAGAGAAAGAACACTACGAAACTTGCCTGGAACAGTATCCTGTCTTCAATCCATCGCTGACTTCAGTTCCACTCACCTGAAGGTACAAACTCCATCATCCGGCACTGCATGCATCCTGGAATACCATAACCTGGAAAGAGGAGAAAGAAAGGCAGCATTAGTAAGCGTTTACTCACGTTACCTCCCGAATGAAGAAAGCCACACAATTCTTACCTGGGTAGTCATCTCCTGGTCAGTATCATTGCTGGAACATTACGGCGCTCGGCGAGGAACATCGTTACCTGCAAGGAGAGAAAAGACACAGGTTAGCAATATAAAAGGCGAAACAACGCCGCGCATCGCGCATTACTCACCGGACAGCATCGTACACACCGCGCTTTCGCCTACTGGCCCATGCTCATCTTTAAACTGCATGACAACATCAAAATACCTTTCCATACCTAAAAAGAAAGAAGCAAGACATTATTATTCGAACTAAGCGGAACATAAGAACTGCATATAAAGACTGTAAAGCAGCAAACCTACGGAGTCGCAGCAGGACTGGATTCCGACAGGGGGGCTTGCACCAGTGTAGTAACTTGGTCACTGCTTGCCCCCACATTTACGTGCCCCTGCCACGAGGAGCAGGATGGAGTATCCACCTTTCACAATATTAAGGTGAGGAGAAGGCCCAGGGGGGCGGAAGGAGTTGAGGCCAAGGGAGGTGGGAAAACAGAGACAATCTGGTATTGAATCCAGCTCTCCTATATTGCAGACCCATCTTTAACCAGAGGCTTTACCAAGGGACCGGGAGAGGGTTCGAGAGTACAAATCATCCAACCATGGCTGGGTGGCGTCCCCATGGATACCACGTGAGCGTAACACAAGCACTAGTCCCTATGTGTCACTCTCTATCTCTGCTACAGGAACCCAAGAAGATTCTCGACTGATGGTTGTCACCGTATTCCTGGAAATCAATCACCGACAAGTGGAAACATTGGCTCTCCTGGACTGCCGCAGGCAATTTCGTGGATACACTGTGGGTGGAAAAGGTGGGTATCCGGAGGCTGGCCTGCAAGGAAGGTCAGACTGTTGAGGGTATGGACGGATCCCCCCTCTCTTCCGGACCCATTACTCATACCACTGATGACCTACAGGTTACCATATTTCAACATAAGGAATTGCTCCGTTTTGACATCATAAGAGCAGCGCATTTTCCTTGTCATACTAGGAATCAACTTGGCTTCGAAGGCACAATCCTCGCATAGATTGGCAACCAATCAATTATGTTTTGAGTCAACCTATTGTAAGTAGCAATGTCTTCCACTTACTAACTACAGCAAGGTACAGACTGCTACAGTCCCAGTTAAGGATCACGTAGGGGTACATGCCTTGCTCCGATTCTGCTCTCAGTACCAAGACGTGTTCCTGGAGATGAAACCTGCGAAATTACCCCCTCATCGGCCAGATGACTGTTCGATTGATCTAGAGCCCAGTGAATTGGTTCCCTTCGGCCGGATGTTTTCTCTTTCACAAACAGAAAAGAATGTTCTACGGACATACCTGAATACCAACCTACCCAACAGTCTCATCCAAGCATCCAAATCTCCGGCCGGGGGCCTCTTTGGTTTTTATCTCTAAAAGGGACTCCATAGAACTAAGACCCTGTATCGATTACAGAGGATTGAACAAAGTGACCATCAGAGATGGTTACCCGATGCCTTTGATTAATGACATCATGGAGGCTGTACAAGGGGCAAAACTATTTACCAAACTCGATCTCAGGAATGCTGACCATCTACTTCGCATCTCTGATGGGGACAAATGGAAGACAGCATTTCGTACTCCTTTCAGGTTATACGAATATAGGGCATGCCATTCGGTTTGGTGAATGCTCCAGCGGTGTTTCAACGATTTATGGACTGAAAATTCTCAGACTTGATGTGTATGTCTCTAATAATATATCTAGATGACATACTGGTCTACTCCACCGAAAAGAAGGAACACACCCAGCACGTGTTAGAAGTACTAGACCGCCTTAAAGTAAATCATTTACTTGCCAAACCTGAAAAGTGCGTATTTGGAGTGTCCTCCATTCTGTACTTAGGCTTCATACTGTCCGAACATGGAATCACCATGGATCCACGCAAGGTGTCAGCCATCATGGACTGGCCTACCCTTCCTCTGTCAAGGAAGTACAACGATTCCTAGGTCTGTCTAATTTTTACAGACGTTTCATCCCCAGGTTTTCAGACACTGTTCTTCCCATCACGAGTCTACTCAAGAAAAACTCTGGGCCATTTTCGTGGTCCTCTGCGGCTGATCATAGCTTTCGCCATCTCCAAACCCTTTTTTGTTTGGCTCTGATTTTATGACAACCAAACAAATATAAGCCATTCTTAGTAGAGACGGACACTTCAGCAGCTGCTATCGGTGCTGCTCTACTACAAGAAGATGAAGGTGTGGAATTCCCTGTTGCATACCTCTCTAGGACTCTTTCTGACAGTCAGTTGAACTATTCTGTCCTCGAAACGAGCTGCTGGCTATGAAACAGGCGTGCGAAGAATGGCGTCATCTGCTCTTAGGGGCCCGTCACCCGTTTCTACTTAGAACCGATCATAAGAACCTTTGGGTTCTGCAGACCATGGAATGCTCAAATTCTCGTCAGGCCCGCTGGGCACATTTCTTCACTCAATACAATTTCCAGATTACATATCTCCCCGGCTCCCAGAATACCCTAGCGGATGCGCTTTCGCGCAAAGACTCTATCAACCTTGACATTTCTCCCCCGAATGAATTGATGTTTTCACGAAACAAGATACTAGCTCAAGTCAATTCGTTCTTACAGGAGGTCAAGGAGGCTTTGGTGTCGGATCAGTTCAGGCTCGTCAAACCCACCTTTTTTTCCTACAAAGAGAAGGACAGACTTTGGTTTCACAAAGACCGATTGTACATACCCTCAGGACCTCTACGCAGGAAGGTCACAAGCTGGTGTCATGATAGCAAGACCGCTGGACACAGAGGTCAATCCAACACTTCACAGCTTATTGGAAGATCTTTCTATTGGCCGAACCTAAAACGGGACGTGAAGAACTACCTGTTATCCTGCCCTGTCTGCACCATGGCAAAGAATCCCACTGGCAAACCACTAGGTCTTCTCACACATAGAATACCACCAGCGGTATTTAACAGCCCTGATTTAGGAGGATGCAAAATCAGGAGGTATTTGATAAATACCCCTGCATTTACTACTACTATCAAACTCGTAAGGCCCCCCCAAAATCAGGTACATTAGAATTGTCAAGATATTTTAACATGTGGAATCACCTGATCACGTATTGAAGTTTAGAATTTTGAAGGTGGTGAAAAAACACCTTTGAGGAGCTGTAGATCTTCTAAGTTCTTGAGAGAGAAACGGAAAAGCAGGTGCCCCTAAACCTAGAGTCAGGGGAAACTAGAAGAGCAACTGAAAGAAATCTAGGTCATATTTATTAAAGAAACTTTTATTCAAGCTTCTTATTCACAAATAGAACATTAAACATACAAATAATTCGAAAGCAAAGTCAAAACCCAATGAACTGCACATCACTAACACAAAATAAGTTAAACAATCAAGCAAGCATCTATTGTGTCAATTGGTGCAAACCATATATTCAATCATACCAACCACACCATCAAAAGCTAATTCACAATCAATAATAAAATTGCACAAACAAACACATAATTCACAATTTAAGACTTCATAAACACATCTTTGGTCCAGAAGTCAGGGTTCCCAAACAATTTCTAGGTCCCTGTAGTTAACCAGTCCCAACCGGTTTCGAAGTATAGATGTTCAAAAACATCTTCAACAGGGGAATAAAAGAACTAAAAACAAAACATTTAATAAAAACATTCTTATAGACATAATCCATTATACACATTTCCTAGAAGCACTATTTACACAAACCATACCCAACACATGATGGTATGAATTTCAGAGGAAAGGCCAGATGGACCCACAGCCCACAGTGCACCATTGCAAAGAGTGAGGGTGTCCCCATAACCGCATGGCAGTCACCGCAGGAGAGGGAACACCACCTGAGTGTGAGGATGGAAGGGGGGTGACCAACATCAAGGTAAAATGTCTGAATCTGTCTACCTGTTCGAAATCAATTGTCCAAGGCAAGGGGGTTGGCAGGGATGGGGACGGAAGGGAGATGCGCCAGCAGCAGCCTTTAAGTGTGGGCCCAGAATCACAGGGCCCACATCCACAGGGAGGGGGGGCAGATACAGCGCGCCCGACCAGAGTTCTATCAAGGTGTCCCAGGCTGGAAGGAAAAGATGGATGACAGTGGGATCACTTGGAGCAGCGCCAAATGGAGGTCTGCGAGTACCGACAAAAAAGAAAAACTGACAAAGCGATGTGGCGCCGTTGACGCTTACCCGGGTCATGGGAACTTGACAAAAATCGCGGGAAAGCAAAAGTGGAGAGGGGGAGATGTCAGCATAAGCCGCAGCAGCAATTAGCAAGTTCAAGCCGCTGTCCATGGCTTAAGAAAAGAGACCCAAAACACAAGCGTGTGCCAATGAAATAAATGCCGGTCAAACACTTGGACACACAAGGGGGCGCAGAAGCCCATGGACCCAGTAAACCTACCTGAAACTTGATCTACTACGTTCTGTCAGTAATTGCAGAACAACACAGGGATACTGATCCTACTGGCCAATAATTATTCTTTTTCACTCAAGGGCAGATAATGTTTTGTTAAACTGGTGTTTTGTGAGTTACAATTAGAAAGTTTGCCTTGATGCCAACCATGAGATTATTAGAGAGAAGTTGGGTAATTGATAAGGATGTTTCTCAAAGAAGTTCTTTTCTGTCAATCCACCTGAGCAAGGAACAGGTTTTGTTCTGAAAAATGTTTTGCATTTAGAGATATTAAGATAATCGTAGAATTAAATCTATGGTTCTGTGTCTTTGAATGATTACAACAAAGAGAACAAGGGACGATGGACTTTACTGATTGCAATTTGCAACCTCTGCAGGGGCAGCATATGAGAGACACCCAAAAGCGCACCTTTATAACCCCCCCCCAGTACCCTTCAGCTAGGAGCTGCCACCCATGTTCACTCCTTTTTGTGTCACTCTCCAAATAATCCTCAATCCACCAGTAGACTTCACTAGACCTACCCTGAAAGCAAACCTTTATCACCCTCTAGAAAGCGCTCACCTGCATCGATACCTACCGTTTTCTGACAGGCTGAGAGGTATTCAGGGGCAGTCACTTTGACCAATTCTGTTGCATTGGAGTGGAATGATATTTTGAGAGGAGAAAGTTAAAAACATGAACCACATCAAATTATTGGCTGAAAACAGGTTTGCGTACAGTATAGGCATCGACACAATGTACAGGCATCGACACAAGCAGACACAAAAGCAAGGCCGACATATTCCCAATGATTGTTTGACTCCATGTTTGCTCTAACTCGAGGATGCACAAAGCCATACTGTTCAAGCTTTAAGAGAATATGTGGATGTTCAGGGCAGATGCTACACTGCAGTGAGTGGTGCATGAATAGCAGCTTTGCTTCCCAGCCGCCTAATTTACCCTTTCTTCCTTGAAAGCCTAGTAAGTACTATAAGTCGGGTATACAGTGACCTGCAAGTTAAGGACTCGTTAACAGCAGGACTTGTGATGTGCTCTATATAAATGGACAATACCAATCATATACGCTATGTTAAATTGTCACATGAAAAAAAAACACCACTGAAAAATGAGGTAATTAAAACAGATTTTACATTAAACGTAATAATGAAGAAAGTAAAACTAAAGACAATAAACATATCAAAATTAGCCATTGTGCTTGAATTTTAAAAATATCTTTTTTGTGCAAAGGGTTATGTTTAAAAAACGGACAAAAATATCTATTTTACATAGAATAAAACCGGGGAGTCAACATTGCACAGGAGTCTAAGGCTATGCCATCAACAACTTTGTTTTCAACAACAGGGGGTTGCTTTGAAACCGTGGAGGAACCCATCCTGGCCCTCAAGAGCCTACCATTGCGGCCTCATTAACAATTGGTCAGTTTCACAGTCTTCTCACTTTTTTAACGTCACACTCTGAGAATGTCACCCTGCCACCCGTACCACCAGATCATCCCACACTCACCTCCTCACAGTCCCCAGATTCAACTCAAAACTGTCGGAGGAGCAAGCTTCCCTGTTCAAGCGGCCAACCTCTGGAACTTGCTATCCCTCTCCATCAGATCAGAACCATCCTTCAATGCCTTCAAAAGTCTGGTTTACTGATAAGGCCCAACAATTACTGAGCCCAAAGGATTCTGCATCTTAGTGATCGAGCATCATAACCCTTTGTTTGGCCTACGTATCCCTCCTCGTCTCACCGATACTTATCTTAATGGCCATACCAATATGTAACCTAAGTCGACCGGCTCACCATTATTAGGTATATTTGTACTTACTTTGAAGGTCCGACCAATATGTAAAGTGTAACCTAGGTCGACCCTTCTGCCACTACTATGCTCTTTCCTTTATGTAAATATGTATGTACTTATGCTTTCTGTCTGTAACAGGCTAAGTTTTCCAGCGCCCAGTTACCTCAGGGTTAGGTGCGCAATGCAAATAATAAACAAATGCAAAAGAAATGTCTTTAAAAGTCGTGTCTTTCTCTAGTCTCAAGCTAAGTTACATGTGCTCTTTGGCCCTGTAGTCTGCCAGTGATTTACATGTTCTGACACTTTTACAAATGTCAAACGTGATTAATGACGGTGCAAATGGTGATGCTCAGTTCATTAATATTTTATAAAACAATTCCATGTGAAAGCTACATTTTTTATTTGTATTTGCTTTGTAGCTTTGATGAAAGCTGCAATTTATTATTTGTATTTTCTTTTTAGCTTTGACGAAAGCTGCATTTTTGTATTTGCTTTGTTGCTTTGATGAAAGCTGCATTTTTGTATTTCTATTTGCTTTGTTGCTTTGATGAAAGCTGCATTTTGTATTTGTATTTGCTTTGTTGCTTTGTTTTAAGTCAATGTTTTATGGCGCTGCTTTTTTGTACTGTGGGTTATTTTACGTGCACCCTTCTAACTGTGAGCCGCCTGTTTATTGAACCGAGCTGGGTCTGCACATGGTGTCGGGCTGAGGTGAAGATAAGCAGTATTGCTACATGCCAACTGCCAGGCCTGGCAGGGGCTTCCCGACACATCACCCATTTCTCTCCTGCTTCCTGAATGTGAGACGTGGAGGTGCTTTCCAAAAAAGAGGAAGAACCAAGTGAAATCCAACAGAGGTCCTGCTACTGATTTGAATTACCATGGTTGCGATTTATACAGCACTCGTGCCAACTTGGCCCACGTCATTCAGAAGGGACTCGTTCAGTCCTGTTTTATTTGTTTGTACTTTAGGACTTTTTTTTTAGGAATTTTAATTTTCACATTATAAATCCAGGACTAAAAGATTTGTAAAAAATAAGACCATAACTGGATAAGCATCTACTGAATGACGATGGGCATGCTGTTATGCATGACATCATCCAGGGCACGGCCAGCATAGTCAAGGGTGAGGGATCATGGGAGTTGTAGTGCAAACCATCTTCCGAGCTGTGTTCCGGGCGTCTAATGCAGTAGATAGCACTACCTGAATTTGGTGTTACGGTGACGCAAATCAACCGTGCCCACAGAAACCTGGCCTGGAGAGGAAACCCAGGATTCAAGCCTGCGATCTGAAGATTGGAGACAGATCTCAGCACAAGTCACCTAGTTACTTCAGCTCGCACACAGGTCCGTGTAGCAGACAGGTACACCCAACGAGCTCTCGTCCCACATCTGCCCATGCCTTCAATGTTTTTAGCTGAACTGTTCGAAAGGCCTGTAGCCTGAGGTTTTGTTGCTATTTTGGACTACAACTCCTATGACCTCCTCACTGCATGATTATGCTGGCCAGTTCTGATTGGAGTTTTCTAAGCCAATGTGTGGCGTCCCTCCAGTACAGCCATTGCAAATGGCTGTGTTCTGCTTCCGAGTCCTGTGGCACATGCAAAGGGACAGTTTCGATTGAAAGTGCCCAGAAATGTTGTGTATTTATTGATACTTATCTTAACTGATTTATGGACCTTTGTACAATATTGCGCGATGTGATTGTATTGCATTTTGTGCATGCGGGGTTGTGTTGCTTTTATGGTGTACAGCCGAAATAAAGCTGAATTGAATAGCTGGTGGGCGCGACACAGAAAATAGTACAGGATATATCGGGAGAATATGAGGAACAGCATAGGGGCAAAAGGAGAAACATAACATTGCTGACAGGCCTCAGGATGAACCCACACAAGAGATGCGTATCCACACTGTTTGTATCCGTGTCTGGAGGGGATCACGGCTTAAGGTGGAAGTGTTCCGTGTTCTCATTGACTTCCAGGTCTTGTTGACTAGGGGGTCTATTTAAATGAGCCTTCATGTCCAGGAAAATCTGTGCAGCTCACACATACAGGCACCAATGAGAGGTCAGGGATGCCGGGTCCATCAGATTGGTCTATTTGCCCCCGCCCCGCTTCTGCACTGAAGCAGGGAACACACAAACCATCTCTGGACCTTTGGACTCTGCCCTTGATGTGGCCCCCAGCAAACCTACTGTTGAAAGGGAAAGGGGACTCCATCAACGTATGCACTTTTTTGCAAATATCTCCTAGGCTACCCTAGAGCATTTATTTGAAAGCAACTTGTTTTAGAAGCACAATTCTGTATATATATATATATATATATATATATATATATATATATATATATATATATATATACACACACACACACCTTCTACACTCTTGGTATACCTCTTGGATATTTCCATGTCTGCTCCAATCCTCCTCTCTTCTTCAGAAGGTTATTGTTATAAGTCCTATAATGTTTCCTAAAATGGTTCCAGTTCACGCCATCTTGGCAGCCTTTCCCTCTGCCGAGGTAACTCTGTCTTCGTCCTGCAGGAGGCGCAGCCTGAAGATATTGGCTGTAGACATGGGCACGGTAGAGCCTTATAGAGCAAGCAAGGGATCATGATTGCCGGACAGTGACTCGTCCCAGGTTATTGCCTGATGCAAAGCGTCATTACCCAGTGTGATCATGACCCTGTGATGCTGGAAATGCATCGGAGGGACAGGGCCTCCCTGTCCTTGTCCTGTAGTCCTTTTTCATTGTGTTCTGTATTGTTTTCTGCCCAGGAGTCCATGTGGGACTCCTGGCAGTGCAGCTCTTCCTGTTTTTGGTTTGGTGTACAGCCCCATGGGATACCCTTATGGCACCCATGGGTGGGGGTACAGCCCTGTGCCCCTAGTGTATGTTTTTGGGCACCTGTGGGTGGCCCACGGAGCAGGGTATGTGCTGGTGGCAGCTCCATGCTGAATTTGACAGGTGCTCTGAGTATCCTCCATTTTGGGATATCCAGGCCCTGCCATTGGAATCAGTTGATTCCTGATGGAAAACAAGATGGCCCCTGTGACCTCTTGCTTTCTATTGCCTGTTACCTTGTTTTCCCAAAGTCCTGGGAAGCCCTGACTGGCTGTAGGGTGGAAGTTCCATATATGGTGTTGTTGTGAAGTCCAGTCCAGACTGGCTGGAGCCTTCCCAGTGACTGTATGTTGTGGGTAAACCCTGTGGGTGGGACCTGGGTGAATGGAGTGTGTGACCAATATGCACTTCTTGTTGTGGCTGTCTGGTTTCTGGCATGAGAGACAAAGACTGAGACAGCCCTGCCCGAAACTGGCCTGAATGCAGTGTGTAGTGTTGAATGGCTGGGTACTTGTCCCAATCCACATTCCTTGTTGTGAGTGTCTGAGAGGGAGGAGGATGGCCTGAATGCACTGTGTGCCTGATTTGCTGATTGACTGCATGAATGCCCTTCTGTGTGATTGGCTGCTGAGAGTGACCCAGCAGTGTGGATGAGAGACAGAATAGTATATCTGGGGACCTCTCACCACTGGACATTGTTCAGAAGCTGTGTCTACACTTGAAGAGTAACTGGAACTACTGATCCTCGACGCCCAGCTGAAAGAAGAAGACTTGCTGTTGCATTTGCTTCGACCTGATCTGAAAGCTGCCGAATTCGTCGAAGACTGATCCGAGAGACGACCTGGTAAGGCGCCCTCTTCCCGTGCTCCGAGGGACCATCGAGCACCGCTGACCTTCACCGAAGCTCCCTGGGAGTCAGACCCTCGAAAGGCTGCCGACCGGAGACGGGACCGCCGAGGAGATCGAAGTGAAGCACCCGGACTTCGCCGCCGTCGAAGTCCATTGCCGTCGACCAGGGTTTGCAGGTTTGTGTAACCGCTGGAGGCCCGTTAAAGTTGTGTTGCCCCAGAAGAGGGGACCGCTTGACGCCGTGCCGCCGACGACCAGAGCCGCCCGCTCCTTTGCCTAAGTACTGAATCGAAGGACTCCCTTGTCCGCCCCGACGACCGCTTTATCCCGCCGGAGAAAGTCGAGGATGCCGACACGCCGAGGAGAATCCGCCTGTGGGTTTGTCGCCACCTGAAGGCCACAGAGACTCCCACGACTCGACGCCCTTGCTGGGCCACAGTTCTTCAGAAACTCTTTGCGGTCCTGAACAATCATTCGCCGAGGTGCCCCGCACACCTCATCCTCGCAGGACGTCGCCGACGAGCACTGTCTGGATTGACGCCGTGATCTCGGCACCCTCGAACTTCTCATCGACGCAGTCAACGCCAAGTTCACCCTCTTCGAAGCCTCTCGACGATCCGTGGCTCCTGCTTCAAAGGGAGTCACTCAAGAAGGATCCATCGACGCATCTTTGAAGAACTCTGCTGCACCAGGTACATTGGGGGGTAAAAACATTATAGGAGAAAGTAAGACTATTGATCAATATATGGACTGGGCTTGTGCTATATCTTTATTTTACAGGTTGCCCAGGTGGGGGGATCTCCACGCAGAACTGTGCTTAAAGGTAGAGGCAAGTAATCTGCCTATTGTTTCAACCATCTTGCTTTTCCTCCTTTCTCTACTGCTGGTTTCCTTGTTATTGATCTGTGTGACATTCTGAAAGTATAGTTGATGCACTTTAATAAATTCTGATGATATTGGTGGTACCACTTTAGAAATGTATATATTTGCCATTGTTGATTTCTGAGTACAAAGTGTGTTATTGTGATAGTGTACATACCTTTGAATATTAATTATATAAAGTCTGTGTTTTCAGTAATGCAGTGTGTGGACATTCCTTTGTGGGGGGTTCGGGGACTACACTGTACTTAAGAACCAGCCTGCATCACCTCCTGAGAACCTAGGCCTTGATTGCTCGACCATAGCTACCGCATAGAGAATCTTGGCTGGGGTCCTCTGTGTCTCTCCTCTACCATATAGAGAGCAGAAGTACAGACACCCCCCACCGGTATCTTTACACTGGTGGCAGCGTTGGGATGCTTATGGTTTTAAGAATCAGTGTATAACCGTGCCACTTACAAAATATCTGCACTTTATTAAATTAAGGTGTGGTTGTGTACAAAATAACTGCATTACAAGCAATGGAGTCTATTGCAAATGGTAAATTGACTAGGATGAGCTTGGAGGCTCTCCAGAGTGCTTGTGAAGCCAGGGAGTTAGACTTTGTGGATAAGTCTAGGGCTGAGCTGATAGCTGCCCTGGTGGACTACTAGACTGATGGTGAAACTCTTGATGAGGGGGGGAATGCAACCAATGAGGACTCTGCCCCTGGGGGTTCTACTGAATCTGTTTCTGGGAATGCCACCATTCCTGCTGCCTCTGTTCCAAACCCCAGCACTGCTCTTCAGGGGGAAGCCCTGAAGATTGAACTTTTAAAATTAGAGCTACAACGGGAACAGTTAGCCTTTCAATACAAAAAGTTGGCAACAGAAGCTGAGTTGAAAAAAGAGGAGTTGGCACAGCAAGTGATACTCAAAGATAGGGACACTGAGCACCAAAGAATCCAGCTAGAGAAAGCTAGAGTGGAGACTTCAGCTAAACCAGTTGAGAGTGGCAGGTCCCCAGCCACCAAGTTTATGAAAGATTTGGTTGGTGTGTTTGTGGAGGGTTCTGATATCCTCCAATGAATTGAAGCATTTGAAATGGCTTGTGCAATTCATGATGTTGACAAAAGAGATTGGGCTAAGTGTTTGTTAAGCAGAGTGCCTCAGACTGGGTATGACTGTATTCTGAAGCTGAGTGTGGAAGACAGGGGTCAGTATGAATGTATGAAGTCTGCTTTGATTGCCAAGTTTGGCAAGACACCTACCCAATACCTTAAAAGGTTCAGGGAATTTAAGAAACGAGAGAATGGGCCTCATTACAACCCAGGCGTTAAGGGTTTAACGGCGCTGTCGGCGCCGTTAACCCTTAACGCCTGATTACCATTTTAACGCCTGCTTTTAGCAGGCGTTAAAATGCAAGGCGCTAACCCGCCTTGGTGCTAATTACGGCACCGTCATTTACGGTGCCATAATTAGCGCCTTCCCCACTCCCATTATGCCTTATGGGGCAAAAATGGGAATGGGGAAGGGTAAATGGGGAATGGGGATTTACCGCCCCACTCACCTTGGAATGGGGCAGTAAATCCGCCATCCACCATGGTGTAAACAGAGTTTACACCATGGTGGTAAAGTAGGGAACTTACCGCCTGGGTTGTAATGAGGCCCAATGTGTCTTGGGTTGACTGGGTGAGTGCTGCGCACATGAACATGATGGGGTGGATTGATGGTTACAAGGTGAAAACTTTTGTTAAATTGCCCCACCTGTTGTTTTTTGAGCATTTTTCTGAAGCCTGTTCACCAGAGCTGCGTCAGTATGTTGCTGACCAGAACATTTTGGATCCCTTTAAGCTGGCTATGTTGGCTGACAAGTGGGTCTCCCACCGGGTGTCCCCTAAGGACTCCAGTGGGAAGGACAAGGACAAAGAAAAGGGGGCCTCTTAGAAAGCTGAGGAGTCCCAAAAGCACTCACAGTCGGGTAAACCTAAACCCTCCTCTCCTAAGACCCAAAACTCTAGTGGGGATAAGTCATCTGTGGGTGGGAACAAGAGTAGTGGTCCACCTGCTGCAAAGCAGGCTCCCAGTAGTTCCAGTACCGTACCCCGCACTCCAGGCACTTGTTGTGACTGCGGGGCTCTGGATCACAAGAGGGGTGACTCCAAGTGTAAAGGTAAGGCACTTGGGGTACAGGCTGTCAGCCTGACCTACCCTTACCCCATGTCTGAGGTGGAGGCCACTGTCCTCCGCTCCTCTACAGGGATCACATTTGGTGCTCCTGTAGAGATTTCCTTAGTGTCCCTTGGGGCCTGGGACCAGTCCGCGGAAGTACTGGTGACTATCCCACAGAACACCCGTAGATTTTTGAGAAGTGTCCTCTTGAATGGCCAGCCTTCTACTGGTTTGAGGGACACTGGGGCAAGCATGACAGTGGTGGACAGGACCCTGCTCAAGCCAGAGGACTATGTAGGAGCTCCTCTGAGAACCACCAGGTTAGCTGGTGGGCCTCCCAAATTATCGCCTGTAGCCGTAGTCACACTCATAATTGGAGACAAGACAGCAAAGCTTCCTGTCCTGATTCAGGACACTGTCCCTGCTAACATTCTGTTAGGTAACGATCTAGTAGAGTTGGGGTTGATCTCAGGTGGTCTTCCCATGACTGCTGCTGCAGTCACTAGGTCACAGGTGACACAGGGTCTTGCTGTGAGTCAGGTACCCGAGCCAAAGGCGAGGCCTAAGGCAAGAAGAAGGAAGACCAAGAAGGCCCCCTCTGTGGAGGGAGCCCCTTCTCTTCCTGCTGTTCCTACGGCACCCAATGGGATCCCTGCTCCGGACGGGCTGGTCCAGTGGTAAACCCCGTCTCAACTCCTGTGGGAGAAGAGCCAGAAGACTCTCCTGTGGGAGAGGTTCTCAACCCGAAGGATCATCCTGACCTTCAATGCTTGTTGGCTGAAGGGGGACCCTCCCGGGCAGACTTCTGTAAGGGACAGAGAGAGTGCCACTCTCTCGAGGGTCTGAGGAAACAGTCCCTGTCCCAGGCATGAGGAGAAGTGCCTAGGACCTTCTGGATATATTGGCAGGGTGAGCTCCTTGTTAGTGAGCCCACTAAGCCTGAATCTGGTGCCCTTAAGAGGTTGGTGGTACCCCAGGTTTACAGGCCCTTCCTACTGCAGTTGGCGCATGAGGTGACCTTGGCTGGTCATCTTGGTACCAAGAAGACTAAGCAGAGGCTCTCTGCCCATTTCTACTGGCCTCGGATGGGAGTAGAAGTGGAGTCCCACTGCAGGACCTGCCCAACTTGTCAGTTGTCTGGCAAGATTGGAGGCAGTGTCATTGCCCCACTGCAGCCATTGCCAGTGGTTGGCACACCATTTGAGAGGGTGGGCATCGACATTGTCGGTTCCCTGGACCCTTCCACTTCAGGTGGACATCGGTTCATCCTGGTCTTGGTAGATCATGCCACCAGGTACCCTGAGGCTATACCCCTTCGGACTGTAACTGCCAAGGTGGTTGCCAGGGCTCTCCTGGGCATTTTTACCCGTGTTGGATTCCCTAAGGAGGTTGTCTCTGACAGAGGATCCAACTTCATGTCTAGTTACATGAAAACCATGTGGAAAGAGTGCGTGGTAACCTATAAGTTCTCCACCTCTTACCATCCCCAGACCAATGGTCTGGTTGAGAGATTTAATAAAACTCTCAAGGGCATGATAGGTGCTTTGGAAGAGCCCCTAAGGAGGAAATGGGATCTCCTCCTGCCATGCCTGCTGTTTGCTTACAGTGAGGTACCTCAAGAGGGTGTTGGTTTCAGCCCCTTTGAGTTACTCTTTGGACATCCCGTGAGGGGGCCCCTCACCTTGATCAGAGAAGGCTTGGAAGCCACCCCTCCAGGTCCTGCCCAGCAAGTGGGGGACTATGTGTTAGGCCTCAGACGGAGGATGACGCGGGTGATCGGTCAAGCAACAGCGAATCTCAAGGCCAGCCAGGAATTGAACAAGTACTGGCATGACCTTAAAGCATCGCAAGTGGATTGGACTCCGGGACAGGAGGTCCTCGTGATGGAGCCCACCAAGCCTCGGGCATTGGCAGATAAATGGACTGGACCCTTCAGGATAATCTCCAAGATGGGCGAGGTCAATTATCTGGTTGACATGGGAATCCCAGGGGTAGCCCCTCAGGTATTCCATGTTAACAGGCTCAAGCCTTTCCACAGGCGAGCAGAAGTCTCATGTCTCTTGCTAGTTTCAGAGCAAGAAGAGGATGAGAGTGGGCCCCTTCCTGATTTGCTGCATAGCAACCCTTAGGACGGCTCAGTGGAGGGAGTGCATCTCTCTCCAGATTTGGCAACAGAGCAGCAGAGGGCCTGCAGGACTTTGCTCCAGCAGTATGCCTCTCTGTTTTCACTGACGCCAGGCCTTACACCGTGGTGTAAGCACGAGATTGACACTGGTGACAGTGTGCCTATCAAAAGCAGGAGCTACCGTATGTCAGATACTGTTAAGAACCACATTCAGGCTGAGGTCGCCAAGATGTTGGATCTGGGTGTATTTGAACCCTCAACCAGTCCCTGGTCCAGTCCCGTGGTCCTTGTGCCCAAGGCAAGTTCCCAGGCAGGTACCAAGGATTGGAGGTTCTGTGTGGACTACAGAGGAGTCAATGCCGTCACCAAGACTGACGTGCACCCATTGCCCAGGGCTGATGAGCTCGTGGACACCATAGGTGCTGCAAAATTTGTGAGCACCTTTGACCTCACCTCAGGCTATTGGCAAATAGCTCTGACGGACCATGCCAAGGAAAAGACAGCATTCTCAACAACAGAGGGACTCTAGAGTCGTGCCTTTTGGGTTGAAGAATGCCCTTGCAACCTTCCAGAGATTGGTCAACCATGCACTCAGTGGGCTGGAAGCCTTTTGTGTGGCTTACTTAGATGACATTGCCGTCTGCAGTTCCACCTGGGAAGAGCATTTGACACATCTGGGTAAGGTGTTGCAGGCCTTGAAAAGGGCTAACCTCACTATCAAGGCCACCAAGTGCCAGATAGCTCAGGGGAAAGTCACATATCTTGGTCATGAGGTAGGAGGGGGTCAAACCCAACCTCTCCCCAGTAAGGGTAAGGATGTACAGGACTGGGAGACTCCCACTACTCAAACCCAGGTGAGAGCCTTTTTGGGCATCACTGGGTATTATCACAATTTCATGGCAGACTATAAAACTATAGCTGCACCCCTGACAGCTCTGACTTCACCCAAACAATCTAGGAAGGTTAATTGGACTGAAGACTGTCAGAGGGCCTTTGATGGCTTGAAAGAAAGTCTGTGTAGGGCACCTGTGTTGTGTGCGCCTGACTACAGCCGACCCTTTATCGTCCAGTCAGATGCCTGCGCCACCGGAATTGGAGCTGTCTTGTCCCAGTTAGATGACAAAGGGAGGGAACATCCTATAATCTTCATCAGTAGACAACTCAAGGGTAGAGAACTTAGGTGGGCTACTGTTGAGAAGGAATGTTTCAGTATAGTTTGGAGCCTTAGGCGTTTTAGGCCCTACCTTACGGGGTCTACCTTCAAGGTCCAAACAGATCATAAGCCCCTGAAGTGGCTTATGCAGATGAAGGGTGAAAACCCAAAACTGCTCAGGTGGTCCATTAGCCTGCAAGGGCTAGACTTCACCATAGAGAACAGACCAGGGAACAGTCACGATAATGCAGATGGCCTTTCCAGAAGGTATGTTGACCGTCTGGATGAGGGTGCTTATCCCATGGGAGATTAGGCACCCTGTTAAGACGGATTTCTGAACTCTGTCCTGGTGGCGCAGAAGTTCCGAAGGCCAACCAAATTACTTGGAACAGGGTAACCTCTGGACGAGCCAGACCAATCAAGGTAGCGATCGCGGCGGTCAAGACTAGGTCTCAAGAGGGGTGAGGGTGACTGAAAGCCCGCAATGAGCACACAAAGCAAGATCACTAACAAACTACTCCAAACAGGTGTTATATAAAAAATATATACACATTTATTTTAAGGCCTTTAAAACAATGACTGTAGCGAGAAAATCACAATATCACAATACTAAACCAACACATACCATATCAACACAATATATATACAAATACGACAGTCGCAAGCGTTATATGCACGAAATGTGTAGTCCACCTAAAAGGGAAGGAAAACAGGCAGTGCGAAATAATGCTTAGACCCAGTTCGCCTTCAGCGGCACCTAACTAGATGGAAGTCCAAGCCCTGCGAAGAGTGGAGCCTTGTGCTCAAAAGTACCTGCACACGCTGGTGCCAACGGGCAAAAGGAGAAGCTCTTCGAGGGAAATCAGGCAGTTCAGTTTAGTGCGCAAAAGAAGAAGAACAAGTTCCGCGACTCAAGCGCAGCCTCCACAGTGGGCAGAAGCAGAGCGCGAGTACGGACAAGGGTGCTGTTTTACACAACAGGGAAAAGCAATGGGCTCCTGCAGGAGGGCGACCAGATCCTAGCTATGCTACTCACCGGTCCCCGATGCAAGCAGACCCAGGCTTCTCCGCGTCAGTTTCAGCAGCTGGCAGGTTCAGAAGAGCAGGGAACGCCTCATCGTCGTGTTGAGTAAAAAGACGTCCCAATCGAAGAAACCTGCACAGTTTGTTACCGCAGCAGGGCAACGGAGCGGCCGTGTGTATCTGAGCCAAATGTACACTACTCACTTCCGACCTGGGAACGCCAAGTGTACGAAGCGTGTGAGAGTGACAAGGACTCGAAATACTACACAACCTGGCGGCGGTTACAGAGCAAGACTCCCGTGTAAGCTGGTCAGTCAGCTGGATGGCCCAGAGACGCTTCCGAAGGCTTACTGGCAGGAGATGGTGAAGATGCCGAGAATAGCTGTTCCCGCTATTCCAAGGGTCGAAGTACCAGTACAGGCCTTCTGGTTCGATCAAAGGTGAAAAGGGTTTCACAAGGCGACAGCAGTGCAGAAGTGAAGTCCTTCAGCGGGTCACCAGCGATTCCTCGGTCCAGCCTCGTGGTTGCAGGATACTGGCTCCTGTATTCCTTCGTTCGTGAGAACTCAGGAGATTGACATGGTAGTGGTGTTTCCAGCCCCCTCTTATCCACGGTTCCCTTCGCGCCAAAACGGAGGGGACCCAATGGGAGATCCGCTCATCAACACTCACACCATTCGTGGACCAATCACGGACCACGGTGGTCCCAGGCATTCACACCACCCTAGACTCTCTGGCACCCAGGATGTGTATTGGGACCAGACATCCCAGCCCACATCCTGGAGGCACACACAAGACATGTAGAAGCCCGCGAAAGCATCCGTGTTTCGCGGGAAAGTACATGCCCAAATAAGGAAGGCCCCGGGTCGGCTCGACCTGGGGAAGGTGAAGGGAGCAAGACGGTCAGCGGACAGGACAAAGGAGCCTCGTGGTCTGGCCATTTTGCGAGCCAGGCCACCATTTTGGGTGAAGCGCGGAAAACGCGCTTAGAACACCAAAAGGAGCTCAAAATACAAAGAAACGATCGCTGCCACCATTCCCGTCCCTGAATTACTTGCACCGATCAGATACAATCCTAAACGAGTATCTAGGGCCTGTAGAAGGCTAGAGACCCAAGAGAGCTGTAACTTAGTTTACAGTGCCCTCTTGTGTCATGTTGCACGAAAGCCGCAACATGATAAAAGAAACTACGGGAAACAGCGTTCCCCGGTACTGACTGTCTTAAGGGCATGTCAGTTTCCCCGTAAGAAAGGAGCGAAAGCCCAGAGGAGTGCGGCAGAAGGCTGCACTTCTCTGGCAAAGTCAAGAACAAGGTGAAAAACAACAGCAAAAAGTTTAGGGGTTGCCACATGGAAGGAAAATTACCTACAATTACGAAATCTTTCCTAACACACCCTAACCTCAGTCTGGGGGGGGCGACTGTGATGCTGGAAATGCATTGGAGGAACAGGGCCTCCCTGTCCTTGTCCTGTAGTCCTTTTTCATTGTGTTCTGTATTGTTTTCTGCCCAGGAGTCCATGTGGGACTCCTGGCAGTGCAGCTCTTCCTGTTTTTGGTTTGGTGTACAGCCCCATGGGATACCCTTATGGCACCCATGGGTGGGGGTACAACCCTGTGCCCCTAGTGTATGTTTTTGGGCACCTGTGGGTGGCCCATGGAGCAGGGTATGGGCTGGTGGCAGCTCCATGCTGAATTTGACAAGTGCTCTGGGTATCCTCCATTTTGGGATACCCAGGCCCTGCCATTGGAATCAGTTGATTCCTGATGGAAAACAAGATGCCCCCTGTGGCCTCTTGCTTTCTATTGCCTGTTACCTTGTTTTCCCAAAGTCCTGGGAAGCCCTGACTCTGTCCCTTCCCCCTGACTGGCTGTTGGGTGGAAGTTCCATATATGGTGTTGTTGTGAAGTCCAGTCCAGACTGGATGGAGCCTTCCCAGTGACTGTATGTTGTGGGTACACCCTGTGGGTGGGACCTGGTGAATGGAGTGTGTGACCAATATGCACTTCTTGTTGTGGCTGTCTGGTTTCTGGCATGAGAGACAAAGACTGAGACAGCCCTGGCCGAAACTGGCCTGAATGCAGTGTGTAGTGTTGAATGGCTGGGTACTTGTCCCAATCCACATTCCTTGTTGTGAGTGTCTGAGAGGGAGGAGGATGGCCTGAATCCACTATGTGCCTGATTGGCTGATTGACTGCATTAATGGCCTTCTGTATGATTGGCTGCTGAGAGTGACCCAGCAGTGTGGATGAGAGACAGAATAATATATCTGGGGACCTCGTACCAGTGGAAATTGTTCCGAAGCTGTGTCTACATTTGAAGAGTAACTGGAACTGCTGATCCTCGACGCCCAGCTGGAAGAAGACTTGCTGTTGCATTTGCTTCGACCTGATCTGAAAGCTGCCGAATTCGTCGATGATTGATCCGAGAAAGGACCTGGTAAGGCGCCCTCTTCCCGTGCTCCGAGGGACCATCGTTCACCGCTGACCTTCGCCGAAGCTCCCTGGGAGTCAGACCCTCGAAAGGCTGCCGACTGGAGACGGGACCACCGAGGAGATCGAAGTGAAGCACCCGGACTTCGCCGCCGTCGAAGTCCATTGCTGTCGACCAGGGTTCGCAGGTTTGTGTAACCGCTGGAGGCCCGTCGAAGTTGTGTTGCCCCCGAAGAGGGGACCGCTTGACGCTGTGCAGCCGACAACCGGAGCCGCCCGCTCCTTTGCCTAAGTACTGAATCAAAGGACTCCCTTGTCCGCCCCGACGACCGCTTTATGCCGCCTGACAAAGTTGAGGACGCTGACGCGCCGAGGAGAATCCGCCGGTGGGTTTCCCGCCACCTGAAGGCCACAGAGACTCCGATGACTCGACGTCCTTGCTGGGCCACAGTTCTTCAGAAACTTTTTGCGGTCCTGAACAATCAATCGCCGAGGTGCCCCGCACACCTCATCATCGCAGGACGTCGCCGACGAGCACCGCCTGGATCGATGCTGTGGTCTCGGCTCCCTCGAACTTCTCATCGACGCCGTCGACGCCAAATTCACCCTCTTCTATGCCTCTCGACGATCCGTGGCTCCTGCTTTAAAGGGAGTCACTCAAGAAGGATCCATCGACACATCTTTGAAGAACTCTGCTCCACCAGGTACATTGGGGGGGTAAAAACATTATAGGACAAAGTAAGACTATTGATCAATATATGGACTGTGCTTGTGCTATATCTTTATTTTACAGGTTGCCCAGGTGGGGGAATCTCCACACAGAACTGTGCTTAAAGGTAGAGGCCAGTAATCTTCCTATTGTTTCAACCATCTTGCTTTTCCTCCTTTCTCTACTGCTGGTTTCCTTGTTATTGATCTGTGTGACATTCTGACAGTATAGTTGATGCACTTTAATGAGATCTGATGATATTGGTGGTACCACTTTAGAATTGTATATATTTGCCATTGTTGATTTCTGAGTACAAAGTGCGTTATTGTGATAGTGTACATACCTTTGAATATTAATTATATAAAGACTGTGGTTTCAGTAATACAGTGTGTGGACATTCCTTTGTGGGGGGTTCGGGGACTACACTGTACTTAAGAACCAGCCTGCATCACCTCCTCAGAACCTAGGCCTTGATTGCTCGACCATAGCTACCGCATAGAGAATCTTGGCTGGGGTCCTCTGTGCCTCTCCTCTACCATGTAGAGAGCTGAAGTACAGACACCCCCCACCGGTATCTTTACCGACCCCTCCCCGAGTGTTTGGAGACTATAAGCACCCCTTCGGGGGCCCTTGTCGCACTATATGTCACTTGCCTTGCACAGAGGAGAAAGACGAGGGGGTGTGCAAAATAACAATATGTGCAATCTAAATTCTAATTTGGTCGATGAGCACATTTTCAGCGGGTAATAACTTTAGCCCATTTCAAGATGGGCTCTGAGTCAAGGAAGCTAGGAAGTTGCGGCTCGGAAGAAGGCAAAGTGTGAGACGGGTAACTGCGAGGAACCAAGTAGGGTGTCGGCTAAACTGGTGATGTAAGGAAATGGCATGGGTTAGAGCGGGCGGTGTAGGAGTGATGTTCTATGGAGGAGGTGACTGGCAGCTGAGGAGAGTTATGCTTGCATGTGTTGTGTACTAGAGACAGCAGACCGCTACCTGAGCATTGTAATTAACTGCATGATGGTCTACAATGACCGCTCGGTTATAAGACTCCATACTTTGCCCACAGGACACAAAACACCTGTAATCGATACAGAACCGAATACAATACTACCAGAAATGAAATAATGCAAAACACTGGACCTCCAGAATTGGACACATTACTCCAGCTGTATGCCCTGCAGAGCTGGGCACACACATCTAGACGCGGCATCCAGAAAGGGACGCAGTTCACTACAGATAAACCCCACAGACAGACCAGGAGACAACACTTCCACTGAGGATTGTGAAGGCTAGGGGACACAGTGCAGTGGCGTTTCCTATGGGACTTCCAGCGGTGTACATAACACTCCAGATGTGGCCCAAAAAATGGGGCACACTCCTTCAGGTAAGGCCTCTACTTGACACCAAAGTCTGGAGGCGGCCGCCGCCGGCACCGGACAATGCACTCCAGATCAGTTCTGCAAACCTCTGCATGATATTGCCAATGAGGCCTCCAGAAACTGATGCCATACTCCGGGTGTGGATTTCTGCAACGGTCGCAATAGTCTAGATGAGGACTCAAGAACTCTACGTAAGGTCCCCCAAAGTAGCAGAACATACAGAGGTCTAGAATTAGGCCCAGTAATAGAGATGGAGCTCCAGAAAGTAGATACAACATTTCAGGTGGGGCCCTGCAGAACTCGACTCAATACTCCACATAGAGCCGTCAGAACGGGATCGTACCAACATTCCTCAGCCCATAACTGAGAAGCCCAAAATACAGAATTTCGAGAGCCCCATTTCACCTTATATGTTTGTGGCAGCAGGGGTTAAGTTAATAAAAATGGTGGAGGATATGTGGGGGAGTTGCAGGAGTCTCCGCCCCCCTGCATATATATATATCTCGTGAAATGGTGTAATATAAAATTAAAAAATCGATATTTTGAGCTTCAAAATTTTGTTTTCAAATGTTCACACAGATCTCATCAGAATTCGACCAGTACTCCAGACAAAGCTCCCATCACTGGACCCAGTAGTCCAGCTGAAGCTCCCACAGCTGGACCAAGTACTCCATGTAAGGACCCAGATGCAGCGCTGGTCATTGGGCCGGCTGACGCCGGATCCAAGATCTCGCACCAGATGTGTAGCTGGATCTCGGGATCCGGCCAGTCAGCTGCCCCAAACACCTGCTCTGCGCTGGGGAGATGGGGGGTGGGAAGCGCCTGCGAGAGATCACAAGAGGAAGTTACAGTCCAAAGCCACGACCCGGTTTATTTATTTATTTATGCAATATTTGTTGGATACGTGGACCCGGATTATTTATTTATGCAATGTTTGTTGGATATATCCGACAAACATTGCATAAATAAATAAATGAATATGCAGGTAGTCCACAAACATTGCATGAATAAATAAATACCCCTATTAACATTTAAACTATCCGACACAATGCAGCCACCCAACTGCTTTCAGAGGGGAGCTGCAGGAGCTGTGCTGGGTTTGGTTCAAGTAAAAGAAAACCTTGCTTATAGCAACAGAAATCATTGTGTTTGAATAGTACCCAAGGGGGAGTTTTTTTTAAAATAAAATGGGATGAAAATTGTGCATTTTAAAGAATATTTACCCAGCAACACTGGTGAAAACTATTTTCCTCATAGTGAAGTAACTCATCACCAGTGCCATGGAAGTGGTTTAAAGTGGAATTGATATATAGTTTGGAAAAGAAGCAGCATGAAAGAAATTGCGCCGTTTTAAACTATTGTTTTGGACATTTCCTTTAATCGGAGGTCAACTGCCAGCTCCGCCCCATCTTAACCCCGCCTCCTCGGGCACCGCTCAGCCCCCACCCCGGCCCTTGTGGGATTCCCCCACCCATCTTTTGCCATTACCACCACTGCCCAGATGTGAACGCAATACCTCTGAACTAACAGGCTGTTCGGGAACTATGACACGTTGCCGATTGTTCATTGTGCTAATACAGGGAAGCCGCTCCTTTTTATTGTGTAGACAATGGAGTTTTAATATTGCGCTGGATTTCCCCTGCAAACGTGGCCATCCATGTCCTGCCGGTCCTTTGTCGACAGGTGAGGCAAATATGTATATAAAGGTTCATCTAATAAGAGGGACAGTGGGGCGTGGAGACTTCAACATGCAGGTAGGTGAAACCAGGAGCGTCCCTTTCCAAGTCTTTGCCGAGTGAGAGAAGCGGGGCTACTGCTAGGCCAAGCGGGGTCACGCGTTCAGAGGGGTGTAGGAACTGGGGAGCCAGCGAGGGGATTTTTTCTCCCCACGCTTCTCAGTGGGGTGTGAAATATGTCTTAGTCCCGACCCCTTCCCCGGTGGACGGACACCAGGGGGAGCTGCTGGTGTTTCGTGAACTCTCCTGGCTCGGAGTCATGGGCAAACGGTCGGTGGTGTGATCAGCTCAAACCGCCTTAGAAATGAAGGCCGTGCCTCTTCTGCTCGGGCTATTAACACCCACGCACGTGTGTGAAGGCCTGGAAAGGGGTTTCTTTCATACGGACAAACACTTTGTAAACTGTGCCCCCCAGTTTGGGTGTAACCTGCCGTGCCCTCCGCCGGTGCCAAGGTGAGAGTCCCTCTTCCACAGAGGATGCTGGCCATTGTCCTCAGGGCTGGGAACGAGGCTTCCGGGCCAACCTGATGGGCACACGGGAGCTGCTTTTGGGCGGTTTTCTGTAAATTAAGAAGCAGCAGACAATTGGTCTGTTTGTGGTTTCCCGGATGGCTCTCGACTTCACAAAATACTAATATACATTTGCAATTCCGCCCAGAATAGAACACGTCTGCACTTGATATCATGGAACTGACAGACACACAAAGAATGATAGCAAAGGACGTTGTCTTGCGCACTGAAGGACACAACGTAATGAAATGTGTTAACCAATGGGCATCTGATTCTCACACCACGTGGGAAGACCAGAGGGCGGAGACAGGAAGTAGAGAGAGACAAATACAACTGCAGCACACAAAAGACTTTTTCGACCACTGATTTGATCAAACTTGTGAATAAACTGTTCCTAAGGATGAATTTTTAATTAATGTAATAATATATACATTTATGGGGCCGGAGCCATGCAGCAACCGGACCTGTGCATTTTGTTTTGGGATGGAGTGTTTTGTTTCAGTTTCAAGGTCGCTGGGCTCTGACTTGTCCCCCAGTACTTGAGGGCTTTCTACCACCGCCCCCCCCCCACCCTTGTGGGTTTGTGTGGTGAAACGCCTCCATGCGGAGTGGCTGCCTAGCCGCCCAACACTTGATCTCGCTCCATGCGTTATTATTCTGGAAGAAAATGTCTCGCGGGAGAAGGGCCGCCATCATAGACTTTTTAGTTTGGGCTATTAGGTGGCGCTTTAGTGTTGCCTATAAGCCGAAACTACTGCATTAGGTTACAGGTAGGGAGAAATGGCATATGAGGAGGGACACAAAGCTTGTAGGTGTTGCTTGGTTACCTGGCCCCCCATTGCTTGCCCATGGTCATGCTAATTCCCATGGCTATTCCCACCCGGTTCCTGCCCTTCCCCGCCCACAAAACATCCTCCTGGGATCTCTAAGAGCTAGCATTATCAAGCCTTACCATCACAATTTGCATTAAAAGTGCCTGCCAGTGTTTTTGGGAGCAATCTTTTGAGAGTTAGGCCCTGGTTCATGGTCAGTCCCAATTAAGTCATGAATCAGGGCCTTAATGACTTAATTGGGACTGTAAACACGCAACTGATGTAATAAAAATATCAACCAGGCCTGCCTTCAGCCACTTGAATTAGTAGCACCATGCGTGTTCTTTACTGAAGTCCTGTTAAAAACAAGCACTTGCAAGCCATTTTGTGTATTAGGGAAGTCCCTTTCCCATGCCTACACAAAAAGCCCAACTTTTGGCATTGCCAATGCTTGTTTTGTACATACATCTGAGGTGGTTCACATTCTTGGGAACTCGAAAGACTTTTGGATTGGCCGGTATCTTCCCGAGGCCATCAGGGCTATGCCGTGCCACGTCACATGTGTCTGGTTCTCGCCTACCCCTGCCTGACGTCACTCCATTTATGTGCAAAGAAAGGGAGGTTCGACATTTACAAATTACTGTCAAACAATTAGCCCCATCTTTCTTATCTCCAAGAGCCCCACTTTTAGTGGTGGACCGGCCATATTGATATTGATATTTTATTTCTATCGCACTCATACACAAGTGTTTCAGAGCGCGACAAGGCAAGGGAGGGGAACAGGGGTGAACAGAACAAAGATCTTACTAGGCCCAGTCACATTGAGAACGTGCAAGTGCAGGGAAGAGGGAAAAGGGGAAAGTGCATGGGTAACAAAGATTGTCATAACAAAGCATGTCATACAAAGATTTTGGACCGTTGGCTGCTGTAGACACAGGGGCGGACTGAGAGGCCACCAGCAGCCGGGGCAGTTAGGGACTACAGCCCGGTTCAAAAAATGGCAAACTGTTCCTTTGCATGCACAACCATGTGAAAGCTTCTGAGCTCATAAGCATGGACACCCACAAAAAAGACTACTACACCCACTGCTAGCATGGCAATGTCAGCAGGACAGAGACTGAGGTTCCCACTAAAATTCTTTGCTCTGAATCCGACAGCAGAGTGCAGGGCGCATAGTGAAATTGTACATAACTGATGCTGTTTTCCCTGCTTCCGAGCACTTTTGTTAATATTAGCTATTTTAAAGGGACGCATTTTCACAACATCAGAATACAAATGATTTGGCCCTTTCTGGGCTCGGGTAAGGTAAGCACAGATCTGAGCAACAAGCACCTAACGCAGTGAGCTATCTGTCCTGCGAGCGAACATGATCCCTATAGAAGCAGGTGACTGTAGCGGGGAGGTCCAGGCCTCACGAGCCATGTAGTTATGCTAATCTGTGATTTTGGATGGTTGTGTCTCTGATGCAGCCTGGCCACCTGAGAGGAAAGGGGGAGGGGAGTGACCGCGCAAAGGGAGGCAGGCCTAAATGAACACGATGGTGGTCCCTGAGCCTTTGATTCTGCTGGTCAATTGGGCAAAACCCTGATCGGATTAACTACCAGTCCCGTCCCGCTGTGTTTGATTGTGTTTTTTGGTTTTGTTGCTTGTTGGAGGAAACGCAGTGCTTTAAGTGGGATAAGAAATCGAGGGGGGTCTTTAGCATGCCGTGATGTCAATTTTTGGGTGATGCCTAGAAAGGTCTGCAACACCTTCATATCCCAAACCCTTTAAAAGAGGTTGGGCCTATTTAATTAAGAGTGACCTAACAGACCAACACGAGTTTCATATGTGCAATGAAAGGGAATACATTCTGATTTCAACATAGTTTAAATAGGATAACTGGGCTTAGAAATATTGACCAAAATAAATATATGCATATGCGAAATAAAACTTCAACTCAAAACAAGGCACGGGCCGCACGGCCCCCTGCAATCCCACAGATCCTTTGAAAGCAATCCGGGATTATTTAGCATTAATTAACACCATTGTAATGACAATACTTTAATATGAATTTATGAAGTTTTGCAATAATCAGCCCTGTTTGAAAACAACCTAATGCAAAATGTCTTTAACTGATGTAATTATAAACATGACTGATAGTGACATCTTCTGGTGAAGAGAAGTATTGCCACTAAGCTTTTTACTTAAGAGATCTGGTCGGGAAAGTCAGTTTGGTGAGCCTTGCAGAGCCCTGCTGTAACACTTTGAGGCAGCAGGCACCACTCTGATATGACGCCCCGGGCTCAGATGGCAAGGACCCGACACATTTCTCACCTCGGAGAGCAGTGTATTTACTAACTTTTTAAACTTCAGAAGTATGCAAATACACGCTCTCAGAAGTGAGACAACAGTCATTAACGTGACTGTGGGCAACAAAAAAAACGAAAACGTAGATGCAGAGGACAAAAGCCTGCCCTGGTGATATCAGCACCCCCCCCCGCACCCCCTCTACTGAAGCAAAAGGCTTAACTACTGGGCTCAGCTTTTACATGGTCAATACCTCCAATAATTAGGATTAACTAAAAAAAGAGTGTTTGTGTGCAGACGTGGATTGCATGCAGGTATGAATGTATGCGTGCATGCGAGGGAGTGTGTAAGTGGGTGCATGTTTGTATGTGAACACGTGTCTGTAAGTCACACATATGAATGAATGTTCTCCTCTTTAAACTCGACAAATTTGGTGGTACTAGCTTCGAAACACACGTAACCCGAGAGTGGAACAACCTTCCCCTCTGCATAAGAACATCCCCATCTCTGGCTGACTTCAAGAAGGCCATACAAACCTTCCCCTTTAATTCAGCCGACTCGGCACCTCCTTCTGACTTGACCCTCCTTAGGCTCCCGTTGACCTGACTCTCCTCGGCTGGGCCTTTTGGTTGTTCCGTTTTGTTCTTTGTGCGCTGTGAGGCCTATGGGCATGTGGCGCTCTATACAAATTAAAATAAATAAATGTGGTGTAAATGGCGTACATGGGTGCGACTGCGCGTGTGAATCAGAGTGCCGTATGAATGTACTGGCTGCTCGCGTGAATGACAGATAAGTTGTGTGGGTGCGTGACTGGCGCGTGCATGTGTGTATATCTGTGTGTGTGTGTATGTGTGTGTGTATCTGTGTCTATGTGGGGTTGGGACACGGAGTGGGACATTGGAACATGACCCTTTTTTGACAGGAGCAATGCACGATTTACTGCTGTTTTTGGGAAAAGCAAGGCCAACTTGAGCATTATTAGGTGAAAGTGGGGGGAGGGCACTACAGTGGGGCTGACTGGGTCCTACTGTGGCTTGGAATGTTGTACTCGCATTAATGGCAAAGCCAACATGATGAGTGTTCTTACATGGCGGAGGCCTTTTTTTCTTACTGGGTTTTTTTTTTTTTTTACTGGTGTTAAGGTCAAAGGCAACATAAGTGTTCTTAGAGGGGGGCATGTTTGTTTACTGTGGCATGACATTTTGGACTGCTGTTACAGGGCAAATAAAACATGATGAGTACAACATACGTGTTCTTACATTGGGGTGGGGGCATTTGTGCAGCTTGCAAGGCAATGTTCTTCAACTGTGCTATGACCTTTTTTACTACCATTATGGAGCAAATACAACATGATGAGAGTTTGTTTATGGGCAGGGGGGCGGGGGGGATTTTTGAATCCAGCAAGTATATGTTTTTTTTTTTAACTGTACCGTGGCTTTTCTTTTTTTACTGGCGTTACGGCAAAGCCAACAGGAGCATGTTTTTCCATGGGGATACTGGCATATATTGGCATGGCCAGCATAAACCTTTTTTATTACAGTATCAATACTGGGATTATGGACAAAGCAAAAATAAGTATTTTCCGTTGTGGGAACACTGGCATATAAAGGTGCAGCAGAATGCACATGTGGGCACAATCAATATAAAAATATTGTTTACACTTGCAGAGTACTGGCATATTGTGGGCAAAGGCATGCTGAGAATGCATTGGGAAATTATGTTGGTGACTTGGCATCTAATGGACGTTTTGTCATACCCTACGAAAACGATGGTCAACTCGGTGGCTTGTTACCTAATTTACAAAAGAAAGTGTACTAAAAAATGTACACCTTTGACCCATTCTCAAGGGGAGAACCCCCCCAAATCTCCCCCTTCATTGGTTCACCCCCCTGCCCTCACACCTCCTCACTACACTACGTCACTGCTGGACATTTGGCCGGGGGCAAAGACGCCCCCTTCCTTCTGCGGGCTCTTCTTAGTGTGGCCCTACTACATTAGCTCCAGGCCCCACTTGTTACACAATCCTGGCTAGGCCTCTGGTGAGTTGGGGGTGAAAGATGCATCTAATGGGCCAAAGGAAGGCGTAATATCTACTCAGCCTCCTAGGGTTGCGGAGGGGGAATGGGGCAGGGGGAGGGGTCAATAGCTCAATCGTTTTAATGCCGACTCTCACTATCAGTTTTCAAAACTGCAATGCAGCCCAACACCACCACCCCCCCAACATTATTTTGAGACTGCGCTTCGCCCCCCGGGAGTAGGGTCAATATTTCAATATTTGGAGACCAGTTGTGTAACCCTTTCTTTCTTCTCCAGTTCTGTGGCACTTTCCCCCATTCAATCCCTGTATTAATATCTTCCTTTGTACTCACCTCTTCCCTTTGTCACCCTCCCTGTCCGTCCTCCACTTTCCCACTTCATTTGTGAGTTTCATCTCTCTCTCTCTCTCTCTCTCTCTCTCTCTCTCTCTTTCTCTCTCTATTACACGCCCTTTCTCTCTTCAATCCTGAGCTTCCTCCTATATTCCCTCATCACCCTAGTCATGGGGTCTTTCTTCTATCTCTCTGTCTCTATTCTGAATGTCCTTCTTCTCTTTCTAGCTCTCCACCTTTCCCCGAATCGCACCATTTATCCTCACTCTATATAGCACATTTCTTCCCCCTTCTAAGGCTCTGACTCGTTGGCATGTCTGTTCGAGGGTCCTAAGTGCTGCCACTGCCATCAGCCCATGAGGGGAAGCCGGGGGGGGGGTTACAGACAATGCAACATGAGTTCAGATTCCCACAACTATAGACGTACCCAATCCAGGAGCTACCATGGGGGCCCCTGATTAGTCTGCCACCTCCACCGCAGGCGCTGCAGGTGTGTATGTTACATGCCTGCATATGTAGAACACTTCCGCATATCTGATAGCGAACAGAGCAGCTGCCCATATATCATGCACAGTTATGTCGAAATACGCACTGAGTCCGTGCTGCGTGTGCGTGGCATATGCGGCACCTCACCCTGTGTGCCACTTTGTGAATGGGCACGGAGCGCCAGCATTTTTTAAATCTAGGTGGGCCAGGGTGGCAAGGGGGCACCAGGGCCAACTTGCATTGGTGTAGGAGTTGCCTAAATCACCAGGAGTTACATCATATAGTCCCACAATACTCATTATAGATTATGTGTGTAAACAGACTCCACTAACAGTTCTTCCAATAGCATGAGGCGATCAGGTCAGCACTAACATGGCAGGGTGGGCTTCCACGCAGGTGAACTTGATTTAGGCCAGAAGCCCCCAGGTGGATATGCACGGCAGGGAGAGGTGAAAGTGGTCCATGGGCAGCATCCTAGCCTTGATCTGTTCAGGCGCAACCTGATTTGACACCATTTATGAGGCCTCCCTTGGTTCGCTAGGAGTGGCAAGCATGGCGCCAGCAGCTGAGCACATACGCTGTCTGGAAGGGTGATACCCTAAACCCAACAAGCATTGGCCAAGCCAACGGGTTGGGCTTGTGTGTGGCATAAGCAGGGCTCAAGTCGAGGGTACACGCAGGTGGATGGAGTCCACCCATTTTTTTCAGAGGGTGGACTCGGCCCTCCCCCCCCAAATATAATGGCGACCTCGGGAATTGAAACACTGTCGCCAGGTTTGCAGGCAAGACACTTCACCACTGCACTATATAACCTGATGAAAAATAACAAACAACTAAAGGTAAAATGTCCCATTTCGGTACTGCATGATTTGTATTGGTTCTTGGAGTTTAAAACATGCGCACCTTTTAACATTTTGAAAAACACACTTAGAAGAAAATATCCTCTTGGTTTTGTGTGTGTGTTGATTTTATGAAAGGCAAATGCCATTCGCCCCGTGCAATTTGGGTGGTTATGCAAAGCCAATTTAATGAAATGTGCATATTTTACCCTGATATGCGCATTTCTGGCGATGCCACATCCCATTGCGTTTGTTGATGAGTCCCCCCACTTTAATTTTTAGGACTTGACCCGTGGGCATACGATAGGCAAATGCCAGGCACTGCAGCAAGGATACGCCTGTATATTGTGCATTACCCATCAAAGGAAGAGACTGCAATCCAGTGTGAAATCCTAAAGAAAATACTCAGAACAATTAAATTCTCAGATGCTTGCAAAGCTGGTAAACATTGGCCTCGAAAAAGGGGCTAGGAATGTGGGAGGAGTTGCCGAATGGCCTGACGCCTTTGCCATCGTCTGGGGATTGCCGTAGGAAAAAGCGGGAAACATGTGGGAGGAGCTGTTTAATGAATATGCATGTTCTGGTGGATTAAAAGGGAACAGGTGTGCTTCCTCTCTGGAAGTAGAAGAGGTACTGGGAGGGAATCACTGATGCAGACCCAGGCACTCAGCTGCACAGGTAGGAAGGTTAGATTGCGTGACACCAAGGGAGTATGGCTGACATTGGAGCACAGCTGCAAATCTAGCAACACATTGGCTGGGACTCAGCCCCTTTCCCCCCTAGTAACAGCTGGAAAATGGTGTTGCCTATCCAATACTATACACACGCTAAAACTGTTGAAAAAGGGTTTTAATAGGACATCAGTACATGGAACAGAAGCGAGGATACACTTATTTCTAATATTTCAAGAGAATTAATTTACAGCTGCAATCAAGCCTTCACCTCTCAGAAGAATGTTTAGAAATAACACCAGCAGGCCCAAAGGAACACATGGGAGCAGCATAGGGAACCCGTGTGCCCATACCCAGGCAAACCTCTCGCCAACAAAACATTGTGTTTCGCCACTGCGATTTCACTCCACTGTGACTTGCTCCTGGGGGTCCCCACTGTTGCTTTTTCCTAGATCACTTCTGCCATTGTTTTGCTCCACTGTGATTTTGCCTCAGGTGCTGCGCGCGTCCGTATTTGCACCGCCAGCAAGGAGCTGTGCAGCTCTCCGCATAGGGACCTCGATCCAAGATGCACCCCTACTAGGACATCCACGTGTCTATCCCGGGAAAGAGACTTCAAATGCCCTTTGGGGGCCTCCTCTGCTTGCTCTCCTCACCAGCAAGTGCGCAATTCTTCTCTCCACCTTATAATACGCACGGGTTCATTGGTAAAGGGCTTGTCTTCGAAGCAAGACCACGCAGAGCAACACAGGTTTGAATCCTGGGTGTGTGCTTAGAAACGTCTTCGGTATTAAGCGCGTTATAAATAACCAATTATGAATGATATGTTATGATATGATCATTTATTTATAACGCGCTCCTACGCAAAGAGAGCGCGACTGGGCAAAAAGGGAGGGGAACAAGGGAGAACAACAAAAATAAATAAATAAATAACCAATTACATGACTAAGTCACCTATAAACAACAATTAAGCACGCAAACAACGGCACTGCTGTACCTCTCGCACCAACTCATGTTGCGCAATTTGAGCCAACACACTCTCACAATGTAGGCACACAAGGATACACCTTTGGACACAAACCTTGTAGAAACACTCCTGCACGCAGAACCCGGGTATCTCCAACCTGCACGTGCCAACACAACCGCAAAGCTATCTTGCACTGTCCCTCTATTCTTACAGGGCAATCACAGAGCCCCCCTCTTTTTCAACTCTGACAGCACCACGAGACCATGCAGAAAGGGGAGCAGAGTGCTGTATAATACCTAATAACATAACATGTTCACTTATCTGCTAGGAGAGAACCATGGCTCATACGTGACGCTGTCATGAGCAAGCTGCGTGGCAATGCGGCCTATGGGAAGCATTATACAAATGATGGTGCACAGGTGCGTTATAAATGACATATCATATCATACCATGGCGCACCCCATATTATTATTCTCTATGAAGCATGCACAGTATTCTATTCAGCTATGCATGAATGCGGCCTGTTGAGCAGTGCACACCTAATACGGTCAATCCTTTGAGGGCCTAAGGCCAGCAGCCAAAGAAAATGAGACCCATTCAGGAAGAGCGATGTTCCCAGACTCACGTGGATTGGCCAGGCGGGCGGGAAGATCCGATTAGGAGCCCAGGTAGTCTGATTGCAGAGTTTGCACTTTTTCCCATTGGAGCTAGAGTTTTCCACCAACCTGCAATGCTGTTTGCAGTATTTGTGTTCATTAGAAGTGCAGGTAGACCAATTTCAATCAGAAGTGACTTACAATGACACATTTACATTTGACCTGTACAATAGCACTAAGATGAGAACAAGTGGCTCGCCACTTTATAAGGGTGTGAAAAAGTGAGACAAATACCAACAGCGACATAGCGAAGTAGTGTGGGAGAGTTATACTAGTGTACTGTGTATGGGCTCGGTCTTAAAGCACAACCTTTGACGGAGCTGAAAGTGACAGCACAGGAGAGGCTGATCTGCACCACACATGTAAGGGCAGGCAGGAAGGGGGCAGGGGCGATTTGAGCCAGAATTTCGTTTTAGACTTGACATAAACATTTTCTATAGTTCTCCATCCGGCCGTCCGAAATATTCCAACACACTTTTGGGTTGGAAGCGAAGGACCAGCCTATTGGAGGTGCTGCATAGCTGCAGACATGTCTCAGAAATAGTCAGAAACTAAGCTCTCCAGTGTCGTGGATAAGGGTTGGGATATTTCACAAATACAGAGCTTGTTAAAGTGCCAGGCTATTATGCAAGTCTATGCAGAAAGGACGAGCATACTCGTCCTTGGCACTTAAGGGGTTAAGTCATGTCATTCTGTATTCTTGTACAGTGCTTGTTTCACTTCCTCACTGTAAATGTAGAGCTGGCGGAACGCAAAGACAAAGGAAGGTCTAAGACTGTAACTGACATGGGTCACCTTGTGAGGTCTTTCATCTCACTGATGGCTAAACGGTATAATAGTGTTAATATCACCTGATGTTATTCACCGTTTGACACAGTTACACATCTTATTAAGCACGATATGGATACATGATCACTTTACATAACCACCAAACATCACCATCATATGGCTTTCGTTCTTTGCCAGATACAGATACAAATCATCAACATTTACATTTAAATTTAAACAATAATACACATAAAATTAATGCAGAGCCTTCAAAGACACAGCCAACATCGCTCCCTCCATGAACGAAGCAAAGATCCTAGTCTTCCACAAGAAAGGGAAAGACCCAGAAAACCCGAGCTCCTATCGCCCAATAGCCCTGATTAATATCGATGCGAAACTCTACACTAAAGTGCTCGCCAATAGACTCTCACCACTACTCCCGAAGTTAATTCATCAAGAACAAGCAGGATTCATCCTGAATAGGTAAACCCATGATAACATTAGACGAATAATTCATCTTATAGAGAAAGCCGGAATCACAAATATCCCCTCAGCAATACTATCAGTTGATGCGGAAAAGGCCTTTGACCGGGTAGAATGGACAATGCTCTTCGCGACACTGAAGAAAATGGGCATGGGCAACTCATACATAAATATGGTTCCGGCCAATTACAATTCACCAATGGCCAGGATAGCAGTAAATGGAGAACCTTCAGACCCGATCCGAATTGGAAGAGGTACCAAACAGGGTTGTCCTCTATCACCCCTGCTCTACACAGTCTTCCTCGAACCACTACTGGCAAAGATCAGAGAGACACCCACGATAAAGGGCATGGAAATGGGCGGACAGACCCACAAGACAGCGGCATACGCAGATGATATGATGATGACCCTAACAGACCCAATCAATACACTCCCTCTCCTCATCCAACAAATCGAGGAATACGGCGCAATCTCAGGCATAAAAATAAACAGGCAGAAATCATCAGTGATGGCTCTGGCAGGAGACAAACAAGCAATCTACAATAAGACGAAGGATCTCCACTTGCAGACAGCGGACGATGGGGTGAAATACTTGGGAATCACCCTAATGGACACAGTAAAGAACCTCTACGCAGGAAATTACACGGCGCTCATAGAAAAAGTGAAAAGAGACCTAAACAGATGGAATCCCTTAGCAGTCTCTTGGTGGGGCAGAATAACAGTTATCAAAATGACAATACTCCCAAGACTTCTCTACTACTTTCAAGCACTTCCGATTCGGATACCGCTGACATTCTTCAAGACCCTAGCCAAAATTGTCACAAAATATATCTGGAAAAACAAAACACCTAGACTGTCACAACAGGCGCTCAAGGCACAGAAACTAGACGGAGGCATGGCACTCCCTCACTTCAAGAAATATTACAAGGCCGCCCAATTATGGGTGCTGAACGAATGGATCACCAACACATCGGACAAGTTGTGGGAAGCGCAGGATAGAGCTGTAGCGAGGTCTGATCTGCGTCACCTACTATGCAGTAAACCCGAGCACAGACACCAGAACATCAAGATAAGTGAGATCATGAGCTCCGTAATGAACGTATGGGACAGATCGACCAAGAAAGGAATACTCACAATAGATCCAGCCCCTTTCATTCCAATCCTAGACAATCCAGACTTCCCCCCAGGGATGGGAATGGGAGCATTCCAGAAATGGCAAGACCTCGACTGCACAAAAGTAGGAGACATGCTGAACGGACAACGAATCAGAACATTCAAAGAATGTCAAGACTTACTGGGCCTCACGGAGAAGGACAGATATCAGTACGAACAGCTGAACCACTGGCTCACAACTCCAAGAATAACACAGGCATTGACAAGAACACTGATAACGTTCGAAACGTATATAATGTCCCAAACCGGCGAAAGGAAATTTGTCTCCACCCTATATAAGTTCCTGAATGCCCAGACGGAAGCCATGACGTGGCAATACATGAAGAAATGGGAAAAGACCCTAGGGAAACAACTAACGAGGGAACAATGGATTTAGATGTGGCAAATAATCCCCAAATGGACTAGGTCGATCCAGACGAGAGAAGCCTAGACGAAAATAATGATACAATGGCACCATACACCGGAAAAATTCCACAAAATGTATCCCGCCACGCAACCAAAATGCTGGAGGGGATGCGACACAGTAGGGTCATGGAGACATATATGGTGGGACTGCACTGAACTGCAACCATTCTGGTCAGAGGTGAAATCACAAATGCAGAATCTCTTCAAAGAGACAGCAAACCTAGGAGAGGAAATCTGGATATGCGGCATGTGGGACCCTCGAGACAGGTCTTCACAAAGACACAAAAAAGAAACTTTATGGGATTCCTCATAGCAGCATGGCTAGCGATAGCTCAAAACTGGAAACGAAAATCACCTCCAACCAGTCAAGAATGGCTGCACAGGATATGGACATATGTGGCAATGGAAAGAATCACATACAACATACAAGGAGACAGACAGAGATTTGCAACAGACTGGGGGAATGCGATAGAGTATTTACAAAGTGACTACATGCTCCAATGGTGTCCACATAAACTCCGAATACTGGACTTGTTCACAGGATAACTCTGAAGCGGGAAAAGAGACTCAGTGGGATATCGAAGAACGATGCGGCCGGTGAGGGGGAAGAGCGGAGGGATGGGGTTGATACGGGAAACTGTTGAGTCCCCATGTTTATGTTTAAAGAAATGCCAATAAAAATACTTAAAAATAATAAATAAATTAATGCAGAGCGTGAGGTTAAAACTGATAAGCAACGATTGTTAAAACAGTGGTGGAACCTTGTCCTTCCCAATATAACAAAGCAGGAATGCTTTATAATGTTCAGGTCTGCCCAAATCTAGTCTACATAGTTCTGTTTAACCAAAGGAAATGTACATAGAGTGTACAGAAAACTATGCAAAATAGCAAGTCAAGGGCAGTGCATATCTACACATTTCTTAGCTAGTCCATAACGATGTGCAAAAATGCAATACAAAAAGTGCATTCCATAGGTCTATAAACAGCATTAATAAAAAGAAGGTGCATTTTGTAGGTATATTGGTGCATGAAACAAGGCAACATAGCAAATCAAGGGGTTATTACACTCTAAACATTTCTTGACTAGTCCCATGAACATGTGAAAAAGAGCAACACAAGAGTACATTTATGGATCTGTTAGCAGCACTGGTAGAGGGAAAGTGCATTTCATAGATGTCTTGACAGCATTCGCGGTAGAGCCAAAAAGGGAAGCATAGTCATAGGCTCGGGAGGAGAGCTCAGGGGCAACGTGCTCACCTTGGAAGCAATACGTCACAAAGCACCACAAGTTCGATATAACCTATCATATCATATATCATATCTTCGCAAATATTCTCGGATTTATATGTCTCTATTGCACACTATATCCTAGGCATACATCCAAATTAATTTACTATATTGCCAGACCAGCACTATTTTTACACCTCCCCCCACCCCTCAGGCATATAAAATGAGCTGAGTTGACAATTCAACTGGGTAGAAAAACAAGGACCGGTTTAATCCATGGTTTATGGAAATGTCCACGTGGTTTCCCTGCAATGTGGCATATACTATGTGCACCATGATTGTCGCAAGGGATTTAATTCCCCATTTCCCCCCGCTTTCAACATCCTAGCTCTTATGCACCATATGTATGTCATTACAATGCTTATATAGCAATAACGCTTCGCTTATGCATCGTATGCCATTTGCATTGCAAATAGTCTTGAAGTACTTACTTCTGGACACTCAAAAACCCTGACATAAGAACAACAAATGGCTTAAAGTCTCCCTGGCTAGGCCACACACCGGGAATCATTTGCTTCCAATTGTATAACACTTGTGCGATACGCAAGGTTCAATAGACCTAGCCTAAATTTCATATACAGGTTACGTGCATGCTGGGGGATTTGCCACATCTAGGTATTTTTCAAAGCCCAGAAATGGTTTGCTGACTAGGTATCGATCTCCCATTGCTAACCCACTACATGCATTGACTAATTCCCCTTCGGCTACCCCACGTGACGCACTCTTTACCATTTATGTAGTGCCTTTCATAATGCCCAAAGAGTTGTACCAATTCTCTGCTAAGTTCAATTTCATCTGGCATTGCTTGACATGCGTAAACCAAGTCAAAGATCTACCGCCCTCGGATTCTAAAATATGTATAACTGCCTCACGATACATTTTGAGCCCTGGGGTTTTCCACACTCTGAACCAATAAAGAACCGGCCTATGGATAACACAACATTAATCGATCTAAGCCCCAGCTCTGGATAAATGGGCTAACCCGGGCAAGCAAAGGGCATACCAAGCAGATGTTTGAGAAAGCATCTTTCAGCCAACCCCAGTTTGCTACTAGCTGCATGTCCCCAGGTCTCCGCACCATACAACGCTGCAAATTTTGCCTGGGCAGCATACATAGTAAGGGGTGGCATAATGGCTCCCCGACCATGGTCAAGGAAAAACCTCCAAATTGCTCCTCCATACTTTTCTAGCATAGAACTAGGTTTATTCAGCTGGGATGTCCAATGGTCTTGATCGTTAAATATTACCCCAGGTAATCATAGCATCGGACCTGTTCTAGGGCAGTTCTGTTGATGTTCAATTTCATTTTAGTGAACTTTTTAAACAACAAAGGCTTCGAGTGTGGTCTCCAAACCGCTTGCTGATGTAGGTAGGAGGACAGCATAATCCGTAAAAATCAGTATTGGAATTGTTTCTGGCCCAAGCTTTGGTTGGTCTAGGAATTTCATTCTAACATGGCGTATGACTTCAGAAATATAGATTCGAAAAAATATATGATGCCAATGGACTCTTTGTTCATTGAGTCTTGGGGAAAGTTAAGTAGAGCATGGGAGAATCATTTACATTGTAGTTTGTCCGATAGAGATTGGAAACAAACATTGGGGGCGGGCTGTAGAAATAAATTGGATTTAAAATGGAGTCTTATCTAGTAAAAGGTAGTGGGTCATTTATATTGGACTACAGTGCGTATGTATGACTTGGATTTGATGGACAATTATAGATGCTGGGGTTGTGATGTGGAAAGGGTTAGTTTATTACATATGCTATGGGAATGCCCTGGATCAAGGTGCTTTTGGAAGGAGGTGTTGGGTAGAATGGACACGATATTGGGTATAAGCTTTCCGAGGACACCCCATTCAAGTCCTTTTACTATCAAACAGAGGAAGATGTATGATTGCTAAAGAGTTTGGTGAATGGATTGACACAGTTCTGGTGATGGCGACAAAACAACTCCTGAAGTTGTGAAAGACGAGGAAAAAGCCCTTAGTGGAAGATTGGTTACGACAAAACAACTCCTGAAGTTGTGAAAGACGAGGAAAAAGCCCTTAGTGGAAGATTGGTTACGACAAAACAACTCCTGAAGTTGTGAAAGACGAGGAAAAAGCCCTTAGTGGAAGATTGGTTACGACAAAACAACTCCTGAAGTTGTGAAAGACGAGGAAAAAGCCCTTAGTGGAAGATTGGTTACACGATGTTCAGATTCTATCAGACTTTGCGAAAATGTTGTTACGTAAACAGGATCGAGAAGACCTTTATTTGGCACGTTGGACGCCCTGTAATAGTCTGTATGGTGCATGGGGAAATTGTTCATTTTGGGATTAGTTGAATCAATAGTATACTTTCTGGGTGGATTGTGTAATGTGGAATATATGTGTTTGTGTGTGTCTGAGGAGTTATGAGTTTTTTTGATTGGAGGTTTTATATTTTTTTATTGACTTTTATGCTGTTATTGTACTTGTTACTCTATTTCACATACGATTGCTTTGAATTTCTTTTGTGAATTGACAATATCCAGTTTTTACTAAAAAAGGATTAGGGGTGGCGGGGGGGGGGATTATTGCAAAATATTGGATATTGTTCATTATTTGATGTTGCAAATCTTTCTTTATAAAATGTAAATAAAGAGTTAAAAAAATAAAATGAAAAAATAACAGAGGGACGAGGACACATCCCTGCCTCACCCATCTGGTCACCATTAAAGAGTCAGTCAGTTCGTCCCCCAGACTCTATCTCAGCAAGGCTTTGATGTTCGAGTAGAGTTGCTCAATGATTTGCAGGGGGTTAGCAGGTACCCTGCCTCTGGCCAGTACAGACCACAGTATTCCCTGTGAGACACAGTCGAAAGCGGTCTTGAGATCAATGAACACAGCGTATGAGTTCATGTTTCTCAAGAGTGTGTATTTCATTATGACTAAGTGTAGGCAAAATACTTGGTCCATGGTGCTTATTTTTGACCGAAAGCCTGCTTATAGATAATCTACTATTCCTTCCGGCACAACCCACGCCTGGAGATGCTGACATATAACTCTGGTGAAAACTTTCCCCACACTATGCAGCAATGATATTGTTCTAAAATTCCCAGGGTCCTCTCCCCCTCATTTTTTATAGATTGGAATAATGGTGCCCTTTTTCCAGGAGGGGAGCACCTTGTTAATCTTGAGAATCACGTTAAACAATTTCCAAAGTACTGGCACCCATACAAAGTCTGGTGCAGGCGATTTGCCCCCTCGTTGGGATTGAGTGGCGTTGGTGACTTCCAGTAACTTCATTTGTATGGGTCCTATGTTTTCCCCACTAATCTGATGCCCAGAGTCTACCTTCGACAGCAGAATACCCCGGGAATCAGCTGGCACTGCCATTCCATAGAGATTCTGGAAGTGTTTCTTCCAAATACTCAGGCTGATGTTAACAACCAGGTTATTCCCACCTTCTTCTTTAGTCCCACTAACAATTTTCCAGAACAAACTAGGGTCCCCGGATTCGGAGGCTTCCTGCATTCTTTCACATTCTAGCCGTACTAGGCTGTCTTTTTTGTTCTTAAGTAAGCATCTGTACTGTGCTCTGAGGTGCCTCAGCTCAGCCCTATCGACACTTAAGCTTCTCTTCAGACAATTCGTTTTGCTAGCTTGCAATCCTTGTCATACCAGTTGCAACTTTTGATGGTTCATTTCTTAACACTCTTGCGAGACTTGATGACAAAGGGTTGAATGCCCTGAATAAGATGATCATATGCTGAAACGGCTTCTACATCACAAAGTTTCATGAACAAGAACCGCTCCAGGTCGGGCAAAATGGACTCATAGATACTAGGTCTCAGGGACAACAGATTCATTTATAATTAATTATAATTGGTTATTTATAACATGCTTAATACCCAGAGGTTTCTAAGCGCGGACCCGCGGCTTGAACCTGTGTTGCTGCGCATCGTCTTGCTTCCAAGGCGAGCGTGTTGCCCCTGAGCTATCCTCCCGAGACTCAGATCGAGATCAGTCCATTTCATTCTTTGCCTTGATTGTCCTAGGATCTGAACTGAAATACTGGAGTTACAATGATGAACCCTCTCTTGCACGTCCATATAAATTAGCGTCAAGGACAAAGGCCTATGGCCACTACCCTGTTTTTCCAAGACCTCAAATTCCTTTGCATAGGTCCATTTCTTAGTTGATAAAAGAATCTAGTCAATATGCGAGGTACAGTTGTTCCCATGAAAAGCAGATTTTTCTGGTTGGTATTTCAAGAAACGGCCAATTGCAAGCCCTTAGGTTCATACCAAAGAGGGAAGCAGCACAACCAAGAGCCCAAGAGCTTGCGGGTGCCCTCTCTTTGGCAGAGTGGAATTCCATGGGGGGATATCCCGCACCTCGTCATGATCATCCCAGACCCTCTCCATTTCAGGCAGGAGTTCTATTTGCAAATTCAAATCACCAACAAATTTAAATGGGGGACCCAGGCTCTCATGTACTTCCTTATTTTCTACAAGTCTCCTTGCCAATTCTATTGCATTAGTTGATTGTTTGTTTGCCACTCGATTATATACGTTAAGGAGAGAGACAGATTGGGCACCCGGTCGATCATTCACCAGATACAGGGCATCTGTGGAACCCGATTCGATGTTTGATCCCTATGCTAATCCATATTGCCAGGTCACCTGAAGGTCTTACCTTCGGGCCTTTGACTGCAGAGGCTTGGAACACCTCATAGCCTTGGAAAGCAATGTGGCCTTGTTCACATATTTCTTGGAAGAACGCTACATCATATCCCGGAATGAAGCTGCACCACTCGGAATCTAACAGGTGTTTTTTTTTAGACCCGCGAAGTTCCAAGGAATTAATCTAATGGCTCTCCCGAATGGCCATGGCTCCACTACGGGGACAGAAAATTGTCAATCTACTCCATCCAAGATGATACCTGCCTGGTTTTCACCTGTCACTAGTGTCGTGAAGTTAGTCTCCCTAGGTGAAATTCCAGTTCTAGGGGATATGTGTTTTAGGTTGACAATGTCCAAGGTTTGCTTATTGTTTGTTGGCCTAATTGTTATTCTAGACCCAGGAGGTGGGTACATCTGGAACTCACTGGATAACAATCCGTCCATCAGGTGATCACTATTTTAAAAAACACAACCATTTCATCACTACTGTTGGGCGTCCTTTGGCTCACGCAGTTTACTATATCACTCCTAAGATGTACACCCTCTTATATGCCTAAAGAAAGAGATGCACTTATTAGTCAATGACTCTTGGTTTTCGTAATGCCCATTTTGGGTTCTTGGTACATTATATAGTGTTATGGAAGGTTTGTTTTGCCGTGCTCCATGGGTGCGGCCATCACTTTGCTGATTGCGATTACACATATAAGTATCATTCACTGACCCTCTTGTATCCCTTTGCCCCAGTGGGGGTTGAGTTTGGGGCGCTAACCCTAGGCATAATGGTTTTTGGTATGTTCGGATTATACAAATTCCAATTTCTGCTAGTGGGCAGTGAGAACTTATTTGCTCCCTTGTGTTCCCAGTATTCACCAAGATGGCCACACAATTACGTTCCTGGGTCTGTGGGAAACAATTTAATTTTGCACAAGATGGATTTACAGAAGGTGGAACGTCTTTAGGTTTTATCTTGGTCATGGAATTACTATTATTCCCACTGTTTTGACAGTTTCAAGGTTCAACTCCCTTAGTTACAAGGACCCTCGATAGCCTATGTTTGATGTCTGCTTGTTCCAAAGAGGTTTCCCTGACTGCTTTTTACAGCAACCCACACACAGTTGTCAGGGTTTGGAGATCTCCCCGGAGTGCCCCTGGTGTGTCTATGGCTGATCCCATCTGATCTTAGCTCACATACAATGTCAGTCTGAGTGCCTTTGCTGGTTCCCCTATTTAGGGCTTGTCCTTGTGCTATCCCTCCCTCTCCTGTGGGTATCCCTTCAGGTACACTTGTCTCCTTTTGATGGCCAATGCAACCATCCAATGGTTGCTCATCCCGCAGTGCCTGGTACCTGTTGCAAGTTGGGACCATGATCGGCAGAAGGTTTTTTTGAAGACGGGAGGCACAAGGGAGTGCTTAAGGAGAGGGGGGAATGATCCAGTGGCAAAAGAGTGATTGCAGAAATCGGCCAAGGCTGGAGCGAGGATGTCAATGTGGTCCTTGATGGTTCTGGAGGAGCAGGGGGGCACCTGTTTGGATGACACTCTCATAGATTGGACTTGTCTAGAAACCTCGTCAGGTTTTGTCAGAGAGAAAGATGAGAAAGGAGGAGGAGAGGGTGAGGTGGCCGGAGGGGGGTCACGATAAGTATAGGGCGAGGAAGAGGAGAGCGAGGCCAGGATGTCCTGAGATTTAGTTTTGAAGTGAGAAGCCAGAGCCATACAGAGGGCCTGGGAGGGAACAGGGGAGGTGGAAACTGCAGAAGGATTGGCCAGCTCTTTGCAGATTTTAAAGAGGTTTGCCGTGTTGCTAGAGGCCACAGAGACGCGGGCTTGGATGTGGGCTCTCTTCTTGGACAGGAGAGAGAGTCTGTATTGCCTTTGGAGCAGGCTGTAGACCAGTTTGTCAAAGGATGCGCCCGAGGCCCTCCACTTGCTCTCAGCCGTGCTGCACTTGCGTTTCAGGCCAGCGAGTCATACCAAGGGTTGCACTTGGAGGTAGGCTTCAGACAGATTCTCATGACAGGGGCAAGGATGTTCAGAGTGTTGCAGATAGAAATATGCAGGTTAGAAAGGGCTGTGTCAGGGTGTGAGTCAGCCGCAGGAGTAAGAGGAGCAAAGAAAGTAGAGGCAAAGGCATCCACTGACCCACGCTTCATGGGCTGAATGACCAAGAAGGTAGATGACAGTGCAGGGGTGGGCTTTGCCTGGCAGACAGAGAGTTTCAGGTGAGAGGAAAGCAGAAAGTGGTCAGTCCAAGAGCAAGGAGTAGTGAGAGGGTTGGAGGAGGGGATGTCTGAGGAAATGAGAACATCCAAGGTGTGCCCGACAGAGTGTGTCAGACCAGAGGGTAGAATGGAGAGAGATAGAGTGTCGCAGAGGTTGCGCAAGAGCCCAGAGTAGAGATTAGAAGGGGGATATTGAGGTCTCCAAGGAGGAGAAGGTGAGAGGTAGAGGCAAGGAAGGAAGAGAAGAGGTCAGCCCACTCTGAGAGGAAGAGGGCAAACCGGCCACAAGGCCTGTAGATGGTGGCCACAGTCCAGGCATTCAAAGGAGGAGAAGGCCTGCATAGGAATGACATAAACTGGGACTCACTCTGAAAAATCTAAGCTGCTCCGCCTCTGGGTCGAATGGTTCTTGGCTCGGAGAGGATCTTGTAGCCGTCAGGGAGGAGAGTGTCAAAACTTATGGCAGAGATGGCCGTGAACCAAGTCTGAGAGCGAGGACATCAAGGTCAAGTTCTTCCAGGAGGTGGCAGATAGAGCAGTGTGTGACAGCAGAGCGAGAATTGAGAGTAGCGATGTAGAGCAGGTTGCCACATTTGAAGGACTTCCGGGGTGGGGTACAGGCTTGAGGTTCACCCAATGGAAGTGGTGGAGGGGCACATGTAGAGGGACACAAGAGTGGGCAGTGGTGGTAGCAGGAGGTGGCATAGTAGCCAGAGAGGAGGAGAAGAAGCCAGGGAGGCGGTGGAAGAAGGAGCTGGCGGATAGCCAAAGAGGTGCTAGTAGGAGTAGCAGGAGAAGGAAGAAAGATGATAAGGCACGGGAGATGCCTATCCAAAAGGAGGAGATTTGGCTGTGGGCTCTGGTACAAGACGGTGCCATTCAGATAGACATTAATGATGGTCTTGAAGGAAAAGAAGGAGGCAAAGAGGACCTCTAACCCAGAACCAGCATTAACGGCAGAGGAAGGTATAGGAGAGACAGCCGGTACCATATGAGGAGTCCATAGGTCTCATGAGGGAACGACAAAGAGGGTGTTGGTGAGAGTCTGCCTGGAGGAAGCACAGATGTAGGTGTCAGCGATAGGGTGGCGTGGGTTGGAGACCAGGATGACCCTCTTGAACTTCTTACTTCCAGATTTAGTGAGGGATGCGATAGGAGATAGTGTAGTAGTTAGAGAAGATGGGAGAAACAGAAAGCACATAGAGGGTGATAAGAGGAAAGTAGGAGGAGTAGGGAGTGAAAGAGAGAAGGAGAGATGCAAAGTCCTGCGCCGCACAATGCAGGATGCACAGAGGAGGGATGGGGGGGGGTCACACAGTAGGGAACACAAGGAGTAGAAGACAGGTGACACACAACAGTAACCACAGTGGGTAGGACCTAGAGAGTGGGAGAGAGCCTAGTGGGACACAGATAACAGTGCAACAGTAACTACAGAGGGTGGGACCTAGAGAGTGGGAGAGAGCCTAGAGGGGCACAGTTCAATGCAAACAGTAACTACAATTGAGGGAACCCTAGAGAGGGACCCTAAACACAAAGGATGGCTAACCGCCAGAGGGGAGAGCCTGATATTTCACAGAGACAAATTGTGTTATGTCAGACGGTTAGGTGGAAGTACGCGCAAAGGCTGGGTAGTTTAGTAGGGAGCAGTAGCGGCTGCTCCCACTTCCTGCACCTTTCTTACCTATCAGACGCTGATAGTCAATGGCTGCACAGCATACTTGCACTCTGCGTCACACCCCTACATTGTAAAATACGTGCGCCGCACAACACTGTGCGCTTGGCCGGCACAGGCTTTGGTGCAGAGGGTCTGATCCTCAACTCTTAAAGGATCTGAAGCGTGGACGTAGCACAACGTGTTATGTATCAAACAGCCAGTGTTTCCTGCAGGTCCTACGTCGGACAACAATGCACCCTTGTTCTGTGTGGGCTTTGCTACAGAGGGTCCGATTCTCAGCTCTTAAAGGTTCCTAAGCATGGACGTAGTGCAACGTATCACGTATCATACGACCACCGTCTGCTGCAGTCCCGCATCGCACAACACTGCGTCTTTGGCCTGCGCAGGCTTTGTCACAGAGGGTCCAATCCTCAGTTCTTAAAGGATCTCAAGCGTGGATGTAGGGCAAGGTGCTACTTATCAAACGGCCAGCCTCTCCTGCGGTCCTGCGTCGCACAAAACTGTGCCCTTGGCCTGCGCATGCTTTGCTGCAGAGAGTCCACTCCTCAGGTCTTAAAGGACCTGAAGCGTGGACGTTTTCAACGTGCTATGTTTCAAACGGCCAGCGTCTCCTGTGGTCCTGCGTCGCATAACACTGTGCCATTGACATGCGCAGGCTAAGAATTGTAAGCAAGACGAACAGCGCAGTTTGTTGATTAAACAAAATTGCTAAACACACCGGATTTCGGTATATAGTTGTAGGCAGCCTGCTTAAGCAACAGTGTGCTTACCTTTCTTAGAAGTAGAAAGGCCCTTCATCTCACTGCTGAATCACTGTCCATCCATAAATCAAGGAAGCAATCCCAGCCAAGCCTTCTGGAGTGCAGCCTCTTTGTTCCAAATGGCTCTGTTGCTGCCATATTTTGGCAGAGGGATGAAACCCCTCAGTTCCAAGGTGTTAGCACCACTGAAGAGGTGTCCTTTAATGGGAATATAGATGGGGTACTCCGCCCAACCGCTAGCATGTGTCTTGTATAGCTTTAAGTCTGGAATTCAGGGTATTACCTCTCATGCCCAATGTAAGATGGCTGCCACTCCTTTGCAGAGGGGTCAAAGTAAGATTGCTTCTATCCGTAATGCAAGATGTTTTGTGAGATACTGTCCTAAAACTACCTCTGATGTGTCACGGGGAGTGGCAAGCAACACCAGCTATACGCTTTGATCTGGGGACAGGTTTCACCCTCTGATTTGGTTGCTTGGCCTAACAATATTCTCCACTGAATGCCACCAGCATGCACTCTTCCTCAGTGGGGAACTACGCCCTAAGGGGCTGCATCAAACAGAGCAGGGTGTTTGTTGCAGCCTCAAGGAATAAGTGCCGTATACCCCCAGTGCTCATATACAGCCGCTCCTTCTGCACATTTTCCATCCCTTTTTAGTTCTATTAGTTGGTGCTACAGTGCCACCAATAAGACAATGCTGTTGCATTAGAGCACAGCTAAGAGGAAATGGTATATGAGGAGGGGCACAGGGATTGTAGGTGTTGTTTGGTTATTTATACGCCCATTGACTGCCCATGCCCTATGGCCATTCCCGGCCACTTCCTGCCCATCCTCGTCCAAACACATCCTCCTGGGATCTTTTACAGCTAGCCTTTTCAAGCCTTACTATCAAACTCTAAGTGCCTGCCAGTGTTTTTCAAAGCAGTCTTACAAGAGTTAATGACTTAATTGGAGCTGTAACCAGGTCTGGCTTCAGCCACTCGATATAAGCACTATTCATGCCCTTCACTGAAGTCCTGTTAAAAACAAGCATTGGCTAAGCCAACAGTCGTAGCTTGTGTAAATGTATTCGACATTTGCCAGGTACTACTATTATATGCCTAGGTGCATGTGCCAATTTGCAGCTCCTACCATTATTGCCACTATGGCCAATGACCTTTCCATGCCTACACAAAAGACAAAGCTGTTGGCATTGCCAAAGCTTGTTGTTCTTTCCCATTACTGTGCCGTGCCCCTAATTCCATGCCCCGGTAGCAACATGTCAACTGTCAATTAGAATGGCTAAAAAGAGAGTGGCGGGTACCACAAGCTATCCAAATTGTAAAGCACTGATGGCCAACCTTGTACATAGATGCCAGGCCTGGGGAAACAGGGCTGTGTGCAGAGGTGTTGCTAGGGGGTTGTCTGAGGGGGCTATAGCCCCAGATAGAAGCTGCAGGGTTACAACCAAAAAGGCTAGCTAGCCCCCAGTCCTGAAAGTCCCAAAATTAGCATAGCCCCGGATATTTTCTAGACCTAGCAACACCCCTGGCTGTGTGTACTAAAGCTAGAACATTCTGCAGCTTCTGTTCTCTGTGCAGGCTTTGTTATTCTCAATCTCAGTGGCGATAAGGGCGCACTCTGAGATCATGAATGGTTCTCTAAAACATATGACTGGTCAGTCCTTATGTGTCCAAATGTTTTGTTAATGCATGCTATCTTGCCCCATTCTTTCCACACGTTTGTTGCTGCGAAGTACCATCTTGCTGAGAAGAACCTAGCCCTTGTCCCCCCCACTTCCACAAACACTTGAACTATTGCTCACTCGTCACTGGTCTGGGGCCTCTGGTGACCCTATCCCAAGTGAGCGCATGACACAGCTTTCAGGGTTATGTTTTAACTTGGCTGGCGCTCTCTCTCAACCCTAGTATCTTCTTGCTCATTAATGGTGCTCCCCTTGGGTAACAAAACAGCCATTGCACCCACACCAGAAGTCTCCTCCTAGGGTATTTTGCACTTTTTTTACTGGGCACAGCACCACCATTTCAGACAGCCGTTTTCTGGTTGCCATCTCCTGTAATTTCTACTCCGATATCGGCATTTGGCCTGTGCATATTTTACAGTCTGTCTAGCAGCCCCCTTTCTACCTCTGATGGCCCAAAAGCTCACATACATTCTAAAACACAGAAGCCTTAAGCAGCATAGACTTTCTCTCGGAGGTGTGTACATCTTTAATGCTAATGCAAGGATGTATACCACATGTAGGGCAACTACCCAGTGATCAGACCAAGAAGGTGCACCCTTTTTCGAGAAAGACAAGAGCTTTTAGTTTGTATACAAAAAGGAAAGGTGACGGGGTATTACGAATCCACTGCCATGGAGCTCTCTCTCGTCCTTCAAACAAAATTCAGATTATAAACACAAAAATCATCACTCATGATGCACTCAATATAGAGTGTTAATCCACCACCCTCATTGGCTACCACCCATGCACATGCTAATGATTAATTATATATCTCATTCTCCAACCGGTTCCGCTGTCTTCTCTGCCATCTTCACCACATGTGGGTTACGTCCCTGTCCATCTTGAAATGCTACAAAGCAATTGCTTAAATTCTACTGGCACCACTCTACCGTCGATCCTATCCACCTTATATGCACCTGGTTATCAACATGAACTCAGCAAGCAACTTCGAGGTCAGCCTGGTCCGTGCAAACGAAGCAGCCCTCTTCTCATCCCAGACATGTCGGCGCCCCCATCATGCCCTCCCCACTGTATGGGCATCACACTTAGCTCTCCTTGGTACAAATCATAGATCATAGATCATGTTGTTCTCTACTTTCCCCGTTATTAGTTCTCCTACCCAAGAGTAAACCTAGTGTCTAACTAATCAATCCAGTTCGTAAAGGTTTTAGGACCCATTTCACTGCACATCTGGGAGTTCATTGAGAATGACCGTCATTCTGGAGGGCACTAGTGCCTTAAATCTTGGTTCGTGTTTTGGCAACCTAAGACCTCTGCCTCAACTCCCAGGAGTATGACCTTGGTACTGGACTGCAGCCCTTTGCCTATACAGTTGCACACATTCCTGCCTAATTTGTTCAAAGACCGAACTGATGTGGGTGTATGTGCGTGTTCCTTGCCACGCCTGGGAATCAGAATGTGATGGTCAAGCGAGGAATGAGGCCTTTTTGTTCTGTGCCTTCAAACACAAGGATTCAGGCCTACTCTTGAATGCAGCACTAACTCATATTATAACTATTATGTATATATAATACATTTTATGGAGTTCTATTGCAAAGCTACAGATTAGTTCCCCCTATTTGATTTCCCACTCCCACCAGTTATTTCCATTCACGAGGCACCCTCCTCCCACCTACACCATCCTGTACTCATTTTCCATATTTCAGTATATTTTTCGCAATCAAATTGTCTAGCATGGACGGTGCTCTGGACATGCATCCCAACATTCGCCCTTTAGTTAATCCTTCATTAACTAACTTCTCCATTTGTCTCTGTCTGTCCGCTTCATCCTTAGGAACACATGCCCCGCACACGTGACACAGGCTACCCCCATCCCGTGCATATTTCTCTGGGGCAAACGTAAGATATATACAGTTCCTGTTACCTGCAAAATCGACCCTGTGCTCAGTGTAGTTTTCAGGATCTGGTGAGGGTGATGCTAGTGTCCCTGAGGGTGGATAGGTTGTTCGATTCTGACCATACATGGCTTATTTGGATCCTCAGTTTGAGCCTGCCCATCTTTGGTATCTGTAGAGCCACCACTGTTCACAATAGCAACCATCATTCTTGCGCTGCTCTGAATAGTCTTGTGACAACATCGAAGCATCATCTGGCACGTGCAAAACAACACCAACAGGAGAGTCATGATCTGGACCAGTATCTTCACCAGTGCCCCAAGCCAGGACGGTGCCCATCAAAATAATGTGCTGGATCAATCCTCATCCTGCACACCTGCTTCAGTTTCATGCCAGTCTTCAGCTTGTGCAAAGTCCCTATGCTGTATGCAAATGACCTGCTCTCTGCATCATTTGGGCGTATGTACATACAACATGACAATCCAATATTTTTGCACACACCCCCTTCCAACGCAGTAAAGAAATCCAGGATATATCGGTTTTGAAGCGTCATCAACTGAATCACCCTCAGTTCACTTTTGATATTGATATTGATATTGATATTTTATTTCTATCTAGCTCATACACAAGTGTTTCAGAGTGCGACAAGGCAAGGGAGGGGAACAGGGGAGAACAAAACAGCGATCTTACTAGGCCCAGTGACATTGAGAATGCGCAAGTGCATGGGAGAGGGGAGAGGAAAAGTGCATGGAAGCGGGAGAAGTGGAAAGTGCGAAGCAGAGGAGAAACAGATAAATAATAAATAAATAATAAAGGCAACAAACAGTGGTAGTGCAGCCAGCAATTTGCAAGTGCTAGGTTTAAGGCAGCAGACAGGGTAGGTTTGATAAGTGCAGGAAGAAAAAGGGGGGGCTGTATGGGTACAGATACAGGCCACAGTGCAAGGGGCGGCCCAGAGGCAGTGCAGGAGGGTGGCAGGGTGAGCAGGTACCTGGGCCCGGAGGACAAAGGGTGGCCATGTGCACAGCGCCAAGATAGAACAGATCAGCAGGGGAGAGGGGGAGCGAAGGCAGAAGAAAAGAGGAAGGTCTTGAGGTGTTTCCGTAACCGGAGATGGTTCTCAAGTTTTAGAGTGGCAGGGAGGCTGTTCCAGAGGGAGGCCCCAGCCGAAGAGAGAGATCTACCCCCAGTTTGTTTCTTTGAAAAACAACTGACCCTGAGGGAGTTAGAGGTAGAGGAGCGAAGAGCTCGAGAGGGGAGGTATTTGCAGAGGGATAGCTGAAGGTATTTTGGACCCAGGCCCCAGAAAGCCTTGTGGACAATGCAGAGGGTTTTGAATTTAATCCTTGCATCCACTGGGAGCCAATGGAGAGGTTTCAGAGCTGGAGAGATACGATCCCAGGGCTTGAGGCCAAGGACAAGTCTCGCAGTCCTTTTCTGGATTAGTTGCAGAGGGCAGAGAGTAGAGGCAGATCAATTTAGAAAGAGGCTGTTACAATAGTCCAACCTCTTGAGAACCAGAGTTTGGGATACCATGAGATTCTGGGGGAAGGAGAGGAAAGGCAGAGTACCTCTGAGGAGGTGCAGTAGGAAGTTTGGCTTTTTAGAGACCTCAGAGATGTGGGCGGAGAAGGAAAGGGTGGAGTCAAAGATGACCCTGGGGTTCTTAGCCTCGCAGGTGGGGGTAGGAGGAGGGCCAAGGGAAGCCAGCCAGAGAGTGAGGGGAAAGGATGGAGAAGGTATGCCAATGAGGAGGATCTCAGTCTTGCTGGCATTCAGACAAAGATCATTGGCGGCACATCAATTTTGAATGGCAGTTAGGCAATCAGAGATGAGAGAGGGAGAGGAGGTGGCCGAGGGCAGCCTGAAAATGAGTTAAGTGTCATCAGCGTAGCACTGGAAATTGGAGCAGAAAATGGCAATGCGGTGGGCGAGAGTTGCCAGGTATTGGTTGAAAAGCCAGGGCGAGAGGTTAGACCCGTGGGGAACACCACAGGTAGAGAGGAGGATAGATGATAGGAAGGACCCAAGTTGGACCTGGGTGGGTCGATCAGAGAGGAAAGAGGTCACCCAGGCCAGATGATACTTCAAAAAAGGTAGCAGGCACTCCTCTCCAGAACGAAATTGGCATGATAACCTGTTCTGAGATGAGAGTTTGCAGCACACGCTTTTTGCTCACTGTACTTTGTGCACAGATGGAAAATATCCATTTGCATATCAGTCTTTGTCCCGCCCACATGGGCAGTCCAGCACCAAAATGCTATGGCAATTCCTCTCTGAACAAGAGTACCAACAGCAACCCCATACACGTGTTTCAACCTTGTTGGGCCTCCTCAGTGAGGTGAAGCTGTGTCTCTCTGAGCACAGTGAGCAGGGAGTCCACGTCTGGTTGCACCCAGGTAACTCAGGGTTACCAAACCCAAGTTCCCTGCAAATATTTCAAAAAGGTAGCAGGCGCTCCTCTCCAGAAACAACATGGCATGATAACCTGTTCTGAGATGAGAGTTTGCAGCACACGCTTTTTGCTCACTGTATTTTTCACAGATGGGAAATATCCATTTGCATATCAGTCTTTGTCCTGCCCACATGGGCAGTCCAGCACCGAAATGCTATGGCAATTCCTCTCTGAACAGGAGTACTAACAGCAACCCCATGCAGGTGTTTCAGCCTTGTTGGGCCTCATCAGTGAGGTGAAGCTGTGCCTCTCTGAGCACAGTGAGCAGGGAGTCCACATCTGGTTGCCCCCAGGTAACTCAGGGTGACCAACCCAAAGTTCCTTGCAAATATTTCAAAAAGGATTAGTGGCAGAGGGCGGAGAGTAGAGGCAGGTCAATTTAGAAAGAGGCTGTTACAATAGTCCAACCTCTTGAGAACCAGAGCTTGGGATACCATGAGATTCTGGGGGAAGGAGAGGAAAGGCAGAGTACCTCTGAGGAGGTGCAGTCGGAGGTTTGGCTTTTTAGAAACCTCAGAGATGTGGGCAGAGAAGGAAAGGGTGGAGTCAAAGATGACCCAGAGGTTCTTAGCCTAGCAGGTGGGGGTAGTAGGAGGGCCAAGGGAAGCCAGCCAGAGAGTGAGGGGAAAAGATGGAGAAGGTATGCCAATGAGGAGGATCTCAGTCTTGCTGGCATTCCGACAAAGATCATTGGCAGCACATCAATCTTGAATGGCAGTTAGGCCATCAGAGATGAGAGAGGGAGATGAGGTGGCCGAGGGCAGCCTGAAAATGAGTTGAGTGTCGTCAGTGTAGCACTGGAAATTTGAGCAGAAAATGGCAATGCGGTGGGCGAGAGTTGCCAGGTATTGGTTGAAAAGCAAGGCCAGAGGTTAGACCCCTGGGGAACACCACAGGTAGATAGGAAGATAGATGATAGGAAGGACCCAAGTTGGACCTGGGAAGGTCGATCAGAGAGGACAGAGGTCACCCAGGCCAGAGCCTGATCAATGATGCCCAGGTTTTCACGGAGACGGTTTAGCAGGATGATATGGTTGACTGTGTCGAAGGCAGAAGAGAGATCAAGGAGGATGATGACAGAGGGAAAGTTAGAGTCAAGGTTGGAGAGCAGATCTTCACAGATGTTCAGGAGAGCAGTTTCCATGCTTCTGGCAGCTCTGAAGCCAGACTGGTGATCATGGAGACAGCCATCAGAATTGGAATGAAGGTTAAGCTGAGAGATGGCCAACTTTTCTAGGAGCTTTCCCAGAAAGGGAGTAATGGACATTGGGTGATAGTTAGCTGGACAAGAAGGATCTGCTGTGGCATTGAGACCTTGTTCAGTGTTGTTCGCCAACTGGATCACTTCCCATCGAGCAATCTGCAAACACTTGGCATGTGCAGCAGCCTGGATTCCTGGGTTAAAAGGGATACACAGTTTTAATGTACAGCCAGTATTAATCTGGAATCGCTTTGAGCAGCTTGGACGATTCTTCCAACAGATCATCTGATCTTTTCCTTCTCAACTTCACCGACCACTTCTTCCTCTTCATTTCGAGGGGCTGGTTAGAAGGTAAAATGGATTGCAACACCTCATGTTTAGATGCTATTGTCAAGTGTTCTTCTGGCACCACCAGGATAGCGGAGTGCAAGGTTGTTAGCACGCACGTGACTCACCAAGAAGGTGGAAGATGCAGATATACTTGTTTGCCATATACCCAGCACATGTCCATTAGTGCCGCTGTTCGTTTTGCGAGATCTGGGATGACATTGACTTCCTACAGTTGGTGCGAGCAGTGAGTGGTGACCTGCGAAGGAGAACAAAAGGGTAGCTATAAGCTCCCCAGCACTGACCCCTGTGTGGAGTGAGCCGAGAAGGAAAAAGGAACGAAGAACAAAAGGGTAGCTGATGGTCCCTGCATTGAGTCGCTGTGACGAGTTTCTTGTTATTTGCTACCCAGCGGTGTTTGCCCCTGCTGAGGGCATAAGTGGCTGTAAACTGGCCCCCCAGTCTTGTCTCCTGATGTCATCCAGCTCTTACCTTTATGCAAGGTAAGATTAACTCATGGTTCTGTCCCAATTTGCTTACAAGTGAACTTCTTTCGACACAAGACCTGAGACCAAGGGAGACAAACTGTTGATTCCACGTGCTGGTTTGTTGGTAACTCTCCTTGTGGATGTGTGGGGTTGTTTTGTCTACACCTTTAAGCAGTAGTCTGCTTTCCATGGCTGTATTTCCACAAAACTAATTATGCTTATCGACTGGAGAGTCATTAAGAGCTAAGTAGATTACTTAGTGGAAGGAGCTGAAGAGGGATCCAGCGGACAAAGGGGGCGCGCAGACGAAGTTTGTTCTTGAGTCATTGGGCGTTCCCTGTGCACACGTTAATTCTTACTAGCGTGCCTACGGCTAATAAAAGTTCTGGCCAGTAAAGGTCCTGGTTGTTTACTCGTGTGGCTGTCTACGGAAGCAGTGCTTTGTGTTACTCCATTCTTCTTCTTGCATTTTTCATTATAACATTTACATATGTGTATTGATTTTTAACTTTGAACACTGAGTTTTGCATTTGAAACTACTTTTGATGCCTCAATGTTGAAGCACAAAGCCATTAACTCCGCCCTCATGGCCAGCAGTGGGAAAAGATGGCAAAGCTAACTGATCCCAATTGACCAAGCAAACGCGATGATTGAGGAAATGTCCTTTCTCTCTATATGACTTGAAGCCAAATGAACTGGCCATGACAGGTACTGAAGTGGAATGGTCAACACATTACAGGGCCAGAAACTTTACCCATCAGGCAAGGAACTATGGAGCAATGGATGATGCGATACTGGAAAATATTAGCACCTCACCAATAAATAAAAGGATTGTACCATTCTCATCTTTTACAAACAATTACCTAATGCTGAAATGCAGGAAACAGCGAGTTGTGTCTTAAATGCAGCATATTGTAGGGGGGGTACAATCCTGCCAGGATACGAGGTACACAACCCCCCAGCGCAGAGTGAGGGAAAAAGTCATGTTGTACCTGTTGAGTGTAATGTAATATCTGGTGTGGGTAACATCGTGATTTGCAATACAGATGATGGAATAGATCACCCATTATTTTCTGACGGTTATGGAAATCAGGGCTCATCAGTTTCAATATTGGTGTCCCTGTCAAACAGGGTTTTTCCCCTGTACTTGTAGGGGGAAGAGTCAGTGGAAATAAGATCAAGAAAAGTGCAGAAGGTTCGGGAGGGAGAGAAGGGATCACAGCAGTCTGGATGTCCCTCCTGATATCCTGATTGGACCCCATGGTAAAGGCAGGGTGCGGAGGGAAAGCCCATTCAAAGGCAATCATGAGGTCTGTAGGAGCTCAGGTGGACAGTGAGGCCTGGGACCTGACTCTGGCCAAGGTTGGGGTGGTCGCATCGAGCAGGGTGAGCATCCCCTCTGCCCTGAGTGTAATTGTGAGGGGGTGGCAAAAATTGTATGTATTGATGATCACGCCAACAGGGCCCTTGGATCAGTGGCAAAGGAAGTGGAAGTATTGAAGGGGTTAATAGGTGACCTGCAGCATGAATTGAGTGCATTTACTGGAAGTGGTCGAGTTACTTGGAAGAAGGGGGCAGGGTTTTATGTGGGCAGGCTCCTTCATTTCGCGGTGCCTTAGGGAGCCACCTTCCTTTAGCCCAGTGAAATATGTGGGAGGGGTCAGGAGAGGTGCACCAGATGGAGAACATTAATTTCCCTTCCCCCCGGCAGGTGCCTAGTGCACAGCGTTGTAGCTCCCACTTCTTTTTGCTCAAAGTTCCGAGGGCACAACGCCAATATAAAGAATCTGGTGAAGGTTTGATCAGCTAAGTATGTCACTGGCTGAGACAGAAGAGAGGCTGCCTGTCAATTATTTACGAGTGACATAGTTCAGTGCACATTCCTGCCCCACACCTTGACCAAAGAGTTTATTAGAGTGGACCTAAAAGCCAACTCATTGGTGTAGGGGCTGCTGGCCATGGAACAGAGGACTATGCCTACCAGCACGCTGGAGTTAATATTTAGTTTGAACCCACCCACATTGTTGTCTTTTCCCCTGGTAGCCGGGACTGCCTGACCCATTGGTGGGGTTCCAAGTGCAAAGGACAGATGTGTGACATTGGGCCTCATTGTTTTTTTTCCAGCGCCTGGGAATGGGCAATTACCGGGGTGTTACAACCCCGGTGGACTCGGTAATTGCCCATTCCCGGGTGTTGTAAATTATTAATCCCCATTCCCATTTGAGTCCCATTGGACTCAATGGGAATGGGGAGGCCGGATGCACCGGCACCATTTTGTGAATGGTGCCGGTGCATCCAACATGGTCTGCTTGCAGGTGCCGGTCAGCCCGCCAAGTCAGACCTGGCAGGCTGAAAGGCACCCGCAAGCAGAACTCGTAGTTTGCCGGTATCTTACCGGCACCGTTGTTATCGGACAAGAAAACTTGTAATGAGGCTCTGTCACGGCTCGCTCCCTTCGCTCCCGTTCACACCACTTGGGGGCATGTTTTGGGGTTTCTTCCCTACTGGACATTTCCTCCGAACCTTATGCTACAGTGTCCTGATAAATTGGGAGCGCTAAAACCTTATTTCCAAAATTACTTCCCTTCCGGATCCATCCCAGGTTTTTGGCAGCCAGCATGCTACTGCTACTATAATCAAATGACTATGCTTCCCAGAATGCCTGGCTCACTGCCTCACCTCCTCCCTTGCAGGACAAGGCTGGGTGGAGGATAGGCAACACCTGTGGCTGCAGGTGCAGCAGGCGACACGCCTGAGGGGTGTGCTCGTTAAGCAGCTTTAAAAGCCTTAGTCTGCTTCAGTCCAGCGCTGGTCATTGTTGCAGCGTTCCTGTCGTGACTGGTCCCTTGTTCCTGGTTCCTAGTTTTTGTGCCCAGTTCTAGTTAGTGTTTCTTGTTCCTTGTCCTGGAGTTCGTATTTGTATGCCTAATTGATTTCTGCCTTTTGGAAATCCCTTTCTCCCTTTCTCTGTCTGCAGGCAGCCTTTCTCTGAGCTTTCCTTTTGCTGTAGCCCAATTGCCTGTGTTCACTGTTTCCTAGAAATTGCCCTTTGCTACTGAAAGACTTGTTGCATTAATCTTTCCTTTACAGGTTTAGTTTCCTGCCTTTTCACCTTGGATGGGTGGGAAAGTTCCCCTTTTGAAATCGTTTTCACTGCTCCTGATCCTTGCCTTCTATTGGGATCCATGCCATGTTTTCCTTTACACTTTTACATTTATTTCCTATTTTATTATTAGGTGTGGGAAGCTGTTGTAACTAGCTCCTGTGTGATTATCTTTTGTTTTCCACACTGTATTATTCCTTCTTGCCTCTTGACTTGGGTTTAGGTATTTAGTCATCCTCACTCTTTGCCTTTACTGCCTTCTGGGTTCTTGTTTGATTTACAGGGTTGTGGGTTAGTACTGACTTTTGAGTGGTCTTTCCGGTCCTCGTGAATACGGACATCCAAGTGGTCTTTCCGGTCTTCGTGAGTACTGGCATTCATGTGGTCATTCCGGTCCTTGTGAGTACTGTTTCCAAATTCCTTATCCAGTACCGTCTAGAGTGTCAGCTTACAGATTCTGTCCCTGCTTGCCCTCTACGTGGGCTTAGCGCTGTCAGTATCTGTAATAGCATAGTGGGTAAGGAGTTTGCCGACTTTCCTTTCAGTCATAAGGAGGTTCTAAGTGCTTACCCTACATTCCTTTTCTTATAGTGGTATACACGAGTCTTGGGTATTGAATGCACGTTGTTATATTCAAGGTTGTTTACTGTGTATTTTGTGCACATTTCCCCTGCCATATCCATCGCCTTCTTCCTTTCCTGACAGAATGACCAGCCGTTGTTCCCGTTTGAACATGGCCAGATTACGAAGGAAAGGCAGCAAGGCCTCTAACAAGTCTATACAGAAAGCTTCCCTTACAATTACCCGTGAAAATCGAATCTCTGCTCCTGACTTAAATGAACTCCTTGACACGAATGGGTATTTACGTGCAAAGTATTTTTCCCATTGGGTGGCCCATCGTACATTGCCTGATCCTAGCTCTGTCTTTAATTCTGATCCAGAGTCTATGTCCGCACAAGCCTTAGCAGTGGAAAACAACACACTGCAAGAATTTATACACACAAGTACCTCTGTTATTGAACCCCATGACTCCGGTTGTGCTTTACCTCAGATTGAACAGTTTCATGATTCAAGCATGAAGAATGGAGGGGTTCCTTGCATATCTTCTGTTTTCTGCCCTCAGTCTACAGCTTACTCCTCTGCACAGATTCTTACTGTGGTCACTAATGCCAAGGGGTCTGATGCCAATAGTCTGCTTAAAAGAAACACAGACCACGTCGGTAAGAGAGAGTATAGATCACAAGACCTGCAAGCAGTAGATGACAATATACAATCAATGCACTTCCATATGGCTAGGGCTGGATCCAGCCCTGATGCCACCATGCCTTCCCCTGTGCCTACTGATAGGGATGTACAGTTAATGCGGGACATGCTAAAAGCAGAATTTGAGGAGTTAAAACAAGAATACATTTCCTTAAAAGAGGAGAATAAGATGTTACAGTCTTTTCTGAATACACCTCCAACTTTATCCGTTGATGAAGTGAATACTGTTCAGTCCCTGAGTGCGGAGACTTTTGTAAATCATGATACTTGTCAATATGTAAGATCTATTGGGAGTGAAGGTCTTTTTTCAAGCACAGCGCTTATTCAGGGCATAGGTTCTGACAACTGCCCTACCGTTTGTCAGGAATTGCTTTTAGTTGAAGATTCACAAGCCACTCCTTTACCTGAAGCTTCCTGTGTAGCAGTTTGTCATAACTCTGAGCTTGAACACATACATGCTTCTGATTTCCAAACACAATCCACAATGGTGGCATACACAGAATCAGTCACAACTGTAGGCTTAGGTTCTGCCCTTGATCTAGCTGCTGAGACTGAAGTAGACATTCAAGCTGATGTGGAAAACGATGCTGCCTCTGTGTTCGCTCTTCCTTCTGCCAATTTTGGTCACTACGAGCAGTCAAAGACAGTGCAGAATTCATGTTTTGATGGACTCATTCCACAGATTACTGAACCAACAACCCGGCAGGCGATCCCTGAACTGTTGATTGTTAATCAGCCACTTTCAGAAGCTAAGACAGAGGAATGGTCAATTGACGAAATCCTGATTAACAGAGACTTTACTATGGTGATTCCTCTGGTTGATTTTGACTTCTACAAAGGAAGAGACACTGTGTCATCCACTAAGGAGAGGGACGGCAGGGGTACAGCTCAGACTTTGGTTACTGGCGCCAATGGGTCAACTGCCTTAAAGGGACTTTCTATTTCTGAACCACAAGTGTGTCTGCCGACTTCTGGGACTTCAGACTGTCCTCCTACTACCATTGACTCTTCAATAATCCTGTCCACAGCTCTGCAGTCATCGTTGGCACACGTATCTTCGATCAATAAAGGAGTGCTATGTCTGCCAGTCACCCAAGAGCCTTCACCATGTACGCAGTCAGAGCCAAAGACCTTGACAAGTTTGTCTTCAGCTAACAAGACGACTCCAGCTTGCATGCCCTCAGCCTCGGAATTTCCTCTGGCATGTTTGTCTTCAGTTACAGTGACTCATCCAGCAGATTATCCTTCAGCCATGGAGCCTCCGGTAGTACATTCTAGGTGCATGTCTTCGGTCCCAGAGCCTACTGCTAGTTTGGCTTCATTTCATGAGAGACCCGTGTCCTGCTCAGCCTCGCTGCCAATATTGGAGGTGTACCTGTCTACACTGTCAGATCCTGCTGCATATTCCTCTGCTCCAGAGATTCCTCCTGAATCCCAACCATTTACTGATGAACGTTCATCTTGCCCTTCTTATGCTTCAGGGGGATCACCAGAATGTCTGCCTTGTACACAAAACAATTCTCCCAACTACTTGACTGTAGCATCAGCGCCTCCCGAATATGCAACATCTGAGCCTGAGACTTCTGCCAGCTCTCTCTTCAGAAACATCAAGCCGGCTCACGACTCGGGAGGGCCTTACATGCGAGGCCGCTGGACTTGCCTGGAGTATTACGAGAGAGAAACGGATGCCATCCACCACGGCCCAGTCACCGAACGAGTAGCCGACCAAGATAGCGGGCTGGACGGTCCGCGTTTGGAGTCCGGTTTGGATCAACTGCTTGACAACCCTTTTGTTGCCGGATCCCACATGAGTCTGAGGGAAGGGACGGGCACGGCCCTCCAGCTGCAGCGCCAGTTGGGTGCTAGTAGCCAAAGGAGGGGAATGTCTGCTGCAGTTCAAGATGTGCCTGTTTTTGCTCCCGCTGCTAGTATGCCTGATGTTCCGAGTACTGTGTCTAACACTCCTATCAGTATGCCAAACGTTCCTGCGGTTGTATCCCACGTGCAACAAGGTGGCTACTTGACTGGCTACATGACTGTCAATGGGAGTGCCAGCCTCGTACAACCCATTGGATCTCCAGACTTCCAAGGCAAGGAACTTATGCAGGCGAATCTTTGTCACTTTCAACCACAAACCTTTACCCAGATGGATGACAGAGTATCCAAACCTCTACCTCAGCCGCCACCTTCCTCTTCCGAACATAAACATTTCCTGAAACCTGCTGTTTCCTCACCTCCTGTGTGTCCACTCTCGGCAGTGAGGCTAACAGAACTTCTACCGTTGTCTAAGGCATGTAGCACCAGCCTGCCTCTCTCCTCAAGGATGTATGCATATCCTCTTCCAGTGACTAAGCTTCCTGGACCTTCCAACTCTGCTTCGGGGCCTGCAAGTCCTTCATGCCTTTCTTCGACCCATGAGTCTCTTCCTCACCGAAAACCCACCTATGGCTCTTATAGACTGCGGCCTGCTTCTATTCATTCCAGTCCTTCTGCTTCTGCCCGTGGGTCATCGTTTCCGTCAGTGCCACTTCTGAAGACAAAGCGCTCCTGTCATGGAAAGAGGATGTTTTGTGCGAGTAACGGCCGCCTGGAGTCGGCCGTGGAAGGGGGTATAGTGTCACGGCTCGCTCCCTTCGCTCCCGTTCACACCACTTGGGGGCATGTTTTGGGGTTTCTTCCCTACTGGACATTTCCTCCGAACCTTATGCTACAGTGTCCTGATAAATTGGGAGCGCTAAAACCTTATTTCCAAAATTACTTCCCTTCCGGATCCATCCCAGGTTTTTGGCAGCCAGCATGCTACTGCTACTATAATCAAATGACTATGCTTCCCAGAATGCCTGGCTCACTGCCTCACCTCCTCCCTTGCAGGACAAGGCTGGGTGGAGGATAGGCAACACCTGTGGCTGCAGGTGCAGCAGGCGACACGCCTGAGGGGTGTGCTCGTTAAGCAGCTTTAAAAGCCTCAGTCTGCTTCAGTCCAGCGCTGGTCATTGTTGCAGCGTTCCTGTCGTGACTGGTCCCTTGTTCCTGGTTCCTAGTTTTTGTGCCCAGTTCTAGTTAGTGTTTCTTGTTCCTTGTCCTGGAGTTCGTATTTGTATGCCTAATTGATTTCTGCCTTTTGGAAATCCCTTTCTCCCTTTCTCTGTCTGCAGGCAGCCTTTCTCTGAGCTTTCCTTTTGCTGTAGCCCAATTGCCTGTGTTCACTGTTTCCTAGAAATTGCCCTTTGCTACTGAAAGACTTGTTGCATTAATCTTTCCTTTACAGGTTTAGTTTCCTGCCTTTTCACTTTGGATGGGTGGGAAAGTTCCCCTTTTGAAATCGTTTTCACTGCTCCTGATCCTTGCCTTCTATTGGGATCCATGCCATGTTTTCCTTTACACTTTTACATTTATTTCCTATTTTATTATTAGGTGTGGGAAGCTGTTGTAACTAGCTCCTGTGTGATTATCTTTTGTTTTCCACACTGTATTATTCCTTCTTGCCTCTTGACTTGGGTTTAGGTATTTAGTCATCCTCACTCTTTGCCTTTACTGCCTTCTGGGTTCTTGTTTGATTTACAGGGTTGTGGGTTAGTACTGACTTTTGAGTGGTCTTTCCGGTCCTCGTGAATACGGACATCCAAGTGGTCTTTCCGGTCTTCGTGAGTACTGGCATTCATGTGGTCATTCCGGTCCTTGTGAGTACTGTTTCCAAATTCCTTATCCAGTACCGTCTAGAGTGTCAGCTTACAGATTCTGTCCTTGCTTGCCCTCTACGTGGGCTTAGCGCTGTCAGTATCTGTAATAGCATAGTGGGTAAGGAGTTTGCCGACTTTCCTTTCAGTCATAAGGAGGTTCTAAGTGCTTACCCTACATTCCTTTTCTTATAGTGGTATACACGAGTCTTGGGTATTGAATGCACGTTGTTATATTCAAGGTTGTTTACTGTGTATTTTGTGCACATTTCCCCTGCCATATCCATCGCCTTCTTCCTTTCCTGACAGGCTCATTGTATGTGAGAGCACGTTCTACCATGCAGAGTATTCCAACTAACATAAGAAGGGAGCTAATATGAGGACCCACTGCTCGGCCCACACCTGCTATTGGTCTTAGATTGAGTGCCCTAGCTGTAGGTACACCACTTGGAGATTCGGGGGTGATGATCCAAGCGGGAAGGGGCACTTGAGTACAGAGGACCTCTCCTTACTCTTACTCCTTGACCTCTCTGCCGCCTTTGATCTGGTGGACCACAAGATCCTGTGCAACACCTCTCTGATACCGCTCATTTCTCCCAAGAAGCAAACACTTGGATTACATCTTTCCTGAGGGCCGAGCCATGAGGGTTTTTTCCGATCAGGCATCACCCACTCCTTCTCCCATTGGATGTGGAGTCCCACAAGGATCCTGCACCTCCTCCACTCTCCATAATCTCTTCACCCTACCCCTGTTCAGTGACCTAGAAGAATTCGACATATCCTTCACCAACTATGCTGATGATACACAAATTCTTCTCCTGCTAATAGGGGACTATGAGCAAGACCTTAACACTCTCCAGAAGACATAAGCTCGCATCCAGGCTTGGATGGCAGCCAATGCCCTATGTCGAAACAGGGAAAAGACAGAAATCCTACTTGTCCAAAGAGTCCCATAAAAACTAAACTCCAAATACAGTGCCTTCAGCCTCTGCTGCAGTAAAAACCCTCATTGTATACCTGGATTCCACTTTATCTATGGAAAGACAAGTCAACGCCATCTCATCATCCGCTGCCCTCACTACTAAAGAGAGTATTACACACTCCACACCAGGGAAACACTTCTCTCACTAAAACCTTGGCGACTGTTTTCACATCAGGATGTGCACATGGACCATCCTCAATCCAATAGGGAAAAGGACAAACTACCATTATTAAATATCAGAAAGAATTACACCTCTCCCCCATATTTGCAAAATCTATATGTAAATCACAGAATAGGCCAATTGGATGTGGAAAAGTACCCTTCAATGTTTTTAATGTCTGTCCCATCCAGTACTATATGTCTGACACACTACACAGTTGGATGCAAACCTGGATAGCAATTCCTGAATGTTAGGCACATACCAATCCTCCTGAATATCTGCAGCAATATGCTGTTACGGAACATGGGTGGGGTAATGAAGTTGGTTGAACACAAATAAATGCAAGGCTTGGGGCATATATGACTTTCCCTGTACTTGTTTGTCTCCACACTAGATCAGTTGGAGATTGTGCACATTCTCATTTCTGCTACACAAGCGTCTCACTTTATGACGCTTGGCCTTGTATTTTGATGATTACTGTAAAGGGGAGTGCTGTATATGGAACCTGTAACTGTAACTGCATGTTTTCCAAATACTGGATGCTCAGGAATGTCTTGTACTGCCAAATAACCGGCCAATTTTGCTGCTATGTCTGCTGCTTTGTTTTCGGGGGAAGTGAAGTCCACACCATTTGTGTGGGCTGCACACTTCACTATTGCGACAAGCTTGGGCTGTGAAAGAGCAGTCAATTCAACAAAGCTGCATGCTGCTCCGGGGACCCATCTGCTTTACGGACTCCTTGTCTCATCCATCTCGACAACCCGGAATGGACAGTTGTCGTAACATATGCCTAATCAGAATATATTGTTATTCAGCACTCCTGTGCTTGCTCAATTGCTTCAATAAGAGCAATTAATTCCACTGCCTGAACCGAATAATGTCCTGGCAATCTCTGCTGTAGAACAACCTAGTATTCCCCATCAACTAGACGCAGCACTTCTGCCCCAGTATGTCGCTGGCCAGTCTCCTGATCAATAGTTGATGAACCATTAACAAAATATTCTTCTCCGTCATCTAAAGCATAGTCAAGTGCCTTAGGAATATTGTCCTGCAGACCTTCATATGTGACACAATCATGTACCACATCATCGTCAGTAATGGGTTCTGTCAAAATGTGAGCTGGATTCACTGTTTTACAATGAACAATGTGAATAGACAGGCATTAGAGGATCTCTTCATATGCAAAAGCCCATTGTCTAGTCAATGTAGATTTAGACCTCACTAATATTGCAAAAACAGCCTGTTCCACGTGTAATGTCAGTGAGCACCCCATCACAATAGTAACAGATTTCTCAATGGTGAAGGCAGCAGCAGCCAATGCTTGTTCACATGGAAACTGTCCTTGGATGACAGAGTCTAACATGCCACTGTAATAGGCCAAAGGTTCATGCCCCGCTGTGCTGTGTCAACACAGCAGTCATCATCTGACCATCAGAATGTGAAAAAAGGTTAAACTCTTTTGTATAATCAGGAGAAGCCAATACAGGAGCAGTAGAAATCACATCTTTAAGCTCCTGAAATTTAGTAACCATTTAATCTGTGAAAATAATAGTGTTTTTTGTCCGTTGTTCTTCTTTGAGGGCCTGGACAAATGGTTTGGTGTATGACGTGTAATCAAAAATCCATGCTGTACAATAATTACATAACCCAGGAAATGTCTGCATATCCTTGACCATCGCAGGTCGGGAGGTTGCACGCACTGCCGCTATGCCCTAAGGGGTTACTCTTTTGCCATTCCCTGAAATCAACTGTCCCAAATACAACACCTCTTGCAAACAGTGTTGCAATTTTGTTCTGTCCACCTTATTCCTTTTGTCAGCCAACAATCACAACACAACTATAGAGTCCTCCCTGCACTGGTGTTTTGTAGTGCTACATACCAACAGGTCATCCACATATTGAATTATAGTACTAGGGACAACAATGTTGCTCAAATCCTCATGTAACACTAGTGTGCTGAAATCAGCTCCCGGAAAACAGAAACACAGTGAGATACTGTGAATCAGGTTGTAAGGGTACTGAACAAAAAGGCATTCTTGAAATCCACCACAGTAAAAGGGGTGGCATCAACATGTATATTGCACAATATGGTAGCAGGATTTGGAACAACTGGAAATTCTGCCTGTACAATATCATTGAGTGGGCGTAGATCCTGGATCATCCTCCAACTAGCACCTTTCTATTTCTTCACCAGGTAAATAACTGTGTTATAGGGAAAATTAGATGGCACTATAATATCAAGTTCAATGATGGTACCTGCAACCACCTCCTGAGGATGGGACGGCCTAAATAAGAACTCAGAGGGTACTTTCAAATATTTGTTTGCTACCTGTGGCACTGCACAGAGTAATATTGTGATACCGTGTAGGAACAAATCAGTGGCCACTGGTATTCCTAGTTCTGCGGATTCAATGCCTAATGCATGTAAAGTCAACAGTACCCTCATGGCACACATGCCAGTTGTTGAACAAACCACACCTCTTTCCGTGAACAAGATGGTCATGTTGAGCTTACTCAAGATGTCCCTTTCCAGCAGATTGATCAGAGTCGTGTTTGAATAAAACAAGGGGGTCAACCCCATCTCTGTAACTTGTCTTAATGGGTAATTTCTTCATAAAAGGAACCAATTTAACTGCTCCAGATAAGCCCTGTGTTTCCATAACCTCACCTGATAAAGAGAATCCACCCTCACTAATACATGACTTAGTCACACCTGTATCTACCATGAAAATAATGTTTTATTTCCTATCTCCACACCCACCAAGGGTTTCCTTTCTGGGTGGCGGTGACCAATAGGACTGGACACGCCTAGGCTCTCTGCAGGCTGTCCTAGTCTGGATACATGTTTGTCCCAGGAAAAACAAATGTATTCCCTATAACCACAGTGCCCCCCTGATAAGGTGTCACTGTACCACCTGGAACAGTATTATTTTGGGAAATGTGGGGGCCCTGTTGTTGTCCTTGATGCACAGCATATGGTGGTACATTACTGGAACCAGGGGTTGGTAACTGTGGAAAAGCTGGTGGGGGGGCAGGGGAGGGGCCATGGGCATTGGCACACCATAAGGGGTTGCTGGGGGTAACTGTCCATTTGGCTGAGGGTATGAGACTATACCTCCCTGAGGGTAGGGATACATTGGTTATTGGGGGTAAGGATACATTTGTCTACTCCAACATTCTCTTGAAAAATGGCCCATTCGCCCACACCTCCAACACTGACCTGCTCCTCCTCCTCGTGGTCCCATCCCTCTGAAACCCCCTCGCCCTTCCCGAACACTTGGAAATCCCCCTCTTCCTTGCTGAATCCCCCCTGGAAATCCTCCTTGATATTGAGGCTGATACCCACCTACCCAATCGTTTTCTCCTCACATCAGCCTGAATCTCCCTAAAGCCAGTCTGTTTGGAACCAATTTCGTTTCCTCTGCCTGTGCTCACTGCAAAGTTTCTTTTTCCTTTTCTTTCAACCGTTTACAGTGGTGAATGCATTTCCGCCCAACATTTTGCCTCAATCCCCACTATCTTGCCAAGCGCCTTCTGTACCTCTTTCAGAAAAATGTAATTGCTCAATCCCACGAATCTCCCATTTATGCCCGTCACATCTCTTGTATGTGCAATATATATTGGGCAGGATCCTCATCATCATGCATTGTCCTTTGCATAATCAGCTGGAGGTCAGGCATATCTGGGTATGCGTGCCATAGTGCTGTCCATGCTTGGGGCCTAATGTCATTGGAATGTGCTCCATCATGGATTTCATCACCCAACCTCACACCCGGGTACCCTGACTTAGCCCATACGTCGTTAGCCTGATCCCTGTATCGACACAAACAATCATTTCAAATCCCATACAGCCAAAGTAGTACCAGCTGTGTTTTTCAAATGAGTATATCCACTTGCCCCCTCCAGCTGTGACGGATGGGAGTGCCTTTATAAGATTATTTGTATCCAGATGAGCCCATGGTATGTACTGTGCTCTCCCCGGTCCCTTATGTAACAATGAAAATTGCGCTCCTATCATCTTCCCAACTTTCTTCTTTCCAATCACCGATCTCTTAGCGACTGCCAACTGCCCAAACTTATTTCACAGCCTAGCTCCCCACAAACCTTCTACTTGTGGGGAAATCAGAGGTGGCTGCTCCTCCCCTTCCAATTCATCCATCGCCTCCCACTCCTCTTCTCTGTGTGTCTAATAATATTCTTCCTCTCACCCTGCTTCGCCAAATCCATACTCCCCTCTCGCCTCCTCCTGTCTTCTCTTTCTTTCTCTATATGCACCTCTTTGATAGCTGTACTATCTATCAAAACAAAATATCTCCTACCCTTTATTCATTCACCCCTACAGACGTCCACTGTCCATCCCTCATTTCTATTTTTAATCTTGCCAATTCACCCTCCACCTACCTTATTACGTCTACCAACTCTTTTTGTGGTTTTATATTGTCTCCCTCCAATCCCTTACCCATCACAGCGACTGACGCTTTGGGGTTAGGGAGATTCTGATAATGAGTTCACGTGGGTGGCAGGGGAGCCATATGATATGCTATGACGTTTCTAAGCGTGACAAGACAACGAGGGGGAAACAAAGGGAGGACAAAATAATGATCTTACTAGGCCTTGTGTCATTCAGATAATGCGAGTGTGGGGTAGAGGGAAGAGGAGAAGTGCCGAGGGGAAGGGGGAAGTGCAGTTAACTCACAAGTGCAGCCAGCAGGTGGTTCATAAGTGCAGATGGAAGGGACTGTAGGGTTGCAAATACATCGAAAAGGAAGGTCTTGAGTTGCTTCCAGAACTGGAGGTGGTTCTGCTCAAGTTTTAGAGAGGCAGGGAGGCTGTTCCAGAGGGAGGCCCCAGATGAGAGATAGATCTGCCCCCAACTCTCTGCTTGGAGAAGCGTCTGACCCTGAGAGTTGGAAGTGGATTAGTGGCGAGCTCGAGAAGGAAGATGTTTTGGAAGAGAAGGTTGGAGGTAAAGAAGTCCCAGGCCCCAGAAAGCCTTGTGGACAATGTGGAGGGTCTTGAACTTGATCCTTGCAGCCACGCGCAGCCAGTGAAGAGATTTTAAAGCTGTAGAGATACTATCCCTGTACTTGAGGCCAAGGACAAGTCTCTGAGTCCTGTTCTGGATAAGTTGTAAAGGTCGAAGAGTAGAGGCAGGAAGGTTTAGAAAGAGGCTGTTGAAATAGTCCAGCCTAGAGAGGACCAGAGCTCTTGAGACAGTGAGCTTCTGGGCGAAAGTGAGAAAAGGAAACATACCCCATAGCGGGCAAAGGGACATGCATAGGATGTTTGCATATCAGCATGGCACGCATAGGTTAACACCCTAATGGAGGGTACCAGTCTGTTTCACTGGGGGCCACAGGAGCACTCGGGACAATCGCCACAGTAGTAATTCTACTACATGAAGTGACCGCTTCACATATCGCCTTAAGAGAATCTGTTGACCCATTGTCCAAATCTTCTACCATTTTCCATAGTTCTAATACATCCTTTCTATTTTTTTGTTTTCTTCCTTTATATTTAGCTGTCAGGAACGTATACATATGACTTAGTATCTCTCTATTATTTGTCCCCTGCTCTGGCCATGGCTTAAACACTGCCCCCTTGTTTCTGTACACCATTCCTTGTGATACTTGAGAATTTTGTCTTGGTACAAAGGAAGAACTTTATACATGTAATCCAACGGGATTGTTGTCTCCATTGTAGCCACCCATCCCAATTGGTGTTCTACAGTATTATCAACACCCTGTCCCGCCCCAACAAACTATACCCCTCCCACTGCCCCTTCTTATGTCCCACACTTGCCCCCCTTTTCACCCGCATACACACTCTTCTCACACACTTCCTACATCACACCACAATCAGCCTTACTTTGGCCACCACTAACCACCAAAAAAAATCACTGACAATAAAATCACAATAAATTCTACGCTTCGTTCCCAAACCCCCTTTATATTTGGTGATGAGGTCTAAGGCCAACAAGGACCTCTACCACAACTGCTTATCATTCTTGCGCCGCCCCTTTATGTTAGGCAGAGAGATCCCAGACTCACTAAATATGTATATATATATATATATATATAGCCTCGATCCATATCTGTTTTTCTTCCATTACACAGCCCTGTCTGTCTTCTTCCCTATTACTTCAGGAAAGGGGCCTGTTACCCCAGAATCCATAATAAAAAATTAATTTAAATTATAGACAATATCACATGGTTTTCTAACTCATCAATCCAATCTCTTCTCACCACACATACATACTCATTCTCCTTCACACCTCCCAACACTCATACTCTCCACTCATACTTCATATATATTTCTCCAAAGAGGGTGTGCTTATGTCTGTGTGTTCACCCGAAGCCCTCTGTCATGGGGTCCCCTCAACGGCTTGCGCTATTCGGGGACAGCGCCCTGCTCAAAAGAACAGACAGACATTCTGATAATACGGCTCCTGTGAACCTCTCAAAGGTTGTGCACAAAGGGGACTGGTCACTGCACGTGGGTGTGGCCCCTCCGAGTGTACGCCCAGGAATCTTCTATCTTCACGGGGGTCACTGGGATCACTTTGGGATCAAAAAAAATATAGGGCAACTCCCCAGTGATCAGACCAAGAAAAGACAACTCACTAGCAACTCTTTTCTCATCCCGACACGTCTGCGATCCTATCGTGCCCTCCCCACTGTATGGGCATCACTCTTAGCTCTCCTTGGCACAAATCATAGATCATGTTGTTCTTCACTTTCCCTTTTATCAGTTCTCCTCCACGAAAGTAAACCTAGTGTCCCACTAATCAATCCACTTTGCGAAGGATTTAGGACCCATTTCCTGCACATCTGGTAGTTCAAATAGAATGACTGTCATTCTGGGGGGCGCTAGTATCTTAAATCTTGGTTTGTGGTTTGGTAACCCAAGACCTCTGCCTCCACTCCCAGGAGGATGACCTTGGTACTGGCCTGCAGCCCTTCGCCTATTCAGTTGCACACATTCCTACCTAATTTGTTGAAAGACCTAACTGATGTGGGTGTATGTGCGTGTGCCTTGCCACGCCTGGGAATCGGAATGTGATGGTCAGGCGAGGGATGAGGCCTCATTGTTCTGTGTCTTCAAACACGGTCTGCGAGGATTCAGGCCTACTCTTAAACGCAGCACTACCTCATGTTATAATTATTATGGATTCATAATGTATCTTATGTAATTTTATTGCAAAGCTACAGATTAGTTACCCCTATGTGAATTCCAACTCCCATCAATTATTCCCATCCACGGAGCGGCCCCCATCCCCCTACACCATCCTGTACTCATTTTCCATATTTCAGAATATTTTTTAAATCGTGTAGGAGGGGCAGTGATTTGAACATGCATCCCAACACACCCAAAGTGAAATGTTATTTGGTGCTTCGGCCCATTCTCTTGAAATAGATCCATCTTTGTTGTTTTACAGTCAACGGTGGCACCCACTGCGGCATCGCTGCTGGTGGCACCCTATGCAGCCACCTAAAAGTGCCTTATTATTGCACCAGACCTACACATATTTCAGAATTGGCAGTGCCACAGTCCTCAGCTTCCTCTCCTTTCCTATCAAAATATCAGGCCAAGCCCTCAAATAGACTCTTATATACTTCCCTACCAACTGCCTCATATCCTCAGTACTATTTCCAAAAACAACTATGCATGTATGCGTACATGAGCGGGGACATATATAGTGTAAACCGCGCTGTGAAGAAATGGAGCGTGCTACAACCTCAGGGTGATGGTATGGATACCATTAGAAGTGTAGACTATTAAGGATGTGCTTGAATGGACATGGTATTAGGGAATAAAGAGGGTTACAGGCGGGACTGAGTCTCAATTAATTTGTTTGTAGAACTGCAGGTGCGCTCCTGTTGAAGCCATATTCCCCTAAGGTCCACATCCTCTCTTGACCTCCACTGATATCAGAGAGGAAGCAAACTGTATTCCTTCCCACGTGTTTCACGCCTTTTCCTATGTCAATGCCCCGGAAGATGTGAAGGTGTCAAGTCAATAAGCAATTCCTCACACATTCGTAGCACCTTTTTAATTCCAGATCAATGTGTTCCAAATGTACAAGTAACTTCTACGTTAAATTTGTCTTTGTTTCTCTTCAGGATAGCACACTGTTGATTATAGTCACTTATTTCAATTGTCAATGCGTTTAGTTTGATATAATCAGGTGAAAGAAAAACCTATTCTATTGGTTGGGGTGAGTGCACTACTTTAAAAAACAGGAACACACTTATGATCTTAGAAATGTAAATAGGAGCCTGGTAGGGATAGGCGGGCAGGCCTAGCACCAAAGTAAGAAGGCCGTTATAGATTTGTGCCAGAGGAAGGGGTTCAATAGGAACATTTTAGGGAAGGTCCGTTGTAGGGCTGTTGAAGTTCCCTACTGGTGCAGGGAATGGATAAAGCCCTCACAGCTCAGTGAAGGCCCAAACTGCATCAGTACAGGCGACACGTTGGGTTTTCTGCCACGAATAGAAATGTCCCTTCTGTCTATGAGTTTGTACTGTTTGACCGTTAGTGCCCATAAGCCTCTGGGGCAGTGGCAGCGCTATACAAATGTAATAAAGTAAAGTAAAGTAAAACAATTGAAAACACAGGCAAAATTGCGCACTCCAGGTAGACCTCACAACATGAAGACAGATCCCCATTGCAGGACAGGCCACAACAAATACCAGAGTTGTGTTTGTGTGCAGCAAACACAGACAAAAACAATCGAAAATAACTAAATGTTGCTCACTACACACCCGCCTCACAACCAGAGGAAAGACCCCTGAACTCAAGAGAGCTCTGCTAACATTAGAGTCAGCCCAGGACTTTAAAAGAGGGGTGGGCTCCCAGGTGAGGTGCACAGATCTCACCAGCAGCAGGCTGCATAGCAAAGTCCCCCACCAAAGAGGCCCTACAGTACCCTTCGTAACAGCCATCTGACCCTCACGCGACTACCAGATCGCTCTCAGTGGGGAACAACTGCTCCCCGGGCACCAACAAAGTCATGGGCATTGCCACCTGGAAAAAAGTGGGAGTTTTATGCAGTAAATAGGGAAACACTTTGCACAATGAGTTTCTTTCAAAACTAACTCCCATATTTGTTTGTTGGTTAGGGTACGAAGACGAAAGCTATTTGTTAGGCACCGGGTAATGTTGTAAACATCACAAAGACGCTGCAGGACATCGCAAGAAGCATACAACTTTGCAAAGGTTGCATAAAGTTGCAAACATAACATGGCACAATGCCAGACAGCAGAGTATGCCATGCATGCATTTCAATTCCATCCAATTTACCCTATATGACTGCCAGAGACAGGCCTCGCTCTATGAACACCAGTGAAAACCTGAGCATCCTGCCCCCCTGTAATTCCTGTGGTCGCCTCCTGCTGGTCTATTTCAATTCCCTGCTATTTAAGGCCTCCAAAGTGCTCGGCAGAACTGCATAAGAGCTCCCATATAAAAGCCTTCTTCCAAAGAGTTTATATAGGACGTAGAAATCAGAGCTGGACCAGTGGGCATTGCACGAAGGCCAGGACAACAGCAATGCCATTACCCACACCAGTGGATTTGCCTGCCCTGACCAAGACATTTCCTCGAAGATGTAAAAAAACAAGGTAATCTAGCATATGGCGCATTGGGTCGCTAGTGCCACAACCTCATCAGCTGCTTTAGCTTTCCTGGCCAATAATACCGCTCAAACCACCATGGGGAAGTTTCCAGAAGGTCTACGCTAAAGCCCATCCACCTCAACAATGGTGCCGCTCTTGTGCGCATTAAGTCCTCTCCCACTGGGCTCCAAATCTGCCCCTCATCCAAGTTTCTCTACATCCAAAGATTTCACAAGATGGCGTCCTCTTGCACCCATGCTGACCTCTCAGTAAAGTGCACAATGACTGTCTCTGCTTCAATATGTGCGTACGGCCATTTGGAAGTGCTGATCTGCTGATGTGCTTTGTTGCCCCCGAGATGGGCAGCGCCATCCTCCCACAAAAGTGCACCCAGGCCTGATCGCTTAGTTTGTTGAGAAGGTCTGACAACCTGCGCCCTTTCTACCGCTCCATTGTCTTGAAATCCAGCCACGCCAATCATCCCCGTGAATACTAGCAACGTGTCTTGGGAAAGCCTACAATGATTGGCTGCTGAACCATGATTGATCCCAGAAAGGTGATCATGACTGCAGGCCCATCCATTTTCTGTGGCGAGAATGTGATCCCCAATTCCTCAGAGTTCAGGACCACATAAAGAAAGCCATCATGGCATTGATCATGTACGAATGCACAATAACATAACATAACTTCCTCTGTCCTCAGCCTTCATGGGAAAAGGCCATTCCTGAAAGGTAGAGAACGTTTCAAACGGGGTGCTCAAAACCAAGCAAACCACATCTGCAAACTCTGCCACCCCAAACTGCGCCCAGAGCAACGCAAAATCCTCCCGGTGCATCGGCAAGACCTGCAAGGTTGGCTTAGTATCAAACATTCCAATTTCCCATCCTGGTCAACATATCCTCACCAGCTCTACTGCACTGCCGAGGTTGCAAAGCACCGCCCCAGTATCAATAGAGTGAGACCCTTCTTTCAGTCACTATTTCGGGCACTGATGGGCGGTGTCTTAGCTACAGTTACTCAGCGTCTTTTTTTGGAAGGGCTCCCAAAGTAGAAAGGATACTACAATTCATTAGTAACAACTCAAACAACTCGAAACCCTTTCTTCGGGTAAATCCAGGGGTCTATGCATGGAGAACACCTGACAGGGGTCTATTCAAGGGGAACACCTGGCAGGGGTTTATGCACAGGAACACCTGGCAGGGGTCTATGCATGGAGAACACCTAACAGAAGTCTATGCATGGAGAACACCTGGCAGGGGTCTATGCATAGGAACACCTGGCAGGGGTCTATGCATGTGGAACACCTGGGAGGGGTCTATGCATGGAGAATACCCGGCAGGGGTCTATGCATGGAGAACACCTGGCAGGGGTCTATGCATGGAGAACACCTGGCAGGGGTCTATGCATAGGAACACCTGGCAGGGGTCTATGCATGGAGACCACCTAACAGCAGTCTATGCATGGAGAATACCCGGCAGGGGTCTATGCATGGAGAACACCTGGCAGGGGTCTATGCATGCAGAACACCTGACAGGGGTCTATTCAAGGGGAACACCTTGCAGGGGTCTATTCAAGGGGAACACCTGGCAGGGGTTTGTGCATGGGAACACCTGGCAGGGGTCTATGCATGTGGAACATCTGGGCGGTGTCTTAGCTACAGTTACTCAGCGTCTTTTTTTGGAAGGGCTCCCAAAGTAGAAAGGATACTACAATTCATTAGTAACAACTCAAACAACTCGAAACCCTTTCTTCGGGTAAATCCAGGGGTCTATGCATGGAGGACACCTGGCAGGGGTCTATGCATGGAGAACACCTAACAGCAGTGTATGCATGGAGAACACCTGGCAGGGGTCTATGCATGGACAACACCTTGCAGGGGTCTATGCATGTGGAACACCTGGCAGGGGTCTATGCATGGAGAACACCTGATAGGCGTCTATGCATTTGGAACACCTGGCAGGGGTCAATGCATGGAGAACACCTGGCAGGGGTCTATGCATGGAGAACACCTAACAGCAGTTTATGCATGGAGAATACCTGGCAGGGGTCTATGCATGGAGAACACCTGACAGGGGTCTATGCATGGAGAACACCTGGCAGGGGTCTATGCATGGAGGACACCTGAGAGCAGTCTATGCATGGAGAATACCTGGCAGGGGTCTATGCATGGAGAACACCTGGCAGGGGTCTATGCAGAGAACACCTGGCAGGGGTCTATTCAAGGGGAACCCCTGACAGGGTCTATTCAAGGGGAACACCTGGCAGGGGTCTATTCAAGGGGAACACCTGGCAGGGGTTTATGCATGGGAACACCTGGCAGGGGTCTATGCATGTGGAACACCTGGCAGGGGTCTATGCATGTGGAACACCTAGGAGGGGTCTATGCATGGAGAACACCCGGCAGGGGTCTATGCATGGAGAACACCTGGCAGGGGTCTATGTATGTGGAACACCTGGCAGGGGTCACACCTGGCAGGGGTCTATGCATGGAAAACACCTGGCAGGGGTCACACCTGGCAGGGGTCTATGCATGGAGAACACCTGGCAGGGGTCTATGGTTGTGGAACACCTGGCAGGGGCCTATGCATGGAGAACACCTGGCAGGGGTCTATGCATGGAGAACACCTAGCAGGGGTCTATGCATGGAGAACACCTGACAGGGGTCTATTCAAGGGGAACCCCTGACAGGGTCTATTCAATGGGAACACCTGGCAGGGGTCTATTCAAGGGGAACACCTGGCAGGGGTTTATGCATGGGAACACTTGGCAGGGGTCTATGCATGTGGAACACCTGGGAGGGGTCTATGCATGGAGAACACCCTGCAGGGGTCTATGCATGGAGAACACCTGACAGGGGTCTATGCATGGAGAACACCTGGCAGGGGTCTATGTATATGGAACACCTGGCAGGGGTCACACCTGGCAGGGGTCTATGCATGGAGAACACCTGGCAGGGGTCTATGCATGTGGAACACCTAGGAGGGGTCTATGCATGGAGAACACCCGGCAGGGGTCTATGCATGGAGAACACCCGGCAGGGGTCTATGTATGTGGAACACCTGGCAGGGGTCACACCTGGCAGGGGTCTATGCATGGAAAACACCTGGCAGGGGTCACACCTGGCAGGGGTCTATGCATGGAGAACACCTGGCAGGGGTCTATGCATGGAGAACACCTGGCAGGGGTCTATGTATGTGGAACACCTGGCAGGGGTCACACCTGGCAGGGGTCTATGCATGGAGAACACCTGGCAGGGGTCTATGGTTGTGGAACACCTGGCAGGGGCCTATGCATGGAGAACACCTGGCAGGGGTCTATGCATGGAGAACACCTGGCAGGGGCCTATGCATGGAGAACACCTGGCAGGGGTCTATGCATGGAGAACACCTGGCAGGGGTCTATGCATGGAGAACACCTGACAGGGGTCCAAGACATATGTTTTTTTGATGCTCCAAAAGTTAAAGGTTTAAGAGAAGGAAAAGATTAATTTAAAAAATGCGGAAAAGGGCAAATGAGCAAGCTTATGATAGAGCCGAATGATCACGTACAGGTTGAGGGACACTTGCTTTTGGGGCGTACAATCTCATGTGGCGTTACAATAAGAATAGTAACGGATAATAATCAATTTGGCTGAGGTCATCTAATCGGTAGTCCTTCTAGTCAATGTGTGAAGCAGTATCATCATTAGAGGGTCGCGATTAACCAACTATGTGGGGGTCATGAGATAAATGTACATTATGTGACACTACATGATAAAGTATTGACCAATGGTCATGTTTTCAGTCCCCAATGCATAGATAATGGCAGCATGCTGTAATGAAACAAGCATTAGAAGAAGCAGACCCTGATAATACTCAACATTTATGCCAGATAGACAGGATACAAACAAGCTAATACAAATAATGCAAGTCATTGATAGACGTGGTGCTCAGGAAATATATTTCAGGAGCAAAGTCAAGGTTCAAAGATATGTCTTTAAAAGGCAAAGAAAGGGAACGTTAAAGTCACTATGGTCATTTAAGGTGGACTAGGGCACTAGGGCCTCTTTGACTATCTTTGACTTCTTGGCGTTCAGGCTCAACAGCATCGAGCATGGCTTCTAGATGAACATGGCTTCGACACTGGCTTGACTATAGTCAAGCCAGTGTCGAGACAATATTCTTGGTTTCCGAATGGCGAGTCAGAATTAAGTCAGTTCCTGGCATTGGCTTTAGGTGAATGAGTCAGGTTTCAGGATGTTGAAGTCGATAGCTTCCAGTGGTTTCAGTCAGCAGTCGAGTCAGTGGCAAAACAATGCTTCTTCTGGGTCGAGTTGGCATTTGAGTTGGCTACATCCATGGAGTCGAGCGGGTGCTTGTGTCGAGTCAGGGCGGCTGCTTCAATGGATTGAGTTGGCATCTGGATGGCTCGAAAAGCAGGTAAGCGGTTCTAAGCTCATAGAATGCGAAAGCAGCACTGCATACCCTGCAGTGGCTTGAGTCGAGCTGGGTTGAGCCGGCTTGTAGTTGTTTTATGGTAGCAGTTAACATTCTGATTTATGCTTCTGGGCATCTGTTATACTGGGATGCCCAATACAGGGTCCCCAGGGACAAGGATAGTGCTTTGGTCCTTACTTTCACGCCAGAAAGTTTGTCTGGCAAATGCATTGGGTCCTTCACCTCCAGAGAGCAGGATCCTGGTTTAAATGCACAGGCAGCAGAGAATCATTGGTCAACCTCAGTGTCACCCTGAATGTGCATCTGTGGTGGCTGGGAGAAGAGCCTTTATATTCCTTGGAAACATCTGTCTTCACCTCAATGGCAGAGGACTTTGGAATAGACCCACACAGATCGCCACTCCAGGTGAATTATCCTTGTCTTGTACCCCAAAGATGAATCGGATAAGGGTAGGGTTCCCCCATTATGAAAGCAAACGGCTATAGCATATATGTCCAAAGCAAGCCTCGTTTCAGGGGTCCAATCCAGGCTGCATTAACATATTCTCTTGCCTTCTGATTTCATACCCAGAGTGCTTTGCCAGCAGGAAGTGAGGAGAGGACAGAAAGTGTAGGAAGCCCTAGCAGAATCCAAGATAAGCTACTCTAATTACGTCCCCTTTGCTTGTCTGCCTACTTCAAAAAAGGGCATTGGAGATCAGCACCCTGGTGTAAGAGTGTATTTATTATGTCAGTGCTGTCTATGAAGCTTCATTTCCCAGGCACCATCCTAGGATGGTTCCTATGCCATGGAGGAAGATGTTGTCCTTCCACTTGGGTATCAGAACGAGCAGCTTCCTGGGCCAGGTCCTGCATGGTTGTTGTGGGTGCACCCAGGCTAGGCAACAAATACAATCCAGCCATGTCATAACCCTCTATAAGTAGACACTAATATAGCATCCAAATGCTTGGGCTGCGTGATTTCAATTGTGTGATACCAATAGCGACCATGTCCTAAACGGACATAGCTTATATTTACAGTTTAGCAGTATGCCACTAGTCTGACCAGGGTATACCATTATTATGTTATGAGCCAAAGGTGCAGACAGTTAAAAATCCACCTCTGCTTTTTGGAACTTTGTGTTTCAGCAGCTGTCGGTAATGCACTTGTGAACTGTAATCCTGTCCTACAGCCACTGCGGGGCAGTTGCTGGAGAAGCCAGGAGATGTCAAAGCAAAAGCACTATGATTTAGGAATGGAGTATTATGAAACGGGGGATTGATTAGCAGGCCTCCCTTTCAGAAACAGAATCTTACACTGATGCAGATGGTATTCTGTCCCATTTGGTGTTGTTAGCCACCACACATGTGATCCTGCAGGTTTCCTTGCATCCACAAAACTACTTTCCTGAAACATGTCAGCCTTTGATGAGGGGCAAAACTGTATGACAACCTGGATCACAAAGATGTAATCAGCCTGTACGGGTCCCCCATGCCAGCTTCTGCTAGAGTGGACCTGGGATCCATCCCTTCCTGAATATTCTAGTAGCAGTATTACAGACTTGAAAGAATTTAGGAATGTGACCCGTTATTCTTGTTGGCAGGTATATGGTTTTACTCGCAGCCCACACTCCCTCTCCATTGTGTATTGACTTTCATCCCTGCCGGTATACTGAGGACCACAGAGGAGTACTCCCAGAGTGAGGAGAAGCAAAACCCTCAGAATTAACCATCTGGAAGAAAATCCAACTGTATCCACTTTGTGGCATTATGTTTTGTGAAAGTGCTGATCCTCAATACATTTCAACCCTATTTCTGTGACTACAGACCTGCAAACCCCAGTTTGGCTGAAAGAAAGAGCAAAACAAAAGAGGTAATGACTGGAAGGTTTGGAATTAATCCTAACCTCTGCCATTGCTGCTCTGGGCAACCTGCCAAGCTATTACAAAAGGGGAAAGACCATATGCAAATCAGGCTTGGTTCCACCCGAAAAGGGGCAAACCAGCCCAAACTGCTCAGCCACATTCCTTATGCACAAGACCACTAGCATCCTGAAACATGTTTAGCCCTTGTTGGGCCTCATCAGTGAGAAGTAACTTGGGTCTCTAGGCCCAGCAGGCACGGGATCCACATCTGGGCATACCCATCCCACTCAGCGTGACTCACACAAAACAAAAAAGGTGATGGCTGGAAGGTTTGTAATTAATCCTAACCTCTTGCATTGCTCTGGGCAACCCTCCAGGCCATCGTTCTTCACCTCCCAAGCCATTACAAAAGGGCAAAGACCATATGCAAATCAGGCTTGGTCCCACCCCAAAAGGGGCAAACCAGCTGTAACTGCTCGACCACATCCCTTATGCATGAGACTACAAGCATCCCCAAACATGTTTCAGCCTTGTTGGGCGTCATGATTGATGAGTAGCTTGGGTCTCTAGGCCCTGCAATACCCTATACCCTATATTTTTTACGGTGCTGATCCTCAATACATTTCAATCCTCTTTCTGTGACTACAGATCTGCAACCCCAGTTTGGCTCAAAGAGTGCACTACCTGCTCAATTTCATGTGTTAGTGCCAAGACTTTCCTGATTTAATTGCATTGCCCCATGTGTTCTACAGTGGTAAGTCTTAGCTTTATCACATAAATACCAATGTAGCTTGGGTTTTAGTTTCTTTCCACATTTCATTTTCATTCATCAAACTATTATTTTGAATCTTGCAAATACAATTGAAAGGCTATCTGCTGACCACTAACCTTTCCTGTCTGTTACCATAAATGCCAAAATGATAAATTAAATTTGAGGGCTACTAGTATTGGATTTTACATTGCATTCTGGGACTTGTAGTGCTGGGTTTATAATGGGGAAGTCCAGGACTACAAGCCAGAAAATCCAAAGTTAAAACTACAACAGAACTATTAGCTCCTGAATCGAATAGATAATGTTGCCATGTGTGAGGTACAGACGATCAACACCTGAAAGTTTAGATTCCACGGTTAGTAGTCGTATCTCTAAAGCAATATTTTTTACTTAATGGTTTAAATTAACTTTGCTCCACAGGTACACTATATTTACATTTAGACTTGGGACAGATATGGCACAGGATGAAAGCCCTTTCCTCCCAACCCACATAAACAGTGCAGTAGTTCTTTTGCATACCTTTGGAAATGCTATATGCAGTGCTTAATTTGTAAGAAAATAAGTGCCAGGGCCCAAATATCTTTTAGCACGCCTGTTACACTTGGGAGTGGGAAACATTCTGCCCACTGTTGACACTACCCACGGCTGCTCCATACTGTGTCAATATATTTTTGGTGAAAGCTGCAACTGCCACCGGTTATTTGAGGTTGATGGATCCACTGTGCAATTTACAGATAGAAATCGACATAACGTATTAGTTGTGTCTTGAAATAAACTAAATGTTTAAGTGTTTCTTTAAAACACATCATCGTTAACATTTGTCTCTGATCCTTTTGGTGGCAAGTGGAACATGTTACCATTTTTCCACAGAAAACAAGAGTAAGCACGCTTTCCTTCTATGGTGAATTGATGGACAGATGCAGGCAAACTCATTATTGAACTGATGAACTTGCCTATCAAACACTGGAGCAAGATTGTCATGTATAGGTTGTCACTCATGATAGGAAGTCTTCTTCGATATTGACCTTTTCACTGACCTTGCCCTTGTGTTCGGGCTGCTGGCTGGTGACTGTCCAGTTGTTGGCAACCCACCCGAATGGTTATTACAGTAGAGAAGATGCCGCAATGTCAGGGAGGCTGAGTGGAGCAGTGTGTGGACATTCAACAGCATCAGTGCCCAGCACTGTCACCGCACAACTAATTGCTATTCATGAACATGGATAAACAGCCCTGCCAGCCTGGGTCATCAGGTTCATGGATAACAATGAGCCAGCCCATGCAGAACCCTGGCCAGTGCACACTGCGGGGCTCGTAAATTAAGGTTCAATGAGCAGGAGCTAAAACAAGCTCCTGTGCGTCAGGCATCACCCAGTAAGCAAGAGCTACGGCTAGGTAACCAGGAGCGGGTACACAGCGCACCACAAATCTTACTTCCACATGAGATGCACAGTAGGTTTCTGACTATTATGTATGATCCATTATGGTTAAATGTGTCCTAGATATGTCTTAGTTCTTCTTTATTAACATTTTCAAAAACCCAAAGTTGATGTCACATATGCATGTTTGTAAGGCACCTCTTGGACTGGGGAGCCAAAAGTAGTTCCTGCTAGCTGTTGATTTCAAGGTAACCAGGCTCACCTAGGGTAGAGGCAGCAGCTAAATAGCTCCCAGCAATTCCGAACCTTGCACTGTTGTTGTTATATCACTACGACTGACTGACTGCCAGTTAAAATAATAAAGTTGCCAAAACCCCACAACATAATCAAGCTGGAATCATCAATAAGTGCATGGGCTCAGAAATAAATAAGTGCCAGGGCTGAGCCCTGGGAATCCCCCCACAAATCAAGCACTGGCTGCATGTGTAAGAACAAAGCTAATATCACACTGCACTTTGTGATTTACAAAAATGAACTACCCAAGGTGGTATAAAATGGAGATGGTAATCTAATCCAATGTGTATGTCGTGTCATGCAGCATGTGGGGGTCTACAACATGCGCTACCCCAGTGGAAGAGAAAACAGATGGAAATCTAATCCTGTGAGTATACCACAGACGAGGTGTAGATCACAAAGTGTCAGTGGAAGAAGATAGACACGTAATCCAAGGATTATGATCCATATTAATATATTAAATAACCCAGACACATATTCTAATAGCAGGGCCTACTATTGGATATCATCGAGAAGGGGGGAACGGGTGATGCATAATAAAGAAATGTAGATGGCATTAGCCATCTACATTTCTTTATTATGCGTCACCCTTATTCAGTCATGTAGGAGCGTGCAGAAGTGATGGCCTCATTTATAGAAGATTTAGCCAATGCTTCCCTTCGGTGCTCCAGATGTTCTAAGCAAGGCTGGATCCTCAAGTGGCCTTCTTTGTACCCAACCATCTGCTCTAATTACAAACCCATTACGCACATTCCCCATCGCCTGAAAATTCTTGATGAAGCTACTACTAAACAAATGCAGGAGTGTGTGGAGGAGCACATTGACGATCAGCAATTATTGTTCAGTGCTAATATAGACACTGAGACTAGTTCTTAGTAGATGTAAAGGACAATCTACTTCAGCTCTTTGTAGTCCTACTCACAGGAGCTGGGCTCCTGATGCTACTGAACCTTGCAGCGGTATTTGTGACCCTCGACTGCCATTCCTGCTTTACAGCATGAGAGAGGTACTGTGGGTAGCGGAGGCAGGAGCTGGCGGTGTTGTGTCTTATAAAATATAGAGTGACGAAAGTTAGAGTGGAGTTACGTGAATGCGCACCAGTTATGGTGACCTGATATGATATGATTTGGTAGTTATAATGGGCCTGTACACAAGTGTTTCTAGGTGCCACAAGACAAGGAATGGGGAGACAGTGGGAAGACAGGACAAATGATCCTACTTGTCATTGTGTCATTCGGATCGTGCAAGTGTGACAACAAAAGTGCAAGGGAAAAAGGAAAGGGGGAAGTGCAGGGGAAAGTGTAGGGGAACGGGTAGTCAGAGCACCATGGCTCTGAGAAGTGCAGCCAGGGCAGCATGGCTCTGGTTAAGTGCAGGACGGCAGGGGGCAGTAGGAGTTACAGTTGCTGCCCCTAACTGTGCTGTAGGCCCAGAGGTAGTGCAGGAAGACTGGTCATGGAGGGCCCTGCTACCTTGTCAGACTCTGAGGGTACCTCGCAACCAGTCAGGGCAGGCAGACAGGAAGGTTAGCAAGGAAGAGGGGGGGAGAAGGCAGAGGAGAAAAGGAAGGTCTTGAGCAGCTTCCGGTACCTCAGGTCGTCCGGAGGGGGTTCGGGAGGCCATTCCAGAGGGAAGCCACCGCAGAGGAAAGAGATCTTCCTCCCACTCTCTGCTTGGTGAAGCATCTGGCTCTCAGAGAGTTCGAGGTAGCTGAGCGAAGGGCTCTAGAAGGAAGGTATTTAGGCAGAGCTAGTTGGATATAGTGTGGATCCCGGCCCCAGAAAGCTGTGTGGACAATGCAAAGGGTCTTGAACTTGATTCTTGCAGCCACCAGGAGCTAGTGCCAGGATTTCATGGCTGAAGAGATGCGGCCCCTGGCCTTGAGGCCAAGGATAAGTGTTGTAGTCCTGTTCTGGGTTAGTTGAAGGGGGAAAACAGTAGGCAGATTGAGAAAGAGGCTGTTGCAGTAGTCCAGCCTGGAGAGAACCAGAGCTCTGGAGACAGTGAGCTTCTGGGGGAAGGTGAGAAAGGGTAGAATACCTCTGAGGAGATGCAGCTGTAAGTGGGCTTTCTTGGCAAGGCCTGTGATGTGAGAAGAGAAGGGTGGAGTCGAAGATGACCCTTCGAGGGTAGAGGGCCCAAGGGGGGCAGCCAGAGTGTCAGAGGCAAAGCGTGAGATGGGGTCCCAATGAAAAGAATCTCAATCTTACTGGCATTGAGACAGAGATTGTTGGAGATGCACAATTCCTGAATCGTGGATAGACAGTCAGGAATGAGCGAGGAAGGAGATGAGGATGAGGGAAGCCTGAAGGAGAGCTGTGTGTCATCCCCATAGCACTGGAAGTTAGAAGAGAAGGTGGAAATCAGGTGGGGCAAACGGGCCAGGCAGACATTGAGGAGCTAGGTTAAGAGGATAGAGCCCTGGGGACACCATAAGTGGAGAGAGACGTGATGGAGAGAAAGGATCCAAGGTGGACCTGAGAGAGTCAGTCCAAGAGGAAGGAAGTCAACCACTCCAGATCCTGATCTGTGATGCCCAGGTTCTCACGGAGTCAATTAATCAGGAAGGCAGAGGAAAGGTCAAGGAGGATGAGGAGAGCTGGAGTCAAGGTTAGAGAGCAGATCTTCATAGGTGTTCAGAAGAGCAGTTTCCCTGCCTCTGGCTCCTCTTAAGCCAGACTAATGGTCATGGAGACAACCAATAGATTCAGAGTGGAGGCTTAGCTGGAGATGGCCAGGTTTTCCAAGAGGTTGCCTAGGAAAGGAGTCCTGGAGATCGGGCAATAGTTTGCTGGACAGTAAGGATCGGCAGAAGGCTTTTGTTAGATGTGGGTGCACAAGGGCGTGCTTCAGGAGAGAGGGGAAAGATCCATTTGCGAAAGTGTGATTACAGAAATTGGCCTGGGCTGGTGCGAGGGAAGCGATGGATCCTTGATAGTTTTGGAAGAGCAGGGGATCACCTGTTTGGAAGACGCTTTCATGGATCGAACTTGCCTGGAAACATTTCACGTGTTATCGGAAAGAGGGAGAAAAGAAGGAGAGGAGGTGGAGAGGTGGCCAAAGTGGGCCTGGGAGAGGTAGAGGGAGAGAGAGAGAGGAAGAGGAAAGTGAGGACAGGTTTTTAGTGGTGAAATGAGAAGCCAGAGAAGAGCAGAGGGGCTGGGAGGGAAAAGGAGAGATGGGCGCTGAAGTAGGTTTGGCCAGCTCTGTGCAGATTTTAAAGAGTTCGGCCATGTTGTTAGAGGCTGCAGAGATGCAGGCTTGAATATGGACCGACCCTCTTCTTAGGGACGATGGAGAGTCTGTATTGCCTTTGGAGCAGGCGGAAGGCCAGTTTACCAGAGGATGCACCCGAAGCCCTCCACTTCTACTCAGCTACCCTGTACGTACGTTTCAGGATGGCCAGGTTGGAGTCAAACCAAGAGTTTCACTTGGAGGTAGGCTTCAGACGGATCCTCATGACAGGTGCAAGAATGTCCAGAGTGCTGGAGATAGAGAGATGCAGGTTGGAGAGGGCTGTGTCAGAGTACGAATCAACTGCAGGAGTAGGAGGAGCAGCGAAAGTAGAGGCAAAGCCGGCCATTGACACTAGCTTCATGGGTTGAATGACCGAGAAGGAAGGTGGCAGTGCTGGGGTGGGCTTTGCCTGGGTGATAGGAAGCTTCAGGTGGGAGGAGAGCAGAAAGTGATCAGTCTAGTAGTAGTGAGAGGGCTAGAGAGGTGGATGTCTGAGGAGATGAGAACACCAAGGTGTGTCTGGCAGAGTGCGTCGGACCAGAGGTTAGAATGGAAAGGGAGAGAGAGTTGCAAAGGTTGCAGAACAGCCCAGAGGAGTGGTCAGAGACATCCAGGTGGAAGTTGAGATTTCCAAGGAGGAGGAGGAGTTGAGAGGAGACAAGAAGAGAAGAGGTGAGGTTTGATGGTGGCCACATTTAGAGAGAAGCCAGGAGATATAGAGAGCCTGTAGATCAGGCATTCAAAGGAGGAATAGGCCTGCGTGGGAATGACAGAGGCAGGAACTCACTCAGATAAGATCAGGGCTTACCTCTGGGCGGTTTGGTTCTGGGCTAGGAGAGGATCTTGTAGCCCTCAGGAGGAGAGTGTCAACATTTGGGACAGAGCTGGCGGTGAAGCATGTCTCTGTGACAGAAAAATTTGAGGGACCTGTTTGTGCATGCAAAATCACAGGTTTCCCGAAACAGAACCACGGGTTGGGATCTTCGCCCATTGGTGGGACACTTCCCCTGTGGGGGCTGTTCTGTCTGCAAATATACCAAAAAAATCAAAGAATTTCAGGTGAGAGACAGAAAATGGGATATCCGTGGCATGACTAACTGCAAAACTCCTAACGCTATATACTGTATCCATTGTCCATGTGGCCTTAAGTATGTTGGCCAGACTTCGAGACCAACCCACACACGTATAGTAGAACACAGATCACGTATCAGGTGTAAGAACATTAACGCACCACTGGTATCTCACTATATGGAATATGGTCACTCCCCTGAGGACCTTTATTGGTGGATTTTGGAAGCTCTCCCTAGACAAAACATCTCGCCACGCAGCCTGAACTTGGCTGAGGCCAGGTGGATACATCGGCTAGATACAATTGAACGGGGTCTAAATGAGAGCAACCCTACACGATGGTGATTGTTACCATCCTGGTCTCGGTTCCTTTGTGGGCCCCCGTCCGTGAACTAGGGTAATCCCGCCTTTGCATATTAGGTTCGAGCCATCTGGCTCATCTCTTTGCTGCTTTTCACTTTAAATATGTTTATTTACTCTCTTTATCATTATTCTTTACTTTTTAGTTTTAGGTTTGCTTAGGCATTCCTTTTACCCATTTAGTGGTACGAGATTGAGGGCCTTCTTTATAGCCTGATTTATGACCCCTTATTATTTTATATTTCACGGCGTGACTTTGGGTTTAATTAGCCCCTCAGTGTGGGGCTTAGTAAAAGTTCCATCGACACTTTTACAATTTATCCCTGGTCGTCGGTTTCAGTTTCTAGTCCCATTTCTTTGTCTATGCATGGGCACTGCATATAGACACCAGTACTCTAGACTACCAGGTGTCCTTTCTTTGTTTCTATGGACCTACAGTCGGCGCGCGTACACCGCTTCTCCCGTGCTGGGTTATGCGGATGATATCACACCGCGGACACGGGGTGTCAAGTGGAAGGCTTTCTACAAATTCACGTTCGGGGCCTTTCTCGCAGAGTTGAGCAGCGTTTTCCAGGTAGGCGCCGCATTCTAAAGTTACGAGTCACCATGTCCATATGCCCGATATATGGGTAATGTACTAAGGGCATGTACCACGCGCTTTATGTAAACACCCATGCACACGGCTCTACACGCATTTCCAAGCTGTGAAATGTTCATTAACTATGAGCAATTAGCACGTATAGATCCTCTATTCATGATTGCACAGCTAAGTTAATCTGGCTTTTTCTGTTCCTTTGTTTCCAGCCTAGGAACGTTTACGGGAGGACGCCCGACTATATAGTTACCCCGGACCACTGAATTTGGCTATATGGACGTTTGATCCACATGACAGTCAACAGAGGCATACCCGTTGAGGGTACACCCAGTCCCCCCATCTAGGTGAGCATGGGTGGGGCTCCTTGCAGGGCTCAGGGTTAGATTTGTAGTCCATTTTGGGTCGATATCTCCCCCTTTGACTAGGGCGTCATTGTTCTATGCTTTCTTTGTCCCTATGTCTGCAGACCAGGAGGTTCTTTTCCCTTTACGCCGCCTCGGTGGCAGCAACTTTACTTCTGGAGGACCGTTTCTTCTTTTTTCTAAGTAAGTTGAGGGCCCATTCAGCCCCTTCCTCCTCTCTTTTTCTACATATACACTGCTTTGGGGCGCTACGGGGCTTTTGGCCTTGGGTTCGGTCTTTTGGGGCACTCGACACACCAGTCTTTGGGCACAGGATCACCACACACAACCTTGTTGGGGATCTTATTCCATTGGTTGTTTTAATTTTCTCTTGCCCTTCACCATTTTTAGGTGGAGGGTGCTCTCAATGTAGATATCACCACACTGGGTAGGTGTTGGTTTTGTGTTTTTTTCTCTGTACACAGCAGTTTGGTGTTGCGTTGGTGGAGGTTTTCTCTTTTAGCCTCACGTTTCGATAATTTAATTTCTTCAGCAGCCGTTTTTATAGGCACTGATTTTACAACATGTTTTTTATTCATTAGATAGTAAAGCTAAATCTTTATCACATCTACAGAGCTCCATCTCCTTTGGGGTCCTGACGAAGGCAGTATAACTTATGTCCTGCCGAAACGTCCTTTGCATCACTCTGTACCAACGAGTTATGCTATGTGGTTCAACATCGCCACTATGGACGTCGACCTGGGATGTGTATTTTTAGTCAAGTACAATTCTTGTCATGCATAATCAATTTTAGAATATGTATTAGGTGACACTATGTTTTGGAGGACTTATGTGACTTATTAGCCAGATAGGGCCAGGAAGACAGTGCCCTCTTTCCTCCATACTATAGAATTGTCTTTGTGTCACCTTTTTGTTTCATGATTAAATCACTAAAATGCCATCAAATGTATATATACATCTCCCATATTGATATATGTATTCATGTGCCTTTTTTTATATTTTTGTGTAAACGTAGGACCAATGGCCTATGTAATAAATTATTACTTTTTTGTACAAAATGACAAACACTGTGTATTATATTTTACATTCTGTGTGGTGATGAAAACAGCATATGAAATGGGGCCTAGTATGAGCTAAAACTGGGCTATCAAATTAGTTGCTGAATGGTTAATTCGGGGTTCATTCGGGGGACTCCCCTACGTGTGTTCATCTGTGAGAGCAAGGACATCAAGGTCAAGGTCTTCGAGGAGGTGGCAGATGTCAGAGGAGTGTTTGACAGCAGAGTGAGAGTTGAGTGTAGCTACGTGGAGCAGGTTGCCACTTTTGAAAGATTTCCGGGGTAGTGTACAGGAGAGAGGTACACCCAGTGGAAGTGGCAGAGGGGCCAGAAAGTGGTCAGAGGCAGTGGACACGGTGGCAGAATTGCCATAGGGAAGTTGGAGGGGGTGCCAGAGAGGAGGCAGAGGAGTAGGAAGGATGTGGCAAAGGAGCCTGGACAATTACGGTACCATTTTGATGGACATTAATGATGGCTATGGAGGTGTGGAAGGAGGCCAAGAGGACCTCTGACTGGGTGCCACCATTAATGGGGGAGGAGGAGGAAGGAGAGAGAGAACAGAGAGGGGTCCATAGGTCTAGAGAGGGAATGACAAAGAGGATGTCTGTGAGAGTCTGTCCGGAGGAAGCCCTGATGTAGGTATCAGAGATGGGAAGGCCTGGGTTGGAGACAGAATATCCTTCTTAAATATTTTTTCTGAGGTTGCGAGGAGGAAAGAGGAGAGGGTCAGAGTTAGAAGAAAGAGGAAAAAAACACAGCCCAAAGCTGTACAATGCAGGATGCACAGAAAGGGAGGGTTCACACAGTAGGACCACACCAGAAGCACAAGCAGGTAATACTCTACAAAGGAAATGCAGGAAACAGTGTGGACAGAAGACAGGGGAGAGGGACAACAGAGCTCGACATCCAAAAAGGGGGGTGGGCAGTGGCTAATGCAGAACCAACAGAGTCAACAGTACCCATAAGTAAGCAACAGTGGTCACCAGTAGAGTGGGAACCTAGAGAGCGGATGAGAGCCTAGTGGACACAGCAGACACCAACAATAACCAACAGTTGATGGAAGCTAGTGGTGGAAAAAGCCTAGAGAGCACACCAATCAACAGTGAGACAGCACAGCAGCTTCAGACAAACGGGCAGGCACACAAATACAAAGTAGAGCTATCCGGGGGAGGGGAAAGCCTAATGGATGCGCAAAGACAGAGCAAGTTAAGACAGGCGTTTCCACGCGCAAGGCAAAACACCCAGTTTCGACTCTCTTAGAAAGAGGGCCAAAGCATAGATTTTAAACACAGCAGCAAACACTCTGAATTGACTTTCCTAGAAGAGGGAAAGGCCCCAGGGATTAATTACGACAGTTCGCCTAATGTCAGATATGGATAACAACAAGTGTGACATGTAGAAGACTGCAAACATTTGCTAGAAGTAACGAGAGGAGGAAGAATTAGATGGGGAGTAGTAATGGCTGTGCCCCCTGCCTGCACCTTTCTTACCTTATCCGTTGCTGCTGGTTGACGGCTGCTCTGCATGCTCCCACGGCAAACACTTGCAAACAACTTCTAGTTGTGAATCTGTAGGAGCTGCCCTTTGTATCTGGCCCCTTAGTCACATTGGGCTTCAACAGGCAGTGGGACTGCCCTGAGAGGACCCGGAAAGAAGAGAATTCTGGTCATGAAGGTTGGGCAGGGAAGCAATAGGGAGAGGGGGAGGCGGGAACAAGGGGAGAGAGGGTCGGATGGTCTCTTACAAGGAAGTTAATTGCACACGGACACATTCAAAGTTGCAGGTGCCCCACAGAAAGCAGATTAAAAGTACAACACTTAACCAGGCAGGTCGGCGGCACACAGAGTGTGAGAGCTCAAGGGTTTAACTATTTACCTATATACTTGTGAGGTTCTATAGGGGCCTCATCGCTCGACACTCTATGCTATCCTTTTGGGGTAGAGGACAGTGAAATAGAACTATGCTGGTGATACCCAGATACTTTTCCAGTAGGAGGACAATCCTAAAGTTGATGGAATATCCTTACACTCTTTAGTTGCATAGAGTCATGGATGGAAAATAACTGGCTTAGATTAAATCAGTCCAAACAGAGCTCCTACTCATCGCCACTAGGCACGCTGTTCATAAGACCAATGGTTACAGGGATCCCAATGCGTGATCACATACCCCGGGATCTCAGGAAACTGCATTGGCTCCCTATGAGAGCAAGGGATTCCCTTTAGACTCCGACGGTGGCTCATATGCACCTCTACTGCCCAGGTCTTTTCTATCCCTGTGAGGACCTTAGGTGGCACTGGCCAGGTAGAGAGTTACGTTCCCAACCTAATGTGCCGTGGTGGACTCTCGCTTTAAATGTTCAAGGGCACTGGGCAGTTCTTTTATTGCATTGATGGCAGAATGCTGGAACTCCCTGCTGGAGTTTGTGCATAATAGTGATCTGATTCCATTCACAAAGGGAATTAAGGGTTAATGCTTCTAGAGTTTGGCTAGACCCCTTGGCCGATTTGTCCCCCTGGGCATTCTTAACTACAAAGCCATTAGCGCGTGTCAAAAGAATATGAATTCAAATCAAAGGTTCCTGATTTCCAACCACTATTTCTTCTTTTGTTTGCGGCCCGAGTTCTTGGATTTTCTTTCCCTACTCCTGCACCTCCCGTACTCATCTTTCCTTCACTCTCTTTCATTCACTGCTGAGGGAAAATTGCCTGTGAGGTACCCTACATCACTGCACTTCATCTGTCCTTGCAAGCCCAAAAGATTTTCTCTGCTGCCTCTCTGGGGGATATCTTGCTCCTCCAGGTGTCCAGCTTCTCTTTTCCGCCATGGGCGTAGGACATGGGGGGGACAGGAGGGACAAATCCCCCCCACAATTCTAAGTGGGGGGGATGTAATATCATTTATCCCCCCCCAGAATATGTGTTTGGTGTGTCATGCAGGGATCTGTTTTTGAAGTGGGGGGATGGGCTTCTTACTTTGTAAGATGCCCTCTCCCCCTGGCCCCTAAAGCATGGGGGCAATACACTGGGGGCAGATGGGTGATCATCTGCCCCCAGGGAAGGGGGGCAAACAAAAAAAAAGGATTTGTTTTTAAAAACATAGTTTTGGGTGGGGTGGGTGCGGGTGGGACCACTAGCCACCAGGGATTTTTGCAAGGGGGGTGGCCCTCTCCCCCCCACCCTAGGTGGATGGGGGGCACCTTATGTAGCCCTCCCTGGGGGCAGATTTCTGCCCCTAGGAAGGGGTACATGAGATGCCCCCATCCATTTGGTGTGGGGGGGAGAGGCCACTGCAAATATTGGCAGAGCCACCCCTCCCAAGCCTGGGGCAGTATGTTTTGACACACATGTGCCCATCTGCCCCTAGGGAAGGGCACAACAACAATGTATATATATATTATAACTTGTTTTGGGTGGGTGGGGGCCCACTAGACCACCAGGATTTGTTGTGTTTGAAAGGGGGTGGCCCTCCCCGCCACCCTAAGTGGATGGGGGCACCTTGTGTAGCCCTCCCTGGCGGCAGATTTCTGGCCCTAGGAAGGGGTACATGAGCTGTCCCCAACCATTTGGGGTGAAGGGAGAGGACACTGCAAATATTGGTAGAGCCACCCCACCCCCAAGCCTGGGGAAGTACGTTTTGCCACCCCTCTGGGGGCAGATGGTCACACACATGTGCCCATCTGCCCCTAGGGAAGGGCAAAAAAAATATATATATTTTATAACTTGTTTTGGGTGGGGGTGGGGGGCCCACTAGACCACCAGGATTTTTTGTGTTTGAAAGGGGGGGTGGCCCTCTCCCCCCACCCTAAGTGGGTGGGGGCACCTTATGTAGCCTTCCCTGGGGCAGGGGTACATGAGATGCCCCCATCCATTTGTGGTGGGGGGAGGCCACTGCAAATATTGGCAGAGCCACCCCCCAAGCGTGGGGCAGTACGTTTTACTCCCCCCCGGGGGAAGATGCCCACACATATGTGCCCATCTGCCCCTAGGAAAGGGGCAAAACAAAAATAAAACAAATTATAACTTGTTTTGGGTGGGTGTGGGGGCCACTGAACAACCATAGATGTTTTAGTGGGAAGGGGGTGGCCCTCTCACCCCCACCCCAAATGGATGGGGGCATCTCATGTAGCCCTCCCTGGGGGCAGATTGCTAGCACAATCTTCCCCTAGCAAAGAGGCAAAACAAAAACAAAAATAATGATAACTTGTTTTGGGTGGGTGTGGGGGTTACTAAATCACCATGGATGTTTTTGGTGGAAAGGGGGGTGCTCACGGGTGTCTTCTTTTTGGAAATGCATGGGGTTCTCTGTTTTCCTTGATGGCTTTGACACCCTAGGCCCAAATCTGTAGGTTGTCCACATGAGCAAAATGTGCTTTGCAGAAAGGCTTGGGGTTATCAGTGGGTAGGCCTTTTCCCTTTTCTCTGAGGTGGGTGCATCCACACATGTGAGGTACCGTTTTTGTCTGGACACCTACCTGGGCGCAAAGGGAAAAGGCTAACCCACTGGTAACCCCAAGCCTTTCGGCACAGCAGATTTTGCTCATGTGGACAACATACAGATTTGGGCCTAGGATGTCGAAGCCACGAAGGAAAACAGGGAACCCCATGCATTTCCAAAAAGAGGACACCTGTGGGGATCCACAGAGGTCTGACTTGCGGCAATCGCCCCAGAATGTATTACCCACAATCCCCCTCTGGGCCCTGTACTTTCACAAGCTCCTCACCCTACACCCTCTGTCTCAAAGGCAGGGGCTTTAATCCATGCATATTCCCAGGGGACCCTGTTTGGTCTGCCCACTCACCCTGTATTGTGCCCCGGACCATTGGTATGGGGGGATGGACGTCGACCCTTGTGATATCACCGCAGTAGGCACACCCCACTTGTGTCTTGGTCTTTGCTGGCAACAATGTCCTGATGCCTTGCACAGCTATTGCACAACAACAGCTCCTGAGGACACAGCCAAGCTTTATGGAGTGCAGGAATATAGGGCTAAATGTGAGTACATTAAATATATGCATCTACCCCATTCAGACATGCCATCCGGGCCATGGGTTGAGGGAAACGTGAACATGAAATGGGGAACCCACTTCAGATATCTTGGGGTCGCCCTTAGGAACAGACTAAATTAGTGGAAACACGCATAGCTCATTGCACAAAAATATGTAAAAGCAATCACTCTATTCTCATATACACCACTGTTCCTGGGAAATATGCCTTATGAAATAAAGGGTTAATTCATTAAAGTCACCGAGCGCGCCCCTATATGGCTGACTGGGGGGGGGGGGGGGAGTGACTGTTTGGAATTGCAGAGGCTGGCCAGCTCTTTCCAAAAAAAAGGCCCTTGAACTTCACACACTGTACCTGTGCATGTGCTGCACTTGAGTGCATGGGCTGTGACTGCCTAGAGTAGAAAGCCAATGCTGTGGCTGTCCACCTGGCATAGTGCCCAACTGCACCTTATGTAACATCTGATTACTTGTGTGATGTTGGGGTTATATTCATACGGGATAAACCGGTTACAAAATATAAAGTTTGAAATAATAAGCCTGCGGCTGAGAGAGCGTTATGTGAGTGCGCGCGCAGTCCACAAAGAGGCTAAATAAACACACTGCGTGGCCACCTTACAGGAAAAGAGTGAGAAAGCAGAACCCGACCAGCCCAGAGTGGCAAGTTAAATGCCACTTAAACATTGTCCCTTTTTGGAGTATTATCTCAAATGGCAGGGCCATACGAATGCAAGGGGCATAACACCCAAGCTGCACCTAAGTAATATTAATTCTGGTGCTTTATATAGTGCCACTCTCACCAGCAGTCCAATTTCAGGGCACTTGGTAATCAATGTTACTTATTACTGTCATTACTAACTCCAATGTTAATTTATCAAGCTTGGGTGGAGGGGGTAGGAATTGCTAAGCAGACCCGACCAGGGTATCGAACCCCTGATGCACTGCATTGCGCTGCTCCCAGGGATAGAGCTCCCAGCTACAGTACTGCTTGCTGCAGCAACAGGCAGGTGGGAGGGAAAGCATGATAGGGATTGCCCTTGCCCATGTGCCCAGTCCTCTCTCCTACTATTGTGTCTGCAGTAAAGCAGGCCAAGGGTCATCTGTTGCTTCCCATGTTGAGGAGTGCATATTGGAAACAGTGACGCCATGTTCTGCTGGTCTCAGAATACAGACGTTCTATGTCTTCCATTTTCTATTTTTGAAACCAACAACTGTCAAAAGCATTGGAAAGTAATTTGGCTAACGGGTGGTGTTACAATTATTGCTGCCAGCGCCATGATGCCTCTGGGCGAAAGTGCGCTAAATCAATACTGGTAACATAACATAGTATGCCTCGATTGCAGTAGGACTGAGGGTGAAGCAGGGACAGTGTAAGGTGCCTGAGCTGGCCGACCCTGACAAAACCATAACATGCTTTTTGGGGTGAGGTCATACCTTAAACTCCCCCTGGGTGTCAACGAGTAAAGGGGACAACCTACCATTGTTTCTTTTTATTAAGAGGTGACCATGGCATGAGACTGACTCTGCGCCACCCCTGCCAGCCTTTCCAAGATGCTCCTGACATTTAACCAACCGTGCTCCACCCTTACCAAATGTTCCGGGTCACTGGCTGAGCGGTGGTGAGCCGGACATGCCACCTTGTATTTCCTGATGCAAGACATTTACCTTTCAAGTACATAGCTCCAGACTATATTATGTGTGCATTGGCTTGATCTTCCAGCAAAATGTGTTTCTCCAAAATGCAACGTGTATGGCTAATGTGCGAGTTATGAAGTGTTTTATAATTTAATCATACAGACACATTTTCCTAACATATCTACCCATCAATTCTTCAACAGAAATGATTTCACCAAATACAAAGCATGTCAAATAAATCAAGCACACAGTCACATAAAACGGCCTCTCTCCAAAAGAGCGCCTACCTGAATTATGAAAATGAATATATACATCACTTCCAGTGTCAGGACATCCAGGTCTGGCGCAAAACAAGCTCCCAACCACACCAATCGCTAGTGTGAGGACTCTGCCACAAACTCTAACATGTTTCAGTCCTTTTTCAAGTGTATGACCTTCCGCAGGGATAAGATATTACCTTCAAGGGACATGTGTCAATGTACCAAAAACAAGGGCAAAGAAAGTATGGAACGACCCAATTCTTCAAAATAATAAACCAGCATGACCCTCTTTATCTCAAGTTTGCTCTCCAGCTCCCCCATGCCACCTTACTATTAATGACTAATACCTGAGATGAGAGCTCAATGCCCCTTCATTTGCCATTGGGCAGCAGAAGCTCCTAGTTCGCAGCCTTTGGAGATCCGGTAGGAATTGCTGTTACATAGATTGCTACAGCTCTGACTAAAACACTTAAAGGTCTACTTAGGACGCCATAGCAGTCTGTCAATAGACACAGGTTCAGCTCGGTCCATCTATAGGCTGGGACTCAGTCATGTTTGCATCCAGAAAAACACTGGAAATAAATAATTCCTGATAAAGACAGCCATGTAGCCAGCATGTAACAAGCTATGTGACAGCAATTTTTGCTTGCTAGTATAATATTTGGGTATACAAAGGCTTGATATGGGCGGCAACTCTGCCGTTATCCTCAACTTTGAGGATCAACCCGCTAGTTGCTGTGCTTCCTAAGCACAGTTTAGAACTAAGAAGTTAACCAATCACGTGACAGGCAAGGTTCATTGAGGCTTCCCACTCCTCAGACCACAATTTGATCAAAGAATCATAACACAAATACGTAGCCGTTTCATGTCCATGTTGGTGCTCTACCAGCCACGAGTGCTGCCACATCCCCTTCGGCCATGCTAACCACAGGTGACCTGAGTGAGTGCATCTTTTCATGCCCCATGTGAGCCTTGCATGTGCCGGGGAATAGCAATGGTGCTGCTGCACTTTGTTCTACCCCGGCGCATCAATCTGTCGCAATCTGCACGAGGAACATATGTGTGAGGAACTCGTCATTGCTTCCTGTGCTGCCTGGTCAAATCATGGCACATTCACTTGTTCACATTCACATACTGTAGACCGGCTGATGTTACTTTGTGGGAATTGTGATTGGCGCAATCGATATTTCGCTTGGACATTATGGGAAGTGATTTTGGGATATGGACCCTGATCATTTATGATGTCAATCAGTACACATCAATGTTCGATTTGTGACCACATCCAAGGACTGTGTTGGTTTCAACTTTTCTTGTTATTTTCAGTGGGGGGATTGGGGTACAGACTTGTACTCTGTATTCCTGGGTTCGGTCCTCTCTCTCTCTCTCTCTCTCTCTCACTCATTCTCTTCTCTCCCTCTCTCTCCCTCCCTCTCCCTCTCCGCTCTCTCCCTCTCTCTCTCTCATTCTCTTCTCTCTCTCTCCCTCTTCTCTCTCTCTCTCTCTCTCTCTCTCTCTCTCTCTCTCTCTCTCTCTCTCTCTCTCTCTCTCTCATTCTCTTCTCTCTCTCTTTCGCTCTCCTCTCTCTCTCATTCTCCCCTCTCTCTCTCTCTCTCTATCTCTTTCTTTCTCTCTCTTCTCTCTCGCTCTCATTCTCTTCTCTCTCTCTCTCTCTCTCTCTCTCTCTTTCTCTTCTATCTCCTCTCTGTTTCTCTCTCTCTCATCCTCTTCTCTCTCTCATTCTCTTCTCATTCTCTTCTCTCTCTCTCTCATTCTCTTCTCTCTCTCTCTCTCTCTCTCTCATTCTCCTCTCTCTCTCCCCCTCTCTCTCTCTCTCTTGCTCTCTCTCTCATTTTCTTCTCTCTCTCTTCTCTATTTCACTCTCTCATTCTCTTCTCTCTCTCTCTCTCTCTCTCTCTCATTTTCCTCTCTCTCTCCCTCCCTCTCTCTCTCTCTTGCTCTCTCTCTCATTTTCTTCTCTCTCTCTTCTCTATTTCACTCTCACATTCTCTTCTCTCTCTCTCTTTTTTTCTCTCTCTCTGTCTCTCTTCTTCTCTTCTCTTCTCTCTTCTTCTCTTCTCTTCTCTTCTCTCCTCTCCTCTTCTCTTCTCTTCTCTTCTCTTCTCTTCTCTTCTCTTCTCTTCTCTTCTCTTCTCTTCTCTTCTCTTCTCTTTCTCTCTCTTCTCCCTCTCTGTCTCCCTCTCATTCTCTTCTCTCTCACCCTCTCTCCCCCCCTCTCTCTCTCTCTCCTATTGTATTCAGCCACAGAGTCATTGCACTCCGCCTAACATCAGGGTATTGGGGGCTCCCTATAAGGTATGGCCTATGGACGCTTTCCCTCTTCCGCTGGGGTACAATGAATCAGGAAGGCTGTTTCTCTTGACCTGTGAGTGATAGCCTGCCTGCATATACAGCAGAGCTGCACCTCCTCGTGGTACATTAGACAATACATACCGTTCAGCAGCTCATCAAGCATGCTCCTCTCACTACAAATGGATACACCTGCGGTCCTGAAGCAACCATGCAACTCCTGGTCAGGGCTTCAGCCTTTCAATAGGTGCAGATACGGTGCAAAGTGAGGAGCACTATCCACATGCCACCCAGTCCCCAGACACGACACTTACCTCCTCTGCAGTTATGAACTCACACCAGAACTTAAGCAGGTCTGACTCCTGAGTCTCCCTCAAACATAAGTCTCCTTCAGAGCGCGCCCTGAAATCATGGAGGCTGATGGATGGCACAATGCGCCGTGTGCACAGATCTGTGTGCGCGCTTTAGATCACCGGCTGGAGCTCACTAGGGCTGCCTCAGTCTTTCATTCTTCTGAGGTCAATGCACTGAGTGCACCTGGGCTGGGGAATAACAACTGCTATCGAGGCACCAAGAGAGAGAGCAGTTTAATGGTCAATCACTTTATCAATTTCTATGACCTCTTTTTTCCAGATGCAGTTGGTTTTTCTTCTTCTGTGCCAATGTCTCCTCTCGCTTGGGAACCCGAGCAATGGCTCCTTAGACAAGAATGGTAGGTATCGCTAGCACACAAAGAGCGATGTGATATGCACAACCCTGCACTCTCTTTTCTCATATACATGCACATGCGACCTCCTTGTGTGGGTATGTCTGTTTTGTGAAATGATGCTTGCTCCGGCAACCTTTGTTATTTAACCAGTGCTAATATTTTCAATATAAAAAATAAAAGTCCAAGTTACCATTTCATGATTTTAGAGTTTTCACAACACATCCAGATAAAATACAGGCAGAGTCGCTTCATGTCTGCCATTTGACCTTTGATGAAAAAGGGATAGTGTGTTGCTTGGTACTGTGCAGGTATTGGATGTGCCTCGAAGGGAAGCGGCAATTAGCACATAGGAGATATCATTTCCATCTCTTAAGACACCAGCTGCAGATCTTGTGAAGCATCTGGCCAAACTGATCTTCTGCACCCCAGTTTCCTAAGTAGGACCATGCAAACAGGTATTTCCAGTTTTATAAGAACCGGAAACCAGCACTTACTGTCCCATGAACTTTCAATGAGCAACAATGATTTTTACTTCACTTTTCCAACATAGAAAGTAATAAGATAAGAAAAGGGAAATTGACTTAAAACCATTGAATCTGGAAATATATTGGAGTCATCATGCTTAGTTGTGCACTTATACAAAGTTTGTCAAGAGTTGTGAGTTACTCAGGATTGCTTGCTTTGGAAATTATTTGCATATTTGAAGAATTAGTGCAGAGAATTCATTGAAATATAATGACTTCAGCAATTTAAAAAAAAGTTGAGCTACTCAATTTAAAAGTAGGGATGCTCTTTAGGAGTTTCAAAAGGTATAGCTTCTTACCCAAAAACACATATAGACCATTTTGAATTGTTTTTGTTTGTTATAAGAGTTATTGATGGAAAGTTAGACTAGAAGTTAACATATTATTTGGTTGTTGAGGAATTTTAATTTAGAGACGTTATTTTAGTTGGGAATGATACTAAAAGATGCAGTTGTTTATAAGTTATTAAAGTGGGTTTGGTTAGTCAATATTTACCTCAGTTTTAAGGAGCTTTTTACACATTCAGACTGTTAGTTAAAATGCATGTACAATGTATGTTTTAACACGATGGAATTATAAAAGGTTATTTAGCAGTTGTACAAAATAAGGGTTATTAGAAATTAAAGACAGTTAGTTAAGAAGATGTATTGGTTATTGACTCTCCTTTTGAACACAATGCAACTTAAGAAAAGTAGGAATTGGCCCTTTAAAAGTACTGCAGTTAATTCTAGCAATTATGTGAATGTTCAATGAATACGTTATAAATAAATATGCAATCATGTCCACCAGCAATATCTACAGAGTTTAGTTCAATTGTATTTGCTCAATATAATGTGACTCTTTCAGGACAGTATTATATGAGTTATGTTGTATGTTCCCTACCCCGAAAGAAGGATACTTGAACAAAAACTATCAAAATTACATTTGTTTGTATAATGAAGTTCTTTCTATTTTATTGTATGCTATGGTATGTTATGTTATGTTATCCTCTCTTGTAGAACACTTCCTTTCACCATCAGCAGGGCCTCTTGGTGCTAAAGACACAGGTTTGCTTATTGGGAAATAGGGGAATAAATGTCCCATAGGAAAACAAGTGTTTTATTTTTTTATTTTTTATATTTAACATTGTTGGCCTTAACAAACTAACATCATATACAAATACTACATAGCAGCACAACTAGGGACACAAAAAGAAGAAAAAACAACACTGTGGAACTCCTCTGGAGATACACCAGACATGAGTCAGTCCAAATCCAGTTCAAGAAATCTGCTCCATATATCTTTGAACACATTGCTTTAAGTCTCGTTCTGTAGGGTAACTCTCTCTATATTTGAAAGGGGGTACATTTCCTGAAGCCGCATAGATTTGGTTGGGAAGACAGTGGATTTCCAATTCCGTAGGATAGTTTTTATGGCCACCATAGAGGCCATAAACACCCAGGTTGCCTGTAATTAGAACAGGTCCTCCAAATTGGTATCCTCTTCTAAAATCAACGTCATAAAGTAATAGGCTTTGTCTACACCAAGAACTGCGTTCATGATGCCTGATATTTTACTGCAGAAGGTCTTCGCCTTATAACAGTCTCATAGCACATTCTCCAACAAACCTATTATTTGGTTGAAGCCCCAAAAGGCCTTGCACATCCACTTCGGTGTCCAGAAAACCTTATTAAGAAGCCGAACTTGCCTCACTCTCTAACCAATGCAACGGAGGATAGCACAGAGGCAACGCGCTGGTCTTGGAAACAAGACCAAGCAGAGCAACAGAGGTTTGAATCCCAGATCCGCGCTTAGAAACAGAACTCCTGTATGGTATTAGGTGTGTTATAAAAAAGCAATCAAATAAATAAACTAGACATACAAGGAAGGCTTTGCAAAGAGTTGCCATCTTGATATTGACATCTCACATGTGAGTTGGCTTGACCATTTATCTCAGAGGGGAGTGTTACATTCAGATGATCCATTCAAGAGCTTGTACACAGCCGAGGCCATATGTTAAAACATCTGTTCTTAATTTTTTTTAAATAAAAGTTCCTACTTTCAGAAATATGATTCTGAGAACCATGTGGAGAGGCTTGATGTTGATGCCAATTTACCCAGATTGCCTTAGCTTTTGCCAGCCACAGAATCGTCTTGTGTTATGGGCATAGCACAGGGAAAAAGGGGAGACAAAACAGATGAAGCTGTTCAACCTGAAATCATGTGAAAAATGAAACAACAGGTGTAAGAAGTACACTTGCAATTGCCTGGGGTACAATCCTGTACCTCAGCACCTAGCAAGCTCGGGGACCAAGGCCTCTCCCCATTGGTAGGCCTCAGAAAGAAGATAACAGAGAAGCTTGCGGGACTTTACAAATACAAATCTTTTGAGGGGGACCAGAAAAAGATAAGAAGTGTCCTGGGCAAGAAAAGCAGTGGATCCTGAAAAATAAGGGTAGCAGGGAATCAGAAGGGAACCCCAGGGAGGAAAAGATAAATACATTTGGGAAACAGGAGGATTTGCGGTCTGCAAGGGTTGAGATAAAAGAGAGGAGGGGGGAACCATGGTCTGACTCCGCCCGTCAGATAGGTGGCTAAGCAGCCAGAGGCGACCACAATAGAAACATGAATATGGGGATCACCCTGGCATAGTGGAGCGGTCCATATTGAGAAGCTCAGGTTTACATAGAGAGCCTGGATAGCAGCACGCTGCGTATCTCGCGGGTTTGAATTTGAGCGTATATGGCAATGTGCTCCCGGGAGAGCACAATGAGCGCAACGGTCTAGTTCTTTTCATCTGCAAAGAGATGGGGCCTATTTTGCAAAGTGCTCAGTTAACAAGGAGGAGGACCTTAAGACCCACCCTCTTCGACACTGGCACAACTGACGAGAATGAAGCCTGGGAGATATCCTAATTCATCCCAAAACAACTTCTCAAATTTAGGAATGTGTTTCCTGTAGCGAGACCTAATTCAAGTAAATTCAACAGCGCACCACTCCACAATCTCAAAAGAAAGCAGAGTTGCAGCGAGTCATACTAACATTTCTTACCGAAGTGGCAAAAATGGAGACCTAGATTTTAAAATGTCTTGCTGCCCTCTGAGGTCCAACTGCTGATGACATCAATGCTAAAAAATATGCATGGTAGTCTGTTTTCCATACTGAGTGTTTTCATGACATTTCCCATGTGCAGCTCTGCTAACATGAATCCCTGTCAACTTGCATGAAAAATGTTTGTCTTAAAACATGACCTATGTATAACCTACTGTAATAACTCCTTAGAAAATAACGGCAAAATATAGGCCATAACCTCACAACTAGTACTATTCAACGCTGCCCTTCTGGTAACACCTTTTGTACATTGCGCTTGTCACGCAGTGCCCTCTGGTATCTGTATACTTCTGCCATGCTATCCTCCTCGAAGTCTTAAACTCGTGTATTCAGACAAATATCACAAAACACACAAACGCAAAATTTCATACCACCCACTCCCGTGACATACACTGTGATCTTTGATGACCACCTCCAGTTGGTATCAGGTAATACTGTCCCCATACATAATGTCCCCATACATAATATTGCCGGTAAAAGCCCTTGGCGACCTTATATATGGTGACATTATATATGGTGACGGGTTACGGGGATGTGCCCTGCTCCCCTTGTGTAAAAAAAAAAAAAAAAACGAGGGTTGCAGGTCTGTCCCCAGCATGTTCAATGTAATAATGTCTCTGCAAAAAACAGGGACATTTTTGTCAGAAGACAAAGCTCAATGTAGGCGGGCAGAGACCCAAGCGAAGGGAAACCAGCTTGGGCCCATCCGTATGGAGCCCTCTCCCAATGTGAGTACTCGGCTTTGTAGTCCTATTAATAAAAGGCACTGTTGTTGTGAAACTCTGCTGTCCCCAGCCTTGAAGGAATGAAGGGTTGAGTCAGCAACACAAGCATTCGGGTCTGTGCAATAGAAACCTGTTCCAGTGCTCCTCCAATTGGATAATTCTGATTTAGGCAAAAAATACCTTTGAGAGTCTGCGTGATAATACTGAGCAGTACCGCAAAGCCTATTTTACAACCGTTGGTGGACAAAAACAGAACTAGGCCATATTGTAGGGTCCACAAATTCTGGCCTGGATCCTGCATGAAAAGGGCGAACAATTGACCTACTTCAGGGTGAGTGCACTCCATCCCAGAAGGCCAGAAAGCACCTGTAGACTTCACAATTGAAAAGCCAGAGGCAGCAGGGAGCATGATTAAATTCACCAAGCTACAATGCCAAACCAACAACATCTATATTGAAAAACTCTTCAAGGTAAGCTTGATCCCCACCTACAGGGCCAGAATGTGAGGCTAACATCGAAATTCTTTAGGTATTTTTCTCAGTTCAGTGATGGGTCACAGAGGAAGCTATTTCCACTAACCTGCCAGCAGGGAGCTGGTGTAGGCTGTTGCATTGCTGATGCCGCTTGCTGACACGAGGCAGCATTCTTGTCCTCCCAAGGAGACATATTCAGAAGAAGCAAAGATCAGCACCCCCAAAACTCTACTCTTCATCTCTTATGAATGGTCTCTGCAGGCTGAACCACTACCAGGGTCTCAAGGAAAAGTTGACATGATGCTTTGAAAAGATTTCTTTTCCCTCCCGGCCACCACCTTTTCTCCTCATCTTCAATTACTACTTCCCACCTAATGCCTCACCCATCCGTTCCATCCGTGTGGTTTTGTTCCCTTCAAGATGGTTGTAGTCTATGGATTTTGACTTATAAACCATCTTTTGTAGACAAACGCTGACGTTGAATGCAATAATTTCATATTTTCGGAATCTAAGCACATTGCGATCTGCCAGTTACATACATACTGCTGATGGTCGATAAACCCCAGCGCAATCATTAGTGTAATTGAGATAAGGGACACTAGGGACCACATGGGTGGAAAATTAGTTTGAAGAAATAAGCAAATGATGTCAGTTTGGTGCAACAATTCTGGTGAAACCTTGACCACATCGTTGTCACATGGTTCCACCCCTCCAATGGTGTGTCTTACGTCTGCTGTCCAACGTTGCAATGTTATTTCATCACTGTCCCTTGTGTTTGTCAGATCAGTCAAGGAAAAGCATGCAGAGGAAGAGATGCCTTGCAGACTGCCACGCACCCCGAGACTGCAGCGATATTCAACAGCGAGGAGCACCGCGTGACGGAGTATACATCATCTACCCGGCTGGGCCCCGCGCACCCTTGCCCGTCTTCTGTGACATGACGACTGGCGGGGGGCCATGGACGGTAAGAGGACATCTACACCTTTTGAATGGATTGAACATAAATGTTTTTTTGACCTGGATACCCAGACAGATGTCAAAGCGTGATTGGTCAAACTTTTGCTGTCACTAGGGGCTGTTGTCTTGGTAGAACACTTAACCCTGGGGTTTCCACTGCCATTATTGTTTGTTTGGAAAAAAAATACAAATTCTAGTTTTCAGTCATATTGAGCAGGTGCCCCACGCGGTTCTTCCAAAAGGATTTGCTTGCTTCTTGGTACTCTGGGTCCTGGTGGCTGTGAACTGAAATCAAAATGGGACGCGTAACTGCCTTCTGGGTGTCTCATTGAATGGCAGTAGTTATAGGGGGCCCCTTTTCTCCAATGTAACATTTTTGACAGGTGCAAAGGCCCCCTGGTTTTCCTTATCCCCGCTCCTTTTTGATATGGGCTTGATTTCTTTTTCATATGGACTTTGATATCAATTCATTTTTATATCAAAATGTTTCGATATCAAATTTTATATCGATTTGATGTCCGTTTTATATATATAAAGTGTGTTTGTGTGCATGTGCTCTCCCATATTAAAAATATTTTGATATACACTTTATATCATTTTGATATAAAACTTTATGTCAAACCGTATCGAAGTACAAAAACACACTTTATATATCTGTTAATATTAAACGGATATCAAATCGATATAAAATTTGATATAGAAACTTTTTGATACCAACAATTAATTGGTATCAAAGTCCATATCAAAAAGAAATCAAGCCCATATCAAAAAGGGGTGGTGATAACAACAACTAAGGGGCGTTCTCACCTGTTAAAAATGTAACATTGGAAAAAAGGCCCCTCAATAACTACTTATGCCATATACTTATTCTTCCATACTGAAGAGTCAGGAGGCCTTTTAATGTAATGCTATAGTGCCCCCAGGATGCTGCTGCTTCAGACCGGGGCATTGGTGCCACCCCTGCGGTGCCAGCTTGGTTAGCTGAGTGACATATCAGTCGGATGAGACCCCAGTGCAGATCCACTGGCAGAGGGCCTCCTCTACCAGGAGCACGCTCGGCCACTTCCATGCTTGAGCAGAGGGGGGGCACCACGGTAAACATCTGCAATTGGTCACTGGCATTGGTCTGCAATTCCGCGAGAACCCGCCCACAACACACGCTGTCAGGGCCAAAAATGGCAGAGCCTCTGTCATGTTGGAACACTAAACACATGACAGAGCTATAGGCATCGCAAAGAGGAAGAAAGAGATGGGCCCACAACCTTGATATGTGCCCCCTCATTTAAATATAATAAATAATGATAGTTTGGCTGGGATAGTACCAAAATGTCACCTAAATAACTGCGACCAGTACTATTACTGCACCTTTACGCAGTCCCAAAACTGGGACTCACATTACACCGACCGAGGGAGCGGGGCCTGCAGGGTGCCCCTGCTCCCCTAAATGGAAGCAGGGGACAATAATGAAAAAAAAGGGAAAAAAGACCCTGCAGTGCCAATTCGGACCCACATTAGTGGGAGAGAACTGACGTCGCAGGGATAGGGAGACAGCAGCCCATTTCTGTGTGTGCTGCCTTCAAGGTAAGTGGGTAGGGGGGAGGCAGGGAACGGGATGCGAGGCACAGTGATCTATTTGATCACTGCACCACTCCGTAATGGCAGTCGGCTTTTTGAAAGTCAACATTATGGGTGGCGCAGTGATCACATAGATCCATTTGGCTGCTATGATTGACATATGTGTGCACCCGAGAAAATGTTCTGCACTACATTTCCCAGATCTAAGTGCAGCTGTGCCTGGCTCTACTTTTCCCAAGGTCAGTCCACTCCAGCTTTCCCACAGAGATCTCAACGCTCTGAGCCTGTCCCAATTCTGCTAAAACCACCAGTCCACCTCAACCTCCCCCAATAATCATTGGATGCCTATGGATCTTTCCGAGAAAGCCAGTGCAGTCCAAGATATCTACCATGCAGATGTTAGACGGCTGCTGGGTTATTGTCTGTTGTCTTATATCCCTGATTGATGCATTGAGAAGATTAGGGCAGACATAGAGAAGTTGGGATTGTAAAAAAGGACCTTAGAGGGCAATCGCAAAATGTAGCCATTAAAGGAATGGTGCGGTCAGAAATATTATTGTCCCTATGGTTCGGCCATTGTTTTTAACCATACGTTGATCGATCATACAAAAATGTCCTGTGCACCTTACCAGAGTTTTCGTCTTTTGAACACAAGTGAAATCAGGCAGCAGGGTGCGGCCATGTTGTGATAATCCTATCACTTGCCGCATCGCCCTGGGTGACCTGCCTTTGCAGCACCAAATAATATCCCCCGCCCCTGAGTCTGACATCGCCAAATCATTGATATTCTCCGCCTCTCTCTGTGACGATACTGGGCAGCGTAGCCAAACGCGCCAAGTCTTCACCTACGCGACTTGACGTAGAACCCGGAAAACAACACACATCGTCTCACAGCACAGCGCATCCCAATTAGGAATATGAAACTGTACTTTAAAAGGAAAGAGCAAGTCTCTACAATTGGTAAAGTACATTTATTTCACATTAAATGTTTCAAGAACATTCGGCGTCTGACATATTCAATCAAAATGGAACTTTTTTTCTTTGCTCTCGATCCGCAAATCCGCAAATGTTTCTCGTGAGTCATGCGCTGTTCCTTTTTGGTACACAGGGTGATCGTTTTGGGTAAATGAAGCACTTTGGTTGCACAGTGAATTGTAAGGCTGGTGCATGAACTTGGCACTAGACCACCGTAAAAGTTGTTATGTTGCTCCTAATCGCTGGTACAGCATAAGGCCATATTGGCCCTTGTCGATCATCCCAAAACAGAGTCAAATAAATCCAGTGATTGACATGCAGCTGCAGCTGGCGGTTGAAGAATCCATCGGTTGGGGTCTGGAATAGATGACAATCGCAGAATGGCAGGATGAACCTGTTTGCAAAACATGAAAATAGAAATGTGTGTCAGTAGCCGATCTTTATTACAATGAATCATTTTATTTATTAGCGCAGAGGTGACACAATGTGAACCGAGAGAATACAACATAGAATATCAAAGTACTCCGCTATTTGCTTCCGAGGATAATGCAATGGAGTATTTTCAGCTCTAAACGTTATGCGTAAACTGAGGCAACAATTCGAGGTGCACACGCAATGTAATGATTTATTAGCGTAGAACCAGGGGGAAACCAGTGGTGGTCTACATGCATGTCGATGCTGGACTGCCCATGTGCCCAATAGAAAGACCAGCACACAAAGGTTGTACTAGCACTTCATTGCAATATGCCGCACAGAACGAACGAGTACAATGTAACCCAGCAATAACGGTCAGCTATTCGTATTCCGACTAGTTTGTCTACCGAGAAACTTACATTATATTCGGCATTTCAATTCTCTTGGCGTAATGCAGACCGTAATGCACACTCCGTTCATGTCAACGATTTTTCATTAACTGAACTTACATGTAACTAGGTACAGTTTCAGAATGTACAACCTTATCATATCTTACGTTATTACACCCCTCCTTCAATTCAATCCCTTTCGGAATGGTCCCTGTCTCTCAAGATCAAAAAACAATAGAACCTTATACTGTGTGTGAGACGCGTGAGCCTCCCAGGTCCAAAGCAAAAATTCAAAGCTGGTGACCTTCACTCACAATGAACATACATTCTTAGTTTGCAACATCCCGTGTCAGCGCATCCATGAGAACTTGAATTTTGAATGAAGGACACTGGAGGAAAAAATTGGGGGCTGTCACTGCTCGCTGTTCATGGCACTGCTGAGGTGTAGGGGAAACTTGCCAATGACACAATGCCCCCTACTCCAAAATTACAGTCGATGAAACACAAAAATGGAGTCAAAGTGTGTCTACTAATAGGCCCACCTCTGCTTATCTCACGGCCTCCTACCCCATGGCATGTTTTCACAGTCAGTACTTCTGGCGTGCCTAGTATCTTATGTAACCTAGGTCTCATCCCTTTTGTGTGAAGAGCAGATATTCAGCTGTTTGGGGAACTGTATGGCAAGGCAACTGCCAAAACCCAAAGATTTTTACACACTGTTATCCATCGGGCACTAACACGATAAATTAAGGTCCCACAATAGCTCGACTAAACTGTGAAATGTGAAAGCAGTGTTACATTGTATGTCAATCGTAATAATTGTACTATTTTTTTTAAAAAGGACTAAGAGGATAGATTTCAAAAGAAAAATGTCATACTTCATTTGGACACTTTATAAAAACATTTTTGGCAAAAATGAAAACAGATGGTAATCATTTGTACCGGGATTTGAACTCTTCAACGAGCTCTGCTTTGGGTGGACATGGCACGTTGGCAATGTTTTGTGGCAATGTATGTGTGCTCTGAACAGATTTGCGCGCAATTGCATGAGTATGCATCTCTACGACATTAATAATAAGATATTTCACAAAATCAAATTCCATTTCCTCATATACTGGTTTGACCACCCATGTTTTGCTTCTTTTCATAAAGGCCATAGTGTAGCGAAGCATCCCTAAGTTTCCTGCAGTCCTAGATTGTTCACGGCCTACATTCTCGTTATGCGCTAATACCGCTAGTAATGTCTTTTATTTCATGCCTCCGATGCCGAAATGCAATCTCTTTGGCTTGTACTTTAGGCACATATTGTGGAACACCTCCAAATCTCCTGTGTGACAGAATTCTGTGAGTCCCTTCAGATCTCATGATAGAGTTTTATCAAACACAATCTTCTCAAGGGCTTTGTGTGGAGGTGAAGATGGAATCAACCACTTCTTCTTCCATGCCTGCTCTGAGGGCAAAGGGCCATGTTCACATTGGTGGATATGTTGGTTTTCTGTCCAGTAGTGAACATTGGAACAGTGGTGCATTAGTGACCGCCATTTTTCCAGTAGAATTTCCACAGACCCATCACATGTTTTGGAGCTCCACCAAAGATGGTTGCTGAAAGACTGGGACCACTGTGAAATACTTTCCAAACCTTTTTTTTCCCTGCAGCCGAGATTTTTTTATTGATTGATTTGGCAACATGCCATACATCAAATTGATGTTTAATATTTGGAAACTTCTCTCTCATTGTCTTGGCTATTGAAACGTGTCTGTCCGTGGCTATGAGGTCGATTTGCATTCCCCTCGATTGTAGATATTCCAGTGATTTTATAAAACCAAGTTTCTCCATGGCCACTGAGGATTTACATTTGGACACCTGCACGACCACCAAACTCACAATTTTCTTACTTACCATGTCCTGAAAATGGTATGTGCAGTATTTGGCAGAAAATCCGGGGCTGTCACACTGTCCATCGCCGGCTAGCCTGAACCGTTTGTCGGAGAATGTACTTTGAATAGACAATTGTTCAATGTTCCAAGCTTCACTAATGACAGGGAATAGATAATCACGTTGGTATTTGTAGTACTGCGTTTTAGAAATGAAATGGAGTCCCACAAACTGAAAGAAACTGGATAACTTCCTTAAACTAGAGCCACTGAAAAGTAAAGCGGTGCCGCAGTAGATTGCCAGCTGGCTGTTTCCCCAGCATCGGTTGAGCGGACCATGAAAATGTTTTATGTAACTTTTCACAGGTGGCATGTATTTTGAGGTTACTGCCTTGTGTTAGACGAGTCACATTCACCAATGGCTTCCCACATACTTCCCCTCTCACTGAATGCACACATTTCAGCATCTTTATAATCTCCATCAAGCTGCTGTCGAATACTATGTATTTGGCCTCTTTTATTAGACTGTCATCCTGCATCAGTGTTGTTTCAGACTGAACCGTTGTGGACATATCAGTCAAACTGGACATACTATAGTTGATATCTTTGTCTAGTTCGTCGGTCAATAGTGTTGATGCTTCAGTCTCTGTCATTTCAACATCTGTTACTTGACCATGGATAGGAGAAAACATGAATGTCGACTGCTTTTTGGGCGGCATTTTTTTGGCGGTTGTCGATTGTGTCAAGTGCTCTGTGAGTAATGTAAAACTATCTTCTATACATTCAGTTTCATCTTCATCTGGAGAAGCAGTCGCATTGTAGCAATGGTCCAAAAACACTTCGCTGGATTCGCCGGTCACAGTAAATTCATTTTCTGGCCATTGGACAAAGGCATCTCGAGTCTGAACACGCTGAGCCTCAATTAATAGTTCCTCCATGGTGAAAACAGTTTGGCAAGAAGTATCTCTCATTTGTGTCGTTGTCTGTGTCTGCATAGTCCGTACTCCATCGGGCAACTACAGGAAAGATAGTAAAAAGGATGTTCAGTGTAAATCCAACATACATTATCGTACAATTTACATTTAAAAAAGCATATAATGAAGGCCTCAGCACAAAACAATTGCTAAAAATATAAACTGTTTATAACTAACCTTATTTTTCTTTCTTTTCTTTGAAACCTTCTTTACTCTAACATCACCATCAGCAAGCTGGTGCACCGACTCGGATCCGCATGCCTGCCATTCAATATACGGATCTTGTATACATCCCTAGAAAAGAGTATCCATTTAAAATAAGTAATTTGCATTACACATTAAATTAGACTGACTTTCTTTCATTAGAGGGTACTGTCAGTACGCATACCTCTGGCTCCGGGTCAACTACAAGGTCTGGCTCCGGATCGACTACAAGGGATGATGTAATTGTAGAGGACACTCCAGCAACTCCCTGAAACACAGTACTTGCATTAGTATGGATGAAAATATTGGAAACTGAACACACACTTTGGGACGATGACAAAGGTACATATCAATAGCAAACCACGAATGAAACAATGTGTAAAACAATTACATGATATGCAAATATGATCTGATTATCTTGTTCGATGTAACTGTCAGTACCCATACATCTGGATCAACTACAAGGGATGTTGTAATTGTAGTGAACGCTTCAGCATCTCCCTGAAACACAGTACTTGCATTAGTATGGATTAAAATATTGGAAACTGAACACCCACTTTGGAAAGACGACAAAGGTACATATCAATAGCAAACCACGAATGAAACATTTCATAATAGAATTACACGATGCGTAAATATGATTACATTATCTCAGATTCCATGCATAAAACAAGTCTGGAACAGAATAGCTAAGTAAGATTACCTGATACACGCTCGAAGTGCTAGATGACTCCAGGCAAGAAATGGATGTTGAATCTTGTTGCTTCATATTCGGTGGATAGTCATGGAGTTGTAAAGGGAAAGTATTATTAGATTTAGAAATGCTAATATTAAAAAATAAATGGCATGCAAGTAGAATGAATATGAGAAAATTATGCTTGTGTAAATGCATAATACAGCATAGTTATCTGTGCCCATAAATCAATTTTCAATGAGGTTTCTAAAAATAAGGACTGCTGTTTAGCAAAATGGTCATTATTTAAAAAGCTATACAATCATATAAATATCGAAAGTATTATAAGTGACATTTACACCTAAATACCAATCAATCCATTTGGTTACCTGCACACTACCGCAAGGCCTAAAGCTAAATCCGGAAGCGTGACTCACCTGTGTCGGCATGTGAACGAATAAAGTCGGAATAGCGTTTGGGAGCAATTTTTGAGTCGTTCTCAGTTGATTCTTCTTTGTGTACAAGGATGTGTCGTACATATTCGGGGTAAAATGCAGGCCGCAGATGTGGTATCGATCACCCCTCTTGTCCTCCAAGACTTTTTTGACTCTACTTTCAAGCTCTTCCGGTGGATATCCGCAATATCTGACCCATTCTCTTATTCGATCAACAGTCTTAGGGAATACATGCATTGTACTGCCTTCAGATTTGTCATGGGTCTTCGAAGGGCAACCGAAAATCGAACATGCAGGCATTGTTGTACATTCTGCAAAATAAAGGTCAACATTATTAGAAATTTATTTTGCATAAAAATGTGAGAAAGAAGGAATTAGACCAATCATTGTTCAATGCACACTTTCTTTTGGGCACCACAGCAAAACCAGTGCAGTGTCGGCGGCTGTATTATAGGATAACTTTCACAAACTATTCATTGATGTGATGAAAATCAGAACATGTCGCTCGTCCCTTGAATGTATTATCGTGCATGAAAAGGAAACATGCTTATATTATAGACATGGTCCGCGAAGGATGCAATTCGATGCCAATTGACACTGATGAAAATTGATATATCGATAACATAACAAATGAAACTCAAGTCAATAGCAATGAGACCAATGGACATAGCACCACTGAGTACCTTACTTCGAAATAGATGGAAATGTACACATGAAGGAGATATGATTAGGATACATGCCCTTACCTTGACCAACAAACAGTTAGATTCAGCAAGCACAGTAGTTAGTGGCAGGAGAACAGGGAGATGTTCACAGGTAGCACACTGACGAGTTGACTCGAAGCGGTCACAGAAGTTCACAGATAGCACGACGATGAGCAGATTAGCATCGGTCACCGGGGTTCTCAGGTAGCACGTTCACAAGTTGACTTGCAGTGCTCAAAGATGTTCTCATGATAAATATCAAGTGGTTTATAAAGAATTACAAAAAGGGGTGTGTTTGTGAATGAAGGACATGTATATGTCGTGGTATTATGTGGATTGCAGGGGAGCGGCCTGCTTCAAGGGGAGCCTGCCTGGAGACACAGGGTCTGAGGAGGCCTTGTGAACAAGGACTCCTGCATGAAAGATAGCTTTGAAGTGTACATGGTCTTTGGCACCTTGGCCGTTCGCGCCCCTGACAGCACCCCTTGGCAGCGCACATCCACTGGTGCGAACTGCCTTGGATAGTGGAGGGGGGATGGATGGGCCTGGGGCGTGCAGACAAGGCACCGGAACACTGCTGAATGGAGACACACTTAATTCACTTAAAAACTGAAACAACCATTGATAAAAAATATGTTGTGTTTTATTTTGTTTCTTATTTTGATGGCACAAAACTACTACACATTGTAAAGGTCTGGTTGCAGCGCAGCGAGGGAAAATCCCCTGTACTGACCGCTGTCACTGGGGAAAGTTTCTCTAATGGCACCAACGACACAAGTGGGTATTACTCGTCGAACGCGGTATCCAACCCTCCCATAAAGCCACCATGTAAAAGAATGATAGGCTACCAGCCGGTACCACCTGTGAAAGAGAAAGATACAGACTGTTTTTAAGTGACCAAGATAAGTGTATTAAACCTTAGTTGTCAATGAAAATTCTTGTATCCAATGGCATTTTTGCCAGAACAAATGCTAACTAGACACTGCACAATATTGAACAACTTTTATAGGACTATTACTAGAGAATTGCAAGACTAAATTGATATGACAATGATATATTGAAGTTACGAGAATATAGGAGACAACCATGAAATAGTAGTGGCCTAACTGACATCACAACCAGAGTATACTTACTTGTTACTTGGATTACGAGGGCGAACTGTTGCGCAAAGTTCATGCATAAGCACCATCAAAATCCTCAAAACTGACCGTGTGAGGCAGGCTGCCCTGAAGTCTGGCAGCTCGGTAACGCATTGCGGCGTGTCCCGCCTTTCCGATATGTAGGACAAGCATCCAGAGTTTTCTCGGCAGCAGCAGTTCTCCTCCTGGTACTGGTATCTGTTCACACGGGCTACAAGCAACGAAGGTAGCTGACCAGAGCACAGAAACAAGTCACAGAATACTCAAAGAAATACAGTGAGAGTAATGGAATAGAAAATCTGCTGTTGTGTGCTGTGAAACGGTCTGTACTTATACTTATTGAGGAAAGAGGCGTCCTGCCATTTCCATGGTGACACGTCATTAGCTGAGGCACAGAGAACGTTGACACGAGACGTGCTTTGGCATTGTGAAATGGGCGGTACGCGTCCAGTGTTGTCAGGCTCAGGGGCGGGGGATATGATTTAGTGCCGCAAAGACAGGTCACCCAGGGCGATGCGGCAAGTGATAAGATTATCACAAGATGGCCGCGCCCTGCTGCCTGATTTCGCTTGTGTTCAACAGACGAAAACTCTGGTAAGGTGCATAGGAAATTTCTGTACGATCGATCGATTTATGGTTAAAAATAGGGACAATAATATTTCTGACTGCACCATTCCTTTAAGGCAGCAACACTTTTTGCAGGGGAGGGAATGAAGCAGACGCAGTGATCCAACACCAATGCATTTGGACATAACAGGTGTCCCAGGACTGGGGGATATACTATATCTTCCTCCCTTGGGAGGGGTGAGCTGGGAACCAAAAGTGGACCTGGAAAACACAAACCCTCTAAGAGGTCTTTCAGGGGTTAAATCCCAAACTCAATTTTTAAAGCACTTATTTCCATACACAGAGATAAAAATGTAAGAGGATTCAATTCAACACTACAGCTAAGTCAATGCCTAGTCTGGGATACTGAATGGAAACCCTTATTAATATATCTTTATGTCCAGTTCATGCGTTCTGGATGACTACCCCTATATAACACCCCTCTCTTGGAATCCTCCTGACCCCACTGAGCCAAGAAGTAGTTCTGTTTTGCAAGTTTAAAAGGTTTATTTGATAATTTAAACAATAGATATATTTATCACACTTTATAATAAATTAATAATTGAATATCACACTGAATCTGAGCAGTAATCAATAATGGATAGTCTGGAACTAGCACACTTGTGAATAGGAACAGAAGAATAATGTGGTAGAGAATGCTTTATATAAGTTCAGATGGATGTAATGTTGAATGAAAATGCAATACAGAAAATACTCAATATGATTTCAACAAAACAATGTAATCACTTTTCTCTGGCAATCCCCTCCCCCCTTTATGCAATGCAAGGAAATGGAAGGAACGCACACCGTTCTCAGAAATGCAATCAACTGTAATTCAGTTCACCCCAGCAAGCTTAGACTACAGAAGTTGGAAACACAGGCCCAAAATGCTTTTATATGTGCTGGCAATGAAGTGAAAAATATGCTAAAATGCTTTTAATTCCCTCTAGAGGTTCAGGGTGAGTGGTATCAAGTTAATATTAGTCCAGGCTCACTTTAGCAAGGATCTAGGAGTAACTAGCAGGTTAAACGAATTTTTGGCAACTGAAAGCAAGAAAACTGCTGTTTTCACACGTTGAGAAATTTGCAAATCGCGGCAAATTCGCGAGTGCGTTTTTCGCGATTGCGGCAAAACTATAGGGTCTAGCACTATTGTTTTGGGGTCCTAGGACAGCCTAGGATCTCAGCTTCCAGATGAAAGTTACTGCAAGTCTCTAGGACAAACGGTCACGGAGATATGAGCGATTAAATAAAGGTCGTTTTTCAGATTTGAAATTTTAAAGTTCAAAAAGACAAGTGCAGCTTGCAACTAGAAAATGACAGGTGACAGCTTTACAAATGACAGGTGACAGTTAGGAGACAGTTCTACTTAGATTAAAATAGGATTGAATTATATTGTTTTAACTAAGAGATTGGTTCTGCACAGTTCTACTAGGTACTCACACTATATTCTTGAATTAGAATGGGCCTCGCCACGGATCTGGTCAGGTTTTAGACTGGACTCTGGTCTGGTCTCTGCACTTCACAGTGATCTGGGTCAGCTCTCTCTCTAGCCTCTCTGGATTCTGGAGATTGATGGATTTGAAGTCTGGATCTCTCTGCACAGCTTTCTCTAGAGATTGATGGAGGTAAAGTATGGATTTTCCCGGCAGAGCGTCCCGCAGCAAATGGATTTGAAGGTCCCTATCTGTCCTGTCTGTCTGCTTTTATGTGTTTTGAAAATGGGTGTGTGTGCAGCATCACTAGCTCTACCCCTCTCCACTTGTCATTGGCCAAGCTTTCATTTCTCCCCTGATTGGGGGAGCTAAGTTGTGTCAGAGTGATGTCATTTTACAGCCTGCAGAAAGTCCACTCCTCCTGTCAACTTGCACACAAATCTAGATTTGAACCAAATACATATTTGCAGAGGTACATATTGTTTTAAAATCATATGCACCCATCACATATCACAGGAGGTATACCCTGTCCAAATCTGCTCTTTCTGGGAGCTTGCATTCAGAAATGGCGACATTTGCACTTTTTAACTGGTTTCGCAATATCGGACATTACCCCAAATTTACACACATGTGCGCAAGGAGTATGGACATTAGTTGATGAAGTGTCAGATTTTTCACATGCACACATTTTGAGTAATATCCTCTTTTCCGCTAAAACCCCCCTGAACATACCACCGGGTCCTAACACGTCTTAAAATGTGGGCAGAAAAATCACAAGAATTATGGTATCATTTAAATAATTTTCACAAGTCCTCTCTATGAATGATCCATCTTTTTCTAAAACCATATTCTGGCTACAGGGTTGTGTCCTTTCAGGTCACATGGTACAGAAACCAGTCTTTCCAGTTTCTGCCAAGCTCAGCGACCCTGCCCCTCCCAGCTTCTGCCAAGAGGAAGCTGTTTTAGGACATCTGCAATAAACCATCTGCCTGGGTGAAGGGGGTTGCATTGTTCAGAGCTCCTGTATTCTGTGGGGGCTCCCCTTAATTTAATTATCAGAGAGATGGCATATCCTTAGTGTGGCCAGCAGGAAACAGCCAGGCCTGGGAAGTTACTTGTGAATCAAGTTTCACTCCTGATGGGGGTAGTTGCCAGGCAAAATTGGAATCTCTTTAAGCCAGTTTTTAGCCACATGTCATTTCTGTTCCCCAGTTTTCTGCATTGAAATAACTAACAATTTTTTACATATGCAGCTAGAATGCTGATTCTAAGTTTAAAACTATGACATTTAAACAATTGCAGCCTATGTGACACTCAAAAGTAGGTCACTCATTTCTTTTAAACATTTAGATTTTTAGTGTCTTTCAGTCCAAATTTACTTAAACTGCTGAAATCCACAGCTCAGCCAGTCTTGTTATAAACCTTCAAGTCACTTCAGAATATAACTTTTCATCCTCTTTCCAGATTTTGTATGCCCACAATACTTTATTCTGCCAGATGTCCGCTGGTGTTCAGTGAGATTTTTGGATGTGTTGCAAATAGGCATTTTGAGCTGGCATTCAGAGAAACAAAAGGTGATTTTAAAGTGCGGTTTTTCCTTTGGCACACATTTCACTCATGGCACCCCGGCCCATCCTGCTTGCATTGGTGGGTGGCAAGTTAGGCAACCATTTTAGTGTGCACAACTGCGCGGTTTTCATAGATTCTGGCGCACATGTGGGCTTTTTCGGCCATCTTGGATTTCCTAAGCCCACAGCACCAAATGTTGTAGCATAATAGTCCAAACGTGGGTCAGAACACCCAACAAACCCCCCCCGCCCGACGGCACTTGGATTGAGTCGAGGGGATGTCGGGTGCACAAGGGTTTTGACCCACGCACTGGTATGTCCGCATAATCTTCTTCCAATTCTGCAAATGGCACAGTTCAGCATCTTTTCCTCCATCCGGTACTGATCGATCGGTTCTCCTCGCCGGTCCTGATGGGAATATTGGGCGGTACACCGGGCCCCTTGCGTCTCTGCTCCCGGTCTCCGGATCGTCCTCCTTGTCCCGTCTCCAGGTTTTCTTTCTCCTAGGACGACAACGGAAGAGCGGCAATACCTATTCATAGACATTTTTCCACCACTGTTGAGAGAGTGGGGCAGCATATGCTTTTCATCATAACGAAACATTACATTCTTATTTTGAAAAAAAAACAGTATAACTAAGAGACAGTTTCATGCAAATCACAATATTTTAGAGACTAGATGTGGTATGTTTTATGGTTGGAACTGAATTAGTCTGAGACAGTACCCGCTAGGATTCCAGAGGATTCCTCCAGTTGTTGCAGAGTGTGCCTGGGATGGCAACATTTCAACTGGTTTATGTGGACCCACTTGTCTTCCCCCTCTGCCAAACCGCCTTTGGGGATGCGGATCTTGTAGGCCACAGGGGAGATCTTGTCGATGATCTCAAAGGGTCCCTTCCATGTAGGCAAGAATTTCCGCTGTTTTGCCTGGTTTCTTTGGAAGTTGTATAGATAGACCCGGTCCCCCACCTGATATTCCTTCCTGGAAGTTTTCAGGTCATAGTGGGTCTTCATGCTATCAGCTGATCTTTCTAGATTCCGCTGAGCATAAGCAAAAGCATGTTGGAGGTGTTTCCTTAAATTCTCCACATACTCATGAGTAGTGGAGGCATTTATCAGTGTCTGCTCTTGGGTCCTGTAGAGCAAATGCTGAGGAAGCACCATCTTGCGCCCAGTCATCAACTCAAATGGTGACATTTTGGTTTCAGATGAAGGGGTAGATCTGATGGCCATTAGGACCAGAGGTAATCGGATATCCCAACTTGGCCCAGAATCTGCCACAAACTTCTTTAATATGCTCACAATGGTTCGGTTATATCTTTCTACTGCCCCAGAAGAAGCTGGCCGGTAAGCAATATGCAACTTCCTTTTGACCCCCAGTATCTCCCACATCTTTGTCATTACTTCACTGGTGAAGTGGCTACCCCTGTCTGACTCAATCCTTTGAGGTAGACCAAAACGGGAAAAGATGTGGTTAATCATCAGGGCAGCTGCGGTTTCTGCCTTGCAATTTGGGGCTGGGAGACATTCCACCCACTTGGTAAACAAGCATGTCACAGTCAACATGTACTTATTCCCCCTAGCAGAGCGAATAACAGGGCCTACAAAGTCGATTTGTAAATCTGACCATGGCAGTGTCATCCCCCTCTTTTGGAGAGGCGCACGGTGCGTGAGGGATGATGGCTGAAATTGTGCACACACAAGACACCCCTTCAAGTATTGGTCAAGGTCCTGCCCCATGTGTGGCCAGTATTCAACCTCTCTTAAGATTTCCAATGTTGTGTGAAACCCCCTATGACCGGCGGTGGCCGCATCATGGGCGTGACTTAACATCAGGCTTCGGAATGAGGTAGGAACCACCCACTGATCGTGGCCAGCTTTGGATTTCCTTACCAACAAACCGTCTTGGATCCGGAACATTTTTGGACATTTCATCAACACTCTTAGGTCCTCTTTCCCAGTGTAATCGGTATCCGTCAGGGGAAAGTTCTCAGGGTCCTCAATGTGCTGGTAAAATTTACCAATTATTGGATCCCCCTTCTGAGCGGTAATCAAATCAGCATCAGGGGTCTCCTTACTCCATTGGGCAATTGAAAGGTCGTTGTGAGCATTTGTCTGGGACCTAGTGATAGCAGTGACCTGGATTTCCCCCAATAGGGACTCAATCTCAATTAGATCCCCTTGGATGGCCCCGGTTTTGGCCAGCTGATCAGCTAAGTCATTTCCAGTTTTGTCTGGTCCCTCTTCTTTGGAATGACCCTTGATCTTTTTCCAATAGATGGTCATCTCATTCGAGGTGACCAGATCATCAATGTTTTGGATCAACTTCCCATGTTTCAAGGGTTTGTTGTTAGCACATAACATGCCTCTGGTTTTCCAATTAACCAGGTGCTCCACGAACCCGTTCCGTACATAATCCGAATCTGTGATTATGACCAGTTCGTGGAGTTGATGCTGGACAGCAGTGAGGATGGCCTGATGCACAGCCATCAATTCTGCCACCTGACTACTTCGGGGACCAATTTTGTATCCAGCGGAGGGTTCTGGGGACTCATTCACCCATGCTTTCCCTACGCCGGCCACCAGTTTTTCTCCCCGTTGTTGTCAACATGGTACGAGCATCCATCCACATAGACAGTGGGCATTCCCTCACACTTGTCCTCTTCAAAGACTTTGTGGGGGGAATTAAGGTATGCCTCCATGTTGTCCTTTATTTTTAGACTTTCGTCCTCGAGACAGTTTTCTCTGGCACAATCATGCAAGTCCGCCAGACCTTGCGCGAGGGGACTCTTCTTGTTTTGGCCATATCTGACCTCCACAGGAAAGCCTTGCATTGACAGAATCCAGGAAGTAATTCGGGAATTACTCACATTTCCGGCCCGGATTCTGTCACTTTGGAGATATTGCAGAGGCTGGTGTGGAGTCTCCACTATGATGTGTTCCCCCAGGATAAACGGGCGGTAATTCTTCAATGCCCACACCGTTGCCAGGAGTGCCTTCTCACAATCGTTGAATTTTTCCTCCACAGAGGATAAAGTTTTGCTCGCATAGGAGATTACTTTATTGACCTTGTCATGCTTTTGGTATAATACTGCCGTCAAGCACGTATTAGAGAACCCCGTCTCCAGGAAGAACTCCTTGTTTCTGACAGGGTAAGCTAGGCAAGGCGCTTGTGAGAGGCTTCTTTTGAGTTGTTTTACTGCCTCGGCTTGTTCCGGACCCCATTCCCACTTGACCCCCCCCTTCAGGAGATGAATCAGGGGTCTGGTGATCTCTGCGTAGCCCTCAATGAACTTTTTGCTGTAATTAGTCAGTCCAAGGAGGCTCCTTAGTTCCCGCAGAGTTGTGGGGTCTTTCAGTTTCTGAAGTGCTTCCACTTTCTTTTCCTGGGGACAGAGACCCTGAGGAGTAATCTCATGCCCCAAGAAATTAACACGGGTTCTACACCACTGTGCTTTCTGAAAGGAAAGTTTTGCTCCGGCGGCCATCAACTGGGTCAGAACATAACGGATCTCCGCTATGTGTTCCTCCACAGATGAACTTTTGATGAGGACATCATCTACATAAGCCAGGTTACCCCTCGCACCCAGGTCGGGCATGGCCTTATGTAGGAAAATATTGAACTCATTACCGGAGTTAAGGTATCCGAAGGGAGTCCGGGTCCATGTATACTGCTGGCCCCCGAAGGTAAAAGCCAGTTTGTATTGGTCCTCCCTACTGACCGGCACGGTCCAGTATCCATTGGTCAGGTCTATTGCAGTGAATACCTGTGACCCCTGGATCTGGGCCAGCCCTTGGTCAATGTAGGGCAGAGGCCATCGGGAAGTATGGACCCATTTGTTGAGCTCCCTGAGGTCGGCGCAGAGTCTCCACTGGCCGTTTGGCTTCAATATTCCCAGCACCGGATTATTGAAGGTGCTGTGGACTGGACGGATTATTCCCCGGGACTCAAGGTTCTTAATTATTTCAGTAAGGGACTCCATGGATGCGAGAGGCAAACGATATTGCTTCACAAACACTGGAGTCATGCCAGGGTCCGTGGGGATTGTTGTTGTGTGGATGTCGGTGCGGCCACAGTCATATGAGTCTACCGCAAAGAGATCTTGGAAATCCAAGAAAACTTGTTTCAACTTTTGCTTTTGTTCCAGAGTCACACAGGCATCAGCTAGGTTGACTCTCTCTTCCACCATCTGCCTGAAGCCTGGAAAGACTTCTGGTTTGGCTATCTCAGCGGCCTCCTCCAGCTGGGTGGAGAAGTCCCTGGTCAGAGTGCTGATTTGGACTGGAGGCTTCAGGTGGGAAAGGCAGCCCTCATGGACCTGGAAAATCACCTCATCCCTCCTGAAGTCACAAGCCACATCTTCCTTACCATAGGGGCAGGAAGTGTACACCAGGAAGTTCCCCCCATGCCGGGTAAAAATCCTGTCTGGTGTTGTATTGTCATCACTGTCACTGTCAAAGCAGTCCTTGGGGATTGGCCCTAACAGTTCATTACCTAAATCTATGGAAAAATGTCGGTCATCAACCGCCATTCCAATAATGGTGCCTGCGGCTAGAGTAATACTCTTTAAGTTATCCACCTCTATTGGAATGGTGTCATGTTCTATGTTGACTAATGGAGTTGGGTTTACCCCCAACCCTTGCTGTTGGAGAGAAGCGTTTAGATGTATGTAAGCATCAGGGTTTTTCAAATGTTGTCCTCTTTTAACTTTCACTTCCAGGGAGAATTGTCGGGTCCTTTCTGGGATGGTGACTTCCTCTTTAATCTGAATTTCAACTGCATAAGGTAGCAATTGAGCTGACCTAAATGCTTTTTCTGGATCATCAAAGCCCATGGGATTATCCGCTAATCGGGACCAAGCTTTGAAGTTTATTAGGTCCAAACTAATGGCAAAGCGATTGAGAATGTCACTGCCTAAGTAAAAGGCGGCAGGGACGTCTCGCACGACCCAACAATTGTGGACTATGCTCTTGTTGCCAATGGAGATTTTGAGCATACACCTGCTTGGCAGGAGATGTTTGGAATTAGGTGCTTCCAGGTCCATTTCCCATTTGTCTATCAGTTTGAAGGTGGGAATGGCTGGATCTTTTGGGAGTTGGCGAAACATGGCTTCGCTGATGAAGCTCTTACCATTGTTCACGCACACTCGAGCGAGAACAGAGTCCTTCCCATCATTTAACTGAACAGGGATGAACAACTGCTCTCCAATTTGCTGAATATCAGCCAGGCTCTGAGCTGATTGCACATCTTGCTGGACTATAGGAGTGGGAGTTTCTGATTGTGGATTAGTATAGAATCTCAGAGTGTTTCCTTCCAGCGTGGAGTACCACTTTAGACTGGAAGGAAGGTTGATTTTCAGAAATAGATAGGACCCTCCATCACCAGTCTGTTGTCCTACTGCTATTACTGTCACGTCTGGAATTTGGCTATTCTGGAAGTGAAATTCTACTTGGTCAGATTTTTGTTCAACCATGTGGCAGGTGCCGTTTAAACTAACATGGTTGACACTCTGTTTTAATTTTATTGGTCGGCTAGTCTGGGTCCAGAGGACCTTGTTTACGCAATCTATTAGGTGACAACCTTCTCAGGAGGTCATTCCATAGTAAACAAGGGGTGCCCTCTGGAGTCACTACTATGACCGGGTGTTTCACCTTGTGTCGCCCGATCTTAATGTCCAAGTCTGCCGTCCCCTCGACGGGAATTTCCTTCCCGTCAAAGTTCTGGAGTTGTCCAGGAAGTGAGGTGAGAGGAATTTGGTAATTCCCTCCCCTTCCTGCATTCAGTTCATCAAAGGCCCTTCTGGACAGAAGGGTAGCTTGAGATCCAGTGTCCACCAGTGCCAAAATTGTACCCTGCCCCTGTACTTGGACCGGGGCATAGTATCTTCCCTCCTTCTCCTCAAGGGGGCACAGATAATGCACATTTTTGGACAACTGGTGGGCTAACTTTCTGGTTTTGGACATTGCTAGAGAAGAAATTTGGGCAGAATTCTGTGGAGAGCCTTGGGAATCTGAAAGAAAAAGTTGGCATACTCTGGTTTCTCTTCAAACCGAATAAATCTTTCGCCTTTTACTAAAGATTTCCGTCGAGAGGAACATTAAAGAGTTTCACTCAATTTTTTGAAGCCCTGCCAAGTGCAGGGTTAAAAAAAAAAAAAAAAAAAGTTGGCAACTGGAGATCAGAGCCATTGTGGGTTCCCCTGGCTCTGGTTCCGGGCCGCCCCGCCCTTTTTGGAGGCAGTCACCAGGATGGGTTTGAACCAGGGGATTTTCTTGCTGTTGGTTCTGGGATGAGATGGTGGGCGGCGGTAGCTCAGTCTCCACATCTCCCCAGTCTGGATTTGCATCCCTAGGGACCCATTTTTCTTTGGGAGGAGTTCCCCCCTCTCTGAAGGAGAAGATCCTTTTCCCAGGATCTTCTGAGGATCCCTCTCCCACAAATTGGAAGATCTGTACCTCCTCCTCAAACTGAGTCTGTTTGGGTCTTTTGTTTCTCCTACCCCCCCTCTGCTCCTTAGGAGGCAGACTTTCAGGGGCAAGAGATTTTGTTTCCGGTTCCTGGGTTTCCAGGGGCTGTTTACAAGTGAGGAAGGAAGCTTCCTCCCAGGCTTTACACCCCCCTTCCCTTTGTGCCTCCTCCCTGGGAACCGGTGAGTTATCGGGGTGCTGCCCCCGTCATTGTTCTGGAGCACCAGGTCCAGAGTTGGGTGCGTTCTGCTTGCATTGGTGGGTGGCAAGTTAGGCAACCATTTTAGTGTGCACAACTGCGCGGTTTTCATAGATTCTGGCGCACATGTGGGCTTTTTCGGCCATCTTGGATTTCCTAAGCCCACAGCACCAAATGTTGTAGCATAATAGTCCAAACGTGGGTCAGAACACCCAACAAAAACGTCCTTTTTTATGGCGGTTTATATCTCATAGTACAGATCTTCAATATTGTGCCAACACGGGCATTGTCAGTATGCAAAACTGTGAGAAACCTAGCAAGATAATTTATCATTGCCTAAATGGGTTGAGCTCTGGGAGAGATGGGGTCTGCTGGGGGAAGTGAAAGTCTGTGACTGTGAGGGGTTTAGGCAGTAAAGCATAATGTAATTTGGAAAATTGGATGCACGAAAACATCAGTGTTAAGCCTGCAGGACACCGGTTCAAATCCCAGCAGGGCCAACCCAGCCCTTCATCCTGCCAGGGTTCTATAAATGGAGTACCATTGAATTGGGTAATAATGACACCAATTAAAGCACTTGATAGCAGAACAAACCCGGCATGAAGCACTATATAAACGCATCAAACTATTATATCCGAAGCCCGTTGCTGCAAAATACACACAAGCCTCCTTATATGCATGTGTATTGGCATCTATAGAAGTGACCTCACAGTAAAGGATGGTCGTGTCATCACAGTCTTTAATACTCCAGTCAATCATGAGGGGTGATATTACAATACATCTCAATAAGTAACCCAAGAGAGAAATGTATTTATTTTATTTATTTATTAGATATTTATAAGGCGTTTGTACAACACAACAGTGTTCCAAAGTGCCACAAGGCACAAGGGAGCAACTAAACAATGAAATGACAATGGGCCTCATTACGAGGCTGGCGGCCGCGGAATGAACGGTGCTGGTAAGGGACCAGCACCGTTCATTTCGGGCCGCCACATTACGAGTTTGCTCGTGGGTGGCGGTATGCACCTCTGGGCCAGACCAGATGTGCATACCGACCACCGCGAGAAGACCAGGATGCTAACAACGGACACGTCATTAATGGGTCCGTTTTAGCATCCTCCCCATTCCCATTGAGCCCTATGGGGGCGCGAATGGGAATGGGGATGTTCTGGGTCCCGGTCCTGAGAATAGGGAATTACTGGGCCTGCAAAAGTCAGAATGGCCGGTAATTCCCTTTTTTCAGGACCCAGACCCGGACCCCGCTAAGAACGGCATGGCTACCTCCAAACTCGTAATGAGGCCCAATGAGTAAATAGAACCGAACAGCGGTCCTACTAGGCCTTGTTACATACAAAGTGTGCAAGTGCTGTGAAAAGAAAAGGAAGAAAAAAGGATCAAAAAGGGTTTGTGGAGGGTATACGTGCTAATTAGGGTTCCCTGGGGGAAGAAGTGCCAGAGGTGCCAATTGGGGGGGCAACAGGCAAGTGCATGGGCGGCGACATCCCAGGCTGAGCGGGAGGTCTACCGCCCAACAGGTAAGTGCCAATCTCAGCGACAGAGGGGGTGGTTAGCAAGGGAGGTAGAGAGAGAAGGAGGAGGAGAAGAGAAAGGTCTTGAGTTGTTTGCAGAACTTGAGGTGATCCGGTTCAAGAATGAGAGAGAGGGGGAGACTGTTCCAGAGATGTGAGCCAGCCGAGGAGAGAGAACTGCTCCCAGCTCTCTGCTTGGAGAAGCGCTTGATCAGCAGAGAATTGGTGCCAGAGGATAGAAGGGATCTGGAAGGAGAATATTGAATGAGAGAGAGTTACAGGTAGCATGGTCCCAGGCCTCAGAAAGCCTTATGGATGATGCAAAGAGTCTTGAATTTGATCCTTGGGCAACCAGCAGCCAGTGGAGAGATTTTAGGGCTGGAGAGATACACTGCCTGGGCTTGATGCTAAGGATAAGTCTTGCAGCCCTATTCTCGATTAGTTGAAAAGGGCGGAGGGAAGAAAGAGGTAGGTTGAGAAAGAGGCTGTTGAAGTAATCCAGCCTGGAGAAGACCAGAGCTCTAGAGACATTAAGCTTCTGGGAGGAGTTGAGGAAAGGGAGAATGCCTCTAAGGAGGTGAAGTTGAAAGTAGGCCTTCTTGGTGAGATCCAAGATGTGAGGAATGAAGGAGAGAGAGGAGTCGAAGATGACCCGAAGGTTTCTGGCTTCAGTGGAAGTAGATGGAGAAGCAAAGCCTATAGAGCGTGGCCAGAGTGTAGGAGGGAATAGGTGTCTGGAGGTGCGCCAGGACTGGATAGCAGATAGGCAGTCCAAGACGATAGAGGTGGATGAAGAGGATGAGGAGGGGAGCTTGAGGAAGAGTTGTTTGTCATCTACGTAACACTGGAAGGTACGACATCCTTTCATCGCCTGCCTGTTCATCCCCAGGCTTTTTAACTTGCACATTCCATCAAAAATTAATAACCATGATCACATTCAATGGAATGTGCACGTTAAAAAGCCTGGGGATGAACAGGCAGGCGATGAAATTACATGGAACCCACCGGAAATGAGGAGAGAAGGCAGAGATAAGTTGAGCAAGCAATGCAAGGTGGATATTGAAGGCCAGGGTGAGAGGATAGAGCCCTGGGGAAAACCATATGCAGAGAGAGTGGTGGTGGAAGAGAAGGAGCCCAGTAGAACCTGGAAGGGGCGGTCAGTAAGGAAGGAGGTTAACCAATCTAATTCCCAGTCTGATATACCAAGAGCATCTTGGAGCCGCTTTATGATGATAGAGTGGTTGATTGTGTCAAAGGCGTAAATGAGGTCAAGGAGAATGAGGACAGCAGGAGAGTTAGAGTCAAGATTTGGGAGCAGTTCTTTAAGGGTGTTCAGGAGAGCAGTTTCTGTGCCTCTGGCTACTCGGAATCCAGTCCAGATTGATGGTTACCTAGACAACCTACGAGTTCAGTGTGTTGGGTCAATTGGAGGAAGACCAACTTCTGGAGGAGTTTCCCAAGGAACTACCATTTGCAACATGTGAATGGTAACTATGATTGATGTATATGGAAGAACACAACATTCCAGTGTTACTCACTTTGTGAGAGGTTTTGGATTGCAATTTTCATGAACCTTCACCACCGACTGTGATGGTTAAGAATAGTGGGAGTTGAAATCAAAAATATATCTGGAGAGCCACTGAATGAGTATCCATACATAGTGTAATAAAACGAGTCGTGTTTTTTTCACATAAACTGTAAACTGAATCATTCCCAATGTTGGTGATAAAGGAACAGTGGCATTAATCAATTGGTGGTGATCACATATTTTCTATTAATGAAAAACAAGGAATTTTAATGCAGTTTACAGTTTAGGTACCAATATACAAATCACATAATACGTTTACCCGATAATATATGAATTCTTATAGACACATGTTGAGGAAAACGAGTGTGATTTTAGCTTTATTTTCCCAATCATGAATAAAAGCCTAGTAGAACCAACATGAAAATATGCCCCTAAATCATTCCCTGTGGGTTTTACACTCATTCAGTCAAGAAACACAGTTATAGAACATGGATGATACAATCACCAGCATGGTACTGTGCAATATATCTCCAAAAGCAGGTGACCACATTGTGCATCAGTATGTAGCTTGTCTCTCATTTCTAATCATGCAATATTCACACTCCTTATAGGACTTTGTTGCCATGGCAGATAATAGTGTGCCTTGCTGACAATTGCCCACCATCCCCCTCCCCTGTTAGCTCCCGGCGACCTTTTTCTCTGCCTCCCTCACTGTCTTCTTCTCCCAATGAGAGTAATAATCTGTGATCAGATTGATAGTGCAGAAATAGGCCTGTGTTGTTTCTTTTTGGTCAGTTGAGGGGTGGAGGCGAAGGATAATAAGCTTCTGGGAAATCAGTCACAGGAAAACTGACGTGAGGATCAGAAGAAGAAAGATGTTTCTAGGTCTGAAAGTTTAAGTGAAGGGCTACATTCTTCAATCAAATAATTGTGCCACCTGTGGACATTTTAGTTTGTGATTGAATTCACTGACGCAGAATGTTTGGAGGGCGCTGGTAAGATCTTTTTCCGCTGAAGATTTCTGTGCGGGCTAATATTATGTTAGTCTCTTCTCAATGCCACAGCTGAAGTTGTAACAGCCGTATTTTGACCCAAGTGGAGAAACAAATTACTCTTGAATGATTAAATGATAAATTAAGTAAAAAAAAGGACATTTATTTTTGGTGACAGGGGTACCTTTTGGTACACAAATTCAAGGATTTCTTTTTCACCGTGTTGCTCAGTTTGGAAAAGTTCCAAGGTTGAGAGTCATAAGTGCCCTCTTTGGCAAACCACTAGTATCCCGGTCCTCCAGGCACAACATTTCCGGGGCTGGGAATTATTCAACCAGTAATATCAGACAACTAAACCAATTACCTGGTCTCTATCCAGCCTTGAAAGGCTCTTGCAACCCTTTGCCTGTACGAAGAACTTACATTCGTAGGTGGTTAATGAGCGGGCCAACGGAAGGGCGTAGAGGGGGAATCGTTTTAGGGAGAAGGTGGATCTTTGTGATAACCATGATCATCTTCCCAGCAATGACATCATGGGTCCCGTCTGTCAGAAAGGCTGCATGCTCTTGAAGCTGTGACTGACATGTCTGCTCACTTGTATGGCCGACTGTGTAGATGGACATTTCCATTACTGAAGATGGGCACGGTGTTGGTACTGTGTCTAAAGTTCAACCGATCCTTCATATCCAGGGCTGGTGCCCCGATTACTGTCCGTTTCCATTTTCCAAAGATATGGACTGTAGACATGGAAGAACCTATCAACACTATTAACACTTAAATAATTACAGTAACATCGGCAGCAAGGACTTTCAAGATTTAGTCAGGACAGGCAACACACATTTCTCTTCCCCCGCACTAGACTGATATGCTTTAGCGATTGGAAGATAAGGCCAACAGCTAACAAAATCCCCCCCCCCTGCCTTTGATGGATTTAATGTTACACAATCTTCAAGCATGCATCATGTCTTAAAGAAAAGCAATAAGCAACACTCCTGATAGACCCCTGGATCTTATATACTCCAACTGTGACATGAGAGCAGTCATTATCCTAATTAAGTAAAATTAATGATGCTCTTCGAGGACGAGTGATCGCCAATAAATGCAATCGGAAGATCTTGTTAAAACCTTGGATACAATGTTTCCTCTCCTTTGGCTTGCCTTAGTCACTGCTATTATGTTATCACAGCTACGCCATGGCAATTACCCAAAGTTTGACCCCCGTGGGTGCAGAATTCACGCCAGTAGATGAGTCGGACATGATGCCCTCACTTTGTGGGCCCTTCACTGCTTCCCTGTGAGAAAAGGGGGTAATCTAGATAGTTGTGTGTATTTACACAAGTCCCACAATTACTCAAGGCTCACATTTCTGTTATCTCAGTTCACCAACTATGCTCCCCGCCCGTGCACCTTCCAGTTTGATGCCTGTAATTCCTTGATGGTCACCCACTATCACGAGGCATGTAAATGGTGGCAGACCCCTCTTAGCAATTGTCCGGGAACTTTGCAAATCCCAGCCCTGCTCAGACTTGACCCATTGAGTATCATCCAAAGAGATGACCAAATACAGCTTTCCCAACAGTAGGTTCTCTATGCAGAGGTCATTGTTGGAGTTCAGAAACATGAGTGCCCTTAGGCTGGCTTGAGACAGATTGCAAAGCCAGAGCTCTCCAGTGTCCCCTTGCCAGACGTGAGAACATCATCCAAGTCAGGTAATAATGTCCCCATACATAATGTCCCCATACATAAAGTCGCCGGGAAAATCCATTGGCCACATTAAATATGGTGATATAATGCCTGGGGACGGGTTGCAGGCAGAGACGTCTTTATGGGAGGGCAAAAGGGGCACTTGCCCTGGGCCCCCACCCTGGCGGGGGCCCCAAGAAGGAGCCCTCTTAAAAAAAAGTCAGTTTCCCTAAGTCAACAAAATGAAGTGTCACACATCAGGATTTTCTATGGTGTGCTGCTAAGACTAAACCTATTTTCTGTCTGTTGTTGACAAGTACATGTTGTTCTGATCTTTTCATCCTGTAATACTTTGTTCAATGTGGTATACATAGTTTGCGTGGCACAACACCTGTAGCATCTCACCTTTCTGTGGGGATTATATTTATCGTGTGCAATAGCCAAAGTTGAAATACATTTTGATACATTTGAGTGCCCCTATGGTTCAGAGGATAGCTCAGTGTGCTAAGCACTCATTGCTGAGATATGCATTCATATGCAAGATTACCAAATTGCAGCAAGTCCGACACAGCGTTTAGAATGTATGAAGTTGTTAAGCCTGCATGTATATGTACTTTGTTTTATAGCACTCGAGGTGTTATCATCACCAGTGTACCTGCACCAGATAGCGGTTGCTATAGAAACTAACATAGCATCCGTATGGTGAAGGTCTTGCAATTGGTTTGTTTAGATGGGGAGTTCTAAAACCTAGGCAGGCACCTCTAATGATGACAATAAAGCGTTAGAGAAATTCCAGACTGTGGAACCAAAGCGTTCATGCTCGCATCCTGGCTTTGCCAACAGATGATAAAGTGATCCTGGACAAATCTTATATTACTGACAGTACTGCACTGCCTTCTATGAAAAGGTTTACTTCTCACATACTGGTGGCATTGTTTGGCCAATTACCTGATCTTTCCTAACATCTAGGCCATTTGAGTGGAAGGAGTTCTAGACAGAAGAGAGCAGACAAGATATTGCAGGTTTCATACAAGCATATTTTAAGGTCTGCTTATGTGACAACAAAACGGTTTGCTTTTTTGTACAATTCAAAGGTTTTTCTGCACCTTTTTAAATACCATCACCCAAGCCTGTGTTTGGGGTGTATTTAAAGCTTTAAAAAACAAAAGAGAAACCTATCTGAAATCTTTTAAGATCACACGCGTAGTCTCGGGAGGATAGCACAGGGGTAACGTGCTTGCCTTGGAAGCAAGATGGCACTGAGCAACACAGGTTCGATCCCCGGGTCCCCGCTTAGAAACATCTGGGTATTAAGCTTGTTGTAAATAACCTATCATATCACATCCATTAGTATGCTGGTATTTATATACTTTCCTTGATGATGGAGACAATGAAGCTAGAATCATTTCCATTTAGCATGTTTCTTTAACGTTTTTTTTTTAAAAAAATGTTTATATTGGGTTATGTGATTTTAATATTTTCCAAGTCAGTTCTGTAAAATGGGATTATTTTAGTTCAGGGTAAAAACTAGAAAAGAAATTGGTAAAGAGCATAAATTGCAGAGTGGGAACGAATCCCATCTTCACCTCTTAATCAATGTGTGATCCTGGGTGCCTCATTTAATCTTATATTTTCTCACCTGTCAAAATTGCAAGTCCCTAAACCTTTCAAAATTGTCAGACCTTAAGAGTGATTTCGTTCGTAGGGTATGATCTTTAAAAAAGTCTCACTCATGGTTTCACTGGCTACATATAGTGTTGCTTCCTCTATAATGATAGTGAGCATTGATATATTACACACCACAGTCATCTGTTTCTTTGCTTTTGAATGGCAACACTGCTTGAAAACTATGTCCCACTTCTAATCTCAGTCTGTCGGAATACGGACACCTTCCTGGTATCGTCAAATCGTCATCCACTCTCTATGCTATGGTATGTGTAGTTTTATCATTGCTTCCCGTTGCTCACCTGCTTGAGCACTTTTGATGTCTCTGAGGCAGCTAATCCGAGTCGTTTGACTATTCTGGATTATGTGTACCTTTGTCATAAAATCTGTGTCCTGCAGTTATACTATGTCCAGTATACCGTCCACGTGGTTGCTATTGATGAAATGTTTGCTGTACTTATGCTTGAACATAAGTACCCTCGTTGTAGACTGCTAATGTTGCCCTTGAAATGCTACTTGTTTATCACTCTGATTACAACATGAATGAAGAGGGTAAGGTATATGAAAGGGAGTTTACCATGTTTATATTAATCTCTGCGAGGCAGCATATCAAGCTATGGGTTGTCATCATGACATGGGGTGGGGCGCACTAGATATTCTATATCCCTTAATTCCTTTGGTCTGTTGGAGGGGGGCCCCAGAGGTGTCCGTGCCTGGGCCCCCAAATTGCTTAAGATGGCCCTGGTTGCAGGGATGTCCCCTGCTCCCCTTGTAAAAACGAAATAATAATTCAGTGTGTTGAGGGGGTCTCCCCCGCATGTTCAATGTAATAATGTCTCTGCAAAAAACATTTTTGCGGCAACATTATTACATGGAATCATCCAGTCCTGTTTTTTTCTTGGATCACTGGGGCGTTTAGCTTCCCTGGGAGCTCTCTGTGTAAAGATTCATCCCTTCCAGGTCAGGTATTGACTTGTCTCTTGCACATGCTACTTTCCAGGTCTTCCAGAGGAGGTTTGACGGTTCAGTGAATTTCTACAGAGGCTGGGCCGACTACGTGCACGGCTTTGGACACGCGGACGGAGAGTACTGGCTGGGTAAGCACAGAGGCAGCAGAGTGCATTTACTGGCAAAGAGTGGCAGCCATTAGTTCAGTTACACCCCCTGTTTCCTCCCCTGTCAAACCCCTTGGGGACGCCAACCATACCCAACTGAGAAGCATCACCAGGGCAAAACAAGTCCTTCATCTTTTGGCATCTTTCAGGGATGCCTGTGTTTGCTTGACAGAGTCACATTTAAAGCCACACTTGGGTTTGATTGTGGTGTTGACCTTACCTTTCTTGGACATAACCCAAGCGGAAAAGTCAAGTGTCCCTCGAGGCAATGTGCATAACCCGATGGCCCTTCATACGGGTTCAGAGGGGTCATTTATGCTATCTCATGTTGTTAATTCACACACATGTACAGTACTGCTGGTGGCTGCATCATTCGGTGCCTTGCCCTCACCTGCATATTGATTGGATGCACCTCTCAGTGCACTTCGAAATGTAAGTGTAAGTAATGCACAAGTATTTGACATGTGCACGTGTCATTTGCACTTTGACTCCCTTTCATGACTCTGGCGGGCTTTACTCAGGTGTAAATCACAAATGTACGGTGGGTGCAAGCCATTTTGGGAGAAAGTATTCCTCTTCTGATTGGGCCAGCCTGAGAGTTTCTTCCGGTCTTGTTTCTAGTGGGTGGGTCCTCAATGTCATTTAATTCAGATAGCGCTCCATACGCCCCCATTGGGCATCAGGGAGCCAAGTAACTGTCACAGAGGTGCTCGTGGCTGATATCGAGATTACAAGGGGTAAATAAAGCAGGGGCATAAGGAGGATGGAGAAAGCAGAAATTGTGACGACGCCATTTTGTTTTCTTTTCTTTGGGAACGGTAGGCAGCTTGTTGGTCGATGATGATAGTTTACAGGAAGGAGCATTATATGAAAGTGTGTCTCTGGAGGAGATGGTATCTGATGACTCCTTTTTCTGAGCTTCCTCCGCATCTTGAGCCTGTTCTCTTCTTCCGCTTCTACTGTCCTGATTTCGCCCTGCCCATTCTGCTGGAGCTGCTCTGTTTCTTGTGTCACTTCCGCTCGGTGCGCCAAGCAAACTGTGGTAACGAGGACAACACACTGGAGGGATAAGCAATACCTTTATTGCAACCAACCTGAGCCCAGCAGCACTCAGCCATCACATCCCCTAACTGCTCACCAGTGGAACTTAGAACCCTCTTAGAAGTAAACAAGAGTGTACAGCAGCAATGGAATTGAAGTATATACTGGAGTCGTAGAAAATACTTTATTTTCAAGTAAGTAATAAACTTGGCACCCCGCACTGCGACTGCATACATCCACTCCTCAAGCCTCTCTCAACGGTCACTCCGAATCCCCCAACAATCCAAATAACATTCCACACAAACATTCTATGCAGATGCAGTCAGGGAGCCCCATGAACATTAACAATGGGAATATGAATACAACATCATCCCCCTCCTTTAAATATTGAAAAGCAAACAAGTTACCTTTATAATTATACATGCCAGCGATAACTAACTAAATACACAGTCTGGAGACCAAATGAAATTACTATAATATTAGTCAGCAGGAAACAACAAAAAATTTAGAATTCAACTTTGCATAACATAATCTCTGGTCCAAAACGGTAATCGTCTTTCTCTTGTATTACGCACAAAACTATGTTCAGGAACATCATCACTTTGAGAGATATTTACTTCTCGAGCCTGTCTGACTATCCCCCCATTCACATCCTCCAACTCATAGTGAATGTGATCATCGCAAAACAAATCTGTCGCTCTTCTCTCACTTCCAAATTTCCCAACTCTTCCATGCTTCCCTTTCCACATCCATTTACTGACCCTATCCAAATTCCACGCAGCTCCACCAGCAACTCTAACAGCTCTTCTGAACACTTGTACCACCTCAACCGCACTGCTGTATTTAGGGTCACCCTTTCTCACGTTTCTACCAAACATAATTCGCACAAAATCTCCTGGTACGATTTTCAGCTTGGGCTCTCCTGTGGGGAAACTACTCTTAACCCGATGTCTGACCAAACTATGATTTCCACTATGTAAAGCTTTCCTGTGATTAACCCATTCTGGATTAAGCAAAGTATTAGGAGCTCTTCCCCTCATTAATTCAAATAGAGAGACATCCATTCCCCTCTTAACAGACATCCTACTACTCCATATCCTCTCCTTGAGAACCTCATCCACTGACAAATTATTACTCAAAGCCAACTCTACCGCCTCCACAATAACATGGTTATACCTCTCCACTAATACGTTGGTTTGTGGATGATATAAAGCTGAAAACCTCCATTCAATTCCCGATATCTTTGCAAAATCTCTCACTTCTCTACTTTTAAATTGAATTCCATTGTCACTAATGACTATTTTGGGAAATCCTTCCCTCCTGCAAATTTGAACAAAAAATTTTATTATCTCTTGACTATCAATTTTACTCACCACCTTGACTTCAGGCCACCTGAGTAGTAATCAACCAAAACTATCAAGAACTTCTTCTCACCAATCAACTTTGGATATGGCCCAACAATATCAATCCCTACCATTTCCCATGGTGCTTCACCCTTACAAATGCTAATAGGTTTAGACTTGACAACTCTACAACTCTTGTCACTGTTCTGACATGACCAGCAATTTCTAACCGCTCTCTCTATCATCAGATCCATACCTGGTCACCAGTATTTCAATCTCACATTGTTCTTTGTGCCCGTAATGCCAGGATGACCCTGGTGTGCTTTTTCAATAAGTTCATCATATAACTTACGTGGGGGAACTCGTTTTTCCCCCTTCACTAGAAATCCATCCTTCATTGACAATTCATCTCTCACCTCCCAGAATCTCAAACATGCTTCGCTAACTGCCTTCTTTTCAGGCCATCCAGATTTCATGTATTCATTGATTTGCAACAGTTCAATATCTTTGCTCAAGTCCTCAATCCAGGTATCCCTGGACGTGACCTCAAACACCACAGCCACCATCTCATCATCCATCTCCACCATTGTCTGCCCACTTCCCAATGGTAATCTTGATAGAAAATCAGCAACAACATTCCTTTTTCCAGGCACGTACTTCACTACAAAGTTGTAATCTTGCAGTTTAAGACTAAGTCTTGCCAATCTCGGCGAGGCCTTGCACATTTCTTTGACCGTAAGGACTTCAATCAATGGCTTATGGTCCGTCTGAATCACACATTTTGTTCCCCACAAATATTTCCTGAAATAATTCACCGCCCAAGAACAAGCCAGTAATTCCTTTTCAATTACTGAATATCTACTCTCTGCATCTGAAATGGCTCTTGAGGCATGACTGATTATTCTCTCATTGGCATCTTCATCTAACTGCGATAAAACTGCTCCCAAACCATTCCCGCTGGCATCCACTGTGATCTTACTCATCCTACCAAACTCAAACCCTCCTAACTTCAAAGAATTACATATTTCTTTTTTTATGCAACCTACCGCTTTATCGCAATCATCATTCCACACAAACTTAGCATCTTTTTTCAACAATTTTCTCAGCGGCTCTGTGATACTCGCAAAGTTTTTAACAAACCTATTATAATACTTGCATAACCCCAGGAATTATCTCAAGTCATCTTTGTTCTTTGGATTAGGAGACTCCTTAATTGCTTCAATACCATCCCTTTTTGGTTTGTACCCCTTGCCATTTACAGTATGTCCTAAATATTCTACTTCATCAACTCCAATTTTACACTTGCTTTGCTCAATTTTCAAACCAACATCTTCTAATCTTCTCAACACATCTTTCAACCTGTTATCATGTTCTTCCATTCCTTTTCCAAACACAATAATATCATCTTGATACACAAAGATCTCACTGAAACCCTTAAGAACATGCATCATAACCCTTTGGAATATGGCTGCCGCGGATGCTAAACCAAACGGCATGCGTTTATACCTATACAGACCATGTGGCGTAATAAAAGCTGTAATGTCTCTGCAATCCTCAGTAAGTGAAATTTGATGATAGGCTTTTGAGAAATTTAACGTAGAAAACACAAGCATTTCCAATACAATTCAACATTTCAGAAATAATGGGAAGAGGGAAAATATCAGTTATCATGTTCTTGTTGACATCCCTCAAATCCACGCAAATCCTGAGTTTGCCATTTTTCTTCAGTGCCACAACAATGGGGCTCACCCATTCGGAAGACTCCATTTTTTCTATAACACCTTCAGATTCCAACAATGTCAACTCCTGCTCAACTTTGTCAGCAATGGCAAATGGAACCGGTCTAGACTTTGTGTGTCTAACAGGTACAGCTCCTTTCTTGAGGCAAATTCTGTGCGCAAAATCCTTTAATAAGCCCAACTTTGACTTAACTTTATTTTTCTCCGCTGACACTTCCTTTCTTCGTTGTTGACTACTATTTACCAGCAGAATCTGTTGTTTCGTACATGGATCTAACCTGATTCTCAAACCAGCTTGGTCTCTCCATCCTATGATGTTCACACCTTTTTCTGCCACATAAACTTTAACCTGGGCTCATCTGTCTTTAAATTGAATGATACAAGAAAACCACCCAATCATTTTGATCTTAGATCCTTCAAATCCACCCGCATTTCTAATGTCTGGTGAAATCAACTCGCCTTTGAGACCACGTGTTATAAGGTTCTGCCATGTTTTCTTAGTAATAATTGTCCATGGTGAACAACTATCCACCTTCACTCTAAGCTTCCAATTATCTAGAACCACCTCGCAACTCAGGCACTTAAATTCTCCTTCCGGAAGTTCATGTATGAAGAACACCCTTTCTTCCTCTGACTCTTCCTCTTCATCCATGATGACAGAAACCTTCTTCTTCTTTCTACAAACAACTGCAAAATGACCTTTTATGCCACAATTTCCACATTTCTGTCCCAGTGCCGGACACTGTTTTGCATTCGCATAATGACCAATTCTGCCACAGTTATAACATCTGCTACCATCTCTTGGTTGGGCATTCTGAAATCTTTGATCATACTGTGTACGAGGTTCATTCTTTGGCCAATTTCTTCCTTGACCTTTATTTGAACTTCCTCTGTACTCTGGATTTTTTTCTTTATTGTTCTTTCCTGGAGTGGCTTCAGTCTTGTCTTTGGATCGCAGTGCATTAACCTGGCCTTGTTCTTCTTGTTCCTGTACTACCTTGGTAGTGTGGCGTTGCATGCTCTGTACAGCTTCTTCTTTCTTGTCTTTCATCTCCTTGGAGCATAATTGACTATGCTCCACCCGCTTAGCAATGGCTATAGTCTCCGGTAGTGATGGATTGCCAACCATCCACAGTCTGTCTTGAACTATATTATCTTTTGAGTGAATAATTATCTGATCTCGTATTAATTCATCAAGGGTGATGCCATTGCCGAATTGACAGGTCCGCGATAAGACCCTCAATGCTGAAACATATTCCTCAATACTCTCGTTTTCTTTTTGCACTCTGGTGTAAAATGTATATCTATTTATAGCCACATTATGGCCCTGTCATGTTCGTCAGCATCTCCAGCTTCATCTCTCGTCAATTCTGGAAGTTCTCTATACTTCTTCTGACCCTCTAATCCAAGGGCATGCAACAAAAGAAGCTTCTTCTTGCGAGATGTGAGTTCTTCATGTTCCACAGCTTGAACATAGTTTAACCAAAACTCCTTCCACTCTGACCAGACAACTACTGGTTGTCCTGGAGTCGGCAAAAAACTTGCTGGAGGCTAAATACTTATGCCCTGCATTCTAGTAATCCAAAAGGCCTTTCCACAGTTGTGCAAGTGTGGAGGTGTGGAGTTACTAAGACACTCTCTTGAAAATCTTTGATAATCTTTATGTGGGCATCCCTTTTTCAATCTTCATATAGGGAGAATAGGAAAGAAAAAAAATATATATTTTTTTTAAGTACTCGGACGAGGATGAAGGTGCCTAATCCTCATCCTCCCCAGACTTCCTGGTCCACAAAGTGCGCAATCACGTGAGCGCTGGAGGGTCCTTTACTCTTATGAAGCGCAATGCTGATCCTGGCCCTGAAAATGCTCACGATCACGTGAGCGCGAGCCAACAAAAGGTCCTTTAATCTAATACACGCGATGCTGCGTGCGTATGACTGGAAGCGATCGCACTTTCGATCAAAACTTCCCTTATTTACCCGGGAACACTTGCCTTTGACAAATGGCTTTGAATGCTTATGGGATGCCCTCCTTCTCTCAGCACAAACGAACGCGGATGCGGTCCGTTCGGAGCTCCAGCTCTCTTTTCAACGTGGGTTCTCCACTCCTCAAGCCTCTCTCAACGGTCACTCCGAATCCCCCAACAATCCAAATAACATTCCACACAAACATTCTATGCAGACACAGTCAGGGAGCCCCATGAACATTAACAATTGGAATATGTATACAACAGGAATCTTACACTGTAAGATTCCAGCAAGGTAAACAAACACACACAAACTTCTCTTCCCACTCTTGACGCATTTGCTGATTTCGGCACTGGTGGATCACTCGTTGCTCTTCTCTCTCCTGTCTTCTTATATCTGGTGTCGGTCTGTAGGAAACAACTCGTTGCAGACTCAGCTTGCTTGGTTTATCTTTTAGATATTTATTTATACGAGAGCCCCCAGGTGGGTGCACTCTTTCTGATCATCTCAGCTCTCCGATCTCCCCATTCTGGAACCCTCATCATTCCAGAACTATACTAACACACGCACTACATTATATTGCATCATAGCCAAGATACTATCAAACATAACAAGCTCTTTCCCAGTGCTCTTCTTATCTCTCTAATGGCGTATATTAAATGGGCTGGGAAATAGTCTTGTTGTCTACCTCTGAGTATTGGAGTTCTGCAAGGTTCGGTCCCCAGCCCCCTACTTATTTTTCTCTCTCTCCCCTCTGTTTTTCAATCTTTGGTTTCTTTTCCTGCCTCCCTTCACTATTCTCTTTTTTCTTTACTGTTTGTTGGCACCAAAGGTCTTGATGCTTTCTGACTCTTTTCATCTTAATCTTTCAAGTGCGTAGATTCTCTTTTTTCTTACCCTTTCTCCTGATCACTGCTTTTTCCCTTCTTCTGTTTCTTTTTCTCTAGATTCTTCTATTGTTTCTGGATCTGTGTGTTATTTAGTTGTTGTCTTGGACCCATTTCTTTCTTTCTCTGCTCAAATTTCTAGTCTGATTCGCCCGCTCCCAGCTGCACAAGATCTGGTAGATTTGGCTTTGATTACATTCTCTGCGGCTAAAACTTTTATTCTAACCTTACTATTGTTAGCATCTTAATTATTGTTCTTAAATTATCGTTGGTCTACCCTCCTGTGCCTTTGCTCCGCCTTAATAAGCCTTTACCGGTAATGTTCACTTCCTCTTTTTGCTTCGTGTTTGTGTTCTCATATTTCTCCATCTCTGGTCTCACTTCATGGGCTCTCTTTCCTGTCGTCCCCTGGATAATTTCTGGTGTATTATTTTTAAATGCATCCATGTTCTTGCTTCTTCTATCTTTCCTCTTTCTTTTTAAAAAAATGTCTTTATTGTTTTCTTTTAACAACAACAAACACATATTATTGGCACGTTGTATGGATTTTGCCCTTCCGCTGTCATTTCATAATTTTCACCAACAACCTTGTTAGTTCGGTCCGGACCTCCCGTTGGGTTGAACACCAGGTCTAGTACGCATATTGTTCTATTCTTGGGCTTCGTGCTCAGTCTTTCTGTTTTATCTATAGATCCTCTGTTTCCGTGGGATCTTCGCAGTTTCCCTCCTCTCCGTGGCCAAACAGGTCTTGTATTAGCGTATTCCATGCAGTTAACTTGTGCGCAGTTTCTCCTTCCCCTCTTGTCACTGCTCTCATCCACACCACAGTCTCTGCCTGTGTCCACTTCTGAAGGTCTGACCACCATGCTTCTATGCGCGGGCCCTCCCTTGACTTCCATGTCATTGCTAACCTTCTCTTGGCCAGTATACATATTAAATCTTTCATCTTCGCTAGATGCGATTCGTGTTTACTCCCTCTCAAAAAGAGGCCCAGTAGGTACTTTTCCGGGTGCTGCGCCTGGATTTGGAGTCTGCTTCTTGCTATCTTAAGTCTGATCCCGTCCCAGAAATCCTGTATCACTGGGCAGGACCAGAACATGTATACCATGTCCACTTCTTCCGATGAACAGCGGGGGCACCCGTTCTGGCTTCCAATCTGGACTTTATTCATCTTTTTAGGTGTGAGATATGCTCTATGCGTTACATATAGCTGTGCCTGCCTAAATCTTGCATTTCTGGATACTTTTTTTGGGTATCATTGGGCCCTGGTCCATTCTTGGTCGCTGAGGGGTCTCCCTAACTCCTCCTCCCAATGCTGCCTCGTGTGTTGCTCCTGTGGGTTTTTAACTTTCAATAACTGTTCATATAGCCTGGAGGTTGTGTGCGTTCCCTCTGCATTGTCGTACCATACATCTAATGTTGTCTCTTCCTCCTGGTCTTCCCAATCTGGCCATCTTTTCGTAATGTTTCTTATCATGCCGGTATTTAGGATGAATTGACCCACAGGTATTTCATGTTCGTCTACCATTTCATGGAAGTCCGCCCACCTTTAATCTCTTCTCAGGTCTCCAATTTGTGCTACACCTTTAGCCTCCCAAAGTACTCGATATGTTGCTAATGTGTTTGTGTCCCCTCCCAGGAGACCCGCTAGAGGAATTTGTACAGACTGCGGATCTTTTATCCCCTGGAGTTTCCACGCTCTTTTCCATAAGTCCACTGCAATGTTGAGCATGTTCGGCAGGGTTCCAAGCAGGGGTCTGTCAAGCCATAGTATTTCCCTTAAATAATATTGTTTCAGTGCTGGCTGGAAGATGCGTGCGTCTATTGTTTTGTCTTCCCCCAGGCATTTTACTGCAAATTGCAGCTTTCCTGCTAAATAGTACCTCTTGAAGTCTGGTAGTCTATTGCCCCCTTCTTCGTAGTCCTTCTGCAAGGTCCTCATTGTGATCCTATTTCTCCCTCCCCCCCATAGGAATGAATGTGTTTTCGTGTTTAGTTTGGTAAAAAAGGCCCTGCGTATGCTGTATGGGATGTTCGTGAGGTAGTATAATAGGCGGGGCAGTACCACCATTATCAGGAGGGCTGCTCTTACCATCATTCCCAGTGGGAGTGTCCCCCAGATGGTCATCGACTGCCATGTTTTTTCGAAGGGGACCAGTTGTTGGATGTATGGGTATCGGCGGTGTCATGATGTATCCCTATACCCAAATATTTGAAGGTGCGGGGTGCCCATGTCAGGCCCAGGTTCGGTAAACATTTTCTAGACGTGCCAAGGGGAAGAGAAGGGACTTCTCTTTGTTAATTGCTATGCCCGAAAGCCTGGTGTATGCCCCGATCGCTTCTAGGAGGCAGGGTAGGTTTGTGGTTGGGTTGCTTACGAATAGGAGCATATCATCTGCGTATAGCGAAATTTGGTGGAGTACCCCATCTATGTCTAGTCCGGTGTCTCTATATTCTGCTCTAAGGAATACCGCAAATGGCTCTAAGGCCAGGATATATAACATTGGCGATACTGGGCACCCCTGTTGGTTCCTCTATGTATTATCCACTGTTTGGAAGTGAATTGCCCAGTTTTCACCCTTGCTCTGGGTTCCTTATATAGTAATCTGATCCATCGGAGGTACCCCTCCCCAATACCAAAATGGGAAAGTACACTCACCAGCCATTCCCAGCGCACAGAGTCGAAAGCTTTGACAGTGTCCAGGGACACTATCACGCTCTTGTCTTGTATTCAATTTGTCTCATCTATCACGTGGTGTAATCTGCGGAGGTTCCAAGACGTATTCCTTCCTGGAACGTAGCCCGTTTGGTCCGGGTGAATCAGCGTGGGTATTACCCGTTTTAAGCGGTTGGCTAGGACTGCCGTTAGTATTTTAGCGTCTTGATTGATACGGGATATCGGCCTATAAGAGGCGCATTTCCTAGGGGATTTCCCTGGTTTAAGGATTGGGACGATTATTGATTCCAACAGGCTTGCCGGGAGACGCATGCTCTCATATGCGTCTTGGAATGTCTCTATTAGTTTCGGGGCAATGGCACTCTTTTATGTCTTATAGAACTCTCCCGGGAGCCCATCCGGGCCCAGGGTTTTGCCGGTGGGAAGTTCTGTGATCACGCTCTCTATTTCTTCCACCGTGAGGGGATCTCTTATCCCCCCTCTGCATACATTCTCTGTTTCTCCTTCGCTCTTCTGGCTCCAAAAACTTGGAATGTTATGTTATGTTAAAGGTACTTATATAGCGCACCGTCACCAACAGAATTGGTCCCAGGTGCTCTTTGCTTTACCTTTTATCGGTCCTTTCAGCTACATCTCTTCGATGTTTTTGTGTTTCTCTTAAAGCCCACGGCTTGGCCTTCTCTTAAACAGAATTTGCAACCACATGTCATCCATTTTGCAAATCAGCATATTTTTGTACTTGCTTATTAAATTATGAACTATGCTTTGGGGAAAGTGCTTTATTAAAACAGATTAAAAAAACAAATAAATAAATAAAATAAACAAGTGCCTTAAAATGAATCTGAGGGGTCACCAGAAGCCCGGTGATATGTGTGCTCTGCAGCTCCGTTGTAATGAAAATTCCCTGCGGAGTTCTGGAATACCCATAACTTTGCATGAGGTCACATGAGGCCAAGACATGCTGAACATCAGTGGCTGATGTGGGAAGCCAGGGAAGCACTGAAGTCCCTTGATGAATGAATGAGAAGAAGGATAGTGAACTCTTTAGTATTTTTAACAGTGACAAATAGGACTGCAGCACCCTGATTATCTGAGGGTTAAGGGTAGGGGGTGTGTCAGTCAGAAAGCCAAAATTACATATATTATGAACTGGTTTCGGGGATAGCCCTAATGCTGGGTTGGTGCCGTTGATGGTAATCCCAGTTGTGGAGGACTGAGCTGAAGACGCAACAACCCTTGCCCCTGTCTGATTCAATCAGTCCCTCCGTCCAACCTGACGAGTATTTGTGTGGCAACCAACTGTGTTACACTAGAATAGGGATCTGTGGTCACGCAGCAGCTTTACCAACGACTTGAAATATAGATTAACCATGAAAGTGGGTGTGGGGAGGGGATTCGGGGAGGACACCTCACTCTATCCTGAGTTTGCAGGATTAGACTGGAACCAACACAACTGTCTGCACCCATTCAGGGTAGCAATGATTGGATCTGACTGAGACCTTTGCCCGAGAAACCCACAAGTTACAGGCGGTCTAGGCGGAAGATGTGGTAATTGCAGTGAAACAGAGCTGAAAGGTCTTGGAGGGTCAGTGCTTCGACACCGTCCCACCCTGTATCCTCCTGAAGTCATCAAACTCAGATGTCACTACTGATGCTGTGCGCATGCCTGGGAGGAAACTCACCTGATCTAAGTTCTTTGTCTCTGCTTGCTGTTTAACTTCATCCAGCACTTCCTCTCTCAAGACCTTTCTCAGTATGAGAAGACGGGAGATGGCTCTACAATTGGCAGTGTGTGTTGGATCAGAACAAAGTTCTGCAAGAGTGGGAGGACCACTGTTGTCTTCCATGCAGCTGGCACATAACCCCTAGCCAGTGAAGCATTCATTAGCGATGGAGGGTATAGAGTTGAGGGACATCAACTCTATTAAATAAATAAATAAATAAATAAATGAATAAATAAATCAAGGAAGTGTTGGCTGAGGTGATCCCACAAGGCGATCTGGATGGTTTGGCTTTCACTGTACATTTGGCAAGGTCTTCTGCTGTGAGCAGCCTAAGGCAGTTTAGTTGTCCGGGAATGCTTTCCCGATCTTAGGTAGGCAACTTAGTGTTGTGTCGGGGTCCATGCAAGGGACTAAAAGGGAAAGTTCTGAATTTATGAAAGCTGCTTTGGTGTGAGCAAGGTGGCCTAAGTTTTCAAATAATGTATCCGAGGTAATTGTCGTAGGAACAAATGATTTAGCTGTACGGAATTCCTCTAAGGTTCTAAAACATTTTTCTTAGAAGGAATGGATTCTGAGAAGAGTATTTTTTTAAAAATAGGCCATGTGCTACAGGCAGTGGTGTGATGTGCATCCTATCATGGGGAGTGTATTGTTTCTGCTTTACATTACAGTAAGTGTATTGTACTCATGCCATTTCCACACCAGATTCTCAAGATTGTAGGGTGATACCCAGGAAATGGCGGGATATGAAGAGTGCAAGGACAATGGGACCACCCAATTTCCACTCGAATACCCCTGAATGTCTTCATTAGGCAAGCGTGCGGCTAAAGAGGTCTCCCAAATAAAGTACCGAGGTGGGCTCTGCCATTTAACTCATAAGTGATCGCAGGCGATAGATACATCATCCAAAGAATTGCGGTTCAATGAAGGAGGCTTTGTGAGCAGTTGCCCGGAGGGTTCTGCTTTGGTTGGAGCCATTTAAGGCAGGACCTGTTGTTTGGGCCTACTCTGCCTTAAAAAAGGGGACAGATAGCAAGACCTTTGCTTTCTACATGGGACCTGAGGAAATGAAAGCAGCATGATAACAGCTGTTACTGTAACCCAACTCAATGAACGGTATTCATATTATTAACAAAGTATGGGACAAATGACCAGAGAAGCCGGCACCACCCTTGTCAACTATGAGGTGATGCTGTACAATCTCTATCTACACATATAAAGCACAACATCTGTTAGTTTGTTTGTAGTGCAATTCCACTCTGTTCCACCAATCTGCACCACATTTTGCATACTTACCTGTTAGGACCCTCCGGACATTACAGGCTACATGCCACAAAGTATTTTTTCTTTTTTTTTCTTTTCCCCTTTTTGTGTGTACATTAATTTCATTGACTCAATCTATTTACTGCTTTGGAATATCATGAATTTGTCGAATTGGATGAATTATGGATGTATTTTTGTAATAGCTTCTATATATATATTTTTGTATTTATTGATTTATGGTTTAAAACAAACCTTAATCAAAACAGTCAGACTTAACATTCCATTCTGCTCTCGTCCAATACCTCCAGTAGTTAACAATCAGAAAGACGTATTTCAGAAAGTGCAAGAGAGAAATGGTTGCAGATAAGTTCTGTCCTCTCAGCAAAAAAAAACAAACAAATCTCCCTCTCGTCCAGGGATCCATATACCTCCAAGGTTTTTGTGAAATGTTTAGTTCTTAAGCCCGTCAGTCCTTGATAAAACAGTGATGCATGCATAAGGGTTTCCGTAGTGTCTTCCTTCAGACAAAATCTACATCCCTTTGCGGCGGCTTTCCCATAGATGTTGAAAAGTTGGTTAGTGAGGTACAGATTAAATCTAATATGGAGGAAACGATCTCTATAGCATCCGTTCAAAACTTTAACTAGGTATTTTGGAAGGGCTTCACAGAGTTCAGATTCTTCCCTTAGGGAGTCCATCAACCAGTGTGAATTTCTCTCTTCCAATGTCTTGATCCAATCACAGCGCCATAGTTATTTTACCTTTTCCAGAAAATTACATAGTCCCTCTCCGTCTGCTTGCAAGTTTTTTTAAAGTTGTTCACAGCAAACCAACCATTGCACCATTAAGACCTCATTTGATCTCTCTTGCTTGACTTTCAAAATTTCATACGGGGCCTCCGGCGCGGGGAGCAAGGTTTTCTGGTAAAGTGATAAGGACTTCCATGCCACTCGCCCATTTAATGAGATCAGCCCTAACTCATATCTAATCAGGACTGTCGACACAATCCTGGGGAGCCTCGTAATTTTCCTCCAGAATTAGCTCTCCAAAAATGTCTAAAGTTCCCAAGGAGTAAGCACGAATACCGCAGCTCCAAATGTCACAGAACAAACTACCTTTAGGCTGTAAAAAGACAGGATAGTTTGAATAGAAAACTTTCCATAGGTTTTGTGGATCCTTTTCCCCTGAAAAATCAGGCTGTTCAGTCTGGCTTTGAGATGTGCTTGACGAGGCTGATCACAAATGCTGTTCTTGATCAGCGTTCCGAGGTAAGTGATCTCTTGTGTTTTTCCTAAAGTCTGTCTTCGATATTCCAATTGAAGGTAGATTTTTTGTTAAATCTTTATGGCCCCAACGTCATAATGCTGGTCTTAGATAAGTTCATGGAAATGCCATTTTGCTGCAAAATGTTATTTAATGCCATTAACAGTCTCTGAAGGCCATTTGGAGTTTTATCAACCAACACAATTTCATCCGCGTACAGGAGCCTTGATAGTTCCACACCACCGATCGACGGTGGAAAGGCCCTTGCTTTTCTTAACTCGTCACACATGTCTGCCAGAAAAAGGCCAAATAGGGTCGGGCCAAAGGGCACCCCTGTTTTAAACCCCTAAACGTAGGGATAGGTTTAGGCAAGGCTCCTTCAGCGTTCAACCGGACTTGGATGTAAGTGGACTCTTAGAGGGACTTATATTTATTTAGATTTTGTAAATGAACCACGTAGGACTAAGAAAGTGATGGTTGAAACAACAAAGTGTCTTTTGTTGGAATTTGTTTTTTTAGGCATTTAACATAAATTCATGTTATCGTGGGGGTCATGAAAATATGATTTTTTTGCTTTTTGTTCTATGCATTTTACAGATGTGTACCTTGAAGGAGGATATGGAATGTTGGAAATGTATTGGAACGCTGCTTCCGCGTTTAATGGAATTTGTTTTTGAGAAGTGAATTGTTACTATTAAAGATTGTTATACATTTTGATGACTGAACATCTGTATTAGGAGTAAGGATATTAACCTGCAGCGGTTATTTCTGCACAAAGCTCACACGACACTAAGGGCGGTTCCCTTGGTCCTCAGCTGGAACACTCATTATTAAGAGCAAAATGATGAAAGGCTAAATCAATCCTTCTGATCTACAATCTGGGATAGGTAGGTTACGCTTCTACCTTGCAGATGTCCTTTTACCCCCTGGGCTATATTACCCGGACATTTGCTGTAATAGGGGTTCCTGTATGTCTGGGGGGACTCCAAAGACCCAAGGGTCTGTTGGGGGTTTCATGCTGGGGTAGGCATGGGACTCTATGACTCCGGGGTGGGGCTTCAGACTAATTCCAAACTAATGCCCTAATTCCCCCGTTATTCCCGTGTAGTTAATGGATTTGATGTGTTCACAGCACTGACCTCACTCTCAGGGACGTCAGTTAGTGGTCGCCAGAGGTCGCAAATGCGACCTCTGAGGTCTCCCTTGCTACCCCTAAAATAAAATGAAAAAAAGTGTAATTTTGTTTTTTATTTTTATTTTTGAATGCATTCTCCTGGGCTGTGGCCAGCACCATGTGGGTGGCTCTTTACTTCTGGAGTGGCTGGCTTTCTTGTTCAGGCCTCTAAAAAAAGAAAGAATAGGAATACCAAATAATGTGTCTTTCTAGAATTCTATACAATAATTGCTAGACTCATTAAAGGTTTATTTCAGGCACACTTCAGGGGGTTAGTCACTGATTTAGTCTGTTCTTAAACACCTCAACTCAGCCTTTCATCCTTCGGAGGTCGATAAATGAGTACCAACACTGGTTGGGTGATATTGGGTGTATATTTTTTCTATATAAAACGCTTAAGTGTAAGTGCTATATAATAACACATCATTATCATTTGGCCATGGACGTCTGCTTGCATTCACAGTAATTTGATAATATGGGTCTATAGACACCGATCCTAACGATACATATGTCGATCCATTCTTGTATGAAATGTACAACACATTATAGTGATATCGTAAACATATTTTGTAGTGTACTTAGGAACAATGCTATGTGATGCCGCTTCCTGTTTTATCAAGGGGTGAAAGGTCGAGTTCCGTCGCTTCCCACGATATCACTTTGGGGTGGGGTCAAACGACATCACTTCCTGTGATGTCATCAGAGGTCAAGGGTCGTGTGATGTCATGTCCGCTTCCTCTGGCATTTTGGTGAAATGACGTCCCTGCTCACTCGTTCGGATCATGGAAGTGCTTGTGGAAAGATGGATGGATACATATATATATGTATATATATCATGGGAGAGTTTTGCCCACTTAATGTGATCTTACTGGTGTTTTTCTTTTCCTTTGTTGGCAAGTTACGGGCATGCACGAAGGCCTTTACTTGTAGCGTGCTGGCGCATGAATCCTTTCGGATCATCAGAGATTAGTTGGCCATAGAGGATCCAGGCAGCATGTGAGAGATCTACGAATGGGGTGACATCTAACGGGCATGGGTTTGTGGCAATGTGTTTCGAGAGTTGTAAGGGCGAGGTGTGAACAAATATGCCTCACTGATTAATTATCAGCAGCGTTAGCGGGGCTGATACATTGTAAGACCCACCACATCGTCCTGAGAACTGATTTCCCTTGTTGCATTTCAGGCCTAAAGCACATTCATCTGCTGACCCTTCAAAGGAAGTACAAGCTCAGAGTTGAACTGGAGGACTTCGACAATAACGCCACTTCTGCCAGCTACGCCGAGTTCTCCCTCTCGCCTGGCGCCATCAACGCCGCCGAGGACGGCTACTCACTGCACGTGGCAGGGTTCACCGATGGGGGTGCAGGTAAGGTGATTCACCACCAAAGTCAAAGAGGCGGGGTCTGGCACAGTAGGGTAAGATATTGCCCTTTAGGGTGGTGGTGGGATGAGGTACAATGCGATCAAGGTTCCGCCCCAGAACAGACAAAGCAAGGAGAAATCAGGCCATGGTGAAACTAAACCAAAAGTAGAGCCTGTTTGATAAATGAAGGTCCAACTGACAGTTTGATTCAAATGAAATTGACAGAGACGTGTATTGCTTGGACCACAATCTACAAAGATCCTGGAGAAATTTGCAAGATATTGCAAGCTTAAATTTGAGCACGTGTATATGTGCATTTTAAACATTGTAGATAATTCACAGAGCAGGTTGGGACGGAAATACAAAAGGAAACACTTCCGTCCCTGCAAGTGATGTCAGTTACGTTTTCTACAATGTACTTCCTGCACTAACAGAGCTCTCAAGTTTCCCGTGGCCATGCGTGAGAAGGCCATCTGTGTTTTGCATGGAACTCTGGGACTTGAAGATTTACTCACTTTCAAATGTCAAAGAAAGAAATCCAAGTCCTAGAATCCAAAGGGAAAAAACGGACCGGATTGCCTTCTTAGGCATGGCCACGGGGAAACTTGACAGTTCGGCATTAGGGAGTGAATGAGTGAACAGGAAGACACAAGCATTATCCTGGAGATAACCGCTCTGCTTTCCAGAGGTTCAAGGCACTGTAAAATGTATGTATTTATTGGACATTTGTATGGAGCATATACACAAGTATTTCCAGGAGCAACAAGACAAGATGGGGCGGGGGCATGGGATCACAAAAGTAGAACAAAAACGGTTCTATCGGCCTTGTGACAATCCTACCGTGCAAGTGCATGACAAGGTGGCAAGTGCGGGGGGGGGAGAGGGTAGAGGGATAAGCGTAGGAGTGGGGTGCCCACAAGGGTGTGGGTGGGCAAACGCTGGGTGGGTCAAAGTGGCAAATGCCAGGGGAAGGGTGGGGAAGGGAGGATGAGTACAGTGGACAGGAGGACCAGCTGGGCTATTCCAGGAAAGGGGGGCGGAGGGCAAATTCTGGCAAGGGATGAGGGGTGGACTGGTAGAGGGGTACGATGTTCATTCATCCCTCGTTTTTTTCCCGCAGCACTTTTTTCACAAATAATTTGCCAAAAAAACATCAACAAATATGGGGGGTGAGTGGGGAAGAGCATATAAGGGGTAGGGTGGGGTGGTGTATAGGGATAAATGATAGGGGCAAGGAGATTGGGTGAGACCCAACCCCACAAATAAAGAACAAAATTCAATGATTAATTCGGGAAAAATGTTTCGGCAGAAAGTGCTGCGAGAAAACACAAACGGTTGAGAATGAACATAGAACCGGTAGGGGGTGGTCTGGCCCTGTATGGCAGTGAAGGGACCAGGCTCCAGTCGCAGTGGCACAAGGAGAGTTGGCACGGGAGGGGGAGAGGGATCGAGGAGGAGAAAAGGAAAGTCTTCAGAAGTTTCCGGAACTTAAGAAGATCCAGCTCAAGTTTGAGGGGGGCTGGGAGGCCGTTCGAGAGGGTGGGGCCAGCCGAGGAAAGGGATCTTTCACATTCTTTTACCTAATTACCATCGCATGATGCTTTTGCAAGCAGCTGCAGCTGAATGCTTAAAGAAGATGATTATTCGTAGGTCTGTTAAATTGAGCAATGCTCCTTTCTGTGTTTCTGTGGTGTAAGTAAAGTGAAAACTGTGAAAGGTGAGGTTTAACGTTGTTGTACCAGGAACAGCCATTCTATCTGTTCTCCAACCCATGCAGCCTCTAGATTATGATGCTAATGAGGATAGTGATGCGGTATATTCTTCGTTAGCCATGTGGAATGCATATTTTATTGAATTAGTCAATCAGAATTAGTCACATTATGACAGCCAGAAAGGCCAATATGGCAGTGGAAGACGGTCACTAGGGGTTAGGGAGCCAGTAGCAGTCCGCACTAGTGTCTGGAAAACACAATGGGGTTATGTACAATGGTTGAGGTACAATCCCTGTTTCTTTTTCAAATGATGTGTTGAAATTGTGCATTGTACAACACAGTTTTGGGACGAAATGGGGAAAAATGCATACAATTTACAATTGGTTCTCCATGGTAACACAGGCAAAAATCCAGTAAATGCTGTGATTACCAGTCATGGCTGATATATTTCCCCAAATCAGCATGCAGGGCCCAGTGTAACGAGGGAGCATGATATAAGGTGGTTCTAGGGGGTCTGGTAAAAAGCCATAGCCGTATTCATTAGAATTGACTTTCTCAGGTGATCTGAAAAAATCCTGTGCCTGTCATATGGTAGCATGATTTACTAAACAGCCTTTTGAATAGTCTTTCTGGGAAGTAGAAGCAATTGATGCTGTGAAGCGTTGGATCTGCGTTACACCTCTTGTTTCCGTGTTTGTCATTTGGGGTAGTTGGGGCAGTTGGAGCGGACCATCGAGCATCAGGGAAGCCCTGTGCTCTGTCTCCCCCTCTTGTACTACTTGCTGACTTCCTGTAATATAGGTAGTCTAGTGATAAACCTACCTGGCGCCAGACGCCACCTCTCTCTGGCCCCTGCAACTGTTTACATCAGTAGTGTTTGACACTGAGACCAAGGCCCTGATTCATGGGATTATTAGCATGTACAACGGGGATTTGCTTGCCATTCTGCCCACAAATCCCTGTTTGACGAATGGGCCCAACTCTCTGTGATATCGTTCACTGCACAGCCTCTATCCACCCAACCCCTTGATCCTTTAAGGGGGCTAGCCACAGAAAAGAAAAGAAAATCACGTTTTCTTTACTCATGCAGGCATCCTTAGGAACCCCCAGCAGTGGTGTGTAAATTGGTTGCAAGGGTGTAGTATCCTGATGTTTGACGTCTGTTGGAAGAGGTGTTCAATTGCTATGTGTGGGTGACATGGATTCTGTGTGTGTTAGTGCATGAAGAAGTCAGAAACCTACAGGGGCAGGTTGGTGATTGGAGCAGGCAATACTGAAATCACATATAGCAAATTATACAGCAACCATTACCTGTGGAGGGCTAAGGTGCTGGGAGATCTTCAGTACCGACGCTCGAACATCGCTCCTGCTGTACAAGCCGCCAGATCAATTTTCAGCAGATAAGCCTTTGCTTAGGAGCTAAGGATTAAAATATACTTTGATTTTCCCAGCAAAACTTAGTTATTTAAAGGTCTGAGGATACTTTTTTACATCTCCTGATGATGCAACAGACTTTCTGGAGAAACCTCCGCCAGACTCCTCGGGCTATGAAACATCTTGTCGATGCCATAACACTGAAACTAGACTCCTTTTCTCAAGCAAGGGATAGAGAGATTAGGTCCCTGTCCGGGCCTACCATTGCTGCGAGGTATAGTGAAGGAGGTTGGCCAGGCAGATCCCCGGCATGACCGCTTCATACAGAGTGTTGGAAATTGACGGTATCAGTGTCGAGGAACAGAAAGGGTAGAATTCGTACCCATCCATCGGGGATAAAGGCAATGGTCTTTAAATACTACACTGAGCTGTATACTGGGCGGGATACTATTACTGGAGCGGCTTTAGCTGTTTATCTCTCCCACATGCAACTTAAATCTCTGGTTGGGCCAGTTGCTGTGTCTCTGTGTGAACCAATAACAGTGCACAAGGTTCTCCTGGCAGTGGAATCCCTTTCGTCATCAAAGTCTCCTGGTCCTGGTTAAAGGTCTGGGAGGGGGCAAAGAAGAACCGGTATCTGGACGAGGCTATAGACTCTACTTTGTCCTACTTAAGTTGCAAACATGTATGTCTTTTTTCCCCTTCATCCTCACTCTTTTCGGTAGATGAACTCGGCTGACAATATAGGCCTGTCATTTTATTTTTATTTTTGTCATATCAGCTGATATCTGGATGTCACCGTAAAATGTATTTTTTTCCCTCATTGGTTGTGTTGGTTTTAAGTCACATAAAAAAGATAAATACAAAATTAAATAAATATTGGAAGCAACGGAATGGTGCCGGTAAGAAAATGCTGTGGGCGACAACCCCATTTTCTTTTACGGTACTGTGGGCAAAGGGGCGTGCACACTGTTTTCCACCGCTGGCCTTCTACTGCTGGGAAAAAAAGACATAGAACCGTCAGTTTTCGTCTCCACGACTCATCCTTGGTCCTTCTTGAGTCAATTCTTCCCCACCTTAAACTATTCACCTTTCTTAACTTTCATGGCTTTGCTGGTGTTTGCTAAAAATGCCCCAATGATGCAGCCACAAGGATGCACTGATGATCCCTTATGTGTTTTTAGGTTTAAGTGCTTTTAGCAAATGTCAAGCCTCTTGCACATACTAAAACATTTATTACAAATCATTTACATCCTACATTTCAATACAATGTTTAAAATAAAATGTACAAGTAACAGTAAAATAAAATAGAATAAAAAAGTTACAATCTTACAGTTCCCTGTTACATGACATGCCGTGCAATGGGTGCATACAGTGTCTTGGGTGCATACAGTGTCTTGGGTGCATACAGTGTCTTGGGTGCATACAGTGTTTGGGAATCACATCACTCTTAGACCTTCGACACAATTCTATTAGGACAAACCTTCAAAAATGTAAACCACCAGAGACAGCTAAAATGACCAGTGATTGAGCCACAAAGATCGTCGACCAAAACTGATTTATTCGCATTTGTTGAGCCCGCAGCAGCCCGGCGGCATCGTGGCGCTGGTTACAGACATTTTTCTTAGTTACAGTTACGTTGACAACTGCATATTTCTATTCCTCAGAGCCAAAGATGGAAAGAAGCGATAGAGTGGGATTAGGTGAAGAGGGTAGTTTTTCGTTTTTTACGGAAGGCAAGGAGGGAGTTTTCAGCTCTGCTGTCAGCAGGTAAGGGGTTCCATAACTCGGAGGCTATGTAGGGGAAGCCTAACACTCCAGCTCTCGCTTTGTTTATGTGATGGGTGTGAATTTGGTTGGCGTAGCGAGTTCTGGCTGGTCGTGTGGATGTAGATTTGGTTATGGTCTCCGATAGATATGAGGGTGCTGTGCAGGTGAGGCATTTGTGGGTGAGAGTGAGGATTTTGAACGTGGTGCGTTCTTTTACTGGGAGCCAATGAGCTTCCTGTCTGGCATGTGTAATGTGGTCTCTTTTTGAGATGCTGAGTGCTGCTCTTGGTGCATTGTTCTGTGTGATTTGGAGTCAGTTCATGTTTTTTGTGGAAGTACCTGCTAGGAGGGCATTACAATAGTCCAGTTTTGCACCAATGGGTGCTCTAGCTATAGATAGACAATTGTGTTTGGAGAGGTATGGCTTTATTGCATGTATGAGTTTGGTGGTGTGTGCTGAGGCAGAGGAGATGGAGCTGACCTGCTTTGTCATGGATAGTGTGGAGTCTATGTGAACTCCTAGGGTCATCACTGAGGTAGACACAGGATGATGGTTTTATCAATGGTGAAGTTGGAGTATAGTTTGTCGAGTTTGGCTAGAGTCGTTTTTTGACCTAGTATGATGATTTCGGTCTTCTCCCCATTGAGGCAGAGGCCGTTGGCCGTCATCCAAGCCTGGATGGTGGAATAGATTGTGTGGAGTGGCGTCTTTGTGGTATACTCCAGAGAGTGGTAGGAGTACCTGGGTATCGTCAGCATAGTTGGTGTATGCGATAACCAAGGCGTCAAGCTTGTCGAAGAGAGGCTTCGTAAACAGACTGTATAGAGTGGGCGCTGTACAGGAGCCCTGCGGGACTCCACAGTGGATGGTGGTGGGGGCTGCGTTGGCAATGTTGGAGAAGACCTTCATGGCCCTGCCCTCCAGGAACGAGGTGACCCAGAGAGTTGGGTCTTTGGTGAAGTTGGCTGATTGGGTGAGGTGTGAAGTGAGAGTCTTGTGTTCCACCAGATCGAACTCGGTCGAGAGGTCTAGTAGTAGCAGTAGGGCTGGTTTTCCTTTATCCATGATTTGTGTGATCTGATTTTTTAGATCTACTAGGGCAGTTTCAGTACTGTGTCCTTTGCAGAAGTCGGATTGTCTAGTTCCGAGGATGAAATGGGCTTCAAGGAATTGTTGGATTTGGCAATGGGCAGCTTTGTCCAGGATCTTGAGGAGGAAGGGCACAGTGGTTATTGGTCGGTAGTTGTTAGGTTGGGTGGGGTCCAGTGTAGGTTTTTGGAGAAGGGGTCGGACCCATGCCTCTTTGAGGCTCGCGGGGGTGATGCCGGTTCTGAAAGAGGCATTGATGAATGCTGTTAGTAAAGGAGCAAGGCTGTCGGCGCAGTCCTTGATGAGCTTCGGGGGAAAAATGTCCCCTTTACACATTGAGGGTTTTAAGTTTTTGAGGATGTTTATGACTTCGAGTTCGGAGATGTCTCTGAAGGAGAAAAGGGGTTTGTTGGGAGAAGGTGTGGGTTGTGGCTGATTGACCCCTGAATGAGGGGGTAGGGCATTGTAGTGGTCCTTAATTTTTTTTGCAGAAGATTCATTTTATTAAGCGTGGCCGCTTGAATGCTGGCACACCAGGCTTCATCTTTGATGATCTCATCAGGGGTCTTGGGGGGGTTCCTTAAATATAGCAAAGATTTCTTTGGATTGTGAGTTTGCATTGGTGATTCGAGTGTTAAAGGCGTTAGCTTTGGCTATAGTAATGGCATCTTTATATTGGTGGGAGATTAGGTTGAAGCAGTTCTTGGTGTTATCGCAGGGGTTGATTTGCCAGTGTTTTAATGCCTCTCTCTTGCAAGAGCGCATGGATTGTAATTCTTCCATGAACCAGGAGTTTGAGTGAAGGGTCTTTTTTCCTTTTTTGTTTTCGTGCAGCGCTATGGTGTTGATCGCATTGGCGAGAGTATCTTTGTAAATGTCCGCTAGGGTGTTGGGATCATTCGAGAAGGGGTGGGCTAGTGCTGCGATGTTAAGGTACGGGCGTAGATTGTCTGCAATTCGTTTTTTGGAGCTTCTAGCTTGTGAGGGAGGTTCAGGTGTGGGCTTCTTAGAACTGGATGTGATAGGCAAGGTGAATTAAATATAATTTTGGTCGGTCCATGGCAGTGCTGCGTTAGAAGTGATGGTGGTGAGACAGTTATGGTCTGCAACCCAGTCGAGGGTGCAGCCTTTGTTATGTGTTGAGGTGGAGATTTTTTGTGAGAATTCTAGGTCATTAGGTTCTTTGGCAAGGGTGGCAGCAGCTTTGTCCTTGGGGTCATTAAGCCCTAATTTCAGGTCTCCAAGAAGGAGAGTCTTGGTGGATCCTTTGATGTTATTGCTAAGTAGGTGTGTGAGATGTATCTAGAAGTCTGATAGGAGGCCAGGGGTGCTATATAGCATGTGTATATTGATGGTGCTATTAGGGGATAGTGAAAGCTTTACAGAGAGCATATCAGAGTTGTTCTGCCATGGGTGGCTAATGGATCTGAGGTAGAGAGTTTCTTTGAATATGAGGGCTACTCCTCCTCCTAAGAGAGTTGGTCTGTCTTGTCTGAGAATGGTGTAGCCTTCTGGGAGTGCTAGGGTGATGGCAGGGCCGTGTGCTTCATGCAGCCATGTTTCGGTGGTAGCTAGTAGGTCAATGGTGTTATTGGCTAGGAGATCATTTATTTCTAGGGCGTGAGCAGCGAGTGATCTAACGTTGAGGTGGGCACATTTAAGGTGAGGAGGCGGTGTGGTTGTGGTTTTGGTGGTAGTGTGGAAGCTGGATGTGAGAGAAGTGGTGGGTGTGTTGGTGAGGCAGTGTGTTTGGATGGGCGTGGATGTGTGAATGGGAGTGAGAGGGTGTTTGAGGTGCGGAATGTATCAATACCCTTTCCAATACTGGAGAGGTAAAACTTTGCAGCCAGTTAGAACATATAACTTTGTCTCTACTTGGTTGGAACACAGTCCGCATATCTGTTTATCACGGGGAGTCCCATCCCAATCACCAACAAATTACCGCACAGGCAGTATGTTGAAGCATAGGTAGGTTACAAACCTGCGTAATATTGTGCTAGACCGTTTCATTATATAGTTCTGTGAAGTTTTTAACAGAAAGTCCTGTTTTACATATTCCATGTATCTCTGTTTTTTACTTAGCTGTTCCGTACTTTCCACTTTCTCATTATAAAATGACTTTAATGTAAGTTTCTTTTACAAATTGATCTGTGGCTTCCATCTCTGCCAAGCCAATGATAGATGCATTTTGTCAAAACGTTGGATGACTTTGGAGCTTAGGTCAGAATGGGCTTGATTTTTTTCGAGTTCCCTTTGGTCTACTAATTAGCCATCTCGAGTGATGAATCAAGGAATTTCTTAGAGTAAACGATTCATGTACTTTACACGTTGTTCTTATATATAAAGTCGATCTAGCAGTCTTCCACCATGTTTTAAGTGAATTCAGGCACAGTGCAAGCATAATGCCTCGACCGGGACTGACTGAGGCACTCCCAAGATAGATAGAAGGAGTCTGCCCTCTACTTGATCAAGCCAATTTACATATTTCTCTGTAAACGTTTCCAGGGCATAGAGTACAGCAGGAACCATGCTTTTCTCTTATGCCTCTTGCATGGCCTCAATACTTCCTCCACATCTCCTACTCACACAGTTTTTAATGACTTTCCATATGCCCTGGATCTTAATCTGTGCTGACATTTTATCTGCTTGGCTACTCAAGGAGAATATAATAGGGGATCCTAGATGTATATATAGGAGTCAACCACTTCAAGCTTGGTCCCTAACAAGTACCAGCTAAATTTAGGGCTCGTTTGTTTCCTCCTCCCCAGGATCATAAACTTGGTTTTGTTTTGGTTAATAGTTATACCATCTTCTTTGGTATATCTTTCTAGGCTCACCAGTGATCTCTGCTATCTCAATGGGGTCTGATCCATGAGGACTATGTCGTCTGCGTAAGACAAAAAGGTCACAGGTTGACTCGCTAATTTCGGGGGGTGATTGTTACTTTTATGCAGGGCTTCTGATAGATCGCTCACATATAAATTATAAAGGGTTGGTGCAAGCACACAACCTTGCTTCAACCCCAGATTGGTGTTTATTGGGGGAGTAAGTGATTCTGTTAAGTTTGTTCAAACTGTTAAATTTGTATCTGAGTATAGTTCCTTTATAAAATGTAAAAGTGTTGCATCAATGCCCAAAGATGTTAACTTTTCCAACAATCTGGGTCAATTAACATGATCAAACACGCAGGAGAGGTCCACAAGGGACACATATAAACAAGCCCCCAGTGTTTTTTCAATCTCCACTGATATTATCTTAATAGCTCAAATACAATGGACTGTGCCACTTCCCTTGCAAAATCCCGTTTGGGTCATGTCAAGCAATCCTCTGCTCTGCCACCATCTGTTCAAGTCCTTCAAAAGTATTTTTGAAAAAGTGTTTCTGCTTGCATCCAACATCGCCAGCAGTCTATATTCCTGGGATCTTCTCTCGCACCTTTCATATGGACAGCTATGAGAACAAAGCATCTCCAACTGTTTGGTACTTTGCTAGACCTCATAATGGCCCTAAAAGCTTGATGGAAGAACTTTGCCCATATTACTGGGTCCCTTTTGATCACAAAGTTAGGTAAGTTATCCGCACCAGAAGCGCGTGAGCTCTTAGATTTTATAATCAGTTGGTAAATGTCATCCTCATCAAATGTTAATTGGCCTGGCTGGGATAACTCCTGCAGGTTCCATGTGTTAAAATCGCGGCAAAAATGGCTGTTCACACAATAAATCATGTAAAAAAGGCAGTGGTTTTGCTGCTGCAATCCATGTAAAGGATGAGGGGGACCCCCCGCAACCCCCAGACCCTTAATACCATTTAAGGGTAGCGGTGGACAGCCCCGCAACCCCCGCTCCACTTAAATGGTATAATGGGTACACCTTTACTGGGTTAAACCACTGCATTTTTGCCGCAATTTTTTGTAAAGGCAACATTTTTGCTGCGATTTTATTACTGCATACCCTCCTGCTCAGTGCGGGTTTCCTCTGTACACTTGATCTCTGTGCTGAAGGTTTCTCTGATGTAATTGACCCGCCACTTCCGTTATATTAGTCAGTTCTTATCTTTCTCTATATAAGTGCGATATGCTGCCGAAAGCTCTTGGTATCTCTGGCCTTGAACAATGAGTAGACCATCAGCCAGTTGCTTGAATTTGTATTTATTTGATGGTGTCCCAACATAGATCTGTACTTTCTCTGTAGTATTTTCAAAGCCAGTGCCTTCTCCTCATGGTTAAGAGCCATCGATTTTCTGATCTTTCGTGAATTTCTATGATGTTGCTGCTTTTACTTATCTAATCGCAGGCTCGTATCAGTTCTTTGTGTAATCTGTAATAAAATGGGTTCTCTTGTCCAATTTAACAGCATCTATGATCTTTTATGCTAGGTCAGTAATTTCTGTGTTTACTCCCCACATTCCGGGCTGCTGAGGTATTTTGTTTAGTATTTTGTTAGCCAGCTTCATATACACAACCGTCCATTTTACCCAGGTACCTTGGGGGTTGACTGTCACCAGGGCTGTTAAGAACATCTTAATGGACTCCCCTGCGATTGGCAATATGGCTGTTAATGCCGCGTGGGGACTCATGTTGTTAAACTCTGCCTCATACTTGATCTTCCTTTTGTTTACATTCTCTGTTGTGTAAATGGCATCAAGACATGATGCTTGCCCTTTTGCATGCCAAGAGCAGATGCTCTGGAGATTTCAACCGTTGGTCGGTGCCAGCAGTTGCATGCTGAACTCATTGAAGGCCATTGGCCAGTTTTTTCCTTTCTCTCTGAGGATAAGATGTCTTCTGCTGGTTAAGTTACCATTTTATGTTATAGTATCATCACCAGAAATTTCATTTTCCCTGTCTTCCATTGACAAGCAATGGGTGTTCAGATCACCAGCCAGGATCACAGCCTTCTCTTTGGGTGACTCTGCTGTTGTCCATCTTGTCAGTATCTTGACTATGTCCTCCAATAAGGTATTGGTGGAGTTTCCATCTGGGTTATCATACAGGGTCATGATCAAGGTTTTAGCTTTGTGGCAAGGAAAATGGTTAACCACTATGTCAAGGAGATTTTTCAAATTTGTACCAATTTCATAAGGTCTATCTTCATAGCAGGTTTGGGTTCCAATACAGAGTCCACTGAATGGTTGGTCTTTGTTCCCCTTGGTGGCTGGTGAAGTTGTTAACATGAAGCAATCTATCAGGAGTTTTCCCAATGCCCATGTCTCCTGTAGAACAAAGAAATCTGCTAAATTAAGTAGTGAGCGGCCTTCGGGTTCATCATGAAAGACTGGAAGCCCCTTGTGTTCCATGACACAAATTTGATGCTAGACCCCGAGGGGCTTGATCAGTGGTTCAAACTCTGCGTTGCTCTCCTTATGGCAGTGTGACCCATGTCCGCACCATTGGCTTGAGTGCTTATAGGGTTGAGTGTTACTTTTCTTAATGGATAATGAGGTTTGTCCAGTGGTTACAAGGTTGACCTGCATCTCCAAACTCAACTGTGCGAACTGTTCACAAAATGCAACCATGAGTTGGACGATGACGGGAGATACAAAGGTTGCTACAACCCAATTGGAACTGCTTCCTAGCAGGTCCGCCTTCTCTACATATCCTGATGTTATTATGTTTAGTTCTGGGATCAAGCGTACCAGTTGTAGTAAATTAGATTGATTCAAAAAAAGGCTGCTATAAGTAGTGTGTCTGATAGTAATATTGCATTTGTAGGTAGCCATGTGCTTTGCTGGGGGGTATATTTTCTCCTTCAACGATGTTGCTCCAATTCTGCTGTACCAACTGTCGTTTTCTACGTGTTGGCTCTGTTGGTTGTCGTTCGTGTAAGGCACTTAATGTAACTTTGCGTTGAAATGTGTAGTGTCATAGTCTGAGGGCTACCGACTGCACCTTCTATCTTGTCATCTAGACTTTTTGTCCAGTTGTAGAGTAGAATGACTTTGAATGACTTTGTCGTAAATCTCCCCCGTCTCACCTGGGATCGCTTCTTGCTCTGTTCCGCGCGAGGATTCCTCTTGTGGACGGATCGGGTCTTGTATAGACTCGCTCGAGTCTCGTCCAGCTGCAGAGCGTGTTCAGAGTTCCGGGAAGGCCGCTGTTCCAGTATGTCCAGGAAAATAGGTAGCGGTCGCTAAGAATGGGGATTCCAGGAGCAGATTAGAGGGAAGGGGGTGAAGGAAGGAAGAAGGAACCAGGATCTAGGATTAGTGGATTCGCCGAACAGCACACACACACGTCAAGTCACTACCTAATGATAGCGTTGAGATGCGCGGGGCCGCAGGGCGTGGCCAATTTATAGAACATGCCGTGTGCGACGTGGAAGCTGGTGCGAGGCAAGTCGCTTGTTGCGGCCATGTTGGGAGTAACAAAGAATACAAGCCCTGGCGCGATAAGGACCAGGAAGTCCAGAAGGGGCAAGTTCTATGGGTCATGACAGCATGCCTCCTCCGAAGACCTGTTCCACCAGATTTGCCCGGGTGTATGTGATGGAATCTTCTAAGCAGTCGAGGGGTATTTAAGTTAGAAACTGGTTTCCAGGTTCTCTCGCTAGGAGGGTATCCTTTCCATTCAACCAGGTATTGAAGTCGACCCCGTTTATACCTGGAATCGCATATTCTGGAGACTTCATATTCCAGCTGATCGTCCACAACAACAGGACTGGGTCTGCAGGACTTTCGGGAGGATTCGATGTAAGGTTTCAATAGGGAAGTGTGAAAGACTGGGTGTATTTTCTTCCAGGAATCGGGTAGCTTGAGTCGGAATGAGGCAGGATTGATGACTTCCTTTATGGAAAATGGTCCATAGTACCGAGGGGCCAATTTGTTTGGCCGTAGATGTTGCGGTAATAGTTTCGAGGACAACCAGACTTGATCACCAACAGAATAAGAGGGCGCTGACCTTCTCTTGGAATCCGCATAGAGCTTAGTGCGTGTTTGAGCCTCTTTCAATTGTTGTCCTTGGCTTCCTTGTATATGTTGATGAGAGTCTGTATCCATGAGTCAAGAGTAGGTACTGGAGTGGGATGTGGAAGAACAGAAGGTAAAACGGACGGGTGAAATCCTTTACTGCAATAGAAAGGGCTGACCTTGAGTGCTGAGTGATCGGAATTGTTGCAGGAAAACTCGGCCAGGGGTATGAGGAGAGACCAGTCATCCTGAACCTTGGTGGCAAAACAACGAAGATATTGCTCCAGAGTTTGATTAACACGTTCCGTGGCTCCGTTGGTTTGTGGGTGATAACCTGATGAGATAGCGCGTTAGATCCCTAGAATACGACACAGATGTTTCCAGAATTGTGAGACGTATTGAGGTCCTCGCTCTGATATGATCTTGGAAGGAAGTCCATGAAGATGGAAAATATGTTCCAGGAAGATTCCAGCAAGTTCTGAGGAGGATGGTAGTTTATACAAAGGTGTAAAATGAGCCATATGGGTCAACAAGTCTATGGTTACCATGATGGTCGTGTACCCTCGGGAAGGTGGTAATTCCACAATGAAGTATGTAGCAATAAACTCCCATGGTCTTGTTGGCAGCGACGGTTGCAGTAGAAGACCCGCCGGTCTCTTGTTATCATGTTTGTTTTGACTGCAGACAGTACAAGCCTTGACATACTGTTGTCTTCATTCGAGGCCACCAAAACTGTCTTTGTATAAGACTGAGGGTGTCAGTTATACCACGATGACCGGAGTGAAGGGTATCATGGCAGAGGTTTATTACCCTGTGTTGTAATTTCTGCGTAGGAATGACCAGTGCATTGTCCTTGAATAGATATTCTTCCTTGACTCTTAGATTCCATGGATTCTTCCTTGAAATAACCTTCCAGAGGATTAGAGGACTGGGTTTGCACTCGTATTTCTTCCAGGAGGTTGATTGCTTGAACTACAAAGATAGTTTGGGGAAACATCTTTGGATAGGCCTTGTTCTCCATGGCTGCGTAGTCTGGACGTCGAGATAAGGCGTCAGCAATCATGTTTTGTGATCCGGGAACATGAGTGATTTGAAACTGGTACTGGGCAAAGAAGTAGGCCCAACGGGCCTGATGACTGCTCCTGCACTCCAACGACTGTAGGATTTGGAGATTCTGATGATCTGTGCGGACCTGATCTGGATATCTAGCACCCAGAAGTAGGTGTCGCCATTCAGTGAAGGCTTGGCGGATGGCCAAGAGTTCCTTCTCCAGGACGGAATAGTGTGTCTCGCTGGGGGTCAGGGTTCGTGAAAGGTAAGCAATGGGGTGTTCCAGTCCATCTTCAAGTTCCTGTTTCAAGACCACCCCTATGGCGTAGTTAGAGGCATCCGTTTCCACTAGAAATGGGCGATTTATGTCGGGCTGGGTCAGGATGGGGGCTTGCGTGAACTCTGTCTTTAATCGTTGGAAAGCTTTATCTTGCGGTGTAGACCAGATAAAGGGAGTGTCTTTCTTCAATAGAACAACGATCAGCTGAGCGATCTCGGAAAAGGTAGAAATAAACTTCCGGTAGAAGTTGGCGAGCCCCAGGAAGGATTGCACCTGTTTCACAGAAGTGGGAGCGGGCCAAGCCAGTATGGCCTTTACCTTTGAAGGGTCCATACCAATTCATTCTGGGCTAAGGATGAATCCTAGGTAGTGAACAGAAATAACGTGGAACAAGCATTTTTCGGGTTTGGCTAACAGTTTGTGTTCACAAAGTCGTTGTAGTACTGCCTTTACATGTTCTTCATGTTTTAGAGGATCCTTGGAAAAAATCAATATGTCATCCAGATAGACAATAACTAAGAGGAACAACATATCAGAGAACACCCTGTCCATAAAACGCTGAAAGAATGCAGGAGCATTGGCTAGTCCAAAAGGCATGACTAGGTATTCATAGTGACCAAAGGGTGTTCTAAAGGCTGTCTTCCATTCGTCCCCTTCCCGGACACGGATTAAATGGTAGGCACCCCGGGGATCCAACTTCGTGAATATTACGGCTCCTCTCACAGCTTCCAGGATATCCAAAATCAGGGGCAGTGGGTACCGATCTTTGAGGGTGCATTGGTTTAAGCCTCGATAGTCGAGGCAAGGTCTGAGTTCCTTGGTATCCTTCTTGGGAACGAAGAACAACAAAGCACCCCCTGGAGATTTCGAGGGTCTTATGGTGCCGTTTTCAAGATTGGTGTCTAGGTATTCCCGAAGGGCCTTTTTCTCAGGTTCGGAACGAATGATCATTCGGCCGAAGGGAATTACAGCTGAGGGATCTGTATCTATGGCACAGTCTTCGGGCCTGTGAGGGGGTAAGGCTTGGACTATGGCAGTAGAAAATACATCAGCATATTCCTGATAGGCCTCTGGAACTTGTATGATATCAGAAACCATGAGTGGTGTTTCTTGGTCTCTTGGTGGTTCTTTAGGAGTTATTGAGGAGGGATCCAGGGATAGACAGTGGGACATACAGAACTCTGAGCCCAGGAATAATGATCCTGCAGTCCAATTGATATACGGATTGTGCTTTTGTAACCAGGGCATACCCAAAACCATGGGGTAATGGCCTGACTTAATGATGTCGAATGTAATCCGCTCTTGATGATGGTTTATGGAAAGTTGGATCTCTTTAATCTGCAGGCTTATGGGTCCTGACGAGAGGGGTCTTCCGTCAATTGCTTCCACCGGCTGCATGGTGTTTCGTGTCTCGTACGGAATATGATGACTAACAACCCAGTCTTGATCAATGAAAATTCCCATAGCTCTGCAGTCCACCAAGGCCAGAATGGGATAGGTCTTGTCTTTGGAGGGCGAGAGGAAGGCCTGTAGTATCACCAAACTGTTTTGTTCAGGAGAGTTCAAGGATGGAATTGATGTGGAGCAAATATCTCTCTCCCGACACCTCGCTCCATCTAGGATCGGGAGCTGGCGTTTCCCGAACGCCGTGGAGGGGCTAGAGGGCATTCTCTAACAAGGTGTTTATCCGAGGAACAATACATGCACCGGCCTGTGTGGATCCTTCTCATCCTTTCTTGAGGGGAAATAGGCCCATGGAAGGCTCCGATTTGCATGGGTTCCGGATCTATGTCGGGGGTTGGGGCAGAATCGGTTTTAACAGAGATCTCAAGGGAATTCTTTTGAAAAGGTGTCTTGGTCTTTCTTCTTTCAGCCTTTCTTTCCTGGATTCGGAAATCTATCTGCATGGCTAGATCCATAAGAGCCTGGAATGAACTAGGACGAGCCACCCGGGCTAATTCATCCTTAATGTCCTCATTTAGACCCCTGCGAAATAGAATGAAACTTGCTTCTGAGGACCAATCTGCTTCCTTGGCCAGTTGTTTGAATCTAGTAACGTATGTTAGCATATCCTGAGTACCCTGTCGGAAATCAAGTAAGCGTTCCTGAGCACTAAAAACCTTTTCTGGGTGGTCTAATATAGTCTTGAGTGCCTGAATGAATCCATCATAATCATCCAGGAGGGCATCCCCGGAGTTGACTAAGGGAGTGGCCCAGGTCAACGCGTTCCCTGTGAGGTGCGAGATTATGAAGCCCACCTTCGCCCTAGAAGTTGAAAAATAATAGGGCTTAAAAGTAAAATGCACCAAGCAGGAATCCAGGAATCCATGTAAGGATTTTGCTGATCCATCATATTTGTCTACCACTCCACCCAGTAACACACTGTCCTTGTTAGTGGGGTCGCAAGACAAAACAAGCTGCCTTAACGCAGCATTCTCAGCCTTTAAGTTCTGTACTTCAGTTGTGAGCTCTTGCATGCCACGCATAAGATCCTGGACTGGTTTCCCCATAGCAGTATCAGTGTTGGTCGTTTGGCGTCTCAAACTGTCGTAAATCTCCCCCTGTTTCACCTGGGATCGCGTCTTGCTCTGTTCCGCGGGAGGATTCCTCTTGTGGATGGATTGGGTCTTGTATAGACTCGCTCGAGTCTCGTCCGGCTGCAGAGCGTGTTCAGAGTTCCGGGAAGGCCACTGTTCCAGGATGTCCAGGAAAATAGGTAGCGGTCGCTAAGAATGGGGATACCAGGAGCAGATTAGAGGGAAGGGGTGAAGGAAGGAAGAAGGAACCCGGATCTAGGATTAGTGGATTTGCCAAACAGCACACACACGTCAAGTCACTACCTAATGATAGCGTTGAGGCGCGCGGGGCCGCAGCGGCATGGCCAATTTATAGAACGTGCCGTGTGCGACGTGGAAGCTGGTGCGAGGCAAGTCGCTTGTTGCGGCCATGTTGGGAGTAACAAAGAATACAAGCCCCGGCGCGATAAGGACCAGGAAGTCCAGAAGGGGCAAGTTCTATGGTTCATGACAGACTTTGGCTGTTTTTCTTTATCTATGCTTGTTTGTGTTGGGTTGTGTTATTATATAGCAAACTTTTCCTTCGACTCAAGATTGTCCATGGCTCTCATTTTGTGCTAACGCCTGCCTATTTGTCCTTTGTTTATTTTGCTGTTTCTTCTTTTGGCCCTTCCCCATCTGTTTTTTTATGTGAGGAATGCTTCATGTTTTGCCATCTGCATTTAGGCGCTGTTTTGTTTCCCACTTGTTCTGTGTCATCTCAAAGTTCAGTTTAGTGGGCGCAGTTGAATCCTCGTATATGTGTGAGGAACTAGATGGCAGTGATGGTGGTGTACCGTAATCCGAGAGCAGGGACCTGTTCTACCCCGGTTCCTCTTTATCATAAGTGGCTGCTGGTATCACCGCCTGACTATTTTCCAGGACGATATCAACTATGCGCACCAATATAAACTTTTGATCCCCTGTTCTTGTAGTATTGTGTTGCACACAGCAAATATGGCGTCTGTGGTGGCTAGTAATGCTGACCATTTCGAAATGTTCAAATCATTTCCTACTTCTCCTCAATAATTATCTTTATTTGGGGAGTTAGAGAAGTTACTGGTGAAAGAATCACTTGAGGATGAAGATTTAATTTTTTCCAAATCAGGCGTGAGCGAGAGGTTTGTATTTGCTGTACTCCTGACCTACATCGCAGGTTTTGAAACTCTGGATGAGTTATCCTGTAAATTCAAAGCTAGTTTCAATAATGAGTTATTATCATCTATGGTCGTAGATAGCATTGGAGAAATTGTGCGGGCTATGGTTGCTGCATCCCAGCGGTTGGACGTCATTTGTTTTTTTGTCACTGTCGACAATGAGCCTGAGATCGTAGTTGGGCTCTCTTTATTTAGTCGTGAGCTCGTTCCTTTTGTGGTAGTTGTTTTAGCCCCCTTGTGTGAGACTTCCGCAGCACGATCGTATCACTGGTAGCCTCGGTAAGCGGGGCTTGCTCAAGTTCTGCTTTCGGCCCTGTACCGTGGTTAAAGTAGTGGATTTCTTTACCATGTTGTATGAAATGTTGAATGCGATGCAAAATCGGGACAGCCCCAATGAATGACTTGCTTGTGTTCAAGTGGTGTACCCTGATATTTCAGCCCTAATTCTCTAGAAAAATGTAAGTTGTTTTCCTGCTAGAGTGAGAGTGGCACCACTGCCCAGTAGACTTACTTGTGCTGGGACTCATAACCAGGTCGATTAGCTCCATGAGTATGACAGCTCCCAGTTGTCCTCGTGAACGTCGAATTTGGGGATGGGTGAGAAGCCACTTTGGGACTGGAAACCTCCAAGACGCCACACGCCTCACACCCAACACCTATCACTCCAGCACTCCGCTCGCTCCGCTCGTGCTGAGCGTTTTACTGCTGGTGACTCCTCCTCTCAGGCAATCTAATGGTAAACAGACTCACTCTCCAGTCTGTGTCACAGGAAAAATGCATCATGAACTGCTCCCAACACCTAACACTCCCTTATATGGGTGAGTCATGTATGCAGTCATCTGCATCCCTGAGAAATGTCTATCTTGAGTTTAAAAAACTATTAATAAATTAGCACTGTCCAATGAGATGAAGACAATTTTCTGGAGCAAAAGTCTTACATTTGTATTAATTTGAATACACACAACGCAAAGCAATGCACGTGTGGCTCTGAAATGGAGGTGAACTTCCAGTGATGGCTACTGGGTGGCGCTGTGGTATGTGTGACTTACCTGAACTGGATTATTCTATTAAGACATTTCTTAACAAAATGCCCCTTCCCTCCACAGCACGGATCTGCAACCTGCAGCTCTTCCAAATGTTTTTAACTGCAACACCCATGATCCCTCACCATTGAGTATGCTGCGTAGGGCTGATGGGAGTTGTAGTCCAAAACAGTTGGCGAGCCAAAGGTTGCAGACCCCTGTTCCATTGGCACACCTGCTACAATCACCAGCTTCTTTTCCCAGAAGGAGACTGCGGCCTTCAAATAATACCGAAAGGGATGGATTCCATGCCATCACCGCCAGGTTCTATAGCTTCAGGTCTGGACCACACCCCAACGGAGTGGCAAGCTCACCCCAGAGCACCTGGAGATGTAACTGGCGTTGGTCTAACCTTAGTGCTAATCCGCCTTATTAGGCAACCTGATCACTCATCTTAATGCATGCTTGGGTTGCTGCCCAGCCATAAAGACAGACACTTATTTGGGGAGTTTCAGATGAGTGTCCTTTTTCCGACAGTCGTTCAAAATAAAATACATGTGTCAACAAACTTCTAGTTCATTTTCTTACTCAACAATAATCTTCAATCTTGTCTGAGATTCAAGTTATTGGGAAATTGTGATATGGAACACTTCAAGAAAGTTTGGTAATAAAAGTTTTGTAATCGATTACTGGTTTGCAGAACAGGTGCATCCTGAAGTGAGTTCACTGTTTGGTCGTCCCTTGGCTTCTACATTAGAAACTCTTGAAGAGCCCTAACACATCCAGCCAACACCTGCTTTGGGAGCAGAAACCCTTTTCTGGTCCCGATAGGAAGGTGTTGGCAGAGGTCTGCGGGGCTGCTCCCCCTTGCCCTGGTACTAGGGCATCTATCAGTGGCCCGGGTAACCGTGATGTTTCCGGTGGCTCAGCGCCATGCTGGAGCATTCTGGGTTGCACCGTGCAGAATGTTCAGCAGGGCTGATGTTGCACGTTAGTGCATGTTTACAGCACCATTAGTCTCAGGTGGTGCTAATGCTTCATCATTGTCCAAACAGGTGCACATGTTATGTGCAGAGAGCCTGTGATGGACGTACCACAGCACAGGGCACAGAGCGGGTGCCCGCCTTTTGCTTTCTTCTCTTCATCATCATCACTTCTCTTCCTTTCTTTGTATCATTGGATTTGTTCTTCCTTCTTATCTTTTTTTTTCCATACGCCCCTTCTTCTTTGGTTTCTTAGTTTTACTCCCTTTCTTTTTTCTTCTTCCTTTCTATCCTCCAATGTTCGTTATCTCTTTCTTTCTTGCTGTATTTGTTTTTCATTCAGACCACTTTTTTTTGGAGCAGTTGCCAAACTTTCTTCAAGCTTCTGTATATGCTGCTCCCTTATGCATGCACAATCTTCTGGCTAGCAAATGGAGGTCATGCTAGAGGATGCAGAAAGCTATATTATTTCCTAATCTCCTAAATGGTTTCAATAAGGGGAGTCCTTGCATGAGCGGTCACCACAACAGTTTGACTGACATCTCCTAGTTATTCAGCATCTTTTCCTTTTAGTGTATATGAATGACTGAAAAAAACTAGCCACTGTCACAGAGCCGCTTGGCCCAATCATGTTGCCCTGGTATAAATGTAAATGATATGGTAAGTCATTTATAACGCGCCTGTACACAAGTGTTTCTAGGCGTGACAAGACAAGGGAGGGAAGACAACGGGAGGACAAGACAAACAATCTTACGAGGCCTTGTGTCAGTCGGATTGTGCAAGTGCGAGAACGAGAAGTGCAAGGGGAAGGGGAGGTGCAAGAGAGGGGAGAGGGAAACAGGGCAGCAATGCTCTAAGTAAGTGCTGCAAGGCCTGCCCGACTCTGGGAAGTGCAAGGAGACCAAGGGACTGTAGGGTTACAGTTACAGCCCCTAAGTGCGGGGTAGGCCTGGAGGCACTGCAAGGGTGACTGATCGAGAAAGAGCCTAGCACCCAGTGAGACTCTGAGGATAGCCAAGCAACGAATCACTACATCAGACAGGTAGGTCAGCAAGGGAGGGAGAGAGAGAAAGCAGAGGAGAAGATGAAGGGTTTTAGCTGCTTCCGGACCTTCAGGTGGTCCAGTGCAAGTTTCAGAGGGGCAGCGAGGCCATTCCAAATGAATATGTAAAACAATAAGTGCCAAGGCTTGGCTGGACTGCTAGTGCCCAGTGCTGTTTCGGTGGCAAGAGTGCCAAACGACTTTGGGTTCTTGTTTTGGTTTGGGCTGTTGCAACAGTTTCTCATGGTGTTCAAACTTCATAGATCTTGTTAACCATGGGAAACTAAATGATCAGTGAAAACAATTAAACGGAATGCGGGAACTGAAGAAATTCAACACCCAATTCTCTAAAAGGCACAAGTCTCTGCTACTAGAGACAACACATCATTATGACAATACTTTACTTGGGGGTCCGTGCACCTGAGGGATGAGGGGAGGCCTATACGAATGAGCATAGCTAGCAAGTATCCAGAAGTGTGAGATCAGTGGGGAAAAGGATGCATTATGAAGAAAGTCTTTGCAACTATGTTGGCTAAACAGCTATAGAATAAAGACACTTCTGAAGTGGAGCTCAAGCAACAATCCAGCACTATGAAATATGGCATAGTAGACCGAAACGGCTTTATTTCACTGTAGGGAAACATTTAAGTGATGTACCCACCAGAAGCATTGCTTCAGAGTAGCTGCTTTATAAGGGGCCAGAACTGCGAGCAGCGGAACAAGTATGCAACACTGCCACAAATACTGCTCCTCTACTCTGTTACAAAATAAGTCCCGGGGCTGAGCACCAGACAGCCCAGGAACAAATTAAGCCTATTACCATCTTTAAACAGCTATGAGTGGCCCCAATTTAGGTTGTATTTAGAGCATGGTTGTCCAAATCCACGCCTTGAGGGACTGAAACCTGATGGGTTTTCAGGATGTCCCTCATTAATATTCATGAGAAGAAATGTGCATACATTTAGAATCAGTGTATGCAAATGTATATCACAAATGTTAATGAGGCATGTCCTGAAAGTCCGACATGTTTCCAGCCCTCGCAGGCCTGGAGTTGGACAACCCTGATTTGGAGTATGCACACACCATGAGAAGCTCCTAGTAAGCAGTGCTTTCCTTGGAAACATGCTGATGCAATAGCATGGACACCTCCCCATGGTCACAGCATGCAGCGGCTATCACCCTTTGTTCCTAAGGAGGACAGGATCTAAGCTTTCTCCGTCCTCTATGTACAAGCCCCTGGTCATGCATCCACTCTTTGCAATCATTTGTGGCTTGCAGAAAACTAGCAAATTCATGGTACGCAGAAACCCAGGATACCTTCTGTCTTCAGAAATTGTAGATGCCATACAAAAATACTGTCAAGTGTTCTAGGCATACATCCTATATAATTCATGGAACTGTATGCAAAAATTCTGTTTATACATAAATACTAGATGGTCTACTGTATTCACAGATCCTGCCAAATGTGTTGTATGCAGAATCCTAGATAATTCATAGTAGCAAAATCTCCAAGGAATATCCATTTATGCAGAAACACTGGATACTCAATGCTAGGCAAATCATGTTGCATCTAAGGTATGCAGACAATGTGTATTTACACACAAATGCAGACACTGCTCAGAAATCCACAAAGCTATATCTCATGTGTTCTCGCTTGCAGGTGATTCCTTGACACCACACAGCGGTGAGAAGTTCTCCACTTTGGACAAAGAGCAGGACCGGCACGCCCAGCACTGCGCAGAGTATGCAAAGGGGGCCTTCTGGTACCATGAGTATGGGTGCGTAAGCTCCAACCTCAATGGCGACTACCTGGGATCCAGGCCCAGGTCTGCCCTGATGATTGGGTTCATCTGGTCCTCGTGGCGGGGCCCCGACTATTCACTAAAAGGGAGCCAGATGAAGATACGCCCTGCCTGAGTCAAGGAATAGAGTGGCGGGGTGGCGCGATAACATGAGTCGCAAAACCTACGACAATGATATGCCTGTTCTGTGAATGTCCATTGCTGCCATGACAGTTGTCTGCACTGCCATTCTTGTACTGGTCTTTTCACGCTATTCACTTCCATCTGTGTGATGCTATTTCCCTCTTTTTGTCCCCCAGACTCCTATTCCACTTCATGCACAGAAGGGCTAAAATTCTCAAAACATGGCATTGGAGCAAATGAGGAGATGCCTGTGAGTGTCTTCTATATGTACCTGCCACCTTATATCTGATTAACAAGGCCTAAACATGGAGCAAATCTTTGTACAAACGCACAATAAAATAAAAAAATTAAAATAAACCTGGTGCAAATCTTTGTACAAATGCACAATAAAATAGAAACATTAAAACAATCTGGAGCAAATCTTTAGATGCCTGCAGGAAAGGTGATTCCAAAGGTTTTGCTCAAGGGGACCTCAGAGAAGTTCCAGACATCTCCAGTTTAGGCCCAATTTTAGGCTTTGTTAATCAGGTTTCAGGTGCAAATCGGGGATGCTCAGGAGCCTTTCCAGCTTCTCTCCAGTTTTAGGCTTTGTTAATCAGGTTTTTGGTGCAAATCTGAGATGTGCATGGCTGTATTCGGATTTGCTCCAGGTTTAGGCTTTGTTAAGCAGGTGCCAGATGCAAATTGAGTTGCTTGCAAGCTTCTCCTGAGTTTCTCCAGTTTTCGGCTTTCTGAATCAAGAATAATGTGCAAATCGGGGATGCTCATGGGTATTTCCAGCTTTGTTCCAGTTTTAGGCTTTGTTAATCAGGTTGTTGGTGCAAATCTGAGATGTGCATGGCTGTATTCGGATTTGCTCCAGGTTTAGGCTTTGTTAAGCAGGTGCCAGATGCAAATTGAGTTGCTTGCAAGCTTCGCCTGAGTTTCTCCAGTTTTCGCCTTTCTGAATCAAGAATAATGTGCAAATCGGGGATGCTCATGGGTATTTCCAGCTTTGTTCCAGTTTTAGGCTTTGTTAATCAGGTTTTATGCCTTGTTCATTAGGTTTCTGGTGCAAATCCGAGATGTGCATGGCTATATTCGGATTTGCTCCAGTTTTAGGCTTTGTTAAGGAGGTGCCAGCTGCAAATTTAGTTACTTGCAGGTTTCTCCTGAGTTTCTCCAGTTTTAGGCGTTCTTAATTAGATATCAGATGCAAATCTGAGTTGCTCCTGGGCAGCTCCTCATTTGCTCCAGTGGAAATCTTTGAGAATCAGTCTGTCTTGCATAGCCTAATATAGTAACATGTGTTTGCTGTTCTCAGCACATATTTTAATTGAAAAATGATTTATGGTTATAATATGTAGCACTTAGCATATCTGTCTGTGTGAATTAATCTGCCCCTTTAGTTTCTTTTCTGGTTCATCTGATGACACTTCCTATCCACTTGCGCAAATATGTCTTATTGTTTTGTGCTTTTATTTTGGTTGGCTGAGCACTATTCACGTGGTCAAAGCAGTGGGGATCATGTCTTGCAGCCCTCTGACCATTAAACACCCCTCTTTCTTTACCATTCAACAGCATTCTTTATCTCTTTGAATTGTTTGTAAATACTTATCTGACTAACATTTTACCCCCCAAACGTGATAACAAAATTAAGGTTAACTGCATCGGCCAGTGCTTAATTTGTGGGGGTGTTTGCCAGTGCTCAGCGCGGGCACTTATTTCTGAGCCCCAACACTTATTGTCTCAGACTTAGTTTGATTATGATGTGGTGTTTGGGAAACTTTATTATTGTATCTGCCAGTCATACACTAAGCACCTATAGAATCAGAGCTCAATGGAAATGGTGACTTGAGTTTAAAGACACACTAAAAATGAGTCTTGTGTCAAGACACGAGTATGATATTTTATGTGTATCTTGATTGGTATTTGTAAATCACACATCTACTGTAGTCAGTATATCCATCAACCAGGGGTGGACTGGGAACTAAAAGAGGCCCTGGAAAAAATAACTGGGGACCAAAAGAGGCCCTGGAAATAATGTTCAAAGTGGCCCCATATGACACATTTCCAGCAAGCCCAATGCTTTTCCTATGAGAAAATTTGGAAATACCACACAAAAGAGGCCCAGTGTGCAGAGGCCCACCGGGAAATCTCCAGAGTCCCCTATAGGCCAGTCCACCCCTGCCATCAACCACAATAAGCCGGTGGGAGTTGCAGCTTTAACCCCGTGGTGAGGAAGGATAGCGCAGGGGCAACGCATTTGTCTTGGAAGCAAAACAATGCAGCGCCACAGAGGTTCTGAATCCTGATCCGGCGCTTCGAAGCCACAGCGCTGGTATTAAGCGTCTGATAAATGAATAAATAAATACCTACGTATATGTTGGCAGCATGGGGAGCAAACGTGGGTGGTGGCTGCAGTGGGCGGAGCGCTCCTCCTGCAAGGCACTGATTGCAATACTTGGTCTGGATGCTGAATTTATGGCTGACAAGACTCAGTTAAATACTTCTCAGGAAATATTGACAGAATATCAATAAGGACAGAAAGGACACTGTTTAAATGATTTGCTAAAAAAGGATTTGCTGATTGCCAAGTAAGGAAACAGGGAAACAAGGGAGCTATTTAGCAAGATATGTGTATAATATAACATTATATACTATTTCGGGTGAAACGATATATAACCATTAAATAGTCTCTGTTTTGGGGCAGAGGTGGGCGAGAGGATCCTAGTGAGAAATGAGCGAATCACTCAGCACATTACTCAGCCGATCACTCAGCCCATCTCTCAGCACATCACTCAGCACATCATTCAGCCCATCTAGCAGCACACCACTCAGCCCATCTCTCAGCACATCACTCAGCCCATCACTCAGCCCATCACTCAGCACACGACAGCCATCACTCAGCACATCTCTCAGCACATCACTCAGCCCATCACTCAGCTCATCACTCAGCCCATCACTCAGACCTTCTCTCAGCACCTCACTCAGCCCATCACTCAGCCCATCTCTCAGCACATCTCTCACCACATCACTCAGCCCATCTCTCAGCACATCGCTCAGCCCATCACTCAGCCCACCTCTCAGCCCATCTATCAGCCGTCACTCAGCACATCACTCAGCACATCACTCAGCCCATCTATCAGCACATCACTCAGCCCATCACTCAGCCATCACTCAGCCCATCTCTCAGCGCATCACTCAGCCCATCACTCAGCCCATCACTCAGCACACGACAGCCATCACTTAGCACATCTCTCAGCACATCACTCAGCCCAGCATTCAGCCCAGCATTCAGCCCATCATTCAGCCCATCACTCAGCACATCTCTCAGCACATAACTCAGCCCATCACTCAGCTCATCACTCAGACCATCACTCAGACCATCTCTCAGCACCTAACTCAGCCCATCACTCAGCACATTACTTAGCCCATCACTCAGCCCATCTCTCAGCCCATCTCTCACCACATCACTCAGCCCATCTCTCAGCACATCGCTCAGCCCATCACTCAGCCCATCACTCAGGCCATCTATCAGCCCGTCACTCAGCACATCACTCAGCACATCACTCAGGCCATCTATCAGCCCATCTCTCAGCACATCACTCAGCCCATCACTCAGCCCATCACTCAGCACACGACAGCCATCACTCAGCACATCTCTCAGCACATCACTCAGCCCATCACTCAGCTCATCACTCAGCCCATCACTCAGACCTTCTCTCAGCACATCGCTCAGCCCATCACTCAGCCCACCTCTCAGCCCATCTATCAGCCGTCACTCAGCACATCACTCAGCACATCACTCAGCCCATCACTCAGCACATCACTCAGCCCATCACTCAGCCCATCACTCAGCGCATCACTTGGGGGCACTTCCTTGTATGTACATAGTTATTATTGCCTCCTCTTATTTTATGAGGATATTACTCTTTGGCTCAGCATGTAGGGTGGTTGGGGGCCCACAGGAACCTATTTCGAAAAGCAAAAGATTTGGAGGGACTTTGAAGCAACTGGGCAGACATCAGAACGGGCACGTGTGAGGACACAAACACACCTGGGCTAAAATCACGGGAAAGGTGATGGAGAAATGCCAAGATGGACTAAAACACACCAGCTCGTGCTGCATAAAGTGAAACAGAGATTGAATGAATACAAACATGAAAACTGAGGGAAGAATGTGAACTTTTGGGCAGGGTTGAGCAACGTTCATGGCAGCGATGGAGAGCAGACGTTTCCCACTCAGTTCACACATCCTTCTTGGGCGTCTTGGGATGGCGGGAATGTCGTGGCAGATACCGTCGGAGCTCTCAAGTTTCCGCTTTCCATTCCAGTGAAGGACCAGTCGGGTCTGTGGCTCAGTGGACTAATGCTTCCAGTACAAGCAGGGGAGCTGACTTTTGATTTTCCTAACCGGGTGGGGGGTACCGGTGGACAGATATTTAGGGACTTTTAGGCCGAGACCACCAGTGTACTCGGCACCCACGACCACAAGGAACTGTGTTTGATCTCATGCTCACACATTCTAGTCCCAGAAGGTCCAGTCAGCCTTTCAGTCTCCTGTGGTCACATAAAAGGCGTACCTTTGAGTTGGAAAAAACAAGAAACAATTGGTATGTGTGCCAAGACGCCCTCTGTGGTGGGACTACAATGACACCTGCTATGTCATGCTGTGTGTAGGTGGCATGATGCGAGGTCACTGGAGAATGGCTGGCTTGACACACCGGCCAACTCTGTCTTCCATCCACCCTCCCTTCTTCTGGGGTCCAATCTGATATGGCCATGTTGCCAGGCTTGCAGCATTGATTTCCCCTCTACGCCATCCTGGCTTAAACTCGGAAAATCTCCAATAACCGTGAAACCTCCGAGTTTTCCCTTTGCCACCGCAGTCCTTGTCCCTGTGGCAGAAAATGGAACCAAATGGCTGCTCTGTGGAGCCGTGTGAGGCTTCACTCACTCGCCTCATGCCGGTGATGTCCCTGACCTTGATTGACAGTGACACCTGAGACTGACGCCTGAAGATTCCAGAAGACACCAACGGAAGTCTCCCCACACCTGCGGTCATGCAACGCCCCCCTCAGCCTCCCTCCACCTGTATTTGTTTGCCATCAGCATGCCGAGGCAGTGTACCACAGGAATCTTCCGTGGCCGCCTCAGTTATGACTGACAGACCCAGTACAGGGAGCGCTACAATAAAGGCGCGAAAGAGGAAGAGACATTTCACAGTTACCCTATCTCCTTGTAAGTGTTTGTTCTTTTTGTTACCGCTTCCTAAAACACTCCAAAATAACCCCCACGGTCCAGCTACAGTGATATTTTAGCTTGTCATTTTGGAGGGAGATGCCCGTGTGTGGGACATGGCTGTTTTGCCTTGTTTGCCTAATGTTTGTACTTAACACAAGGTCTGTGTATATTGGAAAACATTTGTATATGACTGTATGTTTCGTGGCTATTGTATTTGTATAACCATAGATCGATGTCCACAGAGCAAGGCTTTGCAGTGTGATCACTGGTGACAAAGATGTATTAGTTAGACATTTATAATTGGTTATTTCTAACACGGTTAACACCCATAGGTTTCTTAGCGCGGACCTGGGAATCGAACCTGTGTTGCCCTGTGGCATCTTGCATCCAAGGCGAGCGTGTAGCCTCCGAGCTATCCTCCCGAGGCATGCAACCACCAGCTGCGTTTCCGTCTGAGCGAAAAAACAACGTACAATATTATGGTTACAGAGCCATCCTTTCCAGAAAGAACATTAAAAAAAAGATCGACTGAGAATTAAATCGGAAACATGTCATGTGGATAAAATATGTATGTGAAGGCGAGGGGGGCGGATAGGGCCAGAGTTGGTCATACCTCTGGAGTCCTTCCAGATGGGGCGGACGCCATGCAGGTGTGCATCCCTGGTGGTACTTGGTCTCCTGCAGCAAAGCGCTGTTCGTGAGCGGAGCAGGAAGTGACATCCAGGGGCCCGGAAGTGACATCCAGGAGCCAGGAAGTGAACGTGGTTTCATCCGGGGAAGGCATTCAACAGGTCCCAGATGGTCTTCCAATCAAGTTCTTTTTTGAGCCTCACTTTTTTGTAAAGTCAACTGGACTTGTAGGGGTATAGCAATTGGCTAAGAGCAATACAGTTTTGTAGATAAACTAGGCACAAATAATGGGCCTGACTCATGGAATTTTTTGCACGGTGCAAAGTGACTTTTCACTGGTGCAAGCACCACCAACAAAACAACCTGAATTATGGAACAGTGGAAAGTGTCTTTTGCCGTGCAAAGACACTTTGCACTGCTCCATGAATCAGGGTGGAACAGTGCAAAGTGTACTTTTGCAGTGCAAAGTCACTTTGCACGGCAAAAAGACACTTTGCACTGTTGCATGACTCAGGGTGTTTGTTGGCAGTGCAAAGTCACTTTGCTCCAGTGAAAAGTCACTTTGCACCGTGCAAAGAATTTCATGAAACAGGCCCATTGTGTTCAACGCAATGTCCTGCACCAGATAACACACAACGCTGCTGAAACGGAGGCGTGTAGGACTCTAGTTGGTGAGCGTGCACAGGTGTTTGCAAACGAGGTTCATTAAAGGAAATTGCAGTGTGTGGCATTTCAGCAAAGTACGTGGTGCGAATATTTAAAAATGTAATTGTATGTAAACAATATGTTTCCAAAATGACATTACAGTTTGTAAAAGTGCTAATTCAGTTGATCTTGATTACAACTATACATTTAAAGAACATTACCGTATGTGTTACATTCTTGCTAATTATAAGATGATTTTTACAGTGGCCGTCCTTACATTTCATTATGGAGCTTGAGGACTGCTCAAAAGGAGTAGGTCAAAATGGATGGAACCTTTGTGCTTACTTAAGGAGCTCAGCTGATTGGCTAGTGTCTGTCCTTCGAGTCTGGCGGCAGCTTGGGATAAACACACGCCTGCGCTCTATAGTGAGATGCCATCGTTTCCTGTGTGAGACAGATGGACGAGGTGAAAGCCTAGGTGAAAGCCTATTTGACTCCTTCCATTGCAACATTGTCATATCTCCGTGCAACCAGAGCTGCCGTCCTGTGAGGTTGCAGCAGAGGAAAAAAGATAGCATCTGGTAAGTCTTTGCTGCATAATTAAAGGGACCTTTTCTAGAGTCCAGGGGTCCTTTTACTGGTCACTTATGTACCTGTATTTCTGTGTATTTTAGAATTGAGAGGCCAAGTTAGTAACTGTGCTCTCGAATCTTTACAAGGGCAGATCTCTAACCCATGCAAATAGGGGGCATCTGGCAACCCATGGTCTATCCTGGCGGGAGCCACAGTCCGGCTTGTCACGGTGTACGCCAGCTTCTGGGCATGCCTGGCCTCTTGAAAAGACTGCACTGCCCCATTCAAATGGTACATTCCTCATGGTCAAGCCTGTCCTGTTCAGCACCGCCAGAGTATTAACCAGACGCCCCAAAATGTTTTTTCTTTCTTTAGTACCCGGCGCGCACTGTACACCGGGAATACTACGTGTTGATTGGCTCTTTTCCAAGCCATACCACATGGTATTCCCGTGTACGTTAGTGTGTCCCGTGGGCACTCTGTTCCTGGCGAGGGGCGTGCCCCTTAGCCAATAAGAAGGCTCGAAATGGGGCAATCCACGCTCCGAGCCTCCCCATGGCTGGACGCTGCCTTTGTCCTCCGCCGGATACTCAGGTAAGTTTTTTTTTCCCTCGACCCCACTCCCCCACAAACTATCCCCTCCCCCACTCCCAAATCCACTTACCTTCTTTTTTCTTCTTGGGAGCAAACGCGCTGGAAACACTTCTGTTCCCAGCGGGTCCGCTCCCGATGGCCACCATGGAAAGGGAAAACAGACTACACCGGGGTACTAATGGCTATAAAACCCTCGGTGGTGGGCCAATACTGCCCACGGTAATGCCCCCGGGGCTTTGTTAAGACCCTCGCTATGCTCGGGCCTGTAACTAAAGCCCTGGGGGCATTACCTGGGGCAGCTTTGGCCCACCGCCTCGGGTGTTATTGCCACAATAATTCCTTCTAATCCGATGTCGGCCCAAGCAGAGGAATTAAAAACATGAAGCACATTGGCCATGTTTCTACATCATTCGGTTTAGTTGAATGCAACTGCACCATTGTTCTCAGAAAATGGTATCCAGTGACAATGTCGCTGGGCAAATGGTCGCCAGGGGGCGACATTTCCCCAAATGTGCACTTCCTCGAAAATCAAGCACTTTCCCCAAATATTCTAGGACTGGAGTTAGAATAGAAAGTTGTACCCGCACTGGAATATGTGGGGGAAGGCTTTTAAGGGTACGAGGACAAAAAGTCGCCTACCTAGCGACTTTATTCCTGAAGACATTATCACTTGGAACCAAGAAAACTAGTGGCAATAAAGGAAGCTTGTAGACATGGAGGACAGAACTGGGAAAACGTGGAAACTCCTTTCACAATAACAACTGACCACCACAATCAGTGTATCATAAAACTGCCCAATGCCTACTTCAGCGACAGTCAGGAGGGAACTGCCCAGTGCCCACTTCAGCGACAATCAGGTGGGAACTGCCCAGTGCCCACTTCAGCGACAGTCAGGAGGGAACTGCCCAGTGCCCACTTCAGCGACAGTCAGGAGGGAACTGCCCAGTGCCCACTTCAGCGACAGTCAGGAGGGAACTGCCCAGCGCCCACTTCAGCGACAGTCAGGAGGGAACTGCCCAGCGCCCACTTCAGCGACAGTCAGGAGGGAACTGCCCAGCGCCCACTTCAGCGACAGTCAGGAGGGAACTGCCCAGTGCCCACCTCAGCGACAGTCAGGAGGGATGCCACCTAGTGGCAGAGCCAACGTTGTGATATCATGGCGACCTGGAAAAGGCGAGCACAGTTCCTGGGCAGGTTTATGCGATTGAGGGATAGGCTTCTCCATTGGTGATATTTCCACTGAAGAGAATGGTTAAGGCGGGTACTAGCAGGGTGAGATGGTGAACTAAAGATACCCTTTTGGGAAACGTGTGCTTGGCCTTGGAGTATCAACCCTCCTTGCTGTGGTGAATTTTTTGATTGGCCTAAAGTTCACCGAATAAGGACATTTTCAGCCTTTTTTTTATGAGTGTGCAATTTTAGGGTGGGGTTTTTAAGATGTGAAAAATTAGTAATATGAATTGTGTAATTTACTGTGGATGAGAATAGCATTTTAAAGTAAGTATGTTTTATCTATTTGCTGTTGTTATTGATTTGTAAAATGTGTGTTTTCTTTTTTATGTGTTGAAAAGCATTTGTTTAATTGCTGTATAACACGGGTATGATAAAAAATGTTAAAAAAAATGTGTGTGTGTTTTTCTTTCCATTATGGTACATATTAAGGCTGAAAAAAGTGTTAACTATTAAACAATAAAAAAGGTCCTCTTTAGTTTCACACATAACCTGCCTGATTAATGAAGAACCAGGTGAGTACCCAGCTGAGGGGGCTATTTTATGGAGCAAGGACCAGAGAAGATGGAACGTGAGCCACGCTGTTGTGATACGTGGACTTCCGGGAATGTAGGAGTATTGGACCAAGTCTATGCTGGATGTGGTGGCCTCCTAGTGGCGAGGAAATGGAACAGCATTGTAAGTTTGCATGATCTCAGCAGCAGGAGACTGCAGCCAGAGGTAAGTACACCACCGGTAAGTACGACTCACTGGAGGTAACAACACCTCCGGGCAGTCTCATCTTTTGCAACATTTTTCTGCGCAGGTGCGGATACTGCTAAAGGTGCACATTTACCTCTGGCAGCGAAAAACGTCAGCCGTTCAGAAAATATGTTTATTTTTAAGGCAGAAGTGCTATCCCTGCAGAATAAGAACAAGGTGTTGCATCATCACGTCAGTGCTTTGTGACCACGTGTTACACACACTTTATAGTGAAGCTGCCCTCAAAGGCCAAGGCAGTATTTAAGAAGAGCTCGGAGCGTTCTTATTTCTGGAGGTCGTTCGCTGCGTTTTAAGGCCTCTTATTTTACTTTGAGGGGTGGCAATGCATTTACTACCGGCTTTAAAGTTACCGCTGGCGGTAAATCAGCAGAACAGAGTTGGAGCTATTTTTCCTTCCTGTAATTGTTTTTTTTACCTTCGTCTCTAATCTCGGTGTACCACCGGCAGTAACATTACAGGGCCCGCATTTCCACAATGTCAAGACTGAGGCCAATTATGCACGTTAAGAACTACCACATATTCTACAATTTGGCTACATGAGTATCTGATTTCAGCAAAATACCGTGGGCACATAAATGAGCGAAGAATATGGCATTTTAATCATATTTTGTAAAGCACAACACAACTGCGTGTGTGAAAAAGCTAATACACAGGGTCGGACTGGGGCAACAATGAAAAGGTGTCCCACCCTCGCAAATGGTAATTCAGTCCTTGTGTGACAGATGGTTTGAGAAATACACATGGGGGAGTTTTTGGGTAGAACGCGTTGCAATGTGTGCATTTTTTAAAGACTATTTGTTCAGTAAGACTGGTCAAAAGTACTTTCTTCAGAGAGGAGCAACTCATCAAACTGGCCCTCTTTGGCCCAGAAAATGTCCCACTTGGACCACAAAAAAAGTTGCCCATGCTAGCATGTTAGGTCCTGCTGCACCTCGGGCATTGCCCTCTTGCCCTATAGGCCAGTCCGAGCCTGCCAATCCATATTTACGGCTTTGAAGGGTTAACGTTCATAGCCAATACAAAAGAACAAGCGAGGCAGGGAAGTAGAGTCACACTATGCAACGCCAGCCGGTCAAGTGGCACAGCGAGTAGAGCGCTCGCTTTGACATCTGTGCAGATCCTGCCAACGCAGGTTCGATTCCAGGTGGGGCCAAACTCAGCCTTTCATCCTTCCGAGGTCGATAAATGAGCACCAGCGCTTCAGATAACTGAAGGTGCGTAGCGCTACATAAATGCCAAATTATTATACAGCTGCTGAGAGGCATCAGCGTGTGTCATCGTTAGTACACAGTCCTGTCCCAAACATGTACCGTGCATACACCTGGGTAATGAATTAGCTGAACATGCCTTCACGTAACATGTGCTTTTACCACCCGCAACCCTGCAGCAGGGATGCTAAAGGCTTGCACACATCTTGAATAAAATTAAATAACTTAACTTGGATCCTGCGAACCAGTGCTTCAGTTTGAGGGAGTCCCGTTTCAGTGTTGATTAATAAACTCTGGATACTGACTCCCTGTCACCAGCACGCAGGGTCGGATTGGCCTTTCGGCCCCTGGGGAGTGGGGGTTGGTTTCTGGCCATGCCTGCGCCAATTTGGAGGAAGACAATGAAAGAAAAATATGTATTTTTTTACAAATTCTTTTTTTTTCTTCAAAAAGCCTTTCATCCTTCTTAGGTCGATAAATGATTACCAACACAGGTTGGGTGATATTGTATGCATATTTGTTCTATAAAAAAAAGAGATTAAGCTTAAGTGCTATACAATAACATATTATCATTTGGCCTTGGACGTCTGCTTGGATTCACAGTAATGTAGTGTACTTAGGAACAATTCTATTTGGTACCACTTCCTGTTTTGTCAAGGGGTGAAAGGTTGTGTTTCATCGCTTCTGGGATGTCAATTTTTTTTGGGTGACCAGGCCTATTTCTTGTCCCAGTCCGACCCTACCAGCATGTCGTCGCGGGGTCAAAGGTAAGTTCATTTTCCCTTTTTTTAATTTGTCAGAACCTTTAGCACCTGCGCTGAAGGGTTGGGGCTGCTAACCTCGATATTAGCCGCGCTAGTGGGTTGACTTTGCCAGCGGCAGAAGCGCTGCCCACTTTAAGGGACCCTCGCTTCACTTGGGCGGCGGACTGCTCCTGGCAGGATCGGTCCGTCGCCTCAGTTAATATAATACATGCCAACCCCCCCAGATAGGAGACGGCCTATTTTTCAGTCAAAAAATGTTGCTATTTTTTACTTTCTCCCTCCTAAATATCCCCAAAACCTATGCAATTTAATGGAACAATTCAATTCTCCCTCTCTCCCTGAAAATACCTCCCTAGCAGGTTATCCAACATGTTGGCATGTATGCAATATCGCCTCATTAACATGAGAATATATTTCCATGTTCTGCTAGTACACATTTTTGAAGACATTTTACTGAAAGTAACTGGCGCAATATCCTTGGCAATCTGACAGTTAATATAGCTGTTACGCCCAATCGCCAGGGCGAGAAAGCTATTCGCACCCCGGGATTTACCGGGGTGCGGTTTGTTTTCATGTTTTTCCTTCTGAGGGGAGATGAGCTCAGCGTGAGCACATCTCCCGTTGGAGAAAAAACAAATGTCAAAAAATGTCACATAAAATGGCACCACCATTAAAATAGAAAAGGGACTTTGTCCCTTTTCAGGTGAGGCAGCCATGAAAAACATGTTTTTGACTTTTGTATATCCACAACGGTGTGGGCAGTAAATGGGCAGTTACGCCCAGGAAAGGCTGATTGTGCTTTGTCATTCTGCCTTTCCCGGGCGCGAATTGTGGAAATACTACCACATTTCTATTGTGAGAAGGAACAAAACTAGGAATGGGTCCCGCCACCAAATGATTGCAAACTATCATTCTTAATCTAATGAAGAGTTCTCACGTAGGAGAGCGGGATCAGGCCACGCTTCCCCTCGCTGTTCTGGGCCCTCCACCAGTGTTCTTGGGTCTTATCCAGCACTTTCAGCGCCTCTCCCTCTCGGAAGCAGAGACTGTCCTCTTCCGTGTCCTGAAAATCATAGAGTGCCAGCAGCCAGAGTGCCCCATTCTGGCCTGCGGGCCTTGCCTTTGCTGCTTGCCGTGAAAGGGTCTTAAAGATGGGCTCCTTGAGGGTGGTGGTGTCCAAGTAGTGGGTCATGTAAAAGTCCAGCAGTGCAGAGAAATTCGGGAACTCCTTCGATCCCATAGTCAACTTTGACGCAAGGCTGCGGATAATGTAGTGCCTCACCTACAACGAGAAAAAAACGAGAGAAGGACAATGGGTAATCCACAGAGTGAGAACAACATATGCATTTAAAGATGGTTTATGGTATTGGACAGGGGAATGCAAGTACAAGGAAACAAAGACTGGAGAGATTTAAGCCAACTAATATAGGTCTTGGGACAGCAAGACATACATGCCAACCATCCCGATTTAGCTGGGAGACTCCCGGTTTTTCAGGTTCTTACTCCTAAAATAATTCTAGCCACAAGGCATTTCTATGGTAAAATGTATGTCTCCCCATTACTCTGACGAAGAAACCAATTTATATGTGCAAATAGGGGTAGGCACAAAGAATCCCTAGTGTGTACTCCTGCGAGTTTCTGCTTTACAAGAACACACAAATTGCAGATGTGGGGTGAATTCCTGGTTGTATAAGCAGTTAGCCGGTAAGATAGCTCAGCGGGTTGGGGGCTTGCTGCTGCGATCTGTGTCAGATTTACGGGTCGCAGGTTTGAATCTCAGCAAGGCCAACCCAGTAGTTCATCCTTCCGAGGTCAACACATGTGTTCCAACTATTGTATGTAAATATGTTCTATGTAAGGCGCTTTGTTGAACACGCTATACAAATAACTCATTATCACCAAGATTTCCACCATGACCGGTTTTTGCCCAGAACACTTGGCACATGCAAAGTGACATGGGGCATAAAAAGAGCAAACCACGGCACAAGCACAAGCTGCTTAATGTTTAACCTAACATTGGAAAGCAAGAAATGTGCAAAAATGGTTTCACTATTTTTACCTGAAAGTGGTGTTAAACTGCAGAGGAAATGAATCGCTTATAGGGACGTTTTTTCACATGGAGACATTTGATCAAAGGAATTTTCCCAGGGCTCAAATCTGACTTATACCAGGTTGGAAGAGGGCAAACGACTACAAGCTAGAGTCTTGCTTTTTTTGTGTGAATCGCCTTTCTCCATATGTCTGTGTGGTTGTGCTCTTCATATGAATCACCCAGTTGATGACAGTGAAGCCTTAAGTGGCAAGGAAAAACAAACCGGGGTTCATCCAGGGGGTGTGGCCTAATGGCAGGGGGTTGCCTGCCAGCTCGTTAGGTCAAGCTCCCTTGATGAGCCCCGGCTTAATGGGCTACAGGCACACCCGCAAGGCAGCCCTTTGCAGAGATCAGCACCCTCTCCCCCCAGGCTGATACTGATCTCTACATCTATTAACTAAAGATGCCTGGCGCGGCCCTGCGCTACATGTTTTCAGCCTTAATGGTGGTGCTACCCCCACCAGGTTGAAAGGGTGAGGCCGCTGGAAGTCAAGGCCTTTTTTCCTAAAGCCTGAAGCTCCCACAAATGAGCTTTTTGGTGGCGCAGCCATCACAATATCGCCAACACCATTGCTACAGAGATGAGAGATAGAGTAAATGGGGGCCAGAAAGCCGACTTTGTGGTTGGCATGACAACTGGAAATGCTGTGGCATAATATGCCAACACACTAAATGTTATTTCTTGTTTCCTTACGCCAATGTAATCCAATAATGACTTCTTTAACTTATTTTTTCCCAATCAGGAGTACTGTAACATGTCCCGTGTGTGTGTCAATTTCAAAGCTGGGGCAAAAAGTGATCTTTCTTTTTGGAAGATATCAGAATGTATTCATCTATGACTTTGAAGAAATGTCAGACTTTTGAGGACAATCTGCACTGGCCTGAAAATAAGCCCCATTGAGAGCAAAACTACAATACAGGACAATTATGGCCAGGCTGCAATTATACATACAACCAACAGATGTACTCCCTGATTGCACTGTTGCTCCTTGTCTCCCTCTGCTGTCCCTCCTCCTCCCTTGTACTCTCACCTCTCACCTTTGCGCTGTCCCTCCTCCACTTTGTGCTGTCTGGCCTCCTCCTTTTCACTGTCCCTCCTCCCCATTTTTGTTGTTCCTCCTCCCTCTTTGCACAGTCCATCTTCCCTCACTTGCACTGTCCCTCCTCATGTGTTACACTGTTGCTCTGTCCCTTTTCGCGGATGCTCTGTCCCTTTTCTGCTGTCGTTCTTTCCCCCACGCACTGGTGCTCCTTCACCTGTGCTCTGTTGCTCCTTCCCTCCTTTGTGATGTTGATCCTTCCCCTTGTGCTGTGACTCCTTCCCCTCTAATGCTGTTGCTCCTTACCTCCTTGCTCTGTCGCTCCTCCCTCCCTTGCTCTGTCGCTCGTCCCTCCCTTGCTCTGTTGCTCCTTTCCCCTAGCTCTGTCCCTGCTTGTGCGGTTGCTCCTTGTGCTATCATTCCTTCCTCCTTGTGCTGTTGCTCTTTCCCCCTCATGCTGTGATTTGATTTTGAGGATTTCTAGTGCGCACCGGACAGACTTAACTGTATTTGGGCGCAGATGTTAACTATATACCATCAAACAGGAATGTGATAAAGTTGTGGACGATCTATAGTCCATCTACATTATCTGAATAAGAAGGTTTTTAGCTTAGCTCCAAATGCCTCCATGGTCTGGCATAACCGGATCTTCCTCGGTAGCTCATTCCAGAGTTTGCGGACGAATACCCCAAACCTCCTATCACCCTTGGAGACTTGTCTTGTCCGGAGTACACACATCTGCATTTCCCCTCCTGACCAAAGGTTTCTTTTGGGATGATAACCTGGCGGTGAGGTACTCAGGAGCCAAGTTATTCACACATCTGTACATCAGGCAAGCGACCTTGAACTTAATGCAGTCTTCCACTTTAAGCCAATGTAAAGATCTGCATAGGGCAGACACATGGTCCCTTTTCCATAAATGGCCAACCTGCCGAACTGCTGCATTCTGACCCTTCTGTAGCCTATTAATCTGGCCTGTAGGAATACCTGCCAGCAGGCTATTGCAGTAGTCCAAATGGGTGTTGGTCATTGCCCCTTTCATTTCTGCCTGGTCTTCATTGGGTATGTATGGCAGCACATCTCTGAACATTCGAAGGGAGTAGTGTACTGCCTTCACTTTGGCCCCCAACTGGGCCTCTCTGCTCAGGTTTTCTTGCCAAAGGCACCCGGGATGTTTTACTTTCCTTGAGTATTGTAATTCCTCGTGCAGGATACGAGGTGTCGACTTTTGTCTTTCTTTTGTCACCGTGCCCTCTGACCCAAATAGGATCACCTCCGTCTTTGTTGCATTCAGCTGCAACTGATTCCCTGCCACCCCTTGTTGAATTTCAACCTTTGTGCTGTCGCTCCCCATCCATTTGCGCTGTCACTCTTCCCCCCAATTTTCACTGCCACTCCTTCCTTCAAATGTACAATGCTCCTGTGTACTTCTGCTGGCGAGTCTTCATTGATTGGATTATTTAATTCTCCCTTGTGTTGCCATTTATTTTCTATTTCTCCCCCCACAGTGATTCCCTTAACCCCCGGCACTGCCCTTAATTCCATCCTATGCTGTTATCTCCTCTTCCCTGTGCAGTCATTCCTTCCCTCCATGTTAAATGTAAAATGCAATAAACTACAAATGCCAAAACTATTGACATTGTGAAAGCTTGTTTCCTTTCCTAGCAGCCATCTTTTTTCTAGCTCTTTTTCATTTATGGGGAATGGGCTGGTGCACCTTGCACCAACCTGTTCACCAAAAACAACTGCCTTAGCACACGTGTTAATGGCATGCCAATTATTTTGCATGTCTCAGGGTGTGCACAGTGGTAATGGCTTGCATCCTTGCTAAAAGCCCTCCGTACGCCTGGGCCAATTGAATCCAGCGGGGGCTGTTACAATGTGGTACAGTTGCCACGCATGCTCTTATTGCCCAAATGGATGCCAGCATCATGATTAATTGTGAAATACCTTGTGAGCACCTGATTACTGGCCTAGCAACTATCACATGGATGTACCATGGCAGGCATGTATAATCCATATCCCTGAGGCTTACATTGGCGCTCTTAATATCTTATTGCCATTATCAGAATAATGTGCATGTGTTTTATTCTGGGTTCACAATTTTACCTTGCGGGCAAAAGATTCGAGCTGCACTCTCCACAGCAATTAGCAAACCAAACAGATTTGGAAAAATGAATCGGGTTCCACGCCACTGTAGTCCAAAAATCTCTTCCTTTATTCTTTCAACCAGGGAAAAATCATTATATCACCAAAACATGGAAATCCATTTAAAATACAAGAGACCGAAATACATAGGTCCTCCCAAAGTGTATCAATTATATTGCTGAGACGTTCGCGCGTTCCGTGGCCAACGCGCCGCTTGCTCACTATTTTATTCCTTATTCAACATTGTTTTAAAAATCCGGAAAGTACTCGTTGTGACTTTCTATATCGATAGTGTGGATTAAAACAAAGTACAGAAAGGGAAATTAGCAATTTAGCCAAACCCCATAAAAATGGAAGGCCTCTTTCATTAGATAATATATGATTGCCAGTACAGCAGAAATACATGCTAAGGTGCCTTGCCAGCACCCACCTCTGAACCCAAAGAACGCTCAGTTGACGCTTACTGTTGGTTAGGTCTCTTTCAAACGATCAGCAGGGGTTCAATTTTATGAAGCATTTTTGGCTGTATGACTTTATTGTGCAAAAATATTGTATTATGAAAGATTGCCCTTGGAATGTATGTGCTGTCATTGCTTTCGAAAACACAATGCAGTGTTTTTATTCAGAGCATGCCTTTTATTCAGTGAAGCATATAGGTACTATTTCTTGCAACCAGCAGCCAAACTACTATGCTAGCAATATGCCCTTTGGCCCACTCACCAGTATCCACCAGAAACTTGACAGCTGTACATGGTGTACTCTGTGTGATGGTAATGGTATGTTAGATACCACATGCTTTTAAAATATGACCTAATTATGAGTTGGGAGTGCATGGTCTATTTGGCACGGGTGGTACACATAAAGTGTTGCGTGGTGCATGGTGGCAATGGTGGAGGTCTATCAGCAGTGGATCCACAGATGTCTGGGTACTGCCTGACAGTCCTGAAGATGTGGGAGCCGAGAGAGCAATCCTGGATGAGGAGGGTCAGAACAGATAACCTTCACAAGGTGGTGCTCTCGAAGAACGTTCACCAGAGTCAGCGCGTATGAACTCCACGCAGATGAAAGTGATGCACTGGAAGATGCTGAAGCCGGAGGGTGGATGGTAGCCTCCTCTGGCTGCACCTCACTTGGACCTTCAGCAGCTCCAGAAGTGGAAGCTCTATGCCTTACCTGGAGCTGGAAGGACAGAGAGCCTTCCTCGTGGGGGACCCTTTGCGATCTGGAGAGGGACTCACTTCAAATGGAGCCACACAAGTAGGCAGCCGACATGGCAGAAAAGGAGAAGAGCACTGTCCTTCGACTCAAATTCAGAAGGCAGATGCTGGAAGCCATGAAGGCCGTCACTGGATGTAGCACACAGGCAAGGAAGCACAATGTCCTACCTGAAGCCCTCTTTTCAAAATGATATGTTGTGGATTTGGTTGGCTGGCTTCCTTGGTCTTGGCATGTACTATATATATTGTACATAGGGGGGGGGGCAAATCTAACCTGCATGTCCCCCACACGACTCAACAAAAAGGCAGAGAAATGACAGATGTGCCTCACTCGTAGGCCCATCACCTCGATCCTCAATGTACTGCAGGTGTGAGAAATGTTATTCACCCAGACAGCTGTTCAGACCATACCCAATCGATGATTTGGATGACATGAAAATGACATTGATCGAGCAAGTCGACCAACTGCAAAACCAAGGAATAATGATGACATCACTGACATCACGACATAGCCACACTTCTACATGAAGTACATATTCATCCATTCATGAATTTACACAAACATGTACTAGTTTATTGCATATAGGTGCGAAGCACATGCTTACGACCCATGCAGGTAAAGGACAGACACACATACATATTTCTTTATATCCATATCCTTCGACAAAGCTGAAATCGCAAGATGCAAAGAGTTCATATATTTAGCTTACACATGCTTGACTGCCACTAACATAGAGAAGCCATAGGGAATGATATGGAAGCTATAGGTCTCTGAAATGAGTGACAGAGGAGAGACAGGCAAAACTAACATGATTGCAGCAGTCAGAGGTGAGCAGAAACAAGGCACTCCACCAAGGACAAGTGGAGAGGGAAAAATTCCAGTTACCAAGACAATGAGCCACCTGCAGATAATCTGGCTAAAATCCTCTTAATTACAAGCAGGACAGCTCAATTTCGTGGCCTCCACACAAGTGACCCAGTCGAATAGGACAATGTCTATTCAACAAAGGTAGACAAACAGGACTGTTCCCATCAAACCAGAGGGAAAAAGCTACAAGTGTTGCCTATGAGTTGCTTACTGAATGCACTCTCCCAGGCTTAGGTTATCAGTGATGGCAACATTAGGGAATGCTTGGCATCTCCATGTTCATTCCCATTGCTTTGAAAGGGTACACTCAGTCTGGTAACTGTCCAGGGTCCCAGGGATGGGAGGACACATACTGCCCAATCCAGATTCAGCTTTCACATGGGAATATCATTTGTTGCAAGAGCCAATGGTCTCTCTGCGACCCTGCAACATTATAGATTGATACTAGTAGAGGTTGTTCTGGGAGGAGCCACCAGATACGGCTATCCAATAGTAGAACTAACCTGTATAGCTCCCATATGACCAATGTAAATGTGTGATAGATTCCTTGGATAGAATCTGGATTTGTGATGACATACCGAGATAAAACTGGGTGACACATGCTTAGAAGACTCCAGAGGATACTTGTTTTTCTGGTGTGATCCCTGTCATTTTGTTTGCTAATAAAGACAGTAACTTTGCCCAGGCTGACCCTTCCGTTCTTGTGGTGGGGAGTCTTTGATGGGCCCAAGTGTTCTCTGCTGAAATGGGGTGACAGAGAGCCCCGGCCACACCTATGCAATAGGGTGACTGAGAAGGGCAAGGCAATTTGCTTCCAGAGGTGCCTGTTCCATAGTGAAGCAGCCAGACATCCCATGAGATATGATATGATATGTCCTTTATGACACGCCTGTGCACAAGTGTTTCTAGGCGCGACAAGACAAGTGAGGGATGACAAGAACAAGCGATCTTACTAGGCCTTGTATCATTCAGATTGTGCAAGTGCTCTGATGTAAAGTGCAGGGGGAAGGAAGGAGGAGGAGAGACAGGGAGAGGGAAGGGGGAAGTGAAATCAGGGCAGCATTGCTCTGAGTAAGTGCAGCCAGGGCAGTGCAGCTCTGGGTAAGTGCAAGGAGGCAGGGGACTGTGGGTGGGAGTCACAGCCTCTAAATGTCCGTTAGGCCCGGAGGCAGTGCAGGGGAGACTGATGATGGAGGAACCTGGTACCCAGGGACACTCTGAGGGTAGCCAAGCAACCAGTCAGTGCTTGAGACAGGTAGGTCAGCAGGGGAGAGAGAGAGAGAGAAAGCAGAGGAGAAAAGGAAGGTCTTGAGCTGCTTCCGGAACTTCAGGTGGTCCGGCTCAAGATTGAGAGGGACAGGGAGGCCATTGCAGAGGGAGGCACCAGCAAAGGAGAGAGATCTAGCCCCCACTCTCTGCCCGGAGAACCGTCAGACCCTCAGAGACTTTGAGGTAGCTGAGCGAAGGGCTCGAGAAGGAAGGAATTTTGGAAGAGAAAGTTGGATGTAGTGCAGGCCCCGCCCCAGAAAGACTTGTGGACGATGTAGAGTGTCTTGAACTTGATCTAGCTGCAAGACTAGATCTGATATTTCTGAGATTGAATTTGGTATGAATGGCACCCTTGCCAAAGCGTCTTTCACAAAGGTATGGTATTTCTTGGGCTTTCAAGTAAATATTCTGGTGGTGCCAGAGGGGATGGCAGCAGCACTACCAATGGCACTGAGCCAAATGTGTGTTGTGCTAGAGGAAGCGGTGTTGGAACAGATGGCCTGACGGGTCGCTTCTCCCACAAACTTCTTGTCTGCTGGCAGAGGATGTGGCGCAATTGGCATGGTGTCTTTTCTCCGATTCATGGTAGTATGTGCAGTCACCATGTCCGTACGTAGATCAGAGGTGTTCCAAATCAGCCAACTGATTCACCTTAGCCTCCATACTCAGAAAACTCCTCAGTCTGTCAAGCCTCGGTCATGCTGAGTCCAAACTGTAGCATGACCCCAAGAGAAGGGGTTCCCTGAGCGTGGAGATTTCCCCCAACATAACTGCCTCCCAAAATGATATACACTTAGGTTCAGAGAGACTGAATAAAAGGGCTGAGTTCTGCCAAGGAATCTTTCATCAGGCTGCAAGAGAAGGGAAACAAGGAGGCATCAGGGCATACAAGAAAGAGAACCCCCCCCTCCCTATGTTTCCCTGTGATCCCTAATGCATATCTGGTAAGTCAGAGAAAAGGACCAGTACACCTAATATTATGGACGAGTGGGCACACATTGGAGAAGGGACTTTGACCCTACCCTGGCAGCACAAGGACACAACTAGGTGGGATCCAGGGTTGAGCATGGTCCGGGATGTCAGAGTCACCCAAACAGTTTAGCAAGATAACAAAGGTTCCAACAGGAACGTCCACAAACAAACACAGTACTCCAGCCCCCAGAAGAACTTTCTTCTGTGGACAATTCATAAAAGTCCACAAAAATAATCAAATCCAGTAAACAATCCAAAATGTCAAAAACATCCAGAGTCCAAACAGCTGAGCAAATCCATAAAGCAGAAAATTGGTCAGGGATAGCGAAGCGGTGTCAGGAAGACACGAAGACAGGGAGACCCACTGTCTCTGGAATTGGCTCAATTTCTGAACCTTTGACAAACTTTGTAGACTTTTTTTCTGAGACAATTTGTGCAGCTGATCCCCTTCTACATCAAAGACATGACACACGCAATCAACTTATTAGAGGGCGTGTCTTTTGACGTTAATGAACAACAACTTGTAATCCTCGAAGTTGAGAGTCTATACACGAACATCCCACAGATAGAAGCCATTGAAATTGTGGAATTTATCTTGAATCAGGGAGAAAACCACAGAGAGTACCCGCAGAGCTCCTAGAAGACCTGAGAAATAGCAATGATGAGGAATTTTCACATTTTGAAAACACAACTATGCCGGGTGTCCAGTATTGGAGCAAATGGCAACCAGCCTTCCCCTTAAATCTTTGCTATTCCTAAAGAGGAGTAGCCGCATCAGAGGAGGTTCGCCTTTAAGCACATTGCTAGCAACCCTGTCATATTAGTATGCGGTACGCAGGATTAGAGGAGCAAAGGCGCAGCTGGGCCCGCTGTCTCCTGTGTCAGGGAATCCAGGTGTCACTCCCAGCCTAGAATAAAGGGCATTCCATCGCTGGTTTGGGGGAACCGCAGGGCAATTGCGAGACTGTTACAATCTGGGGCAACCTTACACCTTTGAGGAGTTTAAAGTAAAGTTTGCCCTACAGCAAGCTGAGTGTTTGCGCTACTGCCTGCTCAGACACTGGATCACCTCTAGGGAGGTCCAAGGCAAAGGCACCAGGGACCCATTTGCCTTGAAACTTCACGTGAATTACCCAGCGAGCAAGGGTAACACCTCAAGTATATATAAGCTTTTAGATAACATAGACCCAGAAAGCAAGACGTCATATATGGTAGCATGGGAGAAGAGCCGCCATAGAGATATCCCTCCAGAATCATGGCTTCGAATTTGGGCCAGGGCACATAAGGGCTCCAGATGCAGCCTCTTTAAAGACAATGGGGGTCATTACGAGGTGGGCGGTAAGGGTTAACGGTGCTGATAAAGGTGCCAGAGCCGTTAACCCCTTACCGCCCTATTACGAGGTCTCCTCGCGGGACCCGGAAAGGCCGCCTGGTAAAACCAGGCGGCCTTAGTGGGTCCCGGGAGGAGACCAGCATGTTATTAAAGGGCCCGTTATTAGCATGCTCCCCATTCCCATTAAGCCCCATGGGGGCTCGAATGGGAATGGGGATGTTCAGGGTCTGGGTTCCTTGAATGAGGAATTACTGGGCCCTCAGAATGGCCCGGTAATTCCTTATTCAAGGAACCCAGACCCAGTACCCAGTAAGGGGGTAGCCATGCCGCAAATAGCGGCATGGTTACCTCCTTCCTCGTAATGAGGCCGAATGTATATAAATGACTGCTCTGTTAGTACCTCCCAGCCCAATGACTTCACAAGATCTCCTCAAGCTACTTCCCTCTGTGCTGGAGAGGATACGGCCCCACAAGCACTCTGGAGCACATGTGGTGAACTTGTCCCCACACCCAATTGTAATGGAAAGAGATTCTCTCGAGAATAAGAGGTATCAGTGGCACGCAGCGTCAGCTTTCCCCGCTCACAGTACTCCTGGAGGAGATCGCCCAAGAAGGGGTCTATGGACAGAGTGGTGAGAGGGCCTCCTTAACAACTCAGCTCTTGACGCTGGAATGCTGGTGGAAGTCCCGGAAGTGCCACTTCTGGGTCTATGGTGGGCAAAGGTCTGGAAGATATGGGCCTTAGAGAAAGTTACAGCCACCTTGAATAGCAAGTTGCCTAAGTTCTCTAGAATGTGGCTCCCTTGGGTCACTTACTGGGTCACTTACTGTAGGAACACACTGGATGCCCCACCTAAGCCCAACACGATGAGCCATGTGTCTTCCTTTTGATTCCCCCCACACAATGACTCGACAATTGTTGATTCACTGACAGTTTCGGGACGGCACCAGTACCCTTGAGAGAGCCCGGTCAGAGGACAAGAGGGGATTCACAGCCCAACCCATGACTACTTCGAGAGTCCAGTTAACTGTATGGAAATTGACTCATGTCGTCACACACACACACACATGCTTTAGTTTCCCTGTCCTTCCTTCTCGTCCCCTTATCAATTTTCTTGAAAGAATTGTTGTGGAAAATATGCTGGCGTTGTACGTGCTCTTATCCTCTTGTTTGCTATATGTTGAAAAATGAAAAATAAAGTTAAGTTAAAAAAAAAATACTATTTCATCATATCAAGGGCACTAGCAAGGGATCAACCCTTGCAGAAAGGATAGCAAAATTATACACGGATTCAAATGAGAGAAGCTTTCTAAATTGTTTACAAAACCTTTTTGAACAACACATAATATTGTAGAAAAAAATTATTGAGGATGTTTTTATGATCTGGGGGGCGGGGGAGGTACCACCGATGAACTGTTCAATGTTGTGGATTGGCTCAATAATTGTACCCCCCATATCTGTTTCACACTACAATTTGATAAGGATCATATATCAATCCTTGATCTGGTGATTTGGAAGGACAGCAACACACTTAATACCAAAATGTTCAGTAAACCAACTGACAGAAACACCTTGTTACATTGGGACAGTTTTCACCCAGATAGCCTCCGACACTCATTACCTTATGGAAAATGTCTTGGATACAAGCGCAATTGCGCAGCTCACATTGCCCTATGTACTAGAAGCCAATACATTACAGCTTAAATTGCGGGAGAGGGGACCCCCCAAAAAAGTTGCACAGAAGAAAGCCAATAATACGCTTTGAGAATTACAGCTCAATAAGAGAGACAGAAAGGACCAATCAGACAAAATCACGTGTCACCACATATTGTCCTCACAGTAATCTCCTAAAACAGATCATAAGGAAGAACTGGTCTAATATCCACCAAAACTCACAAATAGAAAAGAGTCCACTCTTCGCATTCAGTAAAGGAAGGATTTTGCACCAAAGACTGGATAAGACTTACTTGGAACCACAAGAACAAACCCTCGCTGAAATATGGGACTTGCCTCAGGTCTGGGGACATGGCTCCCCTGGCCCATCATGCCAGTCCACCACACCCACTAACATTTCCAAATTCAACAAAATCAAGTAGGAACTGAGGTTCCACTTGAATTATAACACCAGAAATGTTATATATGTATTACACTGCCCTTACGAATCGTTCTATGTAGGTGACACATTATGCAAAGAGTCAATTCACCTCAATGAGCATCATTCACGCATCAGGACAGGAACAGCGTCCAACAGAATCAATGAAAATTAAACCGAAAAACACCATAAAGTGGAAGAACTCCGGTGGACCATCATAGAAAGGATACAGACATCTCGTAGAAAGGGTGACTTCATCAAAAACCTCAGAGAAAGAGAAGCATTTTTAGATCACAATGACTGACTTCACCATAAAGGGTCTAAATGAACGAGGTGAACTGGTGTTCATGGGAAGCTGATATGACTCTTTCTTAATCTTCAGACTACTTTGTGTTCTTTGTCTCTCTTTTGCAGTCATTTAAAGAACACGCACCAACTAGGGCTATGTTTGGGCTACCACATCCGTTGATGCTGTTCTGTGTTCATAATTTCGAATGCAATGACGCTCGTTTAGTTTTACAACCACTCAATGTTCTTGCCCTGTCCATTTAAACCAACTATAGAGCACATATTCATAAGACCCTCATCAGGGCGACCACATTCGATGCACCCGGCCTCACCCAGCTTACCATTTCACATTTCCGATGTTAGATAGCTTGGATTTATCTCGTTTCACAGAGGCCAAACTCCATGAACCACAAGTGATGATGTGCGTGATGAATCTGGGGATAGGAAGCAGCACAACTGAATGGGCTGTTTTCATGTAAGTTTCATGTGATTGTCTGGATGTGCGCATAAGCTGCACTGAAAAGCTTTTTGGAAGGGCAGTATGTATGTATGCAACTGGTATTGCTCTGAAAACTCAGAGCCCGCTAAGTGTGCAGGTCGTTCACCCCATAAGCAGCTGTTTTCTGCTCTGGGACACTTCGACACGGGCATCAGCAACTTCTGAACCCAGACACAGGGGTGAGTGTGCCTCCCCCTGCTGTATGGATGTTGCTCCCCACCTTGCCCTCCCAGACCTTTTCCCGCAGGTCTCAGAGGTTTCCTGAGAGGGGAGCAGGTACTGCGCCACAGGGACCACCCCCCTACGGCCACTCTCTATACACTAAACAGTCTCTCTACCCACACCCACCCTCTCTACTCCCACCCAAACTACCTCCCCCCTCCCACCCTACCCTCACTTTCCCTATCACCACCCACTCTCTCTACCTTCACTCACTCTATTTCCACCCACCCACCCTACTCCCACTCGCTCTACCCCCACCCACACTAGCCATGCTCTCTCTACTCCACCTCACCCAACCCATGCTCTCACCTCCTTACCAACCCACCCTATCCCTGCTCTTGCTACCCCCACCGACCCACCCTACCCCTACTCTCGGTCACCCCACCCACACTACCCCTACTCTCTACCACCCATCCTACACTCTATCACCCACCCACCCACTCTACCCCCACTCTCTACCATCACCCACCCTATCCCCACTATCTCTACCTGCACCCACCTTACCCCTGCTCGCTCTACCCCCACCCACCTTAACACAGCTCTCTTCACACCCACCCACCCTACCCCCACTCTCTCTATCATATTCCGGCTCTCTCTACAGGCATACACCTGCTCTCTCCACCAATGCACACCAATGCACACCCACCCTACTCCCATTCTCTACACCCTCACCCACCCTATCCTCACTGTGTCTACACCCACCCATCCACCCTACCCCTGCTCTGTCAACCTCCACCCACCATACCCCCACCCCACCTACCACTACTCCCTGTACCCCATCCAACCACCATAAACCTGATCTCTTTACCTCACCAACCCTACTCCCACCCTTTCTACCCCCACCCACCAACCCTACCCCTATTGTACCTACCCACACCCATCTACCCAACCCCCACACTCGCTAACCCCACTCTCTCTACCCCCACCCAATCACCACTCTGTCTACCCCCAACTGCCTACTGTATATGCCCCCTCTCTAACCCCACTTACCCTAGCCCCACCCTCTGTATCCCCATCCACCCTAACCTTAATCTCTCTATCCCCACCCTCTCTCCCCCCAAAATCCCTACTCTCTCTACCCTCATCCTCTCTACCCATACCCATCCACCCTACCCCCACTCACCCTATCCCCAGTCACTCTACCTCTGCTCACTCTACCACCACTCACCTTGCCCCACTCTCTCTACCCCCACCCACCCACACTACCCCTGCTCTCTCTACCCACAAACACCCTACTCCTGTTCTCTCACCCACCCACTCACCCTACCCCGCTCTCTCTAGCACCACCCACCCTACCCCTGTTCTCCCAACACCCAGCCAACCATGCTACCTCTGCTCTCTCTAAAGGCACCCACCCACCCTACCCCCACTCTCTCTACCCCTACTCACCCTACCCCTGATCCCTCTACCATACTTGTCTCTCTCTACAGGCATACCCCCACTTTCTCTACCCTCGCTCTCTGTACCCCCACCCACCTTACCCTGTCTCTTTCCACAACAGCCCACCTTCTACCACCACCCACCCAACCCCCATGCTGTCTACCCCCCACCCTACCCCTACTCTCTCTACCCCCAACCACCCATCCTAACCCAGTGCTCTCTACCCAACCCACCCTATTCCTACCCTACCTACTCCCTACCCACCCTATCTCCACTCTACCCCCAACTTCCTACACTATCCGCACACTCTTGAACACCACTCACCCTAGCCCCACTCTCTGTAGCCCCACCCACCATACCCCCATTCACTCTACCCCTGATCAGTCGACCCCTGCTCGCTCTACCCCCACTGATCCTACCCCCACTCTCTCTACCCTCACCCACTCACACTACCCCTGCTCTCTCTACACCCACACAACCTTCCCCCGCTCTCTCTTGCCCCACCCACCCTGCCCCTGCTCTCTCTACGTGCGCACACCCTACCCCCGCTCTCTCTAACCCCACCCACCCTGCCCCTGCTCTTTCTACCACCCGCCACCCACCCTACCTCTGCTCTCTCTACAGGCACCCACCCACCCTAACCCTGCTCTTCCTAACCCCACACAAGCACCCTAGCTCCACTCTCTGTACATCCAAACACTTTACTCCCGCACTCTCTAAGCCCTCCCACCCACCCTACTCCTGCTATCTCTACCAACACCCATCTACTCTACCACCACTCTCTCTCCCCCACCCACTGACCCTACCCTGCCCTCTCCTACACACACCAGCCCTAGCCCCAGTCTCTCTCTAAAGCCACCCATCCTAGCCCTGCTCTCTCCCCCCACCCACCCACGCTACCCGTGCTCTCTCTCTCCCCAAGCCACCCACCCTACCCATGCTCTCTCTACCCCCACCCACCACCATACTTCCGCTCTCTACCCCCACCCTCCCACCCTAACCTGCTCTCTCTACCCCCGAAATCCCCACTCTCTCTACCCAAACCCACCTTACCCCCGCTCACTGTACCCCTGCTCACTCTACACCCACACACCATACCCCCCACTCTCTACCCCGACCACTCACACTACCCCTGATCTCTCTACCCCCACCCACCCTACCCCCACTCTCTCCACCTGCCCTACCTCTGCTCTCTCTACAGGCAGCCACCCACCCACCATAGCCCCACTTTCTCTAACCCATTCATCCACCCAGACCTGCTCTCTTTCCCCCACCCAGAAACCCTACCCCCTGATCTCTTGACCACCACCCTCCCTACCGCTGCTCTCTCTCCAATACTACCCACCCTACCCTATCCCTGCACTCTCCTCCCACCCACCCTACCCCTGCTCTGTCCCCTCACCCACCCACCCTATCCCTGCTCTCTCCCCAATACCACCCACCCTCCCCTATCCCTGCACTCTACCCCTGCTATCTCTCCCCCACCCACCCACTTTACCCATGCACTCTCCTCCCACCCACCCTACCCCTGCTCTGTCCCCCCACTCACCCACCCTACCCCTGCTCTCTACCGCACCCACCCACCCGACCCCTGCTCTCTACTCCACCCACCCACCCTACCCCTGCTCTCTACCCGATACACCCACCCTACCCCCACTCTCTCTACCCCCAACCACCCACCCTACCCCCACTCTCTCTACCATACACCAGCTCTCTCTACCGCCTTACCTCTCTCTCTCTATCCCCATCCACCTTACCCCCTATATTCCTCTACCCACATTACCCTGTCCCCTCTCATCCTACCTCTCACACTCTCTCTTTGTCTTTTACCCTATCTCTACCCCTGCACACCCACCCTACTGCTGCTCTCTCTACCCCCATCCACCCTACCCCTGCTTTCTCTAATCTCAAACATCCTACCATGGTTCACTCTAGCCCCCACATCCACCCACCCTACCCACACTCTGTCTACTCACCTATCCTACCCCTGCACTGTCTACCCCAGCCACCCTACCCCTTACTCTCTCTCCCACAGCCACCCACCCTACACTTGCCCTCTCTACCCCACCCACCCTACTCCCACCCTCTGTACCCCCACTCATCTACCCTACCCCCACTCTCTCTACCTCCAAACACCTACCCTCACTCTCTCTAACCACACCCTCCCTACCCCATCCACCCTACCCCCACTCTTTCTAGCCCCAACTATCTACCCTATCCCCAATCTCGTTAACCCCAACCACCCTACCCCTACTCACTGTACCCTCACTTTCTGTACCTCACCCATCCTACCACCACTCCCTCGACCCCCACCCACCTTACCCTCACTCTCTCTACCCCACACTCTCTCCCCCAAACCCACACTCTCTCTACCACATCCTCTATAACCCCTCCCGCCTTACCTCAGCTCACTCTAACCCCAACCACCCTACCCCACTCTCTCTATCCCCACCCACCCTACCACTGCTCTCTCTACACCCACCCTACCCCTGCTCTCTATGAAAACCCACCCACCCTACCACCGGCCTCTCTATGCCCAGGTACCCAACCCACGCTCTCTCTCCCAACACCCTCTCTACCCCCACTCTCTCTACCCTCAGTCACCCAACCTAACTCTGCTCTTTCTAAAGGTCGCTCTTTCTACCCCCACCCATCCCATTCTTACTATCTCTACCCCTACCAACCCACCCTACCTCTTCTCTTCCCCCCCTCTGTCTACCACCATCTATCCGTCCTGCCTCTTTCTCTATCCCCACCCGCCATACCCCCCTCTCTCTGTACCACCACCCATCCTACCCCTCTTTCTCTACTCAACCCTAAACCGTCTCTCTTTACCATCACCATGTACCCCCTCTGTCTGGCAGGGACGTCATTTCACCAAAATGCCAGGGGTAGGAGAAGTGACATCACATGACCTTTGACCTATGTTGACATCACACGAAGTGATGTCATTTGACCCCCCCCCCCCCCCGCTACACCTCAAAGTGACATCACGGGAAGCGATGGAACCCAACCTTTCACTCCTTGACAAAACAGGAAGGGACATCACATATTGTTCCTAAGTACACTACTATAAGTCATACTCCAAAAATAAAGAGCCACATGACACTGGCCACAGCCCAGGAACTTACATTTTTTTTAAAGTTTTAAAAAATGAGAATTTTTAAAATCTTTTTTTCCTATGGGTAGCAAGGGAGATCACAGGGGTAGCAAGGGAGACCTCAGGGATCGCAACTGCGACCCCTGGTGACCCCCAAATGACGTCCCTGCTCTTTGGCTCCACCAACCCTACACCCTTTATTCCCCCACCCACCTCCATCCCCTCTCATCCTACCTCTCACACTCTATTTCTTACCCTCTCACTCTGAACCTTTCTCGCTCACATTTCCTCTTGCTCATCATCAATGGCACCTCTATCAATGTCTTCCTCACTTGCTCTATTCCCCTTCTCATTCTGCACCCCTTATCACATCCTCCGTTGAAACTTTGCACTCTCCTCCTTGCACCCTGGTGCCTATAAATACAACATGCACCGAACATCAGTAAACGCCAAAACTATTGGCATTGCCAGTGCTTGTTGTATATCCCCTGTAGGCCCAAGCGGCACACTGGAGAGGAAGACACATGGAACCATTTCTTGCGTTCCCTTTCCTTAGAAAAACACTGACAGACGTCCAGACCCCGGCGCATCACAACGGAAAATCCTTTAGGTAAGAATACCCTCACAACACAACGGTGCATGTTAATCACAGATGATTGAACATGATACATGCAGCGCAATTTGTGTTCGTTTCAGGGAGGAGGAGAACGGCACATTGCATCTGTGCAGGCCATGATAGAATAATCAGCACAGCACGCAGTGAATTGGGCAGCAATCCTACTAAAGTTGGGTAAGTGCATTCCTGACCCCTTTTTGGGGTGCCATCCAGTGGGGTCATCTAGAGCCCCTTTTCAAGAGCAGCCACTCTAACACATGACTAATGAGGATTCCATAGAGGCATCCTGTGCATTTAGACATTCCTAGCCTAGTGTATTATTTACACGACCTTTTGGCTCAGGAGGCTAATCGTATGGTAGTGGAAGTGACATCACACGACCCTTGACCTCTATTACAGCACAGGAAGTGATGCCATTTGACCCCACTCGAAGTGACAAAACGGGAAGCGATGGAACACAACCTTTCAACCATTGAAAAAACAGGAAGTGGCATCACATAGCATTGTTTCATAGTACACTACAAAAAATATGGTTACAATATCACTGTAAAGAATGGATCACCATATTTACCGTTAATATCAGTGCGTATAGGACCATATTACCAAATTAGTGTAAATGCAAGCAGACGTAAATGGCCAAACAATATGGTGTGTTATTATAAAGCACTTATGCTTAAGAGCTTCATATAGAACAAGCATTCATACAAAATCACCCCATCTGTGTTAGTACTCATTTATCAGCCTCAGCAGGTTGAAAGGCTGAGTTGACCTTGCCAGGAGTCGCACCTGCAACCTTCACACACACATTGCACCAGTCAGTGTTCAACCCTCTGAGCTATCTTACCGGCTATAGCTAGCCCCATAGGGCTCAATGGGACTGGGGAAGGCGGTAATTACGGTACCGCAAATTGCGGTACTGTACTTAGCACCAAGGTCCCTTTGCGGGTCCCTACTTTAACGGCTGGTGTAGACCAGCCTTTAAGGTCGGATCCTGCAAAGGGACCTCGTAATCAGGCGCTAATGGGTTAACAGCGCCGCAGCCTTTTATGAAGCTGTTAACCCATTAGCGCCAGGGTCGTAATGAGCCCCATAGTATCATAGATGCCCAGTAAAAAAATCTTTCCCCCGCCCGACCCAGATACCTCGTCCAAATCAGCCTCCCAGGTTGGCACAAGCTCACACATGTGTATTCACTCATTCAAACACACTTTCATGCAGCATTAACTTCAAAAAGCATTCACACCACATTTACTTGCTCATTGAAACACACATTCCCACATTCAAACCGCCTTCACAACGCATTTACTCGCTCATTCACATGCACCTAACCATCCATACATCAAATACTCGCTCATTCCCACATGCAGGGGCGTTGCTAGGGGGGGGCTAAGGGGGCTATAGCCCCTGATCTTTTGGTTGTAGCCCCGGATAGAATTTCAGGAGCTACAGCCAAAAGGCTAGCTAGCCCCCAGTCCCAACAGTTCCGACATCAGCTTAGCCCCGGGTCTTTTCCAGACCTAGCAACTCTCCTGCCCACATGCATACATACAACATGCATCAGGGGTGCACAACATACGGCCTGTGGTCCAAGTACAGCCCAGCATGTTGCTGGATGCGGCCGAGCAGGGTTCAAGGCTATGCTAATGGAGTGCGCCCCGCAAGCAGCAACGGGTACCCTGCATTAAGAAAGTCTCTGTTTGCCTTGCCAGGCTGGGAAAAAGACTGACCCTCATTGGCTCAGTGCACGCACACTACGTGACTCTTATGAGTCAGGTAGTGCGTGTGTGCTGCACCAATGGAGGGCCAGCAATACGCCAGCCGCAGTAGAAGACGCCTGCCCTGCTAGCTCGCCACCAGCTCGTCACCCCTGCCAGCTCTCCTTCTAGCTCATCTGCCCTGCAGCTCGTGTGCCCTGCCAGCTCGCCCGCTCGCTTCGATAAGTGCATACAAACATTCGTGTGGTCGTACGGGCAGGCGGGCAGGCAACGGCATGGCAGCTTGCCCCCCACCCCATCCATGGCTCTAGTATTCATTGGGCAAACGCATAAACGTGAGGTGAAACAATATATATTTAAATGACCCTGACCGTGCCGCCAAAACACTGATCGATGTAATGCAGGACAAATCTAAAGGGTTTCCACCAGTGTTTTCGCAGCAAGATCCGGGTCATTTAAATATGTATAGTTTCAACGCAGGAATTATGCATTCAGACGTTCATAGTTTGCTGTATTTGTGTCTTTGCTGAGCAAACCACAACCATACACGATTCCAGATCTGAGCAATCATAGATTTAAAAGTTGTCCCGTTTGTTCCTTACCTCGAAGTGTGCTTATTGTTCAAAAGAAATAAAGCTCTGGCCACATTTGCAGGTGTTTCTTGTGGTTGTAGGTCAAAGGATCGAAAACAAAAGGCTCGAATGTCTTTTTTTCGACACCAAAAGGACCGGAAAAAAGGGTCGATTTTTTTTTTTTTTAATGTGGGGTTTGCCCCCTGAAGCCCCCGTTTTCTTTTTATAAAAAACTTTTTATGCATACTAAACTTAAAAAATATATAAATAAATAAAAAAACATTCAACCCTTTTTTTTCGGTCCTTTTGTATTCGAACAAAAGGGCATTCGATCCTTTATTTTCGATCCTTTGACTGGACACCGTTTCTTCTTGTGCAAAGCCTCCGTATTTTAAATGACCATGATGACGTCTGAGTTCAGATCCATTTGTTACACTGCTGAGGAGACCGCTCTGAACAACTTAGATGGGTTTGAAGACAAACACAAATTCAAGGATGTCTTTATAGTAGAAGTGGATGTAATCAAGGTTATAACGTATGAGGGATTAAAGGACTTTTAGGAGGTGGCGGGTAAAGGAGTTATTCTTTCTTGAGCATCTGAGGTACGCAAACACATGGGGCAATGCGCTAAACTCAGGGTGCTCTATATGAGTTGTGGCAAAGTACACGTCATCATTTGGAATCCGGTCGGTAGAAATACCTAACATCTGGTCAATGGTTCTGCTTTTATATACCACCTGATCTCTACCTGCACTCTCTCTCCTGTGGGTGGGCACAGGGGAGGGGAAGGGAGACCACGTCGTTGCTTTCAGTTTGACTGCGCAGGAACCATTGCGAGAGCTGTGTTACAGGCAGAAAGGAGCACAGTCCTTGCTAGGCACTGCAGTTAACCCAGCTTGCTATTGTGTTTGACATGTCAGGGCTGGGGTGGCTTCCACACATCCTTGTGGGTTTGGGTATATATTTGGCTTTTAAAATCATGCCATGTGCATATATTATATTTGAACTTTTCTGACAGAGGGAGAGGGAGATAGCGAGAGAGAGAGAGGGAGAGAGGGAGGGAGAGAGAGGGGGAGGGGGGGAGAGAGAGAGAGAGGGGAGGGAGAGAGAGGGGGGGGGAGGGAGAGAGAGAGAGGGGGGAGAGGGAGGGAGAGATGGAGGGAAGGGGGAGAGAGAGGGGGAGAGAGAGAGAGCGAGAGAGAGAAAGAGAGAGCGAGAGAGAGAAAGAGAAGGAGAGGGAGGCAGAGAGAGAGAGAGGGGGGAGAGGGAGAGGGAGGGAGAGATGGAGAGAGAGAGGGAGAGAGAGGGGGAGGGGGAGAGAGAGAGAGAGAGAGAGAGGGGAGGGAGAGAGAGGGAGAGGGAGGCAGAGAGAGAGAGAGAGGGGGAGAGAGGGAGAGGGAGGGAGAGATGGAGGGAAGGGGGAGAGGGAGGGAGAGATGGAGGGAAGGGAGAGAGAGAGAGAGAGAGGGGAGAGAGAGAGAGAGAGAGAGAGAGAGAGAGAGAGAGAATGTTGTTTTGGGGTTTCAAAATCTGAATAACACACTCAATAGTACTATGTGCACAAAGGTATCGAGATGGACACAAGAGTTACAAGATGTCCACACACGGCAAAAGATGCATGTTTTAAAGTGTATTTCTGCAGATGTGGTAGTTATGTCATGTTTGTACTAATTGCTCCATATTATAGTGTGTGTCTGCATGTGGGATTTCTATGGCATGAACCGAGCAACGCTAGCAACGTGGAACTGTGCACAGAAATGGCGGTGGCACACACTTATATTGATGGGGCATCAGAGTCAATACATGGAAATGGAGCACCACAGTGACTGAGTAATCAGTGTCCCTCGCGGTGGGCTTTGAAGAGCACCGCCCTCCTTTTCTTTCTGCGGTGATGTGGTTGAAAGCTCGGGCCACTCTGTTGTCACGGGGTTCAGATTCAGGCAGGTGTTAGACATCCAGCTTTGGATTAGAGCATGGTAGTGTCTCAATTCGTGGCTGCCACTGACATATTTGACGTTCAGCCACAGAGCTGCGCGCTATCTGCATTTTTGAGGATACTTTTTTGGTGGGCCCTTTTTTATTTTTAAAGGGAATACTTTTATTCTGAAAGAGGAACATCATATGTAAATGGTGAATCTCACCTCAAAGTAGCTGCTAAACACACACACGGCAAGCATTGGCAGTGCCAACAGTTTGGGCTTTTGTGAAGGCATGGCAAAGACGCTTGCCAGGCACTGCCCTAGTGATATTAACTGGCCATTGATGTTAGCCGGCGCGAGTACCTGAGTATCTAATTACAGTGCCTGGCAAATGCCTTATACTTAAACACAAAACCTTTGGCTCTGCCAATGCTTGTTTTCAACAGGACCTCAGTGAATTACACAATAGTGCTTATAAATAGAGCGATTGAAGGCAGACCTGGTTAAGACCTTTTTATTACACCAGTAGTGGGTTTAGAGCTCCAACTAACTCATTAACTCTCAGAAGACTGCTTTGAAAAACAGCGGCAGGCCCTTTGACTGTAAAGTTTGATGGTAAGACTTGATTAAAGCAAGCTGAAAGAGTTCCTATGAGGAAGTGTTATTCGGCGGTGAGGGATAGGAACTGGGTGGGAATTGCCATAGGGATTAGTATGGCCATGGGCAGTCAATGGATGCTATCTACAGCTGCAGTTCAACCAGGGGACAGGTCGCTTCCTACCTAAAATTCTCCTTAATCTATTTCTGTATAATGGGCAACCATTGTTTTCCTCGGGTATGTGACATTTCACTCTCGTTCCTTCCAGCAGTGTTTTTCTCCTGAAGGATTTGCCTATTTTGTCTAATATTGCAATTGCCTTATGAAAGAAATGATAAAAATGGAAAATGTGGAGTACAAAATTGAAGTTTGAAATACAAATAAAGACAGGTACACCTAAAAAAAACATTTCTTGTTCCATGTGTTTAATAAAAATGGGGGGTTGAAAAGACCACCGCCCCACTACCAGTGGCATAACACAAGATCTGGGGATCCCCTGCGAGCCATGTTGAGGGCCCCCCCCCCCAACTCGGCAAAAAATCACGGGCGCGCCACACTCGGGGCCTGCCTAGATTACCATGCTTTCGCAATATGCACAAACGTGCTGCTGAAGGGGTATGCCGCACACTGCACTTGGAGAAAGATATAAATGTGTGTTTTAATGCAATATACAGCACACTTTCTGAGAGAAATTGGCTAAAATGTCACAGTGTTTGCTATTGTTTTGTAGGGTAACATGAATCCAATACATGCAAGTCACCAACAGTGCACATGAACATTAATGCTTTGCTATAAAAAATGCCATGCCACAATAAAACATGTCCAACTGGCTGCACAATGTAGACCAGTGTAGACATGTAATTACATTACAGTAAAGCATGCCAGGCCACATTTAGACATAGCTAGACCTGTTGCACCAAAATGCCAGTCGAAGCAATAAGACTCATCAAGAAGAGAGCACACATTCAAGCCTGCGTCTCTGCGGCCTCTAACAACACAGCCAAACTCTGTAAAAACTGCAATGAACTGGCCAATCCTGTTGCCGTCTCTACCTCTCCTGTTCCCTCACGGGGCCTTCTGTACGGCTGTGGCCTCTCGCTTCTGTGCTAAAACTCAGGACATCATGTCCACTATCTCCTCTTCCTCCCCTTCTTCCTCTCTCGGCCCCTCTTTGGCCATCTCCCCCTCTCCTCCTCCTTTCTCCTCTTTCTCTCCAACACCTGACAAGGTTTCTAGACAAGTCCCCTTTATGGAAGTGTTGTCGAAACAGGTGCTCGCCCGCTCCTCCAGAACCATTAAGGACCATATTGACACCCTTGTTCCAGCCATGGCCGATTTCTGTAATCATTCTTTTGCCACTGGAACTTTCCCCTCTCCCAAACTCATGGAAAAGCTGGCCATCTCCCAGTTTACTCTCCACATTGAATCTGTTGTTATCTCCATGACCATCAGTCTGAATTAAGAGCTGCAAGAGGCACAGAAACTGTTCTCCTGAACACCTGTGAAGATCTGATCTCTAACCTTCATTCCAGCATTCCTTCTGTTCTCATCCTCCTTGAACTTTCCTCTGCTTTTGACACAGTCAACCACACCATCTTGATCAATCGACTACATGAGAACCTGGGCATCACGGATCAGGCCCTTGAGTGGCTGACCTCCTTCCTCTTGGACCACCCCTCCCAGGTCCAACTTGGTCCCTTTCACTCCACCACCTCTCTCTACCTGTGGTGTTCCCCAGGGCACTATACTCTCACCCTGGTTTTTCAACCTCTACTATGGCCCTTTAGCCCACCTAATCTCTACATTCTCCTCTAACCTTCAGTGTTATGCAGATGACACTCAGCTTTCCTTCAGGCTCCCCTCAGCCTACTCTCCTCTCTCGCTCATTCCTGGTTTCATCTTCAACTCCACCCTCTCTTTCTCTCCTCACATCTCACAAGTTGAAGTGCCAAGAAGTCCCACTACCAACTGCACCTCCTCAAAGGGACTCTTCCCCTTCTCACTTACCCCCAGAAGCTCACTGTCTCCAGAGCCCTGGTTCTCTCTAGGCTGGAATACCAAAACAGCCACTTTCTCAATCTGCCTTCCTCTACTCTCCACAACTAATCTAGCCCTGGAAGACTTATCCTTAACCTCAAGCCCAGGGACCGTATCTCTCCAGCCATGAAATCTCTCCACTGGCTCCCGGTGGCTGCAAGGATCAAGTTCAAGACCCTTTGCATTGTCCACAAGCCTCTCTGGAGCTGGGGTCCGCACTACATCCAACATTCTCTTCCAAAATACCTTCCTTCTCGAGCCCTAAGGGTTAGATACTTCTCCAGGCAGAGAGCGGGTAGGGGGGTTGATCCCTCTTCCCTGCAGGTGCCTCCCTCTGGAATGGACTCCCTGCCCCTCTCAAACTTGGCTGGACCACCTGAAGTTCCGGAAACAGCATAAAACATTCCTCTTCACCTCTGCTTTATCTCTCTCCCTCCCCTGCTGACCTACCTGACCTACCTGTCTGCTGTACCAACTGGTTGCTTGGCTACCCCCAGTCCCACTGAGTCCAGTCACTTTCTTGATCAGTCACCCTTGCACTGCCTCCGGGTCTACCACCCAGTTAGGGGCTGTAACTGTAGCCCTACAGTCGCTTGTTCTCCTTGCACTATCCAGAGCCGCGCTGCCCTGGCTGCATTTACTCAGAGCATTTCTGCCCTGTTTTCCCCTCCCCTCTCCCTTGCACTTCCCCCCTCCCTTTTCCCTTGCACTTCTCGTTTTCACATTTGCACAATCTGAATGACACAAAGCTTAGTAAGATCATTTGTCTTGTCCTCCCTCTGTTTTCCTTCCCTTGTCTAGTCGTGCCTAAAGACACTTATGTAAAGGTGCGTTATATATGACTTATCCTATCATATCACATAATTTTATCACAGATGCCCAGAAAAATATACAGTGCCGCAGTAAGAAGAGGCTAGACTGGCAGAACCCAAATGCCAGTCTAGCCAGGTAATTATACTTAGCAGGACTGCTTTATCAGAAATGACCAGTTAAATAAAGTCATACCAAACTGAGGAATGGTCAGACTGGCTGCACCAAAAAGCCACTAATACCACATATCATGCCTGCTTAACATGGACATGGACAACCATTATGATTTATTGCACAATCCCATCCCCCCTCATCCCCTCTCGCTCCTACCCCAACCTCCAAAATCAGCTAATTGGCCCAGAATTACCTGCACATCCCCCTTCCTTGTCTCAGTGCTTACGTATGAGGCTCCTTGCCTCATAGGTAAGTACTGGGATGAGGAAGAGTGGGTCTAGGTGTAATGAGGATTACCAGTAGCTAAATCAGGCATTACCTTCATGTATCTCTACCTCATCCCAGTACTTGTGTATGAAGCATAGCGCCTCAAACACAAGTACTACCACATACACAAATACTGGGATGAGAATTACATTACTAACAATTATTACAAGTACTGGGTAATGGTGTTGCACCACAAGTAGTGGTGCAACACCATTGAGCTGACCGGGCTTCAGCACTCCCCCCCCCTGATATTGTGGGCTATGTTGACTTGATCTGGCTGACCTACAGAGCAGTTGCCAGACAGAAAAGGATACAGATGTTAAACGGCACCTGCGTTTCGCTGTTAACAAGGGCCCGGCCCAGCAATTACTAATGTACATCATTTCACTATTATTACCTGCATTCAAATGCCACATTTTTAAGCAATTGAAATTGTGATGTGGGTTTAGCACTTGCATGCCAGGGGAGTGATTTGAAAGGTAGAGAGGGAACAAGAGACCAGTCATTTTCACAGCAGTCCATAAGTGGGTGTTTTCATACTTAAAAGAGCGACTTAACTGCTTGTAACATTGAAGCTGCACTAGAATAGTCTCATTAAAATGCGTCAAGATGTTAGATGCCCCCACACAAATAAGTTTGCTCCTCTCCACCACACGTGAAGTTAGCGCCTCTCCCAACATTTGAAGGGTTAGCCCCCTGAAATGTAGGTTTTGTTGAGCAAATGAACACAAGCACACACACCATTCACCATATATACACACGCACACCCAGCCATCCATACATTTAAGTGTGCACTCTTTCACCAAACAGGCACACCCAGCAGCCACCCATACATTTAAGTGTGTACCCTTTCACCATACAGGCACACCCAGGCAGCCACCCGTACGTGTAAGTGTGCATCCTTTCACCGTACACACACACCAAGCCAACCATACATTTGTGTGCACTCTTTCACCAAACACTCACACAGCCAGCCACCTATACATTTAAGTGTGCACCCTTTCACCATACAAGCACACCCAGGCAGCCACCCATATATTTAAGTGTGCATCCTTTCACCATGCACGCATACCCAGCCACCCATACATTTGTGTGCACTCTTTCACCATACACTCACACACGCACACGTCATGGGGTTGAGGGGAGCCATAATACTTCAAAAATAAATTGTTTCTTTTTGAAGTCACTCTGACTTCATAAAGAAATTATTTCCGTTAAGGACTAAACCATACCGGAAATAATGTCTTTATGAAGGCAGAGTGACTTCAAAAATAAACGATTTATTTTTGAAGTCATAGGGCTCCCCCACCCCATGACATGGAGGCCTCCAGCCTAGGGTCTTCATGTCATGGGGTGGGGGTAACCCCCGGACTTCAAAAAGAAAGTTTCTTTTTGTATTCACTCTGCCTTCCTAAAGAAATAATTTCTGTTACAGAACTAATGTCTTTATAAATGCAGAGTGAATTCAAAAAGAAATGTTTTTTGTAAAAAAAAATGTGAAACCATTATTTTTTTCTTTTTACTCCAAGTGGGGCCCCCTCCCAGGGCATGTGGTTGCGGGTCCCCCAGCACTCGGGGGGCCCTGTTACGCCAGTGCCCACTGCCCCATCGCCCCCACATTTACTTTTCGGCCAGTATAGGCAGCATGTAAGGTGGCCCTTTGGCAAAATCAGTTGTGCACCCCTGACATACATGAACAAAAACACAAAACTGCATTTTCCTTCCACTTACCTCGGAGTCAGAGCCGGTCCGGGTCCTGCTTCTGAGCTCCTCTCCGCCTCCCGCGCACAAGAACAGAAACCGAGACGCACAGAACGCTTCCTGGTTTTTGCACTTGCATGCAGAGGACGTGATCCTGCATCATAGCTGTGACCCCCAAATGATGTCCATGAGATAGGTTAATTTCAGCATATGAATATGCAGATGACACTGCACTGTTATTTTGGCACATACCCCCCTGTGCACTTCAACTGCTTATAACGGAATATACAACATATATGAACTCTTTAGCTTTACAGATGAATTCTGACAAACTAATTGCTAGTTTGACCTGCCAGGCTGGAAAAGGAGTTGCCTTCTATATAGACTAGCTCAAGTAAAATGCCTTGGGTATCGGAATTTGATTAACCGGGTGTGAGGTTTTACTCTAGATTTAACAGTAAGGTCCATTCCCTTAAGCAAGCTGGAAAAATTCAACAGGCTTTTGGAGTTTTTTTCCGATAAAGAAAAATATGGAAGGCGCAACCTATATCTATGGCCTTAGAGGTTTACAGGATAAAATCAATAGCAATAGCCAATTATGGGTCCACCCTCTGGGGATTTTAGGATCTAGCACCGCTACAAGATGTAGAAAATAACTTTATAAAGACATTTTGGGGTCTCCCGTACCTTTCTCCTAATTTTGCAAGGAACTTTGAATTGATTTTAACGAAGATGATCTTATTTTAGAGCCTGTGATTCATTGGTTATGTGCATGGAACTATCGCAAGACTGCCTTAACACGCCTTATTATTAAGGCCTTTTGATCTAACTCAGGACCCATTGTTGTTCCATGGGTCCGATATGTTAGTAGGTATTCATCAAAAAACAACACACATAGGGCCTCATTACGAGTTTAGAGGCAGCCATGCCCTTAAACAGGGCATGGCTGCCTCCAATCTCGGGTCTGCGTCCGGGTTCCTTGAATGAGGAATTACCGGGCCATTCCAACCTTGGAGGACCCGGTAATTTCTCATTCAATGTACCCATCCCCCATCCCATTCGAGCCCCCACAGGGCTCAATGGGAATGGGGAGGGAGCTAACAACGGGCCTGTTAATAACGGGCCCGTTGTTAGCTCCCTGGTCCCCTCGCGCGACCCGCAAAAGACGTCTGGTCTCACCAGACCTATTAAACCTCGTAATAGGGTGGAATGGGTTTAACGGCACCGGCACCTTCTTTACCAGTGCCGTTAAACCCATTCCGCCAGGGTCGTAATGAGGCCCATAGTCACTTTAGTGATGCAGTCCCTCTGAACAAAGCAAGCTTTAATATCTAAAAAGTGTGCCTTGAAATGTTTGTCCAAGTTGTGTGGGAATCCAAAGAGTGAACAAAACCAGCTAACTGCAGTCATGTTATATTAATCTTGTACTCTTTACAAGAATATTTAATCTGGAGTAATTTTTTGAATGGCAGGTGCCTAATCGCGAGGGTGAGGTTTTATTGTCTAACTATGAGGGCAGTCACGGCTTCTTGGTCAGGCTATGATGGTGAGAGCAGCTGGCCCTTATGCCAGGCATTAAGCAAAGACTTAGTGCATTTTATATTTTTACTCGCTGTAGGCAGTGATTAGGTGGAGAATCGTAATCTTGAAGGAGACAAGACTTGGACAGTGTGGACTGGCACTTGGAGCTGGGTGAGCCAATCGAGGATCAGGTCAGCCAGAGTCAAGGCACTCATTTAAAGGAATGTTTCGGTAAGAAATATTATTGGCCAAAAAGATGGCCAACAATAAAACAAATATCTAAAATATATATATTTTTTAAGCCGGTATGGAAAGTATTGAGCAAATGAAGCTTAAAATTGCAAGCACTAGGGGGCATCCATTTTGTGATTTTAGGCAGCCTCCTCGGCTCTGCCCTTGCGGCCCTTGCGGCACTAACCAAGCAGCAAAAGCCCCCTATTGGGAGCTTTTGCTTACTGCAACCTGAGCAGAGCTGAGGAGGCTGCCTTCACTTTAATTTTACATTTTCTGTGCTCCCTAAGCCCAGGGAAGCACAGCAAACGTAAAATGAAGGCAAAAAGCAGAGCCGCACCAATTAAAAATATAACATTGTTGTATTTGTGATTGCCGTGGTTTGAAAACCACGGCAATCACAAATACAACAACGTTGTTATTCTGACAGCGGCAGCTTTCGCGTGGAGTCTCCTGGGCTCCTCCAACCCTGAGGGAGTCCAGGAGACTCCCAGCGAAAGCTGCCGCATTCATAATAGCAACGTTTTTGGATTTGTAAATACTGCAGCATTTACAACTCCGAAAACGTTGTATTTCTCACTGCGGCAGCTTTCGCTTGGAGTCTCCTAGACTCCCTCAGGGTTGGGGGAGCCCAGGAGACTCCAGGCGAAAGCTGCCACAGTGAGAAGCACTGCAGCATTTCAAAACACCCGCCTTGTGTTTCTGCCTAAAGCAGCTTTCACTTTGGGGCTCTCGGGCTCCCCCGGGGGAGCACCAGAGACCCAAAGTGATAGCCACGGCAGGCAGGCAGAAACACAACACGGCTCGGAGGAGCACGAGAAAATTAGAAAGAAAAACCACAGCATTTTTGAAACACAACAACGTTGTATTTGTGTTTGCGGTAGCTTCAGCTTGGAGCCCAGAGCTTTTAAAAGCTGCAGTTTTATTTCAAAGTTTTCCGGGCTCCTCCAGCAGAAAATAAAACACAGCTACTGCTTATTAAAAAAAATAAATAGCACTTACTGAGATGCAGCTGCAGCTTTCCTGCCTGTGGTCTCTGGTCCCCATCGTCCGAGTCTGGCACCAATGAAGCAAAAGCCATCCAGTGGTAGCTTTTGTTTACTACAGCTGGCTGGCTTTTGCTTCATTAGTGCCACAAAGGCAAGCACAGGCAGCATCCATTTCACAAAATAAAAATTAAAAACAAAAAATAAATCGACCCTTTTGTTTTCGGTCCTTTTGATTCGACCCTACTGTATTTCGATCCTTTTGATTCGATCCTTTGACCTATAACCGGCTTTGACTCAACTTGCGCTGCACTTGAGGATTTCTGGTTTGATTGGGCTAGTTAAGCTGCAAGGTTACGGCTAGGGGAGGTGTTGCCCACACCTCGTGTTAAGATTTGAAAGTGTTTGTACCTGGATACCATGCTCTTGAAAAAAGTGTAAAAGGAATTTAACACTTTGCATCCTTGTTTGCCGTGGTTGAGTGCCTTTTATTTGCACGGTTTTGGTGGTCAGCCCACATGTGTTTCGACCTTTCAGGGTCTTTGTCAAGGCTAAATTATCGATGTTAGCTGCCTGCTGGCTGCACTGTCTTGGACATCAGTTTTCACTGTTGGTTCCTGTGGTTGTCACCCGGTTTGGCAATTATCTGGCAGCGACCAGGACACCGTAAAAAGCAGACAGGGCCAATTGTGTATCATTTATCATCACATATGGAAATATAAGGAATGTGCATTCTCAATTAATGAAAGAAACTATTGATTGTTCACAGCGGGGCAGCAGGCGTAAAAGAAGTGGTATCATGCATCCTTTTCTATTTAAAAAATCAGAACTATGGGCAGCACCTTTAATAATAGCATTGGAGCACATGTAAATATGTAACATAGCCCCCAAACAAACCTTCAAGTGTACTCATAGGAGGTGCTGGGAGAGCCATTTTAGAATGGATTTATGAACAATTGAATAAACCACATATTACACAATCCAAGCAGCAGTTTTAGTAACTCAATGAGTAGGAAAAATGGGGGAGGTGGGCTGGAGACCATGGCATTTTGGAGAATTCTTTTATGGTCTCAAACGCTTTAATGGTCCATCAAACCTGCCAACTCTGGCATTCGCGCCACGATTTCTCAGAACTTCCTCTTATTTGCCTGCTCACCATTTGCTGCTCACCGAGTAGGCAGGATGGACATGCTGCCACCATGCTGGACCTGAGAGCACAAGAAACTCCATTCTGCTGTCTGTCCCTCCATCTCGCTGTTTACCCTGGTGGCCACAATGCAAACTGTACATGTCACAGTCTTACTCTTCAATCCCTTTCAGCGCTCTCAGGGGACGTGAGTGAGGCGCACGCCATTGTTGTTATTCGCACTGTGAGCGAAGCAAAAGCTGTGTGTCAAGGTTCACCGGTCCCTTGCACAGAAACCAAATAATGAAAGGTGCATGCGCTGGCTGGCTGCTTCTTTGCACACTCTACAGGCCCAGGTGAACAGCTGCAAGTGATTGGCTGCACTCCTTGTAGTATCCAACAAAAAAGAGGTAGTCGATGAGCCTCAGCCCGTCCTACTACAAAGAAAGCATAATGATGCTTTAATGGAAGGCTCTCTCTAGTACACTGACATCTGGGCAGCATGAGTTCTGTAGAGCATTGCTCAACCAGTTTGTTTCACTCTTCTCCCTGACCCTATCACTGCCACTGTGATGAAAACGTGATAAAGGCACCATAGCCAATGAAGAGCAAGACTTGCAGAGTGTCAGATAAGATCTGGGCTAAAGCCAAGGCTCTGGCTAGCCAGCTGTTGGACCTGGGGGTAATGTGTGATACCAAACATTGACTGTTCTGTCAAACTGGTTCTAAATTCAGAGAGCAATAATTTGAGATTTTGTAAGGACTACTTGGGGCTTGATGTTGTCATCAAGACAGACAAATGCCATATGCTATGAGCTGGTGAGCAGGAGGCTGAGTTAGGGGCAGCTGTGTCCAGTCACTAATTCCAAAATCCATTGAGAACTCACCCTTTCAACCCCACAATTGAGAATGTTATGTACTCATCAACTGCTCAATCATCTGCTCAACCAATCACGGAACACCCCCCATCCCCACAATCTCATAACTTGGAATCCGAGGTATCACTATAGTGGGGTTGAGTGGCGAGTGGTCCAGCATCCCACCTGGGCACCCCATCACCAAACACTGATTATACAGAAGTTCGGCAAGCACCACATCCATGCGTGCTCCTGCGTCTCAGCCTAACACTAAGAGTGGTATGAGCGCTTCCGCTTCAACACTTGGGACTTTTAACCTGTACATAGAATATTCATCTACCTTTAAGGGATAGAAAGTATGTAAATACACCTCTGTGTGTACCTTCTAATATTCAAAGTGATAATTGTGATACTTTTTATCTCGTCTCAAGGTCTTGGCCTTGATTAATCGCCCCGCCTCATCCGGTCGATGTCACAAGCCTAGTGCAACCATCAGATGTTGTGTATTGAGTATTTGCATGTATTTGTATTAGTTACCATAGTGATTTGAACATAAACCCTGCCCTGCACAAAGTTTGTTTCCAGATGCTATACAATAGGCTACTGTAGTCTTGGGAGGATAGCTCAGGAGCAACGTGCTCGCCTTGGAAACAAGACGACATGGAGCATCACGGGTTCGATTGCCCGGGTCTGCGCTTAGAAACCTCTGGGTATTAAGCACTTTATAAATAACCGATCATATCATATCAGCTGAATCACAAGCCTGTGGGAGAAGAGGAACTGGGAGCATGAAAACAGAGACAGCCCATTCTAATAGTGCTATTATTTACAGCGTGTACATTAAGGCACTAAAGGTTTTATTATATAGATCACTTTGCATTGATTTACATATGGGAAAAGGATCACAGGGGTGGGGAAATGCCTCTGAGGGACTATAGGAGCTCCCTTGAAAAATAGACAGTGCATGTTTTGGACAAGGACAGGGGGGGAGGTTATTCCAATAATAGGCCACCCCAAGGGGAAAAGAGCAGATGCGGGAGGCAGCGGATGGTGTGCAGTGAACAAAGAGGTCCCGGGGGGCTTAAGAAAGCAAGAATCAAGTAGGGGTGGGGCGGAATATCGAGTTAGCTAGTAAAGGGGCGGGGAGGGACAGAGTTGAAGTCAAGACGAAATAACTTAAAGAGGTACCAGTGCTAGACAGAGAGCTACCCTTTGCTACAGTGGTGGGACGAGGTGGAGGAGGAGCAAGGGAGGCGGAGGAGTCTGATGGTCCGGGCAATGTTAAGTACTTTCTTAAAGAGGAAAAGCCTTGATGGAAAGTCCAACAAGGAGGCTGGAGCAATGGTGAATTCTGCGGATGTCAGGGTCGTTCTCAGGAAGGCACAGGGGCAGAGAGAGAAGCCGCCCAGACAGAAAAGGCGAGGTCCTAGCCAGTGGTGGAAATGGAAAAAATGTGGTGGGGGATCCCACAAGTGCCGGGTGGGGGAGGAGTTGGGGAAGAGGGCGCGTGGTCTAGAGGGGGCGGGGTTGGTAGTGGCCAGCCGATCAGATAAATACTTTAAAAAAAGAAAGAAAAAAAGCACCCACAAAGGCAACATTGCCTTTTACCACAGGGCTTTAAGTGGGACGGGGCCTGCCGGGGCTCAGCCCCGGCAGGCTCTGAAATTTCAATTTGAGGCGGGGTCCTGTGGGGCCCACTGATCTCCCCTGCCAGCCCCGGCCACTACACGAAAAGGATTTTTTTCTGAAGCCTGAAGCTCTCACTCGTGTGCGAAAGCTTCAGGCTCCAGAAAAAAATGTCTTTCAGCCATAATGGTGGCGCCGCACCTGCGAGGCATCCCTTTAAGCAGGAGATGCCCGTGGGCCGGTGCCACCATTGTGGAGAGAAACGTGAGGCCACTGGAAGCTGAGGCCGTTTTCCTGAAGACTGAAACTCGCAGAGTTTAAGTCTTCAGGAAACGGCCTCAGCTTCCAGCGGCCTCACCCTTTCAGCCTTAATGGTGACGGTGCCCCTCCCCAGCTGCTGAGGGGAAGCGTCACCATTAAGGCTGAATAGGCGAGGCGCTGTCCCTTGCCAGGCAAGCCTATAGAAAGTAAATGCAGAGATCAGCACCCTCTTCCCCCATGGGAGAGGGTGTTGATCACTACAAAAGGATGCCTGGCAGGGGTGCCAGTAGCCCATTGAGCCGGGGCTCTTCAGGGGGCGTGGCCTAACGGGCCAGCAGGACGCCTGCAGTTAGGCCAGGCCCCCTTGATGAACCCTGGCTCATTTTGTTGTGCCAAAAAAAGAAGAAAAAAAAAAAGAAAAAAAAAACGCCCGCGAGGGCAGCATTGCCTTTTGTGCGGCTCTGGCACTGGTGTGTAAACCACAATGCTCGCTACATGTACAACTGATTCCTTTCATTTGTACATGTAGTGAGCATTGTGCATTACACATCAGTGCCAAAGCCGCGGTAAACGGCAATGCTGCCGTCGCGGATGTTTTTTTTTTTCTTTCTTTTTTCCAGCGCGGTTCATGGGCTTGGGCGGCTGACTCTGGCCGGATCCTGAGATCCGGCTACACATCTGGTGCCGGATCTCAGATCCGCCGAGAGCCGGCCCAATGACCAGCACTGGTCCCAGCCTTACAATAGTTGAAGGCGGCTGGCAGATCAAAGACTTCTGTCCCAGGGGGCGTGGCTACGAGAGCCATGTAGGAGGACGCGTTCCAGCGGAGCTCCCGAGATCCTGAACAGATCCGGGCAAATCAGTGCAGTACGACTGCTTATTGAAAACCGACGACATGCATGCCAACGTGTGAAGGTGCTACCGAAGTACAGTGAACTTTTGGAGGTCATAGTAGCTACGACGACTGAGATCGGAGAAGAAAAGTCGAGAGACGCTGAGAACAAAGGGCGACTCAAAATGGCCGACATAGACTTGAGACGGGATTGAAAAGAGTCGCGGGAAGACCTAACCAGGTCAGCGTGCAATGCGCCCACTCATCATTCGGTAGACCTGCACATCCTCAGAACCATGTCCAGTAAGGCAGTGCGACCTAAGGCGAAACAACCCGCGCTGGATGACTTCACCAAAACGTCCCCGGGCTCGGACGCCACCAAGAATAAGGATGCACCGGCCGTAGGTGGCGCGACGACTTCGAGCTCTAACCAAGAAATCCTAGCAGCGATTGCGGACCTGAGAGCGGCCTGGGAGTCGAAATTAGAACAGGCTGTCTCTGAATTAAAAACGGCATTGGACCTCAAAGTTGGGGAGGTCCAGGAAGACGTCAATCTACTGAGACAAGACGTTAGGGTTCTGGCAGAGCGCACAGAGTCCCTAGAAAAAGAAGTTGGCCCGAATACGGCGGACTGTGCCACCCACAAGACAAAACTGCACGCCCTAATCCAAAGGGTGGGCAACCTGGAAAGTAGATCGGAGGAGGCGGAAGGACGGGCCCGTCGCAACAATATCCGCATTGTGGGCCTACCGGAGGGGACGGAGGGCCGTGACCCTACTGACTTCGTTGAGACCATGTTGCTGCAAGAGATATCCGGAGGGGCCTTATCCCAAGGCTTCGCAGTGGAGAGAGCACATAGAGCCCTAACGAGGAGGCCGCCTCCTGGAAACCCGCCCAGACCCATCATTGCCAAAATTCTTAACTACCGTGATCGGGAAAGAATATTAGAACATTTTCGAAAAGGAGGCACGATCAAGAGAGGAGAAGCAAATATCACGGCGTATCCGGATTACACCCTAGCTGTGCAGCGGAGCCGCATGAACTTTGGAACTGTGAAACGGAGGCTGAGGGAGGCAGGTTACAAATATATGTTGCTTTACCCTGCAAAACTGAAGGTCATACAGGCGCATAAGACTTTATTTTTCGAGACCCCAGAGGACGCCATGGAGTGGCTCGACGCACAAGGGTGCCCTCAAGAATCGGCGGACCGGCCCCAGAAGGACTCGGAGGAGCTACGGAAGACGTAAAATGGCGTCGCAAGATGGCGCGACTCATGGACCCTAAGACTTGATTATAGTCGGTTCGGAACCTTCGGTATGGAAGGTCAGTTGGTTGTACTGTTTGCCATAAACATTGAGATTATTAATGAACGGGAGCCCCATGGAGCGATACTCTCTCCCCACAATAGCTTAGGTTAGGTGGCCATTAGGGCGACCTCACCCTACTGGGCTCCGTGTACGGACTAGTGTTTGCGGAGCCAGATGTGGGGGTGCCTGAGCTCTTTTGTTGTAGCTGGGCAACAGTTGGGGTGTGTGGTGTTGGGGGGAGGGTGGGAGAGGGAGGGGAAAGGGGGTTGGAGTTTGGTTGTGTGTGCGGTTAGTTTGGGAATGAGCTTATTTGCGGAGTGGCCGCAGTGGGACGCTTTTTGTGTCATGAGAACTGTTGGAGGTTCCCGTAAGGGGGGTGGGAAGACACATAGCTGCCATGGGTGACCTCAAGATTGCCACCTGGAACGTCCGAGGCCTCAATAATTACTTGAAAAGAAATAAAGTCATGTTGTATCTTAAACGACAGAAGATCGACATTGCCCTGCTACAAGAAACGCACCTGGCCCAACATAAACTAGACCTTGTAAAGAAAAAATGGGAGGGTACAGTGGTGGGCTCCCCGTACTCGGCCTATGCCAGAGGTGTGCTGATCTGGGTGGCCCCGCATGTCCCACTCAGAATTGTACGAGAGGAGGTAGACACGGAGGGTAGGCTGGTAATACTAAGGGTACCGATTGAGAACAGAGGACTGAGTATTATTAATACATATGCCCCCAATCAGAACACTGCCGTATATTTCAGGACTCTATGTACACGCCTGGGCCCGTGCGCAGGGGAACCGATCATCTGGGGGGGGGATTTTAACTGTGTTCTTGACCCCAAGATAGATAGGTCCGACAGGAAAGTAGACAGGCCCACCCCAGCGGCCAGGGCTCTACGGGTACTATTAGACGACTATGGACTAGAGGATGTCTGGAGATTGAAACACCCCACGGCCTTGCAGTACTCTCATTATTCGGCCCCTCAACAGTTGCACACGAGACTAGATTACTTCTTTGCTACACCAGAAGTGACGATAACAACTACACAGGTTGAATACAGAGCGAGGGTCCTGTCGGACCATTCGCCCTTGGTGATGGCCTGGCAATATGGCCGCCCCAGAGGGCGGATTCCAACATGGCGCCTTCGGGCGGAGGCGCTCAGAGACCCGGCCTTCAGAGAAGATATTAGAGAGACGATTACAAGGTATTTTGAGGAGAACACAGGCAGTGTGGATTCGGCTGGTACACTTTGGGAGGCCTTCAAGGTGGTAGTGAGGGGCGACGCTATTTCTAAATCAAAGGGCCTTCAGGGGGGGGTTTTAGCTGAGCTGGAGAAAGTGGAGAAAGAATTGGAGCGTGAATGTACCAGAGGGGGATGGGACACAGACCTAGTACTCGAATTACAACAACGATGCTCAGAGCTTTGGGAGCGGCTATGTGACCTTAATTACAGGAAATACGTGGAGAGGCAACATGCAGGAGGTGACAAAACTGGTCGCCTACTGGCATGGCTTTACAAGAGGGAAACCCCCAGGGCCCCGGTCATGATGATAGAAAGGGAAGACGGAGAGGAGGCTCACACTCAGGAAGAGGTTAACGCTGCTTTCTCAGATTATTATAAAGCGCTGTATGAGGACAAAGAGGAAGACAATCTGGATAAAATCAGGGACAAACTGGAAGATATAGAACTACCCAGGATCAGTGCAGAGGAAAGGGAGGAGTTAGATGGCCCCATTACGCTAGATGAACTGGAAGAGGTGGTGAAACGGCTGCCTACTTGCAAGACCCCAGGCACTGATGGACTCCCGAGTGAGTTCTACAAAACGTATAGCGCAGAGATACTCCCCCCTATGCTTGAGATGTACAACGAATCATTCGAGGGAGGCCGATTGCCAGACACGCTCAGAGAAGCGCTGATCGTACCACTGCTCAAGCCTAACAAGCCGAGACAACACTGTGGATCGTACAGACCGCTGTCGATGTTAAACCAAGACAGTAAGATCCTGACAGCGGTCTTGGCGGATAGGCTGCGCAAGGTCATCGGCAGGCTGATACACTCGGATCAGACAGGTTATGTCCCTGGCAGGAATATAACTCATAATCATAGGCGGCTCCACCGAGTGATAGAAGAAGGGAACAGAAGAGAGGAGGAAATGGCAGTGATCTCCCTAGACGCAGGTAAGGCGTTTGATTCGGTGAGGTGGCCATGGCTGTTTGCGGTCCTGAAGGAATACGGGTTTGGGCCAGGCTATATCAGATGGGCGAGAATACTGTATAGCCAGCCTACGGCTAGGGTGCGTACGGGATCAGTGATATCCGACAAGTGGCACCTAAGTAGGGGTACTAGGCAGGGATGTCCTTGGTCCCCGATGTTATACATATTGGCCTTGGAACCCTTAGCGGTATATCTTAGACAGCAATATGACCTGGTGGGCATCGAGGTGGGGGGAAAGAGCCATTTGATATCCTTATATGCCGGTGACTTGCTGCTGTACCTAAAGTATCCTGAAGAGAACCTCCAGTATGTTTTAGAGGTCATGCAGAAGTATGCCGAATTGTCCGGCATAGCGGTTAATCCGGACAAGTCGAGCATGTTCCCTCTAGGGTACTATTCGAGGGTCCCCACGGAACGCTTACCGGTATTGCCCGTGCCTTGGGCAGCCGAGTCCTTCCGATACCTCGGAATAGACATATATCACACTGTGGGAAACGAACATCTGCACAACACCGAGGTAGCTGTGGATAAAATCCGTGCGTCTATGCGATTTTGGGAAAAACTGCCGCTAGCGATGATAGGGCGAGGGGCGTTGCTTAAAATGGTTGTCTTGCCTAGACTGCTGCATTTCTTCAACAACATACCATACTTAATAGCTAGGAAGTTCTTTACCAAACTCGACAGTATGTGCAGGGACTTCCTATGGCACGGCACTCGCAACCGAGTGGCGCTGTGGAAGCTACAAAACTTCTACGATAAAGGAGGAATTAAATTACCACATTTTGAGGCCTATTATGTAGCGAGCCAATTGCAATATGTTACACAGTGGCTCTCTGATGAGGAATCTCCCGAGTCCAGGCTGGTTGGGACAGATTGCACCTCGTTTTATTTGAAGGAGATCATCTGGGTCCCTAGACAAGACTTAAACCTTTGCCCTGGTATGCTGTTACTTGGGTGGAAAATGTGGCGTAGAGCATGCCGGTTACTGGAAAGCCCGGATCCGTGTTCGCCGCAGGTGCCACTGGTTGCCTTGACTGCGGGGGATGGTCAACCTAGAAAATTGATCAGAATGTACTGGGAACCGGTTGGGTTGGCCACGTTAGGAGATATATGGCAAGATGGGGCCATCAAGGATTTTGCAGACTTAGAAGAAGAAGCTGGGTTACATGGAGGCCAATATGTTACATACCTCAGGTTGGTACAGATTATCCGAAAATCTTGGCCTGAGACGGTGTTAGCGGAGGATCCGGATGCCCTGATTGACACAATATATGACATATCAGAGGGCGGACACGAGATCTCCAGATTGTACGAGGTGGTGATGTCCCGAGTGGGAAAGGACTTGACAGACTTGAGACTAGAATGGGAAATGGAGGTGGGGGTTCAAATGACGGATGGGATGTGGGAACGGGCTCTGGGATATCATAAAAAAGTGTCCAGGAATGCTAGATTACAGCAAATCCAACTATATATCACACACAGAGCGTATTTGACCCCCAAGAGAATAGCTAAGTTTGCTAACTCGGGCAGGCAAGCATGCCCGAAGTGTAACGAGGAGAACGCGGACATGACGCATATGTTCTGGTCCTGCCCAGTAATTGAAGTCTTCTGGGGAGAAGTGTCACAGAAGTTGGCTGACAAAGGGGTCCCGATAAGCATTGACACGACCTGGGCTTGCCTGCTAGGGGGGTTCTCCAGACCAAAGAACACCAGACATCTGGGGAAACTGAGAGACCTAGCGTATATACTCGCTAAGAGGAGGATAGCTATGAACTGGAAGCAATGCTACAAACCTAGGATAGAGATGTGGTGGAGGGATCTCCAAAAATGGGCGGAAGCCGAAACCATGGTCTGGCAAGAGGCATGCAGTAAATGTGGGGAGGAGGATGTGGGCAACCTAGTAGCCTGGAGGTCATTAATCACTGGTCTGTTTGGGGTACGAGGAGAACCTACTGCCTCGGAGGAGGAAGCCACCCGGCCACACCAGGTCGATACGGAACTACCCTGTGGATGAGCTCTTGGGGGGGGGGGGGGAGTGTAGTGTTGTGCTTTGTTAGGTGTTTTATTGGTTTATTGTGTATAATGTCACAAGTTTGTTTATACTGTTTTCACTTAAAATAAAAATAAAAATATTTAAAAAAAAAAAAAAAGACTTCTGTCCCAGTGGAGGTATACCAGTCAAGGACTGGGTAGTAGGTCGTTTCCAGGGAAACGCTGGCAGGGAGCCAGGCAGACACAGGATATGAAAGGTAGTCCCCAGGAGAAAGATGAAAACTCCCAGGCAGGGACAAAATCGTAAAGGTGGCACCCCAAGGTGAAGCGTGGCAGGACCGGAGCGGTGCCAGCTCTCAAGAGAGCTGTTGGAAACCGGAGCTACAATAGGGGCAATGCGGTCCATTTGAGAAGCAACAGAGTACGAGCGTTCTGTGTATATAGGGAAGATTCACCATGCGACTGCAGGTGTGGGAGGAGGCAGTGTCTGAGATGTGCGCATGCGTGGGACACCCGTGGATGCAAGCGCTCTGCAATACTGATCCCCAACACATGCGCAGAGTGTGAACGCTCCATATTAGATGCTGGTGCCTCACGCATGCGTGGGATAAGACTCCTGAGTTGAATATGCTAACCAGGAACACCTCATGACGTTAATAATATATGGAGGTGGGGTAGGAACTAGGGACACGGCGGTGTGCACATCTGGGTGGAAGAGGGCTCCTAGCAGTGGAGGATGTGAGTGGAGGTCTCTCTCAGTGAAAGCTGGCGTAGGGCAGAATCTTGTAGACTTTTAATAGGTTAAGCCTGCTTGACATTGCAGTAGAGGTGATGAACTGTTGGAGTTTGAGGCATAGCTCTCAATTCACACGCTTTTGGCGGGTGTCACCCGATGTCAAGGGTTTTGACCCATGTTGAATCAATAGACTGGGTAGATGTGGGGATGAGCTGTCGCCGCCCATTATTCTATCCCAGAACAAACTAAACCAATAGACTGGGTGGATGTGGGGATGAGCTGTCGCGGCCCACATTCACGCCAGAATCCAGGAGAGCTGCGCAGTTGGCACAAGACCACTCCAAAGATACAACCTTCTTGTGGGGGGTTCCACATCACCACTCTACTGTAAGGATGCCATCAAAACAATGTTAAGCAAGAGTCCTATTCTATCAAGCAAAAGACCACTCTATTGAAATGCAGTAATTCAAGACAGATCCCAAAAATGGATGCAGTACTGACAAATTCCACAAGGCGGTGCTAGCGTTCTAAACTCTGACAGGAGAACTGGCTGACAAAGGGACCTGAGTCAACTGGACTTCAAAGCCTGTGGGTTAATTAAAAAAATCTTAGCCACCTGCTGTTCCCAGAGGCCAAGAGGCTGAGAACTCTTAACACCCCAGAGACTCACAACAGGAGGCAGGATATCACATGGCCCTTCTGAGTGAGAGGGAGGGGGTTTCCCCGTCAGCCTGGAGGAGAGAGACAATAGCCCCTTTCAGTTGAATGGGGTATGTTAATTTTGAGTGTTTCCTGTCAACAGCCCTCTGCCAGCAAGGAGAGACATGTGATCACTGACCCACCCAGACTTCTGGAGGCGGACCCAAACACTTTGGGGAGTTGAATTGCAACAAATATATATTTTATAGAAACTGTGATAACTTATTGTAACCAAATGACAGGAATGTACAACTTTGAGAGTCTTAGTATGAAAAATACCCTCATGATTTGAGTCCAAACTCCAATTTCTACGGTGTTCTAGGACCAAACCATGCTATTTATTGATATTACAGACACCGGGTTTATGCTAGAAACCTAGTAAATAGCTGGAATGTGTGGAGAAGGAGGGTGTACCTTTGTATACTTTTTGATGAAAAACCAATGTTGCAAAACCCACTAAAATCGAAAATAAGTTGCCATTTTTGAATGCAAGCTCCTAGAAACGCCAGAGTCAGAACAGAGACTACCTGAAGCAATGTGTAATGTGTACATGTAATGTCCACTACTTGTGTACCTGGGAAATATGTATTTGGATCAGAAATAGATTTGTGTACACATTGACCAGGGGAGTGTCATTTCTGTAGGTCATAAAAATGACATCACTCTGACACACTATCCCTTCCCAAATCAGGGACCAAAGAATCTATTGACCTATCAAATCAAGAGAGGGGTAGGCTTAGTGAAGCTAGCCTCTCCACCCATTTCCAAAACCCATAAAAAGAGACTGCTGGGACAGGTAGGGACATTCAATTCCATTTGCTGCGGAGCGTGCTGACCGACGACTTCACATCCAGAGATCCAATACTTAGACTTCCAAGCTAAACAGAGACTACAGAACTTTGAACCAAGAATGCCCACTGCAAGCAAAAGTATTTCTCAGCAGGCCTCAACATCCTTAAAATCATTTGCAAACTATTCCACAGCCGGGCGAGCTGTCTGAATTCTTTGCCAAGAACTTTTGCCAGTACCCAGAAAGCAGTGTTACATCCAGAATCCACTTGATCCGGACTGGAAAGCAGAGCAGTATCCAGAACCAGAGGCCGCTGTATCCAGAGAGGCTAGACCAGCAGGGCAGAGCTGACCCAGACGCTGTGAGCAGAACCGCCCGAAGTCCAGTCCAGTTGACCAGATCCGTGACAAGGCCCATTCATTTCAAAATTAGGAGTGAGTATCCGCCAGAACTGTGCAGAACCCAATCTCTTAGTTAAAATAATCTAATCCAAACTATTTTAACCTAAGTAGAACTGCCTCCTAGAAATCGTGTCATCTGTCATTCTAAAGCTGCAAGCTGTCACCTGTAATTCTGAGTTTTACTTTAAATCCGAAAAACTACCTTTACTAAATTGTCCGTATCTTCGGAACCGTTTGTCCTAGGAACGTGGTTTAACTTTCATTTTAAAGCTGAGATTCCAGGCTTTCCAACGAACCTAGATCCTCATACTTCCTCCGTAATCACGATTCACGCAGTCGCGACATTTTACAGCGATTTGCGATTTGGCCTGATTTCTTCACCTGTAAAAGTCAGCAGCTCCTTGCTTTCCTTGGCTAAAATCCGTTTAACCTGCTAGTTACTCATAGGGCATTGCTAAAGTGAGCCTGAACTAATATAAAGTATCTCTCCCTCACCCTGAACCTCCTGCAGGGAATTAAAATCAATTTTAGCATCTTTTCACTTCATTGCCACCACATTTCAAAGTAATTCGCCTGTGTTTAAAACTCATACCTGTTTTCTCTAAGCTTGCTGGGGGAACTGGAACTGTGTATTGCATTATAAAGTGTGATTTGTTGGGATTCTTGAAGACTGTGTGCTCTCCTTTCCATCTCCTTATATTGTATAAAGGGGGGAGTGAGTTGCCAGAGAAAGGTGATTACATTGTTGTTGGTTGAAATCATATCAAGTTTTATTTGCTGTACTGCATTTTATTCCACCTTGCATTTCCTTGAAACCATCAAGCATTTTCAGCTACCTCATCCTCTATACTACTCCTAAGTAATCAAGTGTACCACTGTAACATTACCCATTGTGGATCCACATCATATGTCTAAGTGTACTATCAGATATTAATTTATTATAAAAGTGTGATATATATATCTTGTTTAATTTTTCAAATAAACCTTTTAATTTGCAAAACAAATCTACTTCTTGGCTCAGTGGGGTCAGGGGGATTCTAAGAGAGGGGTGTTATACAAGGGTTCATCATCCAGATTATAACTTGCCATAAAAATATATAAATAAGGGCTTCCCTTGGGAATCCCAGACAAGGCACTGACTTTTTGGGATTGCTTGATTGGAGTCACTTACACCGCTTTGTAAAGGGCTGACTCACCCTCCAAGACTCCTGCATGCCCATTCATTCCAATGGGCGTCTCACCCGCCAAAAACAAAATCGGGTGATTTCACCCGCCTTTGCAACACAAATGGTTGAGAGCTATGGTTTGAGGTCGCTATCAAAGTGAACCCCCAGGATCCAAGCCTTGGAGGATGGGTATGATGAGGCCTGGGAATAAGAAACTTTGGTCTTGGAAGAGCTGGGCATGGGGGAACAGAGATCCATCCAGTCCACCGATGGCAGAGAGACAATTCAAGGTGCGAGTGCTTAGCTCAAGGTTGAAGTAAGAGAATGGCCAACGAATATGGGTATTGTTGGGTGAAAGGTGGTAAGAGGTGCCAAAAGAGGAGATGCATTGCAGAGAGAGGAGGTGTAGAGTGTGAGGTGGAGGGGACCAGGAACGGATGCTGGGGAGCACTGGGGGTAGCGTTTGGGGGAAGAGGTGCTGTTTCCCCATGAGATGGAGGAAGAGTGGCCTGACAGGTAGCAGGCAATCCATTGATAGGCAATGAGCTGGAAGCCGAGCAGAGAGACACTGTGTGGGGGAGGGAAGGATTGTCAACTGTGTCAGAGGCAGGAGAAAGGATAAGGAGGATGAGGGGAAGAGTTTGGAGTAGGGCGCAGTGGTGACTGAGCTGGCAGCATGAGTGAGTAGTTTCAGTGAAGTATTTACTGTAGAAGCATGATAGTATGGGGATGCACAGTTTGTAGTATGTGATATGGTTGACTACTACATACGTCAGACTTGAGCTTAGAGTGAGAGGAGTGGATCCAGCCGCTTGTTGGCTGGATGGTGGTGGTTGGAGCTCGCAGATGCTATTTTGCCCAATGGTTTCAATCAGAAAGCTGGCAAAGCTCTAGTAACCAGCCGGAGATTCAGAAGGGGGGCAGGAAAGAACAGAGAAGGGGTGCCAATGTCTAGGCAAAACTCCCTAGGGCTGTTTAGCAAACAAATACTCATGCATGTCATTGCGATAGGTGCCCCATAGGATGTATTTTGACCCAATCAGAACTTAGCTCAGAATATTATTTAGTTTCTGGATTTATAGAGCACACTGCAGCCCAAAGACATCGAGGTGCTATGAAGGAACGTAAGCAGGCTTGATTCAGGGTTACAGGAATACGGCCCAGCAGAAGTTACTTAGTACTGTATGCTTAGTTGCATTTACTTGACATCTCTATTATCATATCTGGGTGCCTAGTGGGTGGAGCTGTGTTAGCTGGAGGGAAAAGAATTGCTTGCAAGCACATGGGAGTTTAATGAGGCACAATTGAACAATTCATTACATTTCATTTGTGATTGCATGTTGTTAAACGTGCTTTTTATTTCATTTTGTAACACATTAGATGTGATGCATTTTCCAGGCTTAGATTGTGTTTGCAATGGGGGCAAGCACATGTTAGATGGATGTTCACTGCCGAAAGTCACAGAATGGATTGCACACACAGTAGATGTTAATGTTAATGTTAATGTTAATGTTAAAGGATATTTGTACCGTCACTACCACCACCGGAGTGGTCCCCTGGCGCTCTCAGATGCCATGCAATGTAACAGAGAGTAGAGTGGGCAATATAATGGCCTCTGGGTATATAAAAGGTGAATCGTACCTTGCTGTTCTCGCTGACGGACAGCACGCAGTCCCCGGGGCTGGTGGCGCTGTCGCGGACTAGGAAGGTGCCAGGAGCTTGACCAATTACCAGGGCTTCTGCCTCCATGCGGTCTACAGGCCCGAAGTACCACTCGGATCGGTCTCCAAATCTTGTCTGGCATCAGAAGAGAGAGACATTTAAAACTATAACATAGACACACACACACACACTCAGCATAATGAAAGTGGAACAGGTGAGATAGCAGTTCAGATAACTTAGTGGGTTGATCACCTGTTGCTGAAAAGCGTGTGCTGCCATGAAGTCACCGTTTAGAATCCCAGCATGAAATGAAAATGGTGACTATTGAGTTAGGAAATTAAAAACGTATTATGAAAGCACAGGGAGATAACTTAGTTTGGGGTGTGATCACAGCTCCAAGTCGACTGAGTCATAGTGCTTAAGGTAGTGGAATTGGCAGCATGTAGCCCTGCTGTTCTGGGCACATCTCAGCTGTGTTCAGATGGTCAGACTGGTTCCTCACATTGATGAGGGTACATGTCATCCTTTTTGATGTTCACAAAACTGGTACAACAAATTGTCTACCTATGCAAACAATGACTACAAGCACATGCCTGTATCACACAGGTTCTTCACAGGTCTGTGGAGGTCTTGGAAGTAGCACATATATCGAGGTACATGAAGTCGTCACAGGTGAAGTGCAAAATAATCTACCAGTGGAAAGTTGTATGCTAACATCATGCTTCATTCTGGTACTCGAACACTGCACTGGCTTCCTGTGGATGAACGTGTGCAGCTGTGTATTTCATGACACCCAACTTAATAGGGCGCAAATTGCCACGGTATGTTCCGGGGAGAATGCGAATCTTCGGACACTGTGTTGGCCAGCCATAATCTGATGGTGTGGTGGGTCTGGCTCCTCTTGTTCACCACTGTGATGCCTTATCTAAGGTGTATGTTTGCGCTTAATAAGTGATATTCCGGTTCTATGTGTTATTACTGCACTTTAAAAACCGAACACAAAAAATACCGTTTTCTTTTCCGGCTGTTTTTGTGTCGGCTTTAAAATGCTCCAATATCACTTTCTGCGCAGCCCGCACCCCTACCCTCTCCTGAAGTTAGCACTCGTGTGCGTCGCAAGGGCTGACAGTTCGATTTAGAAAGACCGCTCTGTCCGGTCACATACCAGGCTTTCTAAATCAATCTTTTTATGTTTAATTTTTTTCAAAAAGGTCTTTTGTCCTAGAACTTCCATACCATCATATTTCCGAACTCTAGCTGGATTATTTTTATGGCAAATGAGAATGCCATCTAGTTGGTTAATAGTAGCATCTGTGATTCACAATGCTATGAAGTTAGCTCATGACAGTTCACATGTTGGCCTGATGATCAATTACTGGAAACACTGAAGCATGAAAGGAGACAATCTGACACTTTGGGCTCTCCATATGCTTTAGACTACAATTCCCATGATCGTTTACCAAAGGCAATGCTGGCTAGGGCTGATGGGATTTGTATTGCAATACACTGAAGGAGCCAAAGGTAGCAGGGCCTGCATTACCACCTCGTCAATTCTGCAGACCGAGATGCCTAGAACTCAGAATGTGAGTAGGACAGTGCGGATCAGCCTGTGCAGTTCGCAGGCTGAAGGAAACATCCTGTTGTCACTATCATTTCACCTTTCTGGCCTAAGAGAACATTAGTGACCATATCTTTCAGTTTGGGGGGAGGGGAGACTGAAATAGCGAGCATTCAGGCCACAAGTCTTCTGTTGTTCTGGAGCCGTGCCCTACATTTTATAGAGGGCTGCATGCTACCCACAGAGCAAAGCAGTCACAACATTAACGTCTTGAGATGTTTTAGAGGGATTGGAAAGTCTGACCTTCGGCATACACCCACACTTCTGCAGCAAGCACTTTAACACCCTGAGCTAACTTACAGGGATTGGAAGCTGCATCGACCTACTTTGATTTGATTCGTTTAGAGGACCTGCTCCCTCTCTTGTCCTTGTTCGCTACCAACAACAATATAAAAGTGCACACATCAAGGCCTTTTGGGTTCTGATAAAAGCTTTCTAGAGACGACTATGGGTGAGGCTGGAGGAAGTGTGCTCTATTGCTGTGTCATGCTGAATGTCGCACCACATTGCAATGCTCTGCAGTGTGCCAATGCCGTTCCAAATGGAGCAGATAACAGGCATGTGGCAACCATAGCACAACTGAAAAGTGATGACTGCAAGCTCTTTGATGACCAATAAACTCCGGCATTGCTTGGTGCAATCCCCCCCCCCCCAGACCATTGTTCTTCAGCCTAGCGAGCACTTACAGAAGGGTAAAGACCATGTGCAAATCAGGATTGGTCCACACCAAAGTGGCAGTCCACCCCAAACTGCTCGGTCACACCCCTTCTTCACGAGACCACAAGCATCCCAGACATGTTTGAGCAACCATGGTACCCTTGCTCACTGTTCTTAGAGAGGCACAGCTCCACCTCACTGGCAAGGCCCAACCAGGCCGAAACACGCACGTGTCTGGGGTTGCTGTTGGTACTCTGGCATTTCGGTGCTGGACTGCCCATGTGGGCGGGACAAAGACTGATATGTTGTGGACATTTCTCTTCCGTGAAAGAATGGTGAGCTAAAACTCTGGTTGAGACTCTAACCCGGGATATAGGCCGGTAGCAGAGAAACTCACAGAACCCCCCTTGTTTTTGCATTATGACTGAAGACAACATATTATATTCATAAAAGTGTGTGTTCCTGCATCACAGCCTATAACGCAGCTCCATCATTCCTCTTAGTAAATCCCAATAATATTCCTAATGATCTCATTAGCCCCAACCATCCTCATAGTGAATTATCAATACTGTGTCTAGTCTACCCAAACCCTGATCTAACATCCCAAAAGTAAATCTGCACACTTTTCCTGACTTCCCCTATAGCCGCAGCAGTCCTCAAAGAGCACATCTCTGATAAATGGAAAGAGGTGACAGTGGGGTGGTGGGCAATTCCTGCCTCCTGGGCCTTCTTTAAGACTCCTGTTATGTGAGTTACAAAGCAGAGAAGGAAGAGAAGGCAGAGTTGGGGGTGCTGCTGTCTGTGGCACAATAAGATGTGTGTGCGGCGGGGCTACATGAGAAGACCAGTCATGGTGGCATGGATCAAGGTTACAGACCATCCCTACACTGAGGGGGATGCTTGTGGCTTTCGGCCAATGCCACACCCTGTTTGGCATCAACGTGGGCAACATTGAGCATGGACACAGGCTTCTGGGTCAGGCTGAAGTAAAGGAGCCCAATACGTTTCAGTTTATATAAACTTTCTTCAGGGCCTTAAATTACTCACAGTGTCAATAGAATTAGCATTCTTCTAAGCAACTAAGCAACTAGCAGAGCCTCCGGCCGCAGCTGCAGTAGATGCCATGTCTGATAATAGGGTTTCTGCTGCAGGATGGGCTGGCTGCAAGCATAGGTAGAATCCCTGGAGGCAGGTGCAGAAGGGTGGGCAAACAGGGCTGTTGGCTTTGGGGGCCGCATGCTTCAGCACAGGGTCCATAGTGAGCGAAATTTCTCTCTGCAGATAAAGGCCCTCCATGCATCCTGGCTTGAGTAACTGAGCCAGTGTATGTCCTATTGCTTTTGTGCGTGCATGCTGTTTATTTTTGCCTTGCTGCAGATCCTGAGCATGTCCCTTGTCCACACCTATGAGGGGTTAATTGGGGTACACAGGGACTCCGCGGCGTGCTTTCTTTACCATGTTTTATTGATGGTTCTATGTGATTTCATAGAGGAGATTTGGTCGAATCCAAATCCATCGATTTTGTTGTTCTTTTAAGCCATTTGGCCACAAACATGTGTGGGGGGGGTACCCCACATTAGCAGCCCCCTTGCCCCACCACCTTAATTATTACCCTTACCCACCTCCCCCACATATATTTGTGGCCAAAATCAGCCTAAAAAATGCAATGGATTTGGCTTCGACCAAATCTCCTGCGATTAAACCTCCCTATCTCTTATTGATTACATGGATAATACGCACATATGGCCCAATCACCTGCACATGGGAGAAGAAGGTTTTCTTTTCCAAAGATTCCTCTGCACCAAGGGAATAAGCACACTAATATATAAAATATCATCATCATCATCATCATCCCAGAGTCTGTTAGAGGCATGCATGAATGGCTATCCAACTCCATGCGTACCAGAGTCCTGACCTAATGTAATTACAATACTACAGTGTTGTGAGTGTGGTTTCCACCTTCACAGTTGCACTACAACTGTTGGCAAGCAACCTTTCGTGGTTTGCTGATTTCCCTGTCACTAGTCACAGTTATCCATTCATTGCCTCACTCCGAGGGGTGATTTTCAGGTTCTGTGACTTCCTCCAATCGACTGTGGTCTTGCTGGTGGCTTCAGGGTCTGGTGTAACACTGGGAATATAAGGAAACCATTCTCTCCATCCATGACAGTACAGCATCTTGCAACCTAAATCCCATACATGGCATGATATTCTCCAACTCATTCCCATAACTGGTAGGATAATCCTATTATTGCCAATGTATCTCATTCACACATCTGATTACTGTCAGGATACCCCTTCTTCTGATCTTATTGCAGTCAGGATAGCTCAGCCTCCAATCTCGTTTCTATTGGTGGTATTATTATTATGGTATTTATTGAGCATGGACTTAGATTCAAGGAGAAATAGAGCACTTTACAGAGGTATACAACAGTGCATATGCACAACAGAGCACTTTTCAGAGTTAATAGAACAGATTGTGGGATATATTGACCCACTCAACGGCATTCACCACATCACCAAGCTGCATTTGCGCAAGAAACGGCAACCTGGTTGCGCTGGCTCCTGTGCGCACCAGGACCTCAAAACTGCATTTTGCCAGCAAAAATGCCTGCACCATCCTGCCTAGGGCACTTCAGGCAAAATGAAACAAGGGGACACACTGAAAAAGTATGCCAGTGTGTTCTGAAACCTACAAAGGGAATCAAGTGACCAGGCAGCACCACATTTCTGTAAAGCCAGAATCCCCTTTAAAATTAAACATTTTCATCCTTTCAAAATGCTGTTTTACGCTAATTCCATCTGTTCATTTTGAAACCACTGTGACTAAAAAGGCCCGGTCATGCCCAGGATATTTCACTGTATTTCACCAAAACCAGGCATAATTCCTGAGTGACAGGCCCAGTCAACCAACTCTCTGAGAAATTAAGAAGCAACTTAATTTTCACTTACATGGGAACACACGTTTATTTTCCTTACAAATGTATCCAGGCACAGCAGTTCAAAGAGACTTTAACTTTCTGAGCCAGGTCAGTGACAAATGTATCTATGCTTTAGATAAGACTCCTGCTTCAAGGAAATGACTACAGCTGCAAAGACAGCGTGGGCAATCTGAGGCAGCTACCAAACTGAATTTAAAGAAAGAAATGCTAGCAGTTTTAACACATGTGAAAAAATGGGCTTTACTGCCCGAAGAAAAAAAATGGGTCTGTTTAAAATAAATTGTTAATGAAATCCTGCTTACTGACCAATATAAAGGGTTTATGTTAGTGGTGATAATATACACATAGGCTATCTTATTTCACAGGTTGTTTTAATTCAGGACCCAAAATAAGAAATTAAAGAGTTTAAAACACATGGGCTGGATTTGCAAGATCTCAGAAAAACCAGTCTTTCCAGTTGCCAGCTATGAAACTACCCCAAGGGAGGGAGACACACCATAAATCCAGGACACGCAGGTGAAAATTGCCAACTTGAAAAAGTTTGAATGGGCCAGGACAAAGCAAGTTCACACGCTCATCAGACATTCGCCTGTGCTCCAGGGTGGGACAATGAAAGTCCTGGGACACTGACTCATCAAGTGTAATGGCCAATGCAACCTTTAATTAAGATGGGAACCCCCCCTTGCCTTGAAGGAAATGACAGTTGCTTGCAGATGGAGGAAGAAAAAAAAACAGGATCTAGCAACAAAGGGACTGCCTTTTGGTTACAAAGACTATCTTATAAAGAAACTTTAAAGACTTTTTATCTCAGTAGCAAGAATTCATAGATGTGTAAAATGTTTGTAGTGTCAAATCTAATTTTACGTGCTATCTTTTAAAACTTGGTAGAACTCATTGCCGTATGGGGAACAGAAGTTACAAAACATGACAGATTACGAGGAAAGTATTAATGTTGCAAACATAACATTTTGTATATACATCCCTGGGGATAATGCGCATCTGTGTATAAAGTTCCGGAATTTTAGGCCAAATCTTTCATGTTTAAAATTACCAAAATGTATCAGAAGGCGAAACAAGGTCGCAGAGAACTGAGGATTGGACTGACCTGTGTGTATAATTTGCCAAGAGATTGCAATTGAAGAAATTTATGTTTTTTGCAAAATCATATTTTCAGTATAGTAAATGTGGGAGTTTCTGGACATTGTAAAACTCACATCATAAACCTGACATCATTCCCTTAGTAATCCAACCAACTGAGAGCGAGGCGGAGACTAGCTCCCTTGTCCAATCCCTTTGCTAGGGGGTGTTAAGTTAAGCCTGCCCCAGTCATAAACTGTGATGATGTCAATTTGCACCATAAATAAGGGTCCCTGACAAGACCCTGGACACACACACACTCTTCCTGATTTCCTGAGCTGCGTTCCTGTACCCATCATCTATCCAGACTCCAAATCCCATTGCAAAACCCAAGAATGGCTGATCCTGCTCCAGCAAGGTCTCAAATTCTGAAAACCACTAAAACTCCCAAATAACCAAAGGGAGAAACTGTGGTACCTTTGGTATCCTGATCCAGATTGGCTTGCCTCCACCCACTGCATGCTGCCATCCTGCTACCCTGATCCCTATCTTATCCAGTAACCAGAATTGCCAGTCCATAAGTGCTACCCGGTATCCAGTCCCTGCCCAGCTGCTCCTGTCCCGCTGATTTTGTGTGGCTGTCCTTTGTTAGACCAGATCCATGTGGTGACCAGAACTGCTGACTGTCCAAAATCCAAAAACTAAAAAGTGGACTGTGAGTATCAATAGGAACCATAGAAAACCATAGTATACCTTGCCTTGTCCTTAGTTCCCCTCTCTAAGTCATACTATCCTTATCCTGATAAACTTGTAATATTGTCAAAAATCATTCTTACAACCCTGCCATTAATTTCTAGTGCTAGCACCAGCTTTTTTTTAGTAATTTTGACTTATAAAATCCTAAACTATTAATCCTATTTCGAGTGATCGGACTGGTTCCGCCAGGGTGGGCACTGGGGAACTAGGGTTGAATTCGCGAATCAACCCTGGAGCTTACTGCGTCTCTCTTTGCTATTCTAGCCTGAATGCTCTAGAGTAGAGCCAAACTGTTCTTGTCAAAACTGATTTTCTTTCCTTTTTCACTGCTCCATTTTACTCAAAAAGTGCCTTTCTAGATCTTTCATAACTCACTCAATTTACCAGCTAAAGACCTCATTTCACTTCCATATTGTACCTATGATCTATAGCTACACCCCAACACAGAATACAATATTTCACCCGTTTTTATTAAAAACCACTTTGGTAATTTCAGGCGGGAATTGCAAAGTTTGCTAATTTTCCAACGTGTCATTTGTTGCAAACATGTTTTAAAACCTGCCACTCATTTTCGAATTGTATGCTCTTGGTTTTTCTCTCTTGTTTGGGGAGGGAAGGTTGGATTTGTGGGTTGAGGGAACATTGCAGAGGGAAATTCTAACTCAAGTGCTATCTTTCCTAAAATCTAAAAGTGCTCCTATTCCCTGGTGTCGGGTAGATGTGTCAATAGAAGGTTAACTAAGTGCATTGCTTACATTCCTATTGTTATTATAACCCCATTTGTGATTGCTGCTCCATATTAAAATTGTATGATTTCTTTTAATTTTCAAATAAATAAATAAATATTATATGTCGCCAACCAGCCTGGTTCATGGTCCATTGTGACCCGGGGTATTTGAAAAGGGGGTGTGATAAGAGTGGTGTACCATCTCAATATTGAATCTAACATAAAAGCATAAGCATTTCAATCGTGCGCTGCATACTAGGCCGAGACTAAGGTGTGAGTCGCCTGATTGAAATCCTTAACAAGATATACAGCGGGGGTAAGATACAGAGGGGCACAGAGGAGGGGTACAGCTGTACAGGGTGGCGGGGAGGAGAGGGGTGGATGGTGTCAGGTGGGGCAGGGGATGACGCGATGGCCTAGGTGTTGTGGAGGAGAGACTTCGTGAAGAGGTGAGTCTTGAGTTATTTTCCGAATTGTAGGAGTGTGGGGGCGAGTCTGATGCTGATGAGGAGGAGGTTCCATAGTCTTGAGGTGTAGGCAAAGAAGTCTTGCTTTCTGGTCCCTTCCTTTTTGAAGCAGCAGATTTCAAGTCTGCACATGTCCTGGCTTCCGGTGGGGCGCTGTCCACCAGAGATGCTGACTTTCTAGCTGGGTGACTTGAGGGCAACTGCCTTATAGATGATGCAGCAAGACTTGAAGGTGATCTGTGCATACAGTGGGAGCCAGTGAAGGTCGATGAGTGCCGTTGTGATGCAGTCGTATCTGCACAGTCCCTTGATGAGGCATGCGGCCGCGTGTAGGACACTTCTCAGGGGCGCAAGGGAGGATGAAGGGAGGCATTTCAGGAGGGCATTGCCCTCATCCAGGTGGGATAGAACCAGTGCTTGAACAGTGGATTTAAAGCTGTCCGGAGGGAGCTAGGGCTTGACTTTCTGCAGGCGGGGGAGCTGATACCACGCTGTCTGAGTTTTCCTTTGCTATGTGTGCCTTCAAGGAGGGGTATCACACCCCAGTCCAATTAGCAGATTATCTAATCCTCCAATCCTTTCAATGTAATGATGTCCCACCCTCTAAACCTACTACTATCAGGGTGGCTCACTCTCTAATCCCATTAATGTGAGGAAATCTCACCCACATCCCTTCGTTGTCATAGGATCTCACCCCCAATCCCATAACTGTTATGCTATTTTACCCCATCAGGGCAATTTGCCTGAAATTCATTTACTTTCAGGGTATCTCAGCCACTGCTCATTGCTGTCCTGTTATCTCACCCCCAATCCCATGGCTGTTAGGGTATATCACCCCCCAATCCCATGGCTGTTAGGGTATATACACACTTGTGTAAAGGCACGTTACAAATGCCATATCATAACATATCATATCACTCCCCAATCCTATCACTCTTGGGCTATGCCGCCCTTCATCTAATTATTACTGCCCAAGTGTCTTACTCCAAAATCCAATTACTGTCATGGTATATCATCTTTTTATCCCATTACAAAATAATGTATTTCTTTATGTGTATCTGGTTTATAGCAACTCTTACACAATGTTTTTGATACATTATGTTATTCAGTACACGTGTTGCATTTGAATTCATTATTGAATGCAATGTTTACATCACATATAATTACCTACACATTCAAGTTAATAAATATTCACCTATAAATGCCTAAAAAAAATCCTATTTAAATACATGCTCACAACACCATTATAAAGTTAACGTTAATGAGACCTGATTTTCAATCATTAAACGTGACCAAAAATGATCAGTTTCTAAAAAGAATGGACCATGTTTACATTTACAAAAGTGATATATCCTCATAGTGGACATTCTGTATACATATGTGTCTCAATGTTTCAACTAACAGTATCTTGGGTTTTACAGAAACTCATGTTCCATTGTTGGGATTCCTTTCCCAGCCCCTTGAATTTCCCTTGTTACGAGGAGATTCAAACGAAAGTGCATTGTGGCCGGGCACAATGCCGATCCAGGAACTATTTGACATATGTAATCAAGGATTTTGGGGAAAATGTAATATTATCTTGTAAAAACGTGTTCTTTTCTGAATGGTTGATATTCATACATCAGTCCCCAACTAATGACCTCCTCCTTAAAATCCGAAAACGAACACTGTTCAATAGCCTTAATTACATATCCAACTATTTCCCAAAAATATTCACTTCTCTACTAAACTCAATTAAAAACAAATATTCTTAGCCCACATAGCCACTTCATTGATCTAATAGCAAGTATTTCAAACAATGCAGTAGAGACCTCGAATATCGATATCTCAGTCCCAGCTCTATTCCTATAACTTGAATGGCGGCTGATTTAGCCAGTCACAGAAGGCCTTGCCATATTCACCCTTCCCAAATATTCAACATTGTCTTTGGGACCACGGGCATTATCTCATTACCATACAGCAAGGTGGCTAACACTTTTTGCAAGCATTGTTTGTTTAAAGGTAACAGTGTGAAACCACAATATTTGTAACTAATCTTATCAGGGGTAATATATCAGCTACCTTTTTCCTAAAGCTTCTATCCAATTGTACAAATGATCGAGCAAGAACCCCAAACTTATGCAATAATTTGTTATTTCAAGACATGTCTCTTTTATGCACGATTTACAATGTTGCGTTGCGGCACATTTTGGGGAAATCTACCCTCCCAAATTTAGGTGGAAAAAGTCTTACTTTATTTTATCTATATCAGCAACATAAAGGTTAAACAAATCCAGGGATTGAACATGGCCTTGTTTCAAACCACTCATTGTCTCAATACAGTCTGATCGCGAACCACCTGCATTTTGTTGTATTTTAAAAGCAGTTTCTGTATGAAACATGGTTAGGAGTTTCAGTAGACCTGTTGGTATATCCCAATAATACAGCTCCGTCCGTAACTTAGAATGATTGACCTGTACACAAAAAAAGTTTGTAGGAGAAATCCGGCAAGTTAGTTGATCTGTAGTAGCAAGATCTTGACTACCCTTCCTATGGACTGGAATCATATATGACCAATTCCATGTAGTGTGTGGATCTTGGAACATAAATAAACAGATTATATAAAATGGTGGTCCAGGATCGTGTGTCAGCTGACAATACATTATTAGACAGACCTCTTTCTGTTTTTTGATGATTGATAACATTTTACTTTTTCTAGATGTTCCGTCCAACAGTAGCAAAGAGTAGCCAGATACAGCTACCACACATGTCAAATTCTCACCCTCTCGATTGTAAAGTGAGCAAGAATGCTGAATCCATCTGATTAAAGGGACAGAATTAGCTGGATATAGTAAATGCATGCACTATTATTTGGTGTATAACTTCCAGAAGCCTCTCGCATCCCCTGCAGCCGTTAACAATGTTTTTCCCACTCAGTTGAAATGCATTCTGTCAAGGAGACCGATCGACATCCTGCCATTGCATTATACCCTTTAGAACCTGGACCGTTCATTCTAGTTGGGGGTTAAGAGCACTCTGGGATATGAAAAGAGTTAAGAAAATCTCCTTCTTCACCTAACTCATTAAAACAGGGTCCATCGAAAACCCCCGTAAACCCTAAATTATGACTGGCACCTTTGTCCATCCACATCAGATAATAAATCTACTAGCTCAGAGAGTAAAAAAGACACTAACCCAAAAAAGGTGGACTACATACATTTAACAGAGTCCACTCTTCTTAAGAAGATACCATTTTGCACTGCATCTTTATATATATATATATATATATTGCATGGTTTTATGTTCTCAGTATTCAAGGGTAAACTATTTTGAAATAAAAGAGCAAGCCCATCAAACGCACGCCCCCATTAGCCCTTTTGAGCAGGTTTAATGAAACAGTCCTACGCATCAATATTCACTGGCATTGTCAACTACATTTCCTGGAGTGCAAGGATATGCAAACTAGTTACACACTTTAATATCTGTTCATCATTCAAAACACTATTGCATCCCCTGAAATTCCATGATGGAATGCATTCACCATTCACTATATTATCAAAGACTTAACTTTGCTTCAGGCTGTAATACAGATGGCAGCCAGGATGTTTCTTCTCCCAATTCGGACCCACATGTTGCTGTATTCACTATTCCTACTATTGTAATTGATGATCCATTCCCTCTAGAAGAACATTCCACAATCATGTTCTCTACTGTTGAATGGGCCTTGACCTCAATATTATTTGCCAGGCTTGAAGTAGTCTCAATAGTGTTGTCTCTTGCCTAGGTGATTTTACTGATTTCAGACATCAAAACCCATAGAGTGTAAAGAGTCCATATGTAACTTAACGAGTCTATCTATGTACACCTAGTGAGGCCTTAATTATGAGCACACAGGTTCTCCCAACCGGTCATACTCATGTAACACAGAAATATGAGAACCATAGTCTTTCCCTTCTACTAACAATGTCTATTAATGACTGTCTTTCCCTGCAGAAAGGCTAGCAGCCCTACCTACGTGCCCTCTCCCAAGGAAGCGGTGATGAGCCGCCTAGCTAGAAAGGGGATAGAGCAGAGAAACAGACCCTCATTATCGTATTTATATATTCTTTGTACGTTAGCTTCATTTTATTTAGATCAAACTTCCAATTCCCTAAATCTTCAACAGATTTTTGCTTTCATGTGCATGAGACAATTATCTAGCTTTGTCCTATCATTAGGAAACTGCTGCGTTAATGTCATGTTCAAGAACTTTATTACTCCCCCTCATCTGTTATAGTATACATGTTTTTTCAACTAATAAAAACACATATTCCTGAGTGAAGCTGGTTCTCTAATTTCTTTCAATGATATCCCATCACTGCACTCCGTAAGAAAAGGTCGACCGGTTTCTGCGGTTTACCACCATATTGGTCCCGAATTCTTCAGGACCAAAATACTCTATTACTCTAAAACAATTTTTCAAATCACAAGAGGTTAGATTCCTGTTGTAACCTCCATCTCTGGTTAGGCACAATGTTGAGGCTTCAATCCTCGTATCTTCCCTTCTGTTGATATAACAGCGAGGCCATAGCATCGGAAACCAACACTCTAGTGAGGGAATCCCATAGTTACTAAGATAACTGTGAATGAATACAAACCCCATGATGATTGAAGAACTATAGGGCAAAATAAGGAAATTACTGTCACTAACAAGAAGTGCAGCAATTGTGCTTGAACAATATAAGCAGGCTCTCCTAGAATGGAGAATATTTGGAGAACACCAGACCTTGACCCAACACAACAAGGTGCTCAGCGTAGCCTCAGTTGTGGCTCCCGTACCCCCCAACAGTTCGAGCCTAAGAAGAAAAGAGGGCTCACTAGAGGGCAAAGAAAGGAGAGACTTAAGGCCTTGGTTGCCAGAACGTGCCAATATGGATACGCCTGCAAAGCCTTCAAACCTCTTCTCCAAATGATGCTTCTGATAGGGCCTTGTAGATACATGCGTGGAATGATGGCGCAGCACCCATAAAGATTTGAAAACGTACCAATGGCTCCTCCTTACGGGACAGGGTCAAAGGACTCTTCACGAGCTGGGCATGCCATGAACTGCTAAGGCATGCACCTAAATAGTCCTAGTCCACTTCCTAGACACTTGCACGCAACAGATAAAAATCATAGGTGAACTTTTTCCTAGTGTGACAAACATATTTTATTTTCCAGGAGTTCATTATTAAGTCTTTGGAATTACAAACAGACTGAAGCAAATAAAGCTATGATTTAAGGCCAGCGGGAGTCTCGGGTTTTAAAATGGCGTCTTCTGGTCCCTTTTGAGAGTAAGCGTGATTACCAGTGTGGGCTCTTCCTCACAACTGTAATAGTCCTTAGGGTACTCAGTTGTTGTACGCATGATGAGCTTGAGATGTGCTGTAGATACCTTGAAAAATATGTGGGCTAGAATGTCTGAAAAGGTGATATCATATCCTAGCGACAACCCGTGAAGGGACAGACTGAGAATCCCCAGTTAGATGTCAAAAGTGACAGAGCCCAAGGTAGGCTGTGTGAAAAGTTCAAAGCATTGGACACAAGAGGGAGAGGGATAAGAACACGAGAGCGATACAGTGAGATAGACCATTCCCAGAATGCTATGCCTGCATCCCGGCAAGCTGAGCTTGGGTGTGCTTCGGCAGTAATGTTACGCCATTTACTCTGAAAGTCAGTAAAGATCAGGGAAGTTAAGGCCAAGAATGAGTTCCACAATGAGCAATTTTAGGCAAATGCCACCCCTGATTAACTCTGAATATGATGTAGGATGAGAAGATTAGCTCGGTGCGGCATGTGCGCACGGCTGGATATGAGAGTCAAAATGGAAGGTCTGGGAGGGCCCTGCTGTCGGGGAACCTACCAACCTAAAGCAGGTATGGTCTATGGGGTCCAGAGAGAGCTAAGCCCTCAACATCAAAAGAAACAGAGAGTGATTGTACGCAATTCATGTGGACAGTGTATTACAGGCAAGTGCCCACACACCAGAGAACATAAACAGCAAACAATTGCAAATGAAGGAGTGAGTGAATCACAGCAATTAGTCCTAAAAAAAGGCAAAACCCTAAAATCACATGCTTTCAATTTTTCGGTATCGCATAAAGGAGTAATCGGAAGTCTTCAGTCAAAAGTTGCCAACCCCTCCCTTCAAAGGAATCCCCTTATCCCCATTATGTATCACTCGCGTATCATATCGTATCGTAATTCTCTGGTAGCATGCTAGGGGGGCTGGCTGAGGCGGTAGCAGGAGGCTAGGGGGGCCGGCTGAGGTGCTAAAACCTTGCAGTATCTAAGCCTACATACTTACACACTCTGCTATGCAAGTACTAAACTGAGATCCTGTCCATGTAAGAAAGCCATTAACGACCCTTCTATTGAAAAAATGCACTTGAAGAAATCTTGACCACATGCCACGAGCACCCTGAAATGCCCCAATGATGTAACCATAAGCCTGAAATGGGGACCGTATTTACGATGGATTTTATAATAACGTTTTTTATTGATTGACCACTTTCTGTTCAATGATGACATTCTAACTTATAAAATCCAACAATAACAGGCATTGCAGTTTGTGTAGAGTTAGCTGATGACAATAAGCAGATCCTCTGCCAATTAACTTTCAGCGCTGAATCAAACACAGCAGTAGAGATCCCATCGTTACAAGTCATAGCGAGCATTAAAGTACTGCACACTTAGCCAGCACACACATGAAACAAAAAAGGAGAGCAAAACCTACACTTTCCTGTCAAGCCTCGGGCACATGGAGCTCTTTTGCTGAGATGGCGGGTCAAGGCAACCAGTTTCAACAAAGGCACACACAAAAGGTTCTCCTTCAGCAAATCACACCACTGAATCATACATGATCTTTACTCGACCTGATTCTTCCAGCCACAAAAATAAAGCAGTTCACATACAAATCCAGATAAATGTTAAAAGTAACATACAAAATGTATAAACCTCTGCAGATATCATGAATTCAGGTTATCTCCTGTACCTACACTGCCCATACTAATATGTTTGGCTCCACGAGATGTGGCTAACGCAACATAGATGAGCCAAAACCTAAGCAATGAAGCCGGGAAGCTGAACAGAACAAAAACTTTTAATGAGGGATGCAGGTTCTCCACCCATTATAGCGTATGTCCGGATTTAGCAAATTGAGCGGGAGGCTGTTGAAACTAACAGCAGTTTTTCACCTATTTCCTAAACCAGTGGTCTGAACCCTTTGGCTCTCCAGATGTTTTGGTCCGCAATTTCCATCGCATTCAGCCAGCATAGTCAATGGTGAGGGATCATGGGAGTTGTAGTTAAAACATTGGGCGATCCAAAGAAGAGTGGGATAGGGAAAGCTACTGGGAGGAGATGGAAGTGGGAGAAGGAGAGGAGGGGTTGAGTGGGGTACGGTGATGATTGATACCAATGGATTTTTGTTAACATATTTACAACACTGAACTAGTAGGAAGAGGGTTACAGCACTGCACATGTTTAAGATATGCTTTGATGTTATTACATATGAGTAATTCTGTATATGCTTTTATATTGATAATAGCTGTCCCCAGCCGCACGTTGATGTGGCTCAGTCTGGTTAAATGGAAAAGAAAGAAAAGAGAAAGCGCACGTTTGTAATATGTTTCATTTCACAATGCTTGTGGGTAGCTCTGGCGGTTCTCCAAGTTGAGGCAGTTTAATTTTCCCGGCGGCGCAACACATTCCCTTCGTTCCTCCATCAAATTTCAGAACCTTCCAATAAGTAAACACTTCAGTCATGGCGCCGATGAGAACATGCCAGCTCAAGCTATAATTTTTCTTTAGTCCTATGACCCAGTTTTGATTTTGCACACAACGAAAATTGACGTTTGTATTATTTTTGAATCAATTCATGTTATAATTTCTTTGCATATAATGAAAATTGAAGTTTGTATTTTCTTTGAATCAATTGATGTTATTTTCCTAATCAACTCAAAATAACTGTATGCTAACAATATATTTTCATATATCACAAATATGTCTTTGAATGTTTGATGTTTTTTCTGTGTTTTTTTCTGGAATACACATGTTTATTCACTTCACTTACTAAATTGTAAATAGAATTACTTCATATTCCAGTCTTTGTGTTGTTTCGTTCTTTCTGTCGAATAGGTTTGAATGCGATTGGTTTCAATAAAAAAATTAAATGATTGTACTCAAGAACATAAATTCACTTTCTGGATAGATAGAGGTTGACTTTGAGTGGTTATCCCAACTATTTAACCCATTCCTTCTCTTCAGGCACAGCAACATTCCCCAATTTTTGTTTAACAAACTATAATCATCAGCTGGGTTGTACCGGAATGCAAGGCGATTGAAATCGCGTGATTGCTGGGCACGGAGTCGTGTTTGACGCACAGTGATTGTGGGTAGTTTTTGATGGCTCTGGCGGTTCTCCAAGTTAAGGCAGTTTAATTTTCCTGGCGGCGCAACACATTCCTTTTGTTTCTCCATCAAGTTTCAGAGCCTTCTAATAAGGACACACTTCAATCATGGTGCCGATGAGAACATGCCGACTCAGACTATAATCATCAGCTGGGTTGTACCTGAATGAAAGGCGATTGTAATTGTGTGATTGCTGAGCACAAAGTCGTGTTTGACGCTCATCTGCTCAGCCACTCTCAGTGTGTCGCGTTTGAAGCAGATCTGAAGCTGCAGAACACGATCGCTGTGCTCGCAACTGTGCATACTAAAGTCTGGCTGCACGTCGCTCTGCTGCTTCCTCTGCACGTATTTGAGCCAGCGTGTGTTGCTTTTACAACCAACAGATGGCGCTGGTTTGCAGTAAAATTTTTAGTATAGCATGTGTTGCTTTTACGTCAAACAGATGGCGCTGTTTTTCAGAAAAAGCATGTTTTTACCTGTCACAGGTGTGACATCTATGTATAGTAGGTATATAAAAACACGCGCCTATTCGAATACAACGTTGTGTCAAATTTTCAAAGCAATCAGTGAATAACTTTCAGAGATTTACGGTTTTGAACAAACAAACATTTACATTTTTATTTATATAGATAGATAGATGAACTATGGAATCATGTTGATTTGTATTTTGCATGTATTTTAACAATATCTGTATAATGTTTTTTTTATAACCAGAAGACACACTGAATACATCACATTTTTTTTAAAGTGTAGGGGTGATGAGGTGGGCGGGTGTCATGATTCCTGCCCCTCATGTCCCCAGCCCTCCAAGATGTCAGGCTGGAGCCAGGCCACGATCACCTACATGGCCCTCAAGGGCCTCTCCATCCCTCCAAAGACCCACTTGGAGTCAGACTTGGCGCTTGTGGCACCAAACTCACTCACTCCCATAGGATAACATTGGGGATTGGACTTGTAGTGCTTTGATGTGGACAACATGGATACCCCCACATATTTTGGTTCCCAGAACTGCATGTGCAGTCTAGTCTTTTGGGTGTGGTAAAGCCCAGAGACACCTGGGATACCCAGAGACTATTTAAGCCACGCCGAGGCTGAGAAACATGCTTCGTGTTTTCTGCACCTGCAGCGTGACACTCACCGTGTTCGGATCGGTCTCCAGTAGGCCTGCATCTTTCTTCTGCGCTCAGCTCCTGCAAGAACAAGAACACTGTTAGGAACAGCCTTACCTTGCAGAGCTTCTGCCCATCATTCATCGCTTCTTCTGTTCTGCAGGCATCTTCGGCGGTGTCATTCCCATCCCGGCACGCCGCTTCCTAAGGAAAAGGGAAAAGAACAGAAAAAGGCATTAGTTAGCATCCAGCAAATCTTCGCTTATTTTTAAAGACTGTACGAGCTTCAAACGCTTACCTGAATCCCAGCCGCTCTGGGGGAACTCTGTCTCCGGAACTTCTCATTCATCTGCAAGAGGGAAAAGACACTCCAGGTTAGCGGGGAAACATCTAGAGGCGCCCCATACCGCGCTTACTCACAGCATTTCTTCTTCATAACCGGCACCCACGCTGAAAACGTTGCGGCACCTAAAAGACACAGAAAAAGAACTCAGTTCAATACAAATACGAAAGGGTCGCATCGCGCATCGCGCTCTCACTCATCTTCAGCGCTACTCATCTCAGCAGCACGTCGCCATCCCTGGACGCCGACCATCATCTAAGGAAGGAAAGGAACGAAGTTAGAGAACTGTTCAAAGACTCATTATTCTTACCTGTCGGACTCTTGCCAATGAAGTAACTAGGCAGCAATGAGCCCGCATCAATCACCGCACCCCTGCGCTGAAAGCAGGACGGAGAGCACACTTTCCAAGAAAACAAGGTGAGCTGTGAATCAAAGGGAAGGGTTGGACCCCGTGGAAGAAGGGGTTCAAGCACACAGAGACAATAGGGAGTTAAACTTTACCAATCCTGTGTTTCAGGCCGAGTCTTCAGTCGAGTAGACTCCAGGGAAGGGTTCGAGGTCGTAAGAGGTCAGAACAGGCTGAGGGACGTCCCCGTGGATACCAGGTGAGCGTTACAGAACACAAAGCCTCACATCAAAATCCACCTGGGCGTCATGGAAACATCAGAAACCGACCAGTTAGCCCACATGTTGGGGCAGCTACGTTCCAAAGTACATGCAGCCAGGCAGGATACCAACACCCTGAGGAGAGAGCTGATAGTAGCCAAAGAACGCACTGATGATTTATGCCAGAAACTTCTCCAGTCACAAGCAGGACATGCACCATTGCCGGGAAGCGTGCCCTCGATGCCAGCACTATCAGCCAATCCCGTTCAGATAACCCTTCCTGGGGCAGTTCCCTTGGCCCCGCCCGAACGATTTACGGGGGATTCCAAGAGGTTTGCAACGTTAATGAACCAGTGCCGCCTGCACTTCCTTTGTAGACAAGGGGCCTTTCCGAAAGACCAATCATGGGTCGCTTTTGTGCTATCCTACCTGAGTGGTAGCGCCGCAACTGGTCTGTACCCTTTGTGGCCCAAGATGATCCTTTGCTGCATGACTTCAGGGGCTTTCAGCAGGAGATGAAAAAGCTGTTCGCCCGTCGTACTCATGAGCAGGCATTAGACAACAAACTTCTGTCCCTACGCCAAGGGAATCAAGACCTATTAACAAACATAGCCATGTTCAATAGACTTGTAGTTGAAGCAGAATGGCCAGTGGAGAAGAGAACCACATTATTTCATCAGGGGTTGCGGGGGGAGCTCAAGGATGTTCTCGCACAAGTAGTGAACCCCCCGAAAGACTGCTCAGAATTAATTGACCTTGTTGTTCAACTGGATCATAGGTTGCAGGACCGAAGAGCAGATCGAACCAGACCGGACCCTCACCCTATGTATGTGCATTCAAAGGAAAATATTGGCCGCACAACGGAAGGTTCAGGAGAACCAATGCAAATCGGGGGGGTCAGATCCCCCTTGAGTAAAGTGGAAAGGGATAAAAGGAGACAGCAACAGTTATGTCTGTACTGTGGAAGATCAGGTTATTTCCTTAAAGAGTGCCCTGTGAAGCCACCGAGGAGGACGGTAGGGGCCACGGACAAGGAAGATACCATCAAGGAATCGGAAAACTCCCCAGCCCGGCAAGTGTAGGGGTCCACTTGTCGAGCGAAGAAAGTGAGCTACAGACCTCCCATTTTGCACTATCTATGGTCTTGATCAATCACCAACAACCATCTCGGATGCACGCAGTAAGAGCGTACATTGACAGTGGAGCCATTGGGAATTACATCGACCAGGATCTTGCGGCAAAGATGGGGCTTCCATTACGCCCTAAATCAACCACTGACACTGTTACCACTGTCGACGGCACGGAAATAGCTTCTGTTCCAGTATCCCAATGCACTGCAGCTTTAACCCTTCTGTGCCAGGATGGATACCAAGAATCTATCGTTTTCGACCTCATTAAGGCACCACAGTTCCGGTTGATTTTGGGAATGACATGGTTGGTAGCCCACAATCCTCGAATCGATTGGCGAGCAAATGAATTGGCCTTTCCCGAGACTTGCGTCCACACATGTTATCTCCAAGAGAAGCAACCAATAGACACCAGAACCTACACGCTTGCGACTGCGGCAATCGGCACCCTACCAAGTGAATACCAAGACTTTCAAGATGTCTTTCAGAAAGAACAGGCTAATACCCTGACACCGCATAGACCATACGATTGCCTAATCGACCTGATACCCGGCGCACAAATCCCTTGTGGGTGAATTTACGCACTCACGGTACCAGAAAACCAGCACTTGAAGGCCTATCTTGACCAATACCTGGCCAACGGGTTCATCCGTCCCTCGAAGTCTCCAGCAGCCAGTCCTCTATTCTTCCTACCGAAAAAGGAGGGGGACTTGAGAACGTGCATCGACTATCGCGCACTGAACCAGATTACCGTAAAAAAATGCTACCCCCTGCCACTGATCCCTGAATTCCTTGATCAAGTCAAAGATGCCCAAATCTACAAAAAACAAGAACTGAGGGGGGCATATCACCTTGTTCGCATAAAACAGTGGGACAAATGGAAAACCGCTTTTCGCACCAAATACGGCTTGTACGAATATCAAGTAATGCCCTTTGGCATTTGCAACGCGCCTCCAGCATTTTAATACTTCATGAACGATGTCCTACGGGAATTGATTGATGTCCGTGCTCTAGTGTACATCGACAATATTCTAGTATATTCTGCATCAAAGCAGGACCACGTTAAACACGTCCGATCCGTATGGGAGAAACTCTGTGAACACCAGCTCTACGCCAAGCTCGAAAAGTGCTCATTCCACATCTCCGAGGTGGAATTCTTGGGCTTTATTCTCAGCCCGAATGGAATCCGAATGGATGTACACAAGGTAGATTCTATCCTGAACTGGCCATCCCCAAATTCATTCATGGGGGTTCAAAGTATGCTGGGTTTTGTAAACTTCTACTGCCTGTTCATCCCAGGATTTTCGCAAATCGTGCATCCCATCACGTCATTGCTAAGGAAAAGCAACAACAAGTTCCAGTGGACAACAGAAGCCAAGGAAGCTTTCCAGGAACTCAAAGCAAGATTCACATCTGCCCCAATCTTACGCCACCCTCGCCCTGATCTTCCATAACTGGTGGAAATTGACACCTCAAGCATGGCTATGGGAGCCGTCCTCTCACAAAAGGACCCCGAAAGGGTCCAGTTAAACCCTGTTTCCTTCTGGTTGCGTAAATTCACACCCCCTGAACTCAATTACGCTATCACAGACAAAGAACTCCTGGTCATTAAGTCAGCCTTTAAGGCATGGCGGCACTACCTCTTGGGCGCCAGACACACAATCACCGTAATAACTGACCACCTGAAACTCCAGTACCTAAAAACGGCAAAGGCCCAATCCTCACGACAACTACGTTGGGCTCTTTTTTTTGCTGAATATGATTACGTGATTACATTTCGACCAGGGGTGAAATACGGGAAGGCCGATGCCCTTTCCTGTATGGGGGTGGAAGAGCAAGGGTATCAGATCCCTGACCCAATAACAATCATCCCGAGTGACAAGCTCCTAGGAATCACAGCAACCATAACTCAGAAAGAATTACATGAAGAAATCCAAAACCTGATGAGTCCGGAGCAATTACAAGCGTGGAGTGCACAAGGAGAACATTACATGATAAAAGATCAGTTGCCCTACTTCAGGAATCGTTTATTCTTACCAAACCAAGCACTACGAGAACAAGTCATGTCCGGTTATCATGATTCCTTGATCGAGGGCCACCCCGGAATCGCTAAAACCCTAGCCAAGGTAAAACGAAATTATTGGTGGCCCACGTGGCGTAAAGACATTATCCAATTCATCCTATCTTGTGGAGTGTGTGCTCAAAACAAGTCATCCAAGCAGAAACTGGCTGGGCTATTACAACCATTGGAAATCCCACCAGCACCCTGGCACACGTTGTCCCTCGATTTTATTACCGACTTACCACCCAGTCAAGGGTTTAACACTATTCTTGTCGTCGTGGACTTATTTTCAAAAATGGCACATTTAATTCCCCTTAAGGGGCTCCCAAATGCTTCCACTCTGGCAAAGGTATTTCTTGAAGGCATCGTACAGCTCCATGGGTTTCCTTCAGTTTTAGTCTCAGACGAGGTACTCAATTAGTATCTAACTTCTGGAGAAAATGCTGCTCTATGGCCCAGATCGACATCCGGCTATCCACCAGTCACCATCCCCAAATGGATGGTCAAACTGAGAGGACAAATCAGACGCTCGAGCAGTATCTGCGTTGCATGTTACACCAATCTGAAGGAAGCTGGTTCAACCTATTATGGATAGCTGAATATGCTTATAATAATTCCCTACACACTAGCACTGGGCAGACACCCTTTTATACCATGTATGGCAGGCACCCACGTACTTCTGAGTTGGACGTTCCTACCACCCTGGAAATGCTAGCAGTCAAAACCTTGCACGCAACCATTTCTCAAACCTTTAAAAGGGCAGCTGAACACCTACTTCAAGCTAAGAATCGCCAAAAGAGGTTTGCTGATCAATACCGAGCAAAGGCCCCCAACTACCAAGTGGGAGACAAAGTCTGGCTGGCATCTAAACACGTGTCCATTAAAGAAACCCGAACTTTCCATCCAAGATACCTGGGTCCATTCACCGTCACCTCTGTGATAAATCCTGTGGCGGTCAGACTAGTTTTGCCGTCAAACATGCAGATTCATCCTGTGTTCCACGTGTCTCTCCTTAAACCTGTTCAACCTGGGACCCGGGTAGCAACGCCACCACAGCCAGAAGTAGTCGCCGGGGAGCCAGAATTCAAAGTCAAGGACATCCTGGATTCAAAGTACGTCAAATACAAATTATACTACTTAGTAGACTGGTAGGGGTATGGTCCACAGGACAGGACATGGGAGCCTTGTGAGTACATCCATGCACCTTGCTTGCTTAGACAATTTCATCAAAACCATCCAAACAAACCAGGACCAGACAGAAGAGCCACCTTGAGAGGGGCCTTGGGGGGAAGCGCTGTCATGATTCCTGCCCTCATGTCCCCAGCCCTCCAAGATGTCAGGCAGGAGCCAGGCCACGATCACCTACATGGCCCTCAAGGGCCTCTCCATCCCTCCAAAGACCCACTTGGAGTCAGACTTGGCGCTTGTGGCACCAGACTCACCCACCCCCATAGGATAACATTGGGGATTGGACTAGTAGTGATTTGATGGGGACAAGATGGATGCCCCCACATATTTTGGTTCCCAGAACTGCATGTGTAGTCTAGTCTTTTGGGTGTGGTTCAGCCCTGAAACACCTGGGATACCCAGAGACTATTTAAGCCACACCCAGGCTGAGAAACATGCTTTGTGTTTTCTGCACCTACAGCGTGAAACTCACAGTGTTCGGATTGGTCTCCAGTAGGCCTGAATCTTTCTTCTGTGCTCAGCTCCTGCAAGAACAAGAACACTGTTAGGAACAGCCTTACCTTGCAGCGGTTCTGACCATCATTCATCGCTTCTTCTGTTCTGCGGGCATCTTCGGTGGTGTCATTCCCATCCCGGCATGCCGCTTCCTAAGGAAAAGGGAAAAGAACAGAAAAAAGGCATTAGTAAGCATTCAGCAAATCTTCGCTTATTTTTAAAGACTGTATGAGCTTCAAACGCTTACCTGAATCCCAGCCACTCTGCAGGAACTCTGTCTCTGGAACTTCTCATCCATCTGCAAGAGGGAAAAGACACTCCAGGAAACATCTAGAGGCGCTGCATACCGCGCTTACTCACCGCATATCTTCTTCATAAACAGCATCCACGCTGAAAACGTTGCGGCACCTAAAAGACACAGAAAAAGAACTCAGTTCAATACAAATACGAAAGGGTCACATCGCTCACCTTCAGTGCTACTCATCTCAGCAGCATGTCGCCATCCATGGACACCAACCATCATTTAAGGAAGGAAAGGAACGAAGTTAGAGAACTGTCCAAAAGACTCAAGGAACCCTTACATCACAATCCCATCACCCCATCCAGCCTTTGGAGAGGAAAGTCACAATCTCATCACCGGGCCCAGACCCAGAGATAAAAGGCCAGGAACCCTTACATCAGAATCCTCCCTACCTCACAATCACAATCACCTACAGAGGAAAGTCACAATCCCATCAACCGGTTCAGAACGAGAGAAAAAAGGCCAGGAATCCTTACATCACCATCCTCCTTATCTCACAATCACAATCCCATCACCCCATCCAGCCCTACAGAGGAAAGTCACAATCCCATCAACCGGTCCAGAACGAGAGAAAAAAGGCCAGGAATCCTTACATCACCATCCTCCTTAGCTCACAATCACAATCCCATCACACCATCCAGCCCTAGAGGAAAGTCACAATCCCTTCACCGCATCCAGACCCTGATATGAAAGGCCAGGAACCCTTGCATCACAATCCCATCACGTCATCCAGTCCCAAAGATGAAAGGACCTGAACTCCCAACCTCACAATCACAATCCCATCACCATATCCAGCCTTAGAGTGGAAAGTCACAATCCCATCACCCCATCCAGACCCTGAAGTACCTGAACGCCCTACCTCACAATCTCAATCCCATCAACCCATCCATCCCTAGAGAGGAAAGTCACAATCCCATCACTCCGTCCAAACCCAGAGATGAAAGATCAAGACCCCTTACATCACAATCCCATCACCCCATCCAGACCCTGAGATGAAAGTACCTGAACTCCCTACCTCACAATCACAATCCCATCAACCCATCCAGCCATAGAGAGGAAAGTCACAATCCCATCACACCATCCAGACCCAGAGATGGAAGCCAGAAAGAACACCTACATCACAATTTCATCACCCCATCCAGACCCATGGATAAAAAGGCAGGAACCCCAACATCACAATCCCATCACCCCATCCAGACCCAGAGATGAATGGCCAGGATCCCCTAATCACACTCCCATCATCCCATGCAGACCAAGAGATGAAAAGCCTTAGCCCCCTACATCACAATCCCAATCCTACCACCCGATTCAGGAGCAGAGATGAAAGCCCGGGTGCCCCTGAGTCACAATCCCATCACCCGATCCAGACCCAGGGATGAAAGGCCAGGGTCCGTTTTGTCACAATCTCATCACCCTGTACCATGGAGCAAGAGGTTTGTTTGAACCAGGCCCCCCAAATAAGAAAGGCCCCCCAAATAAGAAAGGGCCCCCTGATGCAAATTAATTTCAGATGTTTTATGAGAGTCTCAGCAAAGTTATTGCTGAGTAACCAGACAGCCACACAATGTTTTCCAGTTCCCACACCAGCAGATATGATGCTCAGTGGCAGCACATCCATAAGGAGTGAGGGGGCGCCAACCAGTGAGTACCTTTGCCCCCTAAAAGCAGGAGCCAAGCAAGTCCAGCGTAAATGCTGAGCTAACCCACAGCTGTTTTTTTGCAGCTGAGGGAGCACTCCTGGGCTGGCTTAATTTGTCAAAGGGAAACATAATTTCCCTTTGACAGTTCTGCAGTACCCCAGCATGCATGCCCAGTGAGCCATTAAAGGCTGGGGGCGTTTTGCTTCGCCAGCCTTGCATGGCCCATTGGGGACGCAGGCTAGGGTATTACAGGCCTGAAAGTGTGAGGGGACGCTCTTCCACCTCCCTGCACATCCGAGGAGCAGCAAGATGCAGGTGCCAGGACGCACTCTCTGCTTCCTGCTACCTGTTGTATGCTGCACAGGAGCCAGAAGCCCTTCCTTGCAGTAGGTAGCGCGAGGCCGAGGACATAAGAAAATTAAATGCAATGTATTTGTGTATGCATGTTACGCAAGTGTTTGTGTTTGTAAGTGGGTGTATGTATGTTGTTTGGGTGTGCACGTAAATGAGAGAGCATATGAATTATGTATGGATGCGCAGCATGTGTGCCAGTGCAAGTGAATGAGGAATGAATAATGAAGGCCGTATGAATGCTATTGCATCTGCGAATCATGTGAGAGTGAAAGAGATGATTAATGAGGCTGTCTGATTACACATGCATGTGTTCCAGGCCCCAGGAGCAGGCCTCTAATTGCAGGGAAAGGGGGAGTGGATGGATAGTGGGTAGAGGGACACTCACTCTTACTGCCATGGCATTTTTTACTGGGCACCAAGTTGATGTCTAATATAAATTCCATGCAGGGGTGAAGGCAACATAATGAGTGTAACTATGTGGTATTGGCTCACATTGGAGGGTCCAGTTTGGACATGTTTCTTTACTGTGACATTGCATTTTTGACTGGGCATCAATGGTGAAAGCAGCATGATGAGTGAGATTTGTGGGTCCAATATGGACATATTGATTTACTGTGGCATGGCATTTTGTACTGGTAAAGCTAATGTTGGGGGTAACTCCCAGGTATGCCAGAGCGATGCTGGGAGTTTGCGGACATGGAGGGCCCAACTCCCTCCCCAGTATACACGGGGGACTCAATCAACGGCAAGTTCAAACTGCAGTTTATTACAGCCAAAACCAACAGGGACCGATACAAGAACTCAGAAATATTCTAGCATGTCATACAGTAAATGGCGCGCAATCCACTTTTGTTAAAAAAACACGTCTCTACTCTATCATCACTTGGGCCTTTCTCCAGAAACCTATTGTGGCATGTGATTGGCTGTCAGGAGCATAATAACCTATATGGGTACATATACATATTATTCTACTGGCTCTTCCATGTCAGGTGGCTGGCCTGTGCCTTCCCCAAAATCTAACTTACTACATTGTTGCAGAATAATGGGTTTACCATTGGTTCTATCCCGTTGCTACCCACCTCTAGGGTGCTAAACTGTGATTGGCTGGAGCTGAAGTCCCCAGGCCTGGGACCCAAAATGGTTCTAAGCTCACTGTGCACCTTCTCAAGGTGATGTAAATGACGGTTTATAGTGACTTTTTCAAATGGCATTTTTTGGCCAATCCACCACAAACGCATCTCCTAGAGTTCCTCTTGGGGGAAATTCCCTTGAGCAATGCAATTTGCACTTCCGGTTGACACCGGTCCCGAACAGATTCACTTGAGGGGTTTTCCAAAGGGTGAAGATCTCTTGAAGGACTTGCTGAGCTAGTTCCTACTCGTGGGGGACTGTACTCTGCCTGCTGAGAGGGTCCGCCGCCGTATTCTCCTCTCAGGCTAGGTGAACTGCTGATAGGGAGATTCCTTCTTGTATTGCCCCGAACTAGATCTGCATTGCCTCTTTGCACAGTGGTAGTGACCCTACGCCTCCCCTCCTGCTGAGGTAGTACATGGCCGCTGTGTTGTCCATCATTATTAAGACATTCTTTCCCCTTCAGAGCTAGTCTGATTGCCCTCTGCTCCAAAGGATTTAAATGTAGTTTGGACTCCCATGGAGACCAACGACCGCTGACTGTCAGATCATTAGTGTGGGCTCCCCAACCCATGAGTGAGGCGTCCGTCACTACTGTTATTTCCGGCCATGGTTGCCAGAAAAGGTTCTCCCTTCAGAATGTTGTCCTCACAGGCCCACCAAAGAAGATCCTGTTCGACCCTGCTGGGAACCTGAAGTAAGTCCGATATCTTTCCTGAGAACTGGCACCATTGAGTTCTTTGAGCCCATTGAAGGGATCTCATTCTCAGGCGGGCCTCTGGCACCAGATAAACTGCAGGATGCCATAAGGCCGAGCAACCTCAAAAAATGAAAGGCTTGGAGACAGTGGGCACTTTGAAATTTGGTGACCAACTGAAGAATGTCTTGAGCCCTCACCTCGGGTGGCGAGCTCTTTCCCAAGGATGTATCTAGAACATCTCTGATGAATTGGAGTTTCTGAGAAGGTGTCACATGGGACTTCTTGTAATTGAGGGAGAAGCCCAGTCTGTGAAGGGAGTGACAGGTGACGTTGAGATGATCAGCCCAGGACTTGTTCGGGAGAACGCGCTCTGTTCAGCCAAACGTCCAGGTAGGGTTAGATATGAATTCCCCCCACTCCTGAGACTCGCTGCCACTACCTACATCAGTTTGCTGAAAACCCCTACAGCGTAGGTCAGCCCGAATGGCAGAACTCGAAATTGATAACGAGAACGGCTAGTTGTGAACCTCAGGTATTTTCTGTGCTTGAGATGGACTGGCACATGAAAATAAGCATCCTGAAGGTCCAATGACACCATCCAATCCTGGAGTTGGAGGGCCTGAAGGATCTAAGAAAGTATGACCACCGTAAACTTGTCCTTCCTGAGGAATTTGTTCAAGTATCTCAAGTCCAAGATGGGTCTCAGTCCTCTGTCCTTCTTGGGTATAAAGAAATAAGGGGAATACCAACCCTTGTTCCTCTCCACTACAGACACTGGTTCTATAGCGCCTTTCTCTAGCAGGGTTAAAATCTCCTGCACAAGGAGCAGATCTGAAATCCTCAGAGAGTGGTTCCCCGGTGGATTGTTCTGAGGTCTCTGTCTAAAAGGAAGGCAGTACCCGTGGGCTACAGTTTCCAAAGCCCAAGCATCCAAAGTAATGTCTCGCCATTCTTCTAGATGCTGAGACAGTTCCTACTGGTAAATTGTGTGTCAAGACCTCAGAGAGGTTTTGATGTGGCTGAAGGAGTGGCAGACGGTAAAGATGCCCCTGCTTGAGCTGGCTTTGCACCCCTTCCTCGTCCACCAAAAGGAAATCTTCTTTGGCCCCTTTGACTGGCCATTCCTCTCACCCTTCCAACCGAGGAGTAGTAGCGAAACAATCTACCCCTCCAAGGTTGTCCACTAGGTTGAAAAGGCTGAGGTTGCCTAATAGCGGCGACTGAAGATTTGGCCGCCGCCTTTCAGGTCTGCAACTTCTCAAGACTCTCATCAGCCTTGCTGCCAAAAAGGTGAGACCCGTTAAAGGGCATGTTGAGAAGTCTGGATTGCACACCTGGTGCAAAACCTGACTTCTGCAACCACGCAAATCTGTGCATAATGGTGCTAGTAGCCATGGCTCTGCTGATGCTAGCATCAGAATCCAGACCTGACTGAAGAGACTTGCAAATGGCTTCTTTTCCGTCTCTAACTATGGCTAAGCACCCGTCTCTTTCATTCCCTTCGGGAATGTGCTTTGCCGCCATGGAACTGCAGTCCCACAGAGTGAACGTAAATTTTGCAAGGGCACGTGTGGAATTGGCAAATTTGAGTGCCATTGACCCTATGGAAAATATCTTCCTTGGCCATCCATCTACTCTTTTGTTGTCCGTATCTGGAGGGATGGTAGGGTACGCCGCTTGCTTAGATGTTGCAGTAGCTGCCTGCATCACCAGGCTCTCCGGAGTGGGGTGTTTCGACAGATAGTCGGGGTCACTACTGGAAGGGCGGTAATTTTTGGTCAAGATTTATTTTTACAGCCGGATTGGTTTCCGGTGTTTCCCACCCTTTTCTGCAAAGCAATGTGAAACGGTCATATGGGATCTGACTGAGGACCCTTATCTAAAATGTCTGTTAGATCATCTTATTCAAATGGCAATGGCAACTCCACCCCATGAAGTCCACTACCTTAGACATGAGTTCTCTGTAGGATGCATCTGCATTCTCGCCAGCCTCTGATCTCCCAATTTCCAACTCAGGTAAGGTATCCTCCCCACTTGCAGTCTGTAGGTTGTCATAGAGATCTCTGAACCTCGACTCCTCTGCAATAAAACTTTCTGGTACATTCGGCGAGCCAAAATGGAGGCCAAATGGAGCCTTTTCATCTGATGGTTCATTCTCTTCATATATGGAAGAAAGAGACTTAAAAAAGTATTTTCTCGATAGTGGCACATAGGTCTTCTCAGGAAGGAGAGGTTTTGTAAATAATGGGTTTCATCGCTGGAAGAGTCTTTGAACCATTCTTCATTGGCGCCATAGGTTTTACTGGGGCACTTGGCATCGATGGCACAGCTGGCAATGATGGCTTTGGCGTCGAGGTCGATGTCTATGTTGAGAGTTTGGCTGGTGTCAAAGGTGTCGCCGGCGTCGAAGGCGTTGATGGTGTCGACGACCTCGACTTATGGTTTCGGCTCGACTGATCCATCGATGTTCCTTCATCGGATCGAGGCCTTGAAGGCTCACGATGCAGATTGGGCCTTCGTCCCAGGCTTGAGGGAATTATGTTTAACCCTTTCTTTCCCAGCTTCTTTCGAAGGCGCGGTAGGAGCATGGCTTGGAGGCTTCTGCTTTTCAAATATTTTGAGCATCTCTGCTCTGAAAGCCTCCCACTCGGCTGGAGTGGATTTTTTAGTTGGGCAAGAAACCCTCTCAGAGGAAGCATCCGATTATTAATTCGAAGAAGGCGACCTATGGTGCCTTCTCTTAGACTTCTTTGTGGAAAAATAAGAGTGGTAAGAGCCACTCCTCGATCTTGACCGCTGGCCTTCTTCCTCCGAGGAGAGTCGCCTCTCAAATCGTCTGGTTTGTTGGCCGGGGCAGGCGATTTAGAGATACGACCTACCTTCAACGTCCTCTTTCGTTCCTTCAAGGCCTTTCCGGTTATAGACTGGTACTTGGAGCAGTCCGAGGTGTTATGGTCCACCCCGAGGCACCACAAACAGATTCGATGGGGATTGGTCAAAGACATTTTTTGACCCACAATCCCAACACTTTTTCAACCTGTTCTTCAGGGTTGTCGGTGTCATGAAGAAGACATTTTCTCTCTCGAAAAATAACCAGTCTTCACGAAAGTGAAGAAAAGCGCTGTATTTCTAGAAGCTAAAGCTGTCACGGGAAAATGGAACTGAAGCCAACGGGTGCTGCGCATGCTATACATGCTTTCGATCACATCATCCTCGAGACAGATTCCCTTGAGGGACATCGAGTCGATAACATTGACGCACAATGCCAGCTGCTGAAGAAAAAAAAAGCTGAAGCAGCTGAAGCAGCATATCGAATATCAAAGATGAGGTATATGTGGGAAGACACAATCCATTCGAATGGGTAGTTGTGATGTTTTCTGGCCTTCTGTCTTGTCATGAACTTGATGGGAGGGGGTTGGTCCCAGGATCCCGACTCCCTCTTCAGTCCCCCCTCTGATCGACTTGTCGAACACATCCTTATATGACAATCCTTTTGCTCTTGGCTGCCATGCCTTTGTTATTCCTCCAAGGTGTCCATAGTAGTTTGTATGATCATCGAAGGACCAGTTCATATAACAGCACACTCCTTCTGGGTTGCACCACACCCACTTTCCTTCGTAATACTTTGCATTGAATGGGTTGTCCAACTTCATAGCTACAAGCGGGAACAATTCACATGTCGCAACTCTCTCTCTTATCTTGTTTCTTTCTGTCACAATCTCGTCCTTTGCTCCTAACATCCATCAGGACCTTCATCCCGATAGCTTCCTCTGCTGTCTTCTTGCACTTCTCCTTGCATATTTTTATCCCACACATTGCTATTGCTGCCAGTACTAGTGCTCCCATTATCACTTTTAGTCCATCTGACAGCCATGATGGCATGCATGACCATATGTAGGCATTCCAGTGCTGGTCCTTTCCAGTCCCATTTGCTTCTTCCTCAATTTGGGCAGCATGCATCTGGGACAGTTGAAATACTGCTTCTGACAGCGTACCATTATCATCGTCATTGGCAGGTGTGAACATGCAACAGGAACTCCCAATTTGTGTTCAAACTCCTCCTTCCATTGCTTTAAGCAGATCTAGAAGGTATCTATTCTGGAGTGCCACCAACCTTACTACTCAGAGCTCTTCTTTTATTGCATTGAACCCATTCACTGTGGAGTTGATTGTCACCATCAGCTATGATGTAGTTGTCCTGGCAGCCTTGCAAATGTCTGTCTTGGGTTGATTAAGCTATGTATATAGTAGCACTGCCCTCTAAAACAAAGACAATTTCCTGGAGAAAAAGGTTTGCATTTGAGCTAATTTGCATACCCTCAATGCCTTGCTGTTGTGGCTCAGAACTGGAGGCCAACTTCCAGCGATGGCTACTAGGTGGCATTGTGGAATGTGTAACTGGGTTTATATATATAGTTTGTTTGTCGAAGTTCCGGGTATACCTACTATAGTCGTGTTTATCCCAGTCTCCTCTTTTTGTAATAGTTGCTGATATATAAGACATGTTGAAAGCATATACAAGGGAACCTTGTATATGCTTGGAAGTCCTGTTTCTTTTTTTGTACTTGAAATGCAAAGCTAATGAAATAGACAAACAAGAACAGGGCTTGTAAACTAGTCTCCAAATCCTGGCTGGGAACAGCTGATCATCTGCCCTTTAAGTACCCGTACCCCTTACAGACACCTTCTTCACCTACCCCAAGAAACTGCCCTGAGTGTCCATTTTGTGGCACCCATGTACAGAAAGAGAAAGCTATAAACATCCCTGGGCCACCTATGAATACACTTTTGTTCTGTAGGGTCTTTGGAATAGTGTTACTGTTTTGTATGGCTAAGAACTTTTCTAATGATAATTGAGAAGCCGCACATCAGCGTGGCTGATCAGACGAAGAGTTGCTCTCATTGGAAGCATTTATGGAGAATAGTTATTGAGCCTGTGCCTCACAAAGCATTGCTAGTGAATATGAGGGAGATTCACAGAGATACTGTGGAGGTGATACCTTTAATTACAAACCCAAGAGCTCTGCAAAGGTGGCCAGTGATGTGATAGGCTCTGTGCTTCTGTAGCAGCCCACTGATCCCTTCAGCCAGGGGAGAGAATCTCTGTCTGCACTCCTGGTGGGCCTGCGTCAATGCAGTGTGCGTGCACAGCCACAATGTGCAGGTTTCTGTGTCTGTGTGCACTCCCACCCCCCTATCCATTCCTGGCCGAGGTAGACTCTATATTGAAGGGGCCCTTGTCATTGATTTCATATAGCTCCCTAGGTGTGTTACCCTCTTTGCATCAGGAGTGGAGTTGCTAGGTTGAGCTCAGAGCGTTGAATCCTCTGTCTTTCCACGTTCCTCAGATCTAGTCCCACTCCTTTGGCCCGACCCTGTGGTCCTTTCCTCAGACGTAGTTGCTGCTGTCTGCGGAGTGTTACAAAATGGCAACATAAAATACACAAACTCAATAATATTCATTTTGCCAATCGCCTGAGCCCTAGTGGCCACAGACGGGTGCATGCTCTGCTTCTGTGGCAGAGCCCAACACTGGCTCTGCATTGTGTGGTCACCATGACATCCGTCTGCGTCCTTTTCCCCCCTACCAGGTGTTGCCTTGCCTCTGTCACCTTCCCTAGTCTTTCAATGACAGCCCTTATCAATGCTCACCTGCTCCGCACCTGGCGTTGTGCCCACCTCGGGTGTGGAGTGTGCTTCGAGGAGCAGGCTCCGCTGTTCCAGCTGCTGCTAAAAATCAGACAAAAGGACAGTTTAATGCACACTCCCATGCTTAGACCAACCTAAAATGATGTTTGCACACGTGCCCAGTTACAATGCATCTTTAAAATAAATGTTGCAAAAACACATATTATATGAACAATTCTTATTGTCAAGGAACGAGTCGGGCCCTTATCTGATGTTTGCCTAAATATGATCTGAGAGGTCATACATATATAAGGAATCTGTGTAGCGCCTTCACTCTAATGAGGACATTGACGTCAATGGCTGATAATGCACCACAAATTATGCAAAAATGTTCTAAGTGTGCTTTCTGGCTGTAATCTAAACACCTTCTTGTTTAAACAGAGGGCCCGATTTTCAACTGGGTGTTAATTACTGAAAATGTTGTAAAAAGCGGTAATGACATTTTCGGTAATTAACACCTATTCTGAAGGTGGTGCATTCTTCCGAAGTCACACTGAATGCGCCACTTTTCGTAATATGGGTGCCGGTTGCTAGGAAGGGCTGAAAACTGACCTAACAACCATCACTTTCATTATCTCTCCCTTTGCATGGGTATTCTTGTGCCACTCCTCCAATTTCGGAACTGCCTGAAATTGGCGCCGAAGTACGGTACCAAATGAGTGCCACAAGAAGCACCCGGTTGTTTGGTTGTGCAGATGGTGACAGGTGGGTCCTGCACTGCATTTGTTTATCTTTGTCTGCAGAAGGGTGCATACTGCCATCCATGGTTGTATTATGGATGGCCATTTGCACTCTTCTACAAAGATAAACAAATGCAGTGCAGGACCCACCTGTCACCATCTTGCTTCCCACTTGCCGGCTGCAGTCACCACGTGCGTTTTGTTTTCATCTCCGCAGCAATATTGTTAAATAACGATTCCCTTGTTATTTAACGAAAGTTCTGCCGAGATTCTGCAATCCGCCTGTTTCAAACAGGTGGATTACAGCAAAAGCAGTGTCGTGCTTTACCAAGGCTCCCAGACCCACTTCAGAATAGTCGTGGTGCCTGGGCGTCAAGATACGGCGCAGTGAGACGTGCTAATTAACACACTCACTGCGCCATCATGAGAATCGGGCCCAGAGTGTCGACACAATTGTAGTTATTTTAATCCACATTCTGTTTTTTACATCGCATTCGGAGAATAACAAAAGCGGTGCTGTTATCTACAATCACAGCAAAAAAAGCCTTTATGAAATGACAACATAGACCATCGGAATAGTGTGTAACATTTATTGCAATTGTAATTTTGGTCTGCTACTTCCCCCTGCTAAATGGCGTCATTGCCCATGGGTATGTGTGCCCAAAAAAGAGCTGCATCTGAGGAGAATAGTGTTGGATTACCCCCCGAGTGAATGTCTCAGTAAAAATGCATGTCTGCAGGCCGTCAATTGTGGTAAAATATATTGACCACCTTTTTGTGATAATGATTAGAATTAAGGTGGATATTCAAAACGTTTTTTGCACAGTACAGCAACTTTTTACTATTTCCACCACTCTCAGGATCAGACTCCCAGTTTGTGGTATGCGCTACATAAGCGGTCACTATTTTTAGCGAACTAAAGTGTGAATAAGTAGTGAGCAATTCATTCAATAATCTTTTATAAACCGGAGACAATTCTCTAAGTGCAGGACTGGTATTCAAACCTGTGTGGCTCCGCGTTGTCCCCGCGCTATACTCCTGGCCCGAAGTGGCAGCTTTGGAAGAACTCAGAACCTGGTGATCGCAACCATGACCTCTTTTGTGATTAAAATATAGAATACTAATTCCAGAAAACGCAAACTCTTGAATTCCAAAATGCAGAAAAAATAAAAAAAGTCACATTTAAAAAAAACAAATAAACACATTTTTAAAAATTGAAGGGCTGTATTTTACAAAGATTTGTGCTGGAGCGAATTCGGAGCTTCTTCTAGTGCCTATGGGATGCACTTAAGAAAATCCTTGTGAATGGCATTTGCACATGAGCCTCTGAAAGATGCTACGGATGTTCACTATGGGATTGTGAAGAAGGTAAAAGGTGGATGAGGCAAATATGAGTTGCTCAAGGCATCTCCTCATTTGCTCCACTTAGCATCTTTGCCAATCAGACTCCATGAGTTTGGATTAAGGGGATAGAGGTGTGAGGTGCCAGGAACAGTATTTTTGGGCAGAGGTTAATTGGGCATGAGTTACGGGAAGTGGGAGTTACTTCCCCTCCTCTTCGAAATAAAATTATACTGAGAGGGCAGATGCAAGAGTGTACAAGAAAAATGAGTCATTATGTGTTCTAAACCTGTGTATTATTCACTTATTAAACCATTCAACTTTACATTTTGAAGATAGTGTAAAGAACAAGAAATTGGGTTCTTATATCGCGCTTTATGCCAGAGTCTAGCTTCTGAGCATAGCAGGACCAGGTTTCAACCCATGCTGCTCAGCGTTGTCTTGCTTCCAAAACGAGCGTGCTGCCCCTGAGCTATCTGGTGTACTTGTAATGTACATTTCAATACTATCATGTGTGATTTGATTCTTTTACTCAAGATTTGCAGAGTCTGATTTCTGACTTTGACGATTGCCACATGTAACAACTTTCAGATGCATTCAGAATTCAGAGCGTGCGTTTGCTCTTCCTAATTCAGGGGCTTTTAAAGGTCTTAATGCCTCAATCATTCTCACATCATACCATGGGGCAATTGTCTATTCCCTGGACAAACTCAATGACCGCCAGCCTATTTCATAGGGATCACGATCTCAATTCTTGAAACATTTTCCATACTTTACCCATGAACCCATGAAATCTTTAAGCCATGTCAAATGTGTCTCCCGAGGGCATAGAAAGAGCCTCCCAAAACACATTCCTATTTCACAGCTGGACACGCCATCTTCCCTGCACCTGGTCTCCCCTCCTGCAAGTCAGGTGTGGAATAATGCGCAGGGCAGGCCAGGTCTGAACAGACCTTGCTTGCCCTCCCATGCCAAGAATGGAAGCGCTCATGCATGGCATGAGCATTTCAATTCATTTTCTACATCCCCTCTGCTAAAGTAGGGATGGGAATGTAAACGAGGTAGTTTAGGTGGCAGGCCCTTTGAGGCTCATCGCCTGAAACGTACATCCTGCACAAACACAGTAAGGGTAGTCCCCCAGGGTTACACCCATGGAGGTCGAGGGGGAGTATGCATACCTGCTTTGATGAGTAGGACTTTGCCCTTGCTCTGTTCTTTTTTGGTACTATGATACCCATATAGCACAAGGTCCACTATTTCTAGTATGTATTTAGCTTGCACTAGAAATAGTACATTGTTCTATTCGTAGAATGAGGCAGACCTGTACTGAATTGTTTACTTTCTATTTCCTGACAGAGAGCTAGCTCTAGTCGAGGTTGAGCCCTGGGCAGTTTCCCCAAAGCTGCTGGCGAGCCCAGGGTTCCCCCTTGCGATTTACAAGCTCTGTGACACGTTAACAGACATGAGACGTTATCCTCCTCTCAAGCAAAACAGACAAGCTGCACTGTCAAACTAAATACATATGTCTTGTGGTTTGCAGGCATGTTACTGTTAGGGTGAGTGTTGTGACAAACGCACTGAGCACCAAGCCCAGAGTGCACTTCATGCTCAGAAGCGTTTTATGGTTGAATTATTATCACAGGCATTTTTCAAATGTAAAATTCAATGTTCATTCTTATGTTCCCAAAATGCACTTTGATTTTTATTCAAATCACCAGGAAACAACATTGGCGCTGTTTGTCTTGCATCCCCTTTCTCATAGTCGACTCAGACAGAATGAAGGTGATTTACTGGTGGATTTAATATTTTGTATACTGACTAGGCGAGTGATTCCTTTAAAAACCGCAGAGACATTCATTTATAATTGTCGTGTAATGCAGTAGGCCTGTAAAGCTTGCTTGCGAAGGATTATTTGATTTTCGAAGCACGCGCTGAAGGCAGAGTTGAGCTTTTAGCTTTCCTCGGAAACACTGTGCATCAACAGACGTGAGATGGTTCTGAGAGTTTACATAAGACCACATACCAGAGCGATCATCCCAGGCCATGTCTAGGGATGTGGGGGCAGGAGTGAGTTGGACACAGGTGCAGTACTTTTTTGTCGAACGCATGTTTGTGCAGAAATTTCTAGACAGGGTCTTCGTAATATCTGGCAGACAGGCACACTTGATAAAACTTTTTTTTATTTTTTATTTTTTTAATGTGCAAATTGGTTAATTAAAACCTTATACACTAGAACAACATTTTCTTTAAAACATTTGCAATAATTACAATAATTCCTCAAAATTAAAAATTTTAATTTTAAAATTATTCATTTATACATTCATTTTCAAATCACTTTCCTGCAAATTCCCTTCTATTAAAACAGATTTCAAATCGTTTGCATTATCTCTTTAGTGATAATTGTCCTATGACCTCATCATCCTTGTCTATTCAAAATAGATACAAATTGATAAAACTTCCATCTTCTGGGGTAAGGTGGAATTTGACAGTGACCGTGAGTCGTGTGCACGCAAAGCGTCCTGGGGTTGAAGGTCTCTTGTGGCTGTTGCTGTCTTGCTGCGTCTCGTTGGGTGCTGCAGCGGCATAGACAGTGTAGGGCCTGAGGGGCAAGGCCCACCCAAAATATGTAAATGCCCACTCAGCAGTGCTGTGTGGGCATTTACAGATATTTTTGTCAGTGCAGTGTGCCCAACTACATTAGCTTCAGGCCCCATTTGCTAGACAATCCTGGCTACGCCTCTGGGGTGCTGACCAGAGGGGGTGGCAGAGAGTCTCGTCCAGTCCGGTACCCAGTTAAGGGGATCCTTGGCGTAGCCAAATACCGAAGGAACGTAATAACTTCTGAACCCATATGCATGCAATTGTGTTGGCCGACCCCTTACCCTCACCCGAAATAATTTGGCTCACAAAATCTTGTCAAGTGTTGCCAATAAAAGGCCATAGGATTTTATTGTGCAGATATGGTTATGGAGATAACAATAATCACATACATATCATAATAGTATCATACTTTTGGGCACCGGGTCCTGAGGTTACCCCCTCTGGCCCGTGCCGCGTTCTCATGTCCCACGACTTGTTGTGGGCACCGTACAGTGCCTTGTACCTCTTTTCCTTTGTTCTTCCCCCTTATTTTGTAGGGTGGGAGAGTTTTGTGGTAAAGAAGCAAAGGTTGGAGGATGCTGAGTGAACAGCGAACCTCCTGTTTGTTTGGGTCCCCGTTCAGGGTCCACAAACAGAATGTGTTTTCTCAGAGCATGCTGCTCTTATTTATCAGACCCAGGGGAGCCCTGGGCCTTTGATATGCATAGTAGGCGGAGCTGTGGTCCAGCCCCGGCCGGGTAGCTGACTGTCTGGCCCCCTGAGGGGGGGGGGAGCAGGTCTTTGAACCTGAGCCCTGCCTGACTGTTGGTTTTCCTTAGGTGCTTAGCACCTTGCTGCTTAGAGGAAGGGTGAGGTGATTGTTCACACCTCACCCTTCCTCGGCTTTGTGTGGCAGAGACTGCGTGTCTCTGCAGCTGTGGGGGAGAGGAGCAACCCTGGGGGTAGGGCTTCCCCTCTCCTGGCCTGCTGGATGGTAACATCAGTTAACCTGCCTCGCCTTGGGCGGCCCTGAGGCATTGCCCATAACTGCTGAACCCATATGCATGCACTTGTGTTGGCCGACCCCTTACCCTCACCCGAAATAATTTGGCTCACAAAATTTTGTCAAGCGTTGACAATAAAAGGCTGTAGGATTTTATTGTGCAGATATGGTTATGGAGATAACAATAATCACATACATATCATAATAGTATCATACTTTTGGGCACCGGGTCCTGAGGTTACCCCCTCTGGCCCGTGCCGCCACACACGGGCAGGTTTGCCGGCTGACTGTGTTCCCCCGAAAGTATCCCCTAGTGACAACCCCTGGAGGCTAGAGTTGCTGAAATTTCTCAAAAGAAATGTTCCATGCCCTGGTTTGATAAATGAGTGCCGTCTTTGGGGGGCGTGGCCAGCGCGCATGTAGAGAAGGCGGCTTTCCGTGAAGCTCCTGCCCATGATCCTGCAGCACAAGAAATATCGGCGAAAATAATGAAGCTTCAGGGCTGAAAATCAACCGAGCCATAACAGATCCTTCCGGGAACACCTGATCAAAAAACCGGAGAGAATCGGCACAGGCAAAGCGGTTAACGAACCGTCCGAAATCTCTCCCCCTGCGACATCCAAGATGGCGGCCCGCAGCGGAGAGACCCACTAGACGTGACGGGACGGAGACGGGATTACAAGCCTCCGTGGAACAACACAACTTCCCACCTCCCCCGGGCATCCGCGGTGCCATCACAAGGCAAGCGGAAACGGGGACGCCCGAGGCGACCCAGGACGGACAACAGACGGCGATACCCGGAAGGCCCCCGGAAGAGGAAACTAGGTAAGGCCCGCCGTCCCCACCACCTGAAGGGAACACTCCCGAAGGAGATTTGCCCCCACGAGTTCGGGAGCCCAGCGGAGCAGAAATCACACGGGACTGACCCGGTTGACTCCCACCACCACAACCCGAAAAACCCTAACGGAGGCCCGTGGGTGGCGTAAAGAGGCCAGACCCTGTAGTGGAACGAACACCTTAGGGGCACAAGCAAGAGAATCCTGGCAATAGCAGTGGAACCACTCGATCCGGAAGTGGCTGCCCCATTTAAGGCCTCACCACCCTCCTAGCACAGGTCACGGACGGCACTCTATACTAACCTTTGCTTACCCACTGCATCGGGACACCGAGGGACTTGAATCGGCTCGATCCCATATTAGTAGTCCACCGACTGAAGCTGCCGAGGCAACACGACGCCCCGCGAGGAGAGATGTCTCCCCCCAAAAACAAGTCCAGAGCCGTAACGATGGACTCGTTCACCACAGCCCGTCCGAAAGCACAGACGCCACAAGCAGCGGACACCGCGACCGAGCCACCAACCCCGCCGGAGGACTCCCGCGACTCCCAGATCCTCCAGGCGATAGCAGCATTGAAAACAACAATCGAAGATATGAGAGGAGAAATAAAAACAGAACTACAACTAATAAGGCAAGATGCTCGCAACTTGGCCGAAAGAGTCACTGCCACAGAAGCCACCCTACAGGACAATACGGAGACCACACAAGAACTAAAAGCGAAAGTTAGTGAACTGGAATCAACAGTGGCCCGTTTGGAAGCACGGTCAGAAGATGCGGAAGGTCGGGCTCGCCGAAATAATGTCCGAATTCTAGGAGTTCCAGAAGACATGGAGGGCTCAAACCCCACAGGGTTCATAGAAACACTACTGTTGCAGGAAGTAGGCGCGGGCAATCTCACCCAAGGGTTCTCAGTGGAGCGGGCCCACAGGTCTCTCCAGAAGCGACCACCTCCCGGGTCTTATCCTAGACCAATGATTGCGAAAATATTGAACTTCAGAGACCGAGAGACCATACTGAGGTTCTCGAGGGAGGGAGGGGAGATCAAAAGAAGCAACGCATCAATAGTCATGTACCCAGATTATACCCCTACGGTGCAACGGACAAGGAACTCTTTCATTCCCATAAAGGCCAGATTGCGAAAATTGAACCTCAAATATATGCTGCTATACCCGGCAAGACTCAAAATACTATACAAGGGAAAGGCCATTTTCTTAGAGACTCCAGCAGCAGCAAACCTTTGGCTCGAACACAATAACCTCGCAGACGACACTGAAGAAATCCTAGAACACAACAAAAGATGAAACCATACGAAGGCCCCATGTACACCTAAATATTACGACCAAATTCGCCGCCGCACCAAGGAAATACCAAGATTGGGCAGGAAGCCGGAGGCCCACTCGCAGAAACGCTGATGACCCCCCCAACCTGGGAAGGTGTGGGCAAAAAACCCACACGCTGCCTGAGCCGAAAGACCTGGATAGGCCTGGAAGGCCCAGGAGCCCCCGAGCGTCGTCAGTTCGAAACGACTGCTGGGAGCAGTTTCTTGTTGTTGTTTTTCCTAGTTAATCCATTCCACAGAATGGCAGTTAAAACAGTTACTACGTCTCCACACAACAAAATGCAATCAGCGAACTGGCGGACTGAAAAGGCGGTCGTGAAGGATTGGAACCTGCGGGTAGGCGAAGTCCCTGGGGCCCTTGACGAGCCCATAAGCACCCCAAGAGAAGCAAACGCCTCCCGAACCCAATCAAGATGGCAGAGCACATTAAAATATTAACCTGGAATGTGAGGGGCCTGGGCACCTATCTTCGCAGAAACCGGATAAAATCCTACTTACAAAGAAAAAGAGTGGACATTGCCCTACTACAGGAAACACACTGTACCGTGGAAACCAATGCAAAGCTGCAGGAACACTGGGGAGGACAGGGCTTCGGAGCACCTTACTCCAAATATGCCAGAGGGGTTTACACCTGGATCAACCCTCAAGTACCATTCCAACTGACTGGTAAGGAAAAAGACCCAGAGGGCAGATACCTGATAATTTGGGGCATTCTCGAGCAAAGGGAGATCTGCATAGTAAACTCGTATTTCCCCAACAACAACATCCCTGCACACTTGAAAACACTGAACGCTAAGATGGTACAACTTAGAGAGGGTTTCTTCTTATGGGGAGGCGACTTCAATTGTGTCCACGATTCCGTGCTAGACAGGTCTTGGCCTCCAGTGAAGGGTCCCTCCACAGCCACCATGTCCCTAGCCACCCTGGTCAAGGAATTAGACCTGACAGATGCATGGCGAGAATTGCACCCAGACGAGAGAGCCTACTCTTACTATTCCTCCCCCCACAAACTCCACACCAGGCTAGACTACCTCTTCATAAGTAGAGATCACCTGCCACAAGTAGGGGGCATGCAGTATTTAGGTAGATCTATCTCGGACCATTCCCCACTCCTGATGGACTGGCATCACAACAGTCCCAGGCCGCCCATCCCCATGTGGAGGATGCCTATCAACGCCCTGAAGGACCCAGCCTTCAGGGAGGAGCTGCAAGAATCCATAGAAAATTGCATAACAGAAAACACAGGAAGTGTAGAACATATCGGCGTGGTTTGGGAAGCCTTAAAAGTAGTAATCCGAGGGGAAGTTATAGCGAAAGCGGGAGGTATCAGAAAAGCATTAAGAACTGAACTCGAACAGAAGGAAGGCGAGATCCAGAAATTAGAAGCCACCCCAATAGAAACCCCCGGAAGGGAAGATGACCTCAGAACCCTTAGAGATGCCTGCTCTGGCGCGTGGAATAGACTGGAAAAATTTGATTTTAGCGCCAGGACCAACAGAACACACGCGGAAGCAGATAAACCGGGCCGGTTATTGGCCTGGCTGTGTAAACGTGAACACCCCAAACAGATAACCACGACATTAAGGGACGAGCATGGCATAGAACACAAGACCCAACAGAGTATCAATGATACTTTTAAACATTACTACACAAATTTATATTCCCACGTGGACAAGATCCCACCGGAACAAATCGCAGATACACTAGAGGAAATAGGCTTACCTAAGCTATCACCAGCACAATCCGATACCCTGAGCTCTGACATCACACTAGAAGACATAGCAGACGCTATACAATCCCTAGCCACATGCAAAACCCCAGGAAGCGATGGACTGCCCTCTGAGTTTTATAAAACATTCGAACCCTCCCTAACGCCACTACTATACCAGGTCTTCTCAGAAACATATGAGAGAGGCGTTCTCCCAGACAGTATGACAGAGACCCTAGTGATCCCAATGCTCAAACCTGACAAACCCCCTGACAAATGTGACTCTTACCGCCCACTTGCTATGCTCAATTGCGACGTTAAAATATTAACAACGATCCTAGCAAAACGACTATCCAAAGTGATAGGGGAAATAGTACACCTGGACCAAAACGGCTTCATACCCGGCCGCAATACATCTCTAAATTTGCGCAGGCTCCAACACATCATAGCCCAGACCAACACATGCGACGAACACCTAGCACTACTATCCTTAGACGCCATTAAGGCGTTCGACTCCATATACTGGGAATGGCTAATAGCAGTTCTGGAGGGATTCGGAGTCGGCCAAGGATTTATCAGATGGGTCAAGATCCTGTATAGCAAACCTAAGGCCAGGCTGAAATCTGGGAAATACGTGTCTGAAAAATGGGATATTCAGCGGGGTACTAGACAGGGCTGCCCGCTCTCCCCCATGCTCTACGTCTTAGGATTGGAACCTATAGCAATTTATTTCAGACAGCAATTCTTTGATGCGGGGATCAGGCTAGCAGGAATAGACCATATCATCTCATTATATGCGGATGACGTCCTGTTGTATGTTAACAATCCCCACCTAAATGTGCCGACAATATTAGAGGTGCTCGACAATTTCACCAGATATTCGGGTATCAAGTTTAGCAAAACTAAATCCTGCTTGTTCCCTCTGGCAGGACTGAAAAACAGAAGCAGCGATGATCTCCCCAAAGTGGGTATCGAATGGCAGACTGCCTCCTTCCGTTATCTAGGGATCCAAATAATGCATACCCCAGAATTAATGCACATACACAATACACAGGCCAAAGTACCAGCACTACGCAAATCCATAAGATTCTGGGCGAAGCTCCCATTGTCCATGCTAGGGAGGGCCTCGATAGCCAAGATGATTATTCTACCCAGATTTCTGTACGGATTCCAGAATGTCCACTTTTACATCAAAAACCCCTTCTTCCAGCTTCTCAACAAAATAATCAAGGAATTCCTCTGGGGAAAGGGCAGACATCGGGTAGCCTTATCCACGCTAGTCCTACCGTACGACCAAGGTGGCATACAACTACCAAATCTAGAAAAGTACTATCTGGCGGCCCAACTGAGCCATGTATCCAAATGGCTAGCGGACGAAGCCACGTCTGAGACACCCCTGCTACAGGCCATGATAGCCCCGATCCGCTTGAAAGAATGGCTTTGGGCCCCACAGAAACTGACACATAGACCACCACTATTGGCGACCCTAGGCAAGAAGATATGGCACAGAGCCATGATGGTCCTGCGCCTGAAACACCCATACTCCCGAGAAGTGCCAATCATCTCAGGGCTCGACAAGACAGACACCAACCCATACAATATCAGGCTCTGGGAAAAGAAAGGGATATACACTTGGGGCGACCTATACACCGACGGCATATTTAGAGAATTCACTGAGCTGCAGGCGGCAGAAGATATCCAGGTCGGCCAATTCCTATGGTATCAAAAGCTCCGCAACATAGCCCGCACAAGATGGTCCACCTGGCCGGAAGAACCCGAAGAAGACCCCTTCTTGACACTGTTGTATAACTTGAGCGAAGGGGGAAAACCGTTATCTCAAATATACAGTCTTCTGAGAAACATCCCTAATCCTCGCAGTGCTGCATTAAAGACCCGCTGGGAAACAGACATGGGACAGGAAATGACAGATAGCGAATGGCTCAGAGCATTGACCTTCCCAAAAGAGGTCTCCAGGAACCAAAGATTTAGATTAATTCAAATCAACGTATTATACCGTACCTATGACCCCGAGCAGGGTGGCAAAGTTCAAAAGGACCACTGAGATGCACTGCACCTGGTGCGGGACGGATGAGGCTGACTTGATCCACATGCTATGGAACTGCACCAAGGCACAGAACCTCTGGTCGAAAGTGCAGCAAACCTGTGAGGCAGCAGAAGTCACAAGATACAAATGGACCCCAGCTGAGTGCCTCCTAGGCAGTTACTCTAGGCCAGCCAAACTGAAACACGCTGTAAAGGTAATGGACCTGCTATGCATAACGGCCAAAAGAACCATCGCCATGGCCTGGAAAAAGCCCACAGGACCAAGCCACAAAGCATGGCGCAGAGAACTGGAAAGATGGGCGAATGCCGAAACCAGAGCCTGGGAGGACAGTGTAACTAGATCTACCGAAGACTCGAGCATGGCACTGGAGGCATGGAAAGACACCTTAACCAAACTGTTCAGATCCCCCGATGACAAACCTCCCTGAATGTCGCAGGTATCCATCCCACTGCTAAACATGAAATCAAGGAACATTCGAAACCACACCCCCCAACCCCCGGTCTACACCGAGAAGAACTCCCCCCGCTCCCCTGTGGACACTAAACCCACCCTCCCCGACAATGCCTACCGCCAAACACCCATTCGCAAGGAGACTGTTAATGTTAAGTTTGTTTATGTATGTTGTTATTCTGTTTTATGAACAAGGCATGACTGTAATAAGTCGGTCAGGTGCCCTGAATTAAGGCCCAGACCAGTAAAAATGTAAAGCGCTCTTAACTACAAATGCCAATAAATAAATTTAAAAAAAAAAAAAAAAAAAAAAATGAGTGCCGTCTTTGAGAAAAATGTCCAGGTCACCCAGGGTAATGGCCGGATCCTTTATGAAGCCCAGTCGTCTTGCTGTACAGAATTTCTCATGCACCCTGTTGAGTTTTATTCTAGAAATGTCTACAGATTTGTAACAGTTGTCCCCTTGCCATTTATTTCTAGGTAGGATGGCCGAGAAGTGTATTTCTGTCTCCCTCCAATTGTGTGAAATGCCCGCTAGGGAGGAGCAGATTTCCTCAAATAAATATCTCCTTCTTGTGGTAACCAGATAATTGCCCCCTAGGTGTATTATCAGAAATTCTGGCGGGTCTCTGTATGCGACCAGCTCTGCTAATGTTTCGTGGATGTCGGCCCACTGTAGGCCTCTGTATCCCCACCATGAAACAATGATGTTTCTGAAGGGTGGCCCTTCTTTGGTTTCTTCTGCCCATCGGCCTGTCCTGAAGACGAATGAGTGGCCGACTATCCATGCTGATCGGAGTGAGGTCCTCCCTTCGCCTATTGTTTCTGCAGTGGGGGGGAGAAAGAAATGAGAGGGGGGTGGTGGGGATGGCTATATTAGCTGTGGTCTGATGTATCTTTTGTAGCAATCTGACTTCCACCCCCCTATGCTTTTTAGCTGTTGAGGTGCCAGGCCTCCTTGCCATGCTGAGGTGGCAGCACCTATTCTAAAGGAGTGGGTGCCAACACCCTTCTGTTCCCACCCTGCTTTGCTGATTGCTTTCATCAGCACCCCTTTGAATTGGTAGCGGCTTAGTGCCGAGGCGTCCTTGTGGATTAAAAACCTCCCCCCCACCTTGGGCCTTTGTGCGTAATAAAGGTTGGTAATACATAACGGGCAGTTTGTTGCCTCATCAGTACAACAAATGTTGATGGTTCTTTTGGCCCCAGTTTTTGACTGTTGGATTTCTATGCTGACGCTGTCCTGTCTAACCCTGACCTCCATGACGCCCAAACCGTTTGTGGCCTTGGTGCTGGAGGCGATAAGTTCTCCAACCCGGAAAGCCCCGAAGTAGGCCAGAAAAAATGCTGCTTTGAATAATATGATCTCATATGTATGTCAGCATATGGCTTCCAGTTGGTCTGCTATTTCTACCAGTTTGTTGAAATCAAGGGGGCGGGTGTTTATCTTGGGGCCCTCTATTCTGGCCCATCCTTTCATTGCGTAGGAAATGAGGGCGTTCTGGGTGGGATCTGAGTCACCCCGTATTTTTGAAAAATATGAGATTGCTACTAGGTATCTTTTTGCCTAGTCTCTCTTAAAGCCCTGCTCATGCACTCATTTTAAAAATATTTCTATGTCTTTAATCGTTATTAACTCTACATGGTTTAAACCTGTGGCTCTAAATACTGTTTGTAAGCACTTACTGTACTGCGCTGTGGTAGTGGTAGTGCTTGCCAGTGCTTTCTCTGCCATCTCTGTTAGGAACCCCGGGCCAGGGTTCATATTTTCTGTGGGCAGCGAGTTGTTGGCACCCGTTTTTGAGGTGCCTGGTTCTTGTTGGGCATCCCGGCCTGGGCTTTCTGGCCCAGGCGTTGATGCCGATATTCTTGATTTCCCATTATTGCCCAGCATTCCGCTGGTATTGGCGTCATCTGTTCCTGGGCGTGTGGTGCTAGCTCCCAGAATCTTGGCCACTGAAAGCGAGATAAAGCATCTGCAATGTTATTATCCGCCCCTGAGATGTACTTTGCTTTGACCACAATGTTTTCTTGTAGTGTGACTGCTGTGATGGCTCGTAGGACTTTCAGTACTAAAGAGCATTTGGTAGACCTTCTGTTTATGGAGCCTACCACGGCCATATTGTCGCACCAGACAAAGAGATCAGTGTTAGCTAGCTTCCTGCCCCAGATGTGTAAGGTTAGCCAAATGGGAAATATTTCTAGGATGGGGATGTTTTTGTCCACCCTGCCGATTGCTATGAGTTGGGCCAGTGTCCTGCCACCCATTCTGAGTCTAGTATGGCTCCAAACCCCCTGCTCCCGGCTGCATCGGTGAAAAGGACCCTTTTGTCCATGTGTTCAATGGCGTGCGCCAAAGTGAGGTCCCGTTGAAATCTTTAAGGAAATTCCCCCAAGTTTCCAGATCTTGTTTCACCTCGTGTGTGCCTAGCCGGAGGTGCAGGTGGGGTTTGGTGTATGAATTGATTTTTAGCTCCAGACTTCTGGAAAATACCCTCCCCTGAGGGATGATTCTGGCTGCGAAGTTGAGACTTCCTGCTAATGATTGAATTTCTTTTACTGTGCCCTTGTCTCTTGTTGTCAGGCCTTGTATTTTCGCCAGGAGTTCTGCTATTTTTGTTTTTGGGATTTTGAATAAGCCCCTTGCAGAGTCTATTTCAATACCCAGGAAAATTATGTTGGTGGCTGGTTTGGTCATTCCGTTGCCAGAGGGATGCCCCACTGTGAGGCCATTCGTTCTAACTCCGCCAGAGCCCTGCTGTATTCTTCAGAATTTGCTGGTCCCATTACCGTGAAATCATCGAGGTAATGTACTATCTTAGTTCCTGGTCTCTGTATCTGGAAAGCCCATTGAAAAAAGGAGCTGAATTGCTCAAATATGGCACAGGATACTGCACACCCTATGGGGAGGCATCTGTCTACATAGAATTTATTTTTTTTAAAGTAAAACCTAGCCATTGCTGAGAATCTAAGGTGGACTGGCAATAGTCTGAAAGCGGATTCGATGTCCAGTTTGGCCATCAGGGCGTTCCTGCCACATTCCTGTATGAGTCTTACCGCCTCTTGGAAATGTGTGTAGGATAACGCGGATTCCGTGTGTGGAATGCCGTCGTTTAGATATTGGCCTTTAGGATAGGATAAGTGATGAATTAACCTCATTTTCCCAGGTTCCTTTTTAGGGACCAATCCTAGTGGTGATATTATGTAATCTTTGAGGGGCATGTGGTCCCAGGGTCCTGCAATCCTGCCTAGTAGTAATTCCTTCTTGATTTTTCTCTCCACCATTTGTGGGTTGTCCCTGGCTGATTTCAGGTTCATCGGGACCTTCTGCGACCCTGTGCCCTTGAAAGGGATGATGAAACCCTTGGTGAAACCCTGCCAGATTGCCTCGCTGGTTTCCCTGTCTGGGTAATTCATGAGTGGTTTTCTAAAATTGCTTGGTTTGATGGGGGTTCTGCCTGGTGCTAACCCTGGGGTTGGCGGGGAGGGGTTGGTGCTAATCTTTTGAGTTTTTGGCTGGAAGTCTGGTGCAGTTGCTTGCTGCGTGGGTGTATTTGTACTGGGGATTGTCCATCCTTTTAATGTACCTGTTGTATCTGGAGCTGCCGCAGTTGGTGTAGGTAAAACTGTGGGGGCTGCTGTTGGTGTATTTGGCACCTGTGTTATTGGCGTTGATGGGGCTGGTGGTGTTGTAATTGCTGCTGGGGGGTGGGTGATCACTGTAATGTCAGGTTCTAAAGGTGTGTTAGGGTTTGGTAGCCTAGTCTCGGTTGTGGGAAGAGTTTGTTTGCCCCTGATTTCAAGCAATAATTGCTGCTTTTCACTCATGTTCTCGCATAATGTAGACTGTTTTTTGTTACCTTTTCCCATGCCTTCTGTTAACTTCCTTTTCTTTGCTGGTGCTGTGTCATCCTCCTGACTGGGTGGTATGGGCACCCCTTCTCTTGGTAGGCCATACATATTCTCTCTGACCCAGGCCCAGCCATAATGTTCAGCTGCTTCTATGGCTGCTAGCAAATGAGGTGATTTGGGCTTCTGCGCAGGGGTCGGGGGTTCCTGTGATTTTCGTTTGGGACCCATGATTCTTAGCTTGTTTGATTACAAATAAAACAAATGTTCACTTTTGTGTGACCAGAGAATTTTCTTCAGCCCCTGTGTGTTTTTGCCTTTTTGCCCTTCGTGATGGGTGTGGGTTTAAGCCCGATGTTGTTCTTGAGCTGGTTTGCTTTTCTGCATTCCTTGTTATCCCTGGGTTGTCCCCTTAGACTCAATTTTGTATTTATTTAAAAAATATGAGTGTCTGAGTGCTGCTTATTATTGCCCGGTTCGTTTCTAAACACTAAAACTGTGCTCCAGCTTGCTGGCCCAGGGCGGTAAGAATTGTGATCCTTTGTTATTTTGTTCGCCTTGCCCGGATTCAAACCTGCGTTGGCAGGCTTCGTGCAGACGTGAAGACGAACGCTCTACTTGCTGTGCTATTGGACCGGCTATTGGTTTAGGTATCAGAGGGCTGCTTATTATTGCCCGGATCCTTTTACGGCTTCGTATGCGAGGATTATAATGCTCAGTACAACGTGCGCAAGGATTAAGCACCTTGCTAATTTCAATTTTGTAATTGACATGAAAGTGCGCGTTCCACGGCTGCCGGTGGATTTTCTTTTGGCCGGCTGCTCGTGGGATGTTTACATAAATGTCTGCGTTCCAATAATAACATTCCCTTCCTTCGCGCCCCGGCGTAGCGGCTCACCTTAAAACTGTGAAATTGACACGCCTGCCTACGCCTCGGCACTGTTTGTTTTTCTTCCACTCGTTCGGGCTGGCTGGAGTCCTGTTTCCGCACGCGTAGGTCCCTGGAGTTTCTCTCTGCTCAAACAAGTTTGCCGCTCGCTTGCAGGACGTGCAGTTCTGAACAGTAACAATGTTCACAAGGGAAAAAAGACGCTGCGGGTGCAGTGAACTTTCAGAGTTTTTGCTAAAGAAGCGAAGGTTGGAGGACGCTGAGTGAACAGCGAACCTACTGTTTGTTTGGGTCCCCATCCAGGGTCCACAAACAGATTGTGTTTTCTCAGAGCATGCTGCTCTTATTTATCAGACCCAAGGGAGCCCTGGGTGTTTGATATGCATAGTAGTGGGGGTTGTGGTCTAGCCCCCGGCCGGGAAGCCGACTGTCTGGCCCCCTGAGGGGGGGAGGTCTTTGAACCTGCGCCCTGCCTGACTGTTGGTTTTCCTTAGGTGCTTAGCACCTTGTTGCTTAGAGGAAGGGTGAGGTGATTGTTCACACCTCACCCTTCCTCGGCTTTGTGTGGCAGAGACTGCGTGTCTCTGCAGCTGTGGGGGAGTGGAGCAGGCATGGGGGTGGGCTGCCCCTCTCCTGGCCTGCTGGATGGTAACATCAGTGACCCTGGCTCGCCTTGGGCGGCCCTGCGGCATTGGCCAGAACTGTGCTAATTTGTGCCTTGCAGTTTTTGCATTTTGCTGACATAAAGTCCCATGCAGTTTGATGTGCTTATTGGCTATGTTATCTACCTAGTTCTGAATAAAATGCAAAGTATGAAGCGTTTCCTGTTTTCCTGAGTGAGTTCATTGTTTCAAGCAAATACGAACCTGCAGTGGTGTGCGTGCTTTGGGCTGGTCCTAGTGCAAACACACACTCTCATATAGTACAATAATATACAGAATGGGTGCAAAACATACCATATGAAAACATTCTGTGAAGCCCACGGTACGTGTTTGGAGGGTCTTGCAGTGTATTGTCTGGGTAACGTGGCACCCAATTTAGGCAGCGGTCATCCCGGTTTAGGCCACGCCCCCTTGTTAGAGACCCTTCCTCAATTTCACATCCCACTGAAAGCACTGCGGAGAGCCTTGCGCTAGACACAGAAATGATGCTCCATTGCCTTTTGGGGGCCTGGCCAGGCCGAGCTGGGTATTGGGGAATGTTTTACAGGCCTGCGGTGATGGCAAACATTTAAATACCTTGCAGTTCAGGTGGGAGTACTTAAAAAATGACACACACATGAATTTATGAAACCACTGCTAATTAGAATTTGAAAAAGCAGCTAACAGTGAAATGGTGCAAAATGTGTCTCTCCAGGACACAGAGGTATATTCAGCCCTGCTCCGGGTTAGCGGGAGTCTCTCACCGAGTTCCCATCAGGTGTGAAGGGTTGGCTAAGGAGTCCCAGTGCACCCAGCAGAGGCAATGACTGTGTACACAAAAGTGGGAGAGTTTCTCTGAATCAGGGCTCAGAGCAAAGATGGTAGCTATATGCATGGGTGGCCTGTCGGGTGTAGCCTGAACCAGGAGGGGCAGATTCCTGATCGGCACCAAAAGGCGTTCTCTTGCAGCCACCATGCCCTCCGAATATGGGCCCGTTCACAAACACAACCATCCTTTGATTACAGGCCAAGAGAGCACTTAAGGCCGCTTCTTCCCCGCTGCTCATGGGAAGATCTTGCAGATGTAGAGTACCTCAGAACCACTGCAACTCTTCTGGTGCTTGTGGGCGAAACCATTTGGATGCGCTGGAGCAGCTCTGAGAGATTGCAGATGCAGGGAGCTGTGTTCTCTCTCTGCTGTTGACTTCCATACATTTCAGTCTTCTCTTTCTGGATAGTCACCAGATGCTGAGTCCCCCCTTACTAGTCTGGGAGGATAGCTCAGGGGCAACACGTTTGTCTTGAAAACAAAACAATGCTAGCAACACAGGTTCGAATCCCGGTCTTGTGCTTAAAAACTGGTCTCGGGTATTAAGCATGTTATAATAGAACAATTTTTATAATTATGCTTTGGATTTAGCTATATCCAGGGAGCTTCATGGATGGCAACAAACTGTTTCAGGGGGTCTTCTTGCTCTATCCTGGTGGCTGTTGCTATACCCTCAATTTGAGGGCTCAAGTTGAAGCTACCAGCATGCAGTGTCATCACGTTACCCTAAGGAGGGACAGTTTCTGGTCTTCAATGAATGGCAGCTCACTCCACCAATCCTGGGATTCTGACAGGGAGATTTCTCGCACAACCCTGGTGACGGTGCATCCTATTTAGTCCAGAAAGGGTCCTGGCAACTCTTAGCCGGGATTATACTCCGATGTGGCGAACATTGAGGGTGATGCCCCTGTTCATGTTGCAATGGGGCTATGTTATTGGTGTAGACAGTGGCCTCAAAGCCAGGCTCTCCCTCTTTTTTGGTCGGGGCCCAACCTGTTGGTCAAGGCCATCACATCTTCTACTGTTGCGTGCTGTGCTCTGTAAATTGCGCAGAGCGACAGCTTGGAGGAATGTCTCTTTACAAAAGTGCTCTGCGTGAGTTTATAGCGGGGAACAGTGTTGCAAAGTGCACTAGACTTTGTTTTTTAAAAATTTTGTTTTGATTTAAGTGTAATTCGGTTAACTAGATAACCTTAAGCAGAGCTTAAAATTCAACTATACATATTGGCATTAGTTACATTTCAATATACAAAACCATATAAAACCCCATTTAACAACAATAAATTCGTAAATCAATGATGGATTGTTGCGCATAATTACAAATTGTCTGCAAATAACATGGGATAACGAAACAGATTTTCCAGACACAAAATGTAAGCACACCACTCATCTGAGTCTTAAGGTAAAATGTCATACATGAAGTTAGGATAACTATTTATTTACAAATATCCAACATTGGGCCCCATTACAGGGTTGGTGGTATCTCAGCAGTAAATCCGACGAGATACCACCAAACGGCATTACCGTTACCGCCACTTGGTCCAGCAGTATTACCGCCGGATTACAAGTGGTGGTGGCAGTGTTAGTCCCCATTTAATTGGAATCCGTAGGACTACATGGGGGATTTTGGCAGAATTACAGCAGCATAAATTTCTCTGAAATTTGGGAAAGGTAGCGGATTTACCTCTAGCTCATAGCTGGAGGTGAATCCTCCAACTTTCCGCCAAACTCACAGTTGGGCGGAGCGCTAATGCGGCAGTAACAGTATTACCAGCACCTTTTTCCCCACACCGTCAAACTCATAATGAGGTCCATTGCACTCTGTGTCAGTAGATGGCGAGTAGTCTCCAAGGACAGGTTGCGCAATCTACACATTCCTGCTATTTGTGTGTATATTAAAATGGGCGCTTTGAAACACAATTTATTGATGTATAAGCGCCTTACAAATGCACAATAAATAATTAAATAATATGCCAAGGACCAATCACTATGAGAGACGGAAGTAGGTTGGATCAAAGTAACATTATCAAACATCGCAAGCTGACATCAATAACGCAAATCAAGTACTGTGCAGGAGCATGATATTTCAAGGACTGCCCGGAGTACTCAACCAAGGTTGCCTTGGAGCTTAAGTAGGCAACAGTTGATCTCCAGTCCCATAATGAAGCCTTTTGACCATTAGGAAGAGTTATGTCCACCTGCCAACCTATCTCTTCATGGAATGACTTGCATGACTCCACATACTTATCTATGGTTTAGCATTTATTACACCCATGTGAAATAGGCTGCCCAAAGTGGCACAGTAAAGTATTGTCATGGGTAGAAACCACTTCTAACTATAACAAGCTACGCGTTATTTTAGGTAAGGTGAATAGGTCGGTCAATCCTAGTTCTAGCCTAAATGCCTGGACGGGGAAACACAGATGTGATCCTAAAGTAAGACGCCAGACCTTTCCTTCCAAGATGTTAAGCCAATTAATACGAATTTGAGAAAATATCTCCAGACCATATATCATTGCTGGATTTATAGATTTTAAGTAAACCCTCAATAGAGGAACCACTCCGCGTACGCGTAGACCCCTGTAAAAGCAGACATTGGCTTATGGTGTAGGAAATTATATGACTATGCAACTGTGTTTTAACATTCACACTGCATGATGGAGCTCCTGGGCATGTGAACTGACTAAACCGCTCTAGGATTCTCCCATCCATTGTTCAATTTGGTTGTCGCTTGGAATGACATTTGCCACAGGTCAGTCCCGTAGACTTGTTATAGTTCATTTGAAAGTGGTTAGCCTGGCAAGACCATACAAAGAACACTGGTATCCGAAGGGGGTCTGATCCCGGACAACTATGCAGTAGAGAAACTTTGCTGAAAATGTTGGGGGGGGACATGACCTCTGAAGAAAAGGTGCCCCATTCAAATGAATGGGGACAAAATAGTGTGCCATGAAAGTTGGGGGGGACAAACACCCCCGGCCCCCCCTAAAATTACGCCCATGCAGCTATGTCATCAGCATATCCCAGCCATAATATCGGGCACTTATTAATTATCAGAGTAAAGCAGTTCACATTTTTAATAATTGCATGTTCAAGAAGTAGAGATTAAAGAACAGGGGTGCAAGAACACACGCTTATCTTAATCCAGAATCAGCGCGGATGGTATCTGTCCATTTTTCCATGTTGTCCAGCATAACCAGAGGCTTCACAAGGATGAGGCTGGTGGGGTTATAGCCCTGAGTCTTTTGGTTGTAGCTTCGGATAGAATCTCAGCGCTACAACTAAATGTCCAGCTAGCCCCAAGTCCAGACAGTCCCGACATGAGCGTAGCCCCGGATCTTTTCCAGACCTAGCAACACCCGTGCGCATAATCCTCATTTAGGTACCGGAATAAAGGTGATAGATGAGGTGCAGGATTGGCAAAGGGAGCCCTGAAGCGTGGAAGCGTGTCACTTCTTCCAAAGCAGTTGCCGTCTGACGCAATCAAAAGCAGCAATATAATCGATGAATGCCATATACAATAATGATGCTGTTTGAGTTCTAGTGCATCGAATTAAGTACTAATTCATTTCAAACGTTGTGAACTGTCCTCATGCCTGCGCAAAAACCGGTTTGGTAAACGTGCAAAAGGTTCCTTGTTTAGACTTTCAAAGGTCGTGGTAACAGATGGTCCCCCATAAGGGCCGACTGAGGGCCCAATACTCATGTGGCTGTTAAGTACCGAAAAGGCTGTAAAAAGCATTAACAACCTTTTCGGTACTTAACACCTATTCTGAAGGTGGCGCATTCTTCCGAAGTCGGTATGAATGTGCCACTTTCGTAATATATGTGGCAGTTGCTAGGATGGGTGGGAAACCAACCTAGCAACCACCACATTCGTTACCTGCCATTTAAGACGGGTAATCTTGTGGCACTCCTCCAGTTATTTATGTGCGTTAAAGTGGTACAAATATACAGTACCATTTCAGTGCCGGCATTGTGGACGAGTGCCACAGGAAGCTGATCGCAGTGCAGGTGGGTGGCCAAACATTAGTGTTTGGGGGTGGGATGGGTGGGACAGTGGTTCCATTGAACCCTGTCTCTCACCTGCATACTAGCACTACATTTGTGCTGTATTTTTGCATTACATTTATTTTAAGTGCAGTTTATGAGGTAGTGCTAGTATGCAGGTGAGAGAGAGGGTTCAATGTGCTTGTAAATGTAACCAATATCCTTATGGAGACATAAGGATTCTCAGCAGCACATTCGTTAAATAATGAATATGTTATTTTACAAAAGTGCTGCTGAGATTTTTCCATTGCGTCCGTTGTGCCCATTAGCAGGTGCAATGAACGTGTTGCACTGTTGTGCACTACGAGGACGCCCAGGCCCACATGAGAATAGTGGTGGAGCCTGGGCGTACTGATTTGGTGCAGTAAATCATGCTCTTTAGCACGCTCATTGCGCCAACTTGAGAATCGAGCCCTGAAACTCTGAAGGGAGGGAAAAGACCACGCTGGAAAGCGGTGCGACAGCGGAAGCGTTGCACGCCATCTGCAGAGTGGAATACTCTGAATGCTGCTAAACCTTTTTGGCGGCTGCTACGGAAGCAGCGACGCGGCGGACTGAATGGAACAACACGAAATCCAGTCACAGTCTGAGTATGAAGAGTTGTGGCCACCTGATTTGTTAGGATGCCCTGTGTTCGAGCCAATTAGGGAATCTTAACCACTCCAATGCTGTGGTGGTCTAAACAGTTTGCTTGCATTGGTTGGGCAAGCCAAGCCGCCATGGAGCTTTCCCACCCCATCTCTCATCTCTGAATGCCATGTATGCCCTGTATTTTACATTCGGCTCGAATTAAGTGTTACAACTATGAAGAATAGCAGCATTAGTATAGTTAGCCTTTTGCACAGCCTCAAATTTCATCCTTTCTGTTTTTTAATGATAATGTACTTATATCAGTTTAAATACAGGGCCCAGACTTAAACATAACCTGCCCTCCCTTCTTGAACAAACTTTTGTGATTGGGTGGAGGGGGTGCACTTAGTGAAAAACGATTGGGTTATGCAGAAACAAGTCATATGTTTAGTGTGAGGGCAGTAATCACAGCTTTATAACAACCACAAAACAAGCACTGGCAATGCCAACATTTTGGGCTTTATTGATGGGAAAGGCACTTGCTTAATACTTATACATAAGCCAAAACAGATGGCTTTGCCAATGCTTGTTTTTAAGAGTACTTCAGTAAAGGACACTATGGGCCTCATTAGGACCCTGGCATTAAGGGTTTAACAGCGCTGTAAAATGTGTCGGCGCCGTTAAACCCTTAACGCCTTACTACGAGGTCCCTTCGTGGGACCCGACCTTAATGGCTGGTCTAGACCAGCCGTTAAAGTAGGGGCCCGCAAAGGGACTCCCGAGGTAAGTACAGTACCGCAATTTGCGGTACTGTACTTACCGCCTTCCCCATTCCCATTATGCCCTATGGGGCAAAGATTCGAATGGGGAAGGGCCATGGTGGCATGGGGAATTACCGCCCCGCCAACCATGGAATGGGGTGGTAATTCTCCATTCCGCCATGGCGGACTCCCGCATCGACCATGGTGCTAATAGCACCATGGTTTTCCGCCGGAGTGCCATTTCTATTACACCAGTGGGCGTTTACAGCTCCAATTTTAAGTCATTGGGCCTCATTACAACTTTGTCGGTCTGGAAACAACGGTGCCGTTAAGCTTACCGGCATTGTTGTTTCCAGACCGGCACAGTACAACTCTGCAGGTGGGTGCCGTCCCACCGGCCAGGGTCAGACCTGCCGGGCGGGATGGCATCTGCTCACAGAGTTCTCGTGGGAACACCGGCACCGTTGCTCCTGTGTCCCCATTCTGATGGGGGCTAACAAAATTACCAGAGCCTGACTTCCCGGCCACTGGACTTGGAATAGCCAGTGGCACGGGGAAGTCAGGTGTTGGTAATTCATTACAGGTCCGGCGGCTACCTGCCGGTTTAACCGGCGCGATTACCACTGGACCCGTAATGAGGACCATTAACTCTCTGAAGACTGCTTTGAAAAAACACTGGCATGCACTTTGAATGCAACGTTTGTTGGCAAGGCTTAATCAAAGTGAGCTCAAAGAGATCCCAGGAGGAGGTGTTTTGGGTGGGGATGAGCAGGAACTGGGGTGGAATGGCCATAGCGATTGGGCAGGCAATAGGTGGGCAAATCACCAAACAACACCTGCAAGCTTTGTGTCCCTCCTCATATACCATTTCTCCCATCTGTATTCTAATACAATAGTTTCGGCTTATGGGTGGCACAAGTGACCATAATGGGTGACGTGCTAGAGAGAGGCAGAGGAAGTGTGGGACAGAGGCAGGTAAGAGGCAAGGGAAACATGTGGTATCCAATGGTTAAAGAGAAAACAGATACAGAGAGGGCATTTATAACAAAACCCAAACAGCGAAAAGAAACACCACATTTTTGTGGAAACACAGATGGGAGTGGGGTAAGGGGATAAAACAAGTGGGGAGGGGGTTGAGGTGGGCTTAAATACATAGGGAAATGGAAAGCTTTGGGGGACCCCCAAGTAGAAGAAAAATACAGTATTTTTTTCACTGTTTTAGTTTTGTTAAAGATTGCCTCTCTGAAATGGTTTTCAATATAATCACATAGAACCAAAAATGTTAGCTAGCAGGCAGATGAGCCGTAGGTAAAGAGGGTAACTCAGAGGCGAGGAGGTAGACTTTTAGTTTGGTTTTGAACAAATCCTTGTGGTCTGTTTCCCGGGGAGAGAGAACTTCATGCAAGTGGAGCAAGAAGAAAGAGCAGAAGTGAGAGGAAGCACAGGGAGTGTGAGAAACCACAAGAGTAGTCAAGGAGGAAGAACACAGATTATGAGAATGCCTGTATAGTTGGATAGAGGAGGGTAGATACACTGGTGCCTTACCATGGATAGGTTTGTGAACTAGCAGAAGAAATTTAAATCTGGCCCTGTGTTGCATCATCAGCCATCCACAGTGATGGTGCGAGGAAGTAGGTCTGAAGTGAGGGAATTCTAAGAGAGTCCTGGTAGGGAAGATAAGGATCTTGTCGAGAGGACAGAAAGCATAGTTGGGAGATCAAAGAGGATGCTGGTTTAGAGAAGACAAGAGTGGTTAAGAGATGCTTGGCTGTGTTGAAAGGAAGGAGGTGCCTGAAATTCCTAATATTTAAGAGGTTGACGCGAGCTGCTGGAACAGTTTGGGAGATGAAAGTAAAGAAGATTTGAGAAAGGACATTGATGACACCAAGGTTTCTAGCTGAAGAAGAGTAGAGGAGAGTGTCAGGTGGGAAATGGATAGGCAGAGGAAGAGATGAGAGAGAGCTATTGGCAGGAAAGAAGAGCACATCTGTTTTGGTAGAGTTTAACATTACAGCGAGAGAGACAGTTGACTCTTTAAATTGATCAGGTAACCCACAATCATCAAAGGTGTGATGACAATGCCCTCTCTTAAGGTAACATGAACAATATAAACAAAAAAGGCAATTTGTCATCAGGTAGTGCTAGACAATACAGCACAATAATACCAAAAATACATTTTATTCCAATATACAAAAATATAAATCACATATAAACACAGTTGTATAAAACACAGTACAAAACATTTACATATACAATTTAGAGGTGTCCAAACTTCTAACCCTTACCATACAAAGGAGACCCTATACTCTAAATTGGAATCTTGCACTGATTAACCGTACCTCTGTCTGCTCTAATTAAGGTCAGAGATAAAACCGATCTTTTAAATATCAGTATTACCAAGAATAATCATATCAGCGCCTATACCCAACATGTTTCTGTCGTACATGCAAAATGCTCCACATTCCTCATGGGTGATGAAACCAATATATCTCCTCAACATATTGTCTCCCATACATCTAGAGAACTGATGCTTGGAGCAACGGTTCTTCCACTGTATTCTTGACACGTGTTCACAATTACTAATCACAATGTTACAATGTGCGCTGTATTCATACATAGTCAACCCACTATGAAACACAAAAACAAATAAACCCATCATTGCACATCAGCCCTACTCAGAATCACTAGGTTAAATTCTTTAACTATCACAATTAATGTGTACATTCTAACCACACCTTTTGCCCAAACCATATCTGTAATCTCTCATAAATCAGGATGATCAGTACGTAATATATACGTGGACACCTTGAATGTGTCTACTCCAAAGACAGGGTCATTAAGGTTTTACACAGTCATCCATCTCTCCACAATTGAAAACAGGGAACACCTCATCATCTACTATCCTTAACTGTTCACTAACATCCACCCCAAAGATAGTCCCATTCAATGGAGACACTAAAACATCCACATGTGAAGGATGTGCGATTCGTTAGTGGTAACAATATCACCAAAATAATCATCTACCACCAGTGTTGCTCACCTTGCTCAGTGGAATGTGATGCTACCAAAATAACATCACCAGATAACCAACGACAACTGTGATGTGCCAACATCCTACAGCAAGTGATCATCACGATAAACATTACATCTTAGCTAATATCACCAGCTCAACTCTCTCGGGTTGCTAATGTCCCAATAACTCGTGGACAGACCAAATCAGCTTGATTAGTAAGTCACATGGCTCTCAACATTACTCACGTCATCATGCAGTGAAGGTAAAGTATATATCACTCACTAATTACCCAAACTTCAGTTTACCATTCCAGTTTTAAAATAGGTTCCACCATTTCATATACCAATTCTCTCTCTGCAATACGTGGTGTGTATAGGGCCCTCACAATGCTTACCTGAACCGTATTGCTGCGGCACCATCACAAAAACCGCGATACAGTGCATGTGGAAAGAAAGGAAACACGCCATGGACTCTCAACTAAATACGATCTAACAGTTACATCTTCATCTTGTGATGCATGTAAAACATACATCATGTGATGTTCCTGACAGTCACTCGTGTGTGCGCACAGCGCAACCGACCCTCCAAAGGAAAAAACTCCCATGTCTATATCAAACTAAAAGAATGACCAACATCTACCTTCTAAACACCATGGAAACCAGGCGAGGGACTATAAACAACCAACACACGCCGCTAATGCCCCGATCTAATGTAATGGGCCCAGCGCTGCAACTGAATATACCATTATCCACAATAGGAGAACAGCTCCTTTTAATCTTCTATTGGTGAACTCCCATGGGAGATGGAAACACAGGGTATCAATTGTGCTCTAAGGCACTCAACAATCCACACTTTCTATATGTTGCAGGGCCCAATCATTAACATCACCAAGACCACAAACTGTGGCCAGACAGAACAAAGACCTCAAATTCAATAATAGTACCACACAAGACATACTGACGAATCCACAGCATATATTCCAACTTCTTGCAGTGCCACCATATTGCCTCCAACAACAAATAGCAATTCTGTAGGGGTTCTTATGAGTGTTGCCACTCAATACTCTAGTTGAGCCCTGTCAAATAACTTCCAGTCATATAAATAGGTTTCTGTTCGGCTTAGAACAATTTCGTAGAGACAGTTGGAAATGTTGATAGAGAGATCAGAGGAGAGTTCAGGAAAAGAGAAGAAGATTTGGGTGTTGTCCATGAAGAGTTGGTACGAGAACCTAAAGGTAAAGATTAGTGCCCCAAGAGCAGGGGTGTAGAGTGCAAAGAAGAGTGGACCCAAGAAAGAGCCTTGTGGACCACTAGCAGTTACAGGAGTGAGGTGAGAGGTTTTGTTGCTCCGGAGACAGAGAATTGTCAGGGTGCAAGGTAGGATTCATTCCAGGCAAGGGCTTCATCATGAATAACAAGAAGAAAGAGAGTATTAAGGAGATCAGAGTGATTGGCAGCGTTGAAGGCAGCAGACAGGTCAAGGAGAATTTAGAGAATATTTTGTAGTGCTTAGAAGAGGCAATGACGTTGGACACATTCACGAGAGAGGTTTCCGTGGAGGGACAGGAGCGGAAACCTGCTTGTAGGAGGTCTTGAAGGTTGTGGATGTCTAAGAAATCAGTAAGATGGTTGAACACAACCCTTTCTAGCACTTTAGAGTAGTGCGTCAGGGGAGACACAGAAGGTTCGGTCAGCCCCTTGCTTTTTTGGAGAAGGATAACTGGGACTGTTTTGAAAACAGAGGGAAAGCAAGCAGAGTCGAAAGACAGGTTGAAGAGTTCAGTGAAGTGAGAGCCCACTTAAGGGTCAATATGCTTGACTAGCAGGGGAACAAGAGGGCACTTAAGGGTCAATATGCTTGACTAGCAGGGGAACACGAGGGCCTGATGGGGCACAAGAGATAGCACTTTGTCAATATTAGTGTGACTAAAGTGGGAGATAGAGGCAGAGGATTATGGTAGAGCAGACAGAGTGTAAAATGTAAGAGGAGTGAGTGTTTGGAAGGTCAGGAGATAGCCACTCATTTTAGACATTTTTGCAGCAAGGTATTCAGCTAGGTCATTAGCTGTGAGAGTGGAGTTTATAGCCATAGACTTAGGAGGAGTAAGGAGTGAGTTTAGGGTGCCCTGCAGCCGGCGAGGATGGTTGGAGTCAGAGTCAATGAGTGTTGGTTCGAATTCCCTTTTCTCTCTATCAAGAGTGGACTTGAGAGAGTTCAGAGCAGAGAGGTAGAGTTGCATGTCCTCATGCGAGTGAGTACGCCTCCATTTGCACAGCAGCTGATGCATGTCTGTGTGCAGAGAGCGTATGAATGTGGTGACCCGTGGTGGAGGATGCTGAGACTTAGGGGAGGGAAAAGCAAGCAGTGGGAAGTAAGAGGAGAATGAGTCATATAGTAGGGATTGGAAGCTGGAGAAGGAGGTTTTTGGTGGAAGAGGCACAGGTGTGAGGGAGGAGGAGAGTGAGACCTGCAGGTCGGAGACAACTCAGGGAATGGCAGAAAGTTTACATTTCCTTTTAGTAATAGATCAAGCAAATGGTGAGGAAAGGTCAGAGGATGCAAAGGAGATGGTAGTGGGAACAACTGAGTGATCAGATATGGATGGTGTTCCAGTAGTATTAGTGGCTGAGAGGGAGGTGGAGATGAATAAAAGGGTGGTCAGTCAAAAGGCCGAAAAAATAATACCGAATGACAAAAATATCAAAACAAAAATCTCCCAAAAAAAATATCAAATTATTTATTTATTTATATGTGTTTTTGGGGTAAGTAAAAAAAAGGGTTAAAATAAAAAAAATAGAAAAAAAGGGGGGCTGGGGGGGGAAACCCCCCCATTTCGAAAAAAAAACGTCATAAAATTCGATATTTTTTTTTTCGGCCTTTTTTTTCGAGATTTTTTTTTTCAAGATTTTGGTATTCGGTATTATCACTATAAACCGAATAAAAGATCCAAGGATTTACCCCCTCTGTAGGTAGGTAGGTTATGGATAGAGTCAGGAGCATGGTCACTAAAAGAAAAGACTGGAGTTTAGATTTCTGAGAAGTGGTTGGATAGGGAAGGTAAAAGACACCTAAGAGAATGAAGGTGATGTTTAGTGGTAAAAGAATTAAGGAGTTGCCCAAGATCATCAGAGATTGGTCGAGTGGACCAGAATGGCGATAGATGGAGATGATGTGAACCGAGTGAGGCAGAGCAATAGTAGAGAAGGTGAATTCAAAAGAGGTAGGAGAGGACTTGGCATTGGAGATTTGTGAGGCATAGTAGTAGAAGAGGCTACTTTTCATCCCCATCAAAACTTTGACAGGTGGCACATCCCTTATGTGTCTTTAGTCCAGCCCAGTTTTTGCATCAAGTTGATATAATTTTGATATACATTTGATAAGACCCCCCAAAACATTTGATATCAATGTGATAAGCTCTCCAAAATGTTTGATATCAATTTGATATCAGTTTAATAAGCCCCCCAATATTTCTGATAAGCCCACAATACATTTGATATAAATTGCAGAGCCCCCAACATTTTTTTATTGATTTTATATAAAATGTATATAAAATCTGGCACACGTTGTCCCTCGATTTTATTACTGACTTACCACCCAGTCAAGGGTTTAACACTATTCTTGTCTTCGTGGACTTATTTTCAAAAATGGCACATTTAATTCCCCTTAAGGGGCTCCCAAATGCTTTCACTCTGGCAAAGGTATTTCTTGAAGGCATCGTACGGCTCCATGGGTTTCCTTCAGTTTTAGTCTCAGACGAGGTACTCAATTAGTATCTAACTTCTGGAGAAAATGCTGCTCTATGGCCCAGATCGACATCCGGCTATCCACCAGTCACCATCCCCAAATGGATGGTCAAACTGAGAGGACAAATCAGACGCTCAAGCAGTATCTGCGTTGCAAGTTACACCAATTTGAAGGAAGCTGGTTCAATCTATTATGGATAGCTGAATATGCTTATAATAATTCCCTACACACTAGCACTGGGCAGACACCCTTTTATACCATGTATGGCAGGCACCCACGTACTTCTGAGTTGGACGTTCCTACCACCCTGGAAATGCTAGCAGTCAAAACCTTGCACACAACCATTTCTCAAACCTTTAAAAGGGCAGCTGAACACCTACTTCAAGCTAAGAATCGCCAAAAGAAGTTTGCTGATCAATACCGAGCAAAGGCCCCCAAATACCAGACAAAGTCTGGCTGGCATCTAAACACGTGTCCATTAAAGAAACCCAAACTTTCCATCCAAGATACCTGGGTCCATTCACCGTCACCTCCGTGATAAATCCTGTGGCGGTCAGACTAGCTTTGCCGTCAAACATGCAGATTCATCCTGTGTTCCACGTGTCTCTCCTTAAACCTGTTCAACCTGGGACCCGGGTAGCAACGCCACCACAGCCAGTAGTAGTCGCCGGGGAGCCAGAATTCAAAGTCAAGGACATCCTGGATTCAAAGTACGTCAAATACAAATTATACTACTTAGTAGACTGGTAGGGGTATGGTCCACAAGACAGGACATGGGAGCCTTGTGAGTACATCCATGCACCTCGCTTGCTTAGACAATTTCATCAAAACCATCCAAACAAACCAGGACCAGACAGAAGAGCCACCTTGAGAGGGGCCTTGGGGGTAAGTGCTGTCATGATTCCTGCCCTCATGTCCCCAGCCCTCCAAGATGTCAGGCTGGAGCCAGGCCACGATCACCTACATGGCCCTCAAGGGCCTCTCCATCCCTCCAAAGACCCACTTGGAGTCAGACTTGGCGCTTGTGGCACCAGACTCACTCACTCCCATAGGATAACATTGGGGATTGGACTTGTAGTGCTTTGATGGGGACAAGATGGATGCCCCCACATATTTTGGTTCCCAGAACTGCATTTGTAGTCTAGTCTTTTGGGTGTGGTTCAGCCCTGAAACACCTGGGATACCCAGAGACTATTTAAGCCACACCCAGGCTGAGAAACATGCTTTGTGTTTTCTGCACCTGCAGCATGAAACTCACAGTGTTTGGATTGGTCTCCAGTAGGCCTGCATCTTTCTTCTGTGCTCAGCTCCTGCAAGAACAAGAACACTGTTAGGAACAGCCTTACCTTGCAGCGGTTCTGACCATCATTCATCGCTTCTTCTGTTCTGCGGGCATCTTCGGTGGTGTCATTCCCATCCCGGCACGCCGCTTCCTAAGGAAAAAGGAAAAGAACAGCAAAAAGGCATTAGTAAGCATTCAGCAAATCTTCGCTTATTTTTAAAGACTGTATGAGCTTCAAACGCTTACCTGAATCCCAGCCGCTCTGCAGGAACTCTGTCTCCGGAACTTCTCATCCATCTGCAAGAGGGAAAAGACACTCCAGGTTAGCGTGGAAACATCTAGAGGCGCTGCATACCGTGCTTACTCACCGCATTTCTTCTTCATAAACAGCATCCACTCTGAAAACGTTGCGGCACCTAAAAGACACAGAAAAAGAACTCAGTTCAATACAAATACGAAAGGGTCGCATCGCTCACCTTCAGTGCTACTCATCTCAGCAGCATGTCACCATCCGCGGACACCAACCATCATTTAAGGAAGGAAAGGAACGAAGTTAGAGAACTGTTCAAAAGACTCAAGGAACCCTTGCATCACAATCCCATCACCCCATCCAGCCTTTGGAGAGGAAAGTCACAATCTCATCACCGGGCCCAGACCCAGAGATAAAAGGCCAGGAACCCTTACATCAGAATCCTCCCTACCTCACAATCACAATCACCTACAGAGGAAAGTCACAATCCCATCAACCGGTTCAGAACGAGAGAAAAAAGGCCAGGAATCCTTACATCACCATCCTCCTTATCTCACAATCACAATCCCATCACCCCATCCAGCCCTACAGAGGAAAGTCACAATCCCATCAACCGGTCCAGAACGAGAGAAAAAAGGCCAGGAATCCTTACATCACCATCCTCCTTAGCTCACAATCACAATCCCATCACACCATCCAGCCCTAGAGGAAAGTCACAATCCCTTCACCGCATCCAGACCCTGATATGAAAGGCCAGGAACCCTTGCATCACAATCCCATCACGTCATCCAGTCCCAAAGATGAAAGGACCTGAACTCCCAACCTCACAATCACAATCCCATCACCATATCCAGCCTTAGAGAGGAAAGTCACAATCCCATCACGCCATCCAGACCCTGAAGTACCTGAACTCCCTACCTCACAATCTCAATCCCATCAACCCATCCATCCCTAGAGAGGAAAGTCACAATCCCATCACTCCGTCCAAACCCAGAGATGAAAGATCAAGACCCCTTACATCACAATCCCATCACCCCATCCAGACCCTGAGATGAAAGTACCTGAACTCCCTACCTCACAATCACAATCCCATCAACCCATCCAGCCATAGAGAGGAAAGTCACAATCCCATCACACCGTCCAGACCCAGAGATGGAAGCCAGAAAGAACACCTACATCACAATTTCATCACCCCATCCAGACCCATGGATAAAAAGGCAGGAACCCCAACATCACAATCCCATCACCCCATCCAGACCCAGAGATGAATGGCCAGGATCCCCTAATCACACTCCCATCACCCCATGCAGACCAAGAGATGAAAGGCCTTAGCCCCCTACGTCACAATCCCAATCCTACCACCCAATTCAGGAGCAGAGATGAAAGCCCGGGTGCCCCTGAGTCACAATCCCATCACCCGATCCAGACCCAGGGATGAAAGGCCAGGGCCCGTTTTGTCACAATCTCATCACCCTGTACCATGGAGCAAGAGGTTTGTTTGAACCAGGCCACCCAAATAAGAAAGGCCCCCCAAATAAGAAAGGGCCCCCTGATGCAAATGAATTTCAGATGTTTTATGAGAGTCTCAGCAAAGTTATTGCTGAGTAACCAGACAGCCACACAATGTTTTCCAGTTCCCACACCAGCAGATATGATGCTCAGTGGCAGCACATCCATAAGGAGTGAGGGGGCGCCAACCAGTGAGTACCTTTGCCCCCTAAAAGCAGGAGCCAAGCAAGTCCAGCGTAAATGCTGAGCTAACCCACAGCTGTTCTTTTGCAGCTGAGGGAGCACTCCTGGGCTGGCTTAATTTGTCAAAGGGAAACATAATTTCCCTTTGACAGTTCTGCAATACCCCAGCATGCATGCCCAGTGAGCCATTAAAGGCTGGGGGCGTTTTGCTTCGCCAGCCTTGCATGGCCCATTGGGGACGCAGGCTAGGGTATTACAGGCCTGAAAGTGTGAGGGAACGCTCTTCCACCTCACATCCGAGGAGCAGCAAGATGCAGGTGCCAGGACGCACTCTCTGCTTCCTGCTACCTGTTGTATGCTGCACAGGAGCCAGAAGCCCTTCCTTGCAGTAGGTAGCGCGAGGCCGAGGACATAAGAAAATTAAATGCAATGTATTTGTGTATGCATGTACGCAAGTGTTTGTGTTTGTAAGTGGGTGTATGTATGTTGTTTGGGTGTGCACGTAAATGAGAGAGCATATGAATTATGTATGGATGCGCAGCATGTGTGCCAGTGCGAGTGAATGAGGAATGAATAATGAAGGCCGTATGAATGCTATTGCATCTGCGAATCATGTGAGAGTGAAAGAGATGATTAATGAGGCTGTCTGATTACACATGCATGTGTTCCAGGCCCCAGGAGCAGGGCTCTAATTGCAGGGGAAGGGGGAGTGGATGGATAGTGGGTAGAGGGACACCCACTCTTACTGCCATGGCATTTTTTACTGGGCACCAAGTTGATGTCTAATATAAATTCCATGCAGGGGTGAAGGCAACATAATGAGTGTAACTATGTGGTATTGGCTCACATTGGAGGGTCCAGTTTGGACATGTTTCTTTACTGTGACATTGCATTTTTGACTGGGCATCAATGGTGAAAGCAGCATGATGAGTGAGATTTGTGGGTCCAATCTGGACATATTGATTTACTGTGGCATGGCATTTTGTACTGGTAAAGCTAATGTTGGGGGTAACTCCCAGGTATGCCAGAGCGATGCTGGGAGTTTGGGGACATGGAGGCCCCAACTCCCTCCCCAGTATACACGGGGGACTCAGTCAACGGCAAGTTCAAACTGCAGTTTATTACAGCCAAAACCAACAGGGACCGATACAAGAACTCAGAAATATTCTAGCATGTCACACAGTAAATGGCGCGCAATCCACTTTTGTTAAAAAAAAAACTCATCTCTACTCTATCATCACTTGGGCCTTTCTCCAGAAACCTATTGTGGCGTGTGATTGGCCGTCAGGAGCATAATAACCTATATGGGTACATATACATATTATTCTACTGGCTCTTCCATGTCAGGTGGCTGGCCTGTGCCTTCCCCAAAATCTAACTTACTACATTGTTGCAGAATAATGGGTTTATCATTGGTTCTATCCCGTTGCTACCCACCTCTAGGGTGCTAAACTGTGATTGGCTGGAGCTGAAGTCCCCAGGCCTGGGACCCAAAATGGTTCTAAGCTCACTGTGCACCTTCTTAAGGTGATGTAAATGACGGTTTATAGTGACTTTTTCAAATGGCATTTTTTGGCCAATCCACCACAAACGCATCTCCTAGAGTTCCTCTTGGGGGAAATTCCCTTGAGCAATGCAATTTGCACTTCCGGCTGACACCGGTCCCGAACAGATTCACTTGAGGGGTTTTCCAAAGGGTGAAGATCTCTTGAAGGATTTCCTGAGCTAGTTCCTACTCTTGGGGGACTGTACTCTGCCTGCTGAGAGGGTCCGCCGCCGTATTCTCCTCTCCGGCTAGGTGAACTGCTGATAGGGAGATTCCTTCTTGTATTGCCCCGAACTAGATCTGCATTGCCTCTTTGCACAGTGGTAGTGACCCTACACCTCCCCTCCTGTTGAGGTAGTACATGGCCGCTGTGTTGTCCATCATTATTAGGACATTCTTTCCCCTTCAGAGCTAGTCTGATTGCCCTCTGCTCCAAAGGATTTAAATGTAGTTTGGACTCCCATGGAGACCAACGACCGCTGACTGTCAGATCATTAGTGTGGGCTCCCCAACCCATGAGTGAGGCGTCCGTCACTACTGTTATTTCCGGCCATGGTTGCCAGAAAAGGTTCTCCCTTCAGAATGTTGTCCTAACAGGCCCACCAAAGAAGATCCTGTTCGACCCTGCTGGGAACCTGAAGTAAGTCCGATATCTTTCCTGAGAACTGGCACCATTGAGTTCTTTGAGCCCATTGAAGGGATCTCATTCTCAGGCGGGCCTCTGGCACCAGATAAACTGCAGGATGCCATAAGGCCGAGCAACCTCACAAAATGAAAGGCTTGGAGACAGTGGGCACTTTGAAATTTGGTGACCAACTGAAGAATGTCTTGAGCCCTCACCTCGGGTGGCGAGCTCTTTCCCAAGGATGTATCTAGAACATCTCTGATGAATTGGAGTTTCTGAGAAGGTGTCACATGGGACTTCTTGTAATTGAGGGAGAAGCCCAGTCTGTGAAGGGAGTGGCAGGTGACGTTGAGATGATCAGCCCAGGACTTGTTCGGGAGAACGCGCTCTGTTCAGCCAAATGTCCAGGTAGGGTTAGATATGAATTCCCCCCACTCCTGAGACTCGCTGCCACTACCTACATCAGTTTGCTGAAAACCCCTACAGCGTAGGTCAGCCCGAATGGCAGAACTCGAAATTGATAACGAGAACGGCTAGTTGTGAACCTCAGGTATTTTCTGTGCTTGAGATGGACTGGCACATGAAAATAAGCATCCTGAAGGTCCAATGACACCATCCAATCCTGGAGTTGGAGGGCCTGAAGGATCTAAGAAAGTATGACCACCGTAAACTTGTCCTTCCTGAGGAATTTGTTCAAGTATCTCAAGTCCAAGATGGGTCTCAGTCCTCTGTCCTTCTTGGGTATAAAGAAATAAGGGGAATACCAACCCTTGTTCCTCTCCACTACAGACACTGGTTCTATAGCGCCTTTCTCTAGCAGGGTTAAAATCTCCTGCACAAGGAGCAGATCTGAAATCCTCAGAGAGTGGTTCCCCGGTGGATTGTTCTGAGGTCTCTGTATAAAAGGAAGGCAGTACCCGTGGGCTACAGTTTCCAAAGCCCAAGCATCCAAAGTAATGTCTCGCCATTCTTCTAGATGCTGAGACAGTCTGCCTCCTACTGGTGAATTGTGTGTCAAGACCTCAGAGAGGTTTTGAGGTGGCTGAAGGAGTGGCAGACGGTAAGGATGCCCCTGCTTGAGCTGGCTTTGCACCCCTTCCTCGTCCACCAAAAGGAAATCTTCTTTGGCCCCTTTGACTGGCCATTCCTCTCACCCTTCCAACCGAGGAGTAGTAGCAAACAATCTACCCCTCCAAGGTTGTCCACTAGGTTGAAAAGGCTGAGGGTGCCTAATAGCGGCGACTGAAGATTTGGCCGCCGCCTTTCAGGTCTGCAACTTCTCAAGACTCTCATCAGCCTTGCTGCCAAAAAGGTGAGACCCGTTAAAGGGCATGTTGAGAAGTCTGGATTGCACATCTGGTGCAAAACCTGACTTCTGCAACCACGCAAATCTGTGCATAATGGTTCTAGTAGCCATGGCTCTGCTGATGCTAGCAGCAGAATCCAGACCTGACTGAAGGGACTTACAAATGGCTTCTTTTCCGTCTCTAACTATGGCTAAGCACCCGTCTCTTTCATTCCCTTCGGGAATGTGCTTTGCCGCCATGGAACTGCAGTCCCACAGAGTGAACGTAAATTTTTCAAGGGCACGTGTGGAATTGGCAAATTTGAATGCCATTGACCCTATGGAAAATATCTTCCTTGGCCATCCATCTACTCTTTTGTTGTCCGTATCTGGAGGGATGGTAGGGTACACCGCTTGCTTAGATGTTGCAGTAGCTGCCTGCATCACCAGACTCTCCGGAGTGGGATGTTTCGACAGATAGTCGGGGTCACTACTGGAAGGGCGGTAATTCTTGGTCAAGATTTTTTTTTACATTTTTTTTTTACAGCCGGATTGGTTTCCGGTGTTTCCCAATTCGTAGCCACCCTTTTCTGCAAAGCAATGTGAAACGGTCATATGGGATCTGACTGAGGACCCTTATCTAAAATGTCTGTTAGATCATCTTATTCAAATGGCAATGGCAACTCCACCCCATGAAGTCCACTACCTTAGACATGAGTTCTCTGTAGGACGCATCTGCATGCTCGCCAGCCTCTGATCTCCCAATTTCCAACTCAGGTGAGGTATCCTCCCCACTTGCAGTCTGTAGGTTGTCATAGAGATCTCTGAACCTCGACTCCTCTGCAATAAAACTTTCTGGTACATTCGGCGAGCCAAAGTGGAGGCCAAATGGAGCCTCTTCATCTGATGGTTCATTCTCTTCATATATGGAAGAAAGAGACTTAAAAAAGTATTTTCTCGATAGTGGCACATAGGTCTTCTCAGGAAGGAGAGGTTTTGTAAATAATGGGTTTCATCGCTGGAAGAGTCTTTGAAACATTCTTCATTGGCGCCATAGGTTTTACTGGGGCACTTGGCATCGATGGCACAGCTGGCAATGATGGCTTTGTCGTCGAGGTCGATGTCTATGTTGAGAGTTTGGCTGGCGTCAAAGGTGTCGCCGGCGTCAAAGGCGTTGATGGTGTCGACGACCTCGACTTATGGTTTTGGCTCGACTGATCCATCGATGTTCCTTCATCGGATCGAGGCCTCGACGGCTCACGATGCAGATTGGGCCTTCGTCCCAGGCTTGAGGGAATTATGTTTAGCCCTTTCTTTCCCAGCTTCTTTTGAAGGCGCGGTAGGAGCATGGCTTGGAGGCTTCTGCTTTTCAAATATTTTGAGCATCTCTGCTCTGAAAGCCTCCCACTCGGCTGGAGTGGATTTTTTAGTTGGGCAAGAAACCCTCTCAGAGGAAGCATCCGATTATTAATTCGAAGAAGGCGACCTATGGTGCCTTCTCTTAGACTTCTTTGAGGAAAAATAAGAGTGGTAAGAGCCACTCCTCGATCTTGACCGCTGGCCTTCTTCCTCCGAGGAGAGTCGCCTCTCGAATCGTCTGGTTTGTTGGCCGGGGCAGGCGATTTAGAGATACGACCTACCTTCAACGTCCTCTTTCGTTCCTTCAAGGCCTTTCCAGTTATAGACTGGTACTTGGAGCAGTCCGAGGTGTTATGGTCCACCCCGAGGCACCACAAACAGATTCGATGGGGATTGGTCAAAGACATTTTTTGACCCACAATCCCAACACTTTTTCAACCTGTTCTTCAGGGTTGTCGGTGTCAATGAAGAAGACATTTTCTCTCTCGAAAAATAACCAGTCGTCACGAAAGTGAAGAAAAGCGCTGTATTTCTAGAAGCTAAAGCAGTCACGGGAAAATGGAACTGAAGCCAACGGGCGCTGCGCATGCTATACATGCTTTCGATCACATCATCCTCGAGACAGATTCCCTTGAGGGACATCGAGTCGATAACATTGACGCACAATGCCAGTTGCTGAAGAAAAAAAAAAGCTGAAGCAGCTGAAGCAGCATATCGAATATCAAAGATGAGGTATATGTGGGAAGACACAATCCATTCGAATGGGTAGTTGTGATGTTTTCTGGCCTTCTGTCTTGTCATGAACTTGATGGGAGGGGGTTGGTCCCAGGATCCTGACTCCCTCTTCAGTCCCCCCTCTGGTCGACTTGTCGACCACATCCTTATATGACAATCCTTTTGCTCTTGGCTGCCATGCCTTTGTTATTCCTCCAAGGTGTCCATAGTAGTTTGTATGATCATCGAAGGACCAGTTCATATAACAGCACACTCCTTCAGGGTTGCACCACACCCACTTTCCTTCATAATACTTTGCATTGAATGGGTTGTCCAACTTCATAGCTACAAGCGGGAACAATTCACATGTCGCGACTCTCTCTCTTATCTTGTTTCTTTCTGTCACAATCTCGTCCTTTGCTCCTCACATCCATCAGGACCTTCATCCCGATAGCTTCCTCTGCCGTCTTCTTGCACTTCTCCTTGCATATTTTTATCCCACACATTGCTATTGCTGCCAGTACTACTGCCCCCATTATCACTTTTAGTCCATCTGACAGCCATGATGGCATGCATGACCATATGTAGGCATTCCAGTGCTGGTCCTTTCCAGTCCCCTTTGCTTCTTCCTCAATTTGGGCAGCATGCATCTGGGACAGTTGAAATACTGCTTCTGACAGCGTACCATTGTCCTCGTCATTGGCAGGTGTGAACATGCAACAGGAACTCCCAATTTGTGTTCAAACTCCTCCTTCCATTGCTTTAAGCAGATCCAGAAGGTATCTATTCTGGAGTGCCACCAACCTTACTGCTCAGAGCTCTTCTTTTATTGCATTGAACCCATTCACTGTGGAGTTGATTGTCACCATCAGCTATGATATAGTTGTCCTGGCAGCCTTGCAAATGTCTGTCTTTGGTTGATTAAGCTATGTATATAGTAGCACTGCCCTCTAAAACAAAGACAATTTCCTGGAGAAAAAGGTTTGCATTTGAGCTAATTTGCATACCCTCAATGCCTTGCTGTTGTGGCACAGAACTGGAGGTGAACTACCTGCGATGGCTACTAGGTGGCATTGTGGAATGTGTAACTGGGCTTATATATATAGTTTGTTTGTCGAAGTTCCGGGTATACCTACTATAGTCGTGTTTATCCCAGTCTCCTCTTTTTGTAATAGTTGCTGATATATAAGACATGTTGAAAGCATATACAAGGGAACCTTTAACATCCTGTTTCTTTTTTTGTACTTGAAATGCAAAGCTAATGAAATAGACAAACAAGAACAGGGCTTGTAAACTAGTCTCCAAATCCTGGCTGGGAACAGCTGATCATCTGCCCTTTAAGTACCCGTACCCCTTACAGACACCTTCTTCACCTACCCCAAGAAACTGCCCTGAGTGTCCATTTTATGGCACCCATGTACAGAAAGAGAAAGCTATAAACATCCCTGGGCCACCTATAAATACACTTTTGTTCTGTAGGGTCTTTGGAATAGTGTCACTGTTTTGTATGGCTAAGAACTTTTCTAATGATAATTGAGAAGCCGCACATCAGCGTGGCTGATCAGACGAAGAGTTGCTCTCATTGGAAGCATTTATGGAGAATAGTTATTGAGCCTGTGCCTCACAAAGCATTGCTAGTGAATATGAGGGAGATTCACAGAGATACTGTGGAGTTGATACCTTTAATTACAAACCCAAGAGCTCCGCAAAGGTGGCCAGTGATGTGATAGGCTCTGTGCTTCTGTAGCAGCCCACTGATCCCTACAGCCAGGGGAGAGAATCTCTGTCTGCACTCCTGGTGGGCCTGCGTCAATGCAGTGTGCGTGCACAGCCACAATGTGCAGGTTTCTGTGTCTGTGTGCACTCCCACCCCCCTATCCATTCCTGGCCGAGGTAGACTCTATATTGAAGGGGCCCTTGTCATTGATTTCATATAGCTCCCTAGGTGTGTTACCCTCTTTGCATCAGGGGTGGAGTTGCTAGGTTGAGCTCAGAGCGTTGAATCCTCTGTCTTTCCACGTTCCTCAGATCTAATCCCACTCCTTTGGCCCGACCCTGTGGTCCTTTCCTCAGACGTAGTTGCTGCTGTCTGCGGAGTGTTACAAAATGGCAACATAAAATACACAAACTCAATAATATTCATTTTGCCAATCGCCTGAGCCCTAGTGGCCACAGACGGGTGCATGCTCTGCTTCTGTGGCAGAGCCCAACACTGGCTCTGCATTGTGTGGTCACCATGACATCCGTCTGCGTCCTTTTCCCCCCTACCAGGTGTTGCCTTGCCTCTGTCACCTTCCCTAGTCTTTCAATGACAGCCCTTATCAATGCTCACCTGCTCCGCACCTGGCGTTGTGCCCACCTCGGGTGTGGGGTGTGCTTCGGGGAGCAGGCTCCGCTGTGCCAGCTGCTGCTAAAAATCAGACAAAAGGACAGTTTAATGCACACTCCCATGCTTAGACCAACCTAAAATGGTGTTTGCACACGCGCCCAGTTACAATGCATCTTTAAAATAAATGTTGCAAAAAAACATATTATATGAACAATTCTTATTGTCAAGGAACGAGTCGGGCCCTTATCTGATGTTTGCCTAAATATGATCTGAGAGGTCATACATATATAAGGAATCTGTGTAGCGCCTTAACTCTAATGAGGACATTGACGTCAATGGCTGATATTGCAACACAAATTATGCAAAAATGTTCTAAGTGTGCTTTCTGGCTGTAATCTAAACACCTTCTTGTTTAAACAGAGGGCCCGATTTTCAACTGGGTGTTAATTACCGAAAATGTTGTAAAAAGCGGTAATGACATTTTCGGTAATTAACACCTATTCTGAAGGTGGTGCATTCTTCCGAAGTCACACTGAATGCGCCACTTTTCGTAATATGGGTGCCGGTTGCTAGGAAGGGCTGAAAACTGACCTAACAACCATCACTTTCATTATCTCTCCCTTTGCATGGGTATTCTTGTGGCACTCCTCCAATTTCGGAACTGCCTGAAATTGGCGCCGAAGTACGGTACCAAATGAGTGCCACAAGAAGCACCCGGTTGTTTGGTTGTGCAGATGGTGACAGGTGGGTCCTGCACTGCATTTGTTTATCTTTGTCTGCAGAAGGGTGCATACTGCCATCCATGGTTGTATTATGGATGGCCATTTGCACTCTTCTACAAAGATAAACAAATGCAGTGCAGGACCCACCTGTCACCATCTTGCTTCCCACTTGCCGGCTGCAGTCACCATGTGCGTTTTGTTTTCATCTCCGCAGCAATATTGTTAAATAACGATTCCCTTGTTATTTAACGAAAGTTCTGCCGAGATTCTGCAATCCGCCTGTTTCAAACAGGTGGATTACAGCAAAAGCAGTGTCGTGCTTTACCAAGGCTCCCAGACCCACTTCAGAATAGTCGTGGTGCCTGGGCGTCAAGATGCGGCGCAGTGAGATGTGCTAATTAACACACTCACTGCGCCATCATGACAATCGGGCCCAGAGTGTCGACACAATTGTAGTTATTTTAATCCACATTCTGTTTTTTACATCGCATTCGGAGAATAACGAAAGCGGTGCTGTTATCTACAAACACAGCAAAAAAAGCCTTTATGAAATGACAACATAGACCATCGGAATAGTGTGTAACATTTATTGCAATTGTAATTTTGGTCTGCTACTTCCCCCTGCTAAATGGCGTCATTGCCCATGGGTATGTGTGCCCAAAAAAGAGCTGCATCTGAGGAGAATAGTGTTGGATTACCCCCCGAGTGAATGTCTCAGTAAAAATGCATGTCTGCAGGCCGTCAATTGTGGTAAAATATATTGACCACCTTTTTGTGATAATGATTAGAATTAAGGTGGATATTGAAAACGTTTTTTGCACAGTACAGCAACTTTTTACTATTTCCACCACTCTCAGGATCAGACTCCCAGTTTGTGGTATGCGCTACATAAGCGGTCACTATTTTTAGCGAACTAAAGTGTGAATAAGTAGTGAGCAATTCATTCAATAATCTTTTATAAACCGGAGACAATTCTCTAAGTGCAGGACTGGTATTCAAACCTGTGTTGCTCCGCGTTGTCCCCGCGCTATACTCCTGGCCCGAAGTGGCAGCTTTGGAAGAACTCAGAACATGATGATCGCAACCATGACCTCTTTTGTGATTAAAATATAGAATACTAATTCCAGAAAACGCAAACTCTTGAATTCCAAAATGCAGAAAAAATAAAAAAAAGTCACATTTAAAAAAAACAAATAAACACATTTTTAAAAATTGAAGGGCCGTTTTTTACAAAGATTTGTGCTGGAGCGAATTCGGAGCTCCTTCTAGTGCCTATGGGATGCACTTAAGAAAATCCTTGTGAATGGCATTTGCACATGAGCCTCTGAAAGATGCTACGGATGTTCACTATGGGATTGTGAACAAGGTAAAAGGTGGCTGAGGCAAATATGAGTTGCTCAAGGCATCTCCTCATTTGCTCCACTGAACATCTTTGCCAATCAGACTCCATGAGTTTGGATTAAGGGGATAGAGGTGTGAGGTACCAGGAACAGTATTGTTGGGCAGAGGTTAATTGGGCATGAGTTACGGGAAGAGGGAGTTACTTCCCCTCCTCTTCGAAATAAAATTATACTGAGAGGGCAGATGCAAGAGTGTACAAGAAAAATGAGTCATTATGTGTTCTAAACCTGTGTATTATTCACTTATTAAACCATTCAACTTTACATTTTGAAGATAGTGTAAAGAACAAGAAATTGGGTTCTTATATCGCGCTTTATGCCAGAGTCTAGCTTCTGAGCATAGCAGGACCAGGTTTCAACCCATGCTGCTCAGCGTTGTCTTGCTTCCAAAACGAGCGTGCTGCCCCTGAGCTATCTGGTGTACTTGTAATGTACATTTCAATACTATCATGTGTGATTTGATTCTTTTACTCAAGATTTGCAGAGTCTGATTTCTGACTTTGACGATTGCCACATGTAACAACTTTCAGATGCATTCAGAATTCAGAGCGTGCGTTTGCTCTTCCTAATTCAGGGGCTTTTAAAGGTCTTAATGCCTCAATCATTCTCACATCATACCATGGGGCAATTGTCTATTCCCTGGACAAACTCAATGACCGCCAGCCTATTTCATAGGGATCACGATCTCAATTCTTGAAACATTTTCCATACTTTACCCATGAACCCATGAAATCTTTAAGTCATGTCAAATGTGTCTCCCGAGGGCATAGAAAGAGCCTCCCAAAACACATTCCTATTTCACAGCTGGACACGCCATCTTCCCTGCACCTGGTCTCCCCTCCTGCAAGTCAGGTGTGGAATAATGTGCAGGGCAGGCCAGGTCTGAACAGACCTTGCTTGCCCTCCCATGCCAATAATGGAAGCGCTCATGCATGGCATGAGCATTTCAATTCATTTTCTACATCCCCTCTGCTAAAGTAGGGATGGGAATGTAAACGAGGTATTTTAGGTGGCAGGCCCTTTGAGGCTCATCGCCTGAAACGTACATCCTGCACAAACACAGTAAGGGTAGTCCCCCAGGGTTACACCCATGGAGGTCGAGGGGGAGTATGCCTACCTGCTTTGATGAGTAGGACTTTGCCCTTGCTCTCTTCTTTTTTGGTACCATGATACCCATATAGCACAAGGTCCACTATTTCTAGTATGTATTTAGCTTGCACTAGAAATAATACATTGTTCTATTCGTAGAATGAGACAGACCTGTACTGAATTGTTTACTTTCTATTTCCTGACAGAGAGCTAGCTCTAGTCGAGGTTGAGCCCTGGGCAGTTTCCCCAAAGCTGCTGGCGAGCCCAGGGATCCCCCTTGCGATTTACAAGCTCTGTGACATGTTAACAGACATGAGACTTTATCCTCCTCTCAAGCAAAACAGACAAGCTGCACTGTCAAACTAAGTACATATGTCTTGTGGTTTGCAGGCATGTTACTGTTAGGGTGAGTGTTGTGACAAACGCAATGAGCACCAAGCCCAGAGTGCACTTCATGCTCAGAAGCGTTTTATGGTTGAATTATTATCACAGGCATTTTTCAAATGTAAAATTCAATGTTCATTCTTATGTTCCCAAAATGCACTTTGATTTTTATTCAAATCACCAGGAAACAACATTGGCGCTGTTTGTCTTGCATCCCCTTTATTTTGTATACTGACTGAGCGAGTGATTCATTTAAAAACCGCAGAGACATTCATTTATAATTGTCGTGTAATGCAGTAGGCCTGTAAAGCTTGCTTGCGAAGGATTATTTGATTTTCGAAGCACGCGCTGAAGGCAGAGTTGAGCTTTTAGCTTTCCTCGGAAACACTGTGCATCAACAGACGTGAGATGGTTCTGAGAGTTTACATAAGACCACATACCAGAGCGCTCATCCCAGGCCATGTCTAGGGATGTGGGGGCAGGAGTGAGTTGGACACAGGTGCAGTACTTTTTTGTCGAAAGCATGTTTGTGCAGAAATTTCTAGACAGGGTCTTTCTTCATAATATCTGGCAGACAGGCACACTTGATAAAACTTTTTTTTATTTTTTATTTTTTTAATGTGCAAATTGGTTAATTAAAACCTTATACACTAGAACAACATTTTCTTTAAAACATTTGCAATAATTACAATAATTCCTCAAAATTAAAAATTTTAATTTTAAAATTATTCATTTATACATTCATTTTCAAATCACTTTCCTGCAAATTCCCTTCTATTAAAACAGATTTCAAATCGTTTGCATTATCTCTTTAGTGATAATTGTCCTATGACCTCATCATCCTTGTCTATTCAAAATAGATAAAAATTGATAAAACTTCCATCTTCTGGGGTAAGGTGGAATTTGCCAGTGACCGTGAGTCGTGTGCACGCAAAGCGTCCTGGGGTTGAAGGTCTCTTGTGGCTGTTGCTGTCTTGCTGCGTCTCGTTGGGTGCTGCAGCGGCATAGACAGTGTAGGGCCTGAGGGGCAAGGCCCACCCAAAATCTGTAAATGCCCACTCAGCAGTGCTGTGTGGGCATTTACAGATATTTTTGTCAGTGCAGTGGGCCCAACTACATCAGCTTCAGGCCCCATTTGCTAGACAATCCTGGCTACGCCTCTGGGGTGCTGACCAGAGGGGGTGGCAGAGAGTCTCGTCCAGTCCGGTACCCAGTTAAGGGGATCCTTGGCGTAGCCAAATACCGAAGGAACGTAATAACTGCTGAACCCATATGCATGCAATTGTGTTGGCCGACCCCTTACCCTCGCCCGAAATAATTTGGCTCACAAAATCTTGTCAAGTGTTGCCAATAAAATGCCATAGGATTTTATTGTGCAGATATGGTTATGGAGATAACAATAATCACATAATATCATAATAGTATCATACTTTTGGGCACCGGGTCCTGAGGTTACCCCCTCTGGCCCGTGCCGTCTTCTCATGTCCCACGACTTGTTGTCGGCACCGTACAGTGCCTTGTACCTCTTTTCCTTTGTTCTTCTCCCTTATTTTGTAGGGTGGGAGAGTTTTGTGGTAAAGAAGCAAAGGTTGGAGGATGCTGAGTGAACAGCGAACCTCCTGTTTGTTTGGGCCCCCGTTCAGGGTCCACAAACAGATTGTGTTTTCTCAGAGCATGCTGCTCTTATTTATCAGACCCAGGGGAGCCCTGGACCTTTGATATGCATAGTAGGCGGGGCTGTGGTCGAGCCCCGGCCGGGTAGCCGACTGTCTGGCCCCCTGAGGGGCGGGGGCAGGTCTTTGAACCTGAGCCCTGCCTGACTGTTGGTTTTCCTTAGGTGCTTAGCACCTTGTTGCTTAGAGGAAGGGTGAGGTGATTGTTCACACCTCAGCCTTCCTCGGCTTTGTGTGGCAGAGACTGCGTGTCTCTGCAGCTGTGGGGGAGAGGAGCAAGCCTGGGGGTAGGGCTTCCCCTCTCCTGGCCTGCTGGATGGTAACATCAGTTACCCTGCCTCGCCTTGGGCGGCCCTGAGGCATTGCCCATAACTGCTGAACCCATATGCATGCACTTGTGTTGGCCGACCCCTTACCCTCACCCGAAATAATTTGGCTCACAAAATCTTGTCAAGTGTTGCCAATAAAAGGCTGTAGGATTTTATTGTGCAGATATGGTTATGGAGATAACAATAATCACATAATATCATAATAGTATCATACTTTTGGGCACCGGGTCCTGAGGTTACCCCCTCTGGCCCGTGCCGCCACACACGGGCAGGTTTGCCGGCTGACCGTGTTCGCCCGAAAGTATCTCCTAGTGACAACCTCTGGAGGCTAGAGTTGCTGAAATTTCTCGAAAGAAATGTTCCATGCCCTGGTTTGATAAATGAGTGCTGTCTTTGAGAAAAAGGTCCAGGTCACCCAGGGTAATGGCCGGATGCTTTATGAAGCCCAGTCGTCTTGCTGTACAGAATTTCTCACGCACCCTGTTGAGTTTTATTCTAGAAATGTCTACAGATTTGTAACAGTTGGCCCCTTGCCATTTATTTCTAGGTAGGATGGCCGAGAAGTGTATTTCTGTCTCCCTCCAATTGTGTGAAATGCCCGCTAGGGAGGAGCAGATTTCCTCAAATAAATATCTCCTTCCTGTGGTAACCAGATCATTGCCCCCTAGGTGTATTATCAGAAATTCTGGCGGGTCTCTGTATGCGACCAGCTCTGCTAATGTTTCGTGGATGTCGGCCCACCGTAGGCCTCTGTATCCCCACCATGAAACAATGATTTTTCTGAAGGGTGGCCCTTCTTTGGTTTCTTCTGCCCATCGGCCTGTCCTGAAGACGAATGAGTGGCCGACTATCCATGCTGATCGGAGTGAGGTCCTCCCTCCGCCTATTGTTTCTGCAGTGGGGGGGAGAAAGAAATGAGAGGGGGGTGGTGGGGATGGCTATATTAGCTGTGGTCTGATGTATCTTTTGTAGCAATCTGACTTCCACCCCCCTATGTTTTTTAGCTGTTGAGGTGCCAGGCCTCCTTGCCATGCTGAGGTGGCAGCACCTATTCCAAAGGAGTGGGTGCCAAAACCCTTGGGTTCCCACCCTGCTTTGCTGATTGCTTTCATCAGCACCCCTTTGAATTGGTAGCGGCTTAGTGCCGAGGCGTCCTTGTGGATTAAAAACCTCCCCCCCACCTTGGGCCTTTGTGCGTAATAAAGGTTGGTAATACATACCGGGCAGTTTGTTGCCTCATCAGTACAACAAATGTTGATGGTTCTTTTGGCCCCAGTTTTTGACTGTTGGATTTCTATGATGACGCTGTCCTGTCTAACCCTGACCGCCATGACGCCCAAACCGTTTGTGGCCTTGGTGCTGGAGGCGATAAGTTCTCCAACCCGGAAAGCCCTGAAGTAGGCCAGAAAAAATGCTGCTTTGAATAATATGATCTCATATGTATGTCAGCATATGGCTTCCAGTTGGTCTGCTATTTCTACCAGTTTGTTGAAATCAAGGGGGCGGGTGTCTACCTGGGGGCCCTCTATTCTGGCCCATCCTTTCATTGCATAGGAAATTAGGGCGTTCTGGGTGGGATCTGAGTCACCCCGTATTTTTGAAAAATATGAGATTGCTACTAGGTATCTTTTTGCCTAGTCTCTCTTAAAGCCCTGCTCATGCACCCATTTTAAAAATATTTCTATGTCTTTAATCGTTATTAACTCTACATGGTTTACACCTGTGGCTCTAAATACTGTTTGTAAGCACTTACTGTACTGCGTTGTGGTAGTGGTAGTGCTTGCCAGTGCTTTCTCTGCCATCTCTGTTAGGAACCCCGGGCCAGGGTTCATATTTTCTGTGGGCAGCAAGTTGTTGGCACCCGTTTTTGAGGTGCCTGGTTCTTGTTGGGCATCCCGGCCTGGGCTTTCTGGCCCAGGCGTTGATGCCGATATTCTTGATTTCCCATTATTGCCCAGCATTCCGCTGGTATTGGCGTCATCTGTTCCTGGGCGTCTGGTGCTAGCTCCCAGAATCTTGGCCACTGAAAGCGAGATAAAGCATCTGCAATGTTATTATCCGCCCCTGAGATGTGCTTTGCTTTGACCACAATGTTTTCTTGTAGTGTGACTGCTGTGATGGCTCGAAGGACTTTCAGTACTAAAGAGCATTTGGTAGACCTTCTGTTTATGGAGCCTACCACGGCCATATTGTCGCACCAGACAAATAGTTCAGTGTTAGCTAGCTTCCTGCCCCAGATGTGTAAGGTTAGCCAAATGGGAAATATTTCTAGGATGGGGATGTTTTTGTCCACCCTGCCGATTGCCATGAGTTGGGCCAGTGTCCTGCCACCCATTCTGAGTCTAGTATGGCTCCAAACCCCCTGCTCCCGGCTGCATCGGTGAAAAGGACCCTTTTGTCCATGTGTTCAATGGCGTGCGCCAAAGTGAGGTCCCGTTGAAATCTTTAAGGAAATTCCCCCAAGTTTCCAGATCTTGTTTCACCTCGTGTGTGCCTAGCCGGAGGTGCACGTGGGGTTTGGTGTATGATTTGATTTTTAGCTCCAGATTTCTGCAAAATACCCTCCCCTGAGGGATGATTCTGGCTGCGAAGTTGAGACTTCCTGCTAATGATTGAATTTCTTTTACTGTGCCCTTGTCTCTTGTTGTCAGGCCTTGTATTTACGCCAGGAGTTCTGCTATTTTTGTTATTGGGATTTTGAATAAGCCCCTTGCAGAGTCTATTTCAATACCCAGGAAAATTATGTTGGTGGCTGGTTTGGTCATTCCGTTGCCAGAGGGATGCCCCACTGTGAGGCCATTCGTTCTAACTCCGCCAGAGCCCTGCTGTATTCTTCAGAATTTGCTGGTCCCATTACCGTGAAATCATCGGGGTAATGTACTATCTTAGTTCCTGGTCTCTGTATTTGGAAAGCCCATTGAAAAAAGGAGCTGAATTGCTCAAATAGGGCACAGGATACTGCACATCCCATGGGGAGGCATCTGTCTACATAGAATTTGTTTTTAAAAGTAAAACCTAGCCATTGCTGAGAATCTAAGGTGGACTGGCAATAGTCTGAAAGCGGATTCGATGTCCAGTTTGGCCATCAGGGCGTTCCTGCCACATTCCTGTATGAGTCTTACCGCCTCTTGGAAATGTGTGTAGGATAACGCGGATTCCGTGTGTGGGATGCTGTCGTTTAGATATTGGCCTTTAGGATAGGATAAGTGATGAATTAACCTCATTTTCCCAGGTTCCTTTTTAGGGACCAATCCTAGTGGTGATATTATGTAATCTTTGAGGGGCATGTGGTCCCAGGATCCTGCAATCCTGCCTAGTAGTAATTCCTTCTTGATTTTGCTCTCCACCATTTGTGGGTTGTCCCTGGCTGATTTCAGGTTCATCGGGACCTTCTGCGACCCTGTGCCCTTGAAAGGGATGATGAAACCCTTGGTGAAAACCTGCCAGATTGCCTGTCTGGGTAATTCATGAGTGGTTCTCTAAAATTGTTTGGTTTGATGGGGGTTCTGCCTGGTGCTAACCCTGGGGTTGGCGGGGGGGGGGGGGGGGGGTTGGTGCTAATCTTTTGAGTTTTTGGCTGGAAGTCTGGTGCAGTTGCTTGCTGCGTGGGTGTATTTGTACTGGGGATTGTCCATGCTTTTAATGTACCTTGTATCTGGAGCTGCCGCAGTTGGTGTAGGTAAAACTGTGGGGGCTGCTGTTGGTGTATTTGGCACCTGTGTTATTGGCGTTGATGGGGCTGGTGGTGTTGTAATTGCTGCTGGGGGGTGGGTGATCACTGTAATGTCAGGTTCTAAAGGTGTGTTAGGGTTTGGTAGCCTAGTCTCGGTTGTGGGAAGAGTTTGTTTGCCCCTGATTTCAAGCAATAATTGCTGCTTTTCACTCATGTTCTTGCATAATGTAGACCGTTTTTTGTTACCTTTTCCCATGCCTTCTGTTAACTTCCTTTTCTTTGCTGGTGCTGTGTCATCCTCCTGACTGGGTGGTATGGGCACCCCTTCTCTTGGTAGGCCATACATATTCTCTCTGACCCAGGCCCAGCCATAATGTTCAGCTGCTTCTATGGCTGCTAGCAAATGAGGTGATTTGGGCTTCTGCGCAGGGGTCGGGGGTTCCTGTGATTTTCGTTTGGGACCCATGATTCTTAGCCTGTTTGATTACAAATAAAACAAATGTTAACTTTTGTGTGACCAGAGAATTTTCTTCAGCCCCTGTGTGTTTTTGCCTTTTTGCCCTTCGTGATGGGTGTGGGCTTAAGCCCGATGTTGTTCTTGAGCTGGTTTGCTTTTCTGCATTCCTTGTTATCCCTGGGTTGTCCCCTTAGACTCAATTTTGTATTTATTTAAAAAATATGAGTGTCTGAGTGCTGCTTATTATTGCCCGGTTCGTTTCTAAACACTAAAACTGTGCTCCAGCTTGCTGGCCCAGAGCGGTAAGAATTGTGATCCTTTATTTTGTTCGCCTTGCCCAGATTCAAACCTGCGTTGGCAGGCTCCGTGCAGACGTGAAGACGAACGCTCTACTTGCTGTGCTATTGGACCGGCTATTGGTGTGGGTATCAGAGGGCTGCTTATTATTGCCCGGATCCTTTTACGGCTTCGTATGCGAGGATTATAATGCTCAGTACAACGTGCGCAAGGATTAAGCACCTTGCTAATTTCAATTTTATAATTGACATGAAAGTGCGCGTTCCACGGCTGCCGGTGGATTTTCTTTTGGCCGGCTGCTCGTGGGATGTTTACATAAATGTCTGCGTTCCAATAATAACATTCCCTTCCTTCGCGCCCCGGCGTAGCGGCTCACCTTAAAACTGTGAAATTGACACGCCTGCCTACGCCTCGGCACTGTTTGTTTTTCTTCCACTCGTTCGGGCTGGCTGGAGTCCTGTTTCCGCACGCGTAGGTCCCTGGAGTTTCTCTCTGCTCAAGCAAGTTTGCCGCTCGCTTGCAGGACGTGCAGTTCTGAACAGTAACAATGTTCACAAGGGAAAAAAGACGCTGCGGGTGCAGTGAACTTTCAGAGTTTTTGCTAAAGAAGCGAAGGTTGGAGAACGCTGAGTGAACAGCGAACCTACTGTTTGTTTGGGTCCCCATTCAGGGTCCACAAACAGATTGTGTTTTCTCAGAGCATGCTGCTCTTATTTATCAGACCCAGGGGAGCCCTGGGTGTTTGATATGCATAGTAGTGGGGGTTGTGGTCTAGCCCCCGGCCGGGTAGCCGACTGTCTGGCCCCCTGAGGGGGGGAGGTCTTTGAACCTGCGCCCTGCCTGACTGTTGGTTTTCCTTAGGTGCTTAACACCTTGTTGCTTAGAGGAAGGGTGTGGTGATTGTTCACACCTCACCCTTCCTCGGCTTTGTGTGGCGGAGACTGCGTGTCTCTGCAGCTGTGGGGGAGTGGAGCAGGCATGGGGGTGGGCTGCCCCTCTCCTGGCCTGCTGGATGGTAACATCAGTGACCCTGGCTCGCCTTGGGCGGCCCTGCGGCATTGCCCAGAACTGTGCTTATTTGTGCCTTGCATTTTTTGCATTTTGCTGACATAAAGTCCCATGCAGTTTGACGTGCTTATTGGCTATGTTATCTACCTAGTTCTGAATAAAATGCAAAGTATGAAGCGTTTCCTGTTTTCCTGAGTGAGTTCATTGTTTCAAGCAAATACGAACCTGTAGTGGTGTGCGTGCTTTGGGCTGGTCCTGGTGTAAACACACACTCTCATATAGTACAATAATATACAGAATGGGTGCAAAACATACCATATGAAAACATTCTGTGAAGCCCACGGTACGTGTTTGCAGGGTCTTGCAGTGTATTGTCTGTGTATTGTGGCACCCAATTTAGGCAGCGGTCATCCCGGTTTAGGCCACGCCCCCTTGTTAGAGACCCTTCCTCAATTTCACATCCCACTGAAAGCACTGCGGAGAGCCTTGCGCTAGACACAGAAATGATGCTCCATTGCCTTTTGGGGGCCTGGCCAGGCCGAGCTGGGTATTGGGGAATGTTTTACAGGCCTGCAGTGATGGCAAACATTTAAATACCTTGCAGTTCAGGTGGGAGTACTTATAAAAATGACACAAACATGAATTTATGAAACCACTGCTAATTAGAATTTGAAAAAGCAGCTAACATTGAAATGGTGCAAAATGTGTCTCTCCAGGACACAGAGGTATATTCAGCCCTGCTCCGGGTTAGCGGGAGTCTCTCACCGAGTTCCCATCAGGTGTGAAGGGTTGGCTAAGGAGTCCCAGTGCACCCAGCAGAGGCAATGACTGTGTACACAAAAGTGGGAGAGTTTCTCTGAATCAGGGCTCAGAGCAAAGATGGTAGCTATATGCATGGGTGGCCTGTCGGGTGTAGCCTGAACCAGGAGGGGCAGATTCCTGATCAGCACCAAAAGGCGTTCTCTTGCAGCCACCATGCCCTCCGAATATGGGCCCGTTCACAAACACAACCATCCTTTGATTACAGGCCAAGAGAGCACTTAAGGCCGCTTCTTCCCCGCTGCTCATGGGAAGATCTTGCAGATGTAGAGTACCTCAGAACCACTGCAACTCTTCTGGTGCTTGTGGGCGAAACCATTTGGATGCGTTGGAGCAGCTCTGAGAGATTGCAGATGCAGGGAGCTGTGTTCTCTCTCTGCTGTTGACTTCCATGCATTGGGTTCTCAAACATTTCAGTCTTCTCTTTCTGGACAGTCACCAGATGCTGAGTCCCCCCTTACTAGTCTGGGAGGATAGCTCAGGGGCAACACGTTTGTCTTGAAAACAAAACAATGCTGGCAACACAGGTTCAAATCCCGTTCTTGTGCTTAAAAACTGGTCTCGGGTATTAAGCATGTTATAAAAGAACAATTTTTATAATTATGCTTTGGATTTAGCTATATCCAGGGAGCTCCATGGATGGCAACAAACTGTTTCAGGGGGTCTTCTTGCTCTATCCTGGTGGCTGTTGCTATACTCTCAATTTGAGAGCTCAAGTTGAAGCTACCAGCATGCAGTGTCATCACGATACCCTAAGGAGGGACAGTTTCTGGTCTTCAATGAATGGCAGCTCACTCCACCAATCCTGGGATTCTGACAGGGAGATTTCTCGCACAACCCTGGTGACGGTGCATCCTATTTAGTCCAGAAAGGGTCCCTGCAACTCTTAGCCGGGATTATACTCCGATGTGGCGAACATTGAGGGTGATGCCCCTGTTTATGTTGCAATGGGGCTATGTTATTGGTGTAGACAGTGGCCTCAAAGCCAGGCTCTCCCTCTTTTTTGGTCGGGGCCCAACCTGTTGGTCAAGGCCATCCCATCTTCTACTGTTGCATGCTGTGCTCTGTAAATTGCGCGGAGCGACAGCTTGGAGGAATGTCTCTTTACAAAAGTGCTCTGCGTGAGTTTATAGCGGGGAACAGTGTTGCAAAGTGCACTAGACTTTGTTTTTTTAAATTTTTGTATTGATTTAAGTGTAATTCGGTTAACTAGATAACCTTAAGCAGAGCTTAAAATTCAACTATACATATTGGCATTAGTTACATTTCAATATACAAAACCATATAAAACCCCATTTAACAACAATAAATTCGTAAATCAATGATGGATTGTTGCGCATAATTACAAATTGTCTGCAAATAACATGGGATAACGAAACAGATTTTCCAGACACAAAATGTAAGCACACCACTCATCCGAGTCTTAAGGTAAGATGTCATACATGAAGTTAGGATAACTATTTATTAACAAATATCCAACATTGGGCCTCATTACAGGGTTGGTGGTATCTCAGCAGTAAATCCGACCAGATACCACCAAACGGCATTACCGTTACCGCCACTTGGTCCAGCAGTATTACCGCCGGATTACAAGTGGTGGTGGCAGTGTTAGTCCCCATTTAATTGGAATCCATAGGACTCCATGGGGGATTTTGGCAGAATTACAGCAGCATAAATTTCTCTGAAATTTGGCGAAAGGTAGCGGATTTACCTCTAGCTCATAGCTGGAGGTGAATCCTCCAACTTTCCGCCAAACTCACAGTTGGGCGGTATGCTAATGCGGCAGTAACAGTATTACCAGCACCCTTTTCCCACACCGTCAAACTCATAATGAGGTCCATTGCACTCTGTGTCAGTAGACGGCGAGTAGTCTCCAAGGACAGGTTGCGCAATCTACACATTCCTGCTATTTGTGTGTATATTAAAATGGCCGCTTTGAAACACAATTTATTGATGTATAAGCGCCTTACAAATGCACAGTAAATAAATAAATAATATGCCTTGGACCAATCACTATGAGAGACGGAAGTAGGTTGGATCAAAGTAACATTATCAAACATCGCAAGCTGACATCAATAACGCAAATCAAGTACTGTGCAGGAGCATGATATTTCAAGGACTGCCCGGAGTACTCAACCAAGGTTGTCTTGGAGCTTAAGTAGGCAGCAGTTGATCTCCAGTCCCATAATGACGCCTTTTGACCAATAGGAAGGGTTATGTCCACCTGCCAACCTATCTCCTCATGGAATGACTTGCATGACTCCACATACTTATCTATGGTTTAGCATTTATTACACCCATGTGAAATAGGCTGCCCAAAGTGACACAGTAAAGTATTGTCATGGGTGGAAACCACTTCTAACTATAACAAGCTACGCTTTATTTTAGGTAAAGTGAATAGGTCGGTCAATCCTAGTTCTAGCCTAAATGCCTGGACGGGGAAACACAGATGTGATCCTAAAGTAAGACGCCAGTCCTTTCCTTCCAAGATGTTAAGCCAATTGATACGAATTTGAGAAAATATCTCCAGACCATATATCATTGCTGGATTTATAGATTTTAAGTAAACCCTCAATAGAGGAACCACTCCGCGTACGCGTAGACCCCTGTAAAAGCAGACATTGGCTTATGGTGTAGGAAATTATATGACTATGCAACTGTGTTTTAACATTCACACTGCATGATGGAGCTCCTGGGCATGTGAACTGACTAAACCGCTCTAGGATTCTCGCATCCATTGTTCAATTTGGTTGTCGCTTGGAATGACATTTGCCACAGGTCAGTCCCGTAGACTTGTTATAGTTCATTTGAAAGTGGTTAGCCTGGCAAGACCATACAAAGAACACTGGTATCCGAAGGGGGTCTGATCCCGGACAACTATGCAGTAGAGAAACTTTGCTGAAAATGTTGGGGGGACATGACCTCTGAAGAAAAGGTGCCCCATTCAAATGAATGGGGACAAAATAGTGTGCCATGAAAGTTGGGGGGGACAAACACCCCCGCCCCCCCTAAAATTACGCCCATGCAACTATGTCATCAGCATATCCCAGCCATAATATCGGGCACTTATTAATTATCAGAGTAAAGCAGTTCACATTTTTAATAATTGCATGTTCAAGAAGTAGAGATTAAAGAACAGGGGTGCAAGAACACACGCTTATCTTAATCCAGAATCAGCGCGGATGGTATCTGTCCATTTTTCCATGTTGTCCAGCATAACCAGAGGCTTCCAAGGATGAGGCTGGGGGGGTTATAGCCCTGAGTCTTTTGGTTGTAGCCTCGGATAGAATCTCAGCGCTACAACTAAATGTCCAGCTAGCCCCAAGTCCAGACAGTCCCGACATTAGCGTAGCCCCGGATCTTTTCCAGACCTAGCAACACCCGTGCGCATAATCCTCATTTAGGTACCGGAATAAAGGTGATAGATGAGGTGCAGGATTGGCAAAGGGAGCCCTGAAGCGTGGAAGCGTGTCACTTCTTCCAAAGCAGTTGCCGTCTGACGCAATCAAAAGCAGCAATATAATCGATGAATGCCATATACAATAATGATGCTGTTTGAGTTATAGTGCGTCGAATTAAGTACTAATTCATTTCAAACGTTGTGAACTGTCCTCATCCCTGCGCAAAAACCGGTTTGGTAAACGTGCAAAAGGTTCCTTGTTTAGACTTTCAAAGGTCGTGGTAACAGATGGTCCCCCATAAGGGCCGACTGAGGGCCCAATACTCATGTGGCTGTTAAGTACCGAAAAGGCTGTAAAAAACATTAACAACCTTTTCGGTACTTAACACCTATTCTGAAGGTGGCGCATTCTTCCGAAGTCGGTATGAATGTGCCACTTTCGTAATATATGTGGCAGTTGCTAGGATGGGTGGGAAACCAACCTAGCAACCACCACATTCGTTACCTGCCATTTAAGACGGGTAATCTTGTGGCACTCCTCCAGTTATTTATGTGCGTTAAAGTGGTACAAATATACAGTACCATTTCAGTGCCGGCATTGTGGACGAGTGCCACAGGAAGCTGATCGCAGTGCAGGTGGGTGGCCAAACATTAGTGTTTGGGGGGCGGGATGGGTGGGACAGTGGTTCCATTGAACCCTGTCTCTCACCTGCATACTAGCACTACATTTGTGCTGTATTTTTGCATTACATTTATTTTAAAGTGCAGTTTATGAGGTAGTGCTAGTATGCAGGTGAGAGAGAGGGTTCAATGTGCTTGTAAATGTAACCAATATCCTTATGGAGACATAAGGATTCTCAGCAGCACATTCGTTAAATAATGAATATGTTATTTTACAAAAGTGCTGCTGAGATTTTTCCATTGCGTCCGTTGTGCCCATTAGCAGGTGCAATGAACGTGTTGCACTGTTGTGCACTACGAGGACGCCCAGGCCCACATGAGAATAGTGGTGGAGCCTGGGCGTACTGATTTGGTGCAGTAAATCATGCTCTTTAGCACGCTCACTGCGCCAACTTGAGAATCGAGCCCTGAGACTCTGAAGGGAGGGTAAAGACCACGCTGGAAAGCGGTGCGACAGCGGAAGCGTTGCACGCCATCTGCAGAGTGGAATACTCTGAATGCTGCTAAACCTTTTTGGCGGCTGCTACGGAAGCAGCGACGCGGCGGACTGAATGGAACAACACGAAATCCAGTCACAGTCTGAGTATGAAGAGTTGTGGCCACCTGATTTGTTAGGATGCCCTGTGTTCGAGCCAATTAGGGAATCTTAACCACTCCAATGCTGTGGTGGTCTAAACAGTTTGCTTGCATTGGTTGGGCAAGCCAAGCCGCCATGGAGCTTTCCCACCCCATCTCTCATCTCTGAATGCCATGTATGCCCTGTATTTTACATTCGGCTCGAATTAAGTGTTACAACTATGAAGAATAGCAGCATTAGTATAGTTAGCCTTTTGCACAGCCTCAAATGTCATCCTTTCTGTTTTTTAATGATAATGTACTTATATCAGTTTAAATACAGGGCCCAGACTTAAACATAACCTGCCCTCCCTTCTTGAACAAACTTTTGTGATTGGGTGGAGGGGGTGCACTTAGTGAAAAACGATTGGGTTACGCAGAAACAAGTCATATGTTTAGTGTGAGGGCAGTAATCACAGCTTTATAACAACCACAAAACAAGCACTGGCAATGCCAACATTTTGGGCTTTATTGATGGGAAAGGCACTTGCTTAATACTTATACATAAGCCAAAACAGATGGCTTTGCCAATGCTTGTTTTTAAGAGTACTTCAGTAAAGGACACTATGGGCCTCATTAGGACCCTGGCATTAAGGGTTTAACAGCGCTGTAAAATGTGTCGGCGCCGTTAAACCCTTAACGCCTTACTACGAGGTCCCTTCGTGGGACCCGACCTTAATGGCTGGTCTAGACCAGCCGTTAAAGTAGGGGCCCGCAAAGGGACTCCCGAGGTAAGTACAGTACCGCAATTTGCGGTACTGTACTTACCGCCTTCCCCATTCCCATTATGCCCTATGGGGCAACGATTCGAATGGGGAAGGGCCATGGTGGCATGGGGAATTACCGCCCCGCCAACCATGGAATGGGGTGGTAATTCTCCATTCCGCCATGGCGGACTCCCGCATCGACCATGGTGCTAATAGCACCATGGTTTTCCGCCGGAGTGCCATTTCTATTACACCAGTGGGCGTTTACAGCTCCAATTTTAAGTCATTGGGCCTCATTACAACTTTGTCGGTCTGGAAACAACGGTGCCGTTAAGCTTACCGGCATTGTTGTTTCCAGACCGGCACAGTACAACTCTGCAGGTGGGTGCCGTCCCACCGGCCAGGGTCAGACCTGCCGGGCGGGATGGCATCTGCTCACAGAGTTCTCGTGGGAACACCGGCACCGTTGCTCCTGTGTCCCCATTCTGATGGGGGCTAACAAAATTACCAGAGCCTGACTTCCCGGCCACTGGACTTGGAATAGCCAGTGGCACGGGGAAGTCAGGTGTTGGTAATTCATTACAGGTCCGGCGGCTACCTGCCGGTTTAACCGGCGCGATTACCACTGGACCCGTAATGAGGACCATTAACTCTCTGAAGACTGCTTTGAAAAAACACTGGCATGCACTTTGAATGCAACGTTTGTTGGCAAGGCTTAATCAAAGTGAGCTCAAAGAGATCCCAGGAGGAGGTGTTTTGGGTGGGGATGAGCAGGAACTGGGGTGGAATGGCCATAGCGATTGGGCAGGCAATAGGTGGGCAAATCACCAAACAACACCTGCAAGCTTTGTGTCCCTCCTCATATACCATTTCTCCCATCTGTATTCTAATATAATAGTTTCGGCTTATGGGTGGCACAAGTGACCATAATGGGTGACGTGCTAGAGAGAGGCAGAGGAAGTGTGGGACAGAGGCAGGTAAGAGGCAAGGGAAACATGTGGTATCCAATGGTTAAAGAGAAAACAGATACAGAGAGGGCATTTATAACAAAACCCAAACAGCGAAAAGAAACACCACATTTTTGTGGAAACACAGATGGGAGTGGGGTAAGGGGATAAAACAGGTGGGGAGGGGGTTGAGGTGGGCTTAAATACATAGGGAAATGGAAAGCTTTGGGGGACCCCCAAGTAGAAGAAAAATACAGTATTTTTTTCACTGTTTTAGTTTTGTTAAAGATTGCCTCTCTGAAATGGTTTTCAATATAATCACATAGAACAAAAAATGTTAGCTAGCAGGCAGATGAGCCGTAGGTAAAGAGGGTAACTCAGAGGCGAGGAGGTAGACTTTTAGTTTGGTTTTGAACAAATCCTTGTGGTCTGTTTCCCGGGGAGAGAGAACTTCATGCAAGTGGAGCAAGAAGAAAGAGCAGAAGTGAGAGGAAGCACAGGGAGTGTGAGAAACCACAAGAGTAGTCAAGGAGGAAGAACACAGATTATGAGAATGCCTGTATAGTTGGATAGAGGAGGGTAGATACACTGGTGCCTTACCATGGATAGGTTTGTGAACTAGCAGAAGAAATTTAAATCTGGCCCTGTGTTGCATCATCAGCCATCCACAGTGATGGTGCGAGGAAGTAGGTCTGAAGTGAGGGAATTCTAAGAGAGTCCTGGTAGGGAAGATAAGGATCTTGTCGAGAGGACAGAAAGCATAGTTGGGAGATCAAAGAGGATGCTGGTTTAGAGAAGACAAGAGTGGTTAAGAGATGCTTGGCTGTGTTGAAAGGAAGGAGGTGCCTGAAATTCCTAATATTTAAGAGGTTGACGCGAGCTGCTGGAACAGTTTGGGAGATGAAAGTAAAGAAGATTTGAGAAAGGACATTGATGACACCAATGTTTCTAGCTGAAGAAGAGTAGAGGAGAGTGTCAGGTGGGAAATGGATAGGCAGAGGAAGAGATGAGAGAGAGCTATTGGCAGGAAAGAAGAGCACATCTGTTTTGGTAGAGTTTAACATTACAGCGAGAGAGACAGTTGACTCTTTAAATTGATCAGGTAACCCACAATCATCAAAGGTGTGATGACAATGCCCTCTCTTAAGGTAACATGAACAATATAAACAAAAAAGGCAATTTGTCATCAGGTAGTGCTAGACAATACAACACAATAATACCAAAAATACATTTTATTCCAATATACAAACATTTAAATCACATATAAACACAGTTGTATAAAACACAGTACAAAACATTTACATATACAATTTAGAGGTGTCCAAACTTCTAACCCTTACCATACAAAGGCGACCCTATACTCTAAATTAGAATCTTGCACTGATTAACCGTACCTCTGTCTGCTCTAATTAAGGTCAGAGATAAAACCGATCTTTTAAATATCAGTATTATCAAGAATAATCATATCAGCGCCTATACCCAACATGTTTCTGTCGTACATGCAAAATGCTCCACATTCCTCATCGGTGATGAAACCAATATATCTCCTCAACATATTGTCTCCCATACATCTAGAGAACTGATGCTTGGAGCAACGGTTCTTCCACTGTATTCTTGACACGTGTTCACAATTACTAATCACAATGTTACAATGTGCGCTGTATTCATACATAGTCAACCCACTATGAAACACAAACACAAATAAACCCATCATTACACATCAGCCCTACTCAGAATCACTAGGTTAAATTCTTTAACTATCACAATTAATGTGTACATTCTAACCACACCTTTTGCCCAAACCATATCTGTAATCTCTCATAAATCAGGATGATCAGCACGTAATAAATACGTGGACACCTTGAATGTGTCTACTCCAAAAACAGGGTCATTAAGGTTTTACACAGTCATCCATCTCTCCACAATTGAAAACAGGGAACACCTCATCATCTACTATCCTTAACTGTTCACTAACATCCACCCCAAAGATAGTCCCAGTCAATGGAGACACTAAAACATCCACATGTGAAGGATGTGCGATTCGTTAGTGGTAACAATATCACCAAAATAATCATCTACCACCAGTGTTGCTCACCTTGCTCAGTGGAATGTGATGCTACCAAAATAACATCACCAGATAACCAACGACAACTGTGATGTGCCAACATCCTACAGCAAGTGATCATCACGATAAACATTACATCTTAGCTAATATCACCAGCTCGACTCTCTCGGGTTGCTAATGTCCCAATAACTCGTGGACAGACCAAATCAGCTTGATTAGTAAGTCACATGGCTCTCAACATTACTCACGTCATCATGCAGTGAAGGTAAAGTATATATCACTCACTAATTACCCAAACTTCAGTTTACCATTCCAGTTTTAAAATAGGTTCCACCATTTCATATACCAATTCTCTCTCTGCAATACGTGGTGTGTATAGGGCCCTCACAATGCTTACCTGAACCGTATTGCTGCGGCACCATCACAAAAACCGCGATACAGTGCATGTGGAAAGAAAGGAAACACGCCATGGACTCTCAACTAAATACGATCTAACAGTTACATCTTCATCTTGTGATGCATGTAAAACATACATCATGTGATGTTCCTGACAGTCACTCGTGTGTGCGCACAGCGCAACCGACCCTCCAAAGGAAAAAACTCCCATGTCTATATCAAACTAAAAGAATGACCAACATCTACCTTCTAAACACCATGGAAACCAGGCGAGGGACTATAAACAACCAACACACGCCGCTAATGCCCCGATCTAATGTAATGGGCCCAGCGCTGCAACTGAATATACCATTATCCACAATAGGAGAACAGCTCCTTTTAATCTTCTATTGGTGAACTCCCATGGGAGATGGAAACACAGGGTATCAATTGTGCTCTAAGGCACTCAACAATCCACACTTTCTATATGTTGCAGGGCCCAATCATTAACATCACCAAGACCACAAACTGTGGCCAGACAGAACAAAGACCTCAAATTCAATAATAGTACCACACGAGACATACCGACGAATCCACAGCATATATTCCAACTTCTTGCAGTGCCACCATATTGCCTCCATCAACAAATAGCAATTCTGTAGGGGTTCTTATGAGTGTTGCCACTCAATACTCTAGTTGAGCCCTGTCAAATAACTTCCAGTCATATAAATAGGTTTCTGTTCGGCTTAGAACAATTTCGTAGAGACAGTTGGAAATGTTGATAGAGAGATCAGAGGAGAGTTCAGGAAAAGAGAAGAAGATTTGGGGGTTGTCCATGAAGAGTTGGTACGAGAACCTAAAGGTAAAGATTAGTGCCCCAAGAGCAGAGGTGTAGAGTGCAAAGAAGAGTGGACCCAAGAAAGAGCCTTGTGGACCACTAGCAGTTACAGGAGTGAGGTGAGAGGTTTTGTTGCTCCGGAGACAGAGAATTGTCAGGGTGCAAGATAGGATTCATTCCAGGCAAGGGCTTCATCATGAATAACAAGAAGAAAGAGAGTATTAAGGAGATCAGAGTGATTGGCAGCGTTGAAGGCAGCAGACAGGTCAAGGAGAATTTAGAGAATAGTTTGTAGTGCTTAGAAGAGGCAATGACGTTGGACACATTCACGAGAGAGGTTTCCGTGGAGGGACAGGAGCCGAAACCTGCTTGTAGGAGGTCTTGAAGGTTGTGGATGTCTAAGAAATCAGTAAGATGGTTGAACACAACCCTTTCTAGCACTTTAGAGTAGTGCATCAGGGGAGACACAGAAGGTTCGGTCAGCCCCTTGCTTTTTTGGAGAAGGATAACTGGGACTGTTTTGAAAACAGAGGGAAAGCAAGCAGAGTCGAAAGACAGGTTGAAGAGTTCAGTGAAGTGAGAGGCCACTTAAGGGTCAATATGCTTGACTAGCAGGGGAACAAGAGGGCACTTAAGGGTCAATATGCTTGACTAGCAGGGGAACAAGAGGGCCTGATGGGGCACAAGAGATAGCACTTTGTCAATATTAGTGTGACTAAAGTGGGAGATAGAGGCAGAGGATTATGGTAGAGCAGACAGAGTGTAAAATGTAAGAGGAGTGAGTGTTTGGAAGGTCAGGAGATAGCCACTCATTTTAGACATTTTTGCAGCAAGGTATTCAGCTAGGTCATTAGCTGTGAGAGTGGAGTTGATAGCCATAGACTTAGGAGGAGTAAGGAGTGAGTTTAGGGTGCCCTGCAGCCGGCGAGGATGGTTGGAGTCAGAGTCAATGAGTGTTGGTTAGAATTCCCTTTTCTGTCTATCAAGAGTGGACTTGAGAGAGTTCAGAGCAGAGAGGTAGAGTTGCATGTCCTCATGCGAGTGAGTACGCCTCCATTTGCACAGCAGCTGATGCATGTCTGTGTGCAGAGAGCGTATGAATGTGGTGACCCGTGGTGGAGGATGCTGAGACTTAGGGGAGGGACAAAGCAAGCAGTGGGAAGTAAGAGGAGAATGAGTCATATAGTAGGGATTGGAAGCTGGAGAAGGAGGTTTTTGGTGGAAGAGGCACAGGTGTGAGGGAGGAGGAGAGTGAGACCTGCAGGTCGGAGACAACTCAGGGAATGGCAGAAAGTTTACATTTCCTTTTAGTAATAGAACAAGCAAATGTTGAGGAAAGGTCAGAGGATGCAAAGGAGATGGTAGTGGGAACAACTGAGTGATCAGATATGGATGGTGTTCCAGTAGTATTAGTGGCTGAGAGGGAGGTGGAGATGAATAAAAGGGTGGTCAGTCCAAAGGCTGAAAAAATAATACCGAACGACAAAAATCTCGAAACAAAAATCTCGAAAAAAAAAATATCGAATTATTTATTTATTTATGTGTTTTTGGGGTCAGGTAAGTAAAAAAAAGGGTTAAAATAAAAAAAATAGAAAAAAGGGGGGTTGGGGGGAACCCCCCCATTTCGAAAAAAAAGTCATAAAAAAAATTCGATATTTTTTTTTCGGCCTTTTTTTTCGAGATTTTTTTTTTTCGAGATTTTGGCATTCGGTATTATCACTATAAACCGAATAAAAGATCCAAGGATTTACCCCCTCTGTAGGTAGGTAGGTTATGGATAGAGTCAGGAGCATGGTCACTAAAAGAAAAGACTGGAGTTTAGATTTCTGAGAAGTGGTTGGATAGTGAAGGTAAAAGACACCTAAGAGAATGAAGGTGTTGTTTAGTGGTAAAAGAATCAAGGAGTTGCCCAAGATCATCAGAGATTGGTCGAGTGGACCAGAATGGCGATAGATGGAGATGATGTGAACCGAGTGAGGCAGAGCAATAGTAGAGAAGGTGAATTAAAAAGAGGTAGGAGAGGACTTGGCATTGGAGATTTGTGAGGCATAGTAGTAGAAGAGGCTACTTTTCATCCCCATCAAAACTTTGACAGGTGGCACATCCCTTATGTGTCTTTAGTCCCGCCCAGTTTTTGCATCAAGTTGATATAATTTTGATATACATTTGATAAGACCCCCCAAAACATTTGATATCAATGTGATAAGCTCTCCAAAATGTTTGATATCAATGTGATATCAATTTAATAAGCCCCCCAATATTTCTGATAAGCCCACAATACATTTGATATAAATTGCAGAGACCCCAACATTTTTTTATTGATTTTATATAAAATGTATATAAAATCTTTTTTTTCATATCAATGGGATATAGATTGGATAGACATTTGTGAAGCAGCCCCTGACCGTGGAGCCTGGTTGAGCATCAGCAAGCGAAGTGAACCCTGAAAACAGTGACTATGAATCTATCGTTGTGTCGAGTGACGCAGTTATGGCTTCAGCGAGTGGCTCAGGTTTACACTTTCCCATGCCTAATTCCACCCCCTTTTGATATCAATTTGATAAGCCCCCACTAACATTTATGATATCATTTTGATAACCCTCCAACGTGTTTGATATAAATGTTATATCAATTTTATAAGCCCCCTAATATTTCTGATAGGCCCGTGATAAATTTGATATACATTGGATGCCCCCCCAACATTTTTTATATCAAATGTATATAAAAATGAATATAAAAGATTTATATAAAAATGCATCTTTTTATATAAAATGTTTATATAAAACTGGGAAAACATTTTGATATAAAATGTATATCAATGTTATATGAACTGAATATGCAGTCTATATATAGTATAGATAATGTCATGGCATTCCAGATGATCGACAGGGTCTAAAAATAACCCTCTCGAGTTGAGTTAGCTCCATCACCTAGTAACATTAAACTTTGATATAGATTTTAAAGTTGATATAAAATTTATAAGACCCCCACTGTGGGGTATAGATACACATGTAGAGGCCCCCCCATAAATTTGAGCTCGCTTTAATCAACACTCACCATTAAACTTTAAACTGCCAGGACCTGGCCCCATGACTATACAACAGCACAGACGGTTGGCTTTGTCAACACTTGCACCCTAATAAACTGCAATGGCAATTTTAACATGGAGATCTTGAACCACATTGGCACCGAGTACAAACCCGCACCATCAAATCTTAGGCCGACAGCGCCTTTCCCCATGCCTATACAAAAGTACAAACAGCCGGCTTTGACAAAGCGTGTTTCTATTTGAATAATGATAACAACTCTCATCATTAAAATTTGCAGTCCCCATGCCTAGAGAAAACCACAACCGTGAAACTATGTCAGCACCATACAAAAGTTCAGTCAGCAGACTTTACCAGCGCCATTCCCATACAAAAGTCAAGCCTGACCACTTTGGCAGGGCATGGTCCTTCTCAGTCAAGCTCCACAGTGTATTGGTAGAAAACTGCGTCTTTGAATACAATAACCCTTAATTAGAAAATATACAGCGGGTTAGAGCACACCTGAGCATAAAACACTGCCACCTGACTCTTGTCAACACCCTGCAAAAGCACTGCAATTACATTGTAACATGTCTATATAATGACCCAAACGGTCGCTTCTGCCAATGCTGGTCCTTGAAGGAATGCGCAGGGGGCTTCAGCGCCGAAATCGTGAAGCATGTTTGCAAAGATCCCAGATCAGCCGCACGTCTGTTTATAGCATGTTTAAAAACTCAGGGTTACACTGTTGCAGGATGCGGCTTGTGAAATAGTCCAACCCTCCAAAGGGCTTCGAAATGTTAAATGTTAAATGTTAAAGGTATTTGTACCGCGCACCGTCACCAACGGAATTGGTCCCCAGGCGCTCAGGCGGATCTGCAAACGATAAAGGTGGGATGGGTTAGTAGGTTGAAGAAGGGAGTGGGATAGTGGGAGGAGTGGTGTGCTGTTGGCAGCTTTAACTCAGTATACACCGGGTGCTGAGCTTTGGTGCGGGTATCGGATCGGAGTCAGTCCGCGTGTGCTGTTGTTCCGGCTTATGTGTTGTTGCAGTGTTGTGAAGTGCGTGCGGCTTGTTGTGCGAGAGATGGTTGTGTGTGTTTTTTGAGTGAGATAAGTTTGCAGAGTTTGAGTTTATATTGGTTAGTGGGTTACCTGACCTTTACCAGGGCTAGCACTCGCAGTTCTGGGGAGTGTGGCACTTGTTGGCCCTCACATTCCCATCTAGACGTGGCGCAGGCCAATGATTAGGGCTCCACACAGGTGTGGTCATGCCAACATTCACACTTTTATCTAGGCGCGGCGCAGGCTAGTGTTTAGAGATCAGTCCAGGTGTGGGCAAGCTAACATTCACAACTCCATCCAAACGCCACGCAGGCTGGTGTTCACGGCTCTGAAAGAAAAAAGAAAAAAAGTTCCAAGTATTTGTAAAGGCTTAATTCAAATAAAATGCATCTGTGCTGAGTTTAAAGGCATGCACTTGCCCCCTGTGGGGTTTTCGCTTAGGCTGCAGGGTCAATCCATGGCCATGTGCTCCAGTCATGCCCAGGGGGGATTAAGCCGACATCTGATTAGGCGGGTGGGGGGATTGAGAGTGTCATGTGAGCCTCCTCAATGTATCACATGCTCACATAATTTGAGGAGAAAATATCAAACTTTTAAAATGACAGGCTCACAGTATCACCCCGAGACCCTTGAATAGGTGTGGCGAAATTGGCAATGCCATGAGACCCACGACTGAGTATCGCGTGCTCATAACATACAATTTGGTGAGACAATATGAACCTTTTTAAAGTGACCTATTGCCAATGGGTGGCGGAATGCACTGTTGGTCAAAAGAACTACAAAGCCCCCTTTTGCAAGAACGTGTAACTTGGCTTATAAAAGGGGGTTCAGATGCCCCGTTTGCTACAGCGCCTGGATAGCATAACTGTGGCTCTGTGCGCTACAGCGCCAGTGTCCCAGTGAAAGTGATTAACACTGCACAGCGCAATCTAAGCTCAGCTCTTAGCAGGAGGAGGTTTACCGGTCCGGGACCGAGCGCATGCGGCCTTGTCGGAGCACTTTTGGGATCTAATCTGCAGCAAGACATTTCGGCTGCCTGGGAGACTCAGAAGCTTTGACCAACACGGTATGAATAAGGTAAGCCCTTAGCACAACATGTCCAGGGAAAAATGTCAGGTTGCGTGAATGTAGTTCTCAAACTGTGCGCTTGTCAGCTGTGCAATGTGCTTTAAGAATGTAACACTTCTGTGTTGTTAGGCCTAGTCAATCTATAGCATTATTGGTGAGGTTTCTGAATAAATATGAACTTCTGAGGTGCCAGCTTTTTATAGCACCGTGTGTTAGGATGTATTGACAGCCTCCCACTGTGTGAAAGATCGCTTCAGGCCTGGGGCGTGACATTTGCAATGTAAAGACGTGTCTCTGTGTCGGGCTTGCGATGCTAAAGGCTTTTAGAAGCCTTGCGAGCTCTGCTGGGCAGGGTTCATTACTAGCCACTAATCAAATACTGTGTATATGTTTTCAAGCAACGGGTGTGAGAATATTTTATTTAAATTAACCATAATGACCTTTAAATGGCGCTCTATTTCAGTCAGCGGCCATAAGGCTGTCTGTGCTAAAGAAGTCGGTTTGCATTGTTCACCAGACTAAAGTAGCACACAGCAGGATATTGTATGGCATGCTTCTGTGGCTCTAAACCCTGTCTGTTGTTGGCAAGTACATTCTGCTCTGAGCAATTTATCCCATCTCACATTGCTACAGGGCTGTATTGAACATGTGCAATAGCCAAAGCTGAAACACAGATTGATAAACTTAAGTGCAGTGCTGGTTCAGAAGATAGCTCAGTGTGTTAAGCAATCACTGCAGGAAGCTATGAATATGGTGCAAGTCTAGAAATTGTTTTTAGTTTGTGCCAAGGACTGAGAAATAAAATGCTAAAGTGCAGAAATTGCAGAGTGGGGGAAAGTCCCAGCGACACATTTTAACCAAGGTGTGATCCCGGGCAGAAGATTTTTCAATGATTTTACATCAAAATATGTAACTCCAGCTCTTACCATGAATAGATGATGCTCTTATCATGAAAGAAAATACAACTGTGAAGGTGTTTTTAATTATGAACAAAGCAGGAAAGTTTACATGTAACCGGCTACAAATAAATTAGAGATGTTGGTATTAAGTTGCAATGTGTACATGTGTGATTGTGTGTGCATGTACTTGTGTGTTTGTGATTGAGTGTGCATGTACTTGTGTGTTTGTGATTGTGCGTGCGTGTGCGTGTGTGCGTGTGTGTGTGTGTGTGTGTGTGCGCACATGTGCTTGTGTGGGATGGATGAAATTGACCCTGAACTGTTTGGCATTTAACACGCTTTTTGGGGTAATTTCTCTAAAGGGTTCCCCTCGAGAGTCCGAGGCATTCTTCTGGTGACGTAGTGATGCTGCGTTCGCTGACGGCCCAAACCATTAGGCATGGCTTCTACAGCTTAGGCCAACACGCCAACACGTGATGGGGCCAAAGAGCACTTTCAAAGGAAAGACACACACTTGGTACCGTTAAGGATGCGGATGTCCCTTACATTTACATTTACATTTATTTATTTATAACGCGCTCAATGGACCCAGAGGCATGATGGCGCCAACACAAAAACAACATAAAAAAGTATACAACATAGAAACATAAAATGATAGGGCCAATACGATACAGTCAGGATATGTGTTCGTTCTAGATGAATCTCAGCCATGCAAAATATTTTCTTTAAATTCAACAAATAAGTTTAGAGGCAAACTTGAGTACCACAAGGCACGCTTAATATCCCAGGCAGAACATCCAAATAATTCATGTACTTTGGGGTACAGTATAAATCTGGCTTGCTTTTTTTTTCTTTCACAAATGTACAACAAAACACACAATTGGAAATACAAGTGCTGCGCTCTTTCTTGAGCCACCCTATCTGGATTTGAACCAATAATCCACGTGTTGCTGTACTGTCGTACTCGCGTTCAATGGATCAGGCCACCTAGAAGTCGTATGGGCTTGGTTCCGACTGGTACCGCCAAATACAACTTTACACCGAGAAGGGTCTCCTCAATGGAGGGTGGCCTTTCTTTTGAGACACCGTGCCACACGTAGAATGTACGGGTACCACAAAGGCTCAAATGAAAGAGCAAGGTACAATCAGCACACGCCAGGCTGAGAATATAAAGAAAGAATGTATATCAGATAATGAATATTGGAGGAGTAGATCAGAGCTGGGGATCAGAGTAACACTAACCTTGAATAAGCACGATTTAGGTCCAGGCGTGAGCAGGACACGGAATGAACCAGAATCTTGCCGCTGAATGAAGAACCCAGCACCGGTGGTTGGACTGAATGGGAATGAGGTTAGTTGGTTAGTAGGACCTATCCCGAACGGAACAAGGACGCACTAAAGTCCAAAGGGGAAAGAACAATTTGAGGTTAAGTACTGCATACTGTCCATATCCGCAGAAGGGAATCTTGCAGAACAGTCCAATAAGGTGTTTAGTTAACAACATTCCCAAAGTACCTTTCTGGAGACAAAGAGGTGGTTTTCAGGTAAAGGCAGTCCTTAGAGTGTTCTGTGATCTGAACTTGCAGAGAGTTGGAAAAAGCAATGAGGAACAAGTAAAGTAGCTACGTTCTCCTGTTGTTACCCTTCCTCCACTCCATTGTATTGTTCCTTTGTAGTCTGCTACCCTTGGCATGTACCTTCCCCATGCTTCCGAAGCAAGGTACATGAACACTGAATACAGAATAATAATAATACAAAACTAAGGCTATCTGACTGCACGATTTCAGACAAATTAAGTATTTGCATCTGAGATCTGTGTACAACCTAACTCATACATTTGAATTCTGGGAGAGTGGGATTTGCCCTTCATCCTGCAGAAGTTGTCAAATTGTGTACCTTCAAGATGCTCCTTCTCTTTCCTATCATACAACCCATGGAACTCAATTCCCAGGTGACTCCACACAGCTGACAATAACCATTCTTAGGGAGAATTTTCAGTTTCGGTGCTAATTCCCTTTAACCATTAGAGACCCTCAACTCTTTTTCTAGAATCTGGGATCTTTTTGATTTTTAACCTCCTGATTGATTGGTATTTTTTGCTACTCACTCGTGTGTTTTCTCCGACTTGGATTTTAACTGTTTAATGGAGTCTGGTAAACTCCATAGGCATCTGTTTCTTGCATAGTGACACACATCATCCTCTGTGCAGTGCCACTGAGAAGTCCCTTCTCTTAATGATTAAATTCATTTTCTTGTGTGAACTACAGTTCCCAAGAATAGTGAGAAAGCTTTTATCTTACTTACCTTTTCCTTTTGTGGGTCCAGCACACACCACGCTATGTGGAGTGCTGGGGGGTTACATACTAATTCCTTATCCCACTTCTCATGTAATGTTATGTTACACTAACTAACTTCAATGGCAGCAGGCAGTGGTTACTTTTTACTACCTTTTGTGCAGGGTACTAGCAGACTGATTTCTCAGCTGCAGTACAGCACCCATGGGTGACCATTTTTCCAAAATCGCCCCTGCCTTCTTTTTTCATAATGCTTTGTTCGTCCCTTCTGTTGTTTAAACTAGGTTTGAGTCTTTTGTGTGTTTTGCCTTTGACGGGCTTGACGGGCTTGACGGGCTTCAGCCCTGAAGCCCGCTCATGCTCCTGTGTGTCTGGGAAGGCAGGAAGTGAGGGAGGAGCCGAAGCCTCACTGGCCTTTGTTTGTAGGGATGCCTGGCCAAAACCAGTTCCAACTGGGGTGGCTGTCCTAGAGGCCGACGCTCCCCCTGTGTGATTGACAGCTGTAGGGCTGTGAATGAATGGGATTTCGTATAAAAGGCAAAGCTTTTGGGACTACAGGCAGAGTCTACCACTGGAACATCATATCCGATGAAGAGGACAAGGAGAGATGCCAGCAGCACCTTTCAGGACCACAGAAGCACTGGTGAAGTCTTGCAGCTGTGCTGACCCCGTTTTCATTTCGACATGGAAGATACTTTCAGGACAGCTTCCTCCCTTGGGCTGGTGGGACCAATTATCCTCGAAACCCGCTTCATTTTGGCTCATCCCCCGACTTGCTGTGACATTCCTAGGCTGCAGAATCCTAATGCCCTGGTACGCTGATCATTATCGAGTGCATCGCATTGCAGAGTTGTTATCCGGCCAAAACCTCATAGCCACCTTCAAGGACCTCCAGTAGCAGGAAATCTTTGCCCACAGTCCCCTCACCAGAGTCCCGGACCAAGGGACCACAGAAATTCCAACCGGAGCTATTCTTTTCCCTTCGGCGCTGAGAAAAAGGTGCCAAAACCACAAAGAGTTGCTGAATTATGTGGAATCCATTTCAGCCGAGTCCCTCTCCAGAGTGCTGCCACAGAAGCCTGCCATACATCCTCCTTTTCATCACCACGATCAAGTACCAGGAACAAGGGTCTGCATCACTGCTTCAAGAAGGCATCCAGCCAGAACCTCTTCTTCAATTCTCAGGTACTGTGGGGCTTGGGATATAACTACCTTTGCCATTTGTAATGCTCCCTGGCTTGGGAAGTACTATTTTAACCCCTCGAGATTTGACCTAACACACCTGTGCAAGCCTTGCAGCTTGTGCTCCATCAAGTGGGCTCCGTTTGAGCTCCTGTGATTTTTCAACAAACTCCTGACTGTTTCATAACATTTTTCTAAGAAAAACTGAATCAGATCTGGAACTGTCCCCCTGATTCTGGCTGTCCTGGATTCCTAACGGCTCCTCTTCAGAACCCTATTGGCTTTGGCAGTGCTTGTTCTCTTACATGTTCTAATTGTTGACACTATTATTGCTGGGATAACAGACTTCCTACTCCCTCTGGGAGAAACTAACTAGTAAACCAGTTGAAAGTGTGTTCTACTTTAACTCTAACCGTTTTACCTCTTCAACCCGATTGTGTAATGGTGAACACAAACAAGTGCTAATACTGACCTTGATTGATGTCACTCCGTGTGTTGGAACATGTTTAGCATAGAAAATAATTGCTCACCTGCATTATTAGTTCTTATTTAAATTAATTCTATCTCCCATTGAATGTTACTATTAGTTGCAGCTTTTTAAAGAATGCTTGATTTACCGTGTGTATATATTAATAAATAAATACATAATTTAATATAACTTTAAGTGTGTAACCTCTATCCATGCCAGGTTGCGGCTGTAAGACTCACCAGAAGCATGCAGATGAACCAGCATGGTCCTGCAACTCCCGAAGGATGGGCCATTCAGATTTTAACAACACAAAAGCCGTTACAAATCTGGTCACACAAACTGATTAGAGAGCCACCCTCGCAAACAGGACGAAACAGTGACTGACCCATTCAGGTCAGCCTCACTGACATGTGCAATTTTCCTGTGGACAACATTTAAATCAGGAACACCTTGGAGATCGAATCCCGGGTCATTCTCCCCAACTTTATTTTTCGATCACACAGAAGACACTGACACCTCCCCACAGTCATCATAAAATATAACAAAGAACAGTAACAGCATCTCATCCAGATGGATAACAACACATCTTGAACTCTACCTGGTTCCTGAATTGCGCAGTGGAGCCAGAGCCTTCTCTCTGCAGCCGGAGATTTTGGGCAAGCCTTGCTAAACTATTTTGCGTAATGGGGGGTGCCCCTCCAGGACCTGGGCCTGGGGGACCCCCACTAATATGCCAGTGATCCTCTGACTAAGCTCTAACAAGGACAATGCTTGTAAGGAGGTGCCCTCTTTGACCCCACATGAGTTATGCACTGCACAACGGTCTGCCAAAGAAGGGAATCTCCTGAATTCCTGAAAGGCCAGCCCACCTCTGATGCAACATGTGAAAGAAGGCTGCGGGAAGCACCGGGTCATTCGCCATTTGGAGTTTTAAGCATGCTTATTCTGCATCTCGCAGCCCTTGCAACTACTTCAGAAACACTAGATAGTACTCTGATCCTCAATATTGCTTTCTATGAAGCCAGAGATGCAGCCTGTCTTATATTTCTGTGATTTCATGGAAAGAAAGGACAGACTTGAAGCCTCTCTATATAGAAGCTCTGCATGCAAAGTGTTTGTTTAGATGCCCAGGACACACCATAACTTGTGCAGTGGGAAAAGAAGGGTCTAACAGAGCAAGCGCCAACCTAAGAGTGAGGGTTAGGGCTCTTGTCCCATGTGCCTTGTTCTGAGATTGACAAGGTCCTCTATGATTGGATGGAACCCTCACAGTGCCAGTGCATGGGGGATTAGCGCGGCAACCTGGCTCCCTCTCCTCTACAGCCCCAGACAGCCTCGCCACCAGTCTAGCAAGCAGAGATCAAGCTGCTCTAAAGCTATACATTTATTCTTTATTTATTTATTTATTTATTACATTTGTATAGCGCACAAGCAGCCCTCGGGCATCGTGGCGCTGTTGCTTGAGGGTACTTAGTTACAGGGGTGGGGGGGGTACAGGTTGAATATACATTTTCAGCATTACATTTATACTTTTATGCACGGATTGAATATACATTCCTACTTTTTGCGAACATGTTAAGTATATAGTGTACAACATATTTAAGTATGCAAACATGCTGGGTGTGTTAGGCGAAGAGCATGGTTTTCTGAGCTTTTCGGAATGAGAGCGGGCAGAAGTGGTGCTCTCCTCTCTCAAACATCAGCACTGGTGAAAGTCCCTTCGAGCCCGTGGGCATCTGGTTGCAATAGTTCTCATTTAATGTAAGTACTTGGGATTTGATAGCCATACCTAGCATATAAGGTGAGTAGCAGGGCATTTGATAGGAATGCAAACATACAATATGAGTATCTGGCACTTGATGGCAATACCTCACAAAGGTTCCTAGTGATTGCATCGACAGCCAAACCATCGACAACCATACCATTGACAAAAAAGCATCTAAAAAAAACCATTGAATGCATTTTTATTTTATTTATTTTTTATGGGGGTGGCCCCCAAAACCCTCTTTTTAAACCATTTGTTTACTAAACTAAACCCTTTACCATTGAAAAAAATGCATTTGATGGTTTTTATTTTGATGAAAATGCCAGTAGTTAGAGTACATCTGACTGTCAGTGGTGAGTAGTGAAGCGATACATCATCTACTTCATAGCGTTTCCAAAGTAAAGAAGAATTGAAGTGCACAAAAGAATCCGCTCCCACCCTGGGGCTGTAAACACAACTGCAAGCATTCATCCAACCCGCAACTCTCCTTACGTGTCCTAATTAAAATGGCTGCCTTGGACCTGACTGTCAGTGGTGAGCATTGAAGCACACATCATCTACTTCATAGCGTTTCCAAAGTCAAGAAGAACTGAAGTGCATAAAATAATCCACTCCCACCCTGGGGCTGTAAACACAACTGCATGCACTCATCCAACCCGCAACTCTCCTTACGTGTCCTAATTAAAATGGCTGCCTTGGACCTAACTGTCAGTGGTGAGCAATGAAGCGACACATCATCTACTTCATAGCGTTTCCAAAGTCAAGAAGAACTGAAGTGCATAAAATAATCCACTCCCACCCTGGGGCTGTAAACACAACTGCATGCACTCATCCAACCCGCAACTCTCCTTACGTGTCCTAATTAAAATGGCTGCCTTGGACCTTTGCTTTCACGAAAATCTTAATATCCTCAAAAACCTAAAATTGACTGGCTGGTAACATTCCTTTTCTTAAAAATCCTTACATCCTTTAAACCCTTTCCCTAAATGCGAATGCCTCAGATACTCTGTGAAAAGGGAACACTTTCTAGATTGGTGCAAAAGTCAAAACGCACCAGTGCATTCCTCTCAAGAGCCTCACCTTGCCATTCATAACACTGCTAGACGGATCACCGGCTGCATTAGCCTAAACCTGCTCTCATCAGCCTTAGGCCGGAGGAGAGGAACTATTTTAATTTTCATCAAATCTGCTAATGCAAAGCTGATCCAGTTCCTTCATGACCAAGGTGGTAGAACAGCCCACACCAAGGTTGGTATTGTGGGAACTCAAACCTTCTCTCCACGTACGGTCTCATTGTTTGGGAAGATCCTGCAAACAGAATCCTGATGATCGGTAACAAGACGATAATCCCAGGCGTAGACCTAAACCTGATCCTTGACCCACCCGTCAAAGACATTTTAATCCCACAGCTCAGCTCACTTTGGTCTCCCTCTCCCACATGACCCCCATTCCTGGCTAGATTACATGTTCATCTCCAGTGGCCTATTTCAGTCCATAAATTCCCGCCAGATTGAGCCCCGGCGAATTTCAGACCGTTCGGCAGCTTCACTATGCTTTCCAATCCCGAATGCTGCCAACAAGCCCCACCGCTGGCGTATGAATACCGAATTTACCCTGGTGAAAGAAAATACTGACATATGTTCTAAAACCATCTCACACTTCTTTCAGTCAAAGAATCCTACAGATACCTTTCTGCGTAATAATTGGTATGTGTTCAGTTCTGTGCCATCTCACACGTGATCCCAATCATCGCATCTATTGATAAATGCACTAATGCTAAGCCTCTAACCCTGGAAACATATATTGCTGCGATGTAATGCATTTTTGACAATACGTGTCTGGAAACCCTTCTTTTTACTATGATGTTTGTGTCGGGGACGGTTGAGTACTCCATACCCCAACCGGTGGGCCCTAGCGCAAGGGCCCATTTTTATGCACAAGTGGCCCCTGGGGGTCCCTCTCCTTTGCACTACTGTTGCGAAATAACCACTCCATCCCGAACTCTCAAACTGCCTCTGCCTTCAAGTGGTGGTCCTTCTTGAATAGTGGCAACTTGTTCTGCATCGCCTCACCCACCTTCCCGAGCTGTTAGAGAACCCTGAAGAGACCCTATTCTGCCCATTGGCACAACCGCGTGCACTTGCATTGCATGTACTATTGAGCACGAGGCTCCTCTCTTCTTATGGCTTGGACTGCCTCTTAGTTAGGTGCATTCTCGATGTTGAACTGGGCCTAAAGATTATCTGCACTGCCACTACCTGTTTTCTTCCCATCTAGGTTGTCGACATAATTCGTGCATTTAACCCTTTGGACCCCAATGATCTTGTATATATATTGTATTGATTGTGATGTGTTGGCTTACTCAGTGTTACTGTGATTCTTTTGCTATGGTCTATGTTACGAAGGCCTTGTAATAAATGTGTCTATATTTTTGATATAACACCTGTCTGGAGTAATTTGTAAGTGTCCTTACTTTGTGTGCTCATTGAGGTCTTTCAGTCACCCTCAACCCTCCTGAGACTTAGTCTTGACCGCCTGCCATAGCTACCTTGATTGGTCTGGCTTGTCTAGAGGTTACCCTGTTCCAAGAAACTAGGCTGGCCTTCTGAACTGCTGCCCACCAGGCCAAAGTTCAGAAATCCATCTTAACACTTATCCTCCCAGCAGCCCTATGTACATGTTGTGAGTGCACAGCACAAGGGTAGTGGGGGAGAGGGGGCAGCACAAGGTAGAAGGAGCAACAGTACCTGTGTTGATTGTATGTATAATTGCAGCCTTTGCAGTTTGTTTATGCTACGATCCATTTTCAATCATTTGTATGGTCACGGGGCGGAATTTAACTTGCCTTTCTACCACCTTCCTTCCTCTCTTCCATACAAAGGCTGCAGCATTTGTACTAGCATACATTTTAATGCCAGCACAAATGTTGGGGATCCTTATGGAGGCTGCTGGCATAATACGCCAGCATAAAGCAGCCAGACCACATAGGGATTCATTGTTAATGCTGCTTGTCATGCTCCCATGGCAGGCAGCATTTACAATTACGATGAAACCATGTCTGTCACACAAACATGGCAGGCCGCGTTTAATTATAATTGTAAACGCTGCCTGCCATGCCTGCATGCAAGGGAGTGTTTAAAATCACAATTAAACACTGCCTGATATGCTCACATAGCAGGCAGCATTTAATTGTAGTTGTAAACGCTGCCTGCAAAGTGTTTACTCACTTTGAATGGCGGAATGCAAATGTGCAGGGTAAAAGGCAGCATACACGTGTGTTCATCGCCTTTTGCCATGCACATTTGCTCTCTGCCACGCAAATGTTAAAAATTTGGTGGCGAGGGGATGCCTACCTGTATGTCTACACGTACTGGCTCCCTGCCACCGATTTACGGGGAACTCAAGAATAGTCTGAATGTGATTTCTTACAAGGACACCAATATGTTGTCTGTAGTACTGCACTTCTCCAATGAACTGCAACTTGCAGATGTCCTCACAACTTACCTTATTGGAGAGGTGCAGTGGTGCAGTACCACTAAACATATCGACTTCCTCATAATAAATCACATTGAGATTGGAGAAGTGCACAGTAACAACATACAGATGTCCTCATGAGATTTCTTATGAGGACCACTATGTTGTCAGTGGTACTGCAACGCTCCCAAAAATAATGGCTCATATGATGACAGTATCCAGAAAGAGAAACCTACATGGGGACAAATGGGGCCAGGAAAGTAGCCCGAAAATAGCCTGACTCCCTCCAACTCCCAAAAGAAAGATCACTCTTCGGCCTCCGCTTTTAAAGAAAGTGACACAGTCACGTGGCACGTTACAGTACTCCTGATTGGGAGAACATTGGTTAAATAAGCCACTATTGTTGCATCAGCATAATAGAACTAGAAATAACATTTAATGTGTTGGTTGATTATACCACAGTATTTCCAGTTTTCATGCCAACCGCAAAGTCAGCTTTCTGGAAACCCTTTCTTCTTTATAGCAATGAAGTTGGTCATATGTTGGTGACTGCCACCAAAATACAACAAAACCAACATTGGGCAGCACACGGTCATCTCGCAAGAAGAGCATCAGCAGACTGGAGGCAAGACTGGCTAGCAAGGAGACAACTGGGAGCCAGTCCTTCTCATGCCATGCTCCGGTTCTATGGATAATTGGCCATGGAGTCTTGGAGCCCAGCTTCACTCTCTGCAGATGGCACAGTCTTATCGGCCATGGCTAAGATCCCTGTGCAGGAGCCCTAAGTGCATTTTGTGAGTGATTGGGGTGGTGACAAGACTGACTTACATATCTCATTATATACTTCTCAACCCATCCACTCCTTTTTGGTTTTCTAAATGAGTCTCGCCAAGCAGAAGGGTGTTCCCAGATGAGCGCTGAGAGTTTGCTGTGTCTAGGCACTCGACCGGCACCTCATTTGTGAGGCTGTTTCAAATGGAGGCGTTTGCTTATTTATTTGAGTGCTTCATAGCCAGCTGACACTGTGCATTACAGCTGCTTTTGAGTTCTCTGAGCCACTGTTTCATGCTCCAAAACCAGAAAGGCATGGTTCGGGCAAACACATCGAACAAAGGACCCCTCGGTGCACCACAGAGGCAGCACAGGGAAAGTGCAGGAACACAGTCCATTAAAAACAAGATACATGCAGTTACTGAGAGCCTGCCAGCACCTTCCCATCAAAAACATTGCATGTGACGGTTGACACAAGCCTAGGGTGGACCGTGTTCCTGCCCAGAAGGAACAAAGCCTGGCAACTCAGGCCAGAGTGCTCCCATTGTGGGCAGGGTACAATCCCATTTACATAGATTGGCCAGCCATCTACACAGACGTCCTAGATAATGACGGAATTGAATGCTACCCACTGGTGGAAGTGAGCAGGGTCCTATTGGGAGCGGAGGGCCACTACTTTTATTTTGTTCTGTTACCAGTTCCACTATTATTAACAACCATTTTCACTATTCCAGAATGGTTCTTTTTGAAGTTAAAACATACGTCATCATTTCATCATCGCCCTTACAGCAGTTATAGGTAAACTGAAATCTCTTTAACAAAGCCTTATAAAAATGTTCTGACTGACCCACTGAGAGAAATGAATGAAGGCTTTGCAGTGGTACTCTTTTTTTGCCTGTTCCATCCACTTTATTGTCAACCTGGCCTAGGTTGACCAGGTTTAAAAAGTAAAACACCGGGACTGGGTAATTAACATCAAAGTAGGACTAACTCTTGAAAGTGGCTGTCAAGGCACTGCGCTTCAGTAGCGTTTGGAGGAGAAGGGGGTTTAAATGTTACTGTTCAAAGAAACACATATAATTAATGTATCGCAAACTAGCACTATCTTAAGTTGTAAAATGCAGCATTTGATCTGTACGAGATGTGCATTCCTGCCGGACAACCATCAAGACCGACTACAAAAAAACGGGACCACTGCAGTTTCCAATGGGAACATAATCTTGCGAGCGCTTGTTCTTCTTCTTGCTGATAGATTTTTATCCATCAGCGGTGATTTTTGGATACCGATGTTTGAGCCTCATTACTCCATCTTCTCGGGTTGAGTGTGTAGTCGTGGGTTTGTTTTCTTCTTGGTCTGTGTTGTCTTGTCACAGTAGAGCTGGTTTCACAGGGTCTTCTTGCGAAAGGGGGACAGAGCACCAAATACGGGGAAGTCCAGGCAAAACCGGGACACGTGGCCCATCCACAACCCCTTGAAACCTTTGTTGCTGCTTGCTCACTTCCCGCCTACCCCATTCCCCACGGGATTCACACCTCCACAACTTTTCCTGGCACACTGCGACCTCTGCTGCTACCCAGAGGAACGCGCAGTATTCTGCAAGCATCCCCATCCATCACTGTGCTTCTTAACGCCATGGCATCGTAGAAGAGAGCTCTATTTGGAGTCCGCGTTCCTGCAGGGTTTTTGTGCCTAGCAAATCTGCATGGAGAGGTGTGTTCCGATGACTTGTGTGTAGTCGTAGATGTGCACCAGTCACTTATGCTATGTTATGAGGCGTTCATACTTTTATCAAATTATCACCATAGTGAGCGCCTGACTTGGCTGCAGCTTGGCCTATTTTGCAGGTAGCTGCATGATTCCCCAGGTCACCACCACGGCCAGGGCTCTCAGCGTGGCACTCCCTCACATCACGGAAGCTGCCCGTGATGCATCCCAGGCACCCCAAAATCCTTGACCCATGACCCGTTCCTTACCTGAAACCTGGGCCGCTCCTGACATAGCTGACCTGGGCCATGGCCCACCCCACAGCCGTGGCACTTGATACTCTCCGTGCTGCATCTGGCAGATGGGGCTCAGCCTAAAATCTGTCCCCCGCCCCACCACCCGCTGGGCTGCTACTGCGTTTCTTTGGCAGCCCGGACGCGGCAGACCACGCCTCCCGGCATGTTGTTATGTGCTTAATGGCAACCCAGCGAGTTACCTGCAACCATCCCAGGTCCATTGCCTCTTCACCCCACCTTTTTGATAAAGAAGACAGGTTTCTGGACCCTAATTAATATCTTCCAGTACTACCGAAGCGCTAGGTCTATAAAGCTATTATGTTCTAGTTCAAACGGCTATTTTATTTTAAAAGGGCGAGGGGAAACCTGCCTGTGGAGTTTGCGAGGAATTGGCAGAGCTGCCCAAAAGGGCCACCAGGCTAGGTCTATACACCTTAAGTATTTCGCTCCTTGATGAGCTTTACATGTTCTCCTTTTTTGGACCAGGATTGCCTTTTCAAATGTTCCACGAGGCAAACTCCTGAATAGTAACGTGGGACTGCCAAGCCAGGAGGCCCCATGTGGCCCAGAGTAGAATGCTCCGCGTGAAAGGTGAATGTAGTTATGAGAACAATTTATTTTATTTATTTTTATTTTTTATTTACCACATAGCAATATAAAAATTACCATACCTTTACAAATGAATGGCAAAACATTTCAAAACAATCTTTATAAGGCAACGCTCATAGATCATACATTTTTTGAGGTGGCCTTTTAGTTCAGAATAGAAAGAAAAAGGAGAAAAGAGGAAAGACACCAAGAGAGGAGACAACACCAAAAACACTTTTAAGATAGTAGAGCTTCCTAAAAACAAAACCAGGTGCACAGGCCCCTTTATATGAACGTATTACAAGTGCTGTCCCCAAAGAGCTATCTCTCTTTTCGGGATCTACATTATCTTGTGTCCATAGGGGCAAGTAGAAAATCTCTTCCGGAAATTTTGTTACAGCAAATACCAAGCGGAAATATTCCCCTCGGCACAGTTCCAACCACCAATCATCGACAGTCCTTGTTTGAAAGGCACTCACAAAATAAATCACCCAGGAGAGAGATCTACCCCCCACTCTCTACCCGGAGAAGCGTCTGACCCTCAGAGGGTTGGACGTGGATGAGCGGAGGGCTCGAGACGAGAAGGGAAGTGATTAGGAGGAGAGAGTTGAATGCAGTATGGTCCCCGGCCCCAGAAAGCCTTGTGGACAATGCAGGGGGTCTTGAACTTGATCCTTTCAGCCACTGGGAGCCAGTGGAGAGCTTTCAGGGCTGGAGAGATACGATCCCAGGGCTTGAAGCCAAGGACAAGTTCCACAGTCTTGTTCTGAATTAGTTTCAAGAGGGCGAAGAGTAGAGGCAGGTGTTATAAGAATGACTGTTGCAGCAGTCCAGCCTAGAGAGAACCATGACTCTGAAGACAGTGAACTTCTGGGGGAAAGTGAGAAAGGGAAGAATGCCTCTGAGGAGGTGCAGCTGGTAGTGGGACTTCTGAGAGATGTTCGTGATGTGAAGAGAGAAGGAGAGGGTGGAATCAAAGATGACACCAAGGTTTTTCACCTCACAGGAAGGCACAGGTAAAGAGCCCAATGGCGGCCACAGTGAATGAGGGAAAGTGAGAGCAGGGGTCCCAATGAGAAGGATTTCAGTCTTACTGACATTCAGGCAGAGATCCTTACAGGCACACCATTCCTGAATTGCGGATAGGCAATCGGAAATGAGCGAGAGAGGAGAGAAGCCAGAAGTGAGGCTGAAGGAGAGCTGAGTGTCAGCTGCATAACACTGACAGGAGAGAAGGTGGAGATGAGATGGGCCAGAGGTGCCAAGTAAAGATTGAAAAGCCAGGGTGAAAGGGTAGAGCCATGGGGAACACCACATGTGGAGAGAAAGGTAGCGGAGAGAAAGGACACCAGTTGGACCTTCCAGGCTTGATCGGAGAGGAAGGAGGTCAACCAGGCTAAGGCCTGATCTGTGATGGACAGGTTGTCACAGAGATGATAGATCAGGATGACGTGGTTGACCATGTCATAAGCAGAGGAAATATCAAGGAGAATGAGGACAGAAGAAAAGCTAGAGTCAAGATTTGAGAGCAGGTCTTTACGGGTGTTCAGGAGAGCAGTTTCTGTGCTTCTGGCTGCTCTAAAGCCAGAATGATGGTCATGGAGACAACTAACAGATTCAGTACAGAGAGTAAGCTTGGAGATGGCCAGCTTTTACATGAGTTTGCCCATGAAAGGAGTGATAGAGATAGGGCGGTAGTTTGCAAGAGAAGGAGAATTGGCAGAAGGCTTCTTTGGGGGGGGAGGTGGGGTGCACAAGGGAGTGCTTTACAGGGAAGGGAAAGATCCAGTTGCAAACGAGTGATTGTAGAAATCGTCCAAGGCTGGAGCGAGGGTGTCAATGTGGTCCTTGATGGTTCTAGAGGAGCAGGGGAGCACTTGTCAGGTTCTGAGCCAGCCAGACAAGATGTGAATATGAGTGTACTCACCTAGATACCTTAAATACTCACCAGGAGACCCTTACGGGCGTCTTAGCCACAATTCAACTCTGTGATACCTCGTTCGTCCACGACAGTCCAGGCCCCCTCAACACGAGGGAGACCTTCTCAGCAATATACCCTACTGCCCTATAACCAACCAGGTCAGATGGGTCTATTACTTGAAAGAGCTTTAAACCCTAATCTCACACGCTCCCATAGCAAGCTGAGAAAGCAAGCGAAAATCCTGATTAGGAATTACACTAGAATAGGACAGGGGCAGTAGAAGTAGTATCAGGAAGATAGGGCACTAACCTAAGGAAAAGGAGCTAAGATCTCAGTAGAACCCGGGGAGAGTGTAGTATATAGAAGTCTCAGAGGTCCAAATCCAAGACAAAGGGAGGAAAAAAAAAAGGAAGGAATGTTAGTAAGGGGGCTATCCCGGGCGGCACTAGGGACGCACTAGTGACGGGTTGTAGCACAGTGAACACAGGGCAGCGTCCACAGTCTTTGTGCCAATGAACCCGCGGAAGGAGGTGAGTAGGGGTCTTGAGAGGGAGAAGGCAAGGGTAAGGCAGAAAGCAGGGTATGAGTGCAGGAGTAGGGATAACCCCTGCAGCGTGAGAACTGCACTGAAGGAGTGTGCAATTGAGGGTGGCAGAGAGTAATCACCAACCTCTGTCAGGGAATCCAAGGTAGTCTGTGTCAGTACACAATCAGGCCAAAGAGATGAAAGAGAGAGTGGGACACGCCAGGTAACACGCCGAGGTCACAAGCCATGCGGGAAACATCAGGACAAAACATAATCCAGCAGGAGTCCAAGTAACAGGCAGGGTCAGCAACGGGTAGGCGAAGAATAATCCAAACAGTAAGCAAAGGCGAAGTCCATAGCACGAAGTAGGGTCAGTAACGAAGAGTTCAAAACAATGAAAAGGAACAAGGCTTAGAATATCCAGAAACAATCAGAAGCGCTGTCATGGAAGTCAGTGTTTCATTTATTGGCCTCATGGGATGGTGTGTTTGTGCCGCCGGCCCAATGGAATGATGCGGTTGTTGCGTGAGGTGGAAACCAGCATCACGTGACCGGGAGCCTTGCCAACTCGGCAGGAAGACAAGTCGCACTGATGAGACACGTACCATGTCTGCTGTTAACCGACTGTCTACAATGCCTGTGATAGCCCTAAAGAAGCAATGTACCTTTATTTTATTTTATAAGTATGACAGTATGTGCGCTATTTTGCCTAAGGGGGTGATTTTTAGATAAGTGTCTGTATAGCTAGTTTACTTTGACGTGTGAATTTACTAATAATCCGAGTGGACCCCATATACAGACTCCCCTTCAAACCTTACTTAGAGTATGCACCTCGCTACCACAGTAAAAATCCCTATGATTGCGAGCGCTGGGCACCCGCACATATACAAGCAGGTGCCGTGACAACTTAGAGACAGAATTCTAACTGCGCATGCGCGGTTCTTAGACACTGGTCTCGCGCGCATGCGCACTCCCTAAATTACACGCACAGCTCAGTTGCTCCACTGAAGCTACGTGAGCAACAGCAGCCGCGGAGCGACACATAACGAACTCGAGCCAACATCAAGCGCCCCAGGTAAAGACACAAAATAATGGTAGACTGACTGTGAACAGGAATAGCAGTACCTTACATTCTGCCCTCCTGTCCACCAGTCCTCCACCGAAATATCAGACTCCTTCATATGGACTGGACAGCCCGCGCATATCCAGCCCCACGAGTCCTCTAATGCCATCACACTAATCGATTACGATTTCTTGTCTGCTTGTTGCAGGGGCACTAAGCAGTCCCCCACAGACGGTTCCGACGCAGATCCAAGGGCCCTGGGACTGGGAACACAACCGCGCCTCTTGACCTGCACTTTTTCATCTAGGCTGCAGGCACAAGGGCTCCCCCCTGCTACTACCAGCGCAGAACCACCCATTTGAATGCACTTGTACGTGCGCCAAGGTAACCGGGGCTCCCTCATATGGCATATTTTCTATCAGCCCACAATAGTAAGAATATCAATGAGACACACATTGTTGTCTTCTTTTTCTTTTGTTTTCTCTCTTTTGCCTCTTCAAGCACATTCTTTGTCGAAGAAGCTGTGTCAGCAGATCCGCCAATATTCTACTATCAAACCCGCTGAGAACGGCGGTTTCACAGCCCAATTGTACACTGTGCCTCCTACCACGTGGAGCTAGTCTAAACCCAGGACACTTGTCCAGGTCAGTAAGTGAGCCACAGCAAGCCACAGGACAACTGTATATGTTGTACCCCCACTTGGTCTTTAATTGTTTTAATGCATGCAGGTCACACTAGCATTAGACTCATCCCTTTACAGAGATGCACCTAACAGCAAGTTTGCCCCGCACTTTTATGTATTTTCTATTTAATACTTTTCCTCTTTTACCACACACAGGGGTGACCAAGTCAAGGCCCAAGAAGAAGGCTCTAAGCCGAAACGTCACAGGACTACATAATTATGAAGGCTTTACTTCCTCCAATCCCGTCCATAAGTTGATCTGTCTCTAGACGTAGACCAAAGACTAGGTCCCTGTTTCTCTAAGAATTTACAGACACCAATTGTCTTGCACTTATTACTTACTCAAGACAAAAAACTTTGTTATTGATGGTTCAAGGTTTTCCCCTTTTTTCAGTTTTTTTCATTTGTTCATTTCTCTGTATTTGTCAAGTTTTTTGCCACAAATATGTTTGTTTTCTGTTCCTTTCTCAAATGCATTTCTAAAAATGAGAAAATGAATGTATTTTGACGAACGATGTACCTTAAAAAACACCTATACATCTTCTTGTAAAATCAATTGCATAGAAGATGTTGTGCAGTTACTAGCACTAAGTAATCCTTTTTCCCTAAAAAAATAAAAAAAGAAAATTTAAAAAAATGTTGCAATTCAAGGGCCTCTTTTGCTCATCTTTTTAGAATACCCTCTGACAGTTAGCCAAGTAACAAAGCTGATGTCAAATCCTATTTTGCATGCAAAATAATCACCCTTTACCAAAATGTATAGGTAAAGAGACCTAAAGACAAGTGGCAGGACGCCTCCTTACTCGTTCCATGTACTATTAGCTCTCAAGTCCTTCCACTTATTCATGAGCTTACCCTTCAGTTATACACGTACCATGTCCATGGCAACCGTGAGGACGCTGTCCAAGCCTGTAACAGAGGGCGCGCTGAATAACAAAAACAGGAGCGCATCTGAGTACGCAGAGAAGCCTGTGTGTTCTTGGTTACAGAAGGGGTTACATGTTTTGGGATCGTGGCAGCATCTGCTTGGACGATACTTTCATAGTTTAGACTTAACTAGAAACATCATCAGGAGTGAAGAGAAAGAGGAGAACAGAGGAGGAGGAGAGGGAGAGGCGGCCGGGGAGGGGCTGAGAGAGGTAGAGGGAGAGGACAGGATGGTTTAACATACATTATTAAAATGTGTAGTGTCTGGTTGTGTGATGGATTAGAGATGTGCTCAAACAATCCCTTGAAGAGTGCGTGATTTCACTGCAAGAGGGTTTCGTTTCTCCCACAAACCAACTCTAGAATAGTAATTTCTGGACTGCCAAGCCAATTTGGCAATAGCAACCCAATTTATTTGATATCCCTGCAAGTCCAGGGTATGGTTACGATTACTCATGCTCTTTCCACTGCTATTTTAAAACAGAACTGAGGGCGTTTGACTGCATCCTGATGTTAGCTGTTATTCGAAATAGTTGTGCGCATGCTGCTTGTTTTGATTTATCTTTTTGACTCAGACATTTCGGGACGTTGCAGACTAAGAGGCTCCGTTGAAACGTACTCATCTTCGGAACCGGCCTTCTCAACCTTGGTTGTCGGTTGAGCTTAAGGCAGCTCACCTAGAATTATGACAAGCTGAACGTAAATTACGTCTATTCTTTGGTTCCTTTAAGAGGCTAAATTATTGAGGACCACGCTGCTATCAAGTTAGCAAAGCAGAGCTTTTTTATGGGCACGGTGGAGTCAGAGTTAAATCAGTTGAAAGAGCTGTTTTCAGTTGTTAAATCCTTTTCTTCTATAACCACAAAGGTGATGGTTCGAAGGTTTGAATAAATCCTTTTCTTCGACAGCCCGCTTTATTCCTAGTTTGCTTCCTACTCAAATTCTATGCGACTCACTTGCTGAGTTTTTTATCAGTAAAATTGTTTGCATACATGAGCATATTCAACTTAATTTTCAAACTACTAGCACTATGAGCCTGGTAGAGATCCTGCCTGTTGTTCTACACTCTTGGTCTGGTATTCCTGTGTTTTCATCCGATTCAGTGTCTTAAGCTGTTACTTTGCTCAAATCTGCTGCACCCTCTGATCCTGTTCCTTTGGGGGTACTCAAGAAGATCATGCCTGACATGATCTCCTGGGTTGCTAGTGGTGTTAATGCCTCTTATGATTTGGGCACTATTCCTGAAACAAGCTTTGGTCATTCCTCTTCTTAAGAAAACATTGCTAGATTCTTCAGTGTTGGCAAATTTTCATCCAGTTTCACTTCTTCCATTTCTTATGAAACTGCTTGAGGCTCTGGTTGCACCTATGCTCTCTTCCTTTCTTGAAACCTCATCCTTTCTGGACCCCTTTCAGTCTAGATTCTAGCCTGTTCGGGGTACGGGGAGTGTGCTAGTGTCTGGTATTGAAGATTTGGCCATGGTGGTTCATCGGGTGGAGTGGGAGTCTTAATATTGCTAGATCTTTCTCCGGCATTCAACACTGTCAACCACTCCATCCTGCTGTCCTGCCTGGCCTTGGCTGGCCTCTCTGGCCTCGTCTTGGCCAGGTTTACTTCCTTCCCAATGGATAGGGGTCAACTAATTACTCTTCCTCCTTTTCTGTCCTCCTCTCACTCTCTGTCGTGTGGTGGGCCTCAAGGCTCTGCATCATTCCTGTTTAACATCTACGTTCAGCCTCTGATGGATCTCATCCGCTCTCACGACTTCCAGTATGTTGATGACACCCAGATCCTGGTCCGTTTCGATCTTGACTGGGTTGAGGTGTCATCTCGCTTGTGCGGATCCCTCGTCGTCGTGAAGGGTTGGATGGACAATAATTGGATGAAGCCAAACGGGAACAAGACAGAGATTCTGGTGGTGGGTTCTGCTCCTGATTCTGTATTTTGGACTTCTTTCTTTTGGTGGACATCTCTGGGTGAGTCTCCCATCCCAAGTGACTTTAGTAAAAAATCTGGATGTTTGTCTGTCTTCATCATTGTCAATGCTCCACATGTTAGTGCAGTCTGCAAGATGGGTCACTTTTTGTTGAAGGTGCTTCGCAAGGTACTGCCATTTCTGGCGGTTTCATTGTGGCCTTTGGTAGTGGCCGCGTTAGTTACTAGTCATATTGACTATTGCAAAGTGCTATTTCTTGCCCAGCCGATGGGTCTAATACACCGGCGCCAGCTTTTGCATAATTTTGCGGCACGGGTTGCTACTTCTTGCCCGTATGGTGCTCATATCAGCCCAGTTCTGCGTTCCCTCCACTGGCTACCGGTAACTAAAAGGATTCATTTTAAATCTCTTTGTTTAGTTCACGGGGCTTATTATAATCAGGGGGCTGACTTTCTTCATGATTAGTTGGTGCCCTATGTTTCGGGATCGTCTCTTAGCTCTGAGAATGCTGGTCTAGTGGTGGTTCCTAAATTTTGCCTTGTTTGGGTGGGCAGCCACACCTTTTCTGTTACAGCCGGCAAACTTTGGAACAACTTTCCTATTGCACTTAGGAACATCGAGAATCATCTTCTGTTCCATTGATCCTTAAAAACACTGTTATTTTAGGCCACACAGGTGGGGTTGCTTTTTCTGAGTTGCATACACTTTATGGCTTTGTAGGCACAATCTGTCAGGGCGACAGAAATAGGTTTTTGCAAGTAATGATTTGAAGCAAAGGTAATGAAAAATATGTCGCGTCTCAACTGTGTTGTGGTTACAAAAAAGCCATTTAAACCACTGGTACAGGTTATTGACTTCAAAAATACCCAGATAGGAGACAGCGCCAAATTTACTTTTGAAAAAGTATTTATTGCATGTAGCCCTTTGTATGACACGTGTTTCGGCTAAAACTATTAGCCTTTCTCAAATATGGGCTTTAGTTTCAAAGTAAAAGAACCAAAATTATACATTATCAGTTAATGAACAGAAACAGAAAAGTGACCAAATTATAGATTCACGATATGTGGTAAGTAAATAAAATTTGCAAACAACTGGAAAGAATAATTTCAAATTTTGTAGTAAATGCACCATTGGATCAGAATCATAGAGTATGATAGTCACAGAGAGTCAAGGGTTGGTGAAGGGGAGGATTCATAGTGTATAGAAAGGAGAAAGAGAGACAATTATGCAAACAATATATCAAATAGAAAAGAAAGATGGTGTGAAGAGAGAAAAAAGATAGTTCATTAGTCCCGATACTTTTAAAAAAAATAAAGTTTGCACATTTTTTAGCTGGTCATGCTATTGAAATAGTCTGTATCATTGTTACCTGTGTGGCTGTATATTTTCAAAACATAATATTTTTTGCGTTCATGAGTAACTGGGTTCAATCCCTAAGAATAAAAGAAATAAAATACACACGTGTAACATTCAGTCATCGGTTTCTATACTATGAGACCTGATTCTGTTCTTTACGTGAGTCAGTGTAAGTATTAATAGGGTCTTTAAAGTTACACTAGTTGTCTGATTACACTAGTGTTGTAGCAGTGCTAGGTCAATGCATCCAAAGGCACTCGACTTGATTGTGAGACGATTCTTAGTAAGTTCAAAAGCACATCTCTTGAGCATCATGTATGTGCAGTAGTTAGCGATGGTTAAATTTAGTTAATTAGTAAATGTTAGATCATTAGATCAGGAGGTACTAGTAGGCGATTGATAACTTGTATGTTCATGTACAATGTATTCCAATGATTTCAAAAGCACACGTAATGCGCATCTTGCATACACAGTGAATGCCACTTATATTTTACAAATAAATGCTTAGAAAAATTATTTTATCAAGATCTCTATCTAACGTTCAGAAGGCTAATAGTATTTTAATTGCATGTGCGATCAAACTTATCGTGAACGGACGGCATCTGTGGTTCTGCAAGGATCGAAACTCACTACATATTGCGTTTGCAGGTTTTCACAGATTTGCTCATAGTAATTTAAAGATGGTCTCTTACCTGGACAGATATCTTGCAGCGCCCTTGCGCTCGGCTTCATTTTATGTGTGTGCCGTGCAGCGTCTTAATTAAAGCATTGTTTGTTGCCGTCATCGTCATGGCGACCGCAATGGGATGGTCCTTTTATTGTTTCCACTTCGGGCGCTGTGTTGAGCGCCATCTTTTGGGAGGTATATCGACGTACTATCTATGTTTATTTGGTATCTTAGCCCTATTTCCTGTTATTTACAATTAGACAAATAGTGCTTGGTTCCTGCTCTGTTTATGTAAATAGCGGTATTGAGAAAAATAATTAAGTTTGTTTATTTTAAGGTGACATACTATTGGCTGAGCACCTTGTTATCAATGAATGTTGGTAAATTGCTGAACATGAGCGTCTTAAATTGGTTTGAATCAAATATGGCCTTGGTATAGGGGTATATAGAGGATATGTGATTGTGATTGGTTTGTGACTGAGATCTCTGTAATTACTACACTGTTCGAGGTTAGAGGATTCAAAGACAACTGCAAACACTATAACAAGCTGAGTTCCTCACTCTTACCCCTGGTCACTGTTATCAATTCCCTTACTTCCACCTCTGTTTTATGGACCTGCCTTTCCAGCACCATTATCTCTTCCCGCAGCTTGTTTTCCAGCAAGGTCCTCTCTCTTCCTGCGCACTCCCTTTCTAATCATCTAATCAGAAGACCCCTCCATGTCGCCATCCCCGAATCCCAGATAGTAGCCTGATCCACCTCCCTGTGTCCTTCAAAGCAAAGTACTCCTATATCTCCTTCTTCATCTCCACATGAAAAACGGGATCCCTCCACAGAGACTTGTTACATCTCCACATTATGTTGCGGGGGGACCAATCAGCCGAAGACAAGTCCAAGGATACCATGTCATGGTCCGACCACGCAACCCGATGGATCTCTGCTCCCAGGCCCCCCTCCAGAAGCTCTCTTGTGATGCATAGGTAGTCTATACAAGTGTAGGTCCCATGGGGTGCCGAGTAAAAAGGTGAACCCCCTATCATTAGGATGGAACAAACACCATACATCACACAGACCATGCGGATGCAAGCAAACCTGTAGGCCCTCCCCGCCCAGTGTAGGTGATCCCCATTGCCCTTCTATTGAGCTTTATGTTTGCCCACATACTGAGATCTCCACTCAGCACCAAGTATACAGCACCCTCCTTCAGAACCCTCGCCAACATGGGTTGGAGAAGGTGCAATTGGCACTGATTAGGGGCATAAAGCACCATAAATGTTATCCAGACCCCTTTCATGAGGTCGACAACAGTAGAGCCCTCCCTGCATCACACCTCCGGACTTTCTCTACTTCCATTTTCACTCTCTTGTAGATCAAAAAACCAATGCCACCGTTTTGCGTCATTCCCAATCCCCAATATGCCTGGCCCAAGAGGCTGTATGGGATTCTCCTCTCCTCCCCCTGTAAGAACCTCGTTTCCTGGAGAAAAAACACATCTGCCTCAATTCTGCGGAACTTGCGACCTGGGACCTTTTGGTTGGTGAATTGAGCCCTTTCACATTCAATGTGCACACATGAAGATGCTTATCCCTTCCCACCTTGTTCAGGGCAACCATAGCCTCACATCTCCGGCAAGACGGTCCACCTCTTACACCAAACAATCGCCCCATGAGTCAGATAAAATCAAACTGAACATTCCCCTTCCCCAACTGTATCCCCTCCCCGACTCTCTTCACTCTTCCCCACAGTTCCCCCCACCCAGCACACCAAACCTCCCAACACCCCAATCTCCCTCCCACCACCACCCCCTGTGCCTGGTCCCGACCAGTTACTGTCACTGGGCGAAGAACTGGCCCAAAAGTAAGACCTGAAACGCCGGGTCGAGCACATTTCAACCTTAGAACAAGAGCCCCCTCCATCTTCCAATGTTCCAATAACTTTCATAATACCACCACCCCTCCTTCCACAGACCCCAAACTGTTCCCCCACCCCCAGAACTGGGTCCCAAGTCAATCTCCCTCTCCTGGGACCCCTTGCTATAAAAAAAAACATCCCTGTCAACAACTGTCAATGCCTCTGATACTCTGGTGAAGAGGGCACACAGCTATAGACTGACACCATCTATAGTGTTCAACCTGGGGGGAGTTTAACTTTCATAATTTCCGTGCACCGGGGACCTTGCACTTGCCAGAGCCTTTCTTTTGCCAATGTCCACCTCCCAGGTCCTTCGGCCTCTCCTTCTGGCCTCTAGGCCTCGTCCCCCATTGGTTCTCTCGTGACCCTCTTAATGTCATCCTCGGAGATCAACTTATAGTCATATCGATCCACCTCAAAAGAGATAGAGACAAGGAAGCCCCATCTGTACCTCACTCCTTTCCCATTCAGCCATTTTGTAAGTGGCATGCACAAACGCCTCTTTGCCAGCGTGAGGGAGGACAGGTCCTGGAAGACCATAATCTTGGTGTTACCCACTGTCACGGCTCCTGCTCCTCTCGCTTTCTCAAGGATCTTCTGCTAGTCTGAATAGTTATGCATTAAGGCCAAAACTGACCTCGGGCCCCTACCTGCACCGCCTGCTCTATGCACCCTGTCAATTTTCAGCTCATCAATTGTGCCATCTCTGAAGAGAGCTTTAGCCACCATTTTCCGTAGGTCTCTCTCCATTTCACTCTCCTTTTCCAGGACCCCAAAAAAATAAAAGTTATTCCTCCTTTCTCGGTTTTCAAAGTCATCCATTTTAGGTATCATTTCTCCCTCCCTCCTCTCCAGCTCCGCCATTCTCATGTCCAGCTGGCGGTGCATTGTCGACAGCGATGTCTGGTTTGTCTCCACAGCTTGTAACCTCTCGTCATATTGTCCATCCAAACATTCATTTTGTCCACTTTGCCTCCAGCGTCCACCCTCATACTGCAGATCTCCTCCAGCAAGGAGGCAATGTCTTTTTTTGTGGAGACCGGGTCGTCCCTTCCCTCCTGCATGCTCTGACCTGCAATTGGGCTTCCCGGTTCCGGGCTCTGCAAATACTCAAAATGTTCCTGTTTCAATTTCCAGTCCATGTGGTCCGGGAGCCCCTCTGATTGAGCCAGGACTGACGGCCTGCTGATTGAACCCCCTATGTTCCCACTCTCCCATTGCAAGGGCCCACAGCCACGCCAACCCTGTTCCAAATCAAGTATGGGCCTTCTACCACTGGCCTTCCACCAGACGCGCGGGACAGGGGCACCAGCCAACTCCTTATACCACCGACCTGCTGTGCTTGTTACAGTTCCACCCGCTCCAGGGTTCTGGCAGTTCTGCTCAGGATGCCGGAAGTCTTCCCAGGTCCTTTTGTCGCCGCCACCACCACCTGGTCTCACAGAGGTAGAAAGGAGACACGACCAACCTAACAAATTCTACGCACCGATATTACACAGTAAACTCCACAGGCAGGGGGTCCTGTCACCACTGCTTCACTTCTCTCATCACAGGTACAGAAATCGTATGTGCAGGGAGGGATCAGTTTAACCCTAGTATCAGAGTCAAGCCACACTCTGCAAGTCTCTCAACGTCACACTCAGTTCCAGGGCAGTCTTCCTACAGCAATGTGACTCAGTTCCCTCAAAAGCCACTATATTGGCCAGAATGATTGAGGCACACACAATTAGACAAACCTTGACTCCTGCAGTAGCCACAAGACCACCAGTGCACCACATCCCCGGTTGTCTCTCTGACTTGCTTACGCAACAGACGTCTCAGGCCAAATGGTGAGAAATTACAGGTTGCAGCAACAAAGTCACTTCCGCTCGTGCACCCCAACACAAGATGCGCGGGTCAGAGAGCAAAGGACAAAAAACAGAGAACAGCATAGAGCAAATTTCACTCAGGTCTCTCTCACCACTCCAGTGTCTCAGCATGTCTCTAGGCAGTCAATACTAGAGTAAAGCACCATACAGCGTCACAACTCTACAAGGGTCATCAATCCACACCAGTCCACTACAACCTCTGGCCACCTCCGACAATCACCATGTCAGTGGGTCAAAACCATTCAGCCAGGTTGTGCAGCACCTGTGTTTTCTAATTATTCAGTGCAGAGCTAACTTTCAAGTTTTGTGTATATTGTGCTGAGGGGACCTGCTTCGTTTACACTTTTGCATAGGCTGATCCCCTATGTGCAATTTTCAACATTTGCACTGTGGAGTGCATAAGTAAAGAGAAAAAGTTGGCATATACGCTTGTATGCTCATGTACAGGAGGACAGAGCGACCTCTGAATGTGCCCATGAGATTCAGAGCTCGTCCTCCAGTGCTTTAAAACGAGATAGCTGCACCTTGAGGAGGATGGGGTGCAGGATTCTCTTACGCCAACACCAATCAATAAGGACAAGTCAATGGTTTGGCAAAGGGAAGTCCGTTTAATGACAAGTTAAAAAAACAGGGAAACAAATGGAAATCAAGTGTGATGCGATCGCCCCTCTCGCTTCAACTTCCAAATTCTTCATTCAGACAGCAATTCTTATAGGCAAAATTCGTCATCATTGACGTGTAACACTCAAAGTTTGTCATGCAATTCTATTGGTTGGGAAAGATAACTTAAGTATAGGTACTATATCTGTATATGGTAATGGAGTGTGAGGATTGGATAACTCTTATCGGGTGGGCATCTATGCCCATCCCGCAACATCACTCATGATAGACGTCACTACAAGTACGACGTCTCATTGGTTCTACTAGCTATAGGACCCTAGATTATTTAGTCCGTTGCGATTGGGTCAGATACACCCCAGGCATAAATCTCCACTTTAATTAGCAGCATGCAGAATGGACACCCAGATGCGGTGTGCCCCAAGATTCACCCTGCCTCCCTTCCATAAATCAGTACTTTAGGGCTATGTGTCAATTAGTTGGCTTAGGTTGGCCTCGAAACTGTAGCTTCTTATCAGGAAAAGTTATGGCATCCTCTGGTTTGGGTGACATCAGACGTTGGTACCTCTTCGCACTTGGCTGGTCACGTGTCAGTTCACCGTGAATCTGCTTCATTCTCCCTCTATTTGTGTATTTGATTCTTCCTTTAGCCTCGCCACCTGCCTGGGCCTCCTTATCTCAACCTTCACTGGCTGGCTGCTATGCTCTTAAGTTTTGTTTCTTCGAAGTTGCCGCTCTCCTCCCTTCCTGGAGTTGACCTCGAATTCCTAGGCATGAGCCGCTTCTTACTGAGTTTCGATTCTGCTCTTTCGTCTGGCTTTGAGCTAGTATTTGAAACCTGGCCTGTTTGTCCTTCACCATCCAGGGATTAATTCTGCGTTTATAAAATGGAGTCGCACTTGTATAATGTGCTTCTCGAGGTAGATATATAGTTGGCGCTTGCCGCTCTATCCTTCTACTAAGCATTGCAAGCAGTATCATTTTCTTAGCTTCTTGCGTTCCAAGCCTATTTACAGGCATTTAGCCAGTTGCATTTTTCAATCCTGGTTATGTCTCCTTATATTTCAATATTGCCTCTTCTTCAATGTTGATTACATCATTATTCGTAACATTTCATCTTTGTGTGACTTCTTTTGATCCGCCTTTTGTTTGTCTGTGCGTCTGTCCAGGCCCTTGTGTTGTTCACCATTTGCCTTCGATTAAGGCCCTTTGGGTCTCTTCGGGGACAGTTTGTAAGTAGTCTTCATTTCGTGTCAACTGCTGGTATGGTTGTCTCAATGATGGGTACTGGACAGAGCCCCACTGTGGCTCTCTGTTGGTTTATTTGCTCCTTATACGTCACATATCTTGGGGAGTATGCTTCTGGTATCTCAAAATGGGTGGCTGGAGTGCCGGCCATATTTGGGACCTCCTCTACACTCCCCCCTCTGGTCGGTTCCTCAGTCACTTCTGCTTCCTCCTTTTGATTAGTCTTACTTGGTTCTTCTGTATCCACTTCTTCATCTTCTGGGTTTGCAAATGATGGTGTGAATGTGTGTTTCTTTGGGGTCCATATTTTTATCACTCCTTTCAGGCTTCCTGCTGTTTCCACGTGTTCGTCTTTGTTCCAGGTCATAAACTGACACTGTCCATTTGGGCTGCAATAGATCCATTTCCCTTCATATCTTCTCTGGTTCCTGGTGTACACAAACTTTGCTCCTTCTGGTGCAAATTCGCTGGCCTTCACAAAGTCTCTTATTTCTTCATCTGTCAGGTCTCTCGGCTTCCATCCTGGTTCGACATTGATCATGATCTTCATCCCAATGGCTTTCTTCGCCGTTTTCTGGCATTGTGTGATGATTATCTTGATAACACAAAACCCTAGTAGTATCATCGATAGTAGGGCTCCCAGAAACTTCAACATGTCTGCCACCCATTGTGGGACCCATGAGACTAGAGTTCCAAACCAGCTGTCATCATCCACTTCGTCAGTTTCATCGATTATCTGGTTCTGTAGGTTTGTCAGCATACTTATGGCTGCTGTTAAGGTTCCATTTTCTTCATCATGCGAAGGTATAAATGTGCAGCATGACTCTCCGATTTTTGCGCAAGCACCTCCATTCATCGCTGTGATCATGTCAAGTACATATCTGTTCTGGAGAGTCATTAATCAAATTGCTCTAAGTTCTTCTTTAATCGCGTTGAATCCTTTTATGGTGGTGTTGATGGTCTGTAATAATTCCCATCTGGTTATCTGCAACCATTTGGTATTTACTCTGACTTGAATTATTGGCATGAATATTGTTGTGAATACTGATGAGGTGAGGCTGAACGGCCTGTGTTCAAATGGGATTGCATGGAATGCTTCTTCTGATTTGGCAGACAAGTAATTTTCTCTTTTCATTCGGGATACCAGCTCCACAAATCTCCTTTTCCTCAGGTGGGCATCTGCCTTCGGGAAGCTGTCGATGTTCAGGTCACTTTTCAGGATCACTAGCGCTGGAACGTGGACGTTCACTATTGTGCATATGCCTCCCCAGTTTCTTGGCAGTCTTATGTATGCCTTGGATCCACACGCTCAGTAGTGATCCATTATAACTGCAGTTCCGAGAGTCATTCCTGGAGCTTCGAAGATTCGCCCGCAGTTTTGATTCTCTCCCATCATCCTCGTGCCATTGTTTCTGAAGCATAATTTTGGCCTTTCCAGTGGTACTATCTCGCAAGGGTCCTCCTCTGTCCTCGACCCATGTTAGTAACTTTACCAACTTTGGCCATAGAGGTTTGCACAACCTCTGTGAGTTTTCTATTGCTTCTTTGCAGGCTCCAAGGACGATCCATGCTCGTCAGATCACCACTCCTTCTTCCCATCCATTCAGTGAAACCACTGTTCCCCAAATCTGCATTTGGCCTCTGTTTTTCCAAATTTAAGCTTCTTCTGGAGTTTTTCCCTGGACGTTCAGTCTCGGGTTTATTTACCATCTTATTTCTGTTCCTTTAACTTCAGGCTTTTCGTACCTGATCACGTGATTCCTCGTACGGGTTCTATTTCTTGTCTTAATGTCCTGGACATAGCCATCTCCATCAGGGTAATCCGTTTCAGTTGCCCATATCAATGAGGCGTCCCTCCCCATAACATGTCCTCTGGTGTTGCACATTGCTACTTGTGAAAGACAGTGTGCTGTTGGGACATCAATTTCTACTGCCACGAAGATCTTGGATTTCCCCATGCTATACGGTAGGAGTGCACAAACGAAGCATTCTCTTTCTGAATTCCTTCTTCCGACTTCCTTCATGTGCTGGTACCAAATGTTGTTTCCTAGATGTGCTGTGCTGTCCAGGTAGTCATTTAGTTCATTGTTATCTTCATGTGGGCTTCTCTTGATTCTTAGTTTCTTTCTGTAGTTAGCTATAACTACATCTCTAAATGCGTCTGTGTGACTTTTCCTTGCTGGGGTCTCTCGGGCACGCCGGTCAGCGGAGCAGGTTTCTTTATCTGCATCGATCTGGTAGGTGGAGGCTTTGCAATTCTGTCCTTCTCTTCTTGCATTCTTTTCCTGTCCTCCATAAGTGCCTTTATCAACCACCAGCCTGTCATCGGCCCAGTGTATGGCTGCATTGTGGGCCTGGTACTTGTTCCTTGTGTTGGAACTTGTGTGCTTGTCAGTACAGTCTCTGCGGTTTTATTTTTCAGTTCCTCCTGCCGTTTCTCCGCTTTAGCTATAAACGGGAATAAGTAATCTATCAACATTTGTGTCCTTGCAGTGAATTCTCTCGTAGCCGCTTCTGTCTTCTTGAGGGCTTTTGCTATGTCTGCTCTGGTTGGCCTTTCACTTGATTCTTTTCGGTCGCTCTCATTATTTACTGGGACGGGTTGTCCGATAGGCAGTCTTGTGCTCTCTGCTGCCTTTGGTCGAGGTTCTGCAGCCATTGACACTTGCCCAAGTTCATGTGCATTTAGTGTGTGGGTGCGTGTTGTGGTCAGTGCTATGTTTTCATTTGTTCCGTGGTGACCCTGTCTCCAGCTTTTCTCTTCATTCGTTAACTTAAGTGTGTGTGTATCACTGCCAATTATATTCATTTGTAGTTCGTTTACCTTACCATCAGATTTTCTCAGGACTGGAATAACTATCTAAAGTCTGGGTGCTTTTGTGGGACCTATTTGTACATTATCCGGTGGGTGCACTGAGTTTGGAACACTTTGCGCACCAATAAAGAATGCAGTTCTGATTGTTAATGACAGAAAGACAATGATAATCACTATGCATATACACATAATCACGCGGTACGACAGATGGCAGCATTTCCTTCCAGGGAAGCGGGGGTGCCCCTCTGTTTGTGGGAGGACGAGGTTACTGTTCTGGGCCCCCATTTCAATCATAGCAAATGTCAATGTTTTATTTTTTTTCACTTACTCCATTATTGTTTCTCAGAAAGTTTGTATCATAAAGTGTCTGGTGCTTCGCAAGTGTCCCCCCTCTTGCGGGTGACGATTGTCTCTGGATACAGGATACAGTTCCCTTGCTAGACTATGGAAAATAGATTAGACTAACACCTTTGGTGAGTCACATTTATCGTGCATATTCAAAATAGGTGACTTCCCAGTCCACCCCCGTATCTGCTTCAATTCCGAGGACATGCTAAAATCTGTTCAATGCGATGCAAAAATGGGAAAAAATTGAAAAAATGGGAGTTAATCAAAAAATAAAAAGGTGAAGTTCTTGTCTCTGTCCTCTCGATCTGTCCCTCGGCAGAAGGATGACTTGGTTGGTTCTGCTCCTTCGATCTGTCCCTCGGCGGAAGGTTTCACTGGAATCTCCTAAGATACTCTCTTTGAAAGTTGGACAGCTCCACTTGGAGCATGATGCCATGGAGGAGCGTTCCCATATGCGCAACATTAGCTGGATCTCTGATGAAGGTGATGACGTCAACCTCGGCAGGTCTCCCCACCATTTCTGGAAAGTCAGTGACTAGGCCAAACAGGACATTGTGCACCAGTCGGCTGTCCTCGGGCGACAGAGACATTTGTTCTGCTTTGCTGGGTTCCTGATCACAGGCCCTTCTTTAGACGTTAACAGATCTTGCACTTTTCAGCTGCGTGGATTGCGACTACATAGTTCAGTTTGACCCACAGCTGGTTCAAATGTTCAGTGTTTGTTGGATCTCCAATGAATGAAAGAGTGTCTGTGGTTCTCCCGATAAGGTCTCGGCACTCTTCGATTATGCGAAAGAAAAGTGTATAAGTGAGTTTATCTATGATCGCCTGCGGTGGAAGCATTTGGGTCTTTATCACTATATTCTGGTAACACAATGAAAGCTTCCGCTATGACAGTAAACAGTTGCCAGATTACTTTCTTGTTGGCAGGGTCTTGGAAAAAGTCTGCGACACTGGTGACTCTCCCTACAAGTGATGATATGTCTCTAGTACTCATTGAAAACAGGACAGCACATCCCTTGTGATATTTCTGCTGGGTGACACCATAAATGCTGCAAAGCGATGTCTTGCTTTTTGATGATTTAGGATGCTGTGTTTAGCTCTTCAGGCAAAAGTCTTTGTTCATAATCTATTCGAGTCCTGCTTGTCAACAATGCTTTAGTGTGATTTGATTTACAAGTTCATGTCAACAAACATGTTGTGGCTTAGATGCGCGATTTCTTCTTCTCCCTGAAACTAGGATGTCCTTATCCCCTTTTTTGCTTAGAGGAAATGTCCAGTTTAAGCCACAACTTGCAACCGTGTTCTTTGTCTTGGCTTTGCTGCTCATGCGTCCTTCGTCCTTGTCATGGATCTCGTCTGCACGTGCTGAGGTTCTTCCCTGTTGTCTGTGGTCTCTTTTTGGTGGGGTGCAGCTAGAGGGCTTTCTCCGATATAGGGCTTAATGTCATTGAGAAAAATCCATGCTCTCCTGCCCTGCAAATTTACCGCTGATGGAGTGCAGTCCTCTACGATGAAAGGGCCATTGAATCTTGGCTCGTTCCATCTTTTCCTCGTGTGGTTTTTTACCAACACGGAGTCTCCAGGGAAGATGAGTGGCATGCATAGACCTTGGACTGCGTCTGTTTCAGCATCTCCTGCTGTGTTTTGGGCTGTGCTGCACCCTTTTCGTCGTCGCTGTAGTTGGTCTGAAATTACAGTAAGGCTGGATGTCATGCAGTTCAGATATTTTTGCAACTCGGTTCCCAGGAACTCTCGGGTTGACTGGGCATCACATCTAGCTCTATTGCGGGGGGTAAGAAGGGTTCTCATTCTTCTTCCTGTGACTATCTCATACGCCGTAAAATGATGGTCAGAGCCTGGTTGGTTCCGAAGAGCATACACTGCTAGTGGAAGGCAGTGCAACCATCCCCTCTTTAGAGTAAGCTTCAACTTGGCTATCCTTTCCTTTGAAAAGCCGTTGAGCCTCTCGCATACGCCATTACCTTCTGGATGATACGCCGAATAGAGCTTGTGCTTTATACCAAGCAGCAAGCTGATCTGCTCAAAGACTGCGTTAACAAAATGAGCCCCGTTGTCTGACCTCATCACCTCACACACCCCCCATTTAGGGAACACTTCCCTCACCAGGAATTTGGCAGCACAGGTTGAGTCTGGGTGTGTACAGGGACCTGCTTCAATCCATCTAGAGAATGGACACACCACTACAATTAAGTACCTGTACCCGTTACACACTTGAATCATGTCGACATAGTTGATGTGCAAGTGCTGAAAAGGCCCATTTGGTCGGGGGATGACTCCTCTCACTACTTTTAATGTGTGCCCAGAGGTGAATTGCTGGCAGATTATGCAGTTCACCATAAAGAATGCAACATGCTCAGCTAAATTCGGTATAAACCAGTCTTCTGCGAGCGTTGCTGCTAGATTCTCTTTTCACATGTGAAATGGGTAATCAACTGCTTCAATGCTATCTTTAGTAGGGCTACAGGCATTACTGGTTCACCAGTGCTGCCTTGCAACCACAATCCATCAGAGGGGTTTAAAGAAAACCCTCGACGTTTCCACAGGTTCTTTTGGTCCTGAGGTGCCTCCACTTGAAGCTCCATCAGTTGTGTCTGCCCCATACTGCTATAGGCTTCTGGTGTGGCTCATGCTATCATCATCCGTTCATGGGTGCATGCCACTTCTACTTCCATGATCATTTCACTCTTGGATGCCATACTCTTGGCTTCCGTGTCTGCTGCATGGCTTCCGCGTGACACGAAATCTGTCCCTTTGGTGTGGGCGGTGCATTTCACGACCGCTATGCCCACTGGGATCTGTAGTGCCTTTATCAGCCTGTCTAATAAGGATGCATGCTGCACCAGCGTGCCATCCGCTCGGAGGTAGGCCCTCCTTTTCCAGCGTGCAAGGCCTGCATGCATCGTGGATGTCACATAGGTGGAGTCACTGTACACCATCACTTCCTGGTCTGCGTGATTCTCAATGGCGAGTATCAACGCCAATAGTTCTGCAGCCTGCGCTGAATAATGAGATGGTATTCGTGCACTGACGAGTACTTGAAATTCTCGGTTTGCTATGTGTTTCATTACGGCAACGCCTGTATATCTTTGTCCGTCTTCTTGGTCGATTCTCAAAGAACCGTCAATGAAAACGATCTCTCCTCCCGCCAGGGCATTTTCTTTCACCCTCTGGATTTCATCATAGAATTCTTCCTAATTTGCACAGTCATGTATCAGCTCCCCTTCAGTGACTGGCTCAGCTATGAACGTCGCTGGGTTTACTGTTTTACATCGAACTATTTTGATCGATGGGTTAGATATGATCACTTCATAGGCAGAAGCTATTTGAGATGTCAGCATAGCCTTTGGCTTCTCTAAGATGGCAAATAATGAGTGCTCGACGTATAACGTCATGGAACATCCCATTACAATGGATGTCGCCTTTTCTATGGCAAACGCTGCAGCACCTAAGCTTTGTTTGCATGGGAAGTGGCCCCTCATGACTGGGTCCAGGCTCCCACTATAATATGCTTGGGGTTTGTACCCCAATGAGGTTCTTTGAGCGAGTACTGCCGTCATAACGCTGCCATCTGTGTGCGAGAATAGGTAGAATTCCTCTGCATAATTAGGAATCTCGAGAGCTGGAGCCGTACAAATCACTCTCTTGAGTTCTGTAAACCCCTTTTCCATTGACTCGGTCCATTCGATCTCTCCCCTTGTCACATGGATCTTCCTTAAGGCCTGGAGCAAGGGCTTGGTATACGAGCTGTAATCGAAGACCCATGCTCTAACATAATTGCACAGGCCTAAAAAGCTCTGCATTTGTTTACCGTGAGTGGCTTTGCTGTATTCATGATTGCTTCAGTCCTTTCTGGGGTTACCTTTTTCCCCTCATGCAAAGTTAACTGGCCTATGTACAGCACCTCCTGTTGACAATATTGCAGTTTTTCCTTGGTAACCTTATAGCCCTTCTCATCCAGTATAGTCAGTAACTGAACAGAATCGCACCTGCATTGCTCTTCTGTGGTGCTGCAGATCAGAATGTCATCCACATACTGCAAGACGACACTTTCTACTGCAATATTGCTCAGGTCCATCTCAAGGACTCTGTTAAAGATGGACGGGGATGCACAGCACCCCTGTGGCAACCTCATGCTTTTCAGACGCATTTGTCTGAATGTGAATGACGTCAGATCTTGTGACTCACGGTGCAACTGGATTGAAAAAAAGGCATTTTTCAAGTCAATCACCATGAAATATGTTGCCGCGACAGGTATATTACACAAAATTGTAGATGGATTAGGGACTAGAGGGAACTCAGCTTTAACAATATTGTTTAATGCTCTCAAATCTTGGATTAAATGCCAAGACCCTCTCTTTGACTTCTTGACAGGATAGATCACCGTGTTACAGGGTGACTCTGACGTCACTAGAATGCCCTGGTCCATCATGGTGGAAATTGTCTTCGCGATTCCTTCATCTGCCTCTCTGGACATGGGATATTGTCGCACTCTTGGTAAAATTGCTCCTGGTTTCAGTTTAATTTTCACTTCCCCCACCTCCTTCAGGAGGCCTACGTCATATGGTCCTGTAGTCCATACTGAGACAGGCACTTGGGCCATGTCCACATCAAAGTATTCCGGACGTATCAGTGCCAACATCATTCTCTGAGGCACTTCTCTTTTGATCATTTTCACCCAAAATATGAGACTCCCTTCCACCCTCGTCTCTTCTCAGTCAGGTTGTTCTTCAAACAGATCATCATCGGTGACGTCAGTCACTCGATACCCTTCTTCAATGGCTATAATCACACATCATTGTCTGCCTTCATCATCGTATGCTTCGACCAAGGCTACCTTCCCTCGTACTGCTGCAGTATGTATCATGAAGGGAAATACTTGTCCCTCCTCTTCATGCATAGGTTTTCTTGGTCTGAATAGAAACTCATCAGGGGTTCTCATAGTTCTATCTGTGAGGCCTGGCAATCCTGCCATAAGCACACGCATGCCATATGCGAAGACCTCTGGCTCTAATGCCCTGATTATTTCACACACGTTTGAATAATGCATTCCCAGAGTAGAGCATATTAGCCCTCATCTGTAAACGAGATGGTCATATTCAATTTTGTCATTAAATCTCGACCCAAAATGTTTACTGGGGTCTGACGCGAATACAACAAAGGTGCATTCATTTCGCATTCCCCTATGGAGACTGGGAGTGCGTCCATAAAGGGAACTCCACTGTGAGCTCCTGTAAAACTCTGAGTATCTATGGCCTCGCCGGACAAGGAAAACTTGCCTTCTCGTATGCACGAGCGTGTTGCCCCCGTGTCAACTAAGAAGGAATATTCTTTACCGCCTATGGCGACATTCACCCTAGGTTCCCTATTAGGGTCTGGTGTCACTGATAGGATAGAGCACATCATGGTTCCCAGTGAGCTGCCCTACTTCATGTATAAGTTCGGTCCACTGTACACTTGTGGATTTTCTCCCTTCCCGGGGTTGCCCTCCCTAGCGGATTTTGTGCCTTGTGGAGGTTGCAGTGGTGCCTGTTGGAATTGCCCTTGTGGCAAATTCCCCATGCTCGGGGGTTGAACCCCCTGCTGCGCACCCTGCTGCATGCCTGGTGCTTGCTGCTGCACTGTGTGATTCTGTGCACCGCCATGTTGGGAGATCGCAGGTGAGTTTGCTGCGCCTGCTCCCACTCCTTGGCTATTTTGCCACGTGCCTTGGCTTCTGCACGAGTGCGCCAGATGCCCTGTCATTCCACACAGCCAACACACTGGCGGTGGTCGAAGTATTTGTCCATTTGACATATCTGGACCACCCATTTGCAAGTTTTGAAAACCTCCTTGATTCCCTTGGAAACCTCCCTGGCTACTCTGCCATCCTCTTCCTCTAAATCCCCTTCCCCTTGGGTATTGTCCTATGATACCCTGGGTATTCTGCGGTGGGATAACCACCTGTTGTGCATTCTGTTCAGCTGGGTTAGTTAACATGGCTCCTTCAAGAGCATACTTGGATCATTTCTTTTGCACCAGCTTTGCTTCCTCACCTTTTCGAGTTGCCTCCTTCTTCCGATTCCTTTCCTGCAACAATCTACAGTAGTGTGTGATAGTTAGCTGTATTTCAGCCTAAGGTTTGGCCTCAACTCCTACCAATTTTTTGAGTTGTTTCTGCACTGGTTCTGGCAACCCTTGGCATAAAATATGGTAAAACACTGGCATGGATTTTGTCCAAGATTCATGTGTTTCGAGCACCCATGCATCTTGGAAATTCTGGATATAAATTAACAGATCTTCTGACTCCTTCATTTTGCGACTCATTATAGCTCCCATATCGGAAGTGTCTGGGTAAAGCACTCGTAGTGCTTTCCATACAGCTGCTCTGCAATTGTTGAATGGCGCTCCATCGTGGGCAGTGTTAATTATAGTAACACCAGGGTACCAAGCCCGTGCCCATACATTGTCTGCTCTCTCACTGAGTATGGCAATCAGGAGACCTTCAATGTCCCCTATAGCTAATGTGACACCCCCTGTCATCTTTTCTAACTCCTGTATCCACTTCCCAGCTCCCGATGTCAGCATTGGAAGCTTGTTTTTCAAGTTCTCTCGATCCATGTGTGGACATGGAATATATTGCGGTCTTGCTCCCCCTTATCTAACAGCGGAAATTGGAATGCGCAGCCTTCTTTCTCTTTCCCCATAGCTTTTCTGTCTATCTCTAAGGTAACATTCCTGCATTGCCGTCTACCTGGCAATGTCCTCAACCTGTCTATATAGGGGGGGTGCCAACACGCCCCTCTGACCATGGGGTGTTCTTTTGTGTCGGTCAGACTGTGATGTAGATTCGGATGCCCTTGGTGCGGACTCACTAGCGTCTGACCATCTCACCCCTGTGTCCCTTGGGCGCCGCTTATCGCGCCGTCTCCCTTATTCGTTTGCCTCGCACTCCGTCTCCTCTCCGGAGTCGGACATTGATTGCTCCCAATTCACGCAACCCTTTGCGTCATCATCGTTCTTACTTATTTCTAGCCTTTCCAGGGATAGTCTTCTGCTCCCACTACTTCGGGTGACGTCTTCAGTGTCATACAGCTGAGTGCTTTCCAAGCGCTGGTCTTCCCCTTGGGATATTGGTTCTAACCCCATTTCATCATATATTTTGTCGATCGTTTCCCAGATGCTTCTGGTGTCAAAGTCATCCTCAATATTAGCCCCACTAGTGCCTGGTACTGAATCGTACGCAGGAAAAAATTCTTCAATGTCTTCCCATTTTACAGCAGGATTGGGTTTTTTAACTTCCCGCTCCAGATATTCGAGATCGCATGCTCTCTGTCTACGCTTACGTTCAATGTCCTCATCAAATTCTTTGCGCTTCCTCGCCTCTTCTCTGACCTTATCTTCTTTCCTTCTCCTTTCATTTCTTCGTTCATTTGCCCTTCGATCTGTCCTCCCATCCATTCGTCTTTCGCGAATGCTATCTCATCCGTTCTGTCTTCACTTCCTTTCCACTTCTTTCCTTCTCTCTCTTTATCGAGAGATGCACTAATCTGTGCCTGGTCCCTCCTCTCATCATCGAGTCTCTCCTTGTCTCTCGGGACCACGGAGGTAATATTTTTATCCTGCTCCTTCCCCTTAATTTCATCACTACTGTACGTAGGTGACTCATATGCGGGGTTGCTGTACCCTGTAGCTGCCTTGAGATCTCTTAATGGGTAGAGTCCATCTGACTTACTTCCCTCGGTTTCTATTTCAGGCGGGACAGGTGGCGCGGTAGGCGTCTCACCCCCCTCTGTGCATACATTTAATATCCAGTCTGCGGGTGGCTCTTCCTCTTTCGACTGTTCGAACATTTTTCAAAGTTCTAGAACAGCGAGGCATTTCTCTAGTTTTTTGCCTGTATATGTGGCATGCAAATAAGTCGTCATATGTTGTAAGACGGCTTTAGATAGGGACACGTTCTGTGGCCACGGCATAAACATCTTGTGGGCGGTACCCTTAACCCACTCTGTACTATATTTCTTAAGCTTGGGTGCATGATTAGGCAATGTTTACATAAGTGATCTAACGGAGTAATATCTTCCATGCTTAAATCTGTTCTAGCAATACTTTCATGAAACTTCACCACACCCAACAATATGAGCGAGCACCAAATGTCACAAGCTTCAATCCAATCTTTTCCCGCCAAATTTCTTTCTTACCAATTCATTCAAGAACATCAATTCATGTGCGATTCCCTCTTTTCTATAGAATCACGTAAAACCCCTAATCAATTTCAAACATCAAGGAGACAAATTTCCATACATGTGAAACATCAACAGAACATGTATGACAAACGTTTAACAGACTAGACAGACACCAGCTGGACACATATACCTCTGCCTTCTAATTAATACCCCGACATGGAGTTTAAACAAACTCCTTTTACGACGTCTTTAATCATCATAGTAGCCTAATCTTTCCCTATTGTGTGGGACTATGAGTTCACGTTTCTTCTGACCGCTATATTAAAGTGTAGAAACAAGGCGTATCCTCTCTCTTCTCGGGTGTCCCCCCCGGTATTCTCTCTTTTTTCTCTTGGGTGTCTACCCTGGTATCCTCTCGCTTTATCTCGGGTGTTCACCTTGGTATACTCTCTTTTTATTCAGTTATTCTAGAGTCATTACCCCTTATATATATACAGTCTTCTCTACTTCTGACTATTTTGTTTTTCTCCACCTCCCTCCGTTACCTTTCCCTTACTTGTTCTAATGCCTAAGGACATTTGCCAAAGCATCAATTTTTTGTTTCACTCACTGCTCCCATCGTTCCTCTCTGAATCCTCGGGATCACTGCCTCCTTTACTGGCTTTTTTTGGTCTTTCGTCTGATCCACTGCCCGTAGGAATGGAAGGGTTTATGTTTTTAAAGCGGGTGCCTTCAACCCACTGCAGTTTTTTTTGGACAGTATTACGCTATCATTGTCCACGGGAAGCTTCACAGTCTACTCGGCCAAATGGCGAAGGACTCGTGATCTTGCCGAAGACTTGGAGTTACTTTGTGTCAACGGTCAATAGGTGTCTTATCGATAATCAAATTTCAATAGTTGATGGTCAAAACCATCCTCACCGCTACCAAGTGTACAGGAGGACGGAGCAACCTCTGAACGGGCCCATGAGATTCAGAGCTCACGCTCCAGTACTTTAAGACGAGATAGCTGCACCTTGAGGAGGATGAGGTGCAGGATTCTCTTACTCCAACACCAATCAATAAGGACAAATCAATGGTTTGGCAAAGGGAAGTCCGTTTAATGACAAGTACAAAAAACAGGGAAACAAATGGAAATCAACAGTGATGCGATCGCCCGTCTCGCTTCAACTTCCAAATTCTTCATTCAGACAGCAATTTTTATAGGCAAAATTCGTCATCATTGACATGTAACACTCAAAGTTTGTCATGCAATTCTATTGGTCGGGAAAGATAACTTAAGTATAGGTACTATATCTGTATATGGTAACAGAGTGTGAGGATTGGATAACTCTTATCGGGTGGGCGTCTATCCCCATCCCTCTACATCACTCGTGATAGACGTCACTACAAGTACGACGTCTCATTGGTTCTACTAGCTATAGGACCCTAGATTATTTGGTCCGTTGTGATTGGGTCGGTTACACCCCTAGGCATAGATCTCCACTTTAATTAGCAGCATGCAGAATGGACACCCAGATGCGGTGTGCCCCAAGATTCACCCTGCCTCCCTTCCATCAATCAGTGCTTTAGGGCTATGTGTCAATTAGTTGGCTGAGGTTGGCCTCGAAACTGTAGCTTCTTATCAGGAAAGGTTATGGCATCCTCTGGTTTGGGTGACATCAGACTTTGGTACCTCTTCGCACTTGGCTGGTCACGTGTCAGTTTACTGTGAATCTGCTTCATTCTCCCTCAATTTGTGTATTTGATTCTTCCTTTAGCCTCGCCACCTGCCTGGGCCTCCTTATCTTGACCTTCAGTGGCTGGCTGCTATGCTCTTAAGTTTCGTTTCTTCAAAGTTGCCACTCTCCTCCCACCTGGAGTTGACCTCGAATTCCTAGGCATGAGCCACTTCTTACTGAGTTTCGATTCTGATCTTTCGTCTGGCTTTGAGCTAGTATCTGAAACATGGCCTTTTTGTCCTTCACTGTCCAGGGCTTAATTCTGCGTTTATAAAATGGAGTCGCACTTGTATAATGTGCTTCTTGAGGTAGATAGTTGGCGCTTGCCGCTCTATCCTTCTACTAAGATTTGCAAGCAGTATCGTTTCCTTAGCTTCTTGTGTTCCAAGCCTATTTACAAGCATTTAGCCAGTTGCATTTTTCAATCCTGGTTATGTCTCCTTATATTTCAATATCGTCTCTTCTTCAATGTTTATTACGTCATTATTCGTAACATTTCACCTTTGTGTGACTTCTTTTGATCCGCCTTTTGTTCGTCTGTGCGTCTGTCCAGGCCCTTGTGTTGTTCACCATTTGCCTTCGATTAAGGCCCTTTGGGTCTCTTCGGGGACAGTTTGTAAGTAGTCTTCATTTTGTGTCAACTGCTGGTATCGTAGTCTCAATGGATACCGTGCAGCCCATGGTTGTCTGGTTATTGGCACTTCAATAGGTATACAAGTCCTTCTGATGGGTACTGGACAGAGCCCCACTGTGGCTCTCTGTTGGTTTATTTGCTCCTTATACATCACATATTTTGGCGAGTATGCTTCTGGTATCTCAAAATGGGTGGCTGGAGTGCAGGCCATATTTGTGACCTCCTCTACACTCACCCTCAGGGTCCCTCAGCCTTTCGGCTCGTTGCCGAGCTGAAATCGTCCTTGGGGAGTGGGGGCCGGTGTCTGGCCATGCCTGGATCGGTTTGGAAAATAATGTATTTTTTTTTTAATTTAATTTTTTTTTCGAAAAGCCTTCTTAGGTCGATAAATGAGTACCAACACAGGTTGGGTGATATTGTATGCATATTTGTTCTATAAAAAAGAGCTTAAGCGTAAGTGCTATACAATAACATATTATCATTTGGCCTTGGACGTCTGCTTAGATTAACAGTAATTCAGTGTACTTAGGAACAATGCTATTTGATGACACTTCCTGTTTTGTCAAGGGGTGAAAGGTTGTGTTTCATCGCTTCCCAGGATGTCACTTTGGGGTGGGGGTCAAATTACATCACTTCCAGTGATTTCATCAGAGGTCAAGGGTCGTGAGGCGAGGGGTGGGCCACTTTTTTGTGGTGAGGGGTGGGCAACTTTTTTTTGGGTGACTGGGCCTACTTCTTGTCCCAGTCCGAACGTGCTCACCCTTTTGCACTCTGCAGTGAAAATCTACTAAACTCAGCCTGCCATGTAGGCACGGCAGTTGGCGTTTACACAGCATTAGCTCCTGCATGAAGATATATGTTTGCATAAATGCGTGGAGTATTTGTATGGTGTAGAGGAAGGGGGAGCCAGAATCATAACGTATGATCTGTTCCTCCTCTATGCTATAGGAATGACTGAAAATGAGGTGCACCATTATTTGAATGCATAAAAGTCCTAGGTTCCTGCGTGTTAGAGGAAGGGCAGGCAGCCGGCCTCTCCTGTACAGTGAACATTTGGCAATTGTTCAGGGCACATTTACATATGTGCACACTTTTTATGGAGAGTATTTTATCTGCAGGAGCCTGGCAGCAGTGTAGCTGCTGGACTTTTATTCCATGCACATTTACTGATGCACATGCATTATGCATTACAGAAACCTGGGCTCATGGTTACTTAGTCTTTGTTATGTATGACTGATTTTATTTCACCTAGCAAATGAGGTGTGATTGGCAATGTATGTCCTGTGGCCTCCTTTTTCCCGCAGACAATAATTTCCGAGTAGCACAAAGATGTATGGCTGTGTGTCTGGGCGGTATGTTGCGCTGTGCAAATGAATAACTTAAAATAAGCTTGTTGATACTGAGCAGAACATGCTTCTGATGGGTACAGCCATTTCATTTTTACTCCGGCAAAATAATACTGCTGCAGTGTGCTGTGTAATGGGTTGCTGCATGAGTTCCCATTGAAAGGTGCCCCAATTATATCACTATTCAACTAATATAGTTAGAAAAACATCTCTGGAAATGCAGCATTTGACCCAATGTGCTTACATTTCTGGAAGTGTGCTTGCCATTGTCACTTGCAAAGTGGGTCCACTCTTCTCTTCATTGAATGGACACCTTCAACCAAAAAGAAAAACAAACTCCAGACCTCCCGCCAGTGGGACACCTTGCACCACCTCACGAACATTGAGGACCCTTTCACTTCATTGTGTATAAGGTACTGTTTGGCCCATTCAGTTACAACCACTGAATTGAAACTCCTGCCTCTATTCATTTCCAACAATGCTTCGTCTCAACTAGTATTTTGTCTTGCCACACATCATTACAACCAGTATTTTGCCTCATCCGTCACAGAACATGGATACACACACACACAGTTACAGCCACTGACCGCATGCCCTGCCTCCAAATAATTCTGAGAACTTTTCTTCACAACCAGCTTTTTGTCCCATCCATCAAACAAAGCACGCTCAGTTACGGCCATCATAGGTAGAGCCTACCTCCAAACAATTCTATATATTTTTCTTGGCAACTGGTATTTTGTCTCGTTTGTCACAAAATGTTAGCACTGAATTTGATATCCTGCCTAAATCCAAACAATTCAAGGATTTTTGCCCCACATCCTAACAATTGACAAGAAATATCATGAACACATATAGCATTCCCTCCTCAACTAGTCACAAGAAAATGTCCTATACTTTTTCAAATTTTGTGTCTCACCCTAAACTCTTTTTTTCCTATCCCTCCCCAAACTAAATCTTATTTCGATGTTCTACCTCTCTCTCAACTAAATTCTACTAGTTCTCCCTCAGCTAAATCCAATTTCAGTTTTCTACCTCTGCCTGTCTCAATTGTTCTAGCAACCTCCTGCATCCACCTGCCTAAAGGACTGATCCTGACTTCAAACCATGCGTGCCGTATCTAGCTCAAACACGGCTGAACCCCTTCACCCAAAACTTGAAGGCAGTTCTGAAAAGTTTGACTTGAATGGTTAGGCAAATATTCAGATGATTTTGCCTGGGCTCAGTTAAGGACTCAATGCCAATTAAGCCATTGCCTCTCTGGAATGGAATTGGTCAACAAAATCATCAATTAGAAAGTGCAAAAGTGAACCTAGATATATATATATATATATATATATATATATATATATATATATATATATATATATATATATATATATATATATATCAAATACACCAATTTAGCTAAGTGCTCCGAGGCTTGTAAGCACTTGCCCCAGTGGGGGCTTATGCCTGACAGCGGCTATTTTAGTTGCTTTCAGACATATAACGACAAATAAGCACACCAGTGCATTAAATACACCAATTCTTTTGTACATATCATATTTTAAATATGGGCAGTTTCTAACGCTACAATTTATCTGTTCACTTCATATTAATGACAGATACTGATCTGCTGAACGTAGAGAATAACTCTTTGTACGCCAACATTACATCCAATATTATCTATATAGTTAACTAACCATTCCAAGATGGAGGTTATGTTAACGGGCGTGTCAAAGACTTCCAACTATGCGGTCACATGACTACCAAACACGTGACTGAACAGGAAATGAAGCGTTTTGTAACTGCCTTTCTTTTTAAACTATGGTGTTACCGGCACGATTGGATTGCATTAGTCTGAGGAAGCCTGAGCATTCAGGCGGAACGCGTGACTTTTTCCACCCTTGGGGTGAATGACTTTTCTACAACCTTATGGCTGTCACAGAGGTGATTTCTTGCGCCTCTGTCTTTTATGATGTGCTGTGAAATGTTATAATAAAGATGTCATTTTAAAGTAGCAAGGTTTTGTGTGCTGGGATCTTTTTGTACTTGCCTGATATGTGGTTTTTTGTAGTGCTACAACCGCGTAGGGGCTTGTGTGTTTTTGATTTTATATATATATATATATATATATATATATATATATATATATATATATATATATATATATATATATATATATAACACTGCGCGGTAGTGTAGTTATTGTAATGGCTAAATTGCTAATCCCAGAGGAAGAGCACTTTTTGGGTGGCTAATAACTTTGCTCCCTCTGGACGAATCCTCACCAAACGTTCAAAAAAGAGTATATGGACCACTCTGAATTTCTTTGCAAAGTTTGGTGAAATTTGGTCTGGGGGGGGCAAAGTTATGGGGGGTCCAAAAATGTCTTTTTTTCCCATAGACATGAAACAGCCCAAACCGCTGGATGCATTTTCACCAAATTTGCGGTAGGAGCGGTGGCTTGGTCCCGAAAGTGTGCTTTTGTTAATGTGGTGTAAATCCATCCAGAAGTTTTTTTTTATGACCAAAACGTGAGGCAAAAAAATAGTGATATCTATGTCCGCTCTGCGGACTCACTTCCCTGTTCGGTCCGCGGACTGGCCTCTGATTGGCTGTACTTTCCGCAGATTGGCCTCCGATTGGTGAGAAATTTCGCTGACTTTTGCGTGGTCCGCGGACATCGGGACGCGCCCGCTGATTGGCTGGTGGGAAAATGTGAAATGTGTCGGTTTTCCTGAAGCGCCTGCCATCTTGGATTCGCAGACTTTTTTGGGGTTCACGGACAGAGCAGTGAAAACATTTTTTTAAAAGCAGCATTTCACTTGTCAAACTCAACAAACAATCTCTGGGGCTGCAGGGGGTGAGGATTGGATTGGATATGGCCATAAGAAGCCGAAAAATGGGTTGTTTCACCCCGCGAAAGTCCGTGAACACTCCAGATGTCCTGGGGCAGTGCTGTGGTGTTCGTGGACACTTCAGATGTCCTAGGACATCTGTACCTATTTCTGCATTATAGGGTTTTTGGATGGCTTATAACTTTTGCGCCATCCAATGAAACTGCATGTCATTTTGCAATTTTATTCTAGAACTACTCCTGAATGGTTTTCAAAGTTTTGTGGGATTCTGTCAAGAGGGGGCAAAATTAGTGGGGGGGTCCCAAAATATTGTAAAGGCATATAAATGTGGTGTTATTTGATGAATCTGCACAACATTTGGCAAAACGATTTTGGATCTAGATATAAATGGTTTTGTAAGGTTTGGTGGGATTTTCTCAAGGGGGGCAAAATTAAAGGGGGGTCTTAACATTTTTAGATGGCTTATAACTTTGTTGCTATTTGACAAATGTGGACAAAAGTTTTGACAAAGATAATAGACCCAACCTTCAATGTTTGTGTAAAGACTGAATGGATGTTGTCAAGTGGGGCTAAGTTATATGACTATTGTATGTGCATACATTTTGACACTTTAAAAAAAAATAAAACACTGGCGTATTTCGAGCAAACTCGTGAGGAGCATTGACAAGGACATTAAGGGATGGTTTTGCAAATGTGCCCGTGTTTTATTTTTTTATAAGTGTAATAATGTAGGTACATAAAATAGTCATATACCTTTGGTGACTGAAGGTATAGCCTGTGGCCGTGGGCAGTAGCCATTGTCTAGGTCATGGCATAAGTTCATGACACGGACAATCTGGCTACTGGCCATGACCGATATGGACGAAAAATGGTGTTAAAGTGGGTATGTCTACCTGGGACCGGCTATGTGGTGAAGTTATTTGAAGGTAGGATAGGCTTGAAAGGGAAAAAAGTGCTTGTGGTAATATGTTCATAGGGTTTTGCAGGCTGCCATGGCAAGGGAAGAGGGGCTGTGTACGGAGCCCCGCCTTCTCTTCCCATGTTTGCTGTCTTGTAACAGGATTTTCCTTCCTACAGCGGGACGCCACAGGCGTCCCGCTGTAGGAAGAAAAATCTATGTTTTAGCACCCTGGGTTCCCGCTCTGGGAACCAGGGGTGCTAATGGCCTTTATCCCCCATTTCAGGGGCTGCAATGGATGATAATGGTCCGTAGCCCTCCTTATTTATTTATTCATTTATAATGCACCAATGCCTGCACTCATCAGGCTTGGTGGTTACAGTATTTGTTGAAGAAGATGAGGTGGAGGAAGACAGCTTACTACTTGCTGAGAAAGGAACAACCTTTCCTGAGAGCATTGCGGTCATTGGATTTGGTGTGGTGGTGCATGGAGGTGGTCCCATAGGAGTACTGTCCAGGTAGTCTGCGACTGAGTGCACTCAGTGCATTTCACTTTGGTAGCTTTAGCCTTTGGTACACTCCCAACAGTAGCAAAGAACTGCCACACCCATGATTCGATCTTGGTGCCAGAGGTAGGCACTTCCTCTACCTCATCTTCTTGGTCCTCTTCATTGTCTTTGAAAGTACTGCGCTTTTTTTGTTGTGAAGGTTCTCCAGCTGGTGGCTCTTGGGGAGGAGGGATGGCAATAACTGATGCCATTTTTAGGATAAATAGCAGTTTTGATAAAATTCTTCCAAGTATGTACTGTGTACTAGATTGGTAATGGATAATGAGTATGAAAAGGTGTAGGAGGTGTGTAAGGGAAATTTTGAAGTTGAAAGTTCCTAGATCAGTAGAAAATGCAGTCCTGAACTGTCCGCGAAGGATGATCTTATCGTGAAGTGTGGACGGGTTCTCGGACATGTCATCATGCTGCGCGCCAGCGTATGGTCATGTGGCACTGTCCGGAAGGTCCGCAATGAATTTTATCAAAACTGCTATTTATCCTAAAAATGGCATCGGTTATTGCCATCCCTCCTCCCCAAGAGCTACCACCACTGCTGTAATCAAGGAGCTTAGAAATAACACAGGCGCAACATTTTACCCTGTCCACCTGCCCCTCCATATTAGTGTTTGATGCCTCTTCCCTCATTTCCCTCTCCACCTTTCGTTCTTAACTCTCCTGCCAAAACAAAAATACATCCAAAAACAACAAAAGAAATGTTCCTTTAGGAACGACCGTTCACAATTAAAAAAGAGAACTAAAAAAACCTATAGACTCCATCTAATTTACATTTCTCAGTAAAGTACATAGACTCAATAAGAATTTCCAACATTTCCCTTTGCATTTTGTGTTATGCTAATGGGAATATTGTGGCATTCATCTGCCGTTCCGGGGACTGGAATGGTGGATACCGGCCCAGCAGCCCAAGTTATCAGCCCGAGGGGCGTAGGAGACACATAAAATCTGGGGGGACAGGGGACATCTGGGGGACTTTGCTTTATTTATTTATTTATTTATTGTGTTTTAGTCAAAGAACTCGACTTTTCACAAAATTAGAATTAAAATAGCAGTACGTATTAAATTACAAATATCACTGTCTAAAACAAGAGAAAAGAAGAAAATAAAACAGAAGAAAAATAAAGGATGCAGCAGCAAATAACATGTCTTTGTATGTTGCATTTCTGGATTTTTCATCTGACTATGAGCTCATGGTAAGAGAGAGGAAATAACAATCACTTCCAGTGGGCCACAGCTAGTACTCCAGCTCGTTAAGAGGCAGATCACCTGTAAGTGGACTCCTGCCAAATAAAGGAATTGAAGCCTTTTCTACCAACTGCAAGTTGCTACTTTTTTTGTGTGGGTAAAGGTGACGTGTGTGTGTCTCTTGGAATGGAAAGATGGGGGTTTCAAAGAAAGTGGAAATCTTGTTTGTACCTCTGAGTAAGCCCTATTATGGGAGTAGAGGGACCAGGTGTGTGATGTTGCTGCTTTGACTGTCCTCCGGGAGGGTACAGCAAAGAAGGAGGATGAGCGATCGCAAGCCCACCCCCTTATAAGCACTCCCCAGGTCCGCGGCCAGATGTGTCGGACCCGGGGGATGCCTACTAGGTGGTGTGTATTCTGACCCAGGGGGTTGGCCAGAGGGGCAGCCCGCTGTGTAGGCTGGCCCTCTAGTGCCCCTGCGAGGGCCGGGCCAGCCTCTCATGATGAGTATGGTCCCTCTTATTCCATCTCATGCTGGCTTCAGAGCCTAGCCTTTCTTTGCTTTTGTTATTCTGAATGCGGAGCTGGACTCTGTTCCTTTCTCGTTTAACATTTCCTGCAAAGCCTGATCTATTTGATTCTCTCATATGTTACTAGGATGGCAGAGCATGGGTCCTCTGCCCTGTTACATTATTCAAAGAGCCCCTCTGGCCTTTCTTTGCCTCTCCCTTGTCTCACTGCTTGCTTGCTTAATACATACCTCCTTGCTTGAACACTCAACATATTCTCCCTAACACAGCAATGGCAGCTGCAGTCTGTTTTAACTTCTATTTGTTCTGTGTCTTGAATTGGCCTCTTATTTATGCTTTTTTGTCTGCAGGGGAAATGCATTTGCCAGTCCCTGCCATGATGGTTCTACCTGGCCATAAGAGGGCAACAGCTAGCCAATATTGGAAGAACATGGCATATTATGCCAGAGGCTGGCAACTGCCTTCCTAATGCCTACACAAGAGACATAACTCTTGCCTTTGTTTCTAACAGTAATTCAGTGGATGAAGAAACGCGAGAACACACATATTGCTTATAAATGAAGGGGATGATGTCACACTTGGTTAAGACATTTTGATCACGCCAGGAGCTAATTTCCAGCTGCAATTAAGCGATTACCTTTTAGACTTCTGGCTTTAAATAACGTTAGTACCACCTGGAAAGCACAGAGGTTGCTCAACAGGGTTCATGGAGCACGAGGGGTATCCTACTCGTGGGCATGGATGATTGGAGGGCATTCTTGCCCTGGTTTGGAGCCTGGCCCCTACAGCCATGATGGGGGGAGGGGCCTATTACTTTTGGTTGTATGTACCCTTTGAGGGTGGGCAGACATTGCCTCCTGCTTTAGCCCACTAACAGCTCTGCTTTGTAACTTCATCACACATACCTGTCAGGTGGCAGTGCTGCTAATGTTATCAGCCTCAGAAGTCTGGAATTCTTTGCCACATCAACTAGAGTACAGGCTTGTCACCTGAGACTTACTCATGTCTGAGTCGGCATCTGTCGCCCTGTGGGGAAGACACACACAGAAAGAGCAGGGCACAGTGCCCTTGTAGGTTTTTCACACTTCTTCCTCGGGTGGGCACAATTCACTCTGCAGAGAAAGTGGCACCTGCTGGGCAACATTCTCCCACTTTGACAATGTCACCCAAAGAGCGAAATTGGCCATTTGAAATACCTCTGTCGACTTATTATTGCGCAATCCACACTGATGGGTTTAAGCACCTGCTTAACGCGAGTTGGCAATTAAGGGCATTTGCCAACCCACTCAAGAAGCACAGGACACCCTCTTGCCAGCGACATGCCATGCTCACTCATTCTGATCACGAATTGGCATTTATCTGGGGTCATGTTAAATGTATTTATTTATTTATTACATGTGTAGTATCACGCAAAACCCACAAGCATCAAGGCGCAAAGTAAACTGCATGGAGTGGACCACTTCCATTGGCGCACGTTTTTACTTTTCTGCAACAAAATGGAAGATTTTAGGGTAAAAGGCAGGGGAAATCACATTGCTTTTTCACTTTGGAAGAGTGTAAATACCTCGCGCAATTAGCGATTGCTGGCAGAATTGACAATGGCTTACTCTGGACTCTGCCCGCTTTTACCAGGTTTCATTTCCAAGCAGATCCCAGAGGAATCCCTGTCCTTATTTCCAGCATGAGAATCCATGCTGGCAGAAAGGCCGCATTTGTCTGGTGGAGCGGGAAATACAGGGGGTCCTGGTGTGTCCACTCGGCTCCCGAACTCCACCCAGAAAATGCACGAAAATCTGGCCAATTAGAAAAGTGACAGTAATAGTGTTTCCACCACTTCTTCTGAACCAATTGACCTGGAAAATGCTGTGTTGCATCGGAAGCTGAATGCATTCACTCTATTATCCCACCGGAAGATTAAGCCAGGTGCTGAACACAGGTGTTACATATTCCTGTGCACAATCTGCATTTGGAGAATTAACTAACTGAGCTATCTTACAAATGATATCTCCTCTGAGGCTTTACTGGCTTAACCCCTTAACTGCCATGGGTATTTCCCCCCAGTGCCAAGGCCTTTTTTGGTGATTTTGGTATGTCACCCTTCAATCCCTTGTAACTTCTTTGTTACATGAGATATCTCGGCCAAACTTGGCCGCTTTTTTCCCACATGTAGGCGGTCATAACACCACCCAGGAATCCTAGTTTGCTGTAGGGGGGTGAGAGAAAATAACCAAAAAGGAGAACATTTGTTTTTTTTTCAGAAAATGCCAATAAAATGTTGTACAAAGAAGCCTGTGGTGTTTTCCTTGTAGGAGCTAGGAACAAATAGTTTGCTGTGCTGGATTCACCATTTTCCAGGCTTTCAATAACAGAATGAGTGGAAACCAAAATAACATATTTTGATATGCTAATCAGCTGTTTTGTGAGAGGTAGGAGATTTTGGCGTTTTTTGTCCAAAAGGACATTCGTGGACGGAAAGGAAGAAAAGGGTAGGAAAGGTGAATGGGAAGCCAGAAAGGCATACATTTCTGAAAAGTAGACAATATTCCAAGTTTGGGAAGGGGTGATTTGCGCAGGTCAGGCAACAACTATGTAGGGAAAGATTCCATAGTTTGGGGGGAAATTGGGAAAATGACAGAAAAAACACACAATTTCCACAGATTTCACTCTGGTCACCCACCGAAACACGCAGCCAACAACACATGGCCAACCTTCCCCCGTTCCCACAGGTTTCCCGATGAAAACGGTACCTCACATGTGTGGGTGCACCTACCTGGCTGCAAAGGGAAAAGCCTAAAACACTGGTAACCCCAAGTCTTTTCGCACATCAGATTTTCAGGAATTTTGCTCATGTGGACAACCGACAGATTTGAGCCTAGGGTGTCGAAGCCACGAAGGAAAACAGGGAACCCCATGCATTTCCGAAAAGAAGACACCCATGGGAATCCACAGAAGTCTGACTGGCAAGAATCGCCCCATAATTTATGACCCACAATCCCTGACAAATTCTGAAATTTAGTGGAAAAAACAAAATGTTCACTTTGTCTGGGATTGTGGGTAATACATTCTGGGGCGATTCACACAAGTCAAACCTCTGTGGATTCCCACGTGTGTCTTCTTTTCGGAAATGTATGGGGTATCCTGTTTTCCTTCTTGGCTTTGACACCCTAGGCCCAAATCTGTAGGTTGTCTCCCCAAACCCTTGGGGGTTACCAGTGGTTTAGCCTTTTCCCTTTGTGCCCAGGTAGGTGCAGCCACACATGTGAGGTACCGTTTACGTCGGGACACATGTGGGAACGCGGCATGGTAGGACATGTGGTGTTGACGGCGTTTTTCCGTGGGTGGCAAGAGTGAAATGTCTGAAAATTGTAGTTTTTTCATAAAATTTCAGACTTTGCCAGGGATTGTGGCTAATACATTCTGCGGCGATTCGCGCAAGTCATACCTCTGTGGATTCCCATGGGCATCCTCTTTTTGGCCCGACAAAAACCGTACCTCACATGTGTGGATGCACCTACCTCGGCGCCAAGGGAAAAGGCCTACCCACTGATAACGCCAAGCCTTTCGGCAAAGCAGATTTTGCTCATGTGGACAACCTACAGATTTGGGCCTAGGGTGGCGAAGCCTCCGAGGAAAACAGAGTACCACATGCATTTCCAAAAAGAAGATACCCGTGGGCACCCCCCTTTCCACTAAAAACATCCATGGTGATTTAGTAACCCCCACACCCACCCAAAACAAGTTATTATTATTTTTGTTTTTGTTTTGCCTCTTTGCTAGGGGAAGATTGTGCTAGCAATCTGCCCCCAGGGAGGGCTACATGAGATGCCCCCCATCAATTTGGGGTGGGGGTGAGAGGGCCACCCCCCTTTCCAGTAGAAGCATCCATGGTGGTTCAGTGGCCCCCCACACCCACCCAAAACAAGTTATAATTTGTTTTATTTTTGTTTTGCCCCTTCCCTAGGGGCAGACAGGCACATTTGTGTGCCCATCTGCCCCCCGGTGGGGGAAAAACGTACTGCCCCAGGCTTCTGGGGTGGCTCTGCCAATATTTGCAGTGGCCTCTCCCCCACCCCAAATGGATGGGGGCATCTCATGTACCCCTTCCTAGGGGCAGAAATCTGCCCCCAGGGAAGGCTACATAAGGTGCCCCCATCCACTTAGGGTGGGGGAGAGGGCCATCCTGCCTTTCAAACACAAAAAATCCTGATGGTCTAGTGGGTCCCCCACCCCCACCCAAAACAAGTTATAATATATATATTTTAGTTTTGCCCTTCTCTAGGGGCAGATGGCACATGTGTGTGACCATCTGCCCCCAGAGGGTGGCAAAACGTACTGCCCCAGGCTTGGGGGGTGGGGTGGCTCTGCCAATATTTGCAGTGGCCTCTCCCCTCACCCCAAATGGATGGGCGCATCTCATGTACCCCTTCCTAGGGGCAGAAATCTGCCCCCAGGGAGGGCTACATAAGGTGCCCCCTCATCCACTTAGGGTGGGGGGGTGGGCCACCCCCTTTCAAACACAAAAAATCCTGGTGGTCTAGTGGGCTGTCCACCGCCCCCACTCAAAACAAGTTATAATATATATCTTTTTGTTTTGCCCTTCCCTAGGGGCAGATGGGTACATGTGTGTGGCCATCTTCCCCCAGGGGGGGAGTCAAAACGTACTGCCCCAGGCTTGGGAGGGCAGGCTCTGCCAATATTTGCATTGGCCTCTCCCCCCCACCCCAAATGGATGGAGGGCATCTCATGTACCCTTCCTAGGGGCAGAAATCTGCCCCCAGGGAGGGCTACATAAGGTGGCCCCCATCCACTTAGGGTGGGGGGGGAGAGGGCCACCCCCCTTGCAAAAATCCCTGGTGGCTAGTGGTCCCACCCGCACCCACCCCACCCAAAACTACGTTTTTTTTTTTTTTTTAAATCATTTTTTTTGCTTGCCCCCTTTCCCTGGGGGAAGATGATCACCCATCTGCCCCCAGGGTATTGCCCCCATGCTTTGGGGGCCAGGGGGAGAGGGCAGCTTACATAGTAATCAGCCCCTCCCCCCCCACTTCAAAAACAGATCCCTGCACGACACACCAAACCCATATTCTGGGGGGGATAAATTACATTACACCCCCCCACTTAAAATTGTGGGGGGATTTGTCCCCCCTGCCCCCCCATGTCCTACGCCCATGATCGGCCCAAACGAAGCGAGGGTGGATAACAAGGTCTCCGGACCATTATCCCCCCATTCCAGCCCCTGTAATGAGGGATAAAGAACATTAGCAACCTAGGTTCCCAAAACGGGAAAACGTGGTGCCAAAAAAGGATTTTCCTTTCTACACCGTAACGCCTGGAAGTAAAATCCTTTTCCAAGATGGCCATCATGGAAAGGGAAGGCAGGGTTCTATACAGGGCCCCTCTTCGCTTTTCATGGCAGCCTGTAGAAGGCAAAAAGAGAACTCTATGACCACATTACCATGAGCACATTTTTCTTCCCTTTCAAATGTATCCCAATTCTGAATAACTTTAGGACATGGCCACTTTAACCCCATGTTTTGTCCCTCGTGGTCATGGCCAGTAGCCAGATTGTCCGTCCGGATCATGACCTTATTCCATGACCCACACAATCTGCCCACTGCCCATGGCCACAGGCTACACCTCAGTCACCAAAGGTATATCACTATTTTTTGTACCTACATTATGACACCAGTCAAAAAATAAAACACGGGCACATTTGCAAAACCATGCTTGTAGGTCCTTGCCAATGTTCCTTATGCAAGTTTGCTGGAAATCCCCCCATGTTTTATTTTTTCTAAAGTGTCAAATGTATGCACATACTATCGTCATGTAACCTAGCCCCCACTTAACAAAATCCATTCAGACATTACGAAAACATTTATATCTAGATCTCTAATCTTTTTGCAAACCTTTGTGTAGATTTGTCAAATGGCACCACATGTATAAGCCTTATATAATTGCAAAATGTCATGCCATTTCATTAAGTGGTGCCAAAGTTATCAGCCATCCAAGAACTGCTTTTCACCAAGCCTGTAATGCAGAGTTGACCGCGAACTTCACAGGACTGTTTGTGAACATCCGAACTGTTCGCGGACTTGCGTGGCAAAAAACACCCGATATTTCTGCTTCTTGCAGCCATATTCTATCCCATCCTCATCACCCCTCACCTCCCCAGAGATTATTTGATAAATTTGACAAGTGCAATGTTGTCTTTTTTAATATGTTTTTACTGTGATGTCTGGGCGTTTCCAAAAATCTGACACACCTCACGCTTCACTCCAACCAATCAGCGAACACGTCACGTGTCCGCGGACATAACGCAAGCTGATTAGCCAATCGGTGTCCTGTCCGCGGAGCGAACAGGGAAGTGTGTCCGCGGAGAGAACATAGATATCACACATTTTTTTAGACCTACTTTTTGGTAGTTTAAAAAGAAACTACTGGACGGATGTTCACCAAATTTACAAAAGCACACTTTTCGGGTCCAAGCCGCTGCTCCTGCCGCAAATCTGGTGAAAAACCGTCCCGCGGTTTGGGCTGTAGGCACGACAGAAATGTGTTCCCTATTCAGTCTATGGGGAAAAAAAAATATTTGGGACCCCCCCTATAACTTTGCCCCCCCGGGCCAAACCTCACTAAACTTTGCAAAGAACTTCAGAGTGGGCCATATCTTTTTGTTTTCGGAAAATTTGGTGAGGATTCGTCCACGGGGAGCGAAGTTATAAGCTGCTCAAAAAGTGCTCTTCCTATGAGTTTAGCAACTTAACCATAACTTCATGGCCGCTATCGCAGGCCATGTTTTATATATATATATATATATATATATATATATATATATATATATATATATATATATATATATATATATATATATATATGAGACAAGGGTATGGACAGAATAAAAGGACCTCTCCTTTTATTTGAGTGCTTAACCCAGACAACTCTGACCACCAGACAGGTTTTTGATGCGAGCATGCAGGCAGTAATTATTCCCAAGTGATCAGGTGACAAATGGAGACACGGCTGATGGTTGCCACTGAAAAAGATGGGTTGGCTGAACAGCTGCTGCTGATGAAATGTGTGAGCAACCAGATGTTCACAGGTTCAAACGGCTCAGCAGGACAACCCTTTTTTAATTATGAGGTTAACACTATGTGTACTATTGTGCTATTTGGTAGTAACATCTGGTTCCCCAGCTAGGATTCAGATATGGCAAAGAAGGAAGTTATCATTATGATTGCATACTCACCTGGTTCTGGAGTTCCTTCTCCACTCGCTGGATTTTGGGGCTTGCCTGGGCCTTCTCAGCAAGATTACCAAGCACGCGGTTGGCGATGAGCCGCTGCTCGGAGTATTCCTGCCGGCACTCAGGGCAGACGTAGACATCCTTGCCATGCCACACCTGTCCGATGCAGTCCCGGCAGAAGTTGTGCCCACACCCCAGGATCACAGGTTGGCAAAAGAACTCTAGGCAAATGGAGCAAATCAGGTCATCTGAGAAATCCAGTTCACTCCCGGACATCTTCGGGTATGTAAGCCGCGCCTTGCTGTGCCCACCAAGCCAAGCTTCTCTCGTGTGTGTGTGTGCCAGTGCAGCAAAACTTCCCACCGGCACTTCAGCCAAGATGGCCTATTGCCTTCCACCCAAGCTTCTTCTTTTTTTTTTTTTGGAAGGCAAGCCAAGATCCTCTTCAGCACTTCTTGCTGAGCTTCCCTCTTAATATGCCATGCCCCTATGCCAGGCCGTCTGCTGTGCCAGATTGCCCAAGCTATTCTCCTCCGCCTCTTCCTCTCTCACGCTACTCGGGCTTCACTCCCACGCCTCTCGCTATGACTGGCAGGTCGAGATTTTCTTCAGCCCTGCTTGTTTTGCCAGTCCATAGAAGTCCTACGCCCGATGTTATGCTGTTTAGCTGTTCTGCATCTCTGAGTTGCTATGGCAACTGAGAAGCCAGGCGTGCTTCTCTTTCGCCCCTCTTCCTCTCCCAGTCTAGTTGGGTGCCTGTGCCATAGCTTTTACTATGCCTAGCTACCTGCAGCCCTTGCTATGTCAGGACGTTCGCCCTTCTCTCTCTCGCCCGTGTGCCAGTCCAGGCGAGTGCCTAGCTTCACCTGTGCCAGTCGTGTCTGCCTCAGCTTTTCTCCCGCCTGTGTCCTGGAATCCGCCAGGCGGAGCGAGCTTCTCTCTGGTCCTATCCCAGTCTAGCCCAGCTGCTGTCCGCCACCATTTGCAATGCCCGCCGACCACACTTCTGTCTAGCTCGTGCCGCACCCCTCCTGCCTGAAAGATAAGCAGCTCGGGCAGGTTTCGTACAAATACTTCCTCATTTTGTTTTTCACACAATACAAAGCAACTTTGGGCTACTTTATAACCACGTGGGAGACAGAAAGCGAGCGTTTCCGCAACAATATCAAGGTCTGGACGTCAGTGTCGTGTTTCCGTGGAGTGCTACAAAATGTCCACATCGCAACTCGCAGAGAAAGTATTTGGCAAAAACTGAGCTTTTGGGAAATTGAGGAATTTGTGGAGGCTCAGGGGGCGAGAATAAAAGGCATTGTCGATGTGTACAGTGTCATGCTGCGGATCGGCAGGGCTCCCTCTATAAGGAAGTAGGGAGATTGCTCGACAGTGTGTCGCCTGCGAAATGTCTGAGGGTATGAGGCGGGTGCAGCGGCTCTGCTTGAAATGCGGCCAACTCTGCCCCATGGCCCCACCAACCTTTCAGAGTCACGTGGGCCTGTTCAACAATACACCAAGATCCCTAAATCCAATTCACGTGAGAAGAACGACGTGAGCCTCCTCTGGTCACAGATCAGGCCGCCAGGCATCGCAGCCTTCAATTCAGACTGACAGACTTAAGTAAACGAACTGCATAGGCAACAGTGGACTTGCTCCTTGTGTAAAAAGCACTTCTTAGTCAAATGTGTCTGTTGATTTTTAAGCAATTTAGCAACCCGGCACACCGAGCTGAATTACAATACTATAGATTGTGTTTTTTGTTCTTTATGAAGGGAAGGTAGAAACTAAAAGAAACATGTTATTAAGGTCAATGGGAAGATTTATAGAAAACTAGCAGAAGTACCTTTCCTCCAAACGGGTTCTGTAGACAGACATGATAACACTCTCCTCAATTTTTGAAAATGAATGATCTTGTAGGTCACTGTTCCGCCTCACCCTGGCGTGGTGCAGTTCGTTGCGGTGCAAATATCTCAGAAACTGTACATCCTAGGGCCTTCAAAGGCGGGACTTCGAATTTTGTTCTTCGTGTGGAGACCGGTTGAGGAACATTTTTTGTTTCCCTTTGCTGTGACATTGGTTTACCGCTTCGTCAGCAAGGCACCATCTGGCAAAAATCCTCTGGAAAAGTAATTTTACCTGATGCAGCAAATATTTTTGTTTCCCTTCCTGGTGAACATGGTTTACGGCATTGTACAGCTTGTTTAGCAACAACATTTTTTGTTTCCCTTCCTGGTGAACATGGTTTACCATTTCATCAGCAGGTACCATCTCGCAAAAATCCTCTGGAAAAGTAATTTTACCTGATGCAGCAAATATTTTTGTTTCCCTTCCTGGTGAACATGGTTTACGGCATTGTACAGCTTGTTTAGCAACAACATTTTTTGTTTCCCTTCCTGGTGAACATGGTTTACCATTTCATCAGCAGGTACCATCTCGCAAAAATCCTCTGGATTTTACCTGATGGGCCAAACATTTTTGTTACCCTTCCCAGTGCACATGGTTTACGGTTTCGTACGCATGCACCATCTTGCAAGAATCCTCTGGAAAAGTAATTTCACCTGATGCAAGATGGTGGAAACTTCTGGAGTGCTGCCTGCCTTCACCTTTGCCTCCCAGGTCCATTTGCCTCTAATATATTATTTGTTTCCATTCCCAGTGAACATGGTTTACTACTTTGCCGGTAGGCTGCAAAACCACAAACAAATGTTAACTTCTGCTGAATTCCGGTGAAAGGAGTGGGATGCTCAAATGTCATGTAGGCAGTAATGTCCGAAGGGTCCTAACAGGCAAGTATGCAACATTTGGTGCAGATTGGTGAAACCGTGTCGAATTGTATTAGGAACATGCTTCGCCAAGCCACAAACTAACAAATCCCACCCAAAAACCCACAGACACATTTTGACTTTTGTAAATATAGATTGCGATATATAAAAACGTAGTGTTAAACTTGTAATAATAGAGGTAATGACTGCCTATAGAAAACCAAAATGTTGGCTTTGCCAATGCTTGTTTAATGCATTGTTGGTCTCTACTGGACTAAATATTTAATCTTGGTCTCTACTGGCCTTTCTATTTATAGGTATTAAGTGGCGCTTTAGAGCCACCAATACGCCAAAACTATTAATTAGAGTACAGCTGGAGAGAAACGGCATATGAGGAGGGATACACAGCTTTTAGTTTTTGTTTGGTTGTTTATCCACCCATTGACTGTCCATGTCCATGGCCATGTTAATCCCTATGCAATGGCCATTCCCACCCACGTACTGACCCACCCTGCCCAAAACACTTCCTCTAAGGATTTCCTGGATCTAGTTTTATTAAGCCTTACGATCAAACATTGAGCTTGAAGTGCCTGCCAGTGTTTTTTAAAACCGTCTTCTGAAAATTGGAGCTGTAAAGCCGCTGTTGGTGTAATAAAAATGTCGTAATCAGGTCTGTATTCAACCACTCGATTTATATGTACTATGCATGTCCTTCACTGAAGTCCTGTTAAGAAAAGCATTGGCAAAGCCAACAGTTTGGGCGTGACTTTAAGTATTATGCATTTGCCAGGCACCGCTCAGGCATTAAATGATCAGGCATTCATACCATTTTGCTGCTGCTACCAACAACGGCCAGTTATTAGCACTTTCGGCAGTGCCTGGCAAATGCCTTTCCCATGCCTATACAAAAGCCCAAACTGTTTGCATTGCCAATGTTTGTTTACAGTATTATGGGTCACCAATAACCTTCTCTACTGCACTGGTCTATAACTACTATTAGCGACTGATGACTTTTTATAGTGGTGGGTGTAAATATTTTCCCTGGATTAGTTTGAGCAAGTACATCCACGGAACAAGTCAAAAAGAACTCGGCGATGGTTGGGGTGCTTATACCTCAAAAATGTTTCAAATAATAGGCTAAAATATGCATTTTACTGAATATATTTCAGGAAAAATGTCAGCATGGTGAGGTAAGAAGCTATGTAATTTAGAACTGTTTCTGTATGATAGAGCACATTAAATACCCAAACATATGGCAGGTCATCGACAGTAAACAGGAGCCTAATGCAGCACAGTTTTTCGTGCTGGCTGCGCCCAAAGAAAATCATGAGGCATTCCTCAATAAATATCTGAGCACTTCCAGTGTAAATACATTTTCATGCTAAATGTTCCCAAAACAAATCGCGAGGCTCGTCTCAACAATACATTCCAGCATTGCCCATGCAAAACACATGTTATGCTGCTTGCTTCTCCAGATCTGTCCGGTGTCAGTCTTCTTGCCTCACTCCTGCCATCATTTGCCTTTCATCACCCAGTTCTGACACATTTGACCCTCAGCCCAGAGTTCTGTCCAGATTTAGGTGTCGATCCCATTCCAGCACACGTGTGGCCCTAAGTGCTGATTGCTCCCATTTACCACAGGTGCCAAGTTCTATCTCAAATTTCCTATCAGTGGTTCTGTCCTATTTTGCCCGTCAGTGCCCAGTTCAGCCCCCATTTGACCCTCATTGCTGAATTCCGGAATTTGATATGATATGATAGGATAGGTTATTTATAACAAGCTTATACCCAGAGGTTTCTAAGCGAGCACGTTGCCCCTGAGATTTCCTCCCGAGACTGTCTCACAACTCACATATCTCCCCCCATTTGTCACTTAATGAAGAGTTCTTCCCCCATCATCCCCATTGTGGGGTGAAATGAGACCCTCTGACTCATCACAATTGGGTGGTAGCCAGGCAGGGTATCCAACCAACTCTTCACCTGACCCTGCCACCTATGTCAGCCCAAGGTACAAGGGCCACAGACCCATCTTGGGGTATTTATGGACTCCCCCGGCAAAAGGGGGCATGTCCAATCAGGTAAGTACAGCCCCAGGAAATCTCCCTCAAAACTTCCCTCAAAACTTCCCACACAACTTCCCTCAGGAGGTAAGAAAAACTCCAACCTCCAACTTAAGCTTCTTTCCTCGATACCCTCCAAACCCCAACTTTCAGAACAATCCTCCTCTCTTTCCCATTTTCTGGACAATAGAGCCCCAAATCAAGCCGAAGGGAGACCAAGGCCGGAGGCCTATCAGGGAAACCCTCAATACCGAGCTACTCTGGGAGAAGGGACAACTACCCTTCCTGAAAGCAGCAAAGGTATGACTTTAGACCCCCATACCAACCAGAAAGGAGGTGGCAACTGGAGCGCAAGGTCCAAAGTCTGACACAAGACCTGGGTCGCATGTTGAGGGCTCAGCAGAGCCCTCAAATGAACATCCGTGCCCAGAACAGCTCAACACCCAGGTCTGGTGCCCCAGAGCAATGACAGGGAGAAAACCCAGACAACCAACAGGTTCCAGAGGAGGAGGCCCTAGGGGAAGGGAGATGCAAAGCCCTGGAGGAAACATCCTTACTCACCCGAGAAAAACCACCATAGACCTCTGAATCTGAACCCAAATCTCCTACCATTGAAAAGCTGGAACCTAGGGAACAGAGAGTAAGTAGGAGAAACCAAGGGTCAAAGAAAACCCATTTCATGGAGGAGGTCTGCTTCATCCAGTTTGAAGGGGAAGAATCCCCGTAGGATTCAGGGAAGAGAATCTTCTCTTTCAGGGAGGGATCCCTCCAAGGATGGATCCCTCCCAAGGAAAAATGGGTCAGGAGAGATCCCCCCCAAGGAAAAATGGGTCCCAAAAGACTCTAACTTAGACTGGGTAAGTGTGGAGACTGTCCCAGTACCACCAATTCCTGAACCCCAACAATGTCACCTGAGAACTCTGCAATTGGGGGGAGGAGCAATGAGGGCTCCTCCCCCGAAACTGGTTAAGGCGACTGTCTCCAGGAAAAGGGGGACAGCTGAGAATCAGGGGAAAAATGGGATTTCACAATTCCACAGATATCTGGGTGCCAAATTTTCTTCCAGATTCCTGGACTACGACACAGAAAACTGTCCTAGATCACACAGTGTCAGAGTTCAAAATAAAGAAATTAACTGCCAGGCTGGCACAAAATGCACATTTTCTTTGCCCCCTTGAGGAGAGGGAAGGGAGATTTTATGCATCTGTCAAGGTCCAGGGTCAGTGTGCATTATCAGCACTGCTGGATACTGGATCCCAAGCCACCCTCCTGTCCAAAAAGACCTTTGAACAAATACATTCAGGGAGGGAGAGAGACACCAAATTCCCCTCACACCTCTTCCTGGACAACTCCAAAACTTTGATGAAAATTATATTTCCGTCGAGGGAACTGCAGATCTGGAGATCAAAATTGGGCAACATAGGGTAAAACACCCGGTGCTAGTCGTCACTCCAGAGGGCACACCTTGTCTCCTGGGGAATGACCTCCTCCGGAGGTTATCACCCCTGTTTGATTGTGTGAACAAAGTCCTCTGAACACAGACTAACCGACCAATAAAACTAAAACAAAGCACAGACTACATAAATCTAAATGGCACATGCCACATGATCGAACAGCGGTCTGACAAAATTGAATTCCACTTTAGGAACAGTCACGCCCCTGACATCACTGTAATCTCTGTAGGAGAACAAACTGGTGATGGGAACCCTTCTCCATTTTTGAAAATTAACCTTCCTCCCAGTTTTAAGTGGCATTCTGCAATGCAAGGGAATACGCTGAAATGTTATACCGATCCACAATCTGAAGAAAACCCAAATTCCATGATAAAAGATGATGAAAAACCAGCTCAAAGCTTGACTGACATCCAAGGGTGAACAGCTGTTTCTCCCCATTCAGGTAAATGGGGGGGGGGGTCTGTTCTCGCCCAAGTATGCCTGAATAATTGAAAAAGCTTCAGCAGTGAAGCATTATTGAGGAAACTTCCAAAAGATCAGACCATTCCCACATTTAAGTTGATTGATAAGTGGGAAATGGGCATGTTAAAAACATTTCCATTGGTGACAAACATAGAATATAACTGTTGTGTTGAAAGATGTTCCCTCCGCATTTTATTTGGGCAGTGCCATTTTCAATCAATTCGCAATTAATTTGGACCTAATTAATTACAAAGCCTGGTCCAGACTGGGGGGTAGCCCCTTGGCCTTTGACAACCCTGAGAAAGCATTTCAGTCAGCTCAATTGCTGCTGTATGCAGTTGAAGTTCAAACGGGAGAAGAGGTCACCATCCCAGGACAGGTCCGACAATTCACGATTCCCCTAAAAATTAAGCAAGGACAGAACCTCAAAAACCAGGAGGCTTATATACATTTGAATTATCGCCTCCAACAGCAAGGGTTGTATTTAAACCCAACACCACTATTTGACCTAGAACACGACTCCATTTGAATATTGATGGATAAGAGCGACCCTAGAAGTATCACTTTGTGCGCAGACACCTTTATTGGAATGGCGGTTTATGGCCAATATTTTTCCATTGAGTTAGGGAATGAGATCATGGGACCAATACCAAATGACTGTTACCACTGGGACGACAATATCCCTCCAGAAAAGATTGTTATCCGGCAAGGGGGGAATTTCTTGGTGTACTCTTCCTGCCCTTATGATGGGGAAGAGGTAACCTGTGACATCAGGAAGGATGAGGTGGTATTTCAAGTCAACAGTGACTTCCCCCCATCGGCCACCCCGCAAAGAAGCAAGCAAAATAAATATATAGTTTTTTTGTGCTTTTTTGCCGCTGCCCATGATGGTCTGGAGTCAGGGCCGGCGGAGGGGCCCGGACATAAACACAACCTGAGCCAGACGCGGGTATTTCTGCTTTGGCTTGCGCTTCCAGGCTGTGTTTATTTCCGGGTTTCCTCCTCAGGCTGCATGTAGGTATGCCGGCCCATGTGCAGCATATCTGTTTGTACACATGCTGCTTGCCAATAGTTTTGGATTGGCAGTGGCACTGCCACTGCATGCAAAGGAGACTTGGGCTGCAGCGCTGAGAGATTCCACCAGGCAGGCATCCTGCAGCAAGCACTTCAGACAGAGCTGAGAGGTAAACAGAGTGTGGCTGAGATATAGGGCCTGATCACGATTTTGGCGGTAACGCCAGCGGTATTACTGCCGGCGGTATTAGCCCTACCACCAAACTCCCCGGTGCTAATAGCACTGGATCACGAGTTCAGTGGTAATGTTAATCCCCATTCCCCATTGAGCCCATTCGGGAATGCCCCATTACCCATTGGTAATAGCGTGACCGCCGGATTTAAGGGTTACCGCCAAAGTCGTGATGAGGCCCATAGTCTGAAGTGATAAGGCACCACGCACGCAACGTCATAGATCTAATTGGGCACCAGCCCGAAATGTGAGCTGAAGGGCACTGGCGCGGAACAGTTAAAAGGATCAGGAACATGAACCTGGGCGCATTTTGTTTCCTCTGAGGCAAATCGACGATCTGCTCGGCTGATCAAGCACTGCCATTTCCCCAACTCACAGCCCCCCTGAGACACACAGGCTGCGGCCCTGGCTCTGCAGCCAGCGCTGAAATAAACGGGACAACACGTTTCTTTTGTCATTCAGCAGTATAGCCTTTTTTATGCAGGATGATGAATTTCCAACTGAAAGACCATCAGTCACCTTGCAAATCTGTGACAGTTAAAGCAAGCAGCGCAATAGAGCAGCCTTTGAAATATTTGTTCATACCCATAATGTCTAATAGCTTGATTTGCTAAAAAGTAAAGTTTGCATTGATGTCCTTAGTTGAATGTTCTTAAAACCATACATAACACGCTGGAGGTTTGTGACGAATCTCCAAACCTAAGTGAGTTTACTACACAAATTCTTTCATTGTGCATCTTAAAGCGCTGAAAATAAAGTGGGTAAATAGATTGTTTGCCTTTTGCATCTTATAGTTTTCCATTCAGGATGTGGAAAATAAAGGTACTCTGATATTATTTTATTTCAACATGTTGCTATAAGGATTTACATGTTGTCATGATGCTTTATTATGCAATTTGTGTATTTTGCAAGAAAACTCTATAAGACAGTATTATTGTAGGCCTCGATTCCCAAAAACTTTATTATTTCTTCAAAATAAAGCATGGAAGAAGGTGGTTGTGCCTAAATTGGAGAGTGGGCTAAAATCCCTGCTTCGCTGTTTAGCATATGCATGTGATCCTGGGCAAATAATGCAATCTCACCCTGACCTCAACTGCACAAATTGGAGTGCTTATCAGTGATTATGTTTCGCCCTTACAATAGGACAGTTTTAATAAGTGTAGGGACAAATTGGTGCACCCTGGTGCTCCTCTGCTAGTGGCTCCAATACTGTCACATATCATTGTATGATTGCTGCACTGGCTGTCCCCCAGTCTCCTCCAGTTCCCCCCTTCTCCAATCAGTCTCACCAGCCAGTCAGTGCACCAGAGTTTCAAGTATAGCGGATTAACTGTGGTTGAACCAACATAACATGTTCTCCCCTGTTGCTCCCACCCACTGAAGTTACTTGTGCCATCCAAAGTACTGCCCCACACTCTGTAATGTCCTGTTATGCTACGATATTGAGTCTTTCATCGCACACCATCTGCCAATTTCAAACTTTCTAGGAGCTTCAGAATCTGCAAGTAATAGGGTAGGGGGCTAATGCAGTAGCGGAGGGATCAGGCCAAGATTGCTTTGTTACAACATTGATGTGTGCAGATCTTAAAAGATATGGCTCTGTACGTGAAAGTTTTAGATATTTTGTTGGCTGTTTGTAGTACTGGTTATGCGTGTTTCAGGTGCCTAAGGTACTTGTTTGTATGACTGACAGAAAATTGAAGCGTTTTGCTTCTTGTTTTTGCCACCAACTCACCAGAGACCCAAAGAACGAATGAGGGATGGACTAAAGGTTCACCTGCAAGGGAGTCAAGGCAAGGACCAGAGGAGAGTTCACCAGAGCAGCCAAGAACCAGAGGGGAACTGACCAGAGAGTTTCACATCTACCTTAGTTTTACTTCATTCAATTTTATATGTTTGCTTTGAGCTGAAACTATTGAACTGGAATACAATTAGGAAACACCGGACGTGTGAGGAGGGACACTTGAGGGCATTTTATTTACTAGCCCACTGACTGCCCATGGCCATGCTAATTCCTATTGGCAATTCCACCCACTACCTGATGAGTAAGAGTATTCCTAAGAAAGTCTAACTTTTGAACTGCCTGGGTTTTTTTATGCACACTGGCAGGTGGTGACTTTACCTGGGTTGTGTTGTCAGTGAAACAGAAAATAGTAATGGAAAGATGTGTTGCTCAAACTTACAAGTGACATTCTGAAAACTAAGTTGGGGATAGCAGAAGAGCTGCCATTTCAGAAACTGAAAATAAGCCTTTTGGTAGACCCTCATTTTACCATCAACCTGACTTCCCTAAGATTCTTTTGTGGAGACCAATGCATAAAATGTACCACTGGGTGCATTCTCATCGTAAATGCAGTCCAATGGCAAGATACATCTAGTATTCTATTCCTGCATAAGTCAAACCCTGCGGAGTGCACCATATTCGATAGACATGTTGGCAATTAAAAACTGATTGAGGATTTGGAGGATTCTCTGGCTATGATATGATATTTTATTTGTATCGCACTCAAAGACAAGTGTTTCAGAGCATGACGAGGCAAGGCAGGGGAACAAGGGAAGACAAAACAACGATCTTACGAGGCCCAGTGACATTGAGAACGCGCAAGTAGAGGGGGAGGGAAGGGGGAAAGTGAAAGGGAGAGGGGAAAAGTGGAATGTGCTGAGCAAGGGGTACAATAATACAAAGGTAGTGCAGCTAGCAAGGTGGCAAGTGCAGGTTATGAGCACAGACCGTGGGTGTCTGATAAGTGCAGGTAAGGGGACTGTAGGGTAACAGATACAGACCCAAGTGCAGGTGTTGCCAGGGGTAGTGTGGGTGAGTGGCTGGGTGGGCATGGACCTGGGCCCGAAAGCAGTGGGAAAATCAGGTGCATTGTGCCAAAGCAGGTAGATTAGTAGGGGGAGGTGGGGCGAAGGTAGAAGCAAAGTGGAAGGTCTTGAGGTGCTTCTGGAACCGGAGATGGTTCTTCTCAAGTTTCAGAGTGGCAGGGAGGCTGTTCCAGAGGGAGGCCCCTGCTGAGAAAAGAGATCTGCCACCAACTTGTAGCTTGGTGAAGCGAGAGACCCTGAGGGAGTTGGTGGTGGAGGAGCGAAGAGCCTGAATGGGAGGGTATTTACGGAGCGAAAGTTGAAGGTATTTTGGACCCAGGCCCCAGAAAGCCCTGTGGACAATGCAAAGAGTCTTGAATTTAATCCTTGCAGTTACTGGGAGCCAATGAAGAGATTTCAGGGCCGGAGAGATACAATTCCAGGGCTTGAGTCCAAGGACAAGTCTCGCACAAACAGGATTGTGGAACTCAAAATTTTAACCGTCTGGTATTAGTCTATGTGCATCAGATTTGAAACAGATTTGAACAGATCTCTCACTTCCTGATGTGAGTACAGTAAGCAGTGGGAAATGGACGCGGAACTTTAACAATTAGAACGTGATATAAATAAACAGAGATGAATGTTGTGGAATGTACTAATGGGAACAAATGTAGCGATAATATGATATTGTAATTAACATATAGTAAGCAAAAGATCTACATAGACCTTACTTATAGATACAAGAATCACGTGCTTGGAATAAATATCATGACTAAAATAAAGAGAATAATTAATGGGATGATGCTACGGTCTGTTACAGAGGGATTCATCCCAGGGTACCTAATACGCTTTACTGTTTGTTTGCTCTAATTCTGGTAACTTGTGCTTGCCGCTCACTTCCTGTCCGCGTGCTCTCGTTTCGTCTGTCTCCCCCCCGTCCTCCCTCCTACTCCATGGTGCTCTCTGTCTCGCCTATCTTCTCTAACTGCTTCTCCATTGACTATCCTGCTCTCCTCACTAAATCTGGTAGGAAAAAGTTTAAAAAGGACATCCTGGTCTCCAACCCAGGCCTCCCTATTGCTGACACCTACACTAGTGCCTGCTCTAAGGAAACTCTCACTGACATCCTCTTTTTCGTGCCTTCGCCTGACCTATGGACCCTTCATATGGTCTCTGTGCTCTCTCCTTTCTCCTCCTCTCCCATTAATGGTGGCACCCGTTGGGATGTCCTCTTGGCCCCCTTCCGCTCCTCTAAGGCCATCATTAATGTCTACGCTAATGGAACCATCTTGGTCCAAGGCCCTCAGGCCAACCTTCTCCTCTTTGATAGACGCCTCCCACACCTCATCAACTTCCTCTCCTCTCCAGCTGTCCCCCCTCCTCTATCCTTGGCTACCTTGCCTCTACCCTCCCTCCCTGCCCCCTCTCGTGCTCCTTCTTCACCTCCTTCTTCAACACCTCCGCAGGGCGTACCTCTGATCTGTACCCCTCCCCGGAAGTTCTTCAAGGAGGGCAACCTTCTCCACATTGCCACTCTAAATTCTCGCTCTGCCATCAAACACTCCTCTGATATCTGTCACCTTCTTGAGGAACTGGACCTCGACGTCCTCTGTCTCACTGAGACATGGTTCACAGCCAGCTCTGCCACCAGCTTTGACACACTCCTACCTGACGGTTACAAGATCCTCTCCATGCCCAGGCCTAACCGTGCAGGGGGTGGTGTTGCCCTTATCTTCCCTGAGTGGATTCCTGCCACTGTCACTCCTACGCAGACCTACTCCTCTTTTGAATGTCTTGTCTGCCGACTCTCTCTCTCTCCTAGCCATTCCCTTACCGTGGCTACTATCTATCGGCCACCTGGTCAAATTTCCTCCTTCCTCTCTGAGTGGGCTGACCTCTCCTCCTCACTCCTGTCCTCAACCACTCAACTCCTCTTTCTTGGCGACTTCAACATCCACCTTGATGCCTCCAGTCCCCCCACTGCTCTCTTTCGTGACCTCTGCGACTCTCTCTCACTCTCTATTCTCCCGTCTGGGCCTACTCACTCTGCTGGGCACACTCTTGATGCTCTGATCTCTTCTGACCTTCCCCTCTCCGTCCCTCTCTCCACTCCTCTCTCCTGGAGTGATCACTTTCTCCTATCCTCCCACCTCACCCTCCCTACCCCACAGGCAAAGCCACCCTCTTCACTGCCACCCACCTTCTCGGTCATCCGACCCATGAAGCGTGTGTCAGTTGAGGCTTTCGCTGCTACCTTCTCGCCCCCCCCCCGCCCCTTCGGCTGACTCCCACCCTGACACAGCCCTCTCCATGCTCCACTCTGCTATATCTGTTACTCTTGATATCCTTGCCCCCGTCATGAGAATCCGCCTGAAGCCCAAAGCCAAATGTAACTCCTGGTATGACTCGGATCTCGCCACCCTAAAACGCAAGTGCAGGGTTGCAGAGAGGAAATGGCGTGCTTCATGTTCATCCTCTGACAAACTGGCCTGCCGCCTGCTCCAAAGGCAGTATCGGCTCTCCGTTCTCACCAAGAAGAGAGCCCTTATCCAAGCCCGCATCTCTGCGGCATCTAACAACTCCGCCGAACTCTTTAAAATCTGCAAGGAGCTGGCCAACCCTGTTGCAGTCTCTACCTCTCCTGTCCCCTCCCAGGCCCTCTGCACTGCATTGGCCTCTCACTTCATCTCTAAAACTCAGGACATCCTGTCCTCGCTCTCCTCCTTTCACCTCCCTCCCTCCCTTCCCGGCTCTTCCTCTGGCCCTTCTGCAGTCACCCCTCCTCCCTCTTTCTCTGCCTTTCCACTTTTCTCTGCTGACAAGGTTTCCAGACAAGTCCGATCTATGAAAGTCTCGTCTAAACAGGTTCACCCCTGTTCCTCCAAAACTATCAAGGACCACATCGACTCCCTGGCTCCTGCCCTGGCTGACTTTTGCAACCACTCCTTCGCCTCTGGAGTCTTCCCTTCCCCCCTCAAGCACTCCCTTGTGCACCCTCTTCTCAAGAAACCCTCTTCCGACCCCTCCTGCCCGGCTAACTATCGCCCTATCTCCATCACTCCCTTCCTGGGCAAGCTCCTGGAGAAACTGGCCATCTCCCAGCTTAACCTCCATGCTGAATCTGTTGGTAGTCTTCATGACCATCAATCTGGTTTCAGAGCTGCCAGAAGCACGGAAACTGCTCTCCTGAACATCCGTGAAGACCTGCTCTTGAACCTCGATTCCAACACTCCGTGTGTTCTCATTCTGCTCGATCTCTCCTCTGCCTTTGACACTGTCAACCATGCCATCCTGCTCAACCGTCTCTGTGAAAACCTGGGTATCACTGGTCAGGCTCTGGCGTGGCTGACCTCTTTCCTTTCAAATCGACCCTCCCAGGTCCAACTGGGGTCCTTCCTCTCCGACATCTTTTTCTCCACCTGTGGTGTCCCCCAGGGATCTAATCTCTCTCCCTGGCTGTTCAACCACTATCTGGCACTCCTTGCCCACCGCATCGCCGCTCTCTGCCCTAATTTCCAGTGCTATGCGGACGATACCCAGCTCATTTTCAGGCTACCCTCAGTCTCCCCCTCTCCTTCCCTCATCTCTGACTGTCTGTCTGCTATCCAGGAATGGTGTGCCGCCAATGACCTCTGCCTTAATGCCAGTAAGACTGAGATTCTACTCATCGGTACACCCACTCCCTCCTTCCCTGCAGCTCTCTGGCCTGCCTCCCTTGGCCCCCTCCCTGCTCCTACCTGCAATGCAAAAAACCTTGGGGTCATCTTCGACTCCACACTCTCCTTCTCTCCTCATATTTCTGACGTCGCTAAGAAGTCACACTACCAGCTGCACCTCCTCAGAGGTATTCTTCCCTTCCTCTCCTTCCCCCAGAAGCTCACTGTCTCCCGAGCCCTGGTTCTCTCGAAGCTGGATTACTGTAACAGCCTCTACCTTAATCTGCCTGCCTCCACTCTCCGCCCTCTGCAACTCATACAGAACAGAACTGCGAGACTTGTCCTTGGCCTCAAGCCCAGGGACCGTATCTCTCCAGGACTGAAATCTCTACACTGGCTCCCAGTGGCTGCGAGGATAAAGTTGAAAACCCTCTGCATTGTCCACAAGGCCTTCTGGGGCCTTGGTCCTAAATACCTTCAACTCTCTCTTCCCAAATATCTTCCTTCCCGAGCCCTTCGCTCATCCGCCTCCAACTCCCTCAGGGTCAGCCGCTTCTCGAAGCAACGAGCTGGGGGTAGATCTCTCTCTGCGGCAGGGGCCTCCCTCTGGAACAGCCTTCCTGAATCCCTGAAACTTGAGGAGAACCATCTCCGGTTCCAGAAGCACCCCAAAACCTTCCTCTTTGCCTCTGCTTTCTCTCTCCCTCTCCCCTGCTGAACAGCTAATATTCTTCACTGAAACTGCACTGATTCTGCAACTGGACCACTCTTAACGGCCTCGGTCCTGGGCCCAGCCACTCTCCACTTGCACTGATGCCCTGGAACCCCTCTGCACTGCGGGACTGTCTCTGTATCCCTACAGCCCCCCCCCTTTTCCAGCACTTGTTCTGCACTTAACTTGCACTTGCCACCAGCTGGCCCTATTTATTTATTACTTTACGCCACTTACCTTGTACTGCACTTCCCCCCCTCCCCTTCCCCTTGCACTTTTCCCCCTCCCCCACCCCTGCACTTGCGCGATCTGAATGACACCTGGCCTAGTAGGATCGCTGTCTGTCTCCCCTTGTTTCCTCCCCTCCCTGCCTCGTCGCGCCTTGAAACACCTGTGTATAGGCGCGTTACAAATGCCATATCATATCATATATCATATCATTTATACAGGAGAGAAAGCACAAGAGGACACAGGATTGATGGTAAGGTACCATTCTGTGATAATTTGGAACAATGGGCCTCATTTCGGGTGGTAACCCTGCCAGTGATATCGGGGGGTTGGGATCCGGATCCGAAAAAAATTACCGGCACCTGACTTCCCGGTAACACCTGGGTATTACATCACTGGCGACCGGGAAGTCAGGCGCCGGTATTTCTGTTAATCCACATTCCCATGGAGTCCAATAGGACTCCACGGGAATGGGGACACGGGAGCACTGGCACCGTTAACAACGGTGCCGGTGCTTCCGTGAGAACTCTGTGAGTGTGTGCCATCCACCCAGCAGATCTGACCTTGGCAGGCGGGACAGCACCCGCCCACAGAGTCGTACTGTGCCGGTCCGGTACCAATGGTATTGGTAGGCTTACTGGCATCATTGTTACTGGACCGGCACAGTTATAATGAGGCCCAATGATTGTTTTCAGTGCGTTAGGAAAGAGCTACTAAGGAGAACTTGTATACACTGTCTTCCCTGCTTAGCGTAAACCAAGTGATACTATACTATGAAAACTACAGGGTTAGGAATGTGCTTACCCTGAGGTATTGGATAATGAACGTGGATTGATGTAACCTTATAAACCTTCTATATTGTATTCACCGTCACTTTTTGTATTTCTTTCCTTGCCTCCTACTGCACCCATGCACCGCCAGCCACCCCTACCCCAACACACACATACACACACTCGCTCTCTGTTCACAGAAGGAACCTTTCGTTGGCACATGCTCCTCCAGACCATCTTGTTTACAGTGGAGGCAAGCAGGTCTGAAGGGTCACAGGTGCTGCTTCTGGCTAGGACTGGAAGTCTTGTCCAAAAGGATGCCACCCAACACTGTCTGCCTCCCTTTGTCCCTCCTTGTCACCTCTTGTGAATCAGGTCCAAAAAAATGAATAGCATCCACTAACCTCTACTCACGTAATTGCCAGTGTATCATGTAGCCTAACCATTCTCTTGTTGAGAGACAGATGAATACATAATGCATAGCTTCTGCCCCTCCCCCAGCCCAATATTGCACAGGTGAGAAACGTTACCAAGGCAACTGTACCACCCTTACACCAGGCAGGTACAGCAGGAGATGGACACAATCGAAAGCTGTAGATGGCACGAGTAAACCAAACCAACGTTCTGACAATATATGCGCATTCACCACAGAAACAAAGCAAATATGAATTCAATGAAGTGCGCAAACACTATGTAGCACATGCATTTATACATAAAAAATATTAACAAGACGAAGAAAATTAACATAAGCAATGTGTAAACTGAATGCAACATGAACGATACGAAGATAGTTCACTAACATAGAAATGCAAAAGTAATAGGCAGCCATCTTTTCCAAAATGGAAGATGCAACACGCTTCATAGTAAACAAAAGGCCTCAAGGCCTCACAAGAACTCAAAATGTTGAAATAACAAAGTACAGATCTGTGCAGAGCTCAGACAGGAGCTGACAACCACAGCCAAGGTTACTGCAAACTAAGGGAGGCTCCGAATATTGCAGTGAAAGCACGAGATAGCAATTCCCAGGGTGCAAGAAGGATATTCCCAAATTGTAAGCCAGGTGCAGGACAATCTTAAGTACAACGACTCCATGGAGAATAGCTCAAGAGTGTCCCCAGCTGTAAAAGAAACCATAGCACTTGCACCAATATTAGCTCACATTCTAATAAATGCAGTGTGAAATCATTCCAAACATGATCCCATCACATTTGACCCATAATTGAAGAACACTGTCCATTCATTAGTAGCAAACACAGATGAGACACCTGTCTTATTCCCTACACATATCACCAGGCACAAGATGCTGCACAAGGTCAAATATAAAGGTATCACCCTGCCTCATGGACTAGAAATGAGGGATGGTAACCCACACACATCCCTATCCTGCTCATTCTGCCTGGACAACGGTGCATTTTGTCTTGTATCCAGCATTCTTCAGCCCATTCGCCAGCAGGAAGAGCCACTGTCCCGGATTTACTCTACATCGACATGCAGCTCCAGCTCCTGAAGTCAAGGGGTAAGCCACCTAATAGCTCACTGTACGCACCCCCTACCCAATAAGATGGCTACCCCTGCTCTGCGCACCACGTGCTAGTCCCACCCACCTGCTCGCTACCCCACGAGTATACCCGCATAGTGCTCGCATTGGGCCTGATGCCTACAGCAGCCACCCAAACCCTGCATGCCCACTGCATCCTGAACCTGCTGTACTGCCTTAATTGCGCCTAGCTGCACCCCATTGACATTGTGTGTTGCACTTTGCACCTGTCTGTACTGCCTTTAATTGCTGAGTCTGCACCTAGCTGCACCTCATTGACATTGTGTATTGCACTTTGCACCTGCCTGTACTGCCTTTAATTGCTGAGTTTTGCACCTAGCTGCACCTCATTGACATTGCGTACTGCACTTTGCACCTGCCTGTACTGCTTTTAATTGCTGAGTTTTGCACCTAGCTGCACCTCATTGACAGTGTGTACTGCACTTTGCACCTGCCTGTACTGCCTTTAATTGCTGAGTTTTGCACCTAGCTGCACCCCTCTTGACTTCTGCCTTAGCATCCAGCTACATTGCCATCCTATCACAGCCCTATGCTCACCATGCGTCACCCTCAAGAAACCAGTACACCAGCCGCACCCCCACCTTCTCCTCCAACATTCTCCCCTCCTACTTTCTACCTTCCTTCTTCACCAAAAGCAAAATCACAGCCACTGATCCTCCACCCTCCATAACATCATACACCAGACCCACTAACATCAGGAACCAACTCCTGGGACTCCGCTCCAGATACCCCAGCACTACCCACCAAGCACCACCCAAACCTCCCAATACCACAGAAATGGCCACCCTCATGGCCAAACCATCCTTAGCCACACCAGTCTTGACACACCCCAGCTCTACCTCACTGGCACCACACTAAACCACCCCCTCATCATCCCAGACCCCTCACAACCTACAGTGTGCCCTTATTAACGCTAGATCCATCCTTGCTCATGCCACTGAAATTCACAAACTCCTCATCAACCTGGACCTCGACATCCTAGCCATCATGGAGACCTGGCTTCATAGCGCGGCAGGGCCAGCCCTCAACCTTGCCATCCCACAAGGCTACTCCATCATTAGGCAAGACCGCCTCTCCTCAGTAGGAGGTGGGGTAGCACTCATCCTGAAAGACCACCTAGAGGCCAGACAAACCACATCCAATTTGGGTGATACCACAGATTCCCTTGCTATAAAAATTGCCCTCTCTCCTAACTCCACCATCACCATCAACCTCGTCTACTGCCCACCTGGCCCACTATTGGAGTTCCATGAGAACCTCCTACATCGCCTAACAGAAAACCTAAAACTCAACTCCAAAAGCATCCTTTTAGGCGACCTCAACCTAGGCTACAACGACAAAAAGGACAAGCAGGCCGAATCTCTCTCATTAGCCCTAAAAGAACTAGGCTTTGACCAAAAGATAACCTCACCCACTCATAACAAAGGCCGCAACCTAGATTGGGTAGCCAACCACAACTGTCACATAGACATAAGTTCCATCACACCGACTCCTTGGTCAGACCACCACATCATTCACTTCCTCATCCAAGCCGCATCTAAACCTAAAAAGCCTGACCCCATCCCCCCAGCACTGGCAAGATGCGTGAAAAATCTTACCAAAGACAAGATCACACCACACCTCAGCGCCCTCACAACTGACCTTAAGTCCTCCGACCCGTCAGTGTTAGCAGATATTTATAAGAGCACCTTAAGCACTGCCATAGACACCATTGCCCCACTACAGAACAAAAAAGCCAAAACAGTGAAACACTCAAACACCTGGTTCTCCCCTGAATTTAAACAACTCTGCTCTCAGAAAAGAAAAGCACTGAACACCTGGCAGAAATCACCCTCCCCAGCCACCCTATCCTCCTACAAATTAATCACCTCTCAATACAATAAAGCCATAATAATAGCCAAATCAGCTTCCTACAATGAAAGAATTGCTAATGTAAGCTCTGAATCCAAAGAACTCTTCCACATTTTCAAAGAACTTACAACACCAGCTACCAAACATGGTGTAACTCCATACAATCCGCCCTATTGAACAAAATCGAACTCCTACAAGCTAAAATCAAGGAACACCATAAAAACCTATCACAGCACCTCCAAACAACCACCACATCTGACCACCTGCACACCCCCAGCCCAGTGCCCCCTTCCGACAAAGTCCCCATAACCCCTTTCAAATTCAGGGAAGTAACAGAACAGGAAGTCATTGAGACAATGAACAAGATTAAACCATCCAACTGCAAAGGAGACCCCTGTCCTGCCAGCCTCATTAAGACTGCACTGAAACATTCACCCCCTTTCTCAAATCCTTAATTAACGCTTCCTTCAATGCCAACTCAGCTCCAGACAGTGTAAAAGAAGCCTGGGTACGCCCCCTCCTAAAAAAACCTACTCTTGACCCAGAGGTTGCTAATAACTATAGGCCCATCACCACTGTACCTTTCCTGCTCAAGATATTGGATAAAGTTGCCTACACGCAAATCCAGGAATATCTTGAAACCAACCATATCCTGGGTAAAAGACAGTCAGGATTCTGACCAGGTCACAGGACTGAGTCAGCCCTACTTGACTTAAAAATACAACTTGGGGACATCATGGACAAAGGCAAACCGGCACTCGTTCTCCTACTGGACCTGTCCGCCGCCTTTGACCTTGTCAACCATGATATTCTAGGCATGCACCTAAAAAATGAAGCAAATTTTTCCCCTGAAGCTAACGCTTGGGTGGCCTCGTTTCTAAATGGGAGACTCATCAAGGTCTTCTCAGACACTGCCTCGGCAACTCCCACCATCATCCACTGCGGCGTCCCTCAGGGCTCCTGCACCGCCCCTACACTCTACAACATATTTACCCTCCCTCTCTTCAATGACCTTGACTGTCGCAACATAGCATACACCAACTACGCGGACGACACACAGGTACTACTCCCACTAACCAGGACCTATGATGAAGATGTGACAGCCCTAACTAAAATCTACAAAGCCATCCAAACCTGGATGGCTGCCAACGGCCTCTGCTTAAATGGGGACAAAATCGAGATTCTCATAGTAGGCACCAGCGAAATTCTCAACAAACTCCCCCCACAATATAAATCCTTCAACATCGACAACTCCATCATCACAGTCTCCAAGACTGTCAAAGTCCTAGGTGTTCACCTAGATGCCTCTCTATCCATGTCCCGCCAGGTCAACGCCATTGCCTCCTCCTCAGCGCTCACCACCAGGGTGATCAACGCAGTCAAACCCTTCCTCTCCACCAAAAACTGCCTATCTATCGCCAGAGCCACAATAGGTACCAAATTGGACTACTTCCTAGGCACCTCTGTCAACAATATAAAAAAACTCCAAATCACACAAAATAACGCCCTCAGAGCTGCGCTGACCATTCCTAAAAGGGAACACATCTCCCAAGCCAGGAAAGATGCCCATTGGCTACCGGTAAAAGAACACATACTTTTTAAAGCCATGGCTATCACACATAGGTGCCTTACATCAGGTGCCCCACCCTATCTCTCCCAAAGAATCACACTCAACACCTCCAACAGACCCACCAGGGCACACAGCGCCAACCAGATCTATGTCTCCACGTTCAAAAGAACCAGAGCTGGAGGGTCTAGTTTCCAACACCTCGCACCCAAAAACTGGAATGCCCTGCCAACGTCACTAAGGAACGAAGAATCTTACACCACCTTTCGCAAAAACCTAAAAACCTTTCTATTCCGCTAATGTTTTCAAACCAACATGCACAGTTATGCCTGCACTGTAACCAAAGCAAAGCATAACCTTCTCTTAACACTTGTCACTGCACGACTGCTACCGTATGTTACAACCTACGTATGTTATGTTAATGCTTTGTTATGTTAAGCTCAAGCCTTCTGTAACAGCGCCACAATGCCTCAGGGCAGCTCTGTGTGCTTTATAAATGCAAAAAAATAAATAAAAAATAAAATTGAAAGGGAAGCAGTCTCTGGACTTCTCCCCCCACTCCTGTTCAGCTCATGTCTTGACAACCTGTCAGTTGTCCAAGGTTGGTTAGTGAGAAGCCACAATGTTAGGCCGCCCATTACGTATTATGCCAACCAATAGTGTATTGTAGAGATTAGTCTTTTTACTGCTATCAATTTAGAAGTGGTCTCATGAGGAGCTATCAGACAAGCATTACTCATTTATAGTTTTAACCCCTCTAGGATGTATATGTAGTCACCATTATTAACCAATCCCCGTACCCCATATATTTTGTACTGAGAGATTGAGAGATGATGTTGTGATGTCAGCAATGAAGGGTTTTGAGTATTTGATCCATTGTTTATATTGAATTAATCGAGAGCAACAACATTTCAATGCTTTTATGCTGTCCCTGCTTTATTTTGATGATAACAGAGTTGGGTTTTACCTTGCACTTTGTCTATTTCCATTATTGAGTCCAATCTGATCTGGTTACAGAACCTCTGTGTAATTTGGGACTTCCCAGGCCATCTTAACAGATGGTAGCATAGGTGATGGTTCGCTAGAGTCATCAGATTATCGATGGGTCCCTGCCGTGGCCAAAGACTACAGAGGTGGCATTTGGAAAGCTGGATTACGTGTAACAGAGAGGTCGACAGGAGCCCCTTGAAGAAAGTCCTGTTCCTGTACCTGCAGGATGCCCAGTAGGGTGAAGGGCAACTTTCTTTTAACAGAGAATCAATACTGAAGACCCTCAGCGGATCCACAGATGTAAGTATGATATAGGCCTGGCAAAACTGGGGGAGGGGATTGTTTGTATATTTGGGGATTGTGATGAAATAAAGAGATAAGAGATAAAATAGATATCCTCTGGCAAGGGTCAGAAAAGATTGAGTGGTACATCTCTTTACTGGCTAATAATAAGAGATGGATACCTCACCAGGAGTTGGGAAGACGGCCATAGTGTAGTTATTTGTGTAGTAATTTCTGGTGCCAGACACATTTTGTAAGATAGCTCAAGCTTTGTGAAAAGTGATCTTTTGTGTATATTGGTGTATACTGTGGAGGACGTGAAGTTGTGGTGTGGATGAAGGAGTGTAGTTCGGTGTGGGAGCGGAGAGGTGGGGCGGCTCAGAGCATGAGTGATGGGTGTGGTGTCACTCAGAAGATTTGGAGGGACAGTGAGGTGGGGCTGTTCAGAGCAGGAGTGGCGTTGCTATGGTGCTGCTCTCAAACATCGGGTGATGCAGTAGGCGTGGTCTCAGAGAGAGACGCAGAAGTATTAAGTGTAAGATAAGTATTGTTGGGGAAGGGCGTGAAATGGAGGCAAAAGAGGGAGAGCGATGATTGAAATAAAATGTAGCAGGTATCAGTAAGTTAAACTGTGACATATTACCATGGGAGACGCTCCCATTATTCACCTATGCAAAGTATTTCCCCGGTATAAGGACAAAATCCTTAAATACCACACTCAGTGGGTGTGGGAAACTGTGGGCAAAATGTTTATGACCTGGCCGCAGGAAGGCACTCACTCAAAGTCAGTACTGCAACACATGTGCACCTATTTACATGCCGCATGTAAGGAAAAACAGTTACAGAAGCGACTAGTCATTCTGGAACTGTTGAAAATGTCTGGGGAAGAAATAGAGGAGCCACACACGAAAGAATGGATGCTTAATCAGCCTGACAAAGGGGCATTGCACCAATAGCTCCTCCACCACCCCAAAGCAGTGATCTGTCTTAAAAAAACACAGGGATTTTATCCATGATGAGCATTAAAAGCAGCAGCGGGGTTTACTGCTCCCACATTAACTCCCACCACATACAGTAGTAAAGGCATTGTAAGTGGAGAAACAATAAGTAAGCAAAGACCAGTGTCCACAGATGTGGACTATGACGTACACCCGGATCTACAGGCAAAATTGATAGAAGCCGAGAAGGAAGTCAGAGAAAGAGAGGGAGGCAGGCAGGACAACAAGGATGAGATGGCGATTGAGCAGAATTAATGGGTAGGACAGATAATGCTCAAATTACATGTAAAGGGCATGGACGATTTGAAAGAAAGAGAAAGGGAAGTTGCAGAAAGGTAGGAGAAAGAAGAAGAGAAAAGGAAACAGCAGGAGAGAGAAAAAGAGCGGAAAAGAGAGGTGAGAGAGAGAGAAAGAAAGAAGGTATGAAGAAGAAAGAGAAAAGAAGCGAGAGGCAGATAGGGAAAGGAAGAAGAGACAAGAAGAAGAAAGAGAAATGGAGAGATGAAGAAAGGGAAAAAGAAAGGCAAAAAGAGGAAGAGGGTGACCGAGAGAGAGACGGGAGGTGGAAAGAAGTAGGGAAAGGCGACAAAAAGAAGTTGATGATATTATTAGGGGATGTACGCTCCCAGACAGAGAGTGAGAGACAGGAAACAAGAAGAGCGAGAAAGAGAGAGGAGCTTAGAAAGACGCTGCAAGAAAGAAGATTAAATCCTTAGAAAGCAAACTCTTTCAGATGAAGTAGAAGATGTGGTCATGTGAAGGAGGATTGGCAATCTGTATAGAAACAGGAAGGATGGCACTAGCATCCTGAAGGAGAGTAGAGGAGGGTCTCTGCAAGATGGAGGAAGGAATATATTGGAAGAGGTGATGGGTGGAACGTATAGGACAAGTCCCTTTGGGAGACTAGAAGATGATAAAGGTAATGACAGTGACAACACTATGTTAGAAGGTGAAGAGAGGGAGAGGAAAGCAGAGAGGATGAGGCCGCATGAGCCCCTTCTACAAGCATGGGGATAGGGAAAGAGATAGCATGGTTAGATTTGGAAGAACTGGCAATAAGGAGCCCATTGAATATCCCAGATGCCCAAAGGCACGATTAAATAGTTTAGAGGAAAGAAGGCCATATGTGAATACACTGAAGAATTTACCAGGACGGAATAGAGTTAGTATGACAGATACAGGGATAAAGAGAAAGGGTGCAGCTACACTCTGACAGGACGCTGGGTTCACACAATTCCCTTTATTGGAAAAAGGGGGAAGACTGCCACAATATATCTTGTGGCAGCAAATGGACAAAAATAATTCAATTTGTAAATTGCCATTACTTACTTCAGGGGCGTGTAAATGGATCTATGAATTAGAGAGAATGACAGCTGGAATGACCTTAGCAGTAGCTGGCCTAATAAGCCTGCATGCTGCCATATTAGGGGAACAAACAGATGACTTTTGGAAGCGGGTGGGATATCCTGGAGTGACTCTGCAAAATACTAACATGACGGAACACCTTTTAATAACTTTCGAGCTAACGTATGGAGAGCACTGAGGGTTCAGTACCTAGATTCATCAGACATGAGCACCATTATGACTTGTAAAATGAGGGCAGACGAAGATCCGACAGCTTATATCCAGGGCATTCAGAGAAAATGACAGCTAGAAACCAGAGAATGGTGGGACAAAAACATACCTATTTTTAATACCATTTTATGCCAGTGACCTTCTGAGGGAGTGCAAAGACAATTGAGGAAGATAGAGGTAATGGAAGCGAAGCCGTAGATGGAGATCCAGCTGACTATTGTCAACAATTGTCGGTTAAAACAAGAGAAAGAAAGAAAGTTGAGAACAGGAAGATTGACAAAGCAAAGTTAGTTCTGAAGAAATTGTTGACATTTTCAGTGGACGGGTCAGTATTAACAAGTGGAGGAGAAATTTTTAATGTACAATGGGCAAAGCAGGTACAGTCAGCGGTGAACGGAAACTTTGCAGGAAGGGGAGAGCATCATTTTTTTCCAGTAGGGCGAGGGTTTTCACCCAGAGGCAGAGATTTTGGATTTAAAGCTCCGCAAGGAGGAAGGTTTATGGGGGCAACCTAGATTTGGGCTACAGACACAACAATGTTAGACATGTGGGAAGATGGGGCAGATTTCACAAGTATGCAGAGGTCGGGAGGGATGCAACAGAACTGGCAAGTAGCGGATCCAAGAAGGGGCTATACCCCCACCTTATAGCACAGAACCACCTGAATATGCCCAGGATCACATGCAGAATCAGGCACAAGCGTCATCAATACAACAGATGCAACAAGGGATGCCACCCCAAACTCAGCAAGCACCAAAGTATATACAGCAAGTACCGATGCAAACACAGCAAGCACCAATACAGACAACAGAATGCAGTGACACCATAGAACACAACCATATTGCCAGAGGCACCTACACCTAGAATAGGGGGTGTGATAGTAGTGGGAGGGAACCCTTTCACTGGCACAGAGCTAAACATATATCCACAATAGGACAGCCTACAGAAAGACTTGATGTGTTCCACGCTAGTGATTACATCAGACCTACAAGGGGAACCGAGGGTCGGAGTTACCCTAGTTGGCAAATCGTTTTCCTTCTTAGTAGATACAGGGCTGGCTCGATCTTGTGTTAAAGAGGGAAGGTTCCCAATGTCAGCATTGCCATGAGTGCACAAGGATTTTCTGGGGTGACAACTATGGTTCCTTTTACAGATGCTTTACCTATTACCATTGGTAAACATGACATGTCCATGCCATTATTATATTCCTGCAGGACACCAGTTAACATATTAGGGAGAGTCTTGATGAGCAAATTAAACATGACAATATCATTCACTGAGAATAATATTTTCTACCCCAAGGATTCATTATGTGAATACACAAGGATTCATAAAAGCATTTTATCGTCAATAAGAACAAAGAGGAGCGCCATTAAACATAGAAGTAATCCTTTAGGGGATACACATATTGTTAGCATTGCATCCAAGAATACAGGACAGACTATTGAGATTACCCACAGAATTTTAGTTTCAACCAGAAGCACCCACGGACGTCGAGGAAGGGCAGATAATTACAACTGGGTTAGAAGCAGCAACAGTGAGTGACGACAGAGTACTTTTACATGGAGTTGATGAGGAAGGGGCAAATTGGACAACAGTGATAGCTCTTGATGAAGGGCATAGATTGACTGAACTGACAGATAAAAGCTTGTTTACAGATGAGGACTCAGATGACGAAGTGATGTTTATAACATAAGAAAGTAACGTCCTTTCTCCAGGAAGATTTTGAATATGCACCAAGCACATTGTGGACCAGAAGACCATATGACGTTGGTCTATTAAAAGGAGTGGGGGCAGTCAAAATTAAATTGAAGCAGCAAGCATTTTAACCTCGAGCAAGGCAATATCCCATATCAAAAGAAGCTGACAAGGGTTTCTATGACATTATTGCTGCCTTAGTGCAATAAGGGATATTAGTGCCTTCAAAATCCCCATGTAACACGGCTGTATACCCAGTGAAAAAGTTGACAGGAGGGACATGGAGATTTGTTCAAGACTTAACAATATTGTTGAGGCAGAGTTTCCAATGGTTCCGATCCCAGCCACAATATTATGTAACATCCCATCCAAAGCTAAATATTTTACAGTGATTGATTTAACAAATGCTTTCTGCTCCATCCCTTTACATGATGAACCCCAGTATTTGACTTTGTTCTCGGTTACCCCAGGGGTTTTGTGAATCCCCCTCGGTCTTTAATCAAGTGCTGGAGATGAACTTGAGAAACATACTACTTGACCGCACAGTAATACAATATGTAGTTGACATTTTAGCATGAGCAACACAGAGTAAGAGTACAGGAGAGACTCAATAAAGCTGATGACAGTACTGGTCGAGAAAGTGTACAATGTTGACAAAGAGAACATGCAATATTGCCAGAAGAAGTACTATAAATTGGTCAGCTAGTAACAAAAGAAGGAAGGATGTGACACCTGAGAGAGCAGAAACAATCAAGAAGACACCCAAGCCAGAGACAGTAAAAGGGCTGCAGCAATTTCTAAGCATTTGCAATTAGTACAGGGTGTGGTTTTTGACTACATCACTTATGTAAGGCTACTGTTAAAGGGACTGAAGGGGGCACAGAGAGATAACAGTGATATAGCTGGACAGGCAAGATGACAGATGCCTTTGACAAATTGAAACTAGCGATTAGCACAGCTACTGTGTTAGGGATACCTGATTACAACAAAGAATTTGTTTTATTTTCTCACTCAAATGGAGTAATGATGACGGCTGTCCTCCACAGAAAACTACCATTGGGCACAAACCATTAGCATTCTGCAGTGGGATTTTAAATCTCATAATGAGAGGCCATTACCCATGTGAATAAGCATTGGTGGCAGCAGCCTTTTCAATTGAGAACTCTGCCAGCATTACTATGGGATGCACAGTTACTTTATATGTTTGGCATGCATTATCTGATAGACTTGAAAAGCCCAAAAGCACAATGACTACACAGAGAGCTTCAGAATATGAAGTAATTATATAAAACCCATCATTTAAAATTGTCAGGAGTTGAGTGGTGAATCTAGCCATATTTATAGTATAACAAGTAAAGGAAGGAGATCATTTGCATAATTGCACTACATACACTGAATAATATGATGAAATACCACATGTTAAAGAAAATGGCCTAGGAGGGGGGATAATTCTCTTCATTGACGGGTCGTCATCAATAGACCAGAGCACTGGTGAAAGGCATAGTGGCACGGCAGAAGTGAAAGCAAAAGAGAATTACAGCTTTGAGACAGTGACAAGTGCTAGATTGCCAGCGCATTTCTCAGCACAAGCAGCCAAATTGATCATGCTGATTTTGGCACTTCAAGTGCTTGAAGAAGATGAGGTAAGGGTGTATTCCGACTCTGCCTGCGTGCCGTCAACAGTACACCCAGGAATGTCACGCTGGAAGAGGCGTGGCTACATACACGCAGGCGGCACACCAGTGCCTCATGCGCCACTATTGGACAGACTCATAGGTGCACTTCAACTCCCATCGGCCATCGCTGTAGTGAAGTGCGCAGCACACACAAAAAATGCAGATTTGATTTCTCACGGCAACAAACTTGAAGCAAAAAGAGCCTCATATTTTTCCGAGATATTGGACATTGCGACTGAACTGAAGAAATACATACATGCACACAACATTGGCACAAATAACTGAACTGTAGGGAAGGATAATACTAGAGAGAGGAGCAAGAGTTATGGAAATGAAGGGGGTGTTCATTATCCCCTACAGATGTCATGTTGGGGCAGGACAGCACAGGGAAACCAGTCATGCCCCTAGGACTGCTTAAAGTAGCATTAAACCAATTGCACCCCCCCAGCAAACACATCAAGAGAGTGTCTTGCAGTACTGATTTCAGAGGACTGGCTTGTCCCAAATTTGGCAGAGTACATCACACATTTTGTTGTAAATTGTTTAACGTGCCAGAGGTTTACTGCTGGACATACTTTGCCAACAGTGAGAGGAGCAATACCCTGTCCTACTGGACCATTTCAGCATTTGCATATTTACTGTGTAAATATGCTCCAAACATTTAACGGCTACAGGTATATGATAGTAGTCGTATGTCCCATTTCCCAATGGATTGAAGTAGGTCCATGCACACACCAAGAATCTACATGTGTAGCAAAGTTTCTCGTATGTGAGGTATTTCCAGGATGGAGAGTGTGTAAAGTGCTCCAGTCTGACAATGGACCACATATGGTAAATGAGGTATTTGAGCACACCACTATCCTGCTCGGTATTATGCATGCACTCTCATCTGCTTACCACACACAAGCAAGCAGCATTTGCAAACACCTCACTACAGCTGTTTCCAAACTAAAGGAGGCACTGAAAAAAGGTTGGCCCCATTCCCTTCCTTTAACCCCATTTGTATTATGCTATCAGCCTGGCTGTGACCATTACCTGACTCCACATGGGACGCAGAATACACACACCCATTGGTCCTCTCACTGATGCTGAAACTGACACAGAAAATGCTGCTACTGTGTTAGCAAAAGAAATGTGCAATTATTTATTATTATAAAAGGCCAACTCAGCCTTTCATACTTCCGAGGTCGATAAATGAGTACCATTTTCGGTTGGGTCATATTGTATGTAAATATGTGCTCTGTAAAGTGCTTTGGATTAAGGCGCTATATAATTAACACATCATTATCATTATTATCATTAAAAGAACCCATTTCGTGAGAGTGGTAAGCCAGTCATAACATTAAGAATGCTAAACCTTTACAGAAAGACTGGGTCAATCATTGACTATCCTGGGAATATGGTGCGAAAAAGGTATTCCATCAAAGAGCGATCAAACGTGATGATTGGAGATCAGTTCCGGAGCACATTGGGGAGAAAGGATAGCTCAGGGGCAACGTGTTTGTCTTGGAAACAAGACAACGCAGCATAAGCAACACAGGTCCGAATCCTGATCCCGCGCTTAGAAACCACTCCTGGTATTAAGCAGGTTATAAATGAACAATCATAACATGTTGCCTGCACATGGATATAGTATGTTAACTCTTTCTATTCATGTACTGGGAAAACATGTTTTACATTTGTGCAGATACAGGCTACAACAATGTTAGGGGAATCCAGCACTGGCATAGTGAGCACAGTTTGCTATGTCAAGCTCAGCAGCAGTGCTTGGAAAATAAAATAAGTTTTGCATGAATGTCAGCAATGCTTCGATTAGCTGAAGGATTTTACCCAGTCCAGGTTGCGATGTTCCAGACGTCATGGCTATGCTGCCAAAAGCTTTACACATTACTAACTAACTAACTAACTAAATCATTTTTTATATAGCGCAACACTAACCCAAAGGTCTCAGGGTGCTTACATAACAAACAAACAGCAAGACATAGAAGAAAGGAGAAGGAGAGTGGACAAAAGTGCAGTCACTGTTCATAATAACAGGAGAGGTCATTTCAGGGGTATCAGAAAGTTTATTGTTTGTTGCTGATTGTTCAGTTTGGGCATTAATAAAAAGTGTTTTAAGATGTTTCCTAAACTGCTGCAGTGTTGCACATTATTTTATATGTAGGGGGCCCACGCATACTAACCCAAAGGTCTCAGGGTGCTTACATAACAAACAAACAGCAAGTCATAGAAGAAAGGAGAAGGAGAGTGGACAAAAGTGCAGTCACTGTTCATAATAACAGGAGAGGTCATTTCAGGGGTATCAGAAAGTTTATTGTTTGTTGCTGATTGTTCAGTTTGGGCATTAATAAAAAGTGTTTTAAGATGTTTCCTAAACTGCTGCAGTGTTGCACATTTTTTTTGTATGTAGGGGGCCCACGCATTAAAGCTTGCATCACCCAACTTCTTCAAGGTTGTGGGTAGTTGAGTCATGAACATCTGGTCATTCGATCGTAGAGTCTGCTTTGATGTGGCTTTTTTGATTCTTGATATAAGATATTGAGGTCCATCACCCGAAAGACATTTAAACACAATAACCGAACATTTAAAATTAGGTTGTTGCTCTATGGAAAGCCAGTTTCCTCCGGTATTCCGTGATATGAGTTTGACGACTCAGCCCGTAGACAGCTCGAACCACGCCATTCTGTATGGTCTGAAGTCACCTAATATTGCCCTTGGCTGCTCCCAAAAGGAGGCTATTGCAATAGTCCAACTTGGAGTTAACTATAGCTGCTGCAATTAAAGCTCTATTGTGTTCTAGCAAATAAGGACGAATTTGCCAAAAAAGATGTATAAAACATAGTCAGATACAGGAATTGGCACGCGCACCGAGAGAAGTACCATGAAGTACCTCTTTGCGTGAAGTTCTACTCCGTGGTCGACCGCTGTGAAGAGTATCCTGTTTACACAAGCCCTCTAAAAGCCGGAATCCTGCTTGATAACTCTATTTTTGTATAAGCCATGCCCCTTTAGGCACGTAGCTTTAGAAGTTGCCTGGCGCGCGGACCAGCACTCGGGCACAGAGATAAGTACCGTGAAGTACCTCTTTGCTTCTTCGCCGAGGAGGCGAGGTGGTGAGGTGCTGCTACGGTGCTGTTTTGCTTTGCAGCATGTTTCACTCAGTGAGAACTCTTAAAACGTATATGCCGACCAAGCTTCTCCCTCCAGAGGTCACCAAGGGAAAAAAACTAAATTTCAATCAATCGTGGCCGAACGGTAAGCCTTTCTTGCTCAACACCTAGGGCTTGCTCGGTACGGACAATCATCAAACAACCGATTAACCCAGTTAAGTCTACAGATATCAGTATATCCTCAGTTTGGAAAAACTGAAACTGACAATTTCTTTGGAGGATGGGGTTCCCTCTGCTGCCGTGACCAGACCTATTGCATGTATGTCACGTATATTGCCTGTTGAAAAAAAAATAGCGCTATCAAAACCAATCCATCCTTTTATTGATCTGTCGCTGGTGTCATGTCACAACGTCAATGAATGTAAAACCATTGAAAATGTATCACTAAGTGACAGCATGCTTTTGAACAACGTCCCATCTACAGTGCAAGCGGAAGGGGCAAAGGGTCTCCAGTCGCCCATACAAACTGATGCAGTCATAATTGATTTGGATCTTGACCCTAATGGCTCTGGCTTCTCAGCTGTGATGCTCCCCGATATTTTGGCAGAATCCCCTGGGATGTTTCCAGACGTTAGTTATTCTGGCTCTGAATCAAACGTTTTATTTATTCCTCCTAACCCGCCGCGTCCTGAAACGTAATTTGGAAATGAGAGTTTATTGCCCTCTAAACAGAAAGAGGTTGTTTGCTTTCACTCTGCACACTTAGACAACAAAATAATTGCAAGTTCTGCACAGTTTAATTGAGAATAAGGCAGCCTGACACGTGTTTCGAGCTGTAAGGCTCTTCATCTGAGGCTGCATAGCAATTGTACATTAGCAGTGCAAGAATACAAGTGGTAAATCGTACCATATGTCCAGAACACAAAATACAAACGGGGCACAATGGATGGTTTATACAGACCATTAGTCAACCAATCAAAATAAAAGATAATCATCCACAAAACAATTCAAATAACATTGCACCAGAGAACCAAATAGAAAAAGGATATTAATTGGCCGATCAAAGTTGGCAAATTTCCAATATGAGGTAGGTGCAATGAGCGGAAAAACGAAGAAAGAACAAAAGAAGGAATGCTAAATTAGCATATAATCCAATACTGGTCATGCATGTGCGCAATTACTAAACACGCGAAAGTAAATGCCCAAATAGTATTCTATCTTGGAAACCGTGCGAAGCACTGGAGAAAGACATAATAATAATATTTGTCAATAATAAACATACGCATGTTATGCGTGGGATGTTATGAAAAGCAGCTTTGTGCCACTTACCAATAGTAGCTGTGCAATTTTACTGATGAGTTTTTCTCAATACATTGGGCTCCACTGTAAGTGGAAACAGTGTCTATTAATGATTAGCCAATTACAAAAAGCACAAGTAAGCATGCATTGCAAGAAATTATTTTTAATGCCTTGTATATTGGATTTTACATACCTATATAACCGCTGTTGCGAGTTCGGTGCACCCAATTGAGTGTAATTAATTCTTAAGGCCAAAAGGAAATTCAAGAGCACATCATAAATTGAAGGGTACACATATCAGCACAGAGGGGGAGGAAAAAAGGAGAAGAAAACCGCTAATTAACAAATTTGAAGTAATTGCAGTTGTCTAGACAGTCACGTGCGCTGCCACAGCCCCTAATGGGTTGTGGCAGGGGTATGCGCAAAAGACCATCACTTACCATCTTTTCAGCTTGTATGCTGCCGCTGGAGCCACGTGCGGTAAGGGTTTGCTATTCTTAAAGTTTACGCACAACGCTGAAGTGTGCATCTATACATGGCGTGCGCCTCACAGTAGCGGCCATGTTGGGAGTAGGGTGTTGGGAACCTTTGAACCCATCAAGGTAATTGTATACTTAAAAACCACCTGGGGTAATGGTATTGAGAGCTATGAGATTGTGATTTATTTATGTGGAATCAGGCTACACTAATGCAAAAAATTCCCAATTGAATTTTGGACAAGGCCATTCAGTTAAAACGGATTAGGGGAGAGTGATTTAGAGGCGTCTGTGATGAAGATTAAAGCCAGTGCATTGGAAGCTCATGCTTAATACGTTTATTTAAATCAATAATTTTCTTAAGGTGACAATTCAGCGTGATTAGTCCTCTCCTTACACCCCAAGTACTTTGATGCTCTATAGCTGGCACCATTGATACTCAATAGATTTTTACGGACAACCCTCCGTTGCTCCGATCCAGGCAACATGAATGACCAGTTATGGATAAAGTCCATTTACACTTCAATTCATTGGTATGCATACATAAGTTAAGGCACACAACATATGTAACACGTTTGCTTTACAAAATTTCACAAAAATACAGATAATTCGTGATCTGTATTGAGTCCATGGGCCACAGTACGATATTGGTAGATTAAGCGGGCTTCCAATTGTCTAAGTTTAAGGGCAAGGTTGCCTCCAAGTTGTGGTAGGGAGACTTTTGCCAAGCCCACAAATTTAATGAGTGCTTTGTTGTCCATTTGATGGACTTTTTGGCAATGAGTGACTTTTGTCTATCTCCTGTTGGAGATAGACAAATGTTCATGTATTCTAATCTTTAAAGGCCGAATCGTGCTGCCAATATAGCGATGTCCACATATGCACAAAATACAGTACACAGAGAATTTAGTGTTGCAATTGATAAAAGAATTGACATTATATGTGCCAAGTTGGCCAAATTCAATTTTAATGGCTTCCAACACATAGAAACACATTGAACAGCCCCCACACTTGTGGAAGCCGTTGTTAAGGGGCTGGTGAAACCATATGTTTGGATTGGGGGTTGGACAAGAATGAAGGAGACAATATATTCTTTAGATTTCCTGCTTTATTGTAAATGAAATTGGGCATAGGGTCCAACCATGACATAATGTCCCTAAGTGAAGTAAATGCCAGTGGGCCTCATTACGACCCTGGCGGAAATCGAAAAACGATGGCGGAAATGCAATACCGCCATCGAATAGCGCTCGGTGCGATCATGACCCGTCACCGCAAAGTACGATGCCATTAGCGACACCGTAGTGAACGCCAACGCTAACTGCACCAAGTACGCGCGCGCGCGCCATGCCAAACCGTAATTACCACCATGGCGCAACGGTACGCGAATTCTGACCCTAGCGGACATGCACCTAACGCCATCAAGCACGGCAGAAAGTACCATTCCGCCATGGTGAGAAGTACGGCATCGCGAACCAACCGTAAACAGCCCTACTGAGTGCCTGTACACCGCTCCCTGGCCACATTGTACAACTCCCCGTAGGTGCAATGAAGTCACACAATGCAACCAGTGAAATGTACTAGTCATCCATGCCTGCCAACGAACAAATGAATCTCAAGAGGGGCCAATGGGAGCTGCAGGGCACAGATGGCACGAATACAGAAGCTATACAAATGGACATGACCTCAGTCTCCCACCAAGAAACGCACGCAAACACAGGCACCTGTGACCAGCCATATTCCGATAATCACATCATTCCACCAATCCAACTGGCTGACCGGCATCTGTCACACAAAAGCTAATCCCCCGCCCCTGAGCATGACATCATCAAAACAGTCATATTGGCAGCCCTTATCCCTGACCTCACTGGGCTTCGTAGGCAAACGCGCCTAGCACAGTACCACGCAACTATACTCCGAAGCTGGAACCCAATGCAGATCTCCTCACAATACATCGCTCCCCAAATAGGAATATGCCACATCACTTGCAAAGAAGAACGCTACACGGTTCATATCAGAATAGAAATTTAATGCACAACAAATTCACCAAGCCCATACAGCCATTAGGCCATGAACTCCAAAATACATTTCACCATTGTGGGCTGCATCCGCAATAAATGACCAGCTACTTCTTGTGTGACGCCCTGTTCCTTCTTGGTACACAGGGGCTACATTCTCGTACGAAAAGGCAACATGGAAGCGCCTAGAACCGCAGGGCCGTCCCAATAGGGAGGCACTAGTCCAGCTGAAAGGCCGAAATGTTGCTCCTAGCCACTAGTACTGCGTAAGGGCATGTGGCCCATTGGCGATCGTCCCATAAGATCGTAATGCTGCTCCACTGATTAACACGAAGCAGCAGGTGTCGGGAGTAAAATCCATCTGCAGGAGTGGCATACAGATGGCAGTGGCAAAAGGGGAGGAGATACCTGTCACCCAAATGAAATGAAAAAGAATAGTATGGCCATCAGAACTACATTTGAATTACTCACTTCAATGATCACACCAAATCCACAGCCATATGCATGCTAGCCCACTCCAAAGGATCATCACCACCCAAAAACCACTTGCGAATCATAACTATCTATATCGAGGTGAAAACACTATCACAAACAAGTGTACCTGTGCATGCGTCTGTTAAAACAGAATCCATCAGATGGGATTGGTAACGTGCATAGACACAAGTGTCTGAAGGCGCGTCGAGACAGGGAGGGCTCAACAAGGCCAGATAGACGATGGTCCCACTATGGCAGCCCTGCACCACATAGCGCAGGGGAGGCGGATAGATTCCAAGAAGCCCTGTACATGGCAAACTCTGTATCAAATCATCTGTCCATGCATCCATACATCATTCCCTCATCCCGTAATGAAAACGCCTGTTTCCATACTCACATAACATGTGAAATTTCCATTGAGTCTGTGCGTTATGCAGCCTGCAAAATCCACTGTGCCCCAGCCCGTAATTCCAGTGTTGTGAAGTAACATGTATTTGGGAACGTCCGGCCTTATCGCCCACTTCGCTATTGCGCATCCCAAACTATTCATATCAATCATTGCATCCTCGCCATGGCCCCTGTCCCAAGGACATTGAACAATAGAACGTTATATTTGCAGTCAGACCTGTGGGCATCTCCTCGCCGCTAGCTGAAAACCGAAAGCGCCGCCCTTCGAATTCCTCATTTGCAACATCACGTCGAAAAGGCATCTGTGGCCGCTTGAAATCACAAATTAATCCATCTAGTGCGGCTGTGTGTGAAAATGGCAACTGCCTTCACTCACAAATGGGACGCCCCGCCCGTCGGTGAACCTCGGTACAGTGTTGCATGAGGGTCCACCGTTACTCGAGTACTACGTTCCACTGACCCTTCACAAGTCTGTTCGCGACTGCAAAGATAGTATGTGAAACAATGGGACCATAGCCGAATGAACATATCAACCAATGTTACACTGCCATCGGGTACAAATACATGATTGTAATAGCAAGATGCCATTCGTCGAATTGCAGCGTTGTGTGCGGGACGTGCTCGCCCAAAGGGGAGAGCAGCTTGCACAGGTGGAATGAATCACCACAGGTGGAGGCCATACAGCCTGAAAACACATAAATTGCACACCCAGTCTCCTCCCACAACCACACCCACTCCGAAATGCTACCGGCAGGACTAGCTATGTTGGCCCTGGGGGACCTGATAGCACTGCAAGTACTCCAACTTCAAGAAGAAGACGAACACCAACTACAACCGGCCGCACGGAGGAGACGCAGGAGGAGGAGGAGGGCAAGGCAGGGCCAGCAAGGGCCGCCAGCACAGCCACTACCACCACGCAGGCAGCCCGCAATCCCACGCCTCCGAGCACATCCGTTCAACCTCACTGATGAGCAGATCCACACCCTCTACCGTTTGGACCGGGACACCATAACCGCCATTGTGGACATGACACAGGCTGACCTTGTCAGCATGATAGATAGCCCAACCGCCATCCCACCCCTACTGAAGGTGGTGTCTGTACTCCACTTCCTGGCCACAGGCACCTACCAGCACACAGTCGGACAGTTGCATGGCATTTCACAGCCACTGTTTGTTTGTTTGTTTGTTTGTTTGTTTATTTATTTATTGTGCGCACCAGACCCTAGGGTAGCAGGGCGCAAGAGAACAAGGAGGTTTACAGCTTAGTTAACGTTTACAGGTTACAGATTAGTTAACGTTACAGGTTACAGGCATAGTGGACATTTCGAATCTGCAGGGTAGGGCAAGTGCAAGTGCAGATAAGGCGTAGCTAAACAGTCAAATCTATGGCGATCAAACAGTAAAAGCAGGTTAGTACAAACATTATAAGAAGACGTTACGTATAAAGTGACATACGCTATGTCGCATTCTCAATAAGCCATTTTATGGTGTTCTTTCTGAAGTTATTGAAGGTTTGGTCAGATCTGAGTGCAAGGGGTAGGGAGTTCCATAACTGTGCTGCCTTAACTGGGAAGCTGGAACCTCCAATGGTGGCTAGTTTGAATCTGGGCACTAGGAGGCAGTTGGGGCTGGCTGTCCTTGTGAGTCTCGTTGGATTTTTCCTGTTGAAGCGTTCTGAGAGGTATCGGGGAGCTTTGTTGTTTAGGCATTTGTGGATAAGGGACGCAGATTTAAGGTTGATTTTTTCTTGGGTGGAAAGCCATTTGTGTTTTCGTCTTATTTCTGAAATGTGTGCACTTCTGGGGATACTTAGGGCCGCTCTAAGTGCATTGTTTTGGAGCACTTGGATTCTGTGGATGATTTGTTTGGTAGTCCCTATGTAGAGGGCGTTGCAATAATCTAGTTTCGATAAAATGAGGGCTCTAGCTAGAATAAGACAGCTGTCCTCTGAAAGGAATGGTTTCCCAGCTCGTATTAACTTGCATGTATAGGCAGTGGATGATGACAGTGAGTTCACCTGTTTGGTGAAAGATAGTGTCGCATCAAGGTAAAAACCTAGGGTTTTTACTTCTCTGGCGACCTTGATAGTGTTGCCATCGATGATGAAGGCGGAGTAGTTTTGGTTAAGTTTGGAGATACGGGCTGCCGTGCCCAGGATGATGAGCTCTGTTTTGTCATCGTTCAAGCATAGGCCATGGTTGGCCATCCATGCCTGAACGATGCTGTAGACTCTATTCACCAGAGCCAGATCTTCGACGTAATCCCCAGTAAGTGGTAAGAGAATCTGAGTATCATCTGCATAGTTAGTGTAGGTGATACCCAGATTATCAAGATCGTCAAAGAGTGGCTTGGTGAAGATGTTATAGAGTGTCGGCGAGACGCAGGATCCCTGGGGCACTCCGCAGGTGATTGGGATAGGGTCTGCTGCCGCTGCGGGGGAGAACACCCTCATGGTCCTGTCACTAAGAAATGATTGAATCCAGACTATAGCCTCCTCTGAGAAGTGGGCAGCCGAGTCCAAGTGATTACATAGGACTTTATGGTCCACCAGATCAAAGGCGGCTGAGAGGTCTAGAAGGAGGAGGAGAGCTAGTTTTCCCTCGTCTCTGAGTGAATCTATTTGGGCTTTTAGGTCGATAAGGGCAGTCTCTGTGCCGTGTTGCGGACGGAAACCGGATTGGCGGGTGCCGAGGAGATGGTTCATCTCAAGGAAGTTCTGGATTTGGGTGTATGCTACCTTGTCTAATATTTTTAGTAGGAAGGGAACCGTGGTGATGGGCCTGTAGTTAGTAGGAATGTTGGGGTCCAATGTTTGCTTTTTTAGGAGGGGGAGTACCCAAGATTCCTTTAGATTGCGGGGGATGGTGCCCGTAGTAAAGGAGGCATTGATAAGTTTTGTGATAAAGGGGGCTAAATCCCTAGCCGCATCCTTGATCAGTTGTGCGGGGCATTGGTCGCCTTTGCAATTAGAAGGTTTGAGAGTCAAAATGGTCTTCTCTACCTCAATTACTGAGACCTTGGAGAAACGGAATTGGGTGGATTCTGGGTTGTTGGATGAGGGAATTTTGACTATCAGAGGTTGAGTTGGCAGAGAGGCTTTCTTTAGGGCAATTTTTGTTTGGAGGTTGGATACTTTGTTGGTTAGTGCCAGTTGTATGTCTGTGCACCAAGTTTTGTCTTTGATGGAGTCATCCTGTACTGTGATAGGAGTTTCCAATTCCTTTAGGATGGAGAATAGCTCCTTCATGCTGGAGTTGGATTGGGAGATCCTATTATTATAGGTTTCTTGTTTGGCCAGGATGATGTCTCTTTTGTATTGCGAGGAGATGTTAATTAGGTTAGTTTTATTTTCAGCGGTCGGATGTCGGTTCCAAGCTGTTTCGCATTTTCTCTTCTGTAGTCTTAGGCTTTTTAGGTGGGGTGTAAACCATGAGTTCAAATGCTTTTTGGGTTTACTGATCCGAAGTTTAAATGGAGCAATACTGTCAAGAGCAGAGCACATGGCTGCGTTGAATGCATCCACTAGGATGCCTGGGTCGGAGTGGTCAGGTAGGGAATTTAGTTTGGGTAGGATGTGGGGCAGAATATTGTCGGCTGTGATGTTTTTCTTGTTTCTCGTTAAGGTGGGTGTGGCTGGCGTGGGTGTTAAGACTGTGGGTCTTTTGGTGTTGAGGGTGAAAGAGATAAGGTAATGGTCAGACCATATTTGGGGGGTGATGGCTGTTATAGAGGGGTAGCAGTTGTGACTGGCAATCCAGTCTAGTGTTCTTCCCTTGATATGTGTGGAAGTATTCACAAGCTGCGTGAAGCCTAGCACTGACAGAGTATTGCCTGTGGCAGTAGCATGATGGTCGTTGATATCGTTGAGCCCTAGATTGAAATCTCCTAGTACTAGTGTTTGGGAGGATTCTTTTAGCTTCTCAGAGATAACAGTGGTGATGTCTTCAGTGAAGGTGCTGACGGGGCCAGGGGGTCTATAGATAAGGTGGATATTTAATGTTTGGGAGTTTGCAGTCGGTAATTTGATAAAGAGAAGCTCGCAGGATTTGAGGGAGGGTGTGGGTGTGATTCTCATAGAGAGATTAGATTTGGCGATAATTGCAATTCCTCCACCGCGCGAGTCTGGTCTGTCAGCTCTGAGAATGGTATAATTCTCTGGGACTGCCAGAGTGAGAGCCGGACCTGCTGCATCGTGGAGCCAAGATTCAGTAATGGCAATGAAGTCAAGGCTATTATCCCGTATGATATCTGCTATGTCAGTGGCATGGGCGACTAATGATCTGGCATTGATTAGAGCAGCTTTTAGTTCAGGTTCTAGCTGTGCTGTGAGCGGAGGTTTGGCTATAAGTTTATTGATTTTATGGTGTGGTTGGTGTCTGAGAGGGGCGGTGATTACCAGTGGTCGGCATATTTTGGGTCGGAGGTGTTCTAGGTTAATGTTATATTTAGTAATAGGTTCGAATATTTTAGGTAGTCGAGCCCGGAGTCTAAGCTTCCTTTGTTCTAAGTTGCAGGGTTTAGAGATGAGTTGTATGTGGGCACCAAGGCCCTCTGTAGGCAGAACTGTAGGCATGGTCGTGTAGATGATGGTAAGGATAATTGTCAGTTTGGAGAATTGTGCAAGGTGAACTGGGTTGGGCATGTGGAAGTACATACTGTTACTACTAGCTGAGCTAGGTGGGCTGGAATTAGTTGCCGTGGATGGATACGGGGCAGAGTTGGCAGAGTACAGTTCACAAATACTTAGCGAGATTAATGCAGCAGTGACGTACTAGTCTGAGAGTGGCAGTCAGATATTGGGCTAAGTGCGACGGTCAGATGTAGGTCTAAAAACCGAGGTCAGATACTGGGATGAGAGTGATGGTACAGTGGTCTCTGGGCGACCGCAAGGCACTACACAATAATACAGTGGTCTCTGGGCGACCATGAGGCACTACACAATAATACAGTGGTCTCTGGGCGACCATAAGGCACTATACAATACTACAGTGGTCTCTGGGTGACCATAAGGCACTACACAATAATACAGTGGTCTCTGGGCGACCATGAGGCACTACACAATAATACAGTGGTCTCTGGGCGACCATAAGGCGCTACACAGTAATACAGTGGTCTCTGGGCGACCATAAGGCACTACACAATACTACAGTGGTCTCTGGGCGACCATAAGGCACAATACAGTGCAGTGGTCAGTTAGCGACCAAAGGGCACGGCCAATAGCAGTCACGAGGCATAAAGCACTAGGGGCTGAAAATGACTGAGCTATTAAAGAGGTGGCAGCAGTAACGCATAGAGGCGGCGGAGTTGGAAGCATAAGCGTATGTAGCAAACAGTTGAAACAGTTATCGAAGGTGAAAGAAGCCGAGTTCAAATGTTTGTGAGTGCGGAATAGCAGAAGACATACCAGAAAGCACAATAGTGTAAACTGGGGGTATCCCCTTTACTCACAAAAGATTAAAGGTCCGAGTAGACACTGGCTCCGAGGCTCCGGAGGCAAACAGGTGATTACACAAGGTGTTTGTGATGCCTGGAGCAGCACGGGCAGAGTTTGTGGCCCCTGGCTCCTGTGGCTCCGAACAGGCACCCAACAGGCCTTAGAGTGGCCTTGGAGCTGGCCGCCGGCGCGATCCGCCTGCCGGCGGTTACAGCTGATGTTAGCGAGGCTCAGCCTCGGTTTCAGGCCGCGCTGCTGTTCTCACGGACACTATTGCAAGTGCTCGATGCCCTCCTGCAGCACGCAGACGACTACATCTCTCTACCACGCTCGGAGCAGGAAATTACCAACACAAAAGTGGGATTCCATGCACTTGCCGGCATACCGGGTTGCATTGGTGCCATCGACTGCACCCATGTGGAATTGGTCGTCCCACATGCCATGGAGGCCCAGTACCGCAACCGAAAACAATTTCATTCTCTGAATGTACAAATGGTGTGTGACTCCAACAGGATCATTACACATTGTTGTGCCCGATTCCCTGGATCAACCCATGATTCTATGGTCTTGAGGAACTCTACAATACCACGCTACATGGAGCGACACGCAGGGAACAGATCCTGGCTACTCGGTGAGTCTCATTTCATGCATGATGATGTGGGGTATGTGATGCAGCAATGACCTGGCAGGAAGGGGGGGGTGCGTACGTAGCAATGGCATTCCTCAAAATTCCTTTATTGTCCACATACAGGTGATGCCGGGTATCCACTGAAGAGATGGCTCCTCACACCAGTCCGGAACCCACGGGACCAGCATGAGGAGGACTACAACCATGCCCACTCACGTACCCATGTAGTCATAGAACAGGCATTCGGCCTACTGAAGACTCGTTTCCGCTGCCTCAGCAGGTCTGGCGGGGCACTCCTGTACCGCCATGTGAAGGTTGCAAAGATGGTCATGGCATGTGTCATGCTCCACAACATGTGCGTACGTAGAAATGTGCCCATGCCCCCTGACGCAGAACTGCAAGCACCTGAAGATGGTCATGATGAGGGTGGGGATGTGGCAGCACCTCAAGGAGTCCGCGAGGCACAGGAGGGCCGTGACATTCGTCAGCATCTCATAGATGCATGCTTCTAGCACTCACGCCTGGTGGCTGATACATGGACACGGGACTCGTGGCACTGTGTGTGTCTGGAACATGCACAATATGGACTGTACGCCTATAATGGCCTCGTACACAAAGATCAATGTCCACACATCTCATTGGATGATCGTGCATTGTTTATGGCATATGTGATATCATGTTAAACACCCTATCGACCCGCCACCCAAGTGAGCCCAACACACCCCCTCCACCCTCCTACCTCCCCCCCGAACACCAGTGTCCAAAGATGCTCATTGTCAGTGGGCAGTCGCTATTGCAAGCCCCCTCTCCGGGTATCAGGGGCACCCCTGCCTGTGGAGCGCAGGTTCCTCCCAGATCTACGTTGGGGGCTGCCCTGGACGGAACTTGCAACGGATGATGTCTCTGCCTGCTCACGTCCATGCATGTCCCTAAGGGTTTGTGAGAGCTCAGTGAGCACACGGCGCACTGCGGCAAGTTCGGCACATACGTCTTTGGACGTCGCATGCAGTTCCCCCCTCAGGCTCTCGGTGCTTCTCTCCATTTGTACTCTCAGGCTCTCGGTGCTACTCTCCATTTGTACTCTCAGGCTCTCGGTGCTACTCTCCATTTGTGCCCTTAGTGTCTCTGTACTTCTCTCCATTTCTGCCCTAAGTGTCTCAGTTGATGTTTCTATGTCTGCCTTAGTGCCCCCACATTCATCGGCATGGTCCTTGAGGAGCGTGGCCAGTTGCTGCTGTTGCACGATTACCTGGTCGAGGGACTGTTGCCTCTGCTGGGCCATGGCCATTTGCGGTGGTGTCACAGAGTGGCTGATCACCTCATGTTGCCTTGCCACAGGGCTTGTGGGGGATGGCCAGTCGTCGTCTTGTGGGTGCCCCTGCGTGGTATCCTCATGGTGTACGGGATGGAAAAGACAGGGGGATTGAGACAGGTCATGGATGGATCTAACTTCGACATCCCCGTTTTCTGTGTCGGAGCATGCTGCCATTAATGCAGTGTCACCTATGGTGCTGCTGCCACCAGAAGCAGTGCCTACTGTGGCATCCATTGGGGGGACCTGTGGTGGTGCTGTTGTGGGCATGCTGGCTGCTGGGGTGCCTGTTGGAGTTCCCTCCTCTGTGCTGCCACTTGATTTGTGCTGCTTCCGTGTCTTGATGCGTGCAGCTGAGGTGGAGGGTCTTTGGCCGTTGGTCTTGGCCCTCTTTGCAGGTCTGCTGGTAGGGGTGTCCTGGAGCTCGTCGTTTGGATCGGACCCTGTGGTGGAGTAAAGGAGGGCGAGCGTTATTAATGGGTCTGTGGGAATTGGAATGGCAATGTATCACATGCATTGGGGTGGTACCTGAGGGTGATTTGGGTCGGGGCCTTGGAGGTGGTTTCATTTGTGTGTGGAGTGAGGGTGCAGTTGTTTTGCAGCCTGCAGTTAGGGTGTGCCTGCTGCACGTGTAGAGGGTGTTTTTAGGATTTTTAATTATTTATGTATTTGATGTGAGTTTTAAAGTGTGCTATCAGGCCTATGTATGTGGACGTTCTCCTGGACATGTGTTACTGTTGCACTATGTGGACACGTCGTACTTCACATGATTGGACATTGTGGTTTTGGCATTGTTTTATTTGGGACACCTACCTGATTCTTCAGATGTCTGCACTCCTTTCTCCATCCCTCCGACTCCCTCTATGCTCTCCATTCCAATGGTGGAGGCACAGATTTCTTCCCAGGGGGTCAACTTGATAGGTGATTCCGATCCTCCCCCGGTAGCTGTGGCAATGTTGCGGTTGGCAGAAAGTATGCTACGGACGCGTATCCGCAGGTCGTCCCATCGCTTTCTGCATTGCTGTGGGTTGCGGGGTGCGGTCCCCACCGCACTTACCCGCTGTGCCACCAGGGCCCATATGGCCTTCTTGTTCGCAAGTGCCGTCCTGGTCATTTGCGTGGAGAAGACGGCGGCAGCATTCTCCTGGAGGGTCTCTGTGAGCACGGTGAGTTCCTCATGGGAGAAGTGGACCTGCCGCTTGCGGTCGCACGCTTTCTTCGCTACTTTTCCCATTTTTCTTGGTTTCACTAGGGTGGATGACGGGTTGGGATGTGTCTCAGGGTAGTATTTTTAATGGTTGTGTGGAATTTGTGGTTTTATAGGTGTACGGCGTGATGTTTCCCGTTCCGGGACCATGCTTTTACTTCCGTTTCCGTATATTTCCGGTCACCGTACTTTCCGGTTGGCGCTCACTGCGGTGTCCGCTAAAATGGGTGGCGGTATTGCACCTAGGGCGCCGTACGGCGGCGGTGTGGGCCGTTTTGGGGTCATTTCCGCCATCGCGGACTTTGCACTTCCGCCATGGCGTGGTGCTCGTGCCCGATGGGTCGGAATGAGCCGCACTTTGCTCCGTCGTGCAATGGCGGAAACGCTATTTACGCTATGGCGGTCCGGTCGGTTGATTTCCGCCAGGGTCGTAATGAGGGCCAGTGTCTTTTCACGATACTGTATAGGTTAGAACTATCTGCCTTTAAACATGAAATAAATTTAAGTTTGTTACTATGTGTTGTGTTTGTTCGTATTTTAGCAGTGAGCAAATCCACCCTCTTCATACTTTTAACAGCCTGTTTACCTTTGCTGAGATTGCGAGTATCATAACCTCTTGCCAGAAATCTTTGTCGTATTAGGTGACATTCTTCTAAAAAATCCTCATTATTAAAGCAGTTTCTTCTAGCCCTAATGAATTCACCTTTGGGTATATTGGATATAACTGCTTTTTTGTGACAGCTGGTAGCATGTAAAACTGCATTGACTGAGGTTGACTTACGAAATGTCCTTGTTACAAACATTTGTTCTGACATGCTGACTGTTAAATCAATGAAGTTAATACTAGAGTTACTATAGGCATGGGTAAATTGTATTGTCCAGTCATTGCTGTTAAGGAAAGTCACAAATTCATTAAGGCAGTCCACTGTACCATTCCCTACCATAATCACATCATCTATGTATTTCTTCCACACATAGATATATTGTAGAAAGGTGCTGTTAGCGAATGCAAACTGCTGCTCATACTGGTGCACACAAATATTAGCTAAAGCTGGGGCATAGCTTGCCCCCATAGCTCTGCCAATAAGCTGTTTATAGCAAGTATTGTTAAACAAAAAGGTATTATTAGACAATGCACATAACACAAGATCTTTTACCATTTCAACATGTTCAAAAAATGAAGCAGAGTGCTCACGAAAAATGTAACCCACACTTGCAATTGCCTTCTGATGATCTATCGAAGTGTACAGAGCTTTCACATCAAGTGTGAGCAACAACAAATCTGATGTGAATGATGTACTCCTACAGGACCACCTCCATTCGGTGCCACACTAAATCCAACCACTGCAATGCTCTCAGAAAGACTGTTCCTTTCTTAGGAGGTAGTAGGCTGTCTTCCTCTACCTCATCTTCCTCAAGCAATGCTGTAACCACACAGGCTACTTCTGTGGGACATAAAATCCCAGCAGCTACCTTGCAAGCAATAAACGAGACTGTTGATCCATATCTTTCGGTAACAACAGTACTTTTTACATACTGCAACACACCATTCAGCAGGGGCTGGGAGCAATTTTGAAGTGCTTTTGAAGCTGTAATCAAGGAGCATGAGAAACACTGCCCTCTACCTGAGATTTAACACACACGCAACATCTTCCCCTGTCCAGCTGCCTCTCCATCGGTGTGGTTGGTGCCCTTTCCCTCGTTTCCCTCACCACCTTACTTTCTGGCCTCTCCTGCAAAAAATAGATCAAACAACATTAAAAAAGGTTCTTTTAGGAACCACCTTTCACAGTAAAAAAAATACAACTGAAAAGATAAGCTTATAGACTCCATCGACTTTACATTTTTCAGTAAAATAGTTAGATTCAACACGATTCTCCAACATTTCCATTAGCTTTTTCTAATATGCTAATGGGAATAATGGACAATTGTATACTACAGAAAAAGAAAAAAAGCACACATATTTCTGTCTGAAATGTTTCTCTCTAGTATGCAATAAACACCATAATCCATTACTGTTTATAACTATCCACGGTCTCCGCATTCCCCTGTCTAGCCCATGCCCTATTAGAAAACCCAGATTATACATGCACACAATCCCAAAAAACAGCCCTCCTACTCTTTTTACTGTTATGTTTGTAACGCTACCTCATTACCTGCTTTGAACCATTTAAGCATATATGCACCAATCACTTTAAAAAACTACATATATCCTATCAACATATTAAGCTTCCATCCACCAACTGCCATTTAACAAGGTTCTACAAATCTTTTGCATTGACATTTCCCATACATTTGCCATATGTATACCAAAAGATGGTGCATAGTGCTCCTATAAATGCACATATGTATTGTGCAGTGACAGAAATGCATAAATAAAAAGGGCCGTAGGGATGGACAAGTGCTCATGGGAGGCCAGGAGCGAAGTGCCAAAGGATCCCAAGATGGGAGGTCAATAGCTAACTGCTGGGGCAGAGGAGTCCCACGGGTGGGGTACATATTAACCGTAACATCCCTTTAACAGAGTATTTTCTGAATAGGTTTTTATAAGTGAAAATGTTTCATAATGTTTCAGCACTGTATATAAATTATTTATAATTCCTCTTTTAACATAAATGAAAGAACTATAAACCTCCTTTAACAAACACATTTTTTGCAATGCATACTTATGTGAGCCGTTATCAGCAGAGCATACCCCAAAAGCCAAATCAGAGTAGACTTCACTATTTATTGCACATAGGTGTCGCAAATTTAAAAAAAGTAAAACACAGGACAGATTTCCAAAAGTGGGTCCTTGCTGATGCTTCTTTCAAAACTTTGCTGCAATCCCGTCCAGCACTCAAGGCAGCAGCCGCAAGCAGTTTTTTCCCCATTTAAACATACAGGTTTGACAATTCTGCATGCCCACAACTTTCCTGCAATCGCGTCCAGCACTCCGGGCAGCAGTCGCAAACCGATTTTCTTTTGCCATTTAAACCTACAGCTTCGGCCATGCCGCATGCCCCAATAAGTAAATCAAAGTAGGCATTCATCCTTGCCGAGGGCCAGGCCATTTGTCCCTGCACCAAACTTATATCACTATTTTTTGTACCTGGGTTTCCACACTTTAAAAAAAATAAAACACAGGCTAAATTTGCAAAAGCATCCTTTTAGGCCCTTGCTGATGCTCCTCGTGTAGGTTTTTTGTCATTCAGTACAGCACTTCAGGCTGTAGCCACAAGCAAAATATTTCTTCCCATTCAAACCTAGGGTTTGGCCATGCTGCATGCCCCAATAATCAAATAAAAGTACACGATTATCAGGTAATTTCAGGGTGGTAGAATGGGTAGATCACTGCGCTTCATCTAGTACTTGAAACCGATTACCCTGCTGCTGGTGATGGGGTTCTTTTGTGAAGGTTCCCTTCCTTCTTCAAGTGTTAGGTTTTGAATAGGAGAGTGAGCCCTGTTCACCTCACCACTGGGTTATTCAATAAGTAACTGTTGTCGTAATAAAGCAGTCTTCAAACCATTCTTTTTTTTTTATTTTTTTTTATTTTTTCAATAACAATACAAACTTAATATCGTTTTCGAAGCAGTTGCGTATAAGTAATAACTCCCCCCTTCCCACCCTCCCAGTTAGACCAAGACCATAAAGATATGCTGCAGTCTATATGCGCCGGATGAGCTGTCTTCCTTTGTGCAGAACAGGGTCACTGTGAGGGCCACCCACTGTAATAGATCTTCAGAGGTGTCCATTTTTTGTTGTCGTTGTGCCAGCTCCAAAGCCCCTGTTTCGGCTGTAGACCATCTACGAAGGTCTTCCCACCACGTTGCAACACTGGGGTCCTTGGGGCATTTCCAGGCCATGGCAATTTGTCTTTTTGCCAATATGTACGTTGGGTCATTAAGTCTATTTAGAGGCTTGTTCTTTTTACTTTTAGGGTATGAGCCCAGGATACAAGCATTGGGTGACTGCACGTCCAATGTTATGTCAGCTTCGGCCACCTTTGCTTTGATTTGTGTCCAGAAGGCATGTATTGCCGGGCATCCCCAGAACATGTGTGTCATTCCTGGCATTTGGGGCACGTCGCGGCGCCCGTGCTGCTGAATCTGGAGATGATGTCTGGAGTGAAGTATGCCCTATGGATGATGTAGAATTGTATGAGCTGGAATCGGGCATTTCTAGATACCTTTTGTGGTAGTGTGTTATAACCTCCCACTCTTTGTATTCGACCAGCGTGCCAAGTTCTAGTTCCCACTTTTCCTTGCTCTTGAGTTCGTGTTGTGTGGCGCAGTTGAGCAGAGTCTCGTAGAGCCTTGAAGTTTAATGTCCTCCCTCTACCGCGCTCAACAAGTTCTCAATTATCTCATGTCCGGTGTTGAGGGTTTCCATCCCTGGCAATCGTTTCGGTCTTCAAACCATTCTTGATGCTATATTTTTTGTTAGAACTCAGCCAAAACGTACTTTGACTCTCTACAGTCTTTCTTAAAGCATGAGGATTGTGGGCCAGTCATAGCTGCGAGGTTGTGGAAATGAGTCCAGCATACAATCCCAAAATCTTGTCCCACTATGGTTGCAAATAAGGGTGGTTAAGGATTTTAAGGGGTGGCCTAGTGTCCACATCGTTTGGCGTGTTTGGTAATTATCTGCTGATTAGCAATGTCTCAGTGTATATACAGCGATATTCATGGCGATATGTTGATGCAATCCTGTGCAGCACTTCAGGCAGTAGCCACGGACAGAATTTTAGCCACGGGCAGAATTTATTTTCCCATTCAAACCTATCCCGATTTTCAAAATCCTCACCACATAGCCAGTCGCTGATGGCCATGCCCACTTTAACCCCATGGCCAGTCTCTCGTGGTCATGGCCAGTAGCCAAATTATCCACTCAGACAATCTGCCCGCTGCACATGGCCAGAGGCCATGACTCGGACAATCTGGCCACTGACCATGGCCACCGACTATACCTCAGTCGCCAATGGTATATCACTATTTTGTGTACCTACATTAAGACACTTTTCAAAAAATAAAACACAAACACATTTGCAAACCCGTGCTTTCAAGTCCTTGCCAATGCTCCTTGCACACCTTTCCTGCAAATCCATCCATGTTTTATTTTTTGAAAGTGTCAGAATGTGCATACATAAAATAGTCATATAACTTAGCTCCTAGTTGACAAAATCCATTCAGACTTTGCAGAAAAATTAATGGTTGGGTCTATAATCGTTCTAAAAACCTTTGCGCACATTTGTAAAATGGCAACAAAGTTATAACCCATCTAAAAATGTTAAACCCCCCTCTAATGTTGCCCCGTCTTCACAAAATACCACTAAACTGTGCAAAAAAATTCTAATCTGAGTCTTAAATCATTTTGCAAACTTCTGTGCAGATTTGTGAACGGCACTGTCTTGAAATGGGGAAAATCTTCCTCGGGACCAGCCCTTGAGAGCAAAAATTACCCAATTCAGCCCAAAATACAGGTTCTATTGTGCCGAGCAGTGAACTCATGCTAGTGACAAATGACACCTTCAAAAAGTTTAGAATTTATTAGAAACAGTAAAATTTAGCAGCCTCTTGGGATTCAAGTTAGAGAAGATTATAAAACACAAAACTTAGAGAAATACAAAATATAGAGAAACATAGAATTTAGAGAAACATAGAGAAACACAGGGGTCGATTCATGGAATTAATGTGCGCCGAAAATTCCCGCGCAGAGGTGCCAAAACGTGTGATTCGCAGTAAAAGTGCGAAAATCGCAGTGCAAGTGCGAAAATCGCAGGGAAACCAGCGCACATCGATTCATGGAAGTCCATGCGCGAGAAAAACATTGGATGCGCGCTAAAAATGTGCGCCGCGCACGCCGGCGCACAGGTCATCCAACAGCGTGCGCCACGGCCACTGCGAAATCGCATATAGCGCGGTGCACATCACAAAAGTAGGTGGAACAGGGGGCGTAACACTCGGATTGGGGAACAACGCGTGAAAATATGGGCGTCACGGGGGAAGTACAGGAGGCAACTGCGCGGAACGCCCCTACACGCTCGCATACAACCCGTATTCATGGAATCGAATAGGACAAACCAGCGCACGGTCAAATACGCGCACAGGGCCAAATAAGTATGCCACAAGAAAGCAGGCGGTAGCGCCCCTGCGCCTGAAAAAAATGTACGCCAAAATGTGCGCTAACAAAAACCACCCATATGCAGCCATGATGAATGGTCCATACAGTGGCCCTCTAGGACAAATGAGGTGCAAAGGGGTGCCGACAAACACGGACACCGGCTGTGTGAAAAATAGCATGTGCGTGTGTTCCTGGGTGCGCGGGAAGTTCCACACGCGATTGGCCTCGGTACGTGTACTTCAGGGTGCGCGGGAAGTTCCACACGTGAATTGCCTGGCTATGTGTACTATGGGGTGCGCAGGAAGTTCCACACGCGATTAGCCTGGATACGTGTGTTTCGGGGTGCGCGGGAAGTTCCACACGCGATTGGCCTGGGTACGTGTACTTCGGGGTGCGCGGGAAGTTCCACACGCGATTAGCCTGGGTACGTGTACTACGGGGTGCGCGGGAAGTTCCACACGCGATTAGCCTGGGTACGTGTGTTTCGGGGTGCGCGGGAAGTTGCACACGCGATTGGCCTGGGTACGTGTACTTCGGGGTGCGCGGGAAGTTCCACATGCAATTGGCCAGGGTACGTGTACTTTGGGGTGCGCGGGAAGTTCCACACCCGATTGTCCTGGGTACGTGTATTCTGAGGTGCGCGGGAAGATTTGCACGCGATTTCAGCAGGGTACGTGTATTTCGGTGGTGCCGGGGAATGCTACACGTGATTTGGCCGTGTGGGTCCTCCCAGGTGTTCCCTCTACACCCTCCACGGCCCCTGCAGGCAGCCCAAACCACAGGGGACTACCCTGCACCCCTGCTCATGTCCCACAGGCAACCCATCCACCATGGCCATGCCCACCAGCCAACCCACATGTCACCTTTTCACTACTGATCACCAACACATGTCTCCCAGCACCCCCATCCCCCAGCCACCAGGGGCACCCTCCACCAGGCCCCCACTCATGTCTCCCACCACCCCCACCCCCCAGCCACCAGGGGCACCCTCCACCAGGCCCCCACTCATGTCTCCCACAACCCCCACCCCCCAGCAGTGCAGGGGCACCCTCCACCAGGCCCCTACTCATTTCTACCACCACCCCACCCCCCAGCAGTGCAGGGGCACCCTCCACCACGCCCCCACTCATGTCCCCACCACCCCCACCCCCCAGCAGTGGAGGGGCACCCTCCACCAGGCCCCACTCATGTCTACCGTCATCCCCACCCCCAAGCAGTGCAGGGGCAGCCTCCACCAGGCCCCCACTCATGTCTCCCACCACCACCACCCCCCAGCAGTGCAGGGGCAACCTCCACCAGGACCCCACTCATGTCTACCATCACCCCCACCCCCCAGCAGTGCAGGGGCAGCCTCCACCAGGCCCCCACTCATGTCTCCCACCACCCCCACCCCCCAGCAGTGCAGGGGCAGCCTCCACGAGGCCCCCAACCATGTCTCCCACCACTCCCACCCCCCAGCCACCAGGGGAAGCCTCCACCAGGCCCCCACTCATGTCTCCCACCACCCCCCAGCAGTAGAGGGGCACCCTCCACCAGGACCCCACTCATGTCTACCACCACGCCCACCCCCCAGCATCCAGGGGCACCCTCCACCAGGCCCCCACTCATGTCTCCCATCACCCCCACCCCCCAGCCACCAGGGGCACCCTCCACCAGGCCCCCACTCATGTCTCCCATCACCCCCACCCCCCAGCCACCAGGGGCACCCTCCACCAGGCCCCCACTCATGTCCCCCACCACCCCCACCCCCCGGCAGTGCAGGGGCACCCTCCACCAGGCCGCCACTCATGTCTACCACCACCCCCATCCCCCGGCAGTGCAGGGGCACCCTCACCAGGCCCCCAATCATGTCTCCCACCACCCCCACCCCCCAGCAGTGCAGGGGCACCCTCCACCAGGCCCCCACTCATGTCTCCCACCACCCCCACCCCCCAGCAGTGCAGGGGCACCCTCCACCAGGCCCCCACTCATGTCTCCCATCACCCCCACCCCCCAGCAGTGCAGGGGCAGCCTCCACCAGGCCCCCACTCATGTCTCCCATCACCCCCACCCCCCAGCAGTGCAGGGGCAGCCTTCACCAGGCCCCCAACCATGTCTCCCACCACCCCCACCCCCCAGCCACCAGGGGCAGCCTCCACCAGGCCCCACTCATGTCTCCCGCCACCCCCACCCCCCAGCAGTGCAGGGGCACTTTCCACCAGGACCCCACTCATGTCTACCACCACCCCCACCCCCCAGCATCCAGGGGCACCCTCCACCAGGCCCCCACTCATGTCTCCCACCACCCCCACCCCCCAGCAGTGCAGGGGCACCCTCCACCAGGCCCCCACTCATGTCTCTGTTAGGGAGAATTCTCTGTTTAGGCTGAATTTCCTAACCTAGTGAGTCCCCCAGGAGCTTTGCTGGATTTCTGAGTTTGTTTTTTCCATCCTGCCAAGAGTGAGACTCTTTTCCTCCCACTCTTGGACCCCCACCCCCCAGCATCCAGGGGCACCCTCCACCAGGCCCCCACTCATGTCTCCCATCACCCCCACCCCCAGCCATCAGGGGCACCCTCCACCAGGCCCCCACTCATGTCTCCCATCACCCCCACCCCCCAGCCACCAGGGGCACCCTCCACCAGACCCCCACTCATGTCTCCCACCACCCCCACCCCAGCAGTGCAGGGGCACCCTCCACCAGGCCCCCACTCATGTCTACCACCACCCCACCCCCCGGCAGTGCAGGGGCACCCTCCACCAGGCCGCCACTCATGTCTACCACCACCCCCATCCCCCGGCAGTGCAGGGGCACCCTCCACCAGGCCCCCACTCATGTCTCCCACCACCCCCCAGCATCCAGGGGCAGTCTCCACCAGGCCCCCACTCATGTCTCCCACCACCCCCACCCCCCAGCAGTGCAGGGGCACCCTCCACCAGGACCCCACTCATGTCTCCCATCACCCCCACCCCCCAGCAGTGCAGGGGCACCCTCCACCAGGCCCCCACTCATGTCTCCCACCACCCCCACCCCCCAGCAGTGCAGGGGCACCCTCCACCAGGACCCCACTCATGTCTACCACCACCCCCACCCCCCAGCCACCAGGGGCACCCTCCACCAGGCCCCCACTCATGTCTCCCACCACCCCCACCCCCCAGCCACCAGGGGCACCCTCCACCAGGCCCCGACTCATGTCTCCCATCACCCCCACCCCCCAGCCACCAGGGGCACCCTCCACCAGGCCCCCACTCATATCTCCCACCACCCCCACCCCTCAGCAGTGCAGGGGCACCCTTCACCAGGCCCCCACTCATGTCTTCCACCACCCCCACCCCCAGCAGTGCAGGGGCACCCTCCACCAGGCCCCCACTCATGTCTCCCACGACCCCCACCCCCCAGCAGTGCAGGGGCACCCTCCACCAGGCCCCCACTCATGTCTCCCATCACCCCCACCCCCCAGCAGTGCAGGGGCAGCCTCCACCAGGCCCCTACTCATGTCTCCCACCACCCCCACCCCCCAGCAGTGCAGGGGCACCCTCCACCAGGACCCCACTCATGTCTCCCATCACCCCCACCCCCCAGCAGTGCAGGGACAGCCTCCACCAGGACCCCACTCATGTCCAACTCATGTCTCCCTGCACCCCCACCCCCCAGCCACCAGGGGCACCCTCCACCAGGCCCCCACTCATGTCTCCCACCACCCCCACCCCCAGCAGTGCAGGGGCACCCTCCACCAGGACCCCACTCATGTCTACCACCACCCCCACCCCCCAGCAGTGCAGGGGCACCCTCCACCAGGACCCCACTCATGTCTACCACCACCCCCACCCCCCAGCAGTGCAGGGTCACCCTCCACCAGGACCCTACTCATGTCCAACTCATGTCTCCCTGCACCCCCACCCCCCAGCCACCAGGGGCAGCCTCCACCAGGACCCCACTCACGTCTACCACCACCCCCATCCCCCAGAATCCAGGGCACCCTCCACCAGGCCCCCACTCATGTCTACCACCACCCCCACCCACCAGCCTTGCGATTTGCCTGTGTACGTGTATTCCTGGGGTGCGCGGGTAGTCTCCCATGCGATACCATCAGGGTACGTGTATTATGGGTCCGCGTGAACTTCCACACGCGATACCAGTGGGCTACGTGTTTTACGGGGTACGCGGGAAGTTCCACACGCGATTGCCCTGGGTACGTGTATTTCAGGGTGCGCGTGAACTTCCACACGCGACTGGGCCTGTGAGAGTGGGGTACGTGTATTCCAGGGGTGGGCGGGAATATTTACTCGCGACTGGGCCTGGGAGAGCCTGCTACGTGTATTCCTGGGGTGGGCGGGAAGATTCACACGTTCGCCTACGACACGCCGAAAAATAAATGGTCCAATCCTGAAACACATACGCCAGCATGAAGCAGGCGTACGTCGACCCGCGCAGCATAAAAGTGCGCGCAAACAACAAACAAGCTCAGACGCCAGGATGAATATACCGTTCCTAGCAGCAGTGGCCGTGGGTTACCAAAGGAGGAGGAGGAGGAGGATAGTGAGGGCCCGAATTTTCACTCCCAGAACCAGCCTTTTTGGGATGCCTGATGACCAGGTGTATGGGTGGTACAGGTTTCCACCACACATAATACTGGACCTGGTCGTTGAGTGGGAGGAGGACCTCACATCACCCACCCTGTGCTCCCAAGCACTCAGCCCCCTGGAGAAGGTCCTCAATGTACTGCACTTCTTGGCCACAGGATCATTTCAGAGGACAAGTGCCATAGTGGGTGGGGTGTCACAGGCCACGCAGTCACGCTGCCTACACAAGGTCTTGAACATCATCACTGCACGCCCATCAGTCCCTAGGCACATATACCTGCCCAGGACACCTGCAAAAAGGCAGGCTGCCACCCTCGATTTCTATGGTGTGGCACAATTCCCAAAAGTGCTAGGTGCCATTGACTGGACCCATGTGGCACTACGTCCCCCCAGGGCATCTGAGCACATCTATAGGAACCGCAAGCACTGGCATTCCATCAACGTGCAGGTAGTATGTAATGCCAAGGGAATCATCACCTCAGTATATGCCAACTATCCAGGGTCCACCCACGACAGCTTCATTTACCGAATGTCTACCCTAAGCCGGGACGTAGAAGCTAGGCGGCATGGCGATACATGGCTGCTTGGTGAGTATGAATGCCACTGCACATGCATGCATGTCAGATGCAGAGTTATGTCACTACCCCACTAATGATACCCATCACCTCCTCACCAGGGGACAGTGCATACCCTCTGAGCACCCACATGATGACGCCAAATCAGAACCCCATCACGCCTCCAGAGGTAAGATACAACACAGTCCATATTGCAACCCGGGGCATAGTGGAGCACACATTCAGAGTGCTCAAGTCACGCTTTCGCCCCCTTGACCGTTCTGGCAGGCAGCTGTTATGTGCGCCCCCAGTAGTGTGCAGGATCATAGTGGCAGCATGTATCCTGCACAATGTTGCAACACGCCGGGGCCTGGCTGTGGACATGGTGGTGCCCCCACATCCCCAACCACATGCACGCCCGCTGCGCATGGGAGGGGAGAGGGCACGGGGTGAGGCAGCCCGTACGCAACTGGTGGCTAATTACATCACACCCCTGTGGAGTGCACACAGCCCTGGCACATACCATCTGATAAGCAATGATGACTCGACCTGACAGTTATGACGAACAAAGAGACAGTCAACTGTCAGAACCATAGCAGCCTGAGATTGTTCATGTGGAAGTGTCACAATGTGTGCATCCCTACCTACACAAACACCACCAATGCAGTGTCATCAAAAGACACACTTCCATGCTGCAGAAATGAATACCCACTTGCAAAATACTACATGAAAACAGTGCCATGTCACTCAACCCCTCCCCGGCACGGCCACACAACACACCATGCCATGTCATGCAATGTGAGAGGAAACAAATTAATCCCCACAACATGCCCCAAGTGTCACCAGCTACAGTGTCCCTAATGGAAACATGGCCACACATGAAATGCTCACAGTAATGCAGGACCTACAACACACATTACCAAATACTTACCAAGAATACCAATCACCTACACAACCTCCAACCTACCTTAAACATGACATTACAGACTTAAAAATTTGCTAGCCTCACTACCTGATGATGCCAGCACTCCGAACACTTCCAAGTATACAGTGTTAGCGCCACGCAAGAGTGTAGGTGCACTGCTTACAACATGGACTCCAGTTCCAAGGTGGACCGCCTTGTGAAGACATGAGAAATGGACCTGCAAATTAGGAGGATGTGATGGATGCAGAGGCACATATCAATACAACATGCAGTGTACAATACAACAACAATATGCACTATGAATGTATACACAGTATTGACTACAGACTGCCCACACATCGAATGGGAGTTTAATGTCACCATGTACGTCAATGTCACTTGGGCACACCCTTTGCAAGCCCATGGAAACGGGAAGCAGGAGGGGTGTGTGTCACAAAAACCCAAGCATCTGAACCAAATTCATGACAAGCCTGCATGTGCCCAGCCACAATGCAGCGTATGCCCACGGGAGCCACACAAGGCAACACACTGTCCCAAAAAAAAAAAAATGGCCATTAATGGGCCCGGGGCGGGGGGTGGGGGAGGCCACCCAGGAGGTCCGAGGACAGGGTGCACACCAAAATCCACCTGTGTGGATCTTGCAGAAAAAAATCACCTCCATGGGCTCATGGCCTACACGGCTACCCTATTGTGGGAGAATCACTCCTGTTGCTCTCCTCACCATCTGCAGCTGCATCAGGAGGTGGTGGCACTATGGGAGGCAGCCCACGCAAAGCCCTATTCTGTTCCTCCATGGCTGCAAGCATGCGGGTGTGGTAGGTCTCGTTCTGAAGGATAATTGTGCGGAGGTCCCATGCAACAACTCACGGGGTGCCCGGACCTCCGCCCTAGTTGCCTGCATCTCAGCTGAGAGCGTACGTGTGAGACGCTCCAGCTGCTGTTCTGTCCTTCTGTTTGTTGAAGCCTCAAGCTCAACAAGAGTCGTCCTGAGGTGAAGGAGTTCCACCCCCAGGGCTTCCCTGTGGCCCTGGGACTCTATGGAAATGGCTTCCTGCAGTCGCCAGTGCCGCCCGCCTGTCCCTGTCGGACGCCAACATGTCCTCCCTGTGTGACTGGCAGATGGAGTCTGTTACCTGCTGTAGTCGCTGCATCAGCCTTTCGGGGGGGACAATGGAAGTGGCCACCCTATCCATGGCCTGAGCCATCATCTCTGATGATGCTGCCTGTTGGGTTGCCATACCGTATATGGATTGCTCCCATGCGGTATTGCCAGGTGACTGACGGCCACCACGTCGGCGGGCACCACACCTGTCTGGGGCAAGGCGAACTGCGCCTTGCTGTGCCAGCACTGCCTGAGGCTGCAGGAATGCATTCCCCCTCTGATCTGCTGGCCCAGGAACAGGATCAGATGTCGCGGAGTGTGACCTTGCATCCATAACTACCAAAGGCATACCTGCCAACACTGACATCCCCATTGAGGGTTCTAACCCCGGTGCAGGTGGGTCGGACAGAACAGAATCCCTCCCATGAACACTCACCTGCGACGGCACATCGGTCTCATCATCCGAATCGACACCTGAATACAGCTCGGGGGAGGTGCAGCCAGAGACACCCCTTGAGAGCACGACCTGCAGCAGTTGTGGGTTCTCACCCACCACCACATCACGTCCCTCACTGGTGGTCCTCAGACCCCTCCTTGGTCTGCACCATCTCCACAACCCCAGCAGTATCAAGTGCGTCATCCCCTGCCAAGACATAAAAGAAAACAACTGGAAACAGGCATTAGCACTATGGCACACAATTAGGGCTGAGAGGCTACAGAAACAGTACTTGATTGACACATGTCCCACATGACTAAAACCCTCCCATGCATGCACCGTCACTGCGTGTGAAGGGTAGGCAGATGGCACACATTGATGACACCAAGATGGAAGATTAACACATTTGCTGCATGCTGCCTAGCAGTGGCATCACACATTGGCCAGTGATTGGCAGGTCAAATACACATGCCATCACACAGATGGCATGTACCCTAGCCATGAAGTGAAGAGGGAGAGGAGGGCACCAATTGTTCATTCAGTCCAGTTTGCTCATGAAATTGATTTTTTCATTGAAATGGTTCGAATGTTTAACCTGGAGCTGCCAGTCCAAAATGGTCCTATAGCACAGGGACATGTCTAAATAAATCATGTCCAGGAAACAAAGCCAGTCCACTGTCAGACATGTGACAATAGGACTGAGAAATCCCAAGTAAAAGTCGTGGTATGCAAACAATCTGACTGAATAAACAGAGGTAAATAAGCAACAATGTTGTGGCAAGATGACACTCCAAGGGCAACTGGCGTGGTGTTGGGCTGGATGTCTAATGTTGGCAGAAGGGATGCTGCTATACCCAAATGCTGGTGCACAGAATGTATAGGATGAGGCACATGGGTGACCCAAACCACTCAGGCACACACACCCTCACCTGACACCCAAACAGAAGTCCTCCCACACACACCATGCACATGGATGACACACACATGCATGTGAACTCACCGGACAATGCCTCGTAATCTGCCAGTTCTCCCATGCCTTGGATCTGTTCCTCTGTGATGTAGGTCCCAGCAACCTGCTCATGTGGGTCTCCAGCAGAGTTCTATGTCCTCTGCTGGAGACCCCCCTCCAGTCACTAGAGTTGTGGCATGACTTGAGGCCAGCTTATTCTTTGCCCTGCGCTTCAGGTCATTCTAGCGCTTGTAGCATTCAGTAGCTGTGCGCCACACGATTCCAAGGGCACTTATGATGTCCGCAATGGTCTGCCAGTGTGCCTGACGTTGTGCAGGTGTGGTCTTGGATCCTGCAACAATCACCATTTCGCGGTCATGTGCAGACACATACTCTACAAGTGCATTCAGTTCGGCCTCATTGAAGCTGGGCTTCTTAAACGGTCCGGACTGTGTAGCCGTGTCTGGGGCATCAGCCTCTACTGGACGAGCACTCTTCCTCTTCCGCTTGGAAGGTGGTGGGGATCCTGAGTGTCCTACGCCGCTCTGGACACTAGGGGCAGGAACCCCGGTGGACTCTGTACTAGGAGTGTGGGATTGCACACTCAGCATGGGAGTTGGTGCAGGCATTAGCTCAAGTGTGATGGTGTCAGGGGGAATGTCAGCAAGATGGACTTGGACCGACAATGTCCTGGCTGGGTGTGTGAGAGGTGGGGTGGATGGAGCAGCAGCTGCCCCTGCAGCCTCCCCAGCCTGCCTACGTGGGGCAGCAGATTACCTAGCTGCCCCTGATCCACGTGGCCTGATGACACCAATGTTCACCGGCGCACGTGGCCTAGACCTGCTGACCTGGAAGTCAGCCATGGAGTCACCCTGTGCCAGGTCTGGTTCCACAGTGGGCTGGTCCAACAAGGGCTGAGCATTGATGGTGTCAGCCACGTTAACCTCAACCGGGGGGGGCATGGGTGTCCCTGACTGCTCCTCCACACATGGGGGGCTAGGGGCACCCTGCAAGCCACGGCCACGTCCCCTACCGGATCCACCACGGCCACCACTTGGGGCTCGGCCACCTTTGCCACCCTTACGGCTTGTTCGCCTCCCAGCCATGGCACTGATGTTATTGTGCGTATGGGAGTCGATGTGAACTATTGACCTGGGCAATTGGGGGTCAAAGGGGTTGGCTACCAGATGGTAATCGTACCCTAGTGCTCTAGCAAGGCTGTATGTCACCCCTGGGGAAAGATGACGGGTCACGCAACGCACAGGCACCCCAAAAAAGGGAAGTAAGGTGCACGCAACCCCTCCTAGACCACGTGCGTGGAAAAATAAACCTGAACTACGCTGTGGCACCCAGAAACACAAGAATGAACGTATGCGTGTCACACGCAGCCTAGAATGACCTCTGAAGGGGTATGCGACACACGGGGCAAGCACAGATGTTAAATACGTGCGCGAATCACCGTCTGCCAGGAACAAAAGCGTGAAAAATATGCGCGTGTGCGTGTTGGCAACACCCCCGCCAAAAGAAGAATTGTACGCTGTCTGAGGAGACAGGACAACAGTAGAAGGGAACGCTGTTTGAGGAAACAGGCCCAGGAAAAAGAGGAAAAGAGAAAAAGCTGTCAGAGGTAACAGGGAGTACGAACTGGAAACGCTGTGAAGTAAATCGCGTGTGAACCGACAAGAAGTACAGATTTAACCCACTCGCTCTCCACGAAAAGCACATACAAGGAAATGGCGTTCTACACGTACCTTTTATACACACGTCACAGACGCGCATACGCAATGAGGCCATTTCCACCAATTACACGCATTGACACTCGGACGTGTATCTTTTTTTTTTTTACACACGCCATTCTCTACGGCCATGCGCGTGACATCACAGCTGCGCATGGGGGCCTTTGGGCCAATGAAATCGCGTATGCGTGCAGACGCGCTTACGCACTAAGGGCCTTTCCTAGAATTACACGCATGTTTGGATGAATGTGTATGTAAGTAGTCATGTTTGTGATGTCACGCATGTATGTTGTTTTCAGCTGCATGTATCAGCACTGTGTACATGTGCATGTGTGTGTATTTGACAAGGGTGCAACAGTGATGCAACATGGATGCATGTGACAGCGGGATGTGGAAGCCTGATTGGCATATGTGACATGGATGCCCCTCGGAACACTGCGACAGTTGGCTGAGGTGTACACATGCATGCAAGTGTGGTGGTGTGCGTGCATGTGTAGTGCACTCCCTGTGTTGCATGTGATGTCTGGCTCACCTTTGCCTGCTCATGCTGTTGTATGTGTATGGATGGTGCTGGCAGTTGCGATGTGGCAGTGGTATGGCTCATGTGTGCATGTAGAAATGACATGTGTGTTGCCAATTGTGATGCCGTGTCTGAGGTTTGCCAATGCCACTCATGTGCAACTGTCATGTGTTTATGTGTCCATTGTACAGTGCCTGTGTTTTATTTCTCCCTGTCTGCAGCGTCAACTGATGAAGAGGGCGGAGAAGGTGCTGTGGAGTACAGCGGCGGGGATCGCACCGCCAGCCGGAGACGCAAGGCCCGGCACCCCTCCCCGGTTGTGATCTCGTCAGGGAGTGAGGAGTCCGGTGCTGCATCCCAGGCCGCAGCTGCCAGGGGGAGGTCCAAGAGGCGGAGGTCGGAGTTAGACTCCTCGGCAGCAGAAGGGGCAGCTGGGACCCCACAGGGCCCAACGGGGGAAGATGGCACGGAGTCATCCAGGTTGGTGGGGGGTTTGGTGGAGGAGGAGGCCATGCAAGAAACAGAGACGGGGTCTGGAGGTGGGGATTCCACTGGTGCTAGTGGTGCAGTGCAGGACCAGGGACAGGAGGCAGCACAGGTCGCCGCGGAGGTGCCTGTGTGCAATTCTGTCCCTGATCCTGTCACTGCATCATCTTGCACCAGCAGGGATGCCTACGTCCAGACCTGTTTTCAGGCATGGGATGAGCTCACGACAACTGGCCTTCCTCTGCCTGCGGATGTGGCTATCCGGGTCCGGGTTGAGCCTGTCCTGACTGGTGTGGCGTTGCGTCAACGGGCCATGCGAGGTGACCTGCAGTCTTTTCATGAGGAGACTGCACGTCATCTCGAATGGCTCGTTGACCGCGTCGGCCTACTGGGACAGGTCACCCAGGCTGGATTCCTCCGTTTGATGGGGCTTGCTCAGACCCCCTCCTCAACTGAACCCCCTATGCGCCAGTCGTCCTCCGTGCCATCTTCCCACCCATCAGTCACCTGGGTGCCCTGTGGAGCTGCCTCTGACGGTGCGGCCAGGCTGGTGGAGGAGACATCCCTGCCACAGTCGGGAGTCGGACATCCAGCAGGGGTGGCCACATCAACGACTGCACCCCAGCCAGCGGAGGATGTGCAGGCAGCAGGAGGCAGTGCACGAGCAGAGGCGCAGCAGCAGCAGCAACAGCAACGTGGTGGGAGCCATGATGGCTCGGGGCCTTTGACATCGGAGGGGCAGGCATCAGCCGGAGGGCAGGAGGACCCAGGATGGGAAGTGTCTTCCGTGTGGCAGCGGTTGGGCCACGCCATAGATGCAGAGCGGCAGCGGGCGGAAGAGGCACGGCTCACGATGGTCAGGGCGGAGAACTCCATGCGGAGGGCCCTGAGGTGGACCGAGTGCCTCGGGGCAATCCGCAGGGAGTTTGGGGGGAACATGTGGACGGCCCTGCGGACCCTCAGGGCCATGGAGGAGGAGCGCCTCTGGGACATTGAGCAGGAGTTCGATGATGCCCTGGCCCGGAACATCCCGAAGTGAGCCGTCGGACTAGCCCGCTGCCCTTGTAAATAGTTCTGTAGTTAGTGTTAGGTTTCCTTTGGTTTAGCATTTTTTTTGGACCTTTTGGACAATGGGCCACGATTTTATCTATATTTTTTTTTTTTAGGTAGTGTTATTAGATAGGTTTCATTTCTTCGGTTGGGATCATGGACCCTGGATTGTTTCTCTGTATATAGTTGACTTTTGGATTTTCATTTTTTTTAATGATTTCCCCATGGAGCAATGGTTTTCGATTTTAATTTTCCAATGGATTTACTTTTGTGGACTGTGACTTTGGACACCTTTCATTTGCATTATGATTTGTGGTTTTGCATTATTTCACGTACCTGCTGGGTTTTTTAAAAAAAAATCCATTATTGTTTGTTTATTTTTGATTCAATTTATGTTGCGTTTAATACATATTTTTTCTTCAAACTTCAATGTGTAGTATCATCTCATTGGTTTCATGCATATCATGATATGGGTTTTGATATTCACTGACACCCATTGGGGGTATGTGAGGGACATATGTTCATTTCAAAACTTGCAATTGGGGTTATATCATGTTTTTGCCATTTCTAAGTGGGTGGATGCAATACTCAGGTGGGTGTTTGGCATTTGGAGGTTGACCATAAGGGCCGGGGATCTAGATTGTGGTGACATGTTGGGTGGGGACATGAGTGGGGGCCTGGTGGAGGCTGCCCCTGGTGGCTGAGGTTTGGGGGTGGTGGGAGACATGAGTGGGGGCCTGGTGGAGGGTGCCCCTGCACTACTGGGGGGTGGGGGTGATGGTAGACATGAGTGGGGGCCTGGTGGAGGGTGCCCCTGGTGGCTGGGGGTGGGGATGGTGGGAGACATGAGTGGGGGCCTGGTGGACGCTGCCCCTGCACTGCTGGGGGGTGGGGTGATGGTAGACATAAGTGGGGCCTGGTGGAGGGTGCCCCTGGTGGCTGGGGGGTGGGGGTGGTGGGAGACATGAGTGGGGGCCTGGTGGAGGGTGCCCCTGGTGGCTGGGGCATGGGGGTGGTGGTAGACATGAGTGGGGGCCTGGTGGAGGGTGCCCCTGCACTGATGGGGGGTGGGGGTGATGGGAGACATGAGTGGGGGCCTGGCGGAGGGTGCCCCTGGTGGCTGGGGGGTGGGGGTGGTGGGAGACATGAGTGGGGGCCTGGTGGAGGCTGCCCCTGCACTGCTGGGGGGTGGTGGTGATAGGGGACATGAGTGGGGGCCTGGTGGAGGCTGCCCCAGCACTGCTGGGGGGTGGGGGTGATGGTAGACATGAGTGGGGGCCTGGTGGAGGGTGCCCCTGGTGGCTGGGGGTGGTGGGAGACATGAGTGGGGGCCTGGTGGTGGCTGCCCCTGCACTGCTGGGGGGTGGGGGTGATGGTAGACATGAGTGGGGGCCTGGTGGAGGGTGCGCCTGGTGGCTGGGGTGTGGGGGTGGTGGGAGACATGAGTGGTGGCCTGGTGGAGGCTGCCCCTGCACTGCTGGGGGTGGGGGGGATGGGAGACATGAGTGGGGGCATGGTGGAGGGTGCCCCTGGTGGCTGGGGGGTGGGGGTGGTGGTAGACATGAGTGGGGGCCTGGTGGAGGCTGCCCCTGCACTGCTGGGGGGTGGGGGTGATAGGGGATATGAGTGGGGGCCTGGTGGAGGCTGCCCCTGCACTGCTGGGGGTGGGGGTGATGCTAGACATGAGTGGGGGCCTGGTGGAGGGTGCCCCTGGTGGCTGGGGGGTGGGGGTGGTGGGAGACATGAGTGGGGGCCTGGTGGAGGCTGCCCCTGCACTGATGGGAGGTGGGGGTGATGGTAGACATGAGTGGGGGCCTGGTGGAGGGTGCCCCTGGTGGCTGGGGGGTGGGGGTGGTGGTAGACATGAGTGGGGGCCTAGTGGAGGGTGCCCCTGCACTGCTGGGGGGTTGGGGGTGATGGGAGACATGAGTGGGGGCCTGGTGGAGGGTGCCCCTGGTGGCTGGGGGGTGGGGGTGGTGGGAGACATGAGTGGGGGCCTGGTGGAGGCTGCCCCTGCACTGCTGGGGGGTGGGGGTGATGGTAGACATGAGTGGGGGCCTGGTGGAGGCTGCCCCTGCACTGCTGGGGAGTGGGGGTGATGGTAGACATGAGTGGGGGCCTGGTGGAGGTTGCCCCTGGTGGCTGGTGGGTGGGGGTGGTGGGAGACATGAGTGGGGGCCTGCTGGAGGCTGCCCCTGCACTGCTGGGGGGTGGGGGCGATGGTAGACATGAGTGGGGGCCTGGTGGAGGGTGCCCCTAGTGGCTGGGGGGGTGGGGGTGGTGGGAGACATGTGTGGGGGCCTGGTGGAGGCTGCTCCTGGTGGCTGGGAAGTGGGGGTGGTGGTAGACATGAGTGGGGGCCTGGTGGATGGTGCCCCTGCACTGCTGGGGGGTGGGGGTGCAGGGAGACATGAGTTGGACATGAATGTGGGCCTGGTGGAGGCTGCCCCTGCACTGCTGGGGGGTGGGGGTGATGGTAGACATGAGTGGGGGCCTGACGGAGGCTGCCCCTGCACTGGTGGGGGTTGGGGATGATAGAGGACATGAGTGGGGGCCTGGTGGAGGCTGCCCCTGCACTGCTGGGGGGTGGGGGTGATGGTAGACATGAGTGGGGGCCTGGTGGAGGCTGCCCCTGCACTGCTGGGGGGTGAGGGTGATAGGGGACATGAGTGGGGGCCTGGTGGAGGCTGCCCCTGCACTGCTGGGGGGTGGGGGTGATGGGAGACATGAGTGGGGGCCTGGTGGAGGCTGCCCCTGGTGGCTGGGGGGTGGGGGTGCAGGGAGACATGAGTGGGGGCCTGGTGGAGGCTGCCCCTGGATGCTGGGGGGTGGGGGTGATGGGAGACATGAGTGGGGGCCTGGTGGAGGCTGCCCCTGCACTGCTGGGGGTGGGGTGATGGGGGACATGAGTGGGGACCTGGTGGAAGCTGCCCCTGGTGGCTTGGGGGTGTGGGTGATAGGGGACATGAGTGGGGGCCTGGTGGAGGCTGCCCCTGGTGGCTGGTGGGTGGGGGTGATGGGAGACATGAGTGGGGGCCTGGTGGAGGCTGCCCCTGCACTTCTGAGGGGTGGGGGTGATGGTAGACATGCGTGGGGGCCTGGTGGAGGCTTCCCCTGCACTGCTGGGGGATGGGGGTGATGGTAGACATGAGTGGGGGCCTGGTGGAGGGTGCCCCTGGTGGCTGGCGGATGGGGGTGGTGGGAGACATGAGTGGGGGCCTGGTGGAGGCTGCCCCTGCACTGCTGGGGGGTGGGGGTGATGGTAGACATGAGTGGGGGCCTGGTGGAGGGTGCCCCTGGTGGCTGGGGGATGGGGGTGGTGGGAGACATGAGTGGGGGCCTGGTGGAGGCTGCGCCTGCACTGCTGGGGGTGGGGGTGATGGTAGACATGAGTGGGGGCCTGGTGGAGGCTGCCCCTGCACTTCTTGGGGGGGGTGATGGTAGACATGAGTGGGGGCCTGGTGGAGGCTGCCCCTGGTGGCTGGGGGGTGGGGGTGCAGGGAGACATGAGTAGGGGCCTGGTGGAGGCTGCCCCTGGATGCTGGGGGGTAAGGGTGATGGGAGACATGAGTGGGGGCCTGGTGGAGGCTGCCCCTGCACTGCTGGGGGGTGGGGGTGATAGGGGACATGAGTGGGGGCCTGGTGGGGGCTGCCCCTGCACTGCTGGGGGGTGGGAGTGATGGTAGACATGAGTGGGGGCCTGGTGGAGGGTGCCCCTGGTGGCTGGGGGTGGGGGTGGTGGGAGACATGAGTGGGGGCCTGGTGGAGGCTGCCCCTGCACTGCTGGGGGGTGGGGGTGATAGGGGACATGAGTGGGGGCCTGGTGGAGGCTGCCCCTGCACTGCTGGGGGTGGGGGTGATGGTAGACATGAGTGGGGGCCTGGTGGAGGGTGCCCCTGGTGGCTGGGGGCGTGGGGGTGGTGGGAGACATGAGTGGGGGCCTGGTGGAGGCTGCCCCTGCACTGCTGGGGGGTGGGGGTGATAGGGGACATGAGTGGGGGCCTGGTGGAGGCTGTCCCGGCACTGCTGGGGGGTGGGGGTGATGGTAGACATGAGTGGGGGCCTTGTGGAGGGTGCCCCTGGTGGCTGGGGGGTGGGGGTGGTGGTAGACATGAGTGGGGCCTGGTGGAGGCTGCCCCTTCACTGCTGGGGGGTGGGGGTGATGGTAGACATGAGTGGGGGGCCTGGTGGAGGGTGCCCCTGGTGGCTGGGGGGTGGGTGTAGTGGTAGACATGAGTGGGGGCCTGGTGGAGGGTGCCCCTGTACTGCTGGGGGGTCGGGGTGATGGGAGACATGAGTGGGGGCCTGGTGGAGGGTGCCCCTGGTGGCTGGGGGGTGGGGGTGGTGGGAGACATGAGTGGGGGCCTGGTGGAGGCTGCCCCTGTACTGCTGGGGGGTGGGGGTGATGGTAGACATAAGTGGGGGCCTGGTGGAGGCTGCCCCTGCACTGCTGGGGGTGGGGGTGATGGTAGACATGAGTGGGGGCCTGGTGGAGGGTGCCCCTGGTGGCTGGGGGGTGGGGGCGGTGGGAGACATGAGTGGGGGCCTGGTGGAGGCTGCCCCTGCACTGCTGGGGGGTGGAGCGATGGTAGATATGAGTGGGGGCCTGGTGGAGGGTGCCCCTGGTGGCTGGGGGGTGGGGGTGGTGGGAGACATGAGTGGGGGCCTGGTGGAGACTGCCCCTGCACTGCGGGTGGTGGAGGTGATGGGAGACTTGAGTAGGGGCCTGGTGGAGGCTGCCCCTGGTGGCTGGGGGGTGGGGGTGGTGGGGGACATGAGTGGGGGCCTGGTGGAGGCTGCCCCTGGATGCTAGGGGGTGGGGGTGATGGTAGACATGAGTGGGGGCCTGGTGGAGGCTGCCCCTGCACTGCTGGGGGGTGGGGGTGATAGGGGACATGAGTGGGGGCCTGGTGGAGGCTGCCCCTGCACTGCTGGGGGGTGGGGGTGATGGTAGACATGAGTGGAGGCCTGGTGGAGGCTGCCCCTGCACTGCTGGGGGGTGGGGGTGATAGGGGACATGAGTGGGGGCCTGGTGGAGGCTGCCCCTGCACTGCTGGGGGGTGGGGGTGATGGGAGACATGAGTGGGGCCTGGTGGAGGCTGCCCCTGCACTGCTGGGGGGTGGGGGTGATGGTAGACATGAATGGGGGCCTGGTGGTGGCTGCCCCTGGTGGCTGAGGGTGCAGGGGGACATGCGTTGGTGGGCAGTAGTGCAAGGTGACATGTGGGTTGGCTGGGGGGCAAGGCCATGGTGGATGGGGTGCCTGCGTGACATGTGCAGGGTAGGCCCCTGTTGTGTGGGCCTCCTGCAGGGGCCGTGGAGGGTGTAGAGGGAACACCTGGGAGGACCCACACGTGCAATTCACGTGTGGTGCTCCCCGCGCACCCCTGGAATACACGTACCCTGATGGAATCGCGTGTGATACTTCCTGTGCACCCCTGAAATACACGTAGCCTGCTGCTTTTGCGTGTGATACTTCCCGCGCACCCCTGGAATACACATACCCTGATGGAATCGCGTGTGATACTTCCCGCGCACCCCTGAAATACACGTACCCTGCTGCTTTTGCGTGTGATATTTCCCGCGCACCCCTGAAATACACGTGCCCTGCTGCTTTTGCGTGTGATACTTCCCGCGCACCCCTGGAATACACGTACCCTGCTGTTTTTGCGTGTGATACTTCACGCGCACCCCTGGAATACACGTGCCCTGATGGAATCGCGTGTGTTACTTCCCTCGCACCCCTGATGGACACGTACCCAGGACAATCGCGTGTGGGACTTCACGCGAACCACTGAAATACATGTTTCCCGCTTGGCGTTTGCTGTTTGCCAGCCCTGTGAACTGGTCCAGGGTTAGCGCAGCCCTTTGCGATGATTTGGGGATTTTGAAGGCTTTTCCTTGCGCAAGGGCGTTCTTGGGGGTGTAACTGGCGCTGCTGCAGGGTCGCTGCACCACTCTGCGCCACGGCTGGTTTCGGAGGCTAAAATCCATGAATACACTGTGCGATGAAAAGGATTTTTTCGCACGCGGCTGGCGCAGTGTATCGCACGGGGACACTGTGCGCCAGCCGCATGCGCCATTTTTGTGCGAATTTCTATGAATTACCCTGACAGTCTTACGCCCCTTCAATCAGCACTGGGAGACCCTGGCCCTCATAAACTAGCTGTTGCCAGCTCCGCTCAGAGGACAGCGCTGCAGGGTGCTGACAGAGCATGAGGTTCTGGACACTCGATTTTGCTCGAATCAAGTCCACGGATCGATCTCCCACCTGAGTCATGTGGGCATGTATTTTTATAATCTCGTGCTGTCAGTCCATGACGCACAGTTCCAGAACTTTCCCTGTGCAAAATATAGGCTTGCTCATCGAAAAACCCAACTCTGCGAATTTCCACTGTGCTCCTTTCTGTGCCCCTCCCTGCTTGGAGCCCATCTGCACGAAAAGCTCAGGAATGTCTTATCAGTGCCTTCCCAGAGAAAAGAGGATTAGTTTACGAAGCCATGCAGGGCTACAGTTAGAAAGGCAGAATATTCTAAGAGAAGCCGAGATGAATTAACCCCATGTGAGAAAGCTCTAAAAGGCATGCCCTCATAGCTCAGTGTTCATAGCGCTTAGGAGCCATAATGCTCCAAACACTCCAATAATGTCTCTACTAGCTACAGAACTGGGGCCTTCGCCCTGCCTGTCTATCTACAATGCATAATGTGACCTACCACCCCTACTAGGCCTGCATATTCCTTGTAGCTCACTACTGCATAATGGAAGTGCTACAACAGACTACTGTCAGCATTTAGCATATACTTTGAATAAACTATTGGCTTTCAGCGGCTAATGCTGTCATCTAAAGCCCTGATTGGCAAATTTGCAATTTTGTGTATCACGACAGGCACCAAATCTATAAGCCTTTAAAATATTTTGGGACCCCTGCTCTAATTTTGTTACCTCTTGGCAAAACAGCACCAAACTTTGTCAACCATTTAAGGTCACGTCTAGAATAATATCACATCATTTCAGACAGTTTCATTGAGTGGTGACAAAGTTATATGCCATGCAAAAACTGCTCTTCACCAAAAATGTAATGCAAAAATATGTATGGATGCCCCCCGAACATATTAGATGTTTGCGAACATCACAGGGCTGTCCACAAACTGTTTGCAGATATTGGAGATTAAAAGCCACCTGTTTTTTGGCTTTAATGGCTATATCCCATCCCATCCTCATCACTCCTCACCTACCCAGAGTTGTTTCATTAGTTTGACAAGTGCAATGTAGTATTTTTAATATGTTTGTCTGTGATGTTCGCGGACACCGGTCGCTATCTGCGAATCCAACATGGCGCTAATGGTGCCCCGTCTTCACAAAATACCACTAAACTGTGCAAAAACATTCAAATCTGAGTCTTAAATCATTTTGCAAACTTCTTTGCAGATTCGTGAACGGCACCAAATCTATAAACCTTTAAAATATTTTGGGACCCCTACTCTAATTTTGTTACCTCTTGGCAAAACAGCACCAAACTTTGTGAACCATTCAAGGTCACATCTAGAATAATATCACATCATTTCATAGAGTTTCATTGAGTGGTGCCAAAGTTATATGCCATGCAAAAACTGCTCTTCACCAAAAATGTAATGCAAAAATATGTATGGATGTGTCAGATCCCTGCGTACCCTCCCAATCCTCCTCACCTGATTCCACTGAAGTAATGTCCTCGGATACAGTACCAGATGACTTGCTCCTCTTTTTCTTATCGGAATAGAGCTTTTCTTTAGGCTTGTGGTCCTTCCGTTCGTGTAAGTAGGGTCTGGCTCCCCCGGAGGCCACCTTGGCAGAGCTGGAACCTGCCCTTGGGGGACCCCGGGGAGCCAGCCCCAAAGCAGGGAAAAAGCCAAGTGGCGGAAAAAACCCTGATGTCCAAGAGTCTTGAATGGAGTTTAAACGTTCCGGAGTGCAGAGCAGGAACAAATGGGACGAGGCAAACGGGAGTAGAAGCTGCTACTCCCTGGGAATGAAGGCATTAGCCTCCAAAATAGAAGCAGAATAACTCGGAGAGTTTAAAGCAGGTGAGTGGTAAGTAAAGGAATAACAAATACAAAAAATAAACAATGCGGAAGGCCGCGGAAGGATCACAGGCAAAGCAAGCGAGCCCCGCTAAAGAAGGAGGCGCATAGCAGGGACGCGAAGGTAAGACATGAGCGGCGATAGATGCCGAAATAATAATAGAATTGAACCGCTAGACAGCGGAAGGTACCCGGTTCCAAAACGGGACGCGGAAAGCAGGAATACCGGTAAGACGGCCAAAGGAAAGTAACGCCGGAAAGGTACACAAAGAGAGAAAGAAACAAACTTTAGCTGGAAGGCAGGAATAAGGGATATGGACGGAAAAAACAAGGAAGAAAGTCAGAGCGAAACTGACAGGGAAAAGTACTGTAGTTTAAGTCGCACAGAGCGTTGTGCTAAGAACAACAGATACAACGCAATGAGCGCGGGGGCGGGGTCTAGTAATATACTAGACGCCGCCATGTTGGATGAGGACTAGAGCGGTAGGAGAGCTAAAGTCAATGCCTCCAGCGCTCCCACAGCTTCCACCCGCAGTTCCTGACAGTATACCCCCTTCTCCTCGGAACCCCCCCTGGCTTTCCGGGATGTAGTTGATGAAACCTTCTTAGCAATCGGGGGGCATGGATATGGGAGCTTGGTTCCCAGGACCTCTCTTCTACAGGATAGCCCTTCCAATGCACCAGGTATTGTACCCTGCCCTTACGATATCGTGAATCAACCAGGTAGGAAACCTCATACTCATCAGGAACTGGAGCTACAGGAGTTTGCACTTTAAGAAACTGTCTCTGAAAAGGGTCTTCCTTGTGAAGTTTTAGGAGGGAGGTGTGGAAAACCGGATGAACCCTCTGAAGATATTCAGGTAACTTAAGCTTATAGGCCACCGGATTGACTTTGTACAGGATGGGAAAAGGACCCAAATATCTAGAAGAGAATTTACCAGTGTGAACCCATTTTGGCAGGAATTTGGAAGACAGCCAGACTAACTGACCTGCCTTCCAGTCTGGGTTGTTACGCCTGCCTTTGTCAGCCCACTTCTTTTGTGATTGTTGACTGGTTTCGTGTGCCCTTTTGGCTAAGGCATGTACTTCATGTAGGTCCTTCAATATACTGTCTAGAGCAGGTACATTGGTGGAAGAACTGTTAAGCCAGGGTAAGTGCTGAGGATGATAGCCATAGGTACAGTAGAAAGGACTCATCTGGATGGTAGTATGGAAGGAATTGTTATAGGCAAATTCTGCCTGTGGAAGGAATCGAGACCATTCGTCCTGCTGGGGGCTACAAAAGCATCTTAGGTACTGTTCTAGGCTTGCATTAAGCCTCTCCGTCTGTCCGTTACTCTGGGGATGGTATCCTGAAGAAAGAGCCCTGTGAATACCTAATGTTTGACAGAGTGCTGACCAGAACCTGGAGGTGAACTGAGAACCTCGATCTGATACAATGGTCCTGGGTAAACCATGAAGGCGAACCACATCACAGAGGAAAGTGGCTGCGGTTTCTGGTGCTGTCGGTATATGGGAGAAGGCAGAGAAATGAGCTAATTTACTGTATGAATCTACCGTAACCATGATTACGGTCTTACCATATGATCTGGGGAGGTCAACAATGAAGTCCGTGGAAACGTGCTCCCACGGACGTTCTGGTAACTGTGGCTGTTGCAATAATCCTACCGGTTTCCCCGTTTGGTACTTGCTAGATGCGCAAACCGGGCAAGAGGATACGTATTCCTGTACATCCTTCCTAATGGTGGGCCACCAGAAACCCCTGTGAAGTAGCTCGTATGTCTTTCTGATTCCAGGGTGGCCTACCAGGGGGGTATTGTGACACCAGGAAAGTACCTGTCTCTGTAACGGCGTAGTAGGAATAAAGAGAGCAGAATCATGGTAAAAGAGACCATCACTAGCTTGAGTAACAGTAGAAGGTAGTCCGGCTTGCATATTGTACTGTGGGATCAGATCCTGAAGAAAAAGGGAGGCTGCTGCAACTATTTTAAGGTCCGGAAACACTAGTTCGTGATTCTTATCGTTCTCTGAGTCGTCCCCATATCTGCGGGACAAAGCATCAGCCTTCTGGTTCTCTGATCCTGGAATGTGAGTGATTATGAAGTCGAATTGTAAGAAAAAGTAAGCCCATCTGGCATGACGGGCATTTGTGCATTCCATCTGTTGAAGGACTTGTAGGTTGCGGTGGTCGGTGCGGATTAGGAAGCTATGGGCCGCACCTTGCAGAAGATGGCGCCATTCTTGGCAGGCTAACTTGATAGCCAACAGTTCTCTTTCAAGGACAGAGTAGTTCCGTTCACTGCTGGTCAAGGTTTTAGAGTAGTAGGCAACCGGGTGTTCTTCCCCCTCATCAGCCTTCTGGAGTAATATGGCCCCCACCGCCCCAATGGAAGCGTCTGTTTCCAAGATGAACTGTTTAGTTTGATCTGGTTGGACGAGAATGGGAGCTGAAATAAACAAGTCCTTTAGTAGTTGAAAGGCTTCTCTGGGTCTTATGTCAAAAATGAATTTGACACCCTTTTTTAGGAGAGAAGTAATGGGTAACACTATGTTGGAAAAATTTGGTATAAAACGTCTGTAAAAATTTGCCAACCCAAGAAACCTTTGTACCTCTTTGACGTTCGAGGGTTCCCTCCATTCCACTATGGCCTTTATCTTCCTTGGGTCCATCTCAATGCCGTCTTTCGATAGGATAAAACCCAAATAGGATATTGTGGTTACCTCGAACTCACACTTCTCTGGTTTGACCAGCAGTTGATGGATTTGTAGACGATGTAGTACCTCTTTGACAAGTTGGCGGTGGTCTTGTAAAGTACGAGAAAATATCAATATATCGTCTAGGTAGACAACTACAGACAGAAACAGCATGTCCGAAAATATCTTATCCATGAACCGTTGGAATTTAGCTGGGGCATTTACCAGCCCAAAGGGCATCACCCTATATTCAAAGAGCCCCAAAGGGGTACGAAAGGCAGTCTTCCATTCGTCGCCTTTTCGTATCCTCAAAAGATGGTATGCACCTCTTAAATCAAGCTTGGTAAAATAGACAGCCCCCTGGACTGCCTCTAGAACTTCTCGTATCAATGGCATGGGGTATCTGTCGCGAATGGTGACTTGATTTAGGCCCCTGTAGTCTATACATGGTCTTAGCTCAGAGGTGTCTTTCTTAGGGATAAAGAACAAGGAAGCCCCACAAGAAGAATTGGATTCTTGGATAAGACCGTTTTGTAGATTAGCGACCAGGTATTCTTTGAGAGCACTTTTTTCTGGCATGGATAACGGATACATGCGACCAAAAGGCACCACTGCTTCCGGCGTAAGGTCTATGGCACAATCTTCATTCCTATGAGGAGGTAAGATTCTTGGCAGTGTATCCTTGAAAACCTCAACATATTCCTGGTAATGGAGCGGAACAGAAGATACGGTCACTGTTCGGATGGTGTTGGTTTCTTCTTCATAGGGTCTTTTGACAGGAAGTTTCATACAGTTTGATCCGCAGTATGCTGAGTTGAAACTCACTCTGTTGGACGTCCAGTCGATGGTGGGGTTATGCCGTCTCAACCAAGGTATCCCGATAACCAGGGGGAAGTGAGCTGCCCTGATAAGATCGAAAACCATATACTCTTGATGGTCTCCCAGTTTCATCTTTAACGGAATAGTCTCGTGGATTATGGGACCTGAAGTTAACGGTGAACCGTCCACTCCTTCGACTGGTATGGGTCGTGGCTTGGGTCTTGAAGGAACCATCTTCTTCTTGGCCCAATTTATGTCAAGAAAGTTACCCGCTGCACCGCAGTCCAGCATAGCCAAAACTTCTATGGGTCCTGACTCAGATAGCCAAAGGTGTACCTTGAATACCATGAGTTGATTGTCGTCTGCATCCTCTATTGGTTTGGAAGAGTTGCAAGGGTGACAGGTGGCTCCCCCGATACTTCCCTTGCGTAAGATCGGGGGCTGGAGTTTTCCTTCCTCCTGGGTGGTACTTCTGGACAGTTCCTTAAGAGATGTTTGGAAGAACCACAATACATACATAGCCCAGCTTCACGACGTCGTCTTCTCTCTTCCTGGGTTAACGGTCCTCGCATGGATCCAATCTGCATTGGTTCTTCTGCAGAATGCGTGTTCCTAGGTGACGGTGATTGGGAAGGCGGTGTGAATGTCTGAGGAACGCTGCGCCCTCTCCTTCTTTCCTGTCGACGTTCTAGTATACGATACTCAATCTGTAAAGATAATGTTACCAAATCCTGGAAGGAGGTTGGCCTGGCCACTCTGGCTAGTTCATCCTTAATCTCGTCTTGGAGACCCCGGCGGAAAATGGTCTGCTTGGCGGAATCTGGCCAGTCGGACTTAGCTGCTAGTCTCATAAAACGGGATATGTACGTCTGTAGGTCTGTGGTTCCCTGCTGCACATCGAGTATTGCCTCAAGAGAGGTGTACAGCACTTCTGGTCGGTCGAATTGTGCTTTAAGCGATCACACAAAGTGATCAAAGTTGTTTAAGGAGGGATCATTCCTGGTGACCAAGGGAGTGGCCCAGGATAAAGCATTTCCCATAAGGTTGGCGATAATGAATCCTACTCTGGATCGAGCGGTGTCATAAGCATAAGGTCTAAAAGTGAAATAGACCTGGCAGGCGTCAAGGAAGTCCTTCAGACCCCCAGGATGTCCGTCGTATTTACCGAAGGACAAAGCCATGGGCGGTAAGTCCCCCTGGTCCTCGCGGCGCAGCACCACCTGCTGCCTCAAGCCGATATTCTCATTACGTAAGGCCTGTACTTCAACCGTAAAGTTCTGCATGGCAGCTGCCAGTTCCTGATACTGTTCCAGGGACGCCATGGGTATCCTTGGGCGTTGTATGCTGTCAGATCCCTGCGTACCCTCCCAATCCTCCTCACCTGATTCCACTGAAGTAATGTCCTCGGATACAGTACCAGATGACTTGCTCCTCTTTTTCTTATCGGAATAGAGCTTTTCTTTAGGCTTGTGGTCCTTCCGTTCGTGTAAGTAGGGTCTGGCTCCCCCGGAGGCCACCTTGGCAGAGCTGGAACCTGCCCTTGAGGGACCCCGGGGAGCCAGCCCCAAAGCAGGGAAAAAGCCAAGTGGCGGAAAAAACCCTGATGTCCAAGAGTCTTGAATGGAGTTTAAACGTTCCGGAGTGCAGAGCAGGAACAAATGGGACGAGGCAAACGGGAGTAGAAGCTGCTACTCCCTGGGAATGAAGGCATTAGCCTCCAAAATAGAAGCAGAATAACTCGGAGAGTTTAAAGCAGGTGAGTGGTAAGTAAAGGAATAACAAATACAAAAAATAAACAATGCGGAAGGCCGCGGAAGGATCACAGGCAAAGCAAGCGAGCCCCGCTAAAGAAGGAGGCGCATAGCAGGGACGCGAAGGTAAGACATGAGCGGCGATAGATGCCGAAATAATAATAGAATTGAACCGCTAGACAGCGGAAGGTACCCGGTTCCAAAACGGGACGCGGAAAGCAGGAATACCGGTAAGACGGCCAAAGGAAAGTAACGCCGGAAAGGTACACAAAGAGAGAAAGAAACAAACTTTAGCTGGAAGGCAGGAATAAGGGATATGGACAGAAAAAACAAGGAAGAAAGTCAGAGCGAAACTGACAGGGAAAAATACTGTAGTTTAAGTCGCACAGAGCGTTGTGCTAAGAACAACAGATACAACGCAATGAGCGCGGGGGCGGGGTCTGGTAATATACTAGACGCCGCCATGTTGGATGAGGACTAGAGCGGTAGGAGAGCTAAAGTCAATGCCTCCAGCGCTCCCACAGCTTCCACCCGCAGTTCCTGACAGGATGCCCCCGAACATATTAGATGTTTGCGAACATCACAGGGCTGTCCACAAACTGTTCGCAGATATTGGAGATTAAAAGCCACCTGTTTTTTTACTTTAATGGCTATATCCCATTCCATCTTCATCACTGCTCACCTACCCAGAGTTGTTTCATTAGTTTGACAAGTGCAATGTTGTGTTTTTCAATATGTTTTTTCTGCGATGTTCGCGGACACCGGTCGCTGTCTGCGAATCCAACATGGCGAGCGTTTTCCAAAAATATGCCGCACCTCATGCTTTTCACCGTACAATCAGCGAGTGCGTCCAATGTCCATGGACATCATGCCGCTCTCTGGACCAATCAGAGGCCGAAGAAGCAAGTGAGTCTGCAGACCGAACCCAGATATCACTTTTTTTATACCTACTTTTTGGCTGTTTTAATAAAATCTACTTGATGATTTTACACCAAATTTACAAAAGCAAGCTTTAGAACCAAGCCGCCATTTCTGGTGCAAATTTGGTGAAAACCCATCCAGCGGTTTGGGAGGTAGGCGTGAGCAACATTTATTTTCCATTGCGTCTACAGGAAAAATGACACCTTTTGGGACCCCCCCCAATAACTTTGCCACCACTGTACGAAACCTCACCGAACTTCGGCAAATCAATCTGGCAGGGCGATATACTTTCTTTGCAAAGTTTTGTGAGGATTCGCCCTGGAGGGGCAAAGTTATAAGCTGCCAAAAAGTGCTCTTGCAATGGGTTGAGCATCTTAACCATAACTACCCGGCCGCTACCGCAGGCGGTGTAATTACAGCTTCACCACTTACATACAGGAGCAGGGGTTTATAATTTTTACAGCTTCACATTTTAGTTTCATGTTTAAAACCTTGTGCAACTTCTTCAGTGACATCTAGATAAATGGTGAGTTGTTCATCATTTAGCTGTAATTTGAGCACTGACAAGTCTTCTTCAGATTGTTTAGATTGATACATGGTATTTTCTTCCTCAATTATGACTATTTCGGCTTCATTTAAAAGTGGTTCTCCAAGTGGTTATTGGCTTCCTGTAAGGGAAGGTTGACTGCGCTTGGGAGTGTCTTTATCTAATAGAGCTTCAATTTATTCCTCTTGTTTGCATTCATTATCCAACATTTCTTTGTATTGTTTGAAATTGACATTTGATACACTGATTTCATTTTCTTACAATGCAGCTTCAAATGAGTCTTGGTCACCAAATAATTCTGCTTCTTTTCTCCAAGGTTTAAAAAGTTGCAATAGGGCCATATAATAAAGTTCTCTATCTTGCAGAGATTCAAATGATAACTTTATATGACTAATTAGGCTGGTTTTGATAAGTTTCACTAGGCTTCCTTCACAAGTTGAGAATGAATATTTGCCAGTTGTCTCATCTGGTGTGACATTGTTTTTGTAAGAGTAGTTTTGGGCTATGTCATACAAGCACATGTTTTCCAAATCAGTACTTCTGTTTAGGTAGTATGTGACAATTAAATTGTTTTTTAAAATGTCCTGGCTGTTGGGATCATTTGTGGCTATTGTTTCTATATCTGGTTAGTATTTGAGCACTCTTTTTCAGGATGACGCTGGACCAAGGTTTAGCCAGACAATGGGCCTCATTACGACCCAGGCAGTAAGTTACCGCCTCGGTCGTACCTTTACCGCCATGGTGTAAACTACGTTTACGCCATGGTGGTTGGCGGATTTACCGCCCCATTCCAAGGTGAGTGGGGCGGTAAATCCCCATTTCCCATTTACCCTTCCCCATTCCCATTTTTGCCCCATAGGGCATAATGGGAGTGGGGAAGGAGATAATTACGCCACCATAAATTACGGTGCCGTAATTATCTCCAAGGTCCCTTAGCGCCATGGATTTTAACGCCTGCAAAAAGCAGGCGTTAAAATCACCATGGCGCTAAGGGACCTTGCAAACAGGCGTTAACCCCTTAACGCCTGACTCGTAATGAGGCCCAATGTGTTCAAATTTCCCATATAAGGCTGTACCTTAAACAGTCTGCAGCTTTGTAGCACCTGCATTCTCTATGGGAGAGTATTTTTATACTGAAATCTGTACAATTTTTGTGACAGTGCTTTGTCAGATGATATGTCATCCTAGAGGTCTTTTACCTCTGGTTTCTCAGGCTATGACATATATTGCAACTGCAGTGGAATTGTCTGCAATGTATTGTATGTCTATATTTGTGCGTTTTAGGGGATTTGCCTTTTACACTATGTCTAACAAAAGACATCAAGCTTTTTATTCGTCCATTTTTTCAAACTGGTCTAGGGAAGCCAAAGCGACATTTGGTGTAGTGTTTACCTTTGTTTTTATATCTATGTCAGCAGTATTTGCCACAGTTATGTTTTTGGAAGCGTAACATTTGTGTACGTAGGTCACTATGTGTGGGTTCTGAAGGGATGTCGGAGGTAATGTATTTTTCAATAAACTGTAAAACAGTGGCATCCCTGTCATGGGCAAATCTGGGAACATCTTTTATCCACAAAAGCATGTGGATGTGTGGTGCTCCTCTGGATTAATATTCTTTTCTCCAAAAGAAGTTTTCCACTTCTCCAAGTGGAAGGGTTAGTTTTATTGCAGATGAAGTGCAGCATGGCAATGAAGCAATGGTGAAGGTACCCTGATACATTGACAGGGTCAAGTATTCTTTTTTAATATCTATTCCCTCTTCATTTCGGTTTGCAGTGCGTAAGAAGTTACGCAAGTCATCTCATGCATATTCTTCACAACTTAAAGTAAAAAACCATGTGGGTGGGCTTAGGTTCGTTAGTATACAAGGTACGTCGGAAGCAGTATTCTTTTGTACCATGCCTGTTTGCCAAGAGATTTGTGATACTTGACTGCAAAACTTCATATTTTGTCTTTTATCTTTTGAAGCAGTTGTGTAGAGGACATGTTTCAAAAATAGGAGCCTGTTTTTAATGTGTGTACAACTCCATAACATAGAGTTGCTAGTTTACTTTTGAACAGGAGGTGGAAAATGTATTCTATATTTTGTCTGAATCTGGGGTCTTCAGAATACATTCATAAAGAGTGATATTCTGATGCAGTAATTTGTATGGATCTCTCATCATCTTGCTCCTTTTCCTGTAGGAAAGAGTAGAGGAAAAGAACATGCTTCTATACTTTTGTACCATATGCTCATTGGGGATACTTTGGCTTGACACATTTGATATGTTTCTAATGCATCTTCTATGGTGTCTTTGGAGTGTAGTGGGTGAATTGTATACTGGTTTAAAATGGTTGCTGCAGTACCAGAATCTACACGTTAGTCAGTTGGTGGTAAATTGTGAATTATTTGGTTGGTTTATCTTAAGTTGTCCTCTATATTAATATCTTTGTAGTATTTATTGTTTTCTTTGATATTTAGCAGGGCTTGTCTAACTGTGTTTAAGTCAACTGGTTGTTGCCACATTTGTTTGTCTTTTGTTGGTTCACCATTAAATAGTACAATCAATGATTGATCTATTAGCCATTGTACTCCTAGAGTTTCTACATGTTTTTTAAGATGTAATGGCAAATATACTACTTTGCCACAAATACATTTTACTAACTCAGATGGAGATAATGGCCCTCATTACGACCCTGGCGGAAAGTGACTGACCGGACCGCCACAGCGTAAATAGCGTTTCCGCCATTGCACGATGGAGCAAAGTGCGGCCCATTCCGACCCATCGGGCACGAGCACCACGGCATGGCGGAAGTGCAAAGTCCGCGATGGCGGAAATGACCCCAAAACGGCCCACACCGCCGCCGTACGGCGCCCTAGGTGCAATACCGCCACCCATCTTAGCGGACACCGCAGTGAGCGCCAACCGGAAAGTACGGTGACCGTAAATATACGGAAACGGAAGTAAAAACATGGGCCCGGAACGGGAAACATCCCGCCGTACACCTATAAAACCACAAAATCCACACAACCACTAAAAACACTACCCTGAAACACACCCCAACCCGTCATCCACCCTAGCGAAACCAAGAAAAATGGGAAAAGTAGCGAAGAAAGCGTGCGACCGCAAGCGGCAGGTCCACTTCTCCCGTGAGGAACTCACCGTGCTAACAGAGACCCTCCAGGAGAATGCTGCCGTCGTCTTCTCCACGCAAATGACCAGGACGGCACTTGCGAACAAGAAGGCCATATGGGCTCTGGTGGCACAGCGGGTAAGTGCGGTGGGACCGCACCCCGCAACCCACAGCAATGCAGTAAGCGATGGGACGACCTGCGGATACGCGTCCGTAGCATACTTTCTGCCAACCGCAACATTGCCACAGCCACCGGGGGAGGTCCTGAATCACCCATCAAGTTGACCCCCTGGGAAGAAATCTGTGCCTCCACCATTGGAATGGAGAGCATAGAGGGAGTCGGAGGGATGGAGAAAGGAGTGCAGACATCCGAAGAATCAGGTAGGTGCCCCAAATAAAACAATGCTAAATCCACAATTTCCAATCATGTGAAGTACCATGTGTCCCCATAGTGCAACAGGAACACATGTCCAGGAGAACGTCCACACACATTGGCCTGATAGCGCACTTTAAAACTCACAATAAATACATAAATAATTAAAAACCCCTAAAACACCCACTACACGTGCAGCAGGCACACCCTAACTGCAGGCTGCCAAACAACTGCACCCTCACTCCACACACAAATGAAAGCACCTCCAAGGCCCCGACCCAAATCACCCTCAGGTACCACCCCAATGCATGTGATACAATGCCATTCCAATTCCCACAGACCCATTAATAACCCTCGCCCTCCTTTACTCCACCACAGGGTCCGATCCAAACGACGAGCATCAGGACACCCCCACCAGCACACCTGCAAAGAGGGCCAAGACCAACGGCCAAAGACCCTCCACCTCAGCTGCACGCATCAAGACACGGCAGCAGCACAAATCAGGTGGCAGCACAGAGGAGGGAACATCAACAGGCACCCCAGCAGCCAGCATGCCCACACCACCACCACCACAGGTCCCCCCAATGGATGCCACAGAAGGCACTGCCTCTGGTGGCAGCAGCACCATAGGTGACACCCCATTGATGGCAGCATGCTCCGACACAGAAGACGGGGATGTCGAAGTCAGATCCATCCATGACCTGTCCCAATCCCCCTGTCTGTCCCATCCCGTACAACATGAGGATACCACGCAGGGGCACCCACAAGACGACGACTGGCCATCCCCCACAAGCCCTGTGGCAAGGCAACATGAGGTCACCAGCCCCTCTGTGACACCACCGCAAATGGCCATGGCCCAGCAGAGGCAACAGTCCCTCGACCAGTTAATCGTGCAACAGCAGCAACTGGCCACGCTCCTCAAGGACCATGCCGATGAATGTGGGGGCACTAAGGCAGACATAGAAACATCAACTGAGACACTGAGGGCAGAAATGGAGAGAAGTACAGAGACACTAAGGGCACAAATGGAGAGTAGCACAGAGAGCCTGAGAGTACAAATGGAGAGTAGCACCGAGAGCCTGAGAGTACAAATGGAGAGAAGCACCGAGAGCCTGAGGGGGGAACTGCATGCGACGTCCAAAGACGTATGTGCCGAACTTGCCGCAGTGCGCCGTGTGCTCACTGAGCTCTCACAAACCCTTAGGGACATGCATGGACGTGAGCAGGCAGAGACATCATCCGTTGCAAGTTCCGTCCAGGGCAGCCCCCAACGTAGATCTGGGAGGAACCTGCGCTCCACAGGCAGGGGTGCCCCTGATACCCGCAGAGGGGGCTTGCAATAGCGACTGCCCACTGACAATGAGCATCTTTGGACACTGGTGTTCGGGGGGGAGGTAGGAGGGTGGAGGGGGTGTTTTGGGCTCACTTGGGTGGCGGGTCGATAGGGTGTCCAACATGATATCACATATGCCATAAACAATGCATGATCAACCAATGAGATGTGTGGACAATGATCTTTGTGTACTAGGCCATCATAGGCGTACAGTCCATATTGTGCATGTACCAGACACACACAGTGCCACGAGTACCGTGTCCATGTATCAGCCACCAGGCGTGAGTGCTAGAAGCATGCATCAATGAGATGCTGACGAATGTCACGGCCCTCCGGTGCCTCGCAGACTCCTTGAGGTGCTGCCACATCCCCACCCTCATCATGACCATCTTCAGGTGCTTGCAGTTCTGCGTCAGGGGGCATGGGCACATTTCTACGTACGCACATGTTGTGGAGCATGACACATGCCATGACCATCTTTGCAACCTTCTCATGGCGGTACAGGAGTGCCCCGCCAGACCTGCTGAGGCAGCGGAAACGAGTCTTCAGTAGGCCGAATGCCTGTTCAATGACTACACGGGTACGTGAGTGGGCATGGTTGTAGTCCTCCTCATGCTGGTCCCGTGGGTTCAGGACTGGTGTGAGGAGCCATCTCTTCAGTGGATATCCAGCATCACCTGTATGTGGACGATAAACGTATGATGTGGAATGCCATTGCTACGTACGCACACCCCCCCCCCCTTCCTGCCAGGTCATTGCCGAATCACATACCCCACATCATCATGCATGAAATGAGACTCACCGAGTAGCCAGGATCTGTTCCCTGCGTGTCGCTCCATGTAGCGTGGTATTGTAGAGTTCCTCAAGACCATAGAATCATGGGTTGATCCAGGGAATCGGGCACAACAATGTGTAATGATCCTGTTGGAGTCACACACCATTTGTACATTCAGGGAATGAAATTGTTTTCGGTTGCGGTACTGGGCCTCCATGGCATGTGGGACGACCAATTCCACATGGGTGCAGTCGATGGCACCAATGCAACCCGGTATGCCGGCAAGTGCATGGAATCCCACTTTTGTGTTGGTAATTTCCTGCTTCGAGCGTGGTAGAGAGATGTAGTCGTCTGCGTGCTGCAGGAGGGCATCGAGCACTTGCAATAGTGTCCGTGAGAACAGTGGCTGAGAAATGCCATGCAACTGTCCGACTGTGTGCTGGTAGGTGCCTGTGGCCAGGAAGTGGAGTACAGACACCACCTTCAGTAGGGGTGGGATGGCGGTTGGGCTATCTATCATGCTGACAAGGTCAGCCTGTGTCATGTCCACAATGGCGGCTATGGTGTCCCGGTCCAAACGGTAGAGGGTGTGGATCTGCTCATCAGTGAGGTTGAACGGATGTGCTCGGAGGCGTGGGATTGCGGGCTGCCTGCGTGGTGGTAGTGGCTGTGCTGGCGGCCCTTGCTGGCCCTGCCTTGGCCTCCTCCTCCTCCTGCGTCTCCTCCGTGCGGCCGGTTGTAGTTGGTGTTCGTCTTCTTCTTGGAGTTGGAGTACTTGCAGTGCTATCAGGTCCCCCAGGGCCAACATCGCGAGTCCTGCCGGTAGCATTTCGGAGTGGGTGTGGTTGTGGGAGGAGACTGGGTGTGCAATTTATGTGTTTTCAGGCTGTATGGCCTCCACCTGTGGTGATTCATTCCACCTGTGCAAGCTGCTCTCCCCTTTGGCCGAGCACGTCCCGCACACAACGCTGCAATTCGAGTAATGGCATCTTGCTATTGGAATCATGTATTTGTACCCGATGGCCGTGTAACATTGGTTGATATGTACATTCGGCTATGGTCCCATTGTTTCACATACAATCTTTGCAGTCGCGAACAGACTTGTGAAGGGTCAGTGGAACGTAGTACTCGAGTAACGGTGGGCCCTCATGCATCACTGTACCGAGTTGCACCGACGGGCGGGGCGTCCCATTTGTGGGTGAAGGCAGTTGCCATTTTCACACACAGCCGCACTAGATGGATTAATTTGTGATTTCAAACGGCCACAGATGCCTTTTTGACGTGATGTTGCAAATGAGGAATTCGAAGGGCGGCGCTTTCGGTTTTCAACTAGCGGCGAGGAGATGCCCACAGGTCTGACTGCAAATATAACGTTCTATTGTTCAATGTCCTTGAGACAGGGGCCATGGCGAGGATGCAATGATTGATATGAATAGTTTGGGATGCGCAATAGCGACGTGGGCGATGAGGCCGGACGTTCCCAAATACATGTTACTTCACAACACTGGAATTACGGGCTGGGGCACTGTGGATTTTGCAGGCTGCATAACGCACAGACTCAATGGATATTTCTAATGTTATGTGAGTAAATATTCAGGCGTTTTTATACCGGGATGAGGGAATGATGAATGGATGCATGGGCAGATGATTTGATACAGAGTTTGCCATGTACAGGGCTTCTTGGAATCTGTCCGCCTCCCCTGCGCTATGTGATGCAGGGCTGCCATAGTGGGACCATCGTCTATCTGGCCTTGTTGAGCCCTCCCTGTCTCGACGCGCCTTCAGACACTTGTGTCCATGCACGTTAACATTCCCATCAGATGGATTCTGTTTTCACAGACGCATGCACAGGTACACTCGTTTGTGATGGTGTTTACACCTCGATATAGATGGTTATGAGTCGCAAGTGGTTTTGGGGTGGTGATGATCCTTTGGAGTGGGCTAGCATGCATATGGCTGTGGATTTAGTGTGATCATTGAAGTGAGTTGTTCGAATGTAGTTCTGATGGCCATTCTGTTCTTTTTCTTTTCTTTTGATTGACAGGTATCTCCTCCCCTTTTGCCACTGCCATCTGTATGCCACTCCTGCAGATGGCTTTTACTCCCGACACCTGCTGCTTCGTGTTAATCAGTGGAGCAGCATTACGATCTTATGGGACGATCGCCAATGGGCCACATGCCCTTACGCAGTACTAGTGGCTCGGAGCAACATTTCGGCCTTTCAGCTGGACTAGTGCCTCCCCATTGGGACGGCCCTGCGGTTCTGTGCGCTTCCATGTTGCCTTTTCGTACGTGAATGTGGCTCTGTGTACCATGATGGAACAGGGCGTCACACAAGAAGTAGCTGGTCATTTCTTGCGGATGCAGCCCACAATGGTGAAATGTGTTTTGGAGTTCATGGCCTAATGGCTGTATGGGCTTGGTGATTTTGTTGTGCATTAAATTTCTATTCTGATATGGGCCGTGTAGCGTTCTTCTTTGCAAGTGATGTGGCATATTCCTATTTGGGGAGCGATGTATTGTGAGGAGATCTGCATTGGGTTCCAGCTTCGGAGTTTAGTTGCGTGGTACTGTGCTGGGCGCGTTTGCCTACGGAGCCCAGTGAGGTCAGGGATGGGGGCTGCCAATATGACTGTTTGAATGTTGTCATGCTCAGGGGCGGGGGATTGGGTTTTGTGTGACAGATGCCGGTCAGCCAGGTGGACTGGTGGAATGATGTGATTTTCGGAATATTGCTGGTCACAGGTGCCTGTGTTTGCGTGCGTTTCTTGGTGGGGGACTGTGGTCATGTCCATTGGAATGGCTTCTGTATTCGTGCCATCTGTGCCCTGCAGCTCCCATTGGCCCCTCTTGTGATTCTTTTGTTCGTTGGCATGCATGGGTGACTTGTACATTTCACTGGTTGCATTGTGACTTCATTGCACCTACGGGGAGTTGTACTTTGTGGGCAGGGAGCGGTGTACAGGCACTCAGTGGGGCCGTTTACGGTTGATTCGCGATGCCGTACTTCTCACCATGGCGGAATGGTACTTTCCGCCGTGCTTGATGGCGTTAGGTACATGTCCGCTAGGGTCGGAATTCGCGTACCGTTGCGCCATGGTGGTATTTACGGTTTGGCATGGCGCGCGCGCGCGTACTTGGTGCAGTTAGCGTTGGCGTTCACTACGGTGTCGCTAATGGCATCGTACTTTGCGGTGACGGGTCATAGTCGCACCGAGCGCTATTCGATGGCGGTATTGCATTTCCGCCATCGTTTTTCGATTTCCGCCAGGGTCGTAATGAGGCCCAATGTGTCCGTTTTCGGTTGAAGGCGTATTATAGCTTGATATGGTTGTACTATTTGGATGATAATGCTCTAATACAAGGCAAGTTGTTGGAGAGCTTTTGGAAGTGGGAGGATTTCTAAGTTGTTAGCAATAGCATGTGATGGCATTTGGTTATTGTCAAGCTTTGTATTGCAGTATGTGCAAACTATTGAGGGGTCAGTTATTTTGTATTGATTTTCTTTAGTTAGATATAAAGCTAATTAGAACCATTGAGATTCCTCATTGTCCTCTATTTTGTAGAACATATCTACTATTTTTGTGATCTTTTTAAAAAGGTTCTGTGACAACAGACACATACTTGGTCTGGTATTTCAGCAGATGTGTTTTGAAACTTAGCTATTTCTTTTTTGTATGTGCTTGTAAAGAGGTTGGAGTTTGTGAGGCTTTAGCTAATGTTTTCTGAAGTTACTGAATTTTGTAAGTAAAATTCAGTTCCAAAATATATGGATATGCTCTATTTCTCAAAGGAGTTCTTTGGCTGTACCATGTAGGAGAATGTTATTTAAATTTTGGAGTTCTAGAGCAGGACTATTGCATAGTACACTCTATGCATAAGATTTCGTATAGCGGAATGGTGTATTGCTAACATTGTGATGTGGTAGAAAGTGCTTTTGGAAGCAGTTCCTGAAATGCAAACTAATGAATGTCCTTGCTGTCTAGTGTCGCTGCGCACTGGGAAGGAGTCTATGGTTTGTATAGTGTTATTCTACTTTTGTCTTTTAGTTTCACATAGTGATGGAGGAATTGACGTAAAGATTTGAAGGATTGTTGGTGTACGTTACATATTGAGCTGCATGTCCATTTGAACACTGGACTGTTGGTTTGGGTGAAAGGAACATTTGGTTGAAAGCTTGTAGAGGAAGAGTTTTCTATAAGGGTTTATTTTGCCATAATTGTGTCTCCTACCATTTCATACCCTCTGCCATTACTGTCTATATGGCAATTGTTTTTTCTGTTCTTGTTTGTAAGCCTCATCATTGAAATATGGTTCTGTGCTGCTTGTGTGAATCCATTCACCTTCACAGAAGTTTGAAAAGGTATCTCTAATGTCATTGCACATGTTTAAAAGTATGTTTTGTAATGTATTGATTAATTTAGTTAGTGATTTCATTCTGTTTAAAAACAATATAACAACTTTCTCTTTAGCATAAATGCGCTGTCATTTAGAGCTTCAATGATTAGTCTGCTGCAGTTGTTTCTAAGGGTAGATTGTGACTTTTTAGCTGTGAAGAACACCACCTTAACATTGGTAGACATAGTATTAGGCTCATTAGTAGGTCTGCTTTTGTTTGTAGATGTTATTTTACTTTTAGTTTTTGCAAGAGGGGCCTTTCTTTATTAGTGGTGGCTGGTTTCATTTTTGGTGAGTGAGGTTACTCGCTGTTTTGTTTTCATGTTTTCTATACATAGCTGTCTGTGCTATATCCTCTCTTTGTTGTCTGTGGAATTGCTTTTTAGTAGGCCTTCTGTTTTGCCTGTTGGGGAACAAAGAAACTTTGGGTTTGCAAGTTGTGGAATATATGTGTATGGGTGTGTGGGTGTGATTGTAGAGATTAATAGAGTGCTGTGTGATTGTGTAGTGGGGTGATAGGTGTGGTTGGGAAGGGTAGAGTGTGATAAGAGTAAGAAGTTGTACAGGTGTGATGGGCTTGGGTTATTTAGTAAGGGTGTGGTGGTGAATTTGAATAAGTAGGGACATTATGATGTTTTGAGGAAAACTATGGGTGTTATAATAGTAGTGTTTAGATGGGAATAGAAAGAGTGTGAATGTTGTTATATAATGTGAAAGAGTGAAATAAATGTTGATTTGAAAAGAAAACTATAGGCTAATATATAGTGAAAGTACATTGTTACAATTAGAAAGATATACACGCTATATTAATGTACTTACTTTGTAGGATGTGAAGAGTGTTCTTTTTTCGATAGCTGTCTTCAGCAATCTTCTTCTTTCCTGTAATCGTAACAGAAAGTTAGTAGGAATATGTGGTAATGGTGAAGTACTTTTGGTAAGTGAGGTTGTTATTTATGAAGGTAGGAGGAGTTGTTGGGAAAAAGAGGTAATAAAGGTGTGCTAACTATGTTGTTAGAACAATTTGTGTATGAGTAGTGCTGTTCGGCACATTTGAAGGAACAGGGCAAAAATGGGTGTGCAAAAAAGGTGCATATCAAGGTTTTCGCTGTGCTGCTGTTTTTAATAAAAGAAGTGATGTGTTTGTGGTGTAATCTATTTGTAATGTGTTTCAATGTTTTTAAAGAATAGGGAAACTGTGGCCTAGTTATAATGCAATGGTGAATTGTTGTTGCAGCAGTGTTTGGTGTTTTATAGTAGCGGTTGGGAAAGAGGAGACCTTTATATGTAAGGTGAAGTGTTGTATATAGATACTTTGGTGGTATGCACATATGTGGGAGCAGGTGGAGAATGGTGGTAGTCTAAGGGATGTAATTAGTGACGTTGGAAAGTGTGGCGTGTATATGGAATACAAATGGAAAATGCTGTCCGTTTAAAAAATATTTCTCATTCTCATGAAATATGTGCATCATATGTGCATTTATAGCAGCACTGTGTGTAAACTTTTTGTAAAAGAAAAATAGAAAAGATTTGTAGAACATTTTTACGTGGCACTTGGTGTGTGCAAGTATAATATGTTGGCAGTACATGCATACTTGCCAACAAGATCCTTTGCAATATGTAGGTGCTTATCAAGTGTTGGGGTTTTTTCTTTGCATTCTGGTAGTTTTTACTTTTTCCATTAGAAAACCTGTACTACAAGTCCCAGAATGCAGAGAAAAAACTAGAACTAGATAAGCAGCTGCAGATTGGAATGGGTCATGTTAGAAAGTATGCATGTACTGCCAATATATTAAACTTCCAGATACTAAGTGGCACTTAAAATGTTGTACAAATCTTTTGCATGTGCTTTTTCTTTCTTTTACAATGAAGTTATACACAGTGCTGCTAGAAATCCATATATGCATTTCTTAACTTTAATGAAAATGCTCCTAAAAAGAAATATTTTTAAACACACAGCATTTTCCATTTTTCATTCCATATAAATGTCACTTTCGAATCTTCCAGTCCAGTACTGTTTTTTTTGTTTGTTGCAGAATATGTCTGTTGAGAAGCTTATTACATGGTAAGTGGTATGAACCCTGTATATATACATTTGTAAAAGAGTTCAAAAAATAAACAAATATAAGCATACCTGTACTATGTTTTGTGAGATTCCACATGTTGTTTAATCTGCAAATAGAAATATTGGAGAGTGTTACAGTAGTTTCTGATGCAGGTGGCTGTGAGTAACAGGAGACATGTACTCTGAGAGTTAAAGAACACATCTGAACTGAAATGACAGGGTTACACGCAGAGTTTTTTATGTGATTGGTGGATGGATGTGTGACTGAAAGCCGCCAATGAAGTAGTGTTACAAACATGAAAGCAAAAAGGATAAAAGGGCTGCCCTGTGCCACAGTGTCCGTGGACATAGTGGTAGTCCGCAGCCACCACACATGCGATCCAGATATTTTAAGGATGTCTGGCATAGAATGGGGACTGCAGACATCGAAGACAGTCGTGGATGTCCGTGAACATCGCGGATCACCCAATCAGGTTTCCTGGGTGTGGTGTGTGGTATTGCAGGAAGACTGCCACAAGAGTTATCTTTGTTGTGTGCAGTTAATATGGCTATGGCTATTGCTTTGAGGAAGCAGAGTGTCTGGATTGTGGGCGATTCTTAGGTCCATTGGCTAACAATGTATTCTGAGAAGTGTGGATTGTCTGAGAATCTTGTATTAGATGAATTTCAAGTTTCGTGGTATGGAGTTCGAGGAATAAAGTTGGTGGAATTCCTTGCATTTTGTGAGAATATGGTTAACTTGAAGCATCCAGACATCATTGTAGTTCACTGTGGAGGCAACGGTTTAGGCTGTGTTACTGGAATTTCATTACAGTTTGCCACAAAGGATGCATTTGGAAAGTTGATGGAACTGTTTGCACTTCGCAAATAATTTTTTCTCGGATAGCTCAGAGACAAATGTGGATGCATTCAAATTTATTTTGTCCACAAATTGAGAAAGCAAGGCACAATGTGAACAAAGTTGTATGTGCGTTTTTCAGGATGTTGGCATGACATCTTTTCATAATGAAAATATCAAATTTGATATTGTCAACATTTTTCAAAGAGTGGAGTGCATTTGATTGATGTGGGAAATCAGATTTTTCTTGACAACGTTCAAAATGCATTGAAGCGGTTTCTGTGAACACATAAAATATGGATTGAAGTAAACAAAAAGGAAAAACAGAAAAATAATTAGAAGCACTTTTTGTGAAAGTTATAAAAAATCATTAAGGTCAGTAGAGCATTTGTTAGTTCAGAACATACAACCAAATAATCAAAAAAATGAAAAAAAGGTTATTTTAAGAGCCACCATTTTTAAACAAAAAACAATTTAAAAGATTTTCATTCCCCCACCCCAACCCTGTAATTTACCAGATGCCCGCGGACTATCGCTGTTACTTCTATTTTTTAACTGTGAAAGGTGGCTCCTAAAGTACATTATATTTGAGCTTTTGGTATTTATATTTTTTTGGCTTTTGCTTTTTTGTTGGAGAGGCAAGGTAAGGTGGGGTTAAGGGAGGGAAGGGGCACCAACAATATAGACAGAGGGGCAGATGGACAGGGGAAGATGTTGGGCGGGCCTCAAAATGAAGGTAGGTGGCACTGCTTCTTTTGCTCCTTGACCGCATCCTCGAAAGTACTACAAAACTGCTCCCCCGTGCAGATTGGTGTGTCGCAGTACAAACATAGTACTGTCCCCATCGAAAGTTATGGCTCGACAGCATTTGGAATGACCTGCGAGGTGGCCAATGGGATCCTCTGCCCCTCAGGAGTAATAGTGGCCAGAGCGGTTGAGGAAGATGGGGTAGAGCTTATCAACCTGCTTCTCCCTGAGATAGGAACAGCCTTTCTCAGAGCACCCGGGTGGTTGGATCTGGTGTGACGGCACATGAAGGTAGTCCCGTAGGAGTACAGCCCAGGTTTTCCACGAATGAGTACGATGTGGCACTCAGTGCATCTAACCTTGGCTGTCAGAGACTTTGGTACACCCCCAATGGTGACAAATAATCACCACACCCATGACTTACTCCTGGCGCTGGAATTAGGCACTTCCTCTACCTCATTTTGCTCTTCCTCTTCATTCTGTATCTCTGCAACTGTTCCCCTCTCCAGGCCCTCCAGATGTTTGTTGTGGTGGTGGTGGTGGCTGCGGAGGAGGAGGAGGAATGGCCATGACTGTAGTCATTGATGCTGGTTGCAGTTGGTTTGCCAAAGCATGTCCTCTAAGATGCTCTCTATAGAAATGTAAACCTTCAACTTACAGCATTCTAGATTGGCCAAAATTGCAGTTTTAAAGTGTCCCCGGTAACGGATGCCATTCACAGACAGGCCATCATGCCACACGGGCGGGAGGTGCCAGGTGCATGCGCGTGGTTATCAGCAAATGGTCGTGCTTTCCGTGGACTCATTAAAAGTGTGTCATTCGAGAACAGACATGTTCGGACACAGCGCAATGTCCACGGACGCCCTACGTTGTTAAATGTCAATCCAAACAGTCGTATAATCCACTACGGACTATTAATTGGGGTTTAAGAAAATAATCAAATGTTATTGAATAATATACAAGATATTTATACTATACAAAATAAATGTATTTATGAAAGGGGTGGGGTATCGGAATAGGAAACATACATGGGAGGATTTAGAATTTCTATACAATGATCATCAGTGGAGGGAGGGAGTGAAGTTTCATCAAAGCCTCTTTCATTTATTTTTTGGGAATTTGATAGGGGTGATTGCTGGGGGCAAGGAGGAGAGGTACAAAAAGGACAGTGATAGTCAACATTTCTAATAACATGATTTATTACATAAAGGTTCCTTAAAGTCATTACTAAGTTTATCCAAATTTGCAGACAAGATCATGATTTCATTATTTAAAGTTGGGGACGAGATTGTCTTTGTGATTCTTGGGGTTCTCCAGAATTAAACTGGGGTGTTGTTGTTGTCCTGGGTGTTAGTCTTAGCAGTGCACGGTGTTGGCATGAGTTATGTTTGCTTAGCTTACCATAACCGGCCCAATTTAAGGGTTTTTAGTTTTCACTCGTAACCATAACGTCCCTTTAATGTTTTTTCACTTATTTTCATAGGTTTTTATTAGTGCAACTCAACCATAACGGCCCTTTAACAACGTTTTTCACATATATATATACATACATATATGAAGTTTATTGGTCAAACTGGACACAGTGTATTAATGTGCCACACTTGCAAATTGAAAATATTGTACTAAAATTATACTTCAACAATACAATAATAATGATTTTGACATGAATTCTTCTGGTTAATAGGAGCACATGTTTAAAGTGGACCACTGAAATAATTATTTGATTGAGAGAACTTGTCCTAACATGAGTATGACGGATGTACTAAAGAGAAAATAGAATTACCAATTTGATTGTTACATAGGAATCTTATTGGAGAGAGTGCTCTTGGTGATTTGCTCGAAAAGAATCCATCAAATTCGTTTTCATTATTTGGTAGATTTTGCCACAAATATATGCGGGGGAGAACCCCCACAGCTCCCCCCTACAAACCTCCTCAACCCACCCCTACATATATTTGGAGCTCAATCTGTTGAAAAACATGTCATACAATCGAATTTGATTAATTCTCCCACGGCAAAACCTGCCTATCCCCTCTGGCTTCTATGCCAATATTCTTAACTATATCCATACAAGCATTGGGTTGCATGCTGGGGCCATATATACCGTACACCATTGTTTCATCGTCAGGCAGTATTACGACTGCCTTTTAAACGTGAATAAAATTACGAAAAATGTCATTACATTTTTTGAAGGGGTGGGAAAGGGTAGATAAGGGGTTGGGGTGTCAGGAATAGTAAAAAGAAAATAGGGGTGGGATGGAGGATACTGAGGGGAGATATCCCCCCCCCAAGAAAAACAATCACATTTTTCGAAATGTTAAACACGTTTAAAAGGCAGTCGTAATACTGCCGGACGATGAAAGAACATAGAACCATATAAACATAGCGGCTCAACCCTGACCAATACCAACCATTATTTTCCCGCTTAAGTAAGGGGCACAGTCCCTAACTACTTTCAAACGTTGCATTTTAATTGTAACCCTAGAACATGATATTCCCATTTAGCTGTGAAAAATACCTTAGTACCTGCTCAAAGGTCCTGCTACATCTCCTTACTGCTTACCTGGTCACCACCTCCTAGCCTTTGCTGGTCTGAAGCAGGATCCGTTTGCCCTGGCACTTCAGAAGCACTTCTGCTTTGTGGGCAATCATTTATCTGATGGATAGCTCTGCTGCTTGCACCCTCTGAGAACATTGGCAACCTAACGAAATTGGTAATAGCGATTGCCTACGCATCTAAGGTCTGTGTAGCCTGAGGGTTCATGGTTCTGTAAGGATGGAGAAGCCTGATGAATTACTCTGCTGCCGCTCCCAGTGAGATATCTACAGCCTTAGCACCCTGTCAGATATCTGCAACCTAAGGATATTTCTAATAGCTGATGACCTAAGCCTTTAAGGTATGTGCAGCCTTGGGGTTCATGTTTCTGTAAGGATGGTGAGGCCTGATGAATTACTCTGCTGCCGCTCCCAGTGAGATATCTACAGCCTTAGCACCCTGTAAGATATCTGCAACCTAAGGATATTTCTAATAGCTGATGACCTAAGCCTTTAAGGTATGTGCAGCCTTGGGGTTCATGTTTCTGTAAGGATGGTGAGGCCTGATGAATTACTCTGCTGCCGCTCCCAGTGAGATATCTACAGCCTTAGCACCCTGTAAGATATCTGCAACCTAAGGATATTTCTAATAGCTGATGACCTAAGCCTTTAAGGTATGTGCAGCCTTGGGGTTCATGTTTCTGTAAGGATGGTGAGGCCTGATGAATTACTCTGCTGCCGCTCCCAGTGAGATATCTACAGCCTTAGCACCCTGTAAGATATCTGCAACCTAAGGATATTTCTAATAGCTGATGACCTAAGCCTTTAAGGTATGTGCAGCCTTGGGGTTCATGTTTCTGTAAGGATGGTGAGGCCTGATGAATTACTCTGCTGCCGCTCCCAGTGAGATATCTACAGCCTTAGCACCCTGTAAGATATCTGCAACCTAAGGATATTTCTAATAGCTGATGACCTAAGCCTTTAAGGTATGTGCAGCCTTGGGGTTCATGTTTCTGTAAGGATGGTGAGGCCTGATGAATTACTCTGCTGCCGCTCCCAGTGAGATATCTACAGCCTTAGCACCCTGTAAGATATCTGCAACCTAAGGATATTTCTAATAGCTGATGACCTAAGCCTTTAAGGTATGTGCAGCCTTGGGGTTCATGTTTCTGTAAGGATGGTGAGGCCTGATGAATTACTCTGCTGCCGCTCCCAGTGAGATATCTACAGCCTTAGCACCCTGTAAGATATCTGCAACCTAAGGATATTTCTAATAGCTGATGACCTAAGTCTTTAAGGTATGTGCAGCCAGAGGGTTCATGTTTCTGTAAGGATGGTGAGGCCTGATGAATATGTCTGCTGCCTGCACCCTGTGAGATATCTGCAACCTAAGGATTCTTCTAATAGCTGATGCCTGAGCCTCTTAGGTCTGTGCAGCCTGAGGGTTAATGTTTCTTTGAGTCTGTAGGAATAGTGCAGCCTGATGAATTGGTCTGCTGTCTGCACCCTGTGAGAAATCTGCAACCTAGAGACAGTTCTAACAGCTGATGCCTGAGCCTCTAGAACCAGTGCGACCTTAAGAATAGCTCTGCTGCCTGGGGCCGGAGCTTGGAAGACCTGTGTGACAGGAGGATAACTTTGCGGCCTAAGGCCCAAGAAAAGCCTCTGCCTTCTGCGCAACTGACAGCTGTGTGATCAGACAACGTACACCACAAACTCTGACCAACCTACGCCTTCTAACTCAGCCTTTGCACTAGTTATTTTGGAGCCCATTTCTCGGAGCTGATGTAGTTGCCCTTGCTTGGCTGCACAACAGATTTGCATACAGAGCTGGTGTTTACAGGAAAGGATGTCTCTAAATATCTGTTCACATCCGTTCATCTTTGACACTTCTGGCGTTGCCAGTAAAGGATTTGGGTGTGTGGGAGGTGCATGCTTCTTAGAGCAAATTCCCGTACAAGTAGCGCGGTTTTGCCTCATTGTACCTATAAAGCACCTTAATTCAAAGTGCTTCACGGTCAAAATGTTCCTAGGAAGTGAGTGCTTTCGGATTTGTCTAATCATACAGTGTACTTCTGTTTGCTGTTTTCTTCCTGTAGAGTACTGAGGCCCTCATTACAACCTTGGCGGAGGACCATGGTGCTATTAGCACCATGGTCCATGCCGCTAAGGTTACGATTCCGCCATGGTTGATGGCGGAATTACCGCCCCATTCCAAGGTGAGTGGGGCGGTAATTCCCCATTCACCATTTGCCCTTCCCCATTCCCATTTTTGCCCCCATAGGGCATAATGGGGATGGGGAAGGCGCTAATTACGGCACCGTAAATTACGGTGCCGTAATTAACTCCAAAGTCCGTTTGCGGGTTAGATTTTTAACGCCTGCTAAAAGCAGGCGTTAAACACCAACCCGCAAAGGGACACTTGTAATCAGGCGTTAAGGGTTAACGGCGCCGACGGTGCCGTTAAACCCTTAACGCCTGAGTTGTAATGAGGGCCTCAGGGTTTCGTCTGAAACGTACATTAAAGTGTCAGGTACGCAGTGATTGGATGAATACGCCTGTTGCACCCTTCATAACTACCTCTGGCCCCACCTCCCTCTCCAAGCGCCATACTTGGAAAAAAAGTGCACGCCCATACTAATTAATCAGGGTTGCCACAGTGGGATATGTTCCACACATGTGGGCTTCAATATGTAGATCTTGGGCTACTTGGAGCTACGTTTGGCTTAGAGAAGTTAATGCTAATGAGGAGGGGATAGGGGACAGGCAGGCAGTGAGGGTGTGGAGTTGTGTGAGGCACAGAGGAAAGGGGTGGAATAGGCAGATTGGTCATTTCACCAAATGGGCTAGCCTGCCGCCTCCAAGCTTGCAGGGCCGGTCTCCTGCTTGTTGAGGGCTGCCTTGCTCTATGGGATCATTAATCCGTTACCGGGTGACCTATGGGGACCCACCAGGTCCCCATACACTGACTGCCTATTCGTGCCCAAAATCAAAAGAAGCTCAGCAGGAGGTTCAAGCTTCCCCTACCTTGCTGTGAAATTTTGGAATGACCTCAGGGCTGAGAAATCTTATTGGATATTTCACGAAGCTCTCAAAACCCAGCTCTTTTCTTAACCTACCACACAGCCTTTAGTCCTGTAAATATCATAAGCTGTCCTCTCAACAACATGTTCATCACTACTTTCTGTTCAATGCAACTGTTCTTTGTTTCTTATTGCGGATGTAATCTGCGAACTATATGACAAAGGCCCTCATTACGACCCTGGCGGAGATCATGGTGCAATATGCACCATGGAGCACGGCGGAAAGCTGCCAATACCGCCATGGGGGTTTGCGGATTCACCGCCCCATTCCGACCTTGGCGGGCGGTAAATCCCCAATCCCCATTTTACCCTTCCCCATTCCCATTTTTGCCCCATAGGGTATAATGGGAGTGGGGAAGGCGTTAATTACGCCACCGTAAATTACGGTGGCGTAATTAACAACAAGGTCCCGTAGCGCCATGGATTTCTCCGCCCGGAAAAAGCAGGCGGAAAAAGGCTCCATGGCGCTACGGGAACTCGTAGTAGGGCGGAAGGGTTCCGCCACGAATACCGCTGGCGTAAACCCACTCCGCCAGGGTCGTAATGAGGGCCAAAGTATGCTTCCTGACTTGTATCTACAACAGTGCCTCAATTCCTCAGGGCTGTTTGTGCGCTTTATAAATTAAATAAACGAATAACATAAATAAATAAATAAATAAATAAATAAATAAATATGTGCCTCATCACGAGTTGGGTGGTATTCCCTGCAGTGAATCTGCTGGAACACCGCCGAATGCAATTACCGTTACCGACACTTGGTTCAGCGGTATTACTGCCGGATTACAAGTGAAAGTGTAAGTCCCCATTTTTTTTGGAGTTCGTTGGACCCAATGGGTCCTTTTCGGTGCAATTACGTCGGTGCTAGTTCCGCTGCAGTAATTGCACTGAAAATGGGCGGAAAGTTGGCAGATTTACCTCAAGATCCAACCTGGAGGTGAAACCTCCAACTTTCCCGGTAATGCAGAGGTAACGTTATAACCGCCACATTTTTACTGCACCGCCCAACTCATGATGAGGCCCGTCTTTTGAGCCATGCGTTTGGAAGCTTTCTGTTTTTGGGGCAGTGCATTTGAGTGGAGTGAAATTCAGATGCTTGTATGTGGGGAAGGGATTTTAATAATTTATAAATAGATATACGAATGAAGCAGGAAGATGAACATTTTCACAAAGTGGGAATAGAGTGTCGTAAGCATGCACATCCTTCCTGCCTTAGAGGCTTACTTTTAGAGAGTATGGTGCATGTTCAGAGCTCTCGAATAGTTCCATGTTGGATGGACTAGCTCATTCAGGCCTGATTTTTGCTTTGCATTTTGGGGCTTGTAGTGCTTAATTTATATTTGTCCCAGAATGAAAACAGGCAAGTTAGGAATGGATGGGCTGGCCCAACGTGACATGCCATTCCTATCATAGAATTAGAGATAAAATAGAGCTGCACTGTTTTCCTAAAAACACTATGCTGCATAGTTACGTTTGCTTCAGAGAAAAGACTTACTTCATACACGCTGTAGAGAGTAAATGTTATACATAAGTGCGTGCAGTGGTAATGCCTGTGACTTATTCAGGGGAGCATCCTATACATAGGGAGTCTGGGATAATTCATTGAATCATACTTAGATTGGAAACTGTGATCTTTTGTATTCAAGTCAGAAGCATTGCCAGTGAGCTATCCTGGCAGCTCTATGAAAGGGTTGTATTTAATGCCTTAAAAATTATTATGCACCACTGCCCCCTTGTGGCCGAATGGTGAATTGAGTGCATTTTCAACTAGTCCCTTATTGTTGCGCTTATTTTTTCCTAAGCAAAACAATAAGGGCACTTCAGTTCCCCCTGCAGCTAATACCAGCCCCTCCCATCACAATGCTGGCGGGAAACTGCTTATGATGGGCTATTAGTCACTGAATGGTTTTGTGCCAGCATTGCAATGGGAGGGGAGGTGCAGTGGGTGTGGGGAGTGGGCGTGCATTGTAGGCATTTTTGCCTCTCTGCAGGTGTGTAAGTGGCATGCCGTGGCCAGAGGCAGTTACATGCCTCAGCCACAGCCTTGTTTATTTATTTATTTATTTGGACAATGTTTTTCGGGTTTATGGACCTGATTAATTTATTTATTTCTGCAATGTTGGTCCCAACCAACATCGCAGAAATAAATAAATTAATCGGGTCCACGGACCCGAAAAACATTGCCTAAATAAATAAATAAAGAAAGAAGGCTGTGGCAGAGGAGCAGGATGTGGGCAGGACTGTTACTGCCTTTGGTGCCCCATGCAAGGACTGGATTACCTGCACAATTTGGGATACTGGGAGCCATGCAAATGCAAGGACTGGGAGAGCTACACATGCTAGAATTGGGAGAGCTGCATGTGCAAGGACTGGATGATGTGCACAGTTACAGGGGCTGTTTGAGCTGCACATGCAAGGAGAGGGAGAGCTGCACAATTTGTGGTTCTGGACTGGGAAAGTCCGCTATGCTAGAATTGGGGTAGCTGCACATGCAAGGACTGGGAGCGCCCCACGTGCTAGATTTGGGAGAGCTGCATATGAAAGGACTTGGTGATCTACATGGTTAGTGGGGCTGTAAGAGTTGCACATGCAAGGAGAGGGTGAGGTGCACATGCAATTTCTGGATGAGCTGCACAGTTAGATGGGCTGCAAGAGCTGCGCATGCAAGGAGAGGTGCACATGCAAGGACTGGATGGGCTGCACAGTTAGAGGGGATGCAAGGAGAGGGAGAGGTGCACATGCAAGGACTTGGTGAGCTGCACAGGTGCTGTAAGAGTTGCAAGTTCAAGGAGAGGGAGAAGTAAACATGCAAGGATGGATCAGCTGCAGGGGTGCTGTAAGAGTTGCAAGTGCAAGGAGAGGGAGAGGTGCACATGCAAGGACTGGGTGAGCTTCACAGTTGGAGAGTCTAAGAGCTGCACATGCATGGAGAGGGAGAGGTGCACATGCAAGGACTGGATGAGCTGCACAGTTAGAGGGGATGCAAGAGCTGCACATGTAATGAGAGAGAGAGGTGCACATGCAAGGACTGGGTGAGCTGTACAGCTGCTGCAAGAGTTGCAAGTGCAAGGAGAGGGAGGGGTGCACATGCAAGGATGGATTAGCTGCACAGTTGGAGAGGCTGTAAGAGCAGCACATGCAATGTTCTTGTGCCTTTGAAATGTGCTGGGCTTGCATTTCATTATGAGAGGCCAGAGAATACCTTTTGCATGTATGTATATACACATCGAGGTGCAGGCGGGCAACACCTTTGGGCTGTGCTTCAGTGCCCATCCTCCCCACCTCCTCCTTGAAATATGACTTGATGGGTGGGACATCCACACTTGCTTTTTGTTAGGCACTGAAAAAAGCCTTTCTTGAAACTGGTGGCGTAAAGTTTTACTGTGCTTTTCCAGAAAAATGTATTTGCACAAAGGCAGCCCAACTTTAAACCTGCTTGTTTTAAGAAAGGCTTCCATTACCTCTCTGCCTTTCAAAAATGAAATGCACACATCAGCCTCCTCCCCGCGTATACCAGCTAACATATAACAATGCTATTTATTTATTAATATTTAAATACTGCGCAGCAGCCCAGAGGCATATAGATTCAAAGCTGGTTACAGAAGAAGGCATACTTGGTTACATGACAGTGTGTTAGGAAATACAGCTCCTACATATGCAAGCAATGAAGCAATACAAGAAAATGTCTGTGTTTACACCTGGAAAAACAGTTGTACGCAATTTTTTGAAAGGGGCAAAAGGGAAAACACTGATAAACACAGATTCTGAACATTTTTTAAAACACTGGAAAAACACCCCCAGAATTAAAAAAAAAAAAAAAACCTAAAACAGGAAACCCTTGCTATACCTGTAACACTGGCCGACATTCTGTTGGAGTAGGTTTGGGATGAGACAGGTTCCCATTTCTGGCAGTCCTGTAAATAACTTCAGTGCTTAATTTGTACAAAAATAACTGGCAGGGCCTAAATATTTTCTAGCACTCCTGTGTCACAGTGGATGGGCAGTTCACTACCACTGCTGCCACCACCCCTCGCTGCTCCCCACAATGTCAACATATTTGAGGTTACACTACAGCACGCACCTGCTCATTGTGGTTGATGGATGCAATGACTATCACCACTTCATAATTAAAGTGAGTCTAAGACAATGGGCCTCATTAGGACTCCGGCACTAAACCATGGTGCTATTAGCACCATGGTCCATGCGGGAGTCCGCCATGGCGGAATGGGGAATTACCACCCCATTCCGAGGTTGGCGGGGCGGTAATTCCCCATGCCGCCATGGCCCTTCCCCATTCCCATTTTTGCCCCATAGGACTCAATGGGAAAGGGGAAGGCGCTAATTACGGTACCGCAAATTGCAGTACCGTAATTAGCACCAAGGTCCCTTTGCGGGTCCCTACTTTAATGGCTGGTAAAACCAGCCGTTAAGGTCGGGTCCCGCAAAGGGACCTCGTAATTAGGCGCTAGGTGTTTAACGGCGCCGCAGCCTTTTACGGCGCCGTTAAACCCTTAGCGCCTGGGTCATAATGAGGCCCAATAAGTGCCAGGGCTTACAAATAAGTGCCAGGGCTGAGCCCTAGAAAACCCCCCCACAAATTAAGCACAGACCGTGCTGTGTAGTTAAGAAGACAATGATGGTAGGTAAAAAAATTGTTAATTTGAAGATCTGTTTTATAGCTGCCACAATAAATGCAAAGACATCGAGGTGTTGTGTAATGATGCTTTTGCATATTTCTTTGTACATGTAATCTAGGTTGCCCAGCTTGTCCTGGCCGGCCCTTGCAGTTGCTGCTTTCCCCTTTCTCTTTCCCATGTACTTGGCCACATAACGATGTGGACACAGTTACAGAATGAAGAGGGTCAGGGGTGGCTGCCCCCTTGGGGCAACCCATCACTTCCCAGTGTGCCCCCCACCTCCGAGACTGATTACTAAAATGTACAAATTTAATTAAATGTGTCCTGGAGTCCTTTGTCTCAGCTCAGTAGCACCATGCAGACTGCACTCGCTGCAGCTCCCTGGTTGCTAGGCAATCCAGATCATATCCCAGCTGGGTCAGCACGTGCGTTATTACTACCACAGCCAGGCTTCCTCAATTCTCCTGTCCTGGACACGAGAAGACCGATTACCACAGGAAAATTACACTTTTTTTTTTAAAAAAAGAAAAAGCCTTTCAAATGTAATGTAATGCGTGTATCCGTGCAAGAGTCTGAATTTTCACGTGTGCATATGTTTGACTAAGGAAGTGACTGTGTGCGTGTGACTGTGTGTGTGTGGTTTACATTGGGAACAATAGTGTATTATTATGGGCATAGGCATAATGATGCTGTATTCTGTGGGTGGCACAGCATGGTTTTTTTTCCATGTGTTACGTGGCAAAACCTATTGTCAACTCTTTGGGCCTTTTTACGAGATCGTCGGTAAGGGTTTAACAGCGCCGGTAAGGATGCCGGTGCCGTTAACATCTTACTGCCGCATTATGAGGTCCCTTAGCGGGTCCGACTAAGGCCGGCTGGTAAAACCAGCCGTCCTAAGTGGGAGCCGCTAAAGGACCAGGGAGCTAATAACGGGATGTTGCCCACCCACGGTACACCGCCTTGATCTCTCAAGGAAAACATTAATCAGCCCAATTCTGATGGATTTATGTACTATATGTTCCAGCCGTCTGGCAGTCCAAATAGGTGTTACGCTCACCTGGTATCCACGGGGACGCCACCCAGCCCTGGTTGGATGATTTGCACTCTCGAACCCTCTCCCGGTCCCTTGGTAAGGCCTCTGGTTAAAGATGGGTCTGCAATATAGGAGAGCTGGTTTCAATACCAGATTGTCTTTATGTTTTCCCACCTCCTTGGACTCAACTCCTTCCTCCCCGTTGGGCCTTCTCCTCATCTTAATATTGTAAAAGATGGATTCTCCGTCCTGGTCCTCGTGGCAGGGGCGCGTAGATGTGGGGGGCGAGCCGCGACCAAGTTACTTCACTGGTGAAAGCCCCCCTGTGGGAATCCAGGCCTGCTGCGACTCCGTAGGTTTGCTGCTTTACAGTCTTTATATGCAGTTCTTATGTTCCTCTTAGTTCGAACAATAATGTGTTGTTTCTTTCCTTTTAGGTATGAAGAGGTATTTTGGTGTTGTCATGCAGTTTGAAGAGGAGCATGGGCCGGTAGGCGAAAGCGCGGTGTGCGCGATGCTGTCCGGTGAGTAATGCGCGATGCGCGGCGCTGTTTCACCTTTTATATTGCTAACCTGTATCTTTTCTCTCCCTGCAGGTTGCGATATTCCTCGCCGAGTGCCGTAATGTTCCAGCAATGATACTGACCAGGAGATGACTACCCAGGTAAGAATTGTGTGGCTTTCTTCATTCGGGAGGAAACGCTTACTAATGCTGTCTTTCTGTCTCCTCTTTCCAGGTTATGGTATTCCAGGATGCATGTGGTGCCAGATGATGGAGTTCTTACCTTCAGGTGAGTGGAACTGAAGTCAGCGATGGATTGAAGACAGGATACCTTTCCAGGTAAGTTTCGTAGTGTTCTTTCTCTCTCTGCACGTCCTGGGTTTCAGGTAAGCTGGCATCAAAGAACTGGACACGGTGAGCGTTACGCTGCCCACAGCAGAATAACGCAACGCATGTTCTGCTGTTTGGGTGCGGTTTAAATACTCTCAGGTAAAGTAGTCCAGGTAAAGTAGTCCCAGGCCTGCCACACACAAAAGACTAGACCGCATAGCTCAGTTCCTTGTAACTGAGCTATGTGTGTGCCTCCATGTTGGCTGGACTCCCCCCCCCCCAAGTTAAACAGTCCCAAGTAAATAGTCCCATTCTAATGTTGGTCTTCATGATGGTTATGAGCCTGGCGCCAAAGGCGCCAGGACTGTCTCCAAGAGAGTCTTGGATGAGGTTTTAAGGCTTTTGACCTGGCCCTAACTGGAACGCTGACTTGCCAGTGAGGGCCAGGGGCAAGGGTCATGTCAATAGGATGCCCATTGTCCCAGGGGAACTAGTGCCCTAAATCTAAACTGAGCATTTTGGCAGCGTAAGACCTCTGATCTGGCTTCCATGGGTTTGTCCTTTGAGACGGGTGCAGCCCTATCATCACCCAGCCATTCACATTCCAATCTTGTTCCACAGCTTGATACAATTAAACAATGCCACTATTCTCAACTTCACTCCTGGGGCTTGGGAAAGGGAAAATGATTTGAACTCTTCATTTTGCTGCACTGCTACACCTCCAACAGGGAATACAAACTGCTAGGCCTCACTTCCAATACAGTGATGCTTTAGTATTTCCCACACCAAGGCCCTCTGTCTACATCTTCATCATTAGACATTAGATTTCACTACTGATCACCATTGTGTCGCGCTCACCTGATTCCCACAGAGGCGCAGGTCTGGCTTCGAGTGCTGATGCTTCTTCAATGGTGAAGCGCAAGACTCTGATGATGGACAGGAAGGGCCCCTCTACTCTGGCTTTTCTGGCTCGCAGGAATATTCCCCTGTGCGTGAAAAGGGAGTATTACCTACTGACGGAATAATGCTCCAGCCTCCCACTCCCTTCCAACCCTCCTCGATACCCTTCCACGATTCCCCGTGAAGTCTCACCTTAGGGTCTGGAAGGGTGAGTTCTCCATCCTGCTTCTGATGCAGGGGCGCGTTGAAACCCAGTTACTTCACTGGATTGAGGTTTGATGGGAGTTCAAAATAAGCTTGACTATTCAGGTGAGGCGCTGTAAGAGTTCTGTTGCAAGTTCAAAAGTTCAAGCTTAATAACAATGTTCATTGTCTTATTGCAGCAAGCGCTAATGCTTAAGTCTTTTTCCCCTTAGGGGCCAGGGTTCGGAATGCCGGAGATATGGCGCCGACCCGAAGTGTAAGTTCTGGATGAGCGTTCAGGTAATGTCTTTGCATTCGCTCATTCAAAGTCTTTGGCCCTCATTACAACTCAGGCGTTAAGGGTTAACGCCACCGTTAACCCTTAACGCCTGATTCCCACCTTAACGCCTGCTTTTTGCAGGCGTTAAGTTCCATGGTGCTAAGGCACCTTGGTGCTAATTACGGCACCGTAATTTACGGTGCCGTAATTAGCGCCTTCCCCACTCCCATTATGCCCTATGGGGCAAAAATGGGAATGGGGAAGGGAAATGGGAAATGGGGATTTACCGCCTCACTCACCTTGTAATGGGGCGGTAAATCCGCCATCCACCATGGTGTAAACGCAGTTTACACCATGGTGGTAAAGTTGGTGCACTTAGCACCTCAGTTGTAATGAGGGCCTTTGTCTTTTTTCCCCATTGGGGCCGGGGTCCGGAATGCCAGGAAGCGGCAGGACCCGAAATGAAATGGGAATGACCCAACAGGTAAGTCTTAGAAGGAAACTGAGCTTTTCTTATTTCCCTTCCTTCTCTCACCTTGTTTTCTTGTCTTTTCTCTCTAGGCTCTGAGAAGTGGGTGCGGATCCGGATGATCGCTGCTGAAGGTGGAGGCACCCAGGAAAGGTGAGTGAAATGCAGCGCTGCAGCGATCGAAGCGAAATGCTTTTAAAATGATGTCTTCCCTTTCAGGATCGTCGGTGTGATGTCCCCGTGATGCAGCTTTAGCAGGTAAGGTCTTCTTTCTCTCCAATTCTCTCTTAGCTCCCTTTGCAGGCGACCCAGGATGCTGACAGGCGTGGCTGAAGTCCAGATGCAGGAGCTGACACGGTGAGCGTCCAGCTGCGAGGAGCAGAACAACGCGAAGCGTGAGGTGCTGATCGGGCGTGGTTTAAATAGCTTTGGAAGAAGTTCCAGGCATGTATCCTTCCACCGATCAGGTATGTATCCTTTCCCGACCACACCCAGGTGGAAAGTAGTCCCACAGGTAAAGTAGTTCCATTCAGGCCTCAAGAGGGCCTGGATGTAGCAGCATGGTCTGCATCAGGTAAGTGCACATTAAAACACTTGAACACATGTCTAGCTTTATGAGCCTGGCGACAGGGGTCCAACATGAGCCTGGCGCCTAAGGCGCCAGGACTGTGTCCAAAGGGCCCCAGCTTGGGCCTGCTGACACTTCCCTGGGGGGAATGATGCCTGCCTCTGGGGTTGCTGGGTCGGACCTGGCTCCTTGGAGGTAGGCATCATGACAGTACCCCCCCTCAAGGCCCCTCCCAAGGTTGTTCCCTCCGGGGGTTTTGGCTTGCTCGGAAATCTCCGGTGGAACCTTTGTATTAATCGAGGTGCGTGAACATGGTTACTAGGCTCCCACGATCTCTCCTGAGGTCCATATCCCTTCCAGTCAACAAGATAGAAGAGTTTTGACTTTAACACCTTGGAGTCTAAAATGTCTTTAACTTCGAATTCTAATTCCCCTTCAATTTGAACTGGGTCTGGAGGCTTGGACAGTCGGGTCCCTGGTTGTACTGGCTTCAAAAGTGATGCATGAAAAACTGGATGAATACGCATGTTAGACGGTAAATCCAGTTTAAAGGCCACGGGATTGATTATAGCCTTGATGGGATAAGGTCCTATGAATCTGGGATTGAAGGTTCGCGGGCCCTTGAGGGGTAAATGTTTCGTTGCTAGCCATACCTGGTCTCCTACTTGATAAGGAGGAGTTTTACTTCGGTGTAAATCAGCATTTTCTTTATACTTTTTCTTGGCTTGCTGTAAATGAGTTGCAGCTTCTTTGAAGGCTCGGGTTATTGTGGAATGCGGATGATTTACTGCGGGCATTTCCAGAATCAGAGGTGGATCTAGGTCAGAGGTCCGAGGATGGTGACCATACAAAGTATAAAAAGGAGTTTGTCCGGTTCCAGAATGCACTGAATTGTTGTATGCATATTCTGCGATCCAAAGGATGTCTTTCCAATTTAACTTGGATTGGTGTAACATGCACCGAAGATATTGCTCGAGAGTCTGATTGGTTCTCTCGGTTTGTCCGTCGGTCTGGGGGTGGTGGCTGGTGGATAACCGCACATCTATTTGTGCTAGTTGGCAACATTTCTTCCAAAAATGGGAGATAAATTGACTTCCACGATCCGAGACTAATATGGAAGGAAAACCATGTATGCGAACTATATTCTCCAGAAATTCCTTGGCCAAGGTGGAAGCTGAAGGCAAACCTTTTAAAGGGATAAAGTGGGCCATTTTGGAGAATAGATCCACAATTACAAGGATAGTGTTGTAACCAGCACAAGGAGGCAGGTCAGTTATAAAGTCCATTGACAAGGTGTGCCATGGTGCCGGTGGAATATCCAAGGGTTGAAGTAGGCCCGCTAGCCTTTTCTTTTGACCCTTGTTTTGGGCGCAAATTCCGCAAGACAATACAAAAGACTTTATGTCTTTTCTCCAAGAAGGCCACCAGAAGTGGCGTTTGATTTTTTCCTCCGTTTTAGCGATACCAGGGTGTCCTTCCATTAATGATTCATGATGATGGGCAATAACAAGTTCTTGCAATTCTTTACTTGGCAGAAACAACTGCTCCTGGAAGGTGGGTAAATCATCCTTAACGGTGTAATGAGGACCCTTTTGACTCCATTCCATTAAGGCTGAAGAGTCTAGAAGTTGTTTTACTTGCGTTTGGATGTCCTCAATAGTTTGCAATGAAGTTAGGCCTAAGATTCTTTGTTCAGGTATGATTGGCACAGGTTCTAAACTCGAATTGGGTTCTTCCATGCCAATCCGGGATAAGGCGTCCGCTTTACCATTCTTGCAGCCAGGGCGATAGGTAATTACGAAATCAAATTCCGCAAAGAATAGAGCCCATCGGAGTTGTCGTGAAGATTGAGCTTTGGCCGTCTTTAAATATTGTAAATTTCTGTGGTCCGTAATTACGGTGATGGTGTGTCTTTCCCCGAGAAGGTAGTGACGCCAAGCCTTGAAAGCAGATTTAATAGCCAGTAACTCCTTGTCGGTAATTGCGTAGTTGATTTCAGGAGGAGAAAATTTCCTGGACCAAAAGGCCACAGGGTGTAGTTGGTTAGTTTCTGGGTCTCTTTGCGACAGGACAGCTCCCATGGCCGAACTGGATCTGTCGGTTTCCACAATGTAAGGGAGATCTGGGTGCGGGTGCTTCAATACAGGTGCAGAGGTGAATTTGGTTTTCAGGTCCTGAAAGGCTTGTTCGGCCTCAAGAGTCCCTTCAAAGCATTTGTTTTTCTTTAGGAGAGCTGTGATGGGTTGGACTGTTTGGGAAAATTCCGGAATGAATCTTCGATAGAAATTGGCGAAGCCGAGCATGCTCTGAACTCCCTTCACCGAGCTAGGAGATGGCCATTTGAGGATGGCGTCCACCTTTCGCGAGTCCATTCGGACTCCTTGAGGTGTCAGGATGAATCCGAGAAACTCAACTTCTGTGGTATGAAAAACGCATTTTTCAAGCTTTGCAAATAGTCTGTGCTGGCGCAATTTCTCAAGAACTGCCCTAACATGTTTTCTGTGATCGGATTCTGAAGAAAAGTACACCAGGATGTTGTCAATATAAACAATGACACAGACATCGATAAGTTCCCAAAGAACATCATTCATAAAGTACTGAAAGGCGGCAGGTGCATTGCACAAACCGAAGGGCATCACCTGATATTCGAAGAGCCCAAATTTGGTGCGGAATGCAGTCTTCCATTCGTCGCCTTCTTTCATACGCACCAGGTGATAAGCTCCTCTGAGATCTAACTTGGTGTACACACAGGCGTCTTTCACCTGGTCGATAAGCTCAGGGATCAGGGGCAGAGGATAATGATTCTTAATCGTTATTTGATTTAGGGCGCGATAGTCTATACATGTTCTAAGGTCGCCCTCTTTTTTCGGCACGAAGAACAGAGCTGAGGAGACAGGAGACTTGGACGGGCGAATAAAACCATTGGCTAGGTACTGATCTAAATACTGACGCAAATGCAGGTTCTCAGGTTCCGTAAGAGCATAAATCCTACTACAAGGTAGTTGAGCATTGGGTACCAGATCGATTTGGCAATCAAAAGACCGATGGGGAGGTAACGTGTTCGCCTGTTCCTTCTGAAAAACGTCTTGGAATTCTTGGTATTCTGACGGTAGCTGTACAGGGGTGGAAGTTGCTGAGGCTAGACCCATAACTGGATTTCTTGGATAACAAGTTGGTTCACAATCAGGAAAACTTATCTTCTTTGCTCGCCAGTCGATTCTGGGATTCTGTGTTTCTAACCAAGGAATTCCAAGAATTACTTGAAATTGTGGGGCCTTGATCACATCAAACACGATTGCTTCCCGATGTCCATCCTGACCCACCAGTGTCATTTCAACAGTGGAATGCGTTACAGGCCCTGAGGCTATTTCGGTTCCATCAACTGTAGTAATGACATCTTGGGTTACTTTCGGGCGGAGATGGAGCTTAATCCTGGAAGCCAATTCACGGTCTATGTAGTTTCCAATAGCTCCACTGTCGATGTATGCTTTTACAGCATGCAACTGCTGAGGCTGTTTTGGGTCCACAAGCACCATTAGCATGACAAAATGCGAGGTCAAAGAGTTTGTTTTCAAGCTCGGCAAGCGGACCCCTACGCTTGTCGGGCTAGGTCGTTTCCCGAATCAGGTGTCAATAAATCGTTATCAGTGGCTCCAACCACCTTCTTAGGTGGTTTAACCGGACAATTTCGAAGAAAGTGACCGGAAGTCCCGCAATACAGACAAAGTTGCATTTGCCGCCTTCTCTCTCGTTCCTTCTGCGTTAATGTTCCTTTAACACCGTTGATTTGCTTAGGTTCAGATACGTCGGTACTCTTGGAGTTAGCGTGGGTTTTGATCGGTACTCGGGTTTCGTACTTGAACCGATCTGCTTTTCTATTTTGAAGCCTGTGATCAAGTTGAACCACCAAGTCTATGTAGTCTGCGCAGACCTGGGGTGGATCTACTATCTGAGTTAGAACATCCTTAAGCTCTCCGCGCAGGCCTCGATGAAACAATGTGATCCTTTTGTTTTCTGGCCATCCAGTTTCCACAACCAGTCTATTAAAGGTGGCAACGTAGGACAGGAGATCCTGATTACCTTGTCGTAAGGATAGCAGTTCGTTATCAAGGGCCTGTCCTTGAGAGTGTTGAGCAAACAATCTTTCCATGCTGGTCTGGAAGCCCTGAAAATCCTGGAGAATGGGATCATCCTGATTTACCAATGGAATAGACCAATCGGCAGCACTGCCACTGAGGTAAAATAGTATAAAGGCTACCTTGGTCTGGTCGTTAGGGAAGGCCCCGGGTCTGCATAGAAAGTGTAAACGACATTGGTTCATAAAGACGGCATATTTCTTGGGATCCCCCGCAAAACGTTCAGGCGGGGCCAAAGGCATGTGTCCAGGTAGATTGATTTGTACCGGGTTATTCAAACCCATTGATGTGGAAGTACCTCCGGAATTAGGTAAAGGAGTGTGCCCTGCCTGGGCCTGCAATAACCTTTTGGCCAGGTCATCAGTTCTTTCCTTGGATAGGATCAGTTCTCTTTTGAGAGCGTTAGTCTCCTGGCGGGCTGAGTGCACTTCTGCCTGTAATTCCCCCAAAAGCTGGGCCAGCTGATCTGTCTCGGAAGGCTCCATAGCGCCCGGGTGGGAAATTGTGGGTAGTCTTCGCGTTCTGTCACGCTCACCTGATTCCCACGGAGGCGCAGGTCTGGCTTCGAGTGCTGATGCTTCTTCAATGGTGAAGCGCAAGACTCTGATGATGGACAGGAAGGGCCCCTCTACTCTGGCTTTTCTGGCTCGCAGGAATAGTCCCCTGTGCGTGAAAAGGGAGTATTACCTACTGACGGAATAATGCTCCAGCCTCCCACTCCCTTCCAACCCTCCTCGATACCCTTCCACGATTCCCCGTGAAGTGTCACCTTAGGGTCTGGAAGGGTGAGTTCTCCATCCTGCTTCTGATGCAGGGGCGCGTTGAAACCCAGTTACTTCACTGGATTGAGGTTTGATGGGAGTTCAAAATAAGCTTGACTATTCAGGTGAGGCGCTGTAAGAGTTCTGTTGCAAGTTCAAAAGTTCAAGTTTAATAACAATGTTCATTGTCTTATTGCAGCAAGCGCTAATGCTTAAGTCTTTTTCCCCTTAGGGGCCAGGGTTCGGAATGCCGGAGATATGGCGCCGACCCGAAGTGTAAGTTCTGGATGAGCGTTCAGGTAATGTCTTTGCATTCGCTCATTCAAAGTCTTTGTCTTTTTTCCCCATTGGGGCCGGGGTCTGGAATGCCAGGAAGCGGCAGGACCCGAAATGAAATGGGAATGACCCAACAGGTAAGTCTTAGAAGGAAACTGAGCTTTTCCTATTTCCCTTCCTTTTCTCAGCTTGTTTTCTTGTCTTTTCTCTCTAGGCTCTGAGAAGTGGGTGCGGATCCGGATGATCGCTGCTGAAGGTGGAGGCACCCAGGAAAGGTGAGTGAAATGCAGCGCTGCAGCGATCGAAGCGAAATGCTTTTAAAATGATGTCTTCCCTTTCAGGATCGTCGGTGTGATGTCCCCGTGATGCAGCTTTAGCAGGTAAGGTCTTCTTTCTCTCCAATTCTCTCTTAGCTCCCTTTGCAGGCGACCCAGGATGCTGACAGGCGTGGCTGAAGTCCAGATGCAGGAGCTGACACGGTGAGCGTCCAGCTGCGAGGAGCAGAACAACGCGAAGCGTGAGGTGCTGATCGGGCGTGGTTTAAATAGCTTTGGAAGAAGTTCCAGGCATGTATCCTTCCACCGATCAGGTATGTATCCTTTCCCGACCACACCCAGGTGGAAAGTAGTCCCACAGGTAAAGTAGTTCCATTCAGGCCTCAAGAGGGCCTGGATGTAGCAGCATGGTCTGCATCAGGTAAGTGCACATTAAAACACTTGAACACATGTCTAGCTTTATGAGCCTGGCGACAGGGGTCCAACATGAGCCTGGCGCCTAAGGCACCAGGACTGTGTCCAAAGGGCCCCAGCTTGGGCCTGCTGACACTTCCCTGGGGGGAATGATGCCTGCCTCTGGGGTTGCTGGGTCGGACCTGGCTCCTTGGAGGTAGGCATCATGACAGTACCCCCCCTCAAGGCCCCTCCCAAGGTTGTTCCCTCCGGGGGTTTTGGCTTGTTCGGAAATCTCCGGTGGAACCTTTGTATCAATCGAGGTGTGTGAACATGGTTACTAGGCTGCCACGATCTCTCCTGAGGTCCATATCCCTTCCAGCCAACAAGATAGAAGAGTTTTGACTTTAACACCTTGGAGTCTAAAATGTCTTTAACTTCGAATTCTAATTCCCCTTCAATTTGAACTGGGTCTGGAGGCTTGGACAGTCGGGTCCCTGGTTGTACTGGCTTCAAAAGTGATGCATGAAAAACTGGATGAATACGCATGTTAGACGGTAAATCCAGTTTAAAGGCCACGGGATTGATTATAGCCTTGATGGGATAAGGTCCTATGAATCTGGGATTGAAGGTTCGCGGGCCCTTGAGGGGTAAATGTTTTGTTGCTAGCCATACCTGGTCTCCTACTTGATAAGGAGGAGTTTTACTTCGGTGTAAATCAGCATTTTCTTTATACTTTTTCTTGGCTTGCTGTAAATGAGTTGCAGCTTCTTTGAAGGCTCGGGTTATTGTGGAATGCGGATGATTTACTGCAGGCATTTCCAGAGTCAGAGGTGGATCTAGGTCAGAGGTTCGAGGATGGTGACCATACAAAGTATAAAAAGGAGTTTGTCCGGTTCCAGAATGCACTGAATTGTTGTATGCATATTCTGCGATCCAAAGGATGTCTTTCCAATTTAACTCGGATTGGTGTAACATGCACCGAAGATATTGCTCGAGAGTCTGATTGGTTCTCTCGGTTTGTCCGTCGGTCTGGGGGTGGTGGCTGGTGGATAACCGCACATCTATTTGTGCTAGTTGGCAACATTTCTTCCAAAAATGGGAGATAAATTGACTTCCACGATCCGAGACTAATATGGAAGGAAAACCATGTATGCGAACTATATTCTCCAGAAATTCCTTGGCCAAGGTGGAAGCTGAAGGCAAACCTTTTAAAGGGATAAAGTGGGCCATTTTGGAGAATAGATCCACAATTACAAGGATAGTGTTGTAACCAGCACAAGGAGGCAGGTCAGTTATAAAGTCCATTGACAAGGTGTGCCATGGTGCCGGTGGAATATCCAAGGGTTGAAGTAGGCCCGCTGGCCTTTTCTTTTGACCCTTGTTTTGGGCGCAAATTCCGCAAGACAATACAAAAGACTTTATGTCTTTTCTCCAAGAAGGCCACCAGAAGTGGCGTTTGATTTTTTCCTCCGTTTTAGTGATACCAGGGTGTCCTTCCATTAATGATTCATGATGATGGGCAATAACAAGTTCTTGCAATTCTTTACTTGGCAGAAACAACCGCTCCTGGAAGGTGGGTAAATCATCCTTAACGGTGTAATGAGGACCCTTTTGACTCCATTCCAGTAAGGCTGAAGAGTCTAGAAGTTGTTTTACTTGTGTTTGGATGTCCTCAATAGTTTGCAATGAAGTTAGGCCTAAGATTCTTTGTTCAGGTATGATTGGCACAGGTTCTAAACTCGAATTGGGTTCTTCCATGCCAATCCGGGATAAGGCGTCCGCTTTACCATTCTTGCAGCCAGGGCGATAGGTAATTACGAAATCAAATTCCGCAAAGAATAGAGCCCATCGGAGTTGTCATGAAGATTGAGCTTTGGCCGTCTTTAAATATTGTAAATTTCTGTGGTCCGTAATTACGGTGATGGTGTGTCTTGCCCCGAGAAGGTAGTGACGCCAAGCCTTGAAAGCAGATTTAATAACCAGTAACTCCTTGTCGGTAATTGCGTAGTTGATTTCAGGAGGAGAAAATTTCCTGGACCAAAAGGCCACAGGGTGTAGTTGGTTAGTTTCTGGGTCTCTTTGCGACAGGACAGCTCCCATGGCCGAACTGGATGCGTCAGTTTCCACAATGTAAGGGAGATCTGGGTGCGGGTTCTTCAATACAGGTGCAGAGGTGAATTTGGTTTTCAGGTCCTGAAAGGCTTATTCGGCCTCAAGAGTCCATTCAAAGCGTTTGTTTTTCTTTAGGAGAGCTGTGATGGGTTGGACTGTTTGGGAAAATTCCGGAATGAATCTTCGATAGAAATTGGCGAAGCCGAGCATGCTCTGAACTCCCTTCACCGAGCTAGGAGATGGCCATTTGAGGATGGCGTCCACCTTTCGCGAGTCCATTCGGACTCCTTGAGGTGTCAGTATGAATCCGAGAAACTCAACTTCTGTGGTATGAAAAACTCATTTTTCGAGCTTTGCAAATAGTCTGTGCTGGGGCAATTTCTCAAGAACTGCCCTAACATGTTTTCTGTGATCGGATTCTGAAGAAGAGTACACCAGGATGTCGTCAATATAAACAATGACACAGACATCGATAAGTTCCCGAAGAACATCATTCATAAAGTACTGAAAGGCGGCAGGTGCATTGCACAAACCGAAGGGCATCACCTGATATTCGAAGAGCCCAAATTTGGTGCGGAATGCAGTCTTCCATTTGTCGCCTTCTTTTATACGCACCAGGTGATAAGCTCCTCTGAGATCTAACTTGGTGTACACACAAGCGTCTTTCACCTGGTCGATAAGCTCAGGGATCAGGGGCAGAGGATAATGATTCTTAATCGTTATTTGATTTAGGGCGCGATAGTCTATACATGTTCTAAGGTCGCCCTCTTTTTTCGGCACGAAGAACAGAGCTGAGGAGACAGGAGACTTGGACGGGCGAATAAAACCATTGGCTAGGTACTGATCTAAATACTGACGCAAATGCAGGTTCTCAGGTTCCGTAAGAGCATAAATCCTACTACAAGGTAGTTGAGCATTGGGTACCAGATCGATTTGGCAATCAAAAGACCGATGGGGAGGTAACGTGTTCGCCTGTTCCTTCTGAAAAACGTCTTGGAATTCTTGGTATTCTGACGGTAGCTGTACAGGGGTGGAAGTTGCTGAGGCTAGACCCATAACTGGATTTCTTGGATAACAAGTTGGTTCACAATCAGGAAAACTTATCTTCTTTGCTCGCCAGTCGATTCTGGGATTCTGTGTTTCTAACCAAGGAATTCCAAGAATTACTTGAAATTGTGGGGCCTTGATCACATCAAACACGATTGCTTCCCGATGTCCATCCTGACCCACCAGTGTCATTTCAACAGTGGAATGCGTTACAGGCCCTGAGGCTATTTCGGTTCCATCAACTGTAGTAATGACATCTTGGGTTACTTTCGGGCGGAGAGGGAGCTTAATCCTGGAAGCCAATTCACGGTCTATGTAGTTTCCAATAGCTCCACTGTCGATGTATGCTTTTACAGCATGCAACTGCTGAGGCTGTTTTGGGTCCACGAGCACCATTGGCATGACAAAATGCGAGGTCAAAGAGTTTGTTTTCAAGCTCGGCAAGCGGACCCCTACGCTTGTCGGGCTAGGTTGTTTCCCGAATCAGGTGTCAATAAATCGTTATCAGTGGCTCCAACCACCTTCTTAGGTGGTTTAACCGGACAATTTCGAAGAAAGTGACCGGAAGTCCCGCAATACAGACAAAGTTGCATTTGCCGCCTTCTCTCTCGTTCCTTCTGCGTTAATGTTCCTTTAACACCGCTGATTTGCTTAGGTTCAGATACGTCGGTACTCTTGGAGTTAGCGTGGGTTTTGATCGGTACTCGGGTTTCGTACTTGAACCGATCTGCTTTTCTATTTTGAAGCCTGTGATCAAGTTGAACCACCAAGTCTATGTAGTCTGCGCAGACCTGGGGTGGATCTACTATCTGAGCTAGAACATCCTTAAGCTCTCCGCGCAGGCCTCGATGAAACAATGTGATCCTTTTGTTTTCTGGCCATCCAGTTTCCACAACCAGTCTATTAAAGGTGGCAACGTAGGACAGGAGATCCTGATCACCTTGTCGTAAGGATAGCAGTTCGTTATCAAGGGCCTGTCCTTGAGAGTGTTGAGCAAACAATCTTTCCATGCTGGCCTGGAAGCCCTGAAAATCCTGGAGAATGGGATCATCCTGATTTACCAATGGAATAGACCAATCGGCAGCACTGCCACTGAGGTAAGATAGTATAAAGGCTACCTTGGTCTGGTCGTTAGGGAAGGCCCCGGGTCTGCATAGAAAGTGTAAACGACATTGGTTCATAAAGACGGCATATTTCTTGGGATCCCCCGCAAAATGTTCAGGCGGGGCCAAAGGCATGTGTCCAGGTAGATTGATTTGTACCGGGTTATTCAAACCCATTGATGTGGAAGTACCTCCGGAATTAGGTAAAGGAGTGTGCCCTGCCTGGGCCTGCAATAACCTTTTGGCCAGGTCATCAGTTCTTTCCTTGGATAGAATCAGTTCTCTTTTGAGAGCGTTAGTCTCCTGGCGTGCTGAGTGCACTTCTGCCTGTAATTCCCCCAAAAGCTGGGCCAGCTGATCTGTCTCGGAAGTCTCCATAGCGCCCGGGTGGGAAATTGTGGGTAGTCTTCGCGTTCTGTCACGCTCACCTGATTCCCACGGAGGCGCAGGTCTGGCTTCGAGTGCTGATGCTTCTTCAATGGTGAAGCGCAAGACTCTGATGATGGACAGGAAGGGCCCCTCTACTCTGGCTTTTCTGGCTCGCAGGAATATTCTCCTGTGCGTGAAAAGGGAGTATTACCTACTGACGGAATAATGCTCCAGCCTCCCACTCCCTTCCAACCCTCCTCGATACCCTTCCACGATTCCCCGTGAAGTCTCACCTTAAGGTCTGGAAGGGTGAGTTCTCCATCCTGCTTCTGATGCAGGGGCGCGTTGAAACCCAGTTACTTCACTGGATTGAGGTTTGATGGGAGTTCAAAATAAGCTTGACTATTCAGGTGAGGCGCTGTAAGAGTTCTGTTGCAAGTTCAAAAGTTCAAGCTTAATAACAATGTTCATTGTCTTATTGCAGCAAGCGCTAATGCTTAAGTCTTTTTCCCCTTAGGGGCCGGGGTTCGGAATGCCGGAGATATGGCGCCGACCCGAAGTGTAAGTTCTGGATGAGCGTTCAGGTAATGTCTTTGCATTCGCTCATTCAAAGTCTTTGTCTTTTTTCCCCATTGGGGCCGGGGTCCGGAATGCCAGGAAGCGGCAGGACCCGAAATGAAATGGGAATGACCCAACATGTAAGTCTTAGAAGGAAACTGAGCTTTTCCTATTTCCCTTCCTTCTCTCACCTTGTTTTCTTGTCTTTTCTCTCTAGGCTCTGGGAAGTGGGTGTGGATCCGGATGATCGCTGCTGAAGGTGGAGGCACCCAGGAAAGGTGAGTGAAATACAGCGCTGCAGCAATCGAAGCGAAATGCTTTTAAAATGATGTCTTCCCTTTCAGGATCGTCGGTGTGATGTCCCCATGATGCAGCTTTAGCAGGTAAGGTCTTCTTTCTCTCCAATTCTCTCTTAGCTCCCTTTGCAGGCGACCCAGGATGCTGACAGGCGTGGCTGAAGTCCAGATGCAGGAGCTGACACGGTGAGCGTCCAGCTGCGAGGAGCAGAACAACGCGAAGCGTGAGGTGCTGATCGGGCGTGGTTTAAATAGCTTTGGAAGAAGTTCCAGGCATGTATCCTTCCACCGATCAGGTATGTATCCTTTCCCGACCACACCCAGGTGGAAAGTAGTCCCACAGGTAAAGTAGTTCCATTCAGGCCTCAAGAGGGCCTGGATGTAGCAGCATGGTCTGCATCAGGTAAGTGCACATTAAAACACTTGAACACATGTCTAGCTTTATGAGCCTGGCGCCTAAGGCGCTAGGACAGGGGTCCAACATGAGCCTGGCGCCTAAGGCGCCAGGACTGTGTCCAAAGGGCCCCAGCTTGGGCCTGCTGACACTTCCCTGGGGGGAATGATGCCTGCCTCTGGGGTTGCTGGGTCGGACCTGGCTCCTTGGAGGTAGGCATCATGACATATTGCCCTATACCTGGGCCTACCTAAGCCTCTATAACTACTTTAAAAATACATTTGTTGTTCCCAACTGTGCTCCCCAGGCCCTAAAACTGTGCACCTTCACTTTCTCATGTACTAATAGATTTTTCTTATCGTGAATCGTTTGGCCATGTATGGGAGCTGTAAATGCATCCCAGCATTCCCCCCTTTAGTTAATCCTCCATTAACTAACCAGCGGCTTCCCTCCTTCAATAATCATAATCCTTAGGCACCTATACCCTTCACACGTGACATAAACTTTCCCACATCTTGGGCATATGTTTCTGGGGTACAGGTAAGGTCAAGAGAATCACTATGTCCAGCTAAATCAACCCACTGGTCAACATCATTTTCAAGGCCTGGTGGGGCACAGTTAATGTCCCCGGGGATCTATAAAATGTTCAATTCTCACCACACGTCTTTTATCTGGACTGTTTGTGTATGCTGGGATTTTGTGATAGGTGGAGCTCCACCTGCCCTTATCGATCCCAATATCATGGCAATATTTGGAAGAGTCTTAGTGCAACATCGAAGGACAATCTGGCACGTACAGAAAATTTGCAGCAGAAATACTACAATAGGAACCAGTATCTTCACTGCTATTTCTAGCCAAGTTGGGGCCCAGGAGAACATGACGTTGAACCAACCAACAACTTTCACTATGCTTCTGTCTCACTTCCTGTCTTTAACTTAGGGCCCCTGTTATGTGGGACAAAGACCCATTGTCTGCATCATTTGAGGGAGCTATATGTGCAACATGAAACCATATTTTTTTTACAGATGCCCCCTTCCATGCCCGTCAAGACATACTGATTCTGCAGGGTCATACGCTGTATTGCTTGCAGTTCACTCTTTATCGAATTCTGACCCCGCGCTCTATCATTCGCCAACTGGATCATTTCCCACCACACTATCTGCAACCATTTAGCATTTGCTGCAGCCTGGGTATCTGGCACCAAAATGGAGGCAAAGAATGTTTCTGTCTTCTTATAGAGACGATATTTGTCTGGAATTGCTTTAAAAAGTTTAGAAGTATCTTTGGACAGGTAATTAGATTGTTTCTGGCAGCTTTTTCATGTTTACTAGAGCAAAGTGTGCACCAGTAACCACTAAGACAGCTGAATGCAGGGTAGTTAGTGAGCAAGTGCCTCTCCATGATGGCAGGAGATCTATGTAGGCTTGCTGGCCTGTAACCCAGAATATGTCCATAAGAGCAGCTGTTCCTTTGCTAAGATCAGGGATGAGTAATGCCTTGTTACACTTGCTGTTAGTTCCCACAGGAACAGGAACAGTGGTAGTTCCTCAGAAGCAAAACACATATTCTTCACCTTCACTGGAGTCTCTTTTGCTTTCATCCACATAAGCTTTGACACATATGGTCCCCATGTGGCACCACAGTTCACTTGAGCAACAATTTTGGGCTTTTTAAATCTCTATTCGAGTGAAGGGTAATTCATCCACAGATGAGTTAAAATTTGTCTTTATATTCACAGAGCCTTGAACATTTTCCTGTGGGCGATACACTGGATATTCTCCCAAACAATACCATCCTTGGAGATATAACGCTCGCCCTAGTGGTGAGTATGTCATATTTAACCCATTAACTAATTTCAGAGGAATCAAAGAATTATAAATCGCAGTCATAACCATGAAGAGTGTAATTTGAAACTTAATGGTCTAAAAAACACTTAAAAGCAATCTTGAAATAATTTATTCAGATTCATATGGATGCAACAAAGGATATGATGCCAAATCTATATAACGAGGCCCATTTCTGTCTTCTCTACAGAATGGACAAGATCCCTTGAACCAGATAATTAAAACAGATTACTTGAAGACCCTGAAGATGAACTTTTAAAGTTCGAAACGCGTCGGCATTAGATACAGGACATCATCCCAAGTATTTTCTGGACTTTGAAGAATTTACATTTAAGGACAATTTTGTAAAACAGATAAATTAGGCACAATTTCTTCTTACACAAATCCCATGGAACGAATGGGAAACTTATAGCTTGTGATTTGGTGGATAGAACTTTGTGATTCACTGAATGTCAGTCGTTGAATTGAACATCAAACTAATATAAGACAAGTTAAACATGTTTATGTTTATGTTGTATAGTCGCTATTATTCTTTGAATAATTGATTACCTACACTGTTGAAATGTAAATATTTATTAATTGAATCAATAAGGACATGCAACTAATGTCCAACTCTGATTCGTGTAAATTAAATTTGAACACTATTTATTTTACAAAATTCATGCTTGTGATTTTTGAGAGTCATGATTATCTTGATAGTGAAATGACACACCTAAAGTGAGCAGAACACGTTCCCAAAAAATATGTCTACAGTCCTTATAATAATAATTATTATTACACTAGATTGAATAATAATTAACTGTGAAAATAGGTCTCACTTAGACCACTGAACGACACACAGGGGCATAGACCCCACAAGAGTGCAGGAAAGTTTCACCCTTTGACAACAAAGGGACTATTTTTCGAAGCACCAGAGTTCTTGTTCACTTTCCATCTTACTTCGTCATAGAATCCCACCAAACCCCTTTTGTGACAGCTTAATGCTGCCGCTTCCCATGTGTTGGCCACCAACAGCACTCCTTCCATCTTTAGCAATGGACATATCTTGCACTGTGGGTCTTTATCTTTCATTGGACATTCACCATCATCTCTGCCCATCAGTACAAATTGCACTTCATGCCCTTGGAACATTCTAAACACTGGGCTACCAGAGGTGGCATCACTTGGGGGTATTAACAGCTTGGGTGCCCCTGGCGCATGAGGGATGATGGAGCAAACATAACAGCTCCCTTTTGACCTCTCCATCCCCACTGAGCTCATGTGGCTGTACCATAGATTACTGAATTCTGGATGGTGTACGTCAGCCAGTGTGATATGATATGATATTTTATTTATATTGCGCCCATACAAAAGTGTTTCAGTATATTGAACTGTATCAAACACCACCCCTTTGTATTGGTCATATTGGTCATATTCCTTATCTTCTTCAAACCTCCTCCTAATGCGTTGTTTTCTGAACTCTCCCTTATATGCCCCCACCATATAAACAGACCCAAAATATATACACAATACCCTATAACAAAACCAAAACATATGTACAATATTGACACTATTACACAACGCTTGTGGTGTGAAACCTGCAAAAACCGAGAATAAGGAGTCAGCCAAGCATTGTGCTTCTTACCACTAGAACAAATGTATTATACAAATGAATTAACACATTCCTGAAAGAAAAACACATTCTCTACTTGAAATGCTTGCTTTAACATATCAATAGTTGGCAATTGTACTTAAACAGTTGTATTGTTTTTCAGGAAGTATCTCTGGACCTGGCAAAGGGGGAGCTGTGTGAGGTGCCTTTCGGGCATCAAAAGGGTAAACCCCTTACTGCAACTCGTTTACCCTGCCAGCAAATGGTGTTGCATATACAACAGTATATGGCCCATTAAATCTTGTCTCACTCCAAAGTTGGATGAAATTCCTGACATAGATGGTGCTCCAGGCAGGGGCTGTAGGGGCAGTAAGCTTACGTTGTTGGGTGTCATGCTGTCTTCCAACTCTTCTCTTTTTGGTGCTATCTGAAAAGAGAGAACATGTATGCATTTTGTTAACTGGCACAAACACCCTGTGAACTTCTCCCCTAAATACTCACAGACCTGTGAGCATCAGATGCACTACATTTAGGTAAAAGTGGTGTGTGCATTCTCCTCCCTGTCACAATTTTGTGAGTTGAGAGGTGATCTTTGCAGGGTTGCGTTCTCAAACTTATCTGGGGCAAGCCGTGGACCCAGTTCTTTTTGAGTGTCACACACAATTTGGACAACTTCCCATTAAAAGTTTGTTTATTTATTCAATGTTCCCGTTGGCTTGAGGATGGTAAATGAAGCACATCTTATGCTGAATGCCTAACAATTTAGCAATATCTTTCAATAGCTTTTTGAAGAAGTGAGTGCCATTATCAGATTTAAGTAGTTTGCACACTCCCCAGTGTGGGAACACTTCTCAAACTAGAAATGTGGCCACTGATTTAGCATCTGGATGTATGCAGGGCCCTGCCTCAACCCACCAGGAGTACGGACACAGAATGACAATGAGGTATGTGTAGATGTTACATCTTTCCCCATATCAGCAAAATCTATGTGTAACTCATGAAATGGTTCAATGGGCGAAGTAATATACCATGCTGTGTTGCCCCATGGTATACATGTGACATATAGTACAATGAGCAACAAAAGCATTTCATAATTCCTGCAGGTTCAGAAAGAACCAATCCTCCTTGATGTCTGAGGCAATATACAGCTTAGACATGTGCGATGGTTGATTCAGCTGCTCAAAAGCAGCCATTACCAACTCTTGGGACATTACTACTTTAACTGTGATGAGCTGTCTCCAGATAAGATCAGTAGGCGACTGCATACATCTCCTTTTTTGCCACAAATCTTTTTCTTCCTGGGGTGCCTGTCCCTGTAGTTCAATAATTTGAGTGACTGGTACAGAAGTATATGGCACCTCTAATTGCACTTATAAACTTGCTACATCTGAATAGGCTGCAATGTCTAGCAGTGGGAGATACGCTGCTGCTTTGGCTGCCTGATCTGCATCGTTGCAGAGAGAAATTGAGTCTGTGTTATGAGTATGGGCGGCTCACTTAACCAGTGTGACAAGATCTGTCTAATAGTGCTGCATGCTGCATTGGGGACCTGTATGCCCTGCAAAACCCTCTCCTCTTCCATTTGGATAATCCTGATTGCACAGTGGTGGTGTCATACTGTGAATCAGAGTATATTGTCACTCAGCACCCTTGGGATGCTTACAGCACTTCAAGTAGGCCCTGGGGCATGGGCAGAGTAGTGCATGGGCAATCTTTTCTGAACCAATGCCTGGTACTCTCCATCTACTAGGCAGACCACTGCTGCACCTGTGTGCCTTTTGCTTTGTCTCCTGGTCTATGCTGACTGAATTATCCATGAAGAATACATCCCCCTCCTCAAGAGCACAGTCCCTTGCCTTAGGTATGTCATTCTCGGGGTCCTCATAGGTAACACAGTCATGCACTTCACCCCCCTCATTGATTGGTTCAGTGAGAGAAGTACCTTGATTGACAGTTATGTAACTATGTGAATGGATGGGCTTGATAAAATCACTTTGTATGCTGGCGCTCTCTGTGTAGTCAGTGTGGATTTGAACCTTTCAAGAATTGCAAATAGTGTATGTTCCACATATAAAGTTACTGAGCTCCCATTATAATTGTGACAGATTTTTCAATGGTAAAATCTGCCATCTCCAAGGCATGCTCACATGGGAACTGACCTTGCGTCACTGAATCATACACCCCACCATAATGGGCCAAGGGCTTGTGACCCATAGTGCATTTCTGTGTCAACACTGCTGTCATCATCTGTCCATTTGAATGGGGGAAAACAAATAAAACTCCTGTGTGTAGTCGGGGTTGCTAAAACAGTGGCATTATTGATAACGTTTTTAAGTTCTTAAAGCATGTGACCATCTCTTCTGTCCATGTGATGGGGCTTTTTGCCTTTTGGGCCTGTTTCAGACCTTGTAATCATGGCCTTGTGTATGTGGTGTAGTTAAAAATCCATGTCCTGCAATAATTTCACAACCCTAGGAACTTCTGCATGTCTTTAACTGTGACTGGCTGTGGGGTGCTGCACACTGCAGCTGCAAGCTCAGGTTTGACTCTCCTATTGTCAATGGAAATTAGTTGTCCTAAATATAATGCTTCCTGTTAACAGTGTTGCATTTTGGTTCTGTCTACTTTGTACCCTTTGTCTGCTAACAATTTCAACAGTGTTGTGATGGAGTCCTCGCTGCACTGCTGTTCACTTATACTGCATACCAACAAATCATCAACATATTGGATTATGATACTGGGCACATGCATGTTCCCTAAATCAGCGTGGAGTGCCCTGTTAAAAATACTGGGGGACTCACAGTACCGCTGTGAGAGCGTAGTATGCTAGAATCTTCTCACTCCATAGGTAAATGCAGTGAGGTATTGGGAATTGGGATGCAATGGGAGGAGAAAAATGCATTCTTTAAATGACAGTGAAGTGAGTGCTGTGGTAGGTATGTTACAAAGGATGGTTGCTGGGTTCGACACAACTGGGAATTCACCTTGAACTACACTGTTTAAGTGGTGTAAGTCCTGAATCATCCTCCAACTAGATCCCTTTGACTTCTTGACAGGGTATATAGCCATGTTACACGAGGACTCAGAGGGCACCATAATGCCCTGGTGCAGTAATGCTTGATGTTGTCATGTATCCCCTCATCTGCCTCCTTGGAGAATGGCTGTTGCTTTACTCTGGGAAATATTGCTTGTGGTTTAAGGGAATTGTGCACTGCCAAAGGGAGCGCCATACACATATATTCCAATTGAGTCGATGGCTACATGTTGGTTTGCCTTATTCGCTTGTAACATTTTTAATCAGCCCAGGCTCTTCCCATGATTAATTGTGTGGGTCTGGACACAGGCAGCGTTCTCCAGCAGTCCAAGTGATGGCCCTGAGGGTGACCGAGCAAACAGTGCCAGACTGCGGAGGGCACCAACCAACAACACGGGAGCCAGCGTCAAGGAACGGCAAAGGTGGGGTACCTGAAGGAAGGACGCGCATCCCGATGGGCTGAGCCACAATCGAACACAGACGGCGTTCGTTACTGGACACTAATACCCTTTTCAGCATCTACACGTTGCAGAGCCCAAGCAACTAACTGTCAACGTGGACCAAAGAGCCAAGCGGAAGAGATGACCACGCCCGCCTGTGTAGTCCATTAGCGCATTGCAGCTCAGAGTCATCTAAACAGTTAGAACTTGAGCAGAGTGGATATAAACTGTCTACCATTACAAGAGGGCAAAGCAGCCAAATCAATATTTAGGGAGATCAGTGAACTAAGTAACTTTGGGCTAGTGGAAAAAGGCTCACAGGCCTTGGCAGGGGAGCACACCAGGGCTGTGAGTTCAACTGAAGTCCATCCAATCACCTTCACTTCGAAAAGGTAAAAAGGATTAACGCTGTTGAGAACATTAAACACCAGAAAAGAGCAGAAGAGCAATCCCTTTGAGTTCATGGAACATGCATTCTTTAAGTATTTTCATTGTGCTTTGCTTATTGGAACTTTGGCTTGCCAAAATGTTGAATTTGGACTAAAGCAAGTGTCCTGAAGGAAGGACATAAAGAAAGGAGATTCAAATTTCCTGAGCAGGAGTAGAACTTTATTCTCGGAACTTTACTTTTGAAGTATAAAGGCAAGTCCATAGGAACTAGGGACCAGGCTTTGAACCTGTATTTGGTGGGAGCTACGTCCGTACATGTGAGAGGTGAGCCTTTGTACTTAGCATTCATGGACCTGAGCACCACGTTTGACAAAGTAGAAAGGGCTATGCTCTGGGCGGTGCTCAGGTCCATGGGTTGCCCGGAGGATTTGGTCAAGGTCCTCCAGATAATCCATGAACATACATCGGCTTGTGTCAGATTCGGGGAACAGGGACAGTGCACAGCCTTTTTTGAGACCTTCTTGGGCGTCCGCCAGGGCTGTGTTGTGGCCCCGGTATTGTTTGCCCTTTACATAAATGGTGTCTACCAGGCATTGGTTAACTCCCATACCGACTATATCACGGTGGGTGGCGTCCCCCTCTCAGTCTTAGGTTATGCCGATGATATGGTTTTAATTGCCCGTACCCCCAGAGCTTTACAATGCCTGGTGGATGTCTACACCCAATTTATGGCTTCCCATAAACTGACTGTGAATTCACAAAAATCAGCAGTTATGGCATGTAAGAGTTCGGGTGTTAGACATCTCAAGATGCGCACAATATGGAGTGGAGACAAGCCTATCCCGAGGGTCACCAGCTTTGATTATCTGGGAATTTGTTTTACGGAGTATAGACAAGGGTTTGGCCATGTCGATAAGCAATGTATGAGGATGAGACAGGCGCTTGAGGGTTTGTCCCGCTTTCAACATAACTGCGTGGGGCAACCAATCTAATTAATTCTCGAAGTATACAGGGCTCAAACAAAAACTGCCACTAATTATGGGGCAGCACTGTGGGGTATGGAAAGGATTCAAAAAATCGAAAATGTGGAGAACTCTTTCTTAAAAAACTGCTTGGGCTACCACAGTCTGCTCCAAACTATGGGACACATTTAGAACTGGGATGTCCACACATTGCCGATGAGTGGCTATTGGCTCCAGTCTCGCATTGGCTGGCACTATGGGCTAACCAGAAAGCCACTCTTTCACATTAGATCATAAGAGCCCTGGTGAGTAGCTCAGCTGTAAAGAAAATCCCCTGGCTTATGTACATCCAGAAATGCATTAGAGAGTTAAATTGTGCTAATCTTGTCTGCCCCTCAATCTTCTTGACCCCCTCTGCGGTCAGGGCATACAAACAAATGTTTAATTCCATCTTGGTGGCAAATAGGGAGTCCGCTGCCTTGGGTATTCTTGCAAACAGAAGGCATATTGTGTTAACATCTGCAGACGCTATTCAGCCGTACTTGCTCCACAGTGATAATCAGTGATTATCCTGCGGAACGCTGGGCCGCGACCCGAGCCCGATTGGATTGCTTATGGCTAGGGGCATGAACAAAAAGCTGGACTCATAATGTGCAACCTACAGCTTGCCCCTGCCGTCAGTGGCCAGTGGAGGACCTTCTACACTTTGGGTCTCATAACACGGACGGTGGTAAGGGTTAACGGTCACTGTTAATGGTACTGGTGACCGTTAACCCTTACCGCCTTAGTACGAGGTCCCTTTGTGGGTTGGAGACTTTAACGCCTGCTTTTTGCAGGCGTTAAAACCAACCCGCAAAGGGACCAGGGAGCTAATTACGGTACCGCAATTTGTGGTGCCGTAATTAGCACCTTCCCCATTCCCATTATGCCCTATGGGGCAAAAATGGGAATGGGGAAGGGCAATGGGGGAAGGGGGAATTACCGCCCCACCAACCTTGGAATAGGGCGGTAATTCCCCTTTCCTCCAAGGTGGTGCCAGTATTTTACCGGCATGGACCAAGGTGCTAATAGCACCTTGGTCCACCGCCGTCCGTGTAATGAGGCCCTTTGTGTTGTTTTGCCCACATTACACAGACCTAAGACAAAAAACACTTCTGCCACTACTTCGGTCCGCTGGCTTGTCTCAGGCTAGGTCTGCTTTATGTTATCTGCTTTCAGCCATTATGATGCCAGTGACCTGGGGCATGGTGGACTACTTGAGAAGGGCCTGGTATCGGAGAACTAAATTCACTGCCCAAAATATGATCAAACCCTGAACATTTTATTGAATCGTTTGGACGCTTCCTGTGGATTTTATCTTGATTTACACGCATGCACATTTTAATCTTTTTTATACATATGTAATGTTTGTAAGTTAATGCCGTGGACTTTTAAAAAAAAATAAATGTTGAATTGGATTTTGTATTACTATGCAGTTCTATTTTGATAATTTGCTTCCGAATAAACTTAATATGATGATGACTAGCGAAGAGACATTTATTTTTCCCTTGTTGCACATTTTGGAGTATAGAATGTGAGAGTCAGATTAGGTTTGCACACAGTACGGAGAACATTATTTTGACATCCTAACGAAGACGGTTTCATTAGTTAATTTTGTTGAGGCAGGGAAGCCCCTAATAGAGTTAGAGCAAGTGAGGCATTTTTCCAATCTCCATTATTATTTAAATAAAAGCATTTGGGCAAACGAACACCACTGTGTCTGTTTCCTATGCACGACTCCTCACACTACTTTGAAATAGCACTGAAAAACACATGCTGCCACTGGTTTCGGTTCACCAGTGGTTGCCTGTCTATAGTCCACATAGACATATGTGCAGCTGAGTGTTTCTCAGGTAAGTCTTACATAAATTAAAACGTTATTAAGTTGACACTAGCTGATTCCGAACTGGACAAAGGCCTACTTGCTATGCAAAAGGTTTACCTATTCAAGTAAGGGCTTTTTCTGTTTAGTTTGCTCAACAAAGGCAATCTAAAATTACAGTTCACCACTAAATCTTCGAGAAATCTCCACGTACCAGTCTAGAATGACAATATCCCCCCATTTAGGTACTGCCAACAGGGCGTTTTGTACTAGTGCCAATTCTAATAAACAACTGCTTATGGCCTGGATATCTGAGGAAACGTATTCTAACCCCAGAGGTCGTGTTGCATATCCTTCAAATTCCCTCCTGGAAGAAGATTGGGAATTTAGTGGGATGGTGCCATCTTCTCTAACAATATTAAATATATTGCTGGTCCATTTTATCTTGGAATATAACAGGAATAAAAACGAAATTATCCGACAATGACTTGAACTAGCATGATATTGTTACTGGAAACATGGTCTAGGTTCCAGTATAAGGACTAGGCTTAGCCACCATTTGCACTACAGCAGAACCTTGCCCACGGGGCGATGTAAGGGTGGACTTTTTCCTTTGATCTCACTTAAATTTGCAAGCATTTTCCTTTAAATCATAATTATTTTCAGCATTTGTCATTTGTTTTTCCACGTGGTATGAGTGACTATAATTTTAACATCTATAACAATTGACCTGGAGCAACTGCTGGTGTCCACTCTTTAGGTAATCGAGATACACTTTTGACTGACTTTAATTTGCATAACACATTTATTGATAGAAGAATCATATTGGCAGGTGATTTCAATGCTCGAATCGGACATAAAGTTCATGATACTGATCTGATTTTAAATGCAAATGAGTATGAGCCATGGGGCATTCCCCTATGAACGTAGCTTCAACTTTTAATAACCCTCTGAGGAAAAGAGTGGCGGAAATCCTTAGCGATCACAAACTGTAGTGTGTAAACAGTCACAACTGCCGTGATAACAGTTAACAGAACTTTAATATTGATACTGATAGCTCCAATCTATTTCATGCGGTGCAATTTACCTGTATGGAAAGTATAAATGGATTTAAGCTAATACTAGAGTTGAAATTGATCATGTCCCCTTTTGATGATTACAGTTTTAAGAACTATGACTATTATCTCTAACATATCTCTTGATGCACTACACCTTCCAATAATTGTAGAAGGTTCAAATGGTCTACAAGTAAATCAGATACAATGTTTAAAGAAAGTGATCATGTGAGCTCAGACACAAATAGATATTTGTTTATCATATGTCAGGCTCCAGTTTTTACTGATTTTTACACATAAATAAAGACGGAAATCACTCGTGTTTCCGTTAAGTATTTATTTGTAAAAATTGATAAAAGTGAAAATGATTAGCTCTTCAATTTGTCAATTATGCCTTGTAGGGCAATGGATATGCAAAAAGCATAAGAGAGAGGCTAACAAAAGAGAGTTTATTTGCCTTTGAAATTGTTTATACTGCTACAGAGATGTCTGTTTTTAAGGCAAAAATGGATCTTGGATTAATGTGCTAGAACCCAGGAATAGGAGCTTCCCGTTATAGCTTGAAAGTGCTACATTTTTAATTTGGATAAATGCAGAATAACTAGATGTAAATTATTTTTTCACAGAGCAACTATAAACGTGGATAAATACAATACAATGGCCCTCATTACGACCCTGGCGGAAAGTGACTGACCTGACCGCCACAGCGTAAATAGCGTTTCCGCCATTGCACGACGGAGCAAAGTGCGGCTAATTCCGACCCATCGGGCACGAGCACTACTCCATGGCGGAAGTGCAATGTCCGCGATGGCGGATATGTCCCCAAAACGCCCCCCACCGCCGTCGTACGGCGCCCTAGGTGCAATTCCGCCACCCATCTTAGCGGTCACCGTAAATATACTGAAACGGAAGTAAAAACATGGTCCCGGAACGGGAAACAGCACGCCGTACACCTATAAAATCAGAATTCCCACACAACCATTAAAAATACTACCCTGAGACACATCACAACCCGTCATCCACCCTAGTGAAAACAATAACAATGGGAAAAGTAGCGAAAAAAGCGTGCGACCGCAAGCGGCAGGTCCACTTCTCCCGTGAGGAACTCACCGTGCTCACAGAGACCCTCCAGGAGAATGCTGCCGTCGTCTTCTCGACGCAAATGACCAGGACGGCACTTGCGAACAAGAAGGCCATATGGGCCCTGGTGGCACAGCGGGTAAGTGCGGTGGGGACCGCACCCCGGAACCCACAGCAATGCAGAAAGCGATGGGACGACCTGCGGATACGCGTCCGGAGCATACTTTCTGCCAACCGAAACATTGCCACAGCTACCGGGGGAGGATCGGAATCACCCATCAATTTGACCCCCTGGGAAGAAATCTGTGCCTCCACCATTCGAATGGAGAGTATAGAGGGAGTCGGAGGGATGGAGAAAGGAGTGCAGACATCCGAAGAATCAGGTAGGTGGGCCAAATAAAACAATGCTAAATCCACAATGTCCAATCATGTGAAGTACCATGTGTCCACATAGTGCAACAGTAACACATGTCCAGGAGAACGTCCACATACATTGGCCTGATAGCGCACTTTAAAACTCACAATAAATACATAAATAATTAAAAACCCTAAAAACACCCTCTACACGTGCAGCATGCACACCCTAACTGCAGGCTGCAAAACAACTGCATCCTCAATCCACACAAAAATGAAACCACCTCCAAGGCCCCGACCCAAATCACCCTCAGGTACCACCCCAATGCATGTGATACATTGCCATTCCAATTTCAACAGACCCATTAATAACGCTCGCCCTCCTTTACTCCACCACAGGGTCCGATTCAAACGAAGAGCTCCAGGACACCCCTACCAGCACACCTGCAAAGAGGGCCAAGACCAACGGCCAAAGACCCTCCACCTCAGCTGCACGCATCAAGACACGGCAGCAGCACAAATCACGTGACAGCACACAGGAGGGAACTTCAACAGGCACCCCAGCAGCCAGCATGCCCACAACAGCACCACCACAGGTCCCCCCAATGGATGCCACAGAAGGCACTGCTTCTGGTGGCAGCAGCACCATAGGTGACACTGCATTAATGGCAGCATGCTCCGACACAGAAAACGGGGATGTCGAAGTAAGATCCATCCATGACCTGTCTCAATCCCCCTGTTTGTTCCATCCCGTACACCATGAGGATACCACGCAGGGGCACCCACAAGACGACGACTGGCCATCCCCCACAAGCCCTGTGGCAAGGCAACATGAGGTGACCAGCCCCTCTGTGACACCACCGCAAATGGCCATGGCCCAGCAGAGGCAACAGTCCCTCGACCAGGTGATCGTGCAACAGCAGCAACTGGCCACGCTCCTCAAGGACCATGCTGATGAATGTGGGGGTACTAAGTCAGCCATAGAAACATCTACTGAGACACTTAGGGCAGAAATGGAGAGAAGTACAGAGACACTAAGGGCACAAATGGAGAGAAGCACCGAGAGCCTGAGAGTACAAATGGAGAGAAGCACCGAGAGCCTGAGAGTACAAATGGAGAGAAGCACCGAGAGCCTGAGGGGGGAACTGCATGCGACGTCCAAAGACGTATGTGCTGAACTTGCCGCTGTGCGCCGTGTGCTCACTGAGCTCTCACAAACCCTTAGGGACATGCATGGACGTGAGCAGGCAGAGACATCATCCGTTGCAAGTTCCGTCCAGGGCAGCCCCCAACGTAGATCTGGGAGGAACCTGCGCTCCACAGGCAGGGGTGCCCCTGATACCCGGAGAGGGGGCTTGCAATAGCGTCTGCCCACTGACAATGAGCATCTTTGGACACTGGTGTTCGGGGGGGAGGTAGGAGGGTGGAGGGGGTGTGTTGGGCTCACTTGGGTGGCGGGTCGATGGGGTGTGTAACATAATTTCACATATGCGATAAACATTTCACTATCATCCAATGAGATGTGTGGACATTGATCTTTGTGTACGAGGCCATTATAGGCGTACAGTCCATATTGTGCATGTTCCAGACACACACAGTGCCACAAGTCCCGTGTCCATGTATCAGCCACCAGGCGTGAGTGCTAGAAGCATGAATCTATGAGAATCTGACGAATGTCTCGGCCCTCCTGTGCCTCGCGGACTCCTTGAGGTGCTGCCACATCCCCACCCTCATCATGACCATCTACAGGTGCTTGCAGTTCTGCGTCAGGGGGCATGGGCACATTTCTACGTACGCACATGTTGTGTAGCATGACACATGGCATGACCATCTTTCCCACCTTCACATGGCGGTACAGGAGTGCCCCGCCAGACCTGCTGAGGCAGCGGAAACGAGTCTTCAGTAGGCCGAATGCCTGCTCTATGACTACACGGGTACGTGAGTGGGCATGGTTGTAGTCCTCCTCATGCTGGTTCTGTGGGTTCCGGAGTGGTGTAAGGAGCCATCTCTTCAGTGGATACCCGGCATCACCTGTATGTGGACAATAAAGGATGTTTGTGGAATGACATTGCTACGTACGCCACCCCCCCTTCCTGCCAGGTAATTGCCGCATCACATACCCCACATTATCATGCATGAAATGAGACTCACCGAGTAGCCAGGATCTGTTCCCTGCGTGTCGCTCCATGTAGCGTGGTATTGTAGAGTTCCTCAAAACCATAGAATCATGGGTTGATCCAGGAAATCGGGCACAACAATGTGTAATGATCCTGTTGGAGTCACACACCATTTGTACATTCAGAGAATGAAATTGTTTTCGGTTGCGGTACTGGGCCTCCATGGCATGCGGGACGACCAATTCCACATGGGTGCAGTCGATGGCACCAATGCAACCCGGTATGCCGCCAAGTGCATGGAATCCCACTTTTGTGTTCGTAATTTCCTGCTCCGAGCGTGGTAGAGAGATGTAGTCGTCTGCGTGCTTCAGGAGGGCATCGAGCACTTGCAATAGTGTCCGTGAGAACACTGGCTGTGAAATGCCATGCAACTGTCCGACTGTGTGCTGGTAGGTGCCTGTGGCCAGGAAGTGGAGTACAGACACCACCTTCAGTAGGGGTGGAATGGCGGTTGGGCTATCTATCATGCTGACAAGGTCAGCCTGTGTCATATCCACAATGGCGGTTATGGTGTCCCGGTCCAAACGGTAGAGGGTGTGGATCTGCTCATCCGTGAGGTCGAACGGATGTGCTCGGAGGCGTGGGATTGCGGGCTGCCTGCGTGGTGGTAGTGGCTGTGATGGCGGGCCTTGCTGGCCCTGCCTTGCCCTCCTCCTCCTCCTGCGTCTCCTCTGTGCGGCCGGTTGTTGTAGTAGTTGCTGTTCGTCTTCTTCTTGAAGTTGGAGTACTTGCAGTGCAATCAGGTCCCCCAGGGCCAACATCGCTAGTCCTGCCGGTAGCATTGTGGTGTGGGTGTGGGAGGGGGTTGGGTGTGCAATTTATGTGTTTTCAAGCTGTATTGCCTCCACCTGTGGTGATTCATTCCACCTGTGCAAGCTGCAATCCCCTTTGGGCGAGCATGTCCCGCACACAACGCTGCAATTCGACGCATGGCATCTTGCTATTACAATCATGTATATGATCCCGATGGCAGTGAAATATTGGTTCATATGTTCATTCTGCTATGGTCCCATTGTTTCACATACTATCTTTGCAGTCGAGAACAAACTTGTGAAGGGTCAGTGGAATGTAGTACTCGATTAACGGTGGACCCTCATGCAGCACTGTACCGCGGTTCACCGACGGGCGGGGCGTCCCATTTGTGAGTGAAGCCAGTTTGCATTTACACACAATGCCGCACTACATGGATGAATTTGTGATTTCAAGCGGTCGCAGATGCCTTTTCGACGTGATGTTGCAAATGAGGTATTCAAAGGACGGCGCTTTCGGTCTTCAGCTAGCGGCGAGGAGACGCCCACAGGTCTGACTGCAAATATAACGTTCTATTGTTTAGTGTCCTTGGGACAGGGGCCATGGCGAGAATGCAATGATTGATATGAATAGTATGGGATGCGCAATAGCGTAGTGGACGATGAGGCAGGACGTTCCCAAATACATCTTACTTCACAACACTGGAATCCCGGCCTGGAGCACAGTGGATTTTGCAGACTGCATTACGCACAGACTCAATGGAAATTTCACATGTGATGTGAGTAAATAATCAGGCGTTTTCATACCGGGATGAGGAAATGATGTATGGATGCATGGACAGATGATTTAATGGAGAGTTTGCCATGTACAGGGCTTTTTGGAATCTATCCACCTCCCCTGCGCTATGTGATGCAGAGCTGCCATAGTGGGACCATCGTCTATCTGCCCTTGTTGTACCCTCCCTGTCTCGACGCGCCTTCATACACTTGTGTCTATGCACGTTACTAATCCCATCGAATGGATTCTGTTTTGACAGACGCATGCACACAAGCACTCGTGTGTAATAGTGTTTCCAGCTCGATTTTTATAGTTATGATTCGCAAGTGATTTTTGGGTGGGAATAATCCTTTGAAGTGGGCTAGCATGCATGTGGCTGTAGATTTAGTGTGATCATTGAAGTGAGTAATACGAATCAAGTTCTGATGGCCTACTATTCTTTTTCATTTCATTTGGGTGACAGGTATCTCCTCCCCTTTTGCCGCTGCCATCTGTATGCCACTCCTGCAGATGGCTTTTACTCCCGGCACCTGCTGCTTCGAGTTAACCAGTGGAGCACCATTACGATCTTATGGGACGATCGCCAATGGGCCACATGCCCTTACGCAGTACTAGTGGCTAGGAGCAACATTTCGAGCTTTGAGCTGGACTAGTGCCTACCTAATGGGACGGCCCTGCGGTTCTAGGCGCTTCCATGTTGCCTTTTTGAACGTGAATGTAGCCCCTGTGTACCATGAAGGAACAGGGCGTCACACAAGAAGAAGCTGGTCATTTATTGCGGATGCAGCCCACAATGATGAAATGTATTTTGGGGTTCATGACCTAATGGCTGTATGGGCTTGGTGATTTTGTGGTGCATTAAATGTCTATTCTGATTTTAACCGTGTAGCGTTCTTCTTTGCAAGTAATGTAGCATATTCCTATTTGTGGTGCGATGTTTTGTGAGAAGATCTGCATTGGGTTCCGGCTTCTGAGTATAGTTGCGTGGTACTGTACTGGCCGCGTTTGCCTACGAAGCCCAGTGTGGTCAGGGATAGGGGCTACCATTGTGACTGTTTTAATGATGTCCTGCTCATGGGCGGGGGATTTGCTTTTGTGTAACAGACGCCGGTCAGCCAGGTGGATTGGTGGAATGATGTGATTATCTGAATATGGCTGGTCACAGGTGCCTGTGTTTGCGTGCGTTTCTTGGAGGGAGACTGAGGTCATGTCCATTGGAATAGCTTCTGTATTCGTGCCATCTGTGCCCTGCAGCTCCCATTGGCCCCTCTTGAGATGTGCCTGGCTACTCAGTCACTCTGCCAACTTGTGTGGTCCATGCTTATGCTGATGGTTGGTTGGTTTACTGGCAGGAGTACAGGGCTGGTGCAGTCTCCCTCAGGATACTGCTTTGTATGTTGCCTTACACTGGTGTCAGTCGATGGGGGGGCCTGTTTTTGTTTGTCTCATTTTTCTGCTCATGTTGCTGTACTTGAACCTTCACATGCCTGTGCTGCATCAGTGCGGCAATGGTGCCATGGCATAAATGGATGGCCACTCACAAGGCACTTGGAGCCCCTAGATTCATTTGTTCGTTGGCATGCATGGGTGGCTTGTACATTTCACTGGTTGCATTTGTGTCTTCATTGCACCTACGAGGAGTTGTGCAATGTGGCCAGGGAGTGGTGTACAGGCACTCAGTAGGGCCGTTTACGGTTGATTCGCGAAGCCGTACTTCTCACCATGGCGGAATGGTACTTTCCGCCATGCTTGATGGCGTTAGGTACATGTCCGCTTGGATCGGAATTCGCGTACCATTACGCCATGGTGGTAATTACGGTTTGGCATGGCGCGCGTGCGCGTACTTGGTGCAGTTAGCGTTGGCGTTCACTACGGTGTCGCTAATGGCATCGTACTTTACGGTGACGGGTCATAATCGCACCGAGCGCTATTCGATGGCGGTATTGCATTTCCGCCATCGTTTTTCGATTTCCGCCAGGGTCGTAATGAGGGCCAATGTCTAAAAACAATTATGGAAAACAACAGACAGAAACATTGAAAAAATAAATATCACGAAACCAGGAGCCTTAATCATATGACACTGATCATCCTACTATGGTTTCTGCTTCTGTCTCTCATACTAGTAGCAACCTTCTGTCGATTGACAAAATGCCAATAAAACCTAGATTGTGTCATGTCTGTTTGACAAAGGCACCATACAACAAAGGTGGAGAAACCAGGGTGGGGGTGAACAAATATTTTTGAAAGGGAGAAGAGAACAGGAGATGCACTACAGAAAATATGTATTAAAAAAAGTATTCCTTTTTAATTCATTGCAACTTAGCAATATCAAAGTAACACACACATTATACATAGACCCAACAAATGTATACAAGGTACAAACTAATCGCACCTGTTTACTACACTCCGCTCCTGCCTTCAACTCCTTTAAAGGATAAACTCCTATCTCTTCTAGATTTACGCTTTTGCTTTCAGGAAAGGTATGGGGAGCTGAGGGCTTGACCCCCTCTCACTTATGCTGGTTAAGCATCCACTCCTCCAGTGGTGGGTTCTCTTTTTCCTCTTGATAAATCTTCCAAGGTTCTAAAATTGCCAGTCTTTTCTCTAATTTCTTTCCTGTGTAGGCAGCATGCAGATATGTAGTCATGTGTTGCAATACCGCATTTGACAATGATCCCCTTGTGGCCATGGCATGAACATTTTATGTGCTGTGCCCTTTACCCATTCTCCACTGTACTGTTTGAGCTTGGGCGCATGTTTTGGCAGTGTCTTACAAAGGTGCAGGAGAGGAGTGTCCTCCATATTGGCAAGTCTCAATTGACTGTCGATACTTCCAGATCGTTAAATAAACCTTTTATTTTAACTCAAATCGTGACCTTCTGATATTTTAAAATAACAAATATGAGCATGCACCATCAATCGCCACTCAATCCCCATTTGTTTCACTAACCTATCTATCTTTTGATTGGCGCCAATCGCTCACGTCATCTCAACTTCAAACACTGGTATTTTTCAATCTTTCACAGTTCTATTACTTCTTAACACTTCACACAATAAACAATATTTTGACTAATCACACACTACACATTAAAACCCCCATGATCACCTTCCCTTATTATTAATCATCTATAATAAGGGGTATACTTCTCCCGCCTTTACTTATTTTACCCTGTACAGGGTTTAAGACATCACCTTTCATGGTCCTGACCGTGCTTTTTCTCTTATTATCACCTACTCCCGTCGAGTTTTAAATCTCTTCTTCCAATTCCCTTGAACTAGTATCTCTAGGCGCTATCTTTGTCTTCACAATTTTTCCCGTTACTCAAAATATCACAATCCTGCCCCTTTATATTGCCATTTCCCTTAGCCTACTTACGTTCATTAATCGACTCGAGGCCTTCGGTATCGACTCCTCCTTCAATCCGACGACTTTGCCTTCCGTCTGCAGAGCGCCCGTGCAAACCGAGCAGGGATTTCTTCAAAGGGGGACCTGTCCACCGTCTCGATTTTTCTTGCAAGTTTATTTCTATCAGCCGCTCTCCACAGGAAACTCTGCGATCTTCCAGCTAATGGCAGAGGATGCGCGATCGTCCAAAAAATACTAGAGAATAACTATTTTGGATCTTTGAACCATTCACACAGCTACCACCTGAGCATATGGCCCTTTAGGAACGTGCATATGTAATAGATGGGATCACACCAGAATAAATCTGAGTACAAATAATGGAAACAAATCAGGAAGACGGCAAAGTACTGTTTTATTAACAATTATCTAAAATAGGGAGGTTACAATGAACAACAACAGACATACGCTCAGTCTCTCAATGATCTCTACACAAAATATGTTTTTATATGAAAAATACATCAGGGTGACATACTACGTGGCAATAGTGAAAAAAACCTATCCAGGGTAGGGATTGGTTAAGGCAGACATCCAAGTATACCTTTCTATAGGAGCTAGGATTGTTATTGGTTGTCTATTAACAGGTGGACAACCTATGTCTACCTCTAAAAAAAATGTCATTTCAGAAACATTAGATACGCAGTTACTCATTGGTATTCAAACTATAAGGTCCTTCGTTATATGGACTAATATAATTGGTTGGAACGCTTGTGCCATGTCTGGAACATTCAGTTAATTTATCAGCATGTAAGCCAAGACCCAGGTGCAGGGAGGTAGGACATGAAGCTACCTCACCACATAATTAGCCCAACACCTCTCATTGCCCATGCCTTCTGCCATGAAACTTTGTACTTGGCCTTGCAGAACATTCTTGTCTTTGGGAGTGCACTGGAGTGAGGGAACTCACTATCGTGACTGGTACTTCAAGTTCGAGCTCTATTTTCATCCTTGGCTCAGATGGCGGGAGACCACGATTTGGTCCATTTTGCAGCTTTTAAATGCTCTAAATGAATTAAAGTTTGGCATCCTTTGTGTTCTATCTTGCACCTTAATACGAGAAGGTTCCTCCTCTGCATAATCGTTCTTCTTCAGAACAGATAGCTGACCTTGCTTCTTGAATCTTGATTCCAGGCCAGGCAACCTTACCCTTCAGCTACACAAACCTATTATTCTTGCTGCGACACAGTTTTCTATTCCAGCTTCATGGTTTCTGGCCTAGTAAATTCATGATACCAATGTCCAGTTTCTATATAATGGCAGCTTCGCCTGCATTCTATTCACTACTCATAGCCAGCTTCTATGATGACTTAATCTATCTTGCATTTCAGCAACTGTACATTTATTGAACGGTTGTTTTTCTGCAGCATTTCATGCTTGTGTAATCTTTCTTTTCTATATTAAGAAACCAATTTGATTCTTTACATCGCCATTAATTTCTACAAGATGCATACATCATCCATACATCATCTTCAGCCAGTATCTTGAGACGTCGTGCACACTTCATATTCATTCATTGGTTTGCTTCTTTTAACACTCCTTCAGGTTTCCCTCCTGCAGGTTATCATCACGTTGAGGATACATTTTGTAAGGTTGTCTCAATGGGTATCTTCTTTAAAAAAAACTTGCTGCGGTATCGGTATTATGGCTGGTGTTAGGCACGGCATGATTTCATGTCTCAGGTAGGGGGCGGGATCTCCTGCAGAGGCACACAGCTGCTCCTCTACACTACCATCACCCACTTCCTCGGCCCTGCCATCAAAATATGCTCCCGTAACCTACTACCCATCCTCATAGCGGACCACACCTTTACTTCAGTTCCTCTGCCATCCGACCACTCCAACTTGGTTGACATCTACAACATAGCCATCCTATCAGCCATCAATGCCATTGCTCCCCTCATACCATGTAAAGCCAAACCTTCCACTCATATAAACTCTTTGTTCTCAGCAGACCTCCAATCCACGAGAGCCATAAAACACACCCTCGAAACCATCTGGGTGAAGTCCCTCTCTCCCATTAACATATCCAATTTCCTTTGACTCTCCAAGAAATACAAAGAAGATATCCTCTTAGCAAAAGCCTCCTCCCTCTCAGACAGGATCTCAAAGGCCCAATCCCAGTCACACAAACTCTTCTCCATCCAGGTGAACTGGAATCTCACATTGCACCCATCGCCAATTTCACAAAAGACAACGCCTGGTGCCAAAGTATCCAAGACGCCCTCACCAACAAAATGGACACACTTCAAAACAAAATCAAATCCAAGAGAGCATCGATCTTTGCTAAAACTAACAAGCTCGAACCCACGCCCTCCATCCTACTGTGTACCACTGTCACTACCTTTAATTTCATGCCGGTCACAGAAGCCGAAGTTTCCTCTCTTATAACCAACCTGAAACCCTCTCACTGGCAGGGTGACATCTGTCCTGCCCCCCTTATCAAGGACTTCACCTCAGCCCTCATCCCTATCGTCGCCACATTTATCAGCTCCTCATTCGCCAACAGATCCAACCCCTCCAACCTCAAAGAAGCATGGATATCACAACTCATAAAGAATCCCTCCCTTGACCCTACCATTCCCACCAACTACAGGCTCATCACCATGGTCCCTTTCTTGCAAAGTATTCTGGACCATGCATGTTACATCCAAATGCAAGCATTCATGGAACTGCACAAGTTCCTAAGCCCACGCCAATCAGTTTTCTGTCCAGAGCATGGCTCAGAATCTGCCCTCCTGGACCTTAAAAACCAGATGGATGACATCTGGGATGCAAGCAACCTCGCCCTCCTCCTACTAGATCTGTCGGCAGCATTTAACCTGGTCAATCACAAGATCCTCTGCCACCATCTCACCACTGATGCCAATTTCTCCGGTGCTGCCACCAAATCAATTGCATCCTTCCTCGGTGAAAGAACAGCCTGAGTGTATGCAGGTAGTGTAGCCGTTCACCCTATGCAAGTGCCTTGTGGCATCCCACAAGGCTCCTGTGTCTTTCCTACTTCGTATAATATCTATAAAAAAAACTCTATTTGACCACCATGTCACTCTGGGTATCTCATTCTGTAACTATGCTGACGATACTCAGAATCTCATCCCTCTCTCAGGCAACTATGAGCATGACACCCGCCAGATCTCCAAAATATATGACATTATCCAAACATGGATGGCCATGCACCAACTCTGCCTTATTGATGAAAAGACAGAGATCCTGATCATAGGCCCGTCTTCCCCAATGCCAAGATGGACCCAGCTAATGTGCTTTTCACGATTGATGCCACCATCCTTGTCTCTACAGCCGTCAATACGCTACATGTCTACCTTGAGTACAGCCTCTGCATGACCCGCTGCATCAACCATATTGCCACCTCTGCCGCCTACACCACCAAACTCCTGAATGCATCTAAACACTTCCTCTCCTCACAAGACCACAAGACCATTGCCAGAAGAGTGATTGGATTGCATCTTGATTACTGCAACTCCCTCCTCGCTGGTACGTCAGAGCGGAACCTGGACAAGCTTCAGACCATCCAGAACAATGCCATCTGAGCAGCCCTGGACCTGTCCAAATGAGACCACGGGCCTCATTATGAGTTTGGAGGCAGCCATGGCTGCCTCCAAACCGGGCTCCATTACCGGGTGATTCCGACTTAGGAGGACCCGGTAATTCCTCCTTGCAGGAACCATTCCCCATTCCCATTTGTGCACCCATAGGGTTCAATGGGAATGGGGAGGGAGGTAACAACGGGCACAATTCAAGTATCCTGTTGTTACCTCCCTCTTCCCCTCGCAGGACCCGGAAAAGACGTCTGGTTTTACCAGACGTCTGATCCGGGTCCTGCAAAGGGAAACTCGTAATAGAGGCTTCCGTAATGAAGGGGGCCGGTCCTGTACCGGCCCCCTTCATTACGGGAGCACCAGGGTCGTAATGAGGCCCCATGTTGCAATCCACAGGAAATCTGCCCACTGGCTCATTGTCAGAGAAACTTTAAAATACTCTCTGTTACCCATCGCTGTCTCTCCAACTCTGTACGACCTTACCTGTCACAGAGGACATCCAAGAACACCTCAACCAGACCGACCAGACTCTTCTACAGACATAGGCCCTCATTACGACCCTTGCGGAAATCAACCGACCGGACCGCCATAGCGTAAATAGCGTTTCCGCCATTGCACGACGGAGCAAAGTGCGGCTCATTCCGACCCATCGGGCACGAGCACCACGCCATGGCGGAAGTGCAAAGTCCGCGATGGCGGAAATGACCCCAAAACGGCCCACACCGCCGCCGTACGGCGCCCTAGGTGCAATACCGCCACCCATCTTAGCGGTCACCGCAGTGAGCGCCAACCGGAAAGTACGGTGACCGGAAATATACGGAAACGGAAGTAAAAGCATGGTCCCGGAACGGGAAACATCACGCCGTACACCTATAAAACCACAATTTCCACACAACCATTAAAAATACTACCCTGAGACACATCCCAACCCGTCATCCACCCTAGTGAAACCAAGTAAAATGGGAAAAGTAGCGAAGAAAGCGTGCGACCGCAAGCGGCAGGTCCACTTTTCCCGTGAGGAACTCACCGTGCTCACAGAGACCCTCCAGGAGAATGCTGCCGCCGTCTTCTCCACGCAAATGACCAGGACGGCACTTGCGAACAAGAAGGCCATATGGGCCCTGGTGGCACAGCGGGTAAGTGCGGTGGGGACCGCACCCCGCAACCCACAGCAATGCAGAAAGCGATGGGACGACCTGCGGATACGCGTCCGTAGCATACTTTCTGCCAACCGCAACATTGCCACAGCTACCGGGGGAGGATCGGAATCACCCATCAAGTTGACCCCCTGGGAAGAAATCTGTGCCTCCACCATTGGAATGGAGAGCATAGAGGGAGTCGGAGGGATGGAGAAAGGAGTGCAGACATCCGAAGAATCAGGTAGGTGTCCCAAATAAAACAATGCCAAAACCACAATGTCCAATCATGTGAAGTACCACGTGTCCACATAGTGCAACAGTAACACATGTCCAGGAGAACGTCCACATACATAGGCCTGATAGCACACTTTAAAACTCACATCAAATACATAAATAATTAAAAATCCTAAAAACACCCTCTACACGTGCAGCAGGCACACCCTAACTGCAGGCTGCAAAACAACTGCACCCTCACTCCACACACAAATGAAACCACCTCCAAGGCCCCGACCCAAATCACCCTCAGGTACCACCCCAATGCATGTGATACATTGCCATTCCAATTTCCACAGACCCATTAATAACGCTCGCCCTCCTTTACTCCACCACAGGGTCCGATTCAAACGACGAGCTCCAGGACACCCCTACCAGCACACCTGCAAAGAGGGCCAAGACCAACGGCCAAAGACCCTCCACCTCAGCTGCACGCATCAAGACACGGCAGCAGCACAAATCAAGTGGCAGCACAGAGGAGGGAACTCCAACAGGCACCCCAGCAGCCAGCATGCCCACAACAGCACCACCACAGGTCCCCCCAATGGATGCCACAGCAGGCACTGCTTCTGGTGGCAGCAGCACCATAGGTGACACTGCATTAATGGCAGCATGCTCCGACACAGAAAACGGGGATGTCGAAGTTAGATCCATCCATGACCTGTCTCAATCCCCCTGTCTGTTCCATCCCGTACACCATGAGGATACCACGCAGGGGCACCCACAAGACGACGACTGGCCATCCCCCACAAGCCCTGTGGCAAGGCAACATGAGGTGACCAGCCACTCTGTGACACCACCGCAAATGGCCATGGCCCAGCAGAGGCAACAGTCCCTCGACCAGGTAATCGTGCAACAGCAGCAACTGGCCACGCTCCTCAAGGACCATGCCGATGAATGTGGGGGCACTAAGGCAGACATAGAAACATCAACTGAGACACTTAGGGCAGAAATGGAGAGAAGTACAGAGACACTAAGGGCACAAATGGAGAGTAGCACCGAGAGCCTGAGAGTAGAAATGGAGAGAAGCACCGAGAGCCTGAGAGTACAAATGGAGAGAAGCACCGAGAGCCTGAGGGGGGAACTGCATGCGACGTCCAAAGACGTATGTGCCGAACTTGCCGCAGTGCGCCGTGTGCTCACTGAGCTCTCACAAACCCTTAGGGACATGCATGGACATGAGCAGGCAGAGACATCATCCGTTGCAAGTTCCGTCCAGGGCAGCCCCCAACGTAGATCTGGGAGGAACCTGCGCTCCACAGGCAGGGGTGCCCCTGATACCCGGAGAGGGGGCTTGCAATAGCGACTGCCCACTGACAATGAGCATCTTTGGACACTGGTGTTCGGGGGGGAGGTAGGAGGGTGGAGGGGGTGTGTTGGGCTCACTTGGGTGGCGGGTCGATAGGGTGTTTAACATGATATCACATATGCCATAAACAATGCACGATCATCCAATGAGATGTGTGGACATTGATCTTTGTGTACGAGGCCATTATAGGCGTACAGTCCATATTGTGCATGTTCCAGACACACACAGTGCCACGAGTCCCGTGTCCATGTATCAGCCACCAGGCGTGAGTGCTAGAAGCATGCATCTATGAGATGCTGACGAATGTCACGGCCCTCCTGTGCCTCGCAGACTCCTTGAGGTGCTGCCACATCCCCACCCTCATTATGACCATCTTCAGGTGCTTGCAGTTCTGCGTCAGGGGGCATGGGCACATTTCTACGTACGCACATGTTGTGGAGCATGACACATGCCATGACCATCTTTGCAACCTTCTCATGGCGGTACAGGAGTGCCCCGCCAGACCTGCTGAGGCAGCGGAAACGAGTCTTCAGTAGGCCGAATGCCTGTTCTATGACTACACGGGTACGTGAGTGGGCATGGTTGTAGTCCTCCTCATGCTGGTCCCGTGGGTTCCGGACTGGAGTGAGGAGCCATCTCTTCAGTGGATACCCGGCATCACCTGTATGTGGACAATAAAGGAATTTTGAGGAATGCCATTGCTACGTACGCACCCCCCCCCCTTCCTGCCAGGTCATTGCCGCATCACATACCCCACATCATCATGCTTGAAATGAGACTCACCGAGTAGCCAAGATCTGTTCCCTGCGTGTCGCTCCATGTAGCGTGGTATTGTAGAGTTCCTCAAGACCATAGAATCATGGGTTGATCCAGGGAATCGGGCACAACAATGTGTAATGATCCTGTTGGAGTCACACACCATTTGTACATTCAGAGAATGAAATTGTTTTCGGTTGCGGTACTGGGCCTCCATGGCATGTGGGACGACCAATTCCACATGGGTACAGTCGATGGCACCAATGCAACCCGGTATGCCGGCAAGTGCATGGAATCCCACTTTTGTGTTGGTAATTTCCTGCTCCGAGCGTAGTAGAGAGATGTAGTCGTCTGCGTGCTGCAGGAGGGCATCGAGCACTTGCAATAGTGTCCGTGAGAACAGTGGCTGTGATATGCCATGCAACTGTCCGACTGTGTGCTGGTAGGTGCCTGTGGCCAGGAAGTGGAGTACAGACACCACCTTCAGTAGGGATGGGATGGCGGTTGGGCTATCTATCATGCTGACAAGGTCAGCCTGTGTCATGTCCACAATGGCGGTTATGGTGTCCCGGTCCAAACGGTAGAGGGTGTGGATCTGCTCATCAGTGAGGTTGAACGGATGTGCTCGGAGGCGTGGGATTGTGGGCTGCCTGCGTGGTGGTAGTGGCTGTGCTGGCGGCCCTTGCTGGCCCTGCCTTGCCCTCCTCCTCCTCCTCCTGCGTCTCCTCCGTGCGGCCGGTTGTAGTTGGTGTTCGTCTTCTTCTTGAAGTTGGAGTACTTGCAGTGCTATCAGGTCCCCCAGGGCCAACATAGCTAGTCCTGCCGGTAGCATTTCGGAGTGGGTGTGGTTGTGGGAGGAGGCTGGGTGTGCAATTTATGTGTTTTCAGGCTGTATGGCCTCCACCTGTGGTGATTCATTCCACCTGTGCAAGCTGCTCTCCCCTTTGGGCGAGCACGTCCCGCACACAACGCTGCAATTCGACGAATGGCATCTTGCTATTACAATCATGTATTTGTACCCGATGGCAGTGTAACATTGGTTGATATGTTCATTCTGCTATGGTCCCATTGTTTCACATACTATCTTTGCAGTCGCGACCAGACTTGTGAAGGGTCAATGGAACGTAGTACTCGAGTAACGGTGGACCCTCATGCAACACTGTACCGAGGTTCACCGACGGGCGGGGCGTCCCATTTGTGAGTGAAGGCAGTTGCCATTTTCACACACAGCCGCACTAGATGGATTAATTTGTGATTTCAAGCGGCCACAGATGCCTTTTCGACGTGATGTTGCAAATGAGGAATTCGAAGGGCGGCGCTTTCGGTTTTCAGCTAGAGGCGAGGAGATGCCCACAGGTCTGACTGCAAATATAACGTTCTATTGTTCAATGTCCTTGGGACAGGGACCATGGCGAGGATGCAATGATTGATATGAATAGTTTGGGATGCGCAATAGCGAAGTGGGCGATAAGGCCGGACGTTCCCAAATACATGTTACTTCACAACACTGGAATTACGGGCTGGGGCACAGTGGATTTTGCAGGCTGCATAACGCACAGACTCAATGGAAATTTCACATGTTATGTGAGTATGGAAACAGGCGTTTTCATTACGGGATGAGGGAATGATGTATGGATGCATGGACAGATGATTTGATACAGAGTTTGCCATGTACAGGGCTTCTTGGAATCTATCCACCTCCCCTGCGCTATGTGATGCAGGGCTGCCATAGTGGGACCATCGTCTATCTGGCCTTGTTGAGCCCTCCCTGTCTCGACGCGCCTTCAGACACTTGTGTCTATGCACGTTACCAATCCCATCTGATGGATTCTGTTTTAACAGACGCATGCACAGGAACACTCGTTTGTGATAGTGTTTTCACCTCGATATAGATAGTTATGATTCGCAAGTGGTTTTTGGGTGGTGATGATCCTTTGGAGTGGGCTAGCATGCATATGGCTGTGGATTTGGTGTTATCATTGAAGTGAGTAATTCAAATGAAGTTCTGATGGCCATACTATTCTTTTTCATTTCATTTGGGTGACAGGTATCTCCTCCCCTTTTGCCACTGCCATCTGTATGCCACTCCTGCAGATGGATTTTACTCCCGACACCTGCTGCTTCGTGTTAATCAGTGGAGCAGCATTACGATCTTATGGGACGATCGCCAATGGGCCACATGCCCTTACGCAGTACTAGTGGCTAGGAGCAACATTTCGGCCTTTCAGCTGGACTAGTGCCTCCCTATTGGGACGGCCCTGCGGTTCTAGGCGCTTCCATGTTGCCTTTTCGTACGAGAATGTAGCCCCTGTGTACCATGAAGGAACAGGGCGTCACACAAGAAGTAGCTGGTCATTTATTGCGGATGCAGCCCACAATGGTGAAATGTATTTTGGAGTTCATGGCCTAATGGCTGTATGGGCTTGGTGAATTTGTTGTGCATTAAATTTCTATTCTGATATGAACCGTGTAGCGTTCTTCTTTGCAAGTGATGTGGCATATTCCTATTTGGGGAGCGATGTATTGTGAGGAGATCTGCATTGGGTTCCAGCTTCGGAGTATAGTTGCGTGGTACTGTGCTGGGCGCGTTTGCCTACGAAGCCCAGTGAGGTCAGGGATAAGGGCTGCCAATATGACTGTTTTGATGATGTCATGCTCAGGGGCGGGGGATTAGCTTTTGTGTAACAGATGCCGGTCAGCCAGTTGGATTGGTGGAATGATGTGATTATCGGAATATGGCTGGTCACAGGTGCCTGTGTTTGCGTGCGTTTCTTGGTGGGAGACTGAGGTCATGTCCATTTGTATAGCTTCTGTATTCGTGCCATCTGTGCCCTGCAGCTCCCATTGGCCCCTCTTCAGATTCATTTGTTCGTTGGCAGGCATGGATGACTAGTACATTTCACTGGTTGCATTGTGTGACTTCATTGCACCTACGGGGAGTTGTACAATGTGGCCAGGGAGCGGTGTACAGGCACTCAGTAGGGCCGTTTACGGTTGGTTCGCGATGCCGTACTTCTCACCATGGCGGAATGGTAATTTCCGCCGTGCTTGATGGCGTTAGGTGCATGTCCGCTAGGGTCAGAATTCGCGTACCGTTGCGCCATGGTGGTAATTACGGTTTGGCATGGCGCGCGCGCGCGTACTTGGTGCAGTTAGCGTTGGCGTTCACTACGGTGTCGCTAATGGCATCGTACTTTGCGGTGACGGGTCATGATCGCACCAAGCGCTATTCGATGGCGGTATTGCATTTCCGCCATCGTTTTTCGATTTCCACAAGGGTCGTAATGAGGGCCATAGACTTACCACCCTGCATTACAAACACGTCAGAGCCAGAGACTCTAGCTTCCCAGCCACTGCTGCATGCCTGTGTAACAACTTACCTCTGCACTTACGATCTAAACTCTCCTACTGGCCTTTCAGAAAACAACTTAAAATGGCCTTATTCAACTGACACGCAGCTGCTTCTAGACAACAGTTGACACCTAACCTGTCCTGATGACTATGTACCGATATTGTACTATGTAACCTCCCTCTCCCTTACACCCCCCACCTCCCTTCCGATTACCTGTCCTTTTCCAACAAGCACTTTGATGCTCATGGGTTTGGTGCACTTTGCAAATACAAAAAATAAATTAAATAAATAAATATGTAAATCATGATTGGTCCCATCTCCTTTGTGTAATGGCTTGGCAGGCTAAATAATGATGGTTTGGAGGGTTGCCCATAGCTGCGGCAGAGGTGAAGATTCATTCTAAACATTCCAGAAATAATCTTTTGTTTCGATTTAGTCACCCTGCGTGGGGCGGTCATGCCCAGACGTGGGTCCCAAGCCTGCTGGGCCTGGAGACCCAAGCTACTCCTCACTGATGACGCCCAATGAGGCTAAAACACGTCTGGGGATGCTTGTGGTCTCGGGCAGAAAGGATGTGACTTTGCAGTTTGGGCTGGACTGTCCCTTTTGTGGTGGGACAATGCCTGATCTGCATATGGTCTTTCCCATTTCGGTGTTGGATTGGCAGGATAAAGAATGATGGTCTGGAGGGTTGTGCAGAGCTGCGCCAGAGGTTAAGATGAATTCTAAGCTTTCTAGCAATCACCTTTTGTTCTGCATTGGCAACAGGGCAGATTCAAAAGTCACATGTGTATTCCTGACAACAGTTGCTGGAACACAAAGTTCCAAAACACAGAGGTAGCTTTTTAGAAGTTGTTTTTTAATATCTAAATATAAGCCATGCCTAGTTCTGGGGTGGAGTCTACTGAGAAACACACAATTATACAGCCACATGCCTTGAATGTCAAATTACTGTCAGCTTGTTGCAGTGACTCAGACATGACATGTCTGAGTGTATTTGCGGTCAGACCTGGGGATAGCCACAACAGCCATGTGGAACTCAGCCTAGGAAGTGTCTTCATTGATCCCCATGAGGAGAGTCAACACCTTTCTCCTGGGAACAGGAACCCTTCCCAGGAGGTCCCCTGGGAACCAGTTATTCAAAGACAGTCCTGCCTTGGCAACTGCTCCCTCACACAGAGGAAGAGGCAGAGTTAGAGTAGCCAAGAGGTGAGGCTCAGACAACAAAGGGGTCTCACCATTTTGGATTTGCTAGGACTCCCCAAAATGCCTGTTGTGCCCCCTTCCCACTTTCTGTTGACAAGGAACTTTGGATATGATATTAGAAGGCAACAGACATTTGTTTCAGCAGCCTGGATTGGACACTTGACAATAAGTCTGCTCTGTACCAAACAGCTGTAGCATTTTCACTATAGGGGGGGGGATGCCCTCGCCTAGGAGGATTCATCTTTGGACTTAAAGACAAGAAGGATTCAACTGGAACCCTGTTGGGGAGACAGTCTATACCAAAGTCCTCTGCCATAAGGGTCAAGGCAGAAGGATCCAAGGAAGAGGAACGCTCTTTTCACTGCCCATCGCAAAGAAATATTTGGGGGTGAAACTGATGTATGGACAAGGCCTACTGCAACTCAGGCCCTAGTAGCCCGTCTCCTGCCATTGAAGGTGAAAAAGCCCCCCCAAGTGCCCTCTTCAAACTTTGCAGGTTGGTAAGGGCAGAGGAAAGGACTCACTTTACTAATGGAGACACTGGATTGGGTCTCCTAGCAACTTACAAGTCAAGGAACAGCCCTGGGCCTGGTTCCTGTCTCGATTCACTTGTGAGCTACACAGTTGTTTGCATTGCACTGTATGTTGGACCCAATCGACAAGCTCTCCAACCCAACACCAAATCACTACCTCAGGGAGCGCCTTGAAGCCGGCTGCAATTCTGTTGAGCCCCTGGAACAAGAACTAAGGGTATCTGAAGCAGCTCTGTGCCCTAGGCATGGCTTTATGTCCCCTAGTGACTTGTAAGACCCCACTCTCTAACTTTTAAAAGACATCCACATTGAAGTTGAACTTTTGATGCTGAAATTCTTATCTATCTGCACCCTGTTTTCAAACCAAGAGTTCTCATTATTCCAGAGTCCACATTCTCTGTGTTTTCCTTTATGGGTGTGGGTAATTATTGTTTTTATTAATTGTGTATAAATATAGATTAATTAAAATGATCTATTATTATAGAACCTAGATTGGAAATTTCGTCTATTTTGGTACCACTGTACGATTGTTGCTTGCGGTGCTGCTGTACTAGCTCACACGCCACCTGAGGCGTGTAGCCTGCCCTCATCTGGCAATACCCCAAACGGTGAAGGAGGTGTTCCTATCAGACTTTGCCTGTTTTACTTTTATTACTGGGCTCACTAGTGGTTTAGTAGAAGTGTGGGGCTGAGTAGGCACTTCATCCATTTTCATCACACCTACACCAGAAAACAATTAAGTCAAAACCCTACACACATGTACTTTTGACCTGTAAGTGCCTGTATGCCCTCAACCAAGAACCAAGAAACAAAGAAAGAAATCTCCTTAATATATGCTCACAAAATGTGGACCAAAATCCAGGTACTAATTGCTTTTTTTCCTCGGCCTTCCAGGAGAATGGTTTTCACCTACATTTCTGGTTAAGCCGCCCTGGGTGAGAGGATCAGAACCCGAATGTAGTTTTATTTAGCAGTTTAGTATTTGTTTGTTGTTTATTTATTGAAAATCAAAGTGCTTACCAAAGAAGTTCTATGAAAAGGGCATATTGATATCTGAACAGTCCCATTGCTGGGTGTTTTACGAGGTCATGCTATAGTAGTTAACATATTAAACTTATTGGTGGTTGGGAAGGAGTGTGTCGCAGTAAATGAGGACAACACAAGACATGCTTAAAAAAATGTTTTATTGTGAATTTGATCAAAAATGTGATCTCTTACACAGAAATGTAATGTATACATATACTAAAGGAAGAAAAAAAGAAATGTATACAATCACTACATTCATTATTACATTTTTAAATCACATCAACATTATTTAAAACAAGTATCACATACAATTTCAACATTATATACCATAGCTAGTACCCAGTTAGGTCTAACTCATTTAGCATTTGTATTATTACATATGTTAAGAACAATTCGGATCCCGCGGACATTCAGAGCCATATATTGTCTAAGTTTACAAACTCATTAGCCCTGTGAAAAAAAACACCCAAAAATTTAGTTCTAAATAGTATCAATGTTGGGCATTCCACGAGTATATGTCTCAGCGCTTCAGTTGTTAATACAATATTACAGCAAGGGCATATATATATATAAACGCAGTTTTAAAAATGTATTTCTCATGTTCGGACATGGATAGGGGTCTAAGCAGTTTGGAAGCTGGCCAAGCGGTTTATCAGTAAATGAAAAGGTTGAGTGTTATTTATAGCTTCTTGTTTGAGAAATAGTAAGCATCCAGTGTCTTTCTTTCAGTGCCTTTTTAACACTCCATGGGTTACTCACCAGCTCTAAGCACTTTCTGTGTAATTCAATCAAGAGTCCATCTGCCAGCGCTAACATTTCGTTCAAAAATTGTGAATTGTTCTCCCTCATACATTATGACACATTTAAACCAGTATTCCAGTGATAATTGTACCAGCTCTAAGCATAATGTTGCCATGGGAAAGGAAGGAGGGAGTCCCAATACCTTCTTCCATAATCTACCCTCCATCCTCTCCCAGGAGATGTTATATGGAGCTGGGTTGATCTCCATGGCATACAGAATATTAGGTATAACCTTGCCCGCATAGAACTTAATGAGAGGCTTAACAGAGAATTTACAGAATTTCTTTGAGATCCTTTTCATCTGGACTGCCAACTGATCGATCTTCCTTTCAATGCTCTTCACAAGTAGTATTTTATTTGACAGTTGAAACAGATTAAACCCGAGATATGAAGCTTTTTCCTTGGTCTCAATCTTTGTTTCATTGATAGTCTCGGGATCATCTTCGACTCCACACTCTCCTTCTCTCCTCACATATCTGACGTCTCTAAGAAGTCACACTACCAGCTACACCTCCTCAGAGGTATCCTTCCTTTCCTCTCCTTCCGCCAGAAACTCACTGTCTCTAGAGCCCTGGTTCTCTCGAAGCTGGACTACTGTAACAGCCTCTATCTAAATCTGCCTGCCTCTACTCTCCGCCCTTTGCAACTCATCCAAAACAGGACTGCGAGACTTGTCCTTGGCCTCAAGCCCAGGGACCGTATCTCTCCAGGACTGAAATCTCTGCACTGGCTCCCAGTGGCTGCGAGGATTAAGTTCAAAACGCTCTGCATTGTCCACAAGGCCTTTGGGGACTTGGGCCAAAATACCTTCAACTCTCTCTTTCTAAATATCTTCCTTCTCGAGCTCTTCGCTCATCCGCCTCCAACTCCCACATGGTCAGCCGCTTCTCCAAACAACGAGTTGGGGGCAGATCTCTCTTCGCTGCAGGGGCCTCCCTCTGGAACAGCCTTCCTGCCTCCCTGAAACTTGAGGAGAACCATCTCCGGTTCCGTAAGCACCTCAAAACCTTCCTCTTTGCCTCTGCTTTCTCTCCCCCTCTCCCCTGCTAAAATTACTGAAACTGCACTGAATCTGCAACTGGGCCACTCACCGATCTCGGTCCTTGGCCCAGCCACTCTCCCCTGCACTGCCTCCCTAGCAACCCCTGCACTGCGGGACTGTGTCTGTATCCCTAAAGCCCCCCTTCCCATCACTTGTCTGCATTTACCTTGCACTTGCCACCAGCTGGCCCTTGTTATTTATCTTGTATGCTAATAACCCTGTACTGCACTTTCCCCTCTCCCTTTCCCCCTTGCACTTACCCTTGCACTTGCGCGATCTGAATGACACCTGGCCTAGTAGGATCATTGTCTGTCTCCCCTTGTCCCCCCCCCACCTCGTCGCGCCTTGAAACACTTGTGCATAGGCGCGTTACAAATGCCATATCATATCATATCAGTCCAAAAGGCCCTTTTGGATATCCTTTTAGTTTTGCCAAAGATGATAACATTACTTTTTTGTTATTAATAATCAGATCATTGGCCTTTGCATACTCAGTCAATGCTCGAAGCAACCTCTGCAGACCAACGGGCAACCCATCTAAAAGTGCCACATTGTCAGCATATGAGAGCCAACTTATCGGGAGGCCTCCTATCTTTGCACTAATTAAGGCAGCCTTTCCCAGGGCCTCATTCAAATCAGCTAAATGCAGATTATTTAGGCATGGAGCCAGTACACAACCCTGGCCGAAACCTTTCTCCGCCAGGGTAGTATGGAAATTACCTGTTAAAGATCCCCCAGCGTCAAGTCTCACCCTCACTGAGGTTCCTTCATGTATACCCTGGTCGGGGCACGGAAAGCGTATTGGTGTCGGTACTCGATGACATAGCCAGGCTGGTTGATGCAGGACGGGAGGGGCCTCTGATTTTGTTAGATCTTTCAGCAGCCTTTGATACGGTTGATCACCCCATCCTGCTGATCCGCCAGTCCCAGATTGGGATCACCGGCCAGGTTTTATCTTGGTTTTCTTCCTTCCTGGCCGATCGCACGCCGGTGCTCTCTCTTCCTACGTTTCTTTCCCGCTCTTTCAATCTTAACTGTGGGGTTCCTCAAGACTCTGCCTTGTCGCCCATCCTCTTTAATATATATATCTAGCCCCTTATCTTCCTCATCCGCTCCCTCGGCGTCAGGTGCTATTCCTATGCCGACGACACCCAGTTCCTAATTCGTCTTGATTTAGATCCGAATGAGGTGTCGTCGCGCTTTCATATGTGCCTGACTGCTATAGGTGAGCGGATGGGCTGGAATTGGCTGAAGCTGAATGACGACAAGACAGAGGTGATGGTGGTGGGTGCCCCCCTGATCCTTCTCTCTGGGTGTCTTCCTTCTGGCCCTCTTCTCTTGGTTCTCTGTCGGTCCCTGTGACAAAGGTTAGGAATCTTGGTGTTATCCTTTCTGCCTCTTTGTCAATGCATGACCAAGTTTCTCCTGTGTGCAAAACCGGCCATTTTCATCTTAAGCTACTTAAAAAGGTTCTTCCGCTACTTCCTGTTGCTCTTCATCCTCCTGTTGTTACACCCATGGTGCTTAGTCGTCTGGATTACTGAAATTCATTGTATCTTGCGCAACCGAAAGGTCTAATCCAGCGGCTTCAGCGCCTTCAAAATTTAGCTGCTCGCGTTGCCACAGGCTCTCCTTATGGTGCCCACATTACCCCGGTGCTGCATGCTTTACACTGGCTTCCGGTTGGTCGAAGAATCGAGTTTAAGTCAATGTGCATCGTTTATTGTGCACTTTATGGACTGGGAGCTCAATACCTCCAGTCTAAATTCACCCGTTATCATCCCTCTCGTAGGCTTCGCTCTACTTCAACTGATCTGCTGGTTGTTCCTTCTTACCTCCGCAAACGCATTGGAGGCCGGGCCTTCTCAATTGCGACGGCCCAAATGTGGAACAATCTTCCGCCTATTATCAAGGCTATACCGAACCATCTAGTCTTTAGAAAATCCTTGAAGACTCTGCTTTCCTAATTTCCTTGGGGCCTATTGGATGGCCCGCCTCCTTTCCTCTCTTCAGCGCCAAGAGGCCTTTGGTGACCGTGCGTTCTAAAAGTTCAAATAACATAACATAACATATAGTCCAATTGTCAGATCTTGCTGTGTCGTGAAGACACAAGTTCCCCACAGAGAGAGGCAAGAACACTCTCTGTGCGAGCCTTGAGGCCACAGGTGTGGTTGTTGTTCACAGGAAGCAAGCGCTGCCGAGGACCCCAAGACTGTTGGAAGGAAGCAATGTATTAGCACAAACAGACACAGTACAATGATAACAGGCGTTTAATGCTATACAGAAAAAGCGCTTACCTAAACCCAGTAGGTTAGAGCTTGGTAGTCGGGAACTGTCATGCAAGGGGGCGCGTGAACAGTGACTTAAAGTCTGGCACCAGGTGGTAAGTACCGGCTATACACACCTGGATGATTCTTGAAGGATTCGAGGCACTTGGAAAAGACGTGGAGCACTTGGAAAACACCAGCAACAGTTCAGGGTTGATGCGAGAGCAAATCCATAACAGTCCAAAGGTCAAATTCGGGTACCGGTAGTAAGACGACAAAACCAGGGAAAACGAGGCAGCAATTCGTAAGTCATTATCAAAAGGTCAGAAATCCGAGTATCCGTGCAGAATCAATGACAGAACCAGGGAGTAAAGAAAGGGCAATCCGAAGTCCGTGACCCGAGGTCTTAAATCTGTGAAGTCTTGAGTCAAAACTCTGAACAGTGTTGTGAGAAAACAGCTGTGAAGCAATGAGCCTTTGAAATGTCCGGCTTTTATGAACGGCTCCTGATCACGTGAGCGGAGGTTAGATCACGTGATCGGGGAAGCATCCCGTAACCAGGAAATGATCGCAGTCGGCTGATCCTGCCTGCTCGTATCCTCCACGGCAGTTGCCAAAGTAGGCGAGGGACCCAATGCGGTCGCCTTCCGCCCCTGCCTCGGGACAAGGACTGTTCACGCGTCCCACGCACAACAGGTAACGTGTTACTGCTAGGAACTGGAGGTGCCTTGGAGAACCTAGTGGAACTACGTGTCGGGGAATCTATGAGAGTGCGGACGTTACTACATCTGTTGGCATGAGCAATGCGCATGGTGGTACCCTTTCTGCTGCGCATGACAGAGCCCCCCCCAAAGGCTCACGACCACGTGGGCAGGAGGGATGCTCCAAGTGAAAACAGGAGACAAGGCATGGGGCATGGACGTCACCAGTAGGAACCCAACACCGCTCCTCTGGGCCAAAACCAACCCAGTCCACCAAATACTGAAGACTGCCCCTAACCATACGGGAACCTAGAATGTCAGCGATCTCAAACTCCTCAGAACCACCCACAGAAACAGGACATGGGGAATCCCGAAGACGGGTAGGAGCGGGACAGGGTTTTAGGAGTGAGGTGTGAAACACGGGGTGAATATGCCAGGATGCGGGAACTGAAAGGCGATAGGCCACCGGATTGATCACCTCGGAAATCCTATAGGGGCCCACAAACCGATACAGTAGCTTGCGACAACCAGGCAATCGGAGATGGCGTGATGAAAGCCAAACCCTATCCCCCTATAGCATAGGTAGGAGCCTCAGCCCTCCGCTTGTCAGCCGTAGATTTCAAGGATACCTGAGCCTCACGAAGATGGGCAAGCGTCTGTGCATGAACGGCCGACAGGTCACGGGCACAAGCCACAGCTGAAGGACTGTCAGAAATGGTGAAATCAGGAAGCGGCAAAGTACGAGGGTGCTGACCGTACAAGACGTAAAAGGGAGAGGAGCCAGTAGATGAATGTAGTGCGTTATTGTATGCAAATTCAGCAAGGTGTGGGACATTGAACCAAGATTGTTGGTGTTGTAAAATGAGGCAACGTAGGTATTGTTCCATGGCTTGGTTCACCTTCTCTGTCTGGCCATCCGTTTCCGGATGATAAGCAGAAGAAAATCGGGAGTCAATCCCCAGGAGTCCCGTTAATGCTCGCCAAAACCGAGATGTGAACTGTGGCCCCCTGTCCGAGATGATTATAGTCGGTAACCCAAAGAGACAGAAGATGGACTTGAAGAAAAGGTTTGCCAACCCGGGGGCAGAGGGAATGCCCGAACAGGGAATAAAACGAGTCCTTTTTGTAAAGGAATCGATCACCACCCATATTTTGTTGAAGCCTTTGATTCGTGGTAGGTCTGTCACGAAATCCATCGATATTGTGTGCCAAGGTCTAGGGGGCACAGGCAATGGATGCAGGAGTCCTACAGGGCGTCCCGGCGATGTTTGCACTGGACACAGACTGCACACGTGTTCACATAGCATTCGACATCCCGTTTCATGGACGGCCACCAACACCATCGCTTAAGGAGTGCCAGCGTCCACTTCTGACCGGGATGCCCATTAATGGCACTGTCGTGGGATCATTCCAAAGTGAGGTTGCGGGTGTCAGCGGTGGGTAGCAGTCTGTTTTGGATAAATGGTAGACCATCATGAAACACCGGGTTCCACTCGGACAGTTGTTGGGGGTGTTGTGATACCCATGTACGGATCAACGATAGCAGTGGCAGAGGAGGGGTACAGAGGCAGACGACACGTTGGTCTAGTAAGGTTTCAGGGAACACGGGCAAGGAAACCCCACCAGGGGAACGAGATAATGCATCAGCTTTCCCATGAGATAAACCCGATCGATGTTTGATTTGGAAGTCATAGGCCACAAAGAATAAATGCTACCGCACCTGACGACTATTGAGACATTTAAGTGAAGCCAGGTCCTGGAGATTGTAGTGATCCGTGAATACTGTGACTTGATGCTTTGCCCCTAACAGGTGATGCCGCCAGACTTGAAAGGCATCCTTGATCGCCAATAATTCTTTTTCTGTCACTGTATAATGGCTTTCAGCAGGTGAAAACTTCCGGGAATGAAACGCCACCGGATGTAACTGACCAGAAGAAGGACAATGTTGGGATAGCACAGCGCCAAGAGCAAAAGAAGACGCATCTGCTTCCACGATGAAGGGAAGTTCTGGGTCAGGATGCTTTAGGACGGGGGAAGTGGCAAATGCTGATTTCAATGCATCAAAAGCTACCTGTTGTTCGTCTAACCACAAAAATGGTACACTAGGGCTAGTCAGTGCAGTAAGTGGTGCTACAATGGATGAAAAACCATGAATGAACCGCCTATAGAAATTCGAGAAACCCAAGAAAGACTGCAAGGCTTTAAGGTTACTGGGTTTCGGCCAATCCAACACTGCTCGGACCTTGGAATGATTCATGGCTAAACCCCCCGCGGTAATGTGGAATCCCAGGAATTCTACACTGTTGGTGTGGAACTGACACTTCTCGGCTTTAGCGAAAAGCGAGTATTGGCGGAGACGGGACAAAACCTTGCGGACATGTGTCACATGCTCTTTCAGGTTTTGTGAAAATATGAGGATGTCGTTGAGCTATACTGCAACACACACGTCCAGCAGGTCGTTGAATATTTCCTTCATAAACCGTTGAAACTTGGCCGGAGCGTTACAAAGCCCAAACGGCATAACCACATATTCAAACAACCCATAGCGGGTGCAGAATGCCGTCTTCCAATGGTCTCCAGGACGAATCCTGATTAGGTTGTATGCTCCACGGAGATCGAGCTTCGTAAATATGGTGGCATAGCTTAACCGGTCCAATAACGGGGTGATCAAAGGTATTGGATACCGATTTTTTATGGTGATGGCGTTCAGGCGGCGGTAATCCACACAAGGACGCAGGTCGCCCTCCTTCTTGGGAACAAAAAAGATGGGACTGGCAGCCGGAGAGGTGGAAGGGCATATGTGACCAAGTTTCAGAGCCTTTTGGATGTATTCCTTTAGGGCTTGTTCCTCTGAGGGGGACAGTGAGTAGATCCGTCCAGAAGGAATGGCGGAATCGGGGATTATCTCAATAGGGCAGTCATAAGGACGATGAGGAGGAAGGACTTCAGAAGAACCTTGATTGAAAACCTCCTGGAAATCCTGATACACCACGGGAAAACCTGCTGCAACGGTCCCCACCAGGTGCAACTCTGAAGTGGAAGCAATGTCATTGTTCAATGTAAGTTGAGCGATGGCACCCAATGCAAGCGGAGGTGACCCAATGCCCTCAGGTGCGGTGAGGCAAAAATTCTGACATAGCTCAGACTCAAAATGGACTTGCCCAGACTTCCAATCAATCAATGGGTTGTGCTCTTTCAACCACGGAATGCCCAGAATCAGACCAAACTGTGGCATGGAAATTAGATCGAATTAAATGGTTTCCTGTTGGGTGTTTTGGATGTTCAACGTGAGTGGAGCTGTCTGCTGCCTGATCGGGCCGGATGTCAGGGCCGTGCCATCAACTGCTTGTACAGGCTCTGGGCAATGTTTGTTAACCAAAGGAAGATTCAAAGACCCTGCTAACATGATGTCTATGTAGTTTCCAGTGGCACCTGAGTCAATAACGATGGAGACCGGATGAGTGATATCTGGTGTGGGTTTCAATGTAGCCTGCACAACCACTGGCCTAACACCCCCAAAGGCAGGCACTGATTCGGAGGAAAAGGAAGGGAGGCTCAATCCAGTCCTCAGATCTAGGGTCGAGCATTCCGAAAAACCAGGTTCTTTAGCTTGGGGCGTCGGGGATAGGTTTTCACAAAATGTCCATTTAAGCCACAATAGTAGCAGGCATTATCAATTCTTCGGCGCTTCCTCTCTATGGGTGAAATAGGGCTGCGGATTCTGCCTACTTGCATGGGTTCACCGGCTGTGTCTGTGGAAGAGGAAGCCGGGGCTATATTAGAGAACCCCGCTTCGGATTTGCGTTCAGAACACTGTGCGTCAATCTGTAGAGCGAGATCTACTAATTCAGTGTGCTGTGTAGGCAGAGAGGGAACGACCACCATAGCGTCTTTCATATAGTTACTCAAACCCCTATAGAACACCACAGCCTTTTTTGTTTCAGGCCATGAGGTCTCGAAAGCCAACTGATTGAACCTGGTGATGTATTCTATGAGAGAGCCTTTTCCTTGGGTTTGGTCCAACAACTCGAGATCTCGGGACTGGGCCTTATGCCGGGTATCAAAAACGTGAGTCATTTCTGTCACTAGCAGCTCGAAATCGTAAAGAGCGGGGCTGTCAATTTCGAGTAGAGGGTTGGCCCAGGCTGCAGCAGTACCAGCTAAATGGGATAAGTTAAATTCCGCCTTTGTGGTGGAATCAGGGAAGGCCAGGGGTCTACAGAGAAAATGCAATTTACATTGGTTGAGGAACGTGCGAAATCTCCTGGGGTCTCCATGAAACCTTTCCGGGGCTGCTAGTGGGAATGGAGTGGGTACAATTACAGGAACTTGTGGTGCGGCAGAGGGAACAACGGTTTGTACTGTCGGGGGTTGGGCAGCGGCGTCCCCAAACTCAGCATCAGCGGGTAAGGGGTGCTGAGCCCTTTGAATGGAGTTTAGGCACTGGTGTATAGCCGTATTGGCGGCCGCCATATCTGCCCTCAGTACTGTGATTGCTTGCACCAATGCAGCCACGGGGTCATCCGCTGCGGCATCCATACTCATCACGACAACAGTGGCTTCACAGTCTGTCAGATCTTGCTGTGTCGTGAAGAGCATAACGGCCTCTGTCCCCAAGTTCCCCACAGAGAGAGAGGCAAGAACACTCTCTGTGCGAGCCTTGAGGCCACAGGTGTAGTTGTTGTTCACAGGAAGCAAGCGCCGCCGAGGACCCCAAGACTGTTGGAAGGAAGCAAGGTATTAGCACAAACAGACACAGTACAATGATAACAGGCGTTTAATGCTATACAGAAAAAGCACTTACCTAAACCCAGTAGGTATGAGCCTGGGAGTCGGGAACTGTCGTGCAAGGGAGCGTGAACAGTGACTTAAAGCCTGGCACCAAATGGTAAGTAACGGCTACACACACCTGGATGATTCTTGAAGGATTTGTGGCACTTGGAAAAGACGTGAAGCACTTGGAAAACACCAGCAACAGTTCAGGGTTGATGCAAGAGCAAATCCATAACAGTCCAAAGGTCAAATTCTGGTACCGGTAGAAAGACGACAAAACCAGGGAAAACGAGGCAGCAATCCGTAATTCGTTATCAAAAGGTCAAAAATCCGAGTATCCGTGCAGAACCAATGACAGAACCAGGGAGTAAAGAAAGGGAAATCCGAAGTCCGTGAGCCGAGGTCTTAAATCCGTGAAGTCTTGAGTCAAAACGCTAAACAGTGTTGCGAGAAAACAGCTGTGAAGCAATGAGCCTTTGAAATGTCCAGCTTTTATGAACGGCACCTGATCACATGAGCGGAGGTTAGATCACGTGATCGGGGAAGCGTCCCGTAACCAGGAAATGATCGCAGTCGGCTGATCCTGCCTGCTCGTAACCTCCACAGCAGTTGCCAATGTAGGCGAGGGACCCAATGAGGTCGCCTTCTGCCCCTGCCTCGGGACAAGGACTGTTCACGCGGCCCTCACACCACAGGTAATGTGTTACTGCTAGGAACTGGGGGTGCCTTGGAGAACCTAGCGGAACTACGTGTCGGGGAATCTATGAGAGTGCGGGCGTTACTACATCTGTTGGCATGAGCAATGCGCATGGTGGTGCCCTTTCTGCTCCGCATGACACCAATATAGCTAAGAGTGATGTAGGAATCCCCCACTTCTTTAATTTACACCACAATAGTTTCCTATTTACAAGAACAAATACTTTTGAAAAGTCTATTAGTGCAACATACATTTGATTTGGAAAGCCCTTCACAGCATTCCCTTTACCATCTTTGATCAATGACAATATAAGGCCATTGAGCATGACCAATTGGCCCTTTCTAAATCCACATTGATTCCTTGGTAGAATGTTACTGTTCCTGGTCCATAACTCCAATTTCTCCAGTATTATAGCTGAGAAAGGTTTATTATCGCAGTCCAAGATGATAATCAGCCAATAATTAGATCAGACCGATTGCCCTTCCTGAAGATAGGTACAATTATGGACTCTTTCCATGTTATAGAACACGAGCCAAGAATATCATTAAACAAATATGTCAGTACCAAAGACCAAGTGTCCGCATTGAATTTAAGAATACAATTCGTAAGTCCATTAGGTCTTGGGACATTTGAATTGGATGATTTTATTATGAAACACCTGATGTCTTCCAGATCAAAGTCAAACATCCAGGTTCCATGCTGAGTCCCACCCATAGTTGATCTTATTGGCTCGTTGCACATTTCAGCCCAATATTCCTGCCACTGACCTTCCTCTGCTGAATTACTTTGAAATTCCGTTTGCTTAGCTGTATCCAAGTTAATCAGGGACCTAGTGTTGCTCTGTGAGAGCTAACATCATCCTTTCGCCATCCGCCTGGATTAACTGGAATTTCTGGGTCTGCAACCAGTTCTTATAGGTTCTTACCAAGGCCTTCCTGTTTTTACAGCATGTTTCAGCATCCAATACCTCCCGTAGTAGTGCTGCAAGTTCTGCCCCCTGTTTTTTCTTGCGCTCCCATATTAAAGCATTGAATACGTGTACATGAGGGATATTCCTTTTCATGTTCTTTTTCTCTGTTTCACTCTCCCAAATGAACTCGTTAAATGATTCACTGGTGTATTTCATATATATATATATATATATATATATTTACATACATATACATACATATATATACAGGCCACTGGTGTACTCCTCCGACCGGTTTCTGTGCCAATACACGTCATCAGGGAGGCTGGGTGGACTTGCAGCTCACCGCAGGTGCAGGTGATAAAAATCTGCTGCAAGGGCTACTGGTAGATGTAGTCATCTGGTCAGCAGAGAAAACGCTCACGCCCAATCCCACAGTGGAGAAAGGGGGGGAGTTTTCTCTGATGACCAGATGACTACATCTACCAGTAGCCCTTGCAGCAGATTTTTATCACCTGCACCTGCGGTGAGCTGCAAGTCCACCCAGCCTCCCTGATGACGTGTATTGGCACAGAAACCGGTCGGAGGAGTACACCAGTGGCCTGGAAGGTCATGCAGAGAATTGGAGTGCGCACCTTTCCTTGTTTTTCCACATATACATATATATATATATATATATATATATATATATATACATATATACACATTCCCAACGCCCTTAATCAAAAGTTCTAAGCTTGTTAAATTGGCTCCATTTCGGCTAAGCTTTCTGAGTTGGATCCCCCACTGCTTACTACCAGCCCCTGTAGCAGCTCCATGGGATGAATTTTAGCATACTACTCAAGTGTGGCGAACAGTATGTTATGGTCGCTCAGATGTGTGGCGATAATCTGAAATCTATCACATCATTTATACATTGGACGAGATAATATTAAATAATCAATGTTAGATGTTTGGATACCCCTTTTAATGTAGCCTTTTTTTACCAAATCCCCCTTCACATTACCATTGACCACCAGAAAGTCCCAATCTTCACACGCTACGCTAACAGTGGTGCTAGATATGTCAAAGTCACCAACATGATTTGTGTTGAAGTCACCTGCCAAAATAAAATGGCAGACCTCAGTAAGGCACCAATCCTCCACACACTCTTTGATGTGAATTATAAAGTCGGTAATCCCCACTAGCCATTCGTTATTTCTGCTCAAGATCCTTTGGTAACATCCCTCCATTTTATAATTGGTCTTAATGACCAAAATCCAAGGGAAAGATTTCGAGATTATCTCTACGGAGCTGAATTTTGCACTTCAAAAAGCTCACAACAATCCTCCAGCCGGTCTACCTACACCAGACTTCCAGGCCAGCGGTTGCATTATTTCAAAGCTATCTATCCAAACAGAATTCAACAGCCATGTTTTTTGTAGTAAGACAAGGTCCCCCTTTGAGAATATTTGTTCTGACTTTCATGTTTCATGAAGCTGTCATCTCCTCCTGTATTCCAGACAGCCACTCTAAGTGGTTCCCTTGTCAGAGATCCCCTTCCCCTAACAGTTCCTTCACCAAATCGCTTTTTAGCGCTTCAAGTAGCTCAGCCCATTTACCCTGCAACTCTCATATGGAGAGATTTCTCAGTTTTTCTTTTAGTGACGATACCTATGAGGATTCTCCTCCTTTTAGATCATTCTTGCCCGCTTTCCTTTTCAATTCACCCCTATGATCACTTTCTATTAAGCTATCTTTGATTTCCTTTCTTTCTTGATAGACCATATATCCCAGATCTAACAAGGCCTCCCTTTCTTCTAGGATTGTTTTCCCCACAAATATTGATTTTAGATGTATCTCAACTAAGTCTGTCCTTTTTTCATACGGAAATCTCACAACCTTTATATTATCTGAGGAGATACTCTCCAATTCGGGCAAAGCCTGTAACAATTTTAGAACATTTCTTCAATTTATTATTAGATTTAAGTGAATGTTAGGTCTTAGTTCCATATACAGCTTAAATATCTCATAGTCTTGCAGCTTTGTCCCCCCAGTCTTTTTGTCCACTTGTTCAAATCAGCCCTTTTCATTCATTGTTTCTTTGACTGCGAGCACAGATGGAGGGGCTTCCTTCATATTAAAAAGCTCCATTAGACACTCTCTATCTCTCTCTCCTGTGTGGCCCCTCTTTCTAGCAGCATAGTGGGATCATTCACATCATGCTATCTACTCACCACACGCCCTTTCGAGGTTCCCTCAGAGTCGGACCCCAAACTTGTCTTCCTATTATTAAGCAGAGACTTTGCCAGGGGATCCCTCGGGGCCTAGCGTTTCTCTGGTTTTTAAAGATAGCCTTCCAGGTTCTAATCTCTTTTCTCCTTCTATCCATCTCCTCCAATCTAGCCTGTGATAGATTGATCGTGCTTTGCACTGCTATTACTTGATTCTTACCTGACGGACCGGGCACGTCAGCTCTGTCCTCTGCATTTTCGTTACTAAACCTTGATGGTAGCCTTTCTCTGAGTTTCATCTGAACTTTTCCCGGGGGTTGTTTGACGCAACGTTTGGCAGACAGTGAGGCTTTTTGTTTTTTCTACCAACCCAAGACAAGGGTTGATATTCTTATCTGTTAGGCCAACAGCTTCATGTCTTACTATATCCTTTTGCGCCTCCATCCTCTTGCCTCACAGAATCTTGTTCCAATGATGTACCTGTGCCCATTGTGTCAGCCAATGCAGCTCTTCGATATTTTCGGGAATCCAGGTGGAGCTGATTTTTCCTGCCATTTTACATTTTTTTCCGGGCCTTTTTTGAAGGTTTTTTCCCCAGTCCCTCCCCTTCATTCTGTTTCTCCTGCTGATGCTCTTTTTCCTCATATATTTATATATTATCTACCTCATTTTCTTGCATTGCTTTTTCATATGAGCCCTCCCTTATTTTATTATTCACCATGTCTTCTGTTTCGTGTGCTTATCTCTAGTGATTTTTTGCTCACCTTTCGTGTGTTTTAGCATTAGGGTAGATAATGGGCCTCATTACGAGGTGGGCGCAAAGGGATACCGGGCACCGTTAAGGACACCGATGCCGGTAATCCCTTTGCGCCCTATTCCGAGGTCCCTTAGCGGGTCCCTTCCTTAACGCCTGGTTTTACGGGGCCCATTAAGGGACTTCAGAGCTAATAATGGTACTGCAATTTGCGGTACCGTTATTAGCACCTTCCCATTCCCATTGAGCCCTATGGGGGCTGAAATGGGAGTGGGGAATGGCTTTTTCAATGGGGACTTACCGGTCCAGCAAAGGTTGGACTAGACCGGTAAGTCCCCATTGAACCAGGGCGGACTTGGTACCATTATTGGAGGCAGTCATGGCACTAATAGCGCCATGACTACCTCCAATCTCAGAATGAGGCCCAATATATCTATTTTTACATTAAATTCACAGAGGATGAGTGTATGTGCTTTTACTTCATCTTTTATGTTCTCATATAGTTCAACTGATGCGCTAAGAACTGTATTGAGTGCCGAAATAGATGGTGAAGGTAACTTCCGCTTTATCTGTTTAACTCCCACTCATACTGTTAGTGATTTCAGCCAGTAACTGTGATGGAGAGCCCGTTGCCAAATCAGAGAGCTCATAAAAGGACACTGTCCCCACAGGCCATCCCCACCATCATCAGGCAACAGCAACATCAACTTCTCTGGTGCTGGGGTGAGGACAGGTGCTCCGTGACCCACCCCTTTCCTGGTCCCCTGTGATGTCCTTGTGCCCCCCCTGCCACCTCCCACCCCCTCACCCTTTTCTTGCCCCTCATTATGCCCTCCCCTTCTGCTTTGCAGCTCTCTTCTTCCCTCTTTCCTTCTCCCTTATCCTTTCTGACACCCACCCACCCACCCCCCCCCCACACCTCTTTCACTACAGGAGTTGTCTTGATTCACTATTGTCTCACCATCACCGGCCTGTTGACAATGCTTGGATTTAACTGTATGAACCCACTGACTTTGTGTTTCACCTTCTCAACTCTCATGCTGGACCTCCCTGGGATCTCGCACTCAGGGTGGCTCTGAATCATGCTGTGCCATTCTCGATTCCTTGCCTACATTCTCTGTTCCCTGCAACGTTATGTGTTTTACTGACCTCTGCAACTGTATTCACTCTCCCCTCTGCTTATCTGCTCTATTTCATTTTTTATGCTCTGTTCTCTCCTCCTCTCCCTTCTCCCTCACTCCCTTTGTTTTCTATGCACTTATTCTATCAGAATTATCCCTTGACCTGGTATGATAGCAACAATATGTGTCTCCTCACCGCACCCCATATTTGTTCTCCTTCCACCCTTCCAGCACTATCTAAATTGTCATCAGGCCGAGTACGATAGTCATCCCTTCTCCCTCTCTTCTTGTAAAATTCTAGTTCTACCAGAAATGTTGTCAGGCCTAGTACGGTAGTCCAAAAAAAGGTAGCAGGCGCACCTCTCTCGAAAGAACATGGCATGATAACCAGTTCAGTGGTTTTTCGCAGCCATGTGCTTTTTGCTCACTGTACCTTTCATAGATGGGAAATATCCATTTGCATATCAGTCTTTGTCCCGCCCACATGGGCAGTCCAGCACCATAATGCTATGGCAATTCCTGTAGTTACCTGTCTGTTTCCCATTCCTTCCTATCTGTGTCTTTGCACTTGCTCTATCTGAAATGTCGCCAGGCCGAGTACGATAGTTAATTTCACATTCTTGTTGTTCATGTCCTGTAAGAATGTCAACTCATTTTTCCCTCTCTTTCCGTGAAGCGCTTTGAAACACATTGTGTATAGGTGCTATATAAAAAAACGATCATATCATTTCGGGTCTGGCGGTAACCCTGCCGGTATCACCGGCAGGTTGCCACCAGATCCGTAAAAATTATCAGCGCCTAAATAACCGGTAACACCAAGGTATTACATTCCCTGGTGGCCGAGAAGTCAGGCGCTGGTATTACTGTTAATCCCCATTCACATGAACTAGCACCGTTAACAACAGTGACACTGCTCCCGTCAGAACTCTGCATGTGGGTGCCGTCCCACCCGGCAGGTCTGACCATGGGGGCGGGCCGGACGGCACCCACCCACAGAGTCGTACTGTGCCGGTCCAGTAACAACGATGCCGGAAGGCTTACCATCACAGTTGTTACCGGAACGGCACAGTCATAATGAAGCCCACTGTCTCTTGATATTTTTGTTGAGAGGCATGGGCAACTCCATGGTCAATCTGACGGGGCTCAATATCTGCTTCTCCTTTGCTTTTCACCAAATTCCCAGTACATATACCTGCTCGCTCCAAAATGATAATGTCTGTAATATCTCCAGGAAACCATGGGATGGCAGATGTAGATTGTGCCAGTCCTCGAAGGTCTGTACTAGAGCCTATTTGCTCATAGTTCTCACCGGTTTTGGGAACCGTACCTACTGTAATATTCAGCTGGGGCTTCGTTTTCGGGGCGGTAAGCCTCTTCATTCCCCCCTCTATTGTGTAATCAACACATGCATTAGTAGTAGCAGTACAGTAGGCCTGTTTTTCCTAGTGCTCATTTAGCATTTTGTCTGCCATTACAGCAGATTGAAGTAAATAGTTCCTCCTCAGTGATTTTTTTACGCAGACTCGTTTGAGCTTTAGAAACATATCCAAATTTCCATAGTTGATCTTCCGCTTCCTTACTCAGCGTAGGACTTCATGAAATTTTGGAAACTACTGGTGTTTTCTGTAGTACTTCCAGGACAGAGGGGGCTGTTGATTCCTCATTATTGGTGGCATATTTTCACAATTAGTCTCCCAAAACAAAATAAAATAAAAGGTGGTCCCCCAAGTCAGTTTTTACAAAAATGGGTCAATTTAACAGGACGTTGCTTAATTTCAAAATTTTACCGCGCCCCCAAATGGCCAGCAAGGCGAGTTCAAAGGCTCTCCCGGCCAACAGGCACTCACTCACTGTGACGGTTGTGCGGTTTACAGTGAACCGCTACAATGAACGGTATCAGATATTCTTAAAACCACCACCTCATAGCAAGTTTACTTCAACCAGGATAAGGAAACCCCCAACTGTTAGTCCTTAACAGCGTTTTAAATGCTGTGAAGGAGACAATTTACCCCCCAATTAATCGTGGGCCAAACCTGAGCTCAAAGCCCACAGTCACTCGAGTGTGATCCCAGACCGTGAGTCAGTTAAGCAGGTAATGTGGCTGATTCGATGCCATTCGTCAATAGTTATCAAATTTTTCCCAAACCGAGTTCAAGGTCATAGTACCACAGAGAAAGTACAATAGTGCAGATAAACCCCCTGAGCCGTTTTCCATATTGTTGCCAGAAACAGTCTTTTTATCAATGTTTAGCCAAGTTCAGGTGGAGAATGTGGTAGTAATTCGGGCAAGCAGTTCTCCTCCATCGATCGATCACAAGCACTCGTTGTTCCTCTGCTTTCAAAAAAGATTGGCAATCCTTATATATATATAGCGAAGTTGCGCTAAGGCAGATGTAATACACATTTTCAGGAGGAATACTTGCTTTTTCAGAGGCCTCTATCATCTGGGAGCTTCAAAACACAGTAGCGTTTTTCAAATGCAGGTCCAAAGTGGTCCAACAAGTGGCGTTCAGCAACGACCACCTCCATCTAACACCTAACACTCCCAACACTCTCCGCATGCTCCGCTGGAAGGGATAGTACTTGTATCAGCGTGCAGCATGGAGAGTATAGACAGCAACAACTGACTTTGTTAATATGCTCCTTGGCAGTGGAGTAACTTTGCTGAAAATGTTGGGGGCTACAAGACATCTGAAGAAAAGGTGCCCCAGCCAAATGAATGGGGACAAAATGGTGTGCCATGAAATTATACCCATGCTCCTTGGTGAACAATGTGAATACAGCGAGTGTCTCCTTCCAACACCTAACACTCGCAACACTCTCCCATACAGATGTGCAGTCCAACAGTGACGATAGTCATTGGAAGACATGGTAGTAATATACTACTCTAGAGCTTCATTTTGGGGGAAAAGGTGGTTCTTAAGTGTGATCTTGAAGCCAGTCCAGTTGGAATGTCCTTATTGTCAGGACATAGGGAGTCCCATTGATGGGGGGGATGGGTAGGTGAAAATGAAAAATATGGAGACAGCAGGGTGGATGGGAGATGGATAATGTGAGAACAGTTTTGGAGCACAGAGTGCAAGGTGGGCACATTAAGTCAGATAAGCGGGTGCTCGTCCAATGGTGTATTTAAGCACAAAAGATAAGCGGGGGCTCGTCCAATGGTGTATTTAAGCACAAAAAATGTGTATGGACAAGCCGGCTCTGATCTCAAGGAGCTCCAGCTGGTACAGGGGACATCCCAGACTAGGTCAAAATCAAGCCTGTCCCCTCCTCCATAAAAGCCATAGAGTTTGTCGCCCACGCCACTCTTTCAGTTCATCTATAAGTAGTAGTAACTCAAACACTCATGCACATGTGATGCCCAAAATGTTATTTATGCATTAAAATGCCCATGTGGGTTATACTACGTAGGCATGACCACAAGGAAAGTTAAAATTAGATGGTCTGAGCATAAATCAAATATCCGCACCAAGAGTCCCAAGTCACCAGTATCACTACATTTTTCTGAAGCACGGCACACCATTGCACAATTGAAATGTGTTATATTGGAGCAAATCACAGCAGGAAGCAGGGGAGGCGATATACAGCGTAAACTGTTACAACGTGAAATTTTGTGGATTGACTTGCTGGACTCTTTAAGCCCACGTGGCATGAATACCGAATTCGACCTCATGTGCTTTGTGTAACTGCATATTTGGAAAATTGTTAATCACTATGCTCTGCTTGCAAAAATATGTCACTGTAATAGTGCTACTTACATTCTTTTTTTATGTCTGTGGTTATACTGCAAATCCAACAGCTTGTACCATCTACACATGGGCTTCATGTATGACGTACTGTTTTACTGATTCTATTACTCCATGACGACTACTATTGCCCCCTCTTGAGCTTGGTCCAGCTCTTTTTATCTCCCGATGACTGAAGTTCCTCCAGGTCTGTGTCCATCCTTTCATTTATTCTTTCAGTTTCTTGTTCAGTTGCCCTGTCTGCCAGTGTCCCCTCTGCTGTATCCTCTATTTCTTCCCCGCCTCTGGATATTGTACTTGTTTTGTTCCCTTCAAGCATGCCACGCATGGTCTTAATACCTTATTCCACTGTTATTGAGCATTGGTTCTCTCCCGAGTTGTTTGGTCTCCTGCTACCCCCGCCCTTACCCAGACTTATGAGCTGCCTTATACACCTTTTCCTTGGCGGCCTTAGAGTTCTTTTTTCATTTTCTGCCCACCTTCGTGCCGTGGGGGCACCCCGTAGTTCTCCTGAGCTACGGTCGCTGCCCCCACGCGCGCGTTATCTTTACTCATTTTCCATGCACTTACCTCTAAGACACCCCTTTATAGTATCGCTCTACCTTGCTCATAGCATTGCTGCCCGGCCCAAATTTCCTCGTGACCTCCTGGCCGCATATCTTTTAAGTTGTTATTGATATCCCTATGGCAACACCACACTCAGCTTCCCACACCAAGATGGACGTCCCCATGGTGCACTCGCGCGCATGCGCGAGGTTACCATGACAACGCTTTTGTTGCCTGCTAACGGTCACTCTGCTCGCACGTCTGCAGCGAGAGGACCTGTTGTCTCCTGCACTCGCAGGTAAGCTACTGTCTCCCTCTCGTGGGACCTACACCCTGAACCACCCGGTTCACGTTTCTTACTCTAATGAGACTTTTCGAATCGTGCTAGTATGCTCGTTTGTTATGCACGCATTCCAAGTGGATATACAGTTACATCGCAATCTTTCCACGTTTGTGTTTTACCCGATGGCTATGTGGTCGGCATATATGGGCTCTCCTCTGTTACTGGTTTTACCTCCCCTAGTTTGGTGTTATTTTTTTCCGCCTGTTCACTTAATCCTGCTTTCTTCTAAATACGGACTTTTAGCCTTTTTGCTTTCCTTAATGTTTGGTCCTTTGATCTTACCCCCTAGATACCTTAGCAACCTGTGGCTTCTTGCTACCCATTGTGCCTGTTTGGACTCCTTGTCTGTGTCCCGACTCTTTCATCAGCAAGGTTAGTGACTTTGACTCTTTGTACTTAACTATTGGACTTTACACTTATTATAGAGTTTTACTGAAAAATCTTTTTTCTCTACTACCCCACAGAGACTGCGCTATGATCTAATGGTTATGCTTATGAAAAATGAAGTCTATCCCCTGAAGATGGTTCTTTGAACCGAAACGCGTCGGCCTTATTTTGTTACATCTTAATATGAGATTTCATTTGTAAACTTTAGTGGTTGAACCTATGCATTTCGAGCACTGTGAACTGTAACTGTTATACAGATTTGCATTTGTGTTACTCTATTAGAGCTGTTGTCCATCAACGCCTTTTTTTGTTCTTACTTATGTTATACTGAACATCCGTGGGTGCCCTTTTCCTATGAATAATAGAGAACACTGTCTGTTCTAGTTTTGTTTCACTCATGTACGACTTGTTGGATTATGAAGATTAAAATCCAAAAGTTAGCTCTTATGTTTGGGTTCTGAGTGTTCCATTTACTTTGCTACTTGTAGTTACAATTCATTGTTATTAACGCTGCAAAATTGTGTAATTACATTTACCTTTGTAAACCAAAGTAAGCTAGGTGGTGTTAGTACACCGTAGAATTTACGCCTTTTTGGGCGCCAAATGTTTAAATTAATTTTGATTTAAAATAGAGGGATGGTATGTCCCTTTTGAGTGCATCTAGGCTTGCTGTGTAGCAATACTCAGCTTTGGATACATACATCATATAGCCCCCACTTGATAAAATCCATTCAGACTTTACACAAACATTTAAGGTTGGGTCTATAATCTTTCAGAAAGCTTTTGTCCACATTCGCCAAACGGCAACAAAGTTATAAGCCATCTAAAAATGTTGAGAACCCCCCTCTAATTAAGCCGCCTCTTTACAAAATCCCACCAAACTTTATAAAAACATGTATATCTAGATTTAAAATAGTTTTGCAAACTTTTGTGTAGATTCGTCAAATGCCCCCCCCCCTTTTTTTGTTCCCTCTTGACAAAACAGCTCCATAACCATTCAGGATCAGGTCTAGAATCAAATTACAGACTTTCATGCAGTTTCATTGAGTGGCGCCAAAGTTAGAAGCCATCCAAAAACTGCTTTTCACCAACCCTGCAATGCAGAAATAGGCACTGATGTCCCTGAACATCTGAAGTGTTCGCGGACATCACAGGACTGTACCCGACCCTCCGGACTGTTCGCGCACTTCAGGGATGAAAAACACCTGTTTTTTGCCTTCCTAAGGCCGTATCCCATCCGCATCAACCCTCAACTCCCCAGAGATTGTTTGATAAGTTTGACAGGTTGTGTTTTTTAATATGTTTTACCGCAATGTTCGCAGACACCGGCACCTGTGCGCGAATTCAACATGGCGGGCGTTTCCAAAAATCTGACGCACTTCAGGCTTTTCACCATCAATCAGTGGGCACCTCCGATGTCTGCGGACATCACGTCACCTTCAAGGCCGATCGGATGCCCCTCTGTGCACTGAACAGGGGAGTGAGTCCGCGGACCGAACCCAGATCTCATGATTTTTTTTTTTACCTACTTCTGGACCATTTAAAAAAACAACTACTGGACGGATTTACACCAAATTTACAAAAGCACGCTTTTGGGACCAGGCCGCCACTCCTGCCGCAAATTTGGTGAGAATCCATCTAGCGGTTTAGACGTGAGCAACATTTCTTTTCCATTGCATCTATGAAATATTTTGGCTTAAAGCGCTGTACATAAAATTAAAAAACAAAATACAAATCTAAATGTAAGCATTTATATATTTATGTGCGTACCTTACCATGGTTTGTGTACTTTTCAAGCCATCTTTTATAAACATAGAAATATGTTTGTATATTTATAAAAGATGGCTTGCATATTACACAAACCATAGTATGGTAAGCATACAAATATATAAATGCTTACATGCATTTATATATTTGTTTGCACACCTTACTGTGGTTTGAGTACTTTTTTTAGACCAAGCCCATCCCACAAGCCACGCCCCTAAATGAGGGACCCCCTTGATTTCTTACTTCACTTAAAGCGCTGTACCTGACTGAAAGGCAGTGCTTGCTGTGACACAGCCGATTCGTTTTTAGCAACAGTGTTGCTGCAAGCGCTGCCTTTCCATTCAGCCGTTGTCAGGTTCTTCTCGAAAGGAGCACCCACAGCGGTTGCCTCAACACCGCTGATCAACTCTGACTGGCTGTTAATACTTCAAGCTGTGTGATTCACGCCCCTCTCGCCCCCAGTGATGGTGCCAAGCCTCGCCCCACAGTTTGAAGAACAATGCTTTACAGAGAGGTTCTTCGTTGACTTTGACTGATATGAAAAAGAATATTCCAATAAGGTGTCCTTTTTACTTCTGTAGGTTTCTTTATTCTGATCTCCTTATCTATACTGGGATGCTTATGTGGTCCCATAACGAATCCATCGTTCCCTTCTCTGGGCTTTAATATTACAGTCTCTTGCACTTCTCTGAGATGTGGAGGATCGGTCCTTTAATGATTTTCCATCCCCCTTCTGTGTCTCCCATTACCTGCTGTTTTTAGCGAGAACGTCACTGGTGCTTCTATTCGCTCAGGCCGTTTCTCTCTTTTCGTTGTCCATGATAACTCACAGGTTTTCTCTCTCTTCCAATCTCCTCCCCTCTAACATGAGACATAGCTGTGGGACTTCCCCAGCACACGTCTCGCTGTCACAGGTGGCTTCCCCCATAGCATCCTCTTCATCCCAGTTAAAGGGGCTTTTTCATTTTCATTTAAAGAAATATTTACACTGACTAATACTAATCTTTTGTTCTTAGCTGTCTTCCTAAAGTATATTCAAAGAGGTATTGTCCTCACAGGAGCCCTTGTCCCCAAAGGGGGAGTCTCTCCATGTGAGGTCCAACTTGCCTCAACCCCTAAGGAGGGTGTTGCAGAGTGGGCTCACCTCTCTAGCCTCGTTGGGGGAAGGCAGAGGGACAAATTCCTGCAATTCGTCACAGCATCCACTGGGTTCTCCTCCTTTCAACTACTTTACAGGAAAGTCCTAGCTATGGTATGAGAGAAATTAAAAACCCCATTAGGGAGACGATCTGGCCAGGTTTTACAAGGGTTATGCAAGTATGCATGATATTCATTTGAGAATTGGCTGCAAAACACCTGCCCAATATGGACAGAAAACCTTTTCCATTAAGAAGGCTGCCTTGCAAAACTGCAAGTTGGAGACAAGGTTTGGTGCTTTGGACAGCCACAGACAAGTTATTGGCTAAATGGGATGGCCCAAATTAGATTATGGATGTCATGACCCGGTGAAATTGCCCCTTCTGGACCTCATGGTCATTGTCACGAAGGGCTTGTACTCCTTCTTCCTCCCAACATGGCCGTACCAAGCTCCGTGCTACGCACTAAATTTCACGTCATGGCACGTACTATAAATTGCTCACGCCCCTGCGGGTCAGCGCGTCTCAACGCTATCTTCGGTAGTGACCCGACGTGTGCTTACTCTCTACATTGATTTCCTTGACCCTCCTGCTTCCTTCCTTGCCTTTATCCTGTTCCCGGATTTCCCCCCCTACTTACTCGTTCTTCGCTAATCCTGGATACCCTGGAACCACGAACTTCCCGGAACTCTGAACGCGTCCTGCAACCTGACGAGGCTCGGGCGAGCCTAGTCAAGACCCGAACCATCCACAGGAAGAGTCCTGCGGCCGAACAAGGGAGATCCCGATCACAGGTGAGACGGGGGCAGATTTACGACAGTTTGAGACGCCAAACGATCAATACGGATTCTACCATGGAGAATGCTATTCAGGACCTGATGCGCGGAATCCAAGAACTTTCCACAGAGATGCAGAATTTAAAAGCCGAGAATGCGGCGCTAAGACAGCTTGTCTTGTCACGTGACTCCGCGAACAAGGACAGCATACTATTGGGAGGAGTGGTTGATAAATACGACGGTTCAACAAAGACCTTACGTGGATTCCTGGATTCTTGTTTGGTACATTTTACCTTCAAGCCCTACTATTTCTCAACTCCTAGGGCTAAGGTGGGCTTCATAATATTGCATCTTTCCATAAATCATCATCAAGAAAGGATTGTGTTTGACATTATAAAATCAGCCCACTACCCCTTGGTTCTGGGCATGCCCTGGTTACAAAGGCACAATCCATATATTAACTGGACGGCCGGATCCTTATTCCTGGGCTCGGAGTTCTGTATGAACCATTGTTTCAACCTTCATACCTCAGTCACAGCTCCTATAAGTCTACCAAGGTGTCCAGAGACACCACTCATGGTTTCCAATATTGTACAAGTTCCAGAGATCTATCAAGGGTATGCTGATGTATTCTCTACTGCCATTGTTCAAGCCCTACCTCCACATAGACCCGAAGACTGTGCCATAGATACTGAACCCTCAGCAGTGATTCCCTTTGGCAGGATGTTTATCCTTTCAGAACCCGAAAAGAGAGCCCTCTGGGAATACCTAGACACTAATCTTGAGAACGGCACCATAAGACCTTCAAAATCACCAGCTGGTGCTTCATTGTTCTTTGTTCCGAAAAAGGATACTAAAGAGCTCAGACCTTGCCTGGACTATCGGGGCCTAAATCAATACACCCTGAAAGACAGATACCCTCTACCCCTGATCTCGGATATCCTTGAAGCTGTGAGAGGTGCAGTGATATTCACGAAACTGGATCTCCGAGGTGCTTACCATTTGATCCGTATCCGGGAAGGAGACGAATGGAAAACAGCCTTTAGAACACCCTTTGGTCACTTTGAATACCTAGTCATGCCCTTTGGTCTGACCAATGCTCCCTCAGTCTTCCAGCGTTTTATGGATAGGGTGTTCTCTGACATGTTATTTCTCAATGTTATCGTCTACTTGGATGACATATTGATCTTCTCCAAGGACTCCTTGAAACATGAAGAACATGTAAAAGCAGTACTTCAACGTCTCCGTGAAAATCAACTCTTAGCCAAACCAGGAAAATGTTTGTTTCATGTCACATCAGTTCACTATCTGGGATTTGTCCTCAGTTCAGAAGGAATTAGTATGGACCCTTCAAAGGTGAAGGCCATACTGACTTGGCCCGCCCCAACATCTGTTAAGCAAATACAATCCTTCCTGGGGCTTGCCAACTTCTACCGGAAATTTATTCCCACCTTTTTCAAGATTGTTCAACCCATTGTTAATCTCCTGAACAAAGACGTTCCATTTAACTGGTCTATACCACAAGACAAGGCATTCCAACGCTTGAAAGAAGAATTCACTCAGGCCCCCATCCTGGCCCAACCTGACATAAATCGTCCTTTTCTAGTGGAAACTGATGCCTCCAATTACGCCATAGGAGCAGTTTTAAAACAAGAATCCGATGATAAGTTGGAACATCCCATTGCTTATCTCTCACTGACCCTGACCACCAGCGAGGCTCACTACTCAGTTCTGGAGAAGGAGTTATTGGCAATTCGTCATGCCTTCACTGAATGGAGACATTTACTCCTGGGTGCTAAATATCCAGTTCAAGTCCGTACTGATCACCGAAAACCTTCAGATCCTACAATCCATGGAGTGCAGGAACAGTAGACAAGCTCGATGGGCCTACCTCTTTGCTCAATATCAATTTCAAATTTCAAATGTTCCTGGATCACAAAACTTGATTGCCGATGCCCTTTCTCGGCGTCCCGACTATGTTTCCTTGGAGGATAAGATCTCTCCAAAAATGTTTCCACCCACAATCTTTGTAGCTCAAGCGATCAATCTCCTGGAAGAAATCAGAGCACAGACTCAATTATCTGAACTCTGGAAGGACATATCGAAGAAAAATCCCTGGCGTCTGACAATCAAGGAAGGATATTTATTCAAGAACAATTCAGTGGTCATTCCTACAAAAGAACTTCAACAGAAGGTAATGAATCTATGCCATGATACTCTTCACTCTGGCCATCGAGGAGTAACCAACACCTTCCGTTTTATACAAAGACAGTTCTGGTGGCCAGGGATGAAGTCCGGTGTAGTTCAATACATCAAGACATGTGCTATTTGTAGTCAGAACAAGTATGATAATCAGAGGCCTGCGGGTCTGCTTCTACAACCTACGTTGCCAACCCGATCCTGGGAAGTTATTGCCACTGACTTTATTGTTGAATTACCACCTTCCCGAGGATATACAACCATTATGGTAACCATTGACTTGTTCACTCATCTAGCTCATTTTACGCCATTGTATAAACTACCATCTTCCTCAGAACTTGCTGGAATTTTCCTGGAACATATTTTTCGTCTTCATGGCCTTCCTTCCAAGATTATTTCGGATCGGGGACCTCAGTGTATTTCACAATTCTGGAAACATCTCTGTAGTGTTCTAGGAATCCAATGTGCCCTTTCTTCAGGCTATCATCCACAAACCAATGGGGCAACGGAACGAGTAAATCAAACCCTGGAACAATATCTTCGTTGTTTTGCCACCAAGGTTCAAGACGATTGGTCTCTCCTTATACCCTTAGCCGAATTCTCCTACAATAACTCAGATCATTCAGCTCTCAAGATCAGCCCTTTCTATTGCAGTCAAGGTTATCACCCGTCTGTTTTACCATCAGTTCTTCCCGAATCTACTCCGGTACCTACCCTTGACTCTTGGATTCAGACGCTGATCGACTTACAAAGAGAGGCAAAGGATCAGTTAGAACAGGCCCAGACTCGAACCAAAAGATATGCGGACTCTAAGAGAAGACCATCACCTTCCTATTCAGTTGGCGATCAAGTCTGGTTAGCCTCGAAAATGTTACCTCGACATCTACGACCAAACAAATTAGCTCCTCGCTATTATGGTCCATTTTCTATAAAGGAGGTCATCAATCCTGTCTCCTTCCGACTTAAGCTCCCGGAATCCTGGAAAAAGATACATCCAGTCTTCCATACTTCCCTGTTGAAACCCTACGTTAGTTCTACTCGAAAACCCTTCAAACCCACACCTGTGGTTGTGGACGACCAGTTGGAATATGAGGTGTCCAGGATGTGATTCCAGGTATAGGAGGGGTCGACTACAATATCTGGTCGAGTGGAAAGGCTACCCCCCCTAGCGAGAAATCATGGGAACCAGTTTCTAATTTAAAGACCCCTCGTTTGCTCAGAAGATTCCATCTTATTCACCCAGGCAAGCCTGGAGGAACCAGTCTTTGGAGGGGGCATGCTGTCATGACCCGGCGAAAATTGCCCCTTCTGGACCTCATGGTCATTGTCACAAAGGGCTTGTACTCCTTCCTCCCAACATGGCCGTACCAAGCTCCGTGCTACGCACTAGCTTTCACGTCGTGGCACGTACTATAAATTGGTCACGCCCCTGTGGGTCCGCGCGTCTCAACGCTATCTTCGGTAGTGACCCGACGTGTGCTTACTCTCTACATTGATTTCCTTGATCCTCTTGCTTCCTTCCTTGCCTTTATCCTGTTCCCGGATTTCCCCCCCTACTTACTCGTTCTTCGCTAATCCTGGATACCCTGGAACCACGAACTTCCCGGAACTCTGAACGCATCCTGCAACCTGACGAGGCTCGGGCGAGCCTATTCAAGACCCGAACCATCCACAGGAAGAGTCCTGCGGCCGAACAAGGAAGATCCCGATCACAGGTGAGACGGGGGGAGATTTACGACAATGGAGGTGGAAGGACTATTAGATTACGAGGTAAACTAGCCTGATTCAATCAACTTTACCACGTCATTCTTTTGGAATGTGCCCAGGTGTCCCTTCCGATTCTATTACAACCCTTATGGACACCGAGAACACCATCAGCCCAAAAACTGAAAAACTAGGAACTTACAACATCTCTTCGACTAGTTTCCAGATGTGTTTCCTTAGAACCCAGGAGTGTGACTGGACTTTTCTTGTAGATTCTCACTCCCGTCTGACAACAAGAATATCTACGACCATTTTGAATACTGGATACTAGGTGGGAGGTAATTGGAGAAAACGCTCACACTTTACATCATTGAACCTTCCACTAGTGAGTGGTCCTCTACTGTGGCATTAGTGGAAAAACCAGACTGGTCCTTGCAGTTTCACATCAACTTTAGAAGAGGGACTATCATCGCCACCTCAGATACATACCCCGATGCACCAAACCCATGAGTTTACGGAAAAAGTAGGAACTGCTGATAAACTTCTACTCTAGACCACACCAAGAGTTATTGAGAGGTTCCTTCCTCTCCACTGGGAAAAGGAAAAACTTCCTTCTTGATCCGGGAAGGACTTTTCATATTCACTGGCCTCCATTTTGAGTTGCATGGAGCGCTTGCAAAATTCAAAAATTGTTGGATATCATTGTAAAACCTTACAGGTCCTTTGCTCAGACTTACATTGCAGATATCATCTTTAATAACAACTGGGCCAACCACATACACCACGTCTATGTTATAACAAGAACCCTGAGCTAAGTGAGCCTGACCCCCAAAACTGCTAACTGCCACCGAGCTCAAAAAGCTGGGTAAGAACCTAGACTTCCACATAAGAAATTGTCCTACAAAAGTCCCAGGAGCAGAAAGTGGAGGCCATAAGGAACACCCATTACAATTAAGTCCTTTCTTTTTCTGACAGGACACTTTTGGATATTTGTTTTCATTAGCAGCCCCCTGTAACCAAAAAGTTTAACAAGCTTTAACAGCTAAACTGGTCTGAGACAAGGACGAGCACAATCGACAAACTCAAGAAAGTCGATGCAACTCTCCGGTATTTCAGACGCCCATTTTTTTCAAGACTTTTCTTCTTACAAATGTATGCATCCAAGATGGAAGTGGGAGCAGTACGATCACAGATATAGGATGGGCATCCCATCTTTTACACGAGCTGGAAACTATCCCCGAGAACAACACTACTCCCCCCTATCAAATTGAAGGCATTCGCCATTACGCAGGCCATAGAGACACTCTGCTGTAACTTGAAGGATGCAGATTTGCACGAATCACTGACCTAGCTACCACACGATAAAGGCACCATCCCTTAGGCGTTATGGGATCCTGGCCCTTCAAGTTCAAGTACAACATAGGTGAGGGAAGAAACAAGGAAATGCGGATTTCCTGAGCAGGCATTTCAAAGATATCCGTAACACTGCAAAGCCTGGCCTTAGGCTATTGGCAGTGTTCAAAAGGCGGTCACAGGCCTGAAATGCCAAGCGGGAAAGGTGAAAACTATCTTAAGTCAGAGTCCAGGTAGAAGAGGGAGTAGGAGGATTTTATTTAATGATCTCTGCTTCTTTACAGTTTGTACGATTCATGCAAATTAAAAGCTGCATTTTCTTGCCAGAAAGATACACTTCAGACTAGGTAGTAATATTAGCGCTCCTTCCTGTGGCACCACTCTGCCAGTACCACTGCTGAAAACATATGCATGGGGTTTATGTGATTATGTTCATGTGTCCCGATGGCCTCCTCATGTTTGCTTGAGTAGTGCTAATCCCCTGTTTTTGTTCATTTGCCTGTTTAAGGGGTGCCTGGCGGTTATCTGCAGGGCTGGAAGACAAGTCCGTGGAGAACATTTGCCATCCTATGATTTTACTTAGGAGGCGTGTGTAGAAGGTATGTCGATGGTGCCCCCAGATAAACACTCTTGGACAATTGAGAGAGCAATGGGCTTCTCTCATGGTTTGCGGGGTTGCGGGAGGAAGCAACCACCACTTCCTATAAAAATGGGATCATTGGACAAGTCCAAATGGGTGTGGGGCATTGTTGGTGTGGGCCACTTCCTGGCAACCTATGCATCAGTCACCATAGGGTTCACCGAAACAGAGCACTAGTTGACAGCAGCTTGCACAGCATGCATGGAAGGGAAGCACTAGTCTGTTGAAAAAAAAATAATAACAAATAGTTTGTCGGTGTTTCTGTCACCTAGTAATAAAATAATGCAAAACAAGGGGGGGTCTGGGAATCTCTCTACCAGCACGAACACAGCCCAATGACCTGTTCTTGGGTGACTAACCCCTGGGAGAGACTCTACCAAGTCTTTAGCTCACTGTCCTTTTCACAGAGAAGAAATGTCCCCGCATATCAGCCTTTGTCCTGCCCAGGGGCAGTCCAGCGCCGAAATGCTAGGCAATTCTCCTCTGAACAAGAGTACCATCAGTAACCCCATACACGTGTTTCAGCCTTGTTGGGCATCATCAGTGAGGTAAAGCTGTGCCTCTCTAAGAACAGTGAGCATCGCCTAGTATTTCGGTGCTGGACTGCCCCTGGGCAGGACAAAGACTGATATGCGGGGACATTTCTTCTCTGTGAAAGGGACAGTGAACTAAAGACTTGGTAGAGTCTCTCGCAGGGGTTATTCATCCAAGTACAGGTCTTTGGGCTGTGTTCGTGCTGGTAGAGAGGTTCGCAGACACCCCTTTGTTTTTAGTAAAAAAATAAAATAATCTACTCCGTCTAATTCATAGATGCAGGAGTTAATTGAGCCTTTATTTAAATTAAATAAGTTTTCCAACGTGGACTATGGACATGCATTAATGACTCCAAGACACAAATACCACAGAGACGCCATTTGCATATTGTTTTTCCTAACTAAGTGTGAGCTTGGTGGGGGTGCTTCTTTGCTCCTCTTCTTTCAGACTCATATCAGAAAACGAAGGCATGGTTCATGATACGGAGCCAAGGCCGACCTCCAAGGTCATCTTTTAGTCGCGTGTAGTTTTCCTTGTTGGGAATTCTCAGTAGAGCGATGCTGCGGCCTGAAATCCATGTGTGGTGGCGTGCAGGCAGGCGGCGCTGTGGCTCTTTGGCGCTTTTACCATATCTAAATCACTCATTTTGTCTCGAAGCCGAAATCTCAGGATGTTTAATGACTAGAACCCTGTGGCTGTGATTTCGTAAAGTCGAGCTGCTTCACCAATGCTTTCTTCCTTTGTGCCGGTTTTTTTCTGGTGTCAAGGTACGGCCCAGTAGGTCTTCTGACTTTAGTTTAAGTTCTATGGAACTTCGGGGTTTTTGACAAGTTCCTGCTCTGGCAATTCTAATATTTTTCGAGGAGTGCGTGGTCTCTCGGATTCGGACTGCAGCCTGTTGCTAATTGCAGAAAGTGTGGAGCCCTGTTCAACAAGCATAAGCAAAGCCAACAGTGTTGGCTTTTGGCTAGGCATTTGCTCAGCAGATGCATCATACTGTAGGCCAGGCCCGAACACATCGTATGGCCAGTAGCATAATGTGCCTGGTACTGCCATTATATTGCCCGGGATTCACATCATATGGTCGTGGCATAGTAAGAACAGATTTTATATCAGCATCTGTTGCCTCTTAATGTGACTATTTGTGGTGAGCTCGTACTTGTGCTCCGACCTAGACAATCCTATTTTGTTTTCCCTCTGTCCAGGATCACAGTTAACAACTGCGAACCCAATTAATGCTGGTGGGGTTTATTTTTTATGCAGTATAGTATGCATAAACATTTATGTCCTTGCATGGTGAACATAAAGGGCAGCATAGCATCCTCCCAAGCCTTCTATCTTGTGTCCAAGGTGAATGGTAGTATGGTAGTATAGCTCGGTGGAAAAGGAAGCAAGTCGACGTAGATCGACACAGGTTCGAATCCCTAGACCAGCGCGCTTAGAAACCTCTTTGGTATTAAGCCATCATAAATAACCAATCATAATTATTCCATCCAATTTGGTTGCATATGATTTTGTAAAACAAATACGTTTCAGACCAGGTGGTCAAGCAAGTATGAAGTGGGATTCAATGTATATTGAATCATTGAAAACATGAGGTTGCTAAAACATTTGAGGCAGGGATCTGGGTGGGGCCCTTAGGTCACAAGAGTGAAAACCAGGCAGTGCTGTCTGCACCCATAACCTTTTTGTGGGTGATGAAGTGGCTGAAGTTGAATTGAGTAAAACAACCTCGGTTTGCATTCAGCGACAAATGCTAATGTCCAGGGATCCTTTTTCATATGCAAGACCAGTCATAGGCTTTCTAGGAGAAACAATTTGCATCCTGGGACTTGTAACTTTGTTGTTTCCTATCCTATGTCTTGGAGTGCAAGCTCCAGCCTGCAAAGCCAGGCTAGAGATGCCACTCATGAAATGGTTACTGGGCATCTAAGTGCACTAAAGAGTGCCAGATTAAAGCATGGACTGTGTACTTGATGGGGATATCTCTGAAAACTCACACCTTATACCGGACAGCCTGATTGCTCTGCAAATTCACCCTTTCTAGAAGATCTTTGCACTAGCTGTGCTACTTATCCAGTTTTGACACAAATAGTTTGTGCTGATATTTTTTTCTCCGGGGGCACGCCAGTCCTACAAATTGTTTTACGGTCGTGATCAATATATATTCTCATCAGACAATACACCTGTATGATCGGAAGCCACTATGTTCGTGTAAATAGACTCTGGTGGAAATTGAAGTTGGCATTACAAAGAGTGGAAACTGGAGCTACCTTTGTAGTACATAATTGGCTTTTGGACAGTTAAAGTGAAGATTGGGCAGCTAGAATGTTCTCCATAGCATTTCTAGTAGATGGCAAGCATGTTGATACTAGAAGTGGCCAACAGGGACATTCTCTTGCTGGATATTTTCTGGACTCTACAAGGAGGTGAGGGACGTGGGGGGCGTTGATATCTCTTCAAACTAGCATCCCAAAAAGAGAACATAGCATTCTTTCTCGTATGATTTATTCCTGCAGCTTCACTCCCAAACATGATTGCAGGAGCTGTAGCCCAAAATATACTAATCAATGTTCAGATACACCTGTTGCATTCCATCTAATGCACGGGTAGTATAGCCCAGTCGCAACACGCTAGTCTTGGAAACAAGACGACGTAGAGCAAAACAGGCTCGAATCCCAAGCCTGCTTCCATATTAAGCACATTATAAATGACTGCTGCTCCATAGATGGGTATGCTGCAAACCCCACTTCTGCTCAGAGTGGGGCACCATGCAGAGCAGAGGTGCAATGTCACCTCCAGGAAGTAAAACTCCACTTCTTGGCTTATGTTTCACGAAGCAATGCATTCTGGAAGAAGTATTCCGGGTTCCTTTCGAATTGCCGAAGGGAAAGCCGAGTTGCTCACTTTCACTTTGTCTATCTGACATTCTAAATAGGTTCCAGCGGCAGGCAGGTTCACAGCATTAATCAGTCGCCGGGACATGTTTGCAACATTAGTAAAACGAAGAGAAATTCTGCGGCATCTGGAAAGCCAAGCCACTGTCAGCATTAAATATAATTTTTAATCTAAAGAATTAAACTTTTCTGGCGTTTATCCCCTCCCCACCTCAATGGCTCACCCCCACCATTGCTCTGTGTAGTCTATCCCGTGGTCGGCTGCCCTCTGGCGATCGAATGCTGAAAGAAAACAGAAACACAGACTGCAGAACCAATAGCGTCCTCCTGACATCATCATCTGCGCAGCCAATCAGGTAATGTTTACATCAGGAAACACTACAACACCACCCATAAATCAGTATATGAACAATTTGACAGCCATTTTATAAAACATGTATCTTAACAAAACTTCTTTATTTGGAAAACCAAATACATTAACATATGGAACATAACCTAAAAGATGCAGTCAATATTTTATATTACAAAGCATCAATCAAGTCAAACTCTTAAATAACATGAATAGATGACAGCCACCATTTTGGAAGTCAAAATGGCTGACAAGTCCACCACACAGTGGTTTTGCCAAAGAGTGCAAAAGGAGGTGGGGTGGGAATGGGAGGAAATTCCTATACATTTCACTTAGCAATGTAGTGTAAATGGGTAGGACACATAGTCAAACTACCATGTAGCCATCCTCATATGCCAACCTGCATTGAAAAGCCTTACAACAAACCTGCATCCAAAGCCCCGGTTTCAAGATCTTATTTTAATGGCAAGAGTTTCGGCTTTCAGTACCACCTAATAGCCAAAACTAAACAACTCTTGCCCACATGCCGTAGACTCTATGAACGAAATGTTGTTCACAAACAGGTAAACTCCGGTTTGCCCACACACAGTAAATGTGTGCACACTGTGGTAAGGAAGAGCACTCTTGTGTGCTCGGCTTTGCAAAATGCAAATTGTCTTCGGCATTCTCTTAAGGTATATCTTCTATAACAGATTGCATTGGACTGCGCTCTCCTTAACTATTTTTTATGCTTCCCTTTCCACAGATGTTGGAACCAGAGGGCAAACTGAAAAACTAACATGGTCACTGTGAGCCTAGTGGGCAAATAAAAGGTGAAAAATCGATTATATACTTTGCTGTGTATAGTCCTGCAAACTCGAGCTATATTGGCTCCAACCTCTCACAAGGGTCACTCTTCCAAAAATTCTGCGAAAGGGAGGACTTATGAATATTCAAGAAATAATGGATATAACCACAATTAAACACCTTTAAACAGATATCTGGAGTCTGCTTTCTGGGTCGGGATGAAGAAATCTTGTGGACAAAGATTTAATGAGAAGAGAAACAGCCATTGCAGTCAGGGCAACCCTACATCCAGAGCTTTGGTAAGAGGAAGGCCTCTATGAACATGGTCAGAGTCCCCTCCCTTAAAGCAACGTGGCAGCAGCATTGTTGCAATGCATATGCTATGCTGCGCTACAGGTACACAAATAGGTCCCTCGAAGGTCAGCAGGAAAAAGCACTGCCTTTTGTACCTAACAGAAACCTGCATAAGCCCATCGATGGTGCAGCATAAACAGTATAAGTGTGCCTACAGTATACAGTTTAAATGTATTTAGTACAGTATTGACAAGATTATCCTATTATGTGAAAAATTATCTTAGAAAGGAATAGTTCGTTCAAAAATGTTATTCTCCCAATCGTTTTGGCATATATCATTAAGCACACTGTAATTGATCTTACATTTTTTCCTATGCATCTTTCCTTAGTGTTCTCACTTTTACACATGCGAAAACAACAGGTTGGGCGCAGCCACCATGTGCTAATCTTATGAGTTGATGCATCGTCATAATTTCAAATGCCCTTGCAGCAAGAATACAGATCGCCTGCTCCTCAAACTGACATCACTAGTCCAAACAATATGCTCCACATATTTTCATGATGTTCGCGGCCAGTGTAACCAAACGTGTCTCGTCATAACCCACGCCATAACATTACTTAACGCAGAACCAGGAAGATAAACACACACATCCTCTCACAGCCCGTAACTTTTCTTTCTTGTCCCAAATAGGAGAGCAAAACATTTTTTAAGACAACATCAATAGTCTGCAATGTTACAAGTGCTTTAATTTTTCAAATAACGCTCACAAGAGAAGATTAAGTCCACGAAATAGTGTAATAGTTTTTGCCATACAAGTTATAGCTGGCAAACAATCGCATGCTTCGAATGTTGTTTATAACGTCCTCATGATACGCCAATTGCCATCAGCGATCGATCAATCAATCCCTGTACTCCAATTCTTGTGTGTCCTTTTGTTACACCTGCAAAACTTTCTAATGGCGCACATGGTGTTCCGTTCGTGAGAAGATATGGATTGTTTGCTCTTTCAAGCACAAACCTTTTGCTTCAGCAGGTATTTATATTATAAACGCTGACAGGTTGATCCTTATTGCTGGCACCGCCAAAGGGCAAATTGGTCCCTCTCGGTCGTCCCACATAACAGTCATACAATAAGCACCGTTTATGATTATCTGCCAATGTTGATTGAAGAATCCATCCGATGGTAGCTGGAAACTATGTCATATACAGAACGATACAATATAGCTTTGTAGAAAACAGAATAAAATATATTTAAGTAGCCATTCTGTAATCAATATAACAAGTTACCACCCAAGCCCAGCCAACGGACCCACCAGGCTGAGGCTGCCAACAGCACATCACTGCTCTCTTGCACTTTTCTAGCTTATTCCCGCTAACTCACCCCCCTTCCCTTTTTTCTTCAGAGCCGCCAGAGCGCCAGGCAACCACTCTGGTGGTGATAGTGCATGGTACAAATATCCTTTAACATTAACATGTAATTCAGAACCAGATGAAACCTAATCATAAACACAAACCACACAGAAGGAACACAGACAACAATATGGGTGAGTATTTGAGACCACAACGTGCATGAAAGTTTAGCGCTGTGAAGTAGGTATAGCTCCCAATGGGATGGAGAACCAGATGCATCCACTTCACATAGCGGGCCCTAACAGAAAATAAGGACAGCAATAGTAATGTTTTATGTTGAACCACACACAGATGACATTGTAACAAACTGGTAAGATTCGTGATCGAAAAGAGAACCAAGTGCCCACGGAAAAAGGTTCATTCCCACCCCTCCCTCAAACCCCCACTTTATGGTGCACAAGGATGCAATGGTGATAGCACACCAGGATTTTCCACGGGATAAAGCAGTTTAGATATCATTAGCCTGCATACAGGTTGTGGTAGTGGGTCTTTGAATAATAATTATCACAACATGGTCCATTTAACAACCCATAGCTCTGCACCAAATATATTTGTGTGCAAAGCCAGTAATCAATACTTACCAAAAATGATACCTCCATTCACTCCTCTTTAAACTATACACGAATAATAATCATTACTAGACAGATAAACAAATTGCGAGTTACACACTCAGTTTTATATAGTGCGTAGTATAAATAACATAACGTACTGTGCCAATTCTTTTGGTGAAATCGCACTTTAGCACATCGCTGAATTAGTCATTATGCATACAGCACACATTCCGTTATTAATAACACAAATATTGTGTATAGTTGAGCTTACATAATTTCAGGAAGTTCGATTCTCCCAGAGTCACATTGACTAACCGCTCCGAACAGATCACAGAACTGGAAACATTTTCATATGCCCACTTTCAATATAGTAAATGTTATTTTTTTAGGGTATTCGACATATTGTGTCCTTTGAACAATTGCTGACTTTCGATCAAGTCCAAATAAGCATCCTGTTTTCAGGGACTGCAGCCAGAGACGGGTAGGTTTAGACTTTGCGAAAGAATCCTGCAACAAAGAAAATACTGGACAAGACGCTGCTTTGGGCAAGTGGTTCACAAAACCATGGACAGTTACAAACAGCTATGTAAAATATGTTTCCCCACATGAACGTAAGAACAATCCAGAAAGGTATGTGTTGCTGCTACCTCTGGGGATATATCATCTCTGTAAGAAAATTAAATCGAAAGACCACCTCTCCCTTGTCCAGCACTGTTTCATGGCACAAAGCGCAGAATGTGTGGGTCAGTGTGACTATCTCTTCCTCCCTTCCCCCTAAGCCTCCCAGGTGCATGCAATAGTGATGATGTAGTAGGCTTAGCATATTATCATAGTTTTCACAATGTAATTTATAAGAGATCTGACCTTCACTCCATGGAAAGGTGAGTCCCAGCTGACCCATGTGGGAATCGACAGATGTCTGAGAAACAAACCAATTGTAGCCTGGCATCCCCTATGGAGCAGGATCATGTATACTACTGTCTTACCAATCAACTGTGCAGGTTCAGACCCTATATGCAATTTCATTACTGATGCTGTGGCCTCTCAAAAGGCAACAACATTAATTCTGGAGTCGGAATGTTCTCGAGCAGCAGAGTCCTTTGCTGATTTTTTTTGTATTCTGTACAATTAAACCTGGTTATCCTTGCAACGCTATGTCTTGGCTTCTTTCCCTAGAGGGTTGTATTAATTTGAGCATGAGCGTAACAGGGGACTGCCTTCAATTGCACAGCGCTTACTATAATTCATGCATGTCCGTTTATACTCCCTTGCACACCTGATGCAGCCCTCTCTACCATCATGCAAGATAGGTGACATTGTGTGCCCATACTTGATCAGTTACATTCATGCTCCGATTAGGCCTTATGCCAATTGGCCATGCTGGTGCATAGGGGATGGAAGGAGGAGCATATGGGTGTACAAGTGCTGCAGAGGGTGTTAAGATGGATTTTTAAGCTCTTACCTGATGGGCCGAAGTTTAGGAGGCCACCCTCGGTTTAGTGAAACAGGGAAACTTTCTGGACAAGCCAGACCAATCTAGGTAGCTTGGCAGGCGGTCAAGATTAAGCCTCAGGAGGGGTGATGGTGTTCGGAAGCCCACAATGAGCACACACAGCAACACACCACAAATTACTCTCAGACAAGTGTATATGAAAGACATCTATACATTTGTCGACAGGACCAATAGATACAAGTAAACTTTAGTTATGTGAAAACAGTCACCACACACAATACTCTTCAGCATGTATACAGTACGTTTCCTAATGTGATAAATGAGGAAAACACAGCCACAACCTGAAAAGCGAAGGGTCGGTTAACACACTAGGAGTTTTAGACAATTTTTCCAGAGTCTTTCCTTAACTTTCTAGTCCAGCCCCAAGAAGTGGGTAGCCTTGGGCTCAACAGTGCAATAGTGCGTCAAAGCGCACGATTGCACCGGTGAAGCAAAAAGCGGGTCTTATTGGTAAGGCTGTAGAAAGTCAGAAGGCATTAGATTGTTTCTGTACAATGTCAAAACATTGGGGAACATACCTAAACTGTTATTGTAAGCAGATTTTGAAGACCGCTACAACTCATTTCAATCTGGAAGTCAACCCTTCAACAAGTTCCTCTTTTGGAGGACAAGGCTCATTTGCAATGTTTTGTGGCATTGTATGTGTCCTCGGAACAAAATCAGGATTCATTTCATGAGCATGCATGGCCCACACAGTCAATGTCAGATCTTTCATAAATTCAAAATCCCTTTCCTGGTATATTGGCTTGGACAGACATTGTTTGCTTCGTTTTGTAAAGGCTATGTGGTAGTGAAGCTTCCTGAATGTTCCTGCAGTTTTCACTTCTTCCCTCCCAACATTCTCGCTGTGCACAAGTACAGCTAATCTTGTTCTGGCCTCCATACTGTCTATGCTGAAATGCAACCTTTTGGGCCTGTACTTTAGCCAGATATTATGGAACACCTCCAAATCTCCAGCATGACAGAATTTGGTGAGTCCCTTCAGGTGTCTCTAAAGCGTTTTATTGTACATCATCTTCTCAAGTGCTCTGTGTGTAGGCGAACATGGCACCCACCACTTCTTGCATTCCTGCTCCTTCGATAAAGTCCATATTCACATTTGTAGAAATGTTGGTTTTCTGTCCATGAATGTACGTTGGAACAGTGGTGAATCAACGAATGCCATTTTTCGAGTAGAATTTCTAAAGATCCATCTCAAGTTTTGGAGCGCCACCAAAGATGGTTGCTCATAGACAGAGCACTTTAAAAGGTTTACCAAACCCTTTTTTTTTACCAGCAGCTGTAATTCTTTTATTGATTGATTTGGCAACATGCCATACATCAAATTGATGCCAAATGCGTGGAAACTGCTCTTGCATGGCCTTGGCTATTGAAACGTGCCTGTCAGTGGCTATCCAGACTATTTGCATTCCCCTGGATTCCAGATGATCAATGGATTTAATGAAACCATGTTTCTCCATGGCCACAGACGATTTACATTCAGACACCTGCACGATGACCGAACTCACCATTTTTTTTAACTTTCCATGTCTAGAAAGTGGTATGTGCAGTACTTAGTGGAACATCCTGGAGTGTCACACTGTCCATCACAAGATAGCCTGAATCGTTTGCCAGAGAATGTATGGGCCATTGGAATCTGTCCGAGTTTCCAGGCATGACTAATAGCGGGGAATAAGAAATTCCTCTGATATTTGTAGTACTGGGTTTTTAGCAAGAAACTCAAGTCCCACAAATTGACAGAAACTGGACATCTTACTGAAAGTTGATCCGCTGAACAGTAAAGCTGCTGAACAAAGTACATTTCCAGCATGCACTTTGCCGAGCATCAGTTGAGCGGACCATGAAAATGTATTATGGAGGTGGACACAGCTGGCCTGGATTTTCAGGTTGATGCCTTGTAATGCACGAGACATTCACCATTGCTCTATGCATTTGTTCTCTTAATTTATAAACACATTTCAGAATTTGTACAATCTCTAGCAGGCAGCTGTGAATACAATGTATTTTTGCTCCTTTAATAGCCAATCATCCTGCAGTAGTGTTTTGCGACTCAACAATGGTGGACTGTTGCCCCAAACTAGGCAAACTGAAGTCGGGATCTTGAACAAATTTCTCAGTCAATTGCGTTGAAGCTTCAGCCTTTGTTTGTTCAGGCTGTGATATTTCTGCATGATTTGGAGAAACGGGTAACATTGAATGGTTGTTGGGTGGAACATTTTTTGAGGGTGTAGGTTTTGTCAAAGGATCTGCGAGCAACTGCAATGCATCTTCATTGTCTTCAGTTTCATCTGGTTGAGTTTGCCCAAAGTAGCAATGCTCAATGGTAACTTTGCATAGTTTGCAGGTGAGATTCGATTCATTTTCCAGCCACTGGACAAATGCATCACAAGTCTGAATATTGACTGGACCACGCTGTGCCTCAAATAATTGCTCCATTGTGAAATCCGTTTGGCAAGCGACATACTTGGTTTCAGTAGTTGTCCAAGTGTTTATGCTACTCTTCCTTCTGGGCATCTAACAGATTTATAGAAACACATGCTCAATGTGTAGCACACATACCGAAGATCTGGTTTTCCAACTAAAAACATATGACTAAAACATCCACTTAAAAACCTCTCCAAAACAAACTCGTTTGTTCCTTACCCTTGTTTTCTTAATTTGTTTCAAAACCGTGGCCTTCTCTTTGACGACCGACAAATCCAGCTGAAAAAAGTGTTTTTATATGGTTTAAATAAAGCAAATTTAATTTCTTCTCAAACATATGTACATACATACAAACAGAACCAATTTGACAGACTTCAGAACATTACATTATAAAAATGTATTCCCAATCCAATGTGATGCCCAATTGTATTTCATATTAGGTTATGTATACCTCTGGTCCATGTACCTTTTCTAATTCCACATCTTGAGTACATTCCTTGGAGAGAATAATCATTAAAAAAAATGAAATGTCAATCGTACTGAAATGTTTCATCGCACAGAGCACTTCCGCACAAAGTAGTTTAAAATGATTACGAACAATATACTATAAGGTTTGTTGTTGCAACACAAATAGAACATTCGTATGAACATATCCTCGAAAACAGTGTACACGATTTGGTCATAATATACATTTCAGATTTCACCTGATAACCTTCCGAGATGAGACATGGGGGGTCATTCCGAGTTTGGAGGCAGCCATGGTGCTATTAGGCACCATGGCTGCCTCCAAACTAGGGTCTGGGTAGGCGGAATGGGGACTTACCAGGACATTCTGTCCTATGCGGACCCAGTAAGTCTCCTTGCCAAATACCATTCCAATTCGAGCCCTCATAGGGCTCAATGGGGATGGGGAAGGCGCTAATAAAGGGCCCGCAAATTGCAGGCACATTATTAGCTCCAAGGTCCCTTAACGGGTCCCAATAGGAACGGCTGGTCAGACCAGCCGTTCCTGGTGGGACCCGCTAAGGGACCTCGGAATAGGGCGGCATGGGTTTACCGGCACCGGCATCCTTACCAGTGCCGGTAAACCCTTACCGCCCAACTTGGAAAGACCCCCATGGACTTGATCTGAGATCACCTGGAAAAACATAGTGATTATAATGTCGCCTTCAACATTATTTTGCTTTGTAATGTTTCCTTTGTAATGTATTCTTCATTCGGGAGGAAGTGTAACGTTAGAACCAAAATCAGAAAAGTTTGAAACAGTGCAAGATTACATGCGCATTTCAATCTCAAAGTATATCTAGCCAGGAAACTGTAAGTACGCATACCTCATACTCTGGATCTGTTGTAAAGGAGGAAGTGATTGTAGTCGAAGTTCCAGCATCCCCCTATAACATAGTACTGGTTTTAATACAGATGAAAAAGCTAAATGAAACTGAAAAAAAAGAGATGCAGACGATGGAACATACAGAGAGACGCCAATACATGCCCTTTGTATAAATAACCAATGCTATACATAATAATTTTCAATATGTTTAAATTCCAAGCATAACACATGCATGTATTGTTCATTCACATATAAAGGACTAGTACAATATGATTACTTGATGGGCGAGTGAGGTTGATGTTGACTACGGAAAAGTAATTTATGCAGAATCTTGCTCCTTCATTTTCAATACATTGTCAAAAAAGCGTACAATGGAAACGGTAAATTAGTATTAGAAATGTGGCCACATCCAACGCTCTAAAATATCAATTTGTGCAAGTCGGTAGTGCTCACCATTGGGATTCTAGACGGGTCGGTGGTTTCGTCAATGATGAGGGTCCGTGCATCCACCAGTGATCTCTACGTAAAGAAGAACATGTCAACCAACACATTTCGAAAACATTAGGTGACTTTTAAAAGGGCACAATGGACGTTTTTACTAAGGGTCACATTTCACTGATTTATTACAGTGTACCGAAAGCGGGGATAGAGAAAGCAGTCAAAAATGAAATATTTTAAAATGTGGGTAAATCTGCAAACCAGGGAAACTTGAGTAATACAACATTGATGGAAATAAAGACAGAAAACTCTAAACCGTTCATGAAGTTACCCTTTCAATACACTATTTTAAATGAATCGAGAGATTATTGAAAAGACATATTTATACAGACCAATGTCCTACATACCAACAAACATAACAAATTCATTGTCCACTACTCACCGGGGCCAGCGTGTGCCAAAAATTGAGTCGGAATTGCATTTGGAATCAATTTACTAAGAATTCTGGGTGAATGCTTTTTTGTGTACTTTGATTGTTCATACATATCGTCGGTAAAGTGCAGGCTGTAGAGGCAGAATCGATTGACCCTCACGTCTCGCAAGACAGCCTGGGCTCTATTTTCTATCTCGTACACTGTAAAAGTGCCATTTTTAATCCATCTTCTTATTAAATCAATATCCTTGGGGAATATATGCAGGACTGTGACCATGTGTTTTCAGATGGCAGAAGGGCAACCGATAACGATGCATGAAGGCATTCTTGAAAAGTCTGAAAGATTTGTATAAAATAAATATAATTATAACAAATAATGTATGAATGTGAATAAAGCAAGTATTCAACAGTTTTGTCTGTAAAGTTTGTTTTAAATAACGAAAGAAAACCTGTGTAACCTAGTCGAAGTAACACAGCAATCACTTTTCTAAAGAATTGATTATTATACAGCAAATTGTAATGTATTACTCGTTTATTACTGGGACGATAAAATGCGCCAATTCAGCAATCTAGGAAACAAGTAGCCTTGGCACAGGTATCTGGGGAACAGGTAGCTCGATGATATACCTTGTGGATGTTCTACTGGTAAATGTCTAGATGCTTACAAAGGCTTAGAACAGTGTATGTGAATGTGTGAAACCCACTCAGCCTCGATGCCAATGTTTCACATTTTCCATACCCACTCACCCAGGCGCCTTGCGAGCGCACAAGCATAGGCCTGCTCATACTGCCTATAGGGCAATAGGGCCTGGGTTGAACCACAGACGCAAAATGCTTGTGTGGGCCATTTTGTTTTATCAAAGTGACCTACTTTTTTGGACAATGAGGGGCAGTCTGATGAGTTACTTCAAAATGCGGCTAGCAGTAGTGAGCACTGTTGGTCAATATATATATTTTTTGATGCACAATTTGCATCACCTTTTCATCAAAATACTCCCCTTTGGATAGTATTCCAACAGTGTCCGAAAAGAATTGAACAGCACCTTCGAACTGAGGGCCACCTCTTCATTGCTGCCCAAGACAATCTTATGGCCCAGTACAAACCTGTTCATGGGTGCCAACGGCCATGGATACTAGGGAGGAGGATGGATGGGGACGAGGTAAGTGCAAAAGTTCTGGAACACTGCTTAACAGACAAAAACATGTTGATTGCATGAACGGGGTCTAGAAGAGGGGAGTCAGGAGACACTTGGTTTGGCCTGGCCATGTGGACAACGGATATCACAGAATATGGGACACATTCTTTGAGGAGAGTCACAGCCACATCAGCAAGGCCGTGAAGCCATGTGGACACAAGTAGTCAACAAGATAGGAGGTTGGAAATCGCATTGCTTCACCAGATGTATAAGACCACAGTTAGCATAAGCAATATCTTTTAAAAGATAAGAAAAACCCTACAAATCAGCATGTATCGTGGGACATTCCTTTGTGGGTAGGACAGGAAAGTGTACAGAAAAGTCAAGAAGCAAAATACCATTTAAAAACACGATCACATCCTGGTGGGAGCAGTGTCACGCCACTAACTGGGTTGACAGAACGGGGTCACCAGGTCCAGCGGACCCTGTCACAGAGGTTCTTCCCCCAATAATGTCTAGGGAGGCCACGTGCTCTCGCGGCCTCCATTCCCTTGGGTGCTTCTGTATTCTCAGACTTGCGCATGTGCGGGCGGCCGTGGCCAGCTTTCCGCACATGTGCGGTCCGTTCGGCACTAAGCATTGCTGGCTTGTGTTGCAGGCCTCGTTTTGGCGACGGTCCTTCAGTAGGACTGTGATCAGGGAAGCAAACCGCGTCTCAAGTGGTTTGGGTTGTGAATCGCTCGCTACGCTCAGTTTGCTTCCTGCTTTGTTCCAGTCCTCTGGACCATCTGTGCCTTCCCTTGCCCTAGTTGGTTTGTGCCCCCTGGGTCTCTGGACCTTGGTCTCCCTGGTTCTCAGGCCTTTTGGCTCCTTGACTACCCTGGCCTCAAGGGGTTCCCTGCTCTCCGATTCCCTGGCCTCAGTGGGTTCCCCGCTCGCCTTGGTTCCCTGGCCTCACTGAGTTCCCTGCTCTCCTTGGTTTACCTGGCCTCCCTGGGTTCCCCGTTTTCATTAGGTTCCCAGGCTGCCTAGTGCTCTCCCTTTCAGCTACCCCAGTCTGGTCTTCATATTACTTGCTTCATCCAAACTCACTTTGCCAGGTCTCTAGTCTCTGCTTGGGTATCAGGCCACTGAAGACCATCTGCCTTCCAAGTACCGCACCTTGCCTCCTGAGATCAGCATCTGACTACTGAGTCCAGTGTTCCACATCCTTCAAGAAGTCGGCCTTCCCCGTCAGCGCATGCACTGTCCTGACGCCACGTTAATCAAAGAAGCGCCTTTACCATGGCATTGGGAGCCGGTCCACTTCCGACCTAGTGTTTCCACGGGTGGGTATTGGACTGGTTCCTTGCGTTATCTCACCTTCTCTTCAACCTTCTGGACAGACTGGCTACCTCTCTGTGTCCCTCATCAGCTCAGGTACGCAGCGCTCATGGGACGCTTTCCTCAACAAGCAGTCTATTCTGACACAGAGTGTTTCCACAAAAATGAAACACACCTGTCATTAAATGGGATGGAATTATTCCATACATGGATTTTAAACATACTAGCAACAACGGGGTGCGAATAGAGCTTTAGGAGAGCAAAGGTCTTTTGGGTGAACTGAGTGGCCCTGGACCCAATTGGGTGTGGCGGCAAGGGCCTGGAAGGAAGCTGCCAGCAAGCGCAAGAGTGCTCACCAGACAAGATGCAGGTCCCCAAAACACAGACCTGAGAGCCCACAATGGGGCAGATGGTGAGCCAAGGAGGACCAGGTCCTGTTTCACGGTTCAATGCCCAAAAAGTACAGAACTATGATAACGTTGTACAGCTGTTGATTTGTGACAAACACAGTAATCGTGTTTGGTTTATTATTGTTATGATAAAAGCCACAGACTTATTTCCAACACAAAAAAGGGTCTGCATAATTTTGTATGATGCGTAAAGTATATTTTCAATGCTACACAGAGGCTAGCTAATCAACAGCTTGTGGCCCCTTGAAAATCCGCACCCACCCAGCTGCCTTGCGAGCACATGGTCTTGAGTGTGAACTGCCATCCATACTGGGGAGGGAGGGAAGGGGATGCATGGACTTCAACAGGGGACTCTATTGGGTCAGGGGAGGCCATGTGAACAATGGTCCCTGTGCGGTAGATCCCTTTGAAGTGTACGTGGTGTTTGACAACTTGAGTGTTCCCACCCACACCGTCCCCTTGGGAGCGCAAGGTCATAGGTGTGAACTGCCCTTGATACTGGCGGTGGGAGGGGAATGGCATGAGGTGAGCTCAAAAGGCCCCAAACACTGCTGAAGGGGCACAAACATTGCCGGGGTGGGGTCTTCAACAGGGGAGTCTAGAGGATCCCTTTGAGTTTTACATTGTGGTTGGCACCTTGAGCGTTCCCACCCACTACTGGAGGGGGGATGGATGAGGTCGAGGAGAGCGCAAAAGGGCACCAAGCATTCTTTCATGACCCTCATACGATTGAGCGTGTTACTGACTCACTGAAAAATTCAAACTACTATTCGGATATGTGCATTTGTATTTTATTTAGTCTGGTGATGTTGATGGCACAACGAAACTGCAAATTGTATACTTGTGGTTGCAGCACAGTGTGTGAAGATCCCCTGTACTCTTCGCTGTCACTGGGGAATTTGGCACGAATGGCTCGAACACAGATGTGATTACTCAAACGCAGAATCCAAGACTCCCATAAAGCCACCATGTAAACGAATGGTAGGCCACCAGCCTGTAACACCTGTGAAAGAGAAACATATATTTTAATTGAATGAACCAGATAAGTGTACCACCTTAGTCCAAAATGCATCCTAAATTCTATGGAATTGCACTTAGAAAAGTAACTTCCTGGAAAAATGTACTTGGGCTTTGAAGTATCGACAGATTACAAAAGTGAACACCCTTTCAAGCCAGAGCAGTTTGGGCTATGAGAAATATTGCTTTTTAGTTGAAAGTGAAAGACACGTAAGCGATGAACACTCTGATTTGCAATAGGCGAGAGAAATGTATTCAATTTACATACGAAATTCATTCGTCAGTGAATGATCGAAGTTACGACAATGTAGGAGAACAACATGAAAAGTTAGTTGTCTCAGTGGTCAAAATTACATCACATCTAGATCATACTTCGAGGGTGGACTGTTGCGCGAAGTTCATGCATATGCATCATAATCCTCAACACGGACCTTGTGAGGCAGTCTGCCCTGAAGTCATGCAGCTCAGTAACGCATATCGGTGGTGTGTCTTATTCGGCTATGTAGGCCGGGCATCCAGAGTTTTCTTGGCAGCAGTTCTCCACCTCGGTTGGCATGACCTGGCAAAGATTGCAGGTACACCAAGTGGAAATGTCTTCCATGCGACTAGGCTCAGGTTCATGCTCCAGTGATTCATCTTCCCACTATCGTCCGATTCCCAATCGTTTCAGCATCTTTCTCTTTCCATTAGTTCCTCTTCTGAATACTCTGGATCATACTGGTAGGGTTGTATTTTTGCCATTATATGACACATTTTTAAATAAAATGAAACTACCTCAGTTCTGCTAGTGCAAGTACCTGTTCGCGGGGCTTCGTACTAGGAATATAGCTGAACAGAGCAGAAACTAGTGACAGGCATTCGAAACAAAATACAGTGAAACGATGGAAAAAGCAATGTCTGCTCAGACAGCGTCTGTTTATACTTATTGAGGAAAGAAGCATTCTGGTATTTCCATACAGACACGTCAATAGCTTGAGCACAGAGAACGTTGACACAAGACGTGCATTGGCAGTGTGAAAAAGGGTGCAAGCGTCTAGTGATGTCAGTTTAAGGGGAGGGCGGGCAATCTGTATTCTTGCCACGAGGGCACTTGAACTTAGGGCGATTCATCAATGGATAAGATCAGCACAAGATAGCCGAGCCCAACCTGTTTGAGCATGTGTAAAAGAGAGGAAAACTAAAGGTAAGATGCATAGGAAAAAATGTTAAGATCGATCACAGTATGCTTAAAAAAACATGCCTGAACGATCAGGTCATTAAAATGTTTGATTGAACTATTCCTTTAAGGTCCCTTTTACCAACAAGGAACTTCTCTCATTCAAGATAATACTGCATGTACACCAAGTGAAAGGTTTCCTATAAAATCTAATAAAATTGCGTGGGTATTGTTCTGCATCATTTACAATATTGTATTTCACACACAAAAACTCGGTACGTTTATATTTTTGTGAAAAAACTATTTAATATATTTTATTGAAATGCTGGCAGGCTCAGAACTGAACAGTTTCCACGAATATGGTGCTCTTGTGGAGAACACGGAGGAAAACAGTCTGCAGTACAGATCATTTTGTGATTAGACAAGTGAGTTTCCCATTTAGCAAAGTATTACGAATTTTTACGCACCCGGAAGCTCAGAATATATAGTGAGTGTCCAATATTGCAAGGTTGCAGTGCAATCCCTCCTCTCCGTGAATTACGTGCAGTGGGGAAGGCATCTTTAAAAACTGTGGGAGTGTTCTGGATTGGCAACAGATAGGAGTATTGCAGTAAGCACCAGTATTACAGAATCTGGCACCTGTTCGGTCAAGGTGAGCAGGTGACCACATGGTCATTTTGGCTAGGCTCATGGCTCACAGGCCTAGATCAAGAAACATGCATGACTGCAGATTTTTTTCTAAACTAATTAGCATTACACTCGTATGCAGAAAGTTCTGAGCTTTGGCGTGAGCCCACTAATTGTTTTTCTTGACCTGTGCTATTTTACAGACATGTTCCCCTAGCAGGTCTTCATCCATGGACACATTAAGAGTACAATTCTGGGTTGTGCCAACTTAGATACCGTAAGCCTACCGGGTTGGGGATGCCAAAATGTATGGCTAATCTTGCCCAATTAGCTCTGTGATACTCAAAGAGTGGCAGGCCCATTCCTCCTTACACTGGGCATGTCCCTTGGAGGCCCTCTTGCATTAGAAACTTTAAAGGAGTTCAACAGCTAAACAATTTCTTTTGTGTAAAAAACACAAACGTGTCCGTATTCTTTGCAGTAGAAGCCATTTGAAGGGATGCCTCTAGTAATCGTGCAAGTTCGCCTGAGAAAGTGTTATGTTGTGACCCCTGCCGACTACCCAATGATCGGATGGTCGCCAAATATTTCAAAGGATGCCAGAGTGGGAGCAGAGTTTGCACGCTTCTTCCATCCATATGAGATTAACATAGGTTATGGGGCAGATTGGCAGTTACTTGGACGAGCATTTAAACGCTAGGGGGCCCCCTACGGAAGCGCCAACTCAGACATCAAATCGCTAGTGGGATCTCTGCATTCTAGCCTTCTGTGATTTTTTGTGCTCTGGCCTGGTGGACAGATGTGTGGAGGGTAGCCCTAGTGTTGTCGCAGGGACGGATATGGGAGCGGTGGCCAGGCTGGTGTTGCAGGGGCGAGTGGTCGGGGCCTCTGGGAGTGGTGAGCTGGTGGGGTGGGGGGGTCCACAGTGGGCACACACAGTACAGTTGAGCAGGCCAGGGAGTGCACTTGGACAGATATGCATAGGGATACTCCTTTACTTGTGGCCAGTGGGGGGGGGGGCGGGGAGGGGCGGTCTACTGACAAGTAATATCACACAACACTAGAAGTGTGATGCATGTGCACAGTCGCTGGGGTGGGGCAGGGTGCATGTCAGGCCCCTGGGGGGATGTGGTTCAGATTGGTGTGTGAGCAGAGGTGGATCTTGTTTTGTGCGCTGGAGTTCCCCTGGGTTCTGGGGCTCAGCTCGGGACTGCAGTGGTCCAGGCTCAGAGCTGGTCGGCCGCAGGGCAGTCCTGAGGTGCTTCATGGGGCTCTGGGCTGGCATCAGGGGTGGGTGTTCCTTCCACTACGGGGGTCGCAGCTCCTTTGCAGGACTGCTGGGAATCGCCTCCAGGGTGGGGCTCTACCTGGGCAGCAGCAGTAGAGGTTGTTCGCTGTGCCTTCTTCCGGAAGGTGTTTGGTTTCCTGCGGGTCTTGAAGATGGCCAGAATCTTGGCTCCTTCAGTTGCTTCCAGGGTCTCTCTGGAGTGGGCGCTGGGGTGCTCTTGTCCTGGAGGCTGGGTGGGGGCTCCCACTGGCATTTCTGGCCCACACGCGCACCCCACACTGGCACCGGTTTGTGGATTGGGACTGGACAGTACCTGCCCACTTCTGGCTGCAGGCAGGCCTGGCCCTCCGAGGACCTCTGCTTTCCTGGGCACTGGAGGTCCATGTGGGGGTTTTCCTGGTCTCTCAGGACAGGGGGTAGGAGGTTGGGGGGACAGGATGGCCGGGGAATGGCCAGGGGGCCATGTGGCATGGCCGTGTTGGATCACTGTATAATCATCAAAATTCATCAGAGTCACTGATGAGTAACCCAGTCACTTTTCTAAAGGTAGTCAACCCCTTCACAATTATATTCACTTGTTCAACAAAAGTGTTTGATCACTGGCCATGTTTGGTGGACAGGCATAGTGGGGCTGGGACGAGGTGCACCAGGGGAAGGTGGAGAGTCACTGCTGCTATCGGCTTGTCTGTTTGGCACAACTGGAGTGGCCAGTGGTCCTCTGGGTGTTGGTCTGGGGGCAGAGAAGAGGGAGGATGCTGCATTGTGTAGTGGTGGAAGTTGCTACGGGTGACAGGAAGTTGCTGGGTGGTGGCTAGGTGACTGGACTGGGGGAGGCAATGTTTCCCAGTAATGGTGGCCTGGGGCACGTGTTGGTTTCCCCATGGCAGACAGGCAAGATACAGTGTGGTGTGGTGGGGTGTAGAGCTTCGCTGCACTATGTGGGGAGTAGGTCAGATGCAAAACGTAGGGGTGGGGAGTTTGGGGGTCTGTGGGGGGAGGGGTGCAATGGAGGGGAGTCTTACCTGACTGTCTATGTATTCAGAGCTCATACCGTTGCTACTTAATCTTGACTATAATCCTAACTTTCTTTATTCTGACTTCAGACGCTCCTTTGACGAACGCCATCGCCGGCAGATAATCTCTGCACATTTCTCCACTACCGACTGTGGCATTAGGGAGAGTGGGGGTTTTCAACATTCTTAGATTTTCTTTAGAGCATTCCTTTCCCCATTTTATTTTGCACTTGTCTAGCTGCCATGGAAAGACACCCATTGGGTCTGTAACCACTGTCTTCCTCATAATCACCCTGAACAGCATTGCCTGTTGTAAAGACTATTTTGCCCCAAGACGCTCCAGGAGAAACGTACTAAACGTACAGCCTACGCTCTGGGAGCCAAATCCATGTCTCTCACTGGTGCCGATACCTCGGAAGATGAAGTCAGTGCGACGGCTCCTTTTTGGAAACCGATGACATAATAGAGGAGTTGGAAGACTTGTGCGTGTCCGTCTTCAGCCCCATAAGGCAAGCCAAACGTTCTCTTACGGGGAAATCTTCTGGCGACAGGGACACTCACCTACACAGAGGGGTATGCATCATAAGTATGCAACACCACGCCAATCTTCGGATTAGTCAAAAAAGGCTCTAGCGGCCACAGCGGTTGCGTTCTGAGCACGCTATGCTTCCACACTCGCGTCCACCATGTGGCTCCAAAACAAAAGAATTGCACGTTGCTACCCATAAAATCTCTCCACCGAAACATTTTCATCCAAAATAAAAGGAAAAACACCAACACTCCCTACACATGTTGGGGTTACTGTGTCCTCTGAAACAGTCTGTCACTACACCTGTAACGTCCCCTGGCGATACTAAAGCTACTAAAACAATGTCCATCTCTGCATCACAAGAAAAATAGCTGTGGACCCAGTAGAAATTGTCTTTCCCCTTCCACATACCCCTAGAACAGGTTCATGGACAAGAGATAGATTGAGCAAACCATGGGCAAAGTTTCTGAACGTGTCCCATTTATAGATACATTACCAATTAAATGAAAATCGCTTCTTTTAAAAGTGGGTACCCCCACTTACAAAGGCACCTAGATCTAGTTATCTCCTAGACATTGCTATTGATAACAAGGATCAGCCATCCAATATATTTATTTATTTTTCTTTTAACTGGTAAACCAGCCTTTCAAATATTTAACATAAACGTTACATTTCAATACATAATTTAAAAAAATGTCCAATCCTTCACAAGCCTATAAAACAATTGATTAAAAAACCTTACATACTTGTACACCAATTATAATTATGAATCTTCCTTAAAGGAAAAGGAGAAAAGTGTTGTATTGTTTATCCACTCAGACTCTTGATGTGATTTTGATATATATATTTATTATAAGAATACAAGTAATGAGGTCCCCCGCAGAGCGGTAGCTGTCTTTCAGTAACGCTGGTACCTCCTCATATGATTCTGGAATCTCACGAGATTCCAGAATGATATTACTTCAGCAGTGACATACCAAGGCAAAGAACACATATATATAACATCTACCCTTCCATATATTTAAAGAAAAGAACATTAATAAAATTAGTGAAACATAATTTATACAACGAAAATGTTGATAATATTATGAATTAAGTAAAAAGAAAACATCTTGGCATCTTGTGCAACTGGAGTATGGATTTAATAATATATACAATCCTTTTCAAACTTCTATATAATCCTCCTGTTTCTTGAAGACATGCCACAATTTCTTCTACTATCCTTAATGTCATCTTCCATTTGCTCTTCTTCTACAGGAATTCTTACTCTAGTCAACACAATATCATCACATGACCATTTTGTCCCATCATCAAGAATTACAGACTTATTTGAACATTTCTCTACTTTTTGCGGCAGTCTGTATTTAGATTCTCCTTCCAATATCTTCCTTGGTTCTTTCACACAAACCCAATCTCCTTCCTTGGTGTAGCTCTCTTTCACATGTGTGTTGTCATCATATTATTTCTTGTATTTAGCCTGTTTCCTTTTTACTCTTTCCACAATTTCATCCATGCAAATCACCTTGTCTTTTTTTAATTTGAGCCAAGCTGGCCTCAATCCATTAGAAGCTGTTCTGCCTCTCATCAATGTAAATGGCTATACTTCCGTGACTGAGTCTGAGGTAACTCAGTAAGTATTTAGTGTTTCCTTAAGAGTATCTCTCCATGGCAAATTATTGGCAATTGCTAATTGGATTATGCTTTGTATAAATCCATTCATTCTCTCGACTAATCCATTTGCCATGGGATGATATAAAGCTGTTGTCGTATGCTCAATGGCTCTTTCCCTCATGAACTTTTGTACTTCCAAAGATATGAATTGAGCATCATTATCTGATACTATTTCTTGGGGATCTCCTTCTCTATTGAAGATTTCTTCTAGGAATCTCACCACCTTGGAAGCAGTAACAGTTTATTCTGCCATACCCCACTCTACCCATTTTGATGTATAGTCCATCAGAACAATAATGTATACCTTTCGGGACTCTAATGTTTCAAATGGACCTGTTATGTCTATAGCTCATTTTGTCCATGTCTCATTAGGTATCCCAAAGGGTTGTAGTGGTGTAAACTGTGTCTTCTTCCCTTTATCACTAATGGCACATGCTGTGCACTCCCTTACCAATTGTTCCAATTGAATCCACATATCAGGCCACCAATATGTTTCTTTTACTCTTCTCTTTGTAAGGCTTCTTCCTACGTGTTCTTCATGAGCAATGATCATTACTTTCTATCTCAATGAAACAGGAGGAACTATGCGATCCCCTCTATATATGCATAAATTATCACAGGACATTTCATCTTTTATCTTAATCCAAAACTTGATACTCTGATCAACACTCTTCCAATCATTCTTGATGGCATCTCTTAAGTGCTGTTGTTCAGTATCTTCATTCGTTGACTTAATCCACTCCTCTTTTGAAAAACCTGAGGTGATTTGCGCTATCATACAGTCCATATCTCGATCTTCTAGACTTTCACTACATTGTGTTTCCTCCTCAACACCATCCCAAGGCAACCACGACAGGCAGTCTGCTACCACATTTCCTTTGCCTGGTGTATACTTCACTTTGACATTATACTGCATAATGTCTAAAATCCACCTTTTGATGCGTGGTGATGTTAATTGCATGTTTTTAGAACTTAAGACATGATCTAATGGTTTATGATCTGTTCTTACTTCAATCGGTGCAACCCAAATCAGACATTTAAAATGCTCTAGAATCCACCTCACTCCCAACGCCTCTCTTTCTATAGTGGAATAATGTCTTTCAGCCCCTCTTAACATCCTGGAGGCAAAAGCAATAGGCACAGCCATGCCATTCTGTACTTGCTTAAGAACTCCACCTAAACCTATTTCACTTGCGTATACGGAGATGATACTTTTGGCACCATAATCAAACATTTTTAAGGTGGGAGTATTCTTAACCAGTTCTTTCAACAATTCAAATTATTTCTTACAGATTGTTGACCACTCAAATTTCATGCCTTTATTCATTAATTCTCTCATATGACACGACTTGTCTGAAAACCGATGCACAAATTTAGAATAATATTCTGCTAGCCCCAAAAAACTGAGAAGTTGGTCCTTGTTCATGGGTTCTGGAATTCCCATAATCATGTCCACTAAAGATTTCTTTGGTTTTATGCATTCAGCACTAATAGAATGACCTAAATAAGTCACTTTAGTTTTCTTTATCTTTCACTTCTCTATCCTGAGTGTGAGACCTCTTTCTTGAATAACCTTTAAAACTCCTAGTAGTTTCGCATTGTGGTCCTCTTCAGTCATTGCTGATATTAAAATGTTATCTTGGAAAAAATGAACCCCTTGCAAACTGTTAGGAAAGATTTCTTAATTGTGGGTAATTTTCCTTCCATGTGGCAACCCCTAAACTTTTTGCTGTTGTTTTCACCATGATCTAGACTTTGCCAGAGAAGTGCAGCCTTCTGCCGCACTCCTCTGGGCTTTCGCTCCATTCTTACGGGGAAACTGACATGCCCTTAAGACAGTCAGTACCGGGAAACGCTGTTTCCCGTAGTTTCTTTATCATGTTGCAGCTTTCGCGCAACATGGCACAAGAGGGCACTGTAAGCTAAGTTACTGCTCTCTTGGGTCTCTAGTCTTCTACAGGCCCTAGATACTCTCTTTGGATAGTAAATGAACGGTGCAAGTGAATCACGGACGGGATTGGTGGCAGCAATCGTTTCTTGTGTTCTTGAGCTCCTTTTGGCGTTTTAAGCGCGTTTCTCGCGCTTAGCCCAAAATGGTGGCCTGGCTCCCAAAATGGCCAGACCACGAGGCTCTTTGTCCTGTCCGCTGACCGTCTTGCCCCCTTCACCTCCCCCAGGTCGAGCCGACCCGGGGCCTTCCTTATTTGGGCATGTACTTTCCCGCGAAACAGAGATGCTTTCGCGGGCTTCTACAGGCCTTGTGTGTGCCTCCAGGATGGGGGCTGGGATGTCTGGTCCCAATACACATCCTGGGTGCCAGAGAGTCTAGGGTGGTGTGAATGCCTGGGACCCCCGTGGTACGTGATAGGTCCACATATGGTGTGAGTGTTTTATGAGCGGATCTCCCATTGGGTCCCCTCTGTTTTGGCGCAAAGGGAACCGTGGATAAGAGGGGGCTGGAAACGCCACAACCTTGTCGATCTCCTGAGTTCTCATGAACAAAGGCATACAGGAGCCAAGTATCCTGCAACCACGAGACTGAACCGAGGAATCCCTGGTGACCCGCTGAAGGACTGCTCCTCTGAACTGCTGTCGCTTTGTGAAACCCCTTCTACCTCGGATCGAACGAGAAGGCCTGTACTGGTACTTCGACCCTTGGAATAGTGGGAACTATTCTCGGCATCTTCACCATCTCCTGCACGTAAGCCTTCGGAAGTGTCTCTGGGCCATCCAGCAGACTGACCAGCCTACCCAGGAGTCTTGCTCTGTAACCGCCGTCAGGTTGTGTTGTATTAAGAGTCCTTGTCACTCTTACACGATTCGTACACTTGGCATTCCCAGGTCTGAAGTGAGTAGTGTACATTTGGCTGAAATACACCCAGCCGCTCCGTTGCCCTGCTGTGGTAACAAACTGTGCGGGTTCACTGCGTTTGGGACATCCTCAACTCAACTTCTGCTGCTGCGGAATCTACACAACGCCGAGACGTCCCCTGCTCGTATCTGAACCTGCCAGCACTGAAACTGACGCGGAGAAGCCTGGGTCTGCTTGCATCAGGGACCGGTGAGTAGCATCGCTAGGAACTGGTCGCCCTCCTGCAGGAGCCCATAGCTTTTCCCCGCTGTGTCTAACAGCACACCTTTCCGTACTCGCGCTCTGCTTCTGGCCACAGTGGAGGCTGCGCTTGAGTCACGGAGCTCTGTTCATCTTCATTTGTTCACCGAACTAAACTGCCTGATTCCCTCAAAGAGACTCCCCTTTTTGCCCGTTGGCACCAGCGTGTGCAGGTACCTTTGAGCACAAGGCTCCCCTCTTCATAGGGCTTGGACTTCCTTTTAGTTAGGTGCCTCTGAAGGCGGACTGGGTCTAATTATTATTCACACTGCCTGTTTTCCTCCCCATCTAGGTGGTCTACACATTTTGTGCGTCTAACTCGTTAGGCTTGTTTGTATTTGTATATATATTGTATTGGTTTGGTATGTATTGGTTGACTTGAGTTTTTATTGTGATTTCTTGCTACGGTCAATGTTACAAAGGCCTTGTAATAAATGTGTATATATTTTTAATATAACACCTGCTTGGAGTCATTTGTAAGTGTCCTTGCTTTGTGTGCTCATTGCGGGCTTTCAGTCACCCTCACCCTTCTTGAGACCTAGTCTTGACCGCCGCGATCGCTACCCTGATTGGTCTGGCTTGTCCAGAGGTTACCCTGTTCCAAGAAACTAGGCTGGCCTTCTGAACCTCTGCCCCTCCAGGACAGTGTTCAGAAATCCGTCTTAACACAAACCATCAAACAACTGGTGCATTAACCTTTGAAAAACGGCTGCTGCCAACGCCAATCTGAAGGGCATCCTTTTGTATCTAAATGCACCTAACGGGTGACAAATGATGTAAGGTGTTTTGACTCATCACTCAAAACCACCTGATGATATGCAGGTGACAAATCTAATGTCGTAAAATAATTTGCCAGCCTCATTGTTGTCAGCATCTAATTTATATTTGGTAGAGGGTGTCTATCTACCCAAATATTTGCATTTAATTCTCGTAGATCTACACACACCCTCATCAATCCGTCTGGTTTGCGTACAATGACAATGGGTGAGAGCCATTCTGAACTTTCAATAGGTTCTATGATATCTTGTTCACATAATTTCAGCAATTCCTTTTGTAGAGCCTCCCCCGTACCAATAAGAATATTTCTCACTTTATGGACTACTGGTTTGGCATTCCTCTTCAATATAATGTTGTGTCTAAATCCCTTCAATGTGCCAATATTGTCATTGAATACTTTTGGAAAGCTCTTTGCCATTTTTCGCTAGTCTCACACATTTTTTAATTAATGCCCAGAATGGGAACCACTTCACCTGGATGTATCTTAATTCCTAAAAAAGCCTGCTCCCACCACCCTACAATGGAAAATCCATTCTTGGCCACATAAAGTTTACAATATGTTTTCCTTTCCTTGAAATACAGATGCACCCATATGTAGCCAATGATGTTAATTGTTGTCTTCCCATAACCAGTTGCTCTCACTCTCTCAAATCTGTTCTCTTTCCTCTCAATTCGTTTTCAAATGTGTGCACGTCCACCATAGTGTACGGTGACCTCGAGTCAACCATCACTCTCAATGGCACGTCATTTACTAACATGGACACCCATGGTCCCACACCCCCTTCAGAAGGCGTCAATGTCAGTGTTATAAAGTGACTTCCATGGCTTTCTTGGATAACTTCTTAGGTTTATTACAAGTACTTAACTTACATTAACATAAAGGTAAATACATGAATATGGAGTATGATGAGCACTGGCCCCATCACCCAGGCAGGGGAGCAGTTTGTGACTTCCATGGCTTTCTTGGATAACTTCTTAGGTTTATTACAAGTAGTTAAGATACATTAACATGAAGGTAAATACATGAGTATGGAGTATTGTGACGAACATTCCCAGCTCTCAACCAAGTAACGATTCGAGGGAGTACAGAATCGGAAAGGTGCCTTCCATGACCGTCAGCAGTGGTCTAGTTTTTCCTGATTTGGAAGGTCGGGTGGAGACTCCGCCCACATCTGCTTGTGCAGTATGTCTGGGAGACAGATTCAGTGCACGTCGCGTTGCTACTCTCTTAGGAGTCCAGCCACGCTTCGTGAGTTCGCCTAGTACTTCACTTACAAGGATTACTTTTGACTCTTTGACATTCCTTCTAATGCTTATTGTCAGGAATAGGGTCTGGGACAAGCCTAGACGACAATATTGTAGGAAAAAGGGACAAGACTACGATTCCCAGCATGCTTAGAGGTGCAATGTAGTCCTGGATTCGCGCTAAGGGACAGCTGGAGTTCATTACTGGTGTATTTAGCCGTTAACCGCCCTGGCACAGGTGCTGATAATTAATGTTGTGCAGCACGGGCGGCCACGACGGCGTGTGTGAGGAACGCAGGAGGAAGAGCAAATGATTTAAATCCTGGAAGGTGGACGAAGGCTTTCGGCAGTAAGGAGAGTGTCTGGTCCGAGCATGGTTAACTTTGTTGGTTAACTGGGGATGCAACGTGAGCTTTCGCGCATCGCTCCCAATACATCTCGGGACGCATCGGTGAACAATTCCTTCCTGTCAGACTGCTGCCTTCACTTCTAAACGCGGCAGTCGCTCCACGGGGTGGCAGCGTTTTTCACGGCGTCATATCAGTTCGTCCGGGCGCACTTGTGAGTCACCCGGACTCGAAGATAAGTATCCTGATAAGTGTTTGTTTATATTGGCAAGAATTTTGTTTACTTGATATGTTAAAAGACTCAATTAAGTTTGACAAGTCCACAGGTTGTTTGGAACATTCTCTCCTGGATAAGTATGAGGCAATACTTACCGCAGGAATATTTCTCCTGAGAGATTAAGGGCAAAACTGTTCATTTCGATTCGAAGGGAAAACTTGGGTTATGTTACTGCTTCTGTTTGCTCATGTTCAATGTCAGTCCTTGGGGCCATGTGTATGTTGACTTCATGTAAGGGAGTTTCCCCTGTATGTGCTATGCAGTTCGTATCGCTCTTGTCCGCTATGTGTTAGCTACATGTTATAATTACACGGTCATAAGTATGGTCATGGTATAGGGTAACTAAGAACCCTAAGCGTTTAGGAGGTTAGTAAGACAGGTAGTATCAAGTAGGAAGTACTAGACTATATTTTGTGGTTCAGGATGAAGTATTGTATTGCAAATGCATGTTGTCTGTTCCCTACCTTACCTTTGTCATTCCACCCCCTTTCCCTAACTCCGTCTTCCCCCCATTGGCTGCCACGTGGTTATCTGTGTATTTACATTCAGAGGCCCGTGCCAACCACGGCGGGAGGGTCGATCTGTTCGGCTTCTGTGGTTCGGGAGAGGGGGTTGAAAACATATCTCCTTAGAAAACTTGACACTTATTCTTTCCCTTCCAGAACTGCCGTCATTACGATACTTCAAATCTTACCTTCATCCCTTGTCGATTGCCACTCTGTGCTAGACGCACTGAGACGCCGCGGTAAGCTTAGGCTCCTCCCATCTCTCACTCGAACTAGCATCCCGTCATTATTCTTTCTCTTCCGGGTCACCCATTATCTTTTACTTTTACAGAACCGGACCGCAGGCCATACATTGTCACGTACTTCAGGGTCCATGCGTTACTGGAATCATCTACCCTCCGAGTCCAGGATCGTATTGAGATCCTCGGTAGGAATTCTTATCTTCATTAGAAAGGGTCTTTCGGATTTCCCCGTCCGGATCATTAGTTACCTATGTTTACCTCCTTTCTTATTTTTATCTGGCTAGTCCTTTCCTACGTCTCATCTCCACGCCTGGACTATACATATCTGCAGTGACCTTACCAGGGTAAGGGGAGGAGCAAACAGGTGTAGACTCCTGTTACAGAGACCTAGGGGGAGGCAACTACTCTCACAGCTATCTCCTTTTTTCTCTCACTTAGTTTACCACAAGACCTCGTGTCCGCGAACGGTTAGAAGGAAGGAAGAAATCACCCACCAGCAACATCATATACTCGCCAGTCCTGGTCCAGAGAAGACTGCTTCCAGGATTCAACGAACCCTAGCAGCTCTCCTCAGGGTTTTTTCCCTTTGGGGTTTCCCTGGGATTCTCACTGGGCTCAAGCCTTTTGGCTGGGGCGCAGAGGGAGACTCAGGTAAATTCTACCCTCCTCGAAGCCGGATAGGAAGACCATCAGACCGGCAGAAAACTTCTATTAAGTTACAGGTAGGACTTTTCTGTGTGTTTCTCGGCTTCTGGATGAGAAAGTTGAATTCTAGTATAACAGGTAGCAACGCCCGAAAACCCGAAAAAAGAGATAGACAGAAGTTCAGACAACTAACATCTGGAGGTGGATAATCACACAGAAAGTCTAACGTTTCCTACAACTCAACTGAGCCAGATGGATCAACAAATCCAGCAGTTTATCGCTGCGGTTCAATCACTCACCACAGAGGTACAACACCTTAAACAAGAAAATGCCACATTAAGGCAAAACCAACAGAACCAGCAACAGGTGGCTCAGCACGCAGCCCAACAAGCGGCGCAACAAGCTGCAGCCAGTCGTATTCCCCACTGTTCGGAAGTCCCGCCGGGACCACTTCCTGGAGGGCAGTTTGATGGGAATCCGCATAAGGTAAGAGAGTTTATTGACTCTTGCACCATCCAGTCCACATTCAAGGGAGCCTATTTTCACACAGATAGGGACACAGTTGGGTATATGATTTTCCAGATGACGGGACCAGCTCTGGCTTGGGCCACGCCATTGGTTCCAACAAATAACCCTATACTGGACTCCCACACTGCCTTCTGCAATAGCATCAGATCCATGTTTGGTAGGCAGGAGATAAGGGCAGCTTCCCAGGAGCATCTTTTAGATCTCAAACAGGGTAATCAAGATATTCTGGCCTATATTACTAAGTTTAAGCAAATGGCCAGCGAACCCACCTGGTCCGATGAGGCACAAATGACCATATTCCGCAGAGGCTTATCTGAAGACCTCAAGGATGAGGTCTCTAGAGTACCAAGGCCTACTAATCTTGCTGAATTTATCTCCTTAGTCCTTCAGATAGATTATCGATTCAAAGAACGTCAGAGTGAACGTCGCAAAGGAAGAAAATTCAAACCTCTAACTAGTCCACCTAATACTAACCGAGGCCCTCCAACGGAAGAACCGATGCAGTTGGAGTCCGCTACAAGGGGTCCCTTATCCCCTGAAGAAAGGACCTGTAGAAGAACTCTCTGTCTTTGTATGTACTGCAGAGCAAACACCCATGCCATCCAGGAATGTCCAATCGCACCACCCAGAAAGTCGGGAAATGCCAGCTCCCAACCGTGAGAGGGACCACGGTACGGGAATCATTGCCACAACAAGGTTCCTCTCTTAAAGCACATACATCAGTCTGCTCGAGCCCTTCGGATACGCAAATGCTAATACTCAAGGTTTCCTTCACAATGGGAGAACGGATATTCCAGAATGTCCCGGCCTTGATAGACAGTGGGCCGCAGGGAACTTTATGGACGATCATTGGGCCAGGGAACATGACATTACACGCTCCCTTAAACTCGAGACGATTCCGGTTGAGAGCGTAGATAGCAGTCCACTGGTCTTTAAGGAGCAGACCGAATCCTTAATCATGGCTATCTCCTCCCATCAGGAAATACTCACCGTAGACATCATTCGTGCTGCCCATCATCCAATTATACTCGGGCTACCATAGCTAAGAAGGCATAATCTGTTTATAAACTGGTCAGCAGGGTCATTCTTTTTGGGATCCGAGTACTGTCTGGAACACTGCCTGAGAAACCCACAGACTACCCAACTAGAGGCCATTGTCTCTGGTGAGGAAGCCCCACGGGTCACTACTCTCTGTCAGATTACCGGCCTTCCGGAAATATATAATCAGTGAAGTATTCTCTTCATCAGAGTACACGCAATTACCTCCTCACAGGAGGGATGATTGTACCATCAACTTGCTTCCCGATTTTCCCTTATCTTTTGGTCGAATGTATATCCTTTCTAATTCAGAGGAGGAAGTACTGCAGGAATATTTAAGGACCAACCTCAAGAATGGACTCATCATGGAATCCACATCTCCAGCGGCCGCTTCATTGTTCTTCGTTCCAAAGAAACATTCTTCAGAACTAAGGCCCTGTTTTGATTATCGGGGACTGAACAAAATCACTGTCCCTGATAAGTACCCCATGCCACTCATCCCTGACATCCTGGAGGCAGTTAAAGGAGCAAAGATTTACATCAAACTCGATCTCAAAGGCGCTTATCATCTCATCAGACTTAAGCAGGGCGACGAATGGAAGACCGCTTTCAGAACACCATTCGGACACTACCAATATCGAGTGATGCCTTTCGGTCTTTCTAATGCCCCTGCCATATTCCAGCAATTTATGGACCATTTATTCGCTGACCTACCTTTACACACGGTTATCATATATCTGTATGATATATTGGTTTTCTCTTTATCCATGCAAGATCAATTCCAGCACGTCAGTGAGGTATTAAGGAGACTCCAACAAAACCATGTGTTCTGTAAACTTGAAAAATGTTTGTTCCATCAGTCTCAAGTAGTGTATCTTTGTTATGTTATATCAACCAAGGGAATAGCCATGGATCCTGAGAAGGTATCTGCAGTGAAAGACTGGCCTACTCGGAAATCAGGGAAAGATATCCAAAGATTTGTCGGATTTGCTAATTTTTACAGGAAATTTATTCCGAATTTCTCTTCCATTACGCAACCACTAACCAATCTCCTGAAAAAAGGGAAGTCATTCCTATGGGGTCAGCAGCCACAGGTAGCAATTGAGAAGCTTAAAGATCTATTTACCTCAGCTCCCATATTAATGAACCCGGACCAACATCGTCAGTTTATTGTTGAAACAGATGCCTCTCAATATGCCTTCGGAGCAGTTCTCCTTTAGAAAGATGACCAGGCCCAAGAACCCCCAATAGCCTTCCTCTCAAAAACTCTGTCACCTTCGGAATTGAATTATACCGTCCTCGAAAAGGAGCTGCTGGTGATTAAGCGAGCCTTTGAGGAATGGCGTCATCTTCTGCTGGGAGTCATGTTCCCAGTGGAGGTATGCACCGATTATCAGAACCTTCGGATCCTGCAATATGCCCAGACCTGCAACAGTGGCCAGGCCAGATGGGCCCACTTCTTTTCGCCATTCCGGATTCAGTTCTCTTTTATACCAGGAAGAGTCAGTCTCAAGGCAGATGCTCTCTCTCGCAAGGAACAACTCATTGCAACTGAACACTTTCGTTCTGAGAGGATCTTTCCCTGTCTGCCTTTAGGTCTACAAACTGGACAGACCTTCTTGACACGGCTACAACAGCATTCAGGGTCCCTCGTAAAATCGTCTCTTTCCCCCAAAGTCAGATCTGCCCTGAACTATGAAGAAGGATGTTACTTCCTGGGCCATAGAGCTTTCATACCCATGAGGAGCCTCCAGAAAGAAGTTCTTGAGATGTGCCACGATTCTAAAGCATCGGTCTGTGGGGTCTTTTCTCCATCAAAAAAGATATCAAGGAGTTTGTGGGATCCTGTCCTGTGTGTCTTCAAACCAAGAGTCCTAGGCATTCACCATTGGGGAAGTTGCTAAAGATTCCTATACCGACACATCCTTGGGAAATCATCTCTACAGACTTTGTGGTCGACCTACCTAAGTCTGGTGGTTGTTCAACTATCATGGTCACCATTGACTCATTTACTAAAATGGCTCATTTTGTTCCATTCACTGGGGTCCCCACTGCGGCCCAAATAGCTTGGATCTTTGTAGCACATATATTTCATGACATGGCCTCCCGGAAACTATCATCTCCGATAGATGATCCCAATACACCTCCAGATATTGGGGACAAGTCTGTTGCATTCTAGGCATTTCACAAGCCCTTAGCTCCAGATACCATCCACAGTCAAATGGCCAACCTGAAAGGGTAAATCAAACCCTTGAAGGATACCGCTGCAGTTATGTAGGAGCAACGCAGGATGACTGGAAAGAGCTACTACCCTTAGCAGAATTTTCATATAACAATGAGTATCATTCTTCCATTGGAACCTCGCCATCTTTTGTACCTATGGATTCCATCCCAGCTCATTTCCCACTATACTTCTTCCTCCAGATTCCCGGATGTGAATTACCTGATCAAACAAATTCAGGAAGGTCACAAAACGGCAAAGATTGCATTAAGAGAAACACAAAAGAGAAGGAAGATATTTGCAGACCGTCATCGGACCTCGGCCCCGGGTATTCAACCAGGCACCCGGGTTTGGTTATCATTGAGGTTCCTTCCTCGACATCTAATCCCTTCCAAATGATCTCCAAAATTTCTGGGACCTTTTCGGGTCATTAAGGCAATAGGACACGCTGCCTTTAAACTTCAACTCCCTAATTCATGGAACCAAATACACCCAGTGTTTCATATATCCCAACTGAAACTAGATCTCCGAAACCGTTTTCACCCTAAATTGGTGGATCGCCCTCCTTCAGTTTCTTCTATGACAGAGCCTGAGTATGAAGTGGCAGATCTATGCGACTCCGAATACCATCAGGGGTGTTTACAATATTTAGTGAATTGGAAGGGATACTCCACAGCTGATCGTACATGGGAACCAGAATCTGCAATACATGCACCAAAGCTGGTTAGAAGATTTCATACCAGGCACCCAGACAAGCCAGGGGGAGACGGCGTTAAGAGAAGGCATACTGTGACGAACATTCCCAGCTCTCAACCAAGTAACGATTCGAGGGAGTACAGAATCGGAAAGGTGCCTTCCATGACCGTCAGCAGCAGTCTAGTGTTTCCTGATTCGGAAGGTCGGGTGAAGACTATGCCCACATCCGCTTGTGGGGTATATCTGGGAGACAAATTCAGTGCACGTCGCGTTGCTACTCTCTTAGGAGTCCAGCCACACTTTGTGAGTTCGACTAGTACTTCTCTTACAAGGATTACTCTCGACTCTTTGACATTCCTTCCAATGCTTATTCTTTCCCTTCCAGAACTGCCGTCATTACGATAGTTCAAATCTTACCTTCATCCCTTGGAGATTGCCACTCTCTGCTAGACGCACGCCGCGGTATCGGCTCCTCCCATCTCTCACTCGAATTAGCATCCCGTCATTATTCTTTTTCTTCCGGGTCACCCATTATCTTTTACTTTTACAGAACCGGACCGCAGTCCATACATTGTCCCGTACTTCAGGGTCCATTCGTTACGGGAATCATCTACCCTCTGAGTCCAGGAACATATCGAGATCCTCGGTAGGAATTCTTATCTTCATCAGAAAGGGTCTTTTGGATTTCCCCATCCAGATCATTAGTTACCTGTGTTTATCTCCTTTCTTATTTTTATCTGGCTAGTCCTTTCCTACGTCTCATCTCCACTCCCGGACTATACAGATCTGCAGTGACCTTACCGGGGTAAAGGGAGGAGAAAATGGGTGTAGACTCCTGTTAAAGAGACCTAGGGGGAGGCAACTACTATCACGGCTATCTCCTTTTTTCTCTCATTTAGTTTACCACGAGACCTTGTGTCCGCGAACGGTTAGAAGGAAGGAAGAAATCACCCACCAGCAAGATCATTTACTCGCCAGTCCTGGTCCAGAGAAGACTGCTTCCAGGTTTCCACGAACCCTAGCAGCTCTGCTGAGGGTTTTTTCCCTTTGGGGTTTCCCTGGGATTCTCACTGGGCTCAAGCCTTTTGGCTGGGGTGCAGAGGGAGACCTCTTCTCCCTTGTAGCCGGATAGGAAGACCATCAGACCGGCAGAGAGCTTCCATCAAGTTACAGGTAGGACTTTTCTGTGTGTTTCTCGGCTTCTGGATGAGAAAGTTGAATTCTAGTATAACAAGTATGATGAGCGCTGGCCCCATCACCCAGGCAGGGGAGCTCAAACTGCCTAGGTCTGGAACCCTCAGATCAGCATTCCATCAATCACACAGCAACACTCCATTTGACATCAGAGACTCACAGCATCACACAGATAGTCACCATATAACACATCTCCTTCCTTTACCACACACACACACACACACACACACACACACATCTCCTTCCTTTACCAGATCCACACACACAAAAACAGTCACACCTGGCCCTTTTACGAACCCGTCTCAAAATCACTCCTCTCATCGCAATACCAGAGACAAAGACAGAAACTACTCACTCACTCAGTCACCACCTATATTCAGCCTATCGATTGTAAACAGCTACACCAATACATTCAAATACTACAGAGAATTAGGAGACACTGGCCAGACATCCTAAATTCATCTGCGTACCTGGAAATAGACCACTGACACCCCAATGGCATAACTTCAAGGGTCTGTCATGCCAAACCCCGCACTCTGGGGAAAGCACAGGCTTTGGCACAACGACATATAAGAAAATCTCACTAACAAAGGCGCTACCTCCTTTAAACAACTGTGGCATCAATCCGACGTGGCACTCACCCACTCAGATACCTGCCCTACTTCATACTGGCAGAGGCGCTACCTCTCGCACATCACAGAATTCCACAGAGTCGCTACCTCCCTCAAATACACATGTGTTCATGCAAACCAGAGGCGCTACCTCTGTCCGATACATTTTTTCCCACAAGTCACCTAAACTGGAGGCGCTACCTCCCTCAAATACCCAAATAACTCGCACATCAGAGGCGCTACCACTCTCAGTACCAATTTGTGACACACAAACCGGAGACGCTACCCCTCAGTACTAACACAGCGTCACTCACATCACAGACGCTACCTCTCTCACTCGTGACACACACCAGAGGTGCTACCCCTCAGTACTATCATAGTGTCACTCACATCAGAGGCGCTACAACTCTCACGTACCAATTGACACACACAAACCGGATATGCTACTCCTCAGTCAAACCAGAGTGTCACTCACAACAGAGGCGCTACCTCTCAGTCATACCATGGGCTCACTCACATCAGAGGGGCTACCTTTCACTAATACCAATCATGACACACACACACCAAAGGCACTACCTCTGCATCCATTATCACATTATCACAGCCAACTCGACTGGGTCAGGCACAAAACATTTTGTATCATACAGATTCAAAATGCAACGTAGTGTAATTAAATTAATAAAAACACGTTTGTCCTACAGGTCCATGGTCATCTATTGACCCTAAGACAACGACTATGCTCCTAAAAGTCCAGGTTGCAATAAACAACTAAACTTCTGAAAATCCTCAAGAAGATGATACTAGCCCATTTTTCCACATGCAACTCCATTCAATGCAACACAGGCCAATTTCAACACTTCACTTCTTCTTTATGGCTTACTTCGATCTGCAAGTTAACGTAACACTAACTTTACTAAAAGTCCGTGGGTGATCCGCACCCTTAACCTGCAAATCCTCTAACATGTTATAACTAACTCACAGGATCTTAGACACAACTTCACTTTATAGAAAAGGATACAGTGCGTCTTCTCCTCACTTGCGTTATGCAACTTCAACTGTACCACTTCATTTCTTCACTGCGTTGATGAAATACTTAAGTTCCGCAACATTCTGCAACGCTCCTTCACACACATGCTTGCTAACCTGGACGAATTTCCCTTCCATGTCTCTGCTCCTCGTAAAAGCTGACTCTGCCATATTTCTACATTGTGCCTCCTGACTTTAAAGCACCTTCCTTCTGCAAGAATGAGAACTCCAAGACTTCTATGTCCAAATGTCAGCGAAGCGGGCACTTTTATTCCACTCCTTCCTTTACCACATCAATCCGGCGATCGTGTAGTCTGATAGTAGACAACACCTCCCATTCTACAATTGCGCACATTTTTAACTGCCTGCATCTCATATTATCTTGCCACCGTAAACGCTGACAGCCGCCTTCAGATTCTGCAGGAAACATACGCTACAGCGTTGGATTCACTTCCTCATCACGTTACATCGTAAATGTAGGTGCTTTCCTCAGAACCTCTAATGTGTGTGCTTCGTCGCGGATCATCAAATCTTACGAGATTCAACGCTACAACAGTTCTCTATCCGAACACCACACTCTCATTCCACCGGATCGCCAACACACCAGGGCCTCCAATGACGTCATCATTGTCGCACATGGCCTGGCATTGTACAGAGCTCTACGCTCTCAACCGCCACACCTACGCAGTAAGAGCGATCGTTACTTCTCAACACAGCAGCTCATAAGCAATTCCTTTTTCATCTTCAGAATTTACTTCATGGTACCCCTCTGTTTTTCCATGGCCTTTCTGGTCCCATTCTCCACATTACAATACACAACAACTGCAGATCTAAACAAAACACAGCTGCATTTTTCCCATTATCTGAGACACTGCCATGGGACATCTCGCACTTGAAAGGAGCATTTAGCCCATGCAAAAACACTGCGCATCACTCCTCTTGGGCAACTTCCCTTTCCGCATGTCACTCTTCCATCTGTTAAGTCCATGGGGTTTCCTTTCATCTAGGGAACTTCAGCATACGGAATGACAGTGCCATGTTCTCCAACTGACTGACAAAATTCCCTTTATACACTTCAATATTCAATCTGCCCATGGAGTTTCCATTCACATAGGGAGCAGCGTATGAGATGCAGTCCCCATCTTCTCCAACCGCCTTCTCACCCCCTTCTCCATCGAGCTTCTCACTTCAAGGGTCCCCTTTGTTTTGTGGGCTTCTCCACCTTATTTCTTCACCTTAAGGGCCTAGCTCCCATCCCGAGCCTCCCTCAATGTCCTTGCTTCTTTCTTCAGCCCCTCCTTGATCCAGCTCTACCACAAACCTATGGACAGCTGATCCCTCTTGAAAAGGGGCGTTCTAGCTTTCTTCCTCCTCCCCTTTGATGCCTGGGTGATGGGTCTTACTTGTCTTGGGGACAGCGCTGCCCTTCTTGTCCATACTCTTCCTGCACCCCCCGCAGCAGGCTCCTTCAGCTCCTTCAGTTACTTCACGCGGGTGCTCCTTTCTAAGACCAACTCGTCGCCATTGTTATAAAGTGACTTCCATGGCTTTCTTGGATAACTTCTTAGGTTTATTACAAGTACTTAAGTTACATTAACATGAAGGTAAATACATGAGTATGGAGTGTGATGAGCTCTGGCCCAATCACCCAGGCAGGGGAGCTCAAACTGCCTAGGTCTGGAACCTTCAAATTAGCATTCCATCATTCACACAGCAACACTCCATGTGACATCACAGACTCACAGCATCACACAGATAGTCACTATGTAACAGTCAGGATCTGTATATGTTCTTCCATCTCACTAACCATAGACATTGGATTGCTCGGAGACCAATTTCCTTCTATTGACTTCATGCTGGACATGTTACCTCTTGTAAATTGGCTCCGTTCTCTTTGCATTCTGTTCATAGGAAATGTCCCCGCTGTTCTTCCTCTACCTCTAGTATTTCGACAAACCTTTCAAAATGACCTATATATCCACATTTGTAGCATTCTGCCGAAAAAGCCAGACATTCTTTTTCATTGCTATTATGTCTACTGCTGCCACATTTATAGCACTTGTTCTGCTTCTGGCAACAGACTCTCTGTCTTTCCTCATTTTGCTGCTATTATAGTTTTCTCTTATTAATTTCCGAATTGCTGCAACCAAGTGTTCCTCTTCTCTATCTGGAACACTCTCCTGAGTATCTTGCACAAACTGGACTACAGAATTTTGGGTTTTATTCTGTATCTCTCTCATGCATCGTCTCCTAATTCCATTGACCTGGCAATGTCCATAGCTTGCTCTAAGCTTGGGTCTTTCACCTGCCATAAGCGTAGTTGTATCTTGGAATCAGCAACTTGTAACACCAATTGATCCCTCAAATATTCATCCGCCACTCCTGTGAATTTACATGTGGATATCAGCCCCCTTAGAGCAGCCATATATGTATCGACAGACTCTCCCTTGTTTTGCTTCCTTGAAAAAAAATGATACCTCTCCAATACTATATCAGTTTTATTTCCAAAATGTTTGGTTAATTTAGCCACTGCCATTTCATATTTTCTATTGCTACGTGATCCTGTGGCTACCTCTTCATATCCTTCATCCACATTGTTCTGATCAGGCAAGGTTCTAAAGATTCGCAAGGCCTCTGAACCTACAGAATTTAATAATGTTGCCTCTCTCAGATCATCATTAAATTTGGCTCCTCCCATCGCTCTCAGATACACTTGAAAATTGAAAATTGCCCAACCATTGTTCCCAAATGCATACTGGGTTTCCTGGTTGCGCAAGAAATGTTATCGGTGCAGCGATCTTCTGTATTTTGAATATTTGTTAATTGATTCTGTTCTTGTTGTCAATGAGTCTGTATCTTATTTATTTATTATTTTTTTTTAACTTTGCAGCGCTCCTTATCTGCACACTCCCACAGTTCTCTGTCAAAAAAATGTTTTCTTTTACTGTAGCATATCCTGTTTACCCTAACTGCAATCTCTTTAATATCTTTTTTCACTGTGTTCTCGTTTGTACTGGCTTCACAAGCATCCCATATGTATTTGTTGTACTGTATCGTGAATCCGTTCATCTGACTGTTGTTTCAGTGCCACCACAACATCATTAACACTCTGTCTTCACATGCATTTCGTTCTCATTCTGCATCGTATTACGGAGCATAGACTCATCTATATGCTCTGAATAGGTTGTCTTGACAACCTACACGCATCAAGATGGCCGCTGCACGTTATCCGATGTTTTTTATGTCCTTTACTCTAATGTTGTGTATTCTGTGTGCTCGCACAACATTCAAAGGATGCGATCCGTTTCCTCCATCAATCGTATGCATATTTATTATATTTATTAATGTGCGACTCACTGCGATTAACTGCCGAACACTTCCATGTACCTCATGACTTCGGTACTTCCATCTGCCCATATCTGAAAATCAATCAATCGTTCTTCTCGTGCATACGCCCATTCTTATTTACCTTAGTGCCGGGGACCTCTAATCCGCTTCAGAACGGCTGATCCTCGTCGCCATGTGTTGTATTATTTATCCGCTCAGACTCTTGATGTGATTTTGATATTTATATATTTATTATAAGAATACAAGTAATGAGGTCCCCCGCAGAGCGGTAGCTGCCTTTCAGTAACGCCGGTATCTCCTCATATGATTCTGGAATCTCATGAGATTCCAGAATCATACTACATCAGCAGTGACACACCAAGGCAAAGAACACATATATATAACAAAAAGAAATGTATTTAAAGGATTTTTTTTTAAAACACGAAAACAAGAATAAGGCACTCTCTTTTCCTTACTTGTCATAATTAATTCTGCATTAATATCCGAATTCTTAATAAAATGAAGAAAGGAAGTACAGTTACGTTAGTAGACCTAGTTTTCACTCACAGATTCTTTGGTTCTGGTAAATTCAAGGATTGGATATAATCTACCAGAGCTATGTTTATTACAGGTCTATTACTGTCAAACAGGGCTCTCCACAATTTGTCTGGATCTAATACTTGGTAATCCCTAAAAAAATGCTGAAAGAACACAAACCTTGAATTAATCAGGGCTCAACATTCCACAGTCAAATGCCTAATTGTCTCAGGCTCAGTTGTGAAGCAACAGTATCGACAACCATTGGAAGTACTAATACGCTGCATGTGTAAAACCTAATTTGTGTACCATAAATTCAGCCTTAGTCTCATGAATAGGTGTCTGTTTCTAGAATCAGGAAATCTAATCAGATATGGCTCCGGTGTATTGAGGTTTTTCACCCAAAAGCTTGATCTCTGACATCTTTCTCTAGTTTGGATCCAATCTCTCAGCCAGAGCTTTTTTATAGCTTGGTTCGGGTTTTCAATCAACAGGCTCTCAGTAATACCCTTACTCTCCATGATGGCCTGAATTTTGGTCCTTCAAGTTTTTATCTTTATGTGTTCTGTTGACAAAACATATCTAGATACAGTATTCATAACAGAATTTTGTTTTCCAATTATTAGATATTTTCTATACAGAGATAGTAGCCCAAACTGTATACTACATGTAACGAGGCCAAGCCAAGCTCATGGTGAATTGCACAAATGGGAACTGTCCTAGGCAAACCCAATACAGCACGCCAAAAGGTGTCCTCCATTTTATGCCAAAAAGGTTCTGCTTGCCATTGCCTCATTTCCGCCCCATACACAAGGGTCAGAGCCACTTTTTGCTTAAAAAATAATTATGGCTGGTAGATAAGAAAAAATGCTATACTTGGCCTGTATAACACAGGCCTGTGAAATACCTATTTTCAGCTTCAACTTTAAGTCCTGATGATAAGGCTGATCATTGACATCAGAGCTAACTGCTATACCCAAGTACTTATATTCCTGCACAACCTCCAATGTGCTACCTTGCAAGAACCAAGAGGCAGATCTGCTGGTTTACTTCGAGGTACAGTCTACCACCATGACCTAGCACTTATCCTTATTGATTCTCAACAAACTCCTGATAACATAGTCCTCAAGCTGCAAAAGGAGGGCACGCAGGGCCCTGGGTGTTCTAGCCAACAACACAAGGTCATCAGCGTAGAACAACCAGGGCACCGTGCAACCCCCTATCCTGGGTGAATCGGACAAGATATTAGCAAACTCTTGGCATACGTCATCCACGAAGAAGTTAAAAAGGGTACATGCCAACAGGCACCCTTGCTTCAGACCCCTGAATGTTTCAATTGGCTCAGAAGGATTGCCATCCAGGGACAATCTGACTTGTATACTGGTATTCGTGTGGAATTCATTGATCCAGAATACTAGATTTTCCGGGCAAGAGGCTTTCCTTAATTTCTCTATGAGCAACTCTCTGCTAATAGAGTCAAAAGCCGCTGTTGCTTTTTCTGTAACTCCTGTACTTTAACTGCCTGCAGGATGTGCAAATTTATAGAAGTCCCCATTCCAAGCATAAAACCAGTTTGGATCGCGAAGCCTAAATTTGTCTAACCATTTGTTAAGATCTTTTATGATCAGTCTAGCAAAATGTTTTCCCGGCACGTCCAACAGGGTAATAGGTCTCTAATTACAAGGTTGGGACCGGTCACCCTTCTTATAAATTGGAAGAACGATTAATTTCCTCCACGACGGAGGCAAATTATTAGATCTAACTGCCTGTCCAAAAATAACTAGTAGGATTTTAGCCCATGCTATCAGGTGCTTTTTGATAACAAAATTGGAAAGGCATTCGGGCGCAAGAAGTGCAAAGCCTGGAGATATAAAAAAAAAAAAAGAATATTCTCCAGGTCGAATTTTAGATGGCCCGCCCAGATACTGCCACGTACTTCCGATACCAGCGCCAAAGGTGCCGCAGCGTAGAGTGTCTTGTAAAAAGAAACCCACACTTTTTGGAACCGGATTTATTGCATTATTTAAAAGCCCCCATATTTGAGCAGAGCTTTTGGAAGCCAAAGTCTTCACCATGCATTCAGCATCCCGCTGCAAGGTTAATGCTTGCCTTGCTTTTAGCCAATTTTTTAATCGACATTTAATTGATCTTAATATCCCTAATTTAATTATAGCCGATAACAGGCTAGGCTTTCTTTTTTCCGCCCGATAGGCTGCTTTCCTCTGGGCCACCTCTTGGTCAAAATGTGCAATTTGTTCTTTATTTGGATGCCTCGTATTTTCTTTGTAGTTTTAAAAATGCTCTTCACTTGAACATATATGGAAACCTTTCTGTGACCTTGCGTCCCGGGGTAAGACGAGGACCACAGTCATTTCTGCTGGAACTCCTCTAATAACCTAGGCGTTCATGACACACTATTTCTTGCACTATTCAGAACCAGGCCGGTAGTGACTGAATGTATTTGCTTTTTTCTCAAATTGGGGCAAGACTACCTCAGCTCAAGAATATCGTGGTCACTGGCAAGTTGCGGCTTTATTTGTAAGTTGTATCAAGATTAAATAGTTTGCTATCACAGTATAAGCATAGTTTAATAGTGCAGATTGGGCCCCGCTATGCCAAGTATTAGCTGGTGGTATATCCCCCGGGATTGCTCCATTTAACATACACAAATTCCATTCGTTCTTCAAAGTATTCCATCGAATAGCGATGGGGAGAAAGATTCAGGGAGGGCGATATATACTTTTTATGTTGAGGTCTCCTGCTATGATACTATGTTTACACGCAGGGTCCAGTGCTATCAAATCCAATAGGGATTCCAGGTCCTTCATAAAGGTATCATCCGAGATACCAGCATGGTTCCAATATTATAAACGCTAAATACTGCTCACAAAAACCTATTTTAACCATTTGCAAATAACTATTCGGAGAAGCCCAGGATGTTAATTTAAGGTTGGCAGAGTTTTTAACCGCCACCATAAGACCGGTCATTGGTCAACCACGATTAGGGAGGATCGCCGGAACCAAAGAGATAATATGCTGGTCCCACACAGGCGGAGAAGTTAGCCATATTTGATGCAAAGCTATACTATCATAGTCCTGATGCAAATTGGTTTTTGATGAGGTAAGATGTTTAAACCCCCTCATGTTCCATGAGACCAGGAGAGCATAAGCAACTGATTTCATTGTTAGCAATGGCTCTGCAGGGTTCTGGGAGCACCAAATCTACCAATGTTGGTATTAGAACCAGTACTAAGGCCCTAATGGTTTGAAATATTGTCTTTGTTCCCACCCAACGATAGATATTGGTTCCCATAATTGGGGACATGTTGGTGATCGAATGAAGTTCGGTTGATTAGCAAGAAACACAGATTATGAAGCTCGATCCTTGCTTGCCACATAGTATTTCTAATTAAGGCTGATCTCATCCATAACTTGACCACGGAGAGATAATTGTCATGCAAGAATTCAATTTGCTCTATATCTGTCGAGGAAAGGTCCTCAAGGGCAGGAATTTCAGAAAGAATATTCATCAGTGATTGTCTGTTTAGATCATATGTCGGAAAAGGGTGGGAGCGACATTGCAGGATTAAAGAAGTTAAATTCTGGCGATCGCTTGCAGGTCTGAGGTTTTGTTTCTGATCAGCAACCGCAAGCTGCGGCCACTGTATACCCAAACTACTACTGCCTTGCTGTATCAGAGGTTGTTTCCCTTGCATATTTGGCTCATCGGATCATTGGGAATTTAAAAGTAAGCGCTGCAATGAAAGATCGATCTCAGCTCTCAAACCCTCTACGGTCATAATTTTGTCTTTACTCGCCCAAGGCACTTCCTCTTTCAATATTTGCAAATTTACGGGCACAATGGGGGAGCATGTATAGCACTAGGCATATAACTTCCGGATAAAGTTGGGGGAGCTAAAATCAGGGCAGCATCAGTAGATTGCAGTGGCCTCTTTTGCTGTTCACTCAGGCTCATATGGCAAAATTTGGTTTTGTGGTTGCTCTCTGGAGGTACCTACAGTTCGCAGTAGATTAGACGTTCAATATTTATTAGCAATAGCCACTCTTGCCTGGCCCGCTGCTGTTTTTGGCAAAACCAATTTTTTAATGAATTGGTGTGTTCCTGTGATTTTATTCCCTGCACTCACCTTCATATTTTTAGTCTTTCTGCGGCTGAGTGGTGGCAACAGTGTTCCTTTTAGTTTCAAAGATATTACAATGAGGGGTGACTACCCAATCATTGGTCCCCTTTTCCTGAGAGCATCCCCCTTCTAGGTTAATAACAGTTATTTCAGCATCAACTGGACCAGACTGATTGACATGTTTAAGTTTTTGCTTCTTTTTTTTCATACATGGCTGGCCGGGTTGACAAATTGACTCCTGGGCTTCATTGACAGCTCCTTGATTATCTCCAGTATTTTTAGTCTTTTTCCTGTCAGACAGAATCGCGTAACTTAGACCCTTGGTTTTTATCTGGTTTGAAGCTTGTAAAAATTGGGATTGCTGGGTGGGAGAAAAATATATTAGCAAAACCTCCTGATGGGAGACACTCGTAGCTACCAAAGTATAGGCCTGAGAAACAGGTAGATCTTCCGTCTGAACAGGGACGTGGCAAACTGGAGGCTGCACCATCCTTTGCTAAAGAGTCAGTAAAGCATGTTGGACATTTATTTTAGTATCAAGGGTTTCATATAATCTGGTGAGTGAGAAGAGAGCAGCGTTCATCGATTGAAGGGATGTTTCCACTCCCACCACATATTCCACCCTTCCCGTTCTAGCCAGTTCCCCCTTTGTCGCCAGATTTCGCCTTGGTGTAGGCTGCGTAAAGGACAAAGACAGAACAGAAGAATTTTGGGCCGCGGGTGAGAACATAACAGGCGATAGGGACAAATCACTATTCTGCTTTATTGGCTCAGTCTGTATGTTGGCTAAATGATCATTGTCCCTTTGACCCAAACTCAAATTGCTTTCCTTTATGTTACTTTGTGCAACAACTGGCCTTTTGTGTTCAAACGGGGCCCTCCTCCCATCCGTGTTCCCTTCTTTTGCTGGAATCACTAACTGCACCGCCACCCCCAGGGATACCCGACTCTCTCCCTCTCTTGATGCTGCTATAGGAAGAAGAGGTGTAAGTGATAGGACCCCTGCTTGGAGTAGTGAGTCAGTGGGCGTGTCAATACTTTCGCCAACTGAACCTATATTAGTACAACCGGTCGCTACCAATTGTTTATTAGAAGCCGGTAACGCAGAAAACTGTGCTCGATGTTTTTCGAATCTGCAGCACAGAATTTCCTAATGTCGGCCATAAGGGAGGCAGGGTGGGCATTTGGGCCAGATTTATTACTACGTGCAAGGTCAATAACTTGTGTTGACGATTTTGGTGTTAGTAGCGCTGTAGCTGCATGCACTGCTATTTCGTTGGCAGCCGGCATGCCTGTTGTCAAAGTAAAGGGCATCCGCCACTGAGAGTGTATCAGTAATCCTGAAACTAGGCTTTAGAGCAACAATTTCTCCTAGTTTATCCCAGCTTAAAGAAAACAATGCAAAACACTTATTTGTGCGGTATACGTTACCAAAATCGCTTGGCACCAGACAAAACACATAAAAGTACACAAGAAAAACATAAATAAATGTCAACGCAGCATAATGATCACCAAGTATGGAACTAGTTTACACACAATAGTGCTCCTTAGTACGGAGTACCTTTCCTTTGTGAGACCGTTTAAAACATAGACAATTAAGTCAGATAAAATACAGAAAAGTCTACTTTAATTCTAAATAGCCCACTCCCCCACCTCAACTGCAAGTAATTGCACTTTCCAACCTGCTCTTCAAAATGCGCGTGCGCAAATGCTCGAGCATAAGCAGTATATGGAATCCTGGGAAGAGGAGGAGGAGATTTGGGGACTTTGAACGTTTTTCCAAACAAATGAAATCCAAGCGAATCCAAGCAAAAACGTCACTGCAGATGGCAAAATAAACAGGACCTATATGAATGGAGAAAGTCTCAATTAGAGTCAAGTGGTAGTTGAAATACACATGGCTCCAGTTAGATAGCAGTTTGTACCGTGATAGTCCTTCAGTCAGCCTCCTGCAAGTACTTGCTCTTTCCAACCTGCTCTTCAAAATGCGCGTTCGCAAATGCGCGAGCATAAGCAGTATATGGAATCCTGGGAAGAGGAGGAGGAGTTTTGGGGACTTTGAAAGTTTTTCCAAACAAATGAAATCCAAGCGAATCCAAGCACAAACGTCATTGCAGATGGCAAAATAAACAGGCCCGTGATAGTCCTACAGTCAGCCTCCTGCAAGTTAACTGCTCTTTCCAAACTGCTCTTGCAAAATGCACGCCATCCAATATATTACACGATGACCATTATGAAGTCCAATTGCAACAAGACCAGTTGGATGAGGGTCAGGGTACATGACCAGCTACTCCCCCTCATGAGACTGTAGAAGAATCCGGTATATTTATTGGGGACAATGACTGTATGGATCCTCCCAGCAACAGTAGATGATCAGCATCTTTTAATGGCTTGATTAAAAAGGCAGCTGAACATTTCGAAATTCAGACTCAAGATTTTGTAGATGACATCCTGAAAGAAAAAAGGGCCTATCAGCCAATCGATTTCTTTGTTGAATTCCATTAGAGAATTGCACCTTCCCCGCTTGCTCCACGCCTTACACGTGTAGTTGACCCTCGGATGGCGAAAAAGAATATTGAAACCTGCACCTTCAGACCCTCTTTACATCCGGGACCACGTTCAACCCGCTTCTATAGTGGTTATAACTACTAGAAAACATGCAGGGGTCCCTTTATCAAACACAGAAGTACCTCCATATAAAGAATATAAAAAGCTTTAAGCGCTATGGAAAAGGGTAACCACATCTGCTGCTTTACTCTACACGCATTGCTAATAATACCACTCTTATCTAGTTATGACGCACAGTGGAGGTTCCTTGCAGACAAGTTAGCAAAGTGCCCAAAGCCAACAAAGTATCAATTACAAAATTTTGTTAAAGGAGGAAGACAGGTCACACACACTATTGTAAAGAACACTTTTGATACTGCAGAAACAGCAGGCAGAATTCTCGTAGAGGGAACTTTATTAAAACAGCATTCATGGCTTCATAACTCTGGTTTTAAGCCAGAAACTCAGGCCACCCTCATTTATATGCTGGTAGAAGAATCAGTCTGGTTTGGTAAATCTGTAGATGATGCCTTGGAAAAAGCAGAAAAAAAATAACACAAAACATTGATGACTTTAAACCAGTTCTCCAACATGGGGTATTCAATACCCACCGTTCTTTCGTTCCCAAAGCTTCAAGACCAACAAAGTCAGTGTTCTCCTCTGGCTCTTTTCCCTGATACTCATGGCAGGGAGCATGTCGTCCTTTCCAAAACTCCCAACAGCAAGTCATTAGATGAAGGCAATAGCGGGGTAGAAGCGCAGCCACTGCTCCACTACCTCCACCAGCAAATCATTTATCTGTCATGGGCCCCTCCCATGCATCACCAGTAGTAGACCGAATTACTCAATTCACCCATGCATCCCAGGAGGTAAAATCTGATTCAGTGGGTGCCAACAACAGTAACCAACAGATATTCCATCAAATTTCTTCAAAAGCCATGTCACTGTCAGGGTATTTTTCCCAGGGGCCGGCAGGGCCATCCGCAGACCTCCGGGGTTGGGAAGGCCCTAACTCCTCCCGCGTCCCAACTGAGTATGAGGCACACACAAGAGCAAAGAGATACTGCTGTTTATTACACAAAACAGGCAGGGAGGACCTCACAGGCATCCGAGAGACTACTCGCTCTTGGTGGGCTCGCAGGCCCTTTTTCTAGCTGTATGACGCAGTTATGCACGTCAGCTGGGAGGACTAGCCCCCAAACCTAAGGCTACCTCGGATTGGCTCTCTGAGTGGTGGGGTTAGTATAGACACATATAGGAAGGATAGTTAGGGGTGGAGAAAGGGTCAGGTGGTACGCTTGGGCCGTCCCTAATAATCACTACAAGTGAATTGTTACAACGGGACGATTAGGGATTGGCTAAACTATAATGGCGTTAGTGGTATGCCCCTCATATTCTGATTGGTTCACTCACCAAGCCTGGGACCATCGTTGTTCCCAGCTCGCGGCGTACCGGGTGCTGGCAACAAAGGATGACTATGTGTCAGTGGCAGACAAAGGACACGTCTGACAAATAGCTGGTGTGCATGTCTTTCCCATCGGTGTCCAATTTGTCACTTTATTGTTGCGGTTTGTGTCCCAGACGTGAGACCCCAGCACTTCTCTGGTCCCTGGGGCCTGGCATTGTATCAGGTCGGCCTGGTCACGTGTTGCGGGACCATGGCTGGAGCAGAATTATGAGCATTTGATTTGTACTTCGGCTCGAGGAGTGTTTAGCAGTGGCAGGTGTAACCTTGGTGCGGGGGGGCACGGTATGTAGATTGCAACATTGCAGCCTTGGCTGGGGGCTCTTGTCAGGGCCTCGTTCTGCACGATTAGCACCTTACAGCTTTGTCTGAGCTGCTCCAGCCTGGACACTCTGGTTTTGCAGCCTACCACAGCCTGGCTTATGGGTGGCGGTACATTGTCCATAATATAGGGGTCGCGAGGGGAGACAGAGATCCACATGCATTAGTCCATATGCAGTGGTTACGTCTGCAGGGTTTTAGTGGCGAGGAAGCGTCTGCAAGCATGTACACGAGCTCTTCTGGCGTCTTGCATTTCTGCGGTGCTGTGGCTGGCCTATGTGAAAAATAAAAACAATGCATGTGTGTGTGTAAGTGGTCCTCTATGTCATAGCACTGAGTATGTTCTTCGTGTGGATTGGTGTGTGTATGACCATGTGCTTGGTGGCACGTGTGTTCTTGTCCGCTGGCTATGTCATCATAGCGTCTCTAACAATGGCGGTATTTGTGATTGCTGTCTACTCTAGTTGATCCATACGGTTGATGTCGGCTCCATCTGAGGTTCCAGCATGTTTGATTGATGGACAGGTTCCTCGGCTGTGTGGGGCGTGGCCACAGTGGATCTTGACATCTGGGGGGGGGGGGGGCTGTGACTGGGTCGAATTCCTCTCGCGGTGAGTGCTTGGGTCATGACGTCCTAGGCCATGGTCTGGATGAGAGTCGGGGGGGAGGGAATCGCCCCCATTTTCCCTCTTCAACACCATCCACCAACAGCAAGAAGGATGTCACGAGAACACCAGCTCATCCTACAAGTGGAAACAAACTTTACTACAAAATGGAGCAATAGAACTGATCGCTGTTCAAGATGTAAACTAGGATATCTATTCAGTGTACTTCCTTATACCCGCGGCATTTGATACAATTGATCACAGGATTTTGTTGCGCAGTTTGGAGAGTATTGGTATTGCAGGTTGTCCACGTCTCTGGTTCTCTTTAATGTCAGACGTTTGCAGACAGTGTCAATTCCCCCATTTAAATCCTCACTGATGACAGTGACATATGGTGTCCCCCCCTCCCCAAAGGATCTGCCTTATCACCCCCATTATTTAATTTGTATTCACTCCCACTGGCTAATTTGATTGAAGATCACAGGGTGCGGTTCTACTACTATGCAGATCCTTTTTTGTTTAAATGCTCCAGTGTCCGAACTTCCTCTAGGTTGAGGGACTGCATATCATCCAGAGATTGGATGGCCATGAATTGGCTTAAACTCAACAGGGATAAAACCGAGGTCCTGGTGGTGGGTTCTCCTACCACTGGGACCTCGTGGTGTACCAACTACTTGCCTGCATCTGAGACCCAGTCCTGTGCCGCTGCAAGTGATCAAAAGCCTGGGGATCAAGCTCCTTGCCAACGGCTCTAGAGAAGCCCATATTTCTTCTGTGTGTCAGACAGCCTTTGCTAAATCGAAAATTCTGAGAAAGAATCTTCCATTTCTTCCTTCTGAGTGTGGGGCTAAGGTGGTTACCTCCTCAATTATGGGTTCTGTTGACTATTGTAACATCTATCTCAGGCAACCAGTAGTTCCGCTCCAACTTATGCAGATCCTACAGAAATCAACAGCATGGTTGGCTCTTAGAGTCCCAAGACTCTTGCATTCTGTGCATCTGCTTCGTCCATTGTACCGACTCCCGATTGGGAGCCGGATTAAGTTAAACACTTTAGTACATTGCAATTTAGAATACCGGTACTGAATAGTTATGCTCAAAGCTTATTATTTATAATCCCACTAGAACCCTTTGCTGCTGCTCCTCCCCCAAACTTTGCTCTGTATTCCGAGTCATCGTAGGGCATGAGCAGGGGGGAAGATCCTTTTCAGTGTGGCTCCCATTTTGTGGAATTCTTTGCAAATGTACCTTCGAGTTACTTCTGATCATCTTCAGCTTTGGAAGAACCTGAAAAACGTCTAGACGCCTCTGGGCCGCAGCTTGCGCTCTAAGAATTCATATGCATACATGCGTGTGTGTGCATACCCAAAAAGGATCTAACCATGCACCCAGTATTAGATCTGCGTCCTGCAAAAAAGCATGTCAACCCACAAAAATTTAGAATGACTACGCTACAGGAAGTAATTCCACTTCTAAAACAAGGGTATTACATGGCAACATTGTTTATGAAAGAGGCATACTCATATTTTGACGTTGCCATCACACAGAAAATGTACAAGGTTCAAATTAGGAACAGCGCACTACCAACTCAGGGTGCTACCATTCAGAATAGCCTCAGTGCAAGGGATCAGCACACCTGCACAGACAGTCAAGCCCTCAAAGACTGGCTGCTAACAGGAGATACGCCACAAGCGTGTCTATAAAGCACCTGTTGGATAGATTTTTCATTTCTGTGCCAAAGTCCCTTCACCTGTGCAACCCTCAACACCTTTTGCTGGACTTAAGGACTTTTTTGGACTGGCTCCTGAGCGAGTGGGAATAATGTTCCCCACTCAATTATTCTTTTTGTATCTTTTATAACTTTTACATTTGAGTCATGTTTGCCTCCAAGTGTCCAGGGCATGTTATGTTATTGTGCACTTGTATAGTGCCTTATATGATCTCAAAGCACTGAGGCTTGAACGCCCTTAAGGACCATAGTCCAGGTCAGTGGATAGAGTTTGGTAGTAAATAGTGCTTGGGTGGACTCAGTATGTGTGGCAAGTCATTTTGTGGCCACTTAGGAAAAGTGAAGCCTCTATACCAAACACTGTACCGCACAACTGCCCAGCGACCAGAACAACCCAATACCACCACAATGCTAGACGTACCAACAATGTACCCGAACCACGCAGGAAAAGAACACTCAGAAGGAATAAGAACAAAGTCGACCCCCTCACTCCATATATATCCCAAAAACGCAGGGACATCTCTATCACCTACAACAAAGTATAGAAGAGGAAATCAGGAACCTAATGCATAACCTAGCAGACCTACTCAATGGCGAAACATACCCTACTGAACAACCTTCAAACCCTGAGAGCAACATGGGACCAGACCAACACGACAATCACGAGACGAAGCCGATATAAAAAAAAATCTATCTAAACCATGCTAAAATAATCCACTACAACCTAATCAATGCAAGATCGATGTCCAAACATGCCAGAGATCTACAACCTGCTGTGCGGCGGCGGTATTTACATCCTATTCATCACAGACACAAGGTTAGACAACTACAAAATCACTCTCCACAGCGGCCAACCCAACAACACCAAGTGCACACAGGAAAGATAAAACAGGACTTGCAATAGCATACAAGGAAGACCTGCGAACCACTAAACATCAAAAACTGAATCCGTAGCCCTTCTCTTGACAGTAAACCCCAAAATAAACTTCATATTCATACTAGTTTACAGATCACTGACATACGACGCAATATTCGTTGACACCTTCATAGAAGCCCTCACCAACCTAGCCATCAAACATGCACAACCTGATAATCCTTTGGGACTTTTGTTTGAAGAAGAAAATGTAAACTCACAAAAATCATTAATTGAGCAACTCAAGACAATGAATACACTCAGCGGGAAACATGCTTGACACAATCTTCGCTAACAAAAACCTTATCACCACCAATACAGATACTCTGGAGCGAACACCTCATCATTCCATTTGTGATCATTCTACCAACTAAAAGCAACCAAGCAGCCCCAAACAGTTCCGACATTAATAAAAAAGAAAATGGAAGACCATCATAGGTAGCAGCTTAATAGAACACCATGAACTCACAAAACCACCAGCCACTAACCTGGACAATGCCGACAAATAGAAAAACAGAGCTACTTCATAAATGGATCACTGAATCAATTGACAGCATCTCTCTGGAAAAACCTTCCACCCTATAACAAAAGAGAGCAATGGCAAAATGGTTTACTCCTTTCCCCACTGCCATGAAAAGGAACAAGAAGGTCCAACTAGAATACGAGAAAAGAATACGACTAGGCCAACATTATTTTTTTTTTTAATGAGAATATAAAATACAAGAAATCAACAACAATCCGATCTTACAAAAAGGAAATTCAAAATGCCAAAAAGGAACAAGTTACTTACCTGTAACTATTGTTCTCCAGTACGGGTCTGGCATGGATTCACATGCTCATGAATATTCCCCGTCGTAGGGCCGGGAATCCTTGGTAAAAGAAAAAACAGTTTCACTTGCACTTACAAACTCTATTTCTAATTTAAACCAATCACTGTACTCTAGGTCATACTGCCCCCAGCCAATGACTGCCCTCTTCCCTAAGCAGCCATCTTCAGATTTGGTAAGCACATACAGTGGCAGAATGACCAAGAAGAGCTGCAGAGGGGCAGGAGGGAGGGTTTGCATGTGAATCCATGCCAGACCCATGCTGGAGAACAATATTTACAGGTAAGTAACTAGTTCCTTCTCCAGCATGGTGTCTGGCATGGATGCTCATTAATGAAGAATACATAGCAGAACCACATTACACAACTTGAGGTGGCAAGGCTCAACAGAAGCAACACTCTTACCTCTGGAACAGAATCACCTCAAACGAACAGGTTGCATAGCATTGCTTGGCCACCACTGGATTCCTCTATGGAATCCCTGTCGACACAGTAGAGACTTGTGAAGGTGTGCGTAGACCACCACATAGCAGCCCTGCAGTGGCACACCAGACAGAACGCCATTGTTGCAGCAATCGCTCTGGTGGAAAGGGCTCTCGGACGGCCAGGCAGCGGTCAGTTGGCCAACCGATGAGCATGTAATACAGCTGGAGAGCCACCTGGAGATGGAAGCCTTGGGCAAGGCCTTCCCATAGTACACAGAACCAAAGTTCACAGACAGTTGAGACGTCTTCTGAACACTCCTCATGCGTGCCATGTACAACATCAGAGCACGAGCAACGTCCAGTGAGTGCAAGGCCCTTTCAGCCAGTGACAAAGGCTTCAGAAAAAACACAGGTAACACCAAAGGCTCATTGAGGTGGAATTACGGTGGAAACTTTGGCTGGAAACTTTAGCATGAAGGAAGCGTGCATCCGTAGCACTATCCTCAATTTGAGGAAAGACAGATATGGCTGCAGGATAGGGCCTGGATCTCACCCACCCTTCTGGGAGAGGTGAAGGCCACAAGGAAAGCAGTTTTCCACAAGAGGAACTTGAGGGGCCTGATGCATAGGCTCGAAGGGGGGCTTCCATGACCCTCGTCAGCACTGCGTTGAATGCGCATACTGGGGCGGGAGCCTTCACCGGCAGGAAAGATCGAAACAGTCCTTAACGAGACAGTGGTACTAAAGAGAAGATCTTCCAGGAGACCGGGTATAGCGGGAGATAGCCACCAGGTGCACCCTGATAGAGGAATGCGCCACCACCGCCATGGCCAAGGACAACCAGTATGAAAGAATCTGTGGCCCGTGACCCTCAGAGGGGTGATCTTCAGTGACTGGCACCACGTAGAGAAACACTTCCACTTGTGACCGTAGCACTAAGAGTCTATGATACTCTGTCCTTTGCAAGCACGTACCTGCAGTCCGCCTGCAACACGTATCTTCCAAACTTTAGGGCTGCAGGAGCCAAGTCCTCCGGTTCAGCGATCCTGGGTCATGATGCAGGATTGCGCCTCCTTCTCCGGTGAGCAGATCCGCGACCACTGGCAGCTTGACCGGGAGGCGACGCTGACAGGCTGAGACGATCCAGGTACCGAATCTGCCTCAGCCACACCGGGGCGACGAGTATCATCCTGCATCAGCACGAGTTGACTGATGACTCACAGCAGGAGAGGCAATGGGGGAAAAGCATAGACAAACCGGCCTTCACGCAGGACGGCGAAAGCATGCTCCTCGGCTGGTGTAACTTGCTGGCAGACTTCTGGCATTTGGAGTTCACCGCCTGTCAAGATTGGCAAGGGAAGAATCAGGGCTCACCTGAGGAGACTTGGATGACGTCTTCCTGTATGGTGACTTGGTCTTCTTCTTGACAGTGTGGGTCTCGTGCAGAAAGGGGCGAGCCTCCCCTGATGCCACCCTGCTAGTTCTAAATAAAACAAGCAACCTGACACTGGGGGACTGCCCAGAAACAGAAAATAAACCTGGAAGGGGAAAACCCTGCCGAGATGTTGTGGAGTGCAGCTGACACAGAGGATGCAGATGACGAGTCTGGAACAACTCGCAATGTCATAGGCAAGAACAGCTTGGAGGCAGAAGAAACGTGGGAGCAATACCAGCATGAAGGTAAGAGCCGCTCAGAAGTAGCAAGCAGCAGAAGCAACACGTGATAAGAGCAGAGTAAGTCAGAGGAACAGAAGAGCGCCACAAGGAAGAGCAGGGCGCAGCCAAGAGATGGGGCGGAGGACAAGGTAAGAAGCAAAAGTACTTCCAAGAAGGAACGAGCACAAGGTCAAGGAGTGGCTAGGCAACCAAGCATTGAGACACGAGGCCGCAAAGATGTCTGGCACATTTAAAATGACAGCTGGAAAATGCATGGGCAACTAGACCGCAGCTCAAAATGGCTGTAAACAGTGCAGCATGACACCACTATTGCAAACAGATCGATCTGGGGCCTGCCTGCCTGCCCAACTTGATGAAGATGCAGTCCACCTGTCCTGCCGAAGTTCCCATTCGTGGCAGGTGCGCAACTCCCTGCTGAGGGAGTTAGCAAGGTGTTCTCGACTCCCACCAGGTGAAAGGGGATGAGGAACATCTCTTGTCGGACGGCCAAGTGCCACAAGTTTTGCGCTTCTCTGGAGAGCGCTGGGGATCGGATGCCCCCCTGCTTCCTGATTTAGAAAATTGAGGTGGTGTTGTCCCTGAAGATCCTCACCACCTTGCCCTTCAGGGATGGAAGGAATGACTTGAAGGCCCAGAACACTAGCCCCCCCCCTCAACTCCAGAATATTGATGTGGAGATCCTTCTCCAGCAGCCACAGGCCTCTGGTGTGGGCTCCCCATCCCTCCAGGGAAGCATCTGTGGTGACCGGCTCCTGGTATGGGGGTTTTGAAACCCTCTGCCCCGGGAAAAGTCGAAGTGTACGCCACACCACCCACCACCCAACGGAACTCCTTGTCAAGAGGGAACTTGTCCGCGAAGATTCGGACACTTGTATCCAGCGAGCGTCCAGGAACTCCTGAAGAGGCCGCAATCCGCAACCTGAATAACTGGATAAGGTAGATGCACAACGACATCATGTCGAGCAGCGACTTGATGGTCCACACTGTGGCGGTCTTCAGGGACAACAGCTGTTGCACCTTCCCCAGCATGGCCACTATCCTTTCCTCAGAGGGAGACGTGAGGAACGAGACCGTGTTGATCCTGGCTCCCAGGAACAGTGTGTTCTGCGATGGTGTCAAGCAGGACTTCAGATAATTGACGGAGAACACCAAATCTCGCAGTAGCTGGACGGTCGTCTGTGTGTTCAATGGCCACCTCTCTTGAATTGGCCCGGATGAGCCAGTCATCGAGATACAGGTACACGTGTATCCTTCGTAGCCGTCGATGGGCTGCCACTGGTGCCAGGCACTTCGTGAACACCCTTGGTGCTGACTATAGGCCAAAAAGGAGGGCCTTGAACTGGTAGTGCCTTCCCTGCACCACAAAGTGTAGGAACATTCAATGCTTCCAGTGAATGGGGACGTGGAAGTAGGTGTCCTCCAGATGCAGCAATGTCAAGAAGCCTTGCGCCAGTTGGCCGAGCACGTGGCCATCCTGAATTTTTGGGACTCTAGTTACTTGAGACGCCGCTGGTCGAGAATGGGCATCCAAACCCGGTCTTCTTTTTGACTAACAACTATCTGGAGTAAACACTGGAGCCCCGGAGTCATCTTGGAACTAGCTTCATCGCCCCTTTTTCAGTAGGGCCCATACCTCCTGTAGGAGATGATGGATGTGCTGCTCCTGCTGGGTCACTGGAGGGATCCGCAGACACTTCTGCTGAATCTCCAGGGTATGTCCATGGGCAAGAGCGTCCAGCACCCATCTGTCGGGGGAGATCTTCTCCCACTTGCTGACGAATACAGTCAGCCGGCCTCCAACCGGGGTGCATGGGTGGGGGCCCGACATCCTGGCCGGTTCAGTCCTGCATTCACCCTTGGGAGGTGACGACGGCGCTGACCACCTCCACCGAAAACCTTGGAACAGCCTCTGTAGGCCTCCTGGGTCGTATACCAGGAGTGCTGACGGTACGACAAGGAGCCTCCACCAAAACCTTTCGATCTGTCTGACTTTCCACCAGAGGTGAGAAAGGAAGAGAGATGCTGTTGGAGAGTACCCAGAGCATGAGCGGTATCTGTATCTATCTTGATGGCATGCAAGGACTCAATGACTGCCTTCCAAAAGAGGTTATCCCCATCAAAGGGCATATACAGTACCCTCGTGGTGGAAATTGGTGGCCTTCAGCCAGCCTCGACAACAGAGGCAAACACTGTTCCCCATCTGCCGGAAACCTGTGTCGGCGATGTCCAGGAATACTGTGACGGCATGGTCCGATGCCACTTCACCTTCCTGGAAGAGTTTGATTGCCTCCACCCGCTTGTCATTGGGTAGGCATTCCAGAATTGGGGCCAGCTTTTACCACAGTTCCCAGTCATACCTGGCCAGGATTGCCAATGCGTTGGCTGCCTTGATGGTCAATGCCAGAGTAAGTGACCTTCCTCCCCATGGTGTCCAACTTCTTCCCCTCCCTGTCCGGAAGGACTGAAGACGATGGTGAGGGGGTTCAACTACCTCTTCCTCATAGCTGCCAAGACCAGAGTCCAGCAACGGTTACGATCGTAGGCACTTTGCGGCCTCCCTCTGGAACAGCTTCCGTGCCACTCTGAAACTTACCATCTCCAGTTCTGGAAGCACCTCGAGACCTTCCTCTTTGCTTCTGCCTTTGCCAATCCTCTCCCCTGCTGATCTGTTCTCCCTCAGCAACGTGCACCTGGCCCACCCTCTGTCTTCTGGGTCCAGGTACCTGCTCACCCTGCCACCCTCCCACACTGCCTCTGTGCCACCCTTTGCACTGGGGTCTGTATGCATCCAGTTCCCACCCCCCACCCCTTTTTTTTTCTTCCTGCACTTATGAGAGACACCCTGTTTGCTGCCCTAAACCCAGCACTTGCCACTTGCTGGCTGCACTACCACTGTTTATTGCCTTTATTATGATTTATCGGATTTTCCTTTGCTCCACACTTTCCACTTCTCCCCCGAACCCATCCATGCACTTTTCCCCCTTTCCCTCTCCCATGCACTTGCGCATTCTCAGTGTCACTGGGCCTAGTAGGATCATTGTTTTTGTTTTCCCTTGTTACCCTCCTTTGCCTTGCCGCACCCTGAAACACTTGTGTATGAGTGCGGCACAAATAAAATATCAATTCAATTCACTTGGGTGCAGACTCCGGCACCCGGTCCTTTTTCTCCAGCCTATCCCGCTTGGCCAGGGCTGAGCAAGGATTCTTCAGGAGGGCTAGGCCCTCCTCCCACACGTCGTCCAGGGGGGGCACTGCCATGATGGTCTTCCTCTTGGCCTTGTGCCTCTGGTATAGGAAGCCCTCCTCCTTGGTCTCTTCAGTCAGCTGGAAAAGCTTGGAAGCTTTTGTGACCATGGCATGAAATGAACTCACCTCATGCAGTCGGGACGCCCTCTGTTGCGGTGATGCGCCTGCCGTAACGAGATCGTTGTCCCCATGGCCGTCTCTGTGTCTGGGACCATTTGGGGAGGGCACCTGGCATGGGTGTGGAGGTTAATGCGGGGGTGTCAGATGGCACTTCCTCTTTTTACCAGGAGGCTGATCCGGAGCCAGGGCCTGCGTTATCCACTTCTGAATTTCTGACAGCAGCGTGTGTAGGGTCGAAAGGATGTCCAGGGATACATCTCTCGGCTGAGCGGATGTGGTGGGCACACTAGACCAGATGACACAGTCATCGCCTTCGGCATTGTGGCTGTCGTCCTTCACGTCCTCGTGGACCTTGTGCAGGGACTCCCCGCCCTCGTCGTCCGAAGACTAAACATCCATGTCTTGGGGTACGGCTTGTGGCTGACCTGGGACTTAACCACCCCCCCCGCCCCCAACCCTTTTTGCACCCTTAGGGGTCTGAGCCGGGCTTAGTGATGGCATCGAGTCTCCGGTGTGCCAGCCGACTTCGCCACTGCCCCGGCTGAGGTGTTGCACCTCTGGGACAGGGACAACCTGGGCACAGTAGGGGCTACCTTCACAGGATCAGCCCATTTGGCTTTCGAGAGAGCTTTGCGCACCCTCAAAGGACTTAAAAGCCCGCCCTTCGGACCGGCCGGTCCTGGGTGAGGCATGACCCTGCTTGGGGCACAGGGCAGAGGCCTTGACGCTTAGCCACGTCACCAGTCTACTGTGTCGATCCTTCATCGTTCTCTTGGAGAAGCCGAGAAAGATCTCACAATCTCTTTTGTGGTCCGGGTGAAGGCAGTAGAGGCATTGAAAGTGTTTGTCCTCCACAAACACGTTCCCCAGTCCGCGTCTGGTGCAGATCTTGAAAAGGGAACTTCCTTCTCCTCCCTCCTGGTCAGAGGTGCAGAGTAGGCGCGATGGCCTTTCAGGAAAAGTATGAACACTCGACGATCCTTGCACTGAAGGGGCGTTGAAATTCACCAACAACTGGGTCCCAGTTTGTCGGCAGATGGAGAGAAGAGCACACAGGCTCTTTTGGACAAAAATATAACCTTTTCCATAAACAAAAAGCAAGAAAAATTACACCTACGCCAAAATTACTATGTTAAAGTGAATAAATCTGACCGCCTAGAAGCCAGAATGCTGAGGAAAGAAGAAGGGGATGGAACCATTCTGAAAATTAAAGGGGATGGGGCCGAATGAGCACCAAATACAATGAGATAGAGAGGGATTTCTGCTAGTTCTACACCAATTTATATGCCTCTAATAATCCAGAACTCAGGGCTTAGGAGGCCTACTCAGAGAAGTTAGTCCTGTCGAAAATGTCTGTGGAAGAGAGGCACCAATCGGAAAGGGAAATAACAATAGACAAGTTCAGAAGGGCAATCACCAACCTACTACTAAATAAATTCCCAGGCCAGGGCAGCTACGTCACAGAATTTTATAAATTGTATAAAGAAACCCTAAACCCCCCACCTTACTAAATTATACAACCATATAGGAACCACCAAAACCCTACCCAAATCAATGGAAGAGACTAAAGTCATACTTTTGCATAAAAAGGGCAAAGACCCGGCAGAATGCGGGTCTTTCCGCCCAATTGCGTTTGCGTTAATAGACGTAGATGCCAAGATACACACTAAAATACTGGCATCCAGGCTAGACACAATCATGCCTAAAATAATTCAACACAACCAGGCGGGTTTCATTAGAGGCAGACTGACAGCAGACAATGTAAGAAGAATAGTCCATCTAGTAGAGAAAGCTCAGCTGAAGGGGATCCCTGCCCTCCTCCTGGCAATAGATGCCGAAAAAGCTTTCGATCGGGTAGAGTGGGGATTCCTCTTCGCCACAATGACCAAGATGGGCTTTGGGCCCAACTACCTGAACCGGGTCAAATCCAACTATCAAAACCCACTCCTCCGATTAGCAATTAATGGGTACATTTCAGGGCCGGTCACAGTCGAGAGGGGGCACAAAGCAAGGTTGCCCTCTCTCGTCGCTGCTGTACGCATTGCATCTAGAACCATTCCTGGCAGCGATAAGGGCTGCAGATTATATAAAGAGAATATCGTTTGGGGGACACAATCATAAAGTGGCCGCATTTGCAGACGATATGCTACTCACACTAACCCATCCTATCATCTCCCTACCGGCAGCGAGTAGGAAATTGGAGCGATTTGGACAAGTGGCTGGTCTAAGAGTAAACACCAATAAATCTGAGATACTCGGCCTCAAATTGCCTCAACCCAAAGAGAAGCATACCAAGGGGGCATACGAGTACAGGTGGGCACATAAATCTATAACATACCTAGGAGTTCAGCTAACTAAGACGTGGGTGAAATGTACCAAGCAAATTACCCACCCCTCTTGGAGAAGCTCAAATTCAAATTGGACGACTGTGGGCCGCTGACCATAACGTGACTAGGTCACAAACATCCTAAAGATGGTGGTATTACCACAGCTGTTGTACCACTTTGCCGCTCTACCGATAGCTATCCTGCACACCTTCTTCAGAGCCCTCCATAAGGCTACGAGCCGCTTCATCTGGAAGCAAAAACACCTGAGAATAGCTACGAATCATATGAGAACAACCTCGAAAGGGGTATGGTGGAGCCGGACTTCAGGGCATACTACATCACTACACAAACTAGAATTATCAGGGATTGGCAAAGGGACGATAGAGACAAGATATGGAGACCAATGGATAGGGCGGTAGTGGCAGGCCAGTTAGAATGGATGTTGTGGAAATCGAGACCGGACAGAACACCCCAAATGTATAGCAGTAAAATAACCTCGACGATTGGGGACGCATGGGATAATGCAGTAAAAAGGTTGTGCATTACTACCTTTCCCTCCCCCTTCACTCTCCTGTTTGACAACCCGCAATTCACACTGGGCCACAAGACCAATACATTCAAAGCGTGGCATCAAGGGGGTTGCTGAATGGTGCGAGATGTTTGAGGGTGGCAAGATCAAAGATTTTGAGCAGTGCAAATCAGAATTTGGAGTAGGTGAAAGGCACAGATACGGCTAGGTACAGTTGAGACACTGGCTCTCCCACCCGGAGGTAAAGCAAGCTGGGTCCAGGGCCCTCACCCCATTCGAAAAACACCTAGACACCCATGCGGGAGACAGGGGCTTGATGGCCTCAATATATAAACACGTAAAGGAGGGGGAAAACACCACCAAACAGTGAATACATGAAGAAATGGGAAGCAGACACAGGCTGTGTAATTGGGGAACTGGAGTGGCAGACCTTGTGGACACAGCTACCAAAATTAACTAGATCGCTCCAGATCAGAGAGACCTGGCTAAAGCGGATGTTCCAGTGGCACTGACTCCGGTCAAGATAAATAGAATGTACCCACAAGCCTCGTGGAACTGTTGGAGGTGGTGCGGGGAGATTGGCACATGGGCCCACATATGCTGGGAATTCCAAAAATAGACCAATACTGGGGAGTAATACGGCAAGCCATAGCCCAGGTCCTTGTGATTACGGGGGGAACGCACAGTGGCTTGGAAAGGTTAGGCCTGAAAGGAGCTCTGATGGGCATCCCGACAAAATCAAGCCGTAAGGTATATGTCATCATGATGATGTCGGCGGCAATGGTGCTGGCGTGCAAGTGGAACTCCAAAGATTCCCCTCTCCCCCCCAAGAACATGAATGGATTGCAAAAATGTGGGCAATAGTCGCCATGGAGTGGCTTACGTACTAGGCGATCATGCAAAATTTGCCACAGACTGGGCTAGCCTCTTGAGATACCTAAAGGAAGGAGCACGCAGAGCATGGTGCCCAAGATCTATGACATTGCTGGGAATAGAGTCTCAGGAGGAGTCCGACCTATAAAGGGGGTTAAGAGGAGGAAGGATACTGGGCCCTCAGCCATGGACAAAGGACATACAACCAACACAGCTGTGACCGGAAACACAGAGGGAGCCAAGGGCTCCAAGGATACATCCTGGACGGGGGTTGGGGGGGCAGGGGGAGAGAGGGATGGGGAAAGGGCGGGGGGGGGGGACACCAAATGTTGAATGATGTTTTTTGTTGAAATGCTAATAAAAATAAGTTGGAGAAAAAAAAACACGAAAAACAGAATAGACCACAGAGCAAAACTCGAGGACTCTCAACACTGGAATGTGCTTTAAAAATCTGAAGATCGCTGCCAGAGGAGGGGCATATGGAGAGGGCAGTCATTGGCTGGGGGCAGTATGATCCAGAGTACAATGATTGATTCAGAGGAGAAATACAGTTTGAAAGTGAAACTGTTTTTCCTTTTACTGAGGATTCCCGGCCTGCCGAGAGGGAATACTCATGAGCATGTGAATCCATGCCAGACCCCATGCTGGAGAAGAAATAAGATGACAACCAAATCACCAACGCCGCCAACACCCAAAAGAAACTGTTCAACATCACAAAAGAAATGAGGAACCCACCGGATGCAACAACACTCCGGTACCTTCACAGAAACTATGAAATGACCTCACGGACCACTTCAAAAATAAAATCTGCGACATCCATTGAATCATGCAATTCAATCTAAATACACAACCCACCTCCCCTACCCCAACCGCGGAACTACAGAACAAACTCCAAAGCTTCACACAAATATCAGTAGAGACTGTCATCAAGCTGGTAAGACAAAGCAATAAAGCACGCTCCCCCATGGACCCCTGACCTCCAGGACATCTACACATCCATCCTCAGACAGGGCACAAAATTTGAATGCTACAGAAACCTCTTTAAACTATCACTCGCAAAGGGAAAGTACTGCAATCATTTTAAATCAGCGTACATCAAACCACTCCTCAAGGGCACAGCAGGTGACGTGGTAGACCTCTCTAACTACAGACCTATTTCAAACATTCCCTACCCAGTAAAACTGCTAGAAATCCAAGTCTACAAATGAACACAGGAACACTCACAAAAGCACCAGCTGCTGGACCAGGCACAAGTCTGCTTTAGGTCACAAGAGGGACAGACAGCACTCCGGTCAATTTGGTATGACCTAAAGACAAACGCAGACCCAGACACAAAATCTGCCCCGATATTACTCCACCTCCATGCAGCGTTCGACACAGTCAGCCATGACATCCGCATCATGAGATTAGAAGAAATAGGAGTGAATTCAGAGCTGGGCTAGATTGGTTATTTCTAACTAATAGAATGGAAACAGTTTGGCTAAAACACTTCAAAGCCACTCCACGGGACACCTGGAGCAGCACAAGGATTGTTCCTATCACCACTGCATTCCAATATCTACCCGACTATTAATCAAGCTCCTCAAAAGACACAGAAGAGAACACAAGTCTGGAAGACTGTCTAAAAGAACTCTATGAACGGATGAACACAAACGGCCTCAAACTCAACCCAGGCAAAACATTATATTCAAAAACCAAGACAACAACCTTTATATCCCATGGCCAACGGAAGGAGGACCAGCACCCATACCATGGAAAATAGTAAATAGAAACTTGGAGTCCTAATGGACAACCCGCCAATACTAGAACCACAAGTCAAATCAAGAAATGCTTCTTCCAGCTGCACACTAAAAATAACCCTACCATTCCTCTCCTTCACCCATAAAACACTTAATCGCCCTCATCAGGTCCAGAATATGCCAACAGCCTTTACCTCGGAATGCCGAACACCTGCTGAAGAAACTGCAACGTATCCAAAATGCAGCAGCCAGACTTCAACTTAAACTATCGCAAAGGGGCCACATCACCCAAGCACTAAAAATGTTATACTGGCAGCCAATCAAACAAAAATCACGTTCAAAATGATGTGCATAATGCACAGAGCAATCCACGACCAAGGAGCAGAATTCCTACAAAAGAAAATAACCATTTACCAACTGACAAAAGCACTCTGATCAATCAACTTCCGCCTGGAAACAAAACCATACACAAGAAAAAAACTCATTCTCCCACCTTGCAGCAAAAACTTGGCACATCCTCCCGAAAGAAATACGCAATACAAAGGATCACCTAAAATTTAGAAAATTACTTAAAACGTGGTTCTTCACCGCAGAACTAGATGGAAACAACTAGGAGAACAATGAAACCAATGAAAATAGAACATGCCAAAACAAGCGCACATGGAAAGAAGAAGCCAGGGAGGGAGCCCAGGATATACCCACTCCCAAGCCAAAACCCTAATGTTGGGCATCGCCCAAGCGACAGGCACCCTAGCTGCAGACGGGGGAGCATTAACCAATAACTTCCACCCCAGGAGGACAGGAAACACCTGGAATTTCAGAGCGAGGGGATCCTGCCCTAGGAGCTCAGTGAGGCGAGGGCAGGCCGACTCCTTTGATGACCTAAGAGCAAACCCCACAACCCTACACATCTCGACCACAACCCTACACATCTCGACCCAGGAGTGGGGGTAGGCGTTAACCACCTTCCTGTCCACAGACCACTAAACAGTTACAGATACATGCCTCCACTATGCGCAGAACCCAGCGAGTGACCCACCACGGAACTGCCCAGCAGATAGCACAGGCAGAGAGACACCCAACACAGATGTCAGAAGCAACAAGGTAATAAAGCACCACTAACCCGACCGCTAAAGCCTCAACTCTCTTCATACTCCTCTTAAATGCTAAACAAACACAGCCAAATCCTTGCACAGCAATCTGCATGCACTTCACTACAACAAAACAAACCGCAAACAGCACATGGGAGTATACCGAGCTGTAAATCACACCCATGCTCAGCAAACTGTGTTAACCGAACTGATGCTGTCAACAGAACACCACAACTCACTCTACCTTTGTCCAGCTATGCCCTATTAACCTATCCTACTCTTACCTTTCAGATTCACTGGCGCGCCAGGGGACCACTCCGGTTGCGATAGTTCTGGTTATGCCTGAATGAAGACAAAACAGAGCTACTCTTGATTTTGTCCACTGAAACTAAAGATACAAGCAAATACCTAGTCTTCACCATTGACAACACTCACATCACAGTTTCTCATACTGTTAAAACCCTCAGTCTACCTTGACTCCAACCTCTCCATGTCCAGGCAGGTCAACGCCATAGTTTCGTCCGCAGCATACCACTCTAAGCTTCTCAATGCAGCCAGACCCTTTTTGACTAAGGAAAACTGCCTCAGCAAAGCCAGAGCCATAATTGGATCCCAACTTGACTATTGCAACATCCTCGTCCTCTTTGCTGGCACGTCTGTAAAATGTCTTGAGAAACTCCAATCCATCCAAAACAATGCGCCCTGTGCCACCATTGGCATTCCCAGAAGAGACCTCATCTCAGCTGCCAGGAAACAAGCCCACTTGCTACCCATCAAAGAACATGCCCTCTTCAAAACACTTGCCCTAACCCATAAATGAATTAACCACAATGCCCCAATACCTAACAAAAAAATATCAGATCATCCTCAAGCAGACCAATCAGAACTCCATATGCCAACCTACTCACAGTGCCCAAAGTAAAACGAGCAAGAGCTGGAGGCTCCAGCTTCCCATTCATCGCTGCCATTCAATCGAACTTCCTTCCACCTCACATTAGAGGAGTAGCAACCCACTGAGCTTTCCGTAAAGCGATAAAGAAAAAAATGTTATTTGTATGAACCTGCCGGCTGTTAAGCCAACGTACTAAATATGTCACGTAAAGCACTATAGGTCTATACCTAAATCCAAGTAAATGTCTTACACGCCATGTAACTAAGTAGTCTTCTTGTAACAGCGCCTCGATGCCTGCGGGCAGTTTGTGCACTTTATAAATGTAAAAAATAAATAAATAGTGGGCAGTATAAATGTCCTCTAACATTAATATCTAGAGGGAAAAGTGGGTTGAGCTTGCGCCCCTTGATTATGCAAGGCCAGACAGGTAACACGCCCCCAATATGTCTTGGTGCTCCCTGATTGGCCTGAAACAATGAAAGTTGGTACAAGGCAGATGCCTCATGTTGGAAAATACCATATATTCAAGAAACCTGTGCCCAAGAACTTTGGCACTCAGGAACTCCAGAATGACCTGCACTCCTGAGCCAGTCAGCACCCCAAGCTTGCTGTACCATTTGCGGACATCAGATCACCATTTCCTCCAGAGCAGCCTTCCTTCATCCTTGGTGGCCAGAGGCCCCTGTTGATCCTGAACTGTGTGACCCTAAATTACGAGGGTCACCCCACGTGAGGGGACTGTTCACACACTTTAGAAAGTAATTCAGCTGTATTTCATTTAACTGTAAATCTCAGAGATATATTTTGACAAATTAACTGTGTGGGTATTCTCTAACTGAATATTATAAAGTGTGGTCTAAACATACACCAACTCCATTACACTCCCGAGACATGGTTTTGGCTGTACCAATATGACCCTGTGCAGAGTGACCAAAAGGAATCCTAACTGATGCCGTCCTTGGTCTCAAGCATCGCCTCCACCTGTTGTAGACCAAAAGGGACACAGCCCCCTTAAGAGAGAGGAACATGGGATTGGGGGGAGGGACCCGGGGAGGGGAGTGCAAGGGGAAGGAACGGACAAGGGCAGTTAGTGATTGTAAAGGAATAAAGGAAAGCAGAAGCATGACCCTGTCTCTGCGTGTTATTTAAAGGTAAACCCAGCGGCCCGAACACAAGAACTGGCAACGAGCCAGGAGCCCATGCACGCAAACTCTGTGTGAAGGAGGCGCGGAGAAGAAGGGAAGCAGTGCGGAGCGGCTTACACAGGGGACCAGCGCCGACGGACATCAGTGGAAAGGAGAAGCTGGGAAAATGACAGTGCCAGCTGTAGAGGGTGCGGAGCCCCCAGCGGAATGAAGGAACAAGCCAGGGAGACCTAAGCCCAACGAGAGAAGAGGAAATCCAGAAGATGTAGCAGTGACGGCTACGAAAGGTCACGCAACAAGAGCTACGGCAGGCAACGGCTGCTGCACACACCACGTGGAACATGACGGAAGACGGCGCCAGGCGCTCCTGAGCACACAGGTACGCAGCACACATAATCCCACTAGAACAGGAGGATCAGGGACCAAAAAGCCATCTAAAGCCACTAAAATGCGAGGATTGCCGCCACTCATGACACCGCGCCCATTAAAGGCACAGAACCTATCATTTAAACGCCAATAAAGACGCTGAAAGTGCACAACACTGTAAGCCACTAGAACGCGAGGAGCACCCCCCCATCAACGACACAGCGCCCATCAATGACACATGGTGCGTCCCAACCACAAGAACACGAGGACTCATTAACAAAACATCATTAAAGACGCAGAGACACAGACGCAAAGCACAGCTAAGACACTTGAAAAAGAGGACTGGCAAACACTGACTTAACACTAAGGCCATGCCACAGAATCTGTGGCCCCAAAATCAGCATGAGCTGCGCTGTTCTGTGAATAAGTGAAGTCACCATGTCTCAACCAGTGGTAGCTCCTGCTGACCAGGCTGCCCAACCCGCCGTAGGTCTGATACCTACCAACCCAATGTCCTTCCCACGACGCCCGAACCCCTTCACATTGAAACAGGAGGACCAAGGCCAAAGATGGCAGGAGTGGATGGATGAATTTGAAGGGTTCATGAGGGCGTTGGGAAACCAAGATGTGCCCAACAAACTAGATATCTTCACCAATCTCGCGGGGAAGGAGATGAAAAGCGTCATCAAGACCATTCCCCCACAGGAAAAGACCACCCATCAATCAACTCATCACCACAATCCACGGGCACCAATAGGGACGACGAACGCTACACCTTCAATCAGTGTACCCAGAACCCACACGAAACAATAGGGCAGTTTAAACTTCGCCTCCAAAGGAAATTAGCGTATTGTGACTTGCAAACTTTAACGATGATGAGGCCATCCGATTGAGAGGTGTATATCCTCGCAATTTAGAAAACATCTGCTAAAGAAACCCATCCCATTACAGGAAATAGCCAAACTGGCAAGGCTTTATGAACAAGTCGACACACAGGCAGCCCAGATAGAGAACCCAAAGAAAACAGACACCATCGCCACCATCATCAACAGCCCCCAAGGGCAAACATGCCAGATGGGCGTGCCATACCGCCAAGACACCTGTAACGCTACCCGCCAGACCCACCATGAGAGGCAGTGCTACAGATAGGGGTTTGAATTTCCCCACAAGAGCCAATGCCACGCCATCGGCCAGATGTGTTTGAGGTGCGGCCAAGAGAACCATTTCTAAATAATGTGCCACAAAAGGGTTCCCCTACTGCCGGCTCATAGACCGCCACTGCAATCGACCCCCTCCCGGAAGTACGACCCGGCCAGTGTCTCCAACTTGCGGCTGTATCCAGATAGAGGTATCAAGAACCGGATTCGGCAGGAACACCATGACATATACACCGCGCTCTGGGCTCCTAAGGGCTGTCGAGAACCTACAAGTTGACATGCCTGATGGAGCATTTGACAACCAAGAACACTTGTATCACGCACAACCCTACCAAGGGGAAGACCAACAAGGAGAATTCCCCACAGACAACCTGTATGAAAACCCTCCAATGGAAGAAATCTCATTAGGCGCAGAACAATACTATGAGTACGACCGGTACAGTAAGGAATACATCTGGCTCATCTATGACACCTCTGATTATCGCGCAGCCCCGAAAGTCACAGTACTATTGGGAGGCAATGACACGACGTTCCTCATTGACACGGGAGCCACCATCAATGTGATGAATGAAAAGACATATGAAAAAATGGCTGGCTTGTACCCGCAACAACCTTCCTCTGCCCGCATCTTTCAATGGGGGGCACCCTTACCACTACAATCCAAATGCGACCTGGTACATAGAGAACGACGAGTTCCCATCGCAATGCACGTCATCAAGAGCCCAGTCACTGGAAAATGTCTCCTGAGCTACAAATCTGCCACTGCGCTACAACTAATTGACCTCCGGTATGACCAGTCTAAGAAAATACAGGGCCTCCCGCCACTGACTCAGAATTGGAACACTATCTCAAAAGGAAAAGGACTTGGACGAGCTGAAGAGGATGATCCCCAACCTTTGCGGGCATAGGGATGCTGAAAAATACAGTCGATTGCCTTCACATTGACCCCAGGGTATGGCCCATGCCCCAACACCCGAGATGGATAGGGTTTCACCTCCAAGCAAGGGTGTCACACAAGCTGCAACTGCTTTTGCAGAATATGATAAGATTGAAAGAGTGTAAGGTCCAACCCCATGTGGGTCCCCCCTAGTAGTAGTTCTCAAACAGGACGGGTGCCTACGCCTCTGTGTTGACATTAGAATCCCAAACATGGCAATCCAGAGGGAGACACACCCAGGACCCAACATAGAGGACATGTTAGTGCCATTGAACCAAGCCACCAGGTTCTCGAAGTTGGACCTGAACCGGGGATACCACCGGCTGGTCATCGATCCTGCATCCAGGCTGATAACTACCTTCACAACCCATGACAGCCTATTCCCCTATAAGCGGCTCAATTTCACAATAACCTCGGCAGCTGAAATATTCCAAGAGACAATACAGAGATTGATAGCGCCAGTCACCAAAGCCTTCAACTAGAGTGACTACATCTAGGTGTACATCCCGATGAGGCACTAAGACATGCAAAATTCTCCACGATGCAGGCCTCACCCTCAACAGCTCAAAGTGCACAGTCAACAAGCACAGCCTATACTTCTTCAGCCACATCTTTTCAGACCAAGGTGTCAGAGCTGATCCAGAGAAAATCAGCGCCATTGTTGACCTGGAACCACCAAAAGATGTGTTCGAGACACGCTCCTTCCTGGGGATGGGTGGCTACTGCTCCAGATACCTGCCTCACTACGCCACTCTGATAAGCCCACTCAGACTGCGTCCAAGAAGGAACTCCCTTTCACGTGGGATACGCAGTGCCAGGTGGCCTTTGCCACGATTAAAGAGGAATTGGCCAATAACCACCAACTTGCATATTTCAACCCAGAGTGGGACACCGAGATCACAGTTCACGCCAGCCCGGTGCGACTAGGCGCCATCCTGGCTTAGACCAACCTGCACCAGAAGTCACAAACCTGCATAGTGGCATATGCCAGCCGGGCGCTCATGTCCATCGAGCAGGCGTACTCTCAAGCTGAACGAGAGAGCCTAGCAGAAGTCTGGCCAGGCAAGAAGTTTCACCACTTCATAAAAGGGAGGACATTCGTCCTCATCGCCTCCAGCAGTAGGACTACACTATTGTCCAAATGCCAGGCGGTGAAGCCAACTCAGCAGACGACTTATCGAGATGCCCTGGCAGTGCCCCAGATCCTGGTATGCAGATGAAGGCGGAATCACACATCGCCTACCTGTTCCTGAATGCCCTTCTTCCCACCATTACCAAGGAACAATTTGCTGAGAAATGCAGGGCCGAACCCACCATCCAAGCGGCCGTCCGCCTCACAAATGCCAACGGATAGCGCCATGCGGCCACGGAGCAATTTGAAATGAGGAGAGACCTGTAGAGGATGGCACAAATACAGTTGGCCACGACGGAACAAAGGATACCGAGTTGTCATCGCACATGAAGGGCACAGGGGCATAGCCAACACCAAGAAGATTCTACAGAATCAGACATGGTTCCCCTACATGGACACCATAGTTGAGGACACATTAAAATACTGCATACCATGTCAAGTTACAGTGGCACCTGAGCAACCATGTCTGCTCCAAATAGTCCCGCCACTTGAAGGACCCTGGCAAAGGGTGCCCATTGATTTTTATGGACCCCTGGAAGAAGGAGGTCACCTAGTGGAATTCGACGAGTGCTCCCGATTTCCATTGGTGAAACACGTCCCATCTACGGCATTCCATCAAGTAGTGACAGCAGTGGATGAACTGTTTAGGAAGTGGGGTGTCCCCCAACATCGTCAAATGGACAATGGCCCACCATTTCAACATCAACAGTTCAAGCAGTGTGCCACACACTTGGGGTTCCAACATCAAAGAATCACCCCACTAACAGCATGGTGGAGCGGTTCATCGAAACCATCAAGAGAACGTGCCAGAAAGCGGCCGCAGACCTGGCATCCATGCCGTAAGCGATCTCCCAGATGTTGAGGAGCTACCGGATTACCCCTAATGAAGCAACAGGCAGAACCAAGTATTAAATATAAGCCACAAACGCGGCTACCACAGCTGGAAGAATACACCCCAGTAGAAGACGCAGAGATCAGAGAAAGGTAGGACAAGAGGAAAAGAAAGACCAAAGAGTGGACTGATCAAAAGCAGAAGGCAAAAGAGCACCAGATCCCAGTAGGCAATGTCATATTGGTTCGACAGACGCAACGGAAGAAAATAGACTCCAGATATCGGCCTAAGCCCCTCGTGGTCACTGAGGTCAGAGGGCCCATGGACACGGCCAGAGGAAAAGATGGGGACATAACATGGAATGAGTCGTTCTTCTGCAAGTTATTTCAAGAAGACCAAGAACAGGAGACTGAATGTTATAAAGTATGGTCTAAACCTTCACCAACTCCATTACACCCCCGAGAGATGGTCTTGGCTGTACCAATATGACCCTGTGCAGAGTGACCAAAAAGAATCCTAACTGATGCGGTCCTTATACTCTGCTCTCAAGCATCACCTCCACCCTGCTAAAAATGCATAAGCGGTAGCACCAAATGTATGCTCAGAGCAAGTCCATACCCAACTATACTACAGATTCTGAATTCCTTCGAGAACAAAATTTAAACTAGCATAAAAAGGTACAGAAATCTGCCTCTTCGCTCGATTCCTTCTTCCTCCTTGATGCACCAGTGCACAAACTACTGTTCCGAATAGTCGCCATTTCATGGGGTGAACCGTTTAACACTTAGTTGTCCAGCGGTTCTGCCCATTATTAAGATCCGCCGCAATCACTGCCATGATTATTTTGTTAGTAATGTAAAAATGCGTGGAAGACGGAAAGCACTGGTTTCGACAATGTGGAGTTTTAACATTTGAAAGTGAAAAAAATACGAAACGATTGGAACGTGGCCCTTTTTGCAGAATGCCATGCAGTCTTGGTTGTGTTGAATGTGCAGAGTGAGTTACACAGAGTTGGAGCCAAGGCTGAGAAGGCAGACCCTCCAATCCTGGTTGATTTAGAGGCTGGAATCACTAGTAAGAGGGCAGAACTTGATCTTCAGGTGCGTGATGGGCGGTAGGGTTTTAACTTCTCTTTTAGGTATGCTGGGCCGGTCTTGTGCACTGCTCAGTGGGTAATGCAAAGGGTTTTGAAGGTGATCATCCTCCAAGGAGCCAGTGGAGGGTGTGGAGCGCGGGGGAGATGCGATCCCCCTGTCCCAGAGCAAGACGGAGTCTGGCAGCAGAGTTTTGTGCTCCCTGGAGTTTGTTAAGTTGGTATGCTGGTGCACCCTGGTATAAGGAGTTGGCATAGGCCAGTCTCGACATAAAATTTGACATAATTGGGCAATTTTGTTGGGGTAGGTGAGGTAAGGGAAAATGCCTCTTAGGAGTCTGAGCTGAGACAGGATGTTGATACATTATTGATCTGACAGGAGAGGGTTAGGCCCGAGTCCATAGTGCAGTCAAGGTTTTGACTATTTTGGAGGGTGGAGGTGGGGTTCCAAGGGACAGGGGCCATGGCAGTGGTTGCGGGAGAAGGGCAGTATTGCCGTACACCCTGATCTCAGTTTTATCTAATTTCAGAAGGAGGTGGTTTTTTGTCATCCATCGGTCAATATCTCAGAGGCAGGCTTCAAGTTCGGGATATGGGTTGGAGCTTGTTTTTGGAATTCTTAGGATAATTTTGGTATCGTCAGCATAGTTGTAGAGGCGAGGTTGTACGCACAGAGGATTCCTGGTAGAGAGGACACAGAGGTTCAAAAGGAGAACAGAGAGGCATGCCCCTTGGGGCACTCCAGTGTTCACGGTGCAAGCGGTTGGTTGAGCCAAAAATGGGAGAGGAGAGCGATTTGTTTCCTGTTATTGAGGAAGGCGGCAATCTATGTGAGTGCCAAGTCTCGGATTCCTAGCAAGTGGAGACGGTCAAGGAGGATAGAATGGTTAATGGTGTCAAAGGCTGCTGACAGATCCAGAAGAATCAGTGCTGCGCAACCCTCAGAGCCTGCTGAGACCTTGAGATAGTCCCAGATCGAGATCAGGGTGGTTTCTGTTCCATGGCATGGTCTGAAGCCCGACTAAGCGGGGTCAAGTAGTTGGTTGGTTTTTACAAAGCGGTTGAGCTAAGATTACGCAGCGTGGACAATGAGTTTTGCCAGGAATCGTGTGTTGGGGGATCGGCCTGTAATTCTTAGAGTCAAGGAGGTCGAGAGATGCCTTTTTTAGAAGCGGTTTGACATGCGCTAGTTTACAGACTTCTGGGAAGATACCAGAGGTGAGGGAGCCGTTTAGTATGGACATTGCTTGTTCTCCTGCACAAGTGGAAAATATTTCTTTCAGAAGAGTGGTGAGACGGGTCAAGAGGGGATCCAGAGGGTCTGCTGCCAGATACTAGGTCTAAGAACTCATCTCTCGAAAGAGTCATAAGATGGCATTGCAGTAGTCGGAGCAACAGAATCATGAGGCCAGAGGGACAGGGGGTGAGGGTGGAGAGTTTGCTGTTAAGGGTTGGCATCTTGTCTAATATGGTGTTGTAGAAATGAAGCAAGAGTGAGTGGGAATGGCCTGGGCACAGATGCAGGTGGCTTTCATGAATTCAGAGATGATCCTGTGCCGTTCTTTGCTGCAGATGCGACAGTCGGGATTCATTTAGTTTATTGTAATAGCCATTTTGGATCTCTGATTTGCGATTACCGCGGTGGTGGGCGAACATCTGCTGAGAGTGGTTTTGACTTTGAAAGTGAGGCGTGAACCATTTGGGGGACGGTCCTTTGCGAGAGGCTGCAGGGCGTTAGGGGGTGAGAAGTAGTGATTCTTTAAGCCAGGAGTCAAAAGATTTGATGGTTAAGGGTCTATGCAGCATTTGTGATAATGTGCGAGGGTAGGGAGCTCCATTGGAGGAGGAGTTGGTGTGTGGGCAGAGAAAGGGATGGCACAGTGGTCTATACAGATACGCGGTTTGGGTTTAGATATAAAGATGAGGTCATAGCAGCAGAAGATCACATTAAGGGTGTGACCACCAGAGTGGGTTGGACCCGGGGGAATTCCAGGAGAGGTTTAGTGCCTCTAGATTGTCGACCAGGGGTTGGGTCATGGGGTTGTTGGGCACATCGAACCAGATGTTGAAATCCCTCTGAGCGTTGGGCGATTTATCTCACTGGTAACTAGTGAGTCACATAGATTATTGGCAAACTGTCCGTCATATCCAGGGCATCTGTATATGAGTAGGAAGCTGTGAGTGTTTATAGTAGCGAGAATTTTACTAGAAGGGATTTGCAGTTAGCATTGCATATCTGGGTTTCGGTGAGCAAGATGCAGAAATGAAGTGTGTAGAGGATTGCCACTCTGCCACCTCTGGAAGGTCTGTTGTGGGAGATAACCGAGTAGCCAGGGGGAAGGCCTTAGTGTGCAACTGGTGCAAAGTCCCCTGAGAACCAAGTTTCAGCAATAAAAACAAGCTCAGGATTGTCAGACGATAGGAGGTCAAAGATACTATGTTTGTTTCTCGCCACGGAGCGCGCATTGAAAACGGAGGCTTGAGACTTCATGAGGCGAGGTGGTATTTGTTATTATGCTCGTGGTGTGGTTGGGAGGGCTTGGTTGGATTGAGAGGCAGGGGATAAGCTGTTGGTCGTTGCGATAGGAGGTGTGGTCAGATCAGTCTGGGTTGCTGTGTCTGACTGAGGGGTGGTAATGGGGGTTCGGGAGGCAGGTGTTCTTTTTTTGTAAGTGGGATAGGTTGATGGGGAGCCAGAAGAGTTGGTGGGCGGTGGTAGGCATGCAAGAGAAATGATCAGGGGAGGGTGAGTGGTGCATGAGTTGCAAGTGAGGTCAAGCAAGTTGTTTGTGGTTCGAGTCTGGAGGATACTAGGGAATTAAGAGTACTGGGCGGAGGTGAGGAGAGTGAGGAGGGGAGGGGAGGGGAGGGGAGAGGAGGGTCCGAGGGCAGGTGCGGGAGAGGATCGGAGGTTGGACCAATAAGAATTGGTGAGGAATGGAGAGTCGAGGGAGAGGGCTGGTCACTCTTTCTGTGTTTCGTGGGTTTTGCAGCCAGAGGGGTGTGAGAGGGTAGGAGAGTCACAGGGGAAAGGGGATGAATCAGCATTTTTAGAAAGGGCAAGACATGCTACTTTGAGAGAAGAGAAAGGGTTTGGAGGGGGTGGTCTAGGGGCAGGGGTCAAACTGGGGGTGGGGAGAGCGGGGTGTGGGTGGGAGGGCGAGAGGGTTTCCCATGTTAAGAAGGGGGGGCACCGAGCTGTGTGGAGTATCAGCCGTGGTAGTCTTCGTGGGACTTCGCTGTCAAGTGGACACTGGGTTTTTGATGTGGGACTGATGTGGGGGTTGGGGGGTGGATGGAGTGCCTGTTGGTGAGACGTGGAGCTCTACACAAGTGGGTGGGTGCTGATATGGCAGGGGAGGGGAGGGTCGGGGCAGGGAGGGCTGAGGTAGGGGCAGGGGCGTACATGAGTGATTGCACCGATGCCACAGGGGGAGGGAGGGTTAGTGATGTTTGGTGTGCCAGAGAGCTCCTCTGGCTTGTGAGTTGGAGATTGCGCAGGGAGTATGAACGGGGAGTAGGGGGTCATTCTTAGTACGTCTGGGGACAGAGGGAGGCTGAGAGGTCCTGATGGGCTGAGATGCGTGGTGTGAGGGAATGAGGCCCATGGTGTTTGGCACACCAGAACACTCGAGTTAGAGGCTGAATGGCGATTGGGAGGTGGGTGAGGGGGGGGTCAGAGTGTATAGGTGTTCGTGGGCATGGGTTGGGGTTGCAAGCCGATGTGGCATGTTGGAGGGTGTGGGTTTTTTTTAAAAAGTAGGCGCTAGTACAGAGGACATGCGCCAGGTGGGGTGAATTATGGTTTGGGGGGGTTTGGGGGTAGGGAGCGGTGTGGTGTAGGAGAAGCAGGGTTGAGGGGCAGAGAGGTGGTCTTTATTGTTGTGGTAGCCCAAACAGGAAGGGGAAGTCTGGCATGGTTGTGGGATGCAGAATTCAGTAGCTGATCGATGTGAGGGTCAGAGTGGCTGCACCTCTAGAGGGCTAGGACGGGAGGTATCTGGGTCAGGCACTTAGACTAAGATAGCAGGAAGTGTATTGAGCAATAATGCAATAGCAGTACCGAGATGTGGGACAACAGGATAGAGGGAGAAAAGGGACCAACACAGGGGGGTGGGGAGGGCAAAAGTAAATACAACAGTAAATGCAATTGCAGCACCTAGGTTTGGGACAACTGGATAGGGGGAGAGAGGGCCTAACACGGGGGTGGGGGCGTGACAGTAAATACAATGACAGTAAATGCAATAGCAGCCTCTAGATTTGGGACACCTGGATAGAGGGAGAAAGGGCCCAACACTGTGGGCAACAGTAGTTACAGTAACGGTCAATGCAATAGCAGCGTCTAGATTTGGAAGACAGGGAAGTGACTCTGGGGAGAGGAGAGCGCAAACAGTGGGGGTCCAAAAGAAATAATTAAGTAGCTGGTAGTATGGCCCAGGGGAGGGCACAGGTCTCTGGAGGACTACGACACTTACCTGTGAAAAAAAGGCTACCAGCGATTGCCAGCCCCTCAAAAGGGCCCCATCTAAGGGCCTACTTCCACCAACCCCCTTCCTGGCCCGGACCAGGCCTGGACGACTTGGAAGACGTCTTGCGTACATCTAACTGCAATTCCTAGTAAGCGCCCTACATCGCCATTACTGCTCGGGCTGCCCTCTATCCCTCAAAAATCGAACTTGGGTCACTGATTAAAACACATTGGTCGTGTGCCTGTGGGTCCGCACTCCTAACTGGACTCGCATTTTGCGCCGCTGCCCATCACAAACATGCACCCCACTACGGCCCTCTCCACGTGACTCGCTTCCATGCAGGCCCCGTTTTTTTTCTAGTGACCACCTGGCCATGCAATCCTTCATCAAAAGACACCAAAGCCATGCTCTCTTTTAAGCCCTGCTTTGTCACTCGCCTCTGCAACCATTCTCACATGCTTACTCTTTCTGCTGGCCTGTTACTCTAATGTAAATACCTCTCTTGCACTCCATGTTGATCTGCTGTATTCTCCATCTCCAAGGTGTGCCATCCTCCACTTTCTGCTGCATTCATTTTCCAACTGTGCAGCCTCCATTTTGTGCTGCTTTTTAGTGCTTTCTGGCAAATTAAATTTTAGGTGTGCATTCCAATTTGGTATTTGAAACCCAGGCATCTCTAGCGTGCACATTGATTTTATGTCTGCTTGGCCGCCTGGTGAGATTCTAGTGCAGTGCTTCCAACCCTCTCCACTGCTATCCCCCTGGATCTGCCCCCCCCTCTTGCCTCTGCCCGCATGGTGCTCTCCATCTCTTCTATCTATTCTAATTGCTTTTCTATCACCTATCCCCACCTCTCTCACAAGGTCTGGAAGGAAGGCACAGAGTTCCGACCCCGGTCTGCCCATTGCAGACACCTACATCAATGCTTCCTCCAGACAGACAATGACTCTCTTTGCTGTTCCTTCCTCTGAATAATGGACTCCCACCTGGTTTCTGTCCTCTCCCCTTTCTCATCCTCTCCCATTACTAGCGGCACCAGATGGGACGTGCTCTTGGCTCACTTTGAATCTTCCAAATGCACCATTAATGTCCATCACAATGGCACAATCATGGCTCAGGGCTCTCGGTCCAAGCTCCTCCTTGTCGGGTGTCTTCCATCTCGCTTCAACCACCCTCTCTCACCACCCTGCCTTCCCTCATCACCCCCTTGCTACCCCTCCAGTGGTGGCACCCCACCACTGTGCTGCCCCCCGCAAATCATGTATAGGGGCAACCAGCTTCACTTGGCTACCCTAAACACACTCTCTGCTATCAAACACTCCGACATCTGAATCCTCCTTGAAGACCAAGACCTTGAAGTCCTTGCTCTCACAGAGACGTAATTCAAGACCAGCTGCATCACTTCTCCCTGAGAGCTACAAGATACTGCCCAATCCCACACCCTCCCGGCCTGGCGGCAGACTGGTACTCCTCTTCCCAGAGTGGGTTCCTGCCTCCATCATCCCCACTCAACCCTAGTCATCCTTTGAAAGCCTAGTCTGCAGGCTTTCTGTCTCACCTACCTGCTCCCTTACTATTGCTACCATCTACAGTCCCCAAGGACCAACTTCCTTGTTTCTCTCAGAATGGGTTGACTGGTACTCTTCTTGCCTCCTCCCCCAAACTCATCTTCCTTGGGGACTTATCCATCTCAACTCTCTGGATGTGGTTGCTGTACTCTTCATGACCTCTGCGACACCCTTTCGCTCACTATCCTTCCCTCTGACCCAACCCACTCTCCTGGACACCTTGGATGCTCTCATCTCAGACATCCCACTCTCCAACACTCTTACTACCCCTGCAGGTCTGACCACTCTCTCCTCCCTTCCCTCCTTGACCTCTCCCGATGCCTCCACCTGCACTGCCAGTCTCCTCTGTCATTCGACCTATGAAGTGTGAGTCAGCTGCTGCATTTGCCACCCCCCTTCATTGAAGTTTCCTTCTAGCCAACCTCCATCTCTAACACCCTGGACACCATTGCCCCTGTCATGAGTATCCGCATGAAGCCTGCCTCCAAGTTCAACTCTGGGTATGATTCCGACTTGGCAGCTTTGAAACGCAAGTGCAAGGCAGCAGAGAGGAAGTGGCAGGCATCTAAGCTCATTCCTTTTCCGCTCTTTGAAAGTTTCCTCAAAACATGCGCCCCCGGCTCCTTCAGAATCATAAAGAACATTGCCTCTCCCACCAGCCTTGGCTGACCTCTGCAACCACTCCTTTGTCACTGGCTGCTTCCCACAACCCATTAGCACTCTTGTGCACCCTCTCCTAAAATGAAGCCGTCTACTGACCCTTCTTGCCCAGATAACCATCACCCTATTTGGCAATCAATTGGAAAGGACTGTTCTGTGGGCGCATTCAATCTTGATTTTAGTGGGGATATATAAAGTTACGGTTTAGTTGTCAGCTGTGGGTTATGTACCATTATCTTGATTACTAGAGAACATTTTGTAAATTCAATGAGATTGTACATTGCCAAGTGCGCCAATCCAAAAATTAGTATTCAACTTTTGTTGGCGAGAGCCATGATAGTAATTTCCACACTGCTTGAAAATGTTTGAACGTGTTTATTTCACAAAGTGTTTTCTATATTCTCTACACGTGCTTCACCCTTTTTTAATAAACAAAAGGGATCCTCAGGAGAGTTTAAGAAAGAAAATATTAATGAACAAAATGACTGATTTATGTAAGGATCAAAGTAATTAGTCAATTGACATGATTAGCTACCTTAAGATAGTCTAAATGTCAAAAAAAGGAAAAAGAAAGGATTGAGAATTAGACAAAGGAGGATTTTTAATACATTTTAAAGGGATGAAGAAGAAACCATTGCCACATAGTCTACATATTATATGCTTATTATGACGCTCACCAATTCTGTGTAATCTTGGTCTGATTGAGTATTTAAGTAAGTTAATTATCCTTTTCTTGATGAAAATAAGAAAGTGTGCTGCAGGGTCCAACATTTGGTATTCACTGGCCTGAAAAGAGGGAACAGGGAGTGCGTTAACCACACAGGTAAAGTGACATTAATATTTTCTTTCTTAGAAACTCTCCTGAGGATCCCTTTTGATTATTAAAAAGGGTGAAACACGTGTAGAGAGTATATAAACACCTTGTGAAACAGAAACACATTCAAACATCTTCAAGCACTGTGGAAATTACGATCATGGTTTTCACCAACAAAAGTTGAATACACATTTTTGGATTGGTGCACTTGGGAATGTACAAGCTCGTTGAATTTACATAACTATCACCCTATCTCTAGCACCCTTTTTTTTGGGAAAACTCATCGAGAAGCGGTCATCCCCCAACTGACCTTCCACACTAAAGTGACTGGCTGCCTCCATGAGCACCAGTTCGTTTTAAGGGCATCCAGAGGCATGGAAACTGCTCTCCTGAATGCCTGTCAAGACAGGCTCTCTAAACTGCCTCAAACACTCCTTCAATTCTGATCCTCCTTGATCTTTCTTCTGCTTTTGACACAGTCAACCACTCCATGCTCATAAACAGTCAGCATGATACCCTAGACATCAAAGGCAGGGCACTGGCGTGGCTGACCGCCTTCCTTTCAAACAGACCCTTCCAAGTACAAATGGGTCATTTTCTTTCATCCACCTCACTCTCCAACGGTGGCATCACCTAGGGCTCTATCCTATCGCCATGGCTCTTCAACATCTACTTGGCCCTTCTGGCCCACTTGATCTCTGCCTTCTCCCCCAATTTCCAGTATGCAGACAACACACAACTCTCCTTCAAGCTGCCATCCTATACCTGCTCCCCCTCCTCCCTCACACCCAGATTCCCTGACTGCTATTCATGCGTGTTGCTCTGCCAATGATCTGTGCCTTAATGCCTGCAAGACTGAGATCTTTTTCATTGGGACATCTGCTCCTCGCCCCCCCCCCCCGGCCAGCCTCCTTGGGTCCGGTCCACTCACCCACTTGTGAGAGTCATCCTCCTCCTCCTCCTTAGAATTAGAATACTGACCGTGTTTGTCCGTATGAAAATTGACACTGTATGAACAGGCGTGACTTTGTTGAAATAGCATTAAACCCCATATACAGTATACAATATACTCTAGTACACTATGTTCACCCTTATTGCCCTACAACACTACCTTTTGTGGGCCCTACTGAAACTAGGCCCCCCAGCCAGTAACTTAGGACTCATTTACTTTACTGCTCGTCTCTTAACCCTGGGAAGCATTAGGATATCTCCAATGGATCCTTCCTATTTCACCCATTCATCCCTGCTGAATCTCAACCCTATGCATAGCATAATTACCTCCCATTTGTCCTGCGACAGACACCAAACTCTGCCCCGACCACCTTCATCCCGCAAAAACTGAACTACCAGATCAGCATAACCTTACCTTTGGCCTAACTAAAACTGACCTCCCATACAATACGTTAACAAGAAATCTCAAACTCCGTTCTAGATTGACTAGACTCCATGAGCCTTTAGCCAGCGCAAGTACTAACAGCTGCCTCCTTAGAGAAGGCCCATGTGATAAATACAACACTAAGAACAAAAACAAGACCAAAACCACCCTATGTTCACCATCATCTAACAAGCACATAAAACAATTAGCACCCAACCAGTCATTAGACCCCAACCAGCTAACCTTAAGCCAAGCCAATATACTGACCCACCTGGCTAATCATATCGTCCCGGACATCAAGTGCATTCTTATCAACGCAAGATCCTTGGTTGCACATGCGACCGAGATAGCTGACCTAATTTGCACTGAAGACTATGGTTTTCTGGCCATAACAGTGTCATGGCTTCACGCAGCCGCATGCCCTGCCCTTATGCTTGCAGCCCCTGATAATTATACCATACTTAGAGCTTATAGGGCTGATTCTAGAGGCGGAGGTATAGCTAGCATAGCTAAATCCACCCTACCCATGAGACTAGCCCCTCCACTACATTTTAAATCATGTGAATTACTTACCGCAAAACTCTCCCTCTCTGACTCTCAAACACTCACTATCCCAACTTATCTATAGACTACTGGGTACCATTGGCACCTTTGAGGAGGATATATACATAATCCTTTCTGACAACTTGAAAACTACGTTGCAGATACTAGTACTGGGAGATCTGAATCTGGGACACAATGACCAGCAAGCCACCGTAATATCCAACATGCTCACTGAACTTGGCTTCACCCAAAGAGTTACATTGCTTGCCCACAATAAAGGTAGAATATTAGACTGGGTCACCAACCTAAATTGTACTGCCTAAATTACATCTATAATCCACCCCCCTCCAAGCCCCCAATTCTGGACTGACCACCACCTCCTTTCCTTTACGCTAGCAGTTCAAACCATCACCTCCATAAACACTCCAGTAGCTCGACCTATACTCACTAGGAACAAAAAGAATATTACGGCAGACAAACTCATGCCACTTACCTACTCTTAATTCTCTAGCGGATACCACTGACCCAGCTACCCTGGTAAACGCATACAATAACGTTATGACCAAAGCTTTGGACATGATCGCCCTATTAAAAATGAGGTAGAGCAAACCAAGAGCTCACTTGAACTCCTGGTTCACCCCCCACCTCAAAACGCTGAGAGTCGAGAAAGTGTGAAGCCACCTGGAGACAAACCCAATGATGAAAATAAAACTAACTTGGCTAACATATCTGCCCAATGCAAAAAAGAAATAATAAAGACCAAACAGGAAACAACAATAGAAACTTTCATGCCAAGTCTCAAAGGAACTCTTTGTAATATTAAAAGAGTTGGAAGCCCCTATATCACCGTCCGACAACTGCTTGAAAGATACATTTTGTTGCTCCAATATTCAGAACGCACTAACGAATAAAATTACCAAGCTCCAAAATAAGATTAAGAAAAAAGCTAACATACCTAATTTAGCGACGCCTGCCAGTACCACTACACCTGATGCTAAGCCTTCAAAACGCTTTAGCTTCTCTAAAGTCACCATCCTTGAGGCTGAAAAAAAGTTTTATAGTGATTTTTTCAGCAGTTAAAGTTTCTACAAAAGTAAACACAAAAGCATCGGGAAAAAAAGTTTGATTGCATTAAAAAAAAAAAAAAAAAAAAAAAAAAAAAAAATCATGGGGGCGTTCCCCTTCAACCCCCGTTTTCTTTTTAAAAACAAACTTTTTTTTCAATACAAAACTAAAATAAAACTTGTAACATGAAAATAAATGCATTCGATTTTTTTTGACTCGCACATCCCTTTGTCAACCCTTAACCCCAGTGCACGGTACGTTTGGCTCCTTCCAACACATGGCACATGTTCCGTGCCGTGCTGCTGGCCACCGTCAATGGGCAGCAGGGTCTCCAATAGCCCCAATGTCACACCTTGTTTCTGATTCAACTTTGCTTGCTGCCGACAACCATCGCTTCAAAACGCATGTCCTGCCAGTAGTTCCCACTTTAGATACCATCTATGAATGCCTTACCCCTGTGAATAAGGAGACCATTTCTTCTTATGCTGATCTACCCCATTCTCCATTCTCTGTGGCTAGTATCCATGATCTAGCTCAGCCACATGAAATCTCATCCATCAGTAATGTTCCAAGTGATACTTCTCTTTACGTGCATCCGACTCCGCGTGCGCAGCCTCAACCATCTTCGCCGGTTTCGGCGACTATCACTTTACCCACTATGCTTGAAATCACGCTTGCTGCATTAAATACCACTGTGTTAAGCCTTTACAAACTGTTTGAACGCCTGGACGATAAAATTTCTACTCAATCCCAGCAGATTGACACGATGTATGATTGGATAACTTCCCTAAATCCTGTACTTCCTTTCCAAACTCCTGTTCATCCAGTTTCTACTCAGCTGGGACCTTTTCCAACTGTTCCCTCATTTGAAGAAATAATTCGCCCCATTGAGGCTGATCCCGCTAACGAAGCCATTGTGGTCAATGATTCTTCTTGGGAGAACATCTCCTCGATTCAAGAAAACCTACCTCCTGTGATTCCTGAGTTGGTGATTATTGATACTACTCAACCAACTCCTCCTATCAGCCACCCTCCTGTTTCTTGTCCTGACGTAGCTCAGGAGTCTTTAAAAGGCAAACATCAAAAGAAAAAGAAATTGCCGCTTAGGCAAACACTTATCAAGAAATCTAAAAACATGCTTGCCCCGAAGCTTCCGAAGAATTCCATTGCCTCTTTCTTTAAACCTCCATCTTCAAGTTTCTCACAGGCTCCATCTATCAATCAACCCAAGCCAGCGTGTCAAATTGATAAGAGTGGTCCTAGTGACAATCTTCATTACTCTCCTGTACATAATTTAATTAATGCTTTGGAAAACTCTGTGCCTCCCGCATGCTCAAAGGGTGCCACTTCCATCACTTCCATTCCAACCTCTACGCCTGCTTTGATCACCTCCGGCCCCACAACCTGCCCTGATACTTCATCTACTGCAAAAATTGCTCTCATCAAAAATGCTATTGATGAGTATCTTTCTTTGAAAAACCAGTCTATTCTTCCTACTTGTGTTCCCACTCAGTCTATCGTTGCTGTTCTGCTGATTTCAACCAACAATCCTTTCAGAATAGCGCCTACAAGCGTGACGACACCTCCTCCAGTTTCCACGTTACCTTCTGCCACAGTTCAAGATCAAGCTCCTAACAACATGCCGTGTGGCAACTCTTTACATAATTCTGATTTGATGACCTATCAGCGTAAATCTTTAATGGACGCTTTTCTTGAAACCCACGGTGCCTCATATGTTGGTCCTTCCAATAATAACGCGCTGGCTATTACTCACGCCCAAAGTGGTCCACGCCCTGGTTCATCAATAACAGTCCCACATCGATCTCAGGACTCATTACGAAGTCTTCCTACCCCCCCAGTCCTGGTCTGCCACCACCCCTGCATCGACAAAGCTGAACTACCACCCCCTTCCCCGTCCCACCTCTTTGCAGTTTTCCAAAAAATACGAACCTCAGTAAAGTACCTCCTAAAACTCTATCTCAAGTTTCCAATACACGTGCACCAAATAACCACTCATTGATCATGAAATGTCGTGGTGGCTCTCATCCTCTGTATGATCTCAATAGACAGTGTGTACTAAATATCCTGAATGATGTTGACACCTTGGAACACTTCTCGTCAACTGATATTGACTTGGTGGAATTTATTGCTGATGTTGACTTCACCATTGTCCGTCTGTGGATTCCTTCAGCTACTGTGGCGAAATTGCTTTGGAATGCTAAGCTGATATTGTTTGAGATGGGATTTCTCATCTCTCAGGACCCTGATCGATCACAATCCTTGTTCACCTCAACAAATTTATCGGCTAGTGACAATTTATAACCTCAAGATACCCCATAATACCGTTCCATTTCATTAGGTTGTTGGAACACCAGAGGCCATGTTAATTTCCAACATTCTATTGATGTGTTCACTCACTCTTAAGATATACTGGCTTTCCAGGAAACATGGTTTCTAACTCCTCCTGTTTGGGACAGTTATGCAATTGCACTTATTTCAGCTGTAAGAGGCGAGAAAGGTCGCCCAATGTCGGGCCTCCTGGTAGCAGTTAGACAATCTTCCGATCTAGAAATAGTTCCATGGTGCGCCTTCGACATCTATATACAATTAGAGTAATTGGATGTGGAGGTAATCTGGCCATTTTCAACATATACCGGAATCGGGCACAACTCTCTCTGAATTTATTTCTTAGAGAACTCTCCTACATGTTGGAAATAGTTTCTCAGGCATCTGATGTCACTGCCACTCTTCTTCTTGGCGATCTTAATCTTGATTGTTTTAATCCTACTTCTGAATCTACTGCCCAGGAGGTCTTGACTTGGTCCACCTTCATGTCTCACAATAACTTCATGATGATCAAAGGGTCTTTGCCTGGTGATCTTCCAGCCTCAACTACTTGGCGCTGTGACTTAAGCACCAGTACAATTGATTACATATATACTGACTCAAATTTGTTTGACTATCACTTCATTAAACATCACTTCTCAGATGCATAGTGACCACAAGTTTCTGACACTACATTTCCTAAGACCCCTGGCTATAGTGCCTTCTCATACTAAAATGTCCTCTCAACAACTTGTTATCAATACTTCTGGTAACCGCCTCTCGGTGTCCTCTAGAATGTTTTGGATGTTAAAACAATCACTTGCCCCATCTACGGTTCCAGGGCATCAATTCCAATTCCAATTCTAAGATTGAATATACACACCTTCTACAATAATTTCAGAACAACATTCTTATCTCTAAACAGAGGTCGATTACTCATTTACATTCCTTTGATCATGAATTACATCATAGAAGGACTAGTTATAGGCAGGACGGAAATTATTGCTCTCCTCGTCACTAAGCTCTCGGTTTGCCCACGCAAGGCAGGCAAAAACCCGCTATACCAACTGGGTTCGTGGGCATAGAGCCTTGTTATTTCAACAAGATAGTGAGCTTATGCTTAATACTCTAGCTACAAAAAATTCTGCAAGTACTTGGAAACTACTGAAGCACAAACATTGTAATCAACAACTAGATGCACAAGCCAATGGCGTGCAAGAAGCGCAATGGGTCCAACACTTCTCTGAATTATATTCTGATCCGGAGTTCAGTAATTTTAAATACCAAATGCAGTGCACCACGCAATGGCCCCTGAACTGCGAGATGGAAACCATTATTCATTATATAAAACTGGCTAAAAACTCGAGAGCTGTAGGACCCGATGGTATCAGCAATTTAATGCTTAAATCCAACATAAACCATTGGGCCCAAATTCTCTTCCTTTTATTTCAAAACATCTTGACCACTCGAATGCTCCCATCTTCATGGCACTCGTCTATTCTCGTGCCCATTTACAAAAAGGGAGATCGTTTGCTCCCCGAGAATTATCGACCCACCGCGCTTCTTGACTCGGCAAGCAAGATTTTTGCAAAGTTTTTGCTGCTTGAATTTTCTGCATGGACATTAACCCATTTCCATCGCAATCCGTTTCAAACAGGTTTTGTTGCCGGAATGGGCACAGCAGTCAACTTGTTCCTCCTAAACTCCATCAAATCTCTGTGTCACATTCAAAAACAGCAGGTCTACTTTGCTTTTGTGGACCTGCATTCTGCATTTGACTCAATTTCTAGAGTTAAACTTATGTCTAAACTTATTCATGACAAATGTCCCCCCTCCATTACCGATCTTATTCATCATTTCCATTCTACCACCACGGTTCAGGTTAGATTGACGTTGAATGGCCTACTTTCCCATCCGATTCCGACTTCAGGCGGCCTTAAACAAGGCTGTTTGTTAGCGGCAGCCATTTTTAATTATTACATCCAAGATATCAAATATACTTTTGAACCCATTCAATCAGATTCTTCGAAAATTAATGGTGTCCCTATTAAAGCACTGTTCTACGCTGATGGACATTGTTCTCATCTCAAAGACCCCCAATGGTTTACAAAAACTTTTATCAGCACTAGACCACTATGTCGCAGAGAACAATCTAAAAATTAATTCCACAAAGACTCAAGTCTTGATGTTCAATCCTCACCTTGGCCTCCACACTCGGAAACATTGGTTGACCGGTAATAATACTTCACTGTCCCTGGTTTCATCATATACCTATCTAGGTATTATTTTCGAAGCCTCTCTACATTCATTGAAACACATGGCCCAGATCGAAGTCAAACTTCTTACAGCAATTTCACAATCACGTATTCTCCTTGCAAAATTTGGAAAATTCTCCATAATCCCGGCCTTAACATTTTGGCAGATGAAAGTAATTCCCACCGTATTATACGGCTTGGAAGCAGGACCCCCCCGTACCATCTACTACTCTTGATAAATGGGAGGCTAAATTTTGGCGCAATGTGCTGCATCTGCCTCAGTGTATTCCCATCTCATGGTTACGATACGAATTAGGCCTCTCTTCCCTGTCAGCACACCTTAACTGGAAACAATGTTCATTTTTCAGAAAATGTCTAATAACATCTCGGATAGACAACCTACTTAAGGTATTGTCGGACTACATCTTTACGACAGATCACGTCTTTATCCAAAGATGGCTGTCAGCAGTTTTCAAGATCTTAGCTGAGGCAGATATTTCAATTGAAACCCTTCTGCAAAACCCTGATAAGGCTAAGCTAAAAATTCACCAGACCTCCTGGATCATGAACCATCTGAAATGTCTCACCTATAAACATGCCTCGAGTTTTCGTTTTCCACCACATAAAAGAGGCATTACACAATCCTATTTATCAAGAGCCCCTTCACCAAAATATAGAAATCTAATCCTCCGTTTCCGGCTACATATATGGGAAACGAGAGATCTCCTTTATACGCGTCACCTTATAGGACCTCTTCAAAATTTTGTCGGTTTTGTCAAACAACCAAAATCCCAGAAACCTTAGCCGATCTAATCACTACATGTCCTAATCTTACTAGTCAGAGGCCATTGCATTTTCATAAATATTGCCCTGGATTTGCTATGTATGAATCTGATGCTTGTTGGGATCGCATTTTTGGCTCGACAGACTTGAAAATTCAGATAGCCACTGTAAATTTTCTTCTTTCCTTAAATTTAGATCAAGGGAAAATTCATTCAATTCGCGATCGAATACTTTTATTTGAACCGAGTATGATGAAATTTTAGATACTGTGTCCTTTTCTTTGAAGATACTCTGGTCAAATTGTGATTATTGGATTGTAATCTATTTTGTATTTACTGTTTGTCCAAATTGAATGATCTTTTGAGAAATGATCTTAAGTTGTTTTTATATTATTTTAATCTACCATGTTCAGATTGTGTTGATATGTCATGTTTATTGAAAAGTTGTAACAAAAAAATGCAACTAAATCAATAAAAAAATTAAAAATAAATAAATAAAGAAAAAAAAACTTGTAACATGAAATTGCATTCGATTTTTTTTTTCCCCCCGAAACTTTGTATTTGAAACTTTTGCATGTAGAAACTAATTTATTTGAAAATATAACTGAACACCGAAAAAAAATCATACTTTCCCTCAAACCGTCTAACTGCCAGGGCAACAAATGCCCGGCCCAAATCAAAGACGCTGCTAGAGACCCTTCATAACAAAGCCAATTAATGTCTCTTTTGTATCGGGCACCATTCCAAGTAACTTAGACTCATGGGTCCTCCCCCTCGTCAAAAAACAATCTGTAGATCCATCCATCCATCCCCACCAACTACAGATCAATTTGTACTTAAAATATTAGACCGGGTGGCCCATCTCCATATTCAGGATTTATGAGATTTATCAGCTTTTGGGAACTCGTCAATCTGGATTTAGGCCTCAACATGGCACTGAAACGGCGCTGATCGATCTAAAAACACAGATCGACGAACTTAGGGACAAGGGGAACACAGCACTGTTACTCCTCCTCGATCTCTTGGCGGCTTTGGACTTGGTGGAACACTTTGTTCTATGCAACCACCTCGAATCAGCTGCCCATTTCACCCAGGATGCCATCATTTGGATCCAATCCTTTCTGAGTAATAGGACTATGAGAGTCCCCTCACCTACTGCAGCAGCAGACCCCATTCCCATCACATGTGGTATGCCACAGGGATCTCGCGTTTCACCCACATTGTACAATATATTTACCAAGCCTCTATTCGATGATCTGGACCACATGGGTGTCACATACACCAACTATGCTGACGACACCCATATCCTCATACCGCTTTCTGCGGATTATAACAAGGATATGGCCTTAGTAAATAAAATCTATCTCATCATTCAGGCATGGATGGCTGCCCACAGATTATGCCTGAATGATGACAAAACTGAGTTCCTTATCCTAGGAACCACATCCAACCTCAATAAACTTGGCCCCAACTATTAATCCTTCAACATCAATGGTAACATCATAAAGGTTGCTAAAGAGATAGAAACCTTAGGTTTCTACCTCAACTCTACCCTTACCTTGGCCAAACAGGTCAATGTTATGCCCTTGACATATACCTGCAAGCTAATCGGAGCCAATAAACCTTTTTTATCTAAAGATAGCTGTGTTACACTTGCCCGAGCACTAATATTATCCAAGCTGGACTATTGTAATGCCCTCTATTTGGGTGCCAGCACACACATAAATAAGATTCAAATTTTACAGAACAATTCCCTGAGAATGGCCCTGGGCATTGCCAGAAGAGAACATATCTCTGTAGCAAGGCAACACACTAAATGGGCAACTATTAATGACAAAATCCGAATGAAAACTGTGGCTAACCCACAAATGCCTCAACAATGCTGCCCCTCGCTACCTTGTGGAGAGAAATATTAGAAAAACCTCTAATCGTCCCACCAGAACTGCCAACGCTAACTTTCTAATCATACCTAGATTAAAATTAACAAAAACAGGTGGGAGCAGCTTCCAAGACAAAGCAGCGCAGCTATGGAATTCCCTCCCTCCTACCTAGAGGGGGGACCAAACATTTTTCAAACTCAGATACACCACCATTAAATGGTTCAGGGAAAACAACCACTAACTACCCAAGTGATTATCCTGCACCTACTCAAATTCAGTATCTCTTATAGATCTGACTGTATTCTATGACTGTTAATTTGCAAATTATCTAACTTATCGTACCTTGTATTGTAAATATGTAATTCCTGACAGACTCAGTCTGTATATGCCTTCTGTAATTAATGTAATTGCCTGCATCTCAAATATGATTACCAATCCCTAACCTGTTCAGTACTAGGGAGCGGTGCACACCCCTCTGTTCCTCTGTTCTTGTAACCTACTTCCCTCTAAGCTGAAAGTATTCTTATAACCATTCTTGTACCTTGCGCCCGGATAACCTCAGGTCTGGCGCGCGTTACAAATGAATAAACAAACATTTCCTCACCTTCCCCCAGAAGCTCAATGTCTCCAGAGCCCTAGTTCTCTCTAGGCTGGACTACTGCAACAGCCTCTTCCTCAATCTGCCTCTTTCCTGCCTTCACCCACTTCAACTAATCCAGAATAGGACTGCAAGACATATCTTTTGTCTTCAGCCCAGGGACCACTTCTCTCCAGCCCTAAAACTCCCCACTGGCTGCCGGTGACCACAAGGAACAAATTCAAAACCCTTTGCACCATCCACAAGGCTGTCTGGGGCTAGGGACTTTCCCTCCCTGAATAACTCCCGGCAGAGTACTTCAGTCCTCTGGCTCCAACTCTCTTCAGGTCAAACATTTCTCCAAGCGGAGAGTGGGCGGTAGATCCCTTTCCTGGTCTGTTTCCTCCCTCTGGAACAGTTTCCCTTCCCCCACCCCCTCCCCCCAGACTTCTCAAAACGATCCTTTTCTTCCCTCCCCTCCTGTTCCAATGTTCCCTCTGCCCCTTCAGAGTCACACAGGGGCCAGACCACCCCCTACCAGCCCCCCCAGCATTCTTTGCCAGCACTTCCCTGTGTGCTCACTTCACCGGACTAGCCCTAACCTGGTCCTCCCTGTCCACTGCACTCCCCCCACCCACCCCTCCAGCACTTGCCCACACCCCCCTCCCTTGTGCACCCCAGTTCTGCATTTCTCCCTTGCCCCCCTGCACTTACCACCTTGGCTTGCACAGTAGGATTGTCACAAGTACAATCATGCATGCACTTAAACGTGCCAAACTCCGGGAAGAGGAAATAGCCATAAGGAATTGTGAGATGCTGAATGGTCAGGTTGCAACATCCCGGGCAGACAAACATGGTCTAGGAATGGCGGTCATAAAACCCTTGATTACATCTGGGTGTCTGGGAACCTCTTACGCCCGACCACAAAGCTGAAGGTCATGAAGATGAACCAGAGCAACCACGATGCCGTGCATGTAACCTGGCAGACAGAAATCACAGCTTCAAGTAATAAATACAGAGGTAATCTGAAAATGAATCAAAGCCTAAATCGACTAAGGCGCAACAACAAATCAATTACAGAGGTGGTGGAAAAATTCTCATTACAATGCCAACACAAACCTGGCTGCTTGGATAATGCGCCTCTGTTAGAACAAGGCCAAACAAAGCAAAGTGGCTTCAAGTCAGACCATCAAAAAAATATCCATTTAATCTTAAGGTGGCAGGGGGGAAAAGAAAATGAAAACATATCAGAGCATTAAAAGCCAACAATAGGAAAAATTGTGGGGCGTCTATAAGGAAGAGACGTCAAATGTCGGAACTGGTTAATCTCGCGCAAATTTATCGGCAATCAAGAAAGAGCGGAAGAAGTGTTAAAATCAATTTATGCACACCACAGCAGAGACACTTAATGAAGGCTCCATCACAGAAAGCAGGCATGTGCACAAATGTAAGTGCTGCGGCTTGGGTTAAACATTCCTCTGCAGTATTGATCATCAGCTCTACAGTGGTCGCCAACAATGACAAAGTGAGGAAAGTCCCATGGAATCTCAAATTGGATAGGGAAGAGATTTTGATAGCAATCGCAAAATTGAAGCGTTCTGTCATGGCTGGGCCAGATGGTTTATCCAACATTGCCTTAAAAAAGCACAAAGAATATTGGGCGAGTTTTATTGAAGCACTCTTTGATGAGATTTCAAACGAAGACCACAATTCCAACATCAAGGCAATCAGCGGTAGTTGTTCCAATCGTCACAAAACGAGATCCTACAGACCCGAACTAGCGTCTGATTGCACTTCTTGAGGTAATCGGCAAGCTATTCGCCTCCTTTCTACAGCAAAGGATATCAAAATGGGCAGAAGACGCATGTATTCTTGATTGCAGACAAAGGTGGAAGTGAACCTAATGATGCTAAATATGTTAAAGCGCAAAGCAATCAAAAGGAGAAAAAAAATCAATTTCTCCCATTTATTGACCTGTGTCAGCCATTACACAGCGTTGTAGCGTAAACAATTCTGTGGAAGAAACTTGTGCTCCAATACGTCCATAAGAATCAGGTTAAATGCAGAAGGGGATCTTACTGAAAGAATTCCTACAGAAAAAGGAGTAAAGCAAGGTTACCCACTCACTGCTCTACTTTTTAAACTATACATGGCAGATCTACCAACGGCCTTTGAAAATAGTAACTCTTTTCCGCCGAAACTAAATGGTCAGCAGCTAACCTGGGCACTTTACGCGACGACTTAGTGTTGTTGGATACTATGCAAATAGGTCTCCAGCATCTCTTAAATCATCTGACCTTGTACTTGGAAAATAACCACCTTCATCCTAAATGCAAGTAAGTCAAAAATCATGACATTTGGCACTAAACTTGTGAAATGAGGTTACCACTTAAATGGTTTGTAGCAAACAAACATTTAGAAAAAACAAAAAACCATTCGATACTTAGGGATAATGTTCAATAAATCCATCTGAGAACAAAAATGGACTTTTGATTTAAAAAACAGAATGAAAAACGGCGCTGCAAGGCATGAAATTACGAGAAATTCACCATGAAACCGGTTCTAATGTTCTATCGCCAGAAGGTGCTAGCCACAATCACGTTCGGGAGTGAAGCAGGCTTAAATATCAGCCGAACAGTGTGGGATGCACTAGAAGGACAATTTTGGGTAAAGTATTGCACGTATCAAGTTGTTTGCCAATTGAGGTTATTCGCTATGAACTTGGGCTGTAGTCCATGTATGCAACCATTTTGTGGAGATCAATTACAATTAGGAAAATGGCATTGACGACGCCAGCCCCTGCATATAAAATCTTTAGTGCTTCAGTTGGAAGCGCACCTTATGGCTTGTTGAAGGAGTGGAGCTCAAAGATACTCGCACTATTGACCAATGACAACATTGAATTGGAAACCTTATTAAACGACCCCTGTGCTGTTAAGACAAAACTGTCAGTGATTGGATCGGAACTCTAAACAAAAGAGCAAACTATATTACTTCACTAAACCTGGGTTGCGAGGCCAGGAGTGAATGTGACGCCAAAGTACCTGGAGAAGTTTCCTAGGAGGCATCATGGTGACAAATTCTCTTGATTGCGCCTAAACCTTTATCCAACGAAATAGATGCTATATGTGAGATCACCTTGAGACTTAAAATAATCAATGTTGAGTCTGTGCAAAGGCTGTTGAGTCAGTTAAACATCTGGTCATTGAATTTCTAATGCCGAGATGCCAGCATAGTTGGTTTTTGAAGAAATTTGCACCTCAAAATGATGATTTGGAAATGTGGTGGATAGTGGTCTGGTAAAAATGTTATGTTAGTCTGTGCGATAATAGACTATCTTGAGAAGATTCTACTAAAGTAGAGCAGTCTGTCAAACTCTGATGTAAAGGACATGATGCCTGGCATAGATGTACAAAACGTGATGGTAGATGTAAATTAAAGTTTGAAATAAACTAAGAATTTTACAATAAAAAATAAAATAAATGGTCCTAAGGCCAATACAGCCCCCCTCCCGCAACCATCTTGTGGCACCTGGAAACAATTGTGTATATGCGCCATACAAATGTATAATGAATAAAATAAATACATCCACCATCACAAAGCTTACCGGACAAAAATACGCATGGCCAATAAATCATGTTACTGGAATAGGATCATCAATGCTGCAAACACATATAGGAAACTCCACAAGCTCATCTCCGCATGCACCGCCTCTTCCCACTCCCAAACACTCTGATGCACTCTCAGACCATTTCCACAACATAGCTCTGGAAAGAAACAACACCATTGTCAACGAAAATAGCACTGCTCACGTCTCTCCCCTCACCACCCCTCATTGGCAACCACAACTGGGACTCCGTTCCACCTTCCTCCCACCCCCCTCGTCCCTTCCTTCTCTCCCTCCCTGAACTACTAAAACCAGCAACCGCCACTGAGGATCCCCGGGAAACCCATGTCCTACTCTTCCAAAAGAAAAGCCATCCTCAAATTGGGCCAGCGACATCACTATTGTTCACGTATCTCTCCATCTCACTTCCGGCACCTTCCCATCCAAATGCAAGACTTCATCTGAACCCCCTGATCAAAAAGCCCTCTCGGGCCCCCCCCTCTACTGACTTGCTAGACCAAACTCAAACGACAGAATCATAGCCAACCTAATTGTCCACACAACCTACTCAAATCTGCCAGGTCACAGAATCCAACCATCTCCTCAACCCCACCCAATCCACTTCAGATCACTAAGAGTAACTGAATGTGGTGATCTTACACACAGACTGTTGTGCAGCGCTAATCCTACTCAACCTCTCGGCTGCCTTCGACACCTTACCCCTCCATTCTATCGGCATCAGGGATGCAGCCCTGAGGTGGATATCCTCCTTCCTCTCTAACAGATCTAAAATAATATACACGCCTCCCTTCTCATCTCCCCACCCTGTTTCCCACGGAGTGCCTCAGTGCGCCTCTTTCTCCCATCTGATTTTAACCTCTAACTGAGCCCCCTCGCTTCACTCATCCGATCCTACACCCTATCTTGCTACAACTAGGCAGACAATGCCGAAATCATCTTCAAGATCCTTCGTCCACCTCACCTAATCTTGCATCATGCCTCACAAAAAAAAAAAAAAATCCTGTTCTGCGGGAAGCAGGCCCTCTGCCCCAAACCCACCATGTGGCCCCTCGCTAGGCCCATCCTCACCACCTCCAAAACAGTTTAAAATTAAAAAAATAAACTCATGTCCCTATGCGAATGTCACCCTAAGGAATGAGAAACGAAAGATGCAATTCGCTGTTCAGACAATCACCAGGTGCACCAGTGTATCCCACATGTGCAAACACCTATTCCATCAGACAACCCTTTAAACCTTATCCAGTTGACGGCTTCGAAAGAGACATGTGCTTCATCCATAGATCAGATTGATCGTCCAGCCATGACGACATCACTAGCGACAACATGACATAGCAGCGTTATTCACGAAGAACATTTGCATTCCTGCATGAAGATACAGACACACACCTATACAAGAAGAACATGCTTACACCTTCTATAGAGGACATAAATGTACATACTGTCAAGCTTGTCCTCTCTTTAGCAAAATGCAGAAACGGGAGAGAGCCAAGCATACGTGGACCGGGCTTGTAACCGCTTTATAGCAACTAACCATAAGCGCTACAGGGACGTACAAGGAACCTATAGGGTACTATCACGGCTAACACCCAAGAACATATTAGAACACATAAGGAAACCCTAGAATGACTTTGGTAAATACACGTGAAACCACAGACCTCAAATACACGGAGAGAGAAGTGCAGTCCCTACAGCACAAAGCAGAGACAAGTGTTCACAGCCAAGGACAAGGGTGGGTGGAGAGTTCATCAGTGAGAGACCTGCGAAATACAGAATGTAATTCTTATAATTGTAGACAGAAAGGCTCAGTTTTGTGGTCCTTGCAGACGTGAATAAGCAGAGCCGAACAAAGGCTATTTACTCATGTTAATGTTAAAGGATATTTGTACCACACACTATCACCACCGTAGTGGTCCCCTGGCACTCTGGTGGCTCTGAAATAAAATGGGAGGGGTAGGGGGAGTTAGTGGGATGAGCTGGAGAAGTGCAAGAGAGCAGTGATGAGCTGTTGGCGGCCTCGGCCCGGAATTCCGTTGGCTGGGCTTGGGGTGTTATACTGTTGGGAGACGTCATGTTCTGTTGTGGTGGTTCATCTGTGCTTTGTTTTGTCGTTGCAGTGTAGTGAAGTTTGTGCAGATTGTTGTGTTGTAGGTTTGTGGTTAGAGTTTGAGAAGTGAATGCAGAGGGTGAAGTTGTTAGTGGGTATGTTAATTGGCATTGCTGTCTAGAAGTGGGTCGCTACATTTCCCCCATTTCTAATTTGGAGGGATGTGTGCGTCACCGTGTCTGCGTCGAGAATAGGGTTGTGCGACGCTCACGGTCCCTTTACCATATGGCATCCGTTCATATGCATAACCTTATAACCTTGCACAAGTTGTGTACCGGCCGTCTACGTGGCCCCTGTTTGTGTGCGGGGCGGGCAGGCGTTTGTGCGTCCCTTGCAGTCTAGCCCAGAGAGCATTCCCAATCTAGTCTAGTAGGAGGGTGGCATCGGTAAGCCTGGGTTTGCTCCCTCCAGGAGTTCACTCTCCTCGGCTTCACCCTCTTATTCGGTTGCTCATTCATTTTACCGCTACTACCCCCTTTGGAATGTGGCAATGCTAGTGCTTGCAATTATCTCCATGTGCAGCGTCTGCCTTCATTCACAACTCTTCGTCCATGGCCCTGCCAATAGCCACAATTTAGTTGGTGTGGCAGGTGCCAACGCTCACCCAACTTTATACAGGAAGGAAGTATAGTAGCATTTATCGCATGGGTGATGGTTGTTCGCTGGGAGTTGGCTAGGGATGTTGGGTTCTGTCCTCATGGGTGCCGTTTATGTCCCATTAGACTTAGATTTGTCGCTCTTGTTGTAGTAAGTTTCTTTATTCGGTTTTGGATGTTATCGTCATCTTAGATTGTCAACCTTTTCATTGTTTTTCCCATTTGCTTTCTCAGTTTGAGTCCGTTATGTTGAAGAGCCAGGTTTTTGGTCGTTTTCAGAATTGTAGGTGGTCTTTGGTGTTTCTTATTTCTTTCAGGATGTTTCAGGTTTTTGCAGCTTAGTGGGAGAAGGAGGATCCCCCAAGTTTTTCTTAAGGTATGGTTTTTCTTCCAGGCAGATTTCGTTGCTTGATTTGAGGAGTCTTGTTGGCTTGTAGATTGTAGTTTCTTTTACAGGAACTCAGCTCCTTGTCTGCTGATTGCCCTGTGTGTTACGCACATTATTTTAAAAGTGATGCAATATTTGACTGGGAGCCAGTGCAGTGTTTTTAGGGCCGGAGTGATGTGGTCTCTTCTGGATAGTTTGAGGAGTCTGGCTGCTGTGTTTTGGTTCTGTTGTAGTTTCTTCAGGAGGTATTCTGGTGTCCTGAGAGAGAGGCTGTTGCATAGTCAACTTTTGACATGATTAGGGCGACGATTGAGAGTGTTTTGTGGGTGAAGGAGAGGAAAGGTAGGATTCTTCTTGCCGTGTGAAGGAGGAAGAAGCATTTCTTGATTATTGCATTTATTTGTTGTTCTAAGGTTAGTGTGTTGTCCATCAGGACTCCCAGATTTTTTGCTACCTTAGAAGGAGTTGGTGCGGTTCCCATTTCCGTTGGCCATGGAATATAGTCGTTCTCTTGATTTTTGGATGTAATCATGATTTCGGTCTTTCCTGGGTTGATTTTTAAGCTGCTGGCGTTCATCCAATTGAAAACCTCTTTTAGACACTCGATTAGGGTTAAGTGATCAGCTTGATTGTCTTCGATTTTGTACATGATTGGAGTGTCATCTGCGTAGTTGTAGCATGTAATGTTGTATTTTTTGAAGATTCTGATTAGTGCAGTTTGGTAATGTTGAAGTGCAGTGGTGATAATGAGGACCCCTGTTGTTTCTCCAGTCATTGACTTGTGGTGTGGATTTGAAGGGCTTTAACCAAACTGTTTCTGTTTTGTCTGCTAGGAAAGATTTAGTCCAGAGTAGTGCTGTGTCTGTTATGCCTATGCCTTCTAGTGTTTTGGATAGGCTGTCATGGCTAACTGTGTCAAAGGCTGCTGAGAGGTCGAGCAGAATGAGGGCTGAGGTTGTGGTGAAGTCCGCGTTTGTTTTTAGGTTGTCCCAGATGGATAGAGATGCTTAGGTTCCTCTTGCCGGTCTGAAATAGTCCAACAAGTGGTGTTTTTCTACGTATTCTTGGGTTAATTTGTATACGTAGGTTTCCAGGAGTTTTGCTGGGTAGGGAATGTTTGAGATCGGCCTGTAATTGGAGGTCTTCCACGTCTCCACTTGTGTTTTTTTAAGAGTAGTTTGATATATGCTCATTTGAAGGATCTTGGTACGGTTCCTGTTGCTAGTGAGAGATTTAGGAGGTATCTGTAATATTCTGATGGTATTCCTTGTGCGAGGATTGATTTGTAGACGTCAGGCAGGCCTGGATCCGTGGGTGAACCTGATTTCTTGCTGCGTTTCACCAGCAAGACGAAAGCCTCTGCTGATATTTCGGGATAGTTGGAGTTTATGCTGTGGTTCTTTCAGTTGGTTGGATGTTATGGTGGTTGGTCTGTTTTGTATGATTTGTCAGATGTCGTTGATTTTGTTCTTGAAGTGGTCTGCCAGGTTGTTGCAAAGTTTCTCTGAGGGGGTTGGGGTGTTGTTGCAGCCTGGTGGGTTTCTCGTTTCTTTAATGATGTTGAACATTTCTTTTTGTGGGTTTGTCATCATAATGCCTTCTCTTTGCCTTTTGTATTTCCTTCTTGTATGCTCCCATTTGTTTCTGGAACATGGTGAGAAGAGAAGCTGTTCCTAGCGAAGCAGACAAGATTAATACATGCGTTGTCGACCAAAAACTGCAACCTGCAGGCACTCTCTCAGGCTAGGTGATCAGTCCAGCGCAACAATGGGGGCACAGTCTCATGACCGTGAAAAGGTACACAGAGCGCTGTGAACAAAACAGTCTCAGGCCTTGAGGGACTCTCTCCAGCCAATCCGGACGCACCTCAGGCCTCGAGGGACCTGCTCCAGCCAATCCGGAAGCTCAGATCATGGGGTAGTGTAGAATGTTGCATGGGCCAACAGTTTTTGTGCGACCCTGTAACAAAGTAATAGACAGTTTTGTGGGGAAATCTCAGGCAAAGCCACCTGACATGGGAAGACCTGTGAGAATCCAGATGTACATGGGTTCCATAGGTAGTAAACCCCATCTAGCCAATATGGAGAATAAAAGAGTATAACCTGCCCCCCCCGCCCCCAAGTCCTACGCTATTGGTGGTGGGAGGTTTTGGATGGGCCCTAGATACTCTGCTAACTTGTGATATTGTTGATGCAAACACCCCCCGTCCTCTGGCATACTATTACAAAGTGGTAGCAGAGGATGAATGGCTATGATCGATCGGCACAAAGCCATCCTGTCGCAACGCCTGGAGGGCTCTGAGGTGGCCAACAGAGAGATGCACACCGTGAAGGTACCGCCTTGGAGTAATTCCTGCCAACTGTCTGTGGGATATCCAGCAGAGCAGAGTGGCAGATTGAGGAAGAGCCTGTGGCTGAGCGACATCAGCTGATCATGGAGTGCAAGTATAGACTCAGCCATACAGCAAATAAGGGAAGGGATGAACATATGTTGGGTGGTGTTGAGTACCTCAGGGGTGGTAAGAAGCAGAGGTAGATGTATTGTTCGAGGTTGGGGAACATTCCTCAGCAGTTGGCCTAGATGATTGGTTCAAGGTTACGGAGAGAAGATATGTCAATATTGGATTTCCTGTGGGTTGAGTGATGTAGCTTGGGTCGTGGATGATGGCATCCCCATGCATAGGGCTTAGCAGGTGAAGCTAGCTTGAATTGCGGAAAGAGTTTTTCTGGTTAGTCTTGCAGAGGTGTTTTATCTACAAGGCAACGCTGTAGGTACAGATTGAACAAGTGAAATATTGGTATTCCCATTATGAAGGTAGAAGGCTGTGTATATGTGGTTTGTCTTTTTTGGGGTGTTGGTGCAGTTGGGAAATGTTGCGATAAATTCAGTGAAGGGGTGGGTGTCAGTGATTTTTATTTCTCTCCTGTATTGTAGAGGTGACGTCACCAATCAGGTTTGTGTATAGGACTTGAAGCGCACAATGGGTGCTATTCAGGTGGTGGTAAATTACAATCGAGGGTTAAAAGTTTTGGGGCAGTGCGCGGAAGGCACATGTGCATGATCGGTGGGTGCGCCTTTTGAGGCAGAGAATTGCAGAAGGGCGGTGCGTGGAGCACTCAGGGTATTGGTCGAAACTCCTGGGGGTGGCTGGTGATTTTTGTGGCTCAGAGCTATTTGAACCTCTGGTGTTAAGGTCAAATAAAGCAAGTGTGCCTGGTAACAGTGGAAGTGTTGAAAACCCTGACTTGGGGTCAAGTAAATATTGAAGCAATATATTCAGGCAAAAACATGGGTTGAATACACCCCTACACCACATGTGCAAGTCCCTTCCATGCTAGAAGGACAGGATTTGTAAATATAGCGAGGAATGGACACAAGGCACAGAGGGCAAGCTGCCTAAGCCATGGCCAAAAGGAGGGAGCGTCTCCAAACGCGTGCTGCAACCATTAAACGCGCATTTACACAAGGCGTACAAGGGGAAGTTGTTGAGCGAAGTTGAGCAAATGAAGGACTATGTTTGAGCTGTGGAAGATGTTTCAGGGTGATGGGGGTGGAGGGGAGTGAAGAGGACATGGCGCAGCATCACTGAGTGCTGAACCAGCAAGAGACCAGTGGCAAAAAGCCTTCAGCCCCAACTCCTCCTGAACACGAGAGCGAAGGCACAACAGCGGGGACCCAGGGATTATATCCAGCGAGGGAGAGCAGTGGCAGAGTAGACCAATCCCATATTTGCACCTCCAGCATATAGTAAGAGGGAGGGGTAAGACGAGACTGGACAAGTGGCTAAGAGAGTGCGAAGAGAATGACACTGACAGGGGGGAAGGATGGCGGGACCGAAGCACAGTTCCGAACGAGAGGATAGGCAGACCAATATTACTGAAACTAGATGGGAAGGTAGCGGAAGGGACGGGAGGCTCTAACCAAGAAGCAGTGGGTTGCAAGGATGTAGATGAAACAAGAGAATGGGTAGCGGTAACGGAAGTAGAGCCGAGAGAAGGAAGAGAACGAAAGACTATTACGTAGAAAAGCAGAAGCAGGAGGAGCAGGAAGCACAGAGACAGCTTGAGGACATGGCAAGAAGGAGGGCAGAAGAGGGGGGAAGGCAACTGCAAATAAAGAAGGACAAGAGAATGTTGGAAGTGGAGCAGCACAACGGCGCAGGGAGGGGGGATAGGCACGTCATGAGGGAAGTACAAGTGAAGATGGGTAAGCACATTTTAGTGATGACGAAGAGGGAGAGGCGCAGGGGAGGCGAAAGTGAGATTGAGGTGGGAAACCTAGCAAGGCTACCCCACGAATAGACCAACAACATGCTTCCTCTGTGAGGGGTTGAGTGCAGTGGAACACGCAACCTAGAAGAGAGGCAACAGGATGGCGAAGTGTTGAGGAGGCTCAACTTCCAGGAAGAATTTGACATTGCTGATGGGGATACAGGGTCCGATGAAGACGAGGGGAAAGGGCACTCCTTCCATCGTTCAAAAGAAGAGCCCATACCGAAACATGGGAAGACAATAAGGGCACATAGGGACTAAGGGAGGATGGGGGTGGGGTGTAGATAACAGCATTCTAGGGTGTTCAACGCCACAAAAGACACAGGGAGACAAGGTGGAAAGGCAGGACTGATGCAGTGCCCGCTATTAGAGAAGGGAGTGGGGGGGGGGCAACCTCAATATATACCCTGGCAACAGATTGACAAGGAGAACTTGAGGTGCAAGTTACCTTCGTTGACCGCGTGAGCTGTGAAATGGATATATGAGACAATATTGACAGCAGGGGCGACATGAAACACCTAATGTGCGCCGTTCTCGGGGAGGTTGCCAACGATGTATGGAAAAGGGCTGGCTACCCAGGAGTAACCACACAGAATACGGCACACAATGGTTCACCATTTAATTACTGCTGAGCAGCCGTGTGACATGCTCTAAGGGCACAGTACCCAGACACTTCAGACATCAGCACTATATTGGGGAAAGACAAAGACCCCCTTCAGTATATCCAGGCTATTGAAGAGTTATTGAGAATTTAGATGCAGGAACTGAGGGATAAAACAGTGGGGTTGTTCTATCATATTATGTCAAGGATTACCTGAGCAGGTGCAAAAACAGCTCAATAAGTGGGGATGGAGGCTAAACCATGGTCCAAAATTCAACTCACTATAGTACACTATTGTAGGCTAATGCAAGAAAACATGAGAAACAAGCGCTAGGAAAGAAAGCATGAAGAGGCAAATTAGCGCAGGAGAAATTGTCAAAATACACTATGGAAGGGGCAAGGTTAATAATCACAGAAGGAGCAGGTACTGCATGCACAGTACAGACTGCCACCCGCGGGAGGAGATTTCATGGGCTGGGGTAGGGCTACATGCATCACAGGTTTCGAGGAAGAAAGGGGCCACCTCTGGGATGGGGGTATGGATATCGGATGCATCAAGGCCAAGAGGGGCATCAGAGACCAATGTGAGGACCACCCCAGTGTCGGGTGTGTGGACAGATATGGCATATTTCTCAAGTGTGTAGAAGCAGGGGAGGGATGCAACAGAACGGCGGAATGCAATACCAGCCTACATATCAGGGAGAACAGACAATTACGCCCAACACCAAACAGAGCTACAAGTGCAGACCCCAGATTCACACGCAGGCATACCAGCCATTAGTCACAGAAACACCAGATTCAGGGACCCACACAATCATTCAATGGCACCACCTGCACCAGAGATGCACAGTAACATGCAATCACACAACACAGGAGACTGATGGGACACCGACACATGCAGATTCAATGGGACTAGCTCCCATTCGGAGGTTGGGAGGGTGACTGGTGGGGGAAACCCATTCACAGGGAATTGACCGTCAGTGTGCCCACACAATAGGACAGTCCACAGTCAGACCTGAGGTGTTATATCGTGAACACCCAACCCGGCAGAGGAACCACGTATAGGGGCAACGATCAGTCACCAGACTGTTTCTTCCTTGTAGACACAGGTGCGACTAGGTCCTGTATCAGGTAGAGAAGGTATCCAATTTAGGCAATGCCAAGAATGCGCAGGGATCTTTTGGGTGGCAGATTTGGTTCTTGCAGACTATCTTACACTTTCTAAAGGGGAGTACGACTTAGCTCTACCATTATTGTATTCCCGACAGACATCAGTGAACAAAATGGAAAGGGACATCATGAGTAAACTTTACATGACCATCTCATTCTCAGACCAACGGGGTAGTATATGCGGCACCTAGGATCCACCTTTGGAATGAAAGGGAGATTATTTAGGCCTATTGTGGACACATGGTACAGAGGGGGTGCAGGCAGATTTGGAGCTATTCCAATATGGAGTGTAAGTGATAATAGCATGGATCCCAGGGATTTAGGGAAAACAATGAGTCTTCCCAACAAGTACATATTCGGACCAGAACTACCATTAGATGAGCCAGAAGTGATAGTGGGAGAAGATAGAACAACATTGCATGACTGCACAAGCTTGGAGGACAGTAATTGCAGTGGGAGAAGGTTACAGGTGGACTACAGTGACCAATGAACTGTTTCAGGACAATCATTCAGATCACAAAATGGTATTTGACATTAGCATCACATACTGGAAGATACACTACAGAGAAGTACCACAGAGAATGGCGATGATGCTGCAAGCACTGCCGCAATTGATCAAGGAAGACTTGTGGTCCATATGTCCCTGGGCTCTTGAAGGGGATAGGGGCAGTGAAGATAAATCTAAAAAAACAGGAGCAATTTCACAGAGAACAAGGCAATATCCCCTGTCGAGGGAGGAATAGGAGGGCATTTGAGACAATTGCGGCCTTAGTTAAACAAGGTATTCTGGTACCATCAGAATCCGTGCAATACTGCAGTGTACCGTGTGAATATACAGGATGTATGCCCTTTGAACCAGATTGTCGAGGCAGAATTTCCTTTAGAATTGTGTAGCATTCCTATGGAAGCTACCCACTTCCCGGTTATAGATGTGAAGAATGCCTTCTTGTCTGTAACACTCCACCCAGCCTCACAAGATTTGACTTCATTTCTATATAGAAATGAAAAGTGGAAACACACTCTGCTCCCACAAGGGTACTTGAGTCCCCTTCCGTATGCAATAGGGTCCTCAAAATGGACATAAGCAAGGTACAATTAGAAAGCGCCATTATACAGTACGTGGGCGGTATTTTGATCTGCAGCAAATGCAGTGCAGACAGGGTTCGTTGCACATGTTGATCATACTGTCAGAAAAAAGGAAACAAGGTAGACAAAGCAAAATTACAGTATTACCAGAAAGAAGTGTTATACATTGGACAGATATCACAGGAGGGGCGAAAGTGACACCAGAAAGGGCAGAGCAAATCTGCAAGACACCAAAACCCATGACAATAAGACAAATGCAGCAGTTTTTAGGTCTCTACAATTATTACAGAGCATGGGTATTTGGTTACAGGACACATACAAGTTAAGCGCACTGAAGGAAGCACAAAGAGGGGAGGGCACATTACAGTGAACAGAAGAAATGACCGGTGCATTTGAGGAGCAGAAGACAGCAATATGCACAGCTCCAGTGTTAGGGATCCCAGACTATCAAAAACACATTTTATTTGTTCTCACACTCCAATGAGTAGTAAGGACCACAGTGCTCACACAGAAAACCACAATGGGTTACAAAACATTAGCTTGCTGCAGCAGGAAACTAGATTCAGTAATGAGGGGGCTCTAAGCTTGTGAGCAAGCAGTGGCTGCTGCTGTTTTTGCAGTAGAGAAGTCAACAAGTATTACCATGGGATGCATCACCACTCAATTTGTGGAGCATGCTCGAACAGCCCAAGAGCACACCAACCACACAAAAGGCTTCAGGGTATGAGATACTATTATCCAATTTGCAACTTATCCAGAATAGGACTGCGAGACTTATCCTTGGCCTCAAGCCCAGAGATCATATCTCACCAGGACTTAAATCACTTCACTGGCTCCCAGTGGCTGCAAGGATTAAGTTCAAAACCCTCTGCATTGTCCACAAGGCCTTCTGGATTCTGGGGCCAAAATACCTTCAACTCTCTTCCTAAATATCTTCCTTCTCAAGCTCTTGGCTCATCCGCATCCAACTCCCTCAGGGTCAGTCGCTTCTCCAAGCAAAGAGTTGGTTGTAGATCCCTCTCTTCGGCAGGAGCCTCCCTCTGGAACAGCCTTCCCGTCTCCCTGAAACTTGAGGAGAACCATCTCTGGTTCCGGAAGCACCTCAAAACCTTCCTCTTTGCCTCCGCGTTCTCTCCCCTGCTAAACTCTTGGCAGAAACAGCACCGGTTACCTGGCCACCCTTTCGGATTCTCGGGCCCAGGCCCCGCCAGTTGCCCACCTGCACTGCCTCCCTTGCTAACCTGGGGACTGTTTTCTGCATCCCTACAGTCCCCCTACCAGCACTTATGTCTGCACTTACCTTGCACTTGCCACCAGCGGCCGTTTTTATTTCTTATTTATTCTACTATCCCATATACTGCACTTTCCCCTCTCCCTTCCCCATACACTTTTCCTTTTCCCCCCTCCCCATGCACTTGCACAATCTGAAAGACACCTGGCCTAGTAGGATCGTTTTCTGTCTTCCCTTTGTTCCCCCTCCCTTGCCTCGTCGCGCCTCAAAACACCTGTGTATAGGCACGTTATAAATGCCATATCATATCAATCCAGCTATTAAGATAGTGAGTTGCCGAGCTGTGAACCCGGCGACATTCGTCGCCGAGCCCATAGGGGGAGACTATGTACACTGTACATGATTGTACCACAAACATAGAAAGCTGCAACAATATTCCGAGAGTGAGGGAGAAGTACTTCATGTTCACGGTTCATGGACAATACACCAGACCATGAGAGAAAGACCTATTGGGACGGCAGTAGAGAAGCTAAAAATGGATGTGACAACTGGTTTGGTAGTAAGTGCACGCTTAACGTCACATTTTTCAGTACAGGCTGCAGAATGAGTGGCTCTCATCTTGCCATTGGAGCAGAGCACAAACCAGAAAGTGACAGTGTACTTGGATTCAGCGTATGTGACATCTACAGTCCACTCCGGACTGGCACACTAGCTGAGTAGGGGCTTCTGATGCGTAGACGGCATGCCGGTGCAGCATGCAGCATGCCATCTTATTGGGTAGAGGCGCAGCGGTTCGCAATAGGCATAGCGGTTGGGAAGTGCCAGGCCCACATGAGGAGGAGGGAGGGGCGATTCCGTCTCCAGGGGCAACTAAGCAGCAGACGCGGAAGCAAAGCACACAGTATATTTTGAGGGCATCCTAGATATGGATACTCCATCCTGAGTGCGTAATTACGCACAAACTATGGTACTGAAAGAAGGGAACAAATGCGTTGCCAGTGACAAATAATGGAATTGGAAGGGAAATGCGCCAAAAGAGGAAATGAGTTATGGGTGAAAAAGGGGTGTCCTATATCTCTCTCAAACACCCTATGGCTACAGGAAAAAACACAGTAGTGATGCCATTATCATTGTTTCACACCACACTGACAACACCACCATCCTAGCCATATGGGGGAAAGATGTACTTGCGGCTCACCTTCAGAAGATTGGTTTGGTCCCAATCTGGCGGAACATTTAGAGTATATGACCAATTGCATTGATTGCAGGAGCTTCACAGCAGGCCATACATTGAGTGTAGTGAAAGGAGCCAAACCTCACCCACTGGGTCCATTCCAACACTTTCATGTCAACTACGTGGCCATGCTCCAAGTAGGCCAGGGCTACATGATATTCTATGTGTGCATGTTTTCCCGATGGATCAAAGCCAGTCGCTGTTCCTATCCCAAAGCCCTTAGAGCGGCAAGATTCCTGGTTAGAGAAATCTTCCCAAAATGGTCCTGCAGTCTGACAACAACCCTCACTTCGCCAACGAGATGCTCAAACATATTACATCCTTGCTAGGGATTACCCGCAAGCGAACAGAGTATGCGAGCGCCTCAATGGGCGGCTTAAGGAAATCATTGCCAAAATGAAAGTAGCCCTGAATAAAAGTGGTCTCCACTGTTTGCCTTTAGCATTGTTCGCATTGCGCAACAAACCAGGGTCCAACCATCACTTAACCCCACACAAGGTGGTAACCGAGTGTCACATTAGACTTCCCCTGGCTCCTCCCACTAGGACTTTAACTGATGTAGAGTCTGTATCTAATGTATTGGGGAAAGAAATGTATAATTTCACAGTTGCCTTGATGCCTAGTGCATCTTAATTCTCACCAACTGCAGGCACAACAGGAGAGGTCCAAGAAGAACAAGGAAGAGAACAATACAGAGATCAGCGAAAATCGTCTCAAGCCAACACAACTTTACCCAGGGGTCTTATTACGGAAATGTCACCCAGCTGTGGTACATACCCAGGGTCACTGGACCTCACACAGCCGAGGAAGTGACCGATAGGGCAGTTAAAATTTGCGGGAAGAAAGCCTTGAACTTCCTTGGGGACGTGACGCACTGCCGAGCAGCGGCCTCTCCTAGCAGCAACGAGGAGTGGGCCAACATCATGCAAGTGCAAAAGATCAGCAAAGATTACAGCCCAGCAGGGGCCAACCAATGATTACACGCTATAGGGAAAGGACTTCCTACACATCCAGAGTGTCTTTTTCTACACATAGTTATTCATCATGAAAGCAGCAACGGATTTCTTTCATGTCCCACGATTCCCCATGACCATGAAAGTAGCTGCCGATTTCTTTTGTGTCCCAGGATTCCCCATGACCTTCACCCCACTACTTATCAAACCCAATTTTTCCATTTTGTTAGAGACCATCTCCCAGTTTATTCTTCTGTGCTTTTTTGATCCACTTGGCCCAATATACACATGACTTCACAGAGGAAGTCCCCCAGTAATCAAGATACTCTTTGACCCTAGAATACACATTGTGTGAGAACGATTATTCTTCACCTCGCTCGCACAATATGATGCTCATAGAGCTTGAGCTAAGACGTACTAACATCATAACATTTCTAGTGAAAATCATTAAATCTGGAATTACACAAGATTCCGAAGCGAAGTAAATTATGGATGCCATTATTAAAAGTGTGATGATGATTTGTGTTTTTTTATTTCTCCCTCCATCTTTACCCTCATTTTGTGGTGAATGTCATTTGTTGTAGAAGAACAAGTTGTGACCCCTACTAATGTAACCCCGTTTCCGGCAGGTATGGCTATCATGTAAGGTCAGGCAATAAGCACTGCCAAAGTAGTAAGGAGAGATAGGCGCAGTGCTGATGTAGATGGGGTCGATTCCTAACTGATACAGCGCGAGTATCTAACAACATGTGGTATAAACACATGACTAAAGTAGGCAAAGCAAATACTGGAGAGCTGCTAGGTCTGCTCTCTCATCCCCTCCTTATGCCATGAGTGCCTCCAGAACGTTTGTGGCAACTGAAATTACAGTAGCAAGAGCAGTGGCTTATGTACCCATCAATGTGTAGCACAAGAAGAAGGTTCAAAGAAAATACGGCAACCTTAAGGTGGATGTCTAAAATGACTTCCCCTATGAAGAGAGCTATATAAAAACACTAGACATGATGGAAAATTACTGGAAAAAGGATCCGACTATAGAATCCCATTTCTGGGCCTTCAGTTATGTAGACAAGAACCATAACATTAAAGGAATCGCCCGGTCACAAGAGGGGACAACCAGGATGCTGGGAGAAACCGCAAATGCTTGTTATGGCAAGGTATACACAGCTGAACAATGGAAAGTGGTGGGGGAGCAAGGCACATACACTCCTAACAGTTCCCGTTTGAACAGCATAAGAGAATGACAAATGCCGAAACGAATGGTAAGCAAGTGCAAAGGTACCAACATGGGTAGAGAATGAGGCTGGGCCCATGCCCATAGTACCACTCAAAGGAGAAGCATTATGTTTCCATAACAAAGGTGCAGGTTGGAGAAAACAAGGAATGCAGGCAGATGATAAAAGCTCCTGGCATGAAAGTTGGAACACCAGTATTAATTGATTATTCAGCCTGTGGATCCAAGGCTTATGAGAAGTTACCACCCAACTGGGGAGGGGTGTGCTCACACCAGCATGGGTAGTACCACAGAAGCACATCAAAATGGACGAGTTTCCTAAAATGGACTCTAATAGAAGAAGTGCTCTGTAGAGCTAACGGGTCAAGGGAGGAAACTATGTATCATCAGCAATGGAGGACTCTCTAGATCAGAGGTCGCCAAACGGTCGATCGCGAGCGACTAGTATCTCGCCTGAGCATCTTCAGTCGCCCGTGCTGGAAATACTGAAAAATAAACACTTTGTTAAACTATTCAATGCTGTGTTTTGCAGCTATTTTCCTTGATCAGGAGCTGAACCCAGGTCGTCCCCAATTGCGGGCGGGGAGCTGGACTGCTGTGCCACGTGGAGCTGCTTGTAAATTCCCTGACAGATGTCAATATCGTGTCCCGCTTCTGGAGGCTGCCTGTAGTACCAGAGTTGGCCTTGTGCGCCACCAACACTGTCTTGCTTAAGCAAGCTGCTCTAGTTTGCCAGCGATGCAGAGGGGCTGGGCCAGGATCATTGTGAGCACGCAATGAAAATATCACAGTAGCACTGCCGCTCGCTTGGAAATGTTCAAAATAATATTTTTAAAAATGGTGGAATTTCTTTCATGTGGCTTCTTTCCAAACTCCACACTGTTCATTTCCACTTTAAATCACTTCCATGACACAGGTACACCGACGTTTAGTACATCAAGCGATCCACAGACACGCTGTACAGTAGAAGCCTACCAGGGTAGCTCAGCAGGTTGACAGACCGATGCTGAGAGGTTATATATTCAAAACTAAATGCTGTATCATATAAGTGTTTCAAGGCGTGACAAGGCAAGGGAGGGGAACAGAGATAAGACAGACAATGATCATACTAGGCCAGGTGTCATTCAGATCGAGGAAAGTGCGAGGGGAAGTGGACAGTGCAGTACATGGGATAATAAATAACAAGTAGCGCCCAGCCAGCTGGTGGCAAGTGCAAAGGTAGTGCAGACATCAGAGTTGCTAGTGGTAGAACTGTAGGGGTTACAGCACAGTCCCTAAGTGGGGGTTTGCCAGGAAGGCAGTGTTGGTGTGCAACTGGGGGGGGCCTGGGCTTGAGAGCAGGGGGGGGGGGGTTGCCAGGTGACCAGTGCAGTTTCAGTATCTGCCAAGAAGTCAGCTGGGGAGAGAAGGAGAAAATGCAAAAGCAAAGAGAAAGGTTTTGAGGTGCTTCCGGAACCAGAGATTATTCTCCTCAAGTTTCAGGGAGGCTGTTCCAGAGGGAGGCCCCAGCCGAGGATGGAGATCTACCATCAACTCATTGCTTGGAGAAGCGACTGACCCTGAGGGAGTTGGAGGTCTCCGCATAGCACTGGAAGCATAGAAAAAGTGCTATCAAATGTTTTTGGCCAGGGTATGGGTTGGGCTGCTTGCTTATATTCAGTACGGAGGTGGGGATATTTCTGCTCCTGTAGTGAAATAGTCAAAATCAAAAGTTGGCACCCATGAACCCACAGTTTAATTTCCTAAAAACTGCTGTCAGCACAACAGAAGCATTTGTGATTGACCAGTTTGACAAGCATATAACATCTTTATAAAAATAACCTGTGCTAAAGCACAGAGAGTATGTGTGGTGTCTGAAAAATTTCAACAAAAACTAGTGAACGCAAGCAGCATTTTTCAATTTGGAAATTACTTTTTTTATCGAAGTGTGAAATGCACATTTGGAAAACAATAGTGTGCCTAGCATGTAGAAAGCCTGTATAAAAATGCAGGATATTTGTATGGTAGTCCAACAAATATTTGTCTTTTTGAGACAGCTACTAATGAATAATAATGCAAGAGGTTTTTGAAGTTCTTAATATAATTGTGTAGGCATATGTTATTCCATTGGCTTATAGAGAGGAAATAATTGGGGCAAACAAATATTGGTAAAAATTCAGAGGTTTATAAATATCCCCAGCCCGATATCGCCCGCTAGTAGCTCTCCACTGTTGACCTCCACGACAAGTAGCTCTAGCTAACGTAAAGGTTGGAGACCCCTGCTCTAGATGAAATATCACCGGAGCATAGGTTGTTGAGGACGGAAATGTTCTTTGCATCCATTGTTTGTCCAGTACAGACCAACACAATTGCAAAATGGCTCCAGATCATGAGGTGGGAGCTGATGCAGACAAACTCGACTAAAGGGCTTCAATGCTATGAAAGAGCTCAAAGCAGTAAGGTTAATGGCTCTCCAGAATAGATATGTTCTGGACCTCCCGACAGCCATGGAGGGAGGAGTGTGCCCAAAGATCGGGTCTTCTTGCTATACCTTCATTCAAGCAAATGACGAAGACAACAGGACACTTACTGAAGCGGTTACCAGATTGTCACAAATGCATGCCAAAACGGAAGCAGAAACTAACAATGCAGGAAAAGATGAAGACTGGCTATCATACATCCTCAAGGATACCAACATGGAAGGCCAATGGAATAAAAGGCATTACTTGCAGCACTTGTACTTGTATTGCCAACGTTCTGTGTCATTAGAATATGCATCACACAATGCCTGGAAAAATACCCAAAGGACTGCAGGCATGAAAGTACTGGTAGAAACTACTTCTGAAGATGACAAGATAATAGTAGCTTGAGACACCCTGAGAGCACAGATAACAGGTTGTCCTCTGTTCCTGACTGGAGTAGTATTCGACGACCCCACAGAGTATTGGGGAAAATGGGTTTGGTGCAACCCTGGCCTCACATGCAGTTTGGATGACCATGCAAGATTGTATGTACACCTAGAATGAGTGATGAAGATTTGGCTTCCAAAGTTGAAGCTAAACAGGTTTGGAGAAGTGGTCAACAGACTGACCAGAGGGGGGGGGGGGGGCAGAAGAGGGGGTCCCTATGTGAATGTCAGCCCGAAGAATGAGAAATGAGAAATTCAACTCGCTGTTCGGCCAATCACCAGACGCGCCAGCGTATCCCACAATTGCAAAGAACTATTACCTCAGGCGACGCTGTAAACCTTATCCAGTTGATGGCTTCAAAGAGACCGGTGTCTCGTCTCCTCGATGGATCAGAGTGATCGATGACCAGGTCCAGCCGCGATGACGTCACGACATAGCAGCCTTAGTCACAAAGCAAATTTGCATTCCTGCACAAAGATACGCACACGTATACACAAAGAACATGTTTACACCTTCTATAGATAGAGGTCAGGTACATGTACATACTGTCAGGAGCTTTTCCTTTCTTTAGCAAAATAAAGAAAAAGAGCCAAACATATGTGGACCAAGCTTGCAACCGCTTTATCGCAACTAACCATAAGGAGCTACAGGGACATAAGGAACCTATAGGGCTCTATTGGGACTAACCGCTTAGAAATTAAAATACATAGGGAAACCATAGAATTACTCTTAAATACACGTGAAACCACAGGCCTCAAATGCGTGGAGTCTGCAGTCGCTGCAGCATGAAGCACAGACGGTGTTTGCAGCCAAGGACAAGTGGAAAATTCCTGAGGTGGTGAGCCACTTGCGAAATACAGAATAAAACCCTCATCATTTTAGACAGAAAGGTTCAGTTTTGTGGTCCGCGCACACGTGAACCAGCAGAGCAGAAAAATGGCTATTTACTCATGGGGAGAAAAGGAGCTGTTCCCAACGATGCAGACAAGATTGATACATGTGTTGTCCACCAAAAAATGCAACCTGCAGGTACTCTCTCAGGTTAGGTGATCAGACCAGTGGCAACAATGGGGACAGTCTCTCATTACCTTGAAAAGGTACACCAAGTACTGAACAAATCAGGCCTGTGGGGGATACGCTCCAGCAAATTCAGGCGCTCAGATCATGGGGTGGTGTACAATGTTGCAGGGGCCAATGGTCTCCGTGCAACACTGCAACAAAATAGTTTTGTGGGGAAGTCTCAGGCAACATATCTGACCACCTGACATGGGAAGACCAGTAAGAATCCAGGTTTATATGGGTTCCATTGGTAGTAAGCCTGAGCTAACCAATAGGGGGTTCCCGTAGGATGATGTTCATGTTTGCAACGTCACCACGATACAAAACAGCGGGACAGAACCAGAAGCCGAGATTGCCGGAGATTAGTGAATTCCTGTATGATTCCCACCTTTTGAAGAATAAAATAATTTGACCCAGGACAGAGTCCTCCGGTATTGCCAGGGGGAAGGTTTCGGATGGGCCTTAGATACTCTGCTTACTTGTGATATTGTTGATGCAAACACCCCCGTCCTCTGGCATACTATTACACCAGACTAGCCCTAACCTGGTCCTCCCCGTCCACTGCACTAATCCCCCCCCGATCCCCCCGACTTGCCCCCCCCACCCTTCAGCACTCCGCCACTGCTCAGCACTCACTCGTCCACCCCCTCCCCTCCCTTGGGCACCCCAGTTCTGCACTTCTCCCTCGCCTCCCTGCACTTACTCCCTTGGCTTGCACAGTAGTATTGTCACAAGACCAATACAACCCCCCCCTTCCCCCAACTTGTCTTGTGGCACCTGGAAACCTGTGTGTATAGGTGCCATACAAATGTCCAATAAATACATTGAATACACCCACCAGCTCAAAGCTTACTGGGCAGAAATATGCATGGCCAAAAAATCATGTTACTGGAATAGGATCATCAATGCCACAAACACCTAGAGGAAACTCCACAAGCTCATTTCCAAATTCAATTCCCCAGCATGCAACACCTCCTCCCCCTCCCACGCTCAAACACTCCGACCATTTCCACAACCTAGCCCTGGAAAGAAACCATTGTCAATAAAAATAGTACAGCTCGCCGCCTGCCCACCGCACATCCCAAACCCAGTGACTACAACTGGGCCTCAGTTCCACCTTCCGCCCACCCCCTCGCCCTTCTCTCCCCTCTCTCACCCTGAATTCCTAAAACTACTCAGGATCCCCGGCAGACCCCTGTCGTCCTACTATTCTAAAAGAAATTCTATCCAGAACTTGGGCTGGCAACATCACAAGATCTATTGGTTCACTCTTCTGGCACCTTTTCTCCCCTCATCCGAATGCAAGACCTTGTAGATCAAGACCCCGCTCAAAAAGCCCCATCTCAACCCTCTTCTAATGACGAACCGGTCTCAAACAACTGATTCATAGCCAACCTAATTGTCCAAACAACATACTCAAATCTACCATGTTACAGAATCCAACCAGCTCCACAACCCCACCCTATCCAGATTCAGATCACTAAGAGGAACTGAATCGTGCCTAGTCTCCAAGACACTCAGGTTGTGCCGCACTAAACCTACTCTATCTCTCGGCTGACTTCAATGCCTTGAACCTCAGACAAATTCTATCAGCATTGGGATGGGGCCCTGAGGTGGATATTCTCCTTCAGATCTCAAATACACATGCCTCCCTTCTCAACTCGCCACCCTGTTTCCCCACGGAGTGCCTCCGTCTCCCATCTGCTCTTAACCTCCCACCTGAGCTCCCTCCCACTCACCCGCTCCTATGTCCCATCATGCTACAACTATGCAGACGACACCCAAACCATCTTCATGAGCCTTCATCCACCTCACCCGATCTAGCATCACAACATTTTTTTTTTTTAAAAAAATCATGCACTGCGGGAAGCCTGCCCTCTGCCCCAAACCTACCATGTGGCCACTGTCTAGGCCCATCCTCACCACCTCCAGCGCTGTAAAAAAAAAAAAAAAAAAAACTCTGACCTGGCACCATCACATCAATCAAATTACTACAAGCTGCTACCTACACATGCGCATTCTCTGACCCATCTTCCCTTACCCGACATTCCTACACAGTCACTGCAATCGTTGCCATTGTCCTTTCACAATTGGACCATGCTAATGTCCTATACCTGGGGCCCCTGAATTACAACTTAAAAAACTCCAAATTGTACAATACAAGAGAACACATCACACTCGCCCCTTGTATTCTTCACTCGGAGTGATGATCCACCTTCAAGGCAATGTTCATCACTCACCGAGCACACCACAAACATAGGACCAGCATATCTGCAACACAAACTCAGATACTACAGGCCCACCAGAAACCCGAGATCTGGCACAGCCCTGGTCATTCCAGTTGGGGGGGGGGGGGGGGGAGGGGTAAAAAAAAAAAAAGACCAGATTACGGGGCTCCTCTTTCTCAGTCCAATCTGGAACTTTATTCTATTCTCCCCCCCTCCCCCATCCCCATCGGCTGCAGAGACAAGCTTTCAGGAAGAATCTCAAGACGTGGTTCTTCCCTCCTGCATCCAGAGGGACTTCATTCACCCAGGATGTGGACTATCTCCAGCAGACAGGAATACAGGGACATCTGATAATCACCCGAGACAACATGGTGGTACCTAGCCGACACAAAAAGGATTCCAGCCAGGCCTTATGATATTCTCTGCAAGACCTCTAGGTAACCAGATATCAGCCTTGATGGACTGGTTCGTAACACACTTCATCTCAATGGAACCTAGCAATATCCCTCCTGGGGCGTAGCTTCCCACACACATACATCTGCAACAATCACTGCTCGATTCACCCACCCAAACACACATAACCACTTCCATTAGACTGCAGCGGAGTCCCACGAAAAATGTGGTTCAGCTGTTCACATCCACTAGTATTCTGTGGGCTGCTATCAGGGACCTAGCCACACACTACTTACCTCATGCTGGCACAAATGCAGTTTAGACATCTTAAGGACGCTCATCACCCAAAGTGCTTGGAGGCCTCATCAATGGCAGTAGGTGCAATAGAAATGCCATATAACAAAGTTCGAGATTTTTAGCGGTCATTCTACTGACAGTCTGCATGCAAACCTTTTTGGAGGATGCTAAAGGTTTGCAGGGAGTGTTAAACCATTGAAGTCTACAGAAAAGTGCCAGGGAGAGAAATCAGTCAAGGTGGGTGCACCCCAGATCTCGCAGGTTATCTACAGAAAAGGACAATGTTGAATATCCAGAGGTATTTTGTTTTTTCCATCTTGCTAGTTGAAAGAAATAATTGATTACACACGAGTAATTCTTTTGCCTAAAGTAACAAGGGTGGCGGGAGTCATGTCTCCATACTGCATTCATGAGACTTTTTTGTTTTGGCAAATAGGTGGCGCTATCCCATTAGAGTGAAAAGGTATACGAGGAGGGACACAAACCTTGCATGCGTTTGGCTATCATCATAAATGTGACCGTCCATGGCCATGCTAATCCCAATGGTAATTTCTACCCACTTCCTGCCCCTCACTGCCCAAAAACACAAACTCCTGGGAGCTTTGAGATACCTTTATCAAGCTTTACCATCAAACTGTGCTTCAAGGGCCTGCCAATGTTTTCAAAAAGTTGTCAGAGAGTCAATGACTTAATTGGTGTCTTAATTGGAGCAGTAAATGTGCTACTGGTGTAATGTATAAATGTCAACCAGGTCTGCCTTCAGCCACTCCATTTATGAGCACTACGCATGTCCTTCTCTCCAGTCCTGTTAAAAACGAAAACTGACAAAACCACTGTTTTGACTTGTGTAATTAGGCATGCGCCATGCACTGCCATTATATGCCAAGGCACTCGCATGATTTTGCAGCTGCTACCATCAATGTCCAGTCAATAGAACTACTATATTAACTGGCAAATGCCTTTCCCTGCCCAATAAATGATTAGGATTGGTTATTTATAACACGCACTTAATACCCAGAGGTTTCTAAGCGCAGACCATGGGATCGAACCGGTGTTGCTCTGTGTCGCCTAGCTTCCAAGGCGAGCGCGTTGCCCCCAGCTATCCTCCCGAGACAATGTTAGTTAAACTTGGCATCCTCATGCTATTCAAGCATTTTAGCAGTTCTTCATACAATTTAACGCATTCTAGTTTAGACAGTTTTCTAGAGCGAGGAGTACGATCAGTGATCGTGCAAAACAATAGAAACCACAATGATGGGTGGCGATTAATCATGTTATTTTCCTTGTTGATCCACGTCGGGAAAAAAAAATGTTAACTCAATTGAATACCGAGTAAGTTAAACAAAGACCCACAGCGCAGGCAAAGAAAGCCAGAGAAAGATCACCGATCTGGGACCCAGATTGCAACCAAAAATTATTTTATAAATAAAAAGGCATGCATTTAATATGTGCTTTAAAAAAGGTATGCTTGTGAAGATTTTTGTCTATACATTAAACATTTTTACATTTGCTATATTACTTGCCAGGTGCACATTTTGTGACCAAACTGCCATCCAAACTGGCCTAACTGCCATTCAAGATTGGTGTGCCGCTAATGATCTTTGATTGCCAGCAAGGCGGTGATCCTCTCATCGGCACACCTTCACCATCCTTTCCCCTCACCCTCTGGCCGGCCTCCCTTGGCACTCCTCCTGCCCCCACCAGCGAGGCCAAGAACCTCTGGGTCATCTTTGACTCCACACTTTCCTTCTCCGATGTTTCAAAGTCAAACTTCCTACTGCACCTAGAGGTCCTCTTCCTTTCCTCTCCTTCCCCCAGAAGCACACTATCTCCCAAGCTCTGTTTCTCCCTCGGGTGGACTATTTAACAGCCTCTTCCTAATTCTACCTGCCTCTACTCTCCACCATCTGCAACTAATCCAGAACAAGACAGCAAGACTTGACCTTGGCCTCAAGCCCTGGGAAAGTATCTCTCCAGCTATGAAATCTCTCCATTGGCTCCCAGTGGATGCAAGGATTAAATTCAAAACCCTCTGCATGGTCCACAAGGTCTTCTGGGGCCTGGGTACAAAATACCTTCAGCTATCCCTCCGCAAATACCTCCCCTCTCTTGCTCCTCTACCTCCAACTCACTCGGGGTCAGTCGTTTTTCAAAGAAACAAGCTCGGGGTAGATCTCGGTCTTTGGCCTCCCTATGGAACAGCCTGCCTGCCACTCTAAAACTTGAGGAGAACCATCTCCGGTTCCGGCAGCACCTCAAGACCTTCCTCTTTGCTTCTGCCTTCGATCCCTCTCTCCCCTGCCAATCTCTTCTCCTTTGGCACCATGCACATGGCCACCCTCTGTCCTCCGGGCCCAGGTACCTGCTCTCCCTGCCACCCTCCCGCACTGCCTCCGGGCCACCCCTTGCACTGGGGTCTGTATCTGTACCAAACCCATAGTCCCTCTTTTTCTTCCTGCACTTATCAGACCTACCCTGTCTGCTGCCTTAAACCCAGCACTTGCCACTTGCTGGCTGCACTACCACGGTTTGTTGCCTTTATTATTTATTATTAATCTGTTTCTCCTTTGCTCCGAACTTTCCACTTCTCCCCCCTTCCATGCACTTTTCCCCTCCCATGCACCTGCGCGTTCTCAATGTCACTGGGCCTAGTAAGAAAGTAGTTTTGTTCTCCCCTGTTCCCCTCCCTGGCCTTGTCGCGCTCTGAAACACTCGTGTACGAGTGCGATAGAAGGAACGAGTTACTTACCTGCAACTGTTGTTCTCCAGCATGGGTCTGGCATGGATTCACCTGTTCATGAATATTCCCTGTCGCCAGACTGGGAATCCCAAGTAAAGAAAAAAATCAGTTTTGTTTCTGAACTGTCTTTCTCCTAATAACCAATCACTGGTCTCTGGGTCATACTACCCCCAGCCAATGTCTGCCCTCTACCTAAGCCCCTCCTCTAAAAGCCATCTTCAGATTTGGTAGCACGTAAAGTAGCAGTAAGACCCAAGAGAAGAGCCGCAGAGGGGTAGGAGGGAGGGTTCGCATCTGAATCCATGCTGGAGAACAACATTTACTGGTATAACTTGTTCCTTCTCCAGCATAGGGTCTGGCATGGATTTATATGCTCAAGAATACATAGCAGTACACACATGCACAACCACGGGAGGTGGCAAGGCTCAATATTACTCTTCATGATTATTGATTTTTAGGAATGTTTAATTTTAAAATTGTGTATTTTTAACATTAGTGTGTTTTGAATTACTGTGTCACCTTGCTGCGTTATTTACGCTTGTGCTCTTCGTAGCAATTCTATTAGGTGTGCTTTAGCATTTTGAAGCTATTTGTATTTGAAACACTGCGTTTCTACACGCTTTCCTAGTGTGACTGGGAACTACATTACCCAGCTGTATTGTAGTCCGCCTCCTCCTACTTATTTTCAATCTCAGCGCGAACGCGCCGGCACGAAAGCGTAAAGCCGGTCTGTGCCGCTCCGGGGCCGATCTGCTAATCTACATAAATTGTAGTTAGTAAGGTAAGCGTTATGGGCATTAACGAGATACTGGCCCTTAGTGATCAGCTATCCGAATTATTGTTAACTTTTCTAAAACCACTTTCTAATGTCCTATTATTAGGAGATTTAAATTATTGGTTTGGGGATAAGGCTGACCCACAAGCAAACCAAGTAGATAGAGCTCTGTCCAATTTAGGCTTTTCTCAAATAATAGACGTGCCAACCCATGTGAAGGGACACTCTCTTGATTGGCTGTGCTGTCTTAACACAATCCCAGCCAACCTGAACGTTAGCCCATGTCCATGGTCCGATCCTTTTATCCAGTTTGAGATACTATCGGACAAAGTCATCCATATTGGGAAACTGGTCACTAGTAAAACGGACACCAGAGACTCTTGACCCCTGGATTACCACCATGAATACTACAATTAAAGACGATTCTTCGATCGAAGATATCACTGCTTATCAAGATACTCTTCGAGAGGCAGTTAACACTCTAGCTCCTCTCGAAAACAAAAAAATAACCCTTAGGGAACCTAAGCCACGGCTTACAACTTAAAAGTATCAAAACTTAGGCTCTTATACCTGAAAAAAAATAATAAAAAAAAATAAAATCGCTCTCTGAAGTAGAGATCTTTATACTGGTCATGTTAGGGCTTACAAAAAAGCTTTGATTGCTGCCAAAAGAACCTATCTTGATGATAGAATAGCTAAAGCTCAGTCTAAACCTAAGGAGCTGTTTAAAGTGTTTAAAGAGTTGGAAACAACAACAGATACAATACAGAATCCCATTGTTAAAGACACCAAATGGTGTAACCAAATACAGGAGGCTATGGATGCCAAACTCACCAGAATCAATAAAGGCATTGTTGAGGCCAGAGCCATATTATGGCTCAAGGGCTTTAAGGATACAGCCACCCCTGTCAAATGCTGGAATAATAAAGACTTGTTCTCATTTAAGCCTATTACAGAGGCCGACCACACAGCGATAATTCAAAACCTTAAACCATAAAATAAATAATAATAAAAAATAATAATAAATAAATCTAATCTAATTGTAAGGGAGACTTATGTCCGGCACTCACAGTTAAAGCCTGCGCCCCTTCACTCATTCCTACTCTATGTAAGTTTGTTAATGCATCTTTTAGGGACAGTGCTGTGCCTACATGCATTAAACAATCCTGGGTGATTCCATTATTAAAAAAAACGGATATATCCTCCGACGATCCTTTGAACTATCGTCCCATCTCCAACTCACCATTCCTGCTTAAAATCCTCGATAGAGTTGCGTATTCTCAACTATTAGCCAATCTGAGAACTACTGATGTCTTAAATAATAGACAATCTGGTTTTAGGGAAAAACATGGTACCGAGTCTGCCCTGCTGGACTTAAAATACAGGCTTCTTCGCCTTATGGATCAAGGCACCCCGAGCATGCTGATGCTGCTGGACCTCTCTGCCGCCTTTGACCTGGTGGACCACTCAGTTTTGGTCCACCGGTTGAAGGAGGTTGCAGGCTTTTCGGTTCCTGCGGCTGCATGGGTTGCCTCGTTCCTGAAAGAACGCCAATGGCGAGTGAGCAGTAATGCAGCAGAAGCCAACCCCATTGATCTGACACGGGGAGTCCCACAGGGAGCTCGTCTTTCCCCAATATTTTATAACATCTTTACGGTTCCCTTTCTTGACAATAATGACAGAGTTCACCAACTATGGTGACGATACCCAGTGCATTATTCCTGTTACGGGTGTCTTCGCGGATGATGAAGCTAAAATCAATAGGATATACTCGCTCAAAGTTGGATGTGTGCCAATGGATTGGCCCTGAATACCAACAAAACAGAACTCATGCTCGTGGGCACTGACCCAAAAATTCACAAACTGGAGGATTTATACTCCCAGCTTGTGATTGATAATTGTGTCAAAGATCAAGAAATAAAGTTAAAACATTGGGGATCTATCTGGATTGTAACCGGAATATGAAAACGCAGGTTAGTAGTCTGGTGTCCTCTTCCTCATATTATATCAAACTACTCTCTCACACACAACCTTTTCTCTCACAAACCAGCAGAGAAACGTTGGCCTGAGCTCTGATTAGCTCAAGGATTGACTACTGTAGTAGCCTCCTGATTGGTCTTCCAAAATGTGAAGTGAAAAGACTGCAGGTAGTACAGAATAATGCGGTTAGGGTCGTTATGGACAAAAAGAGATCAGATCATATCTCCCAGTCAAGAAAGGAGCTTCATTGGCTTCCTGTTAAGGATCGTATTCCCTTTAGTCTTCTGGCTATATTCTTCAACTGCATGAACAATTCTGTACCTCAGTGAGGAACTCAAGCCAAGAACTAGCAACTACAGCCTCAGATCTAATGATCCATTCCAGCTTATTGTTCCTAACTGCAGACTTTCTCAGATTAAGGTCGGAGCTTTTTATTCTGCTGCCCCATTGCCTGGAACAACCTTCCATTGAAACTCAGAACTGAAAGCTCTAGTAGAGTATTTAGAAAAGGTCTCAAAACCTAGCTATTTAACTAATACCATCACGGTCCTGGTCTCTTTCTTCTGGCTCTCATATCCAGTCTGGATGTTTCCATTTGTTTTTGGTTTTTTGTCAGCGCCCTTAAGCCTTAGGGTCAGTGGTTCTGTGCTATATAAATCCTAAAATAAATAAAATTAAGCATTTCATCAACTCAACATTAAGCATCTCTTACCAGGCCCACCTTCAGGTGAATAGGTTGCGCAGCACTGCCTGGCTGACTCTGGACTCCTCCCTGGAATCCCGGTCGACGCAGTAGAATCTTGTGAAGGTGTGCGTCGACCTCCACGTAGCAGCCCTGCAGATGTCCAGCAAGGGCACACCAGACAGGAACGTCGTGGTAGCAGCGATCGCTGTGGTTGAATGAGCTCTCGGACGGTCGGTTTGCCAACCGGTGACAGTGCATGATGCAGCTGGAGAGCCATCTGGAAATGGAAGCCTTCGAGAGGACCTTCCCTTGGTTCACAGGTCCAAAGTTCACAAATAGCTGTGTCTTCCGAAGGGTCTTCGTGCGGTGCACGTAGAACTTCAGCGCTCTAGCCACATCCCGCGAGTGCTCTAGCCACATCCCGGGAGTGCAAAATCCTCTCAGCCAGTGACGGGAAGAAAACAGGCAACACCAAGGGCTCGTTATGATGGAAGTCCGACGGCACCTTGGGTATGAAGGAGGGGTGCGTCCTCAGCACTATCCTCGTCTTGTGGAATGGTATGGAGGTTTACAGGAGGGCTTGGATCTCTCCCACTCGTCGTGTGGAGGTGATAGCCGAAACACTATCTTCCACGATAGGTATTTCAACGGTGCCGAATGCAGCAGCTCGAATGGCTGTCCCATGAGCCTGCTCAGCACCACGTTGAGCTCCCACGCCAGGGCCGGAGCCTTCACCGGCGGGAATGACCGGCACAGTCCTTTCATTGACCAGGCGATGGGACCACAGAGATGATCGCCCCGGAGTTCTGGTGTAGCGAGAAATCGCTGCTAGATGGATTTTGATGGAGGCATGAGCTAGCCCTGCCTTGGCCAGTGACAGTAGGTACGGCAGCACTTGATGGCCCGTAATCCGAAGAGTGTTAATCTTCTGTGCACGGCACCAGACAGAGAACCTCTTCCATTTGTGTCCATAGCACTTTAGGGTCAAGGACGCCCTGGCCTTTGCAAGCACCTCCTTTAAGTCCGCCGGGATATCGTACCCCCCAAACTCTAGTGCTGCAGGAGCCAGGCCTGCAAGGTCAGCGTCCCCGGGTCATGGTGGAGGATGGCACCTCCTTCTCTGGTGAGAAGATCTGCGTCTGTCGGTAGTTTGACTGGGGGTGGGGGGCGCCGACATGTCCAGAAGGTCCGAGAACCATATCTGCCTCGGCCACGCCGGTGCGACGAGGATCATCCTGCACCGGGACCGTGTGAGTTGACTGATGAGTCGCAGCAGCAACGGTGGGAACGCATACAGGAACAGGTCGTCCCAGGGGAATGAGAAGGCATCGCCCATGCTCCCCAGCTGGGGAAACCTGCTGGCGAACCTCAGGCACTTGGTGTTCGTCGCCATTGCAAATAGGTCGATCTGGGGATTGCCCCATCGTCGGAACAGGAGATCCACTTGATCCGGCTGCATTTCCCACTTGTGGCACAAGCACAGCTGCCTGCCGAGTGAGTTGCGATGGTGATCTTTATTCTGGCCAGATGGAAGGGTACCAGAAACATCCCTTGGGTGAGGGTCCAGTGCCACAGATCCTGGGCTTCCTTGGAGAGGGCCGGGGATCTGGTGCCTCCCTGCTTCCGGATGTAGAACATCATGGTGGTGTTGTCGGTGAAGATCCTTATCACCTTGCCCTTGAGGGACGGAAGGAACGATCTGAGGGCCCAGAACACGGCTCAGAGCTCCAGGACATTGATGTGTAGCGAACTCTCCTCCGGGAGCCAAAGGCCTCTTGCTTGGAGATCTCTGGTGTGCACTCCCCATCCCCCTCCAGGGAGGTGTCCGTCATCAGTTGCCTGATGTGCTGGGGTCTAGGAGTCCATACCCGCCGCCAGATGCCCCACCACTGGATCGCTTGGTGGAAGGTCTCGTTGAGTGGGATCCTGTCTTCGAAGCTGCCCGCCGCTTGCATCCAACGGGCATCAAGGAACTCCTGCAGTGGACACATCCTAAGCCTGCACAGGCGCACAAGGTCATCATGCCGAGCAGGGACTTGATGGACCTTACCCTGGCCATGTCCAAGGCCGACAGCCGTTGCACCTTGCCCAGGATGGCCTTCATCCTTCCCTCCGACGGAGAAGGAAATCGCGCCACTGTCGAGCCTGGCTTCCAGGAGGGCAACTTGTGATGGTAACAAGTGGGATTTCACAAAGTTGATCGAGAATCCCAGATCCGTGAGCAGTTGAACGGTCTTCGCTGTGTGAATGACGGTGAGTTTGCTTAACCTTGCGCTGATGAGCCAATCGTCCAGGTAGGGGTAGACGTGGATCCCCTGTAAGCGCAGCAGTGCCACCACTGGTGCTAGGCACTTGGTGAACACCCTGGATGCCGACTTCAATCCAAGGGGAAGGGCCTTGAACTGGTAGTGCCGCCCTTGGACCACGAATCGCAGGAACTTTCGATGTCCTTTTAGAATGGGGATGTGAAAGTAGGCATCTTCCAAGTCCAGAGACGATAGGAAGTAGTCTTCCTCCAGCTGTGCCAGCACGTTCTGGAGAGTGACCACCTGGAACATCTGGGACTTGATGTACTTGTTTAGACAACGAAGGTCCAGGATGGGTTGCCAACCGCCAGTCTTTTTCCTTACGAGGAAGTATCGCGAGTACACTCAGAGCCCCAGAGCCTCTTTGGGACGAGTTTGATGGCTTTTTTTTTAAAGCATCGCTAGTACCCCCAGTAGCAGTTGAGGCACGTGGTTTTCCTTCCTGGCCACAGGTGGGATGCGGGGACACTAGAAATTTCAGAGTGTGCCCGCGGGCCAGGGCATCCAGCACCCATCGGTTGGTGGAGATGGACTCCCATACGCTGATTAATTTCACCAGCCAGCCTCCCACTAGGGTGCTCAGGTGGGGGCCGTACGCTACGGCCAGTTCAGTCCTGCTTGGCCGCAGCCTTTCCGCCAACGAGATCCTCCTGTCTTGCTGCATTCCCTGTACGGTTCCTGCGACGAGGAGCAGGCCGCCTGGTGGTACGACAAGGAGCCGCCGCCGAATCCTTTGGAGGTACTTTGCTTGCCTACGGGGTTTCGAAAGGGCGACAGTCGCTGTTGAAGACCACCAAAGGCCTGGGCCGTCTGCGTATCCACCTTAATGGCCTGCAGCGACTCGTCCACTGTCTTGCCGAACAGGTTGTTTCCGTCGAAGGGCATGTCCAGAACCCTGGTCTGAACGGCCTGGCAGAAATCGGTTGCCTTGAGACAACCGCGCCGAAGGCAAACGCTGTTGTCCATCTGTCGAAAACCGGAGTCAGCAATGTCCATGGCCACTGTAATGGTGTGGTCCGAAGCCACCTCGTCTTCCTGTAGGATCTCCAGGACCTCGGCCCTCTTGTCCGGGTGGAAGTCCAGCAGGGGAGCGATCTTAAACCATAGTTCCCCGTCGTAGCGTGCCACAATCGCGAGGGCGTTGGCCGCTTTGATGGTCGTCGGCGCAGACGAGATGACCCACCGTCCGGCGGGGAAGTCGAACTTGAAAGCTGTCGCCCCCCCGCTGCTTTCTTCTTGGCCGCCGCAAAGACAACCGAATCCGGGGACAGCTGTGCCCTAAGGCACATGGGGGCAGATTCCGGGACCCGGTACTACTTCTCATACCGGTCCCTCTTAGCAGGAGCCGTTGACTGGTTCTTCAGGAGTGTCAGCCCCTCGTCCCAGATGTCGTCCAGAAATGGAACTGAGAGAACAGTCTTCCTCTTGGCCTCACGCCGTTGGTAGAGGAAACCTTTCTTTTTCCGTTCTTCGGGGCAGAGTTGGAAGAGCTCGGATGCCCTGGCGATCATGGCGTGGAAGGAGCCAATTGCGTAGGGCGGGGAAGCCCAAGGGGGTGCTGATGGAAGGTCCATTCCGTCGTCACCCGTCCCTGTCATCTCTGTTCCCGTCTCATCCCTCGGAACAGGGGAAGGAGATGAAGGCTGGAATGGAGGGGGGTGGGTGGGTTCTCCTCCGCTTGCTTGGAGGGCTACCCGACGGTCCAGGCTCCGCTGGATCATCTGGAAGTAAGGGCAACCTTGTCCTCATCTCTGTACACAACGCCTGAATCGCCATCAAGATTGCTCTTGAGTTGTCTTGTGGCATAGGCACCGGCTGCAATGGTTGGGGAGTAGGTTCCGTCCCCTCCAAGGCTCGCGGCTCCTTGTCGGCACCGCCGTCGCTTTCTTCGTCCGCCTCGTCAGGATCCTTCCCGTGGGACCAGACCTTCTCGAACTTCTTGTTCAGGATCTTCGCAATGCCAGCCAGCTCCTCTTCCGAAATGGCATCTGTGTCTGTAATGGCCACCGCCCCCCCTCTTTTTCCGCCCGGGGGATTCCCTCAGGGCCTTCACGACTTTGGGCGCGCCCGAGGCCTTCACCTTGGGGGGTGAGGGAGGGTCACTGCCTCGCTCCCCCTTGGCTGTCTCCGTCGGGATCGACCAGGACTTCTCCCAAAACTTACCCGGGTTCTCAGATTTCCTCTTCCCTGAGCCAGAGCGTTGGCTCGTGGTTGATGGCATAAGTGATAATGCGCCCTGCCGGGCGGCCGAGGAGCCTGACTGATCGGCGCTCCCGGTGCCCGCGGACTTGCGCTCCTTAGTCTTTTATTGGGCGCCCTCAAAGGACTTAGATCGCTCGGACCTCTTCTTCCCACCGGCTGCTGGGCTCTTTCCTTCCAGCCAGTTGGTGAGTCGGATATGACGATCCTTCATAGTCCGTTCGGACATGTTCTTGCAAAACGCACAGTCCTTCTCCACGTGCATTTTGTCTTTGTGAAGGCAGTAGAGGCATTGAGAATGCTCATCCTCCTTGAAGACATTCTGTAATCCGCATCCAGGGCAGCTCCTTAACAGCTTGGATCCGGGCATCGGTTTCCCTTGTCCATGTCCATGCGGGGTAGACCTCAAAGATCTTCCGGAATCCTCCTAGAAGTGAAACTCGATGAAAAACTTTGCCCTTGGGGGGCGTAGAAAATTCAAAAACGGGTCCCTGTTGATCGGAAGTAGAAACGGTGGAGCTTGAGGCTCGATTGACAATTATGTTAAACTCTTTGAAGGGAAATAAATAAATAAATAATAATATCGCAAAACGCAGCAAAAGCTCGAGAGCTATAGCACAAGGACTCCAAACACTTGAACGTGCAGTAAAAATCTGAAGATGGCTGCCAGAGGAGGGGCTTAGGTAGAGGGCAGTATGACCCAGAGACCAGTGATTGGTTATTAGGAGAAAGACAGTTCAGAAACTAAACAAACTGATTTTTTCTTTAGCGAGGATTCCCAGCCTCACGACGGGGAATATTCATGAGCATGTGAATCCATGCCAGACCCCATGCTGGAGAAATAAAATATCAATATCAAATAGCAAAATTTGCGATAAGTCGAGTTGTACGGTGGAAGTCCAATGTGAAATCTGTAAGGCATGTCGCTGCTTTCACTAGCAAACTCCTGAAGGCAGATGCGGAGTACAGAACTGGTGCGGTACAGACGTGCCTACTTTATGCAAAGCCTTATTCAGAGCGCTCTACAGAAGGGGGGCCAATAGGGGAGTTACCCAACTCAAGGGGAATAGGCCATTAACCAAGCACAAATGGGGCGGTGGAGCCTGGATTCAACCAACCAATGGGATGCCCATTCATGGAGCGGCTGAATGGCACAGGAATCCCCTGAAGATACTCCAGAGTCTAAGAGTGCTAAACCTCTCAATGGTTAGACATAAACAATCATTCCAGTGTCACACTCTGCTCTGCCTTTTTTTGGGTGCGGTTGCCATCTTAGTAGGAGCAAGCAGATAAGTAATGTTTCAAGATATAACAACCTCCCTTTTGAGCAACGCTCTTACCTGTGCAAACATAAGACTAGAATTTTCATCCCCAGATCTTATGGGCTGTGTAGCATAGTTATTATTATCCAATCATTGCGATGTGTGCAACTGTAAACATTCAGTGCGGGTTTCACCCCATTCTACCTTCACACCCTCCTTCCACCAGAATGCACTACATGTCTAAAACATGCATTGACAAAGCCAACATCTTTTGCATTTGCAGTGTTTTCTTGCATTTTACATTTAGAGTAAAGACTACAGTAAATGGTAGTGATGAGCTAGGGTGGCAGGGAGAAGCTAGGGTGGCAGGGGCAGAGCCGGACAAGCGAAGATAGAAATCATAGGAGAACAACATTAACAATCAGGCAGATAGTTTGAGTGGAAGGTTGCGGGTGAAACTCCAGATCTTGATGGCTGGGCGATTGTCCTGGTCTGCAACGGTCAGAAGTAAGTTTCAAAGAAAGCCTGTGAAAAGGAGGCCGGCACAGAGGGAAAGGGGGAGGGGGAAAGGTTCAGTCAGAAATAAGTTTCAAAGAAAGCCTGTGAAAAGGAGGCCGGCACAGAGGGAAAGGGAAGGGGTGGGGGAAGGTTCATAGCAAGGATCGGTAACTCAGGGGGTGCAAGTAAGTAATGGCAATGGGGCTGGGCTCTGTGTTGAAATAACCAGTTGACCCTGCATGAGGGCTAGACACTGCCGTCAGAAAATATTAAGCCAGCCTCTTACAAAGTTCCTGATTGGAGCAAATAGTATTACGGAAACAGTGCCCCCCCCCCCCCCCTCCCATTCATATGGCAGAGATTAATGGAAAAGCACTCAGTGGTTTCATGAATGTATGCCTAAAGCATCACCAGTTGCCATGCCAAGAAGATGCTTCCCAGACCCAGTTTCCTATCTTTCCTGTAAATGCCTTTTGCCATGTATGGTGGCATTTTGTACCTCCAAGATTGGCCGCCATTTGTCAAAGTTATTTCGGAATTGAATAATTAGAGAAAAAGGACTGATGCAAGTTTTATTGAAATGTTTAATGGCAACCATAAAATTGCTTTTTATTTCCAATACACACTTAACAATCACTTGCTACTAACAGCGGTTATTTTACCAAAACCGTAACATTCAGCAGTACAAGAGGCAAGGAATAGGGGATTTACCAACAGGATATTGGGCCCAGAAGCAAATGTTAAGTTTAAAGGTAAGGGAAGAAGAATTTTTTTAAAAAGCATAGACTAAACACGCCAAACCCCACCCCACCCAAAATATAGAAAGTGACTGTTTAACAGGAAATAGTAGTACAGAAAATGTCACTGATCAAAATATATGAAATGCAATTGGACAGATTTAGGTTTCACAGAGTTCAAAGAGTGCCTGATCGATGAAGCAAAGAAAGCTTTCCCTCTGGGAATGTCCCATCAAATGGCAAGCACACTCAATCGGGATTCAGAATACTGGAGCAAGTCAATGCAATATCGAAACATTTCGTCGATTTCCGGCCAGTGTCTCTGTCTGCCTTAACCAAATACCACCAGTCAAGAGCATTCTCTACATTCCCCTTTCAGAACGAAAGTGATAAAAAGGCCTGCTCAAAATATGCAAACAGTAGGAATCATTAACCCATGCCAGTCTGACCAACACCTCAGATGTCCCTAAAAGGACATCATCATGCATACTGTCTCAAAATGTTTTTGAGCAACAGCGATTGCTGCCTATGCCAAAGGAGAGGGGGCAGATGTGGGGTTGTGATGCTTCTGTCAATCTGGTAATAGGGTAAATTCGGATCCCCATGAAAGCTGGACATATTTAACAAGCCAAATTGTCAAGTGGGTGTTGGGACATACAAACAGTGGCATCATTCAAACGTCTTGGCTGGTAAAGAAATCATACCACATGCAAATTAAAGAACAAGCAAAGCAAAAGAAAAGCAAATGTTTAAGGGAGGGGAGTGGCAGTGCTAAAGCCTAGGAATGAAAGTGTTGACCGCTTTTTATAAAGAAAGTCTCTTGATGACAGCAGCAGCTGCCACTTAGCCAACCAAGCCCACAGCGATGATGCTGGGTTGTGTAATTGGTAATTTTCGGGTTCAAAGTGTTCCCCACCCCAATACAAAGTCTGAAATCCAATGAAATGCAGAATGCGAACTTTAATGTGTGCTGAAACAAAAAAAAGGGAAAAGAGTTTTAAAAACAGACAAACCTAATCCCACTGCCCACTCTTCCCACCTGCGGAATACAATTAAAAATGGGCTTAGAGAGGGTGAACCGATTAGAAAAACAGTAGAGGGAGGGGCACAGGCACATTGACAATCAAATTCGGCGCTGCATTTCTGCTGCTCAGGGATGTGAGGCGATGCAAGCTGTGTGCAGGACTACTACGAGACAAACCCGTGGCGATGCTCAAGGCCATGGGACCTGGCTAGGGCTTGTGGTGTATGATACGCAGAGGCTCAGCATTCTTGCCCGAGTCATTCAGGCATGGGCAGAAGTAGGGGTAAAGCTTCTCAGTAAAGGTGCTGGTGAAGGTGTAGATGAGGGTCATGTCGTCACCATTGTAGAAGGACACCTGACCACACTCATAGTCCAGGTAGACCCCAATGCGCTGTGGCTTGACTCTCAGGGTGAGGAGTCTGTTTGGAGAATCCAGTGCCTTGAACTCGTAACCATTCCGCAGCCACAAAATCCAGAAGCCGGTCTCGGGTGACAAGGTGATACCCCCCTTGCGTGCGATAGACTCACGGGCTACTCCCAGGTTCCACTTGGTCTTGTTGCCTACCTCCACCTCCCAGTAGTGGCGGCCAGTTGTGAATCCCTCTGCGCCAAGGACACAGCAGCAGTAGTCGAACCGCTTGGGGTTCTCAGGAAGCTGCTGCTTGGCGTCGCTGTACCGCACACAGGTGAGGTCATCAGAGATGATGAGGTTGGGGTGAGCCGTGCTGGGGTCCAATAGCACTGTGGAGAGAGCTGCATAGTGGGGGGAAAAAGGTGGGAGACTTAGCAAATCTGAAAGATAGTTACATAACATACATCAAATGCAAACTTGAGATCGCAGAGTAAACGCTGGGGAACATTAAAAAAAAGACAGGACAAGGGAGAAGCATTTCAGAACAATGTTAAAACTTCCCATAAGTATTCAACGAAGGTTGGAATTCATACACAAATGCATCAACTCTGCTCAGGCAAACAATAACTCATGACGACATATACAAAACCAACCGTTCAACAACAATTAACCAACCACTAACTTGCCTTTACCAACCCCCCAAAAAGCAAAGTACTTGCTCTGCCCCAATAAATCCCAGATGAAAGCCACATCAAGAGTGAACACTGTATACAAAAAAGCACAAGGATGGAAAAGGAACGCAAGCTTACAAATTGGCTACCAACCTGGGCGTGTAACCTTACTAGGGGCAGAAACAGTACATGAAGAACTGATAACGAAATATAGTGTATTTGAAGGCCATTCAAGTCATGATTATGAGCCACTCCCTTAGCCTTGTGAGATCATGAGCAACATATTGGTGGGGAGCTAGGAATGCAGGCTTAGCTTAATAGTGACTGCTTATCACCAGCAGTGCTAAAAATAATGTTGGCAGTCCAGGGGATTTATCACCCAATAAAACATTTGCCCATAAGCAGATCAAACACCTGGTAATGAACCCCATAGTGTTGCTATGCGCAGCCTTTAATGTTAAATTTGTACAACGCACTATCACCACCGGAGTGGTTCCCCTGACGCTCTGGCGGTTCTGAAAGAGGGAAAGGGGGGGGGGGATGAGTTAGTGGGAATGAGCTGGAAACGTGCAAGATAGCAGTGATGTGCTGTTGGCAGCCTCAGCCCAGTGAGTCCGTTGGCTGGGCTTGGGGTGTTTTACGGTCCATAGTCGTGTGCTGTTGTGCAAGTCTATGTGCGGTTGCAGTGTAGTGAAGTTTGTGCGGTTTGCTGTGTTTTAGGCTTGTGGTTGTGTTTGGTTAGAGTTTGAGAGGTGTACTCGGAGGGATGAAATTTTTAGTGGATTGGTTAGTTGGCATTGCTGTCCTTGCAATTATGTCTAGGTGTGATACCTGCTATCATTCACTATTACATCGGAGTGTGGCGCTTGCTAATTTTCAATATTCTGTCTAGATGTGAGGCAGGCTAGTGATTATGATTCCATTCTAGTGTTGCAATTGTCGTCATTCAGTTTCATTTAAGTGTTCTAACATTCACATTTTTATCTAGATGTGACGCAAGCTAAGGCTAAGAATTCCATCTAAGTGTGGCACATGCTAACATTATTACACCTGTCTAAATGCGATGCAGGATAATCTTGACCATTCTCTATAGGTGTAGCACTAGCTACCATTGGCTAGTATATTAGTGCGTGATACAATGCAACATTTACAGTCCAGCCATAAGTGGATTTGGGCTGGTGGTCACTAATCTCTCCAAGTGTGCATGTTGTAAAACTATGGCAGTCTACGTTATGGAGAGGTAAGGTAGAGTGGCGAGGGCTTTCTGGAGTAGAGTCATTGCTATACACCCCACCCATGCCACACTTAATTTTGTTGGTGTCCGATGGCTGCTGGCTTCCTTTGCTTACCCTGCAGACACATCTTGGCGCCGCCAATGCAGGAGCTGCCCTTTGCCTCTAGGCCCTTAGCCGAGGAAGCTGCCAGGCAGTGGGTTGCCCTGGGGTGCCCTTGATGAGGGTGCAATGGGCCAAATCAGGGCCAGTGGGAGGTGGGGGTAAGGGAGGCCCAGAGCTGGGAAGCCTGGGGAGAGACCGCACTGCCACCATGCACCGCATGCTTTTTAAAAAGGCACTGGCGCTATTTTGGGGAGTTTGCTGGGGCCATGGGGGCAAAGAAGCAACTCATCTTGCCTGGGGATTTCCAGCGAATGGTGCTGATGCCTCGCTGTTCGCAGGTCTCTAGGCATATGTGGTGGAAGGGATGGCTGGGCCAAGCAAGGCCAGTGGGAGGCGGGGATAAGGAAAGCCCAGAACTGGGAAGCTCGGGGAGAGACCGCACTACCGACACTGGTGTGCCTAGAAACTGGGCAACAAGGAGTTTTATAATGTACATACAAGAAAGGAGATTTGCCATGAAGATACCACTGTGAAAAGGACGTGGTAGGTTTAAAACATGCATACACAGACATACATGGGGGTCAAGGGGCATATGTTTGGGATACATACATGGTGCCAATCTGTACGCCGCATGCTTTTTCAAAGTTTGAGGAGACCCTACAACCAGGATTTCCAAACTTAACTCCGATTGGAAAAACTGAAATGGCAAAGATAGAAGGCCGAAGCAGCTGCAACAATGTCATATGGTCAGTTTCAGGAAGGCCCAGGGTTTTTACGACTTGGCATTTTATTATTTATTTTTGCACTTATTTACAGCACACATAACCCATAGGTATCTAGGTGCTAGTTCCATTTATAGCGCGTTCGTGATTTATTAATTTTTTTCCCCTTCAAGCGCGGGTCCGGGATTCGAACGTGTTTGCTCAGCGTGGTCTTGCTTCCAAGACCTGTGTGAAAGGAGATGCAATCTCTTAAAGTGCATGGAAGCATCTTATTTATTGTCCATGGGAATACAGCAATCTGTTAATGATCTGGCAATAAGCTTGGCGTGAGGTCAAAGACTTTATGGCTTTCAATTATTTCTCAGGTTGTGCCCAGAGGCCATGCTTGATGAATTGACAGTCATTTAGATTAAGATTTTTCTAAGGATGCCAGCAAGTCTGGCCATAAAAAGAACTTGTTCAGCTAAAGGGAACTTGCTCATTCTCCCCCTCCTCCTATTGAAGTGTTCCTGCAAACCATGTGAGCGTCACATCCGGGGTTAGACAGTCTCAGGCCAGCTGGGACTTGTAACGAATTAAGTTCTCTATATGAATGTGCAACTAAGTGATGTCATGACCTACCACAGGACGACTCCAAAAAGTGGTGCATTACGAATAGGAGTTGATGATGGTAGTTAAACAGAAGTGACCAATGAGCATATTGGATTTTTGGAAGGGATGGTAATAAAATGTGGGAGTGTTTAACTTTTGTCAAACGTATAAAAATGTGTAAACTTTGTGGTTCGGAGAGACCGGGGATAGTTTGACTCCACAGCGTCATCTAGCCCCTCCTGGCCATGTGTACAATAAACTTGCTTTGCACACAAACATGTAGGTGGTGTGTCTACATTGGGATAAGATAAGAGGCCCTTCACAGCAACATGTAGACATCGGATGAATGGAGAGGATGGTGGGGTAGAATGATTTGAATGTGTTAATTCCCATATAAACCGTAATTGCAAAACAAGATTTTACGGACTGCACTTCATGAACAGCTGTCTACATGTGCATCTTTGAGGGTGTTGTACGTAATCACGATTCAATAAAATTCCACGATTTCTGGAATGATGGCCTTTACTCCGGGTCTGTGTCCAACCATATAGCATGTTATCGCCTTTTGCTACAGATAGAAAAACACCTCAACCAATCCCTGAATTATCAAATGGAATGGTAACCATATAGCAGCCATTTGCACATCTGCACACAAAGACTTCTGCTCTCTTGCGTGCTTTTCTTACAATTTTGATTCGGTTTATTTAAATTTTTTACTAAAGTACTATAATATTAACGATGAATAGATTGAATTATGAGCATAGATTATAATGATGGGTTTTATGTTAATATTTAGATTTGTAAAACATTCAATATCAACTTAAGTACAAAAAACAATTATTAGAATAACTGAGAAAAAGACAATTTGAGGATATTTTATATATTTATGGGTCTCTTAGCTCTTCCCTGGCATAGAAGGCAGCAGTTCGCGCCATGTCATACAGGTGAAAACCAAAATACCCGCAGGGCCGAGAACAGGAAGGGGCGAGGGATTCCAGGGGACCAGTCATTGATCTGCTTAGGAGCTGGAGTGGTGGAGGCAGGGCAATGAACTAACTGGTTGGGGAGAATAGCATCAGGGGTGGTAGGCTGAAGCCATCGTTCTCCCTTCCAAAAGTACACAATCCTTACGAGGGACTGTATTCGGACAGGTTGGCTAGACCAGCAAACTGTTTTATCCACATCCACCTAGCCTCACTTGGGAGTGAAAATGTGTTGAGAGCACCGACCACCACGTCAGGAAAACTGGTAGGATGGTTTGACGAAGGAAGAGGTTATAAAAAGCTGACACTTCTTGCAGGGGACAAAAGGATTATGAACCAGGAGTCTTTCGGTGTGGAGTAGCACCAAAACGCATTTAAGACGACAGCATTTGGCAAGATCGAATGAAGTTCAAACAGAGAATGGGAGAGAACAAAAAGGAGGAAGCGATGGAGGTGGTGGCAGGGAAAAGGGATGTGAAACTGCCTTATACAAGGGTGGCAAAACCATTGAATTTGCATGCAACCAAAGAACAGACAGACAGGAGAGTTTGTTGAGATATTGAAGCTGCTGCAAAGCAGGGTGTGGAGCAAAGAAGGTTCATAGGAAGAGTTAAAGAAAGCAAACGCTGATTGAGAACAGGACATTGGCCTTACTCGCATACACTAGCATAGATAGCTCTCAGAGCAGAGCATCTTGTTACCTAAGCAGGGTTTGAAATTGCTGGGTGATATTTAGCTCCTGCTTCTACCAGGAGAGCCTGGTTAGCTCAAACCCAACAGTTACCAGAAGCTATTCTTGGCTCCACACACCAACTGGTGCCTTACAAACATGCATATGACACTAGCGTTTTAGAAGGTAAAGATAATTAGGACACGTTTAAATGGATCATACATAATGGGCAAAACGTTAGTGGGCATAGGACGTGGAAATTCGATTTCAAGCATGCCGTGGACTTGCTCCTGGTTCCTAGCTCCTGCCTACTGGTTCACGCCAGGCACTCAGGATCTTGTTTGAGCTCCTGCTCATTTTAATCTTAATTTTCGAACCCTGCTGAAATTTACGGATGTTAAGGAAGTCAGAAGTTACTTTGGGGTTTTCAAATGGCTGTGGTATGAGGAATTTTGATAAAGAATGGAGATGGGGACAGGGGGTATTAAGGGAAGTGATAAAGAACCATGCAGGGGCGTGGGTTGACAGACTTGAGTGATGACTGCAATGGGTGGTGCCAACTAGACCAGCCGCAGATGCACACTGGTCCGTTGTCATGAATTCAACATTTTAAGCATGCTGCATCCAGCGGGGAACGGTGGTTTGGGGGGTGGGGGGGCGAAGGTGGATGGCTACAGACTGTTTTTTGGAAACTGAAGAGCATGCAGGCTTACAATAGAGGAAACGTACCAGAGGAGAATACTGATACAAACACTTGTAATTCTAGGGGTAACATCAGATACAAGAACGTGGGGAAAGGGCACGTACACTGGTTAATTTGGAAAGGTTAAAGTAGTGGCTGGACTACGACCATCAGTGGACAGCCGAGGGCCTGCTACAGAGATTTGGCCGATAGTTTCAGGATTCCTTACAAAGGCCTGTGATAGGAGCATGGTGGGTCCAGTCATACCTTTGAAGGGCTTATAGTACAGAGAGAAAAAGGAGAATTCTGGCCTAATTAGTTATCCTGGCCTGAAGAGGGAGTACATTAAGGAGTACACTGACCGTGTTATTGCTCTTAAGAATTGTAGAGACAACGGACTTGGTGAAGGATGGAGTGTGGTAGGGCAGCGGGGGACTTGATGGCAAAGACACCAATTCAGTTTTGAGGCTAACTGTGAACCTGGGTGGTTTCAAACTTCTGGGAGTTTGATGGTTGGACAAAGCATTGCTTGCGGTTTGGTCAGCTGTGTGCCCTTTATTTGAATGGGCATTCTCATGGTGGATAGGGTTGAGGCACATTTTACACTACTTTGATTATTTCTTATTTGTGGGCCGAAGTGACCGAGAGAGAGTTGAGTTTTGAGCATCAAGCGGGATCCAGAATCAATGTAATCTACACACTCAGAGGGGAAAGTTTTGAGGAGGCACAGAGCGTCAAGCAGCGCAAATTGAGGAGGAAAAGCAACGGTTTGGTCACTAATTTTTCTTACAGGATTGCGTCGTCGGAAAGATCATTTGGTGGACAAATGAATTCGAGCTGCAAAGCCTGGGAAAGCCCCAACACAGGATAAGGGTGGCAGTTACGGATGACTTGGTATGGTGGCATGTTTCTGCACTACTAAAATGGTGCATCAATTTGGATGGAGGATTAAATGTAGAGCGGTTTTCAAATGTGGCAGGGGGTTTGGAACAGAAGGTCGAGTGTCAGGGAATGGTTGATGGAATACAGCACATTAGCCTTTCTGGAAAGCCTGCCAGTGTTTGTGGAGTTGCAACTGTTGGTGAGGATTAGGGGAGGGATGGAAAGTGGGAACAGTTGCAAGCACATGAAAACACGATTCTCGAAGAGCGTTATGCTTTTAAGGAAAACCACTGTGCAAAAAATAAATCCGAAAACAGCATTGCTGATGCCCAGTCTCATTCAGTGGGTAGGATTCCATGGGTTGGCTCCAACGGCAGATCTGGCTGATTTCGGTATCAAGAATACAGGTGATTGTGCTAGTGAATCATGTTGAACGTTTGATTAATTCACTGTGTGTCCCTCTCAGTCATCCGTCAGCTCAAAGGCCATTTGGGTGTCATCGGCATAGTTGGTAAATTTAATGCGGACGCTGTCCAGGAGGTCAAAGACCAGGCAGTTGTGTACAGATTGAACAAAGACATGCTCCTTGTGGAACTCCACAAGTTAATTTCGGAGGTGCCTGAAAGCCCTCTGAGACCAGTGTAGCCATCCTTGGCCCAAAGAAAGATGCCATCCAGAATAGAGAATGATCGGAACCATTAGCAATTTTTTCCAACCTCTCGAGCAGCAAAGTATGATCAACAAGATCAAATGCTCCCTGTGAGAACAAGAAGCATTAATAAGGCTCCCTTAACATAGTCCACATTGTTGACCAAGTTTCTTCTTAAGCCAAGCATAGCTGTTTCCGTGCCACCGGATTGCAGCTTAACAGGACATATTTGTCCATATGGTTCTGAAGCTGCAAGTAGGCTGCCCGCCCTGTTCAGATTTTTGCATAAAAAAAGGGGGACGTTGGTAATGGGGCGGCATGTACCCGCTACCCCAGGGTCTAGAGTTTCTTTTTTCAGGATAGGTGTAATTCATACATCTTTAAGAACGGTGTGGCACCACAGATGAGGCAAATTAAGAATTCATAATCTTAGTAATAGGAGGGGCCAGACAGCCAATGGCATCTTGAACGATGCATCACCAATACCAACAGAAGGCTTCACATGTTTGACAATATTTATCAGGTTGTGCTCAGATATGTGTTTGAAGCAGAACTCCAGAGATAAGTTAGGGTGTGTAATCGGGCACTTTAGATACATGTATTCTTCAATGGTAGCTCGATGAGTTTGTTTTAGTTGCGAAGCCATGCTGAATTTCAGTACACCATATGTCCCTTTCCTATAGCTGGGTGGATGCCAATTTCCCCCTCAACATTTAGAGAACTGTGCTCTTTGGCTTCAGTGTGCAGTAAGGATACCATTTTCAAAATTATTTATTTTTGCTGTAACAATTGAGTTTATATTTTGCTGCAGCGACACGATATAAAGATGCTCCCGAGGTGGTCATTTGCGTCATGTCCCCGGCACTGTCTTTTTTCCTTCTACATTTGGTTATGTCCTCAGAGAACCACGTTTTGCCAAAGGTCTGTTCTTTTTTGTAGTGGTAGGTGCCAGAGTATCTCTAACTGAGGACGTTATTTTTAGAAATTGTTCCACAAGGATAAAAGTTTCGTCGGTCAGTACAAGTTTTTTTTAATCAAATGGACAGGTCAGGTCCGCAAGTCAGGGGAGACCCTGTGAGCGTTTCTTACTTTAGATTCTTTCCTTCCGTGGCCATTGTTTTTTTTTAATTTTGTCTGAAGTAAAAGTGAAAATGTTAGTGAAATGTCCAAGGAAGAGTGGCGATCAACAGAGGAGTAGTAAAAAGATTAGGTTAGTACCCAGTCTAGAAAATGTCCCTTTATGTGTAGTGTTCTTAACCAACTGGAATATCCCAAATGCCTGGAAAGCAGCAAGAAGGGAATCTGCTTCCGGATCATCCTTATAAGCCCAAAGGTTAAAAATCGCCTTTTATAAAGTGTGACGACATCATTTAATTATGCTTCCTAACAAAATAAGGAGTTCCTCAAATAATGGTCTCTTCATCGGATAACAAGAAAGCTAATGGTCATGTTGTGGTCAATGCAAAGTTTAATTAGAGTATATTCACTTGTGCCTTAAGTAGACAGGAGTGCATGTATGCACATTAAACAAATCGCTTAGAATAATAGCGGTACCACGGCCTTTGCCTTGCAAGCAGTCTGTTCTAAAGATTCTATATCCAGTTTGAGGTGTGGTGTTGAGCCGGGTTTCAAACATCAAGAAGAGTCAATAAGTGACGCTCCAACGGTTCCATTTGGCGCAGTGATGGGTGGTACTGGTGACGATGTTGCTCCGTTGGGCGGTTCAGTGAAGCAGCAATTCAGACAGGATTTGGATGAGTTGTATTACCCCTGGTTTGAGTTGGCAAGCGACTTCTCTAGCAGTCGGTTCCCAATGACTAGCTTCAAGCCTAGCAGGTGACTGGCTTAGTGAGGGAACGATGCAGCACCAAGCTGGTTCCAGATGCAGGCACTGCAGTTTGAATGTTCAGAGCAGTGCCAAAGGCCACAGTGGCGGGATCCCTCTCATTTGATAGCAGCAAACGCGGTGCAACCGCAGTTCAACTGGTTTGATGTGGCCGAACAGGGAGCCTGAACTGATCTGGTCCTCGAGATGCTGAGAGACCCACTACAAGGGCTTGAGGACAGGAATAGTCCTTAATGCGCTGCCAGCCATTCTGGTGCAGTGGCAGGTCCTGGTCCACAGCAAATCACCTCCAATGTGCCTTGTTAGTGGCGAGGGGGCAGAACCAGGTTCTTGGACTGCTCCTTCACCTCAGTGTTGAAGGGCTTTGTAAAGTAAAACTCTCCCAAAGAATACCTCAGTTTGCTGCACAGTGAATCAGAGGAGGAGTGGGAGAATGAAATCATTCTTTTAAAAGGCCATGGGCGAATGGACACTAGCCTACCTATCTTCCTACAAATAGAAAAAGAGCTCCCTTGGTCTACACTGACCCCACCTCTTACCTGTTCAATAGAAATAAATGCATTTAGATATGCAGCACACTGGCATGAGGCCCAGCCTTTTGTGAGTGGATGGGCCCTTTGATTCTGTTCCCATGCCAGCTGTTCGTGGAGTTACTGTCTCTCAAGGGAGTGTTATCAACTAACCTCAAAACATATCAAAGAAAGTTATCCTCCCAGACTACCTTCTTGTCAACAGTGGCAAGGTCCAGCCTGTCTTGGGAGAAACCTCAATCCATCTGCAGCTGAGCTATGCTCTCAGGGCTGACCATGTGCGATACCAAATTGTGGTGGCAAACAAAATTAATACACGTACCTTCACTGGTCGCCACAATTGTAAAAATACCAGATCCACACACAAATACAACCAGTGTAAAGTAAAAAAAGGGCCAATTGGGCTCACAATGAGAAACAGGGGCTTGGCCATAAGGGTATACACGTATAGGGAAGGGGGCTGTAACACCACTATGCAGGACTGAAAGCCCAGTAGTGTATTCAGGGCGAACGAAAAGCTCAGTTAAGAATGAAAGATAATACTGGATGGCACTGGTTAGGATACTTGTCAGGATATTAAATTTAAAGGTGAAGACGAGGAATAAGTCATGTTATGCCAGGTTACAAAGCTTTTATACTTCGCTAAATCAACCATCGGAGTGGTCCGGCATAACCAGAATTTAGTCTGCCGACAAAAAGGAAACCGGGGGCAAAGTTTAAGATGATCAGGAAACAGGGTGAAGTGAGACAAAACAAAGGCCATGTAAACTAGAGAGGTGCAGGTTTAGTAGTAGTTACCTTGATCACACGTCACCAATTGTGGAGAAACTGGCAGGTAAGCTGTTGGCAGGGGTGTTGCTAGGTCTGAAAAAGATCAGGGGCTAAGGTAAGGTCGGGACTGGCGGGATCGGGAGCTAGCCATAGCCTTTTGGTTGTAGCCCCTGAGCTTCTATCCGGGGCTACAACCAAAAAACCCAGGGCTATAGCCCCTTCAGACCCCCGCCCCTAGCAACGCCTCTGGCTGTTGGTAAAGGAGCTGTCTATTGGAGGCATTTTCTAAAGGTAGTTAATACCAAATAGCGTGTGGATACCTGTGTGATGGACTCCAGATATTCTCAGGCAGGTCTTTGTATTACTGCCCCCCCTCCATGCTCGATATGATATGGCATTTATAACACACCTATACACAAGTGTTTCAAGGAGTGACGAGGCAAAGGAGGGGGAATAGGGAAGAAGGACAACGATCCTACTAGGCCATGTGTCATTCAGATCACAAAAGTGCATGGGAATTGGGAAGGAGGAAAGTGCGGGGCGTCCGCGGGGGGAGCGGACAGTGTGGTACATGGGATAATAGAATAAATAAACAATAAGTAAAAGTACACCCAGCAGGTGGCTAGGTGACAAGTGCAGACATCGGGTGTCAAGTGCTGGTAGTGGGACTGTAGAGATACAGAAAACAGTCCAAGTGTGGGGGTTGCCAGGAAGGTAGTGCAGGTGTGCGACTGGCGGGGGAGGGGACCTGGGCCCGAGATCAGAGGGTGGCCAGGTAACCAGTGCAGTTTCAGTATCAGCCATGGAGTCAGCAGGGGAGAGGAGGAGAAAACGCAGAAGCAAAGAGAAAGGTTTTGAGGTGCTTCTGGAACCGGAGAGGATTCTCCTCAAGTTTCAGGGAGGCTGTTCCAGAGGGAGGCTCCAGCCGATGAAAGATCTAACAACAACTCATTGCTTGGAGAAGCAACTGACCCTGGGGGAGTTGGAGGCGGATGAGCGAAGAGCTCAAGAAGGAAGAGAGTTGAAGGTATTGAGGCCCCATGCCCCAGAAGGCCTTGTAGACAATGTAGAGTGTCTTGAATTTAATCCTCGCAGCCACTGGGAGCCAGTGCAGCGATTTCAGTCCTGGAGAGATACGATCCCTGAGCTTGAGGCCAAGGACAAGTCTCGCAGTCCTGTTCTGGCTAAGTTGCAGAGGGCGGAGAGTAGGAGCAGGCAGATTTAGGATGGCTGTTGCAATAGTCCAGACTAGAAACAACCAGTGCTCTGGAGACAGTGAGCTTCTAGGGGAAGGAGAGGAAGGGACGAATACCTCAGACGAGTTGCAGCTGGTGGTGTGTCTTCTTAGAGATATCAGAGATGAGAGGAGAGAAGGAGAGAGAAGAGTTGAAGATGACCCTGAGAAGCTGGCCAGAGAGTGACAGGAAATGAGGGATGGCGTTTGCCAATGAGGAGAATCTCGGTCTTACTGGCATTGAGGCAGAGATCATTGGCGGCAAAGGGTGGCGGGCAGACAGTCAGAGATGAGAGAGAAGAAAAGGTGGCAGAGGGTAGCCTGAAAATGAGCGGAGTCATCCGCATAGCACTGGAAGTTGGGGCAGAGCGCAGCAATGCGGTGGGCAAGAAGTGCCGGGTATCGGTTGAACAGCCAGGGAGAGAGGTTAGACCCCTGGGAAACACCAAAGGTAGAGATAGAGGAGAGGAAGGACCCAAGTTGAACCTCCTGGGAGGGTCGATCACAGAGGAAAGAAGTCAGCCACGCCAGGACCTGACCAGTGATGCCCAGGTTATAACGGAGACGGTTGAGCAGGATGCCATGGTTGACCATGTCCTATGCAGAAAAGATATCAAGTAAGATGAGGACATAGGGGGTGTTGGAATCAAGGTTGGTGAGCAGGTCTTCACAGATGTTCAGGAGAGCAGTTTCTGTGCTTCTGGCAGCTCTGAAGCCAGACTGATTATCATGGAGACAACCAACAGATTCAGTGTGAAGATTGAGCTGGGAGATGGCCAGCTTTTCCAAGAGTTTGCCCAGGAAAGGAGTGATGGAGATTGGGCGATAGTTAGCCGGGCAGGATGGGTCGGCAGAGGGTGGGTTTCTTAAGAGGAGTGTGCACAAGGGAGTGCTCCGGAGGGGGGGGGGGGGTACTCTGTGGCGAAGGAGTGGTTGCAGAAGTCAGCCAGGGCAGGAGCCAGGGAGTCAATGTGGTCCTTGATGGGTTTGGAGGAACAGGGATGACCCTGTTTTGATGACACTGTCATAGATCAGATTTCTCTAGAAACATCTGGGGAGAACAGGGGAAAGGCAGCCAAAGAAGGGCCAGAGGAAGAGCAGGGAGTAGAGGGAGGAAGGGGAGAGGATGTCCTGAGTTTTAGAGATGAACTGAGAAGCCAGTGCTGTGCAGAGGGCCTCGGAAGGGACAGGAGAGGTAGAGACTTGTAAGTTTGAGGGGCAATAGCAGAATATGAAAGGTCAAAAGTGGCCCTGTCCGCGATTGTCTGTGAGATGACGAGAACCCAAGCAGTGGGAGCACAGGTCCCAGGCGAATGAACGCAACACTTGCATCGCGTGGCAGAGCCAGGCACTCCTACTTTCCAGATTCAGATTTAAATAGTGTTGAACACGAGCTTTCAGAATGGAGATTCATAGCCGAGGTGGCCCTATGCTTAATTAACTACTCTAAATACAGATGCCCTGCTAGACTGACCCTCCAAATTAGTTAATGATCAAATTACTTACTATTAATCTGCATTACTCCTAGCCATGTTCTCCCCTCCCCTCCAGTACCTGCGAGACCACCCTCCCACACTGCACGCATCAGTTTCTTCTAGATTACCAACTAAGATGCAGAGACCCATTCCACCCCATAACGCCAAGCCCCTCTTTCTTAAGACATACCAAAAAAAACCTTGTAATGGGTTGAAAAATCCGACTGACCCGAACAATACTGTGCATACACCCATCACCAATTTATTAAAGATTCAGTCAGAAACAGTATATTTACAAAGTGCATCAACAAATGAGGTAGCGCCTTCTGGGTGCAAATGCAGACTATAACGTCTCGTAAAAGTGTTGGGTGTGGGCCAGGTAAGCAGTCAAATGCCCTGCAAAACCACTCCCCGCTTACCTGGCCATGATGCAGAAATTCCTCTTGTAACATCCCATAACCACTTTAGGAAGGGGCGTGCATACCCCACAAAAGCCAGCTTAATCACATCCTTGATCCAGCAAATCTTAGGCACAGAAGCCTTCCTACTCGTATTCGCAACCCCAAAGGTGATCAGCTCTCTGATCTGTGCATGGAGTAGTCTTGTCCAGATACACGTGTAATTCACCACTAAATTCCTGGTTTAAATGTTAACCTGGGCCACAGGTACATTTAACAAGGTGGTTTTCCTTGTGTCATTTTCACCGTTTAGAGCTTTCTCAATTAGGCAAGAACGACATGACTGTACAGGAAAAAAATTATATATGTCCGTTTTAGTATATGGAAGTGTTCACGTGTGGAAGTGGTCTATATCAGGTCATCTGTGTATTGGTTTCCTTGTGTATTCTGTGTTGTCTGGGTTGATTACCATTCTCTGTAAATAAAGAACCAGTTTCTTCCATTTATATTTATCCGGGGTCGGTGTCATGCATTCACGAAATGATGGGCGCGTTTGCGTTCCTGAGGAGAAAGTATAGTGACTGACAGTGAGTGAAGTGTTGGTATGGGCCAGAGACAGAAAAAAGCCTGGGAGGTGAGAGCCAAGCGGGAGAGAACGAAAAAAATATTGTGTTGCAAGGGATCCTGTGGTCTTGGCAGAGTGCTGGACATGTGTTATGAGCAGCACAGGTATGTGTCAACGCAGTCGCTGTGGTGTTTGGGTAGGTGAAGAAAAAAATAAGTGTTTGGGTCAAGTTTGGCTGATTTGGCAGAGTAAAAAGAAAAATAAAGCAAGAACAAAAGTAGGGTTGTCCCGTGTCGGGAGGTCCTGCCTCTGCTTGGCGTTTCTAGAGCCAAAATTGTAAATTCCACCCAAGGTTGCAATGTGTATGCGCTTTACCGCTTGAATGGTTCCTGTTTTTCTGGTTTCTTCCCACCTTGCTCATTCCAAACCAGGGTGTCCTGGATTTGGATGATTTTGGTACTCTTTCTCTAAGCAAATTCACTGCGACTGTGGCATAGTGTAGTGGCCTGTAACGAACGCTGGGATCGCATCTCTCCAGCTCTGAAATCTCTCCATTGGCTCCCAGTGGATGCAAGGAATAAACGCAAAACCCTCTGCATTGTCCACAAGGCTTTCTGGGGCCTTGGTCCAACATACCTTCAGCTATCCCTCCGCAAATACCTCCCATTTCGAGCACTCGCTCCTCTACCTCCAACTCCCCCAGGGTCAGTTGTTTCTCAAAGAAGCGAGCTGGGGGGTAGATCTCCGTCTTCGGCTCGAGCCTTCCTCTGGAACAGCCTTACTGCCACTCTTATCTTGAAGAGAACCATCTCCGGTTCCGGAAGCACCCCAAAGACCTTCCTCTTTGCTTCTGCCTTCACCCACTTTCCCCCTGCTGATTCTACTCTCCCTCGGCACTATGCACCTGGCCACCCTCTGTCCTCCGGGCCCAGGTACCTGCTCCTCTTGCCACCCTCACACACTGCCTCTGGGTCACCCCTTGCACTGGGGTCTGTAGCTGTACCCATACAGCCCCCCCCCCCTTTTTCTTCCTGCAATTATCAGACCTAGCAAGCCTGCTGCCTTAAACCCAGCACTTGCCAATTGCTGGCTGCACTCCCATTGTTTGTTGCCTTTTTATTTATTAATGTATTATTATTATTTATGGTTTTTCCTCCTCGCTCCGCACTCTCCCGTTCCCCCTTCCATGTACTCCTGTAATCCACCACTCCCCCCTCCCCCCAACACCACCATGCACTTGGGCATTCTCATTGTCACTGGGCCTAGTAAGATAATTGTTTTTGTTCTCCTCTGTTCCCCTTCCCTTGTCGCGCTCTGAAACACTGGTGTATGAGCACGATAGAAATAAAATATCAATATCCAAACATAATAGTTGCCCGTACGTGGTTGAATTTACGGTGTCTATGTGACAATGTTAGGATTACTGACATTATCATTTAATTGAAATGCAGGTTTAAAAATGCAGAAAAAACACTTATCTCTTTGACCTTTAACATTGGGGTTTCTGCCCTATGGAAATATGGTTTGCTAAGACATCGTTGCATATGTTGTGATGCCTATGAGAGCATATTGAATTAATAGTCTATAACCACAGTGTTGATATCAGGGTTGTTCGACCTAGGTATATGCTGGAATGTGCTATAAGTGTGTTGGGAACTATTTCCAGTAGCCCCTTAATTTCCCTGACCCGATCCTGGTAGAAGCTGAGCTACATTGAAGGGTGTCTATTGCACTCACTCAGAATCTCTCCAAATAGGGGTCATCATCATCACTTTCCATATATTACAGGGCCTGCGGTGGCGGCACTGTAGCTATGGTGAAGTTGCTCAATCCATAGGAAGAGCACCTTTTGGGCGGCTTATAACTTCACACCCCCCAACGGACCAATCCTGACGAAACTTTGCAAATAAAGTATATGGCCCCGTCACATCGATCCTGCAAAGTTGGTGAGGATTCGTTTGGGGGGTGGGGGGGAGAGAATGAAAAATTATAGGGCAGGAGTCCCAAAATGTGTTTTTCCCCCCCCCAATAGACCACCCACAATTCAGAATACTAAAAACCTGGCTCTTCAACACAGCAGTATCAAAATTGAAACAACTAAACAATCAAACAGGAAACACAAAGAACAGGTTGACATAATTTAGCATGACACAGACAACCCTAGAACCGACTAAGTGAAACTCCCACAATAACAAGATTGACAATGCTAGGTTATATAGGACACAAGCGACAACCCCATGAGGACAGAACTTAGCATCCTGGCCCAACTCCATCTAGCAACACCGCCACTCCATGAACGCTACCAAGTGCGATACTTGAATGGAATTCCGAGTGTTGGCGGTAGGCACTTTTTGGCGGAGTTGTGAATGTTGGCATGAGTCGGGCGCAGACAGAGCTATGGATGGAGCAAGGTGCCTGGCCTGGACGTAGTTGCGGGTGTTGGCATGTGCCACAATGGGATGGGGTGTGAGCGGTAACCTGCATAAATGGCGTGCCCGGTTGGATGGGATTGTGTGAATGCCGACCATCGCCACATCTGGATAGAGTAGGTCAGATTAGGATGGAATCGCGAACACTTGCACGCCTCACATACAGACAGACTTTAAAAAAAAAAAAAGGTGGGCAGGGGCCGAATTTGGACACAGTTGTGAAAGGAAGGGATTGTGAATATCGCCGGATCTAGACAGAAATGTAGAGATATCCCCACGCCACACCTGGAATGAACATGGAAATTTAGCACATTGCTTCCAGACAGCGATACCAACAAGCAACCCACTAACAACTTCACCCCTCTGCATGCACCTCTCAAACTCTAACCAAACAACCACAACCCTATAGCACAACAAACAGCACAAACTTCACTACAACATCAAAACAAACCACACAGACTCGCACACCAACACACAACGGCTACAGACCAGAAAAAAAACACCAAGCCCAGCGAGCGGTGTTAACTGTGTTGAGGCTGCCAACGGCACATCACTGCTCTCTTGCACTTTTGGGATTGTGTGGGGGTTGCAGGGTCTTTCCCCCCTGTATACATGTCCTAATTGACCTTTTAAATTAGGTTAATTATCCTGAGGTCAATTGTGAAAAGGTCAATTAGTGTACATCCAAAAAAACACCACATTGCACTTGTCCAAATATGAACAATCTCTGGGGAGGTTATGGCCTTCATCCCTCATTGCAGGGGCTGGAACAGGAATTTAACGGTCTGGAGCCTCCACATGGGCTGGCAGGCGGCTATCCCCCGTTCCAGTCCATGAAACGGTGGATAAACGCCTCATTATTCGCATTAGCATAACACAAAATGGTAATGGAAATGTTGGAAAATCTTATTGTGTCTATGTACTTTACTGAGAAATGTAAAGTAGATGGAGTCTATAAAGGCTAGAACATAAGGTGGGGAGGGAAATGAGGGAAAAGGCACCAATCACCAATATGGAGGGGCAGGTGGACATGGAAGACGTTGCGCGTGTGTTCGATCTAATGTAGGGGCAGTGTTTCTCATGCTACTTGATTACAACTTCATAAGCACTTCAAAAGTTGCCCCCCCCCCTGCAGAGTGGTATGTTGATCCATATCTTTTGAAGACAACAGTCCTCTGTATATAGCACAAGAGCCCCTTTATTTGCTTGCAAGGTAGCTGGTGGGATTTTATGTCCCACAGAAGTAGGCTGTTTAACAGAACTGGTTGAAGAAGAGGAGGTGGAGGAAGACAGCCTCCTACTTGCTAAGAGCAGAACAGCCTTTCTGAGAGCATTGCCGAGGTTGGATTATGTGTGGCAGTGCATGGAGGTGGTCCTGTAGTAGTTCTGTCCAGGTAGTCCGCGAGTACTTTGGTAGCTTTAGCCCAGTGGTTTTCAAACTTTTTTGGCCTGGGCCCCCCCTGAGCAAAGTTTGGGCAGGCCGGGCCCACCCAAAAGTGGCAGATGGACAGTATGTAGAAATTGCTATGAACTTGTGCCTGCCGTCACCGCACCCTACTCCCAGTACAGACCCTAGTCTCTCCCCACCCTACTCCCATCACTATCCCAGTGCTGCCACCCATCCTGCTCCCACCACAGTCCCATAACACAAGCATACACATTTAAATAAAAAAATAAAATCGCCATAAACTTACTTGCGTAGTTGCTAAAATGCCCCGCTCCAGGTTGCTCTGTCCGTATGTGCGAGGAGGCGCAGGAGCACCCCCTTGCACATACATACATACATACATGCAGTGCCCCAGCCAGCATTTCCAATGAGCTATGCAAGGATGGCAAAGCAAAACACCCCCAGCGTTGCATGGCTCAGTGATCATGTGCGGCTGGGGAAATAAACTGTCAAAGGCAAACAGACTTTCCCCTTGACAGTTCAGCCAGCCCAGGAGCACTCCCTCAGATGGAAAAAGCAGCTGAGGGAGTGCTCAGTGTTTCACTGGGCTGGCTCCTCGGCTCCTCCATAATAGGTGAGTTGGCTAGTCGGGGAACGCCCCTCACCCATTATGGATGAGCCGGCAGGCTTGGACTGGCATATTGGGCAATAGGACGATGACCGTACCAAAAATGCAAAATGCTAGTGTAGGCCGGTCAAAATGGGCCACTTTTTTGGCCAATGTGAGGAGTTACTTCACTATGCACATAGTAGTTTTGACCGTTGTTGCTGAATAAATATTCTTTAAATATCACCATTTGTTTACATTTGAACAAAAAAACACCCCCTTGGGTACTATTCAAACAAGTCTGTGACTAAAGGACTAAATATCCATTTGTAACTGCTGGCCATTTTTTTTATTTGTGCCTAAGCCTGTTTTATAGCCCAGTCTGGCCATGTGAGCTGCTCCCTCCCATTTCCTCCAATCTAAAAAAAGAAAAAAAAAATTTTATGCTGGGCTCTGCCCCCCATCCACCCCAGGATGCGGCTGCGCCCCCCTTTGGGGGGGGGCGCCCCACAGTTTGAAGACCTCTGCTTTAGCCTTTGGTACATTCGCCAACAGTGGTAAAGAACTGCCACACCCATGATTCTCTCTTGGTGCTAGAGGTAGGCACTTCCTCAACTTCGTGGTCCTCTTCAATGCCTTTGGAAGTGCTGCACTTTTTTTTTTCTGTGGATCCTCTAGCTGGTCGTGGCTCTTGGGGAGAAGGACGGCAATAGCTGATGCCATTTTTAAGATAAATAGCAGTTTTGCTTATATTCTTCCAAGTATGTGTAATGAGTCAGAATAGGTGTAGGAGCTGTGCAAGGGTACATTTTGAGCCTGACATTTACTAGATCAGTAGAAAATGCAGTGCTGAACTGCTCGTGAAGCACGGACCCAATCACGAAGTGCAGACGCATTCGCGAACATGTAATGCTGCGCATGGTCATGTGACACCGGGGGGTCTGCGATGACCGTCGACGGGTGCAAGTGCTCAAAATTATGCTAGAAGTTGGTAAATGGTGGAGTTTTAAGGTGAAACTTTATAAATTGGACCAAAATGTTGCTATATTGGGTTAAGTATGATATTAGTAAGTTGTAGGAAATTAGCATGCACTGGTAAAAACCCATGAAATTCACCGGAAAAAAAACTGCCAAGCAAGGTTATAGTTACAAGTAAAACCGAAAAACCTCAGAAATTCGCCAGTCAACCATAACTCGCACCACTACCGTGCACTAAGACCAACACCCAGGACATCATGTCATTGATGTGATTAATTTTGATGAAGTCCCTACAAGGGGTTGTGTTTATAATGTTGGTAACAATATGTCGGGGGTGATCGGGAGACCCATCATGAACGACTTAATATATTAAAGAATGTACTCATCTAAACAACATTGTATTGGAGTGTTGTTGTTAATATAGGAAAGCTAAATCATGCATAAACAGACAATGGCTGCAGCATGCACCATAGAAGTACAACATTTATAATCTTGAAATTTTGGATAGTACAATAATGAATGCTACCTTATCAGAGTTTTGAGTAATGTTAAACATGTAATAACTAGCTTACAATTCAAGACTTACTACACATGTGTGCTACTACAAATAATAGATATGAAGACCCGCAATGTACACAAACAGGGAAACTAAAGTAAGTAAAAAAACGGCACCAGAAAATGTTAACTTAAAGTGTATCTTCATCTATACTAATAAATTGTGTGTTTGATTGAGGCCTGCTCATTGTCCATGTATGTGCACCATGAGCTGAGACCAAACCCTAAGGAAAGTACTTTAAGAACATATAAAAAGGTTAATGTTTAGATATACAGCACCTTCTAAACTTTGGAAAATCTCACGGTCAGTAAAAACAAAAAACTAGCCTAATCAGATCAGTAACCAAAAACAAGTGGCCCAGTCATCAATGACATTTGTGATGTCATCTTTGATGTCTGGGGTGTTAAGTCTTATCAGTGCACGTGGTGGAGTTTTGAGTTGTGGTTGCTTAGCTTACCATAACTGGGGAATTTCTGATGTTTTACGTATACATACATTGCGTCAGTTGCTGGTGGGCCATCCTCGTGAACACAGCATCCGGTTTAAACTGGGTGGGAGCAGGTCGCAAGGACGTTCACCCAGTACAAGCATCCCAAGTGCTGCTGTATTGCAATGTATTGCAGTTTGGGGGGGAAATGTAAGTCTATGTATGTAACACAGTAATTGGATCCGTTAGGACACTTCTTTGTATAACCTTTTATGCAATGTAAAGTATTTATATATGTATCTATAAAGGTTATCCTGTGTGGCGCATACATTCATTGGGTGCAACTGGATATTATTGATTTTCTCTCTGCATTTTTTGCTATTTTATTTCTATTGCGCTCGTACACAAGTGTTTCAGAGCGCGACAAGGCAAGGGAGGGGAACAAAACAGCGATCTTACTAGGGCCAGTGACATTAAGAACGTGCATGGGGGAGGGGGGAGAAGTGGAAAGTGCGAAGCAGAGGAGAAACGGATAAGCAACAATAAATAAATAATAAAGGCAACAAGCAATGGTAGTGCAGCCAGCAATTTGCAAGTGCTAGGTTTAAGGCAGCAGAAAGGGTTGGTCTGATAAGTGCAGGAAGAAAAGGGGGGAGAGGTGGGCTGTACAGGGACACATATAGACCCCAGTGCATGGGGTGGCCCAGAGGCGGTGCGGGAGGGTGGCAGGGATAGCAGGTACCTGGGCCCGGAGGACAGAGTGGCCAGGTGCCAAGAGAGAACAGATCAGCAGGGGAGAGGGTAAGCGAAGGCAGAAGAAAAGAGGATGATCTTGAGGTGCTTCCGGAACCAGAGATGGTTCTCCTCAGTTTTAGAGTGGCAGGGAGGCTGTTCCAGAGGGAGGCCCCAGCCGAAGACAGATCTACCCCAGCTCGTTTCTTTGAAAAACGACTGACCCTGAGGGAGTTGGGAGGTAGAGGAGCCAAGAGCTCGAGAGGGGAGGTATTTGCGGAGGGATAGCTGAAGGTATTTTGGACACAGGCCCCAGAAAGCCTTGTGGACAATGCAGAGGGTTTTGAATTTAATCCTTGCATCCACTGGGAGTCAATGGAGAGATTGCAGAGCTGGAGAGATACGATCCCAGGGCTTGAGGCCAAGGACCAGTCTTGCAGTCCTGTTCTGGACTAGTTGCAGAGGGCGGAGAGTAGAGGCATGTAATTTAGAAAGAGGATGTTACAATAGTGCAAGCTAGAGAGAACCATAGCTTGGGATACCATGAGCTTCTGGGGGAAGGAGAGGAAAGGCAGAGTTCCCCTGAGGCGGTGCAGTAGGAAATTTGACTTTTTAAGAGACCTCCAAGAGGCCGGCGGAGAAGGAAAGGGTGGAGTCAAAGATGACCCAGAGGTCCTTAGCCTCGCAGGTGGGAGTAAGAGGAGGGCCAATTGAGGCCAGCCAGAGAGTGAGGGGAAAGGATGGTGAAGGTGTGCCGATGAGGAGGATCTACGTCTTGCTGGCATTAAGACAATGATCATTGGCGGCACACCAATCTTGAATGGCAGTTAGACAATCAGAGATGGGAGAGGAGGTGGCAGAGGGCAGCCTGAAAGTGAGTTGAGTGTTGTCAGCGTAGCACTGGAAATTTGAGCAGAAAGTGGCAATGCAGTGGGCGAGAGTTGCCAGGTATTGGTTGAAAAGCCAGGGCGAGAGGTTAGACCCCTGGGGAACACCACAGGTAGAGAGGAAGATAGATGAAAGGAAGGACCCAAGTTGGACCTGGGAGGGTCGATCTGAGAGGAAAAAGGTCAGTCAGCCAGGCCAGAGCCTGATCAGCAATACCCAGATTTTCACGGAGACAGTTGAGCAGGATGGTATGGTTGACCGTGTCGAAGGCAGAAGAGAGATCAAGGAGGATGAGGTCAGAGAGAATGTTAGAGTCAAGGTTGGAGAGCACATCTTCATGGATGTTCAGGAGAGCAGTTTCTGTGCTTCTGACAGCTCTGAAGCCAGACTGGTGGTCATGGAGACAGCCAACAGAATTGGAATTAAGGTTAAACTGAGAGATGGCCAACTTTTCCAGTATACCCGTCGGGGACATGTGCATCATCCTTTTTCAGGTAAAGGGGTTCTGGCTCCATTACGTGCTCAGAGGCCCAGGTTGGTGCTCATAGGCCCAGGTTGGTTTTCCTGGTCAAGAATATCATCCCTGGATTCACACACACACACACACGTGCGCATTCTCACGTTTACCTGCAGGCAGCTGTTCAACATTCCCACAGGTGCTCTGCATACATTACGAATTAAGGGTATAAACACCTTACACACGGGAACTTCACTATGCCACTGCACCTCCCCTAGAGACGCATGGAAGGAAGGACAATCTGCTGTACCAAATGAAATTTTGAAACCGCCTTGGGACAAAAAGACAGGTCACAATGCAAATACAAGGCATTCGCCTGCATGTCCAAGTGGGAAGACTTGCACAGAAGAGCCCCCATTTCATCCAATCTCTGAGCCGAGACAATGGCCACCATGACAGTTTGAAGCAAAAGCTACAAGCCAATTGCTTTCAGGGGCTCAAAGGACGCATCCTGTAGAGCCTTGAAAACCAAAGGCAAATCCCATTTTGGATAGTCTGGCACCCGACTGGCACTGTAAATTAGATAAACCCTTCAATATCCTATTTACTCAGTGTTCATTGTCAAATTCCCCCTCCCAAGGAGAGAACAGTTGAAGTACAGCACTGCACCACCTTTGGAATTAATGGGAGAGGGGAGGGAAATGAGTACAATAGCCCCTCCTGTCAAGGAAGATCCATTGCATCTACCCCCCCTCCCATAAGAGGGCCTGGAGCAGAATCTCTTCACTGCCATATTGAGGGGAGAGGCGGGGGGGGGGGGGGGGGAGCGGGTGAGCACTGGAATTACAAACTGTAGACAAATCAACCCCCTGCGTTGGTTTATATATACCATGGCCAATGTATTGTCATTTCTGAGAACTACAGCCTTCCACGAGAGAACTGACCCAGACACCTGCACGCCTTGCTTGCTGCTTCCAGCTCCCTCCAGTTGGAAGAGTGTCTCCTTTCTGAACATCTCACATTTCCTGATGCGCGAGGTCCCCCACTGTAACCCCCCCCCCAACCTAGTGTTAAGTTATCGGACAGGGATGATAGATTAAACCCCTACAGGAGGTGTTCTGTCTGCAACCACCACAGGAGCAAATCCGTGTTGTAGACCCATCAATGACAGTATCAGACTTTGCCTCAGGCATTCCAGAACCAGGGACCAATACATTTGTGATCCGGTGAAAGATGTAGATGAGACTTTGCCTTTTTCAGAATTAACCCTACGCTCGCCAATGTACGGCATGCAGAAGTCACACGTAGCTGCAGGCCCTCCGCAGATGAGTCCCCGATTAGCCAGTCTTCCAGATAAGGGGGCCTGTATTCCTTGAAAATGAAGCGTTGCCACCATACTGTACCAAATATGGTTTGTGGAAACCCTGAGCTGTCTGGATCCTGAACGGGAGAACCCGGAACCGATAGTGCTGGCCAGCTACTGAAAACCTAACCGCTTGGCACCAGAACCACAATGGAACAAAAACATGTTCCCTCCAGTGTCTTGGGACGCTGTGGATCTCCCATCTAGTATGTTGTCCCTCATAGCCTCTCGTGGCACCAGCTGTGGGTGCCATGAACCCAGCACTAGGTGGCCACCGCCCGTTCCCTCTATGCCCCGCTCGTTACCTTAAATGACCAGGAGTGGTGATTAGGCACCCAAGGCCTCTATCAGTGCTTCTTACTCAGCAGAAACCCATGGAGTGTGCCCAGCAGCCGTCTGCCATTTTGCTCAGCAGGACAGCCAGACTTTAACATCTTGGTCAACTGAGGCCCCTTGCCCACCGTGGGCACATGGATCTGCTCGAACCCACATCCGCCCCTCTACGGCCAGCAGAGAAAAGGGTTGTCAGGGAGGGTGCCCTCAAAATTACTGGACCAGAAAGAGGGACGTGGAGGTAATGGGTCCAGTCACCCGAGAGTCGCACACAATTCCTAGAGGTTTAGCACATTGAAGCCCGTCACTTGTCCACAAGTGTTTTATAGTAGAGGGGTCGGGAGAATAGAACGAAAACCCTTGCCTCAACGATTGCTTCTTGGTCATCTATGCTGGGACGCCCACATACAGGTGGAACTTCAGTCTACCATTAAATCCATGGATGATGTAGCCCAAAATTGAATGCAGTCTTCCTGAAAACATCGGCTTAGTCTTCGCCCACAACCCAATCAAAGGATGCACCCATTTTCCAGCAAGAATCCTTTGGAAGCATTCACCAGAGAACGCCTGGGGAAGGCGTGCCCAATACCACTCCGCCAGCAAAATCCACAGAGGTCCCACTGAGCCATATAAACACTTTGTGTCAATATTTGCCCATTTGGGGGGGGTCACATCGCAGGCTGCAGACATCTCAGGGTTTTTGATTCGTAGGCAGGTCTGGTTACTGGTCGATACAAAAATAGCATAACCATACATATTCATATGCAATAACATCCGAGTAGAAAAGCAGGACTGGAAGGGCAGCTTAACTGTATTATTACAATTTAAAAAGTCAGTTTGATTCGAAGGCAGAGTACGTAGGAAATGTGAGCAGTCGCCACATGTGACCGAGGCACGGGGGGGGGGGGGGGGGGTAAGCACATTATGGGACTCGAGGCGCGCGATGGGCAAAACGGGTGTGCCCGGGAGCCAAGCTCAGAAACATGTACAAAAAGGGGCGTGAATGCCAGGCACCGTCTCCAGTAGAATGCGCTTTTTGGTAGGTTTGGCAAAGCTATAACACGAATGGGGAAGGCCTCGGAATCGAGTCCGTGGCGCCCCCACAAAGACGTGTAACCTCAAAACTGCTCCAGGGCTGCCTGCAGACGTTACATTTTAACAAAGCATCCGCTCAAATACAAAACACCGCCAAAATGGTGTGTGGCGGGAAATAGCAAAATGCTAACACGTTTATTTTTTTGCCTAACATACACTCTGGGCAACGCCCCCATAATCTCACGAAACGTGTTTTACGTTATGGTAAATTTAACCAAATTACATCTAAAGTGGTCAACTGTTGTGAAGTCTACGGGGAAGCCATTTTAGAGCAGGGTTAGCGTCTCACCCACCCCCCGCGTTTCTAAAATGCTGTGGGGACGTATCGAATTAACCTAGTGCTGGTGTAATTTGCCACACAGGTTCCAACTTCCCACTGCCCCAACAAGGAACGTCCTTATTTTATATCTGACCATTAGTATTATCTTATTGGGCTAAACAGTGCATATGTCTTTCCAAAACTCGAACGTAAACAGGCTGAATGAGAACGGGGTATTAAACTATCATTTTTATAGCATGTACCACCAACTAAATAAAGACCAGTTTAACCCCAGAATGTCGAAATTGCCACACCAGATTGGGAAAGAAATTAAGTTATGCACAGATCGCCACCGCCATAGCTCTCAACTCACCCGCTTTTGGCGGGTGTCACCCGCCTTGCAAAGGGCTGCCTCACCCGCCAAGCCTCCTGCACGCCCATTCATTTCAATGGGCGTCTCACCCGCCAAAAACAAAATCGGGTGATTTCACCCGCCTTTGCGAGACAAATGGTTGAGAGCTATGCACCGCTGACAATTATACATGTATTAGGCATGTGAATTATTTTCGGATCAAATCCAAATGTACCGCACCCTTTACAAAAACACACTTGCTGCAAACTCATACAAAGTCGCGGGGGTCTATAAGGCGAGATCTTGTCTGGGGAGCAATAACGTGCTACCGCCGGGCAACGTACCAAGAGGGTAGGGGTTCAACGGGAAGCGCAACCCAAAATACAAATCATGAGGGGGCGCGGGTTCCTGGTGTGCAGCAGCGCCCCCCCCCCCCATGAGAACTGGGTCTAGACCGTGTGCAACACAAACCCAGCCGAGCCAGAAGTTCATGGGATGAAAGATACATATTCAAACAGGAAATTTAACTCCTGCGACACAAATCCTGGCAGACTACAGGTTGCACAGGGCACACATCCAGGGACACGTGAGTTTATAACGGGGAGACTTAGAAAGCTGGCTGTTGGTCGTAGTGAGGGATCTCGAATGGCGATTAAACGCCAGCTGCGCTTTATTTAAATGCAGTGGTTGCAGACTCCGGGGTGTATACAATGAGAGCGCCAACTGAGATCCTATTGTGCAGGTCGACCCCCAACTTCTTCCTGCACCCATCTTCGCGCTGTATCGCGCCCACTGCAGGGGGTGGGAGTCGCTGTGGGTGCAGCGAACATTTAGAGCTTAGCGCGGGAAGGAGGCGGAGAACAATGGGCCACGCGGCCTGCACTCACAGATCTCCTGCGGGAACTCCTCGGGCTTGGCGCCGTGCTGTTGTTGTTGTTGCTGCTGTTGCTGCTGCTGGACCTGCTGCTGTGCCTTATCGTGGAAGTTGTTCATGGCGGCGGCCGGTGGGCTACCGTGAACCAGGCCTTGGGTGGAAAGCAAAAAAAGGGGGGCCGTCAGGAAAAGATGGAGGGGGTTCCTGTGTCTAGCAGAATGCCATCACACACAAGGGGGGGCGGAAGAGCTGCATGCTGGGTAAGCGTGGACGTCAGCACATGGGAGGGGCGGAGAGACGACGAGGAGGAACCACCACAACATGCATGAAAGCGGCTTTAACGCACAGATGAGTTGTGTGAAGGCGAAGAGTGACCACATGGTCCTGTGGAGGTATAGCTAGAAACACACAACTGGTTAATGGAGCTCGAAAAGGAGGCGCTTATATCACACCCATAAACGGAGGGCTACTGCCAGTTTGTTTCCCAGACGGCGGGATAACCAGAACCCGAGGAAATAATTATTTATTTAGCACACAGCTGGACAATTGGAGGGGCACCCTGGGAACGACGAGTCGCTTCTTATTCAGTTTCACAACTATAGGGCAGCTGTGGGGAACACCGGGAAGGAGATGTGTAAAATCTCCCAAAAAATCACCCTCTTTGTTACTGTCAACCCAGTTAATATGTTTGGTCGCCGACCTCTGCCATTTGTTGTAAATGCTTAATTGCCGAGCTACGGCGGCCAGTCAAGGTGTATAGAAGTGGAGACAGTCTCTTGGTGTCGGAAACCTAGCCACCCGGCCCATCAACATCTAGTCCAAGTGTATTCAGGGGCGGCACTTCCCATCCCCTTCTAGCGCGGGTTTGGTGTGTGTGGATTCAGGTAAGGGGCTTTCTGTGGCGACTTCAGGAATCCACCTCAGCTCCTGCGGGAGAGTGGGGGCACATGAGGAGTACAAGGGGGTGATTGCCCCATTTGATCTTTAGGAGGGGGGGCAAACACCTTACATTTCCCCTGTAGACACGGGCATCATTTTCCAACGAATGCGTTGCTAATACAATCCTGAATCTGTATTGTCTCTTCTCATGTTTTCCGGCTGCCAGCAGACTACAGGCAACATTGTCTCTCTATATAGGACGGGACACTTGAATATCAAGTTACACTTGTAACAGCTTGTGAAAGGTCCGCACACAGCAATTTGCACCACTTAAGATATTGCACGGACGCAGTCATCTCTTATATTTAGTGAAAATGATTAATTACACCTCAGCAATACCGACCTTTTGGCTTACCGCCCAGACTCGCTTATAGTGGAAAAGGTCGCTTTATTGTGACAGGCCAAAGCTTACAAATAACCGCTTACCTGGCTCCCATGGCCTTACAGACTAACCAACATGTTTTCAACCAACCAATTAATAATAGTTCAACACTTTCATTTTCCCCAACAAATAAATAATCAAACAATTCTCCCCTCACTAACTATCCCTTGGTCCCTACCGTCTCCTTACCACTTCTCAAGGCGTCCCGCTTTCTCATCGGGGCCATGCCCCCCCAGGTCCAATACCTGTTCCCCCGGGGTAGCCCGTTTGTGCAAACAGCACCACCCCCATCCTTTCCTGCGCCATTCCCCCATTGTACTTCCCCCCCCATCTAAAGGGACCATGCCCCCGGCAACAGAATAACCCTCCACCGAGGTGTTCTTTCTGCCCCACCCCTGCCATTTCTCATTATTTCCAACTCCTTACGAAATCTCTCACCAGCAAGGTCAAATCCGCCAGATAATAACTATTCCCGAAAACTGACAAGTGGACACCATCCTCTCTGAATATCAATTAAGCCTTCATAAACAATTTCTTTGTGGTCCAAAACCTTTACCACCACCGATCCACAACATTTTACCATCTCTCTGTGTATCCCCTTCCTTGCCCGTTCTGTCGCTCCCCTCCAAACTCTCAGCGGCAACAACTTAGTCCAAACTACACATGATTGAGGCCACATTTCTCGGATCCATACCAAATCCCTTTTCATTTTTCTAAGAAGAGCCACACCTGTATCTCTTACCAGGTCATTTTCCCCTGCATGAATAATCACCCCCTCTGGAGACCCATAACATTCCTTCAACCCTGACAACATAAGTAGAAGCTGATCCCAGCGAAGCCCCCCTAAACCAGACCATCTTACCAATGCCTCTTTATAGCTGCAACCCAATTGCCTGCCAAAAACCCTTTTCTCTGCTTCCTTCCCCGCCCACTTAACAATAGAGTGGCCCACGATCCAAATTTGCGGCATCTCCCCCGGCCTCCGAGCAGCATCTGAAAAAGAAATTACAATATCACGTACAAATCAGAACTATCCTAACACATGATACACTCCTGAGAACCTTCAAAAACTTCTTTCAAACGTCCCCTTTACCCAGGTCCCTTATGTACCCTTTGTATCTCTCGGACTTCCAACGCCCCAAACTTTTCACCTTATCCTCCGATAAGCCTAACCTGCTACCTTCAGATGCTGCACCCATCCTAAATTAACACATTCCAAACTCCTCCACCTTTTCCGCTACTGCTACCAAAGCCTTTCGTAGTACCCCCGAAACTTGCGCCGCTGATACTGGCGCCCCATCTTCATGCTGAAAAACCAAACCTGTCCTCCCCCCACAACGCTCCTTCCACACCAAACCTGTCTGAACCGGGCATAAATCCTTGCTCCCCCGGCCCAGCAAAACCCAAGAGCCCTTTCCTTTTTGATCTGTCTTAGACCTATTAATCTTGATGTCCAATCCTAAATCTGTAAAATGAACATCATCCCAACGCAGTCCACTTACCCCACTTTTTCCCCCCACCAGCTCAGAAACCCTAAAGGCCCCAAAGAATAGCCACGTAAAACAAGCTGCAAACAACTCTCCTTCCCAGGCCGACCAGCAAATCACCCCCACAGCCTTACACAACCTTGTTAGCAATTACGCCGATACCGGTCTCCTCTTATCCTTTTCCCTCTTACTTTCCCTTGCCCATCCTTCCAACTTCCCATAGAAAGCAATTCCTTCCAATTTCCCTGTTATAGTTTCCCTAGACCAGCCCCTATCCATGCACCTCAAGAGGAAGTTAGTGACATCATCCCTTCTCTGCTCTTCCGCACCCCCCCTACCATTCCAACTCCGAGCACCCCCCCTATGAAATCCTCCCAAGCTCTCCTGTACTCTTCTCTAGATGCCGGAGCAAGCTAACCCTCCACCAATGGAAGCGCTCTCAGCTTCCCATCTTCCACAGCTACTCCGCAATCCTCTGCTTCTCCTGATCTGCTTCTGGAGCCAATCCACAGAATCTCTGCCATTGAAAACGAGATAATGCATCAGGGATGCCATTATCCTTCCCCGGCACATGTGTTGCCTTAAACTCCACATTCCATTCCATGCAACGCAGAACAAACTCTCTTATCAGTCTTGCCACCCTCTGATCCCTTGCTGACTGCCTGTTCACTACATGAACCACGCATTCGTTGTCAATGTTGAAATTCACTTTCTTGTTTTGCAACTCCTTCCCCCACAACTTCAATGCAACCAACAAAGGAAAAAATTCAAGGAATGCTATGCTCCTTCCTTCCTTCAATCAAAGCGATGGCCACTTCTCCGCACACCACTTTCCCCCCCAGAACACTCCAAAACCCCCCGCACCTGCTGCATCGGAGAATATCTGCACCTCCCATGACACCGGATCTCCCTGCAACCACATGGACACTCTGTTAAAGCTCTCCAAAAAACGCAGCCACATCCTACAATCCTCCAAACTGCACCTGATACCCTTACCCGATGATGTGGGCACTTTGCTCCCGCCATAGACCGCGCCATGTTTCTACAAAAAGTCTGCCCTGGGGCCACCACCTTGCATGCAACATTCAAATGGCCCACCAATCTCTGCATTTCCACTAGCATCATCTTCTTTTGGCACCCACTATTTCTCCAGCAGTACCACCAGTTTGCTCACCTTGTCGTGTGGCAAGCGTGAGGTCATGGCCACTGAATCCAGTTCAATCCCTAGAAATGTCAAAACCACTGCTGGCCCTTCTGTTTTGTCTTCTGATAGAGGCACACCCAACTCCCCCATCAAATCCTGAAACAACTTTAGCAGCTCCTCGCACTCCCTCTCTCGATCTTCCCCGCTAATGAACAGAAAACCATCTAGGTAATGCAGTACGCCTTCCCAACCAGAACTGTATGAAAAAACACACTTTAGGAAGGAACTGAAAGTATTCATTATTACAGAATGCAAATCATTGTTGTTTTATTGTATTCTATGGTATTAAAAAATTAATAAATACATTTTTTAAAAAAAGGAAGGAACTGAAAGGTTCAAATTGCGCACCCCATTGGAAAAGCTTTGTCGATGTAGATGCGGTCCTCAAATTGCAATCCCAACAGCCAAAAATACTCCGGGTGCACCGGCCACAACCTGAAAGCTGCCTTAATGTCACACTTGGACATGAAGGTCCCACACCCCGCTTTCCTCACCAAATCCACCGCCTGGTCCACACTTGTGTATTCCACCCCGCACTCCTCAGGGGCAATGAAATCATTGACATACCTGCCCTCGGGCCATGACAAATAGCGTATCAATCTGAATTCCCTCAGGGCTTTCTTAGATACAAAACCCAGTGGGGATACAACTAAATCACCCGGCAGATCATCAAATGGCTCTACTATCCTCCCTGCTGCTGTTTCCTTGCCCAATTTCTGTTTTACCACCTCCACATTTTCTTTGGCTGACTTCAAAATTTCCACTCACCGACGCACACTTGGCCCCTGATAACCCAGCCTGAAACCATGGCAAAAACCTTCTCTCAAAATCTGAGCCCCTTCCCTGTCCCGATATAAATCCAACCACTTCTCCAGCACATCCAATTTTTAATTTGAGTAAAAGCCCTTACTCACAACTCCTCTGCCAGATTCTCTCCCCCACCCCCTGTCTCCTTGTTCGAAACACGAGTGAGAGGGTGCTTCCTTGCACATTTGCTACATTCATGCTTAAATCTACATAAGTTCCTTGTGCAGCCGTCTTTATTAAATGCCCAACATGCCTCTGATGACTGCCCTCTACCTCCTCCCCCTGCCCCCTCCTGGGCAGGGCAGCCAAGAAAAGGCCGGAAAGGTACATGCAAACCACTTGCTGTGTGCAATGTCGGGGCAGGTCTCGTCGATGCCATCCACTGCAGCCAGATCCATGTCTATTTCCCCCCATACAGCCTGACTGTCCTCCGCCATCCTTGCTCTAAATTCTTCGTCATAACGCACCCACGCAAAGCCTCCAAAACTTGTAAATGCCTTTCTGATCACATCCATATATTTTAGCAGCGCCACGCAACGCTCAGGAAGTTTCTCGTAATAGACACTGGCGTATATAATAAATGCTGACATCCAATTTTCAATTGTCACTGGGACCCTTGAGCGTGAGGCCAGTTCTCTCTCCTCTTCCTTAGAACCCTCCTTAGCTCTCACTTCCCTATGAAGCAGCTTAAAAACATTGACAAATTCCCCTGCCTGAATCTTATCCTTAGTTGCTGTCATCAAATGCGCTCCCAAAGGTTTTGTGATACCCAGGTATGGTAGCTTCTTCTCCTTGCCCTTCACTTCAACTTCTTTTTCTTTTCAAACCTGTACTTCGAGCGCCAATGCCTCAATCACCTTGTCCGTTTGTACATCAACCGAGCAATTTTCCTTCCCCCCCCGCCAAGGCTCCAATAGCCTGTACACCAATCTCTCTCCTTACCCCTTGCAAAAAAAGACCCTTGATTTCCTGCCCCTGTTCTCACATCCCCCCTCTGCCATGACGTTGACCAGTCCTTATCCCGCTCACCTCTTTCTGCCCTGCCATCGCCCGTCTGCGGCCTGGCCTCCACTCCGATGCTCCTCATCGCCTTCCTTACTGGACTCCTGCTGCAGGGACAAAAATTGTCAGCAGTCTCACCCGGCCAATCATTTCCTTGACTCCTTGCCCACCCCTTTGCTCCTGTCTTTCATAATCCCTACTAAAACTCTGTCTCACCCTTCCCCTCCTGCTTACTGCCATATAACCTTCATCCTCCCACTGCCCCACATATTCCTCCAAACCCACTTCATCACCCGCTGAAATACCATTGCTGATGCGAGCTCATGCTCGGGTTGCGTAGATCCTCTTCTTTTGAGCCCGGGTCGTCCGCTCTGCCGCTCCTTTGGCGTCTTCTCGGCGAGGTCGCAGAAACCCCTTCTTGGCCCTTTTCTCTCGGGCGAGGTGTGCTCTCCTCCACCCTGTGGTCTTCTTCGCTAGGGGCTATACTGCACCCTCTAGACTGTCCTCGCATTGCCTGAGGAGGGGCCGTTCCTTAACCCTCTCCGTATTCAACCTCAGGAACAGCAGGGGCTGCTCTGTGTCCTCCGCCCAAACTCCTCTTAGCCGGGGGTGCCGTTCTGCGCCCCTCCCTCACCTCGCCAATTGATGGGGACCTCTCTCTTCTTCTCCCACCTGCAGTCTTCTGCAGGTATTTACCCCTTTGCCCCTCTGTCCTGCCACCCCACTCTGCACTCCATCACCACCACCTTCGTGGCTCCCCCGACCTGCCCCTTTCTGAACACTTCTAAAGTCACCTACCTCCACCTGGTCATTCTGCCCCACAACTATATCTGACCCTGACCCAACTGCACTTCCCCCCCTGGATGCTCTCCTGTCAATCTCCCTCCTCATCTTCCTGCCTCTGGACTCTAGACCCCTCTATCGGCCGCAGGGGTGCAAGCCACCACTGCCGCGAGAGCCCCATCAGCCGCTGCTCTCCACTGCGGCCTACCCCCACCTACCTCACCTACTCCTGTAACCTCAACCACCGCCCCTTCCAACTCGGCCTTAGATGCCCTGCTAATAATCTCTAGGGCCTCCCTAAGCACCCTGGCATCCAGCAATCCCTTCCTACTAGCTCCCTGACCTATCATAGTGCACCAAATAATATGGCTGTGCCCCAAAATCCGCCCCTTAAACGGTCACCCAATTACACTAAAACCCCCGAGCCAATACCTACCCGGGGACAGCTGAACACTAGCCGGTATTAATTTGAAAAAAGGAGGGCAAGGTGGCGGCACACCCCAAAAATTATGTACCTAAATATAATAAATAAATAATTTGAATACTTAAATCACTAATAAAATATTCCAACTTAGTTGAAAATATTATGATAAAATATTTCCTGTTACCGAGTACCCAAAAACCACTTACTTGGCACCTAAAATCTAAATCTACAACAGGAGGAGTAGTGCCCAGCTCTATATGAACCGGCATTTTTTAATTCTAATTTGAGTTGTGTGCAGTGGGCCTCTGTTGGTTTGTAATTCCAAACGTGTTGGCTGTATTGTCAACAGACACACTTTAACGTTATGTTACTGTCAAATGTAATCTAAAAGGGAATCGTTGTTGTAGGTGCCGGAAGACAGAATTGAAATTCGATCTTCGTTATCCTTCTTGGGCACGCTTACATGTGGAGGCCCACGTAGCAGACATCTTGCACCTCACGTGTTGCTGCCTCTCAGCGCTCGCAGACTTTGAGGCGTGCGTGTTACGGGCATCTGGCGTCACCTCTGCTGACAATGACCTCTTGGAGAATTTCCACGTCCATGTTTGACTGCTGACTTGCGCCCATTCACAGGAGGTTACACACTGCTTGTTGGTGCCATGGCAGTAAGGGGTGCTGGGATCTGTTTGCCTAAATCACACTCGGCCTGTCCCCCCACCCACCGAGTGCTTAATTAAAAAGTTCTACCGTCACAGCTTTGATGTAACAGGGCAGCTTAACATGCTTGTGGTTTCCTGGGCACACATCCCGCAGTTTAATAGGTCTTCTTTTTTTTTATCCACGATTCAAAAAATTGAACCTTTACAAAATATATTTAAACAACATTAAAACACAATCAGTTCATTGAAAATTGTCATCATGATCCTTAGACATCAAGAATGTTAAAACGAGAAAACATGAAATAAGAAAACCAAAAGTTGCAAATGAGACATCATTGCATACCTCAATGCGCTAGTCCACTTTCTATATGTTTACAGAATCTAACTAAGGCATACATCAGAGGCCTATGATTCCCATGCATCATTCTTGCCCAGAGTGATTCGAGGCAATCTTCATATTCTTTTTTTTTTCAACAAATCTTTTTATTGGATTTTGACAGTAAAACAAGCATCTCATGAGCACATGTTTGATTATCGCAAGATAAATACAGAGATGAAACAACAAATCAAGAACATAATCAAGTGGGGATAGAGGGGACAGCGGGGGAAGGGAGAACAGAACGTGCGGGGCTGCTGTAAGTCATGGAGGTTCTGTTTTGGACTGTTGATTTCCACAGGAAGACCTGGCTAATCAGCGTCTGAGGTAGGAGTGCCTCGGGGTGTGCGTGCTGAGCGTCGATGCTCCTGACTGCGTGTTGCCAGTGCCCGTGGGGGTTATGTTCAATGAGGGCCTCTGGTCGGGATTCGGAATTCCACTGGTCATATTTGGACAGCCAGCGGCGGCTGCTCAGCGTAGTCCAAAAAGGGGGCCCAGGTGTCAAAGAATTTGTTCTTATTTCCCAGGCGGACGGCGGTTATTTTTTCCGCCACTGTGATGTCCCAGCATTTGGCCCACCACAGGCTCACTGCTGGGCACTCTGGATGCTTCCACATTCTTGCTACGGCAATCTTTGCTGCTGTGAGGAGTTGGGTGCATAGGCCTGCAAAGCTGCCGGTCAATGGGAACTGGCCGTCTCCTGTGCTGCCTAGTAGAATTATCCTGGGGTCCCACAGAATCGTCACCCCGGTGATCTGTTTGATGAGGTCCAGAATCTCTTTCCAGTATTTCGCGGCCATCGGGCATGACCATAGCAAGTGGAACAATGTGCCTGTATCTGTACAGCCTCTCCAGCACAATGGGGAGATCGCTGGGTTGCTCTTGTTCAGGGTCTCCGGACTTAAGTACCAACTGTAGCAGGTTTTGATCGCCCCCTCCTTATTGGTGACGCATTTCGAGCTCTTCTGTACTCTGGTCCAGATGTGACCCCATTTTTCTATCTCGATTGCTCTGCCAATGTCCCTTTCCTATCTTTCCATATAGGCCTCCTTTTTGTTGGGATCTCCTCTGTCCAGTAGTATATCCATGGTCGATATTTTCCCTGCGGGGGAAGCGTTATAAGCTTTCGTTCCAGGGCCGTCAGTTCTCTGCTGCCATGCGATTTCATCGACTCATGTGAGAGCCAATGTTGAAGCTGCGCATAGCGGAATCTTTCCGTTTCTGGCACACCAAATTTGCCCTTGCATTCTTCGAATGTTAGCGGATTTCCCTCTGCATAGAAGTCCCCCACATGTTTCAGCCCTCCCACCTTCCAGCTGTCGAAATTGTTAGGCACAATTTCCGGGGTGAAGTCTGGGTTATCCCAGATCGGAGATAGGGGGCCTATTGTGCTCCTGCAGTTCCATCGTCTAGCTGACTTCCTCCAGTTTTCCACAGTATTCTTGGTCGTGGTTAGGAGTCCCGCTTTGGGGGGTCGATGGGCCTGATGATGTGCGCAAGTGATTCTAGGGGGCCTCCGCACCAGTCCTCCTCCAGCTTCATCCAGCGAAGTCTATTGGTGTTTAGCTTCCAGGTGAAGGCCGGTGTGAGCTGGGTCGCAAGGCAATACCTGTCCACCTCTGGGGCCCCCAGGCCTCCCGCTCCCCTACTCCGGAGCATCACCCTCCTGGCTATTTGCGGCTTATTTCCCCCCCAGATGAATTTCAGGATGTTTGTTTGGAGTTTCTGCAGGTCTTTCCTGGGGATGGAGATTGGGAGGGCCTGGCAGTGGTAGAGTAATCTTGGCACCAGGTTCATTTTTACTGCTGCTATTCTTCCCAGCCATGACACCTCTTGCTTTTGCCATCTTGTCAGGTTTGACTGCAGCTCCTTGAGTAGTTGGGGGAGGTTTAACTTATACACTTTCTCTATTTTGCGTGGGATCTGGACGCCAGGTAGCTGAAGTGTGAGCCGGCCCACTGGATGGGGTGGCTGGCGGCTAGTGTCTCTACCAAGACTCTTGAAGTATTGATCCCAAGGGCTGTTGATTTTTCAAGATTGACAGAGAACCCCAAGGCTGCCCCGAAGTTGGCCAATTCACTCCACAAGGTCTCCAGAGAGGTTTCGGGTTTAGTGAGGGTCAGTAGGACGTCATCAGTGTAAAGGGCTATTTTGTAAGCCTCCCCCATCACCGTCAGCCTGTTTATCAGAGGGTTTTGCAGATTCTGCAGGCGAACGGCTCCATGGGCAGTGCGAAAATGAGCGGGAATAGAGGACAGCCCTGTCGCGTGCCTCTGGTAATCTGAATTCTGGGCGATTTGTTGCCGTTTATTCTCAGCATTGTGGTTGGGTGCTGATAATTGGCCAGGGTCAATTTCTGGAACTTTGGGCCGAAGCCTAGGTGTTTTCAAGTTGCTTCTATATATCCCCAGTCCAGCATGTCAAATGCCTTATGCACGTCGAGTGACAGGACTGCCACCTGCTCCACCGTCCTGCCTGCCAATTCAATGATGTTTAAGGTACTCCTGATGTTGTCGAAAGTGCTGTGGCCTGGGATGAACCCTGTCTGGTCTGAGTGGATCAATTCTGGGAGGAATGTTGCCAGTCTGCGCGCCAAGATTTTTGAGAAGACTTTGGCTTCGTTGTTCAGTAGGGTAACCGGTCTGTACGATGAATAGAGCTCTGGATTTTCCCCCGGCTTCAGGATCAATACCGTTAGGGACTCCTCCATTCAGGGGGTAATGGAGCCGGAGGTCAGGAAGGAGTCGTACAGCAATGCAAGGTGGGGGGCCAGGATGTGGACGTACATTTTGTAGAACTGAGCCGTTAGTCTATCGGGGTTTGGGGCTGTGTTCTTCAGGGATCCAATTGTGTCTGACACCTCTTCCGTAGATATAGGGAGTTTTAGGGTGTCAAGCTGTGGGAGCGGGGGGACCCGTTGGGTAGATCGTAGGTATTGGGATTGTGCTTCTTTGCTCGTGGCGGGGCCGGACATAATCCCCTTGTGCTGTTCAGTGATAATTTCCAGTTTCTCTGTTTCTGTGCAACAGGGCTTGCTGCTCCGGTCTTGTAGGGTTAATATCATGTTCCGGGAGTGTAGCTTCTTCAGTTTGTGCACTAGCAGTCGGTTGGCCTTGTTGCTTAAACAGCAAGCTCTAAATGCACTTGGCAGACCGGACCGCCCGGGCTCTAGCCTACACAAAACAATATTACTATGTAAACATAGTAATATTGTTTTGTGTAGGCTAGAGTCCGGGCCGTCCAATCTGCCAAGTGCATTTAGAGCGTCGCCTTCGCTTTCTTGAATTCTCTGCCTACTTTCACAGATTGGTGTTTTTTTAATTGTGATTCTAATTCCTCCGCCTCCAGCTTGGAGAGTTGGAGTTGGTGCCTCCTCTTATGTACCGCTGTGCAATTAATGGCCACTCCTCTGGTGACTGGATTCATCGCGTCCCAGACCATGACTTCGGAGGTGCCCCTTACCACATTCTCCATGAAGTAATTTGTGAGGGAGTCCCGGAGTTCCCTGCTGGATGCTATATCTGCCAGGATGTAGTGTTGGAGTTTCCAGGACCTCTGCGGAAGTGCCGGGAGGCCTTCGACTCGCAGGCAGGCTATACCTGGGACATGGTCGATATCACTGTGCGGCCGATTTGTATGTCCTCAATGCAGGGGAAGAGTGCACTGGACACCAGCAGAAGGTCTATTCTTGAGTAGCCCCTGTGGACGTAGGAGTAGAATGCGTAATCCCGGTCTCCATTATGAGCTAGTCTCCAGGAATCGATGGTGCCTGTGTCCCTCAAAAACTCTGCCATTCCCAGCGCCCGGGAGAAGTCCTCCCTGGAGGGCAGCAGTGTTTTGTCAATATTCAGGTCCGGGGTGAGATTGAAGTCTCCTCCAATTAGTAGGTGCCTTTCTGTGAAGGAGGTGAGCACGGGGAGGATGTTGCTGAGAAAGCAGTCTTGTGCGGTGTTCGGGGCATATATCACAGCTATAGTAACTGGGAGCTCGATCAGGAGCCCCTTGAGCAAAAGGTATCTCCCCGCCTGGTCTCGTTTGACCAAGATATGTGTTAGTGGCACCGCACAGCTGAGGAGGATGGCTACCCCCCCTTTTCTTCTGGCCCGATGGGGCGAAGAGTCTGGTGGGGTATTGTCAAAAGTTCACTCTCTACTGTGCATAAATTCCTTTACTTGCCTCTTCTGATACTCCTCCGATGAACCAGTTCCCCTGTTGACTGTCAAGTTCCTATTCCTGATCCCCCGCCCATGTTCCCCTCCTTTCCCCGCCCTCCCCAAATCAAACCAGGTCTTTAGGGCCAGCCTTCGACCAACGGGGTATCCGGCAGGGCCAACGCAACGGACTAACTTGGACGCAACAGTGCCTCAACTGATGTGTCGTGAAACAGTGGGCTCTGACATTCCAGCACACCAACGTGCCTCTCCGCTGATTGCGTGTTCTGCACTTCACATGGAGTGTAGTCAGTGTCATGGGCACCTGGCCGGTGCCTACATCCTAGGTCCTTCTGCGGGAGGTGCGCTCAGCCCTTGCCATTCAGCTTGCCTTTGGGTGGCAGTCGTCAGAGCCTATGGCGTCTCTCCACTCGCGTCCAGGAGGAATCCAGATTCCCAGCTCCGGCCAACCTGGAGGGTGCATCCTTGTCGGGATCGTCATCTTCTGATCCCGGATTTAGGAGCTTCTCAGCCTCCTGTAGAGTGCGGATGAGGCAGGGGCAATCTTCGTATTCTATGTTTACGAATTTCATTAACATATTGGTTCTCTTGGTTTTAAAATAGGGACAATATGTTTGTTTAAATAAAACGCATACATATCTGCCTATTTCCCCACTATTGGATGACTTAGAAGCACCGATGTGTGGGGGTGCCTGTCAGGGGTGAGAGAGCGAGTTCTTGGGGAGAGGTGGGGGCACTGAGTGAGCAGGTTCTGTTGGAGAAAATTAACTGGAGGGAAGGCATGCGAGATGCTCTGATTACTTACCGATAAACTTCATTACTCCTAGTCCTACTCTTCCTCGTCACAGTGCTTACCTCATGATGCCCCTGCCTCCGACACAGGACCTTCTTTTATTTCTATTACTCCCTATAACTCCTCCCCTTAACCCACATCCCTCAGTTTACTTAACCAAGCCGGAGCCTGGGACCTTCTCCGCAGGGAGGGAGAGGAGGGTCGTCAGTACTGTGACGAGGAAGAGTCAGACTAGGAGTAATGAAGATTACGGTGAGTAATCAGAGCATTACCTCCACGTTCACTCTTCCTCATCCCAGTACTTACCTCATGAGGCATACCAAAGCAGAAACGGGGAAAAGGTCCCAACGAGACACAGAGCCAAAAAAGTGCAGCACAAAACACACACCTTTTAATAACTCCAAAATCACATCCCCACAGACAAAACCCCAACCCAGAAGGTACCATCCCCCGAGTGGGAGACATTCAACCGATAGTGATTGATGAAAGTGCTCTGATCTGGCTAGGTGGCTGCGCTACAAATCTCCTGCAGAGAAACCCCCCTAGCATCGGCCCAGGCGGCTGCCAAACCCCTGGTGGAACGCCCCTGAATGTGCGCAGGCACAAGCAGACCAGAAGCCACATAGGCCATGGAGGCAACAACACGGATCAAACGGCTAATGGAAACCACAGAGGCCTTGTTCCCCACACTAGCAGGACCAAAAGTAACCAACAGACTATCCGACTGCCGGAAAGGGGCAGTCCTAGCCAAATACTCCAAAACTGCCCGCTGCACGTCAATGGCATGCCAAGCAACCTCTTCCAGCGTTTGTAGATCCTGAAAAAAGGCGGGAGAACCAGATCTTGAGATGGTTGGAACCAAGACACATCCGTAGGCAGGAACTTTGGATCACACTGCAACACCACTGAGTCCAGCAGCACCCTCAGAAAAGGGGAGTGACACAATAGAGCCCCAATCTCCCCCAGCCTATGGGCAGAAGTGGTAGCGATAAGAAAAGCAGCCTTCAGGGTAAGGTGTTTGATGTCAATCTCAGAAATGGGCTCAAAAGGAGGCCCCTGAAGGAACTTCAAGACAAGAAGGAGATCCCATGGGAGAAGCCCTTTATAAGCACAAGGAAGGGGAGAAGAAAGACCCCAGAGCAACTTCCCCACCAACACCTCCCCATCCACGTGGCCATCAGAGTCCACCAAAAGGAATTTTAGGGAGGCCCAATGAGAGCGAAGCGTGGGGATCGCCAGGCCTTAGTTAAAACCCTCCTGGAGGAACTGGAGAATAGCGGGAAGACCAGAACTCGGGGGAGGGATCCCAGACCGCCCACACCAATCCCAGAAATGGCCCCAATGCCTGCCATAGGGTTCCATGTGATATTTTCGCCGCAAAAATATCGCCATATTTTTACGGCGAAAATAACACATGGACCCTGCGGGGAACACCCCCGCAGCCCCCGCATCATTTTTTTATGTGCGGGGGACACCCCGGCACCTAATATTTTCGACACCAAAAATATCGCCTATGGCCGTTCCCGACGACCATATGTACGGCGATATTTTTGGTGGTGAAAATATTACCTGATACCTGCCACAGGGCTTCAGAGTGGAAGGTCTATGAGCATTCATGATAGCCTCGACCACAGGACCTGAAAACCCCTGAGACATCAATTTAGACCGTGCAATAGCCACACTGCCCATTGAATCCATCGGATCCCAAACCCCAGGCCCCCTTGCAGGGGACAAGTCCACTTCGGAACCAGCCAAGAGGGGAACCAGCTCTGGCAGGGCCACAACAGAGCAACCAACAACGCAGTCGACCCGGACTCCCTGATGTGCTGAACCACCAGGGAAGAAGGGGAAGAGGAGGGAACGCAAAAAGGAGAACCTGAGGCTACTATACTGCGAGGGCATCCACCCCCAAACCCGAACAGCCTGAAACCAGGAGCCGAAAAGAGGAACCTTTGCAGAGACCAGAGAGGCCAAGAGATTCAGAATGGGGGTCCCGAACCTGACACAGATCTCTGCAAAGACCCCAATCCGAAAGAACCAGTTCCGCAGAGGAGTTGAACCAGTGGCTGAGAAGATTCGCTCGAACATTGTCCACCCCCTGGACACGCGAGGCCACCAGGGACACCAGATGCGACTCCCCCCAAGAACCTATCCGAGCAGCCAGAGCATTCAAGCAGTGGCTGGTCCCCCCCTGGCGGTTGACATAAGCCATGGCCGTTGTATTGTCCGTCCGGACCAAAACTGCCCGGCCTTCCAGAAACACCTTGAAGTACAACAGAGGCCGGAGAACGGCACACAACTCCCTCCAATTAGATGAACTAAGGCCTTCCTCCAAAGCCCACAACCCCTGGGCCAAGAGGACGTCCAACAGTGCCCCGCAACCCCTTCCACTGGTGTCTGTAGTAAGGGTGGTCACAGGAGGACGAACCAGGGTCACCCCTGCCCTGAGATTCGGAACCCCCAACAACCACAGAAGGGAGACTCTCAGAGCCGGAGACACTTTGATCAAAGCCTTGTAGGCATGAGAGGACTGGCACCAGTGGGAGAGTAGATAAGACAACAGAGGACGTAAATGAAGACGCGCCCATGGAACCAGAAACATGCAAGACGCCATGTGCCCCTGCAGCCTGAGCAACAGGCGAGCCGAGACATACTGCCTCCTGAGAATCCTGCCGAGAACAGCCAGCAGGTTATCGACCCTCTCCTGGAACAGAAAAACTCTCCCCATCCTGGTGCAAATCTGAGCCCCGATGAAAACCAGATCTTGAGAGGGCTCCATCTGAGACTTCTGCCAGTTCACCAGAAACCCCAGTCCCTCAATGCCTGGCAGACTAGCCTGAGATGAGCCAGGACAGTCTGCCGCAGAGCCGCCTTGACCAACCAGTCATCCAGGTAGGGGAAAAACCTGAACGCCCCTCAGGTGCAGATGTGCCACCAGGGGAGCAACCAGCTTGGTGAACACCCTGGGGGCAGACCGCAACCTGAACGGGAGCACTCGGAACTGAAAATGTTGGGATCCCACTGCAGAATGGAAGAACTGCATGTGACATGGCCGGAGAGCCACGTGGTAATATGCATCCTGGAGATCCAGGGACCCCATCCAATCCCCCTGCACAACATCGGGAGAATGTTCTGCAAAGTCTCCCTCTTGAAGCGTTCTGGATGAAGCAGTTCAGAGCCTTGAGGTCCAAATTCAAGCGAAACTTCCCCGAAGGTTTGGGGACCAGGAACACTCGTGAGTAGAAACCCTGACCCTGAAGAGGGAAAGGAACAGGCATAATGGCCTCCTTCAGCAACAACTCGGAGAGAGCAGTCACCATAGCCAACCTCTTGGACTGAGATCTGGGAAGAATGGTCCTAACCATGCAAACCTGGACAGGTGGAGACAGGAAGTTCATTGGATAACCCCACCCGAATGGTGTCCAGAACCCAGGAATCTGAGCACCACCGGTCCCACACTGGAAAAACACCTGAAAAAACAGATGGAGATGCCTGCCCACCGGCCGGTCCAAACCTTCACTGTACCGGAAACGGACGTGAAGATTGTGGAGGCCCACGTCCTCCCCTTGACCTCAGAAAAGAGTGAGAGGAGGAGTCGGGGAAAAACCGTCCAGACCCAGCACCAGCGCCAGAGGAAGATTTCTTGGCCGTCGATGTAGACTTGCGCCGCAATTTGTCAGCGTGTTTGTCAGCCCGAAACCCCTTATGCACTCTATCCTTAAGTGAATCACCAAAAAGTCTGGACCCATCAAAAGGAAGTTTACGGGCAGCCGCCTTCTAAGAACCTTTAATTTTCCAATCCCGCAGATGCACATGCCTTCGGGCCGAAACACCAGCACCCATGGCCATGGCCGACACACGCACACCATCAACCGCCAGATCGGACAAAAATTCAACATGCCTCTGTATCTTTGCCAGCAGAGGGCCACAGTCAGAACTGCTATCCACGGGCTTTATCAATTTCCTGCAACCACTTAGCACAGTTTCCGCCGTGAAGGAACCATAGACATTCGTCCTGGCTGGAATAAACCCTACAGTCCACCGGGTCCCGGACAGCTGCCTCTTCATCAGACATAGAGGAGTGAGCCACCAGACTGGCGAGGATATCATCAACCACGATTGAATCCGAGAGCAATGTCTCAGCCCCTTTCAAAGGGTAGAGCTTGGCCATAAAGCGGGGCATCGCAATCTTCTCCGGGTCACCCCACTCCAAAAAAGGAACTTATCCCAGATATCAGATACCAAAGGTAACCCCATCCTTGGGTATGTCTATACTGGTGAATAGTAGGGTCAGCCCCTTCCACTGGTACCAGGGGCTCTGAAAACCCCATGCAGCCCCAAACTTGAGCAAAGACAGCCTCCACCACATCTCTGTCCAGATATTTGCCCTCAGCATCAGCTGATAAGGAACAAGAAGCGGCAATGGAGGACTCAGCGCCAGAAGATGAGGAGAAAGAGAAAGACAAACATTGGCGCTTGTGCACACGAGTTGTCACAAGTCTCTCCCCTTCTCACCTGTCTTTCCTGTTTGCTTGCGACCTTCTTTTGTGACTTCCTCCACACGGTCCAGGATTTATATAAGCCCGCGCGCGGGTCTTCGGATTCCAGCATGCTTCGTTCAGATTGTCCTGGACGGAACCAGGGATGAACAATGTCTGCGCGCGGAGGCATGGAACCCGTGGCTCGAGTGCGGGCGAAAATCCAGGAAGTTTGGTAAGTTGAGGGATGAAAGGAAAAGGAGGAGGAATCAAGGAACCGGGAAAAGGAAGATCAGGAAAATAGCCCCGAGCAAACTCCGGCAGGACACGTCCAGCTACGGCGAGCAGTAGCATTGAGACGTGCAGAGCCGCAGGGGTGTGTCTGTTTTGTAGAACGTAGAGTGTGTAACGCAGAGACTGGCAAGCAGCGTTCCGCATCAAGCGGCCATGTTGGAAGGATTACTGAGTTTGATCCCCTATGTGTCAGGGACCACGAAGTCCAGTAGGGACGCAGACAGCTGTTTATGACAGTATGCCTCCTCTGAAGTCCAGCTCCTCCGGGTTTGCCCGGATGTATAAAATGGTATCTTCGAATCAGCCTGGGAGCATTCATGTTTGACACAGGTTCCCAGGTGAGCTCACTGGGAGGGTACCCTTTCCATTCGACCAAATATTGTAGTTGACCACGTCGGTATCTAGAGTCACAGATTCTGGAAACCTCATATTCGAGTTGGTCATTGATAATCACTGGGGTAGATCTTGGAGCAGTTCGAGAGGGCTGAACATATGGTTTCAATAGAGAGGTGTGGAAGACAGGATGGATCCTTTTCCATGATTCTGGTAGCCGAAGTCGAAAGGCCACTGGATTGACGATTTCCTTTATAGAAAAGGGCCCGTAATACCTGGGAGCCAGTTTATTTGGTCGCAGATGTCGAGGAAGGAGTTTCGAGGATAACCAGACTTTATCGCCCACTGAGTAAGAAGGCCCAGGTCTTCTTTTGGAGTCGGCATGATGTTTAACGTCTTTTCAGGCCTTTTCTAAGTGTTCCTTTGCTTCCTTGTGTACATTAATAAGGGTTTCAATCCAGGAATCAACCGTAGGAACTGGGGTAGGATGTGGGAGAATGGAAGGAAGAACTGAAGGATGAAATCCTTGACTACAGAAGAAAGGACTGGTGTTGATAGCTGAATGAACCGAATTGTTGTAAGCGAATTCTGCCACAGGTATTAAGAGTGACCAATCATCCTGGACCTTGGTGGCGAAGCAACGAAGATACTGTTCCAGAGTTTGGTTTACACGTTCAGTAGCTCCATTGGTCTGTGGGTGTTAACCTGAGGACAAGGCACGTTGGATTCCCAGTATTCAACATGACTGTTTCCAGAACTGGGATATGTTTTGGGGTCCTTGGTCAGAAATGATCTTGGAGGGTAGCCCATGAAGCCGGAATATGTGTTCCAGGAAGATTCCGGCGAGTTCAGATGAGGATGGCAGTTTGTATAAAGGTGTAAAATGAGCCATATGAGTGAACATATCAATGGTAACCATGATTGTTGTGTATCCCCTGGAACATGGTAGTTCCACGATAAAATCTGTGGCGATGAATTCCCAGGGTCTTGTTGGTATTGCTGGTTAAAGCAGTAGACCTGCCGGTTTCTTATTATCATATTTGTTCTGATTGCAGACTGCACATGCCTGGATATGGATCCGGACATCCTCTTTCATCCTCGGCCACCAAAATTGTCTTTGTATTGAATGGAGGGTGTTGGTGATGCCACGGTGTCCTGAATGAAAAGTATCATGACATAGGCTTGCAGTCCAGGAGTGGGGATGACCAAGCGATTGTCCTTGAACAGATATCCTTCACTTGTCTTGAGTTTCCATCGATTGTTTCTCTTAAACTCCTTCCAGGTTTCAGAGGACTGTGTTTCAAGTCGAATATCTTCCAGGAGGGTAATTGCTTGGGCAACAAATATTGTGTGGCGAAACATCTTAGGAAAAGTCCGATCTTCAAGGATTTCGTAATCAGGACGTCTGGATAAGGCATCAGCTATTATGTTGTGTGTTCCAGGGACATGATGGATTTGAAACTGATATTGAGCAAAAAAGAAGGCCCAATGGGCTTGACGACTGTTTCTACATTCTAGGGATTGCAGGACTTGAAGATTCCGATGGTCTGTGCTGACCTGTACCGGTTGTTTGGCTCCCAGGAGAAGATGCCGCCAATCAGTGAAGGCTTGGCGATGGCTAGCAGTTCCTTTTCCAGGACGGAATAATGAGTTTCACTGGGAGTCAAGGTGCGAGAAAGATAGGCGATGGGGTGTTCTTACTTATCATCAAGTTCCTGTTTTAGGAGTGCCCCGATGCCGTAGTTGGAGGCATCACTTTCCACAAGAAAAGGACGATCAATGTCGGGTTGAGCTAGGATGGGAGCTTGTGTAAACTCCGACTTCAAGCGTTGGAAAGCCGTATCTTGGGCTGAGGTCCACTGAAATGGGGTATCCTTCCTTAGCAATGTAACACTAGGATGTACAATCTCCGAAAAGGCTGGTATAAATTTCTGATAGAAGTTAGCAAGCCCCAGGAAGGATTGAATTTGTTGTATAGTAGTTGGAACGGGCCAGGATAGAATGGAATCTACCTTTGAGGGTTCCATTCCAATCCCCTTAGGGCTAAGAACGAATCTGAGATAGTGAACAGTTGATACATGGACAAGACACTTCTCGGGTTTGGCCAGAAGCTTATGTTCACGTAGACGTTGTAAAACTGCCTTTACATGTTCTTCATGTTTCAGATGGTCCTTGGAGTATATCAGTATATCGTCCAGATATACAATGACGAAGAGGAACAGCATGTCTGAAAACACCCGGTCCATAAAACTTTGAAAGACCGCTGGGGCATTAGCAAGTCCGAAGGGCATAAACAGGTATTCAAAATGGCCAAAAGGTGTTCTAAAGGCTGTTTTCCATTTGTCACCTTCCTTTATACGAATTAGATGGTAGGCACCCCTGAGATCTAATTTTGTGAATACTACTGCACCTCTTACTGCTTCCAGGATATCTGGGATTAGAGGCAATGGGTAGCGGTGTTTGAGAATACACTGGTTAAGGCCTTGGTAATATAGACATGGTCTAAGCTCCTTGGTATCTTTCTTGGTCACGAAAAATAACAAACCCCCCGCCGGGGCCTTGGATGGTTGTATGGTGCCATTTTCCAAGCTAGTATCCAGGTATTCCCAGAGGGCCCTTTTTTCAGGTTCAGATAAAATAAACATTCTCCCGAAAGGGATCACTGCTGAAGGCTCAGTATCGATGGCACAATCCTCGGGTCTGCGAGGAGGAAGAGCTTGAACTATGGCAGTTGAAAATACATCTGTGTAAGCCTGATAGGCCCTGGGAATTTGGATGATGTTAGAGACAGTGACTGGACTCTGCTGGTTTTCTTGCGAGTTTTCAGAGGACTTTGGTAAGGAATCTAGGAATAAGCAGTGGGACATACAGTGTTCAGAACCAAGAAACAACAAGCCTGCTGCCCAATTGATGTAGGGGTTATGCTTCTGTAACCAGGGCATGCCTAGAACCATCGGATAGTGGGCAGATCTTATGATGTCAAATTTGATCCTCTCTTGATGGTGATTTATAGAGAGTAGGACTTCTTTAGTTTGAACGGTTATGGGTCCTGAAGCTAGGGGTCTTCCTTCAATTGCCTCTACTGGTTGCATCGTCTCTCAAGTTTCATGTGGAATGTTGTGCGTAGTGACCCAATCATGATCTATGAATATACCCATGGCTCTGCAATCCACTAATGCCAGAATGGGGTAAGATTCTTTCTTGGAATAGCGATAGAAAGGCCTGAAGATTCACAAGCTTGTTGGTCCAGGAGAGTTCAAGGAAGGAATTGATGTGGAGCAGACATCATTCTCCCGAAACTGTGCCCCATCTAGGATCGGGAGCTGGCGTTTCCCGAACGCCGTGGAGGAGCAATAGGGCACTCTCTGACAAGATGTTTATCGGAGGCGCAATACATGCAAAGACCAGTGTGAATACGGCGCATCCTTTCTTGTGGGGTAATGGGTCCACGGAATGCCCCCAGTTGCATGGGTTCTGGATCTGAGGTCGGAGACACTGTGGGTTCTGGGCTAGAAAGGTGGTCTACGACAGTTTTTTGGAATGATGATTTCGACTTCTTTTTCTCCGCCTTTCTTTCCTGGATTCGGAAATCAATTTGCAAGGAAGGGTCCAAGAGGGCCTTCAAGGAATTAGGGTGAGCTACCCTGGCTAGCTTGTCCTTTATTTCTTCATTCAAGCCTCTGCAAAAGAGAGTGAAGCTAGCCTCTTGGGACCAATCAGCTTCCTTCATAAGTTGTTTGAAACGGGTGACATAGGTAAGCATATCCTGGGATCCTTGTCGAAAATCAAGTAGACGTTCCTGAGCGCTGTAAACCTGCTCAGGACGATCAAACATGGCCTTTAGGGCTTCCACGAATCGATTGTAATCATCCAGGAGGGCGTCGCCCGGATTGACTAGGGGAGTTGCCCAGGTTAATGCGTTGCCTGTGAGGTGTGATATCATAAACCCCACCTTTGCTCTAGGGGTGGAACAGTAGTAGGGCTTGAAGGTGAAATGCACCAAGCATGAATCAAGCAAGGCACAAAGGGTCTTTGGAGAGACATCATATTTGTCCACCACTCCTCCCAATAACACACTTTCCTTGGTAGCAGAATCACAAGACAATACCAGCTGCCTTAAGGCAGCGTTCTCAGCCTTAAGTTTTTGCACTTCTGTGGTGAGTTCCTGCATGCCTCAAATGAGGTCTTGAACCGCGGCTTCCATCCCTGTATCCGTATCGATTTTTAGGCATCTCAATCTGTAACAAATCTCTCCCCTTCTCACCTGTCTTTCCTGTTTGCTTGCCACCTTCTTTTGTGACTTCCTCCGCACGATCCGGGATTTATATAAACCCGCGCGTGGGTCTTCAGATTCCAGCGTGCTTCGTTCAGATTGTCCAGGACGGAACCAGGAAGGAATAATGTCCGCGCGCGGAGGCACGGAACCCGTGGCTCGAGCACGGGAGAAAATCCAGGAAGTTTGGTAAGTTGAGGGATGAAAGGAAAAGGAAGAGGAATCAAGGAACCGGGAAAAGGGAGATCAGGAAAATAGCCCACAGCGAACTCCGGCAGCACACGTCCAGCTACAGCGAGCAGTAGCGTTGAGACGCGCAGAGCCGCAGGGGCGTGTCTGTTTTGTAGAACGCAGAGCGTGTAACGCAGAGACTGGCAAGCAGCGTTCCACATCAAGCGGCCATGTTGGAAGGATTACCGAGTTCAATCCCCTATGTGTCAGGGGCCACAAAGTCCAGAAGGGACGCACAGGCGAATAGGAAGAGGTGGGTGAAGACAGGACAAGGTGCCTGTGTTTTTCAGTGTGTTTACCCATGGCGCACAAAAACAGCAATCCAAACATCAACCCGCCTACCATACATTTAAACCGCAGGCCAGGTGAATACACCAATGCGGGAGAACAAACAATCAATCCCCTAGGGAACGGGCCATTAGTTACAGAATGACCCCCACCCCTCGGGAGGCGGAGTCCACTCGCCTCCGGAACGCACATCAGCGAGCCAGCATGCCGTTCCACAATGGAACGTGAAGACAGCCACACCGTCAGGAGGAAGTTAAATCAGCAAGCACCGAGCCCCCCTCCTTACCTGACCCCTGGGCCCTACAGGACCCGGGCCGCGTCGCCACCACACCGGCCCAGAGCCAGGCAAAAACCGGGCGAGGCTTCCCGCTCAACCAGGCCTCAAACCCCTTAGGGGGTTTGGGACCATGCTGCACCTGGAGGGAACCCAGGCCCCACCAGAGGGCCAGCAACTGGAGATCCCCAGAGCCCCGCGCCGGGAACAACCCAACCTGCTGGAGATAGGAAAAATTAAACAGAGGGACGTGGGTTAAGGGGAGGAGTTAAGGTCCTTTGTCGGAGCAAGGGGCCTCATGAGGTACGTACTGGGACGAGGAAGAGTGGGCGTGGAGGTAATGGTATTTAACTCACAATGGCAAGGGGACGGGCTGCTGGTCCACCAAAAGGATCCCCAGTTGAAGACGTGTGATTAATGCATAGCTAAAAAGATGATGTGTGATTGCAGGTGTTTAGCATAATGCTGGCAAACAAGGGGGGGGCTAGGAGGGTGTGACATCAAGGCTGTGCAACCATGACACAGTGTGAGAGATGAAGGCTTGGACACTGAGAGGAAACCTGGTGTGGTGGTCTTGAATACATGGCTGAGCTGACCAAAACCCTATGCAGCATGACCCGATTGGCCCATGTCAGCTGGACACCCCATGCAGTTCGCGGACTTTAATATGAGCATCCACTGAAATCTGAAGGTTATTGTTACACTCCATTAAACATGTGCAACCAATAATACTATTTTTGAAAATAAGAGGAGAGTTATTATTCTGCACACATTGTTTACAGGGGACGGTTTAAACTTGCCCATATGGGTGCAGTTTCTTTACACCGCATGTAGAGCTAGGGCCCGTTAGTCTAGTACACAGGTGCAGGTTATTTGCACTTTGTGAAACACCACAAAGTTAGCATATTTACTGTGTTTATTTACGTGGCACCTGGCACGGATGCAATGGTAATAATTAAAACATGTTATATTTTCTTTACTGCAAGTTTTCGCTAACCTCCTCCATTGCGACGACCAAGCAGTGAATGTTGCAAATACCATGTGAGGTAAATACTGCAGTAGATTGCATTCAGAATATACCGCATGTAATACATTCCAAAGTAAATGTTATAGCCATAACAATCCATGGTATTTGCCTCACATTCTTTCCTCACCTAGCAGACCTACTTCTAGATGGGGTTGTCAAATGTTTATGTTTGAGCGAGCGTGGTGGGAAAAGAGCAGATACAAAAATCGATCACTGTCACCGGTTTCCACCGCAACCAGTCTGATCAGACGAGACTACGTGCCCGTGTGAAGCAGGGGATTTCAGAGCGTTCCTGTGAAATATGTGCTTTGCTGCGAGTAATAGCGGCGAAAGATGACAGGGAGGCATTTCAGGCAACAGGGCCTTTTATTGTTATCACCTGAGATATAGTCTAAGGCAGTGGTCTTCAAACATTCCTGGCCTGAGCCACCCATGAGTAAAATATGGGCATGCCGGACCCCCTAAAAATGCCAAATGGACAGTATGTACAAATGGCTATGAACTATTGCGCGCCGTCACCGCACCCTACTTCCAGTATAGTCTCTGGGATCCCCCACCTGCTCCCATCACAGTTGCTGGACTCCCCATCCCACTCCTACCCAGTCCCTGGGCTCCCCCCACCCCATCACAGACCCTGGGCTCCTGCCCATCCTGCTCCCACCACAGTCCCTGGGCTCCCCCCTCCCCGTTCCCAATACAGTCCGAGGGCCAGTGGCGGCTGGTAAATTTTTTAAGTGGAGGGGCATAAATATTTCCCCCAAAAATGCCATAGCGACCGAGCACAGCGAGGGAGCCCAAACCAATCAAGGGGGGGGGGTTTGGGGGGTTTTCCCCCATGAATATTTTTTAAAATAATGGGTTAAAATGTTGCATTGTAAAGCATACTTTAAAAAAAATTGATAAAAAGCCAAACCGTTTGCAGTTAGTGCTGGGGGCCCCATTGGGCAAGCATGACGTTTTTTACTGGGGGCTCCATAGCACCTCAGAAGGAGAGCTGATTTTGGCTGGTGGGTAGGTGGATTGTACAACAAAGCCATTTAGGCATTTTTAAAATGCCTTTGTTGTACAACCCTTCTTCCCCCTCTAACCCAAATGCACATCCATACACACACACACACACATTCACACAGCAATCACTATATCATTTACACGAGTACCTATATACGAGTATAAAAAATAAATGAACATAAACATACCTTCTGCAGGGGCCTGCGCGTGGGTGCTGAAGCGCCCTGCTCCAGGCGGCTCTGTCCATATGTGCGAGGAGGAGCAAGAGCTCCCCCTTGCACATACAGACATGCAATGCCCCAGCCAGCATTTCCAATGATCTATGCAAGGCTGGCTAAGCAGAACTGAACTGAACTGTCAAAGGGAAACAGTGTTTCCCTTTGACAGTTCAGCCAGCCCAGGGGCACTCCCTCAGCTGGAAAAAGCAGCTGAGGGAGTGCTCAGTGTTTCACTGGGCTGGCTGCTTGTCTCCTCCATAATGGGTGAGGGGGCCACTGGGTGGATGCCCTCTCGGCATTATGCATGAGCCGCCAGGCTCCGACTGGCCTATAGGGCAATGGCGTACCAAAAATGCAAAATGCTAGTGTGGGCCAGTCAAAATGGGCCACTTTTTGGCCAATGTGGGACAGTTTTGATGAGTTACTTCACTATACAGCTTGTAATTTTGACCATTGTTGCTGAATACATATTCTTCACAATTTGCTTACATTTTAACAAAAAACTCCCCCTTGGATACTATTCAAACAGTCTGTGACTAAAGGAATGAATATCCATTTGCAACTGTGGGCCACTTTTTCATTGGTGCTTGAAACAGTTTCACGCTCCAGCCCAACATGTGAGCCGCCCCTGCCCATTTCCTCCAATCTCCAAAAATGTTTTTTAACTTTCATGGTGGGCTCTCGCACCCCCCCTGCTGGGGTGCACCCCACAGTTTGAAGACCTTTGGTCTAAGGTGCCGCAGGGGTTTTGGGGCATGGCAGGCCTCAAGCCACGTTGGAACCTGTGGGTCAATCCATATATACGAGTCATGAATGTACATTGAACTTACTTACGAAAGGAGCATTGGAGCTTTGCAAACCAAAAAATCCTGATTCCATTTGCCAATGAGGGAATCTAGGCATGATTACTCTGTATAGCATGATGCAATGTGCTCTTGAAGCGTGCAACATTGACTTTTATGAAGACTTTCATGAATTAGAACCTCTATAGCCTGCCTTTCTTCGTTTATATGTTATCCCCCAAATAAATGCATTGCATATAAAATTCTATTCAATTTTTGATGACTTTCCTCTCTGTTGTGGCAACAGTTTCACAAATGTTTCAATACAAATATAAATACTTTTTCACTCCACTGAGACGCAACAAACTAAAAGGTGTTGACGGCAAACCATTTGTTAATGAACCATTTAGTTGCTGAACTTGCTGACAGCTGCTCCTGCCAGCGAACTTAAAAGCTAAAGATGTTATAGTTTAATTCAACAGGCACTCAGGTAGGAAGTACTTAATTTCTCCAGCACCTGGAGATTGATCCGCTCAGTGATGGAAATGGAAAACATTTAAAGGGTTATCCCACAAGGACCGGGGTGTGGGTCGGAGTTTGGAGGAGGGGGCAGAGTTCTGAGGTGTGTAAGGAACTCATGGTGGCAACAAGTAAGACAGACGCATGTGATCACAGTTCAAGGGTGTTCATTGGACAATGAATGCTGTATGCAGGTTGGAAAAACGCCTAATTTAAAGCTAAATCTAAGATGGGAGCAAGCATCGACCATCAAATGAAAAATAAGGCAGTCCTAGTGCCGTTGTGTCAAATAGAAAAGGGCCTATACTAAGAAACCTATTGCCAAACCTTACATCTAATACAGAAAAAGGGTATGAGATGGTTTTCAAGAAAAGAAAAAAGTGTTCACAAATAATATGTCAGGATGCGGTAGCTTGGGCCTTCCTTCCCCAAGTCTTGAGCACGGGGTAGGGTAGGATCTTGGAGCACAGTACAGTCTTGGGCTTCCCCAGCACGAGACAACAGTTTTGTTCCAGCTATCAGGGCCGTCGATGGCCAAGTCTTGTTTCACTTTAAAGTCTCTTGCCTTCGAGGGCCTGACGTATTGAAATAACCAAAATAATTAACAGTCTCATTTCCATGGGCTTTGGGTGACGATTTTCATCCTGGGATTCCCCTCTTCTGGGCGCAAATCCTTCAAAAGTTCCTTAATGATATCAGGATCCCGTATAGCCATGTTCTCTCGCTTTTGATGGCCTGTCAGGTTCCAAAATAAAGTTCAAACAAAAAGTTTTTTCAACAAATGAAAGTTTATTAGGTTGATAATGGTTCACCCCTGGGTCCCCCTCTTCTGGTGCTGACCCCTCTGTAGTGATACACAAAATTGGAAATTTGCCAATCAGGGCTTTAGATGACAGCATTAGCCGCTGAAAGCCAATAGTTTATTCAAAGTATGTGCCAAAAATGCTGACAGTAGTCTGTTGTAGCACTTCCATTACGCAGTAGTGAGCTACAAGGAATATGCAGGCCTAGTAGGGGTGGTAGGTCACATTATGCATTGTAGATAGACAGGCAGGGCGAAGGCCCCAGCTCTGTAGCTAATAGACATTATTGGAGTGTTTGGAACATTATGGCACCTATATAGCGCTTAGATAGCCAGTCTTAAGCGCTATGAACACTAAGCTATGAGTGCATGCCTTTTAGAGCTTGCTCACATAGGCTTAATTCATCTCGACTTTCTAACTGTAGCCCTGCATGGTTTCGTAAACTAATCTTCCTTTCTCTGGGAAGGCACTGATAAGACATTCCTAGGCTTTCGCGCAGATGGGCTCCAAGTAGCGAGGGGCACAGGAAAGGAGCACAGTGGAAATTCACAGAGTTGGGGTTTTCCATGAGCAAGCCTATATTTTGCACAGGGAAGGTTCTAGAACTGTGCATCATGGACTGACAGCACGAGATTATAAAAATGCATGCCCACATGACTCAGGTGGGAGATCGATCTGTGGACTTGGTTCGAGCAAGATCAAGTGTCCGGAACCTGTTGCTCTGTCGGCACCCTGCAGCGCTGTCCTCTGAGCGGGGCTTGTTACAGCTAGCTTATGAGGGCCAGGGTCTCCCAGTGCTGATTGAAGGGGCGTAAGACTGTGTTTCTCTATGTTTCTCTAAGTTCTATGTTACTCTATATTTTGTATTTCTCTAAGTTTTGTGCTTTGTAATATTCTCTAACTTTAATCCCAAGATGTTGCTGAAATTCACTGTTTAGAATAAATACTAAAACTTTTTGAAGGTGTCATTTGTCACTAGCATGAGTTCACTGCTCGGCACAATAGAACCTGTATTTTGGGCTGAATTGGGTAATTTTTGCTCTAAGGGCTGGTCCCGAGGAAGATTTTCCCATTATCAAGACATTTGGTGGCAGCTTGGGGATTTGTGCAGAGCAGTGCCTTGCTGTGAAATGACAAATTGTGTGAGAGAACACAGTGCAGAGTGATGAGCAGGCTGTCACATTTCCTTGGTGGTCTCACTGCAGCTCTGAGACACAAAAGACAGCAACGTTGTGTCGGCTTGCCGCGGCCGATAGCTTGTGTGGTTAAGACTTTCCCCTTCAGTAAATCAGTCGTGGCTGACTTGTTGCTTGGGAATGAAGCCAGGGAGCACAAGGCGATAAACAAGCGGGAAATGCCTTTGTTTAAAGCGCTCCGATGAATGGTCAAGAAAGATATATGTTCAATTAGGAAAGAATTTTATCATGCGGTTTCCCCAGTTTAAAGTTGCAATTTGAAATGCAAAGTGAGACGGGGTTCTCAACTCTATTCTGTCATGAGGGCAGAAAAATAGTTGCGAGGATTTGACATGCAAATTGTGAATAGTAATTCAACCATTGACTCAGCCCCAGTGTGCTAGCGAGTGGGGGGCTGTAATGTAAGGAGGTGAAGGTTCGCTTTTTTAATGTATGCTTTTGAAGTGTTGACATTCCTGAAGATAACGTGGGGAATGAGCCGTGTTTAGGAGAAAGAGTAACATCTGTGTTGAGAGCCTAAAGGGTTTGTTTTTTGGGCAAATGTAAATTCCATGTGCTGGTGGTGTATTCTGTTTAAGGAAACACACTAAAATGGCTACATTGCATTTTAGCTGTGCCGTGCTTACAATGGGTGAGAGACTCACTTAAAAAAGAAAGTGAGTGAATGGTATTTGGATTTTCGATTTTTGTGTATTGATTTGGAATTGCAGAATCAGTTTGCAATGGGTTCGGGGGAAAAGACAATTTATATTTTTCTAAATTGCCCCTAAATTGCCCCAGGAGTATTTTTGACTGTTCCCACGCTATGCCATGGATTTGTACTGTTGCGTTATAAGTGATGTATGTTTTGGAAATAGTGACCTGTTAACTGCGGTGCATGGTGAAAAATGTTGTTGACACATTAACAGCCCACAAGCAATGTAGAGTGTGGGTTGCACTTGCAGAGAAAAACGTGCAGGGAGCTGCACTACACATGGCATGTTTTAAATGCACTGAAATAATTGGTTTTAATTTGGCAATGGTACAACAGAATGGAAAATCGGTGTGTGATAAGACAGCACAAAGATTTAGTTGGTTGCGGGTTCTTTTTAAAGATCGCACATTGCATTGGAGTGAGTTTGTGAAGCCAAACTACAAGGTTATGAGGAAAAAAAAAATGTATGCCTTTAAATGGGACATTGATCAGTTCAAAACAGGCTAAAAGACGCTTAGACATTTTGCAAAATTACATGGAGTAGAATCTGATGACAAGAAAAAGTGCCTCTTTTGAAAATAAGAGTCTTGCTGTGCAGAGCTTGTGCCTTGAAGATAACTTGCACTGTCTTGGGCGAGGTGCGCGAAAAAAAAAAACTGTTGGAGGAAGGCAGGAAACAGTTAATCTGGATGAACTGTCTGAAACGAGTGCCTTCCATTGAAGCCGCCACAGTTTAAGAGTTATAGGCAAAGAGATAAGCTTGCTGCATGGTATGGCGCTGCCATGTGCACAGGAAATATAAACAATGACATTCCTGCATTCCATCCCCTGTGAGAGACACTGTCAGTGTGAGCAAAAACTGAGGAGGGGGGTGCAAAGACAGAATGCTGAAACTGGACTGAAGGCAATAATTGCTGTGAGTGAGAAATTGAAAAAGAGCACAATCTACCTTACACATGCTGATGTATGCATGCTTTCTGACACTGGCATGCAATAACAGAGCTGATCAGAAGTAAAGAATTTGCCCAGTATCAACACTGGAAGGAAAACAAATGCTGCATGCAGAATGGCAGACGGGCACATCACATCTGAACATTTGGGGAACCTGTGCATCTGTGAATGGGCTAAGAAAAGACAGCTGCCCATTTCAAGAGACATTGCCGTGCAAGCTGCATCCCCATGCGCCATGTGATGTGATGTGAAGTGAAGTGAAGAGACATTGCCGTGCAAGCTGCATCCCAGTGCTCCATGTGATGTGAACTGAAGTAAAGCGCTGTGCACTGGAGAAGAAACCTCTAGGCGCTTTGAGAAGTGAAAATACACAGCTGGCAAAAATGCAAGCTACATTGCCAGGGCTGGAGTAATTGACAAAGACATTATGGTGTTCCAGATGGAAGCAAAACTGACAAAGGTAGCCGTTTTGCAAGAAACAACATGCAGAGCGGGGCTTTGGAGTATAACATGAACACTGCACATTAGCCATGATCCAGAAGCCTGAATGATTTGTTGAAGCAACAAAAGGAACTGATTCAGACTATCGCGCTCAAAGGGGTGGCCCAAGAATCAGCAGACACCCTTTGGGAAAATTGTTAGGAAAGATTTCGTAATTGTAGGTAATTTTCCTTCCATGTGGCAACCCCTAAACTTTTTGCTGTTGTTTTTCACCTTGTTCTTGACTTTGCCAGAGAAGTGCAGCCTTCTGCCGCACTCCTCTGGGCTTTCGCTCCTTTCTTACGGGGAAACTGACATGCCCTTAAGACAGTCAGTACCGGGGAACGCTGTTTCCCGTAGTTTCTTTTATCATGTTGCGGCTTTCGTGCAACATGACACAAGAGGGCACTGTAAGCTAAGTTACAGCTCTCTTGGGTCTCTAGCCTTCTACAGGCCCTAGATACTCGTTTAGGATTGTATCTGATCGGTGCAAGTGATTCAGGGACGGGAATGGTGGCAGCGATCGTTTCTTGTGTTTTGAGCTCCTTTTGGCGTTCAAAGCGCGTTTTCCGCGCTTAACCCAAAATGGTGGCCTGGCTCCCAAAATGGCCAGACCACGAGGCTCCTTTGTCCTGTCTGCTGACCGTCTTGCTCCCTTCACCTTCCCCAGGTCGAGCCGACCCGGGACCTTCCTTATTTGGGCATGTACTTTCCCGCGAAACACGGATGCTTTCGCGGGCTTCTACATGTCTTGTGTGTGCCTCCAGGATGTGGGCTGGGATGTCTGGTCCCAATACACATCCTGGGTGCCAGAGAGTCTAGGGTGGTGTGAATGCCTGGGACCACCGTGGTCCGTGATTGGTCCACGAATGGTGTGAGTGTTGATGAGCGGATCTCCCATTGGGTCCCCTCCGTTTTGGCGCGAAGGGAACCGTGGATAAGAGGGGGCTGGAAACACCATTACCATGTCGATCTCCTGAGTTCTCACGAACGAAGGAATACAGGAGCCAAGTATCCTGCAACCAAGAGGCTGGACCGAGGAATCGCTGGTGACCCGCTGAAGGACTTCTCCTCTGCACTGCTGTCGCCTTGTGAAACCCTTTTCACCTTTGATCGAACCAGAAGGCCTGTACTGGTGCTTCGTCCCTTGGAATAGCGGGAACAGCTATTCTCGGCATCTTCATCATCTCCTGCCAGTAAGCCTTTGGAAGCGTCTCTGGGCCATCCAGCTGACTGACCAGCTTACACGGGAGTCTTGCTCTGTAACCGCCGCCAGGTTGTGTAGTATTTCGAGTCCTGGTCACTCTCACACGCTTCGTACACTTGGCGTTCCCAGGTCTGAAGTGAGTAGTGTACATTTGGCTCAGATACACACGGCCGCTCCGTTGCCCTGCTGTGGTAACAAACTGTGCGGGTTTCTTCGATTGGGACGTCTTTTTACTCGACACAACGACGAGGCTTTCCCTGCTCTTCTGAACCTGCCAGCTGCTGAAACGGACGCTGAGAAGCCTGGGTCTGCTTGCATCGGGGACGGTGAGTAGCATAGCTAGGATCTGGTCGCTCTCCTGCAGGAGCCCATTGCTTTTCCCCGCTGTGTAAAACAGCACCCTTTTTCGTACTCGCGCTCTGCTTCTGCCCACTGTGGAGGCTGCGCTTGAGTCGCAGAACTTGTTCTTCTTCTTTTGTGCACTGAACTGAACTGCCTGATTTCCCTTGAAGAGCTTCTCCTTTTGCCCGTTGGCACCAGCACGTGCAGGTACTTTTGAGCACAAGGCTCCACTCTTCGCAGGGCTCGGACTTCCATCTAGTTAGGTGCCTCTGAAGGCGAACTGGGTCTAAGCATTATTTTGCACTGCCTGTCTTCCTTCCCTGTTAGGTGGACTACCCATTTCGTGCATCTAACGCTTGAGACTGTCGTATTTGTATATATATTGTGTTGATATGGTATGTGTTGGTTTACTATCGTTATATTGTGATTTTCTCGCTACGGTCATTGTTTTAAAGGCCTTGAAATAAATGTGTATATATTTTTAATATAACAACTGTTTGGAGTAGTTTGTAAGTGATCTTGCTTTGTGTGCTCATTGCGGGCTTTCAGTCACCCTCACCCCTCTTGAGACCTAGTCTTGACCGCCGCGATCCCTACCTTGATTGGTCTGGCTCGTCCAGAGGTTACCCTGTTTCAAGTAATTAGGTTGGCCTTCTGAACTTCTGCGCCACCAGGACAGAGTTCAGAAATCCGTCTTAACAAAAATGACAAGTGGAAAACCAGAGGCTTGAAAGAAACTAGTTGTATGGAGAAAAATAAACAAAGCTCCTTGTGCAACTGCAGGCGGTATTGGACTGAAGGACTTTACCTTTGAAAAATGGAGTGATGCCAGCAGGGCAACCTAAATCAAGATCATGAGACACTGGAAGCAAGTTGGCGCCTGGCATTCGTGATCGCTCTGGTGACAAAGAAAAGCATTGATCCATTGAGAAGTGCGACCTGGGTACTTATTATATGGCTTTTGTAAAATCACAGATCAGTCTGAAGTACCATTGACCAACTATGATCGCATTGCACAAATGAGTTTGTGATTAGGCAATTACACCCCGTATGGTTGAGTGTAAATAAGCCCCCAGTAACATGCAGAAGGGTGACAAATAATTGTGGTAGCAATGATAAAGTGTGTAGTTACCTGATGAGACTTCTGAAGGTGGGCGGCTGGTGTTAAGGGAAGGGGTGGATAACGCTGATATTGTAGTTCTGATGACATCCTAACGTGGATAACAATGACATTGTACTTTTGATGAAATCCTAACATTTCTGTTTGTATTTTGCCTAGGCAAAAAACCAAGACAGTTGCGTGCCATGATTGGGGTAGATGTGTGCAATTTGCGGGTGACACTGATCAGTCAAGCAGACACATTCTCAGAGAAAGCGAGTCACTGCGAGATGATATGTGAACTTTGAACCGGTCCTGCACCGAACTCAATGCTGCTAACATGCATGACGTATGAGGACATTTGTTCTGCAACCTGCGAGAGGTGTCCAACAGAGTAATAACTTTTGCTGAACTGGCACGGTGCAGACTTGGCTAGTTATCAAATTTTTGATGCTGCACAATCAAATGATTCAGTTGCTGGAAATAACCTGGTTGATATGTTTTGCCTTTCTTGTTTAAAGGACTGTGGACAATGGGTTGTGGACTGTAACATCATGCACCACAAACAGCTGTGTGACACAGCACTTGAATGCTAACACATTGAAAAATGGTTTTTAAATGCACCTTTTGAGATGAATCTGAAAAAACGAAATGTTTTGCTCTTCCAACTGAATTGCTTTAACCAGAGATGCTTTGCTTTTTTGAAAAAGAAAACTTCTACGTTGCACGTAGGCAGGAAAATGATTTATGAATTGTTGGGGCAGCAGAATTATGCAAGCAGGAGCGTAATTTATTTTGAGATAAAATGAGTGCGCTGTTACGCTCACCTGGTGTCCACGGGGGCGTTGATCTGGACCGGCCTGATGTTACTTCTTCCAGTGATACACGGAGCGCCGAGATGACGGAGTGGACCGGGCCACCCAGCTTGGTCTGTGTGGCTCGTATGAATACTCTTCTGTAATGCAGAAAGGGGGAATTAACCACCTGTGAGGTTTAAGCTTAACCCCACCTTCTCCCCATGAATTACTTTGGGACTCCTTTCGATTCTCACCTGATAATCTGGAAAGATGAACTCTCCATCCTGCTTCAAGTGCAGGGGCGCGTAGATGACCAGTTGCCTCACTGGTGTGGGAAGTTGGCGAGTTGCAGACGGTGTTGACTCCGTAGAGGTAATAGTTATAAAGAGTTCAAAACGTCTGGAATTCACTCTGTCCAATTCCCCTAGGTTGCCCTTATGGATCTGGAAAGAGTTCACGTGGCAACCAGAGATGCGCAGGTAAGTGTTTATAAAAGCTGTTTCGGGATAAAGAGGGAAGCTTGCTCTAACCTGTGGTCTTTTTCTTTTCAGGCATCCATTCGGAGGAAGATCTGTGGATTGAAGCGTTTACCGCAACCGGGTAAGTCTGTAGCGGAATGTTTCCCCATAGGGGCCGGGGTGCGGCGGAGATGCGGAGGAGGTAGCGCCGACCCGAGATTAGGTGAGTATTCCCGGTGATCTCAAGTAAGTCTTAATATTTGCCTTTGTTGTCTTAGATAACTCTCTGTTGCTCACCTTTTTGTTATTATGTCCATAGGTGATGAAGAGCGGCCGCGAACTGAAGATGTGCGTGATGGAATGCTGAAAATGGCAACAGGTGAGTTCAGCGTGGCGTTGCAGGAGGCGCGGCAAGAGCGTCTAATGGATTCTTTCTTCCAGGTCCAAGTCGGGAAGATGCCGGATTCAGGTGAGTATGAATAAAACTCTTGCTCTAACCTTTCCTTCTGCTTTCCTTGCAGGGTTCAGGAGCTCTGGAGTGAAGACGGGCGTGGCTGAAGACTGGAAGCTGCTGCAGGCACGGTGAGCGTTACGCTGCTACTGCAGAATAACGCAAAGCACGTGTGGCTGTCTGGGCGTGGCTTAAATAGCTTTGGAAGAAGTCCCAGGTAAGTATTCTTCCACTGCCCCACCCAGGTAAGAAAATAGTCCCTGCATTAAAATAGTCCCTCCTAAGCCTCATTTGGCTTAGGTCTTCATGCAGCATGGTCTGCATCAGGTGAGTAAGCAGCATGGTCTGCTTTAGGTAAGTTATCATTTATGAGCCTGGCGCCTATGGCACCAGGACTGACTTTGTCCTTATGAGCCTGGCGCCAAAGGCGCCAGGACTGCACCCAAACAGCCCCTAACTGGGGCTTTTGGGCATGCTCCAAATGGCGTGATGCCTGCTTCCGGGGCTGCTGGGCCTGGTCTGGTTTCCCGGGGGCAGGCATCATGACAGCACTCCCCCCTCAAGGCCCCTCCCAAAGTCGTTCCTCTCCTTGGCCGTGGTTTGTCTGGAAATTCCCGGTGGAACCTCTTCACCAAACGAGGTGCATGCACGTGGTCACTAGGTTCCCAAGACCTTTCCTGCGGACCATAACCTTTCCAGTCAATTAGGTAAAAGAGTTTAGATCTCACTCTTTTTGAGTCCAAAATATTCTTGATTTCGTATTCGGGTTCTCTGTCTATGAGGATAGGTTCAGGTGGGTTGGTTAGCCTAGTTCCCGGTTGCACTGGTTTCAAAAGAGACACGTGGAAGACGGGATGGATTCGCATATGAGCAGGTAGTTCCAACTCGACAGCCACCGGGTTAATAATGGCCTTGATGGAGTAAGGCCCCAAATACCTGGGATTAAAGGTCCGTTTTCCTTTGAGAGGAATGTGCTTAGTAGATAACCACACTTGGTCCCCTATCTGGTAGTGTGGTGCTTCTCTTCTAAGCTGATCAGCGTTTTTCTTGTATTTTTCCTTGGCTTTTCGTAAATGTTCTGTTGCTTCCTTAAAGGTTTGAGTAATGACTGTGTGAAGATGATCTACTGCGGGCATCTCTAAATGCTGGGGTGAATCCAAATCCGAGGTTCGAGGATGATGTCCGTATATGGTAAAAAAGGGACTGTGCCCAATTCCTGAGTGTACTGAATTATTGTACGCATATTCAGCGATCCATAGGGTGTCCTTCCAATTGCCTTCAGACTGATGTAGCATACAACGTAAATATTGTTCGAGAGTCTGATTAGTTCTCTCTGTTTGGCCGTCGGTCTGGGGGTGGTGGCTAGTGGAAAGCCTGACATCTATTTGTGCCAGTTGGCAGCATATTTTCCAGAAATGCGAGATGAATTGACTTCCTCGGTCTGAAATTAACACAGATGGAAAACCGTGTAGACGAACAATGTTTTCAAGGAATTCCTTGGCCAGGGTTAAGGCTGAGGGTATCCCTTTTAAGGGAATAAAGTGGGCCATTTTAGAAAAAAGGTCCACTATTACTAGGATAGTATTGAAACCGTTACACGGGGGTAGATCCGTGATAAAATCTAATGACAAGGTGTGCCAAGGAATCGGTGGGATGTCCATAGGCTGTAATAGCCCAGCTGGTTTTCTTTTTTGACTTTTGTTTTGGGCGCAGATGCCACAAGATAGGACAAATGACTTAATATCTTTTCGTCAGGTGGGCCACCAGAATTGTTTCTTGATTTTAGCTTCGGTCTTTGTAATACCGGGGTGTCCCTCTAGTAACATATTGTGATAATGAGAGATGACTAGTTCTTGTAGTTCTTTTTGTGGCAGAAATAGACGTCCTCGGTAATATGGTAGTTCATTGGTGACGCAGAAATCTGGGCCTTTCTTGGCCCAATCTTGTAAGGCTTGAGGATCAAAGAGCTGCCGGACAATCCCTTGAATGTCTTCCAGTGTCTGTACTGAAGTTATACCAAGAATTCTCTGGTCAGGGATTATGGGTACAGGTTCCAGGGTCACTTCAGTCTCTCCCATTCCTATTCGGGATAAGGCATCCGCTTTACCATTTTTACAACCGGGCCGATAAGTTATTACAAAATCAAATTCGGCAAAAAACAATGCCCAACGGAGTTGACGTGAAGACTGGGCTTTGGCTGTTTTTAGATATTGTAAATTTCGATGATCGGTGATAACCGTGATGGTGTGCCTGGCTCCGAGTAGATAGTGTCGCCAAGCTTTGAAGGTGGACTTGACAGCTAACAGCTCCTTATCAGTAATGGCATAGTTTAATTCAGGAGCCGAGAACTTTTTTGACCAAAAGGCCACTGGGTGAATCTGGTTTGTTTCGGGATCTTTTTGAGAAAGGACGGCTCCCATTGCTAAACTGGATGCATCAGTCTCCACTATGTACGGGAGTTCAGGACGTGGGTGTCTTAGGATCGGTGCAGATGTGAATTTGGCCTTTAATTCTTGAAAGGCGCTTTCAGCTTCGTCTGTCCATATAAAGCGTTTGTTTTTTCTCAAGAGTGCTGTGATGGGATGAACAATCTGCGAAAAGTCTGGAATAAACCTGCGGTAGAAGTTGGCAAAACCAAGCATGCTCTGTACCCCTTTGACAGAGCTTGGCGAAGGCCATTTGAGAATTGCGTCCACTTTTCGTGTATCCATCCTGATTCCTCCCGGGGTCAAAATGAATCCTAGAAATTCCACTTCAGTGGTGTGGAAAACGCATTTCTCCAATTTGGCATATAGTTTGTACTGGCGTAACTTTTCTAACACTGCTCGGACGTGCTTGATATGATCAGATTCTGATGAGGAGTATACTAAGATGTCATCAATATAAACGACGACACAAACATCGATAAGTTCTCTGAGGACATCGTTCATGAAGAACTGGAAGGCTGCCGGCGCGTTGCATAATCCAAAAGGCATCACTTGGTACTCAAATAATCCATACTTCGTGCGAAAAGCAGTTTTCCACTCGTCGCCTTCTTTGACACGTACCAAATGATATGCCCCCCGGAGGTCTAGTTTAGTATATATGTGGGCTTCTTTTACTTGGCCAAGTAATTCCGGAATTAAAGGCAACGGATACCGATTCTTAATGGTTATTTGGTTCAGTGCGCGATAGTCTATGCACGTTCTGAGGTCGCCTTCCTTTTTTGGCACGAAGAACAAAGCAGAAGATGCTGGGGATTTAGATGGGCGAATAAAACCGTTAGCAAGGTATTGGTCCAGGTATTGACGTAAATGAAGATTTTCGGGTTCCGTAAGGGCATAGATCCTGCTGCAGGGAGGTTGTGCGCCTGGTATGAGGTCTATTTGACAGTCATATGATCTGTGTGGGGGCAAGGTATTTGCCTGTTCTTTTTGGAAGACGTCTTGAAACTCTAGATACTCTGTAGGTAGTTGTATGGTAGCTGGAGTTACTGAAGCCAGGACCGTGTTCTGAGATTTTCTTGGGTAACAGGTGTGCACACATTCTGGGAAGGTAATTCCCTTCTCTCGCCAATCGATACTAGGATTATGTTTTTCCAACCAAGGTATCCCCAGTATTACTTGAAACTGCGGAGCCTTGATTAAATCAAACACCAAAGTCTCCCGGTGCCCATCCTGCACCAGCAATGTCATTTCTGTGGTGGAGTGAGCTACGGGGCCTGAGGCAATTTCCGTTCCATCAACTGTGGTAATGACATCTAGAGTGGGTTTCTGGGCGAGAGGCAGGTTCATCCTGGAAGCCAGTTCACTGTCCACGTAGTTTCCTATGGCTCCGCTATCTACGTACGCTTTTACCGCGTGCATCCGAGATGGCTGTTCCGGATCTACGAGGATCATTGGAATGGTGAAATGCGAGGTCTGAGTGTCCTTCTTCGAGCTCGGCAAGCGGACCTCTACGCTTGTCGGGCGGGATCGTTTCCCGAGTCAGAGTTTTTATCCGCAGCCCCCACTACCTTTTTGGGCGGTTTTATGGGGCAGTTCAGCAAAAAATGACCGGAATTCCCGCAATATAGGCATAGCTGCATTTGTTGCCTTCTATCTGTTTCTTTCTGAGTTAAGGGTCCTCTCACCCCTCCGATTTGCATGGGTTCTGAAGTCTCTGCCCCCTTGGGGCTGATATGAGTTCTGACCAAGACTCTGTTTTCAAACCTGGCTTTATCGGCCTTCCTATTTTGAAGTCTATGATCAAGTTGGACCACCAAATTTATATATTCGGTACAATCTTGAGGCGGGTTCACGATCTGGGCCAAGACATCGTTGAGTTCTCCTCGAAGCCCTCGATGGAACAATGTGATTCTTTTTACTTCTGGCCATTCAGTTTCCACTATTAATCTGTTAAAGGTTGCAATGTAGGAAAGAAGATCCTGATTCCCCTGTCGTAAGGATAAGAGTTCGTTATCCGGGGCCTGACCCTGGGAGTGTCGAGCAAATAGTCTTTCCATGCTTGTTTGAAATCCCTGGAAATCCCGAAGAATGGGGTCATCTTGATTAACTAGAGGAATGGACCAGTCTGCTGCGCTGCCGCTGAGGTATGACAGCACAAGGGCTACCTTGGCTTGATCATTCGGAAAGGCTGCAGGTCTGCATAAGAAGTGTAAGCGGCACTGATTCATGAATACTGCAAACCTTTTTGGGTCTCCAGTAAAACGTTCGGGTGGAGCCAATGGAACAGCCCCTGGTAAGTGTATTTGAACAGGGTTGCTCGATGACACAGGAGCTGGACCTGCCCGGAGGCCAGGCAGTGGCGTTTGCCCAGCTTGGTTTTGCAATAACTGTCTGTCTAGATCATCCATTCGTTCTTTCGAAACTATCAGCTCCCTCCTAAGGGCATTAGTTTCCTGGCGGGCGGCATGCACTTCAGCCCTTAGCTCCCCTAATAATTGGGCTAATTGATCCGTCTCTGAGGTCTCCATAACGCCAGGTGGCTTGTTGTGGGTAGTCTTCGCATTCTGTTACGCTCACCTGGTGTCCACAGGGGCGTTGATCTGGACCGGCCTGATGTTACTTCTTCCAGTGATACACGGAGCGCCGAGATGACGGAGTGGACCGGGCCACCCAGCTTGGTCTGTGTGGCTCGTATGAATACTCTTCTGTAATGCAGAAAGGGGGAATTAACCACCTGTGAGGTTTAAGCTTAACCCCACCTTCTCCCCATGAATTACCTTGGGACTCCTTTAGATTCTCACCTGATAATCTGGAAAGATGAACTCTCCATCCTGCTTCAAGTGCAGGGGCGCGTAGATGACCAGTTGCCTCACTGGTGTGGAAGTTGGCGAGTTGCAGACGGTGTTGACTCCGTAGTGGTAATAGTTATAAAGAGTTCAAAACGTCTGGAATTCACTCTGTCCAATTCCCCTAGGTTGCCCTTATGGATCTGGAAAGAGTCCACGTGGCAACCGGAGATGCGCAGGTAAGTGTTTATAAAAGCTGTTTCGGGATAAAGAGGGAAGTTTGCTCTAACCTGTGGTCTTTTCCTTTTCAGGCATCCATTCGGAGGAAGATCTGTGGATTGAAGCGTTTACCGCAACTGGGTAAGTCTGTAGCGGAATGTTTCCCCGGGGTGCGGCGGAGATGCGGAGGAGGTAGCGCCGACCTGAGATTAGGTGAGTATTCCCGGTGATCTCAAGTAAGTCTTAATATTTGCCTTTGTTGTCTTAGATAACTCTCTGTTGCTCACCTTTTTGTTATTATGTCCATAGGTGATGAAGAGCGGCCGCGAACTGAAGATGCGCGTGATGGAATGCTGAAAATGGCAACAGGTGAGTTCAGCGCGGCGTTGCAGGAGGCGCGGCAAGAGTGTCTAATGGATTCTTTCTTCTAGGTCCAAGTCGGGAAGATGCAGGATTCAGGTGAGTATGAATAAAACTCTTGCTCTAACCTTTCCTTCTGCTTTCCTTGCAGGGTTCAGGAGCTCCGGAGTGAAGACGGGCGTGGCTGAAGACTGGAAGCTGCTGCAGGCACGGTGGGCGTTACGCTGCTACTGCAGGATAACGCGAAGCACGTGTGGCTGTCCGGGCGTGGCTTAAATAGCTTTGGAAGAAGTCCCAGGTAAGTATTCTTCCACTGCCCCACCCAGGTAAGAAAATAGTCCCTGCATTAAAATAGTCCCTCCTAAGCCTCATTTGGCTTAGGTCTTCATGCAGCATGGTCTGCATCAGGTGAGTAAGCAGCATGGACTGCTTTAGGTAAGTTATCATTTATGAGCCTGGCGCCTATGGCACCAGGACTGACTTTGTCCTTATGAGCCTGGCGCCAAAGGCGCCAGGACTGCACCCAAACAGCCCCTAACTGGGGCTTTTGGGCATGCTCCAAATGGCGTGATGCCTGCTTCCGGGGCTGCTGGGCCTGGTCTGGTTTCCCGGGGGCAGGCATCATGACATGCGCACACCGAAGTCAGCTGTGCGTAGGTTAAGGTTCTTAATTTGTAGTAATGCTGTCAAGTGTGTGAGCTCTAATTTGAGATGGTAACTTTTGAAACACTGAATACTTTTACAGCCAGCCTTAAGGTGGGTAAATGATACCACGACGGACTTGATATTTGATTTTATGACACAGTGTGTGACACGGTTTTTTGTTAAACCAACCAGTTTCATGTTTCTGTGGGGACACCTGTCTCCAGCACACTAATGCAAAGAGTCACCTTTTGATTGTAGACATGTAGAATAATTCCTTGGAACAGCGCTACAAATGAGTATCCACATGGAATTGCTAGCGTACTGGCCTGGCACATTGTCGGGCATCTTTTGTCACTGACTCATATGAATGGTGCTCATGAAATCCTAGGCCCAAATGTTTCAGTGAATGGATCCAACGATTTGTTTTTCTGGCCAGGAACTGCAGCGAGTGTTCTCGCCAAGATTTTATGGACTATAATTTGACTAAATGCATTTCACACAATGGTGTGATGAAACAGCCACTGCCGGATGGTAGTATGGTGTTTGTAGCTAAAACTAATATTGTATATGGTAGGCATCCCACTTGAAGAAGGGTATTCTCCAAGTCACACAAGGTAGAAACTGTGAACATGTTAGATTTTCCATTAGTAAGGCAACATTTTAATTGTAGGCTGGTAATGCACACCTCTATTATTACAGTGATACACTTAGACATAGATTTATCACGAGACAATGTTTCCTTAGTACTACCAAGCTGCTACAAATGGAGTCAATTTCTATGGCCCATCACCAGAGTGCGCGTAGCTAGGGAGCTAGATTCATTAATTGCGGGAGCAGCGGGGGGGTAACAGGAGCTTTAAACGATTTTGACATAGAAACTGTGCACAATAAGCTAGCCACTATGGGTTCTGATGCCAGCTTTGCTACAAAACCTGTGGCCTATTGGGGTCCATTGATAAGCCCAACGCTGCTACAAGTATTGGCAACCACTGGAGATGGCAAAACCTTAGGTATGAAGACATTTTTTCTGCCATAGGGCAGGTCAACAAGACTGCTAAATACACACGATGCATTTTATGGCAAACATTGTTAAATCAGCAGGTGTTGGCTTTTCACTGAGTGGGGGCGACCATCCTCAACAGACTGGCACACAGAGCTACAGTTACCAGCAAACATATGGATCAAATCGCTTGCTTTTGATTGCATGAATAACACATGCCATGCTTTAATGCAAATTAGTAGAATTGTTTTTATTTTGATAACCTGGTGCCCATGGGTTCACCTTGCTCATGAAATTAGATGGTTTTTGGTTGGGTTCCACATACATGGGGAATGTGTCTAATCACACAGCCCATAGTCACGTTTGAATGCCCTGGGAACAGGGGGAGGGTAGGCCCTTAGAGTGAAAGGCTGCCAGGTTTTAGAATTGGTAACCATACATAAATGCAATAGTGCATTGTAGATTAGACTACACTGGATTGCCTTGATATTCTAACTGCATGCTGCTTTTTAACTGACAATCAGTTATACAATAATTATTTAGGTATTTTTGTGTAGGCCAGGTTTTGGCTAGAGTAAATGTCCATGTTCACTTTGTGTAGGTATTTTTTGTGTAGGCCAGGTTTTGGCAAGGGTATATGTCACTGTTCACTTTGTGTACATTTTTGTTTAGGTAGTGTTTTTACTAACCTTGCATGCCACGCTGACTAACCGCTAGAAGATAGTTTGCTTAAACCTCTTGCAAAGCCCCAAGGTCTTTATCACTGCACTACATACTATGTTGATGGGTATTAGTCAGCATTGTCGCACACACTTTGAATAGGGGTGGAGTGTAGTGATACACAAAATTGTCAAATTTGCCAATCAGGGCTTTAGATGACAGCATTAGCCGCTGAAAGCCAATAGTTTATTCAAAGTATGTGCCAAAAATGCTGACAGTAGTCTGTTGTAGCACTTCCATTACGCAGTAGTGAGCTACAAGGAATATGCAGGCCTAGTAGGATTGGTAGGTCACATTATGCATTGTAGATAGACAGGCAGGGCGAAGGCCCCAGCTCTGTAGCTAATAGACATTATTGGAGTGTTTGGAACATTATGGCACCTATATAGCGCTTAGATAGCCAGTCTTAAGCGCTATGAACACCAAGCTATGAGTGCATGCCTTTTAGAGCTTGCTCACATAGGCTTAATTCATCTCGGCTTTCTAACTGTAGCCCTGCATGGCTTCGTAAACTAATCTTCTTTTGTCTGGGAAGGCACTGATAAGACATTCCTGAGCTTTCGCGCAGATGGGCTCCAAGTAGGGAGGGGCACAGGAAAGGAGCACAGTGGAAATTCACAGAGTTGGGTTTTTCCATGAGCAAGCCTATATTTTGCACAGGGAAGGTTCTAGAACTGTGCGTCATGGACTGACAGCACGAGATTATAAAAATGCATGCCCACATGACTCAGGTGGGAGATCGATCTGTGGACTTGGTCCTAGCAAGATCAAGTGTCCGGAACCTGTTGCTCTGTTGGCACCCTGCAGCACTGTCCTCTGAGCGGGGCTTGTTACAGCTAGCTTATGAGGGCCAGGGTCTCCCATTGCTGATTGAAGGGGCGTAAGACTGTGTTTCTCTATGTTTCTCTATGTTTCTCTATGTTTCTCTATGTTTCTCTAAGTTCTATGTTTCTCTATATTTTGTATTTCTCTAAGTTTTGTGCTTTGTAATATTCTCTAACTTGAATCCCAAGATGTTGCTGATATTCACTGTTTAGAATAAATACTAAAACCTTTTGAAGGTGTCATTTGTCACTAGCATGAGTTCACTGCTCGGCACAATAGAACCTGTATTTTGGGCTGAATTGGGTAATTTTTGCTCTAAGGTCTGGTCCCGAGGAAGATTTTCCCAATATCAAGACACCCTCTCGAATCTGACAGTTCCTTTCCTGGTTACACTTAAGGTGAGGAATCTTCACCCCTCGGTCCCCCTCTTCTGGGCGCTGACCCTTCTCAATTCGTATTCTACAAATTTCGTATTCCACAAATTATTAACAGTTCTTTTCACAATTAACTTTGGGTGATAGTGTGAGGGTGTTCCTAATTGTGAGGGTATCCCTAATTGTAAGGGTGTCCCTAATTACGCTCACACCAGAAGAAATACACCCCTCTAGGGAAGTAAGGTCAAGAGTATATCTTGTAAGGATAACAAATTTATTTTTACAGAAATGAGGATAGGAGCAAAGAACTCAGCTGCCTGAACTGTCTTCTGTCTCTCATCCATTCCTTTCTCCTGCCACAGTGATGCCAGGCAGGGGTTTATATACTCCTGGCTGGCTGCAGTTCTGTCACTGGATATGGACCATGGCTCCATCGCAAACCGTCCTGCTTCCATACAAGGGATACTTCAGAGCCTTCCTTTCTTCATTGTCAGTGATTTCTGTTAGGACATGCTATTTTACATTTTGCTACCTTACATAGAAACACACTGCAGCCCTGCAGACTTTTACAAACCTTTACGCCTAGCCCCAGGAAAAATGAAACATTTCTACAACTAATTTTCATCCATTCTAGCCATACTCCACTCATTCTACTCATGTTTTTATCTGGTCCTATAATCTCCTTTAAAACCTCACTTTCATAATTCTGCATTGTGTGCATGAGAATGTAAATTGGTGTAATGTGGTTCACTTCGTGCTGCACGAACACCGCAGAAGCCTGTAGTCCTATTTTAGCACACGCTGCATTCTTTCCGGGAAGGGAGGGGGAGTTTTTGACTCATACTGTACTAAGATTTTACAAATCCATAGGATTTGACATTACAAATCTATCCAGCTAATAGATAATTGAGCTTTATATTTTAAACAATAACAACCTTTTTCAGTGCCTGCCCACATCTGTGTATGTGATTATATTTGCAAGAAAAAGTCTTCCCAGTGCCCATGCTCCCCCTATTATAACAACTAGAAGAGATCTTGCCTAATTCTAAAGCACTTGGGAGTGCGGTAAGATCCTAGTTCCTTCCCAATACCCCCCCTCATCCCCACCCGACATATGTACAACCCTATAAATATCAGTTTGAGTTTCGCTGTTTATTGTATGGCAAGGTGTTTTAGATCCACCAATTGATACCATCATCTTTGCACTATTAGGAACTATATTGACACAACATCAGAGTGCCAATTGGCACGTGCCGAAGAGGACCAAGAAGAGTGCGATAACAGGCACCAGTATTTTTACTGCTGCCTCCAGCCATGATGAGACCCAATCAAAGGCAAGCCATAGCGAATCTGTGTTCTGAACGCCCCCTTCTTTCTTCATTTGAACACCTAGATTGTGCACTGCCTCGATGATGTGGCATAGTGACCCATTCTCAGCATTCTCCGGGGGTGCAAAAGTGCAGCAGCTGCTTCCCAACTTTTTACAGACTCCTCCTTCTATGGCTGTTAGCAAATCCAGCATGTAGCGGTTCTGCATCGTCATGAGTCTCAATGCACAGAGCTCTACTTTGATGTCGTTGAACCCATTTTCTGTGTCATTGGTCAGCTAGACGAGCTCCCATCGGACTATCTGCACCCACTTGGTGTTAGCAGCTGCTTGTACCCAACAAGCCAAAAAAGATGAAAAGAAAGTCTCTGCTGAGCTAAAAATACAATACCCCTCAGGTATTCCTCTGAGCAATGTGGAAGAGTCTTTTGATATGTAGTTTGATCTCTTCTTTCTTCCCATTGGAAATCGCCCTTTTTTTGGCAGCATACCAAATTTGTGTGTGATCTGCAAGTTTCTTTTGGCTTCTTTAGGTGCTGGAGTGGCTGTTGGCCCCTTCACATGCATTTCTTCTCCCTTCAGGTGTTCTTCCAGCATTACTAGTAGCACTAAGTGCAGGGTGGCCAGTGAACTCCCGCCCCTCTAGGATGGTGGGAGGTGCAAGTAGGCTTGTCGGCCACAAACCCAGTAGTAATCCATCACCGCTGCCGTACCTTTCGTCATATCAGGGATCACAAGAGTGTGGTTGCACTGTGCGTTTGCGCCAACAGGAACTGTTCCTTTATTGCTAAAACAAAGTTCATAGTCCATGTCTCTATGTGTTCGCACTGGCTTCTCCATTGTTGCAATCCATGTCAGCCTTGTGATGTATTGGGACTATATTTGCGCACACATAGTCTCTACTTGGGCTATTGTTTCTTTACTGTACTCGATCAGTCCATCTGACGGGCACGTCAATGTGATGCCCTGCCATTTGTTGTTGACATGTGAGTAACCTCCCAAGGAAAAATGGTACTTGTAGACACTTGCGGTATTTTGTATTGCCATTGCATAGCGTTGGGTCTAGATCAATGCTCCTCAACTGCAGGTTGTGTGCCTGGAATGTGTCCTTTATCCTACATAGTGCTAGATGTATTAGGCATTGTGCCTCTATAATTGGGACTGGATGTGGAACTAAAACCTTAGGAGCCCCTTATGCGTGCGGGATAGGTGCACACACGTAATAGCTTTCATTGATCACATTCCTTCCTGCAGTATGCATATCGGAGTACCAGCTATTGGAGGATTCTGAGTACTGGATGTCAGAAATGGCTTCAAAGCCCAAATCCTTACATAAATCATACATCATTCATACTTCCCGTTTTATTCGTCTAAGAAAACTTGTAGGAGTGGCCAGCAAAAAGTGAGACACTATTTTGATTCTTTATCATACACATATTCATACTAGCATTATTTTCAACTGTCCACCCCCCCTTTATACGGCCACCCCATATAACAGACATACCTTCATACACTCCAACAACCATAACCAGTGTCTCACAAAACAATATAATACTAAAAAGATTTAATGCATAATTCCTAGAAAAAATGACATTCATTCTAACCATATCCCTACATAAGAGAGAGGTTTGAACACGTCGGTCGGGCATGAGAAAAAGGTTATGAAGAAAGAGAGAGAGAGAAATAGAGAAAGAAAAAGAGAGTGAAAGAGAGAGAGAGAGAGAGAGAGAGAGAAAGAAAAAAGAGAGATAGAGGGAAAGGGAGAGGAAAGAGAGGAAGAGGGAGGGGGAAAGGAAGGGATAGGGAGGGGGAGAGGGGGACAGAGACCCTTTTCCCACCAGGGCCGACCGGGTTCTGGACATTCAAAAATTGAAAAATTGAAAAATAAAATAAAATGATAAAAAAGAAAAGAACGATAAAAAATTTAAAAAAGAAAAATTAGGCGTGTTCCACTGCACACCACCCTGGCGTGGATCCTTCACTTGAAATCTTTCTTCTTTGTCTATGTCCTTACTCTGTTGATTGAGCTTTGATATGATATGGCATTTATAACGCACCTATACACAAGTGTTTCAGGTGTCTTGTTACAGGTGCTCTTCGGACATCCGCGAGATTGCACCCAATAGCTTAACTCCTTCACACGGATGGCAAGAGGTGTACAGAACACCACCTCATATGGACCTTGGAACCTGGGATTGTTCTATCGACGCACAAAGTTTTTTACGTAGATCAGCTCCCCAGGTAATAATGGTCCAGTTGTGGCAGATATGTTTGTAGTTGCTGTCCCTTCCGGTGTGTCCTGTCCTTCACTCCTGGGTGGCACAATCTGTCGAGAGATATATTTGATAGCACTTGTTAGTGCTGTTCAATATTCCCCAAATTCCTCTCCTAATACTGTTGCTGCTTGATGTGCATCTGACGCTTTCCTAACAGGCAATATGGGGGGTTTGCATATGCCAGCCTATGACTATTTCATGTGGTGTCAAATGGTGGTCCTTACTAGGCTGTGTGCATAAACTGAAGAGGGCCAAGGACAAACAGTGCACCCAGTTTGTCTTCAACATGGAACACAATTTTGATAGTTTACTCTTCAAAAGCCCATTGATCCTCTCCATAATTCCATTAGCCCGAGGGTGGTAAATTGAGCACATTCGATGTTTTATGCCCAGTAACGCTGCGATATGCTGAAATTGCGCATTAAAGAAATGTGTGCCATTATCTGATCTCAATACTTCGCACATGCTCCATTGTGAAAACACTTCTCTAACCAGGAACCATGCTGCACACTTTGCATCTGTGTGTGTACATGGCCCTGCCTCCATCCACCTTGAAAAGGGGCAAACCACCACAATAAGGTACCTATATCCATTGCACCTTTTCCCCATATCTGCATTATCTATATGAAGTTCACAGAATGGCCCTATAGGGTGAGGTAATGTACCTTTTATTATCTGTTATGTCATCCCTGTGCTGAAACTTTGGCATGTCAGACAATGTACTGCTTTGTTTTAAATGCTCTCCTGGAGATTTGGCACAAACCAGTCCTCCTGAATATCTGCCACAATATGTTGTTTGGAGCTGTGGGAGGGGAAATGGACCTGCTCAAATGCCACAGAGAGTAATTATTGGGGCATCACCACCTTCCCAGAACTCTCCTGCCACCACAATAGATCAGTGGGAGACTGTTTGCACCCCCTCCGCAACCATAGCTCCTTTTCATCCTCAGGCGATTTCCCTTGCAACTCTATAATCTGTGATATGAGCAATGCTGTGTATGGAACTGTGGTCTCACTTTCTATAGGGGTGGTCACTGTACATTCTATTAACATTGTATCTGGGAGATAGGCTGCCGGTTTGTTCGCCTGGTCTGCAGCTGCGTTGCTCTTAGAGAATTCATCTGTGACATTAGTATGGGGAGTGCATTTGACCACTGCAACAGCAGAGGACCATTATAAGGCTTCAATGAGTTCTTCCAACATCCTTGCATGCTGCACTGGAGAGCAATCTGCCCTCCAAAAACCTCTCCTCTTCCACTGAGACAGACCCACATGCACTGTTGTGACATTTGCTGAGTCTAAGTAGATGGTGACACACTGCCTTTAAGAGGCTCTCAATGCCTCAATGAGAGAGACAAATTCCGCTGCCTGAGATGAATAATGCATAGGTAATCTTTTCATGATTAGAACTTCATACCCCCCCCTTTACCGTACACCACTGCCACCCCTGTGTGCCCCCGTCCTGTCTCCTGGTCAATAATTGATTACCCATCAACATATAATATCTCTTTCTGTCAATGCACTATCTCTAGCTTTAGATTTACCCTCCTCATCACCCTCATATGTAGCACAGTCATGCATTTTCAGGTCATCATCAGTGGATGCCTCTGTAAAAAATTTGGCAGGATTCACCGTCATACACCTTACTATATGAATATGATGTTTGGATATTACAATCTCATATGCAGAGGATCTCTGAGTTGTCAAGGTTGATTTAGATCTTTCCAAAATGGCGAATAGTGAATGTTCCACAAACGTGGTAACAGAGCACCCCATGACAATCGTGGAACTTTTTTCTATCGCAAATGCAGCCGCTGTGACTGCTTGTTCGCACGAGAACTGTCCCTGCATGACTGAGGTGAGCGTCCCACTATAATAGGCCAACAGGCTTGTGGCCCATTGTGCTCTTTTGGGTCAATACTGCTGTCATGAGCCGTCCATCAGAGTGGGAAAATAAATAAAACTCCTGTGTATAATCCGGAGTTGATAAAACAGGGGCTGTGCAAATAGCTTCTTTGAAGTCCTCAAATTGTCTATTCATTTCTTCAGTCCATTCCAATTTACATTTTTTTGTCATCTTTCCTTCCCTGAGACTTTGTAACAGCAGCCTTGTATAGGCTGCGTAGTCTAGGATCCATGCCCTACAATAATTACATAAGCCCAAAAACTGCTGCATTTCCTTGACAGTACTGGGCCTACGGATGGCACATGCTGCCGCCGCCCTACCTGATAATATTTTTTTCCCGTTTGCAGAAATAAGTTGCCCCAAGTATAGTACCTCATGTTGGCAGTATTGTAGCTTCTTTTTATCTGCCTTGTACCCTTTGTGAGGCAGCAATTGCAATAATGCAACAGAATCCCTCCTGCACTGATGTTCATTTTCACTACATACCAACAGATCATCCACATACTGGATGATTGTGCTAGGCACCTGAATATTTCCCAAGTTGGCATGCAGTACTCTATTGAAAATTCTTGGACTTTCACAGTACCCTTGAGGCAATCTTGTGTGTTCATTGCATCGTTTACCATTTGTAACCACAGTGAGATACAATGAATCAGGGTGAAGTGGGATTGAGAAGAACGCATTCTCCAGATCCACCACTGTGAAGTATGTCACTGTCTTGGGAATGTCTGGATTGTTGCCTGATTTGGAACTACCAGAAACTCCTTCTGTACCACCTCATTAAGAGGACGTAGATCCTGGATCATCCTCGTATTACCCCATGTTGCTTTCTTGACTGGGTATATGGCTGTTTTACATGGGGATGTGGATAGCACAATGATCCTTTGCTCTAGTAGAGCCTGAATAGTTCCTTTTATCCCTTTCTCTGCTACCCTTGACAATGGGTACAGCCGCACCCTCAGGAGTATACTGCTCCTGACTTCAATGTAATATGTACTGGGATCACATCTCTCAGTAACCCAACATCATGTGAATTAACAGTCCATAATTGTGCTGGCACACATTGCATGTCCTCCTCAAAAAATAAAGACGGGGTCACCACTGCCATCAGGCGGCACTGTACCTTCCTATACTGCACCATGGTATCACAGGGGATGCAGATTTCCAAAATAATCTCCCATTTTTCTCACTGTCCTCAAATAACTCCTCATCAGTCATTTCCTTCAATTGTACTGCCGGGTCTATACATAGTACTGTACACCACTCACACCCGTCCTGGTCTGTTCCAATCAGGACTACTCTTTTGTCTGACACTAGTCCATGCTCATATAATGACAATATTGTCCCTGCCACCATCTCAGGTGGCAACATGGGTCAGAAAATAAAACCTATGGGCACTCGCCAACATTCTGTTGCAATTTGAGGCACTGCTTTTGCTAGTACCTTGATATCATAGACACATATGTCCAGACCACAGGAACCCCATGGACTACTGACTCCCTTGCCATTGCATTGATTATTACCATTGCTCGAGGAACACACTACCTCTTGATCTGTGAATTATATAGTTACATTTAGTTTACTGAGCAGATCCCTACCCAACAAGTTAACAGGTGAATTCTCTGAATATAAGAAGGGGGCTCGTACTACCTTCCCTCCCACTTTTATATCCAGCTCCTCAGTGTATGGAACCATAGAAATAGCCCCAGAGAATCCCCGCGTGTCAAGAGTTTTACCTAATAATGGAAAGTTCCCCTTCATAATGCATGATTTAGTTGCACCTGAATCTACCATACATATAAATTGCTTGTTTCCTATTTTCACCTCCACCAAGGCTCCTCTTCAGGATGTGCGGTTGTCAATAGGATTGGACACGTGATTGCTCTCTGTGGGCTGACCTAATCATAATATGCATTTGTCCCAGGGAATGAAAAAGCCATTGTAACTCCTTGGAACGGGGCGCCTGTTCCCCCTGCCATCCTATTAAACTCTGTTTCCTCACCCTGCTGTGGTTGTTGCCTATGCCTGTCAGCCCTATAAGGGAGCTGATTTTGACCCTCTCGCCCAAATTGCTGTTGCCCCATTCCTTGAGGCCCTTGGAATCCCTGCCCTCGAGGTGATGGCCCATAATTAAATCCCATCCGAGGCCTGTTCCTGCATTCTCTTGCCAAATGCCCCCATATCCCGCAATACTGGCACTGTGATGTTCCCAATCCTCCTCCCCGGGGACCTATCCCCCAAAGCCTCCTGCTCTTGCTCCTCTAAATCCTCCTCTTCCCCTTGGTGCTCCTTCATACTGCCACTGTGGACTGGGGTACTGTCCCCACCACCCCATTTTTCCTGTCCTACTTTGCCCCATAGTGCCACAATTGTGGCATTCACAATTTGTTGAGTGTCTCCTGTCCTTTCCCCCTTAACCGGTGCTGTGACCGGTGCTTGGATGACAACCTTATTTCGTTTGTTTTCCACTAGTTTTGCCTTGTCTGTTTGCCACCTCTGGGCTGTCTCCCTCTCCCTCCCGCTCCATTGTTCTTTTTTTCATCTAGTGCCTTCTGGACCTCTTTCGGTAATCCCCTCTTTGCAATAAAATAGGTAGCAAATGATCCCATTGCCTTCCTGTCTCAACTCTCGACATTCCCTGTAACTTAAGAATAAACCTTACGGTGTCCAGTCATTTGGTCGACTGAAAACTGGTTGAATGACATTTGGTCGACGCAATTTGGTCGAAAACCAAATGGTCGAATTTTTTAAATAAATTATATATTTATTTTTCGGTTTTCGTTTTAAAAAAAAAGGGCTTTTTTAGAAAAAAAGGGGGCTGGGGGGGACACCCCTACCCCAAAAAAAGGGGTGAAAATAAAAAAAATAAAGAATTCAACCATTTGGTTTTCGACCAAATTGGTTCGACCATTTGTCCAGTCGACCAATTTTTTTCGACCAAATGACTGGTAACCAACCTTACTTGGTCCTCATCATCACCCATTGTGCACTGCATTAAAGAATGTAAGTCAGGGCTATCTGGGTACATCCTTCGTAGAGCATCCCATACCCTTGCCCTTACCCCACTAAAGGCTGCTCCATAATGTTCATTATCTGCAAGACTTACCCCAGGGTACTCAGCCCTTGTCCATATGTCCCTAGCCTGGTCCCCAACTATGGCCACCAGCAAACTCTTAAGGTTTCCTAGTGCTAGAGCTACCCCTGCTGTTTGTTTTTCAAATTCATAGATCCATTTACTGGCTCCGGCTGTAAGCTGGGGGAGAGCTTTAATGCAAAACTGGTGGACCTAAGTGTTCTGGAAGGTGTGCAGTATGAAACTTACTTCTGAAGGAGGAAAGGCACATTCCATGGTATGAACAATGGACGACTCACAAGGTTTTGAAGGTTTAATTGTTTTTTGATGGGTATGGAGAATACGTAATGTTTGCGTGACATGTTCAAATTGCTTTTTTCCTGAGAAGTAGTCTTGTCACTGCATATTGAACTCTTGGAAGTTTCCTAATTCCCTCAACCCCCCACCCCTGCCCAAAACATAATAGATGCTGCGGATGCACTTTATTTTAGAACAAGGTCTGCAACCTTTGCAGGTGTTTTGGACTACAACTTCTTTTACCACTAGCCAGCATAGTCAATGGCAAAGGGATCATGGGAGTCATAGTTCAAAACATCTGGGGAGCCACAGGTTGCAGACTTCTGGGTTACGATAAATGACATAAAGAACAATGATCTTGACAAAACAGATAACATTTTGTGTGAGAAGCATCCCGATTGAGAGGTTTCCATTAAGTTAGGCTGGGGTAACTCTCCATTCCAACATGGCCTCTCTGTTCGATATACCCAAATAACACCAGCAGGTTGTGTATACCTCTCCCCTCTGTCTACACTGTCATGGCAATAATTTTGCCAGGCATGATGTCGTGTTCTTGGACACCTATGAGCCAAAACTGAAATGCATGTTGTCTTTAAATCCTATCATGTTTTAGGCATTGTTACTTGGCCAGTGTGTTTCAAAATGCACAATTTGTGGCTAATTTGATGCTAGTTCCCACAAACAAACAAAATAAAAAGAGGGGAGCTCCATGCAGGTTAAGTTTGCCCTGCCCAACAAAGTCTCTGATGGTGGCTTCTCTCAGCCCCAGCTCACTCCAGAAGTTTGGGTCTAGTTCTGCTTCTATTTCTACCTGATTTCATCCCCAATGCATGGCAGGTCACAGGCCTGAAGAAGTTAATTGTGCATTGAAACTCACAATCAATGTAGTGTTAAAATACAATCATGAGGATTAGGCTTATGTGTGACGGGATCAGTGAGCTGGCCCTTTCAGAAGGGGACAGGGACTCCTTTCGGCCTGAGGTGGGTGGCTTGCCACAGTGGAAGCCAGAGCCAGTCCTACCTCAGAGGGAGAAGGTGGCAATTGGGAGGGCTCCAGTCCCTGTCCCTTTTAAGCTTGCCTGTTTGACACAAGTACTACCCTATCTTGCCCAATACTTAAATTGTAGGAAGGCTCAACAGCCTGCTCTGTCTCCCCTAGGAAAATGGAAGACCCCGCAGGAGAAGAACGAGCAACGGACCCAACCAGGAGAGAGAGGGCAAGAGACCTCCAGGTGGCAGAAATCCTCGACAAGCTGGACAGCAATACAAGCAGCCTACACGCACACCTCTGGTGACTGCGCCCAAGAATCAAGCATGGAATGCGCCACCCAGCATAGTGGCGTGTGCACCCACAAACAAGAGACTGTTCCCTGTTACCTCGCATGTGGGAGAACAGAATCTCTGCAATGAATAGGGCATTCTTCTGCGCATCACACCTCTCACAAAATGACTTCTGCCCTGCAGGAGTACAAGGGTCAGTAGTAGTAAAATCACTTACTCAGCCCTCACACTTCTACAAACCAACAGTGATCCCAATCATAAAGGTAAAACATGTTGAGAGATATACCTCCTTCTCCTTTTGTGTTAATGAAGGCTAAGTCAAGGCTATACTCTCAAGAGGCGTGTCACTGTGACTCAGTAACAATCCAAAAAGCAAAGTACAACAGTCCAAAATAAAGGGAAAAGTTAAATCAAAGTTCTATGAATGTATATATACAGGGTGAGAGACAACCACAGTGTTCTTTGAAAAGGATATGTCTTTAGGTACACAGGTGCACAAGTGACCTAACCAGTATGTAGGGCCCAAAATGGATCAAAGGGGCAGTTATGGGTCGAACCAGGCTTCGAGCAGTGGTGCAACTGGATCAAGCTCAGTTCAGGTATGGTGGATCGTGTTGGCCAAAGCAGCAAGTGGGCATCGGGCCGGGTTGGATGTGGTAGCTCAGAGCAGTTTGAAGGTGACCTTTAGTGATGCAGTATTCAGCATTTCCCTTCCAGGAAGAACTGTCTATTCCAGAGGCAATTAAGGGATATTATTACCCCTCTCCCATTTGCCAAGAAAACTATGGGAAATATCACCAGTCCAGATGCACCAGAAAGAGGGTGAAAAGGATTAAGGGTAAAATGGATGGAGGGTCCTTCGGGATTGGGAGTGGAGGGCCCATGGGTGAGACATGGTATCCCCTTTTCCCTATTGACAACCAACCTAACCCTCCCCTGACCTTTATGGGTATTGCAAGTCAACTCCCCTCATCTCCCCTCTTGTGACACTTGACAGTACTAGGACGAGGAAGAGGTAGCTGAGAGTACTGAACACTATACCATTTCCTCGCTTTGGTACTGGGACGAACAAGATGCCTGCAATGTGTTGTGAAGGTCCGGCATGTCCCCTTAATCATGGTCTGGCAAGTCTAATTGAGAAAGCACACCTGCAACCTGTTAGAGGGTTGCAGGTGTATAAAAGAAGTTGGGAAAAGCAACACAGAGAGAAGCAGCAGGTTGGCCTGTGTGATCAGCAGGGAACCTTGTTGGAAGAGAGGCGAGCCACTGGAGGTAACTGCTGTGGGATGGCCCATTGTGTGCAGCACATGGAGATGCTGGGGACTGCAAAGAGAAGTGGTCTTAGAAAGTGTGGCCTGGGAGCTGGAGCTCCATGGAGCAGACTGACGCAGGGAAGGGAGCCGTGTGGAGAGGGTGCCCCTTTTCCGTTCATTCGAAGGGCTTGTTTCCCTGTGTCCATAATCCAGCACAGGAGTGTCTAGGTGGCAGGAGTTGGACCCCTGGCAGCAGAGGCTGCAGTGTGTGTGTTCCGTGCTGCTGGGAGAGCTATTACAGAGATTGGTGAGTTTCTACGAGATGAGAAAGCCGGTGCGCGAATGTTTGAACATTGCGATTGTTACACACTACTTTGTATCAGAGTGGTTGCATGTCTTATGAAGAATGTTTTCAAAAGTCTCACAGTGCTGGGCATTTCAGTTGAAACAAACCAATATTAAACAGCGGGCTGAATGAAACTGAACTTTAAACCAAAGCAATATCTATTGACTACTGAACTGAATAAAAACGTAACCATTAAGAAAACAAACTTTAGAATTAAGCAATATTATTGCATGCTGAATATATCGAAGTGACTGGAACTTTAACATTTATGCAAAACCTTCACATGTTGAATTCTGAATTTAATGAAACCTCAAACTTAAGGAAGATTGAATAAATAGAACTTTACAAAGGAACAAAAAAAGGTACATTGAATACCAAATTAACTGAAAGCTTCAAAAGGCATGAATATATATTGAAGTTAATCCTATCACATGAAGAACAGAATTAAAGTTTGTGGGCCAAGGAAATAGAGAAAATAGCCAAGAGGCCCACCTGTTTGTGATAATGAAGTGAAAGACTTGGGGAAGGGAACTCTGAGACTTGAGGAGCTACAGAGCCTCAAGACACTTTCGTGTGTGAATAGTGTTGCCTGAAACTTGGGGAACGAAGATTGTTTAGAACTGTGTAACCTTGAACTTAAGAAAGATAACCTTGAGACTTTTGTAGAACTGTTTTTCACTTGGAGAAGGGCGCTGAAAGGAAGCTGCAAGCTAAAAGAAGCTCAGAACCTTTTGTTCAACACTGTTTTCTTTTGATTGTTGACATCCCTACACATTGTTTAGCTTTAATTGTGAGGACAAGGATAGATTTCAGACACAGACAGACAGATTCCTAAATTGAACTCTTGTACTCAGAATGACCTTAGTTTCGTTCAGCTAGGGACATCCCACTGAGGGTGCGTAGAACTGGTAATTGTGTGAAAGGCCATAGTAAGGGCAAAACAGGGAATGTAGCACTGCACGAGTGAGCAGGAGGTGTGCTGTTTTAGAGCACGAATTGCGTTCCCTTTTCGTCTTGTCCTTTCTGTCTGGATTTGCAGGGGGCGGCGAAGCATGGCAACAAAACGAAGTACAATCACAGTTGCAATTTACGGGGAATGGTAGAGACATGGCACTATAATGGCGCTTGCCTACAGCTGTCACAAATTTCCGTACAATGTACAGAGAGAAAGTGTGCAGTAAAGTGACTTTATAAATATGTATACAGACCTGCAGCTGAATACATTTCATTCATAATACACATGTGTTCTAAAGTTGTACTTACATAACTGTGGCAACTTCCATGCTTGTTTTGGGTGGATGACAAATTGCAGTGTACGGCATATGGAATCGTTGCAGACTACCTTTGGGGCACATGGGCATAGCAACTGCACTTTCCGGAGATGATGCTGGAAAAATAAAAGGATTCAGCCAGCAACGTGTTTTGATTGTAGCATGCATTTTTGAATGTTGGTAGTGTCATTACGGTGAAGGTAGTACGACGTATATGTAGAGATTAATGCACAGATGGCAACATACATAAAATGTGCTTATACAGTCCTTAAGGATCATTTAGATGTGCAGTGCGTTATGAGTCAACAATGGACGATGGCAAACTGTGTGTTCGCTGCCTCAGCATATGTGGGTGGGTGTCCCATTGTACGCACTTTGGTGTCTTGCAGCATGAACATGTTTGGGGCTGTCGTTGGTCAAAGAAAAGGAATTACTGCGCAGATCCTTGAAACTTTGTAAGGGGGTTATGGTGTTCAAATGGTGTTTCCTTTACACAATAAGAAACTGAAACAGAAGTTTAAAAACTTAAGCAGTAACATAGTGTTTTCAATATGGCTGCCGAGCTATGAACCATATGCTGCAGTGAAATATGTGTTAGAGACCTTCTTTTGAAATGATGTACATAACAATAAGGATGACCTAATGGCCTAACCGGTGCCAGTGGAATGCAAAGAGCCAAATGTTGCAGCAGTTAGGACAGTTACGTAAGATGTATGGATGTATTCATCAATTTGCATTGTGATTGTGCAGATTATTGGGTGGGTTACTGTAGTGTAGTGCATTCAGTGTGTCCACTTATTATAGGCTTAGGTGAACTGTGTATGTAGGAAACAGGTTATCTATTGTGTGGAAGAAATGACAGCCAATGTCAACTGCAGTGGCTAAGGGGTAGGTGGCTCTTTTATGTGTGGGTTTTGTGGTACGTGGATAGATGTTTGTATGCATAGTTGTACATTGGAGAGGCAGTTGTGGACAGAGTGTAAAATATTGAGTGCATGGCTGGAGCCCCGACACTGTACTGGGTGTAGTGAAGCATGTAGGGCGTAGGCACAAGCTGCGTAGTGTAATATAGGTGTGCATTACAAATGGTGGCATTGCTATGTGTATTGCAGAAATTAGTGCACACATTGCACTGTGGACACTGTAGAGAAGTACGATACCAATATTTGCATACTTACTGTTTGGATTGAGGAGGGCATGTGCTGTTTTTTATGTACCGAATGTGAAATGTTGTAGTACTCGTTGCTGCATTATCTATGGCAAAAGAGAACAAAACATGTTAGAGCAGGTATTTCATTACTTTGCAGTCCACTACATTGCATATATTTATTTTCTTTGTGGACCCTCATAACTAGTACTTCCTAGGTACTATGCTTTGAACCAGTGTACTGCGCAGTGAGCACAGTTCCTGTGTTTCTTTGCATAATCATTGGGTCTGTGGGGAAAATAAATTCATGGTGGATTAAAAACAAAAACTTCCAAATTTCATTGCTGCTATGATGCACAATGAGTTATAGTCACGTTTGGAGAGGTTACAGCACTTTTAAAAAAAAAACTTTATTTTTCGGTTGCAATTCACAATACACACGCATGAACCACTCCGTGGTAATGGATATCCATGTTATACACTTTGTTTTCTCCCATACATATACCTAGATAAAACAACATCACAATTCGGTTATTGACTCTGGGAGGGAGCTGGAGCTCAAGGCTTCCTCCCATACTTGAGTTAGTATAGGGGATAGTATTGTTGTGTATGTTTTATAGAGGTCCGATCTTAGGCCATCAGGGCCTGGGGTTTTTCCAGCTGCCAGTGCTTTAATTGCCTCAGTGATTTCCTCCTTGGTTATTTCCTGTTCAAGGACAAAATTGTCCTCAGGTGAGAGGGTAGGGAGGTCTATCTCGTTCAAGTATGTTGCAATATCTACAAAACTCCGTGTATCATGATTTGCATATAGGTTGGTATAATATTTATCAAATTCGGCATTGATTTCTTCCTCTGTGTGCACGGGATCACCGTTGTCTGTCATTATGCTAGCGATGGGGGCATGACTGTGTTCGTTTCGTAATATGCGTGCCAAGTGGTGTCCTGCTCTATTTCCTTCACCGTATCTACGGGCCCTGGTCGGAGTGGACATGTATTGTAGTTCTTGGATTGCTAGCTCATTAAATCTAAGGAGGTGTGCATTGATATCAGCCAATATGTTCTTGTCATGTGTTACACTATAGTTGTTTTCAAGAGTTTTAAGGTGTGTTTCGGTTTTATTAAGGTTGGATCTGACACTTTTCAGGAGGCCAGTAGTTTTTGACATAAGATTACCCCTCACCCAGACCTTAAACGTTTCCCACACCGTAGCCCACTCCCCCACCGACCCCGTGTTCAGCTGAAAGAACTCCTCCATCTCAGTTTGCAGCGAGTCAACCACGTTGGGGTCCTTCAGGATGTTTGGAGGCATTCTCCAGTGCGGGGACGGACGTTTAATATTCTGGAGCGATATCTCAAGCGTAACTGGGGAATGATCAGAAATCGTACGGGGGAGGATTTCACAGCTCACCACGGAGTTCAGCAGGAGAACAGATATGAACCAGTAGTCTATCCTGGATTCAGAGTCATGGGCTGACGAATAGAAAGTGTATTGATGGTCTGTGGGGTGTACCCCTCTCCAGGCATCGGTCAGCGCCCTTTCCTGTAGGGCCTGAGGGATGGTATTAGCGGATCTGGTGAGTGACCTTTGTCGACTGGAGGACCTGTCCAATAGCACATCTAGGATAGTATTAAAGTCTCCACACCACAGCACCCATGTGTCAGTTGTTGTGTCGATTACGGTGAGGAGATGGGCATAAAATTCGGGGTCGTCCGTGTTTGGACCATAGGAGTTGACCAGCACCAATCTTTCCCCAGCCACTGTGCCCCATACCACCACATATCTACCCAACGGGTCGGTTTTACTTTTTTCGGGGACGAACCCCAGCGATGGATGTATTAGTGTGAGGACACCTCTGCTCTGTGACGAGTATTCAGTGTAATACCTGTTGTTACCCCATTGTTTCAAGATCTTCTCGTTAGTCTCTCGAAGAGCATGGGTCTCCTGAAGCATTACCACATGCGGGCAGTGCCTGTTGATGTATGCCCCCACTTTGCTGGATTTTGCTCTATTGTTCAGACCCCGGATGTTCCAAGTTAGTAGCTTAAGCGACAACCCGCTGGAAGTGTGGGGTATATGTGGGTTGCCAGTCATTTGGTCGAAAACAATTGGTCGACTGGACAACTGGTCGAATCAATTTGGTCGAAAACCAAATGGTCGAATTTTTTTTTATTTTTATTTTTACCCCTTTTTTTTTTTTGGGGGGGGTCCCCCCCCAACCCCCTTTTTTTTCTTTCTTTTTTTTTTTCTACACGAAAACCCACAAAACACATATATAAATAAAAAAAAAAAAATTCCACCATTTGGTTTTCGACCAAATGACGTCGACCAAATTGCAGTCCACCAGTTTGTAGTCGACCAAATGACTGGACACCGCTTATGTGCCATGTCGATAGGTTAAAGACAATCTTGGGAGAGCAGGATGACAATTTGGGGGGATCAGCGCATGACTTGTGACTGCATTTTTAACATTAAACACAACAGTAACCTGTTTTGCAACTTGCCCAACTGGGGCTTTCGACTTAAACAACCATACCTCTGGCCCGTTAAACAGACCCAAATTCCCGGTTCCCACCCACACCATCTGGCCCAACGTGATGATGAACCCCATTTAAAACCCTGTGGTTTCACTCGTGGAGGGGGGCAAGTGCTGTAACACCGCTTTCGTAGCCGAGCGCATCTCATCCGACTGTCCTTGAATGTTGGAGAATAATAAGAAGCACAAATAAAAGAACAATTCTGCCTGTCTTTGGTGAAATGAGAATAGACGATTCGTTGGAGGTAGAAGGTGGTTCATAGCTGCGGTCGGACAGTATGCCGTGTAGATTACTATACCGGCTGCTGAAGGAGATTTTAATCAGGTTCGTTCCTATCAGGAGGTAGGGGAATAGCAGATTCCACAAAGGTCAACGCAGCTGCCAGAGACTCAAAGAAGTGCGCACATCTGCCACGTTGTATCCGTAGCTTTGCTGGAAACAACAGGGCATATGGAACCTGTCTCACCCGCAGCTGCCGTTTGATGGATTCATAGGAACGCCTCTGGGTTTGGACTCTCGCAGAGAAATCTGGATATATGTGTATGTTGTCGTTGCCGTGTCTCAAAGGGCCCTTTTCCCTTGCCAGCCTCAGAACCACGTCTCTGTCTCGGTAATTTAGAAGCTTTGCCACTATCGTGCGGGGGGGGGGGCCCGGTTTGGGCGGTGGAGCCAGGGTGCGATGTGCTCGTTCGACCAAGAATTGTGCAGAGCAGGAGTCAGCACCTAGGAGGGTCCTCAAAAGGGCTTCGATTTGGGTCTCCATCGGGCCTTTGCAAAAGGATTCTGCTAAGCCGACAATGCGTATATTGTTCCTTCTCGACCTCGACTCCAAATCATCACACTTATCACGGAGTTTATTCATTTCGCTTTTCAAGACAGCAATGTCTTGAGTGTTTTGGTGGGTCGAGTCTTCTGTTTTCGGCATCAGTGATTCTGGCACTTTTCTTATCTACCCTGGCTTTGAGGGAGCCTATCGTGGAGACAATATTGTCCAGTTTGACATTTATCGCCAGGAATCCGTTCTGAACCGTCCTCAAACGATGGTCAAACTTGGAGTCTTCCGTAGCAGGGAGGTCAGATGTTGTCGATGGGCCCGAGGCCTCTGCGGTTGCTTGTGAGTTCGTGAAAGAATCCATCGGCCCGGTCTTCCTGCCTTTGAGTGCGTTTTTTCCAGGCATCACACGGGTGTCCACTTATTAATATCCGTTGTAGTGAGCATCGTAGATGGCCACTGGGGGATGGTTCGCCTCGGACTGTGAGTGGGCCTGCTGTAGTAGTTAATCTTGGAGCCGTGATATGATACAAGGGTGCTGTCGGCCTCAGGGCCTCGGGCCCGAGGAAGGCACCGTGCATGGGGCGATCGCCGTGGCACGGACTGCATTTAATTCAACAGGAGCTTCCCTTCGGGGGCCCACGCGCAGTCACCAATCAGGGTTGTTCACAGTGTCCCACTCCGCTTCCCTCATTTGCCCGCGGGTCCGGTCCACAGCAGGCCCGTACCACCTGCACCGCACGGTCGCGCTCACAGGCCGGCCACAGGATTAGCGTCTGGGACGTCTCGTATACTTTTCCATTTCGTTCCCCCCCTTCTTTATGACGGTGTTCGAAATCAGTAGGGGTTCCGCCCGACCAGGACCGCCCAGGGCCGTGCAGGATAATATAGGTGATTCAAGCGGGAGGACGGGGCAGGGCGCATGCAGCTCAGGTCTCACGCAAGGCACTTCTCCTACCAGAAAGGACACCGTCCTCGATGAGCGAATGTTGTTTCCTATCGGGTGGCATTCGAGGCAGTCCAGGTACAGGGAGTCAGTTCCGCCCGCGGGGCTGGACCCGCCCACTGCAGGGCCCACGCTCCACCCAGAGCCGCGGCACTCGCGTAGGTTACTCCGGAGCTGAGGAGCGGCCCAAGGCCCCCCGCCTGCCACCCCGTCCGTATCTGGGCACGCCGGGTCCGGTTTCACCCGTTGTTTCTCCCGGTGGGTGCAGGATAGGTACAATGGTCGAATCCGCTGGTCTGGTAGCGCGATGAAGGCAGATAGAGGATATAATTTTAGTAGGATAATACGCCAGAGAGGAGCTCCACTCTTAGGCGGCCATCTTGTTGCGCGACAGCGTCCCCTTCCGAGGTTACAGCACTTTTTAAGGTGTACTCTTGAAGTAGGAGGAAATGTATGGTTTACGATTTCTGGCCAATACATGTTGGTAGGATGGGTGGGGTTGTATAGGTGGTGTTTTGTAAATGTGTACCTGCTTCCTTTTTGTACCATTGGGTCTTTATGCGTTTGGTTGTTAGTGGTGGTTTGCAAGTATTGTGGCACTGTACTGTGCTACTGCAGAATTGAGATAGTAGTTACGTACCTGTTGGCATACTGTAACTGCTCATACTTTGGAAGTGTTTCAGAATATGTTTGTAGCACAGTAGTTGTTGGAGGTTGAGTTGGGTTGTTTTAATGCTGCAAATAACATTGTAGTATTCTGTTTGCAGTTAGATACCAGGTGGCGTGTTCTAACTGTTTACAGTGTCCCATTCCTAAAGGGTACGTTTAGAAGCTTGTGCATTGCTGTTGCTACTTGTACATCTGTGTACATTCAGAAGTAGTAGTCTACCATTATGAGTTTACGTAGTTATAGGTCTATATGTATTGCAGTTGTATGACTATTCTTAGACAGCTGCTGACTGATTTGTATGAAGGATTCTAACCGGGCGGCACACACCGGATCATGACTCTTGCCCTTAGCCTAGGATGTAGCACTCAATTAGAATACTTTTTCTTTATTTTCTACGAATTCGAATTGAGCCGATACCCAACCCGTCTCACACCCCCTTTTACAAATACCTTGGGTCACAATGGACCATGAATCAGGCCGATTGGTGGGAATACAATATTTATTTATTTTAATTTCAAAGGAAATCACACAATTTTTATATTGGGCAGCAATCACCAATGGGGTGATAATTACAATGAAAACAACTGAAATGCACTTAGGTAACCTTCTACAAGAACATATGCAAAGCACAAATGAATAGGAGCACTTTTTTCAATTAGGATTGATAGCACTTGAGTTAAGATTTCCCCCTGCAATGTTACCTCAAAGCCCAATTTGAATCGAATCCTGAGTGGATAGAAAGAAGCATCAGGGAATCAGGGATAGGATGCAGCAAACAGAATCAAAATCCTAATAAGAGGCAGATACCCTTTGCAATGGCATAAATGACACTCGATTTTGACAAATAATTCATCATATGTGTGTTTAAATAATGATGTACATATGTTTTATCACAGTATCAGGGATGTTATATCACTAGCAACTATAAGGTAAGGTATCACAAAAGGCATACAGTTAAAAAAACTTCTTGAAATGGAAACACAGTGCAACCAAATTCACACAATTTGAAAAGTTGCAATTTACACATTTGCAGTTTTAAATGTCAAAATGTTATTTATTTTTTTTAAACGGGTGAAATACATAGAATGCAATTTTTAGGCTGGGTGATAGATTCACATCACAGGGACAATATAAAAGTGAAAGTGTGACTATAGCTGGATCATTGGATGAGATTTTCAAGGTGAAAGGAGGTTCGGTTTTGGTAAATTAAAGCAATTAAGGAGAGAAAATTGGTTTTAAAGAAAAGACAAATTTCACTTACACTAGATTTAATGGCTAGAAAAGAGGAACGCCACCCGTGAATATAAAAGCTATGCTGCAGTTGTAACCCTCCACGCAGTGTACCCCTTTTCTTTATGGAACATTAATTTATTTAATCAAAATATTGCTAAGGAGTTACAAGATGGGGTGAATGAAAGAATGACACTAACACTAGGAAATCAAGGACACGATGCACAGAGAATTAGAACAGTTTAAGACAAGTTATCAGGGTATGAATAGGGTTACTTAGAAAATAGGACAAAGACAAAGGGTCCAGATGGGATAGACTATGTGTTGCCATGGGAAGGGGAAATACTCACACTCCGCACTTGAGTTTGGGATTTGGGACAGTCGACCGGGTTCTGGACTCAAAACTCTGGTCACCACACGGCGGGCACCCCTCTGAGCAAACAGCTGGGCAAGTCTGGTTACTGGATGGCAAGGGTACAGCGGGCATGCAGGTAGTGGGGAAACAGCCGGTCTGGTCACAGAATGCTCCCAAAAGGGTACCGCAGCTTTTCCCCCTTGCTATTGGGATTTTAGTGGGGTTTCTGGATCAATGGCCTTGCTGGGATAGGGTCAGCTATGCTTTGGCCTGGCAGTAGAGTCTGGAATCTTGCAAAGATGGATCAGGACTGTCCGGATACGCAGGCGCTGGAAATTCAGGAGAGAGTGTCCTATCCCTGTGAGCTCCCACCCCTTTTATAAAGCGGGTGACATCACTGGGTATATTGTTGGGCAGAACTAAGCTAGACCTACCCCCAAGAACCAAATAGGGCAACCAATGTTGGCTGCCTCCTCTAGGAGGGGACTCAGTTTATGGGGTTGTGTTTTTATGAGGTGCAAAGCCTTTCCACAGTCCTTTTTGCCAAAATCAATCTTAACATAAATTACACATTTGTACAGTTGTGGCACGTTCGCAAATCACATAGGCAGATTACATATTTTATACAGAGCATGGTGTTCTCCCCCCCCCAGATCTGTATGCCACTGTTTCATCCTTCTAATAGTTTTTTCATGATTTTAGTGAGAACCGCTTCACCCAAAATCCCACAATTTTAGGTGTGTGTGCATATTATCATAGGACATATTTCTATACATTTTTAACATTCCACCATGTGTACTTTTACCATGATTCATATTTCCCTGGGGTTTGCGTCCCATACATGCTATGGACGGATCCGATATCTTGTTTAGAAGCCACGAAAATCACATTTAAACTGTACAACTTTTACATTACTGCGCTGTCCGGTTTACAGAATTAACCGTCTTAAAAGTTTATTCAAAAAAGGTAGCAGGCGCTCCTCTCCAGAAAGAACATGGCATGATGACCTGTTCTGAGATGAGAGTTTGCAGCACACGCTTTTTGCTCACTTTACCTTTCACAGATGGGAAATATCCATTTGCATATCAGTCTTTGTCCCGCCCACATGGGCAGTCCAGCACCGAAATGCTATGGCAATTCCTCTCTGAACAAGAGTACCAACAGCAACCCCATACACATGTTTCAGCCTTGTTGGGCCTCATCAGTGAGGTGAAACTGTACCTCTCTGAGCACAGTGAGCAGGGAGTCCACGTCTGGTTGCCCCCAGGTAACTCAGGGTGACCAACCCCAAGTTCCTAGCAAATATTTCAAAAAAGGTAGAAGGCGCTGCTCTCCAGAAAGAACATGGCATGATAACCTGTTCTGAGATGACAGTTTGAGACTCTCTCAGGGGCCATCCACCCAAGAACAAGTCAATGGGCTGTGTTTGTGCTGGTAGAGAGTTTCCCAAACCCCCCTCTGTTTTGCATACAAGTAACTTTGGTTCTCACCCTAAGTTACCAGGGGAATCTAGACGTGGACCCCTTGCTCACTGCTCTTAGAGAGGCACAGCTTCACCTCACTGATGATGCCCAACTAGGCTGAAACACGTGTATGGGGTTGCTGTGGTACACTTGTTCAGGGCAGAATTGCCTAGCATTTTGGTTCTGGACTGCCCCTGGGCAGGACAAAGACTGATATGCGGCGACATTTCTTCTCTGTGAAAAGAACAGTGAGCTAAAGCCTTGGTTGAGACTCTCCCAGGGGCCATTCACCCAAGAACAAGTCAATGGGCTGTGTTTGTGCTGGTAGAGAGTTTCCCAGACCCCCCTCTGTTTTGCATACCAAGTAACTTTGGGTCTCACCCTAAGTTACCAGGGGAATCCAGACGTGGACCCCTTGCTCACTGCTCTTAGAGAGGAACAGCTTCACCTCACTGATGATGCCCAACTAGGCTGAAACACGTGCATGGGGTTGCTGTGGTACTCTTGTTCAGGGGAGAATTGCCTAGCATTTCGTTGCTGGACTGCCCCTGGGCAGGACAAAGACTGATATGCGGGGACATTTCTTCTCTGTGAAAAGAACAGTGAGCTAAATACTTGGTTGAGACTCTCCCAGGGGCCATGCACCCAAGAACAAGTCAATGGGCTCTGTCTGTGCTGGTAGCGAGTTTCCCAGAGCCCCCTCTGTTTTGCATTAAATGTTTATTCATCAAATAATATTTTGAGCCAAATGGGGCTGGCCTTTGTCCTTCAACTGGGACCATTTCTTTCAGGCTACCAGCAAATGTCAGCTTAGCCCAGGGTTGTCATGGAGTTTTTCTTTGGAGCTCCTTGGTTTGAGTGGATGATTGTTGTCACATCCATAACTCACACATAGGTGTCCCAGAATCTATTGTCTCAAGCTGGAGCACAGACACAAGTCTGACGAGCGTGTGATATTTCTTTCTCTTGGCCTATTCAGAGTTTCCAAGGGCACAATTAGCACCTAAGTGTCCCAGAATCTAGTGTGGCTTCCTTTGGGGGCATGGCTTCTCCTGTTGCTAGCAACCCCCCAAGTAGAAAACCTGTTTGGTTAGTTCGACAGTGCAGCCAATACCTTAGTTATTTTATTTTTCTGCATCAGAATCATGTCTGTTGAAATAAAACATCCCCTATATGTTTTCACACAACACCCCCCTGTCATTCCTAGGAAAAGAAAGGGCTTTATACAACATTGTACTTTTAAAACCGGCATTTTTCTTGTTTTGCAAAAACACATTTTGACATGTGGTGAATGCTGCTGGGATTTCCCTTTCAAATTCAATTTTCTCTCCAATCTGGATTTCAAACATTGTTTGTAGCCCTAGCCAGTTTTACTTACACAACAGTCTGTACACGGCAAAGGTCCCTTGAAATTGACATATGCACAGAGACCTAGGATTTCTTTTTGCAGGGTTAATTTTTGACACTTTGGGCCTCATCACCAGTCTGGCGGTAACCCTTAAATGTGGCGGTAGCGCTATTACTGCCACATTTAAGGGTTTCCAGATCATGGCTTTGACGGATTTCCCCCCAGCTCTGAGCTGGGGGGAAATCTGCGGCATAATTGGCAATTTTCGGCACGATTACCGCCAGCGGGAAATCCGCAGCGGTAATAGCGTGAATTTTCCCCATTGGGCCCAATGGGGAATGAGGAATTCCCGAATGGGCCCAATGGGGAATGGGCAGTAACCCTTCCGCCAAACCCGTGATCCGGCGCTAATAGCGCCAGGGGGTTTGGCGGTAGGGCTATTAGCGCCGGCGCTAATAGCGCCAGCGTTACCGCCCAACTCGTGATGAGGCCCTTTGTAGCCAAAAGTCAAGCGCTTTTCCCTACGGCTGAAAGTAAAGTTTCTGGCGACTTCCCACACCATGCCTGACGAAGCCTGCCATTCTGTAACAGTGCTCTTTTTTGCTGGCCCAATCTGAATGCGGATGGGCACAGCTAGATCTCCCAGGATCCGAACTGTGTAAGGTTTAACAGATGAGAAAGAGCATCAGGGCACCATCATTATGAAGGCCAAATATTTTCTTTTTCAAGAGGGAATGTGAATCTAGCAGCAAAGCAGTGCTGCTTCTCAATTTTCCTCTAAATGCATGTACGAAACACACAGGCAGGCTTTCTCAGTATGCCCCCATGTTCCATCCTGGCCAGTAGGTGCTTAGCAAGACAGTGCAGCCATCAATTTGTAGCTGCAAATGCAGTTTTGATGCTGGGCAATGGTGCTTAAAAGAGCCAGTACAGCCATTCTGCTGTTAACTGCTGAAGTGCAGCTTGGTGATGTGGGGAAGTACTGCTGAGTGGATAAATGCATCCTACATTTTTGTATATAGTGGTTTCAGAGGTTACTGAGGATAGTTTGGAACCCTCATACTTAGTACTTTCCCTTTGATGTATCCTGTGGAAAATACTGCTACTGTGATTTGTGCACACGTATTGTTTGTGTGAGTGTATTCTTTGGGTTCATTGGGGATGAATTTGCGCAACACACTCCCAAGTGCATTTCTTCAATGCTTGCTGTATGCTAAGTTGCTTTAGGTCGACAGAGTGGAAGGACAAAAAATAATTGTCCACTTACATAGGTACTGGTTGGTGCTGGGGAGTAAGGTATAGTATGTTTGTACATCAATGAATACATTTAGGCTTCAAGAATATTAAGTAGGCATTTTCAAGATTTGCAGGTAATCTCTGCTTTGGAATGATGGAAGTATCATTGCATTCCCACCATGAGCATTGCTTTCTAATGTATGCAGTATAGTGGCCTCCACTGGTTGAGTCGCCTGTGTGGTAGATTATGGCTACTGTCGTGAAGGTTTTCTTGCCAAGTGAAACCTGTCTGTGTGTGAAGGCAGTATGTTTGCAGTTGTTTTTGGTTCCATCGGCATTGTATTTTAGGAGCATTAATATTACATATTGACTATGTGCGTGTATATGTAGCGTCGAACGATTATCAGAATTGCACGACGTACAGAATATGCTATGGTTTGCATTTTGTACCAGTTGCTGAAATGGAATGGAGTAACAGTTTGGTATTGATACATACACGGAGCATTTGTTAGGGACTTGTGCCTGAATTACATGGTTGCACAGACTGCATGTATATTTCCACACGTAGGAAATGGGAAAGATTTAATGTATGCATATGTTTTTACTTTTCAGTATTTGTAGTAAGTACATACATTCGTTATTTGCATGGATCTTCTTGTCGGTTTATAGTGAATTTCACCATTCCAGCACTGTAGTCCAATTCTTGCCTTATTCCTGAGACACTGTAAATAGTGTCAGGATTACTTGCTGCATTTCGGTGAAGGAAGAGCACTTGCAAACACAACTGGTCAGCCATTGCTGGCATTTGGAATAGAACATTAATTGTTACATTTGCATAGCAATTAACACCTGTTGCATTGGAAAATTTGAATGGACCAGGTACTTCTGTGTCTGAGCACTTTGATTGAAGGGTATGTGGTTTTTTGAAGAGGCACTTTTTTGTGGGTGGAGTTGGGTATGTCTTGTCTTTTTTACTCCTTTTGTATGCACTTTTGGTAGTTGTTGTAGTATAAGTTGATTTCAATTTCTTTGGTGGTACTGTTGCCACATCATTTACAACTTCTGATTGAATGAGCCTCCTTTTCAAACCTTTCAGTTTCTGAGGTATAGGGTACCCTTTCAGGTGGGGTGTGTACAGTGCACATAGTCTATTGTACTTTATGATGCAAGGAATGTCTGCGCTGACTGCAGTTGCATCAAAATTCACTAGTCCTTCCAGTGTATGTAGCCGTGCTGATGCTACGTAACTCATGCCTTCTTTAAAGACTGTGCTGCCAATATCAATCAATGCTTGATCTAAGGTTAGACTTTGCGATTTATGAATAGTTACTGCATAAGCTAGCGACAGAGAAAACTGTTCTCTGTGTACATACATGTCTTTGAAAAGAAGGAATCGAACCGTTCTGCGTCTTATATTTTTAACCTCTGAAAGTTTGTCAAACTTGACGTTCACAAACTGAATGCTGTTGTCCCGGGGGTATGTCTGGAAGCCAACAACTGTACCAAGTGCTCCATTAACTAAACCTTGCTCCACGTCAATGTTACGCTTTAGCATAACTCTACAAATGACACATAATGTTAACATTTTCTCCAAACAAGCTGTGTTAGAGATAGAGTTCTCTAAGGTTATGCTATGACTTGTTGACACATAGGTATTGTCATAGCATGTACGTCCAGTTTGTCTGTGGCATGAATTTCCACTAGTGATTGTTTTTCTTTTTGTGGCATTGTTGCATTAATTTGTGCACAGGTTGCTAGAGTTGGTATTAAGGACATACATCTGTCATTTTTCTGAGCTAATTGTTCCATGTCATCAGTAGCACATGTGTTACGCCCGTGCAGCTCATGGATGCCTCTAGTATTGAGGGTGAACTGCAGCTCCTTTGATACTACACCAATCTGTATGTTTTTTAAAATGTTGGCGTAGTTGAGGTCTGCAGACTGATGCTTGTTTTGAGTTAGTTCTCTGTATTGGAAATGTTGCCAGAGATTTACATTCCCGATGCCTCCAAGACCTTTACGGCACACTTTGTGACCTACAGTTTTGAAGATAAGTTCACCTTTCACTGGTGTTAATTGAAGGAGATCTCCGAAGACAATGACATGTTTTCCTCCAAAGAGTTCTTTGTAGTCTGTTTTGAGCACCTCTTGCAAACTGAGGTGAATCAAAGCCAACATTAGGTTGCAGACCATGCTCACCTCATCTATTAGGAGCATTTTCATTTGTTTCAAAACTCTGCATAGCTCCATAGCTGATTCTGCAGAACGTTTATAGTACTCTAATTTGTTTTGGTGTTCTACTGGAAGGAGCAGCAATCGGTGAAGAGTGACCCCACCTATGTTTTAGGCAGCCAAAACTGTCGGGCGGTTACAAGAGGTGAAAGGTTGTTGTTTGTTAATTGTTGGAGTTATTTACTGATCATTTTTATTAAAAATGTTTTACATGACCCAGCTTCACCACTTACGTACAGCAGTACAGGTTTGTAGTTGTTACAAGTGCTGTATACCATGTTCAATATTTTCACTTACTTCTAGAAAAATGCTACACTGCTCATTGTTTAGTTGGGATTTCAGTACAGCCAACTCTTCTGCAGACTGTTCATACTGAAACATGGTGCTGGTTACTTTCGTCATGGCTAATTCTGCTTCATTTGCTAAGAGTGGCTGTCCAAGTGGTTCTTGGCTGCCTGTTACAGAAGGTTCACTGCTCTCAGAAGTGTCTACATTTACTTGTGTGTCAAGTTCTTCTTCTTGTTGGCGTTCATTGTCCAATATGGTTTTGTACCGTGGGAAATTTTCATTTGTAATTGTACTTGCTTTGAATACATCTTCATAGGAGGCGTGTGTGGCTAACAAATCTTCTTTTCTCCATGGTTTGAAAAGTTGCAGTAGAGCCATCTAGTACAGTTATTTGCGTTGAGGAGTTTTTAATGACAACTTCATATGATTAATTAGGCTGCGTTTGGTAAGTTTCACCAGGCTGCCTTCACAACTTTCCACTCTGTATCTGTTACGCTCAGCTGGTATCCATGGGGACGCCACTCAGCCCTGGTTGGTTGCCGGAACCTTCTCCCCGATTCTGAATGATGTCTTTGGAGGAAGTCTGGCCTAAAAAACACCAGAGGGCTGGGTTCAGGATTGGCTGACTCAGGTAAGGTATCCTCCCACCACCCCTTTGGGTTCAGCCCTTAGGCCCTCTCCTCACCTTGTTGTGGTATTGGGTGTGCTCTCCGTCCTGCTTTCTTATCAGGTGTGCGTAGTCTTCAGTGGGCGTAGCGACCGAGTTACTTCACTGGTGCGTGCCCATTCATGTGTCTTTAAGGTAGGTCTTATTGCAGCAGTTTTGTATAGCGCTGTTCATTCTTGCCTGCCTTTCTTTTGTGGTTAATAATGTCTTTTCTTTCTCAATAGGCGTGCGGGAGTTTCGGCGTGGCGAGCTGGCACCGCCGGTAAATGATGGCGCGAGATGTGTCCTGCAATGCGGTAAGAAATGCGCTATGTGCTGCACTGCTTTGTCTTGCCTTTGCTAACCTGTGTCTCCTATCTTCCTTACAGGTCGCGATGTTCTTCTCCAGCGGGTGCAGAACTCCGGAACGACCGGCCAGGAGGTGACAAGGCAGGTAAGCTTCTAGTGATGTTCGTGGCTTACTCAATGCCGGAGTATGTCTTTTGTAATGTTGTCTTTCTCCTTTTCAGGTCGCTTCTTCCGGTAGGTATGCAGTGCCCAGAAGAAGCTGTTCACTGGAGGGCGGCCTGCCAGTAGCAGACTCTGGAACGAACGGTGAGCGGGTGACAGGATGGAGATTGCAGGTAAGATTCTATTAATGATATTTCTTTTGTCTTCTCTGAAGGTTCGTTGCTCTGAGGCTCGCGGGTAACACAGGACACGGTGAGCGTTACGCTGCAGTCTGTAAAGTAACATGAAGCATGCTCCGTTGCTTGGGTGTGGTTTAAATAGCCTCCCAGGAAAGTAGTCCAGGTAAAGTAGTCCCAGGCCACCACACCTAAAAGACTATACCGTATAGCTTAGTGCTTAGGGACTAAGCCAATGAGAATGCCTCCATGTTGACTGCAGGCCCAAGGTAAAGTAGTCCCCTTCAAACATGTTCTCCACAATGAATATGAGCCTGACTGACTCCAAGAGAGTCTTGGGAGTGGATGCAAGGCCTCCGAGACCTTAATGGAGCCCCGACCCCTGACCTTACCTGGCAGGTGGACTTGCCAGTGGGGGCCTGGGGTAAGGATCGTGACAGTATCTACATTTTTCCTCATCTGGTTTAATGTTTGTTATGTATGCAAAGTTTTGGGCTATCTGATAAAGGCAGAAGGCTTCTAAAGTAACCCTCCTGTTCGGGTAGTATGTGTCCAATAAGTTGTTCTTCAAAATGTCCTGGCTGTTGGGATTGTTTTTGGCTATTGTTTGTATATCTTTGTACGATTTCAGTACTCTCTTTCTGGATGCAGCAGACCAAGGCTTAGCCACACTATGTTTTCAGATTTCTCATATAAGGCGGTGCCGGTTAAACGGTCTGCGGCTGTCCCATAGAGTATGTGTAGGGGCCACATTCTCAATGGGACAGCATTTTTATGCCAAAGCTGTACAATTTTTGTGCCAGTGTTTTCTCAGATGATATGTCATCCCAAAGGTCTTTGAGCTCTGTTTTCTCTGATTTGGTTAAGTCGGCTGACACATATCGTGCAACTGCAGTGGAATTGTCTGCAATGTACTATACAGCAACATTAGCATTCCAATTATTGCATTGTAATCATTGATGTACTTTGAAGCTCACTCCTTTTTATACAGTATGTATTCTTAGGAGACTTCCCTTTCGCACTGTATCAAACTGAAGACATGAAGCTGTTTACTTGCCCTGTTTTTGAAACTGGTCTAGGGAAACTAAAGCGGCATTTGGTGTAGTATTTGCCTCTGTTTTTACATTTGTGCCGACAGTACTTGCCACACTTGCTTTCCAACGTGAGCGAGGTGAGTGGCGCAGCCAGTTGCACTCAGAAAGTATAAATAGAAACTGTGATATAGTTGAATTTAGAAACTGTGAATAATCACACCCTGCGGTATAGTGAATATGAAAATGGTGAATAATCTCACCCTATGGTAAAGTTGTACTTAGATACTCTGAATATTATAACCCTATGATATAGTTGAATGTATAAACGGTGAATAATCTCACCATGTGCTATAGTTGAATTTAGAGACTGAATAATCTGACCCTGTGGTATAGTTGAATTTAGAAACTGTAAATAATCTCACCCTATGGTATAGTTGAATTTTAAAACTGTGATTAATCTCACCTGAAGTGGGAAAATGGGACAACACCCTCCCCCCCATTCTCATCCAGACCCTGGCCTAGAGGATCATGGCCCAAGCACCCCCCCGCGAGAGGAGTTGGACCCATTCACTTGATTACCTGACAACATGGTACCATATGTCCGCGGTGGTTGCCAGTCAAAGGATCGACAGTGAAAGGGTTGACAGGTCAAAGGATCGACACCAAAGGGTCGACATGACAAAGGATCGAATTAGTATTTTTTTTTTTTCCACATATTTTTTTTTTTGGGGGGGTCCCCCCCAACCCTCTTTTTTGATAAAAACCACTTTTCTTCCCTAAACGAAAACCTAAAAAAATATATATAATAAAAAAAAAATTCAATCCTTTGTCCTGTCGACCCTTTTGATTCGATCCTTTGACTAGACAGCGTCCACGGTCCCCACAAACGAGGAGCATGCCCAATAGCAGGCCCTGGTCAAGCCGACGTCTGCGACATGGACCAGCTCGACTAACGCAATAACCACGAAAACCAAACATCGTTAGAGATGCCATGACGACATAGCCAACTGACAAGAACACACGTGCCACCAAGCACACTCGTCACTCACACACCAACCCACACGAAGAATATACTCAGTGCTATGACGTAGCGGACTGGCACACACACGGACATGCATCGTTGTTATTTTTCACATAGACCTCCTACCGCACAGCAGAAACGCAAGATGCCTGAAGAGCTTGTGTATACGCTTGCCGATGCTTTGTGTAACGCTCACCTGATTCCCACTGAGGCGCTGACCCAAACTGGACTGCTACAGTTGCTTCTATGACTATGATGAGGCGTAGAACTCGGAAGACGCTCTGGGCAGGACCTCTGAATATTGACTGTCTGGCTTGTAAGGTGTGTTTTCTGCAGGTGGAAGAAAAAGGAGTAATTACAAGCTGGTTGGATAAGTTCTCCCACCAATCTTCTGCTTTTCCCACTTCTTGGTTCTCGACTGGTCTCCACGAACTCTCACCTTTGGTTTAGTAAAGCCGAGCTCTCCATCCTGCTTCTGGTGCAGGGGCGCGTGGAATCCAGTTACGTCACTGGATGATTTCAGTGTTTAGGCTCAGTGTCCTTTTGTGGCTTGTAATAGTCCTTCAGGTGCCGAGGAGCTGTTGGCGACACCACCACTGCTGTGCAAGAAGAGGCTCGTGAGTATAGAAGATCTGAGGCCGCTTCTGAAGGAGCACCCTTTTATAATGTCCTCTTCTGTCTTTCAGGTGCCGAGATGCTGTGGGCGATGCCGCCGCTGTTGCACGTGCGGTGGCACGTAAGTATAACTGAATTGTGGCCGTTTCCAAATGGGCGCCTCTGATAATGTCTTTTCCTTCCTTTCAGGTGCCGAAATGCTGAGGGCGATGCTGCCGCTGCTGCGCGTGAAGAAGCGCGTAAGTATTACTGAATTGTGGCCACTTCAAAATGGGCACCTCTAATAATGTCTTTTCCTTTCTTTCAGGTGCCGAAATGCTGAGGGCGATGCTGCCGCTGCTGCGCGTGAAGAAGCGCGTAAGTATAACTGTGTTGCGAACCCTTCGGCTCGGACACCACTAACAATGTCTTTTGTCTTCCAGGTGCTGGGATGCTGCCGAAGCGAAGGCCGCGGTGAACTCCGGTGTGATCACGGATGGATAAGGTAAGCGAGCGCAGCTGCGAGCGTGTTGCCCGTTTTCTAACCTTATGTCTTTATTTGCAGGTTGTCGGAGACTGGACTCTTGTGGCTGAATTCTGGTGAGTAGATGTTCCTGTGCCTTTTTTTCATCCACAGGTTGCTGCTCGAGAAGCTGAGGGTGTGTCTGGACCTGGAATGCAGGAGCCGACTCGGTGAGCGTCCCGCTGCTGTTGCAGAATAACGCGAAGCACGTGAATTCTATCGGGCGTGGTTTAAATAGTGGAGAAGTGCTTTGGTGCGTATTCTTCCTCCAGCCTCACCCAGGTAAGAAAAGAGTTCCTGTAACAGAGGATTGGTCCCTCCCAGCCAGTGGCTGGGACTTCACCCAGCTTGGATTGTTCTAGGTGAGTATGCAGCATGGTCTGCCACAGGTAAGTCCACCCAATCACTACTGCACACTTTAAGAATATGAGCCCGGCGCCCATGGCGCCGGGACTGTGGTTCCTTATGAGCCTGGCGCCAGAGGCGCCAGGACATGGTCCAAAGGGCCCCTGTAGGGGTCTGCTGGAACCGGGGGTGTGGATGATGAGCCTGCTTCCGGGGATGCTGGGCCAGTCTTGGCTCCTCGGAGTAGCGCTCATGACAGCACCCCCCTCAAGGCCCCTCCCAAACCTGTCCTCCCCAGGGGTTTTGGTTTATCGGGAAAGGTTTGGTGGAATTTCCTGACTAGACGAGGAGCATGGACGTAGTCATAGGGTTCCCAGGATCTTTCCTGGGGTCCGTAGCATTTCCAGTCGATTAGGTGGAATAGTTTTGATTTGATGATCTTGGAGTCCAAAATGTTTTTAACTTCAAATTCGGGCTCTCCATTCACCTGAATGGGTTCTGGAGGTCTGGTCAGTCTGGTTCCAGGTTGCATGGGTTTCAAAAGAGATACGTGAAACACAGACACAGGATGTATTCTCATATGGGTTGGCAAATCTAATTTAACGGCCACTGGATTAATTATGGCCGTAATTGAATATGGTCCCAGGTATTTGGGGTTGAAGGTGCGAGGTCCTTTTAGCGATAAATGTTTGGTGGACAACCAAACTTTATCCCCAACCTGGTATTGAGGGCCATCGCTTCGGTGTTGGTCTGCTCCTTTTTTGTAACTTTCTTTAGCTTGTTGTAGATGTGCAGTCGCTTCCTTGAAAGCTTGGGTAATAACAGAGTGCAACTGATCTACGGCGGGTGTTCCAAGATCTTGAGGTGGGTCGAGGTTGGAGGTTCGAGGATGAATTCCATACAAGATGTAGAAGGGACTCTTCTCGGTTCCCGAATGAACTGAATTGTTGTATGCATATTCAGCTATCCAAAGGATGTCCTTCCAGTTGCTTTCAGACTGTTGTAGCATGCATCGTAAATATTGTTCGAGAGTCTGGTTTGTTCTCTCGGTTTGCCCGTCGGTCTGGGGGTGATGGCTGGTTGAAAGTCTTACATCGATTTGAGCTGACTGACAACAACTACGCCAAAAGTGAGAAATAAACTGGCTTCCTCTATCAGAGATTAGTACCGACGGGAAGCCGTGTAACTGGACAATGTTTTCAAGGAATTCGCTGGCTAGTACTGAAGCTGAAGGTAAGCCTTTTAGCGGAATGAAGTGGGCCATTTTAGAAAACAAATCCACAATAACGAGAATAGTGTTGTACCCGGAACAAGAGGGTAAGTCTGTGATGAAGTCCATGGAAAGGGTATGCCAGGGACACGGTGGAATGTCTAATGGTTGCAGAAGATCAGCCGGCCTTTTCTTTTGACCCTTGTTTTGAGCGCACACACCATAGGACATCACAAATTCCTTTATATCTTTTCTCCATGAAGGCCACCAGAAGTGTCTCTTCACTTTTTCTGTGGTTTTGGCGATGCCAGGGTGACCCTCCATTAATGAATCATGATAACAGGAGATTACCTGTTTTTTACTGTTATCTGATTCAGAGCACGGTAATCAATACAGGTTCTGAGGTCACCTTCTTTTTGTGGTACGAAGAACAGAGCCGAGGATGCAGGAGACTTTGACGGACGGATAAAGCCATTGGCCAGATACTGGTCTAAATACTGTCGCAGATGAAGGTTCTCAGTCTCGGTGAGGGCGTAAATCCTACTGCAAGGGGGAATTGCACCGGGTAGCAGATCTATCTGACAATCGTATGATCTGTGAGGTGGCAAGGTGTTAGCCTGTTCCTTTTGAAAAACATTGGAACTCTCGATACTCTTGAGGTAATTGTCGACCGTCAGTCGTTGCTGACGCTAGGCCAATGCTGGGTCGTGGATAGCAGGTTGGTGCACACTCAGGGAACATTATCGTCTTTGCTCGCCAATCAATCTGAGGGTTGTGTTTCTCCAACCAAGGGATTCCTAGGATTACTTGGAATTGAGGAGCCTTGATCATGTCGAACACAATTACCTCCCAATGCCCTTCTTGGCCTAGTAACGTCACTTCAGCAGTGGTATGGGTTACCGGTCCGGAGGCGATTTTGGTCCCATCCACCGTGGTAATGACGTCTTTAACCGCCTTTGGACAAAGAGGGAGGTTCATCCTGGAAGCCAATTCGCGGTCCACGTAATTTCCTATTGCTCCACTATCAATGTATGCCTTAATAGCATGCAAACGTTCTGGTTGCTTTGGGTTTACGAGGACCATAGGCATTATGAAGTGCGAGGTCAAAGAACTGTTTTTTAAGCTCGGCAAGCGGATTTCTACACTTGTCGGGCGAGGTCGTTTCCCGGCTCAGGCTTTTCAGAGTTCTTGGGCCTCATTACGAGTCCGGCGTTAACCGAGGCGGTAAAACCGCCTGGTTAACGCCGGACTCGTATTACCATTCCGCCTCCGTGACTCCCGGAATTACCGGGGCATCACAACCCCGGTTTTCCGGGAATCACGGAGGCGGAATGGTGTAAATCCCCATTCCCATTGAGTCCTATGGGACTCAATGGGAATCGGGATCATGGAAACACCGGCAGCATCTTGTAATGCTGCCGGTGTTTCCTCGTCCGCCTGCAGGCGGGCGGTGTTAAACCCGCCAGGTCAGACCTGGCGGGAACATCACCTCCCGCCTGCAGGGGTCGGGATCAGGCGGTCCGGAAACAACGGTGGCGGCGGGTTTACCGCCACCGTTATTTCCGGACCGCCACGATCGTAATGAGGCCCCTTGTCAGAAGCTCCTACTGTCTTCTTAGGTGGTTTTACCGGGCAATCTCGAAGAAAATGTCCAGAGTTTCCACAATAGAGGCACAATTGCATTTGTCGTCTTCTGTCACGCTCTTTCTGGGTTAAGGGACCATTTACGGCCCCAATCTGCATAGGTTCAACGGTGTCGACCCCTTTGGCGTTGCTTTGTGTTTTCGTGAATACTCGGCTTTCGAACCTGGATCGGTCCGCCTTTCTGTTTTGGAGCCTATGATCCAATTGGACCACCAAATCAATATATTCCAAACAGTCCTGAGGAGGATTCATGACCTGGGCAAGGACGTCTTTAAGTTCACCACGCAGACCTCTGTGAAATAGCGTGATCCTTTCATCCTCGGGCCATCTAGTTTCCACGATTAACCTATTAAAAGATGCAATGTAGGCTAAGAGGTCCTGGTTGCCCTGTCGCAGGGAGAGGAGTTCGTTGTCCAGGGCCTGCCTTTGGGAATGTCTTGCAAAAAGTCTCTCCATACTCGCCTGGAAGGCTGAGAAGTTCCGAAGAATTGGGTCATCCTGTGTAACCAGAGGGATCGACCAATCAGCAGCGCTGCCGCTAAGATACGAAAGTACAAAGGCTACCTTGGTCTGGTCAGTTGGAAAGGCTGCGGGTCTACAAAGAAAGTGCAGTCGGCATTGATTTATAAACACTGCAAATCTTTTAGGGTCACCAGAAAAGCGTTCAGGTGGTGCCAATGGCACATTTCCAGGTAGGTTGATTTGAACGGGATTGGTTGAAGTAACTGGGGTATAATTCCCCCGTGAGTTAGGTAGAGGAGTTTGCCCCGCTTGACTCTGTAATAACTGTCTGGCGAGATCGTCAGTTCGTTCTTTTGACATTATCAATTCCCTCTTAAGGGCGTTCGTTTCCTGGCGAGCAGTATGGACTTCAGCTCTTAATTCCCCCAACAACTGGGCCAAATGGTCTGTGTCGGAAATTTCCATAGCGCATGGGTAGGAGATTATGGGTAGGCTTCGCGTTCTATAAGGCTCACCTGATTCCCACGGAAGCGCTGACCCAAACTGGACTGCTACAGTTGCTTCTATGACTATGATGAGGCGTAGAACTCGGAAGACGCTCTGGGCAGGACCTCCGAATATTGACTGTCTGGCTTGTAAGGTGTGTTTTCTGCAGGTGGAAGAAAAAGGAGTAATTACAAGCTGGTTGGATAAGTTCTCCCACCAATCTTCTGCTTTTCCCACTTCTTGTTTCTCGACTGGTCTCCACGAACTCTCACCTTTGGTTTAGTAAAGCCGAGCTCTCCATCCTGCTTCTGGTGCAGGGGCGCGTGGAATCCAGTTACGTCACTGGATGATTTCAGTGTTTAGGCTCAGTGTCCTTTTGTGGCTTGTAATAGTCCTTCAGGTGCCGAGGAGCTGTTGGCGACACCACCACTGCTGTGCAAGAAGAGGCTCGTGAGTATAGAAGATCTGAGACCGCTTCTGAAGGAGCATCCTTTTATAATGTCCTCTTCTGTCTTTCAGGTGCCGAGATGCTGTGGGCGATGCCGCCGCTGTTGCACGTGCGGTGGCACGTAAGTATAACTGAATTGTGGCCGTTTCCAAATGGGCGCCTCTGATAATGTATTTTCCTTCCTTTCAGGTGCCGAAATGCTGAGAGCGATGCTGCCGCTGCTGCGCGTGAAGAAGCGCGTAAGTATAACTGAGTTGCGAACCCTTCGGCTCGGACACCACTAACAATGTCTTTTGTCTTCCAGGTGCTGGGATGCTGCCGAAGCGAAGGCTGCGGTGAACTCCGGTGTGATCACGGATGGATAAGGTAAGCGAGCGCAGCTGCAAGCGTGTTGCCCGTTTTCTAACCTTATGTCTTTATTTGCAGGTTGTCGGAGACTGGACTCTTGTGGCTGAATTCTGGTGAGTAGATGTTCCTGTGCCTTTTCTTCATTCACAGGTTGCTGCTCGAGAAGCTGAGGGTGTGTCTGGACCTGGAATGCAGGAGCCGACTCGGTGAGCGTCCCGCTGCTGTTGCAGAATAACGCGAAGCAGGTGAATTCTATCGGGCGTGGTTTAAATAGTGGAGAAGGGGGGAGGATTTGTAAAGAGGGAGGAGGGTGGTTGTAGTAGTGTGTGGAAATTGATTTTGACTAATAAGCGGCGACTGAGGTGTGAGGCATAGCGGGACAGGCACGAGGGCCGTCCCCTACGGCGTCACGGAGCGAGTTGGGTGGGGCCCTAGGCACCCACATACGACTGTTGGAGGGCACGGATTGGTTTGAGATCGCAGAAACCTGTGTAAAGGGGGGTTGTGGCTTACCTATGAATTGACGTTGTAGATCAATGAATAGATGAGGATCCCTACTAATTGAGTATTGAAGCTCGTTAAGTAGATGACGTTTTCCCGCATGGGGTAGCTAGGTTGTTTAGCGGTTGGGAAGATAATTGGCTGGTGAAGCTCCTCTGGAGAGGGGGCGTATCACACGCGAGGCAACACAGTGTGCGCAGTCTGATTATAAAAGTTTTATTGTTGATTACCTTGCTCCAGATGAGGCGAGAAGACAGCTGTGGGGTTCATGGAGGATAAAAGTGTGAGAAATAGCGCGCATTTGTAAGGTTTTGGAAATTGTACGTACTTACAGGATCTTGTAGAGGTTAGTGACGTCACCTATAAGGCTTGTATAGGATACCGCGACCATCTAGTGTCCATTGGGGGCGAAAAAGGGGTATGGGGAAAGGCGGCCGCGCACGGAGAACGCCGACCGCACTCGAAGGAAAAAAGGGGGGAGAGGCGGCCGCGCACGGAGAACACCGGCAGCACTCGACAAGGGGTTGCTTGAGAGGGAGAGGGGCCTGAACAGACAGTGGGGAAGGGAGAAGGAGGAGCTGGGCTGGAGGTGTGTTGAGTAAAAGGGGAGAAGGAAGGTGGAGCAGCCTAGAGGCTCGCCGCACAGGACCCAGAGCCGCAGGGGGCTCTGTGCACCACAGCCGAAGGGGCCATAGTAGTGAAATTGGAAAGAAAGGAATAACAAAACTATATTAGTGTAACATTAAAATTGCTCTTCTTTACAGCGGACAGTCGGAAGTCCCCAGTTTACGGGGACAGGTAAAAGCTTAATGATTGAGAAAATAGGAGTCTAAAATGGCAACGTATTATCGGTCGGGGGAGGAGCAGGATTAGGGTTCAGAGCAAGCGCTTTAACCACACCACTCCAACACATTTGCGCGACATTGTCACTGCAGAGAGAAAAGATCATAAAGTATAGTATAGAATGGACCCAAGGAACTGACAAAAAAAATAAGGGTACCATGGACGCCCAACGGCAGCTTCGATACATACACACAACACTATTTGCTGACATATTTGCATAATACTTACAAAGGGAAAAAGTTAGCAAACCATCTAGCAGTTTTCGATCTTTGGAAGATGTTTCAGGAAAGCACACTGGGGGCCCCAGGAGTGTACGCAGTAAAGGAGGTGAAAGAAGAGAAGATGGAAGGAGGGGATGTGGGTAAGACAACACAGAAACAGCTCTGCACAGTAGACAGTGAGGAGGAGGCAGAAGGATCATTTGCAGTGGCAGAGGCGAAAGTTAAAAAAGAAGGGGCAGAGGACGTGCCAATGGCTAAAGTAGTGAAGAAGGAGGAAGGGGGATTGTACCCACTAACAGAACTCAGAGAAGCGGCGAGGCAGCAACTAACGGCTGCTGAGGGATATTCCAACCCCGCGTACAGCCCCCCACCATACGCACCCCCAGATGAGTGTCAAAAATGAATGGGGGCGGCAGGTATGGTAGATTCCACCACCACACTGCTAGGAACGGGGGGGGGGCAAGAACATCCTGGGAGGTTTTGCAAACATAGGGCAAGATGAGTGGATAGCGGCACAGGTACTCCTGAAGCTACGGGGAACACTAACAAAGGAAGAGGAGGATACAGTGAGGGAAGGCAAATAAGGAAGAGAGGGACGATACACAAAAGGAGCACGAGGTAAGTAAAGAAGGAGAAGGGAGGCTGTCGCAGGAAGAGGAAGAGATACTAGAGGAAAGGTTGGCGGAATTGAGGAGCGTACGAAGTGCACTGATCAGACAGTTTCAGAAGGAAACACGGAAGAGACAGGAAGAAAAGAAGGGAAATAAACAAGAAGTGGCGAGAATGAAGGAACAGCTGGCGGGGAGGAAGAAGGAAGAAGAGCGCATACGAGTAATAGCAGGAAGAATGGCACGCACAGAAACTAGGGAGATGAGAAGGAAAGAGGAAGAAACGGAAGAGAATGATAGGGAAATGGAAATGTGGAAAAATGAGATATCTGATAGTGCACGAAAATATGAAGAAGGTAAGGTTATAGAAAGCATACTAAACAGGGAAGGGAGAACATGGGGGAGAAAGGAAGAAGAGGAACGGATAATAGAAAGGGTGAGTGAGGAGATATTGGAAGAGCTCCACCGGAAACAAGTGGAAATAGGTGACGAAGTAGTTCGAGAAGAAGAAAGAAGAGAGAGGAGAAAGGAGGATGGAGAGTGGAGAAAGGAAGCACCCGCGCAAGGACAAGGAGGTGGCATCAACATCAATGCAGAGGGTAGAGTTTGAAGAAGGTGAGTACGCAGATGAGGATTTAATAGATTTAAGAACAGTGACCGTAGGGGGGGAAAGCACAGAGTGGGGATTGGACTTTTCAGATGGATTTTGCAGCGAGGTAGAGGACGGTTCGAACACCAGCGGGAGAGATGGCAATAGGGAAAGTTTAGAAAAATTCTACATAACGCACACTAACTGCGGGTCACCATGGGCATGCGAGAGGAGGGGACAACAAAGCACAGGAGAAACAAAGGTGAGGGAGGCAACCAGGAAAACACTGCGCCCGCTGACACCAACCCCGTGCACACCCCAGACGTTGGCAGACTTAGGGACCTCCCAGGGCACAGACAGGAAGAACGAGCGAACACACCAACGATAGGACAAGAAGGTAATAAGAAGGGCAGGAAGGATGTAGGAGGTGCAAGGACAACCACCGGTAACATTGACAGTATTGAAGAATTACCAGATGTGGAGAATGACGATGAATATACTGACATGATAACACATAGGAGGGTAGGGGTAGAAGAGAGGGAGTACAATTTAATGCCACTACTAGAGAGAGGAGGAGCCAGACCACAATATATCCCCTGGAAACATGGCGATAAGGAAAATATAAAATGTAGGCTTCCGTCATTGAGCGCTGGAGCTGGGAAGTGGATATATGAGATGGAAAAACAAACTGCGGGGCAAACATTAGCACTGGGTGACGTGAAGGGCCTCCTGATTTCCATACTGGGGGATGCTGCTGATGACATTTGGAAGAGGGCGGGATTCCCAGGGGTGACAATACACGACACAGTACATGACGGGGCCCCATTCGCCAACTGCAGGCATGCGCTATGGCAGATATTGAGGGTCCAATATCCAGACACATCAGACATAGGAGCAATAGCGTTACACAAGATGCGTGAGAACGAAGATCCTGTTGATTACATCCAGGAGATTCAGGAGAAGTTGTGCTTGGAAACGCGTGAACAGTGGGATAAATCACCAGCAATTTTCTACCACATACTAGTAGAGGGGCACCCGGAGCAAGTACAGCGACAATTGAAGAAGTTGGTGGGAATAGAAGTGAAAGCATGGCCAGAAATACAACTGACAATAGTGCACTATTGTAGGATGTGGCAGGAAAAGATGAAACAAAAGGAGGAAGATAGGAAGATAGAAGAAGCGAAATTGGTCCAAAAGAAGTTATCAAAATATGCCATGGAGGGAGCAATGATGACAGCACCCACCCCCACACAGGCCACAGTGACGCAAAACACAACACAACAACAGATATCGCCGATGCAGCAAGCACAAGCAATGACACAGCAAATGCCTCCACCCCCACCATATACGGGATGGGGATATATGAAAATGGAAAATGGGTACTCAAATAACTACAGAGGGAGAGGCGGGAAAATGAGAGGGAGAGGATATGGCCCACCCATCTAACAACAAGGGGAAGGATTACGGGGTTATGGTCAACCAGGACAACAGGGGTACCAAGACAATATGGGAGGACTTCAATGGCAAGCACGGGAACCACCGACATGCTGGATATGTGGGTTGGTGAGACACATGTCACGCACATGCAGAATGAGACCGGCACAGACAGCTTGGGGGGAGGAAGGACAGCAAGGATCAATGGGGGAACAGCAAGTTTACCAACACCAGGGGACACAGCAACAACTGCCACCACAACAAGCACTGATACACCAACAACAACAACAGGCACTGCAACCACAACAGCAACAACAATCACACATGCAAACGTACACTCAAACGTACCAGCAGCCAATTGCAAACCAACAACAGCAGGTCCAAACAGTGCAGCAGCTCACACAAATACAGGACAATGCAATAACATCCACTGACACGCCTGTAGCACAGACTCAGCTAGGGAAGGTGACAATATTGGGTCACAACCCATACACAGGAAATGGCCAGTCACTGTACCCACAATAGGACAGCCCACAGATGTCTTTGATGTGTCCCATTCTATCACTAACACCTAACCCTGCGGAGGAACCACGCATACAGGTGACGATAGGTGACAAAAATGTTTCCTTCTTTGTTTACACCGGGGCCACTAGGTCATGCATAAGGGAGGGAAAGTTTCAACTGTCAGGCGACGCCATGAACACTCAAGGATTCTCTGGGGCTCGAGGGTTGGTTCCCTTCACTGACAACATCGCCTTATCTGTAGGCGATCATGATATGTCCCTCCCGTTGTTATACTCAAAACAGTCACCATACTAGGTAGGGACATCATGAGCAGATTGAATATGACTATCTCCTTTACTGACAAGGGGATAATATGCTCCAAACCAGGCATAAACATGCTCACAGCACATCAAATACTACAGGCTTACTGTGGCACAACAGTAGCCAGAGCAGAGCCAGTAGATGGAGAACTTTTCCAATACGGGACAGACATGGCAATAGCATGGTTACCAGGGATTGAAGGGAAAATATGGAAGAGGCCAGCAACTTACCTTTTCAGGCCCGAGATACCAGCCAGTTAAAAGGAAGGGACAAGGATGTCACTGAGCATTGAGAGCATTGTAGCAACACAAGACTACATTGGAGTACACTCCCAAGACAGGGAAGGGAGAGCATAGAGAGCGGTAATAGCACTGGCAGAGGGGTTCCGACTAACCCAGGTATCTGATGAGGAGCTCTTCTCGGATGATAAAGGTGAGGGGGTGATGGTGTTCGAGATGAGCGTTGACATATGGGCAACAGTGACATACAGAGACGTAGCACAGAAGATGGCGTTGGCGCTAGAGGCACCAGCCACTACGACTGTACCATTTTTCGAGGAGGATTTGGCAGCAGTCCCTGCATCTCTATGTACCACTAGTCCATATGACGTGGGCTGCATAAAGAACATTGGAGGGGTGAAAATAAAGTTGATAAAAGGAGCTATTCTGCCAAGGGTAAAGCAATACCCCTATCAAAAGAGGCAGATGAGGGGATATATGAAACAATAACAGCACTAATAAACAGAGGCATATTAGTACCATCAGAGTCTCCATGCAATACTGCTGTGTACCCTGTGCACAAGGCTAAGGGAGGGTCTTGGCTTTTCATCCAGGATTTAAGACCCCTCAACCACATAGTGGAAGCAGAATACCCTATAGCGGCTAAGCCGGCCACAGTACTATGTGGGATACCAGCAGAGGCGTCACAGTTTACCGTGATTGACCTCAAAAATGCATTTTTCTCAATACCTTTACATCCTGACTCACAAGACTTGACAAGTTTCACATACCGCAATACAAAATGGAAACACACCAGGTTGCCCCAGGGGTACTGCGAGTAACCATCTATCTTCAACAGGGTGATACAAATGGACTTGGGTAACATTGAAATGGAAAGCACGGTGCTGCAATATGTAGACAACATAATAATATGCAGCACCACAGAAGAAAAGTGCAGGAGAGACTCCATCAAAATACTTACAGTACTAGCAGAAAAGGGGTACAAAGTAGACAAGGAGAAGTTGCAGTACTGCCAAGAACAAGTGCTGTACATAGGCCAGCTCATTTCGCAAAATGGAAGGAACATTGCACCACAAAGGGAACAGGCCATAACCAACACGCCCCAGCCACAGACAGTGAGAGAACTACAGCAGTTCTTGGGCCTATGCAACTACTGCAGGGCTTGGGCTTTTGACTACAGCTCGTACACAAGACCACTGCTCGAGGCACTAATAGAAGCAAAGAGGGGGGGAGAAGAAGTTAAGGTGGACCACAGAAATGACAGAGGCATTCCAGGAACTAAAACATGCCATATCGACAGCACCAGTACTTGCTACCCCAAATTATGAAGCACAATTTTTCATCTTCTCAGCAGTAATGAGGGCAGTGCTGACACAAAAAACGAGTATGGGACACAAACCAGTAGCCTTCTACAGTGGACACCTGGACCTTGTAATGTTAGGTCACTTCCCGTGGGAACAGAGCCTGGCTACCGCTGCCTTTGCGGTAGAAAAATCATCATCGATAACAATGGGCTGTCCGACAACACTGTATGTAGAGCATGCCCTTTTTGCAATACTGAACAAACCAAAATCAACCTTGACCACTCAGAGGGCGTCAGGGTACAAAGTTATCTTGTCCAGGCCAGAGTTAACAATTGTAAGGTGCAACAACGTCTACCCAGCGAGGTTCGTAGCAGAGGTAGTGGAAGATGACAAATACTCTCATGATTGCACACAGGCCATTGACACTTACTGCAGCACAAGAAAGGTTGAGGAAAACGCCCTAGAGGGGGGAGAGATACTGTACATTGATGGGTCTTCAACAGTTGACCAAGGTGATGGGATACGCAGAACATAAGCGGCAGTGGTGAGACTGACAGAGGATTTAATATATGTCCCAGTGAAATGTGTTCAGTTACCCAAACACTACTCTGCCCAAGCAGCAGAATTAGTGGCCCTAATGTTATCACTAAAAGAAAGCATTGACAAGAGAGTAACCATATATTCCGATAGCGCGTACGTCACATCAACTGTACATTCTGGTTAATAAAATGGCAGCGAAGAGGGTTCAGAAGAGCAGATGGCACACCAGTGCAACATGCCTTACTACTTGCTGAATTAATTGAAGTAATTGAAGACCCCAAAGAGATAGCCTTGGTGAAGTGTCAGGCCCATACAAACAGGGATGACCCTATTTCCAAAGGTAAGGAAACAGCAGACGCACATGCTAAACATGCTGCGTATTTCAGTGAGATTTGGACCCCCCCAGAAAAAGAAAAAGAAAAAGGGAGGGCGGGGGGCAAGACAAATGTTGTTGAAGGAGGGGTACACTCACATCCCTGAAAATCAAATTATGGAATTACAGGCAGCAGCACCCATGGCATAGAAGGAGCTATGGGTAAAAAGGGGATGCACAATGTCCCCCACAGATGCATTATGGCAACAAAACAATACAGGCAAAATAGTGATGCCCCTGGCCCTATTGAAAACAGCCCTGGCCCAACTACACCATCCCGCACACACAGGAAAAGAAGTGATTGCAGCAAGGATAAAGGAAGGATGGTTCTGTTCTGAGCTAAGCTCGCATGTTGCAAACTTCATCAGTAATTGTCTTACTTGCCAACAATTTATGGCCGGTCACACGCTGCAAGTGATCAAAGGTGTTACACCCCGGCTGGAAGGCCCCTTCCTACACCTCCACATTGACTACGTTGACATGATCAATGTATGTCAAGGATACAGGTACATGATTGTGGTAGTATGCCCATTCTCAAGGTGGATTGAGGCCGGCCCATGCTCCCATGCTAACGCCTTCAGAGCTGCAAAGTTCTTAGTGAGGGGAGTGTTCCCGAGGTGGGGGGTATGCGAAGTGTTGCGGTCTGACAATGGTCCGCACTTTGTCAATGAAATGTTCCAACACATCACTGCCCTCCTTGGCATAAAGCACAAGTTTGGATGTGCATATCACCCACAGGCGAACGGCATATGTAAACGCCTCAATGGCCTCCTAAAAAAAGAAATAGTAAAAATTCAGCAATCTACCAAGAAAAGCTGGCTGTACTGTCTCCCCTTAGCCCTATTTGAGTTAAGAAACAGGCCAGGGTCGGATCCCCACCTCACACCCCATGAGGTCGTGACCGGACGCCAAATGCATCTCCCATTGACACCTCCATCAAGGGCTATAACAGATAGTGATTCGACTCAAAATGTTTTTGGTGATGAAATGTACGAATATGAATCTTCCTTGATTACTAGTGTATCTTTTATCTCTCAACAGCTCGAGCGGACGCGGGGAGGGTCGAAGAACATCCAGCAAGAAGAAGGAGAAAATGAATAACAGGAACAAGTGACAAAGTGGACAGTAAGTGAAGGCGATAGAGTGTTGCTGAAAAACTATAAGCGCTGGTGGAATAGCCCCCGATTCACGGGCCCCATCTGGTGGAAAAAGCAGCTCTCAGAGCGGTCAAGCTCTAAGATAAGAATGTGTGGACGTATTTGCATGACATCAAGCCCTACAAAGATCAGACCCGCCCTTGCGTCAATGACAGGGCCAACACAGCAGCAACAGCAACAAGCGACAGCGGCAGCACAGCCCCTGACCCCTCCCAAATCACAGACACCTCCAAGGACTCAAGTGGACAATTGCCCCTAGCTCACCCCATGGTCACGAGATCACAAAATAAGAAGAACACTGCCCTGATAAGTCCCGTCCAAACAAGCCCCACCCCTACTGCCACCTTAATGAAGGACATTGCCTAACAAATTGAAGAATTACACCACACGTGTAGACACGTGCATGTTCTCTTTTTCTTTTTTGTCGCGCACATGCAGGTACCGCAAAAGTACTGTTTTTAGTGTAAAGATAAGTGCGATAATTAAAAGCTTACGTTTTGCCCGGGAGTAAATGCTGCCCACAGAATACGATACCCTTGAAGCCCTGTCACATCAATTTGTGTACGCCGTAAAGAGACCAAAATATTTAAAGAAAAGGAAAATACATGTGTATTATAACACGTTCATTTTGGCCATAGAGCAATCATTACCACATCTCCACGAGCACTTACCAGCCCTGACAGATAGGACATTAAGGTACGCGTGGGAACAGCTTTTCACCTGGGCATCAAAACGTTTATTTTGATAGGAAGAGCTTGAATAATAAAGACCAACAAATTAATGAGCATTTTCTAGACATTTTCAGGTGGGCATATATATCATCAAAGGTAAAAAGCTGCAGGACCGCAGCAAAGGTAAGAGAAACATGCAGTGATATTAGCTATTGTAATAAAATGTATAGGTCTATTGTTTATCACTGGTCTACTTGCTGCCACTGTCTGGCAGGCACACTATGCTTCCGATGTCATGGCTGCACCACCTACTAATAAACCCCCTACCACGGCTGCGACAGGTACGGTATCAGGCGGTACAAGTAACGTAAGAGTAAAAGGGAAGAGGGTTAAACGTAGTGCAGATATTGATAATAATGGGGTAACAAGTGCTACGACAAATGGATTAAGAGCGCAGGACTGGTGACATGGCTAGAGAAGGATGAGGATCCAGTAACAATACTGCCACTAACTGCACCTACACTTTGTTATCAACACAATGGAGAAGTTCATGTTGGAAGGAACAGCAACTGCAAAAGAATAGTAATGATAAATGAGGAGGGTGCCGGTACAGCAGTATTAATGGATCACTATTGGGCTTGCGGAGAAAAAGCATACTACAGCTTGCCGCCATCGTGGGATTGAATATGCACTATGGTACACGTAAATGTACCATCCCTAGTAGTGCCACAGAAACATGTTAACATGGGGAGCTTCCCTAAAATGGACAAAGGGAATAAGGGGAAGAAAAGATCGGTGAAAATTGGAGAAGGCAAGGAAAAAATAACACAATAATATTGCCAAGAGTAAAAAGACAAGGAGAACCACTGACGGGGAACTACCTGTGGGGAAGATCGGAAACTGCACTTAGGGACATTCCGCCGGGACACAGACTATTCAGCAGAGCAGCAATGTTCTTTTCATCTATAATACATTCAGGACTGCAGGCATATACAAATGCAAAGTGGCTCCAGATAACAAGATGGAAGCTAATGATGACAATAAACTCAACCATCAATGGATTCAATGCGATAAAAGAAGAACTGAGGGCAGTACGAATAGTGGCACTCCAGAAAAGTTATGTGCTGGATCTCTTTACAGCAATGGAAGGAGGGGTTTGTGCAAAAATTGGAAGATCATGTTGCACATTTGTTCCTGCCAACGACGCAGATAATGGCACAGTTTCTGAGGCAGTATCACAACTGGCCAAGATTCACACCAAGATGGAAGAGGAAGCAAAGGGTGTGAAGAGAGATGGTAGCTTTTTTTCCTACCTATGGTCATGGATGCCATCCTGGATGTCAGATGGGCTCAAGTTAATAGCTGGGTGCATAATATTAGGAATGGCAGCCCTGTTAGGTCTGAGGTTGTGGAGGGCAAGGACAGCACGCACAACTGACGGAATGATGGAAATGATTGGTATGCGCGCCCTAATGCCAATAGAAGACGACAAAAATGCAGACATCATCTTGAAAGAAAGGGAGAGATTGCACAAGCAAATATTGGAAGCAGACTCACAGCTGCCATCAGTGAAGGTGGAGAACCCGAGGAACCCGAAGAATTATGTTGGGAAGTGGGTCTACTGCAAACCCGGGGGTGGATGTGTGTATATGTACTGGTCATTTGAAGACCATGTGAACCAGTATGGACATCTAGCTGGAATAACAATGGTTTGGGGACCACGTGGAGACAAGAGAGGAGATAATTTTGTGGTCGACAAGTCGACCAGAGGGGGGACTGAAGTGGGAAAATGAGACAACACACTCCCCCCATTCTAATCCAGACCCTGGCCTAGAGGATCACGGCCCAAGCACCCCCCGCAAGAGGAGTTTGACCCATTCACTTCATTACCTGACAACATGGTACCATGTGTCCACGGTCCCCACAAACAAGGAGCATGCCCAATAGCAGGCCCTGGTCAACACAACGTCTGCGACATGGACCAGCTCGACTAACGCAACAACCACGAAAACCCAACATCGTTAGAGATGCCATGACGACATAGCCAACTGACAAGAACACACATGCCACCAAGCACACTGGTCACTCACACATCAACATACACAAAGAACATACTCAGTGCTATGACGTAGCGGACTGGCACACCCACGGACGTGCATCGTTGTTATTTTTCACATAAGCCTCCGACCACACCTCAGAAACGCAAGATGCCTGAAGAGCGTGTGTATACGCTTGCCGATGCTTTGCCACCCCATCCCCATAGAAGACGCCATCATATATGCCTGCTGCTGCTTGTGACACTGTGTCATCCTGCAACACCCACATTATGGGTCATGTACTACCATCCAGAAGCTAGGCCTAAGTAGGCCGTAAGCAAGAGTCCCCAGGTAGGAGCCTCTCAGACAAAATCCCCCCAAGGAGAAAAGCAAAGCACTGATCATGCAGAACGAGCCCTAACGAGAGCTCACCACCAAGACCGCGATGTTTCAACCCACATGTCGCGCTCTCAGTGCCAAGGTTACACCTGCCACCGCCAAGCGCCACTCAGAGCTGAAATACAAATCAAATGCTCATAATTCTGCTCCAGCTACGGTCTCTCCACATGTGACCAAGCCGAACTGACAAAATGCCAAGCTCAACAGACAGAAAGTCGCCGGGGTCCCACGTCTGGGACACAGATTGCAACAACGAAGCGACAAGTTGGACCCCTACACCGATGGGAAAGACGTGATCATCAGCCACTAGCAAGACCTGTCCATTGTCCACCATTAACACATAGTTACACATTGTTGCCACCATCAGGTACATTGCGAGCTGGGAACGGCGATGGTCCCAGGCTTGGGGGCTCACAAGGGAACCAATCAGAATACAAGGGGCACCTCACTGATGCCATTTCAGCTAGCCAATCACCAAGGGTCCCCTTGTAACCAATTTGTTGCAGCAACTTTTAGGGACAACCCAAGTGTACCACCTGACCCGTCCTTACCCACTAATATTCCTTCATATAGTTAGCCATACTAACCCTACCACTCGGGGAGCCAACCCGAAGTGGCGATAGGTTTTGTGACGATTTTTCCCAGGTGACGTGAATAGCGCATCATACTACGGTAAAAAGGGCCTGCTTACGAAGAGAGCGTCTCCCCGGATGCATACGGGCTAAGAACAATCCCTGCCGTTATCCTAATAAACAGCAGTCATTACTTTTCTCTTGTGTGTGCCTCATACTCCTTTTGGGACGTGGGAGGAGTTGGGGCCTCCCTAGCCCCGGAGGTCCGCGGACGGCTCTGCCGGCCCCCAGGAAATCACCCCGACACACCCTATGGTATAGTTGAATTTTAAAACTGTGATTAATCTCACCCTGTAGTATAGTTGAATTTAGAAACTGTGAATAATCTGACCCTGTGGTATAGTTGAATTTATAAACTGTAAATAATCTCACCCTATGGTATAGTTGAATTTTAAAATAGTGATTAATCTCACTCTTTGGTATAGTTGAACTTAGAAAGTGTGAATAATATCACCCTATGGTATAATTGAATTTTAAAACTGTGATTAATCTCACCCTGTAGTATAGTTGAATTTAGAAACTGTGAATAATCTCACCCGGTGGTTTAGTTGAATTTAGAAAGTGTGAATAATCGCAGTGGTACAGCCGTAATACAGTTAATCATAGAGAGTATGTACAATTAACTTCCGGTGGTCTAGTTGAAGTGGGAAGGTGTGAATGAAATCATCCAACGCCAACTATAACACAGTTCAAACTAACCCAAACCATGAGCCCACCCAACCAACCAAGGTTTGCCGAAAACGACCCCCCTCGTGCTGGCCTCCCTTCCCGCCTGCCCTAACTCGCATCCCCACTTCCCCAAACCATCCTGCCCTCCACCATATCCCCTACCCAACCCCTATGCAAACACAAAGCCTAAGACCACTGCTCCTCCCATCCCCTCCACCCAACCTCCTACTATCATCATACCTGCTCCCCCGACTAACCGCCCACCTAGCCTCCAAAGCACACCCAGCCTCGCTACCATCCACCCCCCACTCCCCTCAACTCCCACCATCATCCCCCTCCTACCCCACTCCTTCCCCTCCCTAAAATCTGCATGCCTCGCCCTGGCAAGAACAGAAGCTGCTTCCCTTTCCCCCTCCAACACCCCTACCCTCTTTCACACACCAATCGCAACAAAAACACTGAAGAGAAAATGTACCTGGTCTCCCTCAATCTCTCAGTACTCATCACCACTCCTGTCTCGACCCACCTCCTCATCTTCCCAATCTTGATCATCACCACCCCCGGCTCACCCTACCTAACACCCCTCTCCCTTGAATTCTCACTGACCACAACTGAAACTCCTACACCCCACCTTCAAATCCTCTGACCCAAATCCAATCAACCCGTCACCCCAGTCCAAACCCTCACCCCCCAAACCCACCAACTCAACTGCCCGCCTACTCTTCCCATAGATCACCAACCACCCCCCTCTCACTCCCCATTTTCCTCCCTCTCCCCTCCAACCCCACACCTATGCAACTCCCTCATCATCCTCCTGTACCAAAGTAAATTGCATCCTTTTTAATGCCTCATCTGTAGCAAAAAACAGACACAGCATCTTTAACCTCCTCGCCTTTGACAAACCGGACCTGGTCTTTATCACAGAAACCTGGTTCGCTGACAACTTCACCCCTATCGCCAATGAAGCCTTCCCCCAGACTACTCCCTCATCCCACTGAACCATCCGTCTAGAGGAGGAGGAATAGCAATCGCCTTCAAGTCTCACTTCTACGCCTCAATCATCGACAACCAGCCATCCATTCCTCCCTTCATTCTACCACACCTTCCTAATCATCTACAGACCCCCAGGCTACGATAGACAATTCTCAAACAACCTCTGCAACTTTATTGCCACCCTCCAACTACACCATCCCACCCACACCCTTCTAGGAGATTTCAACATATGGCTTGACATCCCCACCAACCCTATGACCCACTCTCTGGTTGACACCCTAGAAGCGATTAACCTCCATACCCACATAAACGGGCCGACTCACTATAAAGGACACACACTTGATGCCATCTTCAGCTCCCACAACCTGATACATCTAAATCCCCACCCCTATCATCTGTTCCAATCACTTCATTGTTTCCTTCGCCATTCGCTCACCCAACCCGCTCCCCTTACCTGAACCAGAACCTCCGAATTTAAACAAATGCTGGAAGAAGCTAAAAATCCTTCCCGACCTAGCCGATGCACTCCTTCAGTCTCCTCCCCTTACCCGCCTACCCAATGAACACCTAATCTCTGACGCCTTTGACTCATGCCTCAACACCTCACTAATCCCGCTCACCTCCTCTTGCAAACCATCAGCTCGGCATGGCCTTTTTCCTAGATGGTTCACACCAGAACTGAAGACCACTCAACAACTATATAAATCCCTAGAACGCAAATGGCAGAAAGACAAAACAGCCCTGAGCAGATCCACCTTGGCCCGACACCATCGCCACTACAAGGCTGAAATCCGGAAAGCTAAAAAAGCCCATCACAACTCCCAAATCCTAAACTGTAAAAACCCCAGCAAAGAACTTCATAAAATCATCACCGAATTCACCAAACTATCATGTACCACCACCCTTCCAACCCCCTCACAATCACTGTGCGACTCACTCTCTCTACAATTTTACACCACAGCTCTCGAAAGAACAAACTCTCTAACCAACAAACTAGCTCTCTTACACCTACCAGGCAATCCACCCACCCTAGCTGCCCTCCCTCCGCCTGCGACCGCTACCCAACGGACCTTCGACTCCTTCATTCCAATATCAACTGACAAATTTCTCAAACTTCTCTCTGCCCGCAAACCGTCCGGCTCCCCGCTGGACCCCTGCCCAGCCACAACCCTCAAAGAAGTTCTCGCATCCACCTGCGCAGGAGAACACGCAAGAACCATCATAAACGACTCCCTCTCCTCACTAATTTTTCCCGACACGTTCAAAACTGTTGATGTCAAACCTCTTCTAAAAAACCCTTCCCTTGACCCTCTCAAGACAAAAATTCCTGCCCCATCTCAAACACCAGGTTCCTTGCCAAACTCATTGACCGAACCTCCTACTCCCAACTAAATGCCTTTGTCGAAGCCAACAATCTCCCAGACCCCGCTCAATCAGGTTTCTGAGCCCGACAAGGAACCAAAACCACCCTAACCTCAATCTGGGATGGCCATAAAAACACTGCTGATTCTGCGGGATGTGCCGCACTAATGCTTCTTGACCTATCCGCCGCCTTCAACACAATAAACCACTCAATCCTCTTTGACTGCCTCCACTCCCTGGGAATCTGTGGAAATGCTCTCAAGTGGATAGCATCCTTCCTCGACAATAGGAACCAAGTAACCCTACTCTCCACCTATGCTTCCCATGCCCGACCAGTCAACACTGGAGTTCCACAAGGAGCATGCCTATCAGCCCTCCTGTTTAACCTCTACATGTCCACCTTACCATGAATAATCCGCTCGCACAACATCCTGTGCTACAACTACGCCAATGACACACAACTAATCCTAAAACTCCTGAATTCAAAACCCAACTGCCAACCCGACCTCGCTTCCTGCCCCCTCGACATAGATCACTGGATGACCACAAACCACCTCTTGCTAAACCCCTCTAAAACTGAAATCATGGTATCTGGCAACTTCTTCCGCACCCAAGGTTTTTTTACTGAATTTGAGGGTGTCTGGGAATTGCCCATGGCAGATGGCCAGGGTAGTCCCTGGCCATCTGCCATGGGCAATTCCCAGACACCCTCAAATTCAGTAAACAACCTTGGATGCACCCTTGACTCAGACCTAACCCTCTCGCTCCAAGCCAACAACGTCTCCAAGTCCTGCCACTACCACCTTAAAACTCTTAGGCACATTTTTCCATACCTCTCCTTTCCCAACAGACTCTCCGCGATCCAATCAATTATTATGTCAAGACTGGACTATGCTAACCCCCTCTACCTCGGAGTCCACGCGTACCAACTGACTAAACTACAAAGAGCACAAAACGCTGCAGCTACTACTAGCACTTGGCCCAAGAGATCACATCTCCCCAGCCCTCAAACTCTGTACTGGCTTCCGGTTGCCCGAAGGGTGACCTTCAAAACCTTATGCATCTCTCACCGAGCAATGCATAAAACTGGACCTCAATATTTGCAAGACAAACTAAAACCATACCACGCCCCGCGCACTCTAAGATCAAGCTCTGCTGGCCTCCTAGTCATACCAAAAACCAACTCAGTCAGGTTAGGTGGATCATCATTCTCAGCCCTGGCCCCCACTCTGTGGAATGCACTTCCACGCCACATCCGACTCACCGAGGACCTCATGTCTTTCTGCAAACTACTGAAAACATGGCTCTTCCCCTAAAATCGACTCTTAACTCAAACTGGATAACAGCAATCAATGACCTTATCCCACTGCTGCTATATCATAAATAACAATTCCAGCACCATGATCCGAGCGAGAAATCGAAAACTAATAACCGCTAATGTAAATTAAAACGGATAAACTGAATAGAACGAGTGAAGTGGATGAAAGTAGTGAAGTGGATGAAAGGAATAAACTGGATGAAAGCAGTGAAGTGGATGACAGGAATAAACTGGATGTAAGCAGTGAAGTGGATGAAATTAAGGAAATGGATGAAATAAATGAAATGGACGAGAGGAACGAAGTGGGCGAGAGGAATAAAGTGACGAGAGGATGGAAAGGATGAATACATGATACGGATGGAGTGCACAGAATAGATAGAGTGCATGGGACAGATGGAGTGCGTGCGACGGACGGGTAGGATGGAGTGCGTGCGACAGATGACGTGGGTGGAATGGATGAAGTGGGTGGATTGGATGAAGTGGATGGAACGGATGAAGAGTGTAAAGCCAATGAAGAGTGTGGAGCGGATGAAGAGTGTGGAGCGGATGAAGAGTGTGGAGCGGATGAAGAGTGTGTGGAGCGGATGAAGTGTGTGTTGAGCGGATGAAGAGTGTGTGGAGCGGATGAATAGTGTGTGGAGCGGATGAAGAGCGTGTGGAGCGGATGAAGAGCGGATCAAACAGATGGAGTGTATAGAACTGAGGGAGTACATGCGAAGGATGGAATGCATGGAATTGAGGGAGTACATGTGAGGGATGGAATGCATGGAACTAAGGGCATGGATCGGACATTGTGCAAGAATGGTTGGAGTGCATGGAATGGACATTGTGCAAGAATGGTTGGAGTGCATGCAATGGACATTGCGCAAGAATGGTTGGAGTGAATGGAATGGACATTGTGCAAGAACGGTTGGAGTGCATGGAATGGATATTGCGCAAGAACGGTTGGAGTGCATGGAATGGACATTGTGCAAGAATGGTTGGAGTGCATGGAACGGTTGGAGTCTATGGAACAATTAGAGCACATGGATGGAATGGTTGGAGTGCATGGAATGCATCGAGTAGTCACTATGGATGGCGCAGACTCAACGGATGGAACTGTACAGACAAAGCCGACCGGAAAGACTGAGTGAATAAAACAGATAGAATAAATGGTTCAGATGTGCGCTCGGTCTCATGCACCCACTGAAAATCACCATATCACATCACCACGCTTACTCTCTTCTATACACCACCACTCAACTAGAACACAGCGATACTATGACACATTCGGTAAAGCTGTTCTCATGCCACGACCTGCCACGTACTCCCCATCATCCTAACTAAACACACCCGCCAGCCTAGGCGTTCTCCTCAGGCCTAACACAGCCAAAATCAGTCTGGTATCACACTGCCAGAACGAACACATACTCCTGATCTCCCAACCACTACACCTACCGCTAACAAGCAGCTATCATACGATCGATACACCTGCTGCACACATATCCGCTGCTCACACGCACCTTTGACTCTCTCTCTCTCTCTCTCTCTCTCTCTCTACTGACTTGAACTACGGTTCCCAAGGGCGTTCAACCTACCAGCGCCTTGAGATCATACCAATGGTACATAAGGTGCTATATAAATGCAAAGTAACATAACATAACATAACACTTGTGTTTTTGGAACTACAACATTTGTGCATGTAGGTCACTATGTGTACTTTCTGAAGGGATTTTGCAAGTGACATATTTGTGAATGTACTGCAAAACAGTTTCATCACTGTCCTGACCAAATTTATGAGCATTTTTAATCCACAAAAGCATGTGGATGTGTGGTACTCCTCTGGCTTGATATTCTTTTCTCCAAAAGAAGTGCTCCACTTCTCCGAGGGGAGGAATTGCTTTATTGCAAATGAAGTGCAGCATGGGAAGGAAGCGATGATGGAAGTATTGTGAAATATTTACTGGATCAAGAGAGCAAAGCTCTCCTGGTGTTTTCCTTTCTGCACCTGATTTGTTTTTGTTTGCTATGCGTAGGAAAGTGTGCAAGTCTTCCCATGCATACTCTGCACAACTTAAAGTGACAAACCATGTGGGTGGGCTAAGGTTGTGTAGCATACACCGTACATCTGAGTGCTGTCGGAACCAGTACTCTTTCATATCACGCCTGTTCGCCAAGAGATTTGTAATACTTGACTGTAAAACTTTGTCCTTCTCTTGCCCCTTTTGCAATAGCTGTGTAGCAGACATGTTTTGAAAATGGGAACCTGTTTTCAGAGTGTGGGCAACTCCATAACATAGCGTTGCCAGTTCACATTCAAAGAGGAGGTGGAATATGTACTCCACGTTCTGTCTAAATCTAGGGTCTTCAGAATACATTCGTAAACAGCGGTATTCTGATGCTGTCATTTGTGTGCATCTTTCTTCGTATCTTCCACCTTTTCCAGTTGGGAAGAGTGGAGGAAAGGCTTGTGCTTCTACACTTTTTTTTTCCCATATACTGATTGGCGCCCCTTTGGCTTGCTGCATTTGATATGTTTCTAGTGCATCATCTATGGTGTCTTTGGAGTGCAGTGGGTGAATTGTGTAGTGGTCTAAAATATTGGAGGCTGCAATAGGATCTAGACGCTCAAATTAGCCAGTTGTTGGGGGGTCCTGAATTATTTCAGTTGTTTCTCTCAGGTTTTCTTCAACGTTTATTTCCTTGTAGTATTCATTGTTTTCTTTTAGGTATTGCAAGGCTGCCCTAACTTTGCTTAAGTCCACTAGTTGCTGCTAAATTCTTTGTCCTTTTGTAGGTACACCATTTACTATGGTAATCAAAGTCTCTTCTATTGGCCTTTGCACTCATTACACGGTAGGCGGTAAGGGTTTACTGGTACCGGTAAGGGCACCGGTACTGGTAAACCCTTACCGCCTTACTACGAGGTCCCTTTGCGGGTCCTCCCTTAACGCCTGGTTTTTCCAGGCGTTAAGGACGGGACCCGCAAAGGGACCTCAGAGCATATCTCAGAGCTAATTACGGTACCGCAATTTGCGGTACCGTAATTAGCACCTTCCCCATTCCCATTATGCCCTATGGGGCAAAAATGGGAATGGGGAAGGGTAAATGGGGATTGGGGAATTACCGCCCCCGCTCACCTTGGAGTAGGGCGGTAATTCCGCCATCCACCAAGGCGGACTCGGTACGGTACCGGCGGCAACCATGGCGCTAATAGCGCCATGGTTACCGCCTACCGTGTAATGAGGCCCATAGAGTGTCTACATTTTCTTTGAGATCTAATGGTAAATAAACTACTTTCCCACTAATGCCTCTCAGTAATTCGGTGGAAGGCAGTTTTTCAGTTTTCGGTTGAAGTCGTATTATTGCTTGAAATGGGTGCACTGTTTGAATTATAATGCTCTCATACAAATTAAGCTGCTGCAGTGCGTTTGGCAGTAGAAATACTTCCAAATTATTACTGATTGCCCGTGAAGGCCTTTGGTTATTGTCAAGTTTTGCAGCGCAGTATGTGTACAGTATGGAGGTGGTCGTAAATTCGTATTTGTTTTCAGCTACAAAGTACAGAGTTAATTGAAACCATTCCGATTCCTCATTGCCTTCTATTTTCTGCAGTATTTCTATAGTTTTGGTGCTCTTTCTATAGAAAGTTCTACGACAACACACATATACTTGGTTTGGCATTTCAGCTGCTGTGCTTTTGAACATTTGTATTTCTTTTCTGTATGGGTCATATAAAACGTTGATAGCGGCAATGTTGTCAGTACTGTTGTCTGAAACTGCTGGAGTTTGTAAGTGCTCTTCAGTTCCACAATATTTCCTTTGGATGTGCTGTATTTTTTCAAGCACTTGTTTGGCTGTACCGTGTAGGAGAACATAATTTAAATGTTGCAGCACTACAGCTGGACTTTTTGCATAGTACAGTTTGTAAACTAGATTTCTGACTGTTGAATGGTGGGTTGCTAACATTTTGATACAGTGGAAGATGCTTTTGCAAGCAGGTCCAGAAATACAGGCTAAGAAATGTCCTTGTATTCCTGTGTAGTTGCGCACTGGGTGGGCAGGAGTCCATAGTTTGCAGTATTTTTATTTTTATTTTGTTGTTGCCTTTGACATACTGATTGAGGAATTGCTGCAAAGATTTGATTAAGCATTGGCGAACGTTACACATTGATGTGCACGGCCATTTGTAGGTGAGGCGTGTTGGTTTGGTGGAATGGAGAGTGACATCTAAGTTTGATGGGGATATTTCTGAAAGCAGTGTTTCCTCTTCCATTATGGTATTGTGTATCTTTTCATACCCTCGTCCACTCCGATGTAAGGCAATTTGCTTTGTTTGTTCTTGTTTGTATGATTCTTCATTGAAGTATGGCTCTCTGTTGGTGGTGCGACTCCACTCACCTGTACAGATGTGGCCAAAGGTATGTATGCTGATATTGAGTTTGTTTCGCAGTAGTGCTTGCTATTTACCAATTAATCTTGTTAGTGGTTTCATTCTGTTCAAAATTACTATAAACAATTTCCGTTTTACGATCATTGCACTGTCTACAAGAGCTTCCAGGATGACTTTTCTGTGGTAGGTTTAGAGGGTTGAGCGTGATTTCTGCCCTCTACTTATAAGGTTCTGAAGGACTCTGTAGTGGAAATGTTTTTGTTAAAGTAATTTTTTGGAATGCTTGCTTGTGCTAACATTACCATATGTACGTGCTCTGTAAGCAGTCGTGCAGTTTTTAGTTATGGACATTATGGTTACAGGTAAAACCGCAAAACCCCAGAAATTCACCAGTTGTGGTAAGCTAAGCAACCGTAACTCACGCTACGACTGTGCACTGCAAGGACTGTCACCCATGACATCAAATATGACATCACAAATGTCATTGATGACATGACTGGTGACATCACATATGTGGCTCCCTCTTCTTTTGTTCAGTGGCATATGTACACTGGGTGCTTTACTTCACTGGGAGTCAGGAACTAGAAATTGAAAAGGTACTATATCTGTTGACCCCATTGATCCTTCTCCTAGTTATTCTATTGTTCACTTCAACATCTCGGTCCCTCCACCATCTGCTCTTCCTCTTCCCTCTTCAATTATCAAGAAGAAATTCAAGCAGGACTCTCTTGCCATTTACCTTTGTGATGTATGGACCTCTCTTTTGTCTCTCTTCCCTATCGATGCTTCTTCCATTGGCCATGCTTTTTTTAACTTTCATTAGGCACTTATGGCTCCTTTGCACACACATTCACACCCTCCCATCCCCGTTCACAACCCTGGGTGATGTTTGAGAGACAGACCGTCAAAAGAAACGTTTTTGTGACCTATGATGCTTGTGCAAATCACTGACCTTGCCCTACTCCTAGCCTACACAAATTCCTTTGCTTCCCTCATCTATGCAATAGACTCTGCCAAATCATCCTACTGCATGAACTTAATCTCCTCCCTTCAAAATCAGCACACTTTTATCTACCCTCCAAGCTCTGCTCAACCTTCCCTAGCCAATAGCAATTTCCTCCTTCCTTTCTGCCAGGGCCATCTTAAGCCATTTGGGGGCCCGGGCACGGACACCTCTGGGGCCCCCCTCCAACAGACCAAAGGAATTAAGGGATTAGAATATCTAGTGCGCCATACCCCATGTCATGATAACAACCCATAGCTTGATATGCTGCCTCGCAGAGATTAATATAAACATGGTAAACTCCCTTTCAGGTACCTTACCCTCTTCATTCATGTTGTAATCAGAGTGATAAACAAGTAGCATTTCAAGGGCAACATTAGCAGTCTACGACAAGGGTACATATGTTCAAGCATAGGTACAGCAAACATTTCATCAATGGCAACCACGTGGAAGGTATACTGGACATAGTATAACTGCAGGACACAGATTTTATGACAAAGGTACACATAATCCAGAATAGTCAAACGACTCAGATTAGCTGCCTCAGAGACATCAAAAGTGCTCAAGCAGGCGAGCAACGGGAAGCAATGATAAAACTACACATACCATAGCATAGATAGTGGATGACGATTTGAAGATACCAGGAAGGTGTCCGTATTCCGACAGACTGAGATTAGAAGTGGGACATAGTTTTCAAGCAGTGTTTGCATTCAAAAGCAAAGAAACAGGTGACTGTGGTGTGTAATATATCAATGCTCACTATCATTATAGAGGAAGCAACACTATATGTAGCCAGTGAAACCATGAGTGAGACTTTTTTAAAGATCATACCCTAAGAACGAAATCACTCTTAAGGTCTGACAATTTTGAAAGGTTTAGGGACTTGCAATTTTGACAGGTGAGGAAATATAAGATTAAATGAGGCACCCAGGATCACACATTGATTAAGAGGTGAAGATGGGATTCGTTCCCACTTTGCAATTTATGCTCTTTACCAATTTCTTTTCTAGTTTTTACCCTGAAGTAAAATAATCCCATTTTACAGAACTGACTTGGAAAATATTAAAATCACATAACCCAATATAAACATTTTTTTTAAAAAAAAACGTTATAGAAACATATGCTAAATGGAAATGATTCTAGCTCTATTGTCTCCATCATCAAGGAAAGTATATAAATACCAGCATACTGATGGGTATGATATGATAGATTATTTATGACAAGCTTAATACCCAGATGTTTCTAAGCGGGCACCCGGGGATCGAACCTGTGTTGCTCAGTGCCATCTTGCTTCCAAGGCAAGCACGTTGCCCCTGTGCTATCCTCCCGAGACTACGCGTGTGATCTTAAAAGATTTCAGATAGGTTTCTTTTTTGTTTTTTAAAGCTTTAAATACACCCCAAACACAGGCTTGGATGATGGTATTTAAAAAGGTGCAGAAAAACCTTAGAATTGTACAAAAAAGCCAACCGTTTTGTTGTCACATAAGCAGACCTTAAAATATGCTTGTATGAAACCTGCAATATCTTGTCTGCTCTCTTCTGTCTAGAACTCCTTCCACTCAAATGGCCTAGATGTTAGGAAAGATCAGGTAATTGGCCAAACAATGCCACCAGTATGTGAGAAGTAAACCTTTTCATAGAAGGCAGTGCAGTACTGTCAGTAATATAAGATTTGTCCAGGATCACTGTATCATCTGTTGGCAAAGCCAGGATGCGAGCATGAAGGCTTTGGTTCCACAGTCTGGAATTTCTCTAACACTTTATTGTCATCATTAGAGGTGCCTGCCTAGGTTTTAGAACTCCCCATCTAAACAAACCAATTGCAAGACCTTCACCATACGGATGCTATGTTAGTTTCTATAGCAACCGCTATCTGGTGCAGGTACACTGGTGATGATAACACCTCGAGTGCTATAAAACAAAGTACATATACATGCAGGCTTAACAACTTCATACATTCGAAACGCTGTGTCGGACTTGCTGCAATTTGGTAATCTTGCATATGAATGCATATCTCAGCAATGAGTGCTTAACACACTGAGCTATCCTCTGAACCATAGGGGCACTCAAATGTATCAAAATGTATTTCAACTTTGGCTATTGCACACGATCAATATAATCCCCACTGAAAGGTGAGAATGCTACAGGTGTTGTGCCACGCAAACTATGTATACCACATTGAACAAAGTATTACAGGATGAAAAGATCAGAACAACAGACAGAAAATAGGTTTAGCCTTAGCAGCACACCATAGAAAATCCTGATGTGTGACACTTCATTTTGTTGACTTAGGGAAACTGACTTTTTTTTAAGAGGGCTCCTTCTTGGGGCCCCCTCCAGGGTGGGGGCCCAGGGCAAGTGCCCCTTTTGCCCTCCCATAAAGACGTCTCTGCTTTCTGCTACTGATTTCCCTATAGAATCTGTAAAGTTATTGACACACTCACAGCCCTCATCTCTCTTCATCACCCACCCTCCTCCTGTCTCCCACCTCTCCCTCTACCTCTTGTACTCCCGACTACTTCTCTTATCTCTCCTGCTAAATTAGCACCCATCTTTCGTAGAGCCAACCCATTGTGCGCTTCTATTGACCCATTTGCTCCTCAAATGGCCAAAGACCTAGTCCCAATCACTTACCCTTTTCTATCTGACCTCTGTAACCTCTCTCACTTTGCTGGACTCTTGCTTGCCTCCTTTAGATCTGCAACTGTGCCTAGCCCCTTTGAAGATACCCTCTGCTGGCCCAAATGTTCAGAGTACTATCACTCCGTTTCTTCAACCCAGGGACGTCGATTCACCAAAATTCCAGGGGTGGCAAAAGTGACATCACAGACCTGATGACATCACAGGAAGGAATGTCACTTGACCTTTGACCCAAAAGACATCAGTTCCTCTTTAACCCTAGTGACATTACTGAAAGTGACTTCAGGATGTAAACAAAGTAGAGAAACATAAACATTTTTAAATACCAAATATGTACTCAAGCAACAATATTTTAGATACCAACCACATTTTAACAAGGTTGCTGGCTTCGTATGCCATGGATGGGGTCTTGATATGACAGGGTTAGACCCAAAAGTACAACATAGGGCGAAGGCAATATTGGTTCTAATATCGGGTTTGCTATTTGAAGATTTAAATATATCTTTAAGCAATAATCATGACAAAGCATTGAGCAATTTTGGGGAGTGCTGTGACCTGATTCTTGTTAAAATGGACTTAGACAAACTTACATTGACGGAAAGCCCAGTGAAGATATACAACAAAATGAAAATTGTAAAATGAGGAAAGATATACAGAGAAAGTCATTGTATAAACCTCAAGGGGTGCTAATCACACAACTGAGGCAACATAAGGAGACAGACCTCTGTGATGAGATTCCCAAGGCCAAGATATTGTTAAATGTATATGTGCTTTCGTTTTAAATTACTAGGCTCCCTAAAAAGGTGTGGTCCCATAAGAGGGATCCCTTGGCAAGAAATACATTGTTGGCTCTGTAAAAAGCCGGGGGATGCGGAAACGCTGAAACATTGGCCGAATGACTGTTGTGCAACACTTGGGCCACGGAAAGTGTGGTTGAGAAAGTCTAAACAGTGAAGCCATGTGGGCTAGGCTCTTGAATGGATACTCTATCTCAATGGCCATTGCTTAAGTGAATATTTTAATAGCGATTGTGAGAAACTTGGAGGTGTCTCACCCGCTGGTCACCGGAGATCTGTCAAGTGGGACACTTGATGGCGATACGCAGTATCCCCTTCCCTGTAACACCTTTTCCCCATCCTACCAGGTAGGATACTTAGGAACTCATTTCCCCTCCCCTTTCCTGACACAAACACTTTCTCATGGACAGCTCACCGTGAGTGAAAATTGACTAACACCATAGCCATAGACCTGACTAGTCCCAATACAGTAGTTAGGCAAGGTCAAGCAATTACTGATCATTACACACACCTGCCTTCCATCACACTTCCCCACGTGGATAAAGGGGGAGCATGAAAGCACACTCAGAGCAAGGCAAAGCACATGAGGAAGCAGCAGTTCCAAGATGCCAGTTTAATACGAGGAGAAAGACGGCGAGGCCAGAGAGGGTTGCAAGGAGGGTGTTAAACTCACCTGGTCTCTGCGGAGGTGTGGGGGCACGGTTGACGCCCTCCCAGGAGTTACATCACCCCCTTCAGGTTTCTCCCCCTGCGGACAAGCTGCGGGCAGCGTCAATTTTTGGCACTGCTTCTGCGTGGATATGAGAAAACGTGAGTGCGCTGATTGGTGACTGTTGTACCTCCCAAACCCTTCGACCCAAAGTGCGATTTCTGTGGGCACGTACCAGCCCATAAGGCTCACCTGGTAAGTATGAATGATGAGCTCACTGTCCTGCTACTTCTGGCAGGGGCACTTGTTGATGGGATCTAATTCCTTCACTGATCCCTGATGACTAGTAGTCCAGTCCAGCTGCGACTATGCTCCTCCGGTTTGGTGGTAAGTTTTACTCAATGTCTCTTGCCTTTCCCCCTTTCTGCTTTCTCTCAATGTCTCTTGTCTTTTCCTCTTTCTAGTTTCTGCCTTGATGTTATTGCTCTCAATGTTGTTTTTCCTGAATAACGTTCCTCTCTATTTTCTTTCAAATAGATGGAAATGAGGCCCAACAGCTGCTGTGGAGGCACAGAACGCAGCAGAGCACAAGATGGATGATACCGCAATGTCCGACAACAGGTGAGTGATTGTTTAAGGGAAAGCGCAAGGTTTGATCGTAGCGCGACCTTAAACTTAATGTCTGTTAAGTGTCTAACCATGCCTTTCACTTTTATTTGCAGGTGCTGCGGTTGCGGGTGGAGCGCATCGTTCCGCAGTGCCAAGATGATGATGTCTGCGCCCCGAGATGTTTGAAGGTGAGCCGCGGTGCCAAGATGAAGATGTCAGCGCTCCGAGATGTTTGCAGGTGAGCCGCAGTGCCAGGAAGAAGATGTCTGCGTTCCGAGATGTTTGCAGGTGAGCCGCAGTGCCAGGAAGAAGCGTACAGGTGAGAGCAGGATCCTCCAGGTGGTTAGTATAAGGGCAGATGACAGGACTTCCCAAGGTAAGTAGAATCCCAGGCGGCGGTGAGCGTTACGCTGCATGGAAGTGCAGAATAATGCGGAGCATCTGCCTCAGGGATTGGAGCATCTTATATAGCTGCGATCGTGGGCACGCCCACTAGGCTTGGCTTTCCTGCCACACCCTGCCACTCCTAGTGAGTCAGCAGGTGCCAGGCAACCCAATAGCAGCAGCCCCACCCAAGAATGCACGTGGGGCTGCTGTGAAGATGAAAGTTCCAATGTTAAACACACAGTACACCAGAAATGAGGTGCTATGTCCACAATAAAAGTGTTTTTTGACCCAAATTAGTTATCTTATTTATTGTTCTTTATGAGCCTGACGCCAAAGGTGCCAGGACTGTGTCCATCAGGGCCCCCTGTGTGTGTGACCTTGTAAGGTCTGCACCCTTGGCCAGATGACCATGACAGCGGGAAGTGCCCTTAACCTTTTCAGACGTTTACTTTCATGAGCCTTGGAAAATAAGAAACCTAAGACCTGGAATTAAAGCTGAAGAAACCCGTATGGTGTGTCGGAGGTACACCGTGCTCTCCCGCATCGATAACCAAGGTGAGGAGGAGAGTTTGCCACTGTGGTACTGTCCTTGGCTCCTACAACAAAGCAGCACCAGTAAAGTCAGCACAGCCAGGGAGACGGGCAGACTGATACCAGACCGGCTTGTCTCAGAACCAAAGTTGCAAGTGTCATGATGCCTCCTCCAAGGAGCCAGGTTCGACCCAGCAACCCCAGAGGCAGGCATCATTTCCCCCAGGGGAGTGCCAGCGGGCCCAAGCTGGGGCCCTTTGGACTCAGTCCTGGCGCCTTAGGTGCCAGGCTCATGTTGGACCTCTGTCCTGGCGCCTTAGGCACCAGGCTCATAAAGCTAGACATGTGTTCAAGTGTTTTAATGTGCACTTACCTGATGCAGACCATGCTGCCACATCCAGGCCCTCTTGAGGCCTGAATAGGAACTACTTTACCTGTGGGACTACTTTCCACCTGGGTGTGGTCGGGGAAGGATACATACCTGATCGGAGGAAGGATACACACTTGGAACTTCTTCCAAAGCTATTTAAACCACACCCGATCAGCAACTCACGCTTCGCGTTGTTTTGCTCCTCGCAGCTGGACGCTCACCATGTCAGCTCCTGCATCTGGACTTCAGCCACGCCTGTCAGCATCCTGGGTCACCTGCAAAGGGAGACAAGAGACCTACCAGCTAATCTGCACCACGGAGACATCACTGACAATCCTGAAAGGGAAGACATCATTTTTAAAAGCATTTCGTTACGATCGCTGCAGCGCTGCATTTCACTCACCTTTCCTGGGTTCCTCCATCTTCAGCAGCGATCATCCGGATACACAGCCACTTCCCAGAGCCTAGAGAAAAAGACAAGAATAAGAGGTGAGAGAAGGAAGGGAATAGGAAAAGCTCAGTTTCCTTCTAAGACTTACCTGTTGGGTCATTCCCATTTCATTTCGGGTCTTGCTGCTTCCAAGCAGGACCCCGGCCCCTATGGGGAAAAAAGACAAAGACATTAGATGAGCCAATGCAAAAACATTACTTGAGCGCTCATCTAGGACTTACCAGATCTTTACTGGAACAGCACGTTTCACTTCGGGTCGGCGCCATATCTCCGGCATTCCGAACCCCGGCCCCTATGGAGAAAAGACATCAACATCAGCGCTTTGTTGCAAGAAGTCTCCAAAGGAATCTTCATTCATCACCTGAAAAAAGACAATGAACATTATTATTTAAAGCTTGAACTTTTGAACTTGCAACAGAACTTTTACAGCGCCTTACCAGTATAATCAAGCTTACCTGAACTCCCATCCAACCTCAATCCAGTGAAGTAACTGGGTTCAACGCGCCCCTGCGTCAGAAGCAGGATGGAGAGCTCGTCCTTTCAGACCCTAAGGTGTGACTTCACGGGGAATCGTGGAAGGGTATCGTGGAGGGTTGGAAGAGAGTGGGAGGCTTGAGCATAACTCAGTCAGTAGGTAATACTCCCTTTTCACGCACAGGGGAATATTCCTGCGAGCCAGAGAAGCCAGAGTAGAGGGCCCTTTCTGTCCATCTTCAGAGTCCTGCGCTTCACCATTGAAGAAGCATCAGCACTCGAAGCCAGACCTGCGCCTCCGTGGGAATCAGGTGAGCGTTACAGAACGCGAAGCCTACCCACAATTTCCCACTCGGGCGCTATGGAGACTTCCGAGACTGACCAGCTGGCCCAGCTTTTGGGGGAATTACGGGCAGAGGTGCACTCAGCCCGCCAGGAGACTAACGCTCTCAAAAGAGAACTGATCTTATCTAAGGAAAGAACTGATGACCTAGCCAAAAGGTTATTACAGGCCCAGACAGGGCACACTCCTTTACCTAATTCCGGAGACATTTCCACATCAATGGGTTTGAGTAACCCGGTACAAATTAATCTACCTGGACACATGCCTTTGGCCCCGCCTGAACGTTTTGCGGGGGATCCCAAGAAATATGCCGTCTTTATGAACCAATGTCGTTTACACTTTCTATGCAGACCCGGAGCCTTCCCTAACGACCAGACCAAGGTAGCCTTTATACTATCTTACCTCAGTGGCAGTGCTGCCGATTGGTCTATTCCATTGGTAAATCAGGATGATCCCATTCTCCAGAATTTTCAGGGCTTCCAGGCCAGCATGGAAAGATTGTTCGCTCGACACTCTCAAGGACAGGCCCTTGATAACGAACTGCTATCCTTACGACAAGGTATTCAGGATCTTCTGTTCTACATAGCCACCTTTAACAGACTGGTTGTGGAAACTGGATGGCCAGAAAGCAAAAGGATCACATTGTTTCATCAAGGCCTGCGCGGAGAGCTTAAGGATGTTCTAGCTTAGATAGTAAACCCACCCCAGGTCTGCGCAGACTACATTGACTTGGTGGTTCAACTTGATCACAGACTTTAAAATAGAAAAGCAGATTGGTTCAAGTATGAAAACCGAGCACCGATCAAAACCCACGCTACCTCCAAGAGTACCGACGTATCTGAACCTATGCAAATCGGTGGTGTTAAAGGACCATTAACGCAGAAAGAACGAGAGAGAAGGCGGCAAATGCAACTTTGTCTGTATTGCGGGACTTCCGGTCACTTTCTTCGAAATTGTCCAGTTAAACCACTTAAGAAGGTGGTTGGAGCTACTGATAATGAATTAGAGAAACCTGATTCGGGAAACGACCTAGCCCGGCAAGCGTAGGGGTCCGCTTGCCGAGCTTGAAAACTAACTCTTTGACCTCGCATTTCGTCATGCCAATGGTGCTCGTGGACCCAAAACAGCCTCAGCAGTTGCATGCTATAAAAGCATACATCGACAGTGGAGCTATTGGAAATTACATAGACTGTGAATTGGCTTCCAGGATTAAGCTTCCTCTCCGCCCGAAAGTAACCCAAGATGTCATTACTACAGTAGATGGAACCGAAATAGCCTCAGGGCCTGTAACGCATTCCACTGTTGAAGTGACACTGGTGGGTCAGGATGGACATCGGAAAGCAATCGTGTTTGATGTGATCAAGGCCCCACAATTTCAAGTAATTCTTGGAATTCCTTGGTTAGAAACACATAATCCCAGAATTGAATGGCGAGCAAAGAAGATAAGATTTCCTGATTGTGAACCAACTTGTTATCCAAGAAATCCAGCTATGGGTCTAGCCACAGCAACTTCCACCCCTGTACAGCTACCGTCAGAATACCAAGAATTTCAAGACGTTTTTCAGAAAGAGCAGGCTAACACGTTACCTCCCCATCGGTCTTATGATTGCCAGATCGATCTGGTACCCAATGCTCAACTACCTTGTAGTAGGATTTATGCTCTTACGGAACCTGAGAACCTGCATTTGCGTCAGTATTTAGATCAGTACCTAGCCAATGGTTTTATTCGCCCGTCCAAGTCTCCTGTCTCTTCAGCTCTGTTCTTCGTGCCAAAAAAAGAAGGCGACCTTAGAACGTGTATAGACTATCGCGCCCTAAATCAAATAACGATTAAGAATCGTTATCCTCTGCCCTTGATCCCTGAGCTTATCGACCAGGTGAAAGACGCTTGTGTGTACACCAAGTTAGATCTCCGAGGAGCTTATCACCTGGTGCGCATAAAAGAAGGCGACGAATGGAAGACTGCATTCCGCACCAAATTTGGGCTCTTCGAATATCAGGTGATGCCCTTCGGTTTGTGCAATGCACCTGCTGCCTTTCAGTACTTTATGAATGATGTTCTTCGGGAACTTATCAATGTCTGCGTCATTGTTTACATTGACGACATCCTGGTGTACTCTTCTTCAGAATCTGATCACAGAAAACATGTTAGGGCAGTTCTTGAGAAACTGCACCAGCACAGTCTATTTGCAAAACTCGAAAAATGCGTTTTTCATACCACAGAAGTTGAGTTTCTCGGATTCATCCTGACACCTCAAGGAGTCCGAATGGACTCGCGAAAGGTGGACGCCATCCTCAAATGGCCATCTCCAAGCTCGGTGAAGGGAGTTCAGAGCATGCTCGGCTTTGCCAATTTCTATCGAAGATTCATCCCGGAATTTTCCCGAACAGTCCAACCCATCACCGCTCTCCTAAAGAAAAACAACTTCTAGACTCTTCAACCTTACTGGAATGGAGTCAAAAGGGTCCTCATTACACCGTTAAGGATGACTTACCCTACTTCCAGGAGCGGTTGTTTCTGCCAAGTAAAGAATTGCAAGAACTTGTTATTGCCCATCATCATGAATCTTTAATGGAAGGACACCCTGGTATCGCTAAAACGGAGGAAAAAATCAAACGCCACTTCTGGTGGCCTTCTTGGAGAAAAGACATAAAGTCTTTTGTACTGTCTTGTGGAATTTGCGCCCAAAACAAGGCTCAAAAGAAAAGGCCAGCCGGCCTACTTCAACCCTTGGATATTCCACTGGCACCATGGCACAGCCTGTCAATGGACTTTATAACAGATCTGCCTCCTTGTGCTGGTTACAACACAATCGTTGTAATTGTGGACCTATTCTCCAAAATGGCCCACTTTATCCCTTTAAAGGGTTTGCCTTCATCTTCCACCTTGGCCAAGGAATTCCTGGAGAATATAGATCGCATACATGGTTTCCCTTCCATTTTAGTCTCGGATCGTGGAAGTCAATTTATCTCACATTTTTGGAAGAAGTGTTGCCAACTAGCACAAATAGATGTGCGGTTATCCACCAGCCACCACCCCTAGACCAACGGACAAACCGAGAGAACCAATCAGACTCTCGAGCAATATCTTCGGTGCATGTTACACCAATCCGAGTTAAATTGGAAAGACATCCTTTGGATCGCAGAATATGCATACAACAATTCAGTGCATTCTGGAACCGGACAAACCCCCTTTTATACTTTGTATGGTCACCATCCTCGGACCTCTGATCTAGATCCACCTCTGACCCTGGAAATGCCTGCAGTAAATCATCTGCATTCCACAATAACCCGAGCCTTCAAAGAAGCTGCAACTCATTTACAGCAAGCCAAGAAAAAGTATAAAGAAAACGCTGATTTGCACCGAAGTAAAACTCCTCCTTACCAAGTAGGAGACCAGGTATGGCTAGCAACTAAACATTTACCCCTCAAGGGCCCGCAAACCTTCAATCCCAGATTCATAGGACCTTATCCCATCAAAGCTATAATCAACCCAGTGGCCTTTAAACTGGATCTACCGTCCAACATGCGTATTCATCCAGTTTTTCATGAATCACTTTTGAAGCCAGTACAACCAGGAACCCGATTGTCCAAGCCTCCAGATCCAGTTCAAAACGAAGGGGAATTAGAATTCGAAGTTAAAGACATTTTAGACTCCAAGGTGGTAAAGTCGAAACTCTTCTATCTTGTTGACTGGAAGGGATATGGACCTCAGGAGAGATCGTGGGAGCCTAGTAACCATGTCCACGCACCTTGATTAGTACAAAGGTTTCACCGGAGATTTCCGAACAAGCCCAAACCCCCAGAGGGAAGAACCTTGGGAGGGGCCTTGAGGGGGTTATTGTCATGATGCCTACCTCCAAGGAGCCAGGTTCGACCCAGCAACCCCAGAGGCAGGCATCATTTCCCCCAGGGGAGTGCCAGCGGGCCCAAGCTGGGGCCCTTTGGACTCAGTCCTGGCGCCTTAGGTGCCAGGCTCATGTTGGACCTCTGTCCTGGCGCCTTAGGCACCAGGCTCATAAAGCTAGACATGTGTTCAAGTGTTTTAATGTGCACTTACCTGATGCACACCATGCTGCCACATCCAGGCCCTCTTGAGGCCTGAATAGGAACTACTTTACCTGTGGGACTACTTTCCACCTGGGTGTGGTCGGGGAAGGATACATACCTGATCGGAGGAAGGATACACACTTGGAACTTCTTCCAAAGCTATTTAAACCACACCCGATCAGCAACTCACGCTTCGCGTTGTTCTGCTCCTCGCAGCTGGACGCTCACCGTGTCAGCTCCTGCATCTGGACTTCAGCCACGCCTGTCAGCATCCTGGGTCACCTGCAAAGGGAGACAAGAGACCTACCAGCTAATCTGCACCACGGAGACATCACCGACGATCCTGAAAGGGAAGACATCATTTTTAAAAGCATTTCGTTACGATCGCTGCAGCGCTGCATTTCACTCACCTTTCCTGGGTTCCTCCATCTTCAGCAGCGATCATCCGGATACACAGCCACTTCCCAGAGCCTAGAGAAAAAGACAAGAATAAGAGGTGAGAGAAGGAAGGGAATAGGAAAAGCTCAGTTTCCTTCTAAGACTTACCTGTTGGGTCATTCCCATTTCATTTCGGGTCTTGCTGCTTCCAAGCAGGACCCCGGCCCCTATGGGGAAAAAAGACAAAGACATTAGATGAGCCAATGCAAAAACATTACTTGAGCGCTCATCTAGGACTTACCAGATCTTTACTGGAACAGCACGTTTCACTTCAGGTCGGCGCCATATCTCCGGCGTTCCGAACCCCGGCCCCTATGGAGAAAAGACATCAACATCAGCGCTTTGTTGCAAGAAGTCTCCAAAGGAATCTTCATTCATCACCTGAAAAAAGACAATGAACATTATTATTTAAAGCTTGAACTTTTGAACTTGCAACAGAACTTTTACAGCGCCTTACCAGTATAATCAAGCTTACCTGAACTCCCATCCAACCTCAATCCAGTGAAGTAACTGGGTTCAACGCGCCCCTGCGTCAGAAGCAGGATGGAGAGCTCGTCCTTTCAGACCCTAAGGTGTGACTTCACGGGGAATCGTGGAAGGGTATCGTGGAGGGTTGGAAGAGAGTGGGAGGCTTGAGCATAACTCAGTCAGTAGGTAATACTCCCTTTTCACGCACAGGGGAATATTCCTGCGAGCCAGAGAAGCCAGAGTAGAGGGCCCTTCCTGTCCATCTTCAGAGTCCTGCGCTTCACCATTGAAGAAGCATCAGCACTCGAAGCCAGACCTGTGCCTCCGTGGGAATCAGGTAAGCGTTACAGAACGCGAAGCCTACCCACAATTTCCCACCCGGGCGCTATGGAGACTTCCGAGACTGACCAGCTGGCCCAGCTTTTGGGGGAATTACGGGCAGAGGTGCACTCAGCCCGCCAGGAGACTAACGCTCTCAAAAGAGAACTGATCTTATCTAAGGAAAGAACTGATGACCTAGCCAAAAGGTTATTACAGGCCCAGGCAGGGCACACTCCTTTACCTAATTCCGGAGACATTTCCACATCAATGGGTTTGAGTAACCCGGTACAAATTAATCTACCTGGACACATGCCTTTGGCCCCGCCTGAACGTTTTGCGGGGGATCCCAAGAAATATGCCGTCTTTATGAACCAATGTCGTTTACACTTTCTATGCAGACCCGGAGCCTTCCCTAACGACCAGACCAAGGTAGCCTTTATACTATCTTACCTCAGTGGCAGTGCTGCCGATTGGTCTATTCCATTGGTAAATCAGGATGATCCCATTCTCCAGAATTTTCAGGTCTTCCAGGCCAGCATGGAAAGATTGTTCGCTCGACACTCTCAAGGACAGGCCCTTGATAACGAACTGCTATCCTTACGACAAGGTATTCAGGATCTTCTGTTCTACATAGCCACCTTTAACAGACTGGTTGTGGAAACTGGATGGCCAGAAAGCAAAAGGATCACATTGTTTCATCGAGGCCTGCGCGGAGAGCTTAAGGATGTTCTAGCTTAGATAGTAAACCCACCCCAGGTCTGCGCAGACTACATTGACTTGGTGGTTCAACTTGATCACAGACTTCAAAATAGAAAAGCAGATCGGTTCAAGTATGAAAACCGAGCACCGATCAAAACCCACGCTACCTCCAAGAGTACCGACGTATCTGAACCTATGCAAATCGGTGGTGTTAAAGGACCATTAATGCAGAAAGAACGAGAGAGAAGGCGGCAAATGCAACTTTGTCTGTATTGCGGGACTTCCGGTCACTTTCTTCGAAATTGTCCAGTTAAACCACTTAAGAAGGTGGTTGGAGCTACTGATAATGAATTAGAGAAACCTGATTCGGGAAACGACCTAGCCCGGCAAGCGCAGGGGTCCGCTTGCCGAGCTTGAAAACTAACTCTTTGACCTCGCATTTCGTCATGCCAATGGTGCCCGTGGACCCAAAACAGCCTCAGCAGTTGCATGCTATAAAAGCATACATCGACAGTGGAGCTATTGGAAATTACATAGACTGTGAATTGGCTTCCAGGATTAAGCTTCCTCTCCGCCCGAAAGTAACCCAAGATGTCATTACTACAGTAGATGGAACCGAAATAGCCTCAGGGCCTGTAACGCATTCCACTGTTGAAGTGACACTGGTGGGTCAGGATGGACATCGGGAAGCAATCGTGTTTGATGTGATCAAGGCCCCACAATTTCAAGTAATTCTTGGAATTCCTTGGTTAGAAACACATAATCCCAGAATTGAATGGCGAGCAAAGAAGATAAGTTTTCCTGATTGTGAACCAACTTGTTATCCAAGAAATCCAGCTATGGGTCTAGCCACAGCAACTTCCACCCCTGTACAGCTACCGTCAGAATACCAAGAATTCCAAGACGTTTTTCAGAAAGAGCAGGCTAACACGTTACCTCCCCATCGGTCTTATGATTGCCAGATCGATCTGGTACCCAATGCTCAACTACCTTGTAGTAGGATTTATGCTCTTACGGAACCTGAGAACCTGCATTTGCGTCAGTATTTAGATCAGTACCTAGCCAATGGTTTTATTCACCCGTCCAAGTCTCCTGTCTCTTCAGCTCTGTTCTTCGTGCCAAAAAAAGAAGGCGACCTTAGAACGTGTATAGACTATCGCGCCCTAAATCAAATAACTATTAAGAATCGTTATCCTCTGCCCTTGATCCCTGAGCTTATCGACCAGGTGAAAGACGCTTGTGTGTACACCAAGTTAGATCTCTGAGGAGTTTATCACCTGGTGCGCATAAAAGAAGGCGACGAATGGAAGACTGCATTCCGCACCAAATTTGGGCTCTTCGAATATCAGGTGATGCCCTTCGGTTTGTGCAATGCACCTGCTCCCTTTCAGTACTTTATGAATGATGTTCTTCAGGAACTTATCGATGTCTGCGTCATTGTTTACATTGACGACATCCTGGTGTACTCTTCTTCAGAATCTGCTCACAAAAAACATGTTAGGGCAGTTCTTGAGAAACTGCACCAGCACAGACTATTTGCAAAACTCGAATAATGCGTTTTTCATACCACAGAAGTTGAGTTTCTCGGATTCATCCAGACTCCTCAAGGAGTCCGAATGGACTCGCGAAAGGTGGACGCCTTCCTCAAATGTCCATCTCCAAGCTCGGTGAAGGGAGTTCAGAGCATGCTCGGCTTTGCCAATTTCTATCGAAGATTCATCCCGGAATTTTCCCGAACAGTCCAACCCATCACCGCTCTCCTAAAGAAAAACAACTTCTAGACTCTTGAACCTTACTGGAATGGAGTCAAAAGGGTCCTCATTGCACCGTTAAGGATGACTTACCCTACTTCCAGGAGCGGTTGTTTCTGCCAAGTAAAGAATTGCAAGAACTTGTTATTGCCCATCATCATGAATCTTTAATGGAAGGACACCCTGGTATCGCTAAAACAAAGGAAAAAATCAAACGCCACTTCTGGTGGCCTTCTTGGAGAAAAGACATAAAGTCTTTTGTACTGTCTTGTGGAATTTGCGCCCAAAACAAGGCTCAAAAGAAAAGGCCAGCCGGCCTACTTCAACCCTTGGATATTCCACCGGCACCATGGCACACCCTGTCAATGGACTTTATAACAGATATGCCTCCTTGTGCTGGTTACAACACAATCCTTGTAATTGTGGACCTATTCTCCAAAATGGCCCACTTTATCCCTTTAAAGGGTTTGCCTTCATCTTCCACCTTGGCCAAGGAATTCCTGGAGAATATAGATTGCATACATGGTTTCCCTTCCATTTTAGTCTCGGATCGTGGAAGTCAATTTATCTCACATTTTTGGAAGAAGTGTTGCCAACTAGCACAAATAGATGTGCGGTTATCCACCAGCCACCACCCCCAGACCGACGGACAAACCGAGAGAACCAATCAGACTCTCGAGCAATATCTTCGGTGCATGTTACACCAATCCGAGTTAAATTGGAAAGACATCCTTTGGATCGCAGAATATGCATACAACAATTCAGTGCATTCTGGAACCGGACAAACCCCCTTTTATACTTTGTATGGTCACCATCCTCGGACCTCTGATCTAGATCCACCTCTGACCCTGGAAATGCCCGCAGTAAATCATCTGCATTCCACAATAACCCGAGCCTTCAAAGAAGCTGCAACTCATTTACAGCAAGCCAAGAAAAAGTATAAAGAAAACGCTGATTTGCACCGAAGTAAAACTCCTCCTTACCAAGTAGGAGACCAGGTATGGCTAGCAACTAAACATTTACCCCTCAAGGGCCCGCAAACCTTCAATCCCAGATTCATAGGACCTTATTCCATCAAAGCTATAATCAACCCAGTGGCCTTTAAACTGGATCTACCGTCCAACATGCGTATTCATCCAGTTTTTCATGCATCACTTTTGAAGCCAGTACAACCAGGAACCCGATTGTCCAAGCCTCCAGATCCAGTTCAAATTGAAGGGGAATTAGAATTCGAAGTTAAAGACATTTTAGACTCCAAGGTGGTAAAGTCGAAACTCTTCTATCTTGTTGACTGGAAGGGATATGGACCTCAGGAGAGATCGTGGGAGCCTAGTAACCATGTCCACGCACCTTTATTATTACAAAGGTTTCACCGGAGATTTCCGAACAAGCCCAAACCCCCAGAGGGAAGAACCTTGGGTGGGGCCTTGAGGGGGGGTATTGTCATGATGCCTACCTCCAAGGAGCCAGGTTCGACCCAGCAACCCCAGAGGCAGGCATCATTTCCCCCAGGGGAGTGCCAGCGGGCCCAAGCTGGGGCCCTTTGGACTCAGTCCTGGCGCCTTAGGTGCCAGGCTCATGTTGGACCTCTGTCCTGGCGCCTTAGGCGCCAGGCTCATAAAGCTAGACATGTGTTCAAGTGTTTTAATGTGCACTTACCTGATGCAGACCATGCTGCCACATCCAGGCCCTCTTGAGGCCTGAATAGGAACTACTTTACCTGTGGGACTACTTTCCACCTGGGTGTGGTCGGGGAAGGATACATACCTGATCGGAGGAAGGATACACACTTGGAACTTCTTCCAAAGCTATTTAAACCACACCCGATCAGCAACTCACGCTTCGCGTTGTTCTGCTCCTCGCAGCTGGACGCTCACCGTGTCAGCTCCTGCATCTGGACTTCAGCCACGCCTGTCAGCATCCTGGGTCACCTGCACAGGGAGACAAGAGACCTACCAGCTAATCTGCACCACAGAGACATCACCGACGATCCTGAAAGGGAAGACATAATTTTTAAAAGCATTTCGTTACGATCGCTGCAGCGCTGCATTTCACTCACCTTTCCTGGGTTCCTCCATCTTCAGCAGCGATCATCCGGATACACAGCCACTTCCCAGAGCCTAGAGAAAAAGACAAGAATAAGAGGTGAGAGAAGGAAGGGAATAGGAAAAGCTCAGTTTCCTTCTAAGACTTACCTGTTGGGTCATTCCCATTTCATTTCGGGTCTTGCTGCTTCCAAGCAGGACCCCGGCCCCTATGGGGAAAAAAGACAAAGACATTAGATGAGCCAATGCAAAAACATTACTTGAGCGCTCATCTAGGACTTACCAGATCTTTACTGGAACAGCACGTTTCACTTCGGGTCGGCGCCATATCTCCGGCATTCCTAACCCCGGCCCCTATGGAGAAAAGACATCAACATCAGCGCTTTGTTGCAAGAAGTCTCCAAAGGAATCTTCATTCATCACCTGAAAAAAGACAATGAACATTATTATTTAAAGCTTGAACTTTTGAACTTGCAACAGAACTTTTACAGCGCCTTACCAGTATAATCAAGCTTACCTGAACTCCCATCCAACCTCAATCCAGTGAAGTAACTGGGTTCAACGCGCCCCTGCGTCAGAAGCAGGATGGAGAGCTCGTCCTTTCAGACCCTAAGGTGAGACTTCACAGGGAATCGTGGAAGGGTATCGTGGAGGGTTGGAAGAGAGTGGGAGGCTTGAGCATAACTCAGTCAGTAGGTAATACTCCCTTTTCACGCACAGGGGAATATTCCTGCGAGCCAGAGAAGCCAGAGTAGAGGGCCCTTCCTGTCCATCTTCAGAGTCCTGCGCTTCACCATTGAAGAAGCATCAGCACTCGAAGCCAGACCTGCGCCTCCGTGGGAATCAGGTGAGCGTTACAGCAAGCGGCGACATTGTATGAAGAAATCTAAAGAGAACAGTGTGTGAATCATATGTGACGAGCGATGCAAATATAATTGAATAACAGAGGAGTGACTGAACTTTTGAAGCCAAGTAAGATACCGTAAACAGAGTGGTCCGCCGGCACGTCGGTGCTCATTCGAAGGTCTCTCTTAGGTATCCAACTGGTTGGCAAATGTGAAAAGGAATGGTGAGATCGAAGTGGTCCTGCAATGGGTCAAGCTGAACCCTGTGCACATTCGAAAGTCATTGATAGTTAATACCAACTGAAATTGGTCCGAGCCCGGCTGAAAGAGACGAATTTTGTAAGAGGAAGGATCTGAGCCCGGCTGAGGAGGATCCGGGGTGAACCACGAGCCACCGGAGAAAAAAATTTCCCTGAACATTGTAACGAGGGATCTGAGTCCAAAAGAGGTGGATCCAAAGTAACAAACATTGTAAGAAAATGGATCTGAACGCGGCTGAGGGGGATCCAGGGTGATGAGTGAATTACCTGAATTGAGTACTTGTGAGAGGAAAATAACTTTTATTTTATTTTATTCATCATGCCCTCTGAATCAAGAGACTTTGATAAGTAAAGAGACTTGGGCACTGAAGGCCCTGATGCTGGTAAACTGTGTCTATGTGCCGAAGAAGCCAGAGAGTGTGCTACACTCAAGTGAACTGCCTTGTCCTGTGCTGAAAACGTGGGAAAGGGAGGCCAACGGCCTGAACATCCTGACATATCATTTTGTGACACTTCTTTCTTTTTCATGAACACTACCCCACACTATTTGTATTTAACGGTAAGGATTGGCAATTGTTTTTTTTTTAGTATGGGTCCTTTTATTTTGACGAGACTCCACTAGGGCTCATTATTCTTAGTTGATGGTCGTAGCTTTCTCCCATCTGTAGATTTAGTATTAGATAGGTGTTTACCACACCATTGTTGAAGTTCAATAAACACCCTTGAACTGTGGTCACTTGTATCTGTCTTACTGCTGATACCATGCTTCCTAAAAGGTGGAGGGAAACGTTTTTCTCGATTAGTCCACTATAATGAAGTAGAGAAGTACTTTGTCGGATAGGTGGAAAATGTAATCTTGGGGGTTAGAAATCGAGGCCCTGATGGGTTTGTAGTATATTGTATTATATTTTATTGTGCTGGATTAATTAATGTGTATATTGTTTGTTTTAGAATGTTGTGTCTGAAGTAATGTATTGCCATTTGTAATAAAGTAAGAGTTTTGATGTATATGATTAAAAAAGTGTTCAAGTTTTTAATAAACTATAAACATTTTTAAAAAGTATGCCGAAGCACTGCCATATATAGGCCACTTAAGCATTGTGTGGCCAGTTACTTCCATATTATGCCAGATATATCTGCATGTCGGGTATTGCCATGATATAAAAAAAAGTAGATACCCTACGTTGCCAGTTGCTGCGATAATAATGTATCCAAAAATCCAAGTCACTTTCAGTGCACAGGAGCATTAATGATTTGTTATTTATGTAGCGCTTTCGCCAAAGCGCTGTACATAGCACATATTTACATGCAATTATCTCAACCGAGGTTGGTACTCATTTATCAACCTCAGAGGAATGAAAGGTTGAGTTGGCCCTGCCAGGATTTGAAACTGCGACCTGCAGATCACACAGAGATCACAGCAACGAGCACTCAACCCACTGACATATCTTACCGCTTTGTTATTAAAAATGAAATGCCACCATAAGAAAGCATGTAAAAACTGACTGCACAATGTAGGCCAAACATGTAATAACACTGTTTGCTGTAGCCTTGATGATGCACAGTAAAAAAATGCCATGCCACGGTAAGGCATACCTAGACTGGCAGCACCCAAATGCCAATCTAACCATGTAATAATACTTATCATGCTTACTCTATCATAGCTGCCCAGAAATATATGCAATGCCACAGTAAGGACTGACTGCACCCAAATGTCAGTCTAGCCAGGTAATTATACTTATCATGGTTGCTTTATCAGAGATGCCCATTACAAAATGTCACGCCACAGTAAGAAATGGCTAGTCTAGCTGTAGCAAAATACTAGCCTAGACACGTAATAACACTTATGATGCTTACTTCATTATAGATGCCCAGTAAAATATGCCATGATGCAGTAAGAAATGGCTAAACTGGCTGCACCCAAATTTCAGTCTAGACATGTAATAACACTAATCATGCTTTCTTTATCATAGAGGCCCTGTAAAAATATCATGTAACATTAAGAAATTGCTAGACCTGCTGTACCAAAATGTGAGTCTAGCCACTAATAACACATATCATGCCTGCTTTATCATGGATGCCCATTACATGATAGCACACTCTCCTCCTGACCCAGCCTCCTGACATGTCCCCTCTCCCTCCCACTCTCCACCTCCAACCCCAAAATCAGTCCCTTTGCCCAGCATTACCTCTACATCCCTCTTCCTCATCCCAGTACTTATGTACGAGGCAAGGTGCTTCATAGGCAAGTACTGGGACTAGGAAGAGTAAGTAGGACTAGGAGTAATGAAGATTGCTGTTAAGTAATCTAGGCATTGACAAAAGCACACACATTCACACACTATTCACATGCTCATTTACACTGCACCTATCCACCATTCACTCACACACCCAGCCACCCATACATCATGCACTCCCTCACACACATTACATAATTATAGGGCGGCAGTCGCTGCCCTATAGTTAAGGTGAGTCGACTCGCATAGTACATCCGAAGAAATCAATTGATAATAACTTTTGATTTGTGCAATGGATTTGGTTGAAATCCTGAAGTTAACTAGGTACCACTGACCCCCGCCACCCCCCACCCCCACTCGCCAGACTGCACATTTTTGAAATAATTAATTAAAAAAAAAAGTTATTAAGAAAAAAAAAACAATATTGCAGCCTAGTCCACATTCATTTTCCCATAGACAAAAAAGGAAAGGTTTGGCCGGACTGCACAGCCCAACCTCTGGATGGATTTGGACCAGGTGCAAACAAGTTGGCCAGGAAGCGTTGACTTGAGGTCTTTTTGTGCTTTGGGGTTATTCCATCCAGTCGGTTTTAAAATATTTGATGGAGAAAAAAGATACTTATATCTCAGGAAAATTACCAAGAAATCTGGTGTTTATAAATGAAACAGATGCCATATTTTATTTTTCTCGATGCGAGAGATAGCAGCAGCTATAGCCGAGTGTATCGGAAAATGAAATGTAGAAAAAGCCATTTGCAGGTCAAAAACATGCAAATGTATCAGGCTAGAGGTGGGGTGGGGCAAGAGGACACCAAGTGAAGTTTGTGAGTTGGAGGACTCTAGGGACTGAGTTTGCCACACAAAGCTTTTCTGTAATCTTGCCTATCGGAAAGAATTGCTGCAGCTACCCAACATCTCAACTGAAGGTGTGTCACAGAAACAAGAGTGTTATAGGGGAATCGGAGAGGGCTTGGGAGGTGAGCCGGCCCTCAGGGCAGTGGGGGAAGCTGGCATAGATGTTGGGAGCACTTGCTGAGGACTTAGGAGAGCAGTGAAGCATTTTCTTCTACCATTTTGCTGGTCATGCAGGGTATGCTAATAACACCGCCCCTGTCGCCAGCCCTACGTATTCATGCAGTAGGCTACCACATTTCATATATTGCTGTACACTTTGTGGGAGGTGCTGCAAACTTATCAATGTGTGGCTAAAGTACTCCTAACTGTATAACAGCCAATGCTAAACAAAGAACAGCAACCGGCACTGTGACGTGGGCATGTTAAATATGGCATTACTTAGATTTATCTGCTGCTTCCCTTTCCATGACCCGTGAAACTGATACATTGTGTGTGCACTGAGCAGTAAGACGGAAAGTACGAACAGGTCACCTGCCGGTTAGACAGTTGAAGAAAAGATGTAACTGCAAGTGGGACAGTTTGTAATAAGGTTGCAAAATTGCAAAGCTGGTGCACCTTCTGCACGCACATACGCACATATTAGTGCATGTAAAGGCAAGTAAGGAAACAGCAGAATATGCAGAACGCAAACAAGCTTACTGGTGGTTGGAAAAGTGCTATATGTGCATGGGTTGCACAGAATAAATGGCTTTGTGGCACAGGTAAAGAATTTGTGGTTGGCGTTGTTGTAAACATTTTTGTATTCCACAATGTATGTATACCCGCGAATGGTACCGCTAACAGTAATGGCGTAGCATAAAGTGTTTGTACTGCATGTGACAACAACTCAAATTGAAGGACAAAGAAGCAGTGGGCCGGCTGCCGCCTTTCAAAGAATGACATTGGGTACTTTCATGAAAAGCATTTGCCACATCTGCTGTAGGCAACAAGAGGGGCACTCCTGTAGGGCAGCAGAGCTGTAAAATAAGCTTTCCAAAGCATATGCTACACTACAAACCCTTACCTGGCAAAGGGCATTGTATTGTACATGTAGTGCAATGTGCTACTGTGCACAGGGAAGGTACTTGGAAGTGCATTGCAATGGTCTTTACAGGAGCATTACAATGAGTACAACCTATATAGGTGATGGCCACTCAATAATTCCGTCTCCCGACACGCCCCTTATAATATCTAAGCAGGTGCTGCCCCTTCTGTACCAGACTTTTCCTGGCTTTCCTTCTATGTCATGTGTGAGAACACGATAATAAATAAAGATGCACTGGGGAACGAAAAAAATGAAACAAAGAAAGCTCCTTTCACAGATGAACAACAGAATTGGCAATGCACGCATGCAGGGCGGGAGGCATGGCATTGTGGAGAACACTGTAGTGCAGTCGGTTAGAAAGGAGTGCGCTGTACTAACATGTTTCTTTACGTGTTGGTGAGCGTTTTGAAGACAGTCACAGTGCAACACTTACTGCAAGAAAATATCACTACTTGCAAGCAATGTTCCCACTAATTATTTTTCTCTAAGTGCAGACATGATTTTTCTTTGTGCGCACATTACTTTCCAAGTGCGCAACTGAATAACGATGTAAGCCACTTTTTGAGCATGCGTAGTTAGATAGCATCTCTGAAGAGTTTGGGAGGCAATTATCCCCTTCCCAACCACTGGAATTCTTTACAAATCAGTGTAAAAGGAGCATCTTACAACTCTTTTTCTGAAAATATAGGCTAAATAAAAAATATTTTATAAATGGTTATAAAGAGAGCTCATCAACCAGTTCAAGACTTCACGATATGCCATAGTACTTAACAAAAGCAGTCCTGCGCAGAGAAAAACGTGTATGCACAAAAAAAGCTTTATATGCTCAGGATAAACAATAGGTTTAGTCGTGGCTATTCATTTGTCAGCACTGCTCAGAGACAATGCAGAAAGTGCTTAAAGCCATTCGGAAACAACTTGTATTTATGACAAAAAACGAAGTAGAGCTAATCACTGATGTGGCTGTCAAAAATGCACACATTATGCAATTTTGGCAAATGACTGCACCACAGAATACGATGATCAGAATTCCTGGGCCTCTGCTCACTATCCACATTATGTTGGTCTGTGAGTTGTGATAACATTTACTCAAAACCAGTCTTACAGCTAGGAGGCATATACACCATCCATTTTACTCCCTAAAAACAGGGCAATGTGGCCAACAAAAACAGGAAGCCATGAACATATAGGAATCTACCCCTGCTTCGACCCACAATGTTCCACTGATATCTTTTTGAATCAGTGACCAGCAGAGCAGTGGCATCGGTAGAATCTCAAATATTATTACTGCCTAATATAAATTAGAGGACTTTTAAGGGGAAACAACATATTTTAATAAGCATGAAATATCCCTACTGGAAAAGCCAATTACTTTCTTACTCCCTGAAAAACCATTTGATTCCAAGTATGGAATAAAATCATCTACGAGCTCTGCTTGTAACCCCAACATAGGAAGTGAAATTACAGGGCACATAATACAGCGTATAGTTTTGGCCACCCTTGCTCACCACATCCTAGAAAAAAAATCAACAAGAGCCTTACTGAGGTTTCTTCTTGTGCCCTGTTAAAGAACATGACATATTTGCCCTGTCAACAGTAGTAATGCTCACAGGTACAACATATTGAGTACCTTATTCTTTAAGTAGGGACTCCTCTGAAATTCCCTGTTATCAGTTGAACAAGAGGCATGGGGATTCTAGAGACAATACATGCAAACCCACAATTATATTGAAAAGCCCTTAGCAGTTGAGCATAGATAGAAAGAGAAAGTGCAGTTTCCTAGACTATTAATGTAGTTTTCTATTCTTTAGCAAACAAACATTTCCTTCACTGTACTGCACTGCCAAAACCTCTGATTTGGTTTTCGAAAGTTGCTGATTTGTTCTTCACCCAAAAGGAGTGTTCTCCTGTTCCCTTTCACCCGTTCCCCTCCCCGGCTCCTGTACTAGCCTCAAATATTAGTTGACAGGGCTCTGTAAAAAGTGAGGGATTGTAGCAGTAAAACACTAACTGGGAGATTTGCATACCTGCAATACTTTGCAAGCAAATCCAATGTAAAGCCTCACAATTATATTATGTGGAATTTAAGAAAATGTCATAAGTCTGCATGTGCACAATTACTATGAATTACACACAAGATTGTTTGCAACATACCCCACCTTTTCAATTGTTGGGTAGGATTATACAAGTGATCAGTGAAACCATTTTTGTATAGCAGCGAGTTAACATATCATTTGTTAAGGTCTGTGCTCCATGGAACTCTTAACATTTTGAAAGGTTCCATATTGTGTGAAAAACATTCTAGTTATCTGAATAGTGTTGCCCTAATGTTAAATATGAATAATGGCAGGCAGCGTCCATACCAATTATCCCTTGCAGGCCAAGTAAATTATATTGCAATGTTGCTCTAGTTTTATATGTTAATGTTAGCAATGCTAAAGTAGGAGATGCTGACCATGACATGTGCCTACTCAAAATTCTTACACAGCAAATTAATATTTGAGTTTTATATTGCGTTGACTTGCAAGGGGGGCTTTTCGAAGTGCTTGTGTAACATATGTACTATGTACAAAGAATCAGAAGCATGGGATGAGGTTACACATCCTAGTAGACTGCTTACTTACATTCAGTATCCAATATTTGAGCTGAAATTTGGGTTACATAGTGTGGTTAATGCTTTTGCTAAGGCATCACGGGTAACAGAAATTCTTGTGCTTGAACGTCATTCATATTATAACAAACATAAAAGAAGAGTATTATCTAAGTCTGGTAACCTTTTGCAGAGCTGAGGTAGGTAGAGTCACGGTTGTCTGAATGTGGCCTGGGGCAGAGTTCGAGTCATGTGGTAGAGTCAAGTATAGGAGCCATTGGTGGGGAGGGACAATAATGTGGTTAATGTGTGCAGGCATATCTTAGTTTTATGTTCCGTTCATAAAGCCACTTTTTCATATTTGTTTTTAACCTCTTGTTGGTGTATTCTGTTTATAGGCTTTTTAGGTTTTCAAGGTCAAGATTGTATAGCAGGGCAATGTAAATAGGTTAGACCAGAATATGAAGAATAGTTAGTATAATTTATCTTCATTTTGAGAAAAAGGAAATATTAGGTAGTTGCTGTGGCTTGTCCCTTATTACATCTTTATAAATAGGTGGGAACTGTCTATGTGCGCTGCTAAAATTCTTCTAAGCGGCACCCAGAAGGAAGCTGGGCAAGCGCTCATGCACACAGCTTAGAGGGAACATTGCTTGCAAGAAAGGCATCAAGCAAATTTATATGAGGTGTGCAGAAATCGAGATAGCTGGCACAGTAAGTTGAACGTTGTAGGCAGGGAAAAGTGTTTGTGCCGTGAAACGTCATAATGGCATGGGCGAAGTATGCCATTGGCACATGATAAAGAAATGCACAAATACACTTCCTTGCAATTTACTGCGCTGTTTCCATTGACAAACTAAATAGAAAATGACGCTGCCACATGGGTAGCTGAATACTGCAATAGAAAGTTATGCAAGAGATCGGAAAGAAACGCATGAACAAACGGCACTGGTACTCAGGTAACATGCTGTGCAATGTTCCCTGCACAATGAACAACAATAATGTCGGCATGTGTGCGTATCACACACACAAACCAAAATCAGGCACTTCATTGTTCCTAGTCCATAGCAGTACACATGTACATCATAGATTGGTAAATGAGTAGTGAGTGCACAGTGTTTTGCATTCACTTTCACTGAATGTATGTCGGCATCCCCTGAAATCCACACGCTGTGCCTCGTAAAACACACACCCATAACGGCACCCTCTGCATTTCTGTGAACAAATACACAGTGTAGGTCCGTCGGCCCGTAGACACCACACCCACAAACTTCATTGCCCAATCCCGTAGCCTCTGCAGGCCCATTTCTATGGGTGTCATCTGCAAAAGGGGCGTATGTACCACGTGCCACCCTGCAACTATCATGACATTTGCAGACTTTTCATGCTGCATGTGCACTGGAGTGGGGGAATAACTTTGTACCAGGGGAGCACACGCCGTTGGGTGTGGTGGCTCTTAATAGAAGCTTTTTTTTAAATTAATTTTGATTTTTTTTAAAGGTGCTTCATTAGAAACAAGTTCTTTGCGGTTTTCATACGTGAATGTGTGTTTTGAACTGCAGCTCACAATGTTACAGTAGGGTCTTCAGTGCAGTCTGTAGATTGTGCAGGAACATTTCATTGCCACTGGCCGACAAAGACGTGCCATTTCCCTTGAAAAGGTGTATGTATCAGGGACCAATGTTTTCATTCTCACAATAGAACATCCCAGCAGCACTCAAAAAGTCACACATGCTTCTGTTGATGAGACCCCTTCTGACCTATGGCTGCGGACAGGAAGCATTGGAATAATGCCAAGCGATTCTCTGCATTATACATGAGAAGAGCACCTTGGCAGTAGGAAAAATAAGCTGCACTGCTTTCATCAAAATCTTCAGTTGACTGAACCCACAAGAACAAGGCATGGAACCCAAAAAGAAGCCTCCAAAAGTGCACGATGGGTAACAAAAAGGGACTGCTCAAGGATTGTGGAAGGACTTGAGAGCTATGAACTATTGGAACAGGAGGGTGGCGTCCTACCACAAAGAATTGTATTACTTTACATAAACATTTTCTGCAAAGATTTTAGCATTTAACATGCTTAGTATCAGTGGAGCTGTATATTTTAGCTTAATTGAAAAGGGAGCATCAAACACATGTGGAGTGAATATTAGCTTATTTATTTAACCAAAATCAAGTGATTGCGGATTTGATTCCGCATAGTATTTTTAAAGTTTTTTGGCAGCGTCTGCCTGTTCTTTGGCAGACATATTAGAAAAACAAGGAAAAGAAAAAGAACAGGACACAAATAAGTTCACACTATTCATAGATGAATATTAACATGACAATGCGCATACAAAAAAGCAATACAGTTAATCAGCAGTAAATGCTTTCGGGGTTGACCTCTATATACATCACATTCAAATGCTTTAAATGTTTTTATAGAACAACCCCATGTGATCTCATAACCATACTGAGTGAAATGTAAGAGATGGGCTCAAATTAGTCTTCACTAGTACATCCTTCTTGTTACTACTCCCAAGACCTAGTACACCTCGGAAGTAACACTCTGCATGTCCACAAGTAATAAGGTCACTGTTGCTGAAGAACATTCCACGCGCTGACAAAAAAGTGTACATGCTTCTGTTGATGTCACACCTTCCTTCGTCTGGCTCGGCACAACATCCATGAGCAGTAGGCCATGCTCTTCGCGGTATTGTAGATGAGAGAAGCACTTTGGCAGTGGGATAAAGCATCCTCATGACACCCAGCAACCTCCTCAGTCTATGGGACAAATGTAAGCAGGGCAGGTAACCCATATGCATGCCGCCGTAAGAAATTACGATAACATCTACTACTGGAAACGTGGCAAGGTCTTTGCAAAGTGCATGCATATCCGCGAAATGGCACTCATACACAGCGTTCCACAATGCGTCCACTCCTTCCAAACGAAAATTGCCATTGAAGTTTCTTTGCAGAGCAAGTTGTGCACATCTATTACAAAGGGAGCTCCTACATGCAACACAATACGTTTTGCCATGTCAGCCACCCTCAGTACGCAGAGTATAATGTGCAACCATTTCACCTCCCCTTCCTGTTAACCACACCCACTCTACTTGATTGGCTAATCCCCACACTGCCATGGCAATTGGGCAAGGTGGCGTAAAGGGCAGATTTTGCCACGTGCACCTCCCAAAGGAGCGCGTGGGCTGCACCCCTGTAAAACTGGTATAGTCCTCCTTCCCTTTGCACTATCTTCTCTGCAGCTGTACCTCATTGGGTTACTGGTAAACAGGCACACACACATCCACCAATCGCATTAAAGGCGACATCATCAAACACTGTCACTGCTGTGCAACTTGACATGTACCGTTACACATTCACAGTACAAATGTCGTGCCATTCCAAAGCATGTCCACTGCAAAGTTCAATGAAATTATACACGATTTCTCCATCCTCATGCATCCACATAGCCACCCAGGATGTGACTCGTGTCATCCTGAAAGTACCGCGTAATCCACTACATTTTCGTGATAGTGAAGGTGGGGGGGTTTGGGGGGTGGTAAACCATATGAAACTAGGCAGGGGATTCGGTTTTCCAGCGTATATGTGTGAAAGGTTATTTTTTAATTTGTTTTATTTTTTATATGCGTGCAAGTACATTATTTCTGTATTTTCTCTTTGTATGCGTTTCTGTTTGCTTGTCCTCAAATTTTTACAACATTCTGCTCAATGCTTCTTGCACAGTGCGAAAGAAAACAGCATTGCCAATGGTGCTCAAATAAATGCCATTTCTACGGAAGCACTGCATATTTTGCGACATCATGATCTCATAGTGGGTGGAGAACATGCCAGCACTCTGCATAAACTGACGCATACATTTGTTTATAACACACCTTCCGACCGCTGTCTGCGGACAAATTACACCGTCATTGACCCACACTGCTCTTGGTGTGATGCATGAGAAAACCACCTTGGCAGTAGTAAAAATATGCACCATGACACAGTCCACATTCGTGACGGACACCACATATCTGCAAAGGTGAACCATCCTGCCGAAATTGTAGTCGCCCTGACAGACCCAGAAAGCGTCCACTCCTTCCAACCCGAAATTACCAGCAATGCCTATTTGCACGCAACACCCGTGCAGATGGCGCACAAAGACATCACTGACAAGCACGATCTGTCCCTCCATGTCGACCAGCCTCACGACACAGTAGTGTGATGAAATGGTAATGCCCCTTCCTATAAACCACGCCCTAAACTACTAAACTTTCCCCCAGTTCCATTTCCATTTCCACCCTGCTCATAATGGGAAGATGTGCACGTGCGCTTTCCCATCTACAGTGAGGGCCACGGCCCAATAAAGCTGTGCCAATACTTCTTCCCTTTGTACGGTCGCTTTTTGCATCACTCCCCAAATTGGGTGCTGTCACATTTCAAAACATGCATGCACCAATCGCATACAAAACCTATGCATTCCATACTGTCATTTCTGTACACCACTCCTTTTTTACCGTTCAACACTCTCAGTACACGTTCTGTTTGTTTGCAAAGCCCCTCCAACAGAAATGTGTGCTAAAGAAGGCATTATTGCAGCATCCACCAACATCCTAACATTCCCCCTGCACACCTTTAGGTATGCAGACAACATTGCACACTTTCCACACCCACCACAACACTGCACATCTAAGCAAGCAACCATGTGGGCAACCAACATTATGCACAAACGTTACATATGTAGCGCCAGTTCTACCCATCTCCCTCAAACCATAAAACACCCATGCATGAAAACGTTTCACACTTAGCAGTAGCCACAACCATAGTGCAGCCTGCACCACCCCTACGCACTACCGATCACACACTATTGTGTCACTGCCAACCTATGCACACCACCATCGCAACATTGGGCCTACTCCAATAAATTTTCACACAGCAGAGTAACCAACCACATAAAAGCTGCCCTTCAGCCATACCCTCTTCCATAGTAACATTATGTACGCACTGCGACCTGTGGCCACACTACCCAACTTCTCACTGCACCATCTCCTGCCGCAAACCAAATACTGTTGCATATTCCAACTATCACCACAACCATAGAATACACAATTCACGCTTTGCAACTCACTGGGTCTGCTGTAGCACATCGACAATGTGCTTCACAAGCATTTCCCAAACATCACCACCCTGTGCCGTATGCACTGCCAAACCTGCATTGCTCCAGTGGGTCAGTTCCTTGCACACATTTCCCCCACCGTAATTGAACAATACATGTCAGTATATCGCCAACTACCACTATGCACATATGCATCACTGGCACAAGCATTGCACCAAGTGCCCACTCAACGTGACTTCTCTCTGCAGCAACTCCAACCACAGAGCACCGCCATGGAGGTATGCAGTAACAAATTGCAACAGTTAATATAATGTACAAACAAGACACTCTGTCCTGCATCCCTGTACACTTTCAATCACATACTATGAGTGTACACACTACCATTCACAAACTATTGTGCCACTGCCAACCTACCCACAATCTATTTGCAAAAGGGGCCTATAATGGCTGAAATGGGCTCCACATCCATTCCTCACATTGCACCACCCTCTAACTCATGCACATTGAAAAATGCATTACTGGCGTGCATGTCCTCAAGGCCTAGGCTCTTGGATGCATGGCCTACGGCCTTCGGCCATGCATCCAATAGTCTAGGCCTTGAAAACACTCACACTAACGTAATGCTGCCATGTCAGCTTCTGCAACAATCCACATAGACACCAGTGCCACCAACACTCCTACCCAACCTGTACACCGCCATGGCGCTACGCAGCAGCAAATGGCAAAAGTTGACATGACAGCTGTGTGGGTTGCTACCATTTTGCACAAACGTACCACACGTAGGTAGCAGCACTTCTATTCTGTCACTGGCAACCTAAGCACACCACCTTCACAACATTGGGCCTACTTCAATAAATGTGCACACAGCAGAGTAACCAGCCACAGATAAACTGCCCTTCAACTATACCCACTTCCATAGTCACATTACATATTCACTGCACCCTGTGGCCACACTAATCAACCTCTCACTGCACCGTCTCCTGCTGCACACCAAATGCTGTGGCATGTTCCAACTACCACCACAACCATGGTATGCACAATTCACACTTTACAAGTCACTTGTCCAGCTGTAGCACGTCGCCAATGTGCTCCTCACACATTTCCCAAAGATCACCACCCAGTGCCGCATACACTGCCAAACCTGCATTGCTCCAGTGGGGCTGCTCCTTGCAGACATTCCCCCCACCGTAATTTAACAATGCATATCAGCATATCGGCAACTACCATGATGCACATATGCCCCACTGGTACAAGCATTGCACCCGGTGTCCACACAGCGTGGCTTTTCTCTGCAGCAACTCCAACCAGAGAGTACCGCCATGGAGGTATGCAGTAACAAATTGCAACAGTTACCATAATGTACAAACAAGGCACTTTGTCCTGCATCCTTGTGCACTTTCAATCACATACTATGGACGTACCCACTACCATTCACAAAGTATTGTACCACTCCCAACCTACCCAAAATCTACTTGCAACAGGGGCCTAAAACGGCTGAAATGGGCTCCACACCCATTCCTTACATGCAACCAGGGCTTTAAGTGGGCCGGGGCCTGCCGGGGCTGGGCCCCGGCAGTCTCCGAAATTTCGTTTTGAGGCGGGGCCCTGCCGGGGCCCACTAATCTCCCCTGTCAGCCCCGGCCACTACAGGAAAAACCATTTTTTTCTACAGCCTGAAGCTCTCGCTCGTATGCGAGAGCTTCGGGCGTCAGAAAAAAATGCCTTTCAGCCATAATGGTGGCGCCGCACCTGCGAGGCATCCCTTTAATCAAGGGATGCACGTGGGCCGGCGCCACCATTATGGAGAAAACGTGTGGCCGCTGGAAGCAGAGGCCTTGCTTTCTAAATACTGAAGCTCCCGTGGATTCTCGGGAGTTTCAGTCTTTAGGAAAAAGGCCTCTGCTTCCAGTGGCCTCACCCTTTCAGTCTTAATGGTGACGCTGCCCCTCCCCAGCTGGTGAGGGGCAGCGCCACCATTAAGGCTGAATAGGAGAGGCGCTGTCCCCTGCCAGGCAAGCCTATAGAATAGAAATGCAGAGATCAGCACCCTCTCCCCGGAAGGGGAGAGGGTGCTAATCTCTACAAAAGGCTGCCTGGCAGGGGTGCCATTAGCCCATTGAGCCGGGGCTCGTCAAGGGGGCGTGGCCTAACGGCCCATCAAGACCCCCGTTGTTAGGCCACGCCCCCTCGATGGGCCCCGGCTCGATTTGTAGTGCCACTTAAGGCACTGCATGCAACCACCCTCTTACTCATGTACATTGAAAAATGCCATGCTGGCATGCGTGTCCTCAAGGCCTAGGCTCTTGAATGTATGGCCTACGGCCTACAGCCTTCAGTCATGCATCCAATGGTCTAGGCCTTGAACATACTCACGGCAACCTAATGCCACCATGCATGTCTCCATGTCAGCTTCTGCGATAATGCACATAGACACCACTGCCACCAACACTCCTACCCAGCCTGTACAGCGCCATGGCAATACACAGCAGCAAATGCCAACAGTTAACATGATCGCCACGTGGGCAGCTACCATTTTGCACAAACGTTCTACACGTAGGTAGCAGCACTTCACCCCAACTCTCCCACACTGTAAAACATGCAATCACGAACATAGGTCACACTTACCAGAATGCACAAACATACCACATCCTCCAACCCTCTACCCACAGCCATTCACAAAGTACTGTGTCACTGCCAACCTACCCACAATCAGTTTGCAGCACTAACGCTACTGTAACCAATCGACACACACCACACTTCGCAAGCGCCCCCCTGTACCAGATGCAGACTGAAACATGCCTTCCTGCAGTGTGTATGATGCAGCAGTACGCTCCTCAGAGCATGCCGTACAGCCTACGGGCTACGGACCTCGCCCATGCACCCAATAGTGCAATCATTCCACAGGCCACTGCACCTTCATTTACCCATGCATGCCTCCATGAGCCCAACTACACTTTCAATCCACAGCACACCGCCGCCTGTGCTCCCACCCAACCTATCTCATGTGCAATTCACTCCTCATCTGCAAATGAGCTGCCGCCACTCACCACGAAAACAGTTCCCTGCAAACAGGTTGCGGCAGAAACTAAGGGACCGTTACTACAGCTGCTTCCAATCACCACAGAAAATGCTAGCCTACCTATGTCACATGAACCACTTCTCACTTCCCCAGCCATTCCTTCCTTTATGGCCACCAACACAATGCGTATGGTACATTTTGCAGACCCTGCCGACCCTGCCACAGCCGCCCTGTCCTCCAATACACCATGGCAGCTTTCCCAAAAAAGGTTGACGCACAGCACGCTTCCCTCCATCCAACCACCAGCCACGTCCAAACCTCTCTGACACCACGATGTACCGCAATCCAATTACATTTTTGTCCATGGAACGGACAGGGAAATGGGTCCGCGGAGCAGACCTATATATCACAGATTTTTTGGGACGTAAATTTCAGTGTTTTGTAACAAATTTACCAGTCTGATTACCACCGAACACACAAAAGCACGCTTTCTGGCCCAAGCCCCCGCTCCTGGCGCAGATTTGGTGAAAATCCGTCCAGTCGTTCGACCTGTAGCCGTGCGCAAAGTTTTTCCCCATTCAGTCTATTGGGAAAAAAGGTTTTTGGGGATAACTGTAATATATATATATATATATATATATATATATATATATATATATATATATTACATGGCCACGTTAGTGGCCATGTAGTTATGGTTAAGTTGGTGTTTCCATAGGAAGAGCACTTTTTGGGCGGCTTATAACTTCGCTCCCCCTGGACGAATCCTGACCAAAATTTGCAAAAAAAGTATATGGCCCACACTGAATGTTATTGCAAAGTTTGGTGAGGTCCAGGGGGGGCAAAGTTGTAGGGGGGGTCCCAAAACTTTTTTTTTTCCATAGACTGAATGGGGAAAAAACTTTGCTCGCGTGTACAGCCCAAACCGCTGGATGGATTTTCACCAAATCTGGACCAGGAGTAGCGACTTGGTCCGGAAAGCATGGTTTTGCAGATTTGGTGAAAATCCGTCCAGTAGTTTTTTAAAAAATGACCAAAAAGTAGGTCATAAAAATTAGTGATATCTGTGTTCAGTCCGCGGACACACTTCCCTGTTCGCTCCGTGGACAGTGTCCTGATTGGCCGATCAGTTTGCGTGGTGTCCGCGGACAGGCGGCATGTTCGCTGATTGGACAGTGTGGAGCGTGAAGCGCGTCAAATTTTCGGTAGCGCCCGCCATCTTGGATTCGCGGACGTCCGCAGACAGCGCGGTGAAACTTGGTTCAAAATTTGTATTTAGTAGAGTGTGTTGGTGTGTAGGAGTGTTTGGGGAGGGTGGGAGAGTATGAGATAGGTTGAAAGTTGTGTTTTTTTATGTGGTAGACATTCTTGTTGTGTTCGATTTGTCTGCGGACATCACGGGTGTTCTGAAATGTTCTAAATAAACTGAATGGGGGGTGTTCTTAGGACTCAATATGTGTCCGTTTTGTTCGCAAGCAAGCTGAAACTGTTCTAAGAACACTAACGGTGTCCGGAAATGTTCATAAATAAACAAAATGGGGGTGTCCTGAGGACACAGTCCGTATTGTTCGGTGTGAAGTTGAAAGTATTCTAAGAACTCTCGCGGTGTCCGGAAATGTTCGTAAATAAACAAAATGGGGGTGTTCTGAGGACGCTGTCCGTATTGTTCGTTGTCAAGTTGAAAGTGTTCTAAGAACTTTCGCGGTCTCCTGAAATGTTCGTAAATAAAGAAAATGGGGGTGTTCTGTGTTCTAAGAACACTTGCGGTGTCCTGAAATGTTCGCAAATAAACAAAATGGGGGTGTTCTGAGGACGCTGTCCGTATTGTTCGTTGTCAAGTTGAAAGTGTTCTAAGAACTCTCGCTGTGTCCTGAAATGTTCGTAAATAAAAAAATGGGGGTGTTCTGAGGACACTGTCCGTATTGTTCGTTGTCAAGTTGAAAGTGTTCTAAGAACTCTCGCGGTGTCCTGAAATGTTCGCAAATAAACAAAATGGGGGTGTTCTGAGGACGCTGTCCGTATTGTTCGTTGTCAAGTTGAAAGTGTTCTAAGAACTCTCGCGGTGTCCTGAAATGTTCGTAAATAAAAAAAATGGGGGTGTTCTGAAGACACTGTCCGTATTGTTCGTTGTCAAGTTGAATGTGTTCTAAGAACACTCGCAGTGTCCGGAAATGTTCGTAAATAAACAAAATGGGGGTGTTCTGAGGACGCTGTCCGTATTGTTCGTTGTCAAGTTGAAAGTGTTCTAAGAACTCTCGCGTTGTCCTGAAATGTTCCTAGGGGGTGTCCTGAAGACGCTGTCCGTATTGTTCGTTGTCAAGTTGAAAGTGTTCTAAGAACACTCATAATGTCCGCGGACATTAAAAGGTTCCATAGGCCATAGTTGATATATTTGACTCTATGGGTGTGATATGCTGTGGTGGTTGTGGCCAGGGCATAGAGTGTTGGGTGCATGGCCTTTTGGCCATGCACCCAACATTCTATGCCCTGGCCACAACCACCGCAGCATATAACACTTATAGTTGCTTATAACTTTGGGTCAAAAACAAATTCATAAGGAACAAAGTTATAAGATACTATGGGTGTGATATGCTGCGATGGTTGTGGCCAGGGCATATAGCGTATAATATACTTACTGTCTGGTTTAGTAAGTGGAGTACATGTATTTCTTGTTCATTTCTGTGATAAAAGAAAATAGCATGTTAGTATTAGTATTTTGTAATGACTTATTACATTTTTTTTTACCCTCATATTTAGTAGATTACAAACCAGAGTACTGTGCAATTTGCTCAGTTTCTGTGTTCGTTGCTAAAATCATTGGGTCTGTGGGAGAAAAAAAAATCCATGTTGGATTAAAAAAAAAACTTTTTCTGTTATGCTACAGTTTATTTGTTTGTTTTCAGTGTTCACTTGTTTTTGGCTAATGCTTTATATATTGGCTTGTTGCATTTTCTTGCAGCAGTAACATATTATTTATTTGTTTGGATATTGTAAAAGTTTGGAGCAGTTAGATACCAGTAGGCTTATTCTAACTGTCTATTTTTGCTCTAATTTAGTGGTATTCATTTATCTGATTAGTTGTTGTCAAATCTTTGGGCAGTTAGAAAGCTTTTGAAATATTCTAACAGTTTATATTTTTTTACTAAAAGTTTACTTAAGGTTTAAGTACAGTTTAGTTATCAAATTTTGGTTTTAAGAACATTAAATAAGCGTTTGTAAGATTTGCTGGTAATCTCTGCTTTAGAGTAATGGTACTATCATTACATTCAAACCATCCACACTTTCTTTTTATATATGCAGTGTAGTGCCCTGAATTGGTTGTGGCTCCTGGTGGTAGATGATACCTATTGTTGTGAAGGTTTTCTTACCAAGTGATATTTGACCATGTGTGAATCCAGTCAGCTTGCAGTTGTTTGTGGTACCATCTGCATTGTAACGTAGAAGCATTAGTATTACGTATTTACTATGTGTTTGTATTACTAACGTGGAGCGATTATCTAAATAGCAGGTAGAACATAATCTACCAGGGTTTGCATTTTGTACAAGTTGCTGAAATGGAATGGATTCACAATTAGGTATTGATATATATATACGAAGCGTTCATTGGGGATTTGTTCTTGTGTCACATTGTTGCAGAGAGTGCATGTATGTTTCCACATGTATGAAATCTGGAAGATTTCATTTATAGGTATATTTTTGTTTTCCAGTACTTGTAATAAGTACATTAGAAATTCTTTTGGATCTTCCTGTGAGTTTATATTGAATTTCACCATTCCAGCACAGTAGTCCAATTGTTGTCTTATTCCATAAACACTATACGTGTTGTCAGGATTGTTTGTTTCATTTCTATGAAGTACTAACATTTGCAAACACAATGGGTCTGTACTGTGTAAGTAAATGTTGTCAACAATTGGTGGTAATTGAAATAGAATATGCATTGCTACATTTGCGTAGCAACTTACATCAACTATATTTGAGAGTTTAAATGGACCAGGTAGTTCTGTATCTGACTGCTTTTTTTGGAGTTTGTCTTCCTTCTTTGAAGAAGTACCTGGTTTACTTTCCCTAATTGATTCTTTTTTGCTTGTGGTACTTGATGAAGAATTAGTTTCTTTTACTCTCTTGGAGGATTTGCAGTGACATCCTGTTGCATTTCTGTTTGATTTATTTTTCTTTCATAACGTTTTACTTTTTGTGGAACAGAATACGTTTTTAGATGGGGGGTGTATAGTGAGTGAAGTCTATTGTATTCTAAAATGCAAGGAATATCAGCGTTTACTTTACTTGCATCAAAGTTGATTAGAAATAGACCGTCAAGTGTACGTAAGCGTGATAGTGCTACGTAGCTCATGCCTTCATTAAAGACTGTGTTGCCAATATCTATCATTGTTTTGTCTAGGGTAAGACCTTGTGATTTATGAATCGTGACTGCGTATGCAAGAGTTGGAGAAAATTGTTCTCTGCGTACATACATGTCTTTGAAGAGAAGGAATCGAGCTGTTGAGCATCCTATCCTTTTTACTTCTGAAAGTTTGTCAAAGAGAATATTGACAAACTGAATTTTGTTGTCACGTGGGTATGTTTGAAAGCCAACAACTGTACCCAGTGCTCCATTAACTAGTGCTTGGTCCACTTCAAGGTTACGTTTAAGCATTACTCTGCACTTTAAGGATAATTTTAATATCTTTTCTAAGCCTGCTGTGTTTGAGATTGATTTTTCTAAACTATTTAGTCTTGTTGTGGCTTGGTCACACATGGGTAGTGTCATACCATGTACATCTAGTTTGTCTGTGGCGCTAATTTCTAATATTGGTTGCATTTCTTTACTTAACATTATTTCATTGAATTTGAAACAGCTTGCAAGAGTTGGCATTAAGGCCATACAATTGACATTTTTGTGGGCTAATTGTTCCATAACATCTGAAGCACATGCATTATCGCCATATAGTGCATGAATGTGCTGGGTTTTCAATATTGCTTCTGCTTCTTTAGAAAATATACCAACTCTGATACTTTTTAAGCTGTTGGCATAAGTGAGATCTGCAGATTGCCGCATGTTTTCTGTTAATTCTCTGTATTGGAAATGTTGCCAAAGGTTGACATTTCCAATGCTGCCAACAGTTTTACGGCAGAGTTTTTGTCCTAATGTTTTAAAAATAGGCTCACCTTTTACTGGTGTCAATTGAAGAAGATCTCCGAAAACAATAATGTGTTTTCCTGCAAAGAGCTCTTCATAGTTTGTTTTGAGTACTTCTTGTAATCTGAGGTGAATCAAAGCCAACATTAGGTTGGAGACCATGCTCACTTCATCTATTAGTAGCGTTTTCATTTGTTTCAATACTCTGCGTAGTTCCATTGCAGCTTCTGCAGAAAGTTTGTAATAGTCTAATTTGTTTTGGTGTTCTACTGGCAATAGTAGTAATCGGTGTAACGTGACACCACCTATGTTGTAGGCAGCTAAACCAGTGGGGGCAGTGACAACAGCTGACAGTTTGTTGTTTGTCAGTTGTTGAAGGAACTTACTGATGATTTTGATTAGGAATGTTTTGCCAGAACCAGCTTCACCACTGACGTATAGTAGTATAGGTTTATAATTATGGCAGGAACATTCTTTATTTACATGTTGTACACCATGTGCAATTTGTTTTGTTACTTCTTGAAAAATGCTGCGTTGCTCATTGTTTAGTTTTGATTGTAGTATAATTAAGTCTTCTTTATCTTCATACTGACACATGGTGTTTTCTACTTCTATCATAGCTAATTCTGCCTCATTCATTATTAGTGGTTCTCCCAGTGGTTCCTGGCTTCCTGTTACAGAAGGTTGACCACTGTCAGGAGTTTCTTTATCTAGTTGGGCCTGGCGTTCTTCTTCGTGTTGCTGTTCATTGTGCAACATTGTTTAGTACTATGTAAAGTTTACATCAGTTATAGTGCTTTCATTTGCTTTGAAAGCATCTTCATGTGAGTCATCGTTATCTAGTATGTCTTCTTCTTTTCTCCATGGTTTAAAGAGTTGTAGCAGGGACATGTAATATACTTCTTTATGTTGAGGAGTCGTTAATGACAATTTGATATGATTAATTACATTTGGTTTGGTGAGTTTAACTAAGCTGCCTTCACAGTTTGTCACTCTGTATTTACCTTTTTTTTTATCAGATTTTATATTATTTTTGAATGTGCAGTTTTGGGCTATGTGGTATAGACACATGGTTTCCAAAGTATTACTTCTGTTTGAGTAGTATGTGTCCAATAAATTGTTTTTTAAAATGTCTTGGCTGTTGGGATCACGTTTGGATATTGTTTCTATATCTTCGTATGATTTTAGAATTCTTTTTCTAGATTTAGCTGGACCAAGACTTAGCCATACTATATTTTCAGATTTACCATGCAATGCAGTACCAGTTAAACGATCAGCTGCTTCATATGACCCACATTCTCTATGGGAGAGCATTTTTATGCAAAAGCTGTATAATTTCTGACACACTGTTTTATCTGATGACATGTCATTCCAGAGGTCTTGGAGCTCTGTCTTTTCTGCTTTGGTTAAGTATGCTGTGACATATCGTGCAACTGCAGTAGAATTGTCTGCAATGTACTGCACATCTATGTTTGCATTCCATAAGTGGGCAATGATTGCGTTATAATCATTGATATATTTTTCTTCTTCTTTTCTTTTTATGTAATATGTATTTTTAGGTGACTTACCTTTAACACTATGTCTAACTGAAGACATGAGGTTGTTCACTTGACCTGTATTTGTAACTGGTCTAGGGAAACCAAATCGGCATTTGGTGTAGTATTTCCCTTTGTTTTTGTATTTGCGACGACAATATTTTCCACATTTGTGTCTTTGAAATTGTAAAATTTGTGCATGAAGATCACTATTTGTTGCTTCCAATGGAATTTCACAAGTGACATATTTTTCAATAAACTGTAAAACAGTGCCATCACTGTCTTGACCAAATTTAGGAGCATCTTTAATCCATAAATGCAAGTGGTTATGTGGTGCTCCTCTGGCTTGGTATTCTTTTCTCCAAAAGAAGTGTTGCACTTCTCCAAGGGAAGGAACAGTTTTATTACAAATAAAATGTAGCATAGCAATGAAGCGATGGTGAAAATATCTTGAAACATTAACAGGATCCAAAGAACAAAGTTCTCCAGGTGTTAGTATATCTATGTTTGTTTTGTTTTTGTTTGATATGGGTAGGAAATCATGTAAATCTTCCCATGCATATTCTGCACAACTTAATGTAACAAACCAAGTGGGTGGGCCAAAGTTTCTGATCATACAACGTACGTGTTCATGACGTCGAAACCAGTACTCTTTGGTACCAGGCATATTTGCTAATAGATGTGTAATATTTGATTGTAAAACCTCATCCTTTTGTTCCACTTTTTGTAATAATTGTGTAGCTGTCATATTTTGAAAGTGTGATCCTGATTTTAATATGTGTGCAACTCCGTAACATAAAGTTGCTAGTTCACTTTCAAAGAGTAAGTGGAATATGTTTTCCACATTTTGTCTAAATCTGGGATCTTCAGAATACATCCGTAATGAGCGGTATTCTGATGCTGATATTTGAATAGGTCTATCATCTTACCTTCCTCCTTTGCCAGTAGGAAAGAGTAGAGGAAAAGCATGTGCTTCTATACTTTTTTCCCATATGCTGATTGGTGATCCTTTTGTTTGACGCATTTGGTATGTTTCCAGTGCATCTTCTATGGTGTCATTAGAGTGCAAAGGATGAATTGTATAATGGTCTAAAGTATTTGATATTGTAGCAGGATCTAGGAGCTCAAATTGACCAGTTTCTTGTGTTTCTTGAATTATTTCAGTTGTATCCTTCAAGTTTTCTTCAATATTAATTTCTTTGGAATATTCATTATTCTCTTTAAGATATTGCAAGGCTTGTCTAACTTTATGTAAATCTACCAGCTGTTGCCTTATTTTTTTGTCTTTTGTAGGTACTCCATTTACTAAGATAATTAAAGATTGCTGCTTTGGACGTTGCACTCCTAGAGTATGCACATTTTCTTTTAGATCTAATGGTAAATAAACTACTTTTCCACGAATGCCTTTTACCAATTCAGAGGGAGGTAATTTTGCTGTTTTTGGTTGAAGGCGTATTATTGCTTGAAATGGGTGCACTGTTTGAATTATGATGCTCTCATATAAATTAAGTTGTTGTAGGGGTTTTGGTAGTGGGTATAATTCCAAATTATTTGTGATAGCACGTGAAGGAGTTTGGTTGTTGTCAAGTTTTGTAGTTCAGTAACTGCAAAGTATTAAGGGGTCAGTTATTTTTTATTTGTTTTCTGCTACAAGGTAGAGAGCTAATTCAAACCATTTAGAATCTTCATTGTCTTCTATTTTGTATGATAGGTCTACAGTTTTTGTGTTACTTTTATAAAAAGTTCTGCAGCAACATACACACACATGGTTTCGTACTTCAGCTGATGTACTTTTAAATTTGATTATTTCTTTTTTGTATGTGTTTAGTAAAAGGTTGCCATGTGTAGAATTGTTGCTAATTTTGTTTAAATCTATTTCATTCTGTAAGTGGCTTTCACTTCCAAAATATTTCTTCTGGATATAGTCAATTTCTTCAAGTAGGTTTTTTGCTGTACCATGTAGAAGAATGTTATTTAAATTTGCTTGTGCTAAAGCAGGACTTTTAGCATAGTACAGTTTATAGACTCGATTTCTTATAGTTGAATGATGTGTTGATGTCCTTTTGATATCATGGAAGGTGGTTTTACAAGTAGGTCCCGTAATGCAGGCCAATGAATGTCCTTGTAGTCCTGTGTACTTGCGCACTGGACAGGTATCCATATTTTGCAGTAGTTTAATTTTGATTTTGTCTTTGCTTTTTACATATTGATTGAGGAATTGGCGTAAAGACTTGAAAAATTGTTTGGGAATGTTACACATTGACGTGCATGGCCATTTGTACACTAGATGTTCTGATTCAGTTGAATGGAGGGGTAATTCTAAGTTTTCAGGGCATATTTTTGTAAGGAGTACTTCTTGTTCCATTATGGTATTATTCACTTTTTCATAACCTCGACCACTACTATGTATGGCAATTGTATTTATTTGCTTTTTTTGTATGCTTCTTCATTAAAGTATGGTTCTGTGCTCGTAGTGTGATTCCATTCACCTCCGCAGATACTTAAGAAGTTCTTTCTGTTGACATTTCATTTATTGAGAAGTCTTTTTTATAATTTAGTTATTAGTTTTGTTAGTGGTGTCATTTTGTTTAACACTAAAATAAATAACTTTCTTTTGAGAAGAATTGCACTGTCCATCAACGCTTCTAAGATTAATTTCCTACGATAGGTTTTAAGCGTTGAACCTTGTTTCTCTCCTGTTTTTATAAGATTTTGAAGGACTTTGTGACTGAACATTTTGGCTAAAATACTTTTCTTGGTATGCTTACTTTGAACTATATCAAGATTTAAAGAAGCAGTTTTATCTGTAGTGATAGCTGATTTTCTACTAATTGTTTTTTGGTTTGGTTTACATTTTGATAGTGGAGGCAACGTTTTTGTACTTGAAACTTCTTGTGTTTCACTAAATGACTGTATTAGCTGTTTTGTTTCAACTTTTTTTTACAAATTCTGCTAGAGATGGATGCTTATGTTGGACACTTTTATTTTCATTTTCTCTACTTCTGCGTTGCTTTCTACAGATTTGACTTTTGGTAGGCATACTTTAGGGTCTGTTGAAAAAAATAAAGAAGGTATGGGTTGGGGTGTTCTGCAATGTATGTGTGCTGTGTGCATGAGTGTTTGAGTAAGATGATAAAGATGTATGTAATGGTGTGTGATTGTGCATTGGGAACTACAACTAGTGGGGATGGGTATTCTTGAATTTATGTCCTACTAAACTGGGGTTCAGATGACAGAAAAAAGTAAGCTAGTGTTGTGGAGAAGTACAAATAGTAAATCTAATGTATAAAATTAAAACAGTTGTTTGTTCTATAATATCAAAATTCTAGCGGTTGAGTTGGGTAATTTGTGTGTCCAAAAATAGGAATTTGTGGGCCATTCTGGCTGTAAATCGCTGTTTAAGACATGGGGATTTTTGGACAGAATGGTGCACAATCTCTATTTTTAGGCACAGAAATAGCATGAATTAACTTTACAGTGTGTTTGAGTAATAATGCAAATATTATGGTGATATTCTACTTACTTTTTTTCTAAAATGAACAGGTTACTTCTTAGTTCTTCCTTGTTCTTCAAATTTGGCTGCTTCTTTTCAGGAGAATGTTCTTCACTGCAATTGTAAAGGAAACAAATTAGTAATTTTGTTTGTATATAGCACTGTTTTTAATTTAGACATTGATTTTTTTTATTGAAATCCTCAGCGCCTTCCTCAAAACCAATAAAACTATCTTATTTACATAAAATACGTCACACCAGTTCAATACATATGATATTTTCTTAATGAACAAATTGTATTGCAATGACTAACTGTAGCAAACAAAATATCTTTACTATGTCTTGTGAAATTCATAATGTACCACTGAATACCACTATTCCTGTAACTAAGCTCTTCAAGGTAATAGTGCCTCAATATCATGCTTAAATTAAAGTAATTAAAGAAATAAAGAAATTTAAAAAATGATGTTATTGTATAAGTATTATTTTTTGAGATTTGAACATAGAGTGTGCATGCATGCAATTTTGTTTGAATATATGTAGTCTATATATTTCATTTCAAAAATGTTAGTTTAACATGATTTGAGTGTGTGTGTGTATAAAGAAAGTAAATAGTAAAAAGGTTTATAAGTGATAGTTGATTTTAGGAGATTGAAAAAAGATAGTAGATTCATTTTACAGATTACACAAGCTAAAAGTCAGTTTGAAAATGTGTTCATGTACTGTACAGAAAATATGCATAACTGTAGTTTGTGTTCATGCATATGGATATGTATGGAGCTGCAAGTAGAAATCTTGGAGAATTGTACAGTATTTCTTGTAGATGGTGCTTCCCAATGATATGGCACTTGTACTCAGAGAGATTCACAGTACATTTGCAGTGCTGATCTATGATGATGCAGTTAGATGTAGAGGTCTTGAATGTGATTGGTGGATGGTCATGTGACTTCTTAGCTACATCCAATGAGGGAATGGCACAGAGAGTGAAGTGGAAATGGTAGAAGGGCTGTTCATGTTACAATATGTCCGCGGACATGGCGGTAGTTCACGGACATCGGGTGTTACATCGGGGATTTTTGGGTTCAGAAGTCATGCAAATGAGAATGAGCACTGAAAGGGATTGGTCAGGAAAGTTTAGTGGGTGTGTTGTGCCAGGAGAGAGTTTCTCAGATACTCTTTTTGCTGAGAGAACAACAGATAGCTATGGCTGTGTGTTTTAGAAAACAGATTGTTTGGATTTTGGGAGATTAGTGGATACATTGGTTGAAGGTGCATGCAGAAAGCTGTGATGTCATCAATGACATTTGTGATGTCATCTTTGATGTCCTGGGTGTTAGGCTTAGCAGTGCACGGTGGTGGCGCGAGTTATGGTTGCTTAGCTTACCATAACTGCCGAATTACAAGGGTTTTCGGTTTTACTTGGAACCATAACGTCCCTTTAACAAAGTTTTTTCACTGAATTTCATAGGTTTTTAGTAGCGCAACTTAACCATAACGTCCCTTTAACAATGTTTTTTTACTGAATTTCATAGGTTTTTAGTAGCGCAACTTAACCATAACATCCCTTTAACAAAGTTTTTTCACTGATTATATATATATATATATATATATTTCTCAAGCTTGTGGATCTGCTTAGATCAAATGCCATGCATAGGCTGCCATTTAGTGGTAGTCGCGGAGTATTACATTATTTGTTTTTGAAACTCAAAAAGGTGCGTCGACAGAGCGTGCCATTCATACTATTGCTAGTGTGACGTTCCCTGTACCCATGGTTCTTCACACATCGAGGTCCCTCAGATTGTTTTTTTCCACCATCTTAGTCAGACGCAAGTTGCGGAGTTCCTTCTTCTGTCTAAAGCCATTAAATATACAAAGTTTAAATTTAGACTTTATTTCTTTCCTTTTTCGATGGCCGTAAAACACAAGATCTTCACCGATGGCTTTCGAGCAGAGATTCCACGTCGACGATGACTGATTCAACTGTCTCGCAAATCTTGACTGCGGCCTACCTAGGCCTCAATGTGTCTCGGCCCTTCACGGTAGGGAAAGTGGGGATAGGTCATAATTTCTTCATTTAGAGAATGCTTATTTCCTTATTCTTCCCGTTCCATCACAGAGCTGCCATCTCGCCGTAAGACTAAGCGCTGGGCCCATCACGCCATGCACACAGAGGCCGCCATGGATGTGGAGGGAGCCTCCAGCGATGGCAGCATCCTAAGTGACACCGAGGGTGATCGGGACCTGACGGTTTCACACGTGCGAGCCCTGACTCCAACAGGCACGCTGGAGGTTCTGCTACGGAGATAACACCCAGCGGCTCAAGCACCCACACTGCACGCCACACTAAACACACCATTCATGGCCGACAGTCGACCCCGTAGTCGACCGATCAGCCCACACGCGGTTTGGAAGGGAAGGTCAGAAAAAGTCCCTGTGCTCTGGGCCATTGCGATCACGTTCGCCACATGACAGGCCCCCAAACAGATGCTGAAGTCTCTTTCCGATACCGCAAGCAAATCAAACAAGTCCTCGGGTACCGGTGACCGCGCATCGAAAGACGCGTCAATGGCCCTTTCTAATAATTTCAAAATGAGAGAACTCATTAAAAAACACGTTCCACACACTGACCTCGAATCCAAAACGTCAAAGCACTCTAAATCTTCCATGCCCCTGTCCTCAGAAGCAACTGTTTCAAGGGAAAAAGAACACTCTGCCCCTAGTGACACCCTCTCAGGAGCAATGCACCACAAAGAACCCTCTACACCAGAGGCTTTCCCTACCCCTGTACCCACAGTTTTCCCAAGCTCCACACTATGGACCCCTGAACAATTTGTTAGAGGCATGAGGAGAATGTCTAGCTTTGTTAATTTGTTTGATCAACACCCTGATTAATTGTCCACCCTCCAAGGGCCCACTCAAGGTGAAGCAGCTAAAAAGCAGCCCAATGTCAAACAACCCCGCCAAGACACTCCCCAGCCTAGTACCTCAGTAAACACCCCTGAGGACCTATACTACATTGACACTTCAGGCTCGCATGACCCACGTTCACTAGTAGACCTAGGGGACCAAGGGGACCTAGATGACATGGACCAATATTATGATAACGATGATGATGATGTATACATCATACAATCCCCGGAACATCATGATCAACCCGTATCGGATTCCCCTGTAGACAATCAGCTGCAGTATAATGATAGCCCTCTTAAAAGCTGCAGAAAATCTTAAAATCGATACCCAAGAAGCTCAAGCCGACAAGGACTTTGGAGCGGACATCCTTGGGGATAAAAGGTCTACAGCACATTTGATACCAATCCTGCAGTCAATCAAAAAGGTGCAATAAGTCTTCATTACTTACCCCCAACCTTACAAGGGCAGTTAACCCTCATTTTGAGAAGATGTTTAGACCAGCACCATCAGACCTATTATAAAGCAGGGGTCAATTAAATCCTGATTCCTTTGTTGTGACAACCACAAGGAAAAGAGCGGGCACACCCTTATCCTCTGCCGAAGCCCCCCCTGACAAGGAGAGCAAGAAAATATATACACTGGGCAGGAAAGTTGCTTCCTCAGCTGCTTACCAAGTAAAAATAGACAACAACACCATACTCTTGGCAAGTTATGATTGCCACAAATGGGACGCGATCTCACAATAAATCGACTCTCTCCCAGCACCCCTTAAATCACAGCTTTTGAGAACAATAGCTGAGTGTAAGCAGGTGACAAGTTGCATCCTGAAAAATAATCTGGACATAGCAGATAATGCAGGCCATATTGTAGCTGAGGGTACCCTCATTAAGCACCATGCATGGCTACACCAATCCGGTTTTTATCATGAAAACACAAGCCACTCGGCTAAATATGCCGATTGAACAAAACGCTTAATTTGGGAAGAAGTCGAGGACGCTCTGAAAAGTGCTAAAGAGGAATACAAGACCCTCAAGTCCCTGGGACAGCTTACAAATAAACCGTTTGTACAGAGAAGTGCATTTAATACATGCCTTTTTTGAGGACAATACTCCCAGCGGTCCTCAACTACAACCAGGGCAGACACACTTCATCTTGGGGTTCCTCGCAAGGTCAATCCTTACAGCAAAATTGTCTAAGAGGGGAAAAAAGGTCAAGAAGTAGAGGAAGATTCTCCTCCACCAAAGGCTCCACCCCACCTAAGCAATGACCACCCGCTCCAGGTCCCCACCCATGCTTCTCCAATAGGAGGTCGATTTTGTCATTTTACCCACGCATGGGGGGGGAATCACGTCAGACAAGTGGGTACTTTCCACTGTGGTGGAGGCCATTGCATAGACCTCATACAGTCACCACCCAACCACCCGCCAAGGCAAAGACAGACAGCGCAGGAAGAACAGCGTATTCTGCTAGAAGAGGTCAAAGCACTGCTAGAGAAGGACGCCATAGAGATTGTCCCGGCAAACCAGGTAAACAAGGGTATCTTTTCAATGTACTTCCTTGTACCAAAGTGTCAGCAGTCTTCACTGATAGGATGTCAATATCCCCGCTTCCCTCCTCCACCTCCTCACCTGTTGAATCAGAGTCTTCTTCAATAGAGCTGAGAGTTCGATGTGCTCTGTAGTCCTATTCTTTTTTTCTTTGTTGCGGATATCTCCCACGAGAAGAAGCCACAGTGAGAGCGATAGAAACGCCCTGACTGTGACCCCCTCCCGGGAGGGACCGGAAAGGGGAAAAAAGCCAAGTGTAGGCAAAAACCCCAGGGAATCACAACGGCAGGTGGGTATCCTGATGGAGGTAGTAGCAGCAGAACTCAGTGGAAATCAGCAAATCACAGAAATGGAAAGCGAGGAAAGAATAACCAAGAAACAGGAAGTGTAGGAAATTCAATAGCTCCTACTACAGGAAAACGGAAAACTGCAGGCAAACAGGACGGTTAATATACAAAAGAAAAAGAAGAAAAATAGAGAGAGAAGGAGGTCCGGGGAATCGGAACCCGAAAGGACGAGGAGGAGCAGAGAGAGGAAAGCTCAGCAGAGCCAGAAATACAGCATATAGCAAACCGCAGCAGCAAAAGAAAGCACAGCTGACTGGAAAGGGTTGCAACGCACAGAAGGAAGATAGGGTGTGGCTTTAATAACGTCACGTTCGCTTAAGCGGAAAAAGACTAGACCGCTAAGTGGACGTGATGCGAAAGACGTGACAGGAATTAGGAAGTGCGTAATCGGAATCAGGGCCACAGACGCCAGGTAGGAGTGCGTCGCATGACAGTATGCCCCCTTCCAAGACACAGACCCCCCGGTTTACCGGGATGTAATCGATGAAACTTTCTGAGAAGTATTGGGGCACGGATATGTGAACGGGGTTCCCAAGAGTCCTCCGTATGAGAAAAACCCTTCCAATGCACCAGGTATTGCAGGCGCCCTTTGTGGTACCTAGAATCCAACAACTGGGAAACCTTGTATTCAGATGAATCAGGGGAGTGAAAAGCAATAGGTAAAGGTCGAGCCTTGTGAGACTGATCGGCACTCTTAAGAAGTGAAGCATGAAACACTGGGTGAATCCGCCTCAATGCATGTGGCAATTTTAGGCGGAATGTCACTGGATTGATTTTCACAGTGATAGGATAGGGACCAATGAACCGAGGGGAGAGTTTAGACGGTCGAGACCATCTTGTGAGGTATTTAGTGGATAACCACTCTTTAGAGCCCACTTTCGAATCAGGTACCACCTGGCAGTGTCGATCGGCCTGTCTCTTATAGACTTGTAAACTGTCATTCAGGTTTACCTTTGCTTTTTCTTGAGTATCTTTTATCCTGGACAGTGTTTCAGCAACCGCCGGAAGGGTAGGTTGAAAGGGAGAGAGAGGAATAATGGCTTGGGGATGAAAACCATATGAACAGTAGAAGGGAAACATCCCACTTGCTGAATGGCTCGCGTTGTTGTATGCGAATTCCGCCGTTGGCAACAGGTCCACCCAGTTGTCTTGTTCCAGGTTCGTGTAGCTGCGTAAGTACTGCTCCAAGGTGGCATTCAAGCGTTCCGTCTGGCCATTTGTGTGGGGATGATATCCAGACGATAAAGCACGCTGGATGTTCAGAGCAGCGCAAAGCGATTTCCAAAATTTAGAGACATATTGACTCCCCCGGTCAGATATGATTTTGTCTGGGAGACCATGGAGTCTAAAAACGTCTTTTATGAAAACCAATGCCATGCTGTCAGCAGTTGGGAGACCTGGGAGCGGAGAGAAATGGGCCATCTTGGTGAGAGAATCGATAGTCACCATTATACATGTGTCCCCCTGTGAGGGTGGTAAATCCACAATGAAATCTGTGGATATATGACAACACGGGCGATCAGGAATGATGTCTTATTGCAACAATACAATGGGCCTCTTGGTACTGTTTTTGCTCTGACAACAGACTTTGCAGGTCCTAACATACCGTTTACCATCCTCAGGCAAACCCTGCCAATAGAAGGCTCTTCTTATCAAGTCCAGGGTACTGGCTTGCCCTCTATGACCTGCTGTCTTGTGATCATGGCACCAAGACAAGATGTCTTTCTGGAGGGTCTTGGATGGTACCCATATTTTTTGACCTTTGAAAAACAGGCCATCTCGTTCAGTCATGCCATGGGGCTCCGGTTGAGAGGAGGCAGCTTCTCTAATCTGTTGAAAAAATGAAGTGATGGTAGCCACTATTCGATTCCTTGAGAACAGTTTTTCAGGGTAGGAAGAGGTTGTCTGGGAGGTAAGTGTCTTTCTGGATAGAGCATCAGCCAAGGTATTCTGACTTCCGGGGATGTAAGTAATCTGTAAATCGTATTGTGAAAAAAAATGTGCCCATCTTGCTTGTCTGGAATTTATGCAATCCATTGACTGTAACACCTGTAAATGTTTGTGATCAGTTCGAATTATGAAGGGGTGGCAACTCCCTGTAGCAGATGCGTCCAAACTTCACAATCCTTTTTCATGGCTAATAGTTCTCTTTCAATGACAGAATAATTCCGTTGACTTTTTGTAAGGGTTTTGGACAGATAGGCTATCAGATGTTCTGTGTTGTCGTGTTCTTGTAGTAAAACCGCTCCTATGGCTGCAGCTGAAGCATCGGTCTCGAGGATAAAAGGTTTCCTTGGATCTGGCTGACGTAGGATGGGAGCACTACAGAAACTTTTCTTCAAGAGTTGAAAGCTGTCTTCAGCCTGAGTGTTCCAGAAAAAAGGTGCGTATGGCTTCTTTAGTAAACTGGTGATGGGTAGAACAATGTTTGAGAACCCTGGTACAAATCGCCTGTAAAGATTTGCCAAGCCCAGGAAACGCTGTATTTCCTTAACAGGTGAAGGAGCTGGCCATTGTAGAATGGCATCGACCTTCTTTTGGTCCATTTCAATCCCTTGAGATGAAAGAATAAATCCCAAGTAGGGTACAGAAGAAGCTCCAAAAACACACTTTTCCCTTTTGACCAATAGTTGATGCCTTTTGAGTCGCTCCAGTACTTCTTTGAGATGTATTAGATGTTCTGGCATGGTCTGAGAAAAAAACAGTATATCGTCAAGGTAAACGACAACAGACACAAATAACAAATCTGAGAAGATACGGTCGATAAACCTTTGAAAAATGGCGGGAGCGTTCACTAGTCCGAAGGGCATCACGTAGTATTCGTATAGGCCAAATGGTGTTCTGAACGCAGTTTTCCATTCATCACCGGAACGTACTCTGAGTAAATGATAAGCGTTACGCAGATCCAGCTTTGAGAAAACCGTTGCTCCTTGTATGGATTCCAAGATGTCTGGGATCAGCGGCATGGGGTATCTGTCCTTAAGAGTTACTTTGTTAAGTCCCCTATAATCAATGCATGGCCGGAGGTCTTTGGAATCCCGTTTGGGGATAAAAAGCAAAGGAGCACCTGCCGGGGACTTTGAAGGTCTAATGAGACCATTACACAGGTTATCATCCAAGTATTTCTGTAGTACTTCCTTTTCAGTTTTTGATAACGCAAACATCCTGCCAAAGGGTACTAGAGCGTTGGGAGCCAAATCAATGGCGCAGTCCTCAGGGCTGCGAGGAGGTAACGACATGGGAGCAGCTTCTGCAAATACTGATTGATAATCCTCCAAGGCTTTGTCAAGAGAGTGTACTCCAATAGTCGTGTGAAGAGTGGTGGGATGGATCTTTACCTCCTGATAAGGTGTGTCTTTGAAACAATGGGTTTGGCAATAATTGGAATTGAAATGCAAACTGTTTGATTTCCAGTCAATGTTGGGATTATGTTGACGCAACCAGGAGATCCCTAAGATCAGAGGAAAATTAGCTGCCCTGATAATGTCGAATGTGATGACTTCTGAATGCTGAAAAATGGAGAGTGGCAGAGGTTCAGTTGTCTCTACAATGAGTCCAGAACTCAAAGGTGTACCATCCACCCCCTCAACCTTTTGGCCGTGTCTGCGATCAATACGCTTTGCTCCAACTTTGTCCACCCAGAGTGTATCAGCAAAATTCCCTGCCGCACCACAATCTAAAAGTGCCAGGGTCTCCACTTGATTACCATTTAACTTACTGTTAATACCATAAGACGTGAGTCTTCTGAGGGATCTGAAGAATCAATTGACATAGTCACATAGGGACTGGAAGATTGCCCTCGATAACCCGTCCCTTTTAGGTACGAGGGTTTGTATTTTCCGCCGGTTTATGAGGCAGTTCTGTACAATTATGTACTGAATGACAATCAGAAGCACAATAAGCACATAGGCCAAGTTCCCTTCTCCTTTTCCTTTCTTTAGGGGTCAGGGACCGACGAGTAGCTCCGATTTGCATGGGTTTGTCAGTATGTTTGAGTGTAGCTGAAGGAGGTGAGGAGGTTCTTGTAAAGGAGGGGTGTGTCTTGCGTCTCTCCTGCCGCCTTTCTTGCATCCTGAATTCCATCTGAAGCGCAGCAGTCATCAGGTCCTGTAGTGAGGCAGGACGAGGAAAATTAGCCAATTCGTCTTTAAGTTCCTCTCTGAGGCCTCGGCGAAATAATATGAATTGAGATTGCTCCGACCAACCAGTCTCCAATGCCAGTCTTTTGAAAGAGGAGATGTAAGACAACACATCGGCTTGGCCCTGGTGAATGTCCATCAGGTCTTCCCCTGCTGCCATAGATACTTCGGGTCTCTCGAATGTGCGTTTTACTAGGTCCACAAAGGCATCAAAATTTTGGAGAACTGGGTTGGTTCCTGTAACTAAAGGGGTAGCCCAAGCAAGAGCATTCCCTGTCATGTTAGATATTAGAAACCCGACTTTGGCATGATCTGATGCATAGGTGCGAGTTCTAAATGAAAAGTACACCCTGCAAGCATCAAGGAATTCTTTTAGGGTCTTAGGAGACCCATCGTACTTCCCAGAGGTCAAAGACATGGGAGGTAGATCTGTTGTGGGTGGTTCGCGTGCCGTCACCATTTGTTTCAAAAGGTTATTTTCTGCTTTCATGTTTTGCATTTCGAGAGAAAGATTTTGAACCGCAGCTATTAACTCTTGCACTTGCTCAGGAGTAGCCATTCTTGATGTTTGGGGGCATTGCAAACTGTCAGCCGTCTTCACTGATAGCTCGTCAATAACCCCGCTTCCCTCCTCCACCTCCTCACCTGTTGAATCAGAGTCTTCTTCAATAGAGCTGAGAGTTCGATGTGCTCTGTAGTCCTTTTCTTTTTTTCTTTGTTGCGGATATCTCCCATGAGAAGAAGCCACAGTGAGAGCGATAGAAACGCCCTGACCGTGACCCCCTCCCGGGAGGGACCGGAAAGGGGGAAAAAGCCAAGTGTAGGCAAAAACCCCAGGGAATCACAGCAGCAGGTGGGTATCCTGATGAGGTAGTAGCAGCAGAACTCAGCGGAAATCAGCAAATCTCAGAAATGGAAAGCGAGGAAAGAATAACCAAGAAACAGGAAGTGTAGGAAATTCAATAGCTCCTACTACAGGAAAACGGAAAACTGCAGGCAAACAGGACGGTTAATATACAAAAGAAAAAGAAGAAAAATAGAGAGAGAAGGAGGTCCCGGGAATCAGAACCCGAAAGGACGAGGAGGAGCAGAGAGAGGAAAGCTCAGCGGAGCCAGAAATACAGCATATAGCAAACCGTGGCAGCAAAAGAAAGCACAGCTGACCGGAAAGGGTTGCAACCAGGGCTTTAAGTGGGCCGGGGCCTGCCGGGGCTGGGCCCCGGCAGGCTCCGAAATTTCGTTTTGAGGCGGGGCCCTGCCGGGGCCCACTAATCTCCCCTGGCAGCCCCGGCCACTACATGAAAAGGCATTTTTTTCTACAGCCTGAAGCTCTCGCTCGTGCGCGAGAGCTTCAGGCTTCAGAAAAAAATGCCTTTCAGCCGTGATGGTGGCGCCGCACCTGTGAGGCATCCCTTTAATCAAGGGATGCACGCGGGCCAGCGCCACCATTATGGAGAAAATGTGAGGCCGCTGAAAGCAGAGGCCTTGCTTTCTAAATACTGAAGGTCCTGCGGATTTGCGGGAGTTTCAGTCTTTAAGAAAAAGGCCTCTGCTTCCAGTGGCCTCACCCTTTTAGCCTTAATGGTGATGCTGCCCCTCTCCCAGCTGGCGAGGGGCAGCATCACCATTAAGGCTGAATAGGCGAGGCGCTGTCCCCTGCCAGGCAAGCCTATACAAAATAAATGCAGAGATTAGCACCCTCTCCCACATAGGGGAGAGGGTGCTAATCTGCAAAAGGCTGCCTGGCAGGGGTTCCAGTAGCCATTGAGCCGAGGCTCGTCAAGAGGGCGTGGCCTAACGGGCCAACAGGACCCCTGCTGTTAGGCCACGCCCCCTCGATGAGCCCCAGCTCGATTTGTAGTGCCACTTAAGGCACTGGTTGCAACGCACAGAAGGAAGATAGGGTGTGGCTTAAATAACGCCACGTTCGCTTAAGCAGAAAAAGACAAGACCGCTAAGTGGACGTGACGCGAAAGACGTGACAGGAATTAGGAAGCGTAATGGGAATCTGGGCCACAGACGCCAGGTAGGAATGCGTTGCATGACACAAAGAAAGACCTTACAATGCGCACTGTCCTAAACCTGCGCCCCGCGAACACATATTTCAAGCCACAGAAATGTTGCATGACAATGCTACAAGAAGTAATCCCCCTGCTAAAACAGGGGGACTACATGGCAATATTAGACATGAAAGATGTATACTTTCATATTTCAATGTTCCCAGTGCACAGAAAATTCCTGCACTTCAAAATAGCAAATCAACACTATCAATTCAAGGTGCTACCCTATGGCATAGCCTCCACTCCAAGGGTATTCAACAAGGTGTTGGCGGTAGTAGTGGCACACTTACGCAGAGAATCGATCCCAGTGTACCATTATCTGGACGACTGGCTGATAACAGAGGATTCCCCCAAATTTGCCAGCACAATACACAAAGAACAATCAACCTGCTGTTCCAATTGGGGTTCTCAATCAACGAGAATAAATCAAGCCTCTTTCCAAGTCAAACCAAACAGTTCGTAGGAGCTATAATAAAGACAAAAGAGGGGCTAGTCTTGACCTCAAACAAAAGTGTTCAAAACATACTGCTGCAAATACCTCTTTATCTGGCTGGTCCCCAAATAATTATACGCAAAGCAATGCGCCTGCTAGGGATGATGGATTCATGCAGTTATCGGGTCCACACATGCGACTCTGCTCGTGCCCAATGCATGAGTGGTTAGCGAAATAGTGGTCTCAGGCAAGCGGTCAGTGGGACGATCTAGTGGTTGATTTGCTAACACTAGTACAAGCACTCCGCTGGTGGTGAAGAGAGAATCTGTTAAAAGAAAAACCCTTTCACAATCCTCCAGTACAAGCAATAGTGACAACATATGCCTCACTCTCCGGTTGGGGAGCTCACTATCTACACCACACAGCGCATGGCCTATGGACACATGCCACAGCCCAAGACCACATCAACCTCCTAGAACTACTGGCAGCGCTCAAAGCCCTGGAATCTTTCAAACTGCATTTTACAGGCCAAACAGTGCAAGTCCTCACAGACAGCTACATAAACAACAGGGAGGCATACACTCTCAAAGTCTGTCCAGGCTATCCCAGAAAATTTGGAAGTGAGCACTCAAGCCGAACATGTTCCTAGTGTCTCAACACATTCCAGGGGAACTCAAGTCCTTAGCAGACTATTTAAGCAGAGATCATCTACCCAAAAAACATGAATGGCAACTCAACAGAGGAATTCTAGACAATGTTTTCTCCCTCTGGGGTTACCCTCCATTAGACTTGTTGGCCAAAATCCTAAGCGCACAATGCCCAGACTTTGCGTTCAGTTTTCCCCAACACAGTTCCAACGGGAACGCCCTGTGGATGAGCTGGTCAGGTAAATTTGCTTATGCTTTTCCACCAACACTGGTACTGAACAGGATTGTTCACAAAATGCACCAGGAACAAGCAACTGTAATCCTAGTTGCTCCTATGTGGGCGAGACAACCTTGGTTTCCGCATCTGCTCAAACTGGCGATGTGCGAACCGATCAAACTCCTGTGCCCCTACAACATGCTATCCCAGCAAGAGGGGGACAACATTCTCCCCACATCCTCACTCTATGAACTTGGCAGCCTGGCTCCTGAAGTCATAGAGTTTAGACATTTAAAATTGCCTGAAAGGTGTATGGGAAATCCTCAAGGAGGCATGCAAACCTAACACCAGGCACTGCTACTTCAACAAATGGAAAAGATTTGTAAAATGGTGCCAGTCAAAATGTATACACCCTATTATATGTACTCCAGATCACATTCTTGACTGCATGCTCCATTTACTAGACTCTGGCCTAGTATGTAGCTCCATCAAGGTTCACCTAGCAACTCTGTCTGCATACACCACCAAAGAAAGTGTCCTGGTGGAAAGTCCCTGCTGTTAAGTCTTTCATGGAGGGAGTAAAAAGAATGTACCCCCCCCAGTTCCAACCTGCCTCTAGGTTGAGATGTCAATGTGGTTCTCTCATAGCTCATGGGTCCTCCCTTCGAGCCTATGCACAAGTCCAGCCTCAAACACCTAACTTACAAGACAGCTTTCCTAGTAGCCATCACCTCCATAAGAAGGGTTAGTGAGCTACAAGCTTTGTCAGTGCAAAACCCTTTCTTTGTTATCCACAAAGACAAGTTAGTTCTAAGAACACACCCTAGGTTTTCACCTAAATTCATTTCAAAGAACCATGTTAACCAATCCATTGAACCACCCACTTTCTTTCACAATCCTTCAAGCTGAGCTGAGAAGAACCTCCACTAGATGTAAGGATGGCGGTTTTATACTGTGCAGATAAAAGAAAACCGCTAATAACAAACAGATTAACTGTTTGGCTCCATGGCACCTGGCAGGAAGGTGATCACGTTTTTAAAAAAGCCATCTCCAGATGGATAGTGAAATGCATACAACTCTGCTATTCCCTATCAAACCAAACTCTGCCTTTCACATCAAGAGGTACAGGAGCTACTTTGGCTTTTATTGCAAACGTCCCTCTAGACGCCATTTGCAAAGCAGCTACATGGAGGTCCATACATACCTTTACTCACCACTTCTGCATTAGCACAGATTCTAAAGTAGATTCACTGGTGGGACAAGCAGTGCTAAAACATCTATTTGCCAATGTACCTTCTCACAACCCTCCTCCTTCTCCTGATACTGTAGCTAGTCTATGCATATCATGTGATCTAAGCAGATCCACAAGCCTCAGAAGGTATACATTACTTACCATAATCGTATTTCTGATGCTTGCATCTGTTTAGATTCACATGTGCCCACCCTTCCTCCCCTTGGAGTAGAAGGTGCATAGATGTTTTCTGGCTTTATCTACTCTTAGCTGCTTTATTACATCTGTACTCACGCTACACTTCATGCTACCTCATGTCAGAAACAAAACAATCCGAGGGACCTTGACGCCTGAAGGACCATGGGTACAGGGGATGTCACACTAGGGATAGCAACAGTGGCATACCGTGTCGACGCCCCTTTTTGAGTTTCGAAAACAAATAATGTAATACTCTGTGGCCTGCACTAGATGTCAGCCTACTCATAGCATGTGAATCTAAGCAGATGCAAGCATCAGAAATACGATTACAGTGAGTAATGTATCATATTGGCTCAGAACTGGAGGTGAACTTCCAGCGATGGCTACTAGGTGGTGTTGTGGAATGTGTGACTTGGCACAAATGGACATTCCCATGCGTCATGTTGTTTGCTTCTCTGTTCACCTGTTTGCAAAATAAAAACTCTACTCCTGTGGATTTTGTGATGGTGATTTCTTGCGGACCTAAGGAATTGCATCGGTCTGCTGCTCCAGGAGTGCCGTCCAAAAAGCGTACTTTCCTATGCATTCTTTTTACATATATATATATATATATATATATATATATATATATTTTAAAGGGACGTTATGGTGAAGTTGCACTAATAAAAACCTATGAAATTCAATGAAAAAATTAAGTTAAATGGATATTATGATTAAGTTGCGCTAATAAAATCCTATCAAATTCAGTGAAAAAACTTTGTTAAAGGGACGTTATGGTTCAGTTGCCCTAATAAAAACCTAGCAAATTCAGTGCAAAAACTTTGTTAAAGCGATGTGTGTGGGAGCGATGCGCCATCAGGCCCCTCGCCTCCTCAACTTCTCAGTACAAAACTCGGACCAAGTGCCTCCAGTAGTGGGTTTGCCCCTTGCCCTTATGCGATGTTAACCTTGGTTGACTTTCGCGTAGATGGGACCACTGAGCAGGACACGGGGCATCCATTTTTGTACCCCCTTTCGACTCCATCATGGTGACTAGGCCTGCCTCACTGCGATAGTACAAAAACGCTTCTCTTCCCTTTTCTCGCAGCAGCCCGGCCAGGCGCGCAGGGCACAGGGCCCCCACCCCGTTCTCACTCTGACTGGAAAATTTTGCAGGTCCATTCTCACGCTGAAGCCGGAGATGCTCGCAACACTATAATAAATGTAACACATCGCTCTTCCTCTGAGATCACTGTCCTGCATGTGAACTAGCATGAGCTAAGCACATAGCTCGTCCATCTCCACAAACATGTCGTGCCCATCCCGCACCCTCACCAGTGGAAACTTACTGCCATTGTGACCCTGTGTCCCTACAAGATATTCCTTTCATGTGCCAGACCACTGACCATGCCATGATGCCCACCCAGCAGATCCCCAACTAACATTAGACCCCTGCTGCAATATATCGTTCCCTACCACTAACAAATGCCACATACCAGAGATTCTTATGTGTACGGACCCTAACTTCAACCAGTGTGTTATAGCGGTCAAGACCCTTAACCTAAGACTTGTATAATCCTATGTTATTGATAGTATAGATATATGTGTGACTTTTATAGAGGCATGATAAACTACTGAAGGACTTTTGAACAATTATTATTTAGTGCATGCATTTTTTGAGAATATATTATGTTAGCTTAGATAGTGACCATCCTACCTCCCAGCAACCTGACCTTCACCTACGCGGAGCACAGATGACTGATGTCAATCCTCCCACCAACCAAGCGACCAACCCAGATGAAGAGATGCCACCCCACCTGAAACATCGAGTGAACTGACCAATCCGGGACCAACGTAGTATCCTATGTTAGTTGCGTCATTTACCCTACAAAACGTAATGTAATGATAACTTGTGCGGGGCGCTCTCAGATATCTCTTGAATACTATTCACCAGAGATAAAACCTTTTCTTGAACTCTCGCAGCCTGCTCTCTTTGCCTTATTCCTCGTCAGGGGTATGTTGTTTTATTCTTTTGCACGTCAAAGACGGGGAGGGCACAAACATTTGGTGACCCCCTGCGACGTGATTTGGAGAGGTGCCTCGAGGCACACACCGAGCGGCGAGATCCGGGACGCCCCCCAGCATAACCATCGCCTCCGTGGCCGACCAGCCTGTGCGCACTACAAGAAAGGGTCAAGGGTTCCCGGTTGATGAATACCCGACTGAAAAGCCGATCGCCGAGGCGGGCCACGGGTTGGTTGGGGTGCAGACCTGACTGGGGTCAGACCGAGAACGGTGACCCTGGGATTACCTGACCGAACACGTGAGTGCCGGTTGCGAAGGTTTCCAAGGAAAGGTAAGGGGAAAAATACGGGAACAAGGAAAAAGTGATAGTGGGTTAAAAGCCAGAAGTAGGGACTGTGAGAGTGATGTTGAGGCTTTTCTGATCTGTCCTTTATATGGCCATTAGGTTTTGTGAAAAAGTGAAAAGAAAAGGAGAAGAGGTATCTTAGCCCGAACGGGGTAGAAGGCGGTGCCGCGTAGCATTGTCTCGTCCAGTGCAGATAAATAAGTGAAGATAAAGAGAAAATAGTAGGGGTCTCGTATATTGAGTAGACTCAGAGTAGTTATTGTTGTTCCGTGTAATCAAGGTCTCTTTGGGAATAAGTAAGAGGGTGTAAGAGGTGGGGAGTGAATGAGAAGAGTAGGCAAAACTGGGAATGGGAAGAGGTGTTCAGTAATGGGAACAAGTGAGAAAAAGAAGCGCGCAGGTAGTGCATGTGCATTTTATGTGTTATATGTTTTTGCTTTTTGTCCATTTTGTGTCGCATATGCTGAAATATTGTAAGTGATTTGTTGGTAAAAAGTCATACATGCTAAAAGTGAACTATTGAAGTTAGAAATGCAATAGGTACAAGGCTAACATTGAATATTGGTACACAATAATTGCCTATAATTGAGAAACACTTGACATTGCTGATCTGTACAAGGGGACAAGTGGTTGGAGGGGGATGATTAGAAGGGAGGCTCAGGTGCAAGTGCACGTACAAGTGAAGGGAGAAATATCATCATGGGAGGAATAACACCACTAGCCCATATTTGCCAACACCTCCCGCTATATAGTGATAGAATACAAAAATACCACGATCAGTGGGTGACAGAGATAAAAGGGGACAGCGTGACACCAATTTGGCCAGAGGGCGGGTCGTTCGACAAACGGATGGTAGATTTAGTGTCCACACACTTATTGGCGAGATACAAGGGAAAACAGTTGCAGAACAGAAGGGGAGTGCTAGATCTGTGGCAAATGTTTGAGGAAATAGCCCCCACAGTAGAGGTAAGTACAGGGAAGGAAATTGAAAAGGAGAAAACGTAGGAAGAGGTAAGCGGAACACCGAAGGGTGAGTGCACAACGACCACAGCTGAGAATGACACAACCAAAATATACCCCTTAATGACAAGGCCAGCAGTAGGATACAGAGAGCCTCTGTACATTCCGCCATGCCCCACCCCCACTCCCTCTGACAGAGCAATAGCCAACGCACCACCCCTATATGACAAAGGAGGCCTGTATGGCCCAACGAGCGTGCCCCCAGTAAATTTAGCGCGATTAACTGGAGACCTAGACCGCCAGCTAGCGCATGCACAGATGGAAATAACACGGCTGAGAGCATTGTGTGATAGGGGCCAAATGCTACCGGGAGGAGGCGAAGTACCACCCTTGACTATGGCAGATCTCATACCCCTGCTAAGTGCAACAGGGGAGTTAGCTCCAACCGCACCAGAACCAGCGCATTCGGCGTTGTCCCAGGGAACACCCACATCACAAGGGCGAGAAAAAGAATGGCGATCAGGAGAGTTCCTGTTCCATCTGAACGATAAACCAGTGAGAATTATACGCCCAGCCACCCCAGAAAGCCAGCGCGTAGAAGGACAAGAGGAGGATGGTGAGCAAGAAGAGGAGGTAGAGGAGGTGTGGAGCGACCTAGACGAATACGAGGAAGGAGTGGCAGCTGTAGGATCCCCACTGCCACATCATTTCGATGACATGGTGTCTTGATATTGGGAAAATCTTCCTCGGGACCAGCCCTTAGAGCAAAAATTAACCAATTCAGCCCAAAATACAGGTTCTATTGTGCCGAGCAGTGAACTCATGCTAATGACAAATGACACCTTCAAAAAGTTTTAGTATTTATTAGAAACAGTGAATTTCAGCAACATTTTGGAATTCAAGTTAGAGAAGATTACAAAGCACAAAACTTAGAGAAATGCAAAATAAAGAGAAACATAGAACTTAGAGAAACATGGAGAAACACAGTCTTACGCCCCTTCAATCAGCACTGGGAGACCCTGGCCCTCATAAGCTAGCTGTAACAAGCCCCGCTCAGAGGACAGCGCTGCAGGGTGCCGACAGAGCCACAGATTCCGGACACTTGATCTTGCTCGAACCAAGTCCACAGATCTATCTCCCACCTTAGTCATGTGGGCATGCATTTTTATAATCTCGTGCTGGCAGTCCATGACGCACAGTTCCAGAAGCTTCCCTGTGCAAAATATAGGCTTGCTCATGGAAAAACCCAACTCTGTGAATTTCCACTGTGCTCCTTTCTGTGCCCCTCCCTGCTTGGAGCCCATCTGCGCGAAAGCTCAGGAATGTCTTATCAGTGCCTTCCCAGAGAAAAGAAGATTAGTTTACGAAACCATGCAGGGCTACAGTTAGAAAGTCGAGATGAATTAAGCCTATGTGAGCAAGCTCTAAAAGGCATGCACTCATAGCTTAGTGTTCATAGCGCTTAAGATTGGCTATCTAAGCGCTATATAGGTGCCATAATGTTCCAAACACCCCAATAATGTCTATAAGCTACAGAGCTGGGGCCTTCGCCCTGCCTGTCTATCCACAATGCATAATGTGACCTACCACTCCTACTAGGCCTGCATATTCCTTGTAGCTCACTACTGCGTGATGGAAGTGCTACAACAGACTACTGTCAGCATTTTTGGCACATACTTTGAATAAACTATTGGCTTTCAGCGGCTAATGCTGTCATCTAAAGCCCTGATTGGCAAATTTGCAATTTTGTGTATCACTACACTCCACCCCTATTCAAAGTGTGTGCGACAATGCTGACTAATACCCATCAACATAGTATGTAGTGCAGTGATAAAGACCTTGGGGCTTTGCAAGAGGTTTAAGCAAACTATCTTCTAGCGGTTAGTCAGCGTGGCATGCAAGGTTAGTAAAAACACTACCTAAACAAAAATGTACACAAAGTGAACAGTGACATATACCCTTACCAAAACCTGGCCTACACAAGAATACCTACACAAAATGAACATGGACATTTACTCTAGCCAAAACCTGGCCTACACAAAAATACCTAAATAATTATTGTATAACTGATTGTCAGTTAAAAAGCGGCATGCAGTTAGAATGTCAAGGCAATCCGGTGTAGTCTAATCTACAATGCACTATTGCATTTATGTATGGTTACCAAATCTAAACCCTGGCAGCCTTTCACTCTAGGGGCCTACCCTCCCCCTGATCCCAGGGCATTCAAACGTGACTATGGGCTGTGTGATTAGACACTTCCCCCATGTATGTGGAACCCAACCAGAAACCATCTAATTTCATGAGCAAGGTGAACCCATGGGCACCAGGTTATCTAAATAAAAACAATTCTACTAATTTGCATTAAAGCATGGCATGTGTTATTCATGCAATCAAAAGCAAGTGATTTGATCCATATGTGTGCTGGTAACTGTAGCTCTGTGTGCCAGTCTGTTGAGGATGGTCGCCCCCACTCAGTGAAAAGCCAACACCTGCTGATTTAACAATGTTTGCCATAAAATGCATCGTGTGTATTTAGCAGTCTTGTTGACCTGCCCAGAAAAAATGTATTCATAGCTAAAGTTTTGCCATCTGCAGTGGTGGCCAATACTTGTAGCAGTGTTGGGCTTAACAATGGGCCCCACTAGGCCAGAGGTTTTGTAGCAGAGCTGGCATCAGAACCCATAGTGGCTAGCTTATTGTGCACAGTTTCTATGTCACAAGCATATAAAGCTCCTGCAATTAATGGATCTAGCTCCCTAGCTACGCGCACTCTGGTGATGGGCCATAGAAATGGACTCCATTTGTAGCAGCTTGGTAGTACTAAGGAAACATTGCCTCATGATAAATCTATGTCTAAGTGTATCACTGTAATAATAGAGGTGTGCATTACCAGCCTACAATTAAAATGTTGCATTACTACTGGAAAATCTAACATGTTCACAGTTTCTACCTTGTGTGACTTGGAGAATACCCTTCTCCAAGTGGGATGCCTACCATATACAATATTAGTTTTAGCTACAAACACCATACTACCATCCGGCAGTGGCTGTTTCATCGTACCATTGTGTGAAATGCATTTAGTCAAATTATAGTCCATAAAATCTTGGCGAGAACACTCGCTGCAGTTCTTGGTCAGAAAAAACATAAAACAAACAAATTGTTGGATCCATTCACTGAAACATTTGGGCCTAGGATTTCATAGGCACCAGTCATATGAGTCAGTGACAAAAGATGCCCGACAATGTGCCAGGCCAGTACGCTAGCAATTCCATGTGGATACTCATTTCTAGCGCTTTTCCAAAGAATTATTCTAAATGTCTACAATCAAAAGGTGACTCTTTGCATTAGTGTGCTGGAGACAGCTGTCCCCACAAAAACATGAAACTGGTTGGTTTAACAAAAACCGTGTCACACACTGTGTCATAAAATCAAATATCAAGTCCGTCATGGTTTCATTTACCCACCTTAAGGCTGGCTGTAAAAGTATCCAGTGTTTCAACGGTTACCATCTCAAATTAGAGCTCACACACTTGGCAGCATTACTACAAATTAAGAACCTTAACCTATGCACAGCTGACTTTGGTGTGCGCACTCATTTTATCTCAAAATAAATTACGCTCCTGCTTGCATAATCCTGCTGCCCCAACAATTCATAAATCATTTTCCTGCCTACGTGCAACGTAGAAGTTTTTTTTTTTTTCAAAAAAAGCAAAGCATCCATGGTTAAAGCAATTCAGTTGGAAGAGCAAAACATTTCGTTTTTTCAGATTAATCTCAAAAAGTGCATTTAAAAAACCATTTTTCAATGTGTTAGCATTCAAGTGATGTGTCACACAGCTGTTTGTGGTGCATGATGTTACAGTCCACAACCCATTGTCCACAGTCCTTTAAACAAGAAAGGCAAAACATATCACCCAGGTTATTTCCAGCAACTGAATCATTTGATTGTGAAGCATCAAATGTTTGATAACTAGCCAAGTCTGCACCGTGCCAGTTCAGCAAAAGTTATTACTCTGTTGGACACCTTTCGCAGATTGCAGAACAAATGTCCTCATACGTCATGCATGTTAGCAGCATTGAGTGCGGTGCAGGACAGGTTCAAAAGTTCACATATCATCTCGCAGTGACTCGCTTTCTCTGAGAATGCGTCTGCTTGACTGATCAGTGTCACCCGCAAATTGCACACATTACCCCAATCATGGCACGCAACTGTCTTGGTTTTTTGCCTAGGCAAAATACAAACAGAAATGTTAGAATTTCATCAAAAGTACAATGTCATTATTCTTCATGTTAGGATGTCATCAGAACTACAATATCAGCGTTATCCACCCCTTCCCTTAAACCCCCACCTTCAGAAGTCTCATCAGGTAACTACACACTTTATCATTGCTACTGCAATTATTTGTCACCCTTCTGCATGTTTCTGGGGGCTTATTTGCACTCAACCATACGGGGTGTAACTGCCTAATCACAAACTCATTTGTGCAATGCGATCCTAGTTGGTCAATGGTACTTCAGACTGATCTGTGAGTTTACAAAAGCCATATAATAAGTACCCAGGTCGCACTTCTCAATGGATCAATGCTTTTCTTTTTCACCAAAGCGATCACGAATGCCAGGCGCCAACTTGCTTCCAGTGTCTCATGACCTTGATTTAGGTTGCCCTGCTGGCATCACTCCATTTTTTAAAGGTAAAGTCTTTCAGTCCAATACCGCCTGCAGTTGCACAAACAGCTTTGTTTATTTTTCTCAATACAGCTAGTGTCTTTCAAGCCTCTGGTTTTCCACTTGTCATTTTCCCAAAGGGTGTCTGCTGATTTCTTGGGCCACCCCTTTGAGCGCGATAGTCTAAGTCAGTTCCTTTTGTTACTTCAACAAATCATTAATTCTTGCACTAAGCCGTGAGGCTTCTGGATCATGGCTAATGTGCAATGTTCATGTTATACTCCAAAGCCCCGCTCTGCATGTTGTCTCTTGCAAAACGACTACCTTTGTCAGTTTGCTTCCATCTGGAACGCCATAATGTCTTTGTCAGTTACTCCAGCCCTGGCAATGTAGCTTGCATTTTTGCCAGCTGTGTATTTTCACTTCTCAAAGCGCCTAGAGGTTTCTTCTCCAGTGCACAGCGCTTTACTTCAGTTCACATCACATGGAGCACTGGAATGCAGCTTGCACGGCAATGTCGCTTTACTTCACATCACATCACATGGCGCATGGGGATGTAGCTTGCACGGCAATGTCTCTTGAAATGGGCAGCTGTCTTTTCTTAGCCCATTCACAGATGCACAGGTTCCCCAAATGTTCAGATGCGATGTGCCCATCTGCCATCCTGCATGCAGCATTTGTTTTCCTTCCAGTGTTGATACTGGGCAAATTCTTTACTTCTGATCAGCTCCGTTATTGCATGCCAGTGTCAGCATGCGTATATCAGCATGTGTACGGTAGATTGCGCTCTTTTTCAATTTCTCACTCACAGCAATTATTGCCTTCAGTTCTGTTTCAGCATTCTGTCTTTGCGCCCCCCTCCTCAGTTTTTGCTCACACTGACGGTGTCTCTCACAGGGGATGGAATGCAGGAATGTCATTGTTTATCTTTCATGTGCACATGGCAGCGCCATGAGCACGCAGCAAACTTATCTCTTTGCCTATAACTCATAAACTGTGGCGGCTTCAATGAAAGGCACTCGTTTCAGATAGTTCATCCAGATTAACTGTTTCCTGCACTGCTTCAGCAACTCAGAAAAGCTCCCATATCTGCCAGCTTCTGCAAACACCATTTCACTGAACAGGAGCGCAGTATTCTGCTTTTCTGCCTTCCTCCAACAGTTTTTTTTTTCTTTCGCGCACCTTGCCCAAGACAGTGCAAGTTATCTTCAAGGCACAAGCTCTGCACAGCAAGACTCTTATTTTCAAAAGAGGCACATTCTTGTCATCAGATTCTACTCCATGTAATTTTGCAAAATGTCAAAGCGTCTTTTATCCAGTTTTGAACTGATTAATGTTCCATTTAAAGGCATACATTTTTCTTTTTTTTTTCTAGTAACCTTGTAGTTTGGCTTCACAAACTCACTCCAATGCAATGTGCGATCTTTCAAAAGAACCCGCAACCCACTAAATCTTTGTGCTGTCTTATCGCACACAGATTTTCCATTCTGTTGTACCATTGCCAAATTAAAACCAATTATTTCAGTGCATTTAAAACATGCAATGTGTAGTGCAGCTCCCTGCACGTTTTTTTTTCCTGCAAGAGCAACCCACACTCTATATTGCTTGTGGGCTGTTAATGTGTCAACAACATTTTTCACCATGTATCACAGTCAACAGGTCACTATTTCCAAAACATACATCACTTATAACGCAACAGTACACATCCATGGCATAGCGTGGGAACAGTCAAAAATACTCTAGGGGCAATTTAGGGGCAATTTAGAAAAATATAAATTGTCTTTTCCCCCCAAACCATTGCAAACTGATTCTGCAATTTCAAATCAATACACAAAAATCGAAAATCCAAATACCATTCACTCACTTCCTTTTTTAAGTGAGTCTCTCACCCATTGTAAGCATGGCACAGCTAAAATGTAATGTAGCCATTTTAGTGTGTTTCCTTAAACAGAATTCACCACCAGCACATGGAATTTACATTTGCCAAAAAAAACAAACCCTTTAGGCTCTCAACACAGATGTTACTCTTTCTCCTAAACACGGCTCATTCCCATGTTATCTTCAGGAATGTCAACACTTCAAAAGCATACATTAAAAAAAAAGCGAACCTTCGCCTCCTTACATTACAGCCCCCCACTCGCTAGCACACTGGGGCTGAATCACAATAGTTAGATCTATTCACAATTTGCATGTCAAATCCTCGCAACTATTTTCCTGCTCTCATGACAGAATAGAGTTGAGAACTCCGTCTCACTTTGCATTTCAAATTACAACTTTAAACTTGGGGAAACCGCATGATAAAATTCTTTCCTAATTGAACATAAATCTTTCTTGACCATTCATCGGAGTGCTTTAAACATAGCCATTTCCCGCTTGTTTATTGCCTTGTGCTCCCTGGCTGTAACGCTCACCTGATTCCCGTAGAGGCGCCGGTCTTGACTGAGCGTATACCGTATCTTCAAAGGTGATGTGTAACACACGGCTGGCTCTTTGGGCTGGACCTCTGTGCACTGTATGTCTGACTCGAAGGGTAAGATGTCTGCAGATAGAAAATATGGGATTAATGAACTGGGTTATTGAATGTCTCTCTCTTCTTCCCTTTCTCTTCTCCTGTAGAACCCCAAAGGTTAACGTTCTCACCTTAGGTAAGTGAACGCCGTGCTCTCCATCTGCCTCGGGGCAGGGTGCTGTAACCAGTTTCTTCACTGGATAAGGGGAGCAGGCCTCTTGACTTCAGAGGACTGCTGTCCATCGTTTACTGCACGAACGGTAAGTTTCGAGTAATTCTAATGTCTTTAAAAGTCTTTAGTAATGATGTCTCTTGTTTTGCAGGGTTCCGATGATGGCGGATGACGGGCTGAAGTGAGTTGAAGATGGAGCCCGTGTGATGAATAGAAGCGCCTGGAAGCACCTGAGTAAGCGCTTGTTGCCTGCTTCACGATGCGCTCTAACTGTCTCTTTATTTTGCAGGTACAAGTTCGGAGCGGCTGCAGGGTGCCGGAATACCCACTGGGTTAGATGTGGAAAGGAGTAATGGCACGTGAGTATTAAAGTTCCCCAATGTCTTTAAACGCACCTTGTTTTGTCTTTCAGATGCGGGATGCAGCGCCGAAGGCCTCCGGAGCGTGCAAAGAGTTGGTAAGCTTTTGTCTTTCAGATGCCGGAATGCAGTGCGAAGACCTCCGGAGCGCACGAAGAGTAGGTAAGCCTTTGTCTTTCAGATGCCGGAATGCAGCGCGAGGCGTTGGTGACAGCCGATGGACCAGGTAAGTGAAGCGCTGTCACTGAAGACCGTAATGCTAACCTGTTCTTTCTTGTCTTTATAGGTGTTGCTGAAGACTGGATTCAGGATGGTAAGCCTTTTTCCTTAGGCCCAGGATCAGATGCAGAAGACACGATGAGCGTTCTGCTGCAGAGGATGCAGAATAACGCAAAGCAAGATTCATCCATCGGGTGTGGTTTAAATAGCCTCCTGTAGTGCTTAGGTGTCTCCTTCCACAGCCACGCCTAGGTAAGAAAAGAGTTCCTGCTTTCCAGAAGAGTTCCAGTGTTCTGAACCTAGGGAGTGGCTCCTGTCCCACCCAACAGGAAAAGTAGTTCCAAACAGAAGAGGATCAGAGGCTCAACTGGCAGGCAAGTAAGCAGCATGGTCTGCTGCAGGTAAGTCCACCCAAGCATTATGAGCCCGGCGCTTCCAGCGCTGGGACTGGGCATATTTATGAGCCTGGTGCCACTGGCGCCAGGACTGGGTCCAAAAGGTCCCAATTGGGACTGGTTGGCACTCGGAACCTGGGTTATGGATCTGCTTCCAAGGGAGTTGGGAAAACCCTGACCTTTTGGAAGCAGAGATCATGACACTGGCTCCATTCCCAAGCAATAAGTCAGTCACGACTGATTTACTGAAGGGAGTCTTAACCACACAAGCTATCGGCCATGGCAAGCCGACACAACGTTGCTGTCTTTTGTGTCTCAGAGCTGCAGTGAGACCACCAAGGAAATGCGACAGCCTGCTCATCACTCTGCACTGTGTTCTCTCACACAATTTGTCATTTCACAGCAAGGCACTGCTCTGCACAAATCCCACCGCTGCCACCAAATGTCTTGATATTGGGAAAATCTTCCTCGGGACCAGCCCTTAGAGCAAAAATTACCCAATTCAGCCCAAAATACAGGTTCTATTGTGCCGAGCAGTGAACTCATGCTAGTGACAAATGACACCTTCAAAACTTTTTAGTATTTATTAGAAACAGTGAATTTCATCAACATTTTGGGATTCAAGTTAGAGAAGATTACAAAGCACAAAACATAGAGAAATGCAAAATATAGAGAAACATAGAACTTAGAGAAACATAGAGAAACACAGTCTTACGCCCCTTCAATCAGCACTGGGAGACCCTGGCCCTCATAATCTAGCTGTAACAAGCCCCGCTCAGAGGACAGCGCTGCAGGGTGCCGACAGAGCCACAGATTCCGGACACTTGATCTTGCTCGAACCAAGTCCACAGATCGATCTCCCACCTGAGTCATGTGCAGTGTTCCCTCTAAGGTGTGCGCATGTGCGCTTGCCCAGCTTCCTTCTGGGTGCCGCTCAGAAGAATTTTAGCAGCGCACACAGACAACTCTCACCTATTCAAAAATATTTAATAAGGCACAAGCCACAGTAATTGAAATTAGCTTTCTCTTAAAATAAGCAAATAGTCTTAATATTCTGCTAATTTGCATTACAGTACTAGGCAAGGGTGACCGTAACACCTAAAATCCCTAAAAGCAAAATACACACATAAGAGGTTAAAAACTAATATAAAAAACTGGTTCCATGAACAGAAAAATGTAACCAAGATATGCCTGCACACCTTAACCAAATAATGGGCCTCATTCTGAGTCCGGCGGTAAACCTGCCGGTGCTACCGGCGGGTTGCCGCCAGACTCAGATTAATTTACTGACACCTAACCTCCCAGTGTCACTGGCTCATTCCGAGTCTGGCAGCCGGGAAGTCAGGTGCAGGTATATTTGTAAAACCCCATTCCGATTGAGTCCTATGGGACTCTATGGAAGTGGGGAAACGGGAGCACCAGCACTGTTGCTAACGGTGCCGGTTCACCCTGTGAAAAGTCTGCCTACCATGACCGCTGGCCCCGGCAGGCAGGCTTGTAGGTGAGTTTACCGGCACCCTTGTTCCCAGACCGGCAAACTTATAATGAGGCCCAATGTTCCCGACCCATGACTCCTAACCTTGTTTCTACCACACTTTTACCTTATGACTCTAACTTCTGCTCCAGAACACATTAAGATAGTACCGGACAACCTTGACTCTTCCTCTCTTTGCTCTTGCAAAAGGCTAGTAGACGTGTACCTACATCCACTCTTTTTATGTGTGTTGAATAATATGAATACTGTTCACGTGCCAGAATGTCTGTTACTCATTGTGCCTTACCAAAAGCGTCACCCACACGATACAATCGAACTACCAGCTAAAATATCGGATCCTGACTATAAGTAAGCAGGCTACCTGGGTGTGTAACCTTATCCCATGCTTCCTCTTCTTTGTACAAACGTCACGCAAGTGCTTTAAAGCGGCCCCTTTACAAGTTAACGCATTATTAAACTCAAATATTATTTTGCCCTGTAAGGGTTTTGAGAAGACAAATGTGATGCTCAGTATCTCCTACTTTAGCATTACTAACATCACACCATAAGTGGAGAGCAACATTAAAATGTATCATTTTACTTTGCCTACAAGGGATAATGGGTATGGACTATGCCTGGGATTACTCGTCCATAGTATCAGGGCACTGGATATTGGGATATTCAGACAGGAGAATGCTTTTCACACAATCTACCTCGTTTCCACGTGTTCAGAGTTCCTTTGGGCATAGGCCTTTACACATTATTTGGTAACTCGCTTCTATGCAAAAACGGTTTCACTGAGTTTTGTTTAATCCTACACAATGTTATAAGGTTGGGGTATATTGCAAACAATCTTGTATGAACTGCAGAAGAATTGTGTACATGCAGATTCATGACATTCTTAAAATGCACATAATATGTTGAGGCATTAAATATGCCTTGCTTACAAAGTATTGTGGGTCTGCAAATATCCCAGTGAGTGTTTACTGCTACAATCCCTCACTTTTTACAATGCTCTATCAACTAGTATTAGAGGCTAGCACAGGGGCAGGGGAAGGGTATGGGTGGAAGAGCACAGGTCATCACTCCTTGCGGGTGACGAACAAAACAGCAAATTTCAAAAACCAAGTCAGACGTTTCAGCAGTAGACTGAAAGAAATGTGTTGCTTGTTTGCTAAAGGATAGGACATTCCAGTACCCGTCTAGACAACAGCACCTTCTTTTTCTTTTTATGCTCAACTGCTGATTACACAAATTATTAGAAGCATGTTCTCTGTACCCTTGAATTACTTCAATAAAGTGGCACTTTAATTCCTATCAGCATGTTTTTTGACACATTGCTTTTAATTGCCATTAATCCATCGACAAATGTGTATGCTGTCTGAATTTGACAGCAACATCAGTTTATGACAAGAGATATGTGTTTTTTGTAGTACACATGAGTGATTTTCCAGTGGCATAAAACGTTTGCAAGGTACTGTGGCAGATGTTACAGTCTTCGACTGGTTGAGGGGGTTTTTCTGTTTAATCACATATGACATATTCTATTTTAGCCTATGTGTTTGGAAAAAGGGTTGTAAGATTTGTCAAGAATTGCAGTGGCTATGAAGAGGAAATTCCTTTCGAAACTCTTCTGCAACGGTAGTTCACTAAACACGCATGCTCACAAAGTGGATTACCTCATTAGTCAGTTGCGCACATGGAAAATAATGTGCGCACAACAGCAAACCAGATCCGCACATAGACAAAAATAATTAGAGGGAACATTGGTCATGTGGGCATGCATTTTTATAATCTCGTGCTGTCAGTCCATGACGCACAGTTCCAGAAGCTTCCCTGTGCAAAATATAGGCTTGCTCATGGAAAAACCCAACTCTGTGAATTTCCACTGTGCTCCTTTCTGTACCCCTGTCTGCTTGGAGCCCATCTGCGCGAAAGCTCAGGAATGTCTTATCAGTGCCTTCCCAGAGAAAAGAAGATTAGTTTACGAAACCATGCTGGGCTACAGTTAGAAAGTCGAGATGAATTAAGCCTATGTGAGCAAGCTCTAAAAGGCATGCACTCATAGCTTAGTGTTCATAGCGCTTAAGATTGGCTATCTAAGCGCTATATAGGTGCCATAATGTTCCAAACACCCCAATAATGTCTATAAGCTACAGAGCTGGGGCCTTCGCCCTGCCTGTCTATCCACAATGCATAATGTGACCTACCACTCCTACTAGGCCTGCATATTCCTTGTAGCTCACTACTGCGTGATGGAAGTGCTACAACAGACTACTGTCAGCATTTTTGGCACATACTTTGAATAAACTATTGGCTTTCAGCAGCTAATGCTGTCATCTAAAGCCCTGATTGGCAAATTTGCAATTTTGTGTATCACTACACATGGATCCACGATCACCCCCACGATGGCAGGGTAGATTAAGGCAGTGAGTAGGGAACATGTTGGTGAGTAAGATAAAGAAAGGGACGGTAAGTAAGACAGGGAAGAAACATAAGTTGCAGATGCCACTGATACATAAGGGAGCAGGTAGACCACACTACATTCCGTGGGCCCAAATGGACAACCTGTTGAAGCTCCTCCCACCACTTGCGGGAGGGGCAGGGAAATGGATACATGCATTTGAGAAAAACACAGCAGGAGTTCCACTAGCGATAGGTGATGTAAAGAGTTTGCTAGTGTCCGCTGTCGGTGATCAGGCAGACGCTGTATGGGAAAAAGCAGGGTTCCCAGGAGAGACAATGAGTTGTGACCGCCATGATGGATCGCCGTTCAACAATGTTCGAGCGCAAGTATGGGACGCATTGCGGCGCACGTTTCCAGATATTCAAGATTTATATTTAGTGATGCAATGTACAATGGAGGAGAATGAGGATCCTACGCAATTCATACTGCAAGTGCAAGATTTGTGGAGAAGCGAAACTAGCACGGCATGGAATCAATCCACTGCCCTGTTCTACTTTATTATCAAAAAAGGGCTCCCGAAGGAGGTACAGAAGGCCTTGGATAAAATAGCTGGGAAAGAAGCCAAGGGTTGGCCAGAAATTCAGAGTATAATTGTACACCACTGTAGGAGGATCAAAGAGAGGGAGAAGGAGATAGCACAAAAAAGGTTGGCAGACGGAGCAAAACTAGTGCAGAACAAATTGGTGAAGGTCGCTGCCATAAACGCCAGCATAACTGCTGATAGAGAGAACGAGGGGGACGACAGTGTGGGAAACAGACCAGTTGGAATAGCAGCACTGTGGGCCGCAAGGACAGTGGAACGGAGAAGAACCACAGAGAGGACCGCAGTGGCAAGAACGACCAAGCAGAGGAAGAGGTGGGTACCGCGGCCAAAGAGGAGGGTTCGGAGGTATGGGAAACAGAGGTTTTGGTGGGCAAGGGATGAGAGGGGGACAGCAAGGGTCATGTTGGAATTGTGGAAGATGCAGACACTATTCAAGAGATTGCAGAATGAGACTGTCAAGATACTTTCAAGGGCAACCACCCATGGACAATGAACAGGTATGGGGCTGCCCACACCCAGGTAGTCCCTATGGACTACCAATGGGGAGTGGAAGACCACAGGACCAGTTTTATAACGAACCCCAAATGCAACAAAGACAGCCACCCCCACAGCCACATCACAGTGCATCATTGCCCATGGCACGACAAAACACTGTAGGGAACGCCAGCAATAACAGCTTTACAACGGCTGCAAACGGTGCACCTGCCCCATTCCGTGGTGTAACAGTAGTTGGAGATAATGTATTTTCAGTGCCAGGACAAGAAAGGTACGCAGATTAGGACAGCCCACAGGGAGCACTTGCGTGTCCAGTCCTATCTACCACCCTACGTGCCGAAGAGGAACCACTAGTGGGGGCAGAGATCAGTGGTCGAAGTGTACGAAAAGAAGTAATGGAACTATGTTCCCTGCTGGCCTGCCCCTGCTACCCACAAACCCCATTGCCACAACCCCTCCCACACACAATACACCCCCCCCAAACACTTGCACCTGCTGTTTAAGGGAACGTTCAGTGCAGTGCACTGAAAGGGAAGGTTTCAACTTCTTCCTACACTTTTATTTTAAAACAAAACCATTCTAGAACGGTTTCTTTTTAAAATAAAATTATAGGAGCTGTACAAGGTAATTAGTAAAAAAGTATAGGAGCACCGCTCCCGACCGCTCCCGCTCACTTTGACCACTGGCAGAGATAGGAAATAAGCAGTTTATCTTCATGGTAGACTCAGGAGCAGAAAAATCATGTCTCATGGAAGGGCGGTTTCCGCTCTGAGGCAGGAATTTGGAAACGCAGGGGTTCTCTGGGGCTATTTTAAAAGTTCCTTACAAGAAAGATCTTGATATAACGGTGGGGGGGAAAACAGTGTGCGCACCCTTACTGTACCACAAAGACACGCCAATCAATTTGCTGGGAAGAGACTTGTTAAGCAAATTGAATATGCCCATTTCATTTACAGAGCGGGGAATAGTTTGTTCCACCCCAGGAGTGTGCCCAGTACGAGCAATGTTGATGATCAGTACAATGATGAATGAAGTTATAGTGCGAGGGATACCCATTGATATAGACATGTTCATCTATGGCATTAAGGTGTTAGCCCGAGTGGTGCCTGAAATAACAAGAAAAGAGTGGAGGACACCATCAGACTTTATATTTCGCCCAATCACAAGTGTAGATGTCATGCCAGGCACGATAATGTCCATAGACATTGAGGCAGTTCAGGTATCGAGTAAACATATTGTGGTCATAGGCCTGGACACGCATGGGTGCGAGTGGAGAACTGTGCTATGTATAGATCCCAACATAATGCTCAGAGACATAACTAATGAAGAATTATTCACTGATAACGAAGACGATGGAGAGATAATAATGGAAATAAGCATACCATGTGACATTATGATCCAGTACAGAGAGGTACACAACCCGCTTATGGCCAGTGTTAGTGCCCCACCAATATTTGAGGAAGACATGGCCAAAGTGGCGCCAGATATTTGGACTACAGGCCCCCATGATGTAGGGTTACTGCATGAAGTGACACCCATAAAGATAAAACTCAAACCAGGTGCCATACCACTGAGAGTCAAACAATACCCAATATCCAAAGAAGCAGAGGAAGGAATTAGGGAAACAATAAATGCACTCCTGAGCCAAGGTATCATAGTGCCATCAAACTCCCCGTGTAATACGGCGATCTTCCCGATCAAAAAAGCAAAAGGAGGGGCGTGGAGGATGATCCAAGATCTCCACCCACTCAATGACGTCATCCAAAAAAGAATTCCCGTTAGTGCCTAACCCGTCATCAATACTGTGCAGTATACCCAAAGAATCGACATGTTTTACTGTGGTTGACTTGAAGAATGCTTTCTTCTCCATACCACTTGATCCAGGATCACAGTACCTCACAGCATTCACACTGGGGAAACAACAGATATGAGCATCGCAGACTCCCACAGGGGTACTGCGAAAGCCCCAGCATTTTTAACAGGGTATATGAAGATATTGGGAACATAAACGTAGAGAGCACCATTATACAATACGTAGACGATCTACTCGTCTCCAGCAAAACAGAGGAAAAGTGCAGGGAAGACTCCATAACACTACTAAACATGTTAGCTGCAAAGGGATACAAGGTGGATAAAGGGAAATTACAATACTGCCTTGCCGAAATTGTATACCTCAAACAGTTGATATCGAAAGACAGGAAACAAATACTCCCAGACAGAGCAGCTGCTATACGTAACATAATTATTCCAAAAACAGTGAAGAACATGCAAAAATGTCTTGCCATATGTAACTATTGCCGAGCATGGATCGCAGAAGAACAGAGCCCCAATAAAATGGACATATGACATGATGACCCAGTACTTTAGGCTAAAAGACCTCATTGCAGATGCTCCAGTCCTCGCAAACCCAGATTATGAGAGGGAATTTTTCCTGTTCTCACACTGCAATGGAACACTGATGACAGCAGTACTGACACAAAAAACATCATTAGGCCACAAACCATTGGCCTATTACAGTGGAACACTAGACGCAGTGATGCAAGGTCACTTCGCGTGCGAACACGCCCTCGCAGCTGCGGCCTTCGCCATTGAAAAGAGTGTCACAATTGTGATGGGATGTTCAGTAACACTATATGCCGAGCATTGATTATTTGCAATTCTCGAGCGGTCAAAATCGACCCTGACAACACAAAGAGCAACAGCATATGAAATAATAATTTCTAGCCCCAATGTACATGTAGTTAGGTGTAAAACGGTAAACCCAGCAGCGGTCATAACAGAGCCATGCACAATGGAGGACATGCAGGAACATGACTGTGCAACGTATGAGGGGGAGGGTGATGATATTCCCAAAGCAAGTGAAAACACCCTGAACAAAGGAGAAATATACTTCATTGATGGCTCAGCATCAATAAATCCGGAAACAGGGGAAAAACATGTAGGGATGGCAGTAGTACGAATGGAAGAAGATAGCTATGAAACCATCGTCCAAAAGCGCCTCCCGTCCCATTACTCCGCACAAGCAGTGGAACTAACTGCATTAATTGAAGGATTATGCACAGCCAAGGGATGCACAGTGACAATATATTCAGATTCAGCATATGCAACTACCACTGTTCATTCAGGACTATCGCGTTGGCGTAGGAGAGGGTTCAGACGAGCAGATGGCTCGCCAGTACAGCACGCTGCACTATTGAATGAATTGATAGATGCATTAGCAGAGCCATCTGTAGTGGCAGTGGTGAAATGCCAGGCCCATACCAACAACACAGATGCAATCTCATTGGGGAACGCGGCAGCCGATGCAGCAGCGAAGGAGGCCTGGTATTTCAATACAACACCAGCAACAGAATGCATTGTAAAAGCAGCTACTACAGAACCACTAGAAGAAGCTTATAGTAACACACCCATAACACAGCTAATAGAGCTACAAAAGAGAGCACCACCGGAGGAGCAAGAGTTGTGGAGCACGCAGGGGTGCAAACAATCAGCCACAGACCTCGTATGGAGACAGGAGACAACAGGAAAAGTAGTAATGCTGGTAGAATTACTAGAAGTAGCATTCCAACAGCTGCACTTCCCAGCCCATGTGGCGAAACAACACATTGCAGCAGACATTCAGGAACATTGGTTTGTCCCTAACCTACAGGAGCATTTGTCAAAGTTTGTCATAGAGTGTACAACATGTCAAACATACAATTCAGGGATGACACTGAGGACATTGCGAGGTACTTTGCCATGACCAGTAGGACCATTTAGAGAACTCCATATTGACTACGCCGACATGGGGGAGAGATGTAATGAAGCAAGATATCTAATTGTGGTGGTGTGTCCCTTCTCAAGGTGGGTGGAGGCTGGTCCATTTCCCCACCCAGACGCAAGGTGTGCGGCAAAGTTTCTAGTACAAGAAGTGTTTTCCCGGTGGGGAATATGTGATGTGATATGGTCAGACAATGGCACACACTTTGTGAATGACCTCTTCAAGGAAGTGACGACACTCTTGGGGGTAAAGCACAAACTTGTTCCATTTATCATCCAATGGCCAATGGGATGGTGGAGAAGATCAACGGCCTGCTCAAGAGCAAATTATCAAAGTTGTGCAACACACTAAAAAAGAACTGGATATATTGCCTGCCCATAGCACTGTTGCAACTCAGAACACAACCATGCAAGGACCACCATCTGAGCCCCCATGAAATTGTGACTGGGCGGCGAATACACACACCCCTCTCCCCAATTAGAACAGTGTCAGACGCACACAGGGCTGCCACAGTGCTGGGGGAAGAATTCAGGGAATATTTAACTCAGCTGACGCGCGCAGTTCGCAGCATAGCGCGCCAAATAGCACCACCATTTACTGAAAATGTGGCAACTGATACTACCACACCAGCTACAGACAGCCCCAGCGGGCCACTGATGCCAGGGTCACAGGTGTACGTCCGAAGCTTTGTGAGGAGATGGAATTCACCTAGGTTTCATGGCCCCTACGAGGTCATATATAGTACACCGACTGCAGTCAAATTAAAGGGACTGAAATATTGGGTGCAGCTCTCAGATGTGAGGAGGGCACGCAATAGTACACTCCCTCAGATCGAACAGGAATGGGCAACTGGTACTACAAACGATATTGAGAAACAATGACAGTGTGATGAAACATGAAAGGATGTTATGCCCTCTGGGTTGGTCTGCCATATGTTCATATCAATTTACTTTCACTGTCCCTTCTCTCTCTCTCTCTCTCTCTCTCTCTGTCCCTCTCTCTCTCTCTCTCTCCCTCTCGATAATGCCTAGAACAGAGAACGTAATTGGAACACAGGGCTAAGAAATGCATATAAAAATGAAAGCACAAAATTAAAATAATGAGTAAATATGAAATGTAAATATATAAATAAATGTACGTATTATGGTATTATGGTAACTTAACAATTTTGTATCGCCCCTCCAGGAAATGGCCCAACGAAGTACAATAGCGGCGAATGCCATTATGTTAGACAGTGATAGGATGCCATCAGGGCAAAAAGGTTTAGCAATGTTGAATGTGTTCTGAAATGTGCTGCAATTTTGTTTTCAGTGATGCTATTTTTCATGGCCTGGTACTATACTCTCTTATCTCTGGTTAATGATTTGCACAAAGGGGGGAGTGGGGTTAATATGATACAAGAAGGTTCCACCCTAATATGGACTGGAGTAAAGACAATGTGGGGAGAAACTTATAACATTGGCATTAACGGTACAAATATAACGCAATCTTCAGAACACGCCATTGCAGGTCCAACAATTGTCTCATTGTTACATCCTGGCATAAATATGAGTAATGATTATGAATCAAATGAATATGATGGCGACTATTATTGGCCGAAAGACTTAGCTAATACAAGTGCATATACACAGTCAGCTATAGAACATACCTCATATTACGCTGCTACCGCCAGTAAAGATACACATGCCATGTTTAACAGCAATGACACAACCTGGGCTGGAATGTTTCCAATATATTATCAAAGACTGAGAAGCAACAAGGAGGGAAGGAGGAGGAAAAGGGGGGCAGGAGGGAAAAGATATGACATTTATCATGACCTGGGGTTAGATGAAATAGAAAACCCCCGCCACCCTGACCAATCTAATAAATGGTACTCGGACATGAGTGCTACGGCAAGGCAAGCAACAAATGAAAGCTGCTATGTCTGCTCACTCATTCCGCATGCATCAGGGACACCAAAAATGTTGATACCGCAGGAAGTGCCCTTGTTGGAGACTCAGTGTTTAATTTATTTGGTTCTGTGTAGAATAAAAAGCACCTTCCAGGCACACACTGTCAGCTTAGAAAGAATGGAGGGTGAAAGAACATGCACGAATCGGTGTCAAGGAGTGATATGCCTCAAAGAGCCATTCCTTGTCATGAAGGGGACGAGGTATGCTGAGAACAAATGGCACAATTAAACTATTGAGTGCAGAGCAGAAGCACTCCGGGGGCTGGCCGAAGATGCATTCGAATGGATAAAAGGAGTGTGCACGCCTGTCTGGTCACAGCATGTGGCTAAACTAACATGGATTACAGCGCTGGAGAAGCCCATAAAAATGCAAAAAGAAATAGCGCACAAACTATGCTTCCATGCAGAAGGGAAGGTGAACATGGGGGAAGCAAGAAAATGCAACAAGACAGTAATAATACCAGACATGAAAAAAGGCACCGCAGCCCACATGGACATGTACTGGGTTTGCGGCAAGCAAGCTTACCTGCATCTACCAGCATCCTGGAAGGGTACTTGCGCCTTAGCCACTCTCCATACAGCACTGATGGTAATACCAGAAAGCCATATCCAAGGGGCAGTAGAGGATTCGGCTGGCAGATCGGCAGCAGGAGATTCGGCTGACAAATCGGCAGCAGGGCAAACGGCTGGTCCATTGACAGCGCCCCAACGAGAAACCACAGAACTTCCAGTTTATGAACTATTGTCAGAATACGAGATGAAAACAAAGTTGTCACGAAGCAAAAGATCATCCAACTATATTTCGTCCGAATCATCAAAACTCCTTGCTGAAATACAAGCTGTTCTCATCTGCAGAGACAATTTTTGCATCACTCCTAACACCAGGGCTCCAAGCGCGAGCAAACGCCAGATGGTTGCAAATAGTATGCTGGGAGCTCATCCAACTGGCCAACGACACAGAAGAAGGATTCAATGTTATAAAAATAGAGCTCCGCGCCCTACGCCTAATGACAATGCAAAACAGATATGTTCTAGATCTCCTCACGGTGATGGACAGTGGTGTTTGCCGGAAAATTGGGGTGGCCTGTTGCACATTCGTGCCATCCGAAGATGCAGATAACGGGACACTCTCACATGTGATAACAGCAGTTCACAATCTAGGAGAGAGAATGAGAACAGAGGGCGGAGCGGAAGAAAGTACATGGTTTGAGAACTTGTTCAGCTGGATACCATCATGGGTAAATGTGATGATGAAAATACTAGTTCCTATCATCGTCTTTGTGTTACTATTCTTCTGCGTGTGCCAACTGGGACTCCGGTGTTGTGCAAAAAGTATGCCTACCTCGACTATGATGATGGTAACAATGGAGCGACCGACAACGGTAACAACCATGATAGACGCCCAAATACAAACAGGGGAACATACCCCTCCAGGCTGACTGCCATCTACAGGCAATATGGGGACAGGGTCGATAATTTATACCACACCACAATAAAGGAACCAACAGAATTGCAATGGTATAACGAGGTATGGGTAGACGGAGATGGTGGGATATACCTAACATGCACTCCAGATGAATATGCAAGAAGAGGGAATAGTTTGAGAAGTGTATGCAGAGCATGGATGCCAATAAAGGGTACCCCATCCTGGGAAGAAGCAGTGGCTGAAGCTGAGTACTACCGAAGGGAGAATGAAAAGAATACAGTGTCATAATTCGATACTTTAGATGTAACGAAAGGGGGGAATGTGTGGGAGCGATGGGCCATCAGGCCCCTCGCGTTCTCTACTTCTCAGTACAAAACTCGGACCAAGTGCCTCCAGTAGTGGGTTCGCCCCTTGCTCTTATGCAATGTTAACCTTGGTTGACTTTCGTGTAGATGGGACCACTGAGCAGGACACGGGGCATCCATTTTTGTACCCCCTTTCGACTCCATCTTGGTGACTAGGCCTGCCTCACTGCGATAGTACAAAAACGCTTCTCTTCGCTTTTCTCGCAGCAGCCCGGCCAGGCGCGCATGGCACAGGGCCCCCACCCTCGTTCTCACTCTGACTGGAAAACTTTACAGGTCCATTCTCACGCTGAAGCCGGAGATGCTCACAACACAATAATTAAATGTAACACATCACTCTTCCTCTGAGATCACTGTCCTGCATGTGAACAAGCATGAGCTATGCACATAGCTCGTCCATCTCCACAAACATGTCGTGCCCCTCCCGCACCCTTGCCAGTGGAAACTTACTGCCATTGTGACCCTGTGTCCCTGCAAGATATTCCTTTCATGTGCCAGACCACTGACCATGCCAGGATGCCCACCCAGCAGATCCCTAACTAACATTAGACCCCTGCTGCAATATATCGTTGCCTACCACTAACAAATGCCACATAACAGAGATTCTTATGTGTACGGACCCTAACTTCAACCAGTGTATTATAGCGGTCAAGACCCTTAACCTAAGACTTGTATAATCGAATGTTATTGATAGTATAGATATATGTTTTACTTTCATAGAGACATAATAAACTACTGAAGGTCTTTTGAACAATTATTATTTAGTGCATGCATTTTTTGAGAATATATTATGTTAGCTTAGATAGTGACCATCCTACCTCCCAGCGACCTGACCTTCACCCATGCGGAGAACAGATGACTGACGTCAATCCTCCCGCCAACCAAGCGACCAATCGGATGAAGAGATGCCAACCCACCTGAGACATCGAGTGAACTGACCAATCCGGGACCAACGTAGTATCCTATGTTAGTTGCGTCATTTACCCTATAAAACGTAATGTAATGATAACTTGTGCGGGGCGCTCTCAGATATCTCTTGAATACTATTCACCAGAGATAAAACCTTTTCTTGAACTCTCGCAGCCTGCTCTCTTTGCCTTATTCCCCGTCAGGGGTATGTTGTTTTATTCTTTTGCACGTCAAAGACGGGGAGGGCACAAACAGATGTTATAGTTACTTTGCACTAATGACCTATCCATATTATGGTTACAAGTAAAACCGAACACCCCCAGCAATTCACCAGTTACGGTAAGCTAAACAACCATAACTCGTGCCACCACTGTGCACTGCTAGGACTAACATCCATGACATCAAAGATGACATCTTTGCTAAAAAATAGATTTTTCTTCCTACAGATGGCCACCATGGAAAGAGAAGGCGGGGCTCTATACAGAGCCCCTCTTCCCTTTCCATGGCAGCCTGCAGAACTCTATGAAAATATTACCACAAGCACATTTCTTTTCCCTTCCAAACTTAACCTACCTTCGAATAACTTTAACACATAGCCGGTCCAGGTGGACATGGCCATTTTAACACAATTTTTCGTCCCTTGTGGTCATGGCCAGTAGCCACATTGTCCGCGTCATGACCTTATACCATGACGCGGACAATCTGGCCACTGCCCATGGCCACAAGATATATACCTCAGTCACCAAAGGTATATCACTATTTTTTATACCTACATTATGACACGTATCAAAAAATAAAACACAGCACATTTGCAAAACCATCCTTTAATGTCCATGGCAATGCTCCTTACACCAGTTTGCTTGAAATCCGCCCATGTTTTATTTTTTTAAAAGTGTCAAAATGTATGTACATACAATAGTCATATAACTTAGCCAAAATCCATTCAGTCTTTACAAAAACATTGAAGGTTGGGTTTATAATCTTTCTCAAAACTTTTGTCCACGTCAAATGGCAACAAAGTTATAAGCCATCTAAAAATGTTGAGACCCCCCTCTAATTTCCTCCCCCCTTGAGAAAATCCCACCAAACTTTAGAAAAAACATTTATATCTTGATCTAAAATCTTTTTGCAAACTTTTGTATAGATTCGTTAAATAGCACCACATTTATACGCCTTTACAATATTTTGGGACCACCCTCTAATTTTGCCCCCTCTTGACAGAATCCCACCCAACATTGCAAACCCATTCAGAATTAGGTCTAGAGATGTGCTAGGACATCTGAAGTGTCTTTTGGACACCACAGGACTGTCCCAGGCAATGTTCCCTCTAATTATTTTTGTCTATGTGCGGATCTGGTTTGCTGTTGTGCGCACATTATTTTCCATGTGCGCAACTGACTAATGAGGTAATCCACTTTGTGAGCATGCGTGTTTAGTGAACTACCGTTGCAGAAGAGTTTCGAAAGGAATTTCCTCTTCATAGCCACTGCAATTCTTGACAAATCTTACAACCCTTTTTCCAAACACATAGGCTAAAATAGAATATGTCATATGTGATTAAACAGAAAAACCCCCTCAACCAGTCGAAGACTGTAACATCTGCCACAGTACCTTGCAAACGTTTTATGCCACTGGAAAATCACTCATGTGTACTACAAAAAACACATATCTCTTGTGATAAACTGATGTTGCTGTCAAATTCAGACAGCATACACATTTGTCGATGGATTAATGGCAATTAAAAGCAATGTGTCAAAAAACATGCTGATAGGAATTAAAGTGCCACTTTATTGAAGTAATTCAAGGGTACAGAGAACATGCTTCTAATAATTTGTGTAATCAGCAGTTGAGCATAAAAAGAAAAAGAAGGTGCTGTTGTCTAGACGGGTACTGGAATGTCCTATCCTTTAGCAAACAAGCAACACATTTCTTTCAGTCTACTGCTGAAACGTCTGACTTGGTTTTTGAAATTTGCTGTTTTGTTCGTCACCCGCAAGGAGTGATGACCTGTGCTCTTCCATCCATACCCTTCCCCTGCCCCTGTGCTAGCCTCTAATACTAGTTGATAGAGCATTGTAAAAAGTGAGGGATTGTAGCAGTAAACACTCACTGGGATATTTGCAGACCCACAATACTTTGTAAGCAAGGCATATTTAATGCCTCAACATATTATGTGCATTTTAAGAATGTCATGAATCTGCATGTACACAATTCTTCTGCAGTTCATACAAGATTGTTTGCAATATACCCCAACCTTATAACATTGTGTAGGATTAAACAAAACTCAGTGAAACCGTTTTTGCATAGAAGCGAGTTACCAAATAATGTGTAAAGGCCTATGCCCAAAGGAACTCTGAACACGTGGAAACGAGGTAGATTGTGTGAAAAGCATTCTCCTGTCTGAATATCCCAATATCCAGTGCCCTGATACTATGGACGAGTAATCCCAGGCATAGTCCATACCCATTATCCCTTGTAGGCAAAGTAAAATGATACATTTTAATGTTGCTCTCCACTTATGGTGTGATGTTAGTAATGCTAAAGTAGGAGATACTGAGCATCACATTTGTCTTCTCAAAACCCTTACAGGGCAAAATAATATTTGAGTTTAATAATGCGTTAACTTGTAAAGGGGCCGCTTTAAAGCACTTGCGTGACGTTTGTACAAAGAAGAGGAAGCATGGGATAAGGTTACACACCCAGGTAGCCTGCTTACTTATAGTCAGGATCCGATATTTTAGCTGGTAGTTCGATTGTATCGTGTGGGTGACGCTTTTGGTAAGGCACAATGAGTAACAGACATTCTGGCACGTGAACAGTATTCATATTATTCAACACACATAAAAAGAGTGGATGTAGGTACACGTCTACTAGCCTTTTGCAAGAGCAAAGAGAGGAAGAGTCAAGGTTGTCCGGTACTATCTTAATGTGTTCTGGAGCAGAAGTTAGAGTCATAAGGTAAAAGTGTGGTAGAAACAAGGTTAGGAGTCATGGGTCGGGAACATTGGGCCTCATTATAAGTTTGCCGGTCTGGGAACAAGGGTGCCGGTAAGCTCACCTACAAGCCTGCCTGCCGGGGCCAGCGGTCATGGTAGGCAGACTTTTCACAGGGTGAACCGGCACCGTTAGCAACAGTGCTGGTGCTCCCGTTTCCCCACTTCCATAGAGTCCCATAGGACTCAATCGGAATGGGGTTTTACAAATATACCTGCACCTGACTTCCCGGCTGCCAGACTCGGAATGAGCCAGTGACACTGGGAGGTTAGGTGTCAGTAAATTAATCTGAGTCTGGCGGCAACCCGCCGGTAGCACCGGCAGGTTTACCGCCGGACTCAGAATGAGGCCCATTATTTGGTTAAGGTGTGCAGGCATATCTTGGTTACATTTTTCTGTTCATGGAACCAGTTTTTTATATTAGTTTTTAACCTCTTATGTGTGTATTTTGCTTTTAGGGATTTTAGGTGTTACGGTCACCCTTGCCTAGTAGTGTAATGCAAATTAGCAGAATATTAAGACTATTTGCTTATTTTAAGAGAAAGCTAATTTCAATTACTGTGGCTTGTGCCTTATTAAATATTTTTGAATAGGTGAGAGTTGTCTGTGTGCGCTGCTAAAATTCTTCTGAGCGGCACCCAGAAGGAAGCTGGGCAAGCGCACATGCGCACACCTTAGAGGGAACACTGGTCCCAGGACACTTGGGGTGTTTGCAGACTTTTGGGGGATGAAGAACACCAGTTTTATAGCTTCTTATCGCCATATCCCATCCCATCCTCATCACTCCCAAGCTCCCCAGAGATTGTTTGTTGAGTTTGACAAGTGCAATGTTGCGTTTTTATTTTTTATTCTACTGCGGTGCCCGCGGACACTGCAGCACAAAAGCCTGCAAATCCAACATGGCGGGCGTCTCAAGAAAACTGACGCATTTCATGCTTTTCCCCATCCAATCAGCGGACGCGCACGATGTCCGCGGACTTCACGTCGCCCGATAGGCCAATCAGATGACTGTCCGCGGACCGAACAGGAAGATGGGTCCACGGACCGAACCCAGATATCACAATTTTTTTTGACTTACGTTTTAGCCTGTTTTAAAGAAAACTAATGGACGGATTAACACCAAATTTAACAAAAACACGCTGTTGGGACCAAGCCACCGCTCCTGCCGCAAATTTGGTGAAAATCCATCCAGCGGTTTGGGCTGTGGGGGCGCGGCCTACCTGGTGACTGCAGGCAGGCTTCATTATGGTAGGGGAGTGAAATGTAGTTGATATGAGGATGTTCGTATAGGTAAAAATTGGCCATGCACCAAAGAATCTAGGCTCTGCCACAACTACAGCAGTATGATACCGCCATGCAACCAATAATTTGCCTACAACTATTGCAGTAGGTAGTGTTTGGTGGGAAGTTGGAGAAACATGTTTGGGGTTATTTGGTGACTGCATGCCGGCTTGTTAGAGTAGGGGAGTGCAATCTAGATGAAATGGTGATATTGCCATTGGTGAAAAAGGGCAAATTGTCGTGTGTTGGTTGTGGTCAGTGGTCAGATTCTTGGGTGTATGGGTGTATTAGGCTGTGGTGGTTGTGGCCATGCACCCAAGAGTCTAAGGTCTGGCCACAACCACCACAGTGTAATACGCGTATGCGCCCAAGAATCTGGCCACTGGCTGAAAGTATTCTAATAATACGTGTACAGAAATGGAATTTGGCCAAGAATGTATGCACTGGCAGAACGACTGCAGTATCATACGGCCATGCAACCAAAACTTTGCCCGCAACTATTGCAGAAGCGAGTGTTTGGTGAGCAGTTGGAGAAACATGTTTGGGCTTATTTGGTGACTGCATGAGGGCTTCTGGATGATATGGTGATATTGCCATTGGGGAAAAATAGGGTTGGCGCTCTACTTTAATATGTGCAGATGGTGTTCAAATTGGGAAGGTAAGGCCAAATTGTTGTCTGTGGGTTGTGGCCACTGAGCAGATTCTTGCGTGCATGGCCATATTATGTTGTGGTGGTTGTGGCCAGTCCCTAGACTCTTGGGTGTATGGCCGGAGGCGATTGATATTCTTTTCTCCAAAAGAAGTGTTGCACTTCTCTGAGGGGAGGAATTCTTTTTATTACAGATGAAGTGCAGCATGGCAATAAAGTGGCGGTGGAAGTACCTTGATACATTTACAGGGTCAAGAGAGCAGAGTTATCCTGGTGTTTCTATGTCTATCCCTGCTTTGTTTTGGTTTGCTATGCATAGGAAGTCACGCAAGTCTTCCCATGCATACTCTGCACAACTAAAAGTGACAAAGCATGTGGGTGGGCCAAGGTTACGTAGCATACACCATACATCTGTGTGACATCAGAACCAGTTTTCTTTTGTACCACACGTTTGTCAACAGATTTGTGATACTTGACTGCAAAAGTTCATCTTTGTCTTGTACCTTTTGAAGTAGTTGCGTAGCAGACATGTTTAAAAAAAATGGAATCTGTTTTCAATGTGTTTACAATTCTGTAATATAGAGTTGCTAGTTCACTTCCAAACAGGAGGTGGAATATGTATTCAACGTTTTGTCTGAATCTGGGATCTTCAGAATACATCCGTAAAGAGCGGCATTCAGATGTTGTTATTTGCATGCATCTTTCATCATGCCTTCCCCCTTTTGCAGTAGGAAAGAGCAGAGGAAAATCTTGTGCTTCAACAATTTTTTCCCATATGCTGAATGGAGATCCTTTGGCTTGCCCTATTTGATATGTTTCTAGTGCATTGTCTATGCCATCTTTGGAGTGCAGTGGGGGAATTGTATACTAGTCTAAAATATTGGATGCCATTATAGGATCTACAAGTTCAAATTGGCCAGTTGATGAGGAATCCTGAATTATTTGGGTGGTTTCCCTTAGATTTTCTTCAATGTTCATTTCTTTGTAGTATTCATTGTTCTCTTTAAGACATTGTAGGGCTTCTCTAACTTTGTTTAAGTCTACTAGTTGTTGCCAAATTGTTTTGTCTTTCTACACCATTCACTAGGATAATCAAAGATTAATCTATTGGCCGTTGCATTCCCAGAGTGTCTACATTTTCTTTAAGATCTAATGGCAAATAAACTACTTTGCCACAAATGCCTTTCAGTAATTCAGAAGGAGGAAACTTGGCTGTTTTAGGTTGAAGGCGTATTATAGCTTGAAATGGGTGTACTGTTTCGATTATAATGCTCTCATACAAATTAAATTGTTGGAGAGGTTTTGGAAGTGGGAATATTTCAAAGTTATTAGCGATAGCCCGTGAAGGCATTTGGTTATTATCAAGCTTTGTAGTGCAGTATATGCAAAGTATTGAGGGGTTAGTAATTTTGTATTTGTTTTCTGCTATCAGATAGAGAGCTAATAGGAACCATTGGGATTCCTCATTGTCTTCTATTTTGTAGATTATGTCTACAGTTTTGGTGCTGTTTGTATAAAAAGTTCTGCGACAACACACACATACTTGGTTTGGTATTTCAGCAGATGTACTTTTAAACTTTGCTATTTCGTTTTTGTACGTGTGTATTAGAAGGTTGGCATCTGTAAGGTTTTCGCTTCTCTTCTCTAAAGTTACTGGATTTTCTAACTGCTCTTAACTTCCATAAAATGTGCTTTGGATGTGGTCTATTTCTTCAAGGAGTTCTTTGGCTGTGCCATGTAGGAGAATGTGATTAAAATGTTCCAGTTCTAAAGCAGGACTGTTTGGATAGTACAGTCTCTGGACAAGATTCCGTATAGCAGAATGTTGTGTCGCTAACATTTTGATGTGGTTGAAGGGGCTTTTGCAAGCAGGTCCAGAAATGCAGGCTAATGAATGTCCTTGCAGTCCTATGTATTTGCACACTGGACAAGAGTACAGGGTTTGCAAAGTTTTTATTCTCATTTTCTCTTTCACTTTCACATAGTGATTGAGGAATTGCCGTAAAGACTTGAAGGATTGCTTGCGTAAGTTACACATTGATGTACAGGGCCATTTGTACACGGCACTGATTGGTTCGGTGGAATGGAGAGTTGATTGTAAGTTTGTTGGGGACATTCTTTCAATGAGGGTTTCTTCTGCCATGTTGGTGTTGTCTACCATTTCATGCCCTCGGCCACTGCTATGTATGGCAATTTGGTTTCTCTGCTCTTGTTTGTATGCCTCTTTATTGAAAAATGGTTCTGTGCTGGTTGTGTGAATCCACTCACCTGCACAGAAGTTTGTAAAGGTATCTATGTCGACATTGCGCATGCTGCGAAGTTCTTTTTGTAGTTTATTGATACATTTTGTTAGTGGCTTCATTCTGATTAACATTAATATAAACAATTTTCTTTTGAGGAGTATTGCACTGTCAATGAGAGCTTGCAGGATTAGTCTTCTGCGGTAAGTTGTAAGGGTTAAGCAGGATTTCTCTGCTATTTTTTAAAAGATTCTGAAGTACTCTACAAGGAAAAACTTTTGTCAAATTAATTTTTGGGAATGCTTGACTGTGGCTACGTTAACATTGGTAGATGCAGTGCTAGCGTTATTATTACTTTTTTCTTCTTAATACATTTCTTTTTATTTTTACTTTTTCAAAGAGGGGGCATACTTTCAATCCTGCTAGCTGCTTCTGTTGTGGTGAGTGACTGTATAAGCTGTTTTGTTTGAACATTTGCTACAAACTCTGCTAGACGTGGATGACTATTTTGTATTCTTTTAGTTTTATCTGCTCTATTTTTCTGTTGTTTTCTACAGACTTGCTTTTTGGTAGGCATTCTCTTCTGTCTGTTGGAGAAAAAAGGAAAGTGTGGGTTTTAAAGTTGTGAAATGTATTTGATTGATTTGTGAATGAGTGTCTGAATATGAGGGGAGCCATAAGTAGAGGTCTGTGTGATTGTGTAATGGGCTGTTAGTTCTGGTTGGGAAGGTTGCAATAGTAGCTGTGTGTGTTGATGTGTGAAGGGCTTGCTGCAGTGCGTATGACGGTGTACTGTGCATGAATAAGTAAGTACATTATGATGTTTTCACAATAATAGTCGGTGTTACGATACTGGTGTTCAGATGAGAATACAAAGAGTGTGCCTGCTGAGGTGCAATGAGTAAGAGTGAAGGAAATGCTGTTCAATTGAAAATAATCTTGGAGGCTACTATATGGCCTGCACTGTACGAATAACAGAAAGAGTACTAGTACACTACTGCACTTACTTTGTTGGTTTGAAGAGTACTTTTCTTCTGGGTTTTATCTTCCAATAGAGACGTTTCTGTCTTTCAGGAGGTTCTTCTTCACTGTAGTTGGGAAAGAAGCAAATTAGTGGGTATGTGTGGTAATAGCAAAATAATTGTACTGGAAGAACACATTATTTTACACTGTAGCAGAATTTTTTGGGAAGAAGAGTTAGTAACAATGCACATGATTACCAGTATGGTTGTAACACTGCTGTTGGTGCAAATAGGTTGGCACCAGATTCCTAATACCTGTTTGGCAGGTACCTTCCCAGTGTCACTAGGATATTACAGGTCCTGTTGGCCTGCAAAGTCAGGTGTTGGAAAATGTCACTCTCTATGTGTGTGCAATTGTACAGCACTGTATGGGAATGGGGACTTAGAAGCACCAGCACTGCTGGTATTGGGGCTGGTGGTCCGCTGATAAGTTTGCTGTACGGGGCTGCAGTTTTCAAAGTTTGCGAGTTGTAGTTGTCCTATTTGTATTGGAAATGGAGTACGGCAAGTCTTAGTAGGCAGAGAGAAATGGAGAACGCAAGACAGATGTACAGATTAGAAAGGAAACTGTAAGTGTGTGCAATTTCATTAACTTTCCCACACATGGATGTTTGGTACATGCATGCTATTGGAGAAGTGCTTTACATTTCCTTTCATTTATTTACAAGAAATTCCAGAAAGCATTGCTATAAATGTGCACATGCATTCATTTGGTTTTCTTCAAATGGTGGGGAAATGACTAGTTACAAACGCAGTGCATTTTGTTATTTTGCAATATATGGCATACTTTGGTAACATACTTTAAGTTTTCGTTTTCAGTGTGCATTGTGGAAGTTTTACTGCATGTGTGTTAGTGGGAGACGTAGTTTTAAGAGTGACAGAAGGAAAGAACAAAATATCAGTTTGCACATTAGAATGGGTGTTATGGGCAAGCATAGATGGTGTGGTGATATATTGCACTTCGACATAGGATGTGCCACTTAAACATGCCATGGAAATGTTTGAAATGTGCATTTCCTTTTCTTCTACAAAAAAGTCACACAGAGTGATCCTGCAATTGAAATGTCTGTTTTGAAACTGTTATGAAAGTGGTCATTACAAGAAAACTTTCACAGGCAGCAGACAATATTGTAAGCAACTGCCACTTGATGTCAGGAGATGGGACAAATGAGAGTATGATTATTGAGTTGGTTATGCAGAATAAGTGGCAGGAACTCTGTTTATATGCATTTTTGATTGAGCTGGCAATATAGTACACAAAATATATGCATACCTGCACTTTGTGTTGCTAGATGCAGATGTGGTTGAATCTGGAAGTAGAAGTCTTGGAGAGTTTTACAGTACTTTTTGATGCAGGTGCTTGGAAATCACAGGACACCTGTACTCCGAGTGTTGAACAGTACAACTGCAGTGGTGAACTGAGATGACAGAGTTGGCTGTGATTGGTGGATGGGTGTGTGACTGCTTAACAGTATCCAATGAGGGAGTGCTTTATAAAGTGAAGTGGAACTGGAAGAAGGGCTGTTCCTGTGTTACAGAGTCCGCGGACACCGCGGTAGTCCGCGGACTGGGCATGCCACATCCGTGTCTTCTCAGCATAACTGGCATGGAAATGGGACTGTGGAGATTAGCCAACCAGATGTTCAGGTTGTGCTTTATAGAAAGAGAGGGCAATACTTTTTTCATTTCTGAGTGTGCTGTAGATGGCTGTTGCTGGAGAGATGGAGTGAGTTAGTGTGTGGATGTTGGGAGATTCCTTTGTGAGTGATCTGTAGAGGTATGCAAAGGGAAGTGGCCTTTCTGCCAATCTTGGATTTCAGGGAGTGGGGGCTTTGTGGTGCAGTGTGTCGGCTGCAATTTGCAAGGAGTGCTTGCACTTTGCATAGATATGGCCATTTTTAGTACTCCTGATGTACTTGTGGTACTCTGCAGGGGAGTGCATTTGGGTTACATCAGTGCTACAGTTTGCTCAGTGCACTGAAGGACTTGGTGAAGGCACGGATGCTGCTTTTTCCCAGTGCAAAGGTGGTTTTCTCACACATACCACCTAGAACAGTGTGGAACAACCCCAATGTGTTCAGTCCTCAGCAAGATGCAGGTAGGTGTCTTGTGAACAGAGGAATGTCTTCATTTATGTCTAGTGCTCGGATGTTCTCTTTCCAGAAGGAAAACATGAATTCAGAGACTGTGAACTTTTTCACTGTAGATGGCATTTTTTTGTCCAACATTGGAAATGTCATTTTCCTTTACATGTAAGGGATGCTTTGAAAAGGAACAGAAAAGGCCACAAAAAATATCAAAAAGGTGTTTTTTGCAAGCACCTAAAAAACAACCAAAAAGGCTCTTTTCGGAGCCACCACTAAAGAGGAAATCTCCTATGCTGGGTTACATTTCTGTCCCCAACCCCTTGAATTGAACGATATGTCCGTGGACACCGTGGTAGTCTGCGGATCACACATGCCACATCCAGGGCTTTTGAGGATGGGAGGTATGGAAATGGGACTGTGGAGGCCAGGGGATTGCCAATAAGGTTTCCTGGGTGTGGTATGCAAGGAGAGAGTGTGGCAGAAGGTCTGTTTGCTGAGAGGAGTGCAGATGGCAATGGCTATGGCTGTGTCTTCCAGGAGGCAGAGTGTGTGGATTTTGGGGGATTCGTGGATCCATTGGTTGCAGGTACATGCAGAGCACTGTGGAGTGGCTGCACATCTTGGATTTGATCATGTTGATGTGCAGTGGTATGGAATGCACTGCATGAAGTGGATGGACTTGCTGCCAGTTTGTGCCACTTCGGTGATGTGCCATCATCCAGCCATTATTATCGTTCATTGTGGAGGAAATAGTTTAGGCCATGTAACAGGAATTTCACTGCAGTTTGCAATGAAGGAGACATTTAGGAAAATGATGGACATGTTTCCAAATTCCTGAGTAATTTTTTCTCGTATTGCCCAGAGACAGATGTGTTTGGTTCACAAATGGAGAAAGTGAGGCACAATGTCAACAAGGCTGTTTGTGCATTTTTGAGAGATGTTTCCACAATGAAACCATTAAATTTCGCAGCACCAATATTTTTCGCAGAGATGGCGTACATCTTACTGATGCTGGTAATCAGCTTTTTTGTTAAATATCCAACATGCTTTTCAGCACTTTTTGCACATATAGCAAATACTTCATAGTGGGTGTTGCCTACTTTATCTCAAAACCTTGAAACAAACCTTCCAAAAAGAAAAAAAACAACACAAAAAGGCCTTTTCAGAGCCACCACTATCTCCCGCAAAAGAGTGCAATGGTTTACATGTTGCCACCACCTACATTTTTTGGATGTCTGCAGACTACCGTGCTGTCCGCAGACTCTGCAGACTGCACATGGGCCTGCACCATTTTTTTGGTACTTCTATTTTTCAACTGTGAAAGGTGGCTCTGAAGAGCTCTTTTTGTTTTTTTTTGTTGTTTTGTAATTGTTTTGGTATTTTTTATACAGGACACACAATGAAGGGAAGGGAAGGGAGGGTAGAGAAGGCGCACCAACCACAGGGACAAAGGGGCAGATGGAGAGAGAGGGATGTTGGGTGGGCCTCACTCAGGTAGGGGGCAATGTTTCTTGTGCTCCCGGACCGTAGCCTCAAAGGCACTTCAAAAATGTTCCCCCTTGCAGAGTACTGCGTCACAGCACATACAAAGTACAGTGACCCTCGAAAGGCGAGGGTCCACTGCTTTATTTCGGGGATACACTGCCCCACAGGAGTGTCTCTTGTGGTGACAGGAGCAGATGTCCAGGATTTATTTTTTTACTTTTTTGATGCGACAGAGGAACTCAACCTACTACCGCCTTGAAGGGGGCGACCCTCCAAACTGATGCCTTGTGGTTTGACCTCAGGTGTCGCCGCATGGAGGTGGTCCCAGAGCTGTACAGCCCAGGCTTACTGCAACTGCGCACCATATTGCACTCAGTGCGGCGAACCTTGGCCGCACATGCCTTGGGTACCCCCCCAATGGTGGTAAGTAGCCTCCACACCCAAGACTCACACTGGCAGCTGGTAGTAGGGACTTCCACTACCTCATCCTCTTCCTCTTCTTGATCCCCCTCTACATCACCACGCCTGTTCCCCTCCCCAGGCCCACCAGGAGGTGGTGATGGTGGGGGGGGTGGTGGTCCTCAGGAGGCAGCAGCAGCTATTTATGCCATAATGTGCAACAGCAGGAATCCAGCAGCAATTACAATCTCAGACAAGTGCTCTGTCCTGGGTAGCCAAAACAGAATGAGGAGCAACAGTGGAGTGTGGCCTTTTATAGGGGGGGTGTTCCTCTGACAGTCGCATGCTCTGCGGACACTTCGAGCCTCAAGTTGGTTTCAAAAAGTTGCAAAAAGTCTGTACATCGACCAGGGCATGGTCTGGGACCTCGGCAGGGGTGACGTTTCACCTTCAAACACCCTGGATTGGGCAAACATGCACTATTAGAGTGTCCTGGGGTAAGGACAGTGTCAGCGGATATGCCTGACGCTAGGCGCGGGTGTGGTCACATCGTGACGTCCGCAGATAGGATGCCTGTCCGTAGAACACTTATTTCACGGGATGCGATGTGCGCATTCGTCTAGGTGTCCGTAGGACAGGGGCGGGATCCCCAAGCTAATTAAAAGTGCGACACATGAAGCAGACAGTTCCGGATAGGCGCAGTGTTCGGAGGGCTCACAGGATCAGATGCGCATGCACCCAGGTGTCCGTAGGACATGTGCAGGACCCCCAAACTAATTAAAAGTATGTCACAGGTTTACAGACATCTGCGGACAGGTGCCGTGCTTGGAGGGTGCAGGGGATTGGATGCGCATGTGCCCAGGTGTCCGCAGGACAGGGCTGGGCTCCCCGAACTAATTAAAAGTATGTCATGACTTTGCAGACATGTCTGGACAGGTGCAGTGTCCATAGGACACCTCGATTTTGATGACAGCCAGCCCGGACAGGGCTTTTAAAAAAACACACACAGAAACAGTAAACACATAGAAATGTATTAACACACACAAATACACTTAATTAGGAAAGGGAAGGGGTAGCGGAATGGGAAGCATATATATAGGATATGGAGGAATTGGAGTTTTCTCAGGCTTTTCCTCAGGGGAGGAGGGAATTGAGGTCTCATCATAGCGTCTTTGACTACAGGGATTTGGCAGGGAGGTTTGGCTGGGACAGGGAGAAGGGGCACAGGTACAAGTGGGGCAGTGGTATTTAATATTGTCCATCATATGTCTTTCTACAAATGTCTTCAACCGTGCAAAATTGCTGTTAAGCTGATGCATTTTAGCACAGAGACTTATCAGTTCATTTCCAACATTTGCATTTTGGGTCTGTCTGAGCCCATCTTCTTGCACATACTCTGCTACTTCTGGCTCATTTTCTTCATTTGCAGCATGTACTGTTAAAAAAAAGCATGTTTCAGTGACATGTGAAGAAATGTGCATTACATTTCCTACTGTAAAAATGGTACTGTGTACCATTAGAGTTGCTATTGTCACTCATTTCATCATGGTGGAAATGTTCCTCTAGCCACTCCAGGGTGCTTGGCATTTCTGTGTAAAAAAAATAATGCTTCTGACAAATCATGTACATACAAAACTCCACTGTTACAGGAAGACATATAGTGTACTAACTATTTTTTGTATGGTTCTCTTCTTAGTAGGTTGGCCTTGCTTGTGGCAGTTGTTTGTGACTGTGTAAACACAACAGCACAGAGGTAACATTGTTAGATGTAGAGGGTATTTTTGTCCTTGGTGCATTCCATTATGTTGCACAACCTACGTAATTGCACTTATGCTTACATAAGTACAGAGTTTGTAGACTTACTTAATTTTTGATTGTAGAATATATATGTGTTGCCCTTTACACATCTTCTGTTTGTTCACTGCACCCTACAACAATGTAAGGTAACCCCTGTGCTTTTGGGCAGTGTGAATGCTGTCCGAAGTCCACGGACAGTCGCACAGTCTGCGGACTCTGTCGCTATCGTGTTGGGCCAGAGGGGGCCAGTATGATGTATGGGACATGTACACAAATTAAGGATATTCTGGTAAAAACCTATGAAATTCAGTGAAACATGTTGTTAATAATAAATAATAAGGGACGTTATGGATAAGTTGTGCAAAAAAAAATCCATCAAATTCAGTAAAAAACTTTGTTAAAGGGACGTTATGGTTAAGTTGCGCTAATAAAAACCTATCTAATTCAGTGACAAAACATTGGGGGTCATTATGAGGTTGGCGGTAGCCGTGCTGGTAATTAAGTCATGAATTTTCCGGCGCCCAGGAATGGGCATTACAGCCCCGGCAGACCCGGTAATTGCCCATTCCCGGGCGGCGTAAAATATTACTCCCCATTCCCATTTGAATCCCATTGGACTCAATGGGAATGGGGAGGACGGATGCACCGGCACCATTCATGAATGGTGCCGGTGCATCCATCAATGTCTGTGAGTGAGTGCTGGTCCGCCCGCCAGGTCAGACCTGGTGGGCTGAAAGGCACCTGCTTGCAGAACAGACATAGTTTGCCGGTCCGGAAACAACAGTACCGGCAAGCTTACCGGTACCGTTCTTTTCGGACCGGCAAACTTGTAATGGGGCCCATTGTTAAAGGGACGTTATGGTTAAATTGCATTAATAAAAACCTATCAAAAAGAGTGGAAAAAGTGTGTTAAATGGATATTATGGCTACAAGTAAAATAGAAAAAAAACAGAAATTCGCCAGTTAGGGTAAGCTAAGCAAGCATAACTCACGCCACCACCGTGTATAACTTAGAGGGTAGCCCGTAAGAAAGGGCCATTTTGGGGGATGGAAAGAGGGGGTGGAACAGGGAAGGAAAAAACGTCAAGACCCAACATGTAACAAAGGGATTTAAAAAAAAAAAGGAACATATATTTTTGGGAGTATATGTTTCATTGTTTTTTTTCTTATTTTGTTTTTTATAAAAAAAACGGGGGGAATGGCCACTTTAAAAAATAAAAACTAGGGATGGCAATGAATCTGATGTTCAGAGACAGTCTTTTGCCAATCCTCTAGCGTGGCACCTACCGGGACAACCCTATCATGGCATATAGTGCAAAGGATTTTCATCACTGAAAAAATGCTGTGCCGGTAGAATGGCAGCATGTGGATTTGGAGCAACACTAGGTGAAGCTGTGGCTTCAACGATGGTTGGAGGTGTTGCGATGGTGGTTGGAGTTGCTGATGCAGGATCTGCAGATACTCTCTGATGTGATGAACGAGGCCCATGCATCCTCACCTTGTGGTGCTCATCGGCCTCCCTGTATGCATCATCAACATCATTCCAGTGGACACAAACTAGATGATTTATAACCAAAGATGTGCCCAAGCGCTGTGATGGAACAGTCCAAGGGCCACATCATAGCAGCTTCTGGCACTAGTTTCATTGCACCTCCTCAACCTCCTTTCTGGAACAGTGCTCCTTGACACAAAAGTACCTCCAAATATCTGAACAGGTCTTCATTGCAGTATGCATTTTCCATGGCAGGGATGGATTCGGAACCCAGGCCACATCGTCCTGATTGCTGCCACTTCTGTCAGACATGATGTTAAAAATCTGACTGCGGAGGAAAATATGAAACAACAAAAATGACACACAAAAAGGAAAATGCCAAAGAAAATTTTAAAAGTTAAAAAAGAGAACATATAATAGTCAAACAGAACAAATAACAAGACCAGGCAAAAAGAATTCGGTCCAATGTGGATAGCTAGGACTGAAAGCAATGATAAGTATGAAATGGTTTTGCTGTGGGTGTGGTGAATATCCATGGCTACAGATATTCCAGTCCAATCAGGCGGCAGGGACCGTCTTTGTGGCTTCAGCGCACGTGCATCCAGTAGCTCGCACTATCATTGGTTGAGGATGTTTACATGGATATATTTTGTGTGATGAATCCTGCAGAGTCATCACCAAACCCCAGCCTCAAGTCTCCTCCAATGTGACCAGGGCAAGGCAGACACTACCTGATCCTAACCCTGGGGGTGATATCAGGGGGAAGGATCACATGGGAGGAGGTGGCTATCAAGGGGAAGTGGTGACTCCACCAGGAGCGGCGCAGTATTCATCTTCTTCTGAGTATGAAAGTAAAATCATTCCCAGATATTTAATGGCATGCTATCAATGTACCAATCCCTCTAATATCAATGTCCAAAGAACCCATTATATTAAGTCAGTCAAGCTGAACAAAGTTGGTGCCTCAAAGACATCTTGAATTGTCATAATTCTGTCATAATTCTGCCTTAATGAGAAATTGTCACTCTAATGTGGAATTACAAACTCTTTCCACAACCTCCCCTTACTCTAATAGCTCTGACTTAATTAAAAATAACATGGAACAACTTAATGTTATACGTTCTTCTATGGACTTCAGTTCCCATAATGTTAAAAGTACTGGTACGAGGAAGAGGAGTTCAGAGGCAATGAGGACTCAGAATTGTGAATATTCAAAGGTGCGGTCCAGTTGTTGCCAATTAAAGCACCTGAGCAGGATATTGAAAACCCGAGATGAGGCCCAGCTGAGGAATGAAGGAGATGAAGGAAATAAAGGTGAAGCAGAGAAAGCAAGCCAAGGAACATTCGAGGTGAAGGAGCAGCCACAGAAAGTATCCGGCCAGCAGTCACTTTGAAGGGTGAATCAAGCAAAACTGCATAGTACGCGCAACCGAAAGTGGCGTACTAAGAAAAAGCCCAGCTGAGAGGGAGCCGTGCTTCCAGACCAGCGTGTGGCAGACCGGTGAATCCGCAGTAAATCTACAGAGCTGTCATTGATCCCGAAGACCGATGTGCAAATTACCCAAGGCTCGCAGAAGCGGGAGAGAAAGCAGTCTGAATGCTGAAGGGCTGCCGCGAAGCCTGACAGCAAGAGGGAGTCTCAGCAGAGAACCAGTGAGTTGTCAGAGTTTAAAGGCTGACCCCGGGGCACTCCTTAAATGAAAGCTCTTACGATGCAATATTTTTTAATACCAAACACTTGATAAATCAAAGAAGACCTTATTTTCTGAAAGACAAATTGTTAAAGAAAATGAAGCTAAGTGGTAACGAAGAAAGTTCCCTTATAAGGGACTACAAGAGGGGAAAGTTAATAACCAGTACCACCCACAGCCAAGAGGCTGTCCAAAGACTTTGGGAGAACTCTTAGTGGGGGAAGCCTCTAACCAGTACTATCTACAGCCAAGAGGCTACGAGAAACCCTTTTCAAGATATCCACTGGGAAAAACTCATAACCAGCAAGACCCTCAGCCAGGAAGGTGTGAGAAAATTTTAATAAAGCAACCAAGACATAAATCCCCTTTTGGGAGATATGCCTTTGGGAAAGTGTATGTATCACATTGCCAACAGCCAAGTGATTGTGAAACCATCCTAAGGCGACAAGGACAAAACTGATCCTTTTGTGGATTTCAATTGGAGGAAGCTTATAACACAAACTGCTATAAATCAAAGGCTATCTAGAAGTCATTGAGATACCCTTTGAGAATAATTCCTGTACATTTTGTTCTCAGTTTGGGGAAAACTGGAATACAAGATGTCAAGTGTCTAGAGACTATAAGAAAAGGCAGTTATTGGTTAAACCTCCTTCCAAGAGAGATTGGTGTGGAGAATCTTGAAATTAATATTGCCACCAAGTTTAAAGTTTGTTGTCAGAGTTTTCTTCCTGGCAGGCGAGCATAACAGGAAAGGGCTTATAGTGGTTAGTACTGGCAGGCGAGTGGACCAGGAAAGAATATGGTGGTTTGATATCTTTGTGGCAGAAAGATGTGTGGAAGGAACCTTTGTTGAATTAGCGAATTTGTGTACTTTATCATTTGTTTGATAAGCAGTAGCATCACTGAGACATGTTGCTTTTTGCTATCCTGACAAAAGTGTTTTATTTTTAGAAGAAGCCTTGAGAAAGATTGAAGTGCTATCTTGACAAATAGTAGTTCCTTTGAAGTAAGTGGTACATGGTAACAGAACAATTGCATCTGGTTTTGAACCTGTGTTTTGAGGAGAAAACCAATCATCCTTTCAAGAGGGAAATTGTGGAAGAGATTGATTTGTTTTGAATTATCAACTACCTGTGGTGAAAAGGGCATTTGTTGTTACTCCAAGAAAGACACAGTGATTGAAAAAGACTTTTCTATTACCTTGAAAAGAACTTTGTTGATTCAGAACTATAATCTAAGTATTCCTGAATTGATCCAGAGGAAGGGACTACAACCATGGTCGCAAGGAGTGATTTGAGGTTGAATTACTAAACTGTTTTGTTGAACTAAAATGTAGCCTTATTTTCCTTGAATAATTGTATTGTGTGTATTAGTGGGAGGGCCAGAGATATTTTGAACACTAGGCCACTTCTCTTTAGCTTTAATTTGCTAGGCAGGGACCTCTCTATTAAGTTAGGGAAAGTTAGGTGTTTATCAAACCCCCTTTTTACTTTGAATAAATGGCAAACCTTGAGCAAACATACCCTTTGTGTCCGTCTCGCATTTCTGACCGCTCACAATACCCAGGCAGCTGCAGCATGTGTTCTGATTGATCAATGCAACACATATGGATTTTGTCGAACGGTGCAGGCGTAGCCGACTCTACGCAGCTTGCGCTGTCATTGGTTGAGGAGGTTGACGTGGATATATGTCATGTGTACCCGGACAGCATCAGCTCGCGTTCCAATTAGTCAGTGCTGCATGCTTAGATTATCTTCATAATCTCAGCTACAATAAATGATATTGATGCCATACCAGACCTTGGGTTAGCCACACTATGCATAAACAAACCAATAATCACTGCTGTTTTCAAACCCAGCATCTCCAGATGCTGAGGCACACCTAGAGAGAACCACGCACGTAGTCCATAAAACCATCAACAACGCAATTACACACCAAGACACCGGATAATCTTACAGCTATGGCCACCAGTGACTCTGGATCCCTTATGGACACTATCTAACCAGTGCACACTACCAAACCCACCACCACCCACTGAACAGACTTACACCAACACAAAACACGACCACACACCCGAGGCACTGAATCTTACAATTGTATAAAAAACAACGCTTTGTGCCACAAACCCACACACAGCTTTTGACTTTTATATGTATATATAGTATTTGTACTAAGTTACAGTGACACTTTATTGCCTTTCTCTTAATCAATAATGCATATAAAAACAATGATTTTTAAAATAAGTATGCAAAGAATGTTTTTGCTCCCATATTTATTCAGTGCGGATTGTGGTTGTGGGATTTCCCTCAAAACCCCTTTCATACCCCAATACCTAATGCCCCATGTGCTTTGGCAAGATATCTCAGATAGAAACCACTGGGACGAGGAAGAGGCAACGGTTAATGAGGATCACCAACCTGAATGCTGGCATACACTCTAGTCTTTGCAATAACGTGATTGGCCAGCTGTCATTTAAAGTCAGCGAGGCAACAGAATGAGGGCATCTACCTTCTCTGCTCGATGCAGACCGAGAGTGAGGCAGGAGCCATGCAGACACACAGGAAAGAGAAGCCAACAGCGTCCCGAAGCAAAGCAGACTCACAAAAGGTGCAGGAAGCGGGAAGCAAACCAAAGAGGAGAAAACGTACCTGCTGGGAACAAAAGCTGCCGCCCTGTCCACAAAGCACCGGTAGACTGCAGGGGAATCCCGTTAGCGAATAGGAGAGGTACCGCTGCTTCCGAAAGACCGGCAAAGCCCTTGGGAGACCTGAAAACCATTGGAGACAGACAGCCAAGTCCCAACAGGTATCAAGGTGGCTAGTCTTGCAGTTTGGGAGACCCAGAGATCGTGTGAGACAGGAACCAAAGTAAATGAGAAATACTCACCAGAAAAGGGTGACAAGTTAAAAGGGGTGTGGGACCCACATCGCAAGGACATATTCCAACTGGCAGACAAAAGTGATACGCACAGACCTTGGCAGGAGAGTAAACCAAGGCTGTGCGCAGAAGTGAAGCGAAAGTAAGAGAACATTGGGAATACCCTAGAGAAAGGGGTATAGGACCCACATCAGAACAACATACCCTGACTAACAGTAAGGGAACACAAACTTTGGGAAACACACAAAGTTCACAGACCTTGGCAGAACAGTAAACCAGGGCTGTCGAACAGAGAGAGATTGGATGATAAAGATATTGCGAGCAGACCAGAGTAGGGGTGTGGAACCCTTATTGGAGAAGTGCTCCCCAAGTGCTATCAAAGAGGAATACAACGTTTACATATGTGACTGACACTCAGAGACCATGGCATGCAAGTATACCAAGGCTGTGAGTTCAAGTAAAACCAGAGAAACCGGTATAGGAAATCAAGAGTGTGATGTACCCCACTTGACAGGGGAGTATGCCAAGAAGAGGGGTACTGAGAACAGGGTCTGTGGCCCGCAGTAACTGAGAAAGAGAAAACACAGCACAGCTTGGGAGAACACAAGGCTATTTTACATTGTGGCCGTACCTAGGAGGCTGGCTCTGCCCTAGGGAACAAACCTGAATGACCTTGAAAAGACGGTATCAGGTAATATTATCCCCATAAATAATGACGCCATACATATAGTCGCCGGGAAAGGGCATAGGCGATATTAACACATGGAACCAAAAAGACTCTAGAGAACTGGAGTCAGCCCCTTGAGTCTAGTGGAACTTGTATTTACTTTCTGCACATTTTTGTAACTTTTGTGTTTCATCTGCAAGGTTGGGCTGCAGGTCAGCAGTCAATAGACATTTTTCCCTTTTTCACTTTTTCTTCGGTTTAGTTGTGAAGGATAGTTAGGATTTGGACACAGGACGGTCAACTTTAATTTTGGACATTCTGACACCAACAGTTTCATTAGTTCGTTTTGTTGAGGCAGGGAACCCCCTCTTAAAAGTAGGGAAAGTTAGGATTTCCTCCAACTCCCTCCCCCTTTCTTTTGAGAATAAAACATATTAATAATCAACATGCCGCCTTTGTGTCAGTCTCTTACTCCTACCGCCTCACGCTCCCCAAAAGATTTATCTCCGTCCCCAGGATCAGAAGATGCATCAGCCCCAGTTAATCTGTTGCTTCTGCCAAGTTCATCTCAAAGACAGCCCACTGCACAATCAAAAGCCAGTTTGGAGGGCCGGTTGCAGTGCCTTCAAAGAGGGCCCCTCACTCCCCTCTCCTGCTAAATACACATGCCCAGTTACCACCTACATTGTGAGCATTCTACCTCTGTCATGGGGGCTGGGCCTCTTCACAAGTGAAAAGCTTCAATGCCACCTTCCCCTTAGATGCAGTGGGCCTGCAAAAACCTCTAAGGCTCCGTACCGTATGATTCTGGTAATAACTGTGGTGTGTGTCAAGGCTCCACAATGTGGCTTGTGGACTTGCTACCCTTGTCACTTGTGTTTTCAGAAATAGAGAAGGACAACAAAATATGTGTACATGTTTAAGTGTGTATTTGTAACTATCTATCATGTGTCATGAAGTTGCTTAAATGAGTGTCTGGATGATAATTGTAGCCAAGTGAAGTGCTGGATAATATTCCAAAAGTGTCCATCTCTAAAGTGAGGATAGGCTCAAAAGGCTTCCTAACCAAAACTCAAAATAATAGTTGGCTACCTTCCTTTATCCAAAGGATGTCCTCATAGCAATGCCCAGTGTTCCAAATGTCCAAAACACATTTTCTAAAAGTCATTGTAGCAGAAAATACCAAAGTTCAATAAACTATCCTAGAGTGTCCAAAACAACGACCTTACATGTGTCTATTATGGGGCCATCTCCTTTCCTCCTCTTCATGTACCCGTAAGAAGAGTTTTCTCCTCTCGGGCAGACTGGTACATTGGTGGTCTGCCAGAGCTTTGCTTGTTTGGTGGTTTTACAGCTCTCTGCTCATGGTTTGCTTGTCTGGAGGTCTTGCTGACCAAGGTGGAGTCTGATTGAGAAGTGTGGCCTTACTCCTAGCTATCCACTTCTTCCCTCAAGACTTTCCCCCAGACCTGTGACCATCTCCTTTATATTCCTATGTCCCTTTTCTCAGCTTTGTCACATTCCTGGTTGCCTGATGGTAGGTCTCTATGCCCCATAATTAGGCTTCCACTTTCGTCTCATACCCCCTATACCTCTCACTTTCTTTGTCCTGAATTCATTTTCCGTCCTAATGGTCCTTTCATACTCCCAGTTCCTTTCCTTTGTCTAGCCGCTTTCTCTAGACCTCTCTCTAGTAATGTTTTGCTCATCTGTCTTCAATTTCACTCTGTCCTCCTGTATCACCTTCACAATATCCCAGTACTTTTCTTACCCACTAACTCTCTCTCTAAAAAAACAGAAACCTTCTATGCTTTTCCACAATTCTCTTAACTCAATAGTCACCAGGGTTTCCTCCATGCAGCACTCTGCTGCTGCACTGCTGTTTTGGGGGACTTTCCTTGGCCTAGGTCTTCCAGTGTCTGCTGCTCCCCACTGGGCAGCTCTCCACATGACTGCCTTCCTTCTGCCAAGTATCCTCTCTTAGGGTCTTCCAGGAACTTCCTTCAGGCTCTTCCCAGGACTGTCACAGGGTGACTGGACTTGCTGGACCTCCCCTTGGGTGTGCTCTAGAAAGATAGTCTGCATTTTTGTGTGATGTTGAGGGATGCGCCGTTTTCTGATTTCTGCCTTTGGTCAGATGATCTCTTTGTGGCCTGGCCTACAGTAACATAAGAGCCAGCCACCATTTTGGCTTATAGAGTGGCCTGTACTGTGCAGGTGTTTTACTCCTCCCCTGGGTTCTCCCCTAAAGTGTCTGCCTCTATCTATGTTTCTCTGTGAGACTAGTGTGCATTTGATCTTCATCGCAAACCTCTGGTAACCAGAGGAAGAAAAAAGACACATTTATTTTGTGTTTTTTGTAATGAAGAAATTGTAATAATCTATTTCCTCTGATTCTTACTGGAATAGGAGAACACTGCTTGATACATCTGCCCTTGTATGGGAGATGTGCATTTGTTTTCATTCATTCGTCACAATGAGGATTGGGTACACTTTATTTCCACACGTCACACAGACTTTCATAGTTGCTCTCCTGGGCAGCATTGCCAGAAGAAACAAAGCAACAAATCTCTTGTGCAGGGATTTACAAGATGTGTTCCTTGCTTGCTTGAAGGGACCATATTGAATTCATCTAGCTGGAGAATGGGTCGGCTTAGCGGGAGAGCTTCCAGTTCTCCTGAACTTCTGGGCTTGATTTCCAAAAGGGATATCTCCGCTTTGGGTATTTGGCGTTCTCCCAATGGGTACTCTTGGAGCTCCAATGTGAGAGGCTACTGTCCTCACGAGGACCGCCTTGTCACAGGTGGCACATATGCCCACTGAACCCCATGGCTGCTTCAGAGTGATGTTACAGGTGCTCGCCACCTCAGCACACAGGTCTTTTATGTACCATGTTACAGATGGCACAGAAATACCCTGAGTCTGGAGCACAGTTCAACGGTTTATATCTTGGTTTGAGGGACCTGGGGCCATCCCTCTCTCTTTCTCCTGCCCATGATGAGCCTCCTCTCTAGCCCAGGTGCCCGTAACATTGGTTAGTGCTATTGGTTGTTGACCGCCACTATCTAATAACTGGCTTATTCTAATGTATTTTCCCTGAAAGCAGGCTCAGTGACTCTCTGAGGGACTTTCTAACTGCCCCTTCTCTCGACAATTATGCTAATACCCTTCCTTCTACTAGTTCTCCTCCAACTCCAGTACACAATCAAGCTCTTCTCACCCAGTACCATTCAAGTCACATTCATTCCTCACACTAACTTCTGCTCACCTGCCACCCAAACACGCCCACCCACTCTGTAGTACCCTTGCACTCCCTAAGCCAGTACCCCATCTTTTCCCAATGAATGTCCCCATAGTCCACCTCTCCTTCATTCCTGGTGCTGGTCTCTTGGTCGTCCTCCATCTCCACCTCTTTATTTATTTATCTATTTATTTATTCAGCATTTGTTAAGCGCCTATACAACAAAATAGTGTTTCGAGGCGCCACAGGGCTAACTGGGGAGGGAGCAAGGGGAAATGAATATCAATGGCAAACAGCAAATATACATTTGTGGTCCTACTAGGCCTTGTGGCATTCAGATGTGCAAGTGCAGTGAAGAGAATTGCAAGAGATAGGGATGGGTCGGGGTGGAGGGGAGGAATGGACAAGTGCTGGTGAGTGCCCGGGAGGGAAGTGCCAAGGGGTGCCAAGGAGGAGGCCACAGGCTAAGTGCTAGGGTGGACGAATGCCAAGGGTGGGGTACACAGCTACGAAGCAAAGGCCCACAGGGGGAAATGCAGTGAGAAAGGAGGGGTAATGGTGCTGGTATCGATTGGGGAGAGGGCCTGGTAACCTGTGAAATACATGAGGACCAGGCTGCCAGTCTCAGCAGCAGCTGGGTAGTTAGCAAGGATGGGAAAGAAGGAAAGAGGTAGAGAAAAGAAGAGTTTTGAGAAGTTTCCGGGACTTAAGGAGGTCTGGCTCAAGTCTGTGAGGGGCAGGGAGGCTGTTCAAAAGGGAGGCACCAGCCGAAGAGAGAGACCTGCCCCCACTCTCTGCTTGGAGAAGTGCTTGACAATCAAAGATTTGGAATTAGAGGAGCAGAGGGCTCTAGCAGGGGAGTATTTAGGGAGGAAAAGTTGGAGAAAGCGTGGCCCCAGAAAGCCTTGTGGATGATGCAGAGGGTCTTTAATTTGATCCTCGCAGCCACAGGGAGCCAGTGGAGAGATTTTAGGGATGGAGATATAGGGTCCCTGGGCTTGAAGCCAAGGATAAGTCTTGCTGCCCTCTGATCTCTGACCACAACGGGGACACCCACGCTTTTCCTTCCTCAGTCCAGAATGCTCTTGGATTAACCAATTCACTCCTAGAGTAGGGCAAAAGTGGGCTGACAGCCCCACCAAGTGGTCCAGTAACGAATGACAGAAGGTATTCATTTCCATTCAGGCATTATCTTAGAAACCGTCCACCTTCTTTAAGCAAGAACTCTGCAAACAACATCATAGTTTAATAAAATAAAATGCTGTATTTACTTCACTTAAAAAACTGTAAAATGTGTCTTCTTATATATTATGGGGGCAACACTATCCGGGCCATTTTGTAAAAAGTGCAAATTGCATGCACGGGACAGCCAATATTACCACTTACTTGCTCTTGGGTCCCCTGCATGGAATGTTAAACCTTTATAAAGTGGAGAGCAAAATAGCAAGTAAAATCAGGCGAAATTGCTTTCTCTGTTTCCTTTTACACTCCATTTGGTAAAAATATGTAGTAAATGCTGCCAGAAATGTACTCTTTGCAGATGTCATTTGAAAGGGATTCATATGAAACCCGCCTGATGTTAGCAGGTCATCCCTATTGCCTCGCCACAACAAACATGGCACCACTCGGGGTCGGGCCGAGGTGGCTGGAAAATCCAGGCTGTGTGTGCTCGCCTGCTTTTCCAGCCACCTGATTGGCTGAGCGCCTTTTACCAGGGTGCGAATGAGCGATGCACCAGATGATTCACAAAAGTCCTCCATTTTGAAAGTGGTGTTCATAAAGTTTATTCGGCCTTTGCAGAGGCAGCTTCCCGCGCCCAAAAATGTGTTCAGGCAGTGGCATACCACGACAGTGGCTGGCACATTTCGAACGCCCTGATTTACAGACAGTTAGTATTGGGAAAGCAGCAGATTTTGGGAGCGTTCCCCACTTTGCTTTAGTTGGTTGGAGGAAAAAAACATAAAGAAGAAAGCAGCCGCAGGAGGACTTATCAAAAGTAGCCCAAAATAGCCCAAACAAAACCCAACCAGCATAGGTAATGTGTTTGGGGTGGGTGGGGGTAGAGAGCGGGGGCATGGGGGTAGAGAGACTGGGTGTGCGGTGGGTGGGCTTTTGTAGAAATGCAGCCTCAGAAGGACAAAAAACAGAGCTGCCAAAGTAGCCCAAACATAACTCAATTGTGAGCAGAAAAATAGCCCAAAATAGCTCAATATGAAATAGCTGCACAAGTGGGAAATGGAAAGCCCGGCAACTGACTTGCTTCTTACAAAGCTACGGATTGGAGCAAATATTGTTAGGAAACCTCTCTTCAGGTAGTACGACGGTGGAGTTTGAGAAAAAGTGATTTTAGTGATTGGCAGTTTCATGCAATGGCATTGCTGGCATTGCGCGTTGCAATGCCAACCAGATATTCTCAGTTGAGAGCCGTCATTACCTCTCTCTCTCTCTTCTGTAAAAATGGTTTCTGCAATTTTGTAAGTGCCCCAAAAATTTGCCCAAACCAAAAAGTGGGGTATTTAAGAATTTTAACGAAAACTGTTGCGACGAATGGGGAGTTGGGGGCATGCTATGAAAAACCGGGGCTCTAACCTATCACTAAAATGGGAAGTCTGGTCATTCTAACGATGGAAAATACCTACAGTTAAAATTGGCTCACCACCACAAGAGAGGCTCTGCAGTTTCTTTGCTAGGGAACGGTTAACGGTGGGTAAAACTGAGGCAAAACTGCCATCTGCTGGACATCTGGCAACCAAGACGTAAAAGTACATTTTGTTGCAATGATTCTTTATTTGCAATTTGTCTGCGAGATTAAATGTCGAGGAAGCACCGTCATCTGCTGGATTCTATTCATGTATGTGAATATTATAGTTTGTTTACGAATTCAACTCCAAAGCATTGTGAAAGAACATTGGTTATATAGTTGTAACAATGAATATGGCATGAGTCCAAGCACCAGTAGGGCTGACGCTGGACACAAGGGCCCACCCGCGAGACCCAGGGAGACGGAGGCAATAACTCCAGCCAACACTTACCATCCCCCACCGCCCGTACAGCCACAACTAGGTACCACAGGGCTGTGGAACGGACGAGATACCACCAATCACCCCACAATCGGAAGTATGGACACTAGCAGCTGCGCTAATCATGTGGGGGGGGGGGTGAGGAGCATGCAAAGTTATTAAGGGAGCGGGCAGAGGGGACAGCTAAACCCTCAAATGGCCTCGAATGCAAAAACGGGAACATACCTCCTGAGGCACAGGGCGTACAAGCATTCCGTCGTGTAAGATTACACGAGCCCAACTGGCTCAATCCAGGATAGAGATACCAACTAACCAATACCACTAACAATTTCCTTCTCTGCATACACCTCTCAAACTCCAAATCAAACACAACCACAAACCTCTAGCGCAGCAAACCGCAAGAACTTCACTACACTGCAACAACAAAACAAAACACACACAGACTCGCACATCAGCACACGACGACTACCGGCCGCATACACCCCAGGCCCAGCCGACGGAACCACCGGGCTGAGGCTGCCAACAGCACATCACTGCTCTGTTGCACTTTTCCAGCCTCCACCCACTAACCCACCCCCTCTCCCTCTTTCAGAGCCGCCAGAGCGCCAGGGGACCACTCCGGTGGTGATAGTGCGCGGTACAAAGGACCTTTAACATTAACATTAACATTAACATGATTGGAAATACAGCGTGGAACATGCGTGCGTGTTGGTGTCTATGGCTCCCCAGAACTACAGAATTCAGAGCCTTATTTATGTTTGCCTGGATGTATCAGAAGCCAATGAAAAAGAAAGAGCTAAATGGGTAAACCACAAGCCGTACAGGCAGCTCCAGGGTCAGAGAAGTGCAAAGCACTGTACAGTGCCTGGCGGCCTATGGCGGCTGGAGGAATCCATATGAGGAAGTTTTGAGTTCACCTAGTTACAAAACTCCCAGACTATTTCACAGTGCTCCTATCACAGGCAATAGAGAAAGTGTAAGGAGCTTGAGGTGGCGGTGCTGGGACATGGGTACCTGTTGGGTCGCCAGCCTGCATCTATGCATTTGATCAAAGGGGCCCAAATGCCTCATCGATTGAAAACGTTGTGGCTGTTGATCCTAATGACCATCGACAAGAACATGCCCCACCACTAAACACAGAACGTATGGCCTTAATATCCAGGATTAAAGTGTGCAGGAAAGGCTAACACAGTTGGCATATTGGTGTTAAGAAAAAACACTGAAGGAAGCCATGCATAAGGGAATTCCAAGGCCCCTACATGATGTAGCCAAATAAAATATAACATCTGATAAGAACCGCCCAGCCAATGGGCTTGGCTCATTTCCCTATCTACTCTGGCTACTCAGATCCCACTTGGGGCTTGATTCTGAGCTTGTGCTAAATGTAATCTGGAAAGCCGACATTCTCCCCTTCAGTTTCCAGCACCAGCATTCTGAGGTGGGTGGAAATATTGGAGGGGAGATGCTGTGCTTTCCAGCAGTAAAAGCTGCTTAAATCAATCATTTTAATAGAAACATGTGTACCAGAGGCACTGCAAGCATTTCTTAAAAGACTGCCACTTTTCTATTTTAGGAAAGTTTTCTTAAGCTTTCATTAAACTAGAAAAGTGGTGCTGCAGTTTAGGAAATACTATTTTAATAAAGGTAAAAAGTGTTAAGCAGCGTTTGACACTTCACTGGTGCCGTATCTTAACTCCTCATTTCGATGTGCTAAAGTAGTGCTTTTGAAAGGAGAATCCCCTCACAGTGACGGCCCTAAATTTCTCATGGTTGCTAAGGCTGTTGTCAAGCAGTAAATCAGGCACATGCTAGTTGTGGCTTTGATGCCAGACCGCCACATTATCACTTGAACAGATAATGGTGTTTTTAAGGAAAGTGTTCATCCTTCATAGAATAACACTTTCCTAACTTTGCATGCACCTCAGAATTTGGCCCTTTATCTTCACCTCTAAACTTGCCTTACAAAAAATTCAAACAGCTTTAATTTGTATCAGTAGCTCTACATAATATTATCAATTTTCAAATATATATATATATATATATATATATATATATATATATATATATATATATATATATATATATTAATAATATTAATATTACGTGGCTACGGTAGTGGCCATGTAGTTATGGTTAATTTGCTGTTTCCATAGGAAGAGCACTTTTTGGGCGGCTTATAACTCGGCTCCCCCTGGACAAATCCTTACCAAAGTTTGCAAAAAAAGTATATGGGCCACTCTGAATTGTTCCCCAAAGTTTGGAAAGGAATCGTCCAGGGGGGGCAAAGTTATAGGGGGGTCCCAAAACTTTTTTTCCCATAGACTGAATGGGGCAAAAACTTTGCGCACGGCTACAGGGCAAACCACTGGACATATTGTCATCAATTTTGCGGCAGGGGCTTGTTCCCCAAAGCGTGCTTTTGTAAATTTTGTGAGAAATCATATTGTACTTTCCTTTAAAACGATCAAAAAGTAGCAGTCTAAGAATTAGTGATATCTATGTCCGCTCCGCGGTCCCACTTCCCTGTTCGCTCAGTGGAGCAGATTTCTATTGGCTAATCTATGGCATGCTCTACGCCAAGATGTAGCGCTTTCACCAATTGGTTCTGCCGCAGCGTCAAGTGCGTAGCATTCTTTTGATACGCCCGCCATGGTCATTTAGTTTTTGTGTTGAACGCCGAAATTCCCGCAAACATACCTTCATGAAACACTGTCGAAAAGTAAGCATTAGTTATATGTGGTAGTACAAAGTGAAACAGTGCTTTATTCTTGTTACCAATATCGTCCTGTACATTGAAACTTGGTAGGCAACGTACGACAAGCCCTTACTTCGTCTATGTAAGAAGCCACCACCAAAAGTAGTGCGGTTAGACTGGCGTCCTATGTTTTTGAATCTGAGGCAGCCACCTGCACAGATTCGTCAACACAGCGCATTTGCACGTGGTCGGGAGTAACGGTTCTCATTATTGACTGCTGATATGTTGTTGCAAAATGAGAATGTATTTGCGTTCGGAGTGAAGGTCAGTTCATTTCATTTAATTTTTTCAGTAGGCGCTCAGTATGGGCGCACATGTAGCAAACCTCATAAGGGTCAATTGTTTTTCAACCTTGACGTACACGGAACAGAGACAGAAAGAATGTAGGGAGTCACAATTTATGAAACATTCCCTTTGATAAATTATGCTTCAAAAAAGGTTTGTGAAGCTCATGAAGTATCAGTTCCCGAGGACGTCTTACTGCAAACAACTACTGTGTGACTGTGGAGGCCGAAATGGAGCCGGTGCACATAATGTAAGCTTATTTTTCAGGCCTTTACACCAAACTGCCATTATTTACTTAGTGTGAAAAAATTTTGTATTACTAGTAATGCATTTGGAAGTTTGTGTGCCGTTGAAGTTTCAGATTGCACATTACCGCCGTCTGTACAATGTCACTACAATTTCCACTAATACCTACGAAATGTATGTGGCACTGATACTTTTTTACCTAGTATGTCTATTGCACATTGTCGCCGTTTATAGGGAGTCAGCATATTTCCCCATATAACATTCTTTATTTATAAAGATGCTATGTAGTACGCCTTACATTTCCGCAAAGGCTTCATATTGATAGATCTTTTTTGTCATTTTCCTCTCAGCTACTTCATTCCGTATTGCCAGTGTCATGGATTGCAGCTTCCGAGTGACAGGTTTTTTTTAATCGTCGATTGCAGCTATTCGTCGCCGGTTGTATGTGCGTCATCATTGAATGGGATGACTGCATCGGACCTCGTTGTTCCTACGCAGTTGTAGCAGTAAGAAGCAACATACCCTCCGTTATGGTGTCATAGTACACAGCCATTCACGTCGCCTTGTGAATCACTGTGACAGGAATACGACTACTGTGTCAACAACGCATAATTTATGTGTGGTTAACCAACAACGTCACCATTGCCACTAACATTATACTTTCTGATGGACTACATCACAGCGATTGACGGCATCTTGCCAATGAATGTGAGAGGAAACTCACTACTGTCTCGCCACTGCACACTGTGTGCGTGATAAAAGCTGTGGCGCCAACGCATGGTGACTGTGTGGGAACACAATATTATCAAACAAAGGGGTGCCTGATTAGCGTCCCAGGTCCTTCAGGCGTCAGATACTGAAAGAAAGGGGGAATTGGACCTTCAGGACAGGGAATAGCCCGCTTAGTACATTTATTTTTTCATAAATACCAATAAATGTCCATTTTTAGTTTCTAAAACCTTTTATTTGCATAATAAATTCATACACAATGCTAAAACATTTCAATAAACCAATACTTATAACTTCGACTCATACTGTTTCACTCCTACCACTCATGCTACTTTTTGCTTTTTATAACAAATTAATGACATATATAGATTTCTCTGGCCTCATCTATAAAAGACCTCTGAATCTATTTGAACAATTCTATAAAAAATCCTCCATCTTTCGTTCTGATGGTTCCGTCTGTGTGTTCTTATCACACCAACAATCGTCTACACGTGTTTCAGTTGTCTATTTTCGGGACGTCAATATTCTTCGACCCTTAATTCATACAACCTTCTTCAGGACAAGATAAATGGGAGTTTCTTTGTTCCCACAAGTAGGGTGAGTATCACCACCTAAAAGACAATATAAAATACATCAGAACACACTAGAAAAACTTTTTAAGACACATTGCATATACATTTTATCGGCTATTCCCTCTCATTTATAACACTCTTAATGTGAGAACATGATTCTAAAAAGTAATCATTAATACAATATGAGTGGATGATACATGTTGACACCCACCTCCATTGTGATCTGGATAAATCCTATTTACATATGGGACTAGTGGCCATCTCCATCTACCCACTACCCCCGATGCAAACAAACTTGTTTTGTTGTAATTCTAGAACATACTACTTACTTCAACCGAAATTCAATTGATTCTGTCTATGCGTACAAATTTGCACCCTCTTTGTTCGAGAGGGGTTCTTCGCAAGACAGACCAATCATTAGATCCTAAAAGGAAAACGGGAGACCTATGTGATGGAGTCACATGATGGAATACATCTCTAAAATGAATCTACGACTCTCAATGGATAAATAGACTTAGGGCCTCATTACATTACACTAATTACATTATTAGCGCCATGGTTCATGCCAGTAAAATAACGGCACCGCCTTGGTGGAAAGGGGAATTACCGCCCTATTCCAAGGTTGGCGGGGCGGTAATTCCCCCTTCCACCATTGCCCTTCCCCATTCCCATTTTTGCCCCATAGGGCTCTATGGGAATGGGGAAGGCGCTAATTACGGTACCGCAAATTGCGGTACCGTAATTAGCTCCCTGGTCCCTTTGCGGGTTGGTTTTTAACGCCTGCAAAAAGCAGGCGTTAAATTCCCCAACCCGCAAAGGGACCTCGTAGTAAGGCGGTAAGGATTTACCGGTACCGGTAAAATACCGGTACCGGTAAACCCTTACTGTCATCTGTGTAATGAGGACCTTAGACTTACAAAGGACTCCAGCTTAATACTGTGTCTGAGTAGTTTCCTCGTTGTCAGAGAACCATCATCAGTAGTGACCTTGAAGTAAATTCTGTAAATCAATGTAAAGAATAGAGAAAGTCCTCTAAGCTCAGATCATTACACATGAAGCTTGGAATAGCAGTGACTTAGATAGGTTCCAGCAAAATACTAGTAAGGTTACTAAGCTTCCAGTCTGTGCCTTTTCCATTGTCTAAAAAGCAACACATTAGCTTTCTGTTCCCATCACTAACTCTCATGGACTTGGGATCACGTTCTGCATTTGTTCCCTCTTCAATTAATTCTATTTGCCCCGCAACCTGCTATCTAGCTCTCGCGCTTACCTTAATATTTGTCTCTGGAGCCCCACAGTCTTCCGTCTTGTACAACGTCTTCCGGTGCTGTTGATTTCCTCGCGCCGCGTGTTTATTTATATTCGCGTCGCAGTCGCAATAAAAAGAGGACTCATTTAAGTTACTCCTTCATAGACACAGTGAAGGGACTTCTTGCCTGGTGAATAGATGTACTGGAGGAACCGCTATTCTCCTTCTCACGTGTTTATTTTTACTCGCATAACAATCGCGATAAAAAGAGGACTAAGCAACGATCTCGCCTTCATAAACACACTGAAAGGGGCTACTTACTTCCACATTCGATATTTTGGTAATTAACGACTATGGATGTGTAGTATTTCGATACGTTTGCAGAAAAATACCATCACGTGAATTACTCTTCATCCATACTCGCAAAATTGCAAATTTCGTACATTGCAAATAGGAATCTATATTTTCTTTCCATTCTCGTTTAGTGTGTAATAAGGGCTTCCCATTCCACAGAAATGTTCAGGCCATTTTTAACTGTGTCAAGGCGATATATCCATCGTTGCTCCAATTTATGGAGCATAGTGGATAGGTCACTTCCTCTCTTGGGTGATTTTATAGTCTGTAGCACAAACCATCTCATGTTAGTGTCTTTATGTTGTTTCAGACTAAAGTGGTCCACAAGTGGCTTATCACCTACTTTATTCCGAATGCAGCTCCGGTGTTCACCTATACGCTGTCGCACCTCTCTGGTCGTTTCGCCCACATACATCAAATTGCAAGGGCAACTAATAATATAAATAGCATTCTTAGTGCGACAATTAGTATGTGTCTTCAATTGCCACTTTATCGCCCCATAGTTAAATTCATGTCTGGTCTCTGTCAATGGACAGGATACACAGTTGCCACATTTGTAGTGACCCACAATTGGGGGTAACCCCCATTGGTTGAGTACAGTTTGATCCGAATTCAAATCTCTGTGGCCCTCATTACGACCCTGGCGGAGAACCATGGTGCAATTTGCACCATGGTCCATGGCGCTAAGCTGCCAACTCCGCCATGGTGGTTGGCGGACTTACCGCCCCATTCCGACCTTGGCGGGGCGGTAAGTCCCCAATCCCCATTTACCCTTCCCCATTCCCATTTTTGCCCCATAGGGTATAATGGGAGTGGGGAAGGCGTTAATTACGCCACCGTAAATTACGGTGGCGTAATTAACAACAAGTCCCGTAGCGCCATGGATTTTTCCGCCTGCAAAAAGCAGGCGTAAAAATCACCATGGCGCTACGGGAACTCGTACTCAGGCGGAAAGGGGCGCCATGGTTTACGCCGGCGTAAACCCCTTTCCGCCAGGGTCGTAATGAGGGCCTGTAAGTGTGAACTAGGCGTTGCCTCAGATTTTGATTCTTTTTAAAGGCAAAAATGGGTTTCTTAGAGAGACTACCTGCTTGTTTGATTAGGTCCAATTACGGTTCACAATCTTCTTGATTTCATTGCTAACCGGATTGAATGTCGTTACGCACACTAATCTGTCTTGTTTTTTTCTTTCTTTTGGTACAAGGCTTTCATCTCTATTCCTGTTCAATGCCCTTTTTAGATTGTTTTTTACCAATTTGTACGGATAGCCTCTCTCCAATAGCCTATCTTTCAAGTCCTCTGCATGTTTTTTATATTCCTCCTTCTCGGTACAGTTCCTCCGTATCCTTAGAAACTGCCCGTAGGGTAAATTTTGGCGTAAACCCATGGGATTGAAACTCGAATAATGAAGTAGTGTGTTTTTATCTGTGGTTTTACGATAGAGAGTAGTCACCAATTTCTGATTAGATTTTTGGATGAGTAGATCTAAAAAACTTACCTGGTCTGTATGCCATTCCATCGTGAACTTGATATTATTATCACATGTGTTCAACCATTTATGAACTAGGTTCAGTGTTTCCTTTGTACCCCTCCATAGCAGGAACACATCGTCGATGTATCCCTACCAGGCCCGTAGACCTTTGCACAGATCACCTGGTTGTTTCAACTGGCTCTGCTGACCTAGGACGTATTTTTCTTCATATTCCGCCATGAATAAATTTGCCACATCTGGGGCAAAAGTTGCCCCCATACTGACTCCCTTCCTTTGTTTAAAAAGGGTTTGTTTAAACAAAAAGAAGTTCTCTATCATGGCGATCCGTGCACATTCTTGTATAAATTCAGTCGGCGGAGAATGTAGTTCCGATCTTTTATTCAAAATTCTACCTAGCACTTCCAGACATTCTGTCTGTGGAATATAAGTGTAAAGGGACTCTACATCCATAGTGACTAAAATATCGTGATCACTTACAACTTGATTCTGGGTTATCCTTATCATATCTCCTGAATCTTTCACATATGATGGCATCTTGCCCACAAACGTTTTTAGAAACAATTCGACATAGACCGAAAGTGGTTCTAGCAGTGAATCAATCGCCGCCACTGTGGGTCTCCCTGGTGGATCTATCATCCTCTTGTGAATCTTGGGCAAGATGTAAAAAGCCGCTTTTTTAGGGTGACTGCTTCTTAAAAAACACCCCTCTTCACTGCTGATCCATGATTCTCTTTCTGCATGATTCATCAGGCTCTTAATCTCTTCCTCTAGTCTCAATGTCGGATCGTGGGATAACTTGAGGTAAGCATTTTCGTCGCCCAAAAGGCGCATACATTACTTTTCATATTTCTCAGTAGAGAGGATAACTATCCCTCCCTCCTTGTCGGCGGGTTTGATCGTAATATCTTTCCGCTCACACAATAACTTAAGGGCCACTCTCTCACTCTTCTCCAGAATATCTGGAGTATAGTTATTTCTCTGAATAGCATTCAGGACCGATTTTCAAATGTTATAATCCCTGGGTGGACATGCATAAGGAGGCGGGTTGAACACAGATTTGGTTTTCAGTGCTGTCACATTGGGGACTACTTCTACTGTATTAGCAGATTGATTATCCTTCTTTTGGCTTGGTAGATAAACTTCAAAATAGTGCTTAAGTCTTATATTCCGAAAAAATCTGTGTAGCTCCACTTCTGTGTCAAAACAGTCTGCTCTTGTTGCCGGCACAAAAGACAGACCTCTTGACAAAAGTCTCATTTCAACCGTACTCAAGGCCTCTGTGGATAAATTGAATACAGGGATTAGATCTTGACTCACTGATTCATGTACCACTGCCTGGTACGCATTCCCGGGCCCTGTCTTGGGCGTCCTCATTGAATTTTGAATAAAAGATCGGAACCACATACTCCGCCGACTGAATTTATACAAGAATGTGCACGGATCGCCATGACAGAGAACTTCTTTTTGTTTAAACAAACCCTTTTTAAACAAAGGAAGGGAGTCAGTATGGGGGCAACTTTTGCCCCAGATGTGGCAAATTTATTCATGGCGGAATATGAAGAAAAATACGTCCTAGGTGAGCAGAGCCAGTTGAAACAACAAGGTGATCTGTGCAAAGGTCTACAGGCCTGGTACAGATACATCGACGATGTGTTCCTGATATGGAGGGGTACAAAGGAAACACTGAACCTATTTCATAAATGGTTGAACACATGCGATAATAATATCAAGTTCACGATGGAATGGCATACAGACCAGGTACGTTTTTTAGATCTACTCATCAAAAAATCTAATCAGAAATTGGTGACTACTCTCTATCGTAAAACCACCGATAAGAACACACTACTTCATTATTCGAGTTTCCATCCCATGGGTTTACGCCAAAATTTACCCTACGGGCAGTTTCTAAGTATATGGAGGAACTGTACCGAGAAGGAGGAATATAAAAAACATGCAGAGGACTTGAAAGATAGGCTATTGGAGAGAGGCTATCTGTACAAATTGGTAAAAAGACAATCTAAAAAGGGCATTGAACAGGAATAGAGATGAATGCCTTGTACCAAAAGAAAGAAAAAAACAAGACAGATTAGATTAGTGTGCGTAACGACATTCCACCCGGTTAGCAATGAAATCAAGAAGATTGTGAACCGTAATTGGGACCTAATCAAACAAGCAGGTAGTCTCTCTAAGAAACCCGTTTTTGCCTTTAAAAAGAATCAAAATCTGAGGCAACGCCTAGTTCACACTTACAGAGATTTGAATTCGGATCAAACTGTACTCAACCAATGGGGGTTACCCCCAATTGTGGGTCACTACAAATGTGGCAACTCTGTATCCTGTCCATTGACAGAGACCAGACATGAATTTAACTATGGGGTGGTAAAGTGGAAATTGAAGACACATACTAATAGTCGCACTAAGAATGCTATTTATATTATTAGTTGCCCTTGCAATTTCATGTATGTGGGCAAAACGACCAGAGAGGTGCGACAGCGTATAGGTGAACACCGGAGCTGCATTCGGAATAAAGTAGGTGATAAGCCACTTGTGGACCACTTTAGTCTGAAACAACATAAAGACACTGGCATGAGATGGTTTGTGCTACAGACTATAAAATTACCCAAGAGAGGAGGTGACCTATCGACTATGCTCTATAAATTGGAGCAACGATGGATATATCGCCTCGACACAGTTAAAAATGGCCTGAACATTTCTGTGGAATGGGGAGCCCTTATTACACACTAAACGAGAATGGAAAGAAAATATTGATTCCTATTTGCAATGTACGAAATTTGCAATTTTGCGAGTATGGATGAAGAGTAATTCACGTGATGGTATTTTTCTGCAAACGTATCCAAATACTACACATCCATAGTCGTTAATTACCAAAATATCGAATGTGAAAGTAAGTAGCCCCTTTCAGTGTGTTTATGAAGGCGAGACCGTTGCTTAGTCCTCTTTTTATCGCGATTGTTATGTAAGTAAAAATAAACACGTGAGAAGGAGAATAGCGGTTCCTCCTGTACGTCAGTTCACCAAGGAAAGAAGTCCCTTCACTGTGTCTATGAAGGAGTAACTTAAATGAGTCCTCTTTTTATTGCGACTGCGATGCGAATATAAATAAACACGCGCCGCGAGGAAATCAACAGCGCCGGAAGACGTTGTACAAGACGGAAGACTGTGGGGCTCCAGAGACAAATATTAAGGTAAGTGAGAGAGCTAGATAGCAGGTTGCGAGGTGACCGGAATTAATTGAAGGGGGAACAAATGCAGAACGTGATCCCAAGTCCATGAGAGCTAGTGATGGGAACTGAAAGCTAATGGGTTGCTTTTTAGACAATGGAAAAGGCACAGACTAGAAGCTTAGTAACCTTACTAGTATTTTGGTGGAACTTATCTAAGTCACTGCTATTCCAAGCTCGATGTGTAATGATCTGAGCTTAGAGGACTTTCTCTATTCTTTATATTGATTTACAGAATTTACATCAAGGTCACTACTGATGATGGTTCTCTGAGAACGAGGAAACTACTCAGACACAGTATTCAGCTGGAGTCCTTTGTAAGTCTAAGTCTATTTATCCATTGAGAGTCGTAGATTCATTTTAGAGATGTATTCCATCATGTCACTCCATCACATAGGTCTCCCGTTTTCCTTTTAGGATCTAATGATTGGTCTGTCTTGCGAAGAACCCCTCTCGAACAAAGAGGGTGCAAATTTGTACGCATAGCCAGAATCAATTGAATTTCGGTTGAAGTAAGTAGTATGTTCTAGAATTACAACAAAACAAGTTTGTTTGCATCGGGGGTAGTGGGTAGATGGAGATGGCCACTAGTCCCATATGTAAATAGGATTTATCCAGATCACAATGGAGGTGGGTGTCAACATGTATCATCCACTCATATTGTATTAATGATTACTTTTTAGAATCATGTTCTCACATTAAGAGTGTTATAAATGAGAGGGAATAGCCAATAAAATGTATATGCAATGTGTCTTAAAAAGTTTTTCTAGTGTGTTCTGATGTATTTTATATTGTCTTTTAGGTGGTGATACTCACCCTACTTGATGTTTGTGGGAACAAAGAAACTCCCATTTATCTTGTCCTGAAGAAGGTTGTATGAATTAAGGGTCGAAGAATATTGACGTCCCGAAAATAGACAACTGAAACACGTGTAGACGATTGTTGGTGTGATAAGAACACAGAGACGGAACCATCAGAAAGAAAGATGGAGGATTTTTTATAGAATTGTTCAAATAGATTTAGAGGTCTTTTATAGATGAGGCCAGAGAAATCTATATATGTCATTAATTTGTTATAAAAAGCAAAAAGTAGCATGAATGGTATGAGTGAAACAGTATGAGTCGAAGGTATAAGTATTGGTTTATTGAAATGTTTTAGCATTGTGTATGATTTTATTATGCAAATAAAAGGTTTTAGAAACTAAAAATGAACATTTATTGGTATTTATGAAAAAATAAATGTACTAAGCGGGCTATTCCCTGTCCTGAAGGTCCAATTCCCCCTTTCTTTCAGTGTGTGGGAACACATCAACGTGACCGTCAAAATTAACATTTTCATTGTGCGGCGGGGACATAAACTTAAAATTTCTTTGCAACTGAGAAAAAGGCGATGATTTAGCGCTGTGCTTTGTGAAATAAAAGTACATTATTACTTTTTACGTGTGAGTGTGTTTTTTATTCATTTCATGTTCCCCTTCACAATCTGCCATGGTACGTTGCAGGTTGTAGTATGTTCTTTAATAGGTGCCGTATCACAGTGCGTAAGCCTTTAAGAAAGCATTTGTTTACTCTGCCAAGGTACGTTATCCAGAACGCTATTGCACACCACTTGCTTTGACAACGTAAGGCTTAGGCCCATCTATTATGCTTTCATGCCGTTAGGGTACTTTCTGTTACCCAGCTGCCCTAATTACAAAGATTAGTTCTGCATAAAGACGCTATGTTGTCAGATTTGGTATCTTTTTAAAAGTGGAAAAATGAGATCAGGTGCACTGAAAGTGTTTGCTGTACAGAAAAGTTTCAAAAGCACTGCTTCGTTATACCTTCACACTTCACAATCCTGCAGGCGTTTCTGCAGTGAGGATGTCTATCAGGATAAATACGGCGGCGGCTGGAGCATCATGGATCTCCTACTGCATTAGTTGCCTGCTGGCCACGCAACTGAAACAGGTTTCTTAACATTGTGCAAGTAGGTCGGACCAGGCTTGGATGTTACGAGTTGTGGTGATCCAGATGGGGAGCAGACGTTAAGTCGGAGTCGAGATGAAGCTCTTTGTCGTTTGATACAGCTTTCGAAGGATGCAGGTTGATCGGGCCACCAAGTCAGTTCGACATTCAAGCTCGGGTCAATGATAAAGATGCTGGTGGTTCAAGGTGCTGTTTGAGACATGGCTGTTCGAAGACATTCACAGCAGTGAACTTGTTGTTTTATCCGGATCAGGCACCTTGATTGACTGGCACCATAAAATGGTGAACTGGTTCAAGGAGCAGTAACCGTGGTTTGAGACGTGACAGTCTAAAGACTTCTGCAAGCAAGCATCCCAACCCATGGTGGCTAGCTACTACCTGCAGTAGTCCTTTGCCTCCAGTGAGGATCCTGGGTACCAGTGCATCTGGCAGAGTGATGCAGGTCTTGGTCCAAAAACAGTTCATCCCCATTGTGCCCTGGGGATGAGTAGGAAGCAGAGCCTTCACCTCACAACTCGAGGACTCTGGAAAGAGCTGCTCTCCCATCAGCGTCCAAACAAATTCTTCTTGAAGATGTGAAGGTCCAAATGACTCAAGGAAGGATTGGGTTACTCCTTTCTTATAAGGGCAAAAGACCACCAGGGGTTTGACAAAAGCAACCCTGCTTTAAGGGGGTTTAATGCCTGTTAAGGTAACAAGTGACATATGCCTTCGGACAGCATAACCTAAGTGATTTGAATGTACAGGAAGTGTAGGAGACAGGGAGGAAAGAGAAGCCTACAGAAAACCAAGATGCGGGAATCCCTCCTCCCTTGTGTTTTGCTCTGCCTTTCTGCCTAAACCTGCCCCTTTTCTAAGTCTGCACTTCACAGGCCTTTGGTATGTAACACCCTAGTATTAGGCTGGCCTTTTTGTTCAGGGCGTTTTGTTCAGGCTTTGAAGCCTGCCTTTAGGGATACTCATGCTGAGAGATGCTCTGCTGGAGAGAGGTGTTGCCCGACTTCACAAAGGATGAAGAGAGGCTCAGTCTCCCTGCTCATTGTTATGCTTGTGAGCAGAGCCATCCGACTAGAATAGACACAAACCTTTCCTGGCAGGCCTTGGCTTACTGTGTATATATGTGTATTTTGCAAATTAAATGTGGCTAATTATGTGAGCTACCAGCCAACATTCCAAAACTCAGGTATAGATTATATTTGCAGAATGTCCTGCTAATAGATGATTGTTTATCATCATTATTATGGTTTTGGAGCAGAGGTGCAGATTTAAATGCAACCTCTGTCTGCAGTGACAGCTGTCAGATGCAGCTGTCAAGAAGCTGTCAAGAAGGGCATTTGTGACCTCTGAACCACTCTGTGCCACTGGAGAGCAGGGGCTGATGCAGGGCACAGGTGAACACTATGCTTTTTGCATGGAGTTTATTATAATTGGGGTCTGTTTAACAGATCACCATTTCTGAGTTGTATTACCTGCATTACTATTTACTGAATATACATTTTGTTTAAAGGCCAGGGTTTTCACAGCTTGCCAGATGGCAATCCTTCACAGTCATTTCCATAAGCAGGGGATACATGTCAGTGGCATGACTGGCAGGATCCAGACCAAGCATTTAATAGAGCAGGAATGTTTTCAGAACTTTGTAGAGCTTAACAAAGGCAAATCAGTAAAGGCTGAGAAGTCCATAAATCAGAGCCTTTCTTAAGAAAATTGTTTCCTCTAAAATGTTTGCATCGTCCTGGGCAGACAGAATTGTTTTCCCCGAGAGTTCAAATCTTCCAGCTCTTCAAAAACAACACAATTTTGTCTTCAGTACTTCTCACAGTTTCACATAAATAGTTTTGTTTCTTGACTTCAAAATCACATGAGTGGCTTTTGCAAAACAGAAGCTTCTTTAAAGTTACTTTAATTGGCTTTTTCCATAAAGGGGGGCACTTGGTCTAGGTGCAGTTGTCAGACCACGTGCTCCACCCATCACAGGGCAAGCAACCAATACCCTTTCTAATATGCTTTCCATTAACAGATGTCCACTACTTTCTTTTGACAGTGAAGTTTGTTCCTTTCATCTGGATTTCACTGTAGCCAATACAGGTTTCCTCTTAACATGCAGCTTCTTGAACACTTTGGTCAATACTTGTTTCTCCTCTCGTACCCTTCTTGGGATTCTATTGGCTTTGCCAACACTTGAATCTCAACAATTCATTCTGTGGTATCTGCCCCTTGTACCACCTTGTTTTCATTCCCTTCAGAAATGCTCATAACTTGCTTTTGCTCTGTTTCAGCATTCAGAAATTCTAATAATGTGTCTCAGTTCGTTCGGTATTCAAAATCACCTGCTTCGGCATTCGAAAAGTGTTTGTAACAACTTTCAGTTCATTCGATATTCAAAAAGTGTTTATTTCAGTTCCCCGGAGTGCTCTGCTATGAGTGTTCCCTGTTTCCATTCACCGACTGCATACTGCAGCTCCCGTCAGCTTCTTTCCGTTCCTTGTTCTGCTTTCAGCTTCCAATACCTCTGCTCTTCTCTCGCACAGGTCGGAAAGAGCACTGCTCGCTCAGCTCGGCGCCCACAGCGACTGGAGTGCTTCAGCGCCCCACAGCTCTTGCTGCTTGTGCCTGATTCGGAGGGCGTGCAGGACTTTAAGACCCTATCATGGCCGCATTCAGCGTACCTTTTCCCTGCTCGACAGGGCTTCCAGCACCCATGTCTACCGCTCCTGTCTTTCCAATCCACCTCTCTCCAGCCTGCTTTGCTCCAGCCGGCTCCACGCTCCAGCCTGCCGTCTCTTCCCCCGTGTGCTGTGCAGCCTGTATTTTTATATCCATTAGGCTTGTGAAATGACCACAGGTCAGCGTCATTCAGGTCATTCAGTCCAATTGCCTAACCATAGTAATACTCATTGGGCCTCATTACGACCCTGGAGCTAAGGGATTACCGGTACCGGTAAGGGTACCCGTACCGGTAATCCCTTAGCGCCTGATTACGAGGTCCCTTTGCGGGTTCCCACCTTAACGGCTGATTTTACCAGCCGTTAAGGAATGGACCCGCAAAGGGACCTTGGTGCTAATTACGGTACCGCAATTTGCGGTACCGTAATTACCGCCTTCCCCATTCCCATTATGCCCTATGGGGCAAAAATGGGAATGGGGAAGGGCCATGGAGGAAGGGAGATTTACCGCCCCGCCAACCTTGTAATGGGGTGGTAATTCCCCCTTTCTTCATGGCGGCGTCGGTAACTTACCGGCATGGACCATGGTGCTAATAGCACCATGGTCTTCCGCCAGGGTCGTAATGAGGCCCATTAACAGGACATGCCTGACTGTTCCATCTGAAATCCTCCAAGGCCCTCTTCTTCATCTCATACCAGAGTGGTGTTTGGGGAGGTTTGCATTAAAAGAAGTGTGCATAGCTCTGTGTTGTCTCCTCCTCGTCTTGGCACTTGGCTGATATGTGTCTGCATTAACAATGAGGCTGATATGTTTGCATTAACAATATGAGGTTGATATGTGTTTGTCTCACCCAAATGAAGATGTGACCTCCTAGTTGGTCTCCTTCTCGCCCCAGTGTTGAGATGGTGTTTCTGGGGGACATTTTGTAGGGGAGAAAAGGGAAAGGGCTGTCAGTAGACTACAAATGCTTGAGAGGAGAATCCAGAGGGGAAAGAAGTGAGGACGCCCTCAGGTTCCTCACAGTATGTATGTGTTGTGCTGTGTAACATAGAGATACAGTATTAGGATACAACAATATGGATATGATTAGAATGATACAATATTAGGGGATGCATTTTATGGATTTGGGGAGAGGGGATAGGCCAGGGATCCAGGTTAATGGGCAAGATGTGCCTAGCTTGGGTTGTGTTGGTTGTACAGAAGTCCTTCTATTAAAACTATAGTCCTCTTAATTTCCAATGATCTGAATTTCCTAACTGCACTGTGAAGTCACTGGATCAGCATCAGAGAGTCCCTCCCTTATTTTTGCCTGTTAAGGGAGAGGAAGCCACGGTCCTCCCATGTAAATTCAATGATGTTTCGAGCCAGCTGAAGTTTGAAATTCGGCTTCATGGGAAGCCCTCTGCAATCCTTTTACGTTAGTGAATGTGTGAAATAACTCCATTGACCTATGGAAGCACAGAGTCCATTTTCAAATTTCACGACCAGAGATAAGAAAGGCCGTTCCTCGTGACCACAAGGCCTGCTTCAGTGGTATGTAGGTACTGGAAAATAGCACAAGAACAGAAAATCCCTTGATCAAAATAGGAACCCAAATGGATTTACATGCATTGGAAGATCATAAACAATCAGGCCGGATTTTAGCAGCAACCACAGGTAACAAAAGAGTTCTGACGCACCTTTGTATGTTGAAGTACCAAAGAAACAGGCTACCCCTTCCTTTTGCACATTCACTAAGGAGATTTACAACTTCCAAGAGCTGATTTCAATCACTATCAGCTCATGAACCAACATTTCTTTTAAAAAACAATGGGCCTAATCACTACTTTGGAGGTAGCCATGCCCAAAATCGGGTCCGGGTTCCCTGAATGGGGAAATACCGGGTCATTCCGAGTATGGAGGTCCCGGTATTCCCTCCTTCAGGGAACCCGGGCCCGGTCCTTCCCCATTCCCATTCGAGCCCTTATAGGGCTCGAATGGGAATGGGGAGGGAGCTAACAACGGGCCCATTACGAATGGGCCCGTTGTTAGCTCCCTGGTCCCCTCGCGGGACCCGCTATGGACGTCTGGAAAAACCAGACATCCAGAGCGGGTCCCGCGAGGGGACCTCATAATTGTGCAGAGTGGGTTTAGCGGCGCCGGCACCATTACCGGCGCTGTTAAACCCATTCCGCACAACTTATAATGAGGCCCAATGTATTAATCTATTTTTTTTTACAAAAGAATGAATAACAACATTAACATATTACAAGAAAAACAACATCCACGGCGGTAACCACTCACTATTGCATTTATGCCGTGGATCCAATAGTATAACGAGCTCAGTGAGAAAACAGTGTTCACACCAGGGGGTCAGTACATCAAAATCGTGTGGAAATGCAACTCTGGACACAGAATATAGACCATTGAAAATCAATGAAAAATGAAACATTGGTCCAACTTTCCACAGCTTATTGTACCATACATATATTTGAATGTAATATTTTGCGGACAGGAGACATTAGACAGACTTCAGGCTGTCTATCGTATGGAAACTTTTCTGGTCTTCCAGTGAGGCGTAGTATATTTCATAGTACAACATTGTGGTTTCCTGTGGCTCAGGAGTTTAGTCCTTTTTATGTGACTGCTTCAAATATACTCTACTGAACCCACGTGACAGGAAGAGGAAAGCCACAAACTAAAGCACCGCAATGGAGCAGGAAAGCAGCATGAGCTATGAGCCATAAGGGTAAGGTCTCAGGAACTAAGGACAGCAGCAATCTTGGAATGTTGAAACAAACACAGTTTCAAGTCCTACCGTGATCCACCAGTTCATTTACTTAATTCTATTCTGTTTTTATAAGGTGCCAACCATAGGCAGTGCTGTTTTGTAGCACCCCAAGAACAAACGGGAGAGGGAAATGAAACAGTGATCTTTCATAGGCTTAAGGGACATTCATATATGTTAAGTGCCCAGGGGGGATTGGGAGAGTAGCCTGGTACATCAACGTGAAGGCATCACAAGCGCTTATAGCCAAACAACATACAACTGTGGCAAGTGCATGATGGTACATTTAAGTGCCAAAAGGGAAAGCAAGGTAATAGGAGCAACTCTTCGCCCCCATTTTGCACTACATTTCTGTGCTTTTGTTAAAATTCGAATCCTGGTGTGTTTTTAACAACTCTTCACTCCCATTTTGGATTGCATTTCTGTGCTTTTGGTAAATTCGAATCCTGGTGTGTTTTTAACAACTCTACACCGCCCATGTTTTGGTACGCAAGTGTTTCTATCTGGTGAGTTTGTGTTTGTGCAATCTCTCCTCGATCTTCAATCCTATCTCTTCCCTTATCTATTGCAACTGCTATACTATCACTTATTCTCCCTCCATCAGGAAGTCTGGAAGGAAAAAGTTTAAAAAAGACATCCTGACCACTAACCCCGGTCTACCTGTTGCAGACACCTACGTCAGCACAACTTCCAGACAGATTGGGCCTCATTACGATCGTGGCGGTCCGGAAATAACGGTGGCGGTAAACCCGCCGCCACCGTTGTTTCCGGACCGCCTGATCCCGACCCCTGCAGGCGGGAGGTGATGTTCCCGCCAGGTCTGACCTGGCGGGTTTAACACCGCCCGCCTGCAGGCGGACGAGGAAACACCGGCAGCATTACAAGATGCTGCCGGTGTTTCCATGATCCCGATTCCCATTGAGTCCCATAGGACTCAATGGGAATGGGGATTTACACCATTCCGCCTCCGTGATTCCCGGAAAACCGGGGTTGTGATGCCCCGGTAATTCCGGGAGTCACGGAGGCGGAATGGTAATACGAGTCCGGCGTTAACCAGGCGGTTTTACCGCCTCGGTTAACGCCGGACTCGTAATGAGGCCCATTGTCACTGATATTGGCCCTCATTACGACCCTGGCGGAAATCGAAAAACGATGGCGGAAATGCAATACCGCCATCGAATAGCGCTCGGTGCGATTATGACCCGTCACCGTAAAGTACGATGCCATTAGCGACACCGTAGTGAACGCCAACGCTAACTGCACCAAGTACGCGCACGCGCGCCATGCCAAACCGTAATTACCACCATGGCGCAACGGTACGCGAATTCTGACCCTAGCGGACATGTACCTAACGCCATCAAGCATGGCGGAAAGTACCATTCCGCCATGGTGAGAAGTACGGCATCGCGAATCAACCGTAAACGGCCCTACTGAGTGCCTGTACACCACTCCCTGGCCACATTGCACAACTCCTCGTAGGTGCAATGAAGTCACACAATGCAACCAGTGAAATGTACAAGTCACCCATGCATGCCAACGAACAAATGAATCTAGGGGCTCCAAGTGCCTTGTGAGTGGCCATCCATATTTGCCATGGCACCCTTGCCGCACTGATGCAGCACAGGCATGTGAAGGTTCAAGTACAGCAACATGAGCAGAAAAATGAGACAAACAAAAACAGGCCCCCCCATCGACTGACACCAGTGTAAGGCAACATTCAAAGCAGTATCCTGAGGGAGACTGCACCAGCCCTGTACTCCTGCCAGTAAACAAACCAACCATCAGCATAAGCATGTACCACACAAGTTGGCAGAGTGACTGAGCAGCCAGGCTCATCTCAAGAGGGGCCAATGGGAGCTGCAGGGCACAGATGGCACGAATACAGAAGCTATTCCAATGGACATGACCTCAGTCTCCCTCCAAGAAACGCACGCAAACACAGGCACCTGTGACCAGCCATATTCTGATAATCACATCATTCCACCAATCCACCTGGCTGACCGGCATCTGTTACACAAAAGCTAATCCCCCGCCCCTGAGCATGACATCATTAAAACAGTCATAATGGTAGCCCCTATCCCTGACCACACTGGGCTTCGTAGGCAAACGCGCCCAGTACAGTACCACGCAACTATACTCAGAAGCCGGAACCCAATGCAGATCTTCTCACAATACATCGCTCCACAAATAGGGATATGCTACATTACTTGCAAAGAAGAACGCTACACGGTTAATATCAGAATAGAAATTTAATGCACCACAAAATCACCAAGCCCATACAGCCATTAGGTCATGAACTCCAAAATATATTTCATTATTGTGGGCTGCATCCGCAATAAATGACCAGCTTCTTCTTGTGTGACGCCCTGTTCCTTCATGGTACACAGGGGCTACATTCACGTTCAAAAAGCCAACATGGAAGCGCCTAGAACCGCAGGGCCGTCCCATTAGGTAGGCACTAGTCCAGCTGAAAGGTCGAAATGTTGCTCCTAGCCACTAGTACTGCGTAAGGGCATGTGGCCCATTGGCGATCGTCCCATAAGATCGTAATGGTGCTCCACTGATTAACTCGAAGCAGCAGGTGTCGGGAGTAAAAGCCATCTGCAGGAGTGGCATACAGATGGCAGCGGCAAAAGGGGAGGAGATACCTGTCACCCAAATGAAATGAAAAAGAATAGTATGGCCATCAGAACTTGATTTGTATTACTCACTTCAATGATCACACTAAATCTACAGCCATATGCATGCTAGCCCACTCCAAAGGATTATTCCCACCCAAAAACACTTGCGAATCATAACTATAAAAATCGAGGTGAAAACACTATTACAAACGAGTGTTTGTGTGCATGCGTCTGTCAAAACAGAATCCATTCGATGGGATTAGTAACGTGCATAGACACAAGTGTTTGAAGGCGCGTCGAGACAGGGAGGGTTCAACAAGGGCAGATAGACGATGGTCCCACTATGGCAGCTCTGCATCACATAGCGCAGGGGAGGTGGATAGATTCCAAAAAGCCCTGTACATGGCAAACTCTCCATCAAATCATCTGTCCATGCATCCATACATCATTCCCTCATCCCGGTATGAAAACGCCTGATTATTTACTCACATAACATGTGAAATTTCCATTGAGTCTGTGCGTAATGCAGTCTGCAAAATCCACTGTGCTCCAGGCCGGAATTCCAGTGTTGTGAAGTAACATGTATTTGGGAACGTCCTGCCTTATCGTCCACTACGCTATTGCGCATCCCATACTATTCATATCAATCATTGCATTCTCGCCATGGCCCCTGTCCCAAGGACATTAAACAATAGAACGTTATATTTGCAGTCAGACCTGTGGGCGTCTCCTCGCCGCTAGCTGAAGACCGAAAGCGCCGTCCTTCGAATTCCTCATTTGCAACATCACGTCGAAAAGGCATCTGTGACCGCTTGAAATCACAAATTCATCCATGTAGTGCGGCAATGTGTGAAAATGCAAACTGGCTTCACTCACAAATGGGACGCCCCGCCCGTCGGTGAACCGAGGTACAGTGCTGCATGAGGGTCCACCGTTAATCGAGTACTACATTCCACTGACCCTTCACAAGTTTGTTCGCGACTGCAAAGATAGTATGTGAAACAATGGGACCATAGCAGAATGAACATATCAACCAATATTTCACTGCCATCGGGATCAAATACATGATTGTAATAGCAAGATGGCATGCGTCAAATTGCAGCGTTGTGTGCGGGACGTGCTCGCCCAAAGGGGATTGCAGCTTGCACAGGTGGAATGAATCACCACAGGTGGAGGCAATACAGCTTGAAAACACATAAATTGCACACCCAACCCCCTCCCACAACCACACCCACTCCAAAATGCTACCGGCAGGACTAGCGATGTTGGCCCTAGGGGACCTGATAGCACTGCAAGTACTCCAACTTCAAGAAGAAGACGAACACCAACTACTACAACAACCGGCCGCACAGAGGAGACGCAGGAGGAGGAGGAGGGCAAGGCAGGGCCAGCAAGGCCCGCCAGCACAGCCACTACCACCACGCAGGCAGCCCGCAATCCCACGCCTCAGAGCTCATCCGTTCAACCTCACTGATGAGCAGATCCACACCCTCTACCGTTTGGACCGGGACACCATAACCGCCATTGTGGACATGACACAGACTGACCTTGTCAGCATGATAGATAGCCCAACCGCCATCCCACCCCTACTGAAGGTGGTGTCTGTACTCCACTTCCTGGCCACAGGCACCTACCAGCACACAGTCGAACAGTTGCATGGCATTTCACAGCCAGTGTTCTCACGGACACTATTGCAAGTGCTCGATGCCCTCCTGAAGCACGCAGACGACTACATCTCTCTACCACGCTCGGAGCAGGAAATTACGAACACAAAAGTGGGATTCCATGCACTTGGCGGCATACCGGGTTGCATTGGTGCCATCGACTGCACCCATGTGGAATTGGTCGTCCCACATGCCATGGAGGCCCAGTACCGCAACCGAAAACAATTTCATTCTCTTAATGTACAAATGGTGTGTGACTCCAACAGGATCATTACACATTGTTGTGCCCGATTTCCTGGATCAACCCATGATTCTATGGTCTTGAGGAACTCTACAATACCACGCTACATGGAGCGACACGCAGGGAACAGATCCTGGCTACTCGGTGAGTCTCATTTCATGCATGATAATGTGGGGTATGTGATGCGGCAATGACCTGGCAGGAAGGGGGGGGGTGCGTACGTAGCAATGTCATTCCACAAACATCCTTTATTGTCCACATACAGGTGATGCCGGGTATCCACTGAAGAGATGGCTCCTTACACCACTCAGGAACCCACAGAACCAGCATGAGGAGGACTACAACCATGCCCACTCACGTACCCGTGTAGTCATAGAACAGGCATTCGGCCTACTGAAGACTCGTTTCCGCTGCCTCAGCAGGTCTGGCGGGGCACTCCTGTACCACCATGAGAAGGTTGCAAAGATGGTCATGGCATGTGTCATGCTACACAACATGTGCGTACGTAGAAATGTGCCCATGCCCCCTGACGCAGAACTGCAAGCACCTGAAGATGGTCATGATGAGGGTGGGGATGTGGCAGCACCTCAAGGAGTCTGCGAGGCACAGGAGGGCCGTGACATTCGTCAGATTCTCATTGATTCATGCTTCTAGCACTCACGCCTGGTGGCTGATACATGGACACGGGACTTGTGGCACTGTGTGTGTCTGGAACATGCACAATATGGACTGTACGCCTATAAAGGCCTCGTACACAAAGATCAATGTCCACACATCTCATTGGATGATTGTGCAATGTTTATAGCATATGTGAAATTATGTTACACACCCCATCGACCCGCCACCCAAGTGAGCCCAACACACCCCCTCCACCCTCCTACCTCCCCCCCGAACACCAGTGTCCAAAGATGCTCATTGTCAGTGGGCAGACGCTATTGCAAGCCCCCTCTCCGGGTATCAGGGGCACCCCTGCCTGTGGAGCGCAGGTTCCTCCCAGATCTACGTTGGGGGCTGCCCTGGACGGAACTTGCAACGGATGATGTCTCTGCCTGCTCACGTCCATGCATGTCCCTAAGGGTTTGTGAGAGCTCAGTGAGCACACGGCGCACAGCGGCAAGTTCAGCACATACGTCTTTGGACGTCGCATGCAGTTCCCCCCTCAGGCTCTCGGTGCTTCTCTCCATTTGTACTCTCAGGCTCTCGGTGCTTCTCTCCATTTGTACTCTCAGGCTCTCGGTGCTTCTCTCCATTTCTGCCTTAAGTGTCTCAGTTGATGTTCCTATGGCTGCCTTAGTACCCCCACATTCATCAGCATGGTCCTTGAGGAGCGTGGCCAGTTGCTGCTGTTGCACGATCACCTGGTCGAGGGACTGTTGCCTCTGCTGTGCCATGGCCATTTGCGGTGGTGTCACAGAGGGGCTGGTCACCTCATGTTGCCTTGCCACAGGGCTTGTGGGGGATGGCCAGTCGTTGTCTTGTGGGTGCCCCTGCGTGGTATCCTCATGGTGTAGGGATGAAACAAACAGGGGGATTGAGACAGGTCATGGATGGATCTTACTTCGACATCCCCGTTTTCTGTGTCGGAGCATGCTGCCATTAATGCAGTGTCACCTATGGTGCTGCTGCCACCAGAAGCAGTGCCTTCTGTGGCATCCATTGGGGGGACCTGTGGTGGTGCGGTTGTGGGCATGCTGGCTGCTGGGGTGCCTGTTGAAGTTCCCTCCTGTGTGCTGCCACTTGATTTGTGCTGCTGCCGTGTCTTGATGCGTGCAGCTGAGGTGGAGGGTCTTTGGCCGTTGGTCTTGGCCCTCTTTGCAGGTGTGCTGGTAGGGGTGTCCTGGAGCTCGTCGTTTGAATCGGACCCTGTGGTGGAGTAAAGGAGGGCGAGCGTTATTAATGGGTCTGTGGAAATTGGAATGGCAATGTATCACATGCATTGGGGTGGTACCTGAGGGTGATTTGGGTCGGGGCCTTGGAGGTGGTTTCATTTTTGTGTGGATTGAGGATGCAGTTGTTTTGCAGCCTGCAGTTAGGGTGTGCCTGCTGCACGTGTAGAGGGTGTTTTTAGGATTTTTAATTATTTATGTATTTAATGTGAGTTTTAAAGTGCGCTATCAGGCCAATGTATGTGGACGTTCTCCTGGACATGTGTTGCTGTTGCACTATGTGGACACATGGTTCTTCACATGATTGGACATTGTGGATTTAGCATTGTTTTATTTGGCCCACCTACCTGATTCTTCGGATGTCTGCACTCCTTTCTCCATCCCTCCGACTCCCTCTATACTCTCCATTCCAATGGTGGAGGCACAGATTTCTTCCCAGGGGGTCAACTTGATGGGTGATTCCGATCCTCCCCCGGTAGCTGTGGCAATGTTACGGTTGGCGGATAGTATGCTCCGTACGCGTATCCGCAGGTCGTCCCATCGCTTTCTGCATTGCTGTGGGTTGCGGGGTGCGGTCCCCACCGCACTTACCCGCTGTGCCACCAGGGCCCATATGGCCTTCTTGTTCGCAAGTGCCGTCCTGGTCATTTGCGTCGAGAAGACGACGGCAGCATTCTCCTGGAGGGTCTCTGTGAGCACGGTGAGTTCCTCACGGGAGAAGTGGACCTGCCGCTTGCGGTCGCACGCTTTTTTCGCTACTTTTCCCATTTTTATTGCTTTCACTAGGGTGGATGACGGGTTGGGATGTGTCTCAGGGTAGTATTTTTTATGGTTGTGTGGGAATTCTGATTTTATAGGTGTACGGCGTGCTGTTTCCCGTTCCGGGACCATGTTTTTACTTCCGTTTCCGTATATTTACGGTCACCGTACTTTCCGATTGCCGCTCATTACGGTGACCGCTAAGATGGGTGGCGGAATTGCACCTAGGGCGCCGTACGACGGCGGTGAGGGGCGTTTTGGGGACATTTCCGCCATCGCGGACTTTGCACTTCCGCCATGGCGTAGTGCTCGTGCCCGATGGGTCGGAATTAGCCGCACTTTGCTCCGTCGTGCAATGGCGGAAACGCTATTTACGCTATGGCGGTCAGGTCAGTCACTTTCCGCCAGGGTCGTAATGAGGGCCATTGTCTTTTCTGTCCCCTCTCCAGATCTTTGGACTCCTCATTTTATCCCTCTGCTCTCTCCTCTCACATCCTCACCCATTAATTGTGCCACTAGATGGGAAGTACTCTTGGCGGGCTTCTCATCATCCACGTGTATCATTAATGTCTATCGCAATGGCACTATCATGGCACAGGGTCCTCAAACCAACCTTCTCCTCTTCCACCGGTGCTTGCCTTCTCTCACCAACATCCGTGCCACATATGCTACTCCTTCTTCCTCTCTCTCTGCCTGCCCTCCTCCTACTGGTGTACCACACCCATCTACCCCTCATCGGAAAACCTTCAAAGGCAGTGACCTGCTGCATCTAGCCACGCTTAATTCACACTCTGCTATCAAACACTCTGCCAACATCTGCTTCCTCCTTGAAGACCGTGGCCTCAATATCCTTGCCCCTACCGAGAAGTGGTTCAATGCCAGCTCAGTCACTGCTTTTGACTCCCTTCTTCCTGATGGCTACAAGATCTTTTCCAAGCCTCAGCCTAACCGTGCTGGTGGTGGGGTTGCCCTGATCGTCCCAGAGTGGGTCCTGTAAGGAAGGCATGGTATCAACAGTAAGACAGACACAAGTGACCACATTTCAAGGGTGTTTACTGAACTTCAACAAGGGTATGAAAACACCTATCTAATTCTAAATCTACAGATGGGAGCAAGCTACAACCATCAAATAATAATGCAGTCCTAGCAGTGTCTTGTCAAAATAAAAAGGCCTATACTAATAAACCTATTGGCAATCCTTACCTATATAGTGTTTATGAAAAAAGAAAGAAGTGTTCAAAAATGATATATCAGGATGTCCGGACTGTTGGCCTCACTTCCCTGTGGTTTCAGCACATGACAAGGCGGCTCACTTTTGAGCATAGCAAAGTCTGTGGCTTCTTTAGCACAAGGATACAGTTCAATCATTAGCATCTGGACATTCTGCATCCAAGTCTCTTTGCTTCTCAAAGTCTCTTCATTCAGAGGGCCTGATGCAACCAAAAAAAATGACAAGTTCTTTTCCTCTTTGGATTTTCACAAGTATTCACTTTAGGGGATTCACTATTCACCCGGATCCCCCTCAGTCGGGCTCATATATCTTTAGTACGATGTTCGTTCCCTTTGTATCCCCCTAATTTGGGCTCAGATCCCTTTTCCGCAATGTTCACAGGATATTATTTTTGGATGACTCACGCTCCACCCCGGATCCCCCTCAGCCGGGCTCATATGCCTTTTAACACAATTAGTCTCCCTCAGCCGGGCTCGAACCAATTTTAATCAAGCATGAAAGACTTTCAAAAGTGCACAGGGTTTGGCTTGACCCATCGCAGGACCACTTCGATTTTACAAATCCTTCCTTTTTACATTTATCACCTTTTGGTTGGGTTCCTAAAAGAGACTTTCGAATGAACAACCACATGGTGCCGGACCACTCTGTTTACGGTATCAAATATTAGCTTCAAAGTTCAGTCACTCATCTGCTGCTTTGATTATATTCACATTGCTTGCCACATACACTTCATGCACTGCTCACTTCAGTTTCCTTTATACAATGTTGCCGCTTGCAATCTTGGTTTTCACACAGACCGGGCTGGTATCAGTCTCCCCAACTCACCGGCTGTGCTTACTTCACTGGTGTTGCTTTGTTGTAGGAGCCAAGGACAGTACCACGGCGGCAAACAATTCTCCCCATCTTGATTATCGACGCGGGAGAGCCCCTGTTACCTCCGACACACAATGCAGGTTTCTTCAGCTCTGATTGCAGGTCTTATGTTTCCTATTCTCAAAGGCACATTAAAGTTATGGTCTTCCGGTGAAAAGGTAAAGGGTGGTTCCTTACTTGCAATCCTCTTTGGTCTCAGTGTCTTTCACCTTGTATTAAACTGCCATCTTGGAACTACTGCCTCCTTGTGTGCTTTGCCTCGCTCCGAGTGTGCTTTTGTGCTCTGCCTTTTATCCGTGTGGGGAAGTGTTGTGGAAATCAGGTGTGTGTAATGATCAGTAATTGCCTGACCTTGCCTGACCATTGTATAGGGACATGCCAGGTATAAGGCTTGGATGTTAGTCCATTTTCTCTTACAGTGAGCTGTCTGTGAGAAAGTGTTCGTGTCAGAAAAGGGGGCAGGGGGTTCAGTCCCTAAGTATCCTAACTGGTAGGATGGGGTAAAGGTGTTACAGGGTAGGGGATACCATGTCTTGCCATCCAGTGTCCCACTTCCTCTCCCCAAAGACCCCTCTTCCAGGTGATCGTCCTGCACTGGTCCACCCCCAGGAACTGGATCCAAAAGCGATGGCCGTGTCCTGGCTGCCTGGAAGACAGATCTCCAGGGACTTGCGGGTGAGACACCTTCAGGTTTCTCACAGTCCCTTCTTCCCTCATACCCACCTAGCCATACTCCTTGTTGGCTTAGATATGCCAGAGGACTGCCGGTTACAACAGGCTCACTGTCTCAGCTCCCAGGGCCAAGAAATCCTCCCCCAGTATACAGAGGACTCAGCCAGGTTATTTCATTCTTCCACTATCTTGTCCTTTTCTTCGTCACTGCTTATTTCCACTAACACTTTCATCCCTATCGTTTTCTCAGGAGTTTTGCGACATTGTGTAATGCAGATCTTAATCACACACAGTCCTACTAGTACTGATATAAGTGCCCCTAGTAATACTGTCAGTCCGTCTGCTAACCATGCTATCTGGTCCATTCCTGTTCCTTTGACTTCCTCCTCCATTTTGGCATGCATTTTCGATAATCTTGTCATTGATTCTGTCAGTATACATTCTCTCTGTGATTTGCGGCATGAAAGTGCGACAGAAACCCCTGATCTTGGAGCAAAATCCTAGTTCCATTGCTGTGAGAAGGTCTAGAACATATCTGTTCTGGAGAGCCATCAACCTCTCTGCTTGGATCTCTTCTTTTATCGCGTTGAAGCCATTTACTGTAGAGTTTATTGTCTGCATCAGCTCCCATCTTGTTATCTGCAACCATTTTGCGTTTGTGTACGTTTGCACAGCTGGAGCTACTGAAGCGGAAAACATGTCTGTCCTACTGAATATCCGGTGTTCAGGTGCCACATCGTACATTGATGATTCTGATGCTGATGAGAAATAGTTGTCTCTTTCCACTCTACTGATTTCTACTGACCTCTTCTTTCTTCCCTTCTTTTCTACTTCTGCTGATCTTTTCTTTCTTTTGTTATCATCCATTTTTGGGAAGTAGTCAATCTTGATGTCCTTTTGTGGCACCACCAGTGCTGGCATATTGATGTGAGCCAGCAAGCACACTCCTCACCAGTTGGGAGGCAGCTTCTCGTATGCCTTCAATCTGCATGCCCAGTAGTGATCCATAAATACTGCCGTACCAACCTTCATAGCTGGATGCTTTTCTATGGGCCTCATCACGAGTTTGGCGGTAACCTTTAAATCCGGCGGTAGCGCTGTTACTGCCAGATTTAAGGGTCTGCCAAATCAGGGCTTTGGCAGATTTCTCCCCAGCTCTGAGCTGGGGGGAAATCTGCCGAAAATGTGCGCTCATACCGCCAGCGGGAAATCCGCCGGCGGTATGAGCGTGACATTTCCCTATTGAGCCCAATGGGGAATGGGGCATTCCCGAATGGGCTCAATGGAGAATGGGGATTTCGAAATCCGTCAAATCCGTGATTTGGTGCTAATAGCTCCGGTGGGTTTGGCGGTAGGGCAGATAGCGCCAGCGCTATTAGCACCGGCGTTACCGCCCGACTCGTGATGAGGCCCTGTGTACCTGCACTCTGTGATTTCTCCAACCTTCACTGCACCATCATTCTGGTAACATAATGCTGGTTTCTTCTGTGGTATTATGGGCATTTGTCCAGCTTCATTGTTGTTAGGAAAGAGTTCCATTACATGTGTTATTTTCCCTCTAGTTGTGTATGCCCCAACTTTTTTCTTTGTTTGAACACCTTTGTCTGACTTTACAAAAGGAGCACCACCTTCTGCTGCACTCCCATGGGCTTTTATCTCACTTCTAATGGGGAAACTGACATGCCCTTAAAGACAGTCAGTACTGGGAGACTTTGTTTCCCTTAGTCCTTGTCAATGTTGCAACCTTTCTGCAACATGTTGCAAGTGCCCGAAGTACCTTACAGTACAGTGACCTAGTTACTCTCGAAGGATTTTTTAGGGGTAGTGCAGATGTGCCTCGGATGGGACTGGTGGCAGCTAATCGTTTCGTATCTTTTTAACCCTTTCTATCCAGGTAAACTGCGATTACTGCGTTTGGCACGGTTAGGTGGACTGGCCACAAGGTTCTTTGTCCTGTGTTAGGGACAATCCTCACAAATGTGCTAATTTCCTTCAACTTAGAGACCCCCAACTTTGCTGGATTTTGAGGACTTGATTTTTATGCCTGGAAAGAGTGTGTGCCTTTTTTTCACTCTTTCATGTATTTTGATGTGTGATTTAGTCTTGTGTTCTTTGATATTGGAGTTTTAGACAACTCCATAGGCATCATCTTCTCATGTGTGTTACGCAGCACCTTCAGTGCAGTTACACAAGGAAGCCTTTTTAGGCTGTCCCAAGGTTTAAATACCTTCTCTGGGATAAACTACTGTTTCCAGAGAATGTAAGGTTAAATTGACTTTACTAGTCTTTTTAAATTCCTAGAGCCAGCACACACTATCTTCCTATAGAGTGCTGGAGGGGTTACCTAGTATCCCCTGTGTCTAGGGCCTCATGTACCAGTCAAATGCTACCCTTTCCTATTGAAATGGCTGGTGGCAGTGGTTTTACAATGAACTACCATGATTTTTCCTGACCGCGGATATCGGTAGCTAAAAATCACAGGAGCCATGTCTTTCAAGAAGGCGTTTTAAGCCCCTTTGTTTAAACGGGTTCCAGTCTTCTTTTTTTGCCATTTCTTTTTGGAAAGTTCCTTCTACGTTTGGTCCCTTTGTTTCTATGCCTTTGGCGGGCTTCAGGACTGAAGACTGCCTCTGGCGCCTGAGTGTCTGGGGTGGGCAAGAATTGAGGGAGGTGCCCGGAACTCCCTCTGCTTAGTCTCATAGGAGAACCAAATTCACTCTGGCATGATTGGCTTGCTGACTGTCCGGCAAGGACAGCCCCCGACGTCCTCCCTCTTGTCCCCATGACTGAGGCTCAGGAACAGTGAGATCTGCAGGAACTGCTAGTAACCAACATCTTCAGCTGCATCTTTTCTTCATATTAAGGTACTGTGCCAACCCAATTGAGAGAATTTACCTCTCTCTGTGCAAGGTCGTGAAACTTTCCCAACTTGCAGGCCTAATCAGCTTGTGACCCAAAATATGATTCTTTTTCGTACAAACTACTTCTGAGAACTTTGACAAAGATTTTACTGTTTACTACAAGAATTGCTCTTTCCTATCCAAGACACTAGTCCATTGACTTTGGCTTAGGCCTATTGAAATAAATCGAGCCCTCTAGTGAACTACAATTATTTGCACTGCCTAAGAAAGTATTTGTGATCGATTTTATTAACTTGTGCCTTTGTATGCTTATTTAAAGTGCCTGAAATGCCATTTTGCTCCTATTTCAGGGGAGCCTAATTTACTCAGAATGGATTGGTTTGGTACTGAAGTATATTTGTGTATAATATTAAGTTGCCTGCTTCTAGTGAATGTTTTCTAAATGATTGTGTAATAAATTAATAAGTGTTTTACCAAGAAACCTAGAGTGTGTCTACTTGAACCATTGTGATTGTAACACCTCTGTGTAACATCCTTGTACTGCTCACATTCCCTCTTGAGATAAGCCTGACTGCTCAGTTCGCTACCAAAAACTGTGTAGTACAGACTTATACCAAAGGTTGGTTTTGCTTACACCTGTAGTCCTAACTGTATGTGGTGGTCCCAGAGGGTACTGCATGCAATTCTGCCTAACATCCTGTCCTTTGGCCATCTTGCCCCTTCACCTTCCCCAGGTCGAGTTGACCCGGGACAGCCCTTATTTGGGCATGCATTTTCCCGCAAAGCACCAAGCTTTTGCTGGCTTCTGCTTGTCTTGTGTGGGCGCCCCTAGGATGTAGGCTGGCCTGTCTAGTTCCAATACACATCCTGGGTGCCAGAGAGTTTGGTGTGTTGTGAATGCCTGGGACCACCATGGTCCATGATTGGTCTACGTAGGTTATGCCTGTATGTGAGCGGATCTCCCATTGGGTCCTCTTCGTTTTGGCACGAAGGAGTTTTTGGATAAGAGAGGGCTCCAAACAACCATACCATGTCGATCTCTCGAGTTCTCACTGAATGAAGGATAGGATCCAAGTATCCTGAAACTAATAAGCAGAGTCAAGTAACCGCTGGTGACCCGCTGGAAGGTTTGGCACCCTGAGCCTGCTGTCGTCCCATGGGACCCCTCTGCATATGGTCGTCCTAGAAGGTCTGCGAAGACACTTTGACCTATTGCTATTGGAATAGTAGGACCAACTATTATCGGCACCTTCATCAAAACCTGTAAGTAAGCCTTTTCGGAAGTGTCCCTGGGCCAACCAGTGGGCTGACCGGCTTGCGCAGGAGTTTTGCCCTGATAGCGCCGCCGTTTTGAGGAGGCCCTTGAAACTTGGCAGATTGCAAGCTCCTTGGTCATGGCACTCTCATACCGAATTTCATATACTTGGCATTCCCAGGTCTGGAATAAAGTGAGTGCCCCCGAACCGGAGTAGACGCAGTTACTGTGTCGCCCAGCCAAGGTGACAAACTTTGCAAGTTCACTGCATCTGTGGTCCTCTGTGCCCTGAAGCCTGCTACAGTGGAACTAGCCTGAACCAGACACCAGGAGCTGAGAAATCGCCACTGTCCCGTAGGGGAATCAACGCTGTATCTTCGTTGCTGGAAGCCGCAGAGCCACGAGATTGCTGCATTTGAACCTGCAACTGAAGTGGACTTGACTGCCAAAGTTTGGTCCGGAGTGTGCCGGGGGTCAGTGAGTAATTGCAGCCCTAACCATTGGCCCCTAGTGCATCCATCCATTTTTACGCATGAGTGGCCCCTGAGGGCACCTCTCCTTTCCACTGCTAGTGCAAGCTAGCGAACTATTCCCAAACTCTGGAACCTGTTCTGCCCTGTTGGGGAGACCCTCTATGAATAGGGGGAACTTATTCTTCATCACCTCACCCACCTTCCTGAGCTGCTACAGACCCTTGAAGACACCCCGTTTTGCACATCTACATTACCGCGTGCACCAGCATTGCAAGTACATTTGAGCAATAGCCCCCACTCTTTTTAGGGATTGGACTGCCTCTCACTTAGGATTGTGTTTGATGCAGAAGGGACTAAAGACTATTTGCACTGCCTGCTTCCTTCCCTATTTAGGCTGTGGACCCATTTGGTGGATTCATCCTTCAGACCCTATTGGTCTTGTATATATGTGTATAGATAGGATTGTATTGGTTTAATCGTATTGCTGCGATTTTCTTACTGTGTGTTGAATTGCAAAGACCTTGGAATAAATCTTGGAATAAATGGATTGGCGTATATATATATATATATATATATATATATATATATATATATATATATATATATATATATATATATATATATATATATATATAACTGACTGGGAGTGATTTGTAAGTGTCCTTTACTCTGTGTGCTCATTGAGGTCTTTCAGTCACTCTCACCCTTCCTGAGACCTAGTCTTGACTGCCGCCAAGATACCTTAATTTGTCTGGCTTGTCCCTAAGTTTACCCTGCTCCAAGAAACTAGGCTGGCCTTCTGAACCTCCTCCCACCATGTCAGAGTTCAGAAATCCATCCTAACAATTGTCCACCCATGTCAGTAACTTGGTGCTCGCATCCCATTCCTTCAGGCAATTGTCATGTTCTCCTTTTACTGTGTTTACCGATGCTTGTACTAGGGTGTGTGCCTTGCTACCTGTCACGCTTACCGGGAGACCGGGGTTCGTTGCACGCGCTTTCCCTTCCTTGCGCCTCTATTCGCGCTTCCGAGCTTGGAGATGCACCGGAGGGAGAGCTTCGGGGACCCAAGCTGCAGCTCCTCGGCGCATGCGCGGGAGACCGCGATCACGGTTCCGCGCATGCGCCGTGGATTGGCACCCATGATTGGAGGGGCTTGCTTCCCAAGCCTCGCTCTGGGTCCGCCGGCGCCCGGCGACGATCAGCTTGCGTTCCAGGCCTCGCGGGCGCCGGCGGCCCATAAAGGGAGAGTGAGGATCAGGAGCAGATCGCGTCTCAACGTGTTCTGTTCCTGATCGTGTTTACTCGCTCACCTTTTGTTCCAGCGCCAGTTTTCCTCAGTTCAGCCTTACCTGGGGTTATCCTCTCCTGTTCTCCTTGGTCCTCATCTTGCCAGCTCCCTGTCTCTCTCCGGACGCTTCCTGTTGCTCGCCATTTTGCTGCGTGCAGAGTTTTCTTAACAATCCTGGACAGCGATGTCTCAATTGCGCCCTCTAGCGCTGCGATTCCATCGGCCACCGGCCTCCTCACCCCAGTCCAGAGCACTGACTCCTCCAGTGACCACGGTCATATCTCTTCACCCCTCTGCCCTTCGGTGGCCATTACCATCTCTCAGCCTCCAGTGACCTCACCTCACCCTTTTTTGCTACAACCTCCTTTGACCATCGTCAAATCACCCCTCACTTTCCAGAGATGGCCGCCATGTTGTTCTGAGGGGGGTATACATATTTTCCCATGCCCAGCCTAAGGTAGTGCAGAAAATACGTTTTAACCATGTTAATAGGGCTCTTGGTGGTTCCACACATGGGAACGTGCATTGACTTGAAATTGTCATTTTATGGCACACATTTCAGAAATATTGGGTAAAAAAGCCATAGATTTTACAAAGAGTTGTGTTGGAACTAACAAGAGTACATAACGGCATTCCAAACACATGTTCATGTGTGCCTTGCACACACAAAAAACAAGGCCTGTCTCAACAACAATATATGTTGGTAGTGCCACCGTATAAACACATTTTCTTGTAGCTTGTGCCCAACATATTGCAGCATGCAACTATAAAACACTTTGCATGCTGGTTCTACCAATATATGCCAGCATAGCACTGTAAGAGCATTTCAAGCCACAAGTACAAGCAACAGGGTTCCATGTTCTTTCATCGCCTGCAATTACACCACCAGGCATTAGAACGTGTACATTCTAATGAAAACGTTCATCGATTTTTTTTCTTCTTTTTTTGGGAGTGGTTACTTCCCAGCCCCTCTACCCCACCCATCGTTACCTATTCCCTAACATGAACCCCTTATCTGCTCTTTCCCAACCCACCCTAAAAAATTCGATGAACGTTTTCGTTATAGCATACACTTTGAAATGCCTGGCGGTGCAATTGCAGGCGATGAACGGACGTCGTACCAGCAACAGTACCTGGTTATTCTGTCTCTCTCCAGTATTTGCCAGCATTCTACTATAAGAACACATGTGTATGCGTATGTGCCCAATGAATGCCAGCGGTGCCACCAATATTGCCACTGTAAGAACCCATTTCCTTTTTGCATGTGCCCAATATATGTCAGCCTGCCACTATAAGAACATATTCTCATGATGGCTGTGCCTAATATATGCTAGAATGTCACTTTAGGAATTATATGTTCTTGCTGGCTGTACCACATATCGCCAAACTAAAGAGTGATGGATGGAAGGTTCTGAATAAATCACAACCACTGACATTGCTCTGTCAACCATTGTTTAATCCCACCAAATCTTTCCAGAAAGGGAAAAACATATTTAAATCAGATTTGGTCGCACCCCAAAAAGGGTCAGTCCAGAGCACACTGTTTGACCACATTGCGTGTGCACGAGACCACACCACTAGTGTTGCACCTTCTTTGGGCATCATTAGTCAGGTGCAGCTTTGTTCACTAGGCACAGCAATCTCTATACATGAACATGAAATGTGTTATTGCTACTGCAAATGCATGTTCATGCTTTCTGTGGCCAGCATGTGCAAGCAAACCACTTTCACAATGCTTTTTTGTTTTTTAGTAAAGCACTTATAATGGTTGCGATCCTGGTATAAACAATTTCATCACACATTTACTATTTTTCATAGGGTGTATTCGTTCTTGTACTCATACTCATATCTGCATTACTTTTCATGCAATTTTGAAATCATAATTGTGGATTCCAGAGATTACAATTCTCTCTCAATTACATTAACTTTCATGCAGCTTGACTTAGTTCAACTTTCATTCCTTGTATTTCAATTTGTTTCCCTCAACACGTGTTTCCCCACAGTGTGTCACCGTGGTTCTTCAGGAGAGATACTAAGGAGAAATTGTAGAAAGCAAGGAAAAACAATTTATAAAAAAAGATAAGTAAAATAGAGAAAGATGGGGAGAGGATCTAATTTGAGCCATTCTAGGTGCTCCATTTTTTAAAAAAGAAAGGAAGAAAACAGTATGTGAATCATATTGGGCTCACTGACCTTTTTTTGTTATAAGGTTGTTAATAATCATCTCCATTTCTGGATTTTTATATATTTTCTATAAGGTGTTCAATCTTATCTGAAAATGTCTAAATTCAGACCATAGCCAATGAATATTTATTTGCTAAAGAAAAAGTTGTGCATCGTATTACATTGTTAATATGCAGTGTATCTAATAGTTTGCTAGAGAAACACTTAATTTAACTAGTATTTTGTCTGAGGCAAAATCTATTTGTTTTCAAAGAAAACATGCCATTATTCTGGTTGTCAGCAGGGAAATCTAATTTACATTTGCTCCCTAGCTTGGTAAACTTTCACAATTGCCAGAGTAAAACACTTGTAGATTGCCTGTGCCCACAGTATATGAAAGCATTGTCGCTTTTAAATGTATTCCTGCTGCTTGTGCTCACCATATATTTCAGCATTCTTCTATAAAGCAGGTTTTCCCGAGAGCCTACCTCACACTCCCAAACCCCTCCTGTCCTCCCCTGCTCCACAGCATACATGTGCACATGCTCTCATGACAATTCTCAGGTGCACACATGCTGGCTCTCAGACACATGGACACCTGCTCTCAGACATTCACACCCATGTACATGCACAGAGCCCCTTTCTCACACACATGCACCTCTCTCTCTCTTCATTTGAATCCATTTCCTGCATGGACTGGTGGCGACTTGTATTTGGGCTCTAGCTCACCTCCTCCTTAGCATAATGGCACTGAGGCAGTGAGGAAGAGCCAGAGAGACACTACTCTTAGCATTGCCTTTCTGGTCCAGACTAGAATTCTGGCCTAGTCTAGAAGGGGGGAGTGGCCTAGCAGAGGCTACCTCTCCTTGTCTCATTCTCTCGCAGTGTCGGAATAAGCGAGGGTCATTATTCCTACATGACTCTTGCCTGCAGGGGAGGTTGGGGGAGGGGTCAAGCTCTCCCTTTGCCAAATGGAGTGCTTCCGTTTTAGCAACCCACCACCCCCATTACCCAACAGGCCAAGCCAGACCTGTACTGCATGTGTGCATCGGTGATGGCTCAGCCAGACATCCCCAGGGCACATCCACTGTAGGGGGAGACAATAGAAACCCGCGTGTAAGGCCCCTTCACTCCTGCACATTGTCTCTATTTACACTTGTGGTGGAAAGGAAGGGGGCCCCACCCCCTCCTCCACAATGGGCCACCCACCACTGCCCCTCATTTTAAAGAAGCTACTTTCTGCCTTTATCTCACGCCAAGCAGTGCACCCTCTAATGAACAACACACTATTTGCCCTTTCCCCAACCTATGGCACAGCATACCCCAGTGACCACCATCCAGCAGACCAGACCTATCTCCTGATCAGGGGAACCAGGCACTTGGAGTATGCCACGATTGCCCAGACAAGCCCAGCTCCCCTACGTGGAGCTTTGTATGTGTTCCCAGAGACATTATGCTTCGTCTATAGATTTTAACTCGCCCGATTTCTCTTATTTCAAGTAGCAAATACATATAATACCAAGCAACAAACAAAAGGATATACAGGGACATGAGAGGGCCCTGCACAGGAGAATCTCGCTCGCAGCTGCACTAAGGATATACAGGGACATGAGAGGGCCCTGCACAGGAGATGGTGCGCTCTCAGCTGCACTAGGGATATACAGGGACATGAGAGGGCCCTGCACAGGAGAAGGTGCACTCGCAGCTGCACTAGGGATATACAGGGACATGAGAGGGCCCTGCACAGGAGAAGGTGCGCTCGCAGCTGCACTAGGGATATACAGGGCCATGCGAGGGCCCTGAAGGTGCACACTCAGCTGCACTATGGATATACAGGGACATGCGAGGGCCCTGCACAGGAGAAGGTGCACTCTCAGCTGCACCAGGGATATATAGGGACATGATAGGGCCCTGCACAGTAGAGGGTGCGCTCTCAGCTGCACTAAGGATATACAGGGACATGAGAGGGCCCTGCACAGGAGAATCTCGCTCGCAGCTGCACTAAGGATATACAGGGACATGAGAGGGCCCTGCACAGAAGGATCTCGCTCGCAGCTGCACTAAGGATATACAGGGACATGAGAGGGCCCTGCACAGGAGATGGTGCGCTCTCAGCTGCACTAGGGATATACAGGGACATGAGAGGGCCCTGCACAGGAGAAGGTGCGCTCTGAGCTGCACTAAGGATATACAGGGACATGAGAGGGCCATGCACAGGAGAAGGTGCACTCTCAGCTGCCGCAGGGATATACAGGGACATGATAGGGCCCTGCACAGTAGAGGGTGCGCTCTCAGCTGCACTAAGGATATACAGGGACATGAGAGGGCCCTGCACAGGAGAAGGTGCGCTCGCAGCTGCACTAGGGATATACAGGGACATGAGAAGGCCCTCCACAGGAGAAGGTGCGCTCGCAGCTGCACTAGGGATATACAGGGCCATGCGAGGGCCCTGAAGGTGCACACTCAGCTGCACTAAGGATATACAGGGACATGCGAGGGCCCTGCACAGGAGAAGGTGCACTCTCAGCTGCACCAGGGATATATAGGGACATGATAGGGCCCTGCACAGTAGAGGGTGCGCTCTCAGCTGCACTAAGGATATACAGGGACATGAGAGGGCCCTGCACAGGAGAATCTTGCTCGCAGCTGCACTAAGGATATACAGGGACATGAAAGGGCCCTGCACAGAAGGATCTCGCTCGCAGCTGCACTAAGGATATACAGGGACATGAGAGGGCCCTGCACAGGAGATGGTGCGCTCTCAGCTGCACTAGGGATATACAGGGACATGAGAGGGCCCTGCACAGGAGAAGGTGCGCTCTCAGCTCCACTAAGGATATACAGGGACATGAGAGGGCCATGCACAGGAGAAGGTGCACTCTCAGCTGCCCCAGGGATATACAGGGACATGATAGGGCCCTGCACAGTAGAGGGTGCGCTCTCAGCTGCACTAAGGATATACAGGGACATGCGAGGACCCTGCACAGGAGATGGCGCGCTCTCAGCTACACTAGGGATATACAGGGACATGCGAGGGCCCTGCACAGGAGAAGGTGCGCTCGCAGCTGCACTAGGGATATACAGGGACATGCGAGGGCCCTGCACAGGAGAAGGTGCGCTCTCAGCTGCACTAGGGATATACAGGGACATGATAGGGCCCTGCACAGGAGAAGGTGTGCTCTCAGCTGCCCCAGGGATATACAGGGACATGATAGGGCCCTGCACAGTAGAGGGGGCGCTCTCAGCTGCACTAAGGATATACAGGGACATGCAAGGACCCTGCACAGGATATGGTGTGCTCTCAGCTACACTAGGGATATACAGGGACATGAGAGGGCACTGCACAGGAGAAGGTGCGCTCTCAGCTGCACTAGGGATATACACGGACATGAGAGGGCCCTGCACAGGAGAAGGTGCGCTCGCAGCTGCACTAGGGATATACAGGGACATGCGAGGGCCCTGCACAGGAGAAAGTGCGCTCCAAGCTTCACTAAGGATATACAGGCACATGAGAGGGCCCTGCACAGGAGAAGGTGCACTTGCAGCTGCACTAAGGATATACAGGGACATGAGAGGGCCCTGCACAGGAGAAGGTGCGCTCTCAGCTGCACTAGGGTTATACAGGGACATGAGAGGGCCCTGCACAGGAGAAGGTGCGCTCGCAGCTGCACTAGGGATATACAGGGACATGCGAGGGCCCTGCACAGGAGAAGGTGCACTCTCAGCTGCACTAGGGATATACAGGGACATGATCGGGCCCTGCACAGGAGAAGGTGTGCTCTCAGCTGCACTAAGGATATACAGGGACATGAGAGGGCCATGCACAGGAGAAAGTGCACTCTCAGCTGCCCCAGGGATATACAGGGACATGATAGGGCCCTGCACAGTAGAGGGTGCACTCTCAGCTGCACTAAGGATATTCAGGGATATGCGAGGACCCTGCACAGGAGATGGCGCGCTCTCAGCTATACTAGGGATATACAGGGACATGCGAGGGCCCTGCACAGGAGAAGGTGCACTCGCAGCTGCACTAAGGATATACAGGGACACGAGAGGGCCCTGCACAGGAGAAGGTGCGCTCCCAGCTGCACTAAGGATATACAGGGACATGAGAGGGCCCTGCACAGGAGAAGGTGCGCTCTCAGCTGCACTAGGGATATACAGGGACATGAAAGGGCCCTGCACAGGAGAAGGTGCGCTTGCAGCTGCACTAGGGATATACAGGGAGATGCGAGGGCCCTGCAAAGGAGAAGGTGCGCTCTAAGCTGCACTAAGGATATACAGGGACATGAGAGGGCCCTGCACAGGAGAAGGTGCACTTGCAGCTGCTTTAAGGATATACAGGGACATGAGAGGGCCCTGCACAGGAGAAGGTGCGCTCCCAGATGCACTAGCGATATACAGGGACATGAGAGGGCCCTGCACAGGAGAAGGTGCGCTCGCAGCTGCACTAGGGATATACAGGGACATGCGAGGGCCATGCACAGGAGAAGGTGCACTCTCAGCTGCCCCAGGGATATACAGGGACATGATAGGGCCCTGCACAGTAGAGGGTGCGCTCTCAGCTGCACTAAGGATATACAGGGACATGCGAGGACCCTGCACAGGAGATGGCGCGCTCTCAGCTACACTAGGGATATACAGGGACATGCAAGGGCCCTGCACAGGAGAAGGTGCGCTCGCAGCTGCACTAGGGATATACAGGGACATGCGAGGGCCCTGAACAGAGAAGGTGAGCTCTTAGCTGCACTAGGGATATACAGGGACATGATAGGGCCTTGCACAGGAGAAGGTGCGCTCTCAGATGCACTGAGTTTATACAGGGACATGAGAGGGCCATGCACAGGAGAAGGTGCACTCTCAGCTGCCCCAGGGATATACAGGGACATGATAGGGCCCTGCACAGTAGAGGGTGCGCTCTCAGCTGCACTAAGGATATACAGGGACATGCAAGGACCCTGCACAGGATATGGCGCGCTCTCAGCTACACTAGGGATATACAGGGACATGCGAGGGCCCTGCACAGGAGAAGGTGCACTCGCAGCTGCACTAAGGATATACAGGGACACAAGAGGGCCCTGCACAGGAGAAGGTGCACTCTCAGCTGCACTAAGGATATACAGGGACATGCGAGGGCCCTGCACAGGAGAATCTCGCTCGCAGCTGCACTAAGGATATACAGGGACATGAGAGGGCTCGCACAGGAGATGGTGCGGTCTCAGCTGCACTAGGGATATACAGGGACATGAGAGGGCCCTGCACAGGAGAACGTGCGCTCGCAGCTGCACTAAGGATATACAGGGACATGAGAGGGCCCTGCACAGGAGAAGGTGCGCTCACAGCTGCACTAGGGATATACAGGGACATGCGAGGGCCCTGAAGGTGCACACTCACCTGCGCCAAGGATATACAGGGACATGCGAGGGCCCTGCACAGGAGAAGGTGCACTCTCAGCTGCACCAGGGATATATAGGGACATGATAGGGCCCTGCACAGTAGAGGGTGCGCTCTCAGCTGCACTAAGGATATACTGGGACATGCAAGGACCCTGCACAGGAGATGGCGCACTCTCAGCTACACTAGGGATATACAGGGATATGCGAGGGCCCTGCACAGGAGAAGGTGCACTCGCAGCTGCACTAAGGATATACAGGGACACGAGAGGACCGTGCACAGGAGAAGGTGCACTGTCAGCTGCACTAAGGATATTCAGTGACATGAGAGGGCCCTGCACAGGAGAAGGTGCGCTCGCAGCTGCACTGAGGATATACAGGGACATGAGAGGGCCCTGCACAGGAGAAGGTGCGCTCGCAGCTGCACTAAGTATATACAGGAACATGAGAGGTCCCTGCACAGGAGAAGGTGCGCTCGCAGCTGCACTAGGGATATACAGGGACATGCGAGGGCCCTGCACAGGAGAAGGTGTGCTCTAAGCTGCACTAAGGATATACAGGGACATGAGAGGGCCCTGCACAGGAGAAGGTGCACTTGCAGCTGCACTAGGGATATACAGGGACATGAGAGGGCTCTGCACAGGAGAAGGTGCTCTCGCAGCTGCACTAGGGATATACAGGGACAAGCAAGGGCCCTGCACAGGAGAAGGTGTGCTCTCAGCTGCACTAGGGATATACAGAGACATGAGAGGGCCCTGCACAGGAGAAGGTGCGCTCTCAGCTGCACTAAGGATATACAGGGACATGAGAGGGCCATGCACAGGAGAAGGTGCACTCTCAGCTGCCCCAGGGATATACATGGACATGATAGGGCCCTGCACAGTAGAGGGTGCATTCTCAGCTGCACTAAGGGTATACAGGGACATGCGAGGGCCCTGCACAGGAGAAGGTGCGCTCTAAGCTGCACTAAGGATATACAGGGACATGAGAGGGCCCTGCACAGGAGAAGGTGCACTTGCAGCTGCTTTAAGGATATACAGGGACATGAGAGGGCCCTGCACAGGAGAAGGTGCGCTCCCAGATGCACTAGGGATATACAGGGACATGAGAGGGCCCTGCACAGGAGAAGGTGCGCTCGCAGCTGCACTAGGGATATACAGGGAGATGCGAGGGCCCTGCAAAGGAGAAGGTGCGCTCTAAGCTGCACTAAGGATATACAGGGACATGAGAGGGCCCTGCACAGGAGAAGGTGCACTTGCAGCTGCTTTAAGGATATACAGGGACATGAGAGGGCCCTGCACAGGAGAAGGTGCGCTCCCAGATGCACTAGGGATATACAGGGACATGAGAGGGCCCTGCACAGGAGAAGGTGCGCTCGCAGCTGCACTAGGGATATACAGGGACATGCGAGGGCCATGCACAGGAGAAGGTGCACTCTCAGCTGCCCCAGGGATATACAGGGACATGATAGGGCCCTGCACAGTAGAGGGTGCGCTCTCAGCTGCACTAAGGATATACAGGGACATGCGAGGACCCTGCACAGGAGATGGCGCGCTCTCAGCTACACTAGGGATATACAGGGACATGCAAGGGCCCTGCACAGGAGAAGGTGCGCTCGCAGCTGCACTAGGGATATACAGGGACATGCGAGGGCCCTGAACAGAGAAGGTGAGCTCTTAGCTGCACTAGGGATATACAGGGACATGATAGGGCCTTGCACAGGAGAAGGTGCGCTCTCAGATGCACTGAGTTTATACAGGGACATGAGAGGGCCATGCACAGGAGAAGGTGCACTCTCAGCTGCCCCAGGGATATACAGGGACATGCGAGGGCCCTGCACAGTAGAGGGTGCGCTCTCAGCTGCACGAAGGATATACAGGGACATGCAAGGACCCTGCACAGGATATGGCGCGCTCTCAGCTACACTAGGGATATACAGGGACATGCGAGAACCCTGCACAGGAGAAGGTGCACTCGCAGCTGCACTAAGGATATACAGGGACACAAGAGGGCCCTGCACAGGAGAAGGTGCACTCTCAGCTGCACTAAGGATATACAGGGACATGCAAGGGCCCTGCATAGGAGAATCTCGCTCGCAGCTGCACTAAGGATATACAGGGACATGAGAGGGCTCGCACAGGAGATGGTGCGGTCTCAGCTGCACTAGGGATATACAGGGACATGAGAGGGCCCTGCACAGGAGAACGTGCGCTCGCAGCTGCACTAAGGATATACAGGGACATGAGAGGGCCCTGCACAGGAGAAGGTGCGCTCACAGCTGCACTAGGGATATACAGGGACATGCGTGGGCCCTGAAGGTGCACACTCACCTGCGCCAAGGATATACAGGGACATGCGAGGTCCCTGCACAGGAGAAGGTGCACTCTCAGCTGCACCAGGGATATATAGGGACATGATAGGGCCCTGCACAGTAGAGGGTGCGCTCTCAGCTGCACTAAGGATATACTGGGACATGCAAGGACCCTGCACAGGAGATGGCGCACTCTCAGCTACACTAGGGATATACAGGGATATGCGAGGGCCCTGCACAGGAGAAGGTGCACTCGCAGCTGCACTAAGGATATACAGGGACACGAGAGGACCGTGCACAGGAGAAGGTGCACTCTCAGCTGCACTAAGGATATTCAGTGACATGAGAGGGCCCTGCACAGGAGAAGGTGCGCTCGCAGCTGCACTGAGGATATACAGGGACATGAGAGGGCCCTGCACAGGAGAAGGTGCGCTCGCAGCTGCACTAAGGATATACAGGAACATGAGAGGGCCCTGCACAGGAGAAGGTGCGCTCGCAGCTGCACTAGGGATATACAGGGACATGCGAGGGCCCTGCACAGGAGAAGGTGTGCTCTAAGCTGCACTAAGGATATACAGGGACATGAGAGGGCCCTGCACAGGAGAAGGTGCACTTGCAGCTGCACTAGGGATATACAGGGACATGAGAGGGCCCTGCACAGGAGAAGGTGCTCTCGCAGCTGCACTAGGGATATACAGGGACATGCAAGGGCCCTGCACAGGAAAAGGTGTGCTCTCAGCTGCACTAGGGATATACAGGGACATGATAGGGCCCTGCACAGGAGAAGGTGCGCTCTCAGCTGCACTAAGGATATACAGGGACATGAGAGGGCCATGCACAGGAGAAGGTGCACTCTCAGCTGCCCCAGGGATATACATGGACATGATAGGGCCCTGCACAGTAGAGGGTGCATTCTCAGCTGCACTAAGGGTATACAGGGACATGCGAGGACCCTGCACAGGAGATGGTGCGCTCTCAGCTACACTAGGGATATACAGGGACATGCGAGGGCCCTGCACAGGAGAAGGTGCACTCGCAGCTGCACTAGGGATATACAGGGACATGCGAGGGCCCTGCACAGGAGAAGGTGCGCTCTCAGCTGCACTAGGGATATACAGGGACATGATAGGGCCCTGCACAGGAGAAGGTGCGCTCTCAGCTGCACTGAGTTTATACAGGGACATGAGAGGGCCATGCACAGGAGAAGGTGCACTCTCAGCTGCCCCAGGGATATACAGGGACATGATAGGGCCCTTCACAGTAGAGGGTGCGCTCTCAGCTGCACTAAGGATATACATGGACATGCAAGGACCCTGCACAGGATATGGCGCGCTCTCAGCTACACTAGGGATATACAGGGACATGCGAGGGCCCTGCACAGGAGAAGGTGCTCTCGCAGCTGCACTAAGGATATACAGGGACACGAGAGGGCCCTGCACAGGAGAAGGTGCACTCTCAGCTGCACTAAGGATATACAGGGACATGCGAGGGCCCTGCACAGGAGAAGGTGCACTCGCAGCTGCACTAAGGATATACAGGGACACGAGAGGGCCCTGCACAGGAGAAGGTGCACTCGCAGCTGCACTATGGATATACAGGGACAAGAGAGGGCCCTGCACATGATAAGGTGCGCTCTCAGCTGCACTAGGGATATACAGGGACACGATAGGGCCCTGCACAGGAGAAGGTGCGCTCGCAGCTGCACTAAGGATATACAGGGACACGCGAGGGCCCTGCACAGGAGAAGGTGCGCTTTCAGCTGCACTAGGGATATACAGGGACATGCGAGGGCCCTGCACAGGAGAAGGTGCACTTGCAGCTGCACTAGGGATATACAGGGACATGCGAGGGCCCTGCACAGGAGAAGGTGCGCTCTCAGCTGAACTAGGGATATACAAGGACATGATAGGGCCCTGCACAGGAGAAGGTGCGCTTGCAGCTGCACTAAGGATATACAGGGACATGCGTGGGCCCTGCACAGGAGAAGGTGCGCTCTCAGCTGCACTAGGGAAATACAAGGACATGATAGGGCCCTGCACAGGAGAAGGTGCGCTCTCAGCTGCACTAAGGATATACAGGGACATGCGAGGGCCCTGCACAGGAGAAGGTGCGCTCTCAGCTGCACTAGGGATATACAGGGACATGCGAGGGCCCTGCACAGGAGAAGGGTGCACTGCATAGGAGAAGGTGCACTCTCAGTTGCACTAAGGATATACAGGGACATGCGAGGGCGCTGCACCAGGGATATACAGCGACATGAGTGGGCCCTGCACAGGAGAAGGTGCGCTGGCAGCTGCACTAGGGATATACAGGGACATGAGTGGGCCCTGCACAGGAGAAGGTGCGCTGGCAGCTGCACTAAGGACATACAGGGACATGCGAGGGCCCTGCACAGGAGAAGGTGCGCTCTCGGCTGCATTAAGGACATACAGGGACATGAGAGCGCCCTGCACAGGAGAAGGTGCGCTCGCAGCTGCACTAGTGACATACAGGGACATGAGAGGGCCCTGCACAGGAGTGGTGCGCTCGCAGCTGCACTAAGGACATACAGGGACATGAGAGGGCCCTGCACAGGAGAAGGTGCGCTCTCAGCTGCACTAGGGATATACAGGGACATGAGAGGGCCCTGCACAGGAGAATGTGCGCTCTCAGCTGCACTAAGGATATACAGGGACATGAGAGGGCCATGCACAGGAGAAGGTGCACTCTCAGCTGCCCCAGGGATATACAGGGACATGATAGGGCCCTGCACAGTAGAGGGTGCGCTCTCAGCTGCACTAGGGATATACAGGGACATGAGAGGGCCCTGCACAGGAGAAGGTGTGCTCGCAGCTGCACTAGGGATATACAGGGAAATGAGAGGGCCCTGCGCAGGAGAAGGTGCGCTCGCAGCTGCACTAGGGATAGACAGGGCCATGCGAGGGCCCTGAAGGTGCACACTCAGCTGCACTAAGGATATACAGGGACATGCGAGGGCCCTGCACAGGAGAAGGTGCACTCTCAGCTGCACCAGGGATATATATGGACATGATAGGGCCCTGCACAGTAGAGGGTGCGCTCTCATCTGCACTAAGGATATACAGGGGCATGAGAGGGCCCTGCACAGGAGAATCTCGCTCGCAGCTGCACTAAGGATATACAGGGACATGAGAGGGCCCTGCACAGAAGGATCTCGCTCGCAGCTGAACTAAGGATATACAGGGACATGAGAGGGCCCTGCACAGGAGATGGTGCGCTCTCAGCTGCACTAGGGATATACAGGGACATGAGAAGGCCCTGCACAGGAGAAGGTGCGCTCTCAGCTGCACTAAGGATATACAGGGACATGAGAGGGCCATGCACAGGAGAAGGTGCACTCTCAGCTGCCCCAGGGATATACAGGGACATGATAGGGCCCTGCACAGTAGAGGGTGCGCTCTCAGCTGCACTAAGGATATACAGGGACATGCGAGGACCCTGCACAGGAGATGGCGTGCTCTCAGCTACACTAGGGATATACAGGGACATGCGAGGGCCCTGCACCGGAGAAGGTGCGCTCGCAGCTGCACTAGGGATATACAGGGACATGCGAGGGCCCTGCACAGGAGAAGGTGCGCTCTCAGCTGCACTAGGGATATACAGGGACATGATAGGGCCCTGCACAGGAGAAGGTGCGCTCTCAGCTGCACTGAGTTTATACAGGGACATGAGAGAGCCATGCACAGGAGAAGGTGCACTCTCAGCTGCCCCAGGGATATACAGGGACATGATAGGGCCCTGCACAGTAGAGGGGGCGCTCTCAGCTGCACTAAGGATATACAGGGACATGCAAGGACCCTGCACAGGATATGGCGTGCTCTCGGCTACATTAGGGATATACAGGGACATGCGAGGACCCTGCACAGGAGAAGGTGCGCTCGCAGCTGCACTAGGGATATATAGGGACATGCGAGGGCCCTGCACAGGAGAAGGTGCGCTCTCAGCTGCACTAGGGATATGCAGGGACATGATAGGGCACTGCACAGGAGAAGGTGCGCTCTCAGCTGCACTGAGTTTATACAGGGACATGAGAGGGCCATGCACAGGAGAAGGTGCACTCTCAGCTGCCCCAGGGATATACAGGGACATGATAGGGCCCTGCACAGTAGAGGGGGCGCTCTCAGCTGCACTAAGGATATACAGGGACATGCAAGGACCCTGCACAGGATATGGCGTGCTCTCGGCTACATTAGGGATATACAGGGACATGAGAGGGCCCTGCACAGGAGAAGGTGCACTCTCAGCTGCACTAGGGATATACAGGGACATGAGAGGGCCCTGCACAGGAGAAGGTGCGCTCGCAGCTGCACTAGGGATATACAGGGAAATGAGAGGGCCCTGCGCAGGAGAAGGTGCGCTCGCAGCTGCACTAGGGATATACAGGGCCATGCGAGGGCCATGAAGGTGCACACTCAGCTGCACTAAGGATATACAGGGACATGCGAGGGCCCTGCACAGGAGAAGGTGCACTCTCAGCTGCACCAGGGATATATATGGACATGATAGGGCCCTGCACAGTAGAGGGTGCGCTCTCAGCTGCACTAAGGATATACAGGGACATGAGAGGGCCCTGCACAGGAGAATCTCGCTCGCAGCTGCACTAAGGATATACAGGGACATGAGAGGGCCCTGCACAGAAGGATCTCGCTCGCAGCTGAACTAAGGATATACAGGGACATGAGAGGGCCCTGCACAGGAGATGGTGCGCTCTCAGCTGCACTAGGGATATACAGGGACATGAGAAGGCCCTGCACAGGAGAAGGTGCGCTCTCAGCTGCACTAAGGATATACAGGGACATGAGAGGGCCAAGCACAGGAGAAGGTGCACTCTCAGCTGCCCCAGGGATATACAGGGACATGATAGGGCCCTGCACAGTAGAGGGTGCGCTCTCAGCTGCACTAAGGATATACAGGGACATGCGAGGACCCTGCACAGGAGATGGCATCCTCTCAGCTACACTAGGGATATACAGGGACATGCGAGGGCCCTGCACCGGAGAAGGAGCGCTCGCAGCTGCACTAGGGATATACAGGGACATGCGAGGGCCCTGCACAGGAGAAGGTGCGCTCTCAGCTGCACTAGGAATATACAGGGACATGATAGGGCCCTGCACAGGAGAAGGTGCGCTCTCAGCTGCACTGAGTTTATACAGGGACATGAGAGAGCCATGCACAGGAGAAGGTGCACTCTCAGCTGCCCCAGGGATATACAGGGACATGATAGGGCCCTGCACAGTAGAGGGTGCGCTCTCAGCTGCACTAAGGATATACAGGGACATGCGAGGACCCTGCACAGGAGATGGCGCGCTCTCAGCTACACTAGGGATATACAGGGACATATGAGGGCCCTGCACAGGAGAAGGTGCGCTCGCAGCTGCACTAGGGATATACAGGGACATGCGAGGGCTCTGCACAGGAGAAGGTGCGCTCTCAGCTGCACTAGGGATATACAGGGACATGAGAGGGCCCTGCACAGGAGAAGGTGCGCTCTCAGCTGCACTGAGTTTATACAGGGACATGAGAGGGCCATGCACAGGAGAAGGTGCACTCTCAGCTGCCCCAGGGATATACAGGGACATGATAGGGCCCTGCACAGTAGAGGGGGCGCTCTCAGCTGCACTAAGGATATACAGGGACATGCAAGGACCCTGCACAGGATATGGCGTGCTCTCAGCTACACTAGGGATATACAGGGACATGAGATGGCCCTGCACAGGAGAAGGTGCACTCTCAGCTGCACTAGGGATATACAGGGACATGAGAGGGCCCTGCACAGGAGAAGGTGCATTCGCAGCTGCACTAGGGATATACAGGGACATGAGAGGGCCCTGCACAGGAGAAGGTGCGCTCTAAGCTGCACTAAGGATACACAGGGACATGAGAGGGCCCTGCACAGGAGAAGGTGCACTTGCAGCTGCACTAAGGATATACAGGGACATGAGAGGGCCCTGCACAGGAGAAGGTGCGCTCTCAGATGCACTAGGGATATACAGGGATTGAGAGGACCCTGCACAGGAGAAGGTGCGCTTGCAGCTGCACTAGGGATATACAGGGACATGCGAGGGCCCTGCACAGGAGAAGGTGCGCTCTCAGCTGCACTAGGGATATACAGGGACATGATAGGGCCCTGCACAGGAGAAGGTGCGCTCTCAGCTGCAGTAAGGATATACAGGGACATGAGAGGGCCATGCACAGGAGAAGGTGCACTCTCAGCTGCCCCAGGGATATACAGGGACATGATAGGGCCCTGCACAGTAGAGGGTGCACTCTCAGCTGCACTAAGGATATACAGGGACATGCGAGGACCCTGCACAGGAGATGGCGCGCTCTCAGCTACACTAGGGATATACATGGACATGCGAGGGCCCTGCACAGGAGAAGGTGCACTCGCAGCTGCACTAAGGATATACAGGGACACGAGAGGGCCCTGCACAGGAGAAGGTGCGCTCGCAGCTGCACTAAGGATATACAGGGACATGAGAGGGCCCTGCACAGGAGAAGGTGCGCTCTCAGCTGCACTAGGGATATACAGGGACATGAGAGGGCCCTGCACAGGAGAAGGTGTGCTCGCAGCTGCACTAGGGATATACAGGGAGATGCGAGGGCCCTGCACAGGAGAAGATGCTCTCTAAGCTGCACTAAGGATATACAGGGACATGAGAGGGCCCTGCACAGGAGAAGATGCACTTGCAGCTGCACTAAGGATATACAGGGACATGAGAGCAGGAGAAGGTGCGCTCTCAGATGCACTAGGGATATGCAGGGACATGAGAGGGCCCTGCACAGGAGAAGGTGCGCTCTCAGCTGCACTAGGGATATACAGGGACATGCGAGGGCCCTGCACAGGAGAAGGTGCGCTCTCAGCTGCAATAAGGATATACAGGGACATGAGAAGGCCATGCACAGGAGAAGGTGCACTCTCAGCTGCCCCAGGGATATACAGGGATATGATAGGGCCCTGCACAGTAGAGGGTGCGCTCTCAGCTGCACTGAGGATATACAGGGACATGCGAGGACCCTGCACAGGAGATGGCGCGCTCTCAGCTACACTAGGGATATACAGGGACATGAGAGGGCCCTGCACAGGAGAAGGTGCGCTCTCAGCTGCACTAGGGATATACAGGGACATGATAGGGCCTTGCACAGGAGAAGGTGCGCTCTCAGCTGCACTGAGTTTATACAGGGACATGAGAGGGCCATGCACAGGAGAAGGTGCACTCTCAGCTGCCCCTGGGATATACAGGGACATGATAGGGCCCTGCACAGTAGAGGGTGCGCTCTCAGCTGCACTAAAGATATACAGGGACATGCAAGGACCCTGCACAGGATATGGCGCGTTCTCAGCTACACTAGGGATATACAGGGACATGCGAGGGCCCTGCACAGGAGAAGGTGCACTCGCAGCTGCACTAAGGATATACAGGGACACGAGAGGGCCCTGCACAGGAGAAGGTGCACTCTCAGCTGCACTAAGGATATACAGGGACATGCGAGGGCCCTGCACACGAGAATCTCGCTCGCAGCTACACTAAGGATATACAGGGACATGAGAGGGCTCGCACAGGAGATGGTGCGGTCTCAGCTGCACTAGGCATATACAGGGTCATGAGAGGGCCCTGCACAGGAGAAGGTGCGCTCGCAGCTGCACTAGGGATATACAGGGACATGAGAGAGGCCTACACAGGAGAAGGTGCGCTCGCAGCTGCACTAGGGATATACAGGGACATGCGAGGGCCCTGAAGGTGCACACTCAGCTGCACCAAGGATATACAGGGACATGCGAGGGCCCTGCACAGGAGAAGGTGCACTCTCAGCTGCACCAGGGATATATAGGGACAAGATAGGGCCCTGCACAGTAGAGGGTGCGCTCTCAGCTGCACTAAGGATATACTGGGACATGCAAGGACCCTGCACAGGAGATGGCGCACTCTCAGCTACACTAGGGATATACAAGGATATGCGAGGGCCCTGCACAGGAGAAGGTGCGCTCTCAGCTGCAATAAGGATATACAGGGACATGAGAAGGCCATGCACAGGAGAAGGTGCACTCTCAGCTGCCCCAGGGATATACAGGGATATGATAGGGCCCTGCACAGTAGAGGGTGCGCTCTCAGCTGCACTGAGGATATACAGGGACATGCGAGGACCCTGCACAGGAGATGGCGCGCTCTCAGCTACACTAGGGATATACAGGGACAGGCGAGGGCCCTGCACAGGAGAAGGTGCGCTCTCAGCTGCACTAGGGATATACAGGGACATGATAGGGCCTTGCACAGGAGAAGGTGCGCTCTCAGCTGCACTGAGTTTATACAGGGACATGAGAGGGCCATGCACAGGAGAAGGTGCACTCTCAGCTGCCCCTGGGATATACAGGGACATGATAGGGCCCTGCACAGTAGAGGGTGCGCTCTCAGCTGCACTAAAGATATACAGGGACATGCAAGGACCCTGCACAGGATATGGCGCGCTCTCAGCTACACTAGGGATATACAGGGACATGCGAGGGCCCTGCACAGGAGAAGGTGCACTCGCAGCTGCACTAAGGATATACAGGGACACGAGAGGGCCCTGCAAGGAGAAGGTGCATTCTCAGCTGCACTAAGGATATACAGGGACATGCGAGGGCCCTGCACACGAGAATCTCGCTCGCAGCTGCACTAAGGATATACAGGGACATGAGAGGGCTCGCACAGGAGATGGTGCGGTCTCAGCTGCACTAGGCATATACAGGGTCATGAGAGGGCCCTGCACAGGAGAAGGTGCGCTCGCAGCTGCACTAGGGATATACAGGGACATGAGAGGGGCCTACACAGGAGAAGGTGCGCTCGCAGCTGCACTAGGGATATACAAGGACATGCGAGGGCCCTGAAGGTGCACACTCAGCTGCACCAAGGATATAGAGGGACATGCGAGGGCCCTGCACAGGAGAAGGTGCACTCTCAGCTGCACCAGGGATATATAGGGACATGATAGGGCCCTGCACAGTAGAGGGTGCGCTCTCAGCTGCACTAAGGATATACTGGGACATGCAAGGACCCTGCACAGGAGATGGCGCACTCTCAGCTACACTAGGGATATACAAGGATATGCGAGGGCCCTGCACAGGAGAAGGTGCACTTGCAGCTGCACTAAGGATATACAGGGACACGAGAGGGCCGTGCACAGGAGAAGGTGCACTCTCAGCTGCACTAAGGATATTCAGGGACATGAGAGGGCCCTGCACAGGAGAAGGTGCACTCGCAGCTGCACTGAGGATATACAGGGACATGAGAGGGCCCTGCACAGGAGAAGGTGGGCTCGCAGCTGCACTAAGTATTTACAGGGACATGAGAGGGCCCTGCACAGGGGAAGGTGTGCTCGCAGCTGCACTAGGGATATAAAGGGACATGCGAGGGCCCTGCACAGGAGAAGGTGCGCTCTAAGATGCACTAAGGATATACAGGGACATGAGAGGGCCCTGCACAGGAGAAGGTGCACTTGCAGCTGCACTAAGGATATACAGGGACATGAGAGGTCCCTGCACAGGAGAAGATGCACTCTCAGCTGCACTAGGGATATAAAGGGACATGAGAGGGCCCTGCACAGGAGAAGGTGCGCTCGCAGCTGCACTAGGGCTATACAGGGACATGCGAGGGCCCTGCACAGGAGAAGGTGCGCTCTCAGCTGCACTAGGGAGATACAGGGACATGATAGGGCCCTGCACAGGAGAAGGTGCGCTCTCAGCTGCACTAAGGATATACAGGGACATGAGAGGGCCATGCACAGGAGAAGGTGCACTCTCAGCTGCCACAGGGAGATACATGGACATGAAAGGGCCCTGCACAGTAGAGGGTGCGCTCTCAGCTGCACTAAGGATATACAGGGACATGCGAGGACCCTGCACAGGAGATGGTGCGCTCTCAGCTACACTAGGATATTCAGGGATATGCGAGGGCCCTGCACAGGAGAAGGTGCGCTCGCAGCTGCACTAGGGATATATAGGGACATGCGAGGGCCCTGCACAGGAGAAGGTGCGCTCTCAGCTGCACTAGGGATATACAGGGACATGATAGGGCCCTGCACAGGAGAAGGTGCGCTCTAAGCTGCACTGAGTTTATACAGGGACATGAGAGGGCCATGCACAGGAGAAGGTGCACTCTCAGCTGCCCCAGGGATATACAGGGACATGATAGGGCCCTGCACAGTAGAGGGTGCGCTCTCAGCTGCACTAAGGATATACAGGGACATGCAAGGTCCCTGCACAGGATATGGTGCGCTCTCAGCTACACTAGGGATATACAGGGACATGCGAGGGCCCTGCACAGGAGAAGGTGCGCTCTCAGCAGCACTAAGGAAATACAGGGACATGCGAGGGCCCTGAACAGGAGAAGGTGCACTCGCAGCTGCACTAAGGATATACAGGGACACGAGAGGGCCCTGCACAGGAGAAGGTGGACTCGCAGCTGCACTAAGGATATACAGGGACACGAGAGGGCCCTGCACAGGATAAGGTGCGCTCTCAGCTGCACTAGGGATATACAGGGACACGATAGGGCCCTGCACAGGAGAAGGTGCACTCGCAGCTGCACTAAGGATATACAGGGACATGAGAGGGCCCTGCACAGGAGAAGGTGCACTCTCAGCTGCACTAAGGATATACAGGGACATGCGAGGGCCCTGCACAGGAGAAGGTGGGCTCGCAGCTACACTAAGGATATACAGGGACATGAGAGGGCACTGCACAGGAGAAGGTGCGCTCGCAGCTGCACTAAGGATATACAGGGACACGAGAGGTCCCTGCACAGGAGAAGGTGCGCTCTCAGCTGCACTAGGGATATACAGGGACATGAGAGGGCCCTGCACAGGAGAAGGTGCGCTCGCAGCTGCACTAGGGATATACAGGGACATGCGAGGGCCCTGCACAGGAGAAGGTGCGCTGTCAGCTGCACTAGGGATATACATTGACACGATAGGGCCCTGCACAGGAGAAGGTGCGCTCGCAGCTGCACAAAGGATATACAGGGACATGCGAGGGCCCTGCACAGCAGAAGGTGCGCTCTCAGCTGCACTAGGGATATACAGGGACATGCGAGGGCCCTGCACAGGAGAAGGTGCGCTCTCAGCTGCACTAAGGATATACAGGGACATGCGAGGGCCCTGCACAGGAGAAGGTGCGCTCGCAGCTGCACTAGGGATATACAGGGACACGAGAGGGCCCTGCACAGGAGAAGGTGCACTCGCAGCTGCACTAAGGATATACAGGGACACGCGAGGGCCCTGCACAGGAGAAGGTGCGCTCGCAGCTGCACTAAGGATATACTGGGACATGAGAGGGCCCTGCATAGGAGAAGGTGCGCTCTCAGCTGCACTAGGGATATACAGGGACACGAGAGGGCCTGCACAGGAGAAGGTGCACTTGCAGCTGCACTAGGGATATACAGGGACATGCGAGGGCCCTGCACAGGAGAAGGTGCGCTCTCAGCTGCACTAGGGATATACAAGGACATGATTGTGCCCTGCACAGGAGAAGGTGCGCTTGAAGCTGCACTAAGGATATACAGGGACATGCGTGGGCCCTGCACAGGAGAAGGTGCACTCTCGGCTGCACTAGGGAAATACAAGGACATGATAGGGCCCTGCACAGGAGAAGGTGCGCTCTCACCTGCACTAAGGATATACAGGGATATGCGAGGGCCCTGCACAGGAGAAGGTGCGCTCTCAGCTGCACTAGGGATATACAGGGACATGCGAGGGCCCTGCACAGGAGAAGGGTGCACTGCACAGGAGAAGGTGCACTCTCAGCTGCACTAAGGATATACAGGGACATGTGAGGGCGCTGCACTAGGGACATACAGCGACATGATTGGGCCCTGCACAGGAGAAGGTGCGCTGGCAGCTGCACTAGGGATATACAGGGACATGAGTGGGCCCTGCACAGGAGAAGGTGCGCTGGCAGCTGCACTAAGGACATACAGGGACATGCAAGGGCCCTGCACAGGAGAAGGTGCGCTCTCAGCTGCATTAAAGACATACAGGGACATGAGAGCGCCCTGCACAGGAGAAGATGCGCTCGCAGCTGAACTAGGGACATACAGGGACATGAGAGGGCCCTGTACAGGAGACGGTGCGCTCGCAGCTGCACTAAGGACATACAGGGACATGAGAGGGCCCTGCACAGGAGAAGGTGTGCTCTCAGCTGCACTAGGGACATACAGGGACATGCGAGGGCCCTGCACAGGAGAAGGTGCGCTCGCATCTGCACTAGGGACATACAGGGACATGAGTGGGCCCTGCACAGGAGAAGGTGCGCTCGCAGCTGCACTAGGGACATACAGGGACATGAGAGGGCCCTGCACAGGAGAAGGTGCGCTTGCAGCTGCACTAGGGGCATACACGGACATGAGTGAGCCCTGCACAGGAGATGGTGCGCTCGCAGCTACACTAAGGATATACAGGGACATGAGAGGGCACTGCACAGGAGAAGGTGCGCTCGCAGCTGCACTAAGGATATACAGGGACACGAGAGGTCCCTGCACAGGAGAAGGTGCGCTCTCAGCTGCACTAGGGATATACAGGGACATGAGAGGGCCCTGCACAGGAGAAGGTGCGCTCGCAGCTGCACTAGGGATATACAGGGACATGCGAGGGCCCTGCACAGGAGAAGGTGCGCTGTCAGCTGCACTAGGGATATACATTGACACGATAGGGCCCTGCACAGGAGAAGGTGCGCTCGCAGCTGCACAAAGGATATACAGGGACATGCGAGGGCCCTGCACAGCAGAAGGTGCGCTCTCAGCTGCACTAGGGATATACAGGGACATGCGAGGGCCCTGCACAGGAGAAGGTGCGCTCTCAGCTGCACTAAGGATATACAGGGACATGCGAGGGCCCTGCACAGGAGAAGGTGCGCTCGCAGCTGCACTAGGGATATACAGGGACACGAGAGGGCCCTGCACAGGAGAAGGTGCACTCGCAGCTGCACTAAGGATATACAGGGACACGCGAGGGCCCTGCACAGGAGAAGGTGCGCTCGCAGCTGCACTAAGGATATACTGGGACATGAGAGGGCCCTGCATAGGAGAAGGTGCGCTCTCAGCTGCACTAGGGATATACAGGGACACGAGAGGGCCTGCACAGGAGAAGGTGCACTTGCAGCTGCACTAGGGATATACAGGGACATGCGAGGGCCCTGCACAGGAGAAGGTGCGCTCTCAGCTGCACTAGGGATATACAAGGACATGATTGTGCCCTGCACAGGAGAAGGTGCGCTTGAAGCTGCACTAAGGATATACAGGGACATGCGTGGGCCCTGCACAGGAGAAGGTGCACTCTCGGCTGCACTAGGGAAATACAAGGACATGATAGGGCCCTGCACAGGAGAAGGTGCGCTCTCACCTGCACTAAGGATATACAGGGATATGCGAGGGCCCTGCACAGGAGAAGGTGCGCTCTCAGCTGCACTAGGGATATACAGGGACATGCGAGGGCCCTGCACAGGAGAAGGGTGCACTGCACAGGAGAAGGTGCACTCTCAGCTGCACTAAGGATATACAGGGACATGTGAGGGCGCTGCACTAGGGACATACAGCGACATGATTGGGCCCTGCACAGGAGAAGGTGCGCTGGCAGCTGCACTAGGGATATACAGGGACATGAGTGGGCCCTGCACAGGAGAAGGTGCGCTGGCAGCTGCACTAAGGACATACAGGGACATGCAAGGGCCCTGCACAGGAGAAGGTGCGCTCTCAGCTGCATTAAAGACATACAGGGACATGAGAGCGCCCTGCACAGGAGAAGATGCGCTCGCAGCTGAACTAGGGACATACAGGGACATGAGAGGGCCCTGTACAGGAGACGGTGCGCTCGCAGCTGCACTAAGGACATACAGGGACATGAGAGGGCCCTGCACAGGAGAAGGTGTGCTCTCAGCTGCACTAGGGACATACAGGGACATGCGAGGGCCCTGCACAGGAGAAGGTGCGCTCGCATCTGCACTAGGGACATACAGGGACATGAGTGGGCCCTGCACAGGAGAAGGTGCGCTCGCAGCTGCACTAGGGACATACAGGGACATGAGAGGGCCCTGCACAGGAGAAGGTGCGCTTGCAGCTGCACTAGGGGCATACACGGACATGAGTGAGCCCTGCACAGGAGATGGTGCGCTCTCAGCTACACTAGGGATATACAGGGACATGCGAGGGCCCTGAACAGGAGAAGGTGCGCTCGCAGCTGCACTAAGGATATACAGGGACATGCGAGGACCCTGCACAGGAGATGGTGCGCTCTCAGCTACACTAGGGATATACAGGGACATGCGAGGGCCCTGCACAGGAGAAGGTGCGCTCGCAGCTGCACTAGGGATATACTGGTTCATGCGAGGGTCCTGCACAGGAGAAGGTGCGCTCTCAGCTGCACTAGGGATATACAGGGACATGATAGGGCCCTGCACAGGAGAAGGTGCGCTCTCAGCTGCACTAGGGATATACAGGGACATGAGAGGGCCCTGCACAGGAGAAGGTGCGCTCGCTGCTGCACTAGGGATATACAGGGACATGCGAGTGCCATGCACAGGAGAAGGTGCGCTCTAAGCTGCACTAAGGATATACAGGGACATGAGAGGGCCCTGAACAGGAGAAGGTGCACTTGCAGCTGCACTAAGGATATACAGGGACATGAGAGGGCCCTGCACAGGAGAAGGTGCGCTCTCAGCTGCACTAGGGATATACAGGGACATGATAGGGCCCTGCACAGGAGAAGGTGCACTCTCAGCTGCCCCAGGGATATACAGGGACATGATAGGGCCCTGCACAGTAGAGGGTGCACTCTCAGCTGCACTAAGGATATACAGGGACATGCGAGGACCCTGCCCAGGAGATGGCGCGCTCTCAGCTACACTAGGGATATACAGGAACATGCGAGGGCCCTGCACAGGAGAAGGTGCACTCGCAGCTGCACTTAGGATATACAGGGACACCAGAGGGCCCTGCACAGGAGAAGGTGCGCTCGCAGCTGCACTAAGGATATACAGAGACATGAGAGGGCCCTGCACAGGAGAAGGTGCGCTCTCAGCTGCACTAGGGATATACAGGGACATGAGAGGGCCCTGCACAGGAGAAGGTGTGCTCGCAGCTGCACTAGGGATATACAGGGAGATGCGAGGGCTCTGCACAGGAGAAGGTGCGCTCTAAGCTGCAATAAGGATATACAGGGACATGAGAGGGCCCTGCACAGGAGAAGGTGCACTTGCAGCTGCACTAAGGATATACAGGGACATGAGAGCAGGAGAAGGTGCGCTCTCAGATGCACTAGGGATATACAGGGACATGAGAGGGCCCTGCACAGGAGAAGGTGCGCTCGCAGCTGCACTAGGGATATACAGGGACATGCGAGGGCCCTGCACAGGAGAAGGTGCGCTCTCAGCTGCACTAAGGATATACAGGGACATGAGAGGGCCATGCACAGGAGAAGGGTCACTCTCAGCTGCCCCAGGGATATACAGGGACATGATAGGGCCCTGCACAGTAGAGGGTGCGCTCTCAGCTGCACTAAGGATATACAGGGACGTGCGAGGACCCTGCACAGAAGAAGGTGCGCTCGCAGCTGCACTAGGGATATACAGGGACATGCAAGGACCCTTCACAGGAGAAGGTGCGCTCTCAGCTGCACTAGGGATATACAGGGACATGATAGGGCCTTGCACAGGAGAAGGTGCGCTCTCAGCTGCACTGAGTTTATACAGGGACATGAGAGGGCCATGCACAGGAGAAGGTGCACTCTCAGCTGCCCCCGGGATATACAGGGACATGATAGGGCCCTGCACAGTAGAGGGTGCGCTCTCAGCTGCACTAAGGATATACAGGGACATGCAAGGACCCTGCACAGGATATGGCGCGCTCTCAGCTACACTAGGGATATACAGGGACATGCGAGGGCCCTGCACAGGAGAAGGTGCACTCGCAGCTGCACTAAGGATATACAGGGACACGAGAGGGCCCTGCACAGGAGAAGGTGCGCTCGCAGCTGCACTAGGGATATACAGGGACATGCGAGGGCCCTGCACAGGAGAAGGTGCGCTGTCAGCTGCACTAGGGATATACATTGACACGATAGGGCCCTGCACAGGAGAAGGTGCGCTCGCAGCTGCACAAAGGATATACAGGGACATGCGAGGGCCCTGCACAGCAGAAGGTGCGCTCTCAGCTGCACTAGGGATATACAGGGACATGCGAGGGCCCTGCACAGGAGAAGGTGCGCTCTCAGCTGCACTAAGGATATACAGGGACATGCGAGGGCCCTGCACAGGAGAAGGTGCGCTCGGAGCTGCACTAGGGATATACAGGGACACGAGAGGGCCCTGCACAGGAGAAGGTGCACTCGCAGCTGCACTAAGGATATACAGGGACACGCGAGGGCCCTGCACAGGAGAAGGTGCGCTCGCAGCTGCACTAAGGATATACTGGGACATGAGAGGGCCCTGCATAGGAGAAGGTGCGCTCTCAGCTGCACTAGGGATATACAGGGACACGAGAGGGCCTGCACAGGAGAAGGTGCACTTGCAGCTGCACTAGGGATATACAGGGACATGCGAGGGCCCTGCACAGGAGAAGGTGCGCTCTCAGCTGCACTAGGGATATACAAGGACATGATTGTGCCCTGCACAGGAGAAGGTGCGCTTGAAGCTGCACTAAGGATATACAGGGACATGCGTGGGCCCTGCACAGGAGAAGGTGCACTCTCGGCTGCACTAGGGAAATACAAGGACATGATAGGGCCCTGCACAGGAGAAGGTGCGCTCTCACCTGCACTAAGGATATACAGGGATATGCGAGGGCCCTGCACAGGAGAAGGTGCGCTCTCAGCTGCACTAGGGATATACAGGGACATGCGAGGGCCCTGCACAGGAGAAGGGTGCACTGCACAGGAGAAGGTGCACTCTCAGCTGCACTAAGGATATACAGGGACATGCGAGGGCGCTGCACTAGGGACATACAGCGACATGATTGGGCCCTGCACAGGAGAAGGTGCGCTGGCAGCTGCACTAGGGATATACAGGGACATGAGTGGGCCCTGCACAGGAGAAGGTGCGCTGGCAGCTGCACTAAGGACATACAGGGACATGCAAGGGCCCTGCACAGGAGAAGGTGCGCTCTCAGCTGCATTAAAGACATACAGGGACATGAGAGCGCCCTGCACAGGAGAAGATGCGCTCGCAGCTGAACTAGGGACATACAGGGACATGAGAGGGCCCTGTACAGGAGACGGTGCGCTCGCAGCTGCACTAAGGACATACAGGGACATGAGAGGGCCCTGCACAGGAGAAGGTGTGCTCTCAGCTGCACTAGGGACATACAGGGACATGCGAGGGCCCTGCACAGGAGAAGGTGCGCTCGCATCTGCACTAGGGACATACAGGGACATGAGAGGGCCCTGCACAGGAGAAGGTGCGCTTGCAGCTGCACTAGGGGCATACACGGACATGAGTGAGCCCTGCACAGGAGATGGTGCGCTCTCAGCTACACTAGGGATATACAGGGACATGCGAGGGCCCTGAACAGGAGAAGGTGCGCTCGCAGCTGCACTAAGGATATACAGGGACATGCGAGGACCCTGCACAGGAGATGGTGCGCTCTCAGCTACACTAGGGATATACAGGGACATGCGAGGGCCCTGCACAGGAGAAGGTGCGCTCGCAGCTGCACTAGGGATATACTGGTACATGCGAGGGTCCTGCACAGGAGAAGGTGCGCTCTCAGCTGCACTAGGGATATACAGGGACATGATAGGGCCCTGCACAGGAGAAGGTGCGCTCTCAGCTGCACTAGGGATATACAGGGACATGAGAGGGCCCTGCACAGGAGAAGGTGCGCTCGCTGCTGCACTAGGGATATACAGGGACATGCGAGTGCCATGCACAGGAGAAGGTGCGCTCTAAGCTGCACTAAGGATATACAGGGACATGAGAGGGCCCTGAACAGGAGAAGGTGCACTTGCAGCTGCACTAAGGATATACAGGGACATGAGAGGGCCCTGCACAGGAGAAGGTGCGCTCTCAGCTGCACTAGGGATATACAGGGACATGATAGGGCCCTGCACAGGAGAAGGTGCGCTCTCAGCTGCACTAAGGATATACAGGGACATGAGAGGGCCATGCACAGGAGAAGGTGCACTCTCAGCTGCCCCAGGGATATACAGGGACATGATAGGGCCCTGCACAGTAGAGGGTGCACTCTCAGCTGCACTAAGGATATACAGGGACATGCGAGGACCCTGCCCAGGAGATGGCGCGCTCTCAGCTACACTAGGGATATACAGGAACATGCGAGGGCCCTGCACAGGAGAAGGTGCACTCGCAGCTGCACTTAGGATATACAGGGACACCAGAGGGCCCTGCACAGGAGAAGGTGCGCTCGCAGCTGCACTAAGGATATACAGAGACATGAGAGGGCCCTGCACAGGAGAAGGTGCGCTCTCAGCTGCACTAGGGATATACAGGGACATGAGAGGGCCCTGCACAGGAGAAGGTGTGCTCGCAGCTGCACTAGGGATATACAGGGAGATGCGAGGGCTCTGCACAGGAGAAGGTGCGCTCTAAGCTGCAATAAGGATATACAGGGACATGAGAGGGCCCTGCACAGGAGAAGGTGCACTTGCAGCTGCACTAAGGATATACAGGGACATGAGAGCAGGAGAAGGTGCGCTCTCAGATGCACTAGGGATATACAGGGACATGAGAGGGCCCTGCACAGGAGAAGGTGCGCTCGCAGCTGCACTAAGGATATACAGGGACATGAGAGGGCCATGCACAGGAGAAGGTGCACTCTCAGCTGCCCCAGGGATATACAGGGACATGATAGGGCCCTGCACAGTAGAGGGTGCGCTCTCAGCTGCACTAAGGATATACAGGGATGTGCGAGGACCCTGCACAGAAGAAGGTGCGCTCGCAGCTGCACTAGGGATATACAGGGACATGCAAGGACCCTTCACAGGAGAAGGTGCGCTCTCAGCTGCACTAGGGATATACAGGGACATGATAGGGCCTTGCACAGGAGAAGGTGCGCCCTCAGCTGCTCTGAGTTTATACAGGGACATGAGAGGGCCATGCACAGGAGAAGGTGCACTCTCAGCTGCCCCCGGGATATACAGGGACATGATAGGGCCCTGCACAGTAGAGGGTGCGCTCTCAGCTGCACTAAGGATATACAGGGACATGCAAGGACCCTGCACAGGATATGGCGCGCTCTCAGCTACACTAGGGATATACAGGGACATGCGAGGGCCCTGCACAGGAGAAGGTGCACTCGCAGCTGCACTAAGGATATACAGGGACACGAGAGGGCCCTGCACAGGAGAAGGTGCACTCTCAGCTGCACTAAGGATATACAGGGACATGCGAGGGCCCTGCACACGAGAATCTCGCTCGCAGCTGCACTAAGGATATACAGGGACATGAGAGGGCTCGCACAGGAGATGGTGCGGTCTCAGCTGCACTAGGGATATACAGGGACATGAGAGGGCCCTGCACAGGAGAAGGTGCGCTCGCAGCTGCACTAGGGATATACAGGGACATGAGAGGGCCCTGCACAGGAGAAGGTGTGCTCGCAGCTGCACTAGGGATATACAGGGACATGCGAGGGCCCTGAAGGTGCACACTCAGCTGCACCAAGGATATACAGAGACATGTGAGGGCCCTGCACAGGAGAAGGTGCACTCTCAGCTGCACCAGGGATATATAGGGACATGATTGGGCCCTGCACAGTAGAGGGCGCGCTCTCAGCTGCACTAAGGATATACTGGGACATGCAAGGACCCTGCACAGGAGATGGCGCACTCTCAGCTACAGTAGGGATATACAGGGATATGCGAGGGCCTGCACAGGAGAAGGTGCACTCGCAGCTGCACCAGGAGAAGGTGCACTCGCAGCTGCACTGAGGATATACAGGGACATGAGAGGGCCCTGCACAGGAGAAGGTGCGCTCGCAGCTGCACTAAGGATATACAGGGACATGAGAGGGCCCTGCACAGGAGAAGGTGTGCTTGCAGCTGCACTAGGGATATAAAGGGGCATGCGAGGGCCCTGCACAGGAGAAGGTGCGCTCTAAGCTGCACTAAGGATATACAGGGACATGAGAGGGCCCTGCACAGGAGAAGGTGCACTTGCAGCTGCACTAAGGATATACAGGGACATGATAGGGCCCTGCACAGGAGAAGGTGCGCTCTCAGCTGCAGTAAGGATATACAGGGACATGAGAGGGCCATGCACAGGAGAAGGTGCACTCTCAGCTGCCCCAGGGATATACAGGGACATGATAGGGCCCTGCACAGTAGAGGGTGCACTCTCAGCTGCACTAAGGATATACAGGGACATGCGAGGACCCTGCACAGGAGATGGCGCGCTCTCAGCTACACTAGGGATATACATGGACATGCGAGGGCCCTGCACAGGAGAAGGTGCACTCGCAGCTGCACTAAGGATATACAGGGACATGAGAGGGCCCTGCACAGGAGAAGGTGCGCTCTCAGCTGCACTAGGGATATACAGGGACATGAGAGGGCCCTGCACAGGAGAAGGTGTGCTCGCAGCTGCACTAGGGATATACAGGGAGATGCGAGGGCCCTGCACAGGAGAAGATGCTCTCTAAGCTGCACTAAGGATATACAGGGACATGAGAGGGCCCTGCACAGGAGAAGGTGCACTTGCAGCTGCACTAAGGATATACAGGGACATGAGAGCAGCAGAAGGTGCGCTCTCAGATGCACTAGGGATATGCAGGGACATGAGAGGGCCCTGCACAGGAGAAGGTGCGCTCTCAGCTGCACTAGGGATATACAGGGACATGCGAGGGCCCTGCACAGGAGAAGGTGCGCTCTCAGCTGCAATAAGGATATACAGGGACATGAGAAGGCCATGCACAGGAGAAGGTGCACTCTCAGCTGCCCCAGGGATATACAGGGATATGATAGGGCCCTGCACAGTAGAGGGTGCGCTCTCAGCTGCACTGAGTTTATACAGGGACATGAGAGGGCCATGCACAGGAGAAGGTGCGCTCTCAGCTGCACTAGGGATATACAGGGACATGATAGGGCCTTGCACAGGAGAAGGTGCGCTCTCAGCTGCACTGAGTTTATACAGGGACATGAGAGGGCCATGCACAGGAGAAGGTGCACTCTCAGCTGCCCCTGGGATATACAGGGACATGATAGGGCCCTGCACAGTAGAGGGTGCGCTCTCAGCTGCACTAAAGATATACAGGGACATGCAAGGACCCTGCACAGGATATGGCGCACTCTCAGCTACACTAGGGATATACAGGGACATGCGAGGGCCCTGCACAGGAGAAGGTGCACTCGCAGCTGCACTAAGGATATACAGAGACACGAGAGGGCCCTGCACAGGAGAAGGTGCACTCTCAGCTGCACTAAGGATATACAGGGACATGCGAGGGCCCTGCACACGAGAATCTCGCTCGCAGCTGCACTAAGGATATACAGGGACATGAGAGGGCTCGCACAGGAGATGGTGCGGTCTCAGCTGCACTAGGCATATACAGGGTCATGAGAGGGCCCTGCACAGGAGAAGGTGCGCTCGCAGCTGCACTAGGGATATACAGGGACATGAGAGGGGCCTACACAGGAGAAGGTGCGCTCGCAGCTGCACTAGGGATATACAGGGACATGCGAGGGCCCTGAAGGTGCACACTCAGCTGCACCAAGGATATACAGGGACATGCGAGGGCCCTGCACAGGAGAAGGTGCACTCTCAGCTGCACCAGGGATATATAGGGACATGATAGGGCCCTGCACAGTAGAGGGTGCGCTCTCAGCTGCACTAAGGATATACTGGGACATGCAAGGACCCTGCACAGGAGATGGCGCACTCTCAGCTACACTAGGCATATACAAGGATATGCGAGGGCCCTGCAAAGGAGAAGGTGCACTTGCAGCTGCACTAAGGATATACAGGGACACGAGAGGGCCGTGCACAGGAGAAGGTGCACTCTCAACTGCACTAAGGATATTCAGGGACATGAGAGGGCCCTGCACAGGAGAAGGTGCACTCGCAGCTGCACTGAGGATATACAGGGACATGAGAGGGCCCTGCATAGGAGAAGGTGCGCTCGCAGCTGCACTAAGGATTTACAGGAACATGAGAGGGCCCTGCACAGGGGAAGGTGTGCTCGCAGCTGCACTAGGGATATAAAGGGACATGCGAGGGCCCTGCACAGGAGAAGGTGCGCTCTAAGATGCACTAAGGATATACAGGGACATGAGAGGGCCCTGCACAGGAGAAGGTGCACTTGCAGCTGCACTAAGGATATACAGGGACATGAGAGGTCCCTGCACAGGAGAAGATGCACTCTCAGCTGCACTAGGGATATAAAGGGACATGAGAGGGCCCTGCACAGGAGAAGGTGCGCTCGCAGCTGCACTAGGGCTATACAGGGACATGCGAGGGCCCTGCACAGGAGAAGGTGCGCTCTCAGCTGCACTAGGGAGATACAGGGACATGATAGGGCCCTGCACAGGAGAAGGTGCGCTCTCAGCTGCACTAAGGATATACAGGGACATGAGAGGGCCATGCACAGGAGAAGGTGCACTCTCAGCTGCCCCAGGGAGATACATGGACATGAAAGGGCCCTGCACAGTAGAGGGTGCGCTCTCAGCTGCACTAAGGATATACAGGGACATGCGAGGACCCTGCACAGGAGATGGTGCGCTCTCAGCTACACTAGGATATTCAGGGATATGCGAGGGCCCTGCACAGGAGAAGGTGCGCTCGCAGCTGCACTAGGGATATACAGGGACATGCGAGGGCCCTGCACAGGAGAAGGTGCGCTCTCAGCTGCACTAGGGATATACAGGGACATGATAGGGCCCTGCACAGGAGAAGGTGCGCTCTCAGCTGCACTGAGTTTATACAGGGACATGAGAGGGCCATGCACAGGAGAAGGTGCATTCTCAGCTGCCCCAGGGATATACAGGGACATGATAGGGCCCTGCACAGTAGAGGGTGCGCTCTCAGCTGCACTAAGGATATACAGGGACATGCAAGGACCCTGCACAGGATATGGTGCGCTCTCAGCTACACTAGGGATATACAGGGACATGCGAGGGCCCTGCACAGGAGAAGGTGCACTCTCAGCAGCACTAAGGAAATACAGGGACATGCGAGGGCCCTGAACAGGAGAAGGTGCACTCGCAGCTGCACTAAGGATATACAGGGACACGAGAGGGCCCTGCACAGGAGAAGGTGGACTCGCAGCTGCACTAAGGATATACAGGGACACGAGAGGGCCCTGCACAGGATAAGGTGCGCTCTCAGCTGCACTAGGGATATACAGGGACACGATAGGGCCCTGCACAGGAGAAGGTGCACTCGCAGCTGCACTAAGGATATACAGGGACACGAGAGGGCCCTGCACAGGAGAAGGTGCACTCTCAGCTGCACTAAGGATATACAGGGACATGCGAGGGCCCTGCACAGGAGAAGGTGGGCTCGCAGCTGCACTAAGGATATACAGGGACATGAGAGGGCACTGCACAGGAGAAGGTGCGCTCGCAGCTGCACTAAGGATATACAGGGACATGAGAGGGCCCTGCACAGGAGAAGGTGCGCTCGCAGCTGCACTAGGGATATACATTGACACGATAGGGCCCTGCACAGGAGAAAGTGCGCTCGCAGCTGCACTAAGGATATACAGGGACATGCGAGGGCCCTGCACAGCAGAAGGTGCGCTCTCAGCTGCACTAGGGATATACAGGGACATGCGAGGGCCCTGCACAGGAGAAGGTGCGCTCTCAGCTGCACTAAGGATATACAGGGACATGCGAGGGCCCTGCACAGGAGAAGGTGCGCTCGCAGCTGCACTAGGGATATACAGGGACACGAGAGGGCCCTGCACAGGAGAAGGTGCACTCGCAGCTGCACTAAGGATATACAGGGACACGCGAGGGCCCTGCACAGGAGAAGGTGCGCTCGCAGCTGCACTAAGGATATACTGGGACATGAGAGGGCCCTGCATAGGAGAAGGTGCGCTCTCAGCTGCACTAGGGATATACAGGGACACGAGAGGGCCTGCACAGGAGAAGGTGCACTTGCAGCTGCACTAGGGATATACAGGGACATGCGAGGGCCCTGCACAGGAGAAGGTGCGCTCTCAGCTGCACTAGGGATATACAAGGACATGATTGTGCCCTGCACAGGAGAAGGTGCGCTTGAAGCTGCACTAAGGATATACAGGGACATGCGTGGGCCCTGCACAGGAGAAGGTGCGCTCTCGGCTGCACTAGGGAAATACAAGGACATGATAGGGCCCTGCACAGGAGAAGGTGCGCTCTCACCTGCACTAAGGATATACAGGGACATGCGAGGGCCCTGCACAGGAGAAGGGTGCACTGCACAGGAGAAGGTGCACTCTCAGCTGCACTAAGGATATACAGGGACATGCGAGGGCGCTGCACTAGGGACATACAGCGACATGATTGGGCCCTGCACAGGAGAAGGTGCGCTGGCAGCTGAACTAGGGATATACATGGGCATGAGTGGGCCCTGCACAGGAGAAGGTGCGCTGGCAGCTGCACTAAGGACATACAGGGACATGCAAGGGCCCTGCACAGGAGAAGGTGCGCTCTCAGCTGCATTAAGGACATACAGGGACATGAGAGCGCCCTGCACAGGAGAAGATGCGCTCGCAGCTGAACTAGGGACATACAGGGACATGAGAGGGCCCTGTACAGGAGACGGTGCGCTCGCAGCTGCACTAAGGACATACAGGGACATGAGAGGGCCCTGCACAGGAGAAGGTGTCCTCTCAGCTGCACTAGGGACATACAGGGACATGCGAGGGCCCTGCACAGGAGAAGGTGTGCTCGCATCTGCACTAGGGACATACAGGGACATGAGTGGGCCCTGCACAGGAAAAGGTGCGCTCGCAGCTGCACTAGGGACATACAGGGACATGAGAGGGCCCTGCACAGGAGAAGGTGCGCTTGCAGCTGCACTAGGGGCATACACGGACATGAGTGAGCCCTGCACAGGAGATGGTGCGCTCTCAGCTACACTAGGGATATACAGGGACATGCGAGGGCCCTGAACAGGAGAAGGTGCGCTCGCAGCTGCACTAAGGATATACAGGGACATGCGAGGACCCTGCACAGGAAATGGTGCGCTCTCAGCTACACTAGGGATATACAGGGACATGCGAGGGCCCTGCACAGGAGAAGGTGCGCTCGCAGCTGCACTAGGGATATACTGGTACATGCGAGGGCCCTGCACAGGAGAAGGTGCGCTCTCAGCTGCACTAGGGATATACAGGGACATGATAGGGCCCTGCACAGGAGAAGCTGCGCTCTCAGCTGCACTAGGGATATACAGGGACATGAGAGGGCCCTGCACAGGAGAAGGTGCGCTCGCAGCTGCACTAGGGATATACAGGGACATGCGAGTGCCATGCACAGGAGAAGGTGCGCTCTAAGCTGCACTAGGGATATACAGGGACATGAGAGGGCCCTGAACAGGAGAAGGTGCACTTGCAGCTGCACTAAGGATATACAGGGACATGAGAGGGCCCTGCACAGGAGAAGGTGCGCTCTCAGCTGCACTAGGGATATACAGGGACATGATAGGGCCCTGCACAGGAGAAGGTGCGCTCTGAGCTGCACTAAGGATATACAGGGACATGAGAGGGCCATGCACAGGAGAAGGTGCACTCTCAGCTGCCCCAGGGATATACAGGGACATGATAGGGCCCTGCACAGTAGAGGGTGCACTCTCAGCTGCACTAAGGATGTACAGGGACATGCGAGAACCCTGCACAGGAGATGGCGCGCTCTCAGCTACACTAGGGATATACAGGAACATGCGAGGGCCCTGCACAGGAGAAGGTGCACTCGCAGCTGCACTTAGGATATACAGGGACACCAGAGGGCCCTGCACAGGAGAAGGTGCGCTCGCAGCTGCACTAAGGATATACAGAGACATGAGAGGGCCCTGCACAGGAGAAGGTGCGCTCTCAGCTGCACTAGGGATATACAGGGACATGAGAGGGCCCTGCACAGGAGAAGGTGTGCTCGCAGCTGCACTAGGGATATACAGGGAGATGCGAGGGCTCTGCACAGGAGAAGGTGCGCTCTAAGCTGCACTAAGGATATACAGGGACATGAGAGGGCCCTGCACAGGAGAAGGTGCACTTGCAGCTGCACTAAGGATATACAGGGACATGAGAGCAGGAGAAGGTGCGCTCTCAGATGCACTAGGGATATACAGGGACATGAGAGGGCCCTGCACAGGAGAAGGTGCGCTCGCAGCTGCACTAGGGATATACAGGGACATGCGAGTGCCCTGCACAGGAGAAGGTGCGCTCTCAGCTGCACTAAGGATATACAGGGACATGAGAGGGCCATGCACAGGAGAAGGTGCACTCTCAGCTGCCCCAGGGATATACAGGGACATGATAGGGCCCTGCACAGTAGAGGGTGCGCTCTCAGCTGCACTAAGGATATACAGGGACGTGCGAGGACCCTGCACAGAAGAAGGTGCGCTCGCAGCTGCACTAGGGATATACAGGGACATGCAAGGACCCTTCACAGGAGAAGGTGCGCTCTCAGCTGCACTAGGGATATACAGGGACATGATAGGGCCTTGCACAGGAGAAGGTGCGCTCTCAGCTGCACTGAGTTTATACAGGGACATGAGAGGGCCATGCACAGGAGAAGGTGCACTCTCAGCTGCCCCCGGGATATACAGGGACATGATAGGGCCCTGCACAGTAGAGGGTGCGCTCTCAGCTGCACTAAGGATATACAGGGACATGCAAGGACCCTGCACAGGATATGGCGCGCTCTCAGCTACACTAGGGATATACAGGGACATGCGAGGGCCCTGCACAGGAGATGGTGCACTCGCAGCTGCACTAAGGATATACAGGGACACGAGAGGGCCCTGCACAGGAGAAGGTGCACTCTCAGCTGCACTAAGGATATACAGGGACATGCGAGGGCCCTGCACACGAGAATCTCGCTCGCAGCTGCACTAAGGATATACAGGGACATGAGAGGGCTCGCACAGGAGATGGTGCGGTCTCAGCTGCACTAGGGATATACAGGGACATGAGAGGGCCCTGCACAGGAGAAGGTGCGCTCGCAGGTGTACTAGGGATATACAGGGACATGAGAGGGCCCTGCACAGGAGAAGGTGTGCTCGCAGCTGCACTAGGGATATACAGGGACATGCGAGGGCCCTGAAGGTGCACACTCAGCTGCACCAAGGATATACAGAGACATGCGAGGGCCCTGCACAGGAGAAGGTGCACTCTCAGCTGCACCAGGGATATATAGGGACATGATTGGGCCCTGCACAGTAGAGGGTGCGCTCTCAACTGCAGTAAGGATATACTGGGACATGCAAGGACCCTGCACAGGAGATGGTGCACTCTCAGCTACAGTAGGGATATACAGGGATATGCGAGGGCCTGCACAGGAGAAGGTGCACTCGCAGCTGCACTAAGGATATACAGGGACACGAGAGGGCCGTGCACAGGAGAAGGTGCACTCTCAGCTGCACTAAGGATATTCAGGGACATGAGAGGGCCCTGCACAGGAGAAGGTGCACTCGCAGCTGCACTGAGGATATACAGGGACATGAGAGGGCCCTGCACAGGAGAAGGTGCGCTCGCAGCTGCACTAAGGATATACAGGGACATGAGAGGGCCCTGCACAGGAGGTGTGCTTGCAGCTGCACTAGGGATATAAAGGGGCATGAGAGGGCCCTGCACAGGAGAAGGTGCGCTCTAAGCTGCACTAAGGATATACAGGGACATGAGAGGGCCCTGCACAGGAGAAGGTGCACTTGCAGCTGCACTAAGGATATACAGGGACATGAGAGGGCCCTGCACAGGAGAAGGTGCGCTCTTAGCGGCACTAGGGATATAAAGGGACATGAGAGGGCCCTCCACAGGAGAAGGTGCGCTCGCAGCTGCACTAGGGATATACAGGGACATGCGAGGGCCCTGCACAGGAGAAGGTGCGCTCTCAGCTGCACTAGGGATATACAGGGACATGATAGGGCCCTGCACAGGAGAAGGTGCGCTATCAGCTGCACTAAGGATATACAGGGACATGAGAGGGCCATGCACAGGAGAAGGCGCACTCTCAGCTGCCTCAGGGATATACATGGACATGATAGGGCCCTGCACAGTAGAGAGTGCGCTCTCAGCTGCACTAAGGATATACAGGGACATGCGAGGACCCTGCACAGGAGATGGTGCGCTCTCAGCTACACTAGGGATATACAGGGACATGCGAGGGCCCTGCACAGGAGAAGGTGCGCTCGCAGCTGCACTAGGGATATACAGGGACATGCGAGGGACCTGCACAGGAGAAGGTGCGCTCTCAGCTGCACTAGGGATATACAGGGACATGATAGGGCCCTGCACAGGAGAAGGTGCGCTCTCAGCTGCACTGAGTTTATACAGGGACATGAGAGGGCCATGCACAGGAGAAGGTGCACTCTCAGCTGCCCCAGGGATATACAGGGACATGATAGGGCCCTGCACAGTAGAGGGTGCGCTCTCAGCTGCACTAAGGATATACAGGGACATGCAAGGACCCTGCACAGGATATGGCGCGCTCTCAGCTACACTAGGGATATACAGGGACATGCGAGGGCCCTGCACAGGAGAAGGTGCACTCGCAGCTGCACTAAGGATATACAGGGACACGAGAGGGCCCTGCACAGGAGAAGGTGCACTCTCAGCTGCACTAAGGATATACAGGGACATGCGAGGGCCCTGCACAGGAGAAGGTGCACTCGCAGCTGCACTAAGTATATACAGGGACACGAGAGGGCCTTGCACAGGAGAAGGTGCACTCGCAGCTGCACTAAGCATATACAGGGACACGAGAGGGCCCTGCACAGGATAAGGTGCGATCTCAGCTGCACTAGGGATATACAGGGACACGATAGGGCCTTGCACAGGAGAAGGTGCGCTCGGAGCTGCACTAAGGATATACAGGGACACGTTAGGGCCCTGCACAGGAGAAGGTGCGCTTTCAGCTGCACTAGGGATACGCAGGGACATGCGAGGGCCCTGCACAGGAGAAGGTGCACTCGCAGCTGCACTAAGGATATACAGGGACACGAGAGGGCCCTGCACAGGAGAAGGTGCACTCTCAGCTGCACTAAGGATATACAGGGACATGCGAGGGCCCTGCACAGGAGAAGGTGGACTCGCAGCTGCACTAAGGACATACAGGGACATGAGAGGGCACTGCACAGGAGAAGGTGCGCTCGCAGCTGCACTAAGGATATACAGGGACACGAGAGGTCCCTGCACAGGAGAAGGTGCACTCTCAGCTGCACTAGGGATATACAGGGACACGAGAGGGGCCCTGTACAGGAGAAGGAGCGCTCGCAGCTGCACTAGGGATATACAGGGACACGCGAGGGCCCTGCACAGGAGAAGGTGCGCTCTCAGCTGCACTAGGGATATACATTGACACGATAGGGCCCTGCACAGGAGAAGGTGCGCTCGCAGCTGCACTAAGGATATACAGGGACATGCGAGGGCCCTGCACAGGAGAAGGTGCGCTCACAGCTGCACTAGGGATATACAGGGACATGCGAGGGCCCTGCACAGGAGAAGGTGCGCTCTCAGCTGCACTAGGGATATACAGGGACACGAGAGGGCCCTGCACAGGAGAAGGTGCACTCGCAGCTGCACTAAGGATATACAGGGACACGCGAGGGCCCTGCACAGGAGAAGGTGCGCTCGCAGCTGCACTAAGGATATACTGGGATATGAGAGGGCCCTGCACAGGAGAAGGTGCGCTCTCAGCTGCACTAGGGATATACAGGGACACGAGAGGGCCCTGCACAGGAGAAGGTGCACTTGCAGCTGCACTAGGGATATACAGGGACATGCGAGGGCCTTGCACAGGAGAAGGTGCGCTCTCAGCTGCACTAGGGAAATACAAGGACATGATAGGGCCCTGCACAGGAGAAGGTGCGCTCTCAGCTGCACTAAGGATATACAGGGACATGCGAGGGCCCTGCACAGGAGAAGGTGCGCTCTCAGCGGCACTAGGGATATACAGGGACATGCGAGGGCCCTGCACAGGAGAAGGGTGCACTGCACAGGAGAAGGTGCACTCTCAGCTGCACTAAGGATATACAGGGACATGCGAGGGCGCTGCACTAGGGACATACAGCGACATGAGTGGGCCCTGCACAGGAGAAGGTGCGCTGGCAGTTGCACTATGGATATACAGGGATATGAGTGGGCCCTGCACAGGAGAAGGTGCGCTGGCAGCTGCACTAAGGACATACAGGGACATGCAAGGGCCCTGCACAGGAGAAGGTGCGCTCTTAGCTGCACTAGGGATATAAAGGGACATGAGAGGGCCCTGCACAGGAGAAGGTGCGCTCGCAGCTGCACTAGGGATATACAGGGACATGCGAGGGCCCTGCACAGGAGAAGGTGCGCTCTCAGCTGCACTAGGGATATACAGGGACATGATAGGGCCCTGCACAGGAGAAGGTGCGCTATCAGCTGCACTAAGGATATACAGGGACATGAGAGGGCCAAGCACAGGAGAAGGTGCACTCTCAGCTGCCTCAGGGATATACATGGACATGATAGGGCCCTGAACAGTAGAGGGTGCGCTCTCAGCTGCACTAAGGATATACAGGGACATGCGAGGACCCTGCACAGGAGATGGTGCGCTCTCAGCTAAACTAGGGATATACAGGGACATGCGAGGGCCCTGCACAGGAGAAGGTGCGCTCGCAGCTGCACTAGGGATATACAGGGACATGCGAGGGACCTGCACAGGAGAAGGTGCGCTCTCAGCTGCACTAGGGATATACAGGGACATGATAGGGCCCTGCACAGGAGAAGGTGCGCTCTCAGCTGCACTGAGTTTATACAGGGACATGAGAGGGCCATGCACAGGAGAAGGTGCACTCTCAGCTGCCCCAGGGATATACAGGGACATGATAGGGCCCTGCACAGTAGAGGGTGCGCTCTCAGCTGCACTAAGGATATACAGGGACATGCAAGGACCCTGCACAGGATATGGCGCGCTCTCAGCTACACTAGGGATATACAGGGACATGCAAGGGTCCTGCACAGGAGAAGGTGCACTCGCAGCTGCACTAAGGATATACAGGGGCACGAGAGGGCCCTGCACAGGAGAAGGTGCACTCTCAGCTGCACTAAGGATATACAGGGACATGCGAGGGCCCTGCACAGGAGAAGGTGCACTCGCAGCTGCACTAAGGATACACAGGGACACGAGAGGGCCCTGCACAGGAGAAGGTGCACTCGCAGCTGCACTAAGGAAAATCAGGGACACGAGAGGGCCCTGCACAGGATAAGGTGCGATCTCAGCTGCACTAGGGATATACAGGGACACGATAGGGCCTTGCACAGGAGAAGGTGCGCAAGCAGCTGCACTAAGGATATACAGGGACACGTTAGGGCCCTGCACAGGTGAAGGTGCGCTTTCAGCTGCACTAGGGATACGCAGGGACATGCGAGGGCCCTGCACAGGAGAAGGTGCACTCGCAGCTGCACTAAGGATATACAGGGACATGAGAGGGCCCTGCACAGGAGAAGGTGCACTCTCAGCTGCACTAAGGATATACATGGACATGCGAGGGCCCTGCACAGGAGAAGGTGGACTCACAGCTGCACTAAGGATATACAGGGACATGAGAGGGCACTGCACAGGAGAAGGTGCGCTCGCAGCTGCACTAAGGATATGCAGGGACACGAGAGGTCCCTGCATAGGAGAAGGTGCACTCTCAGCTGCACTAGGGATATACAGGGACACGAGAGGGGCCCTGTACAGGAGAAGGTGCGCTCGCAGCTGCACTAGGGATATACAGGGACACGCGAGGGCCCTGCACAGGAGAAGGTGCGCTCTCAGCTGCACTAGGGATATACATTGACACGATAGGGCCCTGCACAGGAGAAGGTGCGCTCGCAGCTGCACTAAGGATATACAGGGACATGCGAGGGCCCTGCACTGGAGAAGGTGCGCTCTCAGCTGCACTAGGGATATACAAGGACATGATAGGGCCCTGCACGGAGAAGGTGCGCTTGCAGCTGCACTAAGGATATACACGGACATGCGTGGGCCCTGCACAGGAGAAGGTGCGCTCTCAGCTGCACTAGGGAAATACAAGGACATGATAGGGCCCTGCACAGGAGAAGGTGCGCTCTCAGCTGCACTAAGGATATACAGGGACATGCGAGGGCCCTGCACAGGAGAAGGTGCGCTGTCAGCTGCACTAGGGATATCCATGGACATGCGAGGGCCCTGCACAGGAGAAGGGTGCACTGCACAGGAGAAGGTGCACTCTCAGCTGCACTAAGGATATACAGGGACATGCGAGGGCGCTGCACTAGGGATATACAGCGACATGAGTGGGCCCTGCACAGGAGAAGGTGCGCTGGCAGCTGCACTAGAAATATACAGGGACATGAGTGGGCCCTGCACAGGAGAAGGTGCGCTGGCAGCTGCACTAAGGACATACAGGGACATGCGAGGGCCCTGCACAGGAGAAGGTGCGCTCTCAGCTGCATTAAGGACATACAGGGACATGTTAGCGCCCTGCACAGGAGACGGTGCGCTCGCAGCTGCACTAAGGACATACAGGGACATCAGAGGGCCCTGCACAGGAGAAGGTGCGCTCTCAGCTGCACTAGGGACATACAGGGACATGCGAGGGCCCTGCACAGGAGAAGGTGCGCTCGCATCTGCACTAGGGACATACAGGGACATGAGTGGGCCCTGCACAGGAGAACGTGTGCTCGCAGCTGCACTACGGACATACAGGGACATGAGAGGGCCCTGCACAGGAGAAGGTGCACTCGCAGCTGCACTAGGGACATACAGGGACATGAGTGAGCCCTGCACAGGAGAAGGTGCGCTCGCAGCTGCACTAGGGACATACAGGGACATGAAAGGGCCCTGCACAGGAGAAGGTGCGCTCGCAGCTGCACTAGGGACATAGAGGGACATGAGGGGGCCCTGCACAGGAGATGGTGCACTCTCAGCTACACTAGGGACATACGGGGACATGAGTGGTCCCTGCACAGGAGAAGGTGCACTCTCAGCTGCACTAAGGATATACAGGGACATGCGAGGGCCCTGCAGAGGAGAAGGTGGACTTGCAGGTGCACTAAGGATATACAGGGACATGAGAGGGCCCTGCACAGGAGAAGGTGCACTCGCAGCTGCACTAAGGATATACAGGGACACGAGAGGGCCCTGCACAGGAGAAGGTGCGCTTGCAGCTGCACTAGGGATATACAGGGACACGCGAGGGCTCTGCACAGGAGAAGGTGCACTCTCAGCTGCACTAGGGAGATACAGGGACATGATAGGGCCCTGCACAGGAGAAGGTGCGCTCTCAGCTGCACTAAGGATGTACAGGGACATGCGAGGGCCCTGCACAGGAGAAGGTGCGCTCTCAGCTGCACTAGGGATATACAGGGACATGCGAGGGCCCTGCACAGGAGAAGGTGCGCTCGCAGCTGCACTAGGGATATACAGGGACACGAGAGGGCCCTGCACAGGAGAAGGTGCAATCGCAGCTGCACTAAGGATATATAGGGACACGCAAGGGCCCTGCACAGGAGAAGGTGCATTCACAGCTGCACTAAGGATATACAGGGACATGAGAGGGCCCTGCACAGGAGAAGGTGCGCTCGCAGCTGCACTAGGGATATACTGGGACATGCGAGGGCCCTGCACAGGAGAAGGTGCGCTCTCAGCTGCACTAGGGATATACAAGGACATGATAGGGCCCTGCACAGGAGAAGGTGCACTCTCAGCTGCACTAGGATATACAGGGACATGAGAGGGCCCTGCACAGGAGAAGGTGCGCTCGCAGCTGCACTAGGGATATACAGGGACATGCGAGGGCCCTGCACAGGAGAAGGTGCGCTCTCAGCTGCACTAAGGATATACAGGGACATGCGAGGGCCCTGCACAGGAGAAGGTGCGCTCTCAGCTGCACTAGGGATATACAGGGACATGTGAGGTCCCTGCACAGGAGAAGGGTGCACTGCACAGGAGAAGGTGCACTCTCAGCTGCACTTAGAATATACAGGGACATGCGAGGGTGCTGCACTAGGGATATACAGCAACATGAGTGGGCCCTGCACAGGAGAAGGTGCGCTGGCAGCTGCACTAGGGATATACAGAGACATGAGTGGGCCCTGCACAGGAGAAGGTGTGCTGGCAGCTGCACTAAGGACATACAGGGACATGCGAGGGCCCTGCACAGGCGAAGGTGCGCTCTCAGCTGCATTAAGGACATACAGGGACATGAGAGCGCCCTGCATAGGAGAAGGTGCGCTCGCAGCTGTACTAGGGACATTGAGGGACATGAGAGGGCCCTGCAGAGGAGAAGGTGCGCTCGCAGCTGCACTAGGGCCATACATGGACATGAGGGGGCCCTGCACAGGAGATGGTGCGCTCTCAGCTGCACTAGGGACATACAGGGACATGCGAGGGCCCCGCACAACAGAAGGTGTGCTCGCAGCTGCACTAGGGACATACAGGGACATGAGAGGGCCCTGCACAGGAGAAGGTGCACTCGCAGCTGCACTAGGGACATACAGGGACATGAGTGAGCCCTGCACAGGAGAAGGTGCGCTCGCAGCTGCACTAGGGACATACAGGGACATGAAAGGGCCCTGCACAGGAGAAGGTGCGCTCGCAGCTGCACTAGGGACATAGAGGGACATGAGGGGGCCCTGCACAGGAGATGGTGCACTCTCAGCTACACTAGGGACATACGGGGACATGAGTGGTCCCTGCACAGGAGAAGGTGCACTCTCAGCTGCACTAAGGATATACAGGGACATGCGAGGGCCCTGCAGAGGAGAAGGTGGACTTGCAGGTGCACTAAGGATATACAGGGACATGAGAGGGCCCTGCACAGGAGAAGGTGCACTCGCAGCTGCACTAAGGATATACAGGGACACGAGAGGGCCCTGCACAGGAGAAGGTGCGCTTGCAGCTGCACTAGGGATATACAGGGACACGCGAGGGCTCTGCACAGGAGAAGGTGCACTCTCAGCTGCACTAGGGAGATACAGGGACATGATAGGGCCCTGCACAGGAGAAGGTGCGCTCTCAGCTGCACTAAGGATGTACAGGGACATGCGAGGGCCCTGCACAGGAGAAGGTGCGCTCTCAGCTGCACTAGGGATATACAGGGACATGCGAGGGCCCTGCACAGGAGAAGGTGCGCTCGCAGCTGCACTAGGGATATACAGGGACACGAGAGGGCCCTGCACAGGAGAAGGTGCAATCGCAGCTGCACTAAGGATATATAGGGACACGCAAGGGCCCTGCACAGGAGAAGGTGCATTCACAGCTGCACTAAGGATATACAGGGACATGAGAGGGCCCTGCACAGGAGAAGGTGCGCTCGCAGCTGCACTAGGGATATACTGGGACATGCGAGGGCCCTGCACAGGAGAAGGTGCGCTCTCAGCTGCACTAGGGATATACAAGGACATGATAGGGCCCTGCACAGGAGAAGGTGCACTCTCAGCTGCACTAGGATATACAGGGACATGAGAGGGCCCTGCACAGGAGAAGGTGCGCTCGCAGCTGCACTAGGGATATACAGGGACATGCGAGGGCCCTGCACAGGAGAAGGTGCGCTCTCAGCTGCACTAAGGATATACAGGGACATGCGAGGGCCCTGCACAGGAGAAGGTGCGCTCTCAGCTGCACTAGGGATATACAGGGACATGTGAGGTCCCTGCACAGGAGAAGGGTGCACTGCACAGGAGAAGGTGCACTCTCAGCTGCACTTAGAATATACAGGGACATGCGAGGGTGCTGCACTAGGGATATACAGCAACATGAGTGGGCCCTGCACAGGAGAAGGTGCGCTGGCAGCTGCACTAGGGATATACAGAGACATGAGTGGGCCCTGCACAGGAGAAGGTGTGCTGGCAGCTGCACTAAGGACATACAGGGACATGCGAGGGCCCTGCACAGGCGAAGGTGCGCTCTCAGCTGCATTAAGGACATACAGGGACATGAGAGCGCCCTGCATAGGAGAAGGTGCGCTCGCAGCTGTACTAGGGACATTGAGGGACATGAGAGGGCCCTGCAGAGGAGAAGGTGCGCTCGCAGCTGCACTAGGGCCATACATGGACATGAGGGGGCCCTGCACAGGAGATGGTGCGCTCTCAGCTGCACTAGGGACATACAGGGACATGCGAGGGCCCCGCACAACAGAAGGTGTGCTCGCAGCTGCACTAGGGACATACAGGGACATGAGTGGGCCCTGCACAGGAGAAGGTGCGCTCGCAGCTGCACTAGGTACATACAGGGACATGAGAGGGCCCTGCACAGGGAAAGGTGCACTCGCAGCTGCACTAGGGACATACATGGACATGAGGGGGCCCTGCACAGGAGATGGTGCGCTCTCAGCTACACTAGGGACATACAGGCACATGAATGGTCCCTGCACAGGAGAAGGTGCACTCGCTGCTGCACAAAGGACATAGAGGGACATGAGAGGGTCCTGCACAGGAGAAGGTGCACTCTCAGCTGCACTAAGGGCATACATGGACATGAGAGGGCCCTGCACAGGAGAAGGTGCACTCGCAGCTGCACTAAGGATATACAGGGACACAAGAGGGCCCAGCACAGGAGAAGGTGTGCTCTCAGCTGCACTAGGGATACACAGGGACACGAGAGGGCCCTGCACAGGAGAAGGTGCGCTCGCAGCTGCACTAGGGATATACAGGGACACGCGAGGGCCCTGCACAGGAGAAGGCACGCTCTCAGCTGCACTAAGGACATACAGGGACACGAGCGGGCCCTGCATAGGAGAAGGTGCACTCTCAGCTGCCCTAAGGATATACAGGGACACGAGAGGGCCCTGCACAGGAGAAGGTGCACAGGGACATGCGAGGGCCCTGCACAGGAGAAGGTGCACTGTCCGCTGCACTAAACCACGGGTACAGAGATGCTCAACGTGGCCACGGCGAGGCGTCTTTCCACACATCTAGGCCGCAGCTACTACCACCTCTAACGTCAAGGTGGACTGAAAATGAACACACACAGACATGCAAACCACAATGCAGTATTCACTTACGATTCACACTGTGTGTCATTTCCTGCAACCGCCCAACTTTTTTTTTCTTAAAGCTACGTTCGCTGAGAGTTGGCTCATAACAAGCTTTGAAGATTGAACTGCAACTTTAAACCTGTTCCCCTGCCAGGGATGTGCTTCATGGCAGCTTTGCTCAATGCCAAATAAAGATGCACTTTCTGTAACCCCCTCATGTGCCAGTGTATTTTATATTGGTTTGTCTCTTCTCGTCTGGCTGTGCTTGATTATGCATTGTGTTTTTGGGGTATGCTGAGTTGTGGTTAGGTTGCATTATGCTTCAGTTTAGTTTTGGCTGATTTTGCAAAGTCTGGGTTTTGTTGTGCGTCACTCGCTCATATTTGGGTTTTGTGTTGATACATTTGCTCTGTGTTGTGTTACCTTGGTTATGTTATCTTTGAGCTTGTTTGGGGGATGCTTTCATGTAGTTATGCTGGACTTGATGTGGTTATGCTTGAGTTGTTTGTGTGTGATATGGTTATGCTGGCCTTGATGTGGTTTTGCTTGGCTTGCTTGTGTGTGATGTGGTTATGCTTGGCTTGTTTGTGTGTGATGTGGTTATGCTTGGCCTTGATGTGGTTTTGCTTGGCTTGCTTGTGTGTGATGTGGTTATGCTTGGCTTGCTTGTGTGTGATATGGTTATGCTTGGCTTGCTCGTGTGTGATGTGGTTATGCTTGGCTTGCTTGTGTGTGATATGGTTATGCTTGGCTTGCTCGTGTGTGATGTGGTTATGCTTGGATTGTTTGTGTGTGATGTGGTTATGCTTGGCCTGTTTGTGCGTGATGTGGTTATGCTTGGGTTGTTTGTGTGTGATTTGATTATGTTTCACCTCTGCTTTGTTGATTCTTTTAAGCATGAGTTTGGTTTTGTAACTGGTTTTAGGACTTGGTTGATGCCACCTGCTTTATAACACAGGAGAAGAGGTACCGGCTCTGCCAACCTGAGCGCCTTCCGGTACCCCTCGCAACTCTACAGCTCACCATCTGTGGTGGAAGACACCAGCCTTGACTTACACAGAGGGCCGTAGGAGGTCCTGGGGCTCGGGGCGGAACCTGCTGAGTGATGTCAACCTGGAGTGGGCCTATGAAGGAACAATCTGGGCCTACTCTCTCTTCCTATGACCCAGAAAGAGGTCATACAGTGTTTCCTAAGCAAGCAGATATGCAATGTATTCTGGTGTTCACCTGCATGCATGCTGCCGGAGAGCCCATGTGGCCTGTTAACCCCTGGGAGCAAGAGTGGATTGCAAGTCCCTGTTTACTGCACCCCATTAGCTGCACAGTCTTCCATAGAGGAAAGCACAACTCATTGATGACAGCGTCACAAAGACAGTTTGCAGAGAAGACTGTGAGGCTCACCCGCATTCACAAGCCGAAGCTTCGGGGAAAGACACCTGGAAAAAACCCAAACATCATTAATACTTGGCACTTTTACCCACCGGTGGTACCAGGTAAGAGTCTGAGGACCACCTGATGACTCCAAAGTGGCATGTGGCCTGCCCAGAAATACAGGAGAGTACACATGGAAGAATCGTAGTTCCATTGGGCCCCAGCTATTCAGTAGGCCGGATCAATGTTCCCACAAAGGTGCTCCCGATTCCCCAACTGATTTCCCTGTTACTGACCAGGGAGCCGTACAGAAAGGGGATAGAAGAGGAGGGAGGTGTGGGAAGACGGACAGCAAGCACGAGTGGAGGGTGAGAAAGGAGCAAAGAGCAGGTAGAGGCACGGAAGCCAGGAGGGCGAGCGCTGGTGGAAGAAGATGGGAAGTCAAGAGAGTAAGGGAAAGTTTTCTGAGCGAGCCAGGCGCGACCACAAGTGGGCTCAAAGAGTACACCTGGAGAAAGGAGGAAGTAAAAAGAAGGAACAACTGCAAAAGGGAGGAAGGTAGAGATAGGAAGCAACAAGAAGGGAAGGAAACATCTGGAAGGAGGAGAGAAGTTAGCCTGTGAGAATAAGGAGGATGTGGTAGAAAGAGCCCAGAGAGCAGAATATGAACTGGGAGCTGGCTAAGACTAACGGGCCAGAGAGGACTAGAGATGATAATGGGTGGAAGGAGGAAGTGAGAGCTGGTACAAACTGCGTGAGACAAGTCACGCGAGATCCTGCCCTCAGGCTATAATGATGATTTCCTGAAACTCCACCCATGACAGACGGGCAGGAAATGGACGATCATCTGACCAATGTTGCCTCTGCTTCTTTGTGGCAATAGAAGGCAATTGTATGCACTTATTTTAGTCATGTGCACAGTGGAGCGATGTGGATTCTACCAGTCATTATTATTTGCCAACACAAAAAAACGTAGAGTGATTTCCCCTTCATAAGGGCAGTGTATTCAGAGTCAGGGAGTGGGGCTGTTTCCTTAAGCGACAGACCGGCCGCAGCCACGCCACTACCATAAGCCAAGGCATAACCCCACCTGTGCAGATACCTACAGCAGGCGATCAGCATACACCAACTTCCCAAATACAGCCTCAAATGCCCCAAAATTGCCATCAGAGGCCTTGTATAGTATAGCCTAGCAGGTGCTGTCATCCCATGCTAAGCGCGGCCTCAAATACCTCTGAAATATATGAGGGGGGGGGTCATGCTGTTTGTTCATTTCTGCGTCATGTTAATGAAGCACCCACCAAAAGAAAGAAGAGGCCATGAGGAAAGTGCACAGTAGTTTCGGTAGCCGGAAGTAATTTGTGTGATTGTTTTAGTATTTTGTATTTCTATTCATCTGAAGGACAAAGATGTCAATTTCGACCAGAAATGACTTGCGATGACACATTTACAGATGGCAAAGTCATGATAGGAGGCACTGGGGAATCCCCTATGCCCTGCCCATATGACTGCAGTGGAGCAGAGTTAATAGGGGAGCAGTTATGTGAGGGCTTTCAAAGTGTTCTTTGAGGTGTTTACAGTCTTTGCCATAATTCTGCATTTGGATTTTGAACTTCATTGTTTTGTTGCCATTGACACAATAAACACAAATGAAAGTCTATTCAACTCATGCGCTTGCGTCTTGAACAACATATTGAATGAAACGGTTGCACCTGAAACAGGTAACAAACATCCATTGTTGAATAAAAATGAAGAACTGAACGTATAACACTATTGCTATAATTAATTGCGTATCTGAACTATTAATATGGCCATTTTTGAGCCGCCATTGACTTCACAGTGTAGAGGAGGAGCCAAAAGCCTCTACCGGAAGTCCTGCCCGTAAATTGCCTATATGTTGGGAACCGGAAATAGTGACAAAGGCGACACCTGTAATGATGCCAATAACTCGAGCAGCCTTTGAAGCAAAGTGCCCATTGAGAAAAGCCTTCTTTATGTTTCCACGAAGAGCTGACAGCCTCTTGGGGAAGATCCCTGAAGAGCGAGAGAAGATGGACGAAAGAACAGACTGGTGATGTCACATGATGTAAAGTGACACACTGAGAAGAGATAACAGAAGAGAAAGTAAAGAGAACATATAGAATCTGGTGATGAAGTAAGAATCCAGTAAACGTTCACATGTAAAATGACAATTGCACGTGTGGAAGAGCACGGAAGACAATGCAAACCATTTTATAATTGTACAGACGCTGTAAACGCAAGTAGACTAAGTAATCATAAACACTGGCTATATGTAGTGAATAGATTGCGGAGCTGCACCAAGGTATATATATATATACATAAGAAATCTGGATGTTCCACATCGTGTATTAGCAAACTGGGATCCCATGAGCAGGGAAGTCGAAAGTGTGGCGCAGTTAACAAAAGTAGCTGATGAGCAAGAAAGAATCCAAGAGGGCTTGGTTGGCCCAGTGTCAAAAGGCAAGTGCGCCGAGAACTGGTTGTCTAGCTTCAAGGGATACAATGAATGCAAGAGACGGGCCAAGCCACTGTCAAGGTACAGCAAAAAGACAATGAGTGCCAAGTTGTATTCGTTTTAAAACCATTAAATAGAGAGATGAAGCTCGAAACGTAGTCTCCAGTCATGTGACCTAGATGGAAATAGACTTGGGCAGACGATGCTGAGACGAGAAGATAAGAGCATGCTCACACTCCCTTTTTATTCCCAGAAGTTGTGAGGCTCGCAAGGCCATGTTCAAAGACTAATTGAATGACAGAAAGAAAGAGTGATGATATATATTGGGCTAATTGGGTGAGGAGGCATGGTCAAGCCCAACCCACCAACACCTGGCTTACCAGCTTGCGTGCTGCTAGCAAGTGGAATATTCCAGAAGGGTACAAGCATGCCAACCAATTATAGAGGGCCACGTATCAAAGAGCCCTATAGTTTGTGAACACCAATAAACCGCAGTGTATTTTATGACTATGATGATGACTTGCACTAGAGGTGGGCTTAGTTGCCCACCTGACAATAGAGATCCAATCACAACCCCATACTCCATAGAAAGTATATGTAGATGTTTCCCGTTATCCAACCACAATCCAGTTTAAGTTTTTACAGTTTGCTACGTAGTGTGATGTCTGTGATAACGAAGTTTTACTATGTAAATTGTTGAGACCTTGCCATGAGACGGCCGTCGATGTCCGTTTTACTCCCTGTTTTAGAGAATTGTTAATGAAACAGTGTACCTTTTGCCAACTTCCTGAGTCGATGTTTTTATTGATGTTTGAGTAACTTCTGCATCCCCATTCATACTATAAGAGCACCACCTCGTCTTAGAGGGGCTATGGGTTCAAGCGGTTGCAGGTCGGATGGTTAGATAAAGATCCATCGGTTTAGTAAGCGAAGTTTCCTGTGGAGAACGGCCAAAATAGTCAACCTTGCAAGTAAAGAAGATACAGATGGGACGGGCCCCTCTTTGATGAAATCCCTCCTGGTTTACAAAGGCGCAGAGCGGACTGAAGGCAACAGTGGCTGGATTGAATGAGGGGAGACGATACCGAGGGCCTAAAGCTAGTGGAGTAACTTTACTGAAAATTTTGGGGGGACATGACACCTGAAGGAAAGGGGCGGGTGGAGGAAGGGTGGAGGAAGGGTGAATGGTGGCTCTGAGGGATAACGCTAAACTACGACACCACAAGAGTCCTGTGCTGATGCTCTGTTATAACTTGCATAAGCCTGGTGCCGTATCATAAAAATTTCATTTTAAAGACAAGAATTCACTACATTGACAACAGTAAAAAATGCCAGTCTAGTCAATTAATAACACATACCATGCTTGCTTTATCATGATGCCCAGAATAAAGTCCTGTCACAGAAAGAAAGGGCTAGACTGGAAGCCCCAAAATCCCAGTCTGAGTTTAGCCAGGAAATATTTCATATTTGCCTTCTCAATGCCCATAAATAAGGGCTGCACATACCCATTCACCATGGACGGCATCATGGCCTTTCAACCTTTTCAAATAAAAGAGGCCTTGAGCCTCAGGGGTGGCCCCCAGCACCTTGCACATACCCATTCACCATGGATGGCATCAGGGCCTTTCAACCTTTTCAAATAAAAGAGGCCTTGAGCCTCAGGGGTGGCCCCCAGCACCTTCCCCCATGTTGCCAGTCAGCACTCAGCGGTCTTGTAACAAAGCATTATATTAATTTCTCTCTATTTTAGTTCTGGGGCTTAAAATGTGCACTTTGCAGCACTTGCATTACAAACTGCATTTTCTCTTCACACGGGATACACCCAAGTGTTATCACTTCTTTGCCTTCTAACACTGGTTGCTCGACATCAGCCACATGCTGTCAAAGATGGGTTTAGAGCTCTTTAGTGGCCATTTAGCTGCCTGGCCGCATCGAGATAATTGGCAGCTATTAACCTTATCTTTGTCACCATTGTAATGTATGCACCCCACGGGTGCCTCAGACTGTTTTTCTCTAATCAGGGGGCCCGAACCATCATGTTGAAAATGGACCTTCAGACATCGTCATTCCTGCCTGCCACCCACCTAGTTACACAACAACATAACATTCAAAAAGTTCATTCCACCCAGAATAAACAAACCATACATTATTTATCAGTCATTCAGACACAAAAGTCAACACACATATGCTTGTACACATCCGCCTACTCACACACACATGCACCCAACACCTCCATTGCAATGCAGTGTGTGCCTACAACATTCATATGTACATTACATACACAATAACAAATGCTAACAGTAGCGTAATGGCCATTGAGCAGACCATGCCTTATCCCCCCTGGCCCTGACACCCGGAATGTTGGGCATCATTGACTTAACCTGGCTGAACTACAATGCCATGGAAGGACAGGACCTGACAAACAGTTCTTTGGGAGAGGGGTGCACTTTTAACAAAGGCCAGGCAATTAGTAATAATTTAGCGCATTTTATTGTTAGCACCTGAATTTGTACCTGAATTTGTATGCATACATGTTTAGGCAATTGAAATCATGATGGGTGTCTTGGTACTTCCATGTCAGGGGAGTGTGCAGGAAATGGGAGACAGAAGGCAGCTCATTCTCACAGTTCTTAAGTGTGTGTTTCTGACACAGAGAGTCAACAGCTTTTAACATTTAAGCTGGCCAGAAAAGTCTCATTAGAATATGCCGATGCACCCACAAAGTTTGCCCCTCTCCCGGTGACTCCCGCAGTCTTGAAAAGTTAGCCCCTCACTACGAGGTGAGCCCACAGTCAGGGCCAGCCCTAGGATTTGCGGGGTCCTGGGTGGCAAAAGATATGTGGGTCCCCTCGTAGAAATGATGTAAAAACATTAGTCATTAATATCCATAGGGATCCGATAAACTGACATCCAATATCTGAATTTTAACTGTTAATATTACGGTTGTAGCAATATCAGGAGTGAGGCTTATTTTGGAGTAGCCGACCGAGTGAGCTGAATCATTTGTAGAGGTGGAGACCTCAAAAGATAATACTGTGATGAGGATGAGCGGGGCAAAGAGTAATGAAGATCACTGTTAAGTAATCCAAATATACCTAAGGTGACTGTACGTTCCAAGGATGTAAGGGCAGGGATTGGTCCTGGGCCGGACAAGGCAAAGTGCTTTTTCTGCAGGATAGTGCAATCGTAACAAAGCCTATTTACCGGAAAGATACTAAGGCAGTCGGAGTAAGGCATTCTGCAGCTCTTCAAATGTCATCAATAGGGTGCAGGTCCAAAAAAAGTGTGGGGGTTCATTAACATACGCACAGGGTCTGAACGTATCCTTCAGTGAAATATGCACATTTAATTCAACTGGCCTTTCCTAATGCAAGACAATTCAAAATAGAAATCAACATTGTCTTTTACAAAATTAATCATCAATACCCAGAGAAAAAAACGGCTAGTGGAGATTTTCCTAGATTTTCCTAGAACGCTGCTGGCAAAGCGTAAACCTTTTAACCCAAAAATCTTTATTGAAATATTCTATGGAAAGCAAAATACCAATACAAGATGTGTGCTTTGGGGACACTTTCCTGTGGTTTTGTAGGTTCAAATCCTGGTGGGCGAAAACTTGAGCAAACAAGCTTTTTTGCATGATGGCCGCCAAAACACCAAGGGGGATGGAGTCGGCACTGTGAAAAAAGTGAGCGGACGCCGTCAACCCACATATAATCTCAACTTGTACCCTGAAAATCAACACACGACCAGGGAGAACATATTCAGTCTAGCAACCTCTCGACCCACATCCATGGACCTGGTAAATAATCACAACAAATGTGCCATTTGATCCTTTCCCCTCCTCAACATGATGTTTGGCTTTCAGCAATAATCTGTTTTATAAATCAGACCTGAAAAGTACACACATCATAATTAAAAGTATTCCAGCAATATAGGAATCCTTATTGAAATATATCAAACAATAAGAGTACAAAAGTGTTATTTTTTACCCCATCTTGAAGACTACAAATACCAGAATGCAATTCCACAAAATTATAAAGAGTGGCTTGTAGGCTGTCTTTCAAGACTTAATCATAAGGAAAGATAATGTGAAATGGTAACCTTTTGCATCTTTTGACAAAGACATTCTCCCCCCAAAATAAAAATGTATTTAACACACTAAATGCTAACATATGAATACTATCAATGACTACTATGAATTGCACCCAGTTCAGCACCCTGGCAGTGGCTGCTGACTTTGAGTCAGGCTACGAGCCAGGGAGAGGAACTGAGCCGCGGAGGGTATCCCTGCCACCCGCTTTATGTAATGGACAGCCAGGCATGCGCTGTCCAATTACATCATTGATGCAGTGCCTGCACTGTGGCCCCACGGCCCTGCCCCTGCCAAAAGATGCGGGGGACAATTTGGCATGCCACAAAAGTTGGGGGGGACTTGGCCCCCCATCCCCTCTTATAATTACTATCCATGCCTAAAGCCGAAACATGAATGGTGAGTAGGCTAAGGAGAGTGGCAAACTGTGGGATGGGATTGTGGTAACATAAGGTAACAGGGTTATTTTAGTGTGTGATGAGGAACGTCAAAAATATATGATAAAGAGTTAAAGTGAGACATGTAGCATCTGAAAGCCCGGTTTTGCTTGCTCAAGGAGCGTAGAAGGTGTTGTCTTAAAATCCAAGTGGAGAGAAGTAGGCTGCGCGCAGACAGGTCTGTGAGAGAAGACAACTCAAACTCCATTGGCATATTAGGGGCTAAGTGAAAAGAGTTGTCATGACGTGCATGTGAAAGTCGATTATGTTTGTCTGTTTGTGAACTTTATGTTTAAAGAAGTGTTGGAAGAGACGGAAAGGATAGGGTGTGTTGAATAGAGGTAAAAATATATTGGGCCTCATTACAAGTTTGCTGGTCCGGAAACAACGGCACCAGTAAGCTTGCCGGTACCGTTGTTTCCAGACCGGCAAAATACAAGTTCTGCACGCGGGTGCCTTTCAGCCCACACAGTGCCAGTGCATCCGTCCTCCCCATTCCCATTGAGTCTAATGGGACTCGAATGGGAATGGGGATTCTCTTTTTCCGGTGCCCTGTCGTAGGGACCGCCGGGGCTGTAATGCCCCGGAAAGTCCCCATTGCCAGACGCTGGAAAAACAATTACTGCGGAGGCAGCCATGCCGGTATTTACCGGCACGGCTAGCGCCAGAGTCATAATGATGCCCACTATCTACCTTGGGTCATTGTCGGCGCCGACCGCAGGGTAGATTGAAAGCCTTGAGAAGTAAAGGCTTGAGCATGTGAAAGTTGACTACGTTTGTCTGTTTGTGAACTTATTCTTTTAAAGAAGTGTTGGAAGAGACAGCAAAGATAGGCTGTGTTGAATAGAGGTTAAAATATATTGGGCCTGATTACAAGTTTACCGGTCCGGAAACAGCGGCACTGGTAAGCTTGCCGGTACCGTTGTTTCCGGACCGGCAACGACAAGTTCTGCGTGCGGGTGCCTTTCAGCCTACACAGTGCCTGTGCATCCATCCTCTCCATTCCCATTGAGTCCAATGGGACTCGAATGGGAATGGGGATTTTCTTTTCCGATGCCCTGCTGTAGGGACTGCCGGGGCCGTAATGCCCTGGTAAGTCCCCATTGCCGGACGCTGAAAAAAAATATACTCCTGCCGCAGCCGTGCTGGTATTTGCCGGCCCGGCTACCGCCAGAGTCATCATGAGGCACATTATCTACCTTGGGTCATTGTCGCCCGCCGATCGCAGGGCAGATTGAAAGCATTGAGAAGTAAAGGCTTGAGAGCAGCGAGTGTGGAGCATTCTTATATTCGTTATTTTTTGGAAACGTATTGTGTGTAAACGCTGGTAAGAATAGACAGTCAATTGAGACTTGCCAAAATGGGAGAAATCACACCATTGATGCATATGTGCAAAACCTTGCCGAAACACATGCCCAAGATCAAACAGTATAGTGCAGGATGGGTAAAAGGCACTGCAGATAAGATGTTCATGCCATAGCCACAAGGGAGATCACTGTCAAAAGCAGTATTAAAGCACATGACCACATATTTGCACGCAACATTCACGGGAAAGAAGTTAGAGAAAAGGTTAGCTATTTTAGAGCTCTGGAAGATGTATCAGGAGGAGTGAGAGGATCCGCCCCCTGAGGAATGGCTGCTTAACCGGAGCAAGGAGAAGGGTGTTGAGCCTTCTGCTACCCCTGCCCCATCGGAAGTAAACAGCGATAGTATGTAAGGTATAGAACTATATCCATTGAGAGAACTGAAAGCAGTGACAGGGTATAGTAATCCAATATATGAGCCACCTGCGTATAGCAGTGGTGACAGTTCAGACGAGAGTAAGAGAAAGGAAGAAATCTTTAAGGCCTTGCAGAACAAGGAGGAAAAAAAAGAATGATCAAACGTGACCACAGATATAGAACGAGAGATTAAGAGATGGAAAGGAGAAAAGGAGAAAAGGATAAAGCTGACAAGATAATGCGTGTACAGAACAAATGGATGGGTGGACAGATATTGCTTAAACTTGATGGGAAAAGCATTGATGAAGTTAGGCAAGGGGAAGACCAATCCGAACAAGATAAAAAAAGACAAAGAACAAGAAAGAAGGTTGAAGGAAGATGAGAATAAAAGAAAGAATAGATAGCGGCAAGAACAAATGTATCAGGAGGAACAGGAAAGAAAGGAAGAAAGGGCAGAGGAGCAAAGAAAGTACGACAATAGGTGGAGAGCACTTGAAGAACAGGACAGCCTAGAAAAGAAGAGAGAAGAGGAAGAACAGAAATTGTGAGATAAAAGAGGAAGAACAGGTTAAATGGGAAGCAAAAAAAACAAAGGAAATTAGACGATGAAATGGAACGAAAAAGGAGACAAAGGGAACGCGACATTGAGCATATTCGAAAAGGGGTTATTGGAACCATGTCAAGCGATATTATGGAGCCATATAGAGAAGTTTCTCCCGCCACAAGGAGCAACGGCAGAACCACTTGGAATAAACCTAGAGGAGTTTGCTCCATTAAAGGAGGCAATGCCAGGACCATCTAGGGTAAACCTACATGAGATTTTTGAGATAGGAAGCATCGGAGACAGGATCGATAAAGTTTATCAGGAGATGAGGACCAAATAAGAATAGGGAAGCAGAGGAAAGGAAGATCGATCTATAATTGCTCAGTCGCGAGGCAAAGAAGGAAGCCGTTTAGTCTCGAGCATAGAGCCTTGTTGTTAGACAGGCTGACATAGAACAGAGATGAAAGGGATGGGAGTCAAAATGGTTGGTGACTAGATATGTGAGATGAAGAAAGGGAAACCTTCTGTGAGGAGGAGGGGAAAGACGATGTGGTCCTGAGGGATGAACACTGTTAGACAAGGAAGTGAGATGGTCAGATTAAGAACAACCTAAGGATAGAACACCAGATTGTATGTCATATCCTGAGCCCCCTAAAGGACTAGCGCATAGTGTGAAAGGAGAATCGCCACCATGTGTGAGCAGATTAAGGTCATTGCCAGGAAGAATGCGATGCAGAACCATTGTCGCTGCTATAGATAGGCAGACAATGGGAGCCAATGGCGAGTTGGGGTACACACAGTTCCCCTTATTAGAGAAAGGAGGAGCTAGGCCACAGTATATCCCATGGCCACAGATGGATAAAGATCATTGAAGATGTAAACTCCCAGTTTAATGGTGGGTGCAGGAACATGGATTTATGAACTAGAAAAAATGACAGGAGGAAATACTCTAGCCAAAGAAGACATTAAGGGTTGATGACATTTGAACACAAGCAGGTTATTCCAGTGTCACAGCACAGAATACAGCTCAGGATGGAGTGTCATTCAATAATTGTATGGCAGATGTGTGGAGAGCGATGAGGGTGCAGTATCCTGACATGTCAGATATGGGTGCAATTATGGTACATAAGATGCAAGAAGGGGAAGATCCGGGCACTGCTTCTGTGGTCCCTATGGCAAATGCAGGCTGGAAGTTTCTGTTTTGTTCACAAGCATTTCACTCCTTGCCATAACCAGTCCTCTGTTGTAATGTGCCACCTGGAATTTTAAGAAGTTCTTGTTTTGAATAACAGACACTATATTTCTCAGTATGGCTTACTGCAACCTACTGACCATTTCTGGGGTCTCCACCTGAATATACAGGAGGGATCCTGTAGGTAGGAATTGTTCCGGCACAATAGGATAGAGATGGACTAGGAGGCCAGGTGCATACACCATTTACATCCCAAGGAACCTTTTTTAGATACCGGGTGGGGGTCTCCTCAGCCCAATCTCTATCATAATACATGGGACTTCTCACATACCCACCTCTATCCATCGAGCCCCTTCTAGGATTGTCTTGCTTTTAGTTGGACCAACCTATGAGTAATTGTTCATATGTAGAGCTGTAAAGTTACGAACAACCTCATTATTTGTGGATTGCTTTCCTTAGTCCCTGCTAGTTAGGTGAGGGGGCATGGTAGGTGAAAATGTAAAACTGTCTTTCTGTGAGGTAGTGCTGTAAAGGTTCTATGATCCACTTAAAGGTCAGGCTCTCTAGCTCCTGAGTAGCATAGTTAATTTATCCTGGAAGTAATTTCCTAATGATGCATAAAATTGACCACCGGTTGGCACCTAGCTTGAGAGAGAACTGCTTCTAAACAGATGTTTGTAGCATTTATCTGCCTGCAGAATTAATGGCTGAGAGAAGTCTAGCATAATAAGGACGGGTGTACAACATAGACAACACTTCAACCCCTCGACGGCCTTCTGACTCTGACTGGTCCATCTCGGTTGATTCCATTCTGGCATCTGGAAATTGATCAGTTAATTGTCCAGCGATATTAGAGAATCATGGGAGGAATGCCTGGGGATATTCTACCAATCCGAGGAAGAAGTGTTATTCTTTTTCGAGGTTTATAGGGGAATTCTTTGCCATGGCTTCAATTTTGCTTCTTGTGATTGGACAAGATCTTTCCCAATTTGAAAACCTAAATACTTGAGAATGTAGAAGGCCTGTTTATGTTTTCCAGTATTTGCGTTTAAACTCACTTATGGAGGGTTTGTGCCACCTGATAAAGATATTGCATGTGCTCCAGCATTGCATCTTTCATGGATTCACATCCTCTTGAATATTCCCCCGTAGTTAGGCTAGGAATCCTCTGGAACATTAAAGCAGTTTACCTTTAAATTCTTAAACTGCTTGTCACTTTGGTGCTCTATTAGAGTCATTTTGGGTCATACTGCCCAATAAGGCAGGCCCCATTAACTCCACCCCTGGTGGCCATCTTCAGATTATTTAATGCATGAGAATTCCTTGAGAATTCACTCTTCTGGAAATCTGTAAATATTTGTCTATTTCAGCTAGTTTTTTCCACCTACTCTTCCAATCTGGTGCTGCATCGGTATCTGGTCATATTGTAAAAATAAAGCATTTGAATGCCATTTCGTTGAAAAAAATGTTGGCGAAATTCTATTTTTCGAATGCATTTTTTTAATGTTATATGTTTATTTTGGGTTTAGCTACTAAAAAAACAGTGTGAATAAAAAAAAAAAAAAAACAGAGGGTGCACATTCAACATTTTATTTTCCGGCATTTTTTATTCGACAAAATGACATTCGAAAAAGTGACATTCAACATAGTCACTATAAACCGATGCATCGCTTCTCGCTCACAGCAGTGAGGTTTTGGCCCATTCCATTGCCTCTGGAATTCTAATCTTCTGTTTGAGGCCTTCAGGAGTCCGTGGGGATGACAGACACAGGGAAGAAAAGCCTATTCAAGGCCTGCTTGCCATCTAACCTTAAGAACGTTTACATTGAGGATCTTCATGAAAAGTGTCTTTACTATCTTTACCCGGACCACGACTTGACTAGCTGTACCATCTGTTAGTCGTTCTCATCCAAGACCTACAAGGACCGTCCCTGCCGGGTAGTGGCATGGTTGGATGAAGGTGACAGGGCCTCCGACTCTTCCTCTGTCCGTAATTATGCCTTTGCCAGGCACAGCAGACCCCTAGAGTGCACTCCCTCTTTCAAGAGGTCGAGGTCCCATGAAGGTTCTTCCTGGGGGAAGAAGGCTACAAGGGGAGATGGATGACATGCTTGTGCTGTCCCCTTCTTCAATGTTGCCGTTGATGTCTCAATCTATGCCTACGGTCACATTGTTAACAACTTTGGCGCTGAGGGCACCGTTGTCGGCATCTTTGTCATCCAAGTCTTCTTCAGAAAAGCATTGCTCGTATAGAACTACAGTTCCTTCGTCTACGGCATCACCGTCGACGACCCTGTCTCTGACTCACTGTAGGCCTAAATCTGCATCGATGACAAAGTCCTCTTTATTGACGACCATCATCCCGCCAACGACTCCATCGAACACCTTGTGAATGGCCAAGATGACTACCTCAGCAATGAAAAACATTACTTCTGCCCTGTCTACCACTTTGTTGATGACAACATCATTGTCTAAGTCTTCTTCAATTACTTCTTCATTACCACCTAGCCCCACACCATCGCCAAGCACATCTGCATCATCCACTATGCCAGTTCAAAGGCCCTTCATCTCCACAATCCCAGGGGGAGATGCTGTGGACAGGGATGCCCCGTCAGCATTGGCTAATCTTCCAAGACCAACTCATATTTAGTTATTGTTTTCAATGACTCCTTATGCACTACCTGCAGTGACCTGTCCATTCATGGCACTGCCTGAGCAGATATTGCAGCGCCGTGCTGATACAGACATGGATGTTCCGAAGGTTGTGTCCTCCGAAGATGAAGTGTTATGTTATGTTATGTTACTTGGCATTAATATAGCGCCTTATGTATCATTGGTATGACCTCAAACCGCTGGTAGGTTGAATGCCCTCAGGGAAACGCAGTTCAAATCACTCGAGAGAGAGAGAGAGAGAGAGAGAGAGAGAGAGAGAGAGAGAGAGAGAGAGAGTGTCGTATGGTGCGTGGGCGCTCCGGATATGTGTGCAGCTGGTGTGGTTATTGCATGATAGCTGCTTCTTAGCAGTAGGTGTGGTGCTGAGGAAATCAGTTGGATGTGTTCAGTCTGGAGGGTGGACACCCAGACTGAGTTCTGGCTGCGTTAGGCCTGAGGAGATGCTTAAGCTAGCCGGTATGTGCTCAGCTAGCTGTGTTTTATTAGGATGATGAGGTGGTTGTGGGGTCATGTTAGTATGAGAACAGCTAGGCCGAATGTGTCATAGCATAGCTGTGTTCTAGTTGAGTGATGGTGTATAGGGGAAAGTAAGCATAGTAGTGAGATATGATGGTTATAAGCAAAGCGCCTGTGACCAAGCACGAGAGCAGGACAGGGGTCTTACATAGTGGCTGTGATGCTGGAAATGCATCGGAGGGACAGGGCCTCCGTATCCTTGTCCTTTACTGCTTTTTATCGTGTGTTCTGTCGTATTTTCCACGCAGGAGTTCATGTGGGACTCCTGGCGGTGCAGCTCTCTTTCTTTTGATTTGGTGAACGGACCCGTGGGACACCCTTATGGCACCCATGGGTGGGGGTACAACCCTGTGCCCCTCGTGTATGTTTTTGGACACCTGTGGGTGGCCCACAGAGCAGGGTATGGGCTGGTGGCAGCTCCATGCTGAATTTGACAGGTGCGCGGAGTATCCTCCATTTTGGGATACCCCGGCCCTGCCATTTGGATCAATTGATTCCGGATGGAAAACAAGATGGCCCCGGTGGCCTCTTGCTTTCTATTACCCATTACCTTGTTTTCCCAAAGTCCTGGGAAGCCCTGACTCTGTCCCTTCCCCCTGACTGGCTGTTGGATGGAAGTGCCATATATGGTGTTGTTGTGAAGGCCCAGTCAAACTAGCTGGAGCCTTCCCGGTGATGTATGTTGTGGGTACCTCCTGTGGGTGGGACCTGGGTGAATAGAATGTGTGAAGAATATGCATTCTGTGTTGTGGGTGTCTAGTATCTGGTGGTTGACACAATGACTGAGACAACACTGCCCGAAACCGGTATGAATGCAGCTGGGAGTGTTGAATGGCTCGGTACTTGTCCCAATACACATAACTTGTTGTGAGTGTCTGGAGAGAAGTGAATGGCCTGAATACCTTGTGTGCCTGATTGGCTGCCTGCCTGCATGAATGCCCGTAGTCGTGATTGGATTCTTGAGTGTGACCCAGCGGAATGAATGGGAGATCAACAGTATATCTGGGGACCTCTTACTGCTAGGAATCGTGTTCAGAAGCTGAAGTCTCCACTATGACGAGTAACTGGATTAACTGACGCTTGACCTTGAAGCCCTGCTGGACGAGAAGAATTGCTGTTGCTCTCCTTCACAATCTGAAAGCTGCTGTGCCTCCAAGGACTGACCCAGAGAGGACCTGGTAAGGCGCCCTCTTCCCGAGCTACGAGGGACCATCGTGCACAGCTGATCTTTGCCAACGCTCCCTTGTAGACAGACCTATGACAGGCTGCCGACCCGATACAGGGACTGATGCGGAACTCCAAGGAGAAGCACCCGGACTGTTGTCCGCCACTGTCGACGACCGCCGTCACCGACCGGAGCCGCCGTGCTCCCTTTTGCCTAAGAACTTTCATTAATCATCGGACGCTCTCGTCTGCATCGCCATCCGCTTGGCTCCCGCTGGAGAAGGCCCGACAGTCGACGCGCCGAGGAGCAACCACCGGTGGGTTTCCCGCCACCTAAAGACCGCAGAGATGCCGACGACTCGACGCCCTTGCTGGGCCACAGTTCTTCATCATCTCTTTGCGGTCCAGAACTATTGTCACTGAGGTGCCCCGCACGCCTCTTCCTTGCAGGACGCCAACGCTCTGTCGTCGACGAGCACCGCTAGGAACGAAGCTGCCACTTCCCTGCCATAGTTCACCCTGTTCACCGTCGGACGTTCAACGACCAGTGACTCCTGCCTTAAAGGGAGGGCACTCAAGAAGGGCCGTCGATTTCCTGACACCGAACACCAAGTTCCCTGACACCCCTCGACAATCCGTGGCTCCCGCCTGAAAGGGAGGCACTCAAAAAGGATCGGTCAGTGCATCGTCGGAGAACTCTACTCCACCAGGTACATTGGGGGGGTAAAACCTTAATAGGAAGAAGTAAGACTATTGAACATTTGGACTGGGCTTGTGCTATATATCTTTCTTTACAGGTTGCCCAGTTGGGGGGATCTCCACACAGAACTCCGTCTAGGTAACGGGGCCAGCATTCTGCCTATTGTTTCAACCATCTTACGTTCCTTCCTATCTCTATTGCTGGTTTACTCATTATTGATCTGTGTGACATTTTAACCGTACAGTTGATGCACTTTAATGAGATTTGATAACATTAGTGGTACCACTCTAGACGTGTATATATTTATCATTATTGACTTCCAAGTACAAAGTGCGTTATTGTGATTGTGTACATACCTTTGAATATTAATTATAAAAAGACTGTGTTTTCAGTAATACAGTGTGTGGACATTCCTTTGTGGAGGTTCGGGGGCTACACTGTACTTAAGAACCAGCCCGCATCACCTCCTGAGAAGCTAGGCCTTGATTGCTCGTTCATTGCTACCTTATAGAGAATCTTGGCTGGGGTCTGCTGTGCCTCTCCTCTACCATATAGAGAGCGGAAGTACAGACACCCCCTGCCGGTCTTTACAGTGGCACACATATATAAAGCGACAGGATGGATAGGGTAAACATGTGATACAGATAACATGGGGATACAGCGATATACAGAGATATATCCACTCCATTAATTCCATCTACTCTGTTCTTTCTATCCACTCCATTCACTCTATCCTTTCCATCCGTTCCATCCACCTTTTCCATCTGTTCTATCCGTTCAATCCTTTCCTTCTATTCCATCCTTCCCGTCAACTCGATCCATTCCATCTGCTTTGGCCGCTCCATCCACTCCATCCTTTCTATCCATTTCATCCGTTCCCTACACTCCATCCAAACCGTCCAGTCCATCCATTCCATCCACTTCATCCGGTCCATCTACTTCATCCGTTTTATCAACTTCGTCCATTCCATCCATTTCATCTATTCCATCCACTTCGTCCATTCCATCCATTTCATCCGTTCCATCCACTTCATCCGTTCCACCCACTTCATCCGTTCCATCAGCTTCATCTGCTCCTTCCACTTCGTTCGCTCCATTCATTCCATCCATTCAGTTCTCTTCATCTTTTCCATTTACTCCATCTGTTTCATTCACTTCATCGGTTCTATCCCCTCATCCGTTCAATCCCTCATCCGTTCCATCCACTCAATCAGTTCCATCCACTCTCTCCGTTCCATCCACTCTATCCGTTCCATTCAGTCTATCTGTTATCTCTACTCTATCTGTTCCATCTACTCTATCCGTTCCATCTACTCGATCTGTTCTATCTACTCTATTTGTTCCATCTATTCCATCTGTATCACTTACTCTATCCCTTTCACTCAGTCTATCCGTTTTAGTTACACTATCTGTTTTAGTCTTTCTATCTGTTCTATTGACTCCCTTTGCTATTTTATCTTTCTTTGTTCAAACAACTTTGGATTTCTGTTTATTTTGGTTATTCATTCAATCTGCTCTATGCGTCGATTGTTTAGGGGAAGAGCCAGGTTTTCAGTAATTTGCGGAAAGACAGGTAGTCTTCGGTGTGTCGAATGTGTGGTGGGAGCGAGTTCCATAGAGTGGGGGCCAAGGCTGAGAATGATGATCCTCCTAACCTGACTGAGTTGGTGTTTGGTATCACTAAAAGGAGGGCAGAGCTTGATCTTGGAGTGCGCGTGGGTGGTAGGGTTTTAGCTTGTTCTGTAGGTATAGAGGGCCAGTTTTATGCATTGCTCAGTGGGAGATGCATAAGGTTTTAAAAGTCACCCTTCGTCCAACAGGGAGCCATTGGAGGGTTCTGAGAGCTGGAGAGGTGTGGTCTCTTGGGCAAAGTGCTAGAAGCAATTTGGCTGCAGCGTTTTGTGCTCTTTGTAGTTTAATGAGGTGGTATGCTTGGACCCGGAGTAGAGGGAGATGGCATAGTCCAGTCTCGACATTACAATGTACTGGATATCGGCGAGTCTGCTATCCAGTACATTGAATTTTGAGGTAGTAATGGCAGGATTAGAGTCATTGTTGGTTTAGTGTGAGAGGGTTAGGTCAGAGTCGAGAGTGCATCCAAGGTTTTTTACTGTGTTCGAGGTGGTGGGTGGATTGCCCATGGATGATGGCCATGGTAGAGGGTGGGGGAGAAGCTCGGTGTTGCCGCACATCATGATTTTGGTTTTAGTGGGGTTTAGGAGGAGGTGGTTTGTGGTCATCCGGTGATCAATGTCGTGGAGACAGGCTGCGAGGTCGGGCTGGCAGTTGGGTCTTGAGTTGAGGATTTTAAGGATTAATTGGGTGTCATCGGTGTAGTTGTAGCGCAGGATATTGTGCAGGAAGATTATTCTTGGGAGGGTGAATAAATAGAGGTTGAACAGGAGGGCTGATAGGCATGCTCCATGTGGAACTCCAGTATTGACTGGTCGGGCGGCGGAAGCAAAGGTGGAGAGGACGGTTATTTGTTTCCTATTGTTAAGGAAGGATGCTGTCCACTTGAGGGTATTTCCCTGGATTCCTAGAGAGTGGAGGCAGTCGAGGAGGATTGAGTGGTTGATTGTGTCAGAAGCGGCCCATAGGTCTAGAACGATTATTGCAGCGCATCCCGCAGAGTCTGCAGTGTTCTTAAGGTCGTCCCAGATTGATGTCAGAGTGGTTTCGGTTCCGTGTCGAGATCTGAAGCCTGATTGTGCAGGGTCTAGGAGGTTGTTGGATTCGACAAATGCATTTAGTTGGTATTATGCGGTTTGATCGATGAGTTTAGCAAGGAACCTGGTGTTTGAGATGGGGCGGTAGTTTTTGGGGACGAGAGGGTCGAGGGAGGGTTTTTTAGAAGAGGTTTGACATGAGCAGTTTTGAAGGCGTTGGGAAAGATTCCAGAGGAGAGGGAGTCATTTATGATGGTTCTTGCATGCTCTCCTGCGCAGGTGGATGAGAATGTTTCTTTGAAGATTGAAGCGGGGCAAGAGTCTAGGGGGAAGCCAGATGGTTTCCGGGAGAAGTTTGAGAAATTGGTCTCTTGATATTGGTATGAACGAGTGGAAGGTGGGTTGAGTAGTAGTTGCCAAGGCAGGCGAGGGGGGTGACTGGTAGGGCGGGTGGACTAACTGGTGGGGACATGAGGGCCAGTTTGTTGTTGAGAGAATTTGTTCTGTCGAGAGCAGTGGTGTAGAAGTGGAGAGAGAGAGAGTCTCAGAGTGAGTGAGATGGGGTCGATTGGGTGGTGGTACAATATGGTTTGGTGAATTCAGAAATTATTTTGTGGAGTTCCTTGCTGGGGTTTTCACAGTTGAGAATTGAGAGTTGCAGTGGACTTTTTTTGCTTACCAGGTTTTGGCTTTGTAGTGAGGATGGTGCCGGGCCAGGGTGGATCTACCTAGGATGGTTTTATCTTTCCGCCATTTGCGTTCGAGGGATTTATACAGTTGTTTTGCAACTAGAGTGGAGTTGAGTGGAGAAATCTGTGCCTCCCATTGCTGCCATGCTGCATCCAGCTCCACCAAAGTGAGGCCTTCCTCTACAAGGCCCTGTTCAACCTTCTCCAGTGACACCTCATCCTTCTCCAATGTCACCTGTCCTGATGTGCATTCCTTCCAGCTCACGAGATGTGTCAATGGATATATTATCCACACTACAAACACTGGTTTTGGAGCTCCAGTAGCGGCTTCCTACTCCACCATTGCCTTCTCCAGCACAACCCTATTAGTTCCCTCTAAAGCAGCAGTATTCAAAGTCTGGAGGGCCGCACGCACCCACAGTCTGGGGAAAAAAAAACAGTTCTTTATTTTTTTTGTTTAGAATCTACTAGGACCATGTACCATCCAGCATTCTCGAGGGCGGAGCATTACTAGCAGGGGAGTAGTGAAATTGAACAAGCAATTTTTGGGGCATTTCAGTTTACCACTGAAAAGAATTTATGCAGCAAAGATCCGTCCATGTTACTACCCAGCGCTCTGTGTTGGCGTTTTCTGATCTTGCTCAGATTATTCAATTCCAGTGTTCATGTTGGAGGCGTGCCCTGATGGTTTCACAGTCGACCCTTGTGCTGTTAGACTGGAAGCAGGTATTCTCCCTAGTTATAGGGTTAGGGAAATGAGCATCATATAGTTATGTTCATTTGGACGACAGGAGGGGGCAATTATTGCATCTCAAGTCTGGAGGAGCATATAGAGCTGCAATCAAAGAACACAACAACAAAAGGTTAGCCCATTCTCCTCATCCCTGGAACTCTTATCACACTAATAATCCCCCAAACCTTAAGGACTAAGCTGCCACCCGGCTGACCTTGAGTTGTGGGATCCCTCTTTTCACCTTGCCAAGGTCTACACCCAAGTTTAGGTCTTGGGTAGACTACAGCTTCTCTTTATACAGGGCGCTCATCGGAAGTACCATGCCTCCCCCTGGGCCTCCCCCCTGAGTCTCTCAGTGCCAACTGCAAACTATTTGGGTTTTTACCCAACTTTGTAAACATAAATGTGCTCTAAAATGCAGCATTTTAACCCATTATTTAAAAAAATATCCCGGGGGGAAAACACCCCAAGAACCCCCCTAATTTGGTAGGCTCGGCCACTATGACATATCTGGGGGAAATATTTATGTCCCTCCACTTAAAAATTTCGCCAGCTGCCACTGCCCCTGGGACTGTGCTGAGAGAGGGGTGGGGGAGCCATGGGAAAGTGGTGGGAGCAGGGTGCGGAGAGTCCAGAGACTGTGGTGGGAGCAGGTGGGGGAGCCCAGGGAGCAGGTGGGGGAGCCCAGGGACTATACTGGGAGCAGGGTGCTGCGACAGCATGCAATAATTCATAGCCATTTGTATTTACTGTCCATTTTGCATTTTCGGGAGACCCAGCCTGCCCAAGGTTTGCTCAGGGGGGCCCAGGCCAAAAAGGTTTGAAGAACACTGCTCTAAGGGAAGGCCTGGCTCCACCCCTACCTCCTGGACCTCTTCCAGGTGCTCCACCTTTACCACCAGTCAACCTCACAGATATGAACACAGATGTGGACAACTATCTGACAGATGGTTCTCTAAGCAAACACTATACACATGAGGATCTTGTGCCAGGTGACGATGAGCTGACAGACCTACCGCCAGGAGATTCGCTGCCAGGTGAGATTGGTTCTTTCCACGCCCTTTTGTCACGAGCAACAAAGCTTTTTAATCTTCTACCTGAAGAGTAGAAAAAAGAGGGATTCCGTTGTTCACATGTAGGTGCATCTCCCCCATGTTAGCTCAGGTACCGTCTGAGAAAGATGATCTAACAGGGAATCAGGACCTTGGCAGAGACATAATGACCACGTGCCATGAGGACGGTAGCAGGGCGCATAAGTTTAGGCTAACAGTGAAGATGTCACAATATAGCACACAGTAGTATATTTTTGCTTTTCACATAACATAGGCACTGGTTGCATTATAATATTGCTTTTGCCAGTATTGTGGCACATACCATTGTATTGTCTGCATGCACTGCACTTCATATAGAGGATACAGCACATCATTTTCCATGTATCACATTGCCCACGTCTGAGCACGACCCGCAGCACACTGAGTGACACCATACTTAGTACTCCTTGCATGGAAACATGATTGCAGAAAATACATGGTGCATGGTGCCACATACCCGCATGCATCATACTTCATGAAAAACTCACAGCACATTGTTTGACAAACCTGCCCACAGCCCAGCTCATAACACCACATCTTCGAGCCACATGGCAGCTGGACAGAAGCTACATAGCACACAAGAACACTTTCATCATCTGGCGCAGCACACATGCACAGCTCACCACGTTATACTCTTTTGCATGATAGGCATGTGCACCTTTTGCTTTTGGTAGTTTTATTGTGTCTTGTGCCTGTAGGGATGCTAGGTGCTTGCCAATCTGAATAGGCCTCAGTTAAAGGCACTAAGCTGTTATGGTATATTAGGCTATAGCTGTTAGCTGAGAGCACTTGATTGAATTTCAGCTTGTCCTGCAAACAGGCTGAGAGCACAAGGGCAGGTGGGGAGGGGTGCGAGGTAGTTGGCAGCTCTTCATTGCAAGGGAAGTGTTTCTCAAGGGACAAATGCCTGGTCCCAGGCAACAATTGCTGCCTCATCTGATTGGGAAAGAATGCATATTTATGAAGGCCGCAGTGAAGGTTCTCGGGCAGCTACAATATGAAATGGGCTAAATAATATGGAGAAATTAGCAGAAATGATGGTCCAGGGGCGGTGTTCAGCGGTGGACCGGTCACATTTTCTTCTAGAAGGTCATTCATTGCAGGGAGGATACTAGAAGATGGTGTACCAGGACTGTCAACATGTAACAAGATAGGGAGTTACATAGTGCGCAGGTGCAGATGGTAGTAATGAGAAATGAATAGAGGCGGTGTGTCCCATGTTGGTCCATTGCTCATTGGTACTTCTCAGTATGACATGGCGGCACCAATTGTCTGAGGTGTCATGGTCCAATTAAAATTAAGCCCTCTATCGGTTTCCTGAGATGGGATTGGTTCATTTTTTGGGCTGACCAAAGGGGGGTTTGGCCATGCTGGGTAGGTGGTGTTCTTTTCATGACAAATAGTTTTGGAGCAATGTATCGGGTTGTTTAGGGGGCTGGTGACGACCAGCCAATAACAATGTCAGGATGATATGTTTGCTATATTTCCCTTGTGATATGTTAATGTCCTGTTTGTGGCTATGAAATGTCCAACCTGCAAGGGGCGAGTTGAGGTTGGCTTGTTCTGTTCATCTTCCCGGCCGTGATGTACGAATACATTTTATGTTTTTTCCACCATGTGGTGCACTCTGTCTTGAATTCTTGTGTATTGTTTTTTTCCCTGCTTCTGGACTTGTGTTGGGAGCGCCCGTAGCTCAACACCTTTACCAATGGTGGGAATCTGCCAGAAAATCAATGTTGGCCATTCCAGTACTAGAGGACATTTGGAACAAAATCAGCGCCCAAGTGCCTGCGCACACAACATTGCCCAGACTCAGTTGTCTCTGCAGCTGCCCGTAAGCGTTGTGCCAATTTGTCCTCTCCCTGTACAGTCCCTCCAGACAAAGAGGGAAAACAGCTGGAAGCTTTTGGCAAGGGAGTCATCTCTACCTCTGCAACAAACATCAAGGCTCACTTGCAATTCTATCCGCTACGACTGTGTACTCTGGTTCAAACTAGGACCAATGCTAGATTTTCTACCAGATGACAAGCGGGATGAAGCACTTACACTACTACATGAAGTTGAGGCGCCATCGGATCACGCCATCTCCATTGCCATGGACATAGCAGGTACGGGATTCTGCCAGATGGGCAATGGGGCAGTGTTACACCGACAAGGATGGTTGAAAGCCACCAATTTCCGTCAGGCGGTCCAGTCAAAGGTGGTTGATATGCCTTTTGACGGTATCAACCTCTTTGGAAAGAAGGTTAATGAGACCCTACAAACTGTCAAGGCCAACACAGAAAAAACCCTTTCACTTGGCAGTTTACAACACCTCTGCCAGTACTTTTGTTCAGGAAAAGCAAGGTTTTCAAGGCCTTCAAGAGACTACAGGTCATCTTACTGTCCGCAAAACATCCTGCACAGGCACCACCCAAGAGTGTTATAAGGAAGGTCTCAATCCTAGATGAAACCAGTGACGACGTGGAGCTTCCTCTAGAAGTCAAGCACCGATGCAGATCTGACCGGGCCACAACCACGACCCACACTTTGACACCCCAGTAGGCGGGTGGCTTGCCAACTTTGTTGCACATTGGAGACACATCACCAAATGGGTGCTGACCATCATTCAACAGAGACATATCCTGGAGTTCATGGGAAAATGTCCACCAATTCCACTCATCCGAATGGCGGAAAACCAACAATCTTTGCTCCTCCAAGAAGTACAGGTCCCTCCTAAAGAAAGGGGCAATCAAAGTCATACCACCTCACCTTAAGGGCACTGGAGTGTACTCCAGATACTTTCTGGTAAGGAAAAAATAAGGATGATGGAGACCCATACTAGAACTCAGGAGGCTAAACAAATTCCTCAGGTCTCAAGGTTTGCATGGTAACACTGCAACACATCCTGCACCAGTTGATACAAGGGGACTTTCTCTCCTCTCTAGACCTAGAAGATGCTTCTTTTCATATCCCCATTCATTGGCGACACAGGTGGTTCCCCCGATTTCAGGTCCAAAGAAGACATTTAAAATTCAAGGCCCTGCCCTTCGGGTTGAATTCAGTGCCAAGGGTGTTCACAAAATGCCTAGCTCAGGTGGCGACCCACCTCAGTTGTTCAGGTGTGCACGTTAATCCACATCTGGACAACAGGTTGGTGCATGCCTCATCTCTACCTCTAGTGTTGCAACGCACTGAGGATACCATCCTGTGTCTGACATCTCTGGGGTTCTCAGTGAACTCTGCAAAGTCATGCTTGCATCCTACTCAAAACACACTATCCTTGGGCTCACATCTCATCACTCATCTGCCTGGGCAGCCGATCGCATCAGTCCACTCCCTCAAGCCCTCCTGGGGATGATGTTGTCTTGCACCCCATTAATCCCTCACTGCTGACTCTAGATGAGACCACTTCAAGAGTTCCTAGACACCCGTTGGCAACAGATATCGGGAACCTGGCAAGACAAGTTCGCCTCACACCATCCTTCCGCTAAGCTCTCCAATGGCGGAATTGTCTGCGCAACTCAATATTGGCTACGCTGATAGCACAGGCCCGGACCCCACTCCACCCCTGTACAGGCCAAATGGGTGGGGTTGGTCAAATTTCACCATCGTCAGTACACCGTAGACTGGTATACCGACCATGGGGCAGAATTTCAGCCCACCATCTGTTAAGGGCCTGGAACCAACCCGAACATACAAACACGCTTTCACAAATATATATATAGATGTAGGTGGGAGAGGGATACGCAATAGTTTGCTGAACTAGAGCCCATCCTTCATCTATCCTTGAGGTCTTCGGACAGTTTTGACAAGTTGCACAGAATTGTTCAGTGTGCTGATCGTTTGCAGGTCAATAGAACCAACTTATGATTTGCTTCTGGGTTTTAAGTATACTCAGATGTATGTCCTGCGGTCAGGAGTGCGTGGGCCAATTCTAAGATAGTGTGCGTGCACTGTTTCAAAACGAGTATTTGACAGCATGTAGTCCCATTCCCTCTGGCATTATTCTCTGCTATGTATATATCCTGGTGTGTCATCCCCTGCTCCATGGCCACTTCCTGCTGAAAGGCAAGTTGAGTGTACCGGTTATTTATTTGTTCATGTCTGAATGACGCAGATGCCTGCATTTGGCTCAAAATACTTTGCAACTAACACCTTATGTGGTTGGACAGTTTCCATTTAGATTAAGATCACATTTATTTTCTCAAAAAGAGAATTGTTTTACATTTATGATGCAAAGAATTATATTTCAAAAGAAGAAATCTTCCTCACCTAAATAGTTATGTCCATGAACTGCCGAACTGCTCTTCTATAGAATGGGCATCCTGTGTTAATAATTATTCATCTTGAAAAAGGGCAGTAGATGTCAGGGGTAAATCATCTATAAGTAACAGGATGGCAACAATAACTCGCACCATACACTGCAATTTACTAGAATGCTTATTATCCCTAACGACCACACCACCAGAGCAATTGCATATTGACGTGGGAACGGATGTCGAGAATGTTAGATGTTATTCTGAATTCTTTGCAGTTTTGTTGGACTCTGCTTACTGAGCTACATCAACATAAGAGTCGGGCATGATGGCGGCTGCTGCTCGGGCACCCACAACATCACTCATTTAGCTAATACATTTTTAAAAAATGATGCTTTATCCAAAGAATCAGTGTCAGAGTATTAGTGAAGCGGAGTCACTTTTAGGGCTGGCAATCTCATCAGAACTCTTGTTGGGGTATGTGGAGAGGCCCTCGTGTCAGGGACGTCATTTCACCAAAATGCCAGGGGTAGCGCAAGTGACATCACACGACCCATGACCTCTGATAGACATCACAGGAAGTGATGTCATTTGACCCCATCCCAAAGTGACATCACAGGAAGCGGTGGAAGACGACCTTTCACCCCTTGACAAAACAGGAAGTGGCATCACATGGCATTGTTCCTAGGTACACTACAAAAAATATGGTTACATATCACTGTAATGTGATATACATTTCATACAAGAATAGATCACCATATGTGTGTTAATATCAGTGTGCATAGGCCCATATTACCAAATTACTGTGAATGCAAGCAGACGTCCAAGGCCAAATGATAATGATGTGTTATATAGCACTTACGGTTAAGCGCTTCATATAGAACAAATATACATAGAACATCACACAACCTGTGTTGGTACTCATTTATCTACATCAGAACGATGAAAGCTGAGTTGGCCTTGCCGAGATTCAAACCTGCAACCTGCAGATCAGACACACATCGCAGCAGCAATCGCTAAACCCACTGAGCTATCTTACCGGCTATAGCTATCTTATCGGCTATAGAAAAATTAGCAATTACATGTCTGAATGTTCTCAAAGTCAGAAAGCAGATTACACTCTGAAGTCGATACCATTAAACTGGTAACTGAGATTTGAAAGCCGGCCAGTTCATCTGCAGGTCTGGTGCAAAGTTGGCCACATGTCAAGCCTGCGTGGATCTACTTTTCGGGCTTCAGAGATTGGTAAAATATATACCACTGGGAGGGTTCATAACTGTGTATTAAAAAATATAGAGTAGCGCAGGGAAAGCAGTGCACTCACACGGCATCCCATACTCGGGGCATTCGTTACCTCATACATGCAAACAAACATCCTGAACAGCATGCCAGGGAGATGGGAAAGATAGACACATTACAACAAAGCATTAATTGTGGCACAATGAAATCAAGAGCCAATGTATGTGATATGGTCAAACATTTCTACGCTGTACACAAGCTTTTAGGCACAAGGATTTTGTCAAGTGACCGAGGACACCGAGATGGAATGTCTTGTGATGATCGTAACAGAGACATTGGGCCTCATTACAAGTATGGCGGTAAGGCAACAATGGCGCCGGTATCGCTACCGGCACCGTTGCTACCGTACCGCCATACTAGGACTTCTGTTCGCAGGTGCCTTTGCAGCCACCAGGTCTGACCTGGTGGCCGTACCGGCACCCGCGAGCAGAACATGATGGTAGCACCGGTACCGTTATTAACGGTACCGGTGCTACCACCATCCCCATTCCCATTGAGCCATATGGTGCTCAAATGGGAATGGGGATGTACCGGGCCCGGCACCCGCGAAAGGGCAATTACCGGGTCCGGCTGGGCCGGAATAGCCCGGTAATTGCCCATTCGCGGGTGTCGGACCCGGATGCGGGATTGGAGATAGCCTTGCCGGTGAAACCGGCAAGGCTACCTCCAACCTCATAATGAGGCCAGATGGCAGAAAAAAACATGCTATAACTGCAACTTGTGAAAAGCAAAATACATAGTCCAAAAGGGATGCTTATTATACTGTAAATGCTTTTTGGAAGTGTTTGTCTACGTTGGAAATTTGAGGTATATAAGAACAGGCTAAATCGGTGACTCGCCCCCTGAAGTGTGCTTGAATGAAATCTTTAATGAGTCCAGCAATTATTGTATAGAATTTCAGAAAGACAAATTATTAGTTATTCCTATTATTTCTTATTTTGGGTCATTGCTCAGTGTTACACTTGTGGAACCCCATGTTTTTTTAAGAGGCCTACACAAGAAAGCATGCCACTACAGAAACAAAGAGCCTCATGGGTAGCAAGGGAGGCCTCAGGCGTCGCAGTTGCGACCCCTGGCGACCCCCAAATGACATCCCTGCCTCGTGTCAATCAGCGGCTCAGTGATGCAGCAAGGGTGCATCATGGTGAAATCTCTGTTGTAGTGTTTGCCACTTTGAAGCGGCAGTGGAACTTTGTAAACTGGTTAGAGGTTTTCAAATGATGCTTTTAAGATCTTTGATTGCTTCCCTGCTGCTTGGAATATTGAAGTTCTTTTCCACGTTTGTGCAGGACAACTGTTTTCGTTTTACTTCTTTCTATTAGAATGTTTTATAATTACCATTGCAATGTTTAGATAACCTTGGCAGTTGCCCATGCTAGAAGTTTTGAACTGTACGGTTCATTGTCTTTCCACAACATCACTTTTGTGATGATTGTGCAGATTTCTTTTGTTAATTAACTTCTACCCTTGTGTGATGGAACAGAATTGTGTGAACAAACGTTCCTTTTTGATAACGGTATTACTGCCACATTTAAGGGCTGGACAAATCACAAGTTGGGCGGAAAATTACAATTTCTGGGCAATTTTTTGGGTGCTATTACCACCGGCGCAATTAACGCCAGTGGTAATAGCGTCCCCCAACCCCATTGGGTCCTATGGACCGAATCTGGATTTACTGCCGTCCTCAACTCGGGAACCGGCGCAAATTTTCCGGACCGAGTTGCAGTAATGCAAATAGCGTTCTTTGTGAAGCAATATTCATTTTCAATAAATAAACTCTAAATAAATACTAAAATGCTAAGTGTAACTACCTTTGGGCTCTGATCCTCCCACCCAGGGCGGCTTAACCAGAAATGTAGGAGCAAACCATTCTGCTGGAAGGCCGAGAAGAAAAGATTTTGGTCCATATTTTGTGAGCCTAGATTAAGGAGATTTCCTTCTTTGTCTCTTAGTTAAGGACATACAGGTAAAAAGAACTGCTGTGTAGGGTTTTGTATGTAATTGTTTTCTGTTGTAGGTGTGATGAAAATGGCATCTGCTTTGCAGGAGTAGAGGGATGAGTAGTGGCTGAAGTGCCTACTCAGCCCCACACTGCATTGTTTGCCTGACCTCACACAAGCTGCTGTTGCGACCGGATTGGCCCTATCCCTCAACTTATTTTGCCAGCAATCACCGGCAGGCGAGAGCTGGCCAACGAGGTAAGGCCTAGAGAGAAGGCCTACTTTTGACTGAGCTGGCCGAGCGTGACTCAGCGTATCTGCGTGTCGCGCTAGAAGCCTCCGCGCTTGCACACGCTCATAAGGTAACATTAGCCCATGCTTTGGTGCAATCCAATCTACCTGCCCACACAACCGTGCGGATCCCTGGCACCTACGCCTGGAGACCGTTAGACTATAGTTCTCTGTAAACTGTACTCTACCTAACCCAGCACGACCTAAATGAACACTGCATATGATCGTTAGCTCCAATGTGCCACAAATATCCTAGCATAATCCAAGTTTGTTTCACCTATTCACTCTCCTCTTAATTCCTCTCTACCATGCTAGAGTGTTAGAGCCTACTGCAATGCTAGACTGTGAGCCATCTGCCTTGCCTGATTATTAGAGCCTACTGCAATGCTAGACTGTGAGCCATCTGCCTTGCCTGATTATTAGAGCCTACTGCAATGCTAGATTGTTAGCCATCTGCCTTGCCTGATTATTAGAGCCTACTGCAATGCTAGACTGTGAGCCATCTGCCTTGCCTGATTATTAGAGCCTACTGCAATGCTAGATTGTTAGCCATCTGCCTTGCCTGATTATTAGAGCCTACTGCAATGCTAGACTGTGAGCCATCTGACTTGCCTGATTATTAGAGCCTACTGCATTGCTAGACTGTGAGCCATCTGCCTTGCCTGATTATTAGAGTCTACTGCAACGTTGGACTGTTAGCTGTCTGCCTTGCCTGTTTATTAAAGCCAACTGCAATGCTAGATTGTTAATCATCTGTCATGTCAGATTGTCAGTCTTATTCTGCTTGCATGCAATAAGATAGTAGCTACATATTCTATTACACCTAATGTGTGCCACATGCATAGCTACTCATCTTTAGACCTGTGTTCCATTCTATGACATGAGCCCGATAGCTATCTCTAAGTTCCGTCCCCTATCTTGCCTCACGCCAACGATATGCACCACACACTGCTCTACACGGTCCTACTGAGGTCAATCCTTTATACAATCACTTCACAAGATTTCACTATGTCACCTTTCCCAGGCAGGGTGACATGATCACCAGACCTTGTCCTTTAGCTCAGAGGAACATTAAACTAAGAGCGAGACTCTCAAGACTGCACAACCCCTTAACCAAAAAAATGTCAGTCAACGTTGCCTCTGGTCCTTGCAAAACCAGCAATCATCAGCACCCTCTCCAACTGAATAGCAGACTCTTCCGAGAGCCTACCTCTACCTCGAAATGTAACGTTAAAGCACAGCTATTACGGCCTCAACTAGCACAGTCTGGTATAAAGGGTGCTCTTATAAATGCCCGATCCATGGTTGCCCACGCAACAGATATCACAGACCTTTTACAAAATGAAAACATAGATTTCTTAGCGATTACTGAATCCTGGCTCCACCCTGCAGCGGGACCAGCAATTATGCTCGCCATCCCAGATAACTATACCCTCTTAAGACTAGACCGCACCTCTTCTCGAGGTGGAGGTCTTGCCATAATTGCTAAAACCAACCTTACACTGAGACTGTCCTCACCTCACGACTCAAAGTCACATGAAGCCTTAACTGCTAAGTTAAACATATATAATACGCAGTCTATATCTATCCACCTGATATATCGACCACCAGGCCCGCTAGGCTCCTTTGAGGAAGAGTTAACAAACATATTGTCTAACAACCTTAATAATCCCTCTCAGAGTATCATACTAGGGGACTTCAACCTTGGCTTCAGCGACCCCTTAGACACCAATGCCACTCAAATCAACAATTCCCTAGAGAAACTAGGCTTTACCCAAAGGATCTCAGGTCCTACCCACACTAAAGGTAGAACCCTGGACTGGATTGCTGAGCACAACTGCCCAATTACAGTCACATCTATAATACCTCAGTCCTGGTGGGACCACCACCTGATCACGTTCACACTAGAAGCCCCACCCCTTATACATACCCACAGTACAGCCCCAGCTACCCCTACTAGGAATAAAAGAAACATTACCCCGGAAAACCTCATTCCCTTAATATTGCCCACTCTTAACGCTATCCCAGACCACACAGATGCCTTTAATATGGTAGAAATGTATAACAAAGTGATGCTCTCTTCCCTTGACGTCATAGCCCCATTGAAAATATGCAAGAGCAAACCCCGTAAACATGTGAATACTTGGTTCTCTCCTCACTTAAAAGCAATCAGGCAAGAGAAACGCTGATATGAAAAAATATTGAGACTAGACCCATCAGAGATTAACAAGACTATCCTGAATAAATAAGCATCCCTTTATAAAAAATAAATCATTCTTGCTAAACAAACTTCCTACAACCTCCAAATCTCCCAAGCTAAATCTAACACCAAAGAGCTTTTCGCTATACTAAGAGAGTAGAATCCCCTATCCAAACTCCAGATTCCTGCCTCAAGGATAAAAACAGGTGCTCCGGCATACAAAATACTCTGGCTAACAAAATTACAACTTTGAAAACTAAGATCAGTAACAAAAAAAATACTCTTCTTACCTCCTCCAAACTTAGCAACCCCAACGTGACAGTGACACGATCCAGCCTAACGCCACCCCATGTAGCCATTCCCCACTTTAACTTTTGCAAAGTTTCCACCAAAGAGGTTGAAAAAGTCATCCTCACTCTCAAACCTTCAAATTGCCATGGTGACCTATGCCCCGTACAACTCATAAAAGATGCAGCTTGTGGACTCTCCCCTTTTATCACTAAACTCATAAATGCATCCTTCACGTCTGGCACCATACCCAATAACCTTAAACAATCTTGGGTCCTCCCTCTCCTCAAAAAACAAAACCTAGACACATCCATTCCCACTAATTACCGCCCCATTACCACAGTCCCTTTCCTACTTAAAATCCTCGATAAAATAGCATACCTGCAAATCCAACACTATCTCGAACACAACCACCTCCTAGGAGTCCGACAGTCAGGTTTCAGACACCAACATGGTATTGAGACTGCTCTTGTAGACCTTAAGGCACAAATAGATGAGCTGAGAGACGAGGGTAAGACAGTATTATTGCTGCTCCTCGACCTTTCAGCCGCTTTCGATCTGGTAGACCATGAGATCCTCTGCAATCACTTAAAATCAGGAGCCCACTTCTCACAAGAGGATATTGACTGGATACAGTCCTTTCGCAATAACAGAATAATGCTAGTGTTCTCCCCATTAGCAGCTGCCGACCCAATGCCTATTACTTGCGGGGTGCCTCAGGGCTCATGTGTCTCTCCCACTCTGTACAATATCTTCACAAAGCCCCTTTTCGATGATCTTGATGGTCTGAGTATCACCTACACGAATTATGCCGATGATACCCAGATCCTCAACCCGCTGACGGGGGATTATGACAAGGATTTGGCCTTTGTAAACAGAGTATACCTCATCATCCAGGCATGGCTGGCCTCACATGGTCTATGCCTGAATGATGACAAAATGGAACTCCTCATCCTGGGCACTACTGCTAATCTCAACAAACTTGCCCATAACTACTCCTCGTTTGAAATAGACAGCAATATTATTGTCGTGGCTAAGGAGGTCAAAACCTTAGGTTTTTATCTAGACCCAACACTAACATTAAAAAAACAAGTAAATGCTATGGCTTCTGCTACCTCCTATACCTGCAAACTCATCAGACCAGCCAAACCCTTCCTTTCCCCTAATAACTGTAATTCCCTAGCAAGAGCCTTGATCTTGGACTATTGCAACGCTCTATACGTAGGTAGCAATAAAAACATCACGGACAAGATACAAATCTTGCAAAACAATGCATTAAGAGCAGCCTTAAGTCTTCCGAAGAAAGCCCATATCTCTGAGACTAGAAGATCCGTCAACTGGCTTTCTACGAAAGACAAGATCCTCCTTAAATCCGCCTCCTTGACCCACAAATGCCTCCACCATTCTGCCCCTCAATACCTCATAGCGAGATTCACCAGACAATTATCCTGCCACCCCTCCAGAAAAGCTAATTCCAACCTCCTACTGGTGCCCAGATTCAAACGTACTGCAACTGGGGGAAGTAGCTTCTCTGTCAAAGCAGCACAACAGTGGAACTCGCTACCGCCATCCCTAAGGGAAGACTTGCCTTACTTACAATTCAGATCGAATCTTATTCATTGGATTAAGGAACATGATATCTAATGGAGGAGCAAGGGCGCGGGTGTTGCGGCCCATTTTTCCTCTTTTTTGAAGCCCGGGAGGGCCACCGTATCCTCGAATGGGAGGCCACGCCCCCTCCCTACATCAACTCCTCATTATCCCTGCAGGGCAGGAAGCCCGCGGGGACGCAAGGGCGCGGGTGTTGCGGCCCGTTTTTCCTTTTTTTTGAAGCCCAGAAGGGCCACCGTATCCTTGGAGGGGAGGCCACGCCCCCTCCCTACATCAACTCCTCATTATACCCGCAAGGCAGGAAGCCCGCGGGGGAGCAAGGGCGCAGGTGTTGCGGCCCGTTTTTCCTCTTTTTTGAAGCCTAGGAGGGCCACCGTATCCACGGAGGGGAGGCCACGCCCCCTCCCTACATCAACTCCTCATTATCCCCGCAGGGCAGGAAGCCCGCAGGGGAGCAAGGGCGCGGGTGTTGCCCGCCCGTAGGGTGTTCGGCACCTGGAGGGAAAGGCGTGAAACTCAGGCCAGCGCGAAAAGACAAACGGTTTCTGTGAACCCTGTATGCTGGTGGTTGCATGGGGACCAACCCTGTTGGATGGACTGGACTAGACCGGGACCGGTCTCCGAGGTGAGCCAGCTAGCCACTGTGGTGCACCTATAGTGTGGGGGGGCCCGCGGCGGGGGAAGGATGCAGTGTTTGGTGCCGCAGGTCGCCTGTGCAGAGAGGCATTCCCTGTGTTGGCTGTCGGACGGGGGGAAAAAGGAAAATCAGTGCAGACGAGTGTTTTGCACCTGTGACTGCTCGTGACTGTTTCTCAATAGGTGTAGAGCCTGTGAAGTCTGTTGGGGTGTTTACTCAGCAATTAAGCTCAGTCTTCTTAGCCAGCTCTGGGGGGATTTCGTCATGTCGTTACTAAAGTCCTTGAGGTCCTTTAAGGGCCATGCTGTGCCAAGGAAAATGGCCAGGAAACCGGCCAGCTCTATGCCATCCACCCCGCCCATGTTCTGTTACGAGTCTGCCTCTAAATTCTCCAAGTGTACCCCAGCGAGAAAGCTCCTGGCTGTTAAGAGAAGAAGTCAACTGGGAGCAACAGACAAAACAAAGACCCATATCTCGGTTCCCCTGTGCCATGATATTGACCCTGCATACCGAGGGTCCATCCACAGCATGGAGGGCATGAAAGCACCCACACCAGGAACCGAATGTGGGGAGGAACCCTCCAGTAATTTGGCTAGCATCCCAAGTCTGAACCACGTAGACACTGCTTGTCAAGAAACTCTGCCCGCCGCCATTGGGAACCCATATGCTTTGCCTTCGGCCAATAAATCTGGCACTGGCATAGTGGGGGCTTGCGATGTGTTAGTCCTCCCACCCGTATCCCTGGCACCTTTTGTACCTGTCACCCCCCCACTTAGCTCGTCCTATGGAAGGCCACTTTTGCCCCTTGTTCTTTCGTCCATAGCAGGACCTACTCTCGACTGTCCTCCCTCAGTCACTGTTTTGCCACTCTGGATCAAATGGACACAACAGAAATTGTTGGTGCAACCGAAGATAAGCTCCCGCCCAGTCCCATCGGCAGCTCCTGGAGCGAGAGCCTACTTGCAACGATCTCAGGGTCCAGTTCCTTTCTTCACTTAAGCCCATTTAGGGCCCTCAAGTCCACCACCCACGGCAGTTTTCCCCCCTCTGCTCCATCATGCAAGGAGGTGCACACTGTCGGAAGCTGCCCCTGTGCACAGGTGCTCTCTGAACTAGCAGCCATTAAAGAACTGCTTTTGGTACTGGTTGATGCCCAGGGGTGGAGTGTCATAGGTAAGGGTGGAGTGAACTCGCTGGGGGAGTCTACCAGCATGCATCATGTTGGTAAGGGACCCAACCCCCCACAGCAACCTTTGAACACGACACCCTGCGAAAGGACTGTCCATGCATTAATGAGCCCTACTCCGGATGACCAGTCGATGCACCCTGACGGTGATAGGGGACACCCTACTGGGTGTATCAAGTGAACTCTGCTGGCGGATTGTCCACCAAGCTCCCTGATAACCAATCCCCTTAGAGAGGGAGGGATTGGAGTATGTGGCTATTGTTCAAGGGTGCGCAGCCCCAAGATTCATGTATATGGGGGGGGGCAAAGAACTGCTACTGTTTTCCTGCATGAGGTACCTAAGCTGCCTGTGGGCAGGCGAGGACCAAGGGATGCCCTTTCCAATAAATGTCTCCACTGACTTTGTACAGTTGGGAATTGTCCATTTGTGGCCAGGGAAGCTATGTGGGGTGTGCTAGATTGGCCGGCGAGGGTACAAACCCCTCCAATTCTGTTAAACTGGTTTTCAGGAATGATCTAATGGCCAGGGAAGTCCTGAAAAGTTCTGAGGACTATACGCGGGCCCCGTATCGTGGGATTGCAATCAGCTCTCACCCCTATCTGGGTGCTGTTGCTCCCCCTGGAACTGTCACACATAGTAATGTCCTGTCTGGAGCAAATTGTACACCTCTGGGAAAAAGGCCCGCGGTGGGTTGTGACTGAGTGCCAAGTGTGAGTAATCAGTCTTGTGACTCTCTGGACTAGTAAAGGGACAATGTGGGATGTAATGGGGACCTTATGGGTGACTCTTTTCTCCCTCCCAGTACCTTCTGATCTATTGTATTTGGATATGGAGCTTGGATTGTAATTCCTTTTATGTGTTGTGATTTTGTTTTTCTTGTGTTTGATGGATTTTTGAAATCTGAATAAACTTGTTTGACTGACTGACTGAAATCTAATGTATTGGCATCTACCGACCTTTCAGCTATACATTAGTAAATGATGTATATTATGTATATTATACTTTTCATGTCATTACAACATTGTACCTGTTCTCATTCTGCTGTCGGGTCTAGCACTGTGACCACAGCTGGACTCCACAGTATCTATTGTAACCTACGTTATACAATCCTCTTGTTGATCCTTTGCCCTGCTACCTCCGGGTTAGGTGCGCATTACAAATAATAAAACAAACAAACAAACAAACAAACAAACACTTCCACTAAACCACTAGTGAGCACAGTAATAAAGGTAAAACAGGCACAGCCTGATAGGAACATCTCCTTCGCCTTTGGGGTATTGCAGGATGAGGGTAGGCTACACTCATCAGGAGGGGTGTGCCCTGTTACAACAGCAACTCTAGCAACAATAAGTCCAGTGGTACCCAAATAGAAGAAATGTCCAATCTAGGTTCTACAAAAATATAACATTTTAGTTGATCTATAATTACACACAACTACTAAAAACACTAATAACTCACACCCGTAAAGGAAAACACAGAGAATGTGGAATAATGAGAACTCTTGGTTTGAAAACAGGGTGCAGACAGGCAAGCATTTCAGCATCAAATGTTCAAGTTCAATGCGCATTTCTTTAAAAAGGTAGAGAGTGGGGTCTTAAAATTCACTAGGGAACATAAAGGCATGCCTAGGAGACAGAGCTGTTTCAGATACTATTCGTTCTTGTTCTGGGGGCTCAACAGTGTTGGAGCAGGCTTCTAGGATCTCCCTGAGGTGGTGATTTGGTGTCAGGTTGGAGAGGTTGTTGATTGGGCACAACATGCAGTAAAGTCCAAGCAACAGCAGCATGGCATGAAGACGTTTGGGACAGGAGGGTGATGTCCTGGTCTGTGTAGCTCATAACTGAATCGAGGCAGGAATCAGGTCCAGGGCTATTCCATGACTTCTGGGTTGGTAGGAGACCGACTCCATAGTCTCCATTGGTAACCTGAGGCCTTTCATCTGCCCTTCCCAACCTGCAGGGTTTGAAGAGTGCACTTGGAGGGGTTCTTTCACCTTCAATGAATGAAAGGAGACAGACTACCAGGCCTAAGTTGCAGGAGCCCTTGGACCCACAGCAGTTTCTCCCGAATTGTTTCATTGGGATGGGCAGGGAAAAGAGCTTTCCTCATCATTGGATCCTTCTGTCTTCACCTTTATGGCAGATGACTTTGGAATAGACTGTCTCCCCAACAGGGTTCCAGTTAAATCATTCTTGTCCAAAGATGAATCCTCTAAGGGGAGGGCCTCCCCCCTTATATAGGCAAAATGCTACCGCTGATTGGTCCAGAGCAGACTTATTGCCAAGGGTCCAATCCAGGATGTTGAATGAAAGAAATGTCTGTTGCCTTCTTATGTCACATCCAAAGTGCCTTGTCAGCAAAAAGTGGAAAGGGTGCACATCTGACATTTTGGGGAGTTCTTGCAAATCGAAAATGTTGACATTCCTTTGTTGTCTGAGCCTTTCCTCTTGGCTACACTAACTCTGCCTCTTCCTCTGTCTGCTTACTTTAAAAGGACTCCAGCACCTGGTGTGAGAGAGCAATTGCCAAGGCAGGACTGTCTTTGAATGACTGGTTCCCTGGGCACCTCCCGGGGAGGGCTTCTGTACCCTGGAGAAAGGTGCTGACTCTCCTCAAGGGGATCAATGAAGACACATCCTTGGCTGGGTTCCACATGGCTGTTGTGGCTATCCCCAGTTCTAACAGCTAATATACTCAGAACTGTCATGCCTGTGTCACTGCTGAACAAGCTGACAATAATTTTACATTCAAGGCTTGTGGGTGTATAATTGTTTAATCTCAGTAGTCACCATCCCTAAAAAGCTACCTCTGTGTGCTGGAACTTTGTGTTCCATCAACTGTGGTCAGGAATGCACATGTTACTTTTGAACCTGCCCTGTTGCCAATGCAGAACAAAAAGTGATGGCTGAAAGCTTTAGAATTAATCTTAATGTCTGGCGCAGCTCTGGGCAACCCTCCAAACCATCGTTCTTTAGCCTGCCAAGCCAATACGAAAGGGGAAAGACCATATGCAAATCAGGCTTTGTCATACTCCAAACGGGGCAGTCCAGCCCGAACTGCTAAGTCACATCCCTTCTGCACAAGACTACAAGCATCCCCAGACATGTTTCGGCCTCATTGGGCATCATCAGTGAAGAGCAGCTTGGGTCTCTAGGCCCAGCAGGCTGGGTACCCACGTTTGGGCATACCCGTCCCATTCGGGGTGACAAAAGCAAAACAAAAGATGATGACTGGAAGGTTTAGAATTAATCTTAACAGTACTACATGGGGCCCTCCTTTCATCACTGTGTTAAATTTGACAGGTGGACATGCTCCTTTTTGATCTTAGTTCCACCCCCTTTTGATATTGAGTGGATTGTCCCCCAAAACATTTGATATCAATTAGATAAGAACCCCAATATGTTTGATATAAATGTTATATCAATTTTATAAGCTCCACAATATTTTTGATAAGCCCCGAAAATGTTGATATACATTTTATAGATTTTAATATACATTTTATGTAAATGTTGATATCGATAGCACTGTTTTATATAAAATGTATATTAAAAATATATACAATTTAAATCAATTGGATATGAAGTTTATAAGAATCCCAAGAATGCGGTTCTGGAGTAGCCCCTGGCCATAGAGCCTGGTAGAGCATCCACGCGCGAAGTGAGCTCTGACAACAAGGACTATGAATCTGTGGTTGTGCAGAGTGACGCGGTTATGATGCCAGAGGGTGACCCCACCCCTCTGGGCCCATAAATAGAGCAATGGAGGCAGGGGGTAAATAGATGCAGATTATTAAGAGTCCGGTTTACATTTTGATATAACATTGATAAGTCTCCTGATGTAGGGTATAGATAAAGATGTATCAGGCCCCCTATAAATTTGTGCTCACTTTAATCAACCCTCACCATCAAACTTGATACCGCCAGTGCCTTTTCCAGGCCTACACAAAAGCACAGACTGTCGGCAATGCTTGTTTGTCATTAAATTGCATTATCAATTTAACACAGAGATCTTGAACCAAGTTAACACTGAGTCCAACCCTAACCAGCAAACGTTGTACAGGCAGTGCCTTTCCCGTGCCTACACAAAAGCACAGACTGTTGGCTTTGGCAATGCTTGTTCCTTTAATAAATTGTAATGTCATTTTAACACTGAGATCTTGAACCAAGTTGACACTGAGTCCACTACAGGAATGTCCTTAAATTAAACTCTTTACATGTATACACATTGGGATCGGTTAAGAAATATTAAAAGCATATACGAATTGCAGAGTGTCTTTTCTCTTATCATATCTGAGCACTTCAGAGCTGAAGTCTGAATGACGCCGTTTGTGTCAGGTCATGTCAGCAGGGTGCCCTTGGATAATGGCAGGTGAAAAGATTTGGGTTCTTCGTGGTTGCTGAGCACCGCTTTTAAATTGGAGCCTCTGAAGCAGCTTCAGCCCTTGTTTTGATTCGTGGCTCAACTCCTTTAAAATAAGATCTAGTATGTTGTGAAGCTCCAGGACATGCTTCTAGATGAGAGAAAGAGCAACCGCGTCCTTTGCCGTTAATGTTTGGTAGTGCTGGGAGACAGCCCAAATTAAAATAGATGTGCCTCTGCTGAGTTTAAACACCATGGGCCTCATTACGACCCAGGCGGCCACGGAATGAACAGGGCCGGTAAGGGCCCGGGCCCGTTCACTCCGGGCTGCCCTATTCCGAAGTCTGCAGCGGGACTCGCTAAGGAACGCCTGGTCAGACCAGGCGTCCTTAGCGGGACCCGCTAGAAGACGAGGATGCTAACAACGGTCCCGTCATTAACAGGCCCGTTGTTAGCATGCTCCCCATTCCCATTGATCCCTATGGGGGCTCAAATGGGAATGGGGATGTACCGGGCCTAGGTCCCGAGAAAGGGATTTACTCGGAATGGCCCGGTAAGTCCCCTTTCGCTAGACCCGGACCTGGAACCCGGTATGGAGGCACCCGGTATGGAGGCAGCTTTTAGCGGCATGGCTGCCTCCATACTCGTAATGAGGCCCCATGAGGCACATGGCCTGTCCCAGGAGCCATCTTTGCTCAGTCGACTGGTCAGCACAAGGCCCATTGCCTGTGTTGCCTGGATAATAGCTTTGAAAAATCGGGAATGTCACAAGGGGCATCTGCAGAGGATTGCGTGAAAAACGGATGGGCAGCAGAAGGTCAAATGCCCGCGCGTGTTTCCTGTCATGCTCTGGGGCTTAAGCAGTCGTTACAATGGCTGTGAAAAATTAGGCCTGTCACAATGGTATCAGCTGAGTGTCGCATGAGGTTGGATTGCAACTCCATTGTAAGACATTCAACTTCACCTATAAGCGAGCCATTGGACTGCCCCCTGTTAGAGCGCTTTGGATCTAACATTGGGATAAGACAGAGTTGGATCTTTTTTCAAGTCCGACACCTTTGGCTGAGCGCAGGGAACTGCTGGAGTCCATGCGAATATAATTAGCTAACGCAGACACAACCCCAAGGCTCAGCTTCTCAACTGGACGACGCGCACTGCAAGACTCCCGGGGACTGTTTAGGTTTTTCAATATTCAGTGTGAATAGGTTAAGCAGATAATCCTTTTAAATAGGCAAATGCCATGCTTTGCTTTATGAATATAGGCTGTCGGGGTATATTTGTTGTAAACTTTTTTTAAAACATGCGTTTGATTGTGATGCTACTTATTTGTGAAATGGGAAACCTTTGTGTGCTCCCCACGCTGTGGGGAGAAAATACAAGCCCCTACTTGTTCTGATGTAGTATGGTTTTTAAATGCATTGCGGCACAGTCCCTTGGCAAGGGTGCTGCAATTCTACTGTTTGCGCTTCACATATTTCTGAGGATTTCGTATTTTTTTGTCCAGCTGTTTTAGCAGGATTTATGATAACACATATTATTCTTAAAAGCCAAACGATGCCACATTCTCCTTTCTGCTACTCCTAAGTAAATACAGTGGCCCTCATTACGACCCTGGCGGAAAGGGGTTTACGCCGGCGTAAAGCATGGCGTACCTTTCCGTCTGACTACGAGTTCCCGTAGCGCCATGGTGATTTTTACGCCTGCTTTTTGCAGGCGGAAAAATCCATGGCGCTACGGGACTTGTTGTTAATTACGCCACCGTAATTTACGGTGGCGTAATTAACGCCTTCCCCACTCCCATTATACCCTATGGGGCAAAAATGGGAATGGGGAAGGGTAAATGGGGATTGGGGACTTACCGCCCCGCCAAGGTCGGAATGGGGCGGTAAGTCCGCCAACCACCATGGCGGAATTGGCAGCTTAGCGCCATGGACCATGGTGCAAATTGCACCATGGTTCTCCGCCAGGGTCGTAATGAGGGCCAGTTTGCCTAAGTCCTGGATGGGTCTCAAATCACGCCTACACTGCTTGGCTAAAGCCTGTGATCCTGGGCAGATCATTTTTCAATGATTTTAAATTAAAATATGTTAGCCCCAGCAAAGATGATGATCTGATAAAGAAGAAGAACACAACTGCACAGTTGTTCTTAATTATGAACAAAGCAGGAATGTTTAAATGAACCCAGCTACAAATAAATTAGAGACATTGATATTAAGTTGCAATGGGCCTCATCATGAGTTGGGTGGTATCCCGGCGGTAATACCGCCGGGGTACCGCCCAATGCTAAAAGCGCTACTGTAACTCGGTCCGGCACAATTTGCGCCAGATCACAAGTTGCGGGGGTTGGGGAGTGCTATTACTGCCGGCGGTAATTGCGCTGGTGGTAGTATCGCAGAAAATGGTAATTTTTACCTTCAGCAAAAAGATGGAGGTAAAAATACAATTTCCCGCCCAGCTTGTGATTTGGCCAGCCCTCAAATGCGCTGCTAATACCGTTACCACCACATTTAAGGGCTCAGGCCAAACTCGTGATGAGGCCCAATGTGTGTGCGTGTATTTGTGTATGTGCATGTGTTTGTGTGTATATGCTTGTGTGTTTCTGCGTGTTTGTGTGTGTGTGTGTATGTGTGTAAGAGAGAGAAATAGAGGGAGAATGCAAGTGTCATGAGAGCATTTTTATGTTCATGTGTCGTGAGCACTGGTCGAGAGCTGGGAATGTGAGCCAGAGCACAGGGAAAATATGCTTTATAGGCAAATGCTGGCATATATAGTAGGCACAGGCAGCCTTAAAAATCTGTAACCGTGGCAATTACATCATATATTGTGGGAACAGGCAAAATTCAAATGTTTTATTCTGGCAATGCTGGCATATATGGTGAGCACAAGCATAACAAAAGTGTCAGAGTAGCATATATTGGCCCCAGGAAACATGAACTTGTATTTTCAGTAGATTTAACTGCACCTATTGCACATATATAGATATTGCTGTGCCTAGTGGAATAAGCAACAATGCACTAATGACTCCTAAAGTAGCTGAAGGACAACTGGGGTTTCTCGTGGTCTCGTGCAGAAGCAATGTGATTAAGCAGTTTGGTTTGGACTGCCCTTTTTGGGGCGCACCAAGTCTGATTTGAAGATGATCTTTCCCCCTTCTGTACTGGTATGTTATGCTGAAACAATGGGCCTCCTTCGGAGTTTGCCGGGCCGGAAACAAGGATGCCAACTCACCAACACCCTTGTTTGCGGATCGGCAAACTCTGAGTCTGCCTGCCGTGGCCGCTGTGACCGATAGGTCTGACCCTGCCAGGCGCTGCGGCTACGGTGGGCAGACTGTTCATAGAAGCACTGGCACCGTTGCTAACGGCACTGGTGCTTCCGTGTCCCCATTCCCATAGAGTACCATAGGACTCTATGGGAATGGGGACTAACAATTTGCCGACGGCTGACTTCCCGGGCCGCCTGACTTGAAATCTCCCGGTGGCATTGGTTTATTACGGGTCCGGCGCCAACCTGCCGGTACCACCGGCAGGGTTACCGCCGGACCCGTAATGAGGCTCAATGATTTGGATTGTTTTGCAGAGCAATGTTAGTGGTTGTGATTTATTCTTAGCCTCCCATCCCTCACTTGTTAGTTTTGCGATATTTGGCACAGCCAGCAAGAAAATGTATTCTTGTATTGGAATTCTAGCATATATTGGGCACATCCAGCATGGCAATGTGTTTTAGAGTGGCATGGTGGCCTGGATTTGGCACATGCAGCACTGAAACGTATTCTTCCAGTGGCAATACTGGCATACATTGGATATATTTATCCATCCTCCCGGGAGGATAGCTCAGCGGCAACGTGTGCGCCTTAGAAGCAAGACGACACGAAGCAACACAAGTTCAGTCCCCGGGTGCGCTTACAAACCTCTGGGTGTTTAAGTGTGTTATAAATACGCAACTAAGACAAAAAAAAACAATTACACAACTAAAAAACAAACAATTCCTGTAACAGCGCCTCGATGTCCGCAGGCTGTGTCAGCACTTTAAAAATGCAAAATAAATAAATAAAATAAATAACGAGCCTGCAAATGTGTTGTGCAGTGGAAGTGCAGTCGTTTATTTTGCAGAGCCCACATATAAATATGTCTTACAGTGAAATGCTGCCATATATTGAGCAGAGACAGCAGGAGCACTTTACTTGTACTAGTAACTTGTACAGTCCTATGATACATTGGGCACATCCCAAATTAAATGTGTTTTACATTGGCAGGCTAGCATATTTTGGGCACATGCTACATGACGTGTGTTCTTACAGTGGCAAAGCTGCCATATATTGAGCAAATCAGGACCTGTTCGTTTTCTTTGCACAAAGCAAACATTACAATCTGTTACAGACTGCCATGTCCTAGTGGTGTGGTGACCTGTCATCTATTAGAGTTGTTAATGTTTTCTCTGACAGAGTCGATAGTAAATTCTATGGCTTTTTATCAATTTCTTTCTAAAATGTGTCATATAAAATGACAAAATCAAGCTGGCATTTAAAAAAAAAACGAATTCTCACCCTAAAGGGTTTAGGCATGCTTGCTGCACTACCTTAGGTATTTACCTGAAAAATATTGAAACTGCACCATTAGAAAAAAATCATCTGCCATCTCTGGACAGTGAGGGATGATATGATGATGGTAAAAGGACGGTCTAGTGTAAAGTGTTGCAGTAAGGGCACTGAAGGCAGATAGGGTAGTCATGGTCACTGCAGGGTGTAGTGCTCTAACCCTAAAGGAGGGCAAAGGCACACAAGATAAGATGGAGGAATAAGTGCTCTAGGTTGAATTGAGACATCCCAGACTATGAGGACTAAGAACTAATTCTGCAAGCAGTCTAAAGATAAGCATCAGGAAATGGCAGGAGGCGGAGAGAGCACATGCAGGTCTTCGCCCATTGGATCCCTGGATCAATGCGTAGACTCAAAGAAACAACACTGAAAGAAAAGAAAGCACACGTTAGTATACCATCAGAAACAGTACTGCAAGAAGGCATGGGTTATTACATTATCACACACAGTACTGAAAGAGGACAGAGGCTGTTGTGGAATCAGGAACAGCACTACAGGAAATAATGATTGCTTTAAAACCAGCACTGCAGCAAATCACATGGCAATAAACTGCACTGCAAGACTCTACAGACCACATCATCAGAACTGCATCGCAATAGCAACATAGCACATGATATCATCAGCAATCGCACCCCAAGACATACTTAAGCTTTATTGACCAGAGCCGCAGGAAATACAGGAGCTTAATGGCATCTGATCCTAGCTAGGATAACTCCTGAGGTGGTACTGGTTTAGGTGTCCTTCCAGCCCACCAAAGGCTTCCCTCTGCTTTGAGGATTACATTCCTCTGGGCTCTGGTATTCAGTGAGGCCACTAGATTGTCCTCCCTGGACTCTCTGTCTTAAATTTAAAATGGTTTTACTTGGTCCAGGGTTCCCAAGGCAACTTCCTGCTTGCGAACCTGAGTGACATCCTGTGCTTTTATACCTCAAACCTTCTCCCTGGCTCTGAGTGAGTCAGCAGAAGGCCATTGTTCTCTGGTTTTGGGTGGGCATGTGGCTCCCGCACAGGAGTCAAACACTGTGTTGGTTATTTTTCTACATTCCCAAGCATATCTCATTATCGTTTTGGGTTTGCTAGTCCCACCAGCTTCTTGGCTAGCCGGTATTTCTTTTCTTAGTCTCTAATCCTAAACATTTTGCATTTATTATCTTTTGAGGACTTTCCAGTCCAATCAGACTCCGGAGTATGGCGCCAGGCTAGCCTATGCCCAGTGCTTGATTTGTAAAATAAATATGTTCCAGGGCCGAAATATTTTCTAGCACATCTGGGACACATCGGGGCGGGCAACTCCCGGCCTAGTGCTGCCACCATTCATGGCAGTGCATATTTAGGATATAACCTATAACTCCTACCGGCTTTGTGGGTGATGGATACACTACCCATGGCAGATTTGCAATTTAAAAATAACAATTAACATAAAATAACATAACATAACATACTAGTTTAAGGAAAATGTTTGACTGATTCTTTAAACACGTCATCATTGTTAACATTTTGCTTGGATTCAATAGGCAGCAAATGGAACATGTTGACCAGCTATCCACAGAAAACAAAGTGAACATGCTTTCCTCTTTTGGTAAATTAATTGACAAATACAGGAAAAATCATTCCTGATGTGATGAACTTGCCTGTCAAACACTGCAGCAAAATCGTTGTGCATAGTTTGGCGCTCATGGCAGACACTCCTCTTAGGCAGTGGCCTTTTCCTTGGCTTTGCCCCTTTGTTGGTGCTGTTGGCTGGTGACTATCCTCCTATTGTCAACCCACCCAGCCCGCAGTAGCAGAGCGGCACCATTGTCATGCAGGATGGCTGGGGCACCCCGCATTGTCACGTTCCAAATCATTGTTATTCATGAGAACTAGCACTGTATTAACAAAACCCAAATAATGGTCTGGCAAGAGGCACAAAAGTTGTAAAGTTAAATCTTTTTTTCCTTAGAACAGGTAGCCGGATACAAGTACTTGGGTACTTTAATAGTGGATACTTTACCAAGTCTTGATCCTGATATGGAAATTAATGGTAAATTGCGCTCTCTAGTTGCCCAAGCAAGGATCCTTATGGGCAAATTTGGCAAATTTACACTTAAGCATATACTCACCTTCTATCTTCAGAAAGTGTTGCCATTCTGACTTATGGGTCAGAAGCCTGCAGTCCTAAACCTGTGGAGTGGTGGGACAGAGTTAAATCTTTGTTCTGGAAACAAGTCTTGCGTTTAATAGTGTGTACGCCTTTTCCTCTGATTCGATTCGAACTAGGTTCACTCTCAATGTTCTCTTTCGTTATTTGGAAATATTGCGCTTTTTTCCGCAAGGGTCTACTGTCATTAGAGCGTCTAGACATTTTGGGAAAAGTGGCATCACACCTTCTTAAACTAAGTCAGGTCTTTTCTAGACAATGGTGTGCTTTTACTATCAATGCACTGTCTGACGCATCTGTTGACCTGGAATTACTCTTGTCCAATGAAGCGCGAGCCAAAACAAAAATCCATCAACATGATTGGATCATAACTCAGACCAAATGCCTTAATTATAAGGACTTTGATCGAACTCTGTTCGGTCACAAGCGCTGTAGAGTAATGACCGATTATCTGGCCAAATTTCCATGTTCAAAGACTCGTCAGAAGTTTCTCCGCTTCCGTTTGAACCTTTGGCCGACCCTAGATGTTTTGGCGCGTAGAAAACAAATCACGGAGCCAGAGAATGTGTGTCGTTTTTGTAAAAATGCTGACCAAAGAGAAACGTTGGAACATTGTCTAGTTCATTGTCCAAATTTAGTCATCTTCCGAAAAAAATGTTTTGGAAATTATTTTGAAGATCAAAATGTGTATATTCAAAAGAATATGTGGCAATGTATTTTTTCATCTACATCATTAGGCATCAAAATAGCTACTGTGCAATTTTTGGATGCAATTTTTTCTGTTTAGTACTATTTGATTTAATTGAATTAATTCTATATTTTTGTACATTATTATTGTAATAATTGGACAATGTATATCCTTATATTGACTATGAAAGAAATTTTATCAATTCTAGTGTTTTGATATTTTGATACTGTGTAACATTTGAAAGGTTGATTTTATTAACCATAAAATTTTTTTAAAAGAAATTTAAAAAAAGAACTAACACTGTCCTGCCCATCTGGGTCATTAGGTTCAGGAACAACCAATGAACCGGCCCAGAATGAAGGGTCTGCACCCAGTGAACGTGGTTGTTCCTTGTTGTGTGACAACTACTGAATGACAGTTTAAATAGTAAAGTTTATGAAATCCTTACCATAATCAGAATGAGTCTGAGAAAATAAGTGCCGGGGCTGAGCCCTGGCAAACATCCCGACAAATTAAGCACTGCCTATGTCTCTTCTCTTTCTTTTAGCTCTCGGTTTTCTTTGATGTCTTTAGGTTTTGCTGCTCTCAGTCTCTAAGCCAAGGAGCACAAGGATTTTAGTTATGCTAGTCCTGATCCCAAGTTGTACCCCAAAATATGTCTCTACTGGTCCCAACTTTCAGCTCTCTGCACCACTTTTGAATGTAGGACCTCTGGGTTAGCCAATGCTGACCTTTTACTTGGGACTGACTTCTCCTCTACCATCGCCTTCCTTCACACAGGCAATTCCAGTGCAGTGTTTGATGGTAAGGCTTAATTAAAGCAAACTGAAAGAGTTCCCATGACAAAGTGTTTGGGTGGAAGGGGCGGGAACTGGGTGGAAATGGCCATAGGGATTAGCATGGTCATGGGCAATAAATGGGTGGGCAAATAACTAAACCACCCCTTACTAGCTGTGTGTTACTCTTCATATGCCATTTCGCCCTATCTGTACTCTAATGCAATAGTTTGGGCACACCTAATAGCCTAAACTAAAAATGTGGGAGGGACAATACCCTACATGATGAAGCCACATTTTTAAAAGTGCACAGATTTTTGTCGTTAGAGCAAAGAGTTGAGAATTCCAAAGTGTAGTAGTTTGATACGCAAGTCTCCATTCACTGATGCAGACTTGCGGGACCAAATGCGGTTAAAGTAATTTGTCGGTGGAGACATTTGATCCATGGGACGGGAGGGCCAATGGATTTTTTTTGGCCAAGATAATCGATGTACAGGTGCAAATTGCATTGTGCACTAAGCAGAGTGCCTTAAACCTCTCTTAGTATACCATGAAGCTAGTGCAACTAATGAAAGACTAGGAAAATACGTGTGGCTTTAAGGACCGAAATTAGACAGCAAATGAGTGTCCGTATTCTGGACCTGTTGGAGCTTACAAATTTTCATATTAGAGAAATTCAGGTAGACCTCACTACAGTTGTGAATCCTGGTAGATAACATGGCAATAAGCTGACTGTTACTGGAGAAGTACTTAAAAAACCTTCCGCAAACCTCTCAATTATCAAAGCTAGCTTGTGTGACAGATGACATAACTACAAATAATGAAAAAAAGAGTACATTCTTATACCAAGAGTTTTCACAGTTTCTACTGGATCAGGACAAAAAACAGGTATAGTGGGCCATTGATTCAAAGTACCAATGACTAACAGGATCTCGGTTTTACTGCCATTTAGTTTGAGGTGTTTGATACAGTTGTCAATCACTATTATGCATGATTTAACACACATGCATGTTGTAATTAGGCATGAGAGAATCCCAGTGACTACCCTCCATAACATGCACATGGTACTTGTTGCCAGTGGCTACTATGGAGGAGTAAATCCCAAAGATGGTTGGAAGCCTGGACCCCTCCGCACCCTGCAAGCACCAGTGGATTGTTGATCAAATCTCCTCTGCCCTGGATCTCTGAAGCATCACATGCACTATCCTCATGTGGCCTAGTCGCATCCATACCTAGCAAGCACCTTGGGAGACTCATTCAAAGCCCACACCCAAAGTCATGACGCAAGCCTAGTCTCTACCAACGAGGGAAGGCCCAATGGCTGAATCTCTGCCAACATTCATCAACTAAACATCCTGGCCCACAAGGGAACAGCTCCACTGTAGGCCAGGGTGCACCAAACTCCTCCATCCATGACATTCAGTCTCATCAATGCACGTTCAGCTGGAAACAAGGCACCCCTAATCAATTCCTTAATATCAGATCATACCTTGGACTTCACTGCTGTAACTGAGACTTGGGTCTCAAATAAAATCCTGCAACAGCTAAACACCCAATAATCACAACTACTGTTGACAAACCAGCAATAGAAGAGAGGAGGAGGCATCACTATGATAGGCCTTTATTAGCACAGCACCACCCTAACATCACCAGAAAATGTTCAACCTTTGAACGCCCAGTCACCAAAAATATACTTAATCAAAACAGTGCTATCACAGTAGAGGTGATCTAAAGACCCCAAATATAACCCAGCTGTTGTCTCTTCTTATCCACTCATCTCAATTAAATCTCTAAATTAAGAAACCAAATAATAATCTCCTGCGACTTCAGTATCACAGCTTTCCACCAAGTGGACCCTGTTGAGGCCCTTTGCCTTTTTGATAACCTCAACTTCCTTCATCAAAGCACAGGCCTTACACAATCCAAAGGCCAGTGCCTCAACTTCATTTTCAACTTCAACCTAGATATTGACCATCCAATGCCTACTCCCATTTCCTGGTGCATCCATTTCATCGTTGCTTGCAACCTTCCCTCTTCTCTATGATGCAGTCTGCCCATGGCTCATTCGTTCTCAACCTCAGGAGCCTAGAATTTAGCCAGGCCAGAAGCTGTCTTCTATATATTCACCCCAATAGATAAAATGTGACCGCTGAGCAACTTCTTAACGTGCACCTCCTTCACATCACATCTTCTCTTGAGGCCCTTGCTTCTTTGAAACCCAAGCTTCCCAAACCATCTAATCAGCAACTGAACAAATGGTTCACAGAAGACAATGTGAGAATCAAAAGGTGCAGCCACCAACTCAAATGGTGCTGGCAGAAAACAAGTCTCCCAGAAGACAAGCTCACCTGCAGGATTCATCAACGCAACCTCAAAAAAGCCCTTGCATCAGTTAAAATGAAATGTTAAAAAGGTAGCCGAAGCCCAGAAAAACCCTTAGGAGCTATTTCATTTGTCTGCAAATCTGCCTGAATTGAGTTGTAAGATTTGTTAGCAGAAATATTGCATGCTTCATCTGTGATTCGTGAATTGTTCGAATTGTTAGCAGAAATACTGTGTGTTTCATATGTAATTCTTGTGGGTTGGATCACTTTTGTGTTTTGGAAGTGTTAGTTTGTATTAATTAGCAAAATGTATATGATACAGACTGCAACTGCCAGCAGCACTTTGCACCTTTAAAATACCTAATCTGGCACTTCAGCGTCAGCGCTTCAGAGCCAAGCCGGTCTGCGCCGGTCCGCGACATGCACGCTGCGTTGAACCTTTGCTGCTTTGTCTGTGTGTCATCATGACCATAAGAGTAAGTGATTAGCTGTACTTAACTTACACATCGTTGTTGGCTTTTTTTTTTTTAAATTGGTTTTATTAAGGTTTTCAAAAACATCTTACACATTATAAAAACATTGTTTGGAATATATTGTAAATATCAATTCTTCACTCCCATCCCGCCCCCAAACAACCCCTGAATGTTCACTTTACAATGACCCTCCCGGTCTCTCGCCCCTCTCCCCCATGGAACAGTGTCTCCTCTAGCATTTATCGTTATTCATTGTTCTCATGGTCGTGGCATGTGGGCAGTTTTTCCATTTGTTATCAGTCAATGACTTTGGCCGCTTGATTGGGGCACAGTCTGAGATGGATTATGGGCCTCCTCGGGTGAGACATCTCTTTAATGTAAATTAGTTTCTCTGGACATGATCAGTAAGCCGCCGAGGTCCGGGTCCTTGATCTCTATACAATTCAACCTATTTGGTGCTGGACATATATTTTTTCACAAATCCGCCCCATAGCAGTTCATACTGAGTAGATTTCCCGTGGAGGGCTGAAGTAATTGTTTCCATTATAGAGATATTGGTGGCCACATTTATCAATTCTTTCTTTCCCGGTACCTTCACCGCTTTCCAACGCATTACAAGGCAGGCCCATGCAGCCAGAAGAAGTGGCATTGCTACTCCTGTCATCCTCCTGAGTTTCCCTTCACACTCCTCCAACCCCAACAGTTTGAGGAGGGGTCCAGTGATGCCTTGGATCCCATCCAGTTCCCTGATCCATCCCAAGACCTCATCCCAAAACATCTTAATACGGGGGCACCCGCACCACACATATGCCAATAATCCGACCTCTCACCACATTGGCGCCAGCATAGGGGACTCGTTGACCTGATCATCTTTGACAATCTATGTGGATCATATTGCTATCTGTGTAGTAGCTTAATGGTGTACAGTTTATACTGGCTTGCTATCAATATTTGCGAGGCCCCTTTACATATTTTCCCCCACAAGTCAGAGTCTATTTCTGATCCGAGATCTCTTTCCCACCTGAGCTTCAGATTTACGGTTGACTCCTACCCAGCGTCTATTAGGGCTCTGTACATGGCTGAGCTTAGGCCTTTCGATTCTGTCCTGTTATCTAAGAGTTCTTCACAGGGGGTAAGATCTCTCAGGATTTTCTCTTTCCATTTGGCCGTCATAAAGATTCCTTTAAGCTGAAGGAAGGGAAAGACCGGCAGGGGACCTATCCGCAATGCCTCCTGTAATTCTATGATTGTGACAAAGTTGCCCTCCCTCCAGAGTTGACCCACTCTCTCGAGGCCTGCTTCAAACCAGGATTGAAATCTCTTGTGATTAGGAATGTCTTCTCTGACCCCCGGTGCCCAGATATGACCCAAAGGAGACGGCCATGAAGTGATCCCCCACATGTCGACCCCCTCCCTCCAGATCTCCCAAATAGTGCCCAATAACGGGTGGTCCCTTATTCTGTGTAGTAGCCTATTTCTCGGGACCCATAGCCATTCCGCGACCATGGCCGGGGCCAGATTGAAGTTGTCTAAATCTATCCAATGGAACCCTTTCTGCCCTCTCAAATGGGGGACAAGAACTCTTAGCTGCACCGCCTCATAATATTTCTTGAGACCTGGGAGGCCCACACCACCCTTGTCTTGGGGCAACGTTAGAACCTCCTATGCTACCCTGGCTTTCCTCCCTTGCCACTGGAACCTCAGTATTGCCATTTTTACCTCATGAAAGAAGGATTTCGGAAGTCGGATCGGGAGCATTTGGATTGGATACAAGAATCTGGGTAGACATATCACCTTCACTGCATTTAGTCTCGCAAGCCAAGATATTGTGAGTTTTTGCCACTTTTCTAGATTGGCATGGAAGCTTGAGAGAAGAGGAGGGAAGTTGGCATCATATAGGGTGTCTAAGTCCCTTGTAACATTTATTCCCAAATAGCAAAAAGTGTCACCTCCAATCATTAGGCCCAGTGGGGCGAATCTTTCGCTGTCACCCTGGCTGGGTTCTTGCAGCGGAAATAGAATTGACTTGGACCTATTGATCTTAAAGCCAGATAGTTCCCCATACCGCTCAATCAAGTGTATTGCTCTAGGTATGGATGTCAACAGGTTCTGAAAGTGTAATAGTAGGTCGTCCGCATACAGGGCCACCTTATATTCCCTCCTGCCCACCTTAAGTCCCTCTACCTGTTGATCCCCTCTACGTCTCTGGGCTAGGGGTTCAAAGGAGAGGGCAAACAATATCGCCGATAGAGGGCACCCTGGTCGTGTTCCTCTACCTAGTTCGAACCATCAGGAGTAATCGCCATTAATCGCTACCGATGTTTTGGGGGACGTATACGCTGTCTCCACCCCTCTTCCAAATCTAGCGCCTAGTCTCACTTTGCCCAGTGCTGCCTCCAGAAAGCCCCATTCGACCCAGTCAAACGCCTTCTCCGCGTGCACAGAGAGGAGGACGCGTCCCCTATCATATTCCGTGATTCATGGATCAGGTGTAATGTCTTCCTCATCGTGTCTGCGCCCTGTCTCCCCATTATGAATCCGACCTGATCCGAGTGTATCAGGCGAGGCATAAATATTTCTAGCCTTGCTGCGAATACCCTTGTGTAAATCTTGGCGTCTATGTTTAGTAACGATATGGGGCAGTAGGATCCGCACTGTTTGGGATCTCTGCCTTCCTTGGGGATTACCGTAAAGAGCGCCCGAGAGAAGGAGTGAGGAGTTACACCTGTCTCCAGAATATCATTGAACAGCTTCTCCATGAAGGGGAAGAGGGAAGAGAGAAAGGACTTATAGAAACCCGCCGTATAGCCATCCTCCCCCGGGGCCTTCCCTAGAGGCAGCCTCTTCACAACCCTCTTAATTTTCTCTAAAGTGATTGGGGCATCCAGTTCGTCAGCCTCCTCATGAGAGAGTTTCAGCATCTCTACACTTTCCATGTATTCATCTGTTCTCGACCTCACGTGCAACGTCTCAGATTTGTATAGAGTCTCATAAAATGTTGCAAACGCCTCTGGAATTCCCCCGACCCTGCGTTCTGGGCATCTTCACCCCCTTCTATGGTCGCCACCAATCTCTCGGCGCGTTGTCCCCGCAGTCTGGCGGCCAACAGCGCATCCGCCTTGTCTCCCTTTTCGTAGTACTTCTGTTTGAGAAGCTGCAATTTTTGGACTATCTGCCCTTCCTCTAGGAGTCAGAGCTCCTCTCTCTTCTGTTTGGCTTCCAGGACCTTGTCTTCCCTCTCTTCCGTGGCATTCCGCGCCACTCTGTCCAGATGGGCTATCTCCTTCCTCAGCCTACCCTCTATCAGAGCCCTCTCTCTCTTTTTACTGGCCCCCTCCCTGATCAGGATCCCACACCATGTTGCCTTCCATGCCTCCCACACCGTGGTTTTTGATATCTCGCCCGTGTTGTTTGTTTTGAAGTATTCCCTTATTTCACCTTCCATCTCTGTCTGAAAGACCGAATCTTTCCACAGTGCCTCGTTACATCTCCACTTTGATCCCCTGTATGGGAGGCCTGCCCAGTCCAAATCAACCGTGACCATGTCATGATCGGACCATGTGATCGGCGAGATCTCTGAGCCCGTCGCAACCTCCCTCAGGCCATCCGTGATATATAAGTGGTCAATCCTAGTGAAGGTGCCATGGGGCGTCGAGTAAAAGGTGTATCCTGTCTCATTTGGGTGATAACACTGCCATGCATCACGTAGCCCACAGACCTCTCGCATTTCCATAATCCAAGCATGTCCTCCATCTAATGGTTCCTGTGTTTCAGGGTTACCTGCTTGCCTGTCTAGTTTAATGTCTGCCCAGAGTTTAAAATCCCTCCCCAGGATTACATGCCCAGAGGCCTCCAACATTATTTTCGGGAGCGTTTTATCCAGAAATCGGGATTGACCCGCATTGGGGGAGTACAGTGTGGCCAGTGTAAAGGTTACTTTCTGTGCGGTGCCCACTATCATGAGAGCTCTACCTTCCACATCTGACCACACCTTGATCCCCTCAAAATTCAATCCTCTTCTAATGAGAATCCCCACTCCAGCCTTCCTCAGAGGGCCAGAGCCCCAGTGTTCCACCCCCATTTTCGGGATCAGGATCCTGTGTTCATCCCCACGTACGTATTTGGTTTCCTGCAAAAACATCACGTCAAGGCCCGCTCTTCGAAACTCCCTGGACACTAGGGACCTTTTCGTTGATGAGTTCAGTCTCTTACCATTTAGCGTTCCAATCCTGAGGAGGTTACCTTTTGGAGGGCCTCGTTCTAACGCCATTTCTTCCTCTGTGCACCTGTCGACCCTTTAATGAGCCCCAACAGCCAGGCTCGTAATTCTGCGCTCATGTTACCGCTAGATTTATGCTTGACGAGGATCCCGTTCCCCCCCTACCCTTGTCCCTCCCGCCCATGACGGCATCCGGTCCAGCCCGGTTAACATCACCAAGCCGAATTTAGACCATCAGCGGAGACCGGATATCTCACTGTCCTTTCCCAAAACAACCAAATTAACATTGAGACCCCTTTGTCCCCCCTTTCTATCATCGCGTAGATCCCCAAATCCCCAACATTTCACACACTGAAAATGCCCCTTTGGCTGATACGTCAGCCGGATCGGCGAGGTCCGGGACGCACACCAGACTGGACTCCATCGTAGTTGAGTTCTCTTGAAGCGGTGCCTCCAAGCATTATCATAACCACACGAGGTTCAGGTGTCAATCCTTGGTGTGGCAAACATTAAACTACCTGGCCTTGGGTCCAATACCCGGGTGACCCAGGGCTCAACCAACTCCTAATATTTCTAGAGCATTCTCAGAGTAGGCCTACCCCGGGATTTACCACCCGGGACCAACGCGCGGTTCTGCGTCATCCAATTCCAACTTTGCAAGGAGCACCACATTCCTTCAGATTCGTGTGCCGAAGTTTCTGGGGTCCTTCAGGCATCTGCTCCTGCGGAGGCATTGATCTTCCTATATTTCCTGCAACCAGGTATACGCTTCGTTTTGGTCCTTGGATACGCCACTGTCTGTCGTCATCTCTTCTACCATGTTGATTCTGCTCATTTTCCTGGTTGCCCAGAAGCTCGGCAATGCAGCTTTTCATGTCCCTCTCTGTTCTCAGCCTTTCCTTTCGTCCATCCAATTCAAATGTAAGATAGAATGGATAGCCCCATCTGTAACGGACCCCTTGTTCTTTTAGCCACTTTTTGAGGGGCATGCACATCTGTCTCAGGGCGAGAGTTAATGATGACAGGTCTTGGAAGATCGTCACTCTTGCTGTGTCAAGGGAGACAGGTCCACTACGTTTGGCTTTTTCCAAGATTCTGGCCTTGTCGCTGTAGTTGTGGAACCGGACTAGGACGGTTTTCGGTCCTCCTGCAGCTCCCCCTGCTCTATGTATTCTTTTGTTCGTCGATGGAGTCATCTTCGAATAAAAGCTTCATGATTTCATGGAGCGTCCTTTTCAGGTCCTGTTTGGACTCTCCTTCTCTTTCCGGGGTGCCAAAGAGTCTTAGGTTGTTGCGTTGTTCACGATTCTCCAAATCGTCCATCTTAAGATGGAATTCCTCTTCCTGGGACTCTATTTTGGTAATTCTCTGACCCATTTGTGTCTCGAGAGTTCTCAGTGAGGTTTGATTGTTTTCGACTCCATCGAGTCTCTCCTCCATCTTGTCGATCCTCGGAGTGATTCTGTTGACCTTCCCGCTGATGTCTGCTCTCATGTTTTTGATTTCTTCCAGTAAGGCTGCCACGTCTCCCTTAGTTGCTGCGGCATCGGTCCCTGAGCCATGGTGGATGTATGGGGGTCTCCGGCTCAGTGCGGAGTTCTTTGTAGCTCTCTCACCCTTGGCTGCCGCTTCTCCTTGGAGTTTTCCCCTTCCAGAAGAACTGTCGAGAATGGAGCACTCAGTTCTCCCTTTCCGGGATGCAAGTCTAGTTTCCTCTTCTTTCCTCTGGCCCAATCCTTGGAGGAGGGCACACCCCTCAATACTGGGGGCCCAACCCTCACACAGTCAGGTTTGTTGTGCTATCAGGAAGGTCAGTCAGTACACTCTATTGGGTGTACTGCAAGGAGCATCTGCTGGATGGTGGCAGCCTTTTAGTCTCAGAAGGAGGATCTTCGTCCAATGAGTTGGGCAATTGTGAACCATGTGTTCTCTCTGAACCTTCTGGACCGTGGTTGCAGCAGCTTCAACTGGCCCCTGCCCAGAGTTTCAAAGGAGGGCACACGCCTCAAGATTGGGGCCCAGCCCTTCATTACTGCTATTCAGTTTGTGGAGGTGAGCACCTGCCTTAGTGTGTAACCTTATACTGGTTAGGCCCAGTTGCAACTGGGAAAATATATTACAGACGGCAGGTTATGACATGCAGGGTAGGGTCCTTGGATTCAACAATGCTCCTTCAGGTAAGGGCGTGCCCCCACAATGCTCTCGACCCTATGTGTCAATCACTGTCTGCATTTGGGGCTGTGTCTCCCGTGCCCCTGGTATGTGACAGTGCGACACACCCAGTTCGCTCTCTTTATGGGTGCGTGGCCTCTATGTGCACTGAGATGGGCTGCACCTGACTGTTCACTTTTTATTTATTCACTTTCTATTTTGGCGTCAAAATTTGGGCTGTGTTGAAGGACACCACCTCTTTGCGGCACTGGGTGCTCCTCTTCAAAGGCCAGTCGATGTAGATGTAGTGCCCGAGGTGTATCTACTCCTTTTGTGGGAGATCTATCTTCCTCAGCGTGGGACAGGACCACTTTCCCTTCTTTGAATTTAGGCAGGAGTTGGGGGGCTTGTGGAGGTGTCCTCTGAGAGGCCATGGTATCGTCTTCTTGCTTCTCGTGGCCTCCTCTGTGCTACCTACGTGCAGTGGTGACTACGTATTATCTGCGCTATGCAGAGGGGTTCGCCTGCACCACTGAGCTTTCCCTTATGTGAGGGCGTGTGCTGTGCTGTACCTGAACCCCAGGCAGGCCCGACGAACCCCTGATCCAGGCGGGGAGGGGGGTGGGGCGGGGGGGTCTGTTAGTTTTTCAATGTTAAATCCTGTAATGGGTATTGGGCTATGGAGTGCGGGCTATGCCCGCGATAAGCAAGGAAAGCTCCTCCTCACCTTATAGTGTGCTGTGGAATGGACTTGTCCTGCCGTGTCTCCGCTTAGAGCGCCGGTCATCCGTTGTATCGAGGACACGCCACAGGTCTTCTATGGAGGCGAGTTCTCTCCGTTAGGGCGCGTTGGTATATCCTACGGGACCGGACTGGTTCTCATGCAGGGTTTCACTGACGGCCACCGGAGGGGTCACACGGCTTGGGCTATGGGCTCATGTGCAGGTTGGACCTCTCACCTAGTACTGTTCGAGGGGATCCTCCTTACTGTTATTGCCTCGTGGTTCTTCAGCAGGGGTCCCACATCTCATGGGGCACGCACACCGTCTCCTCTAGCGGGTCGTCCACGTGGCTGGCCAGTTAGACCTAATGTATCACACAAGTCGGAATCAGCCCACAGTTGTGTGAAGGGGGGGGTCACAGCACACGTACTGGTTCACAGCTACCTCGTGGGGATGGTGTGTCCCTTCCCTGGGCTATGCTCACCGCTCCGTCTCGCCAAGCCACGCTGCCCTGCCGTGAGGCAGGGTTCACTTTCGCTTTCGGTCTCTACTGTGGAGGTTGTTTCTTCCCTGTTCGAGGGAGTATTTTCTCTGCTTTTTCTCTTCACTCATGCAGGGGGAATTTGCACGCCCTGTGGATCGACCATTTCAGTGGTGGGGGATCTAAGGTGGGGACTCAGACTCACTTACAGGGCCATTGATCTGGGAGCTCACGTGGAGATAGACTGCATCCACACACCCCCTGGTGGCCACCATTGTTGGCTTGTTTGATCTGGTATCACCGCTGGGACCTCTTAATTCACTATGCACCAGCTGAATGTAATTGAACAGCCGCATGCTGACCTCTCTAATGTCATTACTTGTAACGCAGCACCACCAAACGTCAGCGGTATGCAGATGTCCTGTGCCGGTATCTGGCTATGAATGAGGCCTCCTTTATTAATGGCATGGTCTCTAGAGAAATAGCCTTTGCATTTGTGAACACTGAGGCTATGCTGGTAACTGGCAATATTGCCTTGTCCACTACTCTATTTTTGGTAACAGCACCTGTAGCCATAGCACCTGTTAGTGAGAATGCCCAAACTCACTTATCTTCTGAAGGTCAGGAATTAAACTTGGAGGGAGAGCAGACTGACTTACTCAGCACAGCTATGTGTGATACCATAATTGCAGATCCTGAATGTAACTTGCAAACTACAATGCAAGATTATTTATACTGGTTCCTTAGTTCAAAAGGGAGGATCAGAGTATCTAATAATACCTTGTTTCATTGTAACTTGAATGATTTGAAGGTTGCTTTGCTTAATACTAGATCCTTAGTTTCTCATGCAATGTAAATCTCAGATCTGGTTACCACCTTAGATCTAGACATTCTCTGTATAACCAAGGTGTGGCTTAATGACATCGCCACCCATGCAGCTCAGCTTCTCCAGGTTTTTTTTGGATCATTAGAGCAGATTGTAAGGAATCCAGAGGAGGGGGTGTTGCCATTATATTTAAAGACTGTTTAACCATGCATGTTACTACTGCTGCCATTTTGGATAGTTGTGAGCATTTGTTTGTTAGGTTGAGCATTGATTCAGCACTACGATCCACTTTGTGGTATTGTACAAAGCTCCACGAGATATTGCTGTGTTTGAGGAACAACTGTTCACCCAGTTGGGCTACCCGCTGAAAACTGCAACATATATGATGATCCTGGGTGATTTTAACCTTTGGGCATATAATGAATTAGATCAGGAGGCTACGGCATTGGGCCCAGCAATTGATGCTGTGGGTTTTCCTCAGCACATCTCCCCCTCTACCCATAGGGAAGGCAACACCCTTGATTGGATACCATCTCAACATCTTCACATCTCTTCCCTTACTACTACTCCCTATCCTTGGATGCACCATTTCAATTATGTCGCCCTGCTCCTTTAACACGGGTAAATACTATCGGAAGGCGAGAAATTTGAGGAAGGTCATCCCAGAAGCCTTTACTGATCTTGCCTTACCAATGCTGTCTAATAGACCTATAGCTTATGATTTAGATGTCTTAGCAGGCCAATTCTAGGAGAATACATCCAGGGTGATTGATATACTAGCCCCGGAAAGAGTTGGGATTGTAAAAAGCGATGCAAAACATACAACCTGGTTTAACAGTAATGTTGTTCTGCATATAAAAATAAAAAGAACACGTAAACAGAACTGGTGAAAAGACCCTTTCCCTGAGACAATAAATATATACTAGTTTACAGCAGCAGGCTACAAGAATGCTATCTTACTTGCATAAAAGGAAAACTATGATAATAGAATCCTAGGGGCAAAATCCAGCGATAGGGAGTAGTTTTCCATTCTTAAGGAACTGTAAGGTAAGAATAGCATGGGCAGCTAGTGCTAAATAGTGATAGTTGGTGTCTGAACATCCAGATGGAATTTGCCAGGAAAATAGAGCAACATCCACATAACATCAAAATCCATCAAAATGGCATACAGGGTACCCACTCTCTATCATCACTTGAATATAATAACTGGGCAGATTACTAACGTTTCTCCACCGACGTTTAACTTTCAGGCGTCTCTGAGAGTGAAATCACTGAGATTGTGCTAAGTCTGAAGCTGACTTCTTGTAAGGGTGACTCCTGTCCAGCGGGTATAGTTAAGGGTACCCTTGTCTTGCGCCACTGATTACCAACATCGTTAAATCCTCTTTTTTGACTGACATAGTTCTTCTGTGTTTAAAAGAGGTGTGGATCCTGCTTAATCCTGAGGTTGCCGGGTATTACCATCCAATTACCAACATTAAGTTTCTGTTAACTGAACAAAAGGAACACATTGAAAGCCACTGGGCCTCATTACGAGTCCGGCGGCAACCGAGGTGGTAAAACCGCCTGGTTACCACCGGACTCGTATTACCATTCCGCCTCCGTAACTCCCGGAAATACCAGGGCATTACAACCCTGGTGTCCCGGGAATTCCGGAGGCGGAATGCTGTTAATCCCCATTCCCATTGAGTCCGATAGGACTCAATGGGAACGGGGATCATGGAAACACCGGCACCATCTCGTGATGGTGCTGGTGTTTCCACGTCCGCCTGCATGCGGGCGGTGTTAAACCCGCCAGGTCAGACCTGGCGGGTTTGACGCCTCCGCCTGCAGGAGTTGTGATCGCCTGGCATGGAAACAACAGTGGCGGCGGGTTTACCGCCACCGCTGTTTCCATACCAGGCGAGTTATAATGAGGCCCACTGTCTTCTTGGCCATCGCCAGTCTGGTTTCGGGGGAATGCATGGTTCTGAGACTGCCCTACTTGATCTCAATGGGAAGATCATTGATAAGGGCAGTACTGCCATGCTGATGCTTCGTGATGTCTCTGCAGCATTCAATGTCGTGGACTACCCTTTGCTGTTGGAGAAGCTGACTAAGCTTTTTAATTGCTATGACTATGCATCGGCTTGGATTGGGTCTTTTTTAATGGCCCACGGCTTTCAAGAGTTTCAGTTGATGAGTTTAATGCACCACCAGCTCCACTTCTCTGTGGTGTCCCTCAGGGGTCTTGTCTATCCCCAACTCTTTTTAACGGTTTCGGCCAACATGACCGCACCTAAAGTACCGACCTTACAAAAAGTCCTAAAATGCATACCACCAAAAGTTCGAACACCAAAGGTTTGAACAATTTGTGGTATGCATTTTAGGTAAAAAAACACAAGGGCTGCGGGGCTGCAACACCCCGCTCACCATACTATACAGTATAGTGAGCGGGGGTTGTAGAGGACACCCCTGCAGCTGCCCGAATTTTTTATTAAAATTAATGAAAAAAGGCTGTGGGAGCTGCGGGGGTGTCCCCCGCAACACCCCGCTCACCATACTATACAGTATAGTGAGCGGGGGTTGCAGGGTACACCCCTGCAGCTCACCAACCAAAAGTTTAAAAAATACATTTTAAAAAAAGAAAAGAAAAGGACCCTGGGGCGCTGGTTCCCGATCACGGAAGTGAAAGGGAACCAGCGTCACAGGGACACAGCGCGACGGAAAGAAAGGTAAGTAGGGGCTCGGGGTGTGTTGGGAGTGGGGGTATGTCGGGGTGTGTGTTTGTATGGATGTGGTGTTTTTTTAAATGGATGTCCGCATGGGAAATGTACGAACATTTTTGTATTGCGTACATTTCCCATGCAGACCTTTTGCATGCAGTGATTTCCGTTGCGGGAAAATCACGTAGATCCTTTTTAACATTTACTCTCATCCTTTATTTGATATGCTGGACAGTGTTGATGTGGATTATACCAACTATGCTGATGACATGCAGGTGATATTTGAGTTGACAGGTAACTATGATCTCGACTATGATGAAATAAACCTACTCACTTGCTAAAATGTGGATGGCTATTAATTCCCTTGCGCTCACTGATAAAAGAAATGAGCTGCTCATTGTCGGAACTGCTTAACGTCTGAACAAGCTAGATGAGAGATATGGTCAGTTTAAAATCACTGATTGCATCATACCTGTTGTGTCGTCAGTTAAGACCTTTGGGGTTTATTTTGATTCCAACCTCTCCATGGAAAAACATATAGAGCACTTAAGATCAACCTGCGCATACACCATCAAGCTGATTAAACAGATTAGACCTTACTTATCTACTAATAATCTGACTTTTTGGGCAGGTTCCGTGGTCAACTCGAAAATTGATCACTGCAACAACTTGTTAACAGGCACTTCAAAAACGAATCTTAACACCTTGCAGGTTCTACAAAATGGTGTACTAAGAGTGATCTGTGGACTGGGCAGGATGGATCATGTTATTGAAGCTAGAAGAACACTTCACTGGCTCCCGGTTCGCCACATGATCACGCATAAAATTCTTAAACTTACTTGTAAGTATCGAGCTAGGAAAGCCCCTTACTGACCACCTGCATGATGCTAGATCACTAAGATCCAATGGAGAGAACAAGCTCCACCCTCCCAAATGTAAACTTGTTTTCAAAATGCACTGTGTTCATGAACTCTCTTGATCTAAAGAGCAACACGGCCAAATCTGCAGTCATGGCATGTGGCCTAGAGAGGAAACCAATAAAAATGCAGAGTAATGGTGTGGTCATTCCCAGGGTGAATTAATTTGATTACTTGGTCATTCGGTTGCCTCGCTCTGTTACAGGGAAAGCCCCGGCGAGCAAGCAAGATATCCGCATGTGCCAATCTTATGGCCCAGTGTTGCGCTTCAAAGCCATGTGCACCAGTCAACCCCTGCACATGATCTTGAAGGTCTAAAAGGCCCAGACTAAGGCTGCTGCCAATTATGGTGGGTTCATTTGGGGCTTTGATGGGGTCAACGCTCTCCAAGTGAGAGAGAACACATTTTTGAGGGAGTTGCTGGGTTTCCCCAGCTCAGTCCCCATTTATTCCATCCATGCTGAATTGGGTCTTGGGTTTTTGGAGGGTCGCTGGCTCCTATTTTGTTTTTGGTTAAGGGTTTGGTCTAACCCAAGGGCAGTCCTGACGTAGCCTATTGTCAGGGCCATTATAAGGGCGGAAGGATGGAATAGGATCCCTTGGCTCAGGTACATTAATGGCTTTCTTATTCAGTCTAATGTTCCTTCACTGTTTCCTCCACATGATTTGCTAAGTATGGAACACATATCAAGTTTGGAAAACATGTTTTTGTATAATATTAAGTAACCCTGGGAAGACAAGGCACTGCTTGTCCCTGTCAATGATAGGTTGGTCATGATTACCCCAGTGAACACCACAGAGCCATATCTTAGTTTTGGGGCTATTTGCAGGATGGTTGGACACTAACTAGGGCCGGTTTCAATTTGTTGTTCTTGAGAGCAGTTACTGTAAATTGGAAGGGCTACTCTGACTCTTCTAGTTGCTCCATCTGTGGGTATCAATTTGAGGACATCTTACATTTTGTAATATTTTGCCCCCTATATTTATCCATTAGATGATGTACAATTCTGCCTGTTTTATGACAGATGAACTTTAACAACATAGCCCTGCACGCTTTTTCCTTTTAAAGGCAGATATCCCTTATGTGGCATGGGCGCTGCTTTCAATTCTAAAGGGAGCTTTGAATTTAAGGAAACTTCATACAGCTCCCATACCAGAGGTGTAAATAGTTGAGGCTAAAGATTGTTTCTGCACAGGTTTTTATGTGATCCTGAACATGAATTCTGTTTATGGATTGCTTTTCTTTTTTTTTGTTTTCAAACTTTATTTAAAGCACTTGATATTACAGAACAGGGCGAGCATGAGGCTGCACACGGCATCAGAATTCCAGCATAACATTTGGTGTACAACAGCAACAATCCAGTAAAGTAGACATTGCACCTGAGAATACCATGGGCATACAAGAGAACAGCATACAGTACATAATTCAGGAGGGGTTGGTGATGGGAGAAGAAGACCCATGCAAACCCATTGGCATCTTCGGCAGACATAGAGGAGAGATAGGAGCGGAACAGGGACCAAACATTCCTGGGTTTGGATATAAGGGGTAGCTGAGACATGAATGTCATTTGGAGTGAAGCAGCCTGTGAGAGAGGAGGCCGGTGGATGCCTCCTGTGTACCTCCTCAACGTCTGAGGCCCAAGTCACAGCTACAAGCCTCTGAGAATGTGTGGGGGCCCGGGGTCTGAGCCAGCACAATAGGATACATCGTGTTGCGACAAGCATGCAGAGTCCCGCTAGTCTCCTAGAATCTCGGCCAAGACCGGGGAAGTCATGGAATAAGCATCCCATTGGGGACGGGGTGATATCATGATCTAGGACATTGGACATTGTGGAGCAGATCTCCCCCCAGAATTGTTCGAGGGACGAGCAGGACAGAGCATGTGGATATTTGTTGCTTCCTGGAAGCCGCATCTGGGGCACCTAGGGATGTAATCTGGTGATATGCGGTGTAGCCTGATTGGGGTGTAGTGGAATTTGTGTAGAATTTTGAATTGGATAAGCTTGAAGCGAGAATTAAATGACACTTCAAGGGTACGGGCACACATGCGCTCCCAGCATCAGTCAGTGATGTCAACCTCCAGGTCTATTGCCCAAGAGTGTTTAAGTTTATTAAATGACTGGGTGGATTTGGATTGTACCAAAGCATAGAGACCTTCCCCCTAGAGGTATTGATGTTCATGAGTTTGGCGATGATAGGGTCATCGGGAGGAATGATAGGAAAGCTCGGGTAGCTCCTCTTGAGAAACCTATGTAGGCCAGAGTAATGAAGCCAGATAGGTGACCCCCGACGCACGACCTAGGGCAGGTCCGCCCATTGCAGGAAGTTGTCTTGATCAAAAACGTCACAGATGGATTTGAATCCTGATTCTGCCTACAGGTTTGCCACAGGGGTAGACAACCATGAAAAGGATGGGGGTCGCTAGATAGTGCCCACATTTTTGATGAGGCCAGGAACGTGGTGCCTACCGGATCGAAGGGGCTGCAGCTAAGATTCGGGGGGGAGAGAACTAAGGCGCGAATGTCTCGTCTACCAACCGTCCGCTGTTCAAGTCGGACATGTGGAGGAGGATTTGTAGTATTGAACCAGTGTGACGCGGATTGGGCCTGGGCTACTAGCCAATATTTCTCAAAGTCGGGAGCTCCGAAGACACCGCTGTCTGCTGGGGCAGTCAGTGGGCCTCATTCCGAGCATGGCGGTAAGGGATAGCGGCCACCGCTAACGAGAGCGGTGGCGGTAATCCCTTACCGCCATACTCGGAGTTCCCTTTGCGCCATGGTGGTTTTAACACCTGCTTTTAGCAGGTGTTAAAAACCATGGCGCTAAGGGACCTTGATGTAAATTACGCCACCGTAATTTACGGTGGCGTAATTGACGCCTTCCCCACTCCCATTATGCCCTATGGGGCAAGAATGGGAATGGGGAAGGGTAAATGGGGATTGGGGAATTACCGCCCCGCCAACCTTGGAATGGGGCGGTAATTCCGCCATCCACCAAGGCGCTGCCGGTCCGGGTACGGCGTCAACCAAGGCGTTAATAGCGCCATTGGTTAGCGCCGTACTCGGAATGAGGCCCAGTGTCTCTAGTTTGAGGCGAACTGCACCAGAGTGCCATAGGAACGTGTTAATAGTACGGCTCAGAGATTGGAAGAATTATCTACCGGGCCAGAGTGGGAGGTTGAGAAAGCGGTAGAGGAGTTGAGGAAGTACAATCATTTTTAGGACACCAACCCTGCCTGCGAGGGAGAGCGGGAGCTTAGCCCATCCCGAACATTTCTTGGCTAATGTGGTCAAATAGTTCTTAAAGTTAGACTCGAGTACCAATTCGGGTTGTCGGGCTGCCACTGCCCACAGGTAAGTGAGTTTGGATTGAGCCCAGGTAAACCCCATGAGGTCGGGTGGGAGAAGAGTGGCGTCTGTAAGTGGGAATAGTATGGATTTGGAGCAGTTAACCTTGAGTCCAGATATCCTACCAAAAAGGACAACATCATCAAGGATTGGGGCGAGGTTGTGTTCAGGTGAACGAATAAAAAGTAGGGAGTCATCAGCGTAAAAGGATACTATATCCGGTGTGCCCAGCATTCTCAGTCCTCGATGCGAGTGAACCTGCCGTATCCTGTCTGCCAGAGGCTCGATAGCTATAGCGAAGATCAGGGGGGAAAAAGGGTAACCCTGTCTCATGCCCCTAGTGATACGGAAGGGAGATGAGCATCTGTCCTTGGTGCGGACCCTGGCTACTGGTTCAGAGTATAACAGTTTAACCCATGACAGAAAACGGTGACCAAAGTTACATTTATTAAGCACCTGCCAGAGATAATCCCATGAGACTGAGTCGAAAGCTTTTTGCATGTCGAGGGCCGCTGATACGGCGTGGGTGTTGGGATCAATTCTGCTAATGATATTCAATAGTCGGCGTAGGTTAAGACAGGTGGATCTACCTAGGATGAATCCTGATTGATCTGGGTGTATAATGTGGGACATGTAAGGGGTCAAGGTGTCCGGACATTTGGTCGAAAGACATTTCGTCGAAAGACATTTGTCGACGGAATTTGGTCGAAAACCAAATGGTCGAATTTTTTTTTTTATTGATATATATTTTTTTTAGGTTTTAGTTTAGGGAAAAAAAGGGTTTTTTTTTTTAGAAAAAAAGGGGGTTGGGGGGGACCATTTTTTTTCGACGAAATGTAACCAGTGGTCAAATCTAGGGCCAAGACCTTGGCATAAATCTTAACGTCACTATTAACAAGGGAAAGAGGGCGATATGATCCGCACTGGGTGGGGGGTTTGCCCGGTTTGAGAAGGACAGTTATGATGGCCCCGCGGAGGGAGGGTGGCAAAACGCCTGTCTCGCAGGATTCCTCCTAGAGTGTCAGAAGTTGGGGGACTAGACGCGATTTAAACTGTTTATAAAATTCTATTGGAAGGCCATCAGAACCAGGGGCCTTACCAGAGGCCAGGGAGTCAATAGCTTTATATATTTCCTCAGCTGAGACTGGGGCATCTAGCTTGTTACGAGTTTCGTTTGAAAGGACAGACAGGGGAAGGCTATCTAAGAAAGCGTCCACTTCGGAAGTAGGAGCGACATCGACATTGGAATATAAGGATTCATTGAGAACACATCATTAATGTCCTCTGGAAGGAGGGCTAGGGACCCGTCAGGTTTCTCTATAGCCTGGATATTGGGGGAGCTGGCTTCGTGGCGGAGTAGTCTGGCCAACACACGGCCAGGCCGCTCGCGCTCTCCGTACCTTCTGGCGAGTCCGGGGGTGTCTAAAAATGTCATCTCGCGTTCAGCGTGTGTATTGAAGGTATCTAGTTCTGCACCAATGTCAGACAGGACTTCAGTGGATTGTGATTGGGCATATTGGGCCTCAAGGGATGAAAGTGTAGTTTCACTCTTTGATATGTGCCACTGAATTACCCTAAGGATCCTGGCTTCTTTGGAGATGGCTATGCCCCTGATGTAGGCCTTAAAGGAGACCTAGAGGTAGCCTGCGTGCAGACCGACCCAGTATTAAGTGCAAAATACTCATCTATTGCTGATTGTAGGTCCTAATTAAATGCTAGATCCGACAACGACAGCGGTTTTATCCTCCATGAGTGGGTTTTACCTCGGGCTGTGTCCCAATCAAGAGAAATTATCACCAGGGAGTGATCTAAGTATGTCCGGGGTAGAATTGGCGTGTGTGCAATGCTCCTATTGAGTATCTCTGAGGTGAGCCATCTATCTATCCTGGAGTGTGAATCATGTACTGAAGAATAGAATGAGTACATGCGGGATTCAGGGTGCACAAGTCTCCATGCGTCCGAAAGTGATATTTGGGATATGGTGGACAGAATCACTTTAGCTGCATTGGAAAGTTGCCGGGCCGGGATCCTGATCTATCCCATTAGACATCGAGGATCGTATTTAGGTCCTCTGCCCCATAGGATCGGGATCAAAGGGAAGCCAGCAAGAAGAGAGGACAAGTGTATATAAAATTCAGGATCGTCAGTGTTGGGACCATACACATTGAGAAGAACGATTTCTTTGTTCTGTAGTTTACCATATAGCAGGACGTAGCGCCCCAGCGGGTCTATGTGAGACAAGATAAGTTGAAACCTAATGCTTTTATGGATCATTGTCATTACAACTCTGTTCTGAGTGGAGTAACTTGTGTGGTACCTCTGGGGCCCCCAGCTCTTGGCGAACTTGGTGCACCCTTCTGATCTAGCATGTGTCTCTTGTAGAAAGAGAATCGTGACCCCGTGACATTCCACATATACTTGCAGGTTCTGCATCTTTTTGTAATTGCCAAGGCCTCTCACATTCCAACTCATGCAGACTATGGGCCTCATTATGAGTATGGAGGTAGCCATGGTGCTATTAGCGCCATGGCTGCCTCCATACCGGACTCCAATACCAGGGTCTGTGAATGAGGAATTACCGGGTCATTCTGACTTTGGAGGACCTTGTAATTCCTCATGCACAGAACCATTCTCCATTCCCATTTGAGCCCCTATAGGGCTCAATGGGAATGGGGATGGAGCTAATAATGGGCCTGTTAATAACGGGCCCGTTATTAGCTCCTTGGTCCCCTCGCGGGGCCCGGAAAGGATGTCTGGTTTTACCAGACGTCTGTTCCGGGTCCCGCAAGGGAACCTCGTAATAGGCGCTCCCATAATGAAGGGTGCCGGTCCTGTACCGGAACATACGGGAGCGCCAATGTTGTAATGAGGCCCTATGTCATGATCAGCCATCGGGAAAACCAAGAGTCATGAGATGTAGTGAGTATCGGGTCAACCGTCCATTGATAGGTTGGTACACAGTAATAGGAGTCCACACTCCCGACCCTCCCTGCATGTCAAGCATTTTTTTCTATAACTCCCCCCCCTCTCTTCCCACCCACAACCCTCTCCCAATCAGAGGATTGAAAGCCCAACTTCTAACAACCAAAACCATAAACAAACCCAAGAACAGTGGCTTCATCGCCTGGGGGCTAGTGCGCCGGTGGGGCGGCATAGCTTCCTTGCTGGGGACATGAAACGGATTAACATGACACCAATGCGATTAATGATTAAGACTGGGGGTACCAGTTAAGTATGGGGACCAAATCCTGAATGAGCAATATATTCATACAATTTAGCAATGAAAACAGAGAGCACTTCATCAGAGAGCGGGCGGGGGCGCCCCGCATTGGAGCGCGCACTGCGTAATGCAAGTCAAAGTGACTTCTCTGACACTCAGGTAGATGTGATCATCCGGGGAAGTGTTCCTCTATGAATTTGGATGCTTCCTCTGGGATTTTGAAGAACACCTGGTTAGAGTGCTCAATCCGCAGCTTAGTTGGGTAAAGCATGGCATACTTAACTCCCAGTTTGTGTAGTCTCCGTTTGGCTGTCATGAAGGTTTTGCGCTCTTGTTGGACGGAGATCGAGATGTCCGGGGAAATAGGTGGATTCTGGCTGAACCCAGTCTGAGTTCCCCCTTGGCTCTAGCCGCCCTGAGCAGTGCATCCCGGTCACGGTAGTTTAGAACTCTTGCAATAATGGGGTGGGGGGTTTCGCTGTGAGGGCACAGTGAGCCTGTTCTATGGCAAACTGCGGAGACAGCTTGGGGGAGTCAAGTAGTTGGAGCAAGGTGTGTTCAATGTGGTCTTCCAAGGGGCTCTCTGTTACGCTCACCTGGTTCCCACAGGGGCGTCGATCGGACCCGGACAGCTGCGGTAACCACCAATGTGATGCGTAGTGATGAGATGACAGTCTGGACTGGCTCGCCTAATCTTGTCTGCTGGACTCGTAGAAGTATTCTCCTGCAAGTGGAGAAAGGGATTTAGCCACCCGTGGACTTTAGTGATGGCCCCCCCAACTGTTCTCGTTCTCCCCACTAATCACCTCCGATATCCTCTCTTGGTAACCTCACCTTATGTTTTTAAAAGATGAGCTCTCCATCCTGCATGGCATGCAGGGTCGCGTAGATACCAGTTACTTCACTGGTTTGAAGGTACTGGAGGAGTTCCGGAGGAATATTGACTCCAGTGTCTATAAAGTTCAAAGAGTTCAATATGTCCGATGTTCACTCTTGTTCCATTCCCTCGTTAGGTTGCAGCTGGGTCCAAAAGAATATTGCCTGGAGGCAGCTGATGGCATTCAGGTAAGAGTCTGTATTACCAAACACTGTCCGGTAAAAGTTGCATGAGTTTAACTTGCTGTTTTCTCTCCCTTTATAGGTGCGGCATAGAAAGATGCGGCGAATTAAAGGATAATACCTCCGGTGGTAAAGCAGGTAAGCCTATGGTGGCAAAGAGATTGTCTTTGTCGCTTTTCTCGGCTCACCTTGTTATAACTTTTGTTTTCCCCCCAGGTGCTGGGTTTCGACGAAGAAAATGATGGAGGCAGCGCCGAGTTGAAAGATGCGGTGGACTGGTGAGTATAACGCGGCGCTGCTGCTGGCGAAGCGACGCCTGCTGAAATAATGTCCTTTCCAGGCTCGGAGATGTGCTCGGTCCGGAATCAGGTAAGGAATCAAATAATGTCCGTGATCTAACCTCTTCTCCTTTCTTTTCCTTTTGTCTAGGAGCTCCGAATTTGAGGCGGGCGTGGCAGAAGACTGGATGCTGACTTGCAGACACAGTGAGCGTTACGCTGCTGGATGCAGAATAACACGAAGCATGAGCTGCTGTTCGGGCGTGGTTTAATTAGCCTGCAAAGTAGTCCCAGGTAAGAAGTTCCCCAGAACCACACCCGAGTAAAAAATGGTCCCTGTAATAAAATAGTCCCATCCAGGCCTCACATTGGCTTGGACTCATTTGCAGCATGGTCTGCATAAGGTAAGTAAAGTCTATGAGCCTGGCGCCTATGGCGCCAGGACTGATTTCTATGATGAGCCTGGCTGGCGCAAATCGGGGACTGCAAACTCAGATGCGGCCTTTGCAGATGACGAGGTAGTGGCAGCTAGGCATGGGTATCCACCCTGGTCATTCAGATGGTGGCATCCAATCTCATGCAGTCGTGGACACAGTCGGGTATGCAGTATGTTGAGGTGTAGTGGGGAGATGGTATTATGGCCGGCCAATTAACATGAATAGCAGATGAAAAGGTATGAAGTATGCAGGAGGGGGCTCAGTCTATCCGCCCAGGCCTGGGCCACAGCAAATCTGAGAGGGGGTGCAGAGTTTATATCCCAAGACCAGGGACCTCGTGCAGTTTATTTGAACGTGTCTTCAAACCCTGAGCTGGGGCTGATTAGAGAGGTGCAGCGTCTGTCGTAATTGGAGCGGATACACTGATGAGATCAGGTTGGTGCCTCAACAGTCGAGAGAACTGTGCTCTCCCACGTATTAGAGTTGGACGGGGGGTCCCCACCACCCCAACCTGGTATCAGGCGCAAATGCGTATTTTCCTTGACGTCCAGAGCATGAACAGAGGTGTAGTGTGCAATTGGGGAGAGAGTCGGGGCGAGCCTACGCTGGACCACAAAAGCAGATGCCTACACTGGGCCACAAAAGCAGATAGTTGCAGGGGGGGTCCAGCCGGTCCAAGCGATGGTATCCGTATGGCGTATGATACGTTGCCACCGATGGGCACCGCGCGCGGCTGTGCTGGGATTTACCGTGTGTGTTGTAAAGTTTAGTCCTTGGCGTGAGGGCCAGCAGGGGCCATTATGTGTTGGTGAAATGTTTGTGTCCTCCAGAGCGCAGAGCGCACATCCCCGGGGGTGGGCGGTCCGGCCACCCCGGCGAAGATGTAGGGGAGAGAGCCCCCGCAGGCTGCGCTCATCCGGGAAGGACACAGTGGGCTGCGGCCCAAGATAAGGTACGCAGATCCCCGAAGTAGCTACGATCGTGGGATGGAGCCATCAAGCTGAAAGTGTGCAGCAGCAGGGGGGGCACGATGACAGCGGCCCCCCAGGGCGGGTGCCGAGCGGCTGCTCCAGACGGTCACAACGAGCGGAGGGCCGCGGGGGACCGCCCCTCCCCCGCAGCAGGCCGCACAGCCACGGAAGCTCCTGGCAAGTGGGGCGGTCGCCGCCGGAAGCCGCAGGCGGATCAGGACCCCGCAGCCTCCCTGCCACCCACAATATGCAGATATCTCCGAGCCAGGAGGTAGTTCAGAGCCAACACTCGGACAGCAGTGGTGGGGGGTCCAGTAGATGCAGCCCCCAGTCTTTTCTATCAGGTATCAGGCGTGTAGAGGCATCAGTCAGGACGGATGTCGTCGTCCAGCACAGAGCTTCTCACTAAGCAACCATGCTCCGTTGCGCGCAACAGCGCCCCCTATGGATTGCTTTTCTGTATTGCATAGTTTGTAGAAAAATGGTAGGAGAAAAAATGCTGTTTTATGACAATTTATTTCATAATGATGTATTCTGTATTTTTATCTCGGATGGAGGGACTCTATAATAATGAACAGTGATTAGGTACTGTCTGTATGGTTTGCACACTTTGTTGGTTTAGGCCTTTTTCAAAGAATGCACATTTTTAGCTTTAATGTAAAATAATCATTTTATTTGCTGTATTTTAGTGTATGGATGTCTTAATTTGCTTTCTGTAACTGTTTTTGTCCTTAATGGCATTTTGTGGCGGAAATAACGTTTTTAAAAAAAAGTTACAAACTTTGGTGGAACAAGTTTTAATGGGTGCGCATGATCTTTGGAACAACCTACCAACATGTCTTCATGCTTTGCCTAATGTGCTCTGCTTTAGAAAGGCTATAAAGACACATTTATTTTAACTCCAATGATTGATTGGTACCTGTGGCAATGTTATGATTTTCTGTTTATTTATCATCTTTTGCTGCCTGACTTCTCTTTGTTCGTATTGTCTGTCTGTTCCTATATGTGTGCACTGAGGCCTATGGGCGAGCTGCGCGTAATAATAAATAAATAAATAATAAGAAGAATACAACTCCCTTACCAAACCACTTTGCAACTCTGCTCAGATCCCTTATTCTATTTACTCCTGCCTCCGACCCAGACACCCTCAATTCCATGAAAAATTCCATTATCTCCCATTTCTACCACATGATCACCAACACATCTTTTGAGCAAGTCAGTTGCCATTGCTTCTTAAACAAGCAATGATTGCCCTGTTCCAAAGGAAACCTTTTCTCACCCTGACCGTCCCAAGAACTAGCAACCCATTTCCCCCCTACCTCACTTGTAATAGAAACACTTGTGATGACACAGCTTCAATTGCATCTCGACCACAAATCCCTCCTTGACACCCATCAATCGAGTTTTAGACTTGCTCACAGACTAGAATCAGCACTGGTTGACATTAAAGACCGAATCCTGGAACAACTTGATGCCTCGGTTGGCAGTCAATCATCCCACATTCATTGATAACCTCCAGACCTGGTCAACATCTCTGGCTGTGTGCTGGACTGGATCTGCTTCTTCCTCAATCAAAATGTGCTGCAGGTCAAACTGGGCCTTTTCCTCTTCTTCTCCTCTCATACCTAGAATTGTGGGGTCACTCAAGGCTCCACTCTCATCCCTCCTTTCAACCTCTACATGTGCCCGATGGCTTCCTTCATTTAAGGTTTTGGACTGGACTTCCGAATGTACACAGAGGACAACAATCGGTCATCCACTGCTGCCCGACTTAACCAGCGCAATGCTATCCCTCCTCTCTCCTATCTGAAGCCAACTGTAGGGCGCTTAAGGCAATGACACACTTCACACATAGAGTAGGTCTCAACAGGTCCTTATTTTAATAACAAAAAGTTCAGGGTTAGAGAAACATCTAGTAGGTACAAAGGGAAACTCTACAACTAAAGACAAACTTCTTAATAAGAATGTGTCAGGATGGTTAAACTAAATGGTGATTGCTTAGTATTCCTGTGGTTTCCATTGCGAGAAAACATATATGTCTAAAACCTACTATATTAAGTCATTGCCTCTCCAAGGACACCCTGTTTCTAATAAAGAAAAGCTTCAAAGGATTGGCCAACAGAAAAGTCTCAAAACAGCCCTTTGAGTCTACAGCCTCCTGGCTACCCTAAGCTAATAGCATGCAGTTCCAAGGCTTAGGCAAAGCAGAGTTAAAAAATAAACTACTCTTCAAAGGCTATCCCTATTCTAATGCAAAAACAAACACACTTGTTCCTTAGGTCTCTCAAGGTTTTCAAAAAGCCCATCCCAGACCTTGGATTTCAGAATCCATGGCAGGTCCATCCTCTTTCACACTTTGACTCAGAGTTTTTCCTCTACCTCCCCTTGAATCAGAGTTCTTTCTTTTTGTGTCAAGCATACAGGATTCACAGTAAGTCTCTTTCATTGACCCTTGGGAACAGGATTCACAGTAAACTTCAGCATTCACAAAAGGCCCCTCACCCAGGTGTTGGGTTACAGGACTCACAGGTATCTTTCATATCATAGACCTCAGGTTACAGCATTCATAGCAGGTATCTCTCATTGGTCTTGGCCCCTCCTGCAAGGGCCGGAAACCTCTTATTACCTTTCTGCTTTGGCTTTCCAGTCCCCCACCCCCAAGAATTTCAGGGGGCGTTTGGTGTCCTTCAGGTCAGCCTTCCTTCTTCAAGGCTTCCAGGGAGTAACCACTCACCCCTCTCCTTCCAGCCTCTCCAGGCTTACACTGCCTTCCATCAGGCAGCAGTCCTTCCAGGAGTTCTCCATCAATTAGCATCCGCATCATGGGAGCATCAGAAGCTACGTTTACTTTGGGTCCAAGACTGACATGACCCAACCCCTTTTGTACCCATGGGGCTCTGGTGTGATGGAATCTTATTGGTTTCTTCTTAAGCTTCTTTGTCTTCATCCATGGGATTGGTTACACTCTGTGATAAAGTTTCATCCACTTAGTCCCACTTTAGGTATTGGATCTTGGTGTTTCCAAATGGGTGTATTGATTTCTTCTTCTCTGGCCTGCAGCTGAGAGCTATATAAGGCTTCTGCGGTTTGCTGCGCCATCTTGGAAAGTCATCAGTGCATGACAGTGGTTCCGTTGCCTTCCACATGGTTGCCCGCCTGCAGACTTATTGGATCTTGCTATTTCATTTGACCGCATGCAGGTGAACTTCAATTCGGTGAAGCGCTCATGTCAGTATTGCCTAGCCTGCCTTTGCTAGCCGACATAGCCCCGTGGTTGCATGTTTTGCTGCCTTCTATGTCTGAAAAATATTTCCCTTTACCGCGGGTGGCATAATGACAACTCTATCTACTAAGCTGTTCATTTGTTGTTTGAACGCGATACTGCGGAAAAGCTTTTACCTGGACTGAAGCTTGTATCCTTACAGGTGCGGGTTACTGAGGCCTGCTGATACTTGTAGCTGCCGTCCCTTCCTTTGAAGCAAGGGAACTGCAGCATCAATTGGCGAGTGACAGGCCAAAAGGATCCCTCTTCATCCACCATCTGGGAGGCACATTAGGTAGCAGCCAATCCAGTGCAGCCCTCTTCCTAGGGGCCTGCTAACCCCAACGATGATCCTAGTGAATCTGGTGAATTGACCACACTGCCCAAAGTGCCTCAAGGCCATCCTGACCTGGATGAATGAAAACAAGCTTGCCTTAAACAGAGACTAATTAGAAATTCTATTTCTAAGCACCCATAGCCCCTTGACTCTCCCCGTTCACCTGGTCCAGCAATTTAGGGGCCGCGGCTAGCCCTAAGCAACAGTAAGGAACCTGGGAATACTATTTGATTACAAGTTCTGATTAGAGAGTCAAGTCAATTCTGCTTCCAGAATGAGTCACTCAGATCTCTCTTGCATCCTCCTAATCATTTGATGCAGTCGATTGAGGAGGTTAGGGATAGTGGCGGAGGGTGACTGGCAACCAATATCACCACCATGAAAACTCCTGCTGTAAAAGATCTGATCCCCCCACCACCAGCCGCTTGGAACAATGTGGATTACTGCAGAGGTGGTGGTCTTTTGCGATTGAACTGCGCATCTTAACACATGAGGTTGTAGCATTAAGGACTTAGCCTATGTCACTTCAACATATCAAGCAGCTAAAGCAACCCGCTAGCTGTACACAGAGTAAGCACCTGGCAATGTGTCTAGAAGCAGGAATGTCACACCGGCGTTGGGTTCTTCGTAGTGCATAAAAATGGGCACCTAGTCGCTGTACTGTCCTCAATCTAATCAGAAGGGTGACATGCCTACAAGCGACCTCCTATCCCCGATAGTGACTTCTAAAGCTAAAAACCCCTGTTGTGAAGGGGCACAGATCAGCTTGGAGGACAGCTGCACCAAGTGCCGGCGTGCATGGACGCCCTAGTTTGCAAAGCCCTTACTAAACTGTAACTGCGCTAGTGTATGTGCTGGCCCCTTTGAAGGGAAGGGTTATTTGCTATGCGAATTCATCCATTGGCTAAGACACATACAGGATGCTTGTAAATAATCTACTTTCCCATTTTGAATGCTCGCCGCCTTTGTGGTGAAAACAACCGTGACATAGCTCTGGCACATAGAGATTTGCTATAGGGGGTAACAGGAATAGACTATACTGCACTCGATCCCCAATATTGCTATACAGTCTGGCCTGAACTTCAATCCTTCTAAATAGGCATATCAAAACCCAAACCACTCTGTCAGCACTCACCTGAATGATGATTCCCCTCATCAGAGACAGAGAGGCCTTTCAGGTAAAAGGGGAGTTTTAGGGCTCCAGATTGACGCATTGCTCCACCAGCCAATTCTACGGAAAGAGTGGCTAATGTGGTGGCACCAGTGCAGGCCTGCTTGGATCCCCTTTCTAGGTATATGGTAAATGAATGTGCCTGCAGTCATCTCCTGGAATCTGGCAGGCTTCAAGAGAAGGGTCCAGTATCTCGAGTGGCACAAATACATACAATAAAGCTGGGTATGCCAAACAAGCCGCAAAGGGCCCCTGGGGTAGACCAAGCCGGGGGACTACTTTGTTGGGTAACGGCCGATATCCGTTTACGCGTGTGGGAGGTTCCTGCTGATTTAGAGAATATCCTTTGCTTACAGTTAACTTTGTATGACCATGCCATTTTGTTCATTTTTATTATGTAACAAAGACCTACAAATATGCCCTTGAAAAAGTATCATCTCTGTTTGAGGGCATAGCAGAACTATGTAAGTGGCAGGAGGGGCAATGATTTCCATTGGTGGCGATTTTACTGTGCAAGCTATGTTGGGGACCTATGATACGAGGGTGTCATATGCGGTATATTAGAACTTTCAGCTCACTTCCCTGAACATAGGCATCCCCGCACCTTGCACCTGGCTTCTGTTTTATATAGGGCAGACTTGCAGACTTGAGGGCATGCGATGGGAAGCTTCAAGGGGTCATGCGGACTAAACCCACTTATAGCCAAGGGAGCAGGGACTACGTATCGTCCCGTAACCCCGGCACGATTTTTCTGCTTTTTTTCTCGAGTTGCGAAACTGCTTCCAACCCGTTTCACAACTCAGGGGAAATGATTTTATTTGTACCCTGGTACGACGTGCCGGGGTACTAATAGCAATAGAAGAACCCTCGTAGAAGGGCATTACCCAGCCGGTAACGCCCCCCTCCGCGGGTTCTTTTGGTTTAGAAATGGGAGGCCATGAGTCAAGCAATCATCGATAAACATCAACAAGCATTTTGGGAAACAGTGGATACAGGCCCCACTGTTGGCAGGATCCAGTACATTTCAGAGGTCACGTGGTATAACCACTATAGAAAGCTGTCTGGGGAGGGAGAACCCTTGAGGCCCACTTTACACCACATTAGGGAGGGAGCTCATTCTCAAGGGGGGGTGGAGAATGGGTTGTCTAAGTTTTATCTATGGCAGATGTAACTAGAGCACTAGAAGCAAGGCTCCTGGGTTGGCTTACCTTCTAGTAGATCTATCTCAACAAGAATCTGTGGTGCGGCTTCTCTTTGCCACAAAGCTATTTAATGGGCTAAACCATTGCTCACAGCTCCCCATCTCGTAGAAAGCAGTGGATTTTGTGCCAGTCACCAAACAAGGGCCTGGGCAACTGATAGCCCATCTCCTCACTAGAGTCCCTTTCTAAGGTTTATGTTAAAATTCTAGTGACTAGGCTAGAAACGTGGTTACAGGAGAACCACGCTCTGTCCCACCTTCAGGCGGGATTCCAGAAGGTATCTAGTCAATTCATCTAAAACCATTGCCTCTAATGCCATTCCATCGAATTTTTTCCATGTAAAAAATGTCCATCTAATGCATGTTTTTGGGGGGTAAAGGGTAATTTTTGTTCAGTTCTATTTTAAAGGGTAAAAATGAGGGTTTGGTGGGGGACCCCCCCAAAAAAAAGAAAGAAAAAAAGTGCATTAGATGGAAAAAAAATTGATGGAAACATTTTGATGGAATGGCATTAGATGCAATGGTTTTAGATGAAATGACCATACAGCTTCCAGAAGGATATCTCCACTGCAGACCAGGTGTTATGCTTTCATATGCTCCTTCAGAAATGACAAGTGTTATTATACCCGGCCTCTGTTAATTTGAAGGTCGCCTTTAGCAGAGTGCCAAGACTTCAGTTGTGGGCTGCCTGGCAGATGTTAGGGTTTCTTAGCATCGTGCTGGTAGTGATTTGGGAGCTTGATACTGGTAATGTCGTGGTGATAAGGTGGGGCACCAGAGATGAGAGAGTGCAGCAATTCCCTGTGACTAAGGGGGTCAGGCAGTGCTGTGTTCTTGACCCTCTTCTATTTTCTTGAGATCTTAATGATGTGGTTAAAGCTTTAACAGGGTTAGAGACAGACACTGGTATAATCATTTTTGTAGATGCTAATATCCAAAACTCAGAAAGATGCACAGAAACAGTTTGACTGCATTCATGATAATGTTTGTCATTATTTACATCTTTTAATCAACATGTATAAAACAAAGTGTATGGTAATGCAGATGAGGCAAACTTTGACTGACACTAACCTTAACCAGAAAGGAAGTAGAGCAGTTAGAGATGTTTGACTGTCTAGTCGTGAGTGTTAAAAGCAATACTAGTTGTTGTGATCAAGTGCATAAAAGTGCTCTCTTTTTAGCAAGACACAGAGTCACCGTAAAGGACTTTGGTATCCGCTGTGGGGGAAGATCTGTTTAATTTGCTATTCATACAGTTAAGACGAAAGCTGTGGCAGCCGCAACATACGGATCCAAATTCTGAGGAGCTGTTAACTGCACAAGGCTATCAGTGGAACAGCTCAAGTTCCTTTAAAGTGTATTGGCTGTATCAGTCAGTACTCCCTCTACAACTCTGCCATTAGAATTCAGTTATTGATCTGTGGATTGCACAGTAGAATGCTCTTTTATTGGGTGAAGGAGTGGGGTTCGCCAAGGCTTGCCAGATACAGGGGGCGACTGCAAGATGTGCTTGTGATTCCAGGGACAACAGATCTGCCCTGGCTTAAGGAAGTTGGGTCCTTATTAGCACAGCTGGATTTGTTCCTCCTCTGGGAAAACCTTGTGGCAATTGGAATTTCAACGGGGCGAGTGGAGAAAGAAGACTCGAGGAATGGCATCAGAGACCTATAATTAATAGTGGCAATAATATCAGCCAATATTCACACTATTGAGAGCACAAAGATCCCAAGGGCTGTTAATGATGTTACTTTGATGAGATGAGTCCACCGTTTGCACGCTCCTTAAATGTGGAGTTTTGGTGAGGAACGTGGCAGCTAGCAAGCTTTACAGTTAGTTGGGTCGTGCATGCTAGTTCTGCTTGCTCTTCTTGCCTTACCACTGTAGAAAATTAAATGCATTCTTTATTAGTTTGTCCGGTGTATCTGAAATTGAGAATAAGGTGTCTCAACAACATATTTATAAAATTTAAGGTGTCCTCGATCGGTGAAGCCCTGGCCACTTGCAAGTCAAACTGTGATGTGTGTGTGGTCGGTGGAGTATTTTCACTGGGGCTGGTATGTAAGAAGTAAATATACCAGTATGGAGCTTCTGTACGGGCAACATATGTGGTCTGCTTCTAGCATGCTTCCCACATGCAACCGCATTTTAGGGATGATGATCATGTATCTAATATCATGATCTATAATTTGTATTGCTCATATTGTGATAGATTCCTGTGTATAAGGTGGTTTGTGAAGTTGTATGCATATGATTGAATATGTGAGGTTTTATGGATTTTTAATTTGAAATAAACCAATAGAGTGATTACCACATGAGGTGCTCTAAAAATATCTCTCACTAACTACCCCCCCACAACCGCGCCTAACTAATCAGAGCCATCATTCTATGCAGGCTTGGCGATGAAAATGCCCGGTACAGTGGCCTCCCCCAATTTCTGTTGAACATACTGCAAGGAATCCAGAACAAAGCAGCCAGAACTATCTTTCAGGTACGCCCCCATGATTGCACCACGTTAGCTTTGAAATAATTACCCTGGTTACTGGTTGCTTCTCTCACCATGTTGAATAATTTCTGCATCATCCACAAAGCCACTGGCGGAGAGGATCCACCTACGTAAAAGACTGCTTCAAGAAATATGGCCCAACCACACCTCTCAGGTCCTCTGGTGCCTCCTTCCACTTCTTCCCTACCATTAGGAAAGGAAGATGTGAAGGCCCAAGACTTGCAGGCCTCGCAATAAGGATGCAGAATGACCTTGCCCTCTACTTTCAGAGTGAAGTCAAGCTCACTCGGTTTTCCAAACACCTGAAGACGTTCCTATTCTCGGCATCCTGTCTTTGACCCTTCTTTAACTCCTTTTCTCGACATTTCTCTTGTTGCTATGTGCTCTAAAGCAAATTTGTTTTGCTTGGGCGCATTACAAATGGCACCAAATAAATACAATACATACATTCAGTGGCTGTAAATGAGTGTACAACACGCGTGCCGCAAGCTGGTGACTAGGGTGGAGATAATCCCAATGGCCACATCCATGACATTCACATGACATTTGCTGTCGGTCACTACTAGGGGTGTAACTTTACAGATTTCGTTGGAGTCAGGTTATATACTGCAACACACATTGGGACTAGTCAGGCTGTCTGAGCACCCAAACATGCCCTGGACATGGGGATGAAGGAGGCTAAAGGGAGTTTCACAATGGCAAGCAGCAACTGATTTGTGCACTGTGATGCCTGAATTGTGTGTGGTAAATTAAAGGAATCAAAGCAACGCATGGCACACATGGCACCTTTTACCATGTTTTCCTCTGCTCTTCAAGATGAAGTAGCACATGTATTGCAGCTTCATCAGGTGACAGGGAGGGGCGTGGTTCTGTCCATTGTTGGTGCAGTGAAAGGGGGATGGGTGGAGACTGCATCTTCTGAAGAACCAGGAGATAAAACACGCAGTTGAAGGAGCAGACATTGGAAGGTGCTGGTCTCCCCCACCAGCCACATCTACTGAGCAGTATGGGAATGGTGAGGATGATGGTGATGAGCACTTTGAACCTTCTGGTTCCATGCTGGAACACTTGGTTCTGAAAAGAACTCAAAGATGAGAAGGACAACACTACAGACACAGACACCAGAGGGAGAGGCATGCCTACTCCTCTGCCTGTGCAGAGTGTCTTTCAAACACAGCCTGGTAGATCTAAAAAAGTTAAAAGGCTAGTGAGTGTCCGAAGAGGCTATTCCTTAGCTCTGGAATCAGTGCGGCTTGACGTTCATTGAACTTTTGACAGTCCTTTCCCCTAACTTCCACCTCCTGCAGAGAGATTTGTAGTGTGTTTGGCTTGCTCTCGGCTTCAGCACAACCTCAACGTTTCTACTACAGCAGCAGCGGGAGCCTTGCAATTTGATCGAAGGTGCTCCCTTGGTGCCTCACGCTCCCTTTTTGTAGTTTGGGGACTGGACATCAGCGCTCATTTTTGAGGACGCCGAGCCTGGAGCGGGCCGGCTGGTCGAACCCATTCCTTATGTTTTTGAAAGGTAAGCCATAGCACTTAGATCAGTGCTTGGCATCCAGTGTTTGAATTACTGCCTGTGTCTTGGCTGTGTTTTCTGCTAAACCGAATACATCATTATTATTGCTAATGCTCAATTGTATGCCATTTTGGCTACATACCAGAGCAACTGTGGGATTTTTGCCTTTGAACTCGGATGTGTGAAGCTGCCTGAAAGCTGTTTGAAATTCTCTTTTCCGTGTTCGCACGTGAATCATCATTCAGAGCCCCTTCCAAGGGACTGCAGGCCCAATGCCTTTGAGCTCAGGGGGGCGCTTAACGGCATCCGGGTGCTTAAAGGTGCTTAAAAGGCTGTGTGGATTATATATTTATATGAGTGTGTAATTAGCTATGAGTAAGGCTCTGTTTGGCAGTACGGAGTGGGTTGCAGAGTGGCAATTGCAGTCACTGCAGTCCGGGCAGTTCGAGCTGTAAGACTGGGGGAATCCTTTTGACCCCTGGTGAAGGTAAGACGTACCTCCCACGAGAAACACTATAGCTACATTGTAAGGCATTGTGAGGAAGAAACAAAAATGGCTGCCTGCTGTTGACAACGGTTGAATACCACTGACTATTCTATTGCAGCCACTTGTTTCTGGCTACACCCAGCAACAGCAGCTGCTCCTTCTTGGAGCTTACTTCCTCTACTCATGTCCCCATCTAGACGAGATGAAATGGGGCTGAAGACAGTGGGGGGGACTGACTCTGTTGCCTCTGCAGATTCGCCTTTGCGCTCTCTTCAAGAAGACCAGAGAGGGCGCGGGAAAGAGCAGAGCGCCAAAAACATGACTTCAGAGGGGTGGGGGGCAGTGACTGTGTTCATGAAGAACAACATGGGAAAGAGGAAGGAGCACGACAACGAGGGCCCCTGCAAGGTCTTCTGGACTCCCTGGCAGAGCATTCTCTGAGTGCGCAGCAAATCCTCCCTCAAGCATTACTTCCTATTGTAGCCATCGTAGCCAGCTCTCCTCCACCATCATTCATCCCACCATTGCCGATGACAGCGTTTAACTTTCCAAAGATACAGAAGGCTACGGCATGCATGAAGCCTGTTAAAGCTAAAGAGGGGGTCATGGCGCCACGAGTGGATAGGGCTGGGACTGAGGATGCAAGAACTGCACAGTCAGAGGATATCTTCTGCCCACTAAAAAATTCAATTGAAAGGCAGAGGAAAGAAAAGGGCTTTGTGGAGAAAGGGCTGGACTTCTGCTGTTGGGCTGTGGCGAGTGGACTTCACCATTACTCTCCTGTTCCCTGTGCTGCTCCTGAGTGAGGTGCGTGTGCCTTTAAGGTCTGAGACCAGCTGACCTTTAACAGGCCGCCTCTAGCGCCCTTGTGGCGTAAGCCCTGTGGAGAAAGGGCTGGACTTCTGCTGTTGGCCTGTTTGGAGAGTGACGCCGTGCTGTGCCAGACACCCTTGAAAGATGCTCTCACAGGCCTGTCAGGCCTCCCCTGTTCTTAGAACACGAGCTCAGAAAAAACGAGAGCGCCCGGGAGACAATGGTGAATGTAGCACGATCAAGAAGCAAACCACAATGAATGTAAGTCATTTCTTCTCATGCAATTCTACGAGTGAAGAGCCCAGGGCTCATGGAAGTGAGGATTTTATCAACAGTAACCCCTTAACAGGTCCGATTAGGACGTGTGTGGAACTGGTGCATCGTGCTGAACTGTGCTCCCCTGCCGCTTGTATCACAGGCAGTAACCTCAGTGACACACACCCAAACTGTGTTAAAACAATTACACCACTTGTACACGAACTGCAGACCTGTGAGCTGTGTTTGATTACCAACAAGCCACTCAATGTTGTTGACTCCAATGTAGGGGCGGCGACTCAATTACCCTCCGGGGGGGGGGGGGCGTTTGGCCGCTGGTGTTCCCGGGGTCTGGTGTCAGCGCTTCTTGTTGTGGCTGTGCAGCCACGGCTGGGTCCGATCCCGGGTCGGGAGCCGGCCTGTCTGCATGCAGCGAGGAGTGTGCTGGAGGCACACAGCCCGCTGTGAGCCCCTCCCTCGAGGCTGGCTTTGTTCAGACGGCGAGCGGGTGCTGTGGAGTCCCCGCGCACCTTCCCTCCCCTCTGGAGGCAGCTAGAGGTACGGCCGGCATCAAGAGGATAGGAAAAATCAACCTTATGATGAGAAACGGCGTCACGGACATGAAGAGCGTTGCGACTCCCTGGGTGTGGCTGATAACATCTTGCACAGTCTAATATCTATGAACAAGGCTTGTGTCAACAAAACAGGGATGAATGTACCGCTGCAATGTGACCAAACACAGAAAATAGCCTTGAAACGCCATAATGCTGATCTGAACGAACCTAACGGTGACATATGGCCTAATGTTCACTGCAAATGTAGGAAGCCGGCAGACAAAGCTTTTGGGGGGCCCTCCAGTGTGACCTCAGATAACAAGCTATTGTTCAATCAGATACATTCTCAAAAGAGACTGCCGCCATCCAAAAAGGTGGAGAAGGTTCCAACAATTATGAGGGGCCACAATCCACATTCATCGGACTCAATTGCCTCAGACTTTCAAGAACTCTCTGACTCTTCTATTATAGAAAGACCTTACCTGAAAATAAGGCGGGGAAGAGCGCACAGGAAAAAGAATGGTCAGAAAAGGGTCACGCAGACGGGTAACCCTGAGCAACTCGGTTACTACCTGCACTACAAGCCGCAATAATATCCTTTATGGCGATGTCCTTAGCCCCGTTTATGAAATTATATGAGAATCTGAACGACTCAATGAAGGACCTGACCACACTGACGGCTCTTACGAGTACCAAAGTGTCGCACATAGAACAAACATGCTGTCAGTCAGTTACTAATTTCAAGGAAGGGCTAAAAGGTCTGGAGGCCGCATACAAATCTCTGTGCGACCAGCGGAACAATGACTCTGCGGACAAAAAACTACTGGCGGAAGTGGCAAGTGAAGCCATCTCTCTATTTTGGCATGAGCGCCACAGCCCCACAGGACAACCTACATGTAACGTTCTTAACGCCAGGAGCCCTTTAAGAAGGGATCTAAAATCGTCCTTAACTGAATAGGTTGGGGAGATGATATTACCTTCCTGCAAAGCTCCTGAGGGTGATCATAGTACTGCAGTGAGTGACTCACAGGGTGCTGTGTGGCCCAAGATAACCTCGCAATGCCAAGTTTCTGACGCGACTGTGCTTGAGTGCGATGGATGCGTCTCAACGGTTCAATTACTGCCTGAAACTCTTCATACATCTACGCAAGGTCCAGACACCAGTATATCATTGGAACATGAGAAAATTGTTGAGATTTCTTTTAACTCTGCCTTTTCAGCAGGCTAGAGCTTCTAAGAGGCAAATGATTAATGACAACCAAATAGCATCAACCTCCACCACGGTACCCTGGGAAACAGCGGAAAAACAGGGGTCAAGCTCAAACCAAGGCACAGAGAAGCCTGGTGTGGTTCCAATCTTTGGAGGTGGCATGCAGGTCCCTGTGGTATTATCAGAAACAAAAATCAAACCTAAGAACCTGAGCAAAAAAACGAAAAACCTGCCTACAAGGAAAGTCAACAAAAACACAGGAGCAAGAAAGTTCCTGAGGAACATAAAATTAGTACAAATAGTAACTAAGGAAGTTGCTAAAATCCTGCAAACTGAACTGTTATATAAAGTGGATCTGACAAAAGAACCAACCCCACCTCAAGATGTGGTGGACATTGAAGCGCTAAACAATGACATACCAGCGGAATTACTAAATATGTCGACATACGACGACAGAGAGCTTGACGAGGTAGCAGACAACACCTTAATAATGGCACCTGCGAAAAACAAGACTGAACAAGATCATTTAACACCGGAGCCTTGCAACACCATTAAGGGACATCCTTTGGTGGCAGATGTAAACGCAGCCCGTCAAGTGGACAGGACTGCCCACGATCAGGCTGTCATGTCTAAAAATGTGAGAATCTGTTGCGTTGTTAATGGGTTAGCAAGTCTGGAGACCGGACCACACGCCCCTACTAGCCCACCATTTATAACAATGCATGAAAAAATGTCAAAACAATGTTTACCTCAAAATTTCACTAAGCGTGAAGGATGCGATTCTGCCGTAATCCACACGAGCGGGAACGGGGATGCCAACTATCTAATCCCCCACAATGCTCGTAGGATCGACAGTAATTCCAGCAAGAGGAATTTGAATATGACTGGAAGGGGCGACAAACGAGATTAATGGGAGAAACGCCAAGCGCCTAAAAGAAGTCATACAGGAAAAGCTCATGACAAGACCCAGGCAACTAAGGTGATGATCGAGTGTCTCGATTCCAAGGACAAGCTGATCATGAATCGAGCAAACATTATCCGATTAGTTCAACTCGTACCCAGCCTACGCGCTATAACATCTAATGACCTAAGGATCGTCGAATTTCCAAACGAAAGGCGCAACGACAAAGTAATTCTGCACGTGTCATCATCACTGATAGCTACAACAATCACTGACGCCAATGTTGCACTATTCTCATTGGGGTTCGAAGTATACAAGATGAAAACACCATGAATGGTCCAATCCACTATGAATAATGGTGACAATCATAACTCGCTAAGCTGTTTGCAACAGATCACGGTGTTACGCGTCCATAAGAAATATGAGGATCATCCCCCACAAGTCATCGAGACAAGGATGGCTGGAACTGGGCAGTCTGCGAGAACCTCGGCTGAACCTACACAGGTAACTAGAAATAACATCACTCCATCAATAAATGAGGTGGGGTACGCCTTCAACGCCATCAAATTGCCTATTAGAATCACTATACGTGGAGGCACATGTCTTGATACACTGTGTGACGGTAGCAACCGACGCACTAATGTAATAAGGGACAATGCAGAATGGGGATGGTTAGCCGCCTCACTCAACAAGAAAGACAACCAATAATGCCAGGATCCGATGACCTCATGTGTATGTACAGTCACCTCTTGGAACACGTGTGGTTTCACGCATTTGTTTAATTCGAATTGGCTGAGCGGCTTGAATATTGTTTGTTTGCAGGAAACCTGGTTAACGGAAGCACCAATCTCATGTGACTATGAAGTGGCCTTGAACACTGCTATAAAACTGGAGAAAGGCCGACCGATGGCCGGTCAGGTGACATTAGTCAGTAGGGCTTCTGGACTAAGAATTGTAAAGTCTGTTAACCATTCCTCTTTCATTCAGGAAACCACGATAGGAAGGATATCCAAGGGCGATGAAGATCCTGAGGAAACTACTCTCCTAAATGTCTATTGGAACCATCAGACGGCGGGCAAAACCGAATTCTTGGAGGAGATCTTATCAATAGTGGATCATCTGCACGAGCACAAAGATTCCGCGAACATCATGATCTGTGAAGATTTAAACATTTACTTGTTTAAACCTGCGGGTGCGGAAATAAAACTGTTAGCCAAAGAGTGGACTGAAGAGATGGACTCAAGACTAATGCAGATGCTGAATGGTAACACATTCGGAGATATACCACCATCAACAAACTGGCATCGCGATAATTCAACATCCACAATTGATTATGTGTTCGTGTCTTCCAACTTACATGCCCGAATTAAATCATTTAGAATTACGAAGAACGCTATCAGTGACCACAACATGCTAACGACTGAAATTGTAATGTCACTGAAAGAGGGTGACTCGAGGTGGGAACACAAAGTTCTAGCCGAAGCAAACAGGGTCAGATTACGCCTTGAGACGCATGAGGTCGCCCAGTTGTCATCTGCTTACTGCCAGCAAAGTACTCTAATGGAATATAACCAGCTACTGCAACAATACAAACCTAAGAACGTAAGGCTGAAAAACCTGAAATTCGCCCGCTAACACTGGTTTGACATGGAGATACAAAAACACAAACGGGAGATGAGACGTGAGATTCGTCATGTTCAACCCCTTGAACCAGAGCCTCGAAAGATGAATACTAGAGTCATAAAACAGAGGTATAAGAACTGGCTAAAGTCTCACCTACACCTGAACATCCAAAACGACGCTGAGGTAATGTTAGCCGCACTAAAAAACAAAAACACACGTGAGTTCTGGGGGTTAATCAACAACATGCAGGCACCGCCAAGATCCCTCCAAGTCTGTTTGGTGAGTGAAATAGATTGGATTTCTCACTTTGGTGCGTTATACAAAGGATCTAAGGCAGAGGATTGCGTGAACGTACCTAGATTCTCACCACGATCACTCTCCTTCTTTAAAGATGACATTGTGAAGATAATCACGAAGGCCAAAAACTCGAGAGCCCCGGGCCCGGATGGCCTCACAAACTACACCATCAAGCAGCATCCGGAGATCTGGGCTGAGATTTGTGTCACCTTATTTGAAAGAATAAACAAACTGGGTCGGTCTCCTAGATCTTGGAAGTCAGCAATTATAGTGCCGATTTTCAAAAAAGGAGACAGATCGAATCCCAAAAACTATCGGCCGATAGCACTGCTGGACGTATTGGGAAAAAGTTACGCCACTATCCTGCAGCAAAAACTAGTGGAGTGGGCAGTAAAAACATCAGACATAGACCCCCGGCAGGCCGGTTTCGTTAAACAAGTAGGCTGTTCTCTAAACCTCTTGTTACTGAACTTGATAAAAATGGAGGCCCTGAAATCAAACACTACAGTATACGTGGCGTTCATCGATTTCTCAAGCGCCTTTGATACTGTTGATAGGGATCTCTTGTGGGCCAAATTGCAACGGTGGGGCTGCCCCCATGATATGGCAGAAGCTATCAAGGAGCTTCAAACAAATACATCCATCAAGATCCGCCTAGATCCATCTGGGTTATTATCAACTGTAATTAAAACTCACAACGGAGTAATTAAGGGATGTCCACTTGCAGCGGCCATATTCAGCCTATTCATATCAGATATAGGCACTGCAATAGACGCTGTAAACTCCTTTCCGCCTAAAGTGAACAAATCACACGTAAGTTGGCTGCTTTACGCCGATGACCTAGTAGTAATGGATGTAACACCTGTCGGTCTACAAAGGAAACTCGACGCCGTACAGCCCTACGTAAAAGAAAATCGGCTGCTGATCAACACCAAGAAATGTGAGATACTAGTATTTAAGAACTTGAGAGGGTGAGTCTCGAAAGGCGAAAAAAACTGAGGTGGTTCCTAAATGTGGACGTAATGTCGACACCAACAAGCGTAAAATACCTGGGAATGGTAATAAGTGCATGTATCACCGACGGACCATGGATCAAAGATACAAAAAGGAAATGTGTTCAGCTGGCGAGTCAAGCCCTCATTATGAAAAGGAAATTTGGGAAATTTTCTTTTGAACCGCTACGGCTGTTCTACCAACAGAAAGTCATTCCCATGTTGATATATGGGGCTGAAAATGCGCTTGGCTGTTTCTATGAAGTATGGTCCTCCCTCGAGAACCAATTTTGGACGAAAGTTCTAGGCTTGCCAAGAGGGACAAAGACCGCTTGCATAAGATACGAACTAGCCCTAATATCTATTGTTAGGCAGAATCCTGTGTAGTTCCCTTGGGGAACACTGCAAAAAGATTAAGACTATAGGAGTAAGCAGTAAACCCAATTGGTAGCAGTCTGTACCACCCAGATTTACCTGGTAGCTGTGGCTGAGCAGTCAGACTTCTCTCAAGAAGAGTTAGGCAGTATACAGAGGATACACAATAGGGCTAAAAACACAGTAGAGCAAGCAAACACTGACTAGAGCTTTGTAACAACAGTATATAATTATTTATTTAACACACACGTTAGAAAATACACTAGCACTATTAATCAAAGCAAGTTCAAAACACAATCAGAAAAGTATACACACCTCCCTTAAGAATTATCAGACAAGTCTAACTCAAAACACTACTTTTTGTCAAAACAGAGGTGAGTGCGTAACTTAGATGGCACTCCAATAATTAAATAAAAGGGAGAGAAAAAGGCAGGTAATACTGATAAAACAGTTCCCAACACTTTTAAGAGACAAAAACAAGTTAGGGAAGGCAGAGTCTACTGTAGAGCCAAAGTTCATAGGCCAGGCCCACTTTAAATGGTGAAATGTGCCCAAGATCACACAGTTGCGAAATGCATTCAAGTCTTTGTAGAAATGTTCAAAAGAGGTTGGGGTGGTTCAAAAGATAAAGTTAGAAGGTCTGGGGGCCAACCCAGTTGGAAAGCCAAGGATGTAAGGGTCACCTTGAGCAAACCGAAGAAAGGGAGGCCAGGTGGAACACAGTACCTTTAAAGTTGAGGAATCTCCAGCGGTGGCAGTTGTTCCTGGCAGCGGGCGCAGTTCGTGGTTTCGACCAGGGGAAGAGATGATCTCGTCAAGGAGGAATCTTGGAGTTGTTGCACTGCCCAGGGAAGAAACCAGCCGCGGAGTTCGTCGGTTAAAAGGTGCGTTCCTGGTATTCGCGGTCACAGTGGTGAAGCTTGGCTATCCGGCCGCCGGGGTGCTTGGCACGGGCGATTCGACCAAGAGATGTCCTGGAAGGCGAAATGGCGAACTGGTTGATCCCACCAGCTCAGAGGAAGAAGACTCTTTCAGCAGAAGATCTTCTCTTGTCGTCGGGAAAGTGGTGAGGTCGTTGCAGCAGGGCTTCACCGGTGGTGTCGTCGTTGCAGATGGCTCAGCTTCTCCCCTCTTTGGATTTCTTAGGTCCTGTGGCGACTTCTGAAGTTTCAGTCCCAAAAGCCCTGCTTTTATGCAGAAAAACCCCCATTCAACAGCCTACCTGTCACTCAAACATGCCGGGCGGCTCACCACTGGCCCAATCAGAACAGAGTGCGACATGGATTGCTAAGGCAACGCAGTCCAGGGTGCCAATTCCCGCACCCACACATCCTGTGGAACCCAGACAAAGTGGCACCAGTTGGAGGGCTTCTGTGGAGAAGCCCGCCAAAAAGTGGAAAAAAGGGCCCGACCTTGGTTGGAGTTACAGAGACGGACACGAACGCCATTTTAGAAAAGAGTTCTGGCAAAAAGACCCAACCGGTGATTTAATATTAAATAAATAAACCAGCGGTATCTTTAACATTGCACCAAAAAGTGGTGCGTTTAAAATCAATGGGAAAATCCCATAGGCAATATTCTGGTGGAATATTTTGCGTGGTAACCACTGCCACCAGCCAGAAACTCGACAAGGGGGGACTGGACAGTGCCCCCTTGGAAACAGCCCCAGGGGCAATCTAATTAGCCCCTTCCAGTACTTCCACAATATGATGGTTTGTACTGGTTCTGTTCACAATTTTGGACTAGTAAAGTCAATGGTGACTTTACATGCCCTGGGAGACAGTAGTCAGTCCCAGGGTATGGAGTCTATGTTTGGGGGTCACTATGACACCCCTGTGTTACTGCACTGAGGGTGCTGTGTAACACATACACAAAAACAGATGATACCCTATGGAGTAAAAAAAAAAAAAAGCCCATAAGCACACAAAAAAGTCAAAGACATACCTCAAATCATGCCTAAGAGTGGGAGGAAAAGAGTCTCACTCTTAGCAGGAGAAAAAAACAAACCCCAAAAATCCAGCAAAGCTGCTGGGGGACTCACTAGGTTTAGGAAATTAGCCTTATAAGAGAATTCTCCCTAACATCTATCCAGGCAAGGATTAGCTGGAACCTGCTATCCTTGTGTCGTAAAACCCGCTCCCGAGAAAACATTCCTCAGTTTGAAAGTATTCACAACACACCAGTATCAGAGCAGAAATTGGTATCTTTGTGGATGCAGAGATGCAAACGCTTGCTGGAAGAATTCGACATCACGCCAACCGTGCTTCACGAAAACCCTAATGCCGCAAAGTTGGAAATCTGGCGCCTTGATTGGGATCGAACCTGCACAGAACGAACAACAGCAACGCTGATGAGAGATGCGCCTGCAGAAGCTCACGCTTTTAATAAAGTCCAACGCTACATTTCTGTATTCCCGGACCCTAATGCTCGTAGACGTTTCATGTTATTTCGATTGAACTTATTTAAAACCAAAGAACGTCTAAGAACTTGGAGCTGCAACAAGATCCTAAACCCCATGTGTAGATTCTGCACAAAAGAAGCGGAATCATTGAAGCATTTATTGCTTTTCTGCACTAATCTTCGAAATGAGAGAACGGTGTACTTGGGCCCTTGGAACCTAAGCTACCCGTCTCTGTGCGCTGACGAATGGTGGGGAGCTATGTTCAATGGTACTGATTTAAAACTTTTAATCCTACTGACGCAATTTTTAGCCATAATTGAAAACCGGCTGAACTTGGACTCTGGTACACAGGTACCCGAACGTGTTTAAAGGGGACATGGGGAAACCTGACGCTTGTACACTCAAGGGAGTGGGGACGGGAATTTGTGAAGTTTGATACATGTTTGTTTATTTGTTCGAAAATGATTTTAAAGGTTTGCATAAACCAATAAAATGAAGAAAAAAAAGGGCTTAATGATTGACGAAGCATCAATGTGGGAAGACGACTACTCATACCTTGAAGCAGTCTTCAATCGACCCAATTCGCGGGAATATGCCGTTGTGACTCCCCTCGAGACAACGGAGGACAGGTTGAATCAGCTGCCGTCCTACTTGCCTGGAACCTTGCTAGAGCGTCAACATGCAGCCCTGGAGTAGAGAATGGCCCAAGATGCAGAAACCCTAAATTTAACAAGGTCCTTTCAGCGCAGGCTAAGTGACCATGCCCGGATCAATACATCAACCCCCTTGATATCGTCTACTTGGGATCGCCTCTTCCTAGATCCCAGTAGAGACCACCTGTCTTTGTCTCTGGCAGCGAGGAAAGAAGCCAGACCTTCATTGGTCAGTCAAGCTGACCTAGGGGCAGTTGGTCCTCAAGGGGAACTGATTGGTCCGGTATTTGGAATCCCCCTCTATCCTGCAGTACAGGACACGCTCTCAGCTACGTCAGCTACTTCTACCTCCTCGTAGTCCTGCCTGAACCACTCAGTAAAGGATATGGAGGGTCAGCAGACACGGATCACCGAGGGGATGGATCATGTTTGTTTGTTTGTTTGTTTGTTTTATTCATTTATAATGTGCACCAGACCCGAAGGTAGCTGGGCGCAGCAGTACAGAAAATGCGAAGCTTAGGTTACATGGTACACAGTAAAAATACAGATACAAAATACAATAAATCACCTGTGTGTGGCGATGGCAAAATGCACACAAGTACACGCAAAATGAATATAAAATACAATAAGGATGGTACATATAAGGCACTCAGGCGTTAGCTCAGTGGCCAGATGGGCAATGTGAGAAGGTCCATAAGATTAAAGATTAAAGGGGCAGGATTGAGATGTGTGTAACTTGGGGTTGAGTGAGGATACTTGGATGCCAAAGGGGTTAATCATTGGCAGAGCTCAACAGATTAATGTAGTTACTTCTGAATTTCGGAAAGGGCTGCTCCTCCCGTAGAGGGTTTGGCAGTGAGTTCCATAATTGGGCAGCTTGGACCTGGAAGCTGCTGCCCCCCGCCTTGGTGAGTCTGAATCTTGGAAAGATGAGGCTATTGGCATTTGAAGATCTGGCAGGGCGTGTGTGGCTTCTTTTAGTAAGTTTGTTGCAGAGATAGCTTGGTGCGGCATTATTCAGGGCTTTGTGAACCAGGGATGCTACTTTTAAGTGGATTTTATTTTGGGTGGACAACCAGTTGTTTTGACGCCTGATCTTTGAGATATGTGATCTTTTAGAGACACCAAGGGCGGCTCGTAGGGCGTTATTTTGTAGTATTTGGATTCGGTGGGTGATGTATTTATTTGCTCCAATGTATAGGGCATTAAAATAGTCGAGCCTCGAGAGGATTAGTGCTCTCGCTAGGATAAGGCAGTTGTTGTCAGAGAGAAAGTGCTTGCCTGCTCTAATGAGCTTGCATGTGTAGGCAGTAGTCGAGGCTAATGACTTCACCTGTTTATCGAAAGAGAGGGTGGCATCCAGATAGAAGCCAATTGTGTTCACATCTTTAGATACCTTGATGATGTTCCCATCAATTTCAAATTAGGTATAATCCAGGCTAAGTTTTTTAAGGTTAGAATGTGTCCCTAGGATGATCAACTCTGTTTTATCGTCGTTCAGGCATAGACCGTGGGTTGCCATCCATGCCTGGACGATGATATACACCCTATTCACCAAGGCCAAATCCTCATTGTAATCCCAGGAAAGTGGGCGGAGAATCTGGGTATCATCTGCATAGTTAGTGTAGGTGATACCGAGATGGTCCAGATCGTCAAAGAGGGGCTTGGTAAATATGTTGTAAAGAGTCGGGGATACGCATGAGCCCTGAGGGACTCCACATCGGATGGGGATTGGGTCCGCCGCTGCCGATGGGGAGAACACCCTCATGGTCCTGTCGCTAAGAAAAGATTCAATCCAAGTTATGGCATCTCAAGAGAAATGTGCGGCAGAGTCTTAATGGCTACAAAGTACCCCATAGTCCACGAGGTCAAATGCTCCAACAGCAAAAGGAGAGCCATTTTTCCTTTATCCCTTAGTTCATCTATTTGTGCCTTTACGTCAATGAGGGCAGTCTCTGTGCCATGTTGGGGGCGGAATCCTGATTGGCGCTCTCCTAAGAGTTTGTGTTGTTCCAGAAAACTCTGGATTTGATTATAGGCAATCTTGTCCAGGATTTTAGGCAGGAAGGGGACTGTCGTAATGGGACGGTAGTTTGTTGGTATAAGAGGGTCTAGTGTTTGCTTTTTAAGCAGTGGTAGTACCCAGGATTGTTTTAGATTAGTGGGTACCGTACCGGACGTGAATGAGGAGTTGACAAGTTTAGCAATAAACAGGGAAAGATCCCTAGCAGCATCATTTGTAAGCTGGGCGGGGCACGAATCGCCCTGACAGTTTGACGGCTTTAGGGAGAGGATAACTTTCTACACCTCAAGGATAGAGGTTTTGGAGAACATGAACCGTGTAGCTGGGCAGAATTCATGTGGTTCATGTGCAGAATTTAGTAATGGCGGCTTTAACGGTGGCGTTGAATCCATTTGTCAAGTTATATGAAAATCTAAATGAGACAATTAAAGAGCAAGCTACCCTACGGGCATTGTCGCACACGAAACTGGCTTATCTGGAATCATTCACTGAAGCAGTGCAGTCTAGGTTCGACAAAGAATCTGAGTTGACTGCCCAGTGGCAAGCCAGACTACATGATTTGGCAAGGGGCGACGCGACGGAAAAAACAACTTTGATTGCCTAGATTCTAGACCAATGAAGCGGTCAAGACATCAGAAGACGGCAACTTCCAAGAGTCTGTGGCAAAAGGGATCTCTACCCGAGACTTCTCAAATTCCCCATCTTGTCAGACTAGAGGGCGAAGATCTGGAACCCGAGTGATATATTGCGGGGCCTTGGACCTTGCGCCCACAAAAACAGGACCATGCTTGTACTCTTAAAGAACCTGGCAACGTCCAAGGCAGGAGCCCCCAGAAGGCTAATTCTTACTCCCACCAATGCAGGCACAGGATATAGTGCCTGGCGGGAGAGACAAGGAACATATTGGGGACTCTGAAACTGAGGTAGACCTCCACTTAAAAAAAACAAAAGTCCACCAACAAAGACAAAGAAAGTAGACTCTACCCAGTCTTTAGGAATAGCGGTCAATAGGAAGCAAGGGGAAAGAAGATCACTTTAAGACAACAAAAAATATCAGAAAAATCAACCAAATTTAAAAAAAAGCCACCCCAATGTTTCAAGATCGTTCTTACGGAACATGTCTGTACCAGCCCTACAGACAGCTACTAAACACAAGCAGGGTCAATATACCATTTTCTTTCTCCCTAAAATCCTCTCTAACCAACCACTGCGGGAACAAGAGGTGTTCTGGTTCCGCTCCTTGTGCAGGAGATTTTAACCCTGCTGGAGAAAGGCGTTATAGAACAAGTGCCTGTAGCGGAGAGGAACAAGGGTTGGTATTCCCCTTATTTTCTAATACCCAAGAAGGACGGAGGACTGAGACCCATCTTGGACTTGAGATACTTTAACAAGTTCCTCAGGAAGGACAAGTTCAAGATGGTCACACTTTCTCAGATCCTTCAGGCCCTCAACTCCAGGATTGGTTGGTGTCATTGGACCTTCAGGATGCTTATTTTAATTGGCCAATCAATCTCAAGCACAGAACATACCTGAGGTTCGCAGTTGGCGATTCTCATTATCAGTTTCAAGTTCTGCCATTCGGGCTGAGCTCCACCCCAAGGGTTTTCACCAAACTGTTGGCCGCAGTGGCAGCGAGTTTCAGGAGAGGGGGGATTCATAAGGGCGCGTTCTCCTGAACAAGTCCGGGATCATCTCAACATCACCTGCCACTCTCTTCACAGACTGGGCTTCCCCCTCAATTACAAGAAGTCCCATATGACACCTTCTCAAAAACTCCAGTTCATCAGTGCTGTGCTTGATATTTCCTCGGGAAAGAGCTCACCAACCGAGGTGAGGGCTCAAGACATTCTTCAGATGGTTGCCAAGTTTCAGAATGCCCACAGTCTACCCGCCTTCGATTTTTTGAGGTTGCTCGGTCTCATGGCATCCTGTATTTATCTGGTGCCGAAGGCCTGCCTGAGAATGAGATCCCTTCAATGGACTGTCAGAACTCAATGGTCCCAGTTCTCAGGAAAGATGTGGGACCTATTCCAGGTTCCAAGCAGGGTCCCACAGGATCTTCTGTGGTGGGCCTTCGTGGACAACATTCTGAAGGGAGAACCCTTTTGGCAACCATGGCCGGAGATACCAATACTGACAGTGTCACAGTCCCCTATACCCGCTGGTCTTGGTGGCGTCGGGCCGCCTTTGCTACACTAGTGCCCGTGTTGTTCTTCCCTGTGGCTCTAATACTAGGGGTTCCTCCAAGATGACGGCGGTAACGCACCGCATGAGTTTTGTGCCTCCTACAGTTTCTGCATTCAAGGTATCTTCGCATCCTGGCGGTCATGTGACTGCATATCAACACTTGACTCCAGCATTCCTATGCATCGCTACTCTCTCCACTGACGCTTCGTAAGTTCGCTTCCTAGGAGAAACTTTGTTCCAATCCTTTCTGCCTGTCCGTTAACCTGCTCTCCCTCCCTAGGTGCTCTCTGTGTACTCCGTCTACCCCTCACGGCTCTCACCTGTTCTGCGTCCTGCACAGTCAGAGGGAAATCTCTGCTTACCATCTGTCGAGGTTTGCGTAGCCTTAGCGACTATTCTCTCGCAGGATATGTTTTGTTACAGTAGGAATATACTTCTCTGCTGAATCCTGTCAGCGACTCCCACATCAGAGTTCTCACTCTAATCCTTTCTCTAGTACCAACATCAGAACCTGCGTGCCCTTTCAAGGAAGTGCCCGCTCCGCTGAGTATAGATACACTCCTCCAGAATCCCGGCGAGGTGGGTTTTAAGGGATCCCGGTCAGGAAGCCAGATATGTGGGTACTTAATATGTTTCTTACCTTCATAGAAATCACGCATCTGTCTGGGAAACTTCCTCCTTGCTCCACCCGCTGCCACTATTGCTCTTTCTCTGCTGCCTCCACTTCCGCTACAGCTACTGATAAAGATCAGTTGCATTGGTTTCAGGTACTGACTACGATATCCTTCCTTCTTTATCCTATCCTCGTCCTGATCAATGACTTACCTCTCCCCTTTATTGTATCAGATGAAACTCCGGTCTTTGCCTTAAAGGGACCCCGGATCAGCAGCTGAAGATTCCAGCGCCAACATCGCTCCCTATTCCAGCGACAGGGTTTTCTACCCCAAAGGGTTTCCCTAGGGGTTTTGCCTCACTCTGTACCTGTTACCTCAGGCGGGGGGAGGTAAGGCTCTCAGGGGAGTTTTCCCAGACGCCCAGGGATTGCCAGCTGACCAGGTTACTGGTTTCTGTGATCCAAGGTCCAGTACAGCACAGATCTTTACAGACGGATGCCTAACTCACGGGGTGGGGAGCCCACACCAACGATCTGACTGTCAGCGGCCGTTGGTCTCCATCAGAGTCCAAACTACATATCAATCTTTTGGAGCTGAGGCCAAACAGACTAGCACTGAAGACCTTCCTGCCCTCTGTAAAGGGAAACAATGTCCGGATAATGACGGACAACACAGTGGCCATGTACTACCTCAACAAGAGAGGAGGTTTAGGGTCACTATCAATGTGCAGAGAGGCAATGCAGCTCTGGTACTGGACAATTCAAGAAGGAATCTCTCTGTCGGCAGTTCACCTAGCCGGAGAGGAGAACACAGCGGCGGACGCTCTGAGCAGGCAGAGCACAGTCTCCCACGAGTGGGAACTAGCTCAGGAAGTCCTTTAAGAGATCTTCACCCTTTGGGGAACCCCAAAAGTAGATCTGTTTGTGACCGGGGTCAACTGGAAGTGCAATCTGTACTGCTCTAGGGAACTTCCCCGAAGAGGAGCTTTAGGAGACGCGTTCGTGATGGACTGGGAATTTCCATTCCTGTACGCATTCCCTCCAGTCCCCGTCATTCCTCACGTGATCAGAAGGTCGAGAAAGTTCGGGAAATGCATGATACCAACTGCGCCCTGGATTGGGCCAGGAGGACGTAGTACCCAGACCTTCTGGACATGTCCATCTGTCCTCCAATACGTCTTCCAAAAAGAGAGGACCTTCTCTGGAGAGAGAGAGAGAGAGAGAGAGAGAAAGAGAGAGAGAGAGAGAGAGAGATGGGGGTCTGGTTCTCCATCCAGAGGTCTAGACACTCAACCTTCACGCTTGGTTTCTGAAAGGTTGAGGTACAAGGATTGGGAGCTCTCGAATGATGTAATGGAGGTTTTGGTTTCGGCCAGAAGGCCAGCAACAAAGTCTTTATACAGTTGCCGTTGGAATACATTTTTCAACTGGTGCAGAGAAAAGAAAGTAGATCCTTTTCTTTGTAAAACACTGGATGTCTTATCCTTTCTGCTATTTTTAGCTAATCTGGGGCTCCATATTGGTACTATTAAAGGATACTTGGCGGCGCTGTCCATCTTTAAGCGCTCGTCAGAGGAATGTTCGTACTTCAAAATTTCACTGCTGACACCATTTTTAAAGGGGCTCACCAATGTGTTCCCCATCTCCTTTCCAGGTTCCAGTTTGGGACCTTAATCTGGTTCTAAAATTCCTAATGTGTGCACCTTTTGAACCTTTACACTCATGTCCTTTAAGGTTTTTAACCTTGACAACCATTCTTTTGGTAACTCTAACATCAGCCCCTAGAGTGAGCGAGTTGAAGGCACTTTCGTCCAAGCCAACCTTTACTATCTTGCACAAGGATAGGGTTGTTCGATGGGTAAAACCTTCTTTTTTGCCCAATATCATTTCTGATTTTCATATAGGTCAGAAAATTGTTCTACCTTCTTTCTATCTCCCACCTCATCCTGGCAAGGAGGAGGAAGGACTACATAGGTTAGACCCTCATAGAGCGTTGAGCTTTTATATATCTAGAATGTCTAAGCTACATATTGATGACCAACCTTTCATTGGATATAAAGGTCATAAACTGGGTCAGGCTGTATCAAAACAGACCTTGTCCAGATGGATCATTCTGGTTATTTCAGAATGCTACTGGCTGGCAGGGAAGAATCCACCGGATGTTTTAAGGGCTCATTTCACCAGGGGCATGGCTTCCCCTACAGCCCTGCAGTGGGGCGTATCAATGTAAAACATTTGTGAAGCAGCAACGTGGTCTACTATCCACACATTAACAAAGCATTATTGCCTGGAATCTTCCCTGGGTCAGGATGGTACATTTTGTAGGGCAGTCCTGCATTTGGTCCATGAAAACAATTAAAATACATATAAGATCAAATTCTACTCCCTCCTCCAAAACGAAATACTGCTGTGGCAGTCTGTCAAAAGCTGAGAAATACGTGGGAGGACAGAATCCATTCGAAGAACAAGTTACTTACCCCTGGTAACGTTCTTTCGACTGGATGTTTCTCGCACGTATTCTTCATCGCCCTCCCATCCTACCCCTCACTTGAATTTCCTGTGCTATTACAGCTTCTTTTCCATCAAGGCTGAGTACGGTCTCTCTGGTGTTTTGCGGGTATTTCTCCTGTAAAAAGAAAAAAAAAGAACTGACGCCAACAGGCGCTGCGCGTGCTACATATGCCTTCGATGACATCACCCTCGACAAAGGCATTCAAGGGACATAGAGTCGACGCCATCGACACACAGCGCCCTCTGCCGAGAATTCTTTTTCTGCAGCAGCTGAAGATGGACAACATGTGTCAAAAGATGAGGAATACGTGCGAGGAACATCCAATTGAAAGGACGTTACCAGGGGTAAGTAACTTGTTCTTCTGTTTCATAGGCTGGGAATTCTTCGTTAAGTCTACATTTTGACGTTCTGTACGGCTGGGTCCTCTGGCCCTTACTCTTTTCCATATACACTACTCCTCTCTCATCCAGACATTTGGCATTCACTGTCACTTTTATGCTGATGACTCTTAGATATTTGTCTACTTCACTTGCTTTTCTGACTCGCTCTACTTGTATATTTCTCACTGTCTCTTGGCTGTTAAGCTCTGTATGCGCTCTCGCTCTCTTCCCTTTCAATCTCTCTAAAACTAAGATTCTTTCTCCTTGTGATTCGTCCCCTCCCTCATTAATTTGTTACAGATGTTATTTTTGCTACTTATCCCTCCCTTTCTCACTACATTTCTTCTACTGCTAGCCCTCCATTTCGTACCTTTTCTGCTGCTACAACTCTTACGCTTAACATGGTATTTTAAAACTGTGACTAATGTAATTTTCTCGTCGGTCTTCATGCTTATGCTGTTGCTCTACTTCGGTCTATTATTAATTCTGGTGTTCACCTGTTTTATGTCCCTCCATCCCATTCTCACATCTGCTCCTCATTAGTTTCCTTTTCCCACTGGTCTTCAGTTTTGCATTTTCGGCACATCCTTGGACTTGCCCCTCCCGATCTTTCCTCGTTGATATCAATCTATGCTCAGTCTCATACACTCTTTTGCTCTTCCTTCATTCATTTGAGTGTAAAGCATGTTCTTTGAGTGCAATTTTGAGATCACTCTTTTGCATTTCTGGCTCCAAAAATATTCTTTCTTTTTCTGTACTTTCTGCTTCAACTCTTTCTACCTTCAGGTCTTCTAAAGTTAATCTTTTTCTTCTCCTTGAATTAACTTTGCAGTTCATGCTGGTTAATGTGTGATTAGCTTTAACTTTTGTAAGCGTTTATTTACCTTTGTATAGAGCTTTGGAGAAAGCTCTTATTTGAAATAAATAAATATGGCTGTTGACACATATCAGGATGTGAATAGCAACTTAAAATCAATCTCAGAATACAGTGTTATTAATTGAAGTTGTACATATGCTGCATTCATCATTTTTCTTTTTGTAATCAAAGAAATGGTAAACGTATTAATTGCTCACGACAATGTTCTCCATTCTAAATGCCATTTGTGACGAATCAAGGGAATTCGTCCATTCTCCCCAAAGAGGAGCCCTCCCTCTGTGAGGCTACGGAGGTGAGCATGCTCTGCAATACCCTCCCTATGGGTAGAGGCAAGTGCGACCTCACTGGGAGAAACTCCCCCTTAGGGGACAAGGACTCACATTCCTGTGAGGAACTCCCCAGAGCTGTGTACACCGTGGCCCATATAAGATGCTCTAAATTATCAGAGACTTTTAACCATCTAGACTAGGATGAAGAAACACTTAATAGATGTTGTCATCGCCTACGAAAAGAACATGTCCCTTTAAATCAAGATGTCCAATACACTGGGACGAGTATGTTAAATAACATGTACTCAATGAGAAATGCAGACCGAGAGGAATGTATACGCAGGCGCAGGAAAACCAAGTGTTGTCTAACATCTAAGGAAAGAGAAGAGAGTAAACATTGGTTCGGGAAGATCCCGAGCTGCGTAACACATGCAGAGAGAGAAGGCGGAGTAAGCAGAAGCATGCACGTTTGAAACTCATATGTAAGTGAAGAATGCGACGCCAGAGCCACGGCGAAACCGAGAGTGAGGAACTGAGAGGGCACGAGCCCAGGAGAAGGTGGCGGCAAGACCAGATGATATTGTGGTTGACAGCTAGTCCACTATCCATCGTCAACACCACCTAAAGCAGAAAGCAGGATGGTGTCTGAACAGGCTTTGAGAGACCGAGACACGGGGAGGACGCAAACGCTGATGAAGGGAGACCGACGGCAGTGTACGACAAGCAGGGATGTAATTTAGGGTCGCAACTGCAACCCCTGGGGTCTCCCTTGCAACCCAAATAATTTTAAAGATTAAACATTTTTTTAAATCTTTTTAAAAAAACAAAAAGAAAACCGGAAGCTCCTGGTGTAGCGGGGACATAAACTGGTGGAGACCGCCGGGAAGAATTGGGACATGATGGTACCCTAGCCCCTTTTTGCAGTCAGGGAAAAACCCCAAGCATCCCTGGGTTATTTTCCATTTGAGCTTCTGTATGGAAAAGTACCCTGGGATCTCTTGGACATGCTGAAAGAAACCTGGGAAGAAAGAGAAGAAGTCCTATTGCCAATTTCTGAAACTGCACAAGAATTAAAATCCCATATAAAAGCAGTGAAAGAAATTGTAAAGAAACACCTGGGACAGGCACAAGAACAACAGGCTACCTATAAAAGACCTGCAGTCCCCCTTACCTTTTCAGCCGGACAATCAGTATTGGTCCTCTTACACACATCAGAAAATAAAATGATTTTCTGCTGGCATGGTGCTTATAAAGTCCTGGAACAGAAAGGCCTGTTAAATGATCTCATATCACAACCAGATAAATGCCAGAAAATACTTGTCTATCATATAAACTTGCTTAAGGAGTGGATGATAGTCCTAGTCGCCAAACTTGATCAGTCCTGGTGCTTTTGCATTTACTTCAGGAAGCTGAACTCAATTTCACTATTCGATAATTACCCAAGGCCAAGAATAGATGAACTAATTGAAAATTGGGCTCAGCTAAATACATACCAACTTTAGATATGACGAGGGGATATTGGCAGGTACCTCCGAATCCAGAAGACAGAGATAAAACAGCTTTTTCAACAATACAGGGCCTGTTTCAATTCAAGGCCTTAGCTTTCGGCCTTCATGGTTCCCCAGTACTTTTCAGCGGCTAATGGACTGGATATTGAAACCCTATTCCAATGTCGGAGGAGCTTACCTGGATGATATTGTGGTGCATAGTGATAGTTGGTATGAACAAGTTTTCCATCTATATGAGATCACCCTACCCCTGAAAAAATACGGCCTCAGAGCTAACCCACAAAAACGTCCTCTTGGCCAGTCCGCAGTAAAATATTTAGGGTTTTTCATCAGGAACAGTTTGATTCAACCACAAACCCCAAAACACCTTTTTCTAAGACCAAGAGAGAACTCCATGCCTTCTTAGGGTTGATGGGATACTACCAGAGATTTGTCCCTACCTACTCAAGTATTGCTGCCAACCCAACCAACAAGTTGGCAAATGGACAACCACAGAAATTAGTATGGAGTAAGGAATTTCATGAAAGTTTCAATGGCCTGATAAATATTTTGTTCAACAAACCCATCTTTAAGATACCAGGCTTTAGTAAGGAGTTTCTATTACAAACTGATGCTTCTAAGGTTGGGTTAGGGGCAGTACTTTCCTAGGAATATGAGGAAATTGAACACCACATTTGTTCATGAGCCAGAACCTTTTCCCTAGGGAACAGTCCTACGCTAATGTGGAACTGGAAGACTGGCCCATAAAATGGGCTGTCACTCACTTATGGTATTATCTAGCGGGCAGAAGATTTAGATTCATTACTGATCACTCTCCCCTGACCTGGATACGTTTGCGAAAAGATACCAACTCCAGAGTAATTAGATGGTTCCTGGACTTGCAACCTTTCTGTTTTTCGGTGGAACATCAAAATGGACAAGAACAAGGGAATGTTGATTTTCTGAGCCGCTTTCCCATCAGTCAAGACAGGGAAGCCACAGAGATAAGGAGAAGGGTGTGTGACAAATCGAGGGACTTTGTCCCTTCTCCCCACGGGGGAACCCCCCTGTGAGGCTAGGGCGGTGAACCACTCAACAATAAATGCCCTGGGGGTAGAGGCAAGTGGGACCTCACAGGTAGAGACTCCCCTTTAGGGGCCAAGGACTCCAGTTCCTGTGAAGAACTCCCCAAAGCTGTGTACGCCATGGCCTACATGCAATGCTCTAAGGTATCAGAGACATTTAACCATCACGACTGGGATGAAGAAACACTTAATAGATATTGTTATCACCTAGGAAAAGAACATGTCCCTTTAAATGAAGTTGTCCAATCCACTGGGACGAGTATGTTATATAACGTGTACTCAACGAGTAATGCAGAGCGAGAGGAACGCATACACAAGCATGGGAAGACCCTGTGCTGTGTAACACCTGAGAAGTGTGAAGGGAGAGTAAGCGGAAGCCAGGAAGCCTGCGAGTTTGAAACTCACACGAAAGTGAGGAATGGGACGCCAGATCCACAGCGAAACCTAAGAGTGAGAAACCAAGAGGGCAGGAGCCTGGGAAAAGGTTGTGGCGAGACCACAAGATATCTGGGATAGACAGCCGGTCCACTAACCATCACCGAAACCACCGCAAGCAGAAAGCAGCAGAGTGCCCGGTCAGGCATCGAGAAACAGAGACACTGCGAGGAGGAATGAAACGCAGATGAAGAGAGATCAACGGTGGTGTGGAACAAGCAAGCAGGTCCCCAATGAACAGGGTTCCCCATGAGGTTCTCCTTCACAATTGAATGTAGCGGGGAGAACTGGAAAACGTGAGGCCCGGAGGGAATCATTATAATATACCATTAACTTGTCTAAGTAAAAGTCAGGAGACAAAGTTAAAGTTGAAATTTATGAACTTATATTAGTGTGATACACGAGAATGAATTGTTAAAAATCCAAGTACTGGGAAAAAAACAATACCCTAGGAAAAGGGGAAACAAACTCACTAGTGTACAAGAAATAATTTGATATAACAGAGAATAAATGTTATGAGCCCAAGTTCAGAGGAACTTTGCAATTGAACTATTTTCAAAGGGAAGCAGATCAGACAAGCTGGATTATAATTGGCCAGAAGGAAGCCTTTAGGTTATTTATTTATTTTTTCATTTATAAAGCGCGCTAAGCTCTTGGGCATCTAGGTGCTGTTACATAACCAGTTACTCTTTTTGGAAAACAAAAAAGAAATGTTCATGCGGGCAAAGAATAAGGTTACAGGTACAGTATTCATGCAAATAGTAAGGTTTTTAGAGATTTCCGGAAGATACAGTAGGAAGGTTCGGCTTGCATGGGGGGGTAGGTTCCAATGTTTGGCTGCAATGGTTGGTCAGCTCGAACCACCCTCTTTGGTCCTTTTAAATTTGGGCTGAACGAGACAATGGGCATAGTTTGTACTCGTGGGTCTAAAAGAGATTGCTTTCGATATCTTCTGTGAGACGTAAGGAGGGGCCTCATTGTATGGACATCTGTGCTTGATTGTAAGAGTTTTGAACAGGATCCTCTCGCAAATGGGTACCCAGTTGCCCTTCCTCCTGGCTGAGGTTATGTGTTCCCTTTTGGGGATGTTGTTTTCAAAAGTCTGCATCTTTCTTATGTTTCGTTCAGAGGTGCCTGTAAAGAGTGCATTACAGTAGTCAAGCCTTGATCCGATGGTGGCTCGAACAATTGTAAGGCAGCTGTTTGGGGTTAAGAAGGATCTAGAGGCATTTATAGGTTTTGTGATGTATACAGCAGAGGAGGCGTTGGCATTCACCTGCCGTGTGAGAGAGAGCATGGCATCCAGGTATACTCCTAGTGTCTTGGCTAAGGGTGATCTAGGTATTCGGATGCCATCAATGTTGAAGGATGATTATTGGGGGTTGAGTTTCTTGATCACCACAGAGGGGTGTACCAAGATGATATCTGTCTTTTCCTTGTTCAAATAAAGGAAGTGGTTGGCGATCCAGGCCTGGATGGTCAGGTAGACAGGATGTAAGGGGGAAGAGTTGTCATGGAATTTGCCGGTGAGGGGGATGAGGGCCTGTGTGTCATCGGCATAGTTTATGTACGATATACAAAAAGAGTCCAGAAGGTCGAAGAGTGATTTTGTAAATATATTGTACAGGTTTGGGGATACGCCGGAGCCTTGTGGTACCCCATAGGTGATGGGGGCAAGAGGGGCTCTGGCGTATTCGGAATGAGGTGATCCACATTTTGTCCCCCTGTTAAAAATGTACTGAGGATATTAGGAGATGGCAGAGGATCTTGTGGTCTACCAGGTCTAACGCAGCTGATAGGTCAAGAAGTAGCAATAAGACCGGCTTGTCCTTGCCCCTGATTTCATCAAGTTTGTTCTTATGGTCTAGAAGAGCAGATTCAGTTCCGTGGCCAGGGCAGAAGCTTGATTGGTGCATGCCCAGGATGTGATTGAACTCTAGGTAGTTCTGAATTTGTAGGTCGTCTGCTCTGTCAAGGATCTTCAGCAGAAAGGGGACTGTGGTGATAAGGCGGTGGTTTGTTGGTATTGTGGGGTCAAGTGAGAGTTTATTGATGAGAGGGAGTACCCAGGCTTCGTTGAGACAGGTGGGGACTATGCCTGAGGTGAAGGAGGCATTGATGAATGCAGTAATGAGTGGCGCTAGCACCTCAGAGCAGTTCTTGATGAGGGTTGGAGAGCAGATGTCTCCTTTGCATTTTGAGGGTTTCAGACCTTTTAGAATGGATTTTACTTCCGTTTCTAAAATGTTTAGTGAAGCGGAACAGATTCAGGTCGTTTTGAGAGGTCGGGGTGCTGTCGTTGGAGACAGGTACGGGGAAGTGAGTAGGGATAACTTCAAGTCGATTTTTCTCTGGAGGGTTTCAATTTTAGCAGTCATAGCATTATGAATGTTGGTGCATCAGAGTTCATCTTTGATGTTGATGGTAGCGGGGTCGGAGGGGCTTTCAAGTTCCCTGAGGAGGGAAAAGATCTCTCTGGTGCTGGATTTAGCATTGGAAATGTGTGTGTTTTACACGGTTGACTATAATTGCCCATGAAGGAAAGCCTATCAAGGAAAGAATAAGGATACATTGAAACCAACAACCAAGAATATAAATCTTACAGAAGATCCCCGAAAGGGATTCCCAAGGAGGAAATAAGAGTCAATAGTTTGTTTGATGGATTAGAGAGACTGATTCAAGAAATCACGAGAGACTATTTGAAGATATGACATTAAGGCAGAATCCTTCCAACAGGTACTAGAGGTACTCTCAGGAGAAGAGAGTCATTCTCTTGACCTAAGTTAGTTTTCATAGTGCTATGGTCAGTTAGAATAGTTTTAAAAGGCTGACTTATTTCTTTGGACATTCATAACTGACGGACGAGAACCTTAGTTAGTAACATAGGTAGTGAATACCCATCGCGATCGGGAAAGGGTGGGAAAATTAGGCCTTATAGTTTTACTTTAATAAAACATTCAGAGTGCCTGCGTCCTTCTTTTCACTCACCAAACACATTCTATTACAAATTTAGATCTGGCCCAAGTGTAATTATGCATACTGTTTTCACTTACATTTGTTGAATACAAGGAGGGACAAATTTACCCGCTGCATTACTAATACCATCAATTACTGCCTTGGTCAACATTGCAATCTAAGATATAGCGTGCAGGAGAATGCAAAAGTTCTTTGTCTAAATCTAAAATTTAAAGATTTATGTTCCGCCAAATAAATAAAATAGTTGCTTACCTCACAGCTTACTTTATGGAAATGGCCCAGTAATGGATTTTCAGGCATAGCTGCTCGTTATAAGTCCCCTGGTGGGAAACCGGGCGACTAACATACCGTCAACCCCGCCCGATATCTCAGTGTTACCGGGATATAACGGGTGGCAGATATGCTGGTAAATACCCATTCCTATGGAGTCCTATTGTATTGCGTCATGTGTATAGCACCTTTCACCATTGGTATGGTCACACCACGCTTGTTGAATTCCTTCAGGGGACCAAAGTCCAGGTATGGGAACTTTTGAGAAGTGCTAGTATGCATGTGTGCATAAGCGCCAGTACGAAGATATGAATGGGTGGCCAATTCCCTGCTAGTCACGCATGTCGAGCAGGAATGCGGATAGGTGGTAAGAGGCAGACTAGAAAGGGTATGCAAGAGCGGGATAGTCATTATGTGTGCAGCTATCTATCGAATTTTTGTTGTGAACAGTAGTTGAATTCTTATGGCAGAGGTGTTGTGCCAAGTGTCTTTGAGTTATGTATGATGGCAGATGCGTGCCGGTCAGCGGCCGTGCCTTCAGCTAATTTCCACAAGCATGGAGTGTGAAAGGTTCAATACATGGGCTTCATTACATGTTTGGAGAAAGTGGCAGTAATTCTGTTACCGCAAATTTTCCCGCACCGCCAAACTACACGTTTGGTGGTGCTTGGCTGAATTTACCTGCAGCTCTGAGCTGCCGGTAATTCCGGCACCACACCACCAAAAAAGGCCAGTAGTACCGGCAGTGTTATTGTCGGTAATTCTGGCATTCCAAGTGATACCATTTGGTGATATTCCACTGGATTTACCAGCAGATACCACCAACCTTGTAATGATGCCCATTGGCTATCTTCTAACAATTACCTAGATTAAAGCAAAGGCTACAATTAATGAGCACTTAGATTTAATACAGTGGCTACATTGTACATCCACCTATATTCAATAACCAGGCTACATTCTGCCTTCACTTGGATTACAATGTGACAGCTACATTCTACAATAACCTAGATTCAATCAATAATACGGCTTTAGCACCCCGTTCGAAGGGCTTTGAACAGGGTGGTGGGTAGTGACCTGGAGGCCCGAGTTATAGGCCCAAGCAGTAAACCAGGGTGTTAAAAAATGATTTTCATTTGTTGAACAGGACACCTTTGCTAAGATGGCCGCCATGGTAATGGAAGGCGGGGCTCTATACGGAGCCCGTCTACCATTTCAAGGTCAGCCTGGAAAAGCGAGAGGCAGTAAAGTGGGGCATGGGAGGTCCGTTGGGAAATAGTAAAAAAAAAAGAAACAAACAAAAGGGTGGTGGGGTACGATGGTGCTGCGGGTGGGGAGGCAGCCCGGGGGTTCTGTGGAATGCAGGCTGAGATCAGAGGTTTCAGTCCGCTGACCCTAATTGGCTGCACCCCTCGCCCCAGGTTGTAAAATGATGAAGTGTAATACGATGGCTACCACCCTTGAAGAATAATCTGAGAGAAATTCATGACTACCCTTGCAATACATTAACTAATCATCCCAGTTCTTTGAAGAGCACTACATAGGCTAACCTACACAACTCTTCTAGGTCCAAAACATTGGCTAACCTTCGCAGTTATTCTGAGTGTAATATGTGGGCTAACCTTCAAGATTCTTCTCGGAGCAGTACAGTGGCTAACCTTCACAAATCTTCTAAGAGCAATAAAGTGGCTAGCATTTACAATACTTTAAAGTGTAATACATAGGCTAACCTTCACAATTCTCCTAGGTGCAGTACATAGGCTAACCACAACAGATTCTTCTATGTGCGAAACACTGGCTTGCCTTCACATATCTTCTAAGGGCAATACAGCGGCTAGCCTTCGCAATACTTTAAACTTAAAGTGTAATACATAACCTAACCTTAACAATTCTACTAAGCGCAATTTATTGGCTACCCTAGAGGATTATTCTATGTACAGAGCATTGGTTAGCCATTGCAATTCTTCTAGGTGCAATACATTCTCTAACATACAATTCTTCTAAGTGTAATACATCTGCTGGCATTCACGATTTTCTTAAGTGCAATACAATGGCTAACTCAGATCACAGTGGAATTCAACACGACAATGAGAACAGGTGGTAGTAATATTTAAGTGGCAGGGTTTTCCAGAGCACAGTGATGGCTGTGTTCCCTACCACCAACTGGAGCTGGACCCGGAGTCCAGGTACATAACAACGTTTGTGAAATGCATGGGACTATACTGCTACAAACGATTGAGTTTTGGGGTCACGTCCGCAGCAGAAATATTTCAGGAAGAAATCCATAAATTAATTCAACATGTGGCCAACTGCATCAATTATACTGAAGATATACTGGTCTTTGGCCAGTCTATGAAGCAACATGATGCCACACTTCATCACATCTGCAAGGCACTGGAGGAAGATCATTTCACTCTAAACCAGGAGAAGTTGAAGTTCAGAAAGAATACATTAAAATTCTTTGGCCATGTGTTCTCGAGTCAAGGAATCCACCCTAACCCAGAAAAGATGGCAGCATTGAACGAGGTCCCATGACCTGAAAACATCTTGTATCTTTGATCATTTCTAGGGCTAGTGAGCTATTGCTTCCGATACATGCAGGACTATGCTATGGTAAGTGCTCCTTACGAGACCTCACCAAGAACAATGTTGACTTCAGATGATCTGCAGCCTTTCAAGAGGCATTTATAGAGATGAGAAGAATAGCGTCTGCAGACAACATGGTCTACTTCAATGCCAGTGGGGCGACTGAAATAATGGTAGACGTGAGTCCCATGAGGCTAGGGGCCATATTGGTGCACTTTGATCCACAGTCCGCACACAACAAATTCATTGTATCTTATGCAAGTGACAGTTTATTTTGCAATGAACAAGCTTATTCACTGGTGGAGAAGGAAATTCTGACAGTTGTGTGGACGTGCAAAAACTTCCATCTCTTTCTCTATGGAAAGGCATTCACCAGCGTCACTGACCATCAGGCGCTCATCACTATTTATGGAAATCCAAGGCAAGAATGCCACCATGGATTTCTAGGTGGGGTCTGCGACTGCAAGAGTATGACTTCACAAGCATACATAGGCCTGGTAAAGAGGAACATCTGGCTGACTTTTTGTCTGGACAGCCTCAGGGTTGGCCAGGAGTGAATCGGCGATCGAGGTCAACTATATCAATTATGTTATACATCAAATGAAACCTTTTCCGGTGGACAGGGCTATGATGCAGAGAGATCAGGCTCTTGGCATCATGGCCAGGTGCCTTACTGAAGGAAAGATGAAATATGCAACATAGATGGCACGGGAGAAGGCTGTAGCTATAAAGGAAGATGTAGCCAGTCTGTTACTGGTTCAGGATGAGCTGACTGGCACAGAGGATCACATTGTGTAAGAAGAATGCAGAGTAGTGATACCCTCATCACTGAGAAAGCAGGTTATTGACGTAGCTCACGAAGGACATCAAGGAGTGGTCTCCACCAAGAGAATGTTAAGATAGAAGATGTGATTTCCCAAGCTAGACATGAGGGTGGAGGAGACACTACGCAACTGCGTCACGTGCTGAGTAAAATCCCCAACGCCACATCCAAACCCACTGCAGATGTCAGAGTTGCCAGGTAATGTGTGGGAAGAGGTGGTAGTTGATTTCTTCAAGTCTGTAAGAGACAGGATATACGTGCTCATAGTAGTGGATGAATATTCCCGATTCCCGGAGGTTCAGATAGTACATTTAACAGCGGCCATAAATGTTATTCCGGCTTCAAACTGAATATCTACGGCATATGGAATGCTGCAGATTGTTAAATCAGATAATGCACCAACTTTCACCAGTCATGACTGTGCAAATTTTGCCACATACATGGGGTTTAAACACTGCAAGAGAACACTGTTATGTCCCCAGGCAGATGACATGGTTTAAAGGTTTATGGGCAACAGAAAAAGAGCATTGCAGATTGCCCACATCACGGAATGGATGGAATGGAAGTTGGACCCAATGCTATATCAGCTGCTCCACGACAACCACACCACTCCGCATAGTACGACAGGGAGATGCCCAGCGAAAGTGATGTCTGGCCGGATGGTGAGGACTCGACTCCTGCAGGCTGAAGAGAAAAAGGATCACCAGGACAGCGATTATGTGATGCGGAAGAGGGAAGAGGAAGAGAAACTGAAGATGAAACAATATGCTGCTGTTAGGAGAGGAGCGAGGACCTACATATAGGTGATCCAGAGAGAAAGGAAGAGTCAATGGGCCTCATTACATGGATGGCGGTAAGGGTTTACCGGTACCGGTAACCGCCTTACTAAGAGGTCCCTTTGCGGGTCCCATCCTTAACGGCTGGTTTTACCAGCCGTTAAGGATGGGACCCGCAAAGGGACCTTGGAGGTAATTACGGTACCACAATTTGCGGTACCGTAATTACTGCCTTCCCCATTCCCATTGAGCCCTATGGGGGCAGAAATGGGAATGGGGAAGTGCCATGGTGAATGGGGAATTACCGCCCCCACACACCTTGGAATAGGGCTGTAATTCCGCCATTCACCACGGCGGACTCGGTAAAATACCGGCGGCAACCATGGCGCTAATAGTGCCATGGTTACCGCCGTCCGTGTGATGAGGCCCAATGTTTCGTCCTGAATTCCTGATAGTGACACATAAGAATGGGAGAGAACTATTAACAGGAAAGTGCATGCATGCATGACAAAGAAGGGTGCCTAGGAGAAGAATGCAAGTGAGTGAAAAAGAGCCGGACGCCTCTTATTTAGGAGAAAGTGAACTATCTGATGGAGAATGGAAAGAACAGTTGAAAGGATCACCACTGATGAGTACAGATCAGGCTCGGAAAGACTGTCCCACACGCACCCGTCTCAAGTCAATCTGATATAATTGAGGAAATGGGTTAAGGTGGACTTATTGTTTAAAAAGGGGCGAGGTGTGGTGTCTTATCTCTCTATGTCCTCCTCATTATGTGGAGGAGGAGCCGGGTGTGGGAGGGTTTGGGGGAAGTGATGTGGGAAGATGATTTGGGAAGGAGCAGCAGTCTAATAAAGTTTGAGTTGGAAACAGTCCTCAAACAGCTCTTGTCTTTTATTGACTGTTTGTACGCCACCTGATCTGAAGGAAACACCACAATAGCGTTTGTTGCATTTGAGTCCACATTTAGTGGGACAATGTTTGAAAAGGAGGATGTCACCAACATATTTTTCTGTGTACTACCGAAATATTGGCATTAGTGGGCTCCACAAAAAGTGCATGTACTGTTGCGATCCCCTGTGTGCTTACCTTAGTGGGTGATTACAGTTTGGAGTGTTGAGGAAAACATAATGGACAAGAATAGAATTTCACATCTACAGAAGAAAGCTAAAGGGAAGTGCTCACAGCCAATGGTTAAGAGACTCGCATATACACCCTGCGCCTGGAAGCTTAAAGTTCTGGTTAGAGCTAGGACATATCTGGAGGTGCTGCCTGACAAACCACAATAGGGTCACAAGTTATTTTTTAATAGATAAAGTTAACCAAAATAACATGCAGATGTACATGTTTTAAGTGCAGGCACATGTCTAGGAAGAATATGTGACAAACTGGGGTGGAGTTGGGGAACAAACTGCTACTTTAAACAAGATGAGGCCACAATTACACTGGTATGAAGAAGTGTAGCCACCTGTCCAAAGTTCAGGGTGTTGGAGGTGGTGGTAACTGAGAAGGGGGTTTTCATCGAGGGTTTTTTCGTTCAACCAAATTAGGCCATGCATAGGCTTTTGGAAAGGTAGGGAAAATTGTCTCTCCTTCCATCATACGCATATGCACTGTACCATGTACATACATGTATGATGATGATACGAAGAGCATGCTTTGTGCCAGCCAATCAGGGTAGGCCAGCTCATGTGTTATTGGATCTGTATAGGCAGGAGTGACCTTTTGGCACCCACGACAATGTGCCTCATTCCGAGTAGGGCGCAAAGGGATACCGGGCACCGTTAAGGACATCGGTGCCGGTAAACCCTTTGCGCCTTACTACGAGGTCCCTTTGCAGCCCCGTCCTTAACGCCTGCTTTTACCAGGCATTATGGACGGGATCCGCAAAGGGACTTCAGAGCTAATAACGGTACCGTAATTTACGGTACCGTTATTAGCACCCTCCCCATTGAGGGCTCAATGGGAATGGGGATTGACATTTTCAATGGGGACTTACCGGTCCCGCAAAGGTCGGACTAGACCGGTAAGTCCCCATTGAGCGAGGGCGGACAGGGTACCGGTAATGGTGCTAGTCATGGCGCTAATAGTGCCATGACTAGCACCAACCTCGGAATGATGCCCACTCTCTGGAAAATATGCTTGTGTTTTTTTCTTCATAGTTAATGGAGTCAGACACTACATTAATATTGTGAGTTTTCTGTATAAATAATTGAGTCAGATGTATGCTTTTGAGCTCGGTTTTTCATCCCCTCAAGGGTGACTGACCTCCCGGACGTGTTATTAAACATTGGGCCTCATTACACGGTAGGCGGTAAGGGTTTACCGGTACTGGTATTTTACTGGTACCGGTAAACCCTTACCGCCTTACTACGAGGTCCCTTTGCGGGTTGGGGAATTTAACGCCTGCTTTTTGCAGGCGTTAAAAACCAACCCGCAAAGGGACCAGGCAGCTAATTACGGTACCGCAATTTGCAGTGCCGTAATTAGCACCTTCCCCATTCCCATTATGCCCTATGTGGCAAAAATGGGAATGGGGAAGGGCAATGGGGGAAGGGGGAATTACCGCCCCACCAACCTTGGAATAGGGCGGTAATTCCCCTTTCCACCAAGGCGGTGCCGGTATTTTACCGGCATGGACCAAGGTGCTAATAGCACCTTGGTCCACCGCCATCCGTGTAATGAGGCCCATTGTGTTTTCTGACATCTCATGTCTGCCCTTTTTGATTCTAGTTACTTTGAAAACTTCTGCACATTTTAGTGACCCTGACGTGATCCCGGCTGCTGTATTTGGTTGAACTGGACTCAGCGCTGCCTCTCTGGGCGATCTCTGGATGACGGCTTGTCGGAGTACACGTGCACACCCTGAGGAAGGTAAGCAGACTTTTGTTGACAGGAGGGTCTGTTCCACGGCATTAGGGGTCACTGTTTGGAAGATGGGGATCGGGCAGTTTGGGTAATGACATTTATGTAAGTGACATGAGATTTCAGAATATGGCTTGCATTTATTGATGTAATTATGATTGAAATGTGATAAGCCCCTTGTATTTATATTAAGGGAAGAACAGTACTGTTGGGATACCCTAGCTTTGTGATAAGGAAGATTGGGAGGGATACCCTAGCTTCAAAATTAGGAAGACTAGAAGGCACATTCAATTTTTACAATTAGATTAGGCTGAGAGACAGTAAAACGAGTGGCGTGTAATGTTTTGGTAAAGAGACAACAGTTCTGGTGGTGGCTGCCAGGCTTTTACTCTGAGCACTGTTGCATACCCTTGGCTTATGATATGTCAAACATGGAGACGCCATTATAGCGTATGTGTAAGACATTTTGTATGGACAGAGATAAAATTAATAAATACAATGAAGAATGGGTCAAACAAACCCAGAGGAAGTTAGCAGACAAGAAGTTAACTATACAACATGAGCATTTTCTTAAAAACTTCACATAGATTAAAGAAGTTAGACAAATGTTTTGCCATTCTAGGGTTGTGGAAATTATACACTGAGGTTCAAAAACGTAGCACTGACTGTCTCGACATCTCGGCTGAGGACTACAATAGGTCTGAGAATAGGAGTGAAATAAATGGAGAACGCTCAGCCCCGCCTACCTACAGCCCTTACAACCCATCAGAAACCTTTTTTTACATTTTTAGAGGGAGAGGAAGAACCTGCTATAAGCCACACAACCCCCAAAAAGGTAGAAATATCAAGTCCCTTGCAAATGAAACCAGATCCCATGACTGATTAAACGTTAGCCACAATACCCCCACCCCAAACACCTGCATCCGTACCCAGGCCCAGGCCCAGATCCTTTGATGCACTAACAAGGCAAATACAGGAAAATGCGAGGAGAAGGGAGCAGGACACACTTGTTATGAAAAAATGATACAGAGACCTACGCAGCTGTTACAGTAGCTTAAACAACACAGATGGTATACACCATAGGCTGTCCCCGCCTGATTATAAGGTAAGGCTTGATTACATAGGAGAATGGGTAAAGGAGCAAATCCTTTTAAAAATAGATAACGACTTTCATTATCACATAGAGGGCACTGCCCGGAGTGGGTGGCGGTTGGGGATAGGTCACAAGATGTGCACACAACAGCAATGCCATCCCCTGCAACCCATCTCTCAGAGGACGCTTAGAAGAATTAACCAACATTGGCCAAGGGGAAGAAGAGAAGCAGACAGCAATTTGCCCTGCCGATTTTGTGAACAACACCCAGAAACGCTTCAGCATCTATGCACTGAATGTGATAGACTAGTATCAATTCGCTGCACTCATTTTAAACCCCTATTTTTGGCCCAAGAGATCCTGACCCCAAAACACTTATGGGTCCTTTTACTCCACACCAACAGAAAGGCCGTCAGATATGCTGTGGTAAATTATCTGTATCAGCTCAAAATACCAATGTATGCAAAGCCAAAAGTTCATGGCAATGTTTAAACACATTGTATAATATTCCTGATCTCTTTTTTTATTTTTTCCTGTATATATACTGTATTTATGTAAATTGTTGTGAATTTGTACATACATGATTTATCACTTGCTTTTAAAGTTGAAAGGTCTCGATTGATCGTGACCAAATCAACTATTAATTAAAAAAAAAAAAGAAGGGGATGTTATGAGAAGAGGAGATGGAGGATGATTCAGACATTGAGAAAAAGGGCAGAGGTTTATGTAACAGCACTGTCTTGCTTGCAGGACAGAATGTTAGCAGAAAGTACCGCCCAAAACAAGCTTCTTTTTCTCCCACCCGACCAGAGATGCATCACAAAATCATGAACCACCGAATACATGAGCGGGGTACCATAATTAAAATATGTGGACCCCAAAAGAGATAGTAGGGAATACAAGTGGGTAAAGGTATTGCAACCCTTTTTGTGATAATTTGACGAGATGGACAGAGGAAAGATAAATTAAAAAAGACAGGTACCCTCCCTCACAGAAGCAGCAGAAAAATGTATATAATCACCATCATCAAACAACTTTATTCTGCCTGTGAGGCCATCAAAGTACATCCCAGCAATGCCATTCTAGTGAATTATTACATCAATTACAGAAAGAGAAGAAACAAACAAAACAAAACAATGAAAGGGGCAGCACCCTCCATGAGTGCCACCGTGCAGATCTTTATCAAAAGTTCGAAACCACCAGGCCCGTGCCCCTTTTAACTCGCGAATCGCCTCGTGCCCAATGGAGAAGAATCACCCCAGAAAGAGGTCTGTTGCTTTTGGAAACACCAGGAAAGGCCGAAAGGTCAAAGTTGGGGGAAGAGCTAACTATAATTCCACTTCTTCGGGTCCACCCATGGCAATTACATTCTTCCAGAACATCCCCTGCCATGTGGTCATCCCTAAAGACTAGTTTGACAGAGCCAGAGTTGGCAGGCAGTTCCTTGGTCAGTCTGGTGAACAGGCAGGAAGTGGGACAAGGGTGGCAGGAGACTGGGGCAAGCCCCGTACTATTTTACCATGTTGTTAAAAAGGGATTGCCACAAGCGGTACACACAGAACTGGATGTAGTGGTAGCCATAGAATCAACACCATGGTCAGAGATTCAAGCACATGTTATTCATTTTTTTCAGGATAAGACCAAATAAGGAAAAGGAGAGACAAGATCAAACAAAGAGAGCCCAAGCCAAACTGATAAAGAAGAAATTAGATAAGGGAGCAGTCCTTACCAGTGTCCTCTCTGGAACCCCCGCAGGAGGGGGCTCAGCCTCTGCCTATGACCCCCTCCTATCAAAACAACGACTGGAGAGCCTTTTTTCGCAGGGACAGGGAAATAGCAAAAGACAGGTCCAGGGGAATGGGCAGGGGGCAATTCCAAGGAAATAGACAAAACAAGGATTGTTGGTTCTGCGGCAAACTAGATCACTTGGTCAGGTGAATGCTGAACTAGGCTAAACTTACAGCGAGGAATGCCTCACCAAATGATGCCCAACCAACCATTTGCCCCAGGTGCATTAAACATGAGTCAATGGACACAAGGTAGAAGAGAAAAAAGTTCCCAATCTTTGGGAACTCCCATCCCCTGCACTCTATCCGTGGCCTAATAATAAATAATATTGGTTTAGTTTGCATTATTCTAATGTAGTAAATAATCATACATTGATAGAAAACAAAAGTTATTTGTTATCCAAATCCTTATTAGCAAGTTTAAAAAAAAATATAATTTCAAGCAAAATCAGCTGAACCCGACGTGTTTCGAGAAACAATTCTCTTCCTCAGGGGTATAATTATGTACAGGTTCTGAAAATAATCACAAAAAGATCATTGTAATCAAAGACTCTTCCAAACAATCTAATAATATACAACATGATATATAATGAGTAGCGCAAAGTAGGCTTGGCAAGTCACCTCCTGTTTAAAATTCCATGAAAGTGTTGAAACTGGGACAATCTTCCCCATAGTACTTCTCAGCCACTTGCTAGAAGCTATAACAAATCTGTAAGTACATGAAGAACTCTTGTTCTCCACTGCCTTTACAAACAAAAAATCATATGATGTACTCTATCGGACAGAATACTCTCACCTAATAGCAGATCCATAGACCATGGCAAGAAAAACAACGGTCTTCCTCACAAACATAATATTCTCCATGGCTTATAGCCCTAGATGATTAGGAAGAGACTAACATATCTTCAATTACTAACAAAAAAAATATAACAATAATGGGGATACCATATGGTGGAGCAATAAAGACAATGGGCCTCATTAAAGGTTTGCCGGTCCAGGAACTACGTTACCGGTAGACTAGCCCGTACCGTAGTTCCTGGACCGGCAAACTACGAGTTGTGCTCACGGATGCCTTTCTGCCCGCCAGGTATGACCTGGCGGGCAGAGCGGCACCCGCGAGCCCAGCATGTCGAATGCACCGGCACGTCTATAACGGTGCCGGTGCATCTGGCTTCCCCATTCCCATTGAGCCCTACTGGGCTGAAATGGGAACGGGGAAGAAAAGTTTGTGGTGCCCAGGAATGGGCAAATACCGGGTCTGGCAATGCCGTAATGACCCGGTTATTGCCCATTCCTGGGCGCCGGAAAAAAAAAATACTGGCGGGAGCCGTACCGCCAGCCTCCTAATGAGGCCCAATATCTCACCAGCAGTCTCGACATGTTGAGGAAATCTGGACTAATTGTTAAGTAAGAGAAGGACCTCAGCCCTGACCTTCCGTGTTAAATCCCTGAAGAGACAATACCCAAAAAGAGGGCCAAAATATCACTAAATGACTCCAGGTTGCAAATGCAGAAAAATAATTAGCAGTGATAAATATGTCCACAAATAATCAAAAGCCTTCTTAGTTAAGGAACACATTTTCCCAGTAATGTAGTGTATGGCCAGGAAGAGTCTCCCCAAAATTCACATAACTCACAACACTGGAGAATACCTAAATAAGATAATATACCTTCACTAAGGACTGTAGTTCAAATACAGCATTCCAGTAAAAAGATCAAATGGAATGTCATAGAACTAATTCCCATTGTAACTCACCTATCTCACCAGTAAGATAGCAGGGTAATGATAAATGCTCCTCCCATGGTCATCTGTGTGCGAGATGCGCAGCAAAATGGCCACCATTTTATCTATCCATGCGACATGACGCAATGACGTCATCGCGACACCCGTTGCGCATTGTTTTTAATGTAACTTTGTTTTTCTAAACAAAGGTGCAATAATCTATGGATCAGTTGCCATCTGTCTATGTGAGAAAGCTGGCAGAATGCCAGGGCCACCTAAGTGTTTATGCGAGTAATAGATCTATAGAATAGTGTCTATTTTTACAATGATCTTTTTGTGATTATTTTCAGAACCTGTATAATTATACTCCTGATGAAGGGAATTGTTTCTCGAAACGCATTGGGTTCAGCTGTTTTTGCTTGAAATTATTAAACAAATTTTACTTGCTAAAAACAATTTGTATGCCAAATAGGTTTTGTTTTCTAACAATGTATGACTATTTTCTACATTACAATAATGCAAACTAAACCATTATTATTAATATTATTATTATACTTCTCACATTGAATTATTTGTCTTTTATAGGCCACACGGGACGGGAGATCCCAAAAGATTGGGAACTTTTTTCTCTTCTATGTTGTTGTGCAGTTATCGTGCTAGGACTGTTGTTTCTCCCCTGCACCTTGACACATTCTTCACATCTCTTTACCGGAGTTAATTTATACCTTGAGAGATTTTCATTCACATTTTCTATAGAGAGGTGTGCTCCGAGTCCATGCTGTTTAATGGACACAAGGGTCAGCCCCACAAACCCCTCAACATGGAGGGCAAACAAATGGGTTCCTTCAGACGACCAACTCCTATGGGGTGACAATGAGGGAAGGTAATCCCTTCCACTCATCTCTACCCACTGTACCCAGTTCCCAAGGGGGTAATGGAGGATAGCATCCAGGATATCACGCATAGGACAGCCCACAGCGAACCTTGATGTGCCCAGTATTGTCAACCACATCAAACCTGGAAAAGGAACCAGAGGTTGAGGTGACAATATAAGGCCAGTATGTTTCCTTTTTTATAGACATGGGGGCTACCAGATCATGTCGGGTAGGTTTCAGCTATCTTATCAAACTATGGACACTCAGTGTTTTTCTGGGGTAATAACATTGATTCCCTTTACCAAGGATTTAAATATTTCTATAGGTAACAAAACAGTCATGGCACCCTTGTTGTACGGCCCACAATCCCCCATGAATCTATTGGGAAGAGGTTTGATGGGTTAATTCAATTGGACAATCTCATGCACAAATGAATGGTTGATATGTGAGACTCCAGTAATTTATTTTCTCTGGTCCAGGCTACTCACAGACACATACCCATCCTACAAGGTGTGGACTGGCAAATCAGTACACACCCAAATTATAGAAGAGGGAGCACACAAGCTATTATCAGAACCCTGTTGGGAGAACAATGGCTGCGCTCTCCACAAGAAATATAAGGACAGATTGTTTCGATCAGCATTGTCAAAAGAAAATGACCCATCACAGGAGTACACCATCATTTTGTGGCTTCAGTGTCTCCACGCAACAGACCATTGGGTGTCCTGGATTGAGTTTGATGAAGATTCGACTGAATGGGTAGCAGTCATTAACCTCAGTTATACTAGGAAACTCCCAGAAATAACAGATGATGATTTATTTGCAGAGACAGATGAGGAAACAGATTTAGTATTTGAAATTGATGTCCCGATCAAATTACAGGTACATGAGAGACAGGTTGACTGCATTATGTTGTCTCACGAGGACCTTAAAAATACAGATGAGATACTCAGCAAAGTACCACCTCAGCTGTGGACCAATAATCCCAATGAAGTAGGGTTATTGTCCAGTGTGGGTTCAGTGCAGATACAGCTTAATCCAGGAGCAATCTTACCCAGGGTGAAATAATACCCAATGTCCAGTCAGGCCCAGGAAGGAATACAACCCGTGTTACAGGCATTCCACAAGCAGGAGGTCATCTATAAGACTAGTCCTCTTTGCAATATTCCTATTTTTCCTGTGAAAAAAGCTCAAGGATCTGTCTAGAGGATGGTGCAGGACCACCACCCGATCAATGCTATAGTACAAGCAGAATTCCCAGGTGTTCCAAATCCCGCTGCAATCTTGTCCAGCATTCCTGTAGAGGCAAATTGGTTCACAGTGATAAATCAAAATATTGCATCACCCAGTGTCTTTAAAATGATTATCCAAATGGATTTAGGGAACATGTTGATCAACAGCACTATCATCCAGTACATGGATATCTTCTCATTTGAAGTACCAATGTTACTCAGTGCCAGGAAGACTCAGTTGCAGTTCTCACACAAAAAGGGTACAAGGTGGACAAAGCAAAATTGCAGTTTTACAAATAGGGAGTGGTGTACATAAGCAAGCTGCTAAACAAAAAAGGCAGGACCCTGACCACTGATCGAATACTGACCATTAATCTCACCCCTCCTCCAACCACTGTGAAGCAAATGCAGCAGTTCTCGGGACTCTGCAATTACTGCAGTGATTGGATCTTGGATTACTCCTCATACCTTAAACCATTGCTACAAGCATTTAAGGAAACACAACAAAGCAAAAAAGATGTTGGGGGTCATTACGAGTATGGAGGTAGCCAGGCCGCTTTTAGCGGCTTGTCTACCCCCATACCGGGTCAGGGTTCCAGGAATAGGGAATTACCGGGCCATGCCGACTTTGGCGGGCCCGGTAATTCCCATTCTCGGGACCCAGATCCGGTACATCCCCATTCCCATTGAGCCCCTATAGGGCTAAATGGGAATGGGGATGATGCTAACAATGGGCCTGTTAATGACAGGCCCGTTGTTAGCATCCTGGTCTGCTAGCGGGTCCCACTAAGGAAGGCCTGGTCTAACCAGGCGTTCCAGAGCAGGACCCGCTGCAGACCTTGTAATAGGGCGGGCCGGAATGAACGGTGCCGGTCCCTTACCGGCACCGTTCATTCCGTGGCCACCAGGGTCGTAATGAACCCCATTGAGTTGTCAGAAGAGATGCACCAGGCATTTAATGCTCTCAAAGATGCTATTATCACCTCCCCAACTTTAGGGACCCTAGATTATGACAAAATGTTTTTCCTGTTTTCCCACTCAAATCGGAAATGAACGATTGCTGTATTGATCCACAAAAGCACTCTAGGACACAAGCCTCTAGCATTTTCCAGGTCTAGCTTATCCCGGGCCTTTTCCCCTGTGAGCCAGCCTTGGCAGCTTCAGCATTCCATTCGCAGTACAAAAATCCCCAATCATTGTAATGGGATCTCATTATACATTATACCTTGAACATGCAGTCTTTGCCATCTTGAAGAAATCAAAGTCAACACTCTCCAAACAATGAGCATCTTGGTATGAGGTAATCCTGATGCTCCCTAACATTCAAATTGTCTCATGATATGGTATGTCATTTATAACGCGCCTGTACACAAGCGCTTGAAGACGTGACAAGACTAGGGAGGGAAGACAGAGGGGGGACAAGAAAAACAATCTTACTAGGGCTTGTGGCATTCAGATCGTTCAAGTGCAACAATGCAAAGTGCAGGCGGAAGGGAAAGGGGAGTGCCAGGGAGTGGGAAGGGGGAAGTGCAACCAGGGCAGCATTGCTCCGAATAAGTGCAGTCAGGGCAGCACGGCTCTGGGTAAGTTCAAGGAGGAAGGGGACTGTAGAGGGTACAGTTACAGCCCCTAAGTGCGCAGTAAGCCCAGAGGCAGTGCAGGGGAGACTGATCATGGAGGCGGAACCAGTCGGTGCAGCAGACAGGTAGGTCAGCAGGGGAGGGAGGAAGAGAGAGAAAGCAGAGGAGAAAAGTAAGGTCTTCCGCTGCTTCTGGAACTTCAGGTGGTCCGCCTCAAGGTTGAGAGGGGCAGGGAGACCATTCCAGAGGGTGGCACCTGCAGAGGAGAGAAATCTACCCTCCACTCTCTGACTGGAGAAGCGTCTGACCCTCAGAAAGTTGGAGGTAGCTTTGCGAAGGGTTCGAGAAGGAAGGTATTTTGGAAGAGAAAGTTGGATGTTGTGCGGGCCCCGGACCCAGAAAGACGTTTAGATAATGCTGAGAAAGAGGCTGTTGCAGTAGTCCAGCCTACAGAAATCCAGGGCACTGGAGAAATTGAGCTTCTGGGGGAAAGTGAGAAAAGGAAGAATACCTCTGAGGAAGTGCAGCTGGTAGTGGGCCTTCTTGGCAAGGTCCGTGATGTGAGGACAGAAGAAGAGAGTGGAGTTGAAGATGACTACCAAGGTTCTTTGCCCCACAGGAAAGTGAAGGAAGAGGGGCCTAGGAGGGTGGCCAGAGTTAGAGAGGCAATGCAGGAGCAGGCATCCCAATGAGAAGGATCTCAATTTTTCTGGCATTAAGGCAGAGATTGTTGGTGGTGCGCCAATTCTGAATCACGGATAGACAGTCAGGAATGAGCAAGAGAAGAGAGGAGGCGGGGGGGAGCCTGAAGGACAGCTGAGTGCCATTTGCTTAACACTGAAAGTTAGAGGAAAAGGTAGAGATCAGATGAGCCAAATGAGCCAAGTAGAGATTGAAACACCAGGGTGAGAGGATAGAGCCCTGAGGAACATCACATGTGGAGAGAGAGGTGGTGGAGACAAAGGACCCAAGTTGGACCTGGGCGGGTCGGTCCAGGAGGAAGGAGGTCAACCACTCCAGGGCAAGATCCGTGATGCCCAGGTTCTCACAGAGTCGATTGATCAGGATGGCGTGATTGAACATGTCAAAAGCAAAGGAAAGGTCAGGGAGGATGAGGGCAGAAGGAAGGCTGGAGTCAACTTTAGAAAGCAGATCTTCACGGGTGTTCAGGAGAGCAGCTTCTGCACCTCTGGCTGCACTGAAGCTAGACTGATGGTCATGGAGACAACCAACAGATTCAGTGTGGAGAGTAAGCTGGGAGATGGCCAGCTTTTCCAGGAGTTTGCCAAGGAAAGGAGTGATAGAGATCGGGCCATAGTTTGCCAGACAAGTAGGATTGGCAGAGGGCTTCTTAAGGAGGGGGTGCACAAAGGAGTGCTTGAGAACAAAGGGTAAAGATCCAGCGGCCAAAGAGTGGTTGCAGAAATTGGCCAAGGCTTGAGTGAGGGTGTCAATGTAGTCCTTAATGGTTCTGGAGGAGCAAGGAGCATCTGTTTGGATGACACTTTCATAGATCAGACTTGTTTACAAACATTGTCAAGTGTTGTCAGAGAGAATGAGGAGAAAGGAGGAGTAGAGGCGGCCAGAGGGGAGCCGAAGAAGGAAGAGGGAGAGGAGTGGAGAGCAAGGACAGGATGTCCTGAGTTTAAGTGGGGAAGTGAGAAGCCAGAACCGTACAGAGAGTCTGGGAGGGAACAGGAGGGGTCGAGACTGCAGTAAGATTGGCCAGCTCCTTGCAGATTTTAAAGAGTTTGGCTGTGTTGTTAGAGGGGCAGAGATGCATGTTTGAATGTTGACTCTCTTCTTGGACAGGACAGAGAGTCTGTATTGCCTTTGGAACAGGTGGCGGGCCAGTCTGTCAGAGGATGCACCTGAAGCCCTCCACTTCCTCTAAGCCACCATGCACATGCGTTTCAGGGCAGCGAGGTCGGAGTCATACCAAGAGTTGTACTTGGGGTTTGGCTTCAGATGGATTCTCATGGCAGGGGCAAGGATGTCCAGAGTGTTTGAGATGGAACGATGCAGGTTAGCGAGGGCTGTGTCAAAGTTTGAGTCAGCCACAGGAGTTGGAGGAGCAGAGAAAGTAGAAAGAAAGGCAACCACTGACACACGCTTCATGGGTAGAATGACTGAGAAGGTAGCAGGAAGTGCTGGGGTGGGCTTTGCCTGAGGGACTGAGAGTTTAAGGTGAGGGGAAAGCAGAAAGTGGTCAGTCCAAGAGAGAGGAGTGGTGAGAGGGTTAGAGAGAGGGATGTCTGAGGAGATGAGAACATCGAAGGTGTGTCTGGCAGAGTGTGTCGGACCAGAGGGTATAATGGAGAAAGAGTATTGCAGAGGTTGAGGAAGAGACCAGATGAGGGATTAGAGGCATCCAGGTGGATGTTTGGGGTATCTGAAGAGGAGAATTTGAGAAGTAGAGGCAAAGAGAGAAGAAGAGAGGTCAGCCTACTCAGTAAACCCTAAACTATTTTAGATACCACAATTTGGGAAGGAGATGCAGTACATGATTGCACCACATCAGAGGAATTCCCCTAGGATGTTGTTTTCGTAGAAGAAGACCCACTACCACATGTAGACATACTCTTTTCTGATGGATCCTCAATCATAGACTAGGACACAGGTCAAAGACATACTGGTGCTGCAGTGGTGCAATGCAAGGATGATAATCTGTGCATAACACATTGAGTACAGCTCCCCACACACATCTCTGCACAGGCGGCAGAGCTTACTGCGGTCATCACAGCATTAGAACCAAGCAACAGCAGGCCATTAATGATTTACTCAGATTTAGCATATGTTACAACCACAGTTCGCTCAGGTCCACATAAATGGGATGGAAGGGGGTACAAGAAATCAGATGGTTCCCTGGTTATGCATGCAACTCTATTGCAAAGGTTGCTGCAGGCCATAAGTGGTCCCATTGACATAGACATCATCAAATGTGCACACCAATAAGGATGACTTTATTTCTAAAGGAAATGAACTTGTTGATTGGGCAGCCAAAGGTGCACCAGACAGGGTATACTATAAGAAGGCATATATACAGATATTGAAGCAGACACCACCCCAACTGTCAAGGAACCTTACACCCTTACCTCCTGCCTACACCTTTTAGAATTACAGGACAATGCGGCCTTCTTAGAAAAGGATTTGTGGGAAGATCGGGGTTGTTCACAGACCTCAGACCTCAAATCGAGACCTTCAGGTATAGGTAAACCAATCACTGTTATTAATAGCTCTAAACAAGCTTCATTTACCTATGCACACCCCTAAAACTATTTTGCTCAAGCAAATACAACAGGAGTGGTTTCTTCCAAATTTAAATGAAAAGATTTCAATGTATTTACATGAATGTGTCATATGCCAGTAATTTTCCATCACCACTACTTTGAAAACAGTGACAGCTCCCTAAGCCTATGGATCCATTTGTCCATGTACACATTGGGCCTTATTACAAGGATGGCGGTAACCCGCTGGTGCTACTGGCCGGTTGCCGCCGTCCTCGTAACACCAAATCCAGTGCTTGACTTCCTGGTGCCACCGGGACATTACAAGTCCTGATGGATCGGGAAGTCAGGTGCCAGAAAATGTTAGTCACCATTCCTACGGGAATAGGGACACGGACGCACCGGCACCGTTGCTAATAGTGCTGGTGTTTCCGTGAAAACTATGCAGACTGGTGCCATTACGCCCAGCAGGTCAGACCTGCCAGGCGTAATGGCCCCCGTCAGCAGAGTCAGAGTGTGGCGGTCCGGAAAGGGTACCTGTACGGTGTGACCGGCACCCTTATTTCCAGACTGCAACACTCGCAATGAGGCCCATTGACTTTGTAGACATGATTGACAGATGTCAGAATTTCAGGTATTTGATTTTCATTGTATGCCCCTTTTCTCATTGGATTGAAGAAGGACCCTGTGTACATCTGGATGCCACACCAGCGGCTAAATTCCTTGTTAATGACAAGGCATTTATAACGTGCCTGTACACACGTGGCAAGGAAGTCTTTCCCAAATGGGTCATCCCAGAAGTAATCCGCTCAGATAATGGTACCCATTTTGTAAACACACTGTTTTCCACCATTTGTCAGCTATTAGGGATTACCCATAAATGATCAACTCCTCTATCATCCACAGGCCAATGGCATGGTAGAATGAATGAATGGATTATTAAAGAGAACCGTCAGTGAGCTATCTGCCACTTTGCAAAAGAAATGGCTATGTTGTCTGCCACTTGCTTGTGTTTTCCTTGCGCTATAGACCAGGGTTACATCATCATTTAACACCTCATGAGACTGTTACTGGAAGGCAGATGCGCATACCCACCTCACTCCGCCGCAAACACTCAGATGCATACTTTACATCACAAGTAATAGGCAGTTTGAGTGATTTTTTTCGGGAGCTAATAAAAACTGTCAAGTTTATCTCCAAACACATCCTCTCATCCTGGACAGAATGATGTAGGCAACCTGATCTACTTCAACTGTGACCCGGCGATTGAGTGTATATGAGGAGATTTGTCGGAAAGCGATGAGAGTCTAAATTCGAAAGAACATTTGAAGTGATACAGTACACACCAACAGCAGTAAAGTTGAAGGAGAAGAAGCAATGGTACCACTTGATGGACAAATGCAAAGATCCAGCTCTCCCAGCAAATTCCCCACTGAAAGAGGAGGAAAAGGGTGGAAAGGACATCGAACATGAATGCACATAGAGACTAAAATTCTTTTCTTTGCAATCATTGGGCCTCATTACGAGTATGGAGGTAGACATGCCCTTAATAAGGGCATGGCTGCCTCCATACCGGGTTCCCATACCGGGTTCTGTGAATGAGGAATTACCGGGTCATTCCGACCTTGGAGGAGTAGGTAATTCCTCATGCACAAAACCATTCCCCATTCCCATTTGAGCCCCCATAGGGCTCAATGGGAATGGGGATGGAGCTAGTAACGGGCCCGTTGATAACGAGCCCGTTATTAGCTCCTTGATCCCCGCGCGGGACCCGGAAAGGACGTCTGGTTTTACCAGACGTCTGTTCCGGGTCCCGCTAGGGGACCTCATAATCAGGCATCCCGTAATGAACGGTGCCGGTCCCTTACCGGCACCGTTCATTACGGGACTGCCAGGGTCGTAATGAGGCCCATTGTGTCTTTTCCTTGTGCTTTATTGTTTTTCTTTGATTTTTCTTATCCTTGGGGCACTGCTTGTTTTTGTAATGCTTCGAGATGTAGCATGCACCAAACGATTATTGATCATAGGGAAGAAAGAAACCAAGTATAGGCTATTAGTTGTAAGGCTTATTTATACACTAGTTTGAGCCATAGGGCCTCATTACGAGTTCGGAGGTAGCCAGCTGCTATTTGCGGCATGGCTGCTTCCAAACTCGGGTCCGGGTTCCTTGAATGTGGAATTACCGGGCCATTCTAACCTTGGAGGACCCGGTAATTCCTCATTCAATTTACCCATCTCCATTCCCATTTGAGCCCCCATAGGGCTCAATGGGAATGGGGAGGGAGCTAACAACGAGCCCGTTAATAACGGGCCCGTTGTTAGCTCCCTGGTCCTTTAGCGGCTCCCACTAAGGGCACCTTGTAAAACCAGCCGCCCTTAGCGGGACCTGCTAAAGGACCTCGTAATAGGGCGGAATGGGTTTAACGGCACCGGCACCATTACCGGCGCTGTTAAACCCATTCTGCCAGGGTCATAATGAGGCCCATAGTATTGAAAATCCTCGTTTAGTTATGAATAGATCTGAAAATCCGCATTTTTATGTTGAGGAAAATTGATTGTACAGGCACATGCAGATGATTGGAAGAGAGAATACCAATTATTCTTGTTTTGTTTGTTCTCTCATACCGCACGCAACAAGTAAACCCCAACTACACACCATTAAGGAAATAGATTCAGGGATAACCAAATGCATACTCCATTTGGCAATGTGACCAATAAGGGGAAAGGTACAGGTAGTAAGCCCTCTTAGAATTTCGTCCATCATATCAAATATATCGGTCTTTGACAATGGGTTCTCAGAAACAGTGATGGTCACGGATGACCTCGGAGAAAGAATAGCACAGCTCCAACGGTTAGGGCAGAAACACATTATAAAAGAATGGGAAATGAGGATTACGGAAGAAGGTTATTATTTTACCAACATACCTTCCACAATATGTAGAAATGGTACTGGGAAAAGAGCCAAAGACTGTGAGCTTTGACCACTGTTTTATGGTAAGAGATTTGTTCATAGTAATGGGACATAGACCGCACCCATCCAACTTCATTGGAATGTGCCAAGTATTGGAATGAGCAGAACCAATATATTCGATAATACCCAGAACCAGTGTTCACCACTCTGGACAAAATATATGCTGACATACTGACCCGGTTGGGGGAAAGACTGCCCCCCACTAAAATAATAACATTGGGCTCTATCATGACCTTAGCGGTATCCCAGTGGTAGTACCTTTGGGACACCGCCAATGCAAATAGCGTTACCGCTTCTTGGTCCGGCGCAATTTGCACCGGATTACAAGTAGTGGTAAGACTGTAATTCCCCATTTTTTTTAAGAGTCTGGCGGTAATAGTGCCAAAAACTGCCAAAAAACAGGCATAAAGCTGGATTTTTTACCTCCAGCAAAAAGCTGTAGGTAAAACTCCAACTTTCTGCCCAGATCAAGTTTGGGCAGACCCTTAAATGTGGTGGTAATATCGTGATGAAGCCCATTGTCAAGATTCTCCTTGTGATTCAGGGGACAAAGAAAAGTACTTGTAGGCACCAACCTCCAGTTTAAAAAGAAATTAGAGGTACATGGACATCTGTTGGGTACACAGAGACTTAGCATATGCCAGCGTACCTCCCGAATGGAAAGGTCTGTGTTCCCTGGTCACTCTGCACACCCATGTTCTCGTTGTACCTGGCATGAACTTAACACAGTTTCACCATCATCCTATGTCGAAGAAGGTCTTCCTGGGCTATCATCACGCTTGAAGATCACCAGCCTATGTGGGCTATGAACAATTTAAGGACATTCCAGAGGAATTTTGTTTGTTCAATGAAGCACAAATAGTTTTTAGGTCCATCATACCAATGTTTTAGAATATAGCAACTACTCGATGGCTGTAGATCATCAGGTATGAACTAATGAAGTTGATTAACTATACAGAAGATGGCCTTAATGCTATAAAAGAGGACATGAGGGCTACTTGGTTGATGTTTCTGCAGAACCACTGTGTGTTAGACCTGTTGACTACCATATATGGGGTGGGGGTGCAAAATTGGGAACTTCTTGCTGCACGTACCTTCCAGTAAGCAATGAAGAAAATTGAACTCTTTCCCAGGCTATTAACGCTTTGCACTAACTACACCTAACCATGAAATCTGAGGGTGGCGTAGCCCCGACGGACACAGTAATAAGCTAGTTTTCTGGGTTTTCCTTGTGGGCTACAGGCCTGCTTAAGGCTCTCTTTCTGGTACTGATAATCATGGTGGCTGTGTTTTGTTGTATCCAGCTGATCATATTGTTTTGCAAACTGTGGACAAAAGAAATGGCATCTATTTTTGCTACCAGCCTTGCATATGGCAACATCTCCCTCAACAAACCAAATAGTTATGTGCAGGTGCAACAGGAGAACACTATCGACCCAAGAGTAGAAATGACTATGGCCGTAGTTCAAAGATCAACTAAAGGGGGGAATGTTGTGGAAAATATAATGGATAAAAACAGTAGTTCACATCTACACAAGAAAGCTAAAGGGAAGTGCTCACAGCCAAAGGTTAAGAGACTCATACATACACCCCGTGCAGCGAAGCTTAAGTTCAGGTTAGAACTAGGGCATATTTGCAGGTGCTGCCTGACAAACCACAATAGAGTCACAAGTTTTGTTTTTAATAGATAACATTCATGAAAAGTCCCTGCAGATGTTTGTATTTTTGTGCAGGGACCTGTCTAGGCAGGATATGCGACACACTAGGGTGCTGCAGGGGAACAAACTGCTACTTTAAACAAGATGAGAAGGCTACATACACACTGGTATGACAAAGCGTAGTCACTTGTTCAAAGGTCATGGTGTGCAAGAGGGTGGAAACTGAGAAGGGGTATTCGTCCAAGGGATTTTCATTCAACCAAATTAGGCCACGCACGGGTTGTTGGCAAGGTAGAGAAAATTGTTTATCCTTCAATCATGCACATATGCACTGTAACATGTACATACATATATATATATATAGCGATGGTACGAAAAGCTTGCTTTGTGCCAGCCAATTGGGGCAGGCCAGCTCATGTGTTAATAATAAATCTGTATAGGCAGGATTTACCTTTTGGCACCCACGAAAATGTCTTGAAAATATGCTAACGGTTGTGGGTTTTTCTGCATCGATAATGGAGTCGGAAACTATGTTTAATGTTGTGGTTTGTCTGTATAACTAATGTAGTCAGAAGTATGCTTTGGAGCTCAGTTTTTCATCCTCATGAGGGAGACTGACCTCCCTGCCGTGTATTTTTTAACATCTCATGCCCGTGCCTTTTGATTCTAGTTACTTTGAAAACCTCTGCACAGGAGCATCAGTGCCTCTCGCCATTTTAAGACAAATTGACTCACATCACTCTGAGGAAGCTCCTTGTGCAATTGCCACCTTTTCATCTTGTTTTTTCATAAAATATGTAAGTCTCTGTGAATGTCCTCAATTCTTCTCAGTCTGCGCTCTCACGCCACATCGGTAACTTCCTTATCAGTTCTTTCTCATCTATCCCCTGTATTACTCTCCACTCTCTACCCTCTTCAACCCTCCCTTTCTTTCTCACTCATCTCCCATTCTGCCACTTAATGCCTTACTCGGTTCTTGTTTGCCTCTCGATTTCCAGGGTGCCTAGAGCTGAGCCAGAGCCTGACATTTTGCTTGAGCCTGGTTCAAGCCCTCATTGGCTTGTCCCTCTCTAAGAGGGATGTGCCGGGGTCAGCGATTAACCATGTTGTTAAGCAGGGGAGCATGAAACCCAAGTCAAATCTGCTAATTAGGCAGTCGGTGTAGCTGGCACATTCCACATCAGAATAGCTCATAAAAGCAGTGAGATTCAGTTCAAGACCTACTCATTGGATAGGCAAGTGCAGATAGGCCATTATTTGAAAGGAATGGAGCACAATGGTTGGGCAGAAAAAAAGACCAGATGATGGAGCTAAATGGTGTTTATGTTAAGCAAACAAGTTAAAGGAGTGGCCGGAGGTCAGCTCCAGCCCTGTTGGGGACTGGGGAGCATAGAGGTTGAGAGGCCTGCATGCAGCAAGAGAAGAACGAAGGCCAAGAGTTGATAAGCTTGACAGAGGTGGAAAAGGATAAAGCCATGAGGAGTTTTGGTGGTGAGGATTATCAGGAGCAGTATCATCTGTGCTGTTTTACCTGTGTGGTCAGGGCAGTCTGATTTTCCTTTCCTCCCTGAAAAATAAAGTAAAGCAGGATTTAGAAATTCAAAGTTCTTTTAAAATATCTTTACTTGTGACCTAAACCTCAGAGGAGACCAATTTAACAGCTGCCTGTATAGACTCTTTCTGAACGGCACAGCAATTAATAATTATAATTGTTCATTTATAACGCGCTTAATACCAACAACTGTTTTCTGAGCACAGGATTGGGATTCAAAACTGTGTCGCGCTGTGTTGTCTTGCGTCCAAGACAAACGCGTTGCCCCTGAGCTATCCTTCCTCCCCCTGACCCTGTGCTGATCCCATCAACAGTGAAACACCTTTCATAATGTTCCCTGAGTGACTTATTCGTGAAGGATAAACCCCTCTATGGCTGCCCCTCTCTTTTTCCATCTGCAAGATAACCGCTTTCATATCTGGTTCTGCAACTTAACCCTTTTCAGAGCAAGTCCAGCAGTAAAAACCTGCTCCATGGCAATCCTTTTTTTTTTTATAGCAACTCATATAAATTCTACAGTAAAAAGTCCCTGTTCCCTGCCTCTAACTTCCTACTTTTCACCTCTATAACTGCATCACTGTGATCCTTATTTTCCTTGACCGTTTTCCTCCAGCACAATACATAATGGCACACATTCCCACACATTGCCCGCTTTAGGCATCACCAACTCAACCATTGCCTTATTTGTGATCTCACAAAGTCTGTGTCAGGGTGCTCTGCTAAATCAGCCTTTAATCCACTACCCCTGATGTCCCACAAGGGTCTGTTGTAGCTCCCTTTCTCTTCTCACCATCGCCTTTGGGTATACCGCCTTCCCTTATTGTTCAGCTGATAATGCAGGGGTGTGTGTCGTTCCTCACCAACTAACTCTATGCATTATCAAATCATGAAGTGTCTCTAGGTCATCAACTACTGGGTGGCCATTCAATGCCTCCTGGAGATCACAGAACATATCAAAATCACCTACTTTCCTGTTCTTCCCCCCCCCTCAGAACCCTCACATTTCCTGTCTCCTGACCTGGTTCTCCCCTCCCTCTACGCCCGAAACTTCACTTTGACTGCAACAAAACACTCACTATCCTCAGCCCCCACAGCCATATATGCCTAATGCAAATTGCTTCAGATTTGAAACATGACCCTCATCTCACCTTGCACACAGCTAACCCTGCTTGTCCATGAACTGGACTATTGTAGCGCCTCCACCTCTTCCAGCTGCTTCAGAAAGTGTTTTTACTTCTCCTACCACCTCCATTTCACTGCCCCCTTTCCTTACCACCACCCAGCTAGCTGCCTATAAAATACAACCATCGCACTGCCTCCCGCTCACCCCCTGTTATTTGCACTGTCCATCACACACTAGTCCCTAAATTCCATCCAGGTTCCAATCCCTGCATCACTTTATTTATTGTCCCTAAAAATCCTTGCATCTCCTTGAACTGCAGGTTTTCCCCTCTCTCCCAAAGCCTCGTCTTTGCAGCAACCCCTCAATTGACGTCTGGTCGACAGCCGCCCTCATAATGTTCAAGAAATCTGTCCAACAGCATCTACAACATGAAAGCAAAACCACTCTTCTCAAGACTCAGTGAACTCAAGCCCTCCTTGCCAGCACATACGCATGTTCTCACTGCAGACCCTGTGTACTACCATGCTACTCAGTGCTCTATGATTTCAATACAGGGGGTAATCCTATGTCATAGCTCTATGTGGCTGGGGTAATCAAAAGTGACCCACTCTCCAGTTGCTTGAATGTGAAGGCCTGGCGAAAGCTTACCGTTAAGCAGGGCACAGTTCCAGTTGCTGCACTGCCCATCTGATGTGATCGTGATATTCCGATTGTTCTCCCCTTCCAACACTGACAGGACACGGAACAACTCGTATGGCGGGATAAGCACCTCCTCCTCTCCGACGAACATGGAAAACTTCTTCACTGGGAACCCATATTCACTGTGCTTTATGATAAAAATAGTTTTGATCATGAATTCCTCTGCCACGCTGCGCTTGAAGGATGATGAGGTGAAGTGTCCAAAACGGACAATGTTGCCTTCCTGGGCTGAGAACGCTGGGCCTGCTCCCCTGTACAGGGTCCGACGTGGCCAGTGGTGGAGCAGTGTGGCGGCGCGGGTAAGCAGGAAGTGAAAGGCTTTGAAGTGGTACTTCTGGTACTCTTCAAAGCTTTGGCCTGCTGCCCTGGTGGCATCATTGAATGGTTTGTACAGGTTGCAATCCTCTGAGGTATACGCTGCAATGGCAATGGCATAGAAGTCCTTCACTTTTGGATCATAGACTTGGTACTTATTTTCCCTCCAGAAGCCTTCTGCTTCTTTCCAGCATTTCTTAAAGAGTGCGTTTTTCTGCATGTCTTCTGTGAGCAGTTTCTGAATGTTTTTTTCCATCTTAACCTCACAATCATTGTATCTGTCATCAAATGATGCTGCAGCGATCGTCATTGGGATGGAGTCGCAAAAGGGATCGTCGGGGGCTTGGTCATCGCTGGGATCAATCTGGAGATAGGAAACAATTTCACACTTTCAGCGCGTTGAGATTTTATATTATGGTTGCCATGAAAAGCACTCACTCTTGCCAGAGACAAATCAGGAGAAAAAGGTGCAGACATTTTTCAGGGATTTTCTCCCTGGTATTAGGTCTGCCAGTGATTTCTCCCATGCCCTTGCATCATCACGGGTAGGGAACACCCCTGGCAGATACCCCAGACTGGACATTCATAAAGATTCTGATGACAGCAGAATCATTGTGATTTTGTGGCCTCTCCAGACAGACCCTGTGCCACCCAAGCCATGGTAAAGCTCAGAAAAACCATCTCTAAGGCAATATTTGGTTTATCAAATGGTGGGGAGGGGAGTACATCATCTACCCAGGCCAGCGAGTCTATATGAGAAAGAGGTATTCTTAGCCAGTCCTTTTCCCTGCAATGAGTGAACTCTCCCACAGTATTCCTAAGGAGGAAGATTTCAGGGGAGGTCCATTGCCACCCTAACACAGATACAACCCATGATAACACATTAATGCCCCGAAATGGATACAGGCAAACCATGCAGACAATTGTGTGGATCTGGAAAACTGTCAAACCAGTCAAAAAAGCTTAACAATAATTTCCAGAGCTCCACTAAATCAGAAGGGAGGGATTCATGGGACGATAGACCCAGGAAGTAACTGTAAAGGGACAAACATGCTCTACCTGTGTGAAAGCAGGATATATAGATAGAAGATGGGCAGGGAGTGGCAGAACAGATCAGTGAAAATAAAGATGCCTGTCCCACCTCCTATGAGTGTCCCTGGGATAAGGTGACCACAGCCAATCACAGTGGAACACTCCCCTAAAAGCCTCAGATGCAACCTAGTGCTCTGGAACCCAAGCCAAGGAAGGGGCCAGGATGCTATAAAAGAAGCGCCAAACACAATCAGTTTGTAGTTTGTTGGGGAGAAGGACAGTTGGCATGTGAAGGGAATTGGGGAAGGAGGTGAAGGAGTAGTGTGGAGCAGAGAAGAGGACATTGGAGGAGCATCATATGATGGAGAGATCGTAACATTTTAGTGGGGGAGGAAGTGGAAAATGTGTTTTTGGTGGTTGGAGGGAGAGAAGGATTTAAAATAGGAATATCACCAGGAGACTTGTGGAAGGTAAGAAGGAGGAAAGAATTGAAGGAGGGATTACCATATGAAAGACGGAAGAGTGTGGAGGAGAAGTGTTGAAGGTGGCTTGAAAAGTTGAGGAGGAGATGGGACAGTTATTAGTGGAGGTTGTTGAACTTAATCAGACTGTAGGTGAGTTTATGGAGGACCTTCAGAGTTTCAGGTGGAGGTTGAAATAATGGAAGAAGGGGTTAGCAGAGTCAAGGAAACTGTCAGAAAGTTGTTTGAGGAGATTAGCATGGTGGGAGGAGGTACGCAAATGTAGTATGGCGATAAGAAGGGTGGGACCAGTTGAGGTACCACAGAACTCAAGGGGTTAAGAAGGGACATAGGAAGGCTCTGACAGCCAGCCACACACTTCCCACACAAAACCAGTGAACCTAGGGGGAACAAATGTTTTGGAGCCAAGACCAATGCAGGACTTTATTATGCCTCTGAACTTCAATGTTGGAACCAGTTAGTTTCCAAACCTTGTGTACCATAGGGAAGTACTGATTAGGGGGTACAGCACCTCTTCACACAGGCCCACATGTAGAGACTTGTTAGTTGAAAAAGACGATTGAGATCATATCCTTTTAACCCACCGACCCATACCCCACAGTTTGGCTTTACGTTATTCTGCACAGGTATTGAGATTTTCCATTTTCCCTCACAGCCAGTGGCCTTCATTTGTGCTGCTGAAATAGTAAATACTCTGGAAGTATATCATTGAGTCAGTCTCAGCGGTTGATACTGACACACTGTATATGGTTCTCTCCCATGAGCACCTGCTCATCCATATCCATGTTGAGTTGATCAGCAGGTGATTCCCCAGAGAAAAGTACCAGTAAAAGTGGTGGTAATTCGTTACTGCCACTTTTCCCGCACCGCCAAACTACAGGTTTGCCAGTAGGGGGTTACCAGAGCTGGAGGTAAATCAGGCCCCCACCGGCAAAGAATTGCCGTTATTACTGGCACCGGTATTACCAACTGCTCATTAAATTTTCAGAAGGAAATTTGTTGCTGGAATTGGCACACGTGGGTCTGACATTTAAGCATAGCAGAGAGTCAATCCTTTAATTGATTTGTGACAACATAATAATTAGCGCAGATAAGGATAATTCACCTGCTCTCATCCTGCTTGATCTCGGCCACCTTCTACTTGGTTGATCCTAGTATACTTAGATCACCTTTATTCAGCCTAAGCATTATGGATCTAGCCCTAGAATGGATAATGTTTTTTCCTAACGGGCGCTCATATGGCATTGTTCTCCAATCATATACTTCTGAATCTAAATAGTGCCTTTCTGGTGTTTTCCAAGGATCCTTCCTTTCCTCATTCCCGTTTAGTCGATATTTTTGGACCCCCACTTCAGAAGTCACTCTGCTTTTCTTGGCCTAACTACACTGACGATGCACAACTTATCTTAAGAGCCACAAACATCGACAAAAGCATATTTCAGCTAAACCTGTGGATGACATCCAACCAACTGCTACTTAACCCAGAAAAAACAGAAGCCCTTATGACTGACAACTCTTTCCATCATACATTGTTTACACCTGACCTCAACCATCCAGCTTTTTTCCTTGCCCCCTCCTCTCATATTAAGAACCTGGGTATTATCATAGACTACAATCTACCCAGGGAGTCCCCGGTTATTTCGGTGGCTGAGCAGTCCTTTGGACACCTTAAAATGCTCTTTTCCCTCACTTTCCTTAAACCATATATAGATATTACAGTGATCACCATATCTAGAGTGGACTTTACTAATAGTCTCTACGTGGGTGATCCAGCAAATCTTTTTAATCACAAGATTTCAGAGAGTACAAAATGTGGCAGCATGGCTACTATTGCAGGTAGGACACAGAGAACATATATTTCCAGCCAGCACCTATATTTGTGCATTAGTTCCTGGTGGAGCATTGAGTAGGCTTCTAGATCCTCTGTATCACATCTCAAAGCAATCGATAGGTTAGAAGGTGCACTGCTTCAAGCAAAAGTAAAAGGACACCTTCCCAACAGGTATCTTAGCTCTATTGTACCTGGCCCTGCTAATATCGCCATAATGCAGAAGGCAATTGGGGTGCACCTCCTTTTCGACACTCGCCCCTTGAATATGGAATGCATTGCCTATTCACATCAGAGACATCTCTGAACTTCATGCTTTAAAAAAAGGCAATACATTCTTTGTGTTTCCCATCAATATTGGAATATAAGGACTGTTTTTGATGGGTTTATTATCTCCACAATCGCACCATCAATGATGAGGGAAAAAATTAAATTTTTCTTAATGCGCCCCTAACCTGCTTACATACTGTCCATTGTTCTGCTATACTTTATCCTTTAGTTATTATATATATACATATATGCTAAAGCTGGTTTTCATTCAAGAATTGTAATACTTCTCCACTTATGTGCTCTCTTGTTTCTTTGCATATCAATGTTTTATATGTATAATCTTTACATACTCCAGACTGCAGGGGATAATAATCATATCACCTGACCCTCAGGAATCTTATGGATCAGCCGTTTATATTGGCTTGTCTGTGTGTACGATGCCTGTGAGTGTGTCCTATAATATGCTGACATTTGTCATGAACCATGGACAAAGCCCCTTCTGGTCTTCCTGGACCTGGTCCAGACGGAGAGTGTGCTCCTTGATACTTCCAACATGGCCGTGCCCAGTGCCGTGTTCCGTACTAGCCTGTACGTCGGACACGGCACGTTCTATAAATGGGCCATGCCCCGCGCCTCCGCGCGTTCCAACGCTATCTCTAGGTAGTGTCTCGACGTGTGTGCGCTGCTCGGCGTTACCCTTCCAAGTTCCTGGCCAACTCCCTTATTCTTTCTTCTCTTTTCCCCTGTTTCCAATATCTCTTACCTTTTTTCGATCCTCTTCCTGGACGTCCTGGAACACGCAACTTCCTGGAACTTTGAACGCTCGCGCTGGAGTCAGACGCGACTCGCACGCACTTATACAAGTCCCGGTCCGGCTGGAAGAAGGAGTCCTCTGCGGAACGCACAAGAAGAGAACTCAGGTGAGCCGGGGGGAAACCTTTGACAGATTGAGATGCCAAACGATCAACACTGATACCGCTATGGAGAAAGCGGTCCAGGACCTCATGCGCGGCATGCAGGAGCTAACAACCGAGGTACAGAACTTAAAGGCAGAGAACGCAGCCTTCAAACAATTAGTGCTGTCACGTGACTCTGCCAAGAAAGAAAGCGTGATACTGGGTGGAGTGGTAGACAAATACGATGGCTCGCCAAAATCCTTACGTGGATTTCTGGATTCCTGCTTGGTGCATTTTACATTCAAGCCCTATTATTTTTCAACTTCCAGGGCCAAGGTGGGCTTCATAATCTCCCATCTTACAGGGAATGCGTTATCTTGGGCCACTCCCCTAGTGAACTCTGGAGACGTCCTCCTGGACGATTATGATGCATTTATCCAGGCGCTCAAGTCTATGTTTGACCGCCCCGAACAAGTGTTCAGCGCCCAGGAACGCCTACTTGATTTTCAGCAAGGATCCCAGGATATGCTAACGTTCGTTACCAGATTCAAACAGCTGGTAAAGGAGGCTGATTGGGGCCCTGAAGCGAGTTTCACCTTATTTTGCAGGGGTCTAAATGACGATATCAAGGATGAATTAGCCAGAGTGGCTCGCCCCAGTTCGTTTCAGGCTTTGGTAGATCTAGCCTTACAAATAGACTTTCGTAACCAGGAAAGAAGGGCTGAAAGGAAAAAGGCTAAGACTGCCTTTCAACGAACCCCTCCGGAGTCGACTGTGAAATCCGATCCTGTCTCAACCCCTGATAACGACTCCGAACCAATGCAAATAGGCGCCTTTCGTGGGCCAATTACTCCACAAGAAAGGATGAAAAGAATTCACACCGGCCTGTGTATGTATTGTGCCTCAGACAAGCATCTCGTTAGAGAATGTCCTTTAGCCCCTCAACGGCGTTCGGGAAACGCCAGCTCCCAGCTCTAGATGGAGCGAGGTTTCGGGAGAAAGATGTCTGCTCCACATCAATCACATCCTTGAACTCTCCTGGACAGAATAACCTGGTGGTGCTACAGGCCTTTCTATCGCCCTCCAAGCACAAGACCTATCCCATACTGGCCCTGGTGGACTGTGGAGCTATGGGAATTTTCATTGATCAAGACTGGGTTATCAGACATAAAATACCATATGAGTCACGGAACATTAAACAGCCGGTAGAAGCAATTGATGGGAGACCTCTCTCTTCAGGACCCATAACCCTACAGACAAAAGAGGTCCGTCTCTCCATAAACCACCACCAAGAGCAGATTACATTCGACATCATCAAATCAGCCCATTACCCAATGGTTCTGGGTATGCCCTGGCTTCAAAGACATAATCCGTACATTAATTGGACAGCAGGGTCATTGTTTCTGGGCTCTGAGTTTTGTATGTCCCACTGTTTATCCCTGGATCTCTCCTTAACACCAGCTATTGAACATTCAGGAGAGCAAAAAACCTCACTCATGGTTTCCAACATTGTACAAGTCCCAGAGGTCTACCAAGGATATACTGATGTCTTTTCGACTGCCATAGTCCAGGCTTTACCCCCTCACAGACCCGAAGATTGTGCCATTGAGACAGATCCCTCGGCAGTAATTCCCTTTGGCAGAATGTTTATCCTTTCAGAACCTGAGAAAAAGGCCCTCAGAGAATACCTGGACATCAATTTGGAAAATGGCACCATAAGGCCCTCAAAATCTCCAGCGGGTGCCTCATTGTTCTTCGTTCCAAAGAAGGATTCCAAGGAACTCAGACCCTGCCTCGACTACCGTGGTCTAAATCAATGCACCCTCAAAGATCGGTACCCTCTGCCTCTGATTTCAGATATCCTGGAAGCTGTCAGAGGGGCCGTAATATTCACAAAGTTAGACCTCTGGGATGCCTATCACTTAATCCGTATCCGGGAAGGAGACGAATGGAAGACCGCCTTTAGAACGCCCTTTGGTCACTTTGAATATCTAGTCATGCCCTTTGGATTAGCTAATGCCCCTGCAGTTTTTCAACGTTTCATGGATAGGGTGTTTTCTTTGTCATTGTCTATCTAGACAACATTTTGATTTATTCCAAGGATCCCTTGAAACATGAAGAACATGTCATGGCGGTTCTACAACGGCTCCGTGAAAACAAGCTCTTGGTCAAACCTGAGAAATGTCTTTTTCACGTGACTTCAGTTCATTACCTTGGATTCATCCTCAGCCCAGAAGGAGTTGGAATGGACCCTTCCAAGGTAAAGGCCATACTGGCCTGGCCTGCTCCTACATCGGTGAAACAGGTTCAGTCTTTCTTGGGACTTGCTAACTTTTATCGAAAGTTCATTCCTACCTTTTCTGAGCTCGTCCAACCGATCGTTGCTCTGCTGAAGAAGGATGTTCCCTTCATCTGGTCTTCCTCGCAAGAGAAGGCTTTTCAACGCTTGAAGACAAGATTCACGCAAGCCCCCGTCCCGGCTCAGCCTGACTTAGATCGCCCTTTCATAGTGGAAACGGTTGCCTCCAACCATGCCATAGGAGCAGTCTTGAAACAGCTGCTTGAGGACAAGATGGACCACCCAGTGGCTTACCTCTCTAGAACCCTAACAACCAGCGAAACCCATTACTCCGTCCTGGAAAAGGAGCTGTTGGCAATCCGCCAGGCCTTCACAGAATGGCGACATTTACTCCTGGGTGCTAGATATCCAGTCCAGGTCCGTACGGACCATCGAAATCTACAAATTCTCCAATCTATGGAGTGCAGGAACAGTCGTCAGGCGCGTTGGGTCTACTTCTTCGCCCAGTACCAAATCCCAAATCACTCATGTTCCTGGGTCACAAAACGTGATTGCGGACACCTTGTCCCGACGTCCGGACTATTTAACCACCGAAGATAGGACCTATCCTACAATGTTTCCCAACACAATCTTTATAGCTCAAGCGATCAACCTCTTGGAAGAGATTCGAGCCAAAACCCAGTGCTCTGACCTCTGGAAGGACGTCGCTAGGAAGAATCCCTGGAACTTAAGAATCAAGGAAGGATACTTATTCAAGGACAATGCCTTGATCATTCCCACCCCGAAACTTCAACATAAAATAATAACTCTCTGCCATGATACTTTTCATTCTGGACATCGTGGTGTAACCAACACACTCCGTCTTATACAAAGACAGTTCTGGTGGCCGGAAATGAAATGCAAGGTACAAGAGTACATCAAGACCTGTACTGTCTGCAGTCAGAATAAGCACGACAATAAGAGACCGGCGGGCCTTCTATTGCAACCTACACTGCCAACAAGACCATGGGAATGTATAGCTACAGACTTCATCGTGGAATTACCACCTTCCCGGGGTTACACAACCATCATGGTAACCATAGACTTGTTTACTCATATGGTACATTTCACGCCTCTCTATAAACTTCCTTCCTCTTCAGAGCTCGCAGGAATTTTCCTAGAACACATTTTCCGTCTTCATGGACTCCCTTCCAAGATCATATCGGACCGAGGACCGCAGTATATTTCACAATTCTGGAAACATCTCTGTCGTGTTCTAGGGATTCAACGCGCTCTTTCATCTGGATATCACCCACAGACCAACGGGGCCACAGAACGTGTTAATCAAACCCGGGAGCAATATCTTCGTTGTTTCGCAACCAAGGTACAGGATGATTGGTCCCTCCTTATACCCTTGGCCGAATTTGCCTATAACAATTCAGATCACTCAGCGATCAAGGTTAGCCCCTTCTATTGCAGTCAAGGTTTTCATCCCTCTGTGTTACCTTCAGTTCTACCACATCCAACTCCAGTACCTTCACTTGATTCCTGGATTGAAACTCTCCTCAACAACCACAAGGAAGCCAAGGAACAATTGGGAAAGGCCCAGATTCGCACTAAGCGATATGCTGATTCCAAAAGAAGACCAGCACCCTCCTATTCTATTGGTGACCAGATCTGGTTGTACTCGAAACTATTACCACGACATCTACGCCCTAACAAGTTAGCCCCCCGATATTATGGTCCATTTTCCATAAAAGAAATCATCAATCCTGTTTCTTATCGGCTCAAGCTACCAGACTCCTGGAAGAGAATACATCCAGTTTTTCACACTTCTCTACTCAAACCCTACATCCACTCCACCCGGAAAACCGGCAGACCCAGTCCTGTGATTGTGGATAATCAGCTGGAATATGAAGTATCCAGAATATGTGACTCCAGGTACAAACGGGGTCGGCTTCAATACCTGGTCGAGTGGAAAGGCTATCCTCCTAGCGAGAGAACATGGGAACCACTATCCAACCTAAACACCCCTCGATTGCTGAGAAGATTCCATCTCATACACCCTGGCAAGCCTGGTGGGACAGGGTTTTGGAGGAGGCATGCTGTCATGAACCATGGACATAGCCCCTTCTGGTCTTCCTGGTCCTGGTCCAGACGGAGAGTGTGCTCCTTGATACTTCCAACATGGCCGTGCCCAGTGCCGTGTTCTGTACTACCCTGTACGTCGGACACGGCACGTTCTATAAATGGGCCACGCCCCCGCGCTTCCGCGCATCTCAACGCTATCTCTAGGTAGTGTCTCGATGTGTGTGTGCTGCTCGGCGTTACCCTTTCAAGTTCCTGGCCAACTCCCTTATTCTTTCTTCCCTTTTCCCCTGTTTCCAGTATCTCTTACCTTTCTTCGATCCTCTTCCTGGACGTCCTGGAACACGCGACTTCCTGGAACTTTGAACGCTCGCGCTGGAGTCAGACGCGACTCGCGCGCACTTATACAAGTCCCGGTCCGGCCGGGAGAAGGAGTCCTCCGCGGAACGCCACAAGAAGAGAACTCAGGTGAGCTGGAGGGAAACATTTGACAACATTTTTCTTCCTTTGTCCACTCGCTATTCTCTACTTCCAGTAGAAGAGGTTTTCCGTCAGACGTAAGTTATTCGCTGGGTCTATTTGAATGGGACGCTCCATGTCCGGCACTCAATGCGCTCCTCAGCATCATCAATGCGTTCCTTACAAAAGGATCTTTCCCAGGCTTCCATATCCATTTTAAGTTGACCTCTTTTGAAAAAACCAACCCTAGATCCAGACGACCTGGCCAACTACAGGCCCATTGCAAACCTCCCGTTTATTGACAAAAACTTCGGAAAAAGTAGTTGTTTCACAACTACTTGTCAGAATCGAACAACTCCTCTCTGCTGCATTTGACACTGCTGACCACTGCATCCTTCTCTCCCTCCTTGATGACAGGGTGGGATTCTCTGGCACTGTCCAGAATTGGTTTATCTCTCAGGCAGAGACCCGGCTGTCCATATGAGCTTGTTGCATTCTAACTGACTCCAGGTCCCCTCCGGAGACCCCCAGGGCTCCATATTCTCACCAATCCATTTTAACCTTTACATGGAGCCTCTGGGCCCTCTCATCAAAGATCCCAATATAGCCATTCACCAATACGCAGACAATACTCAGTTGTACATGAGAGTAAATAGCGTGCAGGACATCATTCATCTCTGCGATGACCTAGCTGTCATACAGTCCTGGATGTCGAAAGCCTACCTCAAACTCAACCAATCCAAGACTGAATTCGTCCTCATTGGTCCGCTCGCTAAAAACAACTTGTTCAAAAATGGCTTAATGATATGCACCTAGAATGATTTGATTCACAACTCTCAGACTCAGCAACATCCTTAGGCTTCACCATTGACAGTAATCTGAGAGATTTCATGGTGGAAACACTGGGGGCGTCTCAGTCCGTACGAGACTGCAGTCTCTGCCGTTTTGAAGTGCCAACTGATACTATTTGTAAACCTCTGCCATGATATAGGCTGAGGGGCGAAGTGACGCTGAACCTTTTGGCAGTATATATAAATATCAGTTACCCATCAAAAAGCCTGCTATGATATGATATGATAGGTTATTTATAACGCGCTTAATACCCAGAGGTTCCTAAGCGCGGACCCAGGGATCGAACCTGAGTTGCTCCGTGCCGTCTTGCATCCAAGGCGAGCACGTTGCTGCTGAGCTATCCTCCTGAGACAATGTCGAAATCCACAGGTGGCATAATAGTTTTTTTTAACCATTTTTACAGCATAATATCAGTGGTTCCTTACATGTAACTGCTGTGTTTTTTTCTGAAAATGAACTGCCTTTGAGAAAGGAATACCAGCACCCAATATCAAGAGCAGGATCATTCATAACTTCAAAATAGTTGGCCATTTGATATACCTTACACAAAAAAATATTTAAAGTGAGGGACCAATTATACATTTTAAATTGATAGCATATGATTTTACTGAACCACTTGAAATAATGAACATGATCAGTGAATTGGTTGGTCTCGAAAAAGGTTGGACAATTATCTAGAAGCCCATCAGCTGAAACTTGCTTCAACCAGATTTAAGGTAGGCAGTGTTAAGTGCTCTTTCTATTAATTGAAACTCAAATGTTGGTGTGTGTTCTAGGAAACAAACGTAATGAATATATATTTGTTTAGCAATTATGAAGCATACATTAGGTATGTATTCTTGTGGTGGTCAAAAGAAATGGATTATATGTTTTGTATTCATTGTTGATTGTTTTGATCCAGTTATGTTATTGTCTTGTTAATGTACAACAACTTTGTGGTCATGTTTTATGAATGGTCAAGTATGTGTTGATTGATTGGTGCGTATTAATCGATGTGTTTGTTGACACAAATAAATGATGCAGAAAAATTATTTTTCTATATGTACATTTGTAATATCATGTGAAGAGGTTGTTGACTAACAGTTGTCTTAATCCACTTTACAAATGTTATAATATACTGTCAATGTTAAATTGTGTCCCTTTGGGAACAACCCTTCCTATATGGATTTACTGTGCCCCAGTTTCCACTGGGGGTGATATGAATAAGGGCTGCTAAATCTATTTTGACGTCATGTGTGTTTGCTAGTCAACAAGTCTCATTTTAGGCTACTAAAATCCCTGTCTTCCAGGAGTACCTTAAACTCAGGGTCAAGGAACATGTGCAATGCACCTCAAAACAGACAGTGAATGGTTATCTACAAAAATACACACAGTATTGATAACCCTTACTAATTATACAAACAGAAAGAAGTATAGCCCAAAGCAAAGGGAGAACCAATTTTATATGCCACACAAAGGGTTTGGTATGTTAGAGAAGACATTGCAATACAATCAGTGTACTCTTTTTCCCCAAGGTGAGGTTATTCCACCGAGCAGCAACCTAAGTAGCCTTTCTAGTTTTATCCGCAGACTGGTGTGCAAAGTATATTCCAATACCCTTTATGGGTGCAATCTGAGCAGAGGCCTGGTTCTCAGTATTGTCTACGGTGTTATTACGCAACAGTGCCTTACCTCTCCCATAGGGTGGATAAAGACCCTTAGAAGGAAAGTTATTGCGATGATTCATAAACATGCATGTAATTATATATATACATGGTCTCCACTAAACAAGTCAACACACATATATATAGTCAGCTTATTTTCCTGTTAAGAACTTGCTCATTAGGTTACACAAATCATCCTTAGCTACATATGGATCTTTCCTGGAAGATCTAACTCTAGAGAAACAATTGTTTTGTGAGCAATGTTTTAGCTAAGATTTTTGAAACTTTAAAAGTACATTTAAAAGTTAAGTAACATAACACAACTTAAAATAAATGGAGCATACTGCTCCATAGATGCCATTCTAGAGCAGAGGTCCCAAAGTAATCACTTACTATCATTGAAGTGTACTGGTGAGGAAATAATACCATAACAATATAATTAGTTGAACTCTTACATTCACACAATAAACAAGAAGGAGTCATTTGAAGAAAAAAAACAGTTACTTCAAATGGGCCAGGCAAACTATTCTTATAGGGAATTCAACGCTGAGTATGAAAACGCAAAACATTTTCACTGTACACGTAACGGGCAGCGGTATATTGCATGTATAGCATGGTTTGTATAGATTTTCTTGTCACTTACCAAGTTCTTAAATGTGCTCTCTCATAGGGACCTTTTGTACTTACTGCTCCACAGCCTTAGAGGTCCTAAGGCCTGGTATGTTATGGAAGATCTCTTGACCTATGTGGTATGTGCCATGTATCAAAGGTTCAACTAGTGTCACACCAACTCTGATATTTACATTATGGCTACAGGTGCCTTTCTGTGTGGTGTATGACCTCTTTTATACTTTCCATGTGTTTTTATTAATTTATTCGTACCCTGGATCCACTGCACTCCCTTTCACTTGCATATCTGTCAGTATAGCATCATTAATATATGTCAGACTCGCTTACATAAGGCATTTGGTATATGGTAGTTGAAATGAGTTCACGCAACAGTTTAATTATGCCACATCATCGGCTCCACATGGGCCGCAGCTCGCATTAGTGAATTCACCCTCATGGAGAGGCCATGCACCTATGGATCTTGTTGGACGGTTCTCACTTCCTTCTTCCCTATTCCCTTTCTCCCACTGTGGTTCCCCCACATTCACCTTTTTACACAGCCAATCTTTGAGTCTGTCGCTCCTGATAGTTGCCCTGGAATTCCCAGGTGATATGCTTGGGATTTGCAGCTGGTGCCTTAAAAATGCCACCTGCTAATTCTAGCCTCCACACTTCAAGGGCTTCCTAAGCACATCTTAGGGCCATTGGCCAACTATGCTTGCACTAATTCTTACTACTAATCCCAAGGAACTAGAAACATCTATCACTGGAAGATACTTGTTAGCATGGGATTTCTTATTTTCCCTCTTTGTAGACCAGCAATCTGTCTGATCCCCTTACAACCATTACATACTCACCCTTGCGTAAGTGTATTCAGTCTACCACAATCCCATTGTACCTTTCCAGTTCGTTAGGTCTGTGCAGCCCTATCCCATTCCTGCTTCTCCTTCCCATATTTTGCTCTCCTTTCTTTTGTCTTCTTCCACAAACCACGGTATGATTACCCCAGCCAGGGGCACAGTGTGACACATTCTGAGACAAGATGTAGCGCTGTGAGATCACTGGGGTGGTAATTGGTGCATTATCAAACTACAAAGCATAACAAAACGTATAGTTTATCTAGCTTTTTTACTACAAGGTCACTCTCTGGGTAGACTTCTGCAACCCAGTGCTTTCAATCTTATGATTATCCCAGCCTCCAAAAAGTACTGGAAAGGCAGTTTTGCTTTTTCCATATTGGCCCCACTACTCTGCAACACACTGACATTTGCTATAAAACATGTTTTTCACCATCTTGCTTTTGTGAGAAACCTGAAGGTGTCTCACCCGCAAGTACCCAGGGATCTGTCGTCCAGGTCCAAGGTACTTTCCTTGGCTCCTACAACAAAGCAGCGTCAGAAAAGACAGCACAGCCGGTGAGTCCCAGAGACTGATACCAAAATAGCTTGTGTTTTGAATCAAGACTTTTTATAAAGAGAACAGTGTGAAAGGCTTAGCAGACGAGCAATGCAAACATGATTGGAAACTAACAAGAGTAATTGGACTTTGGGAGGTCAAGCCAAGATACCATAAACAGAGTGGTCCGGCGCCACATGGGCACTCATTTGAAAGTCTCTGTTTGGTATCTAACTGATGCTGAGTGTAAGAAAAGGAAGATTGAGATCGAAGTGGTCATGCAGTGGGTCAAGCTAAATCATGTGCACATTCGAAAGTCTTCGATAGATTAAAGTACATCGCCATTGGTCCAAGCCCAGCTGAGGGAGACTAATTAAGCAGGATCTGAGCCCGGCAGAGGGGGATCCAACCTGGAACTTTTGAGTTAAACTTTTGCTTTGAAAGGATCTGAGCCTGGTAGAAGGGGATCCAACCTGGAACTTTTGAGTTCAAGTTTTGCTTTGAAGGGATCTGAGCCCGGGTGAGGAGATGCAGGGTGAACACCCAAACTGTGTGCATGTGAAGAGACGTGCAAGAAGTAATGAGGCTTGAACACATAAGGTCTTGAAATGTGGAAACTGCACTGTGTCCTCGTGTCGCAGAAGACAGAGTGTGTGCTTTGCTCGAGTGACCCGCCTTGCCCCATGCTGAAAACATGGGGAAGGGAGGCCGAGCATCCTGACATATCATTTTGTGAACACGTCTTTCTTTTTCATGAACATTACTCCATGTTATTTGTAAATTAGTTGTAACGATTAGCAATAGGTTTTTTAGTATAGGTTTTTAGTATATTATTTGACAAGACTTCACTAGCACTGCATTATTATTATTTGATGGTCGTAGCTTGATCCCATCTATAGATTTAGGTTTAGATAGGCGTTTATCACACCCTTGCGAAAGTTCAATAAACACCCTTGAATTGTGATCAGTTGTGTCTGTCTTACTACTGCCACCATGTGTTCCTTAGACTTTCCATAGAGCCCTGAAGTCTTGGTTGCTTTCATGATTCTTCTTTCTCATCTGCCCTACTCAATATCCAGCACCAAGAAACCTTTGGGTGAAAGGATGCTCTATAAAATCCCAATAACATAACAAAGCCTAACACACCTCACGGAATACCCAGCCCATCCCTAAGAACTCTGCCATTTGAAAAATATAGTTGGCCTGCGATCCAGTACGAAGCTAACCTCAGGATTATGTTCCCTGATGTTCTCCCTGATTAAGGCAACTCGCATTTCATGATCTTTTATATAGCTAATCGAAGGGTGGAATTTGACGATATTCCTTCAGTCTACATTTGCATGCAGACCAAAATGATATAAATGAATTTCTGATAAAGCCCCGTGCACTTTACATTTCTGCATTGTGTGTACCACATGCCCTGCAGTTTACGTAAAATATTACCAGACCTGTCCCACTTTTGCAGAAGGTTTGAGATGCAAGATGTTGGTTTCAAGCAGTTAGTTTTGGGAGTACATTTTAGTGTCTTGCATGTTTTACTCTGCGCTGATTACCGATATCCATTGCAGAAATCTGCTTTAAGTTTATTGCTTCAAAGGCAATAACAGGAGAGCACGCAAGCAGAAAAAGCAGCAAACGCTGGATGTGGTGCAATTACGCCATCCAGCAATTACAGTTATGTTTGTGTGCAATTACGGAAATGCAGCAGTGGCCATTTTAAAAACAGGAAATACATTCAATCCATGCATGCGCTTTGTCAAATAAAGAATGTGAAGTGCTTGCCGTGTTGGACACACTTTTATTAATTGGAGTGTTCAGGTTACAAACACCCTGCATTCAAATTGCTCAGTATCAGGAGCCGCGCGAGAACTGTGGAAATGTGGCATCAGGCCCTCACTATCTCTCATACATTCGCACGCAATCATGAGACGGAGCCTGTCCTGCTGTGAACTGCCTTTATTCACTCCTACAACATAACTGTCGTTTTCCCCCTTGGCTCCTCCCTTTCCGCCCTCTTCCCGCTTCTCCCTGTATCTGTGTTCTTAAAGGGACTGTGTCCCTTTTACTCATGTATAACACCTCCCCCGTGCTTAACACGAAAGTCCAGTTACATCTGTTCGATGAGTCTCACTGGTTTCTTTATTGTCCTGGGGGGTCTCCCTGAAGATTCTCTGCTTTCGCCGGTCGTTTCCACCGGGGGCTCTGTTTCTTCTTCTTTGCTTGGGTTCTCCTCTGATGTCTCCTGTATCTCTGGTTCTTCCAGATAGAGTCTCTTGAAGAATGAGGAGTTTCGGGTGATGTCTCCTGGTTCTCCAGTTGCCGTGATCATGGGTCCCTTGATGGCTGTGATGACCCGAGGCTCAGGGCTATACTGTGTGTCTGTTTTCTTGCGCTGAGTTTGTCGCACTAGGACGGTTTGTCATATTTCTAGTTGGTGTTCTTTCGCTCTCCTCTTTTTGTCGGCCCACTGTTTGGCTTTTCTCTTCTTTTCGGCATCCCGTTCTCTGATGGCTGTGTCCTCTTCTGGCGTGTAGTCTTCCCATCGGGGAATGCGTGTTCGGGGTTGGTACCTCACCATGAGTTCGGCTGGTGGCTTTCCTGTTGCGTCGTGTTGGGTGTTTCGGTAACTCCTGAGCATACTGCAGATGGCTTGCGGGTGAGGTGTCTGCTCTGCTACTGCTTTCTGTCTGGTTAGTTTGATGGTGGACATGAATCATTCCACCATCCCGTTGGCCTGTGGCCAGAGTGGTGTAATCTTCTGGTGGTGGAATCCTAGTTGGTTCGCAAGTTCTGCGAATTCACGTCCTTGGAATGGGGATCCGTTGTCTGTTTTGACGACATGGGGATGCCCCACTCACTGAATAGTTCGTCTACAATGGGTGCTGTTTCCGTGAACGATGTAGAAGGTATTTGCTTGATGAAAGGAAACCTTGAGTACTAATCTATTATCACTAGTAGGTATCCCCCTTCTTCTAGGGGTCCATAGAAGTCCATCGCAACTTTTTGCCAGGGGATTGTTGGAAGTGTGGTTAGTTGTAGGGGGTTTGGGGTTGGCCCCTTTGCTGCCAGTTGGCAGGGTCTGCAGTGCATGAGCATGTCTTCGACTATCAGGTCCATGTATGGAAACCAGACGTAGTTCCTGAGAAATCGTTTTGTGTTGTCAATTCCCCTGTGGCCTTCATGTGCCAGTGTTACCAGGGTCTTCCTTAGGTCTCTCGGAGCTACCAGCCTCTTCCCGCGTAGCAAGATTCCCTGGTCCGTGGCTATGAGCTCATTGTGTACTTTGGCTAGCCGATCAAGTTCCTTCTGGTCTGCATCCTCCCCCCCGGTACCTCTTTTCTGGCGCTCTCTCCATTTGTTAGCGCGGGTGAGAGAGACGGCGGCTCTGATCGTTGGGTCAGCTTTGCTCCTTTCCTTGAAAGTTGCAGTTGAAATCGTTGGTCGCATGGCGTTTGATGACAGGTAAGAGATGTAATCAGTGGTCTCATGGGCCAGGGTGTCATCCTTGTCCATCAGGGGGTGTCTGGACAGGTAGTCTGCTGGGTTGGCGTCTCCTCCAGGTTTGTGAACGATTGCGTAATCATATTCTTGCAGTCTTATTCCCCATCGCTCTATGCGGGGTGGCATCTTGGTTTTGGGGTTTGCAAATATTGAGAGGAGTGCCTGATGATCTGTCACTAGAGTGAACTTCCGATCGATGATAAAATTATGATATTTCTCGCAGGCCCATACTGCAGCTAGGCTTTCCCTCTCCGCTTGCGAGTAGGCCCTTTCTGTGTGTGATAGGGCGCGGCTGGCGTATGCTACCACTGCGTGGTGGGTGTTGTCCGTGGCGTCGGTCTGGGCGAGGATTGCTCCTAGTCCTACTGGACTGGCATCAACCGTAATGATGTGTGCCAATCTGGATGAAAGTATGCCAGCTGGCGGTTGTTGGTGAGACTTTCTTTTATGGTCGTGAACGCTTCTTGGCAGGGTGCATCCCAGATGAAAGGTTGGTCCTTCTTCAGGAGGGGGCGGAGCGGGTCAGTTGTTGTGGCATAGTTCGGGAGGTAGCGTGCGCAGTATCCTGCCATGCCTAGGAAGGAGCGCAGTTCTGCGGTAGTCGTGGGTGCTTGGAGGTCAGTGATGGCCTTAATCTTGTCCGGGTTGGCTGTGATTCCTCTATTGGAGAATATGTGCCCGAAGAATTTGAGGCTTGTCTTGTTGATGTCGCATTTTGATTCATTGAGCGTCAACCCTGCTTCTTGGAGGATGTTGCAAACAGCTTTTAGGGCTTTGTCGTGCTGTTCTTGGTCTTTCCCAAAGATTAAGATGTCGTCACTATAGTTTAGTGCGTTCATTTCAGATGCTATCAGGCGTCTGATCGTCTCCTGGAAAATCTCTGCAGCAGATGATATGCCAAAGTTTAGTCTTTTGTATCTAAATAGCCCGTTGTGGGTTGCAAAGGTGGTAATGGGTCTCGATTCCGGGTCCAGGACGAGCTGGTGGTAGCCCTGGTTGAGGTCTAGTTTTGAGAAGAACCTCGCTTGATTAAGCCTGATCAGCATGTCTTCAAGGCTCGGGCCTGGGTGCCTCTCCCTCTGGATGGCAGTGTTCGGGATGCGCATATCGACACATATGCGGAGGTGTCCATTGTCTTTGGGCACGATAACTATTGGGAATACCCATGGCGTTGGTCCTTCTGCGTTCTCTATGATGTCGTTAAGAAGGAGGAGTTGAATCTCCTTCGACACCTGTTCCTGGAGGTGGAAGCCCACCTTGCGGGGGTGCTGTGGTACCGGCGTAATGGTGTCATTGATGTGCAGCTTGATGGGCGAATTTTTGAGCATCCCCACCCCTTCGAATAGTTTGGGGAATTGGCTTTTGAGGTCTCCTTTACCAAGGGTCTCTCTATTATCGCCATGATGGATTCACGTGTCGATGGGTGTCCCTCTATGATTTCCGACTGGTCGTAGTGTAGGTCAATTAGGGCCAGGGCGCTAGCTGTTAGGTAACTGAGGAGGCAGCGGCCGATGGATGGGCTCTTTATGACATGTATTGTGGACGTTACGGTGAGGTCACGATGTCGTAGGTCACATTGGAATTGTCCTCTGGAGGTCATGGGTAGGGCCGCTCCCCATTGAAAGATGTGTGTCCTGGATTCTCGTATGGGGTATGAGGAGGCGATATTCCGGTATAGGTCTTCGTTCATGACGTTTACCGTCGCTCCTGTGTCGATGACAAATTTGTTTCTGGTGTCCCCCATTTGGATTGTTACTCTAGGAGCTGAAGTGTCTTCCACATCGACACTGAGGAGGCTGACGTACTCCCTGTTGTAACCATTTTGTAGGTATTCAGTATGTTCGTTTTCCTTTGACTGATATCTTGGTGGGGAGTTGAGGTACGGGTCTACATCCTGTTCGTGGGGAAATAAGGTTTCCCCCATGTATGTCACCCCTCGTTCTGGCGCTTGCATGAAGTCTCGTTGACGGATGTCGTACAGCTCATGGTCTTCCCTGTCTGGTTCGATCTGGAGTCCTTCAAGGGCTCTTACGGTGTTCGGGCGTTGGTAGGCGCTTATAGTAGATGGAGTGCTTCTATCTGCAGGGCGATGTTGTTCCGCATGTGTCTCTATTGTGCGGTTGGCAGGTCGCTGACGGATTGAACTTCCTTCAGGTAGGTGTTCCTTGCACATCACTTGGAAGTGGTTTTCCATTCCACATCTTAGGCAGCGTTGCCCGATGGCAGGACATGGGTCTCTGTGTGGGTACTCAAATCCGCAGCGGTAAAATTGGCAGTCGTTTTGTGTCCGTTGAGATGTGTATCTTGGGTTTGTTCTATTTTGTGAGGCGGGGTACCGAATATAGGGATTTACAGCTGCAATAATATCGCCCTTCTTGGGGTTTCAATGGCTGCGGCCTGGATGTCTACTTTTTCATAAACTCTGGCCAAGTCCAGCACTTCTTTTAGAGATAAGGGCTTCTTTAGGAGGTGTTTCCGGAACATTGAGGATATGCATCCTTCAATTATGCGCAGCCTGATGGCTTTGTCGTCATTAAAGTTGGCAAAGTCGCACTTCGTTATTTTTCGTTGAAGGCGAATGACGAATTCTCCTATTGATTCATGGGGAAGTTGACCACATTGATTAAAAGTGTATCGTTCATAGTCACGATTGGGTGAGATGACAATTTTCTCATTGATGGCTTGTAGGAGTTTCGCATACGTGGTGCGGTCTTGCAGGGGTACCGTGCGTATGATGTTTTTAATTTCTCTCCCTGCGACATTGGCAAAGATGCTGAGTATGTTGGGTGGTTCTTGGGTGCCGATAGCACCTATGAAGTCCTCAAATTCTTCCACCCACTCTTCCCATCGTTGACCCTGATCGTGGTGCGGGTTCAATGTGAATGGGGCGGGTCTCCTCATTAAGCTAGCGTGAGAGGAGGGTGTTTGGGCATTGGGGTCCGCTGCATCCTGATTTGGCATGGTGGCGCCGCTGGGTGCGTTAGCAGTTCAGGTGGCACGTGGGGCCAGTTGTCGTTGTCTCCCGTGATGCTGTGGTCGCTGTCAGGTGTTAGGGTGTGATCTTTCCTTCTGGGAGCTTGAGTTGGCTGGCCTGGTGGGGTGGGTCAGCTGTGACGTTTTGTATTTTCCTTGTGGTATTCACGTTGGTCGTTAGGCTTGGTGTCACTGGGTGGGAGACACAGGGTTTGGTTCTGCTAGGCCCGTAGTATGTTCACCTAGGCGTGTCACGTTGAGAGAGACACGGGGCTTCCCGCCTACTTTTATTTGCTTGTTCTAGTGTCACTAGGTGGGAGACACAGGGCTTGGTCTTGCTAGGCCCGTGATACGTTTGCTTTATTGTTGGGTCTATTTTTCACCCTCTGCACTGTCACGTTGTGGGAGACGCGGGGTTCCCACTCCTTTTTTTTTTGTGTCTGGCGGGAGATACAGGGTTAACCTCGCTGGGTTGTATTAATTATTTTCCAGTTGTCACTCTGGGAGACACAGGGCTTCCCTCGATCGTGGCTCCTCCCTTTCCCAGCCCCCGTATGAACTCCTTACTTGGGCTGTTGTGACCGCGTTGGTCGGATGGTTCTTCTCGTTCCCTCCGGGGCGGGATGGATCAGCTGGGCTTGTGGTGCGGTCGCAGGCGTCTTCTCCTCACTCCGCTGGCGGGCGCGATGAATCAGCTGGGCCTGCAATGCGGTCGCTGGCGTCTCGTCTTCTCTCTGCTGGCGGCTTCGCTGTTGCTGGTCCGGTCCTCTCTTCTCTGGCGGCTGCAGGGACTTCTGTCGCAGGCACACGGGCTGCTACTCCGTTGCAGAGCACACGGGCCTCTGCGTTCACAGGGCGCACGGGCCCACCACAATTGCTGGGCACACGGGCCCTTCGGCGGGGCTCACGGGCTCCTGCACGATTGCGGGACACACAGGCCCACTCAAATTGTTGGGCACACGGGCCCTCCGGCAGGGCGCACAGGCCTCTGCTCTATCACAGGGCGTGCAGGCCCACTCAAGCTGCTGGGCACACGGGCCCTCCAGCAGGGCACACGGGCCACTGCTCTGTTGCAGGGCACACGGGCCCACTCAAACTGCTGGACACACGGGCCCTCCAGCAGGGCACATGGGCCACTGCACCGTTACAGAGCGCACGGCTCTTCAGACCTGCTGGGCTCACAGCCCGCCGCTGCTGCCGACATACGAGGGTTCGTCGGCCTCGTCGCCAGTGTTAGGCCCTCACTACCTCTCATACATTCGCACGCAATCATGAGATGGAGCCTGTCCTGCTGTGAACTGCCTTTATTCACTCCTACAACGTAACTGTCGTTTTCCCCCTTGGCTCCACCCTTTCCGCCCTCTTACCACTTCTCCCTGTATCTGTGTTCTTAAAGGGGCTGTGTCCCTTTTAGTCATGTATAAGATTGTGCTCCTTTTCTCGCACTCGTCACAACCCGTGCCCCACGTCACATAGTCACCCTGGGCGGGCATGCGCCACGCGCCGCGTGGAGGCGAGACTGGGTGGGGAGCGATGCTACCGGTATTCCACTATTGAACAGAAAGTCTTTGCTAAATGTATATTTTGGATTTTATCATTTGCGATTCCATGGTTTGTAACTCGATCATCATGTGATCCTACTGCTATCGGGGCTATGCTGCATGCAGTACCTCATCATGCAGAAATCAGGAAGTCTAATAAATGCATAAAGGCCTCTATGCCCTCCGGACCTCTTTGTTTTCTGTAACTCTGCCTCCCTTGGCTAGAAATTAGTGTTATGAAGCAAGCACTGCCTAAGCACAGGAAAACTCCATGTATCATCCACATCTGAGAGCAGACTCAATGGACAGTTGTCTTATCTAACGTGAAAGAACAGTCCATTTAAACAAGTTTGTCTAATTTTGTCGGAGACCACTGATTTAAAAACAAAATTGTATCTTCTCTTTCTTACATTTATATTTTTATTTTACACCATACAGAGCATCCAGATTGTAATAAACTTTGGAGCAAATCCTGATTGTAATAAACTTCGGAGCAAAGGATGAGGATCTAAAATAAACTCATGATAGAAAGCGTCCATGCTGAGCAAAAGAAAGCATTGCCCGAAGGAGTTTGCTTTGTGTTGGATTGCACATTTTCCCGCTGTCATGTACCTTAAACAAGTTTAAATAATTGTTCAAGTGCCTGGGAACATTTTGTTTCATAAAGCAAAAGAACGAATCAGCTTCAACCATTTTGAAGTTTCTTTTCAATACAGTTCATAGTTCATTGTAAATATTAAAGACAAAAGAATGGATTGTGCAACATTTCAAGGAATACAGCACTCTGCAGAATGTGTATTGAAATCATCCGAGTCTTATGTTTTAAGGCCAAAGAGCCTGGAATATGTTATCAACAAAAACTCATTCTCGCAACTCGGAAGCTTAAACAGAACTAGATTTTCCTAACATGTCCCTCTAATTTGAATACCGTGTGTAAGGAAAATTAGTTTGCAGTTTGAGTGTGAGTTGCATTCAAGGAATATCTATGCTATGTGTTTTAAAGTACACAATAATGTAAAAGTGTAAGGCTTACTGCAGCCTGATGTAAAGCATCACTGTATATAATTTCAGTGACTAGATGTGCACATGTTTAATTTTACCCAGAATAACGTGAGATGTAGATTCATATAGAAACACAGATTTAAAGTTCCATATACATCTGCTATTCCTGTAATTCATTTTAAAGCACACAGAATGTAAAACTGGAAGTTAACATGGCCCATGCCTATTTCTACTGCTCAAGGGGACTTCAAAACCGCCAGAGTGGTCCCCTTTCTGAAACTGCTGCTCACAAATGCACCATCACAAACCCAAGGAGGCCATACAAAGGCCTTTGGTTGAGTACAAGCTGGTTCCACACCATAACTTTCTGGCTGGTACTTGGGCACATAGGTATAAGTTCACCTGGGATATCGCAGTGCAACAGACTGAGAAGCCTTTATTCTATACTCCCACCTGAACTTATGTTATGGAAGCAGCCAGGGACCAGGTAGCTGCCTTAGTGCAAGCCATTACCATGCTTAGAGCAGACATGACTGCTGCTAATACAGCAATCAACCAATGACTACATGCCATACAGAGTGAGTGCCACCCTTTGCCTCCGGATGAGGAATTTGGTGATGGTGCAGTACAGCAACCGCAGCCCGGCGCTCCTCCTCCGGATGCCTCCCATGCCCCTGTCTATGTACCAACCCTGTTTCCTTTAGCCGCGCCTGAAATATTCAGTGGCGGCCTGTGGAAATTCTGCACTTTCCTGAATCAGTGAAAACTGTATTTTCTTTGAGGGCCTTAGGCTTTACCCGACTCCACTACCAAGGCCGCATTTACCCTTGTCTCATCTAAGTGGGACAGCAGCCACTTAGGCAAATCCGCTGCTAAAAAGCAACAGCCCATACTCTATGATTTTTATCTCTTGGTTATGGAAATTACCAGAGTTTTTGACACTCGTTTCAAGGCACAAATCCAAGATCTTGAATTTCTTGAAATAACGCAACGCAGGACTTGCTTGTTATATTACATTACCTGCTTTAACCAAATGGCTGCCAAAACCTCCTGGCCTCAAAACAAAGAGGTGGTGGTATTTTATAAGGATCTTAATGATGCCATGAAAGACGCATTGTCCGTATTACCCGCTTTGCCCACCCAATACCCGAATCTGGTTGACTTGACATTGCAGGTGGATGCCCAAAGGGTTGAACAAAAATCCGAGTCGCACAGAAACCCTGGGTTTGTGCCTAGTCAACCCACACTTTCTTCAGGGTCAACCAAACCCACTGCAGAATTTATGCAAATAGGTGATGTTCAATGCACTTTGATGCCCACTGAGCGTGAATAATGCTGCTTGACAAATGCCTGCTTCTATTGTGTGCAGTTGGGGCATTTTGTTAAGGAATGTCCCAAAAAGGACTTCAGGTTTTCAGAAGGCTCATCCCTAAGACATAGGGCACGGATGAGCCCAAACTCTAGGTCCCCTCCTAGTCCATCGGTGTCCATGCCTCCTGCCCATATGGTGATAGGTGCATTTCTTGCAGCCCCTAATCTCACCAAACATACAATCCATGTGGCGATTGATTCTGGGGGTACAGTGTATAACCCTGGCAACGTCCTTAAATCTGCCCTTAAGGGACAAAGCAAGCCCTGAACCAGTGCAGGCTGTTGATGGATCCTTCCTTGTCTCTGGTCCTATCAGCCAACAAACTGTTCCTCTTGTCCTCTTGATTCACGGAACACACAATGAAACACTATCTTTTGACCTTACAGCTACTCCCCAGTTTGGTGTAGTACTGGGGATACCTTTGTTAAAAGAACATAACCCGTGGATTGATTGGGCAGAGGAGTCCAATGACTTTCACTCTACTTACTGTCAGGAACATTGCCTCACTGCTACCTCAGTGTTCCGTTTTCCTTGCCAAGCACTAGTCACTGTAGACCATCTAGTGGCAACCATCACATCGGGCACCCCAAAAGAATAAAAGGCCTTTATGGATGTGTTCGATAAAGGTAAGGCAGAGTTCTTACCCCCACATTGTCTGTATGACTAATTGATTTGATTACTGGTGCTGAGATTCCTTGGCGGCGTATTTATTCCCTAACCCCTACTGAAGATGAGACCTTGAAGGAGTACATTGATTCTGCTTTAAGTAATGGTCATGTCAGACCCTCCCAGTCTCCGGCTGCCAGTTCGATCTTCTTTGTCCCTGAAAGGGAAGGGGACCTAAAACTGTGCATTGACTACAGATGGTTAAACCAGATCACGGTGAAGAATAGATACCCCATACCTTTGATTTCCGTATTATTGGATCAGTCACATCAGGCAACCATTTTTTACCAAACTAGACATTAGAGGGTCTTACAACCTGATCAGCATCTAGAAAAACGACGAATAAAAGACCGCCTTTTGTACACAGTACAGTCTTTATGAATACACTGTAATGCCCTTCGGTCTCTGTAATGCGTGTGCCACGTTTCAACGATTCATGAACGACATTCTTCATGACATAATCGATTCCTATATTATCGTCTATCTGGACGATATTTTGATCTTTTCACCATCATATCAGACCCATGTGAAGCACTTTATGGAAGTCCTCCTCAGATTATGGCACAATACATTGTTTACTAAGGCAGAGCAATGTGCATTTCATGTACGCAAAATAGAGTTCCTTGATTTTCACATCACAGCAGAAGGGTTGTCTATGAGCACTGCTAAAGTCAAAGGCATATTGGAATTTCCTATACCAATATCTGCTAAGGCCTTAGAAATCTTTCTGGGTTTTTCCAACTTTTACCATTGTTTCATCTCTGGATTTTCTATCGTGTTCTTAGCCAGATTGGCAAACAAAGTGACATTTTAAAGCAGTCTACTATTAAGTGGTCCTTACTGACCAAGTTGGTTATTCATCCTGCCCCGATCTCTCAAGGGCTTCCCGTTCTGACGGTTACAACTAGCTCGTTGAGGTCAACAGCTGAACTGTCCCCTATATCTGAGTGTTTTGGTGAGCCCATTTCGCCATGTATCCAAGAACCCTCTCGCTTATCTTTTGCCCCATGCAATGCTCCAAATGAAGAAAGGGCTCAGAATCTAGCAGGAGAGCGTTTGTGCTGTAGCCCGTGTGACATACAAGCAATCTGGGATGATCTTAAACCCCTTGAATATTTCAACCACTTTAGCTCTCTCTCTGCCACCACCCTCAGAATTGCCAGGCAGAGCTACTCTTGAGGCTTTGGAGGCATCAATTCAATTGATCAACACTATGAGAATTTTGTCCATAGGCAGTCCGCTGATTTTGCCAATAATGTATGCAGAGGAGGGGATGAGCTGGATGAGCGGTCAATCCTGGCTTTGGGCTTGGCCGATAGATCTAAATCAATTACTATTAGTTATGCAGTATTTCCGTTCTCTCCCCTCCCATCATTGGCCTTATTCAAAGTGAAAATAAAGAAGTGATGGCTGGAAGTTTTAAAATTCATCTTAACCTCTGGCATTTCTTTGGGCAACCCTCCAGACCATCATTCTTTGCCTGCCAAGCCATTACAGAAGGGTAAAGACCATATGCAAATCAGGCTTAGTCTCACCCCAAAAGGGGCAGTCCAGCCCGAACTGCTATGCCACATTCTACACAATGCAAAGAGTCAAAATAGAATCGATTATAAAAATCAGCAAGCAAGAGGACCAATAGCTATAAAAAACTCAATACCAGAGTAAAAACACATCTAAAACACATACACATAGAAATACAAGTTAGGGATGCTATGTGTCAACTACTACTTCTTGCTTGCTGATTATTATAATCAATTCTATTTTGACTCTTTGCATTGTGTAGAATGTGCCATTAATATACATTTGCTATTTGCACATTCCAATTATCTTTGGGTCACTGTGGGTTTCCCCGGTCAAGTGATCCCCTTCACTCATCTGAGGATACCCTCTAGTCATCCTTGTGTTTACATTCGGGATTTATTAAGATCGATTTATTTCCCGTTGATATTTTCCTGAGGTTTACAATTGGCACTAGCACTTTACCGCAGTATGCACTTTATTTCTTTAATTGTACGATACAATTTTATGCATTGCACAAGTATTGTAGACTATTTAATCTCTTTTTAATATATTGAAATACATTTATAAGAAATGTAATAAACATGTTATCCTTTATTATGTGTTGATTGACGCATGGTGATCTGACTTATGACCAGTAGTACTGTCTCCATCTCTTCAACGGTAGGACGATGTCCTTGAAGTGAATTCATATTTTGTTTTCCGCTGACTTGATCCCTGTTCATAATGATTTTGCTTCCTCACAGTCAGCGAAGTAGGGGATGCCCATCCACTGCTTTTCCTTTTTACTGCATTTCCAGTTGTCATGCCAACCACAAAGTCAGTTCTGGAGCCCCTTTACTCTCTCTCTTCTCTGTAGCAATGGTGTTGACGATATTTTGATGGCTGCCCCACCAAAATGTGCCAAAAATAATTATTGATGAGCAACAAGCATTCTACAGGTGTGTAACTGGATTGATGGATATTGTGCGCAAGTCCAAAGATTAATTGGTTGTCATCCGCACAATTGTATACACGGCCATTCATATCCTGCATTAGTGTGAACAAGGGAATGAAGTGTAAATTAATGTTGCACGGCCGACTCCTAGGAGCACCCTCCTTACCTCTGGAAGTCACTGCCACACCTGGTACACACGGGGGAGCTGGTCCACAATGGGATTCCCACAGCCCTCTACGTGTTCCTTCTCCACTCGGCGCCCTGGATGGAGGATGTCCTCATGGGCACGGCCTCTGTGGAAGCAGCGTCTGGGCAGTGCGGGGCTCCGTACCCGCTCGCAAGACCAGAGTCGTCTGCGTGCTTACGATCACGTGACTGCAGAGACTCACATGATGTGTACTGCTCATAGGATTCCACTTCCTATATTAACAAGGGAGAAACGCTGCTTCCTGCTTCTCAGTAGTTTCGTAGAGTGTGGCTACCTTCATGCATCCTTGCTTCCTGTGATTTCTCTGTGTGATGAATCAACTTCCGGGGCATCAGTGGTCCAGGGATGAATATCGGTTTCTAAACCATCAATCAACCCTAAACTTCTAGTACACCAGAAGGGATCCAAACAGATGGGAAAACAAGTGAATTTTAAGACCTCCTTGTCCAATTGTTGTAACGTGGACAGAGCAGCAGCCTTATCTCTGCAAGGTCGTGGATCGTTGCTTAGTTGCAACACAGCAAAAATAAAAGAATTTACTGAATGATAAAAGGGACTGTCCAGTCAAGGTTGTATACAAATATCTACTTTATTATTTCTACATAGACAGTTCGAGCACACAACAATTACAACAAACACTCTAAAGGAACACAGAGGACAGTTTCACAAAGGAAGAGAATGCACTCTGGATACTGACAGGGGGGTAGTTGGTAAAGCAATCAGTATTACTGTTCAAGGTTATTTGGTTTCAACACCAAAGGGGCAAAGGGTCGTAACTGTCTCTAGGGGCCTTCAGAGAAGGACAAGGGGGGCAGAACCACAATGTATCTGGAACTGAAGAAGTTCTTGGTGCTCAACAGCATGGAGGCAGTTCCATGGTCCTTCGCAGCCCATGAGACAGAGTTAGTGGCGGGAGAAAGCTGTGGGTACCAGGCGGCAGGCAGTTCGGAAAGCGAGGCTGGACAGACATCTGCAGTCTTTCCGGAACGGCGGCTCAGGATCAAGAATGGTTGTTTCTGTGCTGGTTGGCGGATCTGGAATGCTGGTCAAGGCGTCTCAGATGGCTCTTGTGACTGCGGAGTGACCACAGTCAGCAGTGCAGCCAGATGCGGTTCGAGGACTCGACCGGCTCGAAATTGACCTTACAAAGATGAACGCTGAATGATGCTTGTGTGGCACTCCTCCTAGCTTCTCTGCAGGGCCTGTGTCCTTTCAAGGCGGATGGCTCAAAGCTCAGGAGGGTGCTAGCAGGTAACGGTCTTGACCTTTGTCCAGAGACTTTCCGGCACTTCCCACTTGGGAAGCTTGCTGTCAGAACCTAGCAGGGCACGCTGTGTGCTGGCTGGGTACCGGTTCTGGTGCTGCTAGATGGGTCCTCTGAGTCTGGTATCTCCCTCTGTTCCCTGGGAGATGTTTAGGGGAGGGAACTTGCTTCCCTCCTGGAACTCCTGCCCTTCCTTCACTGGCAGATGATGTAAAGTAAAATGTACCTTCATCTCAGGTCCAAATTAGTCCTTCTTCTTACTCCTTGCAAAGTCTTCAAATGATCTGCTAAGTGAGGGGTTCAGCCCTCTTTTAAAGCCAAATGGGTCCCCACCAACAATCCTCTGTAATGCATGAGATCAGGTCCAGTGCTCTGCAACAGGATAGACAAGGGGGTGACAACATATACCTAAGTCCCACCCATCTTCCTGTTTGTTGTTGATCAAAGTGTCTCTCTGGTTAACTGAGCCCTCTGTGACTCTTGATTAAAGCTTATGTTCTGCGAGCAGACTTCTTGTCTCTCCCAAACCACATGCTTCTCCCCTCTGAAAGGGGTCAGCTCTGCAGGGGTTTGCCTACGGTAAATAGTGGACCCAGACATGCATTGCACTGCCTTTCATACAGAGGGGTGGGAACTAGCTTCAGGTTGACACATTACACACCAAAGGGGTGTTAGTCCTGTCTTCCTGTTGTCTCTCTGGCAACTAAGCCCACGTAATAGGCTTCCCTCAATTATCTCTCATTCATATGCACTGCACTGCCACGAGTCAGAGACCAAGGAATGCAGATCCATGGAGCCTTTGATATTTTAATTAGGCTGCTCATGGCTGGAGGAAGGGGTGCCTTCCCCCTTCTGGGAATGCTTCAATGTACCCAGGGCTGTCACATTCCTTGTGAATATGACAGGGGAAGATGCCGCCTCTAGGCTGTGTTTTCCCAGAGTACAGGTGACTATGTGTTTGGAGCGAGAAGCAGATCAAATGGGTGCGGAATGGCCACACTCATTTCTCTGAGGTTGGTCTCCCATCATTCATTTTCATTTATCAAAAAATCAAAAAGACCGGGCGTACGCACTCTCCCTGTACGGATGGTAGAATTCCTCACACTCTGAACCTACATTTGCTTCCTGGACTTTGCTTTGCAGATTACCCCTACTGGATTATGATGCTTTTGGACACTGTTTTGGATAATTTGGGACTTTGGATCTGCTGTGTTTCAACATTGGACTTCTCCTGGATCTTCCTTTTGATTTGGTAATAGGACTTCAACTGTGGACATTCCCATATACTCTGTCCCTACTCCTCTGGTTGCACCCTTGTGCCACCCTGGAGTTCTTCTCTTTAGTAGCATCCTCATTCCATACAGTCTTAGGTTATCCCATCAACCTGCTTTTTTGCTACTTCTTGGGTGATCCTACCCCCTCGCTCAATGTAGCTGGCGGATTCCGTATGGCGCTCCCTGTTTCTCCTTCCCTTTTGCCTCATTGTTGGACAGAGGATTCTTTTCATATCCCGGCTGGTCTATGGGGAAGAAGGTCATTTAATTCAGTTGGGACACAAATACAGCAATTAATCATTAATGAAGATGGGGAGGACCCCTGCGGGACTTCACACCGCCAACTGTGTGCTATCAAAGAGAAAGGTGGCATGGAAACGTTTTGTTGTGTATTTGAACCCCCAGGTTGTATGATATGATATGATATGTCATTTATAATGCGCCAATACACAAGTGTTTCTAGGCATGTCAAGACAAGGGGGGCAGAGGGAGAACAAGACAAACGATCCTACTAGGCCTTGTGTCTTCCAGATCATGCAAGTCTGACAGCGCAAAAGTGCAGAGGGAAGGGAGAGGGGGAAGTGCCAGGGAGAGGGAAGGGGAAGTGAAATCTTGAGAGAAGGGCCTGATGGCATCAAATGCTGTGTTGAAGGTTCACTGGCAATGTGTATTTAACTCAATAGACCGCAGGAATTAGACACGAGACTAATGAAACTAGGAGCCAGAATGTGATGCTGCTAATCATTTACTAATTAGGCGCAAACTGGCACTCGGCGGGAGTCCCCACCTACAACCAAACACGTGGGTTGTTGCCCACAACTGTAATCATGGAAATAGGATGTTGCACGTTTGTTGCAGCCCACGACCATAGCAATCGAAACAGGACATTCCATCTCCCCCCTTCCTTAACACAAAACCTGGGGCCTGTTAGTTCATTTACTCTATCCACCTGGAGGGTTTACGTATCACTCTTCGTGAGGGGCTTCAAACAGGTGGAGTGCTGCTTGTAGGGCAATCACTGGCACTGTCATCAGCGTCTCTGTCTTCTTCTATGTACTCAGAGTCCAGGTCAGAGGAATCTTCTTCTGAATTGAGATGAGGGTTCTCCTGGGTTTGGTCACCATTGAAGCTTTGAAAGAATGATGAGTTCCGTGTGATAGTGCCTTGAGGACTTGCGGCCGTTATCATGGACCCTTGTATGTGGGTCACAGTCATTGGTTGAGGCTTGAAAGCAGGGACGTATTTGACATTTGTGATTGTCGTACCAGTACTTGGTGCCCTATCTGGATGTTGCATTGTTTTGCCCTTCTTCGTATATCTGCATATTCCTTCATCTTTGCTTTGCTCTCCTTGTCCTTTGTCCGTGCCATGTCAATTTAAGTGTCTGGAAGGATGCCATTTGGGTTGTGTGGCAGCAGGGTTCTTACCACTCGTCCAATCATCAAGGCTGAGGGACATGCTCCTGTTGAGCTGTGTGGTGGGTTTCTGTAGCCATTTAGTACAGTGCATATGGCCTGCATGAAAGAGCCATTGGTGATGGAGCAGATTTGGAGGGTTCGTTTGAGGTTCCCTATGAATCTCTCCACTGTTCCATTGGCTTGTGGCCAAAGAGGTGTAATTTTGCGATGTTGAAAATCGAGATGTTCCGCAAACATGGAGAAGTCATGTCCACTGAACGGTGGACCATTGTCTTATTTTACTATGGTTGGAACTCCATAGTCTGAAAATGTCTTGTCTAGTGTCGGTATCACAGCCTGGGCACTGGTGGAGTGAATGAGATGCACCTCTTGGAATCTGGACATTTTGCCTATGATTACCAACACATACTTGCCATTGGTCAGGGGGCCAAACATGTCGACAGCCACTTCATCCCATACCTGCGCTGGCATTGTTGACATCTTGAGAGGCTGTGGGAACGTGCGTGGAGCGACTGCCTTGCATGCAATGAATTTGCCTAGTAGCTGTTCTACTTTCTTGTCCATCTGGGGAAACCATACCTCGGTTCTAAGTTTACGTTTTGTCGACACAACTCCCCTATGTCCTGAGTGTGCTAGTGCGAGCAATTGTTCTTGCAGATCTGCCAGAATGGCGATTCTGTTTTCTTTCAGCAAGAGCCCTTCCGGAGACATTGATAGGGTGTATCTGATTAGTTTGAATGTGTGAAAATGCTTTTCATCCTCTCGTGACATGAGTTATCCAAGATTTTCTTTGATGTGCCACTGACCTGATCGCAGACATTCCTGTGTTTGGAGGAGTAGGTGATCCTTCTTCAGGGCTTCTGCTAGTTGAGCAATTGCCATTGATTTAGGGAGTGCATTGGTTATTAAGAAATGTATGTATTGGCTCGCTTTGATGGACTGACGCTCATCGGGAGCTGGGAGCGGATGTCTAGACAAGAAGCCTGCCGAGTTTTTGTCTTTCCATGGGTGGTGTACTATTTTGAAGGAGTATTTGTGTAGCCTGAGTCCTATCTCGCAATTCGCGGTGGCATTTTAGCTGTTGGTTTACCATAAATTGTGGTGAGAGCCTGGTGATCAGTGATAATGGTGAATGGGCGTCCATACAGAAACAGGTGGTAGTGTTCACAAGCCCATACAACCGCTAGACTTTCTTTCTCCAGTTGTGAGTATGCGCATTTGGTTGATGAGAGGCTTTGACTTGCATATGCTACAATGCGCCTCAGGGATGTAGGAGAGGCTCCAGGCTGTGTCTGTGCTAATATTGCCCCTAGTCCAATGGGGCTGGTGTCCACTGTCAGTTCCGTGTTGAGGTCTGGGTCGTAGCATGCCATGCAGAAGGCTGACGCAATGCTTTTCTTGATTTCCTGAAATGCTTCTTCACATTCATGGGACCAGTAGAATTCTTGATTTTTCCCCGTGAGTAGTCGAAGGGGTGTGCTCACTGATACAAAGTCTTGGATGTATCATGTACAGTAGCTCGCCATTCCCAGAAATTATCTTACTGCGGACACTGAGGTGGGTGTGGGAGCCTCTACCAATGCTTGAACCTTTTGTGGGTCAGGTTGTAATCCACTGCTTGAGAATATGTGTCTGAAGAATTTCAGGGTTGACTTGCTGAGTTTGCATTTGTCAGTGATGAGTGTGAGATGAGCATCCTCCAATGCCATGCATACCCTCCTTAAGGTGTCGTTGTGTATTTCTTGCGTGGTACCGAAGATCAGGATGTCATGACTATAATTTAGGCAATTTGGGATATGCTTGATGACCTCGTGAATTTCATTTTGAAATATATCGGGTGCTGATGATACACCAAAGCTAAGCCTCTTGTACCTGAAAAGTCCTAGATGCGTGGAGAATGTGGTGATGTATCTGGAGGATGGGTGTAGCTCAAGCTGGTGATATCCCTTGTTTAAGTCTAATTTTGAAAATACTTTTGCACTGTGCAGCAGATGCATCATGTCCGTCATCCGGGGTGCGAGATAACGCTCTCTTTCTATAGCCACGATAGGGGCCCTCATGTCTACACAGATTCGTATGCTGTCCTTGTTCTCCTTTTTGGGCATGGGTACGATGGGGTGGGCCCTGATGCAGGTTCAAATATGTCTTGTTCTAAAAGGGACTGGATTTCATTTTGCACATGTTTTTGAATATTGAGGGGAATGCCCCTGCAGTGTTGACAGACCGGTGGTATTTGTGTATTTATGTGTAATTTGATCTGTTTGTCCTTGAGCTTCCCTAGTCCTTTAAACAACGATGGAAAAAGTTTCTGTACCATGTCCTTCGGGTTGCTTGTGTATGCAGACATGATCTAGTACATTATGTATATGAGGCCCATCTGGATAGCTGACCGGAAACTCAGTATGCTTCCTCCTGGTACTTCTCCTTTAATGACATATATTTTAACTTTCAGACATGTGTCCTTGTATTGCCATCTGGCTGTGAACATGCCTCAGCATTTAAGGGGCTTGTTCGACCCATATGGGTAGATTTGCGTGTCAGCATCGCTTATTTCTTTCTTGCTTGTCAGAGACTTGTAGGTGTCCTCGCTGATCACATTCACGGCTTTGTCCATTTAGCTGTAGTAATAATGACGGACTGTATTCTTTGGCAATACTGTTGCCTATGGCATGGACGTATCCTCTTTTTATGATGAGGAGGAGTGCAATTCTCTTTGGCGTTGTGGAGATTCCTCCAAGTGCCTAACTTTTTGTCTCAGGCCCTTCTTTGTGAGTACCGCCTGCTCTTGTGACGACTGGAGTGATCTCTTTTCTCTTCGCTCCATCTATCTCTGTGCAATGATTCACGTGGGTCGCTGTGGGAGCTGCGCCTCCTGCTGGTGGGGGAACGCCCTTGATTGTGCCGTGGGCTTTCCCGCCTTGCGCGATGGTCATCCTGTCTCCTGGACTCCCTGCTGGTTTCCGCTGATTGAAAGAATCTGATGTTTCTGCAGACGGACTGGAAATGATTCTCACCTCCGCATTTATTGCAGTGGTGTCCTATGGCAGGACATGGGCCAACGTGTTGGAACTTGTATCCGCATCTGTAACATGTCTTTTGTTCTGCAGAATTTTCTGACGTGCAGATGGGGCACACAGTGGCTGAGGATGCGGATTGTGTAATTTTGATGTTGCCGAGTGATTCTGTCTGTAATGATAAGGTAGAGTCTGCTCTGGCTAACTGGACAATTTCTTACAGAGTCCTGCTGTTTTGCAGCAATTTCTTGCAGAATTCGGGAGACTCACAGCCTGCTATTGCTTGCGACTTGAGTGCTTCTTCTGTGGAATATCTGTCAAAATCACAATATTTGGCACGTTTTCGTAGTCTCATCTCAAAATTGTCCATATTTTCCCCTTTATCTGGGGTGGTAGTGTGAAAAATATGTCTCTCGTAATCTACGTTTCTCAATGGCGCAAAGTAATTATTCAGTGAATCAATTACCCCTTGAAATGTGTCAGTGGTGTTCTCAGGCATTTTGAAAAAAATGTCTCTCACCACCGGGACAAGCCAATGCATTACAATACCTCTTAGACGGTGTTCTTCTCGGACCCCTGATGCATCAATGTATATCTGCAGTTCTTTGAGCCATCGGGCCCATCTGGGTGCCAGAGATGTCGAAATGTGACATGGCTTGTAGCTGTCAGTGTGTCAGTGCTACCCTCTTCCCTGGCTGCAGAGGCACAGGCGTAAAGCTGGATTGGGGGCTTTGCAGCGTGCAGTCTGCCTCATTACTCGACATGGTGGCAGAGGACTTTCAATTTCTCACCTTGGTAGGCTGCAATGAAGGCTGCAGTGATGTGCCTTTGATGTTCACTGCTGGGCCATATGACTTCAGGGACCACAGAGGGCTTCACATCACGTGTTGTGGCTGGGTTCAGTGCTTGTAGCCAGGCAGGGTAGATCAGCATGCAGTTTTCAGTCTGAAACAGGCTTTCGCTTCTTACAACCTGTTAGACGTGTAAATATGCCACTGTGGAACTCCGGAGCAGGTCCCTCTGTGACGGTGCTCGATGAAGCGTGTGTAATGAGATGCACATGGCATCATACGCTTCGCGTGTATACTGTCATTGCGGCATGCGCGTATGAATTTCCTCTGTGACGGTGCAAATGGCCACTTGCTCATGCAGGCTTCCCGCGCCTGCCAGTGTCCATGGCACAGCGTAGTATGAGTCCTCCTGGAATGTGGGTGTGCACGGAGTACGGCGGTCTACAGCGCCGTGCAGCAACTTGGGGCAGCTGGAGTCATCCCGTCAGTGCGAATGTAGAAGGACGGGCGGATTCAAAGTGTTACCTCGTGGCCATTGTTGAAGGTTCACTGGCAATGTGTATTTAACTCAATAGACTGCAAGAATTAGACACAAGACAAATAAAACAAGGAGCCAGAATGTGATGCTGCTAATCGTTTACTAATGAGGCACCAAATGGCGCTTGGTGCAGTGGAGAGGCTTTGCTGAAAATGTTGGGGGGGACATGACATCTGAAGAAAAGGTGCCCCAGCCAAATGAATGGGGGGGACAAATACCCCCGTGCCCCCCTAAAATTATGCCCATGGCTCGGCGGGATACCACGCCTACAACCAAAAATGTGGCTTGTAGCCCACAACTGTAATCATGGAAATAGGACGTTGCACGTGGGTCTCAGCCCACGACCATAGCAATAGAAACAGGACAGTGCATGCTGTTCAAAAGCTTCGAAGCTCGAAAGCCTCCACACCCTCAGTGTCTGCTAAGCCCTTGAGATCATGCAGTTGAGCTGTGATCAATGCTTTGTGTTATGCAGAGGACACAATCCTCTCTCTACGAGGGATAGTCCTTCATATGTTTCAACAAAGACGGCAATTGGGTGCCTGTTCTTACCATAAACTTTCCTGGGAAACAAACGTTAGAAATGAGTTCTAAATTCGAATAGTCTAATGGAACAGCCTGCATTTTTTTTAAACAATGGTGTTACCATCACATTTAAGGTCGATGGGCAACTTTCGCTTCCCAGAGAGTTATGTGGTATTGTTATGAGTTTGATTGCAATAGTTGGAAGCCTTTCTGTTAGCTTATAAATTGCAGTGGGGCAAGAACTCAAGGTAGAGCCTGCCGCTTAGTATTTTTGAATAATAAGGGATATGTCACTTTATCAGAGGTTGCAATGAGTGTAGTACAATGTCGGAGTTGCCATTCTTTTTTCATTTCAGAAAACTGTGTTATAGTTAATTAAAACTTTCCACACTATGAATATTAAAACAAGTCAACATATTTTCAGATCCAAAATAACCATCATGCATTTACATTCTATAACACTACAGATACAATGCATTCAGCATAACTTAATTATTGAAAAATATTTAGTTAAATTGTCCTTCTTCAAATTCTTCTTCAAAGCCTTCATGCTCTCTCCAACAGTCTTTGCTCAATGAGCATCCACAAGTTAGTCATTGCCAGAGATAAAGATCTTCGATTGCCCGATAGACGGCATTGCCAAATTTGATTAGTTTCTCGTGTATGAATAATGTTCACAAAGTTGCCCGATGACTGAACATGCAACGAAGAAAGATCTTGGCATGTGGTTAAACGATGGCGCAAAAGCATAGATATTTCTGTAAATGCACATAATGGCCAATGATTCTTAATTATATATTTTTCCTCACAAATACCTTTTGTCATTAGTGATGCTACCAAATTTGATTAGATTAACATGAAAAGTCTACAATGTCTTGCAGACGGAAACATACTTCTGTACTTTTTGGGATTTTAATTCTTTTAAATACGATAATGCAAAGTCGGTTAATGATTTCAACTTTGTTACATGTGTATGGTTATTAGTTTGGCTTTTCTAATCAATTCTTGATTTAAAATTCCATGTCGAATATTGTTATCCTGCCCACTGTTGACAACCACCTATTGACGCATTTTGCTGCCAATGTACACAATGTCGCTTGCCCTCATTTGAAGCCTCATTTTGTGAAACTGGCCAATGACTCTAGCACCCGGCTTAATCACAAAACTTTGAGCACCCCCAGCATACCGTCTTATGACACTGGCACCTTGCACCACCCTGATGTCACTGGCACCCCAGTGAAACTCAAAGTTCCCCCCTCTTCCCTGCACCCCAAAGGCAACACACCTCCAGCTGCCTGCATCACCAGGTCACGGCACACCTCTTTCAGCTGCGCTCTCATTGATGCATGCTCCATCTCTGCCCATGCCCTATATATACACAACTGCATCACCATGCACAGCCTTGATCTCCTCATGATCACTGAAAGTTGGCTCTGTGAAGCCTCAGGCCCAGCTCTATCTCTAGCTCTCCCTTCTGGCTACACCATCTTCAGGCAGGATCGCCAAAACTCCAAAGGGGGGGAGGGGTTGCCCAGATAACGAAGGAGTCCATATCCATCAGAAAGATTGATAAGTCCACCAAGTGCAATAGTGACTTTCTACTTCTTAAACTTAACTCCTCCCCGAACTGTACCATCACCCTCCACATTGTCTATCACCCCCCTGGACCCTTAGGTGACTTTGAGGCGGCCCTGACATACCTCTTGTCTGACAACCTTAAAAAATCAACTGAGGCTATTCTCCTAGGTGATCTTATCTTTGGTCTCAACGACCCCAAAGACTCCTCCTCCATATCTCTTGACAAAGCGCTCGAGACACTAGGTTTCAAACACGTTATCATAGACCCCACCCACAACTAAGGACGCACCTTAGACTGGCTAGCCCACCATAATTGCCCTCTCACCATCAAGGCCAATGCCCCTTCCCCATGGACTGACCACCATGTCATCCGGTTTGACATCGCCATCCCTAAGAAATTGAACCAGCCTGCTACGCCGCTTTCTCCTGTCCTCACCAGGAGCTCACATCAGCTTACCAAAGATCGGCTCTTACCACATCTGCTAGTGCCTACTTTCAGGCCCCTCTTCTCCAACGACCCATACTTACTTGCACACACCTATAACATCACTCTGAAACTAGCAGTGGAAGCCATTGCCCCTTTGATGCCTTGGAAAGCCAAACCCACAAAACATTCCAATGCTTGGTTCTCTCGAGAGCTTCAAAAACTCTGATCCGAAAAACAGGCAGCTCTAACTTTCTAGGCAAGCAAATCACCTTGATTCAGCCAAGCTAGAATTCTGAAAACTTGCCAGTGAATACCAAAAAGCTATTGTTCAAGCCTAAGCATCCTCCTTCAATTCAAGGATTGCTCATGTCAAATCAGACACCAAAGAGATCTTCTCAATTTTTAGGGAACTAGAAACACCTACTCCTCCCCCTCAAAGTATATCCAAAGATGAAGCTTGGTGTAACAGTATACAATCGGCCATGCTCAGTAAACAAGACACTTGTCACTGCAAAATCAAAGCCAACCAACAGACATCTGTCCAACCTACACCACTCCACGCACCACCTCAAACCCCTGACTCACTGCACTTCGCTTTCAAACAGGTCAATGAACTGGAAGTCATCGTCTTCTTGAACACAATCAAACCGTCCAACTGTAAAGGGGACATCTGCCCGTCCCCTCTCAATAAAGACTGCGCTAGCACATTCACCCCGTTCCTGACTGCCTTCATCAACGCCTCCTTTGCAGCTGGGTCTGTCCCATCCTGCCTTAAAGAAGCTTGGACATGCCTGCTCCTAAAGAAACCTTCTCTTGACCCGACGTCCACCAGCAGCTACAGGCCGATAACGACTATTCCATTCCTGCTGAAAATCCTGGAAAAAGCTGCCTACCTACAGGTCCAGCAGTTCATTGAAACCAATAATCTTCTCGGTATTTGGCAGTCTGGCTTTCATCCTAGCCACGGAACGGAAACAGCCCTACTCGACCTAAATAATCAAATGGATGACATTAGGGACTCTGGCATACCTGCCCTGCTACTCTTCCTGGACTTGTCAGCTGCCTTTGCCCTTGTTGACCATAAAACTCTCTGTCACCACCTCTCATCATCAGCACATTTCTCCCCCAATGCCACAGCTTGGATCGCCTCTTTCTTACAAGGGAGAGCCATGAGAAGTCTTCTCAGACTAAGCTGGCACTAGTCCCGACATCATCCAATGTGGAGTGCCACAAGGCTCTTGTATATCCCCTACACTATATAACATCTTCACCAGACCACTCTTCAACATTCTGAATTCCCTAGGCATTACATACACCACTACGCTGATGACACACAAGTCCTCCTCCCATTATCTGGCGACTCTGAGTCTGACGCCAAGACCCTTAACGCCACCGATTCCACCATCCAGGCTTTGATGGCTGAGAATTGGCTGTGCCTAAACGGGGACAAGACTGAACTTCTCTTAATTCGATCGTCTGAAATCCTAAAGAAACTGGACAACCAATTCATGGCCTTCACCATCGATAACATCCAAATCCCTGTGTCTCATGAAGTAAAAACTCTCTGAGTCTCCTTGGACTCCAACCTCTACACATCCAGGCAAGTTAACGCCATTGCCTCATCGGCAGCCTATCACCCAAAGCTCCCAAATGCATCCAGGCCCTCCCTAACCACAGAAAACTGCCTCACCATAGCAAGAACTATAACTGGATCCCGACTTGACTACTGCAATGTCCTCTTTGTGAGCACATCTGCGAAAAACCTGCCGAAACTCAAATGCATTAAAAATAATGCATTCCGTGCCGCCATCAGCATTCTCAGAAGGGACCACATCTCAGCTGCCAGGAAACAGGCCCATTGGCTAGCCATTAAAGAATGAGTCCTATTCAAAACTCTGGCCTTAACCCATAAATGCATCAATCTCACAGCCCCTGAATACCTAACACAAAGATTCATTTATTTTTATTTTTTTTATTTTTTATTTTTATATGTTTGTAATGCGTCGAAAGCCCGCAGGCATCAGGGCGCAGAGAGACAGATTCATGTTAAGCTGTAATTCGAAGAACAGAAGATAGTAGGGAGCATTATTTAAAGAGATGGGTCTTAAGGTTTTTTCTGAAAGTGAGCAAATTTGGCTCTACTCTCAGCGAGACTGGGAGGTTGTTCCACTGCTGAGCAGCACAAATCGGAAAGGATTTCAGGATTTCCCAGCACCAGTCGTTCGGAATGCCTGGGGTATTCATCAGATCCTCATCTGCCAGACCAACCAGAACACCCTATGCCAACCTACTTAAAGTGCCCAAAGTAAAACAAGCCAGAGCTGGGGGCTCTAGCTTCCCATTCATTGACGCCACACAATGGAACACCCTCCCACCCCACCTCAGAGGGGAAACATTCCACTCTCTGTTCCGCAAAGGTATCAAAGCTATCAAAACCCTGCTATTTGCCTAACCGGCCAGTTTTACCTGTTGTACATAATATGCCTTGTAAGAGCCAGTTGTAACTGCCATACTGTTTTATAATGTTGCACGTGTAACCTTTATGCTTTTGTCGTGTAACTAAGTCGCCTTCTTGTAACAGTGCCTCTATGCCCCTGGGCTGTTTGTGAGGTTTATAAATTTAAAAAGTAAAATAAAATAAATTTTCAGGAAATTCTTTAAATAAAAATAAACAAATTCAAATAAAAGGATATCAGAACCCCAGATCATTACTTAGGGTGTTCCCCACCTGAAATAGACTTACACAGAGTTACACTCTTTTCACATAATTATTGTATCAGTTAGCCTAGTGGAAGGAGGGATAACTTACAACCTTTTTTATTTAATTAATCTTCCTATAGTACGATTTGGCAGGAAGAGTGGCTTGAAGCCACAGGGTTCGGGACTACAACATACAATTTACATTATAAAAAGAACTTAAAAAACAAAACAATTACAACACTCACCCTTAAATTGTCTCTTATTGGCACACAAGACGCTTGCACATCCCACCCAACCAAAACATTGCTGCATCATCTAACCCATCTCTTCACCGCACCCACCCCAGAGGCCCTTTTGCAATTCTTGTCTATAAGGACACTGCGTGATGGCCGATTCTTTGGGGGTCATTAGGAGTAAGCTGGTCCAGGAAAAATGCTGGTAAAACGGGCGGTACGACGTACTCTGGCATTTTTCCTGGACTGGCATACTTGAGTTTGCCGGTAGGAGCAGTGAACTACTGGCATACCAGATCTGCTGGGAATTCAGGCCCCTACCAGCAGACTAATCACTGAAGCACTGGTACCGTTAACAATGGTGCCAGTGCTTCAGTAGTTCCCATCCCATGGAGTCTTATGGAACTCCACGGGATGAGTACTTACCGCCGTTTCCGACACCCGTAATAGCCTGGTAACACTGGGATTTCGGGCGTGGTAAGGATGAAGCGAGTCTGCTGGTAAAGCGCTGGTAGGTTACCGGTAGACTCGTAATAAGGCCCTACGAGATGTGAGAACACAATGAATTCACAGTGTTCTCTTGCTTCTAGTTTCAGGCGCCCTAGTTTGTATTTGTATGTTCTCTCCCATGAAATGCAAGTTAATAAAGATGTCATTAGGACGAATAGAGATTGTTTTGTTAAATTAGGTGTTGTTGACATTTGCTCTGAAAAGCAATTATTGCATGCTTTTCCTCAAAATTTCAGAAAGTATCACTTACGCACAGTTGTAGCACTTACGTGCCTTCTGGACAATGACGATATATTGTGGCAATAAGACCCGAGGCGGCGGGCCAATAAAGAAGGTAAGTGGGGTTGGGAGGGCGGGGTAGGGGATAGTTTGCAGGAGAGGGGGGGAGGGGGAAAAAAAACATACCGGAGCCCCCGGAGGGGGACGAAGCCAGCCTCCAGCCTTGGGGAGGCTCGGAGCGGGGATTGCCCCGTTTCAAGCTTCCTCATTGACTAAGGGGCTGCCACTGTCACATATCGCCCATGGAAGGTATGGAGCAGATGGGCGATATGGAAAAAGTCTTAGACTCAGAGTCATTGCAAGGTGCGGTCTAGTCTTTCTGTTACAGTACCTACAATTACCTGGGAGTGGAGAGCACCGAGCACCAGTGCGTTACAACTTTCTAGCTGCTTACGTGAGTTCCCAACACTCGTTTCTGCTTCCCGTTACTCCCCTGTGTTTCATTTCTTGCCTTCCTTGTTCGTCTGCCCATGTCTTTCTGTTACCGCTGTTCGCGGTTTCCCTTCTCCCGCTCTGTGTGCTATTCCGCCTGTTACAGCCTCCCGCTGTTGTGCAGCACCTCACGCTGCTTTCTTAAATGCGTTCCATCCACAGCGTCTTCCCTGCCATCAGACGCTCTGTGCTGGGTGTGTACTTTGCTTGTGTGCATTGTGGTCATCATTACCGGCTCAGTCTGGTAAGAGTGGAGTACGGAACTGTTTGCTTCATTGTGCGGCTTCGCACTGGATTGTTATTCTTCACGATGCTACGCATACTTACCAGTGCATGCTGGTTATTGTAGTCCGTAACTCTAAGAACCTGAGTACGCCTGAGCTGGACATTGCGGCCCTACTTACCAGTGCATGCTGGGTATTGAAGTCCATATACCAGGGCATGCTTACTACCAACAGCAACTATCACTCTGGATAATACCACTTCCTACTACCTCCTACAGCAACAAGATCTACCAGGGTTTTTCGGCAAAACTTTTCCATGATTTGAGCGGGCTCCCCAGAGTCCCCGCTACCGGGCTAATAGCTTCATAGGCAAAATGGCCACCGGGGGAGCTCGCCCCAATCTCTTCAAACAGAAGAACAAGACCATCAGGACACAGACAAGGACAGCCTGGAGGGAAAAGAAGGTGGAAAGCTAATCCGACGAATCCGTGAAGACACACACAGAATCATCAGGTGAGGAGTGGGCTAATGGTAAGGAAAGTGTGAGTGTTAAACCTGCTGAATCTGAGAGATTGCAACGCCTAGAAAGAATGGCTAGTCTCGAGCAATACCAGGAGATGGTTAACGCCATACAAGCCCTTAGAGTTGAAGTACAAAACTTAAGACAGGTAATACCGCATTGAGACAACAAGTGCAACAGAGAGAAGATTCCAGAGGAGAACTGCCTCCTATATCCCTACCTTGTGGTAAATTTGATGGAAACCCCAGGAAAGTAAAAGAGTTTCTGGATGCCTGCACGATACACTATACTTTCCGCCCCAAGACATATGAGTTGCATCGAACAAAGGTGGGCTTTCTAATCTCCAACTTAGCCGGTAACGACCTGGCGTGGGCAACCCCTTGTAACCATCTCAGACCTGACTCTGAATGACTATGGTGCTTTTGTAGCACGTTTCAAAGAGAGATTCGAGAGACCAGAAGTCTTCTACTCCACCTTTGAGAACCTACTAGACATACATCAAGGAAACTCTGACATACAAACATATGTTACCTGATTTCAGAAGGTAGCAACTGAAGCAGGTTGGCCTGAGACGGCACAGCAGGCTATTTTCCATCGGTGTCTGCATGAAGACATAAAGGATGAACTGGCCAGGGTAGCCACACCTGCTTCTTTTCAGGAGCTTGTGTCTTTGGTATTACAGATAGAATTCCGTATGTCGGAGAGGAAAGCTGAGAAGAAGAAGCCTCGGTCCTTCGTACCTCTCACTAGCCTACCCTCAATCACTGAAAAGGTTCAACACAAAGAACCAATGCAGATAGGAACTGCTAGAGGACCACTTACAGCCAACGAACGGAAGAAACGCAAGGATCTTGGACTTTGCATGTATTGTGGGTCCAACACACATTTGTTGTGCAACTGTCCAGAAGTCACTCCCAGGAGACAGGGAAACGAAAGACCCCGACATTGAACAGGGAAAAGGAAGGGGAGACATCTATGCATCCCTGTGCTAATGCTCAACCAGCTCTGATCAGCAATAACACTCTGATGGTGGTTAAGATTACGTTAGACTGGAACACTACCGAATCCATTGAATGCCTGGCTATGTTGGACTGTGGGGCAGCTGGCAACTTTGTTGATGATAGATAGGCCGAAGAACATCACCTACCCTGATGCCCCAAGATCAGACTGATTCCTGTAGAATGCGTCAATGGCACACCTTTGACATCCGGTCCCATCTGTCAGGAAACCCAGGAACTAGGGGTCATAGTGTCAAATCATTCTGAGTACTTATCCTTTGATCTCATTCGGGCTGCTCATTTTCCGGTCATATTGGGCATACCATGGCTCAGAAAACATAACCCGGCAATCGACTGGCAACTTAACACAGTCGATTTCAAATCCACATATTGCTCTCAACATTGTTTGGCAACCGAACCCGCCTTATCTTGTGTCCTTCCAACAATACAAAATACAGTCCTCAGTGTCAATACAATTCCTATCCAGTACCAGGACTATGTGGACATATTCCTAGACACCCAACCAAGGGATCTCCCGCCTCATTGGAAGGAAGACTGCAGAATCAAACTGATTCCTAATGCCGAAGTACCCTTTAGAAGGATGTTCCCTTTATCAGTACCCGAAAAGGAGGCACTAAGGGAATACTTGTCAACTAACTTACAAAATGGTCTCATACGGGAATCCTCATCATCAGCAGGGGCACCTCTTTTCTTTATCTTCAAGAAAGGGACAACTGAACTAAGACCATGCATAGATTACAGAGGTCTTAACAGTTTGACAATACAAGACAGGTACCATATGCCCTTAATGAAGGACATTATTATAGCATTTCTATGCTGGCTGCAATGAAGCATAAAAACTCAGCTCAAATTTGGCAGATGCTCAATAATCATAATACCAATTTACAGGGTGACGCTCAAATCAACGGCGTTTCCAAAAAAGATTGGTTTACGCACTCTTCAAAATTATATGACGATCCAACTTTCGTTAACCATGAATATACATCGGCTACAGAAGCTCCGTGGCAGCTTCAATTGTCTGAAGGGCTAATCCTGTCAATTATAACTCAAATTAGCTCATCTAGAGCACAAGGCCCAGACGGGTTATCGAATACTATGTTCAAGACCCATCCAAAACAATGGGCACATATTTTACATCTTATTTTCAAAAATATTCTCCGTAACCATAAAATACCCTCCTCTTGGAAAACTTCTATTATTATTCCAATTTTCAAGAAGGGTGACCGTTGTTTACCGGCCAATTACCGGCCGATCGCCCTTCTTGACGCGCCTGGGAAGGTATTTGCAAAAAATATCCTCTCTGAATTCAATGCCTGGACACTTCATGCAAATTTACGCGACCCTCATCAAACAGGATTCGTGGCAGGCATGGGGACATCAGTAAATCTTTTTTCTCTAAACGCAATCAAAATGCAGTGTCTCCAAGATAAACAGTCTGTTTTTTTTGCATTCATTGATCTCCATGCAGCTTTTGATTCTGTCAGCCGTGTGCTCTTATTGGCAAAGCTACAGAGAGATCAATGTCCTGCAATGCTTGTGGATATAACATATGGCCTTCATTCTGATACGTCGATTAAGGTGCGATTAACCCTAGACGGCCTGTTATCACAACTAATACCAACTTCGAGAGGACTTAAACAGGGTTGTCTATTAGCATCTGCCATTTTCAACTATTTTATTCAAGACGCAAGACATGATCTATCGAAAGTCGTCTCAGATTCACCAAAACTGAATGGCTATTCTAATCAAACCCTCTTTTACGCAGATGATCTAGTTCTAATTTCTAGAACACAAGTGGGTTTACAGCGACTATTAAATGCCTTTTCGACATATGCTGTTAGTTACCAACAAATTAAAAGTGAATCTCGTCAAAACACAAATTGTGGTATTTTGTCCCAAAAGACGAGGCACTTCTTATGTTTGGTCGATGAACAATCTACTGATCACCAGAGTCCCACACTATGACTACTTGGGCATTATGTTTGAAACTGCTAAACACCCAATAGGTCATCTCTTGCATCTAGAAACAAGATTGACATCATTTACATCACAGGCCAGCATCTTAATGCATAAATATGGCAAATTTTCGGTACTACCGGCTTGGCACTTCTGGACAGCAAAAATAGTTCCTGCAATACTATATGGGCTTGAAACCTTCCAAGACATACCATCTCACTCGCTTACACAATGGGAGGGGCGTTATTGGCGTCGTATATTGCATCTGCCAAACTGCATACCAGCTGTATGGCTGAGGTATGAGCTTGGTCTGATTTCATTACAGGCCATTCTCAACTGGCGCAAATGCGCCTTTTTTAGGAAGTGCTTACTGTCTACTACATCTCAAGCTTTCCTAAAATGTATTTCATCATACTTATTTTCAAGTAAGCACCTGCTCATTAAATCATGGTTAACGTCCATCTATCGTGTGCTAATTGTAGCAGAGGTTTCATTAAACCTTCTGCTTCATAATCCAGATAAAGCAAAATTGAAAATACATAATGCAGATTGGATTGCCACTCGACAGGGATGTCTTGCATATTTTGATGCTGATGCAAAGCGATTTCCTCACAAAAAAATGCGCACACTGCCTGCATACTTAATACGTTGCCCCTCTGTTGTGCGTTGAGAGTCGTGAAGATATAGGAGACCTCCGTCCCCAAGTGCCGCACAGGGAGAATCCCTTATCACTCCCTGTGCAACCCTTGAGGCCACAGGTGGAGAAGATCCGAAGCCGGAACTGAAGTACCAGGACCCCCCAGGTAGCTGTAAGGGAAGGCAATGGTTACAATCCAAGCAAGCAGGGCACAACGAGTAATCAAACAGAGAACAATCAGGGTCTTACCGGGGGCTTGATAGGAAGGACGTTGAACCTGAAGGGGAGGATGGTTCCAGGACTCACTCAGGCAAGGGACCGGATAGGACCAGATGTAATTCGTCAGTCTCCACCTGAAGACTTTTGTACCGGAATAAAGGGTCCCAACAGTCTGATTACAACCACCACTTGGGAGGCGTGACCCACCGTGCAGCGAGGGGATCTGGGAGATCCAAGAGAAGTCCGTTGAGCAGAAAAGATGGGTCTGAAGCCAGGAAGAGCCGTCCGTGGAATAACCAAGAGCAAGATCCAGAGGGAGTCCGTGATTCAGTCCGAGGTCAAGAGCCGTGCTGAACACAGAAGCCGGTGTCGCCGTAGCCAAACGTGATCCGCAGGAAGTCCAAATAACAAGAGCAAGGTTTCAGGAAGCCGGGTAAGTAAATACGAGTAAGTTCGCCGCCAGTCAGGGTCTCCAAGGAAATCAGCTGTGAAGCGTGGAGTACAGGTACTGCCCGGTTTAAATACGTTCACTTCCTGGTCACGTGACGATGATTGGAGTCACGTGACCGTGAACCCGGGGCACATGACCGTATGGACGAGTCACGTGACCGGGCCAACACGGTACGAGGGCTCGAGCGGCTGCCTAATCTCCATGGCAACTGCCAATGGAAAAACGGCCGAAGGCGCGACTGAATAGCGTGCGGCGATTGTTTCGCCAGCGCGCGAGCCACACCGGGTTGCCTGTTTGAGCCCTGGGGGACAGGTGGAGGAGAGTGAGCGCTGGATGACGGGACATGGCCGGAGGTACGTACCGAAGACATGACACCCTCGCCTAAGTACCGGCATTCCATCTTGAAACTGCGCTTTAACCTGTGGGGTACCAAAGATTTGTTGGCAAAAAGAAAACTGTTAAACTAGGCAGAAAACTTTTGCCGTTTTTGTTTATCGAAGGACATAAGTGAGACCATGAGGCACCTCATTACTGAATGCACTGTCCTTCGTCCATTGCGCGAAATTCACTTTGCACGACATTGCAATTATTTACAGCTTGCATCACAAGATCTGTCCTGGTCCCTAATTTTGGGCTCTGGTTATCTACCTTTACAGATTGCAACAGTACATTTTCTTGTAAGTTTAAATCTTGTTTCGAAGTGATTTGTTTTGTGACACATTCATTTAGCTTTTGGAACTCATTGATTAATACCTAAATGTTGATCTTTATGAATTTTTGTAATATTTTGACTTTGTAATTGTAAATGATAATGATTTAAATGTTCAAATGTGTATGTATTTATTTTTAAATTTGAAAGGTTGATTAATTTCAACTATAACAAATAAATAAAAATAAAAAAGAAGGACATTATTAAGGCAGTCCAAGGAGCGCATCTCTTTACCAAACTAGACCTTAGAGGGGCCTACCACTTGCTGCGAATTTGTGAAGGGGACGAGTGGAAGACGGCTTTCAGGACCCTGCTGGGACACTACGAATACAGAGTTATGCCCTTTGGTTTGGTAAATGCACCATCACAATTTCAATGATTAATGGACAAGATATTCGCAGATATGTTGTATTCCTCAGTGGTAGTTTATTTGGACGACATTCTCATATTCTCAACCACCATGACTGAACACCGTCAACACGTCAAAGAAGTCCTCCACAGGTTAAAACTCAATAGTCTGTTGGCCAAACCTGAAAAGTGTGTTTTTGAGGCTATTACGGTGCCCTACTTAGGATTTATCCTCTCTGCAGACCGGGTACAAATGGATTCACCCAAGACACAGGCTATAACTCAGTGGTCTGTACCCAATTCAGTAAAGGACATAAAAAGGTTCTTGGGACTTGCACACTTTTACCGTAAGTTTATACCAAACTTTTTGGACATCATTTTACCAATTACAAACCTCCTTACAAAAGGAGTCAAGTTTATCTAGGACCAGAAGATGGATCAAGCCTTCCAAAGGCTTAAGCAAGCATTTGTGGCAGCTCCCATCCTGAGACAACAAGATCAATCCTTACCATTTATCATGGAGACCGATACCTCAGGAGGTGCGATCGGAGCAGCTTTGTTGCAAAAAAAAGAGGACGGATTGGAACACCCTATAGCCTACTATTCCAGAACACTTAGTCCAAGCGAACAAAATTACTCAGTGTTGGAAAGAGAACTCCTGGCCATAAGACAGGCTTGTGAGGAGTGGAGACATTTATTACAAGGTGTGGTTTGTCCTTTCCAGGTCCGTACAAATCACCAAAATTTAAAGGTGCTACAGAAATGGAGTGCCGAAATTCCAGGCACGGCAGATGGGCCTATTTTTTTTCTCAATTTGATTTGGTAATCACCTACTTACTGGGAAAGGATAACCCACTAGCAGATGCTCTTTCCCGCAGTCAAGGCGGCGATGGTGGACGATATCAAGGCCAAGAAACTCTTCTAGCAGGGAAGAAGTTCATCAATATGGTTACTTCATTTCTTCAACAAGTACAAGATGCCCACAAGAATAACAAAAAGACAGTCGACAATGGTATGACCCAATGAGGAGACCTGATGTTTATGAAAGAGGCTTTGTTCCTACCCACTCAAGAACTATAAGAACAGGCCAGGGCCTGGTGCCATGATGTACCTTCAGCTGGACACAAGGGTCAACTTGCCTCCATGGAACTGGTGTCTAGACAGTTTTGGTGGCCTACAATGAAAAAAGATGTCAAAGAATATGTGGCTTCATATCCCATATGTGCTCAGAAAAAATATGCTTATTGCAAACCATTAGGCTTACTACAACAAGACACTCTACCAAATGGGCCGTGGCAACACATTTCCACTGATTTTATTGTGGGCTTACCTATTTTCAATGGACATACGGCCATAATGGTCACTGTTTACTCATTCAGTAAATTCTAGCATTTCTCACCATTGTGGGATGTTTCAACCCACTAGTCCAGGCCCTGCAACATTACTGTGCATTGCTTGCATCAGGAACATCAGAAAGGCCGCCAGAAAGCATGCTGCTCGCTAAATATCACCCAGAAGTGTGCAGTAAAAATCTGAAAAAATAGGCCGCCATTCACTTTTGCCTATGTCAGTGGTAACGCAGGAGACCACTGCCAAAACCCATCACTTGGCTGTCCACAAAGCAAGGCTGATTGCAAAAGAAACACAGAGCTGTGTGAAAATCCGTTTTTCTTGGTTATCAAATTTGCAAAAATCATGGCTCACAAACCACCCAAAAGACCCAACCTCCTTGTTGGGTGTTCAACATCATACTACTTCAAGAATCCACATAAATACAACGTCCACAGAAGTACATTTATCAGAAGAAAATCCATATTGAAGATTGCTTGCTTGGAAAATTATGTTGAAAATGGGTGCAATACCGTTACTCGCCTCTGTCAGAGGCTGGTGATCTCTAAATCTGACAGTTGAAACTTGTGTCTCAAAAGCTAAATATGCCAAAGAAAGACTTGCTACAAGAAGCCTTAGAGGTGGATACAATTCAAAACTATATTTTAAAAGGGCTTGAATTGCGAAATTGGTTGATGTATTTGTTAAAAATGTAATTTATATTTTAGGACAAGACAATTTCAGACATTGTGTTTAATAGTTAAAGTTAGCCACACTGGGCTTCAAAGACATTCCACACCCTTTTACCCAACAAAGGAATCTTTCCCCTGCTCTCTGCTAAGAAACTGGCAGGCTGGTGTGAAAGGAACTAGGAGGGGCACTCTGGCATGTTGCTCTGAGTGTAGACAAGGGACTCCCTTGAGCTGAATGAAAATGCTAATTCGGGTGTGACTGACACCAGCTGCCCTGGCAGGAAGAAGACCATGTGACTCTCTGACTCAGCTGAACCTTGGAGGCGGGCCAAACTGAAAATGTGGATTTGAAACTAAAGTAACTGTATGTTTTCGAAAAAAAAGACTTATAGCAAATTGTATGGAACTGATAAAAATATGGGATTTATAGGGTATTAAAATGAAAAATTTGATCACAATTTAAAACTAATCTGGAATCTGTGCGATGTTCTGAGACTGAGCCACGAAATTTGTAATATTGTAGCTATTGTGATTATGCTATGAAGATGAACATTTACAGAAGTATGCCCAGAGGGTATGTGCATGTATGTGCCAAAAATTGTACAGATCTGAAAATGTCTAACCAACCGAAAGTGCGAAAAACTGTAATTTATGAACCAAAACTCGTAGGAAGATAAGATTTGGACAGAAAGGCAATCTGTGATGTGTATATGTATTATCAACAAGTTTGTGATATTGGAAATATTTTTTTTTATGAAAAATAAGATATACTGTACAGAGACAAAGGGGAGGTTTTCTCCCCAAGCCATAAACATGACACATCATGACACATTGTTTCTTTCTCAAATCAGGAGAGGGGGAATTCTTTGACCTATCAGATCCTTAGAGGGTGGGGCATAGACAATCAGCCTCCCCACCCACTTTGGAAAATGGATAAATAAGGACTGCTGAGGAGAGGCAAGACACACATTCACTCATCAACTGATCCACTGGCGAAGAACCCTGCAGGAAGAGCCAGACTCCAGAACCAGAGTCCAGAACCAGACTCCAGAACCCTGAAGCAGAGGCCCAACCCAAAAAACTGAACCCTTCTCAGTGGGCTCTTTAAAAAAATCTTGCAACCTGATTTAACCCCTAAACTTCCATGGCGCCTAAACCATTCAACAGCCTGGCTGTGCTGGGTTGGCTACTTCTGGCCAAGAACCTGTGCTAGAACCAGAGATCCAAACCAGTAGAGCAGTGCTGTAACCCAGCACCCATCACATCCAGTCCAAGAGGCCGTGCAGACCAGAGTGCCTTGCTGAGAGCAGAACCAAGCTCCTGAGACCTGTCCGGTGGTGAGCGAATCCCAGCCAAACCCTTGACCAGATTTCTGACGGGCCCATTCCATTCCAAAGCCATGGTAGTGAGTATTTAGTATAGAACTGTCCATAGTCATCTCTTAGTTTAAAGTAATCCTATTCAAGCCATTTCAACCTATCCAGAACTGCATTATAGAATCTTGTGTCCATCCTGAATCCTTCTCATTAGTCTGTGATAATTGTAGTGATAATCATCTGTGCGCTGATATTTTTCTGAAGAAAGTCAAGTGTCCTGGAGGACAAAAGTCAGAGCGAAAGGCGCCCTGTTCTGGTGGTTGTCCCATTGGGTATCTTGCATTTTCATAGCCCCTTAGTATAAGTCCATCTTGGTTCCTAATCTTTAAAGCACATCTTTCATTTCAATACTAAAACCTCTGTAACTTGTGAACCGTACATCCTAGAAATGAAAGTTAAATGTAATTTTGAGGCTAACATCCTCAGCTTTCAAACGAACCCAACACGATATATTTATGATTTTTCGGTAATTGCATTTCTCGCGTGCTGAAAAGTTGCCGCGAATTTGCATTTGGCTCAATTTCACTCCATATAAAATAGCTATTTCTTGATTTCAACTTCTGAATTTCGTTTGCCATCTGCTAATCATTCTACTATCATTGCTAATGTTGACCTTAACCAATCCAAAGCCACTCTCACTAGTTCTGAATTCAATTTAGCGAATTAAAATCATTTTTAGCATTTTTCCCATCACTACATATTACATTGAAAAGCAATTGACCTGTTTTAAAATCATACCTGTTCTCTCTAAGCTTGCTGGGGAAATTGGGATTGAAACTGCAATTGTTGATTGTTATTCCTGATACCTGTTTGCCCTCATTCCATATCTTCATATTGCATATTGGGGGAGTGAGTAGTAACAGAGGGAAAGACTAATCCCATTGTCTTCGATTGAGTTCATATCAAGTTTTATTTCTATGTTGCATTCTTTCCTATCATTGCATTTCTTGAACCCATCAAAGTTATTCTCTGCTACATTATTCTTCCTATTCCTACTCCTAATTGATTAAAGAGATAGTTGATTATTGTAATACTACCCATTGCTGATCATTGTTCATATTCATAAGTGTGATATTCAGATATTATTCATATTCACAAAAGTGTAATCTATATATTGTTCAATTCTTCAAATACATCTTTTAACTTTGCAAAACAAGCTTCTTGGTTCAGTGAGACCGGGGGGATTCAAAGAGATGGGCGGTATATAAGGGTACATCATCCAGAATTAAAAGAACTTTTGACATAAAAATATATAAATAAGGGTTTCCATTGGGCATCCCATATTAGGCATTGACTTAGTTGGAGTGCTGGATTGAAATCACTTACACCATTGAAAGGTCTTCTAACAGCAAGTATCACTGCAGAGGTGTTTTTGAAAGATGTGGTACATGGACGTCCGCGAACAATAGTCTCGGACAAGGGCTCACAGTTCACCTCTAAGTTCTGGACGGCTTTGTGCAAGTCTTTGGATATAAAAAGATCACTGTCCTCAGGGTTTCACCCTGAGAGCAATGGGCAAACCGAACGCCTTAATGCAACCTTGGAACAATACGTTAGGTACTTCTGTAACCAGGAGCAAAATGATTGGTAACACCTGCTTCCTATGGCAGAGTTTTCATATAATAATACAAGACATACCTGGACTGGCAAGAGTCCCTTTTCCGGCACCTACGGTTTTCATCCCAGACACATCCCTCTGTTTGGTCCGGTGTCTACTAACATTCCCTCTGTCGACCAACTTTTGGACACCCTTCAAACCCTTCATAAAAGAACAAGAACAAATCTTGAAATCTCCTATCTAGAGAACAAGAGGTGGGCTGATCTCAAGCGAAGACCCAATCTGCAATGGGACATTGGTACCAAGGTATGGTTATCCACCAAGTTCTTGCCCAGATGGATACACCAAGGAAAGTTCTCTCCCTGTTTTAACAGACCTTTCAAGATCACTGCCAAGATCAATCCTGACGCCTTTCGCTTGGCCCTTCCTGCAAGGTTACAAAGGATTCATCCAGTGTTTCACACCTCCTTGCTAAAAGAATATGTGGAAGATACACGCAACAGAAGGAATAGAGGAACCGGTAACCACCCCATTGGAACATCAGAGGAATACTAAGTATCCAGATTACTAGAATCAAGGTATAAGAGAGGTACCTTGCATTATCTTGTGTTATGGAACGGATACCCAATGTCTGAAAGCTCATGGTAACCAGTCAGTCACATCTCTGCTACCCAATTCATCCGGAGGTTTCATCGCCTACACCCGGGTAAGCCGGGAGGAGGACCGCTGAGAAGGGGTCATACTGTCACATAGCGCCCATGGAAGGTATGGAGCAGATGGGCGATATGGAAAAAGGACTAGAGTCAGAGTCATTGCAAGGTGCAGTCTAGTCTTTCTGCTGCAGTACCTACAATTACCTGGGAGTCGAGAGCACCTGTGTGTTGCAACTTTCTAGCTGCTTACGTGAGTTCCCAACGCTTGTTTCAGCCTCCCGTTACTCCCCCTGTGTTTCATTTCTTTCCTTCCTTGTTCGTCTGCCCGTGTCTTTCCGTTACCACTGTTTGCGGTTTCCCTTCTCCCGCTCTGTGTGCTTGTACGTGTCCCATCCACGGCGCCTTCCCTGCCATCAGACTCTCTGTGCTGGGCGTGTACTTTGCTTGTGTGCATCGCGGTCATCATTACCAGCTTAGTCTGGTAAGAGTGGTGTACGGAACTGTTTGCATCATTGTGCGGATTCACACTGGATTGTTATTCTTCACTCTGCTACGCATACTTATCAGTGAATGCTGGTTATTGTATTCCGTAACTCCAAGAACCTGAGTACGCCTGATCCGGACATTGCGGCCCTACTTACCAGTGCATGCTGGGTATTGAAGTCCATATACCAGGGCATGCTTACTACCAACAGCAACTACCACTCTGGATAATACCACTCACTATGACCTCCTACAGCAACAAGATCTACCAGGGTTTTTCGGCAAAGCTTTTCCCTGGTTTGGATCGGGCTCCCCTCAGTCCCCGCTGCCGGGCTAATAGCTTTATAGGCAAAGTGGCCTCTGGGGGAGCTCACCCCAATCTCTTCAAACAGAAGAACGAGACCATCAGGACACAGACAAGGGCAGCCTGGAGGGAAAAGAAGGTGGAAAGCTCATCCGACGAATCCGTGGAGACAAAAACAGAATCATCAGGTGAGGAGTGGGCTAGTGGTAAGGAAAGTGTGAGTGATAAACCTGCTGAATCTGAGAGCCACGCCCCCCCCCACTGGAAACAAACGCCGGCACGCTCGTATGTCCACGGGAATACCGTGTGGTATGGCTTGGAAAAGAGCCAATCCACGCATAGTATTTCCCGTAGGCAGAGCGTGCTGGGTACTAATAACCATTATCGAGGTACATGCACATGTATGACAGGCTGATGGGTCAAAACGTTGGCTGCAAATAGGTGTGTTTAATTTGCGGGTCACAAGCTCCAATCCCGGTGACAGAATGGTGGGTATATATACCTGCTGCAGTGATATTTGTGCAACCGGAAGTTCACAGATTGCTATCCGAGTAAAGTAACTGGGTGGGTTAGTGCAGTTGCTGCAGACATCTGGATAAACTTTAGGTGTCAGATTGAACTGCTAGTAATATGATTTAATAGGGTAATGTGCTTGCTGCAGTATTTGTGTGCATTCTGAATTCTCCAGTGGGTTAATCTGCTCACAGCAGAGATGTGCATGCAGCCTGCCGTTCACATGATTCAATCCAAGTGAAGCAGCTCAATGGACTTTTGAGACTACTGCTGAAATCTGTGTGCTACATATGCATTAACAATACACTAGTATATAGCTCTCAGTTCCTCTAGGGTTAATGCGACAGCTGTAGAGATCTGTGAATCAGGTAGGTATTAATAATGCACGATTATTCAGTTGCAGGGACTACTTACCGTTAAGCGCGACTCCATGTGAGTAGCAAGTGTCAGCAGCAGTGTAAGGGTCTGCAGGTGCCACATTGTCAAGATTCTATGTCAATTGGATGCCAACTTCAACCCTACAAAATGACAAGCATAAAGTTAGTGCAGAATCCACGTATTACAAAACACACAGTCTATGCATGTTTCGTTCCACTAGTGCACTTCCTCTGGATTGTTTGGGATACTGGTTTTCTCAGTAAAATGGCTTAGTCTGTGGCTTGGTGCTCAAGAGCTGGCATGATAGATTCTGAAGCACCGCACACATTGGTGTTCAATCATCCATGTGCTGAGAAGGAGATTCTGATGCCAAGCAGGCATTGTTAAAACTCTATGGCGCTGGTTTTCAATGGGGACGTAACGTTAATGGAAGGCATAAAATAACTTGTGTAAGGCTTTTACACCTTCCATTAACATCAACCCCCATTTTCATTTAATTGTATGGCAGAGAAGAGGCACAGAATGTAACTTGAGTTTCAGCTGCCTTTCTTCCACTCCATCATACAAATCCTCCAGCTTTTATGCAAGCATGGATTTTCATGACGGCGCAAATGCTGGAGATTTCTATGCGCTCTGTCTGCTTCATACACCAGCATAAAGCAGGCATACCCCATAAGGATCCATTGTACATGCTGCCTGCCATGTTCCTATGGTCAAATTCATAATTTGGTGGTGGGGAGCTGTTACATGTTGACATACACGTGGGTAGCTCCCCACCACCCAATGTGTGCAAAAAAAGGCATTGTACACATGACTATGCCACCTTTTCTCTCCCTGCACGTTTGCACTCTGCTATGCAGCATACCAGGCAGTGTTTCATTTTAATTGTGAGCGCTGCTTGGCAAGCAGCACTCACAATTACAATTAAACGCTGCCCGACATGCTTGCATGTTGGGCAATGTTTAATTTTCATTGTGAACACAGCTTACAGTGTGTGCTAGTGCATAAAGCAAGCAGACCCAAAGGGGATCTCCAGAATTTGGCCGGCATAAAAATCCATGCCGACATACATGTTGGAGGATTTGTATGGCGAAGAGGAAGGAAGGCAGCCCCTCTGCCATACAAATTAATCAGAATGGTGGGTAATGTTAATGGAAGGCATAAAAGTCTTACGCAAGTATTTTATGCCTTTCATTAACATTGCACACCCATTGAAAATGAGCTCCTATGGTGTGCATGCAATTTCATACCTACCCTACATATGACCCCAGTGGAGAGAGTGTGTACAATCAAGTGGATGTGGACAAACCAACTGTATTGAGCGCAGAAGTCGAATATCTCTCTGGTTATGCTTTTCTTTGCTTAGGTAAATGTTTACCTTCTACCTTCTAAATTAATTGCTTGTGTATGTACTATAAATCATTTTGCTATTTAGTGGTTATTTGGTGTAAGTGGCTTATTGCCCCATCCCCAAAGGTGCATGATTATGTACATAGTAGTACATGCCTGTCACAAACCGCATGCAATGATCCTCACAGGACTTATCCCAACATTAGGACATTAATACCGGGGACCAAACTATGAGCACAAGCATTACAAAAAACACGTGGCACAAGGGTTGTCCACAGATCATACAATGCACAAACTAGTCGCAATATATCTACATGAATCAGAATATATAAGCACAAATCATAAGATGTATGCACAGATCACAAAATGCATAACTGGTTCACAATATTGCCACCAAGTTTGTAACAGGGGTGTAAGTACAAATATGCACACAAACGGGACACAAGAAACAGATCAGAATATGCAGATGTGCATTACAATATGTAAACCTGGGTCACAATGTGCATACTGGGGACCCCAAGATATAGGTATAGATCGCAATATGTAAACACTGATCATATTATACACATATATGGGTAACAATGTGTTGACAGGTATCACGGTATGGACACACACATCACAATATGCACATGATTAATAAGATACAGCTACGGATCACAAAACGATGACAAGTAGAAAAGAATTCAAAAAGATCAGATGATGCACACCGTGGAGGAGTATACACAAGTATCAGATGAGGCACATAGAGGAGGATCTTGAACAAGGATCAGACGATGCACACCATGGAGGATCATGCACAGTGATCAGATGATGCACTCAGTGGAGGAGTATGCACAGGGATCAGATGATGCAAACAGTGGAGGAGTATGCACAGGGATCAGATGATGCACACAGTGGAGGACCTTGAACAAGGATCAGATAGTGCACACAGTGGAGGAGCATGCAAAAGTATCAGGGGAGGTGCACAGTGGAGGAGCATGCACAAGGATCAGATGATGCACACAGTGGAGGAGAATACACAAAAATCAGATGAGGCACACAGTGGAGGAGCGTGCACAAGGATCAGATGATGCACACAGTGGAAGAGCATACACATATATCAGATGAGGCACACAGTGGAGGAGCGTGCACAAGGATCAGATGATGCACACCATGGGGGATCATGCCCAAAATGAGGCAAGTTGGTTAAAAGGTGCTATTCATGATTTAAATAATGAAACACAGGTTAAGAATTTAAATAGTAATCAAAACAAAACCTAAGCTCCACACCTGTGTCAGAGTAAGGTACAGAAGGAAGTGGGTACTGCACAGTGTACCAGGGAGACTGTGGAAGAGACAATATCAAACCTAAATACAAGGCAGGAGGCCCACAGTGGGCCCGGTAAAGCTTCTAATAGGAAGGCAACAGAGCCGGTGGATGAAAGTACAGCATCGCCAACAGACTATGAAATTAAAACGTAAGTTTGCCACCCGCAGCAGCACCGCGTGTTTGGTGTAATAGTGGGGCTAGCACCAAGTGTAAGGATGCATTTGAATACACAGACTCTCTAATTAACAAAGCTGTCCATTGGATAAATACCGGGGTGCATGAGCCAATGATAAAACCCCAGCTCTATCATAATGGCAAGGAGGGCGGATTGGGCGGTTGTCACTAACAAAGCGGGCAAAGGAGATTGCAATGTTCTGCCTTTTGATTCTGGTCATGTTTCAGCATATGTATTGGCCTCAAACTTGAGTCAGCATTCTAAAAGGTCTAGGATGGTATCCCTGCCCTGTGTGTATCCTAATCCTGTGCCCCATGCGAAGGTTTTCCAGGATGGTCTTGGTATGAGGAAAAAGAAGGATTACAGCCAGTACAGGTTATATCAGTGGCAAGTAGATGGAGAAAGTCTTAATGGCAACTAAGAAGATGAATGTGCAAAATGACCTGATCTTGCCAAATAGATTTGACCTGTTGACCTCAGTGGAAGAGATTCACCGATGGAGAACGATGGAGAATTCATCCTCAACTAAAGAAACACGTTCTATCGATTGGAAGTACTCCAATCGATAGAACGTGTTTCTTTAGTTGAGGATGCAGGACAACTTATGGGACTATAACCAAATAACTGCAATATGCAAAGAAATTGTATGAGTGTCTCTAACAATACGAAAAGTATATTGCTAACTTCATGGAATATTGTAGGGGCTAAAGATAAACTAATTGTTCCAAAAGGGAAATTGATATTGCATGAGTCCATGATTCTTTTTTTTGCAAGAGACTTAAGAGAGAGATCACATGATTTTTGATGGTTATAAAGTCTATCATATCAAGGCCAAGAAAGGCAAATGGGGTAGATATGATGGTGGTCTGGCCATTTGGGTGAAGTGCTCACTTAATTGCAAGGCAATTGACTTGGGGGGGACACTTGGATGTGCCAGTCCAAGTGCTTAAGATAAGTGGAAATCCTATATATATTATAAATATATACAACAGTCCCTCTGTAAAGTAATGCATAAACCCCATTTCTGTCTCAAAAATGTGAGATAGAAAAACTCTGGAACCAGCCAACAGAAAAGTATCCAATGATAATCTGTGGCGGGTATCCAAACGTAAAGTTTGGAAATGGCCCAATAGAAGGTCTATTTGATGCAGAGGAAGATATATCATTGAATGTCCCACTACTCCACATGGTGGAGCTGAGAAGGTGTGGAGAAGGGCACAGATTTTGGCACTGGATGACGGAACCAGGTTTGAGAACCATGTACAGCAGATTCTCTGATGCTATCCCAGGTGTGTTAACTTTTAGAAGTACAAGAGGAAGCTCAACTATCGATTATTTCCTCTTAACACTTTCGAGTAAACACCGACCTGTTTAGCTATCATCATGTCTTGAAATTGGTTTTAAAGTGGGATGTGATGGAAGTAAACGGGAATCAATATGCACATCTATTGGAGGTCACCTGTCAGGGAAATTCCACCAAAAGAGTCAGATGGGAGGAGTCGAATAAACAAATCAAAGGTCAAGAGATCATGAGGGAAGGGGAAACAGAAGCGGACCTCAGGAAAATGCTCCACTACATCATTAAGCTATTGGTAGCTGACAACGCAATTGACAAACCCAAAACCGAACGGATCCATAGAGCTGGAGGCCTCCGGGGGCCCAACATCTGTTCTCACCCACTTCCCCCGCTATCAGGACAAGGCAAGAGTACTCGAAAAGGCAAGGAGCGGTGGAGCAATCACCCTTGGAGGTGCACAGATAATGATCTACCAGGACTAGTCCTCCTTGACGTTGTTGCTCAGACGGCTGTGTGGCCCCCTTACGAAATGGTTGAAGGAACAAGACATTCGATACAGGTGGGGCTACTCCTTCTCCCTCTCCTTTGAACATGGAGGAACGAGGATACGACTTAGAACAGAGAAGGAAATTAAAGCATGCACTTCTGAACTGACTGAACCACAAGAAGAGTTAGGAGATCGAAGAGAATCGAGACAAGATGGAAGAGAATGGTTCATCCAGGACCCAAGGAGAAAGAGGGTGAAAGGTTCGAGAAAATATCGGAGAGGCAATGTCTCTCCAGAAGGAGATAATTGAACCCGGTCAAGCTTGGCACAATTATCATCATCTTGCCGCACAAAAGGGGGAACCAACTAACCAGCTAACACAGTGAATTTTGGTTGGCAATGAATAGATGTGTTGGAGGGGGGGGGCGCATTGGGAAATCAATCATAATGGGGATTTAATTAAGATGGGGGCCGTGAATTAACTGTTCCCACTGGTGGTTCGATGCAGGGCCGGTATTTTCAACTGGGCTCGATCGGACGCAGTCAAATGGGGAAGGGCACAGTGGTGGTGTGAGGGAGGTATGGGTGAGGGGTGTACAAGGGGAAAGGGTCTGAGAAACTTTTTTTTAGATTCCAAAAGTGAGATATGGTTTGCTGAAAGTTAAAGAGGCAATATGCCGGTCGCAGTTTGTGGCTATTTTCCCTCCAATCCTACAAAATGACGATAATCTCTGATTTGAAGGGAAGGGACTCCCTTAGGGTGGGAACGCTCAATGCCAAAGGTCTCAACTCACCAACTAAAAGATCTCTGGTAGCCAGAGAATTTCATAGGTCGAAAATGGATGTTCTCTTATTACAGGAGACCAAATATGTTAAGAGGGAAGAACGGCAAATCCTTGGGAAGCGCATGGGAATAGAATTCTGTGGTTACCGACAGCTGAGAAAAGGGGGAGTGGGGATTCCCATGAGGAAAGAAATAGAGTTTACGGTGGCCAAAAGGTGGGCGGATGTGGAAGGTCACAAACAGTGTGGGTGGCGGGGAAAGCAGCTTGAATAGGAGCCCTCATAAGAGAAGGATCCCGTAAAAAAAGGGAAAGGAACCTAATTGAAAACAGACTTAGAAGAGAGATTTGCCAATTAGACAGGGAGGTTTGGAGTGAGGACAAGGTTGATCCCAATAAAATCAATGAAGTGAAACAGAAGAGAGAGGAACTCCGACTCTTAGAACACGATCAAATAGTGTGTAAGCTACGACTCCTGAAGCAGAAATTTTATGAAAAAAGAGACAAGGCAGACACACTATTGGCTGCCAGACTTAGGGAGCAAAAGGCTGAGCCAAAGGTGCTTGAAATAGTTGCGGAGGGGAATGCCCCAGCCACAACTACACCCTCCATCCCGGAGGCTTTCACCACCTTCTACAAGACACTATACACTTCAGAAGTGGACCCAGATTTACCAGACATGGAAACTTACCTGTCCGCTGTTGACATGCCACAAATATCAGGCTTGGACTCTGAGCACTTAGAAGCCCCCATAACTGAATAAGAAATACAAAATGCAATAAAAAGGCTGACCTTATGCAAGTCCCCAGGAGAAGACGACTATACTGCTGGATTCTATAAAACCTTTAGTGTCCATCTCATACCATTCCTGGTAGAACTTTTTAATGAAATCCTAGATCCAAGGAAGGCCCCAGACTCCTTTGTCCAATCTCTCATAACGGTGATTCCCAAGGATGGGAGGGACCCCAAAAAATGTGGATCATACTGTCCCACATCCCTACTTAACATAGATGTGAAAATGAATACCCAGGTCCTAGCTTCCAGATTGGAAACACTAATGCCCCAACTCATTCACTCTGATCAGGTGGGATTTATCATTGGGTGTCATGCACCCGGGTGCATGGACTATATCGCACAGGTGGAAGAAGGGATGACGCCATTAGAGTTCCCCACCACGTTTCCTACGTTCTTCAGCATGCGGTCTAGTTGCTTCGTGTCAGGTATGTATACACTTCCGGATTTGCATCTGATGCGTTGCAACTGCAGTCCTTCCGCTCCTGCTACCACGACGCTAGTGCTCTCTCTGTATCTGCCCTCTCATTCATGGATCTTTTCCCTTTTTTTCCCTTTCCTCACCTTCTCCTGACAGCCGCTTGCCCTCCTTTGGATTTTAGTTTTTTCCTCTCTGCTCCCTTGCAGAGTACTTGCTTCGTTCTTGCTCTCTACTTCCATAATTTTTTTTTCCGTCTTGCTGGATTATTTTTCTTGCCTCACTCTCTGTTGCCCTGCTCTTCTTGATTTTTGGGCTATTCTGCATCCTAATATTGTTGCCTCATTTCTCCCCTTCGCTCTCTCTCACCTTGGTGTATCATTCTCCGAACATCTGGACCCAGTCTGCTGATTGTGCACCGAGGCTCTTGGACATTTACCTGCAGGCGTTTTTTATGCCGGGAGGCTTTTTCCCCTTCTGGCTGTTCCGGAAGGGGGCCACATTACTCTAGTCTGCCTACAGACGGTGACGGTGGCTTCCTCTTGGGATAGGCCATTGGCATTAAAAAATACATACAAGACTTCAGTACTTGGAGGAGAACCCTAAAAGAAACCTACAACTCAGACTCAACGGACACGGGTGAGGAGGAGAAGGTTGGGAGATCAAGGGTAGGGTCATCATCGCATGACATTGGGAGACAAGGTGCTGACACAATGCAGAAGACCCTGCATCTTATCAACGCATCCCAGAGCATGTTCAATGACACTGTTTTGCTCTCAATTGACACGGAGAATGCCTTTGATAGGGTAGAATGGGGTTTTTTGATGGCGGTCCTACAGAAGGTGGGAATAGGCTCAAAGTTTGGAAGGGGCATACAGGCGGTGTAAATGACTCCCAAAGTGTCCATATTTGTGAACAGTGAATATTCCAGGTGGTTTGGATTAGGACGAGGCACTAGACAGGGGTGCCCGCTCTCGGCTATCCTTTTTGCCCTCTTCTTGGAGCCTTTAGCACAAAGGATAGGAGGAGACCCTCTGGTGGAGGGACTCTGGTTGGGGGGGGGTCGAATTCAAAGTGGCGCTGTACGCCGATAACATACTCCTTCATACGGCCAATCCAGCAACATCACTCCCTCAGGAACTTTGCCTTCTTGAAGAATATGGTATATTTTCGAGCTTTCAGGTCCCCCTGCAGGGTTCAGTGGAGACAAATGAAGCTAAATTCTCCACACTGGGTCTCAAGATTGAACACACTAAATTGAAATAGTTAGGCATACAAATCACACGGAAATTAGATAAATTATATGAGGCCAACTTCCCCCCGCTCCTCCAAAGGTTCAACGCAGATCTTATAAAGTGGGACAAACTGACAATATCCTGGTTAGGGAGACTTAACGTGCTCAAAATGGTTTGTTTCCCACAGTTCCTGTATCCCTTCCAAATGCTTCCTATTAAAATCCCAGTGAATTTCTTGCAGTAAAGAAAGCCATTGTAAGATTCCTTTGGCAGGGGAAAAAGGCCAGAATAGCTTATGATACCCTGACATTGCCCAAGGACAAAGGTGGAGTAGGTCTTCCAGATCTTAAGAAATATTATGAAGCGGCCCATCTACAAGTCTTAATTCCCCACCTACACAATCCCAAAGAACCCCAATGGATTGCCGTGGACAATTTTTATTTGTTCCCGGCGACAGTCTCAGAGTGGCTGTGGGCTCCAAGGAGGAAGCTTTTAAATAGACAGAGAAATCATCCGATATTAGGAACCATATGGGAGATTTGGAGAGAGGGCACTGAGAAAGTCACCACATGGCCATCCCCACTGAGCCACCTATGGTCCCCAGGTATTAATGAACACATCCCAAATGTGGAAAGGTTTCAAACATGGTATGAGGCGGGTCTTGAATGGGTGGGCCACCTATGGAAAAAAGATTTGTTTATCACACTCCCGGAGTTGACAGAAGCCCTTAGAATAGGCACATTATCTACCTTTCACTTTCTCGGGATAAAAGGTGTTTTAACAAGAACAGAGTGGAAGGACAAACTGAAGAGAGACATTACTCCCTTTGAGATGTTATTAAACTCTAGAACAGAGATGAAGGGTCTGAAATCCATTATGTACAAAGCATTAGTAGATGCTAGTAAGGGGACCATGGAACCATTGAGGGGTATATGGGAGAAAGATCTTGGAGAACACATTGACCCGGACACGTGGGGGAGAATATGTAGAGCCGCCTCACAAACATCCATATCGAATCACTATAAACTGCATGCCATCAAACTTTTACACCGATGGCAATATGATCCATTCAATCTCTCTAAGATGTTCCAGTCGATTAGTCCACAATGCTGGCGTGAATGTGGCAGAGTTGCCGACTACTGGCATATGTGATGGGGATGCCCCCGGATCAAAGTTTATTGGGATGAGGTCCTGGGGTGGATTAGAGACCTGGATGGTATTCATAGGGTGGCAGATCCCCATCTCATTTTGTTTGGATTTGAGAAATACAAGGATGAATGGAGGAGGATTAAAGGTCTGGCCCCACAGCTATTACTTGCGGCCCGTGCCCTGCTGGTGATGAAGTGGAAATCCACAATGGTTCCGAGTCAGAGTGAATGGGTAAATGTGGCTTCAAACATATGCATCATGGAAAAGATAACATCATCCCTACACGGCAGATCTATGCAGTGTGATGTCCTGTGGATGGATTTCATAGGTAAGTACATGCCGGGAATAATAAATTAATACGTGATATTAATATGTAATATTACTGACAGTAGACACCCCACCTCTCAGGATGGTCAGGATCTATGCTATGTTAAGTTCCAAAACATGAAACCAAAAATGATATGTAAGAATGCACATGAAGCCCCCCTCCGATGGGGGAGTCCCTTGACGTATAAACTGTGACATTTTGAAGATTTACTCATACATGTCTCATATGGTGTTTGCTTGACTCAGGGAGTGTGGGGGAGGGAGCGGGGACTAGTCACCCTTATGATTTACAGTTCAAAATTGTTAGGATGTATGATGTTCGTGATCAGTTATTAATTGGAAAAGTCTCCAATTCTGTGCTGTACTGCTTTGTGTGTACTCCTTTTGTGACTTGCACTTATAAAGACGTAATACAATTGAATTTAAAACAAAAAAGAGATCTTGAGGGAAAATATGGAAAGTTTCATGGTCTTCTTAAATGATAAAGAGAATGCAGTGGTGACTGTACAGACTTATGTGAGTCTTATGTCAAATATCTTTGACACAAACGGTTAGGAAATCGGCAAAAGATGTGAAAAAAGACTGTAAACAGGGTTGGTTGGATAAGAACTGTAGGGTGGCAAAGAAACAGTAGATGTGTTTATTTAAAATTAAAGAGACCTCTAAAAGGGAGTGTTGGGAAAGATTTCCCTTAGGTACAATTTTCCCTACATTTGTGGACCCCTAAACTTTTTGCTTTTGTTTGGCTAACCTAACCTGACTTTTTCCAGTGGAGCACAGCCTTCAGCTGTCATTGAAGACACAGGGCCGATGTTGAAAAATAGTACTGGCACTGACGAGAGGGGTGCCGGCATAAATGGTGAGGCAGAATGTTGGCATTCATGAATTAAGGCATAGGAAAGATTGCAATGCATAGGGTGAGGGTAACCAGTGTATACAGTGGCCTGTTATACAATGGCAGACAAGCATAGGATGAGGGTACAGTGAGAGAGTGAAATGCTCAGATCTGCTGAATGGCTAGAGTACCTCGAGTCCTATAGGTACTCATACCTTTTATAATGTATTGCCAACCTATGGCCAAGTGCTGCCACCACAGACCAGGGATTGCCAACTGTGCAGCCAGACAGTCCGACAATATACCAGCTATTGGCCTACATGATGGCACTGCCTATCATGCGAGGAGAGTATAAATACAATAAATACAAAAATACAAAGGATGGCAATACTTTGAATATGATGTGAGTACCTGCATGATCACTTTGTACAGTAGGCCAACTATATACACACATCCACTAACACAACACCATATGTAAGAATGACACACTCTAACCCCCAACAATGGCACTCAAAAACATCTACCAAGCTACACATTCATCCTCTCGCCATCAATACTTTCTTTTATACGATGCATGACACATTCACTAAAACAGGAAAGACCCATTGGCTTTGCCAATGCTTGCTTAAATTAGGGGCAGGTTGCTCACCTGCTAGTTGCCCACCTAAAGTGGGGATGAGTGCTTTTCGGGCCAAATATTCAAATTTTTAATTAGTATCATCACTATTAGGGGGTACCATTCAGTTTCAGTGAGCTTCACATCATTAGTTCACAACTGCCCATTACGTATCAAGGTCATACCACACATGAGTGCGCGCAGGGGCTGACAGGCGTGCCAGGAAGACGGAATTCACAGGCATGTAAGGTAAGTGTATGTGTGTGCGTGTCTGTCTGTGTAGGGGTTGAGAGGAAATGTATGTGGTGTGGAAGGGAGAAGACAGGGGAGCAAAGGGTAGCAGGTAAGTGTAATTGTGGGTTTGTGTGTGTGTTTCTGGGGGAGTTGAGTCGGACTGTTTCTTGTGGTGACGTGAGGGGGCTGGGTAGGAAAGTGGGTTCTGGAGGGTGAACCCCCCCCCGCCGCTTTTAAACCAATACCCACCAGCGCAGTGGAGGGAGTGGGTTGGGGCAAGCGGGGGATCTTCTGGTTTAGGGACTCGAGGTGGTGGAGGGGAGGGTAATTCACCCCAAAATCATCATAATCCTGCATTTTGTAGGGCGCACAAACTTGTCCCAAAGAAAATCTGTCTTTTTTGTGGGCGGCCTTTAAAATGTGGATTTATCACATGGATCCTAATACAGTGGACCATCGTCACATCCTCTCCTGTAGCATTAACGCGTCCAGGTATTGGGCACAACGCTCCAGCATGGAGCGAGATTAGATAGTCCAGAACCCTAGATTAGTTAAAACACCTTTAAATATATTGTGTGGGGACCCTCAGGGGTCAGTATTGCTCCCACTAATGTTTTTCATTATAGTCCTGTACATTTAATTATTCATGGTGGTCAGTCAACCACCAACATGTGACATTTTGGCCACTTCAGAGCACTTTGAGAACATGGTAGAAGATGGCAAAGATCAGCGAATGGGAACCTAAGATTGTTGGCCAACGCAGAAGAAGACAGAATAGCGGGGCATTGTGGGGTTAAAATCCTACCACGCGTAAATAAAAGAATTCCTTCAAATAGTGCTTCCTGTCAGATTCCTTCTTCTTCTAAGTACTGTAACAATAGTTTATTAAGATTGGAATGATGAAAAAATAAATTTGAACTGTTGTGTTTTCAACCTTTGGACTGATAGGATCTCAGGTCTCTGAGGTGAGCATTTAACTTGCTGAACTATCTTGCCGACTGTATGAAATCGCTGGAGCGATTCTCATTGCATACCTCAATTACGTAGGGAACATCCATATTCTCTTAGCATATCAGGAGCAGAGTCCCAATAATCATTACACATTTGACGACTTCCTGATAGCCCTTAACGTCCGGATGAATCAAAACCATCTTAAAGTGTATCCAGGTAGAATCGAGAAAATATGGATGCCCCCTGGTCCTCAGAATGGTAGCAGGATCATTGGTCAGAGATCTTTGGTCCTCTGATGCAGCCACTAACCCTCTTGAAAACCTTTGGAGTTCACCTTGAGAAAGAGCTACGCCTGACAGCAGAAGTGGCAATGGGTAGTCAGAGTAATGTTTGCCATTTGCAAACGGGCAACAGTGTTCTGAGACACTTGGTCTTGCCAAGGGAGAATTGGCTGGCTGCAGAGCTGGCAGTCTCCTGATTGGACCAGGGTAAAGCCTTTGATTTAGGTCTCCCAGCTAAAACTTTGCAATATTGAAGAATGCAATGACGAAACAGACACATTTAACGAATAAGGGAATATGATTTAGCAAATAGGGGAGAGGAGCTGTCCAATCAGAAGGCCAAGAGCACAGTCATGATCGCACATATCTGCCGGTGTTCTCACCTGGCCTCCTGTGCCCCTCCTGGAGATATGAATTCATCATTTCTATTCCTCGGTTGTGTCTGTGAACCGCCCCTCTCTGCCATCAGTCCTGTGAACCCCCCCCCAAACCTGAAGCAACTGAACCAGTCCCTTCCCTGCTCCTTGCCCCCTCGGTCCCCCATCGCGAGGGTGGAAACCTATTGGGAAAAGAAATAATAAAAGGACATGTCCCTTATCTATTGCCCTTCGCCACCATTTTGGTTTGAAGTTTGAATTTCAGGGAAGTAGGCTTGGGTGAGTCAGTTGAAACCTGTTTTTCTAAAAAAAACAAATGAAAAGACTAAGGCCCTGTTTCACAGAGCATTTCCCAATGGGGGTTTGCCATTATAAAACGTTTCTGTGAATTAGGCACTATATATCTACATCAGCACTGCAGATGTTGCCCCGGGGTGCTGGTAGCTATCACCCCCCTTTTTCGGGAACTGGCAGGACCTGCAATGGCCCTGAATCCTTACCGAGTCCCACGCGTGCTCAGGCCTACCTTAGGCTTGGGCTAATGGTCCATTGCCGGCCCTGTCTGCCTCCAAATGTGTGATTGACAGCTGTAGAAACAGTTACAATAAATATTTTAAAATATTAGTAATTATGAGAAACCAATTCTGACAAATTCCTGAGTAAAGAGCATTTATGCACATTTATCTTCGTTTTTCAACTTTGTTGAGCTATGCCATTAAGGCTTACCTCAGAGATTTTATTATTGGGAAACCATATCCCTTAAATTCGCCCTTATGAAGGTTCATTTTGGCTCTAGATGAAACATTTCCTATTATTATAATTTGATAGACTTAGAGCAGTGCATTTTAAGCAGTGCACCTATCCGGTTGTAGGTGATTTGTTCGAAATACAAAGGATCAAATGCCTTTTTTCACACCAAAAGTGCTGGAAAAAAAAGTTTCGAATGCTTTTTAAACATTTTTATTTTATTTTTTATGGGGGGTTCCCCCCAACCACCCGTTTTCTTGTTTACATTTTATGCATACTAAACAAAAATATATAAAAATAAATAAATAAAAAAGCATTCGAAAACATTTTTTCCGGTCCTTTTGGTTTCGAACAAAAGGGCATTCGATCCTTTTTTTCAAAAACATGACTTGACACCCACCTATCCGCTGTTCTTGTTAAATGATTAGCTCTCTTATAGTTGGCTGGAAAAGTTATGTACAATTGAGTAAGCTGCAAATGCCCAAGGAAGGCTGTTATTCACTCGACAGTCTAGTTACACAGGCAAATGTTAAATGTTAAAGGTATTTGTACCGCGCGCACCGTCACCAACAGAATTGGTCCCCAGGCGCTCAGGCGGATCTGCAAACAAAATGTGGGTTGGTTAGTAGGGTGGAGAGGGAGTAGGAAAGTGTGAGAGTGGTGTCCTGTTGGCAGCTTCAGTTCGGTTTTCCCAGTGCGCCGAGCTTGTGTGCGAATAAATCGGATCGATGTGAGACCTCGTGTGCTGTTGGTGTGAATTATGTGTTGATTGTTGTTGCGATGTGCGTGCGGTTTGCTGTGCGAAAGAGTGGCTGTGTGGGTTTTTGGGTGAGATAAGTATGCAGAAGTTTGAGCTGTTGGGTCAGTGGGTTATTTACAATCTCTGCTACCTTCCCCGTCTATTCCGTCGGTGATCCCTTACTGCCTGTGTTTACTTAGCAGGCCGAGTGTGAATGTAAACAATACAGTTAGGCACTGATAATGCATTATGCAATTTTCATGCAGTCTCATTATACTACTAGGCATTTATTCACTAGAAGCCCCTGTGCAATGCTTCACATTTCTTATTGATAGATGGTATTGCACAAGATCAATGTATCCTGTTACAATCACAAGGTACATGGAAAGTATTTAATTCACAGCGTACCGGTCTACCACATATAGTCTGCTGCATTCATACAATATCCAAATTGTTACATAGCCTGTTGCATCTACATGGAACCTTAAGGTGCCAACATATTACATATTGGCGCTACGTGCTTATGTTTCACCCTGTTTGCGGGCTTTCTCAAGGCCTAAGATCTTGATTTTTACAAATTCGGTTTGTGTTTCATACAAGCGTTATATACACATGGTTTTATATCGCTGTGTGATTTCGTGTGCATGCATTAATCCATGGTGCCATCTTAACACACATGCACGTGTATATCAAGATATAATTTTTGATATATAATTCCAATATGTAGTGTGTTCCCTTGGTATGACATTCTATCATTGTTCACATTGTATAGGTGTCCATATGAATCTATCATGACATCATTGTCCTCATATTAGGATAGACAGTTGAAGGATCCTATGGATGTAAAGCATATTCTCTTCCTATAGTATATGATTGTGTTCATCCTAGTACGCAGGTGATTGGCTTAATGGTTTTTAGTTCTTATTGGGAATTTTGGATTGAATGCCCCATTTTCTTTGTCATTGGGCTTCTTAATTCGTTGGTTGCTGGTTAGCTGGATGGTTAACCCGATTTCTGATTATTTCAAGACGACAGCGTTCCAGGAGAAAGCACACAGTGCCTAACTAGTATTATAATGCTTGAACAATATCTGGCACTTGACCTGTGCACTAATACCATCATGTATGGAATGCTTGTTCTGAGAGGAAACTCCCTTAAAAAGATGTAGGGATCGATATTAAAGATCATTTCCATAAATAACTGATCAAAGAATATGCCAAAACCTTAAGCCTTTCAATATTGCAATTGGTGCTTATGTATTTTAATGGGCTATATAAATTAATTAGTGCATAACGAAAAACATAGTTAATCACCATGTTTTTCCCCTGTAATCTCACCTGTTTGAATTACTTGTCCAGATCAGTTTCCTTCATGTTATTTTTCTTCTTCGAGATCTCTTCATAATGGTTCATTTGTATCTGGGATAAAGTACCCCCTAAAGGGCAGGTTATAAGGATATGGCAAGTCACTGAGGACTAAACAGAGGAACAAGGCTAAAGGCTGCATTCCTTATATGGTCACGGAACTCAGAGGGAAATTGCAATCTCCTTTTTATATACAGTAGGGGGTATTTTATTAAACATAATACAGGGCCACATACTGTCATCCTCTTTAATGCTTAGCTTCTGGCTTAATCTAATGTAAGATATCTTTCATTTGCTGATCCATATAATCAAGGTAGAATCTGGATTTTTTTTAAAAAAACGAATATGCTGTTTTGAATGTGTTGCAGGAAAATAGGTCAGACATTTTAATGAAATCCATTGAAAAAGTGTTTTCATGTTGTACTTTATGATAAGTAATAACGTGCAGCTTCTTGCTTCCTTGGGCCTCATTACACGGATGGCGGTGGACCAAGGTGGTATTAGCACCTTGGTCCATGCCGGTAAAATACCGGCACCGCCTTGGTGGAAAGGGGAATTACTGCCCTATTCCAAGGTTGGTGGGGCAGTAATTCCCCCTTCCCCCATTGCCCTTCCCCATTCCCATTTTTGCGCCATAGGGCATAAAGGGAATGGGGAAGGTGCTAATTACGGCGCCGCAAATTGCGGTACCGTAATTAGCTCCCTGGTCCCTTTGCGGGTTGGTTTTTAACGCCTGCAAAAAGCAGGCGTTAAATTCCCCAACCCGCAAAGGGACCTCGTAGTAAGGCGGTAAGGGTTTACCGTTACCGGTAAAATACCGGTACCGGTAAACCCTTACCGCCTACCGTGTAATGAGGCCCCATGTCTTAAACTTCAGCAATGCACACATTAGACATTGTACCATAAACAGTTCCTTGGCAATTAATCGCTGTTAAGGGGGTAATTCATAGAATTCAGCGCACAAGTGGCGCACGCGGCTGGCGCACAGTGTGCGCATCCCTGCGCCAGCCGCGTGCGCCAAAACCCATTTCCGCGCACAGCCTATTCATGGATTCCAGCCACCAAAACCAGCCGTGGCGCACAGTGGCGCAGCGACCTTGCAGCAGCGCCAGTTACGCCCCCAAGAACGCCTCCCGCGCAGGGAAAAGCCATCAACATACCCAATCCAGCGCAAAGGGCTGCGCTAACCCTGTACCAGCACAGCAAGCGGGCTACGTGTATCACTGGGGTGCGCGGGAAGTACCTCACGCGATTGGCCCCGTGCGAGCAGGGTACGTGTATTTCAGGGGTGCGCGGGAAGTTCCACACGCGATTCCATCAGGGTACGTGTATTTCGGGGTGCGCGTGAAGTTCCACATGCGAAATCAGTAGGGTACGTGTATTTCAGGGGTGCGCGGGAAGTTCCACACGCGATTGGCCTGGGCGCGTGTATTTCAGGGGTGTGCGGGAAGTTCCACACGCGAATAGCCTGGGCGCGTGTATTTCAGGGGTGCGCGGGAAGTTCCACACGCGATTGGCCTGGGCGCGTGTATTTCAGGGGTGCGCGGGAAGTTCCACACGCGATTGGCCTGGGCGCGGGAAGTTCCACACGCGATTGGCCAGGGCGTGTGTATTTCAGGGGTGCGCGGGAAGTTCCACACGCGGTTGGCCTGGGCGCGTGTATTTCAGGGGTGCGCGGGAAGTTCCACACGCGATTCCATCAGGGTACGTGTATTTCGGGGTGCGCGTGACGTTCCACACGCGATTCCATCAGGGTACGTGTATTTCGGGGTGCGCGTGAAGTTCCACACGCGATTCCATCAGGGTACGTGTATTTCGGGGTGCGCGTGAAGTTCCACATGCGATTCCATCAGGGTACGTGTATTTCGGGGTGCGCGTGAAGTTCCACACGCGATTTCAGCAGGGTACGTGTATTTCAGGGGTGCGCGTGAAGTTCCACACGCGATATCAGCAGGGTACGTGTATTTCAGGGGTGCCGGGGAGTCCTACATGTGATTTGACAGTGTGGGTCCTCCCAGGTGTTCCCTGTACACCCTCCACGGCCCCTGCAGGCAGCCCACACCACAGGGGACTACCCTGCATCCCTGGTCATGTCCCGCAGGCAGCCCACCCAACATGGGCATGCCCCCCAGCAAAGGCACATGTCTCCTTGAACTAATGAACACCAACTCATGTCCCCTTGCACCCCCACCCCCCAGCACTGTGGGGCACCTGCCAGCAGGCCCCCACCCATGTCCAACTCATGTCACCCACCACCCCCACCCCCCAGCACTGTGGGGCACCTGCCAGCAGGCCCCCAACCATGTCCCCCTGCCCCCAGGTCCTGACGATACACAATCATGGCAGTAATGGGCAGCATACCCAGCACAAACACCCAGCCAAGGATTGCATCCACCCACAAAGCAAATGCAATTACATGATACAACCCCAATGGCAAGTATGTAAATGAACACATGTCCGTCACACACACATACACAATGGGTGCAAGTGAATGTCAAAACCCATATCATGACATGCATGAAACCAATGAGAAAATACCACAAAAGAAAGTTATAAAAACATGTATTCTCGAAGAAAATGAAGTAAACTAATCAAACATACAACAATGGGGATAACAAAATAAATTGTCCATGTCCGATAAGTAATGTAAAAATCCAAAAAACAAAGGAATCCAAAAACTAATGTTGTCCAAAGCAAAATCATGGTGAAAAAAAATAATGAAAAACCATTGCCTCATGGTGAACACAAATATAAATCAAAAAAATGTATTTTAAAAAATCCAACTATACACAAGAATATTCCAGGGTCCATGAGCCCAACACTATAAATGAAACCTACTACTACCTAATAAAAAAACTACATACAGAAAAGTGGCCATTGTCCGAGCGGTCCAAAAAAATCTCAAAAAATAAACGAAACCTAACACTAACTAACTAAAGAACTATATACAATGGCAGCGGGCAAGTCCTGCGGCTCACTCTGTGATGTTGCCGGCCAGGGCATCATCGAACTCCATGTCGATGTCCTGGAGACGGGACTCTGTCCTGGCCCCGAGGTCTCGCAGGGATAACCCCATGTTCACCTCAAACTCCCTGCGAGCTTCCTCGAGGCACTCAGCCCGCCTCAACGCCCGACACATGGAGAACTCTGCCCTGACCATGGTGAGCCGCTCCTCTTCCGCCCGCTGCCGCTCCGCACCTATCCGCTGGACCAACTGCTCCCACACGGAAGACACTACCATCCCAGGGTTCTCCTGCCCTCCGGCCGATGCCTGCCCCTCTGATCTTGATGGCCCCGAGCCATGATGCCTCCCACGTCGAGCCTGCTGCTGCCTCCGATGCCACTGCCTCTGCCAGCACAACGGCATCCAGGATGATGGAAACCACCAACGCCGTCGTGCACGTGCCCTGCCCGATGATGCCGTCACATCCTCCATCTGCTGGGGTCCAGTTGCTGTGTTGTCCACCCCTGCTGGACCTCTGCGGGATCCCCACCGAGCTGGCTGCATTGGTCAGGGCAGGTCCACAGGGGGCCCTGGTGGCATCTGGGCCGGAAGACGGCAAGGAGAACGACTGGCATATAGTCTCCACAGAGGAGAAGAGGGCCGCCAGATTGGCCGACACATGCAGGAAACCCCCGAACATGGCCGATCCCAATTGGGCCACGTCCGCACGGTGCTCTTCGTGATGACGTGCGTGCTCCTCCTGGGAAGCACGCACGGCATCACGAATCACAGCCGTGTGCATCACGACCCCAATCAGGACCTTCTCCACACGGCCAGGGGTCCCCTCGTCCGCAGGTGGAGGGGAGTCAGATGACATGGACATCCCCTCTACCTGCGGACGGGCCTGGGACGGGACATCCCTGCTGGTGCAAGGTGGTGCACCCACAGGTTCAGGGACAGCGACATGCACAGGCCCCTCCACGGTGACCTGTGCTGCCTCCTGCCCCTGCCCCTGGACTGCACCACTTGCACCAGCAGGGATGCCCCCACCAGGCCCCATGTGCGCCTCAGTGGCGGCCTCCTCCTCCTCTGTGGAAACCACCAACCTGGATGGCTCCTCGCCGTCTACCGCCGTAGCAGGCCCCTGTGGGGGCTCACCCACCCCTTCCGCTGCAGCCGTGGGGGCATCCCCGCCGCCTTGCTCCACAGCGCCGTCTCCGCCCTCTCCTTCACTAGCCGCTGCGTAGAGGGAGACATAGAACACAAGCATCAGGGTACTGTACAATGGTCCCCTAGACAGGAAGCAATAGCAGATGAGTGCCACTGTCAAAGTACACATCCATCATGTCACACCACAACATATGTGTCAGTCCAGGCAAAACACACACAGTGACAGTCATGGTGCGTGCCATGGACATTTCAATGCATGTCCAATGGACTCTCGAATCATACAATGTAATGGGACTCACATGCATCATGGGTCATGCCTATCACATGCACACACGTCACCTCAGTCACATCCATCTGGCCCCGTACACCCCAATCACAGTGCATACAAGGATGACTAGGCTGCATCAGTGAATCTGTACATTGGCACAGACATGTGTCATGCATCCATGGCACTCACAAGTCACAGACACGCAGGTCAGGCACACAGACATGGATACCACATATGCATCTGGCATCAGCACCCATCCCTCGCCCCCACCCATGTCCAGGAACAGAGACTGCCATGCTCTCATGTGTGCGATCTGCACAGGGCTCCCCATGTCACATTCAAACACATGCAACAACCGTGCGGTTCACACATTACAGGTCGCACATGCATTCCCAGGATTGTCCCTGCACACATACATGCGTACATGGCCTATGTCACACATTCAGGCAAGTATCAGACAACCAGCACACTGCAACATGCCCTGTCTCACACAGCAATGCTTGGCCACTTACCGCTCAACTCCAGACGGGTCTCCCTCTCAAGGACCTGGGCGTGGAGCGCTGGGTGTACGCGTTCCAGGACCCTCATCTAGATGGAACTCATGCGGCCCTGGCCCCCCTCCACGAGGCGCCGGGCCTTCATGAGGGTCCTGGACCTCAAGTCTTCCCAGCGCTTCTTGACCTTCTGGATGGTGCGGGTTGCCACCCCCTCCGCGTTGATGGCAACCACACAGTCGGCCCAGATCCTACCCCGTCCTTCCTTGTTGGCGCGGGACGATCCGAAGAGGGCATCATACTGCCCCAGGACTTGCTCCACCAGGACACCAACTTCGGTGGCAGTGAAGCTGGTGCCCCTCTGCCCCTCTGGCCGGGGGTTGCCACTGGTGCTAGATGTTGATGTGCCCGACATGGCAACCCCAGGGGCAGGAGTGGGTGGGCAACTGGGTCCTGGGGCTGGGCTGTGGAGCGATGTCATCCGAGTCGGGAGTCTTCTGTTCCAGCAGGGGTGGACACAGCAACTGGACACCTGCAGATGGCTGATGTGCAGGCACCAAATGGCAGGGCACGGTGGCAGCAGGCAGGCAGGCAGGCAGCAGCAGATGGCACGTGGGAGGCTGCTCGGGGCACTGGGGGGCAGTAATTCGGCCTTCTGGGCAGGAGCGTGGTCTTCCGTGTGTTTTCACGTGGCCAGCTTGATACGGAGTGATTTGGCACGTGAAAATCTTGCACGTCAGCGTGAAAATCGAGGAAAGGCTCTTAGCGTGTAAGCGCGTCAGCACGCGTACGTGATTTCATTGGACCAAAGGCCCTTACAGCGTAAGCGCGTCTGTGACGTTTTGCGCACGGGCGTTGCCCTGGCAGGGCTTGGAGATCCTGCGTGCCTTTATGTTCTGAACGTGCTTTTCGTGCGGTGCGTGTGTTTTCCATCCGTTGGGGTTCACACGCTATTACTTCACAGCGGGTGTTGGCTACGCGTTCTACTACATGCAAGGCAGACGGTGAGTGGTACCCCGCTCCCCCAGGCCCGATCGCGTGAGAAACTTCACGCGAACCCCTGAAATACACGTAGCCCGCTCCCCCAGGCCCGATCGCGTGAAAAAGTTCACGCGAACCCCTGAAATACACATAGCCCGCTTCCCCCAGGCCCGATCGCGTGAGAAACTTCACGCGAACCCCTGAAATACACGTAGCCCGCTCCCCCAGGCCCGATCGCGTGAGAAACTTCACGCGAACCCCTGAAATACACGTAGCCCGCTCCCCCAGGCCCGATCGCGTGAACAAGTTCACGCGAACCCCTGAAATACATGTAGCCCGCTTCCCCCAGGCCCGATCGCGTGAAAAAGTTCACGTGAACCCCTGAAATACACGTAGCCCGCTTCCGCCAGGCCTGATCGCGTGAGAAACTTCACGCGAACCCCTGAAATACACGTAGCCCGCTCCCCCAGGCCCGATCGCGTGAAAAAGTTCACGCGAACCCCTGAAATAACCCCTGAAATACACGTAGCCCGCTCCCCCAGGCCCGATCGCGTGAGAAACTTCACGCGAACCCCTGAAATACACGTAGCCCGCTCCCCCAGGCCCGATCGCGTGAAAAAGTTCACGCGAACCCCTGAAATACACGTAGCCTGCTTCCCCCAGGCCCGATCGCGTGAGAAACTTCACGCGAACCCCTGAAATACACGTAGCCCGCTCCCCCAGGCCCGATCGCGTGAAAAAGTTCACGCGAACCCCTGAAATACACGTAGCCCGCTCCCCCAGGCCCGATCGCGTGAAAAAGTTCACGCAAACCCCTGGAATACACGTAGCCCGCTCCCCCAGGCCCGATCGTGTGAAAAACTTCACGCTAACCCCCGATATACACGTGCCCCGCTCGCACAGGCCAAATTGCTGTATGTTGCCACTTTTGTAATGCGCAGGGACGCTACCGCCTGCCTTCGTGTGGCGGACTTGTTTCGGCTTGTGCGTGTCTTTTGCTGTGCGTGGCTTTGCCCTATTCGATTCCATGAATACGTGTGGTTCGGGTGCGTGTGGGCGTTCCGTCTGCTTCCCTGCAGTACATCCCCAGTTACGCCCTTGTTTTCGCGAGTTGTTCCCCATTCCGCGCGTTACGCCCCGTGCTCCGCCCACTTTCTAGTGTAGGCGCCAAGGTTGTGCGCTTTCACTGTGCTCGTTGCGCACGTCTTTCGGGATGTTGCAGTGACGTGTGCGCCATGCACGGGTTTGGCGCACATCCCGAGGTAAACACGCGCAGGGACTTCCATGAATGGCACGCGTGCGCGTGCGCCTGTTTTTTTCCGCTTGCGCCTGCTTGCGCCTGCTTGCGCGAAGATTTTCGGCGCACGTTTGTTCCATGAATCGGCCCCTAAGTGTCACAGAACACCATTTAACATGCAAGGAATTTCAAAAGCTTGGAACAGCTTTAATTAACTGCTGCATTGACAGCTGGAATTCTGGTTGGTGCTGGCTCAAGCAGCAGGCATTGTGACATCACAACCAAAGCGTAATATCGGATTATGGAGCAGCTGTGATGTCCTTTTCTCATTACAGGTCAGTTGTCACAACTAGCCTGTAATAAGTAAATCTTCTAAAAATCAGCATGGAGTCCAATGGACTGCAAAAACAGTGAATTGCCACCACTTATAATCCAGTGGTAACTCCATGGGACCAAGTGGCGGTCACAGAAATTGAGTTTGGTGGTATTTGAGCTGATTTACTGCCAGAATACCCCCAAACTCTCAATGAGGTGCATTATGTGTTTCATTAAGTAAAAGAGCAGTATTTCACGCATGACTTTCCTTCTTGGATTCCTTAAATGAGGACCAGAATGGGGCGTTTGGTGCACTGAGCGCTGGGGCTGGAGATGCAAGACACCCCTGATTTATTGCTTGGTAGGTGCACCTTTAGTTGCCATGGTGTGAAGGATGGGACCAATTAAGATTAAACTAAAGTAGATTATACTTGACTGTTCTCATCCCACACCCCTTCTTATGTCCTGCTGGGAACCTTATAATATGAACTGATGTCTGCTGATCTGTTGAGCTAATCCCTTCCTTCACCTTACACTGGACAGTGTGCTGCACTTGAGGTAGTGTTTCAGTTGGTAATGGATGTCGCGCTAGTTATGTTGCAGATGGTTATTGACATGTATTGATGAATTTCACTTGATATGACTGCAAATTTAATAAAAAGTGTTTTTTTTAAGAGAATGAAACAAGAAATCCAAAATACGGTCCATACCAAGTAACGCCTGGATATTCATTTAAAAATATGCGCAGTAAGGTGGCAAAATGGCTTCCTTGACCAGCGGCATAATCCACGATGCAGTGATGATAAATCTCCCAATGGGGGCAACCATGCTCATCTCATCCTCTAGTCATCAACTTTTAATTTTCTATTGTAAATGTGCAAAAAAAGCACCAGAGCTGCTCAGAAAAATAAACATCGACCATTGCTGCAAAACAGTGAGTGGCATTTGAGTTGAGGTTCTAAGAGCTCACTGCAAACTATTAGGAACGGAGGGCAACGTGGCTGCAAAAACGTGCTTCCACATGCACTGAAATATCAAGAACTCGGCCAGTACCAATGGCAATGGGACAGAACGTGTATACTATAAACATTCAAAGCAATTTACACATATGCAATCAAATGCCCAATTACAGAGCAGGGCAGGCCGGATGGTCAGATGAAGAGAGATGGCGTGGAGGTCCAGGGCTTCACTTCACTTGCTAGCAAGGGCATCCAGTGATTATATCGAATAAAAAACAAAGAGGTATTTAATGCCGAAAACTCTAACAATGAAAACATGTATTAAATATCTATATGTGGGTGAGGTAAGGGGTTACAATGGGAGGGGTTTGGGGCAGAGTTACAAACATAGGGAAACAGGGGGATTGGTTCGGCCCCCCCCCAAATTATTTGTAAAAATCTGTATTTTTTTGTTGTAAATGTTTTGTTATAAAATACATCTCTGTTTTTGAATTCGTTATTATCACGAAGAACCACTAGTAGCAAGTGTACCTTGAGCCTGGTCTTTAATAGTTCCACTGATCACATAGATGAGATAGTCTGGGAAAAGGTAAAAAAGGATTGTTAACAAGTAGTGAGGAGCATCATAAGCAGGAGACAGAAGGTGGGCAGGGAACAGAGAGGTTGTTGAGAGTTGAGGTTTATGGGCACCAAAGAGGGGGAGTACTGAGAGATGCAGTCAGCAGGGTAGTGAGGGTAAGGCTGTGGAGAGATTTATATGCGAAGTGTAGAAACATAGTGGGGCCGACTTCGCTTGGGGAGTCATCCAGAGTGAATTGAAATGGGAAAGATCGAGGTAGATTCCAAGGGATGCTTGTAGCAAGGTTTGGAACCTTGTTTAGCGAAGTGAAGGTGTAGCGGGAAGACCAAGGAGTAGACCCCAGCAATTGTGCAATTCCCCGAACAACAAAGTAGGGGTCTGAGTTTTTGCCAAGCTCTGAGTGATCTTTTTTTGCTGAGGAAACACCCACCTGTGATGGCAGTGGCCATGAAATGATATGATGTGGCATTTGTAACGCGCCTATACACAAGTGTTTCAAGGTGCGATTCGTGCTAAACCAATAACGCTTAAGGTCACTTTTAAAGAGGATGCAAAAGTTGCAAACCATGAGTGATGGAGAGAGGATGTCGGAAGAAAGGGACACCAGGCCGCTTAGCAATATCCAGTTGTAGATGCGAGAAAGCTGGTGATGAGCGCTGAGATACAGGGTCGAAGCAGGGAAAGAAGAAGATTTGAGTATCGTCATCAGAGAGGTAGTATTGAAAGCCAAGGGATTAAATGAGTTTGCCAATGGAGGAGTAGTTAAGGGTGAAGAGGAGTGGGCTTAAGACTGATCCTTGAAGGACACCCCTAGAAGGGGTGTGCAAGAGGTGGTGTTAGAGGTGCAAGAGATGGAGAAGGACAGTCAAGTACAGTGGCACTGAATCCAAAGGTAGAACGAGTTTGGAGGATAGAGAAGTGGTCCACTGTGCTGAAGGCTGCAGAGAGATCAAGTAGAATTAGCCTGGATGAGAGGTGAGAGTTGTGAGCAAAGGTAAAAAAGGTGGAGACACGGGGGGAGAGGGGGAGAGAGAGAGAGAGACTAGAGTAGGTGACTAGTCCAAGCTCTTTGATTGCTTGGGTTGGGAAGGAATCAATCAGAGCACAGGATGGGTTGGCAGAGTGGAGAATGTGTACTCATTCCATGTGCGAGGAGTGAGAGAAGTGGCTTAGTGAAGAAAAGGCAAGAGTAACAAAGGATGTTCATGGATATATTACACGGGTGGGAGTGGAAAGAGCATATATGATCTGCGTAGTAAGAGAAGAGGATTTGTAAAGGCCAAGAGTGGTAGTGAGGGATGGAGACAATCTTTGTAAGTAGGAAGTACAGTAGGAAGCGATTTTGTGGCAGCAGCATAAGAAGAGGCATGTGGTTGCCATCAAATGTTGGAGCAAGGAAAAGGTCCATGGTTGGAAATGCTGCTCAGAGGGGTTGAAGGAGCATGCCGCCGGATAGCGATTGTCAAAGCGGGTAGCCAATGAGGTACCCGCCTTCTAAGAGCGGGCAAGTGGAGGAGGGACAGCTTGAAAGGAGACTTTGACTTGGTCTAGATTGCAGACGATGGAGTCTAGCTTCAGTGTTCTTTTAGTGATAGATGATGGGAGGAGGAAGGGGATAGGAAGGGAATGAAGATGGCGAGTGGATGCGAAAGTTGTTAGAGGGCCATTGGTCAATGGAGAGACCAGAGTATCTTGAAAGGAATGCGAAATGCCTTGTGTATGAATAGGATGGTTATGTCAATTGACCAAAGAGTGGCCAGAGAGGTTGGATTGAAGCTGCTGCTCTAAAGGCCTTTGTCAGATTGAAGAGGTTATGATCACCCATTATGATGGCAGGTGCATCACCTTGGAAAGTTTCAAATAGTAGGTCTAGGTGCAGGAAAAAGAGACGGAAAGCGATGCCTGGGTGGAGATGAGGAGGATGGCAAATAGGGTGGTAACAGGGTGCTGAAGTGAGAAGTGTTGGAAGGAGGGAGTACAATCAGAGGGGAGAAGAGGGGCCAGGGCAGAGGAGCGGAGTGGAAGAAGGTAGCAAAGTCACACTGGAAGGGACCAGTGTGGCAGCGCCATGAGAGGGATCTGAGGTTCAGAGAAGGCCATCACAGAGAGTGTAGGATGATGAGAATCACAAAGTGATCAGTGAGAAATAAAGTTATCTTACAGAGAAATTGGGGACTCCAGAGCCCAACAGTAAGCTCTTTTGCAGCAGAGGCGGGTGAAGAGGTAGAAACAGGAGTGGCTTAAGAGACAAATCTAAGGTTGATGAGGTTGGACTACTTGCGAGAGAAAGGAGTGACGTTGGTCTTGTTTAGGAGGGGAATGGAAGATAGGGGTGGGGAGAGAGGGAGCAGGAAGCGATGTGAGACAGGTCTGAGGTAGTCGAAGGCCACAAGAGGGGGGGGGGGGGGTAGAGGAAAGAGGAAAACGAGGTGGGAACTGTAGGAACATGTTGAAAAGGGGGAGAAAGAGAATAGTGGGTAAAGGCAATTTGGGGTTTGGGACATGAGAGAGCAGAGTGGGTAGTGCTCACCATGGCAGGTGGGCAGGGGGTGCAAGGATTGTGGTCCAGGGTCCTTTCAAAATGGAATGAGGCTAATAAAGCGTGGCCCTTAACCTGACCGGCTCAATAGGCTGGTAGCGACCACTCATGATGAGGTGAGCAGCTGATTGCCTGTTAACCTGGTGATGGTGAAGGGATGGTAGTCATGGTACACAGGGGACTAGGGAATTGGGCCCAATGCTCTTTTACACCAAACAGGACAAACAAGCGATGCCCTTGGCCTTTTTATACGTCACCAAGGACTGGTTAGGGGCCTTGGCTTTCCCCGATAAGGGGAGGTATTTTGCGGATTCCACCAGTGGAAGCCATCCTGGGCAATGAATGACAGGGCTGCATGAGGCCTTTGTGAGGCTGCCCCCTACTGTGCTCCGGTGAGGAGCAAAGCTTTTTGCTTTCTGGGGAGAGTGCAAGGGCTGAATAGAGTGAATAGACTTTAGGAGAGAGTGAAGCTCATAGTTGTATGGTGGAGCCCCAATCCCTATGTTAACATTGGTATGTATTCCCTGCAGTCCTCCCTCAATACCAACACGCGCGCGCGCACACCCCAGACCGATATATGGATGGCTGTTGCTGCTGCCCAAAGATTCGGCTGGCTCTTACCTTTAAGCTTGCTGATCAGCTCTCTGTGCGTGGGCAATACAGGCCCTGTTTTAATACCACACACACATAGCAAGACCCTTCCTCTTTGGCAACTGATCTGTCACATAGATACTGTGCTTCTCACAAGCTGAGGTGTGATCTCTCACTTCTGACTGAGCCTAACCCTCAAGTGTCGCATTGTGAAAGCGCTTGCAGGAATTGCCATCTTGCTGAAAAAGCTAGTTTCCTTGCTATTATCGAGTTGCTTGTCTCTCTCGGTTCCTCTGCCGTTCCCTCCCTTCTTTGGCCCAGTGTATACAGGTTTAAGATTCTTTGGCCTCTCCACATAAAACATGTGGCTTGAACCACCTACCATTCTGGGTGCCCACCTCTGGAGAGTCTCCAATGTGTCTATAACCTACTGAAGTTGTGCCTCTTTAGAAATTGACATAGTACTTCCAATATGGCTGGCACAGTGCAAGAGGACACTCCAGATTAAGTCTGAAGGCATGAAGAGAAGTCTCCAGGTGTGGATTCCATAGGTAAACACATGTCGTCAGAGATCTTCTACTCCACATGATGCACTCTGCCAGAGGAGGTCTACAGAAATTGATGCACTGCTCCAGATGAGGGCTACTGTCATGATGCCTACCTCTAAGGAGCCAGGCCGGGCCCAGCAACCCCAGAGGCAGACATCATTTTCCCCAGGGAAGTCTCAGCGGGCCCAAGTCGGGGCCCTTTGGACTCAGTCCTGGCGCCTTAGGCGCCAGGCTCATAGCGGACCCCAGTCCTGGCGCCTTAGGCGCCAGGCTCATAGAAGAAGATATGTGTTTAAGTGCTTGGGTGCACACTTACCTGATGCAGACCTTGCTGCTTCATCCAGGCCCTCTTGAGGCCTGAATGGGACTACTTAACCTGTAGGACTACTTCACCACCCGGGTGTGGTCGGGGAAGGATACATACCTGATTGGTGGAAGGATACATACCAGGAACTTCTTCCAAGGCTATTTAAACCCCACCCGAACAGCCACACATGCTTCGCGTTGTTCTGCACCTAGCAGCTGGACGCTCACCGTGTCAGCTCCTGCATCCTGACTTCAGCCACGCCTGCCAGCACCCTGGAACAACTGCAAGGGGAGAAAGGAAGAGAATAGGAGAAGAAAAGCCCTTACCTGCTAAATCTGCATCCCGGAGTCATTTCTCCAACGGCCCTGAAAAGGAAGACATCATTTTAAAGGCATTTCGTTTCGATCGCTGCAGCGCTGCATTTTACTCACCTTTGCAAGGCGCTTCCATCTTCAGCAGCGATCTTCCGGATTCAGCTACGCCCCGGCGCCTAGAGGAAAAAAGACAAGAACAAAGGTGAGAGGGAGAAAAGGAATAAGGAAAGCTCAGTTTCCTTTTAAGTCTTACCTGTTGGATTATTCCCACTGCATTTCGGGTCCTGCCGCTTCCTGGCATCTCCGGACCCCGGCCCCTATGGGGAAAAAAGACAAAGACATTGAATGAGCGAATGCAAAGACATTACCTGAGCGCTCATCCAGAACTGTTTCACTTCGGGTTCGGGTCACTTCGGGTCGGCGCCATATCTCCGGCACTCCGAACCCCGGCCCCTAAGGGGAAAAAGACATAAGCATTAGCGCTTGCTGCAATTAGACAACGAACATTAATATTAAGCTTGAACTTTTGAACAGAACTTTTACAGCGCCTTACCTGAACAGTCAAGCTTACCTGAACTCCCATCAATCCTCAATCCATTGAAGTAACTGGGTTTCAACGCGCCCCTGCATCAGAAGCAGGATGGAGAGCTCATCCTTCCAAACCCTAAGGTGAGGCTTCACGGGGAATCGTGGAGGAGGTATCGTGGAGGGTTGGAAGGGAGTGGGAGGCTTGAGCATTGTTCCACAGTTGGTAATACTCCCTTTTCACGCACAGGAGGGTATCCAACGAGCCAGGGAAGCCAGAATAGAGGGGCCCTTCCTGTCCATCTTCAGAGTTCTGCGCCTTCGACGCCGCGCCTCCGTGGGAACCAGGTGAGCGTTACAGAACGCGAAGCCTTACCACAATTTCCCACCTGGGCGCTATGGAGACTTCCGAGACAGATCAGCTGGCCCATCTTTTAGGGGAATTACGGGCAGAAGTGCACTCAGCCCGCCAGGAGACTAATGCTCTCAGAAGGGAACTAATCCTATCCAAGGAAAGAACTGATGATCTGGCCAAAAGGTTATTGCAGGGCCAGGCAGAGCACACTCCTTTACCTGTTTCCGGAGATATTTCTACAACAATGGGTTTGAATAACCCGGTACAAATCAATCTACCTGGACACATGCCTTTGGCCCCGCCGGAACGTTTTGCGGGGGATCCCAAGAAATATGCCGTTTTTATGAACCAATGCCGTTTACACTTTTTAGGCAGGCCCGGGGCCTTCCCAAACGACCAGACCAAAGTAGCCTTTGTACTATCTTACCTCAGTGGCTGTGCTGCCGATTGGTCTATTCCATTGGTAAATCAGGATGATCCCATTCTCCGGGATTTCCAGGGCTTCCAGGCCAGCATGGAAAGATTGTTCGCTCGACACTCGCAGGGACAGGCCCTTGACAACGAACTGCTATCCTTACGACAAGGTAATCAGGATCTTTTGTCCTATATCGCCACCTTTAATAGACTAGTTGTGGAAACCGGATGGCCTGAAAATAAAAGGATCACATTGTTTCATCGAGGCCTGCGCGGAGAGCTTAAAGATGTTATAGCTCAGATAGTAGATCCACCCCAGGCCTGCGCAGACTACATAGACTTAGTGGTTCAACTTGATCACAGACTTCAAAATAGAAAAGCAGATCGGCTCAAGTATGAAACCAGAGTACCTATCAAGACCCACGTTAACTCCAAGAGTACTGACGTTTCCGAACCTATGCAAATTGGCAGTGTTAAAGGACCATTAACGCAGAAGGAACGAGAGAGAAGGCGACAAATGCAACTTTGTCTGTATTGCGGAACTTCCGGTCACTTTCTTCAAAGTTGTCCAGTTAAACCACCCAAGAAGGTGGTTGGAGCCACTGATAACGAGTTATTGACACCTGGTTCGGGAAACGACCTAGCCCGACAAGCGTAGGGGTCCGCTTGCCGAGCTTGAAAACAAACTCTTTGACCTCGCATTTTGTCATGCCAATGGTGCTTGTGAACCCAAAACAGCCTCGCAGTTGCATGCTATAAAAGCATACATAGACAGTGGAGCTATTGGAAATTACATAGACCGTGAATTGGCTTCCAGGATTAAGCTTCCTCTCCGCCCGAAAGTAACCCAAGATGTAATTACTACAGTTGATGGAACCGAAATAGCCTCAGGGCCTGTAACGCATTCCACAGTTGAAATCAGTCTGGTGGGTCAGGACGGACATCGGGAAGCAATCGTGTTTGATGTGATCAAGGCCCCACAATTTCAAGTACTTCTTGGAATCCCTTGGTTAGAAACACATAATCCGAGAATAGACTGGCGAGCAAAGAAGATAACTTTTCCTGATTGTGAACCAACCTGTTACCCAAGGAATCCAGCTATGGGTCTAGCCTCTGTAACTTCCACCCCTGTACAGCTACCATCTGAATACCAAGAATTCCAAGACGTTTTTCAGAAAGAGCAGGCTAACACCTTACCTCCCCATCGATCTTACGATTGCCAAATCGACTTGGTACCCAATGCACAACTACCTTGTAGTAGGATTTATGCTCTTACTGAACCTGAGAACCTGCATTTGCGCCAGTATTTGGATCAATACCTGGCCAATGGTTTCATTCGCCCATCAAAGTCACCAGTCTCTTCCGCTTTGTTCTTCGTACCTAAAAAGGAAGGAGACCTTAGGGCCTGTATTGACTACCGCGCCCTAAATCAGATAACGATTAAGAATCGTTACCCGTTGCCCCTGATACCTGAGCTTATCGACCAAGTAAAAGATGCTCGTGTGTACACCAAGCTAGATCTCCGAGGAGCTTACCACCTGGTACGTATAAAAGAGGGCGACGAGTGGAAGACTGCATTCCGCACCAAATTTGGGCTCTTCGAATATCAAGTAATGCCCTTCGGTTTGTGCAACGCACCTGCCGCCTTTCAGTACTTCATGAATGATGTTCTTCGGGAACTTATCGATGTTTGTGTCATTGTTTATATTGACGACATCCTGGTGTATTCCTCCTCAGAATCTGATCACAGAAACCATGTTAGGGCAGTTCTTGAGAAATTGCGCCAGCACAAATTATTTGCCAAGCTCGAAAAATGCGTTTTTCATACCACAGAAGTGGAGTTTCTCGGATTCATCCTGACACCTCAAGGAATCCGAATGGACTCGCGGAAAGTGGACGCCATTCTCAAATGGCCATCTCCTAGCTCTGTGAAGGGAGTGCAAAGCATGCTTGGCTTTGCCAATTTCTATCGAAGGTTCATCCCGGAATTTTCTCGAACTGTTCAACCAATCACAGCTCTCCTAAAGAAAAATAAACGCTTTGAATGGACTCTTGAGGCTGAACAAGCCTTTCAGGAGCTGAAAACCAAATTCACCTCTGCACCTGTATTGAAGCACCCGCGCCCAGATCTCCCTTACATCGTGGAAACCGATGCATCCAATTCGGCCATGGGAGCTGTCCTGTCGCAAAGAGACCCAGAAACTAACCAACTACACACTGTAGCCTTTTGGTCCAGAAAATTCTCTCCACCTGAACTCAATTACGCAATTACCGACAAAGAACTACTGGCTATTAAATCAGCTTTCAAGGCTTGGCGTCACTATCTTCTCGGTGCAAGACACACCATCACCGTAATTACGGACAACAGAAATTTGCAGTATTTAAAGACGGCCAAAGCTCAATCTTCGCGACAACTCCGATGGGCTTTATTCTTTGCGGAATTTGATTTTGTAATTACCTATCGCCCTGGCTGCAAGAATGGTAAGGCAGATGCCTTATCCCGGATAGGCATGGAAGAACCCAATTCGAGTTTAGAACCTGTGCCAATCATACCGGAACAAAGAATTCTGGGCTTGACTTCATTGCAAACCATTGAGGACATCCAAGCTCAAGTAAAACAGCTTTTTGACTCTTCTGCCTTACTGGATTGGAGTCAAAAGGGTCCTCACTACACCGTTAAGGATGATTTACCCTACTTCCAAGAGCGGTTATTTCTGCCAAGTAAAGAATTGCAGGAACTTGTCATTACCCGTCATCATGAATCATTAATGGAAGGACACCCCGGTATCGCGAAAACAGAAGAAAAGATCAAACGCCACTTCTGGTGGCCTTCTTGGAGAAAAGACATAAAGTCATTTGTGTTGTCTTGCGGAATCTGTGCCCAAAATAAGAGTCAAAAGAAAAGGCCAGCCGGCCTACTTCACCAGCACCTTGGCACACCTTGTCAATGGACTTTATAACTGACCTGCCTCCTTGTGGTGGTTACAACACGATTCTCGTAATAGTGGATCTATTCTCCAAAATGGCCCATTTTATCCCTTTAAAAGGATTGCCGTCAGCTTCCACCTTGGCCAAGGAATTTATGGAAAATATAGTGCGGTTACATGGTTTCCCTTCCATATTAGTCTCAGACCGTGGAAGTCAATTTATCTCCCACTTTTGGAAGAAATGTTGCCAACTAGCACAAATAGACGTGCGGTTATCCACCAGCCACCACCCCCAGACCGACGGACAAACCGAGAGAACCAATCAGACTCTCGAGCAATATCTGCGGTGCATGTTACACCAATCCGAGTTGAATTGGAAGGACATCCTTTGGATTGCAGAATATGCATACAACAATTCAGTGCATTCTGGAACCGGACAGACTCCTTTTTATACCCTGTATGGTCACCATCCTCGGACCTCTGACCTAGATCCACCTCTGACCCTGGAGATGCCTGCACTAAATCACCTACATTCCACAATAACCCAAGCCTTCAAAGAAGCTACAACCCACTTACAGCAAGCCAAGAAAAAGTATAAAGAAAACGCTGATTTGCACCGAAGTAAAACTCCTCCTTACCAAGTAGGAGATCAGGTATGGCTAGCAACTAAACATCTACCCCTCAAGGGTCAGCGAACCTTTAATCCCAGATTCATTGGGCCTTACCCCATCAAAGCTATTATCAACCCAGTGGCCTTTAAACTCGATTTACCATCCAACGTGCGGATTCATCCCGTTTTTCACGCATCTCTTCTAAAACCAGTACAACCTGGAACCAGACTGTCTGAGCCCCCAGTCCCTGTCCAAATTGATGGAGAATTAGAATTCGAAGTGAAAGACATTTTAGATTCCAAGATAGTTAAGTCGAAACTCTTCTATCTTGTTGATTGGAAAGGATATGGACCTCAGGAAAGATCTTGGGAACCCAGTAACTATGTTCACGCACCACGATTAATTCAAAGATTCCATCGAAGATTCCCGCACAAACCAAAACCCCCGGAGGAAAAGACCTTGGGAGGGGCCATGAGGGGGGGTACTGTCATGATGCCTACCTCTAAGGAGCCAGGCCGGGCCCAGCAACCCCAGAGGCAGACATCATTTTCCCCAGGGAAGTCTCAGCGGGCCCAAGTCGGGGCCCTTTGGACTCAGTCCTGGCGCCTTAGGCGCCAGGCTCATAGCGGACCCCAGTCCTGGCGCCTTAGGCGCCAGGCTCATAGAAGAGGATATGTGTTTAAGTGCTTGGGTGCACACTTACCTGATGCAGACCTTGCTGCTTCATCCAGGCCCTCTTGAGGCCTGAATGGGACTACTTAACCTGTAGGACTACTTCACCACCCGGGTGTGGTCGGGGAAGGATACATACCTGATTGGTGGAAGGATACATACCAGGAACTTCTTCCAAGGCTATTTAAACCCCACCCGAACAGCCACACATGCTTCGCGTTGTTCTGCACCTAGCAGCTGGACGCTCACCGTGTCAGCTCCTGCATCCTGACTTCAGCCACGCCTGCCAGCACCCTGGAACACCTGCAAGGGGAGAAAGGAAGAGAATAGGAGAAGAAAAGCCCTTACCTGCTAAATCTGCATCCCGGAGTCATTTCTCCAACGGCCCTGAAAAGGAAGACATCATTTTAAAGGCATTTCGTTTCGATCGCTGCAGCGCTGCATTTTACTCACCTTTGCAAGGCGCTTCCATCTTCAGCAGCGATCTTCCGGATTCAGCTACGCCCCGGCGCCTAGAGGAAAAAAGACAAGAACAAAGGTGAGAGGGAGAAAAGGAATAAGGAAAGCTCAGTTTCCTTTTAAGTCTTACCTGTTGGATTATTCCCACTGCATTTCGGGTCCTGCCGCTTCCTGGCATCTCCGGACCCCGGCCCCTATGGGGAAAAAAGACAAAGACATTGAATGAGCGAATGCAAAGACATTACCTGAGCGCTCATCCAGAACTGTTTCACTTCGGGTCGGCGCCATATCTCCGGCACTCCGAACCCCGGCCCCTAAGGGGAAAAAGACATAAGCATTAGCGCTTGCTGCAATTAGACAACGAACATTAATATTAAGCTTGAACTTTTGAACAGAACTTTTACAGCGCCTTACCTGAACAGTCAAGCTTACCTGAACTCCCATCAATCCTCAATCCAGTGAAGTAACTGGGTTTCAACGCGCCCCTGCATCAGAAGCAGGATGGAGAGCTCATCCTTCCAAACCCTAAGGTGAGGCTTCACGGGGAATCGTGGAGGAGGTATCGTGGAGGGTTGGAAGGGAGTGGGAGGCTTGAGCATTGTTCCACAGTTGGTAATACTCCCTTTTCACGCACAGGAGGGTATCCAACGAGCCAGGGAAGCCAGAATAGAGGGGCCCTTCCTGTCCATCTTCAGAGTTCTGCGCCTTCGACGCCGCGCCTCCGTGGGAACCAGGTGAGCGTTACAGCTACAGAAATGGATGCACTGCTCCAGATGAGGATTACAGAAATTGATGCACTGCTCAAGATGGGGCCTTCAGAAATGAATGGACTGCTCCAGATGAGGACCACAGAAATGGGTGCACTGTTCCAGATGTGGGCTACAGAAATGAATGCACTGCTCCAGATGAGGACCACATAAATGGATGCACTGCTTCAGATGAGGACTACAGAAATGGATGCACTGCTCCAGATGAGGAGTGCAGAAATGGATGCACTGCTCCAGATGAGGACCACATAAATGGATGCACTGCTTCAGATGAGGACTACAGAAATGGATCCACTGCTCCAGATGAGGCCTACAGAAATGGATGCACTGCTCCAGATGAGGACTACAGAAATAGATGCACTGCTCCAGATGAGGAATACACAAAAAGGATGCACTGCTCCAGATGAGGCCTACAGAAAGTAGGTCATTGCTCCAGATGAGGACTACAGAAATGGATGCGCTGCTCCAGATGCTCTAGATGAGGGCTACAGAAATGGATGCACTGCTCCAGATGTGCGCTACAGAAATGGATGCACTGCTCCAGATGAGGAGTGCAGAAATGGATGCACTGCTCCAGATGAGGACCACATAAAGGGATGCACTGCTTCAGATGAGGACTACAGAAATGGATCCACTGCTTCAGATGAGGCCTACAGAAATGGATGCACTGCTCCAGATGAGGACTACAGAAATAGATGCACTGCTCCAGATGAGGAATACACAAAAAGGATGCACTGCTCCAGATGAGGCCTACAGAAAGTAGGTCATTGCTCCAGATGAGGACTACAGAAATGGATGTACTGCTCCAGATGAGGACTACAGAAATGAATGCATTGCTCCAGGTGCGGCCTACAGAAATGAATGCATTGCTCCAGATGAGGACTTCAGAAATGGATGCACTGCTTCAGATGAGGACTACAGAAATGGATGCACTGCTTCAGATGAGGACTACAGAAATGGGTGCTCTGCTCCAGATAATGTCTACAGAAATGAAAGCATTTCTCCAGATGAGGGCTACAGAAATGGATGCACTGCTCCAGATGAGGACTATAGAAATGGATGCACTGCTCCAAATGAGGACTACAGAAATGGATGCACTGCTCCAGATGAGGACTACAGAAATAGATGCACTGCTCCAGATGAGGTCTACAAAAAAAGGATGCACTGCTCCAGATGCAGCCTACAGAAATGAATGCATTGATCCAGATGAGGACTACAGAAATGGATGCACGCTCCAGATGAGGACTACAGAAATTGATGCACTGCTCCAAATGAGGACTACAGAAATGTATGCACTGCTCCAGATGAGGACTACATAAATAGATGCACTGCTCCAGATGAGGCCTCAGAAATGGATGGCCTGCTCCAGATGAGGACTACAGAAAAAGATGAACTGCTCCAGATGAGGACTACAAAAAAGGATGCAGTGCTCCAGATGAGGCCTACAGAACTGAATGCATTGCTCCAGATGAGGACTACAGAAATGGATGCAATGCTCCAGATGAGGACTACGGAAATAGATGCACTGCTCCAAATGAGGACTACAGAAATTGATGCACTGCTCCAGATGAGGACTACAGAAATAGATGCACTGCTCCAGATGAGAACTACAGAAATGGATGCACTGTTCCAGGTCAGGACCACAGAAATTGATGCACTGTTCCAAATGAGGCTTACAGAAATGAATGCATTGCTCCGGATGAGGACTACAGAAATGGATGCACTGCTCCAGGTGAGGACTACAGAAATAGATGCACTGCTCCAAATGAGGACTACGAAATGGATGCACTGTTCCAGGTCAGGACTACAGAAATGGATACACTGCTCCAGGTGAGGACTACAAAAAATGGATGCACTGCTCCAGATGAGCTCTACAGAAATGGATGCACTGCTCCAGGTGAGGCCAACATAAATGAATGCACTGCTCCAGATGAGGACTACAGAAATGGATGCACTGCTCCAGATGAGGACTACAGAAATTGATGCACTGCTCCAAATGAGGACTACAGAAATGGATGCACTGCTCCAGATGCGGCCTACAGAAATGAATGCATTGCTCCAGATGAGGACTAGAGAAATGGATGCACTGCTCCAGATGAGGACTACAGAAATGGATGCACTGCTCCACATGAGGTCTGCAGAAATTGATGCACTGCTCCAGATGAGGACTACAGAAATGTATGCACTGTTCCAGTTCAGGACTACAGAAATGGATGCACTGTTTCAGGTGAGGACTACAGAAATGGATGCACTGCTCCAGGTGAGGACTACAAAATAGATGCACTGTTCCAGGTCATGACTACAGAAATGGATGCACTGTTCCAGGTGAGGTCTACAGAAATGAATGCACTGCTCCGGATGAGGACTACAGAAATGGATGCACTGCTCCAGATGAGACCTACAGAAATGGATGCACTGTTCCAGGTGAGGTCTACAGAAATGAATGCACTGCTCCAGGTGAGGCCTACAGAAATGGGTGCACTGCTCCAGGTGAGGACTACAGAAATGGATGCACTGCTCCAGATGAGGACTACAAAAAAGAATGCACTGCTCCAGATGAGGCCTACAGAACTGAATGCACTTCTCCATATGAGGACTACAGAAATGGATGCACTGCTCCAGATGAGGACTACAGAAATGGATGCACTGCTCCAGGTGAGAACTACAGAACTGAATGCACTGTTCCAGGTGAGGTCTACAGAAATGAATGCACTGCTCCAGGTGAGGCCTACAGAAATGGGTGCACTGCTCCAGGTGAGGACTACAGAAATGGATGCACTGCTCCAGATGAGGACTACAAAAAAGGATGCACTGCTCCAGATGAGGCCTACAGAACTGGATGCACTTCTCCATATGAGGACTACAGAAATGGATGCACTGCGCCAGATGAGGACTACAGAAATGGATGCACTGCTCCAGGTGAGAACTACAGAACTGAATGCACTGCTCCAGGTGAGGACTACAGAAATGAATGCATTGCTCCAGATGCGGCCTACAGAAATGAAAGCATTGCTCCAGATGAGGACTAGAGAAATGGATGCACTGCTCCAGATGAGGACTACAGAAATGGATGCACTGCTCCACATGAGGACTACAGAAATAGATGCACTGCTCCAGGTGAGAACTACAGAACTTAATGCACTGCTCCAGGTGAGGACTACAGAAATGAATGCATTGCTCCAGATGCGGCCTACGGAAATGAATGCATTGCTCCAGATGAGGACTAGAGAAATGGATGCACTGCTCCAGATGAGGACTACAGAAATGGATGCACTGCTCCACATGAGGTCTGCAGAAATTGATGCACTGCTCCAGATGAGGACTACAAAAAAGGATGCACTGCTCCAGATGAGGCCTACAGAACTGAATGCAATGCTCCAGATGAGGACTACAGAAATGGATGCACTGCTCCAGATGAGGACTACAGAAATGGATGCACTGCGCCAGATGAGGACTACATAAATGGATGCACTGCTCCAGGTGAGAACTACAGAACTGAATGCACTGCTCCAGGTGAGGACTACAGAAATGAATGCACTGCTCCCGATGAGGACTACAGAAATGGATGTACTGCTCCAGATAAGGTCTACAGAAATGGATGCACTGCTCCAGATGAGGCCTACAGAAATGAATGCATTGCTCCCAATGAGGACTACAGAAATGGATGCACTGCTCCAGATGAGGACTACACAAAAAGGATGCACTGCTCCAGATGAGGCCTACAGAAATGAGTGCATTGCTCCAGATGAGGACTATAGAAATGGATGTACTGCTCCAGATGAGGACTACAGAAATTAATGCATTGCTCCAGATGAGGACTACAGAAATGGATGTACTGCTCCAGATGACGACTACAGAAATGAATGCATTGCTCCAGATGCGGCCTACAGAAATGAATGCGTTGCTCCAGATGAGGACTTCAGAAATGGATACACTGCTTCAGGTGAGGACTACAGAAATGGATAAACTGCTTCAGATGAGGACTACAGAAATGGGTGCTCTGCTCCAGATAATGTCTACAGAAATGAAAGCATTTCTTCAGATGAGGACTACAGAAATGGATTTACTGCTCCCGATGAGGACTATAGAAATGGATGCACTGCTCCAAATGAGGACTACAGAAATGGATGCACTGCTCCAGATGAGGACTACATAAATAGATGCACTGCTCCAGATGAGGACGACAAAAACGGATGCACTGCTCCAGATGCAGCCTACAGAAATGAATGCATTGCTCCAGATGAGGACTACAGAAATTGATGCACTGCTCCAAATGAGGACTACAGAAATGTATGCAATGCTCCAGATGAGGACTACATAAATAGATTCTCCAGATGAGGACTACAGAAATGGATGTACTGCTCCAGATGAGGACTACAAAAAAAGGATGCAGTGCTCCAGATGAGGCCTACAGAACTGAATGCATTGCTCCAGGTGAGGACTACAGAAATGGATGCACTGCTCCAGATGAGGACTACAGAAATAGATGCACTGCTCCAAATGAGGACTACAGAAATTGATGCACTGCTCCAGATGAGGACTACAGAAATAGATGCACTGCTCCAGATGGGAACTACAGAAATGGATGCACTGTTCCAGGTCAGGACCACAGAAATCGATGCACTGTTCCAGATGAGGCTTACAGAAATGAATGAATTGCTCCAGATGAGGACTACAGAAATGGATGCACTGCTCCAGGTGAGGACTACAGAAATTGATGCACTGTTCCAGATGAGGCTTACAGAAATGAATGAATTGCTCCAGATGAGGACTACAGAAATGGATGCACTGCTCCAGGTGAGGACTACAGAAATGGACGCACTGCTCCAGATGAGGACTACAGAAATAGATGCACTGCTCCAGATGAGGACTACAGAAATGGATGCACTGTTCCAGGTCAGGACTACAGAAATGGAGGCACTGCTCCAGGTAAGGACTACAAAAAATGGATGCACTGCTCCAGATGAGCTCTACAGAAATGGATGCACTGCTCCAGAGGAGGCCTACATAAATGAATGCACTGCTCCAGATGAGGACTACAGATATGGATGCACTGCTTCAGATGAGGACTACAGAAATGGATGCACTGCTCCAAATGAGGACTACAGAAATGGATGCACTGCTCCAGATGAGGCCTACAGAAATGAATGCATTGCTCCAGATGAGGACTAGAGAAATTGATGCACTGCTCAAGATGAGGACTACAGAAATGGATGCACTTCTCCAGATGAGCTCTACAGAAATGGATGCATTGCTCCAGATGAGGCCTACATAAATGAGTGCACTGCTCCAGATGAGGACTACAGAAATGGATGCACTGCTCCAGATGAGGACTACAGAAATTGATGCACTGCTCCAAATGAGGACTAGAGAAATGGATGCACTGCTCCAGATGAGGACTACAGAAATTGATGCACTTCTCCACATGAGGTCTGCAGAAATTGATGCACTGCTCCAGATGAGGACTACAGAAATGGATGCACTGCTCCAGATGAGGACTACATGAATGTATGCACTGTTCCAGGTCAGGACTACAGAAATGGATGCACTGCTCCAGATGCAGCCTACAGAAATGAATGCATTGATCCAGATGAGGACTACAGAAATGGATGCACGCTCCAGATGAGGACTACAGAAATTGATGCACTGCTCCAAATGAGGACTACAGAAATGTATGCACTGCTCCAGATGAGGACTACATAAATAGATGCACTGCTCCAGATGAGGCCTCAGAAATGGATGGCCTGCTCCAGATGAGGACTACAGAAAAAGATGAACTGCTCCAGATGAGGACTACAAAAAAGGATGCAGTGCTCCAGATGAGGCCTACAGAATTGAATGCATTGCTCCAGATGAGGACTACAGAAATGGATGCAATGCTCCAGATGAGGACTACGGAAATAGATGCACTGCTCCAAATGAGGACTACAGAAATTGATGCACTGCTCCAGATGAGGACTACAGAAATAGATGCACTGCTCCAGATGAGAACTACAGAAATGGATGCACTGTTCCAGGTCAGGACCACAGAAATTGATGCACTGTTCCAAATGAGGCTTACAGAAATGAATGCATTGCTCCGGATGAGCACTACAGAAATGGATGCACTGCTCCAGGTGAGGCCAACATAAATGAATGCACTGCTCCAGATGAGGACTACAGAAATGGATGCACTGCTCCAGATGAGGACTACAGAAATTGATGCACTGCTCCAAATGAGGACTACAGAAATGGATGCACTGCTCCAGATGCGGCCTACAGAAATGAATGCATTGCTCCAGATGAGGACTAGAGAAATGGATGCACTGCTCCAGATGAGGACTACAGAAATAGATGCACTGCTCCACATGAGGTCTGCAGAAATTGATGCACTGCTCCAGATGAGGACTACAGAAATGTATGCACTGTTCCAGTTCAGGACTACAGAAATGGATGCACTGTTTCAGGTGAGGACTACAGAAATGGATGCACTGCTCCAGGTGAGGACTACAAAATGGATGCACTGTTCCAGGTCATGACTACAGAAATGGATGCACTGTTCCAGGTGAGGTCTACAGAAATGAATGCACTGCTCCGGATGAGGACTACAGAAATGGATGCACTGCTCCAGATGAGACCTACAGAAATGGATGCACTGTTCCAGGTGAGGTCTACAGAAATGGATGCACTGCTCCAGGTGAGGACTACAGAAATGGACGCACTGCTCCAGATGAGGACTACAGAAATAGATGCACTGCTCCAGATGAGGACTACAGAAATGGATGCACTGTTCCAGGTCAGGACTACAGAAATGGAGGCACTGCTCCAGGTAAGGACTACAAAAAATGGATGCACTGCTCCAGATGAGCTCTACAGAAATGGATGCACTGCTCCAGAGGAGGCCTACATAAATGAATGCACTGCTCCAGATGAGGACTACAGATATGGATGCACTGCTTCAGATGAGGACTACAGAAATGGATGCACTGCTCCAAATGAGGACTACAGAAATGGATGCACTGCTCCAGATGAGGCCTACAGAAATGAATGCATTGCTCCAGATGAGGACTAGAGAAATTGATGCACTGCTCAAGATGAGGACTACAGAAATGGATGCACTTCTCCAGATGAGCTCTACAGAAATGGATGCATTGCTCCAGATGAGGCCTACATAAATGAGTGCACTGCTCCAGATGAGGACTACAGAAATGGATGCACTGCTCCAGATGAGGACTACAGAAATTGATGCACTGCTCCAAATGAGGACTAGAGAAATGGATGCACTGCTCCAGATGAGGACTACAGAAATTGATGCACTGCTCCACATGAGGTCTGCAGAAATTGATGCACTGCTCCAGATGAGGACTACAGAAATGGATGCACTGCTCCAGATGAGGACTACATGAATGTATGCACTGTTCCAGGTCAGGACTACAGAAATGGATGCACTGCTCCAGATGCAGCCTACAGAAATGAATGCATTGATCCAGATGAGGACTACAGAAATGGATGCACGCTCCAGATGAGGACTACAGAAATTGATGCACTGCTCCAAATGAGGACTACAGAAATGTATGCACTGCTCCAGATGAGGACTACATAAATAGATGCACTGCTCCAGATGAGGCCTCAGAAATGGATGGCCTGCTCCAGATGAGGACTACAGAAAAAGATGAACTGCTCCAGATGAGGACTACAAAAAAGGATGCAGTGCTCCAGATGAGGCCTACAGAATTGAATGCATTGCTCCAGATGAGGACTACAGAAATGGATGCAATGCTCCAGATGAGGACTACGGAAATAGATGCACTGCTCCAAATGAGGACTACAGAAATTGATGCACTGCTCCAGATGAGGACTACAGAAATAGATGCACTGCTCCAGATGAGAACTACAGAAATGGATGCACTGTTCCAGGTCAGGACCACAGAAATTGATGCACTGTTCCAAATGAGGCTTACAGAAATGAATGCATTGCTCCGGATGAGCACTACAGAAATGGATGCACTGCTCCAGGTGAGGCCAACATAAATGAATGCACTGCTCCAGATGAGGACTACAGAAATGGATGCACTGCTCCAGATGAGGACTACAGAAATTGATGCACTGCTCCAAATGAGGACTACAGAAATGGATGCACTGCTCCAGATGCGGCCTACAGAAATGAATGCATTGCTCCAGATGAGGACTAGAGAAATGGATGCACTGCTCCAGATGAGGACTACAGAAATAGATGCACTGCTCCACATGAGGTCTGCAGAAATTGATGCACTGCTCCAGATGAGGACTACAGAAATGTATGCACTGTTCCAGTTCAGGACTACAGAAATGGATGCACTGTTTCAGGTGAGGACTACAGAAATGGATGCACTGCTCCAGGTGAGGACTACAAAATGGATGCACTGTTCCAGGTCATGACTACAGAAATGGATGCACTGTTCCAGGTGAGGTCTACAGAAATGAATGCACTGCTCCGGATGAGGACTACAGAAATGGATGCACTGCTCCAGATGAGACCTACAGAAATGGATGCACTGTTCCAGGTGAGGTCTACAGAAATGAATGCACTGCTCCAGGTGAGGCCTACAGAAATGGGTGCACTGCTCCAGGTGAGGACTACAGAAATGGATGCACTGCTCCAGATGAGGACTACAAAAAAGGATGCACTGCTCCAGATGAGGCCTACAGAACTGAATGCACTTCTCCATATGAGGACTACAGAAATGGATGCACTGCTCCAGATGAGGACTACAGAAATGGATGCACTGCGCCAGATGAGGACTACAGAAATGGATGCACTGCTCCAGGTGAGAACTACAGAACTGAATGCACTGTTCCAGGTGAGGTCTACAGAAATGAATGCACTGCTCCAGGTGAGGCCTACAGAAATGGGTGCACTGCTCCAGGTGAGGACTACAGAAATGGATGCACTGCTCCAGATGAGGACTACAAAAAAGGATGCACTGCTCCAGATGAGGCCTACAGAACTGAATGCACTTCTCCATATGAGGACTACAGAAATGGATGCACTGCGCCAGATGAGGACTACAGAAATGGATGCACTGCTCGAGATTAGAACTACAGAACTGAATGCACTGCTCCAGGTGAGGACTACAGAAATGAATGCATTGCTCCAGATGCGGCCTACAGAAATGAATGCATTGCTCCAGATGAGGACTAGAGAAATGGATGCACTGCTCCAGATGAGGACTACAGAAATGGATGCACTGCTCCACATGAGGACTACAGAAATAGATGCACTGCTCCAGGTGAGAACTACAGAACTGAATGCACTGCTCCAGGTGAGGACTACAGAAATGAATGCATTGCTCCAGATGCGGCCTACGGAAATGAATGCATTGCTCCAGATGAGGACTAGAGAAATGGATGCACTGCTCCAGATGAGGACTACAGAAATGGATGCACTGCTCCACATGAGGTCTGCAGAAATTGATGCACTGCTCCAGATGAGGACTACAAAAAAGGATGCACTGCTCCAGATGAGGCCTACAGAACTGAATGCACTTCTCCATATGAGGACTACAGAAATGGATGCACTGCTCCAGATGAGGACTACAGAAATGGATGCACTGCGCCAGATGAGGACTACAGAAATGGATGCACTGCTCCAGGTGAGAACTACAGAACTGAATGCACTGCTCCAGGTGAGGACTACAGAAATGAATGCACTGCTCCCGATGAGGACTACAGAAATGGATGTACTGCTCCAGATAAGGTCTACAGAAATGGATGCACTGCTCCAGATGAGGCCTACAGAAATGAATGCATTGCTCCCAATGAGGACTACAGAAATGGATGCACTGCTCCAGATGAGGACTACACAAAAAGGATGCACTGCTCCAGATGAGGCCTACAGAAATGAGTGCATTGCTCCAGATGAGGACTACAGAAATGGATGTACTGCTCCAGATGAGGACTACAGAAATTAATGCATTGCTCCAGATGAGGACTACAGAAATGGATGTACTGCTCCAGATGACGACTACAGAAATGAATGCATTGCTCCAGATGCGGCCTACAGAAATGAATGCGTTGCTCCAGATGAGGACTTCAGAAATGGATACACTGCTTCAGGTGAGGACTACAGAAATGGATAAACTGCTTCAGATGAGGACTACAGAAATGGGTGCTCTGCTCCAGATAATGTCTACAGAAATGAAAGCATTTCTTCAGATGAGGACTACAGAAATGGATTTACTGCTCCCGATGAGGACTATAGAAATGGATGCACTGCTCCAAATGAGGACTACAGAAATGGATGCACTGCTCCAGATGAGGACTACATAAATAGATGCACTGCTCCAGATGAGGACGACAAAAACGGATGCACTGCTCCAGATGCAGCCTACAGAAATGAATGCATTGCTCCAGATGAGGACTACAGAAATTGATGCACTGCTCCAAATGAGGACTACAGAAATGTATGCACTGCTCCAGATGAGGACTACATAAATAGATTCTACAGATGAGGACTACAGAAATGGATGTACTGCTCCAGATGAGGACTACAAAAAAAGGATGCAGTGCTCCAGATGAGGCCTACAGAACTGAATGCATTGCTCCAGGTGAGGACTACAGAAATGGATGCACTGCTCCAGATGAGGACTACAGAAATAGATGCACTGCTCCAAATGAGGACTACAGAAATTGATGCACTGCTCCAGATGAGGACTACAGAAATAGATGCAGTGCTCCAGATGGGAACTACAGAAATGGATGCACTGTTCCAGGTCAGGACCACAGAAATCGATGCACTGTTCCAGATGAGGCTTACAGAAATGAATGAATTGCTCCAGATGAGGACTACAGAAATGGATGCACTGCTCCAGGTGAGGACTACAGAAATTGATGCACTGTTCCAGATGAGGCTTACAGAAATGAATGAATTGCTCCAGATGAGGACTACAGAAAAGGATGCACTGCTCCAGGTGAGGACTACAGAAATGGACGCACTGCTCCAGATGAGGACTACAGAAATAGATGCACTGCTCCAGATGACGACTACAGAAATGGATGCACTGTTCCAGGTCAGGACTACAGAAATGGAGGCACTGCTCCAGGTAAGGACTACAAAAAATGGATGCACTGCTCCAGATGAGCTCTACAGAAATGGATGCACTGCTCCAGAGGAGGCCTACATAAATGAATGCAATGCTCCAGATGAGGACTACAGATATGGATGCACTGCTTCAGATGAGGACTACAGAAATGGATGCACTGCTCCAAATGAGGACTACAGAAATGGATGCACTGCTCCAGATGAGGCCTACAGAAATGAATGCATTGCTCCAGGTGAGGACTAGAGAAATTGATGCACTGCTCAAGATGAGGACTACAGAAATGGATGCACTGCTCCAGATGAGCTCTACAGAAATGGATGCATTGCTCCAGATGAGGCCTACATAAATGAGTGCACTGCTCCAGATGAGGACTACAGAAATGGATGCACTGCTCCAGATGAGGACTACAGAAATTGATGCACTGCTCCAAATGAGGACTAGAGAAATGGATGCACTGCTCCAGATGAGGACTACAGAAATTGATGCACTGCTCCACATGAGGTCTGCAGAAATTGATGCACTGCTCCAGATGAGGACTACAGAAATGGATGCACTGCTCCAGATGAGGACTACATGAATGTATGCACTGTTCCAGGTCAGGACTACAGAAATGGATGCACTGTTCCAGGTGAGGACTACAGAAATGGATGCACTGCTCCAGGTGAGGACTACAGAAATGGATGCACTGTTCCAGGTGAGGTCTACAGAAATGAATGCACTGCTCCAGATGAGGACTACAGAAATGGATGTACTGTTCCAGGTAAGGTCTACAGAAATGAATGCACTGCTCCAGGTGAGGCCTACAGAAATGGATGCACTGCTCCAGGTGAGGACTACAGAAATGGATGCACTGCTCCAGATGAGGACTAAAAAAAGGATGCACTGCTCCAGATGAGGCCTACAGAACTGAATGCACTCCTCCATATGAGGATTACAGAAATGGATGCACTGCTCCAGATGAGGCCTACCAAAATGGATGCACTGCTCCAAGTGAGGACTACAGAAATGGATGTACTGCTCCAGATGAGGACTACGAAATGGATGCACTGCTCCAGGTTAGGCCTACTGAAATTTATGCACTGCTCCAGGTGAGGACTACAGAAATGGATGCACTGCTCCAGATGAGGACTACAGAAATAGATGCACTGCTCCAGATGAGAACTACAGAAATGGATGCACTGTTTCAGGTCAGGACCACAGAAATTGATGCACTGTTCCAGATGAGGCTTACAGAAATGAATGCATTGCTCCAGATGAGGACTACAGAAATGGATGCACTGCTCCAGGTGAGGACTACAGAAATGGATGCACTGCTCCAGATGAGGACTACAGAAATAGATGCACTGCTCCAGATGAGGACTACAGAAATGGATGCACTGTTCCAGGTCAGGACTACAGAAATGGATGCACTGCTCCAGGTAAGGACTACAAAAAATGGATGCACTGCTCCAGATGAGCTCTACAGAAATGGATGCACTGCTCCAGAGGAGGCCTACATAAATGAATGCACTGCTCCAGATGAGGACTACAGATATGGATGCACTGCTCCAGATGAGGACTACAGAAATGGATGCACTGCTCCAAATGAGGACTACAGAAATGGATGCACTGCTCCAGATGAGGCCTACAGAAATGAATGCATTGCTCCAGATGAGGACTAGAGAAATGGATGCACTGCTCAAGATGAGGACTACAGAAATGGATGCACTGCTCCAGATGAGCTCTACAGAAATGGATGCACTGCTCCAGATGAGGCCTACATGAATGAATGCACTGCTCCAGATGAGGACTACAGAAATGGATGCACTGCTCCAGATGAGGACTAAAGAAATGGATGCACTGCTCCAAATGAGGACTAGAGAAATGGATGCACTGCTCCAGATGAGGACTACAGAAATGGATGCACTGCTCCACATGAGGTCTGCAGAAATGGATACACTGCTCCAGGTGAGGACTACAGAAATGGATGCACTGCTCCAGATGGGGACTAGAGAAATGGATGCACTGCTCAAGATGAGGACTACAGAAATGAATGCGTTGCTCCAGATGAGGACTTCAGAAATGGATACACTGCTTCAGGTGAGGACTACAGAAATGGATGCACTGCTCCAGATGGGGACTAGAGAAATGGATGCACTGCTCAAGATGAGGACTACAGAAATGGATGCACTGCTCCTGATGAGCTCTACAGAAATGGATGCACTGCTCCAGGTGAGGACTACAGAAATGGATGCACAGTTCCAGGTGAGGTCTACAGAAATGAATGCACTGCTCCGGATGAGGACTACAGAAATGGATGTACTGCTCCAGATGAGGCCTACAGAAATGGATGCACTGTTCCAGGTAAGGTCTACAGAAATGGATGCACTGCTCCAGATGAGGCCTACCAAAATGGATGCACTGCTCCAGGTGAGGACTACAGAAATGGATGCACTGCTCCAGATAAGGTCTACAGAATGTTCAAATTGATACCACGGAAACAGGACAACAACCCTCTAGAATATGAACCACCGAGAAATGCACAACATGTGCCCAGTGAGACTTTTTTATTTTCACTTGAAATTCAAATCTCCCACACAAAAATACAAAAACCGTAATACATTTCAGAAAATAAAATATAAATCCCTGGCAATAAATACTCCACAAACAATGAAGAGCAAAATGATTATATTCAAAGTTAACCTATTTGTTCAAACCTTCTCGAGATGTGGCATATTTACCCCATATGCTTAGAAACGTGCATAATATACTCAGGCGTCTCTCTCCATTCTTCTATCATTACAATTATCAATGTTTCCAATTTATAGGAAAATTGGCACCTATCAATTATTGTAAAACAATGTTATTCCCTGTATTCGTGTAGTTCTTGGAAGCAGTCACTTAATTGTGCAGTGAATTTTCTATGAATCGTTACAGAAAATGTGTTGCGCTTGCTTTTTGCACTTCTTGCCACAAAGACATGACCATTGTGGAATAAACATGAACTATGAACCCATGCTCTCTCCTGAAACTTACATCGCCAAAATATAATTAGTCCCGGTGGAACAGCTCAGAGTCCAATGTAACAAAAAAAAAGAAACGAAAATTGGATCCTCCTCAAATGTGCACCAATTGGGTTCACAGATATCATTTTTCACAATCGCGGGCAGATATTTGCTGAAATCTCTTTATCCTCTGACATCCATTTGGTCATCGTGTATGGGATAATGTACCCACTACCATACATTATCAGGACATTTCAAGTCACAGAGGAGTTTTATGACCAAATAGAGTTCCTTTATAGGGTCACGAAATTCCAAGTTGACCTGCAATATCCTCCCTTGCACCTGCCCTACTGCAATAATGCGCTGTAATCAATGCAAGGTCCATCCCTGTGCACACCCTCGACATACATGATCTTATCACCACCCTAGCCCTCCACATCCTAGCAACCATAGAAAAGTGGTTACATGCCGCATATGGTCCTGCCCTCTCTGTGGCCCTTCCACAGGAATACTCCATCTTCCGCCCTGACAGAGCGAATGCCAAAGGCGGAGAAGTAGTACTCATAGCAACAGACTCACTCCCCATTAGAGAGCTGAACTCCACCCTGGCCGACAACTGCGACATACTGTCAGTTAAATTGACCCCCTCAGATTCTGTCACCATCACTCTTCACACCATTTACTGCCCTCTGGGGCCAGTCACGCCCTTTGAAGAGAACCTTTTACACATCCTGGGTGCCCACATTAAGCCTTCTCCTAAATCTTTTTTCCTGGGAGACTTCAACCGAGAATACAATGGGCCTCATTACGACCCTGGCGCTAAGTGGTTAACGGTGCCGTAAAAGGCTGCAGCGCCGTTAACCACTTAGCGCCTTACTACGAGGTCCCTTTGTGGGACCCGACCTTAACGGCTGGTCTGGACCAGCCGTTAAAGTAGGGACCCGCAAAGGGACCTTGCACGCAATTACGGTACCGCAATTTGCGGTACCGTAATTGCCGCCTCCCGCATTCCCATTGAGCCCTATGGGGCAAAAATGGGAATGGGGAAGGGCCATGGGGAAATGGGGAAATACCGCCCCGCCAACCTTGGAATGGGGCGGTATTTCCTCATTTCACCATGGTGGACTCGTTACAACACCGGCACCAACAATGGTGCTAATAGCGCCATGGTTTAGCGCCGGTGTTGTAATGAGGGCCAATGACCCTAATTATCAAGCAGCCACATCTCTATCCAACTCACTTAGCGCTCTTGGTCTTCAACAATGTATGAGCACCCCCACACACAACAAAGGTTGCATCCTCGACTGGATTGCCAACCTCAACTGCCATGTGTCTTTCCGCACAAACTCCCCCTGCCCATTTTCCGACCACAACATAGTCCACTTTACTATTTCATCCACTGGGCACGTCTCACCTATTGCCATCCCATTGCCCCGACACTTGCCTGCAGCTCCAGAAACCTTACCAAGGAGCGCCTCGCTCCCTTGCTCAGCTCACTCTCAAATGAACCAAAGACCCGAATACTCTTGCAGACATGTATGTCAAAATCCTTACTACAGCCATTGACAGCCTTGCCCCGCTTAAGCCACGCAAATTCATGTTCATCCCAGAACTTCAAATGCTGCACTCTAATAAATGGCAAGCTGAAGCCAAGTGGAAGAAATTGACATCAGAAGCCAAAAAGTTGCTATTCACTGTAGCCGCCAAACACAAAAAGGCCATCCTCTCTGCCAAATCCTCCCCCTACAATGCCCGCATTTCCAATGTCAAATCTAACACCAGAGCGATCATCACTATTCTCAGGGAACTGGAAACCCGTATCAACCCTCCGGCCACTATATCCAAAGATGTCTCTTGGTGCACCAATTTTCAAAATGCTATGCTCACCAAAATTGACTCCCTGCACGGAAAAGTTGACACCAAACAATCCCTGATGAAACCTTCTCAAGCATCGCCGACAGCCCTAGCCCCCTCCACCATCAACCCTCAAGATCTTCCCATGCTCTACTTAACCGATGTCTCTGAAGACAAAGTCACAACCGTTTTAAAAGGTCTTAAACCATCTTAATGCAAAGGAGACACTTGCCTAGCGAGCCTTATGAAAGACTGCTCTGACATCCTTGCACCCCTTATTGCCTATTCATCAATGCCTCCTTCTCCACTGGCATAGTCCCCAACAGTCTCAAGGAAGCCTGGGTACTCCCTCTTATCAAAAAACCTGCTCTAGATCCTATATTCCCAGCCAACTACCGCCCAATCACTACTGTCCCTTACCTGCTAAAACACCTGGTAGAGCAGCTTATCTGCAAACCCAGCAACTTGCTTTGAAACAGTATTTTCTTATTGTATGAGCGCCTAACAAGCAAATAATAAAAATAATTAAATAAACCACATCTTGGGCCTTTCTCCAGTTAGGGTTCCACCCAGGCCATGGGACAGAATCTGCTTTACTTGACCTAAAGATTCCGATTGACGAAATCAGGGATGAAGGCAAATCGTGCCTGCTGCTACTCCTTGATCTATCAGTGGCGTTCGACCTGGTGGATCACAAAATCTTGGGTTGGCACCTATCCTCCTCTGCTAACGTCTCTCCTGAGGCCACAGCTTGGATTGCCTCCTTCCTAGGGGATAGATCCATGAGAGTATTCTCAGAAAATGCCAGCGGCCCCCCACCCCATCACCTGCGGTGTACCCCACGGATCTTGCGTATCCCCAACATTGTATAACATATTCACGATACCACTATTTGCACTCCTGGACTCAATCGGCATATCCTATACAAAATATGCCGATGATACACAAATTCTCCTCCCTCTCTCCGGCGACTACAAAAAGGACTCTTCCACCCTAAACTCTGTCTACATGACCATCCAGGCTTGGATGGCCACACCGTCTATCCTGAACATTGAAAAGACAGAGTTACTTTTGGTGGGAGCGTCAATGATCAAAAGGCTTGACCCACAATTCTCTTCCTTTAAGATTGATGGCATCACAATCCCAGTCTCACCTTTAGTAAAAACGCTTGGCATATACCTGCATGGCACCGTATCCCTCACACGGCATGCCATCGCCATTGCCTGCTCTGCCGCCTACACAACTAAAATAATCAATGCCGCCAGACCCTCCCCTCTCCCCAGACAGCTGCCTTACAATTACTCGTGCCACCATTGGATCTAGGATTGATTATTGTAACGCCCCTTTTCACAGTCCATGGACCACATCATTCGGAAGATGCAGGCCATTGAAAATAACACACTTAGAGCAACTCTGAACATCCCCAAAGTTGAACATATCACTGCAGCTAAAAAAAAGCCAAGTGGCTCCCTACCCGTGAGCAGATTCTCTTTAAAACACTGCCCATCATGCATAGGTGCTTGTCCAAGGATGCCACTCCTTACTTATCTCAAAAAATCCCCAAAGCATCCACTTTCAGACCTACCAGAGCAGCATATGCAAACCGCATCATCCAGCCCAAATTTAAACTGGCCAAAGCTGCAGGCTCTAGCTTCCCTGCCATTGCAGCCAAATATTCGAGCCTTCTCCCACCTACTTTGAGAGTCGAGCATTTGTATTGGAATTTCCAAAGAGCGCTAAAACAATGATGTTTACTTAAAGCGATCTCGCAAGTGCAATGTGAAACTCAAAAAAACCACTGATATCTGATCAACTTGCATGTAAGAACATTTTTTAGATCGTCATTTGATTAACTGGTCATGTAACAGCACCTTGATGCCTCAGGACTTAGCGCGCTATACAAATACAAAAATAAATAAATAAATAAAAACTTCTGATCCTTCTGCATAGAATATGCTTTTGAAGCACTGCCTTTTTTGTGTTCTAATTGCCAACAGTTGTGCAAGGTATCCCTTTCAGTTGTGTTCTGTCGATTGTGAGTGATAATATTCTGTAACTGCATATGCTGATAGGTGCGACCCTTACATCTAGTTGATCTCTAGGCATCGATTCGGCTGCCCCAACAGATGTGCGTTCGATGCTTTTCCGTTCCTCATGACCAGCCTGTCAAGAACTCAGACGAGTTCCACTCTGTGTCCAAAGTCTAACAGGGCTATGGCTTTCCTCAATATATGTGTCTAGTGATGGGTGCTCTTTCACTGCATTCCGGTCCTGGTGTTCCTGACAGGTCCAGGGGAGATTCCCGGTGACGATGGTGATTTGAATAGGAGCTGATTTAAATCGCTTTGGTGAAACGGCACTAAAGCTTTTGCGGAACCATTGAGGCCTAGGCTGACTAGCCTCTTGCAGTCCTGAACTTGGGGAAGGGAGGAGGATATATCTGACTTATGTTCTGTGTGAAGTCCCCATTTTGGTTTTGGACTGGATATGGCAGTTGCCAGCAGTTACACTATGAGAGTGGACTTATTGTACCCACTGTGCATTGTTTTGGTTAAGGCAGGGTAGAATGTCAAGGTGAACTGTGGAAAGCTTGCAAGAGTCTTGCTTGACAAAGGCGTATCCTTTCTGCCGCTGGGGTTTAAGGTATTCACAGCTTTTGTGCTACCATCTATAGCGTGACTGTGGGAAAGAGAACACACGGTGTCAGGGGGGTCCAGCTCGCAGCATAGGGTACACAGAAAGGGTTGTCATTGAACTTGGAGCCTGATCACCAGTTTGGCAGAAGTGGTTAAACACCCAATATATTAGATGGCATGATGCTTTACACTCCATGAACCTGGAGTTTCAGATGTGAGAATAGTCTTGTATGCCAGCATTTGTATGGAGATAATTACCTCCACTCAAAAACATTACTGCACGCAGTAATTGCCATATGCAATAATTAACATATGCAGGAATTACTGATCCACACGGTGAATCACTGAAGGATCTGCCTGACTCAGAATAATGTAGACCCTCCCTATTAAAGCATTTTCACTGCATCTGGTAATCGTGTTTTAGTTTGGGGCCTTACCATTGGTTAAACTGATGCTCCGAAGCTTGCCATGAAACGCATCTAGGCTCTCCCCTTACTCTTGTAACACGCTCATCATCCTGAACCGTTCATAATCCTGGTTGTTCATGTGTATAAAGTACTTATTCAGTGTTGCAATGGCTGCGACATACGATTGGTGTCTGGGCCGCAAAATCTTGAACAGTTTCTGCACCGATGGGCCCGCTGAATATAGCAGAGTTGGCCGTTTCGCCTTTTCCTTAATTTCGATTGCCTCAAAATACAGCTCGAGGTTCTCCATCCACGCCGTCTACCGGGGTCCTAGACTGGCTGGTGCTCCTACCACATGAAAGGCATACAGAGGCGCAAGCTGTCCATTCTGCTGATACGCCCCCATGGCATCATTTTCCTCATCCCCCATGATGAGTGTCTGACGTTCCACTGAGTTCCGTCACACGGACACACGAGCACTCACTATGAGTCGCAACCCTGAGGTGTCCACTCACCCGCACAGCCTTCAGGGCCCCTGGGCGTGACCACATGACGTGAATGATTCTGTTCCTTGAACCTGCAGAGTGTAGTCCTAGTCCTCCCCAGTGCCTCAGCACCAGATACAGGCCCGTGTATGCCCCTCTGACTGCACCCCCCTCCCCCCGGAGGAAAATTGGTCACACTCCCTCACAGATCTGGGGCAGGAGGGGTGGGGGCTCTTCTCCCCATCAGGCTTTGCACGACCCCTAGGGCCCAGTGCACTCACCGTCAGGCAGCCTGCGCAAATGGCTGGATGTAGTGTCCTTTTGTGTTCTTTTCTTGGGACTGCTGGCTCATTGCCTCTGCACACGGCAGCCACACCACTTTTGTCTCACCGTCGCTGGCACATGTGTGGAGCTGGGCCCAAGCGAGACACGTGGCTCGTCTCTGTTGCTTTCTTTCCTTTCCCTTCTTCGGGACTGCCGGCAACTGCCGGCTACATGTTTCCCCACCCAAGCAGGCACCCTTCTTGTCTTCACTGACGCAATGCCAGATGTGGGGATTGTTTGCGCACACACGTGGCTCCAACTTGTACCTGCGCCGGGAGAGACAAAACTCTGCCCCCTTGTTGGGGAATGGGTGCACAGGGCCACGCAGCCCAGAGCTCCACTCTCTTTCCCCACCGGCGGGGCCCAGGACCTTCTCTGATGTGCGGCCAACACCGTTTTCCTCCGCCGCACCGTCCCTCCTTTTCCTCCTCAGGGGGGAGAAAACACTAGACAGACCCCTCGCAGGGGCCAGAACTAGATGCCGGACAGCCACGGCGGTCACGCAGGCTCCTCCCCATGCACAGCAAAAGCCATGTACACCACAAGACACAGAGGCCCAACCTCCTCATCACCAATATGGTGTACCGGTCATGGGGCACCAGAGCGGGACGCCCACAAAGTACCGGGATCACCCATCCAGTTAATCAGGCTGCGATCACGCAGTGGGGCGGACCGCAGGGGGCACCCTGCTGGGTCTGGATCACCAGACTACACACCCGTGCTGGGGCAAGCCAGCAGACAACAGCCTCGGCTCTGTGGGCACACAGGCTGGGGTTTGAATACAGGCCGTGGTCACACGGCAGATACACCAATAAAGACTCTGACACAGAGATGCCGTTTCCTGGGTCTCTGCTTCAGTGCCCGCACGTGCATGCAGAGGCCCCTTTTATTAGCATGAGCCATGACAAAGTCATGACTTGTATTCTTAAAGGGGCAACATGCACTGGTTAAAGGGGCGACATACAACATTGAGTTCAGAAGTCCTTCTTTATTTGGTGGCCATTTTGTATGGGTATCCCCAAAAACGTCACTGAAAATTGAAGTAACTAATTATATTCGGAAGAATGGGATGCTAGAGAGAAAATAATGTTTTTCAAAAGCTACTATTACTTCCACTTCCCCCTTCCTGATCTCAGGCCTTACTAAAAAAAGGTGATTTACGAAGCAAAAGGAATGATTCTAACTTTTTATTACCCTTCTTTCAGGGACATCATTTCCCCAAAATGTCAAGAATAGCGGAACTGACATCACACGACCCTTGACCTCTGACATCATCGGAAGTCACATCATTTAACCCGCCCCCCAAGGGAATCAATGGAACACAACCTTTCACCCCTTGACAAAACAGGAAGTTGCATCACATAGCATTGTTCCTAAGTACACTACGAAAATTATGGTTACAATATCACTGTAATGTGATATACATTTCATACAAGAATGGATCACCTTATGTATCATTAATATCAGTGTGAATAGGCCCATATTACCAAATTACTGTGAATGCAAGCAGATGTCCAAGACCTAATATACATACAATATCAGCCAACCTGTGTTTGGTACTCATTTATCGACCTCAGAAGGATGAAAGGCTGAGTTGGCCTTGCTGGGATTCGATCCTGCAATCTGCAGATCACACACACACGTGGCAACAGCGAACACTCAAGCCACTGCGCTCTCTTGCCGGCTATAGCTATATTAACGGCTATAGTAAAAGGAGCAATTACACATCCGAATGTTCTCAAAGTCAGAAAGCAAATTGCACTTCGTATGGGACACCATTAAACTGGTACATGAGATTTAACAGCAGGCTTGTTCATCTGCAGGTCTGGTGCAAAGTTGGCCTAATGTCAAGCCTGCGTGGATCTACTTTTCAGGCTTCACATGTTGGCAAAATACATACCAGTTCATAACTGTGTATTACAGAATTTAGGGTAGCACAGGGAAAGCAGCACACTCACACAGCATCCCCTACTCTGGACACTTGTTACCTCATCCATGCAAACAAACATCCTGACCAGCATGCCGTGGACATAGGAAAGATAGACACATTACAACAAAGCATTAATTGTGGCAGAATGAAATCAAGGGCCACTTTATGCGCTATGGTCAAACATTTCTACACTGTGCACAAGCTTTTAGGCAGAAGGATTTTGTCAAGTGACCGAGGACACTGAGATGCAATGTCTTGTGATGATTGTAACAGAGACGAGATAAAAAAAAAACACGTTATAACTGCAACTTGCCAAAAAGAAAAATACATAGTCCGAAAGGGATGCTTATTCTACTCTAAATGCTTTTTGGACTTTTTTGTCTGCATTGTGAATTTGAGGTGTTTAAGAACAGAATAAATCAGTGACTCACCCCCTGAAGTGTGCCTGAAATAAACCTTTAATGATTCTAGCAATTATTGTATGGAATTCCAGAAAGACAAATTATATGTCATTCCTATTCTTTTTTATTTAGGGGCACTGCTTAAAGCGTTACACTTGTGGAACCCACTGTTTTTTTTAAGAGGAACGAGCAAGAAAGCCAGCCACTCCAGAAACTTAGAGCCACTGGACGGCAGGCACAGCCCAGGAGCTTCTGTTAAAAATAAAATTAAGGGTAGTGCAGGAGACCACGGGGGACGCAGCTTTGACCCCTGTCGACCCCCAAATGACGTCCCTGCCTTCGTTCATAACAACAAGACTCATCCACAATTCTTCCAAAATTGCTTTTCCTGTCGCTCAAAGGAAGTTGGTTTCTGTAGAGAACCTTCTGGGCTTCGCTGTGAAGACAAGGACCCCGGCTTGATTCTTCATCCTGCCAGGTATGGCAGGTAGCACAGTGAATCTGAAGGTTTGCCCACTTGGCTCTGTTAGGCTTAGCCACAGCTTTAGAAGGAACAGGCATTGGTTTTCGAGCTGTGGTGCCTGCCATTTGCCAGGACAGTAAGGGTGGGTGCAGAGTGAGTAAGCTCAGCAGCCATTTTCATGAAAGCTCTAGGCGGTCTGTGAAGTTAATGGTGCTCGTACATTAGCGTGGCAGAAATGCTGTCTGTTCCGTGCATGTGCAGGAATGCCCTTCATGGAGGGCTAGTATCATGGTGGGTTCCTTGAGAAGTGAATTTGCAGCTAACCGAGTATCAGGTAAATTGTGTTTGTTTGTTACAGCTCATGCTGTTTGTGCATGCCTCGCAAGAGGATCAACTCCTCGCGGAAGATAAACATTGCCAGGATGAATCCCCTTATTCTTGAGGGTCTTCTTCTCCCCGCCGATCTTACCATGAGCACGGATCATGCAGATCCACCAAGCAATGACGTTTTATGGACTCCAGGGAAAGTTCTTGCTCAGAGAATTACATGAGGTACATGGCGACAGAGACCAGGAAAGAAATGTTGACATTGAGGTCTGGCAAACCATCACATTGAGGACTCCTATGAGGAGGGATACCCTAGATGCCAATGTATAGAGAATTGGGTTCCCCCTTATCCACTACTTTCAGATATTCTCTTGACTTCCAGACAGGGGCAGTATAAAGGAAGCACATTGAATTCTTGTCAGACCTGCCTTTCATGGGTTCAGGGCTACGGCTTTGGCATTAGAAGCCACAGTGCTTGCAAGACATGATGTGCACATTTGTGAATGTAGAAAACCAGAGCAGTACCTATCCCCTTCCAGGGACAGTAGAGATCTGTCAGAGAAAATCCGCAAAGTTTTCAAAGAAAGAAAACACACTCTACACTTGAAGAAAAAGTGAAATCATTAACTTTATCCCTCAACAAAGAAAATGATGTCCAAACTCTTCTCCCAAAGAGTTTTTGTAGGCAAGCCCCAAAGGAGCCTTTGGCCAGGCCTGATCCAGGATGTCTACAATGGCCAAGAATCCTAAAACGCCTCCCTCGCGATTATGCCAGTCTCTACTTGAGGAAGCCAATGGGAGCATTCCTGATGCAGTTTTCTCATGCATGGAGACTTTCAGAGTCAGATCTATGGGCGAGGAAGATGATGAGTAAGGAAATAAGAAGGCACCATACGGCTTCTCATGATATGCTTTCTTAACAAATGTGCAAATCATTTCGCTCAATATTCTCGGAGCATGCCAGCAGCCGCTTACGCACCTGGTGTTAAAGAATGACTGTTACAGAGCACCGAAAGTAAGATAATGAACCACAGTTACTAAATGGAATTTTCCCATCACTCTTGTGCAGGGTGATGATAACCATTGATCACAATCAGTGAAAGATGTAGGACCTGAGGATAGAGATCCAGGCACTTTTGCTAATGATTATTTGGGGCATGGGCAGCTGGAGAGGCAGCATGATAAAAACACAATCATAGCCATGGTAACAAAGTCTTCCAGGGTTTCTGTCCAGTGTTGAACCTGAAATATTGCAACCCGTTAATCTCAGTCATGTACTTCAAGATGAGGACTCGGCAAAGGACAATCACCCTCCTGTCAAAGGAGACTTTTTTTTAGCATAATTGCACTGCCCAATGGTGATTGGCCTCCCCACCTTTAGCATCATTGCACAGCCCCATGGTGATTGACCACCCCAAATTTAGCATAATTTCACAGCCCCATGGCGATTGGCCCCCCACGTTTAGCATCATTGTACAGCCCATTGGTGATTGGCCACCCCACATTTAGCATCATTGCATTGCCATTGGTGATTGGCCACCCCATATTTGGCATCATTGCACAGCCCAATGGTGATTGGCCACCCCTCCTTTAGCATCATTGCACAAACCAATAGTGATTGGCAATCCCACTTTTAGCATCATTGCATAGCCCATTGGTGATTGGCCACCCCACCTTTAGCATCGTTACACTGCCCCAGGATGATTTTACCACCCCACGATGATGACCTGTGGACATTCTGCAAATACCTTATCTCCCCTGTCCACAACTGGGCTCCTGTTCCACTCTGGTTTGTCACAACTCTAAGTGGTCCATCCACAGCCCACTCAACTCCACCTGTTTTAGGTGGGCACAGAGACGCTCTCACCCCTGCTCTCTGCCCATGACTCTGTGGAGGCCTCTGGCCCTACAAAGACCAGGAAACATGCTCAATCTTTAAACAGAATCATGTTGGCAGGCCCCAGTGAGCACCCTGAGCAGATGGCAGAAAAGACCTGTGAACAGTCAGAGAGCACTGTGTACAGGCACAATAAAAGCCTTGCGCATGGAAAACAAATCAGGGAACCCTGTGAGCAGACACAACTCAAGCTGAAAGAAGCAGAGCTAGCCATATTATTTCAATTACCACCCTTGGGACAGAAACCCCTCATGGAAATCAGCAAGACAGAGAAGATGTGGTTTATCATTAGTGCAACAGCTTTCTCTGCCTTACAATTCAGGGCTGGAAGACACTCTACCCACTATGTGAACAAGCATGTCACAGTCAACATGCACTTGTTTCCTCTAGAGGAGTAAATCACTAGCCTGATGGAATCGACTTGCAAATCTGACCAAGGCAGTGTCATTTCCCTTTTTTGTAGGGGAGCTCTGTGTGTGAGTGAACTGGATTGGAATTGAGCACATACAAGACACCACTTTAGGTAAATGTTGAGGTCCTAGCCCCTGTGTGGCCAGTAGGTTACCTCGTGCAAGATTTCTAATGTCCTATAAAAACCCCTATGACTGGCAGTGGCTGCGTCATGGGCGTGGTTAAAATCAGGCTTCAGAATGAGGTTGGTACCACCCACTGGTCACATATCGATATGGCTCTTCATACCAACAAACCGTCTTGGATCCGGAACATCTTGGAAAACTTCATCAACACCCCTAGATCCTCTTTACATGCATAATCTGATTCTGTTAGAGGAAAATTCACAAGGTCTTCAATGTGTCGATCGAATTTTCCAATAATTGGGTCCTCTTTCTCTGCACTGAGCAAATCTGCATCTGGGATATCTTTACTACACTGGGCAGTCAAGAATTCGCTATTGGCATGAGATTGTGACCTGGTGATAGCAGGCACCTGGATTTCACCCCGCAGGGGTTCCATTTCTATGAAATCCTTCTTTAGCGCTCCAGTTTTAGCCAGCTGGTCAGCCAGATCATTCCCAGTCTTGTCTGGCCCCTCTCTTTTGGAATGACCTCTTATTTTTTCCAATAGATGGTCATCCCATTGAAGGTCAACAGATTTTCAAATAACTGGATCAATTTGGCATGCTTTAAGGGTTTATGGTTGGCACAAAGCATGCCTAGATTCTTCCAGTTAATCACGTGCTCCATAAACCCATTCCTGAAATATTCATTGGTTATGATCAGTTCATTGAGTTGGTGGTGCACTGCAGTGAGGATGTCATGATGAACAACCATCAGCCCTGCAACCTGACTATTTGGGGGTCCTTTTTTGTAACCAGCAGAGGGTTCTGGGGTATCATTCACCCAGACATTCCCAATGCCAGCCACTAGTTCTTTTTCTCCTGTGGTTATCAATATGGTAGGAGCACCCATCCACATAAACGGTGGGTATCCTCTGACACATGTCTTCCTCATAGACCTTGTGCAGGGAAGTTAAGTATGCCTCCATATTGTCATTGGTCATTAGACTTTCGTCCTTGAGACAGATTCTTGAGCACAATCATACAAGTCACCAACCCTTGCTCTGGGGGACTCTTCTTGTTTTGGCCATATCTTACTTCCACAGGAAAGCCTTGCATGGAGAGAATCAAGGAAGTAATTCTGCAATTACTGATATTCCCTGCCCGAATTCAGTCACTTTGTAAATATTGCAGTGGTTGGTGAAGAGTCTCGACAATGATGTTCTCCCCCTGCATGAATGGGCAGTGATTTTTCAATGCCCACATCGTTTTCACAGTCATTGAATTTTTCGTCCACAGAGGACAAAGTTTTGCTCGTGTGCAAGATGACTTTGTTGACCATGCCATGCTTTTGATACAACACAGCTGTTAGACAAGTATCTGAGAACCCCATCTCCAAGAAGAACTCCTTGTTCCTTATTGGGTAAGCCAAACAAGGAGCCTGGGAAAAGACTTCTTTTCAGTTGTTTAACTGCCTCTGCTTGTTCTGAACCCCACTACCACTTCACTCCGGCCCTTTAAAATTGGTTGGAATTCTCGTGTCATGTTTGGAACATTCGGTTCACTTAGCAGCATGTACGTTCATGCCCAGATGCCAGGAGGCGGACTTGAGATTACCTCCTCCTCCAATTAGTCCAACGTCTCTCATCACCCATGCCTTCTGCCATGAAGATTGTCTTTAAACTTGGCCTTGCAGTGTATTCTGGTCTATGGGAATATAAGGGAGTGCGGGCACACACTATCGTTGTTCTAGAACTCCAAGCTCAACGCTATTTCCATCCTTGGCTCACGTGACAGGAGACCACGATTTGGTCCATCTTGCAGTAATTAAATGTCTTCAATGAATAAAACTTGGCATGCATGAGGTTCTTTCGTTGCGCTTTAAAAAGGGCTGATTCAGCTTCTTACGTTCACAGCCTTGAAGATAGATAATCAGCAATGGCTTGTTTCAACTTTGATACCGCCAGACAACTTCACCATTCAAGTCCGTGATCTCAGCTAATTCTTGCTGTGACACAGTTTTCGGTCCTTCTACCTCATGGGTCTGAGCTTACTAAATTCACAAAACCGATGTCCAGCTTCTATACAATGGTGGCTCTCCGCAGTCTATTTACTACGTATAGCCAAATTCTAAGGTCACTTGGTCTACTTGCATTGCTGCATCTGTACAGTTAATGAACAGCTTGTGTTTTCTTCAGTGCGTCACACACATGCAATCTTCTATTCGCATATGAAAATTTACTCAGTTCTTTACTTCGTGATCAGTTTCTATAAGGTTCATGCATTCTCTTCAGCCAGTCTTTTCTGTTTGTCACATTCATCTCTTGTGACGTCACCAGCTCCCCTTTCTATATTTGTTCAGGGAGTTTCTCCCTCAGACTGTCATGTCTTCAGGAATACATTTGATAGGGCTTTCTCAGGGGGTACCTTCTTTCAAATATTTCCCATGTTATGCCCACAACTGCTGGTGTCAAGCATGACACAATCTCAGGCTTCCAACATACAAGAGGTAGGGGGGCAGGATTGCTTGCAGAGGCATTCAGCTGCTCCTCTACATGTAGATTGTCCGAAATAGGCCCACCTTTACCCAGCAAATTAGGCCACCACACACACGGTCTATCGTCCCCATTACCGCTGGAATATGGAAAGACACATACCCCTGGAGATTTGTGTGCCGCGAGCAACCACGTCCCTTGCATAGCTATCAGATCATGGGAACACGCCAGATGTAACCACTCTAAATCAACCATATGCTTTGTGATGCCTGTGATGTTCCATAACAACCCTTGTTTGAGCTCTCGGGGGTCCGCCGAGGGAGTTGGGGATAATTGAACAAAATAAGAACCGCTTGCCTCCCCGGCAGAAGGAAAAGCACAAACTGTCTTGGCCTGCTGTCAGTTTCCATACCTCATAGTGTGATCTCCCGCTTGGACACCTGGGGGACAATGGGGCCAACAAACATTAGTGGGGACATGTGCACCCCCAGGAAACACATTTTTCCCTTGTGGGCACATAGCTGACACCACAATTGTAGATTGGGATGTGCAAATGACCCCCAAGATTGACTGCCTCATGGGCTCCTGCTGATTGCTGAACACAGACCGCCAGCCGAAAACCCCAGTTAGACAATAGGTTCCTCTGCGAAAATACTAAGGAAGGCACAATAGGGGAGACACATTCAATAAGGGCCCAGTTCGTAGCACTAAACCAATTAGGGAGTTCAACTCATAGGAAGTCTGCACTCAAAATGGCCGAGAGACCTGGAAACTGTTTCCAAAGATCTAACCGACGAGATCTGTTAAAAAACAGGCTCTCGGCCTTTGGGCAGATTTCCTCGATTTTAACAAGGTTCTGAAAAACCGTCTTTTTGCCATAGTCACCAGAAGTGGGGTCCACAGACAAAGTTGGGAGCGGGAGGCTAGAGCAGGGAGTGCAGCAAGCAGGAACTTCCCACCGTTGTGTCATGCAGACTGGCTCCTCTGTACTCTCACGTAAACTCCCTCAGGACTCATCTGCTGGTGTGGTACCCAACTTGGGGCTAGTCATGGTTATAGCTGCTCTTGGGCATGTGCATTTGTCCAGGGACCCACAAAGTATTGCTTTCTGCCTAGAACCATCACCCTGGACTCTGGAAAACCATTTTGGTTTGTTAGAGGGTGCTCCACTTATTAACCAGCTAGATGGGTATAAGCCATTCGGTTTATTCACTTCATTGTTGCTTCCATGAGTATAGGCTGCAGCAAATTCGAAATGCCTGCAGCTGACTCGATATGAGTTATTGCAACTGGCCAACTCAACCAATCAAAAGGTTTGAACGCAATTAAAGAAGAGATGAGGGCTTGCGCTTGGTGGCCCTTCACAATCAATTTGTCCTGATCCTCCTAAAAGCCATTGAAGGAGGTGTCTGCGCCAAGTTTGGGACAGTTTGCTGCACGGCCACACCTGATGGTGAGGCCTCAAATGGAACTCTAAATGCAGTGATACAAGAGATACCGACACTCCAGGGAAAGATGACAAGCAAGGTCAATGGAGTGCAAGCAAAAGACTGGCTGGATATTATCTTCACATGGGTACCCAACTGGCTTTCCGAACTGTTTCGAGTTACTGTCCCCATGTTGGTCCTCATTCTCATCACCTTCTGCATTTTTAGGAACATTTTAAAAATATGGAGGCTCTGCTGGTGTCGAAGGCGGCTTCAGAGTAGCTGTTGTGCGGCTTGACACTTAGCTTTGTACGTTGCTAGGTTCTTTCCCCGTGCTTCCTCAAGCTTTGGTAGCTCACAGCTCATACCCTGGAGCCCAATCATAGTTCGATCCAACTCCCATAACTCCCCTAACACAGACGTTGGCAGAGGGAAGTTTGGGAGTCTGGGAGCCCGTAGACAGTTCAGCAAGCGAGTGAGGTGAGCAAGCGAGTGAGCGAGGCCTAAGTGAAGGACACAGAGAAGCAGAAAAGTGGAAAAGCGGTACCTACCCAGGTAATTGAATTCAAACCGAATTAATTTAAGTAACTGAGAAATCAGGTCTCTGGTGTGCTCGGGTTCAGTTGTCTGCCCCGCCCCAGTTTACCCCAGTTTCCCTCTGCCTACCAGTGGCCCGGTGTAAGGCATTGAGTACACTCTGCACCCAGCAGGGCACAGGCCACCTGGGGTGAAAAAAGGGATAGGGGGACCAGTTGCAGTGAAAAGCAAGCTGTGGAACCGTGGAGTGCAGTGCCGTGCCGCATCGTGCCCATCTGGGCCAATTGAGGTGCAATGTGCACTCAGAGCTTCTTAGCTTATCAGCCCAGTGCAGGCAAGGCCAGTTAAAGCCAGTGGAAGCACTGCTTAATGGGAATCCCTATTTTGAGACAGTTAAGGATGGGAAAATGGTGCTGGCCATCTAGACAGTTTTAATCGTACCACACCTCCTTCGCACCACCACAATGGAGTCACGTTGCAATGTGGTGACTGGGAGATTAATTTGTGTATTGCCCTTGGAACCAAAGATTTATAGGTACATAGTTCCTGCATTCGCCTATAGTTTATCTATCTATAGTTTATCTATCGTGCCGCTTGCAAGGAGGGAAGCCTCTGCAGAGTCCTTCCTCGAAGGGGGAAAAGGTGAACAATGCAAAGAGGGGAAAGAAGGACAAAAAGGACGTGTGGTCAGTCTCTTCAACTTTGCAGCAGTCAAAATCACAGGATTCTTCAGTGCCGTAGGTGGTATCGTGCTGCCTCCAGCTGAAGTACTTGTGGGGGTGCAGTGGCCAACCATAGCCCCCCAAGGGAGACAGACGCCCATATGTTCTGCTCCTCGCCAACAATTGACAATGGGGGTTCAATTCTTAAACTGTGAATACATTTGAAGCAGAACTCTTTAGACCCCACACAAGTACATTATGTCAATAATATTCAGGCACATTTTGCAAACATTCCATCCTTGGATAACTCAGTTGTAAACTCCAACTTGTCAATGGATGTGAGTTCCGGACAGGAGGAGCTAACTGCTGACATGAGAAGTGGCACGGCAAACGTCTCTCTGCCAACTTGGATTAATACTTAATTTGCTAAAATGGAAGATCTGTTTGCACTGTGCTCTGTGATGGCGGCTGACCAGCATGTGTACTAAAGACTACTTTAGCAAAAGTGTTGGATAATGTTATGGTGATTAATGCTGGTCTCAAGTCCGCTAGTACTCGGTTGGAACCTAAGAGGGAGGTGGGGAATCTGGCATGGGTGCCGTTGGCCGGAATACTGGGGAAATCAGTTGATGAGGACTCTTCCAGTTGTATTCCAGCGCCTCAGGAGCAGCATCTAATTACCTCAGGATACCTGGATAACCCTCTTGAGTCTTTAACCATTGCGACTTGCAATGAGCATGATGCTTATGACGCACTATACAATGAGATTTCTATGATGAGGAGCCCTCCTCCTCTAGTGGTGAAAAGTACAAAGAAGGTTGAGGTAAAACGATGTAAACGCTTTAAAGTGGGCAATTGTGAGGAGGAACTCACTGCTCAAAAGAGAGTAAGAGATATCAACCAGCCCCTTCGACCCCCATAACATCTACTACTAAAGTTAAGGCTGACGGTTCAGTGAGGCAAGTGGCCTTGAGAGGCCCCTTAGATAAGTGGCTGGCCCCTATGTTACTCATTGCTTCCTACGTGCACAAACCTACCTTTATCAAAATCCGAACCTGGCGGTTTGCAACTTTATGCTGTAAATACTGCTACACCTGATTGTTTTTATGCACTGATTGTATTATTATGTATTTATAGACTTTTAGGACATTTTTTGATAATTGTTAACAAAGGTTATAGGCCTCATTACGACCCAGGTGGAATGGGTTTAACGGTGCTGGTAATGGTGCCGTTGCCGTTAAACCCATTCCGCCCTATTACGAGGTTCCCTCGGGGGACCCGCTCTGGACGTCTGGTCAGACCAGACGCCCTTTGCGGGTCCCACAAGGGAACCATGGAGCTAATGTTGTTAGCTCCCTCCCCATTCCCATTGAGCCCTATGGGGTCTCGAATGGGAATGGGATGGGTAAATTGAATGAGGAATTACCGGGTCCTCCAAGGTTGGAATGGCCCGGTAATTCCTCATTCAAGGAACCCGGACCCGAGTTTGGAGCCAGCCATCCCTCAGATAGTGGCATGGCTACCTCCAAACTCGTAATGAGGCCCTATGTGTCTTTAACGATTGATAATGTGGATTTTAAGACATGTAATGATGTGATATTTGATGTCATTTTGTAAAGTTTCTTTTACAACCATACACAAATAAATAAACTAACTAACTAAAAGTATATTTTAACAAGCAAAAAGGACATTCGATGTTACCCTTAATTGTTGACAAAAACAGTTTTGAAATTAAGAGTAGGAGAAAAATAATGGGGAAAGATGAAGAGGAGGATTCTGATGGATGGGTTGAAAATTGTAAAGAATTCCGGATTCAATGTCTAAAGAATGGGACAGGGTGTGTATGGGTGGGGGAAGATTTGAACAGTTGGGAGGAGACTGGGGGAGACATGACATAATTGGACAAAATGTGGATGCATAAAGATGAAGTAGCTAAAAAGGAACGAGAGGCCGAAAAGATATATGGCCTCATTACACGGATGGCGGTAAGGATTTACCGGTACCGGTAAAATACTGGTACCGGTAAATCCTTACCGCCTTACTACGAGGTCCCTTTGCGGGTTGGGGGATTTAACGCCTGCTTTTTGCAGGCGTTAAAAACCAACCCGCAAAGGGAGCCAGGGAGCTAATTACGGTACCGCAATTTGCGGTACCGTAATTAGCGCCTTCCCCACTCCCATTGAGCCCTATGGGGCAAAAATGGGAATGGGAAGGGCAATGGTGGAAGGGGGAATTACCGCCCGCCAACCTTGGAATGGGGCAGTAATTCCCCTTTCCGCCAAGGCGGTGCCGGTATTTTACCGGCATGAACCATGGCACTAATAGCGCCATGGTTCTCGGCCATCCGTGTAATGAGACCCATAGTTATTAATAAATTGATAAAAGGGGGAAATAATGGAATAAAGATGCAATTTCAACATGGTATAAAATAAATGCACTTATCAGCTGTGAGAGTAGCACTGTAAAAAGGGAGGGGGCTCTTTCTGATATCTGTGAAATTAAATCCTTAATGAAACTAATCTGCAAATACTGGGGCACAGGTAAGTATAATCAAACTTAGTGGTAGAACGAAAAACGGTAAATAGGCCCTAAAAGCTTGCTTTTGCCTTAAACGTGTGTTACCATTTTGTGTGCAGCAAAGGCTGAGGCGACCAGGGTAGTTGATTAAAGTTGGGCTGGCCGTCTCAAATGTTTCGATGACTTTACTTTGTGCTGTGGGAATTCGGGGTGGATTGTGACATCACAAGCTGTAATTGAGGGCGCTGTGGTAAGGTTCGTGGACCCAATTATTGATCGCAATGTATGCCTTTCTTTAAGGGTTCAAAGTGCACATTCGAATCAGTTTTGTGTGGGACGTTTTTTCATGTCCCAGAATCACAAATACCAATTACTTGCATTGTATAAAAGTTCTAACCTTAGGGCTGTTTCTTTGACAGCGACTTTTCATGCAGTTCTATTCCGCAATCTGTTTGAATTTGCTGTCCCAGCTGCATCTGGGGCCCTGAATAAAACTGCGTTACTTCTTGCACTGGCATACACTCCTTTTTGACTACTTTTGCAATTTTTTGGTGAGGCAACTCCCGATATGAAATGATGCATGCATCATAAATTGTTTGCCACATTTTGAATTTGTGAATTATAAATGTGCACCATCAAATCGTGAAGCACAGAGATTCCAGCTGTAGCGAAAACTGAATGCTAAGTCATCTTCTAATGCCCTTTGTGTAGCTTTTTCAAGTTTGAGCTATTAGGTGGCACTTGCACCACCTATAAGCCAAAACTATTGCGTTAGAGTGCAGATAGGGAGAAATTGCATATTTGTAATGGGTTATTTATAACGCACTTAATACCCAGAGATTTCTAAGTGCGGACCTGGGGATCGAACCTGTGTTGCTCTGCGTCGTCTTGCTTCCAAGACGAGTGCATTGCCCCTGAGATTTCCTCCTGAGACTAAAAGGACATAACGTTTGTAGGTGTTGTTTGGCGCCATTGACTGCCCATGGCCATGTTAATCCCTAGGACCTTTCCCACCCAGTTTCTGCCTCTGCCTGCCCAAAACACTGCCTCATGGGAACCCGTTGAGCATGCTTTAACCAAGCATTACCATCAAACTTTACACTCAAAGTGACTGCCAGGTTTTTTCAAGGCAGTCTTGTGAGAGTTAATGACTTCATTGAAGCTGTAAACACGCTACTTGTGTTATAAAAAATGTCTTGACCAGGTCTGGCTTCAGCCACTCAATTTATAAGCACTATGTGTGGTCTTCACGGAAGTCCTGTTAAAAACAAGCATTGGTGAAGCCGACAATTTTGGCTTATGTATAAGTAGTAGGCATTTGCCAGGCACTGTTACTAGATGCCTAGGTACTCACACCATTTTCTCACCTGCCACCATCAATGGCCAGTCAATACCACAACGGCAGTGCCAAATGCAGTCGTCACAGCTCTCCTTATCAACACAAGGCAAATATGGGACAGGTGACTGAAATCAAGACAAGGGTACTTCGATCACAGAAACTCAATGGAAATCTGTATGTAAAGATATTAAGGTCACAAAGTAGATAGGAAGGTAAGATATGTAATACAGAGGGAAGTTTGGATTGGTCATCTTCCACATGGCATAGGCTGGGCCTCTAGGATTCTGATCGCTGCTGGGCCTGATGAGGCTCTGGGGGGTCTCTAAGACATGTTGTGGAGTTGATCAATTGTATCTTCCTTCCGGGAGGAGGTAATAATGAGGATCAAAGTGCTGCTAAACTGGTAATCTTTGCCTTATGACAATCCCTCCTATACTTCATATACACAGAAACAAAGCAGGCCCCAATCCACTCCAAACCCTTTATCATCATACGACCCCCCCACCTTCAGCATACGAGCGCCCCCTAGCACCATATGTAAAATACCCCCATATTCCCACTACCAGCCTATGCTACATTAAAAGGGACTTTTACTGACACACATATATGTCAGTGCAGGTGCAAAACCCAAAGCGATATTTGTTATCCTATAATACTACTTCATTTATTTATTTATTTATTTGTATTTGTATAGCGCACTAGCAGCCAAGGGCATCGAGGCGCTGAACATATTTCCATAAGGAGTTTCATATTTGTCTGAGCACTTCTCCCACTTGTCACTTGGACATATTGGATACACAACTGTTAACTGTATATATGTATATATTCCTGCTTACTTTCATTGTTATTGTGTTTATGCCTTGTACATATTTATTTTGTCTGTAACTAAGTTTCGCAAATTCCTGTATCTGCTGCGCCCTGTTACCCTAGGGTATTTCGGCGCATTACAAATAATAAACAAACAAACAAACTTCATTATTATGTGTGCACTTTTCAAGTCTTTATAAAACAGAGTACATGGAAAACCAAATGCTGGGTGTGGAGGGGAGGACAAGTGAGTCATGAAGATGGGAATACACCATAAAACACTACTAAAATAAAAGCAATCATGGAACGGCTGAACAAAAAAATTACTTCAGTTAGCAAAGCACAGTCACAATTGCTTTGCACTGCATTCCAGAATCTGAGGAGGTTGTCAAACCAAAGTTGCAAAAAGAACTGTCGCCAACAAACGTTCTACCGGTTTATAGTCATTACATCGAAAACAATAATGTCGAAAGTCAAAAAATAGAAAAAAAATGTCGAAAAAAAAGAATGTCGAATTTCTTTTTCATTACCTTTTTTATTCGAAATGGGGGGGTTCCCCCAAACCCACTTTTTTCTATTTTTTTTAATTTTACCCCTTTTTTTACTTATTAAACCCATAAAATACATATAAATAAAAAAATAAAACATTCAACATTTTGTTTTCGACATTTCTGTCTTTCGACTTTATTTTTTCGACTTTTTGACTGCACACCCGTTCTACCTACTACAACTGGGACGATATGGGTGAGGTGCCTGATTTGCAAAGTGGTCTCAAATCCTTTGTTCCTGTGCTTCATGCTACTTATTTGCGGTGGTGGCTTATCCCTCATGGGCAATGCGGCGCCAAACCGCCACCCATTATCGAAGAGCCATTAAAGGAACAGCAAAAGCAGGGACATGCGGCTCTCCTTGCAACCATTAGTTCCCCAGTGCTCGGGCACAGTGCGACATGAAGGCCAGAGCGTGTTCTTCCTCAGCTTTGCATAGCCCCCTCGGGTTTGCAGGCTGAGGAAGTGCACGGCTAAATGCGATTAGCGGTGCTTCTGTGTCTCCACGCACATTTCTAAGGCATGGTGCACCAGTGTCTGGCGCTTCAGCACCTACCTTCCTTGCTCATATACAGAAATGAGGAAGCTTGCTCTGCTTCCTGTTTCCTGTCCACATGTAGTGCAGGATCCCGGGGGTGGGGGGGGCAGCTAAGGAGGAGTTGTCGAGTCTGGAGCTGAAGCAGAGCAGGTGAGAAAAATATTTGTTTTCTATGTGTGTATATGTTCATGAAATGGGTTGGGTCTGTCTGCGTAAGTGCACGTGGGAATGAGAGTGCTGTATGAATGTTGTGTATAGTATGAATGTTTGTCCGTGTAAAGGAGAATGCAATGTACATGTTCTGTATGGATGTGTGTGAGAGAGAAAGAGAATGATGGTGTGACTGCGTTTTTGATAATGTATGAATATGTGTGTGTGTGTGTGCTTGAGGGCCCAGGAAACAAGTTTCGGGAGCATTGGGGCAGCCACATGGACATTTCTTTACAGTGGCATGGAATGTTTTACTGGCATTATATGGGCAAAATCAACTTGATGAGTGTCCTTATCTGGGGGGCGGGCTGTGGAGGCAGGACTAAATAAGGGCAGCCAGTATAGATGTTTTCTTACAGTAACAGGGCATGGACTCATGGAAAAAGACAACATGATTCATGTTCTTCAGTGGAATACTGGCCTACGTTTGTGCAGCCAGTATGGACATGTTTTCTTACAATGGCATGCCATTTTTTTTGCTGGCATTGTGGGCAAAGCCAACATTTGTGTTTTTGTGTGGGCATAGTGGCCTAGATTGTTGCAGCTAGTATGGCCATTTTTTCTTACACTGGTATACTGAACAAAGCCAACAGGAGTGTGTTCTTGAGTGAAAAACTGGCGAATTTCGGCAGAGCTAGCATGGACATGTTTCCTTATATTATCATTCATGGCACTATGATCAAAGCAAACATGAATATGTTCTTATGTGGGAAAACGCACACATATTGGTGCAGTCGGCCAGCATGGGCATGTACAGTCACAGTCAGCATGAAAACACTTTTATACTGGAAGAATTGAGCATTGGTATCATGTCACATGTTGGGAAATGCCCCTGCGCACGCTTGGCAACCTGGCATATATTGGATCTTTTTCATGTGTAACCCTAGACAACTGACTGTAAACTGTGTGGCCATTAACCCAGTTCTTCACAGAAAGTCTGCTGTACAATGCACAATTTGAAGACATTATTAAAGTTTTTTTTTTTTTAGGGAGAGGGGGGAGAACCTCTGAACCTTCTTGGTTGTATCTAGTTCCCTCGCTACACTTGGTCACTCCTGCATATTCAAAGGAAATGTTTATTCTCCTTCAATCAAAAAGATTCGCCAGCCGCCACTGCTTATTTGCCAAAATAAAAGTCACGAGTACTGAATTAGCTCACACTGTCCGCTATCAGGATAGTGCCACATAGGAAAAAACTGTGGAGGCAATGTGAAGCAAACATGGGACAGAACACTTTCTGGGAGCAACATGGTGGCAAATCTCGAGCAATGTAACATAGCATGCTGTTAGTCTGTGAGGACTATTTGAGTGATGCCGGGCAAATGCGGGATTAATGGGGCATGACATGGGGCAGTGCGACATGAGATGGGACACATGTGGGGCAATTTGAGCAGCATTAGGTCGTTCTGGGGTCATCAGAACATGATGTGAGACCACCCACCAAGCCCCCTGGAAGATGTTGGTCTCTCTCGCTTTGCTTAGTCACTTGCTAGAAGTCAGGGCCTCCATTTCTTTCCCGCCTCTTTCAGAGTTCAACAACTGCCGCTGCTGTTAAGTGTAAAATGGGTTGTGGAGGTTGGTTGGGCTGAATGGCTGCTAAAGCCTGGCCAGTGGGGTACAGGGAGCGTCAGTGTATGTGGGAGAAAGTAAAGGGGGGTGGTTCGGGGGCTTCAATGTTCAGGGTAGCACACGGCTTAAACTTTTTTTCCAAGTTTACCAACGTGGTGAAGTGTGCCTTTTTGCAGAAATAAATTGTACATATCACTTGCTGACGCTGGCCTGCTGTTAAACCCGAATCCAGTCCTACCACGTTTATTTCCATCACTTTCAGTTTGTCGATGAATTAGATACCATCACATTTGGTAATAATGAACTATTATTGCAGAACTATACCAATCTACAAAATATCCACTTACCAATTGAAAGATAGACAACCCAGAATCATACCAAAGAACGACCACAAATCGATCAGGATGGAAGGGTAAGGATGACCTATAAATCACACCTTGACCCACAGTGTAATCACAGGCAGCAATGGACCAACAATAGTAAATAGATAGGAAGGGTGTGGGTGAATGTAAATACAGCACCAATATCAGAGTGGGGGATAATGCTCGGCCAACCGACTGTACTAAGCTCAAATAACATAGCTGGGAACCAACCATGCCATCGCCCTAGAAACTAGACAATCAGGAAAGAAAAGAGAAAGACTATACCCACCCCTTATGACAACGGGATACATAGAACAAGAATTACAAGGATTAAGAGACATATAACCCATTAACCCAAAGCTCATATTTCTGCATACTTAACTCACACAAAAACCCACACAACCACTTCTCGCTCAGCAGACCGCACGCATTTCACCACACCGCAACAGCAAACAATCAACACATAAATCGCACACCAACAGCACACGAGGACTCGCATCAATCCGATATTCACACCCAAGCTCAGCACACGGTGAAAACCGAACTGAAGCTGCCCACTAACCTACCCCCACTTCCTTGTTTGCAGATCCGCCTGGGGACCAATTCCGTTGGTGACAGTGCGCTATATAAGTCTTAGTTACTTACCTGTAACTGTATTTCTCCAGCATTGGTATCTTTCATAGATTCACATGCTTGAATATTCCCCGTCGTCAGACTGGGAATCCTCGGTGATAAATTTAATAATAATAATAATAAATTCTTTTTTTATTTTTATTTTTTTAAATATGCACACACTGCTACCTAGCAGTGCATGTACATAGCCCATTATGGCATATGAGCCATTTCATTGTGTAGTCCCTCCACCTCACTTTGGTCCTTTATGGCCCCAGCCAATGAGGTGGCAGGGCTTAAGCTCCGCCCCCGGCAGCCATCTTCAGATTTTGAACCATAGAGATTACAGTATGATGGATGCCGAGCATAGGAGCAGCCTCTCAGGGGAGGCGGGCGGGCGCATGTGAATCTATGAAAGATACCAATGCTGGAGAAATACAGTTACAGGTAAGTAACTAAGACTTCTCCAGCATTGGATCTTTCATAGATTCAGATGCTTGAATAGAATACCAAGCAGTTAAAACATGCCACCATAATATACATATATGCATAAATACAGAAAAACATATTTCTGGTCAAACCTTTACCATGCAGCAACACAACGGTTACATACTTCGGGAAAGGTGGGAAAGGAGGCTGATCCTACCTTATACAAAGAGATGGCGGAGCACTGCCTGTCCAACTGCAGCTTCTTTGTTGGTATCTTCAGTCAGGCAGTAGTGTTTCGCGAAAGTATGCAGAGTGCTCCACGTGGCGGCTCTGCATATGTCCTTCAAGGCCACCCCTGCGTGGAATGCTGTTGACGCCGCTCTTCCTCTGGTGGAGTGCGCAGATGGCGGTCTAGTTAAAGGGTCGCCTTTCAACTGATGGCAGTGGGTGATGCAGGACGATACCCAGCGTGCCAGACTTTGTTTAGATATATGCTGACCCTTGGTACGGCCAGAGAACGAAATGAATAGCCGGTTTGAGGAGCGGAACTCCTTGGTTCTTTGCAAGTAAAACTTCAACACTCTAGCAACGTCTAGAGAATGTAATGTCCTTTCCGCTTCAGAAGCGTGATTCTGGAAGAAGGTTGGTAAAACAATGCGCTCAGTGAACGACATCTCCGAAAGTACCTTGGGGAGGAACTTCGGGTGAGGCCTTAAGATGACGCGGTCCTTCTGGAACAGAGTAAACGGAGGTTCTGAAGACAAAGCTTGCAACTCACTGATCCTTCTGGCTGAAGTGATGGCTATCAGGAAAGATGTCTTCCAGGACAAGAATTTCATATCGCATCTGTGTATGGGTTCGAAGGGAGGTTGCATGAGGGCTGTTAAGACGGTGTTGAGGCTCCAATCTGGAACTGGTGTAGGTGTAGGCGGATAAGTACGCATCAGTCCTTTCAGGAAGATCTTAACCGCTGGTAAGGAAAGCAAGGCTTGCGTCTCTGCGGTTACTGTGTAGGCCGCTATGGCTGACAGATGGACCTTGATAGAGGACAGTGAGAGCCCTGATTTAGCCAGGTGCAACAAGTAGGGCAGAATCTGATCAACCAAGGCCGAGAGGGGATCGATCGCAGAGGTCTCGCACCATTTGGAAAACCTGGTCAATTTCCTGGTGTAGGTAAGTTGCGTGGACGGGGCTCTAGCGGCCCTGATGATATCCCAGCATTCTGATGGTAACTTTAGGTGCATCAGTTTGCGCTGCTCAGGAACCATGCTTTGAGAGACAGGCTCCTCGGGTCGTGGTGGAGGACCTTGCGGTTCTGTTGTGTCAGTAGATATTGATGTGACTTGAGACGAATCGGGGGTCGGCAGGATAGGTGCCTCAGCGTCGGGTACCAGACTTGCCGTGCCCAATCTGGTGCAATAAGAATCAAAGAACAATCCTGTTCTTTTACCCTGCGAAGTACCCTCGACATGAGGGGAATGGGTGGGAAGGCGTAGAGGAACTTCCCCGACCAATCCACTGAGAACGCGTCTCCCAGTGATTGGTGCTCCGGGTATCTTGAAGCAAATCTCTTGCATTTTTTGTTGTTCCTGGTGGCAAAAAGGTCTATATGCGGATGGCCCCATAAGGCAAAGATCCGTTGGGTTTCTTTTTCGTCCAGCTCCCACTCGTGTGACGCTGTGTACTCTCTGCTTAGTCTGTCCGCTAGGACATTGTCCACTCCTGGAAGATGCTCTGCCCTGATCTGTATCCCGTAGCGCAAGGCCCATGCCCATAGCTGTTGGGCTTCTTGCGACAGGATCTGAGACCTCGTGCCTCCTTGCTTGTTTGTATAGTGCATGGAGGTCGTGTTGTCTGTCTGGACTGTAAGAACTTGACCAGCTATAACCGGTAGGAAAGCTTTCAGCGCTAACCTTACGGCCCTGAGCTCTAACACGTTGATGTGGAGCTGGGGCTCTTGTGCCGACCAAGATCCCTTGGTTTGGAGGTCCGCCAGATGAGCGCCCCAGCCTGATAAGGAAGCGTCCGTCCGCACAGGAGGGCCGATGTCGGTGCTTGAAACGGCATTCCCTGCAGAAGATTCCTCGGAACATTCCACCATCGAAGGGCCTTGTGCAACTTCGATGGAATCTGGACAATGTCTTCCCAGCATCCGAAAGCTTGTTTCCATTGGTGGTCCAGAGCTTCCTGAACCGGTCTCATGCGAAGCCTGCAGTTCGGTATGAGGAATATGCATGATGACATCATGCCCAATAGGGATTTGTAAGAGCGTACGGATGTTGTCTCTTTCTGTAGGAAGTTCGAAGTTGAGCGTAGAATCGCTGCTATTCTTTCTGTGGATGGCCTCACTCTGGGAATGCTGGTGTCGAGTTCGGCTCCCAGGAAGAGAGCTACCTTGCTGGGAACGAGGAAGGACTTCGTCTGGTTTATGGAGAAACCTAACTCTTTTAGGAGGTTGACAGTCCTCGACACTGCCGAGCGAGCCTTTGCAGCGGAACTTGCCTTTATCAGCCAATCGTCCAGGTATGGAAAGACATCCGTTCCTGCCCTCCTGAGACTTGCCGCTACCGGTGCCAAGCATTTTGTGAAAACTCTCGGAGCCGATTTTAGCCCGAACGGGAGCACTTGAAACTGAAAGTGGAGCTCTCCCACTGTGAACCTTGAGGAACTGTCTGTATGCTGGATGGATCGGAATATGGAAGTATGCGTCCTCCAAGTCTAAAGTGCCCAAGAAGTCGTGCTTGTTTAACCAAGGTAGCACCCCTTGTAAAGCTACCATCTTGAATGTTATGCGCTTGATGAATTTGTTGAGTGCCCTCAGGTCCAAGATGGGTCTCCATTGACCGTTTTTCTTTTTGACGAGGAAGAATCGGGAGTAGAAACCTTTTCCCCTCTGAGAATAAGGTACTGGTTCTACTGCTGCCTTCTGGAGCAGTTTTTGCACTTCGGACATGACCTGTCTTAGCATATGCACTCTGCGAGATGTTGGAGGCAGAGAAGGAGGTTGGTCCAGAAATTCTAAGGTGTGACCCTTTCGGATCACCTGCAACACCCATCTGTCCGATGTAATTGACTGCCAGTGCTGGAATAACTGGCTCACCCTTCCCCCCACCGGGGTGTGGTGAAGGGGGGAAGAAAATTGGTCGTCAGTTTTGCTTGCCTTGTGACTTCCCTTGGGCGGAGCCACGTCTGCCTCTATGGGCGTATATGTTGGATGACTGATATTTATTGTCTTGGTACGTGCCGCCTTGTGCTTTTTGACCATAGGAGGAACGACCGTATCCTCTGAACTTGGAAGATGAACCTCTAAAGGGACGAAAAGACCGAATTTCCTTACTGTTGTCCTTTAAAGAACTGATGGCTCTGGCTGTGTCCGTGTCTGTCTTGATTGCCTTCAAATGGTCGTCTATCTTTTTTCCAAAGAGATCTTGGCCATCAAACGGCATGTCTAATATCTGCGCCTGGACTTCAGGTCTAAAGTTAGTAGCCTTCATCCAGGCCTGCCTTCTGAGCACTGTGCCGTGCGCCATCTGCCTGAAGCCTGATTCGGCCACATCAACCGCTGCGTCGATCATGTGATCCGATGTTGCTTCACCATCCGCGATTATCGATTTTGCCTCCTCCTGGAGCTCCGGTGGTAAATGCTTCGCCAAGTTAGACATGCGGAGCCAAAGCTCGCGATCGAACCTTGCGGTCATGGCCAGCGCATTGCCCGCTCTGATTGTAAGGGATGCAGAAGATGATACTTTCCTGCCCATGGCTTCCAGTTTACGTCCGTCCTTATCCGGTGGTGCCGACAACGGTGAGGAGGGGTTGGCGAGTTTCTTTCTGGCCGCCACTGTAACAACCGAGTCTGGTTTCGTATGACCCCTCAAACAAAGCGGTGCCGAATCCGGAGCTTTATATTTCTTTTCTGGCCTGGACACCAACGCCGGAGTCGATAAGGGCGTGGATAGGATCTTGGATCCGTAATCCCAGATGGTATCGAGGAGAGGAATTGTGGTCACTGTCCTCCTTCGTTTGTCCCTGTGCTCATAGAGCACTGATTGCCTTTCCTCCGAAGAAACCTGAAGTTTAAACAATTCTGCGGCTTTACCTATAATGGTGTGGAAAGAGACGAGATCATCCGGCGGTGAGGCCTTGCCCGGCGAGTCTCTCCACCTGGGCTTCTCGACTACGTAGTCATCCCACTCACTGGGTGCGTCTGGCTCCTGTTTTATTTCTCCTTCTTCTGGTTCCGAGAATTCTCCAAAAGGATCCTCCTGCCAGTCTGATACCGAGATGGTGGACGGTACCATCGTAGGATCCACGTCCGGAGATCGCGGTCTGTGCGATGACTGTGGTGACGGGACTCTTGTAGGTGAAGCACTGTGGGTGCTGCTCCTCGGTCTTCGAGCAGGTGATCTCATCCGTTTTTGCGGTCTACTCCTGTGAGGAGAGCAACCAGATGTGCCTGGAATCGGAGATGACTCTCTAGGAATAATTCCTGCTTCTAAGGGATTAATCGGGATTTGCTTCTCCCTTTGCCGTTTGTAAAATTCTTCTACAATCCTCTGCACGGATAACATGAGTATCGGGTCATGAGGATATTCGGATTCTCCCGTGGACGGCTGCCAAGGAGGGCTGTATTGTTTCGGTAAGGGACCGATGGACTCTTCCACCACTTCCGCATCAGAGAATTCTTCCTGAAGAATTACATCCGGAAGTTCTGCCATGTGCCCCAAAGGTGAAAATTGCTGTACCAGTGGTTCAGTCTCAGTATTCTTCTCAATGATATTGCTTTCAATGACAGGAGTTTCAAATGTGGACGGCAGTAATTCCTCCGTAACTGCCGAAATTTGTGGTGCCTCTGAAGGTGTTATGGACGATGCTACCTTCGTCGACGACCGAGATTTTCCCGTCGACGAGGGCTTTGCCGCCGACTGAGATTTTCCCGTCGACGACTGAGATTTTCCCGTCGACGACTGAGATTTTCCCGTCGACGAGGGCTTCGTCGACGACTGACATTTTCCCGTCGACGAGGGCTTCGTTGACGAATGTGGGGTATGTTCCGTGGACGACTGCGTCATGGATGAATGCTTCGTGGACGAGTGGTGTTTCTTGCTCGTCGACGATTGCTTCGTGGTCGACATGTCCGATGACGATGATCTAATTGTCGACGATGTCTTAAGCGTCGTCGTCGTCGATGATGGTTTCGTCGACGGTATGGCCGATGACGGGCCTTTACCTTTCCCTTCATTCGTGGACGGTTTACCCGCCGACAACTGCCCCCCCCTGTTCCTCCTTACCTCTGGAGGCAGATTTTGCTGACTTTTTCTGGCTTGGTAAGTCAACTGGAGGCAGAAAGGGTATCAATTCCAGCTTCCTCTTTTTGGACTTGGGAGAGGAACTCCTTTCCACTGAAGAGGCCCTTCTCTTTGAAGTTTGTCTCTCAGATGGAGTGCTGGATTGGACAGGAGCTGTTCTGACAGACTCTTCGTCCGAAGATTGATCCCTGGATTCCAGGTATGAAAGGAGTCTTCTATGCCTGTCATGAAGGGTCTTGGTGGAAAAAGTTCTACAAATCTCGCATTTTTTAATGTCATGTGGGTACAGACAATAAATGCAATGCTCGTGGGGGTCTTTATAGTAAACCAATTTCTTCTTACACCTCGTGCAGTCCCTGAACAGGGAAGGCTTCCTGACAGCCTGAGGTGCCTCCATTTCTGAAGAGAAGTTCAGTCGACGATTTTGAGAGGAAAACAACAAGTTTTGTCTCCAAGCGTTATTGAAAACAAAGCCCCTAAGAAGGGGAACAAGATGGAATATATTTTTCCAAATATATTCCACACAAAAGTAGAAAGAATTTGAAAAAGCTCAGAGAGCTTGAGGATTCCCTGTGTCTGTTAGACTGCGGTGAAAAATCTGAAGATGGCTGCCGGGGGCGGAGCTTAAGCCCTGCCACCTCATTGGCTGGGGCCATAAAGGACCAAAGTGAGGTGGAGGGACTACACAATGAAATGGCTCATAGGCCATAATGGGCTATGTACATGCACTGCTAGGTAGCAGTGTGTGCATATTTAAAAAAAAAAAAAAAAAAAAATATTATTATTATTATTATTAAATTTATCACCGAGGATTCCCAGTCTGACGACGGGGAATATTCAAGCATCTGAATCTATGAAAGATCCAATGCTGGAGAAATACCGTTAACGTTTACTTAGAAGCAAGTGCTTTCCAGCATGAAGCACCTTATACAATAATATATTATTATTACTGTTTCATCTGACTGTTTTTAAAGGTATACTAAGTTAGCTCTAGAGATGAGTGAACTGAAAAAAATGACTGTGTTATGCGTGCAGACTGTTTACTATGGCAGGTTGAACATGTTCTTACTATCACAAATACATTTTCTAAAACCGGAAAATAAAGAGAGGACTTGTTAGGGTTAGTGCCGTCAGCGGCCATCACGTGATGGACACCATCTTGCAGTGGTGAAGGCCGGACATCAGAAAAACAGAACTGCCAAAAAAACAGGAAACAAAGAAAAATGAAGAACTCGCGTTTGATGACATAAATCCGTAAATGAAACCACAACGCATTTCAAACAGCAGACATTTTGAACCCGAGGGTATTGGCGTTACTTTTTGATTAATAGAATCCATTTGCAACTCATTTAGGGGGCTTCTGAAGCATCATGTGGCTTTGCTCAGGTGGACGTAAAACCTTTGCGACTTGCCAGTAGCCACTCGGACAAGCAGCCAAGACAGTGCAGTTCACAAACGGTGGAACTAACGTTGCTGGTTGGGGAAGAGGTGAATCAAAAAATGAAATACTACATAGTGGAAGGTTAACTGTGTGATATCTGGCGTCATCAGGCTGCTAAGGAGTCAACTCCAAGAAGAGGAGGGAGCAGAGTCGGCCTAGTGTGGTTTTGTTTAGGTGTCACTTGCACCAGCTGAAGAGAGCCTAGGCAAATGCAACAGGCAAGACAGGGGATAGTTAGATGTAGTGGCCAATGCAGGCTTTCCAAGTAGGCCTGCCTTTCTGGTCCAGGATGTCATGGTGCAAGAGTACCAACTGCAAGCCCCTTTCAGTGGTAGGCTGTGGGTGTGGCGTGCTTCGCCCAGTGCCCCTCACGTCACAGCAGGCCAGGTGTCTACAGGAGCGAGAGAGAGACATGCGGCTCTTGCTTCCTCTACCTCACTCCCTGGCATACGATTGCTGCACCTGGATATTTGGTGTCAAAACCTAACAAATGTAGTAAGTGCCTGGCACTTGAAAGCAATGCATGGAATATGATGCGAGTCCTGGCATTTGATGACAAAATCTGGCATATGATGTGAGTACGTGGCATCTCATGGCAGTAGCTAGAATATGATGCGTGCTAAGCTGATGTCATTACCTGGCAGTTCAAAAGAGGGCTAGGATATGGTGGCATTACCTGGGATGAATACGGGAAGAGACATGTAACGGCAATCGCTGGCCTATGATGAGATACCTAGCATACAAATGAGTATCTGGCATTTGATAGCAAAACCTGTCATTTGATGCTAATACCTGGCATAGGCTTTGGAAACCTCATCTACGAAGACAACCCTGGCATATGCTGCCAGTGACTGATCTTTTAATCAGTTGCTCTTCCCCATCACCATCATGAAAGGGCAAAGAGGGAAAAGCAGAGGGATTTTGAGAGGGATTGCACCATTGCTGCGCCCCCATCACTGCGACTTATGAAATGTGGTGGGTAATGGTATATAATGCAAGTACAGGGGAGTGCTGGGGTCTCCTCCCGCATATATATGTGGTGTAAAGGAGGTCGAAATAAAGAAAAGTCAGCAATTTCGGGGTCGCAGTAATTGTATAGATCCTTTTCCCGCAGAGACGGGATCTCTGGAGCCTCCTAGAAGTGGTCGAGTGCAAAACTTGCCCACGCATAAACAGGAGCTTCGGGGGTCGCTGCCCCTGCAGGTACAGGATGGCCCTGACATGCCACAGTTCTTGGAGGGCTTTAGGATGTTACACCCCCACATACCTGGCATGTGCAGAGCATTTCCTTGAGCCTAGCTTCTTTGTGACTTCCTAATTGTGTGTTTGTGAAAGTGGTGGAGTTGGATGAGCCGAAGCCCAACTTGGCATGATACAGTCAGGGGCAATGGACGCAGCATGGGGCAATGAGTGTGACATTACATTGGCAAGACAGGGAACACTGGAGCAACGTTCTGGGGGAAAGCTTGCATTAGTAAGAGTGACATGTGGACAATTAGGGTGCAATGTAGCTTTATCTTCTGAAGGGATTAGCTGTGATATGAAGGCAGAACTGGAGTAATGAGAGGGATAATTTACAGAGCCAAGGGCAATGGGGCAGTTCTGGAGGAAATAGGAGTGGCATGGGTCAAAACTAGGAGCAACAAGGGTGACGTGTGGGCAATCTAAAGGACCCTGTGGACGTTTTGGGGGCCACGAAAGTGGCACGATGTTGCCAAGCCATGGGGAACGGAGGCAGTTGTGTGGGCAAGGAGAGTAACATGGGAGAGCACTGGGGCAGTTCTGAGTTGCAATTGGCAACATGAGGGTAATGAGTGTGAAATGGAGCAAAGCCAGGGGCAGCAGGGCATGTATGGGTCACTTAGGGGAATGTGGCAACACTGACACAGGGAAAAAAACAGGGACAACAATTGTGATATGTAGGCACTTGTGGAAGCATTAATATAGACAAGAGGCACAACCAGATGCAATGCGAGTGACTTTGGGGCAAAGGGTGGCCAATGGGACAGTTCTTGGGGCAAACACAAGTACAATGTGGGTGCAATGAGGCAGATCAGAAGACAATGAGGACGTTCTGGGACAATAAGAGGAACATGACGTGTACAAGGCAAATGGCGATGGACAGGGGTGTTGCTAGGTCTGGAAAAGGTCTGGGGCTAAGCTAATGTCGGGACTGTCCGGATTTAGGGCTAGCTACCATTTTGGTTGTAGTCTCTGAGCTTTTATCCAGGGCTACAACCAAAAGACCCGGGGCTTTAGCCCCCTCAACCCTCGTCTAGCAACGCCTCTGGTAGTGGACCCGGTATCGGGACATGCATTTGACATGGTGTTATACCCTAGAGTCAACCGCAGCATCAGACGGAAGAAATGTACTCTCTAAAAATGGCTGCCACTCAGAGACGCCAGAGCCAACTAGCAGAACTACTCTAAATCAGAAGCTAGAAAGTCTATCGGAATCATAACCACTACAAGAATAATTGAAGTCTGCTCCTCGACTGCTATTTAACAGCGGACCAGGAGCGCTTTCTCTAAACGCTATACCCCACGCTAGTGGCACCAGATTGAGTGACCCATCCAGAGGCAATCATTGAAATTGCTTGCCGCGTATAGAAGATATGACATCAACTAGAGCACGAAGACATTCACCCCGCTTCTAACCCAAGACCTACCTACAGAAGGTCAAGCAACTACCTTTCAGGTGAAATGCTCCTTTTATTATCAGGATACCATCTAGTGAGGACTAACTCCACATACTGGACCAGCCACACCAGATTGAAATAATAGAAGATTTCGTACTGTGGACAAGTGTTGAAATTGTTCTTCGACTAGTGTTTGTTTTACTGTAATCGAAACGAAAGTGTGACAATTCTCCTGATGAACGTTCCACGAATTATATTAGAGAACTGAAACATGTTGAGTTCTTTGGCCTAGTAAAGTGTTCTACTAGGTACTATTTTGGAACCTAGTCCCAAGGTCGGACAACAAAAAGATGGCGAAGGCTTCTAATGTTGTCTGTAATTAACTGTGTTTACTATACACACACCATCTTACTTTATTGAAGACACCTTCTCACTAACTTTTGTTAAGGTTTTAACACTTGTGTTTTAAAACGGATACTTTTTTGTTAGAAATTGTATTTTTCTATGAATGAATTGAAATTATGTTTGATAAGATATTTATGACTCACGAATCTAATTAGTTTGCTGTGTGTGGTGATAGGTTCTAACTACCCCTGTCATTTTTCGAGTTGCACTGAAAGCAACAAGAGTGACAAAGGGAAGAGTAGAGAGCAAAGGTTCTTCATGGGGCAATAAGTCTGACATGGGCAAACACTAAGGACAATGGAGTGGTTCTGGCACCAATGAGAGTGGCACGGCAAATTGGGTGCAATGAAAGTGATCTGTTATGAGAAACGTGCTAATCGGTCAGTTTTAGAGGCAATACGAGTAACATGTGCATACTTGTGGGCAATGAGAGTGATGTGGGCAAGCCAGGGGGAGATAGCCAGTTTTTGGGACAATCTCTGTGACACAGAGCAAGACTGCGGGGTAATAAGAGTGACATGGTGTGTGCAAGCCAGCAGGCAATAAGGCAGGACTGAGGACAATGGGGGCTCATTGCGGGTTTGCCGTTAACCCGCTGGTTAATGCCAGTGGGTTACCACCAAACCCACTTTACTGTTAACAGTACCCGGTATTAGAAGGATATTACAGGTGCCGGCAATGGCAGTAAGTTCCTATTCAATGGAGTTCTTCCTATACGTCTCCAAGGAATGGGTGTTCTGCAATCAGTGGCACCAGTAGAACCAGTGCCGCTGAATGCCGCAAATATTTGCTGGTAGATGCCCGAACCACCAGCAGCTCATGCTTGCTGGTGGATCAGAGCCCCTACCTGCAAACTTGGAGTGTGCTGGTCTGGTAAAAACCTCAGAGCCGGTATTACTAGCATTTTCTCCGTCATTTATACCGGACCGGCACATTCGTAATGAGGCCCAATGAGTATGAGATCAGCCAAAATCTGATGGAAAAGAGATGGACACGAGCCAGCAATCTGCCAGTACTAGGGCCAATAAGAGTGGCACAGGGACAAGTACTCTAGTTTGGCAGTGGTAGGGTCATGCGAGCAGCATGGCGCAAAACCAAAGACAATTAGAGTGATATTTGTGCAAGCTGGGACCAATGGGGCACTTCTGGGTGGCAATGAAAGTGACATGGTGCAAAACTGAGGCTAATGAGTTCATGTAGTTTCAAATAAGGGGGCAACACACTTGCAGCTCACTCTTTTATTTACTGTTTTGCTCATATTTTACAAGAACAATGATCTGCATTAAATGATAAATATCTTGGTACCATATTTAAAACTGATATAAATTCCAGTAGCATGTAATTTACTAGTGCGTGGAAGAAAGTCCAATGTGGGCCGTACATGAAATATTTAGAATGTACAAAGCGTTAATTCCGTGGCAGTTGAAAAGTCACACTAATTTCGGAGTATTTGAGATGTTTTAATCATTTTTTATGACAAGTGATACAACAGTCTACATGGGGTTTGTTCCTCTTCGGGGCTGCATGTGTGTTTTCTGTCTCATAAGTGTGAATGGCTTGTAGGGCTCTGTTCCCAATTGCTCCCATATTTATAGTTACACATTTGTTAATGTTAAAGGTATTTGTACCGCGCACCGTCACCAACGGAATTGGTTCCCAGGCTCTCAGGCGGATCTGCAAACAAGAAGGCGGGAATGGGCTAGTCAGGTGAAGAGGCAATAGGAAAGTGAGAAAGTGGTGTGCTGTTGACAGCTTCAGTTCAGTTTTCACTGTGCACTGAACTTTGGTGTGAATATCGGACCAATGCTAGACCTCGTCTGTTGTTGGTGCGGTTTATGTGTTGTTTGTTTGTTGTTGCCAACCTTTTTTTCGCAAGTAGATTGCTCATAAGGGTCAGCTGTCGATCATCCCCATTGTAAAAAAGAGCAGAATCGCAAATACTCAAGGAGTGCAGCGTTTCTACTGGCAATTATACTGCACTTTCTACATGCTCTTCGACCACAGGCGCGAAGCGGCCTATTTCCAATATTTGCCATAATTTCAAGCACATTGCTCTACAAGCACAGAGGCTTCCTTTTCTATTCCACTAGAGTGTAATGTCACTTAACATTGGCATTTTTCCCATTGTGCTCATTTTCTGATTGGCCTGTAGATGAAGTGCTGTGGTGAAATGCTGCTGCATACGGTTGGTGGAATATTTCATGTGTTCTCCTACATAACCACCTGCAAATCCTCAGGCTTATTTAATTAAAATTGAGCTGAAGTGCTTATTTTTGCCGCATTTTTTAAAAAGAAATGTTTTTGAGAGAGAATACATCCAAATCTCCCAGAGTTGGATTGGGCCTGCCATTTCCAACTCAGGGAAATGTATATATATTCAGTGAAAAAACGAAAATATAGTCTACTCGTTGTAAATTAGTGCCATTAGGTCTTTCTTTTATTATCCCCATGATAATGAAAGACCTAATGGCACTAATTTACAACGAGTGGACTATATTTTGGTCATCGTTACAGGACTCCACAGATTATAGGAAATCCTCCTAAGTAATGGAATTTATGTGTCAAGCGCCAGCATTGTAGGAATCCAACACACACCCACTGATTTCTCATTTGGGGGTGCAAGAGCACGCCCCAAAGAATCCTGCTGCTGGCAGCTTTTCAACTTTACAGACGAGGAAGAGTTCTGTGCGGTAGCTTAGTGTTACTGGTGCTTGCACTTCTTTCAAAAACCTAAATTGATACAAATAACTAATATCATACTCACCTCCAATATAGCAGCATTTTCGGCTGATCTAGGAATTTTCAATTGAAAACAGTCACATTCCCCACCTTCTACCAACATTCTTAACACTTTTATCAACTTTCTCCAACTTTTTTCACCCATTTTTGTTCGCCGACACTCGCGAACGTCATCGCAGACTTTGCGGACAGTGTCAGGTGACCGTGCATGCACCGCGATAACTTGCCCGCGAATGGGTCCATGCTTCACGGACATTTCAAAACTGCATTTTCAGCTGATTTGGTAAGTTTCACGCTGAAAGTTTACCCTTCCAAAGCTCCTAGACCTATTCTTACTAATTTTCCATCTGAAATCCAGGAGAGAGCACCTGCTTGGAAGAGTATTAGCACACCTGCTATTTAACTTTAAAAATGGCATCAGCCATGCCCATCCCTCATCCCCATTCACCACCACCACCACAAACACCACCACCACCACCACCTGGAGGGCCTGCACAAGGGAAAAGGCGCAATGATGCAGAGGAGCATTAAGAGGATCAGGAAGATAAGATAGTGGAAATTCCATCACAAGCACCCACAGAGAATAATGGGTGTGCCAGTTCTTTAAGACTGTACGAGGGGTACCAAAGGCTCAGGCTACCCATGTTAAAAGCATTGAGTGTGGAATCATACTCAGTCACAGACAACATGGACAATACTCTTTCGTTACCACCTCTATGCGCCATCATACCCGCTCACACCACCCAGGTGCTCTGAGAAAGGCTGTTCTTTCTCAGAAAGAAGTAGGCTTTCTTCTTCTACCTCATCTTCCTCAACCGCTACTTCCACCACACAGACTACTCCTGTGGGGCAGAAGATCCCACCAGCTACCTTGTAAGCCATAACAGAGGCTTCCAAGTGCTTTCAAAGCTGTAAACAAAGAGCATGAGAAACACTTCCCCCTACCTTAGATTTAAAGCACAACCTACATCTTCCCCTGTCCACCTGTCCCTCCGTATCTGTGGTTGGTGTCCCTTCTCTCATTTGCCTCCCCACCTTACTTCCTGGCCACTCATGCAAAAATCAAAACAGACAAAATAAAAAAAACACCAAAAAAAAGGTTCCTTTTGAAGCCACCTTTCACAGTAAAAAAATAGAACTACAAAAATCTTTTAGATTCCATCTGCTTTACATTTTTCAATAAAGTAGTTTGTCTCAATAGGATGACTATGCAGGGTCTCTGCAGTTCCCTTTCCAGGCCAGGCATCATTAAAAGGCCCCAATGGCACCTACACACCATCGCACAGGACAGCCCTTCTACCCTTTTTACTTTAATGTTTGTAACACTCCCAAATAGCCTGCTTTCAAACAGTCACACATCCATACACCAAACACTTCCAAAAAATCTACAGGTAACCCTATCAACATATACAACTTCCACACAACAACTGCCACTTAACAATGTTTGAGAAATCTTTCTAGCTGCATTTCCCTTACTTATACAAAAACAATTTTACACACTGCTGCTATCAATGCACATATGCATTGTGCAGTGAGAGAAGTGCATGAATGAAAGGGGAGTAGGGATGGGCAAGTGCCGATGGGAGCCTGGGAGGGAAGTGCCAAGGGATGGCAATGTTTGAGGCCACTGGCTAAGTACTGGGGCGGAGGAGTCCCAAGGGTGGTGTGCACAGCCACCATGTGTTATGCCCACAACGGCAATGCTGGGGAGGGGTGGTACTTGTGTCAACTAGGTATAGGGCGTGGAACCTGTGAGGTTCATGAGGGACTGGGCCACCAGTCTCAGTGGCAGTGGTATGAGTTAGGGAAGAAAGAGAGGGAAAAAGGACGAGAAAAGCAGTTTTGAGGGATTTCCGAAACTTTAGGAGGTCCGGCTCAAGGCTGAGAGGAGCAGGGAGGCTGTTTGAAAGAGATACACCAGCCAAAGAGAGAGACCTGCCTCCCACTCTCTGTTTAAAGAAGCATTTGACAAGCAGAGAATTGGAGTTAGAGGAGCGGAGGGCTCTAGCAGGGGAGTATTTAGGGAGAGAAAGTTGGAAATAGCTTGGTCCCATGTCCCAGAAAGCCTTGTCGTTGATATAGAGGGTCTTCAATTTAATCCTTGTTGCCACCAGGAGCCTGTGTAGAGATTTTAGGGCTCCAGAGATTTGATCCCTGGCCTTGAGGCCAAGGATAAATCTTGCAGTCCTATTCTGGAATAGCTGAAGGGGGCATAGGGAACAAAGTGGGAGTTTGAGGAAGAGACGGTTGCAGTAGTACAGCCTACACAGGACCAGGGCTATACAGACCTTGAGCTTCTGGGGGATGGTGAGGAAAGGTAGAATGCCTGTAAGGAGGTGACGTTGAAAGTCGGCCTTCTTGGCAAGGTCCTAGATGTAAGGAATGAAGGAGAGAGAAGAGTCAAAGATAACCTCAAGGTTTTTGGCCTCACAGGATGGTGAGGGTTGAGGGCCCACGGAGGGCGGCCAAAGGGAGGAAACACGGCACAGGTGGCCTAATAAGAATGATCTCCATCTTACTGGCATTGACACAGAGATCATTAGCCACACCCAATGCCTGGATGGTGGTTAGACAATCAGGGATGAAAGACGGGGAGGAGAAAGTAGTAGTGGGAGGTTTTAAGAAAAGCTGTGTGAGGCGAGGAGGAGGGGATCAGATCAGCCAGAGGGACAAGATAGATATTGAAGAGCCACTGCAATAGGATAGAACCCTTGGGAACACTGCAGGTAGAGAGTGAGGTGTTAGAGGAGAAATGGCCCAGTCCGTGATGCCGAAGGTATCATGTACCCGTTTAATGAGGTTAGAATGGTTGACTGTGTCAAAGGCAGAAGAGAGAGATTGAGGAGCACTATCCTCAATTGTACTACAATCATAAATACCATATACACTTCAATGATATCATTCCACCATATTACAAATACGGTATGCTCCCCCTGTAGTATGTATAATAACTATCCCCATATTCTTGGGGGCCCGGCCTATAGTACCTATACATATTACTATAGTGTATGTGGTCAATGTCCAGATTCTTGGGTCCCGGCCTATAATACCTATAATAACTATACACATATTACTATAGTGTATGTGGCCAGTGGCCAGAATCTGGCCACTGGCCATAACCACCACAATAGAATTAAACCATATTAAATGTATATACAATACACCTGCAAATAACAAGACTCACCCAGACCTGGGCCCCCCAATCCGAATATTGTCCATGGACAGAAAAATGAATGGCAGGCACAGCATCACCTGCACAGCTTTTTTTCACCTATAAAAATAGCTGTATATCAACTTTTTTCCACTCCTCCACCCTTTTCAAGCTCTCTTTCATTCACAAAATAACCCCAAATATATTTTCAAGACTTATTTTCCTCACTGCGCCCACCCAATATGGCGACCATTTCTAAAATTATGACACTTCTTGTGTTTTGAAACATCCAATTCACATGCGCCTCTCTGCAAAGTTTGGTGACTATTCGTCGACTGGCACCAAAGTTATAAGCTGCCCAAAAAGTACTCTTTCAATAAGTTAAGCAACTTAATCAATGATATTATTGCCATCCATTATATAAACATTTCTCATAAGCAAATACCACCATTTCTTATTTTGACAGAAATGGCAAACGCTAGAAGAAAACTTTCCCAAAGAAGAAATGAGTGGAGATAAAATCTCAAATGGTAAACAGTACATCTTTCAATATAAACAAATACTGTAATTTATGGAGAGCTCATTGAAATCATAATTTCTTATTTTCTTATAGTACATAGTTTACACGAAGGAACTACACCACAGATTAATTATGCAGAATCCCAACAATCAGAAATACATGATCTTGTCTTCAAAATTGGATAAATTTTGAAATGACTTTAAAGAACATTTAAATTATGTTAAACATCATGTTATTAGAAATGTTGATCGTGACTGTCCTACTTGTACCTGTCCCCCTTCCTCCAGTAATCACCCCAATCAAATTCACACAACATAACTCAAGGACGGTTTGATGAAACTTCTCTCCCTCTGTCCCAAGATGATGACTTTATTGAAATTCCAAACTCTCCCATTTATGCTTCCCCGTTCTAATACCCCATCCCTTTCATAAATACATTTATATTTCTACTATAAATATCTAGAATAATACCGTGTGATAAATTCTTATTTTTTTCTTTAAAACCCCAGGTAACAGTCTGCGGACATCACAACTGTTCGAAGGGTCCGTTTACACAATGGGGCGTCCACAGACATTGCGCCCTGTTTGGACTCACATGGCACACTTTTAATTAGTCAGCGGACAATTTGCGGACATCCATGTGCAAGTGTCTGGCATCTCCGGCTCAAGGGGGTTCATGGACACCCACCACAGACACCCCGAACGTCATCAAGTGACCGTGCAGCCTGACGGCGTGTCCGTGTACAGTTTGAAACTGCATTTTTGGACAATCTAGGGTGTTTCAAGTTGAAAGTCTACCCTTCGAGAGCTCCTAGACCCATTCTTTGTTCATCTGTTAACTGTGTACAACTTTACAAGGCCTATTTTTGACACAGTAGTCCGCAGACAGTCGTGCAGTTCGCGGAATGTTCCTCTGAAGGGACCCACCCATTACTTTTAGTCATTCTAAATCTGGCACACCAGGAGAGAGCATCTTTTGACAACTACTTCCAGGACACTGCCAGGATCTTAAGAATAGCATCTGTCATGGGCATACCACCTTCCCAGGGGCCACCACCACCTCCACCATCACCAAGTGGAGGGCCTGGACAGGGGAACAGGCACAATGATGCGGAGGATGATGAGGAACAGGAAGATGAGATAGAGAAAGTTCCTACCTCCAGCACTTAGACAGAGTCATCAGTGTGGCGATTCTTTAAGACCATTGGGGTGTACCAAAAGCTTGAGCTGCCAAGGTTGAATGCATTGAGTGCAGGGTCATACTCAGCCGCAGACAGCCTAGACAGTACTCTTTTGGGACCACCTCCATGTGATGCCACCTCGCTCTGACCATTCGGGTGATCTGAGAAAGGCTGTTCCTTTCTCAGGGAGAAGTAGGTTATCTTCCTCTACCCCATGTTCCTCAAGTGCTCCTGCCACCATACAGAGGATCTCACTGGCTGCCTCGCAGGCCATACAGAACGCTGTTCACCCATACCTTTCGAGGGTCACAATACTCTGTTTGTACTGTGAAACACCACTCTGCAGGGTGGGCAGTTTCAGAGTGCTTTCGAGGCCGTAGTCAAGGAGCACGAGAAACACTGCCCCTTACCTTAGATTTAAGGCACACCCACCATCTTCCCCTGCCCACCTGCCCTTCCGTATCTGTGGGTGGTGCCTATTCCCTTCCTTCCCTCCCCCACCTTACCTCCTCGCCCCTCCTACAAAAAACAAAATCCCCAAAAAATACAGAGCCAGAAAAACAAAAAACATTTCCTTTAGGACCCACCTTTCACGGATAAAAAAGTAGGAAAAAAATAAAAATCACAGGTCCTTTTGGATTCTGCATAGTCCACAGACAGGATGAAAGTTTGCAGACTTCTGGAAAATTCCAGGTGTGGGGTGAGGGGAATAAAATCAATTAACTTTTTTTCATTAAAAAATTGATGCTCTCAAAAGAAGCTTTTTTAAACATTTTTATGCTGTTTGATATACTGAACTAACAAATGCTTCTCATTTTTTTCTGTTTTTGTTTTTTATTTACTGAAACTACTAAAAAATACTTCAAGACATATTTCACAAGTTCACAAAAATTGTTTCAGTGCATTTTAGGTATTCAAAAGAAAAATCTGATTTCCGGCATCAGTGAAAGGCACTGCATCTCGTTGAAATATATTTATGCCATCCAACTTGACATTTTCGTTGTCAAAAGATACCATTCATAAAGCATATAAAAAAGCACATACACCTTTATTGATATGCTGTCTAGCTTCTTCCATTTGAGGACAAAAAAGTTTGGGCATCTCCATATTTGTCTTTGATCGTTTTCCGAAAAATATATTTTTGCAGCTGGAAACAGTTCCATTAGGCTTCTGAACATATCATTCATGGCAAACTGCAAAGATCCTGCAGTCACATATCCTAAACTGTTGCCTCCACAATGCACAATAATAATATCTGGACATTTATTGTGAGCCATACTCTCACAGAATGGGAATAAAGTTACCCAGTTTAAGCCACAATCTGCATACCACAAAACATCCACTTTGCCCAATCCAATACTAGCAGAAATACCACGAGATTCAGTATAAACCTTTGGTGAATGGATCCAAGCATCTCCCGCTAACCACACACTCTGCTTCTTCATAGCCATAGCCATCTTCACTACACACAAAAAAGAAAACACTTCTCTTCTTACCCTGTACTCCTATACACTTCAACTCTTCCTCCAGATCCACAAAACCTGATTGGGTAGTCCCCCAATGCCCTCTTTCCATGCCCGACATCCTTAAAAGACCCAGATGGCACATGCAGGTCTGCAGACTACCGCAGTGTCCGTGGACACTGTCGCATAGGGCAGCCCTTCTACCTACCTTGGCCACAACCACCACAATACAATTAAACCAACAAATACGTAAAATACACTTTCAAATAACAGCACTCACACTGAACCAGCCCACTCCAATATAGTCCGCAGACAGTAAAGATGACAGCTGACTCAGCAGCACCTGCAATGCTTTTATTCACCTATAAAAATAGCTCCCTTATTAACTTTTTTCCACTGCCCCACCCTTTCCAGACCCTCCTTCGGCCACAAAATAACCCCAGATATGTTTTTCAGACTCTTTGCTCACTGCACTTTCTGTTGACAACGGTGGCTGTCTGCGAATCCAATAGGGCGACCGTTTAAAAAAATATGACACAGATCATGTCTTTTTACATCCAATCATCATGTGTCTTTGAAGTCCGTCGACACAAGCCACCCCCCGATTGGTCCAGAGGCGTCCGCGGACTCCGAATCAAGAAATGAGTCCGTGGACCGGACCCAAGATAGCACTCCTTATTTTTTACTTACTTTTTAGCCATTTAAACAAAAACTGCTGGATAGATTTACACCAAATTTGCAAAAGCATGCTTTGGGACCAAGCCGCCACTCCTCGCGCAAATTTGCTGAAAATCCATCCAGCGGTTTGGGCTGTAGATGCAAGGAGTTTTTTTGTTCCATTGTGTCTATGAGGATTTAAAAAATGTTGGGACCCCCCTATAACTTTGCCCCCCTAGACGAAACCACACCAAACTTCACAAAATCATTCTGAGGGGGCCATATGCTTTTTTTTTTGCAAACTTTTGTGAGAATTCATTCAGTGAGGGGTAAGTTAAAAGCCAACCAAAAAGTCATCTTTCGATGAGTTGAGCAACTTAACCATAACTACACGGCAGCTATCGCAGGCCCTGTAACATATATTTATATATTCAATGACAAAATGTTAGTCAATGATCAGTTAAGGTAAGAAATGTCTCGCAACAAAACCGCTGAAATTCAACGCATTGGGGAACTCAGGACTTGAATTTCAGTGGTTTTGTTGTGATAAGTTTCTTACCTTAACTGATCATTAGCAAAGGTTTTTTGCTTGAGTTTCAAGGGTTTTGTTATTCCATAGATTTTTGGCACACCACTGGCCATGGCCATTACTTACAAATAATGTAAAAATGTAACTAATGGGAGGACTAGCTGGAGCATTTGGGGTTGATAAAAGGCATTCCTTGTGGTGAGATGGATAATTTCTGAATTGATGATTATTCCTAGATTCCTCATGGTTCCACCAGTGGTAGGTGTGTAGGGTGTAGAACTGATTAAGCCATGTGAGTGACAAGTTCTGGAAATTCGGTGAGCCGAACACTAGTATTTCTAGATTGCTTCCATTAAGGCATAGGCCAATGAGTGTCATTAAATCTTAAATTTGTTGAAAAAACATAGTCACATAGGCATTGTTAACAAAAAGAAGACATGGGGAAACCAACCCAATCAATGCGCTAAAACCAGGTAGATGTAGATTTGGGTGTTGCTGTGGATCCTAGTGTAGGTGGGACACTCCCTTAGTCCAATCAAGTGTTTAGAACAAAAAGGTTGCCAGGATGCCTACACGCCTACCCTAATAATCTGTTTGAATTTGGTCTGAAATTGTTTATGAAAAAGGATTTACAAACACATTATTTCTTTTTTATAAAGACTCATGATTTATGAGAGATATGCAAAACAATATATATCAATCCAATCAGAAACAAAAAAAATTTGAACCATGGACATTGTTGTCCTTGGCTTTGCTTAGTGGGATCAGAACCTGAGAGTCATCAGGGTGTAGTTGGAACAAGTTCTTAAATGATTCCCTGATGCTAGTGAGATGTTCTTTTATCCGTATGAAATAACCTAGTGGATGTTGAAGTGCGTGGACCACATGTGATTAAAAGGTCAGGATCAGGTTGAAAATTCTCCGTGAGCATACTGGTATAGAAATCAATAACATGTGCTCACAAAACCGGCGTATTCTGTGAGAACACGCAATTTAATGAAAATACCTAGCAAATAATGTGAGTATCAGACCTCTGTTGGCAATAGCTGGCATAGGATGACAGCAGTGGGTATTTGATGACAACACCTGGCAGATGATAGCAGGAGCTGGCTTTTACCGCACTACTTAGTATGCAAGTACAAGAGCAGTTGTTGGCAATATTTGGCATATAATGGGATTACTGCAAAATAATAATCCCTGGCATATGATATGAGATCTATGAATTTGATTATGCTACCTAGCAAGAAAGTGGTGTGGAAACCTAAAGTTGGGACAGTTCTAGCCTGCACCATGTAGAGATGTTTTCATAAATGTACATAACGTCATGCCTATTTACAATTTGACACACAGTGAGATAAAGAGATTGATCCAGAATCACAAAATATCTGTGGTGAAGTGCTGGAGCCAGGATTAGAACCTACATCTTTAGGTAACTCGATTACCAATTTAGCCACAAAAGTCAGGGAGGCTGAAGGAAACTGAAACATCCTCATCCATCTTCTATATAGCTATATAAAAGGGAAAATGTGTCTGTGTCTGTTCGAAAGGTGCAGCATACTTCCTAACATGCTAAACACCTGAATGTTGGCATTTGGGTAGGTTCATGGTGTAGACAATGTAAAAAGTATTAAAATATACATTTTTCTGATTCGTTTTTTTAAGCTGTCTGCAATGCGTACCCCTGCAGGTGTGTGCGTGTCTGTTTGAAATGTTATTCATACTTCCCAACATGCTACAAACCTGAAATTTGGCATGTCGGTAGGTTCCATGGTGTAGACAGTGTAAAAAGTATACAATATACATTTTTCACAAAAAAGAAATGTAAGCGGTCTGCAATGCTTACCCCTGCCATATGTGAATATGTGCGTGTGTCTGTTCGAAATGTTGAGCATACTTTCCAACATGCTACAAACCTGATATTTGGCTTGTGGGTAGGTTTCATAGTGTAGACAATGGAAACAATATAAAATATGCATTTTCCTATTTTTTTTAAAGTGCTCTGCAATGCTTTCCCCGGTCATATGGCTCGTCATGCCGTAGTTCTGCCGTAGCTCTACGTACACTTCAGCAGTACATTGTTCCTAAACTTTCCACACTATCAGCAGTCTAGCTAACATTAACGGCACTCACTTGTGAAGTCATGCGGGTGACACAAAATGGAGCTTTAATAGCAAAGCGAGTGACAGGAAACGGTGCATGTATCTTCAATAGTGTCCGGCATGATGTTGTCTGTCACATCGTGGCCAATCTCTCAGAATAATTACAGGAACTTCATTTCCCACAGAAGTACACCTGCTAGTGTGGTATAAAAATAACTAGGCATTTATCGCAGCACGAGATCAGTGGCTTCTTGTACTTGGTTTCCAGGTAGTTTACCCTATTCATGACAGGCCACCATGTAGCTCTTAGACAACACAGAACCCCTTATTCTAGTTAAAAAGGTTTTCCCTGGATTTTTTTCTGAATCTACAACATTCTAAATGGACGTCCTGCATGGTGTAGGAGCCATGTAAGGAAACTCTGACCCATGGTTTCTGTACAGGGTTTTCCGCACAATGCACAAAATCTGACAGCTTCTCTATGGCAATCAGCATTATAAAAGGCTGCACATCAACAGGTTGTGATTGCCTATGTGGGACTGCTGAAAAGCAGGCAGTGTCCTTCAGAATCCATTACGATGCTGTCCATGTTTTTCATTTGCACGTGGCGGAGATCCATACGGACTATCCACACAGTGTGTTAACATGCACGGGAACCGGGCGATAATCTCTCGTTAATACACCATTTGAGAATAGGGTGAGGTTCTATTGATGAGAATCAGTACACAGCTGGACTTGGAAAAAAAATGAAATCCTTCTCTCAAGGGCGTTTCAGAAGAGGGATGGCTACCACTCTACAAAGCTTTATTTTACATAATTAAATGGCAAAATATGTTGAGGCCTGGAGTTAATGGTTATCTGTAAAAGGTGGCCTTTGATTACATCAATTGTGAGGATCTTGGTCAATTATTAGCCAAGAAAGGGATGGATTATGCTCTAATACACCATATAAAGTTGTTCCAGCAGGCCAGCACTGCTTCTATATACGTTGGGGCAATTTAAGGAGAGAACAAGGGTTTTTGGGATTACTGCGGGAGTAAAGTACGGCTGTTTCCAGGGGCCTAGATTAATCAATGTTTTCATGAATAGCGTAAGTGGTCATCTTTGGTCATTGAGGTTGGGTGGTCCCTCAATTAGGTGCCTGCCGAAGCTTGTGTTGCTCGACATGAGCCACTCTGCCTTAATAATGTATGCCATAATAATTCTAAGGGAACTTTTGGGTGGTGCCCTTCTCTATTGTAATCCCAAATTTCTCCTGATTAACACCGCAAAGGCAAATATCATGAACATGGGTAAATCAAGGAAAGTTCCACGTTATACTTCCTCGATATGTACTCGTGAAAATCTGGGTATGACATCCTTTATAGAAAGGTTAGATCTATGCACTTTGCTATACTGGTCAAACTGTGGTCGGAAACTGGGCAAACCACGCTGGCAGAACGGATGGCCAGCCAGGGAGAACCAAAGCACAAGTCCTCCCACCACACTACCTCTTAGCGATGAGGGGCAGGACAGAACGCAGTGGGCGTTGGGGGCCATGAATGGATTGTGATGCCCTTGCCGATGGCTCAACAGGCAATTCCAATCCATGAGTGAGGTTCTGGGCCTTTATTAATCAAACAGAACATCTACGGGGTTATGTCTCGATGTGTTTATACAGGGGGAATTGAAGAAACAAAAACAATTCAAACTTTGTCCATAGGACTATAGTCTTCATCTTTAGCTCTTGACTTCAGATTGGGCCCCCTCCGAGAGTACAAAACCACTGCCATAGCTCTATTTCCTTGTCATTTGAAGTTGATTGCATGGCTTTCGTAGAGGTTGTCAGGATGCTGTTCTCCTGTTGTAACAAAACCGGAACCAGGACCCCTGGTGTCCCAGATCATCTAAACGGGGGCCAGGTTACAGGCTCCTTAAGATCTAGGCAAGCATCACGGTTGGCCGCGTGGCTGTCAAGCTTAATGCCCTTTGTGGTGGTTGCAGACTTTCATACAGTTTATCCAGGCACTTATCGCTCAACCACCCTTCTTACTTTACCTTGCCTTGGGCCCCACCACCTCCTTACCTCGTTCTCCTTCCCCCTGCCTGGTCTTTTCCTCCTCACTTCCCTCCTGCAAGTCTCCCCTACTTTCCTCGCCTCGATGTTCTACCCCGCCGGATCCTTTCCTCTCCACCAAGTTCCTTCCTCCTCTCATCTTCTCCTCCTCCCTCCTCTCCTATTGGCTCCCTTCTCCCTCTTGGAATCACCCCCTTTAGTACTCCTTATCAACAACACCTTCCCTGCTGCTCCTCCCTTTCTAGCTAATGTTATTGCTTCTTCCTTGTTAATCTCCTTTAGCTCTGTGTCTACCTCTTTCCTTGTTCTTTCCACCTCATCCTTACCACTCTTCTTCCTCTCCTTCATCTCTGCTCCTTCCAATGTACCTGCTATCATTATCTCCACCTTCTCGTTATTGCTCTTATGAGCCCCCTCTACCTGCTCACAACTCCTCTCAGTCGCCTTCACCTTCTTACGACTCCTTTTAGTCTGCACCACCTCCTTAATGCTCCTCTGCACTTCCTCCTCAGCCTCCTCTCCGCCAAGCTCCTCGCCAGACCACAGCATACCATCCTGCTTCTCGCATCTCCAACTTCTGACTCCCACACCTCTCCTTGCAATGTGACCTTTTTTTATACTCACCAACAAGAGTTGTATTCGTGTGTCATCAGCTGCTGGTCTGTGCTAAGTGAGCAATTTGATTGGGGTGTGTGCTGGGAACCTACAACATTCCCAGCTCTTACTTTTTACATCTTGGTGTCATTGTACAACCGCGCAACCCAAGCTTTCGATTCAGCAGAGTGACTACTTGAATCCATTGTGGATGTGGGCGCTTTGAAGAAGCTTATGATCTTCCCGACATGCTGTGGGTTAATTCAATATTCTTCATGCTTCCCCGGGTTTTCCCGTTATGCCGTTCAGGTCACCAGGGTGTGGTGGCTTGCAGCGCCCAAGGTCACCCCAGTCCCATCACCCAGTCACCAGCATGAGCCTCCATCACAGTGGTGCAGACCTGGGGTGGAGGATGCAATGAAGGGAATTAGGACTGTTCAGAAGGAAGGAAAGAGAGCCACGTGGAGAGGGCCAACAGGGCCAGGAGGACTCAAAGGGGTTGCAGCCAGGTGGAGAGGGCACAGCTTACCTTACTCAGCATGCAGCGGGTGTGAGAGATCCATCAGGTGAAAGCTGACCTCAGGGGGTGGGCATGCCTTCTGGGAGATAGAAGAGCTGTGGCCCTGTACAGCAATCCTAATATTGAAGGGGTGGTAGCTGGGGTGGGACACAAGTCAAGTGGAGGGGCTTGCGAGAGGTGGCTACGCAGCTTGGGCAGCAAAAAGGGAGTGAAGCAGTTGTGTTCAAAAGACGTGCAATGGCATCAGGAGATCATGCAACAGGATCTTTTTGAAAATGCCCATAAGAGGGGTGCACAAGATACCACACCAGCAGAGAGAGACAGGGAAGAGCAAGCAGATGCTGTCATGGAAGGACGGGACCACTCCGGTGGTGATAGTGCGCGGTACAAGTAACCTTTAACATTAACAATGAGAAACTGGGAGCAAGTGCGAGGAACAGCATCAAGGAATGGTACATGGTGGGGAAGAGGTAAGAAGTGACAAGGAGAGCAATCTTGAATGGGACTATGATGACATGCTGGAGTGTGAATATTTGACAAATAGGAGTCCATTGAGGTGTACCTCGAGCCAGAGAAGGGGGCAGGGCTGTAGTAGGAGGAAGTTTGGGAGCAGTGGAGTGGAAGTTGGGAGTAGCATAGGCAAAGAGAAGGGACAATAGGGGTATACAATGGGCACAAATGAAAGGGGAAGTTTGGAGAGGGTAATAACAACCAGAAGGAAAGGGAGAAACGGAAAAAAGCACGTGTATTAACAAAGCCACTGGGGGCTCATATAATACAAGCAACAAAAATGAAGAAAAGGAAGGGGCAGTATGTGGAGGAGGAGAGGAAGCTAGCCAGAGACTGAACCGGTAACAAAAGAAAACTGTATGTCCACATTTACCGTAAATGTCAGCATCTATTTTGAAAGATTCCCAGCGAGGAGTATATCTCCTTATGGAAGAACGTGGAAGGCATAAGGTAAGCGCATACCAATTTTGAAGGCATGGCATGTGCATGATATGATGAGGCGTTTCGGGCAAGGATTAGGATCATTTGGAACTGTATTTTGGGGTGAGATAGATATGAACCTAAGACTACAGTGGATGCCACCCTCCCCCACAGGGCTGGCACCACCAGCGTATCAGCTCTTTGTCGACTTTGTGACCCAGGTAGAGGTGGAGGAGTTAGGAGGGTCCAACTGGCAATGGTGTGTTAGTCATTGAACAAGGATAGATGTCGTTGGGCTTTTGCAGGTTCAGCCACGCTTGCTTCTCGATGATTTTCACTAGGGTTCTAGATTAGTATATAATCAGCCCCTTGTTAAAGACAAAGCAATCACCTCCCTCTGTGTCTTCTTCTTAAGCACATAGACGTACCAGTGATGGAGAATGCCTACGATTCAAATGGTGGCATGTATGTTGATACAAATGGCAATCGTATCTGCTGGAATGAGTTGAAACTAACCAAAGCCAGAAGCATAGCAGAAAATGTACTACCATCTTTTATACCACTCGTTGATAGTTATATTGGAGAATCTTCTCTAGATCCTGTGTCTTCCTTCTCAGGCTTACTTAATCGACTTAAAGGATCCATAGAACCGCAGAAACTTTATAAATCTTTAGCTGAGCGCACAAATGTACCCACTTCTAATCGAGTCAAGTATGACCCAACAATTGCACCAGCAAAACGACAACCCCGACATATCATAAGTGGAGCCCTATACACCAGTTTCTGCCCTTTCTCTCCTGATGAGATCAGCCAATACATAAGCGTGGCTAAACAAAACTATTGTAAATGGTTATTAGACTATAAACTAAAATGTAATCTTAACAAGTGGAAAGAAACTGCCCATCTTGCCACCCAAAAAGATAGATAATACCAGAATATGGACTATCTTGAGGGGCACTGATAAACGAGCAACACTGATTAATGGTGTTACAGATCCCGATTGGGTCCATCACATTGCTTCCACCCTGGGTTTAATAGGTCCAAATGACAATAGTCTCCCTCTTCCAGCATGTCCATGGATTTGTCAAGTATCCATTTTAGATTTAATCATCATAATTGAACAACTAAACTCTTCCAGAGCGGCAGGTCCCAACGACATATGTAATGCCCTTGTGAAACTATCAACTGGTTTGTGGGCCCACGGTCTACAACTTTTGTACATTCATATAGGCTCCCCTGGCTATATACCAGAAACATGCCGTGAAAGCCTTATTATTCCGGTGCACAAAAAGGGTTTCTGGTACCTAGCAACCAACTACAGGATGCGAGCAATGCTAAATGTGCCTGCAAAGTTGTTTGCGAAAGTCCTTCTTCAAGAGCTAACTCAATGGATAACTGAACATAATATACGTCCACCCAATCAAATGGGGTTCATTAGGAAAGCCAGTACAACACACAATTTAATAATTTTAGTGGCATGTGTAGACTATCCCTGGAAACACAGAGACACTCGCGTCTACTGCGCTTTCGTTGATTTCTCCGCCGCATTTGACTGTGATACGAAATAAACTATGGCATAAATTGACTCAATGGCCTATTCCCCCAGGTCGACTTAGGATGTTGATGTTACTGTACGCAAACACTTCTGTAAAGATCAGACTAGACTCTGAAGGTACACTTTCTAATTCAATGCCAACACACTGCAGTGTGAAGCAGGGGTGCATTTTGGCAGCCACACATTTGAATCTTTGTGTGGCAGACCTCTGGATAGCTTTTACCAATCTTGAAACATCCCTGGTGAAAATGGGTCGGCACTGTATAAGTTGGTTAGCTTATGCTGATGACTTGCTTTTAATTGATCACACTCTCAGAGGATTGCAAAATCTGATCTCAGCACTTGGGGAGTATGCCGCCACTAATGGCTTGTCAATCAGTATAGAGAAAGGCAAAATTATGAAATTTTTCTCCACCCCTAGCAAGCGTAAGAACATTATCTGTAAGCTAAATGGCATCCAACTGGAAAGTGTTCCCTCTTATAAATATCTAGGGCTGCATGTTGAAAACACCTTGAAGTGGACGAAGCATTGGCCAGAAACTGAAATTAAATGTAAAAGAGCAGTCTAAGCAATTCGCCAATTTATAGGCCGTCAAGGAGCACTCTCTTTAACGACCATACTTCTAGTATACTCTTCTAAAGTTTGTCCCATACTCTTTTATGGAATCGAGATTTGGGGACATAAACTTGCCACTGCATTAAAACGCTTTGAAGGTTCAATATTGAGTAGTTTGTTCTGTATGCCACAAACATTGTCAATTGAATATCTCTACATCGAATTTGAACGTAATGGCATCAGTTAGGATTTCATTATGAAAACGGTAATGTTCTATGACTATCTACAAAAGTTGGACAACAGACCTATGATGGTCGGCTTTTTAAGTGCATTTCCCACAATTGATAACTTTAAGTCGATGGGGACACTAGGATTTCTCTTCTCCATTCGCAGTGACAAGTAGGGTGTAGTTAACATCTCGTCCGAGGGTGAGATGTACGTGGTAAAATCTCGTTCGAAAAATAGACTGTCTTTGACTAGTAAAAACAGAAAGTCTGAACAGCTTGTATACTAAACGGAACAGTGCCTCATTCTGTGAATACATCACTACCCGATTGATTAAACCATCATATATCATGGCCTATCCTAAAAGCTCTGTAGCCAGGCAGTATTTGTTATTGAAATGTAACATTAGTGAGGCATTGATTACTCAAGGGGCTCGCCTCTGCATTCCACGAGACTTACGCTTATGTCGCCTTTGTGGCACTTCAGCAATCTAAACCATTGAACATTTACTGATTGGATGCGAAAGTCTACAATGATTGTGATATAGTTTTAGGAAATCTTACAATAATGGCTTTACTTGTGCTGACCTGTCTGTATTGTGGTTGATGTTTTTAGGTGGTTGCGATCATAATCTGATTTACCATATGGTCACAATTTACTGGAAATGTGCAGCTATTTTAAAACTTTTATCTAACTCAGTACTACTTTTTTTATTATTATGTTTTTTACTTCATCAATACTGGGTATTTCTCTTTTAAAATAACCTGTTTTATTAGTTTGTAATTGGTATTTTATCAGCAGAGTTTTTAAAACTGGTTTCAATGATACAATTATTCAGATGTGTATTTGTTATATGTATTTGTTGTTTACTTATTCACCAATGTGTTTTTTATGTTGTGTATACAAAGACTTTTGGCTATGAGTATATCTGAAATAAATAGATAATCAGCTAAAGACGAGAAAGTGGAAAGAACATATCAGAAGTTATGGAAAGAGGTGAGAGAGGAGAGGGTGGTAGACCCATTTTTTGACTGGGCCCTGCAACATCTATTTCCTCATTGGTGGTGGTCCCAAAGAAGGCAGAAGGGAAGTATAGTTTGGTTAACTACATGTCCAGGCTGGGGGGATAGTTTGTAAATGACTACCGTGCCGAAGAGGATTGTGTTGTGTCACATTGGAGGGTGGATCCATAGTTGGCACTGCTGGGGAAGTGCATGTTAGGAGCTCAGAAGGCAGATGGTAACACTTTCAATGCGCCCAGTAGATGTTTGGTGGTTGGTTGTTGGTTTGAAGGATGTAAAAGAGTGTTCCAGATGAGTTGCTCTGTAACCTGTGCATAATTTAAGCAGTTCAGCTCTTTTCTTCAGTGATGCTATTGTTTACAGAAGGGGAGAGTTCATAAATTGCCTTATTTGGGTGACTTCTTCTGTGCCTATAGGACCGTAGAATGTGGGAGGCTCAAACAAGCAGTTCACGTTTTTTTGGGGCTGGCTTTGGATTCTATTGTCATATTGTTGAGGGAAAAGGTCAAGAAGTTAATGGGGTTAAGGTGACAATAGTCGCAAAGAAGATGGAGTTACATCGAGCGCAGAGGCTGTCAGACTCATTTTGTATGTAAGGCAAGAGGTGCCAGAGAGGAGGATTTGTCGAAGGTTAGCTAGGGCAATGTCGGGTATCAAATGGATTCCACCATAGGATTAAGACTTCAGCTGCAGTAAGAAAGAATTTGATGGCATTGTTGACAATTCAGCAGGGCTACAATCATTATAATAGTTTTTTTCTAACGCGCTTAATACCAAAGTGATTTCTAAGCGCGGAATTAGGATTCAAACCTGTGTTGCGCTGCATCAGAGCGTGCTGCCACTGAGCTATACTACCCATGCTATAGGTCAATGTCCATGTGGCTTTTGGATGACGCATCGGAGCGGAGTGGGTCCATTGTTAAGCTGCCTCTGGGAAGGGTGGCTTTTGTTTGTGTTGGCAAGAGAGCTTGTGTACAGAGAAGTGGCAGGGTAAGGGATTGATCATCGCCTTCTTGGAATTTTTTGCACCAATGCTGTTCTTGGCAATTTGCGAGTCATGGATTTGCAGAACACCACAGTGAATTTTAACATTGAGACCGAAGCTTTGGTGGTGGCAGTGAACAAGCAATCAGCTAAGGACAAGATAGTTCTAGGGTAGCTATGGATGCCTCTGCATGTCTATTTGCCACAGTACACATGGCCAGAGCATGGTACGTGTTAGGTATGGACAACTGGCTAACAGATACCTTGTTTCCTTAAGTGTGGCAGAGATTGTGTGGTCTGAGAGGACTTGTTGAAGAAGATTCCAGAGGACTTATGGGAGATAGGAGACGGAGGGTCTTAGATTCATGGAAGCATCCACTGCGTAAACATCGGGAGCTGATTATATAAAGGCCTGGAGGATCTTTGTAGGTAGTGCGGAGCAGTTGGGAGAGGTCCAAAGAAAGGATATATTCGAAAAAGGAATGACGTGGTGACATTTATGCTTCTCAGAGGATTGACAGGAGCAACTATGGTGGGAGACCTCGCAGGGATTGCGGCTTACAGGAAGTTCATCTGTTGCTTTGGAGCCTAAACAGGAGGAATGGGAAGAACATGCTGCCAGGGAAGGCTAGGGAAAGGAGTGGGAAAAAGGGCAGAGATCCTTAGTGACAGTGCACTTACCCAGGAAGTTGTTGGGGGAAGTTAGGGACAATGTGTCAAGCTTAGTGGCAATGCTCTTTTTTTATGTGGATGTTTTACAGAGCTTTCCAAGTATGAGATCTGGTGGGAAAAAAGGGACTAGGGTTCTTGCTTTGGGTAGATGTGCAAAATTTAGGGAAAGGGTCAAACACATTTTTGCACGCCACAGAGTGTGATCAAAAGGCGAAGGGTGATTGTGGATTTCACTGGGATATTTGGAGAAGGCACAATGGGTCTAGCCAGGGCTTTTCAGAAATTGGCGGTCTTCAGAGGCAAAGGTGGGAGGATGGCAGTTTTGCAGCACAAGGCAGCACACGTGTTGGCTGCATTGAGGGACAGTTCCAAGGAAAGGACCCTGGGACTCACAAATTGCCGACCGGGGTGACAGGCGAGGGGAAGAGGAAGTGTTTGCAGAAAGAGGCGATAGATACAGAGAATGGGAAGTTGGGGGAGAGGTAGAGACCTTGGACATATAAAGTATATATCCGGGAATCTGTGGTGGCATCGGAATAGAAAGTTGTGAGTAAATAGCAACACCCATCTCACCACTTTTATGGACATTGCCCCCCTTGTTTCAGCATATTATTTTCAATCCAGTTGTATCATGTGACATTCTATTGTAATATGGGTGGGCAATCAGGCAGGGAGATGGGTTGCGGTAGACAGCTAAGGTGCAGTTACAAAGTTTCAATGATCGCATTGTAAAATGGTGTGTGCCAGGAGAAAGGGTTCCCATTGTTCACATGAAGACGGGCACCCGGCTCCAGGAATTCAACCCATTAATTTGGTAGAAAACCTCTTGGCACAGGACTCAAGTGTGGCACTAATCAAGAGCATGAAAAGGTTTTTAGGGCAGCTAAGATTAGATTGACCCGTGACATGGAAGAGTGATTGACAGACAAGACCACGCTCTTTATTAAGCACAAGAAACTGAGCCCACATGGTGGTCACTCTAATCAGGTACAAGTGAGTGAGTATCTCTTAGGATCATCGTCGCCAGTCCTTCTCTGTCTCCTTTAAGCAAATCTGCCTGCTTGCTGGAAACACGGTCTCCTCAGAGCAACCCCAATGTGTATTTTATGGAGCACACTATTGGTAACTCCTGCGGTAAGGTTGGCCTAATTCATGCAGTTGCCAATAACCAAGACAAATTGAGCTTTGCTGAAGGGTCTCCCTTATGCATGTTTTGCACTTCTCCTTTGATACCATGGAGCGTCTCCCTTCTCGCGTGCTGGACGTCTCAGGATGTTGGTCCACCTGGACTTGGGCTGAACCTTGCAGCACCTCGCTTGGTGCCCTGGGTCACCTTGACAGGGGGCATACGTGAGGCTTTTGTGCTGATTGTGGACCCCTACTGTTAAGACACCCCTCTCTTTCACTTTCTCTCTCCCTCTGTCTCCTTCTTTCTCACTCTCTCTCTCCCTCTCTCTCCCTGGAAAGAGGAGAGAGCAGAGAGAAAAGGGGAAAGAAAAGGAGAGAGGGGGAGATGAAATTAGAGAGAAAGGGGAGAGAGAGAGAGGAGAGAGGGTGAAGGCGAGCGAGTGAAAGAGTGAGGGAAGGAGAGAGAGAGGGGGAGACTGAGTGAAATAAAGAGAAAGAGAGACAGAGAGAGTGAAAAAGCGAGAGTGAGAAAGAAAGAGAGGACAGTGGAGGGAGAGAGGGGAGTGAGAGAGAGGGAGAGAGAAAAAGAGAGAAAGAGAGAGCAATGGGGAGATAAAGCTAGAGAAAGAGATGAAAGACAGAGAGAAAACGAGACTTAGATAGAGAGAGGGAGAGAGAGAAAGTGACAGCGAGAGAAATAAAGAGAGGAGAGAGGGGTGAGAGGGGAGAGAGAAAAAGAGAAAGAGGGGGGAGAGAGAGAGAAAGCGAGAGTGAAAAGGAGAGAGAGAGAAAGAGAGAGGGGAGAGAGAAAGAGAGGGAAAGCGAGAAAGGGGAGAGAGAAAGAGAGGGGCAGAGAGAAACAGAGAGAGAGAGAGGGAAAGATGCCATACAAAATTATGCCAGGATATAGATTAGCTCCAAAATGCTATAAAAGCACGCGCTTTATAGTTAAACCAACCGTTAATCAATGAAGATAATATTATTATTAAACTCAAGATGGGTTGGCATTTGTTCCTTAAATTCAAATGTTTCATTTGCTTTTTTCTCTCACCAATGTTCCATTCGGTCATGGGACATCATGTGAAATTGATTGTCCTGTGCAGAAAGAGTTGCCTGGTCACTGGGAGGGCTGATTGGAGGGACATTGTGGCAAAATAGTGCAAGGTAAGAAATGAGCACCTTAATGGCGCCCCATAGCCAATCAGATTGCTCTGGTTGTGGGCAGCACCTGACGGCTCAAGCCTGTGCTTCAAGCAATCTGATGGCCTCACCCTGCTGGGCCTCCTCTCCTCTACCCTTTCTGCTTCATTTCAGTTCATAAATACGATATTAGGCATAAACGTCAATGCACACCTTAACAAATGCATATAAAAGCACACGAGCACAACAAGTGCACGGATACAGCCACGATGAATACACCATTTGTTGCAGCAATCATCCACGGACTCCAGAGGAGGAGGAGGATGGCCAGGGCCCGGATCTTGCACCCACGGACAAGCCTTTTTTGGGATGCCTGATGACCAGGTCTGTGGCAGGTATAGATTCCCCCCCCATATCATCATACACCTGGTCAGGGAGTGGTAGGATGACCTCACATCACCCACCATTTGCTCCCAAGCACTGAGCCACTTGCAAAAGGTGCTCACTGCTCTGCATGTTTTGGACACTGGGTCATTCCAGCAGACCACTGCCATAGTAGGTGGCATCTCCCGTGCCATGCAGTCTCACTGCCTACACCAGGTGTTGGCAATCATAACTGCATGACCTTCTGTCTGCCGGCATATCTACATGCCCAGAACACCGGCAGAAAGGCAAGCAGTGGTCCAGGATTTGTATGGAGTGGCTCCTTTTCCAAAAGTGCTCGGTGCCATTGATTGCACCAATGTTGCTCTATGTCCACCTAGAGCAACAGGGCACATCCACTGCAACCGGAAACATTGGCACTCCATCAATGTCCAGGTTGTGTGTGATGCCAAGGGCATCATTGCTGAAGTGTATGGCAACTATCCTGGTAGCACACATGATAGTTACAGCTTCAGGATGTCCCAGCTACACCGGGCCCTGGAAGCTCGGACGCATTGCAACACATTGCTCATTGGTGAGTATGAGTGGCCATGCACATGCATGCTTGTTGCACACAGACCAATAGACAATGTCAACAGGTGACAGTGCCTACACACTGAGCACATACATGATGAGACCCCTACGTAACCCCAACACACCTGTCGGGGTAAGGTACAACACTGCCCATATTGTGACTCGTGCATAGTGGGACGCACATTCAGAGTGCGCAAGTCACGTTTCCGCTCCCTTGACCACTGTGGTGGTGTGTTGCTATATGCCCCAACAGTAGTCTGCAGGATCATTGTGGCAGCCTGTGTCCTGCACAATTTTGCAACATTCAATGTTTGATATGTGCATTACGGGCTACGTGCGATTCATGCTGTCCTACCATTGCCAGCACTTTGCATCATGTATGATGCATCTATGCACACCGTTCCTCGCTTGATGCCATTTTCTCAACTCCACATGACCAAATCGTAGACCTATTTACATTATTAATAGACATGATATGTCTCTGTTTCTGCCATCCACCACATGTTGCCTGCATAGACTGATTTGACTACTATCTGCAATGTACTTCAATCTACATTTTGTCTCCTGTGCTTACTAGCAGTGACTGGGGACCTTCGGTCATCTCCTCCTAATTTATGACCCGGTTGTGTTTTATTTTTGTATACTGCACTCTGGTTTCTTCAATTTTACACCTCTGCTGGTTCCTATTGACATACGGCCTGACCCTCTGCCTAATTTCACCCATTATGTACACCTCTAACCTACTCTGTTGCTCTCTCCTGATATTGGCCCTCATTAGGACCTTGGCGGAGGACCATGGTGCAATTTGCACCATGGTCCATGGCGCAAAGCTGCCAACTCCGCCAAGGTGGTTGGCGGACTTACCGCCCCATGCCGACCTTGGCGGGGTGGTAAGTCCCCAATCCGCATTTTACCCTTCCCCATTCCCATTCTTGCCCCATAGGGTATAATGGGAGTGGGGAAGGCGTTAATTATGCCACCGTAAATTACGGTGGCGTAATTAACAACGAGTCCCGTAGCGCCATGGATTTTTCCGCCTGCAAAAAGCAGCCGTAAAAATCCTTCCATGGCGCTACGGGAACTCGTAGTCTGGCGGAGAGGTACGCCATGCACTACGCCGGCGTAATACCCTCTCCGCCAGGGTCCTGATGAGGGCCATTGTGTTTATCTACTCTAATTGTTCTAATTGCCTATTGCTTGAGAACAACTATACTCGTGCGACACTGATTGCCTTGAACATTTTTACCTGAGCACTGCATGTACGTTTGAGGACCTTTCAGCCTCTACTGTATAATAGTGCTCCTGTGTCGCGATATGCCGCTGTGTGCCCCTGCCAGCCTCCTCCTCGCACACCTTGTCACTATCTTGCCATTTGTCGGCGCTCACTGTTTACCACATATCTCTACTTTTGAGACTCTCTGTCGCCACTCCTGCACGCATTCCCCCACAATGACCCACAGCACCATACCACTGACTCACCACCTTTCCTCACCGTTCACACCTACTCATAACATCATGACTAGCTCTCTCACTGACTAGTCCACCAATCCTTATCTCAATGCACCCGCCTTGTGGCTTCAACATTTCTCCACCAAACCTATACCCAATCAACCATGCTCAATCCAATTTAGGAACTCTAGACTCAGATCCATATTGCCTCACATACCGTGTGCCCAGCATAACATTCATCATCACCACACTATTAGCCCACTCCCAACTATGCAGGCTCGACCCGACCACCTTGTGGCCCCCCCTAACAAAGAATTAAAGGGAGCCCTCATCAATGCTAGATCCCTCACGGCCCACACTCTTGACATCGCAGACCTTATCACTGCCCAAAACCTTGACTTCATTGCAATCACAGAAACCTGGCTATATGCTGCCTCAGGTCCGCTCTTGGCCCTCGCCATTTCTGACGGATACTCCATCCTCAGAAATGACCGCCAATCCAACCTCTCTAAACGTGGCGGCGTCGCGTTTATACACAGGGATAACATTAATATGAGACTCATTCCCAACACCCAACTTAGCTCGGCCAAATCTCTATCAGTTAAACTTTCTCTATCACCGACCAACGCCGCATCACTGCACCTTATCTACAGACCACCAGGACCCCTTACGTCCTTTTCAGAGGACATTATAGCCATCCTCACTGACAACACCAAACCTAATTCCCAAGTGCTGCTACTGGGCGATCTTAATCTTGGCCTATCAGATCCCAAGGATCTCCAGGCCACTGAGGTTGCTAGTCACATCTCAAACTTAGGTTTTTCGCATCGCATTCTCGAACCAACTCACAACAAGGGCAGAACGCTTTATTGGATTGCAGATTTAAATTGCAACACGTCGATAAGTTCCAATTCCGCATGCGCCTGGTCCAACCACCACATCATCATCTTTCACATACCGGCTAACAACCCATGCCCTAAACCCACCATAGCACCCCCCATTCCCACAAGAAACAAAAAGGACATCACTAGGGACAAATTACTCCCCCTCATCTTACCAATTCTCAACAAATTTGCCTCACAATACAACGACCCTATAGTCCTAGTGGACACTTTCAATCGAACCTTGCTCAAAGCCATCGATATCATAGCTCCCCTCAAATTACGGAAAGCTAAACAACGAGCTCACTTGAATTCATGGTTTACACCACAACTGAGAGCATTACGCAAAGAAAAATGCAAGGCTGAAGCCCTATGGAAAAGTCTCCCATGCGTAACTAATAAAGACAACCTCTTCATCGCATCCCTTAATTACAAGGAAGCGATTGTTCAAGCAAAAAAAGAGACTTATAACCTACACATCTCGCAAGCAGAATCCAACACGAAGGAACTATTCAAAATTCTTAAAGAACTAGAATCCCCCTCGCCCAACCTAGACACATGTAGCAAAGACAGTACATGGTGTAACAATATTCAAAATTCCCTCCTCACTAAAATAACCACCTTACAAGCTAAAAATCAACGCCAAACAAAACTGCCTCCTTACCTCTTCCCAACCCAAACCTCCATCATCTAAGACGGCCACCCCCTCCTTTACTCATACCCCATTCAGCTTTGTACCTCTCACCATCCCAGAGGTTGAAAAAATCATTAGCAAGCTAAAACCCTCCAACTGCCAAGGTGACTCCTGCCCTGCAGCCATCATTAAGGAATCGGCACACAACCTTGCCCCTTTCATCACCTCCTTTATCAACTCTTCTTTTCGCTCTGGCAGCGTCGCTGACAATTTCAAGGACTCCTGGGTCATCCCCCTGCAGAAATAACCTACTCTGGACCCTTCGATACCTTCCAACTACAGACCCATCACTACGGTCCCGTTCCTCCTAAAAATACGAGACAGAGCAGCTTATTTACATATCCAGAAGTACCTGGAAACTAACAATTTACTTGGTACGAGACAATCGGGCTTTAGACCGAAGCACAGGACAGAAACAGCCCTATTAGATCTCAAAACTCAAATTGAGGACTTAAAAGACAATGGCAAACTGGCCCTCCTACTACTACTTGACCTCTCAGCAGCTTTTGGTTTGGTCAATCGCCAAATCCTCTGCCGTCACTTGAAATCAGCTGCCCACTTCTCTGAAAAAGTCACTAATTGGATCAGCTCTTTCCTGGACAACAGACACATGAGAGTATTTTCACCTACCTCATCTGCAGATCCAACCCCGGTCCCTTGCGGAGTGCCACAAGGGTCTTGTGTATCACCTACACTCTACAATGTATTTACCAAACCTTTGTTTGATGTGCTTGATTATTTGGGTGTTACCTACACCAACTACGATGATGACACCCAGATACTCATTCCCATCACCAGTGACTACATGGCCGATTCCAAAGCTCTGAATGACATATACCAAGTTATCCAAGCCTAGATGGCCCAACACGAGCTCTGTCTCAACGATGACAAGACAGAGCTTCTCATCCTGGGCACCCAACAGAGACTCAACAAGCTTGGCCTATCTTTCAGCACCTTCAATATTGATGGCAATTCCATCAAAGTGTCCAAAGATACCAAAACTCTGGAAATCTATCTCGATTCTACACTTTCACTTAATAGACAAACTAATGCGGTTGTCGCTGCCTCTGCTTACACATGTAAGCTTATCACAGCCTGCCACCCATTCCTTTCCACACAGAATTGCATTACTCTAGCTAGGACACTGGTTATGTCCAAACTCGATTACTGCAACACACTTTATCAAGGAACCAACCAACGCAAGCTCAACAAACTCAAAATAATGCTATTAGATCAGCCCTTAATATTCCCAGAACTGCACACATCTCTGAAACAAGGAAGAGTCTACATTGGCTTTCAGTGACCCAAAGGATATCACTGAAATCCCTTGCCCTCACACACAAATGTGTAAACAATCAGGCCCCCATCTACTTAGCCTCTCGGTTCTCTCAGTACATACCCTCGCGGTCACTTAGATCCACCCAAGCACACTGCCTGCCTGACCATCCCCAGATACAAACTTCAGAAAGCCGGAAGTGTAAGCTTCCCAGTTCAAGCCGCTAAACTCTGGAACTCACTGCCACTCACCATCAGATCCTTACCTTCTCCAACTCTATTCAAACAAAAAAGCCAAGCTCTGGCTATCTGCCACGCTTGACTAAATGCCTTTACATTCCACCTGACCTTGTCGCCTTACTACTTGACAACAACCTCTTTGCCTTTCTGCACTGCTATGTACTTTACTTAACTTGTTCTTTTGTATGATTGTTATGTAAGACTGCAACTGTACGATTTTTATGTAAGATTGTAACTGTAACCATTGCCATATGTACCTGTTGATCTAAGATAGGCAGTTGCCTTCATGTCTGGAGCGCTATACAAATAAATACAGAAAAAAATTACAAAACATGGCGTGGCATCCCAGTGGACATGGCGGTGGCCCACCATCCACACCCACAGGCCCACCGCTTGCATATGGCAGGGCAAAGGGTACATGGAGAGGCTGTACGTATCCAGCTTGTGCAATCTTTTGTCACCTAAAGTCCTTCCACTGTGGAGTGCACATGATCCCACCAAATCCCAGGTGCCATTCGATGATGACAATGGGCCAATCCACGGTGCCCACAAAATCACCCTGAGAAAGTGCCCTTGGAAGTGCAAATTTGTCTGCATCCATTAGAAATAAAAAGACATGCATTCAGTGTTTCAAAAGAAACACATTGAAGAGGGAGTACACCACTACCACCATGGAACCATTGAATTTAGCCCTTCAGGCACTAAACAAATCCCATATGACTAACACATCAAATGTGTAACCACCGATAATTCCATAAACTCACCAACCATCATATTGGAGCTGCCAGCCATACATGGCCTCCAAAATTACTCTGTCCCCAGCATACAAGAAGCACAATGACATGTTGCTGCACACATGTCTGAGAATGTGCTTGATGTGCACAAACATGTCCCTATTGTGGTGTGTGGAAAAGCAGTGCAGTATGGATCCACATGTGACATAGATTCTGGCAACATGACAATGCACCCCATCCAAAATATACCACTGAACAAGAGGTAATCGACATCTGTGAAAAAGAGGGCGACACACCAGATTGGCCACATCCACACATGCACACCTTAGCTGTCTGCTGGGAATGCAGTCAACAGTAAAAGAAATCCCATTAAATAACCATCATTCCCTGACGGAAGGCTCTGCAGACAATGGCAAAACTCAAACTGAGTGCAGCCAACACATCCATGCACCCAAAAAGTACAGACCCACCTGACCCCCTCAGTTACATGATACATATGCAAACAACTCATAAAATAACCATCAACATGTGTCCCAGCACACATGCAGCAACACCTGAACACTGCATGCAAACCAAACACACAAAACACACAAACTGACATACCACAACTCCCACACTGCCTGACCCCCTGAATGACATGCAGCAAATGTGCATGTCACATATCCCAATTTCAAAGCCGATGGCACATACACAATATACAAATCAGTCAAGATGCTGCTTGAAAATGAGAAGATCAGAAATGCAGATAATTGAGCCCCAAAAAAGCAGGGACCCCCCCTAGAAGACAAACAATGATATGATAAGGCATGCCATTACCAGCGTAGTAGTGGGACAGTGCAGGGAACACAGTATTGTCGATGTCAGACTGGAAGGCTGGCCATGGAAGACATAAGCAGACATGACAAAGCAAGGATACATGCATGTAAAAGTTAGGATGCAATGGAAAAGTGCAAGGTCAATGCCGACTTCATTGTGACAGCATACAATAGGTTCAATTGTGTATTCAATTTAATGCATCAGCACCATCCGCCCATCTGCGGTCAACATGAAGCTGCAAACACCATGGTGCAGCATGCATGGGACATGCATGTGAAAACACCAAACTGCACAACACAGTGTGCCTGTTCAGCATCCCAAATATGTGCATCAATGGTTCCATGTTTGTGGATCGTAACTTGGGATGCACACCATCAATGTGGAACCCTGAGCAAGAGAGACCAAATGTGCCATTGCACCATCACCCCAAACATTGCATGGGATGCGAAGTGTCACTTAGTATACCACAGCACCACAGACTCTTTTTCATCCTCCTTCTCGTCCTCTGCATCTGTTGCATCCTCACCTGCACATGGACAGAAAAAGACATGTGGAGTCATGTGCAACGTGTCTACAGTAAACATGGGTATCACGTACCTGTCATGCAACAAAATGCAGGGCATGTAGTCAGAAGGAATACAGCATCCACACACTATGGCCAACAAGCAATGTGAGCATGGCATATGCAGACTGTCCAACAAATTCCCTGCCCAGGGCCATGGTGCCGGTTACACATTGCCAACCAACAGGGTAGTTAAGAAGCACGTTAGGGGCCATGTTACCGCACACTTCTGACTAATACTAGTGAAATGGGCATGGAGAGGTGTCTCTGTGATGTGCAATTACATTACATGACAACAGGCAGCCACACATATGCACATACAAGGTCGCATTCCTCACATGCCACATCAATGATGACTTGGTACAGGGACTGTAGACAAAGAGAGCATGCCGAAAGTTAGGGAAAAATCAAATAGTTCCAGGTGATGTATGGCTGTAAGGGGTCCACCTAGGCAAGGTCCGTGAAGTGGAGAGAATAAGTTAATGAAGTTGTAGATAGGACTAAGGTACAGTGACCCACAAGAGGGAGAGGGGCGTGCGCATATGGAGTTTGGGATGAGTGTGAGAGGGTAACAGGGAACAGGTGTCACACCGATTTGCCTCTGAAGTCATTGCCATTGGGGCAGCGGGGATGTGTACAGTCCGAACATATGCACACTCACTCAGGGCACGCCATAAGGTGTGTTGTGTGTCAGCGTAGATGGTCTATGTGGCATGGCAGCACATACATGTGTGAAAAGAGATTCAATACCCAGCATGGCATGAAGTGCAACTATTTTGGGACACATGCACTTGTCTAGCAGAGCAAGGACACCCACATGAAGGATGCAGCAAACAGCTGTGCACGTAGTGGTATCATGTTACAGATGTTGGGGGGATGGTTGTGGAGGATGAGTAGTGTCACATGGACATGTTCCACTGATGTACACCACATGGTTTGTATCCACTGTTGGGTCACTGGACAGGAGTCAGTCCACCACATGACATGGTTCACCCAGGGCAGTCATTCCAATGCAGCCAGATGTGCACCACAATTTTACATCTTGGTGATTCATTACTTCACATACTCCGGATGCATAATGTTGGTCACTCACTGGACGTGTCCTCATAATTTTCCATGCCTCCCATACCTTGCACCTGCTCCAGTAGTATGAATTGGCTCATAGCCTCTTCATGCTGGGTCAGCTCCTCCTCCTCTGGTGATCCCCCTCCAGTTGTCAGAGCAGAGGCCAGGTTGGCACCCAGAGTGGACTTAGTGCAATGGGTGAGATCATTCTTGCACGTCACTACCTGTGCAGCAGTGCTCTTCTCAAACCCTAATGCATTGATCTCATCTGTGACATGCTGCCAATGCACCATACGCTGAGCAGTTGTATGGATGCTCCACGTATGCTGGCACATGTCACAGTGGTGACTAGCCACGTAGTCCATGAGGATCTAGAGTTCTTCATCATGGAAGTTCTTCTTCCTCAACATGCCAGTGTCCTGTATCGTGTCATGGGTTTGAGCCTGTTCCTGCTGTTCAGACATTGCCTTCTTGCCATGGGTGCCATGAGGTGTTGGTGCCAACCCTAAGTGGCTGGGACCACTTTGGGATCCAGATGCCGGCCCACAAGTGGCCTGGGGCATGGCATGACCCCTTGGGGCTGGGGCAGCTGCTTCCACAGCATGCTCTGACCCCTTGGGGTTGGGGCAGCTGCTTCCACAGCATGCTCCTGACCCCTTGGGGCTAGGGCAGCTTCTTCCACAGCACGCTCCTTGGGGTTGGGGCAGCTGCTTCCACAGTACGCCCCTGATCCCTTGGGGCTGGGGCAGCTGCTTCCACAGCACACCCCTGTCTGCCCCTTTCCCTCTTAGGGCCTTTCCACTCATGTTCCAGGTGTAATGGAAATATGGAAGGCACACCAAGTTATTGTCATGGGCAATATGAGTGAGGGGGCAGTCTACGTGATGAGGGATGTAGTTCTGTGGTCCAGCAAGGCTCAAATGTAGCCCAGGAGTGGATAGTATGTTATGCGTAATGCACAGGCACCCCGAAACAAAAAAGGAAATGCATATGCAATGCTAGGATAGCTTCCGGAATAAGGAAAAAGTGGTGCGCGATATGCAGTGGCACACAGCAACACAAAATATGCATACGCAAACCCCAAAAAGCCCCCACCAAAATAAGAAGTACGTACGGTCTCTGAAGTGAACAGAATGCGTGGCACCCCAAAATATCTGTGTACTCCACTCGTCCATCTCCTCCTCTTCACACACATATTCGGTTTTGCTTTTACATGTACTTATGCATTCTCGAATATGGTGTGCTCAATGCCTACACGCAGCGCGTGTTGTGTCAGTTACGTGTTGTGGGCCTTTCCTTTGTTTTCAAGTGTCCACGCTATTATCACACGCAAAGTCCCTTCACTCTGTTTCTGGCTGCCTTCATTGTGGGACAAGGATGTCCCACGCACCTGCCTCCGTAACATTTCACTTGCCTCCTCCTGCCCTGTGCTGCCTACAACTTTGTCATCTGATGCTGCCTGTATAGTGTGTGTGCCTGCTGCCCACCTGCACTGCGTTTGGAGTGTCTGCTGTCCAGCCATTGCCTATGCTCCTGTTTCCAGCCCCGTGACCACCTCAGCTCCTTTGTTGGACTCCCACCACGCCATTCCACCACTCCACAGCCCAGCTCCAGGACCACCTTGCCTACCCACACCTGCTTCAGGGGTTGCCATGTCAGCACCATCATCCTCTGGCCAGAGTGGCAACAGCGAGGCAGAGGGCTGTCAACTTCAGCACTAGGGACGTTGACATCCTGGTGGAGAAGGTCCTGGAGCATTATGAAGCCCTCTTCAACCCTGTGATGCAACGCAGCAAGGAAGGACATCAGCAGATCTGTGACCGGATCATGGATGCCATCAACGCGAAGGGGGTGGCAGTCTGCACCTTCAAGACCGTACACAAGCCCTGGGAGTATCTTAAGTCCAGGACCCACGGCAAGGCCCTGCGCTACATCCAGGCCGGTGCTACCGTGGAGGGGCACCATTCACGCAGGTGCAGGCTCTCAGGTAACAACATGCGGGTCCTGGAGAGGTTCTACCCAGTGCTGCATTCTCAGGTCTGCGAATTATGCCAACATCTGGAGTCGACTGGTGAGTAGCCATGTGGTGCACTGCTCTATGGTGCATGTGTGTTGTGCATATACCAGCATGTTGGCAGTGACCCCCTTAGGCTTGCAGCAAGTATGTTTCTGAGACAGATGTCTGCATGCACGCCCCAGGCATTACTCTACATGTGTGCATTCAGACATCTTTGGATTTTAAATGTGCTCTTGTGTGCTGTCTTGCATACTGTGCACATGCAATGTTACTTATGTCTGAGACATGCCAGGATGGCAATTGTGCCAGTTGAGGTAGTGTTGCCCACATCATGTACATGCATGATGCTCATGTGTATGTGCCCATGCCTGGATGTAACACGTGCATTTGGATGTCTGGCTTAGTCACATTGTGGTACTGCAGTTCCTGAGACCCTGATGTGATTGGTCATAGCGCTGCTTGGGTACTCTGAGTTGATGTGTGGGCATGGCATGTGTATGTGCTCGGTGCTATGGCGTGCTCAGATGTACTTGTGCAATTGGTGCATGTGTGTATAGCATACACAATTGATTGGTTGTGACAGTGGCATGTAGTTTGATGTGATTGTGTGGAGTGATGGTAAGGCAGTGTCTGCATGGATGTGGATTGCATGTTCATGTGTGTGGGTGTGGGGGTTGATGGTTGTTCCTTTGACAAGTCATGTTCCGGTGAATGTTGGTGATGCCACACTGGCTTTAGTGCAGTATACTGATGTTGCTGTTCTGTGTCTCCTTTTCCACAGTTGCATCTGATGAAGAGGGCGGTTGCAGTGCTGTGGAGCATGGATGCATGGACGCCTCCACCAGATAGAGGCGCATGCACCAGACACGCCCCCGGGTAAGATCTTCTTCGGCAAGCGATGTGGATGGGGCTGCTTCGGTGACATTGGGCATGGCTGCTGGCTGTGAGTCCAAGAAGGTGAAGGTGGAGGGGACTCTTCAGAAGCAGTGGGGCCAGGTGATGCTAGAGAGGGGCCATCCATGGCGGAATACACTCTGGGGTCATCCAGGTTGACAGGGGGGGTGGAGCAGTTGGCTGTTACAGCCTAGCCCATGGGGTCAGGTGGGGTGTTGAGGTGGGTGTGCTTGCTGCAGTCCTGTCCCAGGGGCATGAGGCTGTGCAGGCTACCATGGAGTTACCTGTGCAATATCCAGTCCCTGGGGCATCAAATGCAGCAGTGCACACCTGCCAGGATTCCTCAACCCAGACCCACCCCCCCTTGTTGGCTAGTGTGTCCACCCAGACTGACACCGCCTTGCCATCTGGTGTGCCTATCTGGGATTATGTGCTGCACCTGCTGGCCGGGTTGACGACTCTGATAGGTGTCATTCATGATGATGGGCATGCTACTCGTAGTCTGCTTGCCCATCATTACAGTGAGCTATACCACCTTGTGTCCTTGCTTGCAGCAGGCATGTTCCCTGGTGGGCTCCATGGGCTGTTCACTGCTGCGACCACACCCTCGTCTTCCTCCTCTGTGCACCAGCCATTCTCCAGGGCGTCTTCCAGCCCACATATCAGCAGGGCCCCCTGTCTACCAGTCCCACCCACAACACCCCGTTGGATGAAGCTCACATCCCTGCACAAGGTGGGAGTCCTAGGCACAGCAGCTGAGGTGGTCACCATGCCTACCCAGGCACCAACGGGGTCACATGCAATGGAAGGACATCAGGAACCTAGGAGCAGTGCAGGTGCCGTACGACCCTGAGGATCGTCATAAGCTCAGAAGGCGTACCGATGTAGAAGACACTGGCACTGTGTCAGCAGGTGGCAATGATGAGGAGGCATTATGTTGCAGGGCAGACCAGCCAATGGAGGCAGGCAGAAAGTGTGAGGCAGGAGGGACACATAGGAATGAGCCACTCAATGTGTTCGTCTTCAGGCAATATGAAGGGAAGATCGTGGCAGAGAGGCAGCGGGCACGGGAAGCGAGGGTCATGATGGCCAGTGCTGAGATTGCGCTGCGTCGGGCAAGGAGGCTAGCTGCCATCCTGGGGGCCACTTGCAGGGTGACGCAAGAGCTTGAAGAGCAGATGCTGGACAACCTGCAAGCCCTCCAGGCAGCAACATATTGTTACATTCCATGCTTCATGCAGTTCATTTGTGTGTCTGCAACTTTAATAGTTCACTTTTGAGCCAGTGCATCTCTCCATTGCAAGTCATGTGTCTTGTGGCATGCCTGTGTGTGTGTTATTGTTGGTGTGATGGTTGCGGCTGGGAGGATGCACATGTGCCTGACATATGGGGGTGGGTCCATCAGACGACTGGGTCTGCCCTGTCATTTTTCATTTGTATTTACCTGTGCAGCATCACTGTTTGATTGGCATCAGTGTGGTTGGGGTGGGGGGACACTGGCTCATTGTAGAGGTTTTGCCATGGTCACGTAACTTGCACAATTTTTATCATTGCTGTGTTAGACCCATGCCATGCAGACACGGCCACCAGTATGTGCAGTCACACACTGCCTTCTCTCATGTGTTGCTCCACCCCTACCAATGGAATGCAGTAGTGAGCCATGTTTGCTCTTTCGGTGTGGCAGCACAATTTCCATGTCTCAGTGACTCATGCACTCTCTGACGGCCCTCTCATCACCCATGCATGGCCCTGTCATGTTATTGTTCCCTGACAGTTATTTTGATGGCCCTTCCACCAGGTCACTGATGCTCAGGATGTGCCCCGCCTGGCCATTGTATGAGGATCTGTAAGATTTTAATGTATGTTTACTTCTGTTGTGGCCACACATTCAGTTGGTATGCTTTGAGGCCATGGCAATGTGCCATGGCAACATACACATACCACTTGCATTGCATTCACCTGTCACATGTGTATAGGGTGGGCTGGTTAAGGTCTGGAAGGGTGTGTCAGCAGATGCTCCAGTCCTGGATGGATGTATGGTGCTTCCTGTTGATCGTGCTTGCGGAGGACATGTTGGTGGTCCACTTCATGGTGCTGGAAGACCACAGAGGTTCCAGGTGAGCTGTAGAAATGCATTGCACTGGTATTGTTGAAGAATGTCAGGGAGCTGCCCAAGGGGGTTTCACAGGTGAGGAGGGGTGGTGGGTCATGTCAAGTCTGCAAGGGGCTGCCTGGGGGGTTGTCATAGGTAAGGGGTTCTGTAACCATTTATTGGGATGCCACCCTCAACACAGGGAGTACCTTTCCTTCCCACTCACGTGGTCTTTCAATAAACTGTTTAACCAATTCTTTTTTTAGCCCTATCTCAGACACATATCATGCCCCTTTGATCCCTCTCCCGTGAGGTAACAATAAGCCAAGAACCAGACCATGTGTACAGGAAATATATTGGTATTTATTTAATCTAAAAGTAATAGAAATTAGCATGAACATGTCAAAAACCACTCGATCAGTGGCACAACACAATCAACTTCTCTCAGCATGAATAAATCACAAAAGTGAGTTAAAAAGAACACAATTACAGTTCTTCACTTTCTGCAAATTTCACTTCACAAAATAATTACATTGATCAATAACAAAAGCACTTATGTAATGTTGTGCGATTTGGATTTTCTTGCAGGCTTAAAAGGGTAGCAGTAGGATTTCAAAATTGGTAAAACTCCATATGGCAATTATATTTTCACCCACATTTTTGGTTTAAAATAAACACAGGGTGATTTATCGCTTTGTTTTTCAGACCTCCTCTCCCCAACCCCCAGTCCCTCCTTGCTTTGGTCTATGTTGGGAAGTCAGACATAAAAATTGGAATGCTTTGGGGGATTCTGGATTTCAGACCAGCCTTACTGAAAGGCCTGTGTTGGGGAAGCTGGATAAAAAAGGTTGGACTGATTTAAGAACAAAGACACGCCGCTTCCTTAAAGAAGTCAGGGTCAGCTGGACAACAAGGATGACCCAATTAATTTATAGGCTGTAGTTTTCAGCACACACTGGGAAGTAAGCTTTGTTAATTTCGAATTTTAATAAAATTTACCCCGTAGTGCTCTGCCAAATGGGGAGTTAATTAAATGAATACTTTTGGTTAAATAGGCTAAGGATCTACACAGTTTCGCCCTCCCTCAAACCACTATAAAGCGAAAGGATTCAGGGCCAGCAGACTCCCCTACCTTTTGGTTTCCCAGGGCTCAGTTCTACTCATGCATCTCAGGACACTCTGGAAAGATAGGGCAGCGGTCTGGTCACTCCACTCTCAAAGATGGCCTCCTGCTCTCCACGACAGGACCCAGTCACCTTTGAGGCCTTTATAGAGAAAGACAGCTCCACCCAGATGCACTCTCAGCAATCTCCTCTGGTGTCTCCTTACAGCTGTCAGATGGTAAGTTTCAGCAGCCTTCCTGATGGTCTGTTTCTTCTCTCTGACCTCCAGCCTCCAAGTAAGGATTGGTTTAGGGGTCTGGAGCAACATATGGCGATTCCCATTTGTAATCGCCCATTTGTTCTTCTTTCAATTTGTTGGCAAAAACTAGTTACAACTTCATAATTTTACAAGCAACTGCCATACTGAACCTATTTTCTGTTTCAGCTAATCATAGGGAATTAGATAGGTCGACCACCAAATCTGTATTATGTAGCACAGCCTTGTGGCACCTTTCTGCCATTTCCATAAAAAGCACAACAGTTATGAATATGTAAGTTATTCACCATATCCTTAATTACATTTTCCACCCGCTCACCAACTCTCACATTTGGAACATGTTCAGATCAGCCAGAAACACATCTTAGATAGCCATTACAGCTCCATCAGTCGGACATGGATTAATTTTTTATCCCCAAAATCGCCTGGGAATTACATAAAGAATGGTACATAGATGAAATTCATCTGCCTTATGATGGCTGAGAAAAAGGCCTGAATGATAATAGTCCTTTTAAATTAATTGTGAATATTCATGTGGGACAAATGGCCCTGACTCCTGCCTTCCGGCCATTTGTTTTCACTTGGTCAGCCTGTGCCCAGTGTTTTTTTTTATCAGACTTCTTTGTGCTGGAAGCTTGCTCTTTGAAGTGGGTGCCCCCATTTTCACTCATATTAGTCGTTCTCCAGCCAAGGATGACTTTTCTTGAAGTCCTTGCTTCCAGATCCAGCAGGTCTGGAGAACACTGAATTGTGATGCCCTTACCAGGACATTTCTATTGCGGTTGGTTATTAGATGGGAGATGTGACATCTAGGCTGGAAGTGAGAGATGTCCTTGTGAAGTTTTGCCCTCATCCAGCAAAGGCCACTGCCTTGGGCTGATATTTTCCATGAAGACAAAGTGGCTCTTCAAATGTCACTGGAGTTTTGTAGGTGAAACATAAAATACATTGCTTTTGGTCAACCCACACATCATGATTTGTTTTCCTGAAATGTTCCTGTGTGCAGTGATATTTATTTCACTTTTACTTTCCAAACAGTCTTTATTTGCAGACACATGTGCAGGCCGTTTTTGTTTTCACTGCTTAAGAATCCTGTTTTGCATTTGACAGGGATCTTTGATTCCTCCAACTTTTGAAAATTAAAAATCTGCTTATCCATTGGTAATGACAGGTAGGCCCCCTTCCATGTGGCTCTTTAATTTTACTTGAGAAACAAAAACAAAGGCCAGGCTGTTTTTATTTCAGTGTTTAAAATGCCTGCCATTCATATGAAAGGGACATCTTTCTGGGGCCTTTAAATGCACCCCACAGGGCTGGTGGGTGGTGTCCAGTCTGCTGATGGCTGCCTGGGGGAGTGTCACAGGTGAGACGGGCTGGTGGTTGGTGTCTAGTCGGCAGGGGGCTGCCTGTGGGGGTGTCATAGGTGAGGGGGGCCACAGGTGAGATGGGCTGGTGGGTGGTGTCCAGTATGCAGGGGGCTGCCTGGGGGGTGTCATAGGTTAGGGGGCTGGTGGGTGGTGTCCAGTCTGCAGGGGGCTGCCTGGGGGGGTCACAGGTAAGAGGGGCTGGTGGGTGGTGTCCAGTGTGCAGGGGGCTGCCTGGGTGGTGTCTGAGTTAGAGTGTTGATGTGCAGTAGGGGGGCATGCGGCCAGAATAGGTGCCGTGGGGGTAGGACGGTGGACACACGTTTGTGTAAGGGGAGGGCACGTGTTTTCGCTGGGCTGCAGCCTGGATTTGCGAGGTGAAGTGCGTGATTTCGCTGGGGTGCAACCTGGCCTTGCAAGGTGAGGTGCGCAATTTCGCTGGATTGCAGACTAGCCTTGCGAGGGAGGGCCTGCGTTTTCACAGGGGTGCAGCCTGGGCTTGAAGGTGAGGCACGCCATTAAACTGGGCTGCAGGCTGCACTTACAAGGGAAGGGACACATTTTTCACAGGGGTGCAGTGTGGTTTTCTCAGGTGAGGCACGCGATTTTGCTGGGTTGCAGCCTGGGCTTGCGGCTGAGACATGCCTTCTCACAGGGGTACTGGATGGTGGGTTAGTGGTGGATGCGGTTTTTGGTGAGCAGGGGGCATGTTGTGGACGTTCCCCACGCAGCTTGTTTTTACTTGTACGGTGGCTAATAATGCACCTTTGAATCCATGAATATGCGGGCGTGCAATCTTTTTTCTGCGCCATGACTCTCGCAGGGTCCTCCTCGGCCCGTGGCCCTTGCGCCATTTCTGCACCCGATTTCTGCGATTCCATGAATCGGGCCTTTAGTGTAGAATTTTGTCATCGGACAGTGCAGCCTGTCCCAGCAATCATTATAGAGGTACACCAGGATGGGGTGAAGAACCAAGAATTAGTCAGCAGGCATTTGATGGGGATGAATGTATGATAATCTGCCCTGATGGCCTCTTTCAGCAGCGGGTGAGTTGCGGCCAAAACAGATGCTTCCTCTGGGTTCCTGCTCAGGAGGCAGGTATGTAAGTGATAGGGCCTCATTACGACCCAGGCGGTAAGTTACCGCCTGGGCCGTGACTTTACCACCATGGCGTAAACTACGTTTACGCCATGGTGGTTGGCAGACTTACCACCCCATTCCGACCTAGGCGGGGCGGTAAGTCCCCAATCCCCATTTACCCTTCCCCATTCCCATTTTTGCCCCATAGGGCATAATGGGAGTGGGGAAGGCGTTAATTACGCCACCGTAAATTACGGTGGCGTAATTAACTCCATGGTCCCTTAGCGCCATGGATTTTAACACCTGCTAAAAGCAGGTGTTAAAAGCACCATGGCGCTAGGGGACCTCGTAATTGGCGGTAAGGGGTCGGCGCAGCTAACGCTGGCGTAAACCCCTTACCGCCAGGGTCGTAATGAGGCCCATAGTCTGCTTGAAGGCAACGTGACAAAGCTCTTGAAACTATTTCAGTGGCTCCTAGAAGTGTACTGGAAAGCCTAGAAGATCTGCTGGAGGAAGATTGGCTGCCAGGAGATCGCCGCACCGGGCAAGCTGAGCGTTGGAGCTCTGAGCCAGTTTGTTCTTGCCAGTCCTGTGCTGGGGCCATGTTTTTCAAGTGGTTGGTCTAACCCCCCGGGCTTGTCTCTTCCGCTCCTGCCTTTTAACTACTGGGAGGGTTTTATTTTTTGTCCAGCAACGTGGAGATTTTCTGGACTTCTATCTTCTTGTTAATCTGGATCATCTTGGCATTTTCTCTCCGTTCTGGTTTTCTCAGGTCCTGCTCTGTCTTATTCTGTTGTCTGCCATCATTTCTTAAATTGTACCAACTCATTAATAATTGTTAAGAGTAAGTGCTATAGAAACAAAATTAAACAAACAAGCTGCTGTTGGATGCAAAGGGAGTATTTGCATTGACCATGTGATATGATAATCACACGACTTGTATCAGGTTGCATAAGGTATAAGTTGGAGTCTGACCAGGGTGATTGAATGGTGGGAATTGCTGACTAACAGTAAAGGTCTCCAACACCCAGGTGTCAGCAGTTCAGCAGCAGTAAGGCATGCGCTGCAGGTGCAGAAGGGTTCGCGAGTGGTAAGGAGGATCCGGCGAATGATGAGCTATGCGGGGAAATGAAACAAAGACAGATAATAATAATAATTCATATTTATATATTGCTAAGTACTCAGGCATCTGAGCGCTGCTTATTATTACACACTATTATACCCGGCCGGGATTCGAACCTGCGTCAGCAGGCTCTGCACAGATGTCAAAGCAAGCGCTCTACTAGATGTGCTAACTGACCAGCAAAAGGGAAGGCAAAAGGGAAGGCAAAAGGGAAGGCTTTATGTTCGAAGACCTTGGCTGTGAAGCCAGCGGTGTGGGCTGCCCTCCTATACCCACTAAATAGTGGATTCCATTAGTTAGTAATGGATTTGAGTCCCAAAAGTTTAAGAAGTATATGCACTACGATTCTTTTTCATGTAGTTAGCTTTAATTCAAAATATAGTGAGGTAAATAAAACTCTGTTCATGCAGGTGCCTATAGGGCTGGCCAATGCATTTCGGAATACTACTTCCTTCATCAGGGCCTAGTAAAGGTCATCATAACACAAATACAGCATAATGACATCACCATTGTAAAACAACATTGAGATCAAACAGTATTGACCCGCATTGTATATATCAATTTCGCGCATAATATTAGTATGTCACATGGATTCCAGCATTATTTACACCATTTTTTGTCCATTACATAAGTGTATATCACAGAGCAGAGAAAACAGCCATACATAATCATGCATTGTGTATAAGGTAAGAGATATATACATACGGATAAATTGCAGGAAAACGCAGCAATTACAAGTTGTGAATTACCATTGGAAAAAAGAAAGAAGAGAAAAGCGATATGAACGGAAATGAATCATTACTCTAGAAAAGAACGTTTCCATGATCGTTACAAGCTTATTGCAATAAAAACTGACCTGGTTTCCCTTTTAATTGAAACGGTGCATGAAAAGAGCTGACTGGAGAATCTCCCTGCGCGATGTCTTGTGTACGTGCATAAAACTAGCACTCATTAGAACGCTCTGTAAATATACGTGTATGACATCTGTTAGCCTATAGAATATTCGGGCTGAACAAAAGAACTTGACACGAATGCTCATTCATACCTTTCCTCTTCGAAACGATCACAAGACTGAGTGAGACCGCAAGGACGCGCGTTACTTAGCAAGCAGCTAAGTTGTTTCAAGTTGCTATGGTTACGTGAAAACAGGAGGAGAATAGTGAATAAAGGTGGTGGCCATTTTGTAATAAAACCGACTTCTTTAGAATACCAGTGAAACATATAATATGTATTGAAGGAATAGTAATTTCCATCAACATTACCGCAAACCAATTGCAAAAAATAAATAAAAATAAACTCTCTCTCGTTAAGTGCAATATTCTCCTGTAAAAATTAAGTCCTATAACAATGAGAACCTCAAACCGTCAGAGATGCATGGACCTCCCTTTTGGCTGACTGCACTAAATATTATAAAAAAATGAAAAAAGAGAGTCGTTGTTATGCTACTATGTGATAAATCCCATGACTTACTGCAGAGCGAGTTTGTCAGTGAAAGTGGAATCTACCATTAACACACGGAAAAGTGGTACTTGGAAAAAATGCCGACTGCAGGACGGGGGGGTTGGATGGATCTCAAAGTGCTCAAAAGTAGTAAGGAAAGGTCGCAAGGGATCAGTATTTGTGTCCTGATATTAAAGACTCGTAGTAAGCTTATACCTTATTACGATCTACTATAACGTTTTGCTCTTGGTTTCAATGTGTAGCAAAACACTATGTTAGTTATGATGTAAATGCATCAGGTGGTGGTAACGGAAAAAAAGAAGGAAACAAAGAAGAAAGAAGAAAGAAAAAAGGGGAAGAAAGGAAATTGAAAGCTTTCGTAATGCCATTAGTCATAGTAAGAAATGAAGCAGAACCACTACTTGGAAGTGACCATTACAAGGTCAAAATATTCAATGTTTTCTAAATTACTTCTCTGATTGCTAAATGAAAAATATAGATAGCAAAGAAAAAGTGTGACAAAATGTAACTCTACATTCCATACCCTGCAATTAGAAAAAAATCGTAAGAACATCCAAAACATCAATGAACATAGCCAACATGCATATCATAAGAAACAACTTAGATCGAACTCTTCATTAATTCCATCAGGTGATAAAGAGTCAAGTTTATCAGTCCAAAACGCTTCCTGTTGTGCCCTCCATTTCTTCATATCTTTAGTAGCCATTTTGGTGGGATGTACCTCTAGTACTGCAAATCTAAGTTGTGCAATAGAATGTCCCTTTGTCATGAAATGTCTAGCTACTGCTGAGGTCATGTTTTGATTGCGAATACACGACTTGTGTTCATTTATTCTGACTCGTATCTTTCGAGCTGTTTCTCCCACATAGTATATCCCGCATGGACACTTGATGGCATAAACAACATTTTCTGACAAACATGTCGCATGATACCTTAGTTTAATTTTGGCTCCAGTTTTTGGGTGCATTATGGTATTGCCTTTCATTACGTTATTGCAATTACTGCAACTCATACAAGGGTAGGTACCGGGATGTTTGTCTGGTTTCCTATTTGAATCCTTGCTTCTCGTATTTACCAACATGTTGCGTAAGTTATTGCTTCTTTTGTAAGCAAAGATCGGCGGTTGTGGAAAGAGATCTTTAATTCGTGCATCACTTGTAAGTATGTTCCATCTATCTCGAATGATATCCTTGATTTTATTGCTTTGTATGGCATATGTAGTGATGAACATTAATTCAGGATTCTCTCGTTCTGTTCTTTTGGTGAGAAGTTGGTCTCTCGTCTGTGTTCTAGTCTTCTCACGTGCTATTTGTAAATCTGTCTCGGGATAACCTCTTTCTTTCAGCCGTTCGTGAAGTAGTTGTAGTTGTCTCTCACAGTCTTCTGGGTCACTAACGATCCGCTTTATTCTCAACATTTGTCCAAATGGTAGATTCCGCAGTAGATTGGGTGGGTGAAAGCTCATACGATGAAGGAGATTATTTCGATCAGTTTGTTTAGTGTATAATGTTGTGTTGATCCTGTTCCCATTGATTACCGTTTTTACATCCAAGTAATGTATATTAGGGTCGCCGACCTCTAGGGTAAATTGTAAACGTGTATCAATGCCATTTAGGTATCTCAGGAAAATGTCCAAATCTTCCCTTTTTCCGGACCATACTCCAAAAATATCATCAATATACCTGACCCAAGTTTTTAAGTGTGGTTTCCATCTGGTGTCTTCTAAGATGTTCTTGCTTTCAAATATGTACATAAAAGAATTTGCATAGGCTGGCGCCATGGTTGCCCCCATAGCTGTCCCCGATATTTGTTTGTAGTACTTTTGGTTATACTCGAAACATGAATGTGTGGCTATAAACTCCAGTAAAATCATTAGGAATTCCTTGTTAGCTCCAATCTCTTCACTTTGAAGTAAGAGAGTCTGAACAGCCTCTTGGCCCTGATCATGTGGTATGCTTGTGTATAGACTTACCACGTCTATAGTAAACAGAATGTCTTGTGCATCCAATTCGATCTGATTAAGTATTTGCAAAAAGTGGGTAGTGTCTTTGACAAAAGTCGAGGTCCTCTGTACTAACGGTTGCAAAAAATAATCTATGTATGTGCCCAAAGGTTGTAGAATACTCTCCGTTGCTGCCACTATTGGTCTTCCTGGTGGTTTATCAATCCTTTTGTGTATTTTAGGAAGGATATATAGATGCGGCATCTTAGGATATGCTGTAAAGAGATATGACTTAGTTTTCTCTGTAATCCACTGATTTTCCACTGCATTATCTAAAAGTATTGATAACTCATTTTTTATTTCCATAGTAGGGTTATGTGGTAATTCCTTATATGTATTAGTGTCTGCTAATTGTCTTAGGCATTCATTCTGGTAATCTTCGGTATCTTGTATTACAATAGCACCGCCCTTATCAGCTGGTCTGATAGTAATAGAGCCATCCGAGAACAAATTTTTGATCTGTGAGCCTTCACCTCTGTTTAAGTTATACCTCTTTGGTTTTCCAAATTGAACTTGCGATAGATCTTTCATCACCATTTTTTCAAAGATATCTATTGCTGGTACATGTATTGGGGCACAAAATGTACTCTTAGGTTTGAATTCTAAATAATGACTTGTAGTCTCAGGCACTGGCGCATTCGCTGTTTCTGCGAAGTATGTTTTGAGCTTCAGCTTGCGTATGAGTTTGTATACTTCTACTTTCGTCTGAAACTTATTTGTGCTATGAGTCGGTACAAATTTCAAACCTTTTTCCAATGTTTGGACTTCTTGCCTAGATAAAGTTCTTCTAGACAAATTTACTACTAATTTCGACTCGCCTGTTGTCTGGTCTGCACTCCTTGATATCTTCTTCCTCTTCCCTCTTCTTGTCCTTTTCCTCTTTGATCTAAAAAACCTTCTGTGATAGGTTGTGGTAGTCTTCTACCTATTCCTGTGCTGCTTGCTGCCTGGATATCTGTACTTTGTTGTGGTCTTATTTCCGCAGTATCTGACTCAGAACTGCTGTTGTCACTGGTGGATTTTTTTGTTCTTATATTTGGTTGAGAGTACTTATCTGCCCATGTATATACTTCGTTGTTCAAATAGTCATAGGTATCCCTGCGGAACTTTCTAACTTTCCTAGCTTCAAGGTCCTGCTCGTAGCTTTCAAGCTTGATATTAATATCTGCCAATATTTCTGTGAAAGATTCAGTATTAGTTATCTGTGTAATTTCATTTGACAGTACTTCTATTTCATTTTCGAGTTGTCCAATGTTTCCTGATAGTTCTTTGATAGTCAGCAGTATCAGATCTAGTGAACACTTATTGAGGATCTGTTCCCACTTTTCGATGAAATCCTTGCTCTCTTTGCATAAGGTTGGACGCAGTGGTATCCTCAGCCCTCTTGGGATTCTTTGTACTTTATAATATCTGCCGAGTGTGACAGCGTGCAGTTTTCTGTTAATTAATTTCCTAATTGAATATTCAAGTTGCTTAATTTTACTTGTCGGGTCATTAGTTGCTTTGGTGCGTGCTGTATCCTCGATCAACCCTAATATGGCATCTGCCTCGTCGGCTGTAAAGCCTAATGTTTTCGCCCTTTTATCTGTTAAAAGCTCGATATCTTCATATGACATTATTAACTGTGGTGTGCTGCAACCCAAGAAAAATCCACGGATGAAGAATAAAAAATTAGAAGTCTTTATGAGGTTAGGTGAGCACAACCGATATTAGTCCATCTTCTGATAATTACAGTAAGTTTTATTAAACAAACTTCGGGTGCAAACCCGCTGTAGAAAGTGCCTCCGTGGAATGGCACTGTGAGAAACTATGTTCGAAGACCTTGGCTGTGAAGGCTTTCCCATGACCTACCTGTTACATTCAACAGATACCGAGTGATTCCAATGGATTCCCCTGCTCCCGGCGTGGGCTTTGCCTTTACACATTACTATAGTCTCATACTTGCCATCGTTTTTTAATTGAGGTGATCCAAAACTACGACGACATGCATTTTGTTGTCAAAGGAAAGCCATTGACTGTACCCTTGGTGTATCTGGGGACTATGAGGCATGTGGAAACCCTACAAAAAAGTAGCAGGCGGTCCACGTCTGGGTTCCCCAGGTAACTTAGGGTGAACAACCCAGACGTGGGCCCCTTGCTCACTGTGCTCAGAGAGGCACAGCTCCACCTCACTGATGAGGCCCAACAAGGCTGAAACACGTGTATGGGGGTTGCTGTTGGTACTCTCGTTCAAAGGAGGTTTGCCAGGCATTTCGGTGCTGGACTGCCCTTGTGTGCGAGACATAGACTGATATGCAAATGTATACTCCGCCTTTGTGAAAACTACAGTGATCAAAAAGTGAGGGCTGCGGACTCTCACAATGGGAAAAAAACACAGAACAGGTTATCATGCCATGTTCTTTCTAGAGAGGGGCTCCTGCTACCTTTTTTGCATGTGGAAACCCTACGAAAGCAACCAAAGCGCAAATGAAGTTGCTTCATGGAATCTGCGGAGGGAACATAGAGCAGCAGTCTAGTGGGAGAAAAAAGAAGTAGATATTACGTTCCTACAACGCACTCCAAAGTGCCTGGAAGACAAGATGGCAGCGCTATCTAAAAAAAGGTACTAAAGCAGTAAGTCGTGTGTCTGTCAGGCCTTTTCAAATTGAGCTCCTGCACAATCTATGCAGAGTCATCTCTTTCATGAAAATACGTGTCTTTGTCAATTAGAAGCAGAATGGATGCAGGAAACTATTGTACACTTAGTTGCAATTCTATAAGGTAACACACAGCAAGCACATGGGTCGCAATGATCCTGGGTGTAGAGGGGTTGGAACGTTGACTGGTCTGTGGGGCCTGGAATAATCATTTATTTCAGAAACACTCAGCTACTGGTGAGAGTTCAATATACCTTTGTGTTCAGGGCAGCTGTGGATCATTTTACCACTTATGAAACATCAAAAATAATCGATTAGCACACAACAGCAAGATTTTCAAAGATAAGAGAGAGAGGGAGAGGGAGAGAGAGAGGGAGAGGGGGACAGGCATGGAGGCAATTGACCAATCAAGCGCACAGAGAGACATGGAGGAGATTGACCAATCAAGCGCACAGAGAGACATGGAGGCAATTGACCAATCAAGCGCAGAGAGAGATATGGAGGCAATTGACCAATCAAGCTCAGTTTTCTAAGTAGAAGACAGGAAGCTTTCAGTAGTTGTTAAGTCTCACTTTTACAGCCGTGTGAGGTTCATTTGAAACGACACAGCCTGATTTCACATTCAAGACTGCTCAACAATGCCATGAATATTGTGTCAAACCTACTGGGGCTGACGTCAAGACTCTTTGCGTTCATTGTGTTCACACACCAGGTGCCAAAGGCTTGTGTGATGAACGTGTGGCTAGTGACAATGCAATTCCTAGCACTTGCAGCATTGCAAATGGATTTTCAGCGAGTGCATTTATCTGTCTGCCCTTACATTGTAGATAAGTTGGCCACCCGAAGACTGCAGTCCAGGGAGACTCTTCCTGCAGCCAACAGAGAGAAGGTTCTCTTTTTTTTTCCTCTCTGAAAGAAATGTCCAGCACTGTGCTTTCATGTTACTCGTTTCATGCTATAGCCACCATCTGATGATGAAGTCTATGGGCCTCATTATGAGTCCGGCCGTAGCTGTGCTGGTAAATAACCGCACTGCTGCTGACTGAGTCATTTTTTTATCCGGCAATGGGGACGTACTGGTGCATTACAGCCCCAGCAGTCCCGGTAATTCCTCATTGCCGGGCGCCAGAAAATATGACTCCCCATTCCCATTGAGTCCTATTGGAATCAATGGGAATGGGGAGGACGAATGCACCAGCACCATTCATAAATGGTGCCTGTGTATCCGTCAAGGTCTGCGAGCGGGTGCCATTCCGCCCGCCAGGTCAGACCTGGCAGGCAAAAAGGCACCCGCCCGCAGAACCCACCTGCAAGCTACCAGTACTGTTGTTTCCAGACTGGCAACCTTATAATGAGGCCCAATGTTGGTTGGAGAGCTAGTGCTTTGTATCTTCTCAGCATAGCAATTCCAGTTGATCATCTAAAAAAGGAAATAGCCTGTTACATGCCATCAAGGATTTGCATACGGCACTCTATCAAAACCCATTCACACTTACTGTGGAGTTAAACAAGGGTGTCCTCTAGCGGCAATATTATTCAATGCTTTCATCTCTGACATTGGTGATGCACTTGGGAAAGCCAAAGGATTTGACCCCAAGATAATTGACACTCCTCTAAATGGGGTCCTGTATGCTGATGACCTTGTCCTAATGGACCTTACACCCATTGGACTACAACGGAAATTACATGTGTTAGAAAAATATGTCCAAGATAATGGTCTACAGATAAATCCGAGTAAATCTGTCATCTTAACACTTCAAAACCTGACTAAAGGTACATCCAAGAATTTCAACTGGTGCCTTAACGGCGAAATACTCCAAGAGGTAAAACAGGTAAAATAACTAGGTATGTGGTTAAATTCCAACATAAATGACCATACTTGGGTTGAGAAAACTAAATCAAAATGTCGTCAATTAAGCGCCCAAGCTATGGCCTTAGACAAAAAATATGGCAAGTTCTCATTGGTTCCTACCTTAAAGTTCTACAAACAAAAAGCGGTGCCTGCGATAATCTATGGTGCTGAAACTGCGTTTGGATGCCCCGCAAGTTTGTGGGATACACTTGAAAACATGTTTTGGGGCAGAATTCTGAAAGTCGGTAGAGGATTGCCGGCAGTTGTAGTAAGATACGAATTGGGGCTGATTTCAGTAAATGCAAAAGTCACATGGAATACTCTGTCAATCTTTCGTAAGATAATCCTGCCAAATGGCGCACCGCAAATAAAAATTCTTCATAATTTGGCCGACAATCAATCAAATACAATTTTTTCAGCCTGGTTAAATCAATGTCATCAAATCCTAATGGATATAAAAAGCGATGTGATCACTCTGATGGAAAATCCAGATGCTGTAAAAAAAAACTATGGGAAATTGATTGGATCAACACCTGCACAGACAGAGCCAAATACTCGCTTATGAAAAATGTTCCCCCAGAAGGAAAAGCTTATAATTCAATCTATAAATATCTTGAAAAATGTCCGGACAAACAGAAGAGAATCCTGCTTATGAAATTCAGGCTAAATCAATTCAAGACAAAAGAGGTAATTAGACGATGGCCTAAGTATGAGAAACTGAACCCGAACTGCAGATTCTGTGACCATTTTGAAGAGAATATCAAACATCTGGTTTTAACCTGTAAAGCTTTCTCTACAAGAGGAATGACACTGTTTAATACAATTGTGGCAAATAAACCTCTTCATACCATGGAAGAATGGTGGATGGAATGTTTCACAGAGGCTAATAATAAACTAACACATGCCTTGACATTTCTCCTTAAAAACATTGAAGATGAACTAGCAAAATCACATGAAAATGGATGTAAATATTAGCCAACATGCTGTGTGATACATTTTGTCCAATTAAGTGTTTATTTTTTCTATTATTTATATGACTTCTATCGTTTATATTGTTTATATTCCTTACTCTGTGACATTCTCTGTCTTCACCTGCTTATTGGTCAATTATGATATCTTTTTAAACAAGTAATCAAATGTAATGTTACTTCTTTTAAAGATTTTTTTATAAACCAATAAAAAAAAAAAAAAAAAAAGGGATAAAAACTTGACTTTTGTGTGATGTTAAAACTGGACTAAAACAGCATCAAACATTTCTTTTCACAATTGAAGCATGAACTAAAATGGACTGGACTCATCGACGTCACTGAAGCTGGACGTTGTCTTATTCAAGTAGCTGGACCAAGAACATGCGTCATCTATGCAGCCACCTGTGTCATTTCTGTGCCTCATAGAAGAAGGAATTGCATCATGTATGTAGCTGAAGTTAAACACCTTTCTGCCATCTTTGAAAGACTGAGCAGAAGGACATTTTTGTTATCTGTACTGGCCAGAGGGGCAGGGGAATTTCATGTTTGGCCTCTTACTGTGTGCATTATATGAGAGGAGTTTGAGGGTTGTGGGAGACACTGGGGTAGACCTCACGAATCCCCGATCAGCTGATATACACAAGACAAGTGACCTGATGGGCAAATGTCCCAACTGGCCAGTGAGCATAGCTCCTGATAAAATCTGAGTGAGGTTAGTGGTGGCCTGCCATTATGGGCGGGGTTGCCCCCCACCCCTAACTGAGCTCCATGCCGCCACTTCACCTGAGTGACAGGCAACACATTCCGCTGTGTAGCATTATTTGCACAGGGACTGTGCTGCCTGGCACTCAGCATGGGTGCGCCCCCACTACGCTTTTTGGTTGTTTTGTTTTCTTTGTTGTGAAGCCATTCCGGCTGTACAACAATTGTAGTGCCCAATAATGGGAGCCGTAGGGGTTCCCGGAAGACTGCCCCCCGCTGGCTCTCATTATTACTCCAGCAGCATAGACACACAACCTGACAGGACTCCGCCATACAAATGAGGAAACGCTGCCTGCCATGTGAGCATGGTAGGCAGCATTTAATTTTGTAGATGCTGCAGGCCATGCGAACATAGCAGGCGTGTGTAAAATGGATCCCTATGGAGTCTGTCTGCTTTATACTGGTGCTGCCTGCTTTATGCTCCATAAGAATCCCCAGCTTTTGCGCTGCATGAAAATGCACGCCGGCACAAATGCTGGGACTTTTGTATGGTGGAGAGGAAGGGAGGCGGTGGAAACACAAGTTGTGTTCCGCCTCTCCTCTCCGCCATACACATGAATGAAAATGAGCCGCACCGTAAAGAAAATGCATAAAAGGCTTAGACACGCCTTTTATGCATTTTCTTTAAGGTGCGGCTCATGGAAAATGGTCCCCTCTTTGTTTTACCTGGAGTGAAGGCACAGTTGAATTTGCTGCCCTTCCCTTTTGACCGCAGATTGAGTATGTTCCTCCTCTTTGGTTTTGATCATCGACTTCCCGACAGGAAGTCCAGCTGCCCTAAGGAAAACCCGTAGCAGCGGGCCTGGATTATAAAGATTGCCACATGACCAAGGAGACCGCTGCGTGGAGGTCGAGGTGAACTGGCCGAATGCTGATGGAGAACTTCAAGGAGGCACCACTGTAGACCTTCATGTAGGCGGGAGAGCTGGCACGCAGCAGCGTGCCTGCCTGGGCGAGCAAGAAATGAAGGGATTTATATGGGTATGCCTGGAGGTCTATTGGTCTGTTCCCCGCTGTCCTTGTGGCTTTGTTAAACTCTTTGTAAAGTGCAATGTCTGGAGATTCCCAAGTGTATGCAATGATGGCAGTGGCATAGATGTCTTTCATGCCAGCTGGAAGGTAGGTGGTCTTCTTCTGCTTGCCCCATTCTTCCTCAGCTATTGTCCAGTGACTCGTCCGTAAAGGCTACTCTCCGCCAACTCTTTGTGCAGAATGGAGTGGACCTTCATCTCCATGAGGAGATCCCATGTACTGATCATCCAAAGAGTTAAAGGCCATGTTTAATGAGGGAGCCACCATTTTAGACTTCCCTTCAAGCTGTGTGCCGTTGAGGTCGTCCTGAAAAAAAGCAAAGATTGAAGACCAGTTACAGCAGACGGACATTGTGACGTGGATAACACATCACAATGTTGTTGCTAAATTTGCTAACTTGTTGCCAGAGGGTGGTATAAATGCAGCCCCTGCACGTGAGTGGCAGGCTGCTCCTGTACTCTGAGCAGCTGCCAACATACATACTCTCTGAGGATACATTGATAGACGCTGTCAGTCATTTCCGTGTCTGCTGTAAGGAGCTGCCTGCATCCACAGTATTGGGTGAAGGGTTTTCAGCTTGGAGCGGGAAGCCTGGCAGTCAAGCGCGCTTACCTGGCTTTCCTGTCCCATGCCGGGATTCCACAGTGTGTCTCCGCGGCTCCAGCATTCTGATGCCAGCTCAGAGGCGGAATTCATGCAGACTGTTTTGGCAGTCCTCATAAGTTCATTTTAATGATGACTATCCTGTTTTCTTTAGGGCAGACGCCGTCACTGATCTATGCTGTACGAAAAGTCGGATTATTTGGATATACCAACCAAGGATTCTTTCTGAGTCCCGTGCCTAAAATCCCTTCATGCGGACAATGTGTTGCCGGTCAGGAAGAAATGCTGGTAATTCCCGTACCAGCATTTGCTCCGGACAGGGAAAGCACACGTTTGCTGGTTCAGGCCCCTACCAGCAAAAAATTGCCACAATTACCGGCACCGCAGCAATCCCATCACATGGGGACTCCTTGGGACTGGGAACTCACTGACACTCCACCGCCCCGTGCGTGAGAGATGGTAAGTGGCGTTTGCCGGTATCTTACCGGCGGGATACCGGCAAATATCCTAATGAGGGCCAATGAGGGCCAATCAGTAGAATATAGCACATGCAGTTGGGGTCGTTCTGCCAGATTTTCCACCCCAGCAACGATGATGCTGCTAGTTGGCCATCTGCTCTGTCTTTGGTCTCACTTTATGCTCACTCCACTGTCACCTTTCTACCAAACATACTAATTGAAGCCAATCCAACTTATTTTATCTTTAAATGGTACTTACACTGCCCATGCCTTTGTTGCAAGTTTCCCTGCATACATTATTATTCCTATTGTTTTGGTGGACACATATTGTGTGTGATTTTGGTTTGATGTACATTTAAGGGGCTAATACATACAAGTGTGAATTGGGGATTGATTAAGTCTGATATTGATTTAGGAATCAATTACATTTGCTCACAAGTCAATTTCTTGTTTGTGAAGGGCCGATTCATTTTTCTAACAAAAGTCAGGTTTTAGGTCAAGTCAGTGTCCCCACTTGTACTTTCACGGTGCACATAATCTGGGGAAATCATTAATGACAGAGGTATTGATTGGTACAGTACACATGCAAACCTTTCATGACAATATCTGTGTGAGGCAGGCTACTTGTTGCTTTTGAAGATGGATGTGTGCCTTTAACAGCAATATTAAGATCAGCTACTTCAAAAAACAGTTATTTGTCAACACAGTTTTCAATCTTTACTGGTATACATTAGATTTCTTTGTCAAGCTATATAAGGTAATATTCCTGGCGACAGACTATCACGTCTCGCTCATCATGTTAAAAAAAAAGAAATGTGTGAGAAGGGTGTAAAACACCATGCATTTGTCAGGAAACAATTCAGGCTGTGAAACGTTGTGAAAGTTGGGTGTGGGTTTGTTGCAACACCTTTTCTTCACTAGAATGGCTATGTTATTTTATCATTTGCTTCTTCACTGAATTGAAATGTCCACAGTTGTTCTGGCTAGTAGTAAGGCACCAGGGGGGCTTCCTCAAGACTAGGCGGATGCCATTTTATGCACTCACGTAAGCGGACAACTGATCAAGGGTCCATGTGTTATGGTATAATGCAGGCATGAGGTAACATTGTGAGACTATCACCGGTGTGCAGAATCATGCAATTAGAACTAATGTTCTTATAGCCTTTATGCAAAGCGCTTGCTTTTGACCATATCTGGCATCTTCTCTTTTAAAAGTTTTATTTCATTTTGTATTTTCATACTGTCTCGGGAGGACAACTCAGGGGAAACGTGCTCACCTTGGAAGCAAGATGACATGGAGAAACACAGGTTCGAACCCCAGGTCTGCACTTAGAAACCTCTGGGTATTAAGCGCATTATAAATAACCCATCATCATCATCATTTGTGTGGGTATTAGCACTAGTTACTCTCTTCATTGTAAAAAGGATCCCTTTCACTGGCCGTAGTCAGAGGAGACTCAACTGGACTGTGCCCTCAGCCGGGACGTTGCCCATAACTCACATGGTCAAGTGTTATCACTTGCAGCCGTGTTAGTACATAGGGGCTCATTACAGAAACATTGGACCATCTGGTGCCATGCTGTTTTCCCCTGGTGCAAAAAAGCATTGAAAGAATAAGTATTTGCCCTGCAGACAGCATCCCTCATCCGTCTTCCTTACCACAGTCCTTACATACATGATGCTCTGCCTCTAAAGAAGGAGGGCCTCATTACAAGTTTGGCGGTGCAGGGAAAAAAGCAGCTGTAATTCCTTTACTGCCCCCTTTCCCGCACCACCAAATTATACATTTTGACCGATTTATCACAGGCGGAATTACAGTGCAGTAAATCTGCCGATCTTTGGAGAAAAAGTTACCTCCAGCTTTTGATGGAAGTATATCCGCAAAAATTCCGTCGGCGGTAAATCTGCCAAAAATCCCCATGGAGTCCTATGGATTCCAAAATTGGGGCATTACCAGTACTTGTAACCCCATGCTAACTCCACCAAGTGGCAGTAACGGTAAATGAGTTTGGCAGTATTTCAGCAGATTTACTGCCAGAATACCACCAAACTCATATTGTGGCCCAGAATCTCCAAAGTGGAAATCTTAAACACTGGGAGGTATGGTTTACTCTATTAAGTACCTTCACTAGGTTATTTGTTCTATTTTTCACCTCTTATGACCCATAAAGAGTCCTTTTAACCCTCCCTCTGTCTGTTTTATTCTCTTTCTAAGGCGTAGGTTTCAACCCTACATGCTCAGAAACCAATAAATAAATAAAATAAAAATAAGTGTATGTTTTGTTTTTATTGGAAACTACCCATGTTTTCTTGTCCTGGGGGTATTTCGGGGGTCACTCATTCACAAGTAGCTCTGCTACAACGCTACTGCCGAGCTGGCCGAGGCAGGAATGGCACGGCCATTGCAGGGTGGTCTACACAGCACTTCTCGCTTTGCTGCGAACACTGAAAACAGCGCGCGCGGTACACTCCTCTCATTTAAGGGATCTCTCTAGGGGCCTGCTAGTGTAGCAGTGGCGGAATAGCCGTTCTGTACACACCGAGGTTGTTAGCATCCATGTCCAAGCAGTAGACGGCATGGTGGCTCTTGCACAATTTGTGGGAGGTTGCTAAGAAACCGGCCACAAACAGGATAAGAGCTCCATTCAACAGTAGCTAACAGCCTGGAAGCCTGGAATCAGGGGTGTTGCTAGTTCTGGAAAAGATCAGGGGCTAAGCTAATGTCGGGACTGGGATTCAGGGCTAGCTATATCCTTTTGGTTGTAGTCTCTGAGCTTCTATCCGGGGCTACAACCAAAAGACCCAGGGCTATAGCTCCCTTAGCCACCCCCCCTAGCTACGCCTCTGCCTGGAACAACACCGTGGGCCGATACAGTGTATATAAAACATCGCACTGTACAGGAGTTACGCATTTCCTGTCCTTCCCTCTCCTGGGGCAACTCTGGCAGGTCCTACTGCCCAACTAAGGAATAGCACTATAAGGAGGAACCTTTCCAGAGGCTTCCGTCTTCAGCTGTGGCCATAGAAGTAAGGGGGCCGGTGCTTCTACAGCCTTAACCAGCACTAGGTTCCTCCAAAGCAGCAGAACATCAAGAAAGAAGGTGTACAGGTAACTGAAGCCCTTCAGGATATCAGGAAAATGCTGCACCTTCCGGATCCGGCCTGTGCTGTTCCAGAAGAGGATAAATACTTAGGGGGCACATCAAGGGGATCCAGAAACTCTCCCCATTCACAAGGTAGCCCAAGCCCTCCTCCACAAAGGATGCAAAGAGATCAACAGAGCAGTGCTCCCGCGTTTTGTTGCTAGACGCTACGCATTACTTGACTTTGAAGCAAACTTTCTGCCAGTCCAGTTATTTATTTGTTTCATTACTTGTATTGCGCACCAGACCCGAGGGTATCAGGGTGCATTGCATAAGACAAGTTAACAGTTGCATAAGACATGTTAACAGTTTAGCCTGCAATCACTAAGCCCGGACCTCAGTCCCGTCTAAAGAGGTCACGCCAATAGATTTTACACATAAGAACATTTAAGTGGTGCTAAATGGCTCCGTTTCGGCTTCCAGTTGTAACCTCCAAACAGGAACATATGCAGCCTGCATAGCACAAACATGGTAAGAAACCTCAGACAGGACTTCAAAACGTTCCAGAACCAGGAAGACCCCTCTGGGATGCTTTGCAGGAGGCCACTAAAGTCTCAATTGTTATCAGACATGATGTTCAATTGCCCATGCTCCTCACCTGCTTTGGCGGGGTCTTCTGTGGCAACCTGTGCGTGAGCCTCTGAAAAATAGGTGCATCTCTCCAAGGTCCTTCCTACCTCATCTCCATTTTCAGGGTTCCAGACTTCTTGGGCCATAGATAGTGGAGCTGAAAAAGTCAGTGGAAGACCCTAACATCATCAGCCCACTTAGGTCAAATTCCTGCAAAGCTTCCATGCTTTAAGTCCAGCGTCGGCTCAACGTTTTCAAGACAGGCAGCGTTTTGAGGTAGAGGCTGTCGCAAGGAGGCTTCTGCAATGGACAGAACTTTATCATCCCAGCCTGACCCTTCTTCTGGCCAGACCCTCAGAAGTCATTATTGTGGGAAATCTGGAGATTCTGGCCCAGTGGGGGAGATGCCAACAGAGGTTCTGGTAAATATGGAGGGACTCCATCAATGATGCATGAGGATTGCAAGTGATTCTGAGAAAGGCTGCATCATGGGCTTATTACACTCTCCTGAACCGTTAGTGGCAGTTGTTACTTCATTACTCCGGAACCCTATCAAACATCAGGTGATAATACCCAGGGGCATCAGAACATCTTCTCAAACATGCAATTTGATCGTTGCCATAGTAGGGGCAGCAGCAATGTGCCTACTTGGTACTGTTTTTAGAACAAAAAGCATAGAGGACTTCAGGCCAGTAGAGGACGTAAGGTTGGTGAACTGTTTTGGCACCTACCACAGAATCAAGATCCTGACTTTGAGGGACATTATTCTGCTCATCCCCCCTGGAGATTGACCTGCATCCATAGATTTAAGGGGCACCTAGCTGCTTGTGACATTATGAAGATGAAAAGGGCAGGATTTCATATGGTTTTGTTGGCAAGGCCAATTCCAATTGCTGTGCTATTCGAGCTATCTTCATCCCCCAAGTTCTTCAGAAAGACCTTGGCCCCTATGGTAGGACTATTAAAGGAATTGGAGATCAATGCTTGTCCATACCTGGTATTAAGCCCACTCCTAGGATGTGACAAGTGTGTGTGCAAAGGTTCCTCTTCAGACTGAGAAATGCCAGCTATTTGCCTCCCAGGCTCTTGGCTTTATCAGTGCTACATCCTTGTTTAGTGTCTTCCTGCCACAAAGCAGCAGAATGCTGGAACAACAGGAAAGGGTATAGAAATGTATGCCCAGAGACTGCCCATTAGCTCAAGAATGGTTAGGAGTCCATGGGGATGTGTCACTTATGAGGCAGGTGCTACTCTAGGCCACTATCATTTAAAACCACTGGTGTCTCATCACCTGGAGTATTGATCTGCTTCCTTCCTTTAATAAAAGACTCAGATCCCCTGGTAGCCTTCCCTCAAGAACTCTCTCAACTGGTTGCTATCTCTCTCAATCTGTTGAAGGGCGTACCTCTGTGCTCCTCATGTCCCGAGGTCCTTATAACTGTTGCCAGCCAAACTGGGTGGGAGGCCATTTTGGAAACAGATTAAACCCAAATAAGGTGGCCCAAGGTAGCAGCAGCCCACTCTACAAACCAGTGCAAGTTGAAGGAGGTCGAGAAAACTGTTTATCATTTTTCCCCCTACCTGCTGCACCAATCACCAGGTGGCAAAGAGCACCTACATTGCTGGGGGGGGGGTGGAAATGCAAAGCACTAGAGCAGATAGCTAGTGAGATCTGCATGTGGGCAGAAGCCAAACTAGCGAGTCTATCGGCAGCCAACCCTTCAGTGAGGGAAAGTAGGATGAAGACCACGTCAGCCGGATTTGTTTCTCCTCAGTTCACTATCATCTTCTTCCATCACTGTTTCAATTCCTCAGTCTCCAGTATGACCCAATGGAGGACCCCTATGGCACTGACTAGGACCATCAGATGCCAGTCGTTCTATCCCACCGGCCACCTCCGAGGCATGGAGGTAGATGCCTAGTTGTATGCTTTTCCTCCAATTCCTCTGATTTCAAGTTTCCTCAGGAAGATGAAGAGGTAGAGGGCAACAGTTCTGGCCATGAGGCAATAATATTGCAGTGACTTCAGAGGCCCTAAGTCTGTTTCCTTCTCTGACTAGCGCAAGTGGAGCTGCAGTTTGTGCCCCTAGACTCATCTCCTCTCCTGTCCTGGTTCCTTCCTTGACCAACCCTCCAGAACCTACACCTACCGGCCTGGAGATTGAAAGTGTAGAATTACAAAGCCTGTGGTGTTCTAAGGTTGTATCATTCTGTATTTAGGGTGCCAGGGACCCAGTCTCGCTGCTTGCTTACCAACAGACATATCTCAACCAGGTGCACAGAAAAGGGCTGTTCCTGGCTAATAATGGGACCATGCGGTATCTTAGATTTACTCAGAGATGGTTTCCTACAGAACCTCTTTATTTCCACATAAATATGCCAGTGGATGGCCCACCGGCCCTTTGGAACAAGTTGATAGGTGGACCCACAGTTAGAATCATTGGTGGCAAAGCTCTTTCAGGGTTTATAGTGAAAATTTCGAAACCAATAATGTCGAAAGTCATTTTTTCGAGAAAAAAAATGTCGAAAAAAAAATGTCATTTTTTTTTATGTATTTTTTTTTCAAAATGGGGGGTTCCCCCGAACCCCCTCTTTACATTTTTTTTTGTTTTACCCATTTTTTTTTATCCCGAACCCCAAAATAAATATATAATTTAAAAAAAAAACGGAATTCGACATTTTTTTTCGACATTATTTTTTCCAAAAAATTGTCATTCGACATTTTTTCGAAAAAATGACCGACCACCCTCTTTCAGAGCTTCGAGCTGAAGTGTCCAGTCATGAAGTCCACGGTAAATCTGGTTGCTTTCCTCAAAAGTAGCATTTTTGGCGGCCATAACAGATAAATGCAGGGAGAAGGATTTCAAGTTGGGTGCATCACTTTGTCAAGGATTTTATATCAAGTTGATTGAAAATATAGTAGTCTTCTACTTACTTCCCTCTTTCACACTTAAGGTAGTTGCAACATTTTGCAAGACCCAAGATATAATTCCCCCAGTGTTACCAGGAAGTGACCAATTTGATGACCTTCACCCCTTTCATGTGGCTATAATGTGTCCATATACCTCGGCCGCACTCAAGCTTTTCGGTAGGTTAGTTTCCTATTTGTTACCTTAGGTATTGCTAGAGATGGTTCTTGGCCTTCACCATCAACTCTTAGCAAGTTGCTCAGGCTGGCAATTTCCACTTCTTATGCCATTGCTGATGTACCATTGACCACCCTGATCCAATGGAGGTCCACATGTTGAGTATCAGCTTCTTGGACAGAGTTTGAAAGCTTCCACTCAGGAAATGTGACAATCAGCCATAAGGGCATCACCCACCAAGTATACCGAGCACTCTAAGATGTTGGCAAGGGACACAGATCAATTAGTCCTTGATTCAGCAATGATGTCTTCAGTAGCTCACTGAATTGTCTCAATAAATGACAGGTATTTTAGGAATATGAAATACTGTGTGTTTTTTATTTGACATAAGGAACGAGCTTGGAACATTCTCATATAAGTAGACTACACCATTGCCATTGTTGTTTGGGGTCCAACCTCCATGGTGCACCAAGCCGATATTGAAAATGTCAGAATTAAGGATGACTAATTCCCCTGTAATCCAGAATATAGTTAGGTTATTATCTGTTCTGAAAGGATGACGCTTGGTCCCAAAAAATTTCTAATTGAACCAGAAGGCTCAAATATCTAGAAGAACTTTAGAACAAATACTAAATTGACAAGGGAACCAGAATTCCCGCAAACTCTTACCATTATCATGGCAGCTGCAAGCAGTGAAGACAGGAAGAGAAAAACAGAGAAGCACTAGGGCCATATATGTCTTGGCTTTTGGTTTTCATGAAAACAAAACAATAAAACCATTAACACATGGATTGCTCCAAATGCTTCTCATCGGGCACTGGAATTAATGCTGCAGGTGCCCTGATAGTAATGGCTCAATCTTGGGGCTGGGAGTGAGGGACACAAAAATTATTAAAAGTATGCCAGTCCTACCCCTTACTAAGAAAATGTGAATTCTTGTGTATTTACATAATTAATCCCTGGAGTAGTGCATATCATTCCCTAGTCACTTACTCAAATTTCTCCCCAAAATGTCAACTGACATTTTGCAAAAAGATAAAATAATGGTATTAAAAGGTAATGCACCCCTATCCTATGGTTTGTGTAAGATCAGTCCTGTGCTGGTGAAAGTGTTACCTCCCATTACTATTGCTTCCCCTGTTCTGGGTATGAGTGCTTGTGTCAGTGCATGTGCTTTCCATGATGCTACTGTGTTTTTCTGTAAATGATTGTGTTAGTTCCTACTGTGCTTGTCTAGGGGCATGTTGTGCCTGAACTAGCGCCACTTGATGTTGCATTAACCTTCCCTGTTGTGTAATTTACATTTATAGTTGTACTTTTATTCACGGTGCATGTCTGGCACTGTGTGTGATCTTGAGCATAATATGTCAATGGTCTGTGCTATGCAGTAGGGGATATGCTCTTGCCCCTCTTTCTGTCCTTCGTTACCTCTCTGACCAGTGTCCTCACTGTCCGTTTACCTGCAGCACTCTCATGTGCCTTCATTGCAGTCTCGATCTCAGCCTTACTCTCTTCTTTCATTTCTTTGTCCTTGCCTCTCATGCCTATTTCTTTCTCACCGGTGCCTCTCTCCCTTTCCTTCCTCACTCTCTTTCTCATTTCCCTCTTCTACTTACTTCCTTGCCTTCTATTGTTACAATTCTATATAAATAAACTGTGTGTATCTGCTCTCTTTATTTCGATAATGTACTGGCACATCCAGGATCTCTTCCAGATGTTGCAGTTATTTGTGTGCTATTTAACAGAAGGGTATGAGGCATCTCCCTGTGTTCATTCATTGTGTGTGTTTGGAAAAGCATTGGGCAGGGCTCAAATTACTATCCAACAATATACCTAAACTTTAAAAATGGTTCCTTGCATTTATCAACACGCCATTCTCCCTTATCTGTGTGAATGCCCTGTGCACACTTAGTGTGCCTTTTGAAAATGTTTCACCTATTGCTAATACAGGTACCCACAATGTTTAAATGGGGTAAAAAATAAGGGGTGGGGGGCTCTAATCTGTGCTAATATAGTCTGTGATAATAGCCTGAAAAGTGTCTGGCATGGCCCTGAAATCCAAAATAGCTAATAAAACCTTAAAAGGGAAGGGGCCTGGGTAAAAAATGACATAAGGGGGGCCAATATGTGCAATGAAGGGGACAAATTCTAGTGTGAAAGAATGTGCTCAAAATAAAAATGTAAGCCAAGACAAAAATATTCAGAAACATAGACCCTCACTGAATCAAAATGACAGGGGTCCATATACCCCAAAAGTCCGATAATCTCATACATATCAATCAAAAGGCGCCCCACAGGCTTCACTTCAACACAACATATAACAAAAATCAAATCCCTTTCTTCTTTAAAACGAAATCTAATTTTAAATTCCTTCAATTTGTGTTTTACCCCAACCTAAAGTTGATATCCTCTCATCACAAAACACCATTATTACTCATATAGCTCATAAAAAATCTTAATAGGTGAAATCAGTTCAATGAGTCCTGACCCGGGGGCATTATTTGGACACCAGTGGTACTGAGCCCCCACTCACTTAAAGCCATGTATTAATAAATAAAAAATCAAAATATGTCATCACAACCATTCTAATACTCCCTCCACTGACAATGTCAGTCCAAAACCACTTTGCTATTATATATAACATTTTGCTTCATCCTAATAAAAAATATAAACCTTAAACACATATCATTATTCAAAAATCGAAACTAATTATATACCTGCATATATATATATAATCTCTAGCCCTACTCATTCATATACATTCTAGTCCAAATACCATATTTTCCCAATCTATTTCTCACATGTGCACTTTTATTTACCTCAGATCACACCATTAAAAGGGATTCATTCTCTTTAACCTACTTCATAGCCCTTTTTCTTCTTATATTCATAAAATACATCCTATACACAGATACATCTACACCCTACCTCATTAAAGGTCCAACAATACCGCCTTTTCCACGTGCCCCTCTGTGTCACTGCCATTATATATTTCTTTCAAAAATAACCTTTTCAAACTTGTCACCTTGCTCTCATATCTAAATTATCAACCAATAACTGCCAGCTAAAGCAAAATGCATTTCCTTCACAATATATTTCAACATTACTCAATTCCAATTCAGCTTCCCAAATTCCTTCATAAACCTTCAACTGTAACTACCCCAGCCCTACTAGCATCTCCAACACAAGGGGCCTCATTACGAAGTGGGCGGAACGAGTTTAACGGTGCCAGTAATGGTGCCGGTAAACCCATTCTGCCCTATTACGAGGTTCCCTTGCGGGACCCGCTCAGAATAACTGGTCAGACCAGACATCCTTTGCGGGCCCCAGGGGACCAGGGAGCTAATAAAGGGCCCGTTATTAGCTCCCTCCCCATTCCCATTGAGCCCTATGGGGGCTCAAATGAGAATGGGGATGGGTTTTTTGAATGAGGAATTACCGGATCCTCCAAGGTTGGAATGGCACGGTAATTCCTCATTCAAGGAACCCAGACCCGAGTTTGGAGGCAGCCGTGCCCTTATTAATTTATACCATCTGGCAATAAATATAACCATTGGGTTGTATTGCTTGTATTTTCAGATTTTCAGATATGATCTGTTTTGAATGACTAAATAGCAGTTCAATTGTATTAAATGAATTTATATATGTCAAATTATTTCATGCTAACATTTTTTGCTTTTGTTCTGGTTTTCATTTTTTGTTTGTGTAGTTGTTGAGTTGTTCTAATAAATTGTGATACAGATTTCTTTCTAGATTATTAAGTTGTACATGTTTCTTAATACAATACGTTGTATGAATCAATGTACCTTTGTTTTGAAAATATAGAGTGTATGATTGTTCAACACATGAGACGGGCCCCTGTTCGACATATATGGTGGACAATGGTTCATGTTCTAGCAGCTAAAATTATGAAATGATATCACACACCTATTTAGGAGAGTGTTTGGAGGGGTTTGCTCATATAGAGAGACAGGATGCAGTTAACTGGTTCGACTGGTATTCCTTAAATCCTTTTTCTGTTGGGACACACACTTTTATTTACTTATGCCCTTATTAAGGGCATGGCTACCTCCAAACTCGGAATGTGGCCCAATGGGTCCTAAAGGGACTGGCCTCAGCTTAAACTCAAATACTTAACTTAAACTAGATAGCACATACAATACCTAGCTCCTCCTCCTTCCTGGGAGCTCTTTCTTTAACATAATATGTTTCTACAAATTCATGCCTCCTGTCTCTTCAATGTGGGGAACTAAACACGCACTACCATACTGACTGAGCTATTCCAAACTCATCCACTGTTCATCGCCTCCATTTGAGGTACGCAGCCTGTTATCTTTCTGCTGCATGCCCAAAAAACCCACACTCTTTGAATTAGGAGTCTGCGAACAAAATAGAGGAATAGGAATGCATCTCTGCTTTCTTTCAAAGTCCTTCCCCCACAGCTGTCTGCAAGCCCCACAGCTGACCTGGCTGCAGATCACTTTTTTTGTCATCCTTGGCTCACGCCACGTTTATCCTCACTGTCTCTGCTTAGGTTATGGATGATATAGTTGTTTAAGTGAATAACGCTTCTCATATTTGCAATATTGGACCGGGGGAGGGACAAGAGCCCTGAGTGATATGTTAATCTGTTCATCAAAGAGGGGGAGGGGTAGTTGCTTTTGGTCTACACCTCTTGAGTGTTGTAAAGAAATCGTTGGGAATGCTTCAAGCAAAATCCACATCAATGGCAATAATTAACTCATCATTGTCTTGTACGCTGCCTATTCTGGACACATCAAGACAACTGTCACAAATCAATGGTCCGTTGAATGCCACAGCTGCATGTTTGCAAAATTCAGAATGAGCACTTCCGCTCTCATCACATCCACTCCCGTTATAAACTCCTACCCCAGACATGCATCATCATGTTCCCCCAAATCCAAATGAATACATTTGATATTCAATGTTTTCATTGGTTTGGATATGGGGGTTCAGTCTTAAACTTCAATTTCAATAATGTTACATTTTGTTTCCTTCGGGTACGCATCTGCCACTACAAAAAGAGGAGTACCACGACCTAAATAGATTGAACAGTGTGAGGATTTACCAGGTCTCATCACTTCTTCCCACTGGGGAGCCCTTTCCTATGAGGCTAGGGAGGTGAGGGTGCAACCCAATAGTTACCCTAGGGGTAGTAATATGCAGAAGGACCTTATATGGAGGGACTACCCTCCTGGGGACAAGGACGATCACCTGGGGGGAAACCCTGTCACAAAACTCTCTACCCTCATGGTCACCCTTTTCTCCCACCATTGATAGTGGAACCATGTGTTATTGTAAAGCCATGACTGTGACAAATGTAGATCATACTGGGACGAAGAAGAACTTGAGAAGCCATACGCAAAACCAGCCAAGTACTGCAATGGGATGGCACACTGGAGGCATGAAAAGTGTCAACAAGACTTTCCAAGATGGTGTTGACATTACGCAAGGGTGAAATCAACAATATAAAGAAGAAAGCAAGAATGGACTATAGATCTCTCATTGCAAAAGCCAGCAGCTCACAAGTCCTGCTCAGGAGATTCAAGCTGGGAGGACTCAAGATACGAAGGAGCTGTTTCTGCAGGCATAGGCCACAAAGAACAGTATGCTGCTACAACATCCCAGGAGCCGGTAGTGGAGCTGACTTGCCTGAAGGAAGAAGCAATTAAGGTGGTGGTCCGACTGCAGAAAGGTGGACTGCGAGGTCTGGGAACAGTGCCAAGATGATGAGCCGCGCAGGTGTCAGAAAGCGCAGAGGAAGGAACCTGCGAGCCTGGAAGAACGGGAGCCATGTTGCAACAGAGAACAAGATACCAGGAATGGCAGGAAGACTGAGAGGGGCCGGAGAGCTAAACCAGGAAGCCAGTTGGTATCAGGAGTTATCTCTCTTGTCACAGTGGTCAGCCAGATACCACTGCCAAATCAGAGTGTATCAGGAATCATTTCCCTCATCACAGTGGTCAGCCAAATACCACTGCCAAATCAGAGTGTATCAGGAATCATTTCCCTCATCGCAGTGGTCAGCCAAACACCACTGCCAAAGCAGAGTGTATCAGGAATCATCTCCCTCGTCACAGTGGTCAGCCAAATACCACTGCTGGAGCAGAGTGAATCGGGATTCATCTCCCTCCTCGCAGGGCCAACTCCCTCGTCGCAGTGGTCAGCTAAACACTATTGCCTAAGCAGATAGCAGACACCCTCAGCATCATTGACCAGGCACTGGACTGGCTGACCTCTTTCCCCACTAACCACCCCTCACCCTTTCTGCCTGTGGTGTCCCCCAGGGCTCTATCATATCACCCTGGCTTTTCAATATCTATCTCGCCCCACTGGTTCATCTGACCTTCTCCTTCTGTCCTCATTTCCAGTGTTATGCCGATGATACACAGCTTTCCTTCAAACCTCCTTCCACTTACCCCTCTTCCTCCTCCCACATCCCTGACTGTTTGTCTGCCATTCAGGCATGGTGTTCTGCGAACGATATCTGTCTTAATGCCAGTAAAATGGAGATCCTCCTCATCGGGACATTTGTGGCCTCTTTTCCTCCTACCCTTTGGCCACCCTATTTGGGTCCACTACCCCCTCCATCCTGTGAGGCCAAAAACCTTTGGGTCATCTTTGACTCTGCTCTCTCCTTCACTCCTCACATCATGGACCTTACCAAAAAGTCTGACTTCCAGTTTCACCTCCTCAGGGGCATTCTTCCTTTTCTCACCTTCCCTCAGAAGCTCAATGTCTCCAAAGCTCTAGTCCTTTCTTGTCTCGACTACTGCAACAGCCTCTTTCTAGATCTCCCTCTCTCCTCTCTTCGTCCCCTCCCGCTAGTCCAGAATAAGGCTGCAAGACTTATACTTGGCCTCAAGCCCATGGACTGTATTTCTCCAGCCCTAATATCTCTCCATTGGCTCCCGGTGGCTGCAAGAGTCAAATTCAAGACCCTCTGCATCATCCACAAGGCCTTCAGGGGCCTGGCATCATGCTATCTCCAACTTTCCCTCCCGAAAAGCTCCCCTGCCAGAGCCCTATGCTCCTCTAATTCCAACTTTCTGACTGTCAAATGTTTCTCTAAGCAGAGAGTGGGGGCAGAGCTCTCTCCGCGGCTGGCGCCTCTCTTTGGAACAGCCTCCCTGCCCCTCTCATCTTTGAGCAGGAGTTCCAGAAACTGCTCAAAGCCCTGCTCTTCTCTACCTCTTTCCCTCTCTCCCTTCCTTGCAAATAACCCCACTGCTGCTGGACCGGTGGCCTGATCCTCATGAACCCCACAGGCTCTAAGGCCCCTCCTCCCAGTCACTAGCAGCACCCCCCCCCCACTGTATTGCCCTGCGGGCCCCTGCAGTGTGGCTCTACATACCACCCTTGAGAGCTGCCTGTACCAGCACTAAGCCTGAGGTGCTCCTCCTGGCTCCCATTAGCACTTCCCTCTTGGGCCCTCCTCCAGCACTTACCCACTTCTCTGCTCCCCCTTTCCTTTCCCCTCCCCTGCACTTTTCATCAATGCACTTCCACGGCCAAATGCCACAAGGCCTAGTAGGACCAAGACTGAATATTTATCACTGTTGCTCTTTGTTTCTTGCCACTGTTATTATTTGACAAGTTCCCTTCCTCATTAGCCTTGTGGCGCTTTGAAACACAATTCTGTTGTATAAAGCGCCTTACAAATGACCAATAAACAAACACATAAAAAAAATTGCATATAGAGTCGTCTCCCTCGTCGCAGTGGTCAACCCAATAGCAGTGAGAAAGTAGACTGTTTTGCTCTCTTTTGCTAATATTTTCACTTGCAGCAATGATGTATGATACACAAAGGTTTGTGCTTACATGTCCTGTGCACTGTGTTGTGGTTCCCCCATGGATGGAGGATGTCGGAGAGTGTAGACCTGGGCACACTGGTTGGTTGACACAATTCTAACCTTGTGTGTTGATTGCTTGTGATTGCTTTATAGTTTCTACTTCAGTGCATTCTATATCTCCTTTTCATTTGTATTTAATTTTCGGCATTCAACTTCCGACCACCACTCATGCCTTTTTACTCACCCTGAAGAAGGCTGCGTGTGACGTTGTCTGTTTTTACACTGCCAGCCGAAACTCAAGCTGGTACAAGTTAATTAGAAACCTTTGATCGGGGTTGCACAACCATATGAGCTTAATTTGAAGCATTATGCAGAGACATAAATAGGTGTTAAACTCACTCATTCAACATGTGGTACAGAGAAATGGTGCAGTGTCCACTAATGACAGCGACTGCTGGATTTGTAAAAATAAGGGAGCATGTTTTATTGTCCAGCTCCTCAATTGAGTAATTTCTTATGCATTTATTATTTCATTCAGTGGGAGTGTTAATGTACAATTGGTGGTTGGTGACTGCATCTCTCGCAAGGTGATCTATGCCTTGACGGGGGCTTATGGGTAACGATATCTAAATGTTTGATTTGTGTTATTTTGCTGAATTGGGGTTTTGGCTTTAAATAATTTTGTATGCATTTTACATTTTTCATATGAGATTGCAGTACTTCATGCTTTGGTAAATGAGTCTCGAAATTGTTTTTGGAAACTTTACAGGGGCTCCCTGTCTTGTGTTATTCATTTTGGCCAATAGGGCCCCTGTGAAGAAACTATCGGTTGGCCTGCTTTGTGGGTGTTGAAATACCCTTGCTCAAACAGAGTGTATCAAGAATCATCACCCCCACTGCAGTAGTCAGCCAAATACCACTGCCAAAGAAGAGTGTATCAGAAGCCATCTCTTTCATCGCAGTGGTCAGCCAAACACCATTGCCCAAGCAGAAAGCATAGGAACCTCCCTCATCGCAGTGGCCAACCAAATACCACTGAGTAAGTAGACTGTGTCGTGAGTCATCTCCCTGATTGCAGTTTTCTACCCAATACTGCTGCCCACGTAGAGTGGAAAGGGAGTCATCTCCCTCATCAAAATGGTAAATGGAAGCCAGGTAAGGCTATGAGTTTTTCTACTTCCTGGACTGTGTTGAAGAGACTAATCCACCTTTACTGCGAGAGTACTTAAAGATGACTGTGGAGAACTTTTATAGAATGACCAGGAGAAGGGAGTCATTCCCCAGGTCATTTGTGATGGAACATTGAAGGAGTTACTTCTACTATAAGATGGAAGCAAGACACCAGGAGAAGGGAGCCATTCTCCTGCTGAAGGAAACATGAAATTCACTTTAGTTAAAAGGGCGTGTTACATCTTTGCTGGTATCCTGCTGGTTATTCTGGCAGGATACCAGCAAACTGCCCCTACCGTTACCCGTGCTTGATATCCTGGTTTTTGCCAGTATATTCTAGGTGCCGGCCACAGCTGTAAAAGCCCCATTCCATATAGTCACATAGGACTCCATGGAGGGCATTGTCGGAATTGAAACACTTGTGTGTTCTGAAATTCACGCTCTGAAACACTTGTGTACGAGCACGATATAAATAAAATATCAATCAATTCCCGGGACTGCTAATATCGGTGGTGGTAATTCCAGCATTTATTTGCCGGTAGGGGCCTGATTTACCTACAGCTATTTGCTGGAGGTAAATCAATGCCCCCACCGGCAAACTCATGTTTTGTGGGTCAGAAAAACTGCTGGTGCCAGAATTACCGGCAATTTTACCAGCAATTTTTCCAGACCGGCAAAACTTTAATGAGGCCAAAAGACTTATGTTTATAGTGTTAGGTTTAGATTAGTTGGTTTCTGATGGAGGACGGAGAACATTTAATTTTGACGGAAACTCTGACAACTCACCAAAATGTTCTTAGGTTGAGGCTGGGAAAGCCCCTTAGAAGTAGGCATAGATAGGTTTCTTTATTGATTTAATGAAAGTTTATAGCCCACAAGATGACCCCACATCTGTCTCCTTCTTCTACACCCTCACAATATCTAGACAGGAAATCCTCCACTGTTATAAACTCGGCCATTGTTGGAGACATTGCAGCCCCACAAACCACAATCCACCAATGCATCTATTTCACAATTGACTCCACAGTGACAGAAAGTACAATGTACCGTAGCCAGGCCCTATTTGTCCTATTGCACCGTTATACTCTGGATAGCAATTCCTGCAGTGTCTTCCATTGGCCCGCCTGACCCTTTCCAGTGCCGGTACCAATTTCCCCATTTGCACTGCAAAGCGCTATAGCTTCTTCTTGTGCTCAAGGTCTGCTCACCACTAAGGCTTTTTGTTGGCTCTTAGGACCTATTCAAGACTTCTGCCACTGCCCTGGCCATTTCAGCCTGCTCCCTTAACTTTTTCAAGGCTTCTTTGACATCCTTCTCCTTCTTTTCAAGTACGTAAAATCTCTTCCACAGTCTCACTTGACCTTCTGCGGCCTCATACATATTGTTCCCCTCCATGTCCTCTGCTCCTTCAAACAAACATTCCTCTTGAGCTCTCTTCTGTTCCTCTTATCCTCCATCGTGTACTCTAAATGGTCTCCCTTCTGAGGGGATCTCCTATTTGCAACTCCTCCCCCTGTATATTGCGCATACCCTGTTTGCCTTCCCAATTTCCTAACAGGTAACCTCCCTTGGCCAACATTTGGAATTTCTCTCACTGGTACAAGATTCCTTTGAAACATGTCTTCCTAAGCTGCCCATTCTCATATCTTTTCCCATCTGACCTTTTCTTTCACCGTCTGCACTGCATTCACCCAGTGTTCTACCTTTTTCTGGCTTGCCTGAGGCAGAGTTGCGCAGATACTCAACTTTTCCTCTATTGTCAAGTGTGACTTTCCGTCAAGAATAATTTGCGTCAAAACCACTGCACACTCCTGTAGGCACTGGCCTTCTTTAGGAATTAATTTAGGCAACACTTTAAACGTTTTATGGCAGAATCCATGCATCAAAACAGCTGTTATTGTCTCTACACACTCTCCTCCCCTCATATTCTGGATTACCTCCATAGGTAAATAAATAAGTACTGAACACAGCAAATGTCCAATTCCGCCGATTCATTAATGATAGCAAATGCCAGTGTGTTGACTCTATATTCACCCATAGCCCCACCCTTCAGCTGATAAGCTTGGTGTAGAGAGGGGTATTAATAAGGTTGGCCTGGCCCCTCTGGTGCCAAGTACATGTCTCTAACCCACCTCCATGCCCTTGGACTAGTCATTTCATTTGTGTCAGACATCAGGACAAGAAAAGGGGGAAACTCTGTCTCCCCAACACAAACTAGGGCCTGAATGGGAAGTGGTAGGATCTGCTGTCCTTAGGCCAGTGGTATTCAAACTGTGGGGCGTGCCCTCCTGGGGGGGGCGTGGCTCCGTTTCCAGGGCAGGGCATGAGTCCCAGAGCTTGAAAACAAAAATTAAACACCCGCTCAGCATGTAAATGCTCTTTGCAGAGCAGCAAGTACAGCCTTTCTCTCGGAGGTCCCATGCACATGCGGTGTGAACTGCCAAGGGGGGGGTCAAGGGGGCAGCCTTAAGACGTTTGAAGAATACTGCCTCAGGCTGATGGTTTCTGTTCTAAACTTATTATGGGTCTTAAGACACGGAGCCGCATCTTGTCTGGTCTTCTAGCATTGCGAAAGCTGTGTAGCAAATACACCCAATCCTTTGTCTGCTGCATCGCAGTCTCGTTAACAGAGGACCACAAAACATTACTCATCTGTTATCACCATATCATGCTGTCAGAAGGTCCAAGAATGGGAGCCTGCTCCTTCCCCGCAAAGTAAAGAACCGGAGGGTGAACGCCTCTGCCCGAACCTGTGAGCACTATGTCCGTGTCTAACCATGGTCGTCTGCCTCGTTTGTCCTCAATCTCTTAAAGCGTGAAGTCGCTATAAGTCTGTATGCTTGCACTTGCCTCTGTCACCTGCCCTTTTTGCTTTGCTGTGCTTTTATCTCGCTTGGTGTCCAGGAAGTTGCAGCTTTGTGAGCCTCCAACCATTGATCTAGTGTTCGCAAAATGTCCTCCCCCTCACTTCAGGTCAATTTCAAGACCTTCCTTCTATGCCTTCTTCCCCAACGTGTGGTGTAATTGTTGTAATAGGGCACTTTACAAAACACTAATAAAATTAAAATAAAATACGGGTCTGGAGGTAACCCTGCTGGTGACAGTAACACCAGGGTATTATGACCCCAGCAGCTGGGAAGTCAGGCGTCGGTAATTTTACAAGTCCCCATTCCCATGGAGTCCCATACGGGAATGGGGACCACGGAAGGACCAGCACCATTAACAACAGTGCCGGTGCTTCCGTGAAACTCTGCAGGCGGGTGCTGTTCCGCCCACCAGGTCTGACTGTACTGTGCCGGTCCAGTAACAATGGTGCTGGTAGGCTTACCGGCACCGTTGTTACCGGACCAGCATAGTTATAATGAGGCCCACTGATGCAAAATGATGCAAAAATAAAATGCAAAAATGTGCATTGCACTTAATGCTTCTATGAGTGCCTCCACCTGCCATAGCTATAGAGATACTGGCACAGGCCCCATATACTAATGAAACATGAATACACATTCACCTGCTCATAACAACTTTGCAGAAGCAAATTAGTACATTATACCAGAAGTAAGTGTGCAAGATGGGAGTAAGACATTATAAATACATTATACGTGTATGCATGGATCCAAAATGCCGTGTTCATAATAACCCTCACATTAATTGCAAAAGACTGCAGCTAAATGGATTTTGGCAAACCACAGCTTGGACCACAGGGAAACAGCGATTGGCCCAAGTTATGTAACCGCCAAATAAACCCTCTTTCCCACACAAAAGGACAACATGGGGAAATGGCAGTCCTTTTGTCAATGCAACCATCTGCAATAAACTACCTCATACGGAGGGCACTATGAAAACAAATGCAGTTCTGACCGGAAGTCGGAGCATGGGATAAACATTAGAGCTGTGCTTGTGCTATATCATTTGCTGAACTTTAGTAGCCAAGAGTCACAGGAGAAGTCGCTCCCAGAAAAGCCTTGCAAATATAAGCAAGAATTCCAGGACATCACTATGAACAGAGAACCTGTGGGGAGTGCAAGCTTGACAGTGAGATCAATTCTCAGGAACACCACAGGAACACTAATCACTGGAGTGTGTGGTGTGTAGAAACACAGGAGACTGTTGCTTTAAGGGGAAATGGAGACAAGGGGCTTTCGGGGTGGAGGAGACTGCACGGGGAGGGGTAGGAAGAGGGAGAATGCAGATAGGACAGTACGGTGTCCGGAGAAGGAATAAAATAAAGAAGTGCTACTCCATGAGCCTGCTTCCATTGTAATTATTGTAGGGGTACAGCGAAGTAGAAAAGAACTGGCAATGAGGTACATGGACCCATAGCTCAGTGAGAGACTCTGTTGGATGGACGCCCTTCGGAGTGCCTGATCACTCTGGTCACTCCGACTGGTGAAGATGCCACAGCTGATGCATTCCCTGCCTCAGAGTCCGCGCAGTACTTCTGTGCATCCTCTCCTGACTTCCGGCCTAAGAGTCATCCGGCCAGTGCTGCAAGACCCGGCCCTGTACTGAAGGTTTCCTCTGCACCTCCATGGATCCACAGCACCTTCAACACTCCTACGGCACCCATGCAAACTCCAGCATTCCAGTGCTCGTTGAGTATACCACCGTCAACGGCAGAGCCATTTCCACACTCCTCCACACATGCCAACAGGCATGAATAAGCCCCTGTGCCCCAGGCCTGCCTACCCTTGTGCTACAGAGAGGTACGCCACCTCCCATCCACAATGGAGCATGACAATGCTGCGGGTGCTCCTGCCCGTATGAAACCCCAATCCAGAGCCTCCTTTTTGAGGAAACCAGTGCCCTTTCAGACACATCCGCAACAAGACAGAGGCACTAGATGGGATGAGTGGCTAGAGTACTTCTCAGATTTCATCACAGTCGTGAGAATTGCCAAATCGCCAGAACTCGTCGACATCTTGACTAAGTCGACATCTTCACTAATCTAGCTGGGAAATAGATTAAAACGATCCTCAAGACGCTGCCTGAGCAGGAAAGAACATCACATGACATGACCAGCGGCTCTCAATAGGAAATTATTCATCCAGCCCAATCGTGTTTATAAAAGATATGCCTTCAACCAGTGTCATCAACTTCCAAATGAGACAATTGATGAATTCCTCATCAGACTCCAAAAGAAAGTAATGTATTGCCAATTCACACATTTCTTAGATTAAGAAGCTATATGCCCGCATATCATCCAAGAGTGAACTTCATCCGTTTTCCGCAAACACCTATTAAAAAAAGCACGGCCATTGGATGAAATCATTGAGCTATCGTGATTCGACGAAAGAGTGGATATCGAAGCTGCTGCCATTAAAGCCCCAAAGAAGATGGACACGATAGCGGCCTAACAGTCAACGCGACTTTCACCTCCTCATCAACCTCCTATCAGAACACTGATCACCAGTTGTCATCAAACAGAGAAGAAGTCCCTAGGTGTGGGTTGGATTCCAACACAGAGGTGCCTGTCTGGCCATTGAACAACAATGCACTAATTGTAGGAAGGAAAATCATTTCCAATCAGTATGCAGGGAAGACGCATTTCCCAGACAACCTTCAACAGTAATTTCTCACCCGCGAAGAGTAATTCAAGCCTTAGAAGATGTCCACATTGCTGATGACAGTGCTCAAAGCACTCCTGAGGACCATTATACAAATGAATATGTATATCTCATAATCGAAGAGCCTGCGGAAGACACTGCTCTAAGAGTAGCTCTCCAAATAAGAGGACATACTCACAAATTCATCATTGATACTTGCGCCACAGTCAGCATAATGATGGAAAGTGAGTATTCCGGCATCCAGAACGCCTGGCCCCTTGTGAAATTCAAGGCAAGGATTTACCTATGGGCAGTGACCCAACCTTTGCTGTTTTTAGGCCAATTCACAAGCATTTTCCATCACACAGAAATGTGCACCACAGCCACTATCCACATCCTGAGAAGGCCCCATGCAGGACACTGCCTGCTGAGTTACAAAACTGCAAGAGCTCTTGATCTCAGTTATCTCCACTGCGAAACCTCTGAAATAGTCCAAAGCCACCTGATGCCAGTGGCTATGGTATGTGCTATGGGAGACATCCCAATAACCAAACTGCAGCCATGCACCAGGTCCCTGAAACATTTTCAGGGACTGGGAAAACTAAAGGACACAGTGATCAAACTACACACCGATGAGTCGATTAGACCAATCCCTCAACACTGTAGACGTGTTGGCTTTCATCTAGAACAAAAGGTCTCAGAGGAGGTGCATCTCTTGCTCCATGAAGACATTATCGAAAGGGTTGAAGGCCCAATGCCATTGGTGTTACCCTTAGTACTAGTACTGAAAGACAATGGCTGCATTCGTTTGTGTGTGAACATGTGCATTCTTAATGGTGCCATCCAAAGAGAAACACCCAGGACTGAACATAGAGGACAACAGTGTAACATTGCTAGGAATCGTTTAGCATGGAGGGTGAAGATGGTAGATAAATGTAACACTTTAATGATGTCTTTAATGGATGAAGCACATATGAGAAATTAATTAAATCAAAATGCCTCTAATGAATTCTTTGATGATCCATATAAACAGTTATATAACCCTGCATCTGGTCGAGTAAGGCATCCTCATGCGTTTGACTTCAATGTTCAGGAGAGAAAGAAGGTAATGAGGAGAGAACTTTGCACATTAAATGGACTTTCCCCTATTAAGTAGCTATCCCTAAGGGACAGCATTCGAAACAACTGTATCAACTGGTTACACCAACACAAATGTGTGTTGGCTGAAAGCGATGCAGAATGGATGTTACGTGCCTTGAGAACAAGAATACTGCGCAATTCTGGGAGATTATCAATAACCATATTAATCCTCGGGAAGAGGCACATACGAATCCATTACTTGAGGGTGATTGGATTTCCTTTTACTCTAGAATCTATTCTGGTTCATCCGCGTCCAGTCACGTTGAGGTGCCTCATAGTGAGGTTCAGTGGAATTTATCACTGGATGAAGACGACATCAAATCCAGATCGGCTCAAGTGCTTGAAGCGAGTGCGGTCTTGCTGTCTCCTGCCACTCGTCTTGTTGCCTCAGCAGTGTTAACTAAACAGCTAATGCTGAGCCTGACAAGACTCATTCATTCCATTGGTGGATTGAGATGTCCTGCCTTACATGAGCCAGATGCTATTTCTCAGGAGAGCCCCACGCACTTGGCGCTTGCGCATCAGCTCGAGTGCTTCGAGCGGGTGCTGTCTCGCTGTCCCGCCTGCCCACCAAGAGCTGTGATAGAGTGTCCAGTAAGTTTATTGTTTTAGATATTATGGACATTAACCTCAGACTGCTGTAATTGAACTTGGAAACACAATCTTAAAACAGAAAAGGAGGATATCGTTTACGTAAAGGGAAGCTGTCCAGGATGACTATGAATGAGCAACATACCAGAAATATTCAATCTGTGGTGATGGTAGACAATGCCCAACATCCCATGACAAAGGGGAAAATTACAGCTTTTTTCCAGTGGAATCCCATGTAGCCACCACTGAGATTGGTGCAGCGCGGGGACAGTTCGAGATAGAGACAAGCGCAGGGAACACTCAGATGATGGTTTAAGAGATGATGATGGTACAAATGGTGAAGGCATTGACAATAACTCAATATTGAACCACTGCTTCTCTCTGCAGATAAACCACCAGCACGGGTGATTGAACCAGTGGGGTCTGAGTGAATATAGCGGTACCTGAAGGTGGCCATATTGAAGACCCTAACAGACTATCAGTTTCTCCTGATCTATTTCGTCAATTGGATCATCAGCATTAATTGAAGATAAAAGTCTAGTGGTAGAACCTATAGCAGCAATCCATTCTTTCATGGTTACAATGCAATTTGTCATGAAGATATTAAAACTGTGTGGTAAAATTCAAGAAACCTTGACATCTAATCCTACTTAGAAATTATCAACTCCTCCTTCCAATGCTAAAAATCAAGTGTCTTTTGTTGAAAATGAGCAAATATAAGCACCTCGAGTCAAAATAGTTGGTGAACAAGACAATCTTATTGATGTTGGCTCGTCACTTGATGGTCCCAAGGTCAACAAGGCAAACATCTCAGAAAATTTGGAAATATTTATTTCTTGTAAACAAAGACGTCTTGCGCAATGTAACATGGAAAGGAGTAGCAAGACGATTCAAGACCATTCTACACAACCTGTACCAAAGCCTGTTAAATACTCAAAGAAGTCTAGACAGAAATTACTATGCAAGAAAAAGAGGCAATCTGAGAAAATGGGAACTTTAACCATCTGGCTGCTGAATAGTGAGAAATCAGTAGCCAGTATCACCATTGATGAGCCCATTGAATCGTCAGGCGTAAAATGGGGGATAAACGGTGGAGCAGTCATCAATAACAGCTCCACCTCCGAACATGTCAAAGTTGTTTCCTCAAACGCGCTGGTGCAGGTTGAACTCGAGAAGGACTGTAATTTTGGTAATGGCCCTAAGGTTTTTACTGTGAAATATTTAAACCAGAAAACGAGGAACTGCAGGCTGAATTGGTCAGCCTTTTTGCACATTTGGAATCAAATTCCCCCATTGCGAGTCTTAATAACAGAGGACTTTGAGTTTGTTGAACCGGTGGAATCTACTAACCCAAATGTCACCCAGATCCACTGTAAAGTTTGAGCTACAGTGGATATGGTTTGCACTTATAAAACACAGTTGAAATGTATGGGATGGAATTGAATGTGAACGAGAGTGAGATAGATTTAAATATTTCTGTGAAAAATGTAAACCTCAATTCACAAATTCCATTGCCGCTGAGAAATTATGCAAAGACGGGGGGGGGGGGGGGGAGAGTGGCTAAATTGGAGCATATCCAACAAGTGTTGAAGTGGCTGGCTGATTCATTACCTACACTTTCAGACAACCAAAGATTAACAAATTGAGATGTCATCCTGGAACTCCAGGGAGTTTAGACATCTGCTGAATCCTGTGATGTTATTGCAATTACTAATGCAGAGCCAGATTTGTATCCTACAGGAGACCTGGATGTGGTAAAAAATGCATGTTGATACTTATTGAATAATTCAGTCTCCTGCTAGAAAGGGGGAGAGGGCAGATCTTATGGAGGGTTGTTAATTCGAATTAAGCACTCCTTCCCTGCCCAAAAGATCAATACCTTGCGATGTAAAGATGATGTCACAGCAGTAGAGATTGAGGGTGTCTGATCTGGGAATCAAGGTCGTATGTTGGTGATTAATGTTTATGACCACCCTGGTCGAACAGACATCAATCTCATATTCGATACAGTAACTGATTTACTGACAAACGGGATCAAGGGGGAAAATGAAGATTGCATCATATTTGGCGCAACCTAAACACCTGGTGCGTATACAACAATGACATCAAGGGGGGTCCGATGGTTGAAAGATAGAAGTATCATGTGGCAGACCTTGGCAAATAGACAAGAGTGTAAATGGGTGTAATGCTAGTGTGAAAAATGCGAGCCAGAATAACATGGCGTCGATGCGCAGCCATTTTGAACACTCATCTGCGTTTCCGCGGGCCTCACAGAATGAGCAAGTAGCAGTGAAAACAGGGCAAGGTCACGTAAATATTATTTGAGTGAACTGTCTGCGGAGAATAGTTACTGTATTGTCCATTGAAGGACAAATACAGAAAGGGAGTCGAAGCACACTGCAGGTGCATGATAAGGGTTCTGGGAATGAATGCGAGAGAGAGGGGTGCTGGGTTTTTCCACTTCTAACTAGATTTTTCCACCCTCTTTCCGTTCGACTTCTGATCTGCTCTTCGGCCGAGAGCAGAACGCAATTGAGAAGGGCTGGGAAATACCCCCATAAAGGAGAGAGCATTGTATGGAGAAAGTTAGTTGGAATCTGGACCCCCGGGTGATGCAGTCTCGCTGAAAGGGAGGACGCTCCACTTCAGACCCCGTTGGATGCAGTGATCTCTTTGCCTACCTGCTGAGGGACTAAGCAGTGTTGTTGGTGGCCAAGATGATGACGTTTTCTTCTGCCTCATGTTTAACAGTGAAGTGGCCTATATTCCAATTCTTATAAATAAATAAGTATATATATATATATATATATATATATATATATATATATATATATATATATATATATATATATATATCCAGATGTATGTTTGTTTATTGGTATCTATACATGTCTGTTGTATAAATTAAGGAAGGCCTATAACGAGGCATTTGTTTTATAATTTTACATGATGTATGTGTGTTCTTTCTGCTAGTCTGAGTCCAATTACTTGTTTTTTCCAAGGGGGCCGGGGAGACATACATAAGTGTTAGTTCTTTCCCCACAGGGCCAAACAGACGAAAAACAATGGGTAAGCTTCCTAGGCGACTGGGAATTAAGCATGCTAAATGTGGTGCTAAGGGAGACTGTCCTGGGAATTAGGGGATATGAAGGCCACCTTGGATTATTTATTCAAAAACCCTAATCCCTATAGATTACGTCAAATGTATGTCAGTAGTAAGAAATGATTTTAGTGATCACACTATCATCACAATGGGACTCATTACAACCTGTCAGGTTTGGACCGCGGTGATTCCGTGACGGCGGTAACAAAGTTTCCGTGTCCGCAAGGTTGCAGAAAGACCGTCCGATTACGCGCTGTCGGTCGCGCGCACCACACGGACGCGGAAACGACCGCCATCACGTAAAAAGCCACGGAAATGGACATAGCGCTGCCACAAGTAGCGCAAAAACCGTGTCCGCCTCCGTCACTACGGACACAGAACCGGAAATACCATGATCGCCAAAACAGGAAACAGAGAGGCGGCCATCATATAAAGCACAATCCATTGCCATCCAGAGTCAGCAAAAGCAGAATCCACACTGTGAGAAGGCAAAAGGGACCACCAGCATGTCTGCCAGGATTCCAGCTCAGAGGCAGCGCAAACAGCGCTTTACTGAGGCGGAGCTAACTGTTCTGGTGGAGCATATAGTGGAGCATGCAGAGATGCTGTTCAGTGCCGATCAATGGCGTGCCACACAGTAGCGGAGGAAGGAAGTGTGGGCGGAAGCAGCACGCAAGTGCACTGCTGTGGGTGTGACTGTGAGGAGCGTCAAGGACTGCCACAAGCGGTGGGATGACCTCAGGCTGAGGGTTCGGAACCTGATCTCCACACACCGCCAACGCAGCAGTGGGACAGGTGGAGCACCCCCTTCCCCACTGAGGCTGCAAGCATGGGAGGAGCGTTGCAGCAGTGTCCTCCACCATGAGGGCATCCATGGGATCAGGGAGGCTGAGGCAGGAGTGAGCCCACCTGCAGATGCTGGTAAGTGGTAAAACATGAATGCCACATGAGAATATGTTGATGGCATGACTGGGCTAAAGAACCCATTAACAACCCCCCCCCCCCAAGTAGTGCATGACTGGGCCAAACGACCCATTAACAACCCCCCACCCCCAAGCAGTGCATGACTGGGCCAAACAACCCATTAACAACCCCCCCCCCAAGCAGTGCATGACTGGGCCAAACAACCCATTAACAACCCCCCCAAGCAGTGCATGACTGGGCCAAAAGACCCATTAACAACCCCCCCCCCCACAAGCAGTGCATGACTGGGCCAAAGGACCCATCATGATCCGTATGGCAACCAATATCACAACAATGCATACCCCCAACAATCAGATGCATATAACTAACACTATTGAATGATCAACATGTATGATGCATGTGATGCACCCATCAGCCACCACCATAACACTAATTGCATGTCCTCTGTGTCCCCACAGCTGTATCAAGTGACAGTGATACTGCACAAAAGGCCAGGCAATCTGCACCGGCACGTGTCCAAGCCACCGCCCCTGCACAAGAGGATGCTGCCAGCAGTTCGGCATCTCTGCCTCCAATACCAACTGCACCAAATGTGCCGGCCACCACCACCAACATCCCCAGCGTCTCCACGCTGCCTGAGTTAACACAGATGCCACGGGAACCCATCATGCCCACCCAAACCAACACAGAAGGCAGCTGCACTGCAGAGGAGGCGGCCTGTAGTGACAACAGTGCCCCGGTAGAGCACTCTGATACTGGGCCACAGGGGGAGATGCCCACATTTGATGACCTGGGATCCTTCTATCATCTGGAGTTTAGTCCCACATCAGTCCAAAGCCCCATGAGGTCACCCACCCCATCTATGGCAGAGCTTAATTCATGCATGCTGCGGATGGAGGAGCAGCAGGCTACCCTCACCCAGCTGGTGGAGAGGCAGCTCGAGGAATCTAGGCTGCAGAGGGAGTGCTACAGCACGTCAGTGCGTCGCCTATCAAGGTCCATTGGACGCTTTGTCAGCACTATTGTCACCCTGGCACGCCATGTGCGGGAGGGTAATGGCAACACCTCCAGGCTCATAGAGTCCATGTTGATTGGGCAACAGGCAAATATTGCACGTATGCCATCTATACCCGATTCTGTGCCATCCAATACCACCACCCCATCCAGCTCCACCACTGCCAGTCCAAGGAGGCACTCGAGTCGGCTAACGGGGCTCTCGGGCAAGGATGCACAGGCACAGACGTGCACACGGAAGTGATGGCATGTGTGTGGGGCACTGCAGGACACACGTGGACTTGAAGGGTGTGAGGGGTGGGTACGTTTGGGTGGTGGGTGGGCACGGGTGTACAGCTTCCCTAACCATTGCACCTCCTTCCCTGTTGTTAATTTATCAATATATCATCATTTCAAATCAAAAAATACATGTGTGGACATCTATCATTTCATTTGCAGTACAAGAAATCATTTATTTTCATCACCTTTACCATGCATTGCTGTGAATGTGCTGTGTCTCAAAAGTAAATGCGAATCAGTTCATCCCGTGCTCTTTGGCCATCAAGTGGACCCCCAGGGGGAGGTGGTGCCATCCCATCCCCATCTCCATCCCCATCTTCTTCTTCTGCGTCTGGGGGCATTGCGATGTTTCTGCGCAGGCAGAGATTGTGCATCATGGCACATGCGAGCGTGATTTTTCCTGTCTTCACTGGGCTGTACAGCAGTGATCCGCCAGATCTGCTCAAACAGGGGAACCGGGTCTTCAGCAGTCCGAATGTCCTCTCAATCATTCCACGTGCGCGGACATGTGCCCTATTGTATGCCTCTTCATGCCTGTTCCTTGGTCTCCGTACAGGTGTCATCATCCATGGCGTGAGTGCATATCCCGCATCACCTACATGGGATGTAGATGGGGGGACATGTCAGTGTTTGTTGTATCATGTCTTCATCTGATGCTGTGCTATTTTGTATCATTGTTCATTCATGCATGTGTGCCATGCAGTGCTTGGAAGTGTTTATTGGCCATCACAGTGGATGTAGCCAAATGGATATTGACCTACACATTTACGTGCATATGTACTCTGCCCTGCGGGTGACATTTCATTGTGAGCATGGCATAGTGCAGTGATGTGACACATGGCAGAGTCACTCCACTGTAATGAAGTAGTTAATGCAGGACGTCTCATTTACAGGCATCATGTGCATTGGGAGGGCAGTGTTCCATTTGTGGGTGGGTGTTTGCAGTGGCACAAGATGTAAGGGACAGTGACAGTATCGGCTGTGTGTGTCATGTGGCAGGGTGTGTACGGGCACACTGTGTTGACCTGTCATGTCTTCCTTTGTGATGTTTGGGATCCGCTGTCTATTTGGTTGATGGCAGGGGGGGTGATGCATGTGCGGTCACAGCGGCACACTCACATTGCTCATTGGCCTGGAGACACACACCACTCCAGCAGGGTCGGAGCATTGTCAGCTGTACTCACCTAATAGCCATGTGTTTTGTCCAGCATAGCGTTCCATGTACCGTGGCAACGTGGAATTCCACAGTACTATTGAGTCATTAGTTGAGCCTGGGAAACGTGCGCAGCAGTGTGTAATCAGTAGCGTGGCATCACATACCATCTGTACATTCAACGAGTGATACTGTTTTCTATTGTGGAACACCATCTCAATTGCACGTGGTACTGTCAGCTCAATGTGGGTGCAGTCAACTGCACCTATGCAATTTGGTATGCCTGCTATGGCATGGAAGGCCCACTTGGTGGCAATGACCTCGGGGAGGGTACGGGGTAGGGCTATGTGTTCCGACACATGGCGCAACAGGGCATCCAGTACCTGTACTAGGATTTTAGAAAAACAGGGTTGTGCTATGCCGTGCAGCTCACCGACCGTGTGTTGATAGGTGCCAGTGCCAAGGAAATGCAGCACAGACACAACCTTCAGGAGGGGGGGATAGTGGTGGGGATGTCTATGTGGCTGCTGATGTTGTCCTCAATCATGGCAGTGATGTACAGGATTGTTGGATGGTCCAGCCGGTATAGTGTGTGGATCTGTCCTGGGGTAAGGTTCCAGGGTGAGGCCCTGATGCGTGGTATTGCAGGCTGCCTGCGGGGTTGTGCCGGCTGGACAATGGGGTTTGCCACAGGTGCAGGGTTCGCTGGTTGTCGCCTGCGCCTCCTCCGCCTCCGCCTCCTCCTCTGCACCATTACTGCCATCATGTGCAGTGCTGCCTGTTGGTTGAGTAGGCCCAGTCCAAGTGCTACTAGAGCTGCTGCCTGCATGGTGCTGTGTTGTGTTGGGCTGTGTGTGGCCCTTTTGTAGGCTCCCAGTGTGCTGCTGGGTCCAGCTGTGCTGATTTGGTGCACCTGTGCCCTGATTCAGTTCAGCAGGCACTGTTTAACGTCATGTTCGCGGTGGCGTCGGCACCCCCACTGTGATCACAGTTTTAATGGCATTTTTCTGGCGGTGTTTCTGTGTCCGCGCTAGTTGTGATGCTCGCAGTGTTTCGTATTGCCGGTAACGGAGGGGCTTCCGTGCAGGTGGACTTTACGGGACCCTTAACTCCGCGGTGGCGGTTGGGGGAGGTGCTATTTCCAGGGCCGCGGGTCATGATTGGGCGGACGTGGAAACGGTGCCGGTATGGTTTACCGGCGGCGTTAACTCTGGACCGGAGTACTTGTAATGAGGCCCAATGTCTTTTTGTACTGGAAGACTAAAGAATGCACGGCGTTGGATTGGCTAGGTCGAGGTAAATCATGCGTGCATCTAGGTCATTTGGTCAGCACAAAATGTAGAGAAGGCAAACAATAGAATTAGTAGAATGGGAACCAATTTGCTAACCCATATTGCCTTATTGGATATAGATGAGATCGAAAATTGGCTATACCAGTTCTCTAATGAAGTAGCATACGTGTACATGCAATTTATGAATATGGATGAGGTATGCCCTATGATACAATTGTAAGAGATAAAAAAAGGGAGCCATGTGAAGGGAGATCCTTACAGCTAAACAAAAGCGTTATCAGCCTAACGTATTTGCAATCATAAAGATGATTAAGAACAAATGCAGAAACTGGGTACGTTGGTGGCATTCTTCCCACAGAAGTGCTGGCTGGCAAAAAATGATAGCAGTTTTAAATTCCTGCAATACTAAAACTATTTGGAAATTGTTGGGGGAGGCAAAGGGAAATAAAAATGCCAAAATAATAAACCTGATAAATGAACAGCAGTGGACAGAATACCTTCAGTCTGACATCACTAATGACAAAACAATTATCTGCTCTGACCAGAAGGCTCCAAACAGCAAAAACCGTATAGTTATTGACAAAGTGAATATTATTAATAAAATTGATTTTTAAAAGGTGTACCGGTTCCCATACCCGAATTGCTTAGTGAGTGTTGTATTAAAAGATGAACCTGAAATATGGGCCAACGTCCTGGAAATTCTGTTTGATACAATATTAATTGAGGGCAGATTCCCACAGTCATGGAAGACTCTAATCCTAGTACCTGTGTTTAAGAAAGGAGCAGAACTGTGTCAAACAACTGTAGACTTTTCTCTACGTTAGATGTAAGGGGAAAATTGTTTGTGTAATTTAGTCTAGAAGAGTTCCAGAAGTGGTCTAAAGCCTGTGGTCTTCTATACTGGTTCCAAGCAGGGTTTTGGCTGGGATCCACTTCTCTACATAATTTGAGACTAATGGATTTATTGACAGCAAGTGCAGAGTTGTGTAATAATCCTGCAATATTTGTCTATTTTCAGTTGGCGTTTGAGTACGTAGAGATAGGTTGTGGCAGAAACTTGAAGATTATGATTGCCCGCCTCATCTACTACATTTTTGAAGCTATTCCATGAGGACAATACTGTCCAGATCAAGTTGACGGGAGCGGGCCTTGACGCACCCACTAAGTAGTGCTGGCGGGGTTAAATAGGGTTACGTCTTGGCCCCCTTACCCATCAACTTCTACTTGGCTGATTTGCCAAAATGTCTAAAAGTGGCTAAAGCCTGCCCTCCGAAGATTGACAATCATCATACCGTATGCCACGCATACGCCAATGATTTTGTGATATTAGATCACACTTTCTGTGGCCTGATAAGATCTGCAGATGAGCTGTGGGCACATGCCGCAGCCAATAAACTGACCATAAATCCAAATAAAACTCATATTATTCTAGAGTATGAAATCAAAGTATGGAGGTATAAACTAAAAAGCAGTGCTCACCCTGTTCGACTCCATTGATTGGATGCCAGAATGGGATAAAGGATATTACGAATTAAAAAGGATGTTTGAGAAACAAATCGAGAATTGGGACTGAGGAAACAATTTCTTTCATTTATCCAAATTAAAACGTATGTTTATGTCACGGAAATGCTGTACGATTTTAAGAAAGCCTCAGCCTAATATTGAGCAGTGTCCTTCAAAGAACCTGTGTAGATTTGTAATGCTGCTCCATATTAATTATCTCCCATTGATGTCCATATGGGGTCCTGTGGTAAAATTACGGCATGAAAAAAGGAATTTCCTTTCTATGTTGTAATGTGAATGTTTAAGAATCTGTAAAACACGTAATGACAGAATGTCCAAAATTAGGCCCAATTTATATGGTACACCTCGGAGAATATGAGCACAAACTTGACTCAAAGAACTACCGTACTGGAAATATTGTATGAATTCTATAAGCAGTAACTTGCACTTGGCACTATATAGAGTCTGGATGTTGTTAACGACTAAATTGGATCAAATTGGTGCTACTTATGAATGAAATATACAATGAAAGGGTACAGTTGGAGTTTTAGTATGAGTTTTTATGTCTTATAGATGTTCGAGTTCCCCCTAGAACCTTATTAGATGCAGTGGAAGAAACATCATCCATGTTACATACTAGGGAATCCAAGATGGCGTCTTCTTAATGCCGTTTTCTTGCAGCACAAGAACAGGTCTAGTCATTTCTAAGATGGCGATACGCACCAAACCCGTTCCATATCTTTCTTCACTTCCAATGGGTAGGTGCGTCGCTTCTGCTTGCTCCGTCTGCTTAGCCTTTTGACTCTGCACATCTCTTGCTATCACTTGCGATTCTTCTTGACTTACCCTTATTGTTTCTTTCGCTTTGTACTTTCTGCTTATTCGATCTGCTACTGCAATCGTACTCTTGGCATCCTTCCGCTTAAACTTACCTTTCTAGGCATTCTGCCGTTCGGTTTTCCCGCTCCTCCCTTCTTTCCGCGAGCTGCTCTCTATCGCGGTTCGTCCTGGTTTTCAGACTTCTGCAGCTTCTGGTCATCTCCTTCTCCGTGTGGCTATTTCTTTCTCTGTCCCGTCTTCAGTTCCTGGCTTCATCCGTTGGTGTGCAGTCTTTCAGTACACTGCCTTTCCTTGCGCTCCATTACCTCAGCAGCAAGTCTTCTACCGAACTCCCGCAGCCATTACTACAGAATCATTACTTCAGAAACCATCCTACACAGCTACGTGTTGATATTGCTTCTACTTCTACACCACCACCTCCAAACGGCCATTCAATTCACTGCAGACTTCATCTAATCTACCAGGATTAAATCAGGTTTTCTACCCCAAGAGGATTTCCCGAGGGTCCTGCCCAGAGTTCTATTCTCTGGCCTCTGAACACTTTGGGGAAGCATTTCCATTCTACAACCTCTTTGTCACGACAGCTGCTGGCCAGCATCTAGACAAGAACGAAGACTGTAATTGTGAGTACCAACTTAAACAAAGAAAAACGTATAATTGTTACAGTAAACAACCCCCATGGATCAACAAATACAGTAGTTGGTAGCAGCCGTCCAGAACCTCAATACGGAGGTACAGTCACTAAGAAATGAGAACACTGTGTCATGGTCATGAAGTCAGGGGCACAGGCATGCAGGGGCTGCCTGCACAGGAGACTTGGGTGGACACTGTCCTTGCGCCTTTGGCACCAGGCTCATGAACAAAAGTAAACAAGAAGATCCATTTAACACCAAAAAGCTTTTATTATGGACATAGCACTTCAGATGCATTAACCTTGAACATTCCATCAATTAAGCAGATGCATTAACCTTGAACATTCCATTCATTAAGAAGCCCCAAGTGTATTCCTGGGTGTGGCTGCTAATGGATTGCCTCTGCACATGCTCACACTCTAGGAGTGGCAGGGTGTGGCTGGTAAGCCGGCCCTAATGGGCGTGCCCACGATCACAGATATGCCCCGATCCTCAAGACAGACGCTTCACGTTATTCTGCACTTTCAAGCAGCGTAACGCTCACTGTCGCCTGAGGTCAGACTTACCTTTGAAGATCCTGCTTCCTGGATATCCTGCTTCCTGCCAGCATACTTACCAACTGGGGGAAGCTGTTCTTACCTGTACACCTCTTCGGCGAACCGAGTATTCATCTTTACACTTTCCGGAAAGCCGAAATGTTCATCTTAGCACCGCAGCACGACACGCTCCATCGTCGACAGCAGCGCCTGCAAGGAAAAACAGAAGACAAGGTTAGACATTGAAAAAACAGTCAGTTTAAGGTTGCGCTTTGCCATACTTGTCACAATCACAACTTAATGGAGGGGAAGAGAGATCGCCACTCTCCCCTGAACCACGGAAGCCGAATGAATTCGACCCTCCCACTGTGGTTGGCACAGGCACCTGATTTATACAACAGGTTGCCACGTGGCAGCCAATGGGGGGAAGAGGAGTTAGGGAGAGGTTGTGGATAGGATGGGGGAATTTAGGAACACCGTATAGAGGGTAAGGAACTCCTAAATTGGATGGGAATGGGGAAGCACAGGAAAAAAACCCTCACATGTCTAACATATAACCACCAATGATTAATTCATACAAAACACACCTTGTATCCTACTCGTAATCCAATAACATGAGTACTCCATGAATTCCTGATCCTGCCTATGACTAAGCAGCACACTTTACTACGTGTGCTTCACTCTGATAACTCACAGGCGTCACATATAGCAAGCAACGTGGTGAAAACAAACAGTAGGGATTAATCCCAGCATGAACAGACAATTACACATGGCCCTTCGGGCAGCATACGCAACATACAAAATATAAATTGTGCCCCAACTAGTTATTCGCACTAGTGGAGATTCACTTCATGCCCACGAGTCAGCTGAGACCCCTAAGTCCTTTTGGCCATGCAGTATGCGTGGGTTTCCCTGCACACAGCCGTATACATTTGCTCACAAGAGTTTCTACGTGTAAGACTGGAACCACATTTCCACAAGTAACGTATGCACATCAGCTTGGACACACCAAGCCCTTCAATGTTTGCCCAATTACTTATCTTGAGTCTGGGAGCCCCTCAGGACTTCCCAGGCGCTGAATGACTTGCAGTAACACCACCCGGGACATCAATCCCTTCACAGAGAATCACAGAACTTTCCCCAGTACTTATCTCGGGTCTGGGAGCCCCGTGGGACTTCCCAGACGAAGAACGAAACGCTGTGAATCTGCCTTCCAGCTCTGCAGCCCCTCCTGCTCTTCCAGATACTTGCTACCATTGGGAATTCTTCCAACCGCATTCCGTGTAGCTCTCCTCTGCGTGCAGCATGCCTGCTCCCAAACGCTCACCGAACAAAATAAGCCACACCTGCCACACGCCGTTGCCTGCTAATAAACTGTGCTTAATCCAAGACAAATGGCAACGCACACGCGTGCGTGCAGAACTACCAGGCACTCTGAGGATGCTGGGGACTGTAGTTCTCAGGTCCTCCCGACGCTCCTTTATATCAATAGGCAAATTTTAGCACTCCACGTCTCTGCCAGCCCTTATTCCTGACAATACTTTGCGCTTTTCCTTAAACCATCACTTACCTGCTGTCGAACATTGCGGTAGCATCCATCTTCCATCCGGCCGCGTCTTGCGTCTCACAGCTGCATTAAGGCTGCATTTCCATCTAAGGGAAGAAAACAGAAGAGAGACATTATTGCAGGCATAAATAGGAGCAACATATAAAGACATTAAACAGAACAAACAGAATCACAAGAGCTCAAGAAAGACTTACCAATCATAAGGAGAAGCATAGTCGCAGCTGGACTGGACAAATCCTTATCAGGGATCAGTGAAGGAACTAGATCCCATTCAACGCGCCCCTGCCAGAAGTAGCAGGACGGAGAGCTTATCTTCCATAATTCACAGGTGAGCTTTATGGGCCGGCGTATGCTCACAGAAACCGTACTTTGGGAAGAAGGGTTCGAGAGGTACAACAATCACAGATTGGTGCACTCACACACTCGTATCTCCACGCAGGAGCAATATCACCACATACTACCGCTCACAGCTTTTCTACTGAGGGAGAGGCCTAAAGGGGGTGATTCAAGTTCAGGGAGAGCTGCAACCGTGCCCCAACACCTCCGCAGAGACCAGGTGAGCGTATCACGTTGTACTTAGACAAATGGTTACTTCTCATACAGAATTACCTCCTGGACCAGTACCCATGGGAAAGTTCGATGGAAATCCCAGAAAACTAAAGGAATTCATAGACTTCTGTACGGTTCAATTTACACTGAAGCCGTTGTTTTTCCCTACAGATCGTGCCAAAATCCGTTTTTTTTATTTCCAATCTGTCAGGAAGCCCTCTGGCTTGGGCCACTCTGCTGGTTATCACAAACAAACAGTTTATGGATTTTTTAGCGGGATTTACCAATAGTCTACAAGCAATGTTTGGCAGACGTGAACTGGTGGTTTCAGCCCAGGAAAACTTACTTGATCTGAAACAAGGGAGTATGGACATTCTAACATTATTCACACAATTCAAGCAGCTAGCTAATGAGACTGCATGGGCCAACAATGCTCTTTTGACTATCTTACGAAGGAACTTATGTGAAGAGCTCAAGGATGAAGTTTCCCGAGTATCACGGCCTCAAAATCTGGCTTAAATGATCACCTTGGTATTACAGATGGATTACCGCATACAAGAAAGGAACTAGGAAAAGAAGAAAGGAAGACCACACTTACCCTTACCCTTTCCTAGACCAGATACTAACAAAACTACCAGAGGTTTTGAAGGAGGTGAACCTATGAAGCTGGGAATAGCCAGAGGGCCATTAACTCCTGAAGAGAGACAGTGGAGAAGAACTCTGGGATTATGTATGTAATGTGGGTCAGATAAACATGCATTGAAAGATTGTCCTAAGACACCTCCCCGCAGTTCGGGAAATGCCTCCACTGACCCATAAAGGGAACCATGAGGGGGTCACTGATTCAGAGTTCCCAGGAGTTTCTTTCACCACATCAGAACATAGTAGTTATACCCGTCACATTACAGTTTAAGGAAGATACTATCCAACAGGTCCCGGCTCTGGTGGACTGTGTAGCTGCCGGACTGTTCATGGATTTGGAATGAGCTACAAAGAACATACCTCGTATCACTAAAACCATGGCCTTGCCAGTGGAAGGAGTTGATGGTACCCCTCTTGATTCCGGACCCATCAAGGAAAACACAGTGAATCTGACGATGAGGATTTCATCCCACGAAGAGAACATCAATTTTGATTTTATCAAGGCAGCACACTACCCCTTGATATTAGCACTACCATGGTTGGTCAAACACAATCCCTTTATCTACAGGTCCGTTGGAACCTTGTTTTTGGGATCAGAAAAGTGCATTACTTCTTGTCTTCCTGAAGGAGCAGTGGGGCTGTTTTCCGCTCCCTATCAAGAAAAAACACCCCCTAAACCTCCAGCTATTTCACACATTGCACTATATCAAAGTGTTATCAGAATTACCTAAAGGTCTTTTCAAACGAAGAATTCAAAGAGCTTCCACCTCATAGAAAAGATGACTGTTCCATTGACCTCATACCTAATGCTCCAGTACCGTTTGGCAGGATGCATACACTATCCAATCCTGAAAAAGAGGCATTGAAGGAATACTTGCAGACTAACCAGCACCATGGCCTCATCACCGAGTCTAAGAGTTCCACAGGAGCTTCTCTCTTCTTTATACCTAAAAAAGACTGCAAAGAACTAAGACCTTACATCGATTATAGAGGCCTAAACAAGGTAACCCTCAAGGACCGATATCCATTACCACTTATCGGAAACATCATTGAAGCGGTAAGAGGGGCTTCCGTATTTACAAAACTTGACCTTAGAGGAGCGCACCACCTGATTCGAATCAAAAATTGGGATGAGTGTAAAACTGCCTTCCGCACGCCTTTTGGGCATTATGAATATTGAGTAATGCCCTTTGAGCTAGCCAACGCTCCCTCGGTTTTTCAGCGTTTTGTTGACCATATATTTTCGGATTTATTACTACATTCACTCCTCGTCTATTTAGACGATATTCTCATCTTTTCTCACAACCTACAAGAAAACGTACAACATGTAACCGAGGTGTTATGGCGCTTACAATGCCACCATCTTTATGCCAACATCGAGAAATGTTCCTTTCATCAATCCAGCATACCTTACTTAGGTTTCATTCTTCTGCAAAAGGAGCAGCAATGGATCCAATAAAAGTGGAGGCTATACTAAAATGGAAACCACCCCAAAACATTAAGGAGATCCAAAGGTTTTTAGGATTCACCAATTTCTATCGTAAATTCATTCTGAATTTTTCCCAGGCCATCAAACCTTTTAACAGCCTCCTACAAAAAGGAAGAACTTTTTGTTGGAATCAAACAGCTCAAAAGGCCTTCGAGAAATTAAAAGATGCTTTCACAACGGCTCCTATACTGAGATTACCTGATAAGTCCAAGCCCTTCATTTTAGAAACGGATGCATCTGAATCCGCTATAGGAGGAGTCTTAAAGCAGATCTCCAAAAAGGGGATTGAGCATCCTATAGCATACATGTCCAAGACTCTATCATGCTCTGAACGCAACTACACTGTTCTTGAAAAGGAATTGTTGGCCATAAAACAAGGATGCCAAGAGTGGAGACATTTGCTGTTGGGAGCACAACATCTGGTTCAAATTCGAACAGACCACAGGAATCTGAAGGTACTGCAGAATTTTGAATGCCAAAATAGCCGTCAAGCACGATGGGCTTATTTTTTTTCCTCCTACAACTTCATTCTTACCTATATTCCTGGAACCAATAACCAAATTGCAGATGCCTTTCTCAAAGCACCTTTTGTCCATCACCAATTTCCTCTGAAAAGATGATGCACATGCTTCTTTTGTCTATTTTGTCTCTTCGTTCTTGCAAGAAATACAAAGGCAAAGCAAAAAAGTACCTGCAGAATAAGGGAACAAACACCTAAGGCAAGATGGGGACTTATACTTCCACTCAGACCAGCTGTACATACCTTTGGGAGTTTCTAGACAACACATCCTTACAATGTGTCACAACCATAAGACAGCAGGTCATAGGGGAACAGCTACCACTTTAGAAATGATCACCCAATACTTCTGGTGGCCAAGATAAAAGAAGACGTCAAAGAATATGTCTCTTCTTGCCTTACTTGTCTACAGTCCAAAACACCTCGTCAACTACCTATAGGCAAACGTGTACAACCATCTACCCTCCCGTCCATGGGAAAAAATATCCACAGACTTTATTGTAGCGTTACCGCCTTCATCACACAACACTGCAATCATGGTAACAGTGGATTGCATGACCAAACTGGCCAATTTATACCCATGACCACACTACTTTCTGCTTCACAAATGGCTTCTTGGTTTCTGCAGACCATTTTTCATCTACACAGATTGCCCAAAAGCATACTGTCTGACAGAGGGTCACAATATATCTCCGCCTTCTGGAAGCATCTGTGCTGTGCATTAGGAATCCAACGCAATTTAACTTCAGGATACCACCCCCAGTCCAATGGCCAGACAGAGAGACTCAACCAATCATTAGAACAATACCTTTGTTGTTTCATATCCGCCCCCCAAGACAACTGGAGCTCATTCTTACCATACGCAGAGTTTGCTTACAATAACTCCATACAGTCTACAATTCAGATGTCACAGTTTTTTTGCACTTATGGATTCCATCCCTCTGTTTTTCCAACAGTCACTCCTACTCCCACGAAGGTACCTTCGGTAGACGCTCTTGTGGCAGAAATACAAGCTGGACATATGACTGCCCTTTCAGCACTCGTTGATGCCAGATGCAAAGCCAAAGCACAAGCAGACAAGAAACGCCTGCAAGAACCCACTTACAACTATGGGGACAAAGTATGGCTCTCCTCAAAATACGTTCCTAAGCGTCGGATACCTTCTAAACTCTCCTCCAAGTTTTTTTCATCTTTTTGTAGTACTCAAGGCAATAGGAGAAGTGGCTTACCGCATACAACTCCCTTCTTCTTGGAACCGAATACACAATGTTTTTCACAACTCAAGCCTCATTTTATAGGCAAATTCAAAAGAAGACAAATCCATATTCCCCCACCAGTTGACACACCGGAAGGTCCAGAATATGAGGTGACAGCCATCTGTGACTCAAGATATTACCGGGGATCGTTACAGTATCTCATAGATTGGAAAGGTCATGGCCCTGCAGATCGCACGTGGAAATCAGGACTTTTAGTACATGCCCCCAAATTGGTGAAAAGGTTTCATGGAACTCATCCCTGGAAACCTGGAACAATGACCCCATGGGGAGGGCATACTGTTAGGGTTCCCCCTAAAACCTTATGGATGTGGTGGAAGAAACATCATCCATGTTACATGCAAGGGAATCCAAGATGGCGTCTTCTTAATGCTGTTTTCTTGCAGCACAAGAACAGGTCTAGTCATTTCCAAGATGGCGACACGCACCAAACCCGTTCAATATCTTTCTTCACTTCCAATGGGTAGGTGCGTTGCTTCTGCTTGCTTCGTGTGCTTAGCCTTTTGACTCTGCACATCTCTTGCTATCGCTTGCAATTCTTCTTGACTTACCCTTACTGGTTCTTTCACCTTGTACTTTCAGCTTATTTGATCTGCTACTGCAATCTTACTCTTGGCATCCTTCTGCTTAAACTTACCTTTCTAGGTGTTCTGCCGTTCCGTTTTCCCGCTCCTCCCTTCGTTCCGCCAGCTGCTCTCTATCACGATTCGTCCTGGTTTCAGCCTTCCACCGCTTCTCGTCATCTCCTTCTCTGTGTGGCTATTTCTTTCTTTGTCCCCTCTTCAGCAGAATCCTTCTGTTCCTGGCTTCATCCGTTGGTGTGCAGTCTTTCAGTACACTGCCTTTCCTTGCACACCATTCCCTCAGCAGCAAGTCTTCAACCAAACTCCTGCAGCCATTACTGCAGAATTATTACTTCAGAAACCATCCTACACAGCTATGTGTTGATACTGCTTCTACGTCTACGCCACCACCTCCAAACGGCCATTCACTGCAGACTTCATCTAATCTACCTGGATTGAATCAGGTTTTCTACCCCAAGAGGGTTTCCCGAGCGTGCTGCCCCGAGGTGCACAGAGTTCTATTCTCTGGCCTCTGAACACTTTGGGGGAAGCATTTCCATTCTACAACCTCTTTGGCACAACAGCTACTGGCCAGCATCTCTACAAGAACGAAGACTGTAACTGTGAGTACCAATTTAAACAAAGAAAAACTTATAATTGTTACAATAGGTCTTTTAGAATGCAACCATTAATCATTTTGGAGTCTAATGAATGTATCATATGTAAGTTTTAGTAATGCCATACGATGAAATTTTATGAAGATTATGTGATTTTATGTTTAATGTGTAGATTTGATATTAATAATATGTTTAATTGTGTAAAGTTTTAAAATATAACAATAAACAAAATAAAAAAATTAAACCTAGAATTTTGACAAGGAAACATTTTAGAGTTCTGATGGCCTCTCGAGTCTCTTCCTTAAGGGCAACCTGTCTTTGTGGTCTTATACTATGTTGTCATTGTTTAAACAAGTGATTGTGTCAAGAGAGGTTGCTTGCTCCTGGAAAGCCTTGATTATAGTTCCTATTCTTAAAAAAGGAAACCGCTTACATCCCTCGAACTATAGGCCAATAGCTCTTCTTGATGTGCCTTGGAAGATCTTTAGTTCATTGACTGAATTCCTGCTGAGGCATTGGGCAACCGAGGCGGGGGTACTGGACCCCTTTCAAACTGGTTTTGTAAATGGAACTGGTACAGCTTGGAACATGTTTGTGATCAATCTGCTACAGATAGAAATACTTAAGGGTGGATCTTGCCTCTACATATGGTTCGTTGACTTTTGGGTGGCATCCGACATGGTTGACCGTTCTCTTTTATGGGTAGAATTCCTTCTAAACCGCAATACTAAAGAAGAGGAGCCCTGGAGTATACCTATAGAGGAGGCCCCGACTATTCCCCCTTTTGACGTTTCTTCGGAAGCAATTCTTAATAAAATTGCCTCCCTTAAGTCCTCGAAAGCCCCTGGCCCTAATGGGCTAGCGAATATCGTGATCAAAAATAATTCTGTATTCTGGGCGGAGTTATTTTCCTTACTCTTTAATAAGATACTAGCCCAGGGAACAATCCCCAGATCCTGGCAAACGGCCATTCTCATCCCAGTATACAAAAAAGGTAGACGCTCAGACCCTAACAACTATAGGCTGCTATCTATGTTAGATATAACAGGGAAACTCTTGCCTCTTTATTACTAACGGAGATGCAAAAATGGGTTGATAATTCTAATATACTTAGCAGATTCCAATGCGGCTTTAGACGGGATTACTCAACATCTCATAATTTATTGGTAATGGACATATTACGCACCAGAGCGCTTAGTAAAGGACAACCCCCGTTGTATGCCCTCTTTATTGATTTTAAGGCCGCCTTTGATTCCATCCCTCGTGAGAGACTCTGGATCAAGTTGGAAATAATGGGATGCCCATCAGGACTACTATATTATCTTAAATTACTCCACCATGACACCTCGGTGCGCCTTAGACTTAATCAAGAGGGCAATACAACTAGAAATGTGTCTCAAAACAGGGGGGTAAAGCAGGGCTGTGTTACAGCACCCCTTATTTATAACTTATATGTATATGACATACCTGCGGCTCTTACAGATGTGGACAATTGCCCACCAAAATTGGGGGATGTATTGTGTCCCGTTTTGGCCTACGCTGATGATCTGGTAGTCCTAGACAACACCATAGGTGGTCTTAGGCGCTCGGCACATATACTTTGGGACTATGCTAAGACCAATGGTTTGTCCATTAATTTGGATAAAACTAAAGTGCTTAGATTTTCCAGGAAAAGGGCAACCCGCATAAATTTAGTAGTACATAAAAATATTATTCTATATGCCCCTTCTTATCGATACTTAGGAGTGGAAATAGAACCACTAGGTGATTATGCATTATGTAAACAGGGGCGGACCACTCGTGCATTACAAGTAATATCATTAGTTTCATCTTTTACTAACAAGCAGGGTGGTTTCACGCTATGGGGGACACGCCATCTTTATATGCAAGTCTTTGCTCCTATGGTCATATATGGCATTGAGTCGCTGTTAACAGTTGATTTAGAGTGGCTTCAAGTGATCGAGGGCAAGTTCTGGAGACGTACGTTGGGACTTTCCCCGGGGGTACCGATGGCTATGATAAGATTGGAATTGGGCCTACCTTCACTGAAAGCTTTAATATTGAAAAAAAGAGCTGGGTTCTACTTGAAGTTAAGCGGTTCCTCTAATCCCTTATTGTCGGTTATTCAGCGGGAATTAACTAAAAAACATACTACCTCACCTTTTGTTAAAGATATGAGTAAATTCTTCACCGACATTGGTTGGACTTTCCGAAAGACCTGTGTATCAAATGAAACTCTAAAGGCACTTGAGAAAAAAGTAGAACTCTGGGATTGGTCAGAAAATTTCTCCCACTTGAGTAGTCTCAAGTCATATAATTTTGTGAAATACCGAACATATCAGTTTATGAAACCTCAGGCCTACCTCTATCTTTGCCCTACCAGAAGACTCCGACGATTTATTATTCTGTTCCGGTTGGAACAGTTACCTACTCTAAGCAATAGAGGAGCTTGGAAGAATGTCCCTGCTAATGAGCGCACATGTCGGCTTTGTAAATCTCTATCGTGCCCAGAAACAGCTAGGCATCTTCTGACACAATGCCAGGCCATGAAAGAGCCGATTATAAAATTTCTAGGTGAATTTGTGCATGATCTATTAACCATTCATGAACTATCGTTCTGGCATTATTGTACCAACACTGGTAACATGCACCTATTCATTGCACTTTATAATGTCTGGCAACTGACTAAATTAGGCTTAGGTTCCTAATTAGATCTGAATAATAACTGCCTAGTCGTTTGTATGCCTTATTTTTATTTTAAATTCAATATGTACTGTACATTGATGAATTTATTTTCCTTTGAAACGGTTTTAATATTTGATGTTGATATATATGGTTGTATGTGTAGGCTATGTTTGTATGTTTGTAAATGAAATATGTGTAAAGTTTGAATTTATTTTCAACCTGTACCACTACATTAAAGAATTTGAAATTTATGACATAAACTAACAACCTGGCAGTGCCAGTCCCAAGTGATTAAAATGATTCGCGCACTCTATGCAGAAACATCTATAGAGTAAGGCTTAACATGGAAGGCGTTCTTTCTTCTCCAATTCAAACAACCAGAGGACTAAAGCAAGGCTGGGTTCTCGCGCCAATTCTTTTTAAATTGTGTCACCTATGAGGAAACATCTATAAGAGTAAGACTTAACATGTAAGGTCGTCTTTCTTTTCCAATTAAAATAACTCGAGGACGAAAGCCAATTCTTTTTAACTTGTTTATAGCAGACATTAGCACATCTTTGGGGGGGGGGTGATATGTTCCTTTGTGCCCCATTTGGATGTGCTGTTGGTCAACTGCTGCTTTATTCAGATGATCTTGTTCTCCTAGATCAAACACCAATTGGGTTACATCGACAGATTCAGGCTCTACAAATGTATGCAAGTGATAATGGCCCATGAGTGAACGTACACAAGACTAAGGTTATGGTAATGAAACCTCATAAGAACAAATGTCACCCCCCTTTTAAGTGGTCTCTATCCGATAACACTTTAGAACTTGTATCAGAATTATGTTTATCTGGGATTCTTAATCGCTGATAACATCAACTTCCATCCAACTATATGCTTTTTACAAAAGTAACTCCAGGTATTATCCACCCAAGCCAAAATGATGGACAAACTATTTGGGTTATTTTAAATTGTCCCCTTCCTATATTTTTATAAGCTGAAAATAATTCCAATTTTACCATACAGCGCAGAGATCACATTAACTTGGGACAAGATGCCATGGGAAAGTTTTGAGGCATTTTTCTTGAAAATTGTTTTATCCTTACCTCTAGCCACTCCTTTGCCCCTAATTAATTTAGAGTTAGGCCTGCTATCCATTAGGTCTATGATGAAATGGAAATTCTTATAGTTTTTTAGAAAAATAATTATAGCAAGAAAACCATAATTATTCAAACAATTGTTTCAGATACTCAAACAATAGGAAATTGCTTCTCTTAATGCCTGGGAAAAAGAGGGTTTGTCAATTTTGAGTAGCCTCGAAGCTTAAACCAAAGTATTGATCCAAATCCATTACAAATAAAAACGTGACTTTGGGAAGCCAGCTGGATACAAACGATAGGAACAAGTAAGCCCTACACCTTCCATCAAAATGTCCAGATGCAAAATGGAGGAAATTCTTTGTGAAGGTATGATTGAACCTGTTAAACACAAACAAGATCCTGGGGGCTAGGAATAAGGTTCCTCAACAAGAGAGAAAGTGTCATTTTTGTAATTCAAATGAAGTGGAAACTTTGTATCATTTAGCACTTGAGTGTTTTGTATTTGTGATAAAGAGAATGACATGTTTATGAGATTTCTTAAGTTATTTTAATTTAGCCTCAACAGCGACTATGTGGCATATGTTATTAGAAGGCCTGTACGTCTCGCTAAAGATTGGTTTAATGACCCTTCTTAAAATTGTTTTGAAAGAGAATGAGGAGGTTAATGTTCACATACGGGCGTAATTGTGTTCAGTAAATGTATACTGGTGTTACCATTTTATCTCCTTTTTAATATATTTGTATGCGGCTCATGGGTATGATAACATGTCGAGATTTTAACTAATTACGATCGTTCTTAACTATTGTTGTTTTTCTATTGAATCTGAAGTTTTAACGTTTCATTTTTTGATTTGTGTACTTTTTGAAAAGTTCAACATCTGAACTATACGACAATAACAAAAATAGAAAAAGAATAGAGGATATGATAAAGGCTGTTGCTTTAAGGGGAAACAGAGACAAGGGAGGTTCGGTGGGACGAGAACAGAAGAGGAGGAGTAGGAAGAAGGAGGAGGCAGATACAATGTTATGGTGTACGGTGAAGGAATAAAGAAGTGTTACTCCATGAACCTGTCTCCGTTGTCGTAATTAGAGGGGCACAGCAAAATACAAAACAAAGGGGCACTTGTGAGAGGCAAAATGGTGTTTTCTGCATGTCAATTTCCAGAAATTCAAAGCACCCAAGAGGCACTTGTGAGGAGACATAACAAAGAGCAAACTAAAAGCGCTCAGCTGCACCTAGGACAGTCAACGGACACCCAATCCAGCGCTAGCAAACGGAATGAAGTCAATCACTCACCCAGCCATAGTGACTTCAATGGTGAGCCAAAACACAATACAATACTGGAGCCCACTAGAGCATCCAGGGAAATGGCTCTTTTTCAAGGTTCTTAACACCCATGTGGCATAGGAACTCACAGGAGTAGGTTGCGCCCTCTTTAACCACCCCATGCTGTAATCAAAAAGTCTGAATTTCAGAACTGTCTTTTGCACGCCAGTCATGTTTCTCATGCTCATTGCAAGTCAGGACCAAAACCTCACCTATCCCTAAACTAATCCTGAAGCATTCACCCTCTCAAAATGTGTTTCTAAATGACAGGAAGCCACGCAATGCACACATCTGCCTTTTAATGTGGTAGAGCCTGAGGAGTTTAAGAATTAAAGGCTCCTTGCATATTCCCTCTCTCGCTCTTTCTCCCTCCTTAGCTCCCTACCGTCTCTGTCTCTTTCTATCTCTCTCTTCCTACCTTGCTCTGCTATCTCTAGCTCCCTCACTCTCTCTAAATAACCATGTTAGAACCAACTGAAAATCTAATTTGACACCTCAGCTACCAATCGTCACAGATCCTCCCAAGTTGTATAAGTAACAGTCCTGGCCACTGCAAGGGAAAATGCTACACCACAGATACCATTACTGCACAATGATATTACCTCGAAAATGATGTCACTACTACTAAAGGAAATGATTAACACAACCAGCATACCTGGCTGCTACGCTCCACATATCTGGTAGCACATGGTCCTCACGCAGAAAATAAACCAACCAGCTTGAATCACAACTCGTCCCCACATAGAGTACCAGCAAACAATCTTTCCCTTGTCATGCACCCACCCTCTGGAACTCGATCCCGGTGTCGGCTGGGAATGCCCCCACAATTTTCCTATTTCACAAATCTCTCAAAACATAGCTTTTTCAACAATACCTGACCAAGGACTAATTCCAGTGGACGCGCATACAAATGCATAGACCTCACAGTACTGCGCTACTGTTAAAAGATGCCAGTCCAAATGCTGGCTTTCCACAATCTGTACAGCGCCCTGCTGCTCTCAAGCTAGGTCTGCTCTTTAAACAATACAATAAAAACATTTTTTTAAACCTTTGCTTGCAAGTAACACCAGGCCCAAAAGAAAACGCACATACACAAAACAAACACAAATGCTGCTAACACCCACAGTTATAAGCAGAGGGCTGGATGACGTTTCCTAAAGTGTGGACTTATATTTTGTGACTTTTTTGGATTCACGATATTTGCTCCATAAATATGAATGGAAATGATGTGCCCCCTAAGAGCCCATGACTAAGAGTTCATCTCTATTACAAAATAATGTTTATCTTTATGGCTGAAACATTGTGTATGAGGTAAATGCTTTATTATTTTCCCTCATATCTACTGTTTGTGATCTGCACCTGAGCACCTCGCCCATACACGCTGATATCCACTGTAGGTGTGCAGGGGTCATCACTTTCCTAAGGCTGAAGTTCACAGGCATATGCATCCCTTTTTTAACTACAAACCCCCATTATTTTCTGTTAACTGGCACACTGGGTCTATGCACACTGCAAACCCACCCAGAACACTTGCATAGTACCCACATACCCCAAACAATTTCACGAGCTGGTCAATAAGCTTTGGTTCAGGTGCATCTCTGATTGCACTATTTACCATGGGATGGTGATTAATTCCATGTGCTGACAAAGTTGGCCCACAAAATGTAACCTGGACCTCCACAGAAATGCATTTCCCTTCCTTTACCAAAATGAAGTGTAGTGGTGCAATCGTTGACTAGAAAGCAGGTGCCCCCCTGACTTCCCCAGAAAAAACATAATTACAAAATCAGAAAGGACCCATTTGAAACGGCACTTTAAATTCTCCTGGAAATGCAGCTTGCAGAAAGAATAGTTTGTTTCGCTACAAGAGTAGGGACAGAGGAGGCATTAGCTCGCAAAAGTAATTCTATAAATAGAATAGACTAGGTGACAGGTAGGGGTGTACCAAGATGGGGACTCACAACACTAGTATGGCAATATTTCTTTAGGTAGAGATGAGGTTGCAGCGTACCTATATGTAGAACTGTGATGTGCCAGGCATGCACCAGGTTCTAAGTAGGCAGCAAATAAATGCAGAGCAAATATGTCCTGCAGAAGAAACATAACGTGACATGTTAAAATTGCATCAGCAGAGAATTCTGCTTGCTGCTTTAAGAAAAGCCCAGTTGAGCATGCTTGAACAAATCAGGGAAAATGCTGTAGCTGGCTAGATGGTGGCTACCCAAAGGAATATCAAGGCTGAGCCTTTGCAGGAAGTGTACATGCTGGAATACGATATTATTGTGTGCGGTCAGTTGTCAGATAAATCAAGTTACAAAGACACAAAGTTTATGGGACGAACTGGACATCCCAGGAAATCAGAAGGAGTTTGCAGATTAATGTTTTCAGCAACCGGATAGGCATGAAGGGAAGGCGCAAGAAGCGGCTAAAGAAAAAACTAAAATGCTGCGATGAAATCTTAGCAGCATGGCTCACAAAAATATTTTTTTATAAATCTGTCAAGAGAAGGATGGCGTTCACGGATTGCAAACAAGGCCTTGAGCCTCTGTGACTCATGGCATGGGAGGTAAACATGGGCTATTTAATTTAATTAAAATAAGGCAATACACTTGTCTTTCCCTCTTCGTCAACGCAAACATGTCAGCATGCAGCCAGATTATTGACTGTCTGTTAAACTGATGAGCTCATGTCTTTTTTTTCACTGAAGTAGTAGTTCAGGGCCTACCAACAATTGTGATGAGTAACACACTGTTTTAGGGGAAGGGATTTTGGATTTTGGATTTTAGATAACGATTGTCCAATCCCTAGTTGTGCACATATAGGTTCCATATGTAGTTTACTAGAGGGAGCCAATGATTAGGGAGTGATAGATTAGCATAACTGTGACATCACAATCATAACTGACATCACAATGACTCATTCATGTTGTATAAACTCTTGTTTTCTGTTCAAACGTTGGAGTGAGAGCTTGGCTCTTATCTTCCTTTTTCCCCAGTCTATTGCAATAAATTGGTTACCTTGCATTTGGCATACCATAACCACTCCGTGTTGTCTCTTTTATGACAAATGCCAGGTAGAGGGCACTTTGGCCTTTTGTGACCCACTTATCAAAAGAAAACCTTTTTCCAACATCTTATTGTCCTACCCTTCACTCATGCAATGTGTGCTTTGTTCATTCCAGAATGCTTACCCAAAGAAATGGGGCATCGGTCTTTGAAACACCGAAGGGGCAAATGCCAAATCTAATTAACTCAAATGGATCCCCAGTGGTAAACAAAGCCAAATGTAAGGGATGTATGCTAGTATTCAATGATAAAGGTTCCTAGGAGCCAGATACATGCTGAAGGACTTCATAATGAAATATGCAAAAGTGTATCTCTCAGCTCAGCCAATAGATGTTAGTAGAACATTATCCGTTGTCTTTGAGTGTGACCACTTGGATGCAACATCAATTATGAAGGCCATGTATTGTGATGATGGTTCTAAATAAGGATGTGGAAATGAGCAACCTAAAATGGATGCCCCAAGATGTTTTGAAATGCTGTCGCAGCATTGTCCTATTATGCAGTATGAATTGTGTGAATTCCAAAAATTAGGGCTTTTTGTTTTTTTAATGAGTAACATGAAGGAAATAGACTGTTTAAGAAATGTTTTATTGAACACACACTATTTGACTGATTATGAGACGACTGGACCATTAATTAGTAATGAACTCATGACTTTGTATAAGAAAGAGGACTATTTGACACATGACAGTGTGCTTTGCAAGTGCTCTGAGAGAATAGTGGGACACATGGGTGAAATTGTTGCTGGCTCCTGCCTTCCATTGCCTATAAGCCTAACAGTATGGGTGTTCATTTATGCACCGACATTCATCATTGTAAACGAAGACAACACGTGTGTGGAACAATGGTGCCATATCTATCTGTGGATAAGCTATTCTGAGATCGAGGGAACCATTCCTTTAAGTTTGGCAACGAGTTACGATCCACACAAGCTGGCTCATTTAAATGTAATCAGTCAATGCACAAACACATTTCCCCAGATGTCTTTCAGGCTACAACAACTGGTGAGAGCCCCAATGATAACTCAGTGTTCTCAATAATACCTTCATCATACTTACATTTTAACAATTGTTTCTTGTCTTTCCTTGCATGTAGAGCATCTTTATGAGTATAGCAGCAACAGTAAAAACATGAGGTATGTTAAATATTATGGGCCTCATTATGTCTGAGGCGGTAGCCATGCCAGTAAATACCGGAGTCATGAAATGACCGGCACCTAGCAATGGGGATCTACCGGGGCATTCCAGCCCCGGTGGACCCGCTTATTCCCCTTTGCTGGGTTCCGGTAATAATTACTCCCCATTCCCATTTAAGCCCATTAGGGCTCAAAAGGAATGGGGAGGTTGGATGCGCCGGCATCATTCATGAATGGTGCCGGTGCATCCGACATGGTCTGCTCGCAAGTGCCGGTCCGCCCGCCAGGTCAGATCTGGCGGGCAGTAAGGCACCCACGAGCAGAACTCGTAGTTTGCCGATCCGGCAACAACGGCACCGGCCAGGTTACCGGTACCGTTGTTACCTGACCACCAACCTTATAATGAGGCCCTATGTGTTTAAAACACCACCTAATTAGGAGGAGTGCCTGATTAGGAAATGTACTGCATTGGATGAAGAGAAAGTATTGCAATGAGCAAAGGGGGGGTATTTGTCCCATGCCGTAAATGCCCAGTGCAATCCCAACTCATAATTAGGTGGTATTTTAAAAAGTGCTTAAGGTACCACATGTGTTTACTGCTGTAGCCATGCTCACAATGAGGCCCAAAGCCACATCTCACATCTTCTGTCAAGACAGCACAAAATGCACCTTCCTGTTTTCCCTTATTATACTTTCATGTTTTCATTGACTCTGACCCCTAAACACCCTATAAATGTGTCGCGTCCATTACATAATTGCATTAAATACTTTAGAATGATCGTTACATCCTGTGTGTTTTTATGATAGAATGCTTTCATGTTGAATTCTTGCAGGTTAAAAGTCTTTCTCAACAGCTATTTCCTTATCAGCTGGCTTGTGAGATTGTTCAAATTCATACTGTGTGTTTTTTTCTTGTGTAGATTGCATCGCTTTCCATCAGCACTCTTGAATGCCCTCCAAAATGCCGCTGTATCTGATTGTTCACACTCTTGCAAGAAACCAAAACATTTTGTAAATTTTCACAAACCATGGAACACACTTTTTTTAATGTGCAACTGTGTATTTTTCCCCTTCTATTGCCACAGAGTTTTAAAAAAGAGCCGCACAAAGTCTCTTCACTGTTGTTTCTCCAGAGCACTGCAGTGATGGTGCCAGTGGCAACACATTTTAAGCCGGTCCCATGACATTAACAGGGAAATTCATAGAATCCAGCGCACAAGTAGCGCACGCGGCTGGCGCACAGCGTGCGCCTGCGATAGTCTGCGCCAGGCACGTGCGCTAAAACTGATTTCCGCGCACAGCGTATTCATGGATTTCATGCTCCCAAACCAGCCGTGGCGCAGAGAATCGCAGCGAGCCTGCAGCAGCGCCAGTAACGCCCCCAAGAACGCCCTCGCGCAAGGAAAAGCCATCAAAATCGCCAAATCATCGCTAAGGGCTGCGCTAACCCTGGACCACTTCACAGGGCAGGCAAACAAGGAAAGCAAAGCGGGCAATCTTCAAATCAGGAGTACACGGGAAGTTCTACACGCGACTAGGCAGGGAACGTGAATTACAGGGGTACGCGGGAATTATCACACGCGAACAGCCAGGGAACGCGTATTACAGGGGTACGCGTGAAGTAGAACACGCGATAGGCCAGGGAACGTGTATTACAGGGGTACGCGTGAAGTAGAACACGCGATAGGCCAGGGAACGTGTATTACAGGGGTACGCGGGAATTATCACACGCGAACAGCCAGGGTGCGTGTATTACAGGGGTAGCGGGAAGTTCAATACGCGATTGGCCAGGGTACGTGTATTACAGGGGTACGCGTGAAGTAGAACACGCGATAGGCCAGGGAACGTGTATTACAGGGGTACGCGGGAATTATCACACGCGAACAGCCAGGGTGCGTGTATTACAGGGGTAGCGGGAAGTTCAACACGCGATTGGCCAGGGAACGTGTATTACAGGGGTACGCGTGAAGTAGAACACGCGATAGGCCAGGGAACGTGTATCACAGGGGTACGCGGGAATTATCACACGCGAACAGCCAGGGTGCGTGTATTACAGGGGTAGCGGGAAGTTCAACACGCGATTGGCCAGGGTACGTGTATTACAGGGGTGCGTGGGAATTATCACACGCGAATAGGCTGGGTGGGCCCTCACAGGTGTACCCTGTACACCCTCCACGGCCCCTGCAGGCAGCCCACAAAAGAGGGGACTACCCTGCACACCTGATCATGTCCCCCTGCACCCCCATCCACCAGGGGCACCCTCCACCAGGCCCCCACCCATGTCTCCCACCACCCCCACCCACCAGCACTGTGGGGCACGTGGCCAGCAGGCAGTCAGGCAGCAGCAGATGGCAGGTGGGAGCGTGCTCAGGGCTCTGGGGGACTGTAATTTGGCCTCCTGGCCAGGAGCGTGGTCTTTCGTGTTTGAACGCGTGGACAGCCTGATAGGGAGTGATTTTGCACGTGAAAACCCCACACTCAGCGAATCGCGCGAAAACCCGTCACCAGCATATGTGCGTCTATAGTTACCTGCACGTGCAGTGTCAAAGCGTGTGATTGGTGAAAATGGATCTACACGCAGGAGTGACAAAGCGTGTGATTGGTGAAAATGGATCTACACGCAGGAGTGACAAAGCGTGTGATTGGTGAAAAGTGAGCTACACGCAGGAGTGTCAAAGCGTGTGATTGGTGAAAAAGGATCCACACGCAGAAGTGACAAAGCGTGTGATTGGTGAACATGGGCCAAGCACGTACACGCCGTAAGTGACGCTGTACGTGTGGGCCTGTATATAAGGTAGTGTAGAACACCATTTCCTTGTACGTGCTTTTCGTGGAGAGCGAGTGGGTGAATTCTGTACTTCTTGTCGTTTCACACGCGATTTACTTCACGGCGTTTCCAGTTCGTACTCCCTGTTACCTCTGACAGCTTTTTCTCTTTTTCCTCTTGTACTGGTTTACCTGGGCCTGTTCCCTCAAACAGTGTCCCCTTCTACTGTTGTCCTGTCTCCTCAGACAGCGTACACATCTTCTTTTGGCGGGGGTGTTGCCAACCAAACGCGCTCATTTTTCACGCTCTTTTACCTGGCAGACGGTGAGTCACGCACGTATCTAACTTCTGTGCTTGCCCCGTGTGTAGCCTACCCCTTCAGAGGTCATTCTAGGCTGCGTGTGACACGCATACGTTCATTGTGTTACTGGATGCCACAGCGTAGTGCAGGGTTTTCCATCAGCACACGTGGTCTAGGAGGGGTATTGTGCACGTTCCTTAACTTTTCTGGGGTGCCTGTGCGTTGCGTGACCCGTCATCTTTCCCCAGGGGTGTCATATAGCCTTGCCACTGCACTAGGGTACGAATACCATCTGGTACCCAACCCCTTTGACACCCAATTGCCCAGGACAATTGTGCACACCGACTCCCATACGCACAATAACATCAGTGCCATGGTTGGGAGGCGTGCAAGCCGTAAGGGTGGCAAAGGTGGCCGAGCCACACGTGGTGGCCGTGGAGGATCCACTAGGGGACGTGGTTGTGACTTGCAGGGTGCCCCTGTCCCCCCCAGTCTGGAGGACCAGTCAGGGACACCCATGCCCCCCCCCCCCCAGTTGAGGGTCATGTGGCTGATACCAACCCTGATCAGCCCTTGTCGGACCAGCCCATTGTGGCAGCAGACCTGTCCGAGGGTGATCCCATCGCTGACATCCAGGTCAGCAGGTCCACTGCACGTGCACCGGTGCACATTGGTGTCATCAGGGCACGCGCATCTATGCCAGATAGGTCATCTGCTGGCCCCCGTAGCCAGGGTGTGGCTCCATCCACCCCACCTCTCATACACCCTGCCAAGACTGTGTCGGTCCTAGTTCATGCACCTCAGATCAGGCCTGACCCCATCCCACTACCCCCAATGCCTGCACCTACTCCCATGCTGAGTGTGCAATCCCACACACCCAGTACTGAGTCCACCACGGCTCCTGCCCCTAGTGTCCACAGCGGCGTAGGACACTCTGGATCCCCCCCCCCTTCCAAGCGCAAGAGGAAGAGTGCATGTCCGGCACAGGCTGATGCCCCAGGCACGGCTGCACAGTCCGGCCCATCAAGGAAGCCAAGCTTCACAGACGCCGAACTGAATGCACTTGTTCAGTATGTGTCAGATCATGATAGGGAAATGGTCATCGTTGCAGGGTCCAAGACCACACATGCCAGACGCCAGGCACACTGGCAGACCATTGCTGACAGAATAAGTGCCCTTGGAGTAGTGAGGCGCACAGCTAGTGATTGCCAGAAGCGCTGGAATGACCTTAAGCGCAGGGCAAAGGATAAGCTGGCCTCAAGTCATGCCGCAACCTTGGTGACTGGAGGTGGGTCCCCAGCACAGGAAATAGAACTCACACCACACGAGTCCGTAGCTGGATCCTACGTCACCGAGGGACAACTCCAAGGTGTGGGAGATCTCCCTGATTACGAGGCATCATCCGGTGAGTGCACATGCATGTGTGTATTATCCATGTGCATGGTGTGTGTGTGAAGCATTCATGTTGGGTGCCTGTCAAGGGGGTGTGTGGCAGAGTTGATAGTGGCACCCATGTGCCTCATCCAGTATGTTCAGTGCAACACCATCTGCCCACAGCACTATCCCAACTGGCAACAGTGCACATATGGCCCTACACCATGGAAGTTGCCCTTGAATTGTCATTTTGTCACTACATTGTTGCTCATACTCCCCTGTCTATTCATCTGATGTCTTACATACCATTCCTATACTTTCCCCCAGCCAATCAAGTTTCATCTTCACATGCCTGACATGCAATGATACCACATGCTAATGCGTCCTCTGTATATAAATGCCAACCAACATGCTGTCATACTGTGGATGTTGCCTTGACATCCACCTCCTACCTGTGTGCTTTGGTACCGTCTGGTTTCGAGCCCCATTCCCTCACACTCCATGCTGCTCTTCATGGTCTATCTTCCCTGACTTCTACAGTTCAGACCATCGTGCCCTACTCACGACACCTGCTTGCTAACAGTCAAATGAGGGCACCCTGCCCTCCAATGCGACCCACCCTATTGCTGACAAGTGCATCTGAGCCTACTCAAAGCCAACTCTCACTGACATCTGCTCATACATGCCTTTGCCTGTCCCATAGACCCTTCACATGGTCCCTGTCCTCTCTCCTTGCTCCTCTTCCACCATCAATGGTGGGACCCGTTGGGGTGTACTCCTGGCCTCCTTCCAATCCTCAGAGGCCACAATTGATGTGCATGGTAATGGGAGCATCTCAGTCCAAGGCCCTTAGGCCAACCTCATTCTCCTTGAGAAATGCTACCCACATCTCATCAACTTCCTTTCCTCTCCTGCTGTCCCCCCTCCTCTCTCCTCATCAATCCTGCACTGCCTCCCTGCACCCTCCCATGATCCTTCTCCGCCTCCCACTCCAACTCCTACACATGCTGCACCTCTGATCTCTAGCACTCCCCGTAAGTCCTCCAAGGCTGTCAACCTCCTCCACAATTACACTCCTTTCACTGCGGCTGCATCAGGCATTCCTCCGATATCTGTCACTTACATGAGGTTATGCACCTTGACATCCTTGGTCTCATGGAAACATGTCTGACGGCCAGCTCTGTCTGCATCCTTCACATACTCCTACCTGATGTTCAGGAGACCCTCTCCTTGGCCCGCCACTACTGTGCAGGGGGGGTGTGCCCTTGGCTTCCCTGAGGGTATTCCTGCCACTGTCACTCCTACTTAGACCTACTCCACTCTGGAATGGCTTGTGTGACGTCTCTCTCTACCACACCTTGACATTCACAAACTGTGCGTACTGTGTCTGGGAAAACTGGTCAAATGTACTACTTCCTTTCTGAGTGTCCTCACCTCTCCTCCTCACTCATGTCCCCAGACACAGAAATCCTCTTACTTGGTGCTGTACGCATCCACCTGCATGCTTGTTGACCCCCCCACGTGACCTTTCTGTGACCTCAGCAACTCCCTCTCACCCTCTAGACTCCCGTCTGTCCCTACTCATTCTGCAGGGCACACTCTTGATGCTCTGATCTCATCTGACTTTCCCCTCTCCGTCCATCTCTGCACTCCTCTCTCCTGGAGTGATCACATTCTCCTCTCCTCCCAGCTCACCCTCACCACCCCACAGGCAAAGCCACCCTCACCACTGTCACACACCTTCTTGGTATTCCAACCCATGAAGTGTGTGTCAGTCGAGGCTCATGCTGCCAAAATCTCCCCCCCATCCAGCTCCCCCTTAGGCTCACTCCCATCCTGACAGGGCCCACTCCATGCTCCACTCTATGTCAGGTACACTGGATGTCTTTGCCACAGTCATGACCACCTGTCTGAAGCCCCATGCCAATGCAGAGTCCTGGCATGACTCGGATCTTGTGAACCCAGACCACAGGTGCCGGGTGGCAGAGAGGGAATGTCCTGCATCATGCTCATCCTCTGGCAAACTGGCCTGCCACATGCTCCAAAGGCAATAGCACCTCACCCTTTTCACCAAGATGAGATCCCCAATCCAAGGGCACATATCTGCGGCATGTGACAACTCTGCAGGACACATAGAAATCTGCAAGGACCTTGCCGAGCCAGATGCAGTGTGTACCTCCCCTGTCCCCTCCGAGCCCACAGCACTGCATGATTGTCTCTGTACCCCTATAGGCCACCCCCCCAGCACTTGTCTGCGCCTAACACCATCTGCCCTTGACGTTAAGTCCTACTTACCTTGTACAGCACTTCCAGCCGCCACTTCCCCTTGCACTTCATTGTGCCACCCACCCCTGCACTTGCGTGACATGAATGACACCAGCACCAGTAGGATTGTTGACTGGCATCCCCTACTGCCCCACCACCCCTCAGTGCTCCGCTGTACCTTCATACATTTCTGGACCGGTGCTTCACGAATGCTATATGATTCCTTTACAGGTGATGGGGAGGTGGAATCTCATTGTTTACTGCATTTTGTTGATGTAGACAAGGCACTGTGCATCGTGGCCAATTTGGACTAGCAGATCCATGTACAACATGTTAACTTATTGATGTGATGATGCAATGTCAGGACCAGAGTGGTTGAAATCCAAAAAAGTTGCCCTCCTCTCCCTCTTCACTTGGTGGCTATGTCACATGCCATGTGTGTGATGGCATGTGCCTTTGACATGGCAATCACCGGCCAATGTGTGATGGCAGTGCTAGGCAGCATGGTGAGCAGGCGTTGCTCTCCAATCTGTACATTGTATGCCCTGAGCCTCCCCTACAGACCCAGTGATGGTGAATGCATAGGAGGTCTCCCAGTCATGTGGGACATGTGTCGTAGAACTACTGCCTCTGTTGTTCAACAGCCCTTGTTGCATGCCATGGTGCTAATGCCTGTTTCCATTTTTCTCTTTCATGTCTTTGCAGGGGACGAAGCACTTGTTGATGCTGGGGATGTGGTGGTTGAGCCGTCCCAGGAGGGCAACCCGGGCCGACCTTCCACAAGTGAGGGACGTGGTGTGTTTGTGGGTGAAAACCCACAAGTGCTGCAGGTCGTGCTGTCGAGGGGTGTCTCTGGGGGTTCCTCCCCCGAGCAGTATTCAGGTGTAGACTCGGAGGATGACACCTATGTGCAGTCGCAGGTGAGTGTTCTTGGGAGAGAATCTCCTCTGTCCGACCCACCTGCAGCCGGGCCATTGCCCTCAATGGGGATGTCAGTGTCGGCAGCTCAGCCTCCGGTGGTTACGGATGCAGGGCCACACCACACAATCTCTGATCCTGTTCCTGGGGCTGCAGATCAGAGAGGGAATGCAGTCCTGCAGCCTGAGGCCTTGCCGGCACAGCAAGGCGCAGTCCGCCTTGCCCCAGGCAGGTGTGGTGCCCGTCAACATGGTGGCCGTATGCCACCTGGCAATACCGCTTGGGAGCAATCCATCTACGGTATGGCCAACCAACAGGCAGCATCATCCGAGATGATTGCACAGGCCATGGATAGGGTGGCCACTTCCATTGTCCCCCCAGAAAGGCTGATGGAGCGACTGGAGCAGGCTACAGAGTCCATCTGCCAGGCACACAGGGAGGATATGTTGGCGTCCAACAAGGACAGGAGGGCGGCACTGGCGACTCTGCGGGAATCACTTTCCATGGAGTCCCAGCGCCACAGGGAAGGCCTGAGGGAAGAATTCCATCACCTCAGGTCGACCCTGTTAGAGCTTGAGGCTTCATCCCATAGAAGGACAGAGGAGCAGCTGGAGCGTCTGACACGGACGCTCTCGGCCGAGATGCAGGCAACTCGTGCGGAGGTCAGGTCATCCCGGAAGTTACTGCATGGGGACCTCCGCATGATTATAACCCAGAACCAGAACTACCAGACCCGCCTGCTTGCAGCCATGGAGGAGCAAACTCGTGCTTTGCGTGGGCTGCCTCCCATTGTCACACCATCTTCTGAGGCAGCTCCCCCACCTCCTGAGTCAGCTGCAGGGTCTGGCCAGAGCGATAGCGACTCATCTCCCACAACAGAGTAGCCGTGTGGGCCACGAGCCTATGGGGTGTTTTAGTTTCCCATGATCCACACAGGTGGATTGTGGCGTGCATCCTGTCCTCGGACCTCATAGGTGCCCCCCCCCCCCCCCGCCGGCCCTTTCATGGCCATTTTTTCTCAATTTTATTTTTTCTTTTCCAAGAGTGTTGCCTTGTGTGGGTACCTGGGCATACACTGTATTGTGGCTGGGCACATGCAGGCTTGTCCTGAGTTTGGTTTCGATGCTTGGGTAGCAGACATCCACACCCCTCCTGCTTCCGTTTCCATGGGCTTGCAAAGGGTGTGCCCAAGTGACAGCAAATTACACGGTGACATTGGACTCCCATGAGCTGTTGGCCAGTCCATAGTCAATACTGTGTAGACATTCATAGTGTACATTGTTGTTGCACCTAACTATGCATGATGGTTTGATATGTGCCTCTACTTACATATGTTGCTCATGTTTTGCAGGTATTTCACACAGTTCTTCACACGGGCATACTCTCTGGAGTCAGACTACATGTCGGTAGATGTGCACTGACACTTTTGCGTGGCGCCATCACTGTACATCTGGACGGTGAGGACATACCAGCAGAATCAGGTAATGAGACTACCATTGATTACATGCATTGTGTCTTGTTTGGGTGGGCTTCAGGGTGGGTTGGTGTGTAATTTGATTGAAATTACTCTTACACAGGTGTGTAGTAGTGGCTCCAGCGCGGTTAGCTGTTCAAGTGCGGCTATGTTCCATTTGGGGCACTGCTATTTGTGACACCGGTGTCATGTTGTGATGGCCAGTTTGTTTGCTCTCACATACCATGACATGGTGTCCTCAGTGGCGGGACTGTGAAGGGAATGGGTGACATGGCAATGTTGTCATGTAGTGAATCGCCTGTGGCAATGCATATTTGATTGATGGAGTTGTGTCTTTTCGTTGTGATGCATTGCTGGTGTATGTGTAGGTAGGGGTGCACACATAGTGACACTTCCATGTTAACAATCTCAGGCTGATGTGTATCTGACAGTTTATTGTCAAGTAATTTTGTGACATTGTCAGGTAGTGTCATCATTGATTGTCAGATGGTATGTGCCAGAGCAGTGTGCACTAGCCAGCACTGTGATTCCTAGGTGAAGAAGTTGGCCACCAGTTGCGTACGGGCTGCCACCCCCCGTGCCCTTTCCCCTCCCATGCGCAGCGGGCGTGCATGTGGTTGTGGATGTGGGGGCACCACCATGTCCACGGGCAGGCCCCGGCGTGTTGCAACGTTGTGCAGGACACATGCTGCCACTATGATCCTGCACACTATTCGGGGAGCATATAACAGCTGCCCGCCAGAACGGTCAAGGGAGCGAAAGCGTGACTTCAGCACTCCGAATGTGCGCTCCACTATGCCCCGTGTTGCAATGTGGGCTGTGTTGTACCTTACCTCGGGTGGCGTGGTGGGGTTCCGGATTGGGGTCATCATGTGGGGGCTGATAGGGTAGGCACTGTCCCCTGCGGAGGTGGTGATGGGTATCATTAGTGGTGTTGTGTCATGACTCAGTATCTGACATGCATGCATGTGCAGTGGCATTCATGCTCACCAAGCAGCCATGTATCTCCATGCTGGCCAGCCTCTAGGTCCCGGCATAGGGTAGACATTCTGTAGATGAAGCTGTCGTGGGTGGACCCGGGATAGTTGGCATATACTGATGTGATTATTCCCTTGGCATTGCATACAACTTGCACGTTGATGGAATGCCAGTGCTTGCGGTTTCTATAGATGTGCTCTGTTGCCCTGGGTGGACGTAGAGCCACATGTGTGCAGTCAATTGCACCAAGCACTTTGGGGAATTGAGCCACACCATAGAATTCCTGGATGCACGTCCGCCTTTCTGCATGAGTCCTGGGGAGATATATGTGCCTGCGGACTGATGGCCGTGCAGTGATGATGTTCAAGACCTGGTGTAGGCAGCGTGACTGCGTGGCCTGTGACACACCACCCACTATGGCACTTGTCCGCTGAAAGGATCCAGTGGCCAAGAAGTGCAGTACATTCAGGACCTTCTGCAGGGGGCTGAGTGCTTGGGAGCACAGGGTGGGTGATGTGAGGTCATCCTCCCACTCACTGACCAGGTCCAGTATGATGTGTGGTGGAAACCTGTACCTCCCATACACCTGGTCATCAGGCATCCCGAATAGGCTGGTTCTGGGTGTGAATATTCTGGCCCTGACTCTCCTCCTCCTCCTCATTTGGTAGCCCACTGCCACTGCTGCTAGGAACGGTATGTTCATCCTGGCATCTGGCTTGTTTATTGATAAGTGCGCAAATTAATGCCTTGCGCGTGTTCTAGGCGAGCGTGTGACCCTCGCACCCCTGGAATCTAGTTCCCACTCCAATAGCGTGTGGAAATTCCCACGCAGCAGGCATACAGGTGCGCTGACGTACTTGCGTGTGTAAGTGCCCGTGCACCCCTGAAATACACGTACATAGGCCAATGGCGTGTACGCGCACTTTCGGCCAATTACACGCGATGAAATACACGTACATAGGCCAATCGCGTGTACGCGCACTTTTGGCCAATTACACGCGATGAAATACACGTACATAGGCCAATCGCGTGTACGCGCACTTTTGGCCAATTACACGCGATGTAATACACGTACATAGGCCAATCGCGTGTACGCGCACTTTTGGCCAATTACACGCGATGACACTCTGACGTGCAGTATTTCCACGTGTGCTCCGTCATCACGTGCTGAGTGGGGAACGCCCGTGCGGATCACGTCAGACGCGCTTACGCGGTGAGGGACTCTGGTCCAATAGAATCGCGTATGCGTGCTGACGCACTTACGCGCTAAGGGCCTTTCCTCGGATTTCACGCTGACGTGCAGGAATTTCACGTGCCAAATCACTCCGTATCAAGCTGGCCACCCGAAAACACACGGAACACCACGCTCCTGCCCAGAAGGCCGAGTTACTGCCCCCCCAGTGCCCTGAGCAGCCTCCCACGTGCTATCTGCTGCTGCCTGCCTGCCTGCCTGCCTGCCTGCTGCTACCGTGCCCTGCCATTTGGTGCCTGCACATCAGCCATCTGCAGGGGTCCAGTTGCTGTGTCCACCCCTGCTGGAACTGAAGACTCCCAACTGGGATTACATCGCTCCACAGCCCAGCCCCAGGACCCAGTTGCCCACCCACACCTGCCTCTGGGGTTGCCATGTCGGGCACTTCCACATCTGGCACCAGTGGCAACCCCAGGCCAGAGGGGCAGAGGGGCACCAGCTTCACTGCCACCGAAGTTGGTGTCCTGGTGGAGCATGTCCTGGGGCAGTATGATGCCCTCTTTGGATCGTCCCGCGCCAGCAAGGAAGGACGGGAGAGGATCTGGGCCGACTGTGTGGTTGCCATCAACGCGGAGGGGGTGGCAACCCGCAACGTCCAGAAGATCAAGAAGCGCTGGGAGGACTTGAGGTCCAGGACCCTTGTGAAGGCCCGGCGCCTCGTGGAGGGGTGCCGGGGCCGCATGAGTTCCATCCAGAAGAGGGTCCTGGAACGCGTACGCCCAGCGCTCCACGCCCAGGTCCTTGAGAGGGAGGCCCGTCTGGAGTTGAGCGGTAAGTGTGCAAGCATTACTGTGTGAGACAGGGCATGTTGCGGTGTGCTGGTTCTATGATACTTGCCTGTATGTGTGCCATGGGCCATGTATGCATGTATGTGTGCAGGGACATCATGGTAATGCATGTGCGACCAGTGATGTGTGACCCACATGGTTGTTGCATGTGTTGAAATGCGGCATGGGGAGCCCTATGCAGATTTAGGACATGAGAGCATGCCAGTCTCTGTACCTGGACATGGATGGGGGTGAAGGATGGGTGCTGATGCCAGGTACATATATGGTAGCCATGTCTGTGTGCCTGACCTGCGTGTCTGTGACTTGTGCATGCCATGGATGCATGACACATATGTGTGACAATGCACAGATTCAGTGACGCACCCAACTTACCCTTGTTTCGCCTGTGTTCGTAGTGTTTGGGGCCAGATGGATGTAACTGAGGTGAAGTGTGTGCATGTGATATGCATGAGCCATGATGCATGTGAGTTACATATCATTGAATGTTTCAAGAGTCAATTGGACATGCATGGAAATGTGCATGGCATGCACCATGCCTGTTGCTGTGTGTGTTTTGCCTGGACTGACCCATGTGTTGTGGAGGGACATGATGGAAGTGTACTTTGACAGGGGTGCTCATCTGCTATTGCTTCCTGTCTAGGGGACCATTTTACAGTAGCCTGATGCTTGTGTCCTTTGTCTCCCTCTACGCAGCGGCTAGTGAAGGAGAGGGCGGAGACGGCGCTGTGGAGCAAGGCGGCGGGGATGCCCCCACGGCTGCAGCGGAAGGGGTGGGTGAGCCCCCACAGGGGCCTGCTACGGCGGAAGACGGTGAGGAGCCATCCAGGTTGGTGGTTTGCACAGAGGAGGAGGAGGCCGACACTGGTGCACACATGGGGCCTGGTGGGAGCATCCCTGCTGGTGCAAGTGGTGCAGTCCAGGGCCAGGGGCAGGAGGCAGCACAGGTCACCGTGGAGGTGCCTGTGCATGTCGCTGTCCCTGACCCTGTGAGTGCACCACCATGCACCAGCAGGGATGCCCCGTCCCAGGCCCGTCCGCAGGTAGAGGGGATGTCCATGTCAACTGACTCCCCTCCACCTGCGGCCGTGGGAACCCCTGGCCGCGTGGAGCAGGTCCTGATTGGGGTCGCGATGCGCACGGCTGTGATTCGTGATGCCGTGCGTGCTTCCCGGGAGGAGCACGCACGTCATCACGAAGTGCACCGTGCCGACGTGGCCCAATTGGGATCGGCCATGTTCGGGGGGTTCCTGCATGTGTTGGCCAATCTGACGGCCCTCTCCTCCTCTGTGCAGGCTATCCACCGGTCGTTCTCCTTGCCGTCTTCCGGCCCAGATGCCACCATGGCCCCCTGTGGACCTGCCCCGACCAATGCAGCCAGCTCGGTGGGGATCCCATCCCTGCCACAGTTGGGAGTCGGAGGTCCAGCAGGGGTGGACAACACAGCAAGTGGACCCCAGCAGATGGAAGATGTGCCGGCATCATCGGGCAGGGCACGTGCACGACGGCGTCGGTGGTTACCATCAGCCTGGATGCCGTCGTGCTGGCAGAGGCAGTGGCGTCGGAGGCAGCAGCGGGCTCGACGTGGGAGGCATCATGGCTCAGGGCCATCAAGATCAGAGGGGCAGGCATCGGCCGGAGGGCAGGGCAACCCTGGCATGGCGGTGTGTTCCGTGTGGGAGGAGTTTGGCCAGCGGATAGGTGCGGAGCGGCAGCGGGCGGAAGAGGAGCGGCTCGCCATGGCCAGGGCGGAGATCTCCATGCGTCGGGCATTGAGGCGGGCTGAGTGCCTCGAGGAGGCTCGCAGGGATTTTGGTGAGCACATGGGGTTGTCCCTGCGAGACCTCGGGGCCAGGACAGAGTCCCGCCTCCAGGACATTGACATGGAGTTCGAGGATGCCCTGGCCAGCATCACCAAGTGAGCCGCAGGACTAGCCCGCTGCCTTTGTATATAGTTTTTTAGTTAGTTAGTGCTAGGTTTCCTTTATTTATTTTAATTATTTTGGACCGCTCGGACAATGGCCACTTTTTTGTACATATTTTTTTTATTAGTTAGTATTAGGTTTCATTTGTGGTGTTGGGCTCATGGACCCTGGAACATTCCTGTATATATTGTTATTTTTTGGGAGATACATTTTTTTATTTTCTTATTGTTTACACCATGACGTAATGGTTTTTCTTTGATTTCCTACTACATGGTTTTGCTTTGGACAAATTCTATTGATTTTTTAATCCTTTGTTTTTTGGTTTATCATTTTTGTTCTCGGACATGGACCTTTTATTTACTTTGCCACATAGTTGTATGTTTTATTGGTTTACTTAATTTTTGTTTTTAATACATTTTTATATTATCTTACACTTGTGTTATTTTCTCTTTGGTTTCTTACATGTCATGATATGGGTTTTGACATTCACTTGCACCCATTGTGTATGTGTGTGTGACGGACATGTGTTCTTTTGCATACTTGCCTTTGGGGTTGTGTCATGTGATTGCATTCACTATGTGGGTGCATGCAATCCTTGCCTGGGTGTTTGTGCTGGGTATGCTGGCCATTACTGCCATGATTGTGTATCGTCAGGACCTGGGGCCAGGGGGACATGGGTGGGGGCCTGCTGGCAGGTTCCCCACAGTGCTGGGGGTGGGGGTGGTGGGAGACATGGGTGGGGGCCTGGTGGAGGGTGTCCCTGGGGGGTGGGGGGTGGGGATGGTGGGAGACATGGGTGGGGGCCTGGTGGAGGGTGTCCCTGGTGGATGGGGGGTGGGGGTGGTGGGAGACATGGGTGGGGGCCTGGTGGAGGGTGTCCCTGGGGGGTGGGGGGTGGGGATGGTGGGAGACATGGGTGGGGGCCTGGTGGAGGGTGTCCCTGGGGGGTGGGGGGTGGGGGTGGTGGGAGACATGGGTGGGGGCCTGGTGGAGGGTGTCCCTGGTGGATGGGGGGTGGGGGTGGTGGGAGACATGGGTTGGACATGGGTGGGGGCCTGCTGGCAGGTTCCCCACAGTGCTGGGGGTGGGGGTGGTGGGAGACATGGGTGGGGGCCTGGTGGAGGGTGTCCCTGGTGGATGGGGGGTGGGGGTGGTGGGAGACATGGGTTGGACATGGGTGGGGGCCTGCTGGCAGGTTCCCCACAGTGCTGGGGGTGGGGGTGGTGGGAGACATGGGTGGGGGCCTGGTGGAGGGTGTCCCTGGTGGATGGGGGGTGGGGGTGGTGGGAGACATGGGTGGGGGCCTGGTGGAGGGTGTCCCTGGTGGATGGGGGGTGGGGGTGGTGGGAGACATGAGCAGGTGTGCAGGGTAGTTCCCTGTGGTGTGTGCTGCCTGCAGGGGCCGTGGAGGGTGTACAGGTAATGCCTGGGAGCACACAGCCAATTCGCGTGTGGAACTTCCCGCGCACCCCTGAAATCCACGTACCCGGCCATATCGCGTGTGGAACTTCCCGCGCACCCCTGAAATCCACGTACCCGGCCATATCGCGTGTGCAACTTCCCGCGCACCCCTGCAATCCACGTACCCTGACTAATCGCGTGTGGAACTTCCCGCGCACCCCTGAAATCCACGTAGCCGGCCATATCGCGTGTGGAACTTCCCGCGCACCCCTGAAATCCACGTAGCCGGCCATATCGCGTGTGGAACTTCCCTCGCACCCCTGAAATCCACGTAGCCGGCCATATCGCGTGTGGAACTTCCCGCGCACCCCTGAAATCCACGTAGCCGGCCATATCGCGTGTGGAACTTCCCGCGCACCCCTGAAATCCACGTACCCGGCCATATCGCGTGTGGAACTTCCCGCGCACCCCTGAAATCCACGTACCCGGCCATATCGCGTGTGCAACTTCCCGCGCACCCCTGCAATCCACGTACCCTGACTAATCGCGTGTGGAACTTCCCGCGCACCCCTGAAATCCACGTAGCCGGCCATATCGCGTGTGGAACTTCCCGCGCACCCCTGAAATCCACGTAGCCGGCCATATCGCGTGTGGAACTTCCCGCGCACCCCTGAAATCCACGTACCCGGCCATATCGCGTGTGGAACTTCCCGCGCACCCCTGAAATCCACGTAGCCGGCCATATCGCGTGTGGAACTTCCCGCGCACCCCTGAAATCCACGTACCCGGCCATATCGCGTGTGGAACTTCCCGCGCACCCCTGCAATCCACGTACCCTGACTAATCGCGTGTGGAACTTCCCGCGCACCCCTGAAATCCACGTACCCGGCCATATCGCGTGTGGAACTTCCCGCGCACCCCTGCAATCCACGTACCCTGACTAATCGCGTGTGGAACTTCCCGCGCACCCCTGAAATCCACGTACCCGGCCATATCGCGTGTGGAACTTCCCGCGCACCCCTGCAATCCACGTACCCTGACTAATCGCGTGTGGAACTTCCCGCGCACCCGTGAAATCCACGTACCCGGACATATCGCGTGTGGGACTTCCCGCGCACCCCTGCAATCCACGTACCCTGACTAATCGCGTGTGGAACTTCCCGCGCACCCCTGAAATCCACGTACCCGGACATATCGCGTGTGCAACTTCCCGCGCACCCCTGAAATCCACGTACCCGGACATATCGCGTGTGGAACTTCCCGCGCACCCCTGCAATCCACGTACCCTGACTAATCGCGTGTGGAACTTCCCGCGCACCCCTGAAATCCACGTACCCGGCCATATCGCGTGTGCAACTTCCCGCGCACCCCGGTATACACGCACACGTTTATTTTTTCTCTCAGCGCGTGTCTGTGTTTGTGGGTACCCCTTTGTACGTCATTTGTCCTGGAGGGCCACAGTATTGGACATTGATCATGTCTGTATATAGGTGCTATTTGTTGGCGCACCTTTTAGCGCACATTTCTTGCAGGCGCAGAGACGCTACCGCCTGCTTTCTTGTGGCGGTCGTGTTTGTGCCTGTTTGTGCCTGTGCGCTGCTTTGAGCGTGCGCTTTTTTGCCCTATTCTATTCCATGAATACGTGTTGTATGCGAGCGTGTGGGCGTTCCGCGCACTTGCCTCCTAAACTTTCCCCGTGCCGCCCACATTCTTCCCCATTCCGAGTGTTGTGCCCCATTTTATTCCCCATTCCGAGTGTCCCGCCCTGTGTTCCGCCTACTTTAGAGCTGTGCGCTGCGCTCGGAGTGATAGCGCAGTGGCCGTGGCGCACGACGTTGGTTGACCTGTGCGCCGGCCTGCGCCGCGCGCTTTTTCAGCGCACGTCCTCTGCTTTTCTTGCGCACGGACTTCCATGAATCGACGTGCGCTGGTTTCCCTGCGCATTTCGCTAATTTTCGGCGCAGCGCACGTATTGGCCCCTCTGCGCCGGGATTTTCGGCGCACATTTATTCCATGAATCGGCCTGTAAACTGTGATCTAAAAAATGCAAATTTGCTGAACTAATAATTGTATTATTGTTCGCTTGGGTGTTATATTGTGAAATGTTTTTTTAATGGGTTTTAAACTTATTTTTTCCAATGTGGTTAGTACCACTATTCCTCTTCACCCTACAATTCAGATCAAACCCCTCTGTACATAATTCACAGTGGCACTGCTAGCCTAGGGATCTATTTTACCATTTTACGTAGTGTGCTCAGAGCACTGCACATTTCCCAATACCCGTCTCCTTGCTTGTCTCACCATCTGACTAGCCAATCCACACGCTTATGTAAATGCGGTCGGCATTTCATGCGCTCCCATAGGTCTGCAGCTTAGCCATTCCTGGCACAGATGCACTTGCTCCACAGAAGAAGTCGATGTGAACGGCGACTCACAGTAACTGAGTTCAGAAACTTCAATGTTTACTTTTCATAGTCAAACAACCTTACAATGAATTTTACAGTTCCTCGGTTGTGCTTTTGGAAGTTAAAGCGTTCCTCTTCACCTTCTTTGACGGATGAATTTAAGCTAATCACTAAAATGATGGCCAAAACAAATAGTGCACCCTTTAGTATTACTGTCAACTTTTCCATTATGTGTGAATAAACACAACTACTCCTGCACCACTGTAGGATGATCATCAGTATCTTAAATAGCATCTCCCAGACCCTGCTCTGAGAAGGAGGGGCAGGTTTCACACAATGATTGTGCTATGCTGAAAAGGCAGGTCTTTCCCTACTTCCTTCCTGAATTTTGTTTTTTGTAAAACAGAGAACATTGAATCACAGGTTTTCTTTACACTTTAGCCAACATAAAGTGTGGAACCGTTGTTTAACAATATAAAGTGTTACATCAGCGTTGACAGTAAAAGAAAAACCCAAGGCCCTACCTCACCACACATTTCTAGATTTTGCAGTGGCAAAACTACCTCCCAAAGACATCACGTCAGTGACGCCTCTCTAAAATCTGCATTGGTCCAAGAGAACACAATAAAACATATTCATGAGGACTTTTTGCCCGTCCCACCCATATGGTCATCGGCCCACTATCCTTGAACCCCTTAACACACGTTCTCCTCTATGGGCCCACCCTCATTGTTTTGTTAAATATCTACCTCTGCTTCTCAGACGTTGGTTGGCCCCTGCACCAGAGGTGGATCGGCCTATAGAGGACTCTGGAGATTTCCCGTTAGGCCTCTGCATCTTGGGACTCTTTTGTGTGATATTTCCACATTTTCCCATAGGAAAAGGGTTGGATTTGCTGAAAATCTGTAATTTGAGGCCACTTTGAAAATTATCTCCAGGGCCTCTTTGGATCCCAGTCCACCCCTGCCCTGCACTACACAAGTTCCTCGGCAGCTGGAGCACTCAGGCGCCGTGAGCCTTCATCCCTTACAAGTCCCAGCTCACCACCTGTGTTGTTGCGATTGGGCCTTCGCTGCCCTGCTCTCGGATGACATGGCAATGCTTGCTATAATTCTTTTCCCCACTGGTGTCAGCAGATATTTTGTAGCATTGATCACACAACGTACCTTTTTCATTGTTGTTTGTATCCATTGCTGTTTGTATCCAATTTGAACAGTGCTGCAGTGAACAATTTTTCCCGCCGTGTAAGTCCTTCACCACTTTCGCAGCAAGTTCTGTGGGCTCTCACTGTGTCTCTTGTCAAAATGTTGTGACGCGACTGGAGCCATATTTGCTTAAGAACATACTTTATTGGAGAGTCCACAAGATATAAATTTACCACACAGTGACAGACCTCAACCTCACCACCTAAAACTCTAAGAGAACCCAAACCCCCTCTATTACACAAAAAGGACTGGGAGCCCCTTCACCGAGAACAAACATGATACGATACGTTAATACCCAAAGGTTTCTAAGCACGGACCAGGGGGTCAAACCTGTGGTACTCTATGGGTAGGTGCCCACTCGGGAGGGTCCACAACCACGTTTTAGCTCCTTCATTCCATCCATGATTTATTGAAATTCTAGTACATACGTACAGAGATGCCCAACTATGGCAATGCTCATGCGTTCACTGGGCTTAACCGGCTGGTAACAGCCCGGGGCCTAAGCTATACGTTAACTTTATCACTGGGCCCTGGTGCCATTACCGGGCCAGTGACTCCCATGATTATTGCCGTTAGCACCCAGAGACAAACCCTGGAGGTGCTAATAGAAATAAGAAAAGCCGTCTTTCTGCTTCATTGGGCGTGGCCGGGGAGTGGCTATTAAGGAAATGGAAGTTGGGGCTCTTTTCAGAGCCCCTCTTCCATTTCCATGGTTGAAGGAGGAAGCTGAGCAGTGCAGGCCTGGCAAAGGCCGCATTAAGGTAAGGAGAGGGGATGGAGGGTGTTGAGGGGCTTGAGCTGGGGAGAGGGGCAGGATAGGAGGGGGGACAGGGTGGAGCGCATGTGTCCCAAGCAATGGGGTTGCTCCAAACCTGGGCCTGGGTCATTAGATTCAGCACGGGTTTGGAGCAACCGGATTGGCTGACGCGCCCACTAAGGGTGCTAATGCTCAGAGTAAGAGTAGACCTTATTATTTACGTCCTTAACCAATCAGAACATAAGCAAGAAAGACTTTAATAGTCTGGCATGTGAATGTCCAAGAACTAAAGCAATGACTATATAACCCTGCATTGCCATTAAATACGGTCTGCTTGCTGCTCCACAAGACTGCTTTAGGACATGCCAAACACCAACCATCCCAGCGCTCTTCCGCCCGCAGAGCAATCCTCTGTGGAGACACAAGAAACTGAAGTATATACACACTTCTACGACAAACAGGGGCGCACACCTTCTCTGGCAGCTGTCTACAAGTCCTCCTGTGTGAGGTTCAGCCATTTTATAAGCAGCAGGTTATGATGGTGGCCATCGTGTCATTTGAGGGCGAGAGTGGACAGGTACTGACTGCTCAGGGGACATCAGGGGTGAGGAAAAAATACAACAGTAGTAGCAAGGACTGGTTTCAAGGGATGTGGATGATGTTGGTTGTGGGTTAAGGGGAGGTGAACCGTAGTGGGGACTGGGGAGGGGGTGGTGGTCAGTGATGCTTGCCCGGTCCTGGCAACTGCAGGCCTTAATTGTTGTTTTTCTGTTGTGTGGTTAGTATCCAGTTCCTGAAGCCGACGGTACTGGAAAACACAGCAAGGCTGTCGGTGCCGCAGCCCATGTTCCAGCTTAAGATTCCCGCCAATATCGGCAGCCCGGTGTTGTTGCACACCAACGGTCCACCGGTGTCTCCCTACAAAAAAGGAAAGGTGTCTGATTAAGCATCAGGATGAATTTGAATATAAAACATTTGAAAGGAGGAAGCAGACCGTTCTGGCGCTGCTATGCATGGGGGCTGTCCCTTACATCCTCTCACACTGACCATTCCAAGATGGAGGATCATCAGTTGGGTTGAGAGCAAGTGAAAGGGAAGGGTAACTACACGCCCCAGGGGTGAGCAAAACCCTTCACGTACCAAGCCATTCCCTGAGTTTGCTTGTGCGCTTTTGCAACTCTGCTAACATCAGGTAGAGGATATGATGACATGTGTTTGTGGTTTGCCCCCTAGAGATACCCAACTACACACTCCTGATGTCAGCAGCTGTTGTTTTTGTACTAATCAAGTGACGTCTTCATATGGAAAATTATAATGTAAAATAAAACATCCGCCAAGTGTACCCACAAACCACACCAGTGGATCTCTATCCAATCTGACGCTTGCGCCATCCGGTGGCGTGTCCAGGGAGTGGCCTGGCGTGGCACGTGCCACCCCTGGAATCTGACTGGCCACCCCAGGGGCCCCCCCTTGATCCTATACTATGATCATTATGTGTGTGTGCGCTCGTACTTCATGCCACCCCTGCATAAGTCAGTGCCCCACTTGGACCACCCCAGTCAAGGGAGTCTGGATGGCGCCATCTCATGTAATGTTCTTAGCAAACGGCCAACTCCACCGAAACTGGCCTCTGTACAACAAGCAACTGTCACGCTGGCATGAGATTCACCGAGCCCCCGCCTATCTGACCTTTGCCAGTTACCGGCTGGTGGACACATCATCCAATTTACCCTTTAGCCACTTAGCTTCTGGTATGGGGGTACATTCACAAGAGATGTGCAGAAGTAGCCAACCTTTGCTAACCCAACTTCACAAAATTAGGTAAACATTAATTCCGAGAGAACGTTTTCAGCGTTTAAACAAGTTACGTATAGAATAGTGGGAGGCGATGCCCCCTACCTTGTAATATAACATTTACATGCAATTTTTGTGACATCACTTGAGATTGAAAACACCCAGGCTCGTGTGTGTCTCAAAGGTCAGATATAATGATCTATGACGTACCTCGTCAAGCTCTGCTGAAGGATTTTGAATGTTTCTTGTATGAAGACATCCCATCTTAATTCGGGTTTGAATGTGCATTTGTCACGGGGGGAAGGAAATAAAACCCTTCTCATTCAGTGCACGGAGGAAGTAACCCCCCTTCTCAGTCAGTGCATGGGGGAAGTAAGGCCCTTCTCATTCAGTGCATGGAGGAAGTAACCCCCTTCTCAGCCAGTGCATGGAGGAAGTAAACCCCTTCTCCGTCAGTGCATGGGTGAAGTAAGTAAGGCTCTTCTCAGTCAGTGCACGGAGGAAGTAACCCCCTTCTCAGTCAGTGCATGGGGGAAGTAAGGCCCTTCTCATTCAGTGCATGGAGGAAGTAACCCCCTTCTCAGCCAGTGCACGGAGGAAGTAAACCCCTTCTCAGTCAGTGCATGGGGGAAGTAAGGCTCTTCTCAGTCAGTGCACGGAGGAAGTAACCCCTTCTCAGTCAGTGCATGGGGAAAGTAAGGCCCTTCACATTCAGTGCATGGAGGAAGTAACCTCCTTCTCAGTCAGTGCATGGAGGAAGTAAGCCCCTTCTCAGTTAGTCTATGGAGGAAGTAACCCCCTTCTAATTCAATGTGTGAAGTCTGTTCTCATTCAGTACATGGAGGAAGCAAGCCCCCTCTCATTCGGTGCGTGGAGGAAGTGAGTCCTTTCTCATTCAGTTCATGGAGGAAGGAAACCCCTTCTCATTCAGTGCATGGGGAAATGAGTCCCTTCTCATTCAGTGCATTGCATTGGGAAGTAAGTCCCTTCTCATTCTTATTTGTGCATGGGGGAAGTATGCCCTTTCCATTCAGTACATGGAGGCAGTATGCCCATCCTCAGCCAGTGTGTGGAGAGAGTAAGTCCCTTCTAATTCAGTGCATGGATGAAGTGAGTCCTTTCTCATTCAGTGCATGGCGGACAGTAAACCCCTTCTCAGTCAGTGCATTGAGGAGTCCCTTCTCATTCAGTACATGGAGGAACAAGTCTTTTCCCATTCAGTGCATGGAGGAGGTATGTCCCTTCTCATTCCGTGCATGGGGGAAGTAAGTGTCTTCTCATACAGTGCATGGAGGAAATACGTTCCTTCTTATTCAGTGCATGGGGGAAGTAAGTCCCTTCTCATTCAGTGCATGGAGCAGTCCCTTTTCATTCAGTGCAGGGAGGAAGTAAATCCCTTCTCATTCAGTGCATGGAGGAAGTAAGTCCCTTTTCACACAGTGCATGGAGGAAGGAAGTTCCTTCTCATTCAGTGCATGGGAGAGTAAGTCTCTTCTCATACAGTGCAGGGAGGAAGTCCTTTCTCATTCAGTGCATGGGGAAGTAAGTCTCTTCTCATGCAGTGCATGGAGGAAGTTACCCCCTTCTCATTCAATGTGTCGAGAAGTCTGTTCTCATTCAGTACATGGAGGAAGCAAATCCCTTCTCATTCAGTGCATGGAGGAAGTAAGTCCCTTTTCACACAGTGCATGGAGGAAGGAAGTTCCTTCTCATTCAGCGCATGGAGGAAGTAAGTCCCTTCTTTGTTAGTGCATGGAGGAAGTAGCCCTCTTCTCATTCAATGTGTGGAGAAGTCTGTTCTCATTCAGTACATGGAGGAAGCAAGTCCCTTCTCAGTCAGTGCATGGAGGAAGTAAGCCCCTTCTTAGTTAGTGCATGGAGGAAGTAAGCCCCTTCTCTTTCAATGTGTGGAGAAGTCTGTTCTCATTCAGTACATGGAGGAAGCAAGCCCCCTCTCATTCGGTGCATAGAGGAAGTGAGTCCTTTCTCATTCAGCGCTTGGGGAAGTAAGTCTCTTCTCGTACAGTGCATGGAGGAAGTAAGTCCCTTTTCACAGAGTGCTTGGAGGAAGTAAGTCCCTTCTCATTCAGTGCATGGGGGGGAAGTAGGTCTCTTCCCATACAGTGCATGGAGTAAGTAAGTCCCTTCTCATTTAGTGCATGGAAGAAGTCCTTTCTCATACAGTGCATGGAGTAAGTAAGTCCCATCTCATTCAGTGCATGGAGGAAGTCCTTTCTCATTCAGTGCATGAAGGAAGTAAGTCCCTTCTCATTCAGTCCATGGGGTAAATACTTCCCTTTCAATTCAGTGCATGGAGGAAGTACATCTCTTCTCCTACTGTGAGGCTTCTTTTGCGCTTGGGGCAGGGTGACTCATCTGAAACAGGTGCATGGTTTTATGGTAAGGACTTTTTCCTGGGCGAAATGCTGTGTCCCCGAAACTCCCAAGTAAAAGTTCAAGGTGGTCAGTGTTAGCTTAGCATCTGTGGTGCCATAAGTGTCACACTGTCTGGGGCATTATCCATAAGAGTCAATGCTGAATTGCTCAATGACAGGCTGCGTGCTGGGACGCGGTCTTAAAAAAAGTTAGGCTTTCTTGTTAAAACCTGCTATAAGAAATTAGGCCTGTTTGTTTGAAACATTGGGTCTCATTATGAGACCGGCAGTAGCTGTGCCGCTATAACCGTATAGGTCGGACCCGCCGGGCTGACAGGCACCCGTGAGCAGACCTCGTAGTTTGCCGGTCGGGTAACAACATTACCAGCAAGCTCACCGGTACCATTCTTACCGGACCGGCAAGGTCGTAATGAGACCCATCGTCCTTCCGATTGTTGGAAAACTCCTCCCGCTTTCATTTTTGCTGGAAATTCTGTGTGCATTCCATAACATTGCGGAGGTGTCCATTGATCAGAATTTGACGCATGAAGGAACAATCTACTCTCCTCCTAATATTCAGTGGAGACATGATTGTAAAGTCGGTGGAGGCGTGGGGGGTATAACAACACAGATAACCACATGCATGAACTGCCTCTGTCACCTCAAATTACAACTGGTCGTGCAACTCACAGAAAACCATGTGCAGGAGCTCTGCATGGTAGAAACTAAGGGCCCGATTCTCAAATATGTGTGCAAATGAAAAAAGCACTCCGGGTGCGCTTCGTACTTTGGCGCTCATTTGTGAATTGCACTTGCCACCTAATTCTCAAAGCTGACCTGCGCATTTCAGAAGGGGCTGGACAGTGGCGCGGAGATACACTGTCCAGCTCCTGTGCATACATGTATGACAGGCTCCCAGTGCATTTCACCAGTGCAAGCCAAAAAAAGGGCCCAGATCGGTGGAATGCCTACGCAATGGGGGATGGACATGCAAGAGTGACTGCCGCGTTTTTAAACCGCAGCGACCACACACTTGAAGAAAAAATCATGACCAAAATATCAGGGTCAGAAATTACCCTATCATCTCTTGTTTCTAAAGCAGCAGGGCGGTGACCCTCAATTGTGAAATCAGGATGCACTTTTAAATGCCCAGAAACGCCCCCTGATTTGCACAAATTCGTAAAGAAGGCAAAAGGGCCATCTGAATAAGCAAACCTAAGATGCCCGCATTCAGATCCCCTGTGTGAATTGGGCCGCCCCTTTTTCTGGTGCAAGTGATCATTTGCGCCGCAAAGTGTTTTGAGAATCTTGGTAGAAATACTCAAAGGAAGTGCAGTTTCAACTGAAGCGGTGATCCTGCGAGTGCAGGCTATGAAAAGGAAGTCACAAGTTTTAACTTCGAATGTGTTGTTTGCACTCAGCTATACATACTTTTCCATGACTGTTGCCACCTTCTACACAGATGACGCCAAATTGTCCACAAGTTGGTGCCCTTCGTGCAGCTAAGTGTTGAAACTACATTTCAAAATATGAATGTGCCTATCCATGCAAGGTACCATTATGTGCAGGCGCGCAGCGACATTTGCATTACTCACCCCTAGACCCCTCTGGGAGCATCCACTTATGGCCATCTGCATGCGAGTCACAAGTGTCGCGGTATGCATATGTACAATCATCACGCATCTCAAGTTAACCTCATGCCTCCAGGATTCACCTTTCGTGAATCGTGTGTCATTTGCGCACACGTAATTTTATACATTTTCCAGACGCAAGTCGCACTTGCGCCGAGAAAAAGCTTGGCGAATTGACCCACGGCTCCAGGAGACCCACAGTGGAAATGGCTCAGTCAATCTGATAGCCCCGCGCCTGCGCAATGGGGCGCGCGCGGCTCGCTCCGATGCTCACCGAACAGGCCCCGGGGGCTGCGCTGGCGTTGCTGCAGATCATGTCGGACTGAATGAAGGTAACGCTCGGCATGTATCGGGCCTGAAACATGTCGTTGCAGGGCCCAGAGTTCAGGACAGAGACGTCCACCACCTGCAGTTGATTGTAAGGGTACTCCGCCGCTCCTGCCAGAGAAAGAAAAGAGGTCATAAGCTTTTCCCGTGTGTCCTAGCCTTCTTTCAGACCCACAGCAGGGGTGGAGGAAAGTGCTCGGGAAGATCACGTGATATGACATGATATGATATTTATAACGCGCTTAATACCCAGAGGTTTCTAAGCTGGACCCGGGGATCGAACCGGTGTTTCTCCATGTAGTCGCTTCCAAGGCGAGCACCTTACCCCTGAGCTATCCTCCCGAGAGAACGTAGCGTTCCAAGGTCAGCGTAGCAGAACACTTCCACACCGCATCCATCCAGTTACTCACACAAAATCAGCTTTGTTCCCACACACCACAACCCAACGATCAGGCAGATTTGTACCAGAGCGGGAAATGTTTGCTCTATGCTTGACCGTCTGGCTTGTCAGTATCCCATGCCCCCTCACACACATTACAACCATGCTTGGGTATGCGACTGATCGGCATTAGGCACAACTGACTGCATTCACAGAGTCCAACTTGCAACAATAGGTGCCCCTCATTGTTACTATTTCTTTACAAACGTAGATAGGATGGCCGACCTGGTGCCGACCTGGAATTTGGGACATATCCAGAAAGGTCAATGGGCCTCATTACACGGATGGCGCTAAGGGATTACCGGCACCGGTATGGGCACCGGTGCCGGTAATCCCTTAGCGCCATACTACGAGGTCCCTCAGCAGGTCCGGTCCTTAACCTGTGGCCAGACCACACGTTAAGGAAGGGACCCGCTGAGGGACTTCAGGGCAAATAACGGTACTGCTAATAGCGGTACCGTTATTTGCTCCTTCCCCATTCCCATTGAGCCCTATCAGGGCTCAATGGGAATGGGGAAGGGCCTTGGTGAATGGGGAATTACCGCCCCGCCAACCTTGGAATGGGGCGGTAATTCCCCCATTCACCAAGGCGGACTCGGTAAAATACTGGCGGCAACCATGGCGCTAATAGCGCCATGGTTACCGCCGTCCGTGTAATGAGGCCCAATGTCTCTAAAAACCCCACGCCTGTAGTGCGGGGGACAAGCGTCACAATGTAGATTGGCAAAGGTCATGAAACCACGGGGAGGGTGAATGTCCCTTACTTTACCAGTCTTGCTCTAGGGGCCATTGAGGCAGAACTGAACAGACGGGCTCTAGAGAGCAGGATCCTCTTACACTGGTATTGGGGTGGCCCCTGATACCCGAACTCTCAAATCTTCAGCCTTGCCAGCCAGTTAAACACCATGGCGCTCATTTTCACCAGAGCCGTAACGGAAATGGATGGCATAAAAGCTTTCCATAATGCTCCCACAGACATACCTATAAACCCATGGAACTGCGGGCGGGCCAATACCAAGCCTAGGACTTTTGAAAATGTTCCAGAAACCACATTTAGCCCACAGGTGAGCAATGTGCACTGAAAGTTTACCACATGCTCCCCAGTCTGGATGCTGGAATACAGAAAAAGCCTGACCACAAGGCCAATCTCCCTCATATGTGAAGATAGGACATGCACATCAGGGTGGCCATCTTGAATTGTTCAAGGGGTGTGGCCCTTGGTCTACCATTTCAATTTCTTCGGAAGACCAAAGCCTCTGTTTAAGGCAAGTGCTGCCTTAAACCCAGCACTTGCCACTTGCTGGCTTCACTACCATTGTTTGTTGCCTTTATTATTTATTAATTTATTATTATTTATCTGTTTCCCCTTTGGTCCGCACTCTCCATTCCTCCCCCCTTCCATGACTTTTCCCACTCCCCCTACCCCTCTCCCATGCACTTGCGCGTTCTCAGTGTCAATGCGCCTAGTAAGATCGTGGGTTTGGTTCTCCCCTGTTCCCCTTCTCTTGCCTTGCCGCGCTCTGAAACGCTTGTGTATGAGCGCGATAGAAATTAAACATCAATTCAATTCAATACAATTCTGGTCTTCTTTTCTGATGAAAAGTACTGGCAATAGAAGCCCTGGAATGTATTGCTTGTGAAACCCGTGAATAAACCCACCAACGGACGTGGCAACACCATTCGCCTCACTTTTCTTGGTCGCGCATTTACCTGGTCTCTCTGTATCTCCAAGATACCTTAAAGTGAAGTTGTGAATCATAGACAATAAACACAAAAGTGCTGAGGTGGCTCCTGCACACCCAGCTATGCTCTCTTTTGTCGACCCTTGTAAAGAATTGACCCCCTATTCTTCCACTAACCTTGTGTGCTTTCCTTCTTACTCCCAAACCACCTTGTCTAGACAGTTGAGGTCTGCGTGTCTTTCTCCCGTGCTCCCCTTTTCCGGTTTGGTAAGTGTGGCTAGTGAAATATTAGATGTGTGAGGGAAATACTCCTAGCATCATGGAAACGAGTATGAAACCGCTAGGATATCCTTGAGTTTCTCACACTGTATGACGATCTGACTTACACATGTGTTACCCTTTGGAAAAAGAAATAAAGAGAGGACAAGGTGGTCACCATGGAGCTCTTAACTTCCAAAGGCCTCCATATCTAGGACAGGAAGTTGACTAGATTTGCCTCTTCTGTCACAGCAGGTCTGACACTAGCGAGTGGTCGATGGTCCTCGCCCAATGGAAACTATCCCTCGACTGCATAAGGGTTGGCGTAAAGAAGAGCACTAAGCGCAAATAATGCAGCCCTCTGGCTGCGATATCTCGCTGGTGCAGTTGGCGACGCCAAACATCAATCCAACTGATGCCAACCTCAGGCGTCTCCTGGACACAGCAATGGCACATTGATTGCTAATAGAAATCGGCAAGGTCTTTTTAAATCCAAGGACACGTCACTGTCTCTGAAGCTGTCAGGGGAGAGCAGGATATGACACAGCTCGAACTGCAGAACTGCAGTGTTGAGTAACGCAAGGCACAATGAGGGGGTTACACCATTAACTCAAATGAACCCCGATCACTATGTCAAGGGCTTTTATACTATGAACAAGCACTGGGAAAATCTGTACTCAAGGGGGATCGGTTCACCTATCAAAGGACAGCCAATAGTGAAGACTTTAAATATGCAAGTGTCAAGAAGCTGCAACCAGGGCTAACGCTTGGCAGAGACAGGGCCAGGGGCATAGAGAGGGTAGGGCCCAGCCAACATCTCTAAATGCCCACTCAGCAGCGCCGTCTGGGCATTTACAGGTTTTAATGTCCCTGTGGTGGGCCCGACCACATTATCTTCAGACCCCACTTGTTAGCCAATCCTGGTCACGCCTCTGGACAGAGCAAAGGGAGGCTCTTGAGGAGGCTCTTTCCTATCAAAAGGCGCCTCTATCCACCTGTGTGCTTCTTCTCGAAGGTGGGAAACAGACTACCCATAGGGGAGGAGGCAACATGGAACCACATTAGAGCTACTGGGAAACGTACTTGCCAGGGCCAGGCGTATTTCGTGGGCCATGAGGAAATCCATCGCCATTTCACAGCTTTCTTGCGAAGACAAGACAGAACGCTGCTTTTGTCTTTAAAAACAATGAGAGAGGCAATCGTGAATGGCGGTCAAGGGAGTGAATTGCCGCTCTTCTTTGGGTGGGGAGTAAGTGCGTCACAGGGGAGGATTGCACACATGCTGTCCCGCTGCAGGCTCTTCTGGCTTCGAATGAAAGCAGAAGGCTGCCCAATACAAGGAACGACGAGAGGCCATGTTGAAGCTCTTTTGACTTCGGAGGTAAACCAGATCATGGATGGCATAACTTTCTTGGATGGGGGGGCTAACGAGAGGTTGGTTCTCGAAAGCGATCTGAAAGTGCACACGTATCACGACTGCGGCACTTGAACAGTATGATGCGCCCTCTGTGGACTACCTAGGCCTCGCAATACAGGGACATCAAAGTACCAATATGCCAGGGTCATCGTCAGTGGCAACACTCGCCTGATGACATCACAGGAAGTGATGCCCTATGACCTTTGAACCTGTGGACACCACAGGACGTGACATCAGAAAAGAAAACAAACCACCTCCAATCAAAGTAGGAGTACTAAAATAACAAATAGTATTAAGGTGGGACAGGGGTAGTTTAGCATCCATCCATACATTAACTATGGTTCTGTTGTGCCTCAATATGCTAAACAATCATTGGCCAGTAGCGCGGCTTTTTTATGCCAGTACAGTCTCAAACGGCAGGTTTAGTCAACATACACGTCTTGCTGCTTCATGTGCTCAGCCAGTGTTATACTATGGTAAGGCGAGCCTCGCGTACTGGAGTAATGCCACCGTATTCCAGGGCAAGTCTCACACACCATGGAGAGTCAGCAAACACCAGGCGCAGTCTCACAAGCCCAAGTGCTTTGATCATATGCCGACGTGCCCACGTGCTTCTGTCATTCCTTATGTGTCTAGGGGGGATTTCCCCAGGCGTAGCCTTTTGCAGGTGGGGGTCGGGCTTTAGGGTGGTGGACACAAATTGAAGTACCAATAGTGATCGAGGGGTAAATGGTCCAGCTTGTTCTTTTTTTATGTTTTAATAGAGCAAACAGAACTGTACCACTTCTGGGTTTTCTCAATTTGAGCAGCTAATGAGAATAAAGCCTTGTGAGGAACAGGGATTTGCCAAGGATCACACAATTTGGTGAAGAGGAGAAGCTGGGATTTGAGCTCAGGTGTCCTTGTGTTGTAGTCTCCAATTCACCCACTACAACACATTTACTGCCATCCTATCATTCGTTTTACACCAATATACAGCACTAAGATTCCTGCATTCTTTTCTTTTACAGGCAGAACCTGTTGCTTTTGCTCAACAGAGTGGATTTGCTATTCGTAAACCACCTTCCAAATCACCCTAAATAGGAGATATAATAGGAAAGATAATTTACCATTGCATGTCAATGCAAATAACAGATATCAACACTATGCAACTTAATTGTCTCTATTTATCAACATTAAAAGCATGAACTCCTGAGTTACACCTGCTGGGGTTCACACCTGTGACAGGCTGAAGGATGAGGACATGTCTTAGCAGTAAGCGCTTCAACCACAAGGCTATCTCCGTCGCGTTCTACACGCTGTCCAAAAAGAGAGTATCTTCTGAAATGTACAGAAGTACACAGAATAAGGGCTTTACACAATTTGCAATAAAGTTTCACGCATAACACATACCATGCCACACTGAGGCAAACTGCGCACACACACGTGCCCACGAGCACACATGAAGAGGATAAGCCCGGTTCCCTACATGTCGCTAACTCTCTGGATGAAACTCCAGTGCTATTTTGAAAGGTTTAGGTCCCTTATGCCCAGTGGAGTAACTTTGCTAAAAATGTGCGCGCTTTGAAACACTTTCCTGTGTATAGGCGCTATATAAATAAACAAAAACAATACAATACAATGTTGGGGGGACATGACATCTAAATGAAAGGGGCCCCTGCCAAATGAGTGGGAGAAAATGGTGTGCCACAAAAGTGGGGGGGGGACAAACACCATTGCCCCCCACCCCTAAAATGACGCCCACGCTTATGCCAGTGGCTGAAGCACCCACTACTGGAGAAACTGCTTGTGGCAGAGGCTCCCCCTGCATACTGTCATCCAATTGAGGTGGTGAGTGGGGCCGCAGATACTTGGGGCCCGATTCAGGGAATTATTTGCACGGTTCAAAGTGGCTTTGCACTGCCGACACAAAGCCAGATTCATGGAACTGTGCAAAGTGTATTTTTGCAGGGCAAAGTCAGTGCAAAGTTCATTTTGTCCTGCAAAAATGACTTTGTCCTGCAGAAATACACTTTGCACAGTTCCATGAATCAGGGGTTGTGTCGCAGTGCAAAGTCACTTCTCAGCAGTGCAAAGTCACTTTGAACCGTGCAAAATATTCCATGAGTCGAGCCCTTAAGCGTGCCAGAACCACTTCAGGACAGTAGCGTTTCCCATATATTCGATGCCTGTGTTGCCTTCATTTCCGAAGGTTCAGAGATAGGGGATGGGAGGGGGGGTTGCAGTGCGGGGGTGGCGGGTGTGGGGGGGGGGGGGCGTATCAGGTGAAGAGCTTCAGGTGCGGCCGCATTTAGCCTGTTTCAGTTCAGGGAGTTTTAAGGAGTTAACTAGCTCGCACTGGAGCGGTGCGTTGTTCCATTCAGTGTTTTTCAGACCCCCTTGTTTTTTTGATTCGTGGATTTCTTGCCTTGCCCTGATGCTGCTGTCTGTTGTTTTGAGAACCTCCAGCTCCAGTTTCATCTCTCTGCCTGCAGCTCTCCCGCTCAGCTTGTGCTCTCTGCCCTCAATCCTTGGTATACGTCTCTTGTTTCGGTCAGCAGTTGCCTTGATTCTAGTCTGCTACTTCTGTTTGTAGTTTCCAAGTTACCTTGTTTCCAGCCCAGGGTTCCTTGATTCCAGTCCATAGTTTCCAGCCCAGAGTTCAAGTCCAGACCTCAGCGTCATTGCTCTTATTCTACTGACCCTTTAATCATGGCTGGGATTACTAACATCTATGTAGGTCGAACAGCAGAGGATTGGTGGCTTGAGTTACTGAGAGGACAGCGAATACAACTTACCCTAGCGTTGGTGAAACTCTTGTTGGCAATCTTCAAAAAAATCAACAATTTAAAAACCAACAAGTCACTGACCAAGTAACCTAACAGAACTTGATAAATTGAAAATTAATTTATTTCGTTTTTATTTTCTTTCTCTCCATGTTCTCTCGCTGCTGATTGTAACTGATCTGAGACGTTCTTTTTAATCAATATGATGGTAACATAAAAGGCAAAAAGTTTGTAAATCACAATTCAATAAAGCCTATAAAATAAAAAGAAAAAAATATTCTTTTGCTCTTCGTTTTTTGTGCCCTGAACCTCACTTCCTTAGACTTGCTGTTTTTCCCCCTGGATTTGTCTGTGAAGGTCTGTGTTATTGTTCTTGTCCTTACTTGTGCTTATGTAATTCCTTTGTCCAGAGTATGGCTGCTGGGGTTCTAAGCAGCCAATCCCTGTCCCTTTCCTTTGTTGCGTCTCTGTATTTTCCTGTGTGCTATTGGTGTTTACAATGTTTTGGTTGCGGAGACAGTTCATGTTCTCTTCCTGTTGGTTTTACACAGGCTTATTATTTCCTTTCTCCTGTCTTGAGGTCCAGACACAGAGGTCCACTCCTGAGGTTCCTTTCCCTGAGCACTCAGAGTATTAGTATCTTGCCCAATAGGCTGATATGGTGGTAAATACTGCAACCATTCTCTTTACACCCCCAGTGGAAACCACGCTTGTTTGACTTAGTTGTATTCCCAGCCTTTTTCTGTTCTATGCCTTTTTGCTCATGTACGCCTATATGTACACTATCTTCTCGTGCGTGCAGGAATCTGTTCCTTATTGTCTTGCATAACATTTTCTCTTTATCTTTGGGGTGCCCATTCCCCCTCAAGCCCTTGGCCCAAGGGGCTGAGTGGGGTCCCTAAACAGGCTGAACATAGCCAGCAGGTCGAACAGATGGTATTAACACAAAATGTCTTCAAACTTGTAATAAGAAATTGTCTTTCTGTGCAATGGTATGGTCTAATTTTTTTCGAAACTTTGGCATTCGAAACTATATATTCAAAACAATGCCTGGATACCGGTCTCAATACCTTCCACTAGAGTTCACTGGGATCTTCCCCCTCCGGTAACAGTTCGGCAAACAGGTGTCATTGTGTTTCCATCACTAGCTGCAGGTAGTAACAGAGTGTGTTCTTCATTTGCATACTTGGGCGTACGGGGTTCCCACACCCGTCTTTAGTTATCCTCTCCAATTCCTCATTGATCCTGGTTGTTGGTTAAGGTGGCCATCCTTTTGTACTTACTGCTTGCATCGTCCTGTGAACCTCTGTCATCTTCATGATCTTGGGTCCTGACTCCACCCTCCTTCAACACATCACTATTCTGGCTTCTGTCTGGAATGACTTATCACCACACACTGTGTTTGTACCTCCTCCTGCCTTCGACTTGACCCTTTCGGGCCAAGGTGTTACCCCTGCCCTTTGCGTTGGTCCAATGTTTACCCTGGCAGGTCTTCCAAATCTGTCTGCTAGATTCTCACTCCCGTCGGATGTTTTTTTATATCCTCCTCTATTTCACTATCCACCTCCTTCAGATGTACTTTTACCAGATAGGGAGATTTAATCGAAAATGTTTGACCTAATGGAGAAGTGACCAAATCTATTTTACCAGAAATCGAAATTAACTTTTTAAACTTCTTTTTTTTAATGTGGGGGGGAGACCCACCACAGCCCCTTTACCCCTCCCTACCCTAACTTTTACCCTTACGCCATACCCCGCCTATTATGCACTACACATATACCACTTTATCTACCATTTTCGGTCAAATAGATTCGGTCACTTCTCCTTAGGTAAAATTGCATTTGGTTAAATCTACGGTATAGACTTTTACCACCTGCTCCAATTTTCTCTCCACTGCTTCTTGATATTGCTTTCCAATGTGCTGATTTTATTTTTAGACCTCATCCAAATATTTCTCCAACGCCTTCAGATGTTCCTCTCCCATCTCCTGAGGTTTCCTTCCAGGTCCTCTCTTGTCTCCTCCTCTATTCCCCAACCTCTTCCTTCACAATCCTTTCTCCCCAACCACCTCAAAGTTCTCTCTCTGCACTTTGCAACCCTTTCCAAACTATCCCCTCTTTCTGACTTTCTCCAAACTCTTTCCACCAGCTCTTATAGCAAACACCTAATCTACTTGACTGGCGCTCTGGGCTTACCTAGCGCTGTCACCCTTCCCCTGGGCCTTAGGGTCTATCTGAGGGTTTGCATATGTACATATGCCTGTTTGAGGGGCTGTGATTGGCTAAACCTAATCACTTTTATACAGTTGATCAGCCATTTTGAATTCCACTCCTACCCACTTATCTTCCACAGGCTTTTCTACAGTGTAAGTGTACTGGAGCGTAAGTGCATGAGGATAGGATGTTTGCAGTTTGGGTAGGCGAAGGGGAAACATGCTTAACTGGTACCACTGAGGAATGAACACTGGGTATCTGAGGTTCGCTGTTTGCGGATAGAGTGCTACAACTAAACTCCATGGTTGTTGGTGTAGGCTCCTTTTGTTTGGTTTCTCTGTGAGGGCTCGGGGATGTTGGTGTGGGGTTCCTCGCCCTGTGACAGATACATTATAGATTTAGACATTACCGGTTCCATGTGAGCTGGAAACTTTGTTCTTGTAAAAGGGCAGAGTTATCCAGTATGTCACTTCCCAAAAGAGCTAGATGGCCTGATTATTGACACAAGGAAGACAATGGGCCTCATTATGACTGTTGCGGTAAGGCAACAACGGCGCCGGTAGTGCTACCAGGGCCGTTGTTGCCATGCCGCAACATTACGAGTTTGCTTGCGTGTGCCGCTCTGGACGCCTGGTCATACCAGGCATGCAGAGCGGCACCCGCGAGCCGACCAGGATGGTAGCAATGGTACCATTATGAATGGAACCGCTGCTACCATCCTCCCCATTCCCATTGAGCCCCATTGGGGCTCAAATGGGAATGGGGACATGCCGGCTCCGGGTCCAGCAAAAGAGAAATTACCGGGCCCTCCAAAGTCGGAATGGCCTGGTAATTCCCCTTCGGCGGGACCCGGATCCAGACCCGAGTTTGGGGGTAGCCATGCTCTGATTAAGGGCATGGCTACCTCCAACCTCGTAATGAGGCCCAATGTGTTACTACTATTAGTCATGTTCATATTCTTTGATACTGGAGGAGAATCCTTCACAGGGATACAGTCCTTAAGTCTCCCATGAACTTCCCCTACCACAAGAGGTGTGGTATATAGGGGGAACCAACAGATCCTCCTCATGCCACCCCAGGCCCATCATTATCTACAAGGTTGGGGAGCCACCGGGTTCCATGATCACACTGAAATAAGGCCCAGAGCTAGGCACGGACACTTACCACATCGGTTGGCATACATTCTCTCACCAGCCCTTGCTAAAAGAAAACATTGAATGGCTGCCAAACTATACTGCACATTTAATAGAGAAGGGCAGCAAGGAACATTCTAAAACACTCTAGGCTCCTATCTGCCCATTCAATGAATTACGGATAGCATCGTAACGGCTGCTTTTTTAAAGTACTGTACGCCTTCCCTGGCCGGTGCTTTAAATAAGGAATGAGGAGACCAGAACGTCAAAGACAAAGAGAGGACCAGAAAACACTTGGCCGGACCTGAGAACATTGCTTCAGAAACATAGAATGACCTGCCACTCACCACGTTTGGTCACCTTGCCCCAGCCGGTGACGCTGCACGGTGTGCCATCCTTAAACTGCGTGGTGGCATTTGGGACCCGTATGGGGCTGACATCATCAGTTCTGTTGCTGATTGGGGTCGCCAGCTGCACCAGTGAGAGATCATAGCCAGCGATCTGCATTGTGTAGGAGTCGTGCCTGATGACCTTCTTGATGCCAACCCTTGTGCTGTCGTCGGGTGGTTTCCATCGGGCCAGCACCACTGACCACTGGCTGACGTCAGACAAGCTGTAACGGAAGAGGGGAATAGAGTTCACTTCCTGTTTCGGGATATGGAGGCCACTGAAAGTTAAGAGCTCCAGGGAGACCACTTTGTCCTCTCTGTGTTTTCTTTCTCCAAATACATTTATCATTTTATAATTAAAGGTTAACAATACTGCGAGTCACATCGTTACACGGTGTGCCAAAGAAATTCTAGAGCATCCTTTCTGTATCACACCCAGTTCCACTTTGTTAGAAATATTTCCCTTACAAATCCAATATCTCACTACGTCACACTCAGCAAGCAAGAAAAAAGGGTACATGGCAAAGACACACAGGTAACAACTCTCTAGACAAGAAAGATGGGGAGTGGGAAATGTACGAACGCACGCAAGGTTGGAGGAAGAAACATGAGGAAATCAGGGCTAGCTGGGGAAGACCAGGGCCAGCGCTATCACTAGCCATGGTTAGGCGCTTGCCTATATGTGGAAATGTTAGAGCGGCAAAATGTTGCTTTAACACCTCCACACTAATTGTATATTAATCAGGCTGAGGCTGGCTGCAGCAGCAGCAGACCAGGCGTCATCGCCACACCGGGAAGGTTGGGGTCGGGTCAGAGTCACGAGTTCCATGGGCGTGGCAGCGCTGCACGGTCCGGCACCTGCGCATTTGCACTCCACGTGGCAGCCCATAAACGAAGCACCATACCATACGTGCCCCCTTGAGTCTTGACCGATCGTCGTGATGGTCATGATGTGAGACTATCGGGGAATGCTGCAGTGCACTGTGTAACTTGGCTGAGCTCCCGGCCCTGAGCCTGTTAACTTATTGGTCCACCATTTGGGGATTCGGAATATAGCTTTTCAATGCATCCAGGGGAGTTGGAGGCACAACATTCACGGAATGCCCCACGTGGAAATAAATACAGGATGTTTACTGAGACCCTGGAATGCGGCAATCCCAGTGTACCTGCAGGTTGCAGAGTCTTCCTGAATCTCGGACATTGTTTTAGTGATAACATCAAATGCGAGGAGACACTTGTGCCCATTTGAGCTTGGAGTCCATTGACTACCTAAGGCCATGCTAATCCCTATGGCCAGCCATTCCCACCCACTTCCTGCCCAAAATACATCCACCCCTGGGATGTCTTTGAGCTCGCTTTACTCAAGCCATTTGCTCCATATCACCCGAGGTCATCTCAGAGTCAGCCCTCTGCCCCATCACGGCCCCATCAGTCAGACTGCACCAACGGCAAAAGATGTTTTGAGTAAGTGCAGTTCCTTACTGCTCATTCACAGCTCTGCTCGAGTACGTCACTTTGAAATACAGTGGTTGCTTAAAAAAGAAAAGGGGGAGTTGGGGGCAGTGAGAAGTGCCGGCTCATCACACTTCCTCTAGTACTGGAGTGCTAGGTAACCTATTTAAGGGAACATCATGACACTAATTTATTTATTTTTACTTATTTTATTGTTCATTTATACACCACTTATACACAGGTGGAGTGCTTCAAAGCGCTTCAAGGCAGGAAGGGAACAAGGAAATACAGTAATCACTCTTAGGCCTTGAAGTTTCCGAGTGATTGACAGAAAAACTAGCATAGACGGCCTGACAGCATTTCACCTAGTGCAAGTGTACAAAGTGTTACAGTAGCAACCAAGCTAGGGAGAAGGGATACAAAAGGGAGGGAGGGACAGGACGGTATGCAGTGATTATCATGAATACCAAACTAACTAATACTATTATAACAAACCTAAAATAACAAATTCCAAAATATTGAATTTGGAAAAAAACTACAAAAGTGGTTGGGGGGATAGTGGTTTTGGGGGTGGGGTAAAAAAGTATTACGAACAAAAAAATGGGGTGGGGGGTTTGGGCCAGAACCCCCCAAAAACAACGATAAAGGAATTTGTTATTTAGGAATTCGTTATTATGGTATTCGTTATAATGGTATTAGTTATTTTGAATTTGTTACAATTACATGTAACCGAGAGGACAGACAAACTAGTCCTGGTACATTTAGGTCATGCATGTGCACATACGGAGGTGCGAGGAAGGGAGGTCTGGGGGAACAAATGAGTCCAGTCCAGCAGGGCCCTGGGTTAAGTGCAGAGAGGTTGCCCCGCTCATGGAGTGTGATCTGAAAGTGCAGTAATGTTTAACATAGTGCAATGGCCCAGAGGCAAGTGCAAAAGACTGGCAGGGAAGCCTGGGACCTGTAAGGCTCTGGAGGTGAATCATGCAACCAGTCAGCAAAACTGAACAGAGTTAGGGAGGAGAAGGAGGGTGGACAGAAAAAAACAGAGATTAGCAGGGGAGAGCCAGAGAGAAGGAGGAAGAGAAGAGGAAGGTCTTGAGGAGTTTCCGGAACTTAAGGTGCTCCGGCTCAAGACGGAGAGAGGTAGCGAGGCTGTTCCAGAGGGAGGCACCTGCAGAGGCTAGAGATCTGTGAAAGTGGCTCACACGCAGAGAGTTGGAGGACGAGTGGAGGACTCTAGAGGGACAGTATTTAGGAAGAGAGCGTTGTAGATGGTGCAGGCCCCGGCCTCAGAAAGCCTTGCAGATTATGCAGAGGGTCTTGAACTTGATCCTTGCAGCCACAGGGAGCCAGTGGAGGGATTTCAGCGCCGGAGAGATGCGGTCCCTTGGCTTGAGGCCAAGGATAAGTCTTGCAGTTCTGTTCTGGATGAGTTGCAGAGGACAGAGAGTAGAGGTAGGAAGATTGAGAAAGACATAGTCCAGCCTAGAGAGAATCAGGGCTTGCAGGGTGGTGAGTCTCTGGGGGAAAGTGAGAAAAGGCAGAATACCTCTCAGGAGGTTCAGTTGGTAGTGAGACTTTTTGGAGATGTCTGAGATGTGAGGAGAAGGAGAAATGACCCCTAGAATGTTTGCTTTTGCCTCATTGGTAGGTAAGGGCGCATGGCTTAGGGAGGTCGGCCAGTGTGAGAGTCGGAAAGCGGGAGCAGGGCTCCCAATGAGTATGATCTCTGTCTTACTGGCATTCAGGCAAAGATCGTTAGCAGCAAACCAAGACTGACCTGCAGATAGACAGTCAGGAATGAGCGAGGAGGCGGCCAAGGGCAGCCTGAAAGAGAGAGGCGTGTCATCCGCATACCACTGAAAGTTAGAGCTAAAGGTAGAGATCCTGTGGACCAAGGGGGCCATATATATATAAAAAAAACCAGGGGGATAGGTTAGATCCCTGGGGGACACCACATGTAGAGAGAGTAATAGAGAAGATAAAGGACCCAAGTTCCACTTGGGAGGGCCAGTCACAGAAAAAGGAGGTGAGCCACGCCAGGGCCTGATCTGTGATGGCCAGGGTATCAAAGAGCCAGGTGACCAGGATGTTGTGGTTTACCATATCGAAAGCAGAAGAGAGGTTGAGAAGAATGAGGACAGAAGGAGAGTTAGAGTCAAGATTTGAGAACAGATCTTCACAGGTGTTTAGAAGAGCAGTTTCCGTGCCTCTGGATGCTCTAAAGCCAGACTATTGGTCACAGAGACAACCAACAGATTCAGTGTGGAGGGTAAGTTGAGTGATAGCAAAACAAAAGAAAGCCAGACTTTACTTTATCATCCAGCATCAGTCATCAATAAAAGCAAAGCCTGCTGTGTGCATCACTGTGTACAATAAGTGTCACACTGACACAAACGCTCCATGCACTGTGAAAGAGTCCCTTTGAATAATAACTCTGCACAAGCGATTATCTCTTGGCTGCTGTTCCTGGCCATCTCTCAATCTGCCATCACCCGCTGCGAGCATGTGTGCAGCTGACACACAACTGCATCCAAGAGCCTTCACAAGGCAGCCAGCCTGCCTGGATACAGTGTACCAGCGACATGCTAGCGCTCTTGCAGTTTAATGTGAAGAAAGTGCATTGGAATCCATACACAGCAGAAGACGTGAGCAATGTGTTAGGTGAAGGTAATGTAATGGGTTGCAGCAATCAGTAACAAAATGGTGACTTTGGTTGAGAACAGTTAGCACTTGGAATGATCGTGGTGGGGGGCACCAATCTGACAGTTTGCCTAGGGTGGCAAAATTCCTTGGACCGGCCCTGGGGAAGACCAGTTCATACTGTTTACTAGAGTCTCTCGCCTGCATGTAGCTCACTCTTTCCAAGCTTCGCCGTAATTCTCAATGTGGTCTCTCTTTAACACAGATCATCATTCCAGTGTTGCCAGCCTTAGCACATTAGCTAGCCAAGACTCCACATTGGGTTTGCACCTCCTCTTCCATAATTACAAGACATTTGACACATGTCACTGCTCTAAGGATCTATTTCACAGGTTTACATTCCCCTGACTGCAAGAAGTATGTTGAACCAAGTGTGGCTATTTTAACCTCCACTTCCAAAACCTACCAGTTGCCATGTTGATATTCCACAAGACTCGGTGCACGTAGTTGCTCACTTGGTTGCACCCGATCTCTGATCTTAAGCTGTCATCACACAAAGTATTATATTGATTAGGGAAAGAAAGTGCCATTGCAGTAATAAATGCTGTGTTGAAAGGACTGTTCCTCCTTCAATGCATGCAATGTATGCCTCCAGCCCCTATAGATAAACAACACTCCTTTTGCTTCTAGATCCTAAGTTCACATTTAATAATAACCAAAATAAAAAAAGTCAAACAGAAACAGTGGTTGTGGAGTGTGCAATTGACTGGGGCAGTGTAGTACAAAGACAGTAGGCAAGTAACTGAGATGAAGATGAAAACAAGCAGGTTAAGACTACAGCACATTGGGGACAGCATGCTCCGTGCTATTTTATTTATTTTAGAGTGCGTCTATAGCGCTTTATTCAAAAGTTCTTTATAATGATTACATGAATTCTGTACATAAGGGATGATATGATGTATACAAATTTCTCAGAGTGGAAGCAGGCATAAAAGAGGAAATTTAAACGAAACACCGGGGTACGGTCGCCCAAAAAACACTGTAAATAGAAAAGGAGCTTGAGATGAATTAACAACCCAACATCATGAATAAAAGCTATTGTCACTCTCCTTTTAAAAAAAAAATCTAACCTCGACCCTGAGAATCTCCAGAAGTATCGACCAATAGCCGGCCTTCCTTGGCCGGGTAAAGTATTGGAGAAGATTGTCACATCTCAATTGCAGTGTTATTACGAGAGAGGGCTCCTGTTGGATCGCTCTGCGGTGTTTGATATGGTGGATCACCGTATCTTACTTAATCGTTTCAGAGATCAGAAATGTCTAGGAACCAGTCATTAAATGGTTCTGTTGATTCCTAACTGACTGGCAGCAACAGGCGAGAATGGTAGGGTTGATTTCAGACCCCCTTGCTCAGAGCTGTGGAGTCCCTCAAGGATCCTCACTTTTTAATCTGTATCTGCATCCTCTTATGGACATTTTGAGGCGACACAAGGTCAACTTCCACTCCTACGCTGATGACACACAGGTGTTCATCAAACTAGATAGTATGGATGAGTCGTTTTTGAGAGTCAAGCAGTGCTTATATGAGGTCAGTGGTTGGATGGCCTCCAACTGGCTTCAAATCAACGCAAAAAAAACAGAAGTAGCATTCTTTGGCCCCAAACATCTCCTTGACCCTATAACACGCCCTCATCCACCATGTTTACTGGGCACAGTATTGTCATTTCCCACTAAAGTGAAGAACCTAATATGTATCTGGCAGGAGGACTTGAGCAGTGAAGCTCAGGTGGGTGCCAAGGTACAGTCTGTGTATTATACTCTGCATCTCTTGTGACAAGCACTCCCGTTTGTCACTGCGGATGATCTTGCAGTAGTGGTGGAAGCTCTGGTGAATTCCCAACTTGATTACTGCAATGCCTTTCTTGCAGGTATTCCATCTAAGCAATGCCAGCGATCGCAAAGAGCGCAAAATGCTGCAGTAAGACTCATATTTAGAGTGAGGAAGTCCTCTCCTATTTCAGGGCTTCGGCAATCTCTTCACTGGCTTACCATAAAGGACAGAGTCGACTTTAAAGTCCTCTGTTTAATCTTTAAATGTCTAAATAACCTCACTTTCTCATACTTATCAAACAAAATCTGCAAGTGTTTACCCACACGCCGGTTGCGCTCTGGGGACAAATTGTTGTAGGTAGTTCCACCTTCTGTTTGCATCTTCAGAGGTGACCAAAGATTTGGAGTGTACGGTCCCAAATTGTGGAACAGTCTGCCGATGGAAATTCATGCTCTGAAATCCCTCCTGCTTTTTCTTAAGGCCTTAAAACCTTACCTGCTCAAGTGATTGACAGGTGGTTATACTATCTCGACTCAGCCCCCGGGCTGCATTTATTGTTGCTGAGCTTGTTTCTGTGATTGCTTCCATTGACATTTCTCCCTATTTGCGATTTTTGTCCAGAGCACGATACAAATAACTCAAAATCAATAAAAAACTAAATAAAAACAATAACTACATAAACATGCAGTCAGGAGAAAAAGTCTAACCAAGAGTTTACAAACTAAATATAGCTAAAATGACAGTAGACAAGAGGGGCTGGGAGGAACTGACACAAGCCCAAATCAAATAAACAGACAGAATATTAACCATCCAGATCCATTTCCACAATTCGCCTGACAGTATCCCAGGATGGAGTCAGTCCTACCAGAATCGCTCCTCACCGCTTTACCAGGATCCAGGTACAGAAACAAGGCAGGAAGACAACAGTCAACGTCAAACCAAGAAAATTCAATCTCTTCGCCTCCCAACATTGGGTACCTGGTGCAAAATGACAGGCCCAGTTTGGGCGTTAGAGGAGTAATCAAGCAGGAGGAGGTCCAGAGGTTCGGAGCACACAGCCAAAGAGTACATACAAACTGTGGGATCCAGCAACAGTAGACAAGTCCACCCAGGCAAAGAAAGGAGACCAGAAAGAACAGTGGACATGGTGTGAGCCACCAGAATTGCCTCACAAGTCCAAGATGGAAAACGGTAATCCATGGACAGCATATGCTGGCAAAAGAACAGCTCAGAAGTCCGCCCCCACCCCTGACGAAACCAAAGGGCACCCAAGACAACACAGACCGTCGCAACCACCATCACGATGCAGAGTGTTTGGAGCCGATGTCAGCAGCAATCCAACTCCATCAGCCACCACCAGCCCAGTACCCCCTTCCTCTTCATCCATGATTTTACAATTACTCAAAAATGTATAATCTGCTTGGGGCAGTGGTGGTCCTGGGAGGAATGTGCACATTAGGAGGGGGATGAGTGGCAGGGTGCTGTTCAGCAGCCTGCAAAATGGCTGCTCCTCTCTAAGCTCTGCAACACCCAAGCTCACCAACACAGCCACAGACCCGTAATCAGGCCTTCTAGTGGGTAAAAGTCACAGCGGATGTGTCCAGGGTGCCAGGGCACGCTATGACAGAGTTGCAGAGTGAAAGAACCACAATAGCCCAGGATATTGGCGCCGAACTTGAAATGGCCTGCACACACCTCTGTCTGTGTCTGATGCAGTGGAGTGGTGGAGGGACGTTGTCGCCGGGGGGAAGAAAACATGGCAAGTGCAGATGCTGGGTCAGGCTCACACCCGACATCAAAAGAAGGGACCTGGTTTATTGTTTCAAAGGCCTGTGGGGCAGAATGGCCTGGTAGCGCAACCCGCAGGCGAAGGCACGGAGCACCAGCACACCCTGCAGACATTCGCCTGCTGGCGTGTATGGGTGCGAAGGTAGCACTCCCCATGAGCCGTGGCAGAGGGAGGGTGGGCAGGCCAGGCAGTGTGGTCCGGTACCTCCACGGGTGCCGGGCTGCCATATCACTGCAGCAGTGAGCAGGAAGAACTGTAAGGGGAGATGGCGGGTGTCCTCAACACACTGCACTTGCCTAATTGAGATAAGTACTACAGAGAAAAAACTGCGGGAGATCAGACCCGGCAAAACACACTCTATAATCTTTCCAGGCTTGCCACTCTTCAGAGGATACCATCTGTGCCGCAGGGGCCCTGCTGCAGTCATTGGGGCAGCCAAAGTATGGGGACAACATGACCAACCCAAGACTGGTAGCTCCAAGCTACATATTGAGACTGTCAGCAAGCACTAGTGGCAACGTGGTATGGGCCAGCAGCTGTAGTCCCCCCCTCTGTACCTTTCACTTCACCCACCGTGGCATGGGCAAAAGGTGCCATGAGCCCCTGACACTGAGCTCCACGAGGGGGAACAGCTGGGTAATTGTGCTGCGGAACCCAGACTGTCTCAGGCTAACTACTGGTGAGGGGACCGGCGACCATTCCGGCGTGAGTGAACTGTGGGTGCCATTAAACGTCCTGGTGGGAGAGAAACACTGTACAGTGGTTACCTGTTTGGGCTGGACCAGACCAGACTGGGTGCTGGATGTGGCTTCCGCCTCTTACTGATCTACAATACGCTCTTTGACTCCTGCGCCATCCCTGGGGTGATTTGAAGCTGCTGACCCCTCGTAGGAAGAACGTCAGAGCTGGGCCTGTGAACCAGGGGGCCTCTACCGAGATTGTGACGAAGGGTAGTGGTGCTACAAAAAAAGAAAGCAACATGGACCACTTCACCAGGCAGGTTACTAAACCTACACAAGACACAGGTAATACCTCTGGCAACAATGCTAAAGCAGCGTCCACTGAGATGCCTGATTTGAGACAGATAATGTACAGCATGCAATCAAGCTTTGCATCTCTGAATGGTAAACTCAATGACAATAAAACCAAAGTTACAGCGCTGAGTGCAAAAGATGGAGCGTGAAAGCACCAGGGTGACCTAAGCGGAGGCCACACTGGGACAGCAGAAGATATTGTGGAATTGAAAGCACAGGTAACTTCCATGCTTAAGCGCGCTCTACAAAGTTGTGATGATCTGGAATCTCGCTCCAGACGCAATAACGTTCGCATGCTGGGACTACTGGAGGGGTTTGGCAAAGGGCTCAGGGAAGTTGCAATAGAAACTCGCCTCAAGGAGTTACTGGGAGAGCCACCATTCTCAACGTCATTCGCAGTGGAGTGTTGCCATAGGTTGCCAGCGGCAAAACCAAGGCCTGGAGCTCCGCCTAGGACGGTGTTAATTCATCTGTTGAACTACCGAGACCACAACCTTATTCTACACCTTCCCAAAGAGAGAAGCCCCCTCCACTATGAATCGTCAACATTCCACATTCACCCAGACTTTTCCACGACGGTCCAGCAAGAATGCAGAATGTTTGCAGGAGTAAAGAAGCTACTAAGAGATCGATCGGTGCAGTATGCAATGTTATTTCAAACATAGCTGAGATTCCAACACCAAAGGAAAACATTCTTCACAATACCAGAGGGAGTAGTCGCGTATATTGAATCAAATATTCCCTCTCCTCGTCACAACAGTGAGAATGCAGAAATGGGTGGCCTGAACACTTAGCTCATGTGACTACCAATATGCTCTACACAGGCACCCAGAAAACATCTAAGAGTATCGTCTACTGAAGGGAAGCCGATATGACCAGGGTTCTACTCCCCACTTTCACAATGACTTGCAGGTTCAGTGATGTGCTACTTTAACATTTTATCCAGTCAATTGGTGGTGTGTGTTGGTAAGGTGGGCAAAAGAAAGTGAACAGGAGGACCCTCTGCATCCCCTCCATGAACTCTGATACCTGTGGACCCAGGCACTGGAGACAGGACAGAGACAGAGGCTGTAAATGGATGCCCCGGCAGTTGGTTCAAAGCAATCTTTAATACAGATTCACAAGACACCAGAAACAGCAGCAATGAGCTCCCAAACTCATTGTGCTTTTATACACTTTTGAGACTGATGCAACATTACATACAATTGCACAATTCAAATCTGGTTGCTCCCTTCAACCAGAAAGAAACCCCTACTTGTCTGTGGTTGGTTGGCTGAACTGTCACTCACCAAGCCCACATGCCTTCACCTTGGCAAGCATTATTTGACTGACACATAATCTGATATGCTTGCGTGAGACTCACCCGGAACTCATTATAAATCCTTTATCGCCTGCCAAAAGCAACCCCATATCTGATTGCTGAAACCTGACAACTTCACTTGGCAGGCTATAATGTGGGAAATTTCAGGAGTTCATCTTATTTGTTGCTAACTAAGCAGCTGCTTGCTAACTAAGCAGCTGCTTGCTCTGATTGGTAGGCTTCCCAGGCCTTTAGCTAGTCTACTATACATCACTGTCTGCATTTCCTGACAAGAAATTCTAAATATACCCCACAAACATACTTGTCTACAGTGAACTGCTGCCAAAGAATATTCCACATCACAATAATTCAGCTATTTTAACATCTGCTTGCAAGACACCATTTTGTATTCGGCATCCATCTTAGAATTCCTCTGAATTTGCTTAGCCTACAGACTCGCTACGCTACCAAACGTTGAACCAATCTACTTTTGTACATCACTTATTATCTGTTCAGTTCTTAGACTACATTTTCGATATTCATGATGTACGTGTAATACCCGAGATACCCTCCATCTTCTGGGTTATTCTAAACCCAAAATTATAATTTGCCCTATATGTACCTTTTGTTTTCAAAAATTACTATAATTCTGATTTTTGAAATAGTGGAACCATTGATCAACCTGGCATGTTACCTGTATTTAGTTTCAGGGGGGAGGGGGGATCTAGGACCTTCTCTACAAGAGGTTCAACAGCTCCCCTATGCAGGTTTGCATTGTTAAAATGGGGTTTGCCTAGTTCAGAGGCCGACCCATGGAGTTGGGGACGGGAGAGACATCATCGCCCTGTTTTTGGGGGGATGAGGGTGGAACCAGTTGGGGTTTGATAAGTTTCAAAAAGTGCTTTGGCAGACAAATGTGGACAGGGCTGTGCACTGATGGAGTGTTGTACTTGCTCTGCTGTGAGGGTGGATGCTGGGTGCAGGTTGGGTACCAAAAAGTGACTCCATGAGGGTGATTAATTTGTTAAACTGGAATGTCATGGGCCTGGGAAAACATATGAAGACCTGACAAATAATAGCATATGTCAAAAGACATAAGATCAATGTTCTATTCCTTCAAGAGACACACGCAATGGCAGCTATCAACCTGCAGATTGCACCCTCCTGGGATCTAAATACATTTATTACAGTGTATTCAACCCAATCCATAGGGGTAATGAGACTGATACATAAAATGCTTACATTTGTTCTTAAGGTGACCCATATCGACCCACACGGGGTACTGGAAGGAGGAGAAGTGCTGCTTGTCAATACCTATGGTCTGAATGTAGATACACATGACTTTTATGATGCTATTGCCTATACCATCTGCACATATCCACAGATCCCGGTAATCCGGGAGGGCAACATGAACTGTATACTAAACCAAGGCCTAGACCATACAGGGGCAGCCCCTAAACCACTAACCACTATCTAAAGCTAGTCACAGTCTTATCGACCATATGGCTATGCTGGAACTGCAGGACATTTGGAGAATAACACACCTGCATGACCACCAATACACGTACTATTCCTCTGTTCACAATATTGCTTCCCGTATTGACCTGATACTGATCCCAATATCGGGTGGGGAGGGTTTCATGATGTGCCATTCTACTTCGCATGCTTTCAGATCACTCCCCAGTCACCATGTCAATCACTTTGGGCGTGGGTACAAAAGCTGCCTCATGGGGGCGCTTCAAGTCAGAAGCCCTTTAAGATGTGGTTTTAAGAATAGACATTGAGGAGGATATGCGTACCTATTTTCTTCACAACAGGCCCAGGAATACATCACACGGTACGCTATGGGAAGCATTCAAGGCTTACATCAGGGGGATGGTGGTCCTTAGATCCATTAGACAGGATTTGGCATCTTGCGAGCTCCAACTAAAAACATTAGAAAAAACACATATGCAGCTAAACTTGACCCTGCAATTATAACTGAGATACCCTCTGCATTAGAACAATTAAGGACCCACGCACATAGGGAGGTTAAATATATTGCAAGACCTGCAGCAGCACGGGACTATGGGGAGGGCAAGTGTCCCAGCAGGACACTAGCCCAACTAGTGCGGGCGGAAAGGGACCCCTCGTATGTAGAAAGGGTTTTGAATGAGCAGGGAGAAAGTAAGCACTCCGATTAAGAGATCTTAGCAGTATTTGAGCGATTTTATGCAACCTTGTACAGGGTGGCCACAATGTGGGACATGTGTCATTGATTCCCTACTAGAAGGGGTACTGCTGTCTAGATTATCAGAGAGTGCTATGGAAGAAATGCATGTCCCGTTCATGGTTGAGGAAATGTTTAAAGTAATTGGGGAACTTCCAAGGGGCAAGGCCCGGGGCCCAATGGCCTAATGACTGAGGTTTATGCAGCATACAGCCCATTATTGGCTCCCCACTTACTGAGGGTGTGGGAAGAGGCGCTGAGTAGCTCAGTTCTACCAAGCACGCTGCGAGAAACCACCATAACAATTCTCCTAAAACCTGGCTAATCAGCCGAGTGTGGGTCATGCAGGCCTCTGTCGTTAATTAATGTGGATACTAAAACATTTGCTAAAATTATTGCAAACAGAATTCTTCCCCTTATGCTGCACTTAGTGCATAATGACCAGCCAGGATTTATGACAGGAAGATCCACAGTGTTGAATATCCGCCGGTTATTTAATGTCATGGCCTGCCTAAAACCCGACAACACAGCAGTAGCCATGGCCTTAGAGGCGCAGAAGGCCTTCGACATGGTCTCCTGGTAGTATATGTTTAATATTTTGGAGAAATGTGGCCTAGGAGAGAATGTGATACAATTTATTAAGCTCTTATACACACGTCCTAGCTAAAGTGCTGGTTTACTCGCAACTATCAAATGCATTACAGTTAGAAAGAGGCACGCTCCAGGGCTGTCTCCTATCCCCTCTTTTATTTGCGCTAGTAATTGAGTCCAAGGCGGACATGGTTCGGGAGCACCACAGGAATAGGGGGATCGGATTGCTTGGCCACATGGACATTATTTCGCTATATGCGGATGATGTTCTACTGTACATTAGGGACCCCAGTGTAAACATAGACCCGATAATAGAGGACATAACAGAGCTCAGGATCTCCTATGGCTTTATGATTAATTATTCAAAATCAGAAATGTTTCCCCACACCAATCAGACAAATAAGCCAACTGGGCTATACTCTCTGAAGAGGTCACCAGATGGGTTTTGGTATTTGGGGATTCAGGTGACTAGAGACTAAAAATCCTTACTAACCCGTATTTATAAAGCGCATGAGACATATGTAGCTTGGAAGATATACCGCTGGCGGTCTGACCCACTTTTGTTGGTAGGTGAGCTGGGACTGGTCAAAATGATACTCCTGCCCAAATTATTATATCTGTTTGCTATTGTGCCCATATGGCAGGGCAATGAGTACTTGCCAAACTTCACAGTACATTAGGGCAGTTCCATTGGCACTCTGGGGCAGTTCGCAAGAAACGGGTTGACATGACATACCCGTATGAGAAAGGTAGATTTACCGCACCCAACTTTGAAGTATACTGGCTTGCGGCCCAAGCACAATTCTCAACGTACTGGCACGGGACAGAGGGTGTGCCTCTGCATGTCTGTCTGGAACACAGGGCTGCCGGCAAGACCGATATTAGAACTCTGGTGTTAGATGGGAAATACTTCGACGACTGTGCCTTTGACCCAGTGCAAACCACACTGCGTGCATTGCGAGGCATATTTGAATGAACAGTGCTGGCGCCCCCGGACTATAAATGGTTGCCAATATAGAAGTTCCCTGGGTTGGGACCCACATGCGATAGCATACTTATGGGGAGATGGGAAGCATTGGGATACCGGGCAATAGGGGACCTGTTCCCAGATGGGACATTTATCACCATGCAGACATGGAAATAGGGGGATAGGAACACCACAACTGACCCCTTACAATTCTACAGAATGCGTGCAGCGGTATCCGGATGGAGGGACAAATACCCAGCGGAATCACCAGATAATGACTTTCTGATGTATATGTTCAATTCTTATAGATGCTGTAGGATAGTGGCGACATGGCATACAATGATAATAGACACTGGTGAGCTGGTACCCTCGACTAGAGATAGATGGGCAGAGGAATTGGAAATTTAAATTACTGATGTTCAATGGTATAAAATATGTTCACTGACAAAACTATATCCCTCAACTCCAGGTTCAAACTCATTCAGTATAAAATACTCAATAGATTATATTACATACACGACAATCTTCAGAGGATATGCCCGAACCAGATTAGTAGATGCCCCCGGTGTAAAAGTGAGGTACTAGTCACCTACACATGCTGTGGAGCTGTGTTATGCTTCAGAATTTACTGGAAATAAGTGCTCGATACACTAGCAGTGATAGCTCACATACTCCCCTAGAGAAGCGATGCTCAGATTGTGAGGGAGCATTCAGGAAAAACGTCTTTTGAACCTTTCCAAACAATGGGTGCATGATTGCTAAACGCTGTAAATTGCAATGTTGGGAGCCAAAACACCAACGCAACAAGAATGGTTTTCCAACATGATCTGGGCAGAAGATTGTGAGAAATTATATATGTCCACCTTGTCAAGTATGTCTAGGCCTAGGGGCACATGGTGTGAGTTTCGTGCTTACCCAAGTGACTTGCAGAGGGAGCAGCCGGCGCCAGACTGATGAGAATGATAATACTAGCAGGGAGAAATACTAGCAGGGATATTTAACGTTGCAGAATGGGGGGAACAATTGTATTACATACTGTGAGGAAGGTTGCCCTTTCTTTTGTACTCCAGTGCAAGAATACTCTGCTTTGCCTTATCGATTTATGTTTCTATCTGCCAAGCACAAGTAAAATACAGTTTAAAAAAAAGGGGTGTCGATGAGTGGACAACTACTCTGTAGTTGTGTCCTTCAAGTAAGGTGCTTGTTAGTAGTTGCCCCAAGGCACCCTGGAGTGGGCTTGTATCTCTGGTAGTGGACAATCTGACGTGACTGGCCCTCCATGAGAGTGGGTGAACACAGGCAGTAGTAGAAGACACAGGGAGCGTGCAGCACTGGGTATGATATGATAGGTTATTTATAACGTGCTTAATACCCAGAGGTTTCTAAGCGCGGACGCGGGGATCGAACCCGTGTTGCTCTGGGTCGTCTTGCTTCCAAGGCAAGAGCGTTGCCCCAGAGCTTTCCTCGCTAGGGTATCAAGCACTTAGTGGGTGAGAATATTTCCCGACCTGTCTAAGCGAATAGGCAGTGATATCCCAACCAAGAAGCTACTAATAGCTTTCTCTGAGGAACCACCACAGACATTGCGTTTTGGCAATGCTCGAACAATGGAACAAGAAATACTATGAAACAAGAAGCCTAAAGAAACTGCTGCAAGTATCCTTATGGAAGTTGGCTATAAGAATGCGTGGCCTGACATCGGGGCGAGAGACATGCGTAAGAGCACAGTTACACGGCCTCATTTCATAGTGGTGGGGAGGTAGAACTAGCCGACGTTCTATCCCTCAGCAGGCCACAGAGGCCAGGAAGTCGAGATGAGGGCAGGCAGATTGCCCATATGACATCCAGACATGTGACGCTGCAAACAACTGCCGACGATGCAATCACGGGGGCGCAAAACTGTGCCCAGAGCCACTAGAGGGCTGGAGGCAACAACATCTAATCTTTTGCTTTAAAGACCTAACACACAGGAACAACAACTCATATAAAAGAACTATAGTTAAAGCATTGTCGGACGTCTCGGAAGTTAAGGATTGTTCTTTAAATTGTTCCCGATTGTGTGCATACCTTCGGATTGCATGTCCTGCAAAGGATGCAACATAGTTCTGCTTAACAAACCAGCATTTTCAATTTTCATTTATCATACATTAAAGGGAAGCACTGGCAATGCTAGCTATAGAGGTGTACTATGATGTCAAGTTCGATGCATGTCATTTCCATGATACTTGGTATGACCCTATGGAAGGGGTGAGTGAGTTTCACCAAGACCATGGTGCGCAGGTGCTGTAGAATGATGGCACGCCAGTGGCTGACTGTAACCGACCCTTAATGGGCCTTTCGAGACCTGCCCTGGAGCAGTCTCTTAGATGTGCCAGAAAAGTAGCTGTATGGCCTGTCCAACCATGCTTCGGAGAGTGTACCCATGTGCCCTCAAGATCCCTTTCACTAGATATGCCAGGTGTGGATAAGATTCCCCATTCCACTGAGACCCAAATAAATGATCTGAGGAAGTTATAATGGAACACTGACGGATTGGCTAAACATCTGGGCGATTATGGGTGGCTTAACTTTGTCACACCTGTGAAATTATTAGCTTCCAGGAAATATGGGTATAATACAACTTAACCCTGGTGGCTTATACTTCTTATATTGTCCGGTAACTTGGTCTAATTGGTCCGTCCTAGTGGGGGTTTGAGTACAAGCAAAACTCAACACAAACTCTCCCGACCTACAAGGCCTGCACTATTAATTACCAGGCAGTGCTAATATCTTAATATCTAATGTCTATAATCGACCATATGGCCCAAAGGGTATGGATACCTTGAACCAATTGGAGTCCTTGGAAGAGGAGTGGATCCAATTGGGGACCCTTAACCACATTGTGGTAATTATGGGAGGTATAAACCTCCAATTGTATCCACAAAAGGAAATATTTCAATTGGCAGAGGATGAGGAGGATATCATATGGGACATGCTGCAGTCAACACCACTGTTTCATTAAAAAATATATATATTATAATCATGCTGCCCAAAATGCACAATTATATTTCAGAATAGGCCTATAAGCTTGCAATGGCCAGCTGAAACCCAATATTACTCCCTCCCCAACCTATAAGAGTGGTGCGATAACCAGTTACATTGATAATATTTTAATCGATCTCCCGTATTGGAAAAGCATTAAATCTTTAGAAGTCTACCAGAGACTGGAAAGTATTCACAACCTGGTGTGTCTAATTTTGGAAACCAATACTGTGGGGAGTAGGAAACATTACCTGATCTTGTGTAGTTTCGAGGACCAACTCTTAAGAATCCTTACTCAGTTGTAAACGTACATGCAGTTATCTCTTCCGCTATGACACCTTTGTTCACCAAACGGGTGAACTTAGCTGCAACAGGTAGCAAAAGAGGGTTGGTACGATGAGTGAAGGGTGTTAAGGCTAATAACAATAGAGGGGATGATGTGGTGAATAGAATTAGGAAGGAATATAAGGCATTGATGGGTGAAAACAAAAAGACAAAGATATCTTGAGAACTGGGATGTCATTGACAAAGATTCCAACGGTGTTTGGAAAATTGTTGCAAAAGGCATGCAAGCCGTTAGGAATGCTATTCCTTTGCCCATTCCCGAAAAACTATGGTCCCCTCATTTCACTTCTCTTTATAAGGAGAGTAGATCTTGTTTCATCATGGCCCTTGAAGGAAGTTTTAATTGTTTAGTGAGTGGCTTTGATCTTCAAACACCCCTAGAATTTGCCTTACGATACATTCTTACATCGACTCATAAGCAAACTAGGGCAAAGGCCCGGGGCCCAGACCGTATCCGAGTGGATCTCTACATGAGTGAACCTGTGATGTGGGCTCCTTACTTATGGTTATAATTTAACACCATCCTTACAACTGTAATGAAGCCAATAGCATGGCACGCCACAGAAATTGTGCCAATTTTTAAAAAGGGTGACCCTGGCATCCCAGGAAACTATCGACCGATCTCGTTGGATGTCAGTAGTAAGATATTTGGACAAATTCTGCCAACAAAACTGGAAAACTGGGTATTAGATCCATGGATACTGAGCTTTCTGCAAGATGGCTTCTGTAAAGGGGTGAGCACTATCGATTGGGTGTTTAGATTAGATTGTATCCTAAATAAATATGTTACTTTTAATGGCGGTCAAATATACGTGACTTATTGACCTTAAGGCCGCACAGTATCCCAAGGTGTGAACTCTGGCATGCTTTGATAAAAAGAAGGTCCCTTTTCCATTGCTTAAGGCAATTATGGACCTTTATAATAACTCGACAGCTCAGGATCGATGGAGTCTTGTTGGGGAGTGCTCTAAACCCTTTCCCATTGAGAAAGATGTAAGGCAGGGCTGTATTTTGGCCCCTACTCTTTTTTACCTGCTTTTTGATGGGGTGATAACTGAACTACAGGTAAATACTTCTGATGCCCCAGCCTTGGCTGGAGAGAAGAATGGTATCCTAATGTTTGCCGATGACATGGCCCTTATTACTAGTACTGCACCAGGCTTATTTAAGTTGACAGAGCAGTTAAATTTTGTGAACAGCATGGCCTCGAAATTAACAAAGACAAAACTAAAAAGAGGAGATGCAGCGATCTCCAGGTACCACAAACATGCATTAAGCTCACAATAGGAGGAATAAACATTGGGGGAGGTTTTATACTTTGATTACATGGGGATTAGAATCTCTGGGGATGGGAAATGGTCAAGACATGTAGATAAAGCAAATGTTTCCTCTGGGAGAAATGGTAATGGAATCTCACGATTCTCAAAAACATTTGGAAATCATATTCTAATCCTTAGAAATGTGTAGACCACAGGCGATAGCACGATAGCAACTGATACTTATGGTGCTGAGATTTGGGGCCTTTGTAAGATTAAACCTATAACGACAACTAAAAAAAACATTTAAAAAGTCTACTGTGGCTGCCAAAAAACACTCCTAATGTCCCATTTTATTTCGAACGTGGCCAAATGCCCATACTTGACCATGTGGATTTGCAGCTATTGCTCTTGTGGGTGTGTATTTGGTCTGGTGATACTGATTCCAAGTATAGATTAGCCCTAAGAGATATCCTAACCTATCAGAATGTCCAAATTATTCCATGGTTTAAAGATTAATTAGGCTTGTTAACCCTGCAACACTTTTGAGTCAACCAGGATGGCATTTAGAAAAACAGCAAGCAGGAGGTTCTGGCTTCTCCCTTAGTTTATACGACAGACAATGCATAAGTAAGTGCCTTTATTTATCAATTGGTTATATTTATTTGTCAATCAAGTGAGGTAACTCTTTGGAAGATTATTTTCGACTTATTGCAAGTCCTACCCAGAGAGCTTTAGCCATAAAGCTTTCTTTGGGCATTTTACCAATTGCCTCAGTTAAGGCCTGGTGGGACAGAGCCCTTTCTGATGGTTGCCCATTCTGTGCCAGGATAACTATGCCGACATTTGCAAGAAATTTTTTTAAATCGCGTCTTGCAAATAGAGGTCTACAGTCCCAGAGCACAGCCGAAAAACAATGTAAATTGGCAAATTCTTAAAATTGAGTTATCTTGGCAAGGCATGATGGAGACGAGAGAAAATCCTCAGCAATTCTAGTTAAATATGTTTTATAGTTTTCAACCACCAATGTTTTTACGATTATTATCTTAACTTATTTATTAATTGTTTATAAACAACCATCACGTCTCCTGAGTCATCTATGCTGACGACATAGTTCTGCTAGACACCACACAAATTGGGCTGCAACGATCACTAGACGGATTTCAAAAGTACTGCAAGAATAACAACCTACTAATAAACACAAAGAAATCAAAGATTATGTCAATCATCAGTGGATGCCCACGAAGCAAAAAAAACTTCAGCTGGTTCTTAAACAATGAAAAAATAGATACTACAAATTCCATCCAATATCTAGGAGTGCAATTCAACATCTCAAAACGTGAATGGAACTGGACCCAAGAGTTGCTAACGCGAATAACAATGTTCGCCTTACAAGGATTGAAACTTCATGCTGCATACGGCAAATTTACGTTAAAACCGGTACTCTCCTTCTACTTACAAAAAGTAGTACCAGCCATAACGTTTGGCAGTGAAGGGGGATGGAACATACCTGCAGACATCTGGTGCAAGTTGGAAGGCAAATTTTGGCGGAAAGTGCTACGATTACCACAGAACCTCTCAATAACAGTGATCCACTATGAACTCGGCATAGAGTCATTATACGGCACAGTGCTGTGGAAGTCTATTTCAGCATGCCGGAAAATGAGAATGGTTCCAGTTGCTGGCCCTTATGAAATCCTACAAAAAAGTTCCAACACTAATATGTCGGATCTAATAAGCATGTGGGAAAAACACACGTGTTTCAACCTACGGGTCGTTCTCAAGGCGCATGTATCATTCCAGTTCAAGTACTGCAAATATGTTGCCAAACCATCATTCAATAGAAAACATGGCATCCATTGCCTTGCAAAACAACAATCCCTTCAATGGGCTCCGGACATCAGTACATCAGTGTCATAATTGTATATATTGAACCTATCAGTCCGGATAGAAACCAGTAATCAATGGGCCAAATCCCCGCAACAATTTGTTGCGGGGATTTGGCCCATTGATTACTGGTTTCTTGTTGCGGGGATTTGGCCCATTGATTATTGGTTTCTATCCGTACTGATAGGTTCTATATATACAATGTTGACACTGATGTACTGATGCCCGGAGCCCATTGAAGGGATTGTTTTTTTGCAAGGCAATGGATGCCATGTTTTCTATTGAATGATGGTTCAGCAACATATTTGCAGTACTTGAACTGGAATGATACATGCGCCTTGGGAACGACCCGTAGGTCGAAACACGTGTCGGGTGTCCAGACTTTGAATAAAATCTACTCTTCTTTAATACATGGGATTTGAAGAGATTTTTCAATCAAGACATACATATTTATAATAATTCTTTGATATTGTTCACAACGTATTGTGTCAACAAGAGCGCATGGTCCCCACCCACAACCCCAAATCTTGTTTGTTTCAACCAGCACTGTTGTTAACAGTGCTGGTTGCTTTAGTGATTTGTCAGCCGGTAGGGGCCTAAACTACAGGCAGGTCAGCCCTTCCGATTGTTTACAGCCCCTAGCGGTAGATTTTGAGTGAGCCGGTCCAGAAAAGGTGCTGGTAACTTTCCAACAACCTTAATGTATTGTTACGCTCACCTGTATCCATGGGGACGCCACCCAGCCCTGGTTGGATGATTTGCACTCTCGAACCCTCTCCCGGTCCCTTGGTAATGCCTCTGGTTAAAGATGGGTCTGCAAAATCGGAGAGCTGGATTCAATACCAGATTGTCTTTATGTGTTCCCACCTCCCTTGGCCTCAACTCCTTCCTCCCCCTTGGGCCTTCTCCTCACCTTAACATTGTAAAAGGTGGATTCTCCGTCCTGCTCCTCGTGGCAGGGGCGCGTAGATGTGGGGGCGAGCAGCGACCAAGTTACTTCACTGGTGCAAGCCCCCCTGTGGGAATCCAGACCTGCTGCGACTCTGTAGGTTTGTTTCTTTACAGTCTTTATATGCAGTTCTTATGTTCCGTTTAGTTAGAATAATAATGTCTTGCTTCTTTCCTTTTAGGTATGGAAAGGTATTTTGGTGTTGTCATGCAGTTTGAAGATGAGCATGGGCCGGTAGGCGAAAGCACCTTGTGCGCGATGCTGTCCGGTGAGTAATGCGCGATGCGCATCACTGTTTCGCCTTTTATGTTGCTAACCTGTGTCTTTTCTCTCCTTGCAGGTTGCAATGTTCCTCACCGAGTGCCGTAATGTTCCAGCACTGATACTGACCAGGAGATGACTACCCAGGTAAGAATTGTGTGGCTTTCTTCATTCAGTAGGAAACATGAGTAAACGCTTACTAATGCTGTCTTTCTTTCTCCTCTTTCCAGGTTATGGTATTCGAGGATGCATGCGGTGCCGGATGATGGAGTTTGTACCTTCAGGTGAGTGAACTGAAGTCAGCGATGGATTGAAGACAGGATACTGTTCCAGGTAAGTTTCGTAGTGTTCTTTCTCTCTCCCTGCAGGTCCTTGGTTTCAGGTAAACTGGCATCAAAGAACTGGACACGGTGAGCGTTACGCTGCCCACAGCAGAATAACACAATGCATGTTCTGCTGTTTGGGTGTGGTTTAAATAGTCTCAGGTAAAGTAGTCCAGGTAAAATAGTCCCAGGCCTGCCACACCCAAAGTAGTCCCAGGTCTGCCACACCCAAAAGACTAGACCGCATAGCTCAGTTCCTTGTAACTGAGCCATATGTGTGCCTCCATGTTGGCTGAACCCCCCCTCCCCAAGTTAAATAGTCCCAAGTAAATAGTCCCATTCTAATGTTGGTTTTCATGATGGTTATGAGCCTGGCGCCAAAAGGGCCAGGACTGACTCCAAGAGAGTCTTGGATGAGGTTTTAAGGCCTTTGACCTGGCTCTAATTGGAAGGCTGACTTGCCAGTGAGGACCAGGGGCAAGGGGCATGACATGTATTTGTTAATGTGTGCTGTTTTGGTTCTAAACAAGCTGATCAACATAGCATTCTATCTAAACCACATTGCATGCTTATTCCAGCATTCTTTGAAGATTTAACGAATTCTCAAAACATTTTCAGTGTAAATAAAAATGCTTGTAGCCTCAGAAGCTCACTTTTGATTTTCACTCAAAACCGCTTTGGTTCTCACAGTGTCTAAGAATCAGGAAACTATTACAGTGTGCCCCTCTCCCAAATCACGTATTAATTAATGCTAACAGTTTCTATAGACTGCATTTTGGAAACAATAAACTAAACAGCTCTACATTTTTGCGGATGGTTCAGCTTTATCCATAACCAATTGCTTTAGCTGGTTGCATTTTCATCTCGCCAGGTCTCGTCTCCGGCTCACTTTTAGCTGGCTCCCGCTGCCTGCCTGATATGCCATTTTGCAAGTCAACACGCTTTGCCCACAAGCATGTATGTCTATTGCTCACTCCATCCCTCATGGCTGTATTTATATTAAAATTGTGGTCCAATTGCAAGAAATGTGAACCTAAACGGTAACTGTGATGTACAAGATTATAATTATTTAGCCTCTGCCAATGTGAGTAACTGTCCATGAACTGGGCAGTTAGTTTCAGTTTTAGTTTTGGCTATTAGGTGGTGCTGAAAACGCTACCATTAAGCCAAAACTATTGTCATTAAAATAAGAGCTTTAACATAAGAGCTTTAAATAGGGGCTTTGAAAGAGGGTCTGTAATTCTTTTCAATGGAGATGACATATGAGATGACATATGAGGATGGATATATAGGCTTTTTCGTGTTGTTTGTCCACCCATTAAACGGCCATCTCCAAGTCAAATCTATATGATTTTCCACCCACCCCCACGCAAAACCACACCGCATTTGCACCCTTTGCCTGCATTTGTATTGTGTGCTGAATTTGGCAGCCATTTTTACTTCCAAAATGGCACCTGCCATATGTTAATGTTTCTAAAAAGTTATTTGACTTGTTTTTACTAGATCGTTTAAGTTATGTACTATATATTTGTTTTTGTAAAAATAAACAAGTTACTGTTATAGATAAGTTTTGTTGCAAAATGCCTCTGAAAATTTCCATGCTCCTATTTGTGGGTGTTGGTCCATTGTTTTCGGATGTAAGCAGTACTTGAGTATGTTTTCATTGGATATGGAGTTTGTTCCTGTTTGCACAAGGTAGCCATTTTTTACAGATTGGAAGAGAGTGGCAAGGCTATTTGTTTCTCTGAAGTTTTATTTGTATTATTTTGTTTATTGTTTTTTTGTGTAAATATAACTTATCCAGGCTGGCTGTGTAGTGCTTTCATGCACTGAAATAAAGGATCCTACCACACCGAATTGTCGAACTCCACAAGTGTTTATGGTTCACAAACGTGTATGTTTATCTTTGCTACTTTTCGTTGTTCGAATGCCTTTTAATAAAATCTAAGTGGACAGCATTTGTGTGGCAATAGTTCTCCTCCTCCAGGAAGTCGCGGAACTGAGAGAATCTGCACCCATCTTTCAACCGCAATTCTGCATTTCCCAATTCCTGCTTGCGCTCTCACCAGTGTACGCCTCCAGTCTTGCATAATCTCCATCATGTGTGTGAGTAGATTAAAGGCAGATCCATATGAAACATTTGGCAGAATGGATGTAAAAACGGCCGGCAGCCTCAACAAAACAGCCTTTTTCTGTTCCCTAAATGATACCTTTGTCTACGAGTCAAGCAATGTGGAGTCATTTGCAAGGCTGTGCACCACAAGCTCCTCTCTACTTCTGAAACGGTGCATGTATTCGCTCAACATTTTTCTTTAAATCGCATGTGAAATCAGAGTGCTGTGTTTTACTGTCGAATTCACCTCAGCTGGTGGGTGTAATGCCACTGCATTTTTTAGATGCTGGAGTTCTGCTCTTGTCCGAGTCCTGCATCGGTTTATGGCTTGAAGCCTCTGCTCACCTTGCCTTGCTTTGTGGTACCACATGCCATAATTATGGTATCAATAACCAGACAGGTTTTTAAGTGGTAAAAGCAGAACCGGGATTTCTGCTGTCACCCTAAGCACAGATAAGAAAATTGCAAGGGAGCCCAAGTGTGTGGCTTGTCACCCATGTCCTCATAAAATAAATAACCCCTGCATTTGTCCATTTTGCCCTTATTGCCAATTATTCCTTTGCGCATGTTCCTTCGCTGCACTTTATTACCTTCCCAGAAATAAATTGGCATGACACAGTATTTTCCAATGGCAAACTTGGCCGCAGTTTTATTTCCATAACAACAGAATTATTGTACACATTTGTGAACTTCAGTCTGCAAGTGTGGCGCTTGCTCCGTGTCGGATCTCACTTGCTTCCCCCTATACCTTTGTATAGTAGGCCTCCAACCCCCCGACCCTTTGTACCTGAGCCTATCCTGCCCGTGCAGGTGTCCGTGGGTGGGGAGAGCACTGTTTCTTTTTGGGGGAAGCTGAGCCTTAGTCGTTACTACCAGACGCCCCCGCCGTTAGGCCCCCAAGAGGCGCTGATCCGGAAGAGCGAAGACCCCTTCCGGTTTCCTTCTGGCTCATCCGGAGTCTATCATTTGTGCTTGGTCGCCCAAACACCGCCAACACCGCCTCACACCATCCTGACCGTCCTGCGACAGCGACGTCCAGGTGTCACCCTCCTTCCCTGCCCTTTTGTGGGTGGGTGGAAAACGAAATCCTCCCTCTGGCACGGCGAGTCAGCAGGGTCCCACTGCAAAAGCGAGATGTTTCTGCAGTCGGACCCTGCCGATTATAAAGAAGCTCGCCCCGCCCCTTTCCTTTGTTTTGCCCTTCGCAGGCTTTTGGGTTGTTTGACGGCGTTCCGTCCACTGCCCTCCCCTTTCCCAGTGGGAGGGTAACAAGTTGTAGGAGGACAGGTCCCTGCAGCTGTTATCATGCTGCCTCCTCCATTTTTCTTCGGGTTTTTCCCGTCGTCAGCGACATACTCCTCTAGACCATACTTTGTAAAGGTTAACTTTGCGGCCAGCTGCAGAGAATGAATCCGCACACACATGTATGGCTAGAGCTGGAAGGATGTTGTTGTGTCCAGATGCAAGTTGACAGCCAGGTTTCACACTTTACTAAAGCCTTTTTAGTGAACTGAAAGTGTACATGGGGTTTGTCTCACTTATATGACCGCTGGAAGAAAAGGGCCCCCATTCGTTAAGCCCCCCCACACACACACACACCTTTGCGCTGCTGCACGCTGCAATGTCCCGCCTCGCTCAGACTTACAGAGGAATGTGTCAGCTGTCAGGAATAGCAGGGCTGTCTGCTGGCCTCACACCCTCACAACCTCAGTGCTATAAAGTTACTGTCACACGCCTGATCCATACTTAGGAAGCCGTCGTCTGTGCAAAAGGTGACCCGACCTAGAATTGACAAAAGGATTTCCCCCCAGTTTAAGTTTTGCACAATTATTGCTTTAATAGCAAAGTAGTGCAAAAAAATGCAGGGGTTGTCGAATGCGCCCACCGGCTGATGACCGAGGGCTACAGTGACTTTCACCATTCGGTTGCTGCATATTTCGTGTCGCATCCGCGACATAAAATAGGCCCAGGCACTATTAAAGGGGTTCACAATTGCAAATGGCACGTTCATACTTTTCGTGACAAACTATTTCAGTACTACCTAGTAATTGATAGCTCTGAAAAATTGTGAGATTACCTGGGCATATATTAGCAAAGCCAAGCAAATGCCTAATACTTATAGACAAGCAAAAACTGTTGACTTTGCCAATGCTTGTTCTTGAATTGAGACCAAGCTGACCTAACAAGAAAAACACATAGTGGTGGCGCTATGACGAGGACCGTTCGGTTTTACAGATCAATTTAGCTTAGCATTTTAGAATTCTTATGGAACTCCCCGTTTATTACATCTGCCACTGCTATTCATTTCTATTATGCCTAGGTGTGGTCTAACGACTTCTGTCTTCTTTGCCTGCGTAATGTACATCATTTAGACACACATACTTCATAATTCTACATCTGCCGTGCAAGTTACATCATCTTTGCTGGAAGCACGGAATTCAGCCATGCTATCTTGTTTGCTATTATAAACATGGGCCTTGTCACAAGTTAGCCGGTCCGGATTTAACGGTGCCGGTAAAACCACACCAGCACCGTTTTCCGGAACGGATAACTACGAGTTCTGTGGCCGTGTGGCGTCACACCCGCCAGGTCTGACCTGGCAGGCGTAACGCCCCCGGCTGCAGACGGACACGGAAACACTGGCACCATTACCGCATGGCGCCAGTGTTTCCGCGGTCCGCATTCCCGTGGAGTCCTGTGGGTCCTGTGGGACTCCACGGGAATGGGGATTAACGGAATGCCGGCGCCGGAATTACCAGACCACCGGGGCTTTAATGCCCCGGTAATTCCAGCACCGGTAGTCCCAATTGTCTCCTACTCAGCATTGATTAACCAAAACAAGGCATTTGTATAGTGTGTGCAGAACTCTGCTTATATGCTTTCAAAATGTGCTCTCTATAAAAACATGTAGTTTTGCAAGCTATCCTTGTTCCCTGTAGTTGTGTGCTATTCTGAATATTTAATAGAATGTGCATTTGTGATTCCCAGCATTATTTACAGTTAATGTGCACCTCTTTGAATTGCATTCACAAGGCTTCCAAGTGCATAAGGTGCTTCTGTCAGATATATGCACATGTCTTGCTTGGTCCTGTGTGATTCACAACAGATCATTCCTAAATGATTATACACGCAAGAAAATGCAGTCTCAGATGTGGGTCCCTGGCATGGAGTGCATAGAGACCCAAGCTGCATCCCAAGGATGATGCCCAATTGGAATGAAACATTTCTTGGGTTACTTGTGGTCTTGTGCAGAAGAGAGGTGTCCTAGCTGTTCACGCAGTATTACCCCTTTTGGGATGGGACAATGCCTAATTTGCATACAGGCTTTCCACTTCTGTAACGGCAAGGCAGAACCTCCCAACGGACACTTTTTTGTTTCGCTGAAGTCATCCCGGGTGGGACGAGTATGCCCAGGCATGAGTCCCTAGTCTTTGGTATTTGTAGTTATTTGAAAACAGGGTGTCATGTTGAACAGAAATGACTTCGAGAGTACCAATGACTAAGAGAAGGGGCATGCTTGTATTAAATGGTGTATACCGAGTGTGGAGGGGTAAGAATAGGAACATAAACCAGAGAGAGAGACTGAAACCAGAGAGAGAGACTGAACGACATAACAAGTGTTATAACATTGAGAACCTGGGGGTAGGTATTTACATATTTACACATTGAATGGAGTAGTCTGAGGTCAGAGTACAGGAGAGGTGAGTTGGACCGTTAGTTTGGATTTATTTTTTTACTGGATATTTGTAAGGCACCTATCCAACAAATGGTGTTTGAAGGTGCAAGAAGACAAAAAGGGCGGCATGGAGAAAGATAACAATTGGTCCTACTAGGCCTTGTGACATTCGGATCGTGCAAGCGCAGTAACAAGAAGTGCGAGGGAGGGGGGGGAGTGCCGATCTGTGTGAAATGTGAAGTGCTAGGTTCAGAAGGGAAGTGAAGGGTATTGCGGAGAGAGTGCAAGTGAAGAGGGGAGGAGGGAGGAAGAGGACCACTGGGGGTAGGTGAGTGATAAGGGGAGGCCAGGAAGACAAGTGCTGGGGATTGCACGGGTTGAAGGGGTGAGGGTCCATATGCTAAGAGCGAGGTGGGGGGTGGACTGTGCAGGGAGGCCTGGTGCCCTGTAACACTCAGAGGGAACCAAGTAGTCAATCACTGTGGCAGAAGGGGGTGTGTTAGCAGCGGTGGTGGAGATGGAAGGAAGCTTCCGGAACTTAAGGAGATCCGACTCGAGCCTGGGAGGGGCAGGGAGACCATTCCAGAGGGAGGCTCCTGCAGAGAAGAGAGACCTACCCTCCACTCTCTGTTTAGAGAGGTTTGTTAACATTGCCAACCAATCTAAAATGTCAAGCTTAACCTCGTACAAACCCACAATTTCTTTAGGCATACAGGGTCTCTTAGGACTGGAAGACCTAGAAGACTCTGGGAGAGAAGCATTTTCAAGAGACAATCTTTTCATTTCAAGTTCATGATTCATTGACTCCATTTCTCCGAGTTTACGTTCTTGGTGTTTTTGTTCCATTTGAGCATTTAAACGTTTGAATTCCAGTTCAAGCCCCATTTTCTCTAGAGCAATGAATTCAGGACTGAGTGTAGGACCTGTCGGGGACCCAGTGGACAAGGGTTGAGGTTGCTGAGCAGGCAAGGGGCCAGGGAGGCCTACATTAATAGACACATCTTCCTCTTCCAACTCATCATTAATAGACATAACATCATCCTCAATACTTTTGCTAGAGAGTCAGGTATTTCAGACCCACTCCCTAGACTCTGAGTCTTTAACAACTTTTCAACTAATTCAATCTTTTTGCCTTTGGCAGAAAGTTTCCTTTCTTTACACACGTTTCTTAAATAATCAGCAGTGTAACTCAGGAGGGTCTCCTGACTGTGGCTTTCAATATAATACATGATTATTGTTGCTTTTTAGTGATGTTAGCCTTGTGGTTAGTTGATCCAAGGTGATAGCAGCACTCTAAGTGTAACTACTATACTTTAATCCCATCCCTGCCACCAGTGTTAGGCAGAATTATATGCAGTACCCTTTGGGAACACTACACACAATTAAGACTACAATTGACAGTACGATTTCACATTTTGTACAAGCCTGTACTACACAGTTATAGTGGTAGCAGTAGCGGAGCGGCCAGACTTATCTCAAGAATAAGTGAGCAGTACAAATAGTTACACAAAAGACAGCAATTACTATGATTCAGGCAAACACTGACTCAAGGTTTCTAAGTAAAAGAATACATATTTATTTACTCAATAGTTGTATAACATTTCACTATTCTAAGCAAGTCAAAAATCACAATCATACATATACCACACCACTTCCCTTAAATTCCAGACAACTTAAGCTTACAAAACGATGTGGGAGAAAAATGGCACTCCAGCAATTTAAAAGGGAGGGAAAGACAATGATATTAAAAAATAGGCAAAACCAACAGGTAAATATTCTGAGCAGTTGAACACCAAGAGAAGCTACATTGAGGAGATCAGCTAGAAAAAGCTTTGGGCCAAAGTCAATAGGTCAAAAGTCTTTTGCTCAAGATCACACAGTCCAGGGTACTTCGCGGTAAAGTTCGTGGCACAGATTCCGGACGAGGTTGGTCGGTAGAAAAGATAGTTCGAAGAGAAGGAGAAGCCCTCGGATTGGAGAAAGATTTCAAACACTTTCATCACGGCTGAGCGAAACGCACAACCGGATTTGCACATTACCTTGAAATGGAGAGGGGGCTGTAGCTGAGGCAGACGTTCCTGGTAGTTCCTGCAGGCTCATGGTTCCTGAAGCGACTGTCGGACTGATCAGAAGTAGGAAGACTGGAGGGTCCTGCACTACCCAGGGAAGAAACCAGCAGCAGCGCCAAAGAACGAATAAAAGGTGTGCTCCTTAAAACGCAAGCAAGGTCCGACCTTCCTGGCTATCTGGCCCACTGTATCTCTGTACAGCGAATTCGACCAGAGGAGGGGTCCTGGCTTGTAGTTTGGGCAAACTGGTTGGTCCCACCAGCTCAAGGGAAGAAGTTTTCCTGGAGGATCTCCTTTGTCATCGGATTTGGAGATTTGGACCTGCAGCAGGGCTTCACCGGGTGGTTCAGTCGTTGTAGGGGGTCCTCTTCTTCCAGTTCCTCATTGGTTATTTCGTTCCGGTGGCGACTCTGCTCTTACAATCCCAGAGACCTGCTTTTTATGCAGTTTTCCCCCATTCATACAGCCTGGCTGTCAATCACACAGCAGGGTGGCTGGCCTGGCAAGGCCAGTCCCCTTAGCCAATCAGACAAGAGTGCGACTTGGGTTACCAAGGCAACCCATGGCAGGGGTCCGAAGATCCCTCCCTCACATCCTGCCTACCTAGACTATCAGGCGCCTTAAGGAGGGCTTCTGTACAGAAGCCCGCGAAAAGACAGCAAACAAAGGACAATGAGCAAAGGAGTCATCCCCGGTTTGGCACGCAGAGAAAAACACGAGAAAGACTTTAACATAAAGAAATGGCGACTAAACGCAGCCGGAGCCAAAATAAAAAATATATGGTCAAGCAGGTTTTATGTTCAAGGCTAATATAATAGCCTAAAACATTACCACGTTATATAAGATAATCACGGTACAAAAGTTAGGGTAGATACCACTGACACCAGCCAAGTCTTAATGTTAAGGGAGCGAAACAAGGCTCCAAGAGGCACAGACAAAAGGGGTAAGAGTTAACCCTTTCTAATATGCCATGTAAGATGGGGTGTACTGGGTCTGTGGTTTGAAGTGACTATATAAAGTTAATGGCAACTTTACCTGTTTCTGGGGGACAGTATTCAGCCCCAGAAAAATGGAGTCAGTGGGAAGTCTCAAGGACAACCCTGTGTCACTGCACTGAAGGTGCTGTGTAACACACACAAAAATTGGTGCACATGGAGTAGGTGAGGCTCCAGTGACCAAGATCACACAGAAAGTAGAAATACACAAAGCAAAACACATGCAAGAGTGGGAAAAAAAGTCTCACACTCTTACCAGGTGGAACAATAAATCCTAGAAATCCAGCAAAGCTGCTGGGGGACTCAGTAGGTAAGGGAAATTAACCTTTTATGAGAATTCTCCCTAACAAGGTTCTATGTCATATTTCTGTATTTTAAAACCCAGAACACAAGAAAGACCGAAATATGACAATCCCCCCTTGCAAGGTGATTCCTTCCCCACCCTCTCCCACTAGTTGTTTCTTAATTAGAGGGTTAAACCCCAAACCTTTTCCCCACCCACCAACCCCTTCCCAGCACAACACACACTTACTACACACACACACACACACACACACACGCGCACACAGCCCCACATTCACTTACCCAACCCTTCTGCGCCTGTCAGCACCTACGCATACTCATGGGCGGCAGGGGCCTGATAGTTCGATTTAGAAAGACTGCTCTGTGCAGTCTTTATAAATCAATCTTTTTTTTGTTTTTTAGAAAAATGATTTTTTGACCTAATATCCTTAGAGAAGCGTCTGATTTGCAGAGAGTTGGAGCTAGAAGACCGAAGGGTGGAAAGGATTGGGGGGGCTCCTATTCTTGCTTGCAGGTGGGGTGTGGGGCTCCTTTTGAGCAATCCTGTTAGATAAAAACAGTTTAAGCCTGGAAAGTTCTTCTAAACCAAAAGTTCCTTCTTTAAATACAAGTCCTTTTTTGTTTAAAGAAAATGTTCCTGATTGACACTCATTGTAGGTTTGCAATTTGCCTGGTATACTCCCCTGCCAGGACTCTTTATGCATTTTGAACTTCCTGGTGCACTCTCCTGGCAGGACTTCACATCCAAGTAGCATATACATTTTACAGTTCTTTTAAGCTTTCCCCACATTTGTATGTACTTCTTATTGGGGTTTGGGTTGGCACTCTGCCCTTTCAATTCGCAAACAATATTCTTATAATTTCACTTTCTGTAACTTCACGATCTTCAAATTGTCTTTGACGCGGTCGCCCAAATGTCCCGGAGGCCCCACTCTGCTTGGGCTGACTCACCGGCTCTGTGCAGCGTCTTCGGTCTTGCTCACGCTCATGCAGCATACGTTTTTCACTTGATTCCCACTCTGGGCACTTCTGACATCTCTCTAGATTCTCTCGTGGATCTGCTCCTTCACGCCAGCTTCTCTTTTGCTCCGTTGATTCTGTCGGACGCCCAGGAATCGTCTCATGGGTTCCTGGTGTCAACACGTCTCGCCTTGCTTGCACCATGTTACTTTCCTTCTTGGCTGCCAAGCTTCTTTGCTCTGCCATACCAGCCCTCGCATCCAACTTCCACACACCGGGCATGACTGCTCCCCGGTAGCTATCTCCTCACATGTGATCCTCCCTTATACAGTTGCTCCCAGGGGCAGGATCAGGTTGAGGCTGCCGTCCCTGACTACATTAGATTCATCCAGGGGGACTATTGTACTGTAGACACACCACCCTTGCCCCATGGGAAAGGTCTTCTCCTAGGGGAGAAGGGAAGACATGCTCAGATTCGTCACAACAGACTATGGATTCAAGAGAGAGGTGGTGTTTACCCGTAAAATATTAACCATGTTTATTTAGATTTCATCACATGACGCACCACAAACAGAATGGCTTCTAGGTGCTCCAGGAGAGATGGAGGTTGAACTGGAAAAAAATGTGAATTCAATAAGAGCCAGTGAAAAACTAAGGATACAAGCACATCTTCAAAGCCTTACGAAAGACCAGAAAATTGGCAAATTGGCCAGTTGTTCAATACATTGACTCACTTAAACATGAAGGCCATTTGTTCAATATATTTAGTGACTCACTTAAACATGAAGAGTCCTGTAGTCTCCGAATCTGGGACGGGAGAAGGCAAGGAAACTCTGATCAGTAGATCTAAAGTTTTAAGAAATGATTTTGGCCTACAAGTAACTAAGGGTCATATTGTTACATGGTTTAAAGATCATGGATACTTAAAAATTACTTACACACAAGGTAGACATTACTAAATGAGGAAACATGCTTGTACTGTAAGAATCTGTTTTACCTTGCTCCGTTGTGAGAGTCGGGAGCTAAAGAGGTATGGCCAACACTGGTACAAACCCACCTTGCCCTCTGAGCAACCCTGAGATGAAGAAAGCCCCTCCTGATTTCTTGGAAGTACACAGTCCAGTGAGTAGAGGAATTCAGAGAAAGTCAGCAGGCAGAAGAATAGGAGAGCAAGTGGGCTGGAACTGTGCGTGGATCCGACTCATATAAGAAGGGCCAGAAGCGATGGCCAGGAGGAGGTGACCAGGATCAGGAAAAACGAAAACAGAAGTGGGAGGAGGGATCCAAGGAAGAGTAGAAGCAAGGCCATAGGAAACAGGGAAGGCAAGAATTTACGGACAAGGAGCATCTGAAGTGGAAGAACCACAATGTTGAGATGCGCTTGCTGGGACATGAACCTGGATGTTATAGAGCCAAGCGCGTAGTGATAGAACAACTAGACCGCAACCCCTGTTGCATCTAGAGTGTGACGTGGCGTCCCGTCCATGATGCCAACAGGCTCCTGCAAAGAACAGTCTTCATTAACAGGGATAATCACCAGAGATGCCACAGGGAGGTCTCCCGGGAAGAAGCTAAAGGACATGCAGACTGCTGTGGTTTGCACTGATAGCAGGTGCTCAAGCAGGCAAACAAAAATAGTGTGTTAGTCTAGCCTAACATTGACCAAATACGTGATACTGTCACCATTGTGTGGGTGTTTAGCTGTAGTGAAAGGAAGAATTATTAACTGATGCAATTTATAATAGTACCTTCTACCACCCCACTAATTTGGGAATTTAAGCTATGATCAGCCCCATACTATATACAGGTGTTTTACCTTATTGACACAGGTAGAGTGAACGGCAAATTAGGAAAGTAGGGCCAGCGGCGTCCTTTCCCCAAAATGCCATGGGTAGTGAAGTGACATCAAATGACACTTGACCTCTGGTGACATCACAGGAAGTGAAGATGGTTGACCCTGTCCCCAAGTGACATCACAGGAAAGGATAGCACACAACCTATCACCCCTTAACAAAAAGATAAGTGTCATCACATAGAATTGTTCCTCAGTACACTAAGAAAAATATGGTTAAGACTGTAATATGATCTACATTTCATACAAAAATGGATCACCATATGTAGCATTAAAATCAGTGTGACTAGGACCATATTACCAAATTACTGTGAATGTAAGCAGACAACCAACACAACAACCTGGACATCACTTGGGTTAAGCTGTAAACCGACAAACCCTCTCACCCCATAAACCTCGGCATGTGTCAGCAAACAAACCTGCTGCAAGACAGTGTCATGTCCTATGATTATGTCTATGGGGACAAGCGCTTAGCTTGTCCCATTTCTCTATCTAGATCGGGTGTCAGCCGATCACGTGATGTGGGCAGAGTTACCACCAAGTAGGCAGTTAGAAGCCGGGGAATAAAGAAGTTACACCTCTACACCTCTGGCTCTGTGTTTTATGTGGCATTCGACTTTATTGTTTACTTACTGACTTCCCTTGCAAGCATTTGGAAGTTAACAATGGCGAAGAGGCTTGGCTGTGCCGCGCCTCCAATCTCACTTTCAAACTTTGCGCTAGTCACTTCAGAAGCCCATTACTCTGAGCTGCATTGCAGCAGCATCGTGCCTGCCTGCCACACGGACACAGCAGCATCTGCATGCCGCCACCTGCTCCAGTGTTTCACCTGCCTAGTATAACGGCTCCAGAAGGGCATCCGCATCAAAACGAGGAGATTACAAAATCATAAGACGTGTTCCAAGTGACGCCCAGCAGGATCCCATGCACAGGAGAGGTAAGCTGCCGCCTCGCGGCGGGTGCACAACGCTTCTCCAGCCTACAATCTGTGCACAGCAGCCACATTTTACTGAAAACCTGCGCCTAGTTTCCCAGACACGGATCGCTGCATCCACATGCTTTGGGCCTGCACACACAAGGAACTACCTTGTGACCTGTAAGGCCCCACCTCGCTAGCCGGCCTTCGCTGCTAACTGCAACAGTATACAGCACGCCCCTCACGAGTGCACAAGTTTTCTCAGACACAAATCCATCATCGGAATCTCTAACAGAAGGTGAGAGCGCACAACCAGCACGCCCCCTCACCCCGCGGCACGACACTGGCCACTGCCACCATGTTGGAAATGAAGGAGTCAGTAGCTCCTCAAGCCCAGTGCCAAGCTCCTCCACGCGTAACCCAGTGGCCAGAGAGGATGGGGGGGGTACAAATCTCTAAAATTACAGGCAATACAGCCATTTGACATTTCTGACACCAGTAGCTTGGCACCCCGGTGGAACAGATGGCTTAAGGAACTCAATATTTACAATGACGCAATGGGGGTAAGGGAGGAAAGGCTCCTCAGAGGAATACTAATGCACACATGCAACATGTAAACTTACACCCGGATACCTTTGGGTTTGGACCTCCATATAAATAAATAAACAAATATAAACAAACTCCTTGGGACCCATCCTAAGAACATTGCATTTGAAATGCCAGAAGGTTCAACTGACACATTTCAAGGCATCATCGATTCATTGAACTGTTTCACTCCTTTAAAAAATGTAGACTATGAACGCCACATATTTCACACATCCACGCAAGACAAGGGAGAAACATTAGGCAACTTCATCATGAGGTTACGCAAAAGAGCAAAATACTGCGACTTTGATCGCTAGTCTACAGATGAAGCATTAAAATCCCAAACAATTTCAGGGTGTAAATCAGCAGAATTTCGAAAGAAACTACTACAAAAAGCAGAACACTAGAAGAAATCCTACTACTCGCAAGGGCGGACATGGCACTATCCATGCAGACAGAATCTCTGAGCAACATTAAGATCACGCAGACAGCCTCCCCGGGATCCCTGTGTCAAGTACGATCATCTGAAAGAAACCAGGATCAAAAGAAATGTTATCGCTGTGGATATAATTTTCCCCACGTGGGCCTGTGCCCCAGCAGTCGGAAACAAGTGCAACAAATGCAGAGGTAAAAACCACTTCCAATCAGTGTGCAAGAACATCAAATACTTCCAAAAAACTGAAAATCATGGGGAAAGCAGAAGGCGGCAGGGCTTGTGTTGCAGAGCATGGAGATCACCGGCCCCCAGCAGACATCACTCTGACAGCCAAAGGAAGCCGCCGTCACACAGGTACAGACAACATAGAGAAAGAATGGAGGACACCTGTCACACACTGTCCCCAGAAGAGTCAAGGAGGAGGTCAACACGGCAGAAAAGAAGATATATAGAAGCCTCACTGAGGCACCAGAATTAATCAGGCTCCTGGTCATCTAACGGTGACCATAAAACAGGCTACGTACTTGCCATAGGTGATGACACAGCAACCCAATACAGCCCGACACTGCTGCTACAGATAAATGGATACAGTCGAGAATTTCTGATTGACACAAGAGCCACAGTCAATGTCATTAACAAAGAGACATACAGGTCCCTCGAGTACAAGAAACGATTGAAGCCTGCAGACATTGACATATACCCATACAGCACCAACAAACCACTGGAATGTAAAGTAATGTTCAAGGCTACCTGCACATACAAGGACAAGAGGACGAAGGCCATAATGTACGTGATCAAAGGTAAAGTTCCAGGTGGCAGCATCCTCAGTTTCAGATCTGCCATACAGATGGGACTGGTACACGTAATGTGCCAAATTATGTCACCCTACAAGTCAAGCCCAAAGGACATGATGGTAAAGATGTTCCTGACACTATTCAAAGGACAAGGGAAGTTAAAAGGGAAGCAAATCAAGCGGAATATCAACACAAATATCTTATTGGGAGAACAACACTACGGTGGAATACCACTAAATATCCAGAAGCAAGTGGAGAATGAAATACAGTCACATTTAAATAAGGGCATCATAGAACGTGCAACAGGACCCACACCATGGGCATCGCCCATAGTTCCTGTGCCCAAAAAGGAAAACAACAAAAGCATCCGCATCTGCGTGGATATGAGCACCAAACATCACATTTGAAAGAGAACACCACATGTCCCCAAGAATGACATCTAGGCATTTGTTACATGGTGCAAAAGTATTTTTCCAAATTAGATTTAAACAAGGGATACCACCAACTTGAATTGCACCCAGACGCTTGCTACATACCTACTTTCTCCACACATCGAATGCTGTTTCGATACAAGCACCTCAGCTTTGGGGTATCTTCCGCTGCAGAGATTTTTCAAAACGAAATTCATTAAATAATCAAACACATCCCCCAATGCCTCAACTACAGCAATGACACTCTAATCTTCGGTGCAACTCAGGAAGCCCACAATGATACACTACACTGAGTGTGCATGGCGCTCAAAGTTGCTAATCTCACCATAAACGCAGACAAGTGCGAGCTAAGCAAAACACTCAAATTCTTTGCAACCCGACCCAGACAAAGTGCAAGCCCCGTGGAAGCACACACGCCAACATCAACATCAGCTGTCAGATCATTCATGGGCATAGCAAGCTATTGTACCAGGTATATACAAGACTTTGCCTCTGTAAGCACACCCCTCTGTTTACTCACCAGCAAAGGACAAGATTTTGCATGGTCCACGGACAGCAAAGATGCGATCAAAGTGATCAAAGGCACATCGCCTCCGCCTCTTACTTGTCAATGAACCTTTAAGAATAGATGTAATGTCTCTTTCTTAATGAGTCTTTCTTCAGGATGGCAAAAGTGTATTTTCTTCTTTGATAAAGTTTTGAAACTCTTGGTACACTCTACTGCCAAGAATTCCACTCTACGTCTGGCAAATCTCCTGGATTAACTGAAATAGGATTGCAAGAGTGTCTCTCTCAGTCAATAATCCTTGAAGGATAGATGAAATGGTCTCTTTCTTAATGAGCCTTTTGTTACGCTCACCTGGCTCCCACAGAGGCGTTGATCGGAACTGGACAGCTGTGGTCTCCACCAATGTGACGCGTAGGGCCGAGATGATGGACTGGACTGGGCCACCTAGCTTCGTTTACTTGGCCCGTAGGAATATTCTTCTGCAAATGGAGAAAGGGAATTAACCCCCCGTGGAGTTGAGCGTAAATCCCCCCACCCCCGCTGTTCTCCCCACAGATCGCCTTTGATGTCCCCTCTTATAGTCTCACTTGATGGTTTGAAAAGATGAGCTCTCCATCCTGCATTGAGCGCAGGGGCGCGTTGATAACCAGTTGCTTCATTGGCTCGAAGGAATTGGTGAGTTCCAGAACAATATTGACTCAGAGATTCCCGGCAAGACGCCGTAAGTATAAAGTTCGTAAGAGTTCAAATGCCTGACTTTCACTCTTGTCTGATTCCTTGCAGGTTGCAGCTTGACCCTAATGAAGAGTTCCTCGTGGCAACCAATAGTATTCTGGTAAGGTTTTTGTATTTTCCAACACAGTTCGATAAAATAATGTCAATATGTAACCTGCTGCTTTCTCCCTTATTCAGGCTCTGAGAGAAAGAATGAAGTCTTGGGGAATAATACCTCCGGCGGTAAAATCAGGTAAGTCTATTGTGGTGAGGAGGGTTCCCCTTGTTAGTCCCTTTGTTTCACCTTGCTGTCCTTTTGTTTCCCCTTAGGGGCCGGGGTTCGCCGAAGATGCAGTGGAAGCTGCGCCAACCCGTGAAGAGGAATAGTACCCCCGGTGGTAAAATCAGGTAAGTCTATGGGGGGTAACTAATATTCCTCTGTATATTCCCTTGGCTCACTTTGCTGTTCTTGTCTTCTCCTTAGGTGCCGGAGTGCGGCGGGAACATGCAGGAGGATGAGGTGGAATGTGAATATGCTGCGAAGGCCAGTGAGTTCAGCGCAGCACTGCAGCAGGCGAGGCAACGCGCATAAAATAACTTCTTTCTTCCAGCTCGAAGGCGCGATGGATCGGGAATTCAGGTAAGGATTAAAGGTATTGCTCTTGTTCTAACCTTTTCTCCTTCTTTCTCCCTTTTTTTTAGGAGCTCCAAACTCGAGGCGGGTGTGGCAGAAGGCTGGATGCAGGCTTGCAGGCACGGTGAGCGTTACGCTGCTGGATGCAGAATAACGCGAAGCGGGCGTGGTTTAAATAGCCCCAAAGTAGTCCCAGGTAAGTATTCCTCCCCAGCCCCGCCCGAGTAAAAAATAGTCCCTAAGTAAAGTAGTCCATTCCAAGCCTCTTTTGGCTTGGAGCTCTTGCAGCATGGTCTGCATCAGGTAAGTTTGCAGCATGGTCTGCATCAGGTAAGTTTTAATCTATGAGCCTGGCGCCTATGGCGCCAGGACTGACTCTCCATATGAGCCTGGTGCCATAGGTGCCAGGACTGGACCCAAATAGCCCCTAGCAGGGGTTGTTGGGCTTGCTTAGGATAACTTGATGCCTGCTTCCGGGGTTGCTGGACGTGGTCTGGGTCCCCGGGGGTAGGCATCATGACACCTTTCTCCAGAATGGCAAAACGTGCCTTTTGTCAAAAGGACTGACTTTCACCAGGACTTCCTACATTGTTCATGTTTTCTTCCACTTCTGGGTCTTGTAGATCCCCTGGTGTACTCCCCTGCCTTGTATCCTTTCCCAAAAGGACTGACTGTTTGATGGTTCCTTTCACCAGGACTTTCTACAATATTCACAACACTTTCCTTCTAGGTATAACACATTTGTTCCTCTACACTGCTTACACCTCGGTAGCTTGTGGCAATGCTTGTTCCAATTTTCCCCAAATTTACCTCTCATATAAGGGGACTTGTATAAACTTTGCCTTTCAACTTTCTTCTAAATGTTCATCTGCTGCGGATAACATTTACTCCAGCTTTCCCCAAATGTGTCTCTCTCACATGAGGATTTGTAGAAGTTCTGTCTCTTCAATTTACTTGCTCGGTATTCAAAAGATGAATTTATTTGTTCATATGCCTATCACACACCGCGGGCCCCCAGCACTCTTGGGCAGACCCACCTGTGTTGATTGGCATCTTTGGACTGTGGCACGCTGCTGCGGTGAAGCAGCAACTACTGGAGGGCTCCCCTTTCTTCGGTGACCCTCGTTCGGTTCCAGCGTCTGCTCGGCGTTTGTCTGTCGGTGAAAGTGTAGGGTTTTCACCAGACTGAACTTACACTAGCCTTGCGGTTGCTGTTGCACTCCCAGTGGTCCCTCTGCAGCATCTGCAGCACCTCTCCCAGTCTCACATGCTCCGGGTTGGTGGGCTTCCAAGCAGAAGCTGGTAGCGTCTGCTATGCCCCGCACAGTTCATATCTTTATGTCTGCTTCTGCTACCTGCACTGCTTTTGGCTCCGCTCGCCCTGCAGTTAGCTTATCCTCTCCTCACCTGCAGATGCTCAGCAGGTTGAAATGTCCCGTGCAGTTGAGTTCTCTCATGACAACTAGTCAGCACTTTTGGATCAATGTTTCTTCCATTCCTCATTAACTGCTTCGTCATCTTCATCGTCTCGGTACTTGAGGCTTTGTGGGAGATGAAATCCATAGGAGTTTTAGGCTCTTTAAGGTTCCAAAAAATCAAGACCATTGGAAATAGGAGATTTTAAATGTGGTTCATGTACATATGAGGTGTGAATGGTTTCCTTCTGAAGGTGTCTGGTAAGAGATGGTCTTGGGGTTTGACCCGTGGAAGGATTGGTAAAATGATAACATGCCATCAGGCATGTAGGAATTATGGAGTCCTCTTCACGGGGAAGAGAAGAATATCGCGTCTTTCCTAATGGAGTCACCATATCTCCCTGGCAGCCCTCTTCTCCCATATGATCGTTCCTCAGAATACCATCCCCAGGGTCAGGATCAAGCAGCGGCTTCACTCCCTGGGCCACATGGGAGGGGCCATAGGATTCATCACAGCAGCCTTGCATTCGTCATTGCCACGACTCCCCCAACTGGGTTCTGCTCACCACTCTGTGGCAATTTGTCATTTTCTCCTCGTTCTGCTCCCTTTTACACTTTGCCTTACCCTGTAGCTTCCTCTCTCTGTCCCTGATGTCTCCTTGCCCCATCCCACCCTATTTTCTATGCAGCGACCATGGAACTTCCACCACCAGCAACATAATAAGGACAATCTCATTTCTTTTCCTCTGCCCTCCTTTAACTTCCTTTCTCAACCACCCATATTGCCTACTCAATGTCTATTGTGTTGCTTAAGTAAAGATCTATCTGCAACAAATCTCACTCCATCCTCAATATCGTCTTTCATTTCAATGTTCACTTCTTCTGCATCACTGAAACCTGGATTGGTCCCTCTGACTCCACAACCTCTGCGTCCCTGTTCTCTTCTGCCTCCAAGTACTCTCACGCCCCATGTGCTTCTGGCTGTGGTAGTGGGACTGGCATTCTATTTCATTCTTCTTACATTCCTGTTTCTCGCTCTCTGTACCTGCCTCAATTCACTTCTTTAGAATTCCATTATATTTCCTCCCTCCAACTCCACCCCTTAGTTTCCTTATCGTCTATTGCCCCCCTGGGCAAATTGACTCTTCCTGCAAAGACCTTGGCCCTCATTACGACCCTGGCGTTAAGGGATTACCGCTACCGGTAAGGAGCAACGGTACCGGTAATCCCTTAACGCCTGATTACGAGGTCCCTTTGCGGGTCCCGACCTTAACGGCTGGTCTGTACCAGCCGTTAAGGTAAGGACCCGCAAAGGGACCTCGAAGGTGAATACGGTACCGCATTTTGCGGTACCGTAATTACCGCCTTCCCCATTCCCATTGAGCCCTGTGGGGCAAAAATGGGAATGGGGAAGGGCCAATGGTAAATGGGGAATTACCACCCCGCCAACCTTGGAATAGGGTGGTAATTCCCCATGTCACCATGGCGGATCCGGTAAATTACCGGCATTAACCATGGTGCTAATAGCACCATTGGTTAACGCCACAGTCGTAATGAGGCCCCTTGACTCTCTTCTTTCCTACTTCTTCCTTCCTCTGCCCCCTTTTTCTACAGGGGGACTTTAACCTCCATCTATCATACACTAATTCCTCAGTCCGTTCCTTAATCCCTCCCTTCCTTCACACATATGTCTCCTCCCTCAACCTTATTTTCTCTTTGTCTCCCTTTTTTCTCTCCTGTTACTTCTCTCCCATTACTGAACCCTGATCACCTTCACCTTTCTGTTACCTTTTCCCCCAGCTCTCTTCGTCCCTCTTCCCCTTCCCCAGTCTTCTCTGTTCCGGCCACTATCTTGCTTCATCGCTTTCTCTCAGCGTTACTTGCCTCACTTGCCCCTCTCCCTCATTTCTCACTTCTCTCCGATGATGATGCGCTTTCTTCTCTGAACTGCACTCTGCCATACTCTGGACTGTTTTCACCCTACTACAGCTTTCGCCCTTCCCGCCGACCTCCTCAGTCCTTCCTCTGTTCACTCTGCTCCTCCTTACGTCATGTGGAGAGTACATGGAAAAAGTAGTCTTCCCCTGCTAACCTCTCTTCTCTCTCTTCTCTACATTCTTCTTTTAACTCTTCTTTACTCTTAGCTATAAAAGACATATTATTTTAACTGTATTCTCTCCTACTCTCCTAACCTTTGTCACCTTTTCCACCTTCTCAACCAGATCATTTACCATATCCTCTGACTCTTCTCTCCTTGTCCCCCATGACTTGGTTATTTTCTTCTCTAACAAAGTTTCTATGCTTTGTTCCTCCTTTTCCTGCCATTATTCTATCCCCTCGCCTCCTCCCTTCTCTCTGACTCAGAAATTGACCAGTTTCGTGTCCACGCTCACCCTACTGCTTCTCCCTTTGACCCTAATCCTTCACCTCTTATTCCTAAAATCTACCATCTACTTTTACAGTTTCTTACCAGTCTGATCAGTTCTTCCCTCTAGGGCCACCTTTCCGTCCATATTGAAGGTGGCCACTATTATCCCTATCATAAAGAAATCCTCCCTCGATCTCACCACTCTGTCTAGATTCAGCCCTATCTTTCTTCTTCCCTTTCTTACTAAACTACTTGAACAAGTTGATTACTCCCAAAGGTCCTCCTATCTTGACGCTCACTCCTTACTCTCTCCAATCTGGTTTCCGGCCCCTTAATTCCACCGAAGCCACTCTCTTAAAAGTCTCCAACTCCCTTTTCTCTGCTCGTCACTCCAAACTCGCTCATATCCTTATCCTGTTTGATATATCTACCGCCTTCGATACTGTGGATCACCCCACCCTTCTTTCTATCCTCTCCTTGCTTGGACTTTCCGGCTCTATATTAAATTGGTTCTCTTCTTACCTGCATGACTGCTCCTTCTCGGTCTCATGGTCTGGCAGCACTTCCCCCTCCTATCCCCTTCTCCATGGTGTCCCCCAAAGCTCTATTGTTGGCCCCTTCTATTCTCACTCTATATCACCCCCCTTTCTTCCCTCGTCTCTTCCTTTGGGTTACTCTGCCACTTCTATGCATACAGTTCCCAAATCTTTGTTTCCTTTTGGGGTTTTTCTGACTCCCTTCATTCTAAAAACACTACTTGCCTTCTTGCCGTCCATTTTGGATGAGTTCACACTTTATTTAAACCCTTCATGAACTGAAATAGCTTTCCCCCTTCCTCAGTTGTGCCATCCCCTCTCCCTCCCCTGTCTATTTCCTTTCCTCCCTCTTCTCTTTCGTTCAGTTCTTTGGCCCCTAATCTTGGGGTCATGTTCGACCCTGCTCTAACCTTTTCTTCTTATATTGCTCCTAGTGCTAAATCTTTTCGCTATCTACTAACATCCGTAAGGCTCGTCCTTTTCCTTCTTTCCATGCTACTAAGCTTCTCATTTCAACTCTGTGTTCTCTCGCCTTGACTATTGTTCTGCTTTACTTATTGGTCTCCCTTCCTACTGTCCTGCTCCTATACGCCCTATATTTAACTCGACTATTCGCACACTCTGCCTGGTCCCCCTCAGGTATCTATAACCTCCTCTCTCCTTTCTCACGCTTGGCTTAACTTTGATTATTGTTTACTGTTTCACTTCCTAACTATTGTCTTTAAAGCTGACCATGGTTTTACCCCTCCTTATCTGTCCTCCTTAGTCGCCTTCTACACTCCCCTCAATTTTGTCAATCAATCAGTTTCTTTCTTCTCTTAAATCCCCTGCACACAATCTTGCTTTCGCTCTTTTTTTTGCTGCTGGACCGCAAACTGTGGAATTCTCCACTCCTTCCTATCCAATCCTCCCCTCACTCCACATTTTTCGTACTTGTCTGAAACTGCTACTGCTCGATTCCCTCCCCTAAACTCCACCCTGCCCTTGTTTTCTTATTTTAATTCTTATTTTCCACCCGTTCTCTCATTGTTTATTGTTATAACTGGAATTTGTTCTGTTTTTTGGGCAGTTTGTTGAGCGCTTTGGTGCTTTGTCATATAGCAAAGCAGGTGAGTGTTCCGACTTGGAGACCCTCCAGGGCCTATTCTTTTGCAAAAACTTTATTATCTCTGGGCCCCAGCCCCGTTGTGCGACCTCTCCCCACCCATCCCTTACTGCGCATTCATTTCCACGTTGCCTGCAGCTCCCGCCTCTAAGCTCTCCCACCTTCCCCGATTGGTGAATTTTCCTCCTGCTGCTAGGCCTACTGCCCAGCACAACTCCTGGCTCGCTTCTTTTTCATATAGTGAAGCAGGTGAGTGTACCGACTTGGAGACCCTCCTGCGACTCTTTTTGTGCTAAATTTGTATTTTTGTCTGACAAGACATGACATGATAGGTTATTTATAAAGCGCTTAATACCCATAGGTTTCTAAGCGCAGACGCGGGGATCGAACCTGTGTTGCTCCGTGTCGTCTGGCTTCCAAGGTGAGCACGTTGCCCCTAAGCTATCCTCCAGAGACCCTACGCTCCGTTTTGCGATCTCTCCCCACTCATCCCTCGCTGCGCATTCACTTCCCCATTGTCCGCAGCTCCTGCCTCCGAGCCCTCCCACCTTCCCTGATTGATGAATTTTCCTCCTGCTGCTAGGCCCATTGCCCAGCACAACTCCCGGCTCACTTATTTTTCATATAGCGAAGCAAGAGAGTGTTCCAACTTGGAGAACCTCCTGGGCCTCTTTTTGTGCTGATTTTGTATTTTTCTCTGGGCACCAGCCCCGTTGTGCACCCTCTCCCCACCCATACCTTGCTGCACATTCACTTCCCCGTTGCCCACAGCTCCCGCCTCCCAGCCCTCCCACCTTCCCTGATTGGTGAATTTTCCTCCTGCTGCTAGACCTACTGCCCGGCCCAAATCCCGGCTCGCTTCTTTTTCATAGAGAAGCAGGTGAGTGTTCTGACTTGGATTCCCTCCTGGGCCTCTTTTTGTGCTAAATTTGTATTTTTCTCTGGGCCGCAGCCCAGTTGTGCAACCGCTCCCCACGCATCTCCCGCAGTGTATTCACTTCCCCGTTGCGCGCAGCCCCAGCCTCCCAGCCCTATCACCTTCCCTGATTGGTGAATTTGATGGTCATAACTGACCCTGCTAGGGCAGCCCTCTTCCTGTGCAGCCCCAGCTGCTAAGGGCCCCAAGGCAAAGGGCAGATGAAACAGAGGCGGCTCCAGGTTGTGTCTGCAGGTTTCGGCAGGGGAAGCCTGTGGCCAGCCGTCAACCAGCAGCTACTACCAAGGTAGATGTGGCCTGGGTGGGGAGTGGAGTCATTACTCTACTCCAAAATCCAGCCACTCTACCTACCCTCTGAACCCGTCTGTGCCACAACATTTTAGTAATAACAGCCCTCCCTTTATTCACTTATAGACGGTGCCCACTGAGATATCACTGATTTACTTGCCTTTGCCACACACTTAAGTTCTTGTTAGATTAATTCCCATCTAGAGGGTACCCACTGTGATATTACTGTGTTCTACTTGCCTGTGCCGCTCACTTAGAAAATATTGTTGTTGCATAGATTCACATCTAGAAGTTGTCCATTTAGTTATCTCTGATTTACTTGCCTGTGTCGCACACTTAGAATTGCTCTTGTTAGACTGACTTACATCTAGAAAGTGCCCACTGAGATAATACTATGACCTATCTGCCTGTGCCGCACACTTAAGAAATTGTTCCTGTTAGACTGATTCACATCTGTTATGGGCCTTAGGGCGGGCCGGGGCCTCGCTCGCACACACACACACGCATGCATGCAGGCATACAGAGAGTGGACGCCGGAGACGTGTGTCTGCTCCGGTCGCCGGCGCGAACTGCCGGCGCACCGCCTTTAATATTCTCTGCGCATGCGCGAGCCTCGATGCGGCTCGCGCATGCGTATACAATTGAAATTGCTACGCAACATCCCTCCTTTTCCCCCCAACACAAAACAACATTTTCAAACATGGGGGCCAACGGGCCCATCATAACGTTCATGATACCTCTGCCTTAATTAAGAGGTAGGGTCCATGATGAAGTCTTTGAACCTCAGCGGTGGCTTGCGCCCCGCCCGGCTCGGGTACCTGCGTGATCCGGCGTTGGGGTCCTCGGGTGCCGCCGGAGCCTCTGGCGGCCCATCGTCTTCCACCGGCACTCCCGCACTCGGATCGGGATCATCTCTGACGGCTGCTCCAGGGGTTTCAGGTTCTATGCGCTTGAAGAACGAAACATTTCTGGTCACAGTCCCTCTTGCATTGGCGGCCGTGACCATCGACCCTTTGACGTGGGTCACGCCCAATGGTTGTGGTTCATATGGCAGTGATAGCTTCCCCTCCGGCTTCCTGTTGCGCACCAGCACAGTGTCTCCTATTGCGATCGCCCTCTCGGGTAGTCTCCGCCGTGCTTTCTCCTTCTCATTCAGAGTGGCCCTCGCTGTGCGCACTTTGCTGTTGTCGATCTCTCCTGGTGTCCTCCCTTCCACTTCGGGTAGTAGGCCTCTTGGTATTCTTTTAAAAAGGGCCTCTGCGGGGGCCACTCCGGTGGACTGATGTGGGGTCGTGCGATATTCTCTGAGGAACTCGACCAGATTTCGCCTGAGATCTTCTCCCCCATTCACCGATATGCAGAACACTTTGTTGAGCGTTCTCATAAATCGCTCCACCTCGCCATTTGCTCTCGGCCATAACGGTGTTATTTTGCGATGCTTTATCCCCCTGTCCTCGCAGTATTGAGCAAAACGCTGGCCCTGAAACGGTGACCCGTTGTCCGAGCAAATTTCGAGAGGGAACCCATGTGTGGCGAATATTTTGTCCATGGCCAGAATGGTGTGGTCGCTGGATGTGGATTCGACCAATTCCACCTCTGGGTATCGTGACCACTGGTCTGTCACCACCAGAAAGTATAAGCCTCGGCCCATGGACCCGAAGTCCACGTGCACTGTCCCCCATGGGCGGTCACTCCTCTCCATGGCCTGAATGGGTGGCGCCTTCTCCACAGGGCTGGCGGCTTGACATGGGATACAGGCCTTCACAAATTTCTCCACCCTTCCTTCCAGATCTGGAAACCAAACTTTCAATCTGAGCCGAGCTTTCATCTTGGCCATTCCTTGATGTCCCTTGTGGGCTAGCTGTAGGGCTTTCTCAACCAGCACTCCTGGTATTACGAACTGGTGCCCTCTTAGCAGTATTCCATCATCTGCCACCGACAATTCATGGCGTGCCTTCCAGAGTGCTTTTAGATCTCTTTGAGCTTCCTTGGTCCTTCGGGAGTTGTCAAGGAGGACCTCCCGCCATTCCCCTGTGTCCACCGCGTCTTTTATTTTCCGGAACGCTTCGTCGTTATTGGACTCATCTGCAATTTCCTGACGAGTCAGGGCTACAGGCAGTGCTGCCTCCACAACTAGATGTACAGCTTCCACGCAGTCCGCCACCTCCAGTGAGTCCCTGGGCCTCCCGGTGCCCGGATGGCGCGACAGTTAATCCGCCGGGTTGTGTGTCCCTGGTCGATATAGCAATTTCACCCCATATTCCATGAGGGCCAGCATCCACCTTTCTATGCGCGGAGGTGGTTTGGACGATGTTCCAGACAGTATGGGGATGAGGGGTTTGTGGTCAGATACCACCACAACTGGCTTCCCTAGAATGTAGATTCTGAAATGTTTACACCCCCACAGTATGGCCAAGGCTTCTTGCTCTATTTGGGAGTAACGCCTCTCTGTGTCGGTCAGGGCCTTGCTGGCATAGGCGATGGGCCTCATGGTCCCTTGCTGGTCTGCTTGCATGAGGAGTGCTCCCAGCCCTTCCGGGCTAGCATCAACTACGATCTCCGACTCGGGACCGGGGTGGAAGTATGCTGTTGTTTCTTGCTCAGATAGGGCATTTTTAATGGCGGTGAACACTCTGTGTTCCTTCCCTGTCCATGTCCACGCCACATCATTTCTGGTGAGCGCCCTCAGTGGTTCCGATAGGGAGGCTAGATCTCGGATAAAGCGGCCACAATAATTGACCATCCCTAAGAAACCTCTTACTTCGGCTGGGGACGCTGGTGGGGATGCATCTCTGATGTCTTTCACCTTCTCCGGATCCGGGGAAATCCCTCCAGCGTGAAATATAAATCCGAAAAATTCAAGCCTGTCCTTCAGAAATTTGCATTTCTCCTTATGTAGGGTTAAACCGACACTGCACAGTCTCTCCAGGGTATGCTCGAGGCGCTTCAGGTGTTCCGCTTCTGATTTTGCAAACACTAGGATGTCATCTGACATGTTGATGACCCCTTTTAGTCCTGATAGTGCCCCCCTGATGGCATTCTGAAAGACCTCTGCTGCGGACGAGATCCTGAAGCTAAGTCTTTTGTATTGAAACAACCCCTCATGGGTCGTAAAGGTCGCAATATACCTGGACTCGGGGTGGAGTTCCAACTGGTGGTAGCCTGACCTCAGGTCTAGCTTCGAGAAGACCCTGGCTCCCTGGAGCTCTCCTACGATGTCATCTAGGGTTGGTGTGAGATGGCGTTCTCGTTTGATCGCTGCATTGGGCAGCCTCATATCTACGCAGATGCGTACTGCCCCTGGTTGTTTCGGCTTCGGGGCCACCAGAATTGGGGAGACCCAGGGAGTGGGTCCATCTACCCTCTCGATAATGTCCTTGTCCACCAGTGACTGTAGTTCTTTCACCACTTGTTCCCTGAGATGAAAAGGGATACGCCGATGTTTAAGCGCAGTCGGCCTTACGGACTCATCTATGTGCAACCATATGGGCTCTGCCTTGAGCTTTCTGATGCCAGTGAATATCTTCTCAAAACGCTGTAGTAGGCGGTCCAGATCTGTGAAGTACACAGCAAGGGTGAAGTGTACAATGTTGAGCGCTTCTGACGCGGCACAGCTTAGGAGGGAGTAGGGGCTTACGCTGGTGACGAAAAACCTCGCCTTTATTCTGTTTTGACCATGAGAGAACGGGGCCACAAACACTCCTTGGATGGGAAGAGGTGTGTCCCCTCCAAATGCGTAGATTTGCGCTGTGGAATTCGTCAGCCTTGGTGGGCCAGGAAGAGCATTGTAATGTTTTGTTGCAAGTACACAGACGGACGCCCCAGTATCCATGAGGACCGGAGTTGGCATCTCGCTAATGTTGACGGTGCATTTGGGTTGCCGACGGTCCCCAGGGCCTTGCGCAATGCTTGAAATGAAAAATATTTCTTCATCTTCCGCCTCCTCTTCCGCGATATTGAGATCTTGCATGCCTTGTTCGACAGAGGAGACGCCCCTTACTCTTCCAGCGACACCCCTGCTGACTCTCTCTGGTCCTCTCAAGACCGTAACTGGCGTTGTTGCCCTGCACACTCTCGCATAGTGTCCCGGTGTGCCGCTTCGACCACAGGTCCTTGACTTTGCTGGGCACTCTCCCGCATGCGGCAGATCGTATCCACAGTATGAACACGATGAGACATTCCCTTGCGTCGTGGGCCCTTCACTTTTCTTTGGTGTCCATCTTGCCTTCCCCATGGCTGAGCGTCCTATAGCGTATGCCTCTTCCTCCTTCCTGGAGCGTGTAGCAGCGTCCATTTTCGCCCCTCTTGCCTCCGCCAGTTCGTACGCTCTCCCCATGTCCAGAATTTGCTGCAGAGTCAGTCCGGGCTCTCTTAGCACTTGTCTCCTCAGTTTACCTGAGCAGCAACCTTGCAGCAGTTGGTCACGAACCATTTCTTCCTCGTTGACCCATCTGCAGGAGCTCGCTAGTTGTCTCAGACGAGCGCAAAACTGGTCCAGTGATTCCTCTTCCAATTGTTTCTCCGCACCCATGACAAACCTGTCAAAGTCAGCATTCGCCATAGGAAGGAAGTGGTCACGGAAGGCTTGCTTGACCGCATCATAATTCGCTGCTGGAATATTGAGAGTGTCATAAATGCGTTGAACCTCGGTCCCTGCAGAATAGACCATGATGGCAATCTTTGCCTCATCTTCCGTTTCCCCCGAGGCTCTAAAAAACATTTCCAGCTTCTTAACCCATGTGATCCACTTTGGCCCTAACTTGGATGGGGGGCCCGTGGTGTCAAATTCAGGCATAGGAGCTAGAGTACTGTGCATTCTGCGAGGTATTGGGGCGACAGCATTTTCTCCTTCTTCTCCTTCTTCCCCCATAGTGTACTCACAGTGGTCCTTGTCTGGTAAGAGCTGAGGTAACTGGTGGTCTTCAGAGTGCAATCACACTCTCTTTCTTGTCTTTACCACAACCCTGTGGTGTCTGTGCTGTGGTGGTTCCAAAAATTTCTCTGGAGCAGTGCAGGAGGCAGATGGCGCACGAGCACCCTCTCGGGCCGCAACCACTGCACTCCACGTGTAGAGAAGAGAAAAAGACAATGGCCGCCGGTCGTGCGCGTGGGTCCGTGTGCATCCGATCAACACACACGCAGCAGCGTTCCTTCACTCCGATGCCGTCGGAGCGGAGGATGGCTCCGTGTCTGCCCTCGTCGCCAGAGTTATGGGCCTTAGGGCGTGCCGGGGCCTCGCTCGCACCCACACACACGCATGCATGCAGGCATACAGAGAGTGGATGCCGGAGACGTGTGTCTGCTCCGGCCGCCGGCGCGAACTGCCGGCGCACCGCCTTTAATATTCTCTGCGCATGCGCGAGCCTCGATGCGGCTCGCGCATGCGTATACAATTGAAATTGCCACGCAACAACATCTAGAAAGTACCCACTGAGGTATTACTGTGTTCTACTTGCCTGTGTCACTCACTTACAAAATATTCTTTTGCATAGATTCACATCTAAAAGGGTGCCCACTTGCCTGTGCCTCTCACTTGGAAACTATTCTTGTTACATTGATTTACATCTAGAGGGTGCCACTAAGATATCTCTGTGATTTACTTGCCTGCCTCACACTCTTATAATTATTCTTGCTAGCTTGACTCACATCTAGAAAGTGCCCACTGTGATAATACTGTGATTTATTTGCCTGGGCAGCACAATTAGAAACTGCTCTTGCTACATCGACTCGCAACAGGAAAGCGCACACTAAGATTTTACTGTATTTTACTTGCCTGTGCCGTTCTTAGAAAATGCCCAGTAAGATATTACTGTGTTCTACTTGCCTGTGCCGCTCACTTAGAATTTTTCTTGTTACAGCGATTCACATCTAGAATGTGCACACTGAGATAGTACTATGATTTATTTGCCTGTGCCGCACACCTAAAAATTGTTTAGGGTACACTGACTCACACCTAGAAATCCCACCTTGTGACAGTACTGCGTATACTGGCCTGCGTCCTCCTCTGGGGAACTGTGTTTTTAGACCTGTGTTGCATGCCTAAAATAATTTGTTAATATTGGACTCTGCCCCATCTATAGAGCTCCACTCTAGAATTCCCCATGCGTTAGGCCCTTTCTCCCTCCTGCCTGGTGGCCCTAGTGTAACGTGCTGCAACTGCAGCTAGACTTCCATTCTACTGTTTTCCTCTTTGAACCTCTGCCACCGTCCTGGTGCCCAGAATCTAGACACAGTTTCTACTTCTAAGGCCACTGCAACTTCATCAATCTCTAGGTGCTGCCCTTAACCTCCCCCCCCGGAATGGATATCCCAGCCCAACAAAGACTTCCTCTCCAACCCATCCTAAGCCTCCCTGCACCATACCCCCCCATAACTCGCCCCTTGCAGCGCATAACCCACACTCTAGCACCCAACTTCACTAACCCTGTTTATCCCCCCTCTTTTTGCAAACCACGTCCCCCCGTACAACGCCACACCCGGACGCCACCCGCCCGCTATCCCACCATCATCCCTCATCCAACTCAAAGATCAGAGGGGAAATCTGGTGCGCCAAACACCCGCCTCCTCAAATGCTCATCCCCCACACCTCATCCCTCCCAAACACATCAACATCCATTCTCCCTCTGGCATCTATTGAGAACACCCTCATACCCCCTGTCCATACACCATGCCCACTATCGAATTCACAAGCCAGATGAGCTCTCTGGTGCTCCAAACAGCACAAATCAACTTCCACTACCTCACCATCGTTGTGGCCACCCTCTCATCCTACCTCCCATGCCACCCTCTCCCTTAACCCCTTCTCGACGCCCACCAACAGATCACCCCCTTCATATCCCTTCCCTTCTCTGAAAGTAGCTTATCTCGCCCTTGCTAGAATGTAGTCTCTTCTCCCTCCCCCTCTGACCTTCCAACCCTATCTCACACTCCTATGCCACCAAAACCCACAAAACACCAGAAATGCGAATGGTCTTCTCCCTTGACCCTCCACTCCTCACCACTTCTGCTTCAGTCCAACCTCCCAGCCTCTCCCTCCTCTACTCTCAGACACTCTCATCTCCCAGTTTCCACCCCCTTGCTCTTGACTTCTCACCCAGTACACCTAAACCCCCAACGACCGCCAGGCTCAATCCAAAAACCACCCACCTAAACCCCCACACCTCATATGATCCACTCTGTACCCTCCCAACTCCCCCTGACCCACCTCTCATCTCTCACATTCCTACCTCCGCCTGCCTACTCTTCCCACCCCCCCCAATCGATGTTACCCTCTCACCTGACAATCAAAGTCCACAGGCATCCAGCCTTCCCCCCTACCCCTCCTCAACCGGTCTCAACCACCCTAAATGATCCTACTACACCCACCTCCCCTTCAGGCACCCATGTCACCCGTGTCTGCCGAACTCCCCCTGCGATGAGCATCACGAAAACCACTTCCCCTCACAAAGTCACATGCATCCTTTTTAATGCCCGCCCCGTAGCAAAAAATATACACAGCATCTTTGACCTCCTATCATCTGACAATCCCGACCTAATTTGTATCACTGAAACCTGGTTCTCTGAAGACTTTGCCCCAGTAGCGCACAAAGCCTACCCCATGGCTACTCGCTTATTACCCACAATAGACCCTGCGGCGGTGGCGAAGTAGCAATCCTCTTCAAACCCCATTTCTCTGTCTCACTCGTCAAATCCCAGACATCCAATGCCTCCTGTGAATCCTTTCTGGTAAAACTCTTGTTACCATTGTCCTTCACCCATAGCTTCCTACTAATCTACAGACCCCCTGGACATGACAGACATTTTGCCAACAATCTTTGTCACTCAATAGCTACCATTCAGGTAAATCATCCTTCTCTTATACTCCTGGGAGATTTCAATATCTGGTTCGATATGCCCAACAACCCCATTAATCATCCGCTGGTTGACAGTCTTGATGCGCTCACTCACTCAACATACCACTCAACCCACTCAGGTGGGCACCCCCCTGCTGCAATTTCCAGCTCCCATGACCTGGTTTATATATCCTGTCCCAAACCACTCATCTGGACCGACCACTTTGCCATCCCTTTCTCTATCCACACAACTGCCCCTCCTCCTACATCTCCCCGGGCCCCCTCCCCTGAGCTCAAATGCTGGAACAAAGTCAAGGTCCTTCCCGACCTAGCTGAAGCTCTGCTTCTCCATCCCCCTGCTACGCTGCCCTGTGATAGATCAATAACCATAGATTCCTTCGACTCCTGGCTTAACGACTCACTAATTCCTCTCACCCCCTTGCGGCCCGAACCTTCGTGCAAAGGACCGTCCCCCAAATGGTTCACGCCCCACCTGAAGAATGTCAAAAAACAAAATAATCTGAAAGGCCAAAAAAGCCTATTACAATAAATGAATTCTCAAGTGTGGCACCCGCAGCAAAGAACTCCACATGAACATATCGGAATTCTAGAAACCTACCTGCACCTCTGCCCAATCCATCCCCACACAATCACTCTGCGACACCCTCTCCCTTCATTTAATCAACACCGCACTTGACAAGATGGCAACCCTCAACACCAAACTGTCCTTGCTCTCCCCTTTCCCCGACCCCTCCTGATCCCACTGCCCCAACGCTCACTTTACCCATCTTCGACTCCTTCAAACCCATCTCCAGAGATGAGTTCCTTGACCTACTTTCAGCCAGCAAACTCTCCGGGTTGCTCCTCGACACCTGCCCTGCCTCCATCATGAAAGAAATATTCTCCTCTACCTGCGCAGGAGAACATGCGAGGGCCGTATTAAATGACTCCCTCACCTCTGACATCTTCCCTGAAGCCTTCAAAGTAGCGCATGTCAAGCCACTTCTAAAAAAGGCATCCCTTGGCCCCCTTGATCCCAAAAATTACAAGCTGATCTCCAACACCAGATTTCTTACAAAACTCATTGACCAGACTGCATACAACAATCTCCTCAACCCCGCACTATCAGGCTTCAGACCATGACATGGAACTAAAACCATGCTGATCTCGATCTGGGATGATCTCAAGGTCACTGCACACTCTGAGGGCTGTGCAGCACTGATTCTCCTTGATCTCTCCACAGCCTTTGACACGGTTAACCATTCAATCCTCCTTGACCGCCTCCACTCCTTAGGAATCCATGGCACAGCTCTGAAATTGATTGCCTCCTTCCATTGCAATAGGAAACAAATAGCTCTCCTCGCCCCTTTTGTCTCAACTGCTTGATCGGTGAACACTGGAGTACCCCAAGGTGCATGCCTATCTGCTCTGCTGCTCAACCTCTATCTGACCACTCTACCAGGAATTTTCCACATGCACAACCTCTCCTGTTACAATTACGCTGATGATACAGAAATTATCCTAAGAATCCCCGAGACAAGCACCAACCCTCATCCCGACCTTGAAGCCTGTCTCCAGGATATTGACCGATGGATGACAAAAAACCACCTTCTTTTGAACCGTGATAAAACCGAAATCATGGTGTGCAGCAATACTGCCCTTCTCCCACATCTGCTCCCTTTGCCCCCTTCCCTCGGCCCTCCTCCCCGCCCATCTGATACAGTCAAAAACCCAGGCTGCACTATGGACTCAGGCCTAACCCACTCCCGTCAGATTAACGTGTCAAAATGATGTCACTACCACCTCAAACTTCTCAGACGCATTTTTCCCTACTTCTCCTACCTCAACAGACTTGCCGCAGTCATGTCTATTGCGATGTCGAGACTGGACTATGCCAACTCCCTATACCTGGGAGCACCGTCATACCAACTCAACAAACTCCAAAACGCAGCTGCAAAACTGCTCCTCGTCCTTGGACACAGAGACCACATCTTACTCACTCTACAAACCCTCCACTGACTCCCAGTTCGACGAAGGGCCACCTTCAAGACCCTATACATCACCCATCGAGCAGTGCACAAGACCGGCCCAACGTACCTACAAGAGAAGATAAAACCCTACCTCCCATCTTGCACTCTTAAGATCAAGCACTGTCCTCTTTCTAGTGATTCCTACCTCTAACTCTGTCAGAATCGGAGGACCCGCCTTCTCAACCTTGGCCCCAACTCTGTGGAACTCACTCCCCCCACATATTCGACACACCCACTACTATATGACCTTCCATAAAGCTCTAAAAATGTGGCTCTTTGCAGAATGCCGACTATGACCATCTGAGGCGATTAAGACCTGCAACCAGATGACAAATGTTCAATGAGATTCAGGTACTGACGCCACTGAATACGCTTCCTAAATCCTTATTAAACAAACGCACACTCAAAATCCGGAATAGCAAGCTCCTTAGATTATAACTCCACCCAAACACTCTCCTCTCACATCACTATGCTTACTCTCTACTAACACACAATTAGAGTGCAGCTACACCCCTCGATCAATTTCGGCCTAGCTTCCCACATATGAACATTACTCCACAAACACGTCATCATTCTAATAAAATGCAGCTACATCCCATGAATACCGGCCTAGCTGCACACATAAGCGTCCTACACAGGCCTGACGCAGCCAGAACCCAGTCTTGATGTCCATCCTCCAGACTGCACACATTCAACTGATATCAAATACCACCACACCTAATACTAGACTGCAGCAACCATTAGGCAATTGCATCGGCTACCCACATAACTGGTGCACCCAAGCACCCTTTGACACCTTACTCTCTCAACTGACCTACACCAAGGTCCCCAAGGGCGTTCAACCTACCAGCGATTTGTGGTCATACCAATGATATATAGATGCTATATAAATGCCAAATAACATAACATAAATAAATACAAATACAAAATACAAATGAAGAACACCAAGTCAGGCGTGGTTCTCGAGTCCTGGCTGGCTGCTTGTGGAGGTTAGCTAAGCATGTGAGAAGCCAGTACCTGCTGCTATGTTGTTGAGACTGCATGAAAGTGAAATCTAACTCGACGCACCATGTGCGGTGGATCTCCACTTTGCTTTGGGCTGAGAAAGCGCAAAAGATCTTGCAGTGGCAAGAGTCTTTGCTAAGTGAGCAGTGCCATGATCATTTGCTGGGTGAATGGGATGGGGTCCCCTCCTGGGCCCCACTGAGGGCCCCAGTGCAGGTGCATTAGTTGACCAGTTAAGCTTTTCAGACCTAATCCGAGGGTCGTACCATGGATTTATGGGCCCTGAGTTAAAGGCCTGGGCTCAGCGAGGACGTTTAACAAGGTATATGGGCCTATAAGGCCTGGTACGGTCTGGTGGTCATCTCTGTAAAGCTTTTATAGCCGGTGTCGCTCTTTAAATGTATGGTGTATATTCAATGTTAAAGATGTTGTCATCAACAATATCGTGCTGCTGGTAGCCTTCAAAACAACCTGCAGGCTGTACCATTTCTTATAACCTGCAAATTGTCCAATGAGAATGGACAATAGGGTTATATTATTTATTAATATAAAATCACAGGAAAAGCAATGTATTTTTGGCGCAAAATCCCATTACAGATTTTACCTTTGATAACAGAGCAGAAGACATGGGTCCTTTACAATGTGATTCAAGAATGTGCCTTGAAGACCATAAATTGCAGGAAAAGGTGGAACATAAACCAGGGACGAGGACAGGACAGAATGACATAGGAACGGGATGGTGGAGAAAGTGCTGTAGGGTTGTTCGTGAAGGGTAGGGAGAGAGAAAAACAGGGTGCTGCAGTAGCGTAGAGTGCTAGGAAACTGGTTCTTCAGAAAGGAGACCTTTGAGATTGGATTTAAATAGTGGTAGAGTTCCAGTAGTAGACAGAGGGAGAGTAAGAGCGTCCCACAGTAGTGGAGCGAAGAGAGAGAGAGAGAGAGCGTGGAAACAAGAGGGAGCGCAGGAGGCTCGAGCAAGAGGAGCCTAGGGAGTGAGATGAGCAGATGGGTAGGATGGGGTGAGTGCCTGAATAGTTTTGAGGCTGATGAGATGATGTTTATACTTAGCTTTTTGTTTCATAGATAGCCAGTCAACCTGGCGACGGGCAGAGGAGGTAGAGTTCAAATGAGAAAGGTTGAAAAGCATGTGCAGACTGTGAAGTTGAGGACTTTGTCCAAGTGGAGAAAAAAGCATAGTTGGGAAGGTCATAGAGGAGACTGGCACAGTAGTCAGATCTAGAAAGGAATAGGGAGGAGATTAGCTCTTTAGCAGTATTGAACTGAAGAAAATGATGAACTTTTCTGATATTAAGGAGGTTGAGTCTAGCTGCAGTGGCAGATTTGAAGATGAAGTCATGTGATGGGTCAACGATGTCACCAAGGTTACGAGCAGAAGCAGATTAAGGAAGCTAGAAGAGAGGAAGAGGAGGAGAGAGAGAAACAGGCTGTTTGGCTGGTAAGTAGAGAACTTCAGTCTTAGAGGGGTTGAGCATGAGTGAGTGAGACGTCATCCAATATTTGATGGCAGGGAGACAGTTTGACATTTTTTACAACAGCTCGCCAGATAAGGAATGAAAGTAAACGAAGATCTGGGTGTTGTCAGCGAAGAGTTGATAGGAGAAGCCGTAAGAGGAGACCAGGTGCCATAAGCTGCAGTATAGAGAGTGAAGAGAAGTGGACCAAGGTCAGACATGTGGGGAACTACAACAGTAAGGAGGTGAGTGGGGGGTGAGGATGTTCCATGACACCTGAAAGTGTCTGGAGCTAAGTGATGAAGCAAACCATGCAAGGGCCTGCCAAGGGGAGATAATGTACAGAGAAAGTCAAAATTGTCAACAGTATCGAAAGTAGTAGAGATGTTGAGCAGAATAAGAATAGGTGAAAGGTTTGCATGCCGAGAGAAAGAGATGAAGTTGCTGTCGTTGAGGAGAGATGTCTCAGTAGAATGCAGAGGCTGAAATCCAGATTGAAGCGGGTCCCAGAGGTTGTAAGTATCAAGGGACTCAGTGAGCCGATTGAATACTACTCGCTGTAGGATTTTGGAATATTGTGGTAGAGGAGAGACAGGGCAAAAGTTGGCAGGACAGTTAGGATGTAGACCAGGCTTCTTAAGGAGAGGGATGTCAGTAGCTGTCTTATAGGATGACGGAAAAGAGGCATTGTCAAGAGAGGAGTTGAAGAGGGAATTAAGATGTGAAGCATAGCTGGTAGTTATGTGCTTCACAATGTGCGGGGATAGACGGCCAGTGAGGGCACAGGAAGGGTTAACTTTGAGGAGTAGGGCAATAATCTCAACAGGGTTCGTGGGGGCAAAGGAAGACATAGTAGCGGGAGAGGATGGTAGGAGTGGTGGAGTAAGAGAAGGGGATTGAAGGTGATTAACAAGGATATCGTCAATGTAAGACATTTTTGACATAAAGTAGAAAGCAAGATCATTTACAGAAAGAGTTGAGGAGTTGGAGGTGGGTCTAGGAGGTGAGAGAATGAAGTTGAGAGAGTTTTGGGGGTGCCTAGGTTGGGAGGATTGAGACAAAATGAGAGAGATAGAAGTAATGTTTGTCAAAGTCAAGAGTAGAGGAATAGTTTTGAAGAGCAGTGAGATACAGTTGGAGATCAGAAGAGTGTCTTGACCTTTGCCAAGTGCAAAGCTTTTTTCGCACTGTTGTTTTCAGAGTGCGAAGGAAAGGTGTAATCCAGAACCATGGAGGGGAGGATTTAGGTGTGAATGTGGTCAGAGGGTACTGAGAGGAAATTGGGGCATAAAGAGCAGTGTTAAAGTTATTGAAGGCTTCTTCAGTGCATGAAAAGATGAGTTAGCATAGAATGAGAGGGTGGTGTAGGTCAGAGAGGTCGTCAGGGAGTTTGGAGGAGGGAAACTTTCACGAGAAAGTGAGGAAGAAGTAGGAGCAGAAATTGAGGCAAAGATCGTAGTGTGATCAGAGGGAGAAGGAGCAATGGAGTTATTAGAGGCGGAAAGTTGAGAGGAGATGAGCATAAGGTCAAGGGAGTTTCCATTTGAATGGGTAGTGTGAGAAACCTGAGGGTATTCTCACTCCTAGAACCCTTGGATCCTCTGCGCAGGTGGCCAGGGAAAGGTAATTGCTCTTGGATCTCGACCCTGGGGGCGGAGAAGCGAGAGAGGATCACCTGAGTGGAGGTCCTTGGGGACTGGGAGTCGGGTCCCCTTGGGTGAGACATGTTATCTCCCTTTCCTCAGTGACAACCAATCAACCCTTCCCCAAACTTTATGGGCTATGAAGCCAGCTCCCTTCATTTATCTATAATTGACACTTGACCATACTGGGGGGACGAAGAAGAGGAAACTAAGAGCAATGAAGACTATTCTCTTTTACCATTCTAGTACTGGGACAAGGAAGCTGCCTGCTACGAGCAGTGAAGGTCAGGCATGTCCCTTTAATTGTGGTCAGTCAAGGCTCATTGGTCATCCACACCTGAGGCCTGTTAAATGGCTGCAGGTGTGTAAAGAGAGCCCAACCTAGTGGCAAAGGGGAACGACAGGAGAAGGACCAAGAGGTCAGTGAATGCAGTGAAAAAACCTACAGCGTGGCCTGGGATTTGGAACTCCCTGGAGCAGAACGAAGAAGGTGAAGGGAGTCGTGCTGGGAGGCTGTCCCTTTCCTTCCTGCTTGAAGTGCTAGTTCCTCTGTGGTGGAGGATCATCACAGAAGTGTTTGAGGGGCAGGAACTGGAACCCCCGACACTGAAGGCAGAAGGCTGTGTGATCCACGATGCAGCCCAAACTCTTAAAGCGACCAGTGAATTTCTGGTGATTGAGAAACCCGGGGGAATGCGTGTGTGAACTCTTGATTTTCTGAATATTGTTTATCTGAGTGGTTGCGTGCTTTGGAAGATAAACATTTTCGAAAGCAAACCCTCTGATCCTTTTCATTGTTAAATACCAAACCGATGGGGTATCTTGTATCGGAGTGGTCACGTGCGTCAGAATAGCACATTATCGAAAGTCTCTGACACCTTTAATTTTCATTCATCAACCAGATGGGAATACTTTGAAGCGGAGTGTTGTGTGACGAGAAACATGTTTTTGAAGGTCTACGAACATTGAACAATACTATTGAAGTGAAAGAACAAATATTAAAAAATAGATTAAGTGAAAATAAACCATCAGCCAGAGGCGAACTATTGAATATCGACCAACCTGAAGACCAACCTGAATTAAAACTTTGCTACCAAACGAAAGCCTTTGGAACCCAAAAAGGGGACAGAAACTCTACAATCGAGCACACCATTATATAAATGTTGAATTAACATTATAAACCAATCATTATTTGTTGAAGCGCTAAAAGGAATATAACTCTGAACAAACCACAGCATGCTGAAATCTAATGTGACTTTTAAAGAACACACAAAGGAACTGAAGCCTGATTTACAGCAATATGTTCGACCTGTATTCAAGCTGCAAATTATCTAAACCAACATTTATTATTGAACTGTGTCACTCAAAGGGAAACCATGAGCCTTATCCAGGAATATTTCATTTTTTAACTGTGTTACTTGACACTTGGAGAGGGAAACTCTGAGTCCGGACCGGGAGCATTTCCCCTCTCCAAGGTTGTTTGAACTATGCAACTTGGAACTTGGGGAAGGGAACCCCGAGTTCTGACTTGGGGGGGAAGGAAACCCTGAGACCTGAATAAGACTATTGCATCCTAAATCTAAGAAAGGAAACTTTGAGACTTTTAATGGGGAACCGTTTTATACTTGGGGAAGGGAGCTGAAAGGAAGCCGTGAGGTAGAAGAAGGAGGGGGAGGTTGAAGTCACCAAAGACAATGAGGTGGTGATCGGGATGGAGAGAGTCAATTAGTTGGGAGAAGTGGTTGAATAATTGACCTACCAGACCAGGTGGCCAGTAGACAGAGATAATATGTATGCCATAGGGGGCAGTGATTGTGGAGAAGGTGCATTTGGATGAGGGAGAATTAGCAGGAGATAGGGGAGGAGGAGCGATAGGAAGTTTGGAGGATGAAAACAGTCCTACACCACCACTGCTGCCAGTGGGGAGGGGAGAGTGAGTGAAGGTGTAGGCAGGGTCATAAAGGGCAGCAAGGGTTGCAGAGTCAGAGGGAGAGATCCAGGTAATTATATGGTAGGTGCGGCCTTAGACTGTGACAAAATAAGTCACTCGTCAGATCTATGTCACTAAAAAGGGTCTCTAAAACACTGACAAGCCTGAGGCACAGTGCCTCAACTATTCAGTCCGTACATCCCCAATCCTGATGTGGGACTAACTCAGTCTCAATGCTGGCCTTTCAGAGGTAGTGCTTAAAACAGGGTTGCTGGTTTTAGCTCCTTACTTCTTGAAGCAGCTGGCGCTGGACAAAACCCAGTTGGATGCGACAAGGGCCCCACCACACTGATGAATTTCTTTCCACTGGATGCTGGCCTGCCATGGCGTGGAGGTCAGGAGGCAGTACACCCTTGGGGGGCTGAGCGCTGCAAAGAAAAAAGGCACAGCTTTAGGTATTTGGTAAACAATGTTTTGTCAGCTAGTTGTGCTACTCCTTCTCCCAAAATAAGAGATACAACCAGCAGTAGGGTACACTTTTCAGATATGGTAGCTCACACAGTCTAGGCCTGTGAGACAGCTCAGTGGTTTAAGCACTTGCCCAAGACAACTGTGTTCAGCCTGTAAAATACAGGCTCAAATCGTAACATAGCCAACTCATACAGTCATTGTTATATGGTTGTCAAATTCTATTGCAGGAACAGAGAATATTTATTATGTCTATTTCCTCTTTATCTACTCATCCAACAGAAAAGAAAATATCCATAAAACATCAAGTTTTTAACATGAACGAATGAAGATACAGCTGGAGTTATGAGCCATGAAGCACCAATTACAATGATCCACCAGGTAGAAGTAGCCTCTTCCTTAGGCATTATCCTCTTTTGTGCAACTCATGAGAAGTTAAGTATGGTTTATAGTCAAAATGTCGAAAAAAAATGTCGACAAACAAAAATGTCGAAAAGAAAATATCGAAAATAATAATGTCGACATCCTATACTTATAATGTAAAAAGTCATTTTTTTCGAAAAAAAAATGTCGACAAAAAAAATGTCACTTAAAACTATCAACACCTCACCGTTAAGTATAATGCCCTGATTACATACTGGTAATCATCATTGCTCAAGTGCATAACTTACTCATCCCAAACTATATAACCGAGTATGGACTTTTCCCCTGGATGAGATCCATGGAGCGACCTCTAGTGGTAAAAGGATAGGGGTAAGGCGCCGGCGGAGCAGACCCACCCAATGTTAGTATGTCACCCTGTCCAGCAGGTGCATTAGGAAAATGAGCTTCCCAGCTATCTGTGTTTTGCTGGCTGACTGAAGAAAGGAGTCCTTAGAGTCGGTGGTGCAAAAGGCGGTTCTTTGCTAATATGGCGTGTTTAATGACATGGTCACATTGTCTAGCAACATGTTCCTCACACTCCAGCTTTTCTGGCACAGAAGTTGTTTTGATCAAGACTCGAGGGGGTGCTGCAAATTGCAAAACAGTAAACTATATATCCTTGTACGTCCAAAGCAGTAGTCTAGTTGGAAGAATCCCAAAAGGGTTTTTTCAGGGGTGACACACCTGCCTGCCTAGGACTCAGCTTTGCCAGGATATTGGAAGACGGGCTGTGGACTTTCAAGCACCCAGACCCCAATCACTCTGTAACACCAGCCTTCCTCCGGACTATGGTCCTCCCTTCTCAAACACCAGATCCAGGATTAGGGCAGACTGTTGGTGTTTTCAACCATTTAAAGTACTGATTGCTTGTGGTAAATTTGCAAAAATCCCCTTGGAGTCATATGGCATCCAACTTTGCCACCGCTCATAATATGGTGGTAAATCAGCCGACTGAGTGGCGGTAACGGTAAACAAGGTTGGCTGTAAATCCACAGAAGAATTACAGAATTTCCGCCATATGATAATACGGCCCTATGTGTTTTGTTCCCAAATGTATCTTAGTCAGAAATGCCAACAAAAGAAATGTGCTTTTGATGTACACATCCTTTTGCTTTTAGGGGGGTGTTGCCCCAGCACACGAACTGTTGGACTTCCACTCACTCCCTCACTGTATCAAAACCTAACATTGTCGAATTGTTGAATGTCCTGAAACCATAGAACATCTCATTACTCAATGCCCTAAATTAAGTAGTCAGCGACAGTTGCACTTTCATAAATACTGTTCGACTCTTTCCATGTTTGATTGCAATGAATGTTGGGAATATATTTATGGCTCGACGCATTTGGGTCTTCAAGTTGCGACAGTCCATTTTTTACTTTCTTTACATCTTGATCATTTTAAACTTGGATAATTCTTATTTATTTTTTGGGGGGTACAACTGCAAACCTAAATTCCACTAGTTGCAATTAATTATTTGATAGGATGATGTAAATATGGTTGTATTCGTCTTGTTGTTTCGTCTTGTTTTAACTCTGTTGCGTCATTGTTAGCTCATATGCATGTCAACAATAACATGTTATGTTTCAATACCTTGTATGTTTATTTTTAAATGAAATTTTAATTTATATTGAAAAGTTGTTAAGTCAACTAAATCAATAAAAAAAAACTAACACTTTTCAACCCTTGTGTTTTTCCTTTTTTAATTCGCCATTTACCAATTTCATTTTTGTAAACAAATTGCTTTGTCGTTTTCAGCTGTTTTTTTTTTTATTGACTTCTTTACATGTTTTCCCCCATTTCCATTGTGTGGACATAATGCTGGTTTTGTTGTGTTACATCAGGTTTATATTATGCCATATTTTGTTATGTCATTACACATTGATGTCATGTTGCTTAGAGGCCGACAAGGTAATGTAAACTGGTAAGTAGACGTTACCCTCCAATTGGCCAGAAGATCTCCCTGCTGCCCTCTTTTAACAGGACAATTTAACCACAGCCAAGGTTGAGAAAGGAAGACGAGGCAGGTCGGCAAGGGTAGACAGGTGAACTCCCAGAATAGCCCAGCCTCAGCCCAGGTGGGTATCGCACGCAGAGGAGACACAGTTCAAAACCCACCTTCATTTAAATTTGCTTCTAGTTTGTCCCAGATTTCTTGCTTATTGAAATTAGCTTTTCGTAGACGTTTGTGGACTAGGGGTGGAAGTAGAAGGGGCTTTGCTCCCCTGTTCTCTTGTGTATTGTTTCAGGGTCAAAGGAGTAAGTAAAAGTTAATTTGGTCTGATGGTCACTTATGCCTTGTTTCAACGCGCATACAGCCTAAAAATGTCAACCTGACTTTGTGCAAGGAAGCATCACAGCCTGGACATTTGGTAGGAGTGATTAGCAAAGTCAGCACTGGTGGGAGATTCTGAGAGGCCCACCTAGTGGGTAAACAAGGGTTTTGCATACTTGGTCTAACCAAACTCTCTCTGGGTGGCTGGTGTAGGGTGGGCAGAAAGGCTTGAGCTTAGGAGATCAAGGATTTGGTATGTAGGTACAATAAGCAACACATAGGGACTGTTGAGTATTAGAGGTTCACATAGTTGTATAGAAATATATCGTTTATTAGGCAAAAATGGATGCATTTCAAATCAATACTATAAACTGCATACACAGTTATCTAAACACTTATGGATATTATAGGTAGCCTTAAAGGGGGGTGTAGATTTAACAAAGGACGCAGGTACAGAGGGTAAACTGAGATTCTATTTATTCACGTCTCAGTTGCTCTAAAAGGGAAACAAAAAAATAAACGAATGGGCTTTACTTCATCCCCTTCCGTTGTCCAGTTCGTCTGCTGGACCAATGGATTGCAATAAGGCCTTTCTCCCTTCTTCTAAGGTTCCTGATAGGTCCACCAACTCGGAGTCCTCCTAGGGCAACGCAACGTCTCACAAGGCAGAAAGTGCAAGAGTGTAGCAGGCATTTCCTTCCTTTTTATAGCCCCTCCTGCCTGCTGCAACCAATCCATCTTCTCCTTTTTGGCATCCACCAATCCCATCCTTTCAGGGTAAATCCCACCCCTTGACATGGCCGCCGTTCTCCTTTCATGTCCACCTGGCCCAGACTCTGTTGGGATGTTTATCCATTTTCCTGTGTGGTTGCCCGTTTCATTCTGGCCTCCCAGGTATGTTTCTGCTGCTGCAGGCACTCAATTCCCTGCAGCGGATGGCTGTGTTCCCGCAGTGGCGGTTGTTTGTATATCCGCTGAGGCACCTTTTCCCACTGCAGCATAGGGCTGTGTTCTCACCACTGCAGGTGCTTGTTTCGCCGCCTTTGCAGATTGTGTGCCGGCTGCGGTGGGTGCCTGCTTCCCCCGCCGTGGCGGGTTGTGCTAGTGTCCCTGCCATTTTGCTTCCCGCCGCTTCGCTCTGGGTGTGAGTGCGTTGCTCCCCGTGAGTGTGGTGCTCTCCACATAACCCCACACCAACCCCCCTAGGCCGACCAGTCATGGATCCACATCTAGACAGAAAGTCTGGCACCACCTGGAACCGAGCCGGCCGATGAATAGTAACAAGTCAAAAGGCTGAGGGGATAAAAAACCACTGCAGCACCCTATGGTTGGAATCCTAATGCCGAGACAGCCACTGAAGTGGAGCATGGTCGCTACAAAGGGTAAACATCTGTCCAAGCAGTTAATACCGTAGAGTTTCAACAGCCCATGTGATAGCCAAACAATCCCATTCAATAGTGGAGCAAGGAACCTCATGAGGAAGCAGCTTTCAGCTCACAAAGTAGATGGGGAATAGCCCACTGTCAACTTCTTGGGACAACACAGCCCCTAAACCCCCTTACCTCCCCCCCGCCCGGATGCAATTGTCTGAAAAAAGATATGCTGTTCAAAATCCGGACATCATACCACCGGATTTGTGGAAATGGGCACTTTCAGCCAGTGAAATGCAGGATGAGCCACAGGCTCGAAGACAGGTCACCAGAGCTTTTACCTCACAGATCATCTGTTAACTGTGTACCAAACAGGGGTATGAAGTGTCTGTAGTAACCCAAAAGCCCAAGGAATGCCCTTATCACTGTTTTATTTGAGGTAGGGATATCCGTTTAATAGCTTCCACCTTGCTGACTTGTGGCCGAATAACTCCTTTTCCCAAAGGGTATCCCAGGAGTTTAGTTTCAGTGGTCCCTAGGACATTCTTTTTGGGTTTGATATTTAAGCCTGCTTCTGCTAGGACAGTTACTACTTTCTTTAGATGGACAAGGTGTTCCTTCCAAGATCTGTTGACCACTACGATATCATCCAAGTAGGCTGCAGCACAGGGTTCATGGGGCTGTAAAACTACATCCATCAACCTCTCAAAGGTTGACAGGGCTGCATGAAGACCAAAAGGGAGCACCTTGAACTGATATAAACTGTGAGGACAAGCAAAAGCTGTTTTCTCTTTGTCCTGGGTCTTCAACGGAATCTAACAATAACCTTTTGTAAGGTTGATGGTACTTAAGAAACGGCGGGATTTGAGCTTTTCCAGAAGTGCATCAATCCGAGGCATAGGGTAGGCCTCATAGTTTGAAACAGTATTCAATTGTCTGAAATCCATACAGAACCTAGTGGAGCAGTCTGATTTGGACACCACAACTATGGGAGAAATCCATGGGCTGACTGAAGGCTCTATGATGCCCATCCGCAACATTTCCTCGATCTCATTCCTTACTACTTGTCATTTTACATCGGGTATTCTATATGGTCTCATGCGGACCATGTGCCCTGGTTTGGTATTGATAGCATGTTGAGCAAATTGGGTCCTTCCCGGTAAGTTGGAGAATGTACTGCCTTGAGTTTGTAGCATTTGCCGTACTTCCTCTTTTTGTTCCTCAGTTAGAGTAGCTCCTCATGTTGCGAGGGCAGGCCTTTCCTTCCTTTCTATAGCCCATCCTGCCTGCTGCGAACAATCCATCTTCTCCTTTGCCACGAATCCCATCCTTTCAGGTTAAATCCCGTCCCCTGAAATGGCTGTCGTTCTCCCCTCATGTCCACCTGTGCCAGACCCTGTTATGCTGTTTCTCCATGTTCCTATGTGGTTCCCCGTTTCATTCTGGCCTTCCAGGTAGGTTTCTGCTGCTGCAGGCACTTGATTTCCTGCAAGAGGTGTGTTTGTTCCCGCCGTGGCGGTTGTTTGTATGTTCGCTGCTGCCCCTTTTCCCTCCACTGTGTTGGGTTGTTTTCCCGCTGCTGTGGGTGCTTGTTTCACCACCGTTGTGGTTTGTCACCTGCTGCGGCGGGTACCTGCTTCCCTGCTGTGGCGGGTCGTGGTCCTGCTATGGCAGGTGCCTGCTTCCCCGCCAGAGCGGGTTGTGATCCCAATGCGGCGGGTGCCTGGTTCCCCACCGTGACGGATTATGGTGGTGTCTCTGCCATTTCACTCCTCGCCGCTTCGCTCTGGGTGTCAGTGCAGTGCTCCCTGGGAGTCTGATGCTCCCCACAGGGAACTACATAACACTTTAGAATTTCACACAGTTATTAGTACCAATGCAAAACAATAACAATAGCACTACTGTTTTAAGGAAAGTGAGGGAAAGTAAAATGGGTTAGTAAAATAAAATAGATATGCCTTCTAATCATAAGGCAGTTACCTTACAAAATGTAATATGTCCTTTCCTAGCAGAGTAATTAAAATGTAAATGTTCTAAAGACAAAGTTCACAGGAAAGTTCCTGGATATGACTTTAGGAAGACAAAGTCCCCCTGCGTTTAGATTTTTAAAAGAGTTAAAGCACACTTTTTTTTGTAGAAAATCAGTTCCCAGAGGGAAGGGAGTCATTTCAAATGACTGCTCGGTGAGGGGTCCCCAGGAAGGTATTCCTGATCCAGGACACCGCAACCATGGTCAGGTAAGGATAGTTATAGGAACTGGACTATGCACCCGTTTAATCCCTAAGGGGCAAGGTTTGCACAAAGGTGGAGGGTACAATTTGGTCCCCAAGCTCCAATTCATGAAAATACCACTCCCATGTAATTAGGGATCGTTGAGGCCAACTAATCATGCCTTTGGTCTGGGTGCAGGTGGTCCACATGTCACAAATGCAGAGTGTGTTGTGGGTGTTAGGTTTGGGTCTGGAATTTTGGTGTTTCTGATCCCCTGGTGCAAGCATGAATCCAGAGAGCCACTAGCTGAATTTGACAGACAACACTGAAAGATTACCACTGTGACTCCCACTATTAAGAAACTTTCCCAGGACTCTGAAGGTGCAGCCAGTTGGTGAGATTACCACGATCAGTGTCAGGCAGTCTCTGATCTTAAGGGCAGTTGCTGCAGGAAACAAGGTTTCGGTCCGCAGGATGAAGATCAGCCAAGTTTCAGGCTTCCAGGCAAGACGGTGTCCAGTTCAACGATGAAGTCCCTTCAGTGGATATTCAGACCCCAGGATGCTACACAGACCCTTCCCAAGCCCACTGACAGGAGGACAGCAGTGTAGGACATGAGATACAAGACCCGTTAAACCTACCAGTCTAGAGAAGGAAGGCACTAACAAAGGTCTTCCCTGTTTGCAGAATAGGGGACACAGTTTTGCCGGTGGCTGGCTTTGGCAATGCCTATTCCCTCTGCAAGAGTCTTTCGGCTCTTCTCTGCATTGCCTTCGTTGTTCAGAGTTGATTTCAGTGGGTGACTACCAAAATGGCTCCAGACACTCTCTTCTACAAAATCTAGTCAGAGAGCTGCTGAGGTGCACCAATGAGAAACATCTGCCCCATTCATGCCTAAACTACGCCAAAACCCTGTACCTGGGAGCCACCACATCCCAGCTAAGAAAATTCCAATGGGTACAAAACAAAGCCATCTGGGTCCTTCTATACTTGGGCCCTAGCAAGCACTTCTCATCTGCCCTGAGCGTCCTTCACTGGCTCCCTTTTCGGCAAAGTTCCACTTTCAATGCAATGTGCATCACCCACCGGGCAGTCCGCAACACAGGACCGGAATACCTGCAACACAAACTCACAAATGACTTTCCCAACAGAATCCTCAGATCAGGTGCAGCACTTCTCCTTGTCATACTTGTTACAAAATCGACAGGAACTGGGAGCTCGTCCTTCTCAGCTCAAGCCCCACCATCTGAAACTCGATCCCTTTAACCATCCGTCGCTTAGAAGAACCTCTCACCTTTGGGAAGGCTCTCAAAGCCTGGCTCTTCCCTCAATAGTCCGACTGTGCCAGACAATGGCCAGGAAGAATTACCTCTCACCCCTGGAAGGAATGCCGGGGACACATCACCATCCCCTCTGAAGGAACTCAGTGAAGCCTTGATGACACGCGCAGTAGGTTTTTTCTCCAAACAGGTATCACCCTCTCTATGGAACAGCACACACACGGCCATAATAATTTACACACATATTCACACAGACTCAGCACACTCACCTGCTTACCAATCAATAACCTTTACTCAATTTCACACACCCATAGCAAGCACCTCCTATTCCCATAGAAAACAGCTGAGAGCCATGCAAAAATGTGGAAGAGATGGTCACATAATGTGACCCTCCAGACTATCGGATTATGCCACCTCCTTGGTCGCTGCACCAATTCTATCACAGATGTGTGAGTAGCTGCCAGGTACCTAGCCATCCTGACCCTCCTTCGTACAGGCTAAAGATGCACACATGAATATTATAACCCCACCCTTCACCTTGCCCATCTTGGACTACGTTCTTGCAAAGGGCGTTCAACCCCACAGCACTTTGAGGCCATACCAATGGCAGTAGGTGCTAAAAAAGTGACATAAAACATAACATAAGATAGCCATTCAAGCAGGTTATGGATGTCCAATAATGGACAGCAAGCTATGCCCCTTCTGCCTAGCAAGAGACATCATCTGGCTAAGATGAGGATTTATTGGGACCAGACAGTCCTTGTCCCAGTTCCAAACAGTTCCAGGCACCCAAAGCACTGCCAGTAAATCAAAGGCTGGATCCTAAAAATGTGGGTGTCATCTTCGACTCTCTCTCTCTCTCCTTCTCACCTCACATCGCTGACCTTGCCAAGAAGGCCCACTATCAGATCCAAATGGCACTGAACATGGCTATATGAATACCTTACAAGTTTGGGCACATGGTATCACTAGGTGATATACAGGAAATGCAGCAAGGGTTGATGTCAGCTGGACTATGAAGCATTAAAGCTTCAATCTAGTTATCATATGCACCTAGTTATAACAGGTAGAGTGCTCCTAGTGTAGTCACTAAAAGGACCGCCACAGAGAACCTGTAAGGTTTGGTGCCTCAGTGCCAATACCAAGTGGCGTATTTTGAAATTTCGTTTTTTAAAGCAAAATAATAATTTTCCACAGCTATTAGGTTGATCGAATCTATTGATTCCCTTGAGACCCCATGAGGACAGGAAATCCAAACAAGGGGACTCTGATGGCAAAAACCTACCAGCGGTTTCCAAGCCCTTATATGTCAAACTAAGCAAATGTCACATGGGGTTTGATAGTGGGAAGGACATTTTCAACTATGTCTCTGAATTTGAGTGAGTAGAAAAGAAACACGCTTATCAGCACAGCTAGCTCATTTGTCACTGTTGCATTTCCTATTTCTTAATCGGCTACAAGCTCGTTTTAATTGTCAACTGTTTATTAAAGCATAGGAAATAGTTAAAGTATGTGTTTCTTTATTGTGGGTGCTCTCTTGTATGGCCTTCAGCCGAAATAAAGTATTTTGACTGAGTGACTCTAAGTCAAGTGCCTTGCCACTCCTCCCCAGATTGTTTTAGAGCTCGTCTCAAAATGTTAATCCTGGAGAGCATTGGGCATACATTTAGTAACCACGAGTCAGAATGACTTCTTACAATAAAGTGGCACAGCTCTGAGCTTCGTCACCCTAATTCCAGGGATCCTCTCCTGAATCTCCAGCCAGAATTTGACATCCTGAGCTTCTCCACAAGTTGTGTCAGGGAGCCTTGTCCACCTTCCTGTCTTAAGGTGCTGGCAATATTGCCCAACAACCCTTCCTCGGCTACCTCCGCAGCAAGTATCAAAGGGGACCATTCCCTGCTCCTCCTAACTTATCCCTTCTTTTCTTTTTTTTTTTTTTTTATTGAAAAACTTCAGTTTGAATTCAAGAGACAAACTTTTGTTTCAACAGAAGAAATCACTTCATAGCGAAGAAATAGGTTCGACCAGTCTTCTAAAACAGACTCTTACTGATAATTCTAGTTAAAAGAGTCCATTTTCAGAATCGAGTCAAGATAATTCACAGTCGCACATACAAGTCTTATGTTACTTCCTGAAATAATCCGCCTCCACCATCGCTCCATATCTTCATCTTGTGGTGCAAAATTTCCTAGATGTAGTGAGCGTTGTCTGACAGTTTGAGTGCATTCGATTAGCAGATGTTTGACTGTTTCAATTGACTGTTTACAGAAACGACAGAGATTATCGTCGATAGATTTATCCTTTCTTTGCCAAAGAGTTCCTTTCGTTTTTAAAGCATTGACTCGCAACCTTAAGAATTGGGTTCGGTGATGACGAGATGGACAGTGCAATAGTTATTGCGCTGGTTCGTTCAATTTCCTGTGCACGCCTCTCATTTCCTCAGTTGATTTTAATTTTGACATTGCTTCATTGGTTATGATCCATGCCCAGTTTTCAAATTTCTTTTTTGCAAGCTGTGGCCAATTGAGCAGTTCTTGATTGCTTATTTTTGCGGCTGTAAGAAAAGCCGACAGTTTGTGAAACCATAGATTGAGAAGGTCGCCTTTTTTTGAACTGCCATTTTTTGTAAGCCGATGTCGATGAATCTAGGGTCATTTTTCGCATTATTGAGATTGAGTTCCAGACCACTCTCATATGAAGGGAGTTAATTGCTAGTTCTTGTCGCAGACTAGATAGCGGTGTTGCCTGTGGCAGCTGCAGGACCTTCCGCCAAAAGTGACCTTCCAAGGCATGCCAAGTTTGCACGCTTATATTCCAACCCGCCGCAGCCCCGAAGATTATTGTTGGGGTTACTTTTTGTAAGTAGAATTTGAGTACGGGTTCCAAAGAAAATTTTCCAAAATTTTTGTTGATTTTTACAGCTTGTATTGCTAACTTCGACATTTTGGATGTTAGTTCTGCGGTCCATTGTTGTTCACAGACAGAATTGTTAAATTGTATCCCCAAGTATTTTATTGAGTTGACAGATGTTAAATTAGTTTCTTCGATTTTCCACCTGAAACCTATATCTTTTTTGCTTCTAATATTTCCAATGGACGTGGTCTTGGTTTTATGTGAGTTTATTTCCAATTGGTTTATGCCCATATAGGATTTCAAGCCTAGTAAGAGACGTTGTAGGCCAATTTGGGTTTTGTCTATCAGAACCAGGTCATCCGCATAGACTATACAATTAATTGCTGTTTGATATATTTTTGGTGAGAAGCATATGACTTTCTTCAGGTAGATTGGCAGATCTGCTAGAAATAGTTTGAATAATTCTGCAGCTAGGGGACAACCTTGCTTAACACCCTTGTGGGTAGCTATTTCATTTGATAACAATCCACTGTTGTTTAGCCGGACTTTGATTGAAGTGTTTTCATGTAGAGCAATGATAGGCTCTAAAATCGATGCCGGACATAGCCATTTTGACAATTTTTCCCATAATAAGCTTCGATTCACACCATCGAAAGCTTGTTTCATATCGATGAAAGCTAGGTGAATCTTGCCATTTTTATTTAAGGTTTCCAGCTTTAGAATCGTAAGAATGAGCAGATTTACGTCGACTCCGGTCCCTTTCGTGAATCCAGTTTGCCGGATGTCATTGATTTGTGACATCTCGGCCCATTTTGCGAGTTTGATACGTAAATTCGACCCAAAGATCTTTCCAATGGTGTCTAGCAAGGCAATTGGGCGATAGTTGTTTGGATCGTCCCAACTGCCTCGTTTGTGAATTGGCACCACAATCGCCGATGTCCAAGATTCAGGCAGTTCTTTGGACCGACTGATTTTTAAGAATAGCTTACCAATAAAGTCTGCCCATTCGTTTGGATGTTTTTTTAGATCGATATTTGAAATCAAGTCAGGTCCAGCAGCACGTGAGATCTTTAGAGCGTTAATAGCACAGACGATTTCCTCATGGTTCATCTGCACATCCCATTGAGTATCAACAGAGCGTTTTGGTGTCGGAACCTCAGATTCCGGTTTTTTGAACACCAGAGAGAAGTGCCTATTCCAAACGTCGCCTGTTATGGTGTTTATTGGGATTGAGTTGCAATTAGAGAGATCCATATTCAGGATTTTCCATATGTCATGTGTGTTTTTAGTCATAATTAATTGTAACATATGCTCTGCACGATCTTGCTCTATTATGGCTGCATGTGACTTTGTCCAATTTCGATACTTCATGCGTCGTGCCTTTAGTTCTTTTTGGGCGTCCAACTTGGAATTTCGCTTCTTTATCAATCTCAGATCTTTCCGCAAAGCCTTTTTTGCTTCATGTAATAGTTTACAATATATGTGGCGATGAGTCTGACCAGACTTTGATGAATTTTTTCCAGGAATGGTAAAATCTGTTAACAATGGAATATAATCAGGTCTTTGATTTCCTAGCTCAATCATTAATTTCTCCCCAATTCGTTGAATTTGATTGCTTTTTAGTCGTAGACGATTTCCACGACAATTGGTTTCTAGTGAGGCTTTGAATGAATGTGTTTGCAAGTTTGTGTTCATCTTGATACGTAGTTGAAGAAGGCTGTGATCGCTATAGTTCATTTGCTTTATTTGCAGATCCACTAGCTTGGGCACCTGGTTCCTCGAGAGCCAAATATAGTCAAGAATGCTATGTGAGGCATCTCGATACCAGGTTGGTTTGGCAGTCACGTCTCCTTTAACGTTTCCATTTAACATTACAAGATCGCGAATACTCATGGCGGTTTGCCATCTTTTTGTTCTTTCATCGAGCACCTCGTTTTCGAGTTGCTGGTACTGTTTCGACGAGTGATTTTGCTGGAACCACGTGCAATTCATATCGCCACAGCAGATAACTTAAGTTGTTATAGGTTATCATTGCGTCGTCAATTAGTAGTGATATTGCCGAAATTATGCCATCTGTGCTGATCTTTAATGGGTTCCAATAGATGTTTATAATTAGTAAATGAAGTTTTTTTGTGGTATTTTTTTCCAAGGTATGTATGATAATTCCTTGTACGTACGGATTTGGGTTTAATGATATCGTAGATGACCAAGATTGAGTTATTCTTACCAATGTGATTAGGCCCGAGCTTGGGCGACCTTTAGTGTTTTTAACTGCTGTATTTAATAGAACAGTGAATCCATCACAAATAGGAGGTGTGCATAGCCATGTTTCCTGCAAGCAAATGATGAAGATATTTTCAAGTGGTGTCTCAAAATCATTGAATAAATGCTTATATCCACGTGTGTTCCAGGATAAAAGTACCATTGGCTTTCCCCTTGAAGCTAGTCATGGCTAATGATGTGTCCTTGTTTGATTTTGATTATTTTTTTTCGATGTATTTTAATTGACCTGGACTTGAGGACACGGAGATGCTCATTGACTGTCTTAATGTGTCTGAGTCAATTGGGTTAGATAGTTGTTTTTTCCCCATGTTTGATCTTTGCACTCGAGTTGGCTCATCTTGATCCGGTTCCGGAGAAATTTCAAACCCAAAGAATAGCAGTTCATCAACCGCCTTTAATAGCGTGCTACGCACGCTTGCAGAGTTGATGTGTAATAGGACCTGGTCTGAGTTTCTTTTGGTCGCATACTCAACAATGCGTATGTCGTCTGAAACGATTGTGCGTAACGACGGCACACATTTGAACAGTTTCATGATATTTGACCTGTTGAGGTTAACCTCCGCATCATCGCATTGTATATTTTGCAGACGTAATTTACAACATCCACTTGAGATTTCCGTGTGTGTAGTCTCGTGTACTTTACTTTTAAAGTGAACCTGTTGAGTTCGTTGGTTGGATGTAAATTTCAGATTCAACTGCTTTTCCCCCGTATGATCCTGAGTGGAATTAACAGAGCCTCCAGAATTTGGGTGCTTTTCTTGTGACCCGGTTTTTTCTTGTTTGCCTTTCCGTTGTTTTACGGCCTGTGCTAAAAACAGTCCGGAGGACTCTTTCGTGCCCGGTAACCTGCATTCGTCAGGCAGTTCCTCGGCAATCGAATATGTGGACAGATCGCATAGATCGATTGAAGTGGATTCGTTTGTAGTGTAGCTGGTCTCAGAGTCAGAGATGCTTCTTCTTCGTTTCGAGGATGGTTTGTGAAATCCTTTAGACGAGGACACTGGAATAGCTGGGTTTGCAGCAGAATCAGAAATCTTCTTGTTTGGATTGTTATTACGTTTAAACAGACTCGGACGTGGCGGAGTTGATAAGTTTCTTATGAATTCTTTTTTCTTAGAAGAGCCTGCTCTTTTAGAAGTTTTTTTTGCTACCTTAATTGTTATCCCACTTTCTTTTTTATCAAGAAGTTTGATTACATCTACAGTGGACGTGGTGGCAGTTGTTTTTGCAGAGCCAGAAAAGATGCCAAATGAAGAGAAATGACATCCCGGTAAGGCAACTTTCACTTGTAGATCTTTTTGGTGCGGTTCAACGGTAACATCTTTTGTTCTGTTGTCCATTGATTCGCTTTCATGGGTACCAGATTGAGTTGTCCTGCCAGGGTCAGTCGCAGTGTCCCGCCGATGTTCTGAGACTTTAATTCATTTGTCGTTGTTTTGTTGGTGGCTATTTGGCGACATCCAGTAGCTTCTGGTAATGTCGCACTCTCGATCTCCATTATGACTTGACATTGTTTTACGGAGATTTCATCCGATGTCGTGGTTGAAGTTTTGGTGTTCTTTGTGCTGGTATTTGGGCTTTCATCCTTGCGCGTCACATGACTTTGACAGTTTTGTATTGTATTTAGAGCATTAATGAGACCATCTACAAGTTTCTCCATTTGCATGCTGTTATGAACGGCCTGGTCATGTTGTCTTTGATGCCATGATGTTGAACGTTCGAACTCGGCCTGTATTTTTGCCTTTAGGTTTGTATTGGATTTTTCAATTTCTTCCATTTTTTGAATTAGGTTCGACAGCATGGCACCTTGGTCCTGTAACCGTTCGCTTAGGACTTCATAAAGTTTAATAAATGGGATCATGGCTAAAGAGGATGCCGCTAAAACATTGTTATGTATTTGCATTGCTGCGGCTGACGAGATGCTAGCTTTTGCTGGCGTTTGTCCAATAGTCTCGGCACCACTTGCTGAGAGGCACGATACGTCCTTAGCTTGCACTCTCATTTCAGGAGTTGGATCCGCTTTTCGCAAAGAATCAAGGTCCTTGTTAGATTTACTTTTCCTTGTAGATGCCAAGGGAGTGCTTGTGAATGGATTCTCTGTTTCAAGGATTGGATCCGACATTATTCCTTTGACAGTGTTTCTTGTTGTGGTTTGTGTGTTAGAGACAGTATCTTTGTCTCGGCATGCAGACATGGGTGCCCTCAAAGCTGTAGCAGCTGTATTTAGTAACTTTACATTTCGATGGAGGTCTTGCTCGGAAGCGATATGCAGGTGATGTGGTATTTCATTAACTTGCATATTGCCATCTAAGCTCCGAGCACAGTTTGTCGGCGGCAGTTGCAGGGAGCCTGCATCGGGCAACATCGAGCCATGTAGGTTTTTTTCATAAAGTGTGTTGCCCTGTTTAGCCTGCATTTTTATAATGCTGTTTTCTTTTACAAGCATTGGTGGAGCAATGAAGATTTGATTTGAGGCTCTTTCAGGCCGCTTTCCATTTGGCATAGGATGAAAACGTCTTACTTTCCCTCCAGGTAGTGCTGATCCTCCATGGGTTGCATGGAATTGTATCTGATGCAGATTTCTCGTGGTGGCATTTAACGAGGCGCGTGGGAGATCATGAGTGCTTTCGATTTTGCTACTGTTTGCCTCGCCCACTTCTAAATTGTTATTATTCATTTTAACAGGATGGAAACTTTGTTGGATATCCGGGGCTACATCAACAATTAGACACTCAATTTGTTTGCCAGCTGTGATTTGAGATGGTGCCGTGTACTCAAGCTCTGATGGAATAGGTATGCCATTCTGATCACAGGTAATTGTTTCTAAACAGTCATGCAATACCATATGTGAAGTATTTGCTTTTACGCCGCTGATTTGAGTCAAGTCAACATGTACGGCTGCCATCAAATCGGCATCTGTAAGTTCAAATGGTGAAAAGAATGCCTCAGGCGACACAGGAGAGCAATTGTTCTCATTTAACTCACATATTGACTGTGAAAGGGATTTTAAGTTATTTAGTGTTAGTAGAACAATTTTTGGAGGCGTTGTCATTGAAGTGTTTGCCGATACATTCATAGATTGCATTGCTTGTGTCTTATGCAGGACCACTTCCGTCACCAACGGGGCAGATTCTTTCTCGCAAGCTGGGCGGATTAGGTCGTCGTTGTTATTGTATACGTCGTCAGTTGGAACAGTTCTGGTTTTTGGGCTTTTTTGAGAAATCAAAGGAGGTGTATTGGATGTGGTTGTAACCCCATTTAGTCCTGCAGATGAATGGATGTTTAGGGTTTCCGACGTCACGTTTGCTAGGGACACCTTACGTAATTCAATTACGTCATTCGAGACTCCTTTTTCCCCCATGTCAATAGGTGATTGTAGGTGTACAATTTGTTTGCTTACCTTTACGTCATGAGGCGACTCCTTGCTCATGACCGTCCAGGGATTTAGCATGCGGCGTTGCTGGAGGGTTTTGTTACGAGTCTGAGGCCCTGACTTCTTGCTCGGTGTGTTTGTAACGCCCGGCATGGAGCGGCTAAGGGCAGTCTTGGCTGCACTTGCCACGTTTATGTGTCTTTTGCGCTGATTCAATTTTTGAGTCTCAGAAAGCTGGGTTTTATTTCGTGGAGGATTTCGGGGATCAAAGAGATAATTTCTCTGCAGTCTCCCCTATAAATATCCGCACAACAGCCGGCGCCCTTTACCCCTGTCGGGCTTAACGCCGCGAGGGTGGCTGGGACGTCGCTATGAGGAGGTAATGGGTCACGTGAGGAGTCACGTGAGATGGTCGGGCCACGCCTCCTCCAGGAAGCGCCTAAGCACCGACAGAGCCCCTTCACGGCTCGGAAGGAGAGAAAGTTTGGAAGCAGCTGTTTTTCTGATAAATAGAGCGCCGGGTCAGGCTTCTGTATTCACTGCACACAAACTGCAGAATGCGCCCCTCGGGCGGATGGGACGCCGCTATGAGGAGGTAATGGGTCACGTGAGGAGTCACGTGAGATGGTCGGGCCACGCCTCCTCCAGGAAGCGCCCAAGCACCGACAGAGCCCCTTCACGGCTCGGAAGGAGAGAAAGTTTGGAAGCAGCTGTTTTTCTGATAAATAGAGCGCCGGGTCAGGCTTCTGTATTCACTGCACACAAACTGCAGAATGTTTTCCCTTCTTTTCTCTCTTTCCTCCTCAATGGGCCTCATTAGGAGTTTGCCCGTCCATAAACAAGGGTTCCGGTAAACTCACCGGCACCCTTGTTTCCGGATCGGCAAACTCAGAGTCTGCCTGCCATTGCCACGGTGCTCAACAGGTCTGAAAATGCTGGGTGCATCGGCCACGGTAAGCAGACCGTTCACGGAAGCACTGGAACCGTTAGCAACAATGCCGGTGCTTGTGTCCCCACTCCCATAGAGTCCTATGGGACTCTATTGGAATGGGGATTTACATTTTACTGGCGCCTAACTTCCCGGGCCGCCGGACTCATAATGAAGCCCAATGTTTTGCTATGGGATTGTATGTTCCCCTTTTATTATTTTTTTGTGTATTTATTAACCTTGGACACAGCTTCAGGAAGCAATGGAGCGCTTTACAAGTGATACAGGTAAGGGCACGGTGAGGGAAGCAGATCACAAGGGATCCATACAAAGGAGAGGGGAACTAAGAATATGGGAGGAGAAGGGCAGGTAATTTGGAAGCAAGGGATCTACAAGCAACTGGGGAGGAAAGAATGGGGAGCAGGTTGCCCAGTCTCAGGTTAGGAGGGGTGGCGAGGGTGTGGATGTAGGTGTTAAGAAGGAGCCATTCCTTGAGGGGGGTGTCATGATCTCTCCTCCACCCACACCCCTCAATATTAGGGTGTATCTTCTCCTTCCTTACTTTTCCCTCCAGTCTTCACCTTCAGTCCCCTCCTCCTCTCCCAATGTCTTCATCAACCTCTTACTGAATAGCTACTCTTCTCCTCTCATATTGTCTCCTCCGACTTTCTCTCAACATTTTTCTCACTACATCTGGTCTTCTTCCTCCCCAACTCCCTATTCCCCTTCACCGCTTCTTCACTCCTTCTGTTATTTCTCCCTACCACCTCCTTTTTCTCTTTCACCCTTCCTCACTACTTTCAATGTATTACCTCGTCACCTCCCTATTCCTCATCTCCTCCACACTCCTTGGTATATTCTTCCTCGTCACCTCCATGTTTACCTTCACACCCTCCTCACTCCTCCTGGCCACCGCCTTATTCTCGTTCTGCACTCTGGGCGCCTGCCTTCTGCTGCCTTTTTCCTGCCCCAGCGCCTCCCGTTCCCACCACCAACACTCCACAAAGCATCTCCTACTCTTATACCCACATTCTGCTTGAAACAATGGTCTCTTTTATACCAGCCAAACGTCATCACCTGGGACATCCATCTCTCGATTAGGAACCACTGTGGGGTAGAACTATACTCACCCTGGGATTGGCTGCCTGGTTTGGGCTGAAAAGAATAACCCCTTGGCACTTCTCCCCTTCCACTTCCCTGCGCTTGCGCGATCTGCATGACGCAAGGCCTAGTAAGATCAGTGTTTTGTCCTCGCCTCTGCCCCCCCCCTTGTCGCACCTAGAAACACTTGTGTACAAGTGCGTGATAAATGCCATATCATATCACAGCCGTGCATGGTGAGGGCAACCAAGCCTAAATTAAGCCCAGCTACGTTCTTGGGTCCCTGCTTGTGCCCTGAGCCACAGCCCGCTTGCACCATGCTTCCACTGCTTCCACGCTCTTCCACTAGTGCAGCAGAGACACGCTCTGTAGGAAACATTACATAACAGGCGTATTTGTAAAGAGCACGTTCACCCCCAAAGGGGCATCTTGGCGCTAATAACAGATGTTTATTGTTACCCAACTTACTCATTTTATCGACCTCGGAAGGAAGAAGGGCTGAGTGGACCTGCTAGGATTCGAACCTGTGACCATGAGGTCAAACACAGGCCCCTGTAATGGATGCATTAGTCCACTGAGCCAGAGAACATGACTTGAGTTGGGGCAAAGTTACACCACAAGGGTGCCCGAGTATTAAATGCTGTTTATATGCCTTGATGAGCGCGGCACCACAGGGTTTCTTGAATGCCTGTTGGCTTTTCCATATTATGGGGTGCTATGTGTTGCAGGGGGCGGGTTTGGATACTAAGTAGCACTTTTGGAAATGTTTGCAACCCAAAGTGGCCCGGGCTTTAGATGTGCTGCCCGTACTTGAAGCTCCTTTAAGAGGAGGAGGGCAAGCTTCTGCATAATGCCAACCTAGCAGGGCACGGTTGAGTAAGCCAGGCAATCCTCCGCCTGGCGACAAGGGCCCAACGTTCCTCGGCAGGGACCCAAAGGCCGCCCGAGCCGCTGCCCCCAAGCATCAGGCAGGAGCCTTCATCACTAGCACCCAAGAGGGACCATTTACCCCCCTCTCTCACCAATGGGCCCAGGTGGTGTGGCTCTCGGTGGATCCAGGTTTCCCCCTGCTCCCCTTTCCTTTTATTCCCTTGTGTGCTCCCCGCATTCACCTGTATGGGGCAATCCCTTGACCCCTGTACTGCCCTCACTTGGCTGGGCGTACCCAGATTAGCCCCTGGCTGTTCTGAGAGATGGTTAAAACCGTATCTGGTGAAAAAGGACTCCACACTTCAAGGGCGCGCTTGCGCACATTTTGAGTCCATAATCTGACATGATATGGCATTTATAACGCGCCTGTACACAAGTGTTTCTAGGCGCCACACATCCACTAATTCTAGTAACACACAACAATGAACTATAAAATGCCTTCCCTGGAAGAAAAATAGCTATTACAGGAGGCTCTGATTCCCACTTGTCATTATCAGCACTCTTGCCAATCCCTCACCAATTATTACACATGCACACTCCACCTACAACCACAATCAGACACCTTCTCTCTCTCTCAAGCCCCTTGTGCCTTTCCAATTGGTTGTCTTGTTTGTTTCTATTCAACTGATGCTGCACCAATCCTCTTACTTCTTCCCCTTCTTCCCCTCCTCCACAGACAGACCACCATCTGGTTACCCTTAGAGTGGGATAATAAATCCAGGGGGGACCCTAAGAAGTAATGAAGCAATGCTGGGGGCAGGGAGAGTGTGCTGCGGTCCCAAAATCCCAAGTACATAAGGACCCTGTAGAGAAGTCGGGCCCTAATTAGCGGCATCACAGAGATGCTTGAGTGTTCGTACCTGGAATGAGAAGGGGTACACTCTTTTTTTATGTGTGGTAAATATAATTACTGTGCAGTCAAAAAATTGGCAAGACTAAAGATATGCAAATATAAAAGCAAAATCAAAACAAAATAAGTCAATGTACACTCCAATATCACAGCTCTTTTCAATTAAATACAGGACTCTTACATATTTATTTTATGAAATCATTCTAATTGCAAGACTGCAATATAATATGTTGCAAACATCAAAACAATATATTCTCTGCATAATACGTTTCCTTCCTTTCTGTGTTAAAAACAAACAATTAATTTGCAAAGGTTTTCACTCAGGGTGAGTTTCTAAACTTGGCTGATCCTGCCATCTACTGGCAATAAGCAGTATTGTCACTGATCTTTAGGGCCCGATTCATGGAACCTTTTCCTATGGGATTGCACCATTATAAAACACTTCCATGAATCAGGCCCTAATTAGTGCGCTAGAAAATCAGGTTGAGAAAGTCCATTTGAGGGAGCACCAGCAGGGCCCCGCGTCAAGGAGATCATCTGGAGACGGTGGTTGAGTTCCAGCTAGCCCTGGGCCACTTAAAGCACTACAGAGTAGATGCACAACACACCACTATCCCAGCAAGCTTCCTTATCGTAAGACCACCATGGTGGCTATTATGGCAGTACAAAAGCTTATTTACATAACACAACAAAAGTAGCTTGGATTTCAATTAGTTTTTGGTGAAAAACACTGCCATGTAAAGACAATATATAGTTTATTTTTGCTCTTAGAAACGGAAGTATCCCAGTGTACAAATATATACTTGCAGGGCTAATGAATGTCACGTTAGGAAAGACAATGTCATGATTCAGGATCACTTCTCAAAAGCCGCCAGAGCGGGGCGTGCCCGAGTCACATGTCAGTCCAGTCACTGTGGATCACTGTCACATGATCGGATTATCCCTGAAAGGGAAGAAGAAATCGTGTGCGTCAGTCACACAGCACGCTGACCTCTAAACGCAGGGCATGGCCGTGGCAGAGTCTAGCTGGGATGGTGTTTAATCAGACTCTTTACACATAGAACCATTGAATGAACGAAGACATACTCCTGTAATTACTAGCATCACAAGCTCACAACTTCGCCACCTCTCATTAAGGATCACTCTCCCACTTACCCACCCCCTGAAACTCTGTATCTAATCGCTGACCTGCCTCTACACCTGCACAATTCTGTCTAGCATGATTTTGAAAACACCTTTTGAGAGTTACTATTTCAATATAACATGCCACTGGAGGCATGCAGTGACTGGCTTGGGTGTTCCTCAGCGCACCTGTGCATCCAATTATGGTATAGTCCCATCACCTTCAGGGGACCGACAGGGTTTTGGGGGCTGGCGCGGTATTGAACGCCAGACACCTTACGCGATTTATGTCTACTTTCATGTGCGTTCAAGGACACACAGTTCCATCATTGTGTGAATGGGCCCACAAGTTGTAGCATGCCTTGGACACGTGTCGAAGTAGCTGCAGGTCTGGGGCATGTAACGTGTACCCATCAAACCCAGGCTTTCCTTCTTTCCATCGCTCCTTTATTCCTCCCCAAAGTCATTATTTTATTACTTGTGCTTCACACTCAAAATCTCAAAGTCCGCTTCCATTGACCACTGTGCATGTCCATATTTCGGTAGAGTGCTGGTCAGTTGCACCATGCCATCATTATTGGGAAATGGGCATAGCAGTGGCATAATGTCGGGTCCGCACCAGAGGTCATGTGCACATTCGTGGACGGCACCGAGGCCTGGGGTGGCACCAATGCAATATGATGTTTGATGTTGGGAAAATCACCTATAGCATATACACAACACTTGATGGCATTCACCGCGAATCAAGAACCTGTCACAGCAATTTGGAAAAAAAAGTGGCTAACATGCTATGCAGCATTCCCGTGTTTTGCTCAAATATGCCAGTTACACAGAAGTGGGGGGGGGGGTGTGGGGTGGTGTGATCCGTCTCCGGAGGATAGCTCAGGGACAACGTGCTCACCTTGGAAGCAAGACGAGACGGAGCAACACAGGTTCGATCCCCGGGTCCGCGCTTAGAAACCTCTGGGTATTAAGCGTGTTATAAATAACCTATCATATCATATCAAATCCAATTTTAGGAGTGTCAAAATAGAGGTTCTGATGAGGATCCGACTAAATTACGGCCCGGGGCAGGGTGAGTAGGTTGCCAATGGTTTTCCTGTTTAGGCAATGGTTTCTGAGGATCTGCCCATCTGCGAGTGCCCATGGTGATCATTTGGTCAGCGGGTCAGGTGGCCTCCACATCACAGGGCTCACCCTCCTTTGCCCTGGCACATTCCAATACTAGAGCTGAAGGTTTATGAAGAACAGAAGATTGTGGGGCTGGAGGTTTGCCACTGCAGGGACTGCATGGTGTTGGAAAGTGCATTTGTCGAAGGTCTGGGACAACTTATCGCCTGCAACTATGTGCTGATTTTCATCACCTATGTGCATTTATCTCCAACCAGTAGTTGAAGGTAAATGTACGCCTTATATTGAGGAATTACTGCCTCCGTTTTGGCAGGTTTCAAGTTGTAGTCATGTTGATTTAACAGAAAGAGACTCATTACGAGTTTGCGATGAGGTATGTAATGTATTCATATAATATCATTGCGTTACCGCCAATTTTTCTGGGCACTGATGTAAATGCTGCCATTTTAAACGCACCACCAAATTCTGAGTTTGATCTTGAAGAGGAGGATTTAGCTGAGCCAACCATATTTGACTCAGGAAGTAACTCGGAAGGAGCCATCAAGGAGAGCCTGACACTTTATTCCAGGATCTTTAGGTCTTCGATGCCAGATCCTATTGGAAGGCTACAAATTTAGGAATGTGAACATTAAGTCCTGCCTTCAGACAAGGAAACTTTAGGACTTGGACTATAGGTCGTGCTATGAAACTACGGAAGTTTGGAATCGGACATCAGGTGCTGTTAATGTAAGCCCCTTTCACATTGCAAATACCTAGATCCAGACATTTTATTGAACTATATTTTTGAGTTGTAGTGAGATACCTTAGACCATGTAGAGGTTTAGCTGTTAACCGCCAGGAATTGTATACTAAGGCAAGTGGGAACTGGTACATTTTCATTAAAGTTTCCTGAACACGACCAGTTTTCATGCAGAAAACATATGAATCACCTGTTTTCTCTTCCAAAAGCAGGGTATACAGAGCCAAGCTCGAGAGACCACCGTTTATTGTTGTTCCCCCATCCGCCTAGGCATTCTTCCCACCCTTTTCTGGAGTTAAATAAAGGTATTGAAATTGAACATGAGGCTCAAGTGTTCTGTGACAACAGGGAATGCATTGGAATGCATGCAAGGAGTATGCTAGCCCTCATTATGAGTATGGGAGTAGCAGAAAGAAAAGCGGTAACTGAATTTCAGCCATTTTTGCTTTTCCGGCTAAACCGGAGTAGCCTAATTTTAGGGGTAATTCCTCTGGCGTGAATATTCCTCTGCCGCTAATTCTTCAGGAATAATTACTGCTGGAGAAATTAGAACCAAGCATTATAACATTAACTCCTTCAGATGAAGGATCACTGGAGTAATTGATCCCAAAAATCATTATGCCTGCTTCCGAGTTTGGCCTTATTCCTATGGTATTTCCATGGAAAAACAGCCAAATTCAGTTAACATTACTTCCACTTGGTCCGATGGATTAACGGCTAGTTTGCGAGTGCTGGCATGGTCGTGTTCGAGTTTGCGAGTGCTGGCATGGTCATGTTCATTCCCATGTTTGGAGTTCGCATTTGGTGGATTTGGCGTCGGAGGTATCCAATAACATCAATCTTGGGAATTTGACCGGGAATAGGAAATCAATTGATGCAGAGCTCCAGTATCCCTGCTATTCTCCTACAGCCCCCCTTTTTCAAAGCTGGGCTGTTAAAAAGCACTGAGGGCAAGAAGTTGGTCAGGTAATTGCCATCCCAGTTAAGGGCGGAAGGGTAAAGGGTGAAGACCAGTTATTGACCAGCCTCTTTGTCTCTTCGCCTACGATCCTTTGCTTTTGCTACCTACCTGCTGCAACTGTGAGTAGCCCGAGCTTGATAATTACTGCGCCGTCTCTCCACACAGCGGTACTCAACTATAATGCATTTGCTGCTGCTGCTTCTCCTGCTCGCCTCTCCCTAAATTTCCTCCGAGCACGCTACAATTTCCTCCTTTCCTATCCCCATCGTAAAGCTCACACCTCGAAACTCCCACTATGTCATCTCTCTTCCAACTCCTACTTCTAACAAAGTTAGACGAGAAAACCACACTTCCAATAACACCTATCGAGCTTTCCTCTCTTCCTCTGAGACTCGACTTCTGTACTCTTCCTTATCACAACAACTGAGCATTGCACTCTGGAATGCTCAGTCTGTTTGCAACAATACTTCCTTTATCCCAGACTACTTTCAAGGCAGTTCTTCTCCCCTAGATCTTCTTGCTATCACTGAAACCTGGATTTCTCCATCTGACCCTCCCTCTGGGGCATCCCCTACACGACTCAAAATTATCCTTCATTCACTCTCTTCGTCTAACGGGCAGAGGTAGAGGTGTCAGACACCTGCTCTCTTCCTACCTTGTTCCTCTCAAATCTCCAATGCTACGTCCTCTCCTAGCTCTTTTCAATTTACCATCTCTTCTATTGCTCCACCCCACTTGGTTCACATCATCTCCATCACCCTGTGGGTGCCACTGCACCATTCCTTGATGATCTTGCGCAACTCCTTGATTGTCTTCCCACTAAACATCACCTCGTTCTCTTAGGTGACTTTAACCTTCACTCTCCAACCACTTCTCAGAAATCTGAACTTTGGTCTTTTTTTAGTGACCACGTTCTCCACTCTATCCATAACCTACCTACCCATGCAGGGGGTAACTCTTTGTATCTCTTATTTATCTCCTCCTCTCTCTTAACTACGAATAGTCAGATCAAACTGTCACACCATCCCTACCCAATCCATCCATTGTTTCCTGCACCAGATCCTTTGCACCCTCAGACCTCCCCTCACCACTTGACTGACCTTTTACTAAAAGGAAATGTAAACCCTTTTCCCATTCATCCCTTTCTCCCTGAGCTACAGTTCTCACTCGCCTACTTCACACCTGATGCCTCTTCCACTATCACTGCCTTCTCCAGCTTCCAATCACTACTATATGACTCATTCTCCTCCCACTTTCTGCTGCTAATTTGCCCATTGCCCCTTTAGTGGCCTCTCAGCTTGCTGTGCCCTTCAACTTGTCCTTCGACTCTGCTTGATTTCCCTCTTTATTCAAAATGGCCACCGTCATCCCTCACTGTTAGCAAGGGGCTAACCCGAATCTGCTGGCGAACCTTCACCCTGTGTCTATCCTTCTGCACTACTCTAAAGTGCTGGAAAGAGTTGTGTATAACTTTCTCAACATTTTCTTAAACATCCCTGCAGCCTTCAAGACCCCCTACAAGAAAGTGTCCACGTCTGCCACTCCACGGAAACTGCTCTCGTAAATGTCTCCAACTACATTGCCTCTGCTAAGCACTCCAACCTATCCTCTATCCTAATTCTCTGTGACCCGTCTGCTGCCTTTGACACGGTCGATCACTCTGATGTGCATAATACCCTCTCTCTTCTCAGGATTCACACTCGAGCCCTAGCATTGATTGAATCTTACCCAGCACCTTGCCAATTCTCTGTCTTTTGAACAACAACACCTCTCACCTCACACCTCTTACTGTTGGTTTCCACAAGGCTCTGTCTTGGGTGCGCTCCTCTTTACACTCTACAGCTCTGCTATTTGGGCACTTAGCTCCTTCTTTGGGTTCTTGTGCCAACTCTTTGCGGATGATACCCAAACATTGTCTCTTTTCCTGAACTCTCCTCTGATCTCTAAATCAACATTTCAAACTGTCTCTCAGCCATTAAATATTGGATGGATTTGCACTCCCTGATGTTAAACTCTTCCAAAACAGGGGTGCTTTTCTTTTCAGCCAAATACTCTCTCTCATCTCCTCCCCTTCCTATCCAATTCCCACCTGATACTCTACCCTACTCCTTGTCAGCTAGAAAACATCAGCATCATCTATGACTCTTCTCGCATCTTCTCTACTTTCATCCCCATAAATGCGACAACAGCTCACCTCAACCCTCTAAATATTAGGAAGATAGGAACCTCCTTCCTTTCAACACTGCCAAGCATCTCAACCACTCCTGTCTTCTTTAAACTGGACTACTTTGCCAGCATCCTCTTTGGCCTACCCAACTATGTTTTCTGTCCTCTTGACAAGTTCATTAACTTTGCTGCAAGGATTCTCTTTGAAATCCCTCACTTCACACCGACTTCCTCTTACCGTCATCATGCAGGATGGATGACGATGCAAAACAGGGCCACATTTTTATTTCATCTCCTGGTTCACAATCTATCCACAGTAAGGCGCCACTTTATCTATCCTCCTCTATCCAACTGTACAAGCCTTATCGTAAGCTCAGCTCTGCCTCCTCGACTACCCTTGTGTCCCCTCGCCCTCCCTGCACGCCATCTCACTTCAGCTCTTTCTCTCTTCTTGCTCCACTTGCATGGAATTCTCTTCCCCTGGACCTCCAAGAAACAGCCCATACCGATTTGTTAAAAGCCAAATTGAACGCCTACCGCCTCGCCTCAGTTATCCTCTTAACCTACCTCTCATCTGCCTTTGAACTAAAATGTTTCCCCTCGCCTCTAACCTGCCTCTGCCGCTCTAACACTTCTCCCATCATGGTTACATCCCTAACACAGCTGGCCGTACCAACTGGCTGCACTTAAACATCTTTAATGTTGATTGACCTAAATCTATGTAAGTCCACCCATGTATTGCCCCCGATGACTGTTCCATTTACTCCCCTCCACAACCTTGTCAGAATGTCACTCAAACTCACCCCATTGTAAGTAGATCACTGCTTTACATCAAATCTGCTATCCGATCTATTGTACATACTTTTGAAATAAAAAAAGGATTGTTCCTCCCTGTATACATAAATATGACTAAATATAAATAATCTCAGTGTGTGAGAGGAATGCAGCATCATTGCTTCCTTGACTGCACAAGTTGCCTCACCACTCCCACTACCAGCTGCCAGGGTTATGGCCCACCCAGTTGTTGCTAATTTTGAACAATGGAATTAGGCCACAAAAAGTAACTGGGCTTTATGAAATCATACTATGCACAAAAACAGGGTGTTCTAGAATCAGACCTTGCAGTGCTAACTGGGCATAATGACATCGGCTTTGCAGTGCTAGCTGGTCGTAATAAAAGGAGGCTTTGCAGAACAAACTGGGCATAATCGAATCAAGCCTCGCAGTGCTAACAGGGCTCCAGGGAATCCATCCTTGCAGTGCTAACCAGGCATGACAGGATTAGGCTCTGCAAGTCTAACTGAGCATAATAGAGTCATTGACAAATAATCTGAAATCATATATAAGAGACACAATGCACATAATAAACCAGTTGCAGGAAATCGAATGGGAAAAAACACAGTGTGGCACTTTGGGCCTGAATACGAGTTTGGCGGTATCCCGTCTGGGATACCGCCCAACTTTAACTTTATTAGCGTTAGTGCCCACCCGTCCGGCGGTAGTGCCACCGGATCATGGGTTTGACGCTAACTGTAAGTCCCCATTGGGTCGATTGGACCCAATGCAGAATTTTCAGCGCAATTACTGCGTGGTAAAACCGCCGGCAGTAATAATGCAGAAAATTGGCATTTTCTTGATGTGTTTACCCCCAGCTCTGAGCTGGGATAAACACACCAGACTTGTGATAGGGCCACCCCGTAAATCCGGCGGTAACGCTTTCACCGCCGCTTTTAAAGGGCTAATGCCCAACTCGTGATGAGGCCTTTATAATCCAATCATGGGTCAGATAGAAGAAACACCTGCACTAGTAGCAGAGAAATTAAACGTACTTACATAGGCAAGGTACATAGACAACATTAGAACACCATTTAAAGTACTTTGATTATCTCAAGAATAATTCATTTGTTATTAAATGTACCTTGACCTTTAGTCAAAGAGAGTTTACATTTTTGGAGCATAAAATCATAATCAATAACAGCAAAATAAAGACGGAAAATGTTCATAAGAGCATAGAAGCAAACACATTACATGACAGAAGCTGCCATGACAAGAGTGTTAAAAAGCATTCCCTTTGGAGAATGTATATGCACAAAGAGAAAACTGCAGTAAAGCAAAAAGGCATTCCCGAAAAGAGGCCGCAATAGGCTACAATAGAAATAATATCCACCAAGCCATCCATAAAGCTAACACAGGAAACAGGTAAGGCCTTCTTAGCTCCACAACATATGGAAGTAAAGAGGAAAGGGGACGGGACTTAAGAGTACCAGATGTAACACAAAGAGTGTACACGTACAGAAATGGCTCACAAAACAATGGGACATGCTACATATGGACAAAGACATTGCAGAATGTATTGGTACCAAACCAATGTTTGCATTTCGTAAAGCACAAACATTAGGCAATGTGTGTTTACCTATTGCTCTTTACACACAGCAACCACTAGCAAGGTCTTGGCTCAGTAACACTATTGTCAGTTCCCATAAATGTGGAGCATGTAGCTTATGTCAATATGCACAGGACAATGTAACCATGTTTAAAGATGAATAAAGCACAGTATGAAGATCAAGCAATTCATCAATTGCAGATCCATATATCGTCTCAGGCGGATAGCTCCGAGGCAAAGCGCTCACCTTGGAAGCAAGACGAGGCAGAGCAATATGGGTTCGATCCCTGTGTCCGTGCTTAGAAACCTCTGGGTATTAAGTACAATATAAATAACCAATTACAATATGCCTCAAGGTGCAGATTGCAAAACACAAAAGGATGATTACATTTGAAGACCAATTATGGGAGCCCATCAGAAGAAGCACAGCATAAGAGCATAACAGATCTCAAACTTAGTTTCCTGAGTGTTGAGAAAGTTGTCATACAAAAGATTAAAGATGTGTCAAAGATAAGCTTAAACCATCTTCATTTTCATACAATAGCTCAAGGACTCAATCAAGACAATGAATTGCATGTGTCCCTCTGAGCTGATGAAACACATACCTGTGGTGCACGTGTTGGCTATGCATTAGGTTTCTATTGTAATCATAGGCTCAGTAGATACCCAGAAATAGGATAAATGAATAACGCAACTCCACAGACTTAAAGGTACTTTATTTATTACATTATTTAATTCTGAAATGTGTGCATTATATTAAACTCAGGTACCTCTCTTACAAACCTTTTCAATTTAAGAGTTGTGATGTACACCCTGAGCCTTAACAGCGGCAAACATAACCAACCTTACATTACAGATATGAGCACTCAGTCTTCCCCATCACCTGTTATCCACTCCATAATTTATATTGGAATCAGGCCTTTCACTGTTAACTGGGCAAAATGGAGTGAGGCCCCACAATCCTAAGTGGTCATAATGGAATCAGGCCTTGCAGTGCATTATGCATTGCGGCCATGCTGCAGTAACTGGCCATAATGTAATCTATGGTTGCAGTGCTAAATAACCACGAAGAAAAGGGCCCTTTCACTGTTTACTGGGCTAAATGGAATCAGGGTTTGAAGAGCAAAATGAGCTTGATGGACCCATGGCTTGCTGTGCTGTGAGAGACAAATAGGACACAGAACTGCTCGAAATGGCCACCCCCACAATCCATAAGCAGCCACCAGATCTTCAAGCAAATGAGACATCAGTCTAAACAAAACATCTTGAACGGGAAAAGAACGTTTTCATCTGAAATATTGTTTTCCTAAAATAACATCACAAAGGAACTATTCAAAGTGTCAGATGAACAAAAGCATCGGATCTGCTTTGGCACTGGGCAACTGGTTTACCCTCTGATTTCAGGCCCAGATCCCTGCCCACCCAGCCACACACCTGCACTTCCTCCTGTAAAGACCGGAGGGGATGTCTGTACTTTTGCTCTCTATATGGTAGAGGAAAGGCACAGAGGACCCCAGCCAAGATTCTCTATTATTGGTACGTGGTCGAGCAATCAAGGCCTAGCTTCGCAGGAGGTGATGCGGGCTGGTTCTTAAGTACAGTGTAGTCCCCAAGCACCCACAAAGGAATGCCCGTACACTGTATTAGTTAAAACACAGTCTTTATATAATTAATATTCAAGGTTATGTAAAATATCACAATAACTCACTTTGTACTCGGTTATCTATAATGGCAAATATACAGTTCTACGTGGTACCACAATTACTATTAGACCTCTTTAAAGTGCATCAACTGTACGGTTAAATGTCACACAAATCAGTTTGTAAAGGAAACCAACAATAGATATAAGAGGAAAGCAGTTGATTAGAACAATCGGCAAAATACTGGCCTCTACCGTAAAACACAGTTCTGTGTGGAGATCCCCCCGCACCTGGGCAACCTGTAGAATTAAGATATATCACAAACCCAGTCCATATATTGTTCACAGGAGACTTTCCAATAGTTGTGGAACCCCAAAGTACCTTGCGTTGTAGCGTTCCTCGTCGGAGAATCGACGGCCCTTCTTGAGTGCCCTCCCTTTAAGGCAGGAGTCATGGGTTGTCGAATGTCCGATGGAGAACAGGGTGAACTACGGCGGTGAAGTGGCAGCTTCCTTCCTAGCGGTGCTCATCGATGGGGAAGCGGAAACGTCCTGCAAGGTAGAGGTGTGCGGGGCACCTCGGTGTCGATAGTTCTGGACTGCAAAAGAGTTTGAAGAACTGTGGCCCAGCAGGGGCGTTGAGTCGTCGGCATCTCTGTGGTCTTTGGGAGGCGGGAAACCCACAGGCAGATGCTCCTCGGCACGTCGACAGCCTAGCCTTCTCTGGCGGGATAAGGCAGGCAGTGCTGCGGACAAACGTGTCTGTGAATCAAAAGTTCTTAGGCAACGGGAGCATGGCGGCTCCGGTCAGCGACGGCGGTAGTCAACTGTGGTGGACAACAGTCCGGGCGCTTCTCTTTGGGATTCCGTGGCAGTCGCCGTCACCGGTCGGCAGCCTGTCGTAGGTCTGTCTATCAGGGAGCTTTGGCAAAGATCGGCTGGTGCACGGTGGTCCCTCGTAGCTCGGGAAGAGGGCGCCTTACCAGTTCCTCTCTGGGTCAGTCCTTGGAGACACATCAGCTTTCAGATTGATGAAGAAGAACAACAGCAATTCTTCTCTTCCAGCAGGGCTTGAAGGTCAAGCTTCAGTTTCACTCCAGTTACTCTTCGTAGTTTGGACTTCAGCTGAACACGATTCCTAGCAGTGGGATGTCCCCAGATATACTGTTGATCTCCCATTGATTCTGCAGGGTCACACTTCAGCAGCCAATCACTACGAAGGGCATTCAGCAGTCAGTCAGCCAATCAGGCACTCGGTGCATTCAGGCCATTCTTCTCCATCCAGACCCTCACAACACAGAATGTGGATTCGGACAAGTATCACGCCATTCAACACTACACACTGCATTCATAACAGTTTCGGGCAGGGCCGTCTCAGTCATTGCGTCAAACACCAGATACCAGACATCCACAACAAGAAGTGCATATTCGTCACACACTCCATTCACCCAGGTCCCACCCACAGGCGTACCCACAACATACGGTCGTTGGGAAGGCTCCATGTAAACAAAAGGGAGGGCCCTATGTATTGGGAAGGTCAAACGAAGGGCATCAGAATGCTGTTATACGGAAGGAGAACTGACCTACCCGGACAGATAGTTACACACACTATTACTTTACGTGTGATTGCTTTCAAATAAACGAGGCTCGTGACTAGTTTGCCTCTAAAAACAACAAATGTGGAACCCAAGTGCTCTGGATATACAACTAGTTCTATATCTCAGGCTGCACCGAAGAGTCCAATGTTACTGGTCTGGAGCAAAAGAACAATGGTTCAAGTGGACTACTGCTGTGACTTTAGCCATTTTTAATTTTGGCAATTATTATAACGAAAGCAACATTTTTCTCAAAGAGAGGTACTGCAAAGGTTACTCAAGGAATCACCAACTATTGGTGTGCATTATGAATTTCATCAAACAGTAGTGTACATACAAACAAATGTTAGCAAAGAAAGAACATTTTCAAACAAGGACCATTCAGAACATGTATAGCTGGATGTGCAGTCTATCCAGTACAGAAGTAAAAAATGGAAAAAGTAAAAGCCCCACACGTCCTAGTTGTGTGTGGTGTAAAGGGGCAACTGAATGCGCCACCCACCAGAGTCTAGTGTGTTTGTGGCCCCGGTTTGCGGAACAAGTATAAAGTCTTGTGGTCCGAGGACCAAGTTGTTTCTAGTCCCAAACCAGTGCCAGAGAGGTCGTCTTCCTGATGGTTCGGAGGATCAACTAGTGGGTGTTGTGTAGAGACCTAGGATTGGTCCACAAAAACACTAGACAGTGGCGCATGGCAGCCTGAGCTATAGAACTAGTTGTATATCCAGAGCACTTGGGTTCCACATTTGTTGTTTTTAGAGGCAAACTAGTCACGAGCCTCGTTTATTTGAAAGCAATCACACGTAAAGTAATAGTGTGTGTAACTATCTGTCCGGGTAGGTCAGTTCTTCCGTATAACAGTTGGGAAGGCTCCAGCCAGTCTGGTCGGCACTTCCCCACACTACCATAGATGGAACTTCCACCCAACAGCCAGTCAGGGGGAAGGGACAGAGTCAGGGCTTCCCGATACTTCGTGAAGATCAAGGTAACAGGCGATGGAAGGCAAGAGGCCATGGGGGCCATCTTGTCTCCATCAGGAAACTACCGATTCCACTGACAAGGCCTGGGAATCCCAAAATGGAGGACGCTCAGGACATCTGTCAATTCAGCACGGAGCTGCCACCAGCCCGTACCCTGCTCTGAGGGCCACACACAGGTGCCCAAAAACATACACTTGGGGCACAGGGTTGTACCCCCACCCATGGGTGCCATAAGAGTATACCACGGGTCTGTACACCAAACCAAAAGAGAGAGCTGCACGCACAGGAGTCCCACATGAACTCCTGCGCGGAAAACATGACAGAACACACGATAAAAAGCAGTAAAGGACAAGGATGCGGAGGCACTGTCCCTCCGATGTATTCCCAGCATCACACCTCCTGGCACCTCCTGGCAACCCTTGCACTTGGGTCTGTATCTGTAACCCTACAGTCCCCTTACCTGCATTTATCAGACACCAGTTGTCTGCACTTTTAACACCGCACATGCCACCCTGTTGGCTGCACTACCGGGTGTTTTTATCCCTTGCTCAGCGCTTTCCACTTCTCCCTTGCACTTTCCCCTTTCCTTCTCCCCTGCAATTGTGAGTTCTCAATGTCACTGGGCCTAGTAAGATCATTGTTTTGTCCTCCCTTCCCTCGTCGCGCTCTGAAACACGTGTGTATGAGCACAATACCAATAAAATATCATATGAAGTCTAGTTGAGGGCTTTGCAATGAGATAGCTGATATTTCTCTAACAAAATGAACAATATTCAATGGGATGTTCGTGTCACTTGTCCACTCCCAGATCAAAATGCAATTGTGAATAGCTGGAAGGCTTCACATTATCCAAATCATTTGGACCACTTTAATAAACTAACAGGATTTTAAAATGTTGATTAACTAAGCAAAACCATCCTGCTCTCCCAGAGATATTTGCCCTGGAAAAACTGCAAAAATTATATTTTCTTTGATCATGAATTTCACAAAAAAAATCAATCGTTGGTTCACAGCAAAATAATAGACACCTTAAAACATGCCATTGTTCTCCCTTTATTAAAGCAACATTGGCAAAGCCAACAGTTTGGGCTTTTGTGTAGGCATGGGGAAGACACTTGCCAGGCACAACCGTAGCAGTACTAACTACTCATTGTTGATAGCAGGTGCAAAATGGTACGAGTACCTGGGCACCAAATAGCAGTGCCTGGCAAAAGCTTAAAATGTTGGCTTTGACAATGTTTGCTTTAAACCAGACTTCAGTGAAGGACACACAGAATGCTTATAAACCGAGTGGCTGAAGGCAGGCCCGATAAGACAGTGGGCTTACAACTCCAATTAAACATTAACTCCAAGAAGATTGCTTTGAACAACACTGAGAAGCACTTTTAATGCAAAGCCTGATGGTAAGGCTTGGATAAAGCAAGCTCGAAGAGTTCCCACGAGGCAGTGTTTGAGGCAGGCAGAGGCAGGAATGGGCATAGGGATTAACATGGCCATGGGCAGACAATGGGTAGGCCCATAACCAAACAACACCTATCAACTGTGTGTACCTCCTCATATGTTATTCCTCTGTGTCCCTCCTCATATGCCATTCCTTCTTATCAATGCAATCGTGTTGGCTTATAGGTGTTACAAGAGACACCTAATAGTCCAAACAAAAAATGTGACAATGTTGTGCAGAACGATATTCAAAAACGGCGTATCAAAGACTGTTGATGCGTCTTAAAATTGGCAATACTACAGAAGCCCCACTGTTCACAAGCACAACATGTTTCAATCCCTCCAAACTATGTGATCTTCCTCAGGGGCAATATTGGCAGCATGTGATGATGAGTACAATTACGAACACCAGGGATGAAAAATCAGAAAGAAAAAAGGTAGTCACCAACCACATAAACATTGAAGCTATTTAATTTAGGGATTAGAAACGAATAATTGTTTTCTTTCACCAATCTCATCCATTGAGGATTGGTAGATGTAGTATAAGAGGCATAATTATTATGCAGATATTCCTTCGCCTATTGGCCAAGTCTAAAACAATGTCATCAGGCACAGAACAAGGATGGAGTATTCGTTAGTATAGACCGTATTAGTTGTGTGAACAAGTGTATAGATATTGAAAAATTGAAAAAAAGAGGGGTTTTATACTTATCACAATGTTAAGGTGTGCTTTCTAAAACTCCGAGAGCGTAAAAAAAGACCGCAGAGCAATTAAATATGGAGTATCATAGGCTACTAAATAGATTTCCCGTTTGTAAGCTCGTCAGGTGCAAGATCACACAGCGATTGAACTTACCATGGTTGACGAATACACAGAGCATTCTCACATAGTAGGATGTCAGTGGGTTAGGTGTAATGCCCATCGTGCAATGCACCGGTTAAAGTAGCCGTGGGTAAGAACTCAGCACAATGGACTAGCCATAGTAAGATGGCACTGATGCAGACTAAGCAATACTATGCAGAGTTCCATGTTTGAGAGGAGTGCAGTATACATCATTACAACCAGTGGAATATAGAATGTATAGTGAACAAGGTACACAAGGCAATCAGTGGGGCCTCAGAGATACATAAGGTCCTAATTAAAACCATTGATGTGAGGCATTTAGTCACACAGACATCACCTAGAGGAGCTGCCATCATCGACCAACCTCTGCCGGCATGGTTCTTGCGAACATGGAGGCCCTCACATGAGATGCGTACAAAACATCAGAACTCAAGGTGAGGGATTCGCCAGATTTCCGTTGTAAATAAAACAAGCATTGACAAAGCCAATAGTTTTTACGGTTGCTAGTGTTCATTGCACTTTGTATTCAAAGGCAAAAGGGAGGGAGGAGAGATGTGGGGGTGGATGCAGAGGCAAGAGAATGAGAGAGCGAGGGAGAAGATGGAAGCACGGAGGAGCAAGAGAAGGTGTCAGCGAGAGAGCCTCAGAGCAGCAGAGTAAGAGTGAGGGAGTGAGAAGAAGGTTGAGAGAGAACGTGGGGGAGCAATGGAAGATGTGATGAGGATGCACGTGTATTCGGGGTCCTCTATGAGCATGCAGTCATTAAATTCTCAAAGTAGTCCAAGAAGAAGCATACACCGGACAAGAGGTAACGCTGTTTATTAAAGATGGGCAAACACAAATCAAACAGCTCAATGGAACAGAACTGGTTGACGAGAGCCGACAAAACCACCCGCCGCAGCCCAATCTTTTGTACAGCGAAAACAACATTAGCACAGCAAAAAACAGTTGCAATTACTGATACGAGCTGTCGCGTGTCCCACAAAGCTAATTGGTGGAGCTCGTCAATCCCCTATAGCTAAGCAGAGGTTAGTTAAAAATGATTAGAGCAAACAGTCCCACCACTCCCTGGTTCATCACCTCCCTTGTGACACCACATTCCTTCCTGTCCCACCCAATGTTAGTTGTTGCTACCCACTGCGTAATCGTGCTGACTTCTGGCACATTGATAACCTGCCATTGGTCAGCACACATTGAAAAAACCAACATTCTGAGCTGGTGGGAAGGGAGACATTCACACTGCATCTGACCAATGAGGTGCCCCGCGGATATAGTCGAGAGCACAAGAAACATATTGCTTGTCAGGGACACCAAAACTCATCTTATGATTGGCTCCTTCACGTATCACCTCACGCCCCCCCCCCATCCCATGTTTCAGGCCTACCTGCCATGGTGCAATTTGAAACTGCTGAACCTACTTTGCATGTACCTTCACAGGCATATTTCTGTGAGCTTAATTTCTCTTCGGTTCCAGTGACCGCCTGATAGCTTGGCTCGCCGACCTTGTAGGTATCAACTGGTTCTGTGCCCAGCGACTGCTGTCTCCTGCGAACGATCTGTCTGAGGGAATGTCCCCCCACCGCTCAGTCGTGAGGGGTCTGTGCAAGGCTTGTCTGGGTCCATCCATGCAGTCTACTAACCTGTCGTTTTTACCTGATTCAACCTGCACGGCAGCACCTCATATAGAGTCTCAATCATGCCTGTCGCTCACCCCCAGTAGCCCTCTCGAGCTTCTTAACCCTGCTTTCAGTCCCTTAGCTTCTCAGGATGTGTGCGCACTCGAGGCACCTAGCATGCAGCCATCAATGATGCCCTATCCCGTGCTGGCGGTTACCCCTCCTTTCTCCCTATTCTCGTAATTGGTAGAGGCGCTCCCCTGACAGCGCTGTATCACCACTTTCATTGCACGTGCATGGCTGCTAGGGAGGGGATGAGAGTGTGAGGATGTAGGTGAGCCAGTGAAGAGGAGAGATGAACAGGGAAAGAGTGTATAAGGAGAGTGAGATTGTTTTTAACTTTGCATTCTGGGACTTGTAGTCCTGGATTTCCCCAGGATATATCCAGGACTACAAGTACCAGAATGTAAAGTGCAAACCAGGATGGCACCGACTGATCGGCAGACTTTGAAAAATATAAAATATAGAGTGCAATGCATGGTATGCAAAAATAGCTAACGAATACTTGAAATAGATTGTGCCAAAGAAAAAACACCATTACAATGAAGTTGCTTTTCTAGGTCGAAAAAAATGGATGTGCCAATACAAAGCTTAGGCACATTATACGTTAAAATGTCCTCGTGGGACACCATGCAAAATAGAGTGCCTTAAATTAAATGCACAAATAGGTTGGTTGCCCCCACACAACCCACTAAACTACATATTGCTCTACGTTTGTTCCATTAACGACAGATCCTCCCATATTCGATATCTGGTGGTTAATAGGGCTTATGACATTAACGCTGCACCTGGGGCATATTCAAACAATGTGAATGGAAGTTGAGGATGGCTGCGCGCCATCATAAAAGCTGTGGAAGAACGAGAGGCCTGAGCTCCACTGCAGAACAGATACCAGGGCAGGGCCGCGGTTGGTCAGTGAAGGCTCGCAGGCTTACTACAGTCATAAGAAAACCTGTGCATGGAAGGGCAGGCGACCAGTAAGGCGTAGCGGGTGGCTCCTTTGAGGGTGCAATCGGTGCGATTGAGGGAGGGTGGGCAGGGTGTAGCACTAGCTAATTGGGCCAAGCATTGTAAGGAGGGTTTAGATGGGAGAGACATGGCTGTTTGGGCAGTGGGGATACCCTGTACTCAGACAGGGAGTTGTGACCGGACCTGGGACACACACCAGATACAAAAGTACACCAATGTTAGAACATGTATGATCAATCTGCAATCAGGGGTCGCACACCGACTGCAGAATGAGAGGGTGGCGGGGCGGCAGCTAGCATGGCAGGCAGGGGTGTTGCTAGGCGGGGGCTAAGGGGGCTATAGCCCCTGATCTTTTGGTTGTAGCCCCGGATAGAATCTCAGGAGCTACAGCCAAAAGGCTAGCTAGCCCCCAGTCCCAACAGTTCCGACATCAGCTTAGCCCCGGGTCTTTTCCAGACCTAGCAACTCCCCTGATGGCAGGCCCACCTCCAGTCCCCTGTCCTATCCCGCCATATGTTGTGGCAAAGGACAGCTCTGCAGCACTCCTGGGTGCACGGCGAGAGTGGGGGGCAGACAAAGTGGTGCACAGCGGAAACCCAGGGCAAGGTAAAATCATTTAGCGTGCGCCTTGCGTTAGCACACTGCACGGAATCGGAAGTCTTCACGCGAGCTCAGAGCACAAAGAGCTCCCATGAGGAGTGGTTTTGGCAGGGATGCGGCAAGAATGAGTGGGAATAGCCATAGGGATTAGCAAAGCCATGGGCAGGGAATAGGTGGACTCCTAACCAAACAGTGAGTACCTCCTCAAATGTCATTCTCTGTGCCCCTCATCATTAGCGCTGGGCCGGCCTGTGTCCCACCGAGGGCTCTGGACTGACCCCCATCTCGGGCCAGTGCCTGCCCAAAGCAGGTGACGGCCACGAGCCCCATCAGGTGTACGTCCACTCCGTCTGCCTGTGTTCGGCCCATTTGACCCATCCTTACTCTGCCCGGCAGAGCACGCCCTTCTCCACCACTCTGCTGACTTCCTGAATTGCGCATTCACCTGTTCTGCAGCTGCATCTCGCAGCGCAGCTATTTTACAATGGCCGCACTGTGTTGCTGTGATGCCGCAGACCACATTCTATGCTTTTCTGTAGGTTATTCATGATGTTGAAAACATTTAATTTGTGACTTAAAGCAACTTTATTGTTTTGCACATCAAGATAGTAGACATCATGGATATAAACACATCTTTAAATGGGCGCGTTGTGTTGCTCACTTCAACTAGTACAGATTTGAAAGGTAACTGGTGCTTTGTGAGCCCTTTAGTTGGAAATGTTCCATCATGCATATGAAAGGTTCGGCCACTGATAAAAGAAATGTGTCTGCAACCTGAGCACCTGAACGACCTGCAGAGCCACGAACGCTGTGTGTGTGTCTGCCTAGCGGAGACTTGGGAAACTGGCAGTGCTTGAATGTCCGGCCTGAGCCGATTCTTTGGCTCAGGAGAAAAAGAAAACGCCCAGGACGAGTTTCTTGAGCCTTTGAACTAAAGGTATGCTCTGTAAAAAATAAAAGAACTACTGGTAAGACGTATCAATGGTCTACACTTCCATCTCTGAATGTTGGTGAATTGCTGCCCCCCCTCCCACTTTTTGCAGGCACTAAGGATTCATTAACACTGTCCATGAAAATGCAGTGGACGAGCACAAAATATATGTCCTGCAAACGTACTTAGTAGCAGTTAAGGTCACCATCACTCTATTTATTAACAGGTAGTGTCTTAATTCTATACCATAGCTGGTAAGATAGCTAGCGGGTTGAGCGCGGTAATGTAATGAGCAAAGCCTGCGTAGTCACATAAATCCACTGAGCTAACCCTGCTGCATATCAGGCATTTAGCCTGCTGTATTGGTAATATAGCTGATAGCTTATTAGAAGAGAATACCGAATTCTGGAAATCTTAAACTATATTTCATTATATGGTGGCACAGTAGTGCTTAGGCACCTATTTTAGTGAACTATATTCAAACGGAAAAGCACAAAATAGGCTCAATAGGGGTTAATCACAAAAGATGTATTCGGATTTCACTGAGACACTCTGCTTTCGCAAGAGCTGCTCTACCATCAATTGTAAACACCTGTTCGTACGAGAAAAGCAAGCTAAGTACAAGCTGATCCAGGCACTGATAAGATGTATTCCAGTGAAACACTTACCAGTTGCAACTAGGCTCTGAGATGGGAGATGGGGAAGAGCAACTTGGACGAGAATTGTGTTTTTTCAACCAGAAAACATGTTTTGCACTACAAGTTCGAGAAAAGTTACGTCACCTTGAGTGACAGGCCTACCTAATAAAAGCTTTGCACCCAATGCGGGGGGAAGGACTCATCTGTGGGCCTTACACTTTGCACATGCGGGGTGCCCAGAATCAACAGCATACTCCTTGCAGAGGTCCGTGGTCTGCCATATTTCAACTACGCGCTGACCAAGCAGAGGGAGAAAGGACAGTCCATTGCCATTCAGAGAGGATGAGGGGCCAGGCTGAGAGGGGTCCTTGATGTGGCACTACAGCTTGTGAATATCTAGGAACGTGAGCCTTCGTGCTCTGTGTGTTTGTGATGTACAACTTGCATTCTTTCCATTTTACTAAAATTACTACTCGTTCATATTCATTTTCAAATAAATACAAATGTTATATTCTGACTTGGTTTTTTTCCAGACTGAGGTCATCATGTGTCGCATAAAGTTGGAACCTGAGAGAGGAGGGAGGGTGTCATGTGGTGTTTGGGCTGGTTCCAGGAGCAAGCTAACATCCTTCACGATGCAAGCGCCCGCTGCTGCGATCTGTGTGTGATATGCAGGTTGCAGGTTCTCATCCCGGCAGGACTAACTTATTCTCTTTCATCGTTCTGAGGTACATATGGGTACCAACTTCGATACATGGCCAATGGTGGGCTCCTAGAGCCAGGCCTGACCCTTAGGCTCGGCCCTACCCATGACATCTCTGGCTCCCCCACCTCTACTCATCATATGCCCCTTCCTCCCTATTGTGCACTTAAAATCTGCACTTGAATACAATAGTGCAGACTTTCACATGCGACACCTAATAGCCAAAACTGAAAGGAGCTGGCCCAATGCACCCTTCTAACTTCTGGATCCAGTGGTAACCAATCAGCTCTCAATGCATGTGGAAACCAGCAACATCCTAGATGAGCAAGCTGCCTCAGGTTCACTACTTCCATGCATAACTGATGTCATTTGGAAAATGGTAGACAACGACCATGCCGGAGTGTTGCTCCTGCTGGATCTATCATTCTCCAAGAGGGACTTCCATGCTAGGAATCTAACACAATCCAATCCATGACTATAGAGGGCTCTGATCTTCCCCTACTGCCATTATCGATGGAGCTCCACAGGGAGATTTACAATCACTGTTGCTTTTCAACCTGTTCCTCTAGCCACTAACCAAACTACAGCATAGGTTCTTTACTTAAGCCGAGGATACTGTACCAACTCTAGCAACATCATCACTAATTCTCTGGAGGGAAGCTTCTCTAACATGGTCAGGGAAAGAAAGAAGGTACCTGACTGACCCTGGGGGTGGCTATCTGCACAAGCACCTTTCTTAATGACACCCATGTGCCTTTTCAACATGCCTGTGTAGCATATTGTGATGCAGATAAATAATTCCCACCAACCTTATTTACCTTCCCCTCCCTTTTCTTAGTACTGAGATGAGGAAGAGGGATGGAACAAAGAGAATAAACAGAAGTTGTAAGCAAATGCTGCGTTCTAGTCTTTAGAAAGTGTTAACTAATGCAGGGAAGTTTCAAACACACACACAGCTGAACAGAATATGAGGGAGAAGCAGAGACTGTGGTGGAACACAGCTTGTGCGGATGCTGGTTGGAACGCCAGAGGTGAGCACACTGTGGAAAACAGCGCGGAGGCTGATGAAAACAGCGTGCAGAGAGACCGGGCCAAGAGAAGCTCACCGCGTTATGGCTATAGGCAGCTGGAGCCACCAGAAGCAAAGGAAGATAAAGCGGGAGCCAAACGGCTAACATGACGCACCCCCAGTCAGCTAACCGAAGTAGAAGAAGACAGAAGGACGTGAGGAACACCAGAGCTGTCCGGTAAGACCTGACAGCGAGTGGGTTAACGGAGAGCTTGAGAGCGAGTGTCGCATATAATTAACAGCGCGAGAAAACCCAATTAAAGTAATTGGAGGAACGGATACAAATATGAAGAATGTTAAGAAAGGGTTGGTGACCCAAATCTTGGAAAGAAATATTGATACAAATACGAACAATGTTAAGAAAGGGTCGGTGACCCAATACTTGGAGAGAGAGGTTGATACGAATACAAACAGTGTGAAGAAAGGGTTGGTGACCCAATACTGGAAAAGCATTATTTCTTAGATGAGAGAAAGAGTGAGTGGAGAATGGAAAACCCCTGGCAGAATAGTGAACCAGGCAAACATTGAGTCTTAGACTCACACCAATGAAAGGATATAGAGCCCTGGCAAGAGAGTAAACCAGCCACTGTGCACGTCTGGGACCCATACCCAAGAACCAGAATTGTGATATCCTGGCAGGAGAGCAAACCAGGCACTGTGCGAGTCTGGGTCCCACACCCAAGAAACAGAATTGCGATATCCTGGCAGGAGAGTAAACCAGGAGTAAGAAGAGAAGTAAACCTGAAACCGTGGAACAGTGAGGATGAACACAAAAGGGAAGACCCATACCCCTTTTAAGAATTAGTGATAAAGTCAGAATACCCTGGCAAGAGTGTACACCAGGGGTAAAAAGAGGTACAGTCAAAGGAAAAGGGAAGAACCATACCCCTTTGGGTTATGTGAGATAAACTCAAGATTCAAGAAACCTGTATGTTTAAAAGAGACTCAATGGAAGGCTTATACCTCCTGGAATATATTGGATGGTGAAAAACAAAAGAACCAAAAGGGAAAGAGTTATTTTCCCTAAAACTGTGGGAGCATAATAAGTGGAGAAACTCGTGGGAGAAGTCGACCCCCTTGAAACTGTGAGATGAAATATTGTATAAACAAAGAGACACAAGTGGAGAGCTCTTTGTAACAGTGAACATTATTTGATCTTTTTGCCGTAGGTACCAGACAGAGAGTGAAACACCTGAAGAAACATATGGGAAGGGAGGAGCTCTTCCTCTCGGGAAACTTCTAATTCCTTTTTTGTTTTATGCACCTTAGAACTTTGTTTGGAACCCTGAAAGAAAGCTACGAGTGCAGAGTTTACAGAAATCCCATTGTACACATTGTTTAAGGTTTAGTGTGCAAGGGTCAGTTTAGGGTTTTTGGACACATGACCGAGGACTCTCTTTGGTTTAACATCCTGACAAAGTCGATCATTAGGTTTGTTGAGGCAGGGAAACCCCTCATAGACAGGGACCGGTAGGATTTCCACAACCCCTCTCATCATTTTGACAATAAAGGTCCTATGTCATACTGAAACGTGTTACTGTGTCCGAGTCTTACTCTTCATCCTTTACAGTATCCAAATCCTATAATATCTGGACGGACATTACATCTCCGACCTTAATTTCTTCTTGGGTATGTGTTAACAGCTGCATGTAGAAAAACAGGTTGAAATTCAATGCAATAAAAGATGAATTGTTCTGTCCAGCCTTTTGCTCTTGTTACTTCTCTCCCATCTCAACCACTGATGATGTACGTAACCTTGGGGGTGAAATTGATAATCAACTAATAAAAATAATACTAACAAGTAAAGTGGTAGGCACCTGCTTCAGCAATCTCTGGCAAATTAGGAGTCTTCTCAAGTTTTTCAATCTCAGCCACCTTGTCCAGCCAGTAAATGCTTTTATCTCATGTAGACTGGACGTCAGCAATGCAGTACATGGTGGATCTACTTAAATATTTTCTTAAACGTCTCTGGGAGGTAAAAAATGCCCCTGCATCCTCCACCTCTTCATCTCCTAAACAATCACCGTGGCTTCCAGTAACCGGGCATCTTTCTTTCCTCTTCTTCTCCCAGATGCTCACTGTCTCCAGAGCTATGGTTCTCTCTAGGCTGGACTACTGCAACAAACTCTTTTTAAATCTGCCTGCTTCTATTCTCCGCCCTTTGCAATTTATCCAGAACAGGACTGCAAGACTTGCCCTTGCCCTCAAGCCCAGGGATCGTATCTCTCCAGGACTAAAATCTCTGCACTGGCTCCTAGTGGCTGCGAGGATTAAGGTCAACACCCTCTGCATCGTCGACAAGGCCTTCTGGGGCCTGGGGCCTCAATACCTTCAACTCTCTCTCCCTAAATATCTTCCTTCTCGGGCTCTCCGCTCATCCGCCTCCAACTCAGTCAGTGTCAGTCGCTTTTCCAAGCAACGAGTTGGTGGTAGATCTCTTTCCTCGGCTGTTGCCTCCATCTGGAACAGCCTCTCTGCCTCCCTTAAACTTGAGGAGAACCATCTCCGGTTCCGGAAGCACCTCAAAACCTTTCTCTTTGCTTCTGCTGTTTTCTCCTCCTCTCCTCTGTTGACCTCCTGGCTGTAACCGGAACTACACTGGCCACCTGGACAGCCTCTGATCTCGGGCCCAGTTCCGACCTGTGTTAGTAGCCAGCGTCACACACCTGCACTGCCCACCTGGCAACCCCTGCACTTGGGGACTGTTTCTGTATCCCTAGAGTCCCCCCTACCAGCCCTTGACACCTGTTGTCTGCACGTACCCACGAAATTGCCACAAGCTGGCCGTTACTTATTGTTATCCCCCCCCCCATGTACTGCACTGTCCCTACCCCCCTCCCACGCACTTGTTCGATCCGAATGACACCTGGCCTAGTAGGATCGTTGTCTGTCCTCCCTTTGTTCCCCTCCCTTGCCTCATCGTGCCTTGAAACACTTGTGTATAGGCGCGTTATAAATGCCATATCATATCATATCACATACACGTTTAGCATTGACTGCAATGCTTACAACCAATGGCGTCCACTTTTTCTTAAACACACCCCTTCTTGCCATTTGCGCTCTGCGTATCTGATGCAGCTAGTGTCTCCCAAATACAACTTTATGCAATGGCCCAAACACTGCTTTTCTGATGAAGCATCTGTTCTATGGAATATCAGGAAGACTGGCAACCATCTGAAATTTTGGAAAGCTTGGAAAACGTCTATTCCTGGGATAAACTCTTTTCTGCAGAAGCAGGCGAACTCGGGGGTCATTGCAGGACCCTACACACTTTCATAGGAATGTCTTGTGAAGAAACATGGTGCCGGTCACGTTGTTTCGGCATCCGGATGTCTGTCAAGCCCATGTGCAAGTAGGGGCAGGCATAGGGTAGCTTTGGATCTGTTTGTTCACCTGGATCAGCACTCCGTGGTACCTGTTCTTTGCGGCTCCTGGAGGTTGTCGGTTTGATTCTGCTGTCTGAAACTGGGAACATGCATCTACGGTGTATTGGCATCAGGTCTCCAAGGTTTCCTGGTGGTCATGCGTTTCCTTTTGCTTCCTGAGACTGTCTGCTTCCTAAAACTGCCTTACTTTGCTATGCGGGGGGAGTGCCGCTCTGTCCCCAGCTTCTGCCTCATGCCCCGATTTAGAGTCGCTGAAGCCGGTACTAGACTTAGCACCTTATCTAAAGTTGCAGAGTGAACGACTCTACTTACAAGAGTGCCATTCACTCTGTGGAAAGTGCTGGTCTCGATGTGCCTTGCCACCCATGCCAGGGCGTCATAGCAACCAGTACTTTTGTGATCCCCACTCAAAATCCACTTGATTAAGAGTAGGGAATTATTTATAAATGTGGTGGATTTTGGGATGTAGCAGCCTGCCACCCAAGGACGTCAATTCACCAAAATGCCTGGGGTTGCGGAAGTGAAATCACACACTTGATGACCTTGCAGGAAGTGATTGTCACATGACCTTTGACCTGGATGGCTTCAGTTCATCTTTAACTCTGGTGACATCCCCGGAAGTGGCTTGCGGATATAAAAAAATATTACATAAATGGACAATTTTTAAAATACCAAATAGGTACTAAATCAGACTTTTTAGATACCAACAACATTTTAACAAGGGGGCAGCCTTCATATGCCATATTTGGGGTCATGATATGATGGGGCTATACCTGAAAGAGTCAACATAGGTCGAGGCACTGCCATGCATATGCCACTTCAGCATTGTATAGCCAGTTACTTCCTTATTATACCAGTTAGAACTTCATGTTAAGTATTGTCATTATATGATAAGTAGAGCCCCTACATTGCTAGTTGCCACGATATTACAGTATCCAAAAGTCCAATCGATGCAAGTCACCAACAATGCACAGGAGCATTAATGCTTTGAGTCCTGATAATGATTTGTTATTTATATAGCACTTTCGCCAGAGCACTATACATAACACACATTTAAATATAATTATCATTCTAACCGAAGTTGGTACTCATTTATAAACCTTGGAAGAACGAAAGTCTGAGTTGGCCTTGCCGGGATTTGAACCTGCAAATTTGCAAATCACATAGATCGCGCTGAGCTATCTTACCGCTTTGCTATTAAAACTACAATGCCACAATAAGAAAACATGTCAAAACTGGCTGCACAATGTAGGCTAGACATGTAATATCACTTATCATGTTTGTTGTAGCCTTGATGATGCACAGTAAAACATGCCATGCCACAGTAAGACATACCTAAATGGGTTGCACCAAAATGACAATCTAACCACGTATTAACACTTATCATGGTTGCTTTATTATAGATGCCCAGAAAAATGGACCATGCCACAGTAAGAAAAAGCTAGCTGCACCCAAATGTATTCGGTTTTAGGGTCCAAAAAGTCCCCCGTGTTCAGCTTTACACAATTCCTTGGCGAGCCTTATTTTTCCATTGGTGTTTTTATTCTTGCTTAATTGGTTGCTGGGCAGCACTTGTGGTTAACCTTGAGCCTGAAGCTGATCAGGCTATATGCTCAATTTAATAATGTTGTCTTTTCATAAAGAAAGACAGGAACCAGATGTCTTGCGCCCTCAGCACAACAAATTTTATTTTCCAAATTGATAAATCAATGCTTTCAATTCTATGCACTCATGTTTCCAATTCTATGCCCTCTACACGTGTTTCACTATCTTATTTTTTCAGATAGATCATCAGGAGGGACTTTACACGTTTTTTAGCAATACAATTGTATGTCTAAAAAGTGAAAAAAATAGAAAGAAACATTTTTTGATTCAGAATTTCTTGACAATGTGTTGCAAATATTTCTAACAATGGCGGTTTCAACTTTGATTGCTTTTTAGGATGATTAAACATTTCATGTAGCAAGCACGAAAAACCTGTAAATAATCAGAATTCTTTCACTTACACTTGTTTCTTCCCCTGTGCCGCTATATTTGTCTAGTTTTTATTTTGGGAAAAGTTGTTCGTTTTAAAGCTGTCCCAATTTATGGTTTTTAGATGCAAAGCTAGAAGAGGGACAATTGTCATTTTATACTGTCTTGACTCAGTTCAAAAAGATATACCTATATGTTAAAGACAGTCTATTGTTTACTCACCTTTGGCTCTTTCCCTTTTTTGAGTTGTGTCTCTCGTTCTCTGTAAACAATCCCGCTTTTGGCCTGATAACCGATGTGCTTACCTGTTTTGCCTTCCTCTTTTATAGTGGATGGAGATGCGGTCACGTGTTCAATTCGATCACGTGATAGCTGATCCTCCATTTGGTCAGGAAATGATACGACTTGTCTTTCCTGCTGTGACTATCTTTGCTAAAAGAGTATAATCGTGTTTCTTGTCGATTGTACCTGATGTTCTTATGCCCTCATTTAGTTTTTATTTTTGGGCAAAATATCTCGTGTTTGATGTATCACGTGATGACGTGATCGCGTCTATGCCAGTCTAGCCAGGTAATTAGACGTATCATGATTGCTTTATCAGAGATGCCCAGTACAAAATGTCAAGCCACAGTAAGACATTGCTAGACTAACTGCACCAAAATGCTAGTCTGGCCACTTAATAACACTTATGATGTTTACTTCATTATAAGTGCCCATAAAATATGCCATGACAGAGTAAGAACAGGCTATACTGGCTGCACCCAAATGCCAGGCTAGACAGGTAATAACACTTATCATGCTTGCTTTATTATACATGCCTAGTAAATATGTCATGCCACAGTAAGAAATGACTAGACTGACTGTACCAAAATGCCAGTCTAGCCACTAATACATATCATGGCTGCTAATAATTGATGACCTTTATGTATTAGCACACCCTCTCCTGTCCCACACGTCCCTCTCACTTCCACTCTCCTGCTCCAAACCCCAGAATCAACTCCACGGCCCAGTATTACCTCAACGTACCTCTTCCTCGTCCCAGTACTCATGTATAAGGCAGGGTGCTTTATAGGCCTGTAATGGGACGGGGATGAGTGTTACTAGGAGTAATAAAGATTACCAGTAAGTAGTCCAGCTATTTAACACAAACACACACATTCACACCACTTGCTCATTTACACATGCACTCATTCACCATTCACTCACACAAGCACTCCCAGCCACCCAAACATCATGCACACACATTACATGATACATACACACGTGCCTTATGTAAAATATAGACTTACATATAAAAATATAGATCATTACCTTCCAGAATCTGTTGTTCCTTTTCTGCAGCCATGACTCTGGCTCCCATGCTCCAGCGCATGCAAGGAACCAGCTCTTTCCTGTCAGGAGCACAGGAGTCGGAGCCGTCTATGTCCTGTGGGGGCGGGGGCCTCTGATTTCAAAATGAAATCATTTCTTTTTCAAGCCACTCTAACTTCAAAAATAAATTATTTACATTAATGATAACCGAAACGGAAATCATTTCTTTTTGAAATCCGAGCCCTCCCCAAGGGGTCGCAGAGGCAGTGCCAGGGGTTGCACGGGGAATGCCTGGGGTCGCAGTTGCGACCCCTTGTGACTTGACAAGTACCCTTGGCTGAGTTTCCCCTGTACCCACGTTCTCCTCACCTGAGCTTTCCGAGTCAATGGTTCCTTGCAGTCCTCGATGTGCCAGGTAGTCTCTCTCCTTTCTCTGGTGCGTGTGCTTGTCACGGGGAGAAGCCACTGTGGCCGCTGGGTGAGAACAGCGGCACAGTGACCTCCTTTCCGGGACCAAGCCAGAAAATGCAGGGAAAAACCCGCAAAGGGGAAAAAACCCTGATAAGAGGTGCCAAGACTTGTCGGTGAGGGCCAGTTGTTCCCAGATGAAAAGAAGGAAGCAAAGGATCTCCAACAACTGACGGGGGCAATAAATGTCCAAGTCCAACAATAGCTGTAGGCCTGAAGCGCAGGCGGAGAAGGCAGCGGCTGAGGAGGCTGCAGTGGAGGTCGATAATGATTCAGAAAGGCACTGCGGAGGAGCACGGAAGGAACCCTCACGCTGACAAGGTGAGGGAACAGGAGAAAAAGTGGGAGAGAGAGAGAGAGAGAGAGAGAGAGAGAGAGAGCACGAGAGCCCGTCGGAGAAAAGCACAGCTAGTGCCGCCCAGGGACAGCGGCGAAGAAGAAAAGGAAACAAGTACGGTGTTCTGAAAAGCTGGAACCCCGGAGTAAAGTATCCAAGGGGAAAATCCCCTGAGAAATTCCAAAGCGAGGTGCAAAGGAAGAGCGAAGGACCCAGAGTCGAAAAGTAAACAACAGAGGAGGGTTGCAACGCAACGACCTGCCGGGAGGCGGGGATTTAAATACTCCCGGCAGCGTCGCGTCCCGCGTTCGGAGCTGCGGAGCGAAACACAGAAAAAGGACTAAAGTTATCCTCCTCTACGTCCTCTCGAACTCCAACGCGGAAGAAATCGCCAGTCGTGGTGATGACCGCGACTGCGAGTGACAGTATCCCCCCCTTAGAGTGCAACCACCCGGGCTTACCCGGGTGCAAGCGATGGAACCTAGCCAACAGCTGAGGGGCATGGACTTGAGAAGCAGGCTCCCAGGAATCCTCCGATACCGGGTAGCCCTTCCATGACAGGAGGTATTCCAACCGGCCACGACGAAATCTAGAATCGCGGATGGCAGAAACTTCGTATTCCTCCTGGTTGGCAGCAGTGACAGGAAGATTCCGGTTGAGAGGCCGGTGATGTGGATCAGAGTAGTAGGGCTTAAGAAGAGAGGTGTGAAAGACAGGGTGTATGCGTCTGAGAGATGGAGAGAGTATTAGACGGTAGGCAACAGGATTGACCTTGGAGAGGATGGGGAAAGGTCCCAAGAACCGCGGAGACAGTTTAGAAGGTCTTGTCCATCAGGGAAGGAATCTGGTAGACAACCACACCTTGTCCCCGGGTTTCCATGAAGGTGCTTCCCTGCAGTGTTTGTCGGCTTCAGTCTTATTCCGCTGTCTACAAACCTTCAAGCTTAGCAATGCACTGTCCCTGGCCTCCTTTACATCTCTTAGCACCTCTTCTGCAGTCGGAGAGTTAGAGAACCTGGGCACCTCGGGCATTAGATAACGCGGGTGAACCCCGTAGGTACAAAAAAAAGGGGATAGGCCTGTGGCAGTGTGCCTGGAGTTGTTGTAGACGAATTCTGCAGTAGGGAGTAGAGAAACCCAATTATCTTGACGCTGGGATATAAAGCATCGCAAGTACTGCTCTAAGGTTGCGTTGAGTCGCTCCGTTTGGCCGTTCGTCTGTGGGTGAAACCCAGAGGAAAGGGCCCTTTCCACTCCCAAACGAGAACACAAAGCTGTCCAGAATTTGGAAATGTACTGGCTTCCTCGATCGGATATTATTTTGTCGGGGAGGCCATGAAGCTTGAAGATATCTCGGGCAAACGTCTCTGCCATCTTGGTGGCAGAGGGAAGTCCAGGAAGAGGAGAAAAATGGGCTAACTTGCTTAGAGAGTCCACCGTAACCATGATACATTTGCATGACTCAGACTCAGGAAGCACCACTATGAAGTCCGTGGAGATGAGTCCCCATGGGCGAGTTGGTATCTCCACTTGGGTGAGAAGTCCTAGGGGCTTCCCCGAGGCATATTTGATTCTGGCACAAGTTGGGCAGGTCTTTACGTAGTTGAACACGTCTCTCCTGATGTTGGGCCAAAGGAATGACCTCGAGATAAGTTCCATCGTACCATTTCCGCTTCTGTGTCCGCCTAGACGAGAGTCGTGACACCATTTAAGGATCTTCTGGCGCAACGACCCTTCAGGGATATACCACCTCTTCTTGTAGAAGACCCAACCGTCCTTGATTTGGAAAGGGGAATCAGCTGAAAAAGAGATATGAGGAGCCTCTTGCGCAACAGCTGCCTTGACCTCCTGAAGAAAAGAACTCACCATGGCTAGGATCCGATTTCTGTGGAACATTGGCTCAGACTTGACAGCTACCGTTTCCAAGTGGGAATCCTTGCGAGACAAAGCATCAGCCAGACGGTTGAGAGACCCAGGGATGTACGTGATCTGGAAGTCGTACTGCGAAAACAGGTAGGCCCATCTGGCTTGTCTGGAGTTTGAACATTCCATGTCCTGTAAAGCCTTTAGGTTCTTGTGATCGGTGCGAATGAGGAACCGATGGCGGGCACCCATGAGAAGGTGCCTCCATTCCTCACAAGCCAGTTTCATTGCTAACAATTCTTTCTCCAGAACCGAGTAGTTGAGTTGGCTGGGGGAAAGAGTCTTGGAGAGATAGGCAACCGGATGCTCCACATTGTTAAAGGACTGAAGCAACACTGCTCCGACAGCTATGGCAGAGGCGTCTGTCTCCAGAATAAATGGAAGAGATTGGTTGGGATGTTGCAGAATCGGGGCAGAGCAGAAGAGGGTTTTTAGATAACAGAAACTCTTTTCCGCCTCAGTAGACCAGGAAAAAGGATAGGCCGTCTTCTTGAGTAGGCGGGTGATGGGGTATACCACCTCCGAAAAGTTAGGAATGAATCTCCTGTAGTAATTCGAAAGACCCAGGAACCGCTGGATCTCCCGGACGGAGGTCGGGGCCGGCCAGTCAAGAATAACGTGTACCTTGTCAGGATCCATGGCTATCCCTCCTTCTGATAGAACATATCCCAGATAATGTACCGATGGTACAGCGAATCTGCATTTCTCCTCTTTGACCAGTAGATTGTTCACCTTAAGACGCTCCAAAACTCGTCGTACTTGTGTGATGTGTTCTCTCATGTTAGGGGAAAAAACCAAGATATCATCTAAATAGATGATAACCGAGATAGAAAGCATGTCAGAGAACATCCGATCCATAAACCTCTGAAACACCGCTGGGGCGTTCACCAAACCGAACGGCATAACCTTATACTCAAATAGGCCCAGGGGAGTACGAAACGCGGTTTTCCATTCGTCACCCTTGGCAATCCGCAACAGATGGTATGCGTTGCGAAGATCCAGTTTGGTATATACTCGAGCACCTTGCACCGCCTCAATAATGTCCGTAATAAGGGGCATCGGATACCGGTCACGGACCGTCACTGTATTCAGGCCCCTGTAGTCAATGCAGGGTCTAAGATCGGTGGAATCTCTCTTTTTAATGAAAAACAAAGGGGCTCCTGCTGGAGACTTTGAAGGTTGAATGAGACCATTTTCCATGTTGGTATCCAAGTATCTCCGTAGGACTTGTCTCTCGGTTTGGGTGAGAGCGAACATCCTTCCAAACGGAACCAAGGCATTGGGCTCCAGATCAATAGTGCAGTCCTCTGGCCGATGGGGTGGAAGTCTGGCATGGAGGCACTCCTGAAATACCTCAGAGAAGCCAGAGCAGAAATTGGATAAAGCATGGATACCAACATGGTTGTTGGAAAACACCTTGACTGGCTGCAGATCAGCTCGACCTTCCAGTAAAAAACAGTTGGTTGCGCAATACGGGGAACTGAAACTTATTTGATTTTCCGTCCAGTTGATCAGAGGATTGTGTCGACGGAGCCAAGTAATGCCCAATATGATGGGGAAATGGGCGGCCCTGATAATATCAAAACTCATGACTTCCTTATGTTGGTTAATCGTCAAGGAGAGGTCTTCGGTGGTATGGGTGATGGGACCTGAGGACAAAGGTGAACCGTCCACACCTTCCACCTTCTGACCTTCTGCCCGGGGAATCCTACGGAGACCCACCTTGTCTGCCCACAGGGTGTCAACGAAGTTTCCTGCCGCGCCACAGTCTAATAGGGCCAGTGTCTCCACCTGATGTTTTCCGAGGTTGAGCTGTACTGGAATGACCATCAGTCTGGAGTCCTCCTTGGTTTCAGAGGAGGTCACTGACAGAGAGACATAGGGACGATGAAGATTGCTCAAAGACCCTCGGTCGCTTGTCCCTACTGACGCCGAGGGTAGTCGTTTCCAGACCTCTTATTGGACAGCTCTGAACAGTCTCTGAGAAAATGTTGATCTGATCCGCAGTAGGCACACAGTCCTTTCTCTCTTCTGCGACGTCTTTCAGCTGCAGACAAGGGCGCCCTGGTGGCACCGATCTGCATGGGTTCTTCAGTAACGATGTTAGTAGAGCGACTAGGGAGAACGGGTACAGAGGGGTCTGTGATATGGCCAAGAATCCTTTGCTTCCGACGTTCAACTCTTCTCTCTTGAAGGCGATACTCTATATGAAGTGCAGCAGAAAGTAGATCTGAGAAAGTAGGAGAACGAGGAGATCTGGCCAGTTCGTCTTTAATTTCCTCCTTCAGTCCTCTTCTGAAAATGGCATATTGTGCTGTCTCGGGCCATCCTGCTCCGGCTGCTAATGTCTTGAAAGAGGAAATATATGATAAAACATCTAACGAGCCTTGCCGGACATCCAACAGATCTTCGCAGGCTGTGAAGGAGAGCTCGGGTCGTTCAAAGGCCTGTTTGAGAAGATTCTGAAACCCCGAATAGTCTTGCAAAATGGCGTTTCCACTAGTCACCAATGGGGTGGCCCAGGACAGAGCGTTCCCAGTCATGTTGGATATCAGGAAACCTACCCGGGCCTGATCCGTAGCAAAGGTACGAGGTCTGAACGTGAAATGAACCAGGCTTGCTTCAAGAAACTCCTTCACCTTCTTGGGGGAGCCATCAAACTTCCCAGAGGACAGCGCCATGGGTGGCAATTCCGAGGGAGTCGGTTCCCTAGCCGTAACCATTTGTTTAAGCAAAGCGTTTTCAGTCTTGACCCCTTGTAGCTCCTGGGACATAGCTTGAAAAGCCTTCCACAGCTCTTGGACCTGTTCTTCAGCTGACATCGTGATACTCTTTGGCGTTGCAATCTGTGACTTGACAAGTACCCTTGGCTGAGTTTCCCCTGTGCCCACGTTCTCCTCACCTGAGCTTTCCGAGTCAATGGTTCCTTGCAGTCCTCGATGTGCCAGGTAGTCTCTCTCCTTTCTCTGGTGCGTGTGCTTGTCACGGGGAGAAGCCACTGTGGCCGCTGGGTGAGAACAGCGGCACAGTGACCTCCTTTCCGGGACCAAGCCAGAAAATGCAGGGAAAAACCCGCAAAGGGGAAAAAACCCTGATAAGAGGTGCCAAGACTTGTCGGTGAGGGCCAGTTGTTCCCAGATGAAAAGAAGGAAGCGAAGGATCTCCAACAACTGACGGGGGCAATAAATGTCCAAGTCCAACAATAGCTGTAGGCCTGAAGCGCAGGCGGAGAAGGCAGCGGCTGAGGAGGCTGCAGTGGAGGTCGATAATGATTCAGAAAGGCACTGCGGAGGAGCACGGAAGGAACCCTCACGCTGACAAGGTGAGGGAACAGGAGAAAAAGTGGGAGAGAGAGAGAGAGAGAGAGAGAGAGAGAGACAGAGAGAGAGAGAGAGAGAGAGAGAGAGAGAGCACGAGAGCCCGTCAGAGAAAAGCACAGCTAGTGCCGCCCAGGGACGGCGGCGAAGAAGAAAAGGAAACAAGTACGGTGTTCTGAAAAGCTGGAACCCCGGAGTAAAGTATCCAAGGGGAAAATCCCCTGAGAAATTCCAAAGCGAGGTGCAGAGGAAGAGCGAAGGACCCAGAGTCGAAAAGTAAACAACAGAGGAGGGTTGCAACGCAATGACCTGCCGGGAGGCGGGGATTTAAATACTCCCGGCAGCGTCGCGTCCCGCGTTCGGAGCTGCGGAGCGAAACACAGAAAAAGGACTAAAGTAATCCTCCTCTACGTCCTCTCGAACTCCAACGCGGAAGAAATCGCCAGTCGTGGTGATGACCGCGACTGCGAGTGACACCCCTAGCCACCCCCAAATGACATCCCAGGCCTCACCACTAAGGTAGGGCATTGGCTGCTAAGCTGGCAGTCTAATTGGGGAAGTGGGGACAGCAATGGAGCCCTGGGGGCAGGGCTATGGGTGGATTATGGGATTTCTCTGATCCTGAATGGACGGGAGAACTGTCCCATCAAAAAATGGTTAATGTACAATTTTAGTCAAACAGCAGTTTCATTTAGTTTGGGGTGATTAACTGCAATGTGAATAAAACTGACAAATATGTGTTTCATTTTTACTTTTATTTAATTATCCAAATAAAAATTTAATTTATTTTAATTCTGTCTTATGGTAACATTTCAGATAACCATGTAAACCAATCAAAACTACAGTTTGACTAAAACTGTACATTAACCGTCTAATGTGATGTCCCAATGCCCCGCCACATCACGCAGCGCTGCTTCACTGCGGCACACGCATTGAGGAGGAACGTCACTTTTCTAACGTTCTTCCACGCTGCTTGCGTTCGTTCAAGCTCACACTCAACCCCACCTTAAAATAGGGCACAGTGGAAGGCTGCATACATTTTGCAATTTGACAGACTGCATGTGCACGCAGAACACCCCACTGCCCCCAACTCTAAATCCATAGCTCTCAACTCACACGCTTTTGGCGGGTGTCACCCGCCTTGTAAAGGGCTGACTCACCCGCCAAGCCTCTTGCACGCCCATTCATTCCAATGGGCGACTCACCCGCCAAAAACAAAATTGGGTGATTTCACCCGCTTTTGCAACACAAATGGTTGAGAGCTATGCTAAATCAGGGCCTCAGAGTCCTACCTTTGTCTGCTCCACTGGCATAACGGGGGCCACACAGCTCCAGCGGTGTCGGGGGGCTTAAGACGTTAGAAATAAGTAATTTTTTAAGGCAGGATTACGGATGGCGTGGGGCCCAGTTCTGAATGCAGTTTGTGGGAATGTTCTGGGTACACGTGTGGAGAATGCAATACGAATGTTCTGACTCCGTGTGTGAGTGACTGTGAGAGAAGCTGTATGGGGAGCGATTGGTCGGTGAATGGTAATGAATGGGCGCGCGCGAGGCTGAGGCCGGGGGCATTGGAGCATTGAAGTTTTGTTACAGTAACATGGCATGTTTTACTCACATTTTTGGGCAAAGCCACATTGAGTGTCATTACGTGGAGGAGGGGTGAAGGGAGTTCATTGGGGCAGACAGCCTGGACCCCCTACCCCTCCTCCATGTAATAACACTCATGTGAGTTTATTCAAACTAATGAGACAATGGGCCTCATTACAAGTTTGGCGGTAGCCTTGCCGGTAAAACCGGCAGGCTGCCGCCAAACTTGCAATTTTTTCTGGCACCCGCGAATGGGCAATTACCGGGTCATTAGAGCCCAGCCGGCCCCGGTAATTGCCCATTTGCGGGCGCCGGAATTCTATGCTCCCCATTCCTATTTGAGCCCCATAGGGCTGAATGGGAAAGGGGGGGTCGGATGCACCATTCAGAATAGTGCCAGTGCCTCCGACATGCTCTGCTCGCGGGTGCTGTTACTCCCGCCAGACCTGTCGGGAAAAAAAGGCACCCACGAGCAGAACTCGTAGTTTGCCGGTTCGTAACTACGGTCCCGGCAAGCTTACCAGTACTGTAGTAACTTGTAATTAGGCCCAACAAATAAATACAAAATGAACACTCAAGGTGGCTTTTATCCTAATTGCTAGTAAACATCTCATGCCATGGGATGAAGATATGTTACTGCTGGCTGCATATTTTCTTCCTACCCCACCATGTAAGAACACTCTTCATGTTGACTTTGCCGTTAACATCAGTGAAAAATGCAATGGCAGAGTAAGGCAATATTTCTTTGCTGCATGGCCATATCCCAGCCTAAAATAACACTCATGTTGGTTTGCCCTTAACCCCAGTAAAAAAAGCTAGGACAGCGAGTGCCAGACGGTTTCTGAACCTACAACCAAGGGCAAGGCAGCTGCCTGCAACACACTCCTCAGCTTTGGGTCGCCCGCCGTAAAGGACGACACAAACCCATTGAAGAAGCTGGGAGGAGTGCCTCGACCAGCAACTACTGCAGTCCGCCTTAATGGACATTTTCGAGCCAGTCAAGTTCCTCGAACTGCAACTAATGGCAACACTGACCGTTGTCATCTCGACCAGTGCTTCCGAACTGCCGATCAGCACTGAGACATCAATTCCTGACCGGGAGCCACTGTGTAGGCCCGCCTGCAGCCATTCGTCCAGCTTTGCTCACCGTACCATCTTGCTGCCTGATACCCGCAGGTGACTCCCATCTCGAACTCTGTTAGAGAAGCCTGCAAAACGCCCTGAAGGCGACTCAACCCTGCGGAGAACCAAGAACATCTGCAGCACAAGGTACATGGTGATTGTGTCCCCCTGGTGCTTCCCAGAAGCCCCCTAGAGATATTTTAAGACCTGTTGCTCCCTTTGTGCTAAAGCCAGGTAACCTTAACAAAGTATGGTGGTTATTAACCATACCGACTAACCATCTGTCAGTATCCACAGTGCATCCCCTTTCCTTCTTTGAAACGGTCTGTCCTCTGCATTCCTTTACAGGGTGAGTTGTATTTCGTATTGTTGTTAGACTGTCTCTTGTGATTAATAAAGTAGACATTTTTAATGCAACCTTGACTGGAGACTCCTTTTATCATTGCGTAATGATTGTATTTTCGCTGTGTTGCAACTAACCAACGATCCACGAACTTTCAGAGACAAGCCTGCCATTCCCTCCGCGTTACCAAAATTGGACAAGCAGGTTTGTAATTTGCTTGTTATTCCAATATGTTTCAGATCCCTTCTGGTTTATTAGAGCTGTGGGGCTGATTGATGGTTTAGAAACCGAAATTCATCCCTGGACTACTGGTACCCCGGAAGTTGATTCGTCACATCCACTTCCCCATACCGTTGCAGTTTATAAAGGATGAGAGTCCATACCTTTTTCTGACCGGTCGTCAAAAACCAAGTACTCCTATACATACACGAATACTCCTATATGTAACGAGGGAAGGCTTCCTGGCCCCTTTTAACAAGCCCCTTAATCATTCAGCTTCACGCCACTTGGCATGTACGTGACATGTTTGTTGAACACTTTTATGAATTGCTCGAAACTTCATAAACAATTAAAATGAAACATATTTTAGTCTGCAACATTTTTCTCTGAATTTTCAAACTAATTAATAAAGCTTGCCGTTGTGTTCTAGATTGATTAGTCGCCATTTTGGACTGGTTATTTATTACCTTTCTGAGCGCCCCTTCTCATCTCAACCCTAGAACCCTGTCCTCTCTCTGCCCGCAACCATTCACCCGAGGTCTTTTCCGCGCTGCGCAACGTTCACAAGAGTTTACATCCCATCTCGCCAGTCGCCTACCTGAGGTGAGGAGGACCAGCCCCAGAACCCACAGCAGGGTCATCTCTCTCTGACTGGGGTTCCCCCTGAGCCGGGTCTCGGCGCTGGGGGTCCAGCAGCTGAAGCTCCGCCAACTCCGAACACAGAGACGGTCTCGGAACCTCCACCGCGCCCGGGCGGGCCCTGTCATCGGCAGAACCTGCTCTTCAGGTTGTGGGGGGGTGAGTGACGCTTGAGCTTCGTGTATTCTTTCCAGGAATAGCACCTGACCGCGGGGAGCGCCCCTTGGTTTCTCCTAGCACCCGCCTCCCCTACCCGACAACGTTCACGCACCTGCAGGTGCGACGCCGAGAGCCCCTTATAAAATAATAAAGTGAAGCACTTGTCCTAATAAATACTTATTTCGCTCCTGTTCTAAATGAATGGAACAGTTAAAGGTGCGCACTGTTTATTTTTCACGCGTCACACAGCACTCGCTCGACCTCCTCAGGTGTGTGGTCCTACACGGGACAGGCCTGGATTCTAGAGTCTCTCGGGCGCACCTGCGCCGCCTCTCAGGTGCGCCCCATCCCCTTAATGACGGGAAAAAGACGCCCACGTCATTCCAAATCCTCAGTAAAATGGATACAAATGACTTAAAATTGTCTGAATAGGTCCAGGGCCTCCCCGGGTTACACAGCACATGGGACATATATTATGTTTGAATACCGCTGGGCAGCAGTTCATCGTGCACTAGAGTCGTTATACACGGCACTGGGTGGTTTTCTTAGCGCGGGGGCAGAGAGCGAGAGCTCCTCGGGCGCGAGTCGCTGCACCCTAATGGCGGCACACAAGCCCCGTTTCTGCAGTCAGACCTCTCTGCTCATGGATGGAGGCTTCGTGGCATACTTTATACCGCCACTACTACCACTATTGCTAGTAACAACGTTCCTGATGACTCGTTTTTCAAAAATATTTGTAACTTCTAGCCTAGTGGTTGCTGTTTCACAGCCGTGTTAAAAACAAGTGCTACTAATTCCCCAGGCACAGTTGGGGATCCCCCACGCCAGCCCCTCGGATGGCAGTCGCTCTGGATATAGAGGGTCAGGAATAAGGGAGAGGCATAGAGTCTGAACTGTGTATGAGGAGGGGCTAATACAGTGGCGTAACACAAAATGTGGGGGCCCCCCTGTGATCCATGCTGAGGCCCCCCCCCCAACTCGGCAAACAAATCACGGGTCACGCCAGACTATGGGCCGGTATAGATTATCACGCTAGCACAATACGCACGAACGTACTGCTGAAGGAATATGCCGCACACTGCACTAGCAGGAAGATATAAATATGTTTCTTAATGCGATATACAACACACTTTCTGAGAAAAATTGGCTAAAAAGCTAGAGTGTTTGCAATGGTTTTGTAGGGTAACACCAATCCAATAGATGCAAGTCACCAACAGTGCACAGGAACCTTAATGGGCAATGCTGCATGGGCATACCACAAGCGAGGCAGGGTAACTGCTGTTACCATCGGCAGCTGGGAGAGGGGCAGCCCCAACCTCCCTGCGCCTGCTCCTCTCCTCCCCCCAGCTACGGAGACACGCAGTCTCGGCAGCACAAAAGCCACGAAAGGGTAAGGTGCGAACAGTCATCGCACCCTTCCTCCAAACAGCAAGGTGCTAAGCGCCATAAGTAAAACAACCATCAGGCAGGGCCCAGGTTCAAAAGATCTTCCCCCTCCAGGGGGTCAAACGGTCAGCTATCTGGCCAGGGGCTGCGACAACAGCAGCCCCCACCACATACACAACAAAGACCCAGGTCCTATAAATGAGAGCAACATGCTCAGAGTAAACACAATCTGTTTGTGGACCCTGAACGGGGACCCAAGCAAACAGGAGGTTCACTGTTTACTCAGTGTCTTCCAAATCTTCTTGCTTCTTTAGCAATTCTTGAAGTTCGCTGTACATCGCAATGCCTTTTTTTCCTTCCTGAACATTGTACTGTTCAAAGCAATTGCAATACAGCCTTAAGGAAGGAAGAAGCGGCAACCGAACGGCCAGCGCGGACGCTGTCAACTTCAACATTCTCGGCATAGAAGGAAAAGCGAGCGACGAGCGTGTCCAAAACAAAACAAACAAAAACGCGTGCTGCAGAATCATCCCCAAAACCATTGCGAACGAAGGAGGGAGTGGCACTCGAACAGCACGGCGCGGACAGCTTCCGATTCAACAACTTACAGGTGAGCCACCGCGCCGGGGCTACGAGGGAGGAAAAATAGACATTTATGTCCGGAAGAGATACATTTTATTACAATGGACCGGAACCCCCGTGTTATAAGGCAGGCGGGGCAAGATAACACAAGCCATTTTTGAACTCGGGCAGAGTCACAAGCCAGCTTGGTAGCACGGCGAACCGGGAGCTCGTCGTTTCTTGACAGCCACGCAGAGCTGGCAAACACAGTTTCAAGCTCGGCGGGCCCAAACACGGCAGATTTAAAATAATTTCTGTAATATTGCAGGGCGACCTCACAAGCGAAACCAATTAATTAAATCCAGTAAATCAAGCCTGGGGGCTGCCCAATTTTCAGAATCCGGTCAAGAAGGCACCAGTCAACAGTTAACCAGCACGGGCAACAAATAGAACAGGCGCAGAGAAACTCGCCGATAACAACAGTTTAACTGCTTGATAAAACCTTTTTCCTTTTCCTATAGCAGGCATAGAAGAACATGGGGCCCAAACAGAAAGCACGGGCACCCCCCACACCGGTGCAGAAGCCCAAATCACCACAATTGCTAGCAGACATTGAAGCGGCAGAGCACTACGGATGGGCATGGGTTAGAGAAAACATGTACGGCTTACCCAGTGAAGGAATTACCAGCCCACCCAGCCAGGAGGAGGTTTCTGCACTATTAAAAAGGAGAAAAATATCCAAAGGCGCCAGAAAAGGTACCAAAAAATTGTCGAAACTATGTGAGAATGTAGCGGAATTACAGCAACTAATGGTAGAAATAAGGGGGAAACATACACCGCCCACAAGGGAACCTGGGGCCTCAAACCCTACCATCGCAATAGAACCTACAATAACGGTTGTCAACCCACCCGTAACACTACCTACAGCAATCCCGCCACAACAAGTACAGCAGTTGCCAATAGCGCCCACAGCTATAAATACAACAGCCTCCACAGCTCCAACAACAGATTCAGCAGGTGCCCTAAAAGCATGGGCAACCCCAGGAACAGACAACATGGGTGCAACAGGGACACCCGGCAGCAATACAACTGACATTGTAACAATCTGTAATGCACAATTAGACCAAAAAATGAAATCTTTCCAAACAGAGATATTAAATAGATACAAAAGATGCCTGGCATGGAACATTGATACCACAATCAAAGAAGCCATATGGGCCAAAGAATTTATAGAAATCTTTTCCCTAAAAGAAGCCCAGCGCAAGGGGAAAGACGCTTTCAGAGACCCCAAAAAAATAGAAGAAAAAGCTATTGCCAGAAACTCCCAGGTCGAACAAAACTGGGACAACTGGTTACATGCCTTTGCCATCTTAGCAACAATATATGAAGAAAAATTCCCCATGGATGGTAGGAAGATCTGGGCATACGTTGATAAAATAAGGAAAGTAAAAGTAACACAGAGGGGGAAGACATGGCTTGCATACGACATCAGATTTAGGAGGAGCATGTCAGAAAGGCTGGCCATCGAGTGGGATGAAGTCCAGAATGATTAATACACCCTCAACGCCGAACCTCCCCAGGAAGAAGATACCATGCATTCTTCTTCCAAAAATAGCAAAAATTTGCAAGTAAGCAAATCCCATGACAATGATAAATCCAAAAAAGGGGAGCAGCCCTTTCGGAGGAACCAGCCTTGGGCGGCTAAAAATAATGCCCACAGACAGAACAAACAGCAGGCTGTCAAATCCAACATCCCATGCAGAAATTTTGGGAAAAACCAGTGTACATGGGGCAAAGAATGCTGGTACAAACACGCCTGCACAAACTGCAACGGCGACCATGCAGCAAGCAACTGTACCAGACTACCAGCCAAGAAAGAATGATATCCCAATTTGAGAACCAGGACGAACGCCCATCAATCCGGGCAATTTTAGGAATGCCCTAAACAGCTACCCAGACAAGGAAACCAGCAGGTTACTATGGCAGGGTTTCACCAAAGGTTTGTTCATCCCATTTAAGGGCACGGGGTCACAATACATCCCGATGAACCTAAAGTCAGCCAGGGACAACCCCCAGATAGTAGAAACCAAAATCAAGAAAGAACTGCAACTGGGCAGGGTAGCAGGTCCCTGGGACGTCATGCCTTTAAAGGACTATTTAATATCTCCACTAGGCCTGGTCCCCAAAAAAGAACCCAGGAAAATGAGACTAATCCATCACCTCTCCTACCCTAAAGGCCAGTCTTTAAATGACGGCATCCCACACACTGAATCCGCTGTATCTCACACGCATTTCCAAGAGGCGGTAAGGCTCATACAAGAGTGCGGCGGAAACGCCTTGATGGCCAAGCTGGACATCGAATCTGCTTTCAGACTCTTGCCAGTCCACCCAGAGTCACAGCAGTGGCTAGGTTTCACTTTTAACAACAAATTCTACGTAGATAGATGCCTCCCCATGTGGTGCGCAGTATCCTGTGCACTATTTGAGCAATTCAGTTCCATTTTTCAATGGGCTTTCCTAAAGCAGAGACCAGGGACAAAAATAGTGCATTACCTATGACGATTTCATGGTCATAGGGCCACCAAACTCCGAGGAATGCGGCCGGGCTTTAGCAAAACTGGAGCACATGGCCGCACAGTGGGGATTTCCCCTAGCGAGGGGAAAAACCACCAAACCAGACACAAACATAATTTTTCTGGGCATCGAAATAGACTCAGCAAAGGGGCTCTGCAGAATCCTCAAAACAAAAATATCAGAACTCCTGGCTAAAATACAAAACCTGATAATGAGAGAAAAGGGGACTGTAAAGGAAATACAATCCTTAGCAGGCAGCCTCAAATTCGCATCCAAAATAATACCTCAAGGAAGGATATTTTCCAGAAGCCTGGAGTTAAAAATCAAATCACTCACCAAACCACACTTGCATATCCGGCTAGGCAGAGAGGTGAAACAAGACCTGGAAACATGGGGAAAATTCCTCAGAGATTTCAACGGGTCTTTACTTTGGCGTACGCCTTTAAATACCCGGTCAAACAGGGTCCTATACACCGATGCAGCTTGGAGCAAGGGGTTTGGAGCCATACTAGACTCCGAATGGGTGGCAGGACACTGGCCCAATTCATGGCAAGCAGCAGGGTGGACAAGAAACATCACCCTACTAGAAATATTCCCCATCTGGCTAACATTACACATCTGGGGCAGGCGACTAGCGAATACAGAACTTTTGATCTGGTGCGATAACATGGCTGTAGTGGGCTCCATAAACAGAATGTCTACGAAATGCCCTTTAGTACTGAAAGTATTACGAGCCATTACAACAGTCACACTACAAGTAAACGTTGTACTCAAAGCAAAGCACATTTCAGGGGCAGATAATAACATTGCTGATGCCTTATCTCGTTTCCAGTGGACAAGATTCCGAGAGCTAGCGCCGCACGCCCAAGAACAGATGACGCCAATACCAGCAGAATGCTGGGCATTAATGGGAAGACAAGAATAACGGCATCAACGCCAACGCCAGAGAGCACAGGCCGGGATGCCCAACGAAAACCAGGCACCTCTAAAACGGGTGCCAACAACACATCGGCATTAACGCCAGCACCAGAGAGTGCAGGCCGGGATGACCAATACAAAGCAGGCACCTCTAAAAGGGGTGCCAGCAACACATTGGCATCAACGCCAGCGCCAGAGAGCCCAGGCCGGGATGCCCAACAAGAATCAGGCACATCAACAATGGGTGCCAACAACCTCACAGGCTTCCTAACGGAGATGGCAGAGAGGGCGGTGGCAAGCACCACTGCAACACAGTACAGTAAGTGTTTGCAAACAGTATTTAAAGCCACAGGTGTAACCCACGTAGAACTAATAACGATTAAAGATATAGAAGTATTTTTAAAATGGGCCCGGGAACAAGGTTTCAAAAGGGATTGGGCTAAAAGACACCTGGTGGCAATTTCATACTTTACAAAAATACGGGGCGATTCAGACCCCACCCAGAACGCCCTCATCTCTTATGCAATGAAGGGATGGGGCAGAAGAGAGGGTCCGCAAGTGGCCACCCACCAACCCCTTGATTTCAGCAAACTGGTGCAGATAGCAAGCCATTTGCAAGCCATATGTTGGCACCAATACGAGATAATGTTATTTAAAACAGCCTTTTTCCTAGCCTACTTCGGGGCTTTCCGGGTAGGAGAACTCATCGCTTCCAGCACCAAGGCCACAAACGGCTTGGGCATCATGGAAATCAGGGTGAGACAGGAGAGTGTTAACATAGAAATGCAACAGTCGAAAACGGGTGCAAAAAGAACCATCAATATATGTTGCATCGATGAGGCAACAGACTGCCCAGTTTGCATCACCAACCTCTATTACACACAACGACCCAAAGTGGGGGGGAGTTTTTTAATCCACAAGGATGCATCGGCCCTAAGCCGCTACCAATTTAAAGGAGTGCTGATAAAAGCAATCAGCAGAGCAGGGTGGGATCCCAAACAGTTCGGCACTCATTCCTTCAGGATAGGTGCCGCCACTGCAGCATGGAAAGGAGGTTTAGCACCGCAACTACTAAAAAACATAGGGGGATGGAAGTCAGACTGTTATAAAAGATATATCAGACCAAAATTGATATAGCCATCTGCCCTAAAATTTTCTTTCTTTTCCCTACCTCCCACCACCACAGAAACAACAGGCGAATCGAGGACCACACTCCGATCAGCATGGATATTTGGCCACTCATTCGTTTTCAGGACAGGCAGATGGGCAGAAGAGACCAAAGAAGGGCCACCTTTCAGAAACACCATTACTTCATGGTGGGGATACAGAGGCCTAGGCTGCGCTGACGTCCACGAAACATTAGCAGAACTGGTGGCATACAGGGACCCCCGAGAATTCCTGATCATCCATTTAGGGGGCAAGGACCTAGTCAACACAGCTAGACGCATCCTATGCAAAGAAATCTGCTCCTCCCTAGCAGGCATTTCGCATAACTGGAGGGGTACTGAAATATACTTCTCAGCCATCTTACCAAGAAAGAAATGGCTAGGGGCCAAATGCTACAAATCTATAGACATATCCAGAAGAAAACTGAACAGAACGATAGAGAGATTCTGTATGACAAGAGGACTGGGTTTCATAAAACACCCAGCCATTACACTAGGCAACCCAGACCTTTTTCTCCCCGACGGCACCCATCTGTCTAGCCAGGGCATGGAGCATTTATTTCAGGAAATCAATACAACACTTGCTCACAGGGGCTGTCTCTAGGGCATATTCTTGGGGGAACTCGGCCAGCCGGCAACCTGCCCGCGTGTGGCGGCACGGGTCAGAGGGGGTAACCTCAGGACCCGGTGCCCAAAAGTATGATACCATCATGATATGTGATATTGTTATTGCCAAAACCCATATCTGTACAATAAAATCCTACGGCCTTTTATTGCCAACACTTGATACAAGTTGTGAGCCTATCATTATGGGTGAGGGTTTGGGGTTCGGCCATTACTAATGCATGCATATGGGTTCAGCAGATATGGGCAATGCTGCATGGGCATCCCACAAGCGAGGCAGGGTAACAGCTGTTACCATCGGCAGCTGGGAGAGGGGCAGCCCCAACCTACCCGTGCCTGCTCCTCTCCTCCCCCCAGCTACAGAGACACGCAGTCTCGGCAGCACAAAAGCCACAGAAGGGTAAGGTGCAAACAGTCATCGCACCCTTCCTCCAAGCAGCAAGGTGCTAAGCGCCATAAGGAAAACAACCGTCAGGCAGGGCCCGGGTTCAAAAGATCTGCCCCCACCTGGGGGTCAGACAGTCGGCTATCCGGCCGGGGGCTGCGACAGCAGCAGCCCCCACCACATACACAACAAAGACCCAGGGCCTCCCTGGTCCTATAAATGAGAGCAACATGCTCAGAGTAAACACAATCTGTTTGTGGACCCTGAACGGGGACCCAAGCAAACAGGAGGTTCACTGTTTACTCAGTGTCTTCCAAATCTTCTTGCTTCTTTACCACAGAACCCGCCCACCCTACAAAAAGGGGAGAAGAGCAAAAAGAAGTACAAGGCACTGTGGGGTGCCCACAACAAGTCATGGGACACAAGAAGGCGGCACAGGTCCGAGGGGGTAACCTCAGGACCCGGTGCCCAAAAGTATGATACCATCATGATATGTTATATTGTTATTGCCATAACCCATATCTGTACAATAAAATCCTACGGCCTTTTATTGCCAACACTTGATACAAGTTGTGAGCCTATCATTATGGGTGAGGGTTTGGGGTTCGGCCATTACTAATGCATGCATATGGGTTCAGCAGTTATGCTTTGCTATTAAAAATGCCATGCCACAATGAAAACATGTCCACCTGTCTCCACCATGTAGACCAGTGTCGACATGTAATAACATTACAGTAAAGCATGCCGGGCCACATTTCGACATACCTAGACTGGTTGCACCAAAATGCCAATCGAAGAAATAAAAATCATCAAGAAGAGAACACACATTCAAGCCTGTGGCCTTTAACTACACGACCAAACTCTTTAAATTCTTTAAAATCTGCAAGGAACTGGCCAATCCTGTTGCAGTCTTTACCTCTCCTGTTCCCTCCCAGGCCCTCGGTATGGTTCTGTCATCTCACTTCTCCGCTAAAACTCAGGACACCCTGTCCTCCATCTCCTCTTCCTCTCCCTCTCTCGGACCCCCTTACGCCATCTCTACCTCTCTTCCTCCTTTCTCCTCTTTCTCTCTGACAACACCTGACGAGGTTGCAAGACAAGTCTGATCTATGAAAGTGTCATCCAAACAGGTGCTCCCCTGATCCTCCAGAACCATCAAGGACCATATTGACACCCTTGCTCCAGCCTTGGCCGATTTCTGTAATCACTCTTTCACCACTGGAACGTTCCTCTCTCCCCTTAAGCACTCCCTTATGCACCCGCTCCTCAAGAAGCCATCTGCCGATCCTGCCTGCCTGGCAAACTATCGCCCAATCTGCTTCACCCCTTTCCTGGGCAAACTGTTGGAAAAGCTTTCCATCTCCCAGCTTACTCTCCACACAGAATCTGTTGGTTGTCTCCATGACCTTTAGGCTGGCTTCAGAGCTCCCAAAGTCACAGAAACTGCTCCCCTGAACACCTGTGAAGATCTGCTCTCTAACCTTGATTCCAGCATTCCTTCTGTCCTCATCCTCCTTGATCTTTCCTCTGCTTTCAACACGTTCAACCTCGCCATCCCGATGAATCCTTATCAATCGACTCATTGAGAACCTCGGCATCACGGATCAGGCCCTTGAGTGGCTGACCTCCTTCCTCTTGGACAGCCCCTCCCAGGTCCAACCTGGTCCCTTTCTCTTCACTCCATCCTCCTACCCTGGTTTTTCAACCTCTTATTGGCCCCTTTGGCCCACTTGATCTCTACCTTTCGGTGTTATGCGGATGACACTCTGCTTTCCTTCAGGCTCCCCTCAGACTCCTCTCCTCTCTCGCTCGTTCCCGACTGTCTATCCGTGATTCAGGTTTGGTGTGCCTCCAACGATCTCTGCCTTAATGTCTGTAAAATGGAGATCCTTCTTATTTGGACTCCTGCCCCTGCTTTCCCTCTCTCACTCTGCCCGCCTTGGGTCCTCTTCCTTCGCCTTCCTGTGAGGCAAACAACCTTGGTGTCATCTTTGACTCCACTCTCTTTCTCTCCTCACATCTTGGACGTCGCCAAGAAGGCCCACTACCAGCTGCTCCTCCTCAAAGGGACTCTTCCCTTTCTCACTTTCCCCCAGAAGCTCACTGTCTCCAGAGCCCTGGTTCTCTCTAGGCTGCACTACTGCAACAGCCTCTTTCTTAATCTGCCTTCCTCTACTATCCACCCTCTGCAACTAATCCAGAACAGGACTGCAAGACTTACCCTTGGCTTCAAGCCCAGGGATCATATCTCCCCAGCCCTGAAATCTCTCCACTGGCCTGCAGTTGCTGCAAGGATCAAGTTCAAGACCCTTTGCATTGTCCACAAGGCTTTCTAGGCCGGGGGCCGCATGACGTTGAATGCTCTATTCCAAAATATCTTCCTTCTGGAGCCCTTCTCTCTAAGGGTTAGATGCTTCTCCAGGCAGAGAGTTGGGGGTAGATCTCTCTCCTCTGCAGGTGCCTCCCTCTGGAATAGCCTCCCTGCCCCTCTCAAACTTGAGCTGGACCACCTGAAGTTCTGGGAGCAGCTCAAAGCATTCATCTTCTCCTCTGCTTTCTCTCTCTCCCTCCCCTGCTGGCCTACCTGACCGACCTGTCTGCTGTACTGACTGTTTGCTTGGCTACCCTCAGAGTCTCACGGTGTCCAGACTCTTTCTTGATTAGTCACTCTTGCACTGCCTCTGTGCCTACCACACACCTAGGGGCTGTAACTGTAACCCTACAGTCCCTTGTTCTCCTTGCACTACCCAGAGCCGCGCTGCACTTAGTCAGAGCATTGGTGCCCTGTTTTTCCCTTCCCTCTCCCTTGCACTTCCCCCTCCCTTTCCCCTTCCACTTCCACGATCTGAATGACACAAGGCCTAGTAAGATCGTTTGTCTTGTTCGCCCTCTTATCTTCCCTGCCTTGTCTTGTTGCGCCTAGAAACACTTGTGTACAGGCGCGTTATAAATGACTTATATCATATCATTTGATCACAGATGCCCAGAAAAATATATAATGCCGCAGTTAGAAACGGCTAGACTGGCAGCACCCAAATGCAGTCTAGCCAGGTAATTCACTTAGCAGGACTGCTTTATCAGAAATGGGCAGTTAAAAAAAGTCATACCAAACTGAGGAATGACTAGACTGGCTTCACAAAATGCCTCTCTAGCCACTAATACCACATATCATGCCTGCTTAGCCTGAACATGGACAGCATTATGATTTGTTGCACAATCCTGCCCCAACCTCCAAATCAGCTCCTGGGCGCAGAATTACCTCCACGTCTCTCTTCCTTCTCTCCGAGCTTACATATGAGGCTCTTTGCCTCATAGGTAAGTACTGGGACGAGGAAGAGTAGAACTAGGAGTAATGAAAATTACAGGTAGCTAAGTCAGGCATTACCTCCATGTATGATATGATATGGCATTTATAACGCGCCTATACACAAGTGTTTCAAGGCGCGACGAGGCAAGGGTGGGGAACAGAGGGAAGACAGACAAAGATCCTACAAGGTCAGGTGTCATTCAGATTGCGCAAGTGCATGGGAAGAGGAGGGGGGAGAATGCAGGGGGGAGGGGAGAGGACCGTGCACTACATGGGATACGAAAATAAATACCAGTAAGTAAAAGTACGGCCAGCAGTTGGCACGTTTGTTTGTTCGTTTGTTTGTTTATTATTTGTAATGCGCCGGCATGCCCTGGGGTAACAGGGCGCAACAGATACAAGGATATGCAAAGCTTAGTTAGGACAACAACAATATGTACATACACACAGTCAAGGTAAAAGCATAACTATACAAGATAATGTACAAATGTTCACATGAGCGCAAGTGGAATATGTACATACACACAATCAAGGTAAAAGCATAACTGTACAAGATGATGTACAAATGTGTACATGAGCGCCAGTGGAAGCAGTGGAAGCAGATAAGGATATGATGACTTGGTACCTAGGTATATAGGAAGGCCTACGTTTTCAACCAAGAAGTAACCTTAGTTCGGATGTTTTGATACGGCAGGTCCATTCTAAGGGTTGGCGGTAGGGAGTTCCACAGTTTCGCTGCTTTCACTGGGAAGCTGTTACCCCCTAAGGTGGAGCGTTGAAAGTTGGAGACAGAGAGGCAATCTTTGTATGCTGTTCTTGTAGGTCTCAGGGAGGTCTGTCTGTGAAATCTGTTAATCAGGTAAGTTGGTGCAATGTTATTGAGAGATTTGTAGGTAAGTGATGCAGTTTTTAAGAGAGTTTTATCATTGATAGAAAGCCAGTTGTTTTGTTGGCTATGTGCAGTAATGTGAGCTCTCCTGGGGATGCCCAATGCCGCTCTGAGAGCGTTGTTCTGAAGAGTTTGTAATTTGTTAGTAGTGGCTTTGGCAGAACCAAGATAGAGGGCATTGCAATAGTCCAGGCGGGACAGTATAAGGGCTCTAGCGAGGGTCACACAGCTAGTGTCGGACAGAAAGGGTTTAGCTGCACGGATCAATTTACACGTGTAAACTGTGGAAGAGGCTAGAGAGTTCACCTGTCTGTTGAAAGAAAGGTTAGAATCCAGGTAAAAACCTAACGTTTTGACCACTTGTTCTACTTTGATGCTATTGCCATCAATAGTGAAGGAGGAATAGTCAGGGCCTAGTTCCTTTAAACTGGCAGTAGTACCCAGGATGATAGGTTCGGTTTTATCATCATTCAGGCATAGTCCATGTGTGGCCATCCATGCCTGGATGATGATGTACACTCTATTCACGAAGGGCCAAATCCTTCCCATAATCTCCAGAAAGCGGAAGGAGGATCTGGGTATCATCTGCGTAGTTGGTGTAGGTGATACCGAGATGATCCAGATCATCGAAAAGGGGCTTGGTAAATATGTTGTACAGTGTGGGGGATACACAAGAACCCAGGGGCACACCACAGGTAATTGGTATGGGGTCTGCTGCTGCTGACGGTGAAACGACCCTCATAGTTCTGCCGTTAAGGAATGATTTAATCCAGATAATGGCCTCAACGGAGAAATGAGCTGCTGTGGCGAGGTGAGTGCACAGGACAGAATGGTCGACCAGGTCGAATGCTGCAGAGAGATCTAGTAGGAGGAGTAGGGCAGCGTGGCCATTGTCTCTGAGATTGTCAACCTGTGTTTTAAGGTCGATAAGGGCAGTCTCAGTCCCGTGTAGAGGACGGAAGCCTGATTGTCTAGCTCCTAGAAGGTGATGTTCTTCCAGGTACTTCTGTATTTGTACATAAGCAACCTTGTCCAAGATCTTTAAGAATAATGGTACGGTCATTATGGGTCTGAAGTTTGTAGGGGTGGCTGGGTCGAGAGTGGGTTTTTTTAGTAATGGAAGTACCCAGGATTGTTTTAAATTAGTAGGGATAGATCCGGAAGAGAAGGAGGCATTAATTAACTTCGTAATGAAGGGGGATAGATCACGGGCAGCATCCTTAATAAGCTGTGCAGGGCACAGGTCTCCCTGACAGTTGGAGGGTAAGTGCAGACATCAGGTGTCAAGTGCTGGTAGTGGGACTGTAGGGATGCAGAACAGTCGCCAAGTGCGGGGTTGCCAGGAAGGCAGTGCAGGAGTGTGACTGGCGGGGGAGGGGACCTGGGCCTGGAATCAGAGGGCAGCCAGGCTGCCAGAGCAGTATCAGTGTCAGTCAGGAAGTCAGCAAGGGAGAGGAGGAGATAAAGCAGAAGCAAAGAGAAAGGTTTTGAGGTGCTTCTGGAACCGAAGATGATTCTCCTCAAGTTTAAGGGAGGCAGGGAGGCTGTTTCAGACGGAGGCCCCAGCCGAAGCGAGAGATCTACCACCAACTCGTTGCTTGGAGAAGCGACTGATTCTGAGGGAGTTTGAGGCAGATGAGCGAAGGGCTCGAGAAGGAAGGTATTTAGGAAGAGAGAGTTGAAGGTATTTAGGCCCCAGAAGGCCTTGTGGACGATGCAGAGGGTTTTGAACTTAATCCTCGCAGCCACTGGGAGCCAGTGCAGAGATTTTAGTCCTGGAGAGATATGATCCCTAGGCTTGAGGCCAAGAAGAAGTCTCTCAGTCCTGTTCTGGATAAGTTGCAGAGGGCAGATAGTAGAAGCAGGCAGATTTAGCAAGAGGCTGTTGCAATAGTCCAGCCTAGAGAGAACCAGAGCTCTGGAGACAGTGAGCTTCTGGGGGAAGGAGAGGAAAGGAAGAATACCTCTGAGGAGGTGCAGTTGGTAGTGTGACTTCTTAGAGACGTCAGAGATGTGAGGAGAGAAGGAGAGTGTAAAGTCGAAGATGACCCCGAGGTTTTTAGTCCCACAGGTGGGAGCAGGAAGAGGGCCAACAGAGGCAGGCCAGAGAGCTACAGGAAAGGAGGGAGCGGGTGTGCCGATGAGGAGAATCTCAGTATTACTGGCATTAAAGCAGAGGTCATTGGCGGCACACCACTCCTGGATAGCAGACAGACAGTCAGAGTTACCTCTACCTCATCCCAGTACTTGTGCATGAGGCAGAGTGCCGTATACACAAGTACTGTCCCATACTCTGGGATGAGGAAGAAAAGGGCTAGGAGTAATGAGTAATCAAGGCATTAAACACAAGTATTGGTGCAACACCATTGAGTTGACTGGGATTCAGCACTCTCCCCCACCCCCCACAGACATTTTGGGCTATGTTGACTCGACCTGGATGACCTTCAGAGCAGTCGCCAGACAGAACATGACACAGGGTTTCGCTGTTAACAAGAGCCCATCAATTACTAACATAAAGCATTTCCATGTTAGTACCTGCATTCAAATGCCACATTTTTTAGGCAATTGAAATCGTGATGTGGGTTTAATACTTGCATGCCAGGGGAGTGATTGGAAGGGTAGAGAGGGAACAGGAGAGCACTCATTCTCAAAGCAGTGCATAAGTGGATGCTTTCAATCTTAAAGGAGAGAGTTAACTGCTTGTAACATTGAAGCTGCACTAGAATAGTCTCATTATAATGCATAAAGAAATTAGATGCCCCCAAACAAGTAAGTTTGCCCCTCCCCCACCAACAATGAAGTTAGCGCCTCTCCCAACATTTGAAGGGTTAGCCCCCCTGAAATGTAGGTTTTGTTGCGCCCCTGAACGCAAGCACACACACCATTCACCATATACACACATGCACACCCAGCCATCCATACATTTAAGTGTGCATTCTTTCACCATACAGGCACACCCAGGCAGCCATCCATACATTTAAGTGTGCACCCTTTCACCATACAGGCAAACGCACCCAGGTACCCAACCATACATTTAAGTGTCCACCCTTTCACCATACAGGCACACCCAGGCAGCCACACATACATTAAAGTGTGCACCCTTTCATCATACACTCACAGTCATGGGGTTGAGGGGAGCCCTAATACTTCAAAAAGAAATTGGGCCTCATTACTACTAAGCTGGTCTGGAAACATCGGTGGCGGTAAGCTTACCAGCACCGTTGTTTCCGGACCAGCATATTAAAGCTCTGCGGGCAGTTATCATCCCGCCCAGCAGATCAAACCTGCTGGGCAGAACGGCACCCACCCGCAAAGTTTTCACAGAAGCACCGGCACCGTTAGTAACGGTGCCGGTGCTTCTGTGGTCCCCATTCCCATAGAGTCCGATGGAAATGGGGACTTACCATTTGCCGGCGCCTGACTTCCCGGACAGCCGTGGTTGTAATCCCACAGTGTAACTGGGAAGTCAGGCACCAGTAAATCATTATGGGTCCAGCGGCAACCTGCTGGTAGCACTAGCACAGTTACCGCCAAACCCGTAATGAGGCCCATTGTTTCTTTTTGATGTCACTCTGACTTCATAAAACAATTATTTCCGTTAAGGACCGAACCATAACATAAATAATTTCTTTGAAGGCAGAATGACTTAAAGAATAATGAAGGTAGAGTGACTTAAAAAATTAACTATTTCTTTTTGAAGTCATAGGGCTCCCCCCACCCCATAACATGGAGGCCTCCAGCCTAGGGTCTTCCATGCCATGGGGAGGTCGGAGCCCTTGGACTTCAAAAAGAATGTTTCTTTTTGTAGTCACTCTGCCTTCATGAAGAAATTATTTCTGTTACAGAGATCATTTCTTTATGAAGGCAGAGTAAATTCAAAAATAAAAAATAAAAATTATTTTGAAAAAAAAATATTTTTCTTTTTTTTTTCTCCAGTTGGGCCCCATCCCAGGACATGTGCTGGCGGGGTCCCCCCGCACCGTGGGAGCTGCGGGGGCCCCTGTTACGCCAGTGGTCTAATGTGCCAAGGTGAAAGATTCCAGCAACGCCCATTAGTCATTGGCCCGCTTGATCCCCTATTGCTGTATATCTGGACTCTTCCAGGGGCAGAACATTCACCATAAAATACTCACAAGCAGCGGAGCAGGACGTTTCGGCGCAGGACGATATGGGGCGGCCGTTTGGCAGCAGGTCCCGTTTCGGCGCACTCTGTTCTCCACAGCCAGTAGGGCGTGGGGACCTCTTGGCGCAGGGATGTTTCGGCGCGACGTCATGAACCTGTACGTGTAACATGAATGAGTTACAGGTGCAGGTTCATGCTCTTTTATTCAGGGGACAACAATTAATTGGCAGCAGCTGTCAGCCAGTTCATCTCAAGGAGCCCTTGGTGCTAAATTAGGGGAACATTAAAATGGGGTTAATGAGCGATGACCTTAGAGAGTGGGGAGAATGGCACACAACACGCCATGCAGCTGTAATGAGGCCCACAGTGATCACATGAGCAGGAAGCGGGAGCAGAGTCTTGGGACTTACCAGCTCGTATTTTTCACTTTTCCAGCGATAATACAATTCCAAGATGTTGGGTGGGCCGGTGGCAGTAACACGACCGGCCTCCCGGTGCTGGGGGCTAGAACCTTTGTGGATCACCCGGACTTACTGGTTGTTGCAGGGCGGGACCCTGATGGCCATGAGGACACGGGCCTGGGTGCCAGGAGGGCACCATGGATGCCGGGAGGCCCGAGATGGAGGGTTGCCCGGGCAGACCCAGGGCCCCAGGCTGATCTGAGGATCTCAGACCAACAGGGACCTGCAGGACCATGATCACACAGTGTGGGCCTGCAAGCCTGAAATGAGAGACAGTCAGCAGTTCCATTGTTAGAGTCTGCAGCCCTTCTGACGCATGTGCATGCAGGAGCTCCTTTGATTAGGTCTGTGTCATGGCCTGTCTTAAAAGGGAAATATACTTGGATGCAGTGGCGTTGCTAAGGGAAGCATGGAGGGGCATGGCCCCCCCTGTGAAAGCCCGTGCCCCCCCATGTTCCCCTCCTACCTAAAACAAGCAGTGACCATGTTCTCCCCTTACTTTTGTCTGTCTGTGCCCCCTACTTTTGTGTTTGGCCCCCTCTGTGCCCCTCCTAAATTTGATTCCTGGCGACGCCACTGCTTGGATGCGGCACACACATAACACTCCTCCTTCTCCATAACGAGCCGAGACAAATGTTACTGAAATATAAACTGATTCCCCCACCGTTGCACAACGACAATACTTAGACCACTTGGGAATTGTAGGATGGACAAATCATAGGATGATCCAATGATACATACATAGGGACTCAGGTAGTTACAGACATATAACACATGTCGAACACTCTATACATATTCAACGGGCGACAGTTGGGGTTGATGAACTGCTGCTGGTATGTTGGCAGTTCTACCACACATTATATAGATCTTCAAACAAGCTATAAACGATATCTTAAAGGTGCAAATGAAGCAAGATCACTGAACGAACTACCCCAATACTCAAAACAATTTCCAGATACCAAGATCCGTGATCTCTTTCGGTTTCAACTTAACATTTTACCAACTCGAGACTACTTAGCGATGATCGACAAACCAGCCAATATATCTCCTGCATGTCGATTTTGTGAAAAACAGGAAGAAAGAGAAACCTTATTTCACCTGATTATGATTTGCCCAGCACTGAAAGAGAAAAGAGAATTGTATGGAGACTTTTACAAGCTTTCGCAGAAAACAATGACGACAGAAGAGAGATGGGCACACTTGCTACAAGGAAAGGACAAATGGCTCATAATCACAGTAATTACATTTTGGATAGAGATTGCAAAAGAGACTTAATTCCACGAAAGAAACAGTCTTATTACCATAATTGCTCTATATGAAATCGTGCGAGAATTATAAATGAAAAGTTTGTAAAAGCAAACAAAACATTTTAATAAAAAAATAAATAAATTACAAGACCCTTTATTTATCTGGGGTGAGTGGTACTTCAGCCACTGAATGACCCAATTGTTAGCTGCTGGAACCATATGGAGCATGCCTACAAACTGCAGGAGCGCAACGGCGCATCCATTTGAACATAGACCACTTTAAGCATACCATTTACATGCAGCCTCGCAGCACCTAAACACATGTTTAGTGAGTCCTGTTTGAGCATGTGCGGGACTGCAGGAGACCAGTTCACTTTGCATCAGTGTCCGTTCAGGAGAGTCACTCTCACAGGTCAAGGGCAGTTGATGGCACATGTCTCGGGAGGATAGCTCAGCGGCAAAGTGCTCGCCTGGGAAGCAAGAGGACACGGAGCAACACTGGTTTGATCCCCTGGTCCGCACTTAGAAACCTCTGGGTATTAAGTGCGTTATAAATAAAATATCATATCATATTTCAGGGGCTGGCAAAACTGCACCTGGGAGCATTAGGGGCCACATCAGCTTAGTCCCTTGATGTTGGCACATGCATAATACAAGAGTCATACAGCCATTGCTCAGTGTGTGAGTGTAGAGAGTTCAGTAAAAGGCAGCGGGTCGGTGCATACATGCGAATTCCCAGGCCCAGAGGCACCCTTCTGCGCATGTAGAGGCATACTGTGCTGGTAATGGCCACGGGTTAGTGTGCGGCTGGATGGCTGCTAAAGGCACAGATCAATGTGTACATGTGATGGGAAGAGAGGACACGTCAGAGTGCGAAAGCGACGGCCACCGCGCGTGCTTATCATGGCTGCAAAAGGCTTGATCACGTCCATAAGATGGCAGCAGATGGACACAGGCCGGGTTATGTGGAGGGGATAGCGTTGCCGCGCAGGGGCCCGGGTCTGTATGCGATGCCCGGCAGTGCCCTCTGCTCCTGATGACCGTGCAACATGCGAGGCTCTGCCACGGCAGAGGGCGATGAACTCATGCTGAGCTGACGGCCAGTGACAACTGCAGAGTCACCAACCGTAAGTAATTGCGAAATAGCCAAAAACAACCAAGTGGGAAATACAGAAGACTGCTGAGCACAAAGGATTAGTCTGAGAGAAAAGAAGTCCCACTTGTTGAATACCGCAATGTTCACATTCTCTTCGATAGCTCAATTGAAACGTCCACATTAGCCATTAGCTTGCGGAGGGTAAAGTGACGTGCGCGAGTGCACAAATACCTCGATTTGAGGAAGAGAAACACATTTCCTTTCAAGTGCAGCGGATGCCATTATTTGGTAAAAGATACACAGGCAGACCGTTCTGGCACAAGGGCTGTTTGCCCATAGGCTGCAATGTTAGCCGCGTCCAAACGACCCTCGCGCCAAATGGGGCTCTGCTGCCAGAGCAGCGTGCCGAAACGGCGCCAAAACGGGGTGTACCGCTCAAGCAGCGCCAAGAAGTGATTGGTTGCGCCTGCACCACTCTCTACTGGAGTATACTCTTAGTCAAATTTATTGCCAAACACAAGGGGTGTCCAACTGCCGAAACCTCATTATGGCGCAGGTCTATTTACCATCCCGAATGTAGGGCATAACGGGTTAGTCGGGAGAGGTGGTTAGGTTATCAAGTTAGGATATTGAAACCAACCCGATGAGGCTCATATCACGGCTTTGCCATCGGATTATACTTTGATCCTGGCCAGATCATCTTAATTGATTGTACAGTACTGGGCTGTCTTCTGTGAAACGGTTTGCTTTCTCACATTCTGGTGACATTCACTAGCCCATTGCCTGCTCTTTCCTTTCGTTTAGGCCATTTGAGTAGAAGTGGTCCTAGAAAGGAGATAGCCTGCCAAATGTCTAAGACCTCTGGTGAGTTTATTTGACACAAACAATTTTTTATATATTTTTTTTATTTTACTTGATTCAATTTACAGAAGAAATGTTTACAAGAAAATAGGCATTTCCCCTCCTTCCTTACTTTAAATTGTATGTTCCAACCCAAAGTTAAGTATCGACCAAGAGCGAAAGAAAAAAGCGAGAAAGAAAGAAAGATTCCTTGACACCAGACTGGTTGTGGTCATGGGTGACCTAACGATGGAATTGTCCGTCGCCCTTCCAGTCTGAGAGTAGATAAGATAGGAAAGGGTCTCCAACTGGTCTCATTCCTGGATTTCAAGTTTCAAGTTCGTTAAAAATTGGGAGACCGCAATCACATAAGAGGTGTTGTCTCCCTCTATTAGTTTATTCCACCAGTCCTCTTCTCCACATATAGTCGACTCCTTGAATATGTGGCCAAGGTGTCTACTTCCCAAGTCTGTCAAATTTGTACATGCCAACAGTAGATGTCTCAGTGTCTCAATTTGATCTGTTTTTTTACAGAAACGACAGCTGTTTTCCAGTGAAATTTTTCTTATCGCTCTGATTTCATTTGTTGGCAAAAGGTTCATTCGGAAGCGCATAAACGTATTTCTTAGACGTATGTTTGGGAACTTTTTTAGATAGTTTGACATATCATTTATGCCCCTTGTTGTGGCGGCTGGTGGTTTATTAATTTGCTTCGGTTTTCCAGAGATGTCGTCTGAATCCAGTCTCGTTCCCACAGTTTTTGTTTAACTTTATCTGGAGCTATCTATCTCGTCCAAAGTTTTTTGATTTTCTGTCGCCCAGTTCGTCAGAAGGTTACTTCTATGATCTTCAAGTTCAGCACAGATAATAGTAGCTACATTTGGACATTTGCTGGTTTTTATCTTTCTGTATAGCATTATTGTATTTTTTACCACCATCGACTCTAATGATTGTAGTCCCAATTCTTGGCGTATAATTGAAACAGGCGTTGATGCTGGTAGGTTCAATGTGCTTCGCCAAAAGAGTCCTTCAATATGCTTCCAGAATTTTCGCGGGATCATCAGCATTACATCTGCTCCGTATGTTAGGGATGGTACCACTTTTCCCTTATAGAATTGTATCAAGGGAATTATTGTGAATTTACAGAATCTTCTGTCTATCATTTTAGCCTGAGTGGCCAACTTCTTTGTTTTTTCCAAGAGATGTTCTTGCATTGGGCACTCTCGTTTGTTATTGCTAAGGATTACCCCTAGGTACTTAAATTCTTTCACCTGTTCGATCTTCTCCCCTTCCAAAGTCCAACTGAAGTTATCAGTACGTGGGTTATGTTTTTCCATGATCATGACTTTGGTTTTAGTTTTATTGATTTCCAGATTGTTCTTCTTTATATAAGCTGCCAACTCGTTTAGTTGGCGCTGAAGTCCAATGGGTGTGAAATCCAGTAAAATAAGGTCGTCTGCGTAGAGTAATCTAGAGATCTTAGATCTTCCTACTGTGGGTGGAAATGAGCAGATCTCTAGTTCTCCATCTTTAATATCCCAGAGGTTTGAATTAAATAGCGTCGGGGCAAGAGGGCACCTTGCTTTACTCCTCTGGCCATGGTGATTTGTTCTGAAAGGCACCCTGCTTGGTTTAGACGTATTCTAATAGAAGTGTTTTGATGAAGAGCTCTAATGGGTTCCAGGATCCCTTCCAGGCAGCTTTTTGTTCTTAGTTTTTCCCATAGGATTTCCCAGTTGACCTGGTCGAAAGCCTGGACCAGGTCAACAAATGCCAGGTGGATTTTTGGGCTTCCTCTGTGGATCTTACTTTTCAAGATGCTTAACAGCAAGATGTTTAAAGCTGTACATGCATCCTTCACAAACCCAGATTGAAGTGGATCTTCATTGCCCGAGGTTCATGCCAGGTTTGAAAGTTTTCCAGGACTAGTGAGCCAAAGATTTTTCCAACCACATCGAGGAGAGCTATTGGGCGATAGTTCTTAGGTTCCTCTCTAGGGCCGTGTTTATATATATCGGCACGATAGTTGCGGTTGTCCATAAGGTGGGTATGGATCTATGGAATGTACAATTCTTTATTACTTCATGGATAAATTCCACTCATTCTTCTTTATTTTCTTTTAAATCGGCGTTTGTGATGCCGTCTGGGCCCGGGGCCCTCGAGTTGTTTAAACGGACCAGTTTTCTCATGATGTCGTCCCGCTCCCATGTTGTCGCCCAGGAGATGTTTGAGGGAGCTGATGTTGTTGTGTTTTGCCATCCAACTTTCTGGAATAAGTTACTGAAATGTTTCATCCAGGTCTCTTCTCCGACAAAATTATTTATTGCGTTTGCTCTGGTCCCCGAAGTTGTTCTTATCAAAGTCCAAAAATCTCTGGATTTCCTGCTACATATCATCCTCAGCATTGCAGCAGCATCTGCCTGGGTAATTGTTGCTCTTTTATAAGACCTTTCCGCAACTTTTACTAGGTTCTTCATCTCAGGGGTATTTATTTTTCTTGCAAGACGTTTAAGTTTTCTTAATTTTTTTCTCTCCTCCACAATGCATTTGTTAAATTCATGTATATGTTTTTTTTATCTCACGGTTGGGCCACACTTTTTTTTTCATAGGTTTTTAATAATGGACGATAGTCAATGTTGTCTTTTTCTATTGTCGATCCACTTTGTCGATTTAATTTGCATATGGCAGTATATGTGGTTGTTAGTTCTTCCACTGCCTTCGCTGACATTCTTAGTCTTGTGCCTCCTTTGCACTCCTCAATCTCAGCAGTCATTGTTGGCCTGAGAGTCCTTATACGTGTCAATTTTGCCTTTAATAAATTGTGATCACTATTAGATGTTTTTACCACCTCAAAGTCGACCATAATCCTCAGCATTTCATTAGAGACAAATAGCCTTCCTTGAAAATAGGAATTCCAAGGCAGACACAGAGGATCCCCATACACTGATTAATAGGCCGTTATACTCTCCATTTAATGTGACACATCAAATGGTGCTGAACACAATCTCAGACTTAAAATCTTCCCGAGCCCCGGGCCCTACTGGCCTAGCAAATATTGTGATGAAGGCGCATCCTGAATTCTGGGCATCCCTGTTAGCTATAATGTTCAATAAGATCTTAAAAGAAGGGAGAATACCCCGATCCTGGCAAACAGCGGTGCTCATACCAGTCTTCAAAAAGGGTGATCGAGCGGATCCTAGCAATTATAGACTGCTCTCAATGCTGGATGTCACAGGCAAAATATTTGCCTCTCTCCTTTTAAAGGAGCTGCAGCACTGGGTAGAGCAATCTGACATACTCTGCAAATTCCAGAGTGGCTTTAGGCAGGGGTATTCTACGGCCCACAACATTATGGTTCTGGATCTTTTAAGAACACGTGCCAGATCAGGAGGGCAACCTCCATTATATTCCCTCTATATAGACTTTTCGGCGGCATTTGACTCTATTCCCAGAGAGGCTCTTTGGCAGAAGTTAAAAGAAGTGGGTTGCCCGGAGGGCCTGACCTATTATCTCAGATTACTCCATCAGAACACATCTGCTAAAGTAAAATTAGGTCAGGAAGGACACACTACGAGAAGCGTGCTACAAAATAGGGGAGTCAAACAAGGTTGTGTCACGGCCCGCTGATCTATAATATGTACGTATATGACATCCCGGAGGCCATAAGGGCTGCGACAAATTGTCCCCCGAAAATAGGAGACTCCATCTGCCCTGTTCTGGCCTACGCGGACGACCTGGTTATACTAGACCACACTGTTAGTGGGCTTCAAAGGTCGGCTACCGCTCTGTGGGAATACGCCGAGAGGAATGGCCTCAAAATTAATCTGGAAAAAACAAAGGCAATGGCCCTCATTACGACCCTGGCGGAAAGGGGTTTACGCCGGCGTAAAGCATGGCGTACCTTTCCGCCTGACTACGAGTTCCCGTAGCGCCATGGTGATTTTTACGCCTGCTTTTTGCAGGCGGAAAAATCCATGGCGCTACGGGACTTGTTGTTAATTACGCCACCGTAATTTACGGTGGCGTAATTAATGCCTTCCCCACTCCCATTATACCCTATGGGGCAAAAATGGGAATGGGGAAGGGTAAATGGGGATTGGGGACTTACCGCCCCGGCAAGGTCGGAATGGGGCGGTAAGTCCGCCAACCACCATGGCGGAGTTGGCAGCTTAGCGCCATGGACCATGGTGCAAATTGCACCATGGTTCTCCGCCAGGGTCGTAATGAGGGCCAATGAGATTTACCAACAAGAACACCACTCGGGTACAGCTCAGAGTTGGTCCAGATACCATTGCCTATTCTCCTCATTACTGCTACTTAGGTATAGAATTTGAGAGTATTGGCGACTATGAACTCTGCAAGCAGTCACGCATTCTAAAGGCATCTCAACTGACTGCACTGTTCTATAGATTCACAATAAATCATGGGGGGTTCACTGTATGGGGCACGAGACAACTGTACATGCAGGTATTATCCCCTATGATCACCTATGGTCTTGAAGCCCTCCTCAACTCTGACCTGAAATGGCTACAGGTGATTGAGGGGAAATTTTGGCGTGCTATTCTGGGTCTACCACCGGGAATCCCAATGGCAATATTAAGACTGGAATTGGGGCTGACCTCATTGAAAGCCATAGTACTAAAAAAGCGAGCCCTACTCTATTTGAGAATGAGGGATGAGACTAAAAATGGGCTACTTAAGGCAGTTTACCTAGAAATCTCGAAGGACAAATCCCCGTGCCCTTTGAAGGAGCAAATGTCTAAATTCCTGACGACCATTGGGTGGCAAACAAGAGAGGGCAAGGTAACTGTAGACATGCAAAGGGCTCTGGTTAAACGCATAGAGCTCTGGGACTGGATGGAGAATTACGCTCATCTCCAGAAGCTGAAAAGCTATCAGTTTGTCCAGTACAGGCTGTATAACTATAAAAATCTGCAGAGCTATCTCAATTTATGCCCGGATAGGAGACTTAGACGTTTCATATTACTTCTAAGGCTAGAACAACTACCTACTTTAATGATAACAGGCAGAAGAGACATGATCCCCCCAGAATTACGGATTTGTCGGTTATGCAAAGGAGTGAATCAGCTAGAAACGGCCAGACATGTACTGACTGAATGTCACAAAATGTTAAGTACCATAATGCTTGGCTTGGGTCAGCTTGTGCATAACGAAGGTTACATTAAAGAGGAGTTATTTTGGCATCACTGTATTAACTACAACAGTATAAGACTCATGATGGCACTATACAACGTTTGGCTGAAGGTGGAAACAAGACTTAATATAACCATCTAGGCGGATATAAAGAGGAGTTGATGTATAGCCATCGCTGAAACACACGAGGGGTTGTTGGCTAATACAGGCCCCCTATTTATACAGGAACTGTAACAACACTGAAATTAGACTGATATTCCATCTGAAATTTTTAATGGAGAACATACGGTAGGATGTGGTTAGATCTGGTCCCTGAACTATTGCAAATGTGAACCTAAAATGAAGTTGTTTTATATGGTTTTTAGGAAATGTATATTTAGAGAATTTAATGTATTGTCTTTCGAGATAATTTCTTATGCAATGTTTGTTAATTATTGATGGTTTTTCATTATAATTTTGTTCCCATTTAGGTAACATTTTAATGTGTAAAGTTTCAATGTAAACTTAGTCACAATAAATTATATATATTAGAGACAAATATGTGATCTAAATTTGCCTTCTGGTTGTTTCTTTCCCATGTCGGAATTGGTGGGCCATCACTAAGCATCGTTGTTTCTAACTGTGGAGGTCCCATGCTGACATCACCCCCTTCCATAGGTGGCCTTGGACCATGTTTAGGGGAATTTTTTTCATAGTTCCCTTAACAATTTTATTTTTAGGGCAGACCGCGTTCAGGTCCCCACAAAGAATAATACATTTCGGGGCCCATACTAAGTGTGTTTTTTCTAATATGCTGTTTCCTGTTTTCAGAAAGTCTTCGTTCTTAATTCCCGCAGGATTCCAGTAGGTATTTATCAAGACAATTATTTCTTAATTTGCGATTTTTTGATTGTTGGTGTCTGGCAATGTTTTTGTCCATCTTAAAACGGATACTTGGAAGTGGGCATTAGAGACTTCTGTTTTTATATGTTGGATTCCCACACCAGATCTGATGGCTGTCATTAAACCTGACGCTGGTCAACCCTTGCCGGAAAAGGTTGCTGGGGCTAGGAAGGTTTTGTATCCCTCCAAAAAGGGTTTGTGAGTTAGCCATGTCTCTTGGAGACATAAGATATCAAACTCCCCAAGATTGACGTCACTTTCTGCCAGGAGGTGGCTGAAACCTCTGGTTTTCCAACTTCCCATTGCGATGGTATCAGTCTCATCTTCCGTCCCTCCTCCCAGCACTTGGTCCGTGGACTCCCTAACTTCTCTGGATGGCTAACTCTTCTTACTTAGTGCTTTCGAGATCCACGACCATCTCGCGACCACACCTTCTTCTTCATCCTGAGGGGTGTTCGTTGCTGTTGATCCGTTTTCCCTTGGTAGATCTTCTTGTGGAAATGTTATTGTCAGGCTCCGAGAGGGGCCCTTTGGGGTATCTTACATTATTTAAAGGGTCCAAATAAGGAGTTTTCACTGTTTCTGCGATTGTCCGGTTTCCTCTTTGGGTCGTCTTCTCCTCTGTGTCGAGCTGTAATGATTTTGAGAGCTTAGAATCTTTCTGTGTCGCCCTTTCCTTGGATCTCCATAAGGGGCCTTTTGAGCGTGCCCGCACTTTCTCCAGCTTAGATTGTGCACTTTCTTGTGTTTCCCGTTTGTTGTTTTCATGGTCCGGATGTTTATTTCCTGAGTTGTACTCACACAGATCGTATCCCAACATTTGGAAACCTTCCTGTTCCGCTGTTATCATGGCCCTAATTATTGGAGATGGAATGTGTAAATAGACACAGTCTCTTTTACCCGGCGTACTGAATTCCACAAATCTGATATCACCAGAATTGATCTGTCTCAGATTTGCTTCTATGATTCCTATCCCTTGGATTGCATTCTCTCTCTCTGAATAGAGATCCTCTTTTATTTCTTTCTCTTGTTGGCGTTGTATCCCTTACGCTGGCTGCTTGAACCCCAGCGACGTTTTCACGCCGTTCTTCTAGGGTGAGAAAAGAGCTGTTTTTGTCTTTTTCTACCATTTCGTTATTTTTAACTTCACGTTCTATTATCTCACGTTCCAAATGGTGCATCTCTAGACTGGGGTCTATGTCCCCGCTTTCGTCGGAGTAAACCAACAAGTCCATAATGTCAATGCTTTCTTTGTGGGCTTCAGTGTTCTGTTGGCATACAGTTGACGGTGCGACTTGAACTGATTTTTCCCCAGTTGGGAGTTCTTCTTCACGAAGAAACACTGATCGCTTTTTCATTTGTTCATTTGACTGCGTTTTTATTTCCTGGGGATTACAAACTTCCTTTGTTGTCTTGGTGTGAACTTGGTTTCTTTCTAACATAACCACCCTTTGTCCGGCTTCGTTTACGTTTATTTTTCCATTTTCAAAAAGCGGGTATGTTGATTGTTCCCTTGTTTGCAATTTAGAATGTTTTGACTCAGAGTTCTCGTTTTGTAATTTATGTTTTTGCGCCTCAGTTTGAGGCTCTCTTGTTCCTGCGTCCTCTGCCGATGTTGTACTTAGCCCATCTTTTTCCAAATCAAAACGATTCCAAAGTCAAAACGACACACCCGTTTGTAAGCTGTTTCTTAATTGGTCCCTTCAGTTTTCCCCCTTGTTGGTTTCGTACTTTAGTTTGGGAGATTTTCTTCTCTGGGATTTTGAAGGGGGATGTCGCTCTCTTTTGTCATTTGTAGTTCACCCGGCTGGTCTCCTGGCTCTCGATCGGGTTCATTTCTGACTTCTTTTAGTGTGGCCTCAGTCTGAGTAGCGATTGAGTTGTTTTTCTGGTTAAACCTCAACATTTCTATGTTAGTTTGTTGGCCAGAATCTCTGTTTATTACGTTATTGGGAGCATGGGTTTTTCCCCCCCTTGATTCCATAGCCATAATAAAACCTTCAACATAGATCATTTTTGTGTGGAGCATTGCTACCAAGGTTAGTTGGTCCTTTAAAGTATCATGTATGGACTCATACAATTTGCAAAATGGGTTCATTGCGATATTTATTGCTGACATTATAGCAAAAATGTGTTTTTTTGTTATTAGTTCCTTCTCATTGTCGGTGGTCACCGATGAGGTTCTTCTATTTCGCATTGGTGTACTTTTCTCATTGTTCTCTGTCCAGTTCAAAGATCTTCTATTTTGTGGGGGGGATCTTGTGTAAGGACCTGGCGTGGAACTATGGCCAAAATCGTTAGCCCTTACCAATTTTTCCCTTTGGAATTCCTCTTCTGTAGTTGTTGTTTTTTCTAAAATGTTGTCTTGATTTTTCCTCCCCAATGCACCATCCAGTGACAGATCCCTTGGGTTAATTCTCACTTGAGGTACGATTTTGTCTTTCATTGAAGTTGAAACAACCTTTTCGGCAGCTGGGATCTTCTGTGGTGGATCCCTTATGAGGATCTCACTCTCCCTCGGGGCAATTTCGTCTCTTATCCCCACACTGGGCTCCTTCGGTGCGTGTTGGTCGATCTCATTAATACTATCGAGTGCGATGACTCCCTTAGATGTACAGGAGCTCCCTTTAGCCGGTAGTTTCTGTTTCACCGTAGAACAATCGCTCAGATCTTCATGTGTTTTCTCAATTTGTATGTTATTTTGGGGTGGCAGGTTCATGCCGGGCGACACCCCCTGAAATTCTGGATCTTTGAAGTATCGAATTCCTGGTTTTAATGCAGCTCGAGGGGAAGCTGTTCTCATCCCTGACCATACGAACCTTGGCTCTTGCATACTGTCTCTTGTTTGGGAAATATCTCCCTTTGGCCATATATTTCCATCGATGTTTTTTTGAAAAATCTGGCTACTGAGTTTACAGAGAGCTTGTTTGCTTTTAATCTGGATTTGGCTTTCCTCACCGTTCTTTTAGGTCGTATCCCTAAGGTGTTTTCCTGAGATGGTTTCCCCTTCTCTATTGATGATTTTGATTTGCTGCCTCTTTGTTTTTGAACTGATTTTTTTGAAATGTTGTTTGATGGCGGTTTCCTTGGTATTGTACCCTCCTCCCTCTCATGGGGTACATTATGTACTTGCGGGAAACCAATATTCTCGGAATTATTGTCACTTAAAAGGACCTCCATTTCTTTGTTTACTGAGTCCTCCTTATATGGCTCTTGGTGTTGAGTATTTATTTCTGAGACAGGTTCGTCGCAAATGGTAATTGTATTTGTACTCTTCGAGTCGTCTGTTGTTTTTTTTCCCTCATTACATGTAGGTGGGGGAACGTGGTTTTGGGCGTGACTGTCACCCGAGTCCTCCCTCAATTCTACAGTCAGTGTTTCCGTTACTGAAATCTCCCCTGTGTTCACACTTTCTTCTAAAAACAATTCATCTGTTGTCGTCACAGTGTCCAGACTCTTCAGGTCAGAACATGACCTCGGCGAGTGGATCTCTATGACGATGTTGATTCGGGAGTTTGTGCTCACGTTCACAATTTGGGTCCGTTGCTCTCCCTGGAAGGCTTCCCCGGGCTCCTCCCCTCCTGCTAGACTCCCGTTCGCCGGAGAGTCATCTGTAACACCGGACGCGGGCCGGATGACTCTCTGGCGTCCGCACAGTATTTCGCTAGCCTCTCCCTCAGCGCGAACCCCTCTCCCTCGTCCGCTGCCCTTGTGTCCTTCTCCAGGGCTTTCATGTCTGTGTCCCTTTCACTTCCCCCTCCTCCTCTACTCCCTCTCCTGTGGGCTTCCCCTCCGCTTCTCCGCCCAGACGGAGACGCGAGGGCTGCGACACCACAGCCTCGGCCAAAGCTCCACTTTGAGCCACCTCCTCCTCCGCCGCCCTATCCAAAAGGTAAGCCGTACGATGTTTCACTATCGCAGCGGGTGCGGGAGGGCATGGGGGTACTTGTCCAAAGGTGGGGGAATCAGATTGTTTCTCTTTGTCGAGAACCTCCCATTGTTTTTGCGGGGGAGATAATTGGGAGGGGGCAACGCCCTCAAACGAGTGTTCTCAGCATTAAGAGTCATGTTTGAACATTTAGGGTCCCGCAGGCTCCTACCTTGAAATTCCTGTGGTGTCGCCGCTGTTGTGGAGGGCGTAGGGCCCGGACGCCGTTGACGAGTAGGTTTTTTCAGAGGGCTCCTCAGGTCCAACACTGAGTCCTCACAGCTCGATCGTATCCTCCATGGGGTCCCGGAAGGTATCCAGGAAGTCAGGGGAGGTCAAGGGAAGCCTCCGCTCCCCGCGCCTCCACGGACTGCCACAGACTGCTTCCAACCTCAGCTTCCAAACAATTTGCTTTTCTCTAAAATTTGAAATGTTCTTTTTACCTCACGAGTAGCAATCTGCAACTCTGCGTCCAACAAGTACTACGTAAGAGCAGACAAACCTATCACACATTTTCTATTGTTAAGTGCATAGTTGCCAACATGACCCATTCCAATCTTTAGGTGCTTTTGCAGTCCTGTTTTTTTCTTTGCATTCTGGGACTTGTAGTTCAAATTGTATAATGGGAAACGTGGAACTACAATTCCTAGAATGCAAAGAAAAACCAGGACTGGATACGCACCTGCAGATTGAAATGGGTCATGTTGGCAAGTATGTAAGTGTAGTTAAACCATCAACATGGCAACAATTTCTCCTTGCTCTGTGGCAAGAACTGGGAAACAATGTAGTCAGATATTGAAATTGTATACTGTGCTTCAATCCCAACTTCACTACTTAACCAAAGTGTGTGATCCTGGGCAACACATTAAATCTCATACTATCTAATTTACCAATATTTCAAGTTCCTAAATATTTAACAATTGTCATTCACTAAGTAATTTACTTCTCATGGTAAGCTCTCCAAGCAAGACTCTCCCGTGGATAAGTTTACTTCATATGTTATTTAAGTGACCATTCATTTGTTGCACACTGTGATGCTGGAAATGCATTGGAGAGGCAGGGCCTCCATGTCCTTGTCCTGTACTCCCTTATCATGTGTGTGCAGTGTTGGTTTCTGCACAGGAGTCCAGTTGGGACTCCTGGCAGTGCAGCTCTTCCTCTTTTTTCGTTATGGTGAACAGACCCTTGGGATACCCTTATGGCACCCATGGGTGGGGGTACAACCCTGTACCCCTAGTGTATGTTTGTGGACACCTGTATGTGGCCCACAGAGCAGGGTATGGGCTGGTGGCAGTTCCATGCTCAATTTGATAGGTGCTCTAAATATCCCCCATTTTTGGATACTCAGACCCCGCCATAGGAATCATTGGATTCCTGATAGAAGGCAAGATGGCTCCTGTGGCCTCTTGGTTTCTATTGCCTGTAACCTTGTTTTCCAAAAGTCCTGGGAAGCCCTGACTCTGTCCCTTCCCCTGATTGGCTGTTGGGTGAAATAACTATTTATGGCATTGTGGGGAAGTCCAGGCCAGACTGGCTGGAGCCTTCCAAGTGACTGTATGTTGCGGGTACACCCTTGGGGTGGTACCTGTGTGAATAGAGTGTGTGACCAATATGCATTCTATGTGTCTAGTTTCTATGTGTTTGACACAATGAATGAGACAGCACTGCCTGAAACTGACATGAATGCAGTGGGGTGTGCTGAAAGGCTGGGTGCTTACCCCAATCCACATTCGTTGTTATGGGTGGAAGTGAATAGCCTGAATACCTTTGTGCCTGCTTGGTTGTCTGCCTGCATGAATGCCCTTCTGTGTGATTGGCTGATTGATCCTGGCTCATTCAGAGTGAATGAGGCACAGGTGTGCATAACTGGGGACCCCTCACTTCCCAATTTGTTCAGAAGCTGAAGTTGAAACCTGAAGCTGCTTATCCTTGAAGCCCAGCTGGAAAAAGAAGAATTGCTGCTGCATTTCCTTCGACTAAATCTAAAAGCTGTTGAGTATGTTGAGGACTGATCCGAGAGAGGACCTGCCTAGGAGACCTCTCCCCGAGCTAAAAGGGAACATCGTGCAAAAGCTGATCTTCATCGAGGTAACCTGGAAGCCAGTCCCGAGGCTGTCGAATGGAGAATGGGTCCACCAAGATTCTTGAGGTGAAGCACCAGGACATCAAGGTCATCGAAGTACACTGCCGTCTACCGGGGTTCGGAGGATTTCCGTAACCACTGGAAGCCAGTCGAGTCGTGTCGCCCAGAAGCTGGGACCGCTTGACACCATGTTGCTAGATGACCGGAGCCGCAACGCTCAACCTTTGCCTAAGAACATTTGAATGAAGGGCTCCCTTGCCATGACCGTCGATCGCTTTGTCCTGCCGGAGAAAGTTGAGGTTGTCATCTAGCGAGAAAAGTTTGCCGGTGGGTTTCCCTCCACCCAAAGCCAACCACGACGTCCCGAGGACACTGACGAGGTGAAGATCCAAAGTTCAGCCCGTGGTCGAGTCCCAATCGCTGAAGCTATCTCGAGGTACGTGCTGCGGCTGCAGCACCTACAGGCCAGTGGACTGCCGAAGCATCTCCCAACATCAGACGCCCGTTGCTGGGCCTACATCCATCACTGAGTCTTCTTTGCAGCACCAAACTCTTTGCACCGAGGTGGAACGCACACCTCATCTTCACAGGACTTCCGCGATCAATCGTCGAAGAGCACAGCGAAGGTCAAAGCTGCAGTCTCGACGCAAGGGTTCACTTTTCTTTGAGGAATCTCGATGCCCTGTGGCTCCTGCTTTAAAGGGAGGTCACTCTTGAGGAACCGTCAACGAGCAATTGAAGAAACTCTTCTCTCTCAGGTGCATCGGGGTGGTTGAACATTTTACCAGGAAACAAGACTATTTAAACATTAATGGATTGGGCTTCTTAATACTCTTTATTACAGGTTGCCCAGGTGGGGGGATCCTCACTCAGAAGTGTGTCTTAGTAGCTAAAGAAAGCATTCTGCCATTGTTTAACCCACCATGTCTTCATTCCTATGATCTCTGCTGTTACACCTTGCTGCATGATTTGTATGCTATCTTATAACTGTCAACAGCTGATGCATTTTAAAGGAATCTCTAGCTAAGTGTGGTACCACGTACACTTTGTAAATATTTGCCATATTAGAGTTGCCAGAGTACAAAGTGTGTTATTAATTTTGTATATATCTTGAACCTTATTTTTATATTAAGAACTGTGTTGGCACATAACATAGTTTGTGGACATTCCTTTGTGGGGGCTTGGGTACTACACTGTATTTAAGAACCAGCCAGCATCACCTCCTGAGAGCCTTGGTTGCTCGTCCATTGTTACCACAATAGGGAACCTTGGCTGGGGTGCTGTGTCTCTGCTCTGCCATGTAGAGGGCAGAAGTACAGATACCCCCTCCAGTCTTTACACTGGTGGTAGCAGTGGGATGCTAATGGTTTTAAGAATCAGTGTGTAACCTTGCCACCTACAAAATATCCACACTTTGTTGATTTGAGGTTTTGTTGCGTATGCTAGGGTAACTACATTACAAGCCATGTAATCTATTGCAAATGGCAAATTGACCCGGATGAGCTTAGAGGCTCTCCAGAGTGCTTGTGAAGCCGGGGAGTTAGACTTTGAAGATAAGTCTAGGGCTGAGCTGATTGCTGCCTTGGTGGACTACCAGACTGATTGTGAAGCTCTTGATGAAGGAGGGGATGGAACCACCGAGCACCCTACCCCTGGGGTTGTTACTGAATCTGTTTCTGGGATTGTCACCTCTCCTGCCGCCTCTATTTCTAAACCCTACACTGCTCTTCAGGGGGAGGCCCTGAAGATTTAACTTTTAAAATTGGAGCTACAAAGGGAACAGTTAGCCTTTCAATACAAAAAGTTGGAAACAGAAGCAGAGCTGAAGAAAAAGGAGCTGGCACAGCAAGTAGCACTCAAAGATAGAGACACTGAACATCAAAGACTCCAGCTAGAGAACGCTAAGGTGGAGATTTCAGCTAGACCAGTTGGGGGTGTCAGGTTGCATGCCACTAAATTTATGAAAGATTTGGTGACTGTGCATCGTTTGAAGCATTTCAGGTGGCTCGTGAAATCAATGATGAAGAACGATAGGATTGGAGAATTGGGCTAAGCGTTTGTTAAGCAGGGTACCTCAGATTGGTTATGACTGTATACTGAAACTGAGTGTGGAAGAAAGGGGTCCGTATGAGTGCATGAAAACTGTATTGATTGATTGATTGCCAAGTTTGGCAAGATACCTACCCAATACCTTAAAAGGTTCAGGGAATATAAAAAGAGAGAGAATATGTCTTGAGTTGACTGGGTGAGTGCTCCACATATGAGCATGATGGGGTGGATTGATGGATACAAGGTGGAAACATTTGTTGAATTGTCTCACCTTTTGTTTTTTTAGCACTTTTCTGAAACCTGTTCACCAGAACTGCATCAGTACATTGCTGACCAGAACATCTTGGATCCCTTAAAGCCGGCCAGGCTGGCTGACAAGTGGGTCTCCCACCGGGTGTCTCCTAAGGAACCCAGTGGGAAGGACAAAGAGAAAGGGACCTCTCATAAATCTGAGGTGTCCCAAAAGCAATCACAGTCGAGTAAACCTAAACCTCCCTCTCCTAAGAACCAAAGATCTAGCGGGGATAAGTCTCATGGGGTGGGAGCAAGAGTAGCAGTTCTCCTGCTGTAAAGCAGGCTCCCAGCGGACCCAGAACCGTACCGTGCATTCCTGGCACTTGTTAGGACTGTGGGGTTCTGGACCACAAGAAGGGTGACCCCAAGTGTAAAGGTAAGGCACTTGGAATCCACGCTGTCAGCCTGACCTACCCTTGCGTCGTGCCTAAGATGGAGGCCACTGTCCTCCCCTCCTGTACATGAATCACCTTTGGTGCTCCTGCAGAGATTTCCCTAGTGTCCCGTGGGGCCTGGGACCAGTACTGGCTACTATCCCATTGAAGGCCCTCAGATTTTTGAGAAGTGTCCTCTTGAATGGCCAGCCTTCTACTGGTTTGAGAGACACTGGGGCAAGTATTACAGTGGTGGACAGGATCCTGCTCATGCCAGAGGACTATGTAGTTGCTCCTCTGAGAACTACCAGGTAGCTGGTGGGCCTCCCAAATAATCTCGTGTAGCCCTAGTCGCCATTACGATTGTGGACAAGACAGCAAAGCTTCCCGTCCCGGTTCAGGACAATGTACCTGCCCACATATTGTTGGGAAATGATCTAGTAGGGTTGAGGTTGATCTCGGATGGACTACCACTGACCTCTGCTGCAGTCACTAGGTTTCAGGTCGCTGAGGGTCTGACTGCTAGTCAGTTACCCAAGCCAAAGGGGAAACCCAAGGCAAAACAGAAGAGTAAGAGGACTACCTCTGTGAAGGGGGCTCCTTCTCTTCCTGCTGTTTCAGCAACACCCACTGGGATTCAGGCTCTGGACGGGCTGGGTCCAGTGGTAACCCGAGACTCAACGCCTGAGGGAGAAGAGCCACAAGACCATCCTCAGGGAGAGGTGCTCAACCCGGGGGATCACCTTGATCTTGAGTGCCTGCTGGCTGAAGGGGACCCTCTAGCGGAGACTTCTGTAAGGGTCAGAGAGAGTGCCACTCTCTCAAGGGTCTAAGAAAGCAGGCCCAGGCACAAGGTGAGGTGCCTAGGTCATTCAAGATCTTTTGCGAGGGTGAGCTCCTTTGTAGCGAGCCCACTAAGCCTGAACCTGGTACCATCACAAGGTTGGTGGTACCCAAGGTTTACAGGCCCTTCCTACTGCAGCTGGCACATGAGGTGCCCTTAGCTGGTCATCTTGGTACTAAGAAGACTAAGCAAAGGCTCTCTGCACATTACTACTAGCCCCGGATGGGAGTAGAAGTGGAGTACCTCTGCCGGACCTGTCCCACTTGTCAGTTTTCTGGCATGACTGAAGGCAAAGTCATTGCCCCACTGCAGCTTTTGCCAGTGGTTGGAACTCCATTTCAGAGGGTAGGCATCGACATTGTTGGTCCCTTGGACACTCCCATGTCTGGTGGACACCGGTTCATCCTCGTATTGGTTGATCATGCCACCAGGTACCCTCAGACGATACCCCTTCGGACCATTGCAGCCCAAGTATTTGCCATGGCTCTCCTGGGCATTTTTGCCAGAGTTGGATTCCCTAAAGAGGTGGTCTCTGACAGAGGATCCAACTTCATGTCTAGTCACATGCAAGTGATGTGGAAGTAATGTGGGGTAACATATAAGTTCTCCACCTCCTACCATCCCCAGACCAATAGTCTGGTTGAGAGGCTCAATAAGAATCTCAAGGGCATGCTGGGTGCTTTGGAAGAGCCCCTAAGGAGGAAATGGGATCTCCTCCTACCATGGCTGTTGTTCGCCTATAGAGAAGGGCCTCAAGAGGGTGTTGGTTTCAGCCCCTTTGAGCTTCTCTTTGGACATCCCGTGTGGGGGCCCCTTGCCTTAATCAGAGAAGGTTTGGAAGCCACCCCTCCAGTTCCTGCCAAACAAGAAGGGGACTATCATGATCATGGGTCATGCCCCTAGATTGGCCCTAAACATTCTTGGGCCGTTGCTTACCATGCTTGGGCAGTGGGTAAGAAAGAATCATGCCCAAGCTGTGCAGAATGAGACATTTCCTCATCACCCAACATGGCTCCTAGTGGGGTTTATGGGAAATGGCAGTGAAGGTCTAGTGGTTCACACTCACAGCATATTTAAGCCCCTCCCCTTTCCAACTCTGCGCTTCGCATCATCTGCTTTTCGCAGTGTACGCTTATCGTGGCGTCGGCTCCTGTCAACAGAATCTTCAGCAACATTCTTCAGAACACAAATTTCTAGTATTACTTCACAGTTTCCCGTTCTGTAGTTCTAGTTATTCCCTCAGTTGTAAACCCGTAGCTTTCACACAAAAATTTTCACTCATCCGTTCCTGGTAGTGGAATCGAGTGTCCGACATCATTCCTGTCAGCAGTCACTCACCGCAAGTATTGTTGTGTTAGTTTGTTGGCGCGTGCACCGTTGGGGTATTTTTCTCTTGAAGGTGTGTTGCGCAGTTTTCGAACTCTGGGGTTCTATTTTGAGGTACGGTTCGCAAGTTGTTACTAGTTGTCTGGCGGGTGCGCATAAAAGTATTGTAGAGTTTCTGTCATAGGGATTGCACAGTTATTGGCACTTCCTCACAGAACGCTCTCACATTGTTGGTTTCTTGGGAAAAAAGATAAAGGGTTCATGACTCGTGTGCTTTTAGCAAGGAATCCTTAAAAGGGGGGAATTGTTATTCAAGTCCTTGAATGTAAAGCATTTCTACATTGTCCCTCATTCATCCTGGGTTGTACAGCATACCTTCCCTGGGTCATTCTAGTGCTTCCTCATTCTACCGTACCGTTACACTGGGCACACATTACAGAATATTACCTTATCCCCCTCAACAATCTCCACTCTTCAGAACAAGCGCCCCTGCACAGATGCAGGATGGAGAGCCCAAAACTAACCAATTAAAGGTAAAGATCAAGAGAGTTAAAGAATAAGAATCCTAGTAGCTACTGTTATAGAAAAGGCAATATTAAGGAACCTATTGGGCCTCATTACGACCCTGGCGGAAAGGGGTTTGCGGCAGCGTTAGCTGCGCCAACCCCTTTCCGCCAATTACGAGTTCCCTTTCCGCCATGGCGGTATTTACACCTGCTTTTAGCGGGTGTAAAAAACCATGGCGGTAAGGGAACTTGGTGTTAATTACGCCACCGTAATTTACGGTGGCGTAATTAACGCCTTCCCCACTCCCATTATGCCCTATGGGGCAAAAATGGGAATGGGGAAGGGTAAATGGGGATTGGGGATTTACCGCCCCGCCAAGGTCGGAATGGGGCGGTAAATCCCCTTACCGCCATGGCGTAAACGTAGTTAGCGCCATGGCGGTAAAGTCACGGCCCTGGCGGTAACTTACCGCCAGGGTCGTGATGAGGCCCATTGTGTTTTTCTTAGATTAAGGGTGACAGAACTTGATCAACCAGAGGGAGAGTGAGTCAGGGAGAGAGCAACGCAAACTAAGAAGAAGGTTAGACCAACATCCCGAAAAGGTGCTCCTGCAGAGTTTTGGAGGTAAGCGTTTCAGAACGCAAAGCCGTACTGAAACACACTCTGCCCGGGCATCATGGAAACTACAGAGATGGATCAGTTAACACAACATTTAGGGGAATTAAAGGCTGAAGTACACGCAGTTAGATCTGAGACCAGTGCTCTTAGAAGGGAGCTAGTAGTGAACAAGGATCGGACTGAAGAGCTGGCTCGCCAACTATTACATGCTCAAGCGGGACAGGTTCCGCTACCAACAAGTAATCCCCTCAGGCTTCTGTTCCTACAGCGCCCCAGATCCCAGTTCAAGTGGTGGTTCCTGGAAATATTCCCTTGGCTCCTCCAGAGCGTTTTACAGGAGACCCAAAGAAATTTGCAGTATTTTTTAATCCATGCAGGCTACATTTTTTGTGCAGACCGGGAGTGTTTCCCTCAGACCAATCCAAGGTGGCCTTTGTGTTGTCTTACTTGGGTGGCTACGCGGCCGATTGGTCAATACCCCTTGTGAACAGAGACAAACTAGTGTTGTGGAATTTTCATGACTTTCAACGAGAGTTAGAAAAGCTTTTCGCTCAACACACTCAAGGACAGGCGCTGGACAATGAGTTGCTGTCTTTGAAACAAGGCAACCAAGAATTGTTAGCATATGTGGCAACCTTTAATAGGTTGGTGGCCGAAACTAATTGGCCAACGGAAAAAAGAATAACATTATTTTATCGAGGGTTGTGCAGTGAGCTGAAGGACGTTTTGGCTCAAGTGGTGAACCTGCCTGAAAATATCACTGACTTCATTGATTTGACTATTCAGTTAAACCATCGGTTACAAGATCGGAGGACCGATCGTGCTCGCCAAGACAATCGAGCGATTTTGGTTCACCCAAGGGAATCAGTCACAAGATCCGGACCAGAAACCCATCCAGAACCCCTGCAGTTGGGTGGAATTAGAGGCCCAATTTCTCAGGCAGGCAGAGAGAGAAGAGACGCCAACTACAGTTATGTTTATACTGTGGTAAAGCGGGTCACTTCTTAAAGGACTGCCCATGAAACCGGCAAGGAAACCGTTGGGAGGAGTTAACCAAGACAAGAAGGACCAGATTTCGGAAAACTCCAGTGCCCGACAAGTTTATAGAGGTCAGCTTGTCGAGCATGGATAGGGTTTCAGTGACCTCACACTTTGTGTTTCCGATCATCCTTTTTAGTCATGAGATTCCCACTAAAAGGCATGAATTGAATGCTCATATTGACTGTGGGGCAATTGGCAATATCATGGATATTCACCTGGCTAGCAAATTGGGATTTTCTTTAAAGGACAAGTTAGTAGCCGAAAATCTATCCGGGGTAGATGGCACTCCATTAGTGTCGGGCCCTGTAACACAGTGCACTAACAACCTTATTATGCTCTGCCAGGAAGGACACAGAGAGAGAATCTCTTTTGACCTGATTCGAGCTCCACAGTTCCAGATTATATTGGGAATACTGTGGTTGGAAAAGCATAACCCATTAATCAATTGGCGAACCCGAACCTTGGCTTTCGATTCTGACTGTCAGAATTCATGCAGTTTTAAGGAAGGTTCAGTGGAGAAAATGCAACATGAATGGCCTACGGAAAACATCTTAGGTCTTATAGGTTCACTGCCACATGAATACCGGAAATTTCAAGATGTTTTCCAAGAAGAATGACAAGCTGAAGTATTGCTCCCTCACAGACCCTATGATTGCCAAATAGATCTAACTCTGGGGGCTCAGCTTCCTTCCGTGTAGTAGAATATATGCACTGACAGAAAAGGAAAATGCCCATTTTAAATCTTATTTGGATCAGTATCTGGCCAATGGCTTTATCAAACCTTCTAAATCTCCAGCAGCATCACCTCTATTTTTCGTGCCCAAAAAAGGAGAATTAAGAATGTGCATAGATTACAGCACATTAAATCAAATCACTGTAAAAAATCGCTATCCTCTTCCACTCATCTCAACATTGCTGGACCAAGTTAAACCGGCACAAATCTTCACGAAGTTAGACCTCAGAGGTGCATACCATCTAATTCGCATCAAGGAGGAAGATGAGTGGAAAACTGCCTTTCGGACGCGATACAGACTTTCGGAACACCAAGTAATGCCTTTTGGGCTCTGTAATGCTCCAGCAGCCTTTCAATCCTTCATGAATGACATTTTCAGGGATCTGCTAGACATTTGCGTGGTAGTTTATGTAGATGATATTTTAATCTTTTCTGCCAACCTGCTGGAACATGTAAGGCATGTAACCTCTGTTCTTCAAAGACTAAAAGAAAACTCCCTGTATGTAAAGTTGGAGAAATGTCACTTTCATGTTCCTGAAGTTGAATTCTTGGGGTTCATTTTGTCAGCACAAGGAGTCAAGATGGACAATAGAAAGGTTGATGCAATTCTCACCTGGCCTGCACCCACGTCTGTCAAAGGAATTCAAAGTTTCTTGGGATTTGCACATTTTTATCTGCGGTTCATGTCTGATTTTTCCCGATTGGTGCATCCAATCACGTCCTTGCTCAGAAAGAACAGAACATTTGAGTGGACCAAAGAGGTAGATGAGGCCTTCCAAAGATTAAAAGAAAGATTTACAGCTGCCCCAGTCCTCCAGCATCCAAGGCCGGATCTTCAGTTTGTGGTTGAAACAGATGCATGGAATGTGGCCATGGGGGCAGTATTACCACAGCGCAATCCAGATTCCCAAGAGTTGCATCCAGTGGCATTTTGGTCTAAGAAGTTTTCATCTGCAGAACTCAATTATACCATCACAGACAAGGAGTCGCTGGCAATAAAATGTGCACTCAAAGAATGGAGACATCACCTACTTGGGGCAAGACACACAGTAACCATTTTCACTGACCACCGCTACCTGCAATATCTACGCTCTGCAAAGGCTCAATCCTCACGTCAGTTGCGATGGGCTCTCTTTTTTGCAGAGTATGACTTTGTCATCACCTTCAGGCCAGGTGTGCGAAATGGGAAGGCTGATGCCCTATCTCGTATTGGGAAAGGAGAAGAAGCTTATGTGCCCCCCATTCCCGTGGAGATCATTTTTGGGGAAAAGGTGCTTGGAGTCATGGGTTCAACAGATTTGTCATTTGAAGAACTTAAAGAAGAAGTCAAAACCAACATCACCTCAGCTGAATTGCAGGAATGGGAATCTAAAGGTGAACATTTCTGTACACCTGGATGGTCTACCATTCTATCAAAAACGCTTGTATTTGCCCACGCCGAGGCTGCAAGCTCAAGTGATTTCAAACTACCATGAAGCCTTGTTGGAGGGTCATCCTGGAGTCACCAAAACCATGGAAAAGGTGAAGAGATCATATTGGTGGCCTACTTGGCGAAATTATGTAGTCCAGTTCCTACGAACCTGTGGAACTTGTGCTCAAAATAAAAGTCAAAAGAGGAAACCAGCTGGCCTTTTGCAACTTTTGAGTGTGCCACCTGTGCCCTGGCATACTCTCTCAATGGACTTCATCACCGATCTACCCAAATGTGAAGGGTATGATACCATACTGGTGGTGGTGGGTCTTTTTTCAAAGATGGCGCATTTTGTGGCATTAAAAGGATTACCTACAGCATCGGATCTGGCTAGAACATTTTTGGAGAACATAGTAAGATTACATGGGTTTCCTTCGATAGTAGTTTCTGATTGAGGAAGCCAGTTTGTTTCCAAATTCTGGAAGAAATGCTGCAAGTTGGCCAAGGTTGAGGTACGCTTGTCCACCAGGCACCATCCACAAACTGATGGACAAACAGAGAGAACAAATCAAACTTTGGAACAGTATCTCCGATGCATGTTACATCAGTCTGAAGATACCTGGTTAAATGTCCTGTGGGTAGCTGAATACGCCTACAATAACTCTGTACATGCCTCGGCAGGATTAAGTCCATTTTTTACCTTACATGGCCAGCATCCCAGGACGTCAGTTGATGATCCTCCTGAATCTTTGGAGATGCCAGCAGTTAAAACCCTGCATGAAAAAATTGCCACAGCCCTTGTTAAGGCACGAGAACAATTGTCTGTCACAAAAGATGCCCAGAAATATTTGCTGATCGTAAACGAAGTGACACTCCGGAATATAAAGTGGGAGATTTGGTGTGGCTTGCTACCAAGAACTTAGCATTGAAGGGGTCACGAAAATTCCTTCCAAGGTTTCTGGGACCATTCACCATCGAGAGTAATTAATCCAGTGGCTATGAAATTGACACTTCCCAAGAACATGAAGATCCACCCTGTATTTCATGTGTCCTTGTTGAAACCAGTGAGTCCAGACACCCTCAATTCCAGAGGCACCAGCTCCTGTGGAAGTAGAGACTGACCAGTTAGAGTATGAAGTTAAGGCAATGTGGACTCTAAGGTGGTGTGCAGGAAGCTATTTTATTTGGTGTATTGGAAGGGGTTTGGTCCTCAGGATAGAACATGGGAGCCCAAAGAGAACTTGCATGCACCTAGATTGATAAGGGCCTTTAATCGAAATAACCTATGCAAACCCAAAAAGGGGAATTCTGTTTTAGGAGGGGTTTTGGGGGGGGAATACTGTCATGATCATGGGTCATGCCCCTAGATTGGCCCCTAAATATTCTTGGGCCGTTGCTTACCGTGATTGGGCAGTGGGTAAGAAAGAATCATGCCCAAGCTGTGCAGAATGAGACATTTCCCCATCACCCAAAATGGCTCATAGTGGGGTTTATGGGAAATGGCAGTGAAGGTCTAGTGGTTCACACTCACAGCATATTTAAGCCCCTCCCCTTTCCAACTCTGCGCTTCGCGTCGTCTGCTTTTCGCAGTGTATGCTTATCGTGGCGTCGGCTCCTGTCAACAGAATCTTCAGCATTTCTACATTGTCCCTCATTCATCCCGTGTTGTACAGCATACCTTCCCTGGGTCATTCTAGTGCTTCCTCATTCTACTGTACCCTTACACTCGGCACACATTACAGAATATTACCTTATCCCCCTCAACAATCTCCACTCTACAGAACAAGCGCCCCTGCACAGATGCAGGATGCAGAGCCCACCACGAACTAATTAAAGGTAAAGATCAAGAGAGTTAAAGAATAAGAATCCTAGTAGCTACTGTTATAGAAAAGGCAATATTAAGGAACCTATTGTGTTTTTCTTAGATTAAGGGTGACAGAACTTGATCAACCAGAGGCAGAGTTTGTCAGGGAGAGAGCAACGCAAACTAAGAAGAAGGTTAGACCGACATCCCGAAAAGGTACTCCTGCAGAGTTTTGGAGGTAAGCGTTTCAGGGACTATGTGTTAGGCCTCAGAAGGAGGATGGCACAGATGATGGGCCAGGCATCAGTAAATCTTAGGGCAAGCCAAGAATTAAACAAGTACTGGCATGACCTCAAGGCCTCATAAGTGGATTGGACTCCGGGACAGGAGATCCTTGTGATGGACCCTACCAAGCCTAGAGCTCTGGCAGATAAGTGGACTGGACCCTTCAGGATAATCTCCAAGATGGGCGAAGTCAACTATCTGGTTGACATGAGAGTCTCTGGGGTAGCCCCTCAGGTATTCCACATTAACAGGCTCAAACCTTTCCACAGGCGAGAGGAAGTCTCATGTCTTCTGCTAGCTTCAGAGCAAGAGGAGGATGTGAGTGAGCCCCTTTCTGATTTCCTGCATTTTAACCCTGAGGATGCTCAGTGGAGGGAGTACATCTCTCTCCCGATCTGACACCAGAGTAGCAGAAGGCCTGCAGTGCTTTGCTCCGCAGTATGCTCCTCTGTTCTCACTGACACCAGGCCTCACCCTGTAGTACAGACACGAAAGTGACACTGGTGACAATGTACCTGTCAAAAGCAGATGCTATTGGATGTCAGACATGTTTAAGAACCACATCCAGGCTGAGGTCACTAAGATGTTGGATCTGGGTGTAATGGAACCCTCAATCAGTACCTGGTCTAGCCCCATGGTCCTTGTCCACAAGGCAAGTTCCCAGGCATGTACCAACGATTGGAGGTTCTGTGTGGACTACTGAGGAGTCAATGCCGTCACCAAAACTGACGCACAGCCATTGCCCAGGGCTGCTGAGCCCGTGGACACCATAGGTGCTGACAAATTTGTAAGCACCTTTGACCTCACATCAGGCTATTCCCAAATACCTCTGACCAACCAGGCCAAGGAAAAATGTGTTCTCAACACCTGAGGGGCGGGACCAGTTTAGAGTCATGCCTTTTGAGTTGAAGAATGCCCCTGCCACCTTCCAAAGGTTGGTCAATCCTACGCTCAGTAGGCTGGAGGTCTTTTGTGTGGCATAGCTAGATGACATTGCTGTCTACAGTTCCACCTCGGAAGAGCATTTCACTCATTTGGATGGGGTGTTGCAGGCCTTGAGAAGGGCTAACCTCACTATCAAGGCCACCAGTGCCAGATAGCTCTGGGGAAAGTCACTTACCTTGGTCATGAGGTAGGAGGGGGTCAAATCCAACCTCTCCCCAGTAAGGCACAGGATGTACGTGACTGGGAGACTCCCACTACTCAAACCCAGTTAAGAGCTTTTTTGGGCCTCACTGGGTATTACCAAAACTTCATGGCAGACTATGGCACCATAGCTGCCCCTCTGACACCTTTGACATCTTCCCAAGCAACCTAGGAAGGTTAATTGGATGGAAGACTGTCAGGGGGGGTTGTTGGCTTCAAGGAAAGTCTGAGTAGGGCAACTGTGTTGTGTGCTCCTGATTACAGCAAACCCGTTATTGTTCAAACAGATGCCTGAGACACCAGAATTGAAGCTGTCTTGTCCCAGTTAGTTGACAAAGGGAGGGAACATCCTTTTTCATCAGTAGGCATCTCAAAGGTATAGAACTTAGGTGGGTTACTGTTGAAAAGCAATGTTTCAGTATAGTTTGGAGCCTTAGGCATTTTAGACCTTACTTTACTGGGTCTACCTTCAAGGTCCAACCCAACCATAAGCTCTTAAAGTGGCTTATGCAGATGAAGGGTGAACACCCTAAACTGCTCAGGTGGTCCATTAGCCTACAAGGGCTAGACTTCACTATTGAGGATAGACCAGGGAAGAGTCATGATAATGCAGATGGCCATTCCAGAAGGTATGTTGACCGTCTGGATGAGGGTGTCAATCTCGTGAGAGATTAGAACACCCTAATCTCAGTCTGGTGGCGGGGTGACTGTAATGCTGGAAATGCATTGGAGGGGCAGGGCCTCCATGTCCTTGTCCTGTATCCCCTTATCATGTGTGTTCAGTGTTGTTTTCTGCACAGGAGTCCAGTTGGGACTCCTGGCAGTGCAGCTCTTCCTCTTTTTGGTTGTGGTGAACAGAGATCCCTGGGATACCTCTATGGCACCCATGGGTGGGGGTACAACCCTTTACCCCATGTGCATGTTTTTGGTCACCTGTGTGTTGCCCGCAGAGAAGGGTATGGGCTGGTGGCAGCTCCATGCTGAATTTGACAGGTGCTCTGAATATCCTCCATTCCGGTGTACTCAAATCCTGCCATAGGAATCAGTGGATTCCTGATAGAAGGCAAGCTGGCCCCTGTGGCCTCTTGGTTTCTATTGCCTGCTACCTTGTTTTCCCAAAGTCCTGGGAAGTCCTGACCCTGTCCCTTCCCCTGACTGGCTGTTGGATGGAAGAACCATATATGGTATTATGGGAAAGTCCAGGCCAGACTGGCTGGAGCCTTCCCAGTGACTGTAAGTTGATGGTACCCCCTTGGGGTGGGACCTGTGTGAATAGAGTGTATGACCAATATGCAGTCTATGTTATGGGTGTCTGGTTTCTGTGTGTGTGACACAATGAATGAGACAGCCCTGCCTGAAACTAGCATGAATGCAGTGGGGTGTGCTGAAAGGCTGGGTGCTTGCCCCAATCCACATTCCTTGTTGTGGGTGTCTGGGTGGAAGTGAATAGCCTGAATGCCTGTGAGCCAGATTGGCTGCCTGCCTGCATGAATGCCATTCTGTGTGATTGACTGACTGAGCCTGGCTCAGCCAGAGTGAATGAGGGACAGATGTGCATATCTGGGGACCTCTCACTTCTTCCCAATTTGTTCAGAAGCTGAAGTTGAAACTTGAAGCTGCTAATCCTTAAAGCCCAGCTGTAAGAAGAAAAATTGCTGCTGAATTTCCTTCGATGAAATCTAAAAGCTGTTGAGTCTGTCGAGGAATGATGCGAGAGAGGACCTGGCTAGGAGACCTCTCCCCGTGCTACGAGGGAACATCTTGCAAACGCTGATCTTCTTTCAGGTACCCTGGAAGCCAGTCCTGAAAGGCTGTCGACTGGCGAAGGGATCCACCGAGAATCTTGAAGTGAAGCGCCAGGACATTGAGGTTATCAAAGTCCATTGCCGTTGACTGGGGTTTGGAGGATTTCCATAACCAGTGGAAGCCAGGTGAGTCGTGTCGGCCAGAAGCAGGGACCACTTGACGCCATGCTGCTCGACGACCGCAGCCACAACTCTCCACCTTTGCCTAAGAACGTTTGAACAAAGGGCTCCATTGCCATCACCGTCGACAAGTCTGTCCCGCCGGAGAAAGTCAGGTAGTTGGCTACCGAGGAAAGTTCGCTGGTGGGTTTCCCACCACACAAAGCCGACAAAGATGTCCCAAGTACACTGACGAAATGAAGATCCAAAGTCCAGCCTGTAGTCGAGTCCCGATCGCTGAATCTATCCCGAGGTACGTGCGGCGGATGCAGCTCCAACAAGCCAGAGGACCACTGAAGGATCGCCCGACGCCAGCTGCTGGGCCTACATCGATCACTGAGTCTTCTTTGCAGGACCAAACTCTTTGCCCCGAGGTGGACCGCATACCTCATCTTCCCACGAGCAATCGTCGAAGAGCACCGCGAAGGTCGAAGCTGCAGTCTTGACACAAGAGTTGCCTTTCCTTTGAGGAATCTCGCCTCCCTGTGGCTCCTGCTTTAAAGGGAGGTCACTCTCGAGGACACCTTTGAAGAACCATCAAAGGAACTCTTCTATCTCAGGTACATTGGGGTGGTTCAACATTTTAACCAGGAAACAAGACTATTTAAACATTAATGGACTGGACTTAGTAACACTCTTTATTACAGATTGCCCAGATGGGGGGTGGGGGAGTCCTCACTCAGAAATGTGTCTTATTTGCTAAAGAAAGAATGTTGCCATTATTTTACCCACCTTGTCTTCCTACCTATGATCTATGTTGTTACACCTTGCTGCATTATTTGTATGCTATCTTATAACTGTCAGCAGTTGAAGCATTTAAAAGGAATCTCTAGCTAACTATGATACCACATAGACATTGTATATATTTGCCATAATAGTATTACCAGAGTACAAAGTGGTTATTAATTGTGTATATATCTTGAACCTTATTTTTATATAAATAACTGTGTTGGCACATTACGTAGTGTGTGGACATTCCTTTGTGGGGGCGTGGGAACTACACTGTACTTAAGAACCAGACAGCATCACCTCGTGAAAGCTTAAGTCTTGGTTGCTCGTCCTTTGCTACCACAATAGGGATCCTTGGCTGGAGTGCTCTGTGCCTCTGCTCTGCCAAATGGAGGGTAGAAGTACAGATGCCCCCTACAGTCTTTACACACACCACATAGCAATTTGTTTCTTGGCTCACTCAAGGCAACATCACTTAAAAACTATGACTCTCTTCTAATCACTGTCTATGTTCGGGAATGGGCACCTTCCTGATAACTTCTAACCTGAAGCCACAGCCGTTCGTATGGTATGTGTAACTTACTCATTGCTTCCAGTTTGCCTTATATACGCATATTGAGTGTGCTCTAGCACCTTGAAGCATCTGTTGTGCTAAATGGAATTACCAATAAATATCTTAGACCATATAACTGGCCAGACCATATAACTGGCCAGACGCAGAAAATATGCCAAAATACTACTTTATTCTCAATTTAATAAAGCAGGGCAAACTGGCGAACAATGGGCTGATGCTCGCACACTCACACACAAACTTGAATACACAGAGGTTATATACCCCAATATGTGTCATCTAGGACATCATCCTACGTGGAAAACTACAAAACCTGAAGGGAAGGATTGGATAAGGGGAACATATGTACCTATGGCATGCAGAGGAGTTAGTACATCATTGGCTGCCTCTTTTCTGTATGGCACGCCTCAATCTACCTCTAAATACGTATAATACTGATTATAGCAGAGTAAATAGCAGCGGTTGGTCTATGCAACATTGTATAGCAAATTGTCCCATAGACCCTCTGATTGGTTGGCATGCTCACACAACCTTGGATTTTGGCTCACTCGAAACACGTAAGCAAAACAAAACACAGGTGCTTGAGTCACGTCACATTACTCCCCACTTTCCCAATTAGTCCATCATCTCTCATCAGTCCAACCATAAACCAAAGTTTCTCATCTGCAGTTGACCTTGTAATTGCTCTCTGTTCTAGGACATTCAGGGGAGTGCGAGCACATCACTATCTTCATCCGATGCTTACTGAATAGCCCTTGTTTTCGACTTCTGAATCACATGTGAGGAGACCACAAATTTGTCCATTTTGACCTCTCATGTGCTGCTATTTGATTTAATTATACTGGGCGTTCTTGCTCATCCCGGCCTCTGGAGACGTGCTCACTCTATCTTGTATAGACCTTATTCAATGTTAGTTGTCCTATACTTGGTTCTTGCAAGTGTTCTGTTCTTCTTTATCTGAAAGAAATATCTCTTACGTACGTGGCTTATCCGTCTGCCTCCCTTTGTGCTTTGCAATTATTCCTTAAAATAGCACCCTTAAACCCAGGCCAACATAGACTCCTCTTTATTCTGCACACGGAGCCATTTCTCTAACGTCTCCTGACTTTGCACCCCTGGTCTGTCTCTGAGGGAGCTGGATTGAGTCTTAACACGAGCCAACATCCATTTTCCTATCATGGCCGTCCTAGCCACGTTATATTTTACTCTATAGCAAGCTTCTATATTTCTCATCTATCATGTTTTACTGCGTATTTACACTTATTGGTCAGCAAGTTACTTTATCTTCTTTGTATATATGATTACTTTATCATTTTGTTCATGTTTCTCTTGTCACTACAGTTACATCGTCACTCTTAAGTTTTCTCATGTTGTTTCTGTGTATCCTCATATATCCTCTTCATGACATTACTCTGTCCTCATCAGATTTCACTCAGCACTACATGATGTCCAATGGTGCATGCTGACATCCTTCCACTCTTTCAGTACGAGCGTAAATTCTGTAAGGTTGCCTGAATGCATTATCATCTCTCATACACTCAGTGTGGTATAGACACAACACATGGGGTCACACATACAGCCCTTCTCCTGAAGCGATGAGGGGGCGGGAGCTAGGGAAAATGCGTCCTCTACATGAGCATTTACACATTCTGTGTGGCTTCAAATCTGACATCTCTATTCTGAGGTTATGTGTACGATTTTAAAATGGCTAATGGTCACTGTCCTGCGTAAATACATATACTACATGTTATACAGTCCTCATGGCTGCTATGGTTGAACCGAGTCCTTTAACTGCGCTCAAGCAAAAATACCCTCACTGTGGACTTCTTATGTTGCCATTCAAATGCCCTGTGTTTACTATTCTCATTCTAGCAAACATAAAGGGAAATAGGGCATTTTCAGGGATATTGCATGCTCATTTTGATTGCTGCCAAGATATCAAGCAAGATATCAAGCTATGGGTTCCAATTGGGATAGGAGGTTGGCTTACAAATTCTTGGATGCCATAATTTTGAAAGGAGCACCAAATGTGTCCGGGCCCCAAAAACCCTCAGCACAGCTTTGTACAAGCATGTTTTTTGCTGCTTCTTTTACAGGGTAATTCATGTCACTAAATTGCGATGTGGGTAGGTTCATGCCCTCCATATTTGTTGGGGCAGAAGGACGGTGGAATATCAGGACTGCTCTATAACCTTCTTTTAACATCAAATCATGTGTTGAGTAGGACCTGAAAACGGTGGGAGCAACTCAGGAGACACACCCCTGCTTAGACGCACAATCTTTGTGCTCTAATGCTTCCCAGAATTGTGATGTTTATGGAGTTTTTGTGTGTGTGCGTGTGTGTGTGTGTGTGTGTGTGTGTGTGTGTGTGTGTGTGTGTGTGTGTGTGTGTGCGCGCGTGCGTGCGTGCGTGTGTAAATTCTGCTGAAAGGATTTCTGGTAGCTGAATGCGCTCACTCCCAGTCACCCGGGGTGGTGGGGTCAGGAATAGCCGACAATGTGGAGCTCCAAAGCCACACTGAGGGTAAAGACTGAATAAAGGATAGTTGTATCCTGACTGGCCCTAGACTACAGCAACCAGAAAATCTTGTTTTAACATACTGGTACTTATGGATAAAGCCTTGCACACCTGAAGCCGATCTGTTTCCCTGACGATTGCTGAGGCATGAAAGGATGCTTGGAGGAGCACATCGCTGGACTGTGGGGCTGACTGCAGCTGGGTTCCAGAATTGCGCCACTACCCCCCTCTTTTTGTAAAACATGTCACTGGAGTCTGAGGCTCCAGAGGGGCTGCACTCAGGTGACCCATGCCTGACTGAGGACTGCCAAACTGATGATAATTCTGCCATCCCCACTGAGGGCAAACATTGTATTAAGGGGGAGAGTTGGATGCTGGCTGGCACTAGACTACAGCAACCAGAATGTCTTGCTTTTCCATCCTGGTACTTAAGGATATATCCTTGCACACCTGAACCAGATGTGCCTCCCTGACGATTGCTGAGGCATGAAAGCATGCTTGTAAGAGAACATTGCTGGACTGTGGGGCTGACTTTGGTGCCTTTGTACGTGTTGCAATAATAGGTTTCATTGGGGCCCACTAGCCATGGCCTTCATCAGTGATGCCATCATTGTGGTCATATGCTGCTCTACAGGGGGCGTCCAGTTAAGGTGGACTTGCTTAAAATGTGAGTGCTGAGCATCAAGTGTTTTGTTGTGTTAAACCTGACCACCTTAACACTCTCTTAACAAAGGTTATTTCACTGAATTTCACTGAATTTCAAAGGTTTTGTTGCTATGTTTCTTTCACATTAAATCTGATCACCTTAACTCTGTCTTAACTAAAGTTTATTCATGGAAATTCAAGTGTTTCATTATAATATAATGAAATACTTGGGCTGTGACAACTGTACATGTTGCACCAACAGGTTCTTTTGTGACCACTAGGTGTAAAATGTCTTCTCTTTCTTCCGATTCTTGTGGGATACCCCTGATATTCCCCCGATAATGACAATGAACTAGACATATAGCGGCAATGAACTAGCCATGCCTGTGGTATTCCCCCGATAATGTGAAAAAGCTTGAAAATCAAAAACCCTTCCCCTGCCCTCACAGGATGCTCACCAAGTGCCCCCTCCTCTTACTATCATCCCCTCACGTCCCTCGGCTGCTTTTTCCCCTCCCTGGCCCACTCCACTATCCCCTTTCACTCTTTGCTTCATGTGGAGCATTTTCTTTTCCGAGCGTGTCTTCCGCTGTAGCTCTGGTAATCACATGAGATTCCTCCGGTATTCCCCTGAAAATCCGAAAAAGTTCAAAATCTAACCGGCTCCCCAGAACTCCCTGATCTCTCCAATTTCACATGGTATCCTCTTTACCCCTCCCCACCTCTAGCCTGCTGCAATTTCATCCTTTTCCTTCTCCAGATAGCTTTTCAAGCACTTTTCATTTTCATTTTACCCTGGGAATCGCTTGCATCGAGCGGAAAATAAATCGCGACTTTTCATTTCTGAGAAGCCTCTCTTCTGCAAAGCACCATGTGAGATATAGCTATATTTTTGGGAGCAGGGTGCACACCATTCTCCCTCGAATATTTTACAAGATCATGAATTGAATAACCCCAAACCTATCATGAAAATTAACTCAATGCTTCGCTTCATGCCCAAGTTGTTTCTTATTTGGTCCAAATCCGCCCAGCAGTTTTTGCGCTTTGGCTTTTCCAAATTTTGACTTTTTCTTTGTGGAAAATGAATTGGAGAAAGCCAAAATCAGCAGTGTTTTGGTTTTCATTTTTTAACAAATCTTTCCCAAAATGTCCATTCTGGGGAGGGGCAACCTGTGACAAACTTTTTGTTAAGAAAATATCAGCCATATCCGTCCTGCAAGTCAAATGTTATTAGCAATAGAATGTTTGGGTTTTCTACAACTCAAGGCTATCACCTTAACTATAGAGTAGCTATCGCCACACTATAATCACTATAATTTGTATATGTATATATTTCACAACACCTAGTAGGGAATAAACATTTTGCCATAGAGGAACATGAATTTCTTTTATTTGTAGTCACAATAAACCAACTTCAGGTTCCTCCATACATAAACTGAAGGGAGAATTCCCACGTCCCCTATCGGTGATAACGGGCCAGTGCAAAGAATAGTAAGGGGGCCTCACCAATTGTTTTGACCAGGACCTCGCAAAAACCTGTGACAGCCTTGACCACCACCGTCATGCTTTGAGCTTCTATAGCAAGGCAAGTGTTAGAGCCTTAACCCCAGCATACCACCCACCAGGTAAGTGAAACTCTGCCCCTACCTAACAGTCCAGCTGCTGCACCCATCCATCATAACTGTGGAAAAATACACATTTCATACTTCTCTCAACTCACTCACATTTGCTTGGTGTCATCAATCCTGGACTAATTTCAGAATAACAGCAAGCCTCAGAACTCTCCATCTACTTAATAATAAAAGGCCAGATGTATGTTTGTCTGATGCCGTCATGCGCAGTAGAGGCTGCCTGAATTCACAGAATGCTACGGTAGAGGGAGCTGTTGCTCAGGATGTACAGTGATCCAATTTGCTTATCTTTGCCTGTTGTCACAACTAGAGGAAGCTGTAGGCTTCGGATATATAGTGGTCCTGCTGTGTGAATGAAAACCTGCACTTTGGCCCGTGTATACGGGCATGTACACTCATAGGCGATAAAGCGATCTCACCCACCAAAAGCAAAAACATTGGCTTTTACCCTACGAGTCTAAGTAGGTTGTGAAGAATGGCCGCACCTGGCGTCACACCTTTGGGGGATGATGGGCATATTTTGCTGATTAAAAAAAAGTGTAATGGCTTTTTAAGTGGTAATTTTGGGTTTCAGCTGAACGCTGGCTGTGTTTCTCTGTTCAACTGTGCAGGTGCCAATAAACCTGTCCCGTTACATGAGATGTCCATGGGGTGGGTTTGGGGGGCACGAGGCTCTTCAAAAACGATTACAGTGATTGCTTTCAATAGAAAATATAAGCAATTTTAGCTTAAGGGGGTCCTGAAACAATAATTGTACTCAAGGGTGGGGGGCGGGGGGTCAGTATAAAAAAAAGTTTGAATACCGCTGCATTAGAATCTGCAGCTACTACCCCCCTCCCTCCATTGCATTGTGTAAGAATTTGCCAGATAATGACACCAGTGGGTGGGGTTGATGGTTTGCATATATACCCTGAGGAAGCATCCGTCTTCACAGATGCAAAGCTGTGCCACTATACATCTTTGCTTGCCTGCCAATGACAGACCTCTTGAAATGGTGTTAGCTTATCACAGACATGTTTTACCCTGCTTCCAAATCTTTGCTGCGGGGCAATGAAAATGTTTAAAGATGAATGGAGTGCCAGGCGGGGCGCATGTTATGCAACCACAATGAGAAGATCATTGACCCCACTGATTGGAGTGTACATTTGGAAACATATTCTCCATTATGATGGATGCACCGCACAGCTGCCTCAGGTGGCCGACGGGTATTCCCAGCTGTTGGCAAGGGTCTTCCACACATTATTGTGAATTGGGACCTCACAAGCATCCGCACATCATATCATTCAAGCCTGAAAGCCACGCAAGCCCAACTAAATGGCCACACATAGCATGCAGCCCACACAACCCACCCCACACAGTGTTCTTCATGTATGTGCTTATGAACACCCACCATAAACAAAGCCACTGCTGACATGTATTTATTTTTATTTATTTATTGTGCATTTGTAAGGCCCTTATACATCAAGTAAATTGTGTTTCAAAGCGTCCACAGGGCAACAGGGAGGGAACATGGGAATGAAAGGCAAATATAATAACAAAGAAGAAAGAGAGAGGCGGTGTTACTAGGCCTTGTGAGCATTCAGAACGTGCAAGTGCAGGGAGAGAGAAGGGATGAGGGAGGGGGGTGAGTGCTAGGAGTGCCACGGAGGGAAGTGGTTACTCACCCTGCATCTCCCCTCAAGCCAGTGCCTACCCCTCATGCCTGTGAAGGCATGAAGCAGATAGAGGCGCTGTCTTGTCCTGTGCACCTCGGGATACACCCAATGCAGACTATGGTACGTGCGAGGACTTCAGCGGCTACATCGGCATACCGATGTCTCCGCACGCCGGTTATACTTCCCAACCGACTGCAGCAGTGACTGGAAGACCAGCGCTGGCCCCTCGAAAGCGCACTAGAAGGCATCTTCTGGATTCCTGACGATTGCCTCTGATTTCTGCTTACGATCATAGAAAGCAACTACTACCGAACAGCTAGTCGAGTCTGCTGTCGTGATAAAGCTAAGAAAGATTTTCAGCTGGCACTGCATTGGTGGACGATTACTGCCTTTGCTCAGAGACAGAGATTGAACCTGCCTCGTCATATCCCCAGTTAACCAAAAAACAGTGGGACCACTTCCTTCTACAACCAAACAGATGGTAAAACGTGGAATCACCTGGTGTTGCGTCGTGGACGCGCTATCAATTTGACAGCCCGAGTTCCTCGAGCTGTAGTGTCTGTCTTTTGTTTTTTGCATTGTGTTGATTGTAAATTGTAAAAGTTGAGTAGCCACTAAACATGCCTTTTTTCGTATAGAGGATATTACTTTGTGCCTACTGCTCTTTACAGTGCATGTTGTGTATTTTTTGACTACCCCGGACAGTTCCCTGACGAATTTCCCTGTACTATTTAGCACTTTTGTTTTTTGGAAAGAAACATGTTGGATGAGTTGTGTTGAGAGTATGTGTATGAAGTGGTTATCGTGAGAGTGATTGAAGTGTTGCATTTATACCTTTTTTTTTTTAAATTGCGTATTTGCACAAGCATACAACACTTTATTGATACCACAGACATTAGAGGGCATCACATTTGTGAGCCCACTATACCGACTAGACTGTCTGTTTATTTTTCACTGATGCTGGATGGTAGAGCAGAAATCCAGGCGATAGACTATTTAGTGTGATCTAATCACACTGTCCTGTACTCAAAATAATCTACCTCAATTTCTCACTAGAGAAAAAACTTTTTTACTGTTTATTGTTCAATATATGGTTATTTGTGTACATTAATAAAATTGTATATTTTTTCAAAACTTGGCTACACTGCCTGATAATTTAATGTACTAGGAGGCAGTCACCCTCAATAGCACCGTGGTTTTTCTGTGGTTCTTCCCTGTCAATATTGGAGATTGATGCCCACCTAACCCTAATGTTTTGTTCTAAATGTTGTTGACCTTATTGAGGGTTGGTTAGAAGTGGGTTTCCCACTCCCTCTACCTCTCGTTGTGCTGTTGACAGGAGCAGCCGCCTCATGATGGCAAGGAGTCCTCAGGGCTCTGGTGCCCGTGTGCCACCCAGCGGCCAGCACAAATTGAAAAGGTGGCCTGTGGCTCAGCCACCCAGCCCATACTCCCAGGCCCGTTTCTTGGCCCGGGCGAGGCGGGCGGGCGACCGCCCGGGGTGCAGTCGCCCCGGGGGCGCAATAGCCCACACTGGTGACGGCTCGACTTGCCCTGGGGGCGCATGCTTCTTCTTCTTCTTCTTAATTATCGGAAGCGTGGGCGGACCCACGCAGGCGCTTCCCCATCCTATAGGATGATGTGCACCGCACCCACTAATTATTATTTGACTCCATTTAAGCTCACAACTCCTCCCACCTCCCCGTCTGTCTCACTAGGGGCGCATGCGGGGAGCTCAATTGCCTTGGGCTGTGCGCGATTGCTTGAGTTGAGGCAGCAGGTGCTGGCGCTGCCTCTGATGTGCTCACGTTAGGTGCCTGCCCCGGCACCTAACGTGAACACATCAGGTACTCGAGTAATCGTGCACAAACGACCTCCTTTTGACATCCCCCGCCCTTCAGCCTTCTTCATTTCAATCCCCGCTGCGACGCCAGGACCCCTGCTGCTAAATTTCATTAGCAGCAGGGGTCACTATGAGACTCGGCGCCACAGAGGGTGAAGTGAAGAAACAATAAGCCACGGGGAAGTTAACTCCTTTTTCAATCATGTTAGGAGTTAACTTCCCCGTGGCTTATCAGCAGCGCTGGTCGCTGCTGCAAAGTTTTATGGGCTTGGCACCGCAGCCTATGGAGTAGAAACTGCCCTGTACCCAGGCATAAAGACTCCCTTCCCCCTCCATTGTCCTCGTGTTTACAGGACACGATTTCTTAAGTGCCCAGAGACGGTTCTCGCTAGCATAAAGATGTTTAGTGCGCTTTTTGTGGCCTGTTGTAGCATGTACAATGATTTGTAGTGGAGGCAAAAGAGAAGGCGGAAAGCTAATTTCGCTGGTAATAATCGAAAGCAACCAGGGCCTGAAATACTGTATGAAACTCACAAGATGTTGGCTTTTTGGCAGTTTCAGATTGTACAGTTTGAAAGGACCGTACTGGGTGCATTTTGTTCCCCCAAGACAAGGGTGCATCCATTTCAAGCAGAATCTAAAAGTGAACGGAAAAAAATAAATAAATGCAGATTACCTCCGTGAGCATGGCAAAGAAAAAAAAAAACAGTTACATTTTGAATAAGTAAAAGAAGGTGAACTTATCTACTAAAATTCAGTCTTTGAATGATTTCACTTAAAATATGCATGTTGAATAGCATGGTTGTTATTGACCCCTGGGACACACCATGATCTACTCCACATTAATGCGGTCCGAGCTTGAGAGGATGTATCTGCGCGAATTGAGCATCCATTATAGGGAGATGAAACCCTCTTTAAAAAGTAGCCCCTAGTTTTCCATGTTGATGAATATAACCTTTACTAATGCCCCATAGTCAACAGTGTTGAAAGCCAATGCGCGACCTGGGATGACTGATGGTGCCCCCACACACATAGCATCAAGCTGCACCTAAATTCAAGTTCACTTTGTGCTACAAGTAGCCTGCCCAATTGTTAATCCCCTAGTAAAGTGTGCAAAGAAAGGTTGAACACCCAATGCCTAAAACGTATACACAAGCCAAAAACTGTTGGCTTTGCCAATGTTTTTTTTAACAGGACTTCGCTGATGGACACTCACAGTGCTTATACATCGATTGGCTGAAAGCAGACCTGGTTAAGACATTTTTACTACACCAGTAGTGGTTCCAGCTCAAATTAAGTCATTAACTCTCAGAAGACTGCTTTGAAAAAACACTGGCATGCACTTTGAGTGCAACGTTTGATGTTAAGGCTTGATTGAAGAGAGCTGAAAGAGTTTGCTTCATGCTCGGTACATTGACAGGACAACGCTAACGTGAACCAGATGACTGAGTCCTTTCGCCAATACTGCCATAGCATCTGGTACTTGGCTTGCTCACTTGGGGGAGTGCAAGCGGATGCATTGTAAATCCATTATTCTTCCCTTATTTTGCCAAAAATTATCCTCAGTGACCACCCAGGTATTTTATGATTACATCAAAATGTGAGTAGTGATTAACTAGAGGTGCAACTCATGAGGGAGCCAATAACCAGAGGGGTGATGGGCCATATGATCCAAGGACCAGAGGAGTGATGGACCAGAAGAGCAACTCATGAGGGAACCAATGAGCAGAGGGGTGATGGGCCATATGAACCAAGGACCCGAGGAGTGATGGACCAAAAGAGCCACTCATGAGGGAACCAATGACCAGAGGGGTGATGGGTCAAATGAACCAAGGACCAGAGGAGAGCAATCAACCAGGTTCCCCAAGACCAGAAGGGCGACTGAACAGAAAAGAGTGACTCACAAGGGAGTCAAGGACCAGAGGGGTGACAGAAAAGCAGAGCAACTCACAAGGGCCTTGCTGCCAAGTGGGGGGCCCATGCCATGCGTGACGCCATGAGTCTGTCCTGAATTTTCACTTTGCATGGAGGTCCTTCTAGGCCCATACTTATAATTGGAGAACACAAATACCAGTCCTAGCAATTAACAGGAAATGCCTGGGCTGGCTCAGTGTCACGAAGGACATGGAAATACCTGGCAGGAATGCAAGGGAGCCAAGGACCGGAGGAGAGCGACGAATCAAGGACCAGTTGCACGATGGACCAGAGAAGCCAAGGGTCCAAAAAGCAAATGATGTGCTTTTATAAGTCACACATGCAAGAAATTAAAATAGACACTAATTGTTAGAAAAATAAAATGCTATTTTAATAAAAAGTTCTTGAATCACAATGTAATAAAACCTGTTTCATGTGTATAACCGACCGCAGGGTATAGTTTAGGAGCGGCGCGCATGCCGAGCGTGGGGGGGGGGGTCGCAATTTAGTGTTTCGCCCTGGGCACCAAATGGACTAGAAACTGCCCTGCATACTCCCACCATGGCACCATGATGGACACAGAGGCCCCGTGTTGTTAAAGATTCCTATGTAGACATCTATTTCACAGCGTCTGCCTAGCAACCACATATGCATTGAATTTTCATGTCAATCGCTATCAACAAAATCCCGTGGCTCTCCTGGCACACCTGATCCTGTTAAAGATCTTTTTTCGACTCGCCAATTGTGTTTTCCTGACTTGAGAAAGCACCAAAGAACTTCTGTCCATCGAGTGGGCAGATTTGTAAGTAAACCGTTATATTAATGGTCATTGTTATAAGGAGCAGTGCGGTAAATGAGGCGTTAAAGCAAGGTGCCATGATTTTACACCTTGATTTACCGCGTCGGCCCATTTTTATTGCTTTCTGGGCAGTCAGGGGGGTGAAGTTAACATGGCTGCCTCGCTTTCCTCTCCTATCTTCATAGTGGACTTTATTTCACAACTGCATAAAATTGTCATGCAGGCGCGAAGGGAATGGATTCCTTTGGAATCGGCCTGTAATTAGCACCTGCAAAAAAGCCTGCAGATTCCATAGAAATTATTTTGTAAGGGGGCCCTTTTACACCTTGCATTGCAGCATAGCAATGCGTTAAAAAAAAAGGCATTTCCTCTGTGCTAAGCCGCTTCGGGAGAACATGGTATGGTTTTGCAGGCAGAGAGGGAGATGGTAGGAGAAATGCATTCCCGACTCGCACTTGCTACTTTGCATGTAAAACCTCTTTGGAGATCATTTTAAAGACAAACGTAATTGCCGAAACAGGTCCCCTCTGGGAACATTTTTTGTAATTTGCAGTGCGGAGTGCAAATGAGAAGTGTAAAGATGCAGGGGAAGCCTCTTTACACTTCTCTATTTGCACTTCGCAGAGTAAACGCCACCTGACAGGCATGCAGCGTTTACAATGATTTCCAACGGAAACCGCCTGCTTTTTGCTGGTGCAAAATGCAGGTGGTTTCCATTGGAAATCATTGGTTTCACGCCAGCATGAAAATCGCATGCAGCGTAAAACCAGTTTTGTTTTTGAAGGTGGAGGGCAAACTGGAGATCGAAACGTAACTCTCCTTCTGCCTCTGCCTTCAAAAACAAACGAAATCCCCCGTAGCACGAATGGAGGCGTTAAGACAGGCCTAACACTGTTACGCTTGTTATGTCATTAGTGCTTCCATTCACGCTACAGGGGCTTGGAAAAGGGGCCCCTTTGTGTTATGCCAGCATGAGATGTGAATGCTGGCGTAAAACTGACGGATTCCTATGAAACCCACCCACCATTAGCACCTGCTAAAAGCGTGCAGATCCCATCTGCATCCACCTGTAAATAGCATGTGCAAAGCGCTATTTGCAGGGGGCACACACTTTTTGACAAGACAGAGTAAAAGTGAAGAGTAAAGCCATTTTACTCTTCAACTTTGTACTCCGCCTTTTAAATGTTTAAAATTGTGTGCACGGAACCCAACAGCACATAAGTACTAACGTACTTATTTGAAATGATCTTGGTAAATGCCATCATGCCATCTGCAAAGCCTAATTTGCAGGAGGAATACATTTTTTTTTTTTTTACAAAACAGAGTAAAAGTGAAGAGTAATGGCAATTTCGAATGGTTTCACTCTTCACTTTTTAACTCCACTTTGTAAAGGGCTTCATTTTCAATAGAGTGGTGTGTGAAATAGAGACGTAAAAGCAAGACGTAATGCTTTTACGCCTCCATTTTCCACTGAAGCCCATTTTCGTGCTCTGACAAGGCGAGGAGGGGCACGTAGCAAAGTTAACCTCTCTGCCATGCTCTTCTCCTCCGTCTTGTGTGAACACTGTGCTTTTGCCTACGCAATACATTAATGGAGGCATAAAACAAATGGATTTCTATGTAATCTGCCTCAAATTAGCACCTGATAATGAGCAGGAAGATTCCATATCCATAGCAATGCATTACTCAATGCTGCCAGCAAAGCATCATTTGCAGAAGGTGTTTAATTTTTTGCAAAACAGAAAGAAAAACTAAAGAGTAAAGGTGATTGTGTTTTGTTTTATTTTGGATTCTACTTTGCAAATGTTTACAATTGCTTGCAGGGGACCCCACAACGTGTAAGTGTAAACTTTGATTGCCCCTCTGCATGAAATTAACATGTTTTGTAGAATGATCCCCAGTGTCAGTTGGGAATGTGATGAGTGCGCTGTCATCTGAATTCAGGTAACAATTATGTCTACAAAATCTCCTGAAGTCTTGTAAATGATGCAATTGAAGTCTTGTAAATCATTGAATTCAAGTCTTGTAGAAAATGCAATAGGAAGGTCAGATTGATACAAGAGTCATGGCTATGCTTCTAGAAAGTAGTACACATGTTCTATTGCATTTAGACCTAATACAATGTTCAATTGTTGATATTTTGGCTTCTCCAGATTTTTTGTTGTGTCTTCATTTTCACATTCGTAGGTGCTAATGAGAAGCCATTCCCCATTCCCCCAAGGCATCCAGAAAGGAAACGTGTTTGCTGTTAAGCTGCTCTACTTTAAGAAAGCAATCCAGGAAGCATAACAGCATTCTTGCGTTTCAGCTGTTTACAGATGATACTCGAACCATGCGTTGTCTAGAGAAGGAGAGGGAAAAGGCCAGCATCCCTAAATGCTTGAATGACATAAAAGTCCCTGGATGATCGAGAATTCCTCTGCCTCACTGTTACTGTAGTGGTGCAGTCAGACATCCTCACTCAAAAAACTCCGCCCCTATGCTACCTATATGCTGGGAACCAGAGATGACATGTGCAGTCCCAGTAAGAGTGCCAATCCCGCAGAAAACATTTGAAACAAGATACCCATTGAGGAAACCCTACCTAAATGCACGCAGACATAGGGCCTCATTCTGACCCTGGTGGTAAGGGGTTAATGGCGGCGGTAAGGATGCCGGTGCCGTTAGCCCCTTACCGCCGCATTGCGAGGTCCCTTAGCGGGTCCAGCTAAGACCGGATGCTAAGAACGGGCCCTTTATTAACGGGCCCGTTATTAGCTCCCTCCCCATTCCCATTGAGCCCTATGGGGGCTCAAATGGGAATGGGGATGGGTTTTTTGAATGGGGACTTACCGGGTCCTCCATTGTTGGAATGACCCGGTAAGTCCCCATTCAAGGAACCCAGCCACGGACAGGAGTTTAGAGGCAGCCATGGAGCTAATAGCACCATGGCTACCTCCAAAGTTGTAATGACCCCCATAGTGTTCTTTTGGATGAAGTACCAGAAGAAATGTGCATTTGAACCGAAAAAGGAGCCTGATGATGTCATAAGAAATAAGAAGCTGACGTATTCAGAGGATGAATAAAGAACAGTAACGTACATATTCTCAAAGAACTGGAGAACAGATGGTAAAGATGAGCAACATTTCGGGCTCAAAATGCAGACGCTCATGCTACAGAAACACTGACAAATATATAAGTCAGTTTACATGTGTACAGATGCTGAAATGCAAATAGGGAAAAGTAATCATAAGGCTGGCTACGTAGTGAATTAGATTGCATTGATGCTCCAATGTACATACATAGGAATGTATAGAATTTGAATGATTCCACAACACACTTTAGCAGGCTCTTGAACTTTATGAGAAGGGAAAGACTTTCAAAATGTGTGGCGCAGTTGGAACTTACTGATGCCAAGGCAAGTTTCAGAGAAGGTTGGGCTGATCTAGGACCAAGCAGATAAGGCCACAGTGGAATGGATGTCTGTCAAAAAGGCTACAACGAATGTGAGAAAAGAACACGCTTCTGTTTGAAGCAGTATGAAAAAACACTGAAGGCTTCTAAAGGTCATCATTTAGTAGGATTAAATGCTACAAAAGGCTCGAAAAGAGTGGACTCCTAGTCACATGGGTGAGATCGAAATAGTTTGGGTCAGGCTGTACCGAAACCAGGAGACACAGTGAGGTTGTACTCCCTTTATTTCCCAGACGAAGTCAACAGCTCCAAGGCCAAGTTCAAAAGCTTAATTGTCTGACACATCGCAGGAGTGATAATAGATAGTGGGTTAATTGGAGGGAGATATGAGCATGAGGAACATTCTAGAAGGTTACAAGGATGCAAAACCAATCAGAGAGTGTCATGTAATGAAGAGCCCTATAGTTTAAATAATCAATTAATCGTCGTGTATTTAGTGACGAGGGTGATGACCAGTTATTGGTGATGGGTTCAGATGCCCACCTGACCTAGATACCCAATCATAAACTTCTGGCTATATAGAACGTATACTTAGATGATCACTGAGAGCCAATCAGGGGTATTCATAAGTTTTGTAGTTTGCCACATAGTATGACATCAGCAATGACAATTTTTTGTTATAAAAGAACAGTTTTTTCTAAAATACACCGAGATCGAGCTGTGCGGCGTCGGATGATGCCCGTTGTAATCCCTGTTTTAGATGATTGATATTAAAACAGAGAGCATTTTGCCAAACTCCCTGAGTCGTTTTGATTATTGATGCTTCAGTAATTTCTGCATCCCCATCCACCTCTGAGTATTGCTACCTTGTCGTAAAGGACTCTTAGGAGTAAGAGTTCACTTGGTAGCAGAGGTGATGGTTAAACGCCCATCGATAAAGTATGCTTTGGGGTCCCAGTAATATCGGACGTCCTCCACCATTTAGCTGAAAGAACGTGAAGCTCCCTGTAGATATAAGTTAGTTTTAAAAACAAAAGCTTGCAAGCGTAGGTAGGACAGGTTCCTCGGTTTCATATGAAAACCCCTCCCGACTTCTGTGGGAAGCTGAGTGGACCAAAGGCTGAAGCCGCTGTTTGAGGAGGAGACAATCCCGAGAGTCGGAAGTTGAAAACATTAATGGTGAGTAGATAGGGGGAACGTGGCAAACTGTATGCATGGGGAAACTAACAGTGGGAAAGGATAAAAGAAGGTTGGTTGGGTATTTTGAATAATAAATTAGATGTATTGAATAGAGGTATATGGACAAAGAGCATTCCATAGGTTAGCCCAAGAGACCTGCATTCAGGAATGTTAGAAGAAAATATCTTAAAATCTCAAGGAGATATATAGGAGATGAACAGACAAGTCTGTTAAGGAAGATACATTTCACTTCCCATCAGGAATAAAGTTAGGGGTGATAAGAAAGCCGCGAGGAGGTCGGCTGGGAAATATATGTGATTTATGTCATGTATATGTTATGTGTATGTGAGTCAAAGGGAAGGTGAAGTGTCGAAGAGCGACAAGATGATAGAATTGTGTTTAAACAGGAAAAAAGAGAATTGTTTATTTTTGTTGAAAAGTGTTGATTAAATAAGAGGATTAAAGAGAAACAGAATATAGAGGTTTGGAGCTGCGACGATTGGTGCATGCTCGTATTATAGTGATTGTTCAAAGTGTTGTTCATATAAGGCACGGTAAGTATCGACAGGTGAGTGAGCATTGTCAACATGGAGGATATTACTCCGCTTATGCATATGTGCAAGCAGTTGCCGAAACACGCACCCAAACTTAAACAGTATAGTGCAGAATGGGTTAAAGGCACAGCAAATAAAATGTTCATGCAGTGGCCACAAAGGGGATCGCTGTCAAAAGCGATTTTACAACACATGACCACATACTTGCAAGCAGCATACACAGGAAAAAAGCTGGAGAAAAGGTTAGCAAGCTTAGAGCTTTGGGAGATGTACCCGGAGGAACGGGAAGAACCACCTCCTGAAGACTGGATGCTTAACCAGTGCAAAGAGTGGGGTGAGCAGCCTTCTGCTCCCCCCACCGTGCTTGACAAACAAGTGCGAAAGATGAAGGAGTGTATCCACTCAGAGAGCTTAAGGCAGCGGCAGGATATAGCAATCCAGTGAATGAACCACCTGCTTATAGCAGTGACGAAAGTTCAGAGAAAGCTCCAGAAAGGATGTGATTCCTAAAGTCCCACGGGACAAAGAGAGAAATGAATAACCAGGTATGACACTGGGCATAGAAAGAGAAATTAAGAGGTGGAAAGAAGAAAAGGACAAAACTGATGAGATAGCGCTCATACAAAATGAGTGGATGGGAGGCCAAATATTTCTCAAACTCGATGAAGCGAGCATTGGGGATGTACATCAAAAGGAAGATCAGGACAAACAAGATAAAAAAGACAGTGAACAAGAGAAAAGATTAAAAGAAGAAGAGCTTAAACAAAGGGATAGAGAAAGACGAGAACAGCTATATCAAGAAGAACAGCTGAGGCAGGAAGAAAGGGCAGAAGAACAAAGAAAATATGATAATAAGCAGCGAGCGTTTGAGGAACGGGATAGAATAAATAAAAATAGAGAAGAAGAAGAGGAAGAAAAGTTAAGAGAAAAGAGAATACAAAGGTGGAAGAATGATGAAATACACAGGGCAAATGAAAGAAGAGAGATGAAGAGACAGGATGAAGAAACGATTAGGGACGAGGCGAAGAATCGAAGGACATTTGAAAAGGAAATAGAACGAAAGAGGAGACAGAGATCACGCGACATTGATCACATTGAAAAAGAGTTGAGGAATCCAGATCCAGTAGTAGCATGGGAGGACATAGAGGAGTTCTTCCCATCACAAGAGCCGATGCCAGGGCCCTCTAGGGTAAATCTAAAGGAGGAGTTTGAAGCTGAAACTATCGGAGATAGAATCACAAAAGCATTTCACGAAATGAAGACAAAAGGCGAATGGGAAAGATGACCAATTTGAGATTTCCCAATCACGAGACAAGGAGGGAAGTGCGTTTAGTTCAGAGCACCGAGCTCTGTCTTTGGACAGGCCAACATTAAATAGGGATGAGACGGAGGACAGTCACATGAGTTGGGGACACGAGATGTCAAACGAAGACAGGGAACCCTTCCGTGGGGAAGAAGGAGCCAGCTCATGTGAGTTTGGGGAATGTTTATTGACAGATAAAGAGGTTATTAGATGGTCAGACCTAGACCTACCTAAACCGAGAACGCCAGACTCAGTGGCGCGGCTAGGTCGACCTAAAGGGTGATCCCAGAGTGTGCAGTGTGAATCGCCGCCATACATAAATAGATTAAGGTCATTACCAGGGAGAAGGCGATCAGGAACCATCTGTCATGCGCACAGGCGCAGAGAAAAAGTGGCATTAGTTTCGTTGGGGCGGCCATTAGTGTTCCGGCACGTTTTCTTCTCCATTCTAGGTGACGGTCTAGTCTTTCACGTTGTTCCGGTTGCGACCGTGGCTAGCTGGGAAGTACTTACTTCCGGTCTTCCCAGCTGCCGGTGCGTTGCAACGTCTGGGATACGCTTTCTGCTTTCTCCTATAGTTGCTACAGCGCTATTTCTCCGTTTCGCACACTGCATGTATTCTTTCTCTCTCTGTACTCGGGGCCTCGCCCGCCCTCTTCCTAGTTTAATTTTTACTCGCCTTTTGTTTTGGAGCTTTTCCACTCGTGCGACGTGTGTCAGTCTTGTCCCGTCTTTTCTTTTTCCTATTCCTTTTGGTTCCTCTTATTTTTGTGAACCGCTGTTTTTTCTACTTTCTATATTTTTGAGCATTTGGCTTTGTTGCTCAGCAGAGGATTCCTGCTGCTTCCACCTTCTTAAGGCTCCTTCTTTTTGGCACCGATTGGAGGTGCCTATTACCGGATTGGGATTTTCCACCTATACTTACCTAACGGTCAGCTCACAGATACCAGTCCAAGAGGACTGCAATCTGGCTTAGGTTTTTGTCAGCCTGTGGCTTTTTCCCCTGCTTTTCACCTGTCTCAGTGAAGAGGCCACACGGGCCACAGCTCACAGGTGGCTACTGTGGCTTCCCATTGAGGAAGGTTTGTCTCATCTACCACTTGCCAGTACAGAGAACCAGCGCAATACACCACGGATTCCAGTTCTACAGGTGAGGAGTCGGAGGAGGGTAGTGGGTCCGAAGAGTCGGAAACGTATTGTGACACCATCATCCCTACTATGGATAGGCAAACGATGGAAGCCGATTGCGATGTTGGGATTTCACAGTTTCCTTTATTGGAGAAAGGAGGGGCCAGACCACAATATATTCCATGGCCTCCGATGGATAAGGACAATGTCAGGACCCTGGCAAGTGTTCGGGTGGTAGCTGGGGAAAAGGCCCCTATATTGGGTTTTGGAGGGAGGTGGGGGCCTCTCAGGCATCCAGCAGGCTTCTCAAGACGTGTTCTCCACCCCTTTTGCAGGTCTCGAGACCAGGGGTGGAGAACAGCCAAGAAGCTACATTTCCCAGCAATCCCTGCGAGTCACATGGTGGCTGGGAAGAGGACCACTCACGCACTAGCGCGCATGCGCGAGCCACGTCCCACGAGCGCCGCTTGCAATCCTGACCAGCAACCTGAGTGGACGTGTATTCCCAGAACTCCGGTCGGCAAGCATCAGCGGGGCACCCACCCGCCTGAAAGCATTCCCCAGGCCCAGCGTCACAATCAAGATAAGTAGCATATCATGTTTCCTACACGCTGTGGCTAACTGCATGGAAGGGATTTCCTTAAACTAATACAAACAGCATGAAAACCAAGTCACGTGCAAAACGAAACTAACTCTTGGGGCACGTATTACTAATCCTGCCTGAGCAGTGCTTGCACAACTACCGCATGCACCCTGGGGGCATTGAACTGTCCAGACTCCTTTGGCCTCTGTGAGGCGGTCGCTAGGCACGGGCCGCCCGAACTCTGAACGATTAACCCTTTAAGGGTAGGACTAACACACGCACCCGTTATGACAACCCTTTGTTGTTTCTAGTGGAAGACGACTCTGCAGAACAGTGCGTGGACAGAAAAGCGAATGGCAGAAGCCACAGAATTCATCTGAGAATGAAGCTAAGTCAATGTTTATGTTTCTTGTTGCCACTAATGAAAGGGCGATCCTACTGGGTGAAGTAAGGGTCTGTTCTAGGTGTATCTGTACCTTGCATGAAGCAATGTGGGAAGAGTTTAATCCTACATGCAGTTATGTGGGAATCTTACATGCAGTAATGTGAGAAATGTTTTATATAACTCTGTGAACAATGGTGGTATACTCTCTGGTACAGTAGAGGCATCTAGCCAACTGGTTGAAGCTCCAGCACAAAGGCTCCCATATTTAGTGCATACTGAATGTTGTGAAGTGTGTATGAGTGACAGACTGAAACTCCACAAGAAGGAAGCAGGAGCCAAGGAGCATGTTACCCTAATTTCCCCATTCCTATCCACAACTCCTTCCTACTCCTCTATCCGGTGATCCTACAACCCCCTACCCATCCACTCCATGGACCCTAACCCTCTTTCGCCAAAGGGTCACGGAAGCCTGCGACGGTATAATCTCGAGGCCCCAAGACCTAACGGGAATGCAGGCGTTTGTGCTGCCTCTGCGCCAGAAGAAGAAGACTGAAGGCTCTGACAGACAATTTAAGATGTACGTTGCCCACTTTAACATCGGGTGCCGGAAAATTGATTTATGAATTTAAAAAATGCCAGGAGGTAACACATTAGCCATGAGGGACATTAAAGGTCTCCTTTCAGCCATCCTTGAGGAAAGAGCTGATGACATTTGGTCAAGGGCAGGATATGCAGGAGTCACTGCACAGAACACTGCACATGATGGCGCGCTGTTTAATAATTGTAGAGCAGCATTCTGGAAAGCGCTTAGAGTACAGTATCCTCATACGTCAGATATGGGAGCTATAATGGCACGTAAGGTGCAAGAAGGGGAGGATCTGGCTGCTTACATTCAACATTTTCAAGAGCAATGGTCTTTTGAAATGCAGGAACCGGGGGGAAAATCTATACCACTATTTTATAATATTTTATGTCAAGGTCTGCCAGAGCAAGTACAGAGACAGCTCAAGAAGCTGGTGGGTATGGAAGCAAAGCCATGGCCAGAAATACAGCTGGCCATTGCACACCATTGCCGACTCTTGCAAGAGAAAAATTAAAAGAAGAAGGATACTAGAAAAGTCAAGGAAGCCAAATTAGTGCAGAAGAAGTTATCTAAATATGCTATTGAAGGGGCAATGTTAACTAGTGGAGAAGGGTTAGGATTGCAACAGACTGCAGTTATGCCGCAAGTGAATAACCAATGGCAGCCGGAGCAAGGAGGAAATGGATTTATGTCAAGAGGTAGAGGAGGTTTCCGTGGAAGGGGAGTCTTTCAAAATAATCAAGGACATTTTCAGAATAGCCAAGGTCGCAACCAAGGCATGAAGGATGGGCAAGTCAGCAGATGCCCTCCTGTGTGTTGGACATGTGGAATGACCGGGCATATAGCATGGACATGTGGGAACCAACGATATATACAGAATGGGCAATTCTCGACAGGGGGGAACAGTTTATCCTCCAGCAAATAGCTTGCAAGGAAGAGATGGGTCTGCCCAAGATCAAACAGTGTATCAGACACAAGCAACACAAACACAGCAAACTTTGCAGTTTCAGCAAGCAGCATTGAGTCCGCCACAAGGACAATCACAGCACACACCCATGCAAATACAGCAGAGCGCAAACACAGGACAATTGCTTACTCCCAGGGTAGGAGGTGTCACTGTCGAGAGTGGGAATCCCTTCACAGGTACAGGGATAAGTATGTATCTGCAATAGGACAGCTCACTGGGGGACTTAATGTGTTCAGTACTATCTGTGATGCCTGTTCCCAATGTGGAGCCTAGAGTTGATGTCACAATAGGGGGCAAATGTTTTTCTTTTTTAGTAGACAGAAGAATAGTGTAGACAAGACTTATTTCAGATGATTATTATTCTTGCAGAGAAGTGATATAAGGTGGCTAAGGGGAAATTGCAGTATTGGCAAGAAGAAGTGTTATACATAGGACAGTTAATTTCACATGAAGGAAAGAAAGTCACACCTGAAAGGGCTGAGGCGATTTTGAAAACAGCAAATCCGCTCACGATAAAGCAAAGCAGCAGTTTTTAGAACTGTGCAATTATCTTAGAGCATGGGTATGTGTCCTCCACCAGCCTGGCTGCTGGGTCAGAGGCAGCTCCACAGGGTACCCAGGTGATACATGGGCCAGAATTAGGCACGGAGGACGACTAGCACATAGGGGGTTCAGGTGAGGAGGGGGTCGGAAGAAGGTCCAGCACATGGAGGAAACCAGCACTGGTGATCCGTCCTAGTAGGTCAACGCGGTCAAAGAGGCATCCGAGATGATGTGTAGTGTCTTCACGAAAACACTGCAGGTCAGCTCGCATGCCCCGTTGACACAACGCCATCCCAGCCAGGACAGGCTAAACCCGGTCCCGGATTGCCACGTCCGCAGGGAGAGGAAGGCCAGTTGTTGTGCGCTCATCCCCTCCCTGAAAACGGGTCTGGACGTGGGCATCCCTGTTGGTGCGGGATGATGCAGTCACAGGATTGGGGACAGAATTACACACAGGCACCTCTGCGGCGGCCTGTGCTGCCTCCTGTCCCTGCCCCTGGACTGCACCACTAGCACCAGTGGAATCCCCCCCTCCAGAACCCGTGTGTGTCCCTTCCACGGCCTCCTCCTCCAAACCCCGCACCAACTCACACACATGAGCAAAATGACAACAGGAATGTTGCACCAGGCAGCACCATCCATACACAAACAACAGCATGAGCAGCCAAAGGTGAGCCTGATTTCACATGCAACACGGGGAGTGCAGAACACATGCACACACGCCACCAGACTTACATGCATCTGTACATCTCCACCACGTGTCGCAGTGATAACATCGCCATCCATGTCACATCTGGCAATCAGCCTCCTACATGTCAGTGTCACATGCATCTATGTTGTATCACAGTTGCACACTTGTCAAATACACACACATGCACATGTACATAGTGCAGATACATGCAGCTGGAACCAGCATCCATGTGTGACACCACAACCATGCCACAGTACATACACAGAAATGTTAACATGTGTGCACTCACACATGCATTTGCCCAGCATGCATTTGAACACATACACCATTGATGTGTCTCACACATGACAGGACTCACATGCGGCAGCCTCATGTACATACACAACCATACATGGGCCTAAAAAGACATATGTTGAACCTGCACACTCCTGGCACACCTCAACATGCACAGCGTCCAATCAGTACGCATGTACACTTACCGCTCAACTCCAGACGGGTCTGCCTCTCCAGGACCTGGATGTGGATATCAAGGCTATCGGGCTGCCCAAATACAATATTGGGCTTGTCAGTTAAATCTTCCTCTTCACTCAAACACAGGATGTCTCCTAGTTCCCCTTCCTCCTCACCTGACGTGGAAGAGTAGTCCAGTTTCTTCCTTCGGGTGTGTCTGGCTTGTGGCTTCTTCTTCATAAGAAGGTAAGGTCTGCCTCGAAAGGAAGCCACTGTGACTCTGAGTACGGAATCAACAGTGACTCCCCTCTGATACAGCCAACAACAGAGTACGGGGAAAAGCCTTGCGGCACAAAAACCCCTCCAGGATCGTAGGTTGAGTGAGAAGAGTCCACACAGGATGAAGACCAAGGCGACAAGTGGAAAGCTGACTGTAGCACAATTCCAAGCTGAGAGAATGAAACTAGATTCTCGAGGGAAACAAAAAAGGAAGGGGGCAGAAGGAGGCTGTACCAGACAGAAAACCCAGAAAGAGCCAGGGAGGAGTCAAGGAAGCAGGAACAAGGGAAATGGCGAGCGGGAAGGAAACAACAGGGGATAGAGCGGACCACCGCTAAGAAAGGTTACGGAGCGCAGTGCAACGAGAGAGATCAAAGTTGCAACGCGCCGAACCGCTGAGTGTAGGATGTTAAATACACTCGGCGGCGGCCATGTTGGAAAGGTCTAGACCATTAACTACATCTAGGGAAGAAACGTTGTGGCACCGTTAGATGGTGGCCATGTTTCCACCTCTTCCACAGCCGCCAGTACCCCGTGGTTGTGACAGTGGAGCGCTGGGTGTATACGTTCCAGGACCCTCATCTGGTTGTTTGTTAGGCAGACCCAGCACCCCTCAGCATCCACTGCCTTCAAGAGGCGCTGGGCCTTGTTGAGGGTCCTGGACCTGAAGTCCTCCCAGCGCTTCCGGACATGTTGAATGGCCCAGGCTGCCACCCCCTCCACGTTGATGGCAGCCGCAATTTCCATCCAGATCCTCTTCCGTCCTTCATTGTCGGCACGCAAACTTCCAAAGAGGGCATCATACTGCTCCAGGACTTGCTCCACCAGGATACCAACTTCATTGGCACTGAAGCTGGTAGCCCTCTGCCTCTCTGGCTGGGGGTTGCCAGTGGTGCCAGATGGTGTTGTGTCCGACATGGCAACCACAGAGGCAGGTGTGGGTGGGCAACTGGGTCCTGGGGCTGGGCTGTGGAGCAATGGTATCCCAGGGATGGTCACAGCAACTGGACCCCTGCAGATGGCTGACGTGCAGGCACCAAACAGCAGGGCACGTGGGTAGCAGGCAGGCAGGTAGCAGCAGATGGCAGGTGGGAGCGTGCTTGGGGCTCTGGGGGGCAGGAAAATGGCCTTCTGGGCAGGAGCGTGGTCATCCGTGTGTTGTCGCGTGGCCAGCTTGATACAGAGTGATTTGGCACGTGAAAAACTGCACGTCAGCGTGTAATTAGAGGAAAGGCCCTTAGCACGTAAGCGCGTCTGTGACGTTACACGCACGGGCGTTTCCCACAACACGTGTGCATGCTCATTGTACACGTGAAAAAACTGCACATCCCGGTGTCACTGCATGTAATTGGAGGAAAGGCCCTTAGCGCGTACGCGCGTAAGTGATGTGGCACGTGTGGGCTGGCTTAAAAGGTACGCATAGGACGCCATTTTCTTGTACGTGCTTTTTGTGGAGAGCGAGCGGGTGATTCTTGTACTTCTTGTCGGTTCACACGCGATTACTTCACAACGGTTCCAGTTCATACTCCCTGTTTCCTCAGACAGCATTCAATTATTCTTTTGGCTGGGGTGTTGCCAACGTGCACATGTGCGTCTTTTTCACGTTCTTTTTCCAGTCAGACTGTGAGTCGCGCACGTATCTTCCAACTGTTGTTGCCCCCGTGTGTCGCGTACCCCTTCAGAGGTCATTGTACGCTGCATGTCTCACACGTACGCTTATTTTTCTGTTTCTGGGTGCCACAGTGTAGTGCGGGTTCATTTTTCCAAGCACGTGGTCTACCAGGGGTTGCGTGCACATTTAATTTTGTTTTTGGGGTGTCTGTGTGTTGCGTGACCTTGATCTTCCCCCAGGGGTTACAGACAGCCTTGCTAGAGCACTAGGGTATGAATTCCATCTAGTACCCTACCCCTTTCACCCCAATTGCCCAGGACAATTGTTTACTGCAACTCCCATACGCACAACATCAGTGCCATGGTTGGGAGGCGACCAAGCAGTAAGGGACGCAAAGGTGGGCGAGCTCAAGGAGGTGGGCACGGTAGGGGACGTGGCCAGGATGTGCAGGGTGGCCGAAGAGGCCAGTGTGTGGAGGACCAATCGGGCCCACCTATGCCCCCCCCAATGGTTGGGGGAAATGTAGCTGACACCATCCCAGCTCAGCACTTGTTAAACCAGCCCATATTGTCAACTGAACTGGCACAGGATGACTTCCAGGCTGACTTCCGTGTCACCAAGTCTAAGCCACGTGTGGCGGTGAAAGTTGCTGTCACCAGGCCACGTGGATCTGGGGCAGCAATGTCATCTGCTGCCCCAAGTAGCCAGGGTGAGGAGGCTGCAGGGGCAGCTGCAGCTCAATCCACCCGAGCTCTGAGTCTCCCAGCCGGGACAGTGTCGGTCCAAGTACATCACACAGAGGCAGTGGCGTAACACAAGGTCTGGGGGCCCCCCTGCAAGCCATGCTGAGGGCCCCCCCAACTCGGCAACAAATCACGAGTTGCGCCACACTCTGGGCCGCCCTAGATTACCACGCTTGCACAATACGCACAAACGTGTTGCTGAAGGGGTATGCCACACACTGCACTAGGAGAAAGATATAAATATGTGTTTTAATGCAATATACACACACTTTCTGAGTAAAATGTACTAAAAAGCCACAGTGTTTGCTATTGTTGTGTAAGGTAACAGCAATCCAAAACATGCAAGTCACCAACAGTGCACATGAACATTAATGCTTTGCTATTAAAAATGCCATGCCACAATGAAAACCTGTCCAACTGGCTGCACATTGTAGACCAGTGTAGACACATAATAACATTACAGTAACATTAAGACATACCTAGACTGGTTGCACCAAAATGCCAGTCGAAGGAATAAGACTCATTAAGAAGAGAGCACACATTCAAGCCTGCGTCTCTACGGCCTCTAACAACACAGCCAAACTCTTTAAAATCTGCAAGCAACTGGCCAATCCAGTTGCGATTTCTACCTCTCCTGTTCCCTCAACAGGCCCTCTCCTCCTCCTTTTTCCTCTTTCTCTCTAACACCTGACAAGGTTTCTAGACAAGTCACAACTCTGGAAGTGTCTTCGAAACAGGTGCTCGCCTGCTCCTTCAGAACCATCAAGGACCACATTGACACGATGCAGCCTTGGCCAATTTCTGTAATCATTCTTTTGCCACTGAAACTTTCCCTTCTCCCAAGTTCTTGGAAAAGCTGGCCAACTGCCAGCTTACTCTCCACACTGAATCTGTTGGTTGTCTCCATGACCATCAGTCTGGCTTAAGAGCTGCCAGAGGCACGGAAACTGCTCTCCTGAACACCTGTGAAGATCAGATCTCTAACCTTGATTCCAGCATTCCTTCTGTCCTCAACATCCTGGAACTTTCCTCTGCTTTCGACTCAGTCAACCACACCATCCTGATCAATTGACTCCGTGAGAACCTGGGCATCATGGATCAGGCCCTGGAGTGGCTGACCTCCTTCCTCTTGGACCGCCCATCGCAGGTCCAACTTTGTCCCTTTCACTCTGCACCTCTCTCTACTTGTGGAGTTCTCCAGGGCTCTATCCTCTCACCCTGGTTTTTCAACCTCTACTTTGCCCCATTGACCCACCTGATCTCTACCTTCTCCTCTAACCTACAGTGTTATGCGGATGACACTCAGCTTTCCTTCAAGCCCCCTTAGCCTACTCTCCTCTCTCGCTCATTCCTGGTATCATCTTCAACTCCACTCTCTCTTTCTCTCCTCACATCTCGGACGTCGCCAAGAAATCCCACTACCAGCTGCACCTCCTCAAAGGGACTCTTCCATTTCTCACTTTCCCCCAGAAGCTCACTGTCTCCAGAGCTCTGGTTCTCTCTAGACTGGACTACTGCAACATCCACTTTCTCAATCTACCTTCCTCTACTCTCCACCCTCTGCAACTAATCCAGAACAGGACTGCGAGACTTATCCTTGGCCTCAAGCCCAGGGACTGTATCTCTCCAGCCATGACATTTCTCCACTGGCTCTCGGTGGCTGCAAGGATGAAGTTCAAGACCTTTTTCATTGTCCACAAGGCTTTCTGGGGCTGGGATCCGCACTACATCCAACGCTATACTCCAAAATACCTTCCTTCTCGAGCCCTAAGGGTTAGATACTTCTCCAGGCAGAGAGTGGGGGGGGGTAGATCCTTCTCCCCTGCAGGCACCTCCCTCTTAAATGGCCTCCCTGACTCTCCCAAACTTGAGCTGGACCACCTGAAGTTCCGGAAGCAGCTCAAAACGTTCCTCTCCTCCTCTGCTTTCTCTCTCTCCCTCTCCGGCTGACCTACCTGTTCGCTGCACCAACTGGTTGCTTGGCTACCCTCTGTCTGACTGAGTCCAGGCTCTTTCTTGATCATTCACCCTTGCACTGCCTCCAGGCCTACCACGCAGATAGGGGCTGTAACTGTAACCCTACAGTCCCTTCTTCTCCTTGCACTACCCAGAGCCGCACTGCCCTGGCAGCACTTACTCAGAGTATTGCTGCCCTGTTTTCCCCTCCCCTCTCCCTTGCACTTCCCCCCTCCCTTTCCGCTTGCACTTCTCCTTCTCGCATTTGCACGATCTGAATGGCACAAGGCTTAGTAAGATCCTTTGTCTTGTCCTCCCTCAGTTTTCCTTCTCTTGTCTTGTCGTGCCTAAAAACACTTGTGTACAGGTGCGTTATAAATGACTTATCATATCAGAACATATCATTTTATCACAGATGCCCAGAAAAATATACAGTGCCGCAGTAAGAAACGACTAGACTGGCAGAACCGAAATGCCAGTCTAGCCAGGTAATTACACTTAGCAGGACTGCTTTATCAGAAATGCCCAGTTAAAAAAAGTCATACCAAACTGAGGAATGACTAGACTGGCTGCACCAAAATGCCTCTCTAGCCACTAATACCACATATCATGCCTGCTTAGCATGGACATGGACGATCATTATGATCTATTGCACAATCCCAACCCCCCACACATCCCTTCTTCCTCCCATCCCCTAACCCAACCTCCAAAATCAGCTAATTGGCCCAGAATTACCTCCACGTCCCTCTTCCTTGTCCCAGTGCTTACGTATGAGGCTCCTTGCCTCACTGGTAAGTACTGGAGGAAGAGTGGGACTAGGAGTAATGAAGATTACAGGTAGCTAAGTCAGGCATTACCTTCATGTACCTCTACCTTATCCGAGTACTTGTGTATGAGGCATAGTGCCTCATACACAAGTACTGCCTCATACACAAGTACTGCGATGAGGAAGAATAGGGCTAGGTGTAAAGAAGATTACCAATAATTAATCTAGGCATTAAACACAAGTAGTGGTGCAACACCATTGAGCTGACTGGGCTTCATCACTCAAACCCCGCCACTGAAATTGTGGGCTATGTTGACTTGACCTGGCTGACCTTCAGAGCAGTTGCCGGACAGAAAAGGACACAGATGTTAAACGGCACCTGGGTTTTGCCGTTAACAAGGGCCCAGCCCAGCAATTACTAATGTACATCATTTCACTGTTAGTACCTGCATTCAAATGCCACATTTCTTAAGCAATTGAAATTGTGATGTGGGGTTAGTAATTGCATGCCAGGGGAGTGATTTGAAGGGTAGAGCGGAAACAGGAGACCAGTCATTCTCACAGCAGCCCATAAGTGGGTGCTTTCAGACCTAAAGGAGAGAGTTAACTGCTTGTAACATTGAAGCTGCACTAGAATAGTCTCATTAAAATGCGTAAAGAAGTTAGATGCCCCCACTCAAATAAGTTTGCTCCTCCCCACCACACGTGAAGTTAGCACCTCTCCCAACATTTGAAAAGTTAGCCCCCCTGAAATGTAGGTTTTGTTGCGCCCCTGAACACAAGCACACACACCATTCGCCATATATACACACACTTGCCCTATCAAAACTTCCGATCTAAGGTTGTCTTATGGTTGAAAACGTAGGCCTTCAAACACATCCAGGTGCAAAGTCCTTTCATATTCCTGCCATATGTACATACTGTTCCTACATGTGTTTATCTGTATATATGTATATAATCATGCTATTACTATTACTGTGTGTATGTATATATTGTTGTTGTAACTAAGCTTCGCATATGCATGTAACTGCTGCACCCTGTTACCTTAGGGTATGCTTGCGCATTACAAATAATAAAACAAAAAAACAAACAAACGCACACCCAGCCATCCATATATTTAAGAGTGCACTCTTACACCCAGGCAGCCACCCATACAGTTAAGTGTGCATCCTTTCACCGTACACGCACACCCAGCCACCCATGCATTTGTGTGCACCCTTTCTCCATACACTCACACAGGCAGTCACCTATACATTTAAGTGTGCACCCTTTCACCATACCCTCACACAGACAGTCACCTATACATTTAAGTGTGGACACTTTCACCATGCAGGCACACCCAGGCAGCCACCCATACATTTAAGTGTGCATCCTTTCACCGTACGCGCACACATGCATACCCAGCCACCCATACATTAGTGTGCACTCTTTCGCCACACACTCACACACGCACACATCATGGGTTGAGGGGAGCCATAATACTTCATAAATACATTGGGCCTCATTAGGACCCTGGTGGTGACGGTATGAACGGTGCCGGTAAGGCACCGGCAACGTTCATACCGTCCTGCCGCATTACGAGTTATGCTCGCAAGTTCCTGACAGCCCGCCAGGTCTTACCTGGTGGGCTGTGCGGCACCCGCGAGCATAACTCGTAATTGCGCCGGCACCATTATCAACGGTGCCGGCGCAACCATGCTCCCCACCCCCATTCTGCCCTATTGGGCAGAATGGGGATCGGGAGCCCGGCAATACCGCCACCCGCGAATGGGCAATTACCGGCCCATTCATCTTGTAATGTGCCGGTTATTGCCCAATCGCGGGAGGCGGTGCCTGTAGCAAGCATGGCGGTAGCTGTGCCTGCCATACAGGCATGGCTACCGCCATGCTCGTAATGAGGCCCATTGTTTCTTTACTTTATGAAGGCAGAGTGACTTCAAAAATAAACTATTTATTTTTGAAGTCCTAGGGCTTCCCCACCCCATGACATGGAGGCCTCCAGCCTAGGGTCTTCATGTCATGGGGTGGGGGTAGCCACCGGACTTTTTGTATTCACTCGGCCTTCATAAAGAAATTATTTCTGTTACAGAAATAATTTCTTTAGAAATGCAGAATTAATCCAAAAAGAAAATGTAAAAAAAAAAAAAAAGTTGCAAAAAATTTTTTTTCCAAGTGGGGCCCCCTTCCAGAACATGTGGTCGTGGGCCCCCCACACTGCGGGGGTTGTGCAGGCCCCTGTTACGCCAGTGCACAGAGGCTGGTCCTGCCAACATCACCCTGCAGCCAATGCCTGCAGTGAGACCTTTGGTAATTGTGTCTTTGGAAACTTGCAGTACCCAGTCCACCTGCACTTCTGCCCCTACCAACCAGAGTGGCGTAAGCCACTCAGGATCCGCACCACCTTCCAAGAAGAAGAAGGGTGCTCTTGCACTACAGGCTGGGACCCCAGACACGGGTACACACTCCGGCACGTCAACAAAGCTTAGCTTCAATGACGCCGAACTAGATGCACTTGTGGCCTAAGTGTTGGCACATAGCAGCGAAATGGTGGTGACTGCAGGCTGCAAGACTACGCCTGCTCAACGTAGGGCCCACTGGCAGACTACATTAGTGCCCTCGGATTTGTGAGGCACACAGCTGATGATTGCTATAAGCGGTGGAATGATCAGAAACGCAGAGCAAAGAACAAGCTAGCTTCCAATCATGCCTCTACTCTGGTGACTGGCGGTGGTTCTCCACCAGAGGACAACCAACTCACTGAACATGAGTCTGTCGCTGGAGGCTTCATCACTGAGGATCAGATCCAAGGCGTGGGAGACCTACCAGATCGTGAAGCATTGTCCGGTGAGTGGCCATGCATGTGTGTGCAATCCATGTGTATGTTGCTTGTGTGATGCGTTCTGATTGAGTGCCAGGTGAGGCTGTGTAGTCATGACTGGTATGGGTCATCCATGTGGTCCCTCCAAACCATTCCCCGGACTTGGGTTTGGGTATGATAGTATCCCTTCTGACCACAGTTGCCAAATTGCACCAGATTACTGCAGTTGCCCTTCAACTGTCATCTTGCAACAACACGTGTTTTGTCACACTATTTTGCATGTTCTATCTCATTATGTCCATCTCACATGGATGGGTGACAGTACTGATTTCCTACCATATCGCTGTACTTGTCAAATGTACCATGGCTATGCTACGTGCCATCTGTGTGATGGCATGTGTCATGTATGTGTATTGGACATGCCACTCACAGGCTAATGTGTGATGCCAGTGCTATCCAGCATGCTGCACATGTGTTGCTTTTCCATCTTGGAGTCCTCAGTGTCTGCTTTTTGCCTCCCCTTCCAACACATTGACAGTGCATGTATGCCAGGGTTATAGTCATGTGGGACATGTGCAATTTATGTACTCTGCCTCGTCAGGCCTATGTGTGTGCTATGGTGCTCATGCCTGTTTCCATTTGTTATCTTTAATGTTTTTGCAGGTGATGAGGCACTTGATGCTGTTGAGGAGGAGGAGATGGTACAGACCCAGGAGGAATCACAGCCACAACCGGGCACCAGTGGAGGATGTGGGGTGGTGGTGGGTGAAAACCCAATCCTCCTGCAGACCATACTGTCCATGGGTGTCTCTGGGTACACCTCCGCAGACCTCTATGAATCAGGTGCTGAATCGGACAGTGAGACATATGTGCCGTCGCAGGTGAGTGTTTCTGGCAGGGATGCTGTTCTGTCCAACCCACCTGCACCGGGGATAGACCCCTCTATCGGGATTTCGGTGTTGGTAAGTCCGCCTTTGGCGGTTACGGATGCAGGGTCACACTCCACAATATTTGCTCCTGTTCCTGGGCCAGCAGATCAAAGGAGAAATGCATTCCTGCAGCCTCAGGCAGTGCCAGCAGAGCAAGGTGCAGATCGCCTTGCCCCGAACAGGTGTGGTGCCGCCAACGTGGTGGCCGTGTGCCACCAGGCAATACTGTGTGGGAGAACTCCATGTACAGTATAGCAGCACAACAGGAGGCCTCGTGTGAAATGATGGCTCAGGCAATGGATAGGGTGGCCACTTACGTTCTCCATCCTGAAAGGCAGATGGAGCTCCAGCAGCAGGCAACAGACTCCATTTGCCACTCACACAGGGAGGACATGTTGGCGTCCAACAGGGACCGACGGGCTGCACTGGAGACTCTTCACACAGCCATATCTGTAGAGTCACAGGCCCACAGGGATGCCCTGAGGTTAGAACACGGGTCCCTCAGAGATACTCTGGGTGAACTTGAGGTTTCCCGGAATTTTAGGTCAGAACAGCAGCTGGAGCAGCTCACACGTTCACTCTCAGCTGAGCTCCAGGCAACCCGTCAGGAGATCGGGCATCGCGCGAGGCCATGCAGGCAGAAATGCGTGCTACCCTTGAGGTGACAGTGGGGATCTCCGTACCATCATCCTGCAGAACCAAACCTTCCAGACCCGCATGCTTGCTGCCATGGAGGACCATACCAGGGCTTTGCGTGGGCTGCCTCCCAATCACGGCCACCTCCTGATGTAGCAGCAGAGGGCGATGACAGTGATGGCAGTTCTCCCACTGTAGCGTAGCCGTGCAGGCCATGAGCCCATGGAGGTATTTTATTTTTCTCAACATCTAGACATGTGGGTGTTGGGGTGCACCCTGTACCTCGTCCCTCCTGTGTGTCCTTCCCACCACCCCATGGTCCACACATGGGCATTTTTTAAATTTGTTTTACAGTGTGTTGCTTTGTGTGGCTCCCGTGGGCATCCACTGTGTATTCCAGCTGGGCACATGCAGGCTTGTCCTGTCTTTGGGTTAGATGCTTGGTTTCCTGACACACACACCCCTCCTGCTTCCCCTTTCCATGGGCTTGCAAAGGGTGTGACCAAGTGACAGTAACTTACACAGTGACATTGGGCTCCCATGAGTTGTGTGGGCAGTCTGTAGTCAAAACTGTGTGCACATCCCTAGTGGGGATTGTTGTTGGATTCTACACTGAATGGTGTATTGATATGTGCTTGTGCATCCATGTCTTTCTCCTTATATACATGTAGGTTCTTCATGTCTTCACAAGGCCGTCTCCTTTGCAGATGCAGTTCATGTTGTATGCAGTACACTGAGACATTTTCCTGACAGCAACACTCTGCATTTGGAAGGGGTCGATGTGCTGCCTTAGTAAGGTTGTGAGACTTGCACTACTTTAATTTTTTCCTGTCATATATTTCCACGGTTATATCCTGTACTGATGTTTTGTGTTGCTGGTAAGTATTTGTTCATGTGTGCTGTTTCTTATTGATTACTGAGAGCATATTGTCTGTGGCCTGTTTACATTAGGGACAGTGCACTTTGTGACACTTGTGTCATGTTTTGGGCATTCATTTGGTTGCTTTCACATTGCATGCCATGCCATGGTGTGTTGGGTAGCTGAGATGGGGAGGGGTTGGGTGACATGGCACTATTTTGATGTGGTATTGTGCAAGGGGGTAGTCATTCCTGCTGCATGTGTGTCTTTTTGTGACATAGCATTGGGTGTCTTTAAGTAGGTAGGGATGCACACACTGTAACACTTCGAGGTGAACAATCTCAGGCTGGTATGGTTGCGACAGTTGACTGTCCCTTTTGTCATCATCATTGATTGTCAGCTGGAATGTGCCAGGCCTGTGTGCACTCCGCAGGGGTGGGATTTTAGGTGAAGTAATTTGCCACAAGCTGGGTACGGGCTGCCTCACCATGTGCCCTTTCACCTCCCTTGCGCAGCGGCTGTGCATGTGGTTGGGGATGTGGGGGCACCACCATGTCCACCGGCACGCCCCGGCGGGCTGCCACTATGATCCTCCACACTACTGGGGGCGCATATAGCAGCTACCCACCAGAGAGGTCAAGGGAGCGAAAGCGTGACTTGAGCACTCCGAATGTGCGCTCCACTATGCCCCGGGTTGCAATATGGGCTGTGTTGTATCTTACCTCGGGTGGTGTGGTGGGGTTCCGAATTGGCGTCATCATGTAGGTGCTCAGAGGGGAGGCACTGTCCCCTGAGGAGGTGATGATGGCTATCATTAGTGGGGTTGTCACATTACTCAGTATCTGACATGCATGCATGTGCAGAGGCATTTATACTCACCAATCAGCCATTTATCACCATGACGCCCAGCTTCCGGGTCCCGGCTTAGGGGTGACATTCTGAAAATTAAACTATCATGGCTTGACCCTGGATAGTTGGCAATTATACTGAAATGATGATTCCCTTGGCATCACATACTACCTGCACGTTGATTGAATGCCAGTGCTTGCGTGCTCAGTGGCCCTGGGAGGACGTAGAGCCACATGGGTGCAATGAAGGGCACCTAGCACTTTGGGGACGTGTGCCACCCCGTAAAAGTCCTGGACCACGGCCTGCCTTTCTGCAGGTGTTCTGGGCATGTATATGTACCTACGGACTGAGGGGCATGCAGTCATGATGGCCAACACCTGGTGTAGGCAGTGTGACTGCGTGGCCTGTGACACACCCCCCACTATGGCACTTGTCCACTGAAATGAACTAGTAGCCAAGAAGTGCAGTACAGTGAGCACCTTTTCCAAGGGGCTCAGTGCTTGCGAGCACAGGGTGGGTGATGTGAGGTCATCCTCCCACTCACTCACCAGGTCGAGGATTATTTGTGGTGGAAACCTGTACCTCCCATACACCTGGTCATCAGGCATCGCAAAAAGGCAGGTCATGGGTAAAGAAAATGCGGGGCCTGGCTATCCTCCTCCTTCTGCGGTGTCCCACGACCACTGCTGCGAGGAACGGTATATTCATCGTAGCGTCTGAGCTTGTTTGTTGTTTGCGCGCACTTTTATGCTACGCGGGGTCGCTTACATCTGCTTCCTGCTGGTGTACGTGTTTCCGGATTAGCGCGTCTTTTTTGGCGCATGCATTTCCCCTGTTCGATTCCATGAATACGTGTTGTTGGCGCGCATGTGGCCATTGCGAGCATTTACCTCCTGTACTTCCCTCGTAACGCTCACATTTTCACGCGTTGTTCCCCGTTCCGCGTGTTATGCCCCGTGTTACGCCCACTTTCGTTGTGTGCGCTGTGCTATGTGCGCTTTCCCTGTGCGCATAGCGCACGCCGTTTAATGACGTGTGTGCCCACGTGCGCCACCCAGGATTTTAGCGCACATCCCAGGATTTACACGTGCACTGAATTCCATGAATCGATGTGCGCGGATTTGGCACGCGTGCACTGCGATTTTCATGCTTGCGCTGCGATTTTCACGCTTGCGCTCCCCTTTTCGGTGCAAATTTATTCCATGAATCGGCCCGATAGTGTTCTTTTGGATGAAGAACCAGAAGAAATGTGCATTTGAACAGAAAAATGAGCCTGATGACGTCATAAGAAATAAGAATCTGACATATTCAGAGGATAAATAAAGAACAATAACGTAAATATTCTCTAAGAACTGGAGATCAGATGGTAAAGATGAGCAACATTTCGGGCTCGAGATGCAGATGCTCATGCCACAGAAACACTGAAAAATATATGTCAGTTTACATGTGTATAGATGCTGAAATGCAAGTTGGGAAAAGTAATCATAAGGCTGGCTACACAGTGAATTAGTTTGCGGCGATGCGCCAATGTATATTCATAGGAATGTATCGAATCTGAATAATTCCACAACGCACTTTAACAGGCTCTTGAACTTTATGAGAAGGGAAAAGACTTTCAAAATGTGTGGCGCATTTGGAAATTACTGATGCCAAGGAAAGTTTCAGAGAAGGTTGGGCTGACCTACGACCAAGCAGATAAGGCCACAGTGGAATGGATGCCTGTCAACAAGGCTGAAACGAATGTGAGAAAAGAACACTCTCTGTTTGAAGCAGTATGAAAAAACATTGAAGGCTTCTAAAGGTCATCATTTAATAGGATTAAATGCTACAAAAGGCTCGAAAAGAGTGGACTCCTAGTCACATGGGTGAGATCGAAATAGCTTGGGTCAGGCTTTACCGAAACTAGGAGACACAGTGAGGTTGTACCCCCATTATTTCCCAGACGAAGTCATCATCTCCAAGGCCAAGTTCAAAATCTTAATTGTCTGACGCATCGCAGGAGTGAATATAGATAGTGGGTACATTGGAGGGGAGACATGATCAAGCCGAGCCTTCATGCACCTGGAATGGTAGCCTGCATTCTGTTAGCGTGAGGAACATTCTAGAAGGGTACAAGGATGCCACACCAATCATAGAGGGTTATCTAATGAAGAGCCCTATAGTTTGAAGAACCAATTAATCGTCATGTATTTAGTGACGATGGTGATGACCAGTTTTTGGGGATGGGCTCAGATGCCCACCTGACTTAGGTACCCAATCATAAACTTCTGGCTGTATAGAACGTATACTTAGATATTCACTGAGAGCCAATCACAGGTATTCATAAGTTTTGTAGTTTGCCATGTAATATGACGTCAGCAATGACAGGTTTTTGTTATAAAAGAACAGTTTTTTTCTAAAATGCACCGAGATCAGGCTGTGCGGCGTCGGATGATGCCTGTTGTACTCCCTGTTTTAGATGATTGATATTAAAACAGGGAGCATTTTGACAAACTCCCTGAGTCGTTTTGATTATTGATGTTTGAGTAATTTCTGCATCCCCCATCCAGGATCAGGCAGAAAGGCTGGCCCAGAACCTGAAAAATGTGAACTCTTCAAATCTATTAAGACCATTCTTAAACAACTTCACTAATTACTGGTGAATTTTAGGGTTAAGTGTATGGTCCTACTCACTACACACAATGCGTTATTGAAGATCAGGCCAGGCTATTTAATGAATCTAGTCCATTACTATATGCCAACCACAATTCGGCACTCCTCCTGGTCCAAAACCATTTGCTTGTAAAACTTTAAGTGACACACATACAGTGGTAAAAATGTATAGTACCTAGCCAAAAACTGCTGTACATTTATGTGTTGAATGAGTAAAGCAGACTTGGACACTAACTACTGAGAAGGTACAGTTAATGACTGCCAGCCCCCCCCCCCCACACTCTAGAATATGTTATGACAGTTCGATTCCTTCCTCCCTGCGAATTTGAGCAGAACGATTAATCTGAAACTCCCTGTGCAACCCAGGCCACACCTGGCCTCCATCATTTCACTTAGCTAGTGCCAATCATTCTTAAATGCCCACCACTTTCTTATGACCATTGGATTGGCACCTATGCTGAGGAATCGTGTACAGTGGCGCTATTAATCCGTCACAAGACGACATTGTGCTATTTTACAGACCTCAGCAAAACAGAAATATGGAAGATTAACTGTCTACACGTTAGAGCTGTCAGGGTAGTTGTGGCTATATGTGAAAGTGAAATGTCGTAATGTCAAACACAATATGGAAACAACTCGTTTCATTAAACGTTTGCTGATGGCATTGAACCTTTGCATATGCAATTGGCTGTGTAAAAGCACAAAGTCCTTGCGCCTGCTCCAGACTGCCACATTGTGTGATGGCTCATTCCCCACGGAATTCCTATGCAAGGCCTACAGCTTGTAGGCCCCTGTCTTGCACTGTGCAAGCAGCTCTGCCCATCTGGTCCTGCCTTCTGAGAAGGTGCACTGCTGGCGAACCTCTCTGTAGACCATAAGAAGATTCTGATTGGCAGAAAGACTTAAGTATTTGAAACATTTGCTCTGTGACTTCAGAGCACCTTTTTTGAGTCAGCACCAGCATTCAGGTCCGGTATGCCCATCCGAGCAGACGTCTTGATCCGATTCAACTATGGTATCATTAAGTCCAAGGCATCCACTTGAGTACAGTTTTTCCATTGTCATTTAAATGCAGATTTCTGCTTAGACCGAAGTGTTTTAAAAACGGAGACAATGTTAATAATGGCGTGTTTCTCACTATGGAAGAGGTGCCCTAACGATGGAGGACTTTTTTTCTTGGATCATATTGCAGTCTCTCATATCACGTGGTCTGGAGGGAGGAATTTGTTGATTTATCATGATTTCATTGAGCCCCCTTCTGTGTTCTGCCCTCAACTATCCATATAGACAAGAGGGAGCAGCATAAATCGATTAAAACAAGCATACATGGACAGTATTTATTATTGCATTTGATTATACGCCCAGACCCTGGGGTATCACAGCATAGATTACAAGATTACTTACAAGATTACTTACAATTTACATATGATTTTTAATTTCAGACTGCTTATGGAAGCTTGACTATTATACAGATGTTCATAATGATTAATTGGTTACATGGAACATTTACAAAAGGAGGTCGTACATTGGACATAAACATATGAGGGTTGGGTGCAGAAGGTCAGAAGGAAAACAACACCAATAAGGACTAGAAACACCAAAATAAATTCCGTTCAAACTGGGTGAATATAAATGGGAGGGAGCAGGACTACATTGCAGAAACAATCACACAAGAAGAAATTCACACAAGAAGGAAAAACTGTACTTTGAACCCTCTGGGTATATGAGCCAGGACATCAAATGGCAGAGGAAAAAATGACATGGACATCTGAACTGGACTGCATGGCGCGCATGCGGATCTTTGCAAAGTTTGAGTAGAGCCCGTATTTCAGACCATGGATGAAGGCAGAATTTGATCTGCAGGTGGCTGTCAGAGACAGATGCTGGTCAGAGCGGCATGCATTCCCAAGTGAGGCCTCTTGCATGGAATGGGTAGCATCACATAGATTATGATGCACATGCATCAACCAATGGGACCAATCGATGAAAGCAGAGACATACCCGGGGCAGTACATGACCTGAAGCAAGTCCTTCATGTCACTAAATGGTCATGTAGGCCCAGGCATGGGAATAACTACAATGGTCAGACTGCAGGACTATCATGGACACTCCAGAAAGTGGGCAATTTTGCCAGGTCATAGTCTTTGTCACTCTTTGTGCATCTGTAGAGGATTGTAGAGGTGGAGCCAACCAATCGAAGAACAAGGAGAGACGCGCACGCCAGTTGGGGCTTTGTGTGGAGGCAACTCAGAAAAGAACATCATACTAAAGGCATCTTCCCACTAAGGGAGAATTCAAAATCCACTGGAAATGGGATCCATATGCTTCTGGATAATGGCAGTATTCATACAAGCAGTTTCTTCAAGAAGATGCTTTTTGCTTGTCTCCTGAAGAGGGTTAGCAAGTGAATTAGATTAAGCAAACTATGCAACGAGATGCATGTTTGCAGAGGACAGTCACGGAATACTGTTTCAGTTATCTCCCAAAACTTGTCTTTTCTAGTTAAAGATATTTCTTAACGCATAGTCCACAGAAATAACCTCAAAGACCAGGTGTTAGGGTGAGCTTAGTCTTTGTGCACTAGACAAGACGTTTTGTATTTACAGCGGGCTTCGACGGCAAACCAAGGAAGAGAGATGAGGAGTGGGATTATGCCATAACAGCTGGATACTGAAATAAGGGGTGCCTTGTGGGGGTAGCAAGTGGAAACAGAGTGTACGGTACCCATGGCTTCCCGTTTATTTACCCCAGGCATTGCCTTTCCTTCCACTGTGTGTGTGAAGGACCTACGGCAGATAGGGCTCTTGTTTATGTACTGTGTGATTGCCTCTGAAGCATGATGCTCTGTAAGGAGACAGCCCATGGGCCCAACTTTCTTCCCTGTGCCAAATGATCATTTCTGAAGTGTAATTAATACATGAAAACACTTGTAATGTAGTTTAATCGTCATTAATATAGCGCCTATTCTCACTCCTATGGTCTCAAAGCGCTGCAAGTGAACACTCTCTTGGGACCGAAGTCCAAGGTATGGGAAAGTTGTTAGAGGAATTCACAATACATGTGTGAATTTGGCCGATAAGAAGGAGGATAGGGGTGGCCAAGTCCCTATAAGCTACCCATATTGAATTGGCATGTGGATGGGTGCTGAGTGGTGTCTGGCGACTATGCATGTGCAAGAGACTCATTGTGTGTCCAGCTATACCGAATTTGTGTGATGAGGGTAGCTGCATTCTAATGACAGAGATGTTGTGCAATGTGTCTGAAATGGCGTATGATAGCAGATGCATGCAGGTAGATGACCTTGGTGGGTTCATGCTTGCCTGGAAGGAATTTAACTCACCGAAGAGGATGCAAGGGCTAGTTAGGATGCAGGGGGCATAGCCATGTCTTGAGGGCCCTATGGTAAGAAAGCAGGGTGGTCCACTATGCATCAGATGCTAAGGGGAATTGAATTCCAGATAGCGGGGGCTTGGACGGGGAAGGAGGATTCCCCTAATGTTGATGATTTGAAGGGAGGATCACAAGGAGTACTGCAGTCCCAGAGCAGATGTTTTTGTTGGGTTCATAGTGGGTGAGTTCCTGTTGAAGGTATGCTGGGCCTGTTTTGTATAGGGCACAGTGGGTGATGCACATGGCTTTGAAGGTGGTCCTTCGGCCAACAGGGAGCCAGTGGAGGACACAGAGGGGCAGTGAGATGTGTTACCTGGAGCTGAGGGCCAGGAGGATTTTGGCTGCAGTGTTTTACACTTATGTTAGTTTTCGAGGTTGATAAGCCCCTGCGCCTAGGTACAGAGAGTTTGCATAATCCAGGAGGGAGAGGATGATGGCAATTATTGCATTGACTCTGTGAGTGTACGCGAGGTAGGGGAAGGTGTGTCTGAGAATGTGTAGGTAGGTAGCAGGATTGAGAGACAAGTTAATGTGTTGCGGAAATGTCACGTCAGCGTCCATGGTGCATCCTAGGTTCTTTACTGAGGTGGATATGCGTCGAGGTTACTGAGGTGGATGCGGTCAAGGGTTGGGTTGGGGGAAGAGAGGAGTCTATCCGCAGGTCATAGTTTCTGTTTTTCCATGACAGAGGAGGAGATGGTTGGCCATGGTAGGGTGTAGAGGGACGGGGCACAGGTGGCATATTTTGTTTGTTAAAGACTTTTATTGATTCAAAAAGAAAGGAATGGGGGTTGGGGAAATGAAATTAAATGAAATGATATTTTATTTATATCGCGCTCTTACACAAGTGTTTCAGAGCGCGACCAGGCAAAAAGGGAGGGGAACAATGGAGAGAAAAAACAGTGATCTTACTAGGCCCAGTGACATTTGAGAAAGCGCAAGTGCATGGGAAAGGAAAATGGGGGAAAAGTGTGCAGCATAGGAGAGAAAAACAAATAAATATTAAATAGAATAAATAATAAATAAGGGCTTTAAACCATTGTAGTGCAGCCAGCAAGTGGCAGGTGAAAGTTAGTCAGAAAAGTATATCTGATAAGTGCAGATGAAACGCGGGAGGGGGACTGTATGGGTACAGATATAGAACCCTAGTGCAGATGGTTGCCTGGAGGCAGTGCAGGAGGGTGGCATGGTGAGCAGGTACCTGGGCCCGAAAGAACAGAGGGTGGCCAGATGCACAATGCCATGAGAAGAAACAGATCAACAGGGGAGTAGGGGGGCAAAGGCAGAGACAAAGAGGAAGGTCTTGAGAAGTTTCCGGAACAGAAGATGTTTTCCTCAAGTTTCAAGGTGGCCGGGAGGCTGTTCCAAAGGGAGGCACCAGCCGAAGACCGCGATCTACCCCCAGCTCGTTTTTTTGCAACACGACTAACCCTGAGTGAGTTAGAAGTAGAGGAGCGAAGGGCTCGAGAGGGGAGGTATTTACGGAGGGATAGTTGAAGGTATATTGGACCCAGGCCCCAGAAAGCCTCGTGGACAATTCAGAGGGTTTTAAATTTAATCCTTGCATCCACTGGGAGACAATGAAGGGATTTCAAGGCTGGAGTGATACGATCCCAGGGCTTGAGGCCAAGGACAAGTCTCGCAGTCCTGTTCTGGATTAGCTGTAGAGGGCGGAGAGTGGAGGCAGGTAGTTTTAGGAAGAAGCTGTTACAGTAATCCAGTTTGGAAAGAACCAGAGCTTGGGAGACCGTGAGCTTTTGAGGGAAGGAGAGGAAAGGTAGAGTACCTCTAAGGAGGTGAAGTAAAAAGTTAGATTTTTTGGAGACATCAGAGATGTGTGGGGAGAAGGAAAGTGTAGAGTCAAAGATAACCCCAAGGTTCTTAACCGCACAAGTGGGGGTGGGAGGAGGGCCAAGGGAGGCCGGCCAGAGAGTGAGAGGAAAGGATGGAGATGGTGTACCAATAAGGAGGATCTCAGTCTTGTTGGCATTTAGACATAGATCTTTGGCGGCACACCAATTTTGAATGGCGATTAGACAATCGGAGATGAGGGAAGGAGAGGAGGAGGCTGAGGGAAGCCTGAAAATGAGTTGGGTTTCATCAGCATAGCACTGGAAAGTTGAGCAGAACATTGAGATGCAGTAAGCGAGAGTTGCCAGGTATTGGTTGAAAAGCCAAGCGAGAGGATAGACCCCTGGGGAACACCACATGTGGAGAGGGAGATAGAAGATAGGAAGGACCCAAGTTGTACCTGGGAGGGTTGATCAGAAAGAAAAGAGGTCAGCCAGGCCAGAGCCTGATCAGTGATACCGAGGTTGTCACGAAGATGATTGAGCAGGGTGGTATGGTTGACCGTGTCAAACGCAGAGGAGAGGTCAAGTTGGATGAGGACAAAGGGAATGTTAGAATCAAGGTTGGAGAGCAGGTTTTCACGGATGTTCAGGAGAGCAGTTTCCGTACTTCTGGCAGCTCTGAAGCCAGATTGGTGGTCATGGAGGGAGCCAACAGAGTCACAATGGAGATTAAGCTGAGAGATGGCCAGCTTTTCCAGGAGCTTGCCCAAAAAGGGAGTAATGGAAATTGGGCGGTAGTTTGCCGGACATGACGGATCAGCAGTGGATTTCTTGAGGAGAGGATGCACAAGGGAGTGTTTAAGAGGGGTAGGGAAAGAACCAGATGCAAAGGAGAGGTTGCAGAAATCAGCAAGGGCTGGCGCAAGGGTGTCAACGTGGTCCTTAATGGTTTTAGAGGAACAGGGAAGGACCTGTTTTGATGAGGTTTTCATAGATCGGACTTGTCTAGATATCTCATCAGGGGAGAAAATAGGAAAGGAAGAGAAAGGGGGTTGAGGGGTAGCTGAAGGAGGGTCAGCAGGCTGAGATGGAGAGGGAGAAGGAGGGGGAGCGGAGGAGAGGGTGGACAGGATGTCCTGGGTTTTAGAGATAAAGTGAGAGGCAAGGGCATTGCAAAGATCCTGGGAGGAGAGAGGAGGGGTGGAGACTGCAGCAGGGTTGGCCAGCTCCCTGCAGATTTTGAAAAGTTTGGCCGAGTTGTTAGATGCCGCAGAGATGCCGGCTTCTATGTGGACTCTCTTCTTAGTGTGGACAGCAAGTCGGTATTGCCTTTGGAGCAGGCGGCAGGCCAGTTTGTCAGAGGATGAGCAAGAAGCCCTCCATTTCCTCTCAGCCACCCTATACTTCCGTTTAAGTGTAGCAAGGTCAGAGTCATACCAAGAATTGCACTTGGCTTTGGACTTCAAACGGATCCTCATGACGGGGCAAGAGTATCAAAAGTAGCAGAAATAGAGGAGTAGAGAAGAGAGAGGGCTGTGTCAGGGTGTGAGTCAGCCTGGGGTGGAGGAGGGGGGGAGAAGGTTGCAGAAAAGGCCTCGACTGACACACGCTTCATGGGCCGGATATCTGAGAAAGGGAAAGGCCTAACTGTCCCTAACTACTATGAGGGGTTGCCCTACCTCAACAAAAGAATACTATGTCCCCAGCCATGATATCCATGAAACAAAAATGTCCACCGTCCTGTGTATAAACCTATTTCCGTCCCCTACACTATCAATCTAACTGAAGGAAAAGTGGGTGTCTTAATTCGAGAAGGAGCCCTCTCCCGTTCTGGATGCTGACAACAAAGCACAGTTCTTCTGCCAGATAATGTATATAGTTCAATGTTCACTGTTCACAGGTTCAGCCAACTTGAAGATAACCCAGTTCCCCGCTCTCCTAGGGTGAACCCCTTCCCGGTTTCCTGGTTCCTCTTATTCACAAAATAACATTCCTCAGAAATTCACTGGGGAATTCCTCTTTCTCAGTGTTTAGCACACAAAACAAATGAACCTTCCAAGTCTCTTCTCATGCCTGTAACATCATCTAGCATTGTTTGGCATTAGAGGGGAGATCATAGAAACTGGACATGTGAGATTGTATCTTACATATAAATTTACTAGACATTAAAATGCATTGCATGGAATTGCTGATGCATTTTTTACTGCACCTGGTGTATGATGACAGCCTCTGCACACATGTATGTACTATGGTGATAATACCAGGCATAGGGACTTAAACAATAAAAAAAATGTTCAATATACAAACAGAATAAACAAAAATGTATTTTATAGAAAAAACTGCTTTGACAGTTTTTGAAGCAACCCGACATCCACTGTGGTAATAAATACTGCAATTTTCAAAAATGTACAATATCTGACATACATTTTCTTTGATCTTCTCAATTGTTTAATCAACAGGCAATGTTTGATAGACTTTGTATATCCTTTTATAATGCTGCTGTAGATGTCATATATCAGGTTATTCTTGGGCCCTCCTTCAGGAGGTCCTATAGCATGTCTTCATATGAAAATATTAACATGTACACATAATAAATATTATTTGAAAAATACATTTTTTTACAAAAGAGTTAAGGTTGAACCAACAAAAAGGCAGTCTACAAACATCAGAAAAAACTAAGTTAACGTAACAACATAATACACTTTATTAATACCTTTAAATAAATTATATTTAAATCAAATATATATTTTTTGCTATTTTAACTGTTGTACAAGAAGACATGGAAAGTCATTTTCTAGTTTTTAATTGTTAAAGGTTTGAAATAAACCAATAAAATAAAAAAACAAATATCATGACAACCTTAACTCACCCTATTTTTGTTCTGCAATATTTTGTTTTTGCTCTACAATGTTTTATATTCACAGTAATGTAATGTGTTGTGTGAATATATAAATTGTTTATATTTATTTGTTTTTAATGTGCATTGCAGTTCTGCTGCTTTTGTTATTGTTAAGTGTGCATTATTTACAAAATGTAATTAAGCACACATATTAAATGTTTGCGTTATGAACGGTGCCGGTGCTGTGAAATGGGAATGGGGATATACCGGCACCGGCACCCGCGAAAGGGCAATTACCGGGTCTGGATTTTCGGGCCAGTTTGGAGGGAGCCATGCCTCCACCCTCGTAATGAGGCCCATTGTCTTTAAAATCTTTGTATGTTAAAAATATTTCTGTGTTCTTATCCAATCATATTGTAGCAATTTCTGCTTTGCACAGGTAGGATTCTCTAGCTGAAGATCCAATGATATATCGCCCTCAGCTAGTGTATTCATGACAGTAATTTTCCAAACCTTAATGAACTTGTGTTCGGTTGAGGTCACATATGAGGTTAATATCTATAGGAGTTCATCTCAGTTAGGAGCTAGTAAACATGTTCTATATAACATGCATAACTTCCATGTGTACAAGCAATAAAGTGAAATCAACCCCAGCTCATATCTAATGATTGCCATTGGTTTACATTGAGGCAAGCACAGAAGCCGCCTCTAAAATCTGCCCTCAAGTTTCAACCAGAAGGTTTCAGGGAGTGCAGATTTCGTTTCAGCACCATATAGTATCGCTTTCTGGTTAAAAAAAAACAATGCTGGGAGACAAGAAAGTTTACCATATTTGCCATGTATCACTTTAGCTTTTGATATTGCTGTGCGCATTTTGGTCTCGATGGATGCCAAATATGGGAGGACAGATGCTTGATCATTAATGTTGACTCCTAGATATATGTACCCACGCACAATCCCAAGAGACCAGCTGAATTCTTTTGCCACTGCTTGTGACTTGTTGCAACACATGACTTTTGTTTTCTTTAAGTTCATTTGTATCTGATTTTCTGCGGCATAGATTCCTAGTAACCTCTGCAGACCCTTCTGAGTTTTTGACAGCAACACCAGGACATCTGCATATAACAACCAATGTATTAACTGTGAGCCCAGCTAAGGAGCATCTGTCCAGAGATTGGTAAATTTATTTTTCAGGTCTGAGATGAAAAAATTGAAGAGGGCTGAAGCAAGGATAGAGCCCTGCTTCAGTCCTCTATATGTGGGAATCAGGGAGGAGAGAGATCCATCCAATGCCAGTCGGACCTCAATAAAGGTATCAGTATGTAATAATTCCACAAGAGATATTATGGATGGAGGACAATTTGCCTTGACTAGCTTAGTCAACAACAAACATCTGGAGACAGAGTCGAAAGCAGAAAGAAAGTCTACAAAAGCTAAGTAGAGAGGTTGCCGTTGGGCAAAACAGTGCATTTTCAGGGCTGAAATAGTCATCAGGTTAAAAGCTGTACTCAAACCCGCAATTAACCCAGTTTGAAAAGGGTCACGACGCAAGGACTTCATAGTCAACTCGTTAAAATCTCAAAGAATGAAGTGGGCAAATATTTTGCATGGAGCTTCGAGTAAGGTTATTGGCCTATAGTTCAACGGGGACTGCCTGTCGCCCTTCTTATAGATTGGAACAATCACAGATTTTAACCATGAGGTTGGAAGACAATTAGTTCTTATCACATGGGTGAAGATGTTAGGCAGAATTGTGGCCCAGGCTTCCAGATGTTCCTTGAACATAAAGTTATTTAGTCCTTCCGGGCCCAGCGCTATACTTTCTTTTCACATTTATAATTGGGGTGCATGTACTTTTGAATGATTTCACATTTTATAGAATTACTACGTATGTATATGTGTCGTGAGTGCATATGTTGTACGTTTCTGTGTTGTAAGACCGTGTGCCGTACGATTGTGTGTTGTAGGAGCATGTCTTGTAGGAACGTGTGTTGTAGGAACTGTTTGTCATAAGAGTGTGTGGTAGGAGTGTGTGTCGTAGGAGCATGTTGAAAAAGCATGTGTCGCAGGAACATGTGTGATAGGTGCATGTGTCAAGGGTGCATGTGTCCGAGGTGCATGTGAGAGCACATGTAATACGTCCACATGTTATGTGTAGTAGGCGCATATGTAGTAGTTGTGTGTGTGTTATTGGAACATAGGTCATAGGCATGGGTGTTGTAGGAGCACTTGTTGTAGTTGCATGTGTCGTAGGAGCAATTGTTCTTGAAGTATGTGTTGTGGGAGCGTTTGTTGTAGGAGCATATGTCAAAGAAGCATGTGTCGTATGGGCATGTGTCGTATGTGCATGTGCCCTAGGTGCATGTGAGAGCGTGTGTTATACGTCTATATTTTATGTGTAGTAGGTGCACCTGTAGTAGGAGCATCTTGTGAAAGAGTATGTGTCGTAGGATCATGTGTTGTAGGATCACATTTCATAGGAGTGTTGTAGGATCGCATTTCACAGGAGTGCATGTCATAGTAACATGCGTCATAGAAGCATGTTTAGTAGCTGCATGTGTCATCAAGCATGTGCTGTAGGGGCACATTTTGCAGGAGTGTGTGCCATAAGAATGCATCGTAAGAGTGTGTGGTAAGAGTGTTTTCATGAGAGTGTGTCTCATAAAAGTGTATGTGGTTGGAGCATGTGTTGTAAGAGCACATGTCATACACCACATGTTATTTGTAGTAGATGTGTGTGTAGCAGCGTATTATAGGAGTATGTTTTTAGGAACACATGTTACAGCAGTGCGTGTCATAGGAGCACATGTTGTGAAGTGTGTGTCATTAGAGTGTTTGTGTGATTGGAGTGTGTATGGTAGGTGCATGTGTCTTAGGTGCATGTACGGGCATGTGTCGTTCAGCCACATGGTATGTGCATAAAACTCATGTGTAGAAGGTGAACATGTCATAGGAACTTGCACGATAAGAGTATGTGCTGTAGGGGCGCTTGTTATTGTAGCACATGTGGTAAGAGCATGTGACATAGGAGCATGTGTCATAGGAGTGTGTCATTAGAGTGTGTGTTGTGTAAGAGAGGCATGGTATCACAAGTATGACACTGACACAAGAGCTACAAGTTTCAAAACCATCAGTAAATTCTTGGGGTTTGGAAAACTCCTACTTTGCACTATACCTATGATGGGAGTTGTCTCTACCATCAAATAATAAAGAAAACACAGTCCTAGTCAGTCTATGTCAAATTCAAATGGCCTATACTAAAAAACTAATATCTGCCCTATCTCTTATACAGAAAAATGTGTAAAGGGGATTGTGTATGCAGAGGAAAGTCAGTGTCATAACATAAAGGATCAAGGTGGCTCAGTCAGCTCTCCTTCCCATGTTGGATAGCACAGAGTAAGGTGGCCCATGTAGACAGGATGACGTGCTCTGGCTGAGGTTATCAAAACGTCTGTCCAAAACGTGGGTAAAGGCCTGCTTGGCCATCCACGTTAAAGTTACTTGTTTCAGTTCACTAAAAGTTCTTTTCACAGTTCAACAAAAATTCACATAGGCCTCCCTCTGTTGGGCTCGGACCTCTCAAGGCATAAAGAGTTCACATAGGTCTCTCTCTGTCAGGCGCAGACAAAAAGTACCTGATTCAACATAGATCTCCCTTAGCCGGGACCAGATCTCACGAGCTGTCACAATCACACTTTAAAGGAAAGGAAGAGAGCTCGACACTCTCCCCCGAACCACGGAAGCCGAATGAATGAGCATTGCATAATCCAAACGGCATAACCAAGTATTCGAACAATCAAAATTTTGTCCGAAATGCCGTCTTCCACTCATCCCCCTCTCATCCCCCTCTTTTACTCTTTTACTCTTATCAAGTGGTATGCTCCTCTTAAATCCAATTTAGTGTAAATTTTTGCCGCCCGCACCTGATCCAGTAACACTGAAATTAGAGGCAATGGAAACCTATTCTTAATGGTTACCTTGTTCAAGGCGCGATAGTCAATATAAGTGCGTAATGTCCCTTCTTTTTTTGGAACAAAAAACTAAGGAGAAGAGACCGGGAACGTGGAATGTCTAAAGAACCCCTTCTCTAACATTTCATCCAAATACTCTCTTAAGTGTTTATTTTCTGTCTCTGTAAGGGCATACATTCTACTGCAGGGTAGCTTCGCCCCCTCCTCCAATTCAATGACACAATCATAAGGTCGATGGGGAGGTAATTGTTCTGCCCCTCTTTTGTTAAATACCTTGGTGAACTCTCAGTATTGCAGGGGAAGTCCTGCTTCCACGGCTCCCACCAATTGCTCTCTGCTTTCCTGTTTAACTAACCACGCCGTGGGTCCCACTTCTGGTAACATGTGTTCTTTACACGTCTGTTCATCAAACTGTACTGTCTGTTTTTCCCAATCAATCTTTGGATTGTGTTGCACTAACCAAGGCATTCCCAAAATCAAACCAAACTGTGGTGCGGCTATCAAATCAAAAGTAATGTCTTCATTGTGACCTGATGTAAATGTCATCCGCAACTTTTGTGTTTGTTGTCTTATAGGCCCTGACACTAAAGGAGACCCATCCACCGACTGCACTCCTTCCACTCTTTGTTTGTCTTGTAAAGGAAGGCCCAATTGTTTGCCCAATGTAATGTCCACAAAATTACCTGTGGCCCCTGAGTCTATCATAGCCAGTACTGTCTGCTTGGATATTGCCCAACATAACGTCACTAATATATACAAATGAGATGTCTTACTCCCAACTGTATTTGCCACCAATTTGGGGAACTTTAATTCCTTCGGGCCTGTCACCTGAGTTCCCCCTAAGGTCGGCCCACTTCCTTTTCCCGCCTCCTTTTTGCTCCGTTCGCCTCCTATACTCATCTGGGGAGTATTAGGACAAGTGCGTATAAAATGGCCTGCCTGTCCACAGTACAAACACAATTTGTTAAGCTTCCTCTGTTCTTTTTCTGCCTCTGATAATGGTCCTCTCACACTACCAATCTGCATTGGTTCTACATGACTACTCCTTCCTCCCTTCATCCTATCTAATCTCACAAATGGGACAGTTTTTGGTTTCTTTTTATCTCCTTTTCTCTCATTCATCCGGTGATCCAGCTTAAGGGCCAGATCTATCATGGCCGTACAAGTGCTTGGTTGCGGTTCTACCTGCGCAATTGCATCTTTTAGTTCTTCCCGTAAACCTTGATAAAACAATACGGTCTGTTTAGCCACTGGCCATTCTGTTTCAATCACTAGTCTATTAAACTGTGTCACATGTTACCAGATCTTTTGAACCCTGTCTTAAACCTAACAACTCTTTGTCTTGTGCTAGTGAGACTTCCCGTCTATCAAACAGTCTGCCAAACTCTGATAAGAAATTATCCCAATTATATAACAAAGGATCATCTTTCTGTACCAGAGGCATAGCCCATGCTGCGGCATCGCCTGTTAAATATGATATTACAAAGGTAGTTCTGGCTTGGATAGTTTCAAATGCTGCAGGCTTGCACAAAAAATGAAGTCTACATTGGGTAAGAAAGGTCATATATTTTCTAGGATCCCCTGAAAAACAATCTGGTGCTGCCAGGGGTACGTTACTAGGAGGTTGCACAATGACAGTGGGATTTCTACTAGTGGAAACGCTCCCGATATTGGCTGTACTAGGGCCCTCTAAAGGGGTACCTTGGGCCACCAATCCTGGTGGAGGTGTCGTGTCCATTTGGCTTGGGTGGTTGTGAGTATCCCAATTTGGGGGTGGCTTATTATGTCACAATCACACTTTAAAGGAAAGGAAGAGAGCTTGACACTCTCCCCGAACCACAGAAGCCGAATGAACTCGACCCTCCCACCGTGGTTGGCACAGACGCCTGATTTATAAAACAGGTCGCCACGTGGCAGCCAATGGGGGGAAGAGGGGTTAAGGAGAGATTGTGGATTGGATGGGGAATTTAGGAACACCGGAAAAAGGGTAAGGAACTCCTACTTTGGATGGGACAGGGGAAACACCAGGAAAGAACCCTACTCTGTCCAGCATGTAACACTGTCCACGTATATAACCTGATTTCCTACCTAGTACACCTTAATATGTGTACTAACCCCTGTTGGTTCACAAGAAAACACATAAGCAAGCAACATGATGAAAACAAACATTAGGAAAACTTCCCATCATTATAAACAAGACACATGGCCCTTCGGGCAGCAAAGCAACATATAACATAAATGATTTCCCTCCTACACTAGTTTACTGCACCAGTGAAGATTTGGTGAACTTGGTAAACGTAATGTCCATGTATCATATTGAGTCTTTTGTCAGTAAATAGTTCATTACTCATAGACACCCATTAAAGATGCAGATTCACTATTGCTTGATACACACTGGGTTTGCCCAGCACAACCGTAAATGAGTGAACACCCTGGATGTCCCAACGCAGCAGTACATGAGCACATAGACTGTTTTTTCTCAGCACCACATTCTAAAAACATTCGCCGCTACTTATCTTATGTATGGGAGCCCCTCGGGACTTCCCAGACGAAATGCGACCCGCTGTAAATCACTCCCAACAATGTAAGCAATCACTGTGCATTTCCCTGTACTTATATTTGATCTGGGGAGCCCCACGGGACTTCGCAGACAATGACCGTAAAGCCGTGATCCTTATCTGCACTCTCCTGCTCCTTCCGAAATGGGGCCGTCGGTAGTTCATGCAGTCCTGCTCTCCATCGTTCCTCTCCGCACGCGGCCTGCCTGCTTCCACGCTGAATCCGAATAAGCCACACCTGCACGCTGCCGTTACCAGTTAATATGCTGTCCTTAATCCCAGACAGCTGGCCAAGCGCGCGCGTGTCGAACTACACGCAGACCCAGAGAATGCTGGGAATTGTAGTTTCTAGACCTTCCCAGTTTAAGAGGCATATCTAAACACTCCTCGTCTTTGCCAGCCCTGAGTCCTGACACGAGCACAGCACTTGCAGGGGTTCCCTTCCCCAAGCTTCATTCACATTTGTTAGGGGTTCCATTCCCCTAACTGATTTCACATTCTAGGGCTCCCTCAGTCGGGTTCGGAACTTACACTGATGTGGAAGACTTTCAAGTGTGCACTTTATTTTTCACAGACCTCCGCAGGACCACTTTGACTTTCACTTCAGATCACCCTTATGCTGTTTGCCCCAGTGTCTCTTGATTTTGGTAACACATTCAGAAAAGGTCAAAGAAATGTTTCTCTTTAAAGCATTCACCTTTTAACTTCCCCTTTCGTCGGGATTAATCTTGACCATTGCGCATTTCAGAGTTCGTTCACTTTGTCGCTTTATAACAAGACATCAAACATTTTGCGGAGACTTTTGAGTGGGCTATTTCCTTTCGCCGGACCACTCTGCTACTCTGTATAACTGGCTTCACAGTTATCAGTATGTTTATCGTTCACTACTGGTTTGCTTTCTTTGTGTCTTATCAGCACACACGCATCCTTCCATTGTGAGATACACTATTGCAGCTTCAATCTTTCCTTGACACAAACAAGCTTTTCATTTCTTTCGCTAACTCAACAGTTGTGTGTATTCCTTTTTTTTCTCTGCGGCTTTGATTCACGAGTCAAGGTTGATACCACAGGCTTGGTCTCGCCTCCCCAACTCTGCTGTTCACCCGGAGGCTCACTGGCATCCTTGAAAAACAGCGCAGGCTTATTCTTGTCTGGCAATTGGCTTTCTCTGCATATCCTTCACGGTTTCCCAGAGGCAACGGTCTCCTGCAGGGATCTTTCGGGTTTCTCTCCCCCTCGCTTGGGTCCCTCGATCGGGCGCCCTGCTCCAGTGGGTTTTACCAGGTTACTCACCGTAGTGACCACCTTACTCCTAGTCCATAGTCCCCTTTCCTCCATACTTATGGGACATCTCTCCGTCCTGTGGGACGGGATCGGAGCACTTTGTAAAAAGCGTCCACATTTTTCCAAAATTGTGTCCTTCCTCTCTGTCATGCGATGAAGTAGTAGTAGCTTGACAAATACCCTCTTTGGTTCCCTCCTCCTTCTCCTCACCTGCACTCGGTTCTTCTGAGGAACTGTCTGTGTCTATGGCTCTCCTTTCTCTCCAAAGGTCCAGTCCTTTCCTGTTGAGTTTGGGACGAGCTCCACTGGAAGCCACCCTGCCCGCTGTCAAACAGCAAGGCAGAAGGGACCCTCAGGGAGTCCGCCCCCAATACCAGGGAAAAGCGTGGCTGAAAAACCCTGGTGTGCTTGGATGTAGTAGCACTACGAATATTGAGGCTGAAGGCTTTCCGTTGATGTAGATGAGAGGACTTCAATTCCCAGAAGACACTGCTGGAGTCGAGCTAGCGTACGTAGCTCGGTTTGGCTGGAGAACGTAGCCGAGGAACGAGGAAGAGGTCTGCAGAAGGCTGCGATGGGAAGGAGCATACAATCGTAGATGTATGTACAACAAGTTAGTAAAGAGCATTAAAGTGGTAGACGGATCAAGGACGACAAAGTGGGAGGAACTGAGGAGTAGAGGAATCACCAAGAGAGAACAAAGGCTCAAGCGGGAAAAAACAAGGGGAGTCAGGGAGGAGCACTAGCGTACAAAACCTGGCGAGGAAAGCAAGGTTGCAACGCAACGATTACCGCGAGTGACGCCTATATATATGCGTCATGACGTTAATGCGTCATGACGGTAATGTGCAGTATGTGGGAAACTAGACCGCTGGTGGAGGAACGGAATCAGCCCTCCAAGGGTATCCTTTCCACAGTACGAGGTATTGTAGGACTCCGTGTTTGTAACGTGAGTCTAAGATGCGTGAAACCTCATACTCTTTGGTGTCATCATCCACACTGGGTATCCTTCTTCTGGAGGTTCTCAGAAAAGGATCAGGTATATATTCCTTAAGAAGCGAGGTATGGAACACTGGATGTATTCTTCGAAGAGAGTGCGGGAGGTTTAGCCGAAAGGCCACAGGATTGATCCGTTGATTTATGGAAAACGGTCCAATATATCTCGGAGTGAATTTACCTGAGTGGACTCTCCGGGGAAGGTATTTAGTGGATAACCATACCTTGCTTCCTTTCTTCCAATCAGGATTAGGTCTTCTGTTTTTGTCAGCCCATCTCTTGTAAGTCTGGCGACTGGCTAACAGGGTTTCTTGAGCAGACCTATGAGTTTGTTTCAGAGTGTCCAGTAGTAGGTCTATAATAGGGACATTAGTGGGTTGAATAGCAGGAAATGGGATGTGTTTGGGTTCGTACCCATATGTACATTTGAAAGGACTCATTCCTATTGCAGTATGCTTGGTGTTGTTATACGAGAATTCTGCAACCGATAAGAGATGATACCAGTTATCCTGAGTCTGGTTGCAGTAACATCTTAGGTACTGTTCAAGTGTCGCGTTGAGGCGTTCGGTCTGTCCGTTTGTTTCTGGGTGAAAGCCAGAAGACAACGCTCTCTGAATCTGCAACTGTTTACACAAGGTTGTCCAGAACTTGGAGGTGAACTGGGTTCCTCGATCAGACACAATTGAGGAAGGCAGACCATGGAGACGGACTACCTCCTTTAAGAACACGTCTGCTGTGGTAGTGGCAGAAGGAGTGCCTTTAAGAGGAATGAAATGAGCCAGCTTACTGAAGGAGTCGACCACTACCATGATGGCAGAACATCCTCTCGATCTGGGTAACTCAACGATAAAATCCATAGATATATGTTGCCAAGGTCCAGCAGGTGGTTCCTCTTGTTGTAGCAGCCCCAATGGTTTAGCCGAACTGTGTTTGCTTTGAGCACAAACTGGACAGGAAGAGACGTACTCCACAACATCCTTATTCATCTTTGGCCACCAGAAATTCCTCTTCAATAGTTCTAGTGTAGCAGTACGGCCCTTGTGACCAGCCATGGGAAGATCATGGCACCACGAAAGAGCTTGGTTCTGGAGTTCTTGGGTGGGTAGGTAAAGCAAGTCATTTTTAAACAGGTATTCTCCTTTGTAGGATAGAGAGGGGTCTCTTGGAAGAGAGGTGGTTTTCTGGGCTTGCAGAACCTGTTGTAAATAATTATTTACTGTTCCTATGAATCTCTTCCCATTGAGCAGCCATTCCTGTTCGGGGTGATTCCCTGATCCTTCTTGATGGCTGCGGGAGAGTGCATCAGCTAAGTGATTGTCTTTACCCGGTAGGTATGTGAGTATGAAATCAAATTGGGAGAAGTAGTAAGCCCAACGAGCATGACGTGAGTTCTTGCATTCCATCTGTTGGAGAATACTTAGGTTCCTGTGGTCTGTTCGTACCTGAAACGGGTATTTCGCTCCTTGCAACAAATGGCGCCATTCCTCACAAGCCTGTTTAATTGCTAACAGTTCCTTTTCGATCACCGAATAGTTTCTTTCACTGGAGGTGAGTGTCCTGGAATAATAGGCAATGGGATGTTCAAGTCGATCCTCCTTCCTTTGTAGCAGAGCTGCTCCAATAGCCCCTTGTGAGGCGTCGGCTTCTACGATAAAGGGTTGAGACTGATCAGGCTGCCTGAGGATAGGTGCTGAGGTAAATGCTTGTTTGAGCTGATGAAAAGCGTAATCTGCTTCTGACGTCCAACGGAACTTCACCCCTTTCTTTAGCAAAGCTGTGATAGGTAGGACTATGTTGGAGAAGCCTGTGATGAATTTACGATAGAAATTTGTCAGCCCCAAGAACCTCTGGATGTCCTTGACAGAGTTGGGAATAGGCCAATCGTTAATAGATGTAGTCTTGTTAGGGTCCATCTCAATGCGGTTTTCTGACAGTATAAAGCCCAGATATGAAACCGTAGAAACCTCAAAAAGACATTTCTCTGGTTTGACTAATAGGTGGTGGTCTCGAAGTCTCTTGAGCACTTCTATTACGTGTAGACGATGTTGTTCAATAGTGTGAGAGTACACTAAGATGTCATCCAAGTAGACTACAGTGGACTTGAACAGAAGATCACAAAAGACCTTGTCCATAAATCTTTGGAACTGGGCTGGCGCGTTAACCAAACCAAAGGGCATTACCTTGTACTCAAAATGACCTAATGGAGTACGAAAGGCGGTCTTCCATTCGTCCCCTTGTTTGATTCGTAGGAGATGATAAGCCCCTCTGAGGTCTAGTTTGGTGAACCATCTTGCCCCTTGTACTGCTTCCATGATCTCCTTTATCAGAGGCATCGGGTATCGATCTCGGATGGTTTGACTATTCAGGCCCCTGAAGTCAATACAAGGTCTGAGTTCCTTGGTTCCCCTCTTTGGTATAAAGAACAGAGAAGCTCCAGCTGAGGAAGTAGATTCTTGTATCAAGCCATTCTGTAGATTGCTGGCTAGGTAGTCTCTTAATGCTTCCTTCTCCGGGAGGGATAAGGGATACATTCTCCCAAATGGAACTACCGCATTAGGTATAAGGTCGATCTTACAGTCCTCGGCTCGATGTGGAGGAAGAGGTCTAGGAAGAGTGTCAGCAAATATGTCGGTAAATTCTTGATAGGCTACAGGAATGGAGTTAATACTCCTCGCTGGCACTGTGTCACCCTGATGTGAATGTTGCCCTTCCTCCTTCAAACAGGACTGCATACAAAGGTCAGACCTGAACTCTATAATGTTAGTTACCCAGTCGATTCCCGGATTGTGTTTTCTTAACCAGGGTATCCCGAGTATCACGGGAAAGTGGGCAGCCTTAATCAGATCGAATATCACGGTTTCATGGTGAGTCTTCATCTTAACCATGACTTCTGTGGTTTCTTGTCGGATAAGACCGGAAGACAAGGGGGTACCATCCACTCCTTCTACCGGTATGGGTTGAGGCTTTTCTCTCCTAGGAATAGCGTATTTACTGGCCCATTGGTCGTCCATAAAGTTCCCAGCTGCACCACAGTCAAGCATTGCCAGACACTCAACTGCTTGGGTAGAGGTCCATTCCAGAACGATCTTTAGGACCATAAGTTGGTTTGAGGGAGTACATGGTATAGGTGGATTTGTAACACAGGGATTAGCAAGAGAAGCCCCTTCCGTGTCCCTGCTCAGGGTCGGGGTCTGTCGTTTCCCGATCTTCGGGGAGGTACTTCCGGACAATCTCTTAGAAGGTGCTTCTCAGAACCGCAATACATGCACAAGTGCAGGTCTTTTCGTCTCTTTCTTTCTGCTGCGCTGAGGGGACCCCTCGCTGCACCTATTTGCATGGGCTCTTCAGTCTGGGAAAGAGATCTGTCTGGAGTGGCAGGCGTGTATGAGGATGGTGTAAAAGGCGGATTGGATCTGGTCTTCCTTCTTTCTGCTCGTCTCTCGGAAATTCGAAATTCCATCTGGAGGGTCAGAGCGACCAGTTCTTGGAAGGAGGAGGGTCTTGATACTCGAGAGAGTTCATCCTTCAAGTCTTCATGTAGTCCTCTCCTAAAGAGAGTCTGCTTAACTGAGTCAGGCCATCCTGTCTCCAATGCTATCCTCTGGAAGTTTGAGGCATAGGTTTGAACATCAACAAGACCTTGTTTGAGGTCTAGCATGTTTTCATAGGACGCGTACAAGGTCTCGGTCCTTTCAAAGCGTTCTCTGAATTGTAGTACAAAGGCATTGTAATCATTCAGAACAGGATCAGTTTCTGTAACTAACGGGGTAGCCCATGCTAGAGCGTTACCCCCAAGGTTTGAGACGAGGAAGCCTACTTTTGCTTTGTCGGATTCATACATCCTTGGGTGAAAAGTGTAGTATACTCTACAGGCATCGAGGAATTCCTTAATCCTCTTGGGGTTCCCTTCATACTTCCCACAAGGTAAGGGCATAGGTGGGAGATCTCCCCGAACTTCTTCTCTCAGAATCATTTGTTGTCTCAGAGCGGCATTGTCAGCCTTAAGGGCGGTATTTTCTACCCTCATGGTTTGGAGCTCAGCAGTTATCCCCTGTATGGCATTGACCAATTCTTGATACTGCTCTAAGCTAGCCATCCTTAGGCGTTGCAAACTGTCATGCGATGAAGTAGTAGTAGCTTGACAAATACCCTCTTTGGTTCCCTCCTCCTTCTCCTCACCTGCACTCGGTTCTTCTGAGGAACTGTCTGTGTCTATGGCTCTCCTTTCTCTCCAAAGGTCCAGTCCTTTCCTGTTGAGTTTGGGACGAGCTCCACTGGAAGCCACCCTGCCCGCTGTCAAACAGCAAGGCAGAAGGGACCCTCAGGGAGTCCGCCCCAAATACCAGGGAAAAGCGTGGCTGAAAAACCCTGGTGTGCTTGGATGTAGTAGCACTACGAATATTGAGGCTGAAGGCTTTCCGTTGATGTAGATGAGAGGACTTAAATTCCCAGAAGACACTGCTGGAGTCGAGCTAGCGTACGTAGCTCGGTTTGGCTGGAGAACGTGGGAGTGGGAGTGGGAGTGCAGTATGTGGGAAACTAGACCGCTGGTGGAGGAACGGAATCAGCCCTTCCATCGGCTCCATAGCTTCCATGGAGTGCGCGTCATGACACTCTCTTTCTTGTGCGGGGCCTGGCACGCGGCCGTAACCCTGCCCACCTTGGCTCCACCCCGCGCATCGCCCATCAGTCCTTTTCTATCGCCAGGTCAGAGACCTATTAGCAATAACAGAGGAACCTTATTAGAGGGGAAGGCGGGCGGGCATATGGAGGAAAGGGGACTATGGACTAGGAGTAATGTGGTCACTATGGTGAGTAACCTGGTTATACTCCTACGTCCCATCCCCTTTCCTCCATACTTATGGGAGATTCCCAAGCACTCCTAACAGGAACTACGGGTGGATGGAAATACCTCTTACTGAAACAGGTTCTTCAGCACAGCCTGACCAAACTGAGCATCAGCTCTTGAGCTCATGTCGAGACAATAATGCTTACAAAAAGAAGATGGGGAGGCCCAAGTAGCTGCCCTAGCGATGAACTCCCAGGGGACATATTTCTGAAAAGCAACCGCAGCTGCCTTGCCCCGCACCAGGTGTGCATTAATACCCTTAGGAGGTTTCAGCCCTTGGACGGTGAAAGACTCCGTGATGCAGGCGGCGATCCACCGAGAAATAGTCGCCTTAGATGCCTGCTTACCCTGAGGGTTACCGAAGGTCACAAAAAGTTGAGAAGAACTCCTAAACTCGGAAGTCCTTTCCAGGTAGAACTTAAAAGCTCTTCTGACATCAAGGCAGTGCAGAACCCTTTCAGCCTCTGAGGCAGGGTTCGGAAAAAAGACCGGTAGGGAGATCGACTGATTCAGATGGAATTCAGTTACCACCTTCGGTAGAAAGGCCGGGTTTGTCCGCAGGACTAGCTTGTCCTTGTGAAAGACCAAGAAAGGATGCTCCACTGACAAGGCCTGGAGCTCACTCACTCTCCTCGCTGACGTAACGGCGACCAGAAAGGACACTTTCCAGGATAAGTACTTGAGGTCCACCGTGGCCATTGGTTCAAAAGGTTTATGGCACAGCGCCGTCAGGACTACATTAAGGTCCCACGGCGGATGCGGACTACGAACCGGAGGGTAGAGGTATGTCAAGCCTGCAAAATGCCTCTTAACCACTGGGTTACTCAGAGAATAAGAACATTGGTCTGTAGAAAGATAAGCAGAAACCGCTGAAAGGTAAGTTCTGCATGACAGAACGTGAGCACCCGACTCTGCTAGGGAGGACACGAAGGACAGTACCGTGTCAATTGTAGCCACCCTTGGATCCAATTGCTTCTCCAAACACCAATGAGAGAACCTGAGTCATTTACTCCTGTATTAGGATATGGTCGAGGGTTTCCTGGCTGCCTGGATAATACGCATGTTATCCGTAGACAAGTTAAGATGCTCTAAAGACTTGAACTCAGGCACCATGCCACCAAGCTGAGCGATTGTGGGGAGGGGTGCCACATCTGCTGTTCCCCCTGATGAAGAAGATCGGGAGTGACTGGTAACCTGATCGGCGGATACACCGACAGGTGTTGAAGTTCTGAGAACCAAAACCTGGCCGGCCACCACAGGGCTATGAGTAGAAGCGAACAGTTCACAGAATTCTTCAGCTTCCAAATTGCCCGATGGACTAGAGGCAGAGGCGGGAAGGCGTAGCTCTCATGTTGTGCCATGGAATCTCGAGAGCATCCCCCAAAGAGGAGGCTCCCAGCCCCTCCCTGGAGGCATACTGAGGAAGCTTCTTGTTTACCGCTGTAGCGAAAAGGTCCACCTCCGGTGTGCCCCAACATGAGAAAATCCATGAGAGGACCTCCGCCTTCAACTCCCACTCGTAGCTGACCACTGTCCGCCAGCTCAGGGCATCCGCTGTGACATTCAGCTGGCCCGGGATGTGTACTGCAAGCAGCCAGACACCATGAAGCACAGCCCACTCCCATATCTGGATATACAGGTCCACGAGGGGGGGAGACTTTGTTCCCCCTTGCTTGTTGATGTAATACATTGACACCACATTGTCCGTGCGTATGCGGACCACCTTGTTGGCAATGAGCGGTCTGAACGCCTTGAGCGCCAGAAAGATCGCCAGAAGCGCCAAATGATTTATGTGCAGGAGCTTGTCCTGAGGCGACCAGAGGTCCGAGACCTGAAGAAGATCTAACGTTGCACCCCACCCCAGAAGGGAGGAGTCCGTCGTGATCATCACCACTCTCATGGAATCCGGAATCATTATTCGCTTGGAATCCGGATCCACAGCCTGGCGCCAGGAACACCGAAGAGCCATCTGGGTCTGTCTCATCTTGAGGCGAGCAAGAGGAAGAGCCAGCACACACAAGGCCATGAGGCCCAGAATCCTCTGGAACCACCAGGCCGACATGCTCTCCGACTGCGCAAACATCTGACATGTGGCTAACAGATCTATCATTCTGTCCCCGGTCAGGTACACTCTGCAGTCGATCGTGTTCCAGCGAAAACCCAGGAAAATCAGGTCCTGCGAGACCGTCATGAAAGATATCCGCCAGTTCACCGACAGCCCAAGATGGAACAGGAGCTGAAGGAGAGACTGGAGATTGCCCGCTGCTGCCAGCGGACAAGAGCTGCATAAGAGCCAGTCATCCAAATATGGATACACATGGATACCCTGGAGACGAAGATAGGCCGCAATCACCGACATCATCTTCGTGAAGACACGCGGCGCCGAGCTGAGGCCAAAAGGAAGCACTCGAAACTGGAAGTGCTCCTCTCCCAAAGAGAAGCGGCGATATCTCCTGTGTGGATTCCAAATCAGGATATGCATGTACGCATCCTGAAGATCCACAACTCTGAGCCAATCGCCCATTTGCAAGTAGGAGCATATCTGGCTGGGCGTGATCATCTGAATTTCTCTTCGGGTAGGAAAAGATTGAACTGGGAAAGGTCTAGGATGGTGCGCAGGCCAGCCTGGTTGGGTTTGGGCACCGTAAACAGCCGGGAGTAGAAGCCCTCCCCTCGCTCCCCAAGGGGAACAGGTTCCACAGCTCTGAGGTCCAGAAGTTTCTGAACTTTGGCTTTGAGGGAGGGCAAGCCTGACAGCTGAAAAGGAGGGTTGATGGTTGGGGTAGGGGGTAGAGGTAAGCAGAAGCCCGCCCAAGCGACTGACAAGATCCATCTGCCTTCTGTGATGGTCTGCTATGCCTCCTACCGGGGTCTAGTGCGAGCGCGGAAAACACTCATTTAGTAGGTTTATCGGTGGCGGTGCCACCTGAACCTGAGGAGGAGGCTGAAGAGCGGGAGAAAAACCGCGTCCGTTGTTGCCTACGGAGGTTATTCCCCACAGGGTTATCCACTCTGTGAGATTTGCAGTCGAGGAAGCCCCTAAAGCCAGAGGAAGGTCGACTTCGTGACAACGGTCTCTGGGTGTTGAAAGGAGCCTCAACCAGGACAGACAATGACTTAGCTGTCTGAGTGCTACCCTTCGTCTTGGTGAGCTCTACATCTGTTGTAGAATGAAAGAGCTCCTTACCATCGAATGGAAGGTCCAACACCTTGTCCTACATTTCTTTTGAAAATTTAGTGGCATGCAGCCACGCCTGCCGTGAGGTATCAACCCCCAGCATAAGGCCCCGAGCCGAGGTGTCTACGTGATGAGCCGCAGCCTCCAGGAGATCCTGGGCCAAGACCCTGGCGTCGGATAGGCCACCTTTGAAGTCTTCCAGCTTCTCGACCGGGATAAACTCCTCAAACTCCGACAGACCTTTCCACATCCGCATGTTAGCTCCCGCTAAAATCAATTCAGCGTTGGCCTGCCTGAGCTGCAAGGCCGAGTTGGCGAAGATTTTCCTCCCGAGGGAGTCTAGGAGCTTGTCATCCTTTCCCAAAACCTGAGTAGCCATCATGATAGAGGATGCTGCAGGCCTGGACTGCAAAGTGGCCGCAGCCACCACTGTGGAGGAGGCAGACAGACAAGACGACAGGGCCACCTCTTCTGAAGAATGCAACCTGTATCTCGTGTCAAACTTCTTATTGACAAAAAGTCCAGAGTGTGGCTTTTCCCAGACTCTGCGGACCTCGGCCAGAATGTCCTTCTGCAAGAACAGGCCGGTACGCTCCAAGGGAGACAGGGTGAACGCCCCAGAGAGCACGCCCTCCTGCGGAGCAGGTGCCTCAGGCCCCGGGACATCTAAGAAACTCATCATGTCCTGTACCCTGTCATGAAAAGCTCTAATAGAGCGGGGAAGGTCCTCGTTGTCCTGATCGCCTTTGGTGTCATCTGACAGGTCAGGATCCTGCTGAGCCGTGTCAGGCGCTGCCTTGTCCACGGGGGACAATGGGGGCAAAGGCGTAAGAGTTGGGGAAGGCACCGTAGGCAAGGGAGGCGCCGGCGGAACCACCGGAGGAACGGGTGGAGCCGGAGGTGCAGGTGGACATGTCTCCCTGAAAAGCCCTTTGAAATATTCCCTCATGGGATCGGTACGCATAAGCGTTTGAAATTTACCGAAAAAGGCATCCTCCGGGGACTGTTTCGGAACCTGAGGAGGCCTCTCATGAGGTGGACAAATCCAGGACGTAACTGGGAAGGGTGCCACATAGGTCCCTCCACCGACGTATTCACATAAATCAAAGGTGCCGACCCCGCAGGCAACGAAACATTGTGCGGAAGAGGCATCCGGGCGTTCCAATCGTAAACTGGCCGATAAGGATGCGCACAAGGGACTCTATGTTCACCCAAGGGACCAAACCCCACACCTGAGGCCGATGGCGTAGTTGTAGGGGTAGCACCTAAAATGGCCGCCACGGTCGTGGCGGGAACGGGCGCCATTTTGTCCTCATCTGAGGGGAACTGCGGCACGTGAGGAAGTGAGGCAGGGGTCTCCGTCGATGGATCAGGGGTCTTAACTTTAGCCTTAACATAAGGAACCTCGGCAGAGCCGGTACTGTGAGGCCTGGAATGTTTTTGTGACATACCAACCGCCAACTCAGCCTTCGAAGGAAGGACCTCGGCACTGCCGGTAAAAGAAGAACTTTGCTTCTTTGCCCCCTCAACAGGTCTGGTATCACCGCAGGAGCGGGAACGGTGAGAAACAGCCTCACCGAAAAGGCCTTGTCAGGCCTCTCAGAATTGTTGGTAGCTCTAGCCTCTGAACGAGGGACCTCGGACCCAGGTCCGGTAACAGCCTTATCTACGCGGGCCTGGAACATCTGTTCGGTAACAACAAGCCCACCCAAGGCCACGGGGCGCACCCTGGTCTTATTTTTGAGGGAAGCCAACAGAGAGGCCTCAGAGCGAGCTCCGGTACCCCACGACTCAGTAGAACTGGGTCTACAAACAGCCCCCACAGAGGGGCCTCGGAGCGTACTCCGGTATCCACAGGCCCCTTATGGAGACCCTCAGAGAAAACTCTGGTAGAATTATTAGGCCCAACGGGCACCGCAGGGCGAACCCCGGTGACAGAGCGATCAACGCCCCTCCCGGCCCGAGAGGAACCCGGAAAGGTATCCCCCGGCCGGGGTGCTCTGAAAAGTAAAGAATTTACTGTGCGTTTTTTCTTCTCGTTGATGAACGCCTGAAAATGTGAAGGAGGAGTTCGTCGGAACACCTCCTCCCACCGCTCCAACCGACATTGAAGTGCCCGGACCGAAAGGGAGTTGCAGTAAAAACAGGAGTCCCAACGGTGATCCGGACCCAAACACTCTAAGCAAAGAGGATGGGGATCCGCCCTTGCGAAACAACGGTGACACAATGAACAATCTGGAAAGTCTAGTTTGAACGACATAAACAGACTAGTAAACGATCGCTAGCGAGAGCCAGAGAGGCAAAAGGGAAGAAAATCTTCCAAGGATGTAAGTGCGTCCAGTCCCGAACGAGCGGAGAAAAGGACTGATGGGCGATGCGCGGAGCGGAGCCAAGGTGGGCGGTGTTACGGCCGTGTGCCGTGCCACATGCAAGAAAGAGAGGAAGGACACATTTTTGGAAAAATGTGGATGCTTTTTACAAAGTGCTACGGTCTCGTCCCACAGGACGGAGAGATGTCCGATAAGTATGGAGGAAAGGGGACGGGACGTAGCAGTATGCCTCCGCCCCAGAAGATCTGCTCCTTCTCGTGTCTCATCTTGCTCAGAGTATGTCTCAATTTTCTGCCTTTTATCCGTGTGGCGGGAGCTAATGGGTATCCGATGTATGTTACTAAGGTCCAGTGGCTGGCTTTGCATGACCACATTAACGGGACATGTCCAATGTGATATGTAAGTGTTAGCCTCTTTACTCTCAGTCCTCCTCTTCCTTGGCCCAGTGTTTTTGGAAAAGAGCAGTGGGGAGGAATTATCAGAGTTGTAGTGTTCCCTGGTGATTATGGGAACATTGGGTGAAATATTGTGAGGACAGGAAGGTAAATATATGGTTGTGAATAAATGGGTTTTAGCTTCCCATGAGGCTTTCGCCTTCTTCTCTTTAAGGGAAAGGGCTGGGGTAGGATGGGACATCGATTGGACCGTCCCATGAAGACAGGAGGTGTTGATTAGGGATGTCCCATGGGTGTTCCACCCGCAATCCCCAACGATCCCCTGCCCAGGTGATTCTCCCTCGCTTGACCTCCCCCAAGGTCGGGATCCAAACGTGATGGCCCTTCCCTAGCCACCAGAACAAAGGATCCCGGGGAATTTCTAGTAAGAATACCCTCAGGTTTCTGACAGTTGTAAGTGCGTGTGTGTGTGTCATATGGGTGTGTGTGGTATGAGCATGTGTCGGAGAAGCATGTGTCATAGGAGAATGTGTTGTAGATGCATATGTCGTAAGTGCATGTGTTATAGATCCATGTGTTGTAGGTGCACACTCTGTATAGTTCGTTTAAAAAGCACACATTTATGCCATCGCCTTAAAACTCACATTAAAGTCAGACGAGACTTGTCTTTAATGTATGTTTTTATGAGATGTTAATTGTGTAATCAATGAAGGAAGACTGGGTTTGCTCTCACACTGCGCACACAAAATCAAAATAGAAGCATAATTTGCTGATTATATTGAGTGATTTTAATCAACAACGTTGCAGCCTGACACGTGTTTGGAGATCCATTCATTTCATTTAGCAGCGGACGCGCTGCATTGCTCTGATTGACCAAAAACGTTCTCCGTGCAACTGCAAGTTATTGGGAGCCCACGTAATACTATTTAAATCTATTTAAGGTTCAATACCTGCACGAGATTTGCAGATTGACCAAGATTAAGCCTCAGTAGGCATGAAGCTCGAAACACGTGTCAGGCTGCAACGTTGTTGATTAAAATCACTCAATATAATCAGCAAATTATGCTTCTATTTTGATTTTGTGTGCGCAGTGTGAGAGCAAACCCAGTCTTCCTTCATTGTTTACTTTGTGGGTAATTTGGCAGGCTCCCACTATCGCTCTCATCCGCAGCCCACCAGCAAGCACCTGTACTTGCCATCCATGCGCTGTACCCTCCAGGGTTTTTTTCTGCCACTTTTCTTGTTAATTGTGTAATGTATGTATTGTAAAGCGCATACGCTCTGTGGACAGTTGATATTGAAAGTGAACATTTATTCCATCACCTTAAAACTGACATCAAAGTTAGCTGAGACTTGCCTTTGATGTGAGTTTTTAGATGTTACTTGTGTAATGTACGTACTGAAAACCGGTACGCTCTGTGTACAGTTTGTATGAAAAAGGAGCTTTCATTCTGCGTATGCAGCATATATAGATACTTTTCAAATGTTAATATATCAAAATTGGCCTATTCGATTTTCAAAATGTTTCCTCAGTGCCCCAGTTCCAGGTAAAATCTAGGAGCCTGCAAAAATTTAGGAAAATCGGAGTTGCCAATTTTGAGATATTTGGGCCAAAATAATATTTTTTCCCATGGAAAACCCCATGTTAAAAGCTGTTCAAAACACAATAAAAGTAAACCTTTTTTAACCTATGAACCCGTTAATGTAGAAAAAGATTTTTTAGTGTTCGAAAGTTAGTCAGAAAAGTCATTGGGCCTCATTACACGGAAGGCGGTAGCCATGGCGCTATTAGCACCATGGCTACCCCCTTACCGCCGTCGGAGGCCGGGTTCCCGGAATAGGGACTTACCGGCCTACTCTGACCTTTGCGGGACCGGTAAATCCCCAATCCGGGACCATTCCCCATTCCCATTTGAGCCCCCATAGGGCTCAATAGGAATGGGGAAGGAGCAAATAACGGTTCCGCAATTTGCGGTACCGTTATTTGCACTGAAGTCCCTCAGCGGGTCCTGTCCTTAACGTGTGGTCTGACCACACGTTAAGGACGGGACCCGCTGAGGGACCTCGTAGTAGGGCGGTGGGGATTACCAGCACCAGTGCACTTAACTGTGCCGGTAATCACCTACCGCTTTCCGTGTAATGAGGCCCTTTTTCTGAAATGCCATGGAGATTTCGTGTTAACATAAAAGATATCTTGTGCTAGCATGGCGGCATGATATATCTTTGTTACTACTGTATCTGTAACCATTAATCTAAACTCCAAAATCTCACTAACCTTTATAAATTCTCAAATAACGCAATAAGGCTCTTCTTCAAAACCAATGCCGATTGGTAATCCTAACCTGAAATAGTATATTTCCAAGGCGTTCTGACATAATCAGGACATTTAAGATAAAGTATAATGGAAATCTTTTTTTACCACATGCAGCTGAATTGCCTTGCATTAATCCAACTATTATGGCAATTTCACTTAATTTATCCTTACAATGACTTAGTTAACATTCGTAATGAGATGACAGAATCTCTTTTTCATTCTGGATTATAGGAGAAACCAAGCTTGTGCCAGGATTTTAGGGTTAGTAGCAAAGACAGAGACATCTTTATTGTTTTGCAAAACAAGTCTACAGCACTATATGTTCACTCAATCAGAATAATCCACAACATCCTACTCCAGCCACCAGACCTCCAACTATATAGGTCATGACCCAGGACCAAAACAAAACTAGCACCGCTCCTTTTAGAATCGAAACACATTGTCCAGTCTCTCTGAGGAGCTTTCCATCTCCTGGCCAGTGCATTCTGGATAAGCTCATAAATCCATTGTTGATGCAGATGTCTTCATTGTCTCAATAACATGGCTCAAATATCTATGGAAGAAACAAACAGAATCGCCATGTTCCATCACATGTCCTTCAGGTACAGCATTACTCCTCAAAAACTGGTGACGTCATCTATCCTTGATACAGTTTTCGTGCTGAGTACATATGAAATAATAAACTAAGACCCCCAAATTATGGACAATGCATAAGCATTTCTTTAAAAAAATGTTTTTGGATCTTCCTAAACTGAAAAAGTATGCAATATTTAATATCACTAAATTTACCGTAGCACAGTCATTATCAAAACTTCTGTACAGTATATTAATTAAGTGCCAAGAATGAGTATGCTCGTCCATTTTTGCATAGACTTGCATAATAGCCTGGCATTTAAGGGGTGAAGGAATACTGGTGTTATTACTTCATTATGAATTACAAAAAGCCAAATATAATTTACTTCTTGTGTTTGCAATGTTTGTATCATTATTATACTTATTCCTATTAAAAACTCTCATTGGAACATGTTCATATATTATGAACAGTTTAATTAAACATGCTTTGTTGTTCATACAGGCTAACTGTGCATCACAATTGTGTTATGCATATAACCAAGCTCTTGTAGTTTCCCTCTCCTTCTGGAAACAGAATAAGTCAAGTTGCAAATTCATCCCTTTCGTACAAAGGGCATCCAATTTCTTAATACCAAGGAATAGTGTAAGGAGGCGAGCAATGTGACAGAAGGTGAGTTGTGTAATGGGGTACCCTGCCTGGTTCTTGCAGTCAAATTAACAAAAAACACAAACACACCAATCAAAAACACTATAACCCACCCCTCGAATAGAAGATAGAGAAAGTCTTTGTAATAAAAGAGGGCACTCTAGATATGTATCCAGGGGTGCACATGCAATCATTTTAACAGAAAAGTCAATTTTACTAACGATGTCTTTAAAAAGAAAGAAAGTCGGGTCTTACTAGTCACCAGGGTACTTTAAGGCAGGCCAGGAGACCTGAACCAATTCAAATTCCTTATGGGGTTGTTCTCGGGGCTCGACAGCAGTTGGGTCAAGTCGGCATCAAGATGTTTTGAGTCAGTTATTCACAATGGATTTAGCATCTAGGCAGTCATGGTGGCTTTTGATGGTGCAGCTATATGCTGCGGTGGTCCAGTGGAAGTGATAGGCACAAATTGGGTGAAGACTAGTCAAGCGAGTTGGCATCTCAAATTGGTTGTGATGGCTGGGAGAGGTCCAACAATGCAACGAGTTTCTCCAGTGGCAATGGGCTCAAAAATGGCTGGAGTGCAGTCAGGCTATTGTTTGAGTCAGCAGCTTGATGCCTCAACAACGTCAAAGGCTGTTCAGGAGGCTTTCAGTGACTTGAAACGGAGTCAATCTGGCTTGAAAACTAACTGCAGTGGGCAAACAGTGTCTTAAATTGGTTATTGACTTCTCGTTGCTGGGAGAAAGGCCTGCCCAGGGTATCCAGGCACAAGGTGGACCGCTGTTCTGCATCTCCCAACCTGGACAGTTTCTAGAGAGCACCTGCAGAGACTGTCACCTCCAGTGAGCAGGTTTCTTTTCACAAGGGGTCTCAGCTTGTAGTAGATTTTTCCCAGCCGCCAGATCACTCCAGTTGTTCCTCTGGAATGGTTTGCTTCTTTCTTAGAAATCTTTGTCTTCACCTCTATGGAGGAGGGTCTTGTGGCAGACTGTACCCTCACCAAATTCTCTGGGGAAATCCGTCTTTTTCAGGAGTCCAAAGATGATTGAAAAGAGGCGTGGTCTGGCACCTTTAATAGGCAATCTGACACAGCAGATTCCTACACCTCTCAGCCTTCTGAAAGGTCTCTGGTCCAGGCTTCTGTGTTCTGACTCGTTTGCCTTGTGATGTCAGTCCCAGAGTGCTTTGTCTGCAGAAATTGGGAAGAGGCTGCAGGCAGTGTGGGGGGTTTCTTCGGCTGGGTCCAAATGGTTGTTTTGGGTGAAACCTTGTCTTAGATGATGATATGCATAAGGCCATGCCAGTGAGTCACTAGCAGCCAAGCTGACAATAATATGACACCAATATTTTTCGGTAAGCATAACTGTAGATTCACAGAGACCACCACATCAAAGCCAGTCATGATTTCTATTTAGAATTTCATCTGCCACCATGGTCTGGGAGCGCCCAATTCCAGAATGTTGGATCAGGGACAGCTGTGGTTAAAAGCAGACAACTGGCTGCTGGAACTTTGGATTCCGTCCACCAGACTGTTGGTAGGAATGCACATGTCTCTTAGTAACTGTCATGTTGTCAAACTACAGAGGGGTCCGTAGACAGGCTCAGCAGAGTTGCATGTTTGCACTGTCATTTCCAGCATGGAGCATTATGAAAGTAGGGTCTGATTAGCAGACCTTGCTTTCAGAGACAGATTTGTTCACATCGATTTATTTTGAAAATCAAAAAGCTCGGCCTATTCTGCCCTCACAGGTGGCATTCTGGTATTCTATCACACGCATGCCTATCACACGCATGCCCTTTAAGGATTATAAACAACTAAGAGATTTAGTGCAAACAACAATTGTATCAAATGCCAGGTTTAGGAACCAATGGCATTGAAAGCAAAGTATGTTTCAAGAGCTGAGTTGAAATTTAGCAATGCTGTGTATATTGAAAATAATGTGGCGAAGGGAAATTAACAACCAAGAGCGTCTCTTTCCCTGAGTCTGCACTGGATACAGTGTTGCCAGCCGGCATTTTAATGGCAAAGCATTCAACATGAGGGAGCAGAGTGCTACAAATCATTGGGGGTCATTACGACCCTGGCGGTAGGGGGTTAAAGGGGCCGGTAGAGATGCCGGCCCCATTAAACCCCTACTGCATCATTACTGGTCCCGCGAGCAGACCAGGATGCAAACCGTTGTTGGAATCTTCCCCATTCCCATTCCCATTGAGCCCTATGGGGGCTCGAATGTTGTTAGCATGCTCCCCATTCCCATTGAGCCCTATGGGGGCTCGAATGGGAATGGGGATGCACCGGGTCCAGGTTCCCTGAATGGGGAAATATCGGGCCCTCCAAGGTCGGAATGGCCCGGTATTTCCCCATTCAGGGAACCCGGACCCGGTACCCGGAATGGGGGTAGCCATGCTGCAAATAGCGGCATGGCTATTTCCAATGTCGTAATGAGGCCCATTGTCTCTCAGCCAGGACTTCACTTAGCAAGGTTGCAATGTGCCAAATAAAACAACAAACAGCAGTTCTCTTACTCTTTGAAGCATTGCAGACACACAGGAAGCTTTTCTAGGCCCTTAAGCACACTCTGTGAACACAGCGGGGCTAATGGTTTCTCAAGCAGTGCTCTTTGCTCAAACAAATGATACAAAGGATTCCAATACGGCGGCCAATCCAGATATAGTTATGAGACAATCGCAAGAGGCCAACCTGGTGCAGGTGAGGTTACAAACCACAACCTATCATAGCCCTGCCTCAATTACCCAACTTAGGTGCAAACCGCAAGAACCCGTAGGTTGCAGGCAAGCCCCTATATAAATCAGGGTTTTCCAGCAGTTAGTGTGAGTTTCTGGAGTAGGTAGATGTAGCAGGCAATTGGAGTGTGTTGGGAGGTCATCCCAGAAGTGTTAAGAGGAACGAGTGGGTGGAAGAGTTTGAGGAGGTGGTGACAACAGATGACGGAGAGGTGTAGGAGAAGTCCAATTTAAATAGAGGAGTGAAGGAGGTGGTTAGACAGTGCCAGGCGGTCCCGAAGGCCTTGTTCAAGCCCTGATAGTTGAGGGTAGGAGGTGGTATGAGGGCAAGGCGAGCAGAACAGACATGAGACACATCCAGGAGAATTTGTTACAGAAACGGTCAGCAGAGGTGAGCATAACAACTGCTGTCTCCAACTCAGTCCCACGGTGAAGCTCCAACTGTGTCTACTGCTGGTCCAAGAAATGAAGAGAAAGCCTGGGAGTTCCCCAGGTTACGAGTATCACCAAGGATTTGGGGATGCCTTGCCTGCAATGGTCAGGAAGGAGGGTATGGGGCTGAAAGCCCTACAGCCGACTTGCGGGGCTTTCTAAAGGCTGAATGTGTTCAGGAATCCCAGAGAAGCGTGACATTCCCCTGGAGGATGGGACGTTATCACTCCTAGTGTGAGATTCCCTTTTCTTGGCTTTGAACTTGGGGCATTGCTAATCTGTTTATCCTGTTTGGTGTATATAAAACCAGTTTGTCAGTGTCGAGTCGTTTGTGCATTCCACAAGGCCTATAAGTGACAGTTGGCAAAAAAAGCTTTGTGCTTGCCCAGGATGGCCCCTGAAAAGTTTTAAAATGGGCCTGGCCTGTCTTTGCCGTAATTGCGCTAATACCAGATTAGATAAGAAGTACAGGAATCCGTGTGGCTGCCAGATTCTGCAAGGTGTGCTGTAATAACCGGCTGTCTAGTTCAGATTAGACGTGCGTGATCCCTCCTTTGAAACGTGCTTCTGTATGACTGGAGCTAGGAATTTGATGAACATGCTGGGCGTGGCCTTGAGCCTTGAAGACAATACCTTGAACTGTGGTGTGGTTTCCTGTGTGTAAGACCCCTCAGGTATTTGTCGTGACACTGAGTCCTGGGAATGTGAAAGTGCACACCCTGAAACTCTTTTGCTGACATTACATCTCCTTCCTGCAGCAGAGAATTGTTTTTGCAGTGCAAGCCTTCAGAAACCCTGGGGCCTGATTCATGGAACTTTTAGCGCGGTGCACTGCACTGCAAAAGTACACTTTGCACCGCTCTATGAATCAAGGTGTTTGATGGCAGTGAAAACTGACTTTGCACTCTGCTGAAAGTTCCATGAATCAGGCCCTTGATTTGTAAACACACGCGCGTAAGGGTGAAACATCCTGAGTAGGATGCAAACCCAGGAGCATCATGGGAGTACACTCCCTGATATAGCTAAGAGTCAGGAAAACACTTCAGCCTGACCATATATCCCTTAACCTGATCTTACTCCTCTGCATCTGGCATGTTGTGTTTTTTTGTTGCCTTTGTCATGTGAGCGCCTTGAGGCCATGGGCGTATGGCGCTATATAAAAATTGAATAGATAGATAAATAAAACTTCACATGGCCACTTTGAAACTAAAAGACATACCCCCTATTTTAGAAGGAAAGAAATGCTCTTTGACCCAACCAATAAAAGTATGAAATGTTTGGGGAGCAGCATCAGACTGCGCATAGCATGCCACTGTGGCTTCCTAGCCCTTTGTGGGTGCTAACCTTTTACATTTGTTGGAAGACGAGCAGCAATATCTTCCGGATTGGGCTTCCATAGTTTAAGAGCAAAGCAACAATGCTAATTGGCTAATGTAAGGGTAAAGCCCCCTACCAAAGTGGTTTGGCCATCCGTCTTCTCCCGAGTGCTTACTCCAGTGATGTAGACAGGCTGCGGCCTGAGGGGCAAGGCCTGCTCTCTAATAGCTAGCGCCCTGTCGATGACATTAAATACAGGGGGCGGAAGGGTGTGCAGTAGGATGATGCACTGTTCATGAGTGAACTGGAATACTGAGGCAGTGCCCTCATAAGGAAACACAGTTAAAACCCTAGGAGGACCCTCTCACCTTGAGTCCTGATACAAAGACGTCAGTGCACATTTTTTATAGAATAGTGCCCTGCGGAGACGCTGAGCGTAATGTCTCACTGTTGTTGATAACTAAGATCTGAATTGATCAATCAATCCTGTAATGCATTCTGTGATCAACATAGGACAGAGTTTGTGCAGTCACTGTCGCACAACCTAAGACATATGTTCACCTTTCTTTCGGGAATATATTGATTGCAATAACCACATTTGAAATTCATGTTGACCAGTTCAGTGTGACAATGGCTCAGAAGATAGCTCAGTGTGTAAAGCACTTGTTACTGTGTTCATATGCCAGATCACAGTTCCAGATCACGGTAGGCTAGAGAGGGTGATAATCCTGAGTTTATAAAGTTTGGTGATAGTTACACCTACTATTACTGTTGCCAACCCCTACTGTCACTAATACTGCTACAAAACAGCGCACCTGCACCACAAAACTGTAGCTATAAAAACGAACAAAGCATCAGTATGGTGCAGGTCAAGAGCTTGGTCCGCCAAATAAGGTTTGTAAAAACTGATAGTTACACCAATAAAGAGCATATTTCCTTAGCCCACAGGGATGATTAGATATCCAAATTAGACACAATGTGGGCAAAGTAACGAGGTCCATATCCCTGCTTTGCCTTCGGACGATATTGTGATCCTGATCAGATACTCTCATCAAACTGCATGGTAGTATGTTGTCTTCTGTGAAAAGGTTTGCCTTCTCATTTTCTGATGGCATTGATGAGCCCATGGCCCGCTCTTTCTTTTCATGTAGGTGATTGTAGCAGAAAGACAGTGAAGAGCAGGCCAAATGTCACAGCCTTATTTTAAGGTCTGTTAATTTGACACTTAACCATTTTCTTTTTTTCCACAATATCAAATGTTATTTTACATATCATGAATAAAAAACTGCAAGACTGTCTCAATGCCTATAGGCAGGTGAACCTACCACAAAAGTTATTTTTCTAGATGTATGTATTTACACCTTTTTAATACAGTAGATAGCTAAAATGAGATTTTTTCTTCTTACATCAATTGGTATTCGGATACTTGTAGGCTTCCATGTATAAATAAGCTACAATCATTCCTCCTTTCTCATGGCATGCTTCTACATGGATTTTAAAAATATTGCCATTTTGGTATAGCATGTGATTTTTGTACTTTCCAAGTCTGGTCTAAAATACAGAGCATTATTTTACTTCATGAAAGTCAAACATTCACAAATAATTGCACCTTGCTGCATGACAAGAATTGGGAAACTGTACATTCAAATGCCAAAATTGTACACTGGGCTAAACGTGTGTGATCCTGGGCAACTAATTTAATCTCTGTGCCTAGCAAGTCAAAATTGACAGTCCTTAAAATGTCAACATTATTTGCTCCTAAAAGTAGTTTAGTTCTCAGTGCCTGCGCTTCAAAGAATCCACACTCATGGTTTAAATGATTGTGTCATTGCTTCATATATAATATTAGTGACCAATGCTTTATTGCACGACACAATTTGTTTCTTGGCACACTCATGTGAACATCACTTACAAAACATGGCCTCTTCTAATCTCAGTCTATGTCTATGAAAATGTACACCTTCCTGGCAACATCTTACATGTAGCCTCGATTTATGCAGTGGTATGTTGTTTCTTCCAATCTGTCTCCTTCGTCCAGGCTTCAGTAGTTTTACAATCTGTGAGGATATTTGAATGTGTGTGCCTATGCTGGGGTATGTGTACCTTTGTCATACAGATACTGATCTGTGTCCTGCGTATATATACCACCCTGTATACTTTCATTGTGGCTGCCATTGATAAGATTCTGTCTTGTGCCTATGCTAGAACAAAAGTACCCTTATAGTGGACAGCTAATGTGGACCTTAAATTGTTGTTTGTTTCCAGCATGGATGAAGTGGGTAAGGGAACTTGGGGAGGGGGGAGTGGTGGGGGGGAGGGAGGGTTCCCATGACTATTTTAATCTCTATCCCGGTAACATCAAGCTATGGGTTGTGTTCACTTTGAAGGGTTGAGGGTGGGTGTAACCAGTGTCTTGAGGTCACTTTATTTTTTTGTTTCAGGGTCCCCAAAGTTGTCTGCACCCCAGTAACCAGAATTATATAAAATAAAATCATTTTATCGATTTCTATGCCTTCCATGGATGCAAATGGAGCCTGGGCTCAGGAGTAATCACACAACCTGATGGGAAGTATTTCCCTTCTATGACTGCAGGATGTTGTATGTTCATGCTACAATGTACTAGTGTGCACAGGAGCATTGTCATAATACTAAAGGCTCTTTCCCACATGCAGTCCTCTACCATAAATAAAAGCATCTGGAACCTCTGAAGGACCCTGATGCTAAGCAAACACAAACAAAGCCCAGTGATATCTGTGATATTACAAGTACTGATCCAAACAGAAGACTTTGACAAGCCATTTGTTACAACGGATTAATCATCTTTGCTTACTGATTTACAAATGTTTTTCATGGCACCAAGATATTTGCATATGTCAACAGATGACTACAAGTAGGTGACTATTAAGCAATCTCTTCTGGGGTGTGTGTAAGTCTGAAAGAAGTGCAGCCATATGTATTGTTGCTGTCAGAGATCTCAATTTGCACTTTGTCAGGTGTGCCACGAGATATTATGCAGCACAAGCAAGTCGGTGACCTATTTGCCCTGCAATGAAGGTGTCACAAAATAAAACACGTTTTATTATTCCACATAATTATTTTGAAGAGGCCGCCAACCCGTCTCACACCCAGCCTCAACCAGCACCCCTTTTACCAATAGACCAGGAACCAGGTTGGTGTATTGTAAATTAATCATTTATTTATTTATTATTTTAATATTCAATCAGAAGCAAAATATGACAGCAACCACTGATGTTGTGGCAACACAATGCACAGGCTTCTAGAACATAACCAGGTTACCAGAGACTTCAATGCCACACCGATTTTGTGTTATGAAAAGAAATGCCAAATAATTTCCCTCAACTGATTGCAGAAAGGTTAAGCGATCCCCCCTGTGACAATGGAAAACTGGGTTTTTCAATGATTCACTACTACTACCATGGGACAGCACACAAGGGAGCTTCGGGCTGCTTACCTTTGAGAACAAATAGGGCTTCAAAACAGACTAGCTAACACACATAGCTCAATCTGTCTTTCTGCCACCTTTCTGCTCACAATCTATCCCACTGTTTTGTGGAGTCCCACAGGGTTCCGCCATGTGGCCTATACTGTTTAACATTTATGTACACCCACTCTTGCTTCTTATTCTGTCACATGGCTTCCAGTTCTATTTCTACGCGGACGAGACACTGATCCTGGTTTGCCTTGATTTCTCGCGCCCTGAAACTGCTTCCCAACTTAGAAGCTGTCTAGAGAATCTGGGCACCTGAATGGCTCATAACTCGCTGAAACTCAATGGCAGCAAGACTGAGGTCCTTGTGGTAGGGACGACAGGTCCACTCTCCTTTTGCACTCCTGAGTATTGTCCGGTCTCTCTTGGCCCGTTCCCTCTTCCATCCCTCTTGGTGAGAATTTTGGGGGGTGAGGTTCTCGGCTACTCTATCTATGGCGAAGCAGGTTGGTGCAGTCTGCAAATCTGGCCATTTCAAGTTGCACACCCTCAGGAAGGTTCTCCCTTTTATTCCCTGTAATCCCCATGACCCTGTGCTATCTGCACTTGTTTGTAGTACAGCCGATTATTGCCATTCATTGTACTATGGCCAACCACGTTATCTGGTAAATCGCATTCATTTGCTCCAGAATGCGGCGGCCAGAGTTATCTTGCGCCCCCCTCCACGAGCACATACGTCACCACTGTTGATACAGTTGTACTGGCTTCCGATTGAGAAACAGATTTTGTTTAAATCAATGTGCCTGGTAAAGCAAACTTTTTACAAATCAGGAGCTGAGTACCTCCAGGAAAAATATGTGTCCACTATGTTTCTTCTCGTCCCCTCCATTCTCAGAATGCTCTCTTGCTTTTAGTTCCTCGTGTTTGACGGTCACGGACCGGTGGGTGTGCCTTTTGTGTGGTGGCTGCGAGGGAGTGGAATTAGCTGCCCTGAGCTCTGCGGGCTACTACTAACCATCTGGCTTTTCGGAGGTCCTTGAAGACCCTCCTTTTTTAGGCTCTACTCTGCTCAATCACTTCCTCACCTTGACTGTTTAGCGCCAAGGTGCCCTTGGGCATATGTGCGCTGTAGAAATACATATAACATAACATAACATTGGAAATCCGATTTTTACGCAGGCAGCACATGAGAAAGAAAAATCTAAAAAGGGATATAATTCGAATCCGTCATCAGGGTATGATAGAGAAGGAAAGATAGAGTAGGGAAAACGATTTTTCAAAGGTAAAAAGAAAGATTTGGAAAAACGGAAATGCAAGTCCCACTAAATTTAGCTGGCGCTGGAACTGACAGGCAACCTCAAAACCATGAGAAACAAAAGGAAGGCAATACCAAATCCGAGCTCAGAACATGATAGAGGAAGGGGGATACTCTGGGAAAATCACTGTTTAAAGGATGAAAAGAAATATTTGGAAAACCGAAATTGGGAATCCCACTAAATTTGGCTGGGGCTGGAAATGACACTCACGCGTTCAACAATGAGAAAGGCACATAGGAACCACGGTTTTTAGTGAAAATGACAGGGTCAATTCACAGGTATGTTTCAGGCAAAGAGATTCTCACAGTGCGGACAACAGTTTGGGTTTAATATGACAGATGCAAAGGGGATTTGTTTTTAAACACACAATTTAACACATGGACAAATTCGGTTTTAGCTCGTAAAGGGAATAATTAATGACTATGGGCCTCATTACGACCCTGGCGGTAAGTGAAAAACGATGGCGGTAAATGGTTACCGCCATCGTTTTCCGCCAGGTCCGATCATGACTCCTGACCGTAAACTACGATGCCAATAGCGGCATCGTAGTTAACGCTGCCGCTAACTGCGCTAAGGGTGCGCGCACGCGACCGCCCACACCGTACTTAGCGCCATGGCGGAAAGGTACGCAAATGCCGACCCAAGCGGACATGCACCTAACGCCATCACCGAGGCCGCTAAGTACCTTACCGCCATGGTGCAAATAACGCCATCGCGAACCAACCGTAAAGGGCCAATTCAAGTGAATGCAGCTGCCACAGGTGCACAGAAACAGCACAGGTGAAGGCAATACAGACTCAGGGGAGTACAAAAAGAGCACACCCCACCCCTACCCACACCCAGTCACACTCCACAATGATGGCAATACGACTAGCAATGTTGGGGCTGGAGGACCTGATAGCAATGCATGTGCTACTACAACAGCAACAACAACAACAACAGGCAGCACAGAGGAGATGCAGGAGGAGAAGGAGGGCAAGGCAGGCCCAGCAAGCCCCACCAGCACAGCCAGTGCCACCACGCAGGCAGCCCCCAATCCCACGCATCAGAGCCAATCCAAACAACCTCACTGCTGAGCAGATCCACACCCTCTACCGTTTGGACCGGGACACCATCACCGCCATCGTAGACATGACACACGACGACATCGTCAGCATGATAGAAAGTCCAACCGCCATCCCCCCCCTACTGAAGGTAGTGGCTGTACTCCACTTCCTGGCCACAGGCACCTACCAGCACACAGTGGGGCACCTGCATGGCATTTCACAACCATTATTCTCACGAACACTCATCCAAGTGCTCGATGCCCTCCTCAAGCACACAGACGACCACATCTCATTACCACGGACTGCCCAGGAGATTGCAAACACCAAAGTGGGTTTCCATGCACTAGCCAGCATACCCGGTTGCATTGGTGCCATCGACTGCACCCATGTGGAATTGGTGGTTCCACGTGCCATGGAGGTACCGTACCGCAACCGGAAACAGTTCCACTCTATCAACGTGCAAATGGTCTGTGACTCCAACAAGATCATCACACATTGTTGTGCCCGATTCCCCGGATCAACCCATGATTCAATGGTCCTGAGGAACTCCACAATACCACGCTACATGGAGCGACATGCAGGCCCAAGATCCTGGCTACTCGGTGAGTGCAATGTCATGGAAGTGGGCATGGGAATGACGTACCAGTGCATACTCCACCTGGCAGAAAGGGGGGGGGGAAGATGCATACTCCACCTGGCAGAAAGGGGGGGGGGGAAGATGCATACTCCACCTGGCAGAAAGGGGGGGGGGAAGATGCATACTCCACCTGGCAGAAAGGGGGGGGGGGAAGATGCATACTCCACCTGGCAGAAAGGGGGGGGGGGAAGATGCATACTCCACCTGGCAGAAAGGGGGGGGGGAAGATGCATACTCCACCTGGCTGTGAGTAACACAGAGAACGGATACAGAGGAAGGGCACTCACAATGCACAAAACCCCTCTGCATACATAGGGTGATGGCATGCAAAACAGGCCATGGCAGCAATGAGCATATACTGGTTGCATAGTGTGAATCAATTAGTGCATGTAGAAGTGAGCCAAGGTAACAGTTCCATGCCAGCCATGGTGGAACATCATGTTCCTGATCAGACAACATGACTGACACATACATTCTCGCCTACATACAGGTGATGCAGCCTATCCCCTGAAGAGGTGGCTCCTCACGCCAGTCCGGAACCCGCAGAACCAGCACGAGGAGGACTTCAACCGTGCACATACACGTACTCGTGTGGTCATAGAGCAGACATTCGGCCTCCTGAAGGCACGGTTCCGAAGCCTCAGCAGGTCTGTTGGGGCACTCCTGTATGGCCATGAGAAGGTGGCAAAGATCATCATGGCATGTGTCATGCTGCACAATATGTGCGTCAGACGGAATGTGCCCCTGCCCCCTGACGCAGAACTGCAACCACCTGACGATGAGGATGAGGAGGGTGCAGATGGGGCGCCACCACATGGAGGAGGCGATGCACAGGAGGGGCGTGCCATGCGCCAAAGTATCATCGACCACTGCTTCTAGCACACACGGCTGGTGTTTATCGCATGGAGACTGCACTTGGGGCACTGTGTGTCTCTGGGACATGCACACTGTGGACTGTACACCAATAAAGCACACATACGCAATGAAAATGTCCACACATTTCTTTTTTTGAAAGAAAAAAGTGTATTGGAACTATGAACTGTCGTGTCACACCCCCTCCCACCTCCCCCCTGCACACCCCAACACACCCCTCCCACCTCCCACCTCCCCCTGCACACCCCAACACACCCCCTCCCACCTCCCACCTCCCCCCTGCCCACCCCAACACACCCCCTCCCACCTCCCACCTCCCCCCTGCACACCCCAACACACCCCCTCCCACCTCCCACCTCCCCCCTGCACACCCCAACACACCCCCTCCCACCTCCCACCTCCCCCCTGCACACCCCAACACACCCCATGTAGCTGTCAACAGATGCCTGTGACAGTGTCCACAGGCCGTCACAAGCCCCCTCTCCCAGCCCCCGGGGCACCCCTGGCTGTGGAGCGCAGGTTGCGTCCGGAACGGCGCACGGGGCTGCTCTGCGCAGAACTGGCAGTGGAGGATGTCCCTGGCTGCCCCTGTGCATGCAGCTCCTGTACTGTGTGGGTGAGGTCAGTGACCGCACGACGCAAGCCCGCAAGTTCGGCACAGATGTCCCTGGACATGGCCTGCATGGCATCCCTCAGGGTGGCAGTGCTCTGCGCCACTTCCGCCCTTAGTGTCTCCGTGGCCTGTTCAATGCTGAACCTAGCCCCCACACATTCCGCGGCATGCTCATCCAGCATTGCGGACAGTTGATGCTGCCGCTGAGTGATGTCCTCGAGGGACGGCTGGCCGTGCTGGCCCATGGCCAGTGCAGGTGGAGTGATGGAGGGGCTGGTCCCCTCCTGTGGAGTGTGGACAGGGCATGGGGTGGAAGGCCACTCCTCTGCCTCAGTGTGCCCCTGTGTGTCGCCCTCATGGGGGCTGGCGTCTGAGAAACAGGGGGAATGTAGTTGGTCAGTGGGGCTTCTGACCTCCTGCTCCATGTCCGAGTCAGAACATGCAGCTGTTGCAGCTGTCTCCCCGATGTTGCTGCTGGCCGCTGACCCCCTGCCTTCTGTGGCAGGCAATGTCGGTGGAGGTGGAGCAGCTGCTGCTGGCCTGCTGCCAACAGGGGTGCTTGCCGGTGGGACCTCCGGTATGCCCGCAGTGGGACCTGCTTGTCGTGGGGTCTGCCTCACTGCAGCTGAGGTTGAGGGTGCAGGGAGGTTGTTGTTGGACTTCGCTCTCTTCGGCGCAGGGGTGTCCTGGTCCTCTGGGTGTGATTCTGTGCCTGTGGTGGAGCAAAGGTGGGAGGGCGTTATTGATGGGTCTACGGACTTTTGAATGACAATGGTTGACATTATTTTGGCCAGTGGATGAGGCAGATTTCAGGCAGTGCCATGCAGGTTGTCTCCTTTTGGTGTGGTATGTGGATGCAGGTATGCGGGTGCCAGCAGTGTATGCAGGGTGGTGCTCGCATGTGGCTATGGGCAGTATTGATTTGTGTTGCATTTACACTCTAGGGCAACCTTGTGCTACACATGATTGGACTGCTGTGACTATGGCATGTCTTGTATGAGGCACCTACCTTCATCGCCTGATGTCGGGGCTCCCCTTTCCATCCCTCCAACGCCTTCGATGGATTCCATGCCGATGGTGGTAGCACAGATCTCCTCCCACGGTTGGAGTTTCAGGGGGGATTCCGACCCTCCACCGGTTCCCTGGGCAAGGTTGCGGTTTGCCGAGATGACGGCTCTGACCCGTATGCGCAGGTCATCCCAGCGCTTCCGGCACTGCTGTGGGGTGCGGGGTACGGTCCCCACCGCGCTGACGCGCTCAGCCACCAGGGCCCAGATGGCCTTCTTCTTCCCGATTGCTGTCCTGGTCATTTCAGGGGAGAAAACAACACCTGCGTTGTCCTGCAGGGTCTCCGCTAGCATGCAGAGTTCCTCCCGGCTGAATCGCTCCTGGCGCTGGCGGTCACATGCCTTTTTCACGGATTTTGGCATTTTCGGGAACTTGGATGGGTAGGTGTTTGGTTGGGACAGGTGTCAGGGTTGGGTCTGGTGTTGTTTGGTAGGATGGCGATGGATTGTGTTTTTAAAGATGGCCGACGGGCTGCTTCCCGTTCCGGCGCGATGACGCTATTTCCGGTTTGGCCTTTTACGGCCGCCGCTAATTACGGTGGCCGTAAATTACGGTGGCCGCTACTTACGCTGGCGGAAGGGCACCTTGCTCGCTTAGCGATGCCGGTAGGGGCCTTTTCCGCCATGGCGTTAATTGCATTACCGCCATGGCGTAATGCTCGTGCGCGATGGGTCGTGATGTGGCGCTCTTTACGCCATCGTCCCACGGCGTAAACGCTCATTACGCCATGGCGGTAATGACGGGCGATTACCGCCAGGGTCGTAATGAGGCCCTATAACAATTAAATAACAACACTGGGCACAAGATTGTTGATTTCGAATTGCAACAATCTTGATCCATGAATTTCAATGGGGGAATTAATTGATTTACTAAGCAAAAGACTAGGGAAATAACTTACCTAACTATGCAAACAAACAAAGGACTTTTCAGGGGAAAGAGAACTATAGTCAACAGATACACAAGGGGTGATGATTTTGTTCTATAGAAAAAATGATTTAAACGCACAGAGGAACACAGTATTTGTCAAAGGGGGAGTTACCAAATTGCACAGACAAATAAAATACTTTTCAATAGAAAAATGACTAAATTTCACAAACAGATAGCATAGAGGAGTTTTCCTGATGGGGACACTCAAGGGTATTACTTAAACAAATAGGACTTGTTTAATCTATGGCTGTGTAGATCTATACTTACAGAAGAAGTGGATTCAATAGTCATCAATGGTGCCAGGGCTCCACTGCCAGGACCATCAAAGGGGTCAATCAAGGCCTCACTCTGTTCTCCCAATCAGCTACTACTCCCTGCTTCCCTTCAAGATCAGGCCCACATTTCTGCAAGTATAGCTCCAGAGTTTCAGTCAGCTGCACACCTCGATTCTTTTGTAGAGAGAAGCACTCAGTTTAGGAGGAGTAACCTATTTTCAAGCCAAATGACATCACTGCTCTGTCATCCTCCTCGCACAACTGATTGGGCAGTGGTTAAGGGTTCCCTCCCTCTCTGTCATCCGGTAGGCTAAGAGAAAGTAGGTGTGATTTGAGCAGTCAGGGGAGGATATCCCATCAATCATATGACACAGGCAGGGAGTTGGATATGGCTTTTGTACCTGGAAACCTCACATTTTAATAAATACCTTTTCTCATCATGGTATGTCACATATGGCAGCATTTCTAGATAATATATTTTTCAGGCAGTCGCCTAAACTTTGTCTGATGACCGTGGGACCTACTGGTTTTCTGCCCAAACCATGTTACTGAAAATTCAGGCATTTGATGGGCAGAACACCTAGCACCTGTTACACATGTTCTCATATTTTTATGATCGTCATATTTACACAGAGATCGTAATCAATTATAACTTTTGCTAAGCTGGGATCACCAAAATCGTTTTCAGTTGATCAGATGCAGCTTGCAGACAGCTTTCCATAAATCCACACATGTATATTCTGAGATGGATTTTTCTGCAGTGCCAATTTGCACACCAATGTACACACAGGACGCTGCCATTTTTTGCCAAGGTGGTCTCAGCCTTTCCAGATCTTTCTCAAAAGAATCATGAGGTCTTCCCCTCATGTGTGGCAGGGAACATTTTCAGGGCTCACTAGGCTTAGATGTCTAAATTGGCTCCTTCGTGTTTGGGCAAAGGCCTCATTTTGCATGTACTCATGCGCAGGCCTGTAGTTAGGGCATTTTAGGGCTATTTCACTGCACAGCTGTGACATAATAAACTAATTATGGTTTCAGGCGCACTTCATATTGCATTCTGGTACATGTAGTCCTGCATTTAGAAGTTGCACAGGTATACACAATGTTGGAATTGAAATGATATTATGCCTCCAATCGCAGTAATTGAATGTGTGTTGGCCTATGCCAAGTTGTCTAAAATATCATGTAAAAAGACTCCGCGGCAAGGTCTTGACCTTAACGAAAAATTGTGTAAGTCGCCATCTTGGATTTAGCCGCCATTTTAGGTTCTCTTGTAATGTGGAAGTCACCCTGAACATCAAAATGGAGGCCAAATGACATTCTGAGTGAGATTCTAGCCGTTGTGACCTCTGCACACATGAATAAGTAATATGCCTGCAGGCCACTTGTCGGGGTCGCGAACTGAGACCTTGTCCTATCCCTGACCTATGTGTAAATAAACAACTGTATCAGCGGAACTGATCAAAATGCATACATTATGGGATTGACCTGGCAAGGAACCCTAGGCCTGGTCCCAAGAATGGTTAACCCGTGAGGGGGTTGGCCAGGGCGGAATAAAGAATATAAAAGCCCAAGTATTCCAATGTACGCTCTCTCTCTACTAATGCATCGAACCTTCGTTGAAGTTCGTTACGTTACTCTGAGAGCCGAATAGCTATTCGTTTGTCAATTGACTTTTTGGTAACTGTTGTAGCTTTTAAATAAAGCACTTTGTATGTCCTTTGTAACCTGTGTTGTTGTGTTTCCTTTGGGCTTCCCAGCCTCATATCGATTTCTTTGTTTTCACAGTTGGCGCCCGAATAGGGACCCTCAAGATTGATGCCGGATCATTGAAGGTTGACGCAGACTATCGAACCGGGATCGGACGGTGTGATTCTGCGGGCCCGACCGAACGAGACGCGATACCTCGGCAGCGCTGCACAATCCGATCCTTGGACGATAGTCGTGTGGTCTGACACGGCATCTTGACGAGGGTCCATTTTTGAGGCGGGCAGATTTGTCGAAACCACCAAACACAAGGTAAAATTCGTTAGGTAAGTTCTTTGATAAACCGTACGGTCCTCCTTAGGTTTGGTCAGGTGCAGTCGTGACCCTGCTCTTAATTTAACCCTGACAATTTGAATTTGGCGTATTGTATCTGCAGACACAATTATTGACCAGGTAACACCAATTTTTTGTGAAATGCCTGGGAAATTGTCTAGCTGCTTTAGGGCTCTGTTCCGCAGCGATAGACAATCTTTGGAATTTAGCCGCCCGGCACCACAGGAGGGGTCGACGGCATGTACTATGTACTGTAAGTATGGCATTGGTAGTATAGTATTTAATGATATTTGGCACAGACAGACCAGACATGCCTCCGAATTTCAGTGGCCAATTAACGGTAGTTTTGAGATCCCCCGTATTGAATACCTAGAATCAGTCTTGTTAAAAAAGAAGGCTAGACCTGCAGCCTTTGATGTTTTACAGAATTGGAAAAAAGAAGCGTTACAGCAGCTTAAAAGTAGGGACAAACATGCACGCCGTCATAAAACAAACGCCGAAAAAGCATTGTTATATGATAAAGAAAAACATTCGGAATCTGTTAAAAATATGGATAGGGCTTTTTCACTTGGAATCCAGAAAATTTACCCCTCTAAAGATTTCCATGTTTCCGAAGAATTTATTGAGAAATTGTTAAACGAACGCAGGCCTGGTGCCTCTGCGCCACCTCCGTATGTTCCTATTTTGGGCGCTCTGCCCATTCCTGCTGTTGTTCCTGCTGTTATTCCTGTTCCCCCTGTACAACCTATTGTTCCTAGTCCTCTAGTTGTTGTTCCTCCACCTATCGCACAGCCCCTTCCCTCTGCACCGATAGTTGCACCTTTATTAAATTTACCTGCACCTCCGCTTCCGAGTGGTCCCGTATTGACTGAAGTTGATCCAGGTGCAGGATCAAAGATCGTCACTCTTAATACTGTTTCTGCAGGTAAGAAACAGGAATTGTTTGCATGGGCTAAGCACTGTATGGAGAAAGGTGATCAAGTTAATGTTTTTTCCACATTATCTAATTTGAATAGTTTTCCTGAGAAAAATGTTTTTATCGAAGGTTTGGGGACTCATTTATGTGTGATGTGGGGTAGATTACAAAAATCGGATCTTCCACAAGGAGTGAGAGATCTGAATGCTTTGGCACTTTCGAGGGACACAGAGCAGAAAGTATATGTGCATGTTGAAAAATTGTTTGAGTATAGGAAAGATTTTGAAAAGTCACGAGATGAGGATGACGAAGACGATAGAATATATGTACAGAAACGGTTCCTTCCGTGTCGTAGATCGGCACCTGAGGAAATACGAATTTGTACCAAAGATGCGATTCGATGGATCTCGGATTCATCGATTCCGCCAGATGAAGTATATGACATGTATAGTCAGTATACAGTAGAAATGCAAAGAAAGGTAATTCAGGTAATGGTACAGTACCTGCAGGAAGAATGTGTAAGAAAGAAGGTTAGTTGCCCCATAGAATTATTAGGGATTTGTAAAAGGGCTTTTTCGCCCGACACTTCTTCAGCTGCCTTAGCACTCGACCTGGCTCTGTTGCTTAGTAAGCGGCCGGAGGTACCTATATCTCAGTTGCCTATGAGAGAGATTCCTCCGACCTTTGTCCCAAAAGTTGAGATCCCTGCCGACGCTGGGACTGGTGCCCCAGCTGTGGATATCGCTGCACATTATGTATCACAATTCGTTCACGTCCCGTTTTCACGACAGGAAGTGAACACTATTAGACAATCAGTTCCCGATATCAGGAAAAACCCAACGGGGTTTTACAAAGAAATAGAGTCCGTTTTGCAGTCCTCTGTGTTCACCTTGAGTGATATTGATTTACTATTCCCTGTACTCCTACCCGCAGATGTATGGAAACAGGTTTGGACAGTAGACGATGTGCCAGGGTTGGGAGATACGTGGGCTAATATGATTAGGATTGATGGGGAAAGACCAGCTGGTGAGAAACCACCACAGGTAATACTTACTTTGCCTGATAGAATTGTCGCAAAATTAAAAACTATAATTCCAGAGAAAATAATTATTTGGGACAAGTTTACGGCCTGTGTTCAAGGAAAAACTGAAGGCGCCACCGAATTCTTTAACAGATTCGAGCAGGTATTTTCTGACTTCAGTGGACAGGATTTGGGTACAGAGTCTGGGAAAAGGTTGTTTGTGGACAAATTTGTACGTGGATTGTTGCCTGACATCCAGTCACAGATTATGTCCTCTGAGAGCGCTTGGCAGGCAAAATCTCAATCTGAGGTTTTGCACATGGCTCAGTATTATGAGAACTGTGTTAATAATGAGAAGGACAAAATTGAAAAGAGGAAAGGGGATTTGAAAACCAAAGTATTATTACAGCAAATTGTTAGAAACCCCAGAGGAGGCACGACACAGACCAGAGGTCAGTATGCCCCAAAAGGAAATGCTCCTTTGGGTCCTGTGAATATTAATCAATGTGCTGATTGCCGCCAGGAAGGTCATTGGCGAGCACAGTGCCCCGTCCTTCGACAAAGGTCAAACAGTGCGTTTGGGAGTATGGGTAGACGACCTAGGGGCCGCCCTGGAGCAGGGGGCCCTGATAGAGGTCAGTTTTTACAAGATCCTCAGCAACCTTTTTCACGGGAAAATCAGACCTCGAGTGTGGACTCGAGGAACATATTTGATCACCCTTCTGCTGCCTACCTTTCTGAAGAGCTTCCTTCTGACGAGGCTCTATTTCATTAGGATTGCCCGAAGCAGGGTTTGGAACCTTCACCTATTCCCGTTAATCAGAAAGGCCCCTACGTTGAATTATTAGTAGGGAATAGGAAACACCAGTTTTTGATAGACACCGGAGCACAGAAGTGCTCCATTGATCATTCTCGGGTTCCAAACATTCCACGGTCAGGGCAAACCAATGTTTCCGTAGGGTTTTCTGGTATACCAATTGTTTGTCTGGTTTCTTCACCGGTGTCTGTTTCTTTGGGTCCCTTTACGGACCATTGTCCTTTTCTTCTAACTTCGAACTGTGGAGAGAATTTGCTGGGGTTGAATTTGTTAAAGAAATTGAATGCAGTAATTCATTGTTCTTCTGATGGAGTACGGCTGACGGTTTCACCACAGCAACTTCCTAATTCTCAGTTCCTGATTTGACCTTTACCTCCTGAGTTTAGCATTGTCCCGGAATGTTTATGGGCGGTAGACGACAATGATGTCGGGGTATTACAGATTTAGCCCGTTAAAATAGTTTTGAAACATGGAGTGAAACTACCACGCATTCCGCAGTATAAAATATCAGTTGATGGCAAGCGTGCTTTGAAATGCATTGTCTCCAATTTTGTGCATCGCGGGGTGATCGAGGAGATTACAGGTAGTCTGTGTAACAGTCCGATCTTGCCTGTATATAAGAAAGGCGACAATGCAATTCCATACCGGTTCACAATTGATCTTCGTGCTATAAGCAGAGTTGTCGCCCCACAATTCCCAATTGTGCCTGATGTGACAACGATATTGACAATGATCCCTGCTACGGCTACGCACTTCAGCGTTGTGGATTTAAAAAACACTTTCTTTAGCATTCATATACATAAGGAAAGTAGATATCTGTTTGCGTTCACCTTGGGGGGACGCTCATTTACATTTACCAGGGCACCTCAAGGGTATACTGAAAGTCCAAGCATTTATAGTAGAGCTTTGAAAGAGCAGCTCGACACCCTTGAATTGCCACCTACTTGTACGCTGCTTCAATATGTTGATGATTTGCTTTTGGCTGCAGACTCTGAGAGTGCTTGTAAAGAAGGCACTGTACTGTTGCTTGTTCATTTAGCTAAAAATGGTCATAAAGCTTTGCTTAAAAAATTTCAATATTGTTGTCAGGAGGTCGCCTATTTAGGCTACCTCCTGTCAAAGGAGGGGAGAAGATTGACACCTGAAAGAATAAAACACATTTCTGGCATGTCTGTTCCAAATACACAGAAGGAAGTCAGAGCCTTAATAGGTATGGCTTCTTACTGTAGGTTGTGGATCCCAAACTTTTCGCTAGTGATAAAACCGATGTTGGCTTTGACGAAGAAGGGCATTTCTCTGCCATTGCCATGGAAATCTGAACATCAACGATCATTTGAGCTTCTCAAAACTGCGTTATGCTCTGCACCGGTTCTGGGTACTCCAAATTATGACAAGGCCTTTGTGTTGTTTGTGCATGAATGTGATGGATGTGCTTTGGCTGTGTTAACACAGGAACACGGAGGGAAGAATAGGCCGTGCGGCTACTACTCCTCCGCCCTTGATCCTGTCGCATGCGCTTTGCCAAGATGTTTGCGAGCTGTCGCTGCTGCTGCCGCGTCTGTAAAACAGAGTGAGGGTATGGTCCTAGGCCATGATTTGATTTTGATGGTACCTCACTCTGTAGATATTCTATTGAATAAAACCCAAACGCAACACCTCACCTCTGCGCGGTTAACAAGGTATGAATTAATTCTGTTTGCCCCTCACATCCAAATGAAGAGGTGTTGTGTTCTTAATCCGGCTGAACTCTTACCTTTCCCGCAAAATACTGTTTGCGGCGACGAAGAATTACATGATTGCCTGTATACCACTGAACAAGAAACGAAGGGCAGGATAGATCTTATAGGTACTCCTTTGGACAATGCAGAAGGGGAGCTGTTTTGTGATGACTCCTGCTTCAAACTTTCAGATGGTACATCTACAGCTGCTTATGCAGTTACTACATTGAGTAAAGTTGTTGAAACTAAGAGAATTTCGCATAACTCTGCGCAGGCCGCAGAGATTATAGCGTTGACCCGAGCTTGTGAACTCTCCCAGCAACCCCAGAGGCAGGCATTATTTCCCCCAGGAAGGTCTCAGCGGGCCCAAGTCGGGGCCCTTTGGACCCCAGTCCTGGCGCCTTAGGCGCCAGGCTCATAATCAAGGACTTGTGTTTAAGTGCCTTGAGGCCTGGATGGGACTATTTTGTCTCTAGAACTACTTAACCACACGGGTGTGGCCTGAGGAAGAATACATACCTGAGTGGAAGGATACATACCTGGGACTTCTTGAAAGGCTATTTAAACCACGCCCGATCAGTAACTCACGCTTTGCGTTGTTCTGCATCTAGCAGCTGGACGCTCACCGTGCCTGCTCCTGCTTCTTGACTTCTGCCACGCCCGCCTGCATCCTGAAACACCTGCATGTGGAGAAGTAGAAAGAATTGGACAAAAGAAGAGCCCTTACCTGTTTCAACCTCGTCCAAGAGTCGTCCCGTCGGCGATCCTGAAAAGGAAAGACTTTCATTTTAAAAGGTCAACTCACCAGTCGCTGGCGCGCCGCATTTCACTCACCTTCCTCCATTGCCAGCGGCGCACGTCCGGATTCGCTGCATCAACCCGGCACCTGGGGAAAAAGACAGAAAACAAAGGTGAGAGTGAGAAGAGCATAAGGAAAGCCAGAGCTTCCATTTAGACTTACCTGTTTGGGTCATACTTCATTTCGGGTCTCTGCTGCATACAGGCACCTGCAGACCCCGGCCCCTAAGGGGAAAAGAAAGACAGCGGAATTAATGAGAGAATGAAAAGACATAATAAAGACTCTCATTAAAGACTTACCGGAACTTACCTCTCGTTTCGGGTCTAGCATTCTGACCCCGGCCCCTATGGGGAAAAAGACATCTCCATTAGCGTTTAATATTGCACTCAGAGGAAAAACATTCTTTGAACACTAACATGAGCATTCTTCATCGTTTTCATCGTTCTTCTCGGGATCCACGTTCTGCACCTGAAAGAAAGACAATAGAGACTTTTTATTCTCGGACATTAGCAGAACCAACATGGATGTATGAGAGTGAATCCAGTGAATTAACTGGGTTTCAACGCGCCCCTGCACCAGAAGCAGGAAGGAGAGCTCGCCATCACAAAACCAAAGGTGAGATTCTAGGGGAATTACAGAAAGGGGGTTCGTTCAGGAGGTGAAGGGAGTGGGAAGCTGCACATTGCCCCGCAGATCATTAACGCCCCTTCCTTTTCACATACAGAAGAACCGGCCCTGCCATACTCTCTGAGTCCAGCGCCTCACCGGAAGAAGCAACTTCATTCCAGTCCTGGTCAGCGCCTCTGTGGGAGTCAGGTGAGCGTTACACAGTACGCATTTGGGGTGGCTCACAACTTTGGAAGGCTCTGGTCGGAAAGAGGGTTCCTGACCTCACATGGGACCAAGATCCAGCATGGCCCCTTGATAGTGCAATTACTCTCGGCACTCTCACTCCCTAAACAGTTAGCGATCATGAAATGTGCAGCACATCGTAAGGTCGTAGATGATGTGGGCAAAGGGAACGCTTTTGCGGACTTGATAGCCAGACAAACGGCCACAGACCTTAGCACGGACATGTATGCTTCGAGGGAAATGAGAGATGCTTATATAATGGATGATGGTATTGGGTCTGTGCGAGATATTCAAACTGATGCCACAGTAGAAGAATCTAAAAGGTGGGCTGAAGGAATGGGGAAACTGGATGATGAAGGGTGTTGGGTGGATACATCTGAAGGAAAATGGTTGCTCCCTGATTCATATGTATTGGCAATGGTTACGATGGCACACGGTCCTACACATGTGTGTGCCCAGCAGATCACGAAAATGTTAGAACAAGTTTGGGTGAATAACAAGATTCTGGAGACTGCGAAAAGACACGTTCGAAATTGCATGATCTGCTTACAGCACAATGTGGGTAAGGGGACAGTAACTCCAAGGGGAAGCTTTGGGCCCCCTTCTGTTCCCTTCGAGGTCATTCACTTTGATTTTATTGAGATGGAACGATGTAACAATCTGAAATATGTTCTTGTAATTATTTGTGCCTTCAGTAAATGGGTCGAGGCTTTCCCCGTTAAAGATGCTACCGCCATGACCACTGCAAAGATTATGGTAAAAGAATTCTTTCCTGGATTTGGGCTCCCGAGGGTAATTTGGTCGGATAATGGTCCCCATTTTATTGCAGCAGTAATTTTGCAGATATGCACAGCCTTACGTATTGAGAAACAATTTCACTCAGCTAGACATCCTCCAAGTGCTGGTTTGGTGGAAAGACACAATGGTATCTTAAAGGATAGGCTTGCGAAAACATGTGCCGATACCAAGCTGAAATGGCCAGATGCCTTACCTATTGTATTATTAGCTATGCGTACCACACCTCAGACTAAGACTAGGCTTTCTCCATTTGAGGTAGTGATGGGGAGACCTACTAACATTTGGGGTCTCCCAAAACCTAAAGCCCTGAGAGAGGTGGAAAATGTATTACTTGTAGACTACTGTAACCAGTTAACTAAAAACCTGTATTTCATTTATCACCAGGTGCACTCAGATTTACCTGTACGGTTCACGGGCCCAGGACACGATATACAGCCTGGAAGTTGGGTCCTAGTGAAGGCCTACGAGAGGTCTTCCTGTCTCGCTCCTCGCTGGCGGGGACCCTACCAGGTGTTGCTGGTCACCCGGACAGCAGTGCGGGTGGCTGGAAAGAAGCACTGGATCCACGCGACGCATGTCAAGAAACTTCCTTACCCGACGCCACACGTTACAGAAGAAGCAGGACCCCTTGCCGATGCTAAAATCTCTGATCCTGAAGTAGTAAATAGCGCTGTGAGTGCGTCGGAGAATTTCTCTGAGCCCGAGGAGCTTGGGGAACAGTCCATTTCGTCTCTGCACTCTCTTGAAAAATCACTTCCGGAAAATACTGTTTCAAGTTCTGCGACTTCCGTCGCCTCCGATACGTCGCTTCCCTCAGGAAGTGACGACACTTTATTTTCAGATCAGACAATCTTGGGTACCACCAGATGTTAAAACGGATTTCTGAACTCTGTCCTGGTGGCGCAGAAGTTCAGAAGGCCAACCTAATTACTTGGAACAGGGTAACCTCTGGACGAGCCAGACCAATCAAGGTAGCGATCGCGGCGGTCAAGACTAGGTCTCAAGAGGGGTGAGGGTGACTGAAAGCCCGCAATGAGCACACAAAGTAAGATCACTTACAAACTACTCCAAACAGTTGTTATATTAAAAATATATACACATTTATTTCAAGGCCTTTAAAACAATGACCGTAGCGAGAAAATCACAATATAACGATAGTAAACCAACACATACCATATCAACACAATATATATACAAATACAAGTCTCAAGCGTTATATGCACGAAATGTGTAGTCCACCTAAAAGGGAGGGAAAACAGGCAGTGCGCAATAATGCTTAGACCCAGTTCGCCTTCAGAGGCACCTAACTAGATGGAAGTCCGAGCTCTGCGAAGAGTGGAGCCTTGTGCTCTAAAGTACCTGCACGCGCTGGTGCCAACGGGCAAAAGGAGAAGCTCTTCGAGGGAAATCAGGCAGTTCAGTTTAGTGCACAAAAGAAGAAGAACAAGTTCCGCGACTCAAGCGCAGCCTCTACAGTGGGCAGAAGCAGAGCGCGAGTACGGAAAAGGGTGCTGTTTGACACAGCGGGGAAAAGCAATGGGCTCCTGCAGGAGGGCAACCAGATCCTAGCTATGCTACCCACCGGTCCCCGATGCAAGCAGACCCAGGCATCAGTTTCAGCAGCTGGCAGGTTCAGAAGAGCAGGGAACGCCTCGTCGTTGTGTTGAGTAAAAAGACGTCCCAATCGAAGAAACCCGCACAGTTTGTTACCACAGCAGGGCAATGGAGCGGCCGTGTGTATCTGAGCCAAATGTACACTACTCACTTCAGACCTGGGAACGGCAAGTGTACGAAGCGTGTGAGAGTGACAAGGACTCGAAATACTACACAACCTGGCGGCGGTTACAGAGCAAGACTCCCGTGTAAGCTGGTCAGTCAGCTGGATGGCCCAGAGACGCTTCCGAAGGCTTACTGGCAGGAGATGGTGAAGATGCCGAGAATAGCTGTTCCCGCTATTCCAAGGGTCGAAGTACCAGTACAGGCCTTCTGGTTCGATCGAAGGTGAAAAGGGTTTCACAAGGCGACAGCAGTGCAGAGGAGAAGTCCTTTAGCGGGTCACCAGCGATTCCTCGGTCCAGCCTCTTGGTTGCAGGATACTTGGCTCCTGTATTCCTTCGTTCATGAGAACTCAGGAGATCGACATGGTAGTGGTGTTTCCAGCCCCCTCTTATCCACGGTTCCCTTCACGCCAAAACGGAGGGGACCCAATGGGAGATCCGCTCAACAACACTCACACCATTCGTGGACCAATCACGGACCACGGTAGTCCCAGGCATTCACACCACCCTAGACTCTCTGGCACCCAGGATGTGTATTGGGACCAGACATCCCAGCCCACATCCTGGAGGCACACACAAGACATGTAGAAGCCCGCGAAAGCATCCGTGTTTCGCGGGAAAGTACATGCCCAAATAAGGAAGGCCCCGGGTCGGCTCGACCTGGGGAAGGTGAAGGGCGCAAGACCGTCAGCGGACAGGACAAAGGAGCCTCGTGGTCTGGCCATTTTGGGAGCTGCCACCATTCCCGTCCCTGAATCACTTGCACCGATCAGATACAATCCTAAACGAGTATCTAGGGCCTGTAGAAGGCTAGAGACCCAAGAGAGCTGTAACTTAGCTTACAGTGCCCTCTTGTGTCATGTTGCACGGAAGCCGCAACATAATAAAAGAAACTACGGGAAACAGCGTTCCCCGGTACTGACTGTCTTAAGGGCATGTCAGTTTCCCCGTAAGAAAGGAGCGAAAGCCCAGAGGAGTGCGGCAGAAGGCTGCACTTCTCTGGCAAAGTCAAGAACAAGGTGAAAAACAACAGCAAAAAGTTTAGGGGTTGCCACATGGAAGGAAAATTACCTACAATTATGAAATCTTTCCTAACACTCGCCCCTCCCAGACTATGGACAGGGGGAACTAATCCACCCCTGGATGAGTCTCTTGTTCAGGTCGGTTAAACATTCTGGACAACCCATCAGCATTGCTATGTTGGACACCTGGCCTATGCTCAATAGTGAAGTCGAAGCCTTGTAGACTTATGGACCACATAAGCAACTTTGGATTCTCCCCCTTCATGTTCTTTAGCCACTTTAAGGGCTTATGGTCAGTTTGCACAGTGAAGTGGGTCCCATAGAGGTAGGGCCTCAGCTTCCTTAGGGCCCACACAACAGAGAAACATTCTTTCTCTACCGTGGACCATCTGAGCTCTCTGTCCTTAAGCTGGCGGCTAATAAAACCAATAGGGTGTTCCTTACCCTTCTCATCTACTTGTGATAGTACAGCTCCTATCCCAGTGTCAGAGGCGTCCGTCTGCACGATAAAAGGTCTTTGATAATCAGGGGCCCTGAGGACAGGGGCCTGGCACAAGGAGTCTTTTAAGACATTGAAGGCCTTCTCACACTCGTCGGTCCAAGTTACCTTCTTGGGTTTCTTCGGAGTTGTGAGGGCAGTCAGAGGGGCAGCTATGGTGCCATAGTCTGCCACAAAATTGCGGTAATACCCCGTGAGTCCTAAGAAGGCTCTCACTTGGGTTTGTGTAGTGGGGGTAGGCCAGTCTTGTACTGCTTGTACTTTACTGGGAAGAGGCTGTATCCTCCCTCCACCTACTTCATGTCCAAGGTAAACCACTGAGCCTTGTCCAATCTGGCATTTACTAGCCTTTATGGTCAGGTGTGCTTTCTGAAGAGCCTGGAGCACAATCCCGAGGTGTTTCACATGGTCTTCCCAGGTGGCACTCAAAACTGCTATATCGTCCAGATATGCAAGACAGAATTCGTCCAACCCATTCAACACATGATGCACAAGCCTCTGGAAAGTGGCAGGTGCATTCTTCAACCCGAACGGCATTACCCGGAATTGGTAAAGGCTGTCTGGAGTAGAAAATGCTGTCTTCTCCTTGGCATGTTCTGCTAAAGCTATTTGCCAATAGCCAGCAGTGAGATCAAACGTGCTGAGGTACTTGGAGGCACCCAAAGTATCCACCAGCTCATCTGTTCGAGGCAAGGGGTGTGCATCTGTCTTGGTGACAGCATTCAGAGCCCTGTAATCCACGCAGAACCTCAATTCAGAAGTGCCTGCCTTTGGAACCAAAACCACAGGGCTGGACCAAGGACTACTACAGGGTTCAATCACCCCAAGGTCTAACATCTTGTTGACCTCGGTCTTAATATAAGACTGTACTTTGTCTGACATCCTGTATCCCCTACTTTTGGTAGGTACACTGTCTCCTGTGTCAATGTTATGTTTGCACCAAGGTGTCAAACCAGGCGACTGTGAAAACAGGGGGGAAAACTGCCTAAGCAAACTTTTCACCTCATCCTGCTGATCAGAAGTCAGGTGAGGGGCCACTCGGACACCCTCAAAGGAGCTATCTGAAGGACCCCTTTGGAACAGGTCGGGGAGAGGTTCCGACTCCTCTTCCTCAACATCTGAAGCCAGTAGCAGTGCTGCGATTTCGACTCTTGGGACGAAAGCCTTCAGCCTATTCACGTGAAACACTTTTGGAGCCTGTCCAGGCCTTCCAAGGTCCACTAAATAGTTAACCTCACCCAGGGGCTCCACCACTGTGTAAGGGCCTGACCATTTGTCCTGTAAAGCTCGATGCCTTATGGGATTCATGATCAGGACTTGCTGACCAGGTGTGAAGTTGATGAGGGAAGCTTTCTGGTCGTACCAATGTTTCACCAGCGCTTGTCCTGCCTTCAATTTATCACTAGCCAAGCCCATCAGAAGTACCATCCGTTTTCTGAGCCCTAGCACATAATCAACTACGTTGGTAGTAACAGGGGGAGTGGGCATCTCCCATCCCTCTTTGACGAGAGCTAAGGGTCCCCGTACAGGATGACCGAACAGAAGTTCGAAGGGGCTGAAGCCAACACCCTCCTGTGGTACCTCTCGGTAGGCAAACAGTAAGCATGGTAAAAGAAGATCCCATTTTCTTCTCTGAGGTTCCTCCAGAGCCCCAATCATGCTCTTTAACGTTCTGTTGAAAAGTTCCACCAGACCATTGGTCTGGGGGTGGTATGCAGAAGAGAACTTGTAGGTGACCCCACATTCTTTCCACATAGCCTGCATATACTTCGACATAAAGTTGCTGCCACGATCCGACACAACTTCTTTAGGGAAGCCAACCCTAGTAAATATGCCAAGTAAAGCTTTTGCAACTGACTTGGCAGTTACAGTTTTCAATGGGATGGCCTCAGGATATCTGGTTGCATGGTCGACCAGGACCAGGATAAACCTATTGCCCGAGGATGTTTGCGGGTCAAGGGGACCAACGATGTCGATCCCTACCCTTTCAAATGGTACCCCCACAACTGGGAGCAGTACCAACGGAGCTTGGATTGTCACGCCAACCTTACCAGACAACTGGCAGGAGGCACAACTCCTGCAGTGACTTTCTACTTGCACCCCCATCTTGGGCCAGTAGAAGTGCATGGATAACCTTTGCTTGGTCCTCTTCATACCAAGGTGACCAGCAAGGGGAACTTCATGCGCCAACTGCAGGAGGAAGGGCCTAACAGCAAGGGGAACCACCAACCTCCTATGGTCTCCTTCTGTAGACTCTGTGGGCTCACTATACAGGAGTCCACCTTCCCAATAAATCCTATGCGTCCCAGGAGGTTCACCCTCAAGCTGGGAGCAGGTCTGTCTCCTTAGGCCTTCCAGAGATGGGCACTCACGTTGGCCTTTACTGAATTCGTCCCTATCAGGACCTCCTTCAACTAACAAGTCTTTTAGTTCAGGATGATCGTTGGGGTCAAATACTTCAGGCATCGCCACCTCCTCGTCAGGCCCGGGCGATTGACCAACTTCCTCCACCGCAGTGGTAGGCGAGCTCGGGGGAATATTCTCTTTCCCTCGTCTTGACTTGTCGACTCCTTTCGCCTTGGGTTTCCCCTTCGGCTGGGGCGGCGTATTGGTCTTGGCCAATGCTGCCCGTGCTTGAGACCGTGTGTAGGGTCTTTCGGCAGTGTCTCCTACGAGCCCTAAAGCTCTGAGATCATTACCTAACAAGACCTTTCCCGGGACGTTTCTCTGAATGCTCACTGGAATCCTGACTGCTGTACCATTTAAAGTAAGATTTACAGGTATTACTGGGAACATACGGAGTGGGCCGTCAGCCAACTTAGTGGGCATCAGAGTAGCTCTGGCAACTTCCTCTGAGTCTACCAAGGTAGAATCCACTACAGTGCGACTGCACCCACTATCCCTAAGAGCTGGAGTATGTACTCCATTGATCAGCACACTGTCTTTAAAGTAGTGCTTGGTATTATCCGGAATCCTAGCATAAGCCTCTGCAACTTTAGGCTCCCAGGAACCCAGGGAAACTAAAACTACCTCAGCCTCTATCCCGCTGGGAAATGAGTCTAAGGAGAAGGATGCTCCTGTAATCTCTTCTTCCTCGTAGGAGGAGAAGGCCAGATTAGCGGAGTGGACCCCCAAAGGTCTAACCTTACACCGGGGATCCCCCTTCACTTGGTCAGTTGCTCCACAAGCAAAACAAGATCCATTGGGTCTGTTTACATAGGGAGGCTTATTGTAACCAGAGTTCTGTTTCGGAGGCTGACCTCCACTACCCTGTGAGTTCTCTTGTGTCTTACCCTTATTTTTCTTTTTGTGGCCCTTATGAGAAGAAGATTTATCAGATTCTCCACCCTCCCAGTTAAGTTTTTCAAGGACTCAGTGACATAAGATACCCAAGTACCACCTTCCTTTTTCTTATACTCTCTGAAACGTTTCAAATATTGGGCCGGAGTCTTCCCAAACTTTAAAATGAGAGTTTGCTTTAACATTGCGAAATCAGCTCGCTCAGCCTTCGACATTTCCATAATGGCACTACAGCCAGAATGGGGCAGTCTGCTGAGTAACCAGGCAATCTTATCAGCATTGTCAAATTGTTGAACTTCACATGCATACTCAAACGCATTCAGCCAGTCCATAATGTCATTCCTTTCCTCATACACACTGAGCAGATCTTTCGGAAACCGTGGATGGACCCATTTGCAACCTGAAGCTTGGCCAGTTCCAACTGGTGATCCCTGTCTTTTTGTTTTTCTGCCTGTTCGATTTTTAGTTTGGCTATGCTGAATTCAAGCTCCTGCTGCCTAAACCGCAGCTCTTGCTTCTTGAATTCAAGCATAGCCTCCCCATCAGCACTGGCAGAGGAAACATTAGACATCTCGTCCTCCCTGTCCTCGTGGTCGCGATGGATCAGTGCAGCGGCAGAACCGTCGGTTCTACCAGTGAGAGCAGCCCCACCTCCTTCCGCACTGTCCTCAGAAGTTATAGCGTCAAGCTGCGCTTCTTGCCACGCCACGATTCTTTGGATCATTTCCAATTTCGTGCCTTGAGAGGAAACACCTCTCTCCGCACACATCTTTTTCATTGTTTCTGATTTGGAAGCATTTAAAGTTAACAAGGTATTTGTTTCCGTACTGTTAGATAGGACTATGGCCTTTTTAAAGTTATACTACAACAATTCACTACGTGTCCTGGTTGGAATAACCTGAAATGCCTTAGTTCGTGCGCAACACTGGATACCTTCAGTCGTATCCCACCGCTGTACACCAATTTGTTAAGACGGATTTCTGAACTCTGCCCTGGTGGCGCAGAAGTTCAGAAGGCCAACCTAATTACTTGGAACAGGGTAACCTCTGGACGAGCCAGACCAATCAAGGTAGCGATCGCGGCGGTCAAGACTAGGTCTCAAGAGGGGTGAGGGTGACTGAAAGCCCGCAATGAGCACACAAAGCAAGATCACTTACAAACTACTCCAAACAGTTGTTATATTAAAAAATATATACACATTTATTTCAAGGCCTTTAAAACAATGACCGTAGCGAGAAAATCACAATATAACGATAGTAAACCAACACATACCATATCAACACAATATATATACAAATACAAGTCTCAAGCGTTATATGCACGAAATGTGTAGTCCACCTAAAAGGGAGGGAAAACAGGCAGTGCGCAATAATGCTTAGACCCAGTTCGCCTTCAGAGGCACCTAACTAGATGGAAGCCCGAGCCCTGCGAAGAGTGGAGCCTTGTGCTCAAAAGTACCTGCACGCGCTGGTGCCAACGGGCAAAAGGAGAAGCTCTTCGAGAGAAATCAGGCAGTTCAGTTTAGTGCACAAAAGAAGAACAAGTTCCGCGACTCAAGCGCAGCCTCCACAGTGGGCAGAAGCAGAGCGCGAGTACGGAAAAGGGTGCTGTTTGACACAGCGGGGAAAAGCAATGGGCTCCTGCAGGAGGGCGACCAGATCCTAGCTATGCTACTCACCGGTCCCCGATGCAAGCAGACCCAGGCTTCTCAGCGTCAGTTTCAGCAGCTGGCAGGTTCAGAAGAGCAGGGAACGCCTCGTCGTCGTGTTGAGTAAAAAGACGTCCCAATCGAAGAAACCCGCACAGTTTGTTACCACAGCAGGGCAACGGAGCGGCCGTGTGTATCTGAGCCAAATGTACACTACTCACTTCAGACCTGGGAACGCCAAGTGTACGAAGCGTGTGAGAGTGACAAGGACTCGAAATACTACACAACCTGGCGGCGGTTACAGAGCAAGACTCCCGTGTAAGCTGGTCAGTCAGCTGGATGGCCCAGAGACGCTTCCGAAGGCTTACTGGCAGGAGATGGTGAAGATGTCGAGAATAGCTGTTCCCGCTATTCCAAGGGTCGAAGCACCAGTACAGGCCTTCTGGTTCGATCGAAGGTGAAAAGGGTTTCACAAGGAGACAGCAGTGCAGAGGAGAAGTCCTTCAGCGGGTCACCAGCGATTCCTCAGTCCAGCCTCTTGGTTGCAGGATACTTGGCTCCTGTATTCCTTCGTTCGTGAGAACTCAGGAGATCGACATGGTAGTGGTGTTTCCAGCCCCCTCTTATCCACGGTTCCCTTCGCGCCAAAACGGAGGGGACCCAATGGGAGATCCGCTCAACAACACTCACACCATTCGTGGACCAATCACGGACCACGGTAGTCCCAGGCATTCACACCACCCTAGACTCTCTGGCACCCAGGATGTGTATTGGGACCAGACATCCCAGCCCACATCCTGGAGGCACACACAAGACATGTAGAAGCCCGCGAAAGCATCCGTGTTTCGCGGGAAAGTACATGCCCAAATAAGGAAGGCCCCGGGTCAGCTCGACCTGGGGAAGGTGAAGGGCGCAAGACGGTCAGCGGACAGGACAAAGGAGCCTCGTGGTCTGGCCATTTTGGGAGCCAGGCCACCATTTTGGGTTAAGCGCGAGAAACGCGCTTAGAACGCCAAAAGGAGCTCAAAACACAAGAAACGATCGCTGCCACCATTCCCGTCCCTGAATCACTTGCACCGATCAGATACAATCCTAAACGAGTATCTAGGGCCTGTAGAAGGCTAGAGACCCAAGAGAGCTGTAACTTAGCTTACAGTGCCCTCTTGTGTCATGTTGCACGGAAGCCGCAACATGATAAAAGAAACTACGGGAAACAGCGTTCCCCGGTACTGACTGTCTTAAGGGCATGTCAGTTTCCCCGTAAGAAAGGAGCGAAAGCCCAGAGGAGTGCGGCAGAAGGCTGCACTTCTCTGGCAAAGTCAAGAACAAGGTGAAAAACAACAGCAAAAAGTTTAGGGGTTGCCACATGGAAGGAAAATTACCTACAATTACGAAATCTTTCCTAACACCAGGTACAACCTTCGACGAAGAAAATAGAACTACGGCACAGGTTTTTCGTGCATCTGGAGAAGGGAAGTGATTGGAAGTTTTCTTTTATATAAGAAATTTCTGTTGAACAAAAAGGGATTCTGCTGGCTAGGGTTGGGAAGGACTAAGAAATCGCGTGACTGTAGCGTCGCCAGCAACGAACATTGGGGTCGTCGATTGAGGAACTACAATGCCTGCCACCTCCACTGCTGCTCCCCGCACTGGACTTGTGAATAAGGGGGTGACCAACTTGGACAATGAACAATGTGCCTGGGCCCCGAAAACGTACTGCTGTGTTTTGATAATGATAATTGTTATTTTTGCAACTGTTGCTGTAGGACTTTGGTACTTTGAAGAAATCTATCCCCTAAAACCTCTATTACCGACCGAGATTGTACCAACTGCTTTGACTCCCTCTGTACACCTTCACACTCTGTCCCCTAGAGACTCCCAACATAGACAAAAGTATCATAATAACACTCTAATGATAGTAATGAATGCAACTCATGCCATTTTTAATAAGAGTAATTGTTGGATTTGTACTAATTTACCGCAACATGGGAACAAGGGACTGGGATGGTATATTCATCCTTTACCTTTAACGACTGCTTGCTATGCCTCTCTTAGAGCACTATTCTTTGGCCGTTGGAATGATAGCATCTCAGGGAACTTTGATGGAACTAATCTGAATGATTTTGAGAAACGTGAATTAACCCCCCTGGGATGCTCGCTTTTTGCAAATAGAAATAAACCTAATATCGCTTTTATTAGGCCGTCTGATAAACTCTTCCTTTTCAAACTCTAATTTCCTTTAAAATGGCTCCGATAGGCAATAAGGACGCCGTTCCTCCTTCTTATTCTATAAATCATAGCCCTGACTCGGTCCCCTTTTGTGTACAAAGAAATGGCACTAGGCCAATGGGAGATTTTGAAGGTTGTAAGAACATTGTAAATTTGACTGGAGAAAACAGGCCTCTGTGTGTAGGGGGGCCTGTTTATTTTGTTTGTGGTAGTTTAGCATTTCCCTGGTTGCCCAAGGATTGGCAGGGAACCTGTTATTTAGGAATACTGCTACCCGGGGTATTTGTAGCTAGTACATTGGAGGTTTCAAAGGCTCTCCCACGGCGGGACAAGAACGGAGATACCCCTGGGCAAGTATTGGGAGATATAGCGAAATCAGTTGTGCCCTTTTGGGGACAAATAACAAACTCTGAGAACATTAGGGGATTAGCAAGGGTACTGGAGAGAACGATCAACCGGACCACGGACATACTCTACAATATGACCTTAGAACAAAAAGCAATAAGATTGGTAGCACTCCAAAATCAGATGGCATTAGATGTCATTTTGGCAGAACGAGGTGGAGTATGCAAATTAGTGCGGTCCGCTTGCTGTGTTTTCGTACCAGATTCCTCACCGACAATTTTTAAAGCAATACAGAACTTGCATACTCTTAGTTCTGAAGTACATATCCCTGTAGGAGATTGGAATCTTAGCACCTGGTTCTGGGATTCTTTACGATCTTGGGGTTGGAAGGTGCTTTCTGTTATTCTAGTTATTTTGGGGATCCTGCTATTCCTTTGTTGCTGTTTTCAATGTATTCCGAGTATATGTGGAATGCTAGGGGGATGTTGTGCCCAAGCAGTGAGCACAATAGGGCATAAGATATATGCCCCAGATACTGCATCTAAAGAGTTCGTGTTACAAGAGGTTTTGATGAACGACCTAATGGCTATAGATATTACAGACAATGATTCGGGATGTATAGATGACAACACATGGGGCCTCATTAGGACCCTGGCGGAGAGGGTATTACGCCAGCGTAGTGCATGGCGTACCTCTCCGCCATACTACGAGTTCCCGTAGCGCCATGGAGGTTTTCTCCGCCTGGTTTTACCAGCCGGAGAAAACCATGGCGCTACGGGACCTCGTTGTTAATTACGCCACCGTATTTTACGGTGGCGTAATTAACTCCTTCCCCACTCCCATTATACCCTATGGGGCAAAAATGGGAATGGGGAAGGGCAGAATGGGGATTGGGGATTTACCGCTCCGCCGAGGTCGGAATGGGGCGGTAAATCCGCCAACCCCCATGGCGCTATCGGCGGCTTTCCGCCATGCTTCGCGGTGCATTTAGCACCGCGAAATCCGCCTGGGTCGTAATGAGGCCCATGGAGTTATTTGCAAAAGTATTAGAAATGATGTTAGCACTTGGCATAGGCCAAAAGGAGGGTCTGTTGGAATTGAAATTATATTATGCCTCCAATCGCAGTAATTGAATGTGTGTTGGCCTACGCCAAGTTGTCTAAAATATCATGTAAAAAGACTCCGCGGCAAGGTCTTGACCTTAACGAAAAATTGTGTAAGTCGCCATCTTGGATTTAGCCACCATTTTAGTTTCTCTTGTAATGTGGAAGTCACCCTGAACATCAAAATGGAGGCCGAATGACATTCTGAGTGAGATTCTGGCCGTTGTGACCTCCGCACACATGAATAAGTAATATGCCTGCAGGCCACTTGTCGGGGTCGCAAACTGAGACCTTGTCCTATCCCTGACCTATGTGTAAATAAACAACTGTATCAGCGGAACTGATCAAAATGCATACATTATGGGATTGACCTGGCAAGGAACCCTAGGCCTGGTCCCAAGAATGGTTAACCCGCGAGGGGGTTGGCCAGGGCTGAATAAAGAATATAAAAGCCCAAGTATTCCAATGTACGCGCTCTCTCTACTAATGCATCGAACCTTCGTTGAAGTTCGTTACGTTACTCTGAAAGCCGAATAGCTATTCGTTTGTCAATTGACTTTTTGGTAACTGTTGTAGTAAATAAAGCACTTTGTATGTCCTTTGTAACCTGTGTTGGTGTGTTTCCTTTGGGCTTCCCAGCCTCATATCGATTTCTTTGTTTTCACAACAATGGCATGCAATACAAATGTCAGAACTTATAGAGCATGTTTTGAGAGCTCATTTTTGGCATATTTGTTAAGAAACAGGAATGATGCTAGATGAAAAAAATGGATCATAATTTTTCTGCATTTCTATATTTAGTCTTTTGTAGGCTTATGCATGTTCATATTCAGCAGTTACTTTACACATATTTTACTGTTCTGCACCAGAGGAGAAATCATGCATGTGCTCAACATATGCCAAGCCTAACTATTTTGGTTAGCTTTACGCATTTGATCAGATGAATACCGTTTACTTAGGTCATATTAACATGTATTGTTTAAAATGTTGTGAGACTAAGGTACTCACTATATTGCAGGGAACTGCTCTCTTTGTCTTGTGACAATTCTTTCTGGTATATGTGAATGTTTGAGTCATTCACATTGCATTATGTTTATCTAAATGGTCCCCACCCCACACCACATTTAGCAATCTAATCTTCCAAATCAAGAAATGGAATCACAAAGTAAAATCCCTTTCCTTTTTGTAGCACTTCACATTATTCAGCACATCATACAAAATAGCATCCTGTATGCCCTTGTTAGTCAATGACCACACACATGTACCCCTATCACACACTTCTTTGTTTTGTTGCGTCTTAAATGTACACTCATAAAATGCAGAGGGGGTTATTTTCTGGGCTCACATCCGTTTATGTTTTAGGGCACTGTAAGTGGGCATTTGGTTAAATTGTGTATTTTAACTAGTTACAAGTATTCAGTGATCTACAGCAGGTCAAACCTTTGGCTGGTCTGCAGGTGCACGCGAAAGAAAACACCTCAATAATATAAACAGCCTTCCTTTAGTTGCGGGGGCTCTCCCGTGGGCCCATGTTTATGATGTGCAGGCCCACCATATCCCATGGTAATGCTGCTTGCACTAGTGCATTGGGGGGCCAGTGCACAGTAGACTTTGGGCCTCATTACACGGTAGGCGGAGTCCATGCCGGTAAAATACCGGCACCGCCTTGGTGGAAAGGGGAATTACCGCCCTATTCCAACGTTGGCGGGGCGGTAATTCCCCCTTCCCCCATTGCCCTTCCCCATTCCCATTTTTGCCCCATAGGGCTCTATGGGAATGGGGAAGGCGCTAATTACGGTGCCGCAAATTGCGGTACCGTAATTAGCACCCTGGTCCCTTTGCGGGTTGGTTTTTAACGCCTGCTAAACAGCAGGCGTTAAAGTACCTACCCGCAAAGGGGCCTCGTAGTAAGGCGGTAAGGGTTAACGGTCACCGGTACCATTACCGGTGACCGTTAACCCTTACCGCCTTCCGTGTAATGAGGCCCTTTGTGTGTACTGTTTGTTTGTTTATTCACTTATTACGTGCTCAAGACCCGGAGGTCTGTTGAAGACATTTGGATGCAGGAGGCTGCCCTTTTGGGGTTACCATAAATCAGGTGCAGGCGCAATGCTCCCATTGCTTTGGCTGGGTCTGTTTCTGGTCTATCTTCTGAAAGGCCAAGTAATGGTATAATAATAATAATTTGGCATTTATATAGCGCTACGAGCCCTCAGGCATCTGAGTGCTGCTTATTATTACCCACAGTGTGGGGTGCTCATTTATTGACCTCGGAAGGATGAAAGGCTGAGTTTGGTCCTGCCGGGTTACGAACCTGAGTCAGCAGGCTCTGGACAGATGTCAAAGCGAGCGCTCTACTCGCTGTGCTATCGGACCTAAAAATGCGCTCTACTCGCTGTGCTATCGGACAGGCTATCTTGATGATATGTGCCTGTGCTTCGTTCTAACGTCTGCACCCTTAAGGCAGGAATCGAGCTATTGAATATCGTCAATGGTAAAAAGCCCAGTGTCATGGCTCCCTGTACACACATGTATTTGCGCTGGTACCTTATTGCATTCTTGCAACACCGTTTGAACCTGTAATATAATGCCCAATTCCTATCACTCTCTAAAAAGAGATGGTGTATTACATGATTTGATGGCAGTCAATCTATGGACCTTGGAAGGATGAAGGACTGACGCTGTCCTGTCAGGATTCAAACCAAAGGTCCAGCCCTTCCTATAGCCAATGCCAAGCCACGTATTCTCCTTCTCCACATGGCACTGTGGCAATGTAGTCTGGCTGAGTGATAATTGCAATGGAAGCTGTTGCAGGGCGTCTTGTGTTAGTGTGGTTGTCCTGGCACAGTTCTGCCTGGCCTCGTACCACCTATAAACCGAAGCTATTGCATTAGAGTACAGATAGGAAGAAATGGCCTATGAGGAGGGAGGCAAAGCTTGCAGGTGATGCTTGGTTCTTTGCCCACCCATTGACTGCCCATGGACATGCCAATTCCCATGGCCATCCCCTTCACCCCCAGTTCCTGCCCCTACCCGCCCAAAACACCTCCTCATGGGAACTCTTTGAGAGCTCCCTTTAACCAAGTCTTGCCATCAAACTTTGCTCTTGAAGTGCCTGCTGCTGTTTTCTCAATGCAGTCTTTTGAGAGGTTATGACTTAATTGGAGCTTTGAAAGCTGTTGTAATAACAATGTCTGCCTTCTTCCACGCTATTTATAAGCACTCTGCGTGTCCTTACTGTTAAAAATAAGCAATTGCAAAGCCAAGAGTGTATAAGTATTAGGCGTTTAGCATGTACTGCTTGCTATTAGATGCCCAGGTACGTGCACCATTTTGCACCTGCTACCATCAATGGGCAGTTAATACCACTATGGCAGTGCCTGGCAGGTTTATTTATTTATTTATTTACTTATTTATTTGTATAGCACACCTAACCCAAAGATATCTGGGTGCTTTCATCATATCATCAGTTACATCACTACACGGTTACATTGCTGAGAGAATGTACAATACAATATAGGTACATTAGATTACCTAAGTCATTACATTACAACAGTTGTAAAGGTTGCAGACGTTCCATTACAGGTTCATCGCAGTGTTGTTACATAAAGTGATAGGGGTACAGATATTAGCAGTGCAGATATTAATGTGAGCGAAGACCTTAGAGGACTTATTGCTTCTGTATGAAGAGCCTAGTTTTTAGTTTCTTCCTGAAGGTCCAGTAGGACGGTTCTGCTCTTAACGCCAGGGGTTAAGGGGTTGCAACTTGGACTGGGAAACTGTTGCCTCCTGATTTCTGTAGTTTAAATCTGGGTGTGTTTTGCCATGCCTTCACAAAAACCCATTTTTTTGGCATTGCGTTTCAGGGTGAGATGGCCCGTATCCACCTGCTGCTAAAACGAAGGCTTCTTTGTACACTCAGTGGTTTGATAGCGGTGCACTGTAGCTGTGGATGCGGAAAAAAACACAAGTGTTTCCATCAGAAAGCTATGTACGCTAAGATGCTATCAAGCGTAGATGTCCCAGACGCTAGAATTTGCCTATATTTGCCCAAGTATACCTGAACAATGCATCAATGTCCTACAACAATCCTGAATGCAGTGGTAGGATTGAGTATGTCTTCCACGTCCTACTTTGAGCAGTGTTAGAAGTGTATCAAAAAAGTAGTGGAAATGTGACCTGGCCCGGAGCCAAGTGCAACACATTTCTCAAGGGTTGCAGATATGCTGCTTGGCAGCCAGTTGAGTTGAAACAGATTTCAGTTTAGCTGTAACTGCTAGTGGGTGTTAAAGTGGCGAAATGTGCTTTAACTTCACAAAGAACTGTTCCGGAATGGTGAAAATGGTTGTAAAAAGTAGTGGATCTGTTAACCATAAAGAATAAAAGTAGTGGAACTCTGCTCCCGACCGTTCCCACTCACTTCGACCACAGACATTGAGTCATACACTCCCGCTGAACTAGAGGTCAGCCTTGTCTCTTCTTTATTATAATAATCTGTTTGTATTTTTTTAAACGCCTTGGATTGATGTTTAATAACTCATACAATTTCAATCAAGTAACAACCCAGAATCAAAAATGTCATGTGGTGGAGCCAAATGCCAACACATCAACTATAGCTCATTGTAATGATAAGGATGTTTTCCAATCCGCCCCCAAGAGGTTCCAATAGATAATGAAATTATCTACTCCCAGGCTACCACAGAACAAGGGGTGCAAGGCAGATCCACGGTTGCAGCACCCGAACTGCTCACAAGCAATGCTGCCAGGAGTAGCGCCCCCTGGGTAAGTGAGCCAACCCTGTAGAAGAAAGCAACTCTGCATTCTGGGAATTGGGGGTGGGGGCGGAGCCCAAAGCGTTCATTTGTGAGTAATACACCATGTCAAATAAGACACGGGTGCATTCTGGGAGTAGGACTGAAATAGCAAAGAATGTATAATCCTTTTTGCGAATATTATTTTGAATGTATTACTCGATGTTGTATTTTACACATTAAATTAATGTGTGTCGTTTTTATTGTATTTTTCATGATATACTCTGTTTCTGTTTTTATATCTGTTTGTATGCTTTGTCAAAGGTTTGAAAATTAACCATATGACAAAGAAAAAAAAGATTATTATTTTCAAAAAATCAATATCGATTTTGAGGTGCTCCAGACCTGACCCTTCTTCTTTCACTGCAGGGTCTCGACTTTAAACACTTGGACGTGGGAGAATTCTCCAGCTCAGCGAGAGATCCTGTTTTTCGACCCCATGAAATCCAAGACCTTCTGAATTTGACCAAGGCCAGTAACGTTGGTCTGACCGCATTGGTTTTAGAGGGCAATGGCATTAAAGCAGGAGTACAGTCATGTTTGACTTAAGGCAACTCAATACGTTATTGTGAGTTCCATGAGCAGCAGGCTCTCCCCCTTTCTTGAAGGGCGATCCTCACAGTGCACCCCCAAATCCAGGAGACGCCAAATGAGACGCGCCAACCGAGACTTGAAGTACATGGTTTTGGCATCCCCTAGAAAACAGCAGCTCCCACCTCTGCCTGCAGCCTCTCGGCTTTTCTTTCAGACTTGTTCCTTTTCTGATATCCAGCAGGAGCTTAAAACAGTCCTCATGAGTGGGGCAAATGGCGAACAGGAGACAAACTCCTCCTGATCCGTGTCAATTAGCATCTTATAATATGAGCGCAAAGCTCACGTGAAGTTTGATCCAGTCCAGAACTCCAACAGCAATCTGACAGGAAAGAGAATTAGCAAAACCACGCGGGTACCCCACAAAAGCTCTATAAACAACTTGCAGAGGGATACAATAACTGTCCGGGATCAATGTCAAGTTCATCAACGTTTAAGAAGAAAAGAATGAAGCCAAGATGATTTCAGTCAGACATTTCAAGATTGGGCTTCCAGATCTTTCCAAAGGGGCGTTCCTGGACTCCTGCAAGTGAAGGTTGCTGTTGTATTGAGACGAGCACTGAGTCCTCGACCCATTCGCCTATCCTCACTTAGAGTCTCGTTCCGAGTTTGGCAGTATTCCCATGGTACTTACCAGAAATACAGCCAACCTCGCTTACCGTTGCCACCACTCAGTCTGTCCGATTCATCACCGGGAGGATAGCTCAGGCGCAATGTGTTTGCCTTGGAAGCAAGACGACACGGAGCACTACAGGTTTGATCCCCGGGTCCGTGCTTAGAAACCTCTGGGCATTAAGCGCGTTATAAATAACCTATCATAGGATTGCTAGTGGTGGCATGAGGGTGTTGATTGCCATTTTCGGACTACGTAGAAATCAATTGAGGGGGCTCCAGCTTCAGTAATTCTCCCAATTTTGGGCAATGGAGGATTCGCCTCCACATTCTTTCTGGAGGTAGATTCTCTCCTTCAGGGTCAAATTTAGACTTTAACGTGTTGTGACATGCAACGTGGCCAGCCCACCTTAAGGGGAGAGCCACCTTAAAGAGGAGAGGAAGGAAACCAAAGGACATGGGGGAGGAAGGGAGGAAGAGGAGGGGCTAGCAGGGAGCGGGCAGACAAGCTGTAGAGGGAATAAAGAGAGGTTGTCAATTCCCTTGTCTCTGCATGTTATGTGCACAGTGTGCGAGGCCTAGAAGATTGGGACTCCACGGGGAGAGGTAAACCCAGTCACAACGCCTTTATCTTTGGCTGCACCCAATTTAGCATCACTACATGGAATCTAACTCTCACACTTACAATGTGCAATAACTCAACATGCCTTGCAATAGGATTTTAGCCCTAATAGCTATGTTGTTTCTACAGTTAATGCTCAGACTTGCTAGCTATATTACTATCCTCCGCATTCAACCTGATTGTATACCTGCTATATGTTAATAAACTCATGGATTCTAACTTGTGTCATAGAGGTTCCACCATAAGCCTCACTATGACTCTGCCTCCTCCACCCTCAAATGATATCAGACACACTACATTCTTGCCACCATGGCGCAGCTTTGGTCAACCCCACCTTCAGAAACTACTACCATTGACCCCCATTATGGAGAGGATCGATCATTACTCTGACTTAGCTTGCTCAAAAGCAAGAGCATCCGCAACACTTACCACTATGTCACCCACCAATTGCACATCCTGCTCAGACTATCCTCAGGGACCAAGCTTCCCCTCAATCACCACATCAGCATGCGCAATAGCATTAAGAAATTACACATTGAATTGAAGATCCACAGACATACACCCTCTGGAAGGTATTACTATTGCTTGCCCTCACTCTACAAGGAACTCTAGACTGGGATCTGGACTCTCCTGCAACTACTTATCTCAACTACCTAACATAACTATGCCTACAACGGTCACCGAATCTAACTCCAGGACAAACAAACGGCGAACTAAGAACCAGAAGTCGAAATCACCCACACCAATCACTAACACCAATAAAGCTGGACTTATCAATGCCAGATGGCTCCAAGCACACGCACTAGACATAGCAGACATTATAACATTTCATGACTTAGACTTCATTGCCATCACAGAAACATGGCTTAACACAGCTTCAGGCTCCACTCTATCCCTAGCCATTCCAGAGAATTACTCCATTATTCGTTCAGACAGGGAAGGCAACACATCTAAAGGAGGAGGAATTTCCATCATTCACAAAACCACACTTGACTTAAGAATGACTAATAAATCCAACCTACCGTCTGCGGAACTACTATCTGTGAAGTTAGCTACATTCACCACATCAACTATCACCTTACACCTGATATACCGACACCCAGGTCCTACCTCCACATTCGAAAATGACATATCACACCTATTATCCACTAATACCAAAAGCATCTACCAAGTCATCATTTTAGGGGACTTCAATTTAGGCCTTCACAACCCGAAAGATACCAAAGCCATCTCCCTTAAAGACACTATATCGGAGCTAGGTTTCTTACATCGCATAAATGATCCGACACACAACAAAGGTAGAGTACTAGATTGGTTAGCAGACCATAACTGTAACATCAACATACTCACTAACTCTACATGTGCATGGACTGACCATCACCTAATCACCTTTACCATGAACAAGTCAGCACCGGTTTCACTACAAACACAAGCGCCTGCCATGCTAGCGAGAAGTAAACGAAACCTCACACTAGAGAACATATTGCCACTGCTTAAACCTATCACCCATCCTGATAGACAGCATTCTGACCCTTCTATCCTAGTGGACATATATAATGACACCATACTTAATGCCATCAATGACCTAGCACCACTTAAACTCCAAAAATCTAAACCACGTGCGCATATTAATAAATGGTATACCCCTCAACTCAAGTCCGTAAGGAAAGTAAAAAGAACAACAGAATCCTCCTGGAGAACTCACCCAACTATCTCCAACAAGGCTCACTTTATAGCCGCCTTACTCACCTACAAAACAGCTATCGTCCAGGCCAAAAAAGATAATTTCAACAATCGCATAGCTAAAGTCTCATCTAGCACTAAAGAGTTATTTAATATTCTCAAAGAACTCGAAACTCCATCCCCTGAACCTGACACCTGCACCAAAGATATCTCATGGTGCACGAGCATCCAGAAGGTGCTCCAAGACAAAATTAGCTTACTCTTAAACAAAATCCAATTTAAAAAAAGCCTCATTGATACTGCCAATAACTAGGGGGGGTCATGGGAGACTCTATGCCAGACATGAGTCCTGGTTACAAGAGCCTTAGCCAGAGTCTTTAGCTCACTATCTTTCACAGAGGAGAAATATCCTAAACACATCAGTATTTGTCCTGCCCTGGGGCAGTACAGCCCCGAAATGCTAGGCAATTCTCCTCTGAACAAGAGTACCAACAGCAACCCTAGACACGTGTTTCGGTCTGGTTGAACCTCATCAGTAGGGTGTAGCTGTGCCTCTCTAAGAACAGTGAGCAAGGGGTCCACGTCTGGATTCCCCTAGTAACTTAGTGTGAGACCTAAAGTTACTTGAAATATGCAAATAACAAGGGGGGGGGTCCTGTGAGACTCTCTGCCAGACATTAGTCCTGGTTACAAGAGCCTTACCCAGAGTCTTGAGCTCACTATCTTTCACAGAGGTGAAATATCCTACACACATCAGTCTTTGTCCTGCCCTGGGGCAGTCCAGCACCAAAATGCTAGGCAATTCTCCTCTGAACAAGAGTACCAACAGCAACCCCAGACACGTGTTTCGGTCTGGTTGAACCTCATCAATAGGGTGCAGCTGTGCCACTCTAAGAACAGTGCGCAAGGGGTCCACGTCTGGATTCCCCTAGTAACTTAGGGTGAGACCTAAAGTTACTTGAAATACGCAAATAACTAGGCGGGTCCTGGGAGACTCTCTGCCAGACATGAGTCCTGGTTACAAGAGCCTTACCCAGAGTCTTTAGCTCACTATCTTTCACAGAGAGGAAATATCCCAAAAATATCAGTCATTCATACTGCCACCTATCAAATCACACCACTTCACCCTGAATTGAACATACCACAATTCAACTTCAAACCTTTATCCATCAAAGAAGTTGACGCCTGCCCTGCCCCGCTTATCAAAGAAGCAGCAACAGAACTTTCACCCTTCATTACCTCGTTCATTAACGCCTCCTTTAACACAAATACTGTACCTAATAACCTTAAAGATGCCTGGGTACTCCCCTTCCTAAAAAAAACTCCCTTGACCCGAACAACCCATCCAACTACAGACCCATCACCACAGTCCCCTTCCTGCTGAAAATTCTGGACCGTGCAGCATATGTCCCGATACAACAACATCTAGAATCTAATAATCTGATAGGTCTAAGACAATCAGGCTTCAGACCTAGACATGGGACCGAGACAGCACTTATTGATTTGAAATCCCAAATTCAGATTTTAAAAGACAAAGGTAAATCGGCCCTACTTCTACTACTCGACCTCTCCGCGGCGTTTGATCTGGTGAACCATAATATCCTATGTAAACACCTGTCAACTGCCACACACTTCTCGGACCAAGCTATTGCGTGGATTGAATCCTTCCTTAGCAATAGGTCAATGAGAGTCTTCTCTCCTACCGCCTCCAACTTCCCCGGTAACTTGTGGAGTACCACAGGGATCTTGTGTCTCCCCTACTCTCTACAATGTGTTCACCAAGCCCCTCTTTGACATACCTGACCATCTGGGTATCATCTACACTAATTTTGCGGATGATACCCAGATACTCATACCTATCACTGGCGGCCGTATTGTAGACAGTAAGACACTTAATGATATCTACAGCACTATTCAAATCTGGGTGGCTAAACATGGTCTTTGTCTAAATGACGAAAAGACTGAGCTACTCCTATCAGGCTCTTCCACTAAACTAAACAAACTAGGGCCCATGTTCTCATCATTTAATATTGATGGGAACATCATGAAAGTAGCAAAGAACGTAAAAATACTTGGTATTTACATTGACTCTGCCCTCACCTTTACAAGACAAACTAATGCCCTAACCTCGTCCACTGCACTGACTGGCAAGCTCATCACAGCCTGCCGACCTTATCTGTCACAGAAAAACTGCACCTCAAAAGCAAGAGCATTAGTCTTATCTAAACTCGACTGTTGTGATGCATTGTATCTGGGCACATCTCAACAGAATATGAACAACATGTAAATAATGCAAAATAATGCCATCAGAGCAGCCTATAACATTCCTACAAAGCATCACATCACACCCACTAATCAAGTCATAAAATGGCTTAATAACAAACAAAGGATAGATATGAAGTCACTATCACTTACACACAAATACCTCCACAACCAGGCCCCTACCTAGCTAGTTGACACTTTCTCACGGCACAACCCCAATACGACCCACCAGAACAGCCCAAGCACATTGTGTCACTATACCACGCTTCAGACAAGAATGGGCAGGCGGACTAAGCTTCCCAGTCCTAGCGGCTAAGAAATGGAACAATCTACCCACCCACATTAAAGAAGAACCTTCATTCGCACAATTTCGTCTAAAGATAAAAAACTTGGTTGGATCAACACCTTTTCTAATTAATCTACATCTATCCCCCAAATCGCTAAGACACTGAGGATACCTGCAATCTCTTGCCTTTGTAGTATGAATAGCTGTATACATCTGTAAAACCTTTTATTTGTAACCCGTAACGCATCTATGTCACCTGCATAACCTACCTTGTGTATAACATATTTGTGCGTAACTTGTAAGATTAGCACCCAGTTCCCTATGGGCATGGCGGCGCTATACAAATAAATACTAAATAGAACATAACGGTGCAGTAAAATTGGTGATAATTCCATTACAGGCACACCTGCTTCGCACTGCCAAACTAGCATTGAGATCCTTAACGGTCCTTGGAGATTGGGAGCCAAATGCTCTTTGCCAACCCGACTTTTAATTTGTCGTGGGGAGTAGTCTGCGCCCCATCATCCTTTTCTGCTAAATAAAACATTACGTTGTCATACTATTGTATAGTGTGTGTCACCCAGACTCTCAGGTGCTAGGGCACCTGCCCTCTTGAGCAAATTAAACAGATGCGTCGCGTTCACGCCCCGCGCTCCACAGATGGATCGTTGTCTGCGGCCCCACACTTCCAGTGGTTGACTGGTTGCTATGCTAGAAGTATTCCTTGCATCACATCCACATTAAAGAGGGGTAATTAACTCCCCCAAAATATCAAAATTAATAGAGATTTGCTCATTAGCTATTAATTCTGATTGGTCATCCATTTTCCTCCACTTAAACAATGTCTAACCTCTTCTCTTTGGATTGATTCCTTTAGTTATTAAGCCACAATCCTTGAGAGGTATGACTCCACCCATCCCTTGTCTGCAGCACTCCCTGGCAAAACAGTGTCTGGCCTCCCGAGGCCACGCTCCAGGCCTTTCTGCTGCTTTATAAATATCCCAAACATAGCATTCGCTTTATCAGGATCCAGGGGGGTGACGTGGCAGTCTCCCATTGGGACATTTCTGAGCTACATAAGGCATTATGACTCAGAAATCTGATAAACGGCCTAAAAATTGACCGGTGGGGGGGTGCATGAGCGCCCCACCTCATGCACCGCTCCCATCCTCACCCTACGCCTTACCTGGGCCTCCTGACAGGCGCGCCTTGGCACTCCAAATCCTCAACTCATCCCCCACTCCTACTCCTTACCTCAAACTGGGTGTAGTACATGGCTCCGCCCCCAGCCACTGCAATCCCCCCAAACCACCAACCCAAAGACTGCCACTACATAGCTTTGCAGGGCTAGACCAGACAGACACGGCCGGGCTGGGGTTGCCAAGCACTGCCCCTTACTCCACCCTCAACACGTTTCTATGTGCTCACTGGAGAAACCAGCCACTTCCCAGTGACCACTCTGGGCAAATTGCCTCCTTTGTTAAGCCACACCCACCTACCCCAAACCCAGACTATGGGGGTCATTACGAGTTTGGAGGTAGCCATGGTGCTATTAGCGCCATGGCTGCCTCCAAACTTGTGTCCGGGTCCGGGTTCTCAGAATGGGGACTTATCAGGTCATTCCAACCTTGGAGGACCCGCTAAGTCCCCATTCTGAAAACTATTCCCCATTCAAGTCCCCATAGGGCTCAATGGGAATGGGGAAGGAGCTTATAACGGGCCCGTAAATTAGGGGCCCGTTATTAGCTCCCTGGTCCCTTAGCGACTCCCGCTAAGAACGGCTGGTTTTACCAGCCGGCCTTAGTGGGACCCGTTAAGGGACCTCGGCATGCAGCAGTAAGGGGTTAACGGCACCGCCATATTTACCGGTGCCATTAACCACTTACCGCCAGGGTTGTAATGACCCCCTATATCTTTGTCGACCCCACCACAGGCAGTACCAGGAGTTATGGGCCTGTAAACCTCGTTAAGTGCCCTTTCTGCACTTAGGCCTTTAACTCAAGCGTCAAGGCCCCCACTCCAAATACGGCCCTTGGGTAAGGTCTATAAAGCTTAAATGGGACAGTACCATAACTTCTGAATAGGGCTACTACACTTTTAATGGAACAGTATTTTTATTTCTCAGAAGGGTTTCAGTGGTTCTATTGGAAAAGCACCATCAATTCTCACTAGGCCGGCTGGCCTTTTAATGTTCCATCAGCAACATGTATTACTGGGGTTGATGCACTTTTAAAGGGGCAGTACCATCACTTATCATTAGGGCTACTATTCTTTTGATGGGACAGCAACATCACTGCTCACTGGGACTGCTGTACTTTTAATGGGACAATACGATCACTTTGCAATATTATTTCGAAACCTTTAATGGGACAATGACACCACTTCTCAGTTGGGATGCAGTACTTTTAATGGGGCAGTACCATCATTTCTCAGTAGGGTGTGAGTTCTTTAAATGGGACAGCACCCTCACTTCTAACTAGGTCTGCTGTACTTTTAATGGGACAGTACTATCAGTTCGCAAATCCGATTTAGCGAATGCACATATCTCAAGTGTTTTATAACGAAAACCTTTATAGTGAATGCATTATTATTTTGGGGGGGGTCCCCCAAAGCCCTGTTTACCACCCCTAAAATCCCACGCCAAACGTTTCCTGGAAAAATGTAACCATTTACCCCACCCCAAAATGGATTCGATATAAAGGTTTTCGTTATAAAATACTCGAGATATGAGCATTCACTATAATGGATTCGATATAAAGGTTTTCGTTATAAAATACTCGAGATATGAGCATTCACTATAATGGATTCGATATAAAGGTTTTCGTTATAAAATACTCGAGTTATGAGCATTCACTATAATGGATTCGATATAAAGGTTTTCGTTATAAAATACTCGAGTTATGAGCATTCACTATAATGGATTCGATATAAAGGTTTTCGTTATAAAATACTCGAGATATGAGCATTCACTATAATGGAATCGATATAAAGGTTTTCGTTATAAAATACTCGAGATATGAGCATTCACTATAAGGGATTCGATATAAAGACTGTATACCATTTAAGAACATTCAATGCCATAAGGCCACCACTTCTTAGTTGGCCATCAGTGCCACCACTTCTCAGAAGAGATACCATACTTATAATGGGGCTTTCCTATCACTTCTCAAAAAGGGGTCTGTACTTGCAACAGGACAGTACCATTACTTCTCAGTAGAGGGTTTCAGAACCTTTTAATGGGACAATACCACCAGTTCTCGGTAGGGCGTCAGTACTTTTCATCTGACAGTATGTTCACTTTTCAGTAGGGCTCCATTAATTGTAATGTGACAGTGCCATACCTTCATAGTATGGCTTCAGAACTTTAAATGGGACAGTGATATCACTACTCAATAGGGTTTTAGAACATTTAATGGGAAAATACCACCACTTCTCATTAAGGCTTGAGTACTTTTAGTGGGGCAGTAGCATTCCTTTTCAGTGAGGGTCCAGTACTGTGGGAGATGGGAGAAGTCAAATAAGCAAAGATGATGAATAAAGTGACTACCCAAATAAAAATGAAAATGCGGCCACACCCCCTAATGACATCATTAGTAAAGGCATTAAATAATTGTCCTCCCTCCCTTATAGCGGACATTTTTGAGTTTCCGGTGTATCATCACATTTTACTTTGCTGTTGATTGTTTTTCAGGGGGCGTTCAAGCATGCACAGTTGGTAGGACCTGTATAACGCCAACTGCATCACACTTCACTGCGTCACACTTCACTGCGTCACACTTCAGTGTGATAGATCTCTCCACTTCTTTCTTCTCTATCCCGAGACATCCAGAAAGCCAGACTAGGAATTACCACTATACTTTTTCCAACTCCATCCTTGTAATATGGCAAACGTGCCAGACTAGGAATTACCACTATACTTTTTCCAACTCCATCCTTGTAATATGGCAAACGTGCCAGACTAGGAATTACCACTATACTTTTTCCAACTCCATCCTTGTAATATGGCAAACGTGCCAGACTAGGAATTACCACTATACTTTTTCCAACTCCATCCTTGTAATATGGCAAACGTTGGCAGGGCTGATAGTATATTATTAAGTCCGTGACCAGAGGGACTTTGGACTCTCAAAGGAAGTTCACATTTGTGACACAATGGCTACTGCTCTGCAGGGGTACAGGGATGTGTACTGCATACAACTCCCACTCATCCCCAAACTACTCCTCAACCCAGTGATCCCAATCATAAAGCTAAAACAGGCACATTGCATCAGGCATACCTCCTTCTGCTCTTGTGGTAAGATGGACCGAGGACAGGCTATAGTTTTCAGGAGGCATGTGAGCTAGCATAGATGCATCCAAACAGTACTGGGATACCAAACTTAAAGAATGTCCAACCAATGTTCTAAAATAAAAATAGGAGACTTTTATTACACTAAAATTACACACAGTTAATACAAATGATTTTACCGCACCCCTGTAAGAAAAAGACATAGGGCCTAATTACGAGTTTGGAGGTAGCCAGGCCATTTTTAGTGGCATGGCTAACCCCCAAACTCGGGTCCAGGTCCCAACAAATGGGATTTACAGGGCCATTCTGACATTTGCAGGCCTGGCAAATCCCATTTTTGGGACCCAGACCCGGTACGTCCCCATTCCCATTTGAGCCCCCAAAATCACAAGACACACAATAAATAACACATTTCTGAACACATTGAAAATGTACATTCGCCCACAATTGGACAAAACACACATGTTTTGGTAATCCAATTTGTGTAAGCCAATTATCAACCCAACATGTTTCTGACCCTATCACATTCGTTCCACAACACGCAGTGTGATGTAATAGATCTCAAAGTTACTAACAACGCTGGGCTCCACGTCCCACTACATATGTTCTACGAGCCCAACTGGATTCCACTGCGGAGATACAGTAGAAGGACTACTGTAGTGGAACACACCCGAAAAAGGTGTCCCAAAAGGGGCGCAATCTTGGACTGAGCCCCAGTGCAGTAGTACAATATCTTATAATTATCACCAGCTGACAAACCGTGGACCAAACCTGGTTGCATTCAAACGTTTATCGCAATAAAACTGGGGGTCCAAATGTAAACAAAGAAGAATGATAAACACTGGTGGCAAACATCCTGACAGCCAAATGGAATCTGTTGGTCCAAAGTAAGTAAATACAACACTGAATATTTAAAATATTCAAGAGAGCGACCAAAACTATGTTTTCATATGGCTCAAATGTAGTCTCACCCACAGAGGACTAAACAGCAGTAGCGCCTGGAGATCGCACCCTCTGCAACCCTAATTAAGGAGGTATTGCACACCAATAACCTCCACAAGTGGCAGCTGTGTGAAACCTGAAGGTGTCTCCTGACTAGTCCCCGGGAAGCTGTCACACAGGTGGCCAGGATACGGCCATCGCTATTGGATCAATTTCCTGGGGGTGGACCATTGAGGGAGGATCACCTGGATGGAGAGTCCTCAGGGAGTGGACGTGGGACACCGACGGGTGCGATGTGGTATCTCCCTTATTATAATACCTTTTCTCCATCCTGTTATATGGGAAACTCAGAAACTCTACCCTCCTCTTTTCTGACACGAACACTTTCATACATCACGAAAGACGACGGACAAACACCAAAGCTGTTTACTTAACATTTCCAAGCACAAGGGTCAGGAAAAGGCAGGTATTTTATCAGGATCACACACACCTGACAGCCCTTTCCCTTCCCCACAGTGATAAAAGTTAGAGCACAAGAGCAGAAGACGAGCAAGGCAGACCACACAACGAGACAGCTATCCAGGAATAGCAGTTCAAGAGGAGGAGAAAGACAGCACGAACTGAGAGGGTGACAAGGAGAGAAGCAACCTTCCACTTTCCAAGCCAAGCCTGTGAAACCTCCACAGAAGGAATCATAAGACTGCTAACAACAGCTCAAGTGTCTTGCAGTAGATGTCAACGGTACACAGAGCGTGCATACACTGATAAGCAGGACCGAGGGAGATCCCTTCTACCGTGGTACCGGACTTGAATCCAGATATAAGGAAGGCCAAGAGGTTCATCGCAGACGGTGAGTCGAAGGAAGAACCGATAAAAAACCGAACTGTGTTGAAGGAAAGTCACAAAATGGCACACTGAGAATAGTTCAAAGAACTGTAAACTTTTATGGGAAGACCAGCTGCAGAGGGAATCAGCACCACGTGGGTGCTCACTCCAGAGACTGTGGTTAATCCCATGTTGAGTGAAACTACTGATACCAGAAGGCCATAGGAGAACCTCAGAGAAAGTTAAAAGTGATTTTACGGGACTCTGGCAAAATCCCTGTACAGTCAAAAATCTTTGACCGACAGACTGTAGAGAAAGCAAGGGAAGTGAATACTGCATCAAGAGAAAGTAAGGTAAGTGAAACCCCCATCCAGAGGGGCGAAGTCTAAAGTTCCAAGAAACAGTGTGTTGACAAAAGTGAACCCAGCAGAGGGATGTCCACAGGAAGCTGTTTAAAAAGACATTAAGATTTGTGAAAGCTAAGGAAAAGGTATCTGTGCAAAAGCCAGAGTGAATCTGAAGAAGGGAGGCAAACAGTTGAGAAGGGTATGCAACCAGAAGTGGGATACCCAGGGGTCACAGCATCATCCAAACGTACATTTGAAAGGAACTTTTTGCTTGTTATTTTGGAGCCTATCAGATCCTTGGAGGCAAGAGACTTTTTGTAGAAAAGAGACTTAAACTCCGACGGCCCTAATACCTGAAGTGGAAATGTTGTCTCGTGCTGGCAAAGCTTGAGCGTGTGCTGTGCTCAGCAGTCCCACCTTTTACCGTGCTCAAAACGTGGGGAGGGAGACCCCTGGATACCACATCCTCACTTATCATTTGTGAACCCTTCTTTCTTTCTTGTGAATCCTATCCCTCACTCTTTTTGGTATTTGGTTGTAAGGATTGGCAATAGTTTTTTTTGACAAGACGCCACCAGGGCTGCCTTATTTTGATCTGATGGTCGTAGATTTAGGTTTAGATTAGGTGTTTATTCACCCTACCTATACAGTTTAATAAACACCCTTGAACTGTGATCACTCGTGTATGTCTATTCTTGATTCCATGCCTTCCTTACACAGTGTGCATCAAAAAAGTGCCAGCAAAACAAATGGTCAGTACAGCAGTAACACACTGGATGTAATATGTGGATGTAAACTCCCACATGCGTACATGCAATATGTCTATGCAGTAAATTACAAAAGCGTTCCAATTTTGTCTACACCACATATATAGCTTGAATTTAGTGTTGTATTGGTTAATTAAACCTTTGAACACAAGATAAAATTCTTAAGCAATCCACATTTTACATATACACACTTAGTTAAAAGGGAAGATTAAAAAATGTTTACAGCAAAAATGTCACAATTCATATTAATAAATACATAGTATAATAGAGCTATGATATATCAATCTATATAAATAAAAATGTAAATGTTCGTTTGTTCAAAATCTTACATCTCCGAAAGTTCTTCACCAATTGCTTTGAAATTTTGCCACAACGTTGCATTCGAGTACGCGCGTGTTTTTATGTACCTACTATATATAGATGTCACACGTGTGACAGGTAAAAACATGTTTTTTTGGAAAAACAGCACCATCTGTTGGACGTAAAAGCAACAAACGCTATACTAAACATTTTACGATTCCATTACAATGTTTCTGATTTACCATCCATTTACGATTTCCAAATTTCCTTCCTTTCTTCTTTTTCAGTGCAATCGATCTGCTTTAGTTCATCAAAATAATGCCTCGCAGAAGATCAAACTTAGGTCATCATACTCGCAGAGCGGAAGAAGTGCGATGAGCAATTGCAAATAAAACTGAGGATGAACGGGCATCAGTGAACCAGCAAAACAGACAAAGAATGGCTCAAATACGTGCCGAGGGAGCAACAGAGAGACGTGCAGCCAGACTTGAGGATGCACAGTTGCGGGCACGGCGATCGCGTTCTGCAGTTTCATAGGGTGACCAGATTTTAAAAACATACACCCGGGACTGGGCATTGAAATAGAAGTAGGACTAAAGTAAAACTGTAGTCCTACGTCTATATCACTGGCCGTTGCGGAGGGGCCTGGAGAGGGTGTGCTAACAGGCACACTTCTCTCATTGGAGGAGAGCGCCAGGGAGGGGAAGGGGGAGGAAATGGGGGCATGAAACGCATTTCACGCCCCCAATCGCACAGGAATATTTGCGCCGGGACCCGATGTTGTGAGTTCAAAATCGGGTCCCAGAAAAAAAAGGGACTGGAGGCAAAACCCCGGACGCGGTTTGTAAAATAAAAGAACTCCCGGGACCCTGGGATGTCGGGTGATTTCCCCGGACTGTCCCGGGAAAACTCGGATGTCTGGTCACCCTACAGCTTCAGATCTGCTTCGTTCTCAACAGAATGACCGCGACATGCTGAGAGTGGCTGAAAGATGTCAACGAGAAACAGCACATCAGCGTCAAACATGCCTCCATGCTCAGCAATCACGCAATTACAATCGCCTTGCATTCCGGTACAACCCAGCTGATGAGCCACAGCAACGTGTGGCCAGGTACAGCTATTATAAACATATAAATAACACAATCATACCACCTATTTCACATATCAATTCGCAAGTAAAAATTGTAGAATATATACCAACCAATTTCATATTAATAAAAGAATCCAACGAAATACTAAAATCTCCATTCTCATACTGTCAATCTTAGCCGAGATAGGTGGGTTGTCAGTTATATCAATGTCCACCTCCCCTTCCTCCTCACCTGTTTCTTCTGTTGATGTTTCTCACCGGGTAAGCTTCTTCTTTGGTTTCTTCTTTTTAGAGAAGAGATACGGTCCTCCGCGGTAAGAAGCCACCCTGATTCCCTGCTAAACAGGGAAGCAGTGGGCCCCCTTCCCGCAGAGACCAATTGGAGAGGAAAAAAGCAGCAGCTTAAAAAAACCTCTCAATGAAAGTAGCAACGGTAGACTGCCGGGTTGTTTTGAACTGTCCAGGACTTGAAGGATGGAATTCTGGAGCACTACCGTAGCGGTGCCCTGAAGGGTGTTGCTGCAGTGCCTTGATAACCCAGGGCTTGATGTCTGATGAACTGAAGCAGGAGCCCAGGAAGGATACTCTGCGAGGAGTAGGAGCAAAGGACCACACTCAGGCAAGTCGTACGTTCAGAGGCGTAGAGAGAAGAACGTAACCAAACACAGGAGCGAAGGAACCGCAGGAACAGCAATGTGGAGAAGGCAAGCCAAGAAGCTGAAAAAACAGCAGCCTAGGAAGAGAAAAGGCGAAAGCAAAGTGCAGCAAAGCTGAGCAGAGGCTAGCGAGAGGGGGCAAAGCAAAGAAGAAGGCGGGGCAAAGAAAAAACGGGTAAAGAATGAATCGGTAAACCCGGAAGGAAAAAAAGGCAAAGGAAAGGAAAGCAAGGCGGGACGCGAAATGATACACAGGAGCAAAGCAACAGAGCGGAAAGACAAAGTTGCAACGTGCCGAACCCAGAGAGGGGCGGGGCTAAATACGGAAACAGAGCGACAGAACAGAAAATACTAGAGCAGAAATCCAGGAAGTAGGAAAGCAACCTTGGAACAACCTAATGGCGCCGCCAACGCCAAGCATTCCAAAGTCGCCAGCAGCAACCGGGAGCCGGCGGCGTGACAGTATACCCCCTCCCTGGGGACACCCCCCCCAGCTTGCCCGGGAATAGACGGTGAAACCTCCGAACCAATGCAGGGGCATGCACATGAGAAACCGGCTCCCAGGAATCTTAAGAATGGGGATAGCCTTTCCAATGGATGAGGTATTCTAATCGGCCCCGCCGATAGCGGGAGTCCATAACGAAGGCCACCTCATACTCCTTCGGAGGGATATCAGTAGGCACCGGATCCCGGGGTAAAGGGTGATGATAGGGATCCACCTTGTATTCTCTCAAGAGAGACAAATGGAACACAGGGTGAAGGCGGTGCATGTGTTTGTGTAGCAAAAGGCGAAAGGCCACAGGGTTGATCCTGCGAAGTATGGGAAAGGGGCCCAGAAACCGGGGTTACAACTTAGAGGGATGTAGCCAGCGAGGTAGGTACTTCGTGGACAACCATACCTTTGTACCTCTCTGCCAAGTGGGAGAAGGTAAGCGCTTGGGATTGCTCTGGGAACGGTAGCGCTGACTGCTTGCCAGTAGGCTCTCGACGGCAGTCTTATGAGATTCTGCTATACTGGTGAGTAAAGAATCCACAGAAGGAGTGACAGACGGGGGGGAAAGACAGAGAAGGAGTAAAGCTGGGATGGTACCCATAGGAACAATAGAAAGGACTGAGGCCAGTGGCACTGTGTATGGAGTTGTTGTAGGCAAATTCTGCGGTGGGAAGCAGACTAACCCCATTGTCCTGTTGACTGTTAGTGAAGCATTGAAGATATTGTTCTAGGGTGGCGTTGGTCCTTTCTGTCTGCCCATTAGTCTGTGGATGGAAACCTGATGACAAGGCGCAATCAATGCCCAGCCTTTCACAAAGTTCTCTCCAGAAGCGGGAAGTATATTGAGGGCCTCTGTCAGAGATAATCCTATCCGGAGTGCCATGTAAGCGAAAAGTCTCTTTAGCAAACACCGCTGCCATTTCTGCTGCGGTAGGTAATCCAGCTAAGGGTGTGAAGTGGGCCATCTTGGTAAAGCAGTCTACCGTAACCATTATACAAGAACACCCTTCTGAAGGCGGCAGATCCACTATGAAATCAGGCGAGATCAGGCTCCAAGGTCTTTTAGGCACCTCTTCCTGCTGCAGGAAACCGATCGATTTCTGAGTGGTATACTTTGACCGACAGCATACCGGACAGGGATGGACATAAGAGATGACCTCCTTGGGCATGTTGGGCCACCAAAATCTATGTCGTAGCTGTTCCAGAGTGTTCTTTACCCCTCTGTGTCCTGCCACCGGGTCATCATGGCACCATCTTAACGCAGTTAGACGGGTCTGCATATTGGGCAAAAACAAGTGTTGTTGCTTGAAGCACAGACCATCCTGGATAAGAATGTTCTCAGAGGGTGGAGTAGCAGGAGGAATCCCAGCAGACTGTGTGGCTTTGCGTACATCCTCCAAGAAAGAATCTACTGAACAGATGATCTTGACGTCAGGGAGCATGAGACTGGGGGTTCTTTCTGAGTAATGCCTGGATACGGTCTTCTTGAAAGGGCATCTGCTAGAACGTTCTTAGAACCTGGCAAGTAGGTCAAAAAGAAGTCGAATTGAGTAAAAAAGGCCTGGCGTGAATTAACACATTCCATGTTTTGTAAGACCTTGATATTTTTATGGTCTGTTCTTATTTCGAAAGGGTGGTTAGCCCCCTGTAGGAGATGACGCCATTCCTCGCTGCGGATTTCATGGCCAATAGTTCTTTTTCGATGACAGAATAGTGGGTCTGGCTGTCATTTAAGGTCTTAGACAGGTAGGCCACGGGGTATTCCAGACCTGCATGTTCCTGCAGGAGAGCGGCACCTAGGGCTGCTGCTGAGGCAACAGTCTCTACTATGAACCTTAACCTCTGGTCAGGTTGGCGAAGGATGGGAGCAGAGCAGAAATCCTCTTTCAACAGCTGAAAGGCCTGATTAGCCTCAGGGGTCCATGTAAATGGCAATAAAGACTTCTTGAGTAACCTTGTGATGGGAAGTACTTTGTCGGAAAAGCCTAGGATAAATTTGCGATAAAAATTCGCAAGCCCTAGGAACCTCTGAACCTCCTTGACAGAACCGGGAGTGGCCGAATGCAGTATAGCTTCTATCTTTACGGGATCCATCCGAATACCCTCCGAAGAAAGTATGAAACCAAGGTAAGTAACCTCAGAAGCTTGGAAGACACACTTCTCTGCATTAGCCTTTAGGAGGTTGTCTTGTAACCTCTGGAGGACCTGGTGAAGATGAGTAGTGTGGAGCTGGGCGTTCTTAGAAAATACCAGGATGTCATCAAGGTAGACAATGACACAATGGAATAGGAGGTCAGAGAAGGTGCGGTCCAAAAAGCACTGAAAAATGGATGGCGCGTTGACCAGGCCGAACGGCATGACGCAATACTCGTAATGCCCAAATGGTGTGCGGAAGGCGGTCTTCCACTCATCTCCTGAGCGAATCCATAGAAGGTGGTAGGCTCTTCTGAGATCGATCTTGGAAAACACCTTGGCTCCTTGAACTGCCTCCAAAATGTCCCTGATAATTGGCATAGGATACCGATCCCTTATCGTAACTTGGTTGAGGCCCCTGTAGTCAATGCATGGTCACAGTTCACTTGATCCTTTCTTAGGGACAAAGAACAGAAAGGCTTCAGGAGGAGAGTGAGAGTGCTGAATAAGTCTGTGTTGTAAGTTTAAGTCGAGATACTCCTTAAGGGCCTCCTTCTCTTTCAGAGAAAGAGAAAACATGTGCCCAAAAGGGACCACTGCATTGGGCAGTAGGGGGATGTGGCAGTCCTCTGGTCGGTGGGGAGGTAACTCTTGAGGACCATCGTTCTGAAACACCTCCTGATACTGAAGGTACTCCTTGGGAATGCTGTTCACCTTTAAGACATCCATTCTAAGAGACGGATCAGGAAGAGTATGGACCGTAGCAGAGAGGGTTTGTGAAGAGCAGAACTGTCGACAATACTCGGATGTGAAAGACAGTTGATTCTTCGTCCAATCTATGGTAGGGTTATGTTTCCGCAGCCAAGAAACCCCCAGGTTAACAGGGAAGTGTGTGGCTCTGATCAAGTCAAATTGGATTGTCTCGGTGTGATGGAGCACCTTCATTACCATAGGGGAAGTGGTGTGTGTGATGAGACCGGAACTTAAAGGTTTCCCATCAACACCCTCCACCTTTTGGTCCTCCTCTTTCTCCAAACGGCCGATGCCGGTCTTGTCAGCCCAGACAACATCCATAAAGCATCCTGCTGCCCCGCAATCTAGCAGAGCTAGGACTTCAAAGGTTTGTTGGGAGAGACACAATTGGACTCCGACAACCATGAGATGGTTGTCCTCGACGGAGTTAGCTGGAGTAACAGATAACGACACAAAGGGACCAGGAAATCCCCCTCTGTAACTTGTCCCTACTAGTTCCGAGGTGTGGCGTTGCCCGATCGTCGGGGTGGTACATCAGGGCAGTCCCTCAATATGTGTGAGTTAGATCCACAGTACATACACAGGTTGATGTCCCTGTGTCGTTTTCGTTCTTCAGACGTAAGCGGTCCTCGAGTTGTCCCAAGCTGCATGGGTTCTTCTTTATTCAAACAGGTAGGAGTGGGGGAGGGCGGGCTAGGCTCAGCCAGGACCGGGAACCCACGATGCTTCCGACGCTCCGAATGCCTATATGATAGGCGGAAATCCAGCTGAATAACAGTGGCCCAAAGATCTGTAAGTGTAGCAGGCCGGGTAGCCCTTGCTAATTCATCCTTAAGGTCTTCTCTCAGGCCCCTACGAAAGATGGTGTATTGGGCGTTCTCCTGCCAGCCTGCATCAGCAGCCACCCACTTAAAGCGGGATATGTATGACAATAGATCAGAGTTTCCCTGGCGAATATCCAGCAACTGTTCACTGGCTACCAAGGCAGTCACTTGCCTTTCGAAAGCCAGCTTGAACTGGGCTGTGAACCTGGAATAATCTTGTAGTAAAGGACTGGCACTGGTCACCAGAGGGGTAGCCCAAGATAGGGTGTTCCCCGTTAAATTGGATATCAGAAATCCTATGCGGGCTTGATCTGAAGAGTAGGTCTGAAGTCTGAAAGTGTAGTAGATGATACAAGCTTCCATAAACTCCTTGAATTTTTTAGGTGAACCATCATATTTGCCACAGGATAAGGGCATAGGAGGAAGGTCGCTTAAGGACTGCTCAATGCGGTCGACCCTCTGCATAAGAGCAGTGTTTTCAGTTTTGACAGCCTGTAATTCCTGCGTCAAATTATGCACAGCTGAAAGAAGCTCCTGCACCTGTTCAGGGGTAGCCATTGAACTATCCTCGTGGCGTTGCAAACTGTCAATCTTAGCCGAGATAGGTGGGTTGTCAGTTATATCAATGTCCACCTCCCCTTCCTCCTCACCTGTTTCTTGTGATGATGCTTCTCGCCGAGTAAGCTTCTTCATTGGTTTCTTCTTTTTAGAGAAGAGATACGGTCCTCTGCCGTAAGAAGCCACCCTGATTCCCGGCTAAACAGGAAAGCAGTGGTCCCCCTTCCCGCAGAGACCAAATGGAGAGGAAAAAAGCAACAGCTTAAAAAAACCTCTCAGTGTAAGTAGCGACGGTAGACTTCCGGGCTGTTTTGAACTGTCCAGGCCTTGAAGGATGGAATTCCGGAGTACTACCGTAGCGGTGCCCTGAAGGGTGTTGCTGCGGTGCCTTGATAACCCTGGGCTTGATGTCTGATGAACTGAAGCAGGAGCCCAGGAAGTATACTCTGCGAGGAGTAGGAGCAAAGGACCACACTCAGGCAAGTCGTACGTTCAGAGGCACAGAGAGGAGAACGTAACCAAACACAGGAGCGAAGGAACCGCAGGAACAGCAATGTGGAGGAGGCAAGCCGAGAAGCTGAAAAAACAGCAGCCCAGGAAGGGAAAAGGCGAAAGCAAAGTGCAGCAAAGCTGAGCGGAGTCTAGCGAGAGGGGGAAAGCAAAGAAGAAGGCGGGGCAAAGAAAAGACAGGCAAAGAATGAATCGGTAAACCCGGAAGGAAAAAAAAAGGCAAAGGAAAGGAAAGCAAGGCGGGACGCGAAACGATACACAGGAACAAAGCAACAGAGCTGAAAGACAAAGTTGCAACACGCCGAACCCAGAGAGGGGCGGGGCTAAATACGGAAACAGAGCAACAGAACAGAAAAGACTAGAGCGAAAAACCAGGAAGTAGGAAAGCAACCCTGGAACAACCTAATGGTGCCGCCAACGCCAAGCGTTCCAAAGCCTGCAGCGGCAACCGGGAGCCGGCGGCGTGACACATACATTAGATATTCTGTTAACAATTTTGATCCACACGTGGTATAATGCGAAATTTACAATGGTACTTAGTCCTGAATATATAAAACTCCATGTTTGATCTGACTGTTAGTTATCAATCGGGTATCTTAAATTTAAAAAGCCTTTGGCATGAACCTCATGTAATTAAAAAACAAGGGGGGGTCCTGGGAGTTCCTCTGCCGGACATTAGTCCCGGTTACGAGGGCCTTACCCAGAGTCTTTAGGTCACTATCTTTCACAGAGGAGAAATGTACAAGACATATCAGTCTTTGTACTGCCCTGGGGCAGTCCAGCACTGAAATGCTAGGCAATGCGTCTCTGAACAAGAATGCCAACAGCAACCCCAGACACATGTTTTGGTCTGGTTGGACCTCATCAGTAGGGTAGAACTGTGCTTCTCTAAGAATAGTGAGCAGGGGGTCCACGTCTGGATTCTCTTAGTAATTTAGGGTGAGACCCACAGTTACTTAAATAAGGCAAAAACAGGGGAGGGGGGTCCTGGGAGTCCCTCTGCCGGACATTAGTCCTGGGTGCGAGAGCCTTACCCAGAGTCTTTAGCTCACTGTCTTTCCTAGAGGAGAAATATCCAAAACATTTCAATCTTTGTACTGCCCTGGGGCAGTCGAGCACCAAAATGCTATGAAATTCTCCTCTGAAAAAGAGTACCAACAGCAATTCCAGACACATGTTTTGGTCTGGTTGGTCCTCAGCACCCCCTTGTTTTTTGCATAATTTAAGTACCTTTGGGTATCACCCGAAATTACTAGGGGAATCCAGACGTGGATCCCTTGCTCACTATTCTTAGAGAGGCACAGCTCTACCCTACTGACGAGGTCCAACCAGACCGAAACACGTGTCTAATGTTGCTGTTGGTACTTTTGTTCAGAATGGAGAATTGCCCAGTATTTCAGTGCTGGACTGCCCCAGTGCACGACAAAGACTGGTATGCTTTGGATATTTCTCCTCTGTGAAAGATAGTGAGCTAAAGAATCTGGGTAAGGCCCTCATAAGCGGGACTAATGTCTGGTAGAGGGACTCCCAGGACCCTCCTTGATTTTTGCATCATGTAATACAATACGTTTTGTGAAGAGATGTCTAGATGTTTCTATCTCACCACCACATAATCAACATAATCTCATCTCATATGCTATATTCTTCGATGCTCCAATGCGATATAACATAGGCAATAGCTCCAATCTAAACAACAGAATAAATCTTCTGGCGCTATGATTAAAATGTTTAGTTAGGTATGAAAACGGGGTATCGATCTGGAAACCTTGTTTAACATAGAACATATATTTCTTTTGTTTCCCCAATGAAGTTAATCACTCGTTCCTATCCCATGTATTTGCACATTTTATCAGTCTTTTCTCATTGTCTGAAATGGGTAATTCATTCTTATATTTGTATCCTGTGTACCCAAAGAATATGTTCACTTCCAATGCCCATTCAGGCAATGCATTACCCCTACTATACTTTTTTAGCATGCTTTGATACTTGGCAAGTATATAATCACAAGAGATGTTACCACTTATCAGCCGAATACAAATTATCCCTTTAGCTATCTTACATTATGTGTTCAATTAAATGATACCTAATTCAAAGTTTATGCCCTCAATCATGGCATTCTTAGGTAATCCTAAAACTATTTTCCATAATTGACTTTCTACTTTCTTTATCCATTCGGTTTCCTTCATTGTGAAGATTTCCAAACCATAACAAAGGCTAGGAAAGGATCAAAAACCCTCTATTGAATAACCACCTTTAAGTTTGGTATTGTGATAAATCTTCTTTCCATTTTCAATGATACATGCCTTTCAATTTCCTTTATTTTCAAAGTCGGAGATATGGATACCTGGATATATATATGATCGCACTACCTCAATAGACAATTTCCCCATCTTCCAATTCCATTTAGGGTTTCTCTTTTTTCCCAGTCGAACTACATCATTTTTGTTTTCTGATGATTTATAATCATACTACTTCTCAGGGAGTAGTCGCGTAATGCATCTATACTCCGTTGCAGTCCTATTTGTGTTTTATTGATTATAAGGGTATCAACAGCATAGCCCAATCAAGCAATTTTCTGTTTATTTATTTTCAAGGGGAAATTATTGCAGTCATCTAAATATGGATCCATGTCCTAGACATATAAGTTATATAAAGTGTGTGCCAATGGGCAACCTTGCTTCAAGCCAAAATTAGTATCCTTTCATCACTCAACAAACCCTTTTGATCCAACCTAATCTGGACTCACAATATGCTTGATGTGTGTAGATGGCATTCGCCACATATGTTAATCTCGTGGACACACATAACAAATATTTTTTTTCTTCAAAACTGTCTGACACCAGATACATTTGTCATTGTGCATACATTTATACAACAGACTGGATATCCATAGCCTCATAGGTAAAATTGCTCTATTCAACATTTATTATTGATCTTTTACATATTTTTTATTGATCATCACTAACTAATGAGGGCACAAATGCATTTTTCAATGATAGTACAAACAACCAAGGCCTCAAAGGTTTATACATAGTGGCTATGGTAGCTAAACAATGTCTTGTTAGCACTACTCTGTGCTTCAAAACCCATGCATCACCACAGCTGTAGCTCTCATCTTACATGACATGAGCATTATGCTATTCCAGCCCTCCATTGAGTCCAATTATGTCACTGTTGGTTTTAAAAATCGCTTTCTGCTCAAAAGTGAGCAATCTCTGATTAAAATAATCTCTGTTGGACCCCTTGATTTTCTTAAGGATTACTCAAACGATGTTCTCATAGGTATGTCTCTTTTCCATATAGTGTTATACCAATGGAGCCTGAATGATGTTATTTTTGAGACAGCTGTGGTCCTCTATGAGTCTTGTCTTGCACTTCTTGTTTGTTTTGCCTATGTATCGGAGCCCACACGGACATGAATCATAAACACTACTTTTTCACTGCCACAGTTAGTTTGTTCTTTGATGAACCATCTATCTCGCAACCCATTATCCACTTTTGTGGTTTTTGCAGTGTACTTACACATGACACAATTGTCCACATGGAAAATGACCTGTAACGGAGAACATGCTCCACAGAGTTGTCTGTTTCACCATTCCTGAGTTCTTTTTTGTTATATCATTTCTGACCAACATGTTTCTTATATTCTGACCCTTATATGCTACTAAGGGAGAGACTGTTTCATTTGTGAACACCTTCCTCCAATTTTTCACAATAACTGAATTAAATTTTATAGGATAGATTGGAGTAAGTGTTAACAAATACCAGTACTTCCTCTTTTTTGGCTTTAGACAGAACTTTTTCCAAAACAGCTTACAGATTGTTGTTACAGGCTCTTTTGGCAGAGTCTTTGACCAATTTCCTAGTATAGACTCTTACAATTAGCTTGTTATAAAGCACATTAGCACTTTTCTCAAAGTACTCTTGGTGCTGCTATTCTGCTTTAATCTAAGAAATTGGCCAAATGGTAAATTGGTTTTAATATGTTTGGCAGGATTGCTGGAGAAATGCAACAGCGCATTCCTATCTGTGGCCTTACTGTAATTTATTTATTTATTTGTTTGTATTTTTAAAGCGCACATCAGCCCGAGGGCATTGTGGCGCTGTTACATAAAAGCATGTCTAGCTACAGAGGAAATCTTGCTGGTTACATAGATATTTGCATTTTACAGTTCAATAGAGGTCACAAGGTAAAGACAGGAAAGAGGTATATATTGCATTTGAGGTTCATCTTAAAGGTTACAGTTATAAGTGAAATGGCAAATATGTTGCAGTAGTGGGGTTATTCAGTGCAGAAAGGGGCTAATGCGTCAAGGTGTAGTAAAGGTTCTGAGAAGAGTGTGGTTTTGAGGGATTTGCAAAAAAGCAAGTAAGGAGGGCTCTGCTCTAAGTGTGTTGGGTAGGGCATTCCAGAGCTTAGGTGCTATGTGGGGGAACCCAATGCCGCCGGCATTGGCTCTTTTTATGGATGGTACACAGAGTTGGTTAGCATGGTGGATTCTTGTGGGGCGGACAGAGATGTTTTTTGATAATGTGTCTGAGAGGTACGAAGGGGCGGAGAGATTGATACATTTGTGTGTAAGGGTGAGAATTTTGAAGTTGATTCGTTCGTTGACTGGGAGCCAAAGGGCTTCACTGTTACGAAGTTCGTTGGTCGTGTAGAGTATGAACAACCCCTCTGTCCCCAAGAAACACCCTGACCGATTTAGTTATATGGTCAGTGTGAATATTAAGGCCACAGGTGGAAGTCCGGAAAACCACGACGCGGGAACAGCCGGAAGAACCCCTTGAGCGCTGCAAAGCAAGATACAGTGGTTAAGCAAAGAAACAAGCCCCGAATGCCTCCATGTACATAAACCCCACGATTACCAGAATACCTGTGAGAACTCGGGTCAAGGCGTGGGTCTGCTATCTTAGGCTGGGAATGTGCTGTAGGGTAGAATAGGCAACCACCTATTTGTAGGACCGAGGTCCTAGCCAATGAAGTGCTTAAGCAAGAGGAATCCGTGGAGCAGGCGTGAGTCGGTAACAGGCAAATCCAAAAGTACTTGAAGGGTTAAGCAAGAGGAGTCCGTGGAGCAGGCGTGAGTCGGTAACAGGCAATTCCAAAAGTACTTGAAGGGTTAAGCAAGAGGAGTCCGTGGAGCAGGCGTGAGTCGGTAACAGGCAAATCCAAAAGTACTTGAAGGGTTAAGCAAGAGGAGTCCGTGGAGCGAGCCGAGGTCAGAATCAGAGCAGGTCCTTGAACGAAGAAAGAACGTCACGTGATCCAAAACTAAACAGCTGTGAAGCAACGCCTTCGGTTCACCGACTCCTTTTATCCTCGGAAGGGACGCACGTATAGTCACGTGTGACGTGAACCGAAAAGCGTTGCAATGCTGCTAGGTAACCAAAGTCACGTGATCCGTGAAGCGCCGGGAAGCGCCGGTCTCCGCAAAGGATGCGAGTTCCTGAAGTGACGGAGCTTCCAGTTGATCTGCCACCGCCGTGAAGGGCGATAAACACCCGCTCCCCCAAACATGCCATGCCATGCCCTGATGTGTGCGACGTGAGTGGGGGGCATGATGCATGAGTGTCGGGGAGTGCGGGAATGGGTAGACAAGGAGGGGCGAGTGGGGAGGTGTGTCCGTGGTCTAGGAAGTGGTGTGACATTCACGTCTGCTCTGGGATATCTGGTCACTTTTGGGGATGTGTAGGGCTACACGGAGTGCATTATGTTGTGTTATTTGGACCCTGTCGATGTTTTTTGTTGATGTGCCTGCCAGAAGGGCGTTGCAGTAGTCCAGTTTGGCTCCTATTGTGGCTCTGGCTATGGATAGGCAGTTCTGAGTGGTTAGGAAGGGTTTTATTGCAGTTATGAGTTTTGTAGTGTGGGCAGAGGCAAAAGAGATGGTGTTGACCTGTCTTGTCATCGAGAGTATTGAGTCTAAGTAGACTCTGAGGGTCTTTATAGATGTAGAGACTGATATATTTGTGTGGTCGATGGTGAAGTAAGTGTATTTAGTGTTTAGTTTGGTGAGAATTTCCTTGGGGCCAAGGATGATAATCTCTGTTTTGTCCCCGTTTAGGCAGAGGCCATTGATTGCCATCCAGGTTTGGATGGTGGTATACATCTGAAGGAGGGCTTTTGCATCATGATCATAATCTCCAGTCAGTGGGAAGAGTACTTGAGTGTCGTCGGCATAGTTTGTATAGGCTATGCCGAGCGCATCCAACATGTCAAACAGAGGTTTGGTAAACAGATTATAGAGGGTAGGTGCAGTACATGAACCCTGGGGTATTCCACAATTGATGGTGGTGGGGTCTGCGTTGGCTTGGTCGGAGTAGACCTTCATGGCCCTTCCATATAGGAAAGAGTTTATCCACAAAGTGGCTTTGTCAGAGAAATGGGCGGCGTTGGAGAGATGGGAGGAGAGGATGTCATGGTCAACAAGATCAAATGTGGAGGAGAGATCGAGGAGGAGCAGGAGTGCAGGTTTGCCAGTATCTATTATTTTGGTTATTTGGTTCTTTAGATCTAAGAGGGTGGTTTCTGTACCATGGCCTTTGCGGAAGACTGATTGTCTTCTGCCTAGGATGGCATTGGTTTCAAGGTATTGTTGGATTTAAGACTTGACTAGTAGTTTACCTACATGTTGAACAATTGTGATGTCTAAAAATGTATCTCACGATTGCTGATCTCCTTGGTAAACTTTAGAAACCTATTTTGCTAATTCTTTCAAGTGATGTAAATGTCAGCATCTTCATGAGAACTTTCCCACACTATATAAATGTCATTGATATACCATAGCCATTGTTTTACATGGATCTTAAAAGGATTGTTCTCCGCGTACACCACCAATTTCTCAAAAGTCTCAACATATAGGTTAGCCAAATTAGGGGCCATGGCTGCCCCCATGGTTGTCTCTTTAACTTGTAAAAAGAAATGTCCTTGGAATTGGAAGAAATTCTTGATGAGGGAATATTCTGTACACCAAAGAACGAACGCACTACTGAAAGGATGATCGTTGGTTCTTCGTAGCAATATTTCCTCTACCACTTCCAATGTTTCCCTTTGAGGTATCATCCTGTAAAGTGACTGCATATCTAGACAGATTAACATGTGAGAGTCAGGTTCAAAAACCAACCCCTCGATTTTACTGATTGCATCTTTGAAGTCCCCTAAGTAACTCTTCATTTGTAACACAAACTATCTTGGGTAGTAGTCTGCATATTTAGATAGGGGCTCTAGAATAGAATTGACCCCTGATAGGATTGGGCACACCAGAGGGCCGAGGGGGTTCTTTTATATCTTAGGGAGTATATAGAACACTGGGATCCTCCCATCTTTTCCCATCAAAACAATCAGCTTCCTGCTTCCCAGTAACACGGTGACCTAAAGCTCTTAACACTTTGTTTTTTATTTCTGCAACCATAACATTGGTGGGATCTCTATCCAGAACATGGTAGCTATCCCCATCTGACAACAAGGTATTGCATTCAAAGATATAATCATTTCGATTCATCAAGGGAATGGCTCCCCCTTTATCAGCTTGGCGCACAATGACATCATGGTTTTTAGCTAAATTTAGCTCACTAGATGACATGGGCTGTGGTCTGTGTATGTTTTCTTTTGCGTTTATACAGGCGTGCTTGACACCCTTTCCATTGAATTTATGAAGATGGAAAACAGACGCCAGGCATTATTTGGAGTGTGCTTTGGAGAATAAAAGCATGCTAGGTATGGCACATCTTTTTTTATATTGTTGCCCCTTAGATATAGGGAGCTCACGCTCACATGTTTGTAGAGAGGGGGTTTGGTGACCCCTCCAGTGAAATCCAGTGTTTGGGGTGTTTTTTGTATTGCAGTGTTTGGCGGTGCCTAGTGGAGGCCATTACATTTATCTAGAAGCTCTACAAATGAGGACCAGAAATTGATTTTCTGCACTATGGCCGATACCATGCGCAGTGAGTAGGTACCCCTTATTAATTGTGTGTGCTTGTCTTGAACAAACATTAGTGAACAAAGTGAAGAAAGGAAAGAATCCTTTGAGGAGGTGGAGTTAAAAGTGGGCCTTCTTGGCAAGGTCCTGAATGTGAGGGAGGAAGGAAAGAGAGGAGTCGAAGATAACTCCAAGGTTTCTGGCTTCAGATGAAGTTGAAGGGGGAGAGCCTATAGAAGGCAGCCAGAGTGAGGGGAAGAAAGAGGGAGCAGGAGCCCCAATGGGAAGGATCTCAGTCTTGCTGGCATTGAGGCAAAGATCATTGGAAGTACACCAGGATTGGATGGCAGATAGGCTGTCAGGAATGATGGAGAAAGTAAGGAGAGGATCAGACGAAAGTTTGAAGAAGAGCTGTGAGTCATCTGCATAACACTGGAAGTTAGGGGCGAAGGTGGAAATTAGGTGTGCAAGGAAAGCAAGATAGGAGTAAAAGAGCCAGGGAGAAGGTTTGGAGCCCTGGGGGATGCCGCTGGTGGAGAAAAAAGTGGGGGAGGAGAAAGAGCCCAGAATAACCTGGGATGGACGGTCATTGTGGAAGGAGGTCAGCCAGTCCATTGCCTAAGGTATCATAGAGCCGTTTTATGAGGATGGAGTGGTTGACCGTGTCAAATGCAGAGGAGGGATCAATAGAATGAGAACAGCTGGAGAGTTCAAGTTCAAGAGATGCGAGCAGTTCCTCATGGCTGTTGAAAAGAGCAGTTTCCAATACTCCGGTTGCTCGGAATCCAGATTCATGGTTGTGTAGGCATCCAACAAGTTCAGTGTGCTGGGTCAGTTGGGGGAAGGCCACCTTCTCCAAGAGTTTCCCAAGGAAGGGGGTGAAAGAGATGAGGCGGTAACTGACTAGCTGATGCTGGTGGCAGTGATGCCAAGCAGGACCCTGACTCCAACCCGCGCACTCTCATTCTGCACTTGCTTGTTTCCATGCCAGACAGCGTTTACTTTTAATTGTGAGCACTTCTTGCCATTGGAATGCAAGCATGTCAGGCCAGGGTTTAATTTTCATTGTGAACACTGCTTATCATGCATGGTAAGCAGTGTTCACAATTACAATTAAGCCCTGCCCGACCAGCAGTCTGTACAATGGATCCCTGTGGGATCCCAGCGTTAACCATAGGTACACCTAGCATTTGCACCGGCATGACAATCCATGTCGGGACAAATGTTGGAGCAGAGAGGAAGAAAGGCGTCAGAAATGCAAGTTGTGTTCCACCCCTCCTCTACGCCTGGTAACGTTAATGGAAGGCATAAAAGCCTTACGCAAACCTTTAACGCCTTCCATTAACGGTAGGCCCCCCAACACCATCAGCTCCCAAACATTTTAGTCCTACATCCGTTTTCACTTCACTACCATTTAGCCTACCCTACACCAAAATCTACTGGAATTCTCCAGGGTGGCTAAAACATATAAATATATTCATGCTACTAGATCTAAAAGACGAGTACTGTTCGTTCTTCTTGAAACTTACGTAGTTTTTCTCATGCTTCAAGGTTGTAAATAGTCATTCATCCGCAGCAGTCATGCCGCCTGATTTTCAGCTGCACTTCAGAGTGGCAATGCAGAGCTGGCACTAGGCTAGCAGAACATGAATATGAATGCCAAAGGTATGCAAAAGGTTTCTTTTCCCAAACCGAGTAGTTCAAATATTTCCTATAAGCTTAGGGTTCACTGCTTTATGACTTGCTATTATGCAAGAGGATCTTTTAGTAGTCTGGTCAAAATGAATAATGATGTGGTCTCGGCTGAAGAATATGCGATAAGAGTGGCAGTTTGGTAATTCCCTTAAACTGATAAAGGATTATCCACGGGCTCTGACTGAATGTTCAACGAGCAGCTAATATACGTTCATGCACTTTGCCCTCTTTCACCTTCTGGAATGTTCATATACCTTGCTGTCTTGAATGGTTAGCGACAGCCTCTACATGTTTACAGCAGATGCATGTACCTTGTAGCTCATGTTCTAAGGGTTCCATGTAATAATGTCCCTGCAAAAATGTTGCCAGTGAAAAAAGTCGCCAGAAAATGGCCGTTTTTTGCAGGGACATTATTTCATTGAACATGCAGGGGACACCCCTGCAGCCCCCAAAACCTTTTTTTCTCAAGGGATGCGGGGGTCACCCCCGCAACCCCTGCTCCTCTTGACCCCATATATATGGTCACCACATGTCATGTTGCCACAAACGTTTCCCAGTGACATTATGTATGGCGACCATATGTATGGGCATAATATTACCTGATACCGTTCTAAGTTCTTGAGTAAGGCTTTAACGCCTTTATTTATACTATGGCTCATTTTCAATCATTTGTAAGGCGGAGAGGAGGGGTGGAACGCAACTTCCGTTTCCCCTGCCTCCCTTCCTCTCTGCCTCTAGTCTCTGCCATCCCCACGGAGTCCACCAGATATATGCACCAGGATAAAGCAGGTGGACCCTACAGAGATCCATTGTACATGCTGCCTGCCATGCTCACATGGTAAGCAGCGTGTACAATTACAATGAAACCCTGCCAACATGCAAGCATGTCAGGTGGCTTTCATTGTAACTGTGAGTGCCGCTTGCCATGCAAGCATTTGGAAGCATGCCAGGCAGCGTTTAGTCACTTTGCACAGCGGAGTGCACAAGTTCAGGGTTTTGCCCTGAATCGTTACACTCCGCTGTGCAAATGACAACAATGAAGATTCCCCCTGCTAATAGCGCAGGGAGCTCTTGATTCTATTAAAGACAAGGAGGCGAGCATTATGCTTCATCTTCTTATTTATTTGCTCTCCAGCAGTTTCAACACAACAAATAAAATGTCCATCTTTACGATGGCACAAACACATTTTTTTTTCTTTTTTTTTTTCTTTTTCAAAACTTCATTTCCCATCAGCCTAGGCCCTGAACCCAGTGTCCTGGTCATGTGACCTAGTCCTTCCTCTTCCTGTAAACCTCCTCTTCTTTGACTGTATTCCAACTAACATCGAAAACATCTCCTGAACTGACAACTTGATCCGGGAGGTCCTTGAACTGTAGAACTGTGAAATGAAATCTCGCCTCCAAACTTGCGATCGCGATCGATACTTTCCGATCAGCTCTCGTGCTTACTCAGCCGTTCTTCTGATCTTCTCCTAAGACGGAAAGACAACAGTACAAATTAGGGCGGCGGATACACACCCTATTTCTGAGGAAAAAATGCACTTGTTATTTACTCCGTACATATTTTACTATTACAACATCATCTTTTATTCTTCCCTCGTGTATCTCGGGTGGGAAATTAATGCTCGCCTCCTTGTCTTTAATAGAATCAAGAGCTCCCTGCGCTATTAGCAGGGGGAATCTTCATTCTATGTCAAGACGGAGGCGAGCATTATGCTTGTTCAAAGCTTCTTACCATAGCTTCTGCCAGTGCATTAATTGGTTTAAAATAAAACGTTCTGAACGTGCTATCACTCGCCCAATCGGCTGCTTTCAGAATATCTTGCAATGTCGCTCCTTGACGGAGTGCTTTGGATGCCCCCGCTCCTCTTACAGAGTGTGCTCCAAACTTCGCCATGTCTATCCCTGCTAGACTCATGACTTCTCTAACCCACCTTGCTATGGTGGCTGTCGCTACGCCTTTATGCGGTTTCCTGCGCGCTATCAACAATTGCGTCGTCCCCGCTGATCTCAGCTCAGCTGTTCTATTTACATATTCTCTTATGCATGCGGCTACGCACCATTTAGGATGATCTTGCATATATGGATACGTTATTGACGAGGAGTCTGTCTTTGTCCTCCTGGCCAGATGGAAAGTCACTCCGTCTGGCCCGTATATCAATCTGTCTACCTCCAAAGCTCTGACGTCTGCCACTCTCCTGCAGGAGATCATGCATAGAAGCATCGCTAATTTCTCCGACAGTCTTCCCAGTGTTAGGTACCTATTACTGGGCCAGTCGGCTAATAGTCGAAGCACTACTGTAACGTCCCATAGAGATTTATACCTCGGTTGCGGAGGCTTTCTGTATTTTATCCCCTTCAGGAGTCTAATTACTGCCACGTTCTCACCCACTGGTACTCCTTCAATAGGCATATGGCCTGTCGATATTGCGGATCGATATACCCCTATCGTGCGGTAGGCTTTACCGTCCTGGAGAAGGTCCGCCAGGAAATTCACGATCTCTACTAGAGGGGCCGAAATGGGATGAAAACCTCTCGCCTTGCACCATCTTGACCATTTGTACCAAGCTGCATCGTAGCTCCTTCTAGTCGATGGAGCCCATGATTCTGCGATGAGGCTCGCAGCCTGAGGCGAAATTCCCGGGAGATTCCAACGTCTCCTGCTATCTTGCACGCCATTAGCGGCATCGTCCCCTTCACTCTCAGAGGGTGATACGACCCAGCTGGGTCCGTGAGGAGATCTTCCTCTTGCGGCAACACTCGGGGATAGTCCGCCAACAGTTCCATTAACGCCGGAAACCAGACTTGGGACTTCCATATCGGTACTACTATGATCAGATTGGCTTCCTCCTTGCAGACTTTTGTTAGAACTCTGCTTATCATTATAAATGGAGGGAAAGCATATAGCGTTTGCCCTCTCCAATCTTGCCCTGCTGCTACTGGGTCCAGCCTCCAGCTGAAAAACCTGCCCGTTTGAGCGTTCAGTCTGGACGCAAATAGATCTACGTGAAACGGTCCCCAGAGCTTCTCTATCCGCTGGAATGCCGCTCTGTGCAGCATCCAGTCGCTGGTGTCTGTGAAATGTCTGGAGTTCCAGTCTGCCACCACGTTCTGGGCTCCTGGTAGATATTCTGCCGTCACTGCTGTTCCCGACTCCAGACAAGAGTGCCAGAAGTCCTTGGCTATCTCTGCTAGCAATCTGGACTTCGTCCCACCTAAGTGATTTATGTATTTGACTGCTGAGATGTTGTCCATCTTCAGAAGTATACAAGAGTTCACTCTGTCCTTGGTGAAGGCTCTGATAGCAAAAGAGCCGGCCAGGAGCTCCAGGCAGTTTATGTGAATCTTGAGCTCCTCCGAGCTCCATCTGCCTCCCGTTTGGAGTTCTCCGCATCGGGCACCCCAGCCTGCTCTGCTGGCGTCCGATTCTATTACCATGTCCGGGCGGTCGCCAAAAATGGCTCTGCCGTTCCATGCCTCCATGTTCTGGAGCCACCACTCCAGCTCCGTTCGGGCTTCTTGGTCTAGCTGGACTAGCTGGTGATAGCCGAGCCCTTGCTGTAGGTGTCTTATTTTCAACCTCTGGAGCGCTCGGTAATGAAGAGGCCCTGGGAATATCGCTTGGATTGACGCCGCCAGCAGACCCACAATTCTTGCGATTGATCGCAGCGATGTGGTCGGTCTGGCGAGGCAGGTCCTTATCTCCCTTCGAATATCTCTGATCTTCCTGTTCGGCAGCTCCAGGGTCGCCGACCTGGTATCTATAATGAAACCTAGGAATTCTATCCTCCTGGCTGGTACAGTTTCTGATTTCTCTTGGTTCACTAGGAATCCCAAAGAGGTTAGTAGGTTCGCTACCCATCTGGTCTGATATTGCAGCGCTTCTTCGCTGCTTGCCATTATTAGGATATCGTCTAGGTAGATGATGATCCGGATGCCCTTCTCTCTGATTGCTGCTGCTACTGGTCTCATCATTTTCGTAAATGCCCAGGGAGCGGACGCTAGTCCGAAAGGCATCGTGGCGAACTGCCATAATCGCCCATCCCAGTTGAAGGCCAGGAAGGGTCGGTATTCCTGATCTACTGGGATCGTGAGATACGCGTCCTTCAGGTCTATCCTTGTGAGCCAGTCGCCCTGTCTGAGCGTGTCTCTCAGTTGGTGGGTCCCTTCCATCTTGAAGTGGTTGTAAACTACCCACTCGTTCAAGTCCTTCAGATTTATTACTGGCCTCACTTTCTCTTTCCTGTGAACCAGGAACATATTGCTTATAAATTTTGGAGCTACGCAAGGCTCGATGGCCCGTTTCTCCGCTAAACTCTGAAGTTCTGTTCGCAACAGGGCTGCTTCTGTTCGCGCTGTCACTATCAACCTGGGGGTTCTGTATTGGACTGGGGTCTGAGTGAATTGTATGTGTAGGCCTCTGACTGACTGAAGCACCCAAGCGTCGCAGGAAAGCGCGCGCCAGTTCTCCCAGTACATCGCTGTCCTCCCCCTACTGCAGGGTAAGCGGATACTCTCACCTGTGGGAACGTATTGACCTCTTCCCTGTCCTCTGCCTCGCCTTCCTCTGGGGAAACGGCCTCTGGGTTGGAAGAAGGTGTCTGGCTTCTTATCTTCCCAATATTGCGCTCTGTTCGATTGAGGCCTTCTGGCTGACTGAAAACGACCGGACGCTCGGCCTCTGTATCGACCGGTCCCTCCAAAAACCCTTCCGGGGAAGATTTTTCTAATGGAGGCTTGCGCCTTCTCCAATGAGGTATAGGTCCCTACGAACCTCCCCATCTCCTTTCCGAAGGTCTCGCCGAACAGCAGTCCTTGCGCGGCCTCTCCTGCTTCGTAAGAGGACAGGTCTCCTAGCTTTTGATCTATCTTCAAAAGCAGTCCCCTCCTACGCTCTGAGGATATGGCGCAGTTCGCGTTACCTAATAGACATACGGCTCTTTGGGCCCAGTTCGCTAATACATCCGGGTCAATTTCTTCACCTGTGTCTTTCGCTCTTTCTGCCAGGTCCATGATCTTGGCTAATGGGCCTGCTAGATCCAGGACCTTCTCCTGGCAACTCCTCCAGGAGCGGTCGATCCCTTTCCTAGGGTCTCTATTCGATTTCGCCACAAACGCTAACATTTTAGGGTCTAATTCTGGCGCTTCTGCTACCTTCCCTGGGAGTTCCGGTCTAGGGCATTCCGCCCTCATTCTTTGCCTCACTTCCTTCTCTAAGGCCTTGCGCAGCCTCTGCGTCATGTATCGTGCCACTCTCGGGGAGGGCATCCATTCCGAAGATCTCGGGTTCCTAATCTCCTCGGGTTGGAACATGTCTGAGGTTTCCACTTCTAGGTGATTCAGTTTTCTCAGTCTCTTTTTCGGAGGCGGTAGGCTCCCTTCGTCTCTGTCTCTATCTTCCTCCTCCTGTGAGGATGTTGGAGATTCTACGAATTCCTCTTCTCGAGGGGCCTCCTCTCCTGCGTCTCCCATATTCTCTTCCCCTGGGTAGGGGGTCATGAGGCTCGGCACCTCCGACTTGGCCATAAAGGCTTCTCTGAGCCTATTGAAAGCGTCGGATGCCTCCGGGGCCTTTGGATTCGCCCCTTCAGGTTGGCCCGGGGGGTCAGAAGAGTTTGCGCTCTTCCGGGCCTTCGTACACCCCTGAGGGCTCTCTGGCGTGGCCCTGGTGGACGTGCTTGTTGATGGTACGGTGCTTCTGTCCTTTTGGCTTAGGACAGTCTCGATAGTTAGCAGGCGGTCCTGCAGGGGTCTGACTCCTAGAGCCACTGCCTCTATGAGTGAATTACCCAGCACGTCCTTGAAGCTCTGAGCCAGATCTTCCGAGTACGTGGCTTCTTGCTCCTCCTCACTCCACTCAAAATCGGCCATGATACGTGCTGGTAGGTGCCTGATAGTACCTGAAAAGGTGTAAGGGCACGTCCACTTCTCACTCCTTTATCTAGAGGCTGCACCTGACTGCAAAGCAGCTTCTTTACTTTTTTCAGTGTAGGCACTGAGTTCACCAATTCGCTCGTATGAGCGCTCTCCGGTAAAGATTACCGATCTGTTCCTCGGCGAAGCCCCGCCTCCGCGAGGGCGGGGGAGCTGGGGAAAGACGTATCTCCTCCGGCGTCGTACGCGATGGGCGTTAATTCAGTTTCTCGCGCCTCCCTCACGAAGGTGGGGGTCTCGCTCCCTCACTGTCGGCGCGAGTGCGGTGTCCTAGGCCGGCCCCTGAGGTGCTGATACTGCAGCACGGGGCCAGGCTAAAAACAGATTAAAGTAAAGGATTGTCGAATCCTCCCTACGCTGCGCGACCCCTGTGCGCTGTCCTAATGACAGGTCATGAGAAAACGCTATATATCATCGCTACAACTGATAACCCAAGACAAAAAGCTGACAGAAATGCGCAGCTAAGTGAAAGGGTACTTATCTCTTTGGAGAGCAGGAAAAGAAGAGGAGGTTTACAGGAAGAGGAAGGACTAGGTCACATGACCAGGACACTGGTTTCAGGGCCTAGGCTGATGGGAAATGAAGTTTTGAAAAAGAAAAAAAAAAAAAATGTGTTTGTGCCATCGTAAAGATGGACATTTTATTTGTTGTGTTGAAACTGCTGGAGAGCAAATAAATAAGAAGATGAAGCATAATGCTCGCCTCCGTCTTGACATAGAATTTGGCTGCAAGGACCTGGTTACGCCTGAGTGCAAACGTAGCTCGTCCCCACCGTCAAATTACAAAAAGGAGCAACAAGAGCCCCCTGATGCTTACAATTAAGTTTACACATACTTAGCAGACTATGAATTCCTCCATTTGAGTTCATTCATCCTACTTGCCCAGCTAAATAGGCATTGAGAATGCATTCATTTGGGGGTCGCCGGGTATTTCAGCAGCGACCCCAGGTGATTCCCTGGGACTTCTGGCACTGCTTCTCCAACCCCTGGTCAAGGATTCCAGAGGCAGTGTAGAAACCAAAATAAAGTGAGTTCTTAGAGGCCTCTTTAATTTTGGAAATCGCCCTTGGAAGTTTGGCTTTCTCTAATGAGCTATATTCGCCACAGTGCATCTGGAGATTCAAGTTTGTCTAATAGGCCGGGCAGACTGCATGACCCAGACCCAGGCCTTCTTATTTAGATTCAACCTGATTGTTTTATGTTTCTGAGGCCTATCATTTTGCACAAAAATACTCCATGTTTTGATGTTGCTGTGGCGTAGATTTTCTAGTAACCAGGTAAACTAGTTGGTATTATTTTATATGTGTATGTATTCATGTCAGACTCCTGACCGCACCTGCATCAAAGTTCTGTCAAGTGCTTCTAAGCACTGTAAAAATAGGTGTCATTACTGTGAAATGTAATAGTACTTCATTTGTCAACTTCAGAAGGATGAAGGACTGATTCATCTCTGCTGAAAGGTGAACTCGGAAAGTGCAGGCTTGGAATTGTCAGAGTTAAGCTTTTAAATAGCTGAGCTTTTCATAATTGACACAGAAGGTTGCACTGTGACAATAAGTGTTATGTTAATAGGAAATGGAACCCCAGAGCCAATGCATTAACAAATGCTTTGGGATGCACATTTATGGAGAAATGGCTGGTATGATAGCTCAGTAGGTTAAGTGCTCACTGTTGGGATCTCTTTGTGTTTCAAGTCACAGGTTTGAAGCCTAGCATGGTCTACTCAACTTTTCATCCTTCTGAGGTCAACAATGTATACATTTTGATTGCGGGCAAAAATAATTCAATATGAGTGTTTCATGTAAAGTGCAGTGGCCAAAGTACTGTATAAGTAATAGATTATTATAAAGGCCTACACGTTAGCAGCAAGAATTCCAAGCACAGGCTCAGGATAATGCCATAGTCTTAAATCATAGCCATTTTTAAAAATAGTTTCTTTGCTTCCTTGAAATGGGTGAATCGTATATTATATTGACTTCTCTCAAGCTGAATGATACTGGGTTATGAATGCATTGGAGCTTTGGAACAACACACTCCCTGATTGCCTGAGGCTGCTTCCAGGAAGCACAGAGCAAAGACCTTGTTGGGGAAGCCCTCTCCCCGTCTCTCCCCAGTGCCCCAAAGCGTGTAGACCATTCCACCATAGAAGGTAACCTCACAAGCTGTGTCCTGTGCACAGACTTCATTTTATTTATTTATTTGTATATGGTTTATATAAACCTTTACAAAGTAGAAATCACATATAAAAGTAGAAAATCACATAGTAAATATTGCATAAACAGAAAAAAATAATAATTTAAAATCAACAATATTCAATTATCATCTTAATTTTCTTAAAACCTATTTTCATAAAGTACAAATTTCACCATTCACAGTTAGTATAACAATTCATGACAGTGCACAAACATTCTTTAAAAAGGCTATGATTCTAAGTTTCAATACCGTAGAGTTGTTATTTCGAATCTGATACCATAACAAATCCCTGTCTACACAGTGCAGGTGCCTTATAAATTGCTGAAAGTATAGTATTCGTTCCTTCAGTAGCGCAGGGCATAACAAAATCAGATGCAACAGGGTTTCTTCCTCCCCTTCTTTTTTGCAATATTTACACCAACTCCACTCGTCATTTAACATATTCCATCTTTTTAAAACATAGTTAGTTTTAAGAACATCAAAACGAAATCTCATAAAAGTATTTCTAAAATTTCTTGACGGATATTTTTCCAGATAAAATTCCAATCAGGGGTTAAGTTTTCAGCATGAATAGACTTCATTCATTGTTTTCGATTGCGCTACAGCGTCAAGCGTCAGTTGCCAATCATTACATTTCAAAATGTTTTTTACTTTCAACGGATTGTTTCTTAGCAATTCAAATGATATACCTGCATTCCCCAGTATTTCTTCAGTGTCTTCTTTCAGTTTCATACAAAAGACATTTGTTACATCTTTCCCAGCTAACATATATAGCGAATTGATATTTGAAAGTGAACATTTTCTCCTTAATAGTATTTTTTTCCAAGCAATAATGGATCTCAAAGACTGCAAACCAAATTTGTATCTGATTACTTCAATTGAAATATTCTTGGGAATGAAGTATAAAACCCCTTTCCAGATGACACTTTCCAGTTTTTTTTTATCAAGTCCGTATTTTCCAGCTCATAAAATTCTAGACCATATACCAATTTAGGGATACATGACATGATGTAAAATTGTTTTAACGGTATTGCTGTAAATCTCCCAAATTTTGTGTCAAGTTTGCGCATATGTCTTAAAATCTTATCTGCTTTATTTCTTAGCTGTTTTTTCATCATAACCATCGAATCATTACCTACAAACTGATATCCCAAATATTGAAAGACTTTTGGCATGTGATTTTTTCCCTTGACAATACCAAGATAACTGTAAATGCTTTTTACAAGTCTTACCCAGGCATATAATAGTAGTTTTATCTGCATTAATCTTTAACCGAATACTGGAGACAAATAGTACGAAAGCATTTATGAGTCTCTGCAGACCAACTTTAATGCAATCCATAAGTAAGAAGTCGTCAGCGTAAGCTAACCATTCTATAGAGGTATCACCTAGTTTAGGTGCTACCAGACCCTTACCTTTCATTTCTTTGCCAGCACTACAGAAGTAAAGATTAAATAGAGTAGCTGCCAGTTTACAGCCCTGTCTTAAACCATTCGGAATTGACTGTTCAGAGGATAACTTCCCTTCTGAATTAAGTCGGATTTTAATTTTTGTGTTAAAGTATAACTCTATAATCATTTCCAGAAGTTGCAGTGGAATGGATAATTCTCTTAAGGTTTCCCATAATTTGTTTCGATCCACTAGGTCAAACGCTTTAGAGAGATCCATCGCCGCTACAAAAATTGATGCATCTTGTTTTCTGAGAGTTTTTGATTGCAGACTTTTCAAGACCAAACCACCACAATCTGTGCCCAGTTTTTTCCTGAAACCTATTTGTTTGATATCCAGAACATTACATCTGATAATCCATTCCTCCAGGTCTTTTAGTATGATGGACGTAAAGATCTTGTAATCAGGGTCTGATATTGCAATAGGCCTGTAACTTTCAGGGGCAGACCTTAGGCCCTTTTTGTAGATGGGAATCACTGTAGCAAGCTTCCATGATTCTGGGATTTTTTTGTTAGTAGTTATATCAGTAAACAGTATATGTAAGATTTCCCCCCACAAGAAAATATCAGTTTTCATCATCAAACTAGATAAGTTGTTTGGCCCGGGGGCTCCAGATTTTTTAGCTTTCCCAATCATCTTAGATATATAGCTTGGGGAGATATCCAAATCCCATATAACCTTTTCATTTTTTCTCATAAGATTATTTTCAGAGAGTTTTTCATCACAGGGCAGCTACAAAGTGTTTTTTCCAAATACCTTCACTAATTTGCGTGAAAAGAATCTCTTTTTGCGTATTCAAAGTGTCATTTAACAGTAGCCAAAAGTTGGAAATATTTTTGCTCTTAATTACCCAAGCATCTTTTCGCCATCGATTTGGTGTTTATATACTTTACGTGCAATTAGCCAGTTTTTGTATGCTTGTTTTAGTTTTTTTATTTGTTTCGTTTTCTCCGAAATAGAATCGGTGCCATTGTTCAGCTTGCTGATTGACTGTCTCAGCTCTTTTTTTTGGGCTAAGGTCTGGTTGTCAAACACATGAGAATGAGTCCTTTTTTTATTTTTACTCACTTTACTTATGCATGTTTTTTGTGTAATCGTATTTATATAATCAGTAAATCCATTTGCGGACAGATTTATGGTTTTCTCTTCATACAACATAAATCCCCAATCTTTACACAGTTCCGAGGTGAATTTTTTAGTTTTGGTGCAAGACCATCGTATCCTTGTACCTTTGATGTTAATAAGTATTTCTTCGTCATAGAATGCGTGTTTTTTCAAATTCTCTGTATGTGGGATTTCTAATAAAAGTAAGTTGTGGTCACTAGCAGGCATTTCTACAACTGTTAGCTGAGACATAAAACATTCAAAACCCTCAGTTACAAGTCTACTATAGAGCAAAAACCCCTAGCATGCCATGTGTGTTTGTCATTATGAATTTTGGTTAACCCCATCACTTCTAGAAAGTTCAACCAGATTGCACCTCTCCGTTTGTTGTTAGATAGCATGGCTTTGCATTTGTTATCTGCATCATCTATATTCAATAGCAGTTCATCTATCTCCGACTTGCGAAGGTTACAGTCAGCATTTAGGTCACCCGCCATTAGCACAAAGTTGTTGTCTTTTGTTTCTCTCCATACATCAATTTTGTGTGTTACAGTGTCTATTTCTTTTAACAATTGACTTTCGGTGTACTTAAGAGGGTTCCAGTATATATTGATAATGCATACATTAATACGGGTGTCCCCTATTATGAAGTAACTGCAAGGAAAACCTCTAGGTCCTCCCATACTTTAATGTTGACTGGTTCCATGTCAAATTTGCACGCAGTAAGAAGTCCACCCATAGGTCTTCCTTTCTCGCCTTTCACAGCAGGTATCTGCCAAGTATAATAATTCTCCCAAGCTAATTGCATCATCGCCCAGGTTTCTTGAATAAGGACCACATCAAAATTACTCAAATAATCAGTAACCTCTATGTTACCTAGCAACTGTGTATGACCTCTCGAATTCCAGGATGCTATGGATACTTTGCCTTTATTGCTAAAGTGGCTTAGCCAAAACCTTCAGTGATTCAATTGCTTTTGTCAAGGCAAGAGTCAGGCCTCTTAATTTCCCCTTTTCAGAGCGTATCTCTGCTATTTCTGATGCTTTAGCTATTTCTGAATTAGGGTACATTTCTTTTCCGTATGAGGCATAATTCCTACCTCACTTAGGTTCCGGATCGGCAAATTGAAATATGTCGAACCCTTTACATTGCAAAGTTTCAGCCTCTCTTAAAATCAATATTCTGACTAGCGCTTATGGAATTACTAGTCGGATATAGTCCCATCTTTTTCTGTGAATAAAATCCACTAGTACAATTTCAGCAGGGGATATCATTTCAAGTGTAGGGATCATAGCAAATAGTGACATAATGTACGGGTGGTTCAAAATTATCTTTCTGCCTTCTGGGAATAACGTAGTAAGTATTAGGCTTGGCAGTTCGGCCTTGGCTGGATTTTTCAAATCTAGAAATTCGTCATCCTCTTCATAGTTTTCATACGGTATTTGTGTATTTCTCCTTTCTAGACTAGGTTTTGTTTCTTCAAGTGTATTTCTATTGTTATCATGTTCTTCTAAAATTGTTCTTACTATCATAGTAATATCTTGTTGCTTGATACCCTTTTCACTTTCAGTCTCAATTGCACATTTATCGTTCATTTCTTCGGTTTTATTAATGTGCTCTTTTTTGTTTGTTTCCATTTAAAGTCTTCTAAACGTGCATTCACAATTTCACTATCAGAGATTAACATTTCATTTTGTATCAGCATACTCCCTGCGCAAGATGGTGTATTTTGCAGATTTAATTTCGAGTTTAACATCTGTTTCGTATCATTGTTTTCCAGAATTGTAATTGGGCCTACAATGTTACCTACAGGAATCTTCTCGCTCTCAGCTGTCGGGTTATTAGTTTTCGGTATTGCAGTAGGTATCATCGAGTTGACTTTAAAGATTTCAAAGATATCTGCCATACCAGTCTTCAACGACGACAGCTGTGATGCGATATCTAAGGATTCTTTCTTTTTTTTTTCATCGTTTCAGAGATGGTTTTTTCAGATTCATGATAAACTTCCTGCTGCAAGGATAGGTTAGCTTTAGCCTCATCACCTCTTGTATTCGTGATTTCTTCAGTATATGTGTGTTTTTTCACAGTTTTAAACTTGTCCGAGCCTATCAGATCCTGCTGCTCAGTTTCTATCATGTTTTTGAAATTCACATTGGACAGCCAATGTATTGAATATAGATGCTATTTTGAGGACAGGCAATGTACTGGATCTAGGTGCATTACTGAATGTGGCCAATCTATTGATTGAAGATGCTATTTTGAGGACAGCTAATCTACTGAATCTAGGTGCATTACTAAGCATAGCCAATGTAAAGATTCTAGGTGCTATTTTGAGGACAGGCAATGTACTGAATCTAGATGCATTACTGAGTGTACCAATGTATTGATTCTAGGTGCTATTTTGAGAAAAGCTAATGTACTGAATCTAGGTGCATTACTGAGCATAGCCAATGTATTGATTCTAGGTGCTATTTTGAGGACAGCCAATGTACCTAATCTAGGTGCATTACTGAGCGTAGCCAATGTATTTATGTATTTATTGGCTATTTATAAAGTGCCTATACAACAAATGGTATTTCAAGGTGCCACTAGACAAAAAAGGGCGTGGGAACAGAAAAGAAAACAACAATAGCGGTCCTACTAGGCCTTGTGTCATTTGGATTGTGCAAGTGCAGTAACAAGAATTGCAGGGAGGAAGGGTGTGGAGTGAGTGGGGGTGCCAGTCATGGCAGAAGGGATAAAGCTAGGGTGGGAGTGGATTGTGGGGGTAGAGTAGAGGTATTCAGGTGCAGAGGGAGGAGGCCCCAGGAGCTAGACAAGTGCTAAGGGGAGGGCAGGAGGGCAAGTGCAATGGGATGCACAGAGTGCAGAGTGTGAGGGCCGCATGCTAAGTGTGAGGATGGAGGTGGACCAGGCTTGGTAGGGATGCACACCCTGCCTGGCTAGTCAGAAGAAGGGGGCCTGGAAGGGCAAGTGTGGGTTGGGCGGGAGTCAGAGATACAGGGTTTTGGGGTAGACTAGGTGAGGAAGGGCCTGGTGCCCTGTAGGACTCAGAAGGGACCAGGCAGCCAGTTAATGTGGGAGAGGGGGGCATTAGCAGGGGAAGGGGAGAGGGAAGGGAGAAGAGAAAAGGAGGGTCTTCAGAGGCTTCCAGAACTTAAGGAGATCCGGGTCAAGCCTGAGAGTGGCAGGGAGGCCATTCCAGAGGGAGGTGCCTGCCGAAGAGAGGGATCTACCCCCCCCCCCCCGCCCCACACTCTCTACTTGGAAAAGCATGTGATCTGCAGAGAGTTGGAGCTAGAAGTCTGAAGGGCTCTAGTAGGAAGGTATTTAGGGAGAGAGATTTGGATGTAGCTGGGAACCAGGCCCCAGAAAGCCTTGTAGATTATGCAGAGTGTCTTGAACTTGATCCTCGCAGCCACCAGGAGCCAGTGGAGAGATTTTAGGGCTGGAGAGATGCGGTCCCTGGGTTTGAGGCCAATAATATGTCTTGCAGTCCTATTCTGGATTAGTTGAAGGGGCCAAAGAGGGAGGATAAAGGCAAATTGAGGGCGAGGCTGTTGCAGTATAGGGCCACAGCTCTGGAGAGATTGAGTTTCTGGGGGAAGGAGAGGAAACGGACAATGCCTCTGAGAAGGTGCAGCTGAAAGTGGACCTTCCTGGCAAGGTCCACGATGTGAGGAGAAAAGGAGAGAGGGGTCAAAGATGACGCCAAGGTTTAAAGCCTCACAAGATGGTGAGGGGAGGGGACCCATGGAGGGAGGAAGGAGGGGAGTATAGGAGATTGAGGACAGGATGTCCTAAGTTTGTTTTTGTTGTGAAGTGGGAGGCCAGTGCAGTGCAGAGGTGCTTAGGATAGCAGAGGAGAAGTGCAGACTGCAGTAGGATTGGCGAGTTTGTTGCAGATTTTCAACAGTTCAGCCCTTTTCTCAGTGGCCCAGAGATGCAGGCTTGGATGTGGGCCCTCTTCTACGAGCGGATTGAGAGTCTGTATTGTCTTTGTAGCAGGCAGCAGGTCAGTGGATGTGCTTGAAGCCAGCCACTTCCGTTCATCAACTCAGCACTTGTGTTTCAGAGGGGCTAGGTCGGTGTCATACCAGGGGTTGTTCCTGGAGGCAGGCTTCATGCGAATCCTCATGACAGGGGCAAGGATGTCCAGGGTGTTGGAGATGGCGAGGTGAAGGCTAGCAAGGACTGTGTCAGTGTGAGAGTCAGTGTCTGGAGTGGGTGGGGGAATGAAAATGGTGGCAAAAGCAGCAACTGACACTCTTTTCATTGGTCGAATGCGTAGCCGTGGGACCAAAGAGATCCAGATGAGAGGACAGGAGAGCCTGGTCGAACAAGGAGAGAGGTGTGGTAAGAGGGTTGGAGATGGGGATGTCTGCTGAGATGAGAGCATCCAAGGTGTGTAGGAGCCGGTCCATGGGGAAGAATGGTGAGGGGAAAGAGAGTCACAGAGGCTACGAAAGAGTCCCGTTGCCGCATCAGGAGAGTCAAGGTGAATATTGAAGTCTCTGAGAAAAAGCTTGGAGGTACAGGTTTGGAGATAAGAGGTGAGGTCAGACCACTCCAAAAGGAAGAGGGAGACCAGACCAGGGGTCCTGTAGTTGGTGGCAAAAGTCAGAAAGAGGATAGGAGAAAACCAACTTGCAGACAAAGGATTTGAAGGAAGAGTAGCACTGAGTGGGTATTATGTTGCTAGAGTCAGCAAGAGGATAGGAGAGAACCAACTTGCAGACGAGGGATTTGAAGGAAGAGTAGCACTGAGTGGGTATGATGAATGGGTAAGATGGCAGCAGGGACCCATTTAGGGAAGATCAGGCTAATCTGCCTCCAAACCGGTTATAGACGATCTGGTAATCCTCAGTGAGGAGTGTGTCAAAAACATTGACAGAGCTGGCAGTGAACCACGTCTCAGTGAGAGCGAGGACATTAAGGTCAAAGTCTTCAAGGAGGTGAGAGATGTCAGAGGAGTGTTTAACTGCAGAGTGAGAGTTGAGGGTAGCTAACTGACACTGGTTGCCACCTTTGAAGATATTCTGAGGAGGGGTACAGGGATGTGGTACACAACCGTTGATGGTGGCGAGGAGGCGAGGGGATGGCAGAATGAGGAGTGGCAGGAGAAGGGAGGAAGTTGATGAGCGACGAAAGACGCCTATCAAGAAGGAGGAGGTTGGGCTGAGAGCCCTGGGCCATGACAGTGCTATTCTGGTAGACATTAATGATGCACCTAGATGATGCACCTAGAGGATGGGAAGTGAGCCAAGAGCAGTTCCCATCTGGTTTCACCATTAGTGGGCGAACAAGAGAAAGGGAGAGGACTGAGGCCATATGGGGAGTCCAAAGGTCCGGAGAGGGAGCGATAAAGAGGATGCCAGTGACAGTCTTCCTAGAAGAAGCATTGACGTAGGTGTCAGCGATGGGCAGCCCTGGTTTGGAGACCAGGAGATCCTTATTGAACTTTTTGTTCCAGCCTTCACAAGAGATGTAGGATAGGTGATAGAGTAGCGGTTAGAATAAATAGGAGAAACTGCACATTGCACAATGAAATCACCAGGTGCCGCAGACAAATCAGGTGCACAACGACACACAGGTCACTGAACGGGGTGTTGTGCTGTGGCAGCAACAGAGGAGGAAGAAAGGCGACTCTGGTGGGTTGAACCCTTCTACGGAATACGGGGAAAGTGCCTTAAATCACCAGACACAGGGCACTTCATGTGATTGCAATGTTATGCCAGCATGAAGCGTCCACTCTGGACCCACCCAAACCTTCACTCCGAGTGTTCTTCTATTCACCACAGTCCTGGCCAATTCTGCCTTGCTCAATCTGACTTTGGCTCCCCACATAGGCTGTAACCAGTCACAGAGAACAGGAAGGGTGACCTCCCCAGTAACTTCCACGGGTATACTAGCTTCCACAGCCAGGCCATCCACAAACCTGACACCAGGTTTGGGGATCACCCCCCAAATTCACTGCTCCGCTCCTCATCAGTTTACTGGGCAAAGCTCCACATGAGAGAAGCACCAGAATCCCTCTGTTGTCAGAATCCCAAGCCTTTGTCAAAAGAGAAGGACCCCTCACCAACCTCTCCTGGGGAGATTGTGAGGCTGAAAGGCAAGGACCAATTTTTTATTTTTTATTTTATTGGCTTATTTGGTTTCCTCTTGAAAACCTTTAGCCCATACATACATAATATAAAAAGTAAAATCCATACGACTGTACAAACAATGAAAACAATGAATGTTTACAAAACTATACAAATAAGAAAAGAGAAGAGAAGAGAAAAGAAAAAGAAACAAGAAACAAGAAACAAGAAAGAAGGACGGAGATACTTTGGTTGTAGTGTAGAATATTAGCATGTAGGGTCAAATAGGATGTGGATCTCCTTTTATTTTAATTTCCTTCCCCTCCCCAAAGTTCGTTTCTGGGTCATCACTGTCAGCAGAGCTCACTCAAAGTTCTGTTTTCTTTTCTCTGCCATTGCAGGTTTTGTACAGATCAGTAACAAAAATGTCATCAGGGCAATTATGATGTTTGATTTCTTTCCTTCAATCAAAGTGATCCACCAAAGCTTTTCTGACGCGGCCCCATATTTGATGATGATGTCTCCCATGGTGAAAAGTCTTTCTGTTTCCAATGTTGAAAAGTTCATAACTAGATGTTTGATTGAAGGGGTGGAGAATTGCACCTCACAAAGAGTGCAGATGAAGTTTGATTCCGCGTCCTGTGAGGACGATCTGACAAATCGTGGGCCACATATGTTTGTGCGAAATCGCAAGTATTGCTGATGCAGGAACCAGTTAGGAAAGATTTGGAGATACCGTGGTGGATCATTAAGTTTTCTTGGTGTAGCCCAGAATTCGTCTCGATTTTTAAATCTGAGTATGTCTTCTAAGGTGTCAATCCTATCTTTTCGGTAGAGCTTCCTCTTGAAATTGTCGGGGTGTTGAAGCGGTGAACTCTCTGATTCATTTAGGTCTTCAATTATTCTCCAACAGATATGCCTCCATTCCTTGATGATCAGTTCTTTTGGATCTAACATAGCCTTTTTTAGGATTATAAAGCCTCCCTTGGGCTTATCTTCCAGGCATTTCCTATAGAAGCAGATTGAATTCCATCTGGCAATTGCTTTTAAAGATGTCAGTGCCAGTTCCCGTCTAACGATCTGAATTGGAATGCTTTTTGGAAAACCCAGTACCCCTTTCCAAAAGATACCCTCCAGCAGTGGCCAAATATCTTTGGTCAGCATGAGCGAGTTTTCAGCTCTGTAGGTCAAGGTGGGAACCACCTTGGCTCTGTAGAAAGAAATTAGTGGCAGTAGCGAAAAGTTGCCGAACTTTTTTAGTAGGATTTTCACTTGTGCTGCAAGGTTTAAAGCTTTCTTGCGCAGTGCAGCTATACAGGGTTGTTCACTTCTACTAGTGTTGATGTTTACTCCCAAGTATATGAACTCTTTTACCACTTTAATGAGTTCTTTCTTAGAGAACCATGCAAAGCTTTTAGCTCTTCTTCGTCGTTCATCTTCGCCAAACACAATTACCCTAGATGTTGCTGCGTTTATTATTAGGTCATTTGTGTCGAGGTATTTTTCCAACGCAAGGATTTGACGTTGTAAACCAATAGGTGTTTGGTCAATCATCACGATGTCATCCGCGTATAGGAGTCTGCCCACATCAGTGTTAGATATTTTGGGAGGAAAGAAGCAAACCTCCTCGAATGCATCATCAATGTCAGAAGGAAATAAAATGAAGAGCTCTGGGGCAAGTGGGCATCCTTGTTTTAATCCTACATTAGTATTTATGGCCTCTGAAAGATGCACCTCTTGGTCTAGTTTCACTCGGACAGATGTTCCCTGGTGTAAATCTTTGAGGTGTTCCAGTAAGGAGCTCGGGCAGTGCTAGTTCTGCAATTTAGCCCAAAGTTTCTCCCTATGTATAGAGTCGAAAACTTTCAAGAGGTCAATAAAAGCCATGTACACCTTGCCTCCCTTGGTCGCTGCTGCTTTAGCTTTCAGTAAGTTTATTATAAAGATGTTACAGCCAGTTCCGATGCCTTTTTTATGAACCCTGATTGCCAGAGGTCCCGTCGTTCATGATCACCACTCCACCTAGTTAACTCCCTTAGAATTAGGGATCCGAATATTTTGCCTGGCATATCCAGGAGCGCGATCAGACGGTAGTTGTCTGGGTCTGATCTAAGCCCTTTTATGAAGATTGGGACAACCACCGCTGATTTCCATGAGTCTGGGACCTTTGCTACCTGTGATATGCCCTTGAACAGATGAAGGAATAAGTTCGCCCACAGCTCCGGATTTCTTTTCATCAGGACGTTGGTTAGTACGTCCGGGCCTGGGGCTCTTGAATTTTTTAAATTCTTAATAATGGCTTCAATTGTTTTGGTCGCTATGTCCAGTGAGCAGTCATTGGGCCTCATTACACGGTAGGCGGTGAGCCATGGCGCTATTAGCTATTAGCGCCATGGCTCATGCCGGTAAAATACCGGCACCGCCTTGGCGGAAAGGGGATTTACCGCCCCATTCCAAGGTTGGAGGGGCGGTAAATCCCCCTTCCGCCATTGCCCTTCCCCATTCCCATTTCTGCCCCATAGGGCTCTATGGGAACGGGGAAGGCGCTAATTACGGCACCGCAATTTTGCGGTGCCGTAATTAGCTCCGAGGTCCCTTAGCGGGTTGGATTTTAACGCCTGCAAAAAGCAGGCGTTAAATCCCCCAACCCGCAAAGGGACCTCGTAGTAAGGCGGTAGGGATTTACCGGTACCAGTATTTTACCGGTACCGGTAAATCCCTACCGCCATCCGTGTAATGAGGCCCATTGTCTGTCTCCGTCGTATCCGGTTTTGTTCTGGAATCTGTAGATTGAGGTATATCCTGGTCATTGGCAATTTGCATTTTTTGATAGTGTAGTTGCCAGATCTTTGCCACAATAGGGTTAGACAGGAGGGTGTCCTGTGGAGCGTCCAGAGCATTTATAATAGGCCATATTTCAGCTGTGTTCTTGGTCTTGATATGATTTAACATTCTTTGGGCATCCTGATTCAAGAACGCTTTTTTGTGTAGCTTTAACCAATGATGGTATTTCTGTTTTAATTTGTGAATTTGTAAAGACCCTTCCGCAGACTTTTGTTTCTTCAGACTAGCAATTGCTTTGAATTGGGAGTCTGGTCCCTGAGGTGTTTGTAGCTATTTTGCAGTCATACCGTGGCATAAGGTGAGCGGTGTTGTGATAGCTAACCAGTTTTAACTGATTATGATCACTATTGTTGGCAGTCACGACTTTCTGAGTTTTTAGGATCCCGCTCATATATGAGGAGGCGCAAATGTAGTCCAGTATTTTTGCGGTTCCTACTCCCCTCCAAGTTACCTGGCCCAGAGAGTCACCCTCTATCATGCCATTCAGTATAATACAATCTCTGGACTGCAAGAGTGTTCGCCAACTGATACCCCTTTTTTCTTTGTTGTTACTAGTAAGAGACTCACTAAGTATAGGGTTGTTGGCCTGGTCTAAACATGTGCAGTTTAGGTCACCCACTATTAGAATGAGTGGGTCATTCCATTTTAGTCTGGCCTTGTCGATTTGGTCTACAATGTCGTCTCCAAAGGTTTTGTTTCTTGGGTCGGCCGGGTTCCAATAAAGATTTAGGAGGACCAACATTCTTACTTTGGTTGGAGTGGAAGCTGGAAGTTGAATTTCAACCCCGTGTGTGAACGGCCAGGGTTGGCGGTATCCACTAGCTTCCAACCTAAATTGTGTTTTACAGCCACCAATAGCCCACTATTTGGTCTGCCGGTTAATTTTTTGCAGGCCGGGTTTAACAGAACCCAGTATCCCTCCATATGCGATGGATCGATTAGCCACACTTCTTGTAGACATATTACGCCGGTTTTTGGGAGTTGGCTTGAATTTTTGGAGAACAGATGTGAGAACCCTCGTGTGTTCCAATTTACGAGAGACCATTCCAATTTATCAGAGATGTTGTGGCATTATTGCTTTGGTAATTTATCTGCCAGCAATTGGACTAACCATCTCCAGTTGGATTCGTCCCCATCGCTAGCAGGAGTAGAATTAAGAGTTTTTGTTACTTGGCGGTCTCTTTGTAGTTCCTCCCTTTGTTGGTGAAACGGTCCCTTGTTCATTCTTTCCACTCTTTCTTTCTGCGCTTTGACTTTTGGTAGGTTTGTTGTTTGGTAATCCCTCATATCAAAGCCCAAGGGTCTTAGTAAATGGGTTTCTTTAAGGAGAAGATGCTTTGTCAATTTTGAAGTTAGGTGGACCACCACTTTGTCGGTGCATCTCTCTTCGGGGAACTCTATGAAGACTAAGTCTTTTGATGTTACGAGTAGAAGGCTTGGAACATGATGTAGGAGGCGCACGACATTAGCTCTATTAAGTACTAATCCATCATCATGGGAACATATTCTCTCAATTGCAATTTTTAAGCTGTCATCCAGGCTTCCCCTTTCCACTGTTAGGCCAGCTTCTTCTCCCCACACAGGGTTTAGGGACAGTTTTTTTCGTTTTGAATTTAGTTGGCAGGTTCAGTTGTACTCTTGACTGTAAACCTGCATCTTTCCAAGTTACAGATTTCTCTACTTTGTTTAAACCATGGGTCATTTCTTTGCCAATGGGAACAAACAGCCCAGTTGGACCAACTGGTTTCCTTACTAAGTCTTCCTGCCCACCAATTGCACCAGGCATTTTGCAGGGTAGCTGTTGCACTAATTGTTGCCGCAGAGTCTTTATCGGCACTTGAATGTGTAGGTTAATAGCCTCCTCTACAACTGGTGGTTGAGATGCATTTATCGGGAGCTGGTGTAGTTTCTTATTTGACGTCTTCAGGTTTTCTTGATCCGGTACTGTCTCCTTGTCGTGGTCGGAATCTTCAGATGCTGATGGTTCGTCTGTTGGTTCATGATCCTCCTGGCATGAGTTTTCATCATCCGAGATACTTTAGGTTGAAAGATCAATTAAAGATCAATTAGTCTTTATTGGATTAGCTTGATTTTTAGATTTCTTTGCCGGTCTTGATTTGTCTGTGTTCCCAGTTGCTGGTAGTAGCCTTTTTTAGTTTTAATTAGTGGGACGTTGGTAAGGCCTGGCTTTTTAGCTTGGCCGAAATTTTTTACAAAGATTTCACACAGCTTAGAATCCTTGGCAGCGGGAGTAATTGGTTGAGCTTCAGCTAGATTAGTGGAGGAAGTAACCTTCTCGTGGTTAGTTGAAAAAATCGCTTCATCTTCTGCTGAGGAAGATGCTTTCTTTGGCTCAGTCGTGGCTGTTGATGTCACAGCCACTTTATTCTTTTCTGACGTTAGATTCGGGGTAGGTTTATTTGCTGGCAGTTCCCGATATACATGATCCCTTGTGACAGGCAGCTCAAAGAGATTAACCGCTTGATCTTCTTCAAGCGGCAGATTAATAGTGCTCACTGATAGGCGTGTTAATCTTCTTTCTATTTTCTTGTTTATTATTGGGTCTAAGATATCGTAAAGGAGTTGAGCTACACCTGAGCTACTGTTCTCCGTATTTTTTTTTTATTGCCATGACGAAACCTTCAAGGAAGATCAATTTTGAGTGCATCATGGCCAGTAGGGTTGACTGGTCTTTAATTGTCTCTTGCATTTATTCATGTAGCTTCATGTAAGGAGCTAAGACACTTGTTAGCGTCGAGACTATCACAAAGTTGTTGTTTTCTCCAGAGGTTTATCTGTTACTTTTGACCTCGGTCTGGGATTCTGAGGTCTTACAAGCTGTTTTCTTCATTGGACTTGTGGCCATGCTAGCTTTTACGATTTCCAAAACAGTCTGTGTAGTTTGCACACTTTGGTCACTAAAAGACACTCCAACCACATGCTTTAATGGCAGGATGGGCAGTTCCCTTGCCTTTAAGGGTTCTTGAGCTTTGTCGTTTTCCAACTCCATGTTGAAAGATTTTTCAAGTAGCACCTGGTCAGGTATGTCAAAATCATTAGTGGCATATTCCGACGGTGGTGTCTCTGGACCGTCCTTGCTGCTATGTGCTCCCAATGAGAAGCAAAAGCGATGTCCTCTGGCTCGCTCGTCTATGGCCAAACTAGGGGGTTTCCAGGAGCTATGACCGGGCAAGGAAGGATTGCTTTTCAAGTTTGTCTCATTTGAATGCCCGTTAGTTGTCCTGGGGTGTTTTTATCGTACTCACAGTTAGGATAGGGTGTCCAAAGGTCCCACTTTGATTTCTTTCCTTTATTATTTGTTTTTTGGAATGCGAGGTCCTCTCCCATCAAATTTACCAAGGATCCCTGTTTTTGAGTTCTTCAGTTTTTTAACATAAGTTCAATGTCTGATTGGGCTTTTCTTTTACATGTGACCTTCGGTTTTGTACTTGTGGCAAACATTTTTAATAATGATGAACCCCTATGAGAGGTAGGCGTTTTAGAGTCTTTAGAATTCCTATCGTGCCCAGTTACTCTGGTGTCATTTTTCCGGGCCAATGTGGATTGATTTTCCTGTCCGTTATGTTCCGTTTCCCCTTGCGCAGCATTGGGCAGTTTGGCGGGAGGGGGGAAGTTGCAGGTAGGTACATCAAGAGACCGAGTTTCATTGAGAATGCTCCCTACTGGGGCCGAGATATTCAAATGGCTCCTTGTAGCCGCACTTACTTTGATGTCAATATTGAAAGGGCAGGACGTTCCTTCACCTTGTAGGGGAGCCTCCAGATTACTAGAGAGTACATGCTCGGTTTCTGGACTGGGCAGGTCAGAAACACCCCCCTCATTTATCGCCACTTGGTTGCTTGAGGTGGAGCATGAGATACAGCCAGTATGAAGGGCAAGGGTGGGGTAGGCCCTTACTGTTTCTGAGCTCAGGGCCGCCATATATAGACAAGTTGAGCATGGGAGCCCTTTTCCCCCAACAGTGCACGCTCTTACCTTATGTTATGGAGTATCGGGGGAGTAGTCCGCTCCGGTCCTTCCACCGTACACCAGACACTCTGCAAGCACTCCGCTACGCTTTGCTCAAGGGGCAGGTTTTAAGGCCAGAGCAAGCGTGGCAGGAGGTGTGTCTAGGTGCACCTGGTTACAGTGGATGGGGATTGTAGGCCCAGTTGTAGTCCTGAAATCAAAGGCACACGTTCAGCAGCGTTTATTTCGCGGGGCTGCACGTTTTGTTCAGAATGTAGCAGAAATCCACTTTTTGAATCCGGGTAAGGCAGAGTCCAGGCAGCACACCAGGACCAATGCTCAGAACTCACCATCGAGGGTCATCCAGAATATTGATCTGACCAGAGGCCGGTCCTGAAGGGTATGATCATGAAGAGAAGTGCTGAGTATGCTTAGGCTCTACTCCCCCCTAAATTTGCTCCACAGAGCAGAAATTACGGGATGCCCTATATATCACGTCAGGAGGGGGCACACTGAAAATGCAAGTCTGCCTGGGAGACATGTGCTCTGGAAGCTTTTGGATCCAAGAGATGAAGACCTATGCTCTGCAGCCCGTGCAACTGCTGAGCCACACCAAACAACAGATGCCTGTGTCCTCCTCTCCTCTAACCTCTAGCAGGTCATCTCCTCCTTGATTGGTGCAGTGGGGTGCACTGTGGCTCCACTGGAACAGCAGGGCAAGGTTCCCCATCACCAGCAGCTCGGTCCACTTGTTCATCACTGCTCTTTCCCGTGATCCCCTTCCAGGATACCTGTCAGCACATTAGACCCATACCATTCATCGAGTCGCTGCTGCGGGGCTCAACACCTCCATGGTCACTGTTGCAGCCATCGGCCGCTAAAACCGCCACTCCTGCCACCAATTTGCAAGACTTGATGTTGGCCCACTTTACAGAGGGGGAGGAAAGGGCAAGCTCCTAGGCAATGGACCCAATGGGCCTGCTGTGGACACTGTTCCTAGGCCTCACGTTTTCGTCGCAGCATCGCGGATGCCTCATTAATGCTCCGACCCACACATGACTAAAAGGTCTGCATTCCAGTCACTCTCGGGGTAAATGAATGCCGCCACTCCAATCCAACTCAGAGTCAGCTCTCAGCCCAAACGGTACCTGACCTATGTGAATCGTAGGGGTATCGAAGGTGGTAGAGCCTCCACACAGCACATCTCTGCTCCAGACACCGGGTTTCCTCAGGGGCTGTCTCAGCTCCTCCTCGCTGTGGGGTATGGCCTCAACCCACTGCTCCCATTGTATCATGTAAATTTGCCTATCTTCAGCCCAATCTGCTCCAAATTTTCATTCAGTGCTTCCAGCCCCTTTAGACAGTGCCTCCTCGTTTTGTAACAGTTACAGACACCTCATAATATGGTAGATCCAGGATTTCTTGGGCGAACTTCACAGAGGATCAGTAGCAGGTGATTCTAGGTGCTATTTTGAGGACAGCCAATGTACTGAATCTAGATGCATTACTGATCGTAGCCAATGTATTGAATCTGGGTGCTATTTTGAGGGCAGTCAATGGATTGAATCGAGGAGCTATTTTGAGAACAGCCAATGTATTGAATCAAGGTGCATTACTGAGCATAGCCAACGTATTAAATCTAGGTGTATTACTGAGGACAGCCAATGTATAGAAATATAGGTCCATTTTTTAGCATAACCAATGTATTAAACCTAGATGCAATTTTTTGTGTAGCTAATGTAGTGGCTCTACGTGCAATTTCGAGAACAGCCAATATATGGAATCTGGATCCTTTTTGGAACGTGGCCTGTGTATTAAACATAGGTAACCAATGTTATTGAGTCTAGCCACAATTTGTGAGAACAGCCAATGTATTGAACCTAAGTGCATTCTGAACAAAGCCAATGTATTGAATTTAGGTGCAATTTCTGAGCATGAGCATAGCCAATGTGTTGAACCAAGGTGAATTTAGAGCATAACCAAGGCATAACCAAGGCATTGAATCTAGGTGCATCTCAAGCATAACCACTAGGCGAATATGGTATGGCTGCCCTTCGAATCTTGCCACTGTGCTGAAAGCTAACTGCACTTGCCACCGTACTCATCACCCTGCCCCTTACTCATCTTCCGCAAACCTCCTAAATACCACACATGCCCACATGGCCAGCCACACCACACATAAAACACACAAGCAACCTCAAACAACCAACAATCCAGACACTGGGCCTCACCCCTCCACTCGCAACAGGCCAGTGCATGCAACCAAAGAACACTCAGAAAGTCAAACACGCATAGATGCCAGTTCTTTCTGGTTCTGCAAACATCAACAGAAGAGAACAACCTCCATACTATCCCTGTACTCTCACTTACTTACCCCAGCCTCTTTCTCCAACTTAAAATAACATATATATTACAGGGCCTGGGGTAGGGGCCCTGTAGTTATAGTTACGTTGCTCAACCCATAGGAAGAACACTTTATGGGTAGTTTATAACTTCTCCCCCCGGACGAATCCTCACAAAATGGCATATGGCCTCATCAGATCGATCCTGCAAAGTTTGGTGAGGTTTTGTCAAGGGGGGGGGGGGGGGCAAAGTTATAGGTGGGCCCCAAAATGTGTGGTTTTTCCCATAGATGCAATGGAAAAAAAGTTTTGCTCACGTCTACAACCCAAACCGCTGGACGGGTTTTCACTAGATTTGCGGCAGAAGCGGCCGCATGGTTCCAAACGTGTGCTTTTGTAAATTTAGTGTAAATCCGCCCAGTAGTTTATTTTTAAAATGACCATAAAGGAGGTCCAAAACAATTAGTGATATCTGCGTTCGGTCTGCAGACTCACTTCCTTGTTCAGTCTGCGGACAGGCCTCCGATTGACCCAGAGGCCGACATAAGGTCAGCGGACATTGGACACACTCGCTGATTGGATGGTGACGAGCGTGAGGTGCATAATATTTTCGGAAACGCTGCCATGTTGGATCCATGGACAGCTGCAGTTGACCACGGACAGCGCAGTGGGGAAAATGTCTGGAAAACACATTTTGGGTCATTTGGTGGTGGAAAGATGGACTGGGAAGGCTGGAGGAGTGGACACAAGATGATACAGGGCTATTTTTGTAAATTGAAAAAGGTTCGACAGGTGACGTAGGTATCCGCAGACAGCGCAGTAGTTCGCGGACAGCACCATGAACGGACAGCTTGGAAAATACATTTGGGGTTATTTGATGGATGGAAGAGGGCACAGAAATGGTAGGTAAGTGGAATGAAGGTAACATTGAGCTGTTTTTATAGGTGAAAAAAAGGTTTGGAAATGCCGCCGAGCCCGCAGTGAATTGCAGTGTACGCAGACATCAATTCAATTGCAGGGTGGTCAGGGTGAGTTTTATTAGTTGATGGTGTATGGTACGTACTTGTTATATAGTTAATTGTATTGTGGTGGTTGTGCACAGTGTCAAGATTCTGGGGGGGCAAGGCTGGAGGCCATGGCCTCAAGAATATGTGCACTGGACACAACCACCACAGTAGTGATATGTGTATAGTAATTATAGGTAAATTAGTAGGAGTATGGCCAGAATCACCATAGGGGCAATATGTGCACAGTAATTGTAGGTAATGTAGTGGGAGTACAAAGTGTTTGTAATATGGACGGATGATGTAATTGGACTGTATATGGTACTTGTGATTGTAGTACAATTGAGGATAGTGCTCACAGAACATGTAGTTGATTATAATTGCTGTGGTTACTTAGTGTTGTAGCATTATGTAGCAATCTCTGATTTCTTTTCTGCGGAAAAGAAACAGTACAATGTATAATGCATGTTGTATACAGTTTTGCATATACTTTTTCTTTTTTAGACCCTCATAAACAGTACATTTTAAGTACAATGTTTGGTACAACATTAGTGTATGACATACTGCTGTTGTTTTGACATTACATAATCATTCGGTCATTGGGAAAAGAAATCCATACTGGATTTTCTTTTTAAACGATTACAGTTACGTGAGTGTAAGGGTTATAGAATGTTTGTTTGAAGTACCTTGTGATTAAGGGAATGTTTGAAATAGTTAGATACCTGTTGGCATATTCTAACTACATTATAGGTTAGAAGATGTTTTGTCATATAAAAATTGAGATGGCGTATTTGAAGTGCTTTGTAATGAAGTTTTAAAGTAGTTAGATACCTGTTGGCGCATTCTAACTAGATTGACTTTGGAAAGTGGTATTGTAGTGTTATGGATGTAGTTAGATACCTGCTGGTGTATTGTAACTGTTAATTGTGCTATGGTTTAGTGACTAAATTTGGGTTGAAGGAATATTAATTAGGCATTTGTTAAATTTGCTGGTAACCTATGTTTGGGAGTAACAGAAGTATTGTTACATTCAAAGCAAGCACTTATTTTTTTGACATATGAAGTGTAGTGCCCTGCAGTGGTTGTGGCACCAGTGTGGTACATTATGCCTACTGTTGTGACGGTTTTCTTGCCAAGAGATACTTGGGCGTGTGTGAAGCCTGTAAGCTTACAGTCAATTTTGGTACAAACTGCATTGTACCTTAGAATCATTAGTATGACATATTGTCTATGTGAGTTTATTTGTATGGTAGAACGATTGTCTGAATTGAAAAAAGGTCATAATATGCCATGAGTTGTATTCTGCATAAGCTGGTGAAATGGAATGGATTCAGAATTTGGTATGGATACATATACAAATCGTTCATTAGGGATGTGGTCTTGTGAAACATGGTTGCAGAGAGTACATGTATGTTTCTACATGTATGAAATCTGAAAGATTTCCTTTATAGGGATGCTTTTGGTTTCTAGTACTGGCAGTAAGTACATTAGGAATTCATAAGGATCTTCCTGTGTGTTTATGGTAAATTATACCATTCCTGCACAGTAGTCCAATTCTTGCCTTATACCTGAGACACTGTAAGTGCTGTCAGGATTATTTGTGGCATTTCTGTGAAGGAGTAGCATTTGGAAACACAACTGGTCCGAGCCATTTAAGTAAATGTTGTGAACAATTGGTGGCAATTGAAAGAGAAGTTTCATTGTCACATTAGCATGACAATTTACTCCAGTTGTGTTTCTCAATTTAAATGGACCAGAGAGTTCTGTTTGTGGTGCGTTTGATGGGCCTGCAGATGTTTCTGGAGAAGAGAGATTTGTGTGTTTCTTTTGTGATGGTTGTGCAGTTAATTTTGTACTAGTATTGTTTGATGCAGAAGGAGTTGGTCATTGTTTTTTTAGGGTTATGGTTGGGAAATCTGCTATAGGTTCTGTTTCTATTATTTGTTGTTTAAAAGGTTACAGGGTACATATCTAGATGGGGGGTGTATAGTGCCTGCAGCCTGTTGCATTCCAGGCTGCAAGCAATGTCAGCATTGGCTTTGTTTGCATTAAAGTTAACTAGGAATAGACCATTGATTGTACGCAGACGTGAAAGTGCTACGTAACTCATCCTTCTTTAAAGTCTGTGCTGCCAATGTCAATCAATGCTTGATCTAGGGTTATTCCTTGTTATTTGTGAATAGTGACAGCATATGCAAGAGACAGAGAAAATTGCTCTCTGCGTACATACATGTCTTTGAAAAGAAGGAAACGTCCTATTTTCCAGCCAATATTTTGAACTTTTGCATGTTTGTCAAAGTGGATATTGAGAAACTGAATGTTGTTGTCATGCGGATATGTTTGGAAGCCAACAACTGTACCAATTGCTCTATTGACTAAGCCTTGTTCTATATCAAGCTTATGTATTAAAATGGTTATGCAATTCAGACACAAACTCAATATTTTCTTCAATCCGGCTGTGTTGGAGATACAATTTTCTAAGCTATTTAATCGTGCTGTTGCTTGTTGACACATAAGAGGTGTCACGCTGTGCACGTATAGTTTGTCTTTGGTGCTGATATGCAGTATAGGTTGCATTTCTTTTTTCAAGGTTTGGCATTAAGGACATAGATTTTAGATTTTGTTGAGTTAATTGTTCCATGACATCAGGAGCAGATGTGTTTTGCCCTTATAGTTCATGGATTAGTCTACTATTTAAGATGGAGTTTGCATCTTTAGTAAGCAGCCCAGTTGTAATGCTTTTTAAAATTATAGCATATGTGAAGTCTGAACACTGGCACATGTTTTGAGTTAGTTCTCTGTAGTAAAAATGTCACCAGAGATTTTAATTTCCAATGCTGCTGAGAGTATTGTGGCATTCTTTGTGTCCTAATGTTTTGAAAATAGGTCGTACTTTAACTTGTGTTAACTGTATGAGGTCTATGAAAACAATAACATGTTTTCCTCCAAATAGTTTGTCGTAGTTGGTTTTTAGGGCTTCTTGCATTCTGAGATGAATTAAAGCCAACATGACGTTGGACACCATGCTTATTTCATCTATCAGGAGCACTTTAATTTTTTTTTTTTCTGCGTACCTCTGCGTACCTCAGTAGCAGCTTCTGCTGACAATTTGTCATATTCAAATTTGTTCTGGTGTTCTACCTGGAGGAATAGCAGTCGGTGTAAAGTTGCACCACCTATGTTGTAGGCAGCTAAACATGTGGGGGTTGTTACTAGAGCTGAAAGGTTGTTGTTTGTTACATTTTGTAGAGATTTGCTGATTATTTTAATCAATAATGTTTTGCCAGAACGAGGTTCAGCACTTACATAAAGGAGCAGAGGTTTATAATTTTTACAGCTACAGATTTTAATTCCATGTTTAAAACCATGTTCAATTTCTTGAGTGATTTCTAGATAAATGGTGAGTTGTTCATCATTTAGCTGAGATTCCAGAACAGACAGGTCTTCCTCAGATTGTTCATATTGATACATGCTATTTTCTAACTCAGTCATGGCTGTTTCTGCTTCATTTAGAATGAGCTGTTATCCAAGTGGATGTTGGCTTCCTGTAAGGGAAGGTTGACTGCCCTCAGGAGTGTCTTTGGGCCTCATTAGGACCCAGGCGGATTTCGCGGTGCTAAATGCACCGCGAAGCATGGCGGAAAGCCGCCGATAGCGCCATGGGGGTTGGCGGATTTACCGCCCCATTCCGACCTTGGCGGGGCGGTAAATCCCCAATCCCCATTCTGCCTTTCCCCATTCCCATTTTTGCCCCATAGGGTATAATGGGAGTGGGGAAGGAGTTAATTACGCCACCGTAAAATACGGTGGCGTAATTAACAACGAGGTCCCGTAGCGCCATGGTTTTCTCCGCCTGGTAAAACCAGGCGGAAAAGGCCGCCATGGCGCTACGGGAACTCGTAGTATGGCGGAGAGGTACGCCATGCACTACGCTGGCGTAAAACCCTCTCCGCCAGGGTCCTAATGAGGCCCTTTGTCTAGTTGAGCTTCAATTTCTTCTTCTCGTTGGCGTTCATTGACCAACATTTGTTTGTATTGTTTGAAATTGTAATTTGTTAATTTGTTATACTGATTTTGTTTGCTTTAAAAGCAGCTTCAAATGAGTCATAGTCACCTAATAACTTTTTTCTTTTCTTAAAAAGTTGGAGTAGGACCATGTAATACAGTTCTCTATGTTGTGGAGTTTTAAATGATAACTTTACATGATTAATTAGACTGGGTCTGGTTAGTTTCACTACGCTTCCCTCACAAGTTGAAACTGAATATTTGCCAGCTGTCTCATTTGGTGTGACATTGTTTTTGTAGGTGTAGTTTTGGGCAATGTCATACAGACACATGTTTTCCAAAGCCGTACTTCTCTTTGGGTTGATTGTGTCAAGTAAATCATTTTTTTAAATGTCCTGGCTGTTGGGATAATTTGTGGCTATGTTGTCTATCTCTTGGTAGGTTGTTAGTACTCTTTTTTGGGGTGATGCTGGCCAATGGTTCAGCCAGACAATGTGCTAAGGTTTGCCATATAAGACTTTACCTGTTAAACGGTATGCAGCTTCATAGGACCCACATTCTCTATGGGAGAGCATTTTTACACCAAAGCTACACAATTTCTGTGATAGTGGTTTGTCAGACAATATGTCACCCCAGAGGTCCTCTAGCTCTGTTTTCTCAACTTTGGTGAGGTAGGCTGTGGCATATCTTGCAACTGCCATGGAATTGTCTCCAATGTATTGTATGTCTATCTTTGCATTCAACAAGAAGGCAATGATTGCATTGTAATCATTGATGTACTTGGATGCTTCCTCCTTTTTAATGGTGTTTGTATTTTTAGGGGATTTGCCTTTTATGCTGTGTCTAACAGAAGACACCAAGCTATTTACTTGTCCTGTTTTGCACACTGGCATAGGGAAGCCAAAGCGACATTTGGTATAGTATTTCCCTTTGTTTTTATATCTACGTCGGCAGTATTTGACACATTTATGTTTTTGGAAGCATAACACTTGTGTATGTAGGACACTATCTGTGGCTTTTGAAGGGATGTCGCAGGTAATGTACTTTTCAATAAACTGTAAAACAGTGGCATCACAATTATGGGCAAGTTTTGGAGCATCTTTTATCCACAAAAGCATGTGAATGTGTGGTGCTCCTCTGGATTGATATTCATTTCTCCAAAAGAAGTGTTGTACTTCTCCGAGTGGAGGGGTGGTTTTATTGCAGATACATTGCAGCATGGTTATTAGTGATAGCACGTGTTTGATGGAATTTGGTTATTGTCAAGCTTTGTGTTGCAGTATGTGCACACTCTTGAGGGGTTAGTTATTTTGTATTTACCTTCTGCTGTTAGATATGAAGCTAATTTGAACCATTGGGATTCTTCATTGTCTTCTATTTTGTAAGCTAGATCTACTATTTATGTGCTCTTTTTTATAAAACGTTTTGCGGAAACAGACACATATTTGGTTTGGTATTTCAGCAGATGTGTTTTGAAACTTAACTATTTCTTTTTTGTATGTCTTTATTAGGAGGTTGGTGTTTATGAGGTTTTCAGTAATTTTTATTTGTTTGAATTTATAAAGCCAACAAAGCTGAATGGGGGCATCGTGGCTCTGTTATAGCAAGGCTTACTTAGTTACAAAGAAAATGACAGGAGCAACTGTCTGTGGTTCTTAGTTACATTAAACCATAGACAGACAGGTGAAAAAAGTAGTACACATAAGGCGGATAGTAAAAAAGACAAGGGATGGTGAGAGGTGCCGGGATAAAGTCAATTAAACTAAGAAATGTATAACATTTGCAGAATCCATTTCATCCTGTGAGGGCAGAGAGTCCTGGGGGCGTGAGGACGAGCAAATCTTCGGGTGAGGTAATTAAGTTCAGTTTTAAGTGATTCACGGAAGGATGGATATGATGTCTTGTTTCAAAGGGTTGTGGGGAGGGCGTTCCAATACTTAGGCGCAAGGATCGTGAAGCAGGCCCCTCCGGCTTTGGCCCTTTTGAAGGTGGGAACTTTAACTGGTTGGCGTGGTGTGACCTTATGGGTCTGGCTGATGTTGCTCTGGTGATTTTCTCTGTCAGATAGGCGGGGGCTGTGAGTAAAAGACATTTGTGTGTTAAGGACATCGTCTTGAAGAGTATTCTTTCTTTGACTGGCAGCCAGTGTGCTTTTTGCCTGGCTCTGGTAATGTGCTTTCTTTTTGGGAATACTGAGGGCAGCCCTGAGCGCATTATTTTGAATCACTTGGAGTTGGTTCAGATTTTTGGTGGACGTGCCGGCAAATAAGATGTTACAACTGTCTAATTTGGCTCAGAGGGTCGTTCTGGTGATGGAGAGGCAGTTTCCAGCAGATAAGTAGGGTTTGACCCAATTTATTAGTTTTGTCATGAAGGCCGCTGATGTGGCAATGGTGCTGACTTGGCGCGTCATTGAGAGCGTCAAGTCAATGTACACCCCAAGGGTTTTGACTGCTGCTGAGACCGGAATTTGGGAATTGTCAATGCTGAAGGAATTCTACTGTTTGTCTTGCTTGTTGAGCGTTTCGTTAGTGCCTACTATAATTATCCCCATTGATGCATAGCCCATTGGCTGCCATCCATGCTTGAATGGTGAAGTAGATTTTACATAATGCTTCTGCATTTGTTACATAAGAGTCAGTGAGGGGAATGAGCACTTGGGTATCGTCGGCATAATTTGTGTAATCTATGCCCAGATTGTTCAAGTCATTGAAGAGTGATAGGGTGAATAGATTGTACAATGTTGGAGATGTGCATGAGCCCTGTGGGACTCTGCAGTGTATGGTAGTGGCCTTTGCACAGGCTTGCTCTGAGAAAGGAGGTAACCCAGGCGGTAGCTTCTTGAGAAAATTGGGCTGTATTAGTGAGTTGTTTTCAGAGGGTTGAGTGGTCCACCAAGTCAAATGCTGCAGACAGGTCGAGAAGGAGGAGGGCAGGCTTTCCTTCATCCCTTATTTCCCCTAGCTGGTTTTTAAGATCCCGAAGGGCAGTTTTGGTCCTGTGACCAGGCCAGAAACCTGACTGCCTCTTCCCTAAGATGTTGTTAGATTCTAGGAAGTGTTGGATCTGATTGTAGGCAGCTTTGTCCAGGACTTTTAACAGAAAGGGTATGGTGGTGATGGTTCTATAGTTGTTTGGTGACGCTGGGTCTAGGGAGGGTTTCTTCAGGAGCAGGCGAACACAGGCCTCCTTAAGGCATGCTGCGACAGTGCTGGCGGCGAAAGTGGCATTTATGAATGCGGTTAGGAATGGCGTTAGAGTGTCTGCGCAATCTTTGATGAGATTAGCCGGGCAGATATAACCCTTACAATTGGATTGTTTTATGTTTTTCAGGATGGCAAGTACTTCTACTTCCAACACATTTCTGATTTTAAAAAGTGTTTTTTCTTCTGTAGAGTGAGGATTGACAGGTGGTAGGGTGGGTGGGTCCGACATAGGTAGGGCAGTGACCTGTGATTTGATTTTACTTTGTAGGAGTTCAATTTTACTGAGCATAGCAGACTGGATGCTCGAGCACCAGGATTGATCTTTTACGAGATCTTGGGTACTGGTGTCTGGGGAAGCTAGTTCCTTAAAAATGGCAAAATGTTCTTTTGATTCAGATTTGGCATTGGTAATTCCCGAGTTTTGGGAGGCGGATTTGGATGCTATGATGCTTTTTTGTAGTTGGTGGCAAGTTTCTTGTATGCCAGTAGGATGGTTTCCTGTGGGTTAGATTGTTTTGTTTTGTTTTTGTTTTATTCATATTTATATAGCACAACAGCCCGAGTACATTGTGGCACTTGTTACAGTACAAAGCTTAGTTACTTAGTTACATAGTCATTAGCAATATATATATAGGCTGCAACATAGTTACATAGTCATTAGCAGTATATATACAGGTTACAATATAGTTATATTACATTTGTGTTATATTACAATATACATGGCAGATGTGGAGGAGGCAGTCCTCCACTTGCTAGTTGAGGAGAGTGTGCTTGAGGTTGTTGCGGAAGACAGAGATGGAAGTTTCAGCTCTAAGGGTGGCAGGGAGTGAGTTCCAGAGTTTCGGTGCAATATAGGAGAAGCCTAGACCTCTCGCTGTGGCTCTCTTTATGCGTGATATGTGTAGCTGGTTGGTGTACTGAGCTCTGGTGGGGTGAGTGGATGTGGTCCTTGATATTGCTTCAGATAGGTATGCTGGAGCGGTTTTGTTGATGCACCTGTGAGTGATGGTGAGGATTTTCAGAGTAATACGGTCTTTGACCTGGAGCCACCGTGCTTCACGTCTGGCGTGGGATATATGGTCTCTTCTAGGGATGCTCATGGCGGCTCTGAGGGCATTGTTTTGTGCGGTTTGCAGTCTGTGAATGTTTTTGGCGGAGGTGCCAGCTAGATTGCAATAATCAAGTTTGGCTCCTATAGTTACTTTAGCTATCGCCAAGCGGTTGGGGGTGGATAAGTAGGGTTTAATGGCATTGATGAGTTTGGTGCTGAATGCTGATGCAGAGGCTATGGCATTGACTTGTTTGCTCATCGATAGATTTGCATCAATGTGAACACCTAGAGTCTTGACAGAGGATGATACGGAGATGGTTGAGTTGCCTATGTTGAAGTTGCTGTATTGGGGGCTTAGCTTCGATAATGTGTTTGTCTGGCCCAGGATTAGAATTTCAGTCTCCTCCCCGTTAAGACAGAGGCCGTTGATTGCCATCCAAGCTTGGATAGTGGCATAGATGTTGTGAACGGATGTGGCGTCTTGGAGATAGAGTCCAGAAAGGGGTAAAAGTACTTGAGTGTCATCTGCATAGTTTGTATATGCAACACCCATGGAGTCAAGTAGGTCGAAGAGGGCTTTTGTGAAGAGGGTATAGAGGGTGGGGGCTGTACAAGATCCTTAGGGGACACCGCAGTGTATAGTGGTAGGATCTGCGTTAGCAGTGTCGGAGTAGACCTTCATGGCTCTTCCTTCAAGGAAGGAAGTGATCCAGGATGCTGCTTGATTAGAGAAATGGGCTGCATGGGTGAGGTGGGTGGTGAGTGTTTGGTGATCTACCAGGTCAAAAGCAGCTGATAGATCGAGGAGGAGGAGCAAGGCAGATTTGCCTTTGTCCATGATCTGTGAGATTTGATTTTTTAGGTCTAATAATGCAGATTCTGTTCCATGCCTGACACGGAAGCCAGATTGTCTTTTGCCTAGTATGGAGATAGCTTCTATGTATGATTGGATCTGGATGTGAGCTGCTTTGTCCAGGATTTTTAGGAGGAACGGGACTCTCGTTATCGGTCTGTAGTTGTTGGGTTGTGCTGGGTCAAGTGTGGCCTTTTTTAGAAGTGGCCGCACCCAGGCTTCCTTGGGATTGTTTGGGACAGTTCCTGTTTGGAAAGATGCGTTAATGAAGGCAGTAATCAGCGGTGCTAGGTCATTGGCGCATTCCTTGATGATTTTGGGAGGGCAAATGTGTGCTTTGCAGAGGGATGGTTTGAGGTTTTTGATGAGATTAAGGACCTCAGGTTCAGTGACGTTTCTGAAGGAGAATTGAGCGTGATTGAGATTATTACGCTTGTCTTGTGTAGGGAGGTTGGTTTTTTGGTTTGGGAGGGCTTTGCAGTGGTTTTGGATTTTGTTCTGGAGGAGTTTTATTTTGATGAGCATGGCAGACTGAATGCTGGCACACCAGGCTTTAGTTATCTCGTCAGTGGTGGCCGGAGGAGTGACTAATTAATTAAAGATTGCGATTAGTTCTTTAGCTTGGGAGTTGGCCTTTGAGATCCTATCATTGAAGGATTTGGTTTTTGCTGCTAAGATGGCTTTTGTATATTGGAGGGCTATTTGTTGGAAGAGGTTCTTATTTAGATCACTCAGATCCATTTGCCAGTTTTTAGGCGACTGGCGCTTTTGAGCTCGGAGGGTTTGGAGTTCTTCCAAGAACCAAGAGTTGCAGTGAAATGATTTTTTTTCCTTCTTGCTTTCAAGTGGGGCTATAGAGTTTATGGCATTGGTGAGAGTATCATTGAAGATAGCTGATAGTATATTTGGGTCCTCAAAGAAAGGTGGTGCTAGGCATGGGCTTTTAAGGTGGGGACGCAAGTTGTCTGCGTTGAGTTTTTTAGAACTTCTTATTGTGGTAGGTGGTGCGTGGGTAAGAGTCTTAGGTTTAGGGTTGGTGGGGATGAGGAATCCGATGCATGTGTGGTCCGTCCAAGGAAGGGCGGTGTTTGAGGTAATGTTGGATGCACAGTTGTGATCCATGACCCAGTCAAGGGTGCAGCCTTTGGAGTGAGTAGGGGTGAGGACTCTTTGTGAGAAACCTAAGTCTGTGAGTTCTTTAGCTAGGGTTGCAGCGGATTTATACTTAGGATCATTGTATCCTAAATTTAAGTCTCCTGATAGAAGTATTTTGGAGGACTTTTTAATGTTGTTGCTGAGTCGATGGGAGAGGTGCTGGGAGAGTCCGGAGGTCTGTATAGGATGTGGATGTTGATTAGATTATTGGCCAATTGCTGAGCGCTATGTGTTTGAGGAAGCGTATTTCTTTAAGTTCAGTTGTGAACCAAGAATTGGAGTGTAGTTTTCTTTTCGCTTTCTTGTTTCCAGAGGGGCAATAGCATCTATTGCTTCTTTGATAGTCTGGTTGCAAAGATCTGCCAAGGCTATGGGGCCCTTGGAGAATGGGGGCTTAAGGGCTGCAATCTCTAGAAAGTGCAAAATATAGTTTTTTGTTAGTTTACGTGCGCTTCTAGCGAGGCCAGGTGGCGAAGGATTGATGGGTATCATGGTTTTAAGGGTGGCAGGGATAGAGAATTGGATAAGGTGGTGGTCAGTCCAGGGACATGGGGTAATGGAGCTGATGTCAGCGTTTCAGTAATGGTCTGCTACACAATCTAGGGTGCATCCTTTAGAATGGGTCGGGCTAGAGATTTGTTGTACGAATTCCAGATCCGAGCGCGCTATGGTGAGGGATTTTGCCTGTTTGTCCTTTGGGTCATTGAGGCCCAGGTTTAGGCCTCCTAGTAATAAGGATTTGGTGGTGTTTTTTAGGTTGTTGCTTAGAAGGTGGATAATGTTTTGTTGAAAGTGAAGTAGAGGGCCAGGCGGCTGGTACATAATGTGGATGGCAATTGTGCAGTTAGGTGATGGGCTAATTTCATGGTGAGGGCATCTGCGTTATACCCTATAGGAGAGTTGATTTGTCTGACCCAACGGGAGTCGTTAACTATGAGCGCCAATCCCCCTCCTTTGGAGAGGGGTCGGTCCTGCCGGACTAGGGTGTATCCTGGTGGGAGGGCTACAGAGATAGCTAGCCCTGCTGCTTCATGCAGCCATGATTCTGTGATATCAAGGGCATCCAGCTCTAAATTTGAGAGTAGGTTGCGGATTTCCGAGGCGTATGCAGGGAGCGAGCGTACGTTTAAGAGGGCAAATTGGATGGGTGTAGAATTCTGAACAGGATTAGGTAGTTCGGGCGGCGCGGTGTGTACTTCTATGCTGTTGGAGTGGGATGCGAGGAAGGTGTGGTTGGTGTTGTGTGGGTGTGGTGTGTGTGCCTTAGGTTTATAGGAAGTAGTAAAATGGGCTGCACGCAGCCCTAGTAGGTGGTTCCTGCTGGCGGTCGGCCTAGGACGTGGGGGAGGCGCTTTGGCTATAGCTGTCTGGTCAGTCAGCAGTGGATGTCAGTGGACCACGTCGTTTTTGGAGCGAGATGTGGAGGGTAGTTTCCGAGCGTGCGGGTTAGTCTGGAAGCTGAGAAGGGATGGTAGAAAGGGCGTGGGTGGAATGTCCTTAGAATCAAGCAGTGTGCGGTCCAGTTAAGGAGTAATACAGGAATACAGCTAATGAGGGTAGCACAATAAAATCTGTTTCGTCTGGGAAGGGTGCCCCCTTCAATAGATCTCACAGATAGGCAAGGTGTGATAGAGAATCAATGGTCCTCACAAAATGCAGGGGTGCAGCAGTCAATAATATTCACAGAATGGGCAGGGTGCAAAATTCACAGTAGTCACGAAATAGGCTGGGTGCAAGATTCACATTGGCAGGGTGCAAAATTCACATTATTCACAAAATAGGCAGGGTGCAAAATTCACAGTATTCTATAAATAGGCAGGGTGCAGCAGTCAATAGTACCCACACAATAGGCAGGGTGCAAAATTCACAGTATTCACAAAATAGGCACGCTGCAGCAGTCAATAGTACCCACAAAATAGGCAGGGTGCAAAAATCATAGTATTCATGGAATAGGCAGGGTGAAGCAGACAATAGTACCCACAAAATAGGCAGGGTGCAGAATTCACAGTATTCACAAAATAGGCAGGGTGAAGCAGTCCATAGTACTTGCAATAATAGGTAGGGTGCAAAGTCAATAATATTTGCAGCTAGTCAGGGCAAAACAGGCAAAATTCATGGCAGAGGGGCATGGATCACTGATTTACAGTAGTAGCCGTCGGCCTGAGAGCGTAACGCACTGACTACAGGCTCGTTGCCGGTGGCCGAGGCAAGTAGGCTGGGTAGCGATACCTAGAGCACTCGATTGGATGAGTGCAAGTGGCTGTGCATGAGGTATGAGCATATAGGAGGCATGGGGGGTTCTGTGCATCTCGTTAGGATGACCTTGGCAGCCGAATATTGCCGATCCCCGTCTTTAAGGGATGCAGTGGAAGCAAAGGCATCATGTAGGCGGGTCCCACGCTAGAGGGGGTAACAGGGGGAGGGGCACTGCAGACTGAGGGGGTGAAGCAGTTGGAGAATTTAATGCTTGCAAAGATCAGTTTGTTGGCCACAATGTTTTGGTGCAATACGTGGGGAGGGGAGAGGGCGGTGAATATAGCCAGGCAGTCTGTTTTTGGTGTGTCGGGGTAGCCACCCTTGAGTGATTATGTTCGGCTGACACACAGAGTAGATGGGGATGAGAAAGGTTGCATGGGTTAAGTGATGGTGGGCATACTATCCTAGGTGTACATCCTGACCAGACGACAGTCCTACTGACTTACTGTGGGATGCAGGGAGCGTGGTCATGGTATAGCCGCACGTCTGCCACAGACAGCCAAACACAGTAAGGAGCCTTGAGTGTGGGCCTTTGGTGGGGGCCAGCGTTTGCCTGCCGGCTCCCTATGGGGCAGTTTAAGACCTGCTGGTGGCCTATCACGGCCCCAGCATGCAGGGGAATGGTTGCTAAGCAATCAGATGCACAAAGTAGCTGCGGTCATTTTGGAACAGATAGGAAGGCAGTACCGGCGTGGCGGCGGTCAAAATAAGGAACAAAGAGAAACTTTCAAAAAGGCCCAATTCAGTGAGCGTGTTGGAGCAGGAATTTAGTGCTTGCAAAGATCAGTTTGTGGGTTTGGTTTACGGTCGCATCAATGGGGATCAGGAAACAATTTCTTTGCATCACGATTACACCGCGTGAAGTCACAAGAGGGCTTACCTTGCAGATGGTGTTGGAGGGGACCCTACGTGGGTCTCCCTCTTGAAGAAAAGCTCCATGGAGGCAGCAGCTTCCATGTGCGGTGGCACAGCAGTAATGGAGGCAGGACACTCGAGTGTGGGCCTTTGGTGGGGGGCTGGCGTTCACCTGCTGGCTCCCTATTGGACATTTTAAGACCTGCTGGTGGCCTACCATGGTAATGGTTGCTAAGCAATCAGATGCACAAAGTAAAGGCAGCCTTTGTAGAACAGGTAGGAAGACAGTAGTGTTGTGGTGGCACTCAAAATCAGGAACAAAGAGAATCTTTCAAAAAGGCTTGGTTCAGTGAGTGCGTTGGAGCAGGAATTTAATGCTTGCAAAGATCAGTTTGTGGGCTTGCTTTACGGTCACATCAATGGGGATCAGCAAAAAATGTCTTTGCATTGCGGTTACACCCTGTGAAGCCACAAGGGGGCTTACCTTGCAGATGATGTTGGAGGGGACCCTCCATGGCCCTCCCTCTTGAGGAAAAGCTTTGTAATGTTTTCTTGAAGGTACAGAGTTTTCTAAATCACCTTCAGTTCCAAAGTATTTACGTTGGATGTGTTCTATTTCTTGAAAGAGTTCTTTGGCTGATCCATGTAGGAGAATGTTATTTAAATGTTGCAGTTCTAGAGCAGGACCTTTTGCATAGTATAGTCGATGAAAAAGATTCTGTATAGTAGAATGGTGTGTCACTAACATTTTCATGTGGTGGAAAGTGCTTTTGCAAGCAGTTCCTAAAATGCAGGCTAATGAATGTCCTCACAGACCAGTGTGACTGCGCACTGGACAGGAGTCTATAGTTTGTAAAGTTTTCATTTTACTTTGGTCTTTCAGTTTTACATAGTGATTGAGGAATTGGTGTAAAGATTTAAAGGATTGTTGGCATACATTGCACATTGAGCTGCATGTCTGTTTGTACTGCACGGTTTGTTTGGGTGAAAGGAGCATTTGGTTCAAAGTTTGTTGGGGATTTCTTTTCTATAAGTGTTTCTTTTGCCTTTATGGTTTGTTCCACCATTTCGTACCCTCGACCACTATCGTCTATGGCAATTGTTTTTTGGTGTTCTTGTTTATAATCTTCTTCATAGCAGTATGATTCTATGCTGCTTGTGTGAATCCATTCACCAGAACAGAAGTATGAAAAGGTCTCTATATTGACACTGTGCATGTTTAGAAGTACTTGTAATTTATTGATTAATTTAATTAGTGGTTTCATTCTGTTTAAAATCAATATAAACAATGTTCTCTTCAGTAGAAAAGTGCTGTCAATTAGAGCTTGCAGAATTACTCTCCTGTAGTAGTTTTTAAGGGAAGATTGTGACTTTTCAGATGTTTTTATAAGATTGTGAAGAACTCTATGTTGGAACATTTTTTGCAGCATAATTCTTTTGGATTGCTTTACTGTGACTACATCAACACTGGTAGATAGAGGATTGGGTTCATTACCAGGTTTGCTTTTCTTTGCACATCATTTTTTACTTTTTGTTTTTGCATGAGGGGCCTTACCTTTTTTTAGTCGTGGTTGGTTTTGTTTTTTTGAGTGAGGTTACTAGCCCTTTTGTTTTAATGTTTTCCGTAAATTGTTTTAGAGGTGGATGACTATGTGGTATACTTTTAGTTTTATCTGCTCTACTTTTTCTTTCTTTTCTATGGAGTTGCTGTTTAGTGGGCATTTTGTTGTGTCTGTTGGGAAAAGAGAAAGGTTGTATTGGAGAGTTGTGCAATGTATACACATGTATGGTGCATGGGTGTGTGGGTGTGACTGTAGAGATGAATAGAGTGCTGTTTGATTGTGAGGTGGTATATTAGATGTGGTTGGGAAGGTTGCGAGAATATGAGTGTACAGAGGTGTGATGGTGTTGGGTTAGTGAGGAAGGCAGTGGTGGTGTGATGGAACCTGTTCAGCTGTTCAGTGAGTGTGCTGTTTTGAGGAACAGTATGGGTGTTGCAATGGTGGTGTGTAGATGGTAATAGTAGGAGTGTGAATGGTGGAATATAATGGGCTACAGTGAAAGAAATGGTGCTTTGAAAAGAGTACTCTGGGATAATATACATAGTGGAACTTTGCTGCTAAATTTACATACACATAACTGGTACATTAATGTATGTACTTTGTCGTATGCAAAGGGTATTTGTTTTTCAGTTGCTGATTGCAGTGATGTTTTTCTTTCCTATAATTGTAAACGAAAGTTAGTGGGGATATGTTGTAATGGCGAAGTACTGTTAGGAAGCAATGTTCATAATTATAATGGAAGGAGTGGTGCTGAAAAAGTTAATAAAATTGGTGGATGGTTAAAAATGGTTGCTTTTAGGAGCATGTTCATGAAATTTAGGCAATGTGTATGTGCATTTGCAGAAGCTCTGTAACATTTTGTAAAAGAGAGGAAACGTTCATGGAAAAGAGTTGTACACTTTTAAATGACAGTTGGTGTGTATAAGTTTAATGTGTTAGGAGTATATGCATACTTGCCAACATGATGCATTCTAATCTGTAGGTGTTTATGTAGTAATAGAATTTTTGTTTGCATTATGAGACTTGTAGTTCTACTTTTCCCATTGTGAAAGTTGGAGTACAAGTCACAGAATGTAGAGAGACAAGTAGGAGTGCATAAGCAGCTGAAGCTTGGAATGGGTTATGTCAGCAAGGATAAATGTACTATTAATATATTAAACTGGCACACATTGAATGCCAATTACAAATGGTGTACAAATCTATTTGTTCTGCGTTTACTTTCTTTTTATGAAAAAGTAACACAGTGCTGCTGAAAATGCAGCTATGCATTTTTGTAACTTTCTTAAAAAGGCTTCGCAAAAAATATTTTGAAAAGCACAGCATTTTATATGTTTATTTGATATACATCTCACAGTTTGGAATTTTGAAATACAGTCATGTTTTTTTCTTTGCATTACGGGACTTGTAGTTTCAGTTTCATGATGGGGAAGTCAATTGGAAGTGACAGAATGCAAGGGAAAAAAATAGACTTTAGAAGCACCGCTACATTGGAATGGGTGATGTTGGGATGTATGCATGTGCTGCCAACATATTAAACTGTGAGACACTAAGTGCCACTTCAAAATGGTCTACAGGTCTATTTTATAGGGCTTTCCCTTATTTTATGGAAAAGTGGCACAGTGCTGCTGTACATGCACATATGCATTTCTTTTAAATTTAATCAAAATGCTTGTAAAAATATTTTTTGGGGAAATGCACAGCATTCTAATTGATTGCTGCTTCATGTGAGCAGGAGATTAATGCTGCACTGCAGGGCATTTGCTAGAGTGGCTAAAAAAGAGAATATGCTTATTGAGAAGCTTATTGTAGGGAAAGTAGCTGGAACCCTCTATATTTATATACATTTGTGAAAGAGTGCAAGAAAATGTTTTTTAAAATATAAGCATACCAGTATTATGTTTTGTTAGATGCAGATCTTGTTGAATCATCTGGAAATAGAAATCTTGATGCAGATGCCTTTCATTAACAGGCAATATGTACTCTGAGATTTAATTTCAAGTGTACATCTGAAGTGTTGAAATGAGATGACAGGGTTAGGTGTAGAGGTTTTGGATGTGATTGGTGGATGGATGTATGGCTCTTTGAAAACAGCCAATGAGGGAGTGTTGAAAACATGGAAGTGGAAAGGTTAGAAGGGCTGCCCCAGTGTTATGTTCTATTATGTTATAGTTTTTCGTACAGAGGTACAATGCAACCAACACCAAAAAGGCAACCTGGTGCTATGACTGAAAACAAAAGCATCAAAAAGAGGACTAGAAGAGTAGAGTTTTCAAAGTCTTCCTAAAATGTAAATGAACAGAACTAGCACAGAGGGCAGCCGGAAGGGCATTCCATAGCATGGCAGCTTTGACCGAAGAAAGAACGGCCTCCAATTCTCACGCAACGGTCCCTAGGTACAGCCAAAAGAGAGCGGTCCGCAGAGCAAATGCACGGGAAGGAACATGAGGTTGACATTTCTACTGCAGATACTCCAGCCCAACAGCGTAGAAGGCCCTATGCACCAAACAAAGAGATTTGAAATGCACACATTTTGCCACTGGAAGCCAGTGAAGGTACCGGAGAACTGGAGAAATATGCTCTCGATACAGCGTACCAGTGGCAAGGCGGGCAGCAAACTTTTGAAGCACCTGTAGACAGTGTAATAGATAATCTGGTTGAGCCAGATATAAGGAATTACAATAGTCACTATTACAAGGTACGCGGACACCGCAGTAGTCCCCGGATGGCACGTGCCACATCCGGGTCTTTGAGGATGCCTGGCATGGAAAGTGGACTGTGGGGAGTAGCCAATCAGGTTTGCTGGGTGTGGTGTACTGGAAGAGAGAGTAGTAGGTATTTTGTTTGCAGGAGTTATGAGAGCAATGATAATGGCTATGGTTTTGTGTTTTTGAAGGCAGACTTTGTGGATTCTGGGGGACTCTTCAATTCAGTCATTGAAGGTATATTCTGATAATCATGGCAGAAGTGGAAGTTTCCTGGCATGCAGTTTGTGGCTTAAACTGAGAAAGGTTGCTTTCATTCTGTGAGAGTATGGCTCACTTTAAATGTCCAGATATTGTGAGTAAAGTGAGCAGTACAACAAGTCACACAAAGAACCAACAATTACAGTGATTCAAACAAACACTTACTCAAGGTTTCTTGGTAAAAGAATATACATTTATTTTCACACAGTCAGTTGGAAAACATTACACTAGCAAGAGCAGCTCAATATCACACACTAATAAACCACAAGTACACAACCAATAAGTAAATGAACAAGTTTTAGCTCCCCTGAAGTGGGAGCAAAATGGCACTTCAGCTACTTTTAAAAGGGGTAAAAAGACAAGGTTATAAGAATCAGCAACACAAATGCATTCATAGGCAGGGCAAAGAGTTTCAGTAAACTACAACCAGCAATTCATCTCATAGGCCTCGGCCAAAGTCAATGGTTCAGTCTTTGTATTGGATAGCACAGTTCTGGTAGTAAATGGTTAAGTCTTTGCCACGGGTTTTAGAAGAATTTGGCTAGGTGAAACGTTTGATGAATGTTTAGGGAAGGACAAGCCTTCGAAGTCGGGAAAGTTTCACACACTTTTTCCGTGGCCGAAAAGATTTCCGAACCACATTTGCACAGTACCATTTTAGTGAAGAAGAGCTGTAGGTGAGGCAGTTGTTCTTGGCAGTTTGAGCAGATCTCGCTATTCCTGAGCTTCAGTCATGGGGACAAGAAGGAGGATGTCAGGAGGTTCCTGCACTGCCCAGGGATGAGGCCAAAAGCTTAGCAAGATGTCGGTTTAAGGTGTGAGTGCCTTAAAGTCCACAAGCTGGTTTCCCTCCCTCTGGCTATACGGTTTTCAACAGCACTCTGATGAAAATTCGACCAGATGGGGACTGTGTCCAGGTGGCTTGCGAGTTGGTTGTTCTCACCAAACTCAAGGGAAGAAGTTAACCTTAAAGGGCTTCTCTGTCGATAGAGTTTCAGGCAATTTGGACCTGCAACAGGGTTTCACCGGTCATCCAGGAGTTGCAGCAGTCCTCTTCCTTCAGCTCGTCTTCAGTTCTTTCGTTCCAGTGATCGACTCTGCTTTCCAAGTCCCAGACACCTGATTTTAAACAGTTTTCCCCCATTCATTCCAGCCTGGCTGTCACTCGCACAGCAGGGTGGCTGTCTTTGCCGGACAGTCAGCTGGCCAATCACGCCAGAGTGCATTCAGGTCCCCTAAGAGACTAGGCACAGGGAGTTTCGGGCACCTCCCTCACATCCTGTCCATCGCAGACACTCAAGCGCCATAGGAGTGATTCAGCACTGAAGCCCACCAAAGGCCAATGAACAAAGGCACCAAACCTGATTTGGCGCGCAGAGACAAACACAAGAAGGACCTTTCCTAAAAGAAATGGTGAAAAAAGTCGACCATAGTCTGTTTTTACAGATAGGTCTGGGGCGCCATATTGAAAAACATGGCTGATCCGATTTTTAGCTACAGTTGTTAGCGGTCGGGAAAAAACAGGGTAGTTTGATCTAAACCACTGCCACCAGCCATTTAAAGTAGGAAATGGTAACATTTGACTGTTAGATGAGTGTTTTGACTCAGGGGAAGTTAGGCAACCCCTCCAGCACTCTATAGGAAGATAGTGTGTGCTGGCTCAGTAAATTTAAAAAGACTAATAAAGCCAATTTAACTTTACATGCTCTGGGAGACAGTAGTCAGTCCCAGAGAAGGTATTTAAATCTTGAGGAGTCTGAAAGACACCCTGTGCCACTGCACTGAAGGTGCTGTGTGACACACAGAAAAAGATGATGCCTATGGAGGTGTTGTAAAACTCCATAACCAAAGAAAACAAAAGTAAAACACATTGAAAATTAAAAGTTCAAAGCCCCAAAATATAGCAAAAGAGCTGGAGGGCTCTAAGGTAGAGGGAATTTAGCACTTGGGTGAGAAATCTCCCTAACAATTGTATATTGTGGAGGGGCCAGTTTGGGGTTTGTGGCTCCAGTGTCTTTGCAAGTTGTGCTTAAGGATTTTTTTTAAAAGCCTAATACAACTGTTTCCTGCTGCTCAGATTATATTTTGGGCAATAAAATCAGAGACGCACATGGAGATATCCAGCAAACTTCTTCAGTCCTCAACAATCAAGGCAGATTTTCAATAAAGGTGTACTGCAGGAATGTCATATTTTGAGAATGATAATATCAATTCTCAGGGTGTGAATTTTTTCATCCAGATGGAGTTCACTTCACAGATGTCTCAAATGCAATTTTCCTTTACAATCATAGGAATGCATTGAAGAAGATCCTGTAAGGAAAAAACACACAAAAGCAAAAAAAAAGTGTTTGTTAACAACCCCCCCCAAAAAAAGGTTATTTTCAGAGCCGCCACTAAATATTAAATAACTTACATTGGGCCTCATCACGAGTTGGCCGGTAACATCGGCGCTAATAGCGCTGGCGTTATTAGCCCTACTGCCAAACCCACCTGCACTTTTAGTGCTGGATCACGGGTTTGGCGGAACGGGTATTGCCCATTCCCCATTGAGCCCATTCGGGAATTCCCCATTCCCCATTGGGCTCAATGGGGAAATTTTGCGCTTTTACTGCTGGCGGATTTCCTGCCGGCAGTAAACGTGCTGAAAATCAGCAAATTTTTGGCAGATTTCCCCCCAGCTCAGAGCTGGGGGGAAATCTGCCGAAGCCATGATTTGGTGGACCCTTAAATGCAGCGGTAACAGCGCTACCGCCGCATTTAAGGGCTACCGCCAAACTCGTGATGAGGCCCATTGTGTTTAATTTCCCTACTCAGCCCCTTCAATTGGACGATTTATCTGTCGACAGCGTGGTAGACCGCAGACGGCACATGCCACATCTGGGTCTTTTGAGGTTGCCTGCCATGGAAAGGGGACTGCAGAGCTGCGGACGTTCGAGGTGTCCATGGACATCAGAGGAACAGCCAAACAGGTTTCTTGGGTGTGGTGTACAGGAAGAGAGGGTAGGAGGAGTTATGCTAGTAGGAGTTGTGAGAGGATTGAAAATGGCCATGGCAATGTCTTTCAGCAGGCAGAGTGTTTGGATTTTGGGGGACTATTGGGACCACTGGGTGAAGGTGTATCCTGAGCATTGTGGAATAGCCAAAAATCTTGGATTCCCTGAATTGGAAGTTTTCTAGTATGGAGTGTGTGACATGAAGTGGGTTGACTTGCTCCCATTTTCTGCAAATATGGTTCAATTGAAGCATCCAGACATTATCATTCATTGTGGTGGGAACAGTTTGGGGAATGTGACCGGAATTTCTTTGCAATTTACAATGAAGAAGACATTGGGAAAGTTGAAGGAAATGTTCCCTAATTCCAAAATAATGTTTTCACGCATTGCGCAGAGACAGATGTGGATGCGTTCCAGTTCATTTGGTCCACAAATGGAAAAAGCGAGGTGCAATATCAATAATGCTGTGTGTGCTTTTGTTCGCAATGTTTGCATGACATCATTGCACAATGAGAACATTACATTTGATAGCAGCAACATTTTAAGGTGAGATGGAGTCCATCTAACTGATGTGGGTAATCGGATTTTTGTGGAAAACATTCAAAATGCTTTGAAGCCGTTTTTGTGAAAGTGAGAAGAAATAATCAAAATGACTGAACTGTTTTCTTAGTTCAGTTTGAAAACCAAACATAAGAAAAATATAAAAGGCAAAAACACAAAGTTCCTTTAAGAGACACCCTTTTTGAATGCAAAACAATTAAAATTATTTCAATTATCCTACGCCTTGAATTTTTTTACATGTCCGCGGACTATGAAGGCTGCACAGGGACCAGCAACTTTTTTATCACTTCTATTTTTTTACTGGGAAAGGTGGCTCCTAAAGGAACAATTTTTGATGTGTTTGTCTGGTTTTGTATTTTTTTGGCTTTTTTAGTTTTATTTGCAGGAGAGGGAAGTTAAGGTTGGGAAGGGAAGGGTTGGAACGGGCACCAACGGCAGAGATGGAGGGAGAGGTGGACAGAGGAAGATATTGGCTGTGCATTACATTTAAGGTAGGACCCACTGTTTCTCATGCTCTTTTATAACTGCATCAAAATCACTGCAAAACTGTTCCCCCCCTGCTGAGCGGTGTGTCGCAGTACATGCAGCACACTGTGACGGTCGAAAGGTAAGGATCTATAGCATCCCGTATGACATGCCAGGTGGCTAGTGGGATCCTCTGCCCCACATGAGTACCCTGTGTGCTGGCAGGAGCAGAAGAAGTAGATGGCACAGAGGAAGATAGCCCGCTCCTCCCTGATAAAGGAACAGCCTTTCTCTGTGCAACCGGGTGGTTAGAATGGACATGGTGGCACATTGATGTGGTCCCAAAGGAGTTGTGCCCCTGTTGTCCGTGACTGAGTTTCACTCCACACTCAATGCATTCAACACGGGCAGCCTTCGCCTTCGGGACACCACCCACAGTTTTAAAGGACAGCCACACCAAGACTCACTCCGGGTGCTGAGGTAGGCAATCCCATTACCTCTTTCTCATCTTCCTCTTGATCCTCCTCTACATCATCACGCCTCTTCCCCATCCAGGCCCTCCTGATGGTGATGGTGGTGGTGGTGGTTGGGAGCAGAAGTGGCCATATCAGATGCCAGACAAAGAAAGTTCTGCAAAGCAGGTCCTGCAAGATGCTCTCCCCTGGAAAGCCAGATTAAGAATAAGGAAAGGTAATGGGTGGGCCCCTTCTGAGGAACCGTCTGCAGACAGTCATACTGTCCGCAGGTTACTGAGTTGCAAAAAGGCCTTGAAAAGTAATAAAAAGTTGCCAGATCAACATAGAATGGGTCTGGGAGCTGTGCAAGAGAAAGGTTTCTGCTTGAGACACCCTAGATTAGCTGGAAAAGCACTTTTGAACTGACCGTGGCCACGGACCCCGTTCGCGGACACCCACGTCATGTTGCACGGGTGCAGTCACATGATGACATCCCTGGATGTCTGCGGCCCGACATCCGTCCCCGGACATCCTCCAGGCAGAGATGGCAAGTTCCATGTGCTGGATGTCCGTAGATCAGGCAAAGTGTCCACTGACTAATTAAAAGTATGACATGCGAATCCGGACATGTCCGGACATCGCGCCTGTCTGGGGACACCTCCATTTTGAGTGTGGACACTCGAAAAGTCATGGCTGAACATTTATGATGTCATCTTTGATGTCCTGCGTGTTAGTCTTAGCAGTGCACGGTGGTGGTGTGAGTTATGGTTGCTTAGCTTACCATAACTAGCGAATTTCAGTGGTTTTTCGGTTTTACTTGTAATCATAACGTCCCTTTAACAAAGTTTTTTCACTAAATATATATATCGTTATGTTTAAGTTGCACTTACAAAAAGTAAATCAGTAAATAAGAGTAGGCATTCGTCCTTGACGAGGGCAAGGCCCACTGTCCATGCACCAAAGTTAAATCACTATGTTTTGTACTTACATTTGGACACTTTGGAAAAATAAAAAACAAGACAGATTTGTAAAATCATGCTTTCAGGTTCTTCCTTATGCTACTCGCGCAGGTTTGTTCTAATCTAGTCCAGCACTTCAGGCTGTAGCCGCAAGCAGAATATTTTTTCCCATTCAATCCTAGGGCTTCGCCCATGCCGCATGCCCCAATAAACAAACCAGAGTACACGATTATGAAGTAATTGCATGGCGGTAGAATGGAGGATCACTGCCCATAATCTAGTACTTTAATTGAATTATCCTGATGCTGGTGATGGGGTTCTTTTGTGAAGGTGCCCTTCCGTCTTCAAGTGTTAGGTTTCGAATTGGAGAGTGAGGCCTGTTCACCTGAGTGATGGGTTGTTCAATAAGTAACTGTTGTTTTAATAAAGCAGTCTTGAAAAACCATTGTTGGTGCTATTTTTATTGTTAGAAATCAGCTGACAAGTGTTTTGGCCCTCTATGGTCTTTCTCAAGCCGTGTGGATTGTGCACCAGTAGTTGCTGCGAGGTTGTGCAAATTAGTCTTATACTGTCCCATAATATCTTGTCCCGGTATAGTCACAAATGAGGGTGGTTGATGATTTGGAGGGCTGGCCCGGTGACCACGTGGGCGCCTGTTTCAGCATGCTCAGTAATTATCAGCTGATTAGCGCTGTATCGGAGTTCACTGACGCTTGCAGTGTATGCAGCGTTAATCACAGCCATCTGTTGATGCAATCCAGTACAGCACTTTGGGCTGTAGCCACGGAGAGAATTTATTTTCCAATTCAAACCTATCTCGAATTTGAAAAATCTTTACCAAATAGCCGGTCCCTGGGGGCCATGCCCACTTTAATCCCATTGCTGGTCCCTTGTAGTCATGGCCAATAGCCAGATTGTGACCACTGCCCATGGCCAGGCTATACCTCAGTGAACAAATGTATATCACTATTTTTTGTACCTACATTATGATATTTTCCAAAAAATAAAACATGGGCATATTTGCAAAACCATTTTTAAAGGTCCTTGCCAATGCTCCTTGTACAAGTATGCTGCAAATCCGTCCATGTTTTATTTTTTGAAAAATGCCAAAATGTATATACATAAAGTAGTCATATGACTAAATCCATTTAGACTTTGCACAAACATTCAAGGTTGGGTCTATAATCTTTCAGCAAATCTTTTGTGCACATTCATCAGACGGCAAAAACGTTATAAGACATCTAAAGATATGTTGAGAACCCCCCTCTAATTTTGCCCCCCCTCTTGAAAAAATCACATCAAACTTTTCAAAAATATTTAAATCTGGGTGTAAAATCGTTTTGCAAAGTTTTGTGAAGATTCATCAAACGGCACCAAATGTATAATCCTTTCAAATATTTTGGGAACCCCCCTCTAAGTTTGCTCCCTCTCAGCAAAACAGCACCAGACTTTGCAGAAGCATTTGGAATCAGGTCCAACATGATGTTGTAAAGTTTCATGCAGTTTCATTGAGTGGCACCAAAGTTATAAGCCATCCAAAAATGTCTATTCACCAACCTTGTAATGCAGAAATATGTTTGGATGTCCGCGAACATCACAGGGCTCCCCCCGAACATTCGGACTGTAATCCCATCAATGACATTTGTGATGTCATCTTTGATGTTCTGGGTGTTAGTCTTAGCAGTGCACAGTGGTGGCGCGAATTATAGTTGCTTAGCTTACCATAACTGGTGAATTTCTGAGGTTTTCGGTTTTACTTGTAACCATAACGTCCCTTTAGCAAAGTTTTTTCAATTAATTTCATAGGTTTATATTAGTGCAACTTAACCATAACGTCCCTTTAACATAGTTATTTCAGTGAATTCCATGGGTTTTTACTAGTGCATGCTATTTTCCTACAACTTACTAATATCATACTTACCCAATATAGCAAGATTTGTATCCAATTTACAAAGTTTCACCTAAAAACTCTGCTATTTCCCACCTACTGGCGTCATATTTAACACTTCTATACACTTTTAGCAGCTTTTTCAACTGATTTTGCATCCGCAGATGTCAACGAACATCGGACTTCATCATGGACACTCTGGACAGTGCCACGTGACCATACGCTGGCGCACGGCATGATGACATGTCCGTGAACGCGTCTGCTCTTCGCGATGAGATCCGTGCTTCACGGACAGTTCGGAACTGCATTTTCTACTGATCTAGGAACTTTCAACTTCAAAATTTCCTGTGCAGAGCTCCTACACTGTAAGAGGATTCAATTCAACACTACAGCTAAGTCAATGCCTAGTCTGGGATACTGAATGGAAACCCTTATTGATATATCTTTACGTCCAGTTCATGCGTTCTGGATGACTACCCCTATATAACACCCCTCTCTTGGAATCCCCCTGACCCCACTGAGCCAAGAAGTAGTTCTGTTTTGCAAGTTTAAAAGGTTTATTGGAGAATTTAAACAATATATATATATATCACACTTTATAATAAATTAATAATTGAATCTCACACTTAATCTGAGCAGTAATCAATAATGGATAGTCTGGCACTAGCACACTTCTTTATAATCAATGATGAGTGGTTATAGGATGGATAAGATAGCAACAATACTTTTATGGTTTCAAATGGATGCAATGTGGAATGAAATGCAGTACAGAAAATAACTTGATAGGATTTCAGCAAAAGACAATGTAATCACTTTCTTGGACAATTCACCCCCCCTTTTATGCACTGTAAGGAGATGAAGATGACACAGTTCTTAGGAATGCAATCAAATAGAATTCAGTTCAATTCCCCCCCCAGCAGCTTATACAACAGATAGGAGTTTTGAAACACAGGCAAAATGCTTTGAATATGGTGACAATGTAGTGAGAAATATGCTGAAAATGGTTTTAATTCCCTTTAGGAGGTTCAGGGTGAGTGAAATATACTTGGGATGAGTTCAGGCTCACTTTAGCAAGGATCTATGAGTAACTAGCAGGTTAAACAAATTTTTGGCAAAGGAAAGCAATGAAGCTGCTGTTTTCACACGTGGCTGGATTTTTAACCAAATTGCAAATCGTGGTAAAATTTGCGAGCGCGAGAATCGTGACTACGGCTAAAGTATGAAGAGTAGGAAGTCGGTTCTAGGCTCGTTGAAAAACTGGGATTCTAAGCTTTCAGAGGAAAGTTAAACCAAGTTCCTAGCCCAAACGGTTCCAGAGATACGGACGATTAAATAAAGGTAGTTTTTCGGATTTGAAATTTTAAAAGTTCAAAGCGACAGGTTACAGCTTGCAGCTAGAAAATGACAGGTGACAGCTTTGCGAATGACAGGTGACAGTTAGGAGGCAGTTCTGGTTAGATTGAAATAGATTGAATTATATTATTTTAACTAAGAGATTGGTTCTGCACAGTTCTGCTAGGTACTCACAATATATTTAGAAATAGAATAGGCCTCGCCACGGATCTGGTCAACAGGTTTTCTTCACTCGCCACGGACGGTCTCTGCACACAGCATCTGGGTCAGCTCTCTGGTTCTGATCAGGTCTGTGGGTCCGGATACAGCGGTCTCCGGTTCAGCTGGTCTCTCTCTGGATACAACACTGCTTTCTGGCAAATGGCAAGAGTTCTTGCAAAGAATTCAAACAGCTCGCCTGGCTGTGAATAGTGGCAATGATTTGAGGCCTGCTAAAGAGGGATTTAGCTTGTAGTTGACCTCTCAGCTACAAATTCTGAAGTAAAGTCTTGGTCTCTGAAGGTGGATAGATTGAAGTCTCTATGTTGGCTCTCTGGAGGTTGATGGAGGTAAAGTATGGATTTTCCCGGCAGAGCGTCCCGCAGCAGATGGAATAGAATCTCCTCTCTAGCTCCCAGTGGCTCTTTTTATGTCTTTTGAAAGTGGGTGTGTGTGCAGCATCACTAGCCAGCCCCTCTTTCAACTTGTCATTGGCCCAATTCTCCCCTCTCCCATGATTGGGGAAGGAACTGTGAGTCAGAGTGATGCTGTAGGTTTTATGGGTCAGAGGATCCTCCCCTGGTCAGTTTGCCCACAAATCTATATTTGATTCAAATACATACTTCCCCGATAGACAGTTGTTTGGCATTGCATACACACATCATGCATTTACTGATGGTAGCCCCTGTTCCAATTCTGTCGTTTCTAGGAGCTTGGGTTCAAAAATGGCAACATATTTCACTTTTTGGTCGGGTTACCAATATTGGATTTTTCCCCGCATTTACACAGATGTGCCCATGGTGTGTGGGCATTAGGTGGTGGAGTGTCAGATTTTTAACATACATACATTTAGAGTAATATCCTCTTTTCCGCTAAAACCCCCCTGAACATACCACCGGGTCCTACCACGTCTTCAAATGTGCACAGAAAAATCACAAGAATAATTATATCACTTATAAAATTTGCACAAGTCCGCTCTATGAATGATCCATCTTTTTAGATTTATGTTCTGGCCCCAAAGGGGTGTGGTTTACCCCCAGCACAAGGTTGAATTTCTGGTTTTTCCAGTTCTGCCAAGCCAGCTTGCTCTCACAGACAGTGCTCCTCCCCTTTCCTTCCAGGAGGAAGCCACTTTTACGACCCCCCCCCCCAATAAAACATTTGCCTGAGTCAGGACAGGGCTTTGTTCAATTTCCTGCAGAGCCCAGGTAATTCAATCAGAGAAGTGTCATATCCCTTTTGGTGGGAGCAGCAAAAGGCAGCTAGCCCTGGAACACAGCTGTTGTGCAAGTCTCAACTCCTGTCGGGGGTAGCTGGTGGGCAAAATTCAGTTTCATTAAGCCAGGTTTCAGATAAAATGTCACTTTTTGTTACCCAGTTTTCTGCATTCAAATAAACTAACAATTTTTACACATGCAGCTAGAATGCTGATTCTAAGTTTAAAACTATGACATTTTAACAGTGACAAACTATGTGGCAGTCACAAGTCTGTCCCTCAGTTTATTTACACATTTCGATTTTTGGTAATTTTAAATCCAGTTTCAGTTTAAGCCACTGCAGACCTGCAGAGCTCAGCCAGTCTTGTTATAAACCTTCAAGTCACTTCAGAATATAACTTTACATTCTATCCACCTCTTAGTAAGTCTTTCTTTGGCCTGCTTTGGGTTCATTTATTCAGTTTTACACAAATGTCTGGTGTTGTTTTAAAACGCCGGCTTTCTGATAGTGGTGAGTACTGGTAATGCAACCATTTTTGGTATTTAAGAAATGAATTCCCCACAGTTCTAGGTTGCTTTTGGCAATCAGCATTGCCATTCCCAATGGTTTCAGGCTACTGTGTGGGTAGTCCAATGCTGGTTTTAGGCAGTGCCCTTCTGTGCCCATAACATCGGCAAAAATGGGTGGCAGCCTATTCTTCATGCATTTCCCTGGGCATTTTCTGGGAAGCTCTGGCCATCATGATGTTTTCAATGCCAGTACTGCACAGTTTTTGTGGTAGGGCTCGGATGCATGGGTAAAACATCCCACAAGCCCCCCTCTTGCGATGGCCATTCTGTTTCACTGATGGAACTCGCAAGATCTGGGATGTTTCCCTCATCTTCTTCCGGTAGATGGCACAGTTCTGCATCTTTTCCTCCATCCAGTACTGATCAATCGGTTCTCCTCGCCGGTCCTGATGGGAAGATTGGGCGGTACCCCGGGCCCCTTGCGTCTCTGCTCCCGGTCTCCGGATCATCCTCCCTGGCCAGTCTCAAGGTTTTCTTTCTCCTAGGATGAAAAAGGAAGAGCGGCAATACCTATTCATAGACATTTTTCCCCCACCATTGATATAGTGGGGTGGCATATAAATTTATAGTCAAAACATATGAACATGCACATTTCTTTTTGCATTCAAAAACGAAAACACCCACATTGAGAAACTCAGAATTTGATAGGCGATATATAGGATATTTTAAGTTAGAACTGAATTAATCTGAAACAGTACCCTCTAGGATTCCAGAGGATTCCTCCAGTTGTTGCAGAGTGTGCCTGGGATGGCAACACTTCAACTGGTTAATGTGGACCCACTTGTCTTCCCCCTCTGCCAAATCGCCTTTGGGGATGCAGATCTTGTAGGCCACAGGGGAGATCTTGTCTATAATCTCAAAGGGTCCCTTCCATGTAGGCAAAAATTTCCTCTGTTTGGCCTGGTTCCTTTGGAAATTGTATAAATGGTCCCCCACCTGATATTCCTTCCTGGAAGTTTTCAGGTCATAGTGGGTCTTCATACTCTCAGCTGATCTTTCTAGATTCCGCTGAGCATAGGCAAAAGCATGTTGAAGGTGTTTCCTTAAATTCTCCACATACTCATGAGTTGTGGAGGCATTTATGAGTGTCTGCTCTTGGGTCCTGTAGAGCAAATGCTGCGGAAGCACCATCTTGCGCCCAGTCATCAACTCGAATGGTGACATTTTGGTTGCAGATGAAGGGGTAGATCTGATGGCCATTAGGACCAGAGGTAATCGGATATCCCAACTTGGCCCAGAATCTGCCACAAACTTTTTTAAGATGCTCACAATTGTCCGGTTGTAGCGTTCCACTGCTCCAGAAGAAGCTGGCCTGTAAGCAATGTGTAGCTTTCTCTTGACCCCCAGTATCTCCCACATCTTTGTCATTACTTCACTGGTGAAGTGGCTACCTCTGTCTGACTCAATCCTTTGAGGTAGACCAAAACGGGAAAAGATGTGGTTAATCATCAAGGCAGCTGCCGTTTCTGCCTTGCAGTTTGGGGCTGGGAGACATTCCACCCACTTGGTAAACAAGCATGTCACAGTCAACATGTACTTATTCCCCCTAACGGAGCGAATCACGGGGCCTACAAAGTCGATTTGTAAATCTGACCATGGCAGTGTCATCCCCCTCTTTTGGAGAGGTGCCCGGTGTGTGAGGGATGTTGGCTGAAATTGTGCACACACAAGACACCCCTTCAAGTATTGGTCAAGGTCCTGCCCCATGTGTGGCCAGTATGCAACCTCTCTTAAGATTTCCAGTGTTGTGTGAAACCCCCTATGACCGGCGGTGGCCGCATCATGGGCGTGACTTAACATCAGGCTTCGGAATGAGGTAGGAACCACCCACTGATCGTGGCCAGCTTTGGATTTCCTTACCAACAAACCGTCTTGGATCCGGAACATTTTTGGACATTTCATCAACACTCTAAGGTCCTCTTTCCCGTTGTAATCGGTATCCGTCAGGGGAAAGTTCTCAGGGTCCTCAATGTGTTGGTAAAATTTACCAATTATTGGATCCCCCTTCTGAGCGGTAATCAAATCAGCATCAGGGGTCTCCTTACTCCATTGTGCAATTGAAAGGTCATTGTGAGCATTTGTCTGGGACCTAGTGATAGCAGTGACCTGGATTTCCCCCAACAGGGACTCAATCTCAACTAGATCCCCTTGGATGGCCCCGGTTTTGGCCAGCTGATCAGCTAAGTCATTCCCAGTTTTGTCTGGTCCCTCTACTTTGGAATGACCCTTGATCTTTTTCCAATAGATGGTCATCCCATTCAAGGTGACCAGCTCATCAATGTTTTGGATTAACTTCCCATGTTTCAAGGGTTTGTTATTAGCACATAACATGCCTCTGGTTTTCCAATTAACCAGGTGCTCCACGAACCCGTTCCGTACATGATCCGAATCTGTGATTATGACCAGTTCGTGGAGTTGATGCTGGACAGCAGTGAGGATGGCCTGATGTACAGCCATCAATTCTGCCACCTGACTACTTCGGGGACCAATTTTGTATCCAGCGGAGGGTTCTGGGAACTCCTTCACCCATGCATTCCCTACGCCAGCCACCAGTTCTTTCTCCCCGTCGTTGTCAACATGTTACAAGCATCCATCCACATAGACAGTGGGCATTCCCTCACACTTGTCCTCTTCAAAGACTTTGTGTGGGAAATTAAGGTATGCCTCCGTGTTGTCCTTGATTTTTAGACTTTCGTCCTCGAGACAGTTTTCTCTGGCACATTCATGCAAGTCAGCCAGACCTTGCGCGAGTGGACTCTTCTTGTTTTGGCCATATCTGACCTCCACAGGAAAGCCTTGCATTGACAGAATCCAGGAAGTAATTCGGGAATTACTCACATTTCCGGCCCGGATTCTGTCACTTTGGAGATATTGCAGAGGCTGGTGTGGAGTCTCCACTATGATGTGTTCCCCTTGGATAAACGGGTGGTAATTCTTCAATGCCCACACCGTTGCCAGGAGTGCCTTCTCACAATCGTTGAATTTTTCCTCCACAGAGGATAAAGTTTTGCTCGCATAGGAGATTACTTTATTGACCTTGTCATGCTTTTGGTATAATACTGCCGTCAAGCACGTATTAGAGAACCCCGTCTCCAGGAAGAACTCCTTGTTTCTAACAGGGTAAGCTAGGCAAGGCGCTTGTGAGAGGCTTTTTTTGAGCTGCCTTACTGCCTCGGATTGTTCTGGACCCCATTCCCACTTGACCCCCCCTTCAAGAGATGAATCAGGGGTCTGGTGATCTCTGCGTAGCCCTCAATGAACTTTCTGCTGTAATTAGTCAGTCCAAGGAGGCTCCTTAGTTCCCGCAGAGTTGTGGGGTCTTTCAGTTTCTGAAGTGCTTCCACTTTCTTTTCCTGGGGACAGAGACCCTGAGGAGTAATCTCATGCCCCAAGAAATTAACACGGGTTCTACACCACTGTGCTTTCTGAAAGGAAAGTTTTGCTCCGGCGGCCCTCAACTGGGTCAGAACATAACGGATCTCCGCTATGTGTTCCTCCACAGATGAACTTTTGATGAGGACATCATCTACATAAGCCAGGTTACCCCTTGCACCCAGGTCGGGCATGGCCTTGTTTAGGAAAATGTTGAATTCATTGCCGGAGTTGAGGTATCCGAAGGGAGTCCGGGTCCATGTATACTGCTGGCCCCCAAAGGTAAAAGCCAGCTTGTATTGGTCCTCCCTACTGACCGGCACGGTCCAGTATCCATTGGTCAGGTCTATTGCAGTGAATACCTGTGACCCCTGAATCTGGGCCAGCCCTTGGTCAATGTAGGGAAGAGGCCATCGGGAAGTATGGACCCGTTTGTTGAGCTCCCTAAGGTTAGCGCAGAGTCTCCACTGGCCATTTGGCTTTAATATTCCCAGCACCGGATTATTGAAGGTGCTGTGAACTGGACGGATTATTCCCCGGGACTCAAGGTTCTTAATTATTTCAGTAAGGGACTCCATGGATGCGAGAGGCAAACGATATTGCTTCACAAACACTGGAGTCATGCCAGGGTCCGTGGGGATTGTTGTTGTGTGGATGTCCGTGCGGCCACAGTCATATGAGTCTACCGCAAAGAGATCTTGGAAATCCAAGAAAACTTGTTTCAACTTTTGCTTTTGTTCCAGAGTCACACAGGCATCAGCTAGGTTGACTCTCTCTTCCACCATCTGCCTGAAGCCTGGAAAGACTTCTGGTTTGGCTACCTCAGCGGCCTCCTCCAGCTGGGTGGAGAAGTCCCTGGTCAGAGTGCTGATTTGGACTGGAGGCTTCAGGTGGGAAAGGCAGCCCTCATGGACCTGGAAAATCACCTCATCCCTCCTGAAGTCACAAGTCACATCTTCCTTACCATAAGGGAAAGAAGTGTACACCAGGAAGTTCCCCCCATGGCGGGTAAAAATCCTGTCTGGTGTTGTATTGTCCTTACTGTCACTGTCAAAACAGTCCTTGGGGATTGGTCCTAACAGTTCATTTCCTAAATCGATGGAAAAATGTCGGTCATCAACCGCCATTCCAATAATGGTGCCTGCGGCTAGAGTAATACTCTTTAAGTCGCTGTTATCCACCTCTATTAGAATGGTGTCATGTTCTATGTTGACTAATGGAGTGGGGTTTACCCCCAACCCTTGCTGTTGGAGAGAAGCATTTAGATGTATATAAGCATCAGGGTTTTTCAATTGTTGTGCTCTTTTAACTTTCACTTCCAGGGAGAATTGTCGGGTCCTTTCTGGGATGGTGACTTCCTCTTTGATCTGAATTTCAGCTGCATAAGGTAGCAATTGAGCTGACCTAAATGCTTTTTCTGGATCATCAAAGCCCATGGGATCATCCGCTAATCGGGACCAAGCTTTGAAGTTTATTAGGTCCAAACTAATGGCAAAGCGATTGAGAATGTCACTGCCTAGGTAAAAAGCGGCAGTGACGTCTCGTACGACCCAACAATTGTGGACTATGCTCTTGTTGCCAATGGAGATTTTGAGCATACACCTGCTTGGCAGGAGATGTTTGGAATTAGGCGCTTCCAGGTCCATTTCCCATTTGTCTATCAGTTTGAATGTGGGAATGGCTAGATCTTTTGGGAGTTGGCGGAACATGGCTTCGCTGATGAAGCTCTTACCGTTGCTCACACACACTCGGGCGAGAACAGAGTCCTTCCCATCGTTTAACTGAACAGGGATGAACAACTGCTCTCCAATTTGCTGAATATCAGCCAGGCTCTGAGCTGATTTCACATCTTTCTGGACTATAGGAGTGGGAGTTTCTGATTGTGGATTAGTATAGAATTTCAGAGTGTTTCCTTCCAGCGTGGAATACCACTTTAGACTGGAAGGAAGGTTGATTTTCAGAAATAGAGAGGACCCCCCATCACCAGTCTGTTGTCCTACTGCTATTACTGTAACGTCTGGAATTTGGTTATTCTGGAAGTGGAATTCTACTTGGTCAGATTTTTGTTCAACCATGTGGCATGTGCCGTTTAAACTAACATGGTTGACACTCTGTTTTAATTTTATGGGTCGGCTAGTCTGGGTCCAGAGGACCTTGTTTACGCAATCTATTAGGGGTGACAACCTTCTCAGGAGGTCATTCCCTAGTAAACAAGGGGTACCCTCTGGAGTCACAACTATGACCGGGTGTTTCAACTTGTGTCGCCCAATTTTAATGTCCAAATCTGCCGTCCCCTCGACGGGAATTTCCTTCCCGTCAAAGTTCTGGAGTTGTCCAGGAAGTGAGGTGAGAGGAATTTGGTAATTCCCTCCCCTTCCTGCATTCAGTTCATCAAAGGCCCTTCTGGACAGAAGGGTAGCTTGAGATCCCGTGTCCACCAGCGCTGAAATCGTACCCTGCCCCTGTACTTGTACCGGGGCATAATATCTTCCCTCCTTCTCCTCAAGGGGGCACAGATAATGCACATTTTTGGACAACTGGTGGGCTAACTTTCTGGTTTTGGACATTGCAAGAGAAGAAATTTGGGCAGAATTCTGTGGAGAGCCTTGGGAATCTGAAAGAAAAAGTTGGCAACTGGAGATCAGAGCCATTGTGGGTTCCCCTGGTTCCGGTTCTGGGCCGCCCCCCCCTTTTTGGAGGCAGTCATCAGGATGGGTTTGAGCCAGGGGATTTTGGTATTGTGGGTTCTGGGATGAGATGATGGCTGGCGGTAGCTCAGTCTCCATATCTCCCCAGTCTGAATTGGCATCCCTTGGGACCCATTTTTCCTTGGGAGGATTTCCCCCATCTCTGAAGGAGAAGGTCCTTTCCCCAGGATCCTCTGAGGATCCCTCTCCCTCCAATTGGAAGACCTGTACCTCCTCCACAAAGTGGGTCTGTTTGGGTCCTTTGTTTCTCCTACCCCCCCTCTGCTCCTTGGGAGGCGGGCTTTTAGGGGCAGGAGATTTTGTTTCCGGTTCCTGGTTTTCCAGGGGCTGTTTACAAGTTGGGAAGGAAGCTTCCTCCAAGGCTTTACACCCCCCTTCCCCTTGTGCCTCCTCCCTGGGAACCGGTGTGTTATCGGGGTGCTGCCCCCGTCATTGTTCTGGAGCACCAGGTCCAGAGTTTGGGGCATTCTGCGGTGGCATGCTCATCTGAGGGTTCTGTTGAGCCCTCAGTATGTGACCCAGATCCCGTGCCATATTTTGGACCTGGCGCTCTAACTGGGAAACCCGCTCAGGCTGATACGGGGCTCTATTTTCTCCCCTGGTGTTAGAACACCTACCTGTGCGGGGCGACGGGGCTCTAGGGGGCGTGCTGGTTCCTGACAGTTGTACCCACGTCCCAGGTTGTGGAGACGACGCACCGCTCTGGGCACATTCTCTGTCCTGACCCGTGTAGGGCACGGGTGCCGTTCACGTAGCTGTTCGAGCGAGTTTGCGTTCCAAGACTCGTTCGCGCGGCAGCACCCATTCGCGCATGCGCATTGCAGCGCGCTTCAAGCCTCGGTTTCACACAGGACCGCTACTTAAGCGATCCGATTTTGTTCTTCATCGCGTCTCAACGCGGTTAGTTCCCTTCCGCTTCGCTTCCCTGGTTCTGGGGTTCTTGGGTCCTGATCCTGGTCCTGGGCTGGGTCCTTTCCTGCTCCTCCTCTAGTCAGGCTGCCTTCTTCCCCTTCCCTTACCTGTTCTCCTGTGTTCTCTGGTCTCTTCCCCCTGGTTCCCCTTCCTGCTCCTTTTCGAATTGCCTGAGTTGCCCGCCTCCTGCTGGGGTTCCTGTGGTCCTGGTCCGCTTCTCCGGCTTCTGTGGATCCCTGTTCTTCATCCTGCATTGGTACCTTGGACTCTCTGCTTACCTGCTGTTTACCTGCATTGGTACCTTGGACTTGCTGCTACTCGCATTTAGGTACCTTGAACATTCTGCTTACCTGTACTGGCTACCTTGAACCTTGACCATCCTGGATAGCTGCTTGGGATACTTTGCCAGTATTTGCCAGTAACATCTACGACCTTCCCAATCAGTGCTTGCACTGTTCTGGCGCCACGTTAATATTGGGAAGTGTCATTCGTGGCGTCAGGAGCTGGCCCCAGTTCAATCCTGTATTACAGGATTGGGTCCGGGGTCGGTTCTTTGCGTCACTTCTCTTCATTAGCGAAAGACTTCATCATCTACTTGTCTACACCTACCACGACCTGGCTACCTCGGCACGCAAGACTCCTGGAGATACAGGTACGCCTCGTCCTCGGGACGCACAACTTAACAGATTGAGACGCCTTACCCCCAGTTCTGAGACTGAGATGGAGGAATCCCAGGATATCCATGACGAGGTCAGAGCCCTAAGAGCTGAAATGGCGGCATTACGTCAGGAGAATCTCAATCTCCGCCAGATGGTCATGCAAGGCACCCCTGCTAATCCACAAGTGGAGACACCAATGGCTACTACCGCACCCATGAAATTTGATGGTGATCCTAGGCGTGTGGTAGAATTCTGCAACCATTGCAGGATACATTTTTTGTTCCGGGCATCACATTTCACACAAGAAAGGGCTAAGATTGGCTACATCTTGGGAAATCTAACGGGAAGTGCCTTGGCTTGGGTTTCTCCCTTGGTGTCTGCTAACAGCCCCATTCTTAATGATTTTGTGGCATTCGAGAAAGCATTTTTGGAGGTTTTTCAGTCTCCCAATTTGGCGGCTACGGCACAGAATCAGTTGATGGATTTAAGACAGGGATCCAGCGATATTATCACTTATATAAGCCGGTTCCGCCAATTGGCTACGGACTCTCAATGGCCCGAAGTAACGCAAAAGACTCTGTTCAGAGTGGTCTAAGAGAAGAATATAAAGACGAGTTACTTCACATACCCGAACCTGAGACTCTGCAGTTACTCCAGGAGCAGGTCCTACGTATTGACCATCGCCTGGCTGAACGAAGAGGTGAGAGACGTCGGCTAGAGAGGTTCCTTCCCAGACCTCTTCCTCAGGCTGGAGGCGTACCTGTCAGTTCGGAGATGGGTCTAGAACCAATGCAGCTAGGGGCACTAAGAGGACCATTATCGGAGGCCGAGAAGAAACGCAGGAGAGATCGCCGTCTTTGTTTGTATTGTGGTACTGCCGGACATTTTCTCAGTACTTGTCCATTGCGACCAATCAAGAAGTTGGAAAACTAATAGGCCTGTCACGATGGAGGAAGGCAGTGACAGGCCCTTCGATCTCTTCAGTCCTTCCCATTCCTGTGACGACCCATCCACCCATGACTCCGGTGGCCCTTATGGCTCTTCAGATCAGGGTTACCTGGCACAGTAAATCAGTGACAGTATTGGGTCTTCTGGATTGTGGAGCCTCAGGTAATTATGTGGACTTTGAATTTTCCAAGAAGAACGGGATACCTCTGCTTGATAAAGGTTGTGCTACTCTGGTGGAGGTAATTGATGGAACCCCTTTGGCCTCCGGTCCGGTTCGCCAACATACCGGAATTCTACAGCTACAGATTGCTGAACACCGTGAATTGATTTCTCTTGATGTGATTAAATCACCCTCATACCCGATAATTCTGGGGTTACCGTGGCTATTACATCATAACCCCATTATTGATTGGGCCTCCCGTACCTTGACCTTCGCTTCCAATCGATGTGGTCGGGAGTGTTGTACCTTCGGAACTAGTACCAGATCTTCCACCATTGCCACTCAGACGGAAGGATCAGGACCGCTCCGAGTGTGTACCTTGTCTTCGGTACCTTCCGACTACAATGAGTACCATGAGGTCTTTTCTGAACATGGTACCATTCCTTTGCCACCTCACAGAGTCTTTGATTGTGCCATAAAACTACTGCCCAATGCAGTAATTCCCCATGGCAAATTGTATTCCTTATCACCCCACGAAAGAGAAGTTCTGCAAGAATACTTGGATGACTGTCTTCAGAAAGGTTATATAACACCTTCTAAGTCACCTGCGGGATTCCCTTTGTTCTTTGTGAAAAAGAAGGAGGGCACTTTACGGCCTTGTGTGGATTATAGGCAGTTAAACGACATCACACGAAAGGATCGATATCCGCTGCCTTTGATACGCAACATTATGGAATCTTTGCGGAATGCCCGCATATTTTCTAAATTGGATCTCCGAGGGGCATACCATTTAGTACGTATCAAACCCGGCGACGAATGGAAAGCGGCCTTTAAGACCCCAGCAGGGCATTTTGAGTATCGTGTAATGCCGTTTGGTCTGTGCAACGCTCTGGCCGTTTTTCAACGCCTTATGGATGACATTTTCTCGGATCTGATTGGAGTATCCGTATGGGTATATCTCGATGATATATTGATATTCTCCAAAGAGAAAGAGGAACATCTACGTCATGTGAAGGAGGTTCTTGGTCGGTTACATCATAATCACTTATATGCCAAAGCCGAGAAATGTCACTTTCATCAGAGTAGTATCGAATTTCTTGGATATGTCATTAGTGAATCCGGAATACACATGGATCCTGCCAAGGTACGTGCGATTCAGGAATGGAGACAGCCTTATGATTTGAAATCTCTTCAGCGTTTCTTAGGATTCGCCAACTTCTACCGGCGCTTCATACCTGCCTATTCTGAAGTAACCGCTCCTTTGTCAGATTTGACTAGCAATAAGACTCCGTTCATATGGAATTCAGCAGCGACCAGTGCTTTCAAGAAACTTAAGGAGGCATACAGTACTTCCCCGATTTTACATCATCCTGATGAGAACAGGCCATTCATCGTGGAGGCAGATGCTTCCGATTTTGCTGTTGGGGCTGTCCTACTTCAAGACGATCCACAGACAGGGTTGGAGGTTCCTGTTGCCTATTATTCCCGGAAGTTAACATCCAGTGAACGAAATTATGCAATCATTGAAAAGGAGCTTTTGGCCATAAAGGTTGCATTTGAGGAATGGCGTCACCATCTTCTGGGGGGAAGATTCTCAGTGGAAGTACGCACTGATCACCGGAACCTACAGTATCTACGCTCCTTACAGTGTCGTACTTCTCATTTGGCTCGTTGGGCCTTGTTCTTTTCCCAATTTGATTTCACAATTTCTTACATTCCTCAGTCACGCAACTTGAAGGCTGACGCTCTCTCTCGCTCTTTGGAGAACAACGTTGAACTGGATCATCAAGCTCAACAATTACTTCCTTCTAAACACTTCTTGTTGGTTACATCTCAATGCTTGGATACCATTCTACAGGACACTTTAAAGGATCCCAAGTATTCCTTACTTCTACAACACCCTCTAGTGAGGGAGAACGGTGGCCTACTCTTCTTTCACAATCGGTTATATCTTCCCACTGAGGTACTTCGGACTGCCGTCCTGCAAGCTTTACACGATTCTAGGATTGGGGGGCATCACGGCATTCGATCCACTCAGGATCTGATTTCTCGCCAATTTTGGTGGCCAGGATGGGCTAGGCAGACAAGAGAGTATGTGGAATGTTGCCCAGTGTGTGCCCAGGTCAAGATTCCACGATAGAAACCTATTGGACTTCTCCAACCCACCGAGAGAGCACCATATCCTTGGCATACTATTGCCACCGATTTTATTGTGGACCTCCCTCCCTCGGAAGAATATACTTGCATCATGGTGGTCATCGATTGTTTTTCTAAGTTAGCCCATTTCATTCCATTCCGGAAGGTGCCTTCAGCCGGTAGTATGGCCCAGGCCTTTTTACATTCCATTTATCGCTTGCATGGACTTCCTGAGAAGATTATTTCAGACCGCGGATCTCAGTTCATTTCTGCCTTTTGGAAGCAACTTTGTCGTCACTTGGGAATCCAGCGTGCTCTCAGTTCCGGCTATCATCCACAATCCAATGGCCTGACTGAGCGAACTTATCAGACTTTGGAGCAATACTTACGCTGTTTTTCCAATGCTTCTCAATCCAACTGGGCAAAACATCTGGACCTAGCGGAGGTGGCTTATAACAACTCTAAACACTCTGCCACTGGAATGAGTCCTTTTTATTGTTCCTCAGGTCTTCATCCCAAGTTGATTCCATTTCATCCTGTTCCTTCCAGTACGGTTCCTTCTGCGGATCAGATGGTTGCTGACATTCAGAAGAATCAGATCCAGGCCACGGGAGCCCTCGCTAAGGCACGTGAGAGTATGAAGGCACAGGCAGACAAGAGAAGGAGTAGTGAGCCAGCATTCCAGGTTGGGGACATGGTATGGCTCTCTTCTAAGAATTTACCAGTACACAATCTCCCGACTAAATTAGCACCCCGTTTTCTGGGACCCTTCCGGGTGATCAGACGAATTTCCTCTGTGGCATTCAAATTGGATCTGCCGCAGTCTTGGCGAATTCACCCCGTCTTCCATGTGTCCCTCTTTAAGCCATTCCGGTCTGATCCGTACAGTCGTTCACATCCCCGACCTGCGGCTATTGATGTTGGGGGCACTCCGGAATTTGAGGTGCAGGAGATTTGTGACTCCCGTTTCTTCCGGGGTAGGCTTCAATTTTTGGTGGACTGGAAGGGTTACCCTGCTTGTGATCGTACTTGGGAGCCTTGTGAGAACGTCCATGCCCCCCGACTACTGTGGGAATTTTTTCGTAGGAATCCCTGGAAACCGGGTGCTCCGGGTCTTTCTGGTGGGGAGCATAGTGTTAGAACACCTACCTGTGCGGGGCGACGGGGCTCTAGGGGGCGTGCTGGTTCCTGGCAGTTGTACCCACGTCTCAGGTTGTGGAGACGACGCACCGCTCTGGGCACATTCCCCCGGCTGAGTTTCTCTGTCCTGTCCCGTGTAGGGCACGGGTGCCGTTCACGTAGCTGTTCGAGCGAGTTTGCGTCCCAAAACTCGTTCGCGCGGCGGCACCCATTCGCGCATGCGCATTGCAGCGCGGTTCAAGCCTCGGTTTCACACAGGACCGCTACTTAAGCGATCCGATTTTGTTCTTCATCGCGTCTCAACGCGGTTGGTTCCCTTCCGCTTCGCTTACCTGGTTCTGGGGTTCTTGGGTCCTTTCCTGTTCCTCCTCTAGTCAGGCTGCCTTCTTCCCCTTCCCTTACCTGTTCTCCTGTGTTCTCTGGTCTCTTCCCCCTGGTTCCCCTTCCTGCTCCTTTTCGAATTGCCTGAGTTGCCCGCCTCCTGCTGGGGTTCCTGTGGTCCTGGTCCGCTTCTCCGGCTTCTGTGGATCCCTGTTCTTCATCCTGCATTGGTTCCTTGGACTCTCTGCTTACCTGCACCGGTACCTTAGACTCACTGTTTACCTGCATTGGTACCTTGGACTTGCTGCTACTCGCATTTAGGTATCTTGAACATTCTGCTTACCTGTACTGGCTACCTTGAACCTTGACCATCCTGGATAGCTGCTTGGGATACTTTGCCAGTATTTGCCAGTAACATCTACGACCTTCCCAATCAGTGCTTGCACTGTTCTGGCGCCACGTTAATATTGGGAAGTGTCATTCGTGGCGTCAGGAGCTGGCCCCAGTTCAATCCTGTATTACAGGATTGGGTCCGGGGTCGGTTCTTTGCGTCACTTCTCTTCATTAGCGAAAGACTTCATCAGCTACTTGTCTACACCTACCACGACCTGGCTACCTCGGCACGCAAGACTCCTGGAGATACAGGTACGCCTCGTCCTCGGGACGCACAACTTAACACCTGGGCTGATCCCGGGAAGGGTAGCTATCCCTTCTCTGGTAGTACCCATGTTGGGAAGATTTTGGTACCCCTCCACCCTTGGCCTCCCCTCTCCCGAATTAGGTTGTCTGGGCTCAGGGAATTGGGGAAAGAAGGGTGGAGGATTTTGGGGCTGGAAATTGGGCAGATACCTGGGGAAAAAGTTCTGTCCAGGATTTGGAGACTTTCTGCCCTCCTGGGGGAAGTTAGGAGGGAAGTTCCCCGGGTCAGGTGCTTGGCTGGACCCCCCCCTTGGGCTGGAGGAGTCCACACATAACCCAGGATTGGTCGGTTTCCCTTGTAGCGGGGACTTACATAATCAGGAGAGCGAGGGACCCCATTTGTGGGGCTGCCTCCCTGGCTCCCTGTCTGTGACTGGCCCGAGGGCCTTCTGGGCTGTGAATTATTAGGTGCAGGTAGGTTTTTAGGCCCCCCCATCTCCAAATCCAAAACGGGGGTGACCTTTACCTCTGCCACCTTGGCAGCAGCAGGGGTGCTGTTGGTTTTGGGGTTTTTGGGCGCATTATTTTTATTTTCTATGGGCTTCTGCACCTCATAGATCCGGGTGGCCTGTTCAATGACCCAGTCTAAAGATCTTTTCTCATGAAAATCTCTCACGAGCTGGGTCATTATATATTTGGGCAAGGCATGGAAAAATGTATTGACAAATTCTCTGCTGTCTGTGCGCACCCTTCTGGTGGTCTGCGCAAAGGCACGTTTCAGTTCTTGCACGAATTCTTGTGGGGCCTGATCCTCCCCACATTGCAAATTGTAGGCTGCCTTGCGAGCCTCTTGAGGATTTCTGTGAACAGAAAAATGTTTCAAGATGGCCGCCTTATAGGTAGACCATCTTAAATGATTTTGGTCCTCCAGCCCCGCAAAGAAACTGGAGTATTCTGGTGAGAAGGTCCACTTTACATATTGGATACAGCTTTGGCTGTCCTTCAAATGAAAAGTCTCCATCATTTGCTCATAGAGCTCCAAGTGTTCCCAAACAGAGTACTTGGCGTTCTTATGATAAGGCGTGATGACACTCCTGATTGCCTTAATCTGTTTCAATGGGTCCTTAAGCAAGGCCCTTTTTGCCTTATTGGCCTTTTTGGTTCGGGTAACCCTGGTCCATTCATCCTCTGACTCAGAGGCACTGCTCCCAGAGGTTCCTGTCTGCTCTTCCAGGTTTTCCCGGATTCTGGGAGCCTGGGAGTGGCTGGCAGAATGTGGGGACCTGGTCTCCTGTGTCCTGCGCCATTCAGAGGAGTCTTCAGATTTCTCCTTGCTACCAGGATTTGATGGGTACCCCCCCCACTGACCTAACTGGGCAGAGGTTTTCAGGATGCCCTTAATGGGCCTATTCTCCTGAGGTTCCCCACTAAATTGCACTGTGCTTGGGTGCCCATACCCGGATGCCCGCCCATCCATTCCTGGGAGGTACTGGCCTATGAGCCCCATGCTTCTGGCTGGATAGTAATCTGCCATCCCTGTGGCCCGGTGCTCATGTGCGTCAGGGGACATGGGGGTGGCAGAGTCCAGGGACTGAGAGAGATAAAGGCCTCTGGTACTAGGGCTCCTGAGGTTATGCTCAGGAGTTTCCCTTTCCCAGCGAACCTGGTCTCTATCCGCCCCTGCTCCCTGTTGCAATGCAAGAGCCTGCGCTTTCAGTTCCTCAGTTAAGGCCTTACTAGACTCTATCAGTCGCTCCTGCATCGCTACCTGTTGTTGGAGGCTATCATTGTGCTGACAGAGAGCCTCATTTTCTCTCTGTGCCTCCTGATTGGTCCTGGAGTACTGGGCCAGTCTCTGCTGCAGGAGGGTTACCTCCTGAGCTGTGTCCCTATTGGCCTGCTCCTTTCTTGCTAGAGCATCCTCCACCCTCCTGGTGTGCTCTAACAAGTTCTGGTGTTCTTTTTGGAGGTCACCCAGTCCTTGGAGGGCCAGGTGATTTTCTTCCATTTTCCTTTTTAAGTGGCAGACTTCCTGGCCTAAGGTATCCCTTTCCTGACTAAGAGCCTGCATCTGTGCCGCCAGGTCGTCCCTTTGCCTTTGGAAGGCACCAGCTTTCTGGCGCTCCTGGTCAAACTCTGCCTGGGTATCCAGGTCTTTCAAAATCAGTTTATTGCTCTCTGCCTTCTCCCTATCTAGGTGGCTTTGCAGGGTGACTACCTGCTCAGCACATGCCCTATTGAAGTCTAACTGTTGCTCCAGCTTTTTCTGGCTCTGCAGTAGGGAGTCCAAACCTTCTTGGTACTCCTTCTGCAAGGCCAGAAATCTGGTATCCTGGTCCGCCTTTTCCTGTTGCAGCACATCCATATCCTCCTTTATTTTAGTGATGTACCGTCTGCTGTCATTTTCTGACTCCTGGCTCCTGAGCAGCCTCTGCTCAGAAGAGTCCAGATCAGATTGGGCCTTCTGTAGTGCCAGCAGTTGCCTACTCGCCAGATCTTGGCCCTCAGCACATTTGTCCTGCATGGCTCCCATATGTAAATATAAATATGCCGCTACCCTGGCAATCTTGTGGTGCTCATCCTTGGCCTTCGGGGCCATGTATAGTTCGCTCAGGGCCACATGTAGGGGACCCTGATCTCCCCATATATCTGACCCTGTTTCAGTGACCTGTTGCGCGATTGCCTGCAACCAGACCGTTTGGTCCTGATGAGTCCACTCACCTCTCACAAATAGCTTATGTAAGAAGTGTTCTCTGGCTATTTTCATATCTACCAAGGTCGTCATTCTGGAATTTGAGTTCTTTCCTGACTTACAGAAGTTTATATTTTATTTTTGCAAAACAGACCTTTTTCCTTAGAGCGTTCCTTTGAGGAGTGCTTTACAGCGTAACACAGCGTGGTGATCCGACCGGATATGTGTATCTGGTCAGCTGGCACACTGTATTAATCTGCACAAGTGATAGATCTAACCCAAACGTCCGGCTCGAGCCCCCAATTTGTAAGAGGATTCAATTCAACACTACAGCTAAGTCAATGCCTAGTCTGGGATACTGAATGGAAACCCTTATTGATATATCTTTACGTCCAGTTCATGCGTTCTGGATGACTACCCCTATATAACACCCCTCTCTTGGAATCCCCCTGACCCCACTGAGCCAAGAAGTAGTTCTGTTTTGCAAGTTTAAAAGGTTTATTGGAGAATTTAAACAATATATATATATATCACACTTTATAATAAATTAATAATTGAATCTCACACTTAATCTGAGCAGTCATCAATAATGGATAGTCTGGCACTAGCACACTTCTTTATAATCAATGATGAGTGGTTATAGGATGGATAAGATAGCAACAATACTTTTATGGTTTCAAATGGATGCAATGTGGAATGAAATGCAGTACAGAAAATAACTTGATAGGATTTCAGCAAAAGACAATGTAATCACTTTCTTGGACAATTCACCCCCCCTTTTATGCACTGTAAGGAGATGAAGATGACACAGTTCTTAGGAATGCAATCAAATAGAATTCAGTTCAATTCCCCCCCCAGTAGCTTATATAACAGATAGGAGTTTTGAAACACAGGCAAAATGCTTTGAATATGGTGACAATGTAGTGAGAAATATGCTGAAAATGGTTTTAATTCCCTTTAGGAGGTTCAGGGTGAGTGAAATATACTTGGGATGAGTTCAGGCTCACTTTAGCAAGGATCTATGAGTAACTAGCAGGTTAAACAAATGTTTGGCAAAGGAAAGCAATGAAGCTGCTGTTTTCACACGTGGCTGGATTTTTAACCAAATTGCAAATCGCGGTAAAATTCGCGAGTGTGAGAATCGTGATTACGGCAGAAGTATGAGGAGTAGGAAGTCGGTTCTAGGCCCGTTGAAAAACTGAGATTCTAAGCTTTCAGAGGAAAGTAAAACCAAGTTCCTAGCCCAAACGGTTCCAGAGATACGGACGATTAAATAAAGGTAGTTTTTCGGATTTGAAATTTTAAAAGTTCAAAGCGACAGGTTACAGCTTGCAGCTAGAAAATGACAGGTGACAGCTTTGCGAATGACAGGTGACAGTTAGGAGGCAGTTCTGGTTAGATTAAAATAGATTGAATTATATTATTTTAACTAAGAGATTGGTTCTGCACAGTTCTGCTAGGTACTCACAATATATTTAGAAATAGAATAGGCCTCGCCACGGATCTGGTCAACAGGTTTTCTTCACTCGCCACGGACGGTCTCTGCACACAGCGTCTGGGTCAGCTCTCTGGTTCTGATCAGGTCTGTGGGTCCGGATACAGCGGTCTCCGGTTCAGCTGGTCTCTCTCTGGATACAACACTGCTTTCTGGCAAATGGCAAGAGTTCTTGCAAAGAATTCAAACAGCTCGCCTGGCTGTGAATAGTGGCAATGATTTGAGGCCTGCTAAAGAGGGATTTAGCTTGTAGTTGACCTCTCTGCTACAAATTCTGAAATAAAGTCTTGGTCTCTGAAGGTGGATAGATTGAAGTCTCTATGTTGGCTCTCTGGAGGTTGATGGAGGTAAAGTATGGATTTTCCCGGCAGAGCGTCCCGCAGCAGATGGAATAGAATCTCCTCTCTAGCTTCCAGTGGCTCTTTTTATGTCTTTTGAAAGTGGGTGTGTGTGCAGCATCACCAGCCAGCCCCTCTTTCAACTTGTCATTGGCCCAATTCTCCCCTCTCCCATGATTGGCGAAGGAACTGTGAGTCAGAGTGATGCTGTAGGTTTTATGGGTCAGAGGATCCTCCCCTGGTCAGTTTGCCCACAAATCTATATTTGATTCAAATACATACTTCCCCGATAGACAGTTGTTTGGCATTGCATACACACATCATGCATTTACTGATGGTAGCCCCTGTTCCAATTCTGTCATTTCTAGGAGCTTGGGTTCAAAAATGGCAACATATTTCACTTTTTGGTCGGGTTAATATCCTCTTTTCCGCTAAAACCCCCCTGAACATACCACCGGGTCCTACCACGTCTTCAAATGTGCACAGAAAATCACAAGAATAATTATATCACTTATAAAATTTTCACAAGTCTGCTCTATGAATGATCCATCTTTTTAGATTTATGTTCTGGCCCCAAAGGGGTGTGGTTTCCCCCCAGCACAAGGTTGAATTTCTGGTTTTTCCAGTTCTGCCAAGCCAGCTTGCTCTCACAGGCAGTGCTCCTCCCCTTTCCTTCCAGGAGGAAGCCACTTTTACGACCCCCCCAATAAAACATTTGCCTGAGTCAGGACAGAGCTTTGTTCAATTTCCTGCAGAGCCCAGGTAATTCAATCAGAGAAGTGTCATATCCCTTTTGGTGGGAGCAGCAAAAGGCAGCTAGGCCTGGGAACACAGCTGTTGTGCAAGTCTCAACTCCTGTCGGGGGTAGCTGGTGGGCAAAATTCAGTTTCATTAAGCCAGGTTTCAGATAAAATGTCACTTTTTGTTACCCAGTTTTCTGCATTCAAATAAACTAACAATTTTTACACATGCAGCTAGAATGCTGATTCTAAGTTTAAAACTATGACATTTTAACAGTGACAAACTATGTGGCAGTCACAAGTCTGTCCCTCAGTTTATTTACACATTTCGATTTTTGGTAATTTTAAATCCAGTTTCAGTTTAAGCCGCTGCAGACCTGCAGAGCTCAGCCAGTCTTGTTATAAACCTTCAAGTCACTTCAGAATATAACTTTACATTGTATCCACCTCTTAGTAAGTCTTTCTTTGGCCTGCTTTGGGTTCATTTATTCAGTTTTACACAAATGTCTGGTGTTGTTTTAAAACGCCGGCTTTCTGATAGTGGTGAGTACTGGTAATGCAACCATTTTTGGGATTTAAGAAATGAATTCCCCACAGTTCTAGGTTGCTTTTGGCAATCAGCATTGCCGTTCCCAATGGTTTCAGGCTACTGTGTGGGTAGTACAATGGTGGTTTTAGGCAGTGCCCTTCTGTGCCCATAACATCGGCAAAAATGGGTGGCAGCCTATTCTTCATGCATTTCCCTGGGCATTTTCTGGGAAGCTCTGGCCATCATGATGTTTTCAATGCCAGTACTGCACAGTTTTTGTGGTAGGGCTCGGATGCATGGGTAAAACATCCCACAACACCTATTCTTACTCATTATCTATTAAGAATCTAGTACACAGTACATACTTGGAAGAGTTTTAGCAAAACTGCTATTTATCTTAAAAATGGCATCACCTATTGCCATCCCTCTACCCCAAGAGCCACCACCACCACCAGCTGGAGGACCTTCACAACAAAAAAAGCACAGTACTTCCAAAGACAATGAAGAGTACCAAGAAGATGCAGTAGAGGAAGTGCCTACCTCTAGCACCCAGAGTGAATCATGGATGTGGCAGTTCTTTACCACTGTTCGGAATGTACCAAAGGCTAAAGCTGCCAAAGTGAAATGCACTTTGTACTCGTTTGCAGACTCCCCGAACAGTACTCCTACGGGACCACCGCCATGTGCTGCCACGCCAAATCCAATGACCGCAACGGTCTCAGAAAGGTTGTTCCTTTCTCAGCAAGTAGGAGGCTATCTTCCTCCACCTCATCTTCCTCAACCAATACTGTAACCACACAGCCTACTTCTGTGGGACACAAGATCCCACCAGCTACCCTGCAAGCAATAAAGGATGCTGTTGATCCATATTTTTTTAAGACAACAGTCCTCTGTATATACTACAACACATCATTCTGCAGAGGGAAGCAATTTCAAAGTGCTTTTGAAGTGGTAATCAAGGAGCATGAGAAACACTGCCCCCTACCTTAGATGTAACACATGTGCAACATCTTCCCCTGTCCACCTGCCCCCTCAATATTAGTGCTTGGTTCCTCTTCCCTCTTTTCCCTCCCCACCTATCGCTCTAAGCTCTCCTGCCAAAAAAATAAATGCATCAAAAAACAACAAAAGAAATGTTCCTTTAGGAACCACCTTTCACAGTTAAAAAATAGAACTAAATAAAAAACTTAGACTCCATCTACTTTATATTTCTCAGTAAAGTACGTAGACTCAATAAGATTTTCCAACATTTCCTTTAGCATGTTGTGTTATGCTAATGAGAATATTGTGGCATGCATCCCCCGTTCCAGGGACTGGAACAGTGGATACCAGCCCGGCAGCCCAAGTTCTCACCCCAAGCGAAGCGAGGGTGGATAACGAGGTCTCCGGACCATTATCCCCTCATTCCAGCCCCTGCAATGGGGGATGAAGGCCATTAGCACCCACCCCAGGTTCCCAAAGCGGGAACCCGAGGTGCTAAAAAAAATGAATTTTTCTTCCTACACCGGGACGCCTCAGGCGTAGGAAGGAAAATCCTTTTCCAAGTTGGCCACCATGGAAAGGGAAGGCTGGGTTCCATATAGGGCCCCTCTTTGCTTTCCATGGCAGCCTGCAGAAGGCAAAAAGAGAACCCTATGACCATACTACCACAAGCACATTTTTCTTCCCTTTCAAAGCTATCCCACTTTCAAATAACTTTACCACAAAGCCGGTCCCAGGTGGACATGGCCACTTTAACCCCATGTGTTGTCCCTCGTGGTCATGGCCAGTAGCCAGATTGTCCGGATCATTACCTTATTCCATGACCCAGACAATGTGGCCACTGCACATGGCCACAGGCTACACCTCAGTCACCAAAGGTATATCACTATTTTTTGTACCTACATTATGACACTTGTCAAAAAATAAAACACGGGCACATTTGCAAAACCATGCTTTAAAGTCCTTGCCAAGGCTACTTTCACAAGTTTCCTGGAAATCCAATATGTTTTATTTTTTCAAAAGTGTCAAATGTATGCACATACAATAGTCATATAACTTAGCCCCCACTTGACAAAATCCATTCAGACTTTACAAAAACATTTATATCTAGATCTAAAATCTTTTTGCAAACTTTTGTGTAGACTCGTCAATTGTACCACATTTATAAGCCTTTACAATATTTTCAGATCTCCCATCTTGACAGAATCCCACCACACTATGCAAAAACATTTATATCTAGATTTATAATCTTTTTGCAAACCTTTGTGTAGATTCGTCAAATGGCAACAGATTTATAAGAATTTACATTATTTTGGGACCACCCTTCTAATTTTGCCCCTCTTGACTGAATCCCGCCAAACTTTGTAAACTCGTTCGGAAGCAGGTCAAGAATACAATTGCGAAGTTCCATGAAATTTCATTAAGTGTCGCCAAAGTTATAAGCCATCCAAGAACTGTTTTTCACCAACCCTGTAATGCAGAGGTGTCCGTGAACTTCACATGAGTGTTTGCAGACTTTTACGCCGAAAACCACCCATTTTTTTGCTTCTTGCAGCCATATCCCATCCCATCCTCATCACCCCTCAACTCCCCAGAGATTATTTGATAAGTTTGACAAGTGCAATGTTGTGTTTTATTATATGTTTTTACCGCGATGTCCGCGGACACCGGCCGCTGTCCACGAATCCAAGATGGCAGGCAGTTCCAAAAATCTGATGCACTTCACGTTTTTCACCATCCAATCAGTGGACACGTCCGAGGTCCGCAGACACCACGTTGGTTGCCTTCCAAGACAATCAGAGCCCTGTTCCCGGACCAAACCAGGGAAATGGGTCCACGGACCGACCCCAGATATCACACATTTTTTTGGACCTACTTTCTGGTAGTTTAAAAAAAAACGACTGGATGGATTTCCACCAAATTTACAAAAGCACACTTTTGGGACCAAGCTACCACTCCTGCCGCAAATTTGCTGAAAATACGTCCAGCAAAAATATTTTCTCCATTCAGTCTATGGAAGAAAAATAAATGTGTGACCCCCTTATACCTTTGCCCCCCCTTGACGAAACATCACCAAACTTTGCAAAAACATTCAGAGCGGGCCATATACTTTTTTTGCATAGTTTGGTGAGAATTTGTTAACGGGGAGCGAAGTTACAAGCCGCCCCAAAAAGAGGTCTTCCTATGGATTTAGCCACTTAAAGGATAGTTCCGGGACTTTTTTTTTATTGTTCCTACGGTTCGGCCATGTGTTTTTAAGCATAAATCGGTAGATCGTAGAAAACTTTCCTATGGACCTTACCCGACTTTTCGTACATTAACGCACTCGAAATCAGCCGCCATTTTGTGATAATCCTATCATTTCCCCCCATCGACCTGGCTCACCTGCGTTTGCGGCACTAAATCATATCCCCCGCCCCTGAGCCTGACATCAGCAGACGCGTACCGCCCATTTCCCAACGCCAAAGCACGTTTCATGTCAACAATCGCTGCGCCTCAGCTAATGAAGTGTCGCCATGGAAATGGCAGGACGCCTCTTTCCTCAATAAGTATAAACACACTGTTTCACAACACACAGCAGCAGATTTTCGATTCCATTACTCTCTCTGTGTTACTTTGAGTATTCTGTGACTCGTTTCTGTGCTCTGGTCAGCTACCTTCGCCGCTTCTAGGCCTTGTGAACACCTGTACCATCTCTGTAAATTATTTTACTTTCTTTACCACACAATGGCTACAATAATGCCGTATATGTACGAGCCCGAGTACACCGAGGAGGAACTACTGGAAAGGCAAGCACGCGAAAACGATGGGGATTCGGACGGCAGTTGGGAGGACCAGTCAACGGATGAAGAGCCTGGACCATGTCGCATGGACGGCGTCTCCACCTGGTGCACGTGCAATCGGTGCGAGCTAATGCCAACTGAGGAGGAGAACTGCTGCTGCCGTGAAAATTCCGGGTGCTTGGCCTACATTTCGGAAGGCGAGCCAAGTCCGCAATGCATCACCGAGCTGCCAGAGTTCAGGGAAGCCTGCCTCTCACGGACCGTGTTGAGGATGATGATGGTGCTTATGCACGAACTTCGCGGCACTGTTCGTCCGCGTAATCCGAGTAACGAGTAAGTATACTCTGGTTGTGATGTCAGTGATGCCACTACTATTTCATGGTCGTCTCCCACATATAAAATTACATCTACATATCATTCGAACGCATGTAAATTGGTTCCATATTGTGCATTTTCTAGAGAGAATTTTTTTCAAAGCAGAATGACATTTTTTACCTTCATCGACATTGATAAGAAAGTTTTGTCATTTTAATACCGTTTGCATCTTTCTTTTTCACCGGTGGTACAGGCTGGTGGCCTATCGTTGCTTCACTTGGTGGCTTCACGGGAGGCTCGGACACCGCGTTCGGAGAGTAATACCTGCCTGTGCGGTACTTGCCATTAGACAACATTTCCCCAGCGACAGTGGACAATACCGCGGATTTTCCCTGGATGTGCTGCAACCGGAACTTTACAATGTGTAATGTTTATTATTTATGTTCAATTGAAATTAAGATCTAAAATAAAACCCAATATCTATTTTAACAATGGTTGTTTTGATTTTTTAAATGAATCTAGTGTGTCTCCATTGAATAGTCTTCCTGTGCCTTGTCTTGTCAAACCACATGTCTCCGGCCAGCATCCTCCCTCATGCTGGCCGCCCACCTTCAATCCACATAACCGTTGAACCCATATGCAGCAGACATACATATGTTATTTTGCGGGTTGGCATCAAGCCTCCCGGCCTTGCCTCCTCCCCCAAAAATACTTACCACACCACTTTGTTCAAGCATTGGCAATAAAAGGCCGTTGGATTTTATTGATACAAAACATGGTTATAGGTAAATAATCAATATGGTTGATCATAATAAATCATCCTTTTGGGCACCGGGTACAGAGATGACCCCCTCTGGCCCGTGCCGCCTTGCCACCACAGGCCAGCCTGCTGCTGACTAACTGCCTAGGCATCCAAGGTCTCCAGGGTGAACTGCACCCATATATTCTCCTGGGAGGGTGAGGTATTTATAAACTCCCCCCCCTGCCTTCCATGTACTAGATCCTGCAGCCTGCCTCTTACATGCAGTTAGATGGCCTCTCTTTGGTGAGGCCCTGCGGCAAACGAGTCTTGTCTGCACGACCACCGCCCCAATCCACCCCCCGCCCTATCAAAGGCAGTTCGCACCGGAGTACTTGCGCTGGCAAGTGGAGCTGTCAGGGAGCGATAAAGGCCAAGAGGTGCCAAAGACCAGGTACACTTCAAAGTGGTCTATAGAGCATGGGTTGTTGTTCCCATGTCTACCTCCAGACCCCGTGTCTCCTGCCAAGCATCCCCCCTCACGCTGGACGCCCCCCTGCAATCCACATAAGTGTGTCTCCATTCACGAGTCTTCCTGTGTCTTGTCTGCACGACCACCGCCCCAATCCACCCCCCCGCCCTATCAAAGGCAGTTCGCACCGGGGTACTTGCGCTGGCAAGTGGAGCTGTCAGGGAGCGATAAAGGCCAGGAGGTGCCAAAGACCATGTACACTTCAAAGTGGTCTATAGAGCATGGGTTGTTGTTCCCATGTCTACCTCCAGACCCCGTGTCTCCTGCCAAGCATCCCCCCTCACGCTGGACGCCCCCCTGCAAACCGCATAATGCCACGACATATTCACGTCATTCATTCACAAACACACCCCTGTTTCGAATTCTTTATAACCCACTTCATATTTCTAATGAGAACTTCTTTGCGCTTTGCTAGTCAACCCGTGAAGGTGCTGGTTATCTGCTCTTCGTCTCTGTGAACTTCCGTGACCACTTCAAGCAAACTCGTCAGTTTGCAACCTGTGAACTGCTCCCTGTTCTACGACAAGAAACTACTCTGATCCCTGCATCTAACTGTTTGTTCGTCAAGGTAAGGCCATGTACCATAATCATTTTGCGTCCAATTTTTTAATTTATATCTATTTGCTAGTAGTCATCAAATTGCATCCATGTTTTCTTTTCGTTCAAGACAGTACATGCAAGGAACTAGTCACATGTTCTGAGTTTAGTCAAATTATTTTTCTATTTTTTTAAAGTTATTCAAATACTTATCCGCATGTGAATAATGTGTATAGTTCCAAGAACCAAAACGAACCTTGCATTGAACCTTTTATGTGTCATTTAATTTTTTAACACATTGGTATTCATAGAGAATTGTTGATCTTTACTTTTCAGAACTTTCCACAATGCCTGCCTGTTCCATTGGCGGTTGCCCTTCGAAGACCCATAAAAAATCTGAAGGTACTATAATGCATGTTTTCCCTAAGACAATAGATCAGATAAGAGAATGGGTCCGATATTGCGGATATCCACCGTCTGAACTTGAAAGTAGAGTCCTAGAAGTCTTTGCGGACAAGAGGGGTGATCGATACCGCATCTGCAGCAGGCACTTTAGCTCAGACATGTACTCCACATCATTGCTAATAAAGAAGAACACACCGCGAGCGAAGCGAAAATTGCTCTCAACCGCTATTCCCACTCTATTCGTCCACATCCCTCCACTGGTGAGTCAAGTTTACGGATTTAGCTCTCGGCCTTGCGGTAGTGTGTAGCATTAGCTAACAATAATTTCCCCATTTATGTATCCACTCAATTTGAAGGCGGAAGATTCTCCATCCGTGTCGTCATTGCAGTCATCAGCCACTTCAAGCGCCTATCGGGTAATCTTACTTAGCTATTCTGCCACTGACTTGTTTTAGGCATGTAAATCAATAGTTTTAATATATCGTGTGATTATTTTACCTAATGGTACACCCTTGTACTCGTCCTCTAGTCTTTGTTTTCAGTTATAATTATTGTTATCCAAAATAATGCAAGTACTGTCTTTCAGGGAGATGCTGAGGAGTCCAACGTATTGACGACAACCGTTGATGTCACTCAGATGCTCGAGGTACGTTTCCGGACAGTTCCATCGATGGAGATCATCAGATCTTGCATTCTTGTAGCGTGATTGTTACACACAATGTTTCTTTCGTTTTTAGCCATTGATATGTCCTTCTTTCGTCGCCCTCCTATGTGTCTTCTTTTTTCAATATTGTGTTCATTACTAATGAAAGTCCTATGTTTCAGGGAGTAAATGGAGCATTAGTCGAAGAAGAAGGGGGAGCATGGAGTTACGGGTCGGCGCAATGTTCTACAAGAACATCACCCCTAGTAGTTGATACAGATCTCTGGGTGGTGACACTTCCAACGATCGAGCAAATCGAATCATATTTAGATATCCATTACTTATTTTAGACAACTGATCATTTGTGCAGGTCTATTTAGATGAGCCGTTGACGCCTGCACAAAGTTTATGTTCTTTTTAACAAAATAGAAAACCATACTAATGCAATTACTGTGTTTCAGGGAGTTGCTGAAGCGTCATCTTCAATAATATCATCAATGGAAGTCTATGCGGAGCCCGAGGTATGGATCTTGACAGTTCCATCTAACTAGATCAACAATGCGTGAATAATTGTCGTTTGAATGTTCTACACAATGCGTTCATTCGTGTTTTGCTATTGAGATGTACGTGGGTATTGGTCCCCAAGCACATTTTGTGTTTTCAATATTATTATACATACTAATGAAAGTTCTATGTTTCAGGGAGTCGATGGAGCGTCAGTGCTTGATGGATGTGCTTATCATGAAAATATAGTCGTTGCAGCGCAAGAGGAAGTGGAGACATGCACACACGAGTCGGAGCAACAGCGTCCTGATGTTGAAGTTCGAGGCAAGAAAGTTTCAAAGAAAAGAAAGCAAAAGAAGGTTAGTGTCCTGGTCACTATATTATGTTGTTTTTCACTGTTAATAGTTCAATACTGTAAGTTGTGTTTGAACTGAACATCCCTTTTCCAATCTGTCCTCTAGTTGCGAGTGGGTGTACGAACTAGATCTACACAGACAGTGAAGCGAACGAGAGATGTTGCTTGTCAAACCTTTTGGCAGGGACTTGAGACTGGAGATGCATCGTGCCAATGGTAAGAATATGAAGTGATTGACAACGGAGCTATACCACCACCAGCCATTGATAGTGAATGTCCTCCTGGTAGTTCGGATGCAGTCGGAGATCAATTCACAGAATCCACACCCGCAAAAACTAAGACCGCGAGAAAGTTGAAGAAATTGTTTTATTCACCCATCGCCGGAGAAGGAACAGATGTTGCAATGGAAGAGAATGAAGTGGACGACAATGAAACACCATCAATATCACTGAACATAGCGGAAGACGATATCAGAGATTCTACCTTTCATGTGAGTGACATGTCCTCAACGTTACAGGCCGAACCAGCTGGGATGCAGAGTGACAGTATAAGGAAAGAGGTCAAATTCATTGTATTCGATAGTTGTTTGATTGATATTATTATTAGGATGAAATGTGGGCATTCGGTTGGTGGGGAAGTATGTGGGGAGCCATTGATTAATGTGACTCGTGCAATTCGAGGCACTAACCTTAAAATACATGCCACCTGTACAAAATATCATCCTTTCTCATGGTCTGCACAACCCATGCTGGGGCAACTGCCAGCAGGCAATCTACTTTGTGCAGCGGCCGCACTTTTTAGTGGTTCAAGTTTTAAAAAGTTACAGTATTTCTTTCAGTTTGTGGGAATCCATTTCATTGCGAAAACTCAGTTCTACAAATACCAAATCGATTATCTATTTCCAGCCATTAGCGAAGCTTGGAGAATGGAAAAAATGTCTATTGATAGTACATTCGCGGGCAAACGGTTCAGGCTAGCCGGTGATGGACAGTGCGACAGCCCAGGATTTTCAGCCAAGTACTGCACCTACCACTTTCCGGACATGGAAAGTAAGAAAATTGTGAGTTCGGTGGTCGTGCAGGTGTCACAAAGTACATCCTCAGTGGCCATGGAGAAAGTTGGCTTTGTAGCATCATTGCAAGAACTACAATCGCGGGGAATGGTGATCGACCTGATAGCCACGGACAGACACGTTTCAATTGCCAAGACAATGAGAGAAGAGTACAAAAATATAAATCACCAATTTGACGTATGGCATCTTGCAAAAACAATCAATAAAAAAATGTCGGCTGCAGGTAAAAAAAAAAGATATGCAAGGTATTTCACAGTGGTCCAAGTCAATCAGCAACCATCTTTGGTGGAGCTCAAAAACATGTGGAGGGTCGTTGGAAATTCTACTGGAAAAATGGCGGTCAGTAATGCTACACTGTAGCAACGTTCACCGCTGGACCACAAACCAATATTTCCACAATTGTGAACATGGCCATTTGTCCACAGAGGAGGCACGGAAGAAGAAGTGGTTGATTCCTTCATCACCCACTCACAAAGCCATTGAAAAGATTGTATTTGATAAAACTATAACAAGAGATTTGAGGGGACTCACGGAATTCTGCCACACAGGAGATTTGGAGGTGTTCCACAATATGTGCCTAAAGTACAGGCCAAAACGATTGCATTTTGGCATGGAGGGCATGATAAATCGGACTCTTCTAGCGGTCTTGGCACATAACCATAATGTTGGCCGTCAACAAAGTAGGACGACCGGAACATTAGGGACGCTTCGCTACAATAAGGCCTTCACTAAAAGAAGTAAACAATGGGTGATCAAACCAGTGTTTCAGGATATGCAATATGAGTTTATTGAGAGACTTATTGTTGATGTCCTAGATAGGCACATACATGGAGTTGTGAAGGAACCTGTGCAGGGGACAACTGCATTGCCACCCAACATTGCCTCTGTTCCATGTCCACCTAAAGCAGAGCTCATTGAGAAATACACATCACGGTTTAAATGATTGTAATTTGATTGTCTGTTCTCTCGAGTCTCCTCATGTTGCAGGCCCATTGAATATGTGTATCTATGTAATGTGTAAATAAAAGTGATTGCTCAGTGTACATGCAATGTGTCTCTCCACCGTTGCCCCTCCCTTCACCGTGCAGTTGTGCGAACCACCCGGGTGTCACCTGTGACTTTGCTCTGGAGTCTCCTCATGTTGCAGGCCCATTGAATATGTGTATCTATGTAATGTGTAAATAAAAGTGTTTGCTCAGTGTACATGCAATGTGTCTCTCCACCGTTGCCCCTCCCTTCACCGTGCAGTTGTGCAAACCACCCGGGTGTCACCTGTGACTTTGCTCTGGAGTCTCCTCATGTCGCAGGCCCATTGAATATGTGTAGCTATGTATTGTGTAAATAAAAGTGATTGCTCAATGCAATGTGTCTATCCAACCTTGTTCATTTGCGCATTAAATTAAACCAAACAGTAATATAAATCATTTTTCAAAAAATATAGAATGTCTCCGTATTTATGGTTCTCTGGGGCTGCAAATGCAAGCAGACAAAATGCAAAGATGGAGTGTAAATTTCAAGTCCTGTGAGATGGCCTTACACTGAATGTAGCTAACTAGGAATGTGTGCTCGTTCAAAGTGAAGGTCAGCTGCTTTGATTTTTTGCTCGGGTGCCGGAATGGCCCACGACTCAGTATAAGGTTCTATTGTTATTTGACCTTGACAGGCCGGGACCATCCCGAAAGACTTCTTTTTGGGGGTGTGGTGCAATAACGTAAACGATAATGAATATAATTTCAGAAACGAAAGCCATTTAATGTTCGTTCATTAGAAGAAATAACGTCGGCATAGAAGGAGTGGTATTTCGGGGCTGCCCTACGCACAGACACAATGGAAAATGCAAATATAATGTAAGTAACTCTTTAGATGAGTTTATACCGCAATTTAATTACTATACAGTAGCTTTAAAGACGGGTTAAGTTGTACTTGTTCGTTCTATGTGGCATATTGTTTTGTACCGCGCACTATCTTGAGGAGAACCATCTCCTTTTACGGAAGCACCTCAAAACCTTCCTCTTTGCTTCTGCTTTCTCTCTCCCTCTCCCCTGCTACAACTGGTCCACTGTCTGCGACCTCGGTCCTGGGCCCTTCCACTCTCCACCTGCACTTCCTCCCTGTCAACCCCTGCACTGGGGGACTGTCTCAGTATCCTACAGCCCCCCCTTCCCAGCACTTGTTCTTCACTTAACTTGCACTCGCCACCAGCTGTCCCTATGTATTTATTATTTTATGCTACTTACCTTGTACTCCACTTCCCCCCTCCCCTTCCCCTTGCACTTTTACCTTCCCCCTACCCCTGCACTTGCGCGATCTGAATGACACCTGGCCTAGTAGGATCGCTGTCTGTCTTCTCCTTGTTCCCCCCCTCCCTGCCTCGCCACGCCTTGAAACACTTGTGTATAGGCGCGTTGCAAATGCCATATTATATCATATCAGTGACAAAGTGGTCCACTGGCGCTCAGGCGGCTCTGAAAAAGGCGGAGGAGAGGGGGTGGGTTACTGGAAATGACGTATAATACCCAGTTGCACTGTCCTAGCTATGAAATAATTTCCCGACCTAATATATAAAATGAATAATTTTAATAAAGATCTGATGGTGAGACTAATTTCATTTTTTATGTTTTTAAAACAGGTACATCCTTCATTATTGTATGTGTCACGAGTACCAGACACCGGCGGATGGCATTTACAACCGCCAGTTGCTTCTCCGCGTGAACAACGTTACCACCCTGACCATTTTATGGGACGATCGCCAAGTACAAGTATGCCCTAACGCGGTACTAATGGCTAGATGCAACATACATACCGTTGTGGTGGCCTAGTGCCTCGTTGTTGGAACAGCCATGCGATTATCAGTGCGACCGAAGAGCTTATTTTATCGTAAACCAACACCCTGTGTACTGCACACGAACATCGCTTGCCTCAAGACGAACTATTTTGGATCGAGAGCAAAGAAAAATGCAAATCGCTGAATATTCTCTAAACATTTGATGTCAAATAAATGTACTTTACCAAATTTACAATCTTGCGGTTTGATTTAAAAGTACAGTTTCATATTCCGAATTGTGGCGCGCTGTGTTGTGAGCTGATCTGTGTTGGTTTCCGGGTTCTGTGTGGTGTCGCGTAGAAGACGCCTGGGCGCGTTTGCCTACGCAGCACAGTCACGTCACGGATAGAGGCGGGGAATATGAATGTTTTGATAAAGTCTGTTTCAGGGGCGGGGGATATGATTTAGTGCTGCAAACGCAGGTGAGCCAGGTCGATGGGGGGAAATGATAGGATTATCACAAAATGGCGGCTGATTTCGAGTGCGTTAATGGACGAAAAGTCGGGTAAGGTCCATAGGAAAGTTTTCTACGATCTACCGATTTATGCTTAAAAACACATGGCCGAATCGTAGGGACAATAAAAAAAAAGTCCCGGAACTATCCTTTAACCATAACTACACAGCTGTGGCCCTTGTAATAATATATATATATATATATATATATATATATATATATATATATATATATATATATATATATATATATATATTCACTAAAAAAAAACTTTGTTAAGGGGACGTTATGGTTAAGTTGTGCTACTAAAAATCTGTGAAATTCACCATTTTTTTTATAAACGTGCCATAATACAAACGTCACATTATAGTTCCAAGTAAAACCGAAAAACCCCTGAAATTCACCAGTTATGGTAGCCTAGGCAACCATAACTGCCCGCACCACTGTGCACTGCTAACACTAACACCCAGGACATCAAAGATGACATCACAAATGTCATTGATGACATCAATGATGACATCACATGTGTGTTTACCTTACAGACAAGGGGTTGTGAATGATAGTTTGGCAAAAAAGTATCAGGGGTTATCGGGACATGTGTAATAAACTGTATACTTCATCACGCAATGTAGTGTTCTAAACAAAATTCCATTACAGTGTTCTTTCTAGTACGGGAACCTACTCATACAGAAATGTAGGTATAGACTGCAACATACACCACAAAGGTGCTATGTTTGTATTTTCCAAAGGTGTATAATAAAACGGTGAAGGCTTCAGTATGAGACTTTTCTGGTCTGTAAAATGTACTAAGTTGGTAATAGTTCATCACATACTACATATTTCTAGTAATACCCACAAAACATAAATGGAGTACAATGCATGCAAATATGAGGCTTATATGTGGAGAGAAAAGTAAGCAAACAGGAGGCAGTGTCATTAGCAACTGTACATAATCTACATGATTGTATGCACGCACAAAAATGATAGCTGTGTTGCAGGCCTGCTTCTTCCCCTATACATGTACATCATAAAACGGGATTGAAATGTAAGGAAAGTATTGTAAGAATATGTGAGAATAGCAATATCTATAAATGTAATACCTTTTGAAAGTTAAGTTTCTGGCTGTCAGTAAATAAAACCACCTTGCCTAGATATGGCAGCGAAGAGAAACGAAGGCACTACACATGTGATGTCATCAGTGATGTCATCAATGACATTTGTGATGTCATCTTTGATGTCCTGGGTGTTAGTGTTAGCAGTGCACAGTGGTGCGGGCAGTTATGGTTGCCTAGGCTACCAGAACTGGCGAATTTCAGGGGTTTTTCGGATTTACTTGGAACTATAATGTGACGTTTGTATTATGTCACGTTTGTACATTTTCTTTTGCGAATTTCACATGTTTTTAGTAGCGCAACTTAACCATAACGTCCCCTTAACAAAGTTTTTTTTTAGTGAATTGTACAGGTTTTTAGAAGGACAATGTAAGTATAAGGTCTTGTTAAGAAAAGAATTGTGTACTGCATGTCACAAATTTTCAGGAGACCAACGTAACCATAACGTCCCTTTACCAAGGTTCGTTTGGTAAAAGGAATACACCTTGCGAAAAATGCCACATGAAGGTATGCTGGCATACTGCACCGTGACATGTCCCAGAATCAGTACACACTTAACTGTACGATCTATACCTCGTGGACAGTGTGGAAATACATTTTATAATCATGTAGGAATATCCACCTCCAACATTTGCTGTACACAACGCCAACATGTTTTGGTAGGCAGCGATTAGCAATGCACTACACATTATATATCGGTAGCAAAAGTTGTACTTATCTGAAGAACACATCAGCTGAAGGCGTCCTTCCTCCCTAAGAAACAGCAGCAGTGGTGTGATGAGAAAGCATAAGAAACAGTGGCACTACCTTACACATAACAAACAGAAAAAATTTGTCGCCGTACATCCACCAACCCATATTACCGTTTGTTGCCTTTTTGCTCATTGCCGTTCGCAAATTCCCTTACTACCTGCCGTGCCAAAGAAGAAAGGCACCTGTAAAGTAAGGAAATAATGCGTTAATAACAGCCTTTCACTTTGTAAGGAAAAAAAACAATTTTGCATACTCTCCAAGTATTGCATATCTCTCAGTAAAGTACATACTATACATATATGTATTACACGGCCACGGTAGTGGCCGTGTAGTTATGGTTAAGTTGCTGTTTCCATAGGAAGAGCACTTTTTGGGTAGCTTATAACTCCGCTCCCCCTGGGCGAATCCTCACCAAACTTTGCAAAAAAAGAATATGGTCCACTCTGAATTTTATTGCAAAGTTTGGTGAGGTTTGGTCCGGGGGGGGAAACTTATTACACGGTAGTGGCCGTGTAGTTATGGTTAAGTTGCTGTTTCCATAGGAAGAGCACTTTTTGGGTGGCCTATAACTCCGCTCCCCCTGGACGAATCCTCACCAAACTTTGCAAAAAAAGTATATGGGCCACTCTGAAGTTTTTCAGTTCAAAGTTTGGTGAGGATTCGTCTAGGGGGGGAAAAGTAATAGGGGGGTCCCAAAACGTCTTTTTTCCCATAGACATAATGGGAAAAACTTTGTGCAAGCCTACAGCCCAAACCGCTGGACGGATTTTCACCAAATTTGCAGCAGGAGCGGCAGCTTGGTCCCGAAAGCGTGCTTTTGTTAATTTGGTGTAAATCCATCCAATAGTTTTTAAAAAAATGACCAAAACATAAAGCAAAATAATTAGTGATATCTATGTCCGCTCCGCAGTCACACTTCTCTGTTCGCTCTGCGGACAAGATACCGATTGACTAAGGGGCTGGCGTCATGACCGTGGACACGCAACGTCTCTGCCGATTGGCTGCAGTGAGCCGTGTTCTGCGTCAGATTGTTTGGATGCGCCCGACATCTTGGATCCGCCGACAGCGCAGCGGCCACCAGCAGCAACATGCTATTTCGAAAAATATTTTGCTGTGTCAGAGTGCTTGGGGAGGTTCAGACAGTAAGAGATGTGTGAAATACTGTACTAGTTTAGGGGGCAGGTGTTAATGATGTATTCGCCATGCCCGCCTTGTCCGAGATGTTTGTAAGTACTGAAAATGAGGGGTCTCATAAGGATAGTACTTCAGTCCGTGCTGTGCACAGGCAACTTCAAACTGTTCTATGGACACGCATGGTGTTAGCGAACACTACTATTGAGTAGAAGCTATAGTTCCTATCTTTGTTTGCATGGGTGTGCTACTAATTTATACGCCGCCATGGGTGTGATATGCTGCGGTGGTTGTGGCCAGGGCCTAGCGTCTTGGGAGTATGGCCTACGGCCTACGGCCATGCACCCAAGACTATAGCATATCGCAGCTATACCTACACCCGTAGTCTCGCTTATTGATCAAGTGTTTTGTGGGGAGGGACTAGAGTCTTGGATGCATGATCAAATTTGTACGGGTGTGATATGCTGTGGTAGTTGTGGTCAGTACGTAGAGTCTTGGCTGCATGGCTGAAGGTCATGCACCCGAAAACACAGTTTTAAGCACTGCAGTTATGAGCCACTATGGGTTTCATATACTGGACACCCATGCATTCACATATATATGGCCTTACACCCAAGACTCTAGCCTCCGGTCACAACCACTGCACCATATCACAGCTATAGATGCACCCGAAGTATCAAACATCAATTTATACGTAGTGGACTTACAAGCCACAATGGGTGCAATATGCTGTGGTGGTCATGGGCAGGATGTAGAGTTTTGTGTGCATGGCCTTTTTATAAGCAGTGAAGTTATAAGGCACCATGGTTTTCATATAGTACATTGATTGTGGGCAGGATGTACCTTTTTGGCTGCATGGCTGCAGGCCGTAGGCCGTGCGCCATACTTCTAAAACTCTAGGCCCTGTGCACAACCACCACACCATAGCACAGCAATGCATACACCCGTACTATCGCTTATTGCTCAGATGGTTCTGGGGAGGGTGTACAGTCTTGGGTGCATGGCCAAAGGCCATGCACCCAAGAACGAACTTGTAAGCACTGGAGTTATAAGTCACTGTACACCCATACATTTAAATATCTATGGCCATACCCCCAAAACTCTAGGCCCTGCGCACAACCACTGCAGCATATTACATAGCCACGGTAGTGGCTGTGTACTTATGGTGAAGTTGTTGTTTCCATAGGAAGAGTACTTTTTGGGTGCCTTATAACTCTGCTTCCCCATGGACGAATGCTCACCAAACTTTGTAAGAAACATTTATGGGCCACTCTGAATTTCTTTGGAAAGTTTGGTGATGTTTGGTCCAGGGGGGGAAAAGTTATAGGGCGTTGTCTAAAATGTCTCTTTTCCCCATAGACTGAATGGGTGAAAAATGTTGTGTCCATTGACATGCAGCGCTTTCCCTGATTGGTTGTGGAACAGCGTGAAGTACGTCAGCTTTCTTCGGTACCCCGCCATCTTTTATTCATGTTTTGGTGTGCGCGGAGATCACCAGTAACACATACAAAACAAGACAGCATTGCACTTGTCACACTTATGAAATACTATTTCAGAAGGTGACCTTTAAGGAGGGTGGGATTGGATGTGGCAGCACAAACTGAAAAAGTGGAGTTTTCTTGTCACCAAAGCCATACGGTTAAATGGAAGTTGGTACTCACTGTACAACTACCAATTAGTGCGTCTGGGTTACAATATTTTTGGAATAATATTGCCGTCAGACTGGCGTATTGGGCCTCATTACGACCCAGGCGGTAAGTTAGCGCCTGGGCCGTGACTTTACCACCATGGCGTAAACTACGTTTACGCCATGGTGGTTGGCGGATTTACCGCCCCATTCCAACCTTGGCGGGGCGGTAAATCCCCATTTTCCCATTTTCCCTTCCCCATTCCCATTTTGCCCCATAGGGCATAATGGGAGTGGGGAAGGCGTTAATTACGCCACCGTAAATTACGGTGGCGTAATTAACTCCATGGTCCCTTAGCGCCATGGATTTTAACACCTGCTAAAAAGCAGGTGTTAAAACCTCCATGGCGCTAAGGGACCTCGTACTCAGGCAGTAAGGGTCGGCGCTGTTTACGCCGCCGTAAAACCCTTACCGCCTGAGTTGTAATGAGGCCCATTAAGTTTCGAAAACTAAGCCTGCCATCTGCACTGTTTGCTGGAAACTGTGATTCTGGAGGTGTATGGGAGTAGTGGTTCTCATAATTGGATTTCAATATGTTGTTGTAAAGTAAGAATGGATTTGGCTTCTGAGTGAAGGTCACATGAGTTGCTTTTTTGGTTGCACGCTCAATAGGCCCACGCATCCGAGTGAATGCATAAGGGGCGATTGTTTTTTGACCTTGAGTGAAAGGGAAACTTTAGAAGCAATTCAAGGAATGAAAGGTTTAAAAAAAATAGCAATTGATAAGGTTATGTTTTAAAAATGTTTGTAAGGCACATGCAATATCAGTCCATGAAGATTCTTTGGTGTGAATACGTTGGTGTCTGACTTGGCAAAAAAGAATGGAGGCAGTACATATTATGTAAGTTTACTTTTCAACACTCTACACCGACACGCGTTTTAATTTTAAATTTCCGAAACTCTACTTGTGCCAATATAACTGAAGTATTATCTTTCTGCGCTGTTATATTTTTCCTCCAATAATGGAGAGTGCAGAGTTTCCACGTTTGCAGGGTATGACTACACTCACCCTTTTTTAGCGTTAATATTTCTTGTTTGAAACGTTATGTTTGCCCACATAGCTTTGTGTATCACTTTGCGTGCTCTTTTAATCTTTGTTTGAAATCACGAGATGTAATTTTTTTTACGTGTTCATTCATTTTGCCTTCAAAACTCATTTATCGTCTTCCTGTGTAGTTGCCATTTTTTTTTTACCTTACGGTGCATGCAGAATGTTGGCGTTTGTAGCCTGTTACTATATTTACACATGGTCAATAGTAACATTTCATTAAAATGTATGTTTGACCACTTACATTTGTGTATTACTTTGCACATTCTTTGTGTCTTTTTTGCTAGAGGTTGGTTATTGACACGTATTTTCTGTTACGTTTTCCGCCCAGGCACATCTTGCCGTTCTGTCCGTGCCATGATTTCCAGATGCCGAGTGATGGCTTTTTTGGACGCCAAATACAACTGCTAGTGAGCGGTTGCCTGTCCATCACAATTATGTGACATGATAGCCCAGGTCCAGTTTGCCGTACGCTGAACTCGCTATTCGGAACAACATTACATCATTTATGGTGCTGTAGGCCGAAGGTCATGGCGCCTTCTTAGAAATCACTGTGGAAACAAAGCGGCTGCTTAACCAAGAACGCATAATTTTTGTATGGGAAAAGACCAACGTCTGCCTCATCTTTACCATTTGCAATGACGCCCTTAGAACCATTGTTATCATTCAATTGAAAATGGGATTACTCCGATTGTCTCTGACAGTTTTTTGTTAACTCTTTAAGTGCCATGGGTATTTCACCCCAGTGCCAGGGCCTTTTTTGGTGATTTCGGTATGTGGCCATTCAATGGCTTGTAACTTTTGTGTTGCATGAGATATCTTGGACAAATTTGGCTCCTTTTTTTCCCCACATGTAGGCAGTCGTAACGCCACCCAGGAATCCTAGGTTGCTGTAGGGGGGTGAGAGAAAATAACCAAAAAGGAGGAAAATTTGGGTTTTTTCAAAAAATGCCAATAAAATGATGTACAAAGAAGCCTGTGTTTTTTTCCTTGTAAGAGCTAGGAACGAATGATTTGCTGTGCTGAATTCCCCAATTTCCCGGCTTTCAAGAACAGGTTGAGTGGAAATGAAAATAAATTATTTTGATGTGGTTATCAACCGTTTTGTGAGAGGTAGGCAATTTTGGCCATTTTTGCCAATTGGACATGCATGGACGGAATGGAAGAAAAGGGTAGGAAAGCCGAATTGGAGGACAGAAAGGCATATATTTCTGAAAAGTAGACGAAATTCCAAGTTTAGGAAGGGGTGATTTGCATAGGTCAGGCAACAACTAGGTTGGGGAAACTGCCATAGATTGGGGGGAAGCGGGAAAATGACCGAAAAAAAGGTATGTGTTGGACATGGTTGGCTTGGTACGGCAATGGCTTCTATGAATTTTGAGAAAAGCAATGCTCCGCTACATTCCCCCGACTCTTGCAGTTAGGAGAGCACACATTTTTTGTAGTGTTTTACAAAACAAGCAATACCACAAGCCAAACACTGAGCCATGGTACACAAGAGTTTTACGCTCACGGCCTGAACATATGCACTTAGCATGTGTAAATCGGGAAAACCAATGTGGTGAGAAACAGCAAGCATACATTTTTTGAAAGAGCACAGGCAGACCTTTTCAAGAGTAGGTGACTTGTGCAGGTTACAAAAGTGTATGGTGCCGAAAGCAACGACTAAATGTAGGTCACATTTGTGAAATAAAAGGGTTGTGTGACAAAGGGCACCAGCAAATGGGTCAAAACGTTATGAAAACCAAACAAACACAACACATGGCCTACCGTCCCGCGTTCCCACAGGTGTCCCGATGAAAACGGTACCTCACATGTGTGCGTGCACCTACCTGGGCGCCAAGGGGAAAGCCTAAAACACAAGTAACCCCAAGTCTGTTTTCAGACCAGAATTTCAGACTCTCTGCCGACCGGCACACCATACAGATATGGGCCTCGGGTGTCCAAGCCACCAAGGAAAACAGGGAACCCCATGCATTTCCGAGAAGAGGACACCCGTGGGAATCCGCAGAGGTATGATTTGAGCAAATCGGCCCAGAATTTATTACCCAGACACCCCTGCAAAGTCTGAAATGTGGGGAAAAAAATGCATTTTCCGCACATTTCGCTCAGCTCACCCATCGAAACACGCCCCCAACAACACATGGCCTTCTGTCCCGCATTCCCACAGGTGTCCCAATGAAAATGGTACCTCACATGTGTGGGTGCACCTACCTGGGCACAAAGGAATAAGGCTAAACCACTGCTATCCCCCCAAAGGGTTTGGGGAGCCAACCTACAGATTTAGGCCTGGGGTGTTGCAGCCACCAAGAAAAACAGGGAACCGCATGCATTTCCAAAAAGAGGACACCTGTGGGAATCCGCAGAGGTATGATTTGCGCAAATCGGCCCAGAATGTATTACCCAGACACCCCTGCAAAGTCCGAAATGTGGGAAAAAAATGCATTTTCCCCAACAACACATGGCCTACCGTCCCACGTTCCCCCAGGTGTCCCGATGAAAACGGTACCTCACATGTGGGGGTGCACCTACCTGGGCACCAAGGGGAAAGCCTAAAACACAGGTAACCCAAGTCTGTTTTTGTAACTCACCAATAGCTGAACAGGCCGGGTCGTTGCTCGACCTCGAATATGCAGATAAGAGGGAGCTGCTCCTGAATATAGTTCAACCCAAGCTGTGTGTCTCCAAACAAGGATACACTCAGAACCGGGTCTCCTCAACTTGAGGACCTATTTTAGGCAATATACCACTTTGCTGTGGATGTAACAGACAGAGTGATGGATTACTCAAAAGAGCGGAGATATCCACACCGCTATAACAGGGCTGTAAGGGAAAAAGGAACACGTTAGTCAACCGGAAAAAGGGTAGTGAAATGTTATCCTGTTCTAGTTGTTATCTACCTGAAAAAACCCAAGGATGGAGTATAAAAGATGTTTCTCAAGATAGCCACCAACTAAGGAATGTAGAACAGAGACAGCAATTACCCAAATATCCCTTAATTAATACAAAATAATAATCAGAGTCATCAGTAGAAGCTTACCCTAGGGGGAGTAGGATGGTCTCAAAGTAAGGAAGACAACGACAGGAGAAAACAACAAACGGGAAGGTTAGTACAGGAAAATACCCCGGACGGCAAGCGGCACGCAACTAGAGCCGGGATGGTGCACTAACCAGGATAGCGTCCAAGTGCACTAGGGTCCAGTGGAGAAAACAAACACACAGGTCCACACAGTAGAAGTCTCTATGAAGGTCAAGGTCCTCTTGAATCAAGGAGAAAGTTCCAGGAGGTGAGAAGGACACAACACTGTTCTAATCCCCCTCAGGTAAGAGCAGAATGTCTACGAAATGAGAAACAGGGAATGGGCAAGGTTCACCTGATTGTTATCTGGTATTCCAGGCAGGAACTCCCCGCCTGATGCAATCTTCACCCAGCACTAGTGGTGTTGAAGTAACGTGCTGTAAGCTGCGAGTACGAGCGCACCACTAGAAACTTTCAGCGGAAGATGGATCCACAGGAAACTGTAACCGAGGGATCCATGGAATGCTGAAGAGGTAGGAAAAAGTCACCGGTAAGGAGACCGGTTCCGATTCGCCAAATTCAAGGGAGAAACGAGTAGCAGAGTCAAATGGAATTCCGAGGTTCGATACACAAATATAGACGAGGATTCAGATGAAAGTAGGTAAGTAAACGCTAATTAGAAGCAGCGTTCATCTCCTGCGAGTAGCGTTATAACTGTGTTGCCGATGGGTGGACCCTAACGTGCCACAATCAGCTGACCTGACACGTGACATGGTACGGAGCCGCGCATCGCGTCCCCAGCATCTCCAAGGCAACCTCCAGCGTTGGAAACACAAAAGCGTGCTCCGCCTGCCAAAATCCAAACGGGCACTGCGGACGCGGGACCGATATGTTAAAGTTTTGACACCTGAAATTCACACTTTCTTCGCACACCATACAGATATGGGCCTCGGGTGTCCAAGCCACCAAGGAAAACAGGGAACCCCATGCATTTCCGAAAAGAAGACACCCGTGGGAATCCCCAGAGGTATTATTTGCGCAAATCGGCCCAGGATTTATTACCCAGAACCCCAGACAAAGTGAACATTCTGTTTTTTCCCCACCAAATATTACCCACTGGTAACACCAAGCCTTTCGCCACTACCCATTTTGTTCATGTGGGCAACCTACAGATTTGGGCCTTGGGTGTCGAAGCCAGCAAGGGAAACAGGGAACCCCATGCATTTCAAAAAAGAGGACACCCGTGGGAATACACAGAGGTCTGCCTTGCGCAAATTGCCCCAGTTTTTATTAGCCACAATCCCCGACAAAGTGTGATATTTGGAGGGGAAAAAACACAATGTCCACTTTGTCTGGGGTTCTGGGTAATACATTCTGGGCCGCTTCGCGCAAGTCAGACCTCTGCGCATTCCCACGGGTGTCCTCTTTTGGGAAATGCATGGGGTTCCCTGTTTTCCTTGCTGGCTTCGACACCCTAGGCCCAAATCTGTAGGTTGCCCACATGAACAAATTGTGCTGTGGCGAAAGGCTTGGGGTTACCAGCGGGTTACCCTTTTCCTTTTCCGCCCCCGGAAGGTGCACCCACACATGTGAGGTACCTTTTTCGTCGGGACACCTGTGGGAACGTGAGAAGGTATGATATCTATTGTTGGCGACGTGTTTCAGTGAGTGGACACAGGGAAATGTCTCTGAAATTGGCTGGAAATGAAGACAATTCTCAGATGTTTTGCTCTGGCCATCCACCAAAACACACAGCCAAGAACACATGGCCTACCTTCCCACGTCAGCACACGTGTCCCGATGAAAAAGGTAGCTCACATGTGTGGGTGCACCTACCGGGGGGCAAAAGGAAAAGGGTAACCCACTGGTAACCCCAAGTCTTTCGCCACTGCCCATTTTGTTCATGTGGGCAACCTACAGATTTGGGCCTAGGATGTCGAAGCCAGCAAGGGAAACAGGGAACCCCATGCATTTCCCAAAAGAGGACACCCGTGGGAATACACAGAGGTCTGCCTTGCGCAAATTGCCCCAGTTTTTATTAGCCACAATCCCCGACAAAGTTTGATATTTGGTGGGAAAAAAACACAATGTTCTCTTTGTCTGGGGTTCTGGGTAATAAATTCTGGGCTGCTTCGCGCAAGTCAGACCTCTGCGCATTCCCACGGGTGTCCTCTTTTGGGAAATGCATGGGGTTCCCTGTTTTCCCTGCTGGCTTTGACGCCCTAGGCCCAAATCTGTAGGTTGCCCACATGAACAAAATGGGATGTGCCGAAAGGCTGGGGGTTACCAGTGGGTTACCCTTTTCATTTTGCCCCCCTGGTAGGTGCACCCACACATGTGAGGTACCTTTTTCGTCGGGACACCTGTGGGAACGCGAGAAGGTATGACATCTGTTGTTGGCGATGTGTTTCGTTGAGTCGACACAGGGAAATGTCTCTGAAAGTGGCTGGAAATGAAGACAATTCTCAGATATTTTGCTCTGGCCACCCACCGAAACACACTGCCAACAACACATGGCCTACCTTCCCGCGTCCCCACACATGTCCCGATGAAAATGGTACCTCACATGTGTGGGTGCACCTACCCGGGGCGCAAAAGGAAAAGGGTAACCCACTGGTAACCCCAAGCCTTTCGCCACTGCCCATTTTGTTCATGTGGGCAACCTACAGATTTGGGCCTAGGGTGTCCAAGCCAACAAGGAAAACAGGGAACCCCATGCATTTCTGAAAAGAAGACACCGTGGGAATCCCCAGAGGTATGATTTGCGCAAATCGGCCCAGGAGTTATTACCCAGAACCCCCGACAAAATGTGATATTTGGTGGGAAAAAAACACAATGTTCACTTTGTCTGGGGTTCTGGATAATACATTCTGGGCCGCTTCGTGCAAGTCAGACCTCTGCGCATTCCCACGGGTGTCCTCTTTTGGGAAATGCATGGGGTTCCCTGTTTTCCTTGCTGGCTTCGACACCCTAGGCCCAAATCTGTAGGTTGTCCACATGAACAAATTGTGCTGTGGCGAAAGGATTGGGGTAAGCAGCGGGTTACCCTTTTCCTTTTGCACCCCTGGAAGGTGCACCCACACATGTGAGGTACCTTTTTCATCGGGACACCTCTGGGAACGCGAGAAGGTATGATATCTGTTGTTGGCGACCTGTTTCGGTGAGTGGACACAGGGAAATGTCTCTGAAATTGGCTGAAAATGAAGACAATTCTCAGACATTTCGCTCTGGCCACCCACCGAAACACACCGCCAAGAACACATGGCCTACCTTCCCACGTCCCCACACGTGTCCCGACGAAAAAGGTAGCTCACATGTGTGGGTGCACCTACCGGGGGGCAAAAGGAAAAGGGTAACCCACCGGTAACCCCAAGTCATTCGCCACTGCCCATTTTGTTCATGTGGCAACCTACAGATTTGGGCCTAGGGTGTCGAAGCCAGCAAGGGAAACAGGGAACCCCATGCATTCCCAAAAGAGGACACCCGTGGGAATCCACACATGGCCAAATGGAGGGGGGGCCCATTTCATGTAGCCCTCGCCAGGGGCAGATAATGGGGGATGCCTTCCTGCACTCCTCCCTAGGAGCAGATATCTGGTCCCAGGGAGGGCTGCATGACATGGCACCCACTCCATTGCGGCTGGGGGGGGCGGGGTCAATGCCCCATCCCATTAGAAAATTCCCAGACCCTTTGGGGTGCCCCACAGCCCCCCTAAAAAGCGTTCCACCATTTTCCATTTTTTTCTTGGTTTACGAAACTTGCCTTGGCGCAGAGGGGCACATTGGTGTGCCAATCTGGCCCCGGGGTGCCCAAACCTTACTGCCCCACCCACTGGGGGGCCTGTCCCATAATTTTTGGGGGCCCTCTCCCCCCTCCCCCCAAATGGGTGGCAGGGGTACCACATGCAGGTCTCCCTGGGCCTCCTACAAACGGCTGCGTGAGGTACACCCCCCCTCCATTTGGGGTGGGGGAGAGGGCCCCCAAAAATTGTGAGACAGGCCCCCCAGTGGATGGGACAGTAAGGTTTGGGCACCCCAGGGCTAGATTGGCACACCAATGTGCCCCTCTGCGCCAAGGCAAGTTTAGTAAACAAAGAAAATAATTAAAATGGCAGGCTGCCCTTTAGCGGTGGCAGAGGGGCCCCATACACCACCGGGTAATTTTCTATTGTGAAGGGGGGTGCACCTCTACACCCCCACCCCAAATGGAGGGGTGGCGCATCTCATGAAGCACTCCCCAGGGTCAGATAAATGGGGGGGCTGTCCTGCACTCCTCCCTGGGCTCAGGCGTCCCTTCCTGGGAGCAGATATCTGGTCCCCGGGAGGGCTGCATGACATGGCACCCACTCCATTGCGGGTGGGGGAGACGGGGTCACCACCCCATCCCATTAGAAAATTCCCCATCCCTTTGGGGTGCCCCACAGCCCCCCTAAAATGTGTTCCACCATTTTCCATTTTTTTCCTTCTTTACAAAACTTGCCTTGGCGCAGAGGGGCACATTGGTGTGCAAATCTGGCCCGGGGTGCCCAAACCTTACTGCCCCACCCACTGGGGGGCCTGTCCCACCATTTTTGGGGGCCCTCTCCCCCCTCACCCTAAATGGGTGGCGGGGGCACCTCATGCAGGCCTCCCTGGGCCTCCTACAAACGGCTGCGTGAGGTACACCCCCCCTCCATTCGGGGTGGAGGTGAGAGGGCCCCCAAAAATGGTGGGACAGGCCCCCCAGTGGGTGGGGCAGTAAAGTTTTGGCACCCCAGCGCCAGATTGGCACACCAATGTGCCCCTCTGCACCAAAGCAAGTTTCGTAAACAAAGAAAAAAATGAAAAATGGTACACTACACTTTAGGGTGGGCTGAGGGGCACCCTAAACCGCCAGGTAATTTTCTAATGTAATGGGGGTGTCCCTCTACCCCCCCACACCAAATACAGGGGGGGCATCTCATTCAGCCCTCCCTGGGGGCAGATAAGTGGGGGCCATCTCATGCAGCCCTCCCTGGGGTCAGATGCCCCTTCCTAAGAGCAGATATCTGCCCCCAGGGAGGGCTACAAGGGGTGCCCCCATTTCCCCTTGGGGTGAGGGGGAGATGGCCACCCCCCTTTTCTGTCAAATATATCCCTGGTGGCTAGTAGCCCCCCACTCCCACCCTAATTCCTTTTTTTTTATTTTTTTTTTTATTTTGCCCCCTTCCCTGGGAGCAGATGATCAGCCATCTGCCCCCAGGGTTGTACACATATGTGCCCCCATGCTTTGAGGGCCGGGGGGCGAGGGCTGCTTACTGTAAGCAGCCCCCACCTCCCCCCCCCGCATTCAAAGACATCCCTGGTGTCTAGTGTGCATTGCTGCCCGTGCATCAAGCGCCCTGCCCGGGCAGCAATGCTGTCAGACAGGGTGTCCTTGGAAAGTGAAGAATCTCCCCTTTCCAAGTACCAATTTCCGAAAAAATCCCTGGTGGCTAGGGCCCCCAAACCTCCTCCCCCCTTCTCATCACGTTTTTTTCCGTTTTTTATTATTATTTTTTTGCCCCCTTCCCTGGGGGCAGATGATCAGCCATCTGCCCCCAGGGTTGTACACATATGTGCCTCCATGCTTTGGGGGCCAGTGGGGGGCGAGGGATGCTTACTGTAAGCAGCCCCCGCCTCCTCCCATTCAAAGACATTCCTGTGTCTAGTGTGCATTGCTGCCCGTGCATCGAGCGCCCTGCGCCCGATCCGCGGACAGCAATGCTGTCACACAGGGTGTCCTTGGAAAGGGGAGAATCTCCCCTTTAGGAGGACACCATTTCTGAAAAAATCCCTGGTGGCTAGGGCCCCCAAACCCCTCCCCCCTTCCCATCACGTTTTTTTTCTTCATTTTTTATTATTTTTTTTTGCCCCTTCCCTGGGGGCAGATAATCAGCCATCTGCCCCCAGGGTTGTACACATATGTGCCCCCATGCTTTGGGGGCCAGGGGGGGCGAGGGCTGCTTACTGTAAGCAGCCACCACCTCCCCCCCATTCAAAGACATCCCTGTGTCTAGTGTGCATTGCTGCCCGCGCATTGAACACCCTGTGCCCGATCCGCGGGCATCAATGCTGTCACACAGGGTGTCCTTGGAAAGTGGAGAATCTCCCATTTCCAAGGACACCATTTCCAAAAAAATCCCTGGTGGCGAGGGCCCCAAAACCCCCCTTCCCATCACATTTTTTTAAAATAATTATTATTTATTTATTTTGTCCCCATCCCTGGGGGCAGATGATCAGCCATCTCCCCCCAGGGTTGTGCACATATGTGCCCCCATGCTTTAGGGGCCGGGGGGGAAGAGGGCTGCTTACTTGAAGTAGCCCCCCTCCCCCCAAAGTCACAAACGGAACCATGGTGGTCCAGTGGGTTGCTGGTCACGGATCAAGCGCTCTGCGCTGATCCGTGACCAGCAATGCCTCATATATGTGGTGTCCTTGGAAAGGGGAGAACCTCCCCTTTCCAGGGACACCACATTTTCCTCTATCCCTGGTGGCTTAGTGGGCCCCAGGGCCCCAAGCCCCCTCCCACCTCTCCCCTTCCCTCGATTTTTTATTTTTTCATTTTCACCACTGGGGGCAGTGATCATCTGCCCCCAGGGGTCTCCGACGCTGTAGCCCCATGCTTTGGGGCCACAGGGGGCAGGGGGCCGCTTACCTATTAAGCAGCCCCCCTCCCCTCGCGTCACAAATGGAACTGTATTGATCCGGTGACATTGCTGCCCACGGATCGTGCGCCCTGTGCCCGATCCGCGGGCAGCAATGCCACACAATGGGTATCGTTGTAAAGGGGAGAATCTCCCCTTTCCAACAATACCTGTCTCGATCTCCGGCTTGAAATACAGCCGGAGATCGAGGCAGAGAAAGGTGAACACTCACCTTCTGTTTTCACTGCAGCAGCCCGAAATGGCTGCTGCGATGAAAATTACTTTCACTTTCACGCCGACATGCTTTAAGCAAGCCGACGTGAAACCTCCCCCGCACATAGCCCGGGGGTTGGATTACAGTTTTGAGCGATCCCTGCTTTGCAGGGATCTCTCAAAACAAGGTGCCAAAACCAACGAGCCGGCTCGTCGGTGGCAACCTGGAGCGGTTTCCACTGACGAGCCAGCTCGTCAGTGACATTAAGGGGTTAAATAAACCTACTTTATGAACTGTAAAATGTTAACGTTTTCTTTTACAATCCAGTCTATTATTTCAAAATGTAAATTATTACGTTGTACGTCGCTGTATGTTTATTTACAGGTTGTGCGTCACGTCACGTACTTGTGCTTTTTGCAGGCTACCATGGAAAGGGAAGAGGGGCTATGTATGAAACAACCGCCTTCCCTTTCTATGGTGGCCATCTTGAAAAAGGATTTTGTTTTGTAATCCGACCCGCCAAAGCCGCGCCGGATTATAACCAGTAATCCTATTTTTTAGTAGCACACGTTACTGCTTTGCAAATCTACACTATTACTGGCAAAGATTATTGCGTCTATGTATTTTACTGAGAAATATGAAGTACATGGAGTATATGCAATTCTTTTTGTTTAAATTTATTTACACTGTGAAAGGTCGCTCTTAACGGAATATTTACTTTGTTTACGGGTAGCTTTATTTTTTGGTACGACAGGTAATAAGGCAAGTTGCGAACGGTAATGAGCAAAGAGGCAACAAACGGTAATATGGGCCGGTAGATGTACGGTGAAAAATGTTGTGCGTTTGTTATTTGTAAGGCACTGTTTCCCATGCTTCTTCATTACAGCAGTGCTGGTGTTTCTTGGGGAGGAGAGATGGCTTTAGCTGATGTAATTTTCAGATAAGTAGAACTTTTGCTAAAAATATAAAATGTGTAGTGCATTGGTAATCACTGCCTACCAATACGTGTTGGCGCTGTGTAAGGGAAATATTGAAGGTGGACGTTCGTACATCAATATAAAATCTATTTCCACACTGTCCACAAGGCATAGATCTTATTGTTAAGTGTGTACTGATTCTGGGACACGTCTCCGTGCTGTACGCCAGCATATTGTCATGTGACATTCTTCGCAAGGTGTATACTTTTTAGCAAAAGAACCTTGCTAAAGGGACGTTATGGTTACGTTGCCCTACTGAAACTCTGTGACATTCAGTAAAACATTTTTTTTAAATGACGTTATAGTTAAATTGACCTACTAAAAACCCGTAAAATTCACTCAAAAAATACTTTGTTAAGGGGACGTTATGGTTAAATTGCGCTACTAAAAACCGGTGAAATTCACTAAAAAAACTTTACAAACGTGACATTATGGTTTAAAGTAAAACCGAAAAATCCCTGAAATTCGCCAGTTATGGTAGGCTAAGCAACCATACCTGCCCGCCCCACTGTGCACTGCTAACACTAACACCCAGGACATGAAAGATGGCATCACAAATGTCATTGGGACATGAAAGATGGCATCACAAATGTCATTGATGACATCACTGATGATATCACATGTGTAGCCCCTTTGTTTTTGTTCACTGCTATATATATATATATATATATATATATATATATATATTCAGCAAAAAAAAACTTTTTTAAAGGGATGTTATGGTTCAAGGTAAAACCGAAAATCCCTTGACATTCGCTAGATATGGTAAACTAAGCAACCATAACTCGCGCCACCTACGTGCATTGCTAAGACTAACTCCAAGGACATCAAAGATGACATCACAAATGTCATTGATGACATCGCCTTTCTTACGTTTGAATTGGTAGGCAATTGGCACTGCAATTGGGCTAAAAGACTCCCCTTACAGCTCCAATTAACGAGCAAATCTGTGTCTGATTCCAAGAGAATTTAAGCATGTGAAACAAAGATCACTTTTAAATATCAGTTTATAGCCATGATGTCTCGGGGGGATAGCTTAGTGGCAACGTGCTCGCCTTGGAAGCAAGACGACACGGAACAAGACAGGTACGATCCCCGGGTCCGCGCTTAGAAACCACTGGGTATTAAGCGCGTTATAAATAACCTATCATATCATGATGTCCACCACCTTGACATGCAAAAAAAGTGGTTGCTCTTATGACATCACAGCAAGCTGGAAGTTTGTGGCAAACAATCGCCATACCATGCAACCTTTTCCCACCATTTTTATTAGAGTGGAGATCTTGTTTATTATGACGCAGCAGAAAAAGCGTATGCAAGATGTACACATAAGTAGTATAAATGCTTTTTGCGCTGCCCCATGTTTTCATTCATTTGCATGGCCGGAGAAGTGGCATGAAAAGGAATTGCTTTTTCCGCCCCTCCCATCTTCTCTGTCATACAAAGGCCAAGCATTTACACAAGCATGACATTTTCATGCTGGCGCAAACACTGTGGATTCTTATGGAATCTGCCTGCTTTTTACACCAGCTCTAAGCAGGCATGTTTCAATGGAATGCATAAATGGAATGTGACGTTTGCTCAGTGTTCACTACAAAGTCAGAAATATAAGGCGAAGAGGTGATTACGCCTACATTTACACGTTTGTTTTGCACTTCATAGTGCAAACGACAAAAAATGCATGCAGGGGACCTGTTTCACATAAGGGAAAGCGTAACAGGTCCCCTCGATTCAATTTACATTTTTTATGTAAAACGGCCCCCTGTATTTCTTATAGTGCAGAAAGCACAGTGCTTTAAAATAGGGGGTTGGTCCGGTTAACCATTAGTTTGCATTCTAGGTCCTGTAGTTTCCCATTCAAGCTGTGGAAATTAAAGGCACAATGATATTCTTTTGGCTTAACATAGTTCTATAAGTACTTACATTTTGTCAGGTTGCTTTACTGTGTATTTCTAAAGAAAACACTATAAGGCAGCATTGCTTTAGTCATTGAAAGCCAAAACATGAATATTTGTACCAAGTAGGTCTCCAAAAGTATGTGGTCAAGTGCCTAATTTGTAGAGGGGGTTAGAAAAAATTCTGGGTTCACTGCTTGAACATAGTTTGTAATCTCACTGTGAATTTACTGCAGAAAGTGGAATCCTTAGAAGTGACTAAGTGCACACTATTCGGAAAAAATGCTGCCTTTCAATGGGACAGATTTAATGATTTTAGGGACAAAATGGCTTCTCCTTGTGTTCCTTCGTTAGTGCCCCTCCGAGGCAGCCACTTAGAGTTCCATTATCGTTGGAGTGACACTCCCCCAGTTCCTGTAAGACTTAACTTGACAGGTATGCATATATTCTCACCTGCAAGTTACTGCATCAGAGATTATAGCATAGAAGACTGGCATTGATTCCCTGCCCAGCTGCTGCCAGTCACTGAAGTTGCCTGGGGCGTTCAGAGTGCTACCCCAAATGAAAATGAGTGAAACTCTTTGCTATGCTCGGTTATGGCATGTTATTGAGTCTTGCATAGCACACCTTCTCCCCTTTTCACGGTTTCTTGCTGCTTAAGGATCTGTACGTTCCGGTGCGAGAGGACTAACACAGGTCAAGGATGCTTCCATCCAGTATAAAGCTCCTGAAAATGTGAGGGTAACCTATTTTTTTACACACTAAAAAGTATTAGGATAGCATGCCCATTGCGCGAAAGATGCATTGGGATCAGTGGTGTAGCATAAAATGTGGGGGTCCCACTGTGAGCCTTGCTGAGGGCCCCGAGATCCCCAGCAACAAACCACGAGTCGCACCACGCTCTGGGCTGGCCCAGACTACCACCCCAACCACCAAATCAGCTCCTCAGCCCAGAATTACCTTCCCGTACCACTTCCTCGTCCCAGTACTTACCTATGAGGCATCTTGCCTCATAGGTAAGTACTGGGGTGAGGAAGAGTGGGATTAGGAGTAATGATGATTACAGGTAACTGAGCCAGGCATTACATCCTTCTACCGCATCCCAGTACTTGTGTATGAGGCAATGTACCTCATACACAATTACTGGGATGAGGAAGAGTAAGGCTAGGAGTAATGAAGATTACAAATAAGTAAACCAGGCATTAAACACAAGGACACACCATTACCTCCACGTTCCTCTTCCTTGTCCCAGTACTTACCTATGAGACAGCTTGCCTCATAGGTAAGTACTGGGACAAGGAAGGAAGAGCGGGGTTAGGAGTAATGATGAGTACAGGTAACTAAGCCAGGCATTTCATCCACGTCTCCCTACCTCATCTCAGTGCTTGTGTATGAGGCAATATGCTTCATACACAAGTACTGTGACGAGGAAGAGTCGGACTAGAAGTAATGGAGATTACCAGTAATTAATCAGAGCATTCACCACAGACTCACACACACACACACACACCCCCAGTCACCCATACATTTATATGGGCATCATTTCACCATACACTCACACACGCACACCCAGGCAGCCATCCATACATCATGCACTCACTCACTCACACACATTACAATATATACATATATGCAATTACATGAAAGCACACACATGTACACACAATAAATGTTCTTACCTTTGAATACATTGATCCAAGACAGGGAACGAGACCTCCAGCTCCATGCAGCAGGAATGCTCGTTCCCTTTATGGAGATGGAGGCCTCCATGCCACAGTGTGCAGGGGAGCCCTGTGAGTGCAAAAAGAAATTGTTTCTCTTTGAAGTCATTCTGCCTTCATAAAGAATGTAATTCCATTACCGTAACGGAAATAATTGCTTTATGAAGTCAGAGTGGCTTCAAAAAGAAACTATTTCTTTCTGAAGTCTGAGGGGGTCTGCCAGCCTGCACATATGGCAGCGCACTGCGGGGGCTGTGGGGACCTCTGCTACACCACCGATTGGGATACCTGTTTATTGCACTCAGCCTTGATCTCGCACATAGAAGATCCATGATGTTGACCTGTCTTTGCTCTCTGTAGATCTATGGGGATTGGTGCTAAAATGCCCTCAGAAGACACTTGATATTGGAATCATAAGATTCAGGAGGATAGCCTGTCTATTGCTCCCAGAGATAACACGGCCATTATACAGATGATCCTTATCACACAGCTACTTCTATGCAAGCCTCAAGGTACATATGCATGCACCAATTCCGTGGACATCTGCCGCAGGCACGGCTACCCACCAACATGCACCAGGATGCAGAGACGGCCAACGACAAAAAGGTAGTCTAGCTAGATACATAATGTTACACCAGATTTAAGCATGGTGCATAACGCCTCTGTCATCAGAATGCTAGCCGGACCCATGACGATTCTCTTGCCACAGCACATATTTCTCTCCAGTCAGCACCCATCCACGCTCCTGACCTCATTGGTAGCTTAATGGAGCTAGGTCAGCCCACCTAATTCCTTATCTTGGCCAAATCCACACACGCATTCTAAGCCTTCAGACAATTCCCCCATACCTGGGACTTCGGTCTCCCGATGGCGTTCCCACCACAAGCCCGTTGAGGCCATAGTAATGGGATCAAGGCGCTATATAAATGAGTACTACTACTTCTACTACTACTACAGTTGCAATGTTGATGTGTGCAGATCTGAAAAGGTAAGGCTGTCTGTAGCGTGCAAAATGTATTTATTTTGTGATTTGTCTAGAGCACTGGCTAATTTGCACCCCAGATCGCTAGCATAAACTGTGTGGTTGACTAGGGTGTCTGCAAGAGTGGTGTTTTAGGAGTGTAGAATTGTGTTGGCGTATCTGTTGTGGGTTAGTCTGGTGTTTATGGAAATTTAGTGTAGACATTTTTCTTTTGTTGGTGTACATTCCATTGTGTAACTCAGGGGTGTTGCTAGGTCTGGAAAAGACCGGGGGCTACGCTAATGTCGGAACTGTCGGGACTGGGGGCTAGCTAGCTTTTTGGTTGTAGCTCCTGAGATTATATCTGGGGCTACAACCAAAAGACCAGGGGCTATAGCCCCCTATCCCCCCCACCCCCCAGCAATGGCTCTGGTGTAATTTATGGTGTTTTGCTGCTGGAGTTGTGTGTTGAGATGTGGTGTTAGGCTAGGGGAGGCTATGTCAGATGGCACTATGCCATGACAAAAATTGAGGGCCCACAGTATCTAGTCAGTTTCCTGGGACCCCCTTTTGACTGCCCGCTGACACCTCAAAGACACTGAACTGCAGCGCCACTCAGGCTTACATGTGACTATGGTACAATGCAACTGGACATGCATCATGAGCCACCAAGTGACACATCCAACCATGGCCACAACACAAACGCAGCAATACCATGCTGGTAGATACCATCCAAATGGGCATTTTGTCTTTAAATCCTTTCGTGGTTTTGGGGCATTGCCACTGGCCCAAAGGCATTAAATTGCATTATTGTTTGCTCCCAAAAATATTAATTTAGCCCTTCGCAAATGGGGCACCACGCAAATAAATTCACAAAGTCTCTGAAGGAAGCCCCTCCTCTACCATTTGATGCATCACCCCCATCCAGTGATGCCACGCCCAACCTACTCCCACCAAAGTGTTGGTCTAGTACCACCAGAATATACCAGTTAGTTAACGCTGGGTTAGGACATATAGACACAGTGCAGGACCCAGTGCCGGCCTTAGTGGCGGCAGTGCCCCAGGCAGAAAAGAACAATTTGGTGCCCGCCCCCTCCCCACACCCCTGGTCCTTTGGGCTGGGGGTTGGAGGCGCCAAATGTTTTTCGGTGGTGGGAGAAGGCGGCCTTTTAAAATTAAATCTGCTTGCGGGAGCGGGCACATTTAACAACAATAGGGTGCTGCAGCACCCTGTTAACATGATTATCTCCCCACTCCTGTGCCGGAGCAGGGAGTTAATCACTGGAATGGGGTGCTCCCGCATCGCAGTGGGCAGGTAATTATCTCAATAGGGTGCCAGCACCCTTTTGTTGTTAAATGTGCCCACTGCCGCGAGAGCATTTAATTTCAAAAGGACACTTCTCCTACCACGCCAGCTCGGGTTAGCCCTTGAAAGGCTCCCTGGAGCTGGCGCCCTGGGGGGCTAATTGCACGCTGGGGGGCTATGGCGCCCAGGGCGGTGGCCCAGGGCGCCCTGCCCTAAGGCTGGCCCTGGCAGGACCCGAGTTCAAACTCTGCTAGAGAGAGCTCGGCAAGATAGTATATTATGGTTTATTTTATATGCCCTTGTGAGGATCATTCCGTAGCGACTCAGGCTGACACACCAATGTCTCGCTGGGGGCCCAGGAGAAGAGCGCCCTCTGACAAGGCACGGTACACGTGAGCGTATGTAGCAACAGGCAGCACCACCCGTGTGTAGGAGCACCTCTCAGCCTCCACCTAGCCTCATGCAGAGACAACATCCCCTGTGTCTAATGGCTGAGCTGGATGTGGTCACTCTGCACACAGATAACTGCAATCAACAAAGTAAAAGGGCTTCTGTCCATCTCGGTGGACAGAAGTCCTTTTAGGATTCATGTTAGTAATGTGTGGAAACACAGTAACACACCTCGATGTCAAACAGTATGAGAAGAAAACAAGCCCTTTAAACCAGCATTCAGCAAATCTCTCCCCGAAATAAACAGCTCAGAAATGGCCACTGCTTGTAACAGAGCTCTCAGCGAGATGCCCTGTTTATGCCAGGTGGAGCAGCAGCTGACAGGCACTGGGCTCCCACCCCATTCTGATTCTTCATGAGCAATAGCAGCGAGCAAAGTGTTGCAGGGTGAAATGAAAGGTCTGACACTCAGGTAAGGGAAGGGAAATTCTTTACTAAGGTCCAATGACAAGGTATTTACATCAGGTAAGTCCAGGGGGTAAATTAGTAAGAAGGTACACAGGAGACATCCACAGCATCCTCTCTCACAGGCTGCTTCATTCCAACTGACCTTCATGGAGCTTACAGGGGCACTCACACCACAACATTCCACAGGCATAACATTCCACCAGCCATTCTCTCAGGCAAGCATTCATGCAGGACCAAAGCAGGGAACACAAGGCACAACACAAAGATCACTGTAACTAGATCTAGGCAAATACTATGAACCTTTGTGCAAATGGCTGATGACCATGATGCCATCTTACAGTTCCCCTCATCTATGGCTGCATGATCCTTAATGGCACCTGGGACCACCATCGAAATAGAAGATATGATTTGCAGAGAGCCAGTCGCTATTTCCATGGCAGCCATCTTATTTTTAGTTGTGTACTGTTTAGTAACAAAACACAGATCACGAGCTCACCACTGCCTCTTCTGTCACACAAAAAGGTTGTCCTCAAGACCTCGGGATATAGAGCCCTCGCTGAAGGTCTGTACCTGCCCCCAACAGCCCATAGCTCTCGGTAATGGCGCTTGCTCCACCCAAGGACATTAACTCAGGCTTGCGGGCCTTTGCTGGCGGGTGCAGCCTGCCAGCTTGGGCTTTTTGTACAGAGCAGAATGGCCATCGTACGGAATGGCCTGCATGAATGACCAGAATGCTAATAGGCTCTTGCACACAGCTCTGAGCCATGTCAAGTAATCATGTTCCACCAGCCAATGGGAATCTCAGACTGACAGCTGCGCATTGTCAGAATGCAGCAAATCGATTGTCTGACAGCTGTTCACTAACTACCTGGGTGAATTATAAAAATCTGAAATGAGCCCCAACTGTCACTCTTCTATCACAGATAAAACCTGAAGAGAGTTAACAAAAAAACACCACTCTGACAAGCACGTGGCCGATAGCAGATGACGTCTCTGATATAGAACATGAGGAAATCGCTGCTCAACATTTTTGGGGCTTCACCAAGGAATGAAAGGGTACATATCCTCATTCCAGCTGAATGAGAGACCAGCAGTCTTGCTAATTTACTTATCAGAGGCAGAGGGATTTCAGAGCTATCTGTTTCTCCGCCTCCCACGCCCCAGTTCTCTGCTGCAGGTCTAGCTGGAGGTACCTCCAGGGATGCCCCAAACATACTTTTTAAAACCGCCTTTCAACAGTGAGAAAGAAGAAACCCTTTCCACGTCCCCTTTTCCGGCACTGTAGATTGCAGCTGCCATGTTTTCTGCTCTGGGTTAGACTCAATGGAACCCTCCATTTTTAGTTTGGGCTATTAGGTGTTGCTTGCGAAACCTATAAGCCGAAAGTATTGCCTTAGAGTACAGATAGGGAGGCATGGCATATGTGGAAGTACACACAGCCTGTAGGTGTGGTTCGGTTATGTGCCCACCCAGTTTCTGCCCTAGTCTGCCCAAAACACCTCCTCATGGGAACTCTTTTAGCTTGCTTCAATCAAGCCTTATGCAGTGTCTTTGTCTCCTGTGCTCATGCCTGGGTGTTTAGTGGAATGGTATCTACTTTAATAGACAGAAAGCCTTACCATCAAACTTTGCACTCAAAGCGCCTGCCAGTGTTTTTTCAAGGCAGTCTTCTGAGAGTTAAAGACTTAATTGGAGTTGTAAACCCGCTACTGGTGTCATAAATATGCCTTATCAGGTCTGCCTTCAGCCACTCAATTTATAAGCACTCTGCGTGTCCTTCACTGAAGTCCTGTTAAAAACAAGCATTGGCATAGCCAACAGTTTTGGCTTCTGTGTACGCATTAGGCATTTCCCAGGCACTGCTATTAGATGCCCAGGTACTCGCACCATTTCGAACCTGTTACGATCAATTGCCAGTTAATACCACTATCGCCTTTTCCATGCCTACGCAAAAGCCCAAACTGTTAGCATTGCCAATGCTTGTTACGGGTGTATTAATACACCAAAAAGTGAACTGTCTCTAGGAGCTAAAGTAATAGTTGTCTCCATTATCAGATGGGTGGCAGTCATTGCATGGAGCACTGATGGGCGAAAGATTGGGGTTTCTGAACTGTGCCCTGCAGATTGCACAGCGAAGGTCTCAGCATGGGGTGCTTCACTGACTGAGCTATTCCTTTTTTTGGCTACTTAGTCATCTATACCAAGCGTTGAGCTTGTTGCTGAGCTGATTAACCCTTTCCCTGTCCTCAAGACTTATATAAAGGTCTAGCTCCCACTGGAAATCATTGAAGTATCGGCAGTGAAAAGGTTAACCTGGAGGGCTTCACTATCTCAGAGAGGCCGGGGTTCTTATACTGTATGGCTCCTGTAATCTAGTGCCATTAACAGGGCGACAGGATGTCGCTCAGACCCAGGTACAAAGGTCCGGCAGTTAGTTTTATGAGTATTGACAATGTTATCTGGAGTATGCGTCACGTGATACCTCAGATAAAGAGCTGCGCAAAGGTTCCGGCAGATATGCCACGCTCCCGGATAGCTATTGATTTGGGCGGGAATTAGTCCAGGCGTGGTTAATAACTACCTAGGAGTTACCACCACCGTCAACAGGGCTGGAACCGGCCTATTGGGAACTCTGGAGGTTTCCCGGTAGGCCTTGCCACTCTGGGCCTCTTTTGTGTTGCATTTCCACATTTTCCCACGGGAAAAGGGTTGGGCTTGGTGAAAATGTGTAATATGGGGCCACTTTGAAAATTATTTCCAGGGCCTCTTTTGGTTCCCAGTCCACCTCTGACCGTCAAAACTATAGCCATTGTGAGCCAGACCCTTTCAGGTTTGAGTTGAATCACAAAACACTTCCAAAATGGGCACTTCTTTTGTCTTTCTAGGCGGTAGGGGGGAAACCGTACTTTTTTGTTTAATAAACAGAAATTAAATATATATTTTTTAGTGTTAATTTGGTTGCTTGTCAAATTTACTTCCAGGTATGTTGCTCTCTGAATCTTTTGAAATGTGTTTTTATTCATTCAATTCTTACCGTAATTACACACTTTTTATTTATTGACAATATTAAGTGGGTGGTGAAATCCATTAGGTTTTGAACTCCGACAGCTCCTTCATTGGGTGACGTTTACAGAATTAAACGAGCAGCAACAGGACACAGTACTGGACATTCCATTCACATAGAAAAAAAAGCGGGAAATTTTTCACTTTAAACCCCATTGGCTGCAGGGAGAGTAAATATGCAATGCAGGTCTTGGCCACCCACCTATTCCACAAAGCAACACGTTAGGGATTATAACAGATGCACAACAACTGCGAACATTAAAAAACAGGTTGCATTTCTTGCAGTGCTGGGAAATTACATGTCAAGCAGGGACAAGTTGCTCATATTACCGCGTTGCACACAGCGCGCTTGCAAAATTAAGTGCAAGCATTCTTAAAGTGGGAGGCAGTATATTTGAAATCTTCCTGGCATTCACGTCACACAAAGTCTAATGATGTTTACGGTCAGACTTAAAATTCAGTTGCTGCGGCCAGCTCCCCTCCCAGCTTTTCTAATTGTGCCTGCATTTCCCTGGCTGCCACACACGTGTAAATCAGCTCCAGTAATTACATTGCCCAATTAAGTTTAAGAATGGTAATTTGCATCACTGTTTACACTAAACCTTAAGTCAGAGACAAGTGCCCATGATTAGCAGCCTCTATGCAATATGTAGTGTACTGTTACATATAACCAATCAAAAAAATATATTACCAATGTTTTAAAGGTGTAGTGCCCAATGTTATCTCACTATGCCCCAGGACTGAGAATGATATGATAGGTTATTTATAACGCGCTTAATACCCAGAGGTTTCGAAGCGCGGATCCGGGGGAACAAACCTGTGTTGCTCCGTGCTGTCTTGCTTCCAAGGTGAGCACGTTGCCCATGAGCTATCCTCCCGAGAATGGATGTGAATCATGTGGTGTTAGACACCCACGACTGCCATTGTTGGTGTTGTATGTCCTCACCGATTCCAGTAGGAGTTCTGAACCATAGTGCCCCACCCACAGCGGTTGGGTGTACTGGCAGGCATGTCACCTGGCGCTGTTGGTGTGGTTGCCTCGATGGAGCCAGGGTCAGTGTTGGCCATAGTGCATCATAAATTCTATATCTAGGGTCAGAATTTTGCATTTGAGGTTGAGCGCCTTCAGGCAATCAAGCTCCCACATTCTTTTGTGGGTGGCTTTCGAGAGCCCACCTTTCAACACCATCACTGACAGGCATGTGCCATACTGTGTAAAATGTTGACACACTGGCATTTCTGTTTTGTAGTTCAAGATGTTGGGTCTGTGAAGATTCCTTCTTTGATGTAGTGCCTGGCAAGTCTCACCTACGTATTTTCCTAGTGGAAATTTCTTACATTGAATGAACTACACAACAATGGAGGATTTGCAATTGTATCCCTTGTATACGTACTGTTTGGTGTGTTGGCAGGTTTGTTTTGCGTCCCCTAACATTGCATTGGTAGATTCCAGGTCTTCTTTGTTCTTGATCTGATGAAAACACGCTTCTGGTCAGAGATTGTGCTAGAATTTCTGGATGCTTGAATACAATTAGGGGATTTTCCTTGAAAATGTATCTCAGATCATTATTCCTGCTGAATGTTAGTTTTCAGTCATTAACAATTCTATTCAGCTGTTAGTGCTGGATGATATCTAAACACCAAGGGTATTTGGTGTGTATTTCCACCGCCTCTGTATTGTGGCAGGGTGTCTCTGGGTATTTTCAATGCATGACCAAATTCCCTTTCGATTTGTCTGGCTGAGTGATGCTTTTTCAGGAAAGATGTACCGAGTGTGGCAAGCTGATTGTGCCTTGTCTTCCTGTTGGTACCGAGTGTGGCAAGCTGATTGTGCCTTGTCTTCCTGTTGGTACCGAGTGTGGCAAGCTGATTGTGCCTTGTCTTCCTGTTGGTACCGAGTGTGGCAAGCTGATTGTGCCTTGTCTTCCTGTTGGTACCGAGTGTGGCAAGCTGATTGTGCCTTGTCTTCCTGTTGGTACCGAGTGTGGCAAGCTGATTGTGCCTTGTCTTCCTGTTGGTACCGAGTGTGGCAAGCTGATTGTGCCTTGTCTTCCTGTTGGTACCGAGTGTGGCAAGCTGATTGTGCCTTGTCTTCCTGTTGGATCATATATGTCATTATCAAATGGCCTGGCTGTAGATAATAGATTATTTTGTCTGGGCTGGATGGAAACTTTTCCTGCACAAGTGTTTGTTTCTGTCTGTGGGTTTCTAAGATACAGTTATTTCTAGGTGGCCATGTCTTCCAACGAAATAGTGGTAGCCGTAAAGAGTGCGCTCTTATTGGAGTATTTTCTGGTGAATTGAATGTACTGGTGGGAGCAATTTAGTGAACCATAGAATGTTCTATAGAGAATCTACACCTTCTGTATAAATCAAGAAAATGTCATCAATATACCGTAGATACGTTAGTGGCTTCTGGGATTGTTGAATGGACTCTTGCTGGAGGTCTGTCATGAAACTTTTGCATACTGAGGTGCCATTTCCGAGCCCATGGCCATTTGGGTCTTTTGTAGGAGCTTTCTTCCATTGAAGCAAACATTCCATAAAGTAGTTTCCGAAAGGTTGAACGGTATGACACTGTCTAGAACTTGTGCAATGTCTTCATGATCTATATCAGGCAACCCATCTGCCTGCATGACAATAAAATAGTTCTGGCAAAGCAGAGTTTTGTGTGAACTTTGTTCAGTTTTCTTCTGACATGACAGAAACCACTGAGGCTCCTTTCAGATTCTCTTTGAATCTATCTGCTACTAATTAACCATCTATCGGCCAATCAGCTTGCAGCATTGAGGTATTGCTCAGTTCTCTGGTTTACAGTATTACATCACAAATCTGATAGATTGGGCAATAATTTGGCCAAAACACTTGTTCAGAGAGATTGGGGATTATACTTGCGAGAGAAGCCTACAGGATCACTTAAGACCCTTCCTGTCCTTTGTGTCAGCTTTCCAAATAAGAGACCTAAATTCTAATCCTGCCTTCAGTGTACAAATCACTTTCCTTCGACAACTGAGCGTGCAAACAAAAAGGGTAAATGCAGTTATAAAGCTTTCTGTTAAAAAGAAGGAGATGCCTACATTATACCTCTACTTTCCTTGACCAACTAAGCAAAGCAAGATGTGAAAACTGAAAGTACTTTATCAACAGGGACACAATTGATTGATTGGTTATTTATAACACCTTTAATACTAAGCGCAGACCGGGGATTGAACCTGTGTTGCTCTATGTTGTCTTGCTTCCAAGGCGAGCGTGTTGCCCCCGAGCTATCCTCCCAAGACACTGGGTAGGTAGCATCATGGTTTAGGAAAGGGGGACGCTTCGCTGTCTTTTAGTGACATGATTATGATAAGCATAATAGTTTTATGGTACTTTTACGAGGATTGTGTTGTGATAGATATTGTAAAGTGTAATGTGTTTTATTAACTATTATTAATGTACTCATGGACCTAGTACACTGGTCATCCTCATCCGCTAAACCAGAGGTATCTGGTCTGAGGTCACCACAATTTGCTTTACCAGGGGTCAGGTGAATCCTTGATCATGCAGCCCCTGACTGGTCCTTTCACTCAGGCACATGGGTATCATGTAACCCCTCAAGTGCCCAGTGCTGTTGCTGTACTCAGTAGAGGGCTGGGGAATTTTACAGAGTGTTCTCACCCTCTGAGTGCTGATCTAGATCTAGCCATGTTGCCCAGCTTTGTAGGTGGATGAACGATGGTCTGGAGGGTTGCCCAGAGCAAGGCCAGAGGTTAAGATTATTTCTAAACCTTTCAGCTAGCACCTCCTTTCCTTTGTTATAGTCACCGCAAGAGGGACGTGTATGCCCAGATGTGGGCCCTGTGCATGCTGGGCCTAGAGTCCCAAGATACTCCTCACTGATGATGCCGAAACATGTCTGGGGATGCAAATGCTGTCGTGTAGAAGGGATGTGACCAAGCACATTGGGCTGGACGGCGACTTTTTGGATGGGGCCATGTCCCATTCGCATATTGTCTTTCTGCTTTTGTAATGGCTTGGCAGGCTGTTAAGATGGATTTCGGACTCTGACCTGGTGGGCAGAAGTTTAGGGGGCCACTCTAGTTTAGTGGAAGAGGGGAGCCTTTGGACAAACCAGAACAATCTACGGTAGCTTGGCAGGCGGTCAAGACTAAGTCTCAGGAGGGGTGAGAGTGAGCGGAAGCCCAAAATGAGCACACTCACTAAACCTCCACAGATTACTCTTAGGAAGATGTATATCAAAAATACATTTATTATAGGCCTGTATAACAAAAACACAATTAAAACACAGTTATCAAGAAAACAATGACCACACACGCTTATTCACTATGTAACATATATACAATAATGCGATGAGCCTAAGGCTCATGATGGGAGAGAAAATAACCACAACCTGTAACAGAAAGGGGGTAGTTCGGCACATATATCAGTTTAGACAGTCCTTCATCAGCAATCCCTAATTTATATAGTCCAGCCCTACGAAGTGAGGAGCCTAGCACTCAAAGTACAGTTATTCGTTAACAACGCGCAGTTGTACATAAAGCAAAAAGCGGGTACTCTTCAGGAGCTGTAGCTGCTCAGAAAGGGGCTTTATGCGATGAAGAATAAGTTCCTATTCCTAGAAGAGGGTCTACTCTTGCAGATAGAGCAACGTTCATAGTTTGGGAAAAGCTAGGGAGCGTAGGCTATCCCAGCCAAGGTGAGGATCTTTTGAGGGATTCTTGTGTGTAAAAAGGGATGGATGTGCCAGGGGGCCACCGTAAAGCTATGAAAGTACTCACCAACCCTCACCACAGTCTGAACCAAACTTTGGCAGTCTAGCCCACTTCACTCGTAAATGTTAACCCTGCAGTTTAAGGACGCTCCGGCACTCAGCAGCTGCGGGACGAGACGATCATCCATGATGGGACAGTAGCTGTCAAATGAAAGAAAAGGATAGTTGCAGTGCAGTACATCATAGGGCATGGTAGGCAAGAACTGCAGGCACTTTCAGCGATGGTCCCCACATCGGGGTGACGCAAGAACCGTAAATGCTCGCGGCGTGGCACACTCTCATAAATCGCGTCCCAGAGGAGCTAGGACAACGAGTTTTAGCAGGAGAGGGCCCATGACCCCAAGCTAGCGATTCCCCATGTCTCAAGTCTCAACTTTGGGCGGGGGTGTTCCTGTGCGATACCCTGGGTTTGAGCTGGTCAGTTCACTGGATGGCCCAGGAACACTTCCGAAGAGGTTCTTTGCAAGGGTAAGCAAGTGATGCAGAGAGTAGTTGTTACCAATACTCCAAAGAAGCAAAGCGCACTTGCAGGCCTTCTTGGTTCGATGAAGAACAGGGGTCCGATGGGACAACAGCAGGGTCAGGGTGCCAAACCTGCCAAGCACATCACCGGCTGTTCCTCGAGTCTGCTTTCTTGTTAAGGATACTTGGCTCCTTATGAGGTTCGGTGTGAACCTCAGTAGATCGACATGGAATGGATGCAGAGCCCCTACTCTTATCCAAGATTCAATGTGCACTCAAATCTCAAATAGCCAATGGAAGATCTGCTCTCTTGCATGCCTGCCAGGTGTGGGTCAATCATGACCGACAGTGGTTCCAGTCATTCATGACTACCATATATACTAGCACCAGTAGTGTGGACTGGGGCCAGACAGTCCCAACCCTCTTCCTGGGCACAAGCACACGTGACATGCAGGAACCCTCGGAAAATGCGGTTTTGCGGGAGGCTGCATGCCCAAATAAGACATACCCGGGTCTCTTGACCTGGGGGAAGACAAAGGGACAAAATGGCTTAAAAGACAGAGCAAAGGACTTCATGGGCCGGCCATTTTCTCCACTAGCCACAGTCTTGGGCCAAACGCAGTTCGCAGTATGGTCCATAAAAACGAAGTAAAAATACTTTAAAAGTAAACTGCTGCCACAAGTTCATCCTAAGCACACTTGTACAAACACCAAAAAATCCTTAGAGGGTGACTAGGGCCATAAAGCAAAAGGACCCCTATGTGCGGTACTGGAAGGTACTTGGTACATAGATAAAAAAGTACCAAGAAATGGCAACATAGTCGTAGACTAAGGGAAGCATAGTCTCCTAGTACTGACAGCCTGAAGGACATGTCAGTTTCCCAATAACAAATGAGCGAAAGCCCAGGAGGAGTGCAGCTGAAGGCTGTGCTCCACTGGAAAAAGTCAGGTTAGGTAAACCGAACAAAAGCAAAAAGTTTGGGGCGTTCACAAATGGAGGGAACATTGCACCTAAGGGAAATCTTTCCTAACGCAGGCAAAAAATGATGATCTGGCGTGTTGCTCACCTCTTTTGCATTGTTATAGTCACCCAAAGTGGGAGGGGTATGCCCAGACGTGGGTCCTTGCCTTTTGGTCCTAGACACCCAAGCTCCTCCTCACTGATGATACTGAAACATGTCTGGGGATGCTTGTGGTCTTGTGCAGAAGGGATGTCACACAGCAGTTCAGGCTGGACTTCCCCTTTTTGGGCTGAACCAAACCTGATTTGCATATTGTCTTTCCCCTTTCCCTTTTGTAATGGCTTGAACGAAGGTCTGCCCAGAGCAGTGCCATAGTTTAAGATTAATTCCAAACCTTACAGCTATCACCGCTTTTGCTTTGTTATAGCCCTCCAGGTTGCCAATGTATCCTGTTTTGTTGCATTCAAAGTAAGCCTCTTGCCACAAGGATTGTCTGTGCTTATCCCCCACCCTGTGGTTGCGATCAGGTGGATGTGGAGGTGGGCTATCACTTGAATCAGTGAAGGGATGCAGCAACCCAGGCATCAATGGTTCCCTGGGATTTACTCCCACAGATTCCCTAGCAAGTCTGTTGGCTCTGTGCAGCCCCCACTGATCACCCCAATTTAGGGCACTGTCGGTTGCAAACCCATATCCGCCTATCTTCATTACGCCTTCACAGGGCCTGCTTAAACTCATCCATATCCTTCAATCCCCTAAATGTCCCCTACCTCTCACCCCATCCCTTTGTTCCACATGTGTATGTACCACCTCTGGGTAGAATCCAGATTTTCAAAAGTAGTAACTGCCATTCTTTTGTGCTTTGAAAGCGACAGAAGTGTTTCCATAGCACAGCCGCAGTGCAGCTCAGAGAATAATGTAGTTTGGGTATGTTTGTGTGGCTCCTGGTGAAAATCTGTTCTTTGTCCTCATGATCCAAAAACAAACAGGGATCTTATTTGGGCAAAAGCGAACACCTACAAGGTGTACTGGCCCTGCTGTTAAGTATTCAGTACTTTTTATCACACAGGAACAGTCATAGAGCGTCTTTCTTATTTTTACGTATCAGGAGTGATTGAAAGGTGGACCTTTCGTGTGTATGCTAGCACTATCCCTAAGAGGAAGCACACCCTATCCCTATAGGGTGGTGCTGTCCCTAGGTCAGAGCTGGTGCGCTGCCCATCTAAAAGGAAAGAGCACAGAGGCCTATCCCTGCCTCGACAATGTGTAGTATTCCAGCAGAGTTACAAAAACACAAACGTTGAACCAGATCTATTTTTTGCATGGACATTTCAAGTGCCGTTTTCCTTTATTCACCTCCAAAGAAGTGTGTACAGTCAGGATAGATCAGTTGGTATACTATGGTTCAACAAAACAACAAAAAAAAGCTCACGACAAGCTAAACAATGTTTTCCAGATCTGACTTATCAGATCAGTTTTTTGGGGACTAGTTACTGGTAATGTCCCAATACTGCATGGGTTCTGTGTTCAGTTTATTGTAGCCAGATACATCTGGGGAGGATGATCAGTTTGATGTCGGTATTCCCGACAAGTAGATGTTAAATAACTTATGCTGTATCCCCAATTCCCTTCTGGGATATCATACTGTGGGGTGGTCGACCGTTTTCGATGACATAATGGGTGTCGTCATCTTCTTAAGGACCTGTATTTATATTGCGTATTAGCGATCGCATTGTCCTTCAGATAAGGTGGGGCCGTCCATTCCCGACCTAGGGAAAAGTTAGAGAAACAATTGCTCACCTGGGTGTGCTAAGCAAAGGTTTTGACTGCATATCAATGTTAACAATCATACAGATCTAGTGACAGCTTGGTCAATCCTGGGTGGACCCCTCCCTCCCATCTGGTGCCTCATCTATCTCCCTAGTGGCCTCAAGGGCCACCCGCTATGCAATTGCTTCAGGTAAGTAGTAAGACAGTCAGTTCACATCTTGACCTCAAATCCCTGTTCGTGTTCCTCCGTGTAGATTAGAGGGGACTTTCTTTTTTCATGTTCATGCCGTCTCCCTGTTGTTACTTGGATACAGGTAGTGGCTAGAACCAAACGTGGGGAGAGGTGTGTGATTAGAACGAGCTTGCTGTATACAGTCCTGTTTTTTGAGTAAAACAAGCAATCTATTAAAGAAACACAGCTTTGTTCCAACAGTCTGTCCATAATATGCCTCAAGCGCTAGTGACCAATGTTAGCCATTCTAATCTAAATTATACATGCCCACCAATGACGCATGTTTTTGGCATGCGTTTTATTGTGCTCACCAGGGCTGTTTTTTTGGCTCAAGCTGGGAGCCTATTCTCGCCTGTGCAGGCAAATGGCCATGTTACATAGCCGGTTTGAATGCACGCCTACTTGTGTTTAGACATCTGGTTAAAGAGTTGTCCCTTCTGTGCACTTGTTTGCAATACAAATCCGTGCAGTCACATGGATGTGTGGCAGAAATCTTTCACTGTGGCGAAAATGCATTCCAGTTCCTTTATAGATTACGCTTGGGTGATGTACGAGAAAGTGATCTTGCATCATCCCATGCAGGCATTCAGGATCGCGCCGGACATTTGCAAACAGATCGCAGTGTTCTCATAACACGACATGATTGTATTCTTAGCAGCGATGGCGGCTTGGTTATTTGTATTTGTATTTTATTGAATTTATATAGCACTTTAATCCGTGCGTCACTCTTTCTCAACTCTCATGGTGGACTTCCTTTGCATCTTGTACTGGTGGCCCTGAATCATGCTGTTCCCATCTTCATCTTGTATCCTGGCTTGCAACATTATGTGTTACTACTGACTTCTGCAATTGTATTCGCTCTCCATGCTTGCTTCTCCACTCTTGTTGACTGCTTAATCTCTTTTCTCTCCTCCTTTCCCTTCTCCCTTTTCCTATCTCCTCCCCTTTCTTTCTTCTATGCACTAACTCTATCAGTATTGTCCCTGGACCTAATATGATAGCAACCTCGTCTGTTTCCTCCACTCTCCCATTACTGTTTTTTCCTCCCCACCACCCCTCCAGCACTATCTGAAATGTCGGCAGGCCTAATATGATAGTCGCTTGTTTTGTTCCTCCCCTCCCTTTGTGCACCCCTCTCCCTCACCTTTTGTTTTTCTCCGGCTCTACCAGAAATGTCGTCAGGCCTAGTACAGTAGTCACCTGTCTGTTTCCATTTCCTTCCCACTCTCCCCCTCCCTTCCTTATCTATGTCTTAGCTCTTGCACTATCTGAAATGTCGTCAGGCCGAGTACGATAGTTAATTTCACATCCTTACTGTTCATGGTCTGTAAGAATGTGGTTGTATTTTCCCTTGTTCCCTCCCTTGCCTTGAAGCGCTTTGAAACACATTGTGTATAGGCGCTATATAAATAAACGATCATATCATATCATAATCCAAAGTGCTGTACATAAGAACTAGAAGAAATACAACAAGCAAAAGATGGTAATTAAATCACAACTTGAAAACAGTATAAGGAACAATTTACATTATTGCTGATGTGAGGAGGGAGTGGAGAGGGACAAAGGGATAGGGGAGAGACAATAAACAGGTAATAATTGAAACACAAAATGAAACGGTGAAAGGAACAATTAACATTATTGGTGAGGAGGGAGGGGAGAGGGACAAAGGAAAAGGAGGGAGTGGGAGGTACAGCAATATAAAATGGTGATTGAATCACAACTCAATGTACGAGGAACAGTTTACATTATTGCTGGGGTGAGGAGGGAGTGTAGAGGGCCAAAGGAATGGGAGGGAATAGGAGGGATAAGAGGAAATGTCAGGGAGTTAGATGGGAGGCAGGAGGGTGAGAGGAAGAGGAAAGGGAAGAATAAGATTAGGTAAGAGCAGGAGGTAGTATAAAAGGGAAGTAGAGGGCAGGAAAGGGTGTAGAGGTGGAGAAGTAGGGAGAGAGGCAAGGGCGTAGAGAAGTAGAAGAGGGGGTGAGAGGTGTTAGGGGGGAATGGAAGAGATCAGATTTTAGAGAAGAGCGAAAGGTAGGGTAAGAGGGAGAAGAGCGGATGGGTAGGGGGAGGCGGTTCCAGTGGAACGGAGCGAGTAGTTGGAATTAGTGGAAACGAGAGGAGGCGCAGGGAGGCAGAGGAGGGGAAAGTAGGACGTGATCAGCAGAGCGAAGAGAGCGAGAGGGGGAGTAGAGAGTAAGAAAGGAGGTAATATGGGGGGGCAAGACCATGGAGGGATTTGAAGACAAGACAGAGGAACTTGAATTTAAGTTGGGAGTGAAAAGAAAGCCAACCTAGAGAGATGAGAGAAGAGGAGATGGAATCAAGAGGTGAGAGAAGGCAGAGGGAGCGGATGGCAAAGTGGTATATAGATTTGAGTGGGGAGAGGTGAGAGGAGGGGAGACCGAAGAAAAGGGAGGAACAGTAGAAAAGTCTGGAGAAGATGAGGGAGGTGATCAAGAGCTTGGTAGCATGAAAGGTGAGGAGGGGTCGTATTTTGTGAATGTTGTAGAGGTGAAAGCGACAAGATTTGGCAGTAACAGAAATGTGGTGAGATAGGGAGAGGTGAGGGTCAATGTGAAGGCCAAGGTTACGAGCGTGGGGAGAGAAGGAGAGTTGGGAGGGGGGAAAGAGAATGAAAGGGGGAGGGAAGGGAGGAGGAAGAGTGTTAGCAGGGAAGAAAAGGAGTTCAGTTTATTCAGCGTTAAGAGTAAGGAAGTGAGAAGACATCCAGGATTTAATAGCAGAGAGACAAGAGGAGAGTTTATCATGAATGTCAGGTGAGAAGGAAGAGAAAGAGAGCAAGAGCTGGGTATCGTCAGCATAGAAATGATGTGAGATACCAAATGAGGAGATAATGGGAGCTAGAAAGGAAGTGTAGAGTGAGAAAAGAAAGGGACCAAGGACAGAACCTTGAGGGACTCCATGGTTGAGAGGGTAGGTGGAAGAGGTGGAGCCACCCCAGGAGACAGAAAAGGTACGGTTAGAGAGATAGGAGGAGAGCCAAGTGAGGACAGAGTCTTTTAGGCCAAATGAGGAGAGGGATTTAAGGAGAAGAGGATGGTCGACAGTATCAAATGCAGCAGAGAGATCAAGGAGAATAAGAATGGAGGAGTGCTTAGAGTAGCGTGCAGAAAGGAGAGAGTTTAGAACAGAAATGAGGGCCGTTTCCGTGGAATGTAGAGGACGGAAGCCGGATTGGGTATGGGGGAGGAGGGAGTGGTTAGAGATAAAGGAAGAGAATTGAGAATAGACAATGCGTTCAAGAAGTTTGGAGAGAGATGGGGCGATAGTTGGATGCGAGATGAGGATTAGCAGAGGGTTTTTTGAGAATGGGGATAATAGTTGCATGTTTAAAAGGAGTAGGAAAAGAGGAAGTTGAGAGGCAGATGTTAAAAAAGGAGGTGAGATAAGGTATAAGGAGAGGGTAGATTTTAGGGATGAGGGGAGTAGGAAAGGGGTCTGCAGGAGAAGCTGTAGGATGAGTTTTGGCTAGAAGGAGGGAAACTTCAGACTGACTGACAGGAGCAGAGGAGGCCATGGAAGAGGATGGAAGGGGAGGAAGAGGAGGAGGGGGAGAGTAATAGGGGAAGGACAGGATAGTTTGACGGAGATTGAGGACTTTATTAGAGAAAAAGGAGGCAAGATCAGTGGCAGAGAGAGGAGAGGCAATGGAAGGGTCAGGGGTAGCAGGGGAGAGAAGTCGGGATAAGGTTTGGAAGATGCGGCGGGGATTGAAACTGGAGGAGGTCAGAGAAGTAGGTGCATTTGGCTGAGTTGAGGCAGGAATCATAGAGGGTGTGATAGGAGAAGTAAGCAGATTGGTTAGAGGGGGTGGGGTGCTTAAGCCAGAGATGTTCAAAGCGCCTAAGGAGGCGGCGCATGGAGGAGAGATGAGATGAGAGCCAGGGTTGAGCAGGACGGTGGGAAGGGCGAAATGAGGAGAGAGGGTAAAGGACATCGAGAGAGGAGGAGAGAGAGGAAGTTAAGACAGAGGATGCTTCAGATGCAGAGAGAGAGGAGAAGTGGGGGATGGGGGAAGAGAAGAGAAGAGGAGCAGGAAGCGTGGAATAAACAAGGGTTAAAGCTGCGTAGGTCACGCGGGAGAAGAGGGTGGATGATGAGGTTGGAGGAGGTAGAGGGTAGGGGGGGTGAGGGAGAAAGAGAGTAAGGAGTGATCGGAAAGGTAGTTGGGTAAGGAGGAAATAGGAGAGGCGGTGAAAGAGGAGGAGAAGATGAGATCTATAGTAGAGCCAGACTGGTGGGTAGGAGGGGATGGTAGGGGAGAGAGAAGGTAGGAGTCAAGGATGGAAAGGAGAGGAGAGGAGGGAGGGTTAGGGGAAAGATGGAGATTACAGTCACCAAGTACAATTAGTGGAGTGGGGGTGGGGGAAATGAGGCTAAGGAGATTGTCAATGTCCTCATAGAAGGAGCTGACAGGGCCAGAGGGCGGTAGATGATTAGGAATGAGATAGCATGAGGAGAGTTAAAGATTTTGAACATGAATTCAAAGGAAGGGAAGGTAGTTAGAGAAATAGGAGAGGGAGAGGATGTGAAGTGTGGTTGAAAGAGAAGGCCTAGACCACCTATTCAGCCAGAAGATTGAGGGACATGGTCAAGAGAAGAAGAGGAGGAGGTGAGGGAAGCAGGAACAGAGGTGTTGTGGGGGGATCCAGGTTTCAGTAATACAGAGAAATTGGAGGTTGAGGCGTAAGAAGAGGTTGAGGACAGCAGTGGTTTTGTTACAAATTGACCTGGTATTCCAGAGGGCAACATCTAAGGAATTGGTAGTGTTAGTGAGATGAGGGTAGATGAGGTTGCGACGTTGGAATGATGCATTGGGGAGAGGGGTTGAGTGGGATTGGGAGGTGATGGGTAGTTTGAGAGAGGAGATGGGCATGAGGAGAAGGCAGAGTATTTTGATGGGGGCGAGGGAATGGAAAAGAGAAGAGGGAAGGGGAGCGGGGCAAGCCAAAGGGAGGGAGATGAGCATATCAGGGAGTAAGACAAGGAGTTGGTGAGTAGGAAGTGAAGCTTCTTAGGAGGGTACACCCGCTCCGTGACACAATATGTGATCTATGATATGAAATGATATGATATGATATGACAATATGATGATCTATGATATGGTTACTATGATTCATAATTTAAACGGAGCTCTTCTTACCGTCGGATGGCGTGCCCAGTGGATTTCTTCCTACTGCGGCAGAGCTCAAGCGGTCCATGCACAGACAGGTTGCTAGGCAATGTGGTCCCCTATACTCCCGTTATGTATGCTCTGCCTTCTTGCATTCTGGGAATTCCTTCTCTAACGTGTCGGCCATTTTGGAATGGCATGAAAGACACTGTATTCTAAGGTAATACTTACTGTTTTGTTTTTTGGCCCCTGGGGCACAGCTCCTCTTGTCTAATTTGATTGACTAGGGTTGCGAGTTTTTTAATACAAGTGGAGTGACTTGTTCCCCGGAAGCATTCATCTTTTTTTTTTTTTTTTTTTTTTTTCTTTTTATTGGTTTAGATTAAACCTTTAAAATGTTTGCTTGACGTGACACAAAACCATTCCTTATACCGTTTCTTTGGCAATTACTACATTCATTTTTTTTTTTTTTCTATGTCATTAAGCGCATTTGGAACCCAAAGCTAGTCTATTCAGGCAGGGTCATTTTCTGCATTTAATCTTTCTTCAATGGAGGCAAGGAAGGAGGTCAAAGGTAGAATTAATTTCATATCTGAGCCGTTCCACATATGCTTCCACCATTCATCAGCACATATCGACCGATGGGCACTATACCAGCTGCCTAAGTGGATTGAACGTATGTCCTTCAGATTTGTACAGAAAAGCACCAGGTGCTTTATAGATTCTGGCTCTTTACCACATAACCGGCACGTTGTCAATAAATCCACATTTCTCGCCCAATGACTCATTCTGTCCTTTGTTTTCATTGCGTTGAGGCGGAATAACATGAATGATCTTCTTGCTTTCATGGATGGAAAACGACTCAGATAAGTTTGAAGGATTCCGTAGCTTCTTGCTTCTCCCGGAGAATTTTTCATTGCATGGGTTTCATTGCGCTCATCGCATGTATTTATCCAATCAAGGCGCCATATTGATACCTTGGCGGCTGTTGGATTTGTAAGCAGAGTTTCTACAGTGATGTTATAGTCCTTTAGCAGATCTTCGCATCGTTTTACCCATTGCGTGAGCAGAGCCGAACCTTTGGCTGAGGCATTGTATAAGATTTCAAATTGAGGTATTCCCACTTCTGGCCTTGATTTCCGATACAGGCTAAGTTGATTCCAAATTATCCTTGCCTGTAATGAAATTAGGGCTAGTTCGTATCTTATACATGCCGTTGCAATGCCTGGGGGCAAACTCAAGGACTTTGTCCAAAACGTATGTTCCAGCGAAGCCCAGTGTGTTGACGAGCATCCGAAGGCGTTTTCTGCACCATAGGACAAAATCGGGACCACTTTTTGTTCGTAAAAGTTCCTTAAAGGCTGTGTAGAAAAGTTCCCAAATTTCCTATGTATCTTCAGGCCCTGGCATGCTAATTGGGCACATTTCCGTTTTGAGTCTGCTACCCACGGATCATCACATATGCTTGAGTTTAGTAGCATGCCGAGATATTTAATGCTTTTTGAAATTTTTAATTTCTCATGGTTCAGCCGCCACACCTGTCTTGGACCTTTCTGTGACCGTTTAATTTTTAGATTCTCAAAAATCAGTATTTCCGACTTCTTGGTGTTAATCTTTAAGTTGTTCTGGTCCACGTATTTTTGGACGGCGTCTAGTTTACGCTGGAGTCCAATTGGAGTTAGATCTATAATTACTAAATCATCGGCGTAAAGTAACCAACTTATCTTTGATGCATTGAGTGTCGGAGGAAATGCTCTGACTGACTGAATGGTAGCCCCAATGTCAGAAATAAAAAGGCTAAAAATTGCTGCTGCCAGAGGACACCCCTGCTTCACGCCTTTATATGTTTTTATTTGGGTTGTAAGTGATCCCGATTGATCCAACCGGACAGAGATTGATGTATCGTTGTGTAATTCTTTTATTGCCGCCAATAATCCCTCAGGACATCCCCACAAGGCAAGCTTCTGCCACAATAAATCACGGTCAATCCTGTCGAAAGCCATGGAGAAGTCTACAAAAGCTAAGAACACTCTCGAGTTCGTTCTCAGAGCCTCCATTTTCAACAGATTTAAGATCAATAAGTTCAGCGAACATCCAACGGATTTTACAAATCCTGCTTGTCTTACATTCATCACTAGATCTGACAATTGATCACTAGATCTGACAATTTGAAAATTAACAATTAAATTATTGAATTGCCAACTGTATAGCTCCGGCCCAAAAACTGAAGCTGGTGGCATGTGAAGACCATGTTGGTGTTTAATTGTCCATTAGGTGCACCTTTTAATGTGTCATCTGCGTCTTTGGCTGGTTATGGCTCATTGGGGATATCCCCATTAGTTATCTTACTTCGCATTCTTCATGCTATGAAGTGCCCAAGTACATGCCGCTCATCACATGGACTCGAAAGAGTGCTCATCGCTGGTGACATTTGGTTCTGAGGAGCCCCATTTGGGTTGGTTAGGTTAGTGGCACCGTCTTCCATTACGAATATGGCCTCTAAGGAAGTTCTGATGGGAGGTGTGGTGTGCAGGACTTCCGCTTATTGTATGTATATATTGATTAGAGTGCAATGTGTGGTGTCGACTCATTGTTGGATGTTATGATGGTAGTGTGACTTAGGGTGTCTCCACCTTGTAAAGAGCCCCAAGGTGTGCGGTCTTGTTCACCAGTGCCACATGGATGACATCCATTTCTGAACTATAATGTATGGTTTCATTTCATTACAGCAGCTCATGCCATTGGATTTCCTCATTCAATCCGTTCTTGACAGTATCGAGTCGGAAAATCCAATGTTGTTCCCGTCGTAGAAGGAGGTTAGCAAAGTTGCCACCCCTTCATGGGACACTGATCTTTTCCAGGATGGTCCATTTTAATTGTTCCGCAGTGTGTCCCAGGGCTTCGAAATGTGCCACAAGCAGAGCCATTAGCCTCCTTGTCCTAATACATGACTTGTGTTCTATTAGCCTTTTTTTGACTTCCCTGGCTGTCATCTCTACATAACGCAAACCACATTATAAGGTAGACCACACCTTTGCTATTCAATTGGTTTGTTTTCTTTGTTGTCATGGGGTTTTCCATCCAATGTCGATACTTATGCTGTGGCTGGTCTGTGTACACATTGTGCAACTGCCACAGGGTGTGTGGCCTGAGGGTCTGTTGGTTCCCCAGATGGTTTGTGGGGTGTCCTCATCATTGTTCTCCTTTAGAGTGTGTACGAGACAGTCCCGGAGGTTCTGTTTGCGTTTAATCGCAAAGGCTGGTACTTCCAGGTTGCTTGTGCCGGTGTTGAGTACTGGCTATAATCTCTTAATTTCTCTCTTCAAAGAGTTGAAGATGGGCGAGCAGCTCAGCACTGCCGTGATATTCTCCTGTGTATTGGGTTTGGGATGTTGTTGCAGGGTGGTTTCCCTTGGTATGTTTCTCGCTCTTTTGCAGGTGCTATTCACAATCTTCTTGGGATACCCTCTCATAGTGAGTTGTTTTTTGAGGGATCCTGCTTGTGAGTTATAGTCTTGGGTACGTGTGCATGTGCGTCTGTACCTCAGGAACTGTCCAATGGTAGGTTATCCCGTAAGGCTGGTGGGTGGAAACTGGAGTATGTTATGATATATGGTATGGCATTTATAACGTGCCTATACACAAGTGTTTCAGAAAATAATTCCGATCTGTTTCTTTTTTGTACACCTTGGAGCCAAGAAATCCTTCTTGTGCTGTGATCAGTAGGTCCAGGAAGTGAGTTTCCTTTTTACTGCATCAATGCTGGATTTGAGGTGTACATTACAGTTGTTAAGCCAACTGTGGAAAGATGACAGTTCCTCTGCTGAGCCTTCAAATATCATCAGGATATCGTCGATTAACTTTGCATCCTGCTAATTGTGGAGAAACAAATGCTGCTTTATTCATGTCAGAAACATACACACTAAAAAGACATGGAGCTGGCACACAACCCTGCCTCAACCCTTTAGTTGTAAATATTTACCTGGACTGTGTGCCGTTCTGGTCCATTCTTACTCTTGGATGTATTTCTTCGTTCAGATTGATCAAACTATTTAGTAAACCATCTGGGAGCTGCCATCTTTTCCGCCTAGCCCAGACGAGTTTAGTTTATTATGTTTATTATGTTAAATCGACACAAGCAACGTATTTAATCTCACTTAGTGTCATGGTGTGAGACCTTACTTTCGGATGTTACCATAAAGATTTTAGAATGCACTCAGCATAGCGTTTACGGAAGGTTGACAGTATTATCCTTTTCGTCGCGTCGCTCAGAGTATGATGTCATTTCGGTGACTCCTCATTCGTCCCAGACTCAGTCGAGTTTGAACTATCTATTGATAGGAGTTCAGTTAACATCCAGGGCAAGCTGAGTGTGATGCAGTCTGTACAGCATCATCCCTTCCTTCCAATAGGGAATTTATATATGCCCACCAGAATGGTATGGGTTATAGGCAAGGTGTTTTCGCAGGTCCATCTGTTACTAGAATATTGTGCAGTTCCCTCATACTCCGTTCAATTATGCTATTATGATCAGGGAGTTCATAAGAAATCCTAACCTGAGCTGATCTAATTTCGGTGCTGGTACCAGCGGGAGGGAAGAATTCAGTTACTCATTGGCCTGGGATCGGTGTGATTACATGTTCATGGAAGTTTTTTCGTTCTTCCTTTGTCCCTGTTTGTGCCCTTTTTTTGCTTTGTCGTATCGATTTGGGTATGAGGCTGCATAACCTTAACAATGTCCTGCCCGACTTCTTGGGTCCCACTCATGAAATCACCTGTGTCTCTGTGACTTGGGTTTTGCTACTCTTGCGAGCCTTCTGCGGGATTCAGCGTTTTCCTGGCTAGGGTCTCTGTACAAATGGCAGAATCAGATTTACATCTTCAGTTATCATTTCTACCTTTACTGCCCTTTGTAACTGGGCATAGCTCGTTCCATGCCAGAGGCCTCGCCTGCCACAAACTACTACAAACTGCAGATCTCTGCGGAACTCTGCAGCGCTCTGCATAGCGCAGGGTGTTTGAGAAATTTGGCAGGATCACCAGTAACTGGTGCTAAACCAAACAATAACCACCAGGAACAATTCGCGCCTCCAGAAATTCCTGCTACAAATTGCAGATCTCTGCTGAACTCATGCAATTTTCTGTTGCTAGTAACCTTCCTTACTTCTACACCTCTTCCTCGTCCCAGTACTGACTCAACATTACATCTTTTCAACGAATGTCCTACACTCTGCTGTCATTTCAGCAACAAAAAATATTGAGATCTTACCTAAACCTCTGTGTGGTTTTAACTTTGCTCTCTGCTCTGAATGGACAGTGCAATTAGTAGGATTTGGCTATGCTGATCTGAGACCTCAACATTACTGGCATAACACACGCCGCTATGCTAGTAGGTATTCTCCATGGGCGTATACCATTAGGTAACTTCCATCACTGAGTGAGGGTCCAGGGCAAGAAGAACACGTTACAATTTATGGGAAAGCCATGTTCTCAATTGGTAATGAAATGTCATAAATAAGGAATAGAACGAAATACCCTTCAGCGGGTTCTCAAAGGTTGCAAATGTGGAATGGTCAGAAAAGTATCAGTGGATAACCAGATAGTATGAGAACTAATACAGTGGCTACATTTCGTCCTAGAATCGAGGGACTTCGGCATTGCACACAGCATCTCAAATTGAATGTAGTCATCGAAGATTAACAAGCCATGGGGAGACTTTTTCTCTTGCTGTAGGCCATGTGTAAGCTGTTCTCAGTTAACATTAGACTAAAGCGGCGGGTCTGCGAACTCTGGCTCGCCAGATGTTCAAGACAGCAACTATCATGATCCCTCACCATTGACTATGCTGGCCACTGCTGATGGGGGTTGTAGTCCAAAAGATCTGAAGAGCCAAAGGTTGCAGCCCGCTGGTCTAAAGTGATCTACGTAGTCATTGTCACAATGCAGAATCTCAGAGAAAATGTTGGCATTGTTGCCCCACCTGTAGGACTTTGAGATGGCCATGGTGATTCTTTTAAAGCCTGCTTATCTGTAGAAGAATTGAAACCTCTTTACCCTAAAAAAAACTGCCAAGTCCAGTAGACATCTTTTCTTTCTCGGCTTGATTCTACTCTGTGAACTACTCTTTTGATCTTGAAGGCAGCACACCAATAGAAGGCATGTGGCCAATGCACCTTCTCACCAGCTATGCAAAACATAGATGCTCGACAGTCTTCAATTAAAGCTCTTTACTGGCTTGCTTCTGGGAGTCCTTTATGACTTCTACTAGCCAGACTGTGTTCTTACAGTGGCAATACTGGCATTATCGGGCACAGCGAGTATGAATGCATTATTACAGTGGCAAAACTGGCGTTATTAGGCACTGCGAGCATGGCTATCCAGACTGTTTTCTTACAGTGGCAATACTGGCATTATCGGGCACAGCGAGTATGAGTGCATTATTACAGTGGCAAAACTGGCATTATTAGGCACTGCGAGCATGGCTATCCAGACTGTTTTCTTACAGTGGCAATACTGGCATCATCGGGCACAGCGAGTATGAGTGCATTATTACAGTGGAAAAACTGGCATTATTAGGCACTGCGAGCATGGCTATCCAGACTGTTTTCTTACAGTGGCAATACTGGCATCATCGGGCACAGCGAGTATGAGTGCATTATTACAGTGGCAAAACTGGCATTATTAGGCACTGCGAGCATGGCTTTCCAGACTGTTTTCTTACAGTGGCAATACTGGCATCATCGGGCACAGCGAGTATGAGTGCATTATTACAGTGGCAAAACTGGCATTATTAGGCACTGCGAGCATGGCTATACAGACTGTTTTCTTACAGTGGCAATACTGGCATCATCGGGCACAGCGAGTATGAGTGCATTATTACAGTGGCAAAACTGGCATTATTAGGCACTGCGAGCATGGCTATCCAGACTGTTTTCCTACAGTGGCAATACTGGCATCATCGGGCACAGCGAGTATGAGTGCATTATTAAAGTGGCAAAACTGGCATTATTAGGCACTGCGAGCATGGCTATACAGACTGTTTTCTTACAGTGGCAATACTGGCATCATCGGGCACAGCGAGTATGAGTGCATTATTACAGTGGCAAAACTGGCATTATTAGGCACTGCGAGCATGGCTATCCAGACTGTTTTCTTACAGTGGCAAAACTGGCATCATCGGGCACAGCGAGTATGAGTGCATTATTACAGTGGCAAAACTGGCATTATTAGGCACTGCAAGCATGGCAACGTCTTTTTACTCTGGCAGAATTGTGGCATACACTGTGTGCATAGTGTGTATTGCGTGTATTTTACAGTGCCAATGCAGAGAGGTAGGTGCTGCCACGTAATGTGCTCCTGCTCGCTCCACAGTATATCATTTAAACTTGTTCAGACACCCACACTTGGGAAACTGAACACACCTCCTGTGGAAGAATAGCATGTTTTGTAACAGAAGAGGTCCCAGGGAAATAAAAACACAAATAAGGCTGCAGTGAAAACAGGGAGCTCGTGAGTAGGCAGACAGTAATAAGTGAACACTTTCGGAACTCTTTTCCAGGGCAAGTCTACACTAATAAGCATTGGCTTTACAAATATAAAGGGTAAATCTGCTTTGGCCAGTGGGAGCTTCACAGAACTATTGTACCTTTTGATTTTCACAAAGTCAGGCCTATTGGCTCTGTTGTAATAGCCTGATCTTCACGGACTGGGAATTTGAATGTACACGTCATTGCTTTCTGGCAGCCTGTTATTGGTGAGTTCTGACTCACTGTGTGATCTTGACACCTACACACACATGGGCTGAACACCTTTAGGGAATGCTGAAAATGGCACGTGACAGGCTAAACCTAGGATGGATAAGTACTCATTGTCTGAAGGGCTGCCACTGTCTGCCGCACCTTCACGCCCCCTCCCCCGCTACCCCTCTCCACCCCTCTCCACCCACCCAAAAAGCCTCTATGTTGTCCACTGTCCTGTAAGGAGCTGAGCAGAGCGCACAACAAACGAGTCCTTGTTCTTGGCTGCATTCCTGTTTCGTTTTTCCATTATCCCCCGGGGCCTCTTTTGTCATGAAATCCCTTCTTAGTACCGAGTACATTGTATTCCAGACTGACTAATTAAATGCATCAACATATGACGCCACAGCAGCACCACGGCGTCTTATCCGGTTGTATCGATCAAAGGAACTTTTAAAAGCCTGTACCTGTGTGTCCTACCTGCTGCACGTGGCTTCCCTTGAAATCAGGGGATAATGGGTTCTTCCTTTGAGCAGCAGCCCCCGCCAACCCTGGCATCAGGGAGATTAAAAGGTCAGAATCCACCTTACTTCCCGGCTGGGTCGGAAGTGCAGCAGACAGTGGAAGAGTGGCATTCCTGTGCAGTAAGCAGGTGCACTTGGAGGCACCCCAAGGGGCCTCTCCAGACAGAGACGTTTTTATGGGAGGGCAAAAGGGGCACTTGCCCAGGGCCCCCACCTTTGAAGGTGGCCCCAAAAGGCTGCCTGATCTGAAGAAGTAAGATGCCATTGTTCACCAGTCTTAAATAGCACACGTCAGAATATTTTACGGGGTGCCGCTGAGGCTCTAAACCCTTTGCCATTCTGTTTTGGCAAGTGCATTCTGCCTTCATCAATTCATAATGTATTGCTTTCTGTGTTCACTGTGGTATACATAGTTCGTGTGTTCCATATGGCACAACTCTGTGGCATTATTTCCTTCCTGTGGGAATTATGTTGATTGTGTGCAAAAGGCAATGGTGAAATGCATATTGATAAACTGAGTGCCACAATGGTTAAGAAGTTAGCTCAGTGTGTGAAGCACCCATTGCAGAGATATGTGTTGATATGCAAAGTTAGAATATCACATTCCAGCAAGGCTGGCTGAGCTTTTCCTATGTCTGAACTTTATAAACCTGCCTGCATATGTACTTGGTTTTGCAGAACAACATCTGCTATTATCAGCAATGTACCTGCACCAGATAGGGGTTGCTATAAAAACTAACATATCATCTGTATGGTGAAGGTCTAGAAACTGGTTTGTTCTGATGGGGTGTTGTAAAACCTAGGCAATCACCTCCAACGATGGAATAAACTGTTAGTCCAAGAGTTGAATAAGTATCCAAATTCAAGACTATGGAACGACAGTGTTCATGTTTGTATCTTGGATTTGCCAGCAGGTATGCTTTCTTGCATGCTGCTGGTATCGTTTAGCCCATTACTTGATCTTTTTTCTTATGGAAGCCATTTGGGTGGAAGGGTTGGTAGACAGAAAAATAGCGGACCATATGTTGCAGGCCTCGGGCAAGCATATAAGGTCTGCGTGTTTGTCACAAAAAATGGTATGCTTTATGGTAAAAGTCAAAGGTTTTTATGCACGTCTATAAATGAAAATGTCACAAGCCATTGTTTTGGATGTATGTATAGCTTTAAAATACAAAAGACAAACCCAGATTAAATTTGTTAAATCACATCGATTGGTATGCTGGTTCTTATATACTTCCCTTGATGATGGAGAGAATAAAGCTAGAATGAAGCTAGAATCATTCCCATTTTGCATAACACCCTTCTATAATATTTTGTTTAAAAATTGTTATGTTTGGTAATGTGATTTGTGTATTTTTCAAGTTCGTTTTTGTATTAAAATGAGATTGTTTTAGTTCATGGTAAGAACTGGAAAAGAAAGTGTTCAAATGCAGAAATTGCAAAGTTGGCACAAATCACAGCTTCACCCCTTCACCCCTTAACCAATATGTGATCCTGGGCATCTCATTTAATCTTGTATTGCCAAACCTCTCAATATTGCCAGTGCCTAAACCTTTCAAAATTGTCAGCCCCTCCGAGTCATTTCCTTCTCATGGTATGATCTTCATAAAAGCCCTTTTCATGGTTTCACTGTGTTAATAGTGAGCATATTTATATCGCACACCACAGGCATTTGTTCCTTTGATATCTAATAGCAACACTATTTGAAAACCATACCCCACTTCTAATCTCAGCCTCTCTGGATAAAGACACCTTCCTGGTAGCTTCTAATCTGCCTCCACTATCCATGCTACAGTGTAGCGTTCTCCTTCCTTCCAATTGGTGGTCCCTATCCATGCATGAGCACTTTTGCATACTGTGAGGCAGCTAATGTGAGTTCTCTGTCTATTATATGTTACATGTACCTTTTACATACAGCTCTGCATTAATACTACATCTACCTTCCTGGATGTTATCAATAAAACGTATCCTGTATGTACTAGAACAATAACCCCTTTGTAGACTGCTAATGTTGGTCTTCAAATGCTACTTGTTTATCATTCATTCTGATTAGAGCAAGAATGAAGAGGGCAAGGGCACTTAAAGGGAGTAAACGTGCTTATTATGCTGTGATGCAGCATATCAACCTATAGGATGTGAGGGCGACGGGTGGGGTTAAGGGGGTGCGACCAGTATTCTTGATCCCTTAATTGCTTTGGTGGAGGGCCCCTCACCCCAAAGATGTCCGTGCCCAGGGCCCCAAAAGTGCTTAAGATGGCGCTGTCTCCAGACAATTCCTGGTGCAAAAGGTGCCCGGCCACGGCCAGCCCTCTACACGCGCCATTACTTGTTTTCGAACTGTTTCACTATTGAGGCCAAACTGGTAATTAGCCTTCCTTATTACTAATATTCACTTGCTGTCACAGCATTTAGGCTTCATAGCAACATCAGTGACGAGTGTTAACATCAACCTGTTCAAGGTTTCTCTCTTTGGCAGACAAAAGAGAAAAGGACACGTTGCTCTGTCCGGTTTCAAATGACCTGCAGGTCTTAAAGGGATCTCTGGAGCTGGACCTTTGACCCAGAGAGCTTCCGTTTCAGCGTAGAAAAGGTGAAGTAATTCAATAAAGTTGCTGGTCAGAGGACAGGTAAGGCAATCTGCTGGCCGCACACCCTGTGACCTGCAACAACTGCATTCAGATCCCCTATCACGCAATTGGGACACGAGTGCAGTAAGGGGGCCGGGCTGGGTGCGTAAATGTTGCACAACCAGCCCCGCGTGCATGTCCTAGTACTAGGTAGAACGTGAGTGGAAAAGTAAATACCGAATAGAAACACGTATGCTACTCATGCGACTTTCTGTTCTTGGCACTTGACAGAGAGGGGAATAACAACACATCTGACTTCTATGCGCTGTCCAGGCACGCGCAGACGATGCCACCGGGCATGTGATGGTTACATCCCTGAGGCATGCTTTGTGGACCAGGAATGTACTAGAAACAGCCAAGGCATGCTGTTTTGGCCCCCACAATAATTACTCGGACACCAGCTGGAGTGAATGTGGCCTTTATTATCAGCTTGCTGTCAGGACAGCACAGTTACATCACTGTGGGTCATGGCAGGTGGCAACACACAAGTGTTCATGAGGGTCGGTAATAGGGGTGGAGCAAGTGGGGATTGGAGGCTTGTCTCCTGTGCTTCTAGCCCGTGCTGTGAATGACCGGCGAGCGCGCTGCTCTCTGCTTCCTCCCTTCTGCTCTTGTGAGAGTTGGACTGCTCTCACGAGAGTACATCTCTACATATCTCCTTTTGTTGGGAGATGGTCTTTCTGTTACATAGTCTACGACCCATGCTGGTTTCTTTCTCTCCCTCTGGGGAAGACTTCCTCTTCTCTCCTCCTCTCCTCCTCTCCTTGTGGTTCTCCACTTTAGGCGTCCAGTCCATTCTCTCCTGCTGGGGTGCTGGGCAGCACTCCTCTTGCTCACCCTGACTTCCTGCTCTTTCTTTCCTCAGGGTTGGTGAACTTTTGTCAACTCTACTTTCTTCTCCCTTCTTGTGATTGTTGTGCACTTGGTCCCGAGTTGTGTGATCTGGCGCTTCCCTGAGACTTCTTTCGAACAGTGCCACTCGCTTCAAGTTCCATCTCCTCCCATCCTTAGTGCACACTTGATTGGTAACCCTTTGGCACACCATGATGAGTCTGATGAATTTGGACCCTGTGATGGAGTCTCTATGTGAGAATGTTATCCTCCCCCAATCTCCCTTGAATAACTCACTGATGTCAAGACACTCTCCTTTTGTCGTTCCACTCTATCATGAGCTTCTTGCCCTTCTTCATTCTCCATACCAATTCTTCCATGTCAACCTCATCATCCTCCTTTACTCGTGCCAGCCATGGAGGAACCAAGGAGGATGCTGCTCTGTGTCCCCCTAGCAGCCGAAACAGGGACAGATTGGTTGGCCCATTGGGAGTCAAACGGTGGGATGCTACTGCCTCCTTGACTGTGTAATAGGGGTCCATCCCTGACGCTGTGGCTAGTTGCATCACCGTCTTGATAAATCTGGTAGCCCGTTCCACCAAGCCATTGGCCTGGGGATGGTACAGCGAAGCTTTCACCTGATGGATGCTGTTGTCCTTTAGAAACTTGTCCATCTCGCAGGAAACCAATTGGACACCATTGTCAGTGACTAATTCCTTCGGCAGTCCTTCCCTTTGGAAGATATGTTTCAACACCCCAATGACTGTGGCAGATGTGATGTCCGAGACAAACTCGACATCCACCCACTTTGATAGGTAGTCGATCAACATGATTCTGTGCTTATGCTCAGGTTTCATGGGCTCCAGTGGACCGATGAAGTCTAGTTCTAGCTTCTGCCACACTCGGTATGGGATTTCTGTGGGGTGTAGTGGTGTCTGTCTCACTATCAACCTCTTGTCACTATTGAGGCACTCATGGAACCTTTCAGTCATGACTCTTATGTCTTGGTCAATGCCCGGCCACCAGTACAACTCTCTCACTCTCCTCTTTGTCATATTGCTCCCGAGGTGCCCTGTATGGGCCCTGCACATGATGGTTCTCCACAAGGCCATGGACGGGATAACTTGGTCTCCTCTCATCAGAATCCCTTGGTCCTCAAACATTTTGTCTCCCACTTTCCAGTATGGCCTCAGGCCCTCAGGGATGGTTCTTTAGTCAAGCCAGCCATTCGGAACGCATTGGGTGATCTTTGACATGGTTGTGTCACAGGCGGCTTCCTCGCTCCAGTGTTTCTCACTCTTCTCTAAGTATTGTTTGCTTCAGAGATCTCCCAGTGAGGCCACGACACACCCGTCATTCAGGAACTTGTCCTCTGTGTTACTGAGCTCTGGCAATCTGGACATGCAGTCTGACTGCGCGTTTCAGCAATATGTACTACCTCGTAGGTGTATTCCTGCAGCTTGGCTGCAATGCGGGTGAGGCAGGGTGTGGCAGTCCTCAACCCCCCAGGGCTGAGCATGTGCACCAACGGCTTGTGGTCCGTCACCAATTGGAATTTGGTACCCCACAGGTACATTGTGAAGTATTCGGCAGCCCATGCACATGCTAACATCTCCTTTTCAACTGTCGAATAGCTAATCTCGACTTGCGACAGTGCCTTGGAGGCGAATACCACTACTTGGTCCACGTCACCCTTACTGTGTGTCAGCGTTGCCCCCAGGCCATGTGAGCTGGCATCTGTAGTTATGATCGTCTTCCATCGAAGGTTGACTGGCTGCTAACAGGGTGCATGGGTGTTGCACTCCTTTACCTTTTTGAATGCCTCCTGCTGCTCTGCTCCCAATTGGTACTCAGGGCCCTTTTTCATTAGTTCACGCATGGGGCCGTGGTTTCTGAAAAGTTCTGGACAAATTTTGCGTAGTATTTAGCCATTTCTAGAAATTATCTAATTTCTTCTCTGTTGGACAGAGCTGGTGCTTTTATGAGGGCCTAGAGCAGGTCCTTCTTTGGGCTGATTCTCACCCTCGAGATTTTGTACCCTAAGTACTCCACTTCTTCTGCACTTAGGACGCACTTGTCGAATCATAGTCGGACTACGGCTTCCTGTAGTCGCATCAGCACCTCTCTGAGAACTCTGTCATGCGTCTTGACATCAGCTGCATGAACTAGGATGTCGTCCTGAAAATACACTATGTTACCAATTGTCCGAAGAAGTGAGTCCATCATATGTTGGAAAGCCGAGGCAGCTGACGACAGACTGAACAGCATGCGGGTGAACTGATATGCCACAAATGGCATTATAAATGCTGTCAGGGGTCTTGATTCTTCATGCATCCCTCATATCGAGTTTCAAGAGAACGTGGGCCTCTTTCATGAGGAGAATTAACTCATTTATGGTTGGAAGTGGGTAGCTGTCAGTCACCACTTGGAGGTTCAGACTGCGGCGGTCTATGCACTTGGGTAGGTCGCTAGAGTGCTGTTTCTTGATCAGGACCACCGGGCTCAGCCACTCGGATGACTCTACTATTTCAATTGTTCCGTCTTTGAGCATTTTGTCCAGTTGCTCATGTAATGGCCCTCTTGTGGTTGCAGGAACTGGCCTCACTTTATGTTTGACTGGGACGACCCCTTGTTTCAATTCTATTCTGTGGACATAGTTTTTTTATCCTTCCTGGTTCATTGGAAAGTATCGCAACTCTTCTCTGGATACAGGTACCACGTCTGAGGCGATCAATAGCACTTGACCTTCCACGCTGGCATCTCGCCATATCTGCAATTTTGCTTGGTTGGCCCAACCCAGACTGCTGGTCCTCTTTCAGAAAAATATACTTTGGTTTTGGTCATCCTGCCTTTGAATTCGACAGTGCTTAGTATGTATCCTAACAAGTCCACTGTGGCTCTGCCGAAGACGGTTGGCCTGCTTTTGGTCGTGTATACTTCTACGCTGTCCTTCCCCAACATTGCTTTGTACGTGGTGAGGTGTAGGATGGTCAGGTCGGACCCAGATTCTGCCATAACTCTTGTCTCATTGCCGTCGACCTTGATGACACAGTGGGGCTTCTCTCTGCAGGCTGTGATGCTTGTTGATCATAATGACGTTGGGACAACCCTCTTCTTCTGAAGCCTCCTCCGTCCTGGCCGCATCGCTGTGTATCAATGTCATCAACTTTCTGCCTCTCCACATAAAGGCGGCGGCCATGTGTCCAAATCCTCCACACTTAGAACACTTGTTGTTCTTAGTCTGACACTCTTTGTCATTGGCGAGGTGGCTGGTGCTGGCACACCTGTAACATTTGGCTGGTTCTCTTCTCCCTGCTTTACTTTCCCTGGGATCCAGCTGCCATTTCTTGTGCCTTCCTTTGAATTGCAGTGCTTGTATTTCCGGTTCCAGACAGCGTACCGTCAATTCTTTTCCTCTTCTGGAGGTCTCTTCTACAGGCCTACCTATTTGAATCGCCTTGTCTAGCTGCAACGTTTTCTCCAAAATGTATTTGTCCTGTATTTTGCGTTGGTGTGTAGGGTCAACATGTCAAAAATTCTTTCTTACGCTCACTCTTCAAAGGCACATAGTGCGGCTAGCTCTCTCAGCTTTGTGATGTAATCGTCCACTGGCTCAACAGGTTCTTGCTTCTTACTGTAGAATCTTATTCGGTGAAGAACCACATTCTCGCTGGATGAAAACCTTTTTACGATTCTCCTCACTGCCTCTTTGTAGATGTTGTCACCCTCCCTTTCCACTGCTTTGGGTTTCAGTCTCCACAAAGATTCTCTGCCCTTCCACACCTAGTGCATTTAGCAGCATTGCCCTCTACCTCACCGCCGAGTAATTTGTGCCACCCACAACCTCCATATACATCTCAAACATGGGTTCCCACTGTGGCTACGGTATGGCTAGCCTGCCTGGGGACTGGAGGAATGCTGGAGGTAGAGTGGCGCCTTGCATGTTGTCTTCCGTGGGACGTCTCGAGTCCTCGTCGCCAATTATGTTGTGGGCACACAATAATTACTCAGACACCAGCTGGAGTGAATGTGGCCTTTATTACCAGCTTGCAGTCAGAACAGCACAGTTACATCACTGTGGGTCATGGCAGGTGGCAACACAAAACAAGTGTTCATGAGGGTCTGTAAAAGAGGCAGATAGCAAGTGGGGATTAGGGGCTTGTCTCCTGTGCAGGAACACTGGGGCTGTGGTCTTCTCCGCTTCTAGCCCGCACCGTGATTGACCGGGGAGCGTGCTGCACTCTGCTTCCTCCCCTCTGGTCTCACGAGAGTTGGCCTGCTCTCACAAGAGCACGTCTCTACACATACCCATTCTTGCAAATGGCCCCATTACTAGTAATCTTCATTATTACAGGTCCAGGAGTACCTCGTCACAACTTTAGTGTTGCAATGCCCATATACACAACCCCTCCAGGTAATTATGTGTGGGAGGTACAGGATTAGAGATAGAGGAAGTGATGTGGAGAGAAGGAAAGAGGTTGGGCAGTGAGATGAAGGCCCATCAATAACGTAGAGTTGGACATCTTCCTCTGTGGGTGACCTCCTTTGTGTGCATATCATGGATTCCTTCATAACTGCAAAGGTAGCCTGGCCTACTGCAACATTTGGTGATGAGACCAGCATGGCCTGTACATGCATCCGTCCTCAACTGATCTTTGGGAGGTTGCTCGCAGGTACTAGGGGCAGTTTGCATCTTGTGCCAGGTGAGTTGGCGACATGGATACAGGACGCCATTGTGGTAGACGCCCCCGTAGTGGCAGAGTGGGTGTGTTCATACAAGAATTTCCTGGGTAAGGATCTCTGTGCTGAGTCACCGCGTGAAGCCGTCAGCATGGGCTGGGAGCTCTGCCCGCCCGAAGAGATCTCAGTGCTCGTCAGCATATGTAGCCGTCAGCACAGGCCGGGAGTGCTGCTCGCCCTTGTACTCAAACCATGCAACATTTGGCACGCTTAACCTCTGGCATGGACTGGGAACCCAGCTGGCCCTTATGCTCCAACCATGTGGCATTTGGCATATGTAGCTACCGACACGGGCTGGGAACGCAGCTCGCCCTCCCGGTTCAGCTACGTAATTCCCTGTGAGTGTGGAGAAACTGAGCCATCCCAAAGGAGTCCAACTGCTCCTGGCATAGAGTGGTCCTTGTGTGTGCTCAAAAAATGAGATAAGTAACTTCTGTTCTTGACACTTTGTGAATCGGCCTGTACAAAGTGATGTCGTATGAGGAGATTCCATCCACCGTCATGATGTCATCCAGTATTCTTCAACAGACGCAGGGTGAATCGCTATCCCTGCAGTTACTGGCACCATTTGATCTTACAGCTACCAGCATTATGGGCCCAAGGTGGGTGAGTTGGCTGAGAGATTTTACTGTATACATTGTGCCTTAGGTCAAATGGATGACAATAGCAAAAAGAGCCTTTTGGTGTTGGCTGTTGTTGCGTCTGTCCGGGACATATCGTACAAGCTCCCGAGGATGCAATCACTACATTTCACGACTTAAAAGTGTCTCTATCTGAATATTTTGCCCCTCACACAAACATGAATTATGAGAGACATATGTTTCACACTACAGTTCAAACCAAAGGTGAGACAATGGATGCGTTTGTGATGAGACTATGGGCTGGATTAAAACATTGTGAGGTTCAGCGATACTCCAATGATGAGGCACAGAGGTCGCAAATCATCACAGGATGCAAATCATCAGCCGTTCGAAAAAAGTGCTGCAGGAACCTAAATTGTTGGAAAAAATCTTGTCCATGGCACTGACGGATCTGGCCATTGAAATGCAATTTGAGACATTGACGAGTTAAAATAACAGCCCAATGTAAAAGAACAGGCTTCTCTACATCATGCGGTCTTGACGACACCACCAGTAAAGCGTACTGAAATTATTTTTTTCATTGTGGATATGTGAGTTTCCACATGAGGACGCATGTCCTGCCATGGGGCAATAGTAGACAGCCTGGGGGGTGAAAATCATTTCAAGGCAGTATGTCGTCCTGCAGGGTATCAGCCTCAGGCAGAAATGCCTCCCCAACAGCAGCAATTGAAGTATAAAAGTAGCAGATCAAGATACTCATCAGGTGAGCAAGGTCCTAGGTCAAGGAGGAATGAAAGCAGATAATTCAATGAAAGTCAGGAGAGAAGGTCCCCGGACTGCCAGCTTTGTCAACGGCTCCGAAGCAACATCCGCTACCTAGACGCAAGATCGCCTCCAGAAAGTGAATCCAGCTCGTCACAGGATGACGCAAGATTGCCTCCAGAAAGTGAATCCAGCTCGTCACAGGATGATCAGTGCAAGAAAGGGTTTGTGTACACTGTGGGAAACTACTCGGCGATAGAACATAGACTTATCATGTTACTGAATATAATCGATCTGCAGGCAGAATTCCTAATCCACACTGGGCCAACGGTAAACATCATAAACAAGGAGATTTACAGCCGTATACCGCATGCACATTTATTGAGACCATTAGAAGTGGACATATATCCATGCTGCCATGCAAAGGTTCTTTTCCGAGCCACATGCCGGTATAACTCACACTCCGCAAAAGTACAAATAAATGTGTTGAAGACGAAGCGCAGAGTGGATGCATCCTGAGCTTTAAGGCAATGTTAGATATAGGTCTTTTACATATCATCTACAAGTTGAAGGTCACACAAATACATGCAAATGACTGACAGCATTGAACAAGTATTTCCCTTGTTGTTCACAGGAGTGGCAAAATTAAAGAACTTCCGGGTACAGTTACACATTGATGAGTCAGTCAAGCCCATAGCCCAACATTATAGAGGCATACCTGTGAATACACAACAGCAGGTAGAAACTGAACTGCACAGGTAACTGGAGCAAGATATCATTGAACTGGTCACAGGGTGACACCATGGGTCTCCCCCATGGACCCTATACCAATGGAAGCTGCCGGCAAGTCCATTCGGTTGTGCCTGGATATGAGACGCCAAAATCAAGCCATTCAGAGGGAGTGACATCAGGCACCCCGAATCACAGATATGATTAATCTTCTGAACAGCACCACACTCTTCTCTAAGCTTGATCTGAACAAAGGGCTACCATCAACTGGAAGTAGCTCCTGAATCATGCTAAATAACAACCTTTGTCACTCACTTGAGTCTCTTTGAGTATAAACGCCTCAGCTTCAGCGTTTCGTAAGCGGCAGACATTTTTCCGCAAGAGGTCCACAAAATCATCTGGCATATTCCCAACTGTGTCAATAGCAGTGATGACATTTTGGTGTTTACCATGACCCCTGAAAACAATGCCTGATGAAACACTGCACCGGGTGTGCATTGGTGCTCGAAGCGGCTCACCTTACACTGAATAAAGACAAATGTGATTTCTGGAGGAAGACATTAAAATTCTTTGGTCACATATTTTCAGAGCAAGGCATGCGACCAGAGCCAGAGAAAGTGGCTGCCCTCAACAACACTCCTTACCCCAACAATGTATCGGATCTCCATACTTTTCTGGAGTTGGCAAGCTTGCACAAGACATCTACAAGATTTTGCAACCATCAGCGCGCCACCGAGGGAGCTTACAAAGGCGCAAGTGGAGTTTGCATGGGCCCCAGAATATCAAAGCACATTTGAAACTATCAGACGCAATATACCATCAGCAGGTGACATGGCATGTTTCAATTCAGATAAGGCTACTAAACTGAATGTGGACGCTAGCCCGGTAGGTTTGGGAGCAAGTTTGTACCATTTTGATCCTATGTCGTGCATCACAAATGTATAGTGTCTTATGTAAGCAGGAGTCTGTCTACCACTGAACAGGCATGCTCGCAGGCAGAGGAGGAGTGCTTGGCAGTTGTGTGGGCTTGTAAGCACTTCCTTTTGTTCCTGTATTGGAATCCGTTTACTGTATGCACGGACCATCAAGTGTTATGATATATGGTAGTTGACAAGGGGTCCTGGGAGTCTCTCTGCCAGACATTAGTCCTGGTTGCGAGAGACTTACCCAGAGTCTTTAGCTCACTATCTTTCACAGAGAAGAAATATCCCACACATATCAGTCTTTGTCCTGCCCTGGGGCAATCCAGCGCCGAAATGCTAGGCAATTCTCCTCTGAACAAGAGTACCAACAGCACCCCCAGACACGTGTTTCGATCTGGTTGGACCTCATCAGTAGGGAGGAGCTGTGCCTCTCTAAGAATAGTGAGCAAGGTGTCCGCAAGGTGTCCACGTATGGATTTCCCTAGTAACTTAGGGTGAGACCCAAAGTTACTTAAATATGCAAATTGACAAGGGGTCCTGGGAGTCTCTCTGCCAGACATTAGTCCTGGTTGCGAGAGACTTACCCAGAGTCTTTAGCTCACTATCTTTCACAGAGAAGAAATATCCCACACATATCAGTCTTTGTCCTGCCCTGGGGCAGTCCAGCACCGAAATGCTAGGCAATTCTCCTCTGAACTAGAGTACCAACAGCATCCCCAGACACATGTTTCGGTCTGGTTGGACCTCATCAGTAGGGAGGAGCTGTGCCTCTCTAAGAATAGTGAGCAAGGGGTTCACGTCTGGATTCCCCTAGTAACTTAGGGTGAGACCCAAAGTTACTTAAATATGCAAATTGACAAGGGATCCTGGGAGTCTCTCTGCCAGACATTAGTCCTGGTTGCGAGAGACTTACCCAGAGTCTTTAGCTCACTATCTTTCACAGAGAAGAAATATACCACACATATCAGTCTGTCATAAATCACCAATGTATCAATTGAAAAGGATACGGTAACCAAAAAAGGATACAATTGGTAGGGCTCTTCCGGATCCTTTTTCACACGACTTGATTGTAGGTAGGTCAAATTAGACCTTCCAAATGATACAACTCTCTGACTGATAAAACAGGCAGAGAGATGGATCACTGGAAAGGGCGTGGGTATTGTATCGTAAGATATGCCTAGGATAGATAAAGTATCATAAGAAACTGTCCCAAACTCAAATCACTATGATAGCACAGTATTAGCATTAATTCGAAACACTAACCTTATGGCCAAACTGAAGAATTCAACGAAAGTCTCTTGAAGAAAACCAGGAGTTGAAACAATGATAAAGGAGGGGAAGATTAGTAAGGGAGACTTATCCCGAACGGCACGAGGCTCACGCTAGATACCGGGTTGGTGCACCACAGGATAGCGTCCAAAGTACTGTGCACAATCACCTTCCAATAGTTCATGAAATACTTTCTTTCCCACGAAGAACAAAATTAGATTTTCACCTGTTAACTGTCACAGGCACCAAAGGTTCAAAGAAGTTCAGAAAACCACGTGCAGGGTTGCACGCGACAGCGTACACGCAGCCAGGCCAGCCGCGCTTGGAGACAGCGTTTCCGCGTGAAGATTTAGCAAGCAAACAGGATACACGCAGCTCAGGACAGCCGCGCTTGCAGACAGCGTCCGCGTGGAGATTTAGCACGAGGACAGGATACACGCAGCTCAGGACAGCCGCGCTTGCAGACAGCATCCGCGTGGAGATTTGGCACGCGAACAGGATACACGCAGCTCAGGACAGCCGCGCTTGCAGACAGCATCCGCGTGGAGATTTGGCACGCGAACAGGATACACGCAGCTCAGGACAGCCGCGCTTGCAGACAGCGTCCGCGTGGAGATTTGGCACGCAAACAGGATACACGCAGCCCAGGACAGCCGCGCTTGCAGACAGCGTCCGCATGGAGATTTGGCACGCAAACAGGATACACGCAGCTCAGGACAGCCGCGCTTGCAGACAGCGTCCGCGTGTAGATTTGGCACGCGAACAGGATACACGTAGCTCAGGACAGCCGCGCTTGCAGACAGCGTCCGCATGGAGATTTGGTACGCGAACAGGATACACAGCTCCAGGAATTAGCGTGTGGAGGAAAACATGCTCAAAAAAGGCCAAAGAAGTTGCTGAAGGGAATGCGAGAACGCAGGTCCGGAGTTCAGCTACAAAACGCCAAAATGTACTTAATCAGAAGCAGCGATCAGCGTTTCCACGCTGCTTATGTACGCACTGCCGTGATACACGTGACGGAACTAAATCACGTGAATTTTAACAACGTGAAAAATGCAGACGTCGTTTTCCGGGCAATGCATCGAACAACCTCCATTTCGAGTAGAATGGTCTAGTGGTTCTATGGGCGTAACTCATTTTGTATGGAGAGGTCGTTCCTGGTCCAGAGATATGTCCAGCAGGCATGACAGTGCCACCCCCCAAAGGAGCAGCCTCTGCCCTTTTCGAGTGGAATCGCCTTAATAAAGCAGGAGCATGAATGTTAGACAGAGGTTCCCAGGATCTATCCTCGGGACCATAACCTTTCCAATCCACCAGATAATATGGTTTCCTAGACCGTAGCCTCATGTCCAGTATGTCTTGTACTTCATATTCGTCTGACCCTTTCACAGAAATAGCAACAGGCCGTATAGGCAATCTAGTAGCATCCGAGCACGGTTTGATGAGTGACACGTGGAATACAGGATGCACTCGCCGCCGTTGTGGCAATGCCAGACGGACAGCAGCCGGATTTATAACGTGGAGCACTTCATATGGCTCGATGTATTTAGGCAACAATTTCTTTTTACCGGGTATCCTCAAGTTTTTTGTGGATAGCCATACCTTCATACCTGCTTTGTAGACAGGTGCAGGGATTCTATGAGCATCTGCATAGGTCTTATCTCGTTTTTTAGCTTGCTCCAATTGCTGCTTAACTTTCGTCTGTAGACTCTTTAGATCTCTAATATTACGTCCTGCTGCAGGAGTATCCAAAGACAAACTGGAATCCAAAGGAATGGATGAATGGATCGTGGGTGTTGCCCATACAGAGCATAGAAAGGCGAAGTACCTATGGCACTATGGTAGGAATTATTATAGGCGAACTCCGCTGCCGGCAGAACATTGAGCCAATCTGACTGAAACTGCAGGCACAAACATCGCAGATATTGTTCCATAGTGCTATTGACTCTCTCAGTATGTCCATCCGTTTGAGGGTGATAAGCACTAGACAACCTGTCATCAATTAGTAATGCCGAATTTAGTGCTCTCCAAAAACGTGACGCAAATTGTGAGCCCCTGTCATTGATTATCACTGAATGTAGGCCAAAAAACCGGAATATATGCCGGATGAATAGATCAGCCAGACCAGCAGCTGTTGGTACACCAATACAGGGAATAAAAAGCGCCAATTTTGTAAAGTAGTCCACCACCACCCATATGGTATCGTAGCCTTTATTTCTTGGAAGTTCTACCACAAAATCCATTGATATCATGTCCCATGGTTTTTTAGGAACAGGTAGGGACTGGAGTAAACCCACTGGTTTGCCAGGAGTGTTCTTGCATTGACTGCATACAGAACATGTTGAAACATAATTTATAACATCTTGTGTTATAGATGGCCACCAACACCATCTTTTCAGCAACTCTAGGGTCTTCTTCTGTCCAGGATGGGCGGCAATCAAGGAATTATGACCCCAACTGAGGGCCTTGTTCCGAGTGGTACCAGTTGGTAGATAGAGTACTCCTTGTTTGAAAGGCAAACCATTGTATATATCAATATTCAATTCCTGAATCAATTGTGGATTTAGTTTCACCCACTCCTGTAACTCGTTTTTTAGGGACGGTTGTGCAGAACAACTACATATCACGTGATCTGCCAACAACTTATTTTGCACCGATGGTTCTTCCTTCACCTCTTCACCGATGCGAGACAAAGCATCCGACTTGACATGTTGTCTGGCAGGGCGATAAGTAATTCGAAAATCGTATTGAGCAAAAAAGACATGCCATCTGGCCCGTCTAGCTGTAAGACATTTCATAGTTTTGAATGCCTGAAGATTTCTATGATCCGAATACACCAGCACCTGATGTTTGGCCCCAAGAAGATGATGTCGCCATTCTTGGAAAGCATCCTTGATTGCAAGTAATTCACGCTCAGTGACAGTATAGTTTTGTTCATATGAGGTAAGCTTACGTGAGAAGAAAGCAACTGGATGCTCCTCCTTGGTTTCTGCACGAACTTGCGAAAGTACAGCTCCTGTAGTGACACTGGAAGCGTCTGCTTCAACGATAAACTGACAATCCGGATCAGGATGTTGAAGTACAGGTGCAGTGGTTAATGCTTCCTTTAACCTCTCAAAAGAAGCTTGGGCATTCTGATTCCAACAGAATGGAACTTTGGAACTAGTTAAAGCTGTCAATGGGGCCACTGTTTTGGAGAAAGAACGAATAAATCTGCGATAAAAATTCGCAAAACCTAGGAATGACTGTAATGACTTGACATTGTGTGGAACAGGCCAATTCAATATGGCCTTCACTTTGGAACGACTCATTCGAACACTTTGATTGGTAATGTCGCGCCTTGAAACACTTGTGTATAGGCGCGTTACAAATACCATATCATATCATAACCCAGAAATTCTACTTCTTGTGTATGAAAGACACATTTCTCGGCTTTAACAAAAAGTTTGTTCTCTCTCAGTCTTTGTAAGACAGCTAACACGTGTTTAACATGTTCTGGAAAAGACGATGAATATATCAAAATGTCATCCAAGTAAATCACCACGAATTGGTCCATCATATCTCTGAAGATATCGTTCATGAAGAACTGAAATGTGGCGGGAGCGTTACAAAGACCAAAAGGCATCACTAAATATTCATAAAGGCCGTAACGCGTCTTAAAAGCGGTCTTCCATTCGTCTCCTTCGTGAATACGAACCAGATTGTAAGCACCACGCAAGTCCAATTTAGAGAAGTACTTGGAAGTTCCTAACTGATCTAACAGAACATTAATCAGTGGTAAAGGGTAATGATTCTTTATGGTGATGTCGTTAATAGCCCTGTAATGAATGCAAGGCCTTAGATCTCCTTCCTTCTTTGGAACAAAGAATAAAGGAGAGGCAGCCGGCGATTGAGATGGCCGTATAAATCCCATATCAAGAGCTTTATCGATGTATTCTTTCAAGACAACATCTTCTTTGGGAGTTAAAGAATAAACTCGACCAGTAGGGATTTTAGCTCCAGGAATTAGTTCAATTGGACAATCATACTGCCTATGTGGAGGCAGCTGTTCTGCCTGACCTTTGTCAAACACATCAGCAAAATCTGCATATTCACTTGGTATATGTGTACCGCTCTGATGTACCACACTAATAGTGGAAATTCCCTCCACAGAGGCCAAAATATGTGATTTATTTGACACCACCTGACTGGTAAAGCAATGTTCATTGCAAAAAACAGAAGGATATTGGATCAATCCCGTAACCCAGTCAATGGCGGGATTATGAAGAGTCAACCAATTAAGTCCAAGTAATATTTTGTACTGAGGAGCCGCAATGACATCGAAGACTATTTCCTCCGAATGACCATTTAATAAAGTCATCTGAATAGGTACAGTCTCCTGAGTTACCATACCGGAAATCAAGACTGATCCATCCACAAGGGGTATAGAACATTTCTTGGCATATGTGATATCGATGTAATTATTAGTGGCTCCAGAATCAACCATAGCCTTGGAAACCAATTCTTGATCATCAAAACGTAAAGTCATCTCAACAGCTATAGGTGCATGCGCTGGAAATGTAATGGAGTCCGATGTAACACTCGACACAGAGACTCCTGCTACTGTCGAGTTTTGGCGTTTCCCGAAGGCTTAACTGGTTTTTTAGGACATGCCGCTAGTAAATGCTCAGATGAACCGCAATACATACATACATTATTTTTTCTTCGGTTCTCTCTTTCTGCTCTAGACAACCGGCCTCTCACCGCACCAATTTGCATTGGTTCAGGATCATTCGAAGAAGCTGCTGGTGTATCAGAACGAACCGGTGCCTGAAGGAAAGGTTTTCTCTCTCCTTTGCGGGCATTTCTTCGGGCATCAATTTGTAAAATCAAATCAAGAAATTCTGAAAAACCTGTAGGAACCACTGGAACTGTGGACAAGGCATCTTTGAGTTCTTCTGAAAGACCCTTGTAGAAAACAGCCGTCTTCTTGTCTTCCGGCCATTGGGTTTCGGCTGTTAATTGGTTGAATCGTGCGATGTAAGCCAACAGAGGTTGAGTGCCTTGTTGTAGATTCAGCAACTCCAGATCTGTGGCTTGAGTAGCGTAGCGCATATCAAAGACTTTGTTCATAGCAGCCAGAAGATCATCGCAATCGTACAACAAGGGGCTATTTGATTCCAATAAAGGATTTGCCCAAGCAGCAGCTGTACTCCCCAAATGGGAAAGCACGAATGCTGCTTTAGTAGTTAGATCGGGAAACGAATTAGGCCGGCAAAGGAAATGAAGTCAGCACTGATTAACAAAAGTTCTATAGGTTTTAAGATCACCTGTGAACCTTTCCGGGGGAGCCAAGGGAAACTGTGTGGGCCTAACCACTTTAAGAGTTTCCTGTGATAATGATGGTGTCGTAGTCCCAGATCCAGATGCAGTGGCTACTGGAACCTGTGCTCCCTGAGGAGTGGCATGCATGGCATCTTGCATAACATCCATTCGATGCCGTAGCATGTCCTGTGCCGTAATCATTTCATTTCTCAAGTCAGTGATTAACTGAGTCAAAACAGTTAAAGGATCCGTACCTTCCATGGCTTCTGATTCTGTCATAAATCACCAATGTATCAATTGAAAAGGATACGGTAACCAAAAAAGGATACAATTGGTAGGGCTCTTCCGGATCCTTTTTCACACGACTTGATCGTAGGTAGGTCAAATTAGACCTTCCAAATGATACAACTCTCTGACTGATAAAACAGGCAGGGAGATGGATCACTGGAAAGGGTGTGGGTATTGTATCGTAAGATATGCCTAGGATAGATAAAGTATCATAAGAAACTGCCCCAAACTCAAATCACTATGATAGCACAGTATTAGCATTAATTCGAAACACTAACCTTATGGCCAAACTGAAGAATTCAACGAAAGTCTCTTGAAGAAAACCGGGAGTTGAAACAACGATAAAGGAGGGGAAGATTAGTAAGGGAGACTTATCCCGAACGGCACAAGGCTCACGCTAGATACCGGGTTGGTGCACCACAGGATAGCGTCCAAAGTACTGTGCACAATCACCTTCCAATAGTTCATGAAATACTTTCTTTCCCACGAAGAACAAAATTAGATTTTCACCTGTTAACTGTCACAGGCACCAAAGGTTCAAAGAAGTTCAGAAAACCATGTGCAGGGTTGCACGCGACAGCGTACACGCAGCCAGGCCAGCCGCGCTTGGAGACAGCGTTTCCGCGTGAAGATTTAGCAAGCAAACAGGATACACGCAGCTCAGGACAGCCGCGCTTGCAGACAGCGTCCGCGTGGAGATTTGGCACACGAACAGGATACACGCAGCTCAGGACAGCCGCGCTTGCAGACAGCGTCCGCGTGGAGATTTGGCACGCGAGCAGGATACACGCAGCTCAGGACAGCCGCGCTTGCAGACAGCGTCCGCGTGGAGATTTGGCACGCGAACAAGATACACGCAGCTCTGGACAGCCGCGCTTGCAGACAGCGTCTGCGTGGAGATTTGGCACGCAAACAGGATACACGCAGCTCAGGACAGCCGCGCTTGCAGACAGCGTCCGCGTGTAGATTTGGCACGCGAACAGGATACACGCAGCTCAGGACAGCCACGCTTGCAGACAGCGTCCGCGTGGAGATTTGGTACGCGAACAGGATACACGGCTCCAGGAATTAGCGTGTGGAGGAAAACATGCTCAAAAAAGGCCAAAGAAGTTGCTGAAGGGAATGCGAGAACGCAGGTCCGGAGTTCAGCTACAAAATGCAAAAATTGACTTAATCAGAAGCAGCGATCAGCGTTTCCACACTGCTTATGTACGCACTGCCGTGATACACGTGACAGAACTAAATCATGTGAATTTTAACGACGCGAAAAATGCAGACGTCGTTTTCCGGGCAATGCATCGAACAACCTCCATTTCAAAAAGAATGGTCTAGTGGTTCTATGGGCGTAACTCATTTTGTATGGAGAGGTCGTTCCTGGTCCAGAGATATGTCCAGCAGGCATGACACAGTCTTTGTCCTGCCCTGGGGCAGTCCAGCACCGAAATGCTAGGCAATTCTCCTCTGAACAAGAGTACCAACAGCATCCCCAGACACGTGTTTAGGTCTGGTTGGACCTCATCAGTAGGGAGGAGCTGTGCCTCTCTAAGAATAGTGAGCAAGGGGTCCACGTCTGGTGGCAGTACCTGACTGATTTGCATATGGCTGGACCCCTTTTGCAATGGCGCAGACGGGCTAAAAAACGGTGGTGTGGAAGGTTGCCCAGAGCAATGCCAGTGGTTCAGATTCATTCAAAACCTTCCACCCATCACTTTTGTGCTTACTGTTTGTCTCACTGTGTGAGAGAGGATATGCCCAGACGTGGGTCCCTTGCTCGCTGCGCCATAAGAAACCAAGCTGCATCTCACTGAGGAGGCCCAACAAGGCTGAAACATGTCTGGGGTTGCTTGTGTTTCCGTGCAGAGGGGCCCTGGCCTAGCAGTTCGGGCTGGGCTGCTACCATTGGTGGCAGTACCTGACTGATTTGCATATGGCTGGACCCCTTTTGCAATGGCGCAGACGGGCTAAAAAACGGTGGTGTGGAAGGTTGCCCAGAGCAATGCCAGTGGTTCAGATTCATTCAAAACCTTCGACCCATCACTTTTGTGCTTACTGTTTGTCTCACCATGTGAGAGAGGGTATGCCCAGACGTGGGTCCCTTGCTCGCTGCGCCATAAGAAACCAAGCTGCACCTCACTGAGGAGGCCCAACAAGGCCGAAACATGTCAGGGGTTGCTTGTGTTTCCGAGCAGAGGGGCCCTGGCCTAGCAGTTCGGGCTGGGCTGCTACCATTGGTGGCAGTACCTGACTGATTTGCATATGGCTGGACCCCTTTTGCAATGGCGCAGACGGGCTAAAAAACGGTGGTGTGGTAGGTTGCCCAGAGCAATGCCAGTGGTTCAGATTCATTCAAAACCTTCCACCCATCACTTTTGTGCTTACTGTTTATCTCACTATGTGAGAGAGGGTATGCCCAGACGTGGGTCCCTTGCTCGCTGCGCCATAAGAAACCAAGCTGCACCTCACTGAGGAGGCCCAACAAGGCCAAAACATGTCTAGGGTTGCTTGTGTTTCTGTGCAGAGGGGCCCTGGCCTAGCGTTCGGGCTGGGCTGCTACCATTGGTGGCAGTACCTGACTGATTTGCATATGGCTGGACCCCTTTTGCAATGGCACAGACGGGCTAAAAAATGGTGGTGTGGAAGGTTGCCCAGAGCAATGCCAGTGGTTCAGATTCATTCAAAACCTTCCACCCATCACTTTTGTGCTTACTGTTTGTCTCACTATGTGAGAGAGGGTATGCCCAGACCTGGGTCCCTTGCTCGCTGCGCCATAAGAAACCAAGCTGCATCTCACTGAGGAGGCCCAACAAGGCCGAAACATGTCTGGGGTTGCTTGTGTTTCCGTGCAGAGGGGCCCTGGCCTAGCAGTTCGGGCTGGGCTGCTACCATTGGTGGCAGTACCTGACTGATTTGCATATGGCTGGACCCCTTTTGCAATGGCGCAGACGGGCTAAAAAACGGTGGTGTGGAAGGTTGCCCAGAGCAATGCCAGTGGTTCAGATTCATTCAAAACCTTCCACCCATCACTTTTGTGCTTACTGTTTGTCTCACTATGTGGGAGAGGGTATGCCCAGACGTGGGTCCCTTGCTCGCTGCGCCATAAGAAACCAAGCTGCACCTCACTGAGGAGCCCCAACAACGCCGAAACATGTCTGGGGTTGCTTGTGTTTCCGTGCAGAGGGGCCCTGGCCTAGCAGTTCGGGCTGGGCTGCTACCATTGGTGGCAGTACCTGACTGATTTGCATATGACTGGACCCCTTTTGCAATGGCACAGACGGGCTAAAAAACGGTGGTGTGGAAGGTTGCCCAGAGCAATGCCAGTGGTTCAGATTCATTCAAAACTTTCCACCCATCACTTTTGTGCTTAATGATATATGGTAGTCCAAAGGTTAGTATACCACCCTGCAGTGCCCAGTGGGGCTTCCGGCTGCAGGTGTATGATTTCAACATTGTCCACCGGCCTGGCAAGGAGGAGAATCTAGCAGATTTTCTTTCCAGACATCCAACAGGGTCATTGAGAGTAGAGCCATCTATTGCTGGCTCTTACATTACCTATGTCATACAGCAGGCTAATCCTTTGTGTCTGGAATTAACTGAGCTACAACAGAACAGGATGTTGTGTTCTCCATTAGTGCAAGATGTTTAGCTCGAGGAAAATCAAAACATGCTGTTGGGAAGGGGGCAGCCCACCCGACCTAGACACTTCAAAATAAGGTGAGATGCATTCAAGGCACTGTAATGAACCAGGGGGGAAGAGGGTCAGTGAAAGGGTTGCTTTCCTGTCCAGCAGGACTCCATTCTAAAATCATTAATTATAGCGTATTCATATGATGTGTCCCAAGGTGCGGGGGGCATCGCTATTTTGGGTAGATATTAATATTCCTAGGCAGAAGAGACGGCTTGCGCAGTAAGCACAGTAAAGTCGACATTGCATGCACTAGGCCCAAATCCACAAGGCAACGGAAATCTCCATTCATGCACAAGCTCTAATGAGGACTGTTCGCACCCCACTCGCCACACTGTTTGGCCATTGTTCGTGAAAGTGTTGCGAAGATGTGTTTTTCACCCAAGGGGAATGTGCCCTACAAGGTCACGATCAGAGGCCAGCGTCTGGTGTGCATGTTATCTCACCTTGGCCTAAGCATGACCCGGCTCATTCCAGAGTGACCACGAGTTATAGCCCATATAACTGACTAAACCCTAAGATCTCAAAGTTCCATGACACCAGGTGCCCTTTGACCACCAACCCCAAAGTAACAAGTCTTGAAACGTTCAAAGAGGATGGACAGGGTGTATCGTTGAAGCGACAATCATGTGATTTGTATTGGGAGGTGCTGGGAAGGATAAGTTATAGTTCAAAACGGGGGCGGGGACCTTGGAGCCGGATGGCGCAGAGAGAGTGAGTGAAATGTGTTTGTGAAGGTTAGAGTTCCCTGGAACTTCCTGTGTGCCTGTTTTGAAGCCTGCCAAGTGCACAGTATGATTGATGCACAAGCAGTATACTAGGAGTATAGTTAATTTGTTTTCTGATCTTGGACATGAGAAGAAGATGAGCACTGCATCGCCCACGTGATGGAAGATGGACGGACTGATCTGTGACCAATAAACTGCCATCCTGTATGAATAAAGGCAGCACCTGTGTAGGGTCCATCCAATCAGCCACACAGGTGTTTACTGTATGTATTGCGTCACTTATGACAATGTTTTGCTTTATACCTTTCTGCTTGTACCCTACTTTGGCAGAACTTTCTTGGCAACAGACTCCTTTGCTATTGCTCTCATCTGCGCATGAGATTAAACTTGTTATCCTTACAAGATCGACTTGGGCCTTTCTTCCCTAGCGGGTTGTATTCTCTCTGGTGTGAGAGTTCTGGGGCTTACGTTCAATGCTAAAGAGATTGCGAGTAAGGAGGTGACACTGGTGCAAGTGGAAGTGGCAAGTTTACTGTTGGTCAAGTATGAGCTTTCTGTAACAGAGAATCACATCCTATGAAAGAGTAACAAATTGGTTGTTTCCTCAACCCTATGGCAAAAGGTGATTGATCTTGCCAATGAAGGTCACAGTGGTGCAGTGCCCACCAAACAGATGCTTAGACATCCGGTTGGACGCCTGAGTATAGAAAGTGCTCAAGAACTCTCATAACTGCTCTGTGATGGCGCCTGCCATGAGACTGGAACCGCAACACATGTTGCCCCTCTCGGAGTCGGTATGGGACATGGTAGCAATTGATGGTATGGGTTGGATCCTATGTGCTGGTTGTATTGACGACTATTCAAGACTCCCGGAATTTCAAGTAGTGACATCCACTGCCGCATTCAGCATTATTCCTGCACTTGACATGATTTTCACGGCTTATTGATATTGATATTTTATTTCTATTGCGCTTGTACACAAGGGTTTCAGAGCGCGACAAGGCAAGGGAGGGGAACAGGGGAGAACAAAACAGCGATCTTACTAGGCCCAGTGACATTGAGAACGCGCAAGTGCATGGGAGAGGGGGAGGGGAAAAGTGCATGGAAGGGGGGATAAGTGGAAGGTGCAAAGCAGAGGAGAAACAGATAAATAATAATAAAGAAAGAAATAATAAAGGCAACAAACAGTGGTAGTGCAGCCTGCAATTTGCAAGTGCTAGGTTTAAGGCAGCAGACAGGGTGGGACTGATAAGTGCAGGAAGAAAAAAGGGGCTGTATGGGTACAGATACAGACCCCAGTGCAACGGGTGGCCCGGAGGCAGTGCTTGAGGGTGGCAGGGTGTGCAGGTACCTGGGCCCGGAGGACAGATGGTGGCCAGGTGCATGATGCCAAGAGAGAACAGATCAGCAGGGGAGAGGGAGAGCGAAGGCAGAAGAAAAGAGGAAGGTCTTGAGGTGCTTCCGGAACCGGAGATGGATCTCCTGAAGTTTTAGAGTGGCAGGGAGGATGTTTCAGAGGTCGCCCCAGCCGAAGACAGAGGTCTACTCCCAGCTTGTTTCTTTGAAAAACGACTGACTCTGAGGGAGTTAGAGATAGAGGAGTGAAGAGCTCGAGAGGGGAGGTATTTGCGGAGGGATAGCTGAAGGTATTTTGGACCCAGGCCCCAGAAAGCCTTGTGGACAATGCAGAGGGTTTTGAATTGAATCCTTGCAGCCACTGAGAGCCAATGGGGAGATTTCAGAGCTGGAGAGATACAATCCCAGGGCTTGAGGCCAAGGACATGTCTCGCAGTCCTGTTCTGGATTAGTTGCAGAGGGCAGAGAGTAGAGGCAGGTAGATTTAGAGAGAGGCTGTTACAATAGTCCAACCTAGAGAGAACCACAGCTTGGGATACCATGAGCTGGGGGAAGGAGTGAAAAGGCAGAGTACCACTGAGTAGGTGCAGTAGGAATTTTGACTTTTTTGAGACCTCAGAGATGTGGGCGCAGAAGGAAAGGGTGGAGTCAAATATGACCCTGAGGTACTTAGCCTCGCAGGTGGGGGTAGGAGGAGGGCCAAAGGAAGCCGGCCAGAGAGTGAGGTGAAACGATGGTGAAGGTGTGCCGATGAGGAGGATCTCAGTCTTACTGGCATTCAGACAAAGATCATTGGCGGCACACCAATCTTGAATGGCAGTTAGGCAATCAGAGATGAGAGAGGGAGAGGAGGTGGCCGAGGGCAGCCTGAAAATGATTTGAGTGTCATCAGTGTAGCACTGGAAATTTGAGCAGAAAATGGCAATGCAGTGAGCAAGTGTTGCCAGGTATTGGTTTAAAAGCCAGGGCGAGGGGTTAGACCCCTGGGGAACACCACAGGTAGAGAGGAAGATAGATCATAGGAAGGACCCAAGTTGGACCTGGGAGGGTTGATCAGAGAGGAAAGAGGTCAGCGATGCCAGAACCTGATCAGTGATACCCAGGTTTTCACAGAGACGGTTGAGTGGGATGGTATGGTTGACCGTGTCGAAGACAGAAGAGAGATCGAGGAGGATGAGGACAGAGGGAATGTTAGAGTCAATGGTTATGGTGTTATAGAGTTATGGTGTTCCATAGACTGTAAAGTGGGACAATGGGTCTCCTTTTATGGGACAAGACTTTCCGAATTTTGCAAATTACATGGGTTTTAAGTATCACAGGGTCACTCCCCTACGGCCGCAGGTGAGTGGAACTATGGAAAGATTCATGGCTAATGTTAAGAGATCATTGAAGATATTCCAACTGGCCAGTCACCCTTTTCAGCAAGTGTTATATCAGCACTCTAGAGACTACAGGAACACTCTGCACAGCTCTACATGGAGGTACCTGTCAGAGGTAATGTTTGGATGGAGGAAGTGAGAGAAGAGAAGGAGGAACAGTAACGATTGAAAAAGAAGGAAGAGATTCCAAGAGGGCCGCCGTGGAGGGAGGACGTGCGTGAGCGGAGCTCCGTCTCCCCTTCCCGAGCCACAGTAGCAGGAGGAAGCATCCGACACACATGAGGGTGGAATTCGGCCCTCCCATCTGAACTCGCAGGCCCCGTCGATGCGGGAGCCGAGCGCCTCCCCCCCCCCACACGGGCACAACACCCGGCGGCGGACACAACAAGACACGAGAAGCCTACCGCCGAGAACGCCGAGAACTCCGCGACGCCAGAACCGAGATCCCGTCGGAGACGGCCAGCGCTCCCGGGGCGACGGCGGACCCAGCGACACACTCCGCCAGTAAAACCCGAGAGAGAATACACCCGCCCGGCGGTAAAGGGGGCACCGTAAGATGGAGCCGAGTGGAGGCAAGACGAGGCGGCCTCATCCCACCGGGAAGGAGCGGACCCGAGACGTGGGGTGGAGACGCAGCCAAGGGCCCGGTAGGGGACGCGCCCGTGCCCGCACGGCCTACATTCCACGAGTGCGCCACAACTTACGAGAAGGTCCCGTGCTGCGCCGGGGCCCACGGTCGGGCCTTCACCGCCTCGCGGAAACCAGCCAGAGCAATTTCGCAACGTCCCAGATGTCACAGACAAGGGGGAAGCTCAAACAGTCGACCCCCTCGTCCCACACACAGAAGCAGGACTAGAATCTGGTCCACCTTTGGGGGGGAGACAAGACGAACCCGGACAAGGCCGAAAAATCCAAGGCACCGAGGAGCGCTCAGGAATCAGACGCTCCCCACGGCGAAATGGCCACAAAGGAGGACCTGAAAGCGTGGTTTGGGGAATTTCAGCAGCAATTTATGGATTCTATGAATACGCATCTGGATACCATGAAGCACGAATTCAAATCAGCCCTCCAGGAACTAAGAACAGAGGTCGATGAACTGGGAGAGAGGACGGATACCTTGGAGAGGGTGGTGCAGAACATGGAGGAGGAATCCCAACAAGTGGCAGAACTGCAGGAACAACTGACCCGACTGACGCGCAATCTGGAGATTCAATGCGAAGATTTAGAAAATAGATCGCGCAGATCCAACATCAGGATCAAAAACATGCCAGAGTCGGTCGAGGACAAAGATCTCAAATCGACGGTACAACAAGTCTTCCGGGACGTTCTCGACCTACAGCGGGAGGAAGAAATTCCGATCGATCGAATCCACAGAGTGGGCCCAAGGAGAACGAAAACACAAGGCAACCGCCCCCGGGACGTGCTGGTGGCCCTCACCCGGTACGCTCAGAAGGAGCAAATACTACAAAAATCCAGGGCAATGGACCACATCCGAATGAACGGAGAGGAGGTACAATTTTATCAGGATATTGCAATATCAACACTCCAGAAAAGAAGGGCCATGGCCCAAATCACAAAAGAACTCACCACGCGCCAAATTAGGTACAAATGGACGTTCCCATTTGGCCTATTATTCATGTGGGAAGGCGAGCAAAAGAGAATAACAACAACAGAAGAAGGACTGACAATTCTCAACATACAGGAGCAGGATGATGACTCCCCACAAGCAAGCGGATCGTCCCCACTCCCGAGGAAGATCAGGGGAGAGTGGAAGACAATCAACAAAAGGGTGCGGCGCCCTAGCAAACGGAAATAAAGCACACGAAGAACAGATCTGGCCGAGCGGGAAGCAGGAGAAGGAGGTACGAAAGAAGCCCTGATATATGGGGGCAAGAAATGTGAGTCGGACAAAATAGGTCTCGGGAGGGGAGGGGAGTGAAGACCAGGAATCTCCCAAGCCACGAGGAAGGGTTTAGGATCCCCTTCAAAGTTTTCCCTGAGTATGTTAGAGGGTATGAGGCACAAGGCGTCACGCCTGAGCACCAATAGCACATCATGCCATCCTCAGGGCAGTTGGGGCAAGGGGGGGGGAAACGCGCCAGTTGGGGTTTGCGCAAGTTTCGGGGGTAGAAGGGACGTGGGGAACAGGGGGAATACCGAGCTTCACACAAATACGAAGAGCGGGAGAAGGGAGCATAGGATGAGCCAGATATCACGTACACATCAATGGGGATAAAGATCTTGACACACGTCAGAGGCCTCAATTACCCAGTGAAGCGAAAAAAAGTGGAACACTCCATTAGGCAAGGCGCATACGAGATAGTAATGCTACAGGAAACACACATTAGAGACCGAGATAAGCAGAAGGTGCGCCTCAGGGGCTTCGATCAAATATTCCAGGCGAACGCACAGGATAAGAAAGCGGGAGTCCTTATAGCGATCAAAAACTCCCTACACGCACAGGTTAAGTCTACATGGAGAGACAAACTGGGAAGATCCCTAATACTAACCCTGATGATCGAGGGCAGACCCCTCACTTTGGCCACAGTTTACGCACCGAACACAGGGCAGGAGGGCTACCTGAGGGACATCTTGAATAGAATAGAACAGATAGCGGAAGGGGAAATCATTTTGGGCGGGGAATTCAATTGGGCGTGGTACCCTTCCTTAGACCGATCGGGACCCAGACACCGAGACCAAGGCACCCCATCCAAAACTTTGAAGCAGAAATTTACATGTATAGGGCTGACAGACGCATGGAGGAACGGCAACCCCACACAGAAGGCTTTCTCATACTTCTCACATGTACACAGTACCGCTTCTAGAATAGATTATCTATGATATGATATGATATGATATGATATGGTATTTGTAACGCGCCTATACACAAGTGTTTCAAGGCGCGACGAGGCAGGGAGGGAGGGAAACAAGGGGAAGACAGACAAACGATCCTACTAGGCCAGGTGTCATTCAGATCGCGCAAGTGCAGAGGTAAAGGGGAAAAGGAGGAAGTGCAGGGGGAGGAGGTGGGGGGGAAGTGCAGTACAAGGTAAGTAGCGTAAAAAATAATAAATAATAAATAATAAATAAAAAGGGCCAGCTGGTGGCAAGTGCGAGGTAAGTGCAGAGCAAGTGCTGGGAAGGGGGCTGTAGGGATACAGTGACAGTCCCACAGTGCAGGGGGAGCCAGGGAGGCAGTGCAAGTGGAGAGTGGCTGGGCCCTGGACCGAGGTTGCTGAGAGTGGCCCAGATGCAGGTTTAGTGCTGAATTCAGTGGGGAGTTAAGCAGGATTAGCAGGGGAGAGGGAGAGAGAAGGCAGAAGCGAAGAGGAAGGTTTTGAGGTGCTTCCGGAACCGGAGATGGTTCTCCTCAAGTTTCAGGGAGGCAGGAAGGCTGTTCCAGAGGGAGGCCCCTGCTGCGGAGAGAGATCTACCCCCAGCTCGTTGCTTCGAGAAGCGGCTGACCATGAGGGAGTTGGAGACGGATGAGCGAAGGGCTCGTGAAGGAAGATATTTAGGAAGAGAGAGTTGAAGGTATTTAGGTCCCAGGCCCCAGAAGGCCTTGTGGACAATGCAGAGGGTTTTGAACTTAATCCTCGCAGCCACTGGGAGCCAGTGAAGAGATTTCAGTCCTGGAGAGATACGGTCCCTGGGCTTGAGGCCAAGGACAAGTCTCGCAGTTCTGTTCTGGATAAGTTGCAGAGGGCGGAGAGTGGAGGCAGGCAGATTAAGATAGAGGCTGTTGCAGTAGTCCAGCCTAGAGAGAACCAGGGCTCGGGAGACAGTGAGCTTCTGGGGGAAGGAGAGGAAGGGAAGAATACCTCTGAGGAGGTGCAGCTGGTAGTGTGACTTCTTAGAGACGTCAGATGTATGAGGAGAGAAGGAGAGGGTGGAGTCGAAGATGACCCCGAGGTTTTTAGCCTTGCAGGTAGGGGCAGGAAGGGGGCCAAGGGAGGCCGGCCAGAGAGCTGCAGGGAAGGAGGGAGTGGGTGTGCCGATGAGTAGAATCTCAGTCTTACTGGCATTGAGGCAGAGGTCATTGGCGGCACACCATTCCTGGATAGCAGACAGACAGTCGGAGATGAGGGAAGGAGAGGAGGAGGCCGAGGGTAGCCTGAAAATGAGCTGGGTATCGTCTGCATAGCACTGGAAGTAGGGGCAGAGAGCGGCGATGCGGTGGGCAAGGAGTGCCAGATACTGGTTGAAAAGCCAGGGAGAGAGGTTGGATCCCTGGGGGACACCACAGGTGGAGAAAAAGATGTCAGAGAGGAAGGAGCCCATTTGGACCTGGGAGGGTCGACCGGAGAGGAAAGAAGTCAGCCAGGCCAGAGCCTGACCAGTGATACCCAGGTTATCACGGAGACAGTTGAGCAGGATGGCATGGTTGACAGTGTCAAAGGCAGAGGAGAGATCGAGCAGAATGAGAACACAGGGAGTGTTGGAATCGAGGTTCAGGAGCAGGTCCTCACGGATGTTCAGGAGAGCAGTTTCCGTGCTTCTGGCCGCTCTGAAGCCGGATTGATGGTCATGAAGATTACCAACAGATTCAGCATGGAGGTTAAGCTGGGAGATGGCCAGTTTCTCCAGGAGCTTACCCAGGAAGGGAGTAATGGAGATTGGGCGATAATTGGCCGGGCAGGAGGGGTCGGCAGAGGGTTTCTTGAGGAGGGGGTGCACAAGGGAGTGCTTGAGGGGGGATGGGAAGACTCCAGAGGCGAATGAGTGGTTGCAAAAGTCAGCCATGGCAGGAGCCAGGGAGTCGATGTGGTCCTTGATGGTTTTGGAGGAACAGGGGTGAACCTGTTTAGACGAGGCTTTCATAGATCGGACTTGTCTGGAAACCTCATCAGCAGAAAAAGGTGGAAAAGCAGAGAAGGAGGGTGGAGGGGCAGCTGCAAGAGAGCAAGAGGAAGAGCCGGGAAGAGAGGGAGGGAGGAGAGAGGAGGAGAGCGAGGACAGGATGTCCTGAGTTTTTGAGATGAAGTGCGAGGCCAGTGCAGTGCAGAGGGCCTGGGAGGGGACAGGAGAGGTAGAGACTGCAGCGGGGTTGGCCAGCTCCTTGCAGATTTTAAAGAGTTCGGCCGAGTTGTTAGATGCCTCAGAGATGCGGGCTTGGATAAGGGCTCTCTTCTTGGTGAGAACGGAGAGCCGGTATTGCCTTTGGAGCAGGCGACAGGCCAGTTTGTCAGAGGATGAACATGAAGCACGCCATTTCCTCTCTGCCACCCTACACTTGCGTTTTAGGGTGACGAGATCCGAGTCATACCAGGAGTTACATTTGGCTTTGGGCTTCAGGCGGATTCTCATGACGGGGGCAAGGATATCGAGAGTATCAGATATAGAGGAATAGAGCATGGAGAGGGCTGTGTCAGGGTGGGAGTCAGCCGAGGGGGGAGGAGGGGGCGAGAAGGTAGCAGCGAAAGCCTCAACTGACACGCGCTTCATGGGTCGGATGACCGAGAAGGTGGGTGGCAGTGAAGAGGGTGGCTTTGCCTGTGGGGTAGGGAGGGAGAGGTGGGAGGATAGGAGAAAGTGATCGCTCCAGGAGAGAGGAGTGGAGAGAGGAAGGGAGAGGGGAAGGTCAGAAGAGATCAGAGCATCAAGAGTGTGCCCTGCAGAGTGAGTAGGCCCAGATGGGAGAATAGAGAGTGAGAGAGAGTTACAGAGTTCGCGAAAGAGACCAGTGGGGGGACAGGAGGCATCGAGGTGGATGTTGAAGTCACAGAGAAAGAGGAGTTGGGTGGTTGAGGACAGGAGTGAGGAGGAGAGGTCAGCCCATTCAGAGAGGAAGGAGGAAATTTGACCAGGTGGCCGATAGATAGTAGCCACGGTAAGGGAATGGCTAGGAGAGAGAGAGAGTCGGCAGACAAGGCATTCAAAAGAGGAGTAGGTCTGCGTAGGAGTGACAGAGGCAGGAATCCACTCAGGGAAGATAAGGGCAACACCACCCCCTGAACGGTTGGGCCTGGGCACGGAGAGGATCTTGTAACCGTCAGGTAGGAGTGTGTCGAAGCTGGTGGCAGAGCTGGCTGTGAACCATGTCTCAGTGAGACCGAGGACGTCGAGGTCCAGTTCCTCAAGAAGGCGACAGATATCAGAGGAGTGCTTGATGGCAGAGCGAGCATTTAGAGTGGCAATGTGGAGAAGGTTGCCATCTTTGAAAAACTTCCGGGGAGGGGTACAGATCAGAGGTATGCCCTGCGGAGGTGTTAGAGAAGGAGTTGAAGAGGGAGCAAGAGAAGGGGCAGGGAGGGAGGGGAGAGGCAAGGTAGCCGAGGACAGAAGAAGGGGGACAGCGGGAGCGGAGAGGAAGTTGATGAGGCGTGGGAGGCGTCTATCAAAGAGGTGAAGGTTGGCCTGAGGGCCTTGGACCAAGACGGTCCCGTTAGCATAGACATTAATGATGGCCTTAGAGGAGTGGAAAGGGGCCAAGAGGACATCCCAACGGGTGCCACCATTAATGGGAGAGGAGGAGAAAGGAGAGAGCACAGAGACCATGTGAAGGGTCCATAGGTCAGGTGAAGGCACGAAAAAGAGAATGTCAGTGAGAGTTTCCTTGGAGCAGGCGCTCGTGTAGGTGTCAGCGATAGGGAGGCCTGGGTTGGAGACCAGGATGTCCTTTTTAAACTTTTTCCTACCGGATTTAGTGAGGAGAGCAGGATAGTCAATAGAGAAGCAGTTAGAGTAGATAGGCGAGATAGAGAGCACCATGGAGTAGGAGGGGAGGCGGACGACACGAGTATGCAGACAGGAATTGAGTGGAGGGCACTAGTCTAACACGATACAGAGCAAACAGTAATGCATAGTAGGTCAGGGCCACCTAAGTTTGAGAATCCTGCGAGGGGAGAAAAAGCACCCTAGTTTAACACAATGCAGAGCAAACAGTAATGCGTAGTAGGTCAGGGCCACCTAAGTTTGAGAATCTTGCGAGGGGAGAAAAAAGCACCCTAGTTTAACACAATGCAGAGCAAACAGTAATGCGTAGTAGGTCAGGGCCACCTAAGTTTGAGAATCCTGCGAGGGGAGAAAAAAGCACCCTAGTTTAACACAATGCAGAGCAAACAGTAATGCGTAGTAGGTCAGGGCCACCTAAGTTTGAGAATCCTGCGAGGGGAGAAAAAGCACCCTAGTTTAACACAATGCAGAGCAAACAGTAATGCGTAGTAGGTCAGGGCCACCTAAGTTTGAGAATCCTGCGAGGGGAGAAAAAAGCACCCTAGTTTAACACAATGCAGAGCAAACAGTAATGCGTAGTAGGTCAGGGCCACCTAAGTTTGAGAATCCTGCGAGGGGAGAAAAGCATCCTAGTTTAACAGTAAATTGGAAAAGGGGGGGCGAGGCATCATGCGGATGAGGTGGGCAAGGTGAGGAGGGGTGGGCCGGAGAGCAGAGGAGCTGGTGCCTGGCGTCCCCTGCGGACACCTGCAGACACACAGGGAGCCGCAGCTGAGGAGTCGCCCTTGGCCTAGGGCCCTTGGCCGCAGGGGGCTGCCGGGCAGAGGGCTGCCCAGGAGGGGGGAGGTTATAGGCAGAAGGAGAGGAAGGGGAGGGGGGTGTGGGCGGGCAGGGAGGCGGGAGGGAGAGGAGGACCAGGAAGTGGGAGGGGGGCAGCAGGAGCAGGCTCACAACGCGCTCGGAGCGCGAAATCAAGTTAAACAACAATAAATTTAAAACAAATCCACTCACAGGGCCCAGGCAGGGCTACCTAGCCTGCTGTTCCCTCCGGGCTACCGGCGACCGCTCTCCCACGCACCGCAGAGCTAAGAAAGCGGGCGGGGGGAACGGCCGTCGAGTAGGCCAGAAGGGGACAGTCAGGCAGCCAATCAGAGGGGGGGTGGGCGGGCAGGGAGGCGGGAGGGAGAGGAGGACCAGGAAGTGGGAGGGGGGCAGCAAGAGCAGGCTCACAACGCGCTCGGAGCGCGAAATCAAGTTAAACAACAATAAATTTAAAACAAATCCACTCACAGGGCCCAGGCAGGGCTACCTAGCCTGCTGTTCCCTCCGGGCTACCGGCGACCACTCTCCCACGCACCGCAGAGCTAAGAAAGCGGGCGGGGGGAACGGCCATCGAGTAGGCCAGAAGGGGACAGTCAGGCAGCCAATCAGAGGGGGGGTGGGCGGGCAGGGAGGCGGGAGGGAGAGGAGGACCAGGAAGTGGGAGGGGGGCAGCAGGAGCAGGCTCACAACGCGCTCGGAGCGCGAAATCAAGTTAAACAACAATAAATTTAAAACAAATCCACTCACAGGGCCCAGGCAGGGATACCTAGCCTGCTGTTCCCTCCGGGCTACCGGCGACCGCTCTCCCACGCACCGCAGAGCTAAGAAAGCGGGCGGGGGGAACGGCCGTCGAGTAGGCCAGAAGGGGACAGTCAGGCAGCCAATCAGAGGGGGGGTGGGCGGGCAGGGAGGCGGGAGGGAGAGGAGGACCAGGAAGTGGGAGGGGGGCAGCAGGAGCAGGCTCACAACGCGCTCGGAGCGCGAAATCAAGTTAAACAACAATAAATTTAAAACAAATCCACTCACAGGGCCCAGGCAGGGCTACCTAGCCTGCTGTTCCCTCTGGGCTACCGGCGACCGCTCTCCCACGCACCGCAGAGCTAATAAAGCGGGCGGGGGGAACGGCCGTCGAGTAGGCCAGATGGGGACAGTCAGGCAGCCAATCAGAGGGGGGGTGGGCGGGCAGGGAGGCGGGAGGGAGAGGAGGACCAGGAAGTGGGAGGGGGGCAGCAGGAGCAGGCTCACAACGCGCTCGGAGCGCGAAATCAAGTTAAACAACAATAAATTTAAAACAAATCCACTCACAGGGCCCAGGCAGGGCTACCTAGCCTGCTGTTCCCTCCGGGCTACCGGCGACCGCTCTCCCACGCACCGCAGAGCTAAGAAAGCGGGCGGGGGGAACGGCCGTCGAGTAGGCCAGAAGGGGACAGTCAGGCAGCCAATCAGAGGGGGGGTGGGCGGGCAGGGAGGCGGGAGGGAGAGGAGGACCAGGAAGTGGGAGGGGGGCAGCAGGAGCAGGCTCACAACACGCTCGGAGCGCGAAATCAAGTTAAACAACAATAAATTTAAAACAAATCCACTCACAGGGCCCAGGCAGGGCTACCTAGCCTGCTGTTCCCTCCGGGCTACCGGCGACCGCTCTCCCACGCACCGCAGAGCTAAGGGTCTCGGCCGGGCTTCTGGGGAGGATAAGACGAATAGAGATGGAACCCATCACACTCTCGGACCATGGTCCACTGTGGGCTGACATTGACTGGTCAAGACATGGCCACAGGTTATGGAACTGGCGCCTCCCAGAGGACATCATTAGAGACCCGGTGATGAGCCAGACGTTAAGGGAACACATACTAGAATACATGGCCACTAATAATCTCCCCGGAACGAACATGAACACGCTATGGGACGCTCACAAGGCGGTCGTCCGGGGCCATCTCATTGCGCTTAGCTCTCAAAAAGAGAAGGCCCACCGTCAGTGGGAAATAGAACTAGAAAGGCAAATCGGGGCGATCCAGGCAGAGATAATACAGACTCCCACTAGGAAACTCCTGCGTACGATGAGACACGTCCAGGGGCAATTGGAAGCACTCAGAACGAAGAGAGCAGAAAGGGCACTACTCTACACAAAACAATGGTACTATGTCAAGGCCAACAAAGCAGATAGACTCCTGGCAAGACAACTGAGAGGGAAACAGCAGGCCCACACAATACGAGCCCTAAAAGAAGAATCTGGCCAAATTAGAACACAAACGGCAGAGATAGGAAGAATTCTGGGTAGATACTACCAGGCGCTATACTCCTCCGACTCTCCGAGGAAAGACCAACAGGAGGCCTTTTTGGTAGGGACTCACCTACCCGGCTTGGCAGAAGCAGATAAACAGGCCCTAGATAGGGACATCACCATAGAAGAAGTCCATGGAGGTATACAATCCCTCCCGAACAATAAAGCCCCGGGCCCGGACGGATACACGGCTATTTATTATAAGACATACAAAGACATACTAGCCCCCATACTTACTTCTCTATTTAACACACTTGGGGAGAAGGGGAATCTGACACAGTCCATGAACGAGTCCAAACTCCTGGTCTTCCATAAGAAGGGGAAAGATGAGCAACTCCCTGCCTCATATCGCCCGATAGCCTTAATCAATCTAGATGCTAAACTATACACAAAGATCTTGGCGACTAGATTGCGTCCAATACTCCCCAAAATAATTCACCAAGATCAGTCGGGTTTCGTACCAAACCGCCAGACACATGACAACATTAGAAGGGTCATACATCTCGTTGAAAAGATAGGCATCAAACAAACCCCTGCCGCACTGGTAGCACTGGATGCCGAAAAGGCGTTTGACAGGGTTGAGTGGTCTTTTCTATTCCGGGTCCTCCAGAAGATGGGGATGGGCAAAAGTTTTATAGACAAAGTCAGAGCCAATTATAACTCCCCGTCGATGAGAATAGCGGTAAACGGTGCAATATCGGAGGTAGTGCATCTACGGAGAGGGACGAAGCAAGGGTGCCCGCTCTCCCCCCCTCCTATACGCCATATACCTGGAACCTCTTCTAGCAAGAATCAGGGACACACCAGCGGTGCAGGGAATAGAGATGGCGGGGCAGGCCCATAAAGCGATGGCATACGCGGATGACATGTTGGTAGCCCTGGGAGACCCAGAGAAGTCACTCCCACATCTTATGGGATTAATTGAACGATTTGGAGAAATTTCAGGGCTAAAAATAAATAGGCAGAAATCGGAGGTGCTGATACTGGCCGGGAATGGTGAAAGAATTAGCGCAGTGGCTACAGACTGCCAATTGAAAATCGCCTCAGCGGGCGTCAGCTACTTAGGAATCACCCTCACAGATCATGTAAATAAACTATACTCCCAGAATTATCCGCAAGCTCTAGAAAGGGTCAGGAAGGACCTGTCAAAATGGAACCCTCTATCGATCTCCTGGTGGGGCAGAATCACGGCAGTGAAAATGACAATTCTCCCCAAGTTATTGTACCTATTCCAGGCGCTCCCGATAAGACCCCCCGAGGCCTTCTTCAAAGCGCTACGGAAGGCGGTCTCTGGGTACATCTGGCAACATAAGACTCCAAGAATCTCAAATGCGGTACTAACAGCTCAGAGAATGGCGGGAGGCTGCGCCATGCCACATTTCAAAAAATACTACGAAGCAGCCCAACTCTGGGTCATGAGGGACTGGATATCGGAACAGGGGGAAAAAATTTGGGAAAAACAGGACAGAGCAGTGGCGACTACACCCACCAGGCACATGCTATGACTCAACAAACGATACAGACACCCAAACACTAACATTAGTGTAATAATGAAGACAGCATTAGAAATATGGGACGCAGCCACAACAAACGAAACCTTAACCAAGGACCCCGCCCCGTTTATGCCTTTGTTCGGAAATCCCGAATTCCCCCCAGGATTGGACAAGGGCGCATTCAGCAAATGGGAGATAGGGGGGTGCAAGATGCTGGGGGACATGCAACAGAACCAACAGATTAGATCATTCAAAGACTGCAAAACTCTTCTGAACTTAACATCGAAAGATCGCTACAAGTACGAACAGTTATATCACTGGCTCAACACCCCCCGCATGAAAGAAGCGATGACCAGGGACCTGACCCCCTTCGAACAATACATCATGACGCAGTCGGGATCTAAAAAATTTGTATCCACTACGTACAAATTCATTAACACCCTAAAGGAACCTACCACTTGGCAGTACATGAAAAAATGGGAGAAAACCTTAGGCTACGCACTCTCCAAAGAGAGGTGGGAACACCTATGGGGCTTGATACCAAAACTGACAAGAGCCATCCAATTGAGAGAAATGTGGGTGAAAATGATGGTGCAATGGCACTACACACCGGAGAGACTGAAAACTATGTTTGCGGCCTCCCCGAACATCTGCTGGAGGAAATGTGGCGGACGGGGTGATTGGAAACATATCTGGTGGGATTGCCCGAAACTCCGCCCATACTGGGGGGAAATCAAAACCCAAATGACCGGAATGTTCCCGGGCACAGAACATCTGGGGGAGGAAATATGGCTAGGGGGATTCTGGGATCCGCAAGACAAAACGCTAAACACCCCCCAAAAAAGAAACTTCATGGGCCTCCTAATAGGAGCATGGCTGGAAATCGCAAAAAACTGGAAGAACGATTCCCCGCCATCAGCGATAGACGGGTCAAGAAGGGTGTGGGCGCATCTGGCCCTTGAGCGAATAACCTACAACATCCAAGGGGATCACGGGAAATTCAGAGACCACTGGGGACAGGTTCTGGAATTTCTGCAAAAAGAATATAAAGAACAATGGTGCCCTCACAATATAAGGATACTGGACTTATTCACGTGAATGAGAACTTTCTCCCGCGGAATAATGTACTTAGACAGTGACATGAAGCTCGGGGGGTGGGGGGGTGGGTTCGTTTCTTACAATTTGTATCTTTGTAATGTTGTAATGTTAACAAACCTGAATAAAAACATGTTTAAAAAAAAAAAAGAAAAAGAAGGAAGAAAAAGTAGAGGATAAGGGAAAAGAGGAGTGAGTGAAAAGAAGGCAACAAGAAATAGAAGAGAAGGCAGTGAGAAAGGCTGAGAAAGAACAGGATAGGTAGTTGCAATGGAAGAGGAAATGCAAATTGAAAAACTTGTTAAGGAACGTCAACGTAAAGAGGAAGAGGAAAGAGATAGAAGACAGGCGCAGGAAAGAAAGAGAAGAAGAGATAGACGTCTCAAGGATATAGAGAATATTATGAGGGGCAAAAGCTTCTAAATGACAATAAGGAAGACGGAATATGGAGGAGAATAGAGATACTGTGTAGGAGCAGGATGGATATCGCTTCTGCCTCTAAGGCAAGCAGCAGTATAGCGTCCCCATTGAGGGGGAGAGTGACTCACTGGACAGAACAATGGGGAAACTACAGGGGAAATGCATGATGAGGAGGCTTCCTTTTGAAGACAAAGAGTGTGAGGACAGTGATGACCGCATGGGAAAAATGAGGACCTAGGGGAAAGTGAGGACGACGAAGGGAGGAGGCCATGCTGCCCCTCCAGGGAAGTAAACCTAGAGCGGGAGACACTATGGCACGGAGAGGAGGATATCGAAAGGTGAGAGCTAGAACCCGGGGGACGCCTCGAGCATCCCAAAGGTAGATTGCACAGCAGAGATGAAGTTACTACATAAGCGCAGAGGTTGAGAGCATTACCGGAATGAAAGAGAACCAGCATGACCAGAGCATTTACGACCACAAAAGACACAGGGAAATATGACAGAGGTGTGGGGGTGACACCATTTCTGTTGCTAGAAAAGGATGGCGGACAACCACAATATATATATTGGCAGCAGATGGACAAAGATAATTTGAGATGTTAGTTACACTTGTTGACTGCAGGAACAGGGAAGTGGATTTATGAGTTGGAAAGACTGACGGCAGGGACGACATTGGCAGTGGGGGACATGAAGAACTTCCTTTCATAGCCATTCATGGGGAGGTAGCTGACCATGTTTGGAAACAGGCAGGGTACCACGGAGTGATAGTACAGAACACAACGCACAAGGGAGTCCTGTTCAATAACTGCAGAGCAGCCGTATGGCAGGCTCTGAGAGTACAGTATCCAGACACATCTGACATGACCACGATTATGGCACGCAAAATACATGAGGACGAAGACCCACTTCAATATATTTAGGAGATACAATAACATTGGCGTCTCAAGACGCGGGAACCGTGTTATAAGACAGTGGGTTTATTTTACCACATCCTACGCCAAGGGCTAACAGAGCTGGTACAGAAGCAATTCAAGAAATTTGTGGGAATGGAGGCAAATCCATGGTCAGAAATTCATTTGACCATAGTACATTATTATGGACTGATCTGGGAAAACACGAGAAAGAAACGCGAGGAAAGAAAACAGGAAGATGCAAAGTTAGTTCAGAAAAAACTGTCAAGGTATACAATGGAAGGGGCGGAGCCTACTGTTGCCCACTTCCAAAGTGCATGATGCACTAATGCAGGAGACCTGTGGTACTTTTGTGTCTCAGCAGGACCACCGTATATACACTCAGAATCCAGGCCAAATTGCACGCAGGACCTGCAAAACCAGTTATGGCCACAGAAGGATCCTCCTCAGTGTGCTGCCACAGCATCTTCCCCCACGAGACTGCCATCTTCTGCAAGCCACAACCAGGGCAAGCTTTCTATGTGGTTAGGCGCAAGGCCATAATTACCCCACCATGGATGCTGACAGCCAAGATTTTCGTCCGACAAGCGCACACTCCACATATGCCTAGGCCATGGCACCAAGACCCAGCATTTAAATAGCAACCATGGGTGCATTTGATGTCACATGTTACCACCTCCATAGGGTCTGTTGGATAATTAAGCACAAAGACCTTAAGTTGCATTTTTTTGTCAACAAGGGGTTAGGATGATGTTGCAAAGAAGACCATGCTACTATTGATGGTGGAAGATGTATGTTGCCACCTTTTATGGAAAAACAACTGATAGAGAGTGGTTCACACACAACAGAATCCACAGCCTTAACCACATACTTCCGACTAATTGTCAATGCTACCTGTGATTGCTTTCAAATGCCACAAGTGAAGTAGTGTCTGCAAGCCCTTTGGCTGCTGGCCTGCATCACCTTGCTCTCATGGGCACATTAACTGATGTGGAAGATGAAGAGCGAGTACAAGTTCCAGTGTCCTTTGTGGGAGTGGATTTTTGAGCTCCGGCACTTATTGTCTCAATCATTTTAATTGAGAAGTGGTGATAGTCAGTGCATCCATCAACCACAATGAGCAGGTGGGAGCTGTAGTGTAACCCCAAATACGTCGACACTGTGGGGAGCAACTATGGGTGGTGGCAGCAGTGGTGGGGAATTGCCCGTCCGCAATGTCACAGGAGTGTTAGAAAATATTTGGGCCCTGGCACTTATTTTCTTTTTTTTAACTTAAGCACTGAGAACAACTAATTCAGAGGTGTGCATAAACTGTATCAAGTAATATTATCCCCATAAATAATATAACTATACATATAGTCGCTGGGAAATGGCATAGGCGAAATTCGTTATGGGGATAATGTATGGGGTAAATGGGAGCGGGGAGCAGGGATTGCGGGGGTGTCCCCCGCTCCCTTTAAAAGAATATGGGGGTTGCAGGGGTGTCCCCTGCAGGTTCCATATGGTAATATCGCCACAAAAAAACGGCGCCATTCTTGTATGGTGACATTTTTGCTGGGATATTATCACATACAACCCATATACCAGCCTGCAGTGCAATATACTGTGACAATCCAGCATCGCACTTCGACGCATCCTAGAATTGGGGTGATCACAAAAACTGGTGGATTAGTGAGCTGTCTATATGGAAGAAGCCATGTGTCAGGTCGGACGAGAAGGTGTTAATCTAATAGCTACACCCCCTGAGCCCCTGCCCCCACAACAAAGTGAGGCACTTCTCGGCCGTCCAATATTAATAAGCAGACTTTCACTGACAAATCCTGCGGAAACTGTGAAGGGGCATGCCAAAACTAGGGGCAATGCCCTTCTCGAAGCCACACATTGGCTAAAACAGAAGGCTTAACCATTATGCCAAGGTATGTCCCTCGCAGCCATACACCGCACAAACTTGTCTCCAAACCTTTCACAGCTAAACCAAAAGTAAAAGTAGCCCGCGCTGAGCTTACTCAGTAACATGATGTCATGGATCACGTTGAAGAGGAACGTGAAGTGTTCTTCACCTTAACTGGGCAAACAAAAGGCAGCAACCACACTGCAAAGTGAACATTGAGAGTCTTGAAGTTCCAGTGCTTATTGACACTGGGGAATAAATAGAAGTCATGGAACGCGAGCAGAATGAAAACAGTTTGAAGAAAAAGTTGTCTCAAGGGAAGCGTTGCGTAGGTCAACAGATACAACTCAACATAAACGGCAAGGCGCAGCCAATTACCCTCTGCCAGAAAAAGTTAGAACAAGAGCTAGAACTTCTCTGAAAAAGCAATTATATTCACCCAACAGCTGCATGGACCGGAGGCTCCACACTAAGCAGGAGACTGCTAATCCACACCAAGCATGAGCGACATCATGGCTGATCTGCTGGGCTCTACAGTCTTTTCTGAATTTCACTTAAATCCCAGTCACTACCAAGAACAACTCTACCCAGATTCAAGATACATAACCACCATCTTGTCCCATGTACGCCTCTTGAGGTATAAGTGCTTGTGGCGTAAGAGGCGTGTTAGCCAGAATTCCTGGTGTTCTAAATGTGCGCAACAGTATCCATGCTAAATCTCCAGAGCACATGGAAAACCTAGAAAGGGTGCTCCAGGAACACAGCCTCACAGTAAACGAAAAGAAATGTGAATTTCAAATGGACTCCTTCCTCCCATCGATTCCTCATCTTTGATATCTATCTCCACAATGCAGCTGCTCTTCTGAAACTTTTCTGCTGCTAGAGGGAGCAGTGCGGTCCACATCAGCTCAACCCAATGCCTCAATGCACCATACGCTGGACATGACAACAAGGTTAGTTCACCTTCCTCCAGAATGAGAAAGATGACAAGCAGAATAATTCGAGGTCACCCGGTGTCAGACATTCCACCAAAAAACAGTCCCTGGTCTGTAAGCCAAAAAGGAAAAAATAAAGCACAGAAAGAGGTCTCTGTCTTCCAGGGGTTCTTCGATGCACCACTCTTCTTCATCATCGAAGTAGAGGAGCCATCACTCAAGGGACTCCCCCTGGTGACCAGGCTCATCGGGTACCTGTTCCAACACAAACCTCTACTCCAGAGGAATGGGAGATGTTCAGGCTAAAGATGCTAGACATCTTTGCCAAGGACCCAGCGCCCTGGGTGCTGAGACGAGCAAGCAGATATGCTGACAAATCGCACAACAGTGCGGCTTCGATCCCGACCAGGGGTAAAACGGACAAGATCCCATCTAGTGGTGTACTGCTCTTATCTTCCAACCCCAGTCCTCATCCATTCCATGGCGCCACCAGTGCCAACCAACAACGGTGATACCGGAATTCCTCAGGAGTATGCCCCACTCCCTACGGGTGCATTCATGTTTGGCTTGGAGGACATTTATGTTGAGGAAGCGGACCCTATGGTTTGAAACCCTTTTACCCTAAGGAAGTTGGGGACTTCCCAGATGGGTTTTATGCAAAGATGGTGACTTGGTGGACCTTGCTGCAGACTTGTAGTTCACAAGTGGCCTGGCCACATTGCATGACATGGAAATGCCTCCTGCTCCTACCCTGGGTAAGCCTCAGGCTACTTTTCAGTGCCTGATTGCCTAAGTGGTGGATACCCTAGGGTTATCAGCCCCCTCCAGACCCGAAGTGCAGTGTAAACTGACAGACATCTTCGACAAAGGTCCATAGAAAAAGACCCTACTCAGAGACGTCTTTATGAGAGGTCAAAAGGGGCACTTGCACCGGGCCTCTGCTTTAGACGTGGGCCCCAGACGCTTTCTGATCAAAAGAAGTCAGCTCCAATTGTTCACCAAACTTAAACAGCACAAGTCAGGATTTTTTTATGACATTCTGCTGAAGCTCTAAACCTATAGCCTGTCTGTTGTTGACAAGTACATTCTGCTCTGATCAATTCATCCTGTAATGATTTCTGTGTTCACTGTGGCATGCATAGTTTGTGCGGTCACTGTCGTACACCTGCGGTAACATTCTCACCTTTCTGTGGGGATTTTATTGATCATCTGCAATAGCCAAAGCTCAACTGCATATTGATAAATTTGCGTGACGCAATGGTGCAGAAGTCAGCTCAATGTATTAAGCACTCATTGCAGAGATCTGTGTTCATATGCAAGATTACAAGTTGATAAACCTGCATGTATATGTACTTTGTGTTGTAGCACAACAGGTGCTACTATTACCAATGTACCTGCACCTGATAGTGGTTGCTATAGAAACTAACATAGCATCTGTATGGTGAAGGTTTGGAAATTAGTTTATTCAAACGGGAAGTTATAAAATCTAGCAGGCATCTCCAATGATGAACATAAGGTGTTAGGAGCGGTGGTTAGGTATCCAAATGAAAGACTGTGGAACCAAACCGTCTGTGCTCATATCCTGGCTTTGCCAGCAAACGATAGTGATCCTGGACAAATCATCTTATATAACTGACAATGTTGTGCTGTCTTCTGTGAAAAGGACTGCCTCCTCACATGCCAGTGGCATTCTTTAGCTCATTACCTGATCTTTATTTTTATGTAAGACGTTTTAGAGGAAGGGGTTCTAGACAGAAGAGAGCAGACCATGTATTGCAGGCCTATGGCAAGCCTATTTAAGGTCTGCTTATTTGACACAAAAAAGGGTTTGCTTTTTGTATAATTCAAAGGTTTTCTGCCTGTTTTTAAATAACAATTTCACAAGCTTGTGTTCTGGGTGTATTTAAAATTTTAAAATACAAAAGAGAAAACCGGTTGTATACGAATTGTTCGTTTTACAACTGTTCGAATTACAATTGACCTTTTCACAATTGATCGAATTGTGAAGGTCAATTGTAACATATATGTGGGGGGAAACCCCCCACAACCCCCCACCCAACGCCAAACCCCCCAAAACCCCTATATGTATATATATATATAATATATATATATATATATATATACGGTCAATTGTGAAAAGGTCAATTGTGACCCTTTAAATTCGGTCAATTGTTCATTCGAACAATTGTAAACAAACAATTTGGATAATACCAGAAAACCAGATGAAATCTTTTAGGATCACATTAATTCGTATTCTGATAGATTTCGTGGCGAGTCAGAAGACACGGACTCTCAGAGGACATGGTTCATAGTATTTTATTTAAGTAAGAATTATAAGGCCTATTTGTCCATATCACTATGGGTGATTCCTACCTATTTTACTAAGGTGCTCCTCCGTCCTTCATGAAAGTCCAAATACACATGTCTGCTGTCCAAAACTATCCTAACTGACCCTACCTCTATGCAAACTAACTTAGGCTCAGAGAATGTCTCTCTTCTCATTAGGATATTTTAGTACAAGTCTGTAAGGGTTAGCATATGACCCTTAAATAGTTTCATATAATTTCTTGGATCAGTCTCTGTAACTCTTCAAATGGGCTAGTGAGTTGTCCTTCCTCTTTGAGAATCCCCTTTGGGGAACTCTTGTAAGCTTTACACTCCTGGCTGTGGTTCTCAGCGTATTCCTGGATACGGGACGGGTGGGTGTTGTTCAGATAGGCTTTCCCCCCTGGTCTATTATGACTCAGTTCACTTTGGACTACTTGCCTGTGTATCTGCTGTATTGCTTTCCCCTTTTTCCAGGGCATTATTATCACTGGTGGCTCTCTCTATTGATTCAGCTTTTCAATAATTTGCTCTTTTGTATAATCACATTTTATGTTCATGTGGTTCAAGTTGAACTTTGCCTCTTTTCCCAAGGTATTGTTATCACTGGTTCTCTTCTCTCTTTATTCAGCTTTTTACTAATTTGCTCTTTGGCATTATCACATTTTAAGTTACTTGTTTCAAGATTAACTTTGTCTCATGACTGCTACTGTGACGCGTTGGTAGTATGGTATAATGATTCCCTCCTTGAGGTCTCATGTGATTCCTATCCTCACAGTTACCTTCGCTTTTAAAGGAGAACGTCTTCTGGAGTTGTGTTCATCGGAATCCTTCTCGCTTGTCCTGGTTTGCGGGCACCTTTCTCTCGTTGACATTTACTTCCTTGCGGTCTCTCCTCTCCTCTCCTCATGATCTTTCATCTCTTCGCAGAGTCCCAAGCATCCGAGGAAATCTTCCTCATCCCAGTGGCGGAGATAGGTCCACTGACCACCAGAAAAGGGCCTGGGACGCCAGCAGAAGAGAGCCAAGCACCAGAGGAAATCCTCCTAGTACCAGTGGTGGGCATAAGCCCACTGACCACCAGAGAAGAGTCAGGGACGTTGATATAAACAGGGCTTGGGACTTTGCTGATAAAAATGAAAGAGTGTCAAGATAAAACCCAAGTTGGAAAATTACTCTCAAACACCAGAAGGGAGTCATTATCCTGGTGAGAAAACCAAATGCCATGGGAAGAGAGTAATTCCCCCCTGGCCTTGTTGTGAACTGTATTGGAAGGTGCAGACCAGTAACAGGAGAAGGGAGTCATTCTCTTGGTCTGGAAGGGTGACGGCACAAAGTAATTTTTGTTTACAAGAGGAGAGTCATTCCCCCGGGGAAAGAACTTTCTGTTAGATTGCTATAAGGGAGGGGAAGGGAGTCATTCCCCCTGGAACCTTTTTGCAAGAAAACATTTTGGAAACATCACTTATATACCAGGGGATGGGAGTCCTTCTCCTGGAGAAGGAACTTTCTGTTATATTGTATTAGTCATTAGTTGCAGTGAAAGGGATAGAAGTAGGTTGTGACACAGGACGGTGGACTTTCATTTGGATGGGGATTCTGAAAGATCTATTAGTATTAGTTTGAGGCAGGGAAATCCCTCTTAGGGTTAGGGATAGTGAGGATTAATTTTACTATCAATAAAAGTCTATAACAACAAACATGCCACCCTTGTTTCAGCTTCCTTCTTTGACACCATCACAGAGCTCTGTCAGGAAGTCCTGGAAGACGTGTTTTCCCATTGGGGAGCATATCTGGTGGATCTCTTCAATTCCAGTGTGAACAGGAACTGCAGATGGTTCTGCTCCCGAAAATGTCCTTGACAGTGTGCCTTGGAGGATGCACTGATGGTCAAGGACGACTACAACCTGCTCTCTGCCTTCCCGCTGATACATTTCATTCCTTTGGTTCTCAGGAGGCTACGCCTGCTCAAGTCCAGGATGATCCTGATCGCTCTGGTCTGTACCTGAAGAACGTGGTACCCATTGCTCGACATTGCCATCTGCCCTCCCTGGCACCTCCTGCAGAGAACAGACCTCCTTTCCCAATCAGGGGGTTGAGTCCTGCATCCGAACCACAATAGGTAAGAACCTTTATGCTTGGCTGCTGAAGGCTGGAGGTATAAGGAATGGAGTTGTCAGAGGACATCCTGGACATGCTCCTCTATACTAGATGGCCCACCACCAAAACCATTTATGCCCGTAGGTGGCATACGTTTTTGGCTTTGCGCCGGGAGACGGTTCTGGACCCTTTTGCCTGTTCCACATCCTGTTCTGTATTTTCTGATTTCTTTGGCCCAGACGTGCCTGCAGATTGGCACTCTGAAAGGGTATCTTGCTGCCATCTCAGTTTTCCAGGGAACTCTGGTACAGTGCTCTTTTTCCACAATGCCCACGGTCATGCAATTCCTTTGGGGTCTTTGTAACATGTTTCCTCCATGCCAGTTTGTTTTTCCGTCGTGAGACTTACATTTTGTGTTAACATTTTTATTGGGCGCTCTATTTGAGCCTCTCCGTTCTTGTTCATTGAGGTTACTCACCGTTAAGGTGATTTTCCTGGTCGCCATCACTTGCCCTAGACAGGTGAGTGAGCTCTAGGCATTGTCAGTTAAACCTCCCTATTTCGGTTTCTCCACCATCGAGAGTGATACCTTCCTCCTTTCCAAAAGTGGTCTCTGATTTCCATCTCTCTCAGAAGATCCATCTTTCTGTCTTTTTTACTCAGCCTCAGCCTTCCAAAGCAGGGAAATATTTCCATTGGCTGGAACCAGTGTGCGCCCTCCTCTCTCGGACATGAGAGGCCAGGAAACCTGGCCAGCTTTTCGTTGGTTATGCTGGTGCTGGCTGGGCTGTGACTAAACAAACCTGTAAAAGTGGATCATCTGCATCAAGGAATGCTATGATCTGGGTGGTAAGGATGTGCCTGAGGCGTCAGAGTTCATTCCACAAGAGGGGGTTGCACCTATGCTCTGCAACATGGGGTTCCTGTTCTGCTCTGGACATATGCCAGGCAGCAACGTGGGTTCCATTTCACACATTCACAACGCATTACTGCTTGGATTCTCTGTCTGTTCATGAAGCTCGTTTTGGCATGGCGGTCCTTCAGACTTTTCTGGTTTAGGTGGTGTTCTAGCTGTCTGTAATAAAGGATACTGAGGCTGAATATGTTTGGGAAGGGAGCTTCATTATACGGCCCCCGGAGGTGAGGAGGGCGGTTGGGAGAATGCCGGGTTGCGTTCCAGGTGGAACGTGGGGAAACAAAACATTCCTCACTCCGGGTGGAATGAAGTGAAGAATGACATCACAACACTGTCCTCTCTCCTCTGGATCTCTGTACTGCGTTGGGAGTCTATCAAAGATGAGGAATGCATGGGAAGAAGGAGTCCATTAGAAGAACAAATTACTTAACTCTCAGTAATGTTCTTTCTGAAGAAGGTTCCGCCCCACTGACTCATCATCTTCCTTGCCTGTCCCTCTTGGTGGAGAAATACCACACCTTGGTTCTGCGGTCCCTCAGCGTTAGAGTGCTGGGGAAAAGGGTGGAACTAAGGTCACGGAGCGTGGCGCCTCTATGTATACTTGCCCCAATATCCTCTCTGGTGTGTGTTGCACCCCCTGTCGGCGAAAAATGTTTCCGAAGAGCAGCTGCCCCGGGGAGATCGATATCAAAGATGAGGAGTCCATGGGAGGAACGTGGCGTAGTTTGAGAGCACGGAGACAGAGAACGGTGGACGCTCCCCGGGCCTGCTCCGAGGACATAATCTCTTTAATGCAAGATAAGCAATCAACAAATTTCCTCTCATGCACAAAGCGCAGTTATAACTACGATCTACTTTGATCATTAATTCCTCCACTACAACACTACAGAGACCAAGTTGATACGTAGGTGTGAAGATGAAGACGGCATCATCACACAGAAAATAGTAAAGAATGCTGGGTAACTAGGCACAGGGAGATCCTGCTTGTGGCTGTACCAAAGGAGTCTGTTTTTTCCCTGTGCTAGGATCCCTTTCCAAAGTATGTGCCCCAGTTCCCTCCTACAGCAGCCGAATGTCAGGGATTGGCCAGGCGACTCTGGGTTTTAGAACCTTTCTCAAGGTCCTCCGGGAAAGAGTGGGGGACTGCTGGACATCTGAGGGGGAAATGAAAGAATCAAGCATGATCCCCATCAGGATTCAAATATGTGCCCTGTATGGTGTCACCAGGAACATTGAACTCACTGAGCTATAGCGCAGGTATAGGGATGTATACGTTTTGTTTCCATTGACCAAACGCCCTGCCCCTGACTACTATATACAGATTTTGGGAGGTAGAGAAGTTCTGGGCATAGTATGTAGCGTGAGGGGGCCTTAAGTAGTAGGCAGAGTAATCATCGGGACTTCACAGCCTCTGTTACTGGGATAGGTTACCTGACACATGATGTTGCAGTCTTCTAATCAAGATGGAGAGGTGAGAGAAAAAAGCTACTGTCATACTCTTTTTGTTTAACATATTTCTTTAGGGGTTTATATATTTGTCAAGTAGGTTTATTATGACTTTTGTACTTTTTGAGTAATCTCTTTAACACAGTATTCTTGAAATTCACACGTTGAAATCATTTATACCAACTAGGCCTGAGGAAATATGCGGTCAAGCCCCTAAACTGGGGACTGGTTTTAAATTCCACTTGTGATCCTGAGCAAATCAGTTTATTCTTCTGTGCCTTACCTGCAGGAGAATATATGTGTACCTATATATAAATGCACACACACACACACTTTTTACACACGTCACGTATGGGCGGTCTTAGGCGTGCACAACCAACAGAAGGTACCTCAGGGTTTTTTTAATTTTCAAATGTAGGCAGGCCTGTTCCCTCCCCCCACCCTGTATACAGCTCCAGGGTAGGAAGGAGAGAACATAACATTACTCAGCCGTCATGCATCTGTGAATGATCCCCCTGCGGTGGCCTTCATTTGGGGAGCCAATGTTGTGGCAAGTTTTGTGTCCTGAAGCGATTTGTATGGGAATGTGTCACAATACCAGAAAAACCTTGTCAAACATTTACATTTCTCTGCTGGGAAACTCCCGATGATTATTATTCGCCTTGACCCATATTTTAAGGTCATGGTGAATCTTCTCAGCTACAAGAGTCCGCACCATGGTGCATGCACCGTGTGTGAGTCAGGATTTGGAGGGAGGGACATTGTGCATGAAGGTGATGTGTGTGTGTGAGTCAGGACTATTTATGAATAAAGTGCGTCACGTGGAAAAAGGGATAGGATTTCACAGGATAATGAAACGAGGAAGTAGGGCATGTTCGGGACTAAGACACGTTCCTCCGTTCCCGCCTCAGCGCAGGTTAGTCTGGCGTCGAGGCTCTCTCAACGCGAAAGCTCGCCCGCCTCGCCGTGCCCGCAGCCAGCCATGGCAGGCCTGGCGCCCGCCGAGGACGGCATCGCCCAGGAGCTGAGCTGCCCCATCTGCCACGAGATCTTCCGCGAGCCGGTGGTGCTCGAGTGCTCGCACGACTTCTGCCAGGAGTGCATCGACCGCTACTGGGCCAGCGTGGACGTCTGCACCTGCCCCATGTGCAAGCGGGAGCACCCGGACAGGAAGTACACCCCGGTGCGGACGCTGGGCCGCCTGGCCGACACCCACCGTGAGAAGGAGGCGGCGGCCGACGCGGCGGGCAGGCAGATGCTATTCTGCACAGAAGACGGGGTCCTGGTGCCCGGGCACGCCGCCTACTCACCGGAGCACTCCAAGCACGTCTTGCTCCCGCTGCAGCAGGCAGCCAGTTTCTACAGGGTATGTCAAGCCGTGTCGTTTACTGGACCATCCTGTTCCGACGTTATGCCTTATTGACATGCTTTATGCCATGTTATGCTACATTGCGATACAAAAAGCTAAGTCGAACCTTGTTGCAGTAAAATCTGCTGAGGTAATTTAACCCATGCCACGTTCCGCTTTCCCGCTCTCCATTTAACTGCGCTTCAATATTACGTTTCTAGGTGCCGGGGTATGCAAAGACAGCTGTGCCCTGCTCAACCATGCCCTGTTATGCTATTTTGCAGGAAGTTACATCACTACGCTATTTAATGTAAGCACATGTATGATATTGTGTGCAGTCCTGTGGTATTCTTAGTTGTGTTATTTAATGGTGCCTCGCCGCGTACGTAATATACGTTACCTTTTAGTGCACCGTGCTACTTCAGGTGACGTGTCACCCTGCTTCATACCTGGTTATACTATTTATTGTTGATATCCTACATTATAGTATGCCACTCTCTGTATTACGCAGGGCTCTTTCCTTCCATGTTGGAGTTTTTTCCTCAAATAGTCTGCATTGTGCTATGCTGTTATAATGTACGTAGTGTGGTGCACTATTTCATAGTTTATTGCACTACGCCACGTCATACTACTGTTAAGATATCATATTCTGAACTTTATGTCACTTAAAGCTTCGTTATATTACGCTACGTCACCGTATATAAATAATGCTGCGTTTTACCCGTGTGCCTTATGACCGGGTAGCTAAACTCTTCTGGGATAATGCTACACCATCGTGCTCTGCTGTTTCCCATAGTATACTCTACTAAGCTCCATCATACGAGGAGGCGTATGCTCTTGACATATTGCCGCGTGTTATTCGTGCTACCCCACAGTACAGTAATGCTTCAAAATAGTGTGCCACGTTATGTCTTTCAACCCTGGTTATGCCACGGTATATACAACTCTTCGTCAATGCTGTTGGGTGTTTAAGGAGCTGTTTATAAAAATCAATATATTTTTTGCGCGAAAGCAAGAGCGGCTGAGTGAGACTGAGACTCTTCGAAAGAGTAAATGATAAAAGTTGACAAGTCAGAAAGGCGGCATGTGAACGTTTTAAGTTTGGAGCGTGAGAACTCTACACGCACTGGCTATGAGTACATTTTCTGAGGTGCCAAGCCCGCCTGTTGTATCTCGCAGGAAGTTAGATGTAAAGAATGCATTGCGTCAACCCAACAAGGGCAGGGATGTTCCAACAGCCCCGCATTCCAACCACACCTGTCCATCTCATGCCAACGGTGGTGTCAGGCATTGCTCTAGCAAGAGGAAGGCCTCCAGGCCATGCTCAAATTACTAGGTGTTACCTATGTTCAGTTTTGGCACAAGGACTAAAATAGAGGTGAAAACCAGGTATCAGCTCGTGGGTGGTATGAGGAAGAGGAACTCTTGCTCTGGCGCAGTAATTGTATAGATATCAGTGCCCCAGTTCCATAGACATATTTCCTTGGGTAGATTCCACTAGGTGTCACATATGTATTGGACCGAGATTTAAAAATGAGGCTAGGCGTTGTCAAATCCTTGGTATCCTCGAGATTTGGGGATTTCCCAGTAGTGGCTGAAAACAATCTCTCTCTCTCTCTCTCTCTCTCTCTCCATTCCTCTAACTCCACCCTCTGCTTCCCCGAGATTCCCCTCTACTTCTAAACCAGCCCTCTCTCTTCCCCTAATTCCATCAGGAGAGCTGGGTTTCAAAAAGTACAGATTGGGTGCTTGGTAAACCACAAGCTGTAGCTTGTAAAAAAAAAAAACAGTTGCAGTTAATTTAACCATCCCTGCATCACCAACAATCAATATATCCCTTCTAGCATATCCCTAAATGTATCTTGCTAAGGCAAAGGGATGTTAATGTGTGTGCCATGGTCACCAAAACACACTCTAGTCAGACAGATACCACTCGCCATGAGCCAAGCATCTGGAACCACACACCCTTTTAGAATCCAAAAAACTGCAAAGTCTAAATGCCTCTATTATCGAGCAAACAACAACAGTTGCACTGTAAGTACCAAAGGAAAACCAACGTCCAAGCAAAGTTCTCTTATAAATGTACACTTTACTTAAAAGCAGATAACGTGTGAAAACCCCCCAAATCCACCAAAGCAAGCACACCAATACTGCAGACTCTAGTTATATGAACTGAACACTACGGGCATTGTAATGCAGGAGGGAAAAATGCAGGCAACAATCATTACTACATTGAAAACATAAACACCAAAATGGTTGCTTTGACAAGTGTTTGGATACGCTACGAAAATGGGGCTTCATCAGTCTACAGACTGGAAGAGCTCGTTTAATGCCCTCTTGAGAGCTTATCTACGGCTCGGTGAACAGTAATTACCCGTATGACATGTGTTATCTGTATAACCTGACCTCACTTATGAATCATAATGTAACATAATAAACATAGTCCCACATTGGTGGGCCTAGCTGAGGTGAGGCAGTCGTTAGTCTTTATTATCAAGCAACTTTATCGCGGATAAGGTTATCCATATCTAATGACAATGCATATTCCATTATTACATGAATTACAAATTCCAATAAAATATCAGATACATAAAAAGGCACAATTATACAAACAAGAATTTAACCGTCCATTTACCTAAACATGAGTACCTTAATCTCTCTCTCAATGAACGCCAAAGATAAGTGAACAGCGTCCCGGCTACTAACATAGTTTGAGCTAACATTAAAAATAAAGCAAGTCTACAATGTCTAAAATGCAAAACTCATAGTAATAATTTGAGAGTAGTTTCCCCAAAGAGGTTGTGATCAGGGAAAAAGAAAAGAAAGTGCATTGTGTTATCCAAGGGGGCATTGTAGAAAATGCAACTCATTTGACAATTTTCCAGTTACCGCCCTCGGGTAGAAGATTGGATGTGGCCGTCGTTATTAAAGTGTGTTCCGATTTAAAATTAGACCAGCCGTTAGTCCTGTCGCTAGCCTCCCAGTCATACAGGACCTTATAAGTCCAGTGTTTCCCATGGACTAACCCCTATCCCGGAGAACAGCATGCAGGGAGCTTCAGAGGGAAGGGTTGAAGGTCTGTAGTGGCTCGGAGGTGAAGGGAAGGACTGATCAAGGGAAAGATGTGAGGAGGGGTGAAGGGACAGGAATGCTGAAGGGGGAGAAGTGGTAAGAGCTGTGAAGAGAAAAACAAGTGAAGGGTTAAAGGGAAGGTGAAGGGGAACAGTAGATGAGGACTGGCACATTCCTCTAAATAAAGCGAGAATACTGTCAATTTTATCCATGATTCCAGACTTAAGGGCAATTCTGTCGCCGGACATAACATTTGTCCAGCTATTTGATTGAGAGTATTTAGGTAAATGTGCAGTGCATTTCCACTAAACATTGATTGAGAGGTTGGTGAGCGAACATCGAGAGGACATTCTATTGCTGGGTCTTGAGAGCTACCATCCCCAACAACGTCTCAAAGAGCCTAGTAAGAGACCTCGCGAAAGTCTAACGATTCAGTTTTATTTTGAAAATGAACCACGCAGGCAAGCTGCAAGAGTATCACCAACTTCAGCTTAGGGATGGCTCGCTTCCTCCCTCCGAGGCACGAGACCTGGTTTTAAGGAGAAGTCAAAGGCATACGCTATGTTGGAATTCACAAGGGTTTAATACATTTTTAAATCCAAAAATTAAGCAGGTGTTCAACGAACTGGACTATATTCTTTTGCAGGAAACAGAGCTTGGAGAGACTCCTACGATTGATCGATATATGGTTAACTGCAAAAGGGCTAAGAAAGGTGTATAAGGGAGTCCAATGGGAGGGATGTTAACGTCGGTGAAAATTAATGAACAGCTGGTTATTGCTAGTTGGAACTGTCCCTCCGATGTAGTTTTAGCTACACAAGTTGTTGACCGAAGTAGTGCTAATGACAGCTGCATGTTATTACTTAACATCTACTACAATCCATCTGGTATGGATCTTGACAATGTATTGAATTATCTGGAAGAAGTTCTGTTAAGATGGCAAAGGGAAACCGACTGTAACCCCATAATGTTAGGGGAGATTTCAATTGTGGGAGTGAGCTGAGTGTGTATGATTATGAATAAGTGGAAAATGGTGAAAAAACTGATTTCTCTGAATGGGTAACAAATGTACAATCCTTATACAATGTACGCCGGAAAAAATCAAACGGCCACCTTACTATACCTCCTTAAGTCCATTACCATCTCTATTGTTGCAGCAACCATGCCCCCAGCAGAAAATGTACCTTGCTCTCTCACAGAAAAAACCTCAGGCTTTGCGCAAGATTACCCCGCCTCTATGACCCTATCTACCACAACAAACTCCCTAAACCCCCCTTGAGATCCACCTCACGACACCCTAAAGTATTTCCTTACCTAACCACGCCCTGTAGCAACTCCACCCAACCTAAACTTATCCCTATAACCAGCCAGGACTCACCCAATACAACCACTCTATCCGGAGCTTTGATCAATGCTAGATCCTTAGTGGCCCAGGCCACAGAAATAGCCGACACCCTATCCACTAACAACCTCGACCTACTAGCAATCACCGAAACTTGGTTGCATGAAGCAGCAGGCCCAGCACTCTCAATAGCCATCCCCGAAAACGATCAAATAATCAGAATGGACAGACCCAATAATAGAGGAGGTGGTCTGGCCATCATAGTAAAGACCACCCTCGAGCTAAGATTACTGAACCAATCACCTCTCAAATCCTGCGAGCTCCTCACTGCTAAATTACCCATCTCTAACTGCCGCACCTTAACCATCCACCTCATATATAGTCCTCCTGGCCCCATTGGCTCATTCGAGGCAGACCTATCCAGCCTCATAGCCAATAATACAAAAGACACCTCTCAATTACTGTTACTTGGCGACCTAAATCTTGGCCTGAACAACCCAGACGACAAATCAGCACAAGCCATAGCTATCATGCTAGCCGAACACGGCCTACTCCAAAAAGTACTCACCCCCACCCATAATAAAGGCAGGACCTTGGACTGGATCGCCACCTTGAACTGCGATACCACCATTACCAAAACCACTCCTCAACACTGGACAGACCACTACCTCATCGACTTCACATTATCACTCAATAAAGAAGTCAGTAAAGAAAAGACCATGGCACCACCACTGCCCACCAGAGCAAAAAAAAACATAACTCCCAACAATCTCCTACCACTTCTACTACCAACCCTCAATGCTCTCCCTGACAACCTAAATCCAGAATGCCTTGTAAACAGCTACAATCAGGCTATGAAAAATGGACTAGACATCATTGCGCCTCTCAAATTCAAAAAAGCAAACAGCAAGCTCACCTGAATACTTGGTTCACCCCCCATTTGAAAGAACTAAGAATGCGCAAAAGGAAACTAGAATTCCAATGGCCCAATACCCCCACAGAAGAGAACAAACTACAGCTTAAACTCTTCGCCAATGATTACAAAAAAGAAATCCTTCTCACTAAAAAGAACATATTTAACAAAAGAATAGAAAAATCCAATTCCAATACCAGAGAACTATTTACTATACTAAGGGAACTAGAATCCCCCATACCCCCGCCGGACAACATAACTAAAGACAAACAATGGTGCACCAGCGTACAAAACGCTCTATCTAATAAAATCAAAACTCTCCAAACTAAAATCAAACTGAAAAAAGATTCCATAACCCCAAACGTATCATCGCCTAGTCACCATGCCAAAACTACCAACCCATCAAGCCCGAATCCTTTCAATTTCACTCAAATATCCATCCTAGAAACTGAAAGGGTTATAGCCTCACTTAAACCATCCAACTGCAAAGGCGACAACTGCCCACCCCAAATAATCAAGGATGCTGCCAGGGATCTAGCCCCCTTTATAACCAAACTGATCAACGCATCCTTCTCCTCCAACACCATACCTAATAATCTCAAAGAATCTTGGGTTCTGCCTCTCCTTAAGAAGCAAACACTAGACCCTGCTATTCCCACCAATTACAGGCCCATCACCACGGTACCGTTCCTGTTAAAGATAATAGAAAGAGTAGCATACCTACAAATCCAGCAATACCTAGAAACCCACAAACTTTTAGGCACCCACCAATCTGGTTTCAGATCACAGCATGGTACTGAGACAGCCCTTATTGCCCTTAAAACCCAGATCAATGAAATTAATGACAAAGGAAACACCGCCATGTTACTCCTCCTCAACCTGTCGGCGGCCTTCGACCTGGTGGATCACACAGTCCTGTGCAAACACCAGGCCTTCGCAGCCCACTTCTCGAAAGAGGCCATAGACTGGATACAATCATTCTTGGACAATCGAACTATGAGAGTCTTCTCCTCAATACCCTCAGCAGACCCCATCAGCATAACATGCGGTGTTCCCCAGGGCTCCTGCGTCTCCCCCACCCTCTACAACATCTTTATCAAGCCCTTATTTGACAAGTTGGACAGAATGGGTGTCACATACACTTATTATGCAGACGACACCCAGATCCTCATACCCCTTTCGGACAACTTCGACTCAGATATGGCCTTGGAAACAAAATATATCTCATCATTCAGGCTTGGATGGCCACACACGGCCTATGCCTGAACTTTGAGAAAAGCGAAATCCTGCTCCTTGGCTCCAACGCCAATCTAAAAAAACTCAGCCCCAGCTACAAAGCGTTCAACATCGATGGCAATACCATTACAGCTGCCAAAACAGTGAAAACTTTAGGCTTTCATCTAGACTCAGCCTTGTCACTAAATAAACAAGTAAACTCAATCGCATGCTCTACCGCATATACGTGCAAGCTTATCAGAGCAAGCAGATCATTCCTCTCCCAAGCTAGCTGCATCATCATCGCTAATGCCCTAATACTCTCCAGACTTGATTATTGTAATGCCATGTACCTAGGAGCCAACAAATATATAATCAACAAACTCCAAACCCTGCAAAACAATGCACTCAGAACAGCCCCTAACCTACCCTCTAAGGAACACCTCTCTAACAAAAGAAGAGAACACAAATGGCTCAAAATCTGCGACCGCATCTCACTCAAAACAGCATCACTTACTTTCAAATGCTTAAACAACGCAGCCCCTCCCCAATCTCGCAGCCAGAATGGTAAAAAATACCTCCATCCGCCCCACCAGAACGATTAACTCCTAACGCATTCAGGTACCCAAATTTACACAAAAGAAAACGGGCGACAGTAGTTTCCCTGTCATGGCAGCCCGACACTGGAACTCCCTCCCACTCAACACCAGAGCAGACCAATCCTACCACAGTTTCAGGCTAAACATTCTCACCTGGTTACGATCCAGTGATCCCTACGACTGATCTGCGCACCCTCATACTAACAGACTATAGCCAACTTCACTGTATATATGTATATCCCTTAAACTGACCTGCCAAAATATAATCATCTGTATGTATATATGTAAATATGTGCTTATCTTGTAACTAAGTTTTTATGTAACCTTATCTTCCTGTCCTCTGTTGCGCCCTGTTACCTCTGGGTTCTGCGTGCCATACTAAATAAATAAACAAACAAACAAACAAATTATAAAAGTAATAACGGGAGAGTGGTCGCAATTTATATCCAGGTGGGGGTTCCTACAGACCAATCTATTGTTGGAAGAAAACCTGAAAAAGGAACCAACATAGTGGAACACAGTGACCTCATCCACTATTGATTACATTTTTCTCAATAACATAGGAAGAGAGACTGAAATAAAAATAACAGAGTTAAGTTTCCATGCTAGATTAGAAATGACCCTACTGAGGAGGGAGAGGACTTACGTTCAAGAAGATTCAATGGAACTGGGTCTGCAGTACTTTGTGCTAGCAGAAGGTAGAAACAGGGTATCTCTCTTCTGCAGTAATTTTGAAATGGCAAACAAAAGTTTGCATAATTAGTGGGCCAATCTTTCATTTAAGGAGAGAAACTGGCGTTCGGCCCAGTGGAATTCCCAGGACTATTAGCCAGACTGGGACAGTGGAGATTTGAAAAACCGACTGTACACAGAGACTGTTCACCTCGCATAAGAGATAAGATGGGGCTAAAGATAAGAATCTTAAAAAATTTGAATTTTGGAAAGCGATTAAACTACTGGATAGATATTGTGATCTCTCGTCGGAGGAAAGAGGGAAAAGAAAGAAGAGGTTGACACAACAATATAAAATGTGGCAGAAGAACCACAGACTTCACAAGTATATCAGTAATAATCAAGATATTTTTGGTAAAATCATCAGGAAAGACTCTAGGGGCATTTGGTGGATTCTTAATTTAAAAAAGTGAATCCCAAGTAAAATTCCAATCCTGTTGTGTTGCAGAACAGCCATGCGTAAACCTATTTACAAACACATTCAAATGCAATATAGCCCTATTAGCATTGCACAATTGAGAGAAGTAAGTCATCTGCCTAGGCCTTCAAGTTCTAGAGGTCGGATATTGTGACTGTTATCAGCAATCTAAAGAACTCACAAGCTTGTGGGCCGTATGGTGTGTTGAATGGTATCTGAATCCTGGCTAGAAGTGACCTTCGTACCCTTATTTAAGAAAGGTAGCAGAGACGACCCTATGAGCTATTGCCCAATTTCATTAATCGATTGCTCCTCAAAAATCTTGACCTCACTGGTATTGAAGGAGCTTACGTTGTGGTCAAAGAAGACCCACAGATTCAACCTATTGCAAACAGGCTTTAGAAAGGAGGCGGGAATGCTTCTAAGTAGGTTGGCTATTTCAGCCTGCATCTCGGATATCGGAGGGAATTTTGGCAGGTCAATATACGTTTCAGTAATCCACTTATCTGCGGCCTTTGATAATGTTAACATAACACTACTATGGAAGAAACTAAAGTGTTTGTGGATAAACCCATAGACCCAGGTGTCACTCCACTTACCTGGAGACCGGGGTTCTCCGCACCTGCTCGCTCTCCTCCTTCTTGGCGGATCTACCCGCGCTTTCGCTTGCGGGGATCTGCCATGGGGAGAGCTTCTAGGGTTCCCGTCAGGAGTCCTCTGCGCATGCGCGGGAGACCACGGTCTCGGTTCCGCGCATGCACAGTAGATTGGGACCTCTCCACGGCGAGAGCTTGTGCTTCAAGCCTCGCTTTGGATGCGCCGGCAACGAGACGGTTTGCGTTTCAAGCCTCTCGGGTGCCGGCCATCCCATAAAACGAGCTTCGATCAGGGGCAAGTCGCGTCTCAACGCGGTTGTGCCCTGATCGTGTTCTTCGCTCGTTTGTTGCTCTCCTGTTCCTGCCCTGCATTTTCGCCCGCTCCAGCCTGAATTCTTCTGTGGTTTCTCATCCTTCCTGTGGCCCCTGGTCCTTCCCTCCTTTGGTGTTTGCTTGGAGGCCCTTTTGGGTCCCGGAGTTCCCAATCCTGGGGTGCCTTTCCCTCTCTCCTGGGTTGGTTTCTCAGTCTAGTTCCTGGGGTTGGTTCCTCTGTCCAGTTCCTGGGTTTGGTTCCCACACTCCTGCCTGAGCTGCTACCTGGTTCCTTTTGGGACTTTTGAGACTACCAGCTTCTGCGCCAGTCGGACTACCAACCTGCCTGTCATTTTCGTTTCACCAGTGGTTTGCGGGTGCCTGGCTCAACCATCTACTTCAGTCTCCCTGTACACGCTCAGCAGCAATACCAGCATCTCCTCAACGCTCCTCTTTACAGGGTCCTTGGGACCTCTTCTTGGAAAGTACTTCGGACTCTACTGTCAAAGGACATTCTACATCTGCCTCTCCTGTCAGTGCTTGCACTGTCCTGACGCCACGCTAATCAGGAGAGAGCGTCCCGTGGCGTTGGGAGTCGGTCCATCTTCCACCCTGTTTCAACCTTGGGTGGCGGAGAGGCCGGTACCCCGCGTCATTTACTCATCAGAAGACAGTCGTCAGTCTGGCTGCCACGTCAAGATCTTCTTCCAAGTCTACAGGTACGCTTCACTCTCGTGATACTCACCTTAACAGATTGAGACGCCTGCCTTCAGATTTGGAGATGGAAGATGGTGAAGACATCCGGAATGAGCTTCAAGCTCTTCGAGCAGAGATGACGGCATTACGTCAGGAAAACCAGACTTTACGTCAAATGGTATCTCAGGGGGCTATGAGTGCTTCGCAGGGAGAAGGTTCACTGGCACATACAACTCCGATCAAGTTCGATGGAGACCCCCGACGTGTAGCAGAATTTTGCAATCATTGCCAAATTCATTTCCTTTTTAGACCATCTCACTTCACCAGCGACAAGGCCAAGATTGGATATATCCTGGGGAATCTTTCTGGGAACGCTCTTGCTTGGGCCACTCCATTGGTGGTCACCAATAGTCCAATTTTGAATGATTTCGTGGCCTTTGAAAAGGCTTTCTTGGAGGTGTTTCAATCACCCAACCTTTCTTCCGTAGCCCAGAACCAGTTGATGGACATGAGACAAGGAAGTGCTGACATTATAACTTACATAAGCCGTTTCCGCCAACTGGCGACCGACTCCCAGTGGCCAGAGGTCACGCAAAGTACCTTGTTTCGTCGAGGCTTGAGAGATGAATACAAGGACGAGTTACTTCATATTCCCGAGACCGAGACCCTCGAACGTCTTATCGAACAAGTGCTCCGGATAGACCAGAGACTAGCGGAGCGAAGGGCGGAGAGACGTCGGTCTGAGAAATTTCATTCTAGAATGCCTAATGTACCAGTCAGATCTTTTGGTTCCCCGGAGTCTGGCTCTGAACCTATGCAATTAGGGGCCATGAGAGGTCCTTTGTCTGAGGAGGAAAGGAGAAGAAGAAGAACGCTGCGCCTGTGTCTTTATTGTGGAGCGGCTGGGCATTATCTGGGTACATGCCCCCTACGCCCTCAGAAAAAGAAGGCGGAAAACTAGGAGACCTGTTGTGTAATGGAAGGGCAGCAACAGGTCCCACTTCTTTCTCAGGCCTTTCCGCCTCTTGTTCCACTTCTCACCCCATGCAACCAACTGTCTTATTGACCTTGAAGATCAGGATATCTATGCCTGATAAGACTCTGGAAGTTTACGGATTGCTGGATAGTGGAGCCTCTGGTAACTACATCGATGAATCGTTTGCCAACATCAACGGAATACCGCTTCTTTCCAGACAAACTGCCCTACCGGTTGAGGTCATCGATGGATCCCCTCTGTCCTCCGGACTCGTCCGTCTTCACACCGTGGGGCTGGTACTCCGGATTGCTGATCACCTGGAGACTTTGGCCTTGGACGTGATCAGGTCTCCCATCTACAAATTGGTTTTGGGATTACCATGGTTGCAATGCCACAATCCAGTCATCAACTGGGCAACTCGTACTTTATCCTTCTCTTCCACCTTTTGTTCTCAGAATTATAACCTCCCAACCCAGACTCTTGTATCTTCAACTTCCTTGGAATCTATTGGCAGAGGTCCGAATCTTTGTTCCATATCTCAAGTTCCACAAGAATATGCCGCTTTTGAACATGTGTTCTCGGAACCAGGAAATATACCATTGCCCCCTCATCGCTCTTTTGATTGTTCCATTGATTTGTTGCCAGACTTAGAAATTCCTCATGGAAGACTGTATGCCTTAACCCAGGATGAGAGGCAAGTGTTACAGGACTACCTGTCGGATTGTTTAAGCAAGGGATACATAGCCCCTTCGAAGTCACTTGTGGGATTTCCTTTGTTTTTTGTAAAGAAAAAGGAAGGAACTTTAAGACCCTATGTAGACTATCGACACCTGAACGACATAACCATAAAAGATCGTTATCCTTTACCTTTGATTCGCAGTATCTTGGAAACCCTCCACACAGCTCGGATCTTCACTAAGCTCGATTTACGCGGAGCCTACCATTTGGTCCGCATTAAGGACGGGGACGAATGGAAAAGCGCATTTAAGATCCCCTTTGGACACTTTGAGTATAGGGTGATGCCTTTTGGTCTGTGTAATGCCCCAGCTGTCTTCCAGAGATTCATGGATAACCTCTTCAGCGATTTAATAGGCATTTCGGTTTGGATCTACTTGGACGATATTTTGATTTTTTCCAAATCTCTTGAGGAACATGTGGAACACGTTCGTGAAGTCCTTCACCGTTTATCCTCTAACCAGTTGTTTGCCAAGGTGGAGAAATGTTCTTTTCATCAACACAGCATCAAATTCCTGGGATATGTGATCAATCATACTGGTATTGAAATGGATCCCAAGAAGGTTCAAGCTGTCCTAGATTGGAAGCAGCCACATGATGTAAAGTCTCTACAGCGCTTTTTGGGTTTTGCCAACTTTTATAGGCGCTTTATTCCTCACTTTTCCCAAACTACAGCGCCACTTACCAGGTTGACCAGCAGCAAGACTGTTTTCAAGGGGGATTCTCTTGCTTCGCAGGCCTTCACCACCTTGAAGACAGCTTTTACCACCGCCCCAATTCTGCGTCACCCTCAGGACGAATTACCCTACATTGTGGAGGCAGACGCTTCTGATTTCGCCATTGGAGCAGTCCTTCTGCAGTGTGAACTTAAGACCTCTATTGAACATCCAGTAGCCTATTTCTCACGCAAATTGAATCCCAGCGAAAGGAACTATGCGGTTATCGAGAGGGAATTGCTGGCCATAAAGATGGCCTTTGAAGAATGGAGACATCTCCTGCTTGGGGCACGCTTTTCAGTAGAGGTCCGTACAGATCACCGGAATTTGCAGTATCTACGTTCCTTACAGTGCCGTACGCCTCGCCAGGCTAGATGGGCTTTCTTTTTCTAAACTTTTCAGTTCCATGTTACCTACATCCCTGGTACCGCCAATCTGAAGGCGGATGTTTTATCTCGGTCTCTGGAGAAGGAGGAGAGAAAGGTTGGTGTGAGTTCACCATTGATTTCCCCACACCATTTCTTGTTGGCATTGTCTCCCCACCTACAATCTATTTCGGATGCCACCCGAATGGATCCTGAACGAACGATCCTTCTGCGGCAATCATCGGTGTCTGAACGAGACGGTCTGCTGTTTTTCCAGAAGAGGTTGTACATTCCTGTGGGGCCTATTCGTGATGGCATACTGCATGGTTTTCATGATTCTTTGATTGGGGGACATCGAGGAATCAAAGCTACGCAAGAACTAGTGTCTCAACAGTTTTGGTGGCCTGGGTTGGCCAGTTCAGTCAAGCAGTATGTGGAGAGTTGCCCCGTCTGCGCACAAACTAAGGTACCAAGAAGAAGACCTCTAGGATTGCTTCTTCCTACGGAACTGCCGCCGTACCCGTGGCACACCATTGCCACTGACTTTATTGTAGACTTAGCTCCCTCCGACGGATGTACCTGCATAATGGTTGTGGTTGATTGCTTTACGAAGTATGCTAATTTCATTCCCTTTAGTAAGATACCCACGGCTGCCCAGATGGCGTCGGCCTTTCTGCATGAAGTATATCGGTTGCATGACCTTCCAAAAACATTTTTTTCTGACCGGGATCTCAGTTTTTGTCTTCTTTCTGGAGCAGCGTATGTGGCCATCTTGGCATTCACAGGGCTATGAGTTCTGGTTATCATCCACAGACCAACGGCCTCACCGAAAGGACTAATCAGACTTTGGAGGGGTATCTTCGCTGCTTTGCCAACGCTACTCAGTCCAACTGGAAGGCGTGTCTGGACTTTGCTGAAGTTTCATACAATAATTCCGTCCATTCCTCTACGGGAATCAGTCCGTTCTACTGTTCTTCTGGCCAGCACCCGAAAATGATGCCTTTCCATCCTGTACCCTCTAGTACGGTTCCTTCTGCTGATGACCTGGTGTCTTCCATTCAGAGGCAACATGAAGAGGCACGTGGGACTTTGGAGTTGACAAGGAACCGTATGAAGGTTCAGGCAGACAGGGGGCGATGTGTGGAACCAGATCTCCAGGTGGGGGATAAGGTTTGGTTATCTTCAAGGAATTGGCCACTTCACAATTTGCCAGTTAAGCTGGCTCCACGATATTTCGGCCCATTTAAGATAACTAAGCACCTTTCCTCCGTGGCTTTTCGCCTTGAGCTCCCACGTTCTTGGCATATTCACCCAGTCTTTCATATCTCCCTTTTGAAACCTCATGTCAAAGACACCTTTGGTTGTTCCCCTCTTCGCCCGGCCCCGGTTATGGTTCAGGGTGTCCCCGAGTTTGAGGTTCAGGAGATCTGTGATGCCCGCTATCGTAGAGGGGTGCTCCACTTTTTAGTGGATTGGAAGGGATACCCAGCTTTTGATCGCACTTGGGAACCACATCAGCATGTGCACGCACCTCGTCTTGTGTGTGATTTTTACGAGAGGTTCCCTTGGAAGCCTGGGGCCCCGGGTCTTCCTGGGAGGGGTCATAGTGTCACGCCACTTACCTGGAGACCGGGGTTCTCCGCACCTGCTCGCTCTCCTCCCTCTTGGCGGATCTACCCGCGCTTTCGCTTGCGGGGATCCGCCATGGGGAGAGCTTCTAGGGTTCCCACGGTCTCGGTTCCGCGCATGCGCAGTAGATTGGGCCCTCTCCACGGCGAGAGCTTGCGCTTCAAGCCTCGCTTTGGATGCGCCGGCACCCGGCAACGAGACGGTTTGCGTTTCAAGCCTCTCGGGTGCCGGCCATCCCATAAAACAAGCTTCGATCAGGGGCAATTTGCGTCTCAACGCGGTTGTGCCCTGATCGTGTTCTTCGCTCGTTTGTTGCTCTCCTGTTCCTGCCCTGCATTTTCGCCCGCTCCAGCCTGAATTCTTCCCTGGTTTCTCGTCCTTCCTGTGGCCCCTGGTCCTTCCCTCCTTTGGTGTTTGCTTGGAGGTCCTTTTGGGTCCCGGAGTTCCCAATCCTGGGGTGCCTTTCCCTCTCTCCTGGGTTGGTTTCTCAGTCTAGTTCCTGGGGTTGGTTCCTCTGTCCAGTTCCTGGGTTTGGTTCCCACACTCCTGCCTGAGCTGCTACCTGGTTCCTTTTGGGACTTTTGAGACTACCAGCTACTGCACCAGTCGGACTACCAACCTGCCTGTCATTTTCGTTTCACCAGTGGTTTGCGGGTGCCTGGCTCAACCATCTACTTCAGTCTCCCTGTACACGCTCAGCAGCAATACCAGCATCTCCTCAACGCTCTTCTTTACAGGGTCCTTGGACCTCTTCTTGGAAAGTACTTCGGACTCTACTGTCAAAGGACATTCTACATCTGCCTCTCCTGTCAGTGCTTGCACTGTCCTGACGCCACGCTAATCAAGAGAGAGCGTCCCGTGGCGTTGGGAGTCGGTCCATCTTCCACCCTGTTTCAACCTTGGGTGGCGGAGAGGCCGGTACCACGCGTCATTGACTCATCAGAAGACAGTCGCCAGTCTGGCTGCCACGTCAAGATCTTCTTCCAAGTCTACAGGTACGCTTCACTCTCGTGATACTCACCTTAACACCAGGTCTATGATACAGATGCTCTATTCCAGAAACTTTGCTAAGGTTGTAGTAAACACCATGGGAGACTTGTCACGTAGTTTCTGTTTAGAGAAGGACGTTCACCAGGGGTGTGCCCTCGCCCCAACTCTGCATTTTTCAACCAGACAGCATAGTAATTCAAAAGTAAGTAGCTTCTCTCAAACCTGCAGCATCCTAACCGACAACCTTTCGTTATGAATACACAACACTATGAGACAGTTTTAGCTCTCAGTTCCTCCCCTACCCACACAGATTAGCAAAATTATGATGTTGTGACACCTGCGTGAAAGAATCAACCCCCAGCTACTCAATTCAGAATCAGGGAACTTCATCGGTCCCTCAGTACCTCAGAGACAGAGGAAGATGTGCCTTCTGTGTCAGTTTGACACCGGGCCAAATTACAATACCCTGCAGAAATGGGTCCTAACTGATTAATTGAATGTTTGATTATTGCCCTCATAATACTCACACTATGCACTTTTTTCTTGGCTCAAACTTGACTCGCCAGGCCCTTTTGCTGCCAAGTATGATCTGCTTGTCTCTGCCAAAGCACTGCTCCCCCTTTTTAACAGGTTTCCACAATACAGGCTCCTTCCATATTGCTCCTATTGATTTTTGCATCCCCCCATTCTGTGATGTCACCTGTTACCACCCCTCATAATTTCCAACCCCTTTCATGAAGTCACTTCCAATTTCATCACATGCAAAAACTTTCCAGCACCTTCTTGCCTCCCTCTCGTGTAACTTTCCAGCGCAGGTGTATACCCTTTGGACAGCATTCGGAACACATCACTTCATAATAATGTTGCATCTTCTTCCACTCACTTCCTGTTTCACACAATGCCCGCTTTATTCTCAAGGCCCTTTCTGCAGCTACACTGCACATGCTCTGCCTCGCGAAAGACTGGTGTCAGCTCTCAATTTTGCATTATTTCTGAAACTGGCAAGAATCAGTCGGTGTGTTTTTCGTGTGTCTGCTGCACACTACAGACTTGGATTCTGTGGCCTAACAAATCTAACCCACACAACACACCCCTATACTAATTGTTAGTACCCAATGTCACCCCTCCTTTGCTATCCCCAATACCCAATGTTAATACCCATGTAACACACTACACACAGCATATGCTGCACAATTGTATTAGCTCATAGCCCTTCCTACAATGCCTGCTTACTGTAGCTTGGATTGTCTTCATGCTCAAGGTGTGTGCTTCCTCAGAATAGCTTTTGAGCCTGGATATATATATATATATATATATATATATATATATATATATATATATATATATATATATATAGTGTTAAAGTGCAGCGGTCGCCGCACTATGTTGAGTATCAAATTCCATAGGAAACCCATACATTGAATTCCTAATAACTTTTCACTTGCATGACAGATATGGTAGATAATTTGCAAACAAAATGTTTGTCACAGGTCTCCCCAGACATTTTGGGAAAGATTGATTCAAAAATGAAAGTGGTATTAAGAAAGCAAATAAATGCTGTTTTTGTCCTACTCCCATTAATTTCCTCATGGATAAAAAGTCCAAATTTCTGCGCAGTGTACAGCAAAAACCGCTGGATGCAATCGGACCAGGTACAGAACAACTTGGGCACGAAGCGTTGATTTGATTTCCAGGAGGGGTCTGGGGTTATTGCATTAGTTTGTTATGAAAATATTTGTCGGGGAAGAGGGATGACCCCTTCTCCCAAAATTATAGCTATATCTCCCAATGTGCTTTGCAGCAGAGAGGCTTTTCAGAAATGCAAAAGCTGCCATTCTTTTTTTTTTGTTTTGTTCGATGTGAGAGATAACCGGTGTTCTAACAGGAATAACCGGTGTAAGGGTCTAGAAGTAGGAGACTGGAACACGGGTGGCGTGTTGTTGGCTATGGACTTTTATTTAAAAACAAAAGAAAAGGAAAACCCTAAATATCGCTATTTCTAAGAGGGGGTTCCCAGCCTCAGATATTCTAAGGATTCTGTCAGGAGGTCTTGTCAAAAGTAAATGGCACACCGTCATGTCAGAAACATATTCACTACCCTTACATTCTAAATCAACTAATGAGAACAAGGAGGCTCCTTTTGGTTCAGAAAGATAATTGTCTTTATTCTGGGTGGTACCTCCACCTTCGCTCGTAGGGAAAAATGAAAAGTTCTTCGTCAAGGGCAGAACAGAAAAACAAAGACACAAACATTCCTTGGACTGATTCTCCACCAAGGCACATAGAAAAGTCTCTTACCTTCACAATATTCACAACTCCTTCCTGGGGGGAATGTTTCCCTTCCTCCGGTCTTTCTCAAGTCTCTTAGGATGCCAAGAGAATGCATTCCTTCTCTTGGCGGTCGCAGAATGTTCACAAAACTTCAGGGGTTATAATTCCCTTCCCCTGATCTCATACCTCTTATAATGCCAAGTGATTGACTCCATTCTCTTGGCTGTTTGCAGAGTGTTAATAAAACAAAAGGTGGTATGACTCCCTTCCCCTGGTTTTAGACTTCTTTCACCACCAACCTGGTTTTTCACTTGGCCAGGGATTACTAATAAACTACTCCCAAACTTTGTCAAGGGTAATTCTTCCTTTCCCTTGCTTTGCTTTTGCATTCACAGTCAGCCCGACTCCCTTCGCTGTTACGCACTGTAACTATTAAGATTGATGAGGATACTTCAATGGATGCGGATCCCAGATTCGCAGGTGCTATTATTATGAGGATCAATAAAGATGCTCTTATGGGTGCGGGTTGCAGCTTCGCAGACACAGTCCACGCAGTATACTCTCCTGTCAGGTAGTGTGACTATAATGATTATTCTGGAGGCCTTAAACATCTTTATGGGTGTGGGTCCCAGACTCACACTTTCTTCTTTCCATGTTCAGTGCACCTGGTTTACTAGTCTGCCGAGTACTGAGACTATGATGGTTATTCTGGTGGCCTGGATCACCTTTAAGGCTATGAGTTCCAGACTCACACTTTCTTCTTTCCACGTTCAGTCTACCTAGTTAACTTACCTGCCAGGTACTGAGACTATCATGATTAATGTGGATGCTTTCTCAACTTCTTATACTCTCAAGGTTGGGGTCCCAGACCTGTGACTCTTGTTTCCCTTCAAGTTCCCAGTTTACTTGCATACTTGTCTCTATGGTCCTCTGTGCTCTCAGGGCTTCCGTGACGCTTCTGGCCTGCCTCAGTGTTTCCTTGCCAGCCAGCAGTTCCCTGTTGCTTGCAAAGGCTCTGCAGAGGTAATTTCGTTCCGGCGATCCTGCTTCCTGTGCTGCCTGTTCGCTGTCCCAACGAGGCACCAGGTGCTGTTCGTGGAGCCAATTGTTCCACATCAGACCCTCCTTGTGGTGGGATGCTCCCTTCGCAGTGTCCCCGTCTGCATTTTCTCCAGTGCTTTCTTCTCTGGACTCCTGGTTCCTCCAGGGAGGGCTTGGCATTAGTCTGATCCTTCCTCAGTTTTTATGCACACATCAAGTCCATATTGACTAGACTGCTCACTTTGGTTCCACAGGGTATTCCTTGTATTCAGCGCCTCTTCCTCATCTCAGTACTAAATGGGTAAGTCTCCCAAGAACTAACAGAGTTCATCCTCTTCTTGGTATTAGGATGGGGAACTATATGGGGTAATCGCTACTATTCCTTGTCGCAGTACTAAATGGGTCAGTCTCCCAGGAATTCATAGAGCCCTTCTTTATCTTGGTATTGTGAAGGGGAACTCTATTCGAATAGTCCTTCCTGTTCCCCTTGCGAGTACTTCCTATACTGGAAGTATAAAACACAAATGGGAACATTTGTGTATAAAAACAGATACAATTCCTTAGCATAATTGGGAATTCCCAAAACAGGGGCTGTACAAGGTCCACAGCCTTTGGCTGCCTCCACTTCATTAGATCACAGGGGTGCAGAGAAAGGGTGTGCATGCACTAGTGAAATGAAATAGAGAGTTCTCATTTTCCACGTTAGTATTCAGTCATAATAGTAGTACTTTCAGTGCCATGGTCAGTAATATTATTGTGAATCTGAGCATGATTGGTTACTTGGGAGCATACACCTTGCTTGCGAATTCCATGATATTGGGCCTCATTACGAAATTGGTGGTAGTCATGGCGCTATTTGCGCCATGACTGCCACCAATAACGTGTCCGGCACCGGTCTCGTTCAATGGGAACTTGCCAGTGTAGTCCGACCTTTGCAGGACCGGTAAAACCCCATTGAAAAAGCCATTCCCCATTCCGATTTGAACCCCCATAGGGCTCAATGGGAATGGAGAAGGCGCTAATAACAGTACCACAAATTGCGGTACCATTATTGGCTCTGAATTCCCTTAACGGGTCCTGTCCATAACGCCTGGTCAGACAAGGCACTAAAGGAGGGACCCGATAAGGGAACTCGTAGTAGGGCGGTAAGGGATTACCGGCACCGGTCACCTTACCAGTGCCCGGTATCCCTTACCGCCCCACTCGGAATGAGGCCCATTGTCTATATCATTGTGGCACTTCCAACACCATTGGCATAGTACATTGATTGCTGGTTTCTAGCAAGCGGAAATGTACCTGGGTACACTGCAAACTAGGAGGGGAAATGTTGTGGCTTGTTGCGTTTCCATTGAACATTCTCAAATATTTTATCTGTGAGTGACAATGGCTTAGCTAGAGGCCATGCGCTGGCAATATTTTCTTTCCTGATGGCTCAATATTCTCACATCTGTCAACAAGTTGACACTCAGAGTAGATGTGCTGGTGTACTCTTGGGTTCAATCACCCTTTCAGCACTGTAAATACTTTAAACAAACCATCACTAGGCTGTCTGGCGGTTGTTAGAATGGATTTCTGAACTCTGCTCTGGTGAACAGATGTTCAGGAGGCCACCCTTGTTTAGTGAAACAGGGAACACTTCTGCAGAGTTAGCCAGGACAATTGAAGGTAGCTTGGAGAGCAGTCAAGGCTAAGTCTCAGGAGTAGTGGTGGTGATCTGAGGTATTGGATGAGCACACACAGTAGGACAAAAGAATTACCCTTAGAGAGTATATCAAATACATACAATTTATTAGACCTTTAACAAACATAGGTGAATAATGATGAGCACAGTAATACTACAACTTAATCACACACTCCATAAAACATATGTACAATCACGTTTCGGTCAATGCGGTAAAGTGCGGATTCCCGCCAAAACTGGTAAGGAGGGGAAGCACACAAACTTTAACACAATGGCCCACTCCAAAACTGGGTATCTCTAACTTAAGAAGTCCAGCCCTATGAAGATTGGAGCCTTGTACTCAATGTAATGTTCGTGTGTAAAAGCACTTGTCGATGCGTGAAACTCACAAGGGACAAACTTAAATGGGAAGGAAAAGTTAGAAGAGGACATTGGATTGAGAAAAATTTGGTTCCAAGAGTCACACAAAGTAGGATGACAAGAATGACCCTTAGACACTAGTATATAAAAAATTTTCAATTTATTAGGCCCAGAACAAACACAGGTGAGTAATGCAGAACACAGTAATGCTACTACTTAAACAGACACTAGGTAAACTAGATATACAGTCACTTTTCGGTCAATGCAGTAAAGTGCAGATTCCTTCCAAAACCTGTAAGGAGGGAAAACAAACAAGCTTTCTCACAAATGCGAACTCCAGAATAGGGTATCCCTAAATTAAGAAGTCCAGTCCTACGAAGATTGGAGCCTTGTTATCCATGTTATGTTTGGGCGTAAAAGCGTTTGTCAATGCGTAAAGCTCACAAGGGAGAAACTTCAAGGGGAAGGAAAAGTTAGAAGAGGACACTAGAGTGTGAGGAATTCGGTTCCAAGAGTCAGAGGCAGGACTGCTATGTCCCAAACTTTCGGGCGAATATCGGAAGCAAGACCCAAGTCAAGGCAAGGACCACAAGGGATCCTTTGTGCTTAAAACGGTATGGATGAACTAGGGGCCACCGGTAAGTGGTATGATTCAAACTTGGCAGGTTTAGACATAGTCACCTGGACTATGAAATCCCCTCTGTGGTTACGCTTCAAAGTGCACAGGCACTGCGGATGCAGGTCCGATTTACATCAGGAGCTGGATTTCTCGTCACGAATGCCGGAGAAAGAAAGCACTGATGCAGCTGGTCTCAGAACATTTTAAGAAAGACAGGAAAGTCGCCAGCAGCGACCACCACTATCTCACAGTGATGCAGGACCACCAAAGTTTTGCAGACTGACGCACGCTTCTCTCTCACAGCCCAAAGCAGTAGGAACTACGAAATTTGGCAAGAAGCTGCTTTGCAGTGCAAACTTAGGTTCTCCCAAAGCTTGAGCTGAAACTTGATGTAGCAATGCTCAGCACGGGTGCCAACATACAAACTGGTGATCCCATCTTCAAGGAGATGTTGAGAGTGATTGGTCCCACCACTCAATAGGGTTGAAGCACATTTGCAGGTCTTTGGAGGTGAATCGTAAAGCAGGGCTCTACCTGGACCACAGCAGCGTCAGGGTGTCAAACCTTCTCTGCGCAGTTCCAGACAGTCCTTGGATCGGCTTCGCTTCTCAGGATACTTGACTCCGTGTACAGGTCGATTCGGACCTCCTGGGTGATCTGCGGGTGTACACTCAGAGCCCCTCCTCATATCCTAAAGTCCAGTGAGTGCTTGCACCCAGCTGGCCAATGAGATCTGTCGCACTCATGCATGACAGCAGTGGTCCATTCAGGGAACCTCGTGGTCCATTCTCATGCTCTCGTGCATACCAGAAAACCTGGCACCATTAGTGTGGATTGGGACCAGACAGCCCAAGCCCACTAACTGGGTACCCACACACGTGATATGCATTAGCCCGTGAAAAGCACTGGCTTTCACAAGAGAATGCATGCCCAAATAAGGACTCGTGTCACAAAGAGCAAGGGGAAGGCAAACGGACAAAATGGCCAAAGGAGAAGACAAAAGACCTTGTGACACAGCCATTATGGACACTAGCCATAGTCATGAGCCACACATGGTAAGTGCTGTATGGCTCAGTAAAAGTTAATAGAAATACATGAAAAAGCTTATGCTGCTACCAGTCTACTTCTAGGCACATTGTCTAGTTACCAAGGGATGTGTAGGGCCCAAAAACGCATGGACCCTAGTGCACGTTACTGTAATGTACTTTGCACACTGAAATACAGTTGCCAAAAGTAGCAACAAAATCATCGGACTAAGAGAAACAATGTTTCCCAGTACTAACTGTCAGAGGGACAAGTCAGTTTCCCCAGAACCATGAGCAAAACCCCAGTGGTGCACTGCTGAATACTGTCCTTCACTGCTAAAAAGTCAGAGGACAGGAGGCTGAAACAAAAGCAAAACATTGGGGTTGGGGGGCTGGATTCTACAAATATAGAGGTAAAATAGCAGTAAGTGAAATTGTACTAACAAATGTGTGAGTGGTTCCAGGTCACAGTGCTGGCGCCCATATGTGCGCCAGGCATCCTTTCAGTGGAATTACATCACTGTTCCCACATCAGTGTTGACCCTGGTCTTTTAGAAGAGGGAGGTGATTTCTCCCCTCCAAGGTCCATGACAAGCCTAGTCTCTCCTCACACCTGTACGATCCTGACCTTACTTAAGCTTGTACAATAGTCCAGGGACACAAATCCCCCACTTCACACTCCCTGACTCACCGCTCCTTTGTCCCAAATGCTGAAAACACTTCTATGTCCCTTCTCCTCCTGCACACTCTCACACTTACCGATCACAGAAATGGTGTCCATCCTTTTCACCGTCCCCTACCACTCTCCTGCCTGCCACCTTACTGTAGGCTGTGCCTTGAGTCACTTCCCTTCCCAACTCCACTCTGTGCTACCTCCTATGCTCTGCTCGATAGGAGCACTGTATCCCCCTTCCAGTTCCACCCCAACATTGCTTCACCTGCATTGCCTTGTGCCAGTGTTAGCGGGTGAATTTTTAAATTGGAGCGACACAAACATGTCCCATGAATATATCAGCCACACAGTTCGGAGGGAGTTCTCCCCACAAGAAAACATTTGAAATAATGGATTAAATGTATGAATTTTGCAGCACACTTTCGGTGAACAATTGAGTAAAATGTCACACAGTTTACAATCAGTTTTGTAGAGTAAGACGGGAAAACAATTCATGAGATCCCAAGTCACCGACAGTGCACAGGAGCATTTTCCAATACATTTTCATGGTGCCTTTGCCCACTATTTTCTATTGTGAAATAACATATTCATGCTGACATTGCCCAGACTTGTCCATGCTGGCTGCACCAATATATGCAGCCTCTATTCCTTTGCAGTTGTTGAGCAGGTGCAAGTGGATCTTGGTCAGGTGTCATAAACCCTACCCACCCTCTTTGCCCTGCTCCTTCCTTTTCTTTCGCTTAGATCAAGGGTGTCTCTGGCCCAGGCCTCCAAAGTGAAGGGCAGAGGAAGTAAAGGGCAATTCCTGTTTGCACCTGTTCAGACCAGAAGGATATAGGACCAGAACCGCTGCTCCGCCAACATCTGGTAAGCTTGCTCAAATATGTGTTTCACCCCTCTCTCCCAACAGCCCAACCCTACCATCACCAATCATGGACAACCAAGCTGCTCACCAGTAACGCCATGGACACTGCACTGTAGCAATCTCACTCGCATCACCATAGACTCCATCAGCAATCCATCATCCACAACTGATGCTTGCCAATGTCCACTCAGCAACCAACAATGCAGCAGACATCAACAACCTCATTATCACACATTACTTGCACGCCATCTTCAATACTGAGACCTGGATGACACATCCCCCACATCCTAGGTGTCCTCACCCGCAATGGCTACAAAATTCTACAAGAAGACCGTCCAAACAAGATTGACGGAGGCCTTGCCATCATGACCATGCACCGAACTGGACGTTGACACCATTGGCTCTTTCAAATCTATTTCCTGACACTTTACGCTCACCAATGGACACAGTCACTTTTCCCCTCATCTATAGACCATCCAAGCCCAACACCTCCTTCATCGAAGACTTTACAGATTTGATCACAACCATGTCTCTCACGCATGTCAACAACATCTTCCTCTGCCTACTCAAAACTATGAACCTCATGCAGCACATGAAAGACCAAACTCACAGGAAGGGTAATATCCTCAACCTCATCATCACCTCCCTGCCCACCCTTCATTACAGCTCTCTAATCCTGCTCGACTGGTCAGACCATCTGGCAATGCCCTTTGAAATGAGTCACACTAACGATTGAAGAAAACCCATCAAAAACTGTGCAAACAAGCATTCAGGTCATTCAAGAAATCCCCATTGGAGGCTCTCATGGAAGACCCTCGCCAAACTCCACTTCACATGGGCTGAATCCCCTCTGACGAACCTGAACTGCAACTTGCTTCTCTAAGAACTCAACAACACCCGCACAACCAATATCAACTGCTATTCTACAGTGAAACAAGGCACGCTCAAGACTAAACCTTCTGCTCCCAGGTTCACTCAAGTACTCAACTTCAACAAACAAACCATCAGAAAGCAAGAGAAGACTTGCAAAAATCCTGCAGCACCTCCAACGTCGCCCTGCTCAAGAAACACTGTGCTACACGCCGGCGACTGATCACCACTTCCAGGGCCAGCTTCTACCAAAACACCATTGCAAAGGCCAACAATGAAAGTAGAGCCCTCCTCCAAGCTTTCAAGCACTTCATCAGCCCTCTGCCCATCAACCCGTATGCACTCCATATAGAAATACCCCACCATCAACTCTTTCTCCATCAATAAGATCAGCATGATCCGCCAACACATAGACAACACTAACGTTACAACTAACAGCACACTACACATCCCATCTTGCAAGACCACAATTACCTGGACAACTTTCAATACACTCAATATGGAAGACCTCACTGCCACCCAAGCACCCTCAAGGTCACATCATATGCAGAAAACATGCCCCCTCCTCTATATTCAAGACAGCTCTGACTGAAGCACTACTCCCTTACCTGAAAATCACCAACAGCTCCCTAACTCGGGCCACCTTACCCTCAACCCTCAAGAAACCAACACTGAACCCGGATGACCTCCACAACTACCAACCCATTACCCTTCGTCCATTCCTACGTATGAATTTGATAGAGAAGCCACGCAAGTCCTCCAACACATTGAAAGCAACACCCTCCTCCGGCCCCTCCAATGTGGCGTTAGGCCTAGTTACAGTACAGAAACGGCTACCATCAAGGTGATTGACCATGCCCTTGAAATCCTTCATGATGGCCATCCTTTCCTCCTGGTTCTCCTTGACCTCTCAGCAGTATTTGACATAGTTGACCACCAGACGCTCATTGACAATCTACATCGCTGCCTAGGGGTCAGCAGGATCGTCCTCGGATGATTCAAATTGTACCTTCCTAATCGCTACTAGTTTGTACAAATGGATTCCTCCAGATCGCCAACTCTAACCATCTCCTGTGGAGTCCCACAATGTATCCATCCTCTCCCCTGTGATCTTCAATATTTATATGGAACTGCTTTGAATCCTCTTTGCTTCACACAACATCCACCAATATACAGGTCACATGCAGCTTTACCTCAAGATATCCTTCATAGAAGACCTCCACAGGCTCAAGGCCTGCCTCTCACTGATCGAGTCGTGGATGTCCAGTGCTTTCCTGAAGTTCAACCCCTCCAAGACTGAATTCTTACTGCTGACCAACCCCAATGAACACCTGCCCATCTAGACCTGTATCTCTGCTATGCACATCAAGGGTTTCACACCCCAGATGGCCAACTGTGCCCAGTCCCCTGTGTTCGACATTGACAGACACCTCTCCTTCAAACGCTTGCAACCAACTTTTTCTCCTGTGGAAAATCAAGCCCTTCATCCCAGACAACAACTTCAGATCAGCTGTCCAAGCCTTGGTCCTCTCCCACCTGGATGGTGCCAATGACATTTTGGAAGACATTCCAGTGACTAGCCTGACTGTCCTGAGATGTGTCCTGCATGCTGCAACACAACTCATCAAAGGACTCTGCAAATTCGCCCACATCACCCAGACCCACATCGAACTGCACTGATTCCCGCTGCAAACCTGTATCCTCTTCAAATCCTGCTGCATCATCTACAAGGCTGTCACACTGAAGTGCCCCAGGTACCTCATTGAGATACTCGGCATCTCCAGAGGCCGACAGTCCACCAGAGTAAAGGACATGGGCAGACTCGAACTCTGCCGGTGCAGGAAGAAAAACACAGAAGACAGGCCTTCCCTGTCTACACCCCAAGACTCTGGAACCACTTCCCATAAACATCTGACTCGCGCCCTTGCTTCTACAGTTCAGGAAGGTGTTCAGGACGCTCCTCCTCAATGAATGACTCTTTCCTAACACCTAGATCCCTACACCCTCCACTCCCCACCCTACCTAAAACTGGATGATCTGATACGTTATGTTTCCTCTCTTGGTTACTTGTAAGTTGAAGATGGAAGCACTTTTGGTCCACTACACAGTATCAGCATCAGTTGCTTGGCACTTTCTTGTTGTGTATCGGGCACCCGGCTCTTATTTGACATTTTTTAACTCCTTGTGGGATTTTGTGGCGGCTCTCCAGGTGAAATTCACAAACCTGGTGCTGTTATGAGATTTTAATATGAGGTTTAAAAACCCCTTGATTCCAGCTTTAGCCCAGTTCCGTGTGGCTATGCTGGACCTAGGATTAAACCAATTTATATCCAAGCCTACACATGCTCAGCGGGTTATTTTAGATCTGATTTTCGCAGAAGTTGCCTGTATCTCTGTTACTTTAGGTAAACAAGTTATCTGGTCAGATCACAAACTTATATCTTTTGAGATACTGGGGTCTTCAGTAAAGGAGAAACCTGCCCCTGTAACTTCTTGGAGGCCTAATGGGCGTGCTGTGGATCCTCAGTGGCTGTCGTCCTTGATTCAGGATAGATGTAGGGGCTCAGCAATAATTACCCTTTCTTCGCTGTCACATATTTTTTGTGAGGTAGCTCACCAGGTAGCTCCCCTTAAACTTACACAGGCACGGCCTCTGAGCCCTGGTTTATGGACTAATTGAAAGCATCCCAGCTGCTTGTGAGACAGGCAGAGCGTACATGGTGCTGTTCCTATAGGTGTATAGATAAAGCAATATTTTGACAGCTCACAAAATAATACCACCTAGATATTGGGACCTGTTAGGACAGTTTTCTGAAGTACTACCCACTTCTTCAAAACCATTCAACTGAGGCAGTACAAGACTCCACTCTTAGTATAAGACTGTACCACCTGAGTACATGGTAGCATAGGCAGAGCAGCCAGGCTTATTTTAGGAGGGAGAGAGGGCAGTAGATACAGTACAAGTGAAATTGTAATACAAATGATCCAAAGAAACACTGAAACACTATGTATTGTAAAAATAAAGGATTTATTTAAATACAGGTAGGCCCAGATAAATCTAGGGGTCAAGTAAGTACTAACACATTATATGAAATCACAATATAAAACACAACACTATACTTGAAAGCACACAGGCCCAAGTATAAACCTTATTTGGAACACCTAACAGTAGTTCTAGGAAAGTCAAAACCTTGTTAAACACATTTAGTATAGGTCAAGCCTATTCTTTGGGAGTGAAAGACCAATGGTTACTTTCAGATTATTTTTGGTAATACTAGGCCAGTAGGCCCTTCCAGTTGTACAGTGACTCTTGGAACAAATCATATAAACAATCAACTGGAAAATATACTTTTTGGTGAATAGTGAAACACTTATTCTAGGTGCAGTAAAAACCTATAACCATAACACACAGTTATACCAGGTGAGTACAACTTAAGGAGGTAATATACAATTACAGATGCTTTGGAAATCAGGGAACCCCAGATCGAGGTAAGCAATAACTCTGGTAACTTGTTTTGGATGGCACACAGCTAACACAAGGTAAGTAGGCAACAACCTAATGTAGACTTATTAAGGACAGGCTAGCAGCAAGTCAGGGGAAGCAAGACCCAGTTTGGCGACACTCATCCTAAAAGGACTAACCTGGTGATACCAACAGTTGGAGGACACTCATACAATTACCCTTCAGGAATAATCTGGTGAAACCAACACGTTACTTTTGTAAAGAGGCACAACCTAATCACAGGAGAGTAAAATACCTTTACATCTACTTTCTTTTAGACTGGTAAAACAGTGGTTAAGGAAGAAAAGATGTTAACCATACTTTTAAGAATAGTGCATCACACATTCAAGATTAGTAAGAACTTTTGTAACTGTTCACTCTTAGATTTGCAATTACCCACCAACTCTTTACAAGTAAGTAAAACACTTGATTTCATTTCTAGGCAGAAGTCCCCATCCCTCCAAAGTCTTTCCCTTATTCTTGGAGCATGAGTGTTCTCAGTGGCAGAAGGGGGGGGGCAGTCACTAGGATTAATGACCAACAGGCAGTGTTAGAATAAATTCTTTAGTAGCAAAAGTCTGCGTTCCTTAGGAAAACTGGCAAACAGGTGAGTACTTTACTTCTAGGGTTAGAAGAGAGTCCAGGGGCTTCACAGAAGACACCCCAGCAGGATTCTAGCAGTAGGGCTGAGTGCACTAGATGAGGGACCTCCCAGTCACAGAAAACACCCCAGGACTACACAGAAATCCCAACAGGCTTAAGGTAAGCCAACACAGTACCTCAGCAATGAAGAAGCGATTGCAGCAGGAGAACTTCAGGGACTGCAGCCAAATACCCGGTCAGTGGATTCCTTGTCCCGGAGACTGACCACAAGACCTCAGAAGGGACTTTGCAGCAGGGATCAATGAAGAAGGCTCTAGGCAAAATTTCTCTCGTGGCTGAATGAGGTTCTGCGGGTTTGGCGCCTTTTCAAGGAGCACAGAAGAAGACAGAAAATCGCGGTTGAATTCTCATCGTTTAAAAGGTCCAGCACTCTTGTGAGGGGACTTTGCAGACTCGATTCGTGTCTCTGGAGATACACCAGGATGCCCACGAAGTTTCCGCGAGATTCGGAATTCGGAAGACCGTGCACTGCACAGTGGCTTGAGGTCCGAGGGTATTGGGGTATTGAAAGAACGCAAGGTCGCAGCAACCCATGGGATGTCTCAAAATGCAGGTGGTCTTGAGTCTAGTGGGTCTCACCAGGCTCTGGGTTCGGGTCGTCGTTTTCGGAGACCCCAGGCCGATTGGAAGGAAGGGCTGCAGCAGGCTCTGGTTACACAGCAGGCTCTCTGGTCGCTGGAAATCATTCCTGCCGCTTTTCCGTCGTCATCCTCTTCGGTTTTCTGTTCCAGTGGTCGACATGACTTCAGATCCCAGGTTTCCAGTATTTATCAGGAACTACAGCACAACCTCTGCATTCTCTCCCCGCATTTTACCAGAAAGGGGCGTCTGGTTGTCCAATCAGGACAGCCAGCCCCCCATTGGGATTTGTCCCAGTTGAAGGAAGGCGTAAGACAAAGGAGGGGGAAGTTTTGGAGTACTCCCCCACTTCCTGTGCTTACAGACTGACTGGAGCCTGGGCGCGGTGTCCAGGGGACTCCCGCCAAAGACAAAACTCAAACAAAGGAATTTCCCACCCTGGATGGCAGGGGAACCAACAAGAAACGACAAGAAACACTAAAATGGCAGAAAAAGAAGACAGGGGCCATTTTGGTAAAATGAGCACCCTTAGATGCCTTTACTGCAGCTGTGATTACAGCCCGCGGTAAAGGTGCACCAAATTAGTAAAAGGTATCACTGCCACCAGCCATTAAATGTAAGCTTGTCACTGTAACAGAATTGTTACAGTTTTAATGTGAAAGGGGATACATTGTATCTCCCCAGCACTCCACATAAGGTGGGGTGTGCTGGTTTCACAGAGTAAAATGTAAAAGGGATCCAAAGATCCTTTCTACCCTTGGGAACTGTAGTTCACTCAAGGTTAGCACAAGAAAGTTAAATGGGGAGCCCCTAGGGCAACCCAGCAACAACAGGAACTTATTGCCAATAAGTTGTTAGACATGATAACTTTAAAAAGACACTATGGAGAGTCTTAAAAATTACATCCATAAAAAGAGTTAAAGATTAGGTGAGTGTGGAAAAAGGTTCCCACTCACTGATGTATTAATGAACAATATCCCACTAGAAAAGCAAAAAGTTCTGGAGTTGAACCAGGAAAGGAAGATTTACCAGCTCTGTGGAAATCTTACCTAACAGGACCGCCAAACAAATGTTTTTTACTCAGAAAGGTGAGCGTGCCCTTAATCAAAAGAACTTTTTTTGTTGATGAAATAATTTTCTTACACCACCCAGTTCTCGCCAGGGGTCTTACCTACTCAGGCATTATATGATTATCTCTCAGACCTTTTTTTTTGTTAAGGTGCTGGTACCAGGAAAGTCATTCTGACTGTGAAATCTTGTAGGGTTGCCCCTCCTCCTCTGATATTGGTTGATCCCACTAGAAAAGGGTGTGCTCAATTTACTGTATTCTCTTTGGAAGAGGTTTCACAGGCAGTCCTTCGACTAAAGTCTGCTGCCCCGTCGGACCCAATTCCGTTGGCCACTCTTAAAGTAATTATGCCTGGCATTGGGTCACAGAAGCTATGAATCTCGCCTGTCAGACAGGCTGTATTCTAACTGAACTGAAAAAGATGACTGGTATCCCTCTCCTGAAGAAACCGTCAGTGGATGCATCAGTGTTGTCTAACTTTCATCCTATTTCACTTCTCTCTTTTTTTATGAAACTGCTCGAATCCCTGGTGTCCTCTCTTCTGTCCTCCTTTCTGGAAACCTCTCTATTTTTTGACTCCTTTCAGTCTGGGTTCTGACCGGGTCGAGACAAAGATACTGTCCTGGTGTCTGTGGGAGATGACTTTCATGCTTTGACCAGGGTGGAGTGGGGGCCCTGATTTTATTAGATCTGTCGGTGGCCTTCAACACTGTTGGCGGCCTTCAACACTGTTGGCCATGCGATCCTGTTGTCCCGGGTAGCAGCAGCAGGCCTCTTCGGGCACATCCTGGCTTGGTTCACTTCGTTCCTAACTGATAGGGGTCAGTCACTGTCTTTGTCACCTTTTCTATCTTGTACTAATGCACTAACCTGTGGTGTTCCTCAGGGCTCTGCCTTGTCTCCCATGCTCTCTAATACCTATATTCAGCCGCTAGTCTGACTTCTACGCCAACGACACCCAGATTCTGGTTTTATTAGATCTGGACCGGGCGGGGGCATCATCAGGGCTGTGTGGATGTCTGTCTGCAGTGGGGGGGGGGGGTGTGGATGAGTGTGAACTGGCTTAAGTTGAATGGGGACAAGATAGAAGTCCTGGTGGTGGGTTCTCCTTCTGGTTCTGCTATGTGGACATCTTCATTTTGGCCACTCATGCTCTGGGATCTTCCTACTCCTGTGACTGTTGTCAGGAACTTGGGGGTTCTTCTGTCAGCTTTGTTGTCTGTGATCCTGCAACTGAGTACAATGTGCAAAATGGGTCATTTTCTTCTTAGAGTGCTCCGAATAGTATTTCCTACTCTCCCTAGTCATTTGCGCCCATTGGTAGTGGCATCCCTTATCACCAGCTGCATTCATTATTGTAATGTCCTCTACTTGGCACAACCTGTTGGCTCTATCCAGCGCATGCAGCTGCTGCACAATCTTGCAGCTCGGGTGGCCACCAAATCTCCCTACAGAGCACTCATTAGTTCTGTGTTTCGGGCTCTGCATTGGTTTCCGGTGGCCCAGCGATTTAAGTATTAAGTCCAAGTGCCTGGTCCACCGTGCGGTTTATGGCAGGGGGGCTGAGTACCTTAGAGAAAGGTTCTGCCCCTATATTCCAGGTCGACTGCTTTGCTCTGGTAAAGCCAATTTGGTGGTAATCCTTACATTTTGGTAATCCTGAGTCGGAGGACGGGCCTTCTGCTTTATGGCCGCAAAGCTGTGGAATGGTCTACTGCCTGGCTTCAGAGGGAATGGGAACCACCTTCAATTTAGGCGGGCTTTGAAAACCCTCCTTTTTTAGTATTCCTGAAAAAGGGCTACTACTTTGGAAACCACCCGCCAAGATGCCTTTGGGTCAATGTGGTGTTACAAATGGCACTAACATAACATATCCTAGAACCATTGCTGCCAATTTCTCTCCCTCCCCTATTGTTAGATCCCCACTCCCTTATTTCTCTGATCCCTAATCTTGGCCTCCCCTCTATGATTCTAAATTGCTCCTTTGCTTCCCAAAGCTAGGTCTGTGCTCAATAAATACTCTAATAATAATAATAATATGCCAGTATTTCCCCATAAGAATATACTAATTTAATGTCAGGAATTACACAGATCTATTGTCTATGATAGCTCTGCCTCCAAATGGCATTATCCCCACATACGAACATACTCCTTTTGGGTTTGCCTTCAAAGCCAGTAGAAATGCCATCTTCCCAAACTGGTTGCACCAATACAGGCCAGTATGAAGACATAAGAACAATCATCATGTTCACTTTGCCCTTAATGTCAGAAAAAAAGTCAAGCCACAATAAGAAAAGTGTTTGCTGACTGCTGAAATACCCCTACCGTCCCTATCTAACAACAGTGTTGATGTTGGCTTTGCCCTTAATGCCAGTATAAAATGCCATGCCGCTGTAAGAAAACATGTCCTTGCTAGCTGCAGAAATGCTCTGACATCCATGTACTAACACTCATCATGTTAGCGTTTCCCTTAACTACAGAGTCAAATACCATGCCAAAATAGGAAAATATGTCCCTGCTGGCTACAAAAATGCCCCCTTTGTCTAAGAACACTCATCGTGGCTTTGCAGTTCACTCGAGAATAGAATGCCATGCCATAGTAAGAAAACATATCTTTGCTGGCTACACAAATGCACCCCCAAATGTAAAAACAATCATCACGTTGGCTTTGCCCTTAAAGCCAGTATAAAATGCCAGCCATAGTAGGAAAACATGGCTTTACTGGTTATTTAAAGGCCCTTTCCCACCCATATAAAAGAATGCTCATCTCGGCTTTGGCCTTAAAGCCAGTATAAAATTCCATGGCATAGTAAGACAACCGGTCTTTGCCGACTACGCAAAGGCCCCCATATGTAAGAACAATCCTCATGTTGGATTTGCCTTTAAGCCTGTTTAAAATGTCATGGCATAGTAAGAAAACATGTCTTTTCTGGCTGCACACATGCTCCACCACCCATAAAAGAACACTCCTAATGTTAGCTTTTATCGTAACACTAGTGTAAAATGCCATGTCATAGTAGGACAATACCTCTCTGCTAGCTACACAAATGCCCCCTGTGTCTAAGAACACTCATCATGGCTTTACACTTAGTATAGAATGCCATGCCATAGTAAGAAAGCATGTTTTTTTCTGGCTACACAAATGCCCCCCCATATGTAAGAACAGTCATTATGTTGGCTTTTCCCTTCACGCTAGTATGAAATCATATGCCTTAGTAAGAAAACATGTATTTGCTGGGTAAACAAATAACTCCCCCTAAAATATAAGAACTCTAATTGTACTGCCACATAGAACTTGTTGCAAACACATACATCATGTACCTAGTCTGACAGTTCATCAAACCCTAAATATGAATCTTGTAATTATCCTTACAAGATTCATATTCAGGATTTGATTAACTGTTGCACTAAGTACGCAGTACAATTAGAGAATTGAAATATAGGATTTGTGAACATTTGAATATGTTGGCATCATCAGACCGGAAACTACCATTACAAGAACATGGCTGCAAGAGCACCAAATGGATAATGAAGAAGGAATCTAATTCATAGGAATCCAAAATATACCAAAGGACCAACGATGGGTAGACTGAGAAATGTTTTTAAGACAACAAGAAGCAAGAGTGATTTATGCCTTATGAAGTACAATACATGAACTAAATACTGATCGAGAGATGCAGGTTCTTTTATAACAATTTTTCTAATTTGTGTTTGTGGAATCCACACATTTCTTGAATCATAATTTGCAAGGTGTTTCCTTTCACGGTGTTGAACAGAAGATTTGGTTCTACGCAGATGATCTTTTATTAGTTTTGAGGAACTTGGATTTGTCTTTGCATTCGTTGATGAACACACTTAATTGGTTTCATGAAGTGGCTGGATATAAGATTAACTGGTCTAAATCGGAGGTAATGCCGGTGACTGCACTTTGTGATAAGTCTTTGGTGGTGGGGTTTGGATTTCAATGGTGTGAGAAAAAGCTGAAATACTTGGGGGTTTGGTTGACTCCGGATGTTAGTGATATGGTTGAAGAGAAGATGGGTATGGTTTGTAAAGAACTGAAATTGAACGTCCAAAGGTGGTCGGTACTGCACCTATCTCTGTGGGGTAAAGTAAATGCGCTAAAGATGAATTCTGCACCAAAAATTAATTATATTCTGAGTATGCTTCCCCTGAAAATTGGTCAATCCTTTTGGAAGTTGATCGATACCACTCTCCAGTCCTTTCTTTGGGATGAGAAACCGCCTAGACTGAAGCTTTGGAAACTCCAGCTCCCGGTCGAGAAGGGGGGACTAGGTGTCCCAAATTTTAAGGCATATCATATGGCCTTCTCGTGCCAATTTTTTCTTCCTTTTCTGAAGGATTCTCCTAGTGAATGGGCGATGGCAGAGGCAAGTGTGATGGGCACACTCGCCCCAAGAGCGATATTCACGACTGTTAGCAAACGTGGTAATAGATGCCCCTTGACGGAGTTTCTAAGAGACGTTTGGAAGAATATCTATGATATGTGTGGCTCGGTTGCTCTGAAATCGCCTGATGCATCTCTGTGGCTGAATAAAGCTATAACGGACAATGGCAAGTTGTTGTTTTGGCCGGAGTGTTTTCTTGGCGGAATTCAATGGATTAGTGATGTTTTTAAAGATGGAAAATGGATTGACTTTGCTGAGTTAAGTGCTACTTTTACTGTTGAAAATTTTCCTATCTCGGACTTCAGGAAATTGAAGAGATGTATTGGTGAAGTGCATTGTGACGGGGATGTGAATGTTGAACTTTTCACTTCTGGCGTTCAGTCGCTTGCGAGTAGGGTGTATCATCGAATTGTATCGAACTACAAGGAGAATACTGAATTACTAGATGAATGGAGCAGAAGACTGGGTTGTGAAATCAATCCTGACCTGTGGCTTGTGATGTGTGCGAATGTGAAGCTTTGTTCGATAAGTTTGACTGAACGGTCGAGACAAATCAAAATTCTCAATAGAGTTTTTTGGAGCCCGGAAAGGCTTAAAAATAGAGGTTTATCTGATTCTGATGTTTGTTGGTGTTGTTGGAGTGAGAAAGGCAGTATGGAACATTTGCTGTGGGACTGTGTGAGGGTTCGTGGCTTTTGGCATGAGGTTTGTATTATTTGTCTCGGGGTTCTGAACCAAAATGTTGACTTGGATTTTAAGACTATGGTGCTGGGCTGTGATGATTTACTGGACGACCTTTCACTGTCAGAAAAGACATTTTTGTTCAGAGGTGCTTCTATTTGCAAAAAAATGATTTTGAGGAGCTGGAAATCGTGTGTCTCACCAATATTGGAGGATTGGATTACAGAAATGAACTGCTTAGCGAATATTGAGAAATTTATATACAGGAAAATGGGGAAATTGAGTTTACATACAAAGGTCTGGGGAGCTTTTTTGAGTAGGTACTAGTTCATCGCTTATTTCTTTCCTTTTTCTATTCCTACATGTATATATCCTTTATGCTGTGTTGTGATATTTTGTGATTTATTGTTCAGTTTTGTTCTAAGTACTAAAATTAAAATAAAGAATTAAAAAAAAAACATTTCTTGAATCATGATTTTAGGATCTTTTCATATGTACAAACCCAGGATTCCAATAGGATACATCCGGTATTATAAGCCTATGTTTGGCTGATTCATTGATTAAACATGTATAATATGGAGTCATAATAATGGATAAAAGAGGAACTAAAAATTGGGTAGCGCACAGTATATGCATTTATTAATAGGGATTGAGTAATGTGCTAAGTCTATTAAGAAATATTGAATATCCATGTAACTCCAAATGCTAACAATGTTATGTTACAATAAGGTGAAAATTAATTTGGAAAAAATAAAAACCTCATGTGTCAGCACTGTTATGTTTGAGCAAGTTATAAAATATCTGTTAAAAGAAAAGTGTGAGTACTGGACACGTAAGACATTCTATTAGGGATAAATTGATCGGGAAAATGCTGACAAACATGATTTTACATAATGATGCTGTAATCGTAATAGGTAATTAGGGCATAGATAAGCATCATACTAATAATGATTTTTAAGTCATAATGCTTACACATTTTTATAAATTGATAACATAAATGAGGAATAATTAAATAGGATTAAGAATGTTAAAATAATATATATGCAAAAACGTCACTGTGCCATACGAGTGTGACGTCACCACGGCCTATATGCTGGCTTACATGGAGCAGTTTGTATTCAATTTATAATGACTTGACAAGAGTATTACACATAAAATGATATCAATATAAGTTTCATATCCACTAAATGGATTAGATGAATAATATAAATGAAAATTAGGTATAGAAACTAAATCAGCATCACGCACATGTGACACCATCATGTAGCGGGTGATTACGTAAATACTATAAATAACGCACAACAATGGCGACCTCCAGATAACACGCAGAACGCTGCTTTAAATGAAAGAGAATGCTGTGTGAGTCTAATGAAGGTAAACGCTGGAATAGGAGCTTTAGGATTTATCTACCTTAATCTGTAAACTTCTAGGTTCTTTCATAATTTTCCAAGATGTCCCAATCATTTCATTGTAGACACCTTTTAAAATAAACTTCTCAAAGGGAGCATAACAATAGAGAAAAGGACAAAAAATGTTTTCTGAATAATAATCAAATGACCTACTTCAGGTAAATTACTAATCACGCTAAATAAGTATATGAATAAATATAAGCAAGCATTGAGCAACAAATAGTAATTATTCTTTTTTTTTTGATTGTTCACTTTGGTTGTTGTAAAGTCTATCCCACTTAAGAAATATAACTTATAACATGTGATGGGAACAGAATATTGAAAAGAATGGGTAAGATGCTCCAAAATCATGTATGATTGATTAGCTGTGAATTGTCGGATGTTATTATTTCGTTTCTCCACTTTTTGTTTGTGACTTCTGTTCTCCTTTGTCCTCTCACATGATTTTCAACAAACGTGAAGCTATTTTGGCAAGTTAGAAATGTACCTTGTACGAATGAATAACCAATTAGGTTACAATTGGTGATATGCTGTCACAGGTTTCCCCCTTTCTCACCTGTTTTCGTTGCCCGTTGACTTCTTTAGGCAGAGTCTTCTTTCGTATGGTTCGGGTCTTATACAAGCCCGCTCGGCCGTCCTCGGCTTCCAGATTTCGTTCAGCTTCGATGTCTGGGATCAAGGGAAAACTCCAGGAAATTCAGAAAAGAGGATGAAGTGCACGCGGTAGCGGTGCAGGGATTCCGGGAAAGGCTGGATAAGAAGGAGGGAAGGCAATTGGAAAAAGGGGATCCAGGAACCAGGAAACGGCAGAATAGTACAAGGGAGAGTACGGCGCACACGTCTGGTCACAGCTAGCAGCAGCGTTGAGACGCGCAGGGCCGCGGGGGTGTGGTTTCTTTATAGAGCACGCTGCGTAGAACGTGAAAACTGGTGAGCAGCGTTCTGAGCTTGCCGCCATGTTGGTAGTATTACGGAGTGTAAACCCCGACGTGTCAGGGACCAGGAGGCCCAGAAAGGGCGAGTTTGATGGTTCATGACATATGCACTATGGTTACAAGTCAACAGTGTGAATTGTTTTTTATCCTTTCTATTTCTGTTTGCGTTAGCTTGGTGATTTTGGAAATATACTCTAATATTTAAACATTCAAAACTCACTTCGAAGCAGAACAACTGTTTTGTTAAGAAAGACAATGTGATCAGTCCTAATTTGAATTATTTGCCTAGACAAAGCCTGTAGAGGTGTGACATTTGCACGTGCACCAGTTGGGTAATGTTGACTTTCAGTTGGATTTTTGTATGCCTTTCATGTTGGATTTCTTTATTAGTCAATGGCTAAATATTATTAAACTTGGACATTTAGAAAAGAATAACTACTAGTTTGAAATGAGAACACATCTGTAATGTTTTAACATCCCATACTATAGAGTGGTGCAGCAAAATTGTTTCTAATAATTGAGTAGCGATAATCTCATAACACAAACTACAATTTAGGTGGGCGCAGTGTTCTCATTACACTAATTGCTATCTTAATAATAATAGTAAGAAAACATGTCTTTTCTGGCTACGCAAATGCTCCCACCCCCCGGCCCACAGGGATGTCATTTCACCAAAATGCCATGGGTAGCAGACGTGACATCACACAACCCTTGAACTCTGATGACATCACATGAAGTGATGTCATTTGACCCCACCCACAAGTGGCATCATTGGAAGTGATGGCACACAACCTTTCACCCTTGACAAAACAGTGACATCATATAGTATTGTTTGATATACATTTCATACAAGAATGGATCACCATATGTAGCATTAATATCATAATGCTACATATGGTATGATATCATAATATATATCGCCAACAATCGTAAGGTAATAAAGCACTGTCAACCACACGGTGAAAAACAGTTGCTTCCGGAACGGAAAACAGTGTATGAACAACCAATATAGTGAGAAACACTGAGATCAATATATGCCCAGAAAAAAGAGGTTTTGAAAAGCTTACTACAGCCTGTAAAATCAGCTTCTGCCCAAAGAGAATACAGAAGTTGATTCCAGATTAGGACGCCCAGTGTCGCCAGGGACTGGGGCTCTTTGAGATAATATGAGGCATTTATCTTGCCAAGTTTGTGGTTGTGTATTTGAGCAGGGGGACTGCCAAAGGTCTATCGCTTTGCCAGATATCGGCTATAATTCTGTAAGTTAGTATGGCTTTTCAATTACTCCTGACATTTAGGAGGTGAGCCACAGTCAGAGAGAGGCAAATGTAGGGGCTGATGTGAAAAGACCATATTATTTTTCAGTAACTGTTATGAATCTTTTGCATTAGCTCTCTATTCCTTATGCCCCATATATCCGAGCAGCACAGGGCGACTAATTTTACTTAAGCTTCGTAGTTTCTACCCATAAATGTAACTCACTAGACGCTAAAACTCTTAGCAAATTTAACCCCCTCCGCCCCGCCCTATGGCTTGTGCCATTCTTGAGGCTTTTCCATTATGTTTTTGGATTGTTAAAGCAGAAGTACATCTCATGCCCAAATACCCATAGGGGTCCTCTTATCCAATCTATTCCTGGTTAGTTGTCTATCTACAAAGAGGCTGTCTCTGCTTAGTAGAAAGCACTACAATAGCTGATTTACCTGTGGTTTGATTCCAGGTTTTTCAAATATTTAACAGAGGCATTGATAAGATTCTGCAAAGAGCATGAGGTTCCTGATAATAATGCACTGTCATCAATGTAGAAATTTAGGTCAGAATACAATGCATGCAAATAGTGAATATATTGGAAAATAAGAGGTGTGTGTTTGCATGCCTATGGCACTCCACGTTCCACAATAATGGGTGAAGTCACCAAACCTTGCATTCTATACTCCACCACCAGTGAATTGTTTTGCTGAAGCCGATTTAACAATCTTGCAAGAATCACACTGTCAAACAGATTAAAAGAGCTGTTCAGCAAGGATATTGGCATGTAACTAGCGAGGATATATATTATTTTATTTAAACATGTTAAATAGAGCAGAATTTGAAGATTGTGGATTCAATATACAAGTACTGCATGCTCGTGATCACTCCTCATTTACATATGCAAGATTAAAGACTAAATAAGAATATAATTGAACTGGCAGCGACCACACTTGACCCTCCAGCTCATCCACCAGAGTTGTATTATTTTACTCTGTTATTGGTAATTTGTTTTAATTTGCACACAAATGGATGATGTATTTTACCTGTGGGTAATTATGTCTTTTTACTTTTTGCAATATGGAACTAACACAGCCTTGAGAACAACCCGCTGGTCGAAACACGTGTCGCTGTCCAACTTTTTGAATAAAAATCTTCATTGATAAAACTGTTGCATGTGGAAATATTCACATTGGGACAATATCTACTGAATGACTCTTTCTGCAACTTGAGCGTGACCTTCCCATCACAATTATTTCGAATGTTAAATGGAGCATCAGCAGTAAGGGGGTGAACAAAGAGTCGAATGGCCCGAGGGCCGCCCGCAGCCAGTTTAAAAAAAAAATACATATTTTTGTTTTGGCCAGGAGTAGCAAGGGAGACACCATGGGTCATAGCTGAGACAGCCGAAGCTGAGACAGCAGGGGCCGCAGCTGCAACCCATAGTAACCCCCAAATGACATCCCTGCCTCCCCATATGTGAGAACACTCATCTTGGCTGTGCCCTTAAAGCCAGTATAACATAGCATGCTATAGTAAGACAACAGGTCTTTGCTGACTACACAAATGCCCCCATGTAAGAGCAACCATCCTCTTGGCTTTGCCCTTAACACAAGTACTACGCCATAGTAAGAAAACGTTGTCTTTGCTGGCTACACAAATCCCCCCTACCCGCACCCATGTAAGCACAATAACTATGTTGGCTTTGGCCTTAAGACCAGTATAAAATGGTATACCATAGTAAGAAAACATATCCTTGCTGGCTGCACAATTGCTCCGCCATACAAAACGAATACTCATAATGTTCACTTTTCTGATAACACTAGTGAAAAATGCCATGTCATAGTAGGAAAACATGTCTCTGCTGGCTACACAAATGCCCCCCATGTCTAAGAACACTCATTATGACTTTGCACCTAGTGAGTATAGAATGGCATGCCATTTTAAGACACCAGATCTTTGGTGGCTACACACATGCAAATACCCTCATCCCGCACATGAGTACACTCATCATGATAACTTAGGCCATTTATCTGAAATGTCATGCCACAGTAAGAAAGCATGTCCCTGATGTTTGCGTGCACCAACTCCCCCTTGCCCCAAAAATGATGCCAGGGTCTTTCAACCTTTGTACCATGTTGAAATGGGCCCCCATCAGACCTGACACATCTTCAGCCGGCTCTGATCCCCAGCCTTGCATGTACATACACATTCATTAGCAGTCATCACACAAGCAGCCACACAACCCCTTGCATGCACTCTGTAAGGAAGGCATGGTATCAAACAGTGAATACAGACACAAGTGATCACAGTTCAAGAGTGTTTATTGAACTTGAATGGGTTGATAAAATGCCTATCTAAACCTAAATCTAAGGATGGCAGCAAGCTGCAACCATCAAATAATAATAACCCAGTCCTAGGGGAGTCTGTCAAAATAAAAGGGCCTATACTAATAAACCTATTGCCAATCCTTACTTCTAAATACAAAATGGTGTGGGATAACAATGTATGCAAAAGAAAAGTGTTCAAGAAATGATATGTGTCAGGATAGTTGAGCAGTTAGCTTCCCTTCCCCACATTTTCAGCACGGGGCAAGGCAGAATATGCGGGCTTTGTACAGACTCTAGCTTCTAGGCCACGAGGTAACAGTTCAACACACAGGCATCAGGGCCTTCCACCAAAGTCTCTCTCTCGCAAAGAAAGTCTCTTATTGCAGAGGGCCTGGTGCAGCAAACAAAACACAAAGGTTCCTTTCCTTTGTCAGCGTTTCACTTTCACAAGTTCAAGTCTAGTCTCCCTCCTTTGGGTTCGGACCACTCGTCCCCCTCATCCGGGCTCACACCCCTATTTCACAATGTTCACAAATTTGTCTCCCTCGTTCAGGCTCGAACCATGGATCACCCTTGTTCGGTCTCAGATCCTCTTTTACACAATTTTCACAATTTGGTCTCCCTCGTTCAGGCTCGGACCAGTACCGGAATCGAAGACTTTCAAATGCGCAATGGGTTTTTCTTTAACCGTCGCAGGACCACTTCAATTCACTTCACACAATTTACACTTTGCGTCATTCTTCTGCTTTTGTTTCCTTGTCAAGATACTGTACAGAGACCTTCAATTGAGCACATTCACAGTGCCGGACCACTCTGTCAACGGTATCGTATCTTTTATTCTAAGATTCAAATATTCACCAGCAATTTAGCCTCACTCGTGTCTTTCATCACATGCGTTTAACAATGTTCCTTCCAGTGCTCACTTTACAATGTTTCTGCTTGCAACCTTGACTTCAACACAGACCGGTCTGGCATCAGTCTCCCCAACTCACTGGCTGTGTTATTATCCTTCGCTTCTTTGTTCTTGGAGCCAAGGACGATACCACAGCATCTGCTGCTCCTCCCCGCCTTGGTCAGTTACGCAGGAGGACTCTCAATATCTCTGGCATACAATGCAGGATTCTTTAGCATTGTTTCCTGCCAACTCGAAACTGCTGTACCTTTGTGAGTTTTGCCTCGCTCACAGTGTGCTCTCATGCTCCGTTTTTATCTGTGTGGGGAAGTGTAATGGATGTCAGGTGTGAGTAATTGTCGATAATTCCCTGACATTGCCTGACCCTAGTATTGGGACATGTCATATACACGGCTCGGATGGGAGTCTGTTTCTCCTAGAGTGGGCTGTCTGTGTAAAAGTGTTTGTGCAAGAAAGGGGGGGGGTTGAGTTTCTAAATATCACAACTGGTAGAATGGGATAAGGGAGCCACAGGGAAAAGAGGAATACTGCATCTCACCATCCGGTGTCCCACTCCCACTCACTGAAGACCCCTTACCCAGGTGATCCTCCTGCACTGGTCCACCCCCAGGAACTGGATCCAAAAGTGATGGCTGTATCCTGGCCACCTGGATGACAAGTACCCAGGGACTAGCGGGTGAGACACCTTCTGGTTTTTCACAACTCATTCATTCACTCAATCTCAAATTCACCACATTCATTCACTCGCACATTCCGCATTCACACACTCACAGAATCTACATCCTTCATTCACTCGTACATTTAGCAATCATCTGCATTCATTCATGCACACATTAAAAAGCATAGGACCCACAAAAAACGATCCTTACCAGTCAGCGTCGGCTTAGCTCCCACCCAGCTCCTGCTCAATCCAAAGCTGCTCCAGAATGCCCTACCTGCAAACCATGTAGGCAGAAAGCAGGGAGAGGTGTCAATTATGTCTTCCTGGCAGTGGTCGAAGTGGGGCAGGAGCGATTGGGAGCGGTGCTCCTGTACTTTTTTAAATTAAGTTTAACTGTTCCTATACTTTTTTTTTTTTTTAAATCGTTCCGGAATGGTTTCTTTTTAAAATACAAGTGTAGGAAGCAGTTGAAACCTGCACTTCAGTGCACTGCACTCAATGTTCCCTTAAACAGCAGGACCATTTGTTTGGGGGATTGTATTTTGTGGGAGAGGGGCCATGACGATGGTGTTTGTGGGGAGCCGGGCAGGTCAGCAGGGAACATAGTTCCACTACTTCTTTTCATGCACTTTGACCCCTGCTTCCTGGTGCACGGAGAGCAAAGCCGTGGGGAAGTACAGGAGCAGCCCCTAGGCATTTTGAGGGTGCAGTACCCCATCCTGAATGGTCAGTGTGCTATGCAAGGCTGGGGAAGCAAAACACCCCAGCCTTGCATGGCTCATTTCCCATGTGCAGCTGGGTTTCTGCTCCCAAGGGAAAAGCTTATTTCCTCTCAAGTTTTCACTGGACTCTGGCTTCGGCTCCCCTAAAATGGGGATGGGCAGGCGCCCCGTTACCCATTATGGAGGAGCCCCCCTCATTGTGGGGGATGATATATATGTGCTTCGGTAGAGACACCCGCGGTTTGGTGAGGAAAACGGTGAACAAGGTTTGACTGTAACACATCCTCACCTGTCTCTCCTGGATCCTGCTGGTCCTGACTTCTCAGACCACTCAAGTGGTGGTCCGAAGGATAGGCGAGGCATAGGATAGGTGCAGGAAGGCAAGGAGATGGGATGGCATTGTTAACACAAGCAGGATCCCCAATTCCCTTAAAGCTGTACAAAAAAATATGAACACAATATTTACTCTCTAACATAGACTTAATAAAGACAGTGGCCACAGATAGCACTGGTTTACTGGTCTTTACTGACAGTTTCCAGCTTTATCACAGACTTTAGTAGGGCAAAACAGCTGTTTACATTCACCAGTTTTGTTAGTTGTTATCCTTCGGCAACAACCTCAAACAGTACAAGTGAGCACAGATCCCTGAAGGGTCACAGCCCGTGTTGATCAGTGAGGGATGCAGGAGTTTTGTTTTTGGAGAAGGCTGTAGACTGAAGAGTATTGGAAGAAGCATAGACAGGGGAGACAGAGGAGAGAGGAGAGGTAGCAGCATCGGAGAGCAAGAGGTGGTGATAAGAATTTAGAAGGTGAAGTAGGAAGTGGTGACAACAGAAGGAAGGTGATTGCATAAGGAAGTAATAACATGAAAAGAAGGCAGTGGAAGTGAAGAGGAGATGGTGGGAATCAGTGGAAGGAGGAGGTGATAATGTCAACAGCTAGGATTGACACAGAGGTGGTAACATCAGGTGGAGACAGTTATATGGTGTAGGGTGAAAAAAGTAACATTTTGAGGGGAACCCAGAGTGTAGGTGGTATAAGGAGGTTGAAAGTGCGCCATTTAGGGGAGAAATAGATACCCCAGAGAAGCAGGAGGGGTGGAAGTGGTAACAGTAGATATGAAAGCCTCATCAGACCATGTGGTGACGTAAGGAGAAGAGGACAGGAGACCATCTTGTAGCGAAGGAGAACCCTAAGAGAAAGCATAGAGTGATCATAGGAGCATTCCGGAGGGCCTAGGCAAGCTGAGACAGTGGGAGGAGGAACAAAAGCAGAACAGGGAGACTACTGCAGGAGTAGCGAGGAAAAAGGGCCAGATCCAAACATCCATCACAAGTGAGTAAGCCAGAGATCTCTCCCCAACATCTTGCTGGAAACCCCCATCACTGAGGACTGCTCAGCAAGGTTAGTCATTGGGGTTTGGGACTCCAGAAGCCTGCAACTAGTATCAACGGCAGAGAAGGTTCAGGATCGGGAATTGGACTTGTGTTTCCTTATTTTCAATGGTGGTTTATGTTAATAACATTGTTAGAGTTATAACTAGCCATCATAAAATGCTATGTTTTGGTTCAAAGCCCCAAGTTCAGTTGTGTTAAGAAAACCTGTACACTTTGGGGTTTAATATCTATTTCAAAAATACAGTTGTCTTTACATACCTTTGGTCTCAGTCACCATTTGGCAGACATCCACCCAAATTGTGTTTTACCCCTAATGGCTTTTAACCGTTAGCATTTATGAAGCTATATTGAGTAATTTTCATCATTTAAGCCCAATAGCTCTGCCACCCACTTAGCAGAAATATATGTGTAGTTTCATCACTGTCAATTGCATGAGCCTTGGAGTTCCAATATGGTTTGAGCTGCTGGAATGATCTAAGCAGTCTAGGTACTGGGGAATACTGCAGATGAATACACGTACATGGGAGTTTCTATTTAGTAATACAACTAAATGGAGATTCCATGTCACCCAGTTAGTATTCCAAAAATGTTTAGCTGCCACAATTACAACATTAAACTCACTTGGAATTTAACAATGAAAATATACTTTGTTTCTGATGGGCCCCTAGACATTATTCTCTAATATTGCTGAGTGGTTTAATGCAGCTGCTGCAGAAATGTGTGACAAATGCAAACCGTAGGTGTGAATTCTGAATAAGTAGTTAAGAAGGGTGCCATTAAGTTGGGATATAGTATACACTCGTATTTTCCGTATAACACTACAAATCCTAATGGAATGAGGAAATGTGGCAGCATGTTCTACAAATGTCTTATTCTACACACTGTGACGAATCAGATGATGTCGACCCCTTTCTCTTGGGGCCAGGGCGGTGTGTCCACAGTACAATAGTCCTTGGGGGGTGTATCGAGGAAGGATCACATGGGGAAGGAAGTCCTCTATGGGATTGGGGACGACCATCATCAGGGAACATGGTATGACCCAGCTTCAATATACTCAACCCCTTCTTCAACCCTAAACCCTCCTTCCCCCTCTGTAGACAGAGGTAATGTATGTTGTCAAGTCAGTCAGAACAACATATATGACAAGCCTGAGAGACCAGAACGTACAAAGTATTATACATGTAGTTTGGGAACTGGTACTGTGAAGAAGAAGATGACCAGGAGCAAGAGGATCACTCTGGAGAAGTAGAGTGAGCGGTCTAACTTCTCACCACAACAGATTGGTCCAAAGAAGTACAACAATCCCACGTGGGACTTTCAAAGCAGCTCAGCTGGGATTGAGACGAGAGAGAGAGTTCCTCTGAGGAGGGACAACAGGAGCCATGCAAGAAAGCAGCAGACACGAGCCGCTATGGGAGGAACGGGAGAACCCGAACGCGGTCCTCTAATTGGGTTGCCACCGAGCAAGTCCTTCAGTCGTCCACTGTGGCAAAGGGTGCAACACAGAACGCGCAGCCGAAAAGCATTGGAGCCCTGCCAAGCTGCTGCAGGGCCTGCGCGAAGCCCAAATGCTTCCGGAGCCTCGCAGAGGTATGCAGCTGCTCAGGAACTGCTATAACCTATAAGAAGGAAGGAAACAGCTATTCATGGTGTCCGGGAGATGCAGGAGGTCTGGGGAAGCAACAGGAGCAATATAAAGTTCGAATCAAAGGGCCTGGGACCATGAACGAGTTGTATACTTGGAAGCAGAATGAACCAAGGGGATACAACAAAGCCGTGCGAGACTGGGACCCGCACCCAAACAAAAGAACGAGAAATAGAGAGTCTGGGACCCTGAGTGTGTTGTATACTTGGCAGTAGAGTGAGCCAAAGGGATACAACAAAGCCATGCAAGTCTGAGACCCGCACCCTAACGAGAGAACGAGTATAAGAGGGTCTGAGAGCCTGAACAAGTTAAATACTTGGCTGGAGAGTGAACCAAGTGGTTACAACACACCAGTGCGAGTCTGGGACCCGCACCCACATGATGCAAAGAGGGTGTGGGACCCTGTGAGAGGAAGAGAGACGTTCGACCAGGAAACACTGGCTTAGCTGGAAGAGTGAGCCAGTCTGTGTAAAGTGTTGCAAGTCTGGGACCCGCACCCACAGGTGAAGTTGAGAGCAAGAGGGTAAAAGGAACCCTGGAACTGACAAAAAGGAATCCTACGCTTGATAGCGAACTGTGCCAAAACACAAACTGTGCCAACATACTAGGATAAAGAAACAGAAACACAAGACGCACTACCTTCTGAATCGCCCAGTGACATTTTATCTAAACGAGAAGGGGTTTCAGGAGCCCCAAAGCAACGAGCATAACATAAGAAGATGTCTAGGGGAAAGGAGCACAGCCATAGTATTGGGGTCTGGTATTTTTGGAACATTATTTTGCATCACCTTTCAAGGCATACATTTGTTTTCAAAAATTGATTAGCAGAGTTTGCTAATTAACATTTTTTTGATTGGCAAACATATCCATTTCATTAGCAATTTTGTACTAATATTGTTAATGTCACCAGACGTTCTTTGTACCCAAGACATGAAATGAGCAACAATACAGCAGTTTATACAAAACATTAGTTAGAGGAGTTAGACCTTGTAATTTCAGCTGGACTTGCAGGTCGGGTAACTTAGTTTTCCTATTCAACCAAAGAAAAATTCACTCGATCCATAGCAATGGAGGACAACAAATTTAAAATGCGATTTGTGTACAATGGTGCATGTCACTACAAACCTGCTTTGTTTGGCACGCTGCTGCCACCCAGAGGCCAGCCATGCACAGTGAAACTTTTGTTTGACATATACTGCAAACAACGCAAACATTACATAAACCATCTCTTTCAAATGCTACTCCCCCTTCATAAAATGTACTCGACTATGTGAGTAGGCGAAAAGACTTTGCGAGCCACAGCTGAGTGTCTGTAAATTGTTAAAAGTTAGCCGCATTAATGGACACAAATAAATAGATATGATAAAAAGGCTCCGAAAACAGTTTGGCCAGCTGTCTCCTGCAGGTGGTAATGTATAATGCAATCAAAAAGCAAAGCGAGCTTGGAAGGCTAACTACAGTGTTTGGTATTGCAAAAGATCCAGCTTGGATGGAACTATGGATCACTACTTTGCGTAAGCATCTATTTCGCTATGTGTATTCATTATGTAAGAGGAAAGAAAGAGACTAAGGAGAGTGGTTTGCGTAGCAGGCAGAGAACTGTGCAAACTAGATGCAATATTGTAGTTTGTTGTCATCTCAATTTCAGGGTACCTGGTATAAAGCAACAGGGTGATAATATAGAATCTCAAGGAGCATGGGTTCGCTCATGGGTTGATCACCAGTTGCAAGATGTATGCAACCTGCAGGTTACAGAACTAGGTTTGTGATCAAAGGCATTTGATCATGTGGTCATGTACATTTTCAAAAGTGTTCAATTGTCAATATGATGCATCTTCGCCAACAAAATGAAATATAGTTGTCACAATTACATTTAGATACACTAACCTAAACTTTACTGTAAAGCATGGAGATGATGCAGTTTCTTTACAGTATTAATACTCTAATTATGCATTATGTAACAACCTACATTTGAGCAATGTAAATGCATCAATGTCTTTTAAAAAAAAATATAAAGTTGACACATACTGGTCTTTGCCAGACAGGATATAGAAAACTTAATAAAAGTAGCATCACGATCATTTCTGGTTTGCAATTATTTCAAAAAGAAAAAGAAATTATTTTCTAGCACTCTCACGCATGCCTTTGGCACTTGGAGGAGATGATTACTGCTGCACTTTCTCTCCATTAGGACTTGAAGTGAACAGAGAAAAGAGGGGGAAGAGAGCACAGAGGGCAATAGAGGAATGCAGGGTGAGCTGCCGGCAACTTAGCAAACTGACAGAATTGCATAGCAAATTGCTATGCGACATTGCTTATTTTATGCCTTGCCTTTAATTACCAGAGAGACTGGGAACTTTTTTGTTAGTTGAAACCACAAAGAAAACTTTTTCCTTTGAGAAGAGATCATCCTTGCACAGTTACTTTAGATCATTAGTGTTAGGGACGGAGGTAGGTTTGAGACGCGACAGACTTTTTAGTTTTGGACTTCCTGACAACTTCACTAGTTTTCATGGAAGCAGGGAAACTCATTTGAGCTTTAGGGATAGAGAAGTATTTTCCCATACTTTTATTAATAAATACAAGCATACACACACACACACACAAACACACATATAGTTATATTGTTTATATGTTGCTGCTATTTGGGGCACCCTATTCACAATGCGTTGACCAGCCTGCCCCATAACAGAATAATATGTGTGCAATGCGGCACACTCGGAGAAGCCTTATTGGTTTATTTAGATTTCCGTCATCCTGAGATTGGTTGAGGGAGTAAAGTAGTGGTGGAAGGGCTAATGACAGATAGGCATGCCTAATAACCTGAAAACCAAACATGGGTCGTTTCTTTCAACTCATGAGGCAAACAAGCACCAACCAACTTGCAGAACTCAACCAATATAATTTAAATGAGAAATACAAAAACGTTCATATGTATTGTGAGGAGAATGAGTGTGTTCTTGGGCCATCATTGCACATTGCAAGGCCACATTAACAGGTGCTCCCTCGTGTTCCACTACAGGAAAAGATGACCTCCACCGTAGCAGCTCTGGAGTGCAGCCTGCAGGGCCTGAGGAGCATGCGGCAGCAGCAGGAAGAGAAAGTGCCGGAAACTAAGGTATGTGGTGCAGAGCAGTCCACAAAATGGTGATTGATTTTAGCGATACAAACCTATTCAAATTGAAAGGGTGCAAAGAACAAGCCAGTGTCTCTCACAGGCCATCGGAGTTGAGTCCAAGTCAGTCACTCAAATGTAAAATGTAGTAAATTAAACCATGTAAAGCAACAGGAAAGCGAAGCGAAGACAACACAGTTGCAAATAAGCTTTAAATTATACATTTACGATGATTTTGTTGATCTTAGTTCCTGATTACCTTTCTTCAGAAGTGGCTGGGCATTACATGCACAGATGTGGCAAAAGTGTCTACAAAAAATGTATTTCCCTATAACACCTTTAGAAGGGGTCCCTCTTTGCATCACCAAAGGCCACACACACACCACCATACCAGTAAGCTTGAACCACAGCATATGCTAATGGGAAGGGAAGCATGGGTGTTTTGCAGGAGAGAGACTGGGGACTGAGAGTTGAAGATAACAATGTGTTCAATCTCTTGTCCTGCTCTAGTGCCTTGCAACTGGTTGGGAACTAGACTATACAGTGGAAAAGCACTGGTAGAGGTTGACTGCATATGGCAACGTTGTTTACGTGAGTAGGTTGCACTGAGCCTCTTGACATAACAGACACATCCCTACTTGAAGAAGAATATAAAGATGAATGCTTGCATAAAAGTACGTGCTGTGGTCCATAGAGTTGCTCTGCAGATTTCTGACTTTAGAACATGTCTCAGACAAGCCAGCAGTGCTGCTTTTTCTTTGGTAAAATTCCCACAGTCTTTGAGAGGCTTGAATCCCTCGAAGTTTGTGGAGCCAGGCGATGCAGTATAAATCCATCTAGCCAGAGTCACTTTAGCGGTTTTCGTGTAATGCGTAATATCACCATGTGTCTTGAAAAGGGGATTGGAAGATCTGGATGGTTTTGTATTTGGAGACTAAGTCGTCTGCCTGTGTCTTGAAGTAAATGTGCAGACAATAGGGGAAAGTGCCTCTACGCGCTACACGATGCTTGGCCCAGAGACGATGTGCAAGGATCACGTGGCCTACACCACCATCTGACAGTTCTTTGGCAGAGCTCACCACCTGGAACAAGATCATGGCCTTGCCCCTTTAACAATAGCACCAAGCTTGTGGAGAGCAATTGAACACAAGCCCTCTCGCGGTGCACCCGTTCCCAAAACTCCTTCCACGCAGTAGCCAAGGGCCAAGAACAAGGTGTTCCAGTATGCCATTCATAACCCCATGCTATATAAAATTGCACACTCTGGTAGAGAAGCATTTGCCAACTCCTGCCCATAAAGACAGCACAGAGAAATGATTTCTAGAACATGTGGAACGCATTGACCGTAGTAAAAATGCAGGAACTGCAATGCTTTTGTACTCCTCAACACTGGACACTGTGCTCCGTGGCAGCAGCACTGCTCCTGGTATTAGCGAAGTATGCATAGCGAGCAGCCTTAATCAATGCTCATAGCACGACTCTGCATACAGGGGAACAGAGCCACTTAACCAACAGGGAAGCAGCAAACAATCACTGCATTACTAATCTGCTTCCAACTCGGTGAGAAGTGACAGCGCAATGCGATTAGGCAAGGGCCATTACTGGAGGCAGGGCCTGGCTGCAAAGGGTTGTTAGACAAGGGGCTGGGTGTTTGGAGAAAGAGAAGGAATCATGGAGGGAGTTAGAAGCAAAGGCAGAAGGAGGTTGAGATGGAGCAGGAGCAAGAAGCCTGGAGAGGTGGTCAGAGATAGAGTTAGGAGAAGGGAAATGGAGAGCAGTAAGGAGGTGGTGAGAGGAAGCATCAGGAGTGAGGTGGCTGAATGGAGAGCTAAATAAAAAGAGGAAGGAAGGAGTAGAAAGCTGAGGTCACATCAAGAGAGGAGGAGTGTTTTGAGGAGAAGTTTGGAAGATATATTAAGGGAGAGGGGCAGGAGTGTGTTGATGAGGGGATTGGAGGAGAGAGCAAGGACGTGGCAGGATAGTAGGTGTTGAAAGTGACATCAGGGGAGTGTGTTGAGGAGGGGGTTGGAAGAGGGGTTGAGGAAGAGCAGAGGATTATTTAAGAGGAGGCGGGTGGAGAGGATCAGAGGGGCGTGTGAGAGGATCAGGCTCACCTTAAGTCTGAGGGATGTGAATAGAGAAGTGGTAGAGGTACACACATATGTGAAGTACCGGGGAGGTGGAGTGAAGGAAGGCCTTCTTAGGCACAAGGCCATTGCTATTTGCCGACGGCAGGGGTTTACGGAACAGAAACTGGACCATAAGATCGAGGTATGGAAAAGAAACCAAGACCCAACCTGTAGACAAGTTGTGATGTCCAGCCTCTTTGTGGAAGCTGTGGGGGTTATCCCGCTATTGTTATTTGGCGTCCAGTTACCCTAGGGTTCGGTGCGCATTACAAATAAATAAACTAAACTGAACTAATTACCCAACCCTGCCTTCTGCCATCATTGCAGTCGGACGTGCAGGAGCGTGTGAGGGCGTCATGGACAAGAAGCAAAGGACATGGGGCTTCAGAACAAAGAGGCAGGTTAAAGGTGTGGGGGCACTGGACCCTCCCCCAAACTGTGAGTGACTGAAGTGATGATGCATCCTGGCAACAGGTCCCCTGATTGAGGGTTACACAACTCAGAGACGTACACTTTGGAACGCACGGAGAAGCTATTCTCTTGTGGTGCTATATTCACTGTATGCGGTCCTTTTGTGTAATAATCCCTATGGAATCGGAATCCTTTTTCTTTAAATCTAAACTTCTGTGTGGGCCCCTTATTATTATTTCTTTCTTATTTCTTCTAAAGCGCAAAAATAGGACTCAGTGGCCCTCATTACGACCCTGGCGGAGATCGCGGTGCAAAATGCACCATGGAGCACGGCGGAAAGCTGCCGATACCGCCATGGGGGTTGGCGGATTTACCGCCCCATTCCGACCTTGGCGGGGCGGTAAATCCCCATTCCCCATTTTACCCTTCCCCATTCCCATTTTTGCCCCATAGGGTATAATGGGAGTGGGGAAGGCGTTAATTACGCCACCGTAAAATACGGTGGCGTAATTAACAACAAGGTCCCGTAGCGCCATGGATTTCTCCGCCCGGAAAAACCAGGCGGAAAACGGCTCCATGGCGCTACGGGAACTCGTAGTAGGGCGGACGGGTCCGCCGCGAATACCGCTGGCGTAAACCCACTCCGCCAGGGTCGTAATGAGGCCCAGTGTGTTAAATTGAACCCACTCTGCTTTGCAACTCTCAAGGTAGAATTTTACAACTCGAGCTATGACCACATTATGTAATGTTTCTGGTGCAATCTGAAAGACTGGAAGAATATTTATTTGATTTTTAGTAAACATCAGAAAGTAGTTTTGTAATTAGAGACCATGTTATACGAACAAGTTGCCCTATGAAATATGATGTATGGCTCTCTATGAGAAAGAGAGTGTAGCTCACTGTGCTGCCGAGCAGATGTGATGGCTGCAAGTAAAATAAGAGTCTTCTACAACAGAAAGTCTAACATCAAGCTGAGATCCCACTGAAGAGGAGTTTTTCTAATGGGAGGGTGTAGAGAAGTAGGCCATCAAACAGTGCTTCGTTGCCTCATTCCTGATTTGTCGATCCTGTTAGAGCATGATGCAAGGTTGCTGAGCATTTGGCCCCTTAGGATAGCTGACCGATTCCAGGAAGCCCTATACTATTATCGCTTAGTATTAAAGCTGAGGCACCTCTTTGTGGCTCGGACTTGGTTAATATAGGAATTTGCACTCAAGACTAAAGTTGGCATATGGAGCTGGGGGTAAATGGTAACTAATAGTGTGAGGCTATAGGTGTTTCTTAACCAATGTTCACATTATTTCCAAAAGGTCTGTTAAAAAAATTCACAAATGCAATATTGAATGTATAGTTTTATATATTCAATCTTGTCAAATTACTTTTCGAATCAAATGAATAGAGGCTAAACTTGAAGCGTAAAATGTTTCAGCCTGAGCCTTTGGTCAATTGCTGAAATGTTATATAAAACAAGAGCTGATGTATGCTCCCACACAATTCTACTTAAAGAAATGGTTTGCCCAAAACATTTTATTGCAAAAAAAGATGGGCAATAATGAAAAAAATCGATTGGCACTTTTTTTTTAAGTCACTATGTAAAATTTTGAGAAAATGAAGCTCAAAGGGAAGCACATGGGGGCATCCATTTTGTGAAATGGATGCCCGCCGCTGTGCTCGCTTTGGCTTTTGCGGCACTAATGAAGGAAAAGCCAGCCAGCTGTAGTAAACAAAAGCTACCACTGGGTGGCTTTTCCTTCATTGGTGCCGGGACTTGGAGGACGGAGACCGGAGACTACAGGCAGAAAAGCTGCAGCTGCATCTCGGTAAGTGCTATTTTTTAAATAATATTTTTGAAACACTTATGTATAGGCGCGTTACAAATACCATATCATATCATATATCATAAAAATAAACACTAGCTGGAGGAGCCCGGAAAACTTAGAAATAAAACTGCAGCTTTAAAAATGTTGTATTTATGTTTGCGGTAGCCTTTGAAGCTACCGCACACATAAATACAACGTTATTGTGTTTGAAAACGCTGCGGTTTTTCTTTCCAAGTTTCTCAGGCTCCTCTGAGCTGGAGGAGCCAGAGAAACTTGGAAAGAAAAACCGCAGTGTTTTTGAAACACAACCGCGTTGTGTTTCTGCTGCCGTGGCTATCACTTTGGGTCTCCGGTGCTCCCGGAGACCCAAAGTGAAAGCCAAGGCAGCAGAAACACAACGCGGTTGTGTTTCCATGCCGCAGTGTTTCTGCCTAAAGCTGTTTTCCCATTTGGGGCTCTCGGGCTCCCCACGGGGAGCTCGAAAGCCCCAAATGGGAAAGCAGCTTTAGGCAGAAACACAACGTGGTTGTGTTTGAAAATGCTGCTGTTTTTCTTTCCAAGTTTCTCAGGCTCCTCCGAGCCAGAGGAGCCTGAGAAACTTGGAAAGAAAAACCGCAGCGTTTTCAAACACAATAACGTTGTATTTATGTGTGCGGTGGCAATCGATTTTTTTTTATTATTGGCCATCTTTTTTTGCAATAAAAATTTTTGGGCGAACCATTCCTTTAAGTAGTTACCAAAAAAGAAATCGATAGTATAAACTGATTACTTATAGATAACCTGTTCTAACGTTCTATACAAACAGTTCTCAGTTTGTCAGCGATGCAACAGCAAGTCGTATAAAACAATGTGCAATTTCAGAGACATGTTAGAAAATACATATACACACAGATGACAACATAATTATTGTACCATGCTACTACCTGGAAAGTTTTTATACCGCTCCTGAAATGGACTATTCAATAACATTTACTGTGTTCATAATGGTCAGTGTGGTAAATGGCATTATGCAAGTTAGTTTCTCTATTTGAGACAAAGGGAAGAAACCATTTGTTCCGAAAGACATCGGATAAAGCGTCTCTGCATATGCAGTGTCGCATAGCATAACACAGACTAGGCGACAAGCGTGTCTGCATATACATATATAATACCATAGGCATTGACCACAAGATCAGACCAACCATGAGTTACAATTTAAAGGTACTTTTATTCTCCCTTTTACCAATTCTCGCACAGAAAGAACCAAAATAATAGCAGTACTTGAGCAGAACTTAAATGTAACCCTCCGCTAGGGTTGTCAAAGGGATCCCCCATCCTTCCGCCACAAAAGAACACTTCTTTGGTAAACTAAAACTTAGTGTCAGGACAGTTCTGGTTACGTTTCGCCAGTTTAGTTGCTCATTTCATAGTTTTCAACAGTTGGGTTCCTCCTGACTCTCTCAGTCTCTGGTCTTTCTTCCAAAAGCAATGCTTCTCCACATTTTAGGTTGCTCCCCACCAATGTCTCTTTATTTCTTTTCCCAAACAAAGTCCTCTGTCTAATCTTCTGTTAAAGGAGGGATATCACCATCTTCATAAAAATAGCTGCAGCTTCCTTTTTAGTTGAGGAAAGCATGGACTGGGATTACCCGTCACAGCTTCTTCATAAGAGTTTAAGAGGACACTATCACCTGCCTTCATGGTCCTGTTTTCTACTCTCTTGCCTCTCCTTAATGCTGCACAAAAAACACATTTTTCCTCCAAATGAGGGCTCAACCCTTTTTGATCAGGTTCTTGCCCCGACCTTGAGCATTGCATTCCTTCTCGTTCCTTACTGTCCTCATTTGCGACAGGTGCCTTCTTTTGCTTCTCTGACTCTTCTTCTTCTTCTTGGTTGTCTCCTGCCACTTTGTGGTAGTTTATTTCTGCCACCATCTGATATTCACCTCCTACTACCTCCCAATGTTCAGCATTTCCTTCTTTCCCCCTACTGATATTCTCTTGCTACATTTTGGTATTCTTCTCTGGTCTCCTCCTGTCATTATCCTCCTACCACCTCCTGGTATCCTGCTCTTGCCACCTCATGATATTCTCCCCCAGCTACCTCCTGATGTTCGCTCCCTGCCACCTACCTCCTGGTATTTTCCTCCAGCCACCTCCTAGAATTCTCCTCCTACTACCTCTTAATATTCACCTCCTCCCACTTCTGAAGCTCCTTCTCCAACACTGGTCTCCAGTTCTTCCCAGTATTTCCTCTCTCTCCAACCTCCTTCTCTCCCTTCGTCTGATGTTTCCTCTCCCCTCTGTTCTCCAATCTCCTCCGCTCTTTCGTCTCTCGCCAGCATCCTTCTTCCTCCTCCCTGATTTCCCAACTCCAATGTGGCATTCTCAAAATACCAGCATCCCTTTCTCGGACTGCTGCTTATAAGCCCATGTGCCCCTAATCCCTAGGGCCAAGCTAACAACGAGGGTCTGAAGCAGTGTAGCCTGATTGTGCTATACTACAGATTGTCTCTGTGTTATTTCTGTACTGGAATCAGCAGCATCTGGTTTGTTAGTGTTTCCTATCTCCAGGTGTGGGCCATGGCTTTAAAAGCAGAGTCGCCATCTGGAAACTGGGTAGTAAGTCTTTCCTTGCATGCGTGCAAGTTTTGAGCTTTTGAAGCACAGCCACGCTTGTTTTCCTATGCATGGTGAGTGTTTGTGGGAAGCAATTTGCGAGATTCATGTTATCATGAAAGTTGAATCCTCTGCTCGGGATTGTTGCTCCAGTCAACATTAACAGACTACTTTGGGGAACCACTGAGCCTCCCGAGACAATTATGTATTTCTTACATGCCCAATATTGTTTTGGTTGCGCACGTGGCATCTAATGCCCACTGGCGGTGAGGAAGTGGAGGTGGCCAGGGAATCTTCACATCCAACCCACAGGCTCAACTTCCACTACCTGTCCCTGGAATAAAGCAAGGGTGGTCACAGTTTTGTGATTTATTTTTTATTTTTGAGTAGTTAAGACCACATACAAGAGTCTGCAAGATTATTTGAGACAATAAATAACAAAATCACTTTGACAAATCAAATATTGTTGCAATTTAATCTCTTTACCTGAATGGGTGCATGTGCAAAGGAGCAATCTTTAATTACATTTCCGCAACTAGCACAATTCAGTCATGACCAAGTGTTGTTTGGAGTAGTTTAAAGTGTTTGTGTGTCAGAGATAGCTAAACAATCAGTTTGTAGCTAAGAATGTGCACACGCTTGTGAGAAATCCATGGTTTTCCTTAGTGATTGATACCATTTCGGGGTATGTTTGTATAAAATATGCCAGTTTTCATGAATTATAAAGTGAATATGGTCACTTTACTGAGATTGTTTGGCATGTTACCTTACAGTAGAGAAAGGACCACATTTTTCAAATAAAATGTGAAGCATTTTGAATTCGGCCCTGAAAATTCCTAAACCAGATGGAATAAACAAAAACATTAATTATTCCGTAGTTATTTAATTATTTAATTACTGCTTTTAATATTTAAGTTCATGTCCATTTCTTTACACGTTATGCTTTATTGTTAATCTATGTACAAAAATATTGTTGATAGTTTAATCTTATTATAGTATCCATTTAATTCTCACTTGATATTTTAAAATGTTTCTTGATTTGCTGAATATGTTTTAACTGCGCTGATGATGTTTTTATCCACCTGAAAATTACTTAGTCGCGAAGTGACCACATTCACAAGATACATAGTCACGCCTCTGGTCGTCAGATTGTGACCGCATCCACCATCTTAAGCATGCACATTAATGTAGTGACATCACCCATCTGACGTACCTTATGTAACGGCGCGCACACAAAGACGCCATATTTCCAAAATTACAGTTTTTCAGCATCTTTTGGAACAAATGCATTTTTCCCTCCCTCCCAAATAGAGGCGCTGTGACTGTTTTCATAATGACATAAACATTTTGTCAACATGATGTTACTGATTAATCCTTTTCAGACAACCATTCTGGTAAGAATACTGTGTATTGCATGTAGTACCTTAATATAATTATATCATTGTGTCTTATGCATTTTTTTTAACTTCAGCCAGTATGGGATGCTGCTGAAATTGCAAATGGCTTGATGCTTCATTTCTAAATTGACAACAGTTGACAAAGCATTTTAGGGAAGGTTATCTGTTTGCAATCAGTTTATAGGATCTATTCGTTTTTTTGGTTATTATTTAAACTAAAATCATGCTTGTCTGTTTATATATTTTCAGCACTGGAGAACAGGCATTGTCGAAGCATGTCACGGTTCAGTGTTAAACCCGTGCTGATTTGATTGAAAGAGTAATTTGACATGATTAAATATTTTAAACCATAAACTCCATATTGCATCTGTAAAACTATAGTGAGCGCTGGTTAAGAAAAACTTGAATGTATCTGGTTTGAATGCGTAGTCCAATACCTCAGCATCTTTGATCCTGTTACCAGGACCTTTCAATAATGGAGGTACTCATTTTAGTTTGGCTCCCATAAACACGTGAGTGAAGGCCCTAGTACGTGGGTTGGGACCATTAAAGCATCGTCACAAGGCAGCTTTAGTACTATATCCATCTTTCCTATCTATAGCAGCTTTCAACATCTTATGAAGTAGACTGTAGCCTGCAGTAATAGTGCCTTCCTGGGCATCAACTCAAGGTGAGTTCTCTGCCGTTTCATGGCCAAGCTATCACAGAACACATATGTTTACACCAGATTAGTTTATGAGGGACGACATGCATGTTAGGCATGGATATTTATCAGGCACACTCAATACTCAGAGTGTACGCGGTCATGTAGGGAATACAGTACAGCACATACATAAATATTAGAAAAAGATATCCAATTGGAAACAAAAACACTTCCACAGGAATAGGATTAGGAGGTGACAAGCGCTGCACGTGGAACATGCAGATCCTCATTCTGAAGTTCTTAAAAATCCACCAATTTGTAGATGCATTTTCTGGATCTGACTACAATACAGGCAATTTCAAAAGAGTTAGGAGTGTGGAAGAGTAGCATGCCAATATAATCAAATAGGCCCCGGAAAATTTAGTTTGGAAGGAATTATGAACAATATAGTATAAGAAGACAATCAAGTTTACATTTTTTTTCCTGCCTGAAAAAATCCATTTACAGTTTTAGCTGAGACTACCCAACACCATCCCAACCGCTTCCCAACCTCCATTGCATACTCACACAGCTGGCCACCATTACTGCATCCTCACTGGCTATGAAATAAAGTGTCAATGATCACCTACTTTCCCTTGCTTCTTTTAAACCTGCTCACAGGCGATCCTATCATAGGTGTGGGTCAAACACTAACTTCAACTGCTCTTTGCAACTAATGATTAGAGCCAGAATGAACCCAGGACCAGAACCAGGCATCCCAACATCCGTGTTAGCCACAGTGGACCTCTCGACTCTACTATCCTCATTATAAAGCTCACCAATAAGCACGTACAACAACCACGCCTTCAAATGTTTAAAATCTTCTGCACATAGGAGATAAGGCAGTTGGGGAGATGTAGGCTTTTGTCGCAGAGATTAGGTATGCTGAATGTTCCATTGGAAGCCGAGCCGGGTGCCTGCACAATATTTGCCTCACTACCTCGTATGATGTCCACGTTCCTTAGCACAATGCCTATGAATCCCTAGTATGTTAAATCCTGGGATAAATTGTGACATACTTGGGCGGGGGTGCAATATTTCGGTCAAGAAATGGGATTGGATGTTAAAGGCAGGCTTTGAGTAATTTGAGTCTTACCCAAAAGAAGATCTTAGGACGCCTGCATTGGACCCCAGTACGAATGCAGAATTTGAGCCTGTTTGACAATGGTGTATTTTGGGGCTGTGGTAAGGGGCGGGGCCCTTTGTTACACATGATGTGGAGTTGCTTCAGAGTTCATGGTTTTTGGGGGGATGTGTTGGACAGGTTTGGTACGGTTTAATCTATGACTTTTCCTAGGATGCCCCTAGAGATTCTTTTGTTATCTGGAGGAGGGAGATGCAAGGTTGCATAACAGTATAGACAGTGGATTGGCAGAGCCTTGGTAGTGGCTACAAAGCAGGTATTGAAGGTATGGAAAACTAGGGAAAAGTCACAGGTGGAGAATTGGTTGAATGGTTTGCAGGTTTTGGCTGCTTTTGAGAGGGTTATGGTTAAAAAACAGGACCAGGAGGACCTTTATCCAGAACTATGGGCACTCTTTAATGATTTATGTGATTAGTGTTGATTGTTTCATGCTGTGCTGTGTTTAGGTGGTTGTTAAGTGTTTGTGTGTGTGTGTGCGTGCGTGCGTGCGTGCGTGCGTGCGTGTGTGTGTTAGATATGCGTTTATTTCTGGGGAAGGTATGTCTGGAAATGGCTTGCATTAGGTTTTTGCTGTTACGCTGCGTTCATGACATGTTGGAAGGTATTGTATAAGTTGGCAAGATACCTTACTACAGCCTGTGGGGTTTTATCCACGATGTTGCATTGTATTTGATATGTTTTGTTTAATTTTTAAACTATTTTTTTCATTTAATTTTTAAACTATGTAAATAAAGAGGTTAAAAATAATCTTCTGCACATCCACATCTTCAAATCCTCTCACTCTTCTACACATCCTCCAGTACAACACTGAAGCCCTACAGCACAACTCCCCCACCCAAACACAATCAGTCATGCTAATGTACATATGCACATCCTCCGGCCAGGCAGTAGGCATTGCTGATCTCATAATACATCACAACGTTGATGCCCTCTTTATCTCAGACACCTACCACCTGCCCACCTTATCTCCAGCTTTAGAAAGTTAATTCCAAACAGATACAGCATCCTCCACCTCACAGCTGCAAAGCTTCACCATCCTCCACCAACCAACAGGTCATGCACTACAATGCCATTCACACCCACATCCTTCTTGCAAGTTCTTTGCACCCACTTCTCGTTCCGCTATGCATCCTGCCACAGTTAAACCCATCTGCCAACCACCAGGCTTCAACAAAGCCTTTATAAAAGAATTCTTGAAATTTGATATAGCCATCAACACCGCCACCCTGGGAGACTCCACACTTTCAAGAGACCATGCCACAGAATCCACACAGGAAACCTCCCTAACTCTTCCAACCTCCCTAGAATGTACATCACTGCTCCCACCCACACCAGAGGAAACGCACTAAACCTTATCCCCAACCTCCTAGCCTCACACAGACATGGGATGCTCCATTACCCCTTCAGCATACATGCCACGTTGGCATCCACTTCCAGATCTCAAACAACAGCCACTCCCACAGTAGCCAACCCAAACAAATGAAAACATTCCCCAATTGAAAAAGCAGTTTCCTCCTCCTGGATTTTAGTCAACACAGACCAACAAATCACCCCGGATCAAGACGTTCCACCAAAACAATAATTGAAGCAATGCCCTTAACACCTGTTCATCTCTTGTTCGAAAAACAGTTTGGTGCCAATTGATTGCTCCCCATCTCCATGCCACCTACAACTGTGCCATTCATTTAGCTGCTTGCCTGCCCTACTAGGTACAGCACCTTTGCTCAGTTATACCTCATGATCCGCAATTCCACCAGAGTTGTATGCCCTTATTGTGTGCCCGTTCTCTGATTCAGTCGTGTTTCTACAGGCGTAATACCTTATTTTGTTCCCTTGATTCCCTCTATCAACCTCACCCTCCCCAAAGAAGCAGTCTCCTTTTTGGGGAGAAAAGGTTTCATCCCTGTGTCCCTCCACAACAATCTGCACTCTTCATCCTCTCCGCTACCGGATGATGACACAGGCCTCCCTCGACATGGCGATTTGGTGACTAAAGCTATTAGGTGTTGTGTACAGCATACATTGCTGGCGTCCTGTACTTTTCCCACCAGTCGCTGTTTTGGTGGGCTACGGTGTCGCATAATCCCAGAAAAACAAGTGTGCCAGTCAAACTCACCCAACGCCCTGTGTGTGTGCTACAAACCCCAAATTGAGGCACTAGCAGACTATTACCCTACCCAAGCTCAACACTATCTGCATGTCTTCAACTAAGCTAACAAAATCAAGGAAATCATTAATGCTGTCCGCAACTTCCATAACATACACTATACTAAATGTGGTGTAGCTGGGACCTCATACAGGTGTAAAGACAACATCTCTAGCACCTGCTAAAATGTCCTTTTTAGTCCACAAACAAAGATGACCTAGATTGAGACCTGCAACATGGCATTGTATGCTCATATTCAGCCAGTTGTTAATGAGGACTCCCGAATGTCTTCCTTGGATTTAACGCTTTCCTGGTCAGTTTGTACAGTGTCAATTTATTTTTGTAAACTTAATGAAACACCCTCTACTCAACAGTATCCATAACTCAATGGTCATTCCCATGGCTTAACCAAACACTTCCTGTGTGTCACTGTTATTACTGACTGTCATAATATCATCTTTTTTCCTGTATGAATATGCTTGGTCTCCTCAGCCATCTTTCTTTCTCCCAACTGCAGGCTCAGTACATTAGTCTAGAGGAGCAGATCTGCCAAGAGTTTTCCCTCTTGCACCGCTGGCTCCAGGAGCGGGAGGTGGCTCTAATGAAGGAGTTGAAGAGAGAGGAAGAGATGCTGCTCGAGGCCCTCAATGCCAATGTCCACAGCCTCAAGGAGGCCATCCGAGCGGTGGACGAGAAGGCAGAGCTCATCCGCAACCACCTGCAGAAGCAGGATCCCACAGACCTTCTCACGGTCAGTAGAACCTGCAAATCACGGTGCCGAAAAGGGGGTGGGACTTTCTAAAACCCCTCTGCTCTGGCTACTTCAGTCAACAAGCAAGGGTCCACTGTGGGAACTGTGCAATACGGTTTACTTTTTCATGCATGTTCAGGGGTTGGGAAGGACCATAGGTGGATCCGTGGCCCACCTTGCCAGGCTGACGACTTCCACTGTCTCTGAGAGGAGGTGGTGCTTGCGCCACAATAGTACGGATCAGCAAATCAAGAACGCAAGACAGATCCTCCTGGGCCTACTGGCTTAGATTCGGGAACGTGCAAAATAATGTGCCATTGAGAAGGGTGGCACTTTGGGAATGGGGTAGAAGCAATCCACCCCTCACGGCAGTGTGTCACTCATATTCTCCTCTGTTTCTTTTGCAGGATCTCAGCAGCTTAATTGCAAAGTAAGTATCACTTGCACTGTAGCCTCCTTTCTAACAGCTGGTGTCTCCCTCACTATTAAGTCTGAGAAAGTAAAGCAGAGGGCGGTGGAGTGGGAGTGTATAGGAAGGGAAAGGGGCACATAAGGGAGACATGAGCAAGGTGTACAGGGAAGGAACGTAATAGAAAGTGCATGGAAAGGACGAGGGGAGAAGAGGGACGGAATTGAGGAGAGAGAGAGGGGCATAAGTCGAATCCATCTGGGCTTGTCCTAGGGATCAGGGGTAATTTTCTAACAATACTTGCAATGTTGCTCTCTATTACAGCTGTATGTCGTTCTCTTTCAACTTAGTCTAATATAATGTAGTTGTTGCCTAACTATATAAATATATCATGTACATCGAGAACAGCACACTTTTCAATGTTAGGTGAACACTTTCAGGAAGGTGTAATGCTCTCTGCACAATTAGCTCAGACCAATCCAACTTGCTTATAGGGCGCAACTCTCTTGATGGCAACTCACAGGGTGGCATACAATTCCCAAGGTGTGGCGAGAGGAAGGTTACAAGGTAAGGACCGTGAATAAAGAGGGCGATGGGAGAGAGGAAGAGGAATGGAGATAGAGGTACAGAATACTATTCAGTTCGTACAGTAGGAGTTGCAAGCAATGGTGATGGAAAGTAGAAAAAGGCAAGTGGAGGAAAAGAAGGAAACTCAAGAGTGCGGATGAGGAAGATTGAAAGGGTGGAAGAAGAGGGTGAAGGAAGTGCGAGGCTGTAGTGGAAACAGGACATTCATTTAGGGAAAGCTGGGGAATGCATAGGTAATGGGTCTTGGGCCAGTTTTCCATCAGACATAAACCCTGTGTTGACACAGGAGGCAGGATAGGAGTGAGTGGGATTCTACTGGAGTGCCTGGGCCAGTGATCTGGAAAAATGGGGAGACTTTTAAAGTATATGAGGTCAGTGGTGTGGGAAATGATGGATACTCATGGGATGGTAAACACTCCATAAATGGAGACGAGCCAAGATGCAATGTAACTATACAGCTTACACAGATGACAGGTTAGACCCTAATATCTGTTCTTTCTTTGTCAAGCCTGCTTCTGCTTTAGAGGTGCACGGCTTGACCCTGCCTGAACTATGTGTTACTGCATTGGGTGACTACCACCTTTGCCTTGGCAGGTACTGCACTGAGGAAAGCACGCAGCGAAGCCCTGACATCCACCTGACTACAGCAAACCTCTGCCAGGGACGCTTCAGGGGCCCCATCCAGTATGCCGTGTGGAAGGAGATGAAAAACGCTATTCAACCATGTAAGTGTCATGCATGAAAGCACCATGCATAGTGACCGGGAGGCTTACTGCCAGGTACCCAATCAGTTTAGAGTAGATGCAGTCTGCCCACATGAAGCCTAGTACCATGGTGTATGTTTAGTCCAGTCATAGAACCCCAGGTAAATTTGCTATGACAAATGTGGTAGTCTGCCTGCAACCAGAGTGAACTGTAACTAAAGGTTTACATGAGCAAATGAGCTTTGGGCTGGACTTTCGTTTATAGAACTTCTCTTTGATGTGTAAAACATTGGAAGGGTATATAGGCTGTCACTGTCTGCAGGATCAACAAAGAACTCGAACCTCAAGCAGCAGTGTCCGGAGTAAGGTCTACAACTGGAATCACAATCTTGCGCACAGTGCAGAAGGTCAACAGGGACCACGACAAGTGTAAAGTAAGCTTGACAGTTCTTCTTGGTCTAAGTTGGTCAGGGTTGGCCACCCTGAAGGAATCACACACAAGTTACACACGAGTTCTCTTTGGTATCTCGGATCTGCTACCCTTCTGCAAAGGATTCTAGTAGGCATTGGCCCTCCTGGACTTAGGTCGCCGCACATTGAGATGACAGTTGATTTCTTCCTGGTCTGCCCATATGGATTTTGGGGCTGCAGTAATGTTTTTCCTACGAACCAACCAAGGGCAGTTTACTGGGGCCAGGATTCAGTGACCTTCCTGTCTGAATCCTCACTAATGTAATGTAAAGGGAAGTGGTCTTCGAGAGCGTACTTCTGCCTTTTTGGTGTAACTGCTGTGCTTGGCCCTGCAGGAAACCAAGGAATAGGGTTTGGTAATGGGATAAAGGGGGAGGCAGAGGCAAATCCTCTGCTGTTGATGCTGACAAACCGTAAGTTTATTGAGTCCTGAGTTTGGGTGAGATTCTAGGTCGGTAGGAGAAGCAGTAGTAATAGTATAATATATTAATTATGCGCCAGCATCTACCAGAATACCAGTGACATGGAGCTGAAACAACACTGAAACAGTACACACCAATATTATGCATGACAAACAATATACAATGCAACACTCCCAAAAAGCATCCAACAATAAATGAGCTTCCAGCCAATTGGTGAAAAAAATCTGTGTGAACCATTGTGACTTCACTAGAGAGTAGACAACATTCCAGAATAAGTTTAAAGGCACTCAGCGACGTGCAATTTATGACCTGTGAAGGAAGGGCATGCCAAAGACGACTCTCCTGTACTTCCAGGCGTTTAGCACCGACCCCCCTCCCCTCTCCATCCCGATGCCCCCTCCCGCAGGGGCATGTTTTCAGGAACTTGACATCTTTTAGTTTAGCTGGCAAAACTCACTGTAAAGCTTCGGCCTGGGAGGTATCATTCGAGTGGACCCAATGAATGGGGATTGGGCAGCACCATTAGGCATCATCCAGATAAGACCAAGAAACGCGGGGAGGACAACCAAGAGCCAAACATGCAGAGGAACACAAACAGATTTCCTGAAAGAAAAAAGGTCTGCATTGTATGATTTTTGCACTGTCTGTAATTTTGCTAATGATGTTTTACAAATACCCAGGCAAAATAGACATGCAATATTGCTGTCAGAAAATTACAATTGCCTGTAGGAGCACCATGTGGCGCTTTATTATATGCAGGAAGGGGCAGATCCTCCTAATTTTACAAAGATAGTAATGAGCTACTCTGACTACTGCATTGACCTGGGAGCAAAAGGAAAGCTTGCCGTCAAATATGACTGCCAGATTCCTGGCTGATTCCACGGGGACTGGTGGTCTGCTTGATGATCTGGTGATTGAGAGGGGAGTTGCAGCCAAGGAACAGGACCTCAGCCTTACCGCCATGTAAGGGAAGCCAGAAGCCCTGCATCAACTGCTGCACTGCCCTGAGACATTCATTCACATGCAGCTCCTCCCCACCGATGTAGATCAACCATGATCTGAGTCTCATCAGCATAGAGGTGACACTGCAGGCCAAAGCCCTCCAACTCCTGGACCAAAGGGAACTTATAGATGTTAAATAAAAGGGGAGACAACGAAGAAAGGACCCTGAAGAAGCCCACAGGCAACAGAGTGAGGAGGTGAGCTGAAATTGTCCAACTGGTTCCTTCCATTTAAATAAGAACAAATCCATGATAAGGCAAAGCCCTTAATTTCCACGCTATGTTCCAGGCTGTGAAAGAGAGAGGTCTGTCTCTGTCATGCACGTTGAGCAGCTTTTACAAACAACAAGATAAAAGGGCTGCCTTCTCTAAATGAGTGGCTCATTTAAAATAACCTCTCCCTGTAGAATTTTGCCAGAAAAGGGGCTGCTAGAAATAGGCCTATAATTTGTTCATTGAGAGGTTTCTAAAGTAGCCTTCATTAGTATAAGTGAAAATAATGTCTCTTTCAAGCAATATGGCACAATGCCTTTGTGCAGTGAGGCATTTGGCACTATAGCAAGTTCAGCTGCAACTACCTCATTATGTTCCCTGAAAGAAAGATGCAGGAAAAGGGCCTAGAGGGGATGAGGAGACTTTCAAATGTCAACCCCTGTGAACTGTGTAATAGCAACCCTCCAGGCCATCGTAATTCACCTGCCAAGCCATTACAAAAGGGGCAGTCCAGCCCAAACTGCTTGGTCACATCCCTTCTGCACAAGACCACAAGCATCCCCACCTCATCAGTGAGGAGTAGCTTGGGTCTCTAGGCCCGGCAGGCACGGGGCCCACATCTGGGCATATCCGTCCCACTTGGGGTGACCATAGCAAAACAAGAGGTGAAGGCTGGAAGGTTTAGAATTAATCTTAACATCTAACATTGCTCTGAGCAACCCTCCAGACCATCGTTCTTCGCCTGGTAAGCCATTCCAAAAGGGGACAGACCATATGCAAATCAGGTGTAGTCCCACCCCAAAAGGAGCAGTCCAGCCTGAACTGCTAGGTCACATCCCTTCTGCACAAGACCACAAGCATCCCTATCTCATCAGTGAGGAGTAGCTTAGGTCTCTAGGTCCAGCAGGCACTGGGCCAACGTCTGGGGATACCCGTCCCACTTGGAGTGACTATAGCAAAACAAAAGAGGTGATGGCTGGAATGTTTAGAACAAGGCTGAAAGATGTCTGGGGATGCTTGTAGTATCGTGCAGAAGGGATGTGACCTAGCAGTTCGGGCTGGACTGCCACTATGGGGGTGGGACCAAGCCTGATTTGCATGTGGACTTTCCCCTTTCTGTAACGGTTTGGCAGACAAAAAACGGATGTCTGGAGGGTTACCCCAAGTAATCGCCAGCGGTTTAAGATGAATTCTAAACTTTCCAGCCATCATCTCTTTGTTATGTGTAGTCTTTCTGCCCCCATCCTTTGGCAGTGATAATTCCTGATAAATGTAGTAACTGTTGGGTTGAGTTACAGATTCTAAGAGAATATTTTTTTAACCACAAGAATAGCTTAATATATGGAGTCAAATGATTTGAACACTTAATCTTGTTGGCGTAAGACATAGATTTCCTCCAAGCGCCTTCCTTCTCTCTTCAGAGACAGTCAATTAGATTTGAGAGAGTTAACTCTACATCGACAGACCTTGTGAACTCCACTACACCAGTCCCATTGTCTAGTGCTTCTTAGCATGGCCGAATACCATTATTATTGTAGTAGGCCTTGTGGGCGAGCGCCCCCTCTCGGATGAGAGCTACCTGTCCGAGATCAGAATTGAGGAGCACTGTATAGCTGTTGGTAGAGTAACACACCTCCTGCTAAACTACCTGCTGTTGATTTGCTGGCCTTCTCTTAGAGCCTGCCATATGGAGAGGAATGTGTACTGCTATCAAAGTGGCAGCTTCCGATAGGGCAAAGAGGGCATCCAGCAATGAAGGACAGGCGGAATAAAAGTAGTGCACACAAGTCTGCCCATGAACCTGCTTCCATTAGCAAAAAAAAAGTGTGTGTGTGCCGAGGGGGCAGAATGCCTTTATAATTGTGAAACCTGTATGTGTGCAGAAGATCTGATGGCTGCACAATTCTTGCCCCCCAGCCCCCACCCCGCCCCTTCAAAGCACAACATATGTCCTGGCGGCAGCATGTCCCTGCAGTTAAAGATGCACAGCACCTGATCGGGCAATGCAGCTGTATTTACTTGCAGTCCCTACCCAACCCCAATATGTGCCCTCATATCAGCCTCTCAGCAGCATAAACCTGCAGTTCTGGCTGCACAGAGCTCCAAAGCTGTTTCAAGACATGCTCTGATTAGCACCTCCATTGCTGCGTCTGATAATGCATTGTGAGAGGGCAATAGACTGAATGCACCCCTCACGCAGTGCATGGGAATGCGTGAGTGACCAAGCTGCACAATGCCAGACAAGTCCTTCTACAAGAATATCCTTCTGTGCTACATGATGAAAGGCCTTCCAGTAGGCATACATTTGTGAACATAATTCCCTCTAAAGTGTATGTATGATTGCTAAAATGGTAAAAGAAAGGTTTGCAATATTGTATACAGGTATAAGAATATAGTAAGAGTTGGAACATTGCCAATTGTTAATTACAAGGAACTAAACGTTAATTTGGGGGAATTAATTCCTAATATAAACATGAATTCCTGATAAGCTTATCTTGAGGCGTTTTCCATTCATGTGTGTCCTATATTAAGAGAAGGTTTATCTTTAAATAAGCACCATTATATGCGCTTCCCACTATTAGGTGCTGTTCAACAAGCCATGGGATTCCTAGCGAATTTTCTCCTACCCATGTGACACTGGACACTTTTATAATCAATGTCTATTTTACCTTGATCTCAGTTTATTTGCTGTGAGTGCACTGCATTTAACCATTAGTCTATCTTGCCTTGATCATAATTTCAGGTCTATTTCTTTGACCATGTATGTCTCTTCATTTCTAGTTCCATCCCAAGTGACCTTTGATCCAAAGACCTCACACCCACGGCTTATTCTCTCGAAAGACCTGACCAGCATGAGCGTGGGGGACCCTGAGGAGGAAGTGCAAGACCACCCTCTTCGTTTTAGCAAAAGCGGCTGCGTGCTGGGATCTCTGGCCATCTCCTCCGGAAGGCACTACTGGGAGGTGGCCGTAGCCAACAAGACCAGCTGGGACATTGGCGTGGCTAAGGTCTCTGTCGACAGGAAAAGGATCATTAAGCTGAAGCCTGAAAATGGTTACTGGACCATCTGGTTACGAAACGGGCACGAGTACAAAGCTCTGGACACCCCCTCCAAGTCTCTAACCCTTAAGGGACCTCCTCAGAAGATTGGGGTTTACTTGGACTACGAGGCGGGCCAGGTGTCCTTCTACAACGCCGAAGACATGTCTCATATATACACCTTCAAGGACACATTCACAGAAGTCCTCTACCCTATGTTTGGGCCAGGTGTCAATGATGGCACATACAACGAGCCAGTGAGAATCCTCCATCTTAAACTATAGTGCTGCTGTAAAAGTACACATTATCCTGTTATGCGAGTGGTTAGAGCAAAGTGATCTGCACCCAATCATTAGCATATGTTGCTTAGACTACAGCAGAGCTGTTTAGATTGCAGAATGCTTAAGCCAAGACTGGGTTAAAGCAATGGGACGTACCCACTGAATCAGTGAAAGTACAGTGTCTTAAACTACATTCCTAATGTCTAGACGGGCATGTAGGGAAAGAAGTAGGCATGCACTGCAGCATTGAGACTCCCCACTCCTTAAGTGCAGGCTGATCTTGTGACAGCTCTGCATTCAAGATATAGGACTAGGGTGATAAATAGTGAACCAGAGTAACATTGTATCCATAGAACACAGCCCTTTGGCCACACAGCTATAAGTAGGATGGATGGTGATTGTGGAATACACACAGCCATTAGACTACTCTTAATTTACACAACAGACCTGCTCTATGAACAGCTCCACTCATATGGTGTGGGGCCTGAGAGACTCATTTTGTCAGTAGGACTGCACCATTCTAAACCACAGAACTACTGTCCAGAGTCCAGGGATCTGCAAACTGTGCCTCCCCAGATGTTTTGTACTACAATGCCCATGATTCCTCCCCATTGGCTATGCTGGATAGGACTGATCGGACCTGTAGGTATAGTCCAAAACATCTGGAGAGCCAAAGGTTGCTGACCCCTGGTCTAGACAGTGCTGCAGGGGAAAGAGTGAGGACTGATGAGACCCACACTGTGCCAGAGAGACATGTCCACCCCTGCTGTCTATACCTCTCCCCACATCCCACATGCAGAGAATTGTGCAGTCTTGCCATCAGGTGGCGAAAATGCTCAGTTTACGAGGCTTGCGAATGAGAGCAAAATGCTTGAAATAAAACCGGGTCAACACCTGAAGAAGGGCTGAAGGACCTGACATGGCGAAACCCGGACTTGATCACTCCAGAGACAAGAATGCTATTCTCACCCATGAGCAGGATCCCCACCCTTCTATGGACTACCTTTACCCTGCTATTACATATAAAAAGATGTCAATGCTCCTCTGATCGTGTATTTATGTTCCACTCCATGAGTATGGTAATGCAGGACAGGCGGGAGCGGGCATCGGTTTTGGAGGTGGGGGGGGGGGAGGCAGGGGACATATGGACAATATATTAAGTACCATGTAACACAATGATACATTACACCATAGGGATTTGTTTGGGTATTACTTTGCAAGAGTTTTGGTTGAAATAATACAGCCAGTATCACACAGCATCCAAAGCACGCTCAACGTCAGGACACCTTTTTGCTGAATGTGCTACCCTCTGCCAATGCTGAGCGAATCAAGAGCAGTCTTAACCATTAAGCAACATCATGCTTTCACTAGAAGTGGAGCCAGATCAGAGGCAGCAAGTGTGGGTTTACCTTGGATTTCAGTTTACTGATTCCATAGAGCAGGGTTCTGCAACCTCTGGCTTTCCTGCTGTTTTGGACTACAATTCCCATAAGCCATATCCAGCAAGGTCAATGTTGAGGGATCATGGGAATTGTAGTCTACAACATCTGGAGAGCCACAGGTTGCAGATCCCTGCCATAGAGGTTACAGCTGCAGTGTGAGCCAGTAAATAACGCGTACCTTTCAATTCTAAAATTCACTAGGCTGAAACTCCCATTGTTAGAGAGTTCAATGAAAGTCACACCCGGAAGTAGTCTTTTCTCTTTTTATGGAACTATTTGTCCAGTCTATGTATTGTCCTCAAAGTGGAGTACAAGCCTGGCCCTAGAGGGTTTGCGACCAAATATCTTTTTTCTGAAATCCATCTCAAGTAAGGGCAGAAGAGGATTGTATACAGTAGCTGTTCATACTGCTATTGTACAAAAAAATATAATTGCACAAAAGGATCACTTTCAAAGTGGTGAAAAGGGAGCATGTTCTTACATCATCTGTGTCCCTTACAGTTTCTTTTTTTGCTGCAATGAAGGGAAGTGCTTACAGTTCCCATCACTGCAGGAAAGAAATGTATGGAGAGGTTTTTACCATTTTCACCTCCACCACTTGGGTGTTGGTAAAAACTGTAAGTGTTTTATGAGTTATTTGAACTCATAAACAGGCAGTTTTTACCACATCAGGTATTCTTTGGAATACCCCAAACATGATAATGTGGCAGGTGGAAAAAACAGGAGTTATTTGGAAATAAAGCCTGTGTTACTATTAAATCCAAATTAGTAAGGAGGCCAACATCAGTGCTAGAGATTTAAGCATAGAACACAGGAGGCCAAGGATAGCTTGGGCTGGTCGTAAAAACTGTAGCATGAGTTTACACAAGATAAGAGTTAGGTAGTACATGTGGATCAGATGATTTGTTATGATTTATCAATTAAGTGTTCAGCCAACATGTGTTTCAACCCTCTCTGGGTCTTTATCAAAGCTGAATATTTAACTTAAAACCGGATATGACCCAAAAACATAACACACAAATGGTACAATAAAGGAAAACAATAGTACACAAAAAGAAATTGTGATTGCAACATTAAATGGTTGGTGCTGGCGTGGCCGAATATGTAGGCAGGTTAGTGGCAAAGAACATTTTGAGTTTAAGTTTCTATGTAAACTTGAACAGGTCAATCTGTAAGTCTACACAGTTGTTGGAAATGGCAGCGGCAAAAGACAACCCCTTGTTTGGTATTGCTTCTTGCATTGCTTGAAAGCTCTCTATCAAGACTGATTCAAGACTACATTTTGATGCTCCCTTGTCTGAGCTGTCGCTGATGAAAGGATCGGGTTATTTAATGTTCTGTTTCTGGCTCTGTCTCTTGGTTTATGCCTTCCTACTCTCCTCCCTCTTCCCGCCCTTCTCTGATTAAACTACCTTGTGTGGGGATCTAAAAAAGGAACATGTTTGACAGGGGCTTTCCAATTTCCTTTTCTATAGCATTTGATTTGATCTAGAAAAGTGGTCTGTGTACTTGTTTCTGGTGTAACATTAGAAAAATTTATTAAACTCGAACGTCTTTCGAAAAAAGAAATTAACAAGTATTGGGAGCAAGCTTCGCTCACCAATTATCTTGAGAACAATCTTATCCCTAGAGGCTTACGGATTCTCACATTCCCTAATTTTGATCACGAAGAGGATGCGGATCTAGCAGAACAATGGGTAGATAATTTAAACCAAAGCTCCAAACATATGTTGGAGCTATTAATTCTACATGCGACTAGAGAGCATAAACGTGTTCTAACTAAGATTCAAGTAATTAAAGAGGAAATCAGTCAAATGCCTAATGCAGAAGAAACTAAACATAAGAATTTTGAAAAAATGAATGAAATCTTAGTTGAGTATCAAGACGAAATTAAACTGCGTAAATTTCGTAAATATTTTCGTGACGATAAAGATTATCGTCAGGATAGAGTCTATACTTTTCAACCCAAGTATGATGATATCAACACCCATTCTAAACCACCTTCAATAACTACTACCCCTGCTAGTTCTGATCCAGACTCAGAAACAGAACCAATTGAATCAGATGCTAATGAGGCACAGCCTGGTGTAACTCCCAATTTAAAAGGACAACTTTTTTTGGGCGAAATCAGGCGCTACAAAAAGGGCAATATCAGATTTGCCAACACCAAACAAGTCAGATTTACCAAACATCCAACCGTGTTTACTCCAACCATGCCAAGCACACCAGGGGCAGGAGGGGGGGTAAGCGGCAGCGGAAGCGGAAGTTCGGACGAGGACATGACTCGTTCAGGGATCTTGACGCGCTCAAAGAAACGTTTGGGACTATAGTTGATTCAGATTTGGTGATCAACCTTTCTGATCGTTCTTTGTCTCATGACGAGAATTCTGCACTCAATAAAGGTCTGTCTTTTTCTCCCAGCAGTGGTACTAATTTTGTGAATTTTCAGGTCGATCTATTCAAATTTTTGAGGAAACTCAAATTAAAAAAGTTTTTTGCTACTCAAGTCAAAATGTATCAACCGAAAACTATACCTGATCCCCCGAGTTCCTTCAGTATTGGGGATTTAAATGTAATTGAGACCCTAGTCACCCTAGATCGCGAGGTCTGTTCACAGTCATGTGATGTTGCTCAAGATTTAAATATCAACCCACTGCATTTGAATCTCAAAGAATTGAAATCGAAGTCTAAATTTACACCTCAACTGCCTGCAGATAATGTCATTGAAACCTTCAACCAAGCACTCACACAAGACATCCATTCATATTTGGACAAACTAGTTGTCTCACATAAAAACAAAATAAGTAATCTTACTACTAAGCAAAGGAAAGCACTGCAAAACTTGGCCAAAGACCCTTCAATTGTTATCAAGGAGGCCGATAAAGGGGGCAATATTGTTATACTTAATACTTTTGACTACATAACTATGGGTTGCAAACATTTGCATACCCCTGGTTGCTATGAAACTCTTGACTCCAACCCTGTCAAACGTGTGATAACTGGTCTCCTAGAATTAATTGACATCTGGTATCAAAGAGGTTTTCTTACTGATGATGAGAAACATTTTTTGTCCAACACTAATCCTACCATACCGACCATGTACTTTCTGCCGAAGATACATAAACCTTTTGAGACCTTACCTGAGGTCCGGCCCATCATGAGTGGTATCAATTGGGCCACTGAAGGCCTCTCGAAATATCTGGATGAGGCACTTAAACCTTTTGTTATACAAATGCCATCCTACATACGTGATAGTGCCCACATTTTACAGTCCTTGCAAGATATTATTTGGGAACCAGATTATCTGTTGGCAACAATTGATGTAGTTGCACTCTATACTAATATCAATCATGATTTAGCACTACAGACAATTGACTATGTGTTTAGGAACACCTCAGCATCCTATTCTGACCATGTATCTATGTTGAAGCAATTCTTACAATTTGTACTCGGGAACAATATGTTTATTTTCAATGACCAATTCTATCTGCAGGTGAGGGGGGTTGCCATGGGGGCCAAGTTTGCACCCTCCTTGGCTAACCTTTTTATGTCTTTCTATGAAGAAACGCATATCCTCAATCAAGTGCAATTTGTGTCAAATATTGTGATGTGGCGTCGTTACATTGACGATATTTTTCTAATTTGGAAAGGGTCTGAAGACTCTTTCACTACTTTTCTAGGTCATGCCAACACCAATAGGTTTGGAATTCGCCTTATTGGTCTTTTGAACTCATGTGAAATTGACTTCTTGGATTTACATATCTTTGTTGTAGGAAACACTGTACTTACCAATACTTTTAGAAAACCTACTGAAGTGAATTCAATTTTGGCTGCACAGAGCAATCACCAACGTGCTATCATTGATAACATCCCAACGGGAGAATTTCATAGAGCCAGACGTAATTGTACTCTATCCAGTGACTATAAAAGAGAATGCAATATCCTTAATCAACGCTTCCTCAATCGAGGGTATAAGAGTTCAGTTATTTACAAGGCTTACTCCAAATTCACCCAAACTCATCAACGTGACCTCCTGACTAATGTGACTAGGTCAAAAGAGCATCCCTCACATATCTCACTAATCACTCCATTCACGAATGATTCTTCATTGCTATATAAAATGGTTGCAAAGCATTGGCATATTCTAAGACTTGACAAAGATTTACAACCATTCTTGACTCCAAAGCCCAAATTTACCTTTACAAGATCACCTACGATCAAAAGTATTGTGAGTCCTTCATTTTTTGATAACCAACCAAGTTCTTCTATGTGGTTAAAACAACCGGGGGGTTTTCATAAATGTGGTAATTGTAACCAATGCCCTTGGGCTGTTGCTAAATGCAAAACCTTTTGTGACCATTTTGGAACTCAAATTCAAATACGTGATTTTATTAATTGCAAGACTACTCATGTGGTCTATGCTATCATTTGTACCTGTGAGAAATTGTATGTGGGTAGCACCATTCGTCAACTCCGTATCCGAATCCGGGAACACTTGTCTAGCCTTAAAATGCTTGAACCAAAGTCACCCTTGGCCGTTCATTGGCAATTGGAACATCAGCTAGATGACATTGCTGACTTGCGCTTTATTGGTCTGATGAAGGCTCATAAGGGGAAAAGGGGTGGCAACCTTGAGCTGAAATTGCGCCAAATGGAGGCGAAAATTATTTGCTTATTTCGTTGTACCACACGGGGTCTCAACACAGACCACGAGATGTCTGTATTTCTATAATAATTCTGATTAATGAATCAAAATGGATTGTATGTTTTTTTGAATAGGACATGGAGACGCACTTTGCCGGAGCCGCTACATCATGCTCGTGTGCACTGGCACCCTTAGTTTTAATAAAAAATGTTTTTCCATTTCAATTTAAATATTTGATATGCCCTACCATTGGAATAGGTTGTTTGAATATACTTACGTCATCAGGGCGACGCTAACAGCGTTCTACGCAACGGACGTCACCGCTGTGACGTCTGCTGCTTCTTTTCTACTATTTCCTTCTCTTTTTTAATTAGTATTTGGTTACCGGCCACATATTAGTAGTTTTCTCTATACTATCCCTACTTGACGGCTTAGTCCTATTTTTATTTTCACTTTTACTGTTTGTTTACATCTGACGTCACTCACGCGACGCCAGATGCATGCGACGCAACCTACGTCACCGCTGTGACGTCGGTTGCCTTTTCTTTATCTTTTTCCAATGTTTGGTACAGATGACTGCTCTGGGGAATTCCTCTGTAACTGTGACTGCTCGATCCAACGAGTGAGTTTGATCTTTTGCTGCTGAATAGTCAGTGATTTGATTCCATACTATCTGGCTGAAGTACTTAGATATTCTACTGATTGGTTTTCAGGTTATATATTGGTTACGGCCATCACGGCTTGGACTTGACACCAGCGTAATACTTATAACGCGCTGCTTCTTGTGGTATGTAGACTCGAATATTTTGGGTTATATCTTGTATTTTCTTAAAATTATCAGCAATCCTTTGTTTTGAGTTGTCCAACTGACATTCATGCTTGTTCTACACAGGGATTTCCCATTTATTGATTTCTTCGATATACTCTGTGTTCTTGTGGTAAGCTCAATTTATTACTTTGATCTTGTATCTTTTGCATTAGCTATTGGTTTCTACTCAACGTGTGTCCATTAACTTTTGGTGCCGATCAGTTCACAATTTCATTATTTGCATGGGTGAAGTGTGCACACCATGCTTGATTGAGGGCTCCGGTATTGTAGCGCATAGGTCAAGGAAATCCCCCTTTTTATGTGTTTCTTTTGTTCTTCCATTTAAGGAAGGATGTATTCCTCAAATGTTTAAGCTTGTTTCTTACTGTATATTTTCTGTTTTTGTTTCATTATTTTCAACTACCGTTTGCTTCTGTTTACTCCACCCTCCAACCATGGTTTACGGTATGCCAATGATTCTTATTCATATAATATTATGATATTTGCTATATGTCACTATCTTTTTTGCTATATGTCACTACTATTTTTTAACTTTATGTGATATGGTCTGTATTTACTTTTTTCAAATTCAATGTGATTGTTACAATTTTTTGTATCCTCTTTTCTGTCATGAATAATATGATAAATCAAATGTTGTATGTGACTACTCAGCCTTGAAAACGACCTGCGTGTCGAAACACGTGTCGGCTGTTTCTACAACAATTAAAGCATCAATTTTATAATTAGTGCTCCTTATTCATATGGTGTTCAGCGCATCTCCACCTCAACTCCCCTCTTGTACATAACATTAGTAGATGGCTGCTCATTATCAGGCCCACTGTCTATGTCTGAGCTTAGAGGCAACGTGTTAGGTGTGCGTTCTCGTGATTGTGGTTTTGGAGGGGTTATCGTATTTATGCAGGAAAGTAAAGACACAGTCGTCCCTGTAATCTCTTTCATCACAAAATAACTTTCTATCTTTTCTAAGCTTGCCCTGTTCTTGGTGATTTCTCAGAATCTCATGCATAGTACATTATTTTCTTTGGTAGTAGCTACTGCATCACATTTGTCAAATTCCTGCATAAGCGTTTCAATTTGTACAATGAGCCTCTTGTGTTCTCTATCAGCATGCTCGATCAGGAGTTGGATCATAACTTTTGATCCGGCCTTAAGATTAGCTTTGCACTGTTGTGCTAAATCAATATCCTCCAGGTTATTAAATTCGGGGAAGCTAATAATGCGCAAGCCCCTTGGTATTTTGTCTTGTTCTAAATATTTTTGCATGGTGATTTTTTCCCAAAATGTATTTATTTCTTTTATTGATAGTTTCTCTAATTTGGTACGTTATTGTCTAAGGGTTTCTGTAGAAGTGATGCTTGTTCTAAATGCATGATCTGTAGATCCTCTGGGTGCAAATAATGCCTCAAGATCTTGATCCCATGTAAGTAAAGAATCTGCCATGATAGGACGATTGCTAAGGAAGCAAGGGCTCTCTTGGAAATTTGAAGTAAAGGTTAGGGCACAAGAAAAGGGAGTCCACCTGTGCGCTGTAATTTATAATCCAAGAATTCATATAAAAAAGGGGGACCTGCAGTGAGTAGCGTGGCTGAGGGAGGCACCGCCCAATGGTGTCTCAAAAATCATAGAACACTGGAGGCCAAGACTAGCTTGCACAGTTCGCAAAAACAGTAGAATGGGGTTACAAAAGATAAGAGTTGGGGAGTACATGTGGTACTAATAAGGATGCATTAATTAAGTGTTGAGCCAACACGTGTTTCACCCCCTACGGATCTTTATCAAGGCTGAATATTTAACGTAAAACTGTAAATGACACAAAAACATGAGACAAAAATGGTACAATAAAGAAAACCAATAACACACAAAAAGAAATTGCGATAGGAGCATTAAATGGTTAAGTCAAACCGTAACATACATTTCATTGTGTGCCCAGATACCTTTTGGTTAGGAGCGCTATATAAATAAATAAATAGAATGACCTTCCAATATAGGTTGCCTTATCAGCACCATGATATGAGACATGCAGGAGGACTGGTGGAGAGGAAGAGAAAACAGAAAGGATATCATTAGATATCATTATCTTGTAAATAATATACACCCAAATGCATGGTTGCAACAGTGGCGAATGAAGATAGGTACTGCAGGGCTTACTGAGCAGTAATGATATCCAAGTGGATTATTCGTAGGGGAAACGAGGTATATGGACTGGTGTAAGTAAGTGAGTGCATGAGAATGCGGTAGCCTGGTTGGTGCCAGCAATGCAAATAAGTAAAGTCTGTCTTTGGAGAGGAAACAAGGTCACAGTCGGCCAGACAGATGAAATAAAAGGCGAGAACAATGTCCAAGGGGAAGAAAACACATACCTGTCCAAGGGACAAAGCTTTTCAGCAGCACGTACGGTGGAGACCCTCAGTGGGCTGATGGGCTCCACGTGTGTATCTTGGTTTGAAAAAGAAGGAATGGTAAGGAGGGAGCTGGAGAATATTCTGTGACGCTCATAGGTTTATGGTAATGTTTCTCCGGATGTGCACTGAGGCATGTTGGTTGTGGCCTCAGAGAATATTCTGGAAAATACCACCTAGCAGAGTCTTTCTTCAAATGATAAAACATTGTAAAAATCAGTCTATCGATGGAGTGGCAGCATTCTTGATTGGCACCCTGAGTACAACGTGGCTTATGCGACTGCCATTCAGCGTCCTTGGAATGAGGAAAATAACTCCTTTACTTGCATTTCCTAGGAAATTGTCGGCTTTTCGCACTCACCCAATACCTTTGCAAGACTCTGTCCTGTTTTAAACTCTTCCAGCCGTTTGATACTTGCTTTTTCTTCAGTGTTCATTCACCACAGAATGCATGCTTAGTTCCTGGGATGCCCCCTGGAGCTGAGATAAAGAACTGCAGCAGCAAAAGCTGAAAGAAACAATTTCCGGTTTGGCTGGGGAAACAGGATGACGTCACACTGGATTATCCAACAGAGTTTGAACATTCCAGCGCATGCTATCATTTCCTTTCCACAATGCTAGAATGATGTCCTAGAAAGATGACTGATATACATAAAAATATGAAACCATCTGAGCTAAATTTCAGGTTGATCATATAAGATTGCAACCAGATGGCTTAATGAATATGGCAGATCCATTAAAAAGCCCTCAGTATTACAGCACATGCCCTTTTTGCTGCTGATGTGATAGAGCAGACTATAGTCTTGAAAGTGAGCCCAGTCACGCTTCATGCCACCTCTCTCCCACGTCTATGAAGTCTAATAATTAAACAATAGAGTGTAGCATTTAACGAGGGCCCAGAAATCTTAACACCTGTTAAAGGCACGAGCAGGGGGGCATTATTCGTATGATTGTAATTGGGATATTCCAGCCAATGCTAACGAGGCGAGCTAAAGGAGAAACATTGGAATGTTGGATCAAATGACTGATGCCAGTAATAATTACCCTCTGCCAGCGTATTATCTGCAATAGAACTGCTAATATTTTAATAGCCTTACCACCGGAGAATAGGCGAGGGGTTTCCTGGTCATTAGCTTCCAGGAATACCCGACTTAACGTCTCGATCGAAGCAAGGACCTTAAGGAGGCCTTTCGGAACCTAATGCCTGAGAAATTCACTCCCTCCTGGGCGCTAACGTCTTTAACACCCGGGAGCGTCCTATTTTCCTCCCCTTCCCACACATCTGCTCTTGGTTGGGCTGTGGCATCTCCGCTGCATGGCGCAGCCATGGCATCATGGCCACGATGGGGGACGCCACGTTGTAAGGTCTGATCATGCAACCGTGTACAGGACTGTTGCACTCACGAAGCAGCCCAGCTGCAGAAGAGCAGCCCTCCCACTTCAGCTCTGGTGGAACAAGGTGGGCGGGAGAGCAGAGCAGAGGAGCAAGTGGACAGTAAGGCAGAGTGGGGGCGCAGGCAACAAAGACATTCTGATCAGCCCACTCGGGTGAGTTATGAGAATTTCCAAGCAAATGTGTGCCAAAAGGTGCTGCTGGGTGTTACTATCAGCCAATCTAATGGTATTTCTATTTATGTACATTTGTTATGGTGCTCAGTTTATTGGCCTGAGAAGGAAGTGAGATATTTTATTGAGAAAAGACAAAAACTCATACCCTGCTCTATGATTAAGAAGAAATTACCAGAAATCCCAGCAAACAATCTTCTGAAACAGGAAACTGCAGATGGAAGCACATTGACTGTAATAAAACGAGCATTGTTTTGACTTTTGCGGTTTATTTCTTTTTATATTCATCCAACAAAATTATCTCGCCGCCATAAAGAACGTGTCCAGCTCCAAAAACATGCAAGCCGAAGAGCTGGTCATCACATGACTATTATTATGTGAGATGGTAGCTCTGCTAGCTGATTAAAAATGTTTAATATTCATAATCTCCAGCTGAGGCACGAAGCCTGTATCTTACACAGCCTTCTACAAAGGCTTATAAAATGCTTGTGGTCTCCATACCATCTGGCAAAGCATTTTCAATAATGTTAAAAAAACACATCAAGCCCCAATTACCCAGGGCCATAAACGATGTCCAACAAGTGACACAGAAGACTTTAACAATCTCAAGAGTCCGCTACATGGTTCAAGGGTTTTTATTAGGGACACTTTAAAAGTGCCTTCACGATGCTCTTGAGACTGGAGGTATACTGGACCATGAGATGTTTCAAACTGGTTCCTGAAACCCCGGTGGGCTCCCTCAACCCTAACCCAGGCTTTCCTATCATCCAGGACTAACGTAAGTCCAAAAGATTGATGACCTCTTCTGTCTAGACTATCCTCTCTACAATGGGATTCAGCATACCAGCAAAATTCCCATAGAGCACTGCCCCCTCACAAACTCTCCATGTAGTTTGTAAGGGGTAGAATTAAAGAGAAGGACTCCGGGAGGATAGCTCAGCGGCAACGTGTTCGCCTTGGAACCAAGACGACACGAAGCAACACAGGTTCGATCCCCGGGTCCGCGTTTCGAAACCTCTGGGTATTTAAGCGCGTTATAAATACGCAACTAAGGCAAAAAAAACGAATTATGCAAGTAGAACAATGGAGGACTAGAACAAAGAAGTAGGTCTACGACTAAAATGACGGACCAGAATGAAGGAGCTGGACTAGGACAAAGCATTAGGATGAAGAAGGCCATGCAGGTAGGCGAAAGGAGGGGGACTAGAAAAAAGAAGGGTGAAGGGCTAAGACAAAGGACGTGGATGAATAAGAAGGACTAGGACTAAAGGAGGAGGAATAGGATGAAAGATAAAGACACATTCAGTAACCCTCAAGGACAAATCCTGCTTCTCTGAAGAAGACTAATACAATCTGCTTTTATTGGTGTACATCTTCCAGCAAAGGTTTCCTAGATGGATGCAGAAGATTGCACTACTGAATCAGCCATGGTTGCATGGTTACAATTAAAACTGGCTTGCAGCTCATATTTGCAGGATCACTCCTGACAAAACGGTAGGTGAAGGGAGGGAAACCCGGGACAATGCAAAGCTTTGTCCTCCTGCAGACTGCTCCCAGAGACGTCATTCCTAGCCCCACTGTGAGGAACTCATGGTGACAACAAGGAAGGCAGACACAAGTGATCACAGTTCAAGGGTGTTTATTGAACAGTGAAAGACACTAGCAGTCCTAGTGGCGTTGTGTCTAAATAAAGAAGGCCTATACTAAGAAACCTATTGTCAAACCTCACAACTAATACAGAAAAGGGTGTGGGATAGTTCTCAAGAAATAAAAAAGTGTTCTCAAATAATATGGTGCGATGCGGTAGCCTGGGTCTCCCTTCCCCACGTTTTGGACACAGGGTAAGATGGGAGCTTGGAGCACAGCACAGTCTCTGGCTTCTCCAGCACGAGATGACAGTTCCAATGGTAGTTCTCAGGACCGTTGATGGCCAAGTCTCGTAACCTAGAAAGTCTCTTGCCTTCGAGGACTTGACTTACTCCACTAAAAAAATCAAATACACAGTCTCTTTTACAGGGGCTTTGGGTGACGACTTTCACCCAGGTATTCCCCTCTTCTGGGTGCAAATCCCTAGAATGTTCTTAAATGATATCAAGACCCAGATAGCTATGTTTTCTCGCTTTCGAGGGCCTTTCTTGTTCCCAAAAATAAAGTTCCTTTAACAAATGAAAGTCTGTTCCCAATGTTCGCTGGGTGATGGGTTAACCCCTGAATTCCCCTCTGCTGGGCGCTGACCCTTCTCAATTGTTTTCACATTTCAAATAGGGTGATGGGTTCAGCCCAGGGTCCCCCTCTTCTGGGCGTTGACCCTTCACGTAGCTAATTCCTTAATTGTATATGTTAGTTCTTTTCTTGAAGTGTGGGTGATAGCTTCATCCCTGGATCTCCCGCTGCCGGGCTCGGACCTCTGCCAACTGTCAGTACTCGGGTGATGGCTTCACCCCTGGATCGCCCTCTGCCGGGCTCGGACCCCTCTTGACTGCTAGCACTTGGGTGATAGATTCATCTCTGGCATCCCTCCTTTGGGTTCACCTCTGCCAACTTCACATTTCTCATATGGCGGGATTCGTCTCCCTTGCTTTCACAGTCACTGCAGGATTCACTTCCCTTTCATTCACTTAACAGATTATAGATCAAAGTCTTTCGATTGTATGGGGATTTTGCTTGACCTCAGGTTTCACCACTTTGACCTAACTTGGCGGCCTTCCTACGGCCTTCTGACATCTGTAGTTTCCTTCATATGGGGATATCGATCAGAGTCTATTGAGTTTAGCACCCACGTGGTGCTGGTCTCCCCTTAACACTTTCCAGTTCTTTTAAAGTTTGTTGCACATGCTTCAAACTTGCCACTTCTGCGATTATCATTCAACACTGCCCAGTTCTTATCGGCTCTCCCCTCGACTCACCGGCTGTGATGAACCGCTTGGCTTTTCGGCTTCTCTGGAGTCAAGGCCAGTACCATGGGCACGGGAGCTTCCCTCGCTCCTGCTTATCGACATAGGCTTGCCCTGTGTACGTTTGACATCTGCTGCAAGACAGTTGTGCTATTGTTCACGGTCTTAGGCTCTTTCCCACGAAGATTCAGCGGGTCTGGGACAAAAAGGGCACACTCACTTCTCTCCTCACCACCCTCTTGCTTCCTGCCGCCTTTCTCCTTCTCTTGAACTGCTACGTCTAGTCGTCTCGTCGTGCTGTCTGCTGTACTCGTCATGCTTGTACTGTGCTCTCTGGCTTCACCTTTTATCCCTGTGTGTGATTCTGATCAATTGCCTGACTTTGCCTGACACTTGTATTGGGAAATGACAGGTAAACGGCTCTAGTGTTAGTCTGTTGTCCTTTGTGTTGTGCGAAAGTGTTCGTGTTAGAAAGGATGGGGGCAGTGGTTTGAAATGTCCTATGTGAGAGGATGGGGAAATGGTGTTAAAGAAAGGGGGATACCGCGTTTTACCCATCGGTATCTCGCTCCCACTCCCCGAGGAACCCCTACCAGGGGATCCTCCCTCACTGGTCCACCCCCAGGAACTGGATCCAATATCGATGGCTGTGTCCTGGCCACATGGATGACAGATCCCCAGGGACTTTGGATGGCAAAGAGACTTTGGGCAGAAGGCCCTGATATTTGTGTTTAGAACTGCATCCTCGTGGCCAAGAAGCCAGAGTGTGTGCGGACCTCAAACGGGCTGCCTTTGCCACGTCCTGAAAACGTGGGGAACGGAAGCCAACTGCTCAACTATCCACTAGGACTACGTTATTATTATTATTTGATGGTCATAGCTTGCTCCCATCTTTAGAGTTAGAATTAGATAGGTGTTTAACCAACCCATTTAAAGTTCAATAAACAACCTTGAACTGTGATCACTAGTGTCTGCCTTCACTGTGTGATACCATGCCTTCCTTACAGACCTATCAGCCCCTCCAAGAATGGAAATAAGTACATTCTAGTCGTGGTAGATGATGCCACCAGCTATCTCAATGTCTTCCCTATCAGAATCAACATAGACACATTTTTTTAAATCTAGTGCCATACATCTTACAGATGGGATTTCCTTAAGACATCTGGAATGTCTAGGGAACCACACTTACGTCGAATTTTATGGTTACCCTAAAGAGCCTCCTCCACTTAGATACCTTATGTATTGTGCCCCAACTGATGGCTTAGTGGAAAGATTAAACAAACCTTCTGCAGAGGTTCATCGAAAAATACATCCAAAACAATATAAGCTTGTACCATGGGCTCTCTTCGGAGTGGAGAAGACTTCCCATCCGTCAACTAGATTCTCCTAATTTGACCTAGTGTATGGGAGGCAGTCCTGAGACATCATGGGCATGCCAAAGAATTGGAAACAAGGTATTGAACCTCCCTATGGGAGTTCCTGTATCAACTATTCGGTACGAGTTTGGTTTAAGTTGATTGGAAATCATGGCACTTTGGAAGGTGTTGGCCTTCTGTAGCAAGGTCTGGATGGCTGACACATATATCTTCCTTGAACAACTACAAAAAGAGCTATCAGCCAAGAAGAACATCTCTATGAACATCTGGTGGACTAGATATGATAAAATGTTAGCGGAAATAAATCTAACGCTTAAAGAGCTTATTGAAAATGGTGGCAGCTGGATTGGATCACTACTATTGATGAATGTGCAAAATATAAACTTTTCCAATATGTAATCTTGGATGTTAAACCTGTGAATACAATTCCAAAATAACTTCTTAGGTTTCCTAACAGAACCATGAGAATGCAGTACTTTTGTTTGAATTTATACCCTACCGGAGAGATTGTTGGTACTCGTAATGGAGTTCTTCGTCAACTTAGAAGATGCTGCTTTTGTGAAGTGCAGGCGCAAATTGAAACCTTAAAACATGTCACAGTGGAATATGTGTCACTATTGCAACTCCAAGAGCTATTTTTTGATCGATTCTTACATAATTCTAGGGTCTTAATTGCGGACGATTGGTGGGTGGAATTACAAGTCGGAGCACAGACCTCATTGGCCTTGACAGTTGTTACATTTTTTAAATCTGTTTTTTTATCAGGAGCTTTAAGTTATATTGATGGTAATTGTATTACCTTATTTGAAATGAATTAACTGTTACACTTGTATTACTTTGATGAATAAGGACAGGGTTTTTACTATGATAATAATAGAAAATGAAATTGATGAAGTTAACTGTTATTTTTGTTTGTTTATGGGACGTAAAAGGCTCTTAGACATAACACATTAAAGAAATACAAATAATAAAGAATAGGAGAACCAAGAAGATATTGGATAGAAAGAAGCCCAATTTGTGCAAGACACTCAGGCACTAATCTATCTGGTCCATTCCCTGGTGTGCCAACATTTGCAGGAGTCACAGAAAGGGAAGAAACAACTACAACAGACAAACCCGATTACGTAAGTAGAGGATCAGATGATTGTAATTTTGCCAAGATTGCAGAACAAACTTCTGTCTAGGTGGCATGGACCATACAAAATCACAGAAATTCTGGCGGATCACAACTATGAGGTTCAAGAGGAGGATCACCTCAAGCTAACCCCAGTGTATTATGTACACTGTTTGAAGGCATGGAACGAGTCTGCTGGGAGTCCATTCGATCCATCCTGAGAAGTACTATTTACCACCAACCTTCCTAATACTCTGGGAGAAATGATACCTGAAAATCTGAAAACCTCCCAAGAATCAGACCTATGAGATTTTTGACATCACAACCATGCTATTGTCATCAGTAAACACAGCGGGCCTCATTTAGAGTTTGGCAGTACATAAAATCAGCTAGTTTCCGCTGGCAGAAACATACCTATTTAAAGATAGCATTTCACCAGCTTTACACTGGAATTCTGCTGTTGGAAAGCTGGCAGAAAATCTGCCAGTCCTCGTTGCCAAACAAGGAAACTGGCAGATTTTCCACCAGCTTTCTGCCGGCGATACACCAGAGTAGAGCTGGTTTAGTGCATACTTGAAATAAAGCATTTTCTGCAAGCAGATCTGACCTTCTACCAAATTGTAAATGAGGTCCAGTGGAGCTAAAGGCTTTGCACACTGACTAGAGACACTACCCAGCAAGACGTTAGATCTTGGCATGACCAAATCCCCACAGACCTAGTGGCTCTCACTAATTGTCCTTGTGGGGAAACCAGATGGAAACTGGAGGGTTTGCATAGACTTCAGAAAAGTAAATGAGATCTTGAAGCTTGGCACGTACTGTACCTTATGCCAAGCATTGATTACATGTTTGAACACATTAGACCCACCCAGTACATTTCCATGGTGGATCTTATTAAAGGTTATTAGCAGATCTCCTTAGCACCAGAAGACCAAGAGAAAACAGCTTTCTGAATGCTTATTGGACTGTACCAATGCACTTTATTATCTTTCAGACGTCATGGGGACCCAGCAACTTCTCAATGAGTCATGAACATGATCATGCAGCCCCATTGTGAGTATGCTGGATCCTACATAAATAGCACTACCAAAAGTGATATGCATCATCTTAACCACTTTGCCAAAGTGTGAATCAGTCAGGCCTCCAAGACCATTACCATTAAGTGTCATCTGGCCAGGAAGTGTCATCAATCCCAGAAAGATAAATTGGGTGTTGTGCAGCACATTCCACCCTCCATCACAAAAGTACATCTGCAAGCCTTGCTTGGATTAGTTGACTGTTATATGTTATGTAACGTTTACTTCTAAAGTGCAACATACACCAACAAGGAATCTTGGCACTTTGTATAAACCCATGCAGAAACCGCCGTTACAGCAGCTCCCTCAATCTAAAAAAGGTATATTTTTAAGTTACGTCTGAAGATTGAGTGGTTTTCAATAACCCGAAGTGAACGTGGAAGTTGTTACCACAAAGCGGCCCCGCTGCAACTGAAAAAGTGCATCTTTCAATCCGGAAGCCCCTAGACCAAGGAACTTGAACAAGACAAGCACCTAGAGAGCGCAGGGCTCGACAGGGGCTATAGGGACAAAACTTAGATTGAAGGTATTCAGCACCAGATCGTAAAAGCGACAGCTCAACCCACAGAGCTATGCGATAGACTGGGGGACAATTTTGCAACTGAAACACCTTGCATTCTTCCATGGCCTTGTCTCACCACCTCACAATGATACCGAACTGTACTATGCCATCTTGGTATTGCCCCCCACATGGACCACACCTCCCCCGGACCTCAACCGACATTTGCTTTATATCACTTGCACCGGACCTGGATTGCAGTGCACCACTCTGTTGCTAGCAACCGCTGCCCTACACTTTTCTAGTACTAAGCCATTACTGCACAAACTGCACAACCCATCCTTCATACTTCACCTAAATTGTAGTACACCGCTCTTATGCTAGGTAACCCTGCCCTACAAAATTCTAGTTCTAAACCATCACTTCACAAACTGTACAACACCTTCCATGTACTGCACCTGCATTGTAGTGCACCACTCCTGTGCAAACCACCTCATGTGCCACAAGTTTCTAGAACTAAACCATTGCTTCACAAATTGCACAACACCTCCCTTTACTGCAACTGCATTGTAGTACACAACTCTTGTAGTAACCACCCCTGCGATACAATTTTTAAGTACTAAACAACCACTGCACCTCGCTTGTACTGCACCACTCTTGTGCTAACCATCACTGTGCTCCACCTTTCTAGTACTAAGCCATCACTGCACAACAACTCCCTTGTACTGCATCTGCACTGCACCACTTTTGTGCTAAACGTCCCTGCATACACCTACCATGGCGTGAATCAGTCCTTCATTGCACCCCCATTCATTATCTGCACCTGCCCTGAAGTGCACCTCTCTTGTGCTAAACGTCCCTGCATAAACCTGCTGCCATGGCCTGAAACTGCCCTTCATTGTACCCCATTCTTTGTTTGCATGTGGGAAAAATGGCTCTGTTTGGAACTTTATCAACACATTTTTCGCCCGCAGTAAGTCTGCAGTGCTTCTGCAGGAACATGGTGACACTCCATACCCAGGTGTAGTAAAGTTGTCAACTGGCAGCATACAGAACCATCAGAAGCTGCAGCAAATTTATCGGAGTGCAAGAAAATGCATGTATGCTGAAAAGTCAATTCTAAGCAACGGGGTGTAACCGAACACTACAGGCGAAACGAAATACACCACTTCAGACCAGTGCAAAAATTAGCCTGAGCATTATAAACACTCATTTTAGCCTTAGCTGTAAAAAAAGAGTGTCAGTTATCTGCTGCTTCAAGCTCACAGGCATTGTGCAACATGTGTTCTTCACTGCCCTATGTGTACTATGCATTAGAGCATGCCGTCACCTTCTTGCTAATGCCACCTCACAGAATGGTCGACATACCTGTTACATTCCAATTGGCAGATGTTAGTCCCGTCATGTGTTTTCACGTGCATTCTTTGACTGATAGTCTTGGATTTCTCCATTCTAAACAAAGGCCTACAATTCCCAGAATGCACTGCAAGGAATACTAACAGGGTTATTCTACTATCTTCCAAATGGAATGGAGCATATTCTCCTGAATGAACTGCGGTACTCAATTCCACTGGGCAGAAACACACATTGGCACAAACAGTGAGACGTGACCCTCGCAATTTCTGCATTCTATGCCTTCTGATCGCATCGGATTTCCTCCTTGCCCTTTTTTTAGATTAAAGTAGCAGTCACCTCCACCATTTTGCATGGCAAGATCATCAAGAAATCTTTTTCTAGCGCATATAAGTGTTGAATTGGGAAAGTCTTTTAACTTATCCCAAGACAGACTGAGATGTTGTTGGACAACAGGAAGATTCCCTCAGACTATTTTTACTGTAGAATTATGTTAAATTACAGTAGTGCAGGAAATGGCCTCTTTTTGTTGGAGACTCCCGCAAGTTGCGGGAGACTTGGTTGGCAGGTCTGTTGCCAGCAGATGGTTAAGCCTAGCAACACGGGCGTCCTAATCTGGAATCAACTTCTGTATTCTCTTTGGGCAGAAGCTGAGTTTACAGGTTGTAAAAAGCTTTTTAAAACTGTTTTGTTCTGGGCATATATTGATCTCAGTGTTTCTCACTATATTGGTTGTTCATACACTGTTTTCCCTTCCAGCAGCAACAGTTTGTCTCCGGCAGATTGACAGTGCTTTATTGCCTTATGATTGTTGGCGCTGTACACACTGATATTAATGTTACACATGGTGATCCATTCTTGTTTGACATGTATATGTTATTACAGTGATCTCGTAACCATATTTTTCTTAATGTACTGGAACAATGCCATTTGATGTCATTTCCTGTTTTGTCAAGGGGAGAAAGGGTGTGTATCATCACTTCCTGCGATGTCACTTGGGGCGGGGCAAATTACATTACTTCCTGTGATGTCATCAGAGGCCAAGGCTCCTATGATGCCACTTCCGCTACCACTGGCATTTTGATGACATGACATCCCTGCCTGTGTCACCTACAAAGAAGTCAGAACAAAATATCATTCTACCTTGCTGAGAAACTAACCATCTCTGTATGCCAGTTTACCACCAGAAGCCACAACATTGCTAGGCAGGAAACAAAGAAGTGAAAGAGGAACAATTACAGGCAACTGGACTTTTCCTGTTACACACCATGCCTCTGGAATAAAGAACCAATGCAGAAAGGACTGCCCCTCAATTGTACCCCTCGGGAAGGATCTAAGGACCCTACTTCAAAAAACAGCTTGCTGATAGTTACACTCAACCCTATTTCTCCACTCCCCATGCTCCCACTACCCATCCCAGCTTCTCTGCTACCCCTGCACATTATATCTCACCCCCTAGTGTGTCTAGTTTGTCGGGCACTCTGTTGCTTCCCATCTAGGTCTGTGCCTTATAAATCCCATACATACATACAAAATGTAGAAAGTATCACCCACTGTCCATTCACAAATAAATAACCATACAAAATATACATACAAAGGGGAAAATGGAATTAGGAAACTATACCAGATCACCCATGCAGAAGGCCCTGTCCAACTGGGCTTGCATTTCCCAGAACTTCCCTTTTCTCTTCTTCCACAGTGCCTGTGTGGTGTGCTGGCAGCAGTGGGTCTTGCAGGTTGGTGTGGGCAGCAGGTGGGCTTTTCTTTCTCCTTCTCAGCGGGCACTGCAGGCTGCTGTCCCTTCCTGAGGTACAATTCACGCAGTCATGCAAACTTCCATAGGTGCAATGGTATCCCAGTGTTACTGGAAAATTCCAGCTCTAATATTTAGAATTTAAAGTTTAGAGTTGAGTTTTAAAACTTAAGCTAAATGAGACAAATATTTCACGATTATCTGTTCTAATTTACCAATAAATTCTGCTGCTGGTGCATGCCTGGGTATCACAGTCTCCCGTACCTGCACGCTCAGGCTCTCAATTATGTCTGGCTCATGGTGCAGCATATTGTCTCAGCGATGACCGCCCTGTTTGAGAGTGTTTCATGCCAGTCCTCTGTTCCATTTCACAAAAACACTGAAGAGCAAGGATCCCATACACCACAGACCATAGGGACATAGAAATATATGCAGAAGAGGGAGGTCTATGGCAAATGTCATTATTTTTTGTTTTAAATATGCTTTTTTATTTATGCAAAAATGGAATTTTTCTTTACATTTTTTTTAAAGAAAACATTCATGATATAGACAGCACAATAGGTATATAAACACACAAGTAGAAATACAACATTGTCACATGATTAAAGTGCAAACATTTCCCACAACTCCCTGAATACATCATTTCTTTGCCACAATACAGATAATTAGATTATGAAAACTGCAGTAAAGCCTAAAATTGAACACACATGAAATGTGTGCAGTTATTGAAGTGCAACAACAGATTTCAATTGGCTAACAGTCTGAGGTATAATACAGATGCACAAAGATGATATTCCTTAACAAATTTCAAGATGTGAAAGTGAACAAAGGAATCATTATTTCCAGTTTACAAGGCTAGGCACGGAAACCTAATTGAAGTTTGTTTCATACTTCCATTAACTAGTCAAACAATTTGTGTTCATTCACTGGTGGTGAGGAGATAATTGGTTTAGGTGAACACTTTATTCACTACTAGTGTAAATGCCTGTGTACACGGGCTAGATTCCCAAAAAGGAAGACATTTTCCAAGTGTTAACATACTATGTGGTATACTTTAATGTAATTTATGTTAGTAGAAAAATAATTTTTAAGGATGTTGCTCCTTTTACCTGGAGGAGTAGGTACCTCAAACAAAATCTCTCAGAATCCGATGAAAGATTAACATAGTACATACGGCCAATTGTTGTATCTGCTCCTCTTTGTCTTGGATTCCACTTCTGGGATTTGGAATCAAATATATAATGATGAGTAATGTCAGAGTAATACAATTCAATTGCAGCATGATTCTCTTCATTCAACTTGAATTATGCTGTTAAGGTGGTATCCCTTTCTTGGTCTTTTTCTGTATCTAATTGTATGTTATCATCATTAAAATACACATTGTGTTCGCCTGAAAGATGAATTTTAAGTCTTATTATTGTATGCGTAAGGCAACAGCTCCCTCTAGTTGTGACAACAGGTGAAGCAACTGCATCGGACAAACATACAGGGACAAACATACATCTGGCCTTTTATTATATTGTTAGATGGTTTCCCCTTCTTTTGAATTTTAGGCCACAAATAATTGATGGTGCTGTCTCACTGTGAGCAACTAAGCATATATAGGCACTAGTGGAATTTTTAAGTTTGGTATTTTTATTTTGTTCCCTTTTTGTATACCCTGATGAAGACATGCATTACTATGCAAGAAACTAGTTCATGCAAGCATTAAACAAACTTCAGTCTGGTCTTGTGTCTAGCCGTGTACATTGCAAATAATTATTTATTTGTTGTTCACTTTCATTGTTTGGAATTTGTTAACGAGTAGAGTCTGTGCGCATCTGTATTGTATCTTGGACTGTTAGCCAACTGAAATCTGTTGATGAACTTGAATAACTGTACACATTTCATGTGTGAGCATTTTCATGCTTTACTTCAATTTGCATAATCTAATTGTCTTTATTGTGGTGAGGAAATGATGTATACGGGGAACTGTGGGTATTGTTATGACTGTTTGCACTTTAATCTTGTGACAATGTTGTGTTTCTAATTGTGGCCCTCATTACGGATCTGACACAGAATCAGCAGTAATTCCTCTTCGACAGAATTAACGCTATCACTGTGGAGTGTAGCGGAATTACTGTGGTATCACAACAGGGTGGGGACGTGCAACCACCATTGGCAGTAACTGTAATTCCACCTAGTGGAATTTCTGCTGAAAGGCGAGCTTGCATCCGTAATTCTGCCAATAATCAACAGAATTACCATTACGGCCAGGTAAATCCATAGAATTTCTGCCGGTGGAAATTCGTCATTGCGTGAAAAGGAAGCACTGCAGTGGACATTTGGAAAAATGCAATCTGTTAAAAATCAGGCCGTAGGAGTGCCATCCGGACCCACAGACAAGTGCAAACATTTTAGCAGCAGGGAAGGGAAAATCCAGGGGACCAGATATGATATGAATGTGAGAAAGCCATAGTTTACATAGCAGGAACTCACCGTATTGGCTGAACAAGTGGTGGCCAACTCAGAAGAATTATATGGGGCACAACACAGGAAAACCAGTCATCAGCATAAAAATGCAATCTGGTCTGAAACCCAGGACAAGGTGGTGGCCGTAGGACATGTCCAACATGATGTGGAGGACATGAAAAAACTGAACGATTTGAAGTCCAGAGTCTATAGCCTGATTGCAAACCACTGTAGGGAGATGGCTGCCACTGGTGGAGGAAGCGTAAGACCACTCCAGCTGACCCAATGGGAGCAGATGGTCAGTGGCATCATCCACATGGTGGGCATAGAGGGTGTGGGATCGACAAAGATTAGAGCCAGCAGCCAGGGGGAATCTGGTGTGTACCTAAGGGAATGATGGGCCCATTGCAGAACAACCATGAAGGCATGAGACCCCTTACGTGACAACCAGGAAGGATGGGGAGGTCATGACATAGCTAAGTCCCATCATTGCACTGCAAGTTAGAAGGACCAATGCACATCTACCATGCACATCACAACCACCCTTTGCCACACACCAGTCACCCATGATATGCTATTTATAACGCGCCTGTACAGAAGTGTTGCTTGCACAGTCAACATGGCAAGCATTGAATGAAAGAAGGAGCGCATGTCCATCAACGAACATCAGGGGACGTGAGTGTCAGACCAACAACCATAGCAACTGAAAAGCAATTTCTCCCTTATTTAGGTTTTCATAGACACCAAAAAAAAAGGGATTCCCACTGCTTCTTTAGTAGAATCAGAATCATCCTGTATAAAATGATGGTATTTTTGTGGCGATTGGAATCATTACATGGAGTTTTGTCTCCTAAATAAAGAGGAGGAGTTAATGGAGAAATAGATAAAAAAAGAGAGTAGAAATCTTAGACTTAAGTGAATTACATGCCTGGGACATCATCTTCTAAATCTGCTTCTCTTATTGACACCGACAACAATTCTTTTGAAGAAGGACTGGAAACCTCTTTAGGATACTTTCCTTCAAAGCAGGACGAGGAAGATATATCAAGCCCAGAAAACTGTCAGCAAATGTTCTTTGGGCAGAAAGCCAGGTGTTTTGGGGAAGGGTACCTGAGGGTTTTCTAACATGTATACCGCATAAATCCCCAATTCTGGTGGCCATGGAAGGGCCTTGGGAGTGGACGAGCGAGGGAGGATCACCTGGGTAGGGGAACTTGGGTCGCGCCCATTGGAAGACCCCATGTGAGATGCAGTATCCCAATGGGACGATGGTCAAGAAGGAAGAAGTCCCTGAAGCATTCATGGGCTATTTTCATTCAAGGCCCATTTCATCCCATAACTTTTCATCGATAAAATGGAGAACTAAACTTCTAAAATACCAAGGGAAGCGAAAACTAACATCCAAGGATTACTTTTACTACAAAACATCGGATAATAGAAAGCCAAATATACGAAACCCTTTTCTTATTAAATCCCAGCAGGTCCCCACATCAAGCACTGGGGCCATGAAGAGGCAGCCAAGAGTAGTGAGGATTACCTGTGAAAACCACCTTAAGAAACGGAGGGAAGACTACTACCAACTCACACTTGGTTGTCTCACAAATAGAGTTAGGCAAGGTCAGGCATTTAACATTGACTGTTCACACCTGATTCCACTTGACTCTCCTTTCCACTGAAAAAGGTGTGGCTTGATACACAGAGGGAAGCAAGCTGGGGGTGCAGACTGGACCGGGAGAGCCAAAGAGCAAGGAGTTGCAGAGGAAGGCGCCTGGAGAGTCCGGAGGAGAGCATTGGCTCGGTACTCAGTTCAATGTCCACACAGTTCCAATCCTACCAGGCTGGTCTGGGTGGGCCAATATACAGTTCAATATCAGCTTCTCAATGTCCTCCTCTCTCAGGCTTCCCTTTGCCCGAGGCAATACTCACAACACGGTCTTCCTTCCTCCACAACTTCAACACTTGTAGTTTGACTTGTCAATGGGGTTCCCTTCCCCAACAATCCTTTTAGACTTGTCTGGCAGAGACCTTTGCAAAAGCAAAGTTCTTGCCAGCCCTGTGAGGCACGACTCCGACAGTGAGGCTAACACATCATTTAATTACGGTAACAGAGACTTTTGCAAATGCACAGTATCTTCACTGGCCCTGTGCGGGACCACTCTGTTACCAAGCCACGTTGCAGTTCACCACAGTTCACTTTGACATGCCCTTGGCACTATTTCACAACTTGAAGGGTCCTCAATCCCGTTCCTTCATTCCCAATTCTGAGTCCCAGGCTCCACTTCACAATGTTCCTTTGGCCCGACTCTCGAGACCAGCCCAGCTTTCCCTCCTCTCTGAAAATCTGCCTTCGTATTTCTTTACCAACAAGTCCTTTGATCATGTACACACACACACGACCTTGCCGCAGACCTGTTCCTTGTTACAATCTCTTCTCACTGCACAATTGCTGCTCTCATCTTTACCATGTCTCTCATCACATGTACCTTGCTGTCTGGCATCTCTGTGGTCTAGTCACGCCTTGCGCCTGTCATCAACCTGTCTCCTTTCCCTCTGGACTCACCAGTGATGTTTCAGTCTTTCTCTCACTGCGTGCCGAGGTCAGGGTTCCGCTCGCTATACCTCTAACACTACCGGGCCTTCCCATGCACCCAGGAAGGCGAACACCTGCAGCAGAGTCTCTCAGTCTGGCTTGCGGCTACCAGCTACTCTCCTCTGGCCTTCTGGAGACACGACTGCCCTCCCATGCTGTCTGCGGCCCCTCTGCTTTTTGGGCACTAAGCGTCTTGGCAGTTTTTCCTCTGGCCACACGGCTCGGCCACCCTGTCTTCTTTGTACTGTTCAGACTTCTGCTTCCTGTAGGCCTCCTACTCGCTCTGCCTCTCCAGCTCGCTCTGCCTTCTTGTGTCTTCATTTTCAATCTTCTTGGTCTTAAAACTAAAAGTCCATAATACAACATTCTTATTTTTTTCCCACTTCGCCAGCTACCCTCGGCAGAATCGTTTACCTTTTAGTGATCTTGGGAGTTTCAATTTGACACAATATTTCCCTCTCTGGCCTCTTGGCACTCTGGCAATATGCTTATCCTGCTTCAGCCAAATGCATGCCATTGGGTCTCTGACTCTTACTCTGAGCAGTGCGGCGCTGGCAGGTCCTTCACTTGGATCAGGCTGAGGTCAGGGTCTCACCACCTGCCCCTCAGCCACTTGGGTTTCAGTAACTTGCCCAGGGATACAGGCATTTGGCTGGACATAGCCAGAAGCCTGCAATCTGCCCTTCTCTCACTCTCCGGAGGCACTGCTCCCTAGCAATGCTGCACCCCCTCTTAGACACCGGGCCAGTGCTTTGCCCTGCTGCTCTCCTCTGGACTCTCCAGGCACCTTCCTCAGCAACTCCTTGCTCCTTTGCTCTCCCGGTCCAGTCGGCATCCCCAGCTTGCTTCCCTCTGTGTGTCAAACCACACCTTTTATAGCGGAAAGAAAAGTCAAGTGGAATCAGGTGTCAACAGTCAATGTTAAATGCCTGACCTTGCCTGACTCCCTCTCTCGTCCATCCCCAGGGTTGGGATCCTAAAGGACGGCCCTTCCCAGGCCACCTGAATAGGGGATTCTCGGGATCTACATAGGAGAAACCCCACAGGTTTCTCACAGGTGGGTGATGGTGTTGGAGCTGAGTGTTATTTGATCTGATAATTAAACACATATGAATCATGTATATGTGTACAGTGTTTATTCCATGTTGTTGATAAATGTGCATTCAGTGCATGTACAGTGACGTATAGCGTACATGTGTGCCAAGTCAGAAGAAACTGTCCAGGAGGTCCTGGGAGACCATTTGTCCTTCCCTCACTCCCCACGTATGTCCTGTGGTGCCCTGCATTCACCTGCAGCATCTTCCGCATCTGAGCTAGGGGGGGGGGGGAAATGGTCCTCATCTGGTGGCATTTCTATGTTCCTTCGAATGCACAAGTTGTGCACCATTGCACATATGGTAACTATTTTGCCTACTTTCTCTTGGCTGTACACGAGGGCACCGCCTGTGTGGTGAAGGCACCTGAATCATGATTTCAGCAATCTGAATGTGCGCTCAATGCATGACCTGGTCCCCCTCTGGGTCTCATTATAGGCAGCCTCCGGTGTTGTACCAAGGTTCCTGACAGGTGGCATCAGCCATGGTAGCTGTGGATAGCCTGCGTCACCAGCAAAATATGAATGGACTGTGTGAGACATGGCAGTGTGTGGGCTGGGGAAAGTGTAAATGGTCCGTATGCGATGTTGGCCAATGTGTGCACCACAGTGCATGTGGATGGTGCACCTTGGCTACATTGCGGTAGCTGGTAATAGGGCTACATGGTCATCCACAGTGTTTGATACGTCATTCATTAAGAATGTGCCTATGCAATGTCATCAACAATGCAGTTGTCGCTATTGATGTGGCTGTAGACCATGTACGGCCCATGACCATGCTTTGTCTGGGGATGTGTTTGACGGGTGCCCTGATTATGTTCTACTGCCTTGCATGCCAGGGTGTCCTGTGTAGTCACATGAGAACAGTTTGTGTACTGGGGTGGTTGAGTCATGTTTCACTTGTTTTGTGTTTTCTTGTTGATGCATCATGGGACTTGTAGTTGTGTCAAATTACTCCTCATTCCGTTCCCCATGTGCGTCACAGTGATATGTCTAATTAGAATTGTTTATTACTTACCCATAAGCCAGGTGAGCTGTCCTCTGTGTGTGTCCATGTATGCTGGTAGGGTGCTGTTCCTCACTATCATGGCATCATGCATGTGTAGCCCCACAGTATCGGGCACAGCAGTGGCTGATTGTGAGGTCTGCGTCACATGTCATTTGGACGTTGCCTGGGGGGGGCACCAATGCCACATGTGTGCAATCCAATGCTGCTATAGTGTTGGAGAAATGGGCAATGGTGTACAAACATGCCTTTGCTGCGTACACCTGCGCCTGTGTGAGGGGCATGGAGATGTGCTAGTGGGCATGCCTAATGAGTGCATCCAGGACTTGGTCCAGCACCTGTGAGAATGTGGGCTGCGACCTCCACAGCAGTGTCCAAACAGTGTGCTGGAATCCACCTGTGGCACATAAGTGTAGGGCAGACACAAGCTTCAGCAGGGTGGCAATGGCAGTTTGGATTGCAATGGCACTCTGGAGATCGGCCTGGATCAGGGTGTGCAGGTTTCTGATGGTGAGACGGTCCAAATGATAGAGGGTCACTAATTGACTGTCCATCAGTGCCCATAAGGATGGGCTGACACGTTGTATGGGTGCCCTCTGGGTGACATGTCTCCTGCGCCTTTGTGGTGCCTGTCTCCTTCCCTGCTGCGGTCTTGCATGCTGCTGTAGCTGAATGTATAGTAGGAAGTTGTGGATCCCATAATCATCGTCTTGTGGCTGTATGTTGCTTGGATGTGTGTTGGGGTTAGGTGTGGCCCTTTTGTACTCCTGAGTGGTTCTGGTGGACCTGTGCCTTGATTTCAGTCACCTGTGTGCATTTACCTCCACCGTTTTGGTGGAGGTAACTGCGCTGTGATTTTTGCTGAATTACTGCCGATTATTGGCGGTAATTCTGTTGATTTCCGTCTTATAATTTGGCGGAAATAGGTCTTTTGTTTTTGGCGGTAATTCCACGGACAGAATTTGCCCCAGTGCTAATTCCACCAATTCTTCGAGAAATTACCACTGGAGATATTTCCGCCTGAGGTCATTCCGCCGGAGAAATGAATGGCAATTTTCTGTGAGTCCGAATTTGCTGTAGTGGTAAAGTTAGCAGTAACGGATTTATGAGGCCCAGTATGTGCTGTCTATATCATGGATGTGTTTAAAAAAATATATATATCTATATATTTTTTGTATAAATAAAAAAAGAATATTTTAAAAATAATGGAATGACTTTTGCCATAGATCTCCCTCTTCTGCATTGGGGAGGGAGGATATCTCAGGGGCAACGCGTTTATCTTGGAAGCAAGACAACGCAGCGCAACACAGGTTCGAATCCCGATCCCGTGTTTAGAAACCACTCGCTGGTATTAAGCGTGTTACAAAAGAACAGGATTGCTCTTCCACCCCACTCCAGCATTTGGGGCACGTTACATGCCATGTAGCATATGGGGCAAGCCACCTCCACCTCACTAAATGTTGTGCTCTTTGCTGTGGCCATCTCCCAAAAAAATATAAAACTGCCAAGGGCAATCACTGAGAGAGCAAAAGTAACCAGACTTCTCTGTAGCCGGTGTGTGTTGTGTACATACTTGGTCTAACACTTACTCCCTTGCCATGCGCTCTAAGTATGAACTGTGCCTTTTCTTTTCACTGAGTGCTTTACAAAGTAATAAAGTTGGCAAATATCGTTATACATGTTTTATTTCCCACTCAATCTACTTTAGAAAGGAGAACACATTGCAAATGGGTTATGCTTCTCAATTCTTTAGCACATTATTGTGTGGACTATTTCATGTACATACATGGGTGCATTCAGTGGTCGAAGTGAGTCGGAGTGGTGCTCCTATACTTTTTTTTATTAGTACCCAGCGAGGGCGCAATCAAAATGAAAGAACCATTCTGATTAGCCCTCACCGAGGCATTATCTGGCCGGGAATCTCTCAGTTGGGATTCCACTGCCATTGTCCCCAGCAGGGGGCGTGGCAGCCCCTCAGCCAATGAGGAGGCTCGAAGCTGGGCCATTCCCGCTCCAAGCCTCCCGACGGCTAAGAGGCTGCCTTTGCTCCCCGCCGGGGACTCAGGTAAGGCTTTATTTTTTATCCCTTCCCCTTTCCTCCCTCCTCCCTGCCCTCCCCACCCCACTTACCTTCTTGCTCCTTTGTCCCCGGTGGGGGACGATGGCAGCCTCCAGCCGCGTGGAGACTCGGACCGGGGTTATCCATGCTCCGCACCTCCACACGGCTGGAGACGTCCATCATCCCCCGCCGAAGACCCAGGTACATTTTTTTTCCTCTCCCTCCCTTCCGCCCTCTCAACCCCACTTACCTTCTTCTCTGTCTTCTTTTGGGAACGGACATGCTGGGAACACTTCTGTTCCCAGCACGTCCTCTCCCAATGGCCGCCAGGGAAAGGGAAAACGGACTCCGTTTTCCCTTTCCCGGCGGGCCATTTTCTTGGTCGTTTCTTTTGGGACAAAGAAAATGCTTTTAGTCCCCCGGTCACGCAGATATTGCGGGCCGGGGTACTAATAGCTATATGCCCCTCACGGCGGGGCATTACCGACTCTCTTAATGCCGCTCGGGGCATATTGCTTAATTATTTCGACCATTCCTATACTTCTATTTGAAAAGGGAACTTTTCCGGAACAGTTTCTTTTTAAAAACAAAAGTATAGGAATTCTGAATGTACTTTTTAAAGAAATCTGTATCGATTGTGTGGGCACTGCAGAAGTCACTCAAGAGAAGATCTGCCACTGAAGCATTGTGCATTTTGCAGACTATGGAAAAGGCATATTTGTTTTCTATACTAAGCATGGACCCAAGCAAAGCGCTTTCCAAAAGCTACCATGTCTTCGTATCAGACCAAGAGAGAGCAGAGGACACTGTAGACTCTGCCTGCACTGAGCCATTATGATGTCATAGCGAAGCAGAGACGTCTTTATGGGAAGGCAAAATGGGCACTTGCCCCGGGTCCCCACCTTGGTGGGAGGCCCACAAGACTGGCTGATCTAAAGAAGTCAGTTTCCTTTGTTCACCAAACATAAATCACACACATGAGGATATTTTATGGCACGATGATGACGAGAAACCTATTGCCTGTCTCTTGTTGACAAGAACATTTTGCTCTGATGAATTCATCCTGCAAGCTTTCTGTGCTCACAGTGGTATGCATGGTTTGTGCATTCACTACAGCACAAGTCCTGTAGCATTCTCGCCTTTCCGCGTGGCTCATTTTATCTTGTGCAATAAGCAAAGTTGAAATGCATATTTATACATTTGAGTGCTGTGATTGTTCAGAAGATAGCTCAGTGTCTTATGAGTCTTGCAGAGATCTGTGTTCATATGCAAGATTACAAAACCAAATTCCAGTAAGGCTTACTCCGCCTTTCCTATGTCTGAAGTTAATAAACCTGCATGAATATGTACTTTGTTTTGTAGCACATCAGGTGCTATTATCAGCAATGTAGCTGCACATGATAGTGATTTCTCTAAAAACAAACATAGCATTAGTATGGTGAAGGTCTATAAATCGGTTTCTGTAGACAGGTGCTTGTAAAACCTAGGCATCCGGCCCTAGTCATGAGCATAAAGTGTTAGTCTTGAGCGGTGATATGGTAACCTAATTGAAGATTGTGAAACCAAAGCATGAATTCTCCTATCCTGAGTGATCCTGGACAAGTCATTGTATATAACTGACAGTACTGTGTTGTCTTCTGTCAGAAGGTTAGCCTTCTCCCATGCTGATGGCATGGTTTAGACCATTACATTATTTTTCTTTTTATGTAGGCCATTTGAGTGGAAGGGGCTTCTAGACAGATGAAAGCAGACCAGATATCACAGGCATCTTGCAAGCAGATTTTAAGGTCTGCTCATTTGACACAGAGCACAGTTTGCTTTTTTTTAGAATTCAAATGTTTATCTGCATGTTTATAAATAACAATTTCAAAAGCCTTTGTTTGAGCATATTTAAAGCTTTAAATCACAAAAGAGAAACCGAGATACACATTTTGTAATATCACATCGGATAGAATGCTGGTACTTTCCTTGATGATGGAGACAATGAAGCTAGACTCATTCCCATTTAACATAAGATGATTCTGTAAGAGTTTGTTAGTAAAAATGATCATGTTGGTTATGTGATTAGTGTCCTTTCCAAGTCAGTTTTGATTATTTTAGTACATTTTTCGAACTGGAAAATAAAGTGGTCAAGTCCAGAAATGTATGAGTGGGAGCAAATCCCAGTGTCACCTCCTAACCAATGTGTGATCCTCATCTCATTTAATCTCGTATTGCCTAACCTGTAAACATTACCAGTACCTGAACTTTTCAAAATTGTCATCCTTCAGAGTGTTTTCGTTCTCAGGGCATGATCGTTAAAGCAGCATCACTCATGGTTTCCCCGACTACAGTGTTGCTTCCTCTATAATAGACAAATTGCACACCAAAGCCACTTGTTTCCTTGCTCTCGAATGGCATCTCTACTGGAAAACGATAACCCTCCTCTAATCTCAGTCTGTCTGGATATGGACACCTTCCTGGTAAGTTCTAATCTTCATCCACTACATATGCTATGGTAGGTATAGCTTTCTCCTTGTTCCCAATTGCTCTACTGTATCCATGGGTTTATAGTCATAAAGTCGAATTAAATGATGTTGAAAGTCTTAAATACGAGAAAATAATGTCGAAAAAAAAAATTCGAATGCCTTTTTTACTACGTTTTTTATTCGAAATGGGGGGTTGCCTCCCAAACCCCCCCTTTTTTTTAACCTTTTTTTTTTTACATGCGGAACCCCAAAAAAAGATATAAATAAAAAAATAAAGCATTCTAATTTTTTTTTTTGACATTACGTTTTCGACTTTTTTGTAATTCGACATTATTTTTTCGACATTATGACTGCACACCGTATCCATGCGTGAACACCTTTGCATTCTATGAGGCAGCTGATCGGAGTTGTCTATCTATTCTGGATTATTATCCCCTTTTTCATACAATATGTATCCTGCATTTATACTATGGCTGGTATACCTTGTTCGTGGCTTCTATTGAGGGCAAGTGTCTTGTACCCATGCTAGAGCACCAGTACTTGGACTACTAATGTTGCCCTTGAAATGCTACTTGTTTATCATACTTATTACAGTAAGAATAAAGAGGGTAATGGGACTGAAAGGGAGGACCAATGCTTATTTTGATTGCTGTGAGGAAGCATAAAAAGCTGCGGGCGGTCATTGTGATGAGGGGGGCGGTGCAACCAGATATTTGGATTCCTTAATTCCTTCAGTTCAGTATAGGGGGACTCCAAACGTGCTTAAGATGGCCCTGTAGTGAAGCAGTGACAGTTCAAAGCAGAGGCAGGCTGCAGCCTCGTGAACTCATTTCTTCCTGACATTTTTGGTGACATGGAATGCCATGGAAGTCATGCAAGTGTTTTTAAGTTCTAAACTAACTTGCCAATGACAGAACTACTCCCGTCTGCCATCAATGTGGTAGTCCCAGCCAAGGCACACAGCTTGGCGCAATGTCTAACTTAAAAGTGGAGGTAACAGTGACTACGCAGCCTTATGCTCTATTATTTTAAGAGGATATTTTTCACGGTTCAATGTAATATTTCTGCATATTGAAGGCAGAAGACAAAAAAGACAGATTTATTTTAGCCGATTTTGTGTGGCCGCCATTTGCAGAAATAGGACACATCAGGGGGGGGGAGGATTACCCCCTCCAAGCCGTCCACGGAAGCTAACCCTCTCCTCTGCTAGCAGGACATTTTACAGCCCCTAAATCCTTTTTCCTTCCCTGTCGTCTCTCTTCCTAGCCCAATGCATTCCCTGTAATACCCACTACAGACACACAAACATTTACTCAATCCTCCAGCCCCTCTCTTCCCCACTATGCTAATAGCGCCATGGTTTAGCGCCGGTATCGTAATGAGGCCCATTGACCGAACCGCCTACTCCCAACTAAATGTCTTTGTCGAAGCCAACAATCTCCTAGACCCCGCTCAATCAGGTTTCAGAGCCTGTCACGGAACTGAAACCACCCTAACCTCAATTTGGGATGAGCTTAAAATGACAGCAGACTCCGTGGGATGCGCGGCACTAATCCTTCTTGAACTATCCGCCGCCTTTGACACAATCAATCACTCAATCCTCCTAGACCGCCTCCACTCCCTAGGAATTTGTGGAACCGCTCTTAAATGGATAGCTTCATTCCTCAAAGATCGGTACCAAATAACTATACTCTCCACCTATACCTCCCAAGCCCCACCAGTCGACACGGGAGTCCCACAAGGAGCATGCCTATCGCCTCCTGTTCAATCTCTACTTGCTCAGCCTCCCACCAATAATTCGTTCGCACAACATCCTGTGCTACAACTACGCCGACGACACTCAACTAATTCTAAAACTCCTGAACTCAAAACCCAACTGCCGACCTGACCTGGCCTCCTGCCTCCTTGACATAGAACTCTGGATGACCCAAAGCCACCTCCTGTTAAACCCCTCCAAAACAGAAATCATGGTATGTGGCAACACAGAACTTCTTCCACAACCACTACCCTGGCCATCCGCCATGGGCAACTCACTGATCCCCTCCAACTCAGTGAAACAACTTGGATGCACCCTTGACTCTGACCTAACACTCTCGCGCCAAGTCAACAACGTCTCAAAGTCCTGCCACTACCACCTTAAAACCCTTAGGCGCATCTTTCCATATCTCTCGTTTCCCAACAGACTCTTCACGTTCCAATCAATCGTTATATCGAGACTGGACTACACAAACCCCCTATACCTCGGAGTCCAGGCGTACCAACTGAATAAACTCCAAAGGACACAAAACGCGGCAGCCAAATTGCTTCTTGCGCTCGGCCCAAGAGGCCACATCTCCCCAGCCCTTAAGACGCTGCACTGGCTTCCAGTAGCCCGAAGGGTGACTTTCAAAACCTTGTGCATCTCCCATCGAGCACTGCATAAAACCGGACCTCAATATCTTCAAGACAAGCTAAAACCCTACCACCCCCCACGCACCTTAAGATCAAGCTCAGCCGGCCTCCTAGTCATACCAAATACAAACTCAATCAGGTTAGGCGGATCATCATTCTCAGCCTTGGCCCCCATGCTATGGAACTCACTCCCACCTCACATTCGCTCAAGATTTAATGTCTTTCCGCAAACTGCTGAAAACCTGGCTCTTCCCCTAAATCCAACCCGTACCAAACTAACCCAAACAGACCAACAGCAACTCAAGGACACCAATCGATCAAACAACCTGATGTGAGAAAGTGACAGCTAACAACCCCTAATATAAAATAGAAGGACAAACAGAATTAAACGAATAAAATAGATCAAAGCAGTGAAATGGTTAATAAGAGTAAATCATACGGAAACAGTAAAGAGATTGAAAACTCCTGTAATCGACAGAAAGCATGCAGAGTGGTCGAAGTGAATGGTGTGGATGAATTACTTAGAACAGATAACTATATAGTTCGAATGAATGTGGAAATCAAATTAATATGTAGATCGGATGAGTGTATGGAATGGATGAACATGTTGAGTGGATGAGTGTGTAGAACGGCTGGGTGTATAGAACGGACGAGCGTGTAGCGCGGATGAGTGTCTAAATACAGAGAAGCGAGTAGAACGCAGGAGTGCGTAAAACAGATGAATGTCCAGAACAAATGAGCGTTAACGGGATAAGTGTGTAGAACAGATGAGTATGTGGAGTAGATGAGTATGTAGAGCACATCAGTATGGATAACGGATGAATATGGAAGTGCAGAGAATGTGTAGATCGCTGGAGTAGATGAATGTACAGACATAGCGAATGTACAGAATGGATGAGTGTATAGAGCGAAGGAGTGGATAGAGCGGATGATTGGATAGAGCGGATGAGTTGATAGAGCGAATGAGTTGATAATTGTACAGAGAGAATGAGTGTACAGAACGGATGAAGATATAGAACAGATGAGTGTAGAGATGAATATATAGAACAGGATATTGCTGTTGAATGTGTGAAAAGCACGAGTGCTTAAAGCAGAAGAGCGCAGGGAGCGGATGAGCGCGGGGAGCAGATGAGTGCGTAAAGGTGATGAGTACGTAGAGGGGATGAGTGCGCAGAGGGGATGAGTGCGCAGAGGGGATGAGTGCACAGAGGGGATGAGTGCGCAGAGGGGGTGAGTGTGCAGAGGGGGTGAGTGCACAGAGGGGGTGAGTGCATAGAGGGGGTGAGTGCGTAGAGGGGATAAGTGCGTAAAACAGGTGAATGCTTAGTACATGTGAGGGCATAAAGCGGATGAATGCCGGAACGAACGAGTGCCTGGATCGAACGAGTACCCAGAGTGAACGGACATGTTGCGTAGAGCGGACGAGTACGTAGAACGAACAAGCACAGATTGCATCCAATACTGATGAGTGCTTAGAACGGATGAATACGTAGAGCTGCCGAATGCGTAGAGCATGGGGCAGACAGGAGTGCATGCGTGGGGCAGACAGGAGTGCATGCGTGAGGCAGACAGGTGTGCATGCATGGGAGCGCATAGAATTTGCGTGATGTATATAGTATGGTTTGGCATGCAGAGAACATCTGAAAGGGAATACAACCCATCATATCTCACCACCACGCTTACTCTCTCCTTACATCACCGCTCAACTAGAACACAGAGATACTATAACACCATTCGGTATAACTGTTCTCATACCAACTTCCGCCGCTCACTCCACATCACTCTAAGTAATCACTGCTGGTTACACATCCCCCAGCCAGGCGTTCTCCTCAGGCCTAACGCAGCCACATCCGGTCTGGATAAATCCTGCAAGAACGAACACATACTCCTGATCTCCCAACATTCACACCTACCGCTAGTAAGCAGCTATTACACGGATACAGCACGAGCTGCACACATACCCAGTGCTCACACGCACCTTTTGACTCTCTCTACTCTCTCTACTGATCTGAACTTCGGTTCCCAAGGGCGTTCAACCTACCAGCACCTTCAGACCATACCAATGGTATATAAGGCGCTATATAAATGCAAAAGAACAATAACAATAACAATAACTATAATCATTCCCCTTCCTCCCTCAAACAGCCACACAAACATACATGCATACATATGGACAACTTTCCTTGAGCAACAGCTACTTCCTGCTTCTGCTCTTCCGTTCCTGTCAGCCCCTGCACACACTCTTGTGCGCGCAGAGGCATGACAGTTTGATTTAGAAAGACTGCTCGGAGTGGTCTCCCAGCAGTCTTCCAAAATCAATGTTCTTTTCGTCAGAAAAAATAAATGTGAGTTTTTCCCTCCACACTTACTATGCAGCTTTGCTTTCTAAGTAGCTGCTGTGATCATCCGTCTTTTCATGGGCTCGTCCATTTAATTTCCAAAACAACAAATTAAGAAATTTCAAATCATATGTGTTCCAATTTCCCCACCAGCACATTTGAACCCCCAAAACGTTAAATTATATTGGAATAAGGATCAATGAATAGACAAGCACTGTGCTGAACTCTTCTAGGCACAATTGCTTATTTACCTTGCCCTTAAACCTGTAACAATTGCTAGTCTTTCCTTGGGCATCTGCCATTTTGTGGAAACTCCAGCCTGTGCCTTTTTTATAGGTTATTTGGGAAAAGTTTGGGAGTTGAAAATTTTATATACTCCTTTTGCATATCACTGCATTATAATATTAAGCAGGCACTGCCATGTGTAAACAACAGTTTCTTGCTTGTGCGAAGCAAGACTTTCGACTTTAGTGCACATGTCTTTGCATTGAAGGCTATTCGCTTAGTGTGTGGAGATGCTCACCTTCACATCGCTCGCTTCTGATGGATTTCCCTTTTGGCATTTGTAAGTGTGTTTTAGGCTCCCGCTTTCTTCGGAAAAGCAGTGTTAGCAGAAGGAAGTCATCATATTGGAGTCTTTTTTGACTCTCATCTCTCCTTTAAAAAACATGTTTTCCATCAGAAATCTTCATGTTTGTATTGTGTTCACTTGCCGTGGCAGATTTCTCCTTACTTATCGGAAGCTAATAGGGCTCTGATTGCAGCAGCTATAGTGAATGCAAAGTTGGACTATTGTAATAGTCTCTTGATGGGTACATCTCAAGCCAATATCAAGAAGCTTCAGGTGTCACATAACGGAGCAGTGCGTGCTGCTTGTGGACTTGACTGTCAGGAAACTGCAGTGGCTTCCAGTTGAGCAGCATATTTACCTCAAGCGTTCTGTTTTAGTGTTTAAATGTCTGGCGAGCGAAGCCCCACACTATCTTTCCTCTAGATTGGAAAGAACCCCTGTTAGCCGGACTCTCCATACTAATAATATGGTAACTTTGAATCAACTACACGTAATTTAAAAAAAGATTGGTGGGGCCATCTTTAATGCCTGGGCTCCTTTTCTGTGGAATTCGCTTCCGCCAGACATTAGAGGCTGTGCATCCATATCACACTTTAAAAAACGTCTAAAAACATTTCTTTTTGATAAGAAATCTGACTAAAATAATCATATGATCACAGGCTTCTGATAGGGGTTTCCCCTCCCCTCTTCTGCGTGTGTTAACTCACACACTTTCCTATTATGTTTTATGTCTGAATCCCGTGAGCGCCGCAAGGCCTTCGGGCGAATGGCACAATATAATTTTTTTTTAGATAGATAGATAGATAAATAGATAGATAGATATTACAAGCGTTCCAGGCCGCCTCAGAGCATGTGTGAATACTTAAGGAGTATATTCACCTTTACTACATGTATTTGCAATATGCCGTCCTTCCTGATAACACTGACTAACATGAAAGAGCATAGCTGGTTTCAAAGGCTTGTATAGTTGGCTTTGTTCCCTGATCAATTGTTTCATTATGATTCCTCGCCCTGTCTGGACACCCCTTCCATTGAAATGCATGTGTTCCTTTGGGTATAAGTGAATGGTGTGAGGAGGGAATGGTATTGCACTTGCACCAAAATCTCATGCTGTCGTTGGTTTTGTTCTTGTTATTGCTTTTTACTAATAAATTGTTCACCAATCCTCCAGGAATCGTGAGTGGTATTTCTTTCCACTCCAAGTTTGGTGTTTTAGATGTAGGATGTCCTGCTGCTTTGCGGCCAGGTCCAAGGGCTGCTGGGTGCAGTTCCTGGTGATCCCTGTGGGCATAGGAGAGACAATTTCTAGGGGCGAACTGGCCGGAGTGCCTGGAGACTCGAGGATGGCAGGCAGAGTGGATGCAGAAGAAATAGCTGACGGAAAATTGTGGGTTGGTGAACACAGATAGTTGTGTCAGTGTATTATTATGTCTTGTATTGTCTGAAACGGCTTGGGGTAAATGTGTGTCTCTGAAACGTGGAATTGAAACCTGAAGTCTGAAATCTGTTGTGATTATCCAAGGATACAGGAGGGAAAGTACCCTGTCTTTAGAACTGTTTATCTGAATAAGAAAAAGTAAAAGCGGTTGGTCACTGCAATTTAAAAGCAGCGCTTCCATGCTCACTTCTGATTTAAGACAGCATGAGACTCCTGTGTCGGTCAGGGAAGTGTAGTATTGAATAGGTATTAGGAAGAATGGGTTCTGTATGAGGGTGAAGAAAATATTTCGGATGAGAGCACCATGATTGTTTTGTCCAATCAAAACCTGTACCTCGATGCTCAAAACGCTAAATGTGCATCTTAGTTGCGGCCCTGCTTTATATTTCACACTCTACTGTATCTTAATATAAGCTGTAATATAAGCTGTAAGCCAGCAGTCATATGAATTTGACCGGGTGTTTCTGAAATTTCTCTAGTGGGGGAGGAACGGAGGCTGGGTGTTGATACCTGAACATCCAGACAGACATAGCAAAGCGGTCAGTTGAAGAGCCATACCCATGACGCCAGCCACGGGACTCAATGGTGTCCTGATGCAGACAGAGTTAGGAACAGACCTGGATCCATAATAAGTCATAACCTGTACTATCCTGTGAGAATGGGTTTAGGGTAGTATAGACAAATGCCATTTCCTTCTATCAGAAGTCCAGAACACTTAATGTTTACTTAGTTAACGCCCAAAGCATAGAAGTACCTGGATAAATGGCACGGATAAGCACAGAGTGAGTCACCTAGACACCTCTCACAGGAAAGCACATTTGAATTAGACAAAATAATGAATTTACAGAAGGCATTAAAAAAGAAAAGTGCACATGTACACCAACACCAATGGGACAGTTGTCTAGATTGGTATACCGAAGCTACTAAGAGGCAGACTGAATCCAAGACCAGGGCACTGAAAGACACTCAAGAAAAGCTCCAGGAGAAAGTAAGATCCCTGAAAATGAGTACTCTAACCTGCAGCTACCAGTTCATAAAGCTGGGTACAAACAATTATATCCTGTAATCCAAGGGGAGTCCCCCTTAAAGGAAAGTCCTGAAGATATTTTAGACATAGACAACCCTGCCATTTTAAATGTTACACCTAATTAACAACCGGCTAGCCCAGACTCTAGTCAAACTTCGAACTCATCATCAGTCTACCCCAGTAAATCTTATGGTCGGCCCTTTTATTCCTGAAATACGAACTCACATCTCTAAAAAATGTACAAAGTCTTCAGGCATGTTTGAAGTTTTCCTGAATTTGACAGCAAATACCAGTACTGATGCATTCTCGCTTAGGCAACTCCCGGGAGGAAGCAATTCCCTAGTTAAGGTACATGCCCCAAGGAGCGCTACTGATTTGTTTAGTATTGTTCAAAGATTTCCAAAAATATGAGAAAACCCATTTAAGTTACAGGAGGGACTTCAGGTCATCACAGACTGTTATCACTCCACCTTTACCTTGCTTAAAGTGTATGGCAATTGGCCAGCTGAAGAACCTGCTACTGCCAGGGATGTGAAAATATTTACTGACAGATTGTTGCAAAGTAGTATTGAAATTTGTCCTAAAAAACGGTTGGTCCAAGATAAAGGCATGTAAGCAAGTCAAGGGAGAAAATCTGATGGAATATCTTTGCTTTGAGCAACATTCTGGGATTGCTGATGCAGCACTTTTAGTGCCTCAACCAGGGGTGTCTCAGTTTGCTATGGGTTTACAACCTAAGGTATATGAAGGAATTAAGGCAGGACTGATCGGATGGGAAAGAAAGGTTTTGGTTGAGATTTTATTAGCTGCACAGCATTTCCCCGAAAAAGTTGAAAGACAAAAAGAAACTACTGAAGCAACTCATGGCTTTGCAAATAGAGTTTACAACCTCCCCAGGGGAGGGGACGGTTTTGCCCATGCACCAGGTGGGTGAGGACAGGGAAGAAGGAAAGGAGCACCCCAGTCATTTGACCCAGGATAAACAACTGAGAGGTATTACACAAATACATATAGAAAGCAATGCAACTATTGGACACTAGAAAGCAGAGTGTCCACATCGTCCTCAGTATGACGGTCGAGGTCTGACAGCCAACCGCACCAAGTGGAATGACAATGTCCTTGCCTCCACCTCCAACGCCACCGCCACTACTTCACACCGATGGGTAGGATTGCCACAGGGTCTCAGAACTTGTTGCAGCACTTATATTGATTGTACCTACTGCCCGTCTGTTGATTGTGTTGTTGTTCATCAAAAGATGTCATGTTTGGTTGACACTGGAGCATTAGGCTCCACACTAAAAGCCTCTGAGTTTTCACAAACATTGGATTCTGATGGTGTTGTAAATGCTGTAGTTAGGGGGTACTCCAATACCTCATTCTGTGTCTACTCCGCTTTTGGTCACGATAGGTCCAATTTCTGATCAACATGCATTCTTGCCGAGTCCCTGTTCTCCTGTGAATTTACATGGATTAGATTTATTGTGCAAGCTAAGCTGCTCGATTTACTGTTCCCCAATTGTATATACCGTGATATTCCCGCTCAGAGAGAGCACAAAGTGTTTGCAGTATGACAGGAAATTACCCACTCCAACCCTGGGCACTGGGTTGATAATCCCTGTTTGCGGCAGGAACTGTTGGACCAAATTCCAGTCAAATTATGTTCAACCTATGCAAATGACTCTGGTTATATGGTTAATACCGAGCCAGTCAAAATGACTCTAAATCCTGCAAAATCCCTGCCATGTGTATCTCAGTACCCTATTTCGCGACAAGCTAAAGAAGGTATCTGCCCTGTAATAGAATCCCGTCGCCAACAAGGAAATATTGTACCAATTTGCAGCCCCTGTAATACTCCTTTTTGCCCGCTAAGAAACCAGGTCAAGAGGGTTATTGGTTAATTCAGGATTTTCACACAGTCAATGCCGCAGTTTTCCCAGCTTTTATGGCTGTCCCCAATCCAGCTACAATTTTGTCATGTATTCCCTACTCAGCCCTACTGTTATAGATTTGTGTTCAGCATTTTTCTCTATACCCAGACATCCTGACAATCAGTACCTCTTGGCGTTTACGCATACATCCACTCTATAAACATTCATTAGGTGTTCAATGGGATATGTAGAAAGCCCTACCCTGTTTTCTCAAATTTTAAAGAAAGACTTTGATTCGGTTCAGTTTCCAGGAGGGTCAACACTGGTGAAGTAGGTAGATGATCTGCTCCTAGCCTCCCCTCCATGGAAGCGTGTGAGGAAAAATCACCTAATCTGTTGAAAGTGCCTGCTGAAAAGGGTTACAAGGCATCTAAAGACAAATTACAGTTGTGCCTGCCTCGTGTGCGATACCTGGGCCATGGGATTTCTGCTGGGGAAAGACATTTGTCCCAGGATCGGATTGCAGTGATCCAGAAAGTCCCTAAGCCTCAGACCAAGAAGCAGATGAGTGATTTCCTCAGGATGGTAAGTTACTCTAGGCAATGTGTCCCAGGGGTATGTATCCATATGCATAATTCGAATTCGGAGCCCCTGCCGTGGTCCCAGGAAGCAGATGATGCCTTTGTCACCATTAAGCAAGCACTCGCAATGGCTCTGGCTTTCGGTCTGCCAGATTTCAGTAACCCCTTTGTGCTGTTATGCGATGAGCACAATGGGTTTGCTAAAGGAATGTTCACTCAGTTGCACGGTGATAAGCACCAGCCTTCATATCACAAGTGTAGCTTTAGATCCAGTAGCTGCTGGACTCCCATCTTGTCTGCGAGCTGTTGCTGCTGCTTACCTGTCGATAGAAAATACAGAGTCCCTGGCACAAGGGCATCCTGTCACAATTGCAGTTCCCCATGATATATCATTATTATTGCTTAAAGGGAAGTCACAGTATGTGTCAAATTCCTGTCTCACCCGATATGAAAAGATGCTTATTTCCACTGCTAATGTAACATTGCATTGATGCTCAGCTCTGAATCCTGCCTCTTTGTTACCAACTCCTGAAGATGGGGAGCTGCATGACTGTCAGGTTGTCGTAGAGGCACTGGTCACCCCGTGTTGATTTGTCTGATGTGCCTTTGTTGACTCCTGACCCGATTATTTATTTTGACAGATCTTGTATCTCTGTACCAGAAACTGGGGAATTGGTTTCTGGGTATTCTTGATGTGCCCCCGATGCTGTTTTAGAAGCATATTGATAACCTATGGCAAAATCAGCTCAAGTCACTGAAATTGTGGCTCACCCCTGTGTGTACTCTGGCCCAAGATAGATTGGCTACGATCTATACTGACTCCAGGTATGGCCACGCAGTGGCCTACGACTTCACAATTCTCTGGAAGCAACAATAACATCTAACTTCCACGGGCACCTCAATAGTAAATGGAAAATATGTATCCGCTTTATTGAATGCATTGTTACTTCCTGCAGCTGTGGCCATAGTGAAATGCAAGGGGCATGGTCCCTCGCAGTCATTTACAGCCCAATGAAATTCTTTAGTCAATGGTGTAGCTCACTCAGCTGCCTTAAAGGAGCCCCAGGCTCCTAATTTATTTCTTGTTTGTGTTGCAGTTCCACAGTCTCCTATCCCCAACCCTCTCCAGTCTGGCAATTCTCCAAGATCCAGCACCAGAAACTGAAAAGGTGACCTGGACTCCACGTTAGTGTAAACTGGGAGTAGACTCATTCCTTAGACGTCTTCCTGGTGGCACCACAGGTACTTCTCCCCTACCTGGTCCATGAAGCTCACGGCTTGGCTCATTCAGATAAAAATGCTATGACTTCTTTGTTGCATCGAGATTAGATGGTTCCTGCTCAGCGTTTGTGAAAACTGTGTCATATGTCTAACATACACTGGGCCTCATTACGTGTTTGCCAGTATCCTGCTGGTAAATCCGATGAGATACCAGCAAACGCTAAAACCATTACCAGCACTTGGAATGCCCTAATTACCAGCATTTTCCAAGTGCTGGCAAAGGTAGTATTTCCCCATTACATGGAGTCCCATAGTACTCCATGGGTAATACCGGTGCCGGTAATATTGGCGTATTCTGGTGGTGGGGTATCAGAGTTACCGGCAGCTCAGAGCTACAAGTAAATCCAGCTACCCCACCAAGAAACATGTAGTATGGCAGTCCAGAAACACGCTGGTAAACAAAATTACGGGCAAGTTAATTCCAGACTGCCATACTTATAATGAGGCCCAATGTTAGGAGAGCGGTCCCCACGAAGCTGTCTTCACGACCAGTACCCAAAGGTCAATTTTTACACGAGCAGACAGACTTCATACAGCTCACTACCTGCATGACCTTCATTTACTGTTCGGTCCCTGTGGATGTATTTTCTGAGTGGGTGGAGGCATATCCCTGTAGAAAAGCAGATGCTGACATAGGGGCCAAGACGCTGCTAGCAGATTTGCCTCGGTTCGGATTGCTCCTCAGTATAGGCAGTGACCGAGGTATCCATTTTACTGGTCAGGTTATTAGAGAAGTGTGCAAAGCCTTAGGAATAATTCAACAGTTTCATTTCACTCATCACCTGTGCTCTAGCGTGCATGTAGAATGCCAGAATGGGGACCTTGAGTTCAGACTGTTCAAAGTGCGTAAAGTGTGATGAATCCTGAGATGTCGTGACTTCTCCCTGAAGGGAGCCCCATCCCATGAGGCCAGAGTGGTGAGGCTGCTACCCGATAGTCTCCCTGGGGGTTATACTCAGAGGAGGATCTCATTGGAAGAGACCTCCCCTCTGGGAACAAAGGAGAACATATCAGGAGAATGCGGTATACCCATCCTGCAACCATGCCTTATACACCCCTACAGTCCTTCAACACCTCTTCCAACACAGACTCCGAGAGAGAGAATAAACCCATGTACTTCTGTAACATCTGTGTGGTTAACCTAGCCAAAATTACTGGGATGAAGAACATCATTGAGAGCCCTGAGGGTTTGTCTGACCCATGTACTGGGATGAGTTGGCCCATGGGAGGAATAAAGAGTGACATAACAGCCACTCCTGCAGGTGTGTCACGACCCTCGCCCAAAACCCCCTATGGCAAACCCATTGGCCAGGTGGAGTCAGGACTCGGGCCTCTAAAGCCTGGCATCCTCTTCAAAAGCCCTCATGGGGCCAGTCCTGGCGCCTATGGCGCCAGTTCTCATACACCATGAACAACAATGTGCTTGGGAACTACTTTATTGTATTGTCAGCCAACATGGAGGCATCCACATAGCTTGGTTTCCTAAGAACCAAGCTATGCGGTCTAGTGTTTTGGGTGTGGCAGGCCTGGAACTACTTTCCCTGGTACTACTTTACCTGGGCTATATAAACCACACCCTGACTGCAGAACATGCTTCGTGTTACTTTGCAGCTTGCAACGTGACGCTCACCATGTCCAGCTATTCCCTCGAACCTCAGAGAAGCAGAACCTGCAAGGAGATAAAATGAACATCATTAGCAGCAGCATCTTACCTGCAGTCTTCATCTTTAAACACTCGCAGCTACTGAGAAGAGCTTCCTCGAATCTGCACGCCTCCCGGACAGAACGACCTGAAAGAGGAAGTTAGAGGCAACATTAAAGAAAGCTGTAGACACATTTACAAATTACAAACTGCTCAAAAGGCTTACCTGGCTGGTCGCCTCTCGGCTGGCACCACTCCGGACATTCCACTCGCGCTGAAGAACACTGCGACCTACAAGGAAGGAAAACACAGGTTAGCAAAGGCAAGTCTTCGCAGCGCTGCGCATAGCACTTACTTACCACATCATGCGCCATCATTTACCAGCGGGGCCCAACCAAGCCAGTTCGCTGCGCTGAATCGCTGCATACTTAAGGGAGAAAAAAGAGACATTTTAAACAAACAAAGGCATGCAGGATAGCAACAAAACTAAAGAACAGCAATAAGACCTACCTGAACAATATCAAACAGGCCAGCGTCAGTGAAGTAACTGGACCGCACTCGCCCATGAAAGACAACGCGCCGCTGCAAAGAAGGCAGGACGGAGAGCATGCCTAATTCTACCACAAGGTGAGGAAAGGGCGCCATAGGGACTGAAAGCATACGGGGGTGGAGGGAGGATACTTACCCCAGTCAGTCAGTCTTGAACACAGTCCTCCTGTATTTTCAGGCAGAACCTTCCCCGCAGACCACATCAGGGCAAAGCTTAGAAGCATACCAGCGAGTAACCCGGCTGGGTGGCGTCCCTGTGGATACCAGGTGAGCGTAACAGAACACGAAGCCTACCATAACAAAATCAACCTGGGCGCCATGTAGACATCAGAAATGGACCAATTAGACCAATTACTAGGAGAGCTTCGTGCTGAGGTTCATTCTGCCCGACAAGAGACTAATGCCCTCCGGAGAGACCTAATAGTGACCAAAGAACGCACTGAATACTTGCAATCACAGGCAGGACAGACACCTCTACCTGGAAGCAATCCAACAATGCAAAACCCCGCCATACCATCCACTACCTCCACTCTGGTACAGGTCACGTTACCTGGAACAGTTCCCTTGGCACCACCAGAAAGGTTCTCAGGCGACCCAGAGAAGTATGCGCCATTCATCAATCAGTGTCGCCTTCATTTTCTTTGTAGGCCTGGAGCATTTCCAAATGACCAAACGAGCTCGGGTAGCTTTTGTCTTATCATACCTGAGTGGTAGCGCAGCAGATTGGTCGGTGCCATTGGTAACCCATGACGATCCTCTATTACATGACTTTGGGGGGTTCCAGAGACAAATGGAAAAACTTTTTGCTCGCCATACCCAGGAACAAGCAGTAGACAATGAACTCTTGTCCCTCCGACAGGGGAATCAGGACTTGTTAACGTACATTGCTACCTTCAACAGACTGGTTGCCGAAGCTAGGTGGCCAGAAAACAAAAGAACCACATTATTCCATCGAGGCTTATGAGGCGAATTAAAGGACGTCTTAGCTCAGGTGGTTGATCCACCCAGAGACTGTGCAGAATTCATAAATCTGGTCATGCAGCTAGACCACCGGTGGCAGGACCGAAAGGCAGACCGGTCTAAGACGGACCCTCGGACCGTCTATGTTCGACAAAGGGGAAAACACACCCTGTGTACCTGAAAATGCTGTAGAACCCATGCAGATTGGAGGGATACGGCCTCCATTAACAAAACAAGAGCGGGACAAAAGAGGACAACAACAGCTTTGTTTTTATTGTGGGAAACCAGGACATTTCGGAATCGGGAATCAGGAAACTACCAAGCTCAACAAACGTAGAGGTCAGTTTGTCGAGTGAGAAGAAAGAGTTGCTGACCTCGCACTTTGCAATACCAGTGATCTTAATGTCATGATGCCTACCCCCGGGGACCCAGACCAAGTCCAGCAACCCCGGAAGCAGGCATAAAGTTACCCCAAGCAAGCCCAACAACCCCCGCTAGGGGCTATTTGGGTGCAGTCCTGGTGCCTATGGCGCCAGGCTTATAGATTAAAACTTACCTGATGCAGACCATGCTGTGAACCTACCTGATGCAGACTATGCTGCAAGAGCTCCAAGCCAAACGAGGCTTGGAAGGGACTATTTTACCTAGGGACTATTTTTAACTCGGGTGGGGCTGGGGAGGAATACTTACCTGGGACTACTTTGGGGCTATTTAAACCACGCCGGCTTCGCGTTATTCTGCATCCAGCAGCGTAACGCTCACCGTGCCTGCAAGTCTGCATCCAGTCTTCTGCCACGCCCGCCTCGAGTTTGGAGCTCCTAGAAAAACGGAGAAAGAAGGAGAAAAAGTTAGAACAAGAGCAATAGCTGTGATCCTTACCTGAATTCCCGATCCATCGCGCCTTCGAGCTGGAAGAAAGAAGTTATTTTATGCGCGTTGCCTTGCCTGCTGCAGCGCCACGCTGAACTCACCGGCCTTCGCAGCATCTTCACATTTCACCGCATCCTCCTGCATGTTCCCGCCGCACTCCGGCACCTAAGGAGAAGACAAGAACAGCAAGGTGAGCCAAGGGAATACACAGAGGAATACCCCCCATAGACTTACCTGATTTTACCACCGGGATACTATTCTTCTTCATGGGCCGGCACAGCTTCCACTGCATCCTAGCCGAACCCCGGCCCCTAAGGGGAAACAAAAGGACATACTTTCTCTCAGCGCCTGAATAAGGGAGAAAGCAACAGGTTACATATGGACATTATTTTATCGAACTGTGTTGGATAATAACGGAAGTCTGGGTTTGCTCTCACACTGCGCACACAAAATCAAAATAGAAGCATAATTTGCTGATTATATTGAGTGATTTTAACCAACAACGTTGCAGCCTGATACGTGTTTCGAGCTTCATGCTCTTCTACTGAGGATGTTTACAAAGTGTAGGTGAAAATAAATATTGCACATTTACAAAAACAATAGTAAAAATCAAACACAAACACCCAGAGCCAAAACACATGGAGCAAATAGGGTGTGCCAACCACAAGTAAAATAAAATGAGAGGCCGAAACAACCACAATGCCGTAGTAATTGAATAGAAAGTTAACAGATAGTACATTTGGATTAAACATGAGGTAAAAAACATATTACCAATGAAGTGCGGCATTGTTTGTCAAAGGATATCAATTTGATGAAGAGAAATGAGAAAATAAATAAAGAACATTAATTGGGGAAAAAGGGTTGCAATGGTGATCAGCCAAAAAGCACATGGGTAAAACCCAAATTAAATAGGGGCACCTTAATCTTGGTCAATCTGCAAATCTCGTGCTAATGGAAATAATTACGCAGTGAATTAAATTGAATTAAAGATGAGTCAAAGGATAACGAAATTTAAAAGTCAATAAAAATGGGCTTACCAGGTATTGAACCTTTAATAGATTTAAATAGTATTACGTGGGCTCCCTATAAGGCAAGAAGAATATATGAAAAGGTATTTTATTTTGAATAAAAAGTTGAACTAATTTTAACAAAAGCCAAATTGGCAGACATAACGAGCAAAAGTAACACATAATTAAATCTGAGAAAATATATAATGGCAACTGTGTTGGATAATACAAATCCTTACCAGAACATTACCGGTTGCCACAAGGAACTCTTCAGTAGAGTCAAGCTGCAACCTGCAAGGAATCGGACAAGAGTGAAAGTCAGGCATTTGAACTCTTACGAACTACATACTTACGGCGTCTTGCCGGGAATATCGGAGTCAAAATTGCCCTGGAACTCACCAATTCCTTCGAGCCAGTGAAGCAACTGGTTATCTACGCGCTCCTGCGCTCAATGCAGGTTGGAGAGCTCATCTTTTCAGATCATCAGGTGAGACTAGAAGAGGGGACATTCAAGGTGATCAGTGGGGAGAACAGCGGGGTGGGGGGATTTACGCTCAACTCCACGGGTGGTTAATTCCCTTTCTCCATTTGCAGAAGAATATTCCTACAGGCCAAGCAAACGAAGCTAGGTGGGCCAGTCCAGTCCGTCATCTCGGCCCTATGCGTCACATTGGTGGAGACCGCAGCAGTCCAGTCAAGATCGACGCCTCTGTGGGAGCCAGGTGAGCGTAACAGAATGCGAAGCCTACCTACAAATTCCCACCGGGGCGTTATGGATACCTCAGAGACTGACCAATTGGCCCAATTGCTAGGGGAACTTAGGGCCAAAGTGCATTCCGCCCATCAAGAAACCAATGCCCTTAGGAGGGAACTGACTTTGTCAAAGTAGCGAACTGATGACCTTGCTAGGCAACTATTGCAAAGCCAGGCTGGACAAGCACCCCTACCGGGTTCCGGGGGAAATCCAGCTCCTGTGTTATCGAGTAACCCAGTGCAAATAAACCTACCTGGAAATATTCCATTAGCTCCACCCGAACGCTTTGCTGGAGATCCCAAAAGGTTCGTCGTGTTTATGAACCAATGCGCTTGCACTTTTTATGCAGACCTGGAGCCTTCCCAAACGATCAAGCCAAGGTAGCCTTTGTATTGTCATATCTCAGCGGCAGTGCAGCTGATTGGTCAATTCCACTAGTTACTCAGGATGACCCAATTCTTCAGGATTTTCAGGGCTTTCAAACGAGCATGGGAAGACTATTTGCCCGGCACTCCCAAGAACAGGCCCTGGATAACAAACTTTTGTCCCTACGACAGGGTAACCAGGACCTTCTATCTTACATCGCAACCTTTAATAGGTTGATAGTGGAAACTGGATGGCCTGAGGTAAAACGAATCATGTTATTTCATCAAGGGCTTCGAGGAGAACTCAAGGATGTCTTGGCTCAAGTCGTGAACCCACCTCAAGACTGTGCTGAAATATAGACTTAGTGGTCCAGTTAGATCACAGACTTCAGAACAGAAAGGCTGATCGAGCCAAGTTTGAGAACAGGGTGTTGGTCAAAACCCACGCTAACCCCAAAGGAGCAGAGGCTTCAGAACCCATGCAAATCGGAGGGGTTAAAGGATCCTTAACCCAGAAGGAAAGAGAAAGAAGATGGCAAATGCAATTGTGTCTATATTGTGGAACTTCTGGGAATTTTCTACGGGATTGCCCTGTAAAACCACCAAGAAGGTGGTAGGAGCTGCTGATAAAAGCCATATGGAGTCAGACTCGGGAAACAACCACGTCCGACAAGCGTGGAGGTCCGCTTCCCGAGCTTGAAGAAAGATACTCAGACCTTGCATTTCATCATACCAATGGTCCTCGTAGATCCAGGGCAGCCATCGCGTATGCACGCAGTAAGGGCATACATTGATAGCTGGACCATAGGAAACTATGTGGGCTACGAATTGGCTTCCAGGATGAATCTGCCTCTCTGCCGAAAAACCACCTCAGATGTCATCACCACAGTTGATGGAACTGAAATTGCCTCTGGGCCTGTAACTCATTCCACCGCAGAGATGACATTATTTGGTCCGGATGGGCATCGAGAGGCTATTGTGTTTGATCTAATCAAGGCCCCACAGTTCCAAATAATACTGGGGATACCTTGGTTGGAAACACATAATCCTTGTATTGATTGGCGAGAGAAGAGAATAACCTTCCCGGATTGTGCGCAAACCTGTTACCCAAAAAGAAATCTGAGCGCAGGCCTGGCCACAGTAACCACAGCAGTCATGAAACTATCTCCTGAATACTAAGAATTCCAGGATGTCTTCCAAAAGAACAGGCAAACACCTTACCTCCTCACAGATCGTACAATTGCCAAATCGATCTCATACCCGGTGCACAACCCCCTCGTAGCAGGATCTAGGCCCTTACGGAACCTGAGAACCTTCACCTACGACAATACTTAGACAGGTACCTTGCCAATGTCTTTATTCGCCCATCTAAGTCCTCTGCATCTTCAGCTTTGTTCTTCGTGCCCAAAAAGGAAGGTGATCTCAGAACATGCATAGACTACCGCGCATTGAACCAGATAACTGTTAAGAACTGATACCCATTGCCTTTGATCCCTGAACTACTAGACCAAGTGAAGGACGCTTGCATATACACTAAATTAGATCTCCGGGGGGCATACCATCTGGTACGTGTAAAAGAGGGCGACGAATGGAAGACTGCTTTCCGCACTAAATATGGGTTATTTGAATACCAGGTGATGCCTTTCGGGTTGTGCAATGCACCTGCAGCCTTCCAATACTTCATGAACGATGTCCTTTGTGAACTCATTGACGTTTGTGTTGTTGTATATATCGATGATATTCTAGTATACTCCTCTTCAGAATCTGACCATGTGAAGCACGTTCAAGCAGTCCTTGAGAAATTGCGCCAGCACAAAGTATATGCAAAACTGGAAAAATGCGTTTTTCATGCCACAGCAGTTGAATTCCTTGGGTTTATCCTGACCCCAAAGGGAGTCCGAATGGACTCACGAAAGGTGGACGCAATCCTTAAGTGGCCATCACCAGGTTCAGTTAAAGGAGTACAAAGTATGCTCGGCTTTGCCAATTTCTACCGCAGATTCATGCCGGATTTTTCACATGTTGTACATCCCATCACAACACTCTTGCGAAACAATAAACGCTTTATGTGGACTGAAGAAGCTGAAAATGCCTTCCAAGAGCTGAAAGCGAAATTCACGTCTGCACCTGTATTAAAGCACCCGCGCCCTGAACTTCCATACATAGTGGAAACTGATGCATCCAGTCTAGCCATGGGAGCTGTCCTGTCTCAAAGGGACCCTGAAACTGGCCAGCTTTACCCAGTAACGTTTTGGTCCAGAAAGTTCTCGGCACCTGAGTTAAACTATGCGGTTACCGATAAGGAGTTATTAGCCATTAAATCCGCCTTCAAGACTTGGCGGCACTATCTTCTCGGTGCCAGGCATACCATTACTGTGATCACAGATCACCGGAACTTACAGTATTTTAAGACAGCCAAGGCCCAATCATCACGTCAAATCCGATGGGCATTGTTCTTTGCCGAGTTCGATTTCGTGATAACCTATCGACCAGGTTGTAAGAATGGTAAAGCAGACGCCTTATCCCGAATAGGGATGGAAGAGGCAGAAGTGAACCCTGAACCAGTACCTATAATTCCCGAACAAAGGATTCTTGTCATGACTGCTCTACAGACTTTAGAGGACTTTCAGGTAAAGATCGAGCAACTCTTTGATTCTACAGCCTTGCAGGACTGGGTAAAGAAAGGCCCGGACTACTCTGTCACCAATGATGTGCCTTATTACCAAGGATGGCTATTTCTGCCACACAAGGAACTACAAGAGCTAGTCATTTCCCGTTATCATGATACCCTAATGGAGGGGCACCCAGGTATTGCAAAAACTGAAGCTAAAATTAAAAGACAATTCTGGTGGCCCACCTGGCGAAAGGATATTAAATCATTTGTGATGTCTTGTGGCATTTGCACCCAAAACAAAAGTCAAAAGAAAAAACCAGCTGGACTCTTACAACCTTTAGACATTCCGCCTACACCATGGCACACCTTATCATTAGACTTTATTACTGATCTACCCCCATCCAATGGATTTAACACCATTCTAGTTATTGTGGATTTTTTTCCAAGATGGCCCACTTTATTCCTTTAAAGGGATTACCTTGTGCTTCAATCCTGGCCAAGGAGTTCCTCGAAAACATTGTTCGCATACACGGATTTCCGTCCGTATTGGTCTCTGACCGAGGCAGTCAATTCATTTCACATTTTTGGAAAAAATGCTGTCAATTGGCGTAAATCGATGTGAGGTTATCGACCAGTCACCACCCCCAGACCGATGGTCAAACGGAGAGGACCAACCAGACTCTTGGACAATACCTGCGTTGTATGTTACATCAGATGGAGAGTAATTGGATAGACATTCTTTGGATCGCCGAATATGCATACAATAATTAAGTACACTCTGGAACTGGACAAAGCCCCTTTTATACCTTATATGGGCACCATCCTCGAACCTCAGACCTTGACTCACCCCAAGACTTAGAAATGCTCGCAATGGACCATCTGCACGCTACGATTACACAAGCCTTTAAGGAAGCAACTACACATTTAAAACAGGCGAAAGAAAAATACAAGAAAGATGCTGATCGGCATAGAAGTGATTCTCCACAATACCAAATAGGGGACCAAGTATGGTTAGCCACAAAACATATACCTCTAAAGGGAACACAGACCTTTAACCCCAGATATTTGGGACCTTACTCTATTAAGGCCATTATCAACCCGGTGGCTGTCAAGTTGGACTTACCCGCTAATATGCAAATTCATCCCGTCTTTCATGTGTCACTTTTGAAGCCAGTACAACCAAGGACAAGACTAACCAAGCCACCAGACCCTATCCTTGTAGACGGAGAACCCAAATTTGAAGTTAAGAACATCCTGGACTCCGATTGGTGAAAAAATACCACCGAAATTTCCCAGACAAACCAAAACCACAGGGAAGAACAACTTTAGGAGGGGCCTTGGGGTGAGTGCTGTCATGATGCCTACCCCCGGGGACCCAGACCAAGTCCAGCAACCCCGGAAGCAGTCATCAAGTTACCCAAGCAAGCCCAACAACCCCCGCTAGGGGCTATTTGGGTGCAGTCCTGGCGCCTATGGCGCCAGGCTCATATGGAGAGTCAGTCCTGGCACCATAGGCGCCAGGCTCATAGATTAAAAGTTACCTGATGCAGACCATGCTGCAAACCTACCTGATGCAGACCATGCTGCAAGAGCTCTAAGCCAAATGAGGCTTGGATGGGACTATTTTACCTAGGGACTATTTTTTACTCGGGTGGGGCTGGGGAGGAATACTTACCTGGGACTACTTTGGAGGCTATTTAAACCACGCCTGAAGAGCAGCACACGCTTCACGTTATTCTGCATCCAGCAGCTCAACGCTCACCGTGCCTGCAAATCTGCATCCAGTCTTCTGCCACGCCCGCCTCGAGTTTGGAGCTCCTAGAAAAAGGGAGAAAGAAGGAGAAAAGGTTAGAACAAAGAGCAATACCTTTGATCCTTACCTGAATTCACGATCCATCGCGCCTTCGAGCTGGAAGAAAGAAGTTATTTTATGCGCGTCGCCTCGCCTGCTGCAGCGCCACGCTGAACTCACCGGCCTTCGCAGCATCTTCACATTTCACCGCATCCTCCTGCATGTTCCTGCCGCACTACGGCACCTAAGGAGAAGACAAGAACAGCAAAGTGAGCCAAGTGAATACACAGAGGCAATATAGTTACCCCCCATAGACTTACCTGATTTTACCACCGGGGGTATTATTCTTCTTCACAGGTCAGCGCAGCTTCCACTGCATCCTAGCCGAACCCTGGCCCCTAAGAGGAAACAAAAGGACATACTTTCTTTCAGCGCCTGAATAAGGGAGAAAGCAACAGGTTACATATGGACATTATTTTATCGAACTGTGTTGGATAATACAAATCCTTACCAGAACATTACCGGTTGCCACGAGGAACTCTTCAGTAGGGTCAAGCTGCAACCTGCAAGGAATCGGACAAGAGTGAAAGTCAGGCATTTGAACTCTTACGAACTACATACTTACGGCGTCTTGCCGGGAATATCGGAGTCAAACTCACCAATTCCTTCGAGCCAGTGAAGCAACTGGTTATCTACGTGCCCCTGTGCTCAATGCAGGATGGAGAGCTCATCTTTTCAAATCATCAGGTGAGACTATAAGAGGGGACATCCAAGGTGATCAGTGGGGAGAACAGCGGGGTGGGGGAATTTACGCTCAACTCCACGGGTGGGGGAATTTACGCTCAATTCCCTTTCTCCATTTGCAGAAGAATATTCCTACGGGCCAAGCAAACGAAGCTAGGTGGGCCAGTTTAGTCCGCCATCTCGGCCCTTCGCGTCACATTGGTGGAGACCACAGCAGTCCAGTCAAGATCGACGCCTCTGTGGGAGCCAGGTGAGCGTAACACTTAATTAACCACCAAGAGTCGTCAAGAATGCATGCCGTTGAAGCATACATCGATAGCGGAGCAGTTGGAAATTATATTGATCGAGAACTGGCAGCAGAGATGGGGTTCCTTTGTGTTCTAAGCCAACTATGGACAAGGTAACCACCATGGATGGGACAGAAATCGCTTCCGGACCAGTAACCCAGTGCACAGCCAGGGTAACCTTGCTGAGCCAGGACGGACATCGGGAGTCTATTTCATTCGATCTCATCCAGGCACCTCAGTTCAGACTAATACTTGGGATGCCATGGTTGGTTTCTCACAACCCTTTGATAGACTGGCGGGCATGAAAATTAACCTTCCCCGGTGACTGCTCCCCTGCCTGCTATTACCAAGAGGAGAAACCCGACGTCTGTATCCCCATGACTCCCGGAGTGACAGTATCAACTCTGGGAGCAACTAATACCTTGCCAAGTGAATACCATGATTTCCAGGATGTTTTCCAAAAGGACCAAGCCAATACATTGCCGGCGCACAGGCCCTATGACTGTCAGATCGACCTTGTTCCTGGTGCACAAATCCCTTGCGGCAGGATCTAAGCTCTCACAGAACCAGAAAACCTTCATTTGAAATCCTATTTAGACCAGTACCTTGCAAACAGATTTATCTGTCCTTCGAAGTCCCCCGCAGCCAGCCCTTTGTTCTTCGTACCGAAAAAGGAAGGAGACTTGAGAACCCCTGTATTGACTACCGCGCATTGAATCAGATCACTGTGAAGAACCGCTACCCCTTGCCACTTATCCCTGAGATGCTAGACCTGAGATGCTAGACCAAGTTAAAGACGCCCAGATTTGCAGATTTGTACCAAAATGGACCTTCGAGGAGCGTACCACCTGGTCCGAGTCAGAAAAGGAGATGAATGTAAAACTGCCTTCCGTACAAGTACGGCTTGTTTGAATATCAAGTCATGCCCTTCGGGCTATGCAATGCTCCTGCGGCATTCCAATATTTCATGAATGATGTCTTAAGGGAGTTAATTGATGTGTGCGCCTTAGTGTACATAGACAACATCTTAGTATACTCAGCCTCGGAACAAGATAATGTCAGGCACGTTCGTTCAGTCCTCACCAAACTCGGTCAACATCGCTTGTTTGCAAAGCTTGAAAAATGCTTTTTTCACGTCACCGAAGTAGAATTTCTTGGCTTTATCCTTACTCCTGGAGGCATCAGAATGGACGTGCACAAGGTAGATGCCATTCTGAAATGGCCTTCACCGACGTCTCTGAAAGGGGTACAAAGCATGCTCGGCTTTGCAAACTTCTACCGCTGGTTCATCCCAGACTTCTCTCAGGTTGTGCACCCAATCACAGTACTATTATGAAAAAAACAATAAAAAGTTTGCTTGGACCGAAGAAGCAGAAGAAGCCTTTCAGGAACTTAAACAAAGTTTTACCTCCGCTCCAATCCTGCGACATCCTCGTCCAGACCTCCCTTATGTCATTGAAACTGATGCGTCCAGTCTCGCAATGGGGGCTGTCCTTTCACAGAGAGACCCGAAAACCGGCCAGCTACATCCTGTGACCTTCTGGTCAAAAAAGTTCACACCTCCAGAGATGAATTATGCCATCGTGGACAAGGAACTCCTGGCTATCAAATCCGCCTTTAAAGCCTGGAGGCACTACCTTTTGGGGCCAGACACACCATTACAGTCATCACAGACCACCGAAACCTGCAATATCTCAAAACAGCCAAGGCCCAGTCCTCGCGCCAATTTACGGTGGGCCCTTTTCTTCGCCGAATATGATTATGTAATCACATTTCGACCAGGAGTCAGAAACGGAAAGGCGGATGCCTTATCTTGCATGGGCATAGATGAAATAGTATATACAACTCCAGACCCAGTACCTATTATACCTGAAGACAAACTCTTGGTATCACGACAGCCTTAACAACAAGCAGAACTACGAAAAGAAATCCAACGGACAATGAATCCTGATGCCTACCTCGCATGGCAAACTCAAGGAGAACAATATACCATCAAGGACCACCTACCCTTTTTTAGGGATCGCCTATATGTAACCAAGAAGGAATTACAACAGCATATTATTTGAAACTATCACGATTCACTGATCGAAGGGCATCCTGGAATCACCAAAACCCTAGCTAAGGTGAAAGAGACCTTTTGGTGGCCTACCTGGAATAAGGACATTATTCAGTATATTCAGTCCTGCAGAGTCTGCGCACAAAATAAATTACAGAAACAAAAACCATCTGGTCTCCTACAACCATTGGACATTCCTCCAGTTCCATGGCGCACTCTTTCCCTTGACTTCATCACTGATCTACCTCCAAGCCAAGGGTTCAACACCATCCTTGTAGTTGTGGACTTATTCTCAAAGATGGCCCATTTTATTCCTCTCAAAGGCCACCCAGAAGCAGCGACTTTAGCAAAAGTGTTCCTGGAGGGCGTGGTTAAGCTAAATGGCTTCCCTTCGGTTCTGGTCTCTGATCGAGGCAGCCAGTTTGTTTGAAACTTCTGGAAGAAATGCTGTGCAATGGCGCAGATCGACGTTCGGCTATCTACCAGTCACCATCCCCAAACGGACGGCCAAACCGAGAGAACCAATTAGACACTCGAGCAATATTTACGGTGTATGCTGCACCGCGAACAAAGGAATTGGAAAGACCTACTATGGATAGCCGAATATGTATATGACAATTCTTTGCCTTCAAGCACGGCACAAATGCCCTTCTATACCCTTCATGGCAGGCATCCACGTACCTCTGAACTAGACCTTCCAGCCAGCTTGGAAATGCCAGCGGTAAAGACTCTATACACAACCATTACTCAGGCTTTCAAAAGGGCAAAGGAACACCGTATTTCATGCCAAAGAAAAACAAAAGAGATTCGCTGGCCTACACCGGAAAAAGGCCCCTGATTATCAAGTAGGAGACAAAGTTTGATTAGCTGCTAAATTCGCACCCATCAAGGGAACCCGGACCTTTCATCCCAGATTCTTAGGACCCTATACCATTAAGGCAATTATCAACCCATCAGCCGTGAAACTGGATTTACCACCTAATCTAAACATCCACCCGGTATTTCATGTGTCCCTCCTGAAACCAATGCAACCCGGCACATGGATTGGGACACCAGCTAAGCCCATACTTGTTGACGGAGAACCAGAATTCGAAGTCAAAGATATCTTGGATTCTAAATACTCCAAGCTATATTATCTCGTCGATTGGAAAGGATTTGGACCACAAGATAGATCCTGGGAGCCCAGTGAGAATATCCACGCACCACGTCTAATCCGGAAATCCCATCGTAACTTCCCAACCAAACCTGGGCCAGACAGAAGGAACACCATGGGAGGGGCCTTAGGGAGGAGTGCTGTCCCGACCCTTGCCCAAAACCCCCTCTGGCAAACCCATTGGCCAGGTGGAGTCAGGACTCAGGCCTCTAGAGCCAGGCATCCTCTTCAAAAGCCCTCATGGGGCCAGTCCTGGCGCCTATGGCGCCAGGCTCATACACCATGAACAACAATGTGCTTGGGAACTACTTTATTGTATTGTCAGCCAACATGCAGACATCCACATAGTTTCGTTCTCTAAGAACCAAGCTATGCGGTCTAGTGTTTTGGGTGTGGCAGGCCTGGAACTACTTTCCCTGGTACTACTTTACCTTGGCTATATAAACCACACCCTGACTGCAGAACATGCTTCATGTTACTTTGCAGCTTGCAACGTGACGCTCACCGTGTCCAGCTAGTCCCTCGAACTTCGGAGAAGCAGAACCTGCAAGCAGATAAAAGGAACATCATTAGCAGCAGCATCTTACACGCAGTCTTCATCTTTAAACACTTGCAGCTACTGAGAACAGCTTCCTCGAATCTGCACGCCTCCCGGACAGAACGACCTGAAAGAGGAAGATAGAGGCAATATTAAAGAAAGCTGTAGAGACATTTACAAATTACAAACTGCTCAAAAGGCTTACCTGGCTGGTCGCCTCTCAGCTGGCATGCAGGATAGCAACAATACTAAAGAACAGCAATAAGACCTACCTGAACAATATCAAACGGGCCGGCGTCAGTGAAGTAACTTGGACCGCACTCGCCCATGAAAGACAACGCGCCCCTGCAAAGAAGGCAGGACGGAGAGCACGCCTAATTCTACCACAAGGTGAGGAGAGGGCGCCAGAGGGACTGAAAGCATACGAGGTGGAGGGCGGATACTTACCCCAGTCGGTCAGTCTTGAACACAGTCCTCCGGTATTTTCAGGCAGAAACTTCCCCGCAGACCACATCAGGGCAAAGCTGAGAAGCATACCAGCAAGTAACCCGACTGGGTGGCGTCCCTGTGGATACGATTTGAGCGTAACAGGTGTGGATGTTGCGCCAGGGCGTAGCCTGCATAACACAAGGGAAACTGAAGAAGGACTTAGTATCTTCAGACTGCGACGAACCCAGGGGTTTTGACTCGAGTCCAGAGAAGAACCAGTCAGAGCTGCGGATGCAGGGGAGCAGCCGTAGAAGTCCTGAGGAGGCCAAACAGGAACAACATCCCCACCAGTTATGAAGAACCATGTGTGGGCGAGGTTGTGAGAAGAAGACCACAGACCCAAGCAGCCAACAAGCCAAGGGATAAGGGACACTGGTGCTGCTGCAAGGATGCCTGATCCAGGAAGAACCAGAGAGCTGCCCGATCCCAACAGCAGGTATGGGGACATTCAGAGGCCCGGTAGGGACACAGGGCAGGCGGCAAAGTGGTCCTGCATCAGCGGAACACTTCCTCGGCCCATGTCAAGGAGCGAGGCATCTTCCTTGCATCTGTTCTTGGAGAGAGTGTGAGCCAAGAGAGCTGAACAGAAGAGTGAGAGAAACAAGGGTCTGAGACCCAAACCAGGAAGTGAGAGACTTTCCTCAGGGTCCTACTTGGCAGATTGTACTAAGTGGACCCAACCGAGCATAGCGAGAAGCCACGGCCAGGGGACCCTTCCAACGTTTGAGAACTGTGTATTTGAAGCTACATGAGACGCGGAGCAGAAGAAAGAAGTCATTCCCCCTGGTGATCTGGAACTGTCCTAACGAGGGAAAAGATACCAAGAGACCGCAGTCATTCTCCTGGTAAACAAAACCAGGGCAAGGAAGTCATTCCCCCAGGTTGTGTGGAACTGTCAAGCCAGAGAAAATGCTTAGGGAAGGGAGACAGTCCCCCTGGTATTGTGAACTGTGAAATAAGCCTGAGCGAAGGGCAGGGATAGGGAAACATTCACCCTGATGTTGAGAAGTGTGAGAAAGGACATGGGGAAGGGGGTCATAAACCCTGGTTGAGTGGCACTGCCAAGATACTAGGGAAAGGGAGGCATTCTCCTAGTAACCAAAGTTGTGCGAACTCTAAAGCTAATATACCAGGAGAAGGGAGTCATTCTCCTGGTAACCAAGATCAGGAGAAGGAAGTCATTCAAACTGGTGGTGTTGAACTGTTAGAAAATAGGCAGGGTTTCTGCCAAGGAGAACTGTTTTAAATCTTGGTGTGCTGACCTGGGGACGGGAGCCATTCCCCTAGGAAGGAGCCAATACTTGGTAGCAAACTTCAACTCACAGTCCAGAAGAAGGGAGTCATTCTCCTGGACCAAGAAGATCTACTTTATCTTTAGTTTAGTTTTAAGTGTAAGGGACAGCAATAGAGTTTTTGACACAGGGTAGTGGACTATTGATTTACACTGACATTCTGACAGAGCCATTAGTCTTTTAGTTGAGGTATGGGAAACCCCTCTTATTTTTATAGAAAGTTAGGTTTTTTCTTTAGTTTCTTAAGCAATAAAAGTTTATTACAACCACTATGTCACATGTGTGTCAGTATCCTTCTTCTGCACTCTTGCGTGTTAAAGAGATGAGGTTGAAATGTCCCCAAGCCTGGCTCCTGATTCTGTTAGCCATATGCAACTACTCACAGTGTAAACACAAACAGTCTGCCCATTAAATCCTTACAGGTCGCTCCATGAGAATGGGAACTGCACCATCAGCAGTTCTCCACATTCAAAGTCTGTCATTAGAGGATGATAGCCTGATTAAATAATGTTGCATGCTGATTAAAACTGTCCGATCTCTTCTTGTTCATGGCCAGATCCGTGAAGCTCTGCCGATCCAGCTACTTAACCTTGTCACCCTCTATAGCCAGGACACTGGGTCCTGGTAAAGGTCTACAAGCGGCGGTCTGTGCTCCAGCCTCTGTGGCGTGGTCCATTCCAGGTCCTTCTAACAGCAAATTCTGCCGTCAAGTGTTCGGGTATCTCAGCCTGGATCCATGTGGCGAATTGCTACAAAGTCGTAACCCCAGCTGATGACATCACCCCTGCAGCGACCAATCCTCCTCGGCATGGCTGTAGCTCCACCGCAGCCACCAACGCAACCACCAGTGATGTCTCCAATTGTTTGCCCATGTCAGACTCTTCCAGTGTTTCTGGAACAGAGCGGCAAGTACCAGAAGAAGAGTGCATGGCCCTCAATCAGTCAATATTTATTTTTATGTGCTGAACCAGGATCTGCAGCTTCTAAACCTCTGCAACACAGTGAGGTCCCTGTGGGAGCTTTTGCAAAAACGCTCCTTTGTCAGGCGGTCAAAGTCCTGGAAGAAATGCCCCAAAAAGACCTCACTGCTGGCATACCATCTTCAGTTTCTGACCCCTCAGGACCTCACAACGCAACCTGCAAATGGTAAGCTTTGTGATCCCGTGGAAGAGTACCTGAAAGTCAGTAGCTCTGAACCAAGTTGCAACTGGCCAAGTCACTCGGCCCTGGATTTGTCCCCTCAACAACGATGAATCCTCCTGAGGTGACAGTGCACTGGCAAATAGTAGAAGGCACTACTATTTATTCACCTATACATGCCAGTTATGACGCTTGCTGGAATCGTCTGTTGGTCATTCTGTTTGTTATAATGACCCTCATAGGCTCGTGGCTATGGTACCTGGGATATTTGTAGTTTGGACTTTTAGGTGGAACTCTTGATCATAAAACATTCACACTCTCTGATGCCAAACTCAACCAAAACCGAGGTGCTCTTCTTCCCTGCTAAATACTCTCTTTCATCTCTTCCCCTGCCTATCCAGTTCCCACCTGACACTCTCTGCTGCTCTTCTTCAGCTAGAAACCTCAGTGTCATCTATGACCCTTCTCCTACCTTCTCTACTTTCAGCTCCAAAACTGAAACAGTGGTGCACCTCAACCTCCTAAATATTAGGAAAACAGACACCTCCTTCCTTTCAACACCAACAAGCATATCTTAACCACTCCTGTATTCTCTAAACTGGGCTACTGCCAGCATTCCTTTTGGTCTCCAAAACTATCCTTTCTGTCATCTCAAAAAGATAATTAACTTTGCTACCAGAACTCTCTTTGAACTTCCTCACTTCACACCTACTTCCTCGTACTGTCATCAGAGGGAATGACTGATGATGAAAAACAGAGCTAGATTTAAATGTCTGCTCCTGGTTCACAAGTCTATCCATGGAAAGACATCACTGTATCTTTCCTCATCTATCCAACTCTATAACCCTTCTCGTGATTCCCGCTCTGCCTACTAGATTACCCTTGTGGCACCTCACCCTCCCTGTGCTTCCTCTCGCTTCTTCTCTTTCTCTCTTCTTGCTCCACTTGCATGGAATTCTATCCCTCGGGACATCCGAGAGACAGTCGACACCGATTTGTTCAAAACAAAACTAGAAGCCTATTTCCTCGCCTCTGAATTACCCTTGTAACCTACCTCTCATCTGCCTTCTAGCTAACATTTTTCCCACGCTTCTACCCTTCCTCTGTCACTCACATTCTACTGCCTCCACTCTAGCACGTCATCCATCCCGGTCAAATCCCTAACATAGCTAACCGTACCACCTATCTGCACTTATAAATGTCTAATGTTGGTTGTCCTTATATATGTTCACCCATGTATTGTCCCAGGTGACTGTTCCATTTACTCACTCCCACCACAGCCTGGACAGAATATCACTCAAACTCACCCCATTGTTGGAAGTTTACTGCATAAATAAAAAAAGAAAAATTAAATAAACTGTGGAGCACGGATTTCTTTGCCCAGTACACGAGTTTTGGTGGAGCATTTGAGCACTCATATGTACTTTGCTGCATCTTCACGGAGCCTTTAAACTGGAAGTTTGATTTGGCAGACATATTTTGCCCGAGTCCTGCATTCTACCTGCTTTGATTAACTAAATTAAACTTTGTCTGCAAGTTTCAAAGATATGTGCTGGTGGTAAGACCTATTTCTTTAACTTGGACTTTCAAGGAGTGCACATGATGTCTGGATATATTTCTGTTATCGTAGTGCTCATAAGGGTAGTGATATGTTGTTGCTTTACTGTGACTTTTGCCTTTCACACTACACATCATGAAGATGACTGTCCTTCTGCACATCCCTGGGTTCACAGGTAAAACACTTACTTGCACCTTTACTGATATGCCTGCATTTTTAATCTTATCGATTGCTGGGTTTCTGCCCATATACCACATTGCCTTTCCTCCAGGTTTCCTATTGTTATGTTAAGTTGACTTATACCACACACCGTTACCATTAGCATGGTTTCCAGGCACTCATGTGGCTCTCTAAGAAAGAGGACGGGTAGGTTAATGAGGGAAGTGGGATAGGATATACGTTGTGCTACTTTGTTCTCTTCTGTTGCTGCTTGCGTAAGCAGCAGAAACTGGAGTCTGTGCGTGTTGGCTTTCTAAGTGAATTTTGATTGTGTGCACTGGCCTGTTGTATCCGCAGGGCTAAGGCCCAGTGTCTGGGATTGTTTGTTGTATGTGAATGTTTATTATGTTAGATCTGTGTTTCGTGTGTAGTTAGACTGGCCCTTAGGGCATGTGTGACACTTGGTAGGCATGCGGGAGGGAGCAGGAGTAGGGGTGGTTACCCTTGAAACTATCCTCTTTAAGTGGGGGGATGTCTGTTTGGATTTCAAGTTGGTTAACCAGTCCCAAGGTCCAGGATCATATAGGGATGCTCATTCCCACTTGGGTTTTACCGGTCCTGTGAATGTTCCCACCCCAGATCTTCTTCTTAATTATCGGAAGCGTGGGCGGACCCACGCAGTATGCACTAAGCCTGCAGCATTCCACCTTTCATCCCCAGCTATTGGTCTTAAATGTTATACTAACCCAGGTCCTCTGTTCATGGGAACTAGCAATTGTAATTATTACAGATCCACCAATTCTAGTGTAGTGATCAATATTATTACATGTGCCTTTGAATGTAATTTTTTGTTCTCCCAGTACGGGTAGGCTACGTATTCCAAAACCTATGCCATCAGTGGTGACAACGCTTATCCCTGGCTACCCATCAATTGAGAAGGGAGTTGGTGCATAGGGTAGATTCTGCCCGCAATTCATTATACTTCTACTTTTCCAGCCCAGTCCCGCCTCAGAAGAAGTACTGCATGGGAAAATATTGGTGCAGGGGTGGGATATCTTATACCAGCCTTTGGGATTAAGATAAATAGAGACCGACTGCCCCAATTGCTACGGTTAATATAGGATATTTTAAATGTTTCTGCGTCCTCCTTGACTCTACTGTCCCAAGAACAAGTAGCCATCCGAACCACAATGCTTCAGAATCATTTGGCTCTAGTTATTGTTCTGGACTCCCGAGGAGGCATCTGTGCAGTCATGAAGAGCAAGTGCTGTACTTTCATACCAAGTTACTTAAGAAATATATTGACATTGTCACCCATATAAGTCACACTGTAAGCCTCCTCCACACCCGTCCAGAGGCTTCCTGGACCTTTGGGTCTTAGATTGCAGGTATTTTGGGACACAATGGTGTGTCTATTGGTCAGATTTCAGTTGCAGCACTAGTCATAATTCTAAGTCTGTCCTGTCTGTCGATGGTTTGTAAGTGCCTCTAATATCAGTTATGCAATACTTGTTCTGATGTTTCTCACACTGCCCAAGTGCTTTACTGTCATGCTACTGAAGATATAATTTGCTACGATATGCTGAGATGTGCCTTTTGTTCCCCTAAAGATGTTTGTAATGGGACTAGAGTGAAGGTCTCATAGGAGGGGACTTAGGGGAAAAGTTTGGGAATTTGAAAATGCATGTACTCCTCCTGCATAGTACTGCATTATAATATTGAGCAGGTACTGCAAACTGCCATGTTTAAACAACTGTTTCTTGCTTGTGCAAGGTGAGGCTTTAGACTTTACTCTGCATGTCTTTGCAATTAAGTCTCTTTGCTTAGTGTGTAGCGATGCTCACCTTCACATCTCTCTTCTGACGTGTTTCCCTTTTGTCATATGTAAACCTGTTTTAGGCTCTTGCTTTCCTAGGAAAAGCAGCGTTAGCAGACCGACGTCATCATATTATAAGTGTTCTTGCTTGCTTCAGAGCATGTGTGAATCTTTAAGGAGTATATTCACCTTCACTAAATGTATTACGATTGGCTGTCCTCCCTGATAACACTGACTAATATGAAAGAATGCAGATTGTATATTCGGGCTTTGATCCCTGATGGCAACATTGTTTCAGTATGATTCCTCACCTTGTTTGGATCACCCCTTCCATTGAAATGTACGTGTTCCTTTCAGTATAAGAGAACAGTGCACGGAGGGAGGGGATACACGCTTGCGCTGAATTCTCGTGCTGCCGTTAGTTTTGTTCTTGTTATTGCTTTTTACTAATAAATGTCTTCCACCACAGGCTTAATATAGCTTTATAGACATGCAGCGAGGGCGGTACCGGGCATTATGGGTCCTGAAGACTGAGTGTATGAAAGTGTTCATATGTACCACGGGTGTATATGAACAGTTTCATATACACCAAAGCAAGCAGCTTCAATGTTGCAGAACACAACGTTGAAGCTGCTTGCTTTGCGAACATCCGATTTGCGGGCTGTAGTCAATCTGCGGGCTATACCAGTTCGTATAGCCCACAGATTGGCCAATCAAGATCTCTTTTATTTTCATTACCAAAGAGTCACCTGTCCTAGTACAACTACACCAGTACTAGCCAGACCATAAAGCAACCATGACATTTCATTGCAATGTTATGTTATTGGGATTTATCTAACATAACATTCACACATTTAAGTAGTGTACCCTTGTATTGTTCATATTTTCTTTACCCCTTGCTCTCTTTTGTGGACTGTCAAAGAAAGGCCTCGATCAACATATCAATAATCCTGGTTAAGGGTGTTCCACTGAAATGGAATTCCTTGAGAGCATTCTGCAGCTGTCCAGGATTGTCTTACATACGGGACGGTGCTGACCACGGTCTTGGAGGGGCTTACTCTCTCCCCTTTAAACTTTGACAAATGGCAGAGCTGTTCAACATGTCTAAAGTGTCTCTCCTGAATTCATCAGATGGCAGCGAGGACTGTCTTTCCACATAGTCTCTATTTTAAGCAGTGTGCTATGCTAAAGGCTACTGCAGGCACTTCGATTGGTGAGGAATGAAGGTTGGGCAGGCCCCATCCTCTGACAAGTAGATGTGTCCTCACCGGTATTAGAATTTGGTAAGTACCATTGAGATGCCGTTTATGTATTCCCAAGCAGACCCGCCCAACGTCTCAATGTGTCACTACTGTAAAGTAAACTGAATCTTGATGTCATGCAAACTTTTTTCCTAAATTTGACTGGCCCGTTATTTCTAGTGGTTTAACATGTTAATTATTTTATCTGAATGGAAACTTGTATTTATTTATTTTTATTTATACTATTTATAGTCAATTAGACTTTTTATATCATAATAAAAGTGTACAAATTATACACTCAATTCATCCATATATCATTCAGTTAGAGCAGGTCAAAAGACATCAGCCCAAGTTAATTACACGTCTAATCCACCCCCACCATGTAACACATTTACATTAGCAAGATCATATAAAATATTTTTAATGACAATCTAATATTTGGTAAAAGGATGAACCAAGTTGATGTCCCTGCTATTCATGTACAGATCCCATTTTGCCCTAGTTGAGGAAGTATAGTAATAGGAATTACTGAAAGCAATATGTTTTTTTCGTAGATTCTCCAAACTATTACATTGACCCAGTAAGTGTTTGACATTTTCAAGGGCGGTGTCTCGCCATAAGCTGCAAGTACATTCATTTCTAAGCATTTTAGATCTAGCCCCACAAAACCTCATATGCATGAACAAGATTGATTTGAATTCTCAAGTAGCTGCAGAGTATATAGTTGCAGGGAAAAGAGGTTTAGGTAGGTACTAACTTCCAAGGTAGCAAGCCTAGACTGCACAAATAAAGTGCTATTGGATTTAGCTGCCAAATCAATCAAGTTTTGCTCTTTGTCAATGGGAAAGATCATACGCCCAGAGGCGTAGCTATGGGGGCAGGGGGAGGCTATAGCTCCAGGTCTTTTGGTTGTAGCCCCGGGCAGAAGCTCAGGGGCTACAACCAAAAGGCTAGCTAGCCCCCAGTCCCACCAGTCCTGACATTAGCGTAGCCCCGGATCTTTTCCAGACCTAGCAACACCCCTGCATACGTGCCAACAACCTATATTGTTTATAACAATTATCATTGGTTAATATGCAAAAGCAATTAGAGCAAGAATTATGTTGGTTATGTAAATTTCCTAGGTAGCGCCACTTAAAGAAAAAATCTTTGAGCAAGTAATCATCTAAAAATGTTGCCCAAAAATGGCTCTGGGGCACTATGGGAGTATTTCCAATAATAATTCAAGCTCCTTGCCAATAGTACAGAACTAAGTCTAGGCAAGCTAAATTCAGAGGAAAGATATTCTGATGGCGCATTAGAAGGGAGCTTCAGGAGAGCTTTCAAGCTTTTGCTCTCGGTGTCACCAAGCTGTCTGATGTATCAAGTGGCCCAAATCCCTGCACCATATGTAACGATAGGGAGGATGCTAGCGCCAAGAAACTTGTCATTGGTGCAAGCCATAAGCAGTTAACCAAGATCTCAACATTTCTCATGTCAGTCAGGTGGGAAGTAATTAGCCGGTCCTGACTTTTAGGCTTACGCCATATTGAATTGTGGTACTTGTATTTTATCACCTCACATCACTAAAATGTAAAAGGGCATGCTCTGAAAGAGCCAGAACGTGCAGGGCAATTCTTGAGAGCGCTCTTTCTGCATAGTTTTGAGAACAATATCTGATAGCTGAGATAAGTGGGTAATACTAGTGTGTGCGCTCAACACTCTAGAGCCATTTTCTTTTGAAAACATTTGCTCTGTCAATAAAATGGGTTCATATGTTAGAAGTGACACATTCATGATATGTAGCTCTCCAGAGATCAGTGGTGACCTATGTGCAACCTAGATTGTGGCAGGGCAGTCTTCATGCGTCACGCTTCCAAAGGAGCATTACGTCACACAGGAAATGGGTTACTGTTTGCTTTCAAGAAAACTGAGGAGGTGACAGAGGGCATAGCAGAACAACTTAAGGACAGTAATGAATATTTCTACCTATGCTATACATGTTAGTATGATATGATAGGTTATTTATAAATTGCTTAATACCCAGTGGTTTCTAAGCGCGGACCAGGGGATCGAACCTGTGTTGTGCCGTGTTGTCTTGCTTCCAAGGCGAGCGCATTGCCCCTGAGCTATCCTACCGAGACAAGGCGCCGCAAGCCTTCTTTACTGCAGGAAAGTTCCACCTCGTGTTGGAAGAGGTTTGCACTTTTGCTGCCCGTGTTGGACCGGCTGTAGGAGGGACTCCTATACAGCTCGGATCTCTGCTGGGCTGGTGTTTTAATGTTATGTTAAAGGTTCTTATACTGCTGCCACCTGCGTGGTTTCTTGGCGCTCTTTTGCAATGAGTCTTGTACTGATGCCTGTGCTGTAAAGTGTACCTGCGGTGTGGAAGTGATTCTTGTACTGCTGCACACCCTGCTGGACATGTTGTGCATGAAAAGCCTTACTCAATATGTTGGACATGAAAACCACGACGTTTAGGGTACCTTGCACTATTGCTCAAAATGCTGGATCTATTGCGTAGGAAAAACCTTTCTCTATAGCCTTTTTTGCATAAAAGGTCCTTCTATAAAATTCTATGCGTTATAGTCTAGTACATGTAGTTAAGTCAAAGGTCAACAGAATTACACCAGGGGCAGATTACAGAAACTTTGCACTGGTGCAAGTGCAAAGTTTGCCCGGTATTAGCACTAGGGCAAAGTTTGCCCTATATTTAAAAACACGGGGACACATTCAAAAACCATTGCACCTCGACAAGTGCAGTTTTGCATATTAGTGCTAAAATTGCCCTAATGGTAAAAAGATGCATTTTGATGCATTTTTGCACCAGGACAAAGTTTGGCCTAGTGCTAATACCAGAATCAAAAAATAGGGCTCCTGGTGTGGAACCTATTCTACCCAGGAGGGTTAACTAGGAAAACAAAAGATACAAATGAATAGGTCCAAGGGTGCTAGGCTCAGAACAACACCTCCACATGTATTATCAAACTCTGCATTGCTAAGGAAGGAATCACTCTTCAATAGTATGTTATAGAGATAAATCTCATTTTTTTTATATTAGAGTTGTGTGCAAAAAGGCATAAATCCAACATTTAGAGAAATTAAAACATCAAAATGGTTTGCTAAAACAGAACGATCAGACAAAACAATAGAAAGATATTTACAACACGCAGTGCCAAAGAAACATTTTTTGGGACAATCTCCAAATTGTGTGTGTGCAACAAACCCGACTCCTATTAGGGTTTGCCAAGAAATTCACATATTACAGTGTACATATTAAAGTCAACATTTGTGGAAAACACATAGAACAATGGTGGGTACAGAAAATTATTTTTCTTGCGTGAACAGCATTAATGTGCTGTAATTTTGGGGGGAGTAGTGCGTCTACACCAGGTGTTTCAGCCGTTTCTAGGTGGACTAGGTGTGCCTCATCTTTAACACGGCCTTCATCAGGATGGAGTTCTGTGTAGATTGATGTCTATGCTATGGGTTAATAGATTTCACAGGCGCTAAATTTGAGATCTGCTAGCCGCATGGGCTGGTCTCTGTATGATCCTCTCACTGGAGGTCGAAAAATGCTGATCCAGGGTGGTATCAGTGGGAAAACAGACCCGGCTTGCACAGCTGTGAGGGTTGCAGCATGGGCAGCCTGTCTGCAAAAAAGTACGAGCTGGAGCTCCTCAGGCTGCTGAGTCACAGATGAGACTGCAGGGGCCTGACTGCAAAGTGTGGTTACATCTGTGACTCAGCAGCCTGAGGAGCTCCAGCTCGTACTTTTTTGCAGACAGGCTGCCCATGCTGCAACCCTCACAGCTGTGCAAGCCGGGTCTGTTTTCCCACTGATACCACCCTGGATCAGCATTTTTCGACCTCCAGTGAGAGGATCATACAGAGACCAGCCCATGCGGCTAGCAGATCTCAAATTTAGCGCCTGTGAAATCTATTAACCCATAGCATAGACATCAATCTACACAGAACTCCATCCTGATGAAGGCCGTGTTAAAGATGAGGCACACCTAGTCCACCTAGAAACGGCTGAAACACCTGGTGTAGACGCACTACTCCCCCCAAAATTACAGCACATTAATGCTGTTCACGCAAGAAAAATAATTTTCTGTACCCACCATTGTTCTATGTGTTTTCCACAAATGTTGACTTGAATATGTACACTGTAATATGTGAATTTCTTGGCAAACCCTAATAGGAGTCGGGTTTGTTGCACACACACAATTTGGAGATTGTCCCAAAAAATGTTTCTTTGGCACTGCGTGTTGTAAATATCTTTCTATTGTTTTGTCTGATCGTTCTGTTTTAGCAAACCATTTTGATGTTTTAATTTCTCTAAATGTTGGATTTATGCCTTTTTGCACACAACTCTAATATAAAAAATGAGATTTATCTCTATAACATACTATTGAAGAGTGATTCCTTCCTTAGCAATGCAGAGTTTGATAATACACGTGGAGGTGTTGTTCTGAGCCTAGCACCCTTGGACCTATTCATTTGTATCTTTTTTTTTCCTAGTGCGAATACCATTCTGTATAAGCACTAGGGCAAACTTTGCCCTGGGGCAAAAATGTAGTGAAAATGCATCTTTTTTGCACTAGAGCAATTTTAGTCCTGGTGCTTTTAATTTGTCAAGCTGCACTTGTCAAGGTGCAATGGTTTTTTAAGTAAGGTAGATTGTGAAGAGCCGTGGCCGTTGGTGTTGCGGAAATCTGAGGAGCCTTTGGTGGTGTGAGGGCCCGGTGCGATGGTCGTGCGCATGCGCTGGCATCATATAAATTGCGGATGGGCACAGGCGGGCACTGGCGTCATATAAGTTGCAGATGGGCACAGGTGAGGCACAGCATTTAGTGCAAACATTGTAACAGGGGCAGTCCCCAACTAATTTCTGGTGTCATACACATCACAGATGGGCGCAACGCAAAAGTGGGGCGCAGGATTTTGTGCAAACATTTTAACAGGGGCAGTCCCCAACTCATTACCGGTGTCAAATATATCACAGAAGGGCACAAGGCATCCTAGATGCCTACTAAAAAATCTCTTTCCTTATACTGCCCCACACAAATTAGCACCTTAGGAGGCGCAAGCTTACACACATTCACTCGCTCACTCAGACATTCGCACAGCATCCCCTTGCTCATTCAAGCAGACTTTCACATTAGGATTCACTTGGCCATTCTGTGATGAATTGACTTCAGCCCTACAGGAGTACAAGGATGAGAAGAGGCTACTCAGCCCTCACACCTCTACAAACCAAGAGCCGACACAATCATAAAGGTAGAACAGCACAAGCAAGAGAGATACCTCCTTTGCCTTTTGTGGTAACTTGGGCCGAGGGAAGGCTATGCTCGAGGGGTGTGAATGTGCTTTATTAGCAACCCAAACAGCGAAGTTAACAGTCCAAAATGAGGGAATGTCCAATTAAGTGTCTATAAAAATATAGACTTTAATTAAGCCCACCATATGCAAGAATAACGAAATAGAAAACAATATACAAAACACACCCCCAAGGAAAGAACACAGAATCAGCAATGATTGCAAGATGCATCAATTTGAGTAATAAATCAGGGGTGAAAGGCAAGTAAAAGCCACAATGTTTTTTAAAAGTATATGTTCTTGGTTGCAAAAGGGATCAAAGTGACAACCAATGGGCAGTTAGGAGTCACTGCTACCTTTTTACGGTTATTGGCGTTTCAGGCACCAAGCTGTGCTGCAAGTGGTTCTAGCCAGGTTCGGGGACAGCGAGTTGTGTTGATCCAAGCGTCAAGCTGAGGTGAATCTAGGGGTACAGAGCGGTTTTGAAGGCAGCATTCAAGTGTTAAAGATTTGCACATCCACTAGGATCGATTAGGGGTCCAGCAGGTACGAGTCAAGCTGTGACCTCTGAGTAGGGCCGCCAAGTGACACTCCCGTAGTTCGAGTCGAGGGTCAGAAATGGTTCGAAGCGGTGATCCTTATTTATGCTGCGGTGTGTGGTTCAACGAAGCACAAGGTCAAACTGGGTCGAGTTACTTGTTTAACTGCTAGTTCGGAGACTGCGAGTGACACTCCAGCGGTTCAAGTCTGTGACGAACCTGAATTGATTGGAACGGAAAGAGAACCTTCTCCGGAGTCCTGAAAGTAACACACCTCCAACCCACAGGGAACAATATACATGGCTGTTATAAATCCTACCCTGTGGACCCTTCAGTATAGGTAGGAGTGCTACGTGACCCCCACTTCCCTTTAATTCAAATATACAGGAGCTGCACAGGGTGAGAATAAGGAGAACATTTAGTATATGGAACAAAATAAAGTACGCACTCTACTTATAGAAGATAGATTACCTGAGGTCTGCTCAGCAATCACCTTGTAACCTAGACAGACTGGAACAACCAGCAAGCCAAGAAAAGGATAGTCACACACCAGCTAAAAGAAGCTAAATACCTAAGAAACAAAAAGTCAAAGCAGGCTAATAAATCTTTGGAATTCGAAAAGGGCCCTTTGCAGGAAAACTACTGTTGCAAGAACGGTGTGTAGAGGGAATGATCCCTCTTTATACCTCTCTCAGGAAGTCTAGCACGGTGTGTGACCATCCGATTAGAGAAAAGGACCTTACTGCATGATTACACACCACGCAGTTTTCATCCTTCTTGATGGACGATTCAAAATCTCGGTGTCCGTGACCCCGTCAGGGTATTGCGGTCGGCCCCCAGTCTCATTGGGAGCCGGTAAGCTCTGATAAAGAGAGGTGTCCCAGAGGTGCAGCTGCGGACCGGTAATTGGGTCCGGAGGGTATGGGGCCTAACATAGCTGGGGTTCAGTTATAAACAGTTGATTCGAGCCAAGGAGGCGAAGAGCTTTGCGAGGCACAACGCAGCGTTGAGCTGGTTCGAGATGCAAGCACACTGGTTTGAAGAGTACAGATGAATTTCAAAGGCAACACTGGTGTGTCCTGTGTAACAAAATGCAGTGAACTCAGTTTAAAACAAAAGAAATAGGATCCTTGCCATTTTGGCTCCCAGGGTGCTGTGAATCCCAATCCAGGAATTCAAGGAGCAGATTGGTCCTTGTTCTTAGGGTCCCAAACATGGGGAGGGGGCTGGCACACAACGGCAGGAGTCCTTTACCACAGTGAGGTCCTGCTACCATGGTAGCTGGCAGAGGGGAAGGTCTTGTCCCAAAAGCAGTTCACCCCCACTGGTCCCCGGGAATGGTTAGGGGACAGAGCTGCCTTGGACACTCAGTCTTCACTTCACTGATGGAAAGCTTTGGAAAGATCAACTCTTCCCAACAGAGGTCCAATTAATTCTTCCATATTTTTTAAGTGAATTCAAGAAGGTTTTGGAGACACCTTGTTTTAAAGGCAAACTCCACAGGTGATTGGACTGAAGTTAGCCTGCTTTAGGGGTCCAATCCCTGTTCTTGGAACAAGTGGACTTTGCCTTCTCACAACACTCCCAAAGCCTGTTATGCCAAAGGAAGTAGAGAGGACAGGAAGGAAAGATATTGACTGAGAGAAACAATATGGTGGAACCTTCCTCTATCTGTAACGAGCTCCCCCTGTCACACCAACCCTTCCCCCTTCCCTTCTCAACAGACTCAAAGGCCTTTAGATATGCAGCACAGTGGTGGGAGGCTACTCCTGTTGTTGAATGGGTGTGCCTTTTGATTGCTGTTACCAAGACAGCTTCCTGTGGAGCGCTGTCTCTTTGGGGAGGGAGTTAGCTGCCCTCACAAAGGAACAACGAGAGGCAATCCCTAAAGCTACAGTGCAGCTAGCAGTAGCAAGGACAGCCTGTCTGGGGAGAATCCACAGAATCTTTTATTGCCTGAACTGGGCTTGCTGGGTTGATGTGTGATATTGGAACGCTGTGGCTGTAAGAAGTATGGGAAATACTATCCACCAGGGGCGTTGCTAGGGGGGGCTAAGGGGGCTATAGCCCCAGATCTTTTGGTTGTAGCCCCGGATAGAATCTCAGGAGCTACAGCCAAAAGACTAGCTAGCCCCCAGTCCCAACAGTTCCGACATCAGTTTAGCCCCGGGTCTTTTCCAGACCTAGCAACTCCTCTGCTATCCACCATACCATAAGTAAGGCATGGCTTGTATTTAACGATTTATCTGCTACCAGGACGGTAAACTCATAATTATAGAGTTTTGGTACAGGGGTTATGTAGCCTCTGTGATGCAGACACGTTGCTGTCACTGCTGCTGTAAAATGGGCCCTTGTGTCCTCTGAACCCGATTTGTGCCACTGCTAGAGCAGGCACCATATATCAGAATACTGATGCAGCAGGGCACAGATACACACTGTGCTTTTGTCACTGAGGTTATGAAAAGGGAATCTGATCACCAAATTTCTCTTTCAGGCATGGAATTAGCTGCATCAGTTTATTAATTAATTCAAATAAAGAAGCCTGGGATTCTACACCCTTGCCAGATGGCGTTTCCACAAACACAGCATTCACTTGCTAATTCACATGTGCACCTAACCACCCATCTATCATACACTCTGCCAATCACATATGCATACATAAACACATAGCATACACAATCATACATACAAAATACACTTTATTGTCTGCTGTTACCTTTAAACCCGATCAGATTCTGCTGCCCGCCACAACGCCACCCCTCTCCCCCATGATAATGGTCCTCTGGCTCCCATGCACAATAACAGGAACCAAGAAGCACAGGGTGCCTCTTGACTCCTGCACATGCAATGGCAACAGTTATCTCTCCTTTGCTGTAGGTCAGGCGGGCTCTCCTGTTTCCAAGGCTTGTGTTGCACGATGCATATAAGAAAACTATGATTTGTACATAACCCTCCGATGTTCGACATGAAAGCGCACAAATGAGGAACTGGCCCAACTCTGGCATTCACAGCAAATTAACCTTTAGGCACCATTTGCAGAGCAGCAACATGGAGCCTGTTCACACTTTCACACATGACTATCTAAACACATGAATGCAAACAGCTTCTCAGGTGTGACAAGGAGTACTTACACACTCATGTTCCACAGTCAGTACCAGCAGCTCGCCCGCCTCCTACCTCCGTGGTACTACTTGCTAGTCTGTGCAAAGCATGAGACTGAACAGATCGTGTGTTGCATATTCTGCCAACTAGTGGTTGGTGTGGCGTTTTACAAGCTGTTTGCTTCCAAAGTCAAAAGGGTGTTGATAGAGACGTCCCTGGCAGAGTGATCTACACTTCCTGCACAGGTACCCAGGATGCTCCATGTGCACTAACCTGAGCTCCCATGCCAGGAGGGTGGCCTGGCACATTTGACTCTTACAAAATAAAAGCCACAGAAAGACTTGTTTTTTAAATGTATTTTTATTTTATTAAACAATATAACTGTAAAATCATTGCATGGTCAATTAAAGGATCGCACATAACTCCCACCATCCCTCCCTCCCAACCCTCCAAGACCATTCAGTTCTGCGCTATGTTCCAGGTGTACCGATGTTTATCGCGGGCTGTTTGCGTCTTCATGGGAGGAACTGTCTTCGTTCGGGCATAACAGAGTCACTGTGAGAGCCACCCATTGCAGAAGATCATTGGAAGTGTCTAGTTTTTGCTGCCGTTGCGCGATCTCCCAAGCGCCGGTTTCAGCAGCCGACCATCTCCAGAGGTCCTCCCACCACAGTGATACGCTAGGGGCTTTGGGGCATTTCCACCCCATGGCGATGGGTCTTTTAGCTAGAATGTACATTAGGTCCTTGAGTTTGTTCAAGGGTTTGTTTTTTTTTTGCTTTTAGGGAATCTGCCCAGGATACATGCTATAGGTGTCTGCACATCCAATGTGATGCCCGCCTCGGCTACCTTAGCTTTGATTTGTGTCCAGAAGGTTTGTATTGCCGGACATCCCCAGAACATATGGGTCATCCCCACACAGGGTTCTCTGCATTTGGGGGACTCCGTGGTTCCGGTTCTGCCGACTCTAGAGATGACGTCTGGGGTGAGGTATGCTCTATTGATAATGTAGAATTGGATAAGTTGCAGGCGGGCATTTCTGGATACTTTTTTGTGGTAGTGTATTATGGCCTCCCAGTCTTTGTCTTCAAACTGCAGGCCAAGTTCCAGTTCCCATTTTTCCTTACTTTTAAGATTGTGCTGGGTGGTACAGTTGAGCAATGTTTCATAGAGTCTAGAGGTTTTGTGTCCCCCCTCTGCAGCACTCAGCAAGTTCTCTATGCCCTCGTGTCCGGTTTCAAGGTTCTCTGTTGCCGGCCATCGGCTTGCGAGTTTCCGTACTACGGCGCCGTGTAGGAGGAACTGTCCTGTTGGTATCGCCGAGGTCTCCTGCAGTTCGGCGAACGTGAGGATACCTTTATCATCCACCAGATCTCCTAGGGTAGCAACGCCGAGGGGTTCCCATGTGTCCCTTATCGCCTTCAGGCTCCCTGGTCTGGTTGTCATGATTGCCGCTATTGGGATCTTCGGGGAGTAAGGGTCAGGTAATTTAGCGGTTTTACAAGCTCTTTTCCACATCTGGGTTCCGAGGTGGATTAAGTATGTGTATCGCTGTTTTACTCCTGGTACAATCCAAAGCAGGTCTCTGAGTAGCAATTGGGGGACCCCGGGCAGTAGGAGGTGAGTGTCAGTTGAGGCGTCATCAGCCATCCATTGGATCACGTGTTTCAGTTGTCCTGCCAAATAGTATAGTTCGAAATTGGGGCCCTTAAGGCCACCTTTGTCGTACGGTCTCTCTAGTGTTTCCAAGGCGACTCTGTGTCTTCCTTCTTGCCACAGGAATTTCCTGCAGTGCTTATCTAGGTCCTTGAAGAATTGTTGCGGGATATTGTATGGGACGTTGGTGAAAAAGTATAGGAGTCTAGGTAGTGCAACCATTTTGAGAAGCCCCGCTCTGCCTGCCGCCGAGACGGTAGTTTGCTCCAAAAGTCCATTGATTTCACCAGGCCTTCCTTCGCTCTCACTGTGTTTAGCATTTATTCGGTCCTGGGGTCCCTGTGAATCGTGATGCCCAGGTATTTAAAGGAGGTGGGTTCCCATTTGAGGGCTAGAGTAGGGAGGTGTTCCGTGCTGGTTTTGCTCAGGGCTGCTAGGGGATACAGGCAAGATTTATCGTGGTTGATCTGAATACCAGTATATCTGTGAAACACCTGTAAGGTCTGAAGTATGTAAGGTAATAGGTGTTCAGGGTCTTTTAGGTATAGGAGCATGCCATCTGCATACATAGAGACCAAGTGGGTCACCCTGTTTATTACTATGCCCCCGTCTCCATACTCCTGCCTAAGGTATGCAGCCACTGGCTCGATTGCTATGATGTATAGCATGGGGGAGAGGGGCATCCTTGCCTAGTGCCCCGGGATAGGCTCCATTTGTCGGAGAAGGTGTTATTGGTGCACACTCTAGCAGTGGGGTCTGTATAGGTGAGTTTAACCCATTTAAGGAAGGCTGGCCCTATTCCCATCTTGGTCAAAGTGGCATAAAGCCATTTCCACCGGACCAAATCAAATGCCTTAGAGGCATCTAGGGACACTACTGCGCATTCTTCCGGCCTGCTGTCAGTATTGTATATGACCTGGTGCAGTTTACGTAAGTTTCCAGTGATGGATCGGCCAGGCACGTACCCTGTCTGGTCATGGTGGATTAGGAGCGGTATGGCCTTCCGCAGCCTCATCGCTAGTAGTGCTGTTAGAGTCTTGTTATCCACATTTAGAAAGGACAAGGGTCTATATGAGCCGCACTCCGTGCTGTCTTTGTTGGGTTTTAGTAATGGGATGATAACGGCTTGTCTCATGGAGTCTGGGAGGTAACCTATTTCATATGCCTCGTTGTAAACTTGGGCTAACAGTGGGGCTAGTATGTCTTCATACGTCTTATAGTACTCGCCAGGCAGTCCATCTGGTCCAGGTGCTTTCCCAGAAGGTAATGATCTAATGGTGGCCATGACCTCTTCGGGGGTGATGGGACCGTCAAGGGTCTCAGCTACTTGTGTATCAAGATGCGGTAGTCTGATGTCGTCCAGGACGTCATCAATTTCGGTGTCTGTGGGTGGTGACGGGTCAGTGTAGAGGGCCTGATAATACTCTGTGAACGCCAGGTTTATTTCAGCTTGTGTGTGTGCGTACAGGCCATCTGTACGCCAGACTTGGCAGATGGGTTTTCTTGGGCTTTCTCGTTTGTAAAGCCACACTAATAGTTTCCCAGGTTTTTCACCTATGGCATGTCTTCTTTCGTGTGTTTTGCGTAGCTAAGTTTCCCCAGTGTCTCCCAGTGAGTCAAGCAAGCCTGTTTCAGTTCTATTATTTTATTTATGTGGGCTGGGTCTGAAGAGGCTTTAGTTTCTCATTTTTTCAGCTCTTCCTCAGTGCGCACCAGCGAGGACATGACTGATCTTTGGGATCCCCCAGTGGCAGCTATCATTTCCCCTCTTATCACCACTTTGTATGCCTCCCATGCCGTGCTAATGCGTTGGACACTGTCTATATTTGTCTGCCAATAGTCTGTCGTGCCTTGTCTGATTTATTCGCAGAAGGCTTTGTCTAACAATGCCTCACTTCTGAGTCTCCATGTGGGCACAGGGGATTTAGGTGCCATTATTGTCCAGGTGGTTACCAGGGGGGAGTGGTCTGACAGCACTCTGGCTAGGTATTGTGCATCTTCAAATGAGTCTAGGTGTTCCTCACTCACAAAGATGCAATCTATTCTAGTGTGTATGGCGTGTGGGGGTGAGCAAAAGGAGTAACCTCTGTTTCCGGGGTGTTGTGTCCTCCAGAGGTCCTTCAGGGCAAATTGTTTTGTGAGAGCATTTAGTATTTTGGCGGGAGGGGACGGACGGTTATGCTTATTGTCCGATCTTTCCATACAGGGATCTAGGGTGCAATCGCCCCCCCATATTAGTATGCCGTCTCTGCATGCACTTAAATGGGTGTAAAATTAGCAGAAAAAGACTGTGGCGTCGTGGTTGGGGGAGTGATGGGGATGGATGGGGCAATCCAGATTAGAACACCCCTAGCGTAAATCGAATACGTGGAGCCTATTAAGGTTCCCCTCCAGACTTTGGCCAGTGACGATAACTTTTTTGCATTTAGGTGGGTCTCTTGCAATAGGGCGATTCCGACTTTGTGGCGTTTCATGAAAGAGTGGATTCGGTGTTGCTTGACGTAGCTGTTCAAGCCTCTAACGTTCCAGGATATATTTTGATTTTATCAGCCATGAGCTTGGTATGGTTGCAAGCTTATGAGGGGCCCACGGGGCGGCCTGGGTTTCTGGTCTAGTAGCTTACGGTGCACTGGATGGTCTTGGTTTACCCTTTGTAAAACTCTGATCAGGAACCTAACATGTGGATTCCCTTCCCCATAAACTTTGAACTTTAAACTTCCCAAAAACAAAACAAGTCTAGCGGGATAGCCCCCGATCTGAGTATCCCGTTTCTGCTCCATTCGACCTTGGGTCTCCTGGTGCCCTTCGGGCGGGTTATTTACCCAAACTAATTCCAAGGGTAGGAGAAAGGCTGCTTCAGTGGGTGTCGTTACTCAAGCAGGTCGTGTTCAGATTGGCTCCGGTTAGCTCAGTGTTGCGGTATTCCATCTGTGGTGCAGTGTCCCCCTAATACTTTTGTTGGGGGTTGTGTGGGTTGCTTACTAGGGTGCTGTTTGTCACAGCCTACGGTGCTTCACCTCAACGTCGGGGATGGTGTCCGGACATTTCGTCGAAAGACATTTGGTCAAAAGACAAATGGTCGACGGAATCTGGTCGAAAACCAAATGGTCGAATTTTTTTTTATTTATATATATATATTTTAGGGTTTCGTTTAGGGAAAAAAAGGGTTTTTTTAGAAAAAAAAGGGGTTGGGGAAACCCCCCCCCAAAAATAAAAAAAAGGTGAAAATTAAAAAAAATTAAAATTCGACCATTTGTCTTTCGACCAAATGTCCTGTCGACCATTTTTTTTCGACGAAATGTCTGGTAACCGTCGGGGATCTGTTGCCTGTTCATCCACTCGCTGACTTCGGCAGGTGTATCGAATATGTGAGCTTTGTTGTTGAGGAGGACTTTCAGCCTTGCTGGGTAGAGAAGCATGTACTGCAGGCCCGCATTTTTCAGTCTGACTTTGGTGTGGATAAACTGTGCTCTGCTTCTTTGGACCTGGAGGGTATAGTCCGGGTATATGGAGATTTTAGCAGAGTCTCTTTGTATGCAGCTGCCCGATCTTGAGTAGGGCAGAATCATCTCCCTATCTCTATAATTGAGGACTTTAGCTATTATCGGCCTGGGCGGCCTGGGCCGGTTTCCTGGGGGCGGTCTCTTGGTGAGGAATCGATGAGCCCTTTCAATGGTGAAGCCTTGCAATAGTTTCCCGGCTCCTATTTCTCACAACAAGAGGTCTTCAACATAGTTTGTGGGATTGTTTCTTTCGGTTCCCTCTGGTAAGCCTATGATTCTAATATTATTTCGGCGCGCACGCCCTTCTGCTTCGTCAGCCCTGTCTTCCAGATTTCTTACTTTCTGGGTTAAGACGTCTACTTCCTTCAGGAGTTGAGTTTTTGCTTCAGAGTTTTCTCGCACCTGGGTCTCCAGGACCTCCATTCTGCTTGCTATGGAGCGTACATCTTGCCGCAGCAAATTTAGGTGATAGCGACAGCGACTATTTTGCTTTCCATAGTCTTTTGCAGTGTCATGATTGCCTCTAAGAGCTGTGAGTTTGCTGGTTCAGGAGGCGCAGCACCAGAGTCCGTCGTGGAGGCACTGGTGGCGTCCGGCCTGGCAGCGCCCGTGGCCGCGTAGGTCTCCATGGTTGTTTGCTTAAGCCACAGAAAGACTTACCTGGTAAGTAGCATCTGTAATATGCATTAGCTGAGGGCTCTGCAACCTTTGTTTCTCCTTATGTTTTGTACAACTTCCAAATTAGCATAGTTAATGTTGAGGGATTGTGTTGAGGGATTGTGGGAGTCCTAGTCAATAACGTTCAGAGAGCCGCAGGTTGCAGACTCCTGCAGCTTGCTTAGCTGCAAGAAAAAAGACACCGATTTTTAGTTCACTTGCTGCGAGTACTCTGACATCTAGTGGCTGGTCAGGAGTATTACATGTTTTTCGGCAGCAGACTTTCCGTCTTTTTCTCCAATCATGCATACATACGGACAATGCTCCTCCAAGTCGGCTTCTTCCACCATCACTTAGGTCATGGAGTGGAGAGAAAGTGATGAGAGTACCTACATTTGGCAGGGTTGTCCAACTCCGGTCCTCGAGTGCCGGATCCATGTTTGGTTTTCAGGATATCCCTGATTAAAATTCATGATATAAGATTGCATACAATTATTTTTCATGAATATTAATGAGGGATATCCTGAAAACCTGTCACCATCCCGGCCCCTGGAGGTGAAACGTTGCATGAAAGTGAGTGAAATTTACAATTTGTTACAAATGTATGGACGGTCTCGAGTCCCAGGTGCCCACTGTCCCCAAAAAACTTCCAAATTAAATTCTGCCAAATTTAAAAAATAAACAAAATGATGTTTAAAAAAATATATATATATGTTACACGGCCACTTTAGTGGCCGTGTAGTTATGGTTAAGTTGCTGTTTCGATAGGAAGAGCACTTTTTGGGTGGCTTATAACTTCGCTCCCCCTGGTCGAATCCTCGCCAAACTTTGCAAAAAAAGTATATGGGCCACTCTGATTTTTTTTGCAAAGTTTGGAGATGTTTGGTCCAGGGGGGCAAAAGTTATAGGGGGGTCCCAAAACGTCTTTTTTTCCCACAGACTGAATGGGGGAAAAACTTTGCGCACTGCTACAGTTCAAACCGCTGGACGGATTTTCACTAAATATGCGGCAGGTACAGGGGCTTGGTCCACAAAGCGTGCTTTTGTAAATTTGGTGACCTTCCGTGCAATACTTTTCATTAAAATTATCAAAAAGTAGGTCTGAAAAACTGAGTGATATCTATGTCCACTTTGCGGTCACACTTCCCTGTTCGGTCCACGGACAATATACCGATTGGCTAAGGGGCTGGCGTCATGACCGCAGACACGCAACGTCTCTGCCCATTGGCTGCTGCGAGACGTGTTCTGCGTCAGATTGTTTGGATGCGCCCAACATCTTGGATCCGCCAAAAGCGGAGCAACAACCAGCGTACATATGCTCTGTTTATAAAACTCTTTTGCTGTGTCACAGACCGTTGGGAAAGGTTTAGACAGTAAGACATGGGTGATCAATGCATTTGTTCGGGGGGTCGGTCTTCATGATGTGCTTTCCATGGACAGCTTGCACGCACAGAAAATGAGAAAACATCATTAAAATGGTTGTGGGGAGGGCCTAGCGTTTTGGGAGCATGGCCAAAGGCCATGCCCCAAAACCAAGTTTGTACATAGTAAAATGACATGGCACAATGGTTCTGATATGCTGTGGTGTTTCTAGCCAGGACCCAGACTCTTGACTGCATGCCGAAAGGCCATGCACCCAAGACTGAAGTCATAAACAGTGGAGTTACAAGTGAATATGAGTGTGGTGTAATGTGCTAGTTGTGTGGACGCCCTAGTGACTTGCCTGCATGACTTTAGACGATGGTCCGAAAAGTAAATTTATAAGTAGCTAATTTACAAGGACCATGGTTTTGATATGCAATGATGGTTGTGGCTAGGACCTATACTCCTTGTACCTTGGTCGTAAGGCGTAGCTGGTAGGTTACACACCGAAGGTGCAAGGGCCAGCCTACAGGCACTGCAGCATATTAGTACCATAGATTAGACGTTTAGATTCGCAAGTGTAGAAAATGACTGCCAATATACTTACTCCTTACTTTGTTCCGAATCCACATACAATTTGTAAATGGTTATCGTACTTGGCGGAATTATCTCTTTTTCCATTTCTGTGATAAAAGAAACAGGTATGTTAGTCTTTGCATTTTTTGAAAATGTACTACATTGCTTAATAGACAGTTTACCTTTTATTTTACCCTCATATTTAGTTTACAAACCAGTGTACTGTGCATTGCGCTCAGTTTCTGTGTTTGCTTTTCTAATCCGTGGGTCTGGGAAAAAAAAATCCTTGTCAGATTAAAAAAAACCTTCATTTACTATGGTACTACCTACTTCCTTGTTTCCTCTGAGTGTTTCCTTCATCTTCCTGATTAATGTTATGTTTGTTGCCTTCCTGCCGATTTTTGCCAACAGTTAGATACCTGTATTCTAACTGTGCATTTGTTCCTACAGCTTTGTGATATTCATTCATTTGTATCGTTGTTATATCCTGTTTCCTTTATCTTTCCCATTAATGTTATTTTTGTTGCCTTCCTGCCACTTTTTAACAACAGTTAGATACCTGTAGGCGTATTCTACCTGTGCATTTGGTCCCAACAATCTGTGATATTCATTTATTTGTGTCATTCTTACATCCTCTTGGGTAGTTAGATACCCGTTGGTGTATTCTAACTGTTTGTAGTCTTTCACATAATTATTTTAAAAAATCTTGAAGTACACATTATTTCGTAAATTTTGGCTTTAAGAACATTAAATTCGCATTTGTAAGATTAGCTGGCAATCTCTGCTTTAGAGCAATGGTGCTATCATTACATTCGAACCATCCACAATTCTTTTTAATGTATGCAGTGTAGTGACCTGCATTGGTTGTAGCTCCTGCATGGTAGAATATACCTATTGTTGTAAAGGTTCTCTTTCCAAGTGACACTTGACTGTGTGTGAATCCAGTCAGTTTGCAGTTGTTTTTAGTGCCATTTGCATTATAATGTAGAAGCATAAGTATTATGTAGGCACTATGTGATTGTATCAGTAAGGTGGAGCGATTGTCTGAATTGCAAATAGTACATATCTGCCATGGTTTGCATTTTGTACAAGTTGCTGAAATGGAATGCTCTCACAATTTGGTATGGAAACATACACAAATCACTAATTTGGGATTTCTTCCTGTATCACTTTGTTACAGAGAGTGCATGTACTTTTCCACATGTACGAAATCTGGAAGATTTCATTTACAGGTATGCTTTTGTTTTCCAATACTAATAGTATGTACATTAGAAATTCTTGTGGATCTTCTTGTGAGTTCATAGTGAATCTCACCATTCCAGCACAGTCGTCCAATTGTTGCCTTACTCCATGAACACTGTATGTGTTGTCAGGATTAATTGTTGCATTTCTATGCAGCACTAACATTTGTAAACACAATTGGTCTATACTGTTCAGGTAAATATTGTTAACAATTGGTGGCAATTGAAATAGAATATTCATTGCTACATTTGCATAGCAACCTACCCCACTTTCATTTGCAAATTTGAATGGTCCAGCAAGTTCTGTATGCGAGTGCATTTTTCGGAATTTCTGTTGCTTCTTTGCTGACGACCCTGGTTTACATTCCCTAATAGGTTCTTCTATGTTTGCGGTAATTGATGAAACTTTACCTTCTTTTCTATTCTTTACGGCATTTTCTGTTGGATTCTGTTGCATTTCTGTTTCATTTAGTTTTCTTTTACCACGTTTTACTTTATCTGGAACAGGGTATTGTTTCAGATGAGGGGTGTACAGTGAACGCAATCTATTGTATTCTAGAATGCAAGGAATCTCAGCTTTGACATTCCTTGCATCAAAGTTCATTAGCAATAGACAGTTAAGTGTACATAAGAGTGATAATGCTATGTAGCGCATGCCTTCCTTAAAGACTGTGTTTCGTATATCTATGAATGCTTTGTCTAGAGTAAGACCTTGGGATTTATGAATGGTAACTGCATATGCAAGAGTTAGAGAAAATTTCTCTCTACGTACATACATGTCTTTGAAGAGAAGGAATCGAGCAATTGAGCGCCCTATCCTTTTCACTTCTGAAACTTTATCAAAGCGAATATTGACAAACTGAATGTTGCTATCACGTGGGTATGATTGAAAGCCAACAACTGTGCCCAGTGCTCCCTTAACTAGCCCTTGCTCTACGTCAAGGTTACGTTTAAGCATTACTCTACAATTTAAGGATAATTTCAATATTTTTTCCAACCCAGCTGTGTTGGAGATTGAATTTTCTAAACTATTTAATCTTGTTGTGGCTTGCTCACACATGGGTACTGTCATACCATGTACATCTAGTTTGTCTGTGGCGCTAATTTCCAGTATTGGTTGCATTTCTTTATTTAACATTGTTTCATTGAATTTGAAACAGCTTGCAAGAGTTGGCATTAAAGCCATACAATTGACATTTTTGTGCGCTATTTGTAACATAACATCAGTTGCACATGCATTGTCCCCATAAAGTGCATGTATGTGCCAGTTTTTCAATACAACTTGTGCTTCTTGCGATAATACACCAACTCTAATACTTTTTAAGATGTTGGCATAAGTGAGATCTGCAGATTGCTGCATGTTCTCAGTTAATTTTCTATAATGGAAATGTTGCCAAAGGTTAACATTACTTATGCTACCAACAGTTCTCCGGCAGAGTTTGTGGCCTAAGGTTTTAAAAATCGTTTCACCTTTCACTGGTGTCAATTGTAGAAGATCTCCGAAAATGATAATGTGTTTCCCTGCAAAGAGTTCTTCGTTGTTACTTTTAAGTACTTCTTGCAATCTGAGATGAATCAAAGCCAACATTAGGTTGGAGACCATGCTCACTTCATCTATTAGTAGCATTTTCATTTGTTTCAATACTCTGCGTAATTCCATTGCAGCTTCTGCAAGTTTGTGGTAGTCTAATTTATTTTGATGCTCTACTGGAAGCAGTAGTAATCGGTGTAAAGTGACACCGGCTATGTTGTAGGCAGCTAAACCTGTGGGGGCCATTACAACAGCTGACAGTTTGTTGTTTGTCAATTGTTGAAGGAACTTGCTGATGATTTTGATTAAGAATGTTTTCCCTGATCCAGCTTTACCACTGACGTATAGCAGTATAGGTTTGTAATTTTGACAGGTACATTCTTTATTTTCGTGTGGTACACCATGTACAATTTGTTTTGTTACGTCTTCAAAAATGGTGTGCTGATCGTTGTTAAGTTTTGCTTGTTGGACAGTTAACTCTTCTGTATCTTCTTGATACTGAAACATGGTGTTTTCTACTTCTGCCATAGCAACTTCAGCCTCATTTGCTATTAGTGGCTGTCCTTGATTCTTGACTTCGTGTTACAGAAGGTTGACTACTGTCAGAAGAGTCCTTATCTAGTTGGGCCTGAAGTTCTTCTTCCTGTTGCTGCTCATTGTGTAACATTGTTTTGTACTGGTTAAAGTTCACATCGGTGATAGCGCTTTCATTTGCTTTGAAATCATCTTCTTAGCAGTCATAGTTATGTAGTATGTCTTCCTCTTTTCTCCATGGTTTGAAAAGTTGTAACAGAGACATGTAATATAGTTCTTTCTGTTGAGGAGTTTTTAATGGCAATTTTACATGATTAATTAAGCTTCATATAAGTAAGTTTAACTAAGCTCCCTTCACAATCGGTCACTCTATATCTACGTTTGCTTTCATCGGGTTTTACATCATTTTTGTATGCAAAGTTTTGAGCTATGTGGTATAGACACATGCTTTCCAGAGTGCTACTCCTGTTAGGATAGTATGTGTCCAGTAAATTGTTTTTTAGAATGTCTTGGCTGTTGGGATCATTTCTGCCAATTGTTCTCAAATGATTTTAGCACTCTTTTTCTAGATTTTGCTGGACCAAGACTGAGCCATACTATGTTGTCTGATTTTCCATACAAAGGAGTATCGGTGAAAAGATCTGCTGCTTCATAGGCGCCACATTCTCTACGAGAGAGCATTTTTATGCCTAGGCTGTACAATTTCTGTGATAATGTTTTGTCTGATGCTAGGTCATCCCAGAGGTCTCGAAACTCTGTTTTTTCTGCTTTTGTTAAGTAGGCTGTAACATATCGTGCAACAGCAGTTAAATTGTCTGCAATGTACTGCACATCTATGTTTGCAATCCATAAGAGGGCAATGATTGCATTGTAATCATTGATATATTTTGATTCTTCCCTTCTTTTTATGTAATATGTGTTCTTAGGTGATTTGCCTTTAACACTATGTCGAACTGAAGACATGACGTTGTTTACTTCACCTGTTTCTGTAACTGGTCTAGGGAAACCAAAGCGGCATTTGGTGTACTATTTACCTTTGTTTGAAATTGTAAAATCTGCCCATGCAGCTCACTATGTGTCTGTTTAGAAGGGATTTCACAAGTGACATATTTTTGGATAAACTGCAAAACAGTGCTGTCACTGCCGTGACCAAATTTCAGTGCACCTTTGATCCATAACAGCATGTGAATATGTGGTGCTCCTCTCGCTTGATATTATTTTCTCCAAAAGAAGTGTTGTACTTCTCCAAGGGGAGGAACAGTTTTATTGCAAATAAAGTGTAGCATGGCAATGAAACAATGATGGAAATTTCTTGACACATTAACTGGATCTAGAGAGCAAAGTTCTCCAGGTGTTAATATATCTATGTTGTTTTTGTTGCTGTTTGCTATGCGTAGGAACTCATGTAAATCTTCCCATGCATATTCGGCACAACTTAGCTTAACAAACCAAGTCGGTGGTCCAAGGTTTCTGATCATACAACGCACGTCTCCGTGCCGTCGGAACCAGTATTTCTTTGTACCACGCATGTTTGCATACAAATTTGTTATACTGCTTGTAAAACCTCATCTTTTTCCTTTACTTTTTGTATTAACTGTGTAGCTGACATATTTTGAAAGTGAGTACCAGATTTAAGAATGTGTGCAACTCCGTAACATAGTGTTGCTAATTCACTTTCATAGAGTAGGTGGAATATGTATTCCACATTTTGTCTAAATCTGGGATCTTGCGAATACATTCGTAATGAACGGTATTCTGATGCCCCAATCTGAGTGGGTCTATCATCGTATCTTCCACCTTTGCCAGTAGGAAATAGTAGTGGAAAATCACGTGCTTCTATACTTTTTTCCCATATACCCATTGGTGACCCTTTGGCTTGTCGCATTTGGTAAGTTTATATTGCATCATCTATGCTTTCATTGGAATGCAATGGATGAATTGTGTAATGGTCTAAAAGAGTGGATACTGTAGCAGGATCCAGAAGTTCGAATCGTCCAGTTTCTGATGGATCTTGAATTATTTCAGCTGAATTATTTAATTGAATTGAATTATTTAAGCTTTCATCAATATTTATTTCCTTGTAGTACTCATTATTGTCTTTTAGATATTGCAATGCTTGTCTAACTTTGTGTAGGTCCACTAATTGTTGCCAAATTTTGTTTTCCTTTGTTGGTACTCCATTTACCAAGACTATTAAAGAATGCTCTATTGAACATTCCACTCCTAGAGTGTGTACATTTTCCATTAGATCTAATGGCAAATAAACTACTTTGCCACAAATGCCTTTCGCCAATTCAGCGGTAGGTCATTTTGCTGTTTTTGGATGAAGGCATATAATTGCTTGAAATGGGTGAACTGTTTGAATTATTATGCTCTCATACAAATTGAGCTGTTGCAGGATTTTTGGTAATGGAAACAATTCCAAATTATTTGTAATAGCACGTGAAGGAGTGTGGTTGTTGTCTAATTTTGTAGTACAGTAACTGCAACATATTAGGCGTTCAGTTAGTTCATATTTGTTTTCTGCTAGGTAGAGAGCTAATTCAAACCATTTAGAATCTTCATTGTCTTCTATTTTGTATGCTATGTCCACATTTTTTGTGTTCCTTTTGTAAAACGTTCAGCGGCAACACACACACATGGTTTGGTACTTCAGCCGATGACCTTTTAAATGTTACTATTTCTTTTCTGTATGTGTGTAATAGAAGGTTGCTATGTGCAGAATTGTTGCTACTATGTTCTAAAACTGTTGCATTTTGTAAGTGGCTCTCACTTCCAAAATACTTTCTCTGAATACGGTCAATTTCTTCTTGTAAGTATTTCGGTGTACCATGCAGAAGAGTGGTATTTAAGTTGCCTAATTCTGAAGCTGGACTTTTTGCATAGTATATTTTATACACTAGATTTCTTACATTGGAATGATGTATTGATATCCTTTTGATATCATGGAAGGTGCTTTTGCAAATAGGCCCAGAAATGCAGGCTAATGAATGTCCTTTTAGACCTGTGTATTTCCGCACTGGACAAATATCCATATTTTGCAGCACTTTCATTTTACTTTTCTCTTTACCTTTTACATATTGATTGAGGAACTGACGTAAAGATTTGAACGCTTTGTTTGGAATGGTACACATTGATTTGCACAGCCATTTGTATACTGGACGGCGTGGTTCTGCTGAATCGAGAGGTAATTCTGTGTTTTCAGGGAATACATTTGTAAGCAGTGTGTTCCATGATGGTAGCATTTATTTTCTCATACCCTCGTCCACTGCTATGGATGGCAATTGTGTTTGTTTGATTTTGTTTGTATGCTTCTTCATTAAAATATGGTTCTGTGGTTGTTGTGTGACTCCATTCACCACCACAAACATGTAAGAAATTATTTTTGTTCACATTCTGTTTATTACTGAGTTTCTTTTGTAGTTTAGTACTTAGTTTTGTTAGTGCTTTATCCTATTTAACACTATTATAAACAACTTCCTTTTGAGAAGGATTGCACTGTCCACGAGAGCTTGTAGGATTAACTTTCTACGGTAGGTTTTAAGGGGTGAGGATAATTTCAGTCCTCTTCTTAGTAGATTCTGAAGGACTCTGTGACGAAACATTTTTGATAAAATACTTTTTTTACTATGCGTTCTTGTTATACTATCAGGATTATTAGGAGCATTGTAAGCTGTACTGGTAGTCGTTTTCTTTACAACATTTTTGTGTTTTGTGACACATTTTGATGGAGGAGGTAAAGTTTCGGTAGTTGTGACTTCCTTTGATTTGCTAACCAACTGCATTAGCTGGTTTGTTCCAACATTCTCTACAAACTCTACAACAGGTGGATGCTTACATTGGGCACATTTATTTTTATTTACTCTACTTTTGCGTTCCTTTCTACGGAGTTGCTTTTTGGTAGGCATTCTTTGGTGTCTCTTGAAAAAACAGGTATACTTTGATCTGTTGTCCAATGTCTGTGTGCTGTGTGCATGTGTGCATGAGTCTGATGGGGAAGCTCTTTGTCATGGTGTGTCGATGTGCATTGGACTCTTGCAATCATTTGGTAAGGCTACTTTATTGTTTGTATACTACTACAATGTGCTTCAGATGAGAGTACAAAGTGGCCTACTTGTGACGAGAACCATTATTAATAAACGAAATGCCATAAACTTTCAACAGCAACTTCTTTTCTAAATCTAACCTTCTAAGGATTACGTATGTGATTTGAGTTCCAAACAGACAGGGATTTGTGAGCAATTCGGCCTGTTATTCTTTGTTCAATAAATGAATATTTGTAGGTAGAATGGTTTAGAAATCAATATTTGCTCTGGCACCCAAAATAAACAAATAACCCACAAAGCCTCTTTGAGGAGTAGTTACAATATAAAGGTAGTACTTTACTTACTTTTTTTTGCAAAATAACCAGGTTTCTTCGGATATGTCGTCTGCAGTGTAGATGCTGTTGATTCTCAGGGGAGTAGTCTTCACTGCGGTGCAAAAAAACAAAATCAATTACTTTTTGTGTTTACAGCAGTGATGATACTGCACACATTAATTGTGCATCTTTCGTCACAGCATTCTACTTTCATAATTCAACCCAGTGCATGCGTGCATTTCACTTCACTCTGTGCAGTCTTTGCATGATATTTGCAATATGGTACTTGAAAGTCCTTCAAAATTGCTAACAATTTTAGGTTTATGGAAATGCCTTGTTTTTTTACACGGTGTACTATGTATAGGAGAGAGGTTTATAAGCCATAGGGCACAGTAGTAGATGGGGAAACATTTTCTACTTGCAAATTAAAAGCACGATGCCAAGAAATCGGGAGACCCTCAGAGGGAGATGTCACAACAGCAATCGGGAGCGCTTACTTTTCTCATACGATTACATTGCAAGTACCATTACTGTAGCCGGTACACAGTACACAACTCCGACATTTTAACATACAAAATTGAGTTCCGCCCTAAATAGGCATGCTTGCAACGTATGTATAGGTTATGCGGAAGACAGTAAGCAGTCATGCGGTTTGTCAATGATAAATCGGACATCTTGCACTTAAAAGGGGGAGCGTTGGTATGTATTGCCTATGCACATTTAGCGGCATTATTTTTCTCTAAATTAAATTAAATTATAAGGGTTGCACATGTTCTCTGATTACAATTTACATACCTGTATTCTATACTCATGCATGTGCGCATGCATGGAGCTGTACGTAGAAATTCACAATACTTGCACAGTAGCTTGGGAAGTAGGTGCTTTGCAATGATATGCGACTTCCATTCAGATTCATCGACAGTAATTTTGAAGTGCGCAATGTTGATGACGGAGTTAGAATTAGCGATGTTCAATGTGATTGGTGGATGGTGGTGTGACTGCTTAGTTGTGTCCAATGAGGGACTCGACTTGCTACCGCTGTGGAAAGGGTGGAAGGTAAGAGTTACGTGCCGCACGTAGGCAACGCTTGTCCGCAGGTAGGGCGTGTCACATACGGGTTTCTACAGCAAATCCTGCATGGAAAGGGGACTGTAGGCATCAGCCAATCAGATGTTCATATTACTCTTTTGTGTCGAAAGACGGTGCGTACACTGAAGATGGCAGAGGTGGAGAGGGTCAGGGTTTTGGTGCTTGGAGACATTTTTGTGCATGGCTTAAACACTATGCAGAGAGTAGGCATGTGGCACACCATTTCGATGTGAGAGGAGTGGAGGTGGTGTGGAGCGCTGACACTGATGCCAATGCTGCGGCAATTCTGCAAGTTTGCAGAGACATGCGTACAATGACCACTCCTCATGTGGTAAATTTGCACTACGGTGCTTCCCATTTGGGATACGCGAGTTCACGTACTTTGTTTGCAGATTTGGCACAGTTGGTTGAAGCACTCATGACCATCTTCCCAACAACGAAAGTAATTTTTTCTGCTTTACTCCCAAGAGTAAAACGGGACAACAATTCTGTTTTCTGTCCAGATCAAAGTATTGGGAGGTGTATCATCAATCGCGGCATGCGTGCATTCATGTTACGAGCTGGTATGTTTTTCTGCAGCCACGATAACATTGCTTCAAGCAATGCGGATTATTTTGAAGCAAATGGTGTTGCTCTATCTTCTTTGGGAAATGTGATGTTCTTTTGGAACTTAAGGCTTGATTTAGAGAAGGTTCTGTAATGGTTGTAGGAGTAAAGCAAGGACAAAAAATACAAAAAAATAAATAAAATACCAGATGTCTGTACGGTATCTGGCCAAAAATAAAAAGAAACAGCACTTTTCAGAGCCCACCTTAAAGGGGAAAAAGGGGAATAACACTTTAATGTACCGTCGTCACGCTCTGATCCTATACATGTCCGCGAACATGGCGGTACTTTGCAGCCAGCGCATATCACCAACAGGGATTCAGGGGTGGAGACGCATGCAAATGAGAATGAGCGGAGCTAGGGATTGGTCCATAAAGTTCAGTAGGTGTGTTCTGAACGTCGCACTTTAGTAAGATCGTCTTCTCCCTGACAGGAGACCACACAGCCATGTCATTCCATGCTCGAAAACAGATTATCTGGATTTTGGGAGACTCATGGATACATTGGTTGAAGGTGCATGCAGAAAGCTGCAGTTTATCTGCAGATCTCGGATTTCCTCATGTGGAAGTGCACGGGCATGGCGTGCGCGGCATGAGGTGGCTGGACCTGGTACCTCTCTGTGTTACTTTACTGACAGAGCGTCCTCCAGATATACTTATCATTCATTGCGGAGGAAACCGTTTAGGCCATGTCTCTGGAATTTCTTTGCAATTTGCAATGAAGGAAGGATTCGCAAAGCTCATGGACATGTTTCCAAATTGTCAAATACTTTTTTCCTGTATTGCACAAAGACAAATATGGCTGCGTTCTTCTGCTTTTGGTCCACAAACGGAGAAAGCGAGACGCAATGTGAATCAGGCTGTTTGTGCCTTTTTAAGAGATTTTGGCGTGTCCTCCTTCCACAATGAAAACATTTTGTTTTGCAGCTCTTTCATTTTCCGCAGAGATGGAGTCCACCTCACATATGCTGGCAATCAGACTTTTCTTCGCAATGTACAAAATGCATTGCGACCTCTTTTGAATTCACACTAACCGATCTGACAATCCGTTTTCTCCAATCCACAGTTTTTAACCCACACAACACACCACCAAAAGGCTCTTTTCAGAGCCACCACTTACTCCCAGCGAACACTTCATTGTGTTTGCTCCGCTTGCACCCTCCCTTTTTTCCCCTACGACTGTCCGCAAACTGTTCCACCACTCCGCGGGGTCTACGACCGTTCCTTCATAGTTCTATCTTTAAACTGAGGAAGGCGGCTCTGAAAAGAGCCTTTTCAGTAATTTCTGTTGTTTTCACATTTATTGCTTCACAGCACACAACACACTAGGAGAAGAGGCCAAAGGAGGGTAAGGAAGGGACACCAGCCACAGGGATAAGAAAGGCCAAGTGAACAGAGAGAGATATAGGGTGAGCTTTATTTAGGTAAGGAGCAGATCTTCTGGTGCTCTGTGACCGTAGCGTCAAAAGCACTTCGAAAACTCTCCCCCCTGCAGAGTACTGCGTCACAATACTTACACACTATTGTCACCTTTGAAAGGTAAGGGTCAACAGCATTGCAAATGGCTTGTGAGGCAGCTGGAGGGAGGCACTCCCCCACAGGAGTGTCTCTTGTGGTGGGAGGATCAGACACGGAGGATGCTGTGGAGGAACTCAATCGACTACACTCTTCACATGGCACCAACTTGCGAATGTCCACAGTGTGGAACGAAGTGAGGTATTGCTTCATGGTTGTTGTACCAAAGCTGTACGAACCAAGTCTCCCACATCTCAGCACCACATCGCACTGGTTACACTTCACCAGGTTCGCACGTGCTTTTGGTATGTTCCCATAAACGGAAAACAACCGCCACACCCACGACTCCCGGCGAATGCTCCTAGTGCTGAGTTCCTCCACTTCATTATCTTCCTCCTCTTCTTCCTCGCTCTCTACATCCTTACTCATATATCTCTCTGCAGGCCCTTGGGGAAGTGGTGGTGGTGGCAGGTTTGGGGGTGGTGCAGAGGCTAATGAACCAACAACAGCCATGGAAGCCATACCGATTAGTTTCCTTTTGGTCACTACAGCATAAAGGCAGCACACCTCAATCTGCTATAGCTAGAAAGACAAGGTGTGGCTATTTTTAGGGGTGGAGGGGTGTGCCTCGTGACCGTCTTCATCACTGCAAAGCGGTATGAAAATGTTACACAACAAGTCCTCAAGTCAGCTATTGTCTGGGATATGTGAAATTATATTTTTACACTCTACAATACTTTGCCTTGTGTCTACAAGTTCTTTTGGACTGTTGCGGAAGCACACAAACTGCGCAAATTAGTCCACGCGCTCTGCGTGGGTACGGTCACATGATTACGTCCTGAACACATCCGCGCCAGAAGTGGGAGTCCGCTGGGCAGCAAATGCAGAGTACCAAACGTGTGCATGCGTGCAAGTGTCCTACGGAGAGTGTTCGGTTTTCAAACTAATTCAAAGTGCGACACAAGTGAGAAGACAGTTAGGGACAGGCGCGATGTTCGCTATACTTACGGTTGTACTGCGCATGTGCATACATGATATGTTCACTGTACGGACAGTTCCAGTGTCCTTAGGACAACTCCATTTTGTTTGCCTACGAACTTGCCGGCCACCGCGCCTGTTCTATGGACGACACCATTTTGGCTGCACCCGATACGGACAAGTATACACTCCCATTTTGCTCATTTACAGCCATCCGTGACATCTGGTGTGTTCTACGAACATGTTTCATCTCGTTTACAAGTGGTACGGCGAGGTACAATGTCCTTAGGACGCCCCTTTCTGTTTATTTACACACAACTTCAACAGATGGTGAGGTCAAAAATCAAGTCCATCTTACTTGACATTAGTAAGGGTAGGTGTACTGCCTTTACAGGACCCACATTCCATTCCTTACGGATAGGTCGAACAGGCGCGCTGTTCGCGAACATTGTACGTCTTTTTAAAAACAATTTTGTTTACTCTTACTCTTTCACTACTACTACTGTACAAAAACATACCAAACACACACACACACATACTTCAATCCAAAGACATAGCGGGGGAAGCGGACACTGACACAAATATGGGGGAATTAGGATTCAACACGGGCTGGTTATGAGGAGAAGATTTGTGAGGGAAAGAAGGGATGGATATTTCGTCAAAACATCTATTTTCCTCTTCAAGGTTTGGGGAAGGTTCACTACGGAATGGAGAAGCGGGGAAGGTACAAGTGGGGCAATGGTAACAAACTTTTCCTCTCACACAGTCATCCACAAACTCCCGTACACTTTTAAAATTCTCGTTCAATATGTCCATTTTCTGCTCAATCCTTTTTATCCTAATCTTCTTCTGTCTCGTTTGTTGCCCTTTCTTCTTTTCTTTCCTGGTCTGTTCACAAAAAATATGCATATGTTAAATGCCTATAAAATACTGGTCATTATTTTGCATATGCAGAGCAATGTGTACCATTATTGTCGCTGTCTTCAGACATTTCCCCCTGCGGAAAATACTCCTCCAGCCACTCCAAAGTACTAGCTATTTCTGAGTCAAAACAAAAGAAAGAAATTATTATTTCTGCACCACATACCAAAAAGAAAACACACATATACAAAAAAATGACCTCCACTCACTCTTTTGATGTAATCTCCCTTCTTCCTACTGCGTCCCTCCACTGTCGTTCCAGGCTGCTGAGTTTCTGTGAAGTGATTACGATAGAGGCATCCTTTTTTTTTTTAAAATGGTACCATCCATTTCATTCTACATGCTTATTAAATGTGTCCTTTTCTTTTCACATCTTCAGGTTTCCATAATTACTTATTACTACTTATAATATCTTTATGTCCTTCTTCTACGTTGCACACTTTTTGTGTAAGACAATAGTACATTTTCAGATACCCCCCCGCCTCTTTGGGTAATGTTGATCCTCTCCACCCCCGTCCGCAAACAGGCACTCAGTCCGTCCCTTTCTATTATCAATAGGGAGGGGGTTCTGTATATTCTATGTTAAATGTATATCAAGTAGGTACATTACACTATATATCTCCCAAAATCACATCATCACAGTGTATATTCCAGACAACACCTTCATTGACAAACTGTCATGATTAAGTTCCCCTTCCAAAAACCTGTACAATTCACTACAAAAAAACTTTGTTAAGGGGATGTTATGGTTAAGTTGCCCTCCCAAAAACCTGTAAAATTCACTACAAAAAAAATGTTGTTGAGGGGACATTATGGTTAAGTTGCCCTACTAAAAACCTGTGCAGTTCACTAAAAAAATAATTTCAACCTCTCCTTTATGGTTGAAATTAAAACCGAAAAATCCCTGCCAACATTAACACCCAGACCATGAAAGATGTAATCTCAAATGTCACTGATGACATCACTGACGACATCACATGTTCAGTCCCTTTGTTTTCGTTCCCTGCCACAGGTTTGGGGGCTCAGGTTACCATAACTGTCGAATTTCAGAGGTTTTTCGGTTTTAATTTCAACCATAAAGGGGAGGTTGAAGTAATTTTTTTAGTGAACTGCACAGGTTTTTGGTAGGGTATATATATATATATATATATATATATATATATTTATTCAGTGAAAAAAACTTTGTTAAAGGGACGTTATGGTTAAGTTGCGCTACTAAAAACCCATGAAATTCAGTGAAAAAACTTTGTTAAAGGGACGTTATGGTTCAAAGTAAAACCGAAAAACCCCTGAAATTCAGCAGTTATGGTAAGATAAGCAACCATAACTCGCGCCACCGTGCACTGCTAACACTAACACCCAGGACATCAAAGATGACATCACAGTGCTTATTCTCATTTGCATGACTTCTGAACCCAAAAATCCCCGGATGTAACTCCCGATGTCCTGGAACTACCGCCATGTCCGCGGACATATCGTAACATGAACAGCCTTTCTACCATTTCCACTACACTCTCTCTCTGCCATTCCCCTCATTGGATTTACCTCAAAAATCACATGACCATGCACCAATCACATTCAAGACCTCTACATTTAACTGCATCATCATAGATCAGCACTGCAAATGTACTCTGAATCTCTCTGAGTACAAGTGTCATATCATTGGCAAGCAGCATCTACCACAAATACTGTACAAGTCTTCAAGATTTCTACTTGCAGCTCCATGCATATCCATATGCATGAACACAAACTTCAGGTATGCATATTTTCTGTATAGTACATGACATAGCTCTCAACCATTTTTGTTTTACAGGCGGGTGAAATCACCCGATTTTGTTTTTAGCGGGTGAGACACCCATTGGAATGAATGGGCGTGCAGGAGGCTTGGCGGGTGAGTCTGCCCTTTACAAGACGTGTGACACCCGCCAAAAGCGTGTGAGTTGAGAGCTATGGTAGATTAACACATTTTCAAACAGACTTTTACCTTGTAAAATCTGTAAAATGAATTTACTGTACTTTTTTCAATTTCCTAAAATCAACTACCACTTATACACCTTTATACTTTATACTTTCTTTATACACACACACTCAAATCATGTTAAACTAACATTTTTTAAATGAAATATATACACTACATATATTCAAACAAAATTGCATGCAAACACAATCTATGTTTAAACCGTTATAAAAATACTTATACAATTTCATATTTTTTGTTTTTATTTATTTATTTACTTAATTACTTTAAATTAGACATGACATTGAGGCGCTATTACCTAGAACAGTTTACTTACAGAAATAGTGGTATTCACTAATATATTATAAATTTCACAAGACATAGTAAAGATATTTTATTTTTGCTACAGTAAGTCATTCAATACAATTTGTTCATTAAGAACATATCATATGCACTGAACTGATGCAATGTATCTTATGTAAATAAATTAGTTTAATGGTTTTACAGAAGGCACTGAGGATTTCAATTAAAAAAATCAATATCTAAATTAAAAACAGTGCTATATACAAACAAAGTTACTAATTTGAAGCTTTCACAGTTGCAGTGAAGACCAGTTTCCTGAAAAGAAGCAGCCGAATTCGAAGAAGAAAGAAAAACTAAGAAGTTACCTGTTAATTTAAAAAAAAAGTAAGTAAAATATCACCATATTATTTATATTATTAATCAAATATACTATAACATTAATACCAGCTATTTTGGTTTCTTAAAATAGAGATTTTGTACCATTTTGTCCAAAAATTTCCATGTCGTAAACAGCGATTTACAACCAGAATGGCCCACAAATTTCTATTTTTGGACACACAAATTAGCCAACTGAACCACTACAATTTTCATATTATAGAACAAACAACTGTTTTAATTGTATACATTACATTTACTATTTGTACTTTTCCACACCACTAGCTTACTTTTTTTTTGTCATCTGAACCCCAGTTTAGTGACACATAAATTCAAGAATACCTACCCCTACTAGTTTTAGTTCCCAATGCACAATCACACACCATTACATACATCTTTATCATCTTACTCAAACACTCATGCACACATACATTCCAGAAAACCCCAATTCATATCTTATTTATTTTTTCAACAGACCCTAAAGAATGCCTACCAAAAGAAAACTCTGTAGAAAGCAACGCAAAATTAGAGCAAATGAAAATAAAGGTGTCCAACATAAGCATCCATCTCTAGCAGAATTTGTAAAAAAAGTTGAAACAAAACAGCTTATACAATCATTTAGTGAAACACAAGATGTTTCAAGTACAACAACTTCGCTTCCGCTATCAAAATGTAAAACAAACCAAAAAACAATTAACAGAAAATCACCTATCAGTACAGATAAAACTACTTCTTCAAATTTTAATATAGTGCAAAGTAAGCATACCAAGAAAAGTATTTTAGCCAAAATATACCGTCACAAAGTCCTTCAAAATCTTATAAAAACAGGAGAGAAATCAGGTTCAAAGCTTAAAACCTATCGTAGGAAATTAATCTTAGAAGCATTGATGGACAGTGCAATTCTTCTCAAAAGAAATGTATTTATTTTATTGTTAAACAAAATGAAACCACTAACAAAACTAATAACTAAATTACAAAAAAGACTTCTCAATAAGCGAAATGTCAACAGAAAGAACTTCTAAAGTATCTGCGGAGGTGAATGGAATCACACTACGAGCACAGAACCATATTTTAATGAAGAAGCGTACAAACAAAAGCAAACAAATACAATTGCCATAAATAGCAGTGGTCGAGGTTATGAAAAAGTGAATAATACCATAATGGAACAAGAAGTACTCCTTACAAAAATATGCCCTGAAAACTTAGAATTACCCCTCCATTCAACTGAATCAGAACGTCTAGTGTACAAATGGCCATGCACGTCAATGTGTAACATTCCCAAACAATGTTTCACATCTTTACACCAATTCCTCAATAAATATGTAAAAAGCAAAGACAAAATCAAAATTAAATTAAATTACTGCAAAATATAGATACCTTTCCAGTGCGCAAGTATACAGGACTACAAGGACATTCATTGGCCTGCATTACAGGACCTACTTGTAAAACCACTTTCCATGATATCAAAAGGATATCAACACATCATTCAACTATAAGAAATCTAGTCTATAAACTGTACTATGCTAAAAGTCCTGCTTTAGCACTAGCAAAGTTAAATAACATCCTTCTACATGGTACAGCAAAAAACCTACTTGAAGAAATTCACTATATCCAGAAAAAATATTTTGGAAGTGAAAGCCATTTACAGAATGAAATAGCTTTAAACCAATTAAGCAACAATTCTACACATGGCAACCTTTTGCTAAACACATACAAAAAAGAAATACTAAAATTTAAAAGTACATCAGCTGAATACCAAACCATGTATGTGTATGTTGCCGTAGAATTTTTTATAAAAGTAACACAAAAACTGTAGACCTATCATACAAAATAGAAGACAATGAAGATTCTAAATAGTTTGAATTAGCTCTCTACCTTCTAGCAGAAAACAAATATGAAATAACTGAGCCCTTAATACTTTGCAGTTATTGCACTACAAAACTTTACAACAACCAAAATCCTTCACGTTCTATCACAAATAATTTGGAATTATACCCAGTACCAAACCCTCTACAACAACTTAATTTATATGAGAGCATCATAATTCAAACAGTACACCCATTTCAAGCAATAATATGCCTTCAACCAAAAACAGCAAAATTACCTCCCTCTGAATTGGTAAAAGGCATTCGTGGAAAAGTAGTTTATTTACCATTAAATCTAAAAGAAAATGTGCATACTCTAGGAGTGCAACGTCCAATGCAGCGATCTTTAATTATATTAGTAAATGGAGTACCTACAAAAGACAAAAAAATATGGCAACAGCTTGTAGATTTATATAAAGTTAGACAAGCCTTCCAATATCTTAAAGAGAATAATGAATATTACAAAGAAATTAATATTGAAGAAAACTTGAAAGATACAACTGAAATAATTCAAGAAACACAAGAAGCTGGTCAATTTGAGCTACTAGATCCTGCTACAATATCAAATACTTTAGACCAGTATACAATTCATCCTTTGCACTGTAATGACACTGTACAAGATGTACTGGAAACTTACCAAATGCGTCAAACAAAAGGATCGCCAATCAGTATATGGGAAAAAAGTATAGAAGCACGTGCTTTTCCTCTACTCTTTACAACTGGCAAAGGAGGAAGGTATGATGATAGACCTATTCAAATATCAGCTTCAGAATACCGCTCATTACGGATATATTCTGAAGATCCCAGATTTAGACAAAATGTGGAATACATATTCCACCTACTCTTTGAAAGTGAATTAGCAACTTTATGTTACGGAGTTGCACACATATTAAAATCAGGATCACACTTTCAAAATATGACAGCTACACAATTATTAGAGAAAGTGCAACAAAAGGATGAGGTTTTACAATCAAATATTACAAATCTATTAGCAAATATGCGTGGTACTAAAGAGTACTGGTTTCGACGTCATGGAGATGTACGTTGTATGATCAGAAACCTTGGCCCACCCACTTGGTTTGTTACATTAAGTTGTGCAGAATATGCATGGGAAGATTTACATGATTTCCTACGCATATCAAATAAAAACAAAACAAACATAGATATTCTAACACCTGGAGAACTTTGTTCTTTGGATCCTGTTAATGTTTCAAGATATTTTCACCATCGCTTCATTGCTATGCTACATTTTATTTGTAATAAAACTGTTCCCCCCCTTGGAGAAGTGCAACACTTCTTTTGGAGAAAAGAATACCAAGCCAGAGGAGCACCACATATCCACATGCTTTTATGGATTAAAGATGCTCCTAAATTTGGTCAAGACAGTGATGCCACTGTTTTACAGTTTATTGAAAAATATGTCACTTGTCAAATTCCATCAGAAGCCACAAATAGTGATCTTTGTGCACAAATTGTACAATTTCAAAGACACAAATGTGGAAAATATTGTCGTCGCAAAAACAAAAACAAAGGCAAATACTACACCAAATGCCGATTTGGTTTCCCTAGACCAGTTACAAATACAGGTTAAGTAAACAACCTCATGTCTTCAGTTAGACATACTGTTAAAGGAAAGTCACCTAAAAATACATATTACATAAAAAGAAAAGAAGAAGAAAAATATATCAATGATTATAATGCAATCATTGCCCACTTATGGAATGCAAACATAGATGTGCAGTACATTGCAGACAATTCTACTGCAGTTGCACGATATGTCACAGCATACTTAACTAAAGCAGAAAAGACAGAGCTCCAAGACCTCTGGAATGACCTGTCATCAGATAAAACAGTATCTCAGAAATTATACAGCTTGGGCATAAAAATGCTCACCCATAGAGAATGTGGATCTTATGAAGCAGCTGATCATTTAACTGGTACTTCATTGTATGGTAAATCTGAAAATATAGTATGGCTAAGTCTTGGTCCAGCTAAATCTAGAAAAAGAGTTCTAAAATCATATGAAGATATAGAAACAATAGCCAAACATGATCCCAACAGCCAGGGCATTTTAAAAAACAATTTATTGGACACATACTACCCAAACAGAAGTAATACTTTGGAAAACATGTGTCTATACCAAATAGCCCAAAACTACACATACAAAAATAATATGAAACCCGATGAAAAAAAAGGTAAATATAGAGTGACAGACTGTGAAGGCAGCTTAGTTAAACTCACTAAACCAAATTTAATTAATCATATCAAATTGTCATTGAAGACTCCTCAACATAAAGAAGTATATTACATGTCCCTGCTACAACTCTTCAAACCATGGAGAAAAGAAGAACAATTACTAGATAACGATGACTCATATGAGGATGCTTTCAAAGCAAATGAAAGCACTATAACTGATGTAAACTTTACACAGTACAAAACAATGTTGCACAATGAACAGCAACATGAAGAAGAACTCCAAGCTCAACTAGATAAGGATACTCCTGACAGTAGTCAACCTTCTGTAACAGGAAGCCAAGAACCACTGGGAGAACCACATATAACAAATGAGGCAGAATTAGCTATGATAGAAGTAGAAAACACCATGTGTCAGTATGAAGATAAGGAAGACTTAACTATACTACAATCAAAACTAAACAATGAGCAAAGTAGCATTTTTTAAGAAGTAACAAAACAAATTGCACATGGTGTAAAACATGAAAATAAAGAATGTTCCTGCCATAATTATAAACCTATACTACTGTACGTCAGTGGTGAAGCTGGTTCTGGCAAAACATTCCTAATCAAAATCATTAGTAAGTTCCTTCAACAATTGACAAACAACAAACTGTCAGCTGTTGTCACTGCCCCCACCGGTTTAGCTGCCTACAACATAGGTGGTGTTACATTACACCGATTACTACTATTACCAGTAGAACACCAGAACAAATTAGACTATTACAAACTTTCTGCAGAAGCTGCAATGGAATTACGCAGAGTATTGAAACAAATGAAAATGCTACTAATAGATGAAGTGAGCATGGTCTCCAACCTGATGTTAGCTTTGATTCACCTCAGATTACAAGAAGTACTCAAAACAAACTATGAAGAGCTCTTTGCAGGAAAACACATTATTGTTTTTGGAGATCTGCTTCAATTAACACCAGTAAAAGGTGAACCTATTTTTAAAACATTAGGGCACAAACTCTGCCGTAAAACTGTTGGCAGCATTGGAAATGTCAACCTTTGGCAACATTTCCAATACAGAGAATTAACAGAAAACATGCGCCAATCTGCAGATCTAACTTATGCCAACATTTTAAAAAGTTTGAGAGTTGGTATACTTTGTAAAGAAGCAGAAGCAACATTGAAAACCCGTCACATTAATGCACTTTATGGCGATAATGCATGTGCTACAGATGTTATGGAACAATTAGCCCACAAAAATGTCAATTGTATGGCCTTAATGCCAACTCTTGCAAGCTGTTTCAAATTCAATCAAATCATGCTAAGTAAATAAATGCAACCAATAATGGAAATTAGCGCCACAGACAAACTAGATGTACATGGTATGACACTACCCATGTTTGACCAAGCCACAACAAGACTAAATAATTTAGAAAAATCAATCTCAAACACAGCAGGCTTAGAAAAGATGTTAAAATTATCCTTAAATTGCAGAGTAATGCTTAAACGTAACCTTGACGTGGACCAAGGACTAGTTAATGGAGCACTGGGTACAGTTGTTGGCTTTCAAACATACCCACGTGACAACAAAATTCAGTTTGTCAATATACTCTTTGACAAACTTTCAGAAGTAAAACGGATAGGACGCTCAACAGCTAGATTCCTTCTCTTCAAAGATATGTATGTACGCAGAGAACAATTTTCTCTAACTCTTGCATACACAGTCACAATTCATAAATCACAAGGTTTACCCTAGACAAAGCAATGATAGATATTGGTAACACAGTCTTTAAAGAAGGCATGAGCTACGTAGCACTATCACGCTTACGTACACTTGACGGTCTATTTCTAATCAACTTTGATGCAAGTAAAGTAAACGCTGATATTCCTTGCATTTTAGAATATAATAGACTTCCCTCACTATACACTCCCCATCTAAACACATATTCTGTTCCACAAAAACTAAAACGTTGTAAAAGAAAACTAAATCAAACAGAAATGCAACAGGACGTCACTGCAAATCCTCCAAAGAGAGTAAAAGAAACTAATACTTCATCAAGTACCACAAACAAAAAAGAATCAATTAGAGAAAGTAAACCAGGAACTTCTTTAAAGAAGGAAGACAAACTCCAAAAAAAGCAGTTAGATACAGACCTACCTGCACCATTTAAATTCTCAAATATAGTTGGTGTAAGTTGCTATGCAAATGTAGCAATGAATATTCTATTTCAATTACCACCAATTGTTGACAACATTTACTCACACAGTACAGACCCATTGTGTTTGCAAATGTTAGTACTTCACAGAAATGCAGCAAACAATCCTGACAACACATATAGTGTTTTTGGAATAAGACGACAATTGGACTACTGTGCTGGAATGGTGAAATTCACTATAAACTCACAGGAAGATCCACAAGAATTTGTAATGTACTTACTACAAGTACTGGAAAACAAAAACATAACTATAAATGAAATCTTTTAGATTTCATACATGTGGAAACATACATGCACTCTCTGCAACAATGTGACACAAGAAGAAATCCCCAATGAACGCTTCATATATATATCAATACCAAATTGTGAATCCATTCCATTTCAGCAACTTGTACAAAATGCAAACCATGGTAGATTATGCTCTACCTGCAATTCAGATAATCGCTCCACGTTAGTAATACAAACACATAGTAAATATGTAATACTAATGCTTCTACGTTACAATGCAGATAGTACCAAAAACAACTGCAAGCTGACTGGATTCACACATGGTCAAATATCACTTGGTAAGAAAACCTTCACAACAATAGGTATAATCTACCACGCAGGAGCCACAACCAATTCAGGGCACTACACTGCATACATAAAAAAGAAATGTGGATGGTTTGAATGTAATGATAGTACCATTACTCTAAAGCAGAGATTACCAGCAAATCTTACAAACGCTTATTTGATGTTCTTAAAACCAAAATTTGATAAATAAACTGTATTTAAACCTTTAAGTAAATTTGTGTTACAAAAATATAAACTGTTAGAATACTCCAAAAGCTATCTAACTGCTCAAAGATTCTACAACAACAAATCAGATAAATGAATACCACTAAATTAGACAAAAAAATACACAGTTAGAATACGCCAATTGGTATCTAACTGTCCCAAAATTATAAATGTGTGTTAAAATAATATAAAGTGTTAGAATACTCCAAAAGTTATCTAACAGCTCAAAGATTCTACAACAACTAATCAGATAAATGAATACCACTAAATTAGGCCAAAAAATACACAGTTAGAATACGCCAATTGGTATCTAACTGTCCCAAAATTTAACAATATCCAAATAGGTAAATGAAAACCACTAAAATATATTTAAAAAATAGACAGTTAGAATACGCCAATTGGTATCTAACTGCTCCAAAATTTTATAATATCAAAACAAATGAAGAATCTGTTACTGTTCCAAGAAAAATACAACAAAGCAAAGTATAAAGCATTAGCCAGAAACAACAAGTGAGCACTGAAAACAAACAAACAAATAAACTGTAGCATAACAGAAAAAGGGTTTTTTTTAAATCCAACATGGATTTTTTTTTTCTCCCACAGACCCAATGATTTTAGCAACAAATACAGAAACTGAGCAAATTGCACAGTACTCTGATTTGTACTCTACTAAATATGAGGGTCGAAAAAAAATAAAAGTATATTGCTTATACAATGTAATAAGTCATTACAAAATACTAATACTAACATGCTATTTTCTTTTATCACAGAAATGAAGAAGAAAAACATGGACTCCCATTACTAGACCAAACAGTAAGTATACAATAATAAGCACAACCATAGCAGCACATCACATCCATAGTATCTAATACCTTTGTTCCTTATACATTTGTTTTTCACCCAAAGTTATAAACAAATATGAATGTGATATGCTGCGGTGGTTGTTGCCAGGGCATAGAGTCTTGGATGAATGGCCAAATGGCCATGCACCCAAGACTTTATGCCCTGGCAACAACCACCGCAGCATATCACATCCATAGAGTCAAACATTTCAACTATGATCTATGGGAAACTTTTAATGTCCGCGAACAATGTGAGTGTTCTTAGAACACTTTGAACTTGCCAGCGAACAATACGGACACCGTTTTCAGGACACCCCCTACGAACATTTCAGAACAACGCGATAGTTCTTAGAACACTTTCAACTTAACAACGAACAATACGGACAGCGTCCTAAGGACACCCTCTACGAACATTTCAGGACACCGGGAGTGTTCTCAAAAACGTCTTCAGAACACCCCCATCTTGTTTATTTGCGAACATTTCAGGACACCGCGAGTGTTCCTAGGACACATTCAACTTGACAAAGAACAATACGGACAGCGTCCTCAGGACACCCCCTACGAACACTCCCCGGACACCGGGAGTGTTCTTAGAAGCGTCTTCAGGACACCACCATCTTGTTTTTTTGCGAACATTTCAGGACACCGCGAGTGTTCTTAGGACAGACTCAACTTGACAGAGAACAATACGGACAGCGTCCTCAGGACACCCCCTACGAACACTCCCCGGACACCGCGAGTGTTCTTAGAAGCATCTTCAGAACACCTCCATTTTGTTTATTTGCGAACATTTCAGGACACCGCGCGTGTTCTTAGAACACATTCAACTTGACAGAGAACAATACGGACAGCGTCCTCAGGACACCACCTACGAACACTCCCCGGACACTGCGAGTGTTCGTAGAACAGTTTCACTTTGCTTGCGAACAAAACGGACACATATTGACTCCTTAGAACACCCCCTAGTCAGTTTATTTAGAAAATTTCAGAACACCCGTGATGTCCACAAACAAATCGAACACAAAAAGAACGTCTAACACATAAAAAACACAACTTTCATCCTATCTCACACACTCCCACCCTCCCCAAACACTCCTACACACCAACACATTCTACAAAATACACATTTTGAACTAAGTTTCACCGCGCTGTCCGGGGACGTCCGCGAATCCAATATGGCGGGCTCTACCGAAAAATCTGACGCGCTTCACGCTCCACGCCGTCCAATCAGCGAACACTTTGCATGTCCGCGAACATCACGCAAGACGATTGTCCAATCAGGACACTTTCCGCGGAGCGAACAGGGAAGTGTATCCGCAAACCGAACACAGATATCACAAATTTTTTTTTACCTACTTTTTGGTCATTTTAAAAAAAAACTACTGGACGAATTTTCACCAAATTTACAAAAGCACGCTTTCGGGACCAAGCCGCTGCTCCTGGTCCAAATTTGGTGGAAATCCGTCCAGCGGTTTGGGCTGTAGACGCGAGCAAATTTTTTTTCCCGTTCACTCTATGGAGAGTGAGTATAATGTACACAAATATGAGCATATAGAGGGAAGGTAGAGTAATAAAAATAAAACAATGACAAAGTGCTGATACCATAATGATTATCTTCATGCACAGAAAGGATTGCTCTCTTTCAAGCCTATATCTTCCGCTATGTACATGTTTCATATGATGTGACAGGACCCCAAGTCTACAAATATAGTACCTTTTCAATTTTTACTTCCTGACTGTTACTGTAGAAAACTATGTGGCTTCGATATGTCAGTAAAGGATAAAAAGGGAGAGCCAGCCATGTGATGTCATCAGTTATGTCATCAATGACATTTGTGATGTCATCTTTGATGTCCTGGGTGTTAGTGTTAGCAGTGCACGGTGGCGCGAGTTATGGTTGCTTATGTTACCATAACTGGCGAATTTCAATGGTTTTTCGGTTTTACTTGGAACCATAACGTCCCTTTAACAAAGTTTTTTCACTGAATTTCATAGGTTTTTAGTAGCACAACTTAACCATAATATCCCTGACATGTAACATAGAACATACTAACCCCCTCGTAGTGATTTTCATGTCCGCGGACTACCACCATGTCCGCGGATACATCGAAAATCTGAGCGTGGTGAATGTAAATTTAAATAGTGTGCCCCATTTCCCCTTTGAAGTTGGCTCTGAAAAGAGCCGTTTTTTTTTTTACAGATGCTTGACAGACACCTGTTATTTTATATTTTTTTTCTTGTTTTTTTTCTTACTTTACTCCTAAAATCTTCACATAACCTTCTCCAAAGCAACCCTTACATTCCAAAATAGAAAGGCATTTCCGGTAAAAGATAATGCCATCTTCTTTAAAATTAACAGCATTACTGGCATCAATATTCTCATTGTTACAGAAGAACATACCAGCTCTAAGCATGAAGGCACACATGCCTCGGTTGATGACACACCTAGCAATGTTTTGCTGAGGACAAAAAACTGAACTATTGTCCCATATTGCCCTAGGTAGTAATCCAGAAAAAATTACTTTCGCATTTGGAAGGATCTTCATTATGGCTTGAACCAAGCGTTCCAAATCAGCCAACAAAGTAGGGGCACTGACGTTGCCCAAATGGAAAGCACCATAGTGCAAAACTACCACATGCGGACTGTTCATCGTGGCCATATCCGCACAAACTTGTACAATTCCCTGTACATTGCAATCAGACACAGTGCTCCACACCACCTCCACTCCTTTCACATCAAAGTTCTTTGCAACATGCCTGCATTCAGCGTACTGCTGTAAACCATGCACAAACATATCTCCGAGCACCAACACCCTGACTTTCTCCACTTCTGCCATCTTCACCACACACAGTCTCTTTCAACACAAATCCACAACCTCGACATCTGATTGGCTGATCCGTACAGTCTTCTTTCCATGTTGGATTTCCTGGAAAAACCCGGATTTACCACGCCCTGTCCACGAACAGCCGCGGTGTCCGCGGACGGCGTCCACTTTACTCTCTGTACCATTCCCTCATGCATACAGCTAAGCAATCACACAATACGAATAACGTCCTCAGAACACCCCCATTTTGTGAATTTTCGAACATTTCAGGACAATTATCATTTCATTATTCCACATATTAACATTACAAATATACTTTTATCTTGTACTCTGCACACAATGCTATCTTTCTCCATTAGTAGCTCAGTATACTACATAGAATCCCATAATACAATGCTATTTATTGATATAAATGCATCGTTCAAAGCACTAATAATGGTATGATATTTATTGCAATATCCTTGACACTTTTTTCGGAACATTATAATAAAAATCCCTAGTACACAAATTCCATGAAAAGTACATACACATGTGATGTCATCAGTGATTTCATCAATGACATTGCGATGTCATCTTTGATGTCCTGGGTGTTAGTCTTAGTAGTGCATGGTGTTGGCGCAAGTTATTTTTCATAGCTTACCATAACTTGCTATTTTCAGGGGTCTTTCGGCTGTACTTAGAACCATAACGTCCTTTAAACAAACTTTTTTTAATATCACGCAAACAATATACAAACATGGCGTGCAAAAACCAACTTCTACAGATGGCTTTACACAGAATGTTGCAAAGTAAGAATTTATGCTCGTTCAGAGTGAAGGTCAGCTGCTTCCATTTTTTTCTCGGGCCCCGGAGAGGCTCACGAAGCAGACTATAAGGTTGTATTGTGTTTTGACCTTGACAGACAGAGATTGTGATGAAAGACTTCTCTTGAAGGAGTGTTGCTAAAACGTAAGAGAAGCTAAAGATGAAATTTCTGAAACGAAACCACTTTTACATATTATATCACTATGCGTAAGATCGTTGGCACACGCGGAGTCGTATTTTGGGACTGCACCACTCGTAGACAATGGAAATTGCAATTGTACTGTAAGTAACCCTTTAGATTACTTTATACCAAATATAATTACAATAGCGTAGCATTAAAGACCGCTGAAGTTGAACTTGTTCGTTGAAAGTGGCATAATGTTTTCTACCGCGCACTATCACCGCCGAATTGATCCCCTGTCGTTTAGAGGGCTCTGAAAAAGGCAGACGACACAGAGTGGGTTAATATAAATAATTTAACCGGTCTATAGGCGGTCAAGCGCTCTACTCGCTGTGCCACTTCACTGTAGCCTGTCAAGTGGCACAGCCAGTACAGCGCTCGCTTTGACATCCGTGCACAGCTTGCTTACGCAAGTTCGAATCCCGGCAAGGCGAAACTCAGCCTTTCATCCTTCCGTGGTCGATAAATGAGCACCACACACTGTGGTTAATAATAAGCACCGCTTACACACCTCACAGTTCTTAGCGCTATGTGAATGGGAAAATATTATTATTTTATTATTAACATACTCTGTTGCACTATCTTCGATAGCAAATAGTTTCACGCCCTAATAAATAAAATGATGATTTTTAATGAAGATCGGCTGGTGAGACTAATTTATGTTTTTTAAAATAGGTACGTGGCCCCATTTTGTCTATGTCACGATTTACAGACTCCAGCGGATGGGGTCTTCAACTGCCAGGTGCAAGTCCAAATATGCAACTTCATGACCCTCACCATTTTATGGGACAATCGCCAAGGATCAATATGCCCTTATGCAGTACTAGCGGCTACAAACAACATACCAACCAATACGGTGGTCTAATGGCTCGTTGTTGGAGCAACCTTCCGATTATCAGAGAGACCATTTACTGCTTTTATCATAAACCAACAGCCTATCTACCGCAAAGGAACAACGCGTGGCTCCAAATAAACTTTTGCTGATCGACAGCAGAGACAATAGCAAATCGCTGAATATTCACTAAACATTTCATGTGAAATAAATGTACTTTACCAAATGTACAATCCTGCTGTTTACTTTTAAACCACAGTTTCATATTCCGAATTGTGGCGCACTGAGTTGTAACCTGATCTAACACTCTCTGTACCGCAAAGGAACATCGTGTGTCTCAACATGAACTTTTGCGGATCGTCAACAAAGACAAATGCAAATTGCTGAATATTCTCTAAACATTTGATGTCAAATAAATGTACTTTACAACATTTACAATCTTGCTCTTTGCTTTTAAATCACAGTTTCATATTCTGAATTGTGGTGCGCTGTGTTGTGACATAATGTGTGTTGTCTTCCGGGTTCTGTGTAAAGTCGCGTAGTACTGGAGATGACTGGGCGCGTTTCATTACGCACCCTGTAACGTCACGGAGAAAGGCGGGGAATATGAATGCTTTGATAATATCAGGCTTAGGGGCGGGAGATATGATTTAGTGTCGCAAAAGCAAGTCAGCCAGGTCAATAGCGCCAGTCATAGGATTATCACATAATGTCGATGCACACCAGCCGGATTTATCGTTTCTTTAGTGGACAAAAATTCGGTTGACGCCCCTAGGAAATTGTACTATTAGCGAACAAAAGGAGTGCTCTTAAAACACTTTCACCCTGACAACGAACAATACAAACAACGTTCTCAGAACACCCCCATTTTGTGTAATTGCAACCATTTCGGGACACTGCGAGTGTTCTTAGAACACATTCAACTAGACAGATTACAATACGGACAGCGTCCTGAGGACACCCCCAGTTTGTGTATTTACAAACAATTAAGTACACCACAAGTGTTCATAGCTCATTTTTACCTTCCTTGCGAACAAAAATGACACATACTCCGTTAAACACCCCACCATTTAGTTTATTTACAAAATGTCAGAACAGCCGTGTTCTCCGCGGACAAATCGAACGCAACAAAAAGGTCTAGCACATAAAAAAAACAAAGCATTGAACCTATCTCATACTCCCCAACCCTCCCCAAACACTCTTACACACCAACACACGGCACTAAATACAATTTTTTATCCACGTTTCACTGCGCTGTACGCGGTCGACTGCGAATACAAGATGGCGGGCGCCACAGAAAATCTGATGCGCTCCAGGCCCCTCGCCGTCCAATCAGCGAACACGTTGCATGTCCGCGGACATGACGCAAGCCCATGGGCCAATCGGGGTGCTGTCCGCGGAGCGAACAGGGAAGTCCGTCCGCGAAGCGAACGCAGATATCACTAATTTTTTTGCCTTACATTTTGGTCATTTTTAAAAAAACTACTGGACAGATTTACACCAAATTTACAAAAGCACGCTTTTGGGACCAGGCCGCCGCTCCTGCCGCAAATTTGGTGTAAATCCGTCCAGCGGTTCGGGCTGTAGCCATGCGCAAAGTTTTTTCCCATTCAGTCTATGGGAAAAAAAAAAGTTTTGGGACCCCCCTATAACTTTTCCCCCCCTGGACGAATCCTCACCAAACTTTGCAAAGAAATTCAGAGTGACCCAACTACTTTTTTTGCAAAGTTTGGTGAGGATCCGTCCAGGGAGAGCGAAGTTATAAGCCACCCAAAAAGTGCTCTTCCTATGGAAACAGCAACTTAACCATAACTACATGGCCACTACCTTGGCCATGTAATATATATATATATATATATATATATATATATATATATATCCATCTCCACTGGGCACTGTGTGTGCAACCATTGTTTACTCAGCAGCTAAAATGAGAACATTTAGAAGGCTCGCCTACTGCAAGACCCTGAAAAGCCGAGCGCATCAGTGCTGTGCTGCTTACCTACGGCTGCAGCTAGAGCAGTTCCCTCTGATTTAGGAACTGAGGGAATCATCGGAGTAGACTCCCCATGGGTGGGGCAGGTTGGGTAGGGAGGACTCCAACATTAAAGGGAACACACAAGTCTAGACCATACTTGACGTGCCTGTGTGGGGAGATCAGGATTATTAGTTTCTCCTGAAGCAGTTCTTTTATCACCACCTGAAGGTGGGGGTGGAGTATGGCAATTTTCCTGACCAACTCATCCATTGAGCATTGACTGTTGAACAAGGTACTATGGCATTTAACATTTGTATTTCTCGCAAATAAGTATGTCTGTATGCCCCACTTGTGGAAAATCTGTGAGTGTGTCTAGTTCCAACTCGTGTTGTTGAGCCATTAACTGCTGAGGCTATCTGCTAGACAACTGTCCACCCCTGGAACATGCTGCACTTTTAACCAGATGTTCCACTGGATGCACCATGGCCAGACCTGCTGTGCAATCCTTGACAGAGTTGACGAGTGTGTTTCTCCTTGCATGTTTATGCAAAAATATGACAGTTGCACTGTCACTTTGACTAGAACATTCTTGCCTAGAATCCGTATTTGGATACTGTACAATGCTTATTGTACTGCTAGAAGCTACAGCACTTTCATGTGGAAGTGTGTCTACTGTGGTGTTCCTCTTCCATGCATTGTTAAGAAATTACTCTGAGCACCCCAACCTAATACAGAGACGGCTGGTGATGGCCTCTTTTATGGGCAGATTCACAAATAGTGACCCTGCAGCATATTTGATGGTGTCCATCATTGCAGAGCCTTTAGAACCTCTTGTTATATGACCACTAGATCTTCCCACTTGCCTGTAGTTTGGGAACATTGACCCGTGAGACATCCTTGAAATGGCTGCATGTGGGGGCGTGTACAAGTTATGGGGTAAATACACAATGGCATCATCCCCAATAACTTCATCAAAGTTGTGACTGATACCAACTGATTTGGCTGATAAAGATTAACTAGTGCCATGAATATGTGGATTCCATCATTGGATGCAAAGGCTACTGCAAGTTTTGTATCTAGGTTGGCACCTAGGATTTTTTCTGACTTGGCTGGGCACAACTCTTTATTTCTGAATGTTTTTGGAGAACACTAGTTCATGAAGGAGGGTGAGCACAGGTTACGGGTTTTGCTAATGTTGTTAGTCCCTGATCACAGTTATGAGCCAATCGTCCAGGAAGGGTTATTCCAGAACGCCTTGTCTCTATAAGTGTATGGCAACCACTGAAAGCCCAATGCATGTGGTACTGATGCCATATTAAAAAGGAAGCACTTTTAACTCGTAATGGCAAATGCCTACTCTGAAGAAAAGGTACTGGTGTTGGCCATGGAACAAGAAAATAGAAAAAGTATGAAAAAATGCCAGTGTCGCCTTGGATTCACCTTCTTTCAGTAATGGGATGACCTCTTGCAACTTCTGCAGCTTGACAAATTTGTTTGGCGGGTCACATCCAAGACCAATTTCATGGTCTTTCTTTTTTTGGGCACAAGGAAGAAGTGGATGCTCTTCCAGTGGCACTTCCTCAATAGTCCCCCTTTTTTTGTTTTAAACAAGGTTGCCCAGGGGGCACTGTTGCGCTTGACGGAACATGGTCGCCTAAAAAGGAGCTCTGTGCTGGGCGACGACATCCACACTGATATTTGCTACTGCACGTCGGATTTCGGAAAAAGACGACTGGGGGCACCTTCCATTAGACCTCCCCCGACTGCCACCTGAATATTGGCCCGGGATTCAAGCCTGTCTTGAAGATATTTTGGCGAGCCGGGAGGCTGCGTTACCCCAATCCCCTCGCTACATCCGGTGAGGCCCGCCTTCCCTGCTCGGAATTGCTGAGGCTTCGAGGCCTGTTGTGAGGGAGGGGCGTGCAACTGCAGCCATACGACCACTAGCGCCATGGAAGGCGGACATCCGGCGCCCACCCCAGGGGGCTACTGGCATCCAGCCCCCTGCCCGCCAACACTCCTGGCTGCAGTCCCCCCCCACGACTGCCACCGACGTGGTGGCTCATTTACCTTGTCCCGAGCTGGAGCCCGTGCCCCCTAGCCTGACTTGCGATCCAGTGGGGGTCTCCCCTGTTTGCATCGGGGCGAGCGAAACCCCAAAAATGGCACACTCTCCACGACGAGGGACCCAGCCCCGCGGGGCATGTGGAGGCCCTGGCTGAACCGAGCGTTGGGGGTGACAGCTCCGCGATCACACAGTTAGTGTCATCATCAGTGCTGCAGCCCTTGATGGTGGTGGTGGATCTCCCTCTGCGCTCGACTTCTCGCTGGGAGTGACTGGGGTCTCCCCGCAGCCTACTGCTCCTTGTTCCCCACGGACCTCATCCTCCTCCTTCCCTTGTCTACTGGCGCAATCGCCTGATGTCACCTTCGGGCCTCCACCCTCAGCGCCGCGGATCCTGGCTTCTCTTCCCCCCCCCCACAGTGCAACTGATTCATCCGTCCCGTGGCTACAACGGACATTTGATGTGGCACGCACCCAGTGCCTAACGTCTGACCGGTGCCGGGGGGGGTGAGAGTCCTCTGCTCTTCCCCTGATAGCTGGGGAGACACAATACACTCGATCACAGCAGGACCCGACTGAACTTACCAGTGAAGCCCATTCTGCCACCATTTACAGTACCTCTTGCTAATCAACACCTGCTCCTCAAGTGGGAACTCAGGCATACAAACTGCATCACACTACTTGCTGCATGGACTGAATCCTGTGGCCCCACTCAAGTTCATTGTGATCCCGACCTAGATGGGCGGTCTGGGGCTCCACCTGCATATCTGCAGCCCTACCACCTGCAACCCGCCCTGACTACTGCAGCTGCCACACCACCATCGCTCCTCTGCGCCTTTACATAGGCTGCTGCATACCTATCTGAATCTACAAGTGCATTGGATACACTGCCCTCCCCGGCGCTCTGGTGACTGCATATAAGCTTGATTGTCTCTACACCATCATTTGTGGAGATTAAATTTGTTTTTGGACTATCCCTTTACACGCCTAGACGTGCCGTGCACCGCAGCACCTACTACCCGGCCGGAGCCCCTGAGTCAGGCTCCTCACTTAGGATCCGTGCTCGAATCTCTCGGATTCCTCATATTACTCCCAAGAGCCTGCTCTGATGCGCACGACTGCTCCAGGTCCAGACCCGCTCCTCCAGACCATCCTGACGTTCAGCAATACACCTTGATCCTGGTGATCCTTACCCGTTAGCCCCAGATCACGAGATTGTAATTAGTTCTGCAACCTAAGAGTGAAGCGCGCTTCGTGGGGTCGCCCTAGCTATCTCAGTGCAGAACGTTCATTAACCGTGGACCCAGGCGGAACCATGACCAAGGGGGCTGGCAAAAAACAAAGTTCTACCAATATGTTTGCAAAAGCCCCAGCAAAATCGCCTGAACCCGACTTGGAGCCGGATGCTACCACATCCACACCTCTGGACCCTGCAGAATCCCAGACGATGTTTGAATTCATGTGGGGTGGGTTCACTGCTCTCCATTCTAAGCTCGACGACATGAATGAGACCATATCATCAATCAAGGCCCACATGGAAAAAACTGATGGCCGGGTTACAGAGGTCGAGTCCAGGGTGGGTACTGCAGAAGATGACATAGCGGCCCTTCGCTCTGAGGTCACCACATTATCCAGACAGGTTTTGGAGGTTGCCAAAAAAAACGAGGACCTTGAATCTCGCTCGAGGCGCAATAACCTCTTGCATTATCGGAATTCCCAAAGACAGGCCGAAGGCCCTATGAAGGACTACATTGAACACACCCTGCTCCAACTGCTGGACTCTCCCAAGCTGTCCCCACAATTTGCTATAGAGAGGGCCCATCGCACTCTTACAGCAAAACCCAAACCTGGAGCACCCCCACGCCTCATCATTGCAAGAGTTCTGAACTACCGCGATCGGGACGCACTACTTAGGGCAGCGAGAGCCAAGGGTGAACTCCTACTGGGATTTGCCAGAATCCATCTATACCCTAATTTCTCAATCTCCATCCAACAAGAACGCAAAACCTTTCTGGCGGCCAAGAGGAGACTGCGAGAATTGGGGGTTAAATACACTATGCTGTACCCAGCCAAGCTCCGGATCGAACACTCGAATCAGGTGTCTTTCTTTACTATTCCAGAAGAGGCTTCCAAATTTATACATGAGCATTTCCCTGGATGAACATATCTATCCCAGTAGCTGCGATGACACTATGATTCTCACCGCAAAATATACGTCCCGAACCGGGGCGCCCCAACCGCTCTTTAGTGGCGAATTCTCTGTTCTTATCACTACGTTGAACAAGTATCTTTGGTCATTCGTAGTTTGATCCTAATGTTGACTTTGAACCACCAGTCTTGATCACTATTTGCAGTAGTACCACGTTAATCCGCATCATGTCCCCAGCTAGGAAGCGATGCCGACCAACCGGCACAAAAGCTCCCAGGCGATGATGCCACTGTTTTTGGTTTTGTTAGATGGGTGTTGGGTTTTTACCCCTCTGATTGGGAGAGGGCTGTGGGTGGGTGTGGGTAGGTTGAGGTGTTAAAAAATGCTTGACATGTACGATTGAGGAAGAGCGTGAGCTTCAGCTATGGAGGATGCACCTCATTGATAGACACATCCACGGGTCTCTGGACTTGGTCCCCCGTATACTGCTGTATCACCTGGTCATACCCCTGTCTTTTACGCATTTCAATGGTCGATCATAACCTGGTTTGTATGAGTTGGAATGTGAGGGGACTTGGTAATTGCAGAAAGATGCGGAATATACAACTATATGCAGAGTGACATGGGGTTAAAATCCTTTTCCTACAGGAAACACATGCTTGATCTGAGGGCTGTTTGAGGTTTGCAAGGATATGGGGCCTCCAGAGGTACTAGACTGATTATTCCACTCAAAACAGAGGTGTCATGGTTCTGATCCATAAGAGTGTTAAGTTTCAGCACATTGTGTCCCACATTGACCCCCTCGGGAGGTATGTTCTACTCTATGGCAGGCTTCACAACAAAGAGATTGTACTCCTTAATGTCTACGGACCCAACGTTGACAACCCTGAGTTCTATTCACACCTCACTACTATACTGGCCGGGTTCCCCCTTGTTCCTATCCTCTGGGGTGGGGATTTCAATAAAATCCTTGACATAGATTGGGATAGATCGAGCAAAAGTAATTCTGGGGGCCCTTTCACAACTGGAAGTCTTGGACGCATGGAGACTGGTGCAACCCGGTTCCTGAATGTACTCTTTCTAATCTTCCGTACATGGCTCACATTCCAGGATAGACAGATGGCTTACGTCTGATATACTCATTAGGAGCATTACACATATGGCAATCCTCCCCAGGACATACTCGGACCACTCCCCAGTGACTATCTCCCTCAATTGGGGTACTGATCACAATAAAACGCGCTCTTGGAAACTGAAACCACAATCGCTATCGGATGTGGCCTTCAATGCCGACCTGGAATCTGCCGTTGACGATTATTTTGCACTGAACACCGGATCGCTCCGCACACAAGCCACTCTGTGGGAGACGTTTAAGGCCTCCATTAGGGGCATAGCTATTTCCAAGGAGTCTGGGATCCTCAAGGCTATTCTCAGAAACATATCGAAGAGCGAAGCAGCACTCTCCTCCCTTGAGGCCCAATATGCCCAGACCCATTCATCGGAAGTTCTCTTCAATATCGGTATCAAATTATACACATTTCGTGCCCACGCGGAAAGAGAGAGGAAGTTCATTGATAATCCCGGACTGGCCCGGCAGTACGGGGAGGGTGAGCAGCCTTGCCGTGTGTTGGCCAGACTTCTTCGCCAGGAAACGGGATCTCTGCATATTCCAGCCATAGAAAGGCCCGATGGCTCCTTGGCCCTTCTTCCACAGAAAATCAACACGTAATTCCAATCATTCTATGAATCCTTATATACTAACGTCGGCAATGTTCCTAGGTCAGAGGTTGACACGTACTTGGACAACCTACCCCCTCTGTTCTTTCTGATAAAACTAGCACTTGCCTAGACACACCTTTTACAGCCAAAGAAATATCAAAGGCCATTGATACCCTCGATTCAGGTAAAGCCTCCGGGTCCGATGGCTTTCCGATTGAATTTTATAAACAATATAAAACCCGGCTGGTCCCCCAACTCCTGGCATTATGGGAAGAATCCTGCATGGTGGACACACTCCCCCCCCTCCCTTCGTGAAGCCATTATAACTGTCCTACTCAAACCGGGCAAACCTTCCACTCAATGCAGATCATATAGTCCTCTTTCCTTCACCAACTGTGATGTTAAGATTTACGCTAAGGTTCTGGCACTGTGATTGCCTCCTTACATGCCCGACATCATTCACCCGGATCAGTCGGGGTTTATCCCAGGTAGGCCTGCATCCCTCAACCTCTGACGCCTCTTTAATATTATCAGTCGAATTGAACCTAACACCCAGGCAGTGGCGGCGGCCCTCGACACGCAGAAGGTTTTGACTCCATTTCATGGAACTACTTTTGGCGAGTGCTTGAAAAATGTAACTTTGGGCCTGCTTTCTTTTATGGGTCAAACTGTTATATTCGAATCCGGTGGCCAAGGTCCATACTGAGCACAGATGCTCGCCCCCCTTCCATATAGCCAGGGGCACGAGACAGGGCTGCCCCTTCTCTCCCCTGATTTTTGCCATAACTATTGAACCCTTGAACCCTTAGCAGATAAGATTTGGCAGGCACACAGGCACACTCAAACACAGACGATTCCTTACTCTTCATACGTTCACCAGAACGCAACCATGCTCCGATCCTAGAAGATGTCATCCACTTTGGGCTGCTATCGGGCCTCAGGGTTAACTGTTCAAAATCAACTCTCATTCCACTCACAGATGCCACCCCGCCTCCCCCCCGACCTCATGGTGTTCACTTGGTCATAGTCAGAACTTACCTACCTCGGCGCGCCAACCCGACTTAGTGTATGAGACCAATTACCGGAATTATTTAACCACGCTTACCAAGAAATGTTTGGTCTGGGCCAAGCTTCCACTATCCCTTGCTGGCAAGATTGGTATCTTGAAAATGGTTGTGCTCCACCGGCAGGGAATTTTTCCAGTCCCTAAACCACACGCTCAACACCTTTTTATGGCACTCTGGTGCAGTTCGTCTCAAATTTAACACACTGGCTGCTCCCATGGATGGCGGCGGCCTCGGAGCTCTCAACTTCGTAAAGTACTGGCTAGTTGCCCAAGCACAATTTGCATAATACGGGTTCACTGACTCGAATCCCCCCTCCGCATTTAAAACTTGAGTGTCGGCCAGTTGGTGAACGGGATATTCATTCCTTAGTTCTTTCAACTCCTACCCTTACATGTAGCCCTCTGGATCCGGTAGGCACCACATTCTTCGCTTTGACTAAGATGTGGATGTTGTCCGGGGACGTACGCCCTTTTCACAGTTGTCTATCTCTCTGGAACTTCCTCTTAGGAGACCCCTCCTTTCCCCTGATGGAGGTACGCCTCTGGGCGGAGGCGGGATTCAAAACCATTCAAGATGTCTTCGATCAAGGTAGCTTTCTAGAATGGTTAGATTACCAGAGGCCCTACGACGAAGATCACCCATTTGGCTCCAATACTCCGGCCTCTGCCGATTCCTTAAGAGAAATTATACGAGTTTCCGCAGTATGCCCCCGACTACCCTATTTTGGCTGAAATCATGAACGCCACAACCACAGGAGGGAAGGTTTCCAGGCTGTACACCTTATTACAATCCAGGGCTTTGCTGTCATTTGATAAGCTTAGACACGCTTGGGCTGGAGATCTAGGGTTCGACATAACTATCCAATGCTGGAAGCGTATGTGTGCTCGCACTCACAATGTATCATTTAACTCCTGTTTCTAACTCATTCCATTTAAAATCTTACGCAGATTCCATTACACATGGGCGTAGGACATAGAGGGGACAGGGTGGACAAATCCCCCCACAATTTTAAGTTGGGGGGATATAATGACATTTATCCCCTCCAGAATATGTAAGTGTTTGTTGTTTCCTACACAGTGCAGTGTCTCTAAAAATACATCGGCAAGCTGCAACCATCAGTGTGCAAAAGTAAAAGTTCTTCTGCAGACTGTCTGCAGGCTAAAAGTACATCTGCTCGCAGCTCGCTCATACAATAGTTGTTTCCTAACTTCCCTTTTTGAGAAGCATGTGCGTGTCACACACATGCTTCTCAAACAGGAAAGTTGGGAAATGACGGTTGTATCTGCTCAGCAGGGCCCGACACCTGTTGTGGGGCTAGGGAGGAAGATGGCACTTACTGGGTTGTTGTCAGGGGTTGAGGAGGCGGAGGGGTGAGTATAGGTTTTCTGTTTGAGGATGCAGAGGCAGACAGCAAGATTTTGCTCAATCAGTACGCATTTTGTTCTTTCTAAGCAAAGCCTCATGGCTCGGCTCTTCCAATGGAATCTGTGGCTTCCCACCTCTATTTAAAAAAGTAACATTTGTAAATAAAACATTTATGAAACTGAACAAATAGCAATAAAATAACCAGAAACATGGTTGGCATATGTTTGATATGAAATAGGTAAAGCAATACAGACAGGGGGGGAAAGGAAAAAGAGGACACTGGGGATTACGCACCCCCAGCACCCTTAAAACTTTTTTTGTATCATTGACCCATTTCAATGTAAGTGTTCACTACAAAGTGTACATTTGTTTGTCCCTTTCCTAGAAAGCAATACAGCTGTGAACAAATTATTGTGTCATGTGCTTTAAAACATTTAGCTTTTTTAGCAAAATCTTTTGACCGTTTCATCAAGATTTACATTTCATTTGGGGCCACTGCAGCCACATGCTGTTACCTCTCATTACTAATAATAACAACAGTGCTGATATATTGGCTTTGAGGACCATTGAAAAGGTCTGGCAAAGACCGAAATTATGCTATCAGAGCAGCATGTATGTTGTGCATGCCTGAATTGCAGCATTAAATGGAAAACATGCTTTTCACACATTGAGTTGATTCATAAAGTAGTGGAACTACTATGAAAACAGGGTTAGCATTTCATCACACAGACAGAAAAATAAATAATGATAGTGCTGCTGTAACACAGCTATCCATGCCACCACAGAACATAGAACCCATGTTTGGGTCCCTACAGATTCATTTGCCCAAGTGTTTATTGACCCTGATGAAGGATGCCATGATTTCTGTAGGAAGCTGAAAGAATTATTGCCATCCCTTCGCCCCTCTCAGATATAGAAACCACTGCATACACTGTGTGTGTCTCTTGTATATAATAAATTGCTGGGTACCACTGGCATCCATAGATGATAATCCTTGTCCTCGACTCGACATCACACTCACAGAGTGTGTGTGTTGTCGTGTCGGGCCCTGCTGGGCAGATACAGTTGTTTCCTGACTTTCCCGTTTGAGAAGCAGATAGGGTGACACACTCAATTTACAGCATCATAATGTTTGGGATTTCCAAGGGTCTGATACACTGACAAACAAGGAATGCATGGGTTTGTGTTTTGGCAGCTGCAGGTCCCACGCAGAACTCTCGCTGCTGCAGACAGGTCACGTGCACATGGGAGGGGAGGGCATGAGCCTGTGCAATCATCTGTTTATGACACAGGTAGTTCATGATATATTGTGTGCGGGCGGTGCCGTGCATGGGGAGGATTACCTGCCCATAGCGACAGAGCCATGCCCTCAGGGTTATGCAAGTCCATTAAAAGTGGTAAGACCCAAATCGGAGGACAACAAATCGGAGCTGCATTGTGGTATTGAAATACAGTGCCCCGATGAGGTCTAGCAGAGTTCTATCAATGTGCATATTTGCCAATTTGACCCAATCCTACCATCTCCTTTCACACCTGAGCATTTCCCTCATCCCTTCACGCATGAATACCTTACAGCGCGCCGCTGACACCCAAAATAAAAGGTAGACAGGCCCAATTATACAATTTTCTGCCCAACAAGTTATCAAGCCGGAAATCACAGCAACAAGAGTGCAGGCGAAGGGAAAATACCCCTTCCAGCCGTGAAATCCAAGAGAGCCTTGAGTCACTGGCAGGTGTTTCTTCTCCTAGGCCTAATATACATTACAAATACAGGGATTCTGACATCCCTCAGCATGTACCTCACACATGGGCAGCCACAGGCATACAAGTATGCCATGCACCTTCCAGTCTATCCTTCCCAATCAAGAACCACACAGAGAAGGGGAGTGCATCCAAGGCTCGCTCTCCTGTCCTTAACTGGCATGCTACCAAGCATAGAGAGCCCTGACCACCCAGCATGGCCGTTCTAGACAGACTATCTTACAGATTCAGTGAGTCAACGGAACAGATAGGCTATCTTTATTTATTTCATATGCATACAGCCATCATGCCTTTACATATAAACATCATTACATTATGAATATTTTCTCATAAAACAAAAAGATGTATATCAAATTAATTCAATCAGTATAAAGTACCATCAGACAGTTCTTTTAAAACAAATAAAACAACTACATGAAATGTCATCAAATGGAACATCAAGTTCAAATCATTTCCAGACAGCAATAATTTCCATGTATTAACCATGTTAACATCACTATTATCTATTGTCTATTATCATACGACTTCAGATATTTCTCTCTTAGGACACTAAGGGCCTCATTCTGAGGTGGGCGGCAAGGGATACTGAGCATCGGTAAGGAGACCGGTGCCGGTAATCCCTTACCACCCAATTCCGAGGTCCCTTAGCGGGAACCGTAAAAGACATGTGGTCTGACCACACGTCCTTAACGGGACCCGTTAACGGACCTTGGAGCTAATAACGGGCCCGCAATTAGCAGGCCCGTTATTAGCACCTTCCCATTGAGCCCTACAGGGGCTCAAATGGGAATGGGGAATGGCATTTGGAATGGGGACTTACCGGGCCCGCCTAGGGCGGAATGTCCCGGTAAGTCCCCTTTCCACCAGACCGAACCCGGACACGATTTTGGAGGCAGCCAATAGCGCCATGGCTACCTCCAAAGTCGTAATGAGGCCCTAAGACTTTTGCAATGACATAATAAGTGTTCGGCTGATTCTGTGATTAGTATCCCACACAATCTACAATATCTCAATTGCCGAACTATTTTTAATTTTGCTCCTAAAACCTCCAGCGTATCACACATTGAATTTAAATAGTATGTACTGCCGTACAGTTCTACTATCTGGATAGGCGCTAAGTATGTAGGTTTTAGTGTCTCAATAGCCCAAAATGATTTGCTTTAGTTGCCAGATTGGTCATATCATGTTCTTGCGCATAGTTAAAAATTGCTGATTTCAATAGGCATTTCGTCTTAGCATAAGTATTCTGTAACCACATATTTACATTTTCTTTGGCCCACTTATAATACACTTTATTTGCCGCTGCTATGATACCCACGTCCATCATGATAGATTTTGTTTCATAGCCATTCATTAGTTCCACAATGAACGTGTTGTTAGATGAAAGACATAATCTCCCATAAAACATAGCCATTTTATATTCTAAAATGTCTGTGGCACGCATAAAACGACACTCTAAAAACAAATATTCGTCAGGCATTGATTGAGGCATTCTAAACGAGCTTGAGCAGTTTTACTTCAAAGCGATTTATTTCACTAACAAATCCACCGCCCCATAGTTCTGCCGCATGTAGTAAGCACGATAGGACTTTTGAAGAATATAACAACAAAACCTCCTTGTCGACCAATAAAATAGTTAAGTCACATAACAATCTTCAAGCTTTTCAGTTTTAATTCTTCCCAATTTTGCTGCCAGTTGAGTTTCTGATCTACTATTACACCCAAATAGCAGTCAACTACTTCAATATATTGGTTCATAATCATCCACCTATGAGAAATGGACAGAGAGAACTTAGTTTTACCTTTGAAGGGTAACATTTTAGTTTTACTAAGATTTATACTTAATCCATTCAATCTTGCAAAGTTCTCTAAGGCTATCAATTTATTTTGAAGGTCTTTAACCTACCAGTAGCAGTGTGATGCTGGAAATGCATCGGAGGGACAGGGCCTCCGTATCCTTGTCCTTTACTGCTTTTTATTGTGTGTTCTGTCGTGTTTTCTGCACAGGAGTTAATGTGGGACTCCTGGCGGTGCAGCTCTCTCTTTTGGTTTTGGTGAACAGACCCATGAGATACCCTTATGGCACCCATGGGTGGGGGTACAGCCCTGTGCCACTAGTGTATGTTTTTGGGCACCTGTGTGTGGCCCACAGAGCAGGGTATGGGCTGATGGCAGCTCCATGCTGAATTTGGTGCTCTGAGTGTCCTCCATTTTGGGATGCCCAGGCCCTGCCATTGGAATCAGTTGATTCCTGATAGAAAACAAGATGGCCCCTGTGGCCTCTTGCTTTCTATTGTGTGTTACCTTGTTTTCCGAAAGTCCTGGGAAGTCCTGACTCTGTCCCTTCCCCATGACCGGCTGTTGGGGGGAAGTTCCATATATGGTGTTGTTGTGTTGTGAAGTCCAGGCCAGACTGGCTGGAGCCTTCCCAATAACTGTATGTTGTGGGTACGCCTGTGGGTGGGACCTGGGTGAATGGAGTGTGTGACGAATACGCATTCTGTGTTGTGGGTGTCTAGTATCTGGTGTTTGACACAATGACTGAGACAGCCATGCCTGAAACTGGTATGAATGCAGTGTGGAGTGTTGAAAGGCTGGGTACTTTTCCCAATACACATAACTTGTTGTGAGTGTCTGGAGAGGAGTGAATGGCCTGAATGCACTATGCACCTGATTGGATGCCTGCATGCATGAATGTCCTTCTGACCGATTGGTTGCCTGAGTGTGACCCAGCAGAATGAATGGGAGATCAACTAGTACATCTGGGGGCCTCTCACTGCTAGAATTCGTGTTCAGAAGCTGAAGAGTAACTGGAGTGAAACTGAAGTTTAACCTTGAAGCCCTGCTGGAAGAGAAGAATTGCTGTTGCTCTCCTTCATCAAATCTGAAAGCTGCTGTGTCTCCAAGGACTGACCCAGAGAGGTCCTGGTAAGGCGCCCTCTTCCCGAGCTACCAGGGAACATCGTGCACCAGCTGATCTTTGCCAAAGCTCCCTGGTAGACAGACCTATGACAGGCTGCCGAACGGGGACGGGGACTGCCGCGGAATCCCAAAGAGAAGCACCCGGACTATTGTCCGCCACTGACGACGACCGCCGTTTCCGACTGGAGCCGCCGTGATCCCGTTTTCCTAAGAACTTAATTTGAGCCAAGGAAGCTCTCGTCTGCATCGCTGCCCGTTTTATCCTGCTGGAGAAGGCCCGACCGTCGACGCGCCGAGGAGCATCCGCCGGTGGGTTTCCCGCCACCCAAAGTCCACAGAGACGCTGACGACCCAACGCCCTTGCTGGGCCACAGTTCTTCAAACTCTTTGCGGTCCAGAACTATCGACACTGAGGTCCCCCGCATGCCTCTTCCTTGCAGGACATTTACGCTTCCCCGTCAACTAGCACCGCTAAGAGCGAAGCTGCCACTTCACCGTCATAGCTCACCCTGTTCTCCATCGGACGTTCGACGACCCGTGACTCCTGCCTTAGAGGGAGGGCACTCAAGAAGGGCCGTCGATTCCCCGCTGAGGAACGCTACAATGCCAGGTACTTTGGGGTTGCAGAACTATTGGGAAGTCTATTGTGAACAATATATGGACTGGGCTTGTGCCTTTATTCTACAGGTTGCCCAGGTGGGGGAGATCTCCACAAAGAGCTGTGTTTAACGGTAATGACCAGTATTCTGCCAATTGTTCAACCATCTTGCTTTCCTTCTTCTCTCTACTGCTGGTTTCCTCTTTATTGATCTGTGTGACATTTTGACAGTATAGTTAATGCACTTTAATGAGATGTGGTAATATTTGTGGTACCACTGTAGAACTGTATATATTTACCATTGTTGATTCTCGGAGCACAAAGTGAGTTATTGTGATAGTGTACATAACCTTGAATATTAATTATATAAAGACTGTGTTTTAAATAATACAGTGTGTGGACATTCCTTTGTGGGTGCTTGGGGACTACACTGTACTTAAGAACCAGCCTGCATCACCTCCTGAGAAGCTAGGACTTGATTGCCTGACTACGTTACCAATAATAGAGAATCTTGGCTGGGGTCCTCTGTGCCTCTCCTCTACCATATAGAGAGCAGAAGTACAGACACCCCCTCCAGTCTTTACAAGCAGGTCGTCTGCAGAGCCCAGCCAACCCAGCCTCGTAAAACCTATTTTAATATCATCTACTATTGTTGTCTGTTATTCAACCATAAAGTCAGCCAAGTATAAATTAAATAGAGTAGCTGCAAGAATGCAGCCTTGTTTGACTCCTCGCCTGAACTTTATTGAGGTGGATAACTACCCTTCATTATCAAGGCGCATTCTTACAGTTGTATCACTATATAACAGTTGTATCATACTTAATAGAACTGCTGGAATGCCCCAATGTTTCAATTTCATCCATAATCGTTCCCTTATAACAGTATTGAAAGCTGCAGTGAAATCTATAAAAGCAGCATATACGGGAAGATTACAGACTATCTATCACCAAATTAGCTATATTATGTGTGGTAGACGATTGCTTTCTAAACCCAGATTGATTGGGAGGCAGTATGTTTGATTCTTCTATCCACTGATTTAAATCGACCTAAAGAATTTTTGCAAATATCAGATAGGCTTTCCTTGCATGTACCATGGGGCCCACTGCATCCTGATTCAAGAGTACAGAGATCTGCAAGGCTGTCCCTCCCAGGCATGCTCCTATACAGGAAAGAACACATTTTTCTTCCATTCATTCACTTGTGGAAACGTTACCTAGGTGATGTTATTCTAATTTGGACTGGTACACAAGATTTACTTTCTGAATGTGTTGTCTTCTTGAACAATAATAACTGGGGCTTACAATTTACTTCCACTGCGAGCCAAACGCATATTGATTTTTTGGATCTATCAACTGATTTAACACCTAATGGTTTAGTCACTAAAACTTATCCGAAATCTACTTCTGTCAATTCAACATTGCATGCAGAAAGTTGTCATAAAAATCATGTAAAGGCTAACATTCCGAAAGGTGAGTTCATCCGTGCTAAGAGGAATTGCTCTAATCCCAAGGATTTTGACAATCAAAGTATTGCCATTAAATCACGCTTCCTTGAGAGAGGCTACCATCATAGCTATCTCGATAAAGCATTAACTTCAGTACGCCAGCTAAAGAGAGCGGACCTGCTTGTTCCTAAAACTCATGACAAGTCACTCAGAAAATTAGGTTAATCACAAGGTTCAATTCGGACAGTCACAAGATCCATAATGTGCTGAGAAAACGCTGACACCTGTTACACCTTGATTCTGACATCGTCAACTGGTTAGATCCGACTGCTAGTATAACATTTAGCAAAGGCAAATCGCTCCAAAATAAACCTTGTCCTTCATTTATGAGTATGCCCTCTCCTAAATTGACTTGGCTGCATTCAGCTCAGGCCACTGGGTTTCATAAATGTGACTTTTGCAATATGTGTGAATTTACTTTGGAAACAACACAGGTCTCCTTTGGAACTAGAGGAGATCACACAATTGACTCTTTCATCAACTGTAATTCTAAATTTGTTGTGTATTGTATAATCTGTACCTGTGGTCTGAAATATATGGGGAGCACTATTCGCCCCTTGAAGATTCGCATCCGCGAGCACTTGGCCACAATTGGTAGTCAAGAGTCCAAATATCCTTTAGCCAACCACTGGCAAAAAACTCATCAACTAGACTGTAAGGATGACATACGTTTCGTTGGCCTGTGCAAAGTGTCCTTACCTCCGAGAGGGGGCAACCTAACCATGAAATTACGACAATTGGAAGTAAGACTAATCTGTAAATACCGTACTGTCTTTAATGGATTAAATTCGGACCATGAATTTAATACTTTCCTGTAACAGCAGGCTGTCCCTATTTTTGTCTCTGCCAATTGGTGCCACTGCCCTCACTGTATTATGGAATTTTTGTTTCTTATATGCCTAACCTCTTATTTTTTGGCACACATTTTTATTAACCTCTTTACCCATGGGGCCATTATTGTAAATTGGTCTCCTTGTGCAACCTGTACATGTTCTGGCAGCAGCGCACCCACAGACAGTATCCTGTTCCTCTCAATTCAAGATGTTCCCTCCGTGCAGTTATCCAAAATTCTCCAATTCGCTTAATGGTACTCTCGTGATTTTGTACGCACTCGCAATTAATTTAGTAATTACCCACTTTGCCCTTACTTTTGCTTTCCACCTACTATTTTCGCTTTTGTTAAAAAAATAAAATATATTTTCCTTTTCATTCTTTAGTGGCTTTCTTTTTCGCAATTTTCTCTTGTGTGTGCACTGAGCAATTTTCAGGCAATTTCATTTAATATCCTTTACTTACCCATTGAATTGCCTTGTATTTTTAGGCAGTTCAAACATGGTGCACTGTTGGTTCCTTCCTTCTGCCATGTTTTTCTGACCTGATGCATTTCTCTAGTCCTCTTTCTAGCTTCGCGACCAGTGCATTGATTTTTCAGTCCGTCTAAACAGCCGACCAGGTAAGACTGTTTCACATGGCCCCCTGTTCACTTTGGAATTGTAATCCAGTGTTATTGCTCACTCTAGATGGAAGATTTAACCTCTTTAAGCCCGCTCAGTTTAGTGCTACTAATGGGTACCTCTTTTTGATTGCGTGCGCTCTTTTTGTTGCATTAACCAGTTGCTTTTCAATACCTGGTAAATATTTACTTAAATTCGTTTCAATTAATTGATACAGTTTGTTTCTTTTCTTTCCTTTCCTTTCCTTTATTTTGCAGCTTTAACCGCAATTCAGGTACTTTTATTACCCTTTTTTTCTCAATTTGCAACAATTTGGCCATTTCTCCATAGATTGTTTGTTTCTTTCTCCTCCTTTTGGGCATTGTCCCTTCAGCTTAAATTTCAGGCTCTATCCCTATCAAGGTAATACTGCCTCAGATTAATTGGTGTCTGGTTTATAAGGTTTAAATTTACACTAGATTATTTTTTTGGCATTATAGTTTTTGATTGCGCTGCTACAGTCATTCCATTGAATAAATTGTAACCCTAGCACACATTTGTTTTTCTCTCTATTTTGAATATTCCAACATCCACCTCCTAATGGACTTACACCACTTTTGGTATGGATTTAAATTTATTACGTTTATAATTTTTTCTTTTGTCAAATAAGCTTTCGATTTTCGTTTTTTGCCTTGCATTAACCCTATTGCAAATTGCATACATTTAATTTTGGCTCATTCATCCCCTGCTTTTCCCCTGGATGATATGCCTTTATTTGTCCTGCTTATGTTACTGTATGGTGTGACTATATTATTGAATGTTGCACATCCATTTTTGTTATTGTATCCTATGTTTAATAATAGCCTCAGATGAAGAGCCGTGGAAGGCTCGAAACACGTGTTAGGCTGTTGCTTGTACTAAACCTTGGACTTTAAAGGCTGTTCTTTCATACAAATCACTTGGACTCCTGATTTTTATTTTGCTATACTTGGCGCAGTGAAACTGGGACTGGTTTGTGTTGAATATGCTCCTATACAGATTGAGGGACACCAGGGGCAAACCAGGCATCTGATAGTACAGATTTGGGGCATACAATGACCATCAAGGCTGTTCCTCCCAGGCCTGATCCCATACAGACTCTGGAAGGCCAGGGGCAAACCAATCAAGGGGTTCCAGGCATGCTCCACTACATAATTAGGGAGTCAATCCGCCTGCTAGCCTCTTCCGTCCAGGGTATGCTATTGTACAGATTCAGGGAGCCTGTGGGCCCAGCGGGCTGTCCCTCAACAGCATTCTACTAGACAGATGCAGACATTCAAGGGTCCAAGCACAACACTGTGAATCAGACAATTGATTACCCTATCCACCGGTCTGTCTCTATCATGTGTCACACAAGCAGTGCAGGTTTATCATTTCTTATTTCCTTGTGACAGTTATTGTTTTGACTTGGCCTCTTTGGGAGAGAATGTATGAAGGAATGCATGGATGAAAAAATGAATGAACGAACGAACGAACGAACGAACGAACGAACGAACGAACAAACGAAACAACTTATCAGCACCACCCTACTGCTCTTTCTGACCGGAGGGGTGGCAGGTCAGATCATGGGTAGTGTTGAGCTTGTTGTTGAAGGTAAGGAGGTTTCCTTCAGTGGGGATGCATGTGTGAAGGTACTCCTCTAGCGTCCCGAAAACCCAATAAAACTCCTCCACCACCCCACCTATCGATGTTGAGCCTATTCTAAGATTCTGGGGCAGATTTTGATGGGTTAAGGAAAGGAAGTGCCTCTAAAGGTGCCCTGTGTTTTCTTAAAGTGTTGAGTTGTTTTGAGGCTATTCTCTGTCTGCATTGGTTAACCAAGCAGATTGCCAGAGACGGATGACCTAGTTTCCCTCCAGCTTCCAGTCTGGCTGTGGCATTTTGAATGACCAAGTGATGGTAGATTTAAAATGTCCGCATCGATGGGTGGAGTGGGGCTAATGCACTGAAGTTCGGAGTTTGCGGCCCTCCCAGTGCCATCTATTATTCATGTATTTTCCATACTTTGGAAGAGGTTAAGGTATCCTTGACAGGCACTGACCATTGATCCTTACTAGGCGCTGAGGGCACGATTCAGGAATCTTTTCAATGGAGAAAATCTGAAGATGTGCTAGGCATCACAGGTGTGCTCCTGCTACCTTATAACTTATTCACAAAACCTAAAATTGGAGCCAATCGGGAGCTGCCTGGAACATCTTTGACATGCTCACATCCAAGTGAAACTTTGCTAAAAGGCATCTAAGAGGTGCTGCTGGCAGCTGGGGATTTGCTCCAGCTATAGGCGTTGTGAATCAGGTAGGAAGTAGCAGGATGAATTCAAAGATGCTCAGGGTATTTCCTAATTTGCTCGAGTGCAACGTTTTGTGAAACAGGCCCCGAGTAGCATGGCTGTATTGAACGCGGCTTGGAGTCTTTTGGCTTTGTAGATAGGCATAATAGCCCTCCTAGTCTGGTGGCCTGTTGGTGCAATAAGAGTTTTTAAAAAACAAGACTTCTATCCTATAGCCATCAAGTTCGATGAAGATTGTGGCCTCCCAGGCTTCAATAAAGGACAGTCAAAGCAGTAACATCACACACCTGGTCTCTCTACTCTCATAACAGGACTTACTCAGAAGTACAAGCAAGATTTCCTCTTTCTTTAAAAACCCCCATCATTCCATTCCAAGACACACACACACGTCTCCTTGCCCCACACAAAAAAGTAGCAACTTTCAGTTGGGAAAGTGGGACGTCACTGGGGGGGGGGGGACTTCCCTTTAGGGGACAAGCACTCCCATTCCCATGGGGCACTCCCTATATCTCAAGTATTATCTGCCTACATGGGAGTGAGAGACACTGACATCACATCTACGTGTTGGACTCAAGGTAACACCGACATTGCCTCTATGTGATTGGCACAAGGTAGTGCTGCACTTTCTATGGGCTTGACAGCCGGTGGTGAACAGTTCAACCCTTTTGAATCTCGGAGCGAGAATAAAGGGCCAACAACCCTTGAATGGAGGGAGGAAAATAAATCCTACCTCGGGGTAAGCCTCTGGCATGAGAACGTCGGCAAGGGGCAGAGCTGTGCAGAACAGCAAAGCCGGCTGTAATGTGGAAGAAAGCGGATGCCCGAGGGAGACCCCATGAGCCTAGCAAAGCAGAGCGTGTGGCCTGAGAAAGAGAGGCTGCACCAAGAGGACCGTACCTGGAGGCGCAACCACATACAAGGCGTGCAAACAGGCGCTGAATCCGGGAACGAAGGGAAGGCCGTTCCATGTGATAATGTCCCCACAAAAAGGCTGTGTGGCAAAAAAGTTGCAGCAAAAAGGCTGTGGTTTGCAGCAACATTATCACTGTGAACCTGCGGGGGACACCCCTGCAACCCCTGTTTTTAAAAACTATTTTTTTGTTTTTTCCCCCAAGGCGAGCGGGGAACAGCCCTCACAAATGGTCACCATACATAATGTTGCCAGAGCCTTTTCCCAGCGACTATATGTATGGCGACCATTTGTGTGGGGGTAATATTACCAGATACCGGGAAGACAGGGTCCTCTGCTCTCAACTTGAGAGCCAACCAGCGAGAGAATGCAGAGATGTGCAGCATGTGAAAACCTCTAATCTCCAGTGCAGAAGAGCAGCAACCCATGGAAAACGCTACCACTCCTGGGGAGGCGGTCCCTAATTGGAGGAAACAGCAGTAACGCAGGTTGCCCAGATCGGAGGGAGGAGAGGAACAAACAAGGGGGGGAGAAGGATTATCCCAACCCCCATCCATGGGTCACAGGGACCCAAGAAAGAGAGAGAACGAGATAAGGCAAAGGACTTCAGGAGCCAGAGAAACAAGAGCAAAACAAACCACCAGAAGGGTTACAGGGACTCACACGAACTAGAAGAGCTAGAGAGTGGTCTCAGATACCTCGAGAAGGGTAACAGGGGCCCAATAGAACTACAGGAGCAAGAGAGGGGCTCAGGTATCTCCATACTGGTTGCACGGGCCCACAAGAACTAAGAAAGAGAAGGAGAGAAAGGTCACAGGAAGCTCCAGAGGGATCACAGGGACCCAGAAGAACTAAGAGCCAGACAGAAAGAGGGGTCATAGAAACAAAAGAGGAAAGTGAGACATTGGAACAGGGAATCCCAAAGGAGCAATAGGGCCCAATAATCCAAGCAAAGAACAGATACTCGGCGAGCACAGAGGCTACCAACAATTGATCAAAGTGGGGAAAGATCCATCAAAGTGGTGGAGGGGGATCAGGGAAATATCCCTCCACCTAAAGAAATCTTTTTGTTTTTGTAATTTAAGACTTTTTGTAGGAACGTTGGGGAAACATTTCAGGAACCTTTATAGACTGCCTATACCTGTTTCTTTGAGAGGAACTGTTATTAACGGATGCCCATTGGATCAAGACACAGGAGGGATTCCTGGGATGCCGAGAGAGATTGTGGTGAAAAACCCAGAGTGCAGGCCACTCAACCTATTTTTCTTTTACATTTTTCTAAGTGGTAGGACCAGTTTAGTGAATAATTTTCAACCAGGGACTAGTTTTATTTTGTCTATCGACAAGCAGCCGAGTTTACTTTTGTAAGGAAGGGTACTCCATTTTAGCAATATGGCTAGTCGGGAGTTTTCTTTTTTAATTTTAAATAAAACTAAGTGTAAATCTTGTCCTCTGGTCCGCGTATTCCTCCTAGCTTGCCACAGAGACCATAGGTTATTCCTGTGATTCCTTCAGACTGTTCGTTTCCAAGGCTTAGTGTCTGTTTCAACTAAATAATTGGGTTGTGAATAGCCAACCCTTGTATTATTTGGAGGCGTCTTTCGTTCTTCGGACTCTATTATATGTAGGGCGCAAGACAGAGGCTGTTAAACCAGGTAAAAGGCAGTGAGGTGTAATGCTGGCTTAGAAACCAAATAAAACACTGTTGAGGATGCAGGTAAAGAACTCTGTACATGCAATTGAACTACCCTAGTTGTACAGATGTGGAGGCGGGGTATGTGTTTCCTGCATTGCTTGCCGGATTGCTCTGTGTTTTCCAGCACCTAAAGCCTTAGATGTTCCCTCTTGAGATACGTTTTGTCATTTTCCCCATATGGGACCTACCAGCATTTTAGTATCCTCTGGCATGCTAGACAGGGGCCAAACATGTCTAGGAGCCGGATTAGCCCCCCGTGCCATGGCAGCAAAGAACCTGTTTTTCAGTGCACTCACTGTGCCCATGTCTGGGTGGTGCTTTTGCCTCAAACAGGTTTAGAACTATGTTCCTCCTGGGCATCATGTTTGGATGGTGTCAAAACATGTGGTACCTTGTTTGGATATATACGAGGAAACATTAGACCCATGTTTTGGTTCCAAAACATGTTAGTGTCAAACGTGTCCCCTTTGTCAGACGATGTGGGGGTCTTAAGATGGGTGACATGTTTTTGCAAGGTTTTACCAATCTTTTTAGGAGCATTTTTAGGATTGCCATGGGCCAACTGTTCAGTGGTGCTGCAGAGACATGGGCCAGCTGGCAGGCAACAGTGCAGGGATACCCTCTCAATGGCTTCCTTCTGGTCCAAAGAGTCTCCTACTCTTGGCATGTCCATTTCAATAACCCCCTCCAAGGCTGTGTGACAAACAGGGTAGGTAGAGGGAGAATGGCCACGTTTATGTCCTGTGTGCAGTGACAGTCTAGCACCCTTCTTTTATGCAATGTTACTTTGCTTTGACTGTTACTATAAAGCAAAGATACTCTTTCTTGCTTGTACACCACAGTACTGCTGCCTCAAAGGACTGAGGAACAAGGCAGGGAATCCTTCAGGTTGCAAGCCAACAAGGTGAACACAATTCTGCCTAAAATTCTGCACTAAGGGGCCTCTCAGCCAGCAAGTCAAAGTGGAGTACATGGCCATAAAACAAAAGTGAATGTGCTCCAAAACGGGCTCACAGGCAGGAGAAGCAGTGATCTGACCAGCCTGTGCACCTGGAAACACTTTTAATAACATACAGGAGGAGTTGTATGTGAGAAATGTTCATCTGCAAAGCTTGCAACTCTTTGGAAAGTGAGTAACTTGTTCTACCCTGCACCCCAAATATTATGTTGCAATGTTTTTATACTGTTCCACTGTGGTAGGCTCAGAGCACCTAGGCGTGTCCTTTTGTGCAAAATGTGGACAGTGGTCATTGACTTGGCAGTGGTCAGGCTTTTAAGCCTTCCATAGTGCCAGGGTGTCATTGTGAGCTTGGACGTGTTGAAAACATGCCCAAGAAAAACAGGAGGCAATCGCTCCTCTAACTACCCTATGCCACGATCAGACATGAACAGCCCAGTTCTATGCACAGAAAAGCTGAATGGTCTATGGGCACGTTTAAATGAGCGTGGGTTTTGAAATGTGGGAGCAAAGCCCTAAACAGGATTTCCAGTAAATTCTTGAGGCCTTCTAGGAGTTTATGGGGATGTTATAGTGGTGCGTGAGGCAATACCCATAGGCTGAGGCTGGATTCTTATCGGAGTTAATCTACATAATCCAGCCTTTTAGATATCTCAACCTGGGCTGTAGTGACATTGTTCTGTCCATGAAGTTTACTGTTAATTAACGACAGCAAGCAAAATAGAGGTTTAATGTCTGCTTACCAGATTACATTTTTAGGTCTACTTTGGACATTATAGCTCTTTTCATAAAGGGTGCACTTCTCCTGTTTTTGATTTATTTATTTGGGTGTTTATGGTTGTTTCAAAGGGCCTGTTATGCGCACGCAATTAAAAAGGGAGAATTAAGGCCAAAATTCAGATGCAGCAAGGGAGGACGTGGATGTCCAAACAAGAGTGTGGGGAGTGTGATGAATCTGATGATGTCATCACTCCTTTCCCAGAGGTAGCTTCTCCCATTGTGGCCAGGTGACAGCAACCGCTACCTAATCCTGACCCTGGGGGCGGCTACATAAGGGAGGATGCATGGGGGGAGGCGACCCTTGGGGGATGACACACCATTGGAGAAAGTCACATACCCCCATTCCCTTTTAGGGGTGTTCCCTCCATTCCTCATGCCCGGATGGCATATAGTAACAAATTCCCTCAACCATTTGCCAGGTCTACTTCAAGTATTCCCCCAACATCACACAAGCAATGGTATGTCAACAACTGAGACGAGGAAGAAGCAGGGATCAGTGATGATCACTCCCAGCAGGATCCAGCATCAGCTTCCTCAACATCATACAAGAAACAGCATGACGAGAAAGAGGGGCGATGCAATGAAGATAACCAAGACCAGTACCCCCCACTAGGTCTACCCTTGGGTCCTTTCTTGGCAAGTAGATTATAAACCTTATACCCTTGGAAATCCAAGGATCTCGACGCCCAAGTTTCTTGGAAGCAGATCACTGAAGATCCTCTAATGAACTCACACAAACAAGGGACTGCCACATGTTTTTCAACCCCTGCTATGTTCCATGAAAGGGCCATACTAGATCTCTGTTGTAGGCACAGCCAAATTAGAATCAGGGACATGTCAAAACACCCCTTCCAAACCATCAACACTGGGGTCACGCCATCTCCTAAAACCATGCATCCCTTGAGCTGGATTATTGAACAGGTTACATTGCAAAGGGTGATTGGGAAGCAATGTCATTCTGGTTTCTGAGGGCAGATATGTGCGCGATTCAATGGCAAGGAGCCCATCCACTAGAAACCTGTTTTTCAAGTGAATCTCTTAGAAGTCAATACTACCTTCATACATCCTCCTTCTCTCACAGAGGGCAATATTTTCCCTTATCACAGAACGACAGCCATGCATCCAGTGTATGCATTTGTTGATCCTGGCCTCTTGATTTTCATAAATGCCGGGACCTAACCTGAAAATGTTATACATGTACACACATTGGCTATCCACCTGGGGCCAGATATTCTGGCCTCCACTATCCTGACGGGCTGGATTCACTCCAGCCAAGTGGGTATGAAAAGTGCTGCTAGAGCAGAGAGTTACCACTTTTTTACTGGTGCTACTAGTTAACCTTGGATGTCCTGGTACCCCCTGAAACCCATGTTCTTTAGATGTACCCAAGCTCGTATTTGGCCTATCCACTTGTCTTCTCCTTAGCGCATCATGGGGTCTATGAGTGGATATAAGGGGAATTTAATCCTCTGCCAACTTAGTTACAGGAGCTGACACAGGGACGTTTACAGTTGCTGTTTTGTCCATGTGGCTATACAATAAACTATTCTGCAGGGAGGCCATCCTTTCAGCTAATCCAGAAAGAGATTCTTGTACTTTCTTCAGTGCATTCAGAATTTCCAATGACCAATGCCACCCAGGCAGGAGCATTTGTCTGGAATCCATTCAACTTGCTCATTCGTTTCCCCGGAGCTATGTTGGTGGACATTAGTCACATTCATCTCAGGGCATGGGAGTTGGATAGGTTGGAGGTCTTGTGAGCCTGCTTCAATATGCAATGAACCCCCATCTACTGGTAAAAGAAAACAGTCCTCTAAGACAGCAAACCTGTTTGATAAGTGACATCAGGAGCCATTGTCAATAAAACATTTTCAATTACATTATTGGAAGTTTCATTGAGCAAAATAGGGGGGGGGGCAACTCGCTCTCTCCCTCTATTGCGCCAGGAAGGGGAGGCTCTATAGCCCTTTTACTTCCAACCTGTTCATAAACTTCTATAACATTATATATCCCAGAAGCTAAATGGCTGTCTTTCTTACAAGACCCCAAGGGGGAAGTTGGTATCCTGAAATGTCTCCCTCCCACCTGGCAACTTATTTTTTCCATTTCAAACGCTTCCGGTGGATCTTTTAGCAGCCCCAATTTTTTCAATGTACACATTCTGGGGTTACTAATTGTCCTGCCCCACCGAGAAATTGGATGATTAGCTGTCCTTTTGGGCATTTATCCTAAAATATATCAGAGTATAGAACTTTAAACACAATCTTCCAGGTGAGCAAACAAAACTTCTAAAAAACTACAAAGATTGATTGGTTATTTATAATGTGCTTATAAACAAGTGTTTCATGGCGCAACCAGGCAGGCAGGAGAAAACAGAGGAGAACAAGACAAACGATCTTACTAGGCCTAGTATCATTTAATTCGTGCAAGTGCGGAGACAAGAAGTTCAGGGGGGAGAGAAGGCGGAGAAGTGCACCCAGCGCAACAGTGCCCTGGGTTAAGTGCAAGAAAGGCAGGGCCTCCAAGGGCAACAAGCCCCGGAAGTGCAAGGAAGGCCAGGTGGCCGTGCAGGAGGGCCCGAAGGCATCTGCTAGGGACTGGACATGGGGGGTGGGGAGGCATGTGCCCTATATGAATCAGAGGAGCAGCAGGCAGCCAGACAACGTAACTGAGCAAGAGGAAGGGAAGGATAGCAGAGGGAAGGCAGAGAGAAAAGGAAGAGGTGAAGTGTTAGCAGGGGAGAGGCAGAGAGAAGGAAGAGGAGGAAAGGAAGGTCTTGAGGAGCTTCCAGAACATAAGGAGGTCCAGCTCAAGGCAGAGAGAGTGGCAGGGAGGTAATTCCAGAGGGAAGCACCTGCAGAGGAAAGAGATCTACCACCCAGTCTCTGCTTGGAGAAGCTACTTATCTGCAGAGAACTGGAAGTAGACGAGCAGAGGGCTATGGAAGTAAGGTACTTAGGAAGAGGGCATTGGAGATAGTAAGGGCCCCACCCCAGAAAGCCTTGTGGATGATGCAGAGGGTCTTGAACTTGCTCCTTGCAGCCACCGGGAGCCAGTGGAGGGATTTCAGAGCTGGAGAGATGCGGTCCCTGGGCTTGAGACCAAGGATAAGTATTGCAGTCCTGTTTTGGATGAGTTGCAGAGGGCAGAGGGTAAAGTTAGGTAGATTGAGAAAGAGGCTGTTGTAATAGTCAAGCCTAGAGAGAGCCAGGGCTCTGGGGACAGTGAGATTCTGCAAGGTGAGAAAAGATAGAGTACCTCTGAGGAGTTGGAGATGTCTGATGTGTGGAGAGAAGGAGAGAGTGGAGTCGAAAGATGACCCTGAGGTTTTTTGCCTCACAAGAGGGTGAGGGCACAGGGCTAAGAGAGGCCGGGCAGAGTGAAAGGGGAAAATCAGGACCTGGGATCGCAATGAGAAGGATCTCCGTCTTGCTGGCATTAAAGCAGAGATCATTAGAGTCGCACCATGTCTGAATCGCGGAAAGACAGTCCGGGATGAGCGAGGAGGAGGCAGAGGGTAGCCTGAAATAGAGCTGTGTGTCATCCACATAACATTGAAGATAAAATAATCAAATGCAATTGACTATCATACGAGGACGCACCTCGGCTACGTCCAGCTCTAAGCCCAGTCAATGAAAAGCCCCAGGTCCAGGAGCATAGCTTAAAGTCAAACAGAATTACAGTAACAATAACATTTGTAACAGATGAGCGGGGGCGCATGACAGCTAAGGGGGCAGCCTTCATCCATCTTCCCCCCTCCTCCATCCAAAAAAACAAAATATGCCTCAGGACATTGTCCTTATCTTCTCACTTATGCAGCTCCCAAAACAAAGTAGAAGGAATCTCTCAAAGGCTTACCACACTTCCTCACTTCCCAGGTGTGCGGTTATTCTGTTTAAACCAAGCTGTCAGTTACAAAGGGGAGTGCAGAACCGAGCGAGTTCATTTCAAATAAGCAGTTTGCTGAAAGCCCTTTGGGCTGCAACACCCACACCCATTGTTCCCCACTGCCAGTGTAAATATTGGTGTGGGGATGTGGCCTGTAACCGGTGGAGCCACGAGGTAGTGACTGTTCCCCATGTTGTGCTTACCTAATGATGATTGAAACATTGTGTAAGTGTTTAGCAATAAAAGTCAGTGGTTTTTATTGCACATCACGTAATAATAAACAACATAATAAAACATAATACACAATGTACACTTTTGGGCACGCGGTCCAGGGTTGTGCCCCTGCCCGTGTGGCCATCTTCCTCCCACGACAACGTGGGCTATGTTCGTTGCCCTGTATTTCTTTCTTCTCCCTTTTTCCCTTTTCTTGGGTGGGTGGGTTTTGGGAAAAGAAAGGTTTTCTGCGTGCGCAGAATACTTGTGGTGCTCCGTACTGAGTAACAAAGAACTGTATTCTCTTTGACCAAATGGCTCCTTATATCTTCCCAGATTCGCCTTGGGCTATGCATATGTTTTGGGGGCTTTGTTGCGCCCCCTGCCTGATGGCGCAGACAGCCGTTAGCACCTCGCAGTGCCCTATTGTTGATCCCCTGGCCTTCCTGCTCTCTTTTGGGTGCGGCACTTGCTAATGTGCCTTGTCACCCTGGTGCGAACCCCACCCCGCCTGGCTCCGCAAGGCTGGGCGAAGGGGATTGGTGCAACCTGGTATTTGTTCGGCTCCTCTGTCTCCTTTGCCCCCAGGTTACTTGTCTGCGCTTTCTAGCTGCAGCGTGCCCCCTCCGTGGCACTGCCTATAACCGGTGGAGCCAAGAGGTAGTGACTGTTCCCCATGTTGTGCTTACCCAATTATGACTGAAACATTGCATAAGCGTTTGGCCAAAAAAGGCAGTGATTTTTATTGCACATCATGTAATAATAAACATAAAACACATAACGCACAATGTACACTTTTGGGCATGAGGTCCAGGGTTGTGCCCCTGGCCCGTGCCGCCACACCTGGATTGGTTGCCGGCCTTCCAGGTTACCCCCAAATGTTACTATCTACATCCTCTTTCTGTCAGACTGTTTACCATCTCTGCGTGGAAATTGTCCATCCCGTTATCAGATAGGTGTGTTCCGTCACTGTGAAAGGAGATGGCACTGTGCCTAATGAAATTAATTCCCCTATTCATGCAGAATTTTTCTACCCCTTGAATTTCTTTCTTGCTATGTCAATTGCTTTGTATGAATTTGCCCCCCACCAAACTTTTCTGGGCAGTATTGCTGAGTAGAAAATCTCAGTCTCTTTTCAGTTATGCGCGATGCGTGCCAGGGATGAGCCTGTATCTGCTAGTAACTGTTTTCTCCCTTGCTTCACCAAGTCGGTGGCCCCTAGGTGTATGATCAAAAATGTGGGGGGCGTCTCTGAACGCAGCTAAATCTGCAAGCAGGTCATGAATGTCTGACCAGTTCATTCCCCTGTACCCCCACCATGACGTGAAGCCTGTCTTTCCTTTGTCTCCTCTGACCATCTCCCTGGTCTGAAAACGATGGTGTCCTACTATTCACGCAGATTTGAGGGGGGGGCATCACGATCTGTTTGAGAAGAAAACATATTAGTTCCAGTCTTATGCAACGTTTGTAACAGTCTGATTTTCCAGCCCCCTATAGTTTTCACTTGTTGAGGTCCTAGCCCCCCTTGCCAAGCTATTGTCGCTGCCCCTATTCTGAATGAGTGAGTACCATACTCCTTACTGTCCCACCCAGCATTACCAATGGTTTTCATTAGCACCGCTTTAAACTGAAATTGACCAGGAAACGGCCCCTCACAGGTGGGCGTTGCCTGCTGTACTGGTTGGTGGTGCACACCGGTCAGTTAGACCAGTGCTTTAAGTGGGGTAAGAAATTGAGGGGGGGGCCCTTGTTTGGGGGCGTGGCTTCCATTGTGGGCGTGGCCTAACACACACACAAATCATTGTAAGGTGTGCAAACAAATATATAAATGTATGTGAGCATTTATATATTTGTATGCGTACTACTATGGCTTGTGTACTTTTCAAGCCTTATAAACAACAATGTTACATATTTCTATGTTTAGAAAAAGGTGGCTTGAAAAGTGCACAAACCACACTAATTTACGCGCACTTGTGTGCTTACCGTACCATGGTTTGTGTACTTTTCAAGCCACCTTTTATAAGCATAGACATTTATAACATATTTCTATGTTTATAAAAGATGGCTTGAAACGTACACAATTCAAGGCATCTTTTATAAATCTTTGCCAACAGAGAAAGGTGCCTCGGGCTCAGTGATCTCTGCTCACAGAGCACAAGGCATCTTTCACCCTCTGCGAACCCGCGGGCTCCGTGATGTAATCTGCATATTAGATCATGGAGCCCGCGGGTTTGCGGAGGGCAAACAAAGGGACAGTAACTTCCTCTGATGGAGGGGTCATCAGAGGATGTTACTGTGACTGACGGAAGTGCCAGCCAGTCACAGCAACGCTGTGACTGGCTGGCACTTCTGTCAGTTCGCCTGACATTAAAATGGCGGGCGCATCTCCCATCGCGGCTGCGGCGGGAGAATGCGTCCCGCCAATGTTGTGTGGGACCGGAGGGCCCCGGCTCAGTCCCATTTTTTGGAGACTGCCAGGGCCCGGCCGCGGCAGTCCCTGGCCCACTTAAAGCACTGTTTAAATCCCTCCTCTATGCAGTATGGGATACATTACTCACCGTAATCGTATTTCTGATGCTTGTATCTGCTTAGATTCACATGCTGTGCATAGGCCGACATCTAGTGGAAGCAGCAGAGTATTACAGCTTGTTTGTCGAAACTCAAAAATGGGCGTCGACACAGGGCGTGCCAGTAATACTATCCCTAGTGTGATGTCCACTGTACCCATGATCCCTCACGCGTGTAGGACCCTCAGATTGTGTTTTTTCTGACATGAGGTAGCGTGAGGAGTAGCGTGAGTACAGATAATCCAAGCAGATAGATAGATAGATAAGACTACAAGCATCCATGCACCTTCTCTCAGAGGGGAGGAAGGGTGGGTCGCATGTAATGTGAATCTAAGCAGATACAAGCATCAGAAATACTATTACGGTGAGTAATGTATCCATTCTGAGGCTTGTGGAATCTGCTTAGATCACATGCTGTGCATAGATTAGCAAGCAGTGTTAGAAGAAGGAGGTGGGAAATGAGAAGGGTCACAAGCAAATAAATATCTTAGAACCGCTTGTCCCACTTGAGTATCTGTCTTGGAATGGGTGTCAATGCAGTAGTGCTGAGTAAAGGTGTGAATAGAGCTCCAAGTAGCTGCTTTGCAAATGGTGTCAAGGGGTACATTTGCAATGAAAGCCAGAGTGGCCCCAATGCCTCTTGTAGAGTGGGCTTTTGGCGTGAAAGGCAAAGTTTTTTCAGAAAGGGAGTAACACAGCTGGATACAGTTAATAATCCACTTAGAGATGGCGCCTTTAGAGACGCGATCCCCCTCATTGCCTGTAGCTACGGAGACAAACAGTTGGTCTGTTTTCCTTAGCGGTCTGGTTTTGTTTACATAGTATAGGACCGCCCTACGCACATCTAGGGTGTGTAGTTTCACCTCAGCTGAGCTTTGTGGGTCTTGGAAGAAAGCCAGAAGCTCGATGGACTGGTTCACATGGAATTTAGAAATAAACTTAGGTGAGAACCTAGGATGTGTACGTAAAACCAGTTTATCTTTATGAACCGTAAAGAAAGGATCCTGCACTGACAGAGCCTGAATTTCACTGACCCTTCTTATAGATGTAATTGCTACTAAGAAGGCTGTCTTATAAGTCAGGTGTTTGAGACTGCTTTTATGCATGGGCCCAAATGGGGGGCCCATGAGTAAAGAGGGAGAATCGAGATAAAACTCCTGCCCCCTCACCCCAGGGAGATGAAGAGACAGAGCAGCAGGAAGAATAAGCAGCGCACTTATCATTTGCACCAGAATAAAGCGCACCCATGGGTGACAAGTATGCTGAAATACACCCACTTCACCTACAGTGCAACTTCCATGCTACATTAGAATCAATGCAGCAATATCAGAATCTACAAACACAAGAATCCCTGTTTAAAGGCTTGGAAATGCCTATATGAATTAACATGATCTAATTGCACAGTGTAAAGCCATGTTTCAGGAAAATTACAGCCAAGTTAATTTCTCTCACTGAATACCAGCTGCAGTGGGGATTCGTGATGCCTTCAGCAATACTCCTCGCAAACCCACGAGCAGCCAAGGTCGCGCAGTAGGATAAGATTGCTTTCTTTGAACGACAGTAAACCCTGGCAGACAAACATTTTTTAATTCTCCACAAATGCGAATAAACCATGGCAGAGCATCCAAAGCCCAGTGTGTTTTTTTTTCTTTTCTTTCTCGGAACGAAAGACATTTTCGCAAGACTCGCACACCATTTGAAACATAATCGTAACAAGAATGGCTCAGCCCTGGTCAATGAACACTGAGAGCCCAGGGGCGAAAAGGCCTGTTTCAGCTAAAAACTGATGGGAACAGATTCATACTGCAACAATTTTAGAATTAGGTAATGGTGGGTGGCACAGCTAAACCAACCCACTGACGCAAAAGTCTAATGTCCAATTATCAGGCTCTCTATAAGGGCTATATAGGGAACCTATTACTTAGCAGCCAATAGCAGGATGAGATAGCTTTCTGGGAGCTGGTCCAATTCTGTGAGGTCAGCCTGCAGTGTATTACAAAGCTGGCTTGCAAGCCAGCCCCGGGGAGACGGCGCCTGGACTCGAAGTGCACGAAGCTCTGCGTGTTTTCTTTTCTTTTCTTTTTTGCTGCCCAGAAATAAACGCAGTTTGGAACATGTGGCTGACTGCTGGGGTCTCTGTTGCATTTCTGTGGGCCATATGGGAGATGTTGGGGTCTCCCATAGCTGCTGGCCCCCACAGCCCTGGTGGGGGTCCAGCTTCTCCCCAACAAGTTGGTGCCCTCTGTGAGGCTCATTGCTCATTGTAAGACATGGGTGAATGAGCACTGCCTGCACTCCCTGCCGCCGACTCAAGGAAGCTGTGGGACCCTCGCCTGCACCTGAAGACCACCGGAAAACGCGTAACCGGCTAAAGGCATCGGGGGCCACTTGGAAATACCCCGCTTGAGGGCAGGTGAGAGCCCTACAGGAGAAGGGGTCCGGTGAAGTGCCTTGAAGGGTGTCCAGTAGCAGAGCAAGTGCCAGTGCAGCATAGGAAATGTAAGTACACGTTCAAGCAACCAGCAACATGGGCTTTGAGGGGAGGGTGTGATTGTGTGGGATAACAATGAGCAAATGTTTCAAGTATTATGATGCATTGTTGATCAGTATGTTGCAGAAATGTTAAGTTGTTTTGTTTGGGTAGGAACTGGGGGAGGTATTGTAAATAGGGTGGTGGGTGATTGTACATTGTCGCGAAAATTCGGCGCATTGGTGGTGATCGGCACGTGAATTGTAGTTGGGACTGGAGCAGTTGCAGTGGTCCCTTCTTGTGTTTATGAGCATATTGGCTGGGGTAGTGACTCCCCACATATAGAACAGGAGTGCCGCGCTGGTTGGTCTGGATGGCGATTACATGTACGGGGGTATGGATTTCCTATGAATTGACGTTGTAGATCAATGAGTAGATGAGGTTCCCTGCTAATTGAGCGTTTTAGTTCAGTGAGTGGATGATGTGTCCCCGCAGGAGGTAGCTAGATTGTTCCCGAGTGCGGAAGATAATTGGCTGGTTAAGCTCCACTGGTGAGGGGCGTGTCACACGCGAGGGGACGCAGCGTGCACAGTCCGATTATAAGAGTTTTATTGTGGTTTACCTTGTTCCAGTTGAAACAGGAAGACAGCTGTGGGGATTGTGGGGTTTTATTTTTGGATTTTTGTGGGGTTGGAAGAAATGGGTTATTGTTATGTGTATGCACATTTGTTCATTTGTACTGTGTTTTTAGTTGGTGACGTCACCTTCAGATTGATGCATAGGACACAGAGTTTTGATAATGAGGAGGTGGTGGTGGTGTGGATTTGGAGAAGAGGTGACCCAGAGGCGGTGTGTGGAAGACGCATGCGCAAGATTGTGGGGGTGTGCCGGAGAAGGCAATGGTTTGGTGAAGATGGGCTGCACGTGGAGTGCACTGGCTAAGGTGCAGAGCCAAGAAGGCTCACAGAAATTGAAAAATGTTCTAACTTTTGCTCCCTGAACAGCGGACTATTGAAATTTTCAAATTGATGCGAGGTAAAATGTATCACACAATAGAGAAATGACTCCCCTTCACCTGTTGTGTAGCACACAGCTTCCATGCCAAAATAAGTTAGTAAAACATAGTGTGCAAAAATTCAAAAGTACTGAAGGTAAATAAACAAGACCATGGCTGCTCATAGGCAGCTTCTCCAGAAGCGTGCAGCAATCGCTAATGACACAAATGCATAGCACTTACACAGGAAAGAAGCACATGGCTACAGTTGAACTGTGTGCACGAAGGAAAGGGAAGATGCGAGGGGTCAGCAGATGCTGAACTAGCACGAGCAGAGGGAACTCACCCTTCTGCACCTACACACACACACACACACACACACACACACACACACACACACACACACACACACACACACACACACACACACACACACACACACACACACACACACACACAACAGTGCATGGAAGCAGATTAGAAGGCACAGGTGAAGGGGAATTACATTTAAAGGGAAGATAACAGGGGAGGTGCAAGGAGTAACACTAGCAAAAGCGAGGGGGGAGAAGGAGCACAAAAGCTTGACTGGGCAGTGCAAATGGAGGGATAAGAGAGACGGGAGAGGGACCACGAAAAGAAAGTGCAGTGCGAAGGGACAGGAAGAGAGCGGGGGAACTGGAAAGGGAAGAAAGGGAATGGAGGAGGAAGGCTGAGAGGGAGATTATGGGAAAAAAGCATGGAGAAGGGATAGATGGCAAGGGAATGGGTATTAAAGCAGGAGGATGAACGAGCCATAAAAGTGGTAAGTGAGTGGGTTGCACTGGAATGGGAAAGGAAGAGATGGGAGGAGGAGAGAAGGACTGAATAAGACTGCACAGCCAAACATGATAGAGGATCACTAGGGGGTGGTACAGCATGCATGGGGTTATGGAAGGGAGGCAGGAAGTATAGCTCACTAGAAATTGACTGTGTGCATTGTAGATTGTGGCAAGAGAAGACGGTTAAAGAAACGGCAGAGGCAGAGAAAGGCAGATGACGCCAAGTCGGCAAAAAAATAAATCATTAAAGTATGCAATGGGAGGGGCAGTTAAAACAAGCCTCAACGCACACGCACAAGCATCACAATAGCAGTATCCACAACCACCACAATATGCACAGCCCATGTGGGGAGGGTACATGGGGCAGGACGGGCTCCAGCAAGGGTTCAAAGAAGGGGGGAACTACAAGGAGGGCGCGGGTTGGGACCACAGATGCCCTACAATAAGGGAGGATTTTGGGCTATGCACAGCAGGAACCACAGAATGCGGTGAACATTAAAGGGGGTGTTTAAGGACAAGGGTGGGAGTAACTACAGTGCTGGATCTGTGGGCATGTTTCAAGAACCTGTCATTTTCGGGGAACAAAACAAAATGGGGGGAGATTAGGAACAACAATAGTATGCAGAGGCACAGGGAAATTATTATGCCCAGGGCGAGCAGCAGCACGGACAGATACAGGGATCACTTCAACAAACACCACAAGCACCAACGCAGGCACTGTCACTACTACATGTACAGACACAGACACAACAAATGACAGCACCACTACCCCAGGACGTACAAGCATCACAAACCAGGGGCGCTACACAACAGTAAGAACCCATGCAGAACACTGACACAATAGCAACAGTACCGGTTACATGACTGGGAGGGGTCATCTTGGTGGGGAAAAACCCTTCCAAAAGACATAGATTGACATTATACCCTTAATAGGACAGCCCCAGAGAAACCTGATTTGTCCCACTCTGCCACACACGCTTATGCTCCACCTCCCAAACAGACACACTCACGCACATTCAATACTGCAGAGGACAATTGCATAGGGGTGGTGATAGGTAACAAAAAAAAAGAAATTCTTTTCTGGGTGACAGTGGGGTGACTAGGACATGCATTAGGGAAGGGACATTTGTGCCATCATGAGCAGGTTGGATATGACAATTTTATTAACAGACAAGCCATAACTTTTTCAACACCAGGCATACACATGTTGAAAGTAAGGAAGATTGTTTAAGCATAGTGGGGGTGCACGGTACAGAGGGGGGTGCATAGAGGTAGCGCATCACAAGAGAGTACGTTTAGCTACATTCTGAGCACACATCTTTCAGCGAGGAGACTGGGCTCATGCATACAGGAATAACACAGAGCAATTAAATGAGACACATGGTGGAGAAAGGTGCACTTGAGGGGGAGGCGTACATTTCATTGACGATTCACCATGAGAGGAGAGAAATAGGGGTAAAGGGTGGATGATCCATGTTCCCAACAGACTCAACTTGGCGACCAAATAACACAGTGCAAGTGGTAATGCCACTAGTGCTTTTGAAAACAGCACTGGCACAAATGCATTAGCCAACACACATAGGGAAAGAGGTCATTGCTGCACGAACTGGAGAATAATGGTTGTATTAAAATTTGAGAGCAGATAGAGGGGGGGGGAGAAATATATTGTTTAAATGTAACAGTAATGAAAGTAGTGGAGTGATAAAATAACTAGAGTTAAATGAGTAATTAAAAGAGTAGGTAGGGTTTAACAAGTGGACATGGGGTGGGATAGAGAGCATGGGAGTAAATTGTGATGGTTGGGTTTGAAAGAAAAGAGGAAGTAAATAAATAAATAAATAAATACAAAGAGGGGGGAGGGACAGGTAGCAAATAATTGGTGGCGAATTTCATTAGTACCGCTTACGTGCCTGCAGTTCACTGCTGGGCACACCCTGAGAAGTTGTGAGAGGAGCCATAGAAAAGATTTAAAAACCCTGCGATTATCTTAACTAAGTAACATGATCCTCTTAATTTAGAAACACAGCCACCCTATGTGACAGAATTACCACCCTGATGCTTCCCTGTTTAGCTTGTCAGTGCCTAATGCCCCCCGGGACAAAAGGCGCACTATAAATAGCTTAAAGTAAAGTACAGTAAATACAAGACTCAAAGGCCCATTTGTACACCACCACCTGAATTATGTATATATGATCCAAGTGTGTCATGACTATACTCACCTAAATTAAATGCAGATGATCCAGATGTGTTAAGGATACAGCTACAGGATAGTGGTTGTCTACCCATTTTCCAGGTAAATTTCGAATTGTGTAACAATTTACAGTCAGACAACCATTGAACGCCACCAGGTGGTGACAGGATGGTGCATAAATGTACCATTGGCTCCTCCACTAGGACACTGAGTAGTGCAAGAGTAGTGCAGAGAGGTTAGGTCAAGAAATTAAAGAATATGTCAATTCTCAGGTCTCAAGCGCTTCTTTTTCATTTCTCGCCAGATACAAAGGACCAAGGGCAGGCCTGAAAACAACGAAGAACTAGAAATTCCAATGGATAGGGACTACAGTGGGACATTTTGCCCTCCTGACAGACGTTGTTAGATGTGCAAGGCGTCAAGCCCTACAAAGCGGTGGCCACCCTGGCAACAATCAACAGAGCCAACGCAAGAGATTTTCATGAACTACAAGACGGCACGAACACTCTCGAGTTAGGGAAATATGGCCATCCTATGGTCCAACGCACACTAGCAACTAGAATAGAGACTGACGCACCCATGTCCATTGAGTTTCATATTATATTTTGTACACTGTAACACATTTTGTTCTTTCTCTTTTCCTCGCACATGCAGGTTGTTGCGTATGTATGCTGTTAGAATTGTGTAGGAAATGTCCTTGATGTTACCTCCCATTCATCGCCCTGAGGCCTAGTAATTAAACAATCGTGAAGCATTTCCCACTTAATTGCCCACTCTATCAGAAATATCAGACCCTTAGAGCACGATTCCCTGAAGTATATTTCATTCCTTCCATTGAATACAAAGCCCAAACTTTTCCCCAACTTGAATACAGTACATATAATGTCCAACCGACATTGAGAAAACATCAACACGAAATGTCCAGGAGGAGGTTTCATTTTCGCCTTTAGTGATTGTTTAGCTCGCGGAGCTTGAGGTTACTAACAAGTACTAACGTATTAACGCCTTTCTTGCGATTTTCAGGCGGGCAACTTTATCATCTCATCAGCTGCAAGGACCCAGCAGCATAAGTGGTTATGGGCAAGCAAATAAGGACTCTTATTATCATGATGGAACTCTTAATGATGAACGAAATAATGGGGGGTGGTCATTTGAAAATTATATGTAATAGTGAGCATTACCGCTGTATCCCCTACTAACATTCCCTAACCTAAGCAAGAAGACTTACGGCGTCAGTGGGTGAGGAAAAGCTGCTGCAGAAGTAAGGAGAGGTAAGGGCACACACAAAGGGAGTAAAACATACATATAACACACATAGTAGAAGTAACCAACAACATGCACACATGTACTAAATTGGTAGGGACACCACTGGGAGAGCTGTCCTGACTACTATTTAATAACACATGCCTTGAGAGAATTGATTAGAACAAAAATTACTACAGCAGAGCACGACGCCCATGTATCTCAAAGTGTTCCAAACGTGAAGAAGATTGCAAGGGAAGACAGCAACATTGAGATTGATGAAAAAAAAGGGGGCAATCCCCTATGGAAGATGATTACATAAAGACACTACCCATGATGAACAACTTTTGGCAGCTTATTAAAGAACAACTGTATGTAGCAAGTGGCCAGAGAGAGAGGAACCAACTAGCAAATGCACCAGTGAGCAAGCTGCAAGAGAAAAAATAAATAAATAATAAAAAGAAAGAAAAAACAAAAGAGAGGAAAAAAATAAATAAAAAGACTAAAATATGATAAGTGCCTAACGGAGTGAGACAAGAGAGTGAAGATGGTGACTTGGGTGGAGAATGAAGAAGGACATATACTGTGAAGGTACCAGCCTTATGTTACCAGCACAACAGTGAAAAGAAGTGGACAATCATGCTGGATGCAAGAAGGTTGAGAGAACTAGGGAGAGCAGGAACATAACTGCTTATGGACAACTATTGAGCACATGCATCTAAAGCTCAAGAGAAACTACCAGCAAATTGGGGAGGCGACTGTTCGTTGGTGCACATGAGCATGCCCTTGTTGGTGATGCCCAGGCAAGATGTGAAGAATGACACATTCCCCAAGATGGAAAACAACGGAAGAGGAGAAACAGACAGAGGAGTGAAAAGAGGGGGGAATTACTTTGAGCGAGAAAGAAGCAACATTGGATAAAGTACCAGCATACTAAAGAATGCTCAGCGAAAAAAAAATGCATCTGAACAGAGGAAGGCAAGAACTGGCTAGTGCTTGCATGGTAATGGATGACATCATGACTGGCTGGTCGATTGAAGGTGATAACGGAAGCACTAGTACCGAGCGCAGAATCATTGTGCAAGATCAAGATACATTGCAAGATGCGAGAGAACAGCAGACGAAGACATCAGAATGCAAATAAGCGACATGGTGATAGGAAGAGAAGATAGAAGGGAGAAGATAGCGGTGTGCGACATGGTTCCAGCAGTAATAAAGGTGGACGCTCCCTGTGATCCGAGGAAGTACGAAGGAAAGTGAGTGTGGTGGAACGCAGAAGGAGAACATTCTTACATGTACTGTTCATCAACAACAATGTGAACAATTATGGACACTTCAAAGAATTGACAAAAGATATGAAGAAAGGAAGGAGGTGAATGTTGTTTAGATAGCACCACATTAAGGTCCCATCCTGGTGGTGGGTTAGAAATTGGAAGGTGAAGTCTCTTTACTCCTTCCATGAAGGCTTTAACCACTGGTACTTTCCACCACGACACCTTGTTATGGAAGGTGGTGTATGCTGACGAGCTGCCAGGTGTACCTTCAGTGAATTAAAAACCAACCCTGCGTCCAGCAGGTGGAGCATGTATGTGACAATTGTGGAAGGAGTGCAATCAATTGGGTTGATTTGCTTATTCTGGCACCAGATAACGTATCTTTTCCATTTGTCAAAGTAGCAGTGCCTCATGTTTGGCTTCCTAGATTCTCTTAGGATGTCCATACATCTTTACGGTAAATTGAGATGTCCGAACTCTATGACCTCAGGAGCCATGCTGCCAGGTTCATTGAGTTGGGTTGAGGATGCACCTTCTGACCTTGGTGCTGGGACAGGAAGTTGTGCCAGCCCGGGAGTTTGATGGGTCCGCATACCGCTAGTATGCGTAAGTGCGGGAACCATGGTTGTCTCGTCTACATGGGAGCAACTAGGACGAGCGTCATCGATTCTCTGTTCATCTTGTTGACCACCTTCCTGATGAGAGGTGTTGGTGGAAAAGCGTACGCAAACATCCCTGACCAGTTCATCCACAGGGCGTTCCCCTGGGAGTCTGGTTCGGGGAACCTGGATGCGAATCCTGGGCATTGTCTGTTTTCGTTTGTGGCGAATAGGTCTATAGTGGGGAAACCCCACTGAGAGAAGAGATCTTTTACGATTTCTCTGTGCAGATACCATTCATGTTCCTCTGGGAGGGGGTCTCTGCTCAAAGCATCCGCCAGAGAATTGAGATACCCTGGAACATGTTGAGATGACAGGAAGATGTTCTGTTTGAGTGCCCATTTCCAAATTTTCTGTGCAAGCTTGGACAGATTTGGCGAACGAGTCCCTCCTTGTTTGTTCAGGTAAAACATGGCTCTTGTGCTGTCTGTCCGGATCTGCACTGACAGGTTCAACAGGTAGGGCTTGAACGCTTGAAGCGCTCTGAACACTGCCAGAAGCTCTAACAGATTGATATGATTCTTAGATACTGAGTGAGACCAGAGACCCTGAGCTGTGCGGTGGAGATGGTGTGCTCCCCACCCTGACAGGCATGCGTCCGTTGTGACTACAGCCTTTATGTCGGCATCGTAAAAGGGTTTCCCCCTTGGACAGATTTTCTCTTGTCCACCAGTGAAGGCTTTGTACAAGTGTTGGCGAAACGACCACTAGATCGTCCCACTGACCACTTGCCTGAGACCACTGTTTCGCCAACCATTCCTGCATGGGACGAAGGTGCAGGCACGCGTGGGGGGACCAGGTAAATACATGACGCCATCATGCCCAGCAACCGCATTGCTTTGCGTACTGTTATCTGGTGACCAGGCTGATATTGCAGAATTTGCAGCAATATATTCCGAATTCTTTCCTCTGATGGAAAGGCCAACCCCACTTGTGTGTTTAGGACAACTCCTAGGAACGGTTTGGAGGTGCTTGGCAGCAGACTTGATTTTTTCTCGTTTATTGAGAAACCTAATTCGAAGAGGAGGTCGATCGTTCTTTGAATGTTTGTTCTGCAAATTACTGGGGTCTCCCCCGTGATGAGCCAGTCGTCCAGGTAAGGGTACACTGGGATTGCCTCCCTGCATAGGTGTGCCGCCGCCACCGCCAGTACTTTGGTGAATACCCTTGGAGCCGAGGCTATCCCAAAGGGCAGTACCTTGAACTGGTAGTGCTGACTGTCACCTCGAAGCGCAAATATCTTCTGTGCGCTGGGAACATGGAAATATGAAAATAGGCATCTTTCATGTCCAATGTTGCCATGTAATCCCCCTTTTTTAGGAGGGGGATTACCTCTTGGAGAGTAGTCATGCGAAATTTTTGGGGCTTGACATACTTGTTTGCAGGCCGCAAGTCCAATACTGGGCACATTGTCAATTTTCTTTTTTGGCACAAGGAAGTAAGTTGAATAAAGACCCTTGTTTACTTGGTGTCCCGGGACGAGTTCTATCGCGTCCTTTGCTAGAAGATTGGCGATTTCTTCGAGGAGGATCTTCTGGTGTTCTAATGAGTGTACTTTTTGCCGTGGAGGGTGGTTTCGGGGACGCGCTAATAGTTCTATGCAGTATCCTGCGGACACTGTGGACAGCACCCATCTGTCTGATGTGATCCCTTCCCAAGCTTGGGTGAAGTTGGAAATGCGTCCCCTTACTGGGGATGCATGAGAAGGGACCCTGAACGGAGCGTCACTGTTTTGGGGGAGGCGTACCGCCGCCTCTACTGGGGCTGCCTCTACCCTTCCCACGACCTCTTCTGTTACCCCTGCCATAACCCTGGGTAGACTGCTGGTTGTTGTTGTTCCATGGTGTACCCTGCCCCTGGGAATAATTGGAGCCTCTCTGGGAATTTTGGCCACGTGGGCGATGAAAATTCCCATTCCCCCTTTGATTCTGGGGTTTGTTGGTTAATTGGCCCAGGGATTTAAGAGTCTCATACTCGTCCTTGGCATTTTATAGCGCGTCCTCTACCGCCTTGCCAAACAGTAGATCAGGCTCCACCAGTTTATCTATTAACAATGCTTGAGTCTCGGGTTTGAACCCAGATTGCCTTAACCAAGCATGTCTTTTGATAACAGTGCTTTCTGCTATCAATCTGCCGGCGTTATCCACGGCATCAAAGATTGCTTTTAAGATGCAACCGGACACGGCTCTTCCCTCCGACGCAATCCTTGCCAACTGGCTTTTTATGGGTTCTGGGGCGGAGTGGATGAGTGCGCGACTTCTTCCCACTGGTGGCAGTTGTAACTCGTCAGTAGGGTGGTGGAGTTGGCGATCCTTGCCTGGTAGGCGGAAGTGGAGGCTACTTTCCTACCCAAACCATACATTTTTTTGCTCTCCTTGTCGGGTGGAGCTTCAGGCGATGATAGGGGCGTTCCCGCCCTCTTTCAGGTGTTTGTGACTACCAGGGAGTCTGGTTTCAGATGCCCCCTTATGTACAGCGGGTATGATTGGGCTGCCTTGAATTGTTTCTCTATCCTGGGGTTTACCGCCCTGATGAGGTTAGGATTTACAAGGGAAGGGTCTATTCTCCTTTGTATAGATTTGAGGATAGGGATGGCCTGGGCAACAGGTCTCCTCTCTCCCATTAATTCCTCGGCAAAGTCCCTCTCTTCCTGTGCTCCCTGGGTTTCAATGTGGAAGTGTTCTGCCACTCTGGACAAAACTTCATTCAGGAGAGGTTGGTTGTCGACCGGGGAGTCGGTAACCGGGGGTTCCTTGTCTACTGGGGAGTCTACCCTGTAGGTTTCTGGGTCGTCCTCATCCTCCTCTTGGTCCTCGTCATCCCCATAGGAGCCTGTCCCAGTTTGGTCTCCCAACGTGCCCAAATCTGGATCCTCACTAAAAATTGGATCCTCATATTGAGAGAAGGGCTGTACACAGAAAGGGTCCGAAGATCAACCTTGTGTTGGTGTTTCAAACCAGGACTTCTCACTTGGGGGTATCGGGTCCCTAGAGCCTGAGGGTGTAGCCCCGTCAGGGGTATAGGAGAGGAAGTGGTCGGGATTCTTGGCATAGAAGTCTGCCAAGGCTGACATCCTAGACATAACTCTGTCTATGTCGTCACTAGAGGGTTTTCATGTTTTATCTTGACTGGACCTATGGCCCTGTGCCGGGGTCTTGGGTAAAGTGCCAGAAGACTGAGACTTGTCCGTCTGTTTCTGTGGAGTAGAAGACTGTGACCTGTCTGACTGCTTCTGAGGTTTAGAAGAAGGTTGGGAATGCTTCTTTTGTTGTTTTCCCCCCTCCCCGTGGGTGGAAGAATGTTTCCCCGGTGTTTTGGCCCCTTCGGAGCTTGTCGACGTCTGGCGGCGAGGTTCGGGGGTAGTGTCCTTATCTCTAGAGCGGGACTTGGGAACAGCTGTCACGCGGTCTGCCGACGCAGTCTCCTGGAGTGCGGCCTGGGCATAGAGGTCAGCTTCGTCTTCCGCCGATCGAACCTCCATTACTTTAGGGCGTGAGACACCTTTGGCAACAGTGGATGGCTGCCTAGAGTCATGCGGCGATCTAGATCGAGAACGCCCAGAGGATACCGATTCGGTGGACCATTCTCTGCGTGCCTCTTTCCGAGAACTCGACGTGCGCGTCGAGTCTCGGTGGGACCTCGTGTGTTTGGTGGAGGTGCTGTGGGTAGCGCTCGTGTCACCGGGGGTTTTCCCCATAGCTGCCCTGCCGTACAACCTTCCGAGGTCGGGGACTTGCGCTTGGCTGTCTCTCGAGGCCATGTTGCCCTTGCCGTCCGAAAGCACAGCGTCGCTGCCATCGCTGAAGGTGCCCTCCGCTGCCATGGCCTCTTGTTGCCTTGCTTGGTGGGCCCAACGTTTGGTCGAACGGTCCTTAAGGGTTTTCGGTTTAAACAGACTACACGCTCTGCAGTTGGCCTCGGGGTGGTCCCTTGGCAAGCAGAGGTTACACGTGGCGTGTCTGTCAACCCAAGGGTACTTGCGGTTGCACTTGGGGCAGAATTGGAAAGGGGTACCCTCCATACGCACCCTGTGGCAGTGGGCTAGTGTGTGTAGGAATATATAAGAAATGCCTATATATATTTACAGTGTAGAGTATGTACCACCCCCCCACTCTCCCTACTTGCAGGGCTGAGGCCAGAGGCCTTCCAAGGCCCGGGCCGAGGCCTTCCGAGGCCCAATTCCGTCGTGCAGCTGTCGACGGTTGTTTTTCTTCTCCGTCGGCGTCGAGTGTCGAAGGTCGGTGACTCGACGTTGGTGTGGAGAAAATAGTGAAATATTACAATATGTAGCAAAATTATGGCTAAGGCCAGGGAACTCTGCGTGATGCTTCCGACTAGTATGGCGGAAAAAAACAATCTGAGGGTCCTACACACGTGAGGGTTCATGGGTACAGTGGATGTCACACTAGGGATAGTATTACTGGCACACCTGTGTCGACGCCCATTTTCGAGTTTCGAAAAACAAACTAATACTCCGCAGCTTCCACTAGATGTCAGCCGATGCACAGCATGTGATCTAAGCAGATTCCACAAGCCTCAGAAATATTGATATCGCTTTTGCAACCAGTCTTGGATGCTTGCACTTCAATAGTGATACTATCTAATCTTACCCGTACATCCAATAGGCCCAAGCCATAGCTGGCTTTTGTGCTTGATGCTATCAATTTTCTTAACATGAAAACCCCAAAATATGCCAATACGCTGTTTTAAATAGCAATGCCTCATATGGAGGAGAGCATACCGTGTCCAATAGCCCCATCAAAACGATTAGTTTTCGGAAATCCAACATCGCCTTTTATCCTTCTGCGATACCTCCATCTTTCCTCACCCTTTTAACGCATAGGATATTAATGGCTGAGGCTTAGGTCTGGCCCTCCATGGATCTTGGCAAAATATGCCACTTTTTTTTTTTTAATTAAAATGATTTCGTTTATACATGAAATTTTCATTTCATATTTACAAGACCTAATCACTTCATCTCCTATTCAGTGTGTATTCTTTCATAGTCAATTAATTTCTTTACACATGTGGCCGGTCAAGCGGTGAATAAATTGTCATTCACTTGGCAGTATGGACATTGTTTTTTACCAGAATTTTATAATGATGTAAATACGTTTTTTCTATTTCCCCGGCATTATTTTGGCCCATATTGCTTCCGGGGTGAGGGTTTCATTGAGAATACTAAAGTATGTCCTACATAACATTCTTTCAGCCTGCAGTACTGGACATATCATGATGATGTGATTTAGTGTTTCTATCGTTTCTTTATTTTTGCAGAACCTGCAGTGTTGGTTTCCCTTAATTTCCTGCTTAGTTATAAGCAATCTTGCTCTCGTTGGCAGGGTTTTTATTCAAAATTTCATGAATAATGTTCTTATTCTGTTATCTGGAAATAAAATGAGATATGGAGGTAGTTGATTGAGTGCTCTTATTTCTGTGTTACATATCAGGTTTTCTTTGACGTGGACCCCTTGCTCACTGTTCTTAGAGAGGCACAGTTTCACCTCACTGATGATGCCCAACAAGGCTGAAACACGTGTATGGGGTTACTGTTGGTACTCTTGTTCAGAGGAGAATTGCCTAGCATTTTGGCGCTGGACTGCCCCTGGGCAGGACAAAGGCTGATATGCGGGGACATTTATTCTCTGTAAAAGGGACAGTGAGCTAAGACTTGGTAGAGTCTCTCCCAGGGGTTATTCACCCAAGGACAGGTCATTGGGCTGTGTTCGTGCTGGTAGAGAGATTCCCAGGCCCCCTTTGTTTTGCATACATTAACTTTAGGTTTTCTTTGTAGGTTGCTTTTTCTTTGCATGTTTTTATCCAGTCAATTTGCCTTTTCGTTTTCGCATATTGTGGTTGGTTGAGTAGATTTTCTGTTGCGATTTCTTCTTGTGTCATTATCTGTGTCATCTGGTGTTTCCATTCAGTTAAAATGTTCACGTTTATTGAGTTTTGATTAACTCAATGGGCCTCATTACGACCCTGGCGGAAATCGCGGTGCAAAATGCACCATGGAGCACGGCGGAAAGCTGCCGATAGCGCCATGGGGGTTGGCGGATTTTCCGCCCCATTCCGACCTTGGCGGGGCGGTAAATCCCCATCCCCCATTTTACCCTTCCCCATTCCCATTCTTGCCCCATAGGGTATAATGGGAGTGGGGAAGGCGTTAATTAGGCCACCGTAAAATACGGTGGCGTAATTAACATCAAGGTCCCGTAGCGCCATGGATTTCTCCGCCCGGAAAAACCAGGCGGAAAACGGCTCCATGGCGCTACGGGAACTCGTAGTAGGGCGGACGGGTCCGCCGCGAATAACGCTGGCGTAAAACCACTCCGCCAGGGTCGTAATGAGGCCCAATATATCAATTGCTGGAATGTTTCTGTTGGTGATGATCTTTCGGTAGAGTTGTAGTTTCTTCCATGACACGATTGATCTCAGGGATTGTATTGCCACTTCAAAGCGTATCCTTGCAATCGGGAATATGCCACTGCCGTTAAATGCCTTTTCGCCCACTCTTACAGTTTCTACATGGGCTAAACCCGTGACATTCTGTACCATTTTCAGACACTTCCTATATTGTGCAGTGTTGTTGGTAGCCAGTGCCTTCTTGCCAAGGCCTAATAACAACCCTGTTGCAGGGTCTGTGTTTCTTGCAGGAGGCGAGCCCCTGCTGACACCCGTCTTTGAGGTGTGTGACGCTGTTGGTATAGCATCCCGGCCCCGGCCGTTCGGCGTTGATGCTGTCCTTATTTTTCCATCAGAATTTCCCAGCAATCTCTCTGAACTTCCGTCATGCATTTCTGGACATTTGGGGCCATTTGCAGAAATTTGCTGCACTGAATATAATGCATTTGCAATGTTATTATCTGTTCCAGGGATGTGTTTTGCCCTTAATACAATGTTTTTGTTCAAGGTAATGCTGGCCATGGCCCTTAGAATCCTCAACACCAGTTGGCAGTTGGTTGATCTTCTTTATGATTCCTACTAGTGACATACTAGCAACATGTTATCAGACCCTGCAATGAACTCTGTTTGCCACCTGGTTGCGCCAAATGTGTAGTGCCAGTCAGATGGGTATAATCTGTAATATTTCTGGTCCAACCTGCAGCATGCCATGTCTCCGGCCATTCCCCAGCACACCATGCTGTGCCCAGTATTGCGCCAAAACCTTTGATCCCAGCAGCATCTGTGAATAGAACCCTCTTATGGACTGTATTCAATGGTGTGCGCCATATTGCTGTTCCGCTGAATTTTGCCAGAAATTCTTCTCACATCACCAAATCTTTCTTAACCTCTTCCCCCAACCTTGTGTGTAAGTTGTCATGACCCACAGAACGCGCCCCTTCTGGACTTCCTGGTCATTATCGCAACGGGGCTTGTATTCATTGTTTCTTCCAACATGGCCGTATCACATGACACGCCTTGCACCAGCCTTCACGGCGGACGTTGTACGTCCCATAAATGTGCCACGCCCCCGTGGCCCAGCGCGTCTCAATGCTATTGCGAAGTAGCGACCAGACGTGTGCTCCGTAGCTCGCGGTATTGTATCCTTTGCTTCTTCCAGCTTACCCCATCCTAGTCCCTTTCCTTCCTTTCTTGGTTCCTGGACTCGTGTGCTTGTTGCGCACCCTGTTACTTTCCCAGACTCCTGGATCCCTGCATCCCGGAACCTTGAACGCACGCTGGAGTCGGAAGAGACTCGTGCAGCTTTATTCAAGACTTGATCAGTTCGCAAGAAGGCATCCACCAAGAAATCCAACAAAGATCGGACTCAGGTGAGAAGGGGTGAACTCCTTGACAGTTTGAGACGCCACCCGACCAAACTTGATATGGACATGGAAGCGGCTGTCCAGGATTTGATGCATGGCATGCAAGAGCCATCAACCGAAGTGCAGAATCTAAAGGTGGAAAACGCCGCTCTCAGACAATTAGTTCTATCCCGTGATTCTGCCACAAAAGAAAGTGTATTGCTGGGCGGCATAGTGGACAAATACGATGGCTCAGCAAACACCCTCCGTGGATTCCTGGATTCATGTTTGGTCCACTTTACTTTTAAGCCCTATTACTTTTCAACTCCCAGGGCTAAGGTGGGGTTCATAATTTCCCACCTTTCAGGAAATGCCTTGACCTGGGCTATGCCCCTCATTAATTCTGGCGATACTTTTCTGGATGACTATGATGGCTTCATACAAGCCCTTAAGACCATGTTTGACCATCCAGAGCAGGTCTATAGTGCCCAGGAACGCCTGTTAGACTTCCAGCAAGGATCCCAGGATATGCTCACCTATGTTACCCGATTCAAGCAATTAGTCAAGGAAGCTGATTGGTCCCCGGAGGCTAGTTTTACCCTTTTCAGGAGAGGACTGAATGAGGAGATTAAGGATGAGTTGGCCAGAGTGGCTCGCCCAAACTCATTTCAGGCACTAATGGACCTTGCCTTGCAAATAGATTTCCGTATCCAGGAAAGGAAGGCAGAGAAGAAGAAATCCAGAGCTAATCCTCCAAAGCTGTCTTTCGAGAATACCACCGAGACGGACACAAACCCAGGCTCAGTCTCTGAACCTGAACCCATGCAGATAGGAGTCTTCCGTGGACCTATATTCCCGCAAGAAAGAATGAGAAGGATTCATACGGGGTTGTGCATGTATTGTGCCTCAGACAAACACTTGGTTAGGAAGTGTCCTCTAGCACCTCCTCGGCGTTCCGGAAACGCCAGCTCCTGATCCTAGATGGAGCAGAGCTTCGGGAGAGAGATGTTTGCTCCACATCAATTCCATCCTTGAACTCTCCTGGACAAAAGTTGGTGATACTACAGGCCTTCCTGTCGCCCTCCAAGAATAAGACCTATCCCATTCTGGCCTTGGTGGACTGCGGAGCTATGGGAATCTTCATTGATTAAGACTGGATTGTTAGTCATATTCCGTACAAGACATGAAGCACCATGCAGCCGGTGGAAGCAATCGACGGAAGACCCCTCTCTTCAGGACCCATAAGCCTGCAGACAAAAGAGATCCAACTTTCCATAAACCATCATCAAGAGCGGATTACATTCGACATCATTAAGTCAGCCCATTACCCCATGGTATTGGGTATGCCCTGGTTACAAAAGCACAATCCGTATATCAATTGGACAGCAGGATCACTATTTCTGAGCTCAGAGTTTTGTATGTCCCACTGTTTATCCCTGGATCCCTCCCCCACACCTCCTAAAGAACCACTAAGAGAACAGAAAACACCACTCATTGTTTCCAATATCATACAAGTCCCAGAGACCTATCAGGGATATGCTGATGTATTTTCAACTGCCATAGTCCAGGCCTTACCCCCTCACAGACCTGAAGACTGTGCCATAGATACAGATCCCTCAGCAGTGATTCCCTTCGGCAGAATGTTCATTCTTTCTGAACCTGAGAAAAAGGCCCTCCGAGAATACCTGGACACCAATCTTGAAAACGGCACCATAAGACCCTCAAAATCTCCAGCGGTTCCTTCGTTGTTCTTCGTTCCCAAGAAGGACACCAAGGAACTCAGACCTTGCCTCGACTATCGTGGCTTAAATCAATGCACCCTCAAAGATCGGTACCCACTGCCCCCGATCTCAGATATCCTGGAAGCTGTGAGAGGCGCCGTAATATTCACAAAGTTGGATCTCCGGGGTGCCTACCATTTAATCCGTGTCCGGGAAGGAGACGAATGGAAAACAGCCTTTAGAACACCCTTTGGTCACTATGAATATCTAGTCATGCCCTTTGGACTAGCTAATGCTCCCGCAGTTTTTCAACGTTTTATGGATAGGGTGTTTTCTGACATGTTATTCCTCTTCGTCTTTGTCTATCTGGATGACATATTGATCTTTTCAAAGGATCCTCTAAAGCATGAAGAACATGTAAAGGCAGTATTACAACGACTCCGTGAACACAAACCTTTAGCCAAACGAAAAATGCTTGTTTCACGTTACTTCTGTTCACTACCTAGGATTCATCCTTAGCCCAGAAGGAATTGGTATGGACGCTTCAAAAGGTAAAAGCCATACTGGCTTGGCCCGCTCCCACATCTGTGAAACAAGTTCAATCCTTCCTGGGGCTTGCCAACTTCTACCGGAAGTTCATTTCTACCTTTTCCGAGATCGTTCAGCCGATCGTTGCTCTCTTGAAGAAAGACACCCCCTTTATCTAGTCTACACCGCAAGATAAAGCATTCCAACGATTGAAGACAGAGTTCACGCAAGCCCCCATCCTGGCCCAGCCCGACATAAATCGCCCATTCTTAGTGGAAACGGATGCCTCCAACTACGCCATAGGAGCGGTCTTGAAACAGGTACTTGAGGATAAACTGGAACACCCCATTGCTTACCTCTCACGAACCCTGACTCCTAGTGAGACACACTATTCCGTCCTGGAAAAGGAACTGTTAGCCATCCACCAAGCCTTCACTGAATGGCGACATCTACTTCTGGGTGCTAGATATCCAGTTCAGGTCTGCACGGACCATCGGAATCTTCAAATTCTACAGTCGTTGGAGTGCAGGAACAGTCGTCAGGCATGTTGGGCCTACTTCTTTGCCCAGTACCAATTCCAAATCACTCATGTTCCCGGATCACAAAACATGATTGCTGACACCTTATCTCGACGTCCTGACTATGTAACCACTGAAGACAAGGCCTATCCTAAGATGTTTCCCCACACGATCTTTGTAGCTCAAGCAGTCAACCTCCTGGAAGAAATCCGAGTGCAAACCCAGCCCTCTGACCTCTGGAAGGATATTTCAAGGAAGAATCCATGGAACCTAAGAGTTAAGGAAGGATATTTATTCAAGGACAATGCACTGGTCATTCCTACACAGAAATTACAACAAAGAATGATAAACCTCTGCCATGATACCCTTCACTCTGGACATCGCGGCATAACTAACACCCTCCGTCTTATACGAAGACAGTTTTGGTGGCCTGGAATGAAGACCGACGTACAACAGTACATCAAAGCTTCTGCTGTCTGCAGTCAAAACAAACATGATAACAAGAGACCGGCGGGTCTTCTACTGCAACCATCGCTGCCAACAAGACCATGGGAATTCATTGCTACAGACTTCATTGTGGAATTACCACCTTCCCAAGGATACACGACCATCATGGTAACCATAGACTTGTTCACTCATATGGCTCATTTTACACCCCTGTGTAAACTGCCATCCTCGTCCGAGCTTGCTGGAATCTTCCTGGAACACATATTTCGTTTACATGGACTTCCTTCCAAGATCATATCTGATCGAGGACCTCAATACGTCTCTCAATTCTGGAAACATCTCTGTCGCATTTTGGGAATCCAACGCACCCTTTCGCCTGGTTATCATCCCCAAACCAATGGGGCCACAGAACGTGCTAATCAGATCCTGGAACAGTATCTTTGATGTTTCGCCACCAAGGTTCAAGATGACTGGTCGCTCCCGATACCCGTGGCTGAATTCGCCTACAACAATTCTGACCATTCAGCACTTAAGACCAGTCCTTTTTTTTGTAGCCAAGGTTTCCATCCATCGGTTCTACGCTCTGTTCTCCCTCATCCTACACCAATACCTACTGTCGACTCCTGGATAGAAACCCTCATCAACGTTCACCAGGAGGCCAAAGAAAACTTAGACAGGGCCAGAACACAGACTAAGAGGTATGCGGATTTAAAAAGGAGACCAGGTCCTTCTTATGCTATCGGTGATCAAGTCTGGTTGTCTTCGGAATTACTACCCGGCATCTACGGCCAAACAAGTTGGCCCCTCGGTACTATGGTCCATTTCCCATCAAGGAAATTATCAATCCAGTAGTCCACACATCCTTATTAAAACCCTACAACCAATCCTCCCGGAAATCCTGCCGACCTCCTCCTCTACTGGCCGACAAGCAATTGGAGTATGAAGTATCCCGAATATGTGATTCCAGGTATAAACAGGGTCAGCTTCAATACCTGGTTGAATGGAAAGGATATCCTCCTAGTGAAAGAACCTGGGAGCCAATTCTAATCTCAAGGCCCCTCGACTAATAAGATTTCACCTTATACACCCAGGCAAACCTGGAGGAACAGGTTTTCGGAGGAGGCATGCTGTCATGACCCACTGAACGGTCCCCTTCTGGACTTCCTGGTCCTTATCGCGACGCAGCTTCTATTTATTGTTTCTTCCAACATGGCCGTATCACATGACACGCCTTGCACCAGCCTTCACGTTGTACATCCCATAAATGTGCCACGCCCCCGCGCGTCTCAATGCTATTGCGAAGTAGCGACCAGACGTGTGCTCCGTAGCTCGCGGTATTGTATTCTTTGCTTCTTCCAGCTAACCCCATCCTAGTCCCTTTCCTTCCTTTCTTGGTTCCCGGACTCGTGTGCTTGTTGCGCACCCTGTTACTTTCCCGGACTCCTGGATCCCTGCATCCCGGAACCTTGAACGCACGCTGGAGTCGGAAGAGACTTGTGCAGCTTTATTCAAGACCCGATCAGTTCGCAAGAAGACATCAACCAAGAAATCCAACAAAGATCGGACTCAGGTGAGAAGGGAGGAACTCCTTGACATAAGTGGGGTTTCTTTCATCCTTTGCTCCTTAATTCCAAACTCCTTGAAAACACTTTTCCTCGTGGGAATTCTGCAGCTGCAAAATTGATACTTCCCGCTAATGACTGTTTCTTTCACTGTTCCCTTGTCTTTGCCCCTTAACGCTCTGATTTTGTACAGCAATTCTTCTACCTTCTTAGATGGTATCCTACACACCCCAGCATCTGAATCTATTTCTATGCCCAGGAAAGCTATGTTTGTAGCTGGGACGGTAGTTTTTTTTGTTGCCAGTGGTATGCCCCACTGTGCTGCCATGTTCACCAATTCTGACAGTGCGTCCTGACATTCCACAGAACCTGGTCGGCCTATCAGCAGAAAATCATCGAAATAGTGCACTACGTGCGCTACTGGTTGTTTTCTCAAATATGCCCATTGGAAAAAAGAACTGAATTGCAGAAATAATTCACATGATATTGCACAGCCCATTGGTAGGCATTTGTCCACGTAAAATGTATTTCATCCAACGTGCCACTATAGTAAGCCAAGGGTTTGTGTCCTAGGGAAGTCTTTTGTGTCAGTACAGCTGTCATAAGTGTTCCCTTACAATGTGAGAATAGGTAAAATTTGCATTCATAATCAGGGTTGGCGAGTACTGGAGCACTCGAAATCAATTCTTTTAGTGACTTAAATGAGTCGCTCATCTCTTCTGACCATTCTATTTTCCTGTTGTCTTGTTGGGCCTCCTTGAGTGCTTGCAGTAATGGTCTGGTGTAGGCTGCATAATCTAATATCCATGCTCTACAATAGTTGCACATTCCCAAGAATGTCTGCATCTCCTTCACTGTTGTGGGTTCTCTCACTGACCTTATAGCTTCCACTCTGTCAGGGATTATTCTTTTTCCGTCTCTTGATATCAGCTGCCCCAGGTACAGTACCTCTTTCTGACAGTATTGTAGCTTTTCCTTGTCCACTTTGTACCCTTTATTTGCCAGCAGCGTCAGGAGCGTTACTGTGTCTTTTCTGCACATCTCTTCATTCTGCGTGCAGACGAGCAAATCGTCTACGTACTGAATGATCGTGCTTTCAACTGATAAATTACCCAGGTCTTCGTGTAGTATGCGGTTGAATATGCTTGGGCTTTCACAGTATCCCTGTGGTAATCTGCAATATTCGTATCTCTTTCCCCCCAAGGTGAATGCCGTCGGGTATCTGCTTTCTTCTGCCAAGGGGATGGAGAAGAATGCGTTTTTCAAATCGACCACTGTGAAATGTGATGCCGTTTTTGGGATACTGCATAATATTGAAGCAGGGTTCGGGACAAAAGGGAACTCTTTCTGTATGACGTCATTTAGGGGGCATAAATCCTGGATCATCCTCCAAGCCCCTCCCTTTGCATTTTTGATCGGGTAGGTACAGGTGTTGCATGGGGAGTTTGAAGGCACTATTATCCCCTGTGCTAATAATGCATCGTCTCTTTTATCCCTTCCTCAGCTTCACGGGACAATGGATATTGCTTTACTCGGGGAAGGATTGCCCCTTGTTTGAGTTTTATGACCACTGGCGTCACTCCATGCAACAACCCCACATCATGGGGGCCTGTTGTCCACAAATTGTTTGGCACCAGTCGCATGTCATCGTCAAAAAACGACGGTGGTGGGGATTCCAAGATGGCCGCCGGAGCGAGAAGACGCGAGTGAGTCTCGCTCCCGCCGGGCCACACATTAGCACCGTAGAAGCTGCGAGCCGGAGGGCGGCTGTACCCCACAAATAGCCCCGGGTACGGCCCCTGTCACGGGCACCAGGAGGCGGTCACATCGGCCCCCTCCAGCGCCGAGGAACGGCGCTCCCCCCTCCCCCATCGGGACAAGGAGCGGCCCGCGCTCCACGAACCACCATCACAGGCCCCCCAGAAGACGTGAGGAGGAGGCCATCGGCGGGGGGAGCGAGGAGCGGGGAGCCCCCCTCGGAACGGAGCCCCAGCATTGCGGCGCCCGGGGGTCGGGCAAACTTCCGGCAGCCCCGAGGAACACGGGCTCGGCGACCCTCGGCAGCAGCGGACCCCGCGGGAAGAGCGGGACGCCGGAATCCAGCGGCGGTCCCCAGTCCGGTGGACCACAAGGTGAGGCCCCCCCCCGGGTGCACCCCACGCCCCCCTGGAGCCACGTGAATCTGGAGGGCCGGCGGCGAAACCGCACGAAGGCCCACCAGGCCGAAGCGGGGAGGGATCATCCCCCCCCCACCCCACAGCTGAGAGATAAGTGGAGGTGGCCACAAACCAGAGCACCGTAGATAGATCCACCCAGGGTAACAGAGTGCGGCGCAATCTCCGAGGGCCGCACTAACCGGAGCCCCAACTTTGCAGCACACGTGGGGTCTCTACAACAGGCGCCATACCGGGGTGGACTATACGCCCCCCTTCCCCCCGAGTAGTTACCCCCTACAACGACAAACAACGACAAACAACCAAAGAAGGGACACGAAATCAGCAGGACGCGCCAAGGCACACCTAACAAGAGGCTTCCCCCCGGCCAGAGAAATAGGAGAGGGGACGGGTCCGTCCGGAGGGACTCCAAGACAAGATCATTTAAAGGAAGACATGTCTAAAGCGAAGGGGAGAGGGGGGGGATCCCTACAGACACAGCAGCCCCCCAAACAAGACTCCAACCTGATACAAATGTGGGCAGGGGACACCCCAGTGTCGACCAGGAGCAGGATACAGGAGGACTCTTCTCAACAGGCCGCGAACTCGTCCGAGACGAGGGACATGGCCCCCGGCGCCCAACCTCCGACAAAAGACGATATGCACTCCTGGTTTAAAGAACTACAAGATAAATTAATGTCAACGGTCCAAGACCAGTTTGCAGCTATTAAACAGGATATGCAACAGGCAATTCAAGGAGTTCAACATGACATTGCCAACCTGGAGGAAAGGACTGACACCCTAGAGAAGATTGTGCAAAACGCAGAAGAGGAGGCCCTTCAGCGCGCCGAAACACAAGAACACCTGGTGCGCCTGACACATAACCTAGAAATTCAGTGCGAAGACCTCGAGAATAGGTCCCGCAGATCGAATATACGCATCAAAAATATGCCAGAATCGGTCCTGGACGGGGACCTAAAGAAAGCTGTTCAGGAGGTTTTCGGGGATATCATCGAAGCTCAGGACCCGGAGACTGTGGGGATCGATCGCATACATCGAGTAGGCCCGAGACGCACGGGGGCACCGGGAGAGAGACCCAGAGACGTCTTGGCGGCTTTGTCCTCCTATCCACAAAAAGAGCTTATTCTACGAAGAGCAAGGCAGCTGGATCAAATCAGGATGAATGGGGCAGACATTCAGCTGTTCCAGGACTTATCAGCCGTTACACTCCTAAAAAGAAGAGAGATGGCCCCTCTCACGAGGGAACTGGTCACAAGAGAGATAAAATATAAATGGACATTCCCTTTCGGTCTGCTGTTCGACTGGGAAGGGAAACAAAGGAGGGTGACTACCATGGAAGAGGGGCTATCCATTCTGGACATCCAGCCGAGGGAATCCTCAGCCAGAAAAGACAGGAAAATGGGGGAACCACACAACAGGCCGGGGGGATGGGAACGGGTCCGACAGAAAAGAAAACGTCGTGGAGGGGGTAGAGATGGGACTACCGTAACAAATTAGAGGATGCAAAGATGAAACCACAAAGACCCGGGGCCCAATAACTGAAGACAGCACAGGGAACGGCCCCCAATGATGGAAGTTGCAAACGATAGTCTTAGTTGGCCCGGCTCAGAGCTGGAACAACCCACATAAAGATCAAGGAACAATGAGGGGTTTAGGACTCCCCAATAAGTTAACCTCGAGCCTACAGAGGGCAGGGAGCGACAGGCGGAACGCCAGAGCTACCTTAGGTACCCGTGCCCTCCTCGGGTGTAAAGTTGCAACAAAGTTTATGGTTGGGGAAATTGTTTATTGTTGGGGAGGGGAGGGCAGATCTTCCGGAAGCGAGAAGGGGAAACGCATCTCGAGCTCTACACTGGTACAATCAGACTATTTGAAATGGGGAAGATTCGACTTGTAACATTAAATGTAAGGGGCCTGAACTCCCCGGTGAAGCGGAAAAAAGTAGAGATCATGTTAAGAAGAGAAAAGGCGGATGTGCTAATGTTCCAGGAGACCCACATTAAAGCTCAAGATAGGGGGAAAATCCGCCTGAGAGGATACGAGATAATTGCACAATCCAACGCAGCCGAAAAAAAGGCGGGAGTGCTGATCGCCGTGAAAGGAAATATAGAAGTAAAGGTGATCGACAAAACCTCAGATAAGGACGGGAGGTATGTCTTTGCCAATATCAAACTACACAACGCCCTTATGACACTGGCATCCATTTACGCTCCAAACTCGGGCCAGGATGGCTTTCTGAGGGACACAATGGGGAGGCTGGAGGGGTTCGCGAAGGGGGAAATGATAATAGGTGGAGATCTAAATATGGCCTGGCACCCCCAATCAGACCGAAGTGCGAGCGGACCCCTCCACCAGAGCGCCCCCTCTCAGCGTCTGAGGAAACAGATGGAAGGCATGGCCCTGTGGGACGCTTGGAGGGAACATAAAGGCCAAACCAAGGGATTCACCTACTTTTCACACGTTCACAACACAATGTCTAGAATAGACTACTTCTGGGTGTCAGTGGGGATCCTGGGAAAAATACAGGATTTGGAGCTGGGCCCCATTTCACTGTCGGATCATGCACCTATCTGGCTGGAACTGTCGACTCCGGGGAACGAAAGGAGATTATGGAGATGGACACTCCCACAAGAAATACTATCCGACCCAGTGATGGGAGAATCCATAAGGGAAAAAATGGAAGAATTCTTTGAGCATAACGACACGGGGGAGGTCCCCTTGAGCACAGTATGGGAGGCGTCCAAAGCAGTAATCAGAGGCCATCTAATAGCCCTCAAAGCGACCAGGGATAAACAAATACGGCAGTGGGAATCAGAACTGGAAAAGAAGCTGTCGGATATCCGGGAAGAATTAATGTCAAGCCCCACTAGAGACCTAAAACGGACACTCAAACACACAGAGGGTCAACTCGAACAGCTCCGAAGCAAACAAGCCCAGAGATCTCTCCTATACCTCAAACAGAAATACTACATCAAAGCCAACAAGGCAGACCGACTTCTCGCCCGACTGCTCTCGTCGAAGCGGAACGCAACGACCATCAAGAAAGTCAAAAATGCAAACGGGGAAACGCTAACGAGCTCCGAGGACATAGGGAACACATTCAGGGAATTCTATCAGAACCTGTACTCCACAGAGAACCCAAAGGAAGCTGACCAAAACAGTTTCCTGGCATCGATCCCCTTTCAGAAAATTTCAGAAGAAACCAGAGCAGACCTAGAGGCCCAGATAACCGAAACCGAAGTGAAGAAGGCGATAATGAGCCTCCCGCTAAACAAAGCACCCGGCCCGGATGGTTTCACAGCCACATTCTATAAAAAATACGTAGACATCCTCGCCCCATTCCTCACTAGACTTCTAAACACCTTCAAAGATAGTGGGAATGTCACTCCATCTATGAACGAGGCAAAAATTCTGGTCTTCTATAAACAAGGGAAGGATCCCTCCCTCCCGGGCTCATACAGACCCATAGCCCTAATTAACCTAGATGCAAAAATCTACACCAAAATCCTAGCGGCTAGGCTCTCCCCACTGCTTCCCTCCTTAATCAACCTAGATCAATCGGGTTTCATCCCGGGAAGACAGACACATGACAACACCAGAAGACTAGTCCACCTTATAGAGAAAATAAAATTCTCCCGCACCCCAGCAGTACTACTTTCTCTAGATGCAGAAAAGGCGTTCGACCGTGTAGAATGGTCAATGCTCTTTAAAACTCTGGCGCACATGGGATTTGGGAATCAATATATTAACATGATCAAAGCCAATTACTCCTCCCCCTCAGCCAGGATAGCGGTAAACGGAGAAATTACAGAGAGGGTGGAAATATCCAGGGGAACGAAACAGGGCTGCCCACTTTCGCCACTCTTGTATGCGCTGTTCCTAGAACCCCTACTCATTAAAATTAGGGAAACAGATCAAATCAGAGGGATTGAGATGGCGGGGAAACAACACAAGGTTATAGCCTATGCGGATGACATGCTTTTGGCACTGGAGGACCCCACCCACTCAGCCCTAGCGGCGCTCCACCTGCTGGAGCTATTTGGGAGCATTTCTGGCTTAAGAATAAATAAAAAAAAATCAGAAATGCTTATATTGGCAGGGTGCAGCGTAACACTGGGTAGAGAGGCAGACCACATGGACATAAAGGTCGCGGAAGAGGGCATAAAATACTTGGGGATAACACTGACTCACAAGGTAGAGACGATGTACACCAAGAACTATCCCCCACTCCTAGCCAAGATTCAAAGAGATCTAGAGAGCTGGAATCCCCTAAATATTTCCTGGTGGGGGAGAATACAGTCGATAAAAATGAACATTCTCCCTAAAGCACTGTACCACTTCCAGTCCCTACCGGTTGGGGTCCCAGACTCCTTTTTCAGAGCCCTAGCCAAGTCGGTCTCATCCTTCATCTGGAATAGGAAACCCCCCAGAGTATCCAGAACAATCCTCACATCCAACATCAGGGAAGGTGGCCTAGCACTCCCACACTTTAAGAACTACTACCAAGCGGCCCAGCTCAGGATTCTGAGAGAATGGCTAGGAGATAATCAACGAACGATATGGGTGACACAGGACCGGGCGGTCGCCAGAACCCCACTAGAAGACTTATTATGGACACCTAAGCAGCACAGGCACCCGAATCTTCGCATTAGTGAGATCATGAAGACCACGCTGAATGCCTGGGATGAGCAGACACGGAGAGAGAATATTACCACGACTACGGCCCCGTTCACCCCAATCTGTAGAAACCGGCAGTTCCCCCCGGGGACTGAGCAAGGGGCATATGGGAACTGGGAGGAAGCTGGATGCAGAAAAATAGGGGAGATGTTCGTGGACGGGGAGCTGAGATCCTTTGCCAACTGCAAATCAACTTGGAACCTCACTAATGCGGACAGGTACAAATATGAGCAGCTTAGACACTGGCTGATCACGCCTGAGATCACCCATGCGGCGACAAGAGAACTTACCGCCTTTGAAAAGTTTCTCCTCACAAACTCAGGAGACAGAAAACTAGTCTCCAACCTCTACAGGTTCATGAATACCCAGGGAGAAGACATCAAGTGGGCATACATGAAAAGATGGGAAAAAACGCTGGGGACAGCCATCACCGCACAGCAGTGGCAGTCGCTGTGGTCAGATATCCACAAACTGACCAGAGCAGTTCAAACCAAAGAAATGTGGATTAAGGTCGTCACGCAATGGCACTACACCCCGGAGAGGCTAAATAGTATGTTCCCACTTACACCTAACCGCTGCTGGAGAGGCTGTACAGATGCAGGCTCGTGGAGACACATTTGGTGGGACTGCCCCAAGGTTAAACTCTTCTGGACAGGAGTAATAGCCGAACTGAAGAAGATCTTCCCAGAAGTGGACCGGTATACAGAGAAAACCTGGCTCTGTGGATTCACGGACCACAAAGTCAACACACTCACCAAGGCGCAGCGAAAATGCTTCATGAGCCTACTCATCGCGGCCTGGGCAACCATCGCACAGGGATGGAAAAATAGAGACTCACCGATGCTGTTCACCTGGCTACACAAGGTCTGGTCCCAAATGACCATGGAAAAAATCACACACAATCTCCATGGAACACATGGCTCCTTCATAAAAGAATGGGGTGGAGTGCTAGAATATCTCCAGTCAGACTACATGGCACAGTGGTGCCCGCACTCTATAAAAATCTCTGACTTTTTCACCTAGTGACTAGCTGCGAGATCTTTGGTTCAATGACTATGCTTCCGGAAGAGGGAGGGCGGGGGAGGCGGGATGGGGAGTTGAGGGACTGTTTACCTTTTGTATCACTTACAAAATAATAAAAACATGTTTTAAAAAAAAAAAAAAAAACGACGGTGGTGTTCCCACCACTGCCATCAACTGGACGGGAATTTGTCTAGTCTGAATCAAAATGTCACAGGGCATTGCTATTTCCATTATTATTTCGCCATCATTGTCTGAATCAGAGAAGAGATCTTCATCGGATAAGTCCCGTAGGGCGATATTGGCGTTGATGCACAGTACAGTGCGCCATTCACATCCATCTATGTCCATCCCAATCACTGCAATCCTTTTTGCTGATACCTGTACAGCATGCAAGTCTAAGGATACCACTTACCCTGGTGCTATGTCTGGGCGCACTATTGGGGGGAAGATGAATTCTGCGGGTATTCTCCACTCCAGCTTTTTTAGCTCAGGAACTACATGGGCCATTGTTTTTAAACCTTCAATGAACATTCTTTCGTCCACTGGCAGGCCACGTATTTCCGGAGCAGTCGTTTGAGCCTGTACTACCAGCATTACACGTAATGGGCATATTCCTGGTGTCGAGCACACTATTCCTCTTTCTGTGAATGATATTGTCATGTTAAGCTTGCTAAGAAGGTCCCTTCCTAGCAAGTTTATTGGCGATTGTTCATAATACAGTAAGGGTGTTTTTACCGTTTTACCCCCCACTGTCACATCCAAAGCTTCTGTGTAAGGAACTTCAATTACAGCCCCAGAGAACACCTGCGTCTCTAACTTCCGGTTAGATAACGGAAACCGGCCCTCCCTAATGCATGATTTCTCCGCTCCCGAAACCACCATGAATATGAACTGCTTGTCTCCTATCTGCGCCCCTACCAATGGTTCCTCTGCTGCATCATAGGTTGTAGATAGAACAGGACACGCAAGTGTTCTCTGTGGGCAGTCCTATGCGGGGTGTCTCATTGCCCCCCCCCGGTTGAACACACTCCCTGAAACTACTGCTACACCACTATAGGGGGCTGGTGCTGGGGCTCCATTTGCTGTCGTTGCGAAAGGCTTGCCTGGGGCGTAGTGCATAGTGTCGTTCTGTGGGTGGTTCTGTGTTCTGTAGTGGTGTCCCTGCCTTTGCTCAGGGTACCCCTGCCCTGGGTCCCTTTGTTGTTGTCCCATTGGGAGACCATATGGGCTCCCCGGATGAGGATGGCCATAGAGTTCTACCTCTGGAAACCCGTTGTTTGTTCTACTCCTGCACTCTCTGGAAAAGTGGCCCCACCTCCCGCAGTTCCAACAACTTCCTTGCGCACCTCTGGGACCCTGCCATCCGTTTCCTCCCATTCCCCCGTACCCTTGTCCACCCCCTCTTCGACCCCTGTACCCACCTCGTCCCCCTCGAGGGGCCCACACTTGCCACCGCGGGCCTCCACTCTGCTCCTGCTCGTTCCACTGCCCTGCTCCTGCCCAACTCATTGTCATCCTCCCTTGTATTGCTACCAGCCCCTCCTCCTGCTCATCTCCCTCCCTGCTGTGTGGGAGTGCGGCTACTGCTGCGGCGACCTTCACCAGCTTTCTTTGTACTAGTTTTGCCTCGTCTGCCAATCTTCTCTGCGCTACCTCCTTTTCCCTCTCTTTTATTCGTTTACAGTGGTGAACTATTATGCTCTGTATTTCGGGCCATCCCTTTGCTTCAATACCTGCTGTTTTGTCAAGTGCATTTTGCACCTCTTTTGGGAGCCCCCTCTTTATTATGAAGTAGAATAATGATGTTGATTGATACCAGGGCGTGCCAGTTTCTGCTCTCCACATCTCTTGGACCCGAAAAATGTAATCCATAGCATCTTCCCCGTCATTCATTGTACATTGCATTACTGACTGCAAATCTGGGGTATCTGGAAACGTCTCCCGTAAGGCATCCCACACCCTGGCACGTACTGTGTTAAAAGAGGCACCATCATGGCGATCGCAGTCTAACGTTACTCCCGGGAAGCCAGCTTTTACCCATACTCTGTCAGCTTGATCCACAACTGCTGATACTAGCAAACTCTTCACGTCGCCTATTGCTAGAGGTACCCCGGCTGTGTGTTTCTCAAAGGCATATTTCCCCTTGCTTGCCCCTCCTGATAGCGGGGGCAATAACTTTAACAAATTGGCCTTGTCCATCTGAGCCCAGGGTATGTAATTTGGCCTCCCTCCTCCCCTGTGTATTAGTGGGAGTTGTAGCCCCCCCTTTGTCGTTGTATCTGCACTCACCTTCGTTCCCTTTTTTCCTAATGGTGCCATTTTCCCCAACCTGTTCCTCAGTCGTCCTGTCCACTCTTCGTCCATGGTTCTCCCTGAACATGCGCCATCCAACCCCTCGCTTTCCCCTCCCATCGCCATACTTAGCCTTTCACTTTCTTCTAAATCTTCTCCTATATCACACAGTAGCTCCTCTTTGCCTCCTGTGGTCCTTATCTCATCATCAGTGCACCCCTCTCTTCCCTCTAGTTAAATTATTTGTGTCGGTTCTTCTTGTATCCTAAACAGTATCTCTCCTTTTTTCCACCCTTCTTCAAATGTTTTATTCTCACTCTGCGCTCTTGATGCAGGCTCTGATCTAGCGGTATTGATTGCAGTCCGCTCACATATGCTTTTTATTCTCGAGAGCTCGTCTTTGTATATAGAGAGCCTGGATTCTAGGTCTCCGGTTAATTTCTCTATGTCCACCCTATGTGTACTTACCTGCTCTCGCTCCCTATGACTCTCATATGGTGGGGGTGCTGTTGGCCCTTGAGTGGTAGTGGTTGTCGTTGAGGGTACATAAGTTGGGTCACTGTATCCCTCTGCGGGCACTGGCTTATTTAGTATTGGGTACAACCTAGTTACCTCTATCGGTGGCTCCCCTTCTGGCAATACCTTGTCATCTTTTGGTATCAGTAATGAATTGTCAGTGGTAGATGGCAGATCAGTATCTAATTCCCTTTTCTTAGGCGGGGGTATTTCTTCAAACAGTCTCCATAGGTCTAATATTTCTCTCCTATTGTGTAGCTGCTTCCCCTTGTATTTCAAACAAATGCATGTAGCTACCATATCTAAGACACTTGTCAAACGATCCCCCTTCGGGCCATATCTGAGGTAATCCTTCTCCCTTCAACTCTGTGATCCACTGGTCATGATATTTCTTAATCCGTTCTGCATACCCAGGTAGACTCTTACAAATATGTGATAAGGGTGTTTCTGCTCCCATACTTTGTACTTGCTCGATACTTATGTATCTCTATATATGTCTATATCTTAATATAGACGTACCACTATATGAGTTCACGTATTTATGTCTTACTGAGCGTGGGGACCTGCGTGTTTTCCCGCCACCTGTACAGTACGAGAATGGCTGCACACAGCCTCTATTCTATACACTTTAGGGGGCACGTACAAGAGCAAACCATCAATAACTTCGACAATTTTACCCAACAAATCAAAGAAATAAACACTTACTTTACCACTTTACACTCTTCTTTGTGATATTTCTTCTGGTCACACTTACCATAACCATACCATAATTATGCATTTCTGACCACCTTTACACACTCATTATAACAAATATGTTCTGACACATACGATGCTTACACACCCATAGGCAGCACTCTATTCACAGCCCAGTTTGTCCTCCCTTTCCTCCCTTGCCAGCTGTCCCCTTCCGTCGTACTCTGATATGTATTTGTCTCCTAGTTTTGATGTAAAATTGTCTTTCTACTTAGATTATATCTTTGTTTGTACTAACCCAGTTTATTTTCCTGTAAACCCAAAGAGAAGAATAGAAAAAATAGCAGTCACTAATGTATTCTCTGTGTCTTCCTTTACCAGACACCTTTATCTCATTTTCCACTTCTTCATATAGTCCCAGTACTAGTCAAGATAGCACTATGCGGCGCCGCCTTCCACCCCCTCGCGCAGCTAGGTTCCCATCTCTTTATCTCTGTTCACCTCTTAATCCTAATGGCGATATGCGAAGAAAAAGCGAAGAAAGTTTAGGGTGGTCCTTAGTAGACCCAAAGTGTCCCCTTTCAACCAGCCTCGTTCCCTGTCCTATATTTCCTCCCCTACTCCCTTTATGGTCGCTCACACTCAATACTCACGTGCCCGTCTTGAACCGAGAGTCTCCGAAACTGGGTCCGTCCATGCAGTGTTGCCGTACGCTCAACGGTCAGCCCCGGAAGGGGATTTTTCAACCGGGATCCCGTACCCTCTCTCTGTTGAGTGCGCACTTCTGAGCGTACCGGTCGCCGTTGGCGGGCAGCCTTCCGGAGCCGGCGCACCGTGCGTATCCCTTTTCGACCGGAGATTTTCATGCCAAAGGGGACAGTAGGGATATATATATATATATATATATATATGTTAGGAGAAAAATAAAAATCACGCTTTCGGGGTCACCACTGAAGGCAAGCGTCCCCAGATAGCACGATCCTCCCCACAATGAGAGACAATAATGGACTCTCCCAGGATGGGAATAAGGCCAGGACAAAGTGCGGGTGAGCTTAAATGGGAGTTTATCAATCAGAATAGGGCATGCAAAGAACTCTGCAAACTCAGAGAGCGCTCTGTCTGACAATAGCGAAGACAGGCGTATATATTTACAAAAAGCGTCATAAGAACCTACATGCTATAGGGGGCACAAGTTCGTAGGGATTGGGTGGCAACGACTAGCTATAGGTGCTGCTGCGATGTGGTTTGCCGTGGCTGGAGGACGTCACTGGTTACCCTCGTGGGTTGGGCTGGGCCTGGAAGGTCAGCTGGGCTCATCCGGACGGTGTTGTTGTGCCAACCGTGACCAGTGTCAGAGATGAATGTCCTTCCTGACTTTCTGCCCTAGGGCCACGCACGCCGCAGTCATTCAACATTGCAATATTATCTTCCCTGGTAAATCTTCAAATAGGTTATTCTACAGGTTAATGCAACACAGGAGGAATGCACCTAGAGGGGGGGGGGTCTTGTGGCGATACATCAATACATGGTTACCATCGTCCTGTTGACCGGGTATCATAGGTCGCGGGGTTGGGTCTCAGGGCATGGGACAGGCGGTCCGCGTTATCATGTCTTGTTAGAAGTCATTATGGATGTGTTCCTGTAGTGTTGCCATAATATTGGGTGTCCTAATTTTACAGGGGCCATTAACCTAAGGTGAGCCGGTGGGTCGTGGAGCCTAAGAAAGGGCGCCTTTGGATCTGTGTTTTAAGGCCGGGGTTTACTGCTGGGTTGTAAATAATTCAGGTGGGAGGCCGTGGCCTTGGGTGCTGCGGGGGAATGTGAATGTTTGAAGCGGCTCCAGCCGAATTGGGGGAGGTGGAGCAGGGCAGCACAGGCCTCTGCTTTTCCGTCTGGCAGGCTTCACTGGGGGGAAGGGGGAATGGCCTTGCATGTGATCACAAAGGTATTTTCCTCGTGTGTTGCAGATTTAGATGGAAGAGACATAAACATTCATATAATATATAATACTCATTGAGTCTTTTCAAAGTTCACGTTCTTGACATTGCTAGTACCGGTCATATGGCCAATTTGAACATATTGCTTATACACTAAGTATTTAACAACCACAACATTTTGTTACATGTCTATACGTGTGCGGTAAGCGAGGTAGTAGTAAGGTTGGTGGAGCGCGCAGGAACACCCCGCCAATAACCCTGACGGCAGTGGCAGTGGCACATGGTGAGCTTGGACATACATATGGTGCATTTTCGTGCACCCCTTATGTGAGCTCCCAATATGGTTGCATTTGTCTTCCTTTGCACTCTAGCAGCATTAGTTAATTTATGGCGTGGGACCGTGGGGTGCAGTCTTCTTGATGAAACACATAACACGAAAAACCCCCGGGACACTTTTACCATTTGCACATAGCTACAGGGATGTGGGTGCTTCATCCCTAATGTCATATAAGCACACATTCTGCCATTTTTATGGAGTTTACAGGTTTTTAGTGAGAGGGGCCGTGGAGAGAAAAGTTTCATCACAGGTGGTTTGCTCATTAGTATTTGGGGACTCTGCTTTTGTCAGGGGACCTTTTTACAGTTCTTTTCCACCCAGGCCCTGCTGACCGGGTCATGCTGAAAACAGCGATACACTGCGGAAGGTGAAATGTTACAGTGTTAGTATCTAACACTAGCTCATGTCCGTCTGTTCGTGGGAACGGGCTCTCAGCGGATCTGCCAGAGAGCTGCGGCCACAGGGATAATTGAAACTCTCCAAGGGTGGGGGCCGCGCTGCAGTGCACAGGGCTCAAACCATCTTTATTTCACAAAATGGTTTCCAGGGCCTAGCTAAATTCAGCAGGTTTGGTCAATGTCTTCAGCCAGTGGCCCACCCACCACCTGGGCCCTGGTGGCAGGGAGGACCCCTGATGAGCCATGGACTTCACCGGGGGAGAGGATGCAGGGGAGGGGGGTCTCTTGGACCAATCCTCCCATACAGTGTGTTGCCATGGCCCTCCTAAATTGATAGTCATAAGTGAGCCATGCTCCCCCCCACCCCCAAAAAAACTTCCCTTACTTCCTGGATTTTGTCTACATATGCGAATATTTTTCCCCTTCATGTAGGGAGTAAGATTACTGTCGCCATTATACAAAAAGACTTCAACCAATTGTCCCAACTGTGCTCAACCATTGATTTTCTTGACAATATTTTTTCTTGAATCTTGTTGGGATGCCTAAAAACGTTGTACCCTTTTTGTTGGGCTTCAAGTAATGAGAACATTTCTATGTAACCTCTCTTCCAAGTTGTTTCTTTGGTCACTTGCTCGATATTCCATGCTAGCGATCTCTTGAACCTGCATGAAATATTTGATGGAAAATTATCCATCATTTCATTCATGAGTGCTTGCTTTTTACCTTTGTTTGGTGTTGGACTGCAGGTTGGACTCTATCCTAAATCAAAGTCTTTTTGACCAAAAACAGTCATTTAAAAAAAAAAGAATTAACACTTTCCCCCAATCACTGGTTTTTAAAGCCACCATGGTCTCCGAAACGTGATGAGGAAATTCACAATTGGTATGAAGTCTTCCTGTACTTTTGTAGTATCTAAATTCTCTAGGAAATGTGCGGTCTTTACCGAACACATCAACGGAAAACAAAATCTAAAGAGGGTCCCAGGTCAGGAAAACTGAAGTCACAAAACTATCAGATTACAGTTCTGCTTTGGAGTCCACATAGAACTGGCAAATGATTTTTAGAAAACGTTTGCAAATTATTCCTGCTCGTAGAAATAAATTGTACAATTATTCAAAACATTTGATAATATAACTAATACATGCTACAAAATCTAGTAGAGTTGTGCAAATCAAACATGAATTTCAAAGTAAAAGACACATACAACATGCTAGCATTGGCACACTGAGGCTTCCAAACAGGAGACACTAGTTTCTTACAAAATTCCTTTATTTTGACTTTAAAAAAGGTTTACTTTGTAAAGGATAAAGGGAACAGACAGCATGCTTGGATTTCTCAAATTTATTTTGCAAGCAGTCACTCAACTTAATGTCTAGAAATAGCTGGTCTGAAGTTTTGATCCAAGATTTAGCAATCGAGAATGTTTAGGGCCAACATTTTTCCTTTCACCCCAAAAATCAAATAATGGGGATTGTCATGGATTTTTGGGAATATAAATAATCAGTTTTATGATCGATCTTTTGATATTGATGATTCGTTTAACACTAATGCTATTGGCAGACAGAGTCGAGGTACAGCGTAATGTATCAATGGTTCTACTCTTCTCACAACTGCATGTGAAACCCTCTGCGGTGCATTCCACAATACTTCAACCACAAAAGCAACAGATGGGTTGTAATCTCTTGGCGTAGGGCGTGAGAAGAATTTGTGGGACGTATAGCTCAAGTGGAGTAAATGCTCCAGTTGGTGGGGTTTGTTCAGGGAATTCCTGAGGGCATGGCGAGGTGAGTTTATTTATTTATTGGGTATTTATAATGCACCTATACACAATGTGTGAGTGGTTTATTCTGCATTTCACTGTTGTCTTAAAAATATAATTACAAAACGCATACAAATGTTTTACATGCAGGCAAGAGCCCTTTGTGGTTTGTTCAAACAATTGAGGTGTTTATGAAAATAGAGTAGTTGCAGAAGGAATGATAGTCACCAAAGAGCCATTTCCCATCAGGACCATATCTTCGAGATTGACGCAGGTCACTGTGGTACCAGAGTGAGGTTTTTCCTTAGGATTGCATCTTAGAGATCAGAGCAGGATGTGACGGAGGTGCCAGAGCTAGATTTCAGCCCCGGGTTTTGGTGTCTCGAAGCAAGGTGAAAATGTCAATCACAAGTAGAATCTCTATCCTCCAGAATCTTCAAGATCACAGTGGCACAACTGAGAATGAGGACACTCATTGTCCAGAGTCCTTGTTTGGCACCGAGCTACATCACCGAAAGTCAGGATTCATGTGGCAGAGAACAATGAAGCCACTCAAAACTGTTCTGTCTCTTGTAATCAGGCATCTTGCAGATCGGCGATGTCTGAGAGGATCATGGGTGAGCCCAATTGCAGCTCTTCCTGAAGCGATTCCATGTCGGCTGGGTTCATTCTGTGCACCTCCAGCCAGTCAGCAAGCAGAGATGCCGAGAGAGGAGCAGAGTCCACTTGGCTAATGGGAACAGAGAAGACCAAAAAGAAGAAAAAATGTTATTTCACACAGACCAAAATTATAAGGTGCACATTGTTCTAAAAAAAATAGGACCTTGGTTCAATAGCATGCAGCACACAGTATCCACCTGCCCATTCCTTTTAATGTTTTCATCTTATTTACGTGGGTGCCGCATCTAATGGAAAAACGCTCAGATCTAAAAAATAAACAGTCACAGGGCTCCTGAGAAAATGGAAAGCTACTTACCATATTAACTATGATACTCCTATATAGGTTTCTTCAGATAACCAGCATTGGGACTACTGCTACCTAGCGGTGCGGCATAACAAGTGGTCCTAGAGCTTTCAAAATCGTTGCCAGGAGGCTGCAGTCCTAGACAAGACGCTTGATCAACATTTATGCTAATATATCTGTAGACCTAATCAGTGACTGAAGCAGAGCCTGGGATGCAATGGGGACTAATGTGGATGGGCCTATCACGTAAGTATTGGAGTTACTAGGGTGAAAAACTTTTATTTCATCTTGTTGCTTCACATACACTGCTATTGGGAACTCCTAACCAACCACAAACAAGTAGGAGGTGGCAACAGATTAGTCCAACAGTGAAAATGTGAAGGCATCATGAAGCAAGACGCAGACAACAGATTAATTTTTCTTAACAAAGTATTTTATTTTAAATGTCAGGATGGAGTAAGGCATAACTTGCCCTATACTAAGGTGGGATTATCTGTGTCCATGAGTTCAACTTAAAAGTCTGTCTGTGTCCAAAACCTATAGTTGCCCTCACAACTAAATATATACAATGTGAAGGGATGTCAGCACCAAAAGAAACAGTGTTCAAAAATAAAGTTCTGCGCTTCTTCCAGCTCTGGTTCGCTTCAACTTCCTGTTCCCCCAGTTCAAATAGTTCCACAAAAGGACAAAGGGTTCCTTTCCCCAAGTGCAACACAGTTCCACAAAAGAAGGGTTGGGGTTCCCTTACCCCCCGTCCCCCAAAGTACAAAACAATTTCAGGATATCTCGGGGTTCCCTTCCCCAAGTGCAATAGTTTCACAGAAAGGGCTTGGGGTTCCTTTCCCCAAGTGCAACACAATTCCAAGATATCTGAGGGTTTCCTTCCCCCAAGTTCAACAAAGTTCAATTCTCTTAACTTTCAACAATACTTCCAGGTTCACTCGATAATCCTTTAGACTCTACAATAGTTGAAACAAGTCCTTTCTTTTACTTCAACACTTATACCACATAGCCTTTGTCTCTTGGCTTCTCTAGGCTCTTTCCCAAGGCGGGCTATTCGGTCTTGGCGCAGTTGTCGGACCACACGGTCCACCCATTACAGGTCACGCAACCGATAACCCTTGACACTTTGTAATGCTTTTGGTTTACCTTGGGTTTGTTCTAAAGTCTGTGAGCGAGTCACTCGATCTAGGCGCAGCGGTTGAACCACACGGTTCACCCATTACAGGTCACGCAACCGATGACCCATGATACTTGGTTTTCCTTGACTAATACAGGTTTTCCACCTTGCAGCTGTGTCAGTAACAAACATTATGCGTTTTCTCCTTGGCAGTATGTTGGCTTTCCACAACTTCACAAGGCGAACCAAGGTGTGGCACAGGATGAATCAGAGTGGACACTGGTGGCCATGCAAGAGCTTCCTTTTGTAGTTCATGTCCCTGGAAATCTAAAGGGGCTGCCTGGTGGAGCAAGCATGGACAGCCTCAGGACAAGTTAACAGGGGTCCATGCAGTGACAAAAGCAACAGAAGCCTGTCTTTGCTGGGACTTTCCTCTCCATAAACAAGAAGACGGAGTGGGTATGAACTTTCTAGACTAGCCAATACAAAGTGAGCTCTTCTCCTTATGCGATGGGGCAAACTGTGCACCTTACATATAAATAGGTCTTGGAATGAAAGGCATAAGAACAATCTTCTGGCTAATAGGTCAACATTCTAGCTTAGAAACCTCCCACAGGATAAAGTTCTTCAGGTCAGTTTTTATAGTAAGGGCACGGCATTGAGACATTGTTTGGTTAGTAAAGCTGATTTAGTGCTGTGTTTAAAAACATCACAGAGGTCCACTCAGTCTAGGATGGAGGCCCGGTATTAGGGGTGTCTTGACTAAACATCTGCTGTTTGAGTGAAGTGAGGCACTGTTTATGGGTATATAGTGAGAATCCATTAAAAGTGGTGCATGGCCCTATCAGGAAATTGAATGCTTTGTTTTTTTGTGCTACACATACGCAAGGAATGGTGACATCCTTTAAAGTGTTCCTCAAGTGAAGACTATGAAGGTCCAGCTATGGATAGAACATCGATCGATGGTGACAGAAATAAATAAATTAGAGAGGGATAGTTCAGAAGGGAACAGTGAACAAGCTGACAAACAGGGTAGAAATGAGGGTACGGGATGGTGATGCGCTCAGCACCAGTGGTACAGGAGAATTGATCACAATCACTAAATTGTGAAACGTAAGTCATTTCTTTAATTCAAGTTGCGAACAGCCGACACGTGTTTCGACACGCTGGTCGTTTTCAAGGCAGAGAATTAGGTGATTGTTCCAGAATATATGGTCCTGAAAATCAGTAAAAATCTGAGTAGATAACCCTGTACATTAAGGGTGTACGTAGCACAAGCTTCTAATTACCAAGTACGCCGAAATGGCAAATCACAGTATATAGCCCGTTCACTCGAGCAAGGAACAGAATCCCAGGGACGAATCCCAGGGACAAATCCCAGGTCCAAATCAAGCCGGCTTAAGGTAGTAGGAATTTATCGTTTAAGGGGTAAAAAAGGGTTTGGGGAGCAGTGCTCCAGATAAGATTTTGAGGTGGGAATATTTTACGCATGCTTTTTCAAATTAGAGTAAATGCAATATCAAGAGAGTAAAAATTTGTTTTCTCCTCTGCAAGAGAGTAAAATGTATCCAACACATTATCGAATAGTATATTTTAAAGCGCAATATGCAGAGGTGATGGAAGTCTTTCTTGAAAGTAACAGCTTTAAAGTTTCACTGCGTTTGTAGTACATTTTTCAGAACAAATACAGTAAAACTTAAACACTGCCAGTTTCGGGGAAAGGCTTCCCTTGCCTCTCTGCTTAACAAAATGCAAGTGTGCACATCCAGGGGTGCACCTAGGCTAAAATTTAGGCAGGGGCTAACCCTTCAAATGTTGGGAGGGGCACTAACTTCAGAGACGGTGGAGGAGTGGCAAACTTACTTGTGTAGGGGCATCTAACTTCATTACTCATTGTAATGAGACTATTCCACTGCAGCTTCAATGTCACAATCAGTTAACTCTCTCAATTTAAGTCTGAAACACCCACTTCTTGCAGATCCTGAAGGTCCTAGAAAGTGTGAAAATGGCAGATGGAGTGCAATGAAAGATTCAATTTCATAGCATAACAGGACATTGCAGAGTGTGGGGCAGTTCTCTGGACGGCCCAAGCAACTTCAGTGGCTGGGAGCAACAGGGGAGAAAATGTAATGTTGGTTCTACCACAGTCCGCTATACTAGAATCTCTGGTGCACTGACTGGCTGGTGAGACTGTCTGCCTGTCAAATCCAGTGTTACGAGACTGGGGGAGGGCCAGTGCAGCAATAATACAATGCTATACGGCCTGTATAGAATTGCATTATTGCTGCACTGTGATGTGCCTGTGTTTAACAGTTAACTGCTCACACACGTTTACTGGAAGATTGGCTCTTCCCATAGGAAGGAGGGGCTCAGGGAGAAACTGTCACACAGTGGCTGAATCCACCTATTATTGATGTTGCAGCATCTGCATCGCCTGGACGATTTGCAGATTCCACTTGTGAGGCTGCTAGGTCTGACTCTTTGTAATTGCCCAACCTTTGAAGAGATTTACTACACTGTTAAAGTCAGCTGTAAATGCACAGGATTGTGTGACTAATTGTGCAGCTCGGTGTTGCAGAGCTATGAATGGTTTGCTAGGGTCACACTTAGCGGTCTGGTTAAAGGCCCTGCTTCTATCACTGAAGATGGATAAATCATATTCAACTCAATGTTAATGTTAAAGGCTATTTATACTGTGCACTATCACCACTGGAGTGTTCCCCTGGTGCTCTGGCGGATCTCAATGGAAAAAGGGTAGGATGGGCGAGTAGGCTTGAGCGTGAAAAGTGCAAGAGAGCTCTGATGTGCTGTTGGTAGCTTCAGTTCTGTTAATACCATTGGCTGTGCTTAGGTGTGCTTTTCATTTGGTAGTCGTCCTGTGCTGTTGTGCGAAGACTATGTGTGGTCTGTTTTGTTGTTGCAGAGTAGTGATATGCGTGCGGTTTGTTGTGCTTCGAGTTATGATTGTGTTTAGTCAGAGTTTGAGAGATGTATGCAGAGGGGCAAGTGAGTTTTTTTTAGTAGGTTTGGTCAGCGGTATCACTATCTAGATGTGACACATGCTGATATTCATAATGCGGTCTAGATGTGATGCATGCTAATCCTCACAGTTCTATTTAGATGTGACGCAAGGCTAATCCTCACAGTTCTATTTAGATGTGATGCAAGGCTAATTTTCACAGTTCTATCTAGATGTGACGCACAACTAATTTTCACAGTTCTATCTAGATGCGACGCATGCTAATCTCCACAATTCTGACTAGATGTGATGCAAGCTAATCATCACAGTTCTATTTAGATGTGACGCAAGGCTAATCCTCACAGTTCTATTTAGATGTGATGCAAGGCTAATTTTCACAGTTCTATCTAGATGTGACGCACAACTAATTTTCACAGTTCTATCTAGATGCGACGCATGCTAATCTCCACAATTCTGACTAGATGTGATGCAAGCTAATCATCACAGTTCTGTCTAGATGTGACGCAAGCTAATCTTCACAATTCTATCTATATGTGATGCATGCTTGATTGACAGTAAGAATTTATTTACAGCTACGAAACTGCATACATTCTGGGAGTCAACAAGGTATGAAGGCAAGTTATTGACAGCGTTACAGTTATACTTGCAATATTTTGTTGCTAGTAATCTCCCTAAATTACACCTGCACCTCTTCCTCATCCCAGTACTTTGGAATTAATCCATATTAACATTGTCTTACATTAAGGGAGGGTGGTACATAGCATTCATGTTTTTGATGTCAATTATGTCATACACATTTTGAACTTCTGGGCTCTGTATGAGTTTTGTTTTTTCTGATAGTTTAAATCTCATAGGCTAGCAGGATTATCTCATTGCAGTAATCCGGTGGGTGGCGGATGCTTTTCCAGGTCAATGGGCCCTTCAGCGGAGATACTTATACTGCTTTTATTGGTAGAATGGTCCAAATGCCATTTACAAAAGGAAATATGAAGTCATAGTAAAAAACAATGACACAAACTGTCAACAAACGTGTGTACTACACAATGTGTATTGCTAATCAACTGCTTTGCGAGTCACATACGAATGGCTGCATTTGACATGCGGTTGTATTGAACACGAAATTGCATTGAACACGATTTCAGTCATTTAACACATTGTGCTGTAGACATCACACAGGTCCCACCACCCAGAAGCTGTATTTCCACAGTCTGCTAGATACAGCACTAATATGTGAGGGACATGGACAATTGTGCAGGCTACATTAGCCGTTGCAGAGTCCTGTCATGTATTCCATAGCTCTAAACATGCTTAGTGTTCTCCCTAAACAGAAGATAGTCCACGAAGAACACTTTTTAGAGAGTTATGTCTGCTTGGGGGATGATCCCCTTAAAGAGTACCTGAAAGATTGGGCTTTTGTCGAGGCAAAATTAACGTACCACATCCAAAATAAAACATCTTATGTCCCTTCTCCATGGATCAAACACGAGTGGTAGCAAATAACCCTGTTCAGATTCAGCCAAATAAATCAAGGGCCATGCATGACATTGTTGGTACTTCCATTTCAGGCCCGTCTCCGTCCCGAACAAAATCACCAGACAGAACCTGTGCGTTTTGAAGAATTGATTAAAAAAAGCAAATCATGCCCTTTCCCCACAAGGCATAAAATAAGCGGTATTGCATCGCAAATTGCGATATAATTAAGCCGTTTTGCTGTTTATGTTCATAATCATGTTGCAGTTACTGCGATATGATTTTCTAAAAAAAATGGTTCCTTTTAATGCCTGCCTCTGTGCACAGTGTGCACTGCAGAGGAGGCAAGCAGAAGCACCCGGGCTGGGCTCAAAACATTGTATCAATGTGAGCCCAGCCCGGGTACGGCGTCACGTGAGAGGAGGATCTCCGCCCCCCCTCTCTCCCTCGACTCCGGCTTCCACCGTAAGGAGGTTTTGGTGACAATATTATTCCCGCCCGTTCAGGCGGGAGAAATATTCTCAGCCACTTACACCCAGCACCCGCTGTAATAACGCAGCCTTGTAGTCGTAGAAGACCTCTTCTACGAGCACAAGGCTGCGTTATTAAGGTGGGGGCTGGGTGTTAAGAGAGCATGCACTCTCTAACACCCAGCACCTATACCTGCCTACGTTTGAAAATAAAAATTCCTGAGATGTATGCTCTGCCCACAGTGAGTCACACAAAACCGCGCTCTGCCCACATGTCAAAAAGGTAAACTCTGTTCCGACTGATTTTTCTACACGCACACACGTTACTTTCCTTAACCTGCATGCACGTCACCTTTCTCTATAGTGTCTCTTCTCTTTTTCTTTTCTCCTCCTTCTCCTCTCAGAACTAGAGCCCTGGAGCACTGATCTCCAGAGTTTGGCCACCTTAAGGAATGGTATCCTTAGAGCCCCAATGCCATGGGGATTGGTTGATCTATAAAGAACGGTACTCCTCGGTTTCCCCACCATCTCTAAAGTTGGGCCATCTATAAACCACAACCCTTGCGGTCTCAATGTCTACAGACTCGGCCACCGGGGGTGGTACAATATCTTTTCAAGTGACTCTTCCATAAATCTCTGCGACCCCTGGCAAGTGAGTGCCTGCAAGGATGCATCGCCCATAAGCAATTTAACCCCTTGAGACCTTTCTCTATCGGGTTTAGGGCTGCCCCCGCAGGACTATTTTCCTGTCTGCTACAAAGAAAATGCACAGAACCCTAATACCTCTGTGAGGTTGGTGCTCCATCCTATGCAGAACTACCCATCTCCAGTATCACTGTGGTTGGATCCACTGTGTAGAAACACACTGGCACACTCCATTTAACCTCAATATCAGTCTGATAAATTTGTCAACATGTCCGATTACCGATGGGAGGTGCTAATCTAGTCCTACTTTAAACTTTGCATTGTAGGACTTGAACACCTGGGTTTATAATGTGGGCACCTTGAACTGCAAGTCCCAGAATGCAATGTTGAAACCAGGACTGGATTAGCATGTTCTGTCTGGAACAGGGCATGTGGCATGTATCGGCTGACGGCATAGTTCTCCTTTCCCCACATCTGACGGCGCACACACTGTTCCAGATTGGTCTCACGTTCGCGGACTCTGGGTGCAAGCCTTGTGCAGAAGCTGCAAATAACTGTTCCCTGCGTCCCAAAGCGGCACATTAGCAACTTTGATCTTATCGGAAGATGCGGAGTCACGAGTTATTTTGTCCGTTTACCTTTGTTTACATGAAAAGGATGTTAACCTTTCCTTTGAGGGCATGATTCTGCGGTCTGGGGAAAAGTACTGTGGGATGCCGGAATTGCCACCTCCAGTTTCCAAAACCACAACTGTTGTGCTTTCCAGCTGCACAATCTGAACAAATCTATTGTTGTGGGTGCAGCTTGTGCACTAGTGTCTGACTGGCAGTGCGAGCATTTAAAAAAATTGCAACTTTTCAGATTTCTTTGAGCCTCGAGTACATCGGCAAATTGGTGCCGCTGCCGCATCCAGGAAATTCTTCTCTTATGCCGGAAAGACTTGTGTAGTAGATGTTAATGACACCCTATCAGGTACCACAATATAACGCATGTCCTCGCAGTGTCCGACTCTCAATAGAGACGGTCACTTGGGCTGTTGTCCGCATCTGACATCTTTCACAGAATATGGCGTTGTTAAGAAAAGTGCTGTTCCTCCACACCACACTTGTCGTTTTGCACAGACCTCTGAAGTGAGCCCTCAAACTTTCAGACCTTTCAAATCACTTGTTGCTGCAGGGCCACCAACAATCACCTGCTATCTTAGATTGAGATAGGTTTCATTTTTTTTATTTCTTGTTTTTCTGGGAGCAGTGAACCAAAAGTGATCGAGACCCACAGTCGGTCAACAAACTTTACACCGATCTTGTGGCCCTTGTTGTGCTCTGGTTGGGAACTTGTATTCACTTTACTTGTGGCTGCCATCCAGCTTCAGGGCTGGAGACCATTCTCCATTTCAGACAACGGTCAAAAGCAACTTCATGTACCATAATGCAATGTAAATCCTTCACTGCCTGACTTGTCCGCTATGCGCTACCATTGAAAGACCATGGCGGGACTCGATGCCGATTCCATTGCAAGGCTGAAAGTCTCGTACTTATGTACACCATTGCCAGTGAGAGTACTGCTATCACATAACTGTTTTCCCTTAAAAAGTAGGCATAACATAGCATTCTAAAAACACAGAAAAGTCCCAAGCCCAAAACATTTCTAGGCGTGTGGATGTTTCCTATTACTGCAATGAGATGCCCCTTCAACCCTTCAAAGCCTTAAATCTGGGCTGACAATGTTAAGTCCTAGTCTTCTGATTTTACTTTGTAACATTTGCTGAAAAGTAGCACACATTCATTCTCGGACACCCCACAAGAGACAATATGAGGGCTCATTTAGGGTGAGAATGTTCATATTTACTTTGGGATGGTATTCTTCAGGGCCATTGATTTTCACACAAAGAAAAAGTTGTGCAGCACACTACTTTGTTTTTGTAAAAGTGCAGACTTCAGTTGGGGCCTCTTTCAACTTGTGTGGCTTAAAAACATCAAGCCAAGATGGAGGTGGCATTTACACTAGTAATGTGATGTGACGTCAGACATTTGCGGTTCAAATTGAAATATGCATATTTCATTACATTGCCTTTTCACAACCACCCAAATTGCATTAGACACAAGGCATTCCCCCTTCCATAAAATCAACACTTTAAAATGTGCACATGTAAACTCCAAGAACCAATACAAAGGTTTTCCCTGAATTTTGCAGTACCGAAACTGGACATTTCACCTTAGTTATTTTTCTTCAGGTTAGGTAGAGGGGCACAAGGGACACTGCCCCCTCCTAGCTACGCCACTGGTCATACAGTGAAGGTAATTAAATAAGAGCACATTATAGACGCCACGGTGCAGGACCAGATATCGAACCGTGGAGGGGACTCTGATGTGTGCCCACCAGCCTCCCCACTGCTGATGGTGGAAACAGTGGGGCAGGGTCGGACTGGGGCATACAATTGTCTGAGGCACCAACCGAAAAAGTGCTCCACAGTGAATTAATTCCTTTTGTGACCTTGTTTGAATAACCCAAGCGGGCGGTGAGGCAAATTGTGCATTTTAATTCAGCAACACTAGTCAAAACTATTGGGCCAGTTTGAGGAGTTACGGGACTCAAGTAACTCATCAAACTGGCCCACATTGGCCAAATGGTGGCTCACTTTGACCCAATAAATATGGGCCCACACAAGCATTTTGCGTTCTTGGTTAAGCCATGGGCCTATTGCCCTATATAGTCCAGTTCGAGGCAAGCAGCCAGAGCCAGTAGGAAGCTTTACACTGGCCAGTTTGCGGACTGGAACCATGGGGTGAGTTGCTGGCCCTTCTCCCCCACAAGAGGCTCGAGGCCTCACTTGTTTGTAAAGGCGAAAGGCCCCAAAGCTGTCCCCGATTGCTGGGCTGGGTGTTGGCAAGTGGCTGCGCTGGCATTTGTTCGGCTGTCGATTCTCGAGAACCCCGCCCTCTCCAGAGTGAGTGTGCATTGTTGTGGGTAGCTGGTAAATGAGTTGCTTTTCGCCGATTTTGTATGAATTGGTCTGCAGTGTAGAGGAAGATTAGGCAGAGAGGACCTTCCCACTTGATAACAACGCCCCTGACAGGTAAGCCTAGCCCAACGTTTTATTCTAAAAATATCTTACAGCGAACCTTTACATTTTATAGACATTGCACTGATGTTATACTTCAGGAGGTACATATAAATAATTTCTGCATTCTTGTTAATTCTATATCTTGGGGTACAACTAATTCTGGTGACATTCAATATTAGTACAAAATTGCTAATCATATTAGTTCATTTGCTATTCAAAAAAAATGTAATTAGCAAAATCTGCTAATCACTATTTGAAAACTAATTTATGTCTTGCACCGAGCCCAAAAGTGTGCGCCCTACTCCTATTACAGTAATATATCACAGCAGTTCACACAAAGCTAGCATTTGCTAAATATGTGTTCCAGCGTCATCTACTGGTAAGAAAGAATAGGGGAATTCACAAAAAAGTACTGTCGCCAGCCTGCGTAAATAGTACGAAAATAAAAATAAAATGTGGCATATTTACATTATTTTACTGCATAAAAAGCCCCCATTCACACCTTATCTGGAGGGCTGGTGGGGAGGGTTTTGGTTAGGTGGAGTAATGAAGGGGACTCTGGGATATGGGAGGACCCCCCAAAATAATAAATACAAATGTGAAGTACAATTTCGAAGTAATTACTTTGTAGTAAATTACCACAAAGTAATTACTGTCGATGAAATGACATGGAACCGGTTTGTCAAGGACTGCTAATCGCTGCGCAACAAACTGAGTAAAATCTCTGAACAAAACTGGCGGTACACCCTGGAAAGTAGGCATTAAGAAAAATGACCAGCACAATACTCTAAAACGAATCAAGGCACTGCAAGGAAAAAAAAAAAAAAAAAAAAAGGCGTCCTACAAATGCTCCTCAATATTGAGAAAGCCTTCTGTCCAATACCTTGTTGGCAGAAGAACAAGTTACTTACAAACTGGTAACGTTCTTTCGCCTGGATGTTCCTCCAACGCATTACTCATCTTTGATATTCTCTTTCAGCTTTGGCTGCATCTGAAAAGATTTTCTCGGCAGAGGGCGCCGTGCATCGGTGGCGTCGAGTCGATGTCCCTTGAAGGTCTACGTCGAGGGTGACCTCATCAGGTGTAAAAGTAGCACGCACGGCGCACGTTGGCCTCAGTTGTTTTTCCCTCCCTGTTCGTGTTGGTTGTTAATGTAGGCAGACGTAGGTAGCCCTGCGAGAGCTGAAGTAGTAACAACATAGGAAATTCTACAGAGGGGTAGGATGGGAGGGCGATGAGGAATACGTTGGAGGAACATCCAGTCAAAAGAACGTTACCAGTTGCTAAGTAACTTCGAATGGATTGTGTCCTTCAACATATTCTTCATCTTTGATAGACTCCCAAAGCAGTAAAAGGAATTTGGAGGAGGGAGTAGAATGCTGAGATTGATAGTATCTTACAATGCTGTACATAGTATAGCTTTACCAAAGACGACTCCCTGGGAGTGGGAAGCGTCTAAACTATAATACTTTGTGAAAGTATGCATTGAAGACCAAGTTGCTGCATTACAAATCGATTTAATAGGGATGACCCCTTTAAAGGGCTAAGAGGCTATGCCCCTGGTTGAGTGGGATCTAAAGCCTTCCGGTGGGCCCTTAACAGGCAATCTGTAGCATTCTGAAATGCAAAGTACAATCCATCTTGACAAGGTATGCTTTGAAACCACTTGACCCAATTTCCTTCCGGCATATCCAATAAAGAGTTGATCATCAACTCTGAGCTTGGGGAGCCTAGAAATATAAAAGCTTAAAGCCCTTCTAGGGTCCAGGCTGTGGAGTCTTTCCTCCTCTTTACCGGGATGCGGCGGAGGATAGAACGCCGGCAGAATGATTTTCTGTTTCAAATGAAAATCAGACACGACTTAAGGTAAGAAGGAGGGTTTAACTCTCAATACAAACCAATCCTTGTGGAACACAGTATAGGGTGGCCTGGAAGATAGTGCATGCAACTCGCTAACTCTACATGCAGATGTTAAAGCGACCAATAAAATGGTCTCGAAGGTTAGCAACCTCAATGGGCATGTGTGCAAAGGTTCAAATGGGGAACACATCAAAAACTTTAGAACCAGATTAAGGTCCCAAACTGGGACTTGAAAAGAAGAAGGTGGGAACACATTAGTGAGCCCTTTTAGGAATTGAATCACCAAGGGAATTTGAAAGTAGGAACACTGTTCCGAAGAGCGCTTGAAGATGGAAAGCGCTGCTAGGTAACCCTTATGGTCCCAATGTTGAGACCTTTGTGTGCCAATGATAAGAGGAAAGATAACACCTATGAAATTGAACATTGCAAAGGATCAACATTCTTTTCCCTGCACCAGTCGCAAAACTTGTTCCAACGGCAACGGTACAGAGATTTTGTTGCTGGTCTTCTTGCCGAAAGCAACACCTCCATGACGTCATCCGGGAGGTCCCAATCCTTGTATCTCAGTCTTTCAGAAACCAACCGTGAAGGTTGAGAGTGTTGACCTCTGGATGGCGAACCTGTTCCTCCCTTTGTGAGAGAATATTCTCTATCTGCGGAAGACGAATTGGAGGACAGATGGACATATCTAGAAGGTCCGGGTATCATGTTATAGAAATAAAACAAACAAATGTTCTCCTGTCCCAATCCAGGGCAATTAGGATCATGCGGCTTCCAAACCGTCTCAACCTCCTGACGACTTGAGGAATGACGGGGATCGGAGGGAGTGCGTATAGTAGTGGGAAAACCCAATCCACTACAAATGCATCTCCAGAGAGCACCTTTTCGGAGGCAATTCCCTTGAGAAATAACTTTCGCACTTCCGGTTGATCCCGGTCGCAAACAGGTCTACTTGAGAGGTTCCCCAAAGGGCGATGATCTCTTGATGGAATTACTGGGCTAGTTCCCCACTCGTGGGATACTGCCCTCTGCCTGCTCAGAGTGCCCGCTGTCGTGCTTTCCTCCCCGGCCAGTTGAACTGCCGATAAGGAGATTCCTTCTTGAACTGCCCAATACCAAAGCTGCATTGCCTGTCTGCACAGAGGTAGTGCCCCTACACCTCCTCTCTTGTTGAGGTAATGCATGGCCACTGTGTTGTCCGTCATTATCAGAACATTCTTTCCTCTGACTGAGGGCAGGAAGGCCTTCAGCGCTAGGCTGATTGTCCTCAGCTCCAAAAGGTTGATGTGTAGTTTGGACTCCGATGGAGACCAACGACCACAGACTCTATGATCGTTGGCATGGGCCGCGAGTGAGGCGTCAGTCACTACTGTAATCTCTGGCCATGGCTGCCAAAAATGTTCTCCCTTCAGAATATTGGCCTCGCAGGTCGACTACAGAAGATCCTGTGCGACCCTGCTTGGAACCTGACGTAGGTCCGTCATCTTTCCTGAGAACTGGGCCCATTGATTTTATAGAGCCCATTGAAGGGATCTCATCCTCAGGCGTGCCTCTGGCACCAGAAAAATGAAGGATGCCATGAGTTTGAGCAACCTCAAGAAATCGTAGGCCGGAAGATTCTGGGCATTCTGAAATTTCAAGATCTGAAGAATGTCTTGAGCCTTCGTCTTGGGTGGCGAGGTCTTTCCCAAGGATGTGTCTAATACAGCTCTGATGTACTGGAGCTGCTGGCAAAGTGTCATCTGTGACTTCTTGAAATTGAGGGAGAAGCCCAGTCTGTAAAGGGATTGGCAGGTGACTTTCATATGATCCAGGGCTTGCTTGGCAGAAAGAGTGACCATCTTGAACTTGTCGTTCCTGAGGAACTTGATCAAGTATCCCAAGTCCAAGATGGGTCTCAGTCCTCCGTCCTTTTTGGGGATAAAAAAATATTGGGAATACCAACCCTTGTTCCTCTCCGCTACAGGTACTGGTTCTATAGCACCCTTCTCTAGCAGGGTTAATATCTCCTGCTGTAGGAGCGGATCTGGAATCGTCAAAGATTGTTTCCCTGGTGGTTTGTTGTGAGGCTGCCTTAAGAATGGAAGGCAGTAATCTTGGGCTATTGTTTCCAGAGCCTAGGCAACTGAAGTAATGTCTCGCCATTCTTGCAGATGCTGAGACAGTTTACCCCCAACAGGTGTTACGTGACGCAAGCTCTCAAAGCAGTTTTGGGGAGGATATTGCAGCTGCTGATGGTAAGGAAGCTGCAGCTGGAGCTGATTTAGCACTCTTACCTCGTCCACCACAAGCAATTTCTCTTTGGCCTCTTTGACTGGCCATTCCTCTCACCTTTCCAAATGAGGAGTAGTAATGATAGGATTGTCCCCTCCAAGACTGTCCAGATGAACGAAAAGGCTGAGGTTGGCCAACAGCGGCCCCTAAAGATTTGGCAGCCACTTTTGAGGTCTGCAACCTCTCAAGGCTCTGGTCAGCCTTGCTGCCAAAAAGGTGAGACCCGTCAAATGGCATGCTCAGGAGACGGGACTGCATATCTGGTGCGAAACCAGCCTCCGGCAACCACGCAAACCTGCACATAACTGTGCTTGTAGCCATGGACCTGCTGACGCTGTCTACAGTGTCCAAACCAGTCTGAAGGGATTCACTCATGGCCTCCTTGACATCTCTAACGATAGCTAGGAATCCCTCCTTTTTCTCCCCTTCTGGTATGTGCTCCGCCACCATGGAAATGCACTCGCACAGAGAGTATGAAAATTTGGCTAAGGCACATGTGGAGTTGGCCGATTTTAGGGCCATACTCCCCGCTGAAAAAACCTTGCGTGCCCATCCATCCACACGCTTGTCGTCCCTACCCGGAGGGATGGTAGGGTACGCAACTTTGTTAGCTGTGGCTGCCTGAACCACCAAACTCTCGGGAGTGGAGTGTTTGGACAGATAGCCGGGGTCGCTACTGGAAGGGCGGTATTTTGGAGTAAGCGACTGACCCGCAGCTGGGATGGAATCCGAGGATTCTCAATTCTTGGCCACCCTATTTTGTAAGGTCACATGAAACGGTAAAATTGGGCCAGTTGGCGGACCTTGATCTAGAATGTCTGTCAGATCATCCTGAATAAATTGAGCTGTTGGTCTAGCCCATCCTAAATACTCTACTACCTTTGACATCAGCTGCCAGTAAGAGGAATCAGCATGTTCTCCCAGCTCTGGATTGCCAAATTCAGTCTCTGGTGATGAATCTACACCACTCGGGTTATGTAGTGTTTCAATGAGGTCCTTCATTTTACTCTCTTCAGAGATCAAACACTCTGGCACATTATGTAACGCTCACCTGACTCCCGCAGAGGCGCCGGTCTTGACTGGGTGAATGCCGTATTTTCAAAGGTGATGTGTAACACACGGTTGGCTCTTTGGGCTGGACCTCTGTGCACTGTATGTCTGACTCGAAGAGTAAGATGTCTGCAGATAGAAAATATGGGATTAATGAACTGGGGTTATTGGGTGCCTCTCTCCTCTTCCCTTTCTCTTCTCCTGTAGAACCCCAAAGGTTAACACCCTCACCTTAGGTAAGTGAACGCCGAGCTCTCCATCTGCCTCGGGGCAGGGTGCCGTAACCAGTTTCTTCACTGGATAAGGGTGCAGGCCTCTTGACCTCAGAGGACTGCTGTCCGTCGTTAACTGCACGAACTGTAAGTTCTGGGCACTTCAAATGTCTTAAAAGTCTTTTGTAATGATATCTCTTGTTTTGCAGGGTTCCGGCGATGGCGGATGGCGGGCTGATGAGAGTTGAGGATCGAACCCGCGTGAGGAATAGAAGCGCCTGGAAGCACGTAAGTAAGCGCTTGTAGCCTGCTTCACGATGCGCACTAACTTCCCTTTTATCTTGCAGGTACAAGTTCGGAGCTTTAGAGAAGCTGAAGGGTGCTGGAATACCCACTGGATTCGGCGTGGGAAGGAGTAATGGCACGTGAGTAATAAAGTTGCCCAATGTCTTTAAACGCACCTTCTTTTGTCTTTCAGATGCGGGATGCAGCGCCGAAGGCCTCCGGAGCGTGCGAAGAGCTGGTAAGCTTTTGTCTTTCAGATGCCGGAATGCAGTGCGAAGACCTCCGGAGCATGCGAAGAGTAGGTAAGCCTTTGTCTTTCAGATGCCGGAATGCAGCGCGAGGCGTTGGTGACAGCCGATGGACCAGGTAAGAGATGCGCTGCCACTGAAGACCGTAGTGCTAACCTGTTCTTTCTTTGTCTTTACAGGTGCTGCTGAAGACTGGATTCCAGGATGGTAAGCCTTTGTTCCCTTAGGCCCAGGATCAGAAGCAGAAGACACGATGAGCGTTCTGCTGCAGAGAATGCAGAATAACGCAAAGCAAGATTCATCCATCGGGTGTGGTTTAAATAGCCTCCTGTAGTGCTTAGGTGTCTCCTTCCACAGCCACGCCTAGGTAAGAAAAGAGTTCCTGCTTTCCAGAAGAGTTCCAGTGTTCTGAACCTAGGGAGTGGCTCCTGCCCCACCCAACAGGAAAAGTAGTCCCAAACAGAAGAGGATCAGGGGTTCAACTGGCAGGTAAGTAAGCAGCATGGTCTGCTGCAGGTAAGTCCACCCAAGCATTATGAGCCCGGCGCTTCCAGCGCTGGGACTGGGCATCTTTATGAGCCTGGTGCCACTGGCGCCAGGACAGGGTCCAAAAGGTCCCAATTGGGACTGGCTGGCACTCGGAACCGGGGTTATGTGTCTGCTTCCAAGGGAGTCGGGCAAGTCCTGATCTTTTGGAAGCAGAGATCATGACAGCACCCCCCCCTCAAGGCCCCTCCCAAACCGGGCTTCTCCGGGGGTTTGGGCTTGTTAGGAAATGCTCGATGAAATCTTTTGATTAGACGAGGCGCGTGGACATATTCTGCAGGTTCCCAGGATCTTTCTGGGGACCGTAACCTTTCCAGTCAATCAGGTAAAATAGTTTAGATTTGGAGATCTTGGAATCCAGGATGCTTTTGACTTCAAACTCGAGTTCTCCATCAACTAGAATAGGTTTTGGAGATGTAGTTAGTCGGGTTTGAGGTTGCACGGGTTTTAATAGAGAGACGTGGAAGACCGGATGTATCTTCATGTGAGGGGGCAAGTCCAACTTGACCGCTACTGGATTTACTATGGTAGTGATGGAATAGGGACCAAGGTATCTTGGGTTGAATGTGCGTGGTCCTTTTAGAGGTAGATATTTGGTGGATAACCAGACTTGATCTCCTACTTGATATTGGGGGGCTTCCTTCTGATGTTGGTCTGCTCCTTTCTTGTATTGTTCTTTAGCCCTTTGAAGGTGAGAAACGGCTTCCTTAAAGGCTTGGGTGATTGTAGAATGCAGGTGGTCTACTGCTGGTGTTCCAAGATCTTGGAGTGGATCCAACTCCGAGGTTCGAGGGTGACTACCGTATAAAAGAAAAAACGGGGTCTTCCCAGAGTTATTGTAGGCATATTCGGCTATCCAAAGGATATCTTTCCAAGTTTTTTCAGTTTGTTGTAGCATGCAACGCAAATACTGTTCCAGAGTTTGATTGGTCCTCTCGGTTTGTCCGTCGGTTTGAGGGTGGTGGCTGGTCGAAAGTCTCACATCAATTTGAGCCGACCGACAGCAACTTCGCCAAAAATGAGAAATAAATTGACTACCTCGATCCGAAATTAGAACTGAAGGAAAACCGTGCAGTCGGACGATGTTTTCGAGAAATTCTCGGGCCAGAGTTGCTGCTGTTGGTAAGCCTTTGAGTGGAATGAAATGCGCCATCTTGGAGAATAGGTCCACGATTACTAGGATCGTATTGTATCCGGAGCATGGAGGTAGATCGGTGATGAAGTCCATAGAAAGCGTATGCCAAGGGCGAGGCGGGATGTCAATAGGGCGTAAGAGGCCGGCTGGTTTTTCCTTTTGACTCTTGTTTTGGGCGCATACTCCACAGGACATTATAAAGTCTCCGATATCTTTTTTCCAAGACGGCCACCAGAAGTAGCGCTTGATCTTTTCCGAGGTCTTGGTCATACCGGGATGTCCTTCCATTAAAGAATCGTGATAACAAGAGATTACCTTTTTCTGTAAATCTGTGCTGGGCAGGTATAACCGTTCTTGGAAATATAATAGGTTGTCCTTCACCGTAAAGTCCTTTCCCTGCAGATGCCAATTCTGTATGTCTGCTGGAGTTACCAGTAGCCTGGCTTTATCCTTAACTTCCTCTATGGATTGTGTGGCGATTACACCTAGAATTCTTTGTTCGGGAATGATAGGTACAGGATTAGGATTGATCAAATGCTCTTCCACTCCCATCCGAGAAAGGGCATCAGCTTTACCATTTTTTGTACCAGGTCGATAGGTAATTATGAAGTCAAACTCGGCAAAGAATAGTGCCCAACGGAGTTGCCTAGAGGATTGAGCTTTTGCGGTTTTCAAATATTGCAGGTTTCGGTGATCTGTAATCACAGTAACGGTGTGTCGGGCCCCCAGAAGATAATGCCGCCAAGCCTTAAAGGCGGACTTGATAGCTAGAAGTTCCTTATCAGTAATAGTGTAATTGATTTCAGGAGGCGAGAATTTGCGGGACCAAAATGCCACGGGATGCAACTGATTGGTTACTGGGTCCTTTTGTGATAGAACTGCCCCCATGGCAAGGCTCGAAGCATCAGTTTCAACGATGTAGGGGAGTTCTGGGCGAGGATGTTTTAAGATCGGTGCAGAGATAAATCTAGTCTTCAAATTCTGGAAAGCTTGTTCCGCCTCGGTAGACCATTCAAAACGTTTGTTTTTCTTTAACAAGGCGATGATGTGCTGTACTATTCGAGAGAATTCGGGGATAAACCTGCGGTAAAAGTTAGCGAAGCCTAACATGCTTTGAACACCTTTTACGGAGGATGGCGATGGCCATTTGAGAATTGCATCGACCTTCTTTGAATCCATACGCACTCCGCTAGGTGATAATATGAATCCCAAGAATTCAACTTCAGTCACGTTGAAAACACATTTTTCCAATTTAGCGAAAAGTTTGTGTTGACGCAATCTCTCGAGGACCATTTTCACGTGTTTCCGATGTTCAGTTTCCGATGAAGAATAAACGAGGATGTCGTCAATGTAAACAACAACACACACATCTATGAGCTCTCTGAGGACATCGTTCATAAAATATTGAAAGGCGGCCGGGGCATTGCAAAGTCCGAAGGGCATGACCTGATATTCAAATAGCCCATACTTGGTGCGGAAGGCCGTCTTCCATTCATCGCCCTCTTTTACTCGTACCAAGTGGTAGGCTCCTCTAAGATCCAGCTTTGTATATATGCATGCTTTTCTGACTTGGTCCAGGAGTTCAGGGATCAAAGGTAACGGATATCTATTCTTAACGGTGATCTGGTTCAGGGCGCGATAATCTATACAAGTTCTAAGGTCCCCTTCTTTTTTTGGAACGAAGAACAAAGCTGAGGAAGCAGGGGACTTGGAAGGACGAATAAACCCATTCGCTAGGTATTGATCCAGGTATTGTCGGAGGTGAAGATTCTCAGGCTCGGTGAGGGCATAAATTCTACTACAAGGAGGAGTAGATCCAGGTATCAGGTCTATCTGGCAGTCATAAGACCTATGAGGAGGTAGAGAGTTAGCCTGATCCTTCCGGAAAACATCTTGGAATTCTAGGTATTCAGGAGGTAACTGAGGAGCCTCCGAGGAAATTGCTGCCAGTGCAACACCAGGTCGAGGGTGACAAGTAGAGACACATTCTGGAAACTGAACCGTTCTTGCTCGCCAATCGATCTGAGGATTGTGCTTCTCTAACCAAGGAATTCCTAGAATAATCTGGAACTGAGGGGCCTTGATCACATCGAACACGATCTTCTCATGGTGTCCATCTTGACTTACTAGCGTCACTTCTTGGGTGGTATGCGTTACTGGTCCGGAGGCTATCTCCGTACCATCCACCGTAGTAATGACGTCCTTTACAGCCTTTGGAGAAAGAGTCAGATTCATCCTCAAAACCATTTCATGATCCACATAATTGCCGATGGCACCGCTGTCGACGTAAGCTTCAATCGCATGTAATCGATCCGGATGTTCAGGGCTAATGAGGACCATAGGTATCACGAAATGCGAGGTCACGGAACTGGTTTTAACGCTTGGCAAGAGGACCTCTATTCTTGTCGGGCGAGGTGGTTTCCCTGCTCAGAGTTTGTGACCCTGGTAACTGCAGCTCCTACTGCCTTCTTGGCTGGTTTCACCGGACAGTCTCGAGGAAAGTGCCCCGAGTTTCCGCAATAGAGGCATAATTGCAGCTGTTTTCTCCTTTCCCGCTCCTTTTGTGTTAGTGGTCCTTTCAGGCCCCCTATTTGCATGGGTTCCCCGGAGTCTACTCCTTTGGTAGGAGTAGGTGGTTTGGAAAATACTCGAGCATCAAACTTGGAACGATCGGCCTTCCTGTTCTGCAGTCAATTTGAACGACTAAGTCAATATAGTCCGAACAGTCTTGCGGGGGATTCACTACTTGGGCTAACACATCTTTGAGCTCTCCACGTAGACCTCTATAAAACAGCGTAATCCTTTTGTCCTCAGGCCATCGAGTTTCCACTATCAGTCTGTTGAAAGACGCAATATAAGCCAAAAGGTCTTGATTACCCTGTCCCAATGAAAGGAGCTCATTGTCCAAGGCCTGCCCCTGTGAATGTCTTGCAAACAGTTTTTCCATACTGAGCTGAAAAGCTTGAAAATCTTGGAGAACCGGATCATCTTGATTAACTAGAGGGATCGACCAGTCTGCCGCATTGCCACTAAGGTACGAAAGCACGAAAGCTACCTTAGCTTGATCAGTTGGAAAGGCTGCTGGCCGGCATAAGAAGTGCAACCGGCACTGATTAATAAATACTGCAAACCTCTTTGGGTCACCAGAAAATCGTTCGGGCGGAGCCAGAGGTACATTCCCAGGTAGGTTGATCTGCACTGGGTTCGTAGAGGATGTTGAAGGAAGATTTGCCCCTGATGCGGGTAACGGAGTTTGTCCGGCTTGTGACTGTAGCAATTGTCTAGCGAGATCGTCTGTTCGCTCCTTGGAAATAATCAGTTCCCTTCTTAGAGCATTCGTTTCCCGACGGGCTGCATGCACTTCTGCTCTTAGTTCCCCAAGTAACTGGGCTAGCTGGTCGGTATCCGAGGTTTCCATAGCGCCTGGGTGGGAGTTTTGCGATAGGCTTTGCGTTCTGTAACGCTCACCTGATTCCCGCAGAGGCGCCGGTCTTGACTGGGTGAATGCCGTATCTTCAAAGGTGATGTGTAACACACGGTTGGCTCTTTGGGCTGGACCTCTGTGCACTGTATGTCTGACTCGAAGAGTAAGATGTCTGCAGATAGAAAATATGGGATTAATGAACTGGGGTTATTGGGTGCCTCTCTCCTCTTCCCTTTCTCTTCTCCTGTAGAACCCCAAAGGTTAACACCCTCACCTTAGGTAAGTGAACGCCGAGCTCTCCATCTGCCTCGGGGCAGGGTGCCGTAACCAGTTTCTTCACTGGATAAGGGTGCAGGCCTCTTGACCTCAGAGGACTGCTGTCCGTCGTTAACTGCACGAACGGTAAGTTCTGGGCACTTCAAATGTCTTAAAAGTCTTTTGTAATGATATCTCTTGTTTTGCAGGGTTACGGCGATGGCGGATGGCGGGCTGATGAGAGTTGAGGATCGAACCCGCGTGAGGAATAGAAGCGCCTGGAAGCACGTAAGTAAGCGCTTGTAGCCTGCTTCACGATGCGCACTAACTGTCCCTTTTATCTTGCAGGTACAAGTTTGGAGCTTTAGAGAAGCTGAAGGGTGCTGGAATACCCACTGGATTCGGCGTGGGAAGGAGTAATGGCACGTGAGTAATAAAGTTGCCCAATGTCTTTAAACGCACCTTCTTTTGTCTTTCAGATGCGGGATGCAGCGCCGAAGGCCTCCGGAGCGTGCGAAGAGCTGGTAAGCTTTTGTCTTTCAGATGCCGGAATGCAGTGCGAAGACCTCCGGAGCATGCGAAGAGTAGGTAAGCCTTTGTCTTTCAGATGCCGGAATGCAGCGCGAGGCGTTGGTGACAGCCGATGGACCAGGTAAGAGATGCGCTGCCACTGAAGACCGTAGTGCTAACCTGTTCTTTCTTTGTCTTTACAGGTGCTGCTGAAGACTGGATTCCAGGATGGTAAGCCTTTGTTCCCTTAGGCCCAGGATCAGAAGTAGAAGACACGATGAGCGTTCTGCTGCAGAGAATGCAGAATAACGCAAAGCAAGATTCATCCATCGGGTGTGGTTTAAATAGCCTCCTGTAGTGCTTAGGTGTCTCCTTCCACAGCCACGCCTAGGTAAGAAAAGAGTTCCTGCTTTCCAGAAGAGTTCCAGTGTTCTGAACCTAGGGAGTGGCTCCTGCCCCACCCAACAGGAAAAGTAGTCCCAAACAGAAGAGGATCAGGGGTACAACTGGCAGGTAAGTAAGCAGCATGGTCTGCTGCAGGTAAGTCCACCCAAGCATTATGAGCCCGGCGCTTCCAGCGCTGGGACTGGGCATCTTTATGAGCCTGGTGCCACTGGCGCCAGGACAGGGTCCAAAAGGTCCCAATTGGGACTGGCTGGCACTCGGAACCGGGGTTATGGGTCTGCTTCCAAGGGAGTCGGGCAAGTCCTGATCTTTTGGAAGCAGAGATCATGACACATTAGGAGTACCAAACTCCAGACCAAAAGGAACCTCCTCATCCTGAGATCTTTCCTGTTCTTCAAAAATGTAAGATAAAGGTTTAAAGAATTCCTTTCTGGGAAAAACAGTGAAAGATCTTTCAGGAGGAACTGGTTTTGTGGAGGCTTTAGTTTTAGCAGCTTTTTCTTTTGCTGCAACATGCTCAGAGGACTGATCTGTAACCTTAGGAATCTTCAGCGCTGATAGCTTCAGTGTCGAAGTCGACAATGGCGTCGATAGCGTTGATGACAATGTCACCGAAGGTGGAAAAGGCATAGAGGTTTTGATGACGACCTTCGAGGATTTCGCCTTAAGAGTGTGTAAAGCCTTGGATAGTGTCAAAGACCTTGAGCGCGCGTCTCAGCTCAGATGACTCTTCTTAATCGGAGACCTTGAGGTCTCGCGATCGGTTATTCTTCAAACACCCGGGCTCGAGGGCGTGTGAGTGTCGGTACAGGAACGTTCTTGGCCGGCTTCCAAGGAAGGCGCGGACCGAGGCTTGGCCTTCTCAAACACTTCCACCATTTTTAAACAAAATGCTTCCCACTCTTTGGAAGAAGAATGTTTAGTGGGGCATCTAAACTTACTTCGGGATTCGTCTGACGATGAACATGGTCGAAGATGACGAATGGAAGGATCCACTTTAGGATCTCGACCTTTCTTCCTTCCTTTCACGTCGAGGGCAATGAACTCTCGCCTCGCCGGTGGAGGCTCGGTCAGATTTAGATTTATGACCTACCTGCAATTTCCCCTTCCTCTCTCGCAGGGCTTTACCTGCCATCGCCTGACATTTCGAGCAGGCCTCTGTGTCGTGATCTTCTCCCAGGCACCACAGGCATGATTGATGTAGGTTTATGATCGACATCTTATAACTGCATTCTTTGCACTTTTTGAAACCTGAACGAGGGTTAGTTGGGGTTCGATGAAGAGGACATCTTCAATGAAGAATGGAACTGTGTAGCAGAAAATACAACAAGGTGCGCAGAGTCTCCGAAGCAACACGTTCTGCAGAAAAAAAACGGAACTGAATCCAATGGGTGCCACGTGTGCTACTTGTACACCCAATGACGTCACCCTCGACGGAGGCCTTCGAGGGACATCGACTCGACCGACGCACTGCGCCCTCTGGCGCGAATCTTTTTTCTGATAGAGCCGAAGCTGGACGAGAATATCAAAGATGAGGAATAAGTTGGAGGACACAATCCATTCTAAATGGAAAATTATGCATGCAAGTGAGGGAACAACAGGATTGGGTCTTGTGGAAGGACATTTATTAAAGTACCATTTCTCATACTTCTACAAAGCCAGATAACAGAAATAACACCCGCCCCCATCCTGAGCTAATGACTTCATTAACAGTCTGCGGTCTAGAAAGTGTGATAAGAACTCTTAAAACCCTTTAATCATACTGGTAGGAATAACAAAGCTGCAAGAACAACTCAACTGTTCAATTTGGCCCTCACCTCAGACAATACTCCAAAATACGAGCAGGAATAACCACCCCATGTATAAAGAAAGTGTGGCCAACTAGACTCAAATAATAGTCGCCTTTAAAGAGGCAAAGTGGCAGCGGGTGAAAAAAGTACAATGTGATCAGAAAAACGTACTTCCAGACTGATAGATTAATTGCAGTGTAAAAACAGTGTGGTGTAGGATCAGTACAGCATGCACATATCACTAGGACCGCAGGGGTGGGGTTGAGTAATGTATATTAGTACCCGGTGAGGGACAATCAGATTGTTACAATCAATCTGAGGCCCTCACCAGGGCTTTACCCGACCCGCAATCCCTCTCCCCGACGTTCCTTTCCTTTGTGTCCTCAGCAGGGGGTGTGGCAGCCCCTTCGCCAATGAGGAGGCTTGGAATGGGGTAATCCCCGCTTTGAGCAACCACATGGCTGGAGGCTGCCATCCTCCACTTCCAGGGAGTGAGGTAAGTGTTCCCCCACCCCTCAATCCTAACAATCCCCTCCCTGTCCTCCCAACTCCACGTACCTTTTTTTCGTCCATTTCGGGGTAGCAAACGCACTGGGAACACTTCTGTCTCCAGCGTGTCCGCTCCCGATCCGCGAATGGCCGCCATGGAAGGGGAGAAGGGACTAGTTGTAGTCCTTTCTCCCCTTCCATGGCGGCAATTCTATTTGTTTACCTTTTTCTTTTCATTTTGATTGGCCACCATGGAAAGGGAAGTTACAATTTACTTACCTGTAACTGTTGTTCTCCAGCATGGGTCTGGCATGGATTCACATGCTCATGAATATTCCCCGTCGTCAAGCTGGGAATCCTTGGTAAAGAAAAAAAGAAAAAATCAGTATCAGTTTCGTTTCTGATCTGTCTTTCATAGTAGTAACCAAGCACTGGTCTCTGGGTCATACTGCCCCCAGCCAATGACTCCCCTCTCCCTAAGCCCCGCCCCTGGCAGCCATCCTCAGATTTGGTAGCACGTAAAGTGGCAGTATGGGTTTGCATGTGAATCCATGCCAGACCCATGCTGGAGAACAACAGTTACAGGTAAGTAACTTGTTCCTTCTCCAGCATGGGGTCTGGCATGGATTCACATGCTTATGAATATAAGAATACATAGCAGTACACACATGCACAACCACTGGAGGTGGCAAGGCTCCGCATTAAGCATTACATAAAACTCAACATTAAGCATCTCTTACCTCCTCACCAGGCTCACCTTAAGCAAACAGGTTGCGCAGCACTGCCTGGCCGACTCTGGACTCCTCCCTGGAATCCCGGTCGACGCAGTAGAATCTCGTGAAGGTGTGCGTCGACCTCCATGTAGGAGCCCTACAGATGTCCAGCAGGGGCACAGCAGACAAGAACGCTGTGGTAGCAGTGATCGCTCTGGTCGAATGGGCTCTCGGACGGCCGGGCAACGGTCAGTTTGGCAACCGGTGACAGCGCATGATGCAGCCGGAGAGTCATCTGGAAATGGAAGCCTTCGAGAAAGCCTTCCCTTGGTTCACAGGTCCAAAGTTCACAAACAGCTGTGATGTCTTCCGAAAACTCTTTGTTCGGTCCACATAGAACTTCAGCGCTCTAGCTACACCCAGCGAGTGCAAAGTCCTCTCGGCCGGCGACAGGAAGAAAACAGGCAACACCAAGGGCTCGTTGAGGTGGACTTCTGACGGCACCTTGGGCATGAAGGAGGGGTGCGTCCTCAGCACCACCCTCGTATCGTGAAGTCAAGTATGGAGGCTTGCAGGATAGGGCCTGAATCTCTCCCACACGACTTGCGGAGGTGATGGCCACAAGGAACGCTGTCTTCCACGACAGGAACTTTAATGGCGCCGAATGCAAAGGCTCAAATGGCGGTCCCATGAGCCTGGTCAACACCACGTTGAGCTCCCACGCCGGGGCTGGAGCCTTCACCGGCAGGAACGATCGGAACAGTCCCTTCATAAATTCCTTCACCAGTCGATAAGACCACAAGGACGGTCGTCCTGTAGTTCTGGTGTATCGGGAGACCGCTGCCAGATGTATCTTGATGGAAGCGTGAGCTAGTCCAGCTTTGGCCATGCGACAATAGGTATGGTAGCACCTGCAGGGCTGTAATCCATAGAGGGTTAATCTTCTGTGCACGACACCAGACAGAGAACCTCTTTCACTTATGTCCGTAGCACTTGAGAGTTGAGGACGCCCTGGCCTTTGCAAGAACCTCTCTGCAGTCAGTCGGGATATCGTACCCTCCGAACTCTAGCGCTGCAGGAGCCAAGCCTGCAAGTTCAGCGACTCCGGGTCGTGATGCAGGATGGCGCCTCAGTCGACAGCTTGACTGGTGGGGACGGTGTTAAGTCCAGAAGGTCTGGGAACCAGATCTGTCTCGGCCACGCCGGTGCGACGAGGATCATCTTGCACCGGGACCTCTTGAGCTGGCTGATGAGTCGAAGCAGCAACGGCAACGGAGGGAACGCATACAGGAACAGGCCGTCCCAGGGGAACGAGAAAGCATCGCCCATGCTTCTCAGCTGGGGAAACCTGTTGGCGAACCTCTAGCACTTGAATTTCGTCGCCATTGTGAACAGGTCTATCTGGGGTTTGCCCCATCGTAGGAAGAGTCGATCCACTTGATCCTGGCGTAGTTCCCACTGGTGACACGAGCGCAGCTCCCTGCTGAGTGTGTCGGCGATGGTGTTTTTTATTCCTGTCAGATGGAAAGGAACCAGGAACATCCCCTGGGCGACGGCCCAGTGCCACATATCCTGGGCCTCCTTGGATAGGGCTGGGGATCTGGTGCCTCCCTGCTTCCGGATGTAGAACATCGTGGTGGTGTTGTCGGTGAAGATCCTGACGACCTTACCCTTGAAGGACGGGAGGAATGACTTGAGCACCCACAACACGGCTCGGAGCTCCAGAATGTTGATGTGGAGACCTCTCATCTGGGAGCCACAGACCTCTTGCAGGGAGACCTCCTGTGTCGCACCCCATCCCTCCAGGGAGGCGTCCGTCATCACCGTCTCCTGATGCGCCGGGGTCTGAAAGTCTGTGCCCGCCGTGAGGTGCGCACAGGTGCCCCACCACTGAATCGCCCGACGGAAAACCTCGTTGAGCGGGATCTTGTCTTCGAAGCTGCCCGCTGCTTGCATCCGGCGGGCGTCGAGGAACTCTTGTAGGGGACGCATCCGTAGCCTGCACAGGCGCATTAGGTAGATGCATGAGGACATCATTCCGAGGAGGGACTTAATGGATCTCACCCTGGCCACTTCTGTGGCTACCAGGCGCTGCACCTTGCCCAAGATGGCCTTGGTCCTTTCCTCCGAAGGGGACGCCAATCGCTCCACTGTATCGAGCTTCGCTCCCAGAAACAGTGCCACCTGCGACGGGACCAAATGGGATTCCGGGTAGTTGATGGAGAATCCCAGCTCTGTGAGCAGGTTGACGGTCCTCCCCGTGTACTCGACGGCGAGTTCTTTTGTCCTTGCACGGATGAGCCAGTCGTCCAGGTAGGGGTAGACGTAGATCCCCTGTAGGCGCAGCCGCGCCGCCACTGGTGCTAGGCACTTGGTGTACACACTCTGGGTGCCGACTTCAATTCGAATGGCAGAGCTCTGAATTAGTAGTGACGTCCTTGAACTACGAATCTGAGGAACTTTCGGTGCCCCTTTCGGATGGGGATGTGGAAGTAAGCATCATCCAAGTCCAACGACGATAGAAGTCGCCCTCCTCCAGCTGTCCCAGCACGTGCTGGAGGGTGACCATCCTGAACTTCTGTGCCTTGATATATGTGTTTAACCGACTTAGGTCCAGGATGGGGCGCCAACCGCCTGTCTTCTTTCTGACGAGGAAGTATCTTCAGTATACTCCGGAGCCCCGGAGCCTCTTGGGGACGAGCTCGATGGAACCTTTCTTGAGCATCGCTTTTACCTCCAACAGCAGTTGAAGGATGTGATATTCCTTCCTGGCCACGGGAGGAATGCAGGGACACTTCTTTTGGAATTTGAGTGTGTGCCCGTGGGCCAGGGCATCCAGCACCCAACGGTCGGTGGAGATGGACTCCCACACGCTGATGAACTTCGTCAGCCCGCCTCCCACCGGGGTGCTTCGGTGGGGGCCCGACGCTACGGCCAGTTCAGTCCTGCTTGGAAGAGGCCTTGCCGCCTTGGCCTCCTTGACGATGACGATGAGACCCTCCTTTCTTGCTACGACCTCTGTAGGCTTCCTGGGACGAAGAGCGGGCCGCCTGGCGGTAAGTAGAGGAGCCACCGCCGGATCCCTTGGAGACCCCCTGTCTGCCTCCAGCGCTCTGAGGGCCATCGTTGCTGAAGGACTCCCAGGGCTCGGGCCGTCTGTGTCAGCCTTGATGGCCTGCAGCAACTCGTCCACCGTTTTCCCAAAAAGGTTGTTGCCGTCGAACGGTATGTCCAGCACCCTGGTCTGAACGTCCTGACGGAAATCCGTCACCTTGAGCCAGCCTCGTCGTCGAAGGCAAACACCGTTGCCTAACTGGCAAAATCAGGTATCGGCAATGCCCGTTGCCACTGTTATGGCGTGGTCCGACGCCACCTGACCTTCCTGCAGAATCTCAAGGGCCTCCGCCCTCTTGTCGTCTGGTAAGAAGTCCAGCAGGGGAGCTATCTTGTACCATAGCTCCCTGTCGTAACAGGCCACAATAGCCAAGGCGTTGGCCACCTTAATCGTTGTCGCTGCCGACGAGATGACCCGTCTCCCATGGAGTCCAATTTCTTTCCCTCGCCGTCCGGTGGGTAAGTAGAGGTTGAAGCCGTCGCCCCCGCCGCTTTCTTCTTCGCTGCTGCTGAGACGACTGAATCCGGTGTCGGCTGGGCCCTGAGGCACAGGGGGGCGGCGTCCGGGACCTGGTACTTCTTCTCATACCGGTCCCTCTTGGCAGGCGTCGTGGACGGGTTCTTCAGGATCGCAAGTCCCTCGTCCCAGATATCGTCGAGTAATGGTACCGCAAGGACCGTCTTTCTCTTGGCCTCCCGCCGTTGATAAAGGAAACCTTCCTTCTTCTGTTCCTTGGGGCAGAGCTGGAAAAGCTCGGATGCCCTGGCGATCATGACGTGGAAAGAGCAAATTACGTCGGGTGGGGAGGCCCAAGGGGGTGGGGATGAAAGGTCCATCCCGTCGTCACCACCGTCGTCATCCGTCCCCGTCGCCGTATCCGTCGCCATGTCATCTCTGGGATCTGGCGAGGGTGATGAAGGCTCCACGGGCCGTGAGGGCATGAAGGGCGGGGGTGGATGAACTCTCCTCCGCTTGTTTGGAGGGCTTCCCGACAGGCCTGGTTCTGGATCGTCCGCCGGGGCTCGTGGTAATCTCATCCTTATCTCCGTGCATAAGGATTGGATTGCCATCAAAATGGCCGCCGAGTTGTCCTGAGGCTCGGGCAATGGCTGCGACGGGTGGACTGGTTGCTCCTCCACTGGGGCCTCGTCGGCGCCACCGTCGTTTTCTTCGAACACCTCTTCGGGATCTCCCCCGTGGGATCATACCTTTTTGAACCTCTTGTTGAGGCTCTTCACGGTTTGCACCAGCTCCTCCTCAGAGGTTGAATCCGTGTCCGAAATGGCCACAGCCCCCCCCTTCTTTTTCCACCGGGGGCTTCACGGGCGTCTTGTCGATAAGCTGGAAAGAGGATTCCATCCGCGGTGGCAGGGAAACTCTGGGCCCCGAGGTCACCTCCACTGGAGTAGCCTCCACAGGCTTCGCCAGGGTCGCTGCGACTCCCTCGATAGAGGCCTTCGCCGGGTGAATCAGGGCCCTCACCACCTTGGGGGCGCTTGAGGCCTTCACACCTTGGGGGTTGGGTCACTGCCTCGCTCCCCATCTGCTGATCCTTTCGAGATCGACCGGGTTCTCTCCAGGAGCTTACCCGGGTTCTCGGATTTCCTCTTCCCTGAACCAGAGCGCTGGCTCGTGGTTAATGGTGCTGGGGAAGGTGCGCTCTGCCTGGCAGCCGAAAAGCCTGACCTTTCGACGCTCCCGGTGCCCACGGACTTGCGGTGCTTAGCCTTCTGTTGGGCCCCCGTCGCCGGGGTGCCCTCACAGGACTTAGAAGACCGCTCAGACCTTTTCTTCTTCTCACCCGCTGAGCCCTTCTCCAGCCAGCTGGCGAGGCGGGAACGACGATCCTCCATGGTCCGTTCCGAAAGGTTCCTGCAGAACGCACAGTCCTTCTCCACGTGCGTCTTATCCTCATGAAGGCAGTAGAGGCATCTAGAATACTCGTACTCCTTGAAAACATTCTATAATCCGCATCCAGGGCAGTTCCTGAACAGCTTGGATCCGGGTGTCGAGCTTCCCTTTTCCTGGGCCATACCATTGGTAGGCCTCAGATCTTCTGGAATCCTCCAAGAAGCGTAACTCGACGGAAACTTCACCCTTGAGGGGTGAAGAAAATTCCAAAACGGGTCCTCGTTGATCGGAAGTAGAAACGGTGGAGCTTGAGGCTTGATTTAACCGAAAAATGAGAAAATCTCTATGAAAAAGCGTGAAAAACGCAGTAAAAGCTCGAGAGCTATAGCAAGATGTTAAGACGGATTTCTGAACTCTGTCCTGGAGGGGCAGAGGTTCAGAAGGCCAGCCTAGTTTCTTGGAACAGGGTAACCTCTGGACAAGCCAGACCAATCAGGGTAGCGATGGCGGAGGTCAAGACTAAGTCTCAAGAGGGGTGAGGGTGACTGAAGGCCCGCAATGAGCACACACAACAAGGACACTTACAAATTACTCCAAGCAGGTGTTATATTAAAAATATAGACACATTTCAGGCCTGTGGCCGGAATGTAAATGAAATGTAAGATGAACATGTAATCGCTAACATAACGTTGTGTTGCTGAATTCTGGACCTTATGTACTTTTGTGATGTTTTTTGTTGCTGGACCCCTTCAGGGTCATTGTTTTTATTTTTTTGTGTATTATGCAATAAAACCAATAAAAGTGTTTAATCAAAAAAAAAATAGACACATTTATTACAAGGCCTCTGTAACATTGACCATAGTAAAGAATCACGGTAAAACTCAAGTAAACCAACACATCACACTCAATACAATATATATACAAGACCAAAGGGTCTAAAGCATTAGAAGCACAAAATATGTAGAACACCTAGATGGGGAGGAAAACAGGCAGTGCAAATAATCATTAGACCCAGTTCGCCATCCGAGGCCACCTAACTAGAAGGAAGTCCGAGCCCTACGAAGAGTGGAGCCTTGTGCTCCAAAGTACCTGCACACGCTGGTGCCAACGGGCCAAGGGGAGTCTCTTAAGGGAAATCAGGCAGTTCAGAGAGGTTAACAAACTAGGGTGAACAGATCCCCACTACTCAAGCGCAGCCTCCACTTGCGAGCAGAAGCAGGGCACGAGTGTGAGAAAGGCGTGCTGTTTGACACAGCGAGGAAAAGCTACAGGCTACTGCAGGAGGGCGACCGGTTCCTAGCGTTGCTACTGACCGGTCCCCGATGCAGACAGACCCATGCTTCTCCGCGTCAGTTTCAGTGCTGGCAGGTTCAGATACGAGCAGGGGACGTCTCGGCGTCGTGTAGATTCCGCGGCAGCAGAAGTTAGAGTTGAGGATGTCCCAAACGCAGTGAACCCGCACAGATTGTTACCACAGCAGGATAACGCGGTGGCAGTGTGTATTTCAGCCCAATGTACACTCCTCACTTCAGACCTGGGAATGCCAAGTGTACGAATCGTGTGAGAGTGGCGGGGACTCGGAATACAACACAACGGCGGTGACAGAGCAAGACTCCTGTGTAGGCTGGTCAGTCCACTGGATGGCCCAGGGACGCTTCCGAAGGCTTACGTGCAGGAGATGATGAAGATGCCGAGAATAGTTGTTCCCACTATTCCAAGGGGTCGAAGTGCCAGTACAGGCCTTCTCGTTCGATCAGAGGCAGAATGGTCTTACAGGGCGACAGCAGTGCAGAGGAGCAGTCCTTCAGCGGGTCACCAGCGATTCCTCGGATCAGCCTCTTAGTTGCAGGATATTTGGCTCCTTATCCTTTGTTCGTCAGAACTCAGGAGATGGAGCTGGTAGTGGGGTTTTCAGCCTCCTTTTATCCAGAGTTCCCTTCGCACCAAAACGAAGAAGACCCTATAGGAGATCTGCTCTTAAAACACACACACCAGACGTGGACCTATCACGGACCACTGTGGTCCGAGGCATTCAAGACACACTAGACTCTCTGGCACCCAGGATGTGTATTGGGAACAGACATCACAGCCCACAACCTGGAGGATCACACCAGGCCTGTAGAAGCCTGCGAAAGCATCTGCGTTTCGCGGGAAAGTACATGCCCAAATAAGGAAGGCCCCAGGTCGGCTCGACCTGGGGAAGGTGAAGGGGGCAAGACGGTCAGCGGGCAGGACAAAGAACCTCGTGGTCTGGCCATTTGAGAAGCTAGGCCACCGTTTTGGGCTAAGTGCGAGAAACGCGCTTAAACAGCCAAAAGGAGCTCAAAACACAAAGAAACGATCGCTGCCACCAGTCCCGTCCGTGATTCACTTGCACCGTTCGTTAACAATCCAATGAGAGTTTCTAGGGCCTGTAGAGTGACTAGAGACCCAAGAGAGCAGTAACTTAGCTTACAGTGCCCTCTCGTTTCATGTTGCGCGAAAGCTGCAACATGAGAAAAGAACTACGGAAAATGACGTTTCCCGGCAGAAGTGAGCGAAAAGCCCAGAGGAGTGCGGCAGAAGGCTGCGCTTCTCTGGCAAAGTCTAGATCAGGGTGTAAAATGACAGAAAAAAGTTTAGGGGTTGCCACATGGAAGGAAAATTACCTACAATTAAGAAATCTTTCCTAACACACGAAGACTCCCAACACTTGAACGTGCGTTAAAAATCTGAGGATGGCTGCAAGGGGCGGGGCTTAGGGAGAGGGCAGTCATTGGCTGGGGCCAGTATGACCCAGAGACCAGTGATAGACAGATCAGAAACGAAACTGATACTGATTTTTCCTTTACAGAGGATTCCCAGCCTGACGACGGGGAATATTCATGAGCACGTGAATCCATGCCAGACCCCATGCTGGAGAAAACCGACTCCCTTTTCCCTTCCCCGGCAGCCATTTTTGTTGACTTTTTTTTTCTGTTCCGAAACTATTTCGGAATAGAAAAACAATGCTATTAGTACCCCGGTGTTGCGGGCTGGGGTACTAATAGCAATAAGCCCCTCGATGCGGGGGCATTACCGAATCTGGTAAAGCCCCGGGGTCATAGTTACAGCCCCGAATGCCACAGGCTTTACCTGACTCTGTAATACCCCCGCATCTCGGGGCTTATTGCTTAATTGGTTCCAAGGGAATCAAAAGTAGACACGTTAAGGGTCACAATGACAGTCCGACCTACAACCTGCTTATCTGGCAATATAAAATCCTAGCTATATAGTACCCTTCTTACTTCTGGACTGGAAATTTCAAAATCGAGGGTACATTGCACAATGTTTGAAAGTAATCATCTCCCCTTGCTTGAGTGCTTGTCAGGCCTACATACGCTCACCCTTTGGCCGGATGCCACCGCCTTGGTCCACTGTAGATACCTTACAAAGTTATCCAGCCAGCAAGTATATCAACCACATCACTTAAGGTTCCTGACAGGGTGAGCTATTAACCTCCAGCTGCTAGTCCCCGAATGGATCTAAAGAGCGGGAGCAAGGTGTATCCATTACATCTACTACCAGATCTTGGTTAAAGTATTAGCAGCCTGCATTGCAGTTGGCAAACAGTTTGGTTTTGGATTTTGCCAACAGCTCTCCCAGTTAGTGTTTTCTCCTCGTTGTTCATGCACCTTCTTTCCCTACTCTGTGACCACTACTGAAGACCATGAAAACCCATATTTTTGATTATGACAGATCTTAAATCTTCCCATGCCACGTGCAAAAAGTCATTCCGGGGAGTCTAGTCCTAAATTTAAAAAAGAGACCAAATTACTACAATTCACAGAATTCCAAGATGAAAAAAAACAGGACTGCATGACTCATGCATGGCATGAGAAAACTTAAAGGCTGTGCTATGGTGGTCAAGCAATAAAGCTTTGATTTGTCATTCTATAACCTCATTATTCCCTCACAGTGTCATTGGTCATTATTCACCCATGTGTTTTTTTTTTTGGAAAATCAGATTTTATTGGCATTTAGGTTATAACATCACACCATATTAGTCAACTCTCTTCTCTGAAATACAATTATAACAACGTCCCCCCTCCTTCCCCCTTCCCTCAGCCACGGATCAAGCATGTATGTCTGCCGCATCGATAGAGCTCACAAATACAGTCAGGACTATGTACATTTCAACACTGGAGCCTTGGGCTTTACTCTGCCCACTTCACGGCACATATCTCATGTAACACACCGTCCGTTCAATATGCAATTCCTGGTGGTCCATCATGCCCAAATCTCCCCATCAAGCATAGTTTTACTGTCTTCAATGTCCGATTTGGACTCATTCATGAGATGCATTAAGAACTCGATATCATAGATAGCTCAGACTTTGGTAACCCATTCCTTTTCCCCTGGCATGTGTGGGCTTTTCCACTTCTGGGCCAGCCAACACCTGGCCACCACCAACGTGACCTGCAACATGTGACCTTGTGTCTCTTTGTGGTCTTCACCCACATCAATCTCAAAAAGGAGGAGCCATGGGCAGAGGGTCCTCCCCACTCTGTCCACCCCCTTGATCCAAGACAGCACTTCTCCCCAGTATGTCTGTACTGTTGGGCATTTCCACTACATGGGTATATAGTCTCCTTTGTCTACCAGACATTTCCAACAATGTGGATCGTATGTCACTTTCATCCGGGCTATCCTCTGAGAGGGGTAGTGCCACCTGTGTAACACCATCAGAGCCTGATGTCAGAAATGGAGCGAGGCCGTTGAGAGGTTGGCTCGTCTACACATTTTGGACCATCGCCTATCATTGATTTCTCCCCCTAAGTCTTTCTCCCACTGTGTCCGTGCTGGTGGGGGATCCCTTGGGGCCGGAAGCAGGAGGAGTTTGTAACAGTGAGATATCACTCCCCTGGATCCCCTCCCTGAAATAAGGAGTTTTTCAAAGTCTCTTAGGTCCCTTCTCAAAGTGTCCCGCACCAGGATGGTTCAGTAAGCACCACCTTAATCTGAAAATAACGAAACAGAGAAAGGTTGCTTAGTCCCAGGGCCTCCTCCATTTCCCGCAGAGGCATAAAGGAACCCCACCCACAATTGGCCTGCCCTACTAAAACCAGCCTCATACCATTGCTGAAACGCACTCGGGTCAGCAATCTTATCCCTGATCGGGGGGGCCCAAATGCAGCTCAGTGGGGAGGGCCATGTTGTAAGTCACCTATAGTATCCCCCTTCCCTCCACACTGACCATAAGACCCCTAGCACAGGGTGATGAAAGACCCTTCTCGGAATGCACGCCTTGGGGACCCATAACCATTCACTCAGTGTAACCGGGGCAAGAACCCTGTTGTCCATCGCCACCCATTGTTTCTACATCCCCGGGGTGAAGTGGTCCACCAATATCCTCAGTTGGGAAGCCTTATAATACATCTCTAGATCCGGGAACCCCACTCCTCCATCTTCCTTGGGCCTAGTCAGTACCTCATTAGAGATTCTGTGTTTGTTACTCACCCAAAGGAATCGTAGGAGGGTTTGTTTTACCTCTGCTAAGAATGTCTTGGGCACCTGCACCAGAAGCATCTGAAACAAGAATAGAAACTTGCAGAGAATCACCATCTTCACTGATCTGAGGCGTGCCATCCATGAGAGTCTCGATCCCACCCACCTTTCAATACCCCTCTTGACTGCTGACCAAAGAGGGAGAAAATTGTTAGAAAATAGGTCGTCAGGGTTGTGCGTCACCTGAGTACCCAAGTAACAAAATCCATCCCTCTGAATTTGGAAGGGGAGCCCTCCCACATATTCCACCTCTGTGTCCGGCAGGTTACCCGCTAAGAATGCCACTGACTTCCCAAAGTTAACCTTGAACCCAGAAAGGTTTCCATACTGTGCCAGATTTTGCAGCACCCGAGGCACCGTCTGGGACGGTCTAGTGATGTAAAGCAGTGTGTCATCGGCAAACAGGACAATCTTACAGTGTGCATCCCCTAATCTTACTCCATTAATCGCCCCATCATTACGAACGGAAATCGCCCAGGTTTACACAACTAATGCATATATAAGGGGGATAGAGGACAGCCCTGCCTTGTGCCCCTACCCAAAAGGAACGACCCTGATTCAATCCCGTTTGCCACCACCATGGCTGAGGGTGTAGAGTACAAAGCTGACATCCAGAATAGCCACCTTGGCCCCATCCCCAGAGTCGAGAAGATCTCCCCCATAAAGGCCCAGGTGACCCTGTCGAAGGCCTTTTCGGCATCCAGAGCTAATAGGATGGTCCCCTCTTCCCGGACCACCCTTGAGTTCAGCACATGAAAGGTCTTTCACATGTTATCAGAATCTTGTCTATCCAGCACAAATCCCACCTGATCCGGGTGAATCAAACGGGGAAGGCATCTCTCCAAATGGGTCGCCAGGATCCTGGCGAAGATCTTAGCATCTAGGTTTAGGAGGGATATGGGCCTGTATGAGCCACAATCCATCAGGTCCTTCCCCTGCTTGGGTATCACAGCAATTAAAGCCTGTAAGAACGTGGGCGGGATGGTGTCCTGATCGCTAATTTGATTGAACAGCTTGGCCAATGGCTTCACCAAGACAGATTGATACTGTTTATAGAAGTCAGCTGTATACCCATCACCTCCTGGAGCTTTCCCCGTCTTCAACCTCTGAATGGCTCCCTTTGCCTCTTCCTCTGATATTTCCCCCTCCAGGCCCACACGCTCTGAATCCGTCAATCAGGGCAGAGGATGTTTAGCCAAGCACGCCCAAATATCTTCCATCGACTCATCCCCCTGTTTGGTGTATAGCTCTCCATATAAATCTGCAAACATTCCACTATTTACTCCCCTCCCCTACACATGTTGCCCCCTGTCCCTGACGAGTCCCACCTTCATTTAATTTCTACAGCCCCTCGTTCTATGTGCTAGACGGGTCCCCACCCTGTCCCCCCGTTCATAGTACCTTTGTCGTGTGTACCTTATTTTCTTGACCATTTCCCCTAGAAGGACCGTGTGTAGTGCCTGTCTCTTCTCCATAATTTCTCCTAGGAGGGTTTCTCGATCTTCCACCTCGTAGATGAGCCGGGCCCGCAGAGCCCTTAGTTCATCGCAGAGCTGCTTTCAGTAAGTTCCCTTTCCTGCTTAGATCGGGACCCCTCAGCAATAAGGAGGCCCCGAAAGGTGGCCTTTGCCACCTCCCACACCATCACCCTTCGTGTCCCTGTTGTTGTTTATCTTGAAGTAGGCTTCCATTTCCTCCCTTAGGAAGTCTCTAAAGACCGGGTCCCTTAAGAGCGTGTCATTGCAACGCCATCGAAAGGCCCTCAGGGTCGCGGGCAGCGACCAACTTACTACCAGAAGCTTGTGATCAGACCAGGTAATTGCCTCCACCCTCGGTACACCAATCATCCCTCCTCCCTCCCTCAGAGATCAACAAGAGGTCTATTCTCGTATACGTGTGGTGTGGGGGAGAGAAGAAGGTATATCCCCCTCGGGCCTGGCCACAACCTGCACCATACATCTATCCAGTAGTGTTCCCACAGAAGAGCCCGCAGGGCGATGTTCTCCCTGGCCCCACTAGTCCCCACACCCTTTGCTGACCACCAGTCAAATTGGGGGTCCATTATGAGATTGAAATCTCCACCCAGTATCATGGATTACTCTCCCACTCATCCAGTACTCTGAATATCTGGCTCAGAAATTGGATCTGTCCTACGTTGAGTGCATATAGGGTGGCCAATGTGACCTGTTCACCCTCGCAGGTTCCCTTAACTCCAAGAAACCGCCCCCAAAACCCCTCTTGATTTCCACGTCAATAAGGTGAAGTGATTTACTCAAAAGTATGCCTACACCCTCCTTAGTGTTCTTATGAGAAGCCCAAAAATTCCTCCCGATTTCCTTCCCCTTTATCGACGATTCACTCCCTTGTTTGTAGTGGGTTTCCTGTAAGAAGAGGACCATTAATTGTTGCTTGCGGAACATGTTACTAGTTAGAGATCTCTTGTTCTGAGAGTTCAGGCCCTTGACATTCAGTATGCCCACCCTGCCTTCAACCATTGTTGTCCGTAATCCTGTTTTCTAGAACCTCCTCTCCACGTTCCCCATCCGCAGCTCATTGTGAAGCATAAAGCCATGTCTTGATCCAGCTGATCCCCATCCAATGTCTCCCTCATTCCCCCCCCTTCCATCCCCGCCCCCACCCCACTCCCTCTTCCCTCCCATACCCCTATCCAAGGCATTCGTCTCCCTCTCCCAAAACTTGTTGGGTTCAGTTAACAAACCACCAGGAGCTCGTCCCCCGCCCCGAGTCATTCGGTTAGCAGGTTTCTCACCCCAAGCTTCATTTCTGTACAATCACAATTCGTATATCTAATGAACCTAAATCGGTGTCCCTCAATTCCCCTTCCCCCCTCCCCCCAACTCAATACAATCCCAACCAGGCCGTAAGCCCATCAACACCCGGGCAATCAATAGAAACCAGGAAATGATGCCCCAATTACAGGAGTGACCTCAATCTCGTCACAACTTGGGGAGCAGGCTCGTCCCAACAGGGTTCTCAGGTCAATCAGCCCCCTTCAGTTTCAATGCCCTCACGGGAGCCACAAAAATCAACAACATATGAAACACTTGGAGATCAGACTCAGAGTCACTTTAAGTGTCCTTCAGAGGCAGCGGAGGGGTGTCTGGTTTTTTGGAACTTCCGAGTCCCTTTCACCTTAGTCTTCCCTTTAAACATATCCAGACCCCTGGGACCCCGAACGGGATCCTGGTCCCCTCCACTCCGACCCCCCGAGGGACCGACCAGACCACTCACAAGGTCCTCTGTGACCCTCTGAATGTCTTCCTCAGACACAAGATGATGCTTCTCCCCCTTCCGCTCAAAGGCCAGATAGAAGGGATAGCCCCATCGGTATCTGACCCCTTTCTCCTGCTGCCATCTGGTGAGAGTTCCACACTTTTTCCTCATCAACAGTGTGAGGGCCGAAAAGGTCCTGAAAAATTGCCACCGTGGATTCTCCGTACTGTATGCTCCGCAGATTCTTGGCCTTATCCAAGATCCTAGCTTTGTCTCTATAATAGTGCAGTCGAGCCAGCACCAAGCGAGGCCCCCCCCCCAGCATGGTGAACTCTGTCCAGTATGATCTCCTCACCAGCGTCTTCCCCCAAAACTATCCGTATTATGTCCTTCACCTTGCCCTCCAGGCCAAGCGGGCTTTCGCCCTCAGATTCCGCCAGGCCGATGATGCGCTAGTTGTTCCTTCTCTCCCAGTTTTCCATGTCATCAACCTTAAAACGTAGTTCCTCCTTAATCTTACCTCCATCTGAGTTTCCCAGGAGCGCCGTGGAGAGCTGGTTGTTTTCGAAACCCTCCATGCGATCTTCCAATGTGGATACTTTTGTTGTGAGATCTGCCAGTTTGGCCCCCATATCCGTCCTTATCCCCCGAATCTCTTCCAGGATCGTCTGGATGTTGTTTTGCATGGCACCCAGATCGGGGGTAGGGGTGGGGGGACTCCCGGATGCCATCTCGTCACTGCAGGTTTGAAACTGGTATTTAAATAGGGCTTCCTTCCAGCTCATGGGATTTATGCTGTGACGTTACCAGGGCAGTCAAATGTGACCACGATCCCGGATTCTCTGCACGTTAATGGGAGTGGGTCCTTTGGGGTCGCAGCTGTCGCCCCTGCGTTGTTTTAGCGACCCTGGTCACTAGGGTGTCACAGTCTCAGGTGCCGCCACGGGTGGACGGTTGGGTCTGGTGGGTATCTCGGCCTCTGTCCAGGTCACCCAGCCCCTAACCACTATGTAGCGCCCCAAGTCGCTTGTCGGATTCGAAGTGGTGTTTCCCTTTTAGTCAGATAAGGGGGCGGGGTGATGCAAGGCTATGTGGGCTCCTATGCAAAGGTGTCCGGGCCCAACTTCAGGCTGGGGTCAGCGGCACACACCTAGAGTCTTGATGCAGAACCCCCTCAGCCATAGCGGCGCCTTGTCAAGAAATTGCCCACGGGGGCAGCCTTGCCAACTGGCAACCTACTGTGCCCGCGTTGCCCAGCTCTTTCCTGGTTGATTAGTAGGAGATGATCTCAGATGCCGCGGTGGTGAGGCCAACACTGGGTAGGTGCCTCATGATTTTGGTTAGGAGGCAAGGGCCTCAATCACAATGCAGCGACAGGATGATGATTCCCAGGACACTGCAAGGTCACCTGGCTGTTTGCCAGCATTATATGGGTGTTCCTGTGAGAGGCCAGGCCCCCGTTTCCCAGAGGTGTTCTTCAGTTGCAGCCAGCATGCACTTTGCCACCCCGCCTTTACTGCGCCTCGATCTGCTGTTCAGTACCTCCGCTGCGTGGAATGACATAGGTGTGCATAGACCAAGCCTAGTAAAAGTGGGGGGGGGGGCCCTTCAGCCTGATCCCCACCTCCCGTGTGCTAACAAAGTCACCCACCTCTTTACTCGCGAGTGTGTCCCTGGAGCGTCCAGCATGGGGGCAGGGGAACCTCAGCACGTCTCCTGGGCCCGCCGGTGCTACAATTTCGGCTCTCACTGCCCCCAGGAGTCGTCAATTCTCCTTGGCCTCCATGCCTCCCTTGGGAGTGTCCAGGGGGGCACCCCAGTGCGGGTCTCGGGCAAGCCCCGGGGAGCCCGCGATAGCAACAGAAGGGGGAGGGGAAGCCCTGCTCTCCGAGTCGCTGCCGCGGCGATGCTCCTCCATCTCCCCAGCGGCTGGTGCTGCGGGGGCCTCCTCTCATCTCCCAGGTCTAAGGGAGGCGTCAGCTCCGTGCTGAGCCTCCAGGAAGGCCCCGCGTTGTCACAGCAGCACACGCAGCCCACAGGGATGGGCGTCCCGGAACGCCGCCAGCAAGTCCACCTCTAGGGTTGGGCAGGCAATGCAGCAGCGTCCCTCAGGTGGTTCCGGCGTGTGCAGGGGCTGGTCTTCAGCTGCACCGCCGCCCCACGGCTCTCCCATGCACCGGTCTTGCACCTTGTTTCCTCCACTGTGTCCGCGTATGATGTAGGCATGGGGGAGGGGCTGAGCCAGTCCTCGGTAGGGTTATCTCATCGCAGGAGGTCCCTCCAGACTCGGGAATCATCCCCTTAGACAGGCATTGGGTTCCGCCACGGGTTTCTGAAGCTTTTGCAGGGTTTGGATCCCCTTCTCCACATGAACTCCACTAAATATTCGGGGCCACGGACAGAGCTACAAGCTCAGGCGGCCATCTTGCCTGCACCCCCTGGTGGCATCCTTTCAGATGTTTTTGATATTCTATTAGCATCTGTCAATTGTCCAGGTGATTATGATCAGTATGGCTCAGAGATCTCTGGTTACCACTTGTGGAGGGTCCAGACTTTGTTGCAAGCTTGTTCTTCTGTCTTGGTTCCTGTCTCGGGGGCAGTCTAGACTTCTAGACAGAAGAGATACTTTGTTTTGAGGGATTTTTTTTTGTGTGGTTGCTTCTCTTAAGCGTCGGTTCCAGACAGCTTTCAGTAGATGACCCACACGAAGACAGGTGAAGACTTCTGCAGGATAGATGGCCATAAGGCACCTCAGGGACATTCTGACAAAATTCATCAAAGGTCATCATGTTCAGGTGCCGACAGGCAATCGTCCAAAGATGAACACAGGAGCAGGCCCAGCACAGATTCCCTTGGTGTGAGACGGTTGAAATTGTAGGAGCAGATGACTTGTGGCACAAGCTGAAGATCTGCAAAATTCCAAGACTTTGCTCAGAATGGTGACGGCTGTAGTGAGGTAGCCCAAGAGAGAGCTGGTCAGTCCATTGGTTGGTCCAGAGATACTTCCGAAGGCTCAGCAGGCATGAATCATCAAGCAAGGGTCAAGACTGGTTGTTCCCACCAGTTCCGTGGTGGAAGCACCAACAAAGGCCTTCTTGAGATTATGACAGTAGTAGGGGTTCACTGGGACAACACTTGAGTGGACGTTGGTCCGCTGCAGGAGTCTTGTGGACATCAGTGGGGTGCTCATCTTCTTAGAAGCCTTGGCTCAAAAGGTGATCTGATGACCAGTAGCAGGAGCCCTCCATTTACACAAGATTCAGGCTGGGAGCAAGTCCGCCAATGTGTAAGGATCTGCACCATCCAAACATTCAATCGTTATCCAATCATGGCCAACCACTGGTCACCACATATGCCCAGCAACAGACATTCTGGCACCAGATATGTGGCTTGGGACTCGGACACGACAAACACAGACACACACAAAAAGCCACTTAGTCTGCGAAAGCCACAGACTTCCCCAGGAATGGGATATCCATATAAGGCATTTCCTGACCTGAGCTGGCAGGAAGAAGGCTATAGAACAATATGGCCAAAGAACCAGTGAAAAACTGTCTCCCCAAAAGAGTGAGCAAAACACACAATGGAAGTAAAACAGAAAGCTTTACTTACCTTCAACAAGTCAGAACGGGGTTCAAAACAAGCAAAAAGAAAGGATGTCCCATAGAAATCTATGCAAGGAAAGTTGTCAAATGAAAATCTTTCCTAGCACAGACAGAACAATCTCAGGAAGCAGCAATGTGGCTCCCAGATGGGTACATGAAGATGTGCATTCTTCCGATCACCTGCACAGAACCAGTCCCACTGACAAAGGGCAGGCTGTATCTGTGCCGGAGACCGGAATGATCGTCTGACATTTTTCTATTGGAAGGAAAAGATTAAATGAGGACGGGACCAGAAAAGTTGCAAGCCAGCTTGGTTATTTTGGGAACCATGAACAGTCTGGAAAAACATCCTGGGGTTCTCTAGAAAGGAGAGACCATGTCTGCTAATTGGGAATTCGGCAGCTTTTGCACCTCAAAAGGTAAAGGGAGAGTCCCTAGCTGCTGCAGTGCTGGTATGCAGTAATAAAATTGCGGCAAAAATGTTGCCTTTACAAAAAATAAATAATAATAAAATTGCGGCAAAAAGGCTGTGGTTTTGCCACAATCCATGTAAAGGATGCAGGGGTGTCGCCCGCTCCCCTTATATGGTATAATGGGTCTGGGGTTGCGGGGGTGTACCCCGCATCCTTTACATGGATTGCGGCAAAACCACAGCGATTTTTTGTGTAAACGGTCATTTTTGCCACGATTCTAACACATGGAACCAAAACGCCATTGGGCTTACTGAAGATTTTGCCCTCCCATTTCTCCAGATGGAAAAAAAGAGAACAGACCCAAGACTAATGAAGACAAACTAGCCAGTCACTGCACATCAGCTTGGCATCAGAGGCGGAATGCCCCTGAAAGAACCCTGTAGGACTATTGGACCCATTAGCTGCCTCTGGCAATGCATCCTTGCTACTCTTATTGGACCCATCAGCTGCCTTTGATGTAGTAGATCACCATATCCTACAAAAGCCCTTGCAGGACAAGGCCGCAGTGTTGAGCAATGCAGGTTCGCAGGATACGCTGCCAGATGACACGTAACAGGTTTGTTACGTCTACGCTACCGAGCCTATAAAATCTGAGGTTCAGACCCTCTGTGGCACAGCCTTAGCAGGACAAGGCCGCGGTCTTGAGCAACGCAGGTGTTTGGCCATGAAGGGGTCTGCGGCGCAGTCAGTGAAAGCGGATGATTCATCCTCCTGTCTGCGGCCGCCAGGTAAGGAGTTGGGGAGTTAGCTTGCATTGCGCTTCTTAGCTCTTCTCCTGAGCCTTTCCCCTATCGCGTCCCCTGCAACCTTCGCCTCTGCCCGTGCCCTTGCTGTCTGCGCCCCTTCCATGTTGCCCCCTACCTGTGCTGTCCATTCTCACTCCTTGAGTTCCCCGCTCACCTCTTCCTGCCTGTCCCCCCCCCTCCTTTCTCCCAGTCTTAATCCTGCGTGGTCCCTCGCATTCCCTTTACGCGTGGGCATCCGGGCCACTTCCATCCCCGTTTGTTTGCTCTGCGCATCCTCTGCCTGTGTGGCCCCTCACATTCCCATGAGCGTGTGTGCATCCGCCCCACTCAGTCCTTGGTGCGCCCCCGCCTTTGTGTGGCCCCTCGCAATCCTTGATTGAATGTGCCTCTGAGTCCTTTCGCTACCTGCCCGCACTACGCATCCTCGGCCTGCGTTGTTCGTCGCATTCCCGTGATCGCTTGTGTTCCAGCGCCTCCCTCCTCCTTGGCCAGGTTTTGCACCTGCGCGTCCTAGCCCGCGGGGTCCCCTGCGATCCTTGATGGCATTGGTTCCTCACACCCCACATCCTAGGTTTCTCGTGCTGCGCGTCCTTTGCCCGCACGTCCCCTCACAATCCCTTGATCGCGTTTGCCTCGCGCACTTCTCTCTCCAGCTCGCCAATACCCACGTGCCCTTCCCCTCCTCCCCTGCTGGCCCTTATTCCCGTCCTCCGCCTGCCACTTCTCTGTCCTTGGTGTTTTGCTCTGTGTCTGCTGTGTTCTCCCCCCCCCCCTCTGTGGTTCTTCATCGACTGCTCTGTTTTGCTCATAATGCTCTGTTTCTGCTGCTCTCTTCCTTCTTCTAGGTTCCCTCGTTAACTGTTTTTGCTGTGTATTGCTGTGTTCTGCTTTGTTTTTTCCCCCGTCTAGGTCTTCTTCCGCCGTCTGTTCTGTTTTTTGCTGTTAATTGTCTTTTGTACTGTTGGGCTCTTCCTTCCTCCAGGTTCTCTTTGATTGACTGTTCTGGTTTCTTGTTGCCCTTCTAACTTGGTTGTTGTTCATCATACTGCCCTGTGTTCTTTTGTGCTCTCTCCCCAACTCTCCATCTGGTTCAGTTTAGTTTAGTTTATCTATTTACGGCTTAATCTTGTATTGTGTTGTGTTGTCTCTTCTGCTTGCACCCCCCCACCTGTGTTCTCTCACAGTATCTCGCCCTCCAACCCTTCCTTTCTTCTCTCACTGCCCAGCCACACCCCTCATCTTTCCTCTTCCCCCTCTCCTCCACATCATCTATGGTGCTCTCTGTTTCTCCAATCTTCTCCAACTGCTTTTCTATTGATTATCCTACCCTTCTCACCAAGTCTGGTAGGAAGAAGTTCAAAAACGATATCCTGGTCGGAGGGGTGCTGTTGCGCACAGAGAAAATGGCCGCCTAGACCCGGTGCTCCTGCATCGCCACGAGATCCTGTGCTTAGAGATCCGCTCATAGGCCGTCTCAAAAACTAAAAACCTACTGGAGCGACTGCCGGTGAACTCAACCACAACGACGTGCGGCACCAGGAGAATTCACTCGGGAGCCGCGGTTGCTGTGCTCTGCGGGCCGCGGAAGGGCAGAGCCTAAGCTGGTGGTTCGCACCCGGCCCTGCTACACAGCCCGTGCTCTTGCAAGGTGGTGTCTGGAGGTGCCTGGCTTCTTCGTTGGACGGCTTGGCTCAGCCCGAGCGCTCGGCGCAGACCTGCTTGACACTCGATAGTCTCCTTCCCCCGATCGCTGAGTTGCAGAGCTCCCACCCACGCACACAGCCCGCGCTCTTGCAAGGTGGTGTCTGGAGGTGTCTGGCTTCTTCGTTGGACGGCTTGGCTCAGCCCGAGCGCTCGGCACAGACCTGCTTGACACTCGATAGTCTCCTTCCCCTGATCACTGAGTTGCAGAGCTCCCGCCCACGCATTGGCCTGAAGACATCGCAACTGGAAACTCAAGTAAGCAGCCACCAAGAGTGGGGACAGGGGAGGCGGAGGCGGTGTACCGGTCCCGCCGCGGAGCCTGCTCCCGACAGCTCCTGGCCGTGTTTCGTTATATGAAGCGCTCTACGCGCTAGAGTCACCCAGCGGACATTTCACCCTCTCATTGTATGGATATGTGGTCCTGATTCCCCGGCAACTTCTACGCCTCCTGGCGCGCCTGCAGGACATTTCCGTGAGATCGGGTCGATACAGGCAGTAACCCGACAGATTATACTCCGCGGCAACGTGTGGATGTTACGCGGTTGACACACGGCTGCTACGCCCCGCAGACTTGTACACACCCGGCACACTGCAGACCAGGCGAGGCGCCTGGGGGTGTTGTGGGCTCGTTGAATATTTTTATTTTTTTTATTTTTTAATTTTATTTCGTTTTCAAAACCAAACAAAACATCACACAATGCAAATGTTTCAGCCCATATAAACATCTTCGAACCATCACAATTCACAATATAATTCCCCAACTTCCCCCCACTCTCCCCTTAAACTAGAGCCGGCTCGCTCGGGTCCTCTGCAGGAGCATTATCAGGTAGTGCAGGGTTTATGCGCTCATCTTCTGAGTCCTCCGATCCACTATTACCCTGGTAAGGGTGTGCCATAGAGGCCACCATTTGCCCCCAGGCCAGCAGGGGCCCTACTCCCTCCTCACCACCCCTAGTAACTGCTTCAAACCATGTATTGATTCCGCTTCCGCCCATCTCAGGAGGTCCGCCCACCATAATTCCACCCTGGGTCTGTGAGCCGCCTTCCAGCCCATGGCAATCCTGCGCTTAGCCAGGACATAAGCTAAGTCCTTCATCTTGCTTATATGCTTCAGGTCCCGGGGCCTGGGGAAAATCCCAAGCATGCATGACCAAGCCGATCCCACGTCCAACACCACTCCCCCTCCAGCCAGTTTAGTTTTCACCTCATCCCAGAATCTGTGCACCTCCGGACAAGCCCAAAACATATGCAGCAGCCCCGCTTCCACTTCCCCGCATCTAGGGCATGTCTGAGTAACCGAGCCTCCAAACCTTGCAATCTTCCGGGGAGTCAGATAAGCCCTATGCGTGACATACAGTTGGAGCTGTTGGAGTCTCGCGTTCCGGGACACCTTTTTGTGGTACCTCTGGGCTCTCTCCCATTGCCCATCTGTCAGGGGCCCACCCAACTCTTCCTCCCAATCCTGTCTTAATTGGAGTAGCTCCTTCCCAACCCTCACACTCAGGAGCTCGTATATCCTCGATATTTCGTGCCCGCCCTCTGAATCATCGTACATAGTTTCCAGGGAAACATCAGGGTCATCAGCTAGCACCGTCTCGGGCCATCGCTCTCTGACCCGTTTCACAAGCCTAGCGTGGGTTATATATTGGCCTCTGTGCACCCCTGTCTCATCTTGCAACCTCTGAAAGTTCCATGCCTCCCCTTCCTGCCATATGTCTCCGAGGGTGGCCAGGCCCGCCGGCTCCCAGTATCTACGGACCGACTCAAATAATTGTGAGTCGCTCTCGCACAGCGCCACCAGTGGGGCCTGCTGGGAGAGCGGCTCCGAATCACCCATCATTCTCCATGTTCTGTGCCAAACTTCCCAGCCCAGCCTCAATAGCCGCCCCCTACCCACCAGTCTATCCTTTCACAACCACACCACTTCCCTCAAAAAGTATGGGGCTGAGTCTATTCGCAGAAGCCTAGCTTCCGCTGAATCTTCATCTGACAGCCACCTGGCCACATACAGTAGTTGCCCCGCCAGATAATAGAGCTCAAAGTTTGGCAGGCCTATGCCCCCCTTGTCACACGGGTTATGGAGTTTCCACAGTGCCACCCTGTTCCTGGAGTTGCCCCACATGAAACCCCTGCACACACTATGGAGTCTCACAAATAGGCTCCTGACAATCAAAAACGGGACATTCACGAAAAAATGCAAGAGTCTAGGCAGGACCACCATCTTGAGCAAGGCCGCCCTCCCCATCATAATCAGGGGCAGTCTAGACCAAAACACCATGCTGTTCTTGACCCCCTCTATGGCTTTCTCTGTGTTATGTTTATGCTCCACCTATATCTTGTGATAAATGTTCACACCCAAATACCTGAACGTCTCTACCTGCCATGGTATTGGCAAGATAGGCAGTCTCTGCATCGGGACATCTCTGTACCTACCCAAGGGAAACAGACCAGACTTTCCAGGATTGACCGATATGCCCGAGAGGGTGGAGTAACGGTCCATCACCTCCAGCACATACTGCAAGTTCTCCTCCGGGTAGAGGAGCATGTCATCCGCGTACAGTGACACCAGGTGTCTCCCACCCGCCGTACTAATGCCCACCTCTCCATATTGCTGCCGCAGGCATATCGCCAATGGTTCCAGTGCAAGTATGTACAGCATGGGTGACCAAGGGCATCCCTGCCTGGTCCCCCTACTGAGTTGCCAAATATCTGAGACTATGGATCCTGTCTTGACCTTCGCCATTAGGGTGCTATACAACAACTGGACCCACCTGATGTATCCAGGTCCCATACCGTATCTTCTCAGGGTCGCTTTCAGCCAAGGCCACCGTACCGAATCAAAGGCCTTGACCGCATCTAACGACACGACGGCCAGCTCGCCCGTATCCCCCTCAGTTTGGTCAATAATGTGGTGTAGCCTCCTATGGTTATCTGTGATATTCCTACCTGGGACGTAGCCCGTCTGATCTGGATGTATCAGTTTACCGATCACCTTCTTGAGCCTATTCGCCAGCACTGCCGTAAGTATCTTGCTGTCCTGATTGAGCATGGACAAGGGTCTGTAGGACCCACACTCTACGGCCGGCTAACCTTGTTTCAGGAGCGGGATGATCACAGCCTCGCCAAGGGACAACGGGAGATCCCCCTTCTCATAAGCCTCGTTAAACATGGCAAGCAGTGGCTGGAGCAGCTCCTGCTTGTATGTCTTGTAAAACTCACTAGGCAGCCCATCCGACCCGGGCGCCTTGCACGTGGGCAGGTTCTGAATCACCACCTCCAGCTCTTCCGAGGTGACCGGAGCATCTAGCTCTGCACTTTCTAGGTCATTCAGGGTGGGTAGTTCTATGTCCTCTAATGTGTCCAGTATGCCTTGAGACACATCCTCCCCTGTGTCCTCATACAAATGTCTATAAAACTTGAGGAACTCCTCGTTCACCCCCTCTTGGGTATTGCAAATGCGACCTCCCTCACCCCTAATCTCACTGATCACTACACGGGGGTCTCGCTCTTATACAGCCAGGCCAGCAATCTACCTGGTTTGTCACCCCCTGCGTGTAGCCTCGCCGTGTATTTCTTGTAGTTTAGTCTACAAAGTCTATCCCAGAGTGCACAGCAGGTTAACTGTAGATCCTTAATCTTTGTCCTATTATCACGAACAGTGTCCTCCTGTCTCGTCAGGCTCTCCAGCTCCCTTTCCGTTTCCTGCAGCTCCCTTTCAATACCCCCCTGGAGCCCTTTAGACTTGGAAATGGCTACACCCCGCACCACCACCTTAAACGCCTCCCATAACGTTCCCACAGAGCGTACACTGCCCGTGTTTATTTCGAAGTATTCTTCGATGGCATCTCTCAAGTCCTCTCGGAACCCCTCATCCTGCAGTGCCTCTGTCCTGAGTCTCCATGTTGGGATCCGTGACCTGGGGGGCCGGTGTAGCCACTCCACCACCAGAGGCGAGTGGTCAGATAATACCCGGGCCTTGTATTCCGCTCCCACTATTTCTGTCGCTATCTCAGCCGCTACGAACACATAATCCAACCTCGTGTGCAAGTCCTGTGGCGCCGCATAGTGCGAGTACTGCCTGTCCGTAGGATGCAGCCTTCTCCACGCGTCCTGCAGGCCCAGGTCTTCCAATAATGTCCCAAGCGCTTTAGCCGCCGGCGCCATTTTCCCCACCTTATCTACTGACCTGTCTAGTTTGGGATTCAGGGTACAATTAAAGTCCCCTCCCCATACCACCGTACCACCAGCCAGGGGGCCAAGTTTGCCATAAAGGGACCTAAAATAGGCCGCAGTGTCGTGGTTGGGGGCGTAAAGATTAACAATGTGCACCTCTCTTTTTTCCAGGAGCCCTATCACGACCACCATTATGCCATCCGGGTCTATCGTCGTGCCAAGCACCTGAAACGGCACATGCGGTGCCACCCAGGTGATAACCCCTCTAGCGTAAGCTCAGTACGTAGCCCCCACCACACTCCCCCTCCATTTTTGCCTGACTACCTCTAACCTCTCCCTGGTGAGATGAGTCTCCTGCAACAGAGCTATGTCTATGCGCATCCTCTTTAAGTACAGCATCACTTTATTACGTTTCAGGTAACTATTTAGGCCCTGTACATTCCAGGTCACCATCCGGAGATTACCCAATGCCATCTACTTGGTCTGTTCCCGGCCCACCGCTCCCTTCAATGCTCCCCTTGATGGTTCGTTTTCCGACTCTCCCCCTACCCACTATCAACAGTTCCCCCCCCTCCCAGTACCCCAACTACACACCACAACACACAATCCCACCCCTCCCCCCACCCTACCCTACCCCAACAAATGCCCAGCTCCATCCCTGGATCTCAGGCCCACCCGCGTCTGGTCCTGTCCCGTGTCCGAGGACTAGGACCCCACGGGTCATCACCGATCTAACAGTGACCTAACTAAGTATACACCTATTGGGGTCAAGAGGTGCCTCTCGGAAGCTCCCTATCATCTATTTTAGGAGAAGTGCGCCCAGCGGGTCCAGCCAGCCGGTGCCACGATTCACTCCCCACAAGCATAATACAAAACTATATTCAAGTCCCAATGTCTCAGCTATGTCACCCTGGGTGCCATAGCAGCATGCTACTTATCTTCCGCAGCTTCCTTCTGGGCATCCGATTCCTGAGGTTGGCCCTGCATGTCCAGCCAGTCCATCGCTTCGGCTGGTGTCTCGAAGAAAAGAGATCTGTTCCTGTAAAACACCTTCAGCTTGGATGGATAAAGCAACATGTAGCGGTGGCCTGCTTCCCTTAGCCTTCTTTTCACCGACCCAAAGTTCATTCTGCTACGCTGTACGAGCAGCGTACAGTCCGGGTACGCTGTGATCTTTGCGGACCCCCTCTCCATCGTTCCTCCCTTCCGGAAAAATTCAAGAATCTTCTCCCGATCCCGTTAATTCAAGATCTTTGCGATCATCGGCCGCGGGGGGGGGGGCTCCAGGGGCCGGTCTCCTTGTTAGGGCCCTGTGCGTCCGTTCCACCGCGAACCCCTGGGACAACACCCCGCCAGTTATCTCCTGTAACAGCAAGGTCTCCACGTATTCTGTGGGGTTTGGCCACTCCATCCCTTCCGGTAGGCCCACTATACGGATGTTGTTGCGCCTGGCGCGCCCTTCGGCCTGCTCAGCTCTGTCCTCCAGATTGCCCACCCGTTGCACGAGGGCATGGAGCTCCTTGGCATGCGCGGCACACGCCTCCGTGGTCGGGGCCATCTCATTCTCCAAGGCCCCTGTGCGCTCTGCAATCGTCCGCACATCCTGTCTCAGCAGGTTCACCTCCTCCTGGACCGCTCCGAGAGGTCCAGGCCCTCCTGCAGCTCTTTCATGGCCAGGCCCAACTTTTGTGTCCCAGGCCACTTTTAAGTCGGCGATCGCCGCCAGCACCTCCTGGATCGTGCCCGGTGTTTCCGCCGCTACCGCAGGGGTCTCCTTACTTTTGCCCCCCTCCGCGCCCGGGGGGTGACTTAGTATAGGCCTCCATCGTGGGCTGTTTGTTCCTGGGCCGAACAATCTTGGAGGACATCGTGCACTTGTGTCCTGGTAGAAGCCAGCTGCGTCACCCCACCCACAGCCGTCCGCGTGTCGTCCGGCCGCTGTTTGCGGGACTATTGCAATCGTGTATAGATGTGCCTTTGTTACTCTTCCCCACCAGGCGTGGGTCGCGTTCTTTTCTAAAATCAGTGCTCCCGCAGTCTCGTGTCTCCGGGCTCTCCGTATTCATTCAGTGTCTCATGCGCATTGTCCACACTTGCTCTTCACTTCCCCACCACAGTTTTCCGCAGGAAGCGAGGCCAACTAACTCACTATGTGGCCCAGGATATTATGTACTCACTCCCAATGCGAAGGGGGCCGCTCCGTCCACCAGCCAGGGGCCGACAGTTGCCACAAGTCAGTTCCTCCTTTCCTCTAATTGCTTCCTTAGTTTTATTTTATTATATTATTTTTTTCTCCTTTTTTTTTTTCACCCAATGTTAATATTTATTATGGGGGTGGGGGGCGCAGAGTCATGCCCCCACAACCCCCAGTGCCGTGTGGAGGCAGAAAGTTAAAACAGGCTTATTACCGGGCTTATTGTCAAAGATTCAGCACTGGCCACCTCTTCCTTCCCTGGCAGCCCAGCTGGCAGTGTTATTATTCGTACTTGGCTGCTGTCTGAGCCGCCGTCCGTACCCCTCCACCGGGATACTTTGTATCCGCTCGCTGTTAGATATACGAGCGGAGCGCTCGTCTGTGTCCCCGCCGGTGCAGAATATCCCTCCACCGTGCGGTCGCGCTGCAACGCTATGCCAGCATCCGCCGGCTGTCGGCTCGTTCTCAGCGGGTCCCGTCAGGCACCCATCCTAGGCGCCCGCTTCGTCTGGGCTCTTCTGTTTGCGAGTCCGACTCGCGGCCCGGGCTGCCTACCTCCTTTCACCACTCCGCAGCACATCCACTGCTGCTCAGCCGTTGCCTGGAGCAGGATGCAGAAATGGGATTGGGGTCCCACCGGGCCCTATTTTCGTCGCCGCTGCGGTGCACCTCTGCTATTCCTTTGTTCTCCCCGCCATCTTGTATCCGTTCCGCGTCAGAACTCTCAATCTTCAAGGAGCTGCAACTTTGTTTCTGGGCATCCGCCATGCATCAGAAGTTCAGCGAGTGTGCTCGCAATGTTCATAGTTAGGTACGTTTAATATAAGCGCTGACAGGATTCCATGCACACACTTTGCCACAGGATCATAGACGGATCGAGGGAGCCTCTCCGGAGTGCTTCCTCTTACATGGCCGTCCTAGCCCGCCCCGGGCTCGTTGAATATTGTGCACTTGGGGGGGGGAACACCACCACTACGCTGCGGAGGCGCACTCGAGACCTGCTACACTGGGACTGCAGACTTCCTAATCCCTAACCGCCTCCTGATGCCACACTACGACCGCGGCCTCTCTTTAAGCGCCTGGCAGGCTCTGATGAACCCTTTAGTGCTACTATACTAAACGGGGCGCCTGGGAGTGCTGTGGGGTTCGCTTGGTATTATACGCGTGGAGGACACAGTCCATTCGTGTATCACGGCCCTACATTAGTGACCTGCTGCTCTGGGCTGCGGATTCCCTGTGCCCTTGCCCACGTGCTGTGGTTTAAACCTTGCGGAGCCTCTAAGACAAACCCAATTTACACACGCGACTCAGTGACACCATGGGGGAGCCAAGCAAGACAAACAGGACACCCAAAACTCCCGGAGGCAAGAAAAGGGGCCCTATGGACACGTTTACGAACACGGCGAACCACGATGTGACGGTGGACACACACCCAGATGTAGGTGCGCCAGCGTAACAGGAAGGGACGGATACAGAAGATAAACTGACCACACTAGTTCAAAATGGATTCCTGGCAGTAAACACCAAGCTGGACTATATAGTGGCCACCATCAGCTCCATGAGAGCCAGAATAGACAAGGAGAGTGTACGTGTCACAGAAACTGATAACAGGATAAGCGCAAACGGAGATACTATTGCCCACCATAGTCGTGACATCTCCTATATTTAAGACACGATGAACAAACTGCAGAGCAAGTGTGAGGACCTTGAATCCAGGTCGAGAAGAAACAATGTCCGTGTTGTCGGAGTGGCGGAGTCCTTTGGCAAAGGCCAAATGGAGAAACATGTGGAAGAACTGTTCAGATCCTTATTCGGGACGGAATCACTTTCCTGGTGGAGAGAGCGCACCGTACTCTAGCACCAGTGCCCAAGCCAGGAGCCCCGCCACGAACAATAATTGCTCGCCTCCTGAACAATAGAGACAGAGACACAATCCTTCGTTTGGCAAGGGAGGCCGGTACACTGCAATATGAAGGTAACCGAATACATATATATCCGGATTTCTCCGCCTCTGTCCAGGAAAGCAGACGCTCTTACGAACCGGTTAAGAAACTCCTTAGAGCACGACGGATCACGTACGCATTGATGTTCCCGGCCAAAATGAGGATTCAGCATGCAGGGAGGGCACACTTTTTTGAAAATCCGTCTGAAGCCTTATCTTATATTGAGTGCTCTATACCCCTCTCCCCCAGAGGGGACCGGCCGACACTGAACAACAGACCACGTCCGGCAGACTAAGATATATGTACTTTAAGAACTTGGTTGTGGCGATTGAGGGCCTTACCTCAGGGTCCCTGGAAAACGGACACTTCAGACGGCCATTAACTGTGATTTGGTGATGGTTAGGAACCGGGGATAGCAGTCATGTGAGGCAACACGACTACCCCTGGAATGCTCCACAAGTTGAGGGACAGGCATCGTCAAGTTGGGCGTGAGGGTGGGGGGCGGGATAGGGGATCTGGAATGGGTTGTTGCCATTACGATATCCCATGGTTTGAAGTGGGAAAGGGCCCCCACATTATTGCACTCTGCCCTGAGGAGGTTACCGGGGGAATGAGTTATTGGTTACTGGTTAAACAAATGGTCTCTGAGATGCTGACACGATCCATGCTATGTGAAAACTGTATCCAAGAGGTTGGGCATGATATTCGACCATTTCTATGTAAGACTTGGAACACGCATTGAGGGTTAAACTATTATCGTGGAATGTAAGGGGATTGAATAATTGGTTGAAAACGAAGAAGGTGGGAAACTACATTGTCAGACATGGTGCTCAGATTGTTATGTTACAAGAAACACATACTGTTGACACTAGCAACGAGTGCATATTGCCTAGTTGGGGCAAATCCAGGTTCTACACAAACTATTCTTCTCAGTCCAGCGGGGTCGCCACGCTCATACACCCAAATCTGAGATTCCAGCCCGAGGGCCACAAATCGGACCCCCTTGGTAGGTATGTTCTGGTGTGGGGCTCGCTTGCAGGACAGCGGATGCTACTGGTCAATACATATGGCACGAATATCGATGACCCTGCCTTTTATACAAATGTATACCAATTAATCTCTACCATTGATATACCTACTGTGTTGTGGGGTGGGGACTTCAACATTGCTATGGACCCCAGAATGGATAGATCCAAAATCGTTACAGCACCGAGTAGGGCTGTTCTTACTCTGAAACACATCCTATCCCAACTCTCCCTCGAAGATGCCTGGCGAGTGCTACACCTGAATGGAAAGGGCTACACATACTATTCCTCTGTTCACGATTCGGAGTCCAGAATTGATTATTGGTTTATATCCCCTGCTATGATTACTGCAATGAAGGCGTGTGAGATACTATCCCGTGCACTGTCAGACCACTCCCCGGTAACACTTGAGATTACATTTCACAACTGCCCTAGATCACCCAGAAGATGGAGAATGCCTGGGGGATTGCTAAGCGATGCTGGAGTGGTGGAAGGGCTACACATCGAAATCATGGAGTTCATTGAGAACAACACGGGCTCCGTTGATAGATGTTCCACAGTATGGGAAACCTTTAAGGTCTGGGCTAGGGGGACTTTGCTATCCAAATCCGTGGGTCTTCTGAAGGGGGTCCGAGCTGAACTAACCCAAACTGAAAATGAACTTCGGAAACTGGAGGACGCTTATACTCGTACACAGGATAAGGCCACACTAGCTGGGATACAGATACATCTCCAGAAATTTAGCAGACTAGGTGCTAGGGAAATTCAGTATATGGCGGCCCCGGTCCGTGCTGGTAGATATGGCGGGGGTAACAAGCGGGAAGGACACTGTCCAATTTATTGAAGCAAGACAGGCACCCCAACCGAATTACTAGCATACAAACAACGTGTGGTGAGATTTTGCTGAATGAGCGAGAGATCAATGGTGAGTTTGCTAGGTTCTACCAACGGCTGTATAGCAACAAAGACACTAAGTCAGTCACTGAAATCAAGGCATACCTAGAGACACTGACGATGCCAAAACTCTATGAAGAGACCCGCTTGGCAATGGAGCAGCCTCTCACTGCTGAGGAACTTGCTGAGGCGATTAAGGACTTGGCATCCAATAAAACCCCAGGGTCAGACGGCTTGGGTGCAGAGTTTTATTCCGTGAGGAACTCGTTCCACTGTTGTTACAGGTCTGGGAGGAATCCCTCCAGTGTAAAATACTGCCTCCGTCTTTGAGAGAGGCCTTGATAACTGTTCTCCCTGAACCGCGCCGCCCGCCCCAGGACATGTCGTCCTATAGGCCACTCTCTCTTATTAACATGGATGCTAAGATATTTGCCTTAGTGCTGGCCAATAGGCTTCTACCGGCAGTCCCCACACTTGTTCACCCTGACCAGAATGGGTTTATCCCCGCTAGATCCACGGCCCTAAACCTTCGCAGACTCTTTGGTATCATGGCCCAAATAGACCCGGGTAGGAACGCAGTTGCCATATCATTAGACGCGGAGAAAGCCTTTGATTCTGTGTCGTGGGCCTACTTGCTAGCAGTGCTGGAGGCATTTGGCGTTGGCCCTAATTTCATTAGATACGTGGAACTATTGTACACAGAACCCGGGGCTCGAGTATTGACCAATCAGTCAATATCGGATCTGTTCCTGTTGGGAAGGGGCACCAGGCAGGGCTGCCCATTCTCGCCCATACTGTTTGCCTTGACAATAGAACCTATGGCGATAGCAGTCATGCTTCGACACTCCAACAGGGGCATCAATCTGAAGGGTGCTACTCAGCTAATTTCCCTGTATGCGGACGACACGCTTTTATATATACGTGAACCAGAAAACAACTTAGCACTTGTTATGGTGGAAATCCGGGAATTTACTGCACACTCAGGGTATTCCATAAATACAGACAAGTCAGAGGTTTTCCCTCTCACACCGGCAACCAACTGCCCCGGCTCCCTGTGTGGTCTGAAGTGGTCGGAGGAGTCAATCCGATATCTGGGGATACTTGTCTCACGAGGAAAACACACGCTGTACACAGACAATCACGATAACACACGTCAGCCCTTAAATACTAAATTGCGACTATGGGACCGCCTGCCGATATCATTACATGGTAGGACAGCGGTCCTTAAAATGATAGTCCTGCCCAAACTATTGTACCTATTCATGAACATCCCGATATGGCTGGGACGACCCTTCTTTAATAAACTTAGGTCAATGGCAACGACCTTTCTCTGGAATGGTAAGACTCCGAGAATAGGGTGGGAAAAAATGATTGAACCATACTCCTCAGGCGGCATAGCAGCACCTGACTTTGAACTATACTATCATACTGCCCAAGCCCAATTCTCGAAATACTGGTATTCCAAAGACGAGGGCCCCCCCCATGTGGCGATAGAGGGGCTCACCACTTCCCCCACAGACATACAGTCCGTAATCTTTGATGCACACTACAGGGACACATGTGACTTCAACCCGGTGAGCTACACGGTTGGTGCATGAAGAGCTATATTTAAAATACTGGGAGTGTTGGCCCCTTATAATCCCGAGATTTCCCTCTGGAATTACCCTAACATGCCACCGACGCACGATGGGAAGTTCGCAGCCCTTCAGGCGATCACTGGGGTGCTTGGTAGGGGTCCACTTGGGGCACTACAATACTATCGCATGAGATCTGCCTTCCAGAGGCGCTGGGCATCTTTCCCAGATAAACCCCCTACACACCCTTGTGTCCAGATGATAACCTCTGGAGACCGTTTGAGGATTTCCAGTCTGTACGCGGCAATACAAGCACACTCCCCCACGACTAACCTAGTCAAAGACAAATGGGAAAGTGATCTTCACACTCCCATAGATGACAAGACCTGGGAAAGGTACTGCTCCCTCACCAAAAGGGTTTCCCTCAACGCTAGATTGCGACTGACTGGCTTCCTTCCACTCCACGATGGTGATCATTAACGTTTACCTGAATGGCACCGTCTTGGTCCAAGGCCCTCAAGTCAACCTCCTCTTTGATAGATGCTTGCCATGCCTCATCAATTTCCTTTCCTCTCTCGCTGTCCCTCCTCTCCCTTCTACGGCTTCCTTGCCTCCCCCCTCTGCCACTTCTCTGGAGCTCTCTTCCATCTCCTTGGCTACCTTGCCCTCTCCTCCTACCTCCTCTGCCCACCCTCGGGCTCATTCAATACTTCCGCAGGGAGTACCTTCGATTTGTACCCCTCCCTGGAAGTCTTTCAAGGATGGCCACCTTCTCTGCCTAGCCACTCTTAACTGTCTCTCAGCTGTCAAACATTCCTCTGACATCTGCCGTCTCCTGGAAGAACTTGACCTTGATCTCCCGAGACATGGTTCACGGTCAGCTCTGTCGCATGCTTTGACACTCTCCTCCTTAATGGCTACAAGATCCTCTAGCCGCCCAGATGCAACTGTTCCGGTGGGGGTGTAGCCTTGATCTTCCTGCAGTGGATTTCTGCGCAAGCCTAGTCCTCCTTTGAATCTCTGGGTCTCTCTCTCTCTCCGTCCCTCTCTCCGTCCCTTTCTCCCTCCCTTTCTCCCACTGTCCCTCTCTCCCTCTCTTCCTCTCTCCCACTGTCCCTCTCTCCCACTGTCCCTCTCTCCCACTGTCCCTCTCTCCCACTGTCCCTCTCTCCCACTCTCTCACCATCTACCGGCCACCTTGTCAGATCACGTCCTTCCTCTCCAAGTGGGCAGAGCTCTCTACCTCCCTCCTGGCCTCGACCACTCAACACCTCCTTGGAGATTGCAACATCCACCTGGATGCTTCCTGTCCTGCCACAGGACTCTTGTGACCATATATCTGCCGCCTCTTCTCTTCTCATCCCGGATTGTCTGTCTGGAATCCAGGAGTGGTGTGCCACAAATTATCTCTGCCTGAGTGCCAGTAAGACAGAGATCCTCCACATCGGCACACCTGCACCTTCTTTCCCTGCCACTCTCTGGCTGGCCTCCCTTGGCCCTCTTCCTGCTCCCACCTGTGAGGCTAAGAACCTCAGGGTCATCTTTGACTCCACACTCTCCTTCTTTCCTCACATGTCTGATTTGTCTAAGAAGTCAAACTACCAACTGCACCCCCTCAGAGGTAATTCTTCCTTTCCTCTCTTTGCCCCAGAAGCTCTGTCTCCAGAGCTCCGATTCTATCTACGCTTGACTACTGCAACAAATTGTTTAAATCTGCCTGCCTCTACTCTCCATCCTCTACAACTCATCCAGAACAAGTCCTTGGCCTCAAGCCCAGAGATGGTATCTCTCCGGCCCTGAAATCTCTCCATTGGCTCCCAGTGACTGCATGGATCAAGTTCAAGACCCTTTGCATTGTCCACAAGACCTTGTGGGGCCTGAGACCGCAATACCTCCAAACCTCTCTTCGTAAATATCGTCCTACTCTAGCTCTTCTCTCCTCCACCTCGAACTCCTTGAGGGTCAGGCGCTTCTCCAAGCAACGAGCCGGGGGCAGATCACTCTTCTGCTGGCGCCTTCCTCCGGAACAGCCTCCCTGACTCTCTGAAACTTGGGCAGAACCATCTCTGATTCCGGAAGCATCTCAAGACTTTCTCTTTGCTTCTGCCTTCTCTCTTCCTCTTCCCTGCTGATCTCCTGTCTGATAGTGCACTGGTCACCTGGCTACCCTCTGAGCTTTGGGCCCAGGTCCCTGCCCGCGCAGTTGCATACCTGCACTGCCTCATGGCAACCCTTGCACTTGGGTCTGTATCTGCCATCCTACAGTCCCTTCACCTGCACTTATCAGAGACTTGTTGTCTGTACTTAACCCTTGCAATGACTCCTGCTAGCCGCACTACTTGTTTTTGATTCTGTGTCCTGCACTTGCCCTTCCTCAGATTCCCCTGGCACTTTTCCCCTCCCCTCTCCCTTGCACTTGCGCGATCTCAATGCCACTAGGCCTAGTAAGATTGTTGTCTTTGTCCTCTCTTTGTTTCCCCTCTCTTGCCTCGCCGCGCCTTGAAACACTTGTGTACAGGCGCGTTATAAATATCATATCAGATCATAGGTCAGCAGCTGGACTCAGCAGAACACTTTGAGGACATGCCTTTGCTTGGATTGCCTCATTCCTATCCAAGAGATCATTCAGGGCCTTCCCGGACTCAGCTTCAGCTCCACCACCATCTCCTGAAGAGTGCCCCTAGGCTCCTGTGTCTCACCTACGCTATGTAATATCTATACTAAACCCTTTTTTGACATTTTAGATGACATGGGTATCTCCTATACAAACTACGTGGACGATATGCAAATACTCATGCCTATCACAGGCGACTATACGGTTGATACCAATGCCATGAACTCTAGAAATTCTTCTGACAAGATCCCAGACCACCCTCAACAAACTCAGCCCCAAATAAAAAGACTTCACCATTGACGGAAACGTTATCCCAGTATCCAGCGTGGTGAAAATGCTATGCATGTACCTAGACGCTACCCTATCAAACAGGCAGGAGTGCCATTGCCTCATCTGCAGCTCAGATGACAAAACTGATTCATGCCTGCAAGCCATTCTTGTCGTCTGACAGTTGCCTCACGATTGCGAAGGGCTTTGATAGGGTTGAGACTGGACTATTGCAATGCCCTATTCACAGGCACTTCAGTTCCAAATCTCAACAAAGTGCAGATCATTCAAAATAATGCTTTCAGGGCTGCTCTGAATATCCGTAGGCGAGAGCATATAACAGAAGCTAGACAAAATGCTCACTGGCTACCCGTTCGACAGAGGCTTATGGTAAAAACTTTGGCCATCACACACAAATGCATACCCAACTCCGCACCCAGATATCTTTTGCAAAAACGACAAAAAGCCAAATCCTCAAAACTGAGCCGGTCACGCTACACCAACCGACTGATTTCCTTGAGGTACAGACTGAGGTTAAAGCTTCCCTGCTATTGCAACCAAAAACTGGAACTCCCTCCCTCATGAACTCAGAGCTAAACAATCTTACTGAGTCTTCCGTAGACATCTTAAAACATTTAACCAGGATGCCTTACCCAAAGAAATTCTACTATAAGACACCTGCATCGCCCGTCAGCGGGTACTGCCGCTTTTTGTATATATGATGCACCGCTTGCTTGTGACCAGCGCCCTCATGCCCAAGGGTTTGGCGGGCTTTATAAATGTTAAAATAAATAAATAAAAATGAATACATCTTTGGGATGAAGATGGGTCATCCTGTCTTTCATGTCTCTCCTGGACCACTTTGCAGCCTACAAAGACATGTAAGCAGGAATAGGAGGAGAAATTGGTTTCTGGGCAAACTGCCCATCCTTCCCAAAGACTGATGCTGCCGAACTCCCCGCTGCTGACTTGGGATGTAGGGTAGCTGCTGCCACCCTAGAGGATTGAAGCAGAGAGTGAGAGGCTATTGTGACTTTTTGCAAGGTATTGTCCCTTCTCCACAGGGGTGGAGAGGCACTTTCGCATGAGGCTAGGTAGGTGCGGCGCTACCCATTAGTCCCCCTAGGGGTGCTTTAATGCACAAGGACCTCGTGGGGAGGGACTCTCCCTCTGGGGACAAGGACAATCACCTAGGGTACAGCTCGTTACACCACGTCACTCCAACATTCCCTAGCCCCCCTTTCCATACCGAGCCATTTCATAGAGGTAAGCATACTAAGACGAGGAAGAACAAAGCAACCATGAAGAGTAACCAACTCAGTACTGCCACAAGGTGGCTCACAGGAGGTATGAGGCATGCCAAAGAAAAATTATCTGCAGGTGTTGATGCTCCTCCGGGGTGGAGTCCCGGAGATAGAAATGAAAGAGAAGAGGCACTAAAGAGTCAGATCGTGGGGAAGCCAGGAGCCTGCTGGAGCGCACGAGTTTCCAACTTTGAGTGACGGCTGTGCCGGTGGCCCCAGCGGCAGGCTGCGAGAGTCCATTGTGAGTCTGAAGGATGCAGACCCAACTCCGAGGCTATAGGAAAGAAGCGGAAAGTGAACGCAACGAGGCGGACAGTCGGGTCCAAGAGTGAAGCCAAGACCGTAAAAAGCGGACGACCACAAAGGTGCACCAGGACCGTCGAAGCAGACAAGAGAAGGCCGCCGACAAGGAGCCCCATCCCAGGAAGGACGGTTGACATGTCTCATCCGCGAGAAGGTAAAGGTCGGTACAAGAGACCTGGTAGGGATATGGTGGAGAGACGGACGCAACTTAATGTTCCTCTCCCAAATAGTAGCTATTTATTTATTTATTGTGCATTTGTATGTACTTATAGATTAAGTCAATTCTGTCTCGAAGCACCCACAGGGCAACAGAGAGGGAACATGGGATTGAAAACAATGAATACAGTGGACGATAAAGACAAACCTACTATGCCTTGTGAGTATTTAGAATGTGCAAGTGCAGCGAGAAGAGAGGTGGGGGGGTAAGTGCTGGAATGTCCGTGATTGTGGGTGAGCAGGAGGTGAAGTGCATAGTATGGCGAGTGCTATGCGGCCTGGAGCCGCATTGGGTAGAAAAAGTAAGCCTACAGGATCTAGGCCGGTGGATGCTGAGGTAGGTAGAGGCTGGTGCGATTGGGTATGGGAGGCCAGGTCCCCAAGGGATACATAAAGGCTCTGGCCACCAATCAAAGTGACTGAGATTAGCAGAGGAGGGATGAAGGGAAGGCGGAGGTGAAGAGGAAAGTATTGAGGAGGTTCAGGAATTTGAGTAAGTCCTGCTCAAGAAGAAGAGGAAGGGGGAGGCTGTTCCATAAGAGGGTGCCAGCTGAAATGATCGGCCTCCAGCTCTCTTTTTAGCGAAACACTTTACACACAGAGAGCTGGTGCCAGGGGACCACAGAGGTCTAGAGGGAGAGTATTTAGTAAGAGAAAGTTGCAGATAGTGTGGTCCCAGGCCCCAGACAGCCTTGTGGATGATGCAGAGGGATTTGAATGTAATCCATGCCACAACCGGGAGCCAGTGAAGAGTTTTTGGAGCAGGAGAGATGCAGTCCCTGTGCTTAAGGCCAAGGATGAGTCTTGTTGCCCATTCTGGGTTAGCTGGAGGGGTCGTAAAGTGGAAGAAGGTAGATTCAGGAGAAGGCTATTGCAGTAGTCAAGCCTAGAGAGGGCTCAGATGACATAGGGCTATTGAGGAACAGAACGGTATAGAGTGCATCAGTGAGGATCTCCCTAGTCCCAGTAGTAACAAGGTAGCTTCTGGTCACTGGAAAAGTATACCAAGCATTCAAGGAGAATATCCTGGTTGCAGTGGCAGCAAAAAGCTCACTGACCACCAGAGAAGCATAGGGGGCCCTACCAAGAGTAAACTAAGCATCCAAGAACTTCCTCATCACAGTGGCAACCAGACCAAAAGCCCACTGACCACCAGAGAAGGGTCTGGGACACCAATATAAGATCTGAAGAAACAGAATTCCCGACCTAGCCTTTTCCCTTCGAAATGACCCTATACTGTCAGAAGTATTCTTAAAGGTAATTCTAGAGGAAGAAGGAAGGTCTAAAGATGGCCCATTTTTTCTTCTGAACCAAGACCTTCTCTATCTGAGAGACTTCACACCATAAGAGCTAACTAAGTCCCAGATTGTAGTCCCTAGGAGCCCTAGGAGGGTCGTCCTGGAGATGCTTCATGCCCACTTGACTTTGGGACACTTAAGAACAGCAAAAACACAAGGGTAAAGGTTACCCCGGTGCAAGCGCTATGGAGGAACAGCAACCTGCCTGAATTAGACAAATTGCTGGTTGACCAGGGTGGATATCAGCCGGAATAATTTAAGTCGGTGATGTATTAATAGATGGTAAAATAATCTCCTTTGAGGACCTTTCTGAATGATTTGGTCTCCCCACTACGCAACGCTATCACTATCTCCAACTGACGCATGCAATATACACACACACCTCCCCAAACTATCGAACATGCCAGACGGCACACCACTGGAAAGGAACATAGTAATAGAACACATGTCTAATAAGATCACCTCTGCCATGTACAATGTCATATCTACTCCTGAACAGTGTAACCGGAAACTCAAATGGGAAGGGGAGGTTGAATCTATACAACCTGAGGACTGGTTAACAGCTTTGATGTACCCTTGGGAAACCTCGATCTCTGCTAGACTCCGGCTGATACAGCTTAAAATCTTACATAAGGTATACTACCCGCGAGTAGCACTGCATCAGTGGAATCATGAGACAGATCCGAACTGCTTGCGCTGTCTGCAGGAAGAAGGCACCTTCTTCCATATCTTGTGGGAATGCCCTGAATCGAAGAGTACTGGCAACAATGTTGTAACAAACTGACTGCGGTCTTGGGCCACACATCCCTAGAGACCCTAAACTGATGCTACTAGGCATTGAGGAGGAGGGAGAAACAACACACTTTGAGAAACTACTTCTCTCAACGACCACAGGACTGATTAAGCGCAATACAGAGAAACTTTGGGGATCTGGTGTTCCGCTTTTCGCACAGTGGGTAGCGGATAGCGGATGTGAACATCTGTATGTTGATGGAACAACGCATATATACAGCTACAGTGTGCCCTGGGAATGCAAAAAAGATATGGCGGAAGTGGGCGGATGCAAACTGAACTCATTCTTTGAGAGTACACTGTACGATGATTTGGTTGATGTTGAGGTTGAATTGTACTCTATTAATGGAGGGATTGGACTGGGTTTTTGTTTTACTTATGTGGTTACCATGTAATGTTTAATGTGTAACCTCCACTACCTATGTTTAAAACTAAGATCATGTTTTATAAAAAAAAGAAAAGAAAACACAGGGGCAGATTATCAGAAGGTTTTATTTGCCTGAGGTTTACGCTGATGTCAAGAACTTCATAGCCTCATGCCCCCTATGCCAGAAAACAGCTCCACACTCCTCTCCACCACCCACGTTACAACCTCTTCCCATAATAGAAGTACCCTTCTCTAGAATCAGTATGGACATATGGGGGACCATTACAACCAATCCAAACTAGGGAATAATTATATTCTAGTAATTCTAGATTATGCAACCTTGTATCCGGGGGCCATCCCGATGAAAAATAATGCATCACAACACATTCTTAAATACCTAATCTCTTTTCTGACAACAGTGAATTTTCTAAGACATTGACAGATTAAAGGAGTCCCTTTATGTCAAATTTGATTGCGGAAGTAAAGGAGATTTTACAGATAAAATCCTTATGCACATCTGTTTACCACCCTGAGACAAACGGCCTAGTAGAGTGTTATAATAAAACACTAAAGAATGTTGTAAAAGAATTAGTGGAAGTAGATGGACGCAACTGGGGCACAATAATCCATTGGGCCCTTTTACCATCAGAAAAGCCACCCCAGGGTTTTCTGCTTTTGAGCTCCTTTACGGATGTGACCCTTAAGACATACTGGACATGCTCAGGGAGACCTAGGAAGAAAGGGAAGAGGCAGTGTTACCTATGTCCCAAACAGCCCAAAGGCTTAAAGAGCACCTGACTATCGTGCAGGATTTAGTGCAAAAACATCTGCGGTAGGGCCAAGAAAGCGAAAAGACCCATTATGATAAAAAGGCAGTACCACAGTCCTTTTCCATCGGATAAAATGTTTTAGTCCTCTTACCTACCTCACAGCACAAAATGCTTTCACGATGGTATGGACCTTAGGAATGTTAGAGAGGACAGGTCCCTATAACAGTAAGGTCGATCAGATGACTTCCTTCTGCATGAGGATTCCTGATCTCTCCAGGCTTTGCAAGCTCTGCAGGAGGGACCCTCAGCCACCAAAATCAGAAAAATGTCAAGCAATCCAGAAACCATCTCATGATATGTAATCACAGACAAGGGAAGTTCCTCCTCTGGCTCATCCATGGGGATTGCAACTACTGGTGAGTATACCAGTGCAGGTGCATTGAGGGAAGCGGTCTAGATGGGAGAATGTGCTGCACAGGATCTATGGGACCGTGAACCAAACCAAAGGGGGAGCCTTCACCCAAAGTAATGGGGGGAGACCTGTAGGCTTGCTAGCAGAGCTAAGGCACTACAAAACAGGTGTGGGGAGGATCCATGGGTGCCTGGAGAGGGGCCAGAGGACCCATAGGGACAGCTAGTTAAGCAGGCAACATTTCTCGAATGATATGTTGTGGGCTGCATAAGCCCCTGGAACTTTGCAACAAACCTCTCCTCTGAGAATGGCTATAGTAGAAGTGATTGCCCTGGCCTGTAAGGATGGAATCCAATAAGATCCCTTGCTCCCATGGAGCAATGGGTTAAAAAAAAAAAAAGACTATGCATATGAAGAACCACCACCATGAAGGGCAAGGACATCCGTGTAGGAGTAGAGCACTGCAACCTGGGGATGAAGGGATCAAAACCCTAATTAGTAGTAATCATGTTTTCTTTAGCTGGTGGCTGTTCCTGTACAAATGACAAGCCCGGTGGCTTTGAAAGCTCTTGCGTTACAGGAGCACAATGGTGCTGAATTTTGTGACCTTTAGTCGAGCTGTCATTAACCTTGCTGAGCTGCTTGAAACGGCTGCGAAGAAAACTAACCACCAAAGTCATCGCTGGTAGAATCCGGGGAACCTTGATGCAGGAAAACTTCACTGGAACAAGCCCCTTGGAGGAGCCAACCAACTTGTCCCCTTTGGTTTTTCTCTCCTGGAGGGATCCTCAGGCACCTGCCTCATTTCAGGCTCTGTGCCAGGGCCGATTGGGCCAGAGTCTGGTCTTAACTCCTTAATGGTAGTGGTGGCTCGTCCATAATGCATGACAGGATGTCCACCCGCCACACAATATTGATGAGCCAAGCCAGCACAGTGAAAACACTGAGCGCTTCCTCAGCTGCACTAAGCAGCTGTTGGAGTGATCCGGGGTTGGCTTGAACTGTCAAAGGGAAATATGGTTTGCCTTTGGAAGTTCAGTGGTACCTCAGTGTACATGCCCAAGGCCAGAGGCAATCTGCTTTTGCAGCCTTGCATGACACAACCGCAGGCCTAAATGTGTACAGTGGGCACTCCTGCACTTCTGTGTCTATTTATATATCCTTGGGCAGTGTGATGATGGCACTCTGAATCCACTGGGCGTTTACAGGAACCAGGAAGCTCTACCCTGCTTCCTACTGTGTGGGGGAGGCTGAGGGCCTTCATTGCAGTTACTGTCTGGTGTCGGGACCTGGAAATTGATGCTGCATGAATGCTATATTGGTGTGTTGGTGAATGAAAGTGTGCATGAATACGGTATGAGTGCATGTGTGCTGGGGAGCGTGTCTCCGATTGTTGAACGGAGGGCAGATCCATTTGAGTAATAGCAGCCAGGACAGGTTTTCTAACTGTGGCATGGCATGTTCTTACTGGGCATTAAGGGTAAAGTCAGCATGATGAGTACTCTTAGGTGGTGTAGTGAACCAGAAGAAGGACTCAGACTACAGTGGGTCATGATTCAAGGGTGTTTATTAGAAATGAAGGAAAAATGCCTAACTAGCTCTGCCGCTAGGTGGGAAGTTCCTTGCCTAATAAACTAAAACAAATGATGCTCGTCAAAGTCCAAAAGTAAAATAGTATAGAGTGCCAATCCAAACAGCTAACTGGTCCTACCATTTAAGAAAACTGAACACAAATAAGGAGCCCATAGCAATGATCTCCATCGTTGACTTCAGCCTGGCCCAACCCTTAGATGACTTATTTTCAGTCTCAAAATATAATGACAGTTCACAGTCTTCTTGTATATTTTGTTGATTAAAAAGACGAACAAGTTACTTACCAACTGGTAACGTTCTTTCGATTGGATGTTCCCCCAACGTATTCCTCATCTTAGATGTATTCCATCCAGCTTTAGCTGCTTCAGAATTTTTTTTTCGGCAGAGGGCACCATGCGTCGATTTCGTCGAGTCCATGGTCCCTCGAAGGCCTCCGTCGAGGGTGACGTCATCGGGTATACAAGTAGCACGCGCAGCACCCGTTGGCCTCAGTTCTGTTTTTCCCCCCACTCTTGTTCTATTGTGTAGATTGTGCCGGTAGTCAGGTATTGCCTTGTGAGAGTTGAAGTGGCAATAACCCGGAAAATCTACAGGGGGGGTAGGATGGGAGGGCGATCCAATCAAAAGAACGTTACCAGTTGTAAGTAACTTGTTCTTCGAGTGGATTGTGTCCTCCAACGTATTCCTCATCTTAGACAGACTCCCAAAGCAGTATGGACAATTCTCTGGAGGAGGGAGTCGATTTTTGATACCCTTAAATGGCTGAATATAGTACTGCTTTACCAAAATTCAGCTCCTTAGACTGGGAAGCATTTAGACTATAGAATTTTGAAAAAGTATGCAGCGATGACCAAGTTGCTGGGGAAGACGACGGGGAATATTCATGAGCATGTGAATACATGCCAGACCCATGCTGGAGAACAACAGTTACAGGTAAGTAACTTGTTCCTTCTCCAGCATGGGGTCTGGCATGGATTCACATGCTCATGAATAAGAGAATACATAGCAGTACACACATGCACAACCACGGGAGGTGGCAACAGGCTCAACATTAAGCAATACAACAACTCAACATTAAGCATCTCTTACCTCCTCACCAGGCTCACCTTAGGCGAACAGGTTGCGCAGCACTGCTTGGCCGACCCTGGACTCCTCCCTGGAGTCCCGATCGACGCAGTAGAATCTTGTGAAGGTGTGCGTCGACCTCCACGTCGCAGCCCTGCAGATGTCTAGCAGGGGCACACCAGACAGGAACGCCGTGGTAGCAGCGATCGCTCTGATCGAATGGGCTCTCGGACGGCCGGGCAGCGGTCGGTTCGCCAACCGGTGACAGTGCATGATGCAGCCGGAGAGCCATCTGGAAATGGAAGTCTTCGAGAGAGCCTTCCCTTGATTCACAGTCCCAAAGTTCACAAACAGCTGTGACGTCTTCCGAAAACTCTTTGTGCGGTCCACGTAGAACTTTAGCGCTCTAGCTACATCCAGCGAGTGGAAAGTCCTCTCGGCCGGCGACAAAGGCGACGTGAAGGATACTGGCAACACCAAGGGCTCGTTGAGGTGGAAGTCCGACGGCACCTTGGGCATAAAGGAGGGGTGCGTCCTCAGCACCACCCTCGTGTCATGAAAAGTCAAGTATGGAGGCTTGCAAGATAGGGCCTGGGTCTCTCCCACTCGTCGTGCGGAGGTGATGGCCACGAGGAAAGCTGTCTTCCATGACAGGAACTTCAGAGGCGCCGAATGCATAGACTCGAATGGGGCCCCCATGAGCCTGGTCAGCACCACATTAAGCTCCCACGCCGGGGCAGGAGCCTTCACCGGCGGAAATGATCGGAATAGTCCCTTCATGAATTCTTTCACCAGGCGATGAGACCACAAGGACGCCCGTCCCGCAGTCCTTGTATATCGGGAGATTGCAGCCAGATGTATTTTGATGGAGGCGTGAGCCAGTCCAGCTTTGACCAGCGACAGTAGGTACGGCAGTACTTGAGGGGCCGTAATCCGCAGAGGGTTAATCTTCTGTGCACGGCACCAGACAGAGAACCTCTTCCATTTATGTCTGTAGCACTTGAGAGTTGAGGCCCCCCTTTCCTTTGCAAGAACCTCTCTGCAGTCGGCCGGGATGTCGTACCCGCCAAACTCTAGTGCTGCAGGAGCTAGGCCTGAAAGTTCAGCGACTCCGGTTTGTGGTGAAGAATGGCGCCTCCTTCTCTGGAGAGAAGGTCTGCGTCCGTCGGCAGCTTGACTGGTGTGGACGTTGACAAGTCCAGAAGGTCCGGGAACCAGATCTGTCTCGGCCACGCCGGCGCGACAAGGATCATCCTGCACTGGGCCCTTTTGAGCTGGTTGATGAGCCGGAGCAGCAACGGCAGCGGAGGGAATGCATAAAGAAATAGGCCGTCCCAGGGGAACGAGAAAGCATCGCCCATGCTCCTCGGCTGGGGGAACCTGCTGGCCAACCTCCGGCACTTGGAATTCGTCGCCGTCGCGAAGAGATCGATTTGGGGTTCGCCCAATCATCGGAAGAGTCGATCCACTTGATCCTGGCGTAGTTCCCATTCGTGGCACAAGCGCAGCTCTCTGCTGAGTGAGTCGGCGATCGTGTTTTTTATTCCTGCCAGATGAAGAGGCACCAGAAACATCCATTGGGCGACGGCCCAATGCCACAGATCCTGCGCTTCCTTGAATAGGGCCGGGGACCTGGTTCCGCCCTGCTTCCGGATGTAGAACATCGTGGTGGTGTTGTCAGTGAAGATCCTCACCACCTTGCCCTTGAGGGACGGGAGAAAGGACCTGACGGCCCAGAACACTGCACGGAGCACCACAATGTTGATGTGGAGTGACTTCTCCTCCGGGAGCCAAAGGCCTCTCGCGTGAAGATCTCCGGAGGGCGCACCCCAACCTTCCAGGGAGGCGTCCGTCGTCACCGTCACCTGGTGAGCTGGGATCTGAAAGTCCGTGCCCGCCAACAGATGGGAGCGGGTACCCCACCACCGGATCGCCCGACTGAACGTCTCGTTGAGAGGGATCCTGTCCTCGAAGCTGCCCGTCGACTGGACCCAGCGGGCGTCGAGGAACTCTTGTAAGGGGCGCATCCGAAGCCTGCAAAGGCGCACCAGATAAATGCAGGAGGACATCATCCCGAGGAGGGACTTGATAGATCTTACCCTGGCCATGTCCGTGGCCAGCAGACGCTGCACCTTGCCCAGAATGGTCCTGGTCCTTTCCTCCGACGGCGAGGCCAGCCGCGCCACTGTGTCGAGCTTGGCTCCCAGAAACAGGGCGACTTGCGACGGAACCAGGTGGGATTTTGGAAAGTTGATGGAGAATCCCAGGGCCGTGAGCAGCTGGACGGTCTTCGCAGTGTGCTCCACGGCGGGCTCCCTCGTCCTTGCCCGGATGAGCCAGTCGTCCAGGTAGGGGTAGATGTGGATCCCCTGTAGGCGCAGCCGCGCTGCCACCGGTGCGAGGCACTTGGTGAACACCCTGGGTGCCGACTTCAATCCGAACGGGAGGGCCTTGAACTGGTAGTGCCGCCGTTGGACCACGAACCTGAGGAACTTTCGGTGTCTTTTTAGAATGGGGATGTGGAAGTACACATCCTCCAAGTCCAAAGACGACAGGAAATCGCCCTCCTCCAGCTGTCCCAGCACATGCTGGAGGGTGACCATACGGAACTTCTGCGCCTTGATGTACTTGTTCAGTTGTCGTAGGTCCAGGATGGGGCGCCATCCTCCTGTCTTCTTTTTTACAAGGAAGTACCTTGAGTAAACTCCGGAGCCCTCTTTGGGACGAGCTCGATGGCACCCTTCTTGAGCATCGCCCTTACTTCCAACAGTAGTTGAGGGACGTGATTTTCCTTCCTGGCCACGGGTGGAACGAGAGGGCACTTCTTCTGAAACTCGAGGGCGTGCCCTTGGGCCAGGGCGTCCAGCAGCCAACGGTCGGTGGAGATGGACTCCCACACGCTGATGAACCTCGCCAGCCGGCCTCCCACTGGGGTGCTTCGGCGGGGGCCCGACCCCACGGTCGGTTCAATCTTGTTTGGAGGCCGCCTTGCCTCCTTCACCTCCCTGTCGACGACGACGGGCACCACCTGGCTTGCCGCGTCCCCTGTAGGCTTCCTGGGATGAAGATCTTGCCGCTTGGCGGTACGTGGAGGAGCCACTGCCGGATCCCTTGGAGGCACCTTGTCTGCCTCCGGAGCTCCGAAAGGACGGCTGTCGTCGTTGGAGCACTCCCAGTGCCCGGGCAGTCTCTGTGTCTGTCTTGATGGCTGTACGTCCTGGCGGAAATCCGTGGCCTCGAGCCATCCTCGTCGTCTCAAGCAAACGCCGTTGCCCAACTAACGGAAACCGGTGTCGGCGATGTCCGTTGCCACCGTGATGGCGTGGTCCGAAGCAATCTCACCCTCCTGTAGGATTTCAAGGGCCTCAGCCCTTCTGGCGTCCGGAAGGAAGTCTAACAGAGGGGCGATTTTGAACCACAACTCCCTGTCGTAGCGGGCTACGATAGCCAGGGCGTTGGCCGCCTTGATAGTCGTCGCTGCGGGTGAGATGATCCGTCGTCCCATCGTGTCCAACTTCCTGCCCTCGCCGTCCGGCGGGGAAGTTGATGTGGAGTCCGATGCCCCCCAGCTTTCTTCTTTGCCGCCGCTGAGACGACCGAATCCGGAGTAGGTTGTGCCCGAAGGCACAAGGGGGCAGCGTCGGGGACCCGGTACTTCTTTTCGTACCGGTCCATCTTTGCCGGCGCCACGGCAGGGTTCTTGAGGAGGGCGAGCCCCTCATCCCAGATGTCATCAAGAAGCCGTACTGCGAGGACCGTCTTCCTTTTAGCCTCGCGCCGTTGGTAAAGGAACCCTTCTTTCTTCTTCTCTTCTGGGCAGAGCTGGAAAAGCTCAGATGCCCTGGAAATCATGGCATGAAAGGATCCAATCTTCTCGGGCGGGGACGCCCGAGCAGGAGGCGACGGGGGACACGTCCCGTCGTCGCATCCGTCGTCATCTGTACCTGTCGTAGCCGTGTCCGTGCCTGTATCGTCCCTGTGGGTAGTAGACCGGGGGGAAGGCAGAGCAGGCCGCAGAGGTGGGAGAGGTGGCGTAGGATGCGTCCTCCTCCTCTTATGCGGTCCTGCTTCCGATTCCCCCGTCGGGTCCGGCTTAGGTACCTCCATCGGGGGAAGGGGCAACCTTGTCCTTATCTCTGAGCATAAGGACTTCGCTGACAAAATGGCCGCCGAAGTGTCCTGCGGCGCCGGAAACGACGGGCGCGAGGGCTCTTGAGGTGCCTTGTCGGTGACACCGTCGCTCTCGTCGTCGCCCCTCCCGATGGGCTGGGCCTCTTCCACGACTTCGATGAGCTCTTCTTCAGAGGTCTTGTCCGTATCCACGATGGCCACCAGCCCCTCCCCCACCTTTTCCAACAAGGACTTCGTGGGGGTCTTCTCAATGGGGCTGAAAGACGACTCCCTCTGCGGTGGCAGGGAGACTCTGGGTCCTGAGGGCGCCTCCACTAGTATAGCCTCCACAGGCTGAGCCAGGGCCGCGGCGACATCTTCAATCGAGGTCTTAGCAGGATGAATTAAGGCAAGGCCATCGTCACCTTCTGGACGCCTGGGGCCTTCACCTTGGGGGGAGGGTCCGAGCCTCGCTCCCCCTCTGCCGGAATCTTCGAGATCGACCGGGGCCTCTTCAGAAGCTTCGCCGGGTTCTCGGACTTCCTCTTACCCGAGCCAGAGCATTGGCTCGTGGTTGATGGTGCCGGGGAGGATGCGCCCTGCCTGGCAGCCAAGGAGCCCGACCGTTCGGCGCTCCCGGTGCCCGATGACTCGCGGTGCTTAGCCTTTTGTTGGGCCCCCGTCGCCGGGGCGCCCTCACAGGACTTAGAAGACCGCTCCGTGTGCGTCTTGTCTTCATGGAGACAGTAGAGGCATAACGAATGCTCGTCCTCCTTGAAAACATTCTGAAGCTGGCATCCAGGGCAGGTCGAACAGCTTCCCGGGCGTCGAGCTTCCTTTCTCCTGGGCCATGTCCGGGGTAGGCCTTGGAACTTCTGGAATCCTCCAAAAGCGTAACTCGACGAAAACTTCACCCTTGAGGGGCGTAGAAAACTCCGAAACGGATCCCCGTTGATCGGATGTAGAAACGGTGGAGCTTGAGGCTCTATTTGACCGAAAAATGAGAAAAAACTCCCGAAAAAGCGCAAAGACGCAGCAAAAGCTCGAGAGCTACAGCACGAGGACTCCCAACACTTGAACGTGCGGTATGAATCTGAGGATGGCTGCCAGCGGCGGGGCTTAGGTAGAGGGCAGTCATTGGCTGGGGGCAGTATGACCCAGAGACCAGTGATTGGTTACTACTAAGAAAGACAGATCAGAAACGAAACTGATACTGATTTTTTTCTATACCGAGGATTCCCGGCCTGACGACGGGGAATATTCATGAGCATGTGAATCCATGGCAGACCCCATGCTGGAGAAACCCGATGACGTCACCCTCGACAGAGGCCTTCGAGACACCATCGACTCGACGACATCGACGCACAGCGCCCTCTGCTGAAATTTTTGTTCCAAAGCAGCTAAAGCTGGATGGAATACATCTAAGATGAGCAATACGTTGGAGGACACAACACACTCAAAAAATATCTTCTGTATTGTTTTATCTTCTCCCTTGGAAAAGAAGGGCTCTCTTTAGATTACTTTTCTCATATTTGTGTCAAGTGTTCAAATCCATCCAGGATCACTTAACTCAATTCTTGGACTCCTCAAAGTCCTGCGACTCCTTGGTATCATATGATAAGGCATTTTTAACGCGCCTATACACAAGGGTTTCAAGGCGCAATGAGGCAAGGAAGGGGGAACAGAGGGAGGACAGCGTCAATGATCTTACTAGGCCAAGTGACATTGAGATTGTGCAAACACAGGGGATGGGGAAAAGTGCCAGGAGAAAGGGAAAGGGGCAGTGCTCTACATGGGATCAAAGCAATAACAAGAAGTGCGGCAGTGGCAGGTGCAATGGTAATGCAGACAGCAGGTGTCCAAAAGTGCAGGTAGGGGGACAGTAGGGTTACAGATACAGACCCAAGCGCAAGGGTTGCTGGAAGGCAGTGCGGGTGTGCAACTGGGCGGGCAGGGACCTGGGCCCGAAATCAGAGGGTAGCCAGATGACCAGTGCAGTATCAGACAGGAAATCAGCAGGGGAGAGGAGGAGAGACGGCAGAAGCAAAGAGGAAGGTCTTGAGGTGCTTCCGGAACTGGAGATGGTTCTCATCAAGTTTCAGAGAGGCAGGGAGGCTGTTCCAGAGGTAGGCCCCAGCTGAAGAAAGAGATCTACCACCAACTCGTTGCTTGGAGAAGCGACTGATCCTGAGGGAGTTGGAGGTGGAGGAGCGAAGAGCTCGAATAGGAAGGTATTTACAAAGAGATTTGGAGGTATTGAGGGCCCAGGCACCAGAAGGCATTGTGGACAATGCAGAGGGTCTTGAACTTAGTCCTTGCAGCCACTGGGAGCCATTGCAGCGATTTCAGTGCTGGGGAGATACAATCCCTGGGCTTGAGGCCAATGACAAGTCTTACAGTCCTGTTCTGGATGAGTTGCAGAGGGCATAGGGAAGAAGCAGACAGATTTACAAAGAGGCTCTTGTAGTAGTCCAGCCTAGAGAGAACCAGAGCTCTGGAGACGGTGAGCTTCTGGGGGAAGGAGAGGAAAGGAAGAATACCTCTGAGGAGGTGCAGTTGGTAGTATGGACTTCTTAGAGGCCTCAAAAGAGTGAGGATATCAACAGATTTATCACATACCCTTCCCCTTATGCTGATAGTTCTCTAAGCATCTACAGGAAAGGAAGTCTACATTTCCCAGATCTCTTCCTTTTCTGTGTTCTATCGCAAAGGGCTGCATATCTAAAAAACAGCGCATTGGTGTCTTTGCAGAGGGTCATCCATGTCAATGGAGAATGATCTGTAACCAGTCTAAACTTCGGCAAGCAAGATAGTGTTTTTATGTATGGAACCGCCAACTTTATAGATAGGGCCTCAAGCTCAATTGTGGCATTGTTCTTTTCCCTGGGATTTAACTTCCGACTGTTATTAAGAATCGGGTGTTCGATGCCATTGTGATCTTGGGAAAGAACGGCCCCCAACCCGACATGTGAAGCATCCGTTTGTAAGAGGAACTCTTTGTTAAAATCAGCCACTTAAAACACTGCTCACTACACAGAATATCCTTGAGTTTATCAAAACTGTTTTGGTCTTTGTAAAGACTGGTAGGGGTTGTCCGTACTTCCGCTCTCTGTATGGTAGAGGAGAGGCACAGCGGACCCCAGCCAAGATTCTCTATAAGGTAGCAATGGACGAGCAATCAAGGCCTAGCTTCTCAGGAGGTGATGCAGGCTGGTTCTTAAGTACAGTGTAGTCCCCAAACCCCCACAAAGGAATGTCCACACACTGTATTACTGAAAACACAGTCTTTATATAATTAATATTCAAAGGTATGTACACGATCACAATAACGCACTTTGTACTCGGAAGTCAATAATGATAAATATATAGTCTAAAGTGGTACCACTAATGTTATCAAATCTCATTAAAGTGCATCAACTGTACGGTTAAAATGTCACACAGATTAATAACGAGGAAACCAGCAATAGAGATGGGCAGGAACGTAAGATGGTTGGAACAATAGGCAGAACACTCACCCCTACCGCTAGGCGCAGTTCTGAGTGGAGATCCCCCCCCACCTGGGCAACCTGTAAATTAATATATATAGCACAAGCCCAGTCCATATAATGTTCGAGAGTCTTACTTCTTCCAATTTAGGTTTTACCCCCCCAATGTACCTGGTGGAGTAGAGTTCTCCGATGATGCGCCGACCGATCCTTCTTGAGTGCCTCCCTTTCAGGCGGGAGCCACGGATTGTCGAGAGGTGTCGGGGAACTTGGCGTTCGGTGTCGGGGAATCGACGGCCCTTCTTGAGTGCCCTCCCTTTAAGGCAGGAGTCACGGGTCGTCGAACGTCCGACGGTGAACAGGGTGAACTACGTCAGGGAAGTGGCAGCTTCGTTCCTAGCGGTGCTCGTCGACGACAGAGTGTTGGCATCCTGCAAGGAAGAGGCATGCGGGGCACCTCAGTGACGATTGTTCTGGACCGCAAAGAGATGATGAAGAACTGTGGCCCAGCAAGGGCGTCGAGTCATTGGCGTCGCTGTGGTCTTTAGGTGGCGGGAAACCCACCGGTGGATGCTCCTCGGCGCGTCGACGGTCGGGCCTTCTCCAGCGGGAAAGAAGAGGATGACGATGCAGGCGAGAGCGTCCGATGATCAATTGAAGTTCTTAGGTAAACGGGAGCACGGCGGCCCCGGTCGGCGACGGCGGTCGTCGACAGTGGCGGACAACAGTCTGGGTACTTCTCCCTGGAATTCCGCAGCAGTCCCCGTATTGGGTCGGCAGTCTGTCGAAGGTCTGTCTACCAGGGAGCGTTGGCAAAGGTCAGCTGTGCACGATGGTCCCTCGTAGCTCGGGAAGAGGGCGCCTTACCAGGTCCTCTCTGGGTCATTCCTTGGAAACACACAGCCTTCAGATTGCGAGGGAGAGCCACAGCACTCCTTCTCGTCCAGCGGGTGTTTCAAGATCAAGCGTCAGTTACTCTAGTTACTCGTCGTAGTGGACTTCAGCTTCTGAACACGATTCCTAGCAGTGAAAGGTCCCCAGATATACTGTTGATCTCCCATTCATTCCGCTGGGTCACACTCAAGCATCCAATCACGACTACGGGCATTCATGCAGGCAGGCAGCCAATCAGGCACACGAGGTATTCAGGCCATTCACTTCTCTCCAGACACTCACAACAAGTTATGTGTATTGGGACAAGTACCGAGCCATTCAACACTCCAAGCTGCATTCATACCAGATTCGGGCAGGGTTGTCTCAGTCATTTTGTCAACCACCAGATACTAGACACCCACAACACAGAATGCATATTCGTCACACACTCTATTCACCCAGGTCCCACCCACAGGAGGTACCCACAACATACATCACCGGGAAGGCTCCAGCTAGTCTGGCCGGGCCTTCACAACACCATATATGGCATTTCCACCCAACAGCCAGTCAGGGGGAAGGGACAGAGTCAGGGCTCTGCAGGACTTTGGGAAAACAAGGTAATGGGGAATAGAAAGCAAGAGGCCACAGGGGCCATCTTGTTTTCCATCAGGAATCAACGGATCCCAATGGCAGGGCCGGGGTATGCCAAAATGGAGGATACTCCGCGCACCTGTCAATTTCAGCATGGAACTGCCACCAGCCCATACCCTGCTCTGCGGGCCACCCACAGGTGCCCAAAAACATACACTAGGGGCACAGGGTTGTACCCCCACCCATGGGTGCCATAAGGGTATCCCACAGGTCCGTTCACCAAACCAAAAGAGAGCTGCACCGCAGAAGTCCCACATGAACTCCTGTGCGGAAAACACGACAGAACACACGATAAAAAGCAGTAAAGGACAAGGATACGGAGGCCCTGTCCCTCCGATGCATTTCCAGCATCACAGTCACCCCCCCCAGACTGAGGTGAAGGGTGCCTAATCTCCCACGGGATAGACACCCTCATCCAGACAGTCAACATACCTTCTGGAAAGGCCATCTGCATTATCGTGACTCTTCCCTGGTCTGTGCTCTATGGTGAAGTCTAGCCCTTGCAGGCTAATGGACCACCTGAGCAGTTTCGGGTTCTCACCCTTCATCTGCATAAGCCACTTCAGGGGCTTATGATCTGTTTGGACCTTGAAGGTTGACCCCATAAGGTAGGGCCTAAATCGCCTAAGGCTCCAAACGATACTAAAACATTCCTTTTCAACAGTAGCCCACCTAAGTTATCTACCCTTGAGTTGTCTACTGATGAATATGATAGGATGTTCTCTCCCTTTGTCATCTAACTGGGACAAGACAGCTCCAATTCCGGTGTCGCAGGCATCCGTCTGGACGATAAAGGGTCGGCTGTAGTCAGGCGTACACAACACGGGTGCCCGACACAGACTTTCTTTCAAGCCCTCGAAGGCCCTCTGACAGTCTTCAGTCCAATTGACCTTCCTAGGCTGTTTGGGTGAAGTCAGACCTGTCAGCAGTGCAGCTATGGTTTTGCAGCTATGAAATTGCGATAATACCCGGTGAGGCCAAAAAAGGCTCTCACCTGAGTTTGAGTAGTGGGAGTCTCCCAGTCCTGTACATCCCCTGAGCTATCTGGCACTTGGTGGCCTTGATAGTGAGGTTAGCCCTCTTTAAGGCCTGCAACACTCTACCCAGATGTGTCAAGTGTTCTTCCCAAGTGGAACTGCAGACGGCAATGTCGTCTAAATAAGCCACACAAAAGGCTTCCAGCCCACTGAGAGCATGATTGACCAATCTCTGGAATGTGGCAGGGGCATTCTTCAACCCAAAAGGCATGACCCTAAACTGGTAGAGTCCCTCTGGTGTTGAGAACACCGTCTTTTCCTTGGCATGGTCCATCAGAGCTATTTGCCAATAGCCTGAGGTGAGGTCATAAGGTGCTCACAAATTTGGCAGCACCTATGGTGTTCACGAGCTCATCAGCCCTGGGCAATGGGTGCGCGTCAGTTTTGGTGACGGCATTGACTCCTCGGTAGTCCACACAGAACCTCCAATCCTTGGTACCTGCCTGGGAACTTGCCTTGGGGACAAGGACCACGGGACTGGACCAGGGACTGGTGGAGGGTTCAATAACACCCAGATCCAACATCTTGGCGACCTCAGCCTGGATGTGGTTCTTAACCGTATCTGACATTCGGTAGCTCCTGCTCTTGACAGGCACGCTGTCACCAGTGTCAATCTCGTGCTTACACCACGGTGTAAGGCCTGGCGTCAGTGAAAACAGAGAGGCATACTGCTGGAGCAAAGTCCTGCAGGCCCTCTGCTGCTCGGCTGTCAAATCTGGAGAGAGCTGCACTCCCTCCACTGAGCCATCCTGAGGGTTGCTATTCAGCAAATCAGGAAGGGGCTCACTCTCATCCTCTTCTTGCTCGGAAGCCAGCAAGATACATGAGACTTCTGCTCGCCTGTGGAAAGGCTTGAGCCTATTGACATGGAATACCTGAGGGGCTACCCCTGGGATTCCCATTTCAACCAGATAGTTGACCTCGCCCATCTTGGAGATTATCCTGAAGGGTCGAGTCCATTTATCTGCCAATGCCCGAGGCTTGGTAGGCTCCATCACGAGGACCTCCTGTCCCGGAGTCCAATCCACTTGCGATGCTTTAAGGTCATGCCAGTATTTGTTCAATTCCTGGCTGGCCTTGAGATTCGCTGTTGCTTGGCCCATCATTAGTGTCACCCTCCGCCTGAGGCCTAACACATAGTCCCCCACTTGCTTGGAGGGACCGGGAGGGTGGCTTCCAAACCTTCTCTGATCAAGGCAAGGGGCCCCCTCAAGGGATGTCCAAAGAGTAGCTCAAAGGGGCTGAAACCAACACCCTCTTGAGGTACCTCTCTGTAAGCAAACAGCAGGCATGGCAGGAGGGGATCCCATTTCCTCCTTAGGGGCTCTTCCAAAGCACCTAGCATGCCCTTGAGAGTTTTATTAAAGCTCTCAACCAGACCATTGGTCTGGGGGTGGTAAGAAGTGGAGAACTTGTAGGTTACCCCGCACACTTTCCACATGGTTTTCATGTAACTAGACATGAAGTTGGATCCTCGGTCAGAGACAACCTCCTTGGGGAATCCAACACGGGTGAAAATGCCCAGGAGAGCCCGGGCAACCACCTTGGCCGTAACAGTCCGAAGGGGTATAGCCTCAGGGTATCTGGTGGCATGATCTACCAAAACCAGGATGAACCGATGTCCACCTGACGTGGGAGGGTCAAAGGGACCGACGATGTCGATGCCCACCCTCTCAAACGGTGTGCCAACCACTGGCAATGGCTGCAGTGGGTCGATGACACTGCCTCCAGTTTTGCCAGACAACTGACAAGTTGGGCAGGTCCTGCAGTGGGACTCCACTTCTACTCCCATCCGAGGCCAGTAGAAATGGGCAGAGAGCCTCTGCTTAGTCTTCTTGGTACCAAGATGACCAACCAACGGCACCTCATGCGCCAACTGCAGTAGGAAGGGCCTGTAAACCTGGGGTACCACCAACCTCTTGAGGGCACCAGGTTCAGGCTTAGTGGGCTCACTAACAAGGAGCTCACCCTTCCAATAAATTCGGAAAGTCCTAGGCACCTCTCCTTGTGCCTGGGACAGAACCTCGAGAAAGGGACACTCTCTCTGTCCTTTACAGAAGTCTGCCAGGGAGGGTCCCCCTTCAGCTAGCAAGCATTGAAGATCGGGATGATCCTCCGAGTTGAGAACCTCTCCCACAGGAGAGTCTTCTGGCTCTTCTCCCACAGGAGTTGAGACAGGGTTTACCACTGGACCCAGCCCGTCCGGAGCATGAATCCCAATGGGTGCTGTAGGAACAGCAGGAAGAGAAGGAGCTCCCTCCACAGAGGTGGCCTTCTTGCTCTTCCTTCGTCGTGCCTTAGGCCGCGCCTTCGGCTCGGGTACCTGACTCACAGCCAGACACAGTGCCACCTGTGACCTAGTGACCGCAGCAGCAGTCATGGGAAGACCATCCGCGATCAATCCCAACTCGACTAGATCATTACCTAACAGAATGTTAGCAGGGACATTGTCCTGAACCAGGACAGGAAGCTTTGCTGTCTTGTCTCCAATTACGAGTGTGACTCGGGCTACAGGTGATAATTTGGGAGGCCCACCAGTTAACCTGGTGGTTCTCAGAGGAGCATCTACATAGTCCTCTGGCTTGAGCAGGGTCCTGTCCACCACTGTCATGCTTGCCCCAGTGTCTCTCAAACCAGTAGAAGGCTGGCCATTCAGGAGGACACTTCTCAAAAATCTACGGGTGTTCTGTGGGATAGTCGCCAGTACTTCCGCGTACTGGTCCCAGGCCCCAAGGGACACTAAGGAAATCTCTACGGGAGCACCAAAGGTGATCCCTGTAGAGGAGGGGAGGACAGTGGCCTCCACCTCAGACATGGGGTAAGAGTAGGTCAGGCTGACAGCCTGTACTCCGAGTGCCTTACCTTTACAGTTAGAGTCACCCCTTTTGTGATCCAGAGCCCCACAGTCCCAACAAGTGCCGGGAGTGCGGGGTACGGTACTGGAACCACCGGGAGCCTGCTTTGCAGCAGGTGGATCACTACTCTTATTCCCGCCCACAGATGACTTATCCCCACTAGATTTTTGGGTCTTAGGAGAGGAGGATTTAGGTTTACTCGACTGTGACTGCTTTTGGGACTCCTCAGCTTTCTGAGAGGCCCCCTTTTCTTTGTCCTTGTCCTTCCCACTAGAGTCCTTAGGGGACAGCCGGTGGGAGACCCACTTGTCAGCCAACCTAGCCAGCTTAAAGGGATCCAAAATGTTCTGGTCAGTAACATACTGACGCAGCAGGCTTCAGAAAGATGCTCAAAAAACAATAGGTGGGACAATTCAACGAAAGTTTTCACCTTGTAACCATCAATCCACCCCATCATATTCATGTGCGCAGCACTCACCCAGTCAACTCAAGACACATTCTCTCTTTTCTTAAAATCCCTGAACCTTTTAAGGTATTGGGTAGGCGTTTTGCCAAACTTGGCAATCAAATCAGATTTCATACACTCATACTGACCCCTTTCTTCCACACTCAGCTTCAGAATACAGTCATACCCAGTTTGAGGCACTCTGCTTAGCAAACACTTAGTCCAAACTCTTTTGTCAACATCATGAATTGCACACGCCATTTCAAACACTTCATCCATTGGAGGATATCAGAACCCTCCGAAAACACACCAACCAAATCCTTCATAAATTTAGTTGCTGGGGACCTGACACTCTCACTGGGTTTCGCTGAAGTCTCCACTCAAGCTTTCTCTAGCTGGATTCTCTGACATTCAGTGTCCTTGTCTTTGAGTTCAAGATCCCTATTCTTGAGTTCAACTTGTTGCGCCAGCTCCTCTTAAGTTCAGCATCTATTTCCAACTTGCGATATTCAAAGGCCAATTTCATCCTTAATAACTCAAGCTCCAATGTATTGCTGGGGTTCGGAACAGAGGCAGCAGGAATGGCGGCATTCCCAGAAACAGATTCAGTAGAAACCCCAGGGGCAGAGTCCTCCTTGGTTGCATTCCCCCCTTCATCAAGAGTTTCACCATCGGTCTGGTAGTCCACCAGGGCAGCTATCAGCTCAGCCCTAGACTTATCCACAAAGTCTAACTCCCTGGCTTCACAAGCACTCTGGAGAGCCTCTAAGCTCATCCGAGTCAATTTACCATTCGCAATAGACTCCATTGCTTGTAATGCAGTTATTTTGTACACACCCAAACCTTAATCTAATAAAGTGTGGATATTTTGTAAGTGGCACAGTTATACACGGATTCTTAAAACCATAAGCATCCCACAGCTGGCACCAGTGTAAAGACTGGTACGGGGTGTCTGTACTTCCGCTCTCTATATGGTAGAGGAGAGGCACAGCGGACCCCAGCCAAGATTCTCTATAAGGTAGCAATGGACGAGCAATCAAGGCCTAGCTTCTCAGGAGGTGATGCAGGCTGGTTCTTAAGTACAGTGTAGTCCCCAGACCCCCACAAAGGAATGTCCACACACTGTATTACTGAAAACACTGTCTTTATATAATTAATATTCAAAGGTATGTACACGATCACAATAACGCACTTTGTACTCGGAAGTCAATAATGATAAATATATACAAGTCTAAAGTGGTACCACTAATGTTATCAAATCTCATTAAAGTGCATCAACTGTACGGTTCAAATGTCACACAGATTAATAACGAGGAAACCAGCAATAGAGATAGGCAGGAACGTAAGATGGTTGGAACAATAGGCAGAACACTGACCCCTACCGCTAGGTGCAGTTCTGAGTGGAGATCCCCCCACCTGGGCAACCTGTAAATAAAGATATATAGCACAAGCCCAGTCCATATAATGTTCGAGAGTCTTACTTCTTCCTATTAAGGTTTTACCCCCCCAATGTACCTGGTGGAGTAGAGTTCTCCGACAATGCGGCAACCGATCCTTCTTGAGTGCCTCCCTTTCAGGCGAGAGCCACGGATCGTCGAGAGGTGTCAGGGAACTTGGCGTTCGGTGTCGGGGAATCGACGGTCCTTCTTGAGTGCCCTCCTTTTAAGGCAGGAGTCACGGGTCGTCGAACGTCCGACGGTGAACAGGGTGAACTACGGCAGGGAAGTGGCAGCTTCGTTCCTAGCGGTGCTCGTCGACGACAAATCGTTGGCGTCCTGCAAGGAAGAGGCGTGCGGGCACCTCGGTGACGATAGTTCTGGACCGTAAAGAGATGATGAAGAACTGTGGCCCAGCAAGGGCGTAGAGTCGTCGGCGTCTCTGTGGTCTTTAGGTGACGGGAAACCCACCGGTGGATGCTCCTCGGCTATTTGCAGCATGGCTGCCTCCAAACTCAGGTCCGGGTTCCTTGAATGAATAATTACCGGGCCATTCCAACCTAGGAGGACCCGGTAATTCCTCATTAAATTTACCCATCCCCATTCCCATTCGAGCCCCATAGTCTTGGCTGTTCCTAAGTGACCACCAGTTAAATGAGAGTGAGCAATCTCCAATACCATCCTCTTGTGACTTTTAGGCACCATAATGTGAGAGCTAGGAGTACCATCAGTGCTAAGATCACCTCTATATAGTAGACCATGGCTTAAAAATAGAATGGTCCCCCTTACAGAATGCCCTCTTAAATGCTAATTCAGGAATGAGTTTAGTTTCCATGCCCAGGGCTTTATCAGATGTTGTCTGGGAATCTTCATCTGCATCCACAAAGCCTTTTCTCCACCCCTCACTTTTATCAGCTTTTCTGATTTCTTCAGTTTTTGGGAACAAACCCACTCCAGGATTCCCTGAGCTATTTGTTCTCCCACTTTCATCTGATATGTTTCTTTCCCACTGCTCTGAATCAAGATCTTTACATCACTCTGTAGTCGGGGTCTATGGCAGGCCTTGCAAATTAAATTCTTAAAAATCCCACTAGACCTGCAGGGCAAGTGCCTTAGTCTACATACTCGCCCCAAGAGAAATGCACTTGCCCCAAAGTGACTGGTGACAAAATGTTTACTAGTGCTTTTTGTAAAATGGTGCATATCGCCATAAGCAGACTTCATATTGGCTGCAATGCAGTCAAGCATGCACAATGAAACCCGCATTTGCCATTTACTGTATTTGCAGTAAATTAAAAATAGGTTTCTAACATCCCACATGCTCGCCAGCAAAGTCGAGTATCATGCAAATAGTTTTGCGAGCCCTGTATTTGTGAGGGGCAGAAATGTGAGGCAGACAACTTTGTAGAGGTCTTTCCTAAAATGCCATTTTATTAACTCAAAAGTGGTTTGACCAATGCTTCACTATCCTTACCCTGATGAAAATCTCCCTGCCTATCAAAATAAACAAAATAAAACACTAACAAAAGGGATCTGTCCCTCACACTTATTCATACAACAAACTTAACAAGGAAATGCATGGCAATTCAAATAACAGAAATAACTTATGTTCCATATAAACCTAACTGTTTCTCCTTGTAACGTGGGTGAGATCCCCTTCGCCAGATTCAAACAGGATTTAAATCAACAGTTCAAAATAGGAAAGTTCTGTCTCACAACAAAGTTAAAATAATAAAGTTCTTCTTGCTCCAAAAAGTCTCTCCCTTGAACTTGACCAACAGTTCAAAATATTCAACACGTCTTTATCTCTCCAGTTGAAGCAGAGAGTCCAACACAACTTCTACTGGGAATATAATACATCCACAGTTTGTCTGTATCAACATAAATGCTCTCGTCAGGATGGTTCCCAAACAATCCCCAAAATACTTGCTTCAGCAATAATGATTTGCCAGGATGATTCCACATCAGTTCACAAGTTGTCTTGCCACTTCTTCTTCTTCAGTCTTTAAACACAACACAGCGCTTCAATTACTTCTACCTGGTCCACTCACCTGCCAGGTCTACCACTACAAAGTCCCTGCCCTGGTCTACTCGCCTGCCCGGACCAATGAAAAGACTACTATAAGTACTTCTGTGGTAAGGTTTATTTTAAAAGAACGTAGCAAAGTCTTTTGATTTTTCCACAACATCACGTTTCACCACTTCTGGGAAGACATGAAACACATTGGTGCTGTTTTTTCCACACTTGTGATTGCCACATGCAATGCAGGGTATGCTCCTCTCTTCCTGAACACTTTCTATCAGGAAGGCATCTGTCCTGCCACTCTGGTTTTCCCACTTTTATATTACCCAAATGCTGATAATGGCTTTTACTCCAACTCACTCTTCTTTGACTTATGCAATGCGTGTTTAGGTTATTTACAACAATTGCTTCTTTCTCACTCTGGCAATAGGGTTTACAAACAACTTGTTTCTTAATTGCCCTTTCTTGGCTTTGGCAATGTTGGTGTTTATAAACTTGCCTTAATTTTACCCTCTTTTTGCTTTGGTAATAATGGTTCTTATTAGCTTCTTGTAATATTGCCCTCTCTTTACTTTGTCAATTACTCTGACCTTTACAAGGTATATCGATACCTTTCTTGTTCCCAAAATTCTTATTCTGACACTTTAGCTTCATAGTACCAGTTCAGTATTCAAAAGCATTATTATTCTGCCACTTCAAGTTCTTTACATCAGTTTGGTATTCAGAAATATTAGATTTGGCCAGAGCACGATCAGAGGGCATTCAGTGGTGTCACATTTACGGTTCTCAGGGGGAACGCTTTCTCACAAAACACTTCCCGCTGCGCAACCTGTGCATACAAGGTCTTTTAAGGTAGAGCCCCTCTCGGAACCGGCATCCGATCTGCAAATCACAGCAGCTCTGGCGCCTCTGCTTCCCTTCAATATCTGTTGCAACTGCAACATGGAGTTATGACAATCACTGCACCCCAGACTACTGCTCCTTCTCCTCCTTATGGCCTGCACCTGAGGGTGTTTTTATACTTCCCAAGCTCCCTCGATGTGGGTCATTAGCACGATTAGCCTACAACTTGCAGTCCAGTGGCTCTGCATCCCTCTTTGTCCCAGTCATTTGAGCATTGTGGGACTTTAGGTCCCTAATCTTCAAGTTACCTTTTCTATTCTGAATGTTATTTCCAAATATATCAATTTAATTGCTATGCTTATATACATCTTCTAAAAGAATGTTGTAAGGACCTAATGAGTGGTTCCGATTTACTGGGCGATTAGAGTGTTCAGAATTTAAGATGTTAATGGTTTGAGATTTGCATTTAACATTCTTCTGTGGATCACAGTGACTTTCACCCCCATAAATATGGGAGACTTTATGAGGGGACGGGGGGGGGGGGGTTTACTCCAAATAAATGATTGAGTCTGACCCTTTTCACCACCATCAAGACAATAAGCTTTGGGAAAGATAATCTCCCTTCAACAACAAGTCATTACATATTCCGGCATCACTGACATTTCTTCCTCCGAGGAAGACAAATACTGCATATCTCCCAACAAAGTCCTCCTGTTCTCCTGGGGCCCTTCTCCTACCAGGCGATCCACCTGGCTAATACCACCCCCAGGGTTATGATCAGGTAGCAGCTACCTTCCCCTGGCCACCTGGGAGGAGATTTGAAGTAGGGTTTTTGCGAAGACTTTGCAGGATTCGTCATAAACGCCTGCTAAGATGTCCAGACTATATTTGTCACGACTCGCTCCCTTCGCTCCCGTTCCCACCACTTGGGGGCATGATTTGGGGTTTATTCCCTACTGGATTTTTCCTCCGAACCTTATGCTACAGTGCTGTGATGAATTGGGAGCGCTAAAACCTTATTTTCCAAGTTACTTCCCTTCCGGATCCATTCCAGGTTTTTGGCAGCCAGCATGCTACTTTGATCAAATGACTATGCTTCCCAGAATGCCTTGCTCACTGCTTCACCTCCTCCCTTGCAGGACAAGGTTGGGTGGAGGATAGGCAACACCTGTGGCTGCAGGTGCAGCAGGCGGCACACCTGATGGGTGTGCTCGTTAAGCAGCTTTAAAAGCCTCAGTTTACTTCAGTCCAGCGCTGGTCATCGTTGCAGTGTTCCTGTTGTGACTAGTCCCTTGTTCCTAGCTTTTGTGCCTAGTTCCTAGTTCCTGTTTCTTGTTCCTCCGCCCTGGATTTCGGATTCATGTGCTAAATTGATTTCTGCTCCCTAGATTCCCTTTCTGTCTTCCTCTGTTTGCAGGCAGCATTTCTCAGTGCTTTCCCCTTTTAGAAGCAGCCCAGTTTGTCTGTGTTCTATATTTCTTTGACTTTGTCCTTTGCTGCTGTAAACCTTTATGCCTTAGCCTTCCTCTTAGATTAGCTTTCTGTCTTTTACTTGGATAAGTGGGGGAAGTTTGCCTTGGTAATTTCGTTTTTCCCTGCTCCTGATCCTTACTTTCTATTGGGATCCATTCCATGTTTTCCATTGCACTTCTGCATTTATTTCCCATTTGATTATTAGGTGTGGTGTCCTGTTGTAGCTAGCTCCTGTGTGAATGCCTATGTTTTCCTCACTATTCTGTAATCACTATTCCAACTTAGGTATTTAGTTATCTTCCCATTGCTGTTATAGCCTTTCTGGGTCCCAGTTTGATCAACAGGGTTCGTGGGCTTCTGTAATCACTATTCCAACTTAGGTATTTAGTTATCCTCCCGTTGCTGTTATAGCCTTTCTGGGTCCCAGTTTGATCAACAGGGTTCGTGGGCTTGCTGACATTCAAGAGGGTTTTCTCGTCCTCGTGAGTACTGTTTTTTAGTTTCCTTATTTAATATCATCAAGAGTGTTAGTTCACAGATCCTGTCATTGCTTGCCCTCTACGTGGGTTTAGCGCTGTCAGTACCTGTAACAGCAATTGGGGGTAAAGCACTTGCCGACTTTCCTCGCGGTCAGGTGCTTACCCCACATCCCTTTTCATATATTGGTTTTTGTTGTCACACTCTATTTGCACTCCTGGGGTTTAGCATACATGAGTCTTGGTTCCTGTGTGCACGTAGTTTAATTCAAGGCTAGTCACTGTGTGATTTAGTGCACATTTCCCTTGCCATATTCGCTGCCTTTGTACTCGCCTGACTAATCCTGATAGAATGACCAGCCAAAAATTCCCATTGAATATGGCAAGTTTAAGAAAGAAAGGCAGCAAGGCCTCTAACAAGCTTGTACAGAAAGCTTCCCCTACATTTACCTGTGACAATCAAATCACTAGTCCTGACTTAAATGAACTCCTTGTCACGAATGGGCATTTACGTGCAAAGCATTTTTCCCACAGTATTTCTCCTTTGTACTCGCCTGACTAATCCTGATAATATTGCCAGGCCCGATTTAGAGGTAAGCCTAATATAGGTACCTGGGAGGGGGGGGGGGCGTGTATCAATTCTGTCTCCAGGTTGTACCAACTCGCCCCTACTACTACATACGTCAAATCCAATAGAATTTTCTGTAGCTACTGATGGATCGGAGGCTCTATTGCTATGTTTTTCAAATCTGAGGGTTCCCCCAGTTTGTATCAACTGAGCTGGATCCCACTCCTACCGCCATATAGAAGGAGCCAGGAATGAGACGTGGACACAGACAGGTCATAGTTTTGGCTATACACTTTTATTCAAAATAAATGGGGGTTGGACAGTGCCTCGCTATCCTTATTCTAGGTGGTGTTGCTCTACATTAACCCAAAACTAAGGGTCTGTCAGTTCTCAAGGTGTCCAAAGCAAAAATGTCCTGTGTCCGTAATACTATTCTGGTCCTTACATTCTAAAATAACTTTAAGGTGAAAAAGGTAATGTCTTTGGCCTTGGAAGTGCACACAATGTGCAAGTTCAAAGGGAAAGGCATAACTCCAGCACTAACGTTCCCAATGGATACAGTTTGCAGTTCTAGGGGATTGCTCTCTTCCCCAGGTTTTCGCTTCACAATACTTTACACTCCTAAGGGTACGAGTCTTCCTTGAAAATCTCTGAACAAAAACAAACTTCTATATTAAAGAACTTGGCTGTTAGTTTAAATTTCATAGGATACCTGGTGTACTCCCCTGCCAGGTTTATTTTCCACTTTAATGTAAAATGTTCTCACAGTTTTGGCTTGCCTGGTGTCTTCTTCGACCAGGACTTTTTATATGACTTGCTTTACACACTTGCAAACTTGTTTGTTCCTTGCATTCATTCTCCCCCGTGTCCCAGGTCCGCACTGTAGGACTCACCTGCTTCTCATGCGTTCTTCGGTTCCTCTGTGGTAAACAGGAAGAGGCTTGGTGTTCCGTCTCCACCTCGCAGGTTTGCCAGCTTCGTCCCAGTCCGGCGGCTTCCTTGTCCTTCGCAACACCAGCTTGCCACCTGAGCCTCTATCTGCGGGCGGCTTCGAGGCTGCTCCCAGGTTTCTGTGGCCACAAGGAAGTCTCTGCTCTCCTTCCTCCTGCAGTCTCCACGCAGTGAACTGACTCTTTCAGTCCTCCGTCTTCTGCCTTCTCCCAGAGTTGGTCGGCTCCACAGACTTCTTGGCTCTGCGGTCAGTACCGAGAGGGCAAAACTTCCCCAGGCGTCTCTCCCCCATCAGCTGATTAGGGTTTTTAAATGTCCTGGCACCTATCATGCACTCACAACCACTAGAGTGCATATTGTGCTTCTCGCCTTTACTGATTCTCAGTACTTCATTCAGCTTTCTCGTCACAGTACTTTTTCATGTATTTGAATGATAGTCAGCTCTTGGTAACTTATGCATAGAACATTGGAAGGCATTCTCAGTAGCTTCCAGGTGTGGTTGAAGGGAGCTATGACAATATGCCATTACGGCACGGGAAATGGAAAAGGTATCGCTAAAAGGATAAGGGGGATACCATGTCTCATCCAATGATGTATCACCCCTCTGGGGGTGACCTGCCCCCATGTAATACTCTCTCATTTAGCCACCCCCAGGGTCAGGATCAGGTAGAACCTGCCGTCACCTGGCCACATGGGGAGAGGTTACTGCTGCGAAAGGAGTGATGACATCATCAGATTCATCACAGTGTGTACCTGTATCGTTCTCTCAAGTTCTCATACCTTCGTCGGATATCCAGCCTTGGTTCTCTCTGTTCATGCTACCAGTTGAGCAACTGAGAGCTTGCATGGCCTCAATCAGTTTGGAAGCAATGGCAAAACCCAAGTTCCCTGGAGAAGTGAGGAGGAAAAAGGAGTGGTCGACAGTGTCGAAAGTGGCAGAAAGATCCAAAAGGATGTGTATATAAGAGAGTTTGGAGTGGTGAGCATTAGAAAGGTGTAACCATGCACAAGTGCATTGTCGGTGGAGTGTTTACTATGGAAGCCAGAGTGAAGTGGATCCCCTAAGCCATTATCCTCAAGGTACTTCGTGATCTGATCGAAGACCACCCGCTCAAAGACTTTGGAATAACAGGGAAGGAAACAAACAGAGCAATCATTTGCTGGGATGTTTGGGTCAGCAGAAGGTTTCTTCATTCGGGGTAAGACAGTTGCAGATTTGAAGGCGGCTGGGAAGTGTCCAGAGGAGAAAGAGATTAAAGAGCTCCAAGAGATGAGGGCTAGTGATTGAGACAAAGTCCACAACCAGTTGGAGAGCAAAAGGGCTGATAGGGGCGCAAGGTGGGTTGGCATTGTGAATGTTGGGGGCTAATTTGAAAAGAGAAGTGGAGGCGAAGTAGTCTACAATAGAAGAGGTAGGTGGTGGACAGAAGAGGGGTTAGGGACAGAGAGAGAGGGGGACTGTGAGGGTAACACAACAGATTTTAGAGGTAAGCAGTGAGAAAAGTCATTAACAGAAAGGGAGGACGTGATGGATATTGGCTTGGGAGGTGTGAGCAAAGATTGGAGGGTAGGTGAAAGTTTGCGTGGCTGATTGGGAAAGGAGGAGATTAGGTTTGTGAAGGAGGAGGATTTGGCAGAGTCCAGTGCAAAGGTTAGGGCAGCAAGGGAATTTTTGTCATCTAGGAGTAAGACAGGTGTCCATAATTTGTGCCAGCATCTTGGGTAACTGCAAATGTTTGACTTGAGGGTCTGCATTTCGGAGGTGATCCAAGGCTGAGGACAGTGACGGGAAAGTATGAGCAGGATAGACTGTGTCAAATGGAGTCGTATGTGCATAGTGAAAGTTAGAGAAAGCACAGTCACCTTAGGGGCATGATTAGGGGAAAGAGACATGTCCTCACATCATCAAGTAAGGGACAAGAGTCCTGCCTAAAACTCCTACTAGTCATTTAAGAGGGGAGATGAGTAGAAGGTGGAGGGACGAAGATGTTAAAGTGAACAACAGACCAGAGTGATCAAAGGGAGATGAGTAAATTACGACAGTGAATTCAAGAGAAAGACAAGGTCAAGAGAGTTCCCACCAAAGTGGGTAGGCTGGTGACAGAACGAGTGGTCAGAGGGTGGGAGTTAGGTTCAGTTCAAGTGTTTGCAGGGGGCTTGGGTAAGTTAAAGACCCCAAGCATGACAATGGGGTTGTTGGTATGAAGTGCTTCAAGGAGAAGGGTCAGATCAGGGAAGGAGAGGACTGGGGGGCTGGGGGTTAGGTGGGGTTCGATAGAGAGGAGTAAGAGGGAGGAGTAGAATAGTGACATATTCAGAAGAGTGGATGTCAGATGAGGTGGAGGGGCAGTGTGGAGGACCTTATGGATAAGAAACCCCACGCAGCCGCCCTTCCCAACAGGTAGGGAGGAGTGGGAGTAGGTAGCAGTCCATGTCGGGAGCTGCTAGTGTCGCAGTCATAAGTGGAAATCCAGCAAGAAGTGAAGGGTGATACGAGTCAAAGTGGTTAGGGATGAAAGAAGACTTGTTGTAGAGGGACTGTGCAATCCGGAGGCCAAGTGAAAGAGTAATAGGAGGTGGGGGGTGGGGAAGGGCTAGAGCAGGTGTTCAGTGGTAGGCAAGTGGGATAGACGAGGTTGGAGATCCTGGGAGCATAGGAATGCCTTATTTCAGGGGTGCGGGTGCAGGGTGGAAGGAAGAAGATGGAGAGGCCACAGAGTGATACAAATCTTGTACCACGTTGAGGATGAAGGCTATGTGAGAAAGGAAGGAGAAGAGTGAGTAGAAGGAGGAATTAAGAAAAGTCAAGATGAACGAAGGGCAGAAGAAATAGGCAAGTGAAGAACATGAAGAAAGGGGGCAGCCCAAGAGAAAAAGAGGGTAGAAAGGTGAGCAGGAAGCGTGGAGGGTTGGCTGAGAAAAAATCAGGGGTTATTTCGAGTTGTGCTTGAATGGGGCTATAGGTAAACGAAATACAGTTAACAGGCCCAAAACAGCAATGTTTCTATGCGGTAACAGAGGCTCTGCAGTGAATGGATAGTCAATGCAGGGTGGGGGTGGGGGGAAATCGCTATGCGTGGAAGCAACTGTCAGGCAAATAGTGAGTTAGCGAAGTCTTGGCATGAGCAGGTGTTCTGCCCATACCAGCCCAAACAGGCCCAAACCAAGAGCTGCCCGTTGCTGCTTTTGGTTCTTGACTGCAGACACCGGGGCTGGATGCTCAGGGAAGACTGAATAAGGGAGGCATTGAGTCACATATTCCTCTGGGTGCCAATCACAGTGCTCTAGATGGCTTCAACACTTGCAGAAAGAGGCCTGTGTGTTGTAGGTCCAGGAAGATTTGTTTTGCAGGCAGGACCCAAAAATAGTCCCCAGGGTCCACTGGCAAAGTAGGATTTGGCCAAGGAAAAAAATACATACTTTGAAAATGAACTTCCAGACAGTCACTTGTTGGTCTGGAAGCCAGGCACTGTGCTCGAGTTGCAGGAAGAGGGCAGGGTATTGTAGGCCCAGAGAGGTTTGTTTTGCAGGCAGGACCTTCAGATGCTGCACAGGGGAGAAGGAACACAACCCTGATGTACGTCCAATCGTTAGTGGGAACGGTTGGATAGCTGAAAATATGTCCAGTTTGTAGATATTATGTTGAGACCTGAAGTTTTGAAATTGGACTCATATGTAAGATAGACAATGCAGGTTTTAGATATCCTAAAGGGCATTGAATTGAACGAACAACTGATTCTGGTTACAATGGATGTAAAGAAGCTCAATACATCATCATCAGTTAGCTTTGAAAACAATTGATTATTTTTATAATAAATCTGCTTCTTTTTTAAACATGCAACAATGGTGAAAGAATTTGTGGCATTTACCTTGGAACATAATATTTATCTTTTTGACCATACACTTTATATACATATCAATGGGGCGGCGATGGGAGCATGTTAAGCACCTTCCCTAGCCAAACTCTTTATGGGGGAATTTGAATACACTACCATGTTGAAATACCCAGAAGTGACAAATAAAGCACTTATTTGGGCAGGATATATTGAAAGATATTTTGCTAATATGGAAGGGTACTGAGGATGAGTTAATAATATTCAACAGATATCTCAATACCAATCAATTTGGTATAGAATTGACTTTGGAAATGAGCACCAATATCATCTTTTTGGATGCACATATCAACATTGAGGATGGTGAGCTATGTACATGGAACTTTAGGAAAGAAACTGAAGTGAACTCAATCTTATACTCTACGAGGTGTCACAAGAAAAGTGTCAAATATAATATACAGATAGGTGAGTTTTTACGTGCCAAACGAAATTGTAGCAGAATGAACGACTATAACACTGAAAAAATCTTGATTGAAAAGAGATTTTTGGAAAGGGGGTACTCTACGAAAATCATTGATGAGGCTAAGAAAAGAGCCGATAACGTGGATAGAGATATGCTGTTAATCCCTAGAGCAAGATCGGAGAAAGAAGATAATAGGACAAGGTTGATTACACAATTCTCAAGGGGTAACAAGTCAATACAAAACGTTCTCAAGAAACATTGGCCTAGTCTGCAATAAGAAGGCAATTGTAGAAATTATATTGCAGGCAAACCAGACTTTGTATATACCAGGGCTCTTACGTTGAAAACTATTTTGAGTCCTAGTTTTATGACCAGCAATGTGACTTTTCACAAAGAGGCGCTATGGGAAGCCGGTTAATGGCTTCTTCAAGTGTATGAACTGCCCTATGTGCAAACATGCTTTGAATAACGTACAAACATATATTACTGGAGGCAATCAAAGGGTACAAATACAGGATTTAATCAATTGCAGAACTAAATATCTGATATACATTGTGATTTATGTCTGTAACAAATTACACGTGGGGTCTACCATCAGAGAATTCAGATTTTGCATCTGAGAACACTTTTTAAACAGGACCATCAACCCTGAGAGAAAATTGCAACTGCAGGAATATTGGGCTTTGGAACATCAGATGGACAATAAGGATCAGGGGAAATGTATTGGAGTGAAACACATACACTCAAGCAACAGATGGGGTGACCACAAACTAATCCTGAGACAGGAGGAGGTCAAAACTCATTTACAAATTATGAAGTACAATACACAGGCTAAACAGGCTAAACAAGGGTAAACAAGGGTAATGAGTTAGACTTTTTTTTATAAGTAAGGACGAATCCTATGGATAAGATTGTTTTTACAAACCATTGTATATTAGAAATCGATAATAAGATCATCAAGTCACTGGTTTGAAGCCATGGTTGGATGTTTAATTCAGAATCGGTAATAATATAAAAGAATGAAAGGAGTTATACAAACCAGTAAGAATACATAATAACATAGATTTGCATTGCTTAAGATTGTGCAATTGCACTCTATATTATGATCTGAGGAACCGATCCAGACACTGGACGGAGAGCACCTCCCAATGGAAACTAGTACTATTAGGTTGTCACTTTCTATAATATTATGCAGAGTGGAATCACAATTTAATGCTCTGTTAGTAATATGAAATGAAGAAATCCTTTTATGGTCAGATGAACCATGCAGGATGGACATATCCCGTTGCCATATTGTCAATTCAATTAACGTATTATAAATGTAATATACTGTTGGATAGTAACTGCAGAACTCAGATAATGTGAACTGTATGGATAATAAAATGTACACTCAGGAATAGTCAAGGTGATACCACCATATATGGCACTATATCCAATAATGTTTTGTCTTTAATTATGGTTGGGTTCTCCCACAACATATTATAACATACTTATAGATTGAGTCACCTTTCTTTAATAATCATTTTTAATTGGAACAAGGCTATCCAGCGCTAGATGGATACAATATCCTGCAGGAATATGGGATTGGGTTCATTAAGGTAAATATGTCCGGCAAACGTAATAGTGTGATGACGTCACAATGCATATGACATCACTGCGTCATGAAACGTCATGAAAAGTGATGGTATAAACACTGTACACAAGATGGCGGAGGCGATCCTACACGCGGGACGCTGTTGTCACTTGTGAAATATTGAGCAGACCAAACTGGTAAGTGGATTATCCAGGACTGAAAAGCTTTTTGGACATTTAAGTTTTGGTATACAGATAATTATAATGCACTTTTTTGGAAGGGCACTTGGCTTTGATGGTTTAGCTGGCAAAATTGGCACAGCTGGCATTGACGGCTTCAGCGCCGATGTCGACTGCTGTCGATGGCATGGAGGGTTTAGTGGGGGTCGATGGCCTGATGGGCATCAACGGCACGAAGATGTTGAAGGCAACGACGATCTCGACCTCGCCCATGTCTCGAATGATCCTTAGATTTTTCTGATCAAGGCCTAGAGGGCCCTCGATGCAGATAATGCCTTTTACCCGGGCTCGAGGGTGCGCGAGTTTTAGACCAAGATCTCTCCTTCCCGGCTTCCTTAGAAGGCTTGGTAGGAGCAGGATTTGTTTGTCAAATATTTTTCGCATTTCGATCGGAAAGCTTCCCATTCAGCTTGGTGTTGACTTTTTCGAAGGGCATGCAAACCTTTTGGGCGAACCGTCAGACGAAGAAGTCGGCGAAGGCGACCTGCAGTGACTCCTCTTCGACTTCTTCGAGTATGAGTGGCGGGAACCACTCCTTGACCTAGAATGCTTAGCCTTCTTCCTAAGAGGAGAGTCGCCTCTCGACTCATCGGTCGAAGGCTTAGCAGGTCGGGGCTTAGGGGACTTGGGTATTTTTCCTACCTTAAGTTTCCCCTTCCATTCCCTCAAGGCTTTTCCCGTCATGGACCGACACTTGGAACAAACAGAAGTATCGCAATCCTCCCCGAGGCACCACAGGCAGATTCGATTTTTAAACCCGGACTTAGGTGTCGACTGTGTAGACGAAGATAACATTTTCGAAACAGTCTCTCGAGTAACAACGATGAGACGCCAAATTTCACACAAAGCAAACGCTGTTTGTGGAAAAACAGAAAGGAGGCCAACGGGTGCGCGCGTGCTACATATACACTCCGATGAGATCACCCCCTACGGAGGCCTTTGAGGGACATCGACTCAATGCCATCGACACACAGCTCCCTCTGCCAATTTCTTTTTCCGAAGCAGCTGAAGCTGGACGATACATGTCAAAGATGAGGAATACGTTGGAGGACAAAATCCATTAGAAGAGAAGACACCTGGAGGAGCAGCAAAGGACTGTTGAGTGCATCAGAGGGAACACTTGTACAGCGGCGCTCCTGGGGCTACTACAGGGCAAATGTAATTGCTGGATGAACGAAAAAAGATGTGCAAGTAAAAGAGAACCTAAAGTGAGGGGTTGTATTGAACAATTCAAGCAAGTTGAACTATAAGTAAAAATTGAATACCAAATTGTATTGAATACCAAACTAAAGGAAAGCTTTGATGAGCTGAAGAATGGAATGCAAGCATGTGTGAAGCACACGTGGTAAATACTTAAGGACAAAGAACAAATCTTAAGGCATAAAGTGGAGAGCAAATAATGGACATTACTGAAGAGCATGAAGGTAATGTGGTAAAGGAAAGTGAGCACCACGGGCTGAATTGTATGAAAGAACACACTGTGGCAAAGCCAAGAGACTGGCAAGGAGAAAACACATTGTGGCAAAGCCTAGAGACTGGCAAGGAGAAACCAAAGTGAATGTGAACCAGAATACAGGAGCAGTGACATAAGAACCTGTGAGGGCAAGAACGCCTAGGATAATCGGTTGCGTGACCTGTAATGGGTGGACCGGGTGGTCCGACAACCGTGTCTAGACCGATGATACCATGTCTGTGAAAGACAAGGAACAATACAGATAACAATTCTTTGCGTATGAAAGAGATCGCTGAAGTGAAGGCAGACGAGAGCAATCTGTGTTAACTATTAAGGAAACAGAAAGAGTATAAAGTTGACCTGGAACCGGTGTTGAGTATTAAGAGACTGAAACTTAGTGTGAATTGAAAAGCTGGACAAGCTAATGGTTTGGGGAGGGAAACCCAAGACCAAGTGAACTTTGTTGTCACCTTAAGAAAAGGGAATCCCGAGGTTTTTACAGAAAGATATTGGCACCTTGGGGAAGGGAACCCCAAGGCCCCTTTTGTTTTGAACTAAGTTTTCTTCTTGGGAACGCCAAGCCCAACACCGTTTTGAGATTGCATTGGACTTGCAAAGGAGAACTTTGAGACCTATGAACCTGTGTTGTCGGCTTGGGGACAGGACCCTTGATGCCATTTCAGAACTGTGTTGTTTTCCTGGGGAAAGGAACCCTGAGTTTCTTGTTGAACTCTGTTGTCTTCTTGGGAAAGGGAACCCTGAGACTTTGTGGAACTGCCTTGCAATGCGGGCAATGCGGTTATATTATCCTTGCACCACTGCCACATAATGCCATTAAATGTCGGGTCCTCACAAATTCCAGGCATTGCCTACTGCCAAGTATGGTAATCATGCTGGGCAGTGATGCATGAGCATAATAATGTTGCACTCTTCTCCTGTGGCCTTGCTCCCATAGTTCCATACATGGTAGAGGACGGAGCAGCAATGCTGCATTCCTCTTGCTTGCAAGGGCAAACTAGGAGGCGACCCTGAGAGAGGAATGTAGATTCCCATGTTCCTTTTGGCATCTACAGTGTGACTATAGAGGCAGGTGCAGGAAGGGGAGGGATGATGGCATAGGATGCTCCCAATGCTGCATTTCTCTCGCTTGCAAGGGCAAACTAGGAGGCGACCCTGAGGAATGTAGATTCCCATGTTCCTTTTGGCATCTACAGTGTGACTATAGAGGCAGGTGCAGGAAGGGGAGGGATGCTGGCATAGGATGGCTCCTGTGTTCACGACCATTAAATGGAGTCTTATGGGAAAATGGAAAAATGCAGAGGCAGATAAAGTGGGTGGGGAGAGCAGGTCTCTATGCCCCCTCTGTAGCTGCTCTATGTGTAAAGTGGGCTCAGTTTATCTGCTCATCTTGTGTTGCTATGTCTTGAAACATACTGATCCATGGAGGCATATTTTCGCTGAGCGGAGGTGCTGTATTTTTCTGAATCATGAAATGTGAAAATACAACAAAAAGAACCTCATTTATTGCAGGCGAGCTAAAGATCAAAAGGATGGAGAATCCCAAGTTTTAAACACTGTAATATGCATTTAAGGTGAGGAAGGATAGCCCAGGGGCAACGTGTTTGTCTTGGAAGCAAGACAACGCAGCGCCACACAGGTTCGAATCCCGATCCTGCGCTTAGAAACCACAACGCTGGGGGAAGCTGTTGAGCAGCAACAGGAACAGCAGTTTAGTTGTGCGCTCTGGCCTTGCAATTATCCTTAACAACCAGGATTGGAGTAGCTGGTTCCTGGTGCATCTTGTGCACTATCTTGCTCAGGAGTGTGGGGCCTGAGGGGGTGCACCATAAGCAAATTTCCCTAACCAGTTCATCCACAGGGCTTTCCCTTTGGATGGTGGTTGGTGAATCTTGGACGTGAAGTATGGGCATTGCGCGTTTAGGCTTGTGGTGAACTAGTCTAATGGGGAATGACCCCATTGAGAGAAGATTGCATCTAGAATATCTCTGTTGAGTTGCCACTCATGTTGTTCTGGGTGAGGGTATCTGCTTAGAGTATCTGTCAGAGCATGGAGTTCCCCTGGAAGGTGTTGTGAGGTTAGGAACATGTTCCGCTTGAGTGCCCACTCCATATTGTTTGGGATAGTCTGAACAGACTTGGAGAGTGTGTGCCCCCTGGCTTGTCCATATAGAACATAGCAGTGGTGCTGTTTGTGAGGACTTGCGCTGTTTGATCTGTAAGATGTTGCTGAAAATCTTGTAAAGCTTTGAGAACTGCCAGAAGTTCCAGGAAATTGAGGTGATTTTTGGCTGTGTTGCGTGTCCACTGGCCGTGGGCTGTGTGGTAGAGGAAGTGAGCTCCCCATCTGGCGAGTGAGGCATCTGTAGTTAGGATCGCTTGGGTTAGTGGAATGCGAAAGGGTTTTCCTTTTAGCAGGTTGTCCTTGGCCCACCAGCGAAGAGCTTGTACCAGGGTTAGTGAAACAATCACTCGATCGCCCCACAGACCGTTTGCTTACATTGGGTGCATGCCGAGGCGTGCGTGCAGAACCAAGTGCATGCATGAGGCCATCATCCCAAGCAATCGCATTGCTTTGCGTACAGTTATCTGGTGACCGGCTTTGTAATGAGGTACTTGCTACAGTATGCTTTGTATCCTCTTGTTTGATGGGAAAGCCAGCTCCTCATCTGTCTTTATGATGGCACCCAGAAATTGTTTAATTTTGATGGGAACGAGACTTGATTTTTCTCACTGATGGAGAATCCCAATTGGAAAAGAAGGTTGATAGTGGGTGTTGTGTCCGCAGATTTGAGGAGACTCCCCGGTTATTAGCCAGTCATCTTGATAAGTGTACACAGGGATTGACTCTCTGCGGAAGTGCGCTGCCACAACTGCGAGCACCTGCACCTGCAGGAACACATTTGGAGCTCAGACGATTCCGATCGGGTGCACATTGAACTGGTAGTGTACTCCCGCTATCTGGAATACAAATATTTTCTGTGTGTCGGCAACATTGAAATATGAAAGTATGCATCTTTCATATGCAATGTTGCCATGTAAGACCCCTGTTTTAAGAGGTGTATTACCTCTTGGATTGTGGGCATGCAAAACTTTTGAGGTTTGATATATGCGTTCGGTGGTCGCAGATCTAGCACTAGACGCATGGATAGGTATTTCTTTGGCACAAGGAAGTAGGTTGAATAAATACCCTTGTTTACCTGATTTGCTGGGACAATATCTATGGTGTATTTTTCAAGCAGGGCGTTTACTTCTTCTAGTGGTATGCGCCGCTCTTCTAGCGTCCTCTTTCTGTGTCTTGGCGGGTGGCTAGGTGTTTTTTTTGCAAGAGTTCTCTGCAATTCCCACTCGCTACGGTGGACAGAACCCACTTGCCCGACGTAATCCCCGCCCATGTGTGAACGAAATGTAAGATGCGACCCCCTACCGGGGTGCCATGGGAGACTTGGAGCAGTGTGTCATTGCTTGGGTGGGGGGAGTCTCTGGCCGGGGAGCCTCTACCTTTTCCTCTGGATCTTTTATGACCTCTTTGAAAATTAGAAGAGGAGGCCTATCCCTGTGAGTAGCCCCAGATTGAACCAGGAGGAAAGTTGCATGCCCTGTCTCCAAAACCTCCTGGTGTTGAGAGGAACGCTGTTGGACGAAGGGTTTGTTGGTTAATTAGCTGAGGGACTAGTATTGTACTCTTCCTTCGCACGGTTAAGGGCATCTTCGACTGCCTTGCCAAAAGGGCATTAGGTTCCACTGGCATGTTCAGCAGGGTGGCCTGTGTTTGCAATTTAAAACTGGACTGTCTAAGCCAAGCATGGGTAAAGGTGCCCTCTGCAATGATGCAACCACATTATTTGCGGCATTGTGTTAAGAACGCAGCTAGATATCCGTCTGCCTTCTGGAATGGTGCTTAGTAGCTGAGACTTTAATGGTTCTGGAACCGCCTTAACCTGGTGTTCTAACTCGTCCCACTTAAGACAGCTATAACTAGCTAGGAGAGTGGTGTTATTAGCAGTTCTTGCCTGTTAGGCTGCTGAAGGTGTATCTCTTTCTCTCTATCTGGCAGGTCTTCAGCCGATGCCAGAGGAGTGCCAGCCCTCTTTCTAGTAGTTGTGAGGACAAGTGAGTCAGGTTTGAGCTGCCCCTAATGTACAGGGGGGTTTGTAGTCATTGGCTTGTATAATTTTTAAATGCAATGGTTGACCATGTTGTGAGGTTAGGTATAAGCAAGGGAAGGCTGGATACGCCTCAGGATGGACTATACAAGGGGAACGTGACCAATTACTGACTGTTGGACGTTACTAGCAAGATCTTCATGACACTTGTACTGAGGGAGTTGGAAAACTGGGCTGCAAATAAACAGGTGCTCAATTTTGCTCAAACAGGTTTCAGACCTGGTTCGGGCACCATGCAAAATCTGAGAGTGCTGATCAGTTGATAACATCACATGCAGCAGGAAGGATACTACTTTGTATATCGCCTTCATCGATTTCCACAGTGCCTTCGATCAGGTGAATAGGGAGACGCTGTGGGCCAAACCTAGAGCTTTGAACTGTCCCAGCTGGTTTTTGCATATTTTTAACCCGATGCACAGCAACACTTCGGCCAGAGTCAGACTAAATAATGAGGGGGAGGTATCTGACCCAATTTATATAAATCTGGGGGTGAAGCAGGGGTGTGTGGCAGGGGTGTGTGGCAGCCCCCATGCTTTACAATATTTATATCGCAGATCTCCTCCCTCGCATGGTCTCCAAGTCTAATTGCCTCCCTAAAATAGGAAATTATCCGATCGTGGGCATGCTAAATGCCGATGACCTGATCCTGTTTGACAGGACCATGTCAGGGATAAAAAGTATGCTTAATGAGTTGGCCCGCTATGCGACACAGCTGGGCCTGTCCATTAACTCGGGGAAAACTAAGATCTTGGTGATTGCTGGAAATAAGATAGACCGAACTGGAATTGACACCTCGCTGGGCACTATAGAATAAACCCAATCTCATCCATATCTGGGCTTGGAGTTTGAGGCATGGCCTAACTATGACCGGATAATCAGCAATAAAAAAAGCCGAGCTAAAACACTCATGCTACAAGCCTGCAAGTTTGCCAGAGGCTCGGCGGGGTACAGTATTGCCTGAATTGTTAAGCTTTACCAACTACGCTTTGTCCCGGCCATCCTCTACGGCCTCGAAGCACTTGCTATTCAGGACCTGTCATGGCTGAATAAACTGGAGGGCCATTATTGGCAAACTGTGCTGAGGCTAAGCCCGCCAAGCCCCATGGAATATCTTCGGCTAGAATTAGGTCTAACATCTTTAAGAGGTATGGCTCTTCGTGCCAGGGGGTCTTTTTACCTAAAACCCTGTGGAGAGCCAACCTATAAGTTATTGGCAATGGTTGGGCACAGTTACGATTCTGAAAGGATCCTGCAGGGTTTTCATTTGAAGACCCTGAATGAAACCCTATTTATGAAGATTGACTGGCCATTTGCCAAAAAGGGAGGCCATCACTTTTTTCATTTAAAGAAATCTTTTGAACACAAACTCAACAGGTGGGACTGGTGTAAGAATTATACACATCTGGCAAAGTTAAAATGATACAAGGCGGTATCACATGTTGTGCACCGCTACCGTAATATTCAACCTTACCTACAGCTTTGCCTGGCCCCTGAAGTTAGACAGTTCATTTTAAAGTTACACATAAATCAACTACCAGTAATGGCGGTGTCGTGCCCTCGCTTGATGGTACCCTTGGAACTTAGGTTCTGTCGAATATGCTGTAAAACTGATCAGGTGGAGTAAGCAAGACATATCCTTACTCAATGTATGGAATTGGGGGCTCTATATACACTGGGCAACCTGGTTCATTCCTATGAGGTAATCACTACTGACTCTTTTTGGGACTACTGTTTGAATTTGCATTCTCAGTCCAGTTTGCCTTATTTAGAGTCTGGCAGCAGATCATTGCATGAATGCCTGATTAATGAAATATTTGACTGTGGTGTTTGAGATATCACCCCACCCCCCCCCCTTCTCTCCCGACCCTCCTTTGTCTTTTCTCCATGAATCTGATCCATGATTTGAATTGAATTGCCTGATGTGTTTGGCAGCACTTGTAAGTGGAATGTGTCTGGCAGTCCAATTGAAGAGCCCAGATGTGCATCGCACATTATAATAATATACAGAAAATGGTACCAGGAAGTGAGGAAAACACTATAGAAAGAGGGTAAATGGATGCATGAATCAATTTATCATTTTCATTTTACTTAGAATTATGTAAAATACGATATTACAAATACATTTAGATCATTATAAAAACTTTTGCTACTAAGCCATTCAAAAACATTCATTCGGGTAATTTGCACATCTAAAAATTTTTGTATAAATATACTAAAGTGCCCTAAGAAATGTCATTTATTTCATTGGTACATTTCTGATGAAGACATACACTATCCGTCAAGTCGAAACTATTTTACCAACTGGGAAGCTTTTTCGTAAAGAAGAACGATTTGTTAAGGCACCAATAGTCGATATATTTTTTGGATTGAACTACAATTTTGTTATTTGCGTTTTTTGTAAATCTTTTTGAATTATTATATCCACTATGAAAAGAAATGTACCAATGAAATAAATGACATTTCTTAGGGCACTTTAGTATATTTATACAAAAATTTTTAGATGTGCAAATTACCCGAATGAATGTTTTTGAATGGCTTAGTAGCAAAAGTTTTTATAATGATCTAAATGTATTTGTAATATCGTATTTTACATAATTCTAAGTAAAATTAAAATGATAAATTGATTCATGCATCCATTTACCCTCTTTCCATAGTGTTTTCCTCACTTCCTGGTACCATTTTCTGTATATTATTATATGTTTCTACCTCAAGGTACCAGTGATTGTTGAGGTTCCCACCTCTTTTGGGTTGGTGTGCATCGCACATTAGCCATACTTTAGTCATATTTGAATGATTCTATATTTTCATTTTTTATTGCTGCACTGGTTTGCTGAATTAAACACACACTAAGTGCCTGTAAGAGCTTAGCACCACAGAACTATACGATATAGTGCAATACATTTTTGTGCTGCCCTGTACTGTACTTTTACTTTTATTCTTTTATCAGTATTCTTCTTTTTCTGTATATACATTGTATAAATCCAAATGTTGGATTATATCACAAACTTTTATTATTATTAAAGGGGAATGAACTGAGTGGCGGACCTCTTGTCACCAAGAACGTCCTCCAAAAAGTCCTTGTCCACCTGGGTCTCCTGGGTGTCAATATTGAAGTGATGGGCTGCTTTTAGCAGCAGCTCGTTATACTGTAGTTGATCGTCTACTGGAGAGTCTTCCACTGGCTGATCCTGGTGGTCAGGCGACTGACTGACATAAATGTTGTTATCGTCATCATAGTACTGATCTTGGCAGTATTGGCCTGCCTGGTCTCCGTAAGAGCCGGGGTCCTGAGACCCTGAGGGGTTGATAGCGTACATGTCCTGAGAGGAGTCTTGCTAAAGGGAGGCTGGCGAGCCCTGGACTTAAGTGCTGGGCTGCGAGATGTCAAGACGTGGCTTCTTGGCAGGGGGTTGTTGTTTTGTAGGCCCCGTTTGAGAGGAGTCCCTAAGAGACCAAGTTCTTCAGGGTGCCGGTCCATGAACTCTACAAAGCAGGACATCCTCGTCATTATTCTGTTAACATGTTCAGGGGTCCACTCAGTGGGGATTTGAAAACCTGAGGGGGTAGATGTGTGTTGAGAGGGTGTCTGATCCTTGTGCTGCATTGCACCTGTGATTATCTACAGGGGAGGAGGAACCAGCATCCTATGATACAGTGGGCTGGAGTGGCAAAGGCGTCGAGGATTTACTTCATTTCGACAGCTTTGTGTTCATAAGGGTAGCAGGGACACAACTTCTTGCATCTTAGGCGTAGACTTGGGGGACGCCGATACGCGTTTAGCTGCATGTTTTTTTTTCGGGCCAAAACAGGTTTCGATGCCAGTTGGGCAGGCCTGTCATGTTACGAAAGCGTAATCGATGGCCCAGACGACAGGGGAGGTTTAGAGGCTTTCTCCACAGACACTGCGTGAGCTTCGACGGTCGATGACTTCGCTAACAGTCGGCCATGGGTTGTGTGTTTGGTTCTACGTGATTTCATCGCCGTACTTTTCATCGCAGGGTTTTTTGCCGCAGTTTTTTTTTTACGAAAAAAACACTTTTTTTTTGTTGGGGGGTTACACCCACAAACCCCCCTTTTTTTTTTAAATCCCTAACACCCACACCCATTTTAAAAATGTTTTATCCCCCAAAAATTCAATGTTTTTTTTTCGAAAAAGAAACCACAGCAAAAAACCCAGCGATGAAAAGTGCGGCGATGAAATGACCGTATACCGTGTGTTTAGCGTGTTTGGAAGTGTTTGTGCTTGGTCCGCCAGGTGTAATCTCAGTCACAGAGCCGCGTGCCTGCTTAGTTGAGTTGAGGGCCCGCACATGGGTCCCGATGAACCTCAGTTGCCTTCAGTGTCACTCTGGATGCCGATACTGCCCTCACTCGATTCCCCCGTCACGTCGATGGAGGCTTCGGCGGTGTGGACAGCCCAGAGCTTGGTTGGGCAGTCTTTTAGTGTTTTAGAGTGGAAAGGTTTGCAGGACTTGCAGACTTTTTCTGGGTGGTCCCTGGGAAGACAGTAGTTGCACACTCGGTGCGTATCCTTCCAAGGGAATTTCCTATTGCAAGTAGGACAAAATTTGAAGGGGGTAATTTTCCATAGTAAATGGAAAGGGCAGGTTGGCGACAAAAGGAAAAATAGGGAGGCAGAACAGATATTCTGTAAAGAGATGCAACTATATGAAACCTCCCTCGCTCTCCTTACTGTAATGGCTGAGGCCCGAAAATGCCCGTGAAGGCCGCAGTGTCTGGACGTCGAGTCAGTCAGGCGTTGACGACAATGGAATTGTCCGCCGAGGGTCATCGAGCTGTAATGATGCAGCGGCAATGGGCGGACGGTAAATGATAGAAAGAGAAAGTCTCTGATTAAACTTTAGTTAGTCAAAGACATCAGCTTGAAAGGAATTCCGCGCAACCTGCGACAGACCACGATGGCGGAAAGAAACATTCTGAGGGACATTGACACGTGAAGGACCATGGGTACAGTAGACGTCACACTAGGGATATTATTACTAGCACACCCAGTCAATGTCTGTTTTTGAGTTTCGAAAACAAATCTTGTAATACTTTGCGACTACCACTAGATGTCAGACTATGCAGAGCATGTGATCTCAGCAGATCCACAAGCCTCAGATATATATATATATAGGTAGGGCTGTGCAGGGTGGTTTGGGATGGTAGTGTAGGGAGGAGGAGGAGGAGGAGGAAGGGGGGGACCACCCCATAACAGAAAAAAAGATCTACAATAGGTCAATCAAAATGAGTCAACCAAACCTGCCACCTGCAAAATTCAAACAATTTACCCATATAGAACACTCTGAATAGGACACCAGCTGGTGGGACACTACAACATGGTAGCCATGTCAGAGAGGGTCTTATTACAGAGCTGCCATTGTCCACAATTACGCTTTTTTCAAATGTAGCAGACAACCAAAATACATTTTCAGAAACTACCACTAGTTGGGAGGACGTGATGGTCATAGAAATTGTAACAATGATTACCTCCAGTACTTCAGGTGGGTTCTTAGTCTCTTTATTGTCCTTGTCCTGTACTCCTCCGCAAGACACAGGGATGGTAGGGGACACAGCTGACAAGGGAAACACTGGGCTCACCCCCACACTCATCTTCTCCGCTCACAACTTTCTCTCTGACCAACCGTCGCCCAGCAGAACACTTCCACCCAAACATTCCACCAGCAGATGACCACACACACACTGCTACAGAGAGCTACTCTGCAAGCCAGATTACTACACTTCTCCTCCCCTAGGAAACAGGTAGGCCATATTAACACATAAGCCATATTACTACACCCCTTCCTTCCTGGCAAAACACGAAGAATGATTAAGGTAATCAGACCAGCACGAAACCTTAACATCCAAACACAACACAGTACCAGAAATTCTGCAACACAGCGGCAGCCTATGCACAGATTCCCTGGTAACTCAAATAATGGGAACCACACAAAAGGAAACCATTTGCAGGACAGACCCGGACCAAGTAGAAAATGCCAACGACACGCAACCGCAAAACACAACTCACCAATCCCTCGGTCAACACCTTGAGGCCTCAAAAATAATAAACAGAGCACTTACGCCTGTCCCGAGCTGCCCCTCAGGACCTAGGGCTGCCACCCATAGCCAAACTATTGTTAGCAACACTTACACAACTACCTAACCAACTTACCCTCCTTCGCACAAAACACCTTCCACTCCGGTCTGCCACCCCAAAGTCTCAGAGCTGCCCCTCTAAGCACAAACCAACCGCCCCCAAAGGAAGCAACAACAAATGCCCTACAACAACCGAGGGACCCACGCAGCACAACCCTGACCGCAGTATAAAGAAGAACCACATCCACAATTCTGCTATACTAACACAACCGTTGGCCATTTCATCTTCCTAACATAACACCAATTCAAGACACACCAGTAAGACAACCTAAATTACCGAAACACGAAATCAGGAAATAAACTGGCAAAGCTAAATCCAAAACCATAGTAACCCATGTCTCGGCCAAAAGGCCAAACACTATGGACGATCAGAAAAACTTAACAACCCAGGCATAGCGACAGACTGAAGTCAAAACACGCTATGAAAACACTACAGCAAAACAAATGCCCTGAGAACAACGCCCACGCCAAAAGTGACCAACCCTGATAACCCTCAGGCACTAATGACCACACACCTACGCCAAAGGTGACCAGCCCTGCTAACCTTCAGGCACTAATAACCACAACACTCGGGCCAATAGCGACCTACCCATATAACCTTCAGGCACTTAGGACCATAACACACAAAATACCATAGTGACCTATCCAGGGACCAAACCAGGCACTATGAAACCTGCAGATCAAGAGATCAACATTGCCCTGAAATACACCAAAAACATAGTGACCTACCCTGGCCTAAACCAGGCACTACATAATAGACAACAGTCCAATAAGGACAGGCACACCTAGTACCCTAAACACGATACATGGGCACAACCTCTCAACCCATGACCATACACACCGCGACCACTACGCCACACATACAAGGCGCTAAAATGCTAATGCAGTAACAACAATGTGACTGCAGGTGCGCCAAACTACTTGCATGCACCCGTACACCGGACACACCCCAAAAACTGATATCAAGCATGCACAAAATTACATTTTGATATCATTGCATAATAAACATGAACGTTGAATGCAGACATCATGAAAAGCACATGTTCAAAGCTAAAAACTTTGCATAATACATGTGAAGAAATTGGATGATGACCCCCAGCACAGCCCACAATTTCAACCGGCTTGAACTCCTGGGCACCAAACAATGTCAAATGTGAATGGAAGGCAGTGCTCAGGTGACGAAGGTCACAGAGATGCATGTTCCTGCATAAGTAAGTTCACACCCCAATACACACTCCTAGGGGTTAAAATTACTCTGAATAACGTTCCATCCCCCAGAAGAAACACATCAATGGCATTGAACAATAGCACTTGCAATATAAATTACATTACAAACCCCCTCCCCCTCACCTGGGAGTTGCAAAGCAAAACCTAAACCCACATACAGAGGGTCTAATTCCCACGAAAGGCCACGACACAAAGACACCACAGGGGATTGACAACGGCCTTCAGTAACACCCCTATCCTACTCAGGAAGCTAAAATGGGAACACCCAACAACTTACCCTCTAATATGGGCCACAACATGTATACACTCATGCTCGCGCACACAGCCCAAAACACTAACCTGACAAGAAAATGCCCCATGGCTAGGCTGTAAAAAGAAAATGCTCCACTACTCCAGCACCAACGGAAAGGCAAACACGTAATGACAGCCAGCGTATGCTCCACCTGCGCAAAACTCTTGGGCCAGGCCTGCGATCAGCAACTGTAACGAGAAACTCCTTTCCCGTCTGTACAAAGCCACGGACACGAGCATCAGCACGTTCCCAAGTCAAATTCCCAAGTCATGACACGCGTCCCCCGACGCACTCATGTTTACATTCAACAGGAAGAGAGGGTGGAACCCTCGCACGTGACTGACTGGAAACGCCTCCACCAGCCCATATGTCATCATTTCACAGTAAACTGCAGTCCCAACAACTTCCTTCGGGACAACTTGCGGCAGCCTCCACAAACACCTCGACAAAGTCAGAGACCAGTCGCAGCGTTGCCTTCAGTGCCACAAACAAATGTCCCTGATGGTAGATCGGATTACTTTCACCGCGGCTTCTCCCTCGTAGTCAGCGGCGGCCGCGCACAGACCCCTGGCTGTCTGGGACACCGCAGCGCAGGTCAGCGCCCCACTTGACAGGACCTGCCGCGACACAGCAGAGAAATGTGAGGACCTCTCTTGAAGGGCGGCGCCGCATACAGACCCTTGCTGAGAGGGAAAAACAGCGCAGGCCCGCTAACCGTTGCAACAGCTCAGGACCTCTTTCATCCGAGACACGTGGCGCCACACTGGGCTGGAGTGCGGAAACAGCGCTCAACCACCCGCCAGGCCATGGGAGCGCCAGCAAGGTTGACGGCTAATTACCCGCCGCCGCTACACATACGGCAGAGCTGCCCCTCCCGGCTCCATGGCAGCGCTGACTATCGCGCCCTATGAAGGGCTCCAGGCACGGACCACATCAGGAGAACCTAAACAGGATCTCGAACTGCACACGGCGGATCATCCGGACCGTGGGCTGGTCCTCCGAGCTCCTACTGACAAAGGTCCAACGCTGCCCCTCAGGCACTGCAAGACAATCAAATCACAGGCCTCGCAGGGGCAACGCTTCCTGCGGTGGGCCAACCCAAAACAGACCCGGCTGGGTGTGGGGGGACATCATGGGGGCGGTGTTCCAGGAGTGCTGCACCCCCCCGCAGCGCCATCAGAAGGGCAATCCACCTACCATCCCATCCTCGTCGCCAGCGTAACAATGATGACCTCCAGTACTTCAGGTGGGTTCTTAGTCTCTTTATTGTCCTTGTCCTGTACTCCTCCGCAAGACACAGGGATGGTAGGGGACACAAGATGACAAGGGAAACACCGGGCTCACCCCCACACCCATGTTCTCCGCTCACAGCTTTCTCTCTCTCTGACCAACCGTAGCCCAGCAGAACACTTCCACCCAAACATTCCACTAGCAGATGACCTCACACACATTGCTACAGACAGCTACTCTGTAAACCAGATTACTACACTTCTCCTCCCCTAGGAAACACATAAGCCATATTAACACATAAGCCATATTACTACAGAAATCAATAACAAATGTTTCAAAACCCCCAAGTGCCTTTCTCTCCCCAGTTTGGGGTGTACCCATCAATACATTTGCTTGAGTGCTGTGCTGTCTGCTGTCCTGATGACCAATCTCGCCTTTCGCATGCACAGTCGCTGCTCCCAACTCTCAGTTAGGACCTGCATGTTGTATGGGTTCCATGTGAAAATGACCCAGAAGAAAAGGCAGTCATGACAAAATGTCGCCGGGAAAAGGCTGTGGTACAGATGCAGTTATTTTGTATTTTCCCCCAACCCCATTATACGTTCATAGGGAGCGGAGGACACTTGTTCCGTATAATGGGACTCAGCGGCTTTATGTACGACCACAGACTTTTCCAAGCAGGTTTTTGTCATGACTGCCTTTTTTCAGGGACATTTTCACTGGATACGGTTTTATGCCCATTACCTATTCCAATCCCCCTAACCCCCAGGCGTCAGTCACCCAGGCCTACCTCTCACGGCTCTCCCCAACCATCTCAAACGATTGATTCAGGAACTCCTCCAGGTCAAATCCCACTCCGTAGCCAGCACCACTGCCTTTTGGGGTGACCGAAAAGACAGGTGGGAGGATATCTTCCACCTACAGAAAGAGCAAGAACAGGCACCAACAGTTAACTACACATATGCTGTAGTAAAAAGAAGTCCGAAAAGAGCACACAATGAAAACAATCTAAAAAACATACGCGGGAACAGTTAGGATGGCTTATGATCACACCTGCAACATCATTCTATTCGAGGTATGCTCTCCTGAATGTTCTTGTTAAATTGTAGACACAGAGTAAAGGTGGATTCTTCAGGAAAATATGCCTTGCCAAACATACGCACTTTCCATGTATGCCAAGTAATTTAAAAAGTAAAGTTAGTTGCACCTGGATGGCGTCTTGTCCAATACTTGTAAAAGTATGTTGTGAAATGTTAATCTTCCATAAACAAAGTTGTATGTAGTCTAAAATATACTCATAGGAAACTGTGCAGCAGCTTCTCATGATATCTTCCTTTAGTATTAGACAGTGGTTTATTGGCACTATAGCCCAATCAATACCAAAATATTCTGGTCAGAGAAAGTATGATATTTATCAAGAAGATTGCTTTGCCCAACACCATACATGGCCACAATTAAGTATCATTCCAAATAGCAACCATGTTAATGCTACTATGTATTTCCAATCTTCTATCATACCTGGTGATATGATATGATAGCTTATTTATATAGCGCCTTTACACAATGTGCTTCAAAGCGCTTCAAGGCAAGGGAGGGAACAAGGGAAAATACAATGACATTCTTACAGGCCATGAACATTAAGGGTGTGAAATTAACGCTCATACTCAGCCTGATGACATTTCAGATAGTGCAAGAGCGAAGACATAGATAAGGAATGGAGGGGGAGAGTGGGAAGGAAATGGAAACAGACAGCTGACTACCGTACTAGGCCTGACAACATTTCTGGTAGAGCCCGAGAAAAACAAAAGGTGAGGGAGAGGGGTGCAGAAAGGGAGGGGGGGGAACAAAACAAGTGACTATCGTACTAGGTGTGACGACATTTCAAATAGTGCTGGAAGTGGGGGGGGGAGAAACAAGCAAGGGCTGGGGGGAGGAGACAGACGAGGTTGCTATCCTACTAGGTCCAGGGACAATTCTGATAGAGTAAGTGCATAGAAGAAAGTAAGGGGAGGCAATAGGAAAAGGGAGAGGAGAGAACAGAGAGTAAGCAGTCAAAAAATGCATTACCAAACTACAATATAATAATACAGGGCAAAAATATTCAAGTGGCTAGCTACTAGCCAGCAATAAAAGTCACTCACCACCACAATTATACACATATGCACAGCTCACCTTTTCTTACTCGCCAAGAGTCAAATATCATTGCTAAATTAACATGATGAGGTATGACATGGATGTGTTAACTTGACATTCACGGATGGTCGCGTGATAAGCGTGCCAAGCATGGAAAGCTGCGTTGCCTTATTAATAGACAATCACATTTCATCTATGTTTGAAGGAGCGAACTTCCATAGGTTGGGCTGAAGGCACTATATAGAGACTTGAAGCCTATAATGCAGGGTTAGCTTAAAGAGATGGTATTCAATTTCCATCATCAAATGATTTCACATACAAAAAGTAAATGGCAAAACGTTTAAAACTAGCTCCAGTACGAACCGTGGGGCCTGTCTACAGGGGCTGGGATGTTCTGTACAATCCAACAATTGCCCCCATGCCACCTTGTCATTCGTGTCATCTACACAAAAAGTGCATCACGGCAGCTTAAAAAGAAATGTGAACATGTGGATTCCTAAAATACATTTCATAAGAGTACTTGATATAAAAAAAATTAAACAACACAGCAAACCACTACAACATTTGATGTGAAAGTACAGAACAACAATATTGTGTGACCGATGTATGTGTAGAAAAACAAGTTTAATAAATAGTAGTGCAAAATTAATTAACAACAAAGCGAACCACTAAAAATTAGACAGAAAAAAATGTTCATGCATACATCTGCATTTATTCAAGAGACAAATCAACCATAACCTCCAACAATTAAGAAATTAAACCAAAAATGTGAATATGCCAAAAGTAATAAAGTAGTTCAGAACAGACAATGAGCTTCATTACAAGGTCGGCGGTAACCTGCCAGTATAAGAACAGACAAGGGGCTTCATTACGAGTTTGGCAGTAGCCGTGCAGCTAAGTCGTGAAAATACCACCAATGGGCAATTAACAGGGTATTCCGACCCCGGCGGACCCGGTAATCGCCCATTGCCGGGTGCCGGTATTCATTACTCCCCATTCCCATTTGAGCCCCATAGGGCTCAATTGGAACGGGGAGGTCGGATGCACCTGCACCATTCATGAATGGTGCCGGGCAACAGACATGGTCTGCTCGCGGGTGCTGTTCCGCCTTCCAGGTCAGACCTGGCGGGCTGACAGGCACCCGCGAGCAGACTCTTAGTTTGCCGGTCTGGTAACAGCGGTGCCGGTAGCTTACCGGCACCGTTGTTACCTGACCAACAAACTTGTAACGAGACCCAATAAGCCTCATTACAAGGTCAGCGGTAAATCATCGGTTGCCGCCAACCTCGTAACACTGTTTGCCGTCTGTGATCCCGGTGCCACCTTGAAATTACAAGGCCCAGCGGCACGGGATGGCAGGTGTCAGAAACTAAGTTTTAGGACTCCATGGGAATGGGGACACGGAAGCACTGGCACCGTTGCAAACAATGCTGGTGCTTCCATGAAAACTATGCCTGCAGAGGGCCGGTGCCCCCGGCAGGTCAGACATGCCGGAAGCACCGGTCCCCTGCAGGCATTCTCGTAGTCTGGCGGTCCGGAAAGAGTGCTGGTACGTTGCTACCGGCACCCTTATTTCCAGACCGTCAGACTTGAAATGAGGCCCAATGTGCAACTATTAAGAGTTAAATCTCCAGAGTGTCTAAAGTAAGACAATTTTCATGTCTAATTTTAAGGTACAAAAAAACTGTCCAACATGGCATCTTTCGACCACCGGGTGCACCAGATTTCTTTCCACACCTGGTCTTCATCAGGTACTCAAAATGAGAACACAACGGTATCACACCTATTCCTGATGGCATCTGTGGGGTTTTAAAATTGTGCATGTGTGAAGCAACCAACATGTGGCTGTTGCACCCAATGTGTTGGGGATAACAGGATGTTAAAACATCTGGTTAGGAGCAGGAAGGGCTCCTTTAAAGATATGATTTGTAAACCTGAATTGAAGAGAGACTATGCCCACACGTTGTGTGGCTAGATCAGCTCACGTACACAATGAATACAAGTTCAGTTTCTTATTGTGACCTTCGAGCAATAGTCTACATATGCTGATTATGACAGAGAAATACCAAGTCCGTTTTGTCAAGCATCTTGACATCGAGATATTCAGGTCTATGGTCTCCCACTTTATTGTTCCCCCCTGTATTATGACCTCTCTTCACACATTTTGAATCACCCCCAACTCGTATTCAATATACAATCTGTGACTATGTCACCTGTGAATCTTTGGGCACTGTCAAGAGAGTGTTCTAATGAAGCCGGGAACTGTAACAAGCAAGCGGATGCTTCGCCCACAGAAGATGGGGGCGGGTAGGAATGCCAAAACTAACATCACTGAATACCTCTTACAGACACACCCTGTAAAAATCCTGGCCCAGTTTTCCCTAATAGACAGATCTTGAGAGCTAATTCAAAATAACCAGATCCAAAACCACCAGCATGGAAATAGACATTTTCCTTTAAGTAAAATCATTTCCAAACACTCAGCAAAGGAAGTGAGGGATCCGATACAGTTACACATTCACAATTGAAGAAGAAAAACTTTCCCATGAATACAACCATACAACAAGAACGCGGGAGCTCCGCAGATACAATGTTTCAGATGTGTGGCTCCCGTGTGGCTCCCAAAACGAAGACATAGGAAACAAAGCTATTGCATTATTGATCCCCGGCGCAGAAGTTATATGCCAGAGATGCAAAGTTTTATTTTCCTCACTCGGAGAGGCTTTTCAAAGGCAGAGTTATTCAAATTACCAAAACTTTCCATGACTTACAGTTCACATGCTGGGGGTAACGGGAACAAGTTACTTATCAACTGGCAACGTTCTTTCGACTGGATGTTCCTCCAAATTATTCCTCATCTTTGGCATGTAATATCCAGCTTCTGAACTTTTTTTGGCAGAGGGCGCCCTGCGTCGATGGCATCAAGTCGATGTCCCTCGGAGGCCTCCGTTGAGGGTGACGTCTATGGAGTTATAAGTAGCATGCACAGCGCCCATGGCCTCATATCGGTCCCCCCCCCTTCGTGTTAGCAAGAAAGCCCATAAACACGGGCAGGACAGTAGTGAACCTTGTTGGAATGAAAGCTATAATAAAACACAAAATTCTACAGAGGGGTAGGATGGGAGGGCGATGAGGAAAACGGTGGAGGAACATCCAGTCGAAAGAACATTACCAGTTGGTAAGTAACTTGTTCTTCGAATGGATTGTGTCCTCCAACGTATTCCTCATCTTTCACAGACTCCCAAAGCAGTATCCATGTTCGGAGGAGGGTGAAGAATTTAGACATGCACAGTAAAGGGCAGAGTACTGCCTTACCAAAAGCGACATCCTGAGCACGGGCAGTATCCAGAGAATAATGCTTACTAACCGTGTGTATGATGACCACGTTGCAGCATCACAGATGTTTTTAATAGGGACACCTCTTTGCAGGTGGAATGTGCACGTAAACCCTCAGGAAGGTCCTTGCCTGCCATTCTGTAGCATTCAAAAATAGTGTGGATGATCGAACTAGACATGGTCTGTTTGCAAACAGCCTGGCCTAATTTACGTCCAGTATACCAAACAAAGAGCTGGTCGTTCACTCTCAACTTGGGCATCCTGGAAATATAAAGACGTAATGCTCTCCTGGGGTCCAACCTATGGAGCTTTTCCTCTTCCTTACTAGGATGTGGAGGAGTATAAAAGGCCGGCAGCACAATTTTCTGACTTAAGTGAAAGTCTGAAACTACCTTAGGTAGGAAGGAGGGTCGCTCACTCTACGTGCAGATGTAAGAGCAACCAATAGTTTTTTCTTAAAGGTCAACAACCTCAACGGACATGTGTGCAAGAGTACAAATGGTACACACTTTAGGAATTTCAACACCAAGTTGAGTTCCCAAGCCGGAAACCTGAAAAGCAGAAGGTGGGAACACATTTGTGAGCCCTTTTAGAAATTGAGTTACCAGTGGGATTTTGAAATAAGAGCATTCCTCAGATGAGCGCTTGGAGATGGAGAGCGCTGCCAGGTAACCCTTAATGGTTCCAACCTGAAGACCTTTGTGTGCTAATGAAAGCAGAAAGGATAGAACATCTGGAGTCCTACATTGAAAAGGATCAACATTCTTTTCCCTGCACCAGTCAGAAAACTTATTCCAACGGCAACAGTACAGAGACTTTGTCGCTGGCCTTCTGGCCGAAAGCAACACCTCCATCATGCCATCCTCGAGGTCCCAATCCTGGTATCTTAACCTTTCAGAAACCAAGCGTGAAATTTGAGAGTGGTGACCTCTGAATGGAAAACCCAACCATCCTCTTGCAAGAGAAGATCCTCTCTTTGTGGAAGACGTATCGTAGGATAGATGGACATGTCCAGAAGGTCCGGATACCATGTTCCGCTAGCCCAATAGGGGTCAATGAGGATCATGTGGCTCCTGAACCGTCTCAACCTCCCGATTACTTGAGGAATGACGGGGAATGGAGGAAACGCGTACAGCAGTGGGAATTCCCTATCCACCACGAACGCGTCTCCTAGAGCTCCTCTCGGGGGAAATTCCCTTGAGCAGTACTGCTCGCACTTCTGGTTTACCCCGGTCGTGAACAGATTGACTTGAGGGGTTCCCCAAAGGGTGAAGATCTCTTGAAGGACTTCCTGAGCTAACTCCCACTCTTGAGAGACCGTGCTCTGCCTGCTCAGAGTGTCCGCTGCCGTGTTCTCCTCCCCGGCTAGGTGAACTGCCGACAGGGAGATTCCTTCTTGAATAGCCCAATGCCAGAGCTGCATTGGCTGTCTGCACAGTGGTAGTGACCCTACACCTCCTCTCATGTTGATGTAGTGCATGGCCACCGTATTGTCGGTCATGATCAGGACATGCCTTCCCCGCACAGACGGCAGAAAAGCCTTAAGCGCTAGTCCGATTGCTCTCAGCTCCAAAAGATTGATGTGTAGTTTGGACTCTGATGGAGACCAACGACCGCTGACAGTCAAATCGTTGACGTGGGCTCCCCACCGTCACTCTAAGGGATCCGTCACTACAGTAATCTCCGGCCATGGTTGCCAAAAAGGTTCTCCCTTCAGAATATTTTCCCCGCAGGCCCACCAAAGAAGATCCTGTGAGACTCTGGTCGGGATCTGACGTTGTCCCACATCCGTCCAGAGAACTGGGACCATTGCGTTCTGAGAGCCCACTGAAAGGACCTCATCCGCAGGCGGGCGCTCTGGCACCAGAAAAATGCAGGATGCCATGAGGCCTAGCAACCTCAAGAATTTGAAAGCCGCGAGACTTGGCATTCTGGAATTTCGCTACCATCTGGAGAATGTCTTGAGCCCTCACCTTGGGTGGTGTGCACTTTTCCAAAGACGTGTCTAAGACAGCCCCTGTGTACTGGCGCTGTTGGGAAAGTGTAATCTGTGACTTCTTGAAATTGAGGAAGAAGGCCACTCTGTGAATGGAGTTGCAGGTAACATTGAGATGGTCCACAGCTTGTTTGGGAGAACGTGCCCTGATCAGCCAATAGTCCAGGTAGGGCTAAACATGAATCCGCCCTCTCCTGAGATGCGCTGCCACTACCACCATCAGTTTGGTGAACACCCTCAGGGCGGAGGTCAACCCGAATGGCAGGACTCGAAACTGATAGTGCGAGCCCTCAACGGTGAACCTCAGGTATTTCCTGTGCTTGAGATGGATCAGCACATGAAAATAAGCATCCTAAAGTTCCAATGACACCAACCAATACTGCAATTGGAGGGCCTGAAGGATCAGAGAAAACGTGACCATCTTGAACTTGTCGTTCCTGAGGAACTTGTTCAAGTATCTCAAGTCCAAGATGGGTCTCAGTCCTCCTTTTTTCTTGGGGATCAAAAAATATGGAGAATACCAACCCTTGTTCCTCTCTGCTACAGGCACTGGTTCTATAGCACCTTTCTCCAGCAGTGTCAAGATTTCCTGCACAAGGAGCAGATCTTGAATCCTCAAAGAGTGTCTCCCCGGTGGATTGGTCTGAGGCTTTTTTATAAAAAGGAAGGCAGTAACCGTGGGATATTGTTTCCGGAGCCCAAGCATCTGAAGTAATGGCTCGCCATTCATCGAGATGCTGAGAAAGTCTGTCCCCCCACTGGTGAATCGTGACGCAAGACTTCAGAGCGTTTTTGAAGTGGCTGCTGTAGATGCCGATGGCAAGGAGTCTGCATCTTGAACTGGCTTGGCACCTCTACCTCGTCCACCAAGAGGACATTTTCGTTGGCCCCTTTGACTGGCCATTGCTCTCTCACTTCCAACTGAGGAGTAGTAACGAAAAGATCGACCCTCCAACGAAAAGGCTGAGGTTGCCTAACAGCAGCACCTAAAGACTTGGCTGCCGCCTTTGAGGTCTGCAACTTCTCAAGGCTCTCGTCAGCCTTGCTTCCAAAAAGATGACAGCCATCAAAATGGCATGTTGAGAAAACGAGCCTGCACATCCAGTGCAAAACCTGACTCGCAACCACGCAAACCTGCACATCACAGTGCTCGTAGCCATGGACCTGCTCTTGCTATCTGCAGTATCCAACCCAAACTGAAGGGACTCACATGTCCACCGCCGGATTAGTCTCTGGGGACTCCCAATTCCTGGCCACCCTTTTTTTTGAAGAGCCACATGGAAAGATAACACAGGATCCGTGGGCGGACCCTGGTCCAAAATATCAGTGAGATCATCCTGATCAAAATGCACTGGAGGTCTGGACCAGCTCAAATATTCCACAACTCGATACATAAGGTGCCGATAGGAGGTGTTGGCATGCTCCAATGGCTCTGGCTTGCTGAAATCCAGCTCAGGAGAGGTGTCAATGCCACTAGCATTATGCAAAGTGTCACAAAGATCTTGCATCCTGCTCTCCTCCGAAATGAGATAGTCAGGCACATTAGGGGTCCCATACTGGAGACCAAACGGGGCATCTTCCTCCTCCGAATACTCCTCCTCAAAAATGGAAGTGAGGGACTTTAAAAAATCCTTTTTCGGTAGAGGAGTAAAATGTTTTTCAGCTGTAGAACCCAAAGGCATTGACCTCGACTAAGCCATAGCCTTTTTCAGAGGCTCCACAGGCCCCGGGGCTGAACTGACAAAATCGGCCTCGACATCGACAATGGGTGCCGAAGGCATGACAGGAGTCAAGGACCCGATGGGTTCCGTCGACGGCTTTGGCGCTGAGGGCTTCAAAGGCGACGAGGACCTGGACCGGTCACAACGCCTTGAGTGATCCTTGATCCTTGGACACCTTGTCTCGATGGGGATCCCGCCGTTAACTCTGGCTCAAGAGCGTGCAAGTTTCCAGTCGAGACCGCTCCTTGCTGGCTTCCACTCTGCCCTGTTTCTCAAAGATCTTAAGCATCTCCACATGGAAAGCTTCCCAATCGTCCGGTGTCAACATTCTTGGATGGGCAAGTCAACCTCTCATGAGTGTCGCCTGAAAAAGACGAGGAAGGTGACCGGCGGTGCATTCTTCTTGAGCGCTTCGACGAGGACAAAGAATGGCGGCAAGCACTACAAGACCATGAACGCTTGGCCTTCTTCGATGTCGAGAGGCGACTCTCCTTGGCGGGTCGAAGGCCCAGCAGGTCGGGACTTATGGGGTTTGGAACCTTGCCTACCTGAAGCTTCCCCTTTCATTTCTGTAAGGCCTTTCCTGTAATGGATTGACACTTGGAGCACGCATCCGTCTCGTGGCCCTCGCCCAGGCACAACAGACAGAATCGGGTCCGTAATGGACAATTTGGAACCGCAGTCCCTGCATTTCTTGAACCCGGGTCGAGGGGTTGTCAGAGTGGAAGATGAAGACATCGCAACAGCAAATACTTGAAAAGTACAAGGCGCGCTGAGTTTCACGAATCAAAACGTTTGCGGAAAAACGGAGCTGAGGCCAAGGGGTGCCGCCGTGCATGCTACTTATAACATCTGATGACGTCACCCTCGACGGAGGCCTCCGAGGCACATCGACTCGACGCCATCAACGCAGGGCACTCTCTGCCGAAAATGTTTCCAAAGCAGCCGAAGCTGGACATCACATGTCAAAGATGAGGAATACGTTGGAAGACACAATCCATTTGAATGTTCCCTTTTTGTTTAACATAAAAAACGAATGTCTGTTTTATTTTAATAGGACTTGCACCCAGGTGAAAAAAAGTCTTACACAGCTGAAGAGCATTCACAGTGAAACAATGTAATTAAGTTTCAATGTGCTCCTTTACTTTAAGGAACGTGCAGTGCTGCTGCTATTAACCTGCAGACTGATGTGAGCACCAAACTCATTGGAAAAAAATAAAAACCTGCAAATAGTATCACAGGCGCCGAAACAGAACTTAATGATGCCTCAGAGGATAACCTTGTGAACGTTGGCAGCGCACCACACAGAGCACTAAAAATACTTTCCCTTGGGTGAAACGCCGCCGATCATATCGAACGCTTCTGCTATAACTGGCTACTATTCCATGCGCACCTCGCGTGGACTAAGTACAGATTAAGTGTCCTTGATTTTCTGTATACTGGAGACTAGGCGAACAACACATGACCTGGTCTTCAGATTTCCAGTATTTGTTTAACCTTGTGCAGCAAAAAAGTGTCTCCCATAAGCAGACTGAAGCATACATTTTGATTTGTAAACAATGGTGGTTTACTGTGATCCTCTTGCTTTTCTCCACAGGTGCGAGTAGTTGAAGACAGGCTCTGCAGGCATGGCAACTAATCTTCAGGAAACACGGTAAGCGTTGAGGCAAGTATTGAAACTGACTTGCCAAAAACTAACCCCCTATTGTTTAGAGTTTTTAAAGACTGGGGTTGTGCAATACTGCACTGCTGATGGTACATTGCATGTCATGGCACCATCCATTGCCATCTTGGTAATTTTCTTACTGGTACTGTCGTGCCCACCTTCAAATATCTTTCATGAACTATACTGTGCATGACAACAGTGTGTGTGGTAATGAGTTCCTGTTAAAGGGAGGAAGGTCGAAGAGAGACAATTCACCACAAGGGAACGTAATATAAGAAGAGTAGGGTAGGAGAGAGCAGGAAAGTGACAAAGAGCTAAAGAGTAATTTTGGGAAAAGAAAATGGGGGGAGGTGGGCAGCAGAGAGATACTGGGCCTAAGAAGGGAGTGGAAGGTGGCTGGCCTAAGAAGAGAAGATGATTGCCAAACTACACAGAGTGCGAAAACACAATACTAGTAAAGCAGGTGATCCTGAATCAAGGAGAGTATATGATAAAAGAACCAGAAAAAGAAAGGTGAACCTCTCCCAAGAAAAGGGTAAAGCTGGAATAGGAAGTAAAAGGGAAGAGAACTAAAAATAAAAAGTTAATTTCTCCGAAGGTGGAATGAAGGATGGAACCAGAACCCGAAAAAGAGGAGAGCTCTGTAAACCCAACAGTAAAAAGGGAAGCTTCTTATAAAAGCTAAAAGAAGACGGAAAGTGCAATGTTACTAATCGCCTGATAGAGCAGAGTCCATGTACCCACTCGGGCTTTGGACCAATATAGGCCTTCTGATACTGTAGTGCCGAGTGCTCAACCAACTGCTCAAGTCTAAAAAACAGCTTACATGTCCTGATGAGATGAATTGTGGAGAGATTAGCACCAAAGAAAAGTTAGCCCTGATAAGAATAAAGGATGTTTTCAAGAGCTCTGGAGAAAATTCAACATCTCCTGGCCGGGAGAGGCCACAGGTTGGCAGATCCCAGAGGGCAAATGTGTTGGAGGCTCAAAAGACCTAGGAACAAAGGACATCATGACACTAAAGGTGAGTGGTTGTTTGCCAAACCACTAATGAGACTTACAAGGTACTCTGGCTGAACCAAGTAACAGCGGCTGCATCGCAAAACAGAAACGTTGATTCTTTAAAGCAACAACCTCCACTTGCCCCACTAATCAATAAATACAGAGGACATTTTCCCAAACTACCTTAAAACAGGCCGGGCCTTGGGCCCTTGGTTCAGAGATGGTGATCCCCAAGAGAAGCCATTCTTACTAAATGTTTCCAAAACATCCATCAGTAAATAACTAGCAAACAGTTTTGTCAGAAGAAGTTTATTGGGAAACCTCCAGAAACAGTGGTAGGGCTTTTCAGCATGTTTAGTAAAAATAGCTCAGCATATTTGGTAAAAATAGCTCTATTTAATTTCCTAATATAAACTTGCATGGCCATTCCTGTCATCTTAGTACTTCATGCAACGGGATTGTTAGGTTGCTTTATCGCCTCGTACAGTACAAGTTTAGGCATCCGTCTATACCAAGTCAGAAACGACTGTACTGGATTAAGCCCCTCCCAACCATTCTGTCACCAGCTCCAAGCACGAAAGCTGAGATCATTACTTTTGAAAATCCCCCCAAGCCTTCTGAAAATTACGTGAAACCACTTGACATAGCAAGGAGAATCATCATCCTGGACACTTCAAAATAGAATTCTGAGAATGAACATTAATATCTAAATAGCGATTTCTACTGCTCCAAGACAAAAGACACAAAAGAGGAATTAATAGGATTGCTGGGAAAGTGGCCACAGGGGTGGAGTATGGATGGATTAGCCCTAAAGAGGTTGATTTTCTAACTAACACAGAACCAAAAATCCCAGCCATTTACATTCTCCCAAAATCCACAAAGGCAGTGAACATCAACTCAAAATGAATTTAAGTATTCATAAAATTGGTTATGGATGATATTCCATACTATGTCCAAGGGGAGTGTGGAGAGGGGGGACACGTTTACGATCGGGGAGGGGGGAGAATACATGTCCAGGGGTGGGGTGGGGCCAAGGAGAAGACTGGCCAAGGTGTTGGGAACTGGGAGAAGACTGCGGCCAAGGGTTGGGTGTGGGGGCTGGGTGGAGGAGAAGACTGTGGCTGAGGGGTGGGTGGCGGGGTGGAGAAGACTGCGGTCAACGAGTAAGGGAAGTGGGGAGAAGACTGCAGCCAAGAGGAGAGAGGGGAAGACTGCGGGAATGGTGGTGGGATAAGTCTATAGCCAATGGGGGGCTGCTGCCAAAGGAGAGTGCAGGGGGTGGGGAGGGAGTGAAGTAAACTGCAGCCAACATGCGGCTACAATGAGCAAGATCTGGTGACCAAACACAAGGATTAGGACCAAGGTCTCGAAGTAAGAGTGGCTTTCCAAGTAAGGGCTTAGATGGGAAGGAGAGGGATTCGAGTTACAAGAGTACTCATCCAATAAGGATGTGCCCGACACCATCTTGGAGTGTCAGTCACAAATCGGATTTGACAAATGCTTTACAGGAAGGAAACAAAAAAAGCCAATCATTGTATGGTGTCACACATCTGTATAGTCCATATTGGCTCAGGGACCTGACCCAGTCAAGGGGGGGTTGGAGGCCCACCTCTCAACTTGGGGCAAAAGGCCTACAAAGGTGTTTGCCAGCGGCAGGGTGAGCGAGGTGGGAAGTCCCTGGTCTCAGTTTCCCCCCCTTATGTGCCTGAATGCAAGTGAAATGTGCCACTTTCAATCATCCCATACATGATGTACAACATGCTGGCCAATGTTTTCTCTTGTCTATTACAGAACTCCCAAGACCAGGGAATCTTGTGGTAGCGGTTGGAGCATACAGTTCTCCAGGGAGAAACATGGCGGCAAGCACAGAGACAGCAGAACGATACTAGCTGCGTACTGGCAATCAAGACAGTCATTCACTGCCAATTATGAACTCAGACATTGACAATGGCGGCCCAGTACAGCAAATGTCAAACAGTGGAAGAACCTCATTCGAAAAGGGGGTGGGTCTTAAAGGGTTCTTCGTGGCTTCACACCTGTGTAACCCAGCCCCTAGGAGAGAGCAAGGCAGAAAAACCCAGGAAATTAGGTGAGCCCAAGAGCCAATGGAAGGCGGAGAAGGAGGATAAAAGGGACCGACCATTAGAGTGTGTGTTGCTTGGGTGAGGTCAAGGGGCAAAGAGCAGGCCAAGCGACTAGGCAGAGGAAGGACAGTGGAACAGAGCATGGAGGCAACAAGCAGAGAGAGTGTTGCAGGTGAGCTATCGGTTGGTGAGAGAAAGAGGTAATTGGGCATGAGAGACTTTGGGGGAGAGCAGAGGAGTAAGGTGACTGCATTTGAAAGGAGGATGAGTGTGCAGGAGCAAGGTGTGTAATGCAATGTACAGGGGAGAACAGGAGAAAATGGTGGGAGCAGAGGAGTGGGAGAGTAGTAGAGAGTGGGATGGCTCTTGGGTAAACCCCCTTTCATTTGATGATAAACATCCTTGAACCTTTTCTGAGAATTGGTGTATTCTTGATGACATCAGTGACAATATAAGTAGTAATACTTTGGCCTATGCCAATTTGCCAACTTTCAGCCATATTTAAAAAGCACACAATAAGTGTTTATCATATTACATTTTCAAAAGAAAAACAGTCAGAAATGTGAGAGCCTGGATGCTATTTTGGTGTGCCGCTCCGTCGCTGGTGAGTGAGCAGTAGTGTTGACAATAAGCGGGGGTGTGGTAGGCTGAGGTCAGACAGGTGGACGCAAGGGCACAAACTAAAGCAAAAATAATTTTAAGCAATATTCAACAACTTTGTCCACATCTTATAAAGTTGCATGTCCACTAAACAATCTAGCAGTTGCTGTGATGGACTCTTACTACAACAATGAGTTGCCTATGGAAACCCTTAATATGCATCGTCATCAAGAGCTCTGGCAGAGCGCTGAAGATTTCCCTATGCAGTTCAAAAAAACAAATACAAGATACTGGACCCTGGGTCCAGGAAGCTACTTTACAGAGGGCAATACAAAACATGGATTTAGATTTGTGCATATCCTAACTATTGCTGTGCAGGTGGTTTGAAACGAGAGAGTACAAGTGGGTTAATATTTCATATATCTATGCTTCAAAGAAACTCACTTCAGATAGCTCTGTATGCAATACAAAGCATTCTATACTGAAGGCACTATTTTACAGGCAGCTTCTGAAGTTGTCAGGGAACCTCTTCAATGCGTCTGTTAAATCCTGGCCTCAGATTTGCAAACTAGCTTCCCCCAACTCGATACCTTCTTAGGGTAGGCTGTGAGGCAGAGTTGCAGTTCTCAACCTTCAGGAGCATGAAGGCTGATGAGGGAATATCTTATTGGGTCGGCAGATGGGGGTGCAAAACTCCGATCTTTGAGGGTTGCAATCAGGTTAGAGTTGCAGAATATCTGTGACAAAGTCACTTTGAGCAACATTGCTCTATTAGAACCTAGAGGGACTCTGGGGAACAATGGAATCCAACCAATAAACAATGAGACCCCTGGAGGTGGTATATGTGGGAATCCACAGAGCTCCTCCACTGGGTCCATTTCATCATACCTCATGGTCAGTAGCCCCACCAGTAGGGAGTTGGGTGATAAGTTGTAACTCACCTATAGGACATAAAAGGGATTTTCTTTCACATGGCCCACTTACCAGCGAGAGAACCCGAGACTGCTACAACTCCAATATCATGTGGGAAGCAGTGCTGCTTCTGTAGGTGGAACCAGCAGCTCCATTCCTTGGAGACCACACAACAGACAGCATCTCTGATTCAGCCAATACAGCACAATGGAAAACTTGCCACTGCACCAATTCAGCAACGTTGCACACGCATTGAAAAGATATATAACCTTTAAAGCACATCAGAAGTCCAATGCAAAAGGAAAAGGAAACCAAGGTGAAAGGGAAACAAACTACAAAAGTGCATGAGATCAATTGTAAATGGGTAAATCAGTTGACTGCTTGCCAAAAGGAACTGCTCCAACATTTGGGACTATGAAAGACAATCAGGCCAACGTGCCAGAAAAATACAGAATCAGGGGTACCCCAAACGGACCATTAAGCAGGCCACGAAGAGAGCAAAGAATATCCTGAGAGAAACCACACTCAAACAGCACGGGAAATGGAACAACCAAGATGACAAAATTACGGCAGTAGTCAGCTTCTCTGCCTTGACTAATTAGATCAAGAAGGAAGTGCTCAGACTTTGGCCCATCCTAAACGTAGGACAAATGTGTCTGCAGACACCAAGAAATGGAAGAACCTACGGAACTCATTGATCCACACTTACAAGGAACCAAGTAGCCCCAACCCAAACACCTTGTGGAACCAGACAAAGCCAACAAGGCATGCCCCATGTGGAGCATGCAGCGCCTGTGCCGGCACAACAAGAACAAAAACGGTCGACATCGGATGGCACTACGCCTGGATCCAAAAAGATTGGACCAATTGCAACAGCAAGAACATTATTTACCTCATCACCTGCCCATGTGGGCTGCGATATGTGGGGATGACCACCCGTTCAATCAAAACCAGACTTGCCGAACATCGCTCATGCATTCGCACAAAAAAAACTTTCTGCTCCAATGGTGGAACACTTTGTGGACAAACAATACGGCCCAACCAAGTTTCACTAGACCATCATCGAGAAGCTTGCCATCCGCACAAGGGGAGGCAACCTCCATAATCTACTGTACAGAAGGGAACAACTCTGGATCTTCAGGCTCCAATCCGATATCATCGGATTGAATGAACCAACATGTGGCAAACACTGGTAACACTGTAAACGTACAGCCAGCCATTTATCTTGATGGACATTTTCTTTCCCCTTTTGAAAAACCTTTGAAAAACTCAGAAAATCTCTGAAGCACTTTGATAATAGTGAACCATAGTGATGAACCTGTGCTTATTAACTTTGTTTTTTTGGACAACTTGGACACAAGTCTTGCATGCCTGCATTTACATACTTGATCTGACATGTTTGTGTTTTTTGTTTTGAAGCTACAAACTTGTGATGCTTCATTATTTCCTCTGCATGTTCTTGTGCGGAATTAGACACAATAGGTATAAAACATGGAACTATGTAATAGTTTGGTCTGGGAGTATGCGATATTGTCCAGACATACTCATCATATCTGCCATATCAACCCTAACATGGCGCTGCAGCATCTTGCCCTGGCTATGGTCCGTTTTCAGTGTTTTTGAAACCTACCATGTGACACGTGCTCTTTGACGTGTTTTTTGATGTTACAAGTTTCCCGTTTGAATAACTAAGCCGTTATGCCGCTCGTGCTGAATACGCGTTACAGCTCGGCGTTACGATACCAGGAGGTACTGCACGGAAACGCAATGTTAGTACACACACAAGTCGCTTACCACATACTGTACCAAGCAACAGCTTTTTCTGCCATAATCCCTTACTGCCATTGTCCATCAGAGGCACTTTTGTTTGAATAATACTTATTTCTGAATAATGTTTCTTTTAAATAATGGTTTGTAGTACCTGGTTGTTGATATGTCTAGGGTTCATTCGAATCTGAGATGACCCAGACAAATGGACAATAGCTAGTGATATAAAAATATGTGCGAGCAACATGCCAACATTTTGCCCCGTGACCTAGAGACCTATGTACTGTGTTCACCTCTCTAGGTTCCCTGGCACGCACTATTGAGAGCGCCCGCTTGGAAGCAATAAGATAATCTTCCTGCCCAGACGGACTGAAATTTGTGGGGAAGTAGAACATGAGGGTAAGGCACATGTTACAGATCTGGTTTGACTGTACCCCACCCATTTTGTAACTAGGGGAATATAAACTCCAACCATAACACATATGTATCTTGTCCCCTCACCCCCCTTCCCTTTCTCCAACTACAGGTGGGGCCTCCTGTAAACAGCAAACAGAGATGCTGCAATTTAGCAAGAAGACAGCACATAAGCAAGTGCTAGTCCAAGATAGCCCTGATGAAAGTGGTCTAATGAGAACTTACCACTGAAACCGGTAGGCTTTTTTGTGTCCTGGAAATACAAGCGACAAATCAGGAACTTGATGATCGGCCACATATTGATCCTCTCATAAATCAAGATAGAGGATCACGATACACTCTACACTGTGAATGGAGCCCAAAAAACTCAAACTCTTTTTCAAGTGCACAGGAAAATATTCCGAGCAACCTCGGTTTGTTTTTCCTGGCCAAGAACTATTTTAAGCACTACTATCCATAGAAATCAAATAAAATTGGAAAATATTTCATTTGGAAAGCAGTCAACACGTAGGGGAAAGGGGCAAGAGAAACGGAACCCATAGAATTGTGAAACTTAAAAATAACTGAAAATCGATTTACCTGATATCATAATGTGGGACCATGATGACTAGGGAATACTCAGGTGCAATACCCCCTTTTGGTTCAACACGTGTATGGTTTATCAATTGTAGATGGCCAACTGCATTTTTAAAACTGTCCCCTGCGAGTTCTGAACTACTAAGCCTCACTCCAAATCACATTGCATGCCTGACATATTAAACAGTAATGACAGATTTTGCGGTGAACAATCAACAAAACACACACATGTATGAAGCATCAAAAAACATAAAAAGGGCAAGTTAATTCAAAATTAACAATTGTAACATCTATCTAAAATAGACAAATATAAAATAACAAATGCTCACAGTACAGAAGGAAGTATGCTGTACACCAAGGTACTTTACAAAGAGCAGGAGAGATCGAAAGCCTGGCATTCATTACAAGCGCCACATGCAGACGTTTATTTCCATCATTCAAATGGTGGCATCCTGCATGCTCAGGAGCACTCCAAACTCAGCATGAAGACGCATACAACATTACACTTGAGGGCAGGTAACCATTAATGAATGACATGCATTACTCACTGTAGTAGCATTTCTGATGATTGTATCAGCTTAGATTCACATGCTGTGCATATAGTCTGACATCTGGTGGAAATCACAGAGTATTGCATCTTTCTTTCGAAGATCTGTTAGGCAGAATCCAGTGCAGTTCCGTTAGGGAGCACTACACCAGATTAGGACTACAGGTGAGAGCAATAAATCCCCTTTGGTATCAGTCTGTACCACAAAGATTTAGTTGGTAGCTGTGGCTAAGCAGTCAGACTTATCTCAAGAGGGAGATGAGCAGTATTCAGGGTTTACACAATAGGTAGTTTACCACTATGAATCAAGGAAACACTGACCAAAGCTGTGTATCAAAAAGAGAATATATATTTATTTTATACACTTCTAAGTCAACACATTATCACAATTGGTAAAGTAAGTCAAAATTCAGTCAAGGAAAATTAATTACAACTCCCTATTCAAGGTTAGACAAGTTTGCGTTAGAGTGAAAACTGAGCAAAACGGCACAGTGAAAACCAACTACAAATGGCACTCTAACAATGTAACGAAAGGGAGGGAAAGCACAAGTTAAAACGAAATATCTTCAGACACCCCCTAGCAACACTTCCCTGAAGTTTTGTGAACAAGTAATGCACAGTAACACTTTAGCAGAAAGATAAGTGAATGAAAACTGAGCAAAATGGCCCTCCACAAGTTAAAACAGTAGGAAGGAAGAGGGGTTTAGAAGATTTAGGTGCATCAACACATTTCTCATTGAAAACCAATCTAGTGAGAGCAGATCTAACAAATCAGCCAGAGTCAATAGGCCTGAGCCAGAGTCAGTGGTACAGGACCAAGAGCTTAGGAGCAAAAATGTTCTTGTAGCTGCAGTCAAGTCTTTAGTAGATAACTATTGAAGAGGTAGATGCGAGGCGAAAGACAATATTAAGAGAGAGGGCGGCCAACCCCACAAGTAGATAAAGGATTTAAAACACCTTTAGGGCTACCACGGAGAAAGGGTGGCCTGGTGGAACAATGTACCTTAAACGTGAAGAAGTGGCTCCTGCGGTGGCGGTTGTTCCTGGAAGTTCTTGCAGGTCGAGGGGTCCAGCAGAGGAAGAGAGGCTCTCGTCGTGGAGGAAGGTTCGAGTCGCTGCCCTACCCAGGGATGAAACCAGCCGCGGTGCTGCCAAACGGAGTTTAAAAGGTACGCTCCTTTTAATCATGGTCCGGGTCGATAGCTGCCTGGCTATTTGGTCTCCAAGTGCTGTGCACTGTCGATTCGACCAAGGCAGGTCTGAGGAAGCGCTAGGTGAACTGGTTGACCCCACCAGCTCAAGGGACGCAGGCTCTTTCGCTGAAGATCTCCTCTCGTCGTGTGGAAGAAAAGTGGCGAGACGATCCGGCAGGGCTTCACCGGTGGTGTAGATGCTGAAGATGTCTGTGGCTTCTCTCCCCTTCGGTTCTATAGTTCCAGTGGCGACGTCTTGCTCTTCCAGTCCTCAGGACTCTGCTTTTATGCAGAAAGAGACCCATTCATACAGCCTAGCTGTCACTCACACAGTGGAGTGGTCTTCTTGGCGGGAAACCCTCCAGCCTATCATGTTACAGTGCGACCAGAGTTGCTGCGGCAACTCTGTCCAGGGGTTCGACTCCCCCTCCCAAACAACAGACCCACCCCAGACTCAGAGGCGCCGAAAGGAGGGCTTCTTGGCAGAAGCCCCCTAAAAGAGCGAACAAAGGATCCCCGACCTGGGTTAGGAGTTTAGAGTAAGACACGAGAAAGAATTTATATCAAAGTTCTGGCAAATAAAACTTACTAGAGTAAAGTTAAAAATAAAATAAACCGGCGGTATGTTAGGGGCTGTCAGTAAAAGTGGTAGCCTCGAACAATGGGAAAATCCCATAGGAAAATATTTGCGGTCGAATGTAAAAGGTCGTAACCACTGCCACCAGCCAGAAACTTTGCAGAGAGGGACTTTAAGGGACCCCCTCGAAAATGAACATAGGGGGAAAACTATTAACCCCTTCCAGTACCTCCATATTAAGATGGGTTGTACTGGATAAGTTCATAAAAATTGACTAGTAAAGTCAATGGGGACTTTACATGCCCTGGGAGACAGTAGTCGGTCCCAGGGTATGGAGTCTATGTTTGGGGGTCGCTACGACACCCATGTGTCACTGCACTGAGGGTGCTGTGTAACACATGTGCATAAAGATGGTTCCTATGGGTGAGAGAAAAGATCCCATAGGCATTAAACACAAAAATAGCCTAGAACACACATAGCAAAGATGCCTAAGAGCGGGAAAAAGAGTCTCACTCTTAGCAGGTAAAAAGAATCAAACCCTTCAAATCCAGCAAAGCTGCTGGGGGACTCTATAGGTAAGGGAAATTAGCCATAAAGTGAGAATTCTCCCTAACAAGATCAAAAGGGGACGTTGACGTGGGCGTGACTGTACCACTATCCCTAATGTGACGTTTAGTGTACCCAAAATCCCTTACGCGTCGAGGTCCCTCTGGTTGTGTTTTTTCTGCCGTGAGGAAGCCCTATAGTCAAAGTGAGCGTGTACAGAAGAGAGAAGGTGTAAGAGGTCTATGTTCCTTCTACTCCACAAGGGGAGGAAGGGTGGCTGCATGTTAATCTAAGCAGATCCAATCATCAGAAATGCTATTGCAGTGAGTAATGCATGTCTTCTGATGCTTGTGGACCTGATTAGAATCACATGCTGTGCAAAGACTAGCAATCAGTACCCAGAGATGGTGGTGGGATGTGTGAAAGAACAGTAGCAAAGAGATCTCTTAGCATCGATTGTCCCATCTGAGAATCAGACTTAGAGTGTGTATCTAGGCAGCAGTGCTGTGTAAAGGTGTGTGCAGAACTCTAGGTTGCTGCCTTGCAAATGGAATCTGAGGGAACATTTGCAATGAATGCTGTGGTTGCCCCGTGCCCAGAGTCGAGTGAGCTCAAGGCGTGAAGGGTAGATCTCTCTTGGCAAGAGTTTAAACACAAAGTGATGCAGTATACGATCCACTTGGAAATTGCGGATTTTGAGACCGGGTCCCCTTCTCTACCAGCTGTCAATGATATTAAGAACTGGTTTGTTTTCCTTAGTGGCTTTGTCTTTTCCTGATAGTAAATTAACGCTCTCCTCACATCTGGTGTGTGGAGGCTTCTTTCCGCCACATTAGTGGGATTTGGGAAAAAGATGGGTAGTTCTATGGATTGGTTTACATGGAACTTTGAGATAAATGTAGGCGCGAAGGGAGGGTGTGTGTGCAAAACCACCTCATCTTTGTGAATCGTGATGTAGGGGTGCTGTACTGAAAGGGCCTGCAGTTCACTAACTCTCCTTATAGAGGTGATCGCCACCAGACCAGGAAGGCAGTCTTGTAGGGGAGTGCTTTAAGGCTAGCCTTGTGCATGGGTTAAAAGGGAGTTTCCATTAGTCTGGTCAGAATAACATTGATGTCCCATCGGGAGCTGGGTTGGAGATAGGGGGATGAAGTCTCTTTACCCCTTCCATAAAGGCCTTAATTACAGGAAGTTTCCACCACGAAACCTTGCTCCGGGGCGGTGTGTACACCGAAAGTGCAGCTAAGTGGACTTTAAGAGACTTCAAAACCAATCCTGAATCTAACAGGCGAGTTAGGTAAAGGACGATATCTTTAGGTGAGCATTCAATAGGATTGATACCCTTGCCATTATACCAGATGATGAAGCGCTTCCATTTTCTGGAGTAGCAATGCCTGGTGGTAGATTTCCGTGCCTCTCTACGTATGTCCATGCATCTTTGAGGGAGCTGGATGTGCCCGAACTCTACGATCTAAGGAGCCAGGCTGCTAAGTTGAGAGTTTGAAGGCATGGATGTAGTGTTTCCCCCTGGTCTTGAGACAGCATGTTGTACGGGCACGGCAGCTTGCTGGGAGGGGAGACTGACATTGCCATGAGATGGGAGAACCAAGGTTGGCGGGCCCACATAGGGGCAACCAGGATCATCGTGACTGGAACTTGGTGCATCTTGTGCACTATTCTGTTGAGCAGGGAAATCGGGGGAGGAAAAGCGCAGACAAATTTCCCGGACCAGGTTATCCAAAGACCGTTCCCCTTGGAGCTGTTCTGAGGGTAGCTGGAGGGATAATCTGGCATAGGGCGTTCTCCAGAGTGGCGAATAAATCTGGTAAGCCCCATTCTGCGAAGATGTGGAGTACAATGTCCTCCTGTAGTCGCCACTTGTCCTCTACGGGTAGGGGGAAGTCTCTGCTGAGTACGTCTGTTGAAGATTGAGTTCCCCTGGAACATGTTGTGAAAGGAGGATCATATGTTTGAGAGCCCACTTCCATACGTTCTGGGACAGTTTGGACAGCCCTGGAGAGCCTCCTTGTTTGTTTAAGTAGTACATGGCTGTAGTACTGTCTGTGAGGACTAGAACTGTTTTCCCTTGGAGGTGTGCCTGGAAGGCCTTCAGAGCCTTGAACACTGCTAGCAGTACCAACAGGTTGATGTGATTGGATGCTACTGCTGGAGACCACACACCGTGCACCGTCTGTTGAAGGAGGTGAGTCGCCCACCCAGTCAGAGATGAGTCTGTGCTGAGAGTGGCCTCTACTGCGGGGGTGGTGAAGGTTTTCCCCTGCAGAAGGTTTTCCCTTCACCACCACTGCAGAGACTGAACGAGGGCTGCGGAGGCAACCACTAGATCGTCCCACTGGCCTGACACCATTGGTTCGACCTGGTTTTGCATTCAAAAGAAGACACAATTTGAAGGACCTACTTGTTAAGACTCAACCTAACAAATTGAGGAAACAGAAAACCATTCATCCCGGCACCTACACATGTGTTTCAGGCAACAGCTGTAACAACGTGACTAAAGGGGACACAATCACCCATTTCAGAATGGGAGAGAACGTGATACTTAAAGACCATGCGACTTGTGAAACTCAGAATGTGATCCAAGCAATTAAATGCCCTTGTGGCTTGACGTATGTTGGACAAACTAGTCGCAAAGTGCACATAAGCTGGAATAAGCATAAGTCGAACGTTAGGACGAATAATCGACACGCACCTGTTTCAAGACACTTCCATCAACAAAAACACCAACTTACGCAAATCAGATTTCAGATACTGGAAGTGATTGATACTAAAGGTCTAAAAATAAACTTAGCCAAAAGACTTGAGCAAAGAGAGGCCTTCTGGATTGATAGACTAGATACAGTCTTTCCAGCTGGCCTCAATGAAGAGCTGGACCTACATTCTTATTTGTGATCATATGGGCCAGTAACTATACCCACAGTATTATCTGAGAATGTCCTGCAGGTCAAGATGGTACTAATTCTGTAGTCTCCCTGTTGAAAGTCAGGTGCATATGGCCTAATGGTGAATTACTGAAATAGATCACAAAAGCACTTTGGTATAAGATGAACAACTATACCCATTGGCCTGATAAGATCAGAATATTCCCATACGTCTATATGTCTATTAGCAATATTAGAACATCAGTCAGTATGTTTTAACTACCGGCTCCTCACTTGTGTTGGCTAAGTATAGCTATATGACATAAGGGATATCCCTCCATTGTTATGAAGTAGGTTGTGAGCAAAGAAGCAAATAAGTATGTGCTTTAATCAGCCCATAACCAACAAAGTGTAGTGATTGATGTAGTGGTAGCCTAATCATTTGTCTGTGTTAGATCCACATACAATAGGTTAGTGTTAAGCATTTGACACACATCAACAAGCCCTGTATCTTAACTCAGTAGCAGCAGTTATACTGCTCACATTTCCTTATTTTCCCCTGTATATATGTTCTAATTTTGAGATACCAGTACCTTGATGGTGTCCTTATAGCTTGCATACACAGGAAATGGAAATATTTATTGATACACATGCACATCAACTGACGGCACACTCTGGCAGAAATCACTTTTCCAGCAGATGTTAGCTAGTAGATAGTTTTACACTCCATGTGCCGTACAACTTATGAACTCCAAAGCTCATCATTGTACTGTATTGTATTTCTTTATTTATATAGCGCACCTGGCCCATGGGCATCTGGGCACGTATCTTAGGTTACACACAAAAATCACACATACACAGATAAGACAGAATATTTCACGCCAAATATTTACAAGCAAATCTGCAGTACAATTTATAGTATTTACAAGCAGGCAAGGCAATTGCAGTGAATGTGTAAATCCAAGATTTAGTGGAGATGCAGGAGGTAAATTGTGAGTCTTGGTCCATTAGCCATGCTTTGGCTTTGCACTTGAAGGCGAAGAAGGAAGGTTCTTGTCTGAGTTCCAGAGATTCGAGGCAAGTACCGAGAAGCTAGCCCCTCCAGATTTCTGAAGTTTAAATCTGGGTATAGATAGGCAGTCAGTTTGAGCTTTTCTTTGTGGTTGGCTTGAGGTTTGCCTTGAGAACCAGATGGCTAGGTAGGGACGTGCATTGTCAGTCATACATTTATGAATTAGTGCCAAGGATTTGAGGGCAACTCTTTGTGAAACAGAGAGCCAGCGCAAGTTGCGTTGTGTGTCCGATATATGTTGGTTCCTGGGGAAGTTCAGAGTGGCCCTGATGGCGTTGTTTTGGGTGACCTGAAGCTTACTGAGGTTACTGTGACTGGTTCCAAGATAGAGGGAATTGTAATGGTCTAACTTAGACATGATTAAGACTCTGTCGAGAATAATGCAGTTTGCTGTGTTGATGAAAAGGCGGCAGACAGTGATAAGTTTGCATGTGTAAGCAGATGCTAAAACCACAGCATTAGTTTGTCTTGGGAGAGATAAGGCAGAGTCGAGGTAAATACCTAAGGTTTTGGTGTCATTCGTAACATTGATGAGGTTGCCGTCAATGACAAAGGATTTGAATGAGTGATCTAATCTGCTAAATCGGTTAGTGGAGCCCAAGATGAGGAGCTCTGTCTTGTCATCATTGAGACAGAGCTTGTGTTGGACCATCCAAGCCTGGATGACCAGGTACACATTGTTAAGCGCTTTAGTGTCCGCTGCGTGTTTGCCCGAGATAGGGATGAGTATCTAATGTCATCCGCATAGTTAGTGTAGATGACCCCCAGATAGTCAAGGATATCAAAGAGCGGTTTTGTGAACACATTATAGAGCGTGGGTGTGACCCAGGATCCTTGGGGGACACCACACAGGACTGGTGAGGGTACGGCTTAGGCAGAGGGGGGAAAAGATCCTGATGGATTGATTGGCCAAGAAGGATCTGATCCAAGTTATCTGAGAAGTGGGTTGCCACTTCGAGATGTCGACACAGATTTGGTGGTTCACCAGGTCGAAGGTGGCCGAAAGATCTAATAGCAAGAGGATGGCGATCTTGCCAGTATCTTTCAGGTTGTCGATTTGAGTTTTTAAGTCTAACAGGGCTGTTTCCGTTCCATGCTTGGGGCGGAAGCCCAATTGTCTAAGGCCGAGGAGATTATTACGTTCCAGACAGTCCTGAATCTGTAAGTAGGCAGTACGGTCTAGGATTTTTAGCAGGAACGGCACCGTTGTGACAGGCCTGTAATTAGTAGGTATGTTTGGGTCAAGAGTAGGTTTTTTGAGGAGGGGGGATGACCCAGGTGTCCTTCAGGTTGTCTGGCACAGTGCCCGTGCTAAATGAGGTGTTTATCAGTGTTATGATGAAGGGAGCTAGTTCATGGAATGACTCCTTTATGATGGGAGTAGGGAAAATGTCACCCTGGCAATTTGAGGGTTTGAGATTGTTGATGATGTTCTCTACCTCTGGGATAGTTAGGGGTGAGAAGCTGAACGGTTCATAGGTATGTGGAGTATAATTAGTTTTGTCAAGGAGGGAGTTGAGCTGAGAATTGGACTGGAGGCTACTTTTTGCTACATTAATTTTGGCCTGCAGTGTTGATATTTTATCAAGGAGTGATTTTTGTATGTTTGAGCACCATGTGTTGTCTTTGCTGCAATTGTCAGGGGGAGTACAGGGGGATTCAAGTACTTTGAGGATCTTGAAAAGCTCCTTTGTGTTGGATTTGGCTTGCAGGATACATTTGTCATAAGTCTCCTTTTTAGCTGTGAAAATAGCCTCTTATATTTGAGTGACGCTATGAAAAGGCTATCCTTGTTGGCATCGGAAAGGTGATTTTTCCAGCGGGCTTCAGAGTTTTTTTTCTTTGCGTAGGACCCTCAAACGTGGTGTGAACCACGAGTTGAGGTGAGCAAGTGGTTTGGCTTTCCTGGTTTTGATAGGGGCAATGGCATCCATTACTTTGAGGATGGTGTTGTTATAGGTATCGATAAGGACTGTAGGGTCTTTGCAGGATAGTAATACCTTGTTCAGAGAGGGTAGGACGTGAGGGAGGAGGTTGTCTCTGGCTATGTCTCTTTTGTTTCTAGTACAGGTTGGTGGTGCGATATTAGGACTGGAGCGTTGGTAATTGGCTAGGATGTTGAAGGTGATGGTGTGATGATCGACCAAGCGCAAGGTGAGTTTACTTCTGAGGTAACTGCGCAGTTTAGATTAGCTAACCAATCGAGAGTTCTTCCCTTTTCGTGGGTGGGTTCGAGGATGCGATGGGTGAAGCCTGAGTTTGTGAGTGAGTTAGCAATTTCTAGGGCGTTCGTGTCAATAGGGTCTAGTAGGCCCAAGTTGAAGTCACCTAGTAGAATAATTTGCGAGTTGCTCTTAGTTTTATCTGCTAGTAATGATGTGATATTGTCTGCAAAGGTGGAGACAGGCTCTGGTGGCCTGTAGATGAGGTGCAGGGTGACGGTTTGATTATGTGAGATGGAGAGTTTGACCGACAGGAGTTCTGCCGATGGAATTTGTTGATTAGGTATGATTGTCATGCCTAAGGATTTTTTGTGGATGAAAGCGACACCGCCGCCTTTGGACTGGTTAGAGATGCGGTCGCATCTAATGATGGAGTAGTCATTCTGGATGGCAAGTGAGAGGAGGGGTCCTGATGCGGCATGCAGCCAGGTCTCCGTAATAGCAAGGAAGTCTAGGTCTTGAATAGATATGAGGTCCGCAATATCAAGTGCGTGGGCGGTAAGGGACCTGGCTTTGATAAGAGCGCCCTTAATGGTGGAATCTTTAGGAACGTGCCGTATGCTTGTGGGTGAGAGCTCTTGAGTGGTAGTGTGCAGAGCGGCAGAGGTGGTGCTGCGGTAAGTGGTCGTAGATGTAGATGGCGATTTAGGTATGGTAGTGCGATTAAGAGATTGCTGAGTGTGACAGGCAAATCTGGAGCCCAGTCTCGAATTTCGGATGTGTAGGACGCAAGGTTGATTAGGTGTTGGTTTGGCTGCGAAGTGCTCCAGCCAGGGGTGGACTGGCCTATAGGGAACTCTGGAGATTTCCCGGTGGGCCTCTGCACACTGGGCCTCTTTTCTGTGGTATTTCCACATTTTCTCATAGGAAAAGCATTGGGCTTGCTGAAAATGTGTCATATGGGGCCACTCTTAACATTATTTCCAGGGCCTCTTTTGGTCCCCAGTTATTTTTTCCAGGGCCTCTTTTAGTTCCCAGTCCACCCCTGGCTCCAGCCAAAGAGCATGTGCGTTCAGGTAAGGATTGATATGTGATATAGGACGCAAGAGTATGGAGTTGTTACTATGCTGTAGTCTGGAGACAGGCAGGAGGAAGGCTGGGGTGGACGCAGTGTGGAACTGAGGTGCTGAGCGGAGTCTAACATGGTCAGGTTAAAATACTTTGTGGAGAGAGGCTGTGGTGACGTGGAGCAGCTGAGGAAGGTATGTGCCACGAACAGTAAAACTATAATGCAGTGTGTATGCACGTAGACTAGAGTAGAAGGTCAGCTGGCTGGGTGGTCGATTTCTCTAGCTGCTTAAGGGGATGTTTCTCTGTCTACTAAGGTAGCTCAGTTAAACGCAGTCACAATATGTCATTTTACGCATATCATTCGCATTCGGTATACATAGTGAAAGAAGGTACTTTTGGTGTTTCGCCACTACTAGGGAGGACTGAAGCAATATATATATAATTACAGTACAAATCAGTGCTGTCTGAGGGATAGGTACCGTGCGTGCTGAGGCAAAGTGTTCAATGCAGCCTGTGACTATGAGATGCAGTCAGGAGCACGGGGTCATATACAGTTGTAAACAAAGGTACAGGAAGTAAGTATTGGCAATACAGTTTTACACGATGCAGGTATTGGCAGTGCAATTTAACAATGATTGCTCAGTGACACTCATTAGCATGCGAGGGGCTGGAGTGATAATTACAAAGGCTAGCATAGAATATAAACGCTTTGCAGAATGCGCTAAATTCAGCGGTATAGCAAAGTCCTAGGTTCAGCCAACTGGCCAGAGTAGCATGCATTCGGTAGTGTACAGCATTCAGTGCTGATCGTGCAGGGCGAAGTGGTGAATACAGTGGCTAGCATATACGGTTAACATTTTACGAAGATCTGTTAAGTTCAGCAGTCGGCAGACTAGCTGGAGGTCCGACCGATAGTGCAAACAATAGAAAATATTCATGGGCTAGAGCTACATGATGGTCGTCGTCGATAGTTCGCCAGTGAGAATTAATGTTTAAGATGAGCCTGAGGCGTAAGCTACTATGCGCTGCGAGGCTCGGCGGGTAGGCATATTGACATTGGTGCAGAGCTACCTGTTGTGGAGCATACAGGTTATTGGAGAGAAGTCAATCGTTATCATAGCTTACCGCACTGTACTTGAGTGTGGTGAAACTGCATCCAGCGCAGGTGTAGCTCTAGACGTTAAGTGAGAAGCAAGGATTGCAGTTTATAGTTTGGCCAAAGGCAATGGGCAGAGTGTTGTGGCGACGGTCCGTCACAGGACAGGCACAGGACAGATGCCTTAATAGTGTGCCTTTGTGGGGGGCCGGCTTACGCCTGCCGGTGCCCCACGATAGGATATGTAGGCAGGAAGGACCAATGGACGTAAAATCCGCTGAGATTTCCGGTCTGATGGTGTTGTTTTCAAATCAGGCCACCATCTTAGCGTGGTGAGGGTCTCGTGGTTTGTAGCACGGTGAAATTCAAATGTAGGCGATTTTTTGCAGCTGGCGCATTTACACAGAGAGCACCAGTATAATAGTGAATTATGGGCTCCGCTCTGGAAACGGGGGGGGAGAGGGGAGGGTCGTAAGTTGCACTGCGGATGTTTGCACCATATATCAGTAACAGCCTGCAGGCTTACCTGTGTGCAGATGCACTGCTAGTATTGGTAGCTGGGCTGCTCCTGCAGCACCAGGACGGGGGAGCTCCTGCTCCAAGATTCACGGCAGCACCGTTTAGAATATCTTTTTGTATATAGGACGTATATGATACACAAATGTCTATAATGAGACAATCGGTGTGTACTTTTTCGCGGCAGGTTACACCATTTCCGAACTGTGTACAGAATCACTGTAACTGCCCTTTGTCCATAGGAAGAACATGCCCACGAACATTCCTAAGCCAGATATCCACGTATGGCTGCACACTACGTCATGACACAAATATGCTCAAATGCCTTAGGTATCTTTTCTTTATGTTGCACCATTATAGGGACCAGAAACACAGGCAGACTGCCTAATGAAATACTAACTTGGCCCTAGCAGGTTTCCATTTACAACAGGACGATTGGATTCAAGTAAAGGTAACCCATTTTTTTGACACAGGGTAGAAATGATAGTCTCTGCAGGCACTACGCTATGACCACACACAGTAACATGGAATGTGGTCTCATACGCAGAACTGTGGCATGTTCTATCTTTAATAGGAAATCTGTACTGATGAATTTTAGACAATCCAGTGTGAAAATAGATCAAAGAAAGGCAGACACTGCAGTTTTCACGCTAATTTCGTTTTTGACAGGTATTTTCTACTAACTTATGTGTACGTTTCTATTTACGAATCAATGTACTGTGAAATAAGTGGTTACTAGAGTATGTCTCTACCAGACCGTATCTGTTATTTCTTTTAGAGTCCTGAAGAAGGACATAGAGTCTGAAATGCATCAGCCAGGGCTTCTGCAAACTACCTTTTGAATAAATAAAACACGAGTATCTATGATCTCAGACAATTAGAAGACTTTTGCAGTTTCATTTTAGAAACAAAGGATACAATTCTAAACTATTGACTATTTTTTTAAGTAGGGTTCACTGCACATCAGGCGTCTCCAGGATCAGTGAGACTTTCACTGAGCAACTTTTGCCTTGTAGCATTGGCTCGAGAGCCACTCTTGCATGGGGCGCATGCGCAGACTAGCGCGAGGAACTAGGTAGACGCAGGAAGCCATCATACCCAACAGTCGCATGGCTTTGCGTACGGTCACCCGGTGACTGTCTACATAGTGAGGGATCTGGAACAGCATGCTTAGAACCCGCTCGCTGGAGGGAAAGAAGAGGCTGTCTTTGGTCCGGCTTAGAGCCCCCAGAAACGGTTTGACCTGATTGGGGTCAAGACTGGATTTTTTCTCATTGATAGAGAATCCAAGGTTGAAGAGGAGATCTACTGTCTTCTGGATATTTGTCTGGCATGTTCCATACAAATCCTCTGTTCTGAGCTAGTCGTCGAGGTAAGGATAGACTGGGATGGACTGCCTGCGCAGCAGCTACTACTACTAGTACCTTTGTGAATATCCTTGGTGCTGAGGCAATGCCGAAGGGCAGAACCTTGAAGTGATAGTGGGTCTCCTCCATCATGAAAATGAGATACTGTCCGCTGGCAACATTGAAATATGAAAGTATGCATCTTGCATGTTCAATGTGGCCATGCAATCCCCCTGCTGCAGCAGTGGGATTACCATCTACAGTGTTGTCATCCTGACCTTTTGACATATTTGTTTGCTGGGCACAGGTCTAGAACAGGGCGCACGGCGAGATCCTTCTTGGGTACAAGGATGTACACTGAATAAATACCCTTGTTTACCTGGAGAAGGGGGACGACTTCTATGGCGCCCTTTTCCAGTAAAACCTGAACTACTTCTAGCAGAATACACAGGTGTGCTGGTGACAAGCACCTGCTTCTCAGTGGGTGGCATCGAGGTGGCTGGAGAAACTCCATGCAGTACCTGTGGGCAACGGTCTTTAGTACCCACTGGTCTGACGTGATCCCCTCCCAGGCGTGGATGAATGATAAGCTACCCCCGACCTGGGAAGCATGGGAGGGGACCTGAACCGGCGAGTCACTTTGAGGTGGAGGCCGGGGAGCCTCTAGGAGTAGAGGTCCTGCCTCTATCCTTGCCCCTACGAGGGCCTCTTTGTTGGTATTGGTTGCTACTAGATGAGCCTTGGCTGGAGGACCAGGGGGTATTCTCTGAGCCATACTGTCCGGGAAAAGGATTGGTCATGAAAGGACTGGCGTGAGTTAGAGCCTCCATGCTGATGGAAGGGTTTAGCCATGATCTGGCTAAGCGACTTTAGTGTTTCGTGTTCTTTCTTTGCCGTCTCCAAGGCGTCATCAACAGCCTTCACAAAAAGGTTGCAGTCCTCTACTGGCTTGTTGATCAGAGAGGCCCGAGTTCCGGGATTAAACCCATAGTTCTTTAACCAGGCATGTCTTTTAAGTAAGGTCCCCTGGGCTAGGGTGCGTCCAGCTGTCTCAGCAGAGTCCAGAGTGTTCTTCAATAAGTTATGGGTGACTTGCCTGCCTTCAGCCACGACCACCAGCAGACACGATTGGGTGGGCTCTTGAACATCTTGCAGACCATCCTGAACTAGGCCCCATTGGACATCACTGTAACTTGCCAGAGTGGTATTATTTGCGATCCTTGTGGAGTAGGCCACAGAGGCGGTGACCCATTTACCCAGGGCATAAAGCTTCTTACAGTCTTTGTCTGGAGTGGCTTTCGCCAAAGACAGTGGAACCCTCGCCCTCTTCCGAGTGGTAGTGACCATCAAGGAATTTGGTGTAGCCTGACCCTTTATGTAGAGTGGGTTGGAAGGTGATGGGCGTGCGTGAGACCGGGAAAGCAAGCAAGGGGCCAGGCACCTCTTTATAGAGTTTAGTAGGGGGATGGCTTAACTAGTTGGAGCCTTCTCCTTGAGGAGATCCTCTATGAAGTCTGAGTCTAGAGCTGCCGCATGTGTTGCAATTTGGAAACGATCGGCTGCTATCTTTAAAATAGCATTAAACATCTAATCGTCAACAGGCGACAACACCCTCTGTGGAGGGGAAGAAGGGGGATCTAGGCAGATGAGGTCCGGGTCAGGGGTATGCGTTGGTGATCGCCAAGGGCCCTAATTCTCCTCCTGATCCCAGTCTGGGTCTTGATCAGCCGTGTCTTGTGCAAAAGGATTAAGGTCTTCATAAATATCCCCCTGTGTTGGGTCCTCTGGGACATCCAAGATATGTTCCCGGTGTCCCTGTGCAGAGATGGGTAATTTCTGCAGTTTGTAAGGAATGGGGCAGGAGTACTCTTCCATGGGTCTTTTTGGTGTAATGTACCTGTTCGAAAAAAGTCAATAAACGGGCCATTTTGTCCATGTATTGCTCAAACCGCTCCCTAGTGCATAGGGAAGAGGCAGAAGGGTCTGGAGGTGGAAAAGGTTGCCCAGGAAGGGGGGGCTTTCCCAATAAGGCCTTAGAGAGACGCTGGGGGGCTTCAGAATACTCCTCTCAACGAGAGGGGGTGCCCTTGTGCTCGGTGGCCAGCGAAATGATAGCTGCAAGGGTTTGGCAAATTTTTGGCAGTTGTATCAAAGGTCTTGATGCGCCTGAAGGCGCAGTCAGTGACTCCACCGAGCCCTTAGGTGCTTGTGCAATGTTTTTTAGGGTCAATGCCCGTTCCGAGGGATGTTCAGTCGCATGCCGCGATAGCGGATGCGTGGATGGTGCCGTCTAAATTTTCAGCGGCCCTGTTGGCGCTGTGCGCTTATTCGACGATTCCGAAGAGGGGTTGTGTGCTTTTGTACCCATGGTACGTGAGTGCCCTTATCGCCGGGGTGTGATCTCCTCATAACAGAGTCGGTGGCCTGTCTATCGGGACAGGGACGGGCATCAGGGAGCCTGCAGGCTCCGCTGAATGGTCGACGGCTTCCAATTCGGAGCCATGGCTACCGACAAATTCCTTGTCACCAGAATGAACGGTGCCAATGGGGGAAAGGCTTTCGGCCTGCATAGCATGGGCCGCCCACCGTTTAGTCTGCCTGTCTTTCACCGTTTTCGGTCAAAAGAGCTTACAGGCCTTGCATTAGCGCTCGTTGTTGTCTCGAGGAAGACACTGATAGCATCAGTGATGGGTGTCCTTCCAAAGAAACTTGCTGGTACACGAGGGGCAAAATTTAAAGGGCGCCCTCTCCATAGCAGAGGGTAGCAGCAGCCAGAACAAGAAGAGAAAGAGAAGGGTAAAGGAAATACATTCTTAGAGATGAATAAACCCAGGGCCGCACACTTCCTACTGTAACGGCCTTGCCGGAGGGCCGAGGCCACGTGGTTGACAGCCACTGAGCAGTTGTAGATGTTGTCGGCGGCAGGAAACCCATGAGGCATTCGTCGATAAGATTATTCGGGAGACTAGACGACCGTAAGTCATCGGGACAAAGTTAGCAATATAAAACTCTTGCGAGCTCCGTATAGGTGACCAAATAGGTTGGCGGAAAAAAGCAATCGGAGGGACCTCGATGAGCGAGGGATTTTGGGTACACTACACGTCATGTTAGGGATAGTGTTACAGTCACGCCCATGTCGACGTCCCCTTCGAAAGAACGATGCAATACTCTGATTTCCACTAGATGTCAGACTATATGCACAGCATGTGATTCTAAGCAGATCCACAAGCATCAGAAGAACTAGTTACTCTTACCTTGTAACGTTCTTTCGATGGGATGTTCCTCCGACGTATTCCTTATCTTAGATAGAAATCCTTCAGCTTTGCTGGCCTCGGAAAAATTTTTCGCCAGAGGGCGCTGCGCGTCGATGATCGCCGAGTCGATGACCCTCGACGGCCTCCGTGCCGACGTCGACGTCATCCTGCCTATAAAGGCCGCGCGCAGCGTCCGTTGCTCAGTTCCGTTTTGTAGTCCCCAGTAATGTTTTTGGATTAGACTAATCACCTTGAAGGAGCATAGGCTGCAAACCCACAGGAAGTCATACTGCGGGGATGGATGGGAGGGTCGATAAGGAATACGTCGGAGGAACATCCCATCGAAAGAACGTTACAAGGTAAGAGTAACTAGTTCTTCGAAGGGATTGTGTCCTCCGACGTATTCCTTATCTTAGATAGACTCCCATAGCAGTGGTATTGTGACTGGAGGCGGGAGTAATAAAAGTTATGTTACCCTTCCAGAATGGACAGAGTGTAACACAGCCTTGCCGAATCTAGTTTCTTGACTAGAGGAGGAATCCAGGCTATAGAATTTGGTAAATGTATGTGCGGACGACCATGTGGCAGCCGCACATATATCTCGAATTGGCACCCCTCTTTGAAGGGCTGAGGATGTTGCGATACCCCTGGTAGAATGAGCCCTTAGATTTTGAGGAGGCTCCTTTCCTGCCAATTTGTAGCACTCCAGAATGGCTAAAATAATCCATCTGGAGATGGTTTGTTTTGTTATTGGAAGGCCCAACTTATGTCCTGCATAACCTACAAAGAGTTGGTCTGCTTGTCTGATCTTAGCCAATCTGCTGATATAGAAGCTCAAGGCTCGCTTAGGGTCCAGCCTGTGCAGTCTCTCTTCCTCCTTCCCCGGATGAGGAGGAGGGTAGAAAGAAGGTAATATAATCTTCTGAGTGATGTGAAACTCCGAGACTACCTTCGGGAGGAAGTTAGGCTTCACCTGAAGAACAACTTTGTCCTTGTAAAAGATTGTATGTGGAGGTTTACACGATAAGGCTTGCAACTCGCTAACCCTTCTAGCAGATGTCAATGCTATTAGCAAAACAGTTTTGAGGGTGAGAAGCTTCAATGAACAAGAGTGTAGTGGTTCAAAAGGGGCACCCTTTAGGAAGTTTAAAATTAGGTTTAAATCCCATAAGGGAACTTGAAAAGGTTTCGGGGGATAAACATTAGTTAATCCTTTTAGGTATTGTATTACCAATGGAATTTTGAAGTATGAAGGCTCCTCTGCAGTGCGCTTAAAGATTGATAGCGCTGCGAGATAGCCCTTAATTGTGCCAACCTGTAGGCCTGAATTAGCCAGGTAAAGTAAGAATGACAACACCATAGGTGTACCACAAGAAAAGGGTTCAATATTCTTTTCTCTGCACCAGCTGCAAAATTTGTTCCAACGGCAGCGGTATAGAGTTTTAGTTGCCGGCCTTCTGGCCGAAAGCAACACCTCCATAACATCATCCGGAAGGTCCCAATCCTTGTACCTCAACCTTTCAGACACCAAGCGTGAAGGTTGAGGGTCTTGATGGCTGGATGGAGAACCTGACCTTCCTTCTGCGAGAGAAGATCCTCTCTGTATGGCAGTCGAATTGGAGGGCAGATGGACATGTCTAGAAGGTCCGGGTACCACGTTCTCCTGGCCCAATCCGGGGCAATTAGGATCATGGTCTTCCGAAACCTTCTCAACCTCCTGATCATTTGAGGAATGACAGGGACCGGAGGGAACGCGTACAGAAGTGGGAACTCCCAGTCCACTACGAACGCATCTCCTAGAGCTCCTCTCGGGGGAAATTCCCTTGAGCAAAATCTGTCGCACTTCCTGTTGATACTGGTGGCGAACAGATCCACTTGAGGGGTTCCCCAAAGGGCGAAGATCTCTTGAAGGACTTCCTGAGCTATCTCCCACTCGTGAGAGACTGTGCTCTGCCTGCTCAGAGCGTCCGCTGTCAAGTTCTTCTCTCCGGCTAGGTGAATTGCCGATAGAGAGATTCCTTCCTGAATTGCCCAAAACCAGAGCTGCATCGCCTCTCTGCACAGTGGTAGTGAGCCTACGCCTCCTCTTTTGTTGAGGTAGTGCATGGCCACTGTATTGTCCGTCATTATTAGGACGTTTCTTCCCCGTACAGACGGCAGAAAAGCCTTCAGCGCTAGTCTGATGGCTCTCAGCTCCAACAGGTTGATATGTAGTCTGGACTCCGATGGAGACCAACGACCGCTGATGGTCAAGTCGTTGGCGTGAGCTCCCCACCCCGTGAGTGAGGCATCCGTGACTACTGTTATCTCCGGCCATGGTTGCCAAAACATTTCTCCTTTCAGGATGTTCTCCCGACAGGCCCACCACTGAAGGTCTCGGGCTACTTTGACCGGGATCCGAAGGAGATCTGTCATCCTTCCTGAGAACTGTGACCACTGAGTTCTCAGTGCCCACTGGAGGGATCTCATTCTCAGGCGAGCCTCCGGCACGAGGAATATGCAGGATGCCATGAGGCCTAGCAACCTCAGAAAGTCGTAGGCTGGGAGATATTGGGCATTCTGAAATCTGATGACCATCTGCAGAATATCTCGAGCCCTCACCTCTGGTGGCAAGGCTTTTCCCAGGGAAGTGTCCAGGACTGCTCCAATGAATTGGAGTCTCTGTGATGGTATCATCTGTGACTTCTTTAAATTGAGGGAGAAGCCCAGCTTGTGAAGGAAGTGGCAAACATAATCTAGTTGTCTCTGAGCCTGTTCCGAAGATACAGCTCTGATCAACCAATCGTCTAGGTAAGGGTAGACATGAATCCCTTCCCTCCTTAGACTTGCAGCCACAACCGACATTAGCTTGGTAAAGACCCTCGGGGCGGAGGTTAGCCCAAATGGCAGAACTCGAAATTGATAATGAGAGTTGCCAATTGCGAACCTCAGGTATCTCCTGTGCCTGGGATGGATCGGCACATGGAAATAAGCGTCCTGGAGGTCTAGAGATACCAACCAGTCCTGAAGCTGGAGGGCCTGAAGGATCTGAGAGAGAGTCACCATCTTGAACTTGTCCTTTCGGAGGAATTTGTTCAATTCCCGTAAGTCTAAGATGGGTCTCAGTCCTCCGTCCTTCTTCGGTATTATGAAGTAGGGGGAGTACCAACCCTTGTTCCTTTCCGCTACAGGTACCAGTTCTATGGCACCTTTCTCTAGCAGGTCTAAAACCTCCTGCAAGAGGAGCGGATCTGGAAGCTTCAAAGGGTTGTTCCCCGGTGGATGACTCTGAGGGATATGTAGGAAGGGCAGGCAGTAACCTTGGGCTACTGTCTCCAGAGCCCAAGCATCTGACGTAATAGCCTGCCATTCCGTCAGATGGTGAGTTAACCTGCCCCCTACTGGTGTTCTGTGAGGGGAGACCTCAGAGTGGTTTTGAAGCGGCTGATGCAGTTGCCGAAGGTAAAGTGGCTCCTGCTCCTGCGGGTGCGGCTTTCTTTCCCCTACCCCGTCCACCACGGGTAAATCTTCCTTGGCCTCTTTGAGCCGGTCGTCCCCTGCCCCTTCCATATGAGGAATAGTAACGAAAGGACCGTCCTCTCCACGATGATCCCGAAGGACGAAAGGTATTCTGACGGATAGCAGCTCCCAATGACTTGGCTGCTGCCTTGGACGTTTGCAGTTTCTCCAAACTGTCATCCGCCTTCTTTCCAAAGAGGGTAGAACCGTCAAAGGGCATATTCAAAAGCCTGGTCTGCACGTCAGAGGCAAAACCAGACTTCCTCAACCACGCATGCCTGCGGATTGTGGTACTTGCCGCCATGGCCCTGCTGATACTGTCAGCAGAATCTAGGCCAGTTTGTAGGGTCTCGCACATCGCATCTTTACCATCCCTGATGATGTTTAAAAATGCGTCCCTTTCCTCTCCTTCTTGGAGGCAGTCAGCCGCTGATGAAGCGCACTCCCAAAGGGTGTGGCTGAACCTAGCGAGCGTACAGGTCGCGTTAATAGACTTTAACGCCATGCTACAGGCAGAAAAAACCTTCTTAGCCATGGCATCATATTTTTTGTCATCCCTATCCTGCGGAGCAGTGGGGTATGCAGATGTGCTGCCTGATGAGGTTGCAGCCTGTACAACCAAGCTCTCAGGAGTAGGGTGTTTTGACAAATATTCAGGGTCAGAACTAGCCACCCTGTATTTTGTTGACAGTTTTTTATTTACTGCCGGGATAATTTCTGGCGTTTCCCAGTTTGTCAAAATCCTTCTCTGTAGAGCAGAGTGAAATGGAACCACAGGATCCTCCTGTGGGCCCTTGTCCAGTATGTCAGTGAGGTCATCCTGCTGAAAGGCAGGAGAAGGTGCAGACCAACCCATAAATTCTATGATTCTAGACATCAGAGCTCTATATGGAGTCTCCGCATGTTCTCCTGGGTCTGGTTTGATAAATTCTGCTTCAGGAGAAGTGTCCAAGCCACTAGCTTCCTGAAGTGCATCCTGAAGATTTTTTAATCTTCCTTCCTCAGAGGCGAAAGTCTCTGGCTCTGGTGATGTGGTCCTCTGTAAATCAATATCTTGGTCTGAATCCTCCCTTTCCTCAAAAATCGAGGTTAAAGGGGGATACATTGGTTTTTGGAATGGTATAAACCCCATTTCCAATGCAGAAGGAGCCATCATCACAGGCCTTGAAAACGTCGATGTCGTCGACACCGACGTGAAAGTACTCGAAGGCGCCGTGAAAAGCGTCGAGAAATGTGTACTAGGCCTCGAAGAACTCGAAAGGATCGGAGTCTTGCTCGAGAACGACGTCGACGTTCTCGGCGTCGAGTCGGAGGTCTTTTGTCTAACCGTTGGCTGTGGAGTAGCCGTGGTTCTTTCCTTCACCGGCGTCGATATCGGCGTCGACGTCGGCGTCGACTCGATCGACTGATGCGCCGATGAATCCTTCGACAACGGCGTCGATGGCGCCGACCTCTGTTTCGAAGGAGTTTTCGACGATGGCGTCGATGATGCTTTATCTCCCGATGGCTCGAGGCGCTTTCGGGTTGACTTTTCCGCCGGGTACTGCGACTCGCGGCGTTTAGATTTTTTGGGTTTTTTACCCGGGGTATCACCCTCAGCTGTCTTCGAGGGGGACGAGGCCGCTTTCTCGAAGACGCTTAGCATCTTTTTCCTGAATTCCTCCCACTCAGCTTGCGAGCTGCGTTTTGTGGGGCAATGAACTCTCTCAGGAGAACTCGACGAAGATGACGAAGGGGATCTCCTACGTCTCTTCTTCGAGTGTCTCGATGTCGACGAGTGGTGGGAGCCACTTCGTGATCTAGATCGAGAGTGTTTTTTATGGTGAGGAGACGAACGTCTCGACTCTACCGAAGAAGCTTTCGAGGAAGTTAAAGTTGACCTACCTCTCTCGAGCTTCCCCCTACGCTCCTTCAAGGCTTTCGCCGTCATGGAAAGGCATTCCTCACACTCCGAACTCTGGTGCGTGATTCCCAGACACCACAAACAGACCCTGTGAGGGTCCGTCAACGACATTTTCTTCCCGCAGTCTCGGCACTTTTTGAAACCGGACCGAGGGGTCGTCGGGTCGGAGGAGGATGCCATCGATATCGAGGTAAATAGTAGTTATTATATACGTTATCTTGACGAGAACTGAGCAACGGTGTTCCGAGGCACAACGAAGCGCGGAAAAACGGAACTGAGCAACGGACGCTGCGCGCGGCCTTTATAGGCAGGATGACGTCGACGTCGGCACGGAGGCCGTCGAGGGTCATCGACTCGGCGATCATCGACGCGCAGCGCCCTCTGGCGAAAAAATTTTCCGAGGCCAGCAAAGCTGAAGGATTTCTATCTAAGATAAGGAATACGTCGGAGGACACAATCCCTTCGAAATGTAGGTTATAATGGTCTTCAAGATGGTGGAAAACCGTTCACTTTTCAAGGGCATGGAACTTACTTTTGGGTGGCAAAGAGATAGCTTTGGTTGCTGCCATAGACATCCAATTTCTTAGCACAGCTTAACTTTAAAGGGGCAAGGTGCTGCACCCTGCATAGAAGTTTGAAAAAGAACGCTGAGCACCTTTCGAGCTACACTTCAGTCAGAATAAATAACAATAAGTAAAGGTACGGGCAGCTGGTGGCAGTGCAAGGGTAAGTGCAGACATCTTGTGCTGGTAGTGGGACTATAGGGATACAGAAAACAGTCCCCAAGTGCAGGGGTTGCCAGGAAGGCAGTGCAGGTGTTCGACTGGAGGAGAGGGGACCTGGGCTCGAGATCAGAGAGTGGCCAAGTAACCAGTGCAGTTTCAATTTCAGCCAGGAAAGTCAGCAGGGGAGAGGAGGAGAGAAAGCAGAAGCAAAGAGAAAGGTTTTGAGCTGCTTCCGGAACCGGAGATGATTCTCCTCAAGTTTCAGGGAGGCTGTTCCAGAGAGAGAACCCAGCCGAAGAAAAATTTACCACCAACTTGTTGCTTGAAGAAGTGACTGACCCTGAGGGAATTGGAGGCGGATGAGCGAAGAGCTCGAGAAGGAAGATATTTAGGAAGAGAGAGTTGAAGGTGTTGAGGCCCCAGGCCCCAGAGGGCCTTGTGGACAATGCAGAGGGTTTTGAACTTAATCCTCGCAGCCACTGGGAGCCAGTGCAGAGATTTCAGTCCTGGAGAGATACAATCCCTGGGCTTGAGGCCAATGAAAAATCTCGCAGTCCTGTTCTGGATGAGTTGCAGATGGCGGAGAGTAGAAGCAGGCAGATTTAGAAAAAGGCTGTTGCAATAGTCCACCCTAGAGAGAACCAGAGCTCTGGAGACAGTGAGCTTTTTGGGGAAGGAGAGGAAAGAAAGAATACCTCTGAGGAGGTGCAGCTCTTCCTAGAGACGTCAGAGATGTGAGGAGAGAAGGAGAGTGTGGAGTCGAAGATGACCACAAGGTTTTTAGCCTCACAGGTGGGAGTAGGACGAGGGCCAAGAGAGGCCGGCCAGAGAGTAACAGGAAAGGAGGGAGCGGGTGTGCCGATGAGGAGAATCTCAGTCTTACTGGCATTAAGGCAGAGATCATTGGCGGCACACCACTCATGGATAGCGGACAGACAATCAGAGATGGGAGAGGGAGAAGAGGTGGCTGAAGGTAGCCTGAAAATGAGTTGAGTGTCATCTACATAGAACTGGAAGTTGGGTCAGAGCGCAGCAATGTGGTGGGCAATAAGTGCCAGGTATTGGTTGAACAGCCAGGGAGAGAAGTTAGACCCATGGGGAACAACACAGGTAGAGATAGAGATAAAGGAGAGGAAGGACCCAAGTTGAACCTGGGAGGGTCGATCAGAGAGGAAAGAAGTGAGCCACGCCAGGGCCTGACCGGTGATACCCAGGTTATCACGGAGACGGTTGAGCAGGGTGGCATGGTCAAAGGCAGAAGAGAGATCAAGTAATATGCGGACACAGGGGTTTTGGAATCAAGGTTGGAGAGCAGGTCTTCACGGATGTTCAGGAGAGCAGTTTCCGTGCTTCTGGAAATTCTGAAGCCAGAATGATGATCATGGAGACAACCAACAGATTCAGTGTGAAGATTGAGCTGGTAGAGTGCCAGCTTTTCCAGGAGTGTGGCCAGGAAAGGAGTGATGGCGATTGGGTGATAGCCGGGCAGGACGGGTCAGCAGAAGGTTTCTTACGAAGAGGATGCACAAGGGAGTGCTTCGGGGGTGGGGGGAAGACGCCAGTGGCGAAGAAGTTGACCAGGGCAGGAGCCAGGGAGTCAAAGTGGTCTTTGATGGTTTTGGAGGAACAGAGATGAATCTGTTTTGTTCATAGCCATAATCACATACAACATCTGTATACCAATCACTCACCCGTAGGACCAATGTCTAGTTGGACTATGTGCAGTATTTGCACAGGGGTTCCCTAAAGGCTAGCTTTAGACACTAGAATCAAATTAAGTCTGATACCACCAAATCGAGGAAAAGCAAAACATCCCCAAGGCCCTGTGCCAGAGGTTTAGAACAGAGGTCTTCAAACTGTGGGGCGCGCCAAGCATGAAATGTAAAAAAAAAAAAACAAACAATATTTATTTTTTTATTTTTTTTCTAGATTGGAGGAAATGGGAAGGGGCATCTCACATGGTCAGACTGGACCATAAAACGCTCTTAGGCACCAATGAAAAAATGGCCAGCAGTTGCAAATGAATATTCAGTCCTTTAGTCACAGACTGTTTGAATAGTACCCAAGGGGTTGTTTTTTGTTCAAATGTAAACAAATTGTGATATTTAAAGAATATTTATTCAGCAACACTGGTCAAAACTACTAGCTGCATAGTGAATTAACTCCTCAAACTGTCCCACATTGGCCAAAAAAGTGGCCTATTTTGACTGGCCTACACTAGCATTTTGCATTTTTGGTACGGCCATCACCCTATTGCCGTATAGGCCAGTGCAAGCCTGCCGGCTCATCCATAATGGGTGAGGGGGCATCCACCCACTGGCCACCTCACCCATTATGGACGAGCCGAGGAGCCAGCCCAGTGAAACACAGAGCACTCCCTCAGCTGCTTTTTCCAGCTGAGGGAGTGCTCCTGGGCTGGCAGAACTGTCAAAGGGAAACACTGTTTGCCTGTGACAGTTAATTTCCCCAGCCGCACATGATCACTGAGCCATGCAACGCTGGGGGTGTTTTGCTTCGCCAGCCTTGCATAGCTCATTGGAAATGCTGGTTGGGGCACTGCATGCATGTATGTGCAAGGGGTGCTCCTGCGCCTCCTCGCACATACGGGCAGAGCAAACTGGAGCGGGACATTTTAGAAACTACGCGCAGGCCCCTGCAGAAGGTACGTTTATGGCGATTTATTTTTGATTTAAATGTGTATGGATGTGTGTATGCTTGTGTTATGGGACTGTGGTGCGAGCAGGATGGGCGGCAGCACTGGGATAGTGGTGGGAGTAGGGTGGGAGAGCCCAGGGTCTGTACTGGGAGTAGGGTGCGGTGACGGTACGCAAAAGTTCATAGCGATTTCTACATACTGTCCATCTGCCACTTTTGGGGGGCCCGGCCTGCCCAAACTTTGCTCAGGGGGGGGCCCAGGCCAAAAAAGTTTGAAGACCACTGCCTTACACTTAAACTAGATCGCTGCACCTGGTAGAATGAAGGGCGCTTTTGTTTAGCAGCAGAAACACTGTTCTAGCAATGGATTGGTCTGCATCTTTTTCCTGTTGCTCTGTGGGTGCTATCCAGAACAGAGTGGGCCTCATTACACGGTAGGCGGTAACCATGGTGCTATTAGCGCCATGGTTGCCGCCAGTATTTTACCGTGTCCGCCTTGGTGGATGGCGGAATTACCGCCCTACTCCAAGGTGAGCGGGGCGGTAATTCCCCATTCACCAAGGCACTTCCCCATTACCATTTTTGCCCCCATAGGGCATAATGGGAATGGGGAAGGCGCTAATTATGGTACCGCAAATTGCAGTACCGTAATTAGCACCAAGGTCCCTTTGCGGCACCCTACTTTAACGGCTGATAAAACCAGCCGTTAAGGTCGGGTCCCGCAAAGGGAACTCGTAGTAAGGCGGTAAGGGTTTACCGGTACCGGTGCCCTTACCGGTAAACCCTTACCACCTACCGTGTAATGAGGCCCAGTGTCTTTTGTATTCGGTGATGAGTGCACAGGACTATCTAAAAATGAGAGGGAAACTGGGAACCACAATCTAAAATCACTCTGGTAGTCAATGTAAACTGTAGACCTTACGGAAAAAAAAGATTGCCATTCTACTGGCAGCTAGTAAGGCAGAGAAAAAGACAGTGCCATCTTGGACTCACAATGTAATCAGTGGCTATTGTGCACCAAGTACATGGAGGTACTTTTACTGGTTGTAGTAATCCTACTGGTTTTCCTACTCTGTGCAAATGTGATGCCCAGCATACGGTGGCACATTTGTATGAAGCAAAAATGGTTGCCCTAATGGCCCTATTTATATATGCGTTATGGTGACTTAACCAAGAAAGACCCAGAACAGGGTAAGATTGAGCGTGAATGACAGCAAATGCAATGGATTCAATATCTTCATTTAAGCCAACAGCAGCGGAACTGTCTGTTGAATTATGGACCCAGAGGCAAATGGGTATCTTTTACAGGCTCAACGTGCCACCGTTTGGTTTCTCACATACTGGCATGGAATTTCACTCTGAAAAGGATTTGTCGAATTAATAGAGGCACAGGAATCCAGGAGGGACATGGTGTTTATATTCTCTTTGTTCTGGCTGCCCCGTCTCAAAGTAACTTCCAGAGCAAAAACAATGGATGGGGGCATTGGCTGTTCTACAGTATGATTTTCAGACTCTTTAATGCTGGTTTTCATCCCTCCTAATAGCAGGTTCATTATTCTTGTGACAGCTGAGGGTTGAAATGGTCAAGTACTCGATACGGGCCTGTTCTGGCAAAATACAGGCAAAGTCAGTTCAATCACGGTTCACAACATTCACCATCAGACAAAGACCCCCTTCTACCCCCAAATGCACCGGTTCAGTTGAAGCCTCAATAGTTACCTGGAGAAGTGATGGAGGGGTTGCGAAACACCTGATGTGTCGTTTGTCTCTTGGGTTCTCCTTGTCTTGCCTACAAGTGATGGTCAATTCAGGAGTACTTGATCCATCAACGCTTGTAGAATTTTTGCCTCTGGTATGTCTACCAACTCATCCTTGTATTCCGCACAAAGGCCTCTTCGGAAGAGATTGCCCTACATGATCTGTGGCCATTGGTAATCTGCTGCAAACTGTTCTGATTTTGGGATTTGAACACTTCCAAATGCAACATTATCCAACAACAGGTTTCTTGTGGATATATGCAAAGCTGACCAGGTCAGAGCACTGCTGGTGAGGTTGTTCAGGAAATCCCTGATTCAGACCTTATCACTACGGAGGTGAGTTGGTCTGAAAAGAAAGTCTATTGTTCATGATTACAGAACTCTGTCAGCGTTTGTGGATCCGTGTCACACTTCATAATTTCTGAAAAATGGCTATGGTGCTTTTAGTGAGAGGGGCAGAGCAATTCTGTGTTAACATTTCCTTCTGCATGGTGGTTTCCTGTTAAACGCATCTGCTCCCCTACAAAGCGCTTTTAATTTATCAGTGTGCCAGGAGGGCCTCCATGTTATCTGCAGGTCTGGGAGTAAGACTGGTACTAAGTGTAGCATCATAAGACTATGGGTTAGGTCTCACTCCAGTTGTGCAGGTCCATGTTGATTCCTGCTTTTCAGTCGGCATTAGAAATTGAATAAAATCCTCTCCAGCCCTGCTGGTCCTTAAAGGATAACCAAAGGCACTAATGGTGCAGACTCCTCACACCACGAGACCCATTACTCATGATTAACATGGTGTGGAGAAGTGAACACACTGGTATGTAGGTGATCAGGGTTGTTAACAAGGATGTATTAGTAGGCCACATGATAAACCTTAAAAAGATTTCAAAGTTTTTTGACAAAACCCCTGTGGCAAAACACCCATCGGAAAAAAAGAGGGTCGGCAAAATTACATGGTTCTAATGTATATTTTTAAATCCTACACCTGGCAATTTGGGCAATTCCTTTGTTTGAAGAAACCACGAAGCACACCGGAAATGGCTGTTGTATGCAAATATTGGCCCATTTGAGCCCACCCCTGCACTCACTGTAGTTGTTAGGACAGATTACCTTGTCCATAGGCAGGCCAATATACAAACTGTGAGCGAGGACCTGAGATTTTGGCAGTTTTCAGGGCCAATCTGATTGGCTGCCCGACTAAAAAATTTTTGGGTCTGCCTTTTATGCGACTGAAGTGCTTGCTTAGGCCAGTTTATGAGTGAATGGTCATATCTAGAGGAGAACTTGACCGTTCCTCAACTGTGGTGGGATTTTATGCTGCTGTACTTACCCGTATTGCAGATGGATTTCGCAACGAAGCTCAACTGCTCTAATCTTAGAACACAGTTTGGCCACACTTTCGGAACCCTGTGAACTATCCCTTAGCTAGAGATTCCTCTCTTGGCTGCTAGACATCCTGCCAGAGCGGTCTTTCATATTACCTGACCAGGTGTATGTCCTGTGCTGCGATTATTTCTGGGCTATGTTATTAACCGACTTCCCGTAGTACCGTCCTGGTAGTTGAGCTTTGAAGTAGGGAACATCTGTCATTCATAAGGGTGGTGGGACAGCACTACCCTGCTACTGCTTTTCGCCTAGTCCACCTTGGGTCACCGCCAAGGTTGCCCCCATCGCAAGACCGTTTTGTACTGTCTGGCTGCACCATTTTGCCTCTCAAGCCATCTAAATGAGCTTCATCCTGCTCCTCGGTCTTCCTAGTGCCTTTCAAGTCATTGCTTGTACTGCTTTTGGTGGGCCTCCTTCCTTGGATGATGATTGTTGTTTGGGTCATCTTTGGATCTGGGGTTCAAGTCCCTGGGTGACCATATCCTGAAGGTCTGTGTACTTACCAGGTTTTTCTCTGTTCCGGAGCCAAGTTCACTGAAAATGACAGGCTGGTGGAATGGTCATCGGATTTACCCTCAAGGGTGCCTTGGATCATTTTGTTACAAAATGACTACTACTTGGCAAGAGTACAGGGATGAGCAGTGGCTAAAATGCCTACTGCGCCCCACACTACTGCTAAACCAGAAGTGACTCCAATCATAAAACGTAAATCGGGCACAGCCAGAAAGGTATACCTGCTTCGCCTCTTTTGTAGCGCAGGCCGAGGGCAGGCTATATCTTCAGGAGGGATATGAGGTGATGGCAGTAGTAACCCAAAGTACAATGGTTCCAAAATAAAACAAGATCCCATAAAAAGGTTGGCTTTTGATCAAACCATATGCAATTGACTAAATAAAAACATCAACAAGAACCCATCCATGTAACAAAAGCACGGAAAGTGCCAACTGGTTAACTGGTATGGGATAGTTCTTTGGGAATAGCAATGTTCAAGGAAGTCTTCGACAACAAAAGGGAGAAAAGGGGGTCTTAAATGTCACTAAATTCCCAAACGCCAACCGGAGGACAGGGCATTTTCACAGTACCTATTTCTAGCCTTTCGGGAATCAAAAGCATTGGGCTGGGCTTCCATTAGCAACATGAGGCAGTGATTTGGCATCCGGCTGGTGAGTTGGTCAACTGGGTCCAACATGTGGTGCAGAGCAAGCAGCTACTGTGCCTGGCATGAAGAAGATGGAGACAGACAGGCAATGTCCAGGTCGGTATAGCTCACAAGCGGTTCAATATGGGAATCAGGGCCCAGAGCTGTACATTGACTTCAGGGTTGCTAGAGGCCAATCCAGGTACTCCAAGACAAGGTAAGTCATTTGGTTGCACTGCCATGCCATGGAGCTTGTTTGGCACCTTCAGCAGATCCTTCACTTCGTGAGCAGAAGCCTAGTTCCAATGCAGCCAGCAGAGTGAAGCACTGGTCAAGCAGCAGTCATCCCTCACTGTTACCTGTGGATGGATAGCAGACTGAACTGTGCTCAACCTGGGATGCATTCTATCCTCACCTTTATGGCAGAGAACTTTGTAATGGACTGCACTCCAACAGACATCCAAAAGTATCCTTTGCTTGATGGTCCAAAGATTTATCTAAGAAAGAAAGGGATGCCCCTCTCCTTTTACAGGCAAATTTCCACAGGCGATTGAACAAAGCAAGCCTGCATTAATGGGTTCTGACGAATCCATCAAATTCGTCCCATCTCCCCAAGGGAAAACCGGGCAAACAGGATCTCACTGGGAGTGACCCCTCTGCCCCTCCCCCTTTGGGGACAAGGAACCCCCGGAGAGGTCTAATCCTGCAGGCAGGGTCATGCAGTCTGTGTGCTGGGTTGGAGGAAACCCAGAGACTGTGGAATGCTGCCGAACCCAGTAAAGCAGAGACCCAGCCAAGCTCAGGACCGCCAAGCAAGGAGGAGACCAAACCGCTGCAAACGCAGCATACCAGCGTTTAGCAGCTCCAAGGCCAATGTCCTGCCGGTTGCAGACAGGTGGAACTGAAGTAGAAGACCCGAGCATGAAGACGTCGGCGCTGCGGTTCCACGGCAACTAGAAAAGCTGCCTCCCCCAACGAGCAATACAACCAAGAATCAGGTGCGCGGCTGAGCGAGAGGAGGGCCATGAGGCATCTAAACACCCCATGAAGGGTTGAAAGCAATACAAGGTCCATATGGTTCGAGAGGCCGATTAGCCCATGCCAGGCTGAGCCAGCAGATAGCCCACTAAGGGGTGACAGCAATATGAGGTCTAGACAGCCTGATAGGCCGGATAGCCAACGAAGAGCGGAGCCACAATATACCCCAGGAGGGGTTGAGAGCAATTTCAAAGTACAATAGCCCTAGGGGCCATATAACCCATGAGGGGCTGAAACACACCCCTGGAGCGGTGTGAAGGCAACAAGAAAGACAGATAGCCTGATAGGCCAGATACAGCACAAGGGAGTGAAAGCAACAAGACATTCAAATGGTCAGAGAAGCTGATAACCCACACAGGGCTGAGAACCAGATACCCCACGGAGGGTTGAGAACATTGTCAAACTGAGACAGATTGAAGAGCCAGAATGCCCATGCTGGGCTAAGAGATACAATAACCCAGGAGAAAGAAACACAGGGGTGAACAAGAAACTGATTCTAAACATAATTCCAGCGCCTATTATAAGAAACAAGTAGATGGTTTACAGGACCAGCTACTCCAATTGAGGAACCAACGCTTTGAACAGACAAGGACGTGTGTAGGGGTCTGGAATCCGTTATTCAAGAACAACAGAAAGGATAAAGGACTAATTATGACCTGTACAAGCAGGCAGAGGCCTGAAAGAGAAAGCGAGAACCAAAGACACAAATGTGTGGTGGTCAGGAACCAGCCACCACAGGCCAAGAGAAGGGGGAAGTAATGTTTTCTTTGTTATTAGTGGTAGGGTTCGATACTAGGGTAGATTAGGGTTTGACGGAGGAACGAGTTTCTGTAAGGCATCCTGACGACCACCAATTTATTTTTCAAGCTTAGGGAAACCCATCATCAGAGCTCAAGGGTGAGGGGAGGCATTCCTCCTTTAATAAAACTTCTGAGTTTAAACACTGTCTTCTTGTCCGTCTCCTATATTTGACCTGCCAAAGGGTCCCTTCCCCGTTGATGTAATAATTTCCGTCTGCTTTACCACATCACACCCAAAGTACCTTGCTTGCAGGAAATGGAAGGGCGAGGAAAAGGAACAGAGCCCCTAAAGGAAAGCAAGATGGAGGGACCCATCTTCACACATACCTTCCGTCTCAGACTATTCTAACCCCCCCAACTTCCTATGCATCCTTCAGCACTGGCTTTGTTATGTCAGTGTTGGCTCTTAAACACTGTTCCCAGGAGACCACATGGTGGAGGATTCTATGCATTGCAGGAAGGTGTTTCCTTTCCTGCTCGAGAATTTATTATTATTTTTTTTCATTTGTAAAACACCTAAACCCTCAGGCATCAGGGCACGGTTGCAAACTGGTTACATGATACAAAGGCTCACTTTCTCAAGTAAAGGGGAGATTAGACAAATAACCACGTTTTCAGGGCTTTACGGAAGGCTCAGTAGGAGTCCTCTGCTCTTAGTTCTGGGGGGAGGGTTTTCCAGTAGTCTACTGCGACTGCTGGGAAGCTAACTTACTGGTCTGTTAGACTTCGATCTCTCGATTGTGGGGCGGTCTTGCGCAAGCATTTTTGACTAATAGAAAGTCTCGAAGATAATCCTTTCCCCGATAGGGAGCCAATGAGCCTTTTTCCTGGCAGCTGTGAGGAGGTCCTTTTTTGGGATGTTCACTGCTGCTCGGAGGGCGTTAATCTGTATTACCTGTAATTTGTTTATTGTTCGTTTGGAGGTTCCCGCAAATATGACGTTATAGTAATCCAGTCTTGCACCCTTGATTGCTCTGGCAATAGTCATGCAACTTTCTGTGGTGAGGAATTGTCCTGCTGCATTGATGAGTTTAGCGGTGTAAGTGGAGTATACTTTGTTGAGCATAAGAGAGTCTTTATCATAAGAGCCTGACAGGGGTAGGAAGACTTGGGTGTCGTCGGCATAGTTGGTATAAGATATGCCAACGTCATCCAGAAGATCAAATAAGGGTTTAGTGAAGATGTTCTATAGGGAGGGGAAACCACAGGAATCTCGGGGGATGCCGAAAGGAATAGGGATAGGCGAGGAACTTGTGTCTGAGAAAACTCTCATGGATCTGCCTTCTAGGAAGGAGGCAATCCTTAGCGAGGCTTCCTTGCAGAAGTTAGCAGCAAAGGTGAGGTGATGGCATAAAGTTTTGTGGTCTACTAAGTTGAACACAGCTGAAAGATCCAGCCAGAGGAGGAGCGCAGGTTTGCCCTTGTCCCTGAAAGAATCCATTTGAATTTTCAGGACTGTGCCATGGCCAGGTCGGAACCCTGATTGAGGCATCCCTAGGATGCGATTCAATTCTAGATAATGTTGGATCTGGTTGTAGGCAGCTCGGTCTAGGATCTTAAGCAAGAAGGGTAATGTGGTGATCAGGCGATAATTGTTGGGCACCGAAGGGTCAAGTCATGTTTTTTTCAACAATGAGAAGACCCAAGATTCTTTAAGGCATGTTGGTACCAGATTCGTGGAGAACGAGGCATTAATGAATTTCGTGATGAAAGGGACTAGGGTTACTGGCAGACTTAAGATTGCTGCTGGGCATATGTCTCCTTTGCATCTAGATGGTTTTTGGTTTCTGAGAATATTGGCTGTTTCGGGTTCTGAGACTTCTCTAAAGTGGAAGGTGGGTGCAACGTGTGAATTGGTGGGGGCTGCTCTGGGCTTGTTATTTTTCCAATTGTTTGCTGTTATATGCATATTTTTGCCCGCATGGTATGCTGGATCTTGGTACACCATGTTTTGTCTTTATTGATAGTGGAGGGTGGTATGACGGGGGGTCTCAAGCTCTCTAAGTATTCTGAATTATTCTTGCGAGTTAGAATTAGCTTCCATGATGTCCTCTTTCGCAATCTTGTTGAAGGTTAATTTGGGGAACTCCAAGGTTTTTTTTCTCCAGATGGCTTCCGCCTGTCTTTTCTTAGAGCGCAGTGCTTAGAGGTCTGTGGTAAACAAAAGGGTACAGTGGTCTGTGGGTTTCAACTTTCTAGGGAGGAGTGGGGCCACTACAGTCACTGTTTTATTCAAGGTGCTTATATAGATATCTGCTAAATTTTGAGGGTATGACGAGGGTAGGTTTTCCAAGGCCAGGAGCGCGAGATGGGGAGAGGTTGATTCTTTAGTGATTTTTTTTAGAGCTGCAGGCCCATGTGGGTGGCAGCGTTGGGGGTGGGGGTGGTGCTTGTTTCAGCGAAGGGAAGGTAAAGCCAAGGGCATGAAGGTCCGATGAAGGGCAAGGATTGTTGGAAGTGATAGTAATCTGGCTGTTCAGGTCAGCTATCCAATCCAGGGTTCTACCTTTGATGTGCATGGGGGAGGAGACACAAAGTTTGAAGCCTAGGTCCGATGGGGCATTAGCGAAGCATGTCGCGGTGGGGTCTAATTGGGCATTGACGCATTAGATTGCAGTCTCCTAAGAGTATCACTCTTGATGTTGGTTTTATGTTCTCACCTATGGTGTGGATGAGGTCTTCCTCGAAAGCAGCTGACAGAGCTGGCAGGCTGGCAAATGAAAGGGACAGCATCTTGGCTATTGTTCCACACGGCAGCTGTGGAGACAAGAAAGGCTAGATGCCAATATACCAGAGTCCTGCCACAATTAGCTCTGCTCCCAGAGCAGACAATGGTCAGATATCAAGTTGCTGTGGTTTTATATTTGTGTGATTCTAGCAGTCACCATGCTAGACCAGGCATGGCTTATATTTATAGAATTGCATGTCACTAGACTGTCCAATTCCACAATCATTTGAATATAGGTGAGAGGTGCAGACAGTTAAAAAGCAAACTCAGTCTGCAAGAGCTTTGTGTCCCAGAAGCTGTCACGATGCACAGGTGACCTCTGAGCCTGCTCTGTGCCTCTGCAGACCCTTCACTGTAGATATTTATAGGCTGCTTATACGAAGGCATATGTGTGAAGACATGCATTACTCACCGTAATAGCATTTCGGATTATTGTATCTGCTTAGATTCACATGCTGTGTATATGGTCCGACATCCAGTGATAACTGCAGAGTATTGCATCTTGTCTTTCGATGATCGGAAGGGGACGTCGGCATAGGCGTGTCTATAACACTATCCCTATAGTGACGTGTAGTGTACCCAAAATCCCTCACGCATCGAGGTCCCTTTTTTCTGCCATGAGGGAGCCCAATGACTATCGTGAGAGAGTACATAAAAGAGAGAAAGTAGTAAGACGTCTATGTTCTTTCCATCCGAGCGGGGAGGAAGGGTGGGCGCATGTGATTCTAAGCAGATACAATCATCAGAAATGCTATTACGGTGAGTAATGCATGGCTTCCGATGCTTGTTAATCTGCTTAGAATCTCATGTTGTGCATAGACTAGCGAGCAGTACCCGGAGTAGGTGGTGGGTTGTGAGAAGGAACAGTAGTGAAAAGATGTCTTAATACTGCTTGTCCCACCTGGGAATCAGACCTAGAATGGGTGTCTAGGCAAAAGTGGTTTGTAAAGGTGTGTACAGAACTCCATGTTGCCGCCTTGCAAATGGATTCTAGGGGAACATTTGCAATGAATGCTATGGAAGCCCCCAGAGCCTCGAGTAGAATATGCTCTAGGCTTGAAAGGCAGTCCTCTCTTAGAAAGAGTGTGATGCATTTGACGATCCACCTCGAGACCGCTGATTCGAGACAGGATCCCGTTCTCTACCAGCTGCCACTGAAACGAAAAATTGGTTTGTCTTTCTCAGTGGTTTAGTTCTTTCCAGGTAAAACATGACTGCCCTGCGCACATCTAATGTGTGTAGGCTCCTTTCAGCCACGTTAGTGGGGTCCTGAAAGAAAGTAGGCAGTTCTATTGATTGGTTCACATGGTACTTAGAAATATATTTGGGGCGCAAAGTGAGGGTGAGTGCACAGAACCACCTTATCTCTGTGATCTGTAATGAAAGGGTCTAGAACTGAAAGGGCCTGTAGTTCACTAACCGTTCTTATAGAAGTGATAGCCACTAGGAAGGCTGTCTTATAGGTAAGGTCTTTCAGACTTGCTTTATGCATAGGTTCAAAGGAAGACCCCATGAGTCTAGTCAAAACCACATTTAGGTCGCATACCGGAGCTGGGTTCGAAATGGGGGGATGAATCCTCTTAACCCCTTCCATGAAAGCCTTGATAACTGGTATTCTCCACCACAACACCCCTTGTTGTGACGTAGTGTAGGCTGAGAGAGCAGCTAAGTGAACCTTCAGGTAATTAAAAACCAGGCCCGAGTCTAGTAAGTGAGTCAGGTACAATACAATGTGAGTAGGAGAGCAGGCAATGGGATTGACGCCCTTGGTATTACACCAGATAAAGTGTTTCCATTTACTGGAATAGCAATATCGGGTGTTGGGTTTCCTCGCTTCCCTGAGTATGTCCATGCATCTCTGAGGAAGTTGAAGGTGTCCGAACTCTATGACCGCAGGAGCCAGGCTGCTAAGTTCAGAGTTTGCGGGCATGGGTGAAGTGTTTCTCCCAGTCTTGAGATAAGATGTTGTACGGGCTGGGCAGTTTCATAGGAGGAGCGGGGGAAATCTCCATCAGATGAGAGAACTAGGGTTGGCGGTCCACATGGGGGCCATCAATATCATGGTGACTGGTTCCTGGTGCATCTTGTGCACAATCTCGCTGAGCAGGGGAGTCGGGGGGTGGGGGGAGCGTAAACAAATTTCCCTCACCATGCTACCAGAGACCGTTCCCCTTGGAGAGGTTCTGGGGGTACCTGGAGGCATTGAGCATTCTCCAGAGTTGCGAACAAGTTGATCTCTGGAAAGCCCCATAGTGCGAAGACATTGGAGACGTTGTCTTTGTGTGGCCGTCATGCGTACACTACGGGCAGTGGGAATTCTCTGCATAGCACGTCCGCAAAAAGATTTAGTTCCCCTGGCACGTGTTGTGACAACAGGAACATCTTGTGTTTGAGAGCCCATATCCAAATGTTTTGAGACAGCTTGGATAGCCCTGGAGAGTGTGTACCCCCCTGTTTGTTTAGGTAGTACATGGCTGTGGTGCTGTCTGCAAGATCAGGACTGTCTTCCCCTGTAACTGTGTCTGAAAGGCTTTCAGTGCTTCAGTGCTTTGAATAACACTAATAGCTCTAACAGATTTATGTAGTTGGATGCTACTTGTGGGGACCACACGCTGTGTGTTGTCTGCTGAAGCAGATGACCCCCCCCAACCCCCTGAGAGATGCATCTGTCGTGAGAGTGGCTTCTACTGCGGGGGTGGTGAAGGTCTTCCCCCTTCAAGAGGTTTTCCCTCGACCACCACTGCAGAGAGAGAACGAGGGAGGCGATACAACTACCAGATCTTCCTATTGTCCGCTGGCCTGACACCATTAGCTGTTGAGCCACTCTTGCGTGGGAGGCATGTGCAGACGCACGTGAGGAACTAAGTAAATACAGGACGCCATCATTCCTAACAGTCGCAGGCCTTGCGTACCATCACTTCCCGACTGGCTACATACTGAGGGATCTGAAACAGCATGTTCTGAACCCTCTCGTTGGAGGCGAAGACGAGGCCGTCTTTTGCCCGAATTAGAGCCCCGAGGAATTGTTTGACTTGACTGGGTCTAAGCTGAATTTCTTCTCATTGATGGAGAATCCCAGACTGAATAAGAGGTCTATTTTCTTCTGAGTGTTCAATAGGCATGCTCCGTAGGACTCCCCTGTTATGATCCAGTCGTCGAGGTAAGGGTAAACCAGGACGGATAGTCTGCGCAGGTGCGCTGCTGCTACTGCCAGGGCCTTCGTAAACACCCTTGGCGCCGAGGCAACGCTGAAGGGGAGTACTTTGAACTGATAGTGTTTGTCCTCTATCGTGAACATTAGGTATTTTCTGTGTGCTGGCAACATTGAAATATCAAAGTATGCATCTTTCATGTCCAGTGTTGCCATGTAATCACCTTGTCTCAACAGCAGGATTACTTCCTGTAAAGGGACCATACAAAAGTTTGGGGTTTGACAAACTTGTTCGCTCTGCGCAAGTCTAGCACAGGGGGCATGGTTGAGTACAAGGAAGTACAAGGAAGTACACTGAATAAATACCCTTGTTTACCTGTAGAATGGGGACGACTTCTATGGCGCCCTTTCCTAGAAGGATCTCCACCTCTTGCAGTAGGATACGTAGGTGTTCCGGAGCCAGGCGTCTTGATTTTAGCGGTCTGAAATGAGGTGGTCGGCAAAATTCTATGCGGTATCCATGGGCGTCCGTCTCGAGTACCCACTGGTCTGTAGTTATTGTTGGGGAGAATTCTCATAAATGTGCTAATTCCCTTCACCTTAGATACCCCCAGCAACTTTGCTGGATTTTGAGGACTTGATTTTTTTACCTGGAAAGAGTGTGAGCCTATTTTCCCACTCTTTCATGTATTTTGATGTACGTTTTACTCTTCTGTTCTTCGATTATGTAGTTTTAAGATAACTCCATAGGCATCTTTTCATGTGTGTTATACACAGCACCCTCAGTGCAGTGACACAGGGATGTCTTTTAGACTTCCCAAAGGTTTAAATACCTTCTCTGGGATAAACTACTGTTTCCCAGAGAATGTAAAGTGAAATTGACTTTAATTGGTTACATAGTATCCCCTGTGTCTAAATACTCATGTAGCAGTCAAATGCTACCCTTTCCTATTGAAAAGGCTGGTGGCAGTGGTTTTACAACGAACTACCATGATTTTTCCCGACAGCGAACACTGGTAGCTAAAAATCACAGGAGCCATATTTTTCAAGATGGCACCTTAAGCCCCTTTGTTTAAACAGGACCCGTCTTCTTTTTTTGCCGTTTCTTTTTGGAAAGGTCCTTCTAGTGTTTTCTCTGCGCGTCAAACCAGGTTTGGTCCCTTTGTTCGTGTCGCTTTGGCGGGCTTCAGGACTGAAGACCGCCTCTGGCGTTGGAGTGTCTGGGGTGGGCAGAAGTGAGGGAGGTGCCCGAAACTCCCTGTGCTTAGTCTCCTAGGAGACCCAAATGCATTCTGGCGTGATCGGCTGGCTGACTGTCTGGCAAGGACAGCCACCCTGCTGGGTGAGTGACAGCTAGGCTGGAATGAAAGGGAGAGAACTGTTTAAAAGGCGAGTCTCTTGGACTGGAAAGCAGAGTCGACCACTGGAACAAAAGAACAAAAGAAGAGCTGGAAGAGGACGGCTGCTGCAACTGCTGGACCGTTGGTTTGCCCGGTGAAGCCCTGCTGCAGGTTCGAATTGCGAAGTTCATCTCGACAGAGGAACCCCTTCAAGGATGACTTCTCCCTTTGAGTTGGTAGGACCTATCAACTCGTAAGCCACCTGGATACCATTCTCAAGGCTGGTTAGGATTAACCAGGGAGAGGAACACCAGCTTATGCGCTTGAAGCTACAGCTACTGGAACTGAAGTGACTCCATCTTGTTTGCTTTTTCGACGGTCCCGTGCAGTGCAGGAGTCCCCCGATGTCCTCCCTCTTGTCCCCACGACTGAGGCTCAGGAACAGTGAGATCTGCAGGAACTGCCAGGAACCAATGTCTTCAGCTGCATTTTGTTCTTCATACTAAGGTACTGTGCCAACCCGATTGAGAGAACGCCACTCTTGCGGTGAAAGTTCGTGAAACTTTCCCAACTTGCAGGCCTAATCAGCTTGTGACCCGACATATGATTCTTTTTCGCCTAAACTACTTCTGAGAACTTTTGCAAAGACTTTACCGTTTGATACCAGAACTGCTCTTTCCTATCCAGCACACTAGCCCATTGACTTTGGCCTGGCCTATTGACTTGAATTGAACTCTTCTGGTGAACTGAAATGATTTTGACTGTCTAACAAGTATATGGGACCTATTCGACTTACCTTGTCGCTTTTGCTCACTTCTAAGTAACTGAACTGCCATTTTGCTCCTATTTCAGGGGCGCTCAAACTGTCTCAAAATCTTAGAGTTTTGTGTTGAAGTGTATTTGTATAGAATATTAAGTTGCCTCCTTCTAGTGAAATGTTTTCTAAATGATTGTGTAATAAATTAATAAGTGTTTTACCAAGAAACCTGGAGTAGAAGTGTCTACTTGAATCACTGTGATTGAAAGTCCTCTGTGTAATTACTTGTACTGCTCACATTCACTCTTGAGATAAGCCTGGCTGTTCAGCTCGCTACCAAAAACTGTGTGTTACAGACTTATACCAAAGGTTGGTTTGGCTAACACCTGTAGTCCTAATTGTGTGTAATGGTCCTAGAGGGTACTGCATGCAATTCTGCCTAACAGTTATCCCCTCCTATACCATAAGGAAAGATGGTATACGCCCCTCCGACCGGGGTGGCATGGGAGGGGACGTGGAGCTGAAGGTCATTTCTCACCAGAGGCCGGGGCGCCTCTGGGGGTGGAACCTCAGCCTCTACCCTTTCCACGTCGCTGTCCTCTGGGAAGATAGGAGGTGGAGGAATGAGGCACATGTTCTGAATTCCAGTTGTTCCCTGCACCATACTGGGGAAAACGAGATTGCCCTCGAAAGGACCGGCGAAAGCGGCTCCCTCTCTGTGGAGAGGGTTTCTGGGTAATCTGTTGAGGGGACTTGCGTGTCTCATGCTCTTTCTTGGCCATTTCAAGTGCTTCGTCCACTGCCTTGCCAAACAAGCTGGTTTCCTCAACGGGTTTGTTTATTAAGGCTGCCTGTGTCTCTGGCTTGTACCTGGAGTTCCTCAGCCAAGCATGTTGCTAGAGCAGGGTACCCTGTGCCAAGGATCTTCCCGCTGTCTCTGCAGCGTCTAGTGTGTTCTTAAGCACATTCTGATTGACTTGCTTGCCCTCTGATACAATGGCGAGCCATTTAGCCTGCATAGGTTCTGGTACTTCCTTAAGACCTTCTTGCAGCAGGTTCCACTGGACGTCTACATAGCTGGCCAATAGCGTGGTGTTATTGGCTATTCTTGTGCAGAACGCTGCATCACTTGTGATCCTCTTCCCCAGTGCATACAGTCTTTTGGACTCTTTATCGGGTGCTGCCTCTCATGTAGACAGGGGGACACCAGCTGTTTCCTAGTAGTGGTAACTACTAAAGAATCTGGTGTGGCATGGCTCTTGATGTAGGCAGGGTCGGTCAGAGGACGAAACAGCTTCTCCACCCTAGGGCTCACCGCCCTGGTTTGAGCTGGCATCAACAAAGAAGGTGCCAATCTTCTCTTGATCGAGCTCAACAAAGGGATGGTCTGGCTGGCCAGAGGTTTTTCCTTGAGGATGTCCTCCACAAAATCAGAATCCAGCAAGGCCTCTTGTGTGGCGATCTGAAAATGGTCAGCTGCCTTTCTGATCGTCCACAGGGAAGGCTTGGCGGACTGGAGTGGAGTGGAGGGGAGGAATCCATGCACAGGGCATCGGGTTCTGGGGTGGGCATGGGGGACGCCCAAGGTTGAGCATCAACCTGGCGGCTGTCTTCCCAATTGTCAATAGGATCTGTCTGGTCAAGTGCCTGGTCATCAACTGTGTAATTGTCCCCAAAGGGGTCATCCTAATCCTGCACATATGAGTCTATAAGGACATCATCATCCGTGAGGTCATAGGTATATTCTTTATGTTGATCCTCCAAGGTCCTTTGAAACTTGGATACAGGTGTAAAAGGAAGGTCTTCCCGAGGTCTCTTGGGAGCAAACTTTTCAGAATAAGAGACACATTTCTCTAATCTGTCCATACACCCCTCAAATTTCTCCCTGGTCCATGAGGATGAACCAGAGAGGTCCATGGGAGGAAAGGGCTCATCTCTCACTGGGACGTCGAGATTTGTCCTTCATCGTGCTAGATGAAGGCACGGGACTATCAATATAGTTCTTGCGGGGTATGGGGTGTTGTGGCACATCCTTCTGCATGTCTCTAGGCTGCTCCTTGTGTTTTGCAGCCTCTTTCAACCGTTCCTTCAGTCTAACTGCTGAGGCAATCCTAGCAATGCTCTCGAGCAAAGAGGGTGAAAGAGGAAAGGCATACTTGTAAAGAATATGTCCACCCCGACCACACTCTCCCTACTGTTCAGGCCGGCAGCAGTCTTCGGCGCTGCACAGGAATCAAACGTCGAAGTGACTTAAGGGGAATAATGACCAATGTTGATAATTATGACACTAACACTATCTCTAAGAGCTCCGCATTAGGGTGACCAGTAATCTGGGCGGAAAAGAACAATCTGAGGGACGACGACGCGTGAGGGATTTTGGGTACACTACACGTCACTAAAGGGACAGTGTTCGGACACGCCTATGCCAACATCCCCTTTCGATTCTCGAAAGACAAGATGCAATACTCAGCGGTTACCACTGGATGTCGAGCCATATGCACAGCAGGTGATTCTAAGCAGATTACCAAGCATCAGAAGTATAGTTTTGCATGAAACATTTCGAAAGCGGGGTCTGATTAGCAGAATTACCGCCATCATTTTATGTTGATGAGCATCTCAAAAGCTCGGAATATCCTGCCCATTGCAATCCATCACACAATAGGACCTAAACTGGCCGCCACAGGTGCTCCTGTCAAAGACATTGACCCAAACTGCAGTGGCATTCCGTTTCATAACTGCTGCTATCACTAAGAGATGATTGGGGGCAAAAGAACAAACACAGGTTGTCACAATTCCTGGATTTTTGCAATCAAAAAGAAGGCTTGGTGTAAAATGGAATGACAAAGCTCTCGTCAGAACTAGGAAAATCACTTTTAGATGACTAGACCTCCAGAGCACCAGACAATTGAGAGATCAGCATTGGAGTTCGCTGCAGAGAGATTGAATTCTGTTGTAGCTCTCTACATGATTATAATTAATTATAATTGCTCTTTTATAACGTGCTTAATACTAGAAATTGGTTTCTAACCGCGGGATCGTGATTCAAACCTGTGTTGCGCTACACTGTCTAGTTTCCAAGACGAACACGCTGCCCCTGAGCTATCCTCCCTCCCATGATGTAAGCAAAAGAGGCAAAGTGCCAGGAAGTGACAGCTAGATGAAAATGAAAAGTCAGGAGAGAGTGCCCTGATGTTTTCCCAGTCATGACCTATTATCCTCAGCAGGATCTATGAGCATGGGTCCTTGGATTCAAATCATCATCCACATCATCCTCTTTTGCGCCTTTTATTTCCATAATTTACAGGCAATGGTTGCCTTGATATCGATGCAAAGTCTTTAAGTGGCATGATAAATGGCACAGTGCTCACTTAGCTGATAGATAGTTGATGGCGCATGTGTTCTCTCAGCAGGAGACAATCAACAACAAGAACCTCGATGTCAAGTGGGAACCGCAAGCACAGGGACTAAAGAGACCAGCTGGATTAAGCCCGGTCAGTTACTATGAATAGTTGTACAAGAAAGGGTTTTTTCAGCCATCTTTCAGGCTGTGCAATCCCTTCAAGGCCTAAAATAATTTCTGAAAAGCATGTCAACAACTGAGGGTGCATAACTCAGCTAAAAGGTATGGAGACTGCTTCTTAGATTCTCACCAACAACTACATCCTCAGTTTATGGAGTGCTTGAGCCTTTCGCTCCCTTCAATGCTTCGAAATAATAATGGTATTCTCAAATGGCAGTTGAAATATACATAGGCTTCAGAAATATAAAAAGGCCTGGAAAACACCCAAAAAAAACATCCTCATTGAAACACTGGAAAAAAATGGGAGCAACAAAAATGGCAACAACTGCCTAATGCAACAGAAAAGATGTTTTTTCTTTGAAAACAAATCATGGGGAAAGAAGCGTTCATAGGTCGTAGCTCTGTTGAGACAATACATGAAGTGAGCTGGCTGCCTTATTAGAGGGACTTCTGTCAAAACTGAAATCTAGCTAGAAAGCCTTGCTGGGGAATTATGTAAAAGATAAAAGTAAAAACAAAGTTGTTAAACAAATAGAGCGATAGGAAACAGAGGTATGGGCCTCTGGTGCTCACAACACACATGCTATTCAGGACCAAGGAACTCTTACCTGAGACTTCGATAGCTGCTGTGTAACCAAGTGGATGTCTGGGCTGCCGACGCTGGGGGTGATCTGGGAGGAAATAGATGGGTTCTGGATAAGACCTTGAAAGTTGGACGAAATCTCAGTGTGAAGATTGCGTCCGGGCCGACCTGCTGAAGTGACGCTCAGACCTGTTGATGGCTCCAAACTGGGTTTCTGTATTTCTGGATTCTGAAGGAGGGTCGATTTCCTTGGAGTCACAGGGTCCCTGTCACTCGTACCAGATGCCTTTGGGCTGTAGCTGGCAAGATCAAAGACTCCTGCTGCCTGCAATGAGGCAACTGGGATGGTAACAGCCGAGGTGCCAACACCCTCTATTCCCACAAAACAGTTTTTAGCAGGGTGTGTACTCTCCCTGGCATTAGTCATTGGCTGCGGGAGTCGGAATGTGAGAGGCCGTTTCACAGGCCAGTCTTTGGGGCACAAATTGGCTGGCCTTAGCTGGGGTACATTAGTCCAGGAACCTACTGGAGTGACTCTAAAATCAGTTGAGAATCCCTGCCCAGAGTTATATTTCGCCCCAGAGTCAGCACAGACCTGGGTGGATGGTGGTAGGCAGAGCGGTTTGGAAGAGGGAGTCTTGTGGCACGTGGTGGGAGCAGCCACCAGTACCGGGGCAGAGCCTGTCAGAGGGAAGGCCACAGGCTGCCCGGGAAAATAATGGACCATGTTGGCACCAGGGTTAGGGACAGCTTGCACCAAGGCTGCTGGTACAGTCCCCAAAACTGCAGGACGAGCAACTTCCTGCTCTGGCAAAACAGAGACTAGGGAAATGCCCTGAGTGCAAGGGACAATCTTCTCTGCAAAGCCCACAAAGCGCACCGGTGGTTCCTGGATTTTTCCTGCAGGTTGCAGGCCATTGGCCATATTGCTCAAGCGCATAATTTCTTTCAGACATGAGCTAGTGTTTGCGGTGGGGGCTGGCTGAGCTTGGCATGCGGATGTGTCCCCATTTGCTGGGGCCCCATTGGCTGCAGCAGGTTTTCGGCAAGAAGCAGCTGGCTGGGCCGGATCAATCATCTTGCTCCAGCGCTCTAGCAGATTTTTGTCATTCTCACTCAGCATCAGGCCCCCGAAGCCAGCTGCTGTGCGCAACTCCTTCCGCTCCTTTTCCTTCCGCTTTTTCTCACGCTCTTTGGCTCGTTCGTGACGCCGTTTCCTCTTCTCCTCACGCTCCCGCTGGCGCTCTTGAGCAGTAACTGGCTTTTTCAGGTCCTGGGTCTCGGGATAGACACTGACAGCATCTGTGCAGCATAAATAAACAGGAGGTTAGTGGGATTCAGAACTGCCAAGGCAAGCTGGCATGATGCAGAAAAGTGTTAAGATGGCCAAAGGGTAACAGGCTAAACATCTCACACAACAAATACGTGGCTTCTCTCAAGTACCATTATGTTGTATGATATGCAAAAAAAACAAATGAAGTAAAATGTACAACTAAGTATCGGGATGCAGGAACATTTTAATAGTATCATTTGTGTTGCCTATGGTCAGCTGTAAAGCCTTTTGGGATGAGGGTCAAAGGAATGTTACAGTCTACCAAGCAGACAAGCATCATAAGGTGCACGTCTGTTAGTTACAGGTTGGAGCTTGTGCTAATAGCAATGCTTGTAATCCTTTCCTGTAGCTTTGGGTGATTCACAAGAAAGCCTTGTGTGTGGAAGAATCTACAGCCAGTATTTTTCTATGTCACTAGGTTGAAAGATTTTATTCAGAAAGCTGCCCTGGGACCTACGCTGAGGTAACCAGTGAAAACATGACATTTATAAAAATCTCAACAGTTTGTAAACCCTTATAAAAAATAGTTTACTCTGTCGTCCACCGGATATCCATCCTCCTTAGTCTAGTTTTGTTAAACAATGGGCACCTCCCCGTTGGAGGTTACGATCACCCAGCATGAGCACTTTTTCCAAAGGGAAGCCAAGTGTTCACGCATGTCCAGTCTCTGCCACCCTCGTGGGCCCATCTCTAATGTGGACTGTCTGTCTCTCATTCTAGACCTGAGGGAAACAGACAAGGGAAATGGACAATCTGGAGTAAGCAAGACTAAGGATTGGGCTAAAAAAGAGTGACTACATTGTACCCAATTAAGCTTTTTCGTGCTCCTACACCCAGTCACCTTTTCTGGAAGGCTCTGAAGATTACTCAGCATTATAGTTTGTTAGAGTAGAAAGCAGGCAAAGATATCAATATTCAGATGAAGATGCTGCTTGGGCAAATGTATCTGTCCTGGAGAATGCAAGGATGCAGTCCAGGTGGCTACTATTACTGTCCTCTCATTTATAAAGCACCCATCTGCTATTAATATGGTGATGCAATTTTAGTGTGCAGTTGCATGGCTGTGGCCATGTCGGAGGTGCGAGTGGATGATCGGTGGGGACAACGTGTCTAATTGCCAGGACCTGCATTTGTGAGGAGGAGGTAGGCAAAGTGTAGGGAAGAACGTGGGATCAGAGGGGGAAAGCTGATAGAGTGAGGTGAGACTTTAGTGGGTAGGTAGGAAAGTCAGGGGAGAATGAAAGGATAGAATGTACACCATTATAACATAACATTGCAGTAGAACATGACTTGGAAAAGCAGTGCATCGAAATGTCCTAAGGTCTCAGAGCATACAATGAACTTGCAACAAATCAATGTCAAAAGTGTATTTATTTATATTTATTTATTGTGCATTTGTAAGGTGCCGATACATCAAGTACATTGTGTTTCAAAGTGCCCAAAGGGCAACAGGGAGGGAACATAGGAGTGAAAGGCAAACGCAACAAAGAAAGATAGAGGCGGACCTACTAGGCCTTGTAAGCATTCAGAAAGTGCAAGTGCAAGGAGAGAGAAGGGATGAGGGAGTGGGGGGTAAGTGCTAGGTGTACCAAAGATGGAAGTGCTAGGGAGTAAGCAGCTGTTAAGTGACTTGGTGAGAGTGGTCAGCTGCCAATAAATAAGTTCAGGCCTGTGGTGGCATAGGCCAGTGGGTGCCAAGGCAAGTGCTGGGAGCGTGCGGAGACTGAAGGTGATTGGGTGTGGGAGGCTAGGACAAAGGAGGACAAATAAAGGCCCTGGTCACCAATCTCAGCAACTGTGGGGTTTTAGCAGAGGAGGGAGGAGGTGAAAAGGAAGGTCTTGAGGAGCTTCCGGAATCTGAGGAGATCGGCTTAAGACAAAGGAGGCTGTTCCATAGAAGGGAGCCTGCCAAGGAAAGATCGGCCACCAGCTTGCTGTTTAGCGAAGCACTTGAAACACAGAGTTGGTGCTGGAGGAACGTAAAGATCTGGAAGGAGAGTAAATAGTAAGAGCCAGTTGTAGATAGCCTGGTCAAAGGCCCCAGACAGCTTTATGAATGATGCAAAGGGATTTGAATTTGATCCTTGCAGCAACCGGGAGCCAGTGGAGAGATTTTAGAACTGGAGAGATGCGGTCCCTGGGCTTGAGGCCAAGGATAATCCTGCAGCCCTATTCTGGATTAGCTGGAGGGGTCATAGAGAAGAAGAGAGTAGATTAAGGAAAAGGCTATTGCAGTAGTCAAGCCTAGAGAGAATGAGAGCTCTAGCGACATTGAGCTTCTGGGGGGAAGTGAGGAAAGGAAGAATTCCTTTGAGGAAGTGGAGTTGAAATGGGCCTTCTTGGCGAGGTCCTGAATGTGAGGGAGGTTGGAAAGCGAGAAGTCGAAGAAGACACCAAGGTTTCTGGCTTCAGATGAAGGAGAAGGGGGACAGCACATAGAAGATGGCCAGAGTGAGGGGAAAAAGTGGGAGCAGGAAACTCAATAGAATGATCTCAATCTTGCTGGCGTTGAGGCAGAGATCATTGGAAGTACACCAGGACTGGGTGACAGATAGGCAGTCAGGAATGATGGAGGAAGTAAGGAGAGGATCAGAGGGAAGTTTGAAGAAGTGTTGTGTGTCATCTGCAGAACTGGAAGTTGGGGGATGGGGGGGATGTAAAATGGGTGTGCACGCGGAGCAATATAGGTGTTAAAGACCCAGGGAGAAAGGTTGGAGCCCTGGGTTACGCCGCAGGTGGAGATAGAGGTGGGTGAGGAGAAAGAGCCCAGAATAACCTGGGACTGACGGTCAATGAGGTAGGAGGTCAGCCAGTCCAGTTCCCGCTCCTAGATACCTAGGATATTGTGGAGCCGTTTTATGAGGATGGAGTGGTTGACCATATCAAATGCAGAAGAGAGATCAAGTAGAATGATAACAGCTGGAGATTTGACGCCAAGAGATGCAAGCAGTTCCTCACGGGTGTTCAGAAGAGCAGTTTCCGTGCCTCTGGATGCTTGGAATCCAGACTGATGGTTGTGTAGGCAACCAACAAGTTCAATGTGCTGGGTTAGTTGGAGGAAGACCAACTTCTCCAAGACTTTCCAAAGGAAGGGGTTGATAGATATGGGGCAGTAGTTGGCTGGACAAGACAGGTCTGCAGAAATTTTGCAAAAATAGTCTAGCTGGCATAGCAATGAGTTTAACAGTTTGTCCACCACCCCACTACTTGCTCAAAGAGGCAATACAGTAGAATGGAGGAAGCCCCTTGGCCTTATCTAATGATCTTTAACCAAGTTCACATCCCTTAGCGGTGTCATGGATGCTGAACTGCTCTCCATGCAGCAGGTTATAGCCATGTCTGACCCAGATGGGAGCAGATCCCCCAAAGCCAGACACCAATGTTGAGAAGTCTATCCAATGGCAGAGCAGAATGCCAGGTGCAGTGATCGCAAACAAAATCACACCTTTTCAGGTCCCTAGATTACAGCATGTATCCTAAACCTGGTGGGGCTTTAGGACAGGAAGGAACAAATTAGAAGTTCACCAAATCCTGTTTACCCATACCTTATCAGAATGTGTTAAGGACCATTTGTTTCCAAAATATATCTCATGGCTCCACCAGGATTGATGTGTGTGTGTGTGTGTGTGTGTGTGTTCTCTCTCGTTCTCTCCTTCTCTCTCTCCTTCTCTCTTCCCCTCCCACCAGACACCCACAAGCCCCCACCCCCCTCGACACCAACCCCCCTGCACCCTCCGGCTAGCATATACAATAGACACCACCCTACTATCTAGGCACAGACAGGAAAAGGGGCACAGAATCGTAAAGAAAGAAAAGTGTGAAAGTTAAAAGTGATACCAAAGCGAAAAGGCTGAAAGCAAAGCGTAGAGACAGAAAGCAAAAGAAAAGCAGTGAGAAAAGCAGATTGGGGCGAAAAAGCAATTAAAAGCCAGATCGAAGCTGAAAGCGAGAAAAAGTGGGAAAGAAGCAGTGAGTGGCCCGCAGTGAGAGAGGGGAACCAGAAAGGCAAAGAAGATTGACTGGGGCACGCAAAGGAAGGTGCAAGTGTGCACGGAACAAAAGAGGGTGCAATTGTGCACGGAACGGACAGCAGATCAGTAAAGTCCCAGGGGCACGTTAAAGAGGGTGCAAGTGTACACGGAACGGAAGGCAGAGAGTGCAAGTGTGCAAGGAGACGAAAGTATAACAAAAAGGGATGCAGAAAGCATCTGAAGGAAACAAAAGGGCAACAGAAGAACGAGAGATCAAAAAGAGGGTCAGAGTGGTCGCAACTAGGAAAAGCAAAGAGTCTGGTGTTTTTGAAAGCCTCCGATTCTACCCCATGAAAGAATGGTTTATGAATTCAAGACAGAACTGTAATAAATCATGCGTTGTGTTTGGAACCTGGAAGAGGCCTTAAGCTTGGGGGAGAGAGACCCTGAGAGGCCTATTTAAGAAATCAAAGTACATCCCGATAAATAACTGATTTTGTTTTTAAAAGTTGAAAGGGGTCTGAGCTTGGAGAAGGGAACGCCAAGAGGATAACCAAGTTAGAGATTTGTTGAACTGATAAGAGGATTGAAGCGTAGGGAAGGGAACCCTGGGAAGCTTACAAAAGGAACTGTGCTACTATGGTGTTTTGAAACTTGATGAAGCTAAAGTTTGGGGAAGGCAACCCCAAGGGACTTGGTTGGAATAACTACAACAGACCTGTGGAAAAGGTCTTACGAATAACTCTGTGGATTGAACTTATGTGTGTGACATTGACCCAACAGGAGCTGGTGAAAAGACCACCTGAAAACAATCCTGGTTTCCATTTTGTTGAATCACTATTTTTCTTATTTTTGAAAAGACTTCCTATCACATTTTTGTACGAAGTGAGGGCAATCGTACGTTTAGACACAGACTTATTTTGGACTCCTGAACAATGGCCATTAGAAACATCAGTTGAAGGAATTATCCCTTTACAGTTAGGGCCAGTCAGGCATTACACCAACCCAGGGACCTTAGTAAATAAAGGTTTTAAAACAAACCCACTGTGTCTCTCTTGATACCATGCCTGTCTCACAACAGTTGAAAGAGTAAGTATATTCAACCTTTGGGCTTCCCGATTCTGCTGTTTCTACCGCTGTTCACTTCTCATCCTGGGTCCTTTGGAAGAGATCATCCTTCATACTGGGTCCTGTGGTTCTGGCCTTGGCTCCTCCTGGGATTCTGAAGCAACCCGAAGACTTGAACTACTATCTAGTCATACCCAATCACTTCAAGATTTAACATGGTGAGAGTTGCAAGTGGTGGCAGCATGTGGGAATGTAGCATACCTTTGGAAGATAAATCCCTTCCCCTTCTGCTAGCCGGTTCTGCCTAACTTCCAGGCTCAGCTACACAGAGCCAGTCGGACGTGAAGTGCCTTAGAAAAATACAGACACGTCTAACTTTGATTTCTTGTAAATATCACTGTCAAATATTCTGTATAATTTTCCTTCAACCTCCCTCCTCTACCATTTTCACTGAAACTCAGGTTGAAGCCTGACAATGGCATTGCAGCACACAAACCAGACACCTGTGCCTATTCAACCCTATTGGGAGGTCAAACTCTTTCTCACTGCCTCAACTGCTACCTCTTCACTCATCGCTCAGATGCGGATAAGCACTGGGGTGTCAGTATCGTGGCAGCACAGTCGCTCAACCCCTTAGTGGAGGACCAATGACCTTCATGGCGCTTCTGCTACTCCTAGTCACTGCTTTCTCTCCTTCACAGCTGGTTGCGATCGACTCCACTGCAGGCTGGAAAGGAAAATGCTTTTCCAAAAGAGGATGCGGTTACTTTAAGGCTTTTAGAATGGGGCACAACACATGCAAGCATCCTTTTGCACGTCCAGCGCCGCCTCCACCCATGCGTCACCAACCGACATCTCCCAGTTCAACTGTTTTCTGCATTGGTGGTTGTTATACAGCATCTGTTTATAGGATGACAGCTGAGTGGGCATTTTGAAGGGAGAACAAGAACTGGGCATACTGGAATCACCATAAAGGTTAATTATTGGTACTCCAGTGATCTGCTCTTCCTCCTTCCCAATTGATTGGGAAACCAGACTCTGCAGATCCATGAAACAAGTGGAGGAGACAGCATATGCCCAGCCAGGGCTCAGGCAAAAAGGCTGAGCAGTGACTTGCTGGCCTAAGAGAGAACCCCCCCTGAAGGAAGCAGCTAATGAATAGGGCCTCACAAAGGCACAGGGAGTAGCCCAGGTAGCAGCCCTACAGTCCTCAATGGTGACATCTTTTTGAAAGGCCACCAATGCTGCCCTAGCTCTTTTGGAATGCACACGTAAAAACCTTCTGTGGTCACACCACCAATTTCGGGTTCTTTCTCCTTCTTTGCTCGGGTATGCCACGTGTCTGGCTTCAGTTCGTCTAGCTCTCTTGCTACCAACGGTAGTACGCCTGTCACCTCTCGGTCTCTCCCAACTGCAGGACGCTGCACGTCTCTACCTCTGCTGCTCCCTGGGGTCAGCGTGTCTCCTTTTGAAACCTGCGGGCTCCCTCATTTTCCCAGGCTTACCACTTTTTAGATTGACGTAGCCATGGGGCTTCCGCTGTGCAATCTGATCCTTTTTCTCTTTCAGTTGTGGATTCTCTTCTCATCCACGCATCCTCTTCTTCGTCCCAGTAGAACGGGAGCTTAAAAGGAGGTTTTCCATTTCATGTTGGCAATAATACATATTGGCCTTCTCTTCACAGATATTGTTATCAGGAAGCTTCAAAGATGTTATTTTGGCAGGTCCTCTAGGGAGCTCCTCCTGGGAAGGGGAGTCCTTGTCCCTAAAGGGAATGTCTTACCTGGTGAGGTCCCACTTGCCTTTGACCCTAGGGAGGGTATTGCAGAGCGGGCTCCCCTCCCTAGCCTCATAGTAGTCAATGGGAAGTATCGTCCTGTGGGTCGACTGTCGCAGGCAGTGGACGCCTCCGCACCCCGACCAGTGCACCAGGAAGGCAGCAAGCCATTCCCTGAGGTGGCCAGGGGGCCCCAGTGCATGTGGGGCCCAAAGGGCCTGAGCGCAGGGCGAGGCTTAAGCGAACCAGGACATGTGGTCCAGCAGGAGTCTCTGGAAAGCTATGAGGGCCCCAAACAGTCCAGGACCTCCTGGGTTTGCATCCTAGAGCACAGGGCCTACATCGACTGGCCTCAGAGGGCCATAGCGGAATTAGTGTACCACCAAGCACAGCAGCGAGACAGCCAGGTGTGAGGAAGGCAGTCAGGGCGATCCTTGGGACCTGGCCAGGGCTCCTTGAGGCAGCATCGGGCATTCTGAGTCTGCAAACTGCAAGAACTGAGCCAGAGCGCTCACCCACATCCGGTCATGGCAGTGGTCCCGGTGCGCCCTGGCCCTCTCTAGAGGGAAAAGCTCTAAGACACCCGGGCCAGAGCCACGGACAGCCAGAGGTTGCTGCCACCGCCCTCAGGCGCATGCCCCCGATACTGGTTATCCGCCGACCTGCTCAGCGGCAGTCAAAGCGCGCCCCTGCAGGGGCCCCACACTTCTCGCAAGGACTAAGCTCTAATGCCTAAAAGCCAGATCTCAGGGGGGCGGCGGGAGGATCCCGTCTGTTGTAACCCACTTCCCACGTCCACGGGCGCCAAGCAGTCGATATGGGTGCGAAGGCCACCCGGTCCTACATGACAAGTTTCCCAGTTCCATGCATGACACATCGAGACAGTCTTTGTTTTGGCTTTCAATTGTATGCTGGAACTTGTAGTTTTGCTTTTCCCATGGTACAGATGGGCGTACAAGTCCCAGCATGCAGTGCGAAAGAAAACAAAAGGACGGGCAGCTATGGACGGCTTGTTAAATAGTATGGTTCCTAGGAAAACATGCTGCCTCAAAACAAAACTACAGAGGTCCTTAGCAGGTTCGCTCGTATAATCGGTACATGGATCAATGAGCTAGCTGACTTTAAAGTCCGGAAACTAAGGCGTCAATAGCTTGTCAATGATGTCTGCATTTCTTAATATTTCTTCGTAGACTTCAGGACCACCCGAGGAGAGTTTCCACTCTTGGGTTCATAAGGCATCTTGCACAATACCTAGTGTTTAACAACAGAGGAAACTCAGGAAAATTACAAGTGTTAAGCCTTGAAAGGGAATAGAGGACAGAAGTGAAGGTATTGGGCATCATCCAAAGAAGAGCAATCACAAGAAAAGTCTACCTGGTGGGTGAGCGAGGGGACAACTGCAAAAAAAAAAGAAAAAAAAAAAACACACACTTCAATTTGTAGAGAGAAGGCTGAAAGCAAAATCACAGCACGAGTGTGAATGGAAAGGCGAGGACCCCAAAATCACAAGCATGCAGAACGGTCAGCTACTGCACCAAAGCCATAAACTGGAACCAGTGATATGTAATAAGGGACCACAGGGGTTAGAACAAATTCTAGGCATAAAAAGGCACAAACATGTCTGAGAAAAGCAACCCTGACATTAGGTGTATGGAAGCAATATATAGCAAAAAGATTGGGGACGAGGGGACAGCATATAGTCATGGGAAGATGTGTGTGGGAGTAAAGATAAGTCACATGAGATTTGGTTGTAGAACAACCCCAGTTGAAGAATTCAGAATATGAAGCCAGGCATGAACAGTCCTGAGTTTCGAAACAAGAACTGTGTACGACTAAGTTGTTGGAAACAAATCTTCCAGTTTAGAAGGATGTTATCTCTGGATGAAGTAAAGTATACAACCCTGCAGATAGGAACAGTACAATCTAAATCAACATATTTTCTGGGGTTTTTGTGGCATCTCTCCAATGGAAGATATTACAATTAGTGAGGGGAGCAAAAAAAAAAAACAAGAAAACCAAATTAAAATTGCTGTGTAAAACTGAGCACAAATGAGACTACAGACAACAGATTGTCTTGTAAGCATTCCATAAGTGGGTGCACGATTTAAATAAGCTGGCTAGTCACCCTAGATGTCGCTGCATAAGCTATGGTCTTTTGGGTGAGAAGGCTTAGACTTCATTTTACCCAAATTGTCAACATAGCGATAGAATTATCCCCTTGAACTGGATCGACTTGGAAAAACAATTTGTGCAGTGACCCAATAATACAGAATTCCCTGTACAGAATTTTCCATGCTGGCTGCTGTAAGCAACTCATGGTGGCAACAGTAAAGAAAGACACAAGTGATTTCAGTTGAAGGGTGTTTAAACTGTAAATGCAGGGTGGAAAAATGCCTAAACTACATCTAAACCTAAGATGGGAGCAAGCTCCTACCATCAAATGAAAAATAAGGCAGTCCTTGTGGCGTTGTGTCAAAATAAAAAGGCCTATACTAAAAAAAAAAAAAAAACTATTGCCAAATCCTTACAACTAATTACAATAAGAGTGTGGGATAGGGTTTTCAATAAAGAAAGAAGTGTTCCCAGCATGAGGCAACAGTTCTGTATCAGCTATCAGGTTCTCTGATGTCCAAGTCTCTTTTCAATAAAAAAGTCTCTTGCTTTCGAGGCTTGATGTATCCAACAAACAAACACAAAGTTCTGCTTCACGTTTAATTTGTTTGATGGCTACACCCCTGGGTCCTCCTCTTGCTGGTGTAGACCCTTCACAAAATCGTATTCAACAAATTGGCTAAAAAGTTCCCTTTTCAATGAACTTTGGGTGATCACTTTCCACCCTGGATCTCCCTTTTTCAGGCTTGGACCCCTTTCAGATGTTAGCCTCCCTCCTTTGGGTTGACTCTGGCTTTTCTTACTTTCTTTTTTTTTTTTTTTGGAACTTTACTCAGTAAAAACTGAGTTTTGTCAAAACCTTCCAGATCTAGCGCAAAGTAAAAGAAGAAGAACGGAGGGTCGCACAAAATACCTCCCCTATGGGGGCTGGCCAGGCCTCCGTCATTATCAGGACCACTTTCCTGATGGATTTAGATCATCTTTAAGCTGAATCAGAACCCAGAACCAAGCCACCCTCGGGCCGAAGACTGTTTATCTGTTCAAATACTAGCTCGATCAGTTTGGCCAGGGCATGGGTCCATCTTGTATTCTCGCCCGAGATTAGCCTGTTCCACAGTTCATCCGTTTGGAAGATCCACATGTTTTCAGCCAACGAGGGGAGGTATAGCTTTCTGCTTTCAATCGTGTAGGGGCACTCTACCACGAGGTGCTTTAAGGTCTCGATAGCAAGATCATTTTTACATAATCGGCAGCGCTTCTCGACTCCAGCACCTCTAGTTGTTATGATCTCTCTTGTAGGGAGCAGGTTGACTCTGGCTCTCATGACCGAGTTTCTCAGCTTCTTATTAGGGAACTTAGCACAATATTGCAGGGGTTTTTCCCCTTGTTGAAAGTGGGAGGTAGATGTTTCAGAAGTTTGTTCCCCACCGCTTTCTCTGTTGTCAAGATCCAGTCCATGTCTTCCGTTTTTTTTTTATTCGTTCTGGATTTTCTTTCAGCTCTTTCTCAGTACATTCAATTATGCTCAGGTCGTTTTTTCTGGCTTCAACCCATTTGTTCAAGGCAACACACTTGCCTAATTCAATCTCTTCCCGTATGATGTTATAAATGGGTAGGGTGTCTGACATGATGATGCATCTGTAGAGGCGCATGGCGCTTTGATCAACCGTTGATGCTAATGATATGAGCCCCAACTCTCTCCTTATTGCTGGCATAGCAGTTGATTTAGGTAGGCCTACGACCGTCTTCCAGAGATGGCCTTCAATTTTGCTCCAGGTATTTCGCCTGAAGTATAACGCGCACTCAGTTCCATAGGTCAAAGCTGGGACAACTTTTGCGTTATAGAATGTTATTGCCGGAATCAGGGAGAATTTTCCATATTTGCGATCCACTGCTCTTGTTTGGGTCGTTAGCCTTTTCACTTTTTCCCAAAGTTGATTAAGGAGACTCTTTTCCAGTCCCGAACTGTCCAATTGTATCCCCAGATATTTAAAGCTGGTTACAATTTCGATTTTGGACTCATCCAGGAAGATCTTTACATTTTTCGTATTTTTACTGGGGACTTTCTCAAACACCATTACCTTTGTCTTTGCTTTGTTGAGTTCAAGATTATTTTCCAAAATGTAAGACTCCAGATTACAAAGTTTTCTTTGTAGGCCCACCTTCGTCTGATCAATCACAATGATATCGTCTGCATAAAGTAGCCGCGGGATCTCTATTTTCCCGATTTTGGGGGGAAAAGATCGAATTTTTTCTTCGGAGAGTTGGTAGTCGCCTAAGAAAGCTGTGAACAGTACCGGCGCCAACGGGCACCCCTGCTTTACTCCTCGTTTTACATTAATCTCCTCTGAGAGCATGCCCTGATTGTTAAGTTTAACTCTGATTTTGGTGTTCGAGGAGTGCTTTTATGGGCTCCAATATTTCGTAGGACAGTTCCAACCTTGTAGCTTTGCCCAAAGACTTTGTCTGTCAATCTTGTCAAACGCCTTAGAAAGGTCCACGAAAGCTAGGTACACTTTAGGCGCCCCCTCTTTGACTTTTGCTTTCAAGATGTTAAGTATTAAAAGATTGATAGAAGTGCAACCATTTTTTTGAAAGCCAGTTTGGAGCTGATCTTTGGCCTGGCTGTCTTTTTCCCATGCTCGAAAATGGACGAGGAGGCGGGTAGCGTAAAGTTTGCCTAAAATGTCCAGTAGGGCGATAGGTCTATAACTCGTCAGCCCCTTTTTGTATATCGGGACGATCACCGCTTTCTGCCACGATTCCGGCACCATATTCGTTCTGCCGCATTCCGAAAAGATTTTGCTAATCATTTCTGCCCATTTTTTGGGGAACATTTTTAGGTCTGTATTCGTGAGTCCATCAAGACCCGGGGCTCTAGATGTTTTCAAATTCCGTATAGATGTTTCGATATCTGCAGTATTCGACAGGTCAACTCACGTTGTCACCTGGTTTTGCTTTGTCCCTTGAGTGTAGATGGTGGGGCCGTCAAATTCTGCAGTAAAGTATTGGATCCAGTTTTCTTTGGTTACTGCATTAGACATAGAGGCAGACTGGGAACCGTTCATCTCTTTTATCAACCCCCAAAATTCGCTTGATTTTTTAGTTTGTAGTTTTTGCATCATTGCTTCGGCGTCATTTTGATATTGTGTGGCTCTGTGTTGTTTGCGCCAATTTTTATAGCCTTTAATTTCCATACGCCAATTTTTCCAATGAAGCTTGTCGTTCGATTTCTTTGCTATTCTTCACAAACGACGACCAATTTTTCTTTTTTCCACCACCGTCTTATCGTACGTATGCTTGTTTTCTAGAGGGTTCTTCGGTTTCCCTGAGCCCTTGACCTGGAATGCTAGAAGTAACGGCAGGTAGTTCGGTCTTTCTTTCCTGTCATTCCATGCCTGGTCACTTACTCTCTTCTCCCAGGTATATTTAATTTTCTCAATGTCTTGTTCAGTTAACCGTAGACGGGTCTGTTGAATGTTTAGCTCCATTGTCCAGTCGTACGTTTTCGATATTGTTGTGGTACGCCATGTGCAGCGGAGTAGATTGTGGTCACTATGGATGGTTTTTTGGACCTTAAAGCCAGTCAGCCCGTGCATGAGACCATTGGAGATGAAGATGTAGTCCAACGTTGCTTTGGATCCGTTGCGTTCCCATGTCGGGCTATTCATTTGGTTTGGGAACAAAGACACAACATTTTGCACATTTCTTTGGCTGATAACTTAATTCCAGGCTTTGCCTCTTTCAATGGTGGGATCCAGGCCTCCCCGCTGCACGCTAGAGCAGTAATTGTCGCCCAAAGCCTCAGTACATTTACCGTTCAGATCGCCGCATATGATGAGCTCGATTTTATCGAATTCTGCAAACAGCTGGTCGATCGTTTCAGAGATGTTATTACAGAATGTTTTTGTAGACATTCGCTGGGGATTCCAGTAACAGTTTATTATGGCCACCGTTTTATGAAAGCCATTTTCCATTTTGGCCTTTCCCTGGAGTTGCGAGGTCAAGGTGACTAACATTTCGTAGGACTGTTTCCACTTTTTAGGTTCACTCAGTCCCGTATCTGTTTTTATAGCGGTTAGTAGACCCGATGACGGTCTATCTAGCAGGCCTTTAACTGCAGGGGAGATCAACACAGAGAACCCGTCGAGAACTGGTTGGTAAACGAGCCAGGTTTCTTGTAGGCAAAGAATATCATAGGAACCCAGATTGCCATCTCCGGGTGTCGTGAGGTGCATGTGGCCTCTCCTATTCCATGAGCCCAAGTTGTAGGATTCCTTTACGGGTTGCTCGTTGCTTTTGTCGTTGAAATTTTTGTTGGAATCGATGCGGCAAGCTAACCCTGGTCATTGCTATTTACCATTCTTTTTCGACCAATTTGTCATTAGCCACTTCCATGGGCCTTTCGGTTGTCTTTCATCTTCCATTTTTTCCTGGTGCGTGTCATATCTATTTATTAAATCCTCTGGGTGTTCACAATCCGACCTGGTACGGTATCCGGTGTATCGCTGATCTTCTTTGTTGTTTCTTGTGGGGTTCTCCATCCAGTCAGCCTGTTTCTTAGTGTGTTGATAATGACTTTGGTTTGTGTGATCTCTCTCCGTCCTGTCTGAGGGGCCTTTTACACCACTGCCTTGGTAGTATGGGCGTCTATATGTCTCCTGCCTTTCCTGAGTCTTATACCCTCGGGTTTGCTGGTATAAGTCTTCCGTTTTGGATCTGTAGTGATTTTGATGTTTAGGCTTCAGTCTTTTCCTCTTCGGGGGCTTGGCTCTCCGTATTTCTTTTGTGTTCCATCAGGGAAAAGCCTAGTTGGTCAAATTCTTCATAGACTGACTCATCAATATATTTGATGGCTACTGCTTTCAGATGTATAAATGCTTTCGCCTTCTTTTCCCTATGATAGGGTTCGACAAGCACAAGGTCCTCTGTCCTAATCTTTTTCAAGGTTTTCCTTCTCTTGGTTATCTTGAGTATTGTTGGTCTATTTAGAATGCGGAAATTTTTCTCCACTTCCCTTTGCTCCAGCTTGAAAACTTGTATCTCTTCTTTGGAAGCCTTTCTACTTCCCAATTCACTTCTTTCTAATCAATACTTCCGCAGACTTCTTAGGACGTCTTCTCTTTCACGCGGTGGTCGCTGTTTGGGAGGGCTTCTTCTTGTTCTAGACACCTCTGTCTGAAGCTTCTCATTATCCGGCGTTAGTTTGGCGACAGCTCCCTGTACGACTGACAGACTTGATACACTCTTTTCACTCTGGCTTGGTCCATCCCTGTCCCTTATGGGTTTTGCTGTGTGAGTTTCAGCTTGATCGGTGTGCTTTTTCACCCCCACTTCTGTGGCGGCTTCCCTTGGTTCTAGTGGCCCTTTTTCTGAGTGAGTAGAGATATTCATTAAGTCGGTACATCCTAGGAATTCCTCTATTGTTCTTGGATATCTCAAAGGGCCGGTCACCTCTGGTTTAGTTGTTATTACTATTAGGGAACTGTGTAAATCTGAGTAAGCTGTTGTAGAATAAAATCAAGTAATAGCTCACAAACAGCTCACCTTGGCAATCGATGACTCCAACTGGAGAGAAGATAAGTAGATGCCAGGTTTTCACAAAAATTCTTATTACGAGCGGTGGCTGTTCGTACCTCTTGCAGGAAATCAGTGAGTACAGCAATAAACCGAGCATTGGGGAACATCTTTTCTGGGCAAAACAAGGAAGTTGGAGAATCCTTACGGGATAAAGCATCTGCTCTTAAATTCTGTCTGCCAGGCCAGTATATAAATTCTATCCGAAAAGGTAAGAAGAAGTAAGCCCAACGTGCTTGTCTGCTGTTAGTGGGACAAGCATTTTGGAGAACCTTGAGATTTTGGTGATCAGTACGCACCAAGACAGGGAAGGGTGAGCCCAAAAGCAAATGTCTCCATTCCTCGAAGGCGCGTTTGATAGCCATCAGTTCCTTCTCAAGTACTGAATAATTTATCTCAGCAGAATTAAAGGTCTTGGATAAGTATGCCACCGGTCTTTCTTCACCTTGTTCTGATGACTGTAACAACACAGCTCCTAACGCATTCTGAGAAGCGTCTGTCTCGACAATGAATTGTTTGGATTGGTCAGGGTTGATCAAAATTGTTGAGGAAGTAAACATTTCCTTCAAAATATCGAATGCTTTCTGAGCTGATTCATTCCAAACAAATGATACCCCTTTCTTAAGAAGTCGAGTCAAGGGGAGTATGATTTCTGAGAAGGAAGGAATAAATTTACGATAAAAATTTGCGAACCCCAAAAACCTCTGTATGTCCTTTATTCCTGTTGGAATAGGCCAATCCACAACTGCGGATATCTTCTTGGGGTCCATGGAAATGCCCCGGGAGGATAGGACAAATCCTAGGTAGGTAACTTGTCTCTGATGGAATTCACATTTGGATGCTTTGCAGTAGAGATGGTTGGATTGCAGACGTTCTAGTACGGTGTTAACATGATGAATATGTTCCTCTTGGTTGTTGGAGTAAACAAGGATATCGTCGAGATAGATGATGACGAACCGGAAAAATATGTCGGCAAATAGATGGTCCATGAATCTCTGAAATATCGCAGGAGCATTAACTAAGCCGAATGGCATAACGTGATATTCATAATGTCCAAAAGGAGTCCGAAATGCAGTCTTCCATTCGTCTCCGGGTGCAATACGAATAAGATGGTATGCACCACGAAGGTCCAACTTGGTATACCAAGACGCCCCTTGAACCGCTTCAACAATGTCCGTGATGAGAGGCATGGGATATTTGTCAGTAGTGGTTATCTTGTTGAGACCCCGATAATCAATACAGGGACGGAGCTCATCAGAGTCCTTTTTGGGGATAAAGAATAATGATGCTCCTGCAGGAGACACCGACTTAGAAATGAGACCATTCCGTAAATGGGTTTGAAGGTATTCTTTTAATGCCGATTTTTCTATTTGCGAAAGAACGTACATGCGGCCAAAGGGAATGGGCTGATCGGGAAGCAGGTCTATGTGACAGTCATCTCTTCGATGAGGAGGGAGATTAGGAAATTCAGGGTTTTCAAACACTGATCGGTAAGGCTCATGACAGTCAGGAATCTCAAGTTGACTGATGGAAGATACAGTCGGTTTGAATGTCTCATCTGAAGGTATACGGATCCCCACTGATTCTTGAGAAAGACAATGACGGACACAATATTCTGACCCTAGAAAAAGGGTTCCAGCAGCCCAGTTTATGAATGGGTTATGTAATCTCAGCCAAGGGAGTCCTAGGATAATTGGATAATGGGCAGTTCTGATTACATCAAAAACCAGGGTTTCTTTATGGCTAGATATTTTACAAGTGAGCGGAATGGTTTGCTCTTTAATGGGGCCCGAACTCAGAGGTGTACCATCTACTCCCTGAATAGGAGTAACCAAAGTCTTTGGTACCTGAGAGATACCGTGTAATTTTGCCCACTCCACATCCACAAAGTTACCAGCCGCTCCACAGTCTATTAAGGCCGGAATACCTGGGATGACATTTTCTGGTAGCAGGATGGAAAGAGAAACTACCACCATGGCCTGGTTGCTGAGAGAGTTGTCAAGTGACATACTGGTCTGATACGGGGAAGAATGGTGCTGGGCACTTACCGGTCTTCCCCCAACGGTAAGGCTTTGAGGTTTCCCGACTTGGGAATAGGAGACCGACGAGGAGGAACTAAGTGACAGTCTTTCAAAACATGAGTAGAGGACCCACAGTACATACATAGTTTCAAAGATCTTCTCCTATCCCTTTCAGTAGCTAATGGTCCCAACTTGCATGGGTTCTTCAGTAGGAGACAGAGGTTTCTGAGGGGTTGAGGAATGATCCCACTGTGGTCGTGTTCCTTTCCCCTTTTTCTTTTCGCATGTCCTTTCATGCATTCGGTAATCAATCTGCATGGTTAAAGTGATCATATCAGCTAGATTAGCGGGACGAGGGACTTTAGAGACCTCGTCTTTTAGTTCATCTGTGAGACCTCTCCGAAAAAGAGTGAGGAGACCTTCATCTGGCCAGCCTAGTTCAGAGGATAGTTGTTTAAACTGAGTGATATACCAAAGTAATTCCTCGTTTCCTTGTTTTAAATCGAGAAGTCTCTCGTGTGTGGCAACCGAAATCTCCTTTCTTCCAAACATGGTTTTTAGGCTGTTAGTGAAGGCGGTGTAAGAATCGAGAATAACATTGTTGGAGGTTACTCCAACAACGCAGGCCCAGAAAGGTGGGAAATAATATAGCCTACCTTATCTTTATCGGTAGGGAAGAAGCGAAGTTTAAATGTAAATTGGACGGTACAACTGTCAAGGAATTCTTTTAATCTGTAGGGATCACCGTCGTACATAATGGAATGTAAGGACGACGGGGGAGAGTCTGAAAAAGCTCTAGCTACCTGATGTCGTAGTTGAGCATTATTCTGTTTCAAGGACTGTACCTCTAATGACATGGCCTGCATGGCCGTCATTAGCTGCTGCATTTGCTGTTCCATTTGGAATTACGATTGCCAATATTCTTTCAGGCGTCGCTTACTGTTATTACTATTAGGGAACTGTGTAAATCTGAGTAAGCTGTTGTAGAATAAAATCAAGTAATAGCTCACAAACAGCTCACCTTGGCAATCGATGACTCCAACTGGGAGGGTTTAAGCAGCTGTGAAGATTTCCCAGTGACAGCCCTGGCCCCTCAGCCCAGGGTAATGTAACCCAGGAGAGCGGGCAGGACTCCCAGGGAAACCCTCAATGGGAAGAAAACCCTGGACGAAATCCCAGCTCGTGTAGATCAGGTTTTATGATGGAAGGTTGGACGTCTCTGACAGGAACCCCCGGGAATCACACAAGACACCGTGTCTGCAGGAATGAGAAGTGAAGAAATAGGGAGCAGGTTAGAGGAGGGTTCATAGAAGGGAAAGGAAAGAAATACCAATGGGAACACTCTCACCCAAAAAGGACTGGGGGAAAATTCGGATCTGGAACCTGGCTGAAAAGGACAGCTCCGGGCGAGTCGGGAGAGTCTGGAAGGATAACAGGAGATGAGGACCTGGTAGAATATTCAAGGGAATCCTAGAGAAAGGGAACTTACTCAGATGGGGATCTGACCGGAATGGGAGACAAATAAGATGGATTCGCGAAGCCGGTGGAGAAGGAAACCAGCAAAGGCTGAGAGGAGGATCTGACAAGAGAAATTAACACAGGGTAAGTAGGAGCCGCAATCAACAGAGAGAAATGAGAGCATGAAGAGAAAGGTTTCAGAAGCGAACTCACGGAGCGTCAAAGGCAGAAGCGACGCGAAGCACTGGTCGCTTCGTTTCCGGATAAAGGATCACGTGATCGGTCGTCCGCACGTCAAGGGAGCGTGCAACCACTAGACCGCTGCCAGCAGGTCGGGAAAATTCACCAGCTTCCATCTTAGAAATGTTAGGAATCAGGACGCCGCACAAGCGGGTCCGTGCCCATAAAGACCACTTGCCGCGATGTGTAACATTAGTGCTTGGAGCTTGTCGATTTTTGCTCACCAGCGGTTCGCTGAGACCCAGCCCCCTCCGGTCTTCTTTAACAAATGTTTTGACGTCCTTCTTTGAGTTTGATTTCCTTTCAATCAGATCAATTTTTACGGGCTGCGTCTTTTGTGCTTTGGCCTGTGGCCTCCCTTCTGATTTATCTTGCGCCAAAATCAACACAGTTTTCTTTTTTCCAATTGCCTGTGTCACTGACTCGTCTACACCATCCTCTGAGGTCATAGAAATAGTTGGGAACCTTTTATTCAAAATTTCCAAACTTTCGATCTTCTTTTCTAGTGCTTCAATTTTGGTTTCCCACATTGTTTTCTGATTTGGCAATATCTGGGATCTGTCTATCGCTCTTTCCACTTGGATCCCAGTCGAATTTTTCATGTTCGCGATCTTTTTTTCCAGTGCTTCTAGTTTCCTTTCGTACTGAAGATTCTGGTTGAGCATAATATCAGCGTTTGGTGGTAAAACAGGAATCCATCTGGGCTAATTTCGCCATGATGTTGGAGAGGATTGCTGTATTGTCTTGTACGTTTTCTTTAATTGTTTCGTACATCTTACAGAAGGGCGCAAAGACAATGGTCATAGCCGACATGATGGCAATCATTTCTGGTTTCTTATTTGGCGATTCGTTTTGTAGGGCCACAGCAATTTCACTGAGTCGTCTCTTTTTCGGTGAGGCTTGAGTTTTGTCCGGTCTTCTCAAAGGTGCTGAGGAGTTTAAGTCTGGGCATTCCCCTATTGATCTTAAATTTCTGTCGCTGTTAAAGGGGTTTCTTGGTGATCCAAATTTCGTCGATAAGGGGGGTGAAGCAGAAGATACCCTCCTGGACAGATGAGGCTTTGTCCAAGCCAAACGCTCCTCTCTGTCCTGCTGTGTCTGGTTCGTTCGATTGGATTCCCAATCGAAATGCGCCCCCTTTGAATCCTCTTCTTCGTGGTCGTTATCTGAAACGAGGATCTCCTCTATAGTTTGAGGAACCCCATTAGGAGCGGTTAGGGTCTGGGGAATCTCGATCCCACCTCTTGGGAGATCATATGTGCCCGAAAGGATCGATTCCTGAGTCTCAGGTCCTTTTGCTTTTTCAATGTCAATATTTAAGTCTTTTATAGGTGCCATGGCTTTTTCCTGCAAAAGGCCGTTTGGTCGGACTTGTTTGTCTCTTGCCACTGTAGGCGGCTCAGTTCTTCTCTGTTTTTGTGCGGGCTGGGTTTGAATTACTATTTCCAGCATCTCTGCGTCTGATACTTCCGTATCAATGCTCTGTTTTCTTTTATGTTGCAGTGTGAAAAAAGCTTTTAACAGGCGTGATAACAGAGGGTTTGGCAGCCCTTTTTTGTTTACTTTTCTTGCTTTTTGATCTCCCAGCATGGTATTTTTTGCGCTCTTGTTTTCGCCGTTTTTTTTGCTCCTTGCGGCCTTGTTTTTGCTGGTGTATTTGGTTTACCTCTTTTTTTTCTTTTAGGACCAGAACCAGTTTTCAGTTGTTCACCGTCCGTTTCTTTATTAGAGTCTTCTGGCTCTCCCTCTGAATGGTTTTCACTCTCCGAATCTTCTTCATCCGATTCCGTGTCTTTGTCCGGATCGGCAATTATCACAATGTCTCTGGCTTCTCTCAAATACTTAGCGCTCTTTGCCGGATTTTTACCCAGGCCTAGCACAGTTTGCTCGCTGTCCTGATCAAGCTTGAATGGATATCGCATTTGGCACAGAGTTTTTCTTTGCTGTTCCAATGGGCGGTTTTGTCGCCATTTTTCCTTCCACCATGGGACTTATTCCCCCCCCTCAGTAGTTTTTCGCTGAGGTGGTGTTTCAATTTTTTCAAGATCATCCGTTATTGTTTCTTCATTCCCTGTCACCTTTACCCCACATGAGCCTCTGTTGACATTAATGGCATTAATTGCTCCGATCCACATCACCTCTGGAGATGTATCTGGTTTGGTGGTGAAAAGCAATCCAGGGCACTCCCTTTTTTCCTTCAGGTTTCAGGTCTTTCTCGCCACCGCGGCTCATACGCCGGTAGGAGTCAGGCTGGAGTCCTTCTCCAGCCGCGCCCGGCCACTCTCCGAGCCTAAGGACCGGACTCGGTTCGAGACCCTGCGAGACGGGGACAGACACAGGCACAGGTGCGTCCTCCGTCAGCGGAGCAGGCGCGTTCGAGAGCTGCTCATCTGCTCCTGTCTCCCTGTCCATCCCGGATAGCGGAACCGACTGGGAGACCGCCGCCATGACTGACTCCGCCGCTTGCCCTCGCGGGTTAGGTAAGTTCGAATTTCCTGTTTTGATGTTCTTAGCCGACTCATACGCCGGGGGTTGAATGTTCGTCAGCGCCGAGGTTACGGGGTTTTTAGAAGTTAGCTGAGCCGTATGTAACAGCTCTATGATAGATGGCGACGCCATTGAAGTGGCCCTCGGTCTGGGGGCCGAGTCGGACTTGCTCCTCCTCCTCTTATCCGGGCTCAGTTTCCCTTCCGAGTGAGATGGTTTTTTCAACTGAGAGTCTTTCGGGAGTGTTTTGGGACTTTTCAAAGCTTTTGAAGCTTTCAGGGGACGTACCTCTGGCTCCATTTGGCTTTGGCTTCGCGTCCGCAGCGGACTGCAGCAGACTGGCTCACAGCTCCGCTCACCGCTCCGCGGTGTTTCACGTCAGAAATAGACACTTCCTGCAGCTTCCGCACAACGATGTGGACTGGTGCAGCAGACTGGCTCACACCTCAGGCTCACAGCTCCGCTCACCGCTCCACGGTGTTTCACGTCAGAAATAGACACTTCCTGCAGCTTCCGCACAACGATGTGGACTGGTGCAGCAGACTGGCTCAGACCTCCGGCTCACACTTACTTTCATGAATCTCTATGTCTTTTTAAACAGTTATCCGTGCTTCAACCCTTTTGTCAGCTTCCCTCTTGCAGTTTCACTCTCGCTAACTTTTACAGCACACTGTTCATATGCTCATTTCACCAAGCGGGACTCATTTCCCTTCGCTTCGCAATCATCTGTCGGTCAAAGACTTTCAACGGTACAGAGGATTTTACAAGACCTTTGTATGACCACTTTGACCTCTTCCTCGTCTTTCCCCAAGGCCTTCTGGTTATGGTAGTTTCTACCATCGGGTAATTGCCCAGTTTCCTGCGTGAGCACCCCCGCGGTGCCATACTCCTCTTCTGCTGGTTTCCCCCCTCTTTAGCTTTTCAAAGTTCAATTTAGCCGTTGGCTATTTATCGTTCAACACAGTTTGGTTTCTTATCGGCTCTTCCCTCGACTGACCGGCTGTGATGAATTGCTTGGCTTTCTTCTCCTTTGAGTCAAGGTTGGTACCACAGAGACCCGCGTCTCTTCCCGGCTTGGGTATCAGCGGGAGACGGTCTCATGAACCATAGACATCTGGTGCAACACATTCTGGCTATTGTTCGCAGACTTATAATTCCTTCTGCTGAGGTATCACAGGTTTTGGTCGGAAAGGGCAAGTTCGCTTCTCTCCTGGTCACCTCGGTCTGCGCCGCATTTCTCCTCCTCTTGAACTGCCGTGCTGAGTTAGCTCCCATGTCGTGCGGTCTGCCTTGCTTGTCTTGTGCTCTTGTGTTCCACCTTTTATCCAAGTGGGAAGGGAAAGGGCCATCAGGTGTGTGTGATTCTGGTCAATTGCCTGACCCTTGTATTGGAAAATGTCGGGTAAACGTCTCTGGAGTTAGTCCGTTGTCTTCCGTGTTGTGCGAAAGTGTTCATGACGGGAAAGGGGGGGGGCAGCGTTTTGGAATATCCTACGTGGTAGGATGGGGAAAAGGTGTCAAAAGAAGGGGGGAAACCGCGTCTCGCCTGTCAGTGTCCCACTCCCACACCCACTCCCCAAGAACCCCCCATCCAGGTGATCCTCCCTCACTGGTTCACCCCCAGGAACTGGGTCCAATAGCGATGGCCGTGTCCTGGCCACCTGGATGACAGATCCCCGGGGACTAGCTAGGGAGAAACCTTCAGGTTTCTCACACTGCATACTTATCCTTGTGGAAGTTTGCTGTTCTGTTTTTGTCAGGTAATTTACAAGACTGCTTGGTCAGTGTGATGACCTCTTGACACATAACTGGAATAGACGCTGCACTAGAATTCAGAGATCTTGACGACACCTCCAGGAAAGACCCTGTAAGAGCCCACTGTGGAACATCTGAACACGTTCAAAGGTTATTTGCATAAGAGTTGCGTCCACTGGTGTCTACGTCTGGACAGATAGTCTACTCAGACCTTTTGTGGAACTAGCTCTGGGAGACTAATTCCTTTCCCTAGCAACAAGGTAGAATTTGTACCGGTTTCCTAATCTTCATATGAATGGGAACATCATAAGAATGATGTGGTGTTCACCTGCTGACAAAATTCTTAGGATTTGAACATATGAGCCAGAAGTAGTCCCATTGAGAAGGTCAAAACACAACATGCAATCAGTTGTAGAGTGAGCTGGACCCAAGCAGAGAAGCCACCGTCTGTGTGTCAGAGATTTTACTCAATTTGAGTTTGTCCGATGTAAGGTTTAAAATAATCTTTACAAAACAAATACATTACATAATAATTCAAAACATTATACTGATAGCACAAAACAGAAAACATCTTGCTAAAATAGAAGGAACCTTAGCTGCTAATCCAAATGCTAAACGCTGCTACGCCTATAACAAACCACATATATGGGTGAAAAAGTGTAAAATGCCAGGGTAGTTTCCAGTAATAAAAAGTCACTCGCCCCCTCAATTATCTACATACATACAGTACAAAATGTCTTACTCGCCAAGTGTTCATTATCACTAACCAATGCCTAGCAGTGAGTACAAAATTAGGCCTTCAAATACATTAGTTAGGCAGGATACATCTTGCAATGGTTGGGCTAACCATGGATATAGTGCAAATTCTAACTCCTCACAAAGATTAAACCAACACTTCACAGAAAGTACAAAATGCAATAATTAATATTATTAAAAGTGCATCAGCTAACTCACGGAAATAAACCATAACCCTAACACTTCAGCAAGGGTACATTGATGTCAGTGAAATATTTTTCTATCAGTGAAGCTGAAAACCAAAGTGAGCTGGACTGTCATATTTCTCCCTCGTTGAGCTAAATTATTATTTATGCACTTTACAAGCCAATACCTCATATTGCCACTTTTTGAAGACATGCATACAGCGTATTGACAACTGCAACGCATAATCGATTATCTAGTCCAATGCACAGTATTAGATTTCTCTTGTGGGTGGGACCAGACTGATATGCAAATAGATTTGTTCTATGTGAAGGGTGCAGTGATCCAAAACATGGTTATACACATTGAGTGAAAGAAATTCCATAAAACAGGGTATTTGACACATGTTCGTTCTCAATAGAGGGTCTCCCGCATCCATGATTAATCTGTAAAACCTAGGGTTTCACCCTAAGTAACCCAGGGCAAACCAGACGTGGACCCCTTGCTCACTGTGCCTGAGAGAGGCACAGCTTCACCTCACTAGGGAGGCCCAACACGGCCGAAGCACGTGTCTAGGTTGATGATGGTACACTTGTTCAGAGGAGAAATATCCATGCTGGACTGCCCTTGTGGGTGTAACCAGAATGATAAACAAATGGATATTTCTCCTCTGTGAGGGGTGCAGTGAAATAAAATGCGGTTGTAGATCCTCCTGAGTGGAAGAAATTTCATAGAACAGGGTATTTGACCCATGTTCGTTCTCAGTAGAAGGGCTCCCACACGCTTGCTTTATTTGAACAGTGGTTTACATTATCTATACTGTTGCTTTCATTAAAAGATGTAATAATAAAACAAAAAAAAAGTTTTAAAATAAAATAAATGATCCAAAATTGAATTAAACGTAATGCTAAATCTAGCAAAATTGCAATTTTGGCAGGGAAATCTCCTACATCGCTGCAATTTGTGTGTCTCAACAATTAGGAATCTGGAAACATATCCATAACACTTAACTCCCATTATTTGGACAACTGTAGCTAATAACAGGAGATGTATTTGAACAACTGTAGCTAATAACAGGATATGTATTATCAATGGATATACAAAGTTTGTTGAGATAGAGGGCTGCAGGAACATGGAATGAAAATGTCCTTCCATTATTATACAGGCACCAGGATAATACATTGACTAGTGAGAAAGTGCTTTGCAGAAGTCAACCATATGCTTCTCATAATTAATATTAGGAGTTTCTTTTTGGGGTATTATCAAGACAAAACTTTCATAAATGTTTATCTTTTTTAAATGATATGAATAGAATTTAAATATACAGCAAGTAAACAATTTTAATACGGATCTGTACAAATTAGCTATTTTCCTTTATAGTATTTTAGAAATGGTCTTAAATATTTGACTTTTATTGTGTTGTATGTATTTTTTCATTATATCGGAATGGATTTTGCCCTAAAAGATGTAAAGCTTGATCTAAACCAGATCACCCGAGTACAAATAATTAATCAATATTACTAGAAGGCCGTGTGTACATGTCAAACATTCAGCAACTGGTGGAACGGGACAAAAATGTGCTAAAAGCACACCATTCCCAATAATAAATGTAATCTGTAGCAAGTCAAAGAGGAAAGAATAGAAAGCCACCAAAAGTGAGGAACAACAAACAGAAACTTAATCAATAAAAGCATGTGCTTCACTGTTAATCCACAGCTCAGGAAAAACGCGTCCAGTTCTGATGAATAGAGAACATGGCTCTCCTGCAATAATTTCATTTTGAGGTACTGAAGGATGGAGGTATGATAGGGGTTGAGGCCGGCCTGCAAAAAGCTGGAGCAGAGTCGTAGCATGGTAAGCAGGGTTTACCTTTCCCAGAAAACATTTGATAGACTCGATGAAGACCAATTCCAACTACAAATAGGGTCAAGGGAGGGTCGAACTGAGCTGCATAGGAGAGATTAAATTAAGGGACAAGGAATTTTGAAAAAGCTTCAATTTACCAAATCAGCATGTCATTATTCCATTTACCTGAGCCCAAACCTTTGCATTTATATTTTAATTCTATGTTCATTTCCACAGCCAAAGCCCTCACCCATACAGACTTTCTATGATTTTTAGGTGCTTGCACTCACAGCTTTGAATCTTGTGTTCAAGTGGTATGTTTTGTGTAGTGTGACAACCTCACCAATGGCCAAGTAGTATTGGATGTCTCACCAGAAAGCATTGATCAACTCCCTCATGAAGACAATTTTCTTTGCATGCCATCACAAAAATGGCCTCCACCCTGTATACTACAATGATTCTCACTTGTGAGGCAAAGACAATGGGTTAGTATTAATTAAAAGAAACATGACAATAGGTGGAGCAAAGCAGTCATGGTGAAGCAATGCGCATTATGCTGCTCAGTCTGTTAGACTCCTTTTTGGGCCGTGAGAAGCACTTGAAGTGTCAGAGTAACACAAGGCACACCCAATGGGGAAAAAGGATTCCCAAAAGTATATTTCAGAGGGCAGTATAACACCACTGTGTTTGCCCCACAGCCCCTGGACAAGTAGCAGACGTTCAAGAAGGTAAAGCGAAGACCAGTGCATGAGAGTCATCTACAGGACTGACAAGCTGAGGGGTCTGGATTGCATTACAATTATTTAGAAGGGAAAAGATGGAAAATATAGTGGATAGTGCTGGTAAACAGTACCCATACATACTGGGAGTTCCTGAGCAGAGGAGGAAGTGGAGGCAGGGTGGTCATGCCAAAGATGATCATCTAGGGTGGTGCTCCACAATCTAAGAGGGGGGCACATTGTGCTGTCCTAAGAAGATTGCAGCCGGAAATATAGGAACATTATGCAGTAGATTCAATAAGACACTCTCTCACCAACACACACAAAACAAATTGCACTTCTGCATGAAAGTCATCCATTATTGCTGCATTACCATCATTACTTCACCTGAACAGCTACTGCTGGGAAAGATAAAGAATAAAACCATCGTCAGTGCTGAAACAGTGTTCACGTAGAGATCGATTCCCTTGAGGATCGCAAGAGAAGAGAGCTTTTGGTGCAAGCCAGAGTTGAACATTGCATGAGAGAAGTTGGGGAAGTTAAGAAAGACGTGAAGTAAATGCACAAAAAAAGTGGTGAAGTAGCTCATTAAAGGAATGGTTCGGTCAACATTTTGTATTGCCCCTACGGGTCGGCCATGTGTTTTTAAGCCTAAGTCGCTCGATTTTAGAAAAATATCCTATGGACCTTACCCGAGTTTTCGTCCATTAAACGCACGCGAAAACAGGCATCAGGGAGCCGCCATTTTGTGATAATCCTATAATTTCCCCCATTGCCCTGGCTGACCTGCTTTTGCGGCACTAAATCATATCCCCCGCCCCTGAGCCTGACATTAGCAAAACATTCATATTCCCCGCCTCTCTCCGTGACGTTTCTGTGCTGCGTAGGCAAACGCCCCCAGTCGTCTTCTACGCGACTTCACACAGAACCCGGAAACCAACACAGATCAACTCAAAACACAGCGCGCCACAATTCGGAATATGAAACTGTACTTTAAAATCAAACAGCAACACGGTACATTTGGTAAAGTACATTTATTCGACATTAAATGTTTATAGAATATTCAGCAATTGCCATATGAACTTCGAATGCCATTTATTTTCTTTTATCTCTATCCGCAAATCCGTAAAAGTTTATCGTGAGTCACGCGCTGTTCCTTTATGGTACACAGGGTGTTGGTTTTCGTTAAAAGAAGCACTTTGGTCGCACGTTGAACAGCAAGGCTGTTCCATCAAGTAGGCACTAGGCAAGCGTAAAGGTTGATATGTTGCTTCTAGCCGCTAGTACCGCGTAAGGGCATATGGGCCCTTGGTGATCGTCCCATAAAATCATCAAAGTGGTGCAGTTGTTTACAAGAAGCTGGAGGTTGAAAAAACCATCTGCCGGGGTCTGAAACTGGTGGCAGTAGCAGTAGGGAAGGATATACCGGTTTTGAAAACATAAAATTTATAATTAGTCTCGTCAGCCGATCTTTATTAATATTATTCATTTTATTTATTACGGCCGAGCTGAAACTATTTGCTTTCAAGGATAGTGCAATGGAGTATGTTCGGATCTAAAATCAATGCGAAAAGTAACGAAATAAATCGAGGTTTGTACACAATGAGGAACGACTTTTTGTCTACATGCGTGTGGAATGTGGACCTGCATGCCCATGTGCCCGCTACAAGGACGATCCCACAAACGTTTTCCTAGCTCTTCATTCATTCATTCATTTATTCATGCATCCATTCATTAATTCTTCATTCCGGTATAAAAGCGTCTAAAGAGTTACTTACATTATATTTGCAATTTCCATTATGTCTCTGCGTAATGCAGTCCGTAAATCCCACTGTGCTCTTGACAATGATTTTTCGTATATTGAACTAACATGAAACTCTGTCTAGTTTCAGAATTTTCTGCCTTATCGTCTCTTACGTTATTGCACCCCCCCCCTTCAAATGAAGTTCTTTCGGCATGGTCCCTGTCTATCAAGGTCAAAAAACAATAGAACCTTATACTACCAGTGCGAGTTGTGGGCCTCTTCAGGGCGCGAGCTGAAAATCAAAGCTGCTGACCTTCACTAGAAATGAGCATACATTCTTTCTTTGCAACATCCCGTAGTAAAGCCATCTGTGAGAACTTGAAGCTTCGAATCCATCTATGTACTGCGCCTCAATGTGCAAATGCGAACTGGCTTCTCTCCCATCTGCAACGGCTCGCTTGGCGTGTTCTAAGGCCCCCAATTTTGTCCTCGTTGTCTGCGATCTTTGAAGCCCCAAAGAACCATAACTTTTGCGACTTAATTTTTTGGGGAAGGTCAGGGAAAGTATAAAGTACCTGAGGAGTTGAGTTGAAAGTGAGATTTATTGTTTTCTTTTTTTTTTTTATTATTTGCAATACGCAAGCCTCCCCTCGGTTAACAGTGCGCAGCATTTACATGAGATTGCGAAAATTAGTTACATCAACAAAAATATATACATACACTTATAGACAAGGTCAGCAATATGAGGTGAATAGAGAGAATTCAAAGATGACACCCAGGTTGTTGGCCACCCAGGATGGTGAAGGTAGGAGTTAGGGTTAGCGTACTTTGTATGTACACTGTACAATAACATTTATTTACAAAAAGACAATCGTATTACAATTATTTAAACCAGGATTTGTACTTCACAACCAGCTCTCCTTTGGGTGGACATGGCACAGTGGAAATGTTGGGTGGCAATGGATCAGTGCTCTGGACAGAAACGTTCATAATTTCATATCTGTTCTTCTCTAATACAGCAACAATAAGGCTTTTGACAAAGTCGAACTCCATTTCCTCATATACTGGTTTGATCACCCATTGCTTACTTCTTTTTGAAAAGGCCTTAGTGTAGCAAGGCATCCTTACATTACCCGTAGTCCTAGATTGTTCACGGCCGAGATTCTTGTTATGGGCCAAGACGGTAAGTAGAGTCCTATGTCTCATGCCCTGTATGCTGAAATGCAAGCGCCTTGGCCTGTACTTTTGGCACATATCGTGGAACACCTCCAAACCTCCTGTGTGACAGAATTCTGTCAGTCCCCTCAAATCTCTTGATAGAGTTTTATCGAAAACAATCTTCTCAATGGCTTTGTGTGTCGGTGAAGATGGATTCAACCACTTCTTCCGTGCCTCCACTGGGGACAAAGGGCCACGTTCACATTGGTGGAAATGTAGGTTTTCTGACCAGCGGCGCACGTTGGTGCAGTGGTGCATCAGTGACCACCATTTTTTAAGTAGTATTTCCATTGACCCGTCAAAAGTTTTGGAGCTCCACCAAAGATGGTTGCTGATAGACTGGGGCCACTCTGAAATACTTTCCAAACCTTTTGTTTTCCCTGCAGCTGAGATTTTCTTATTGATTGATTTAGCAAGATGCCATACGTCAAATTGATGTTTAATATGTGGGGACTGCTCTCTCATTGTCTTGGCAATTGAAACGTGTCTGTCCGTGGCTATGAGGTCGATGTGCATTCCCCTCGATTGTAGATATTCCACTGATTTTATAAATCCTAGTTTCTCCATGGCCACTGAGGATGTACATTGTGTTACCTGCACGACCACCGAACTCACAATTTTCTTACTATCCATGTCCTGAAAGTGGTAGGTGCAGTACTTGGCATAAAATCCAGGGCTGTCGCACTGTCCATCGCCGGCTAGCCTGAATCGTTTGCCTTCGGATGTACTTGCTAGAGACAATTGTTCAATTTTCCAAGCATCACTACTGGCCGGAAACAGATAATCATGTTGGCAGTTGTAGTACTGCATTTTTTAAATGAAATGGAGTCCCACAAACTGAAAGAAAGACTAACTTTCTAAAACTGGAGCCACTAAAAAGTGATGCAGCTGCACACAGTAGATTGCCTGCTGGCAGTTTCCCCAGCATCTGTTGTGCAGACCACGAGAACGTATGATGTAATCTACAGGCGGCATGTATTGTGATGTTACTGCCTTGTTTTTGACGAGTCACATGAATCAATGGCTTCCCACATACTTTCCCTCTGACGGAATGCCCACATTTCAGCATACTTATAATATCCATCAAACAACTGTCGAATACTATGTATTTGCCCTCTTTCATTAGACTGTCATCCTGCGTCAAAGTTGTTTCGGCCTGTGACATTGAGGACATATCACCACATTTGAAAGAAATATTGCTGCTATCAAGTTCTGATGCTTCGGTGAATGCTGCTGATGGTTCATTCTCTGTCATTTCAACATCTGCTACTTCCACATTGATGGGAGAACAAAACAATGTCGACAGCTTTTTTTTTGGCAATTTTTTGGCGGGTGTAGATTGTGTGAATTGATCTGCGACTACTTCAGAGCTATCTTCAATGCATCCAGTATCATGTTGTTGTGGTGGTGCAGTCGCACTGCAGCAATGGTTCTTTACAACTTTACTGGATTCTCCGGACACATTCATTTCATGTTCTGGCCATTGGACATGAGCATCTCTAGTCTCAACACCCGGCGTCTGAATTAATAGTTCCTCCATAGTGTAAATGGTCTGGCAAGCAACATCTCTCATTCGCTTCACTGTCTGTGTATGTATAGTTCGGACACCCACGGGTAAATAGTGGACAGATTCAAAAAGGGATGTTCAGTTTAAACACAAGATAAATTATAGTACAATTGACTGGAAAAAAACATAATATAGTCCCCAGCACAAAAACATTTCTAAAGTTATGAACTGTTTCTAACTAACCTTTTTTTTTATTTTTATTTTTTATTAAAAATGTTTCAGTTTACAGTAAACTTTTCATTTTATCTTATCAAGCTTATTGCATTTTATTAATTCATTTCAATCAGTTCTCATTTTCGATTCTTTCCATAATCTTATTCCAAAAATGAAAAATTATGTATATCATTTGTTTCTCAATCCCTGAGAGTATCCACGTCCATCTTTGGTCAGAGCTCATTGTTTTTTGTGTAGACTCAAAGTAAGATCGATATACACTTCTTTCTTTAACAAGGTCAGGGCATAACATCGTCAGGTGATACAGACTTTCAATTTCGTCTTGATTTTTGCATATCCGACAAAAGATTTTTGTTATCTTGCTGTTTAGTTCTTACAAGTCTTTCGCTAGTGGGTAATATGTTCAACCGAAATTTCATAAAAAACATTCTTATTTCTTTATCAGGGAATATAAACAGGTACGGTGGCAATTCGTTGATAGCTCCGGTTTCTGTTTTACTTGCTATGTTATCTTTGTATCAGCTTATGGATTCATTCGTATTTATCCAATCTTGATACATTAATCGTTTCTTGGCATGTTGGGGTCTCATTTGTAGCATTTCTTCTGTTATATCTTGGTTTCTTAGAGATATTAGTATTTGTTGTTTCCATTTTAACAGGGCCCTTGCATTTATCGGATCAGTATTCGGTAGGAAGATTTCTAGCGCTGGTACTGTTTGTTCCCATGTCATTTTTCGGAAAAGGTCAAATTTTTTCCAGCGTACCACAGATGCAAGCGATTGAATTGCAATTTCGGCTCGGATACGACTTGTAGGGAAGGATGTGGGCAACCTTATTTTCCGCCAAAAGGGGGCTTCCAGAATTGGCCATACCTTTTCTGACAGATTAATTAATGTTTCGCTTCCGTATGTCAGGATAGGAATGACCTTACTCCTATAGAATGTAATGATTGGTCGATAAGAAAATTTGCATTATTTTTCATGGAGTACATATTCTTGCCTCGCCAAAACCATGACGTTTTTTTTTAGATGCATCTCCCATTCTTTTTCGACCATTGTTTGACTGATCACAATACCCAAATACTTGTACGATGATACAATGTTGATAATGGAGTTGTTGATGAGTATCATCAGTGTTTTTTCATTTTGTTTCGGTTTCATAATCGCCATGACTTTTGTTTTTGCTACATTTATTTTCAACTAATTTCTTTCCATGTAGTCTGCCAACATTCGAAGACTCTCTTGTAAGCCTTTCGGTGTTTTATCAAGTAAAACGATGTCATCAGCATACATCATTATCGGTATTTTTACTGAGTTTATTTTCAGAGGGTATATTCTGTCCGACTTCATTTCATATGGAAGATCTGAAGTAAAGAAATTGAAAAGGGTGGCTGCAAGTGGGCACCCCTGTTTCAGTCCATTCCAGGTCTCGATATAGGCGCTCATTTGCCCATCTTTGGTTAGCCTTACTCGTATTTCTGTTGAGGAGTAGAGTAGCTTTATTGGTTGGAGAATATGAGGGGGGCAGTCCCACTTTTCCAATTTGTTCCATAGCAATTGTCGGTTCATACAATCGAAAGCAAAGTGTAAATCCACTAGAGCTATCCAGACCTGTTGCTTTGAACACTTTGCTTCATGTTTTACAAGATTCAGCAGAAATAGGTTATTTGTCCCTACTCCGCAAACAAAACCAGTTTGGCGAGTCGCAATCCGTTTATTATCTGTTGCCCATGCCGTTAGTGACCTCAATAGTATGGTTGCAAATATTTTGCCCAAAGGATCTAATAATGCAATGGGCCTATAGTTTGTTGGGCTCTCTTTGTCTCCTTGTTTGAAGATTGGGATCAGGACCGCTAGTTTCCAAGTTGAAGGTATTTGGTCCAGTTGATTAATCAATGTAATGATTTGTAATAACCTTATTTTTGTTTCTTTTGTTTACAACTTTTTTGACTCGACCTTCAACATCTGCACGCTGTTGCTCCGATTCGTATCCGCATGTCTCCCCTTCCTCTTGCACTGCAACGACTATATTTTCTGTATCCGCATAGGCAGCATGGAATGAGGCTCCATCGACTCCCTGAAACAAAGTATTTTCATTACTGTGTATCAAAATATTGTTAGCATAAAACACACGGGAGGACGAACACACAGGTACATATCAATAGCCAAACACGATTTAAACATTGTGTTTAAATGACAAGTATTCAAGTGGTCAAACAAGTATTCTTTGACAACTTAAGTTGTCAAACGACAAGTATTCAAGCTCTGATGACCTAGTTCGATGGAGCTGTCAGTATCCATACCTCTGGCTCTGCATGGACTGCCACAAATGATTGTATTGAAGAGGAGGCATCAGCAACTCCCTGAAACGCAATACTTGCGTTAGTATGGTTTTCAATATTGTAAATATAACACACACTTGGTGTCGACGGCACAGGTACATATAAAGAGATAACCACAAATGTTGCATTGTCTAAAACAATCAAGGAATATTTAAATATGGTCAGATTTAATCGACTTATTTCTCCGATTTCTTTACATCTGCATCATCTAAATGGGATCTTGTGATTGTAGTGGAAGTTCCATCGTCTTCCTGAAACACAGTACTTGCGTTAATAGGGAAGAAAGTATAGCAAATGGAATCACGTTATATGATCACGCTCGATGGAGCTGTCAGTATCCATATCTCGTGCTGCTGAAGAATATCTATGGATGTTGTAAATGTGGTGCGCACTTCCGAAAGCTGTTGCCCCGATTCGTATCCGCATGGTCCCGCTTCCCCTGGAATTACTTGAATGTCAGGCTCTGCATCAAGTGCGTGGGTTGACGCTTCAACAACTGCCTGAAACATAGTATTTGCATTAGTAAGGATTACAATATTGAAAAACACAACACACACTTGGGGTCGACAGCACAGGTACATATCAATGGCTAACCACGAATGAAACATGGTGTAGAACAATCAAACAACCAGTGTTCCAGTCCTGATGATCACGGTCGATGGAGCTGTCAGTATCCATACCTCGTGCTGCTGAAGAACATCTAGGGCTGTGTCAATGTGGTGGACGCTTCAGCATCTCCCTGAAAGACAGTACTTGCATTAGTATGGATAACACTAATTATAACTGAAAACAAACACCAGGGGACGACAACTAAGGTGTATATCAATTGGAAAGCACTAAACAATTGGTAATATAAGCACACGATACATAAAAACGATTGCTTGACATGCATAAAACAAGTCTGTAGCGGAATAGCCAAGTATGATTACCTGATACGCGCTAGAAGTGGTTGATAACTGCGGGCACGTCACGGATGTAGAATGTTCTTGCTTCAGATTCAGTGGCTAGTCAAGCAGTTGTAAAGGTAAATTATTGTTTGATGATGAAATGCAAATATTAAAAAATGGCCAGGTAAACCGACAGAATACTTGAGAATAATGCTATTGAAAATGCGCAATATAGTACAGTTCCCTGTGCCCATAAATAGATTTCCTTTGGGGGTTATAAAATCGAAAAAATAATTTATTGATAAATTTCATTATTCAAAAAGCTATACACTCATATCAATATCGAAAGTATTACAAGGGAGTATTACAAGGGAGACAACACCTAAAATATCAATTGACCCATTTGGCTACCTACACACTACCGCAAGGCCTAAAGCTAAATCCGGACACTTGACTCACCAGTGGCGGAATGTGGACGAATAGAGTTGGAATAGCGTTTGCGAGCAATTTTCGTGTCGTTCGCCGTTTATTCTTCTTTGTTACCCAAGATGTGGCGTACATGTTCGAGGAAAAGTGCCGATCACCCCTCTTGTCCTCTAAGACTTGTTGGACTCTACTTTCCAGCTCATCCAGTGGATATCCGCAATGTCTGACCCATTCTCTTATTGGATCAACAGTTTTCGGGAATACATGCATTGTAGTGCCTTCAGATTTAGCATGGGTCTTCGAAGGGCAACCGCTAATCGAACAGGCAGGCATTGTTGAAAATTCTGAAAAGTAAATATCAAGATTATTATAAAACCTTGATGAATAAAAATGTCATAAAGTAAATGAACCATACCATGCTCAATGCAAGGTTTGTTTTGGTTACCAGTTCATCATGTGTGGCTTAGTATTTGCATAAATTACAGATATTTTTTTAATTATGTGACTAAACTCTGAACATGTGACTCGTCCCTTGGATGTTCTGTCTTGCACGAAAAGGAAACATGCTTACATTATAGACTGGACCCCCGAAGGATGCAATTCGATGACAATTGACACAGATGAAAATAAATAGATCTATTGATAGCATAACAATTGAAACTCAAGTCAATAACAATGAGACCAATGACCATAGCTCTATTGGGTACTGTAATCGAAAATAGATAGAAATGTAAAAATGACCGAAATATGACTAGGATACATGGCCTTACCTTGACCAACAAACAGTTGGATTCAGCAGGCCGAGCAGTATGTTGCACAAGAACAGGTAGATGGCCACAGGTAGCACACTGACGAGTTTGCTCAAAGCGGTCACAGATAGCACGATGACGAGCACATTAGCATAGATCTCAGTGCTTCTCAGGTAGAAGGTTCAGGAGTTGACTTGCAAAGCACAAAGATGTTCTCATGAGGCATATCAAGTGGTTTATAAAGTATTAGAAACAGGGGTGTGTTTGTGAATGAATGACGTCTGTATGTCGTGGTATTATGTGGATTGCAGGGGGGCGGCCTGTCTCAGGGGAGGCCTGCCTGGAGACACAGGGTCTGAGGAGGCCATGTGAGCGATGGCCCCTGGGCGTGGGATACCCTTTGAAGTGTACATGCTGTTTGGCACCTTGGCCATTTGCGCCCATGACAGCCCCCCATTCCCAGCGCTCATCCCCGGGTGCGAACCGACCGCCTTTGATAGAGGGGGTGGGATGGATGAGCCTGGGGCATGCAGATAAGGCACAGGAAGACTGCTGAATAGAGACACACTTATGTGGATTGCAGGGGAGCGGCCTGCCTCAGGGGAGGCCAGCCTGGACACACGGGGTCTGAGGAGGCCATGTGAGCGATGGCCCCTGGGCGTGGGATACCTTTTGAAGTGTACATGCTGTTTGGCACCTTGGCCGTTTGCGCCCGTGAAGGCCCCCCATGCCAGCGCTCATCCCCGGGTGCGAACCAACCGCCTTTGATAGAGGGGGTGGGATGGATGGGCCGGTGGGCATGCAGGCAAGTGTGTGGGAGCGAGGGGCCATCAGGCCCCTCTTATCCTTTACTTCTCAGTAGAAACTCGGACCAAGTACCTCCAGTAGTAGGTTCGCCCCTTGCCCTTATGTGATGTTAACTTTGGTTGACATTCGCGTAGATGGGACCACTGAGCAGGACAGGGGCATCCATTTTTGTACCCCCTTTCCAATCCATCTTGGTGACCAGGCCTCACTGCGCACAGCACATGGCCCCCACCCTCGTTCCCACTCTGACTGGAAAACTCCAGAGGTATTTGCAACAGCTAATAAATGTAACACATCACTCTTCCTCTTCGATCACTGTCCTGCATGTGAACCAGCCTGAACTAAGCACATAGCTCGTTCATCTCCACAAACGTGTCCTCAATACCTGCATGCATTATTGAGAATATATTATATTAGCATCGAAACAACCGTTGTTAAAATATATGTGGTGTTTTATTTTGTATCTTATTTTGATGACACAAAAATACAAGACTTTACACATTGTACAGATCAGGTTGCAGCACAGTGAGAGAAAATCCCCTGTACTGACCGCTGTCACTCGGGAACGTTTCTCTTATGTCACGAACGGCACAGGCGGGTATTACTCTTCGAACGCGGTGTCCAAGCCTCCCATGAAGCCACCATGTAAAGGAACGATAGGCCACCAGCCTGTACCACCTGTGAAAAGGAATGAAACAAACTGTTTTTAAATGACCAAGATAAGTTTAATAAACGTTTGTGGTCAATGACAATTCTTGTAACAAATGGCATTCTGCTCGGACAAATGCTATCTAGACACTGCACACTATTGAACGACTTTCATGCGTTACAATGATATGTATATGTAATTTTGGATATAGTAGAAGACCATGAAATAGGAGTGGCATGACAAGAAGAGTATACTTACTCGTTACTCGGATTACGAGGACGAACAGTTGCGCGAAGTTCGTGCATAAGCACCATCATTATCCTCAACACGGACCGTGTGAGGCAGGCTGCCCTGAAGTCTGGCAGCTCTGTGATGCATTGCGGTCGTGGCTCGCTTTCCGAAATGTAGGCCACGCATCCCGAGTTTTCACAGCAGCAACAGTTCTCGTCCTCGGTTGGCATTAGCTCGCACCGATTGCATGTGCACCAGGTGGAAACACCGTCCATGCGACTAGGTCCAGGCTCTTCAGCTGTTGAATCGTCCTCCCAACTGCCGTCCGAAGACCCATCGTTTTCGCGTGTTTCCCTTTCCAGTAGTTCCTCCTCCGTATACTCGGGCTCGTACATGTAGGGCATTATTGTATCCATTGTGTGTTAAACAAACTAAAATATTTTATAGCGGTGGTACTGGTATCTGTTCACACGGGCTACAAGCAACGAAGGTAGCTGACCAGAGCACAGAAACGAGTCACAGAATACTCAAAGTAACACAGAGAGAGGAATGGAATCGAAAATCTGCTGCTGTGTGTTGTGAAACCGTCTGTTTATACTTATTGAGGAAAGAGGCGTCCTGCCATTTCCATGGCGACACGTCATTAGCTGAAGCGCAGCGAATGTTGACACGAGACGTGCTTTGGCGTTGTGAAATGGGCGGTACGCGTCTGCTGATGACAGGCTCAGGGGCGGGGGATATGATTTAGTGCTGCAAAAGCAGGTCAGCCAGGGCGATGGGGGAAATGATTGGATTATCACAAAATGGCGGCTCCCTGATGCCTGTTTTCGCATGCGTTTAATGGACGAAAACTCGGGTAAGGTCCATAGGAAATTTTTCTAAAATTTAGCGACTTAGGCTTAAAAACACATAGCCGACCCGTAGGGGCAATAAAAAATGTTGACTGAACCATTCCTTTAAGGCGCTGGAGTAGAGGTAATACCGAAGGGTCTGAATAGCAGAAATGTGGTGCTATGGGGAAATATGAGTTGGAAGGAAAGGATGGCTTATTGAGGGACATACGATGAGCAGTGGGGGGATTCATTGGCTGATAAACTAAGATCCCCACCTCCACTATATACAACACTGAGGGAAAGGGTTGACACCTAGAAAATCTTGAAGAGAAGCAAGCACCAGTCTTGTGTGCACTGAAAGGCAGTTTAGATCTTCAAATCATATTCAAGAAAGCGAAAACATGACCTTGTTTAGGATGCATACAGACTGATAAACCTGTAACTGGGGTTGTTTGTCGCACCGTCAAGCATGATCATCACCATGTGCAAAAGGAGACTTCTAGGATTTCCTCTATACACCAGTGATCGTAATGTCAATTGACCCCAATGACAAGTTGTTTGTTGAAAAGAGAAACAATGTCACAGCACACAGTGGAATATAGATCTACATTTCACGGTCTCACCTTTGTTCTTGTTCCTCAGTGCCGACTTCCGCAAGAGATCGATGAGTGCTTCTTTTGTGTCATTTGAGATAGCCCCTTCCCTCTTGGGAGGGACATCCAGCTCAGCTTTAATCAACACATCAGCATGCTTCTTTAAAGAATTATCTTTTGGTTGGCATGGTTCACTGTCTGCCAATGAGGTCAGATCAATTATCTCCTGCGGAGGATAGCCGGTTGGTGAATTCAAGGCAAAATCCATCCGATCACTCAAGGAATTGGCACTGGGCATATCCTCGTCACAGCATGACACAGAGGCTAACCCAGCTGCTAAGAGGGTAGTTGGATCCCTGGATGCAGCAACTCCATCCCCTCGGCCATAGTGTTCCAACATGTCCTGAAAGTCCCTCTGGACAGCAGGCTCCTCACTGGCATCGGTGCCAGCTGGTCGCAGGGCTGGTTTAAAGTTAATCTGCCGGCGGATGCCTTCCCGCTTGTCATGGAAGTCATTTATCTCACTGACAATAGCCTCCTTGATCTGTTCCTTGGTCAGCACCCGCTTGTCAAAGTCAAAATCAAAGGCTGGCACACAGTTGGGCTCATCATCTGGGTCATGGTACTTGGACAGAAATGGGTGACGGAGGGCCTCAAGCACCGAGATTCGCTCCCGTGGATCAAAGCGCAGCATCTTCTGCATCAGGCTTAGTGCCTTGCGGTCGCACCCAGGGTAGAGACTCTCTAGGGGCACTGGCTGCCGCGCAGGCAAGCTCTGGATGTATGCCCGCACCCTATCTGCACCGATGGCACAGATGACCTGGTTGGATGGCGTACCGAGTACTGTCATGATTAGCTGCAGCTGGTGGATGTAATTCTTACCAGGAAAGAGCTGCTTGCGGCCCAGCATCTCAGCAAAGATGCAGCCCACCGACCACATGTCAATGGCTTGGGTGTATTCATGCAGAGACAGCATCAGCTCAGGGGCTCGGTACCAGCGTGTGGCCACATACTCAGTCATGAAGTACTTGTACTCATCAGGCTTGGTACACAAACCCCGGGCCATGCCAAAGTCACCCACCTTCAGCTCGCAGTTCTCATTGATGAGCAGGTTGCTTGGCTTCAGGTCCCGATGTATGACATTGGCAGAGTGGATGTATTTGAGGCCCCGAAGTAACTGGTACAGGAAGTAACGCACATGCTCCAAAGTTAGGGGCTGCGAGGAGTGGATGATTTGGTGCAGGTCACTCTCCATGAGGTCCAGGACAACATAGCTAAATAAAGACAACAGAAACGTGGTCAGGACCATGATCGAAAACAACTTCAATTCCATAGCTGCAAGCTACTTTAGAACCCTTAAGCTGGGGCCTTTGTTATCTTTATAGTCTTCTTTCACCGGTTGATTAAAGAAGTGATTAGTTCACCACTGAAAAACTCACAAATCGTCTCCCAATCATACACTCAGTCAAAGCCAAGGTATAAGGTTCAAGAGTAACACAAAACTAAGGGTTGGGGGATATCTGGGATTGCTGGAAAGGAACTCAACATAACAATGAATCAATACATTCTGTAGGATCATGGTCCTCAGTCTTTTCCCTCCTTCCTATCGGGAAGAACAAGTTACTTTCTTACCTGGTAACGTTCTTTCGATGGGATGGTCCGACGACGTATTCCATATCTATGACATGTAATCACCACAGCTGTGCTGCTTCGTAAACTTTTTTCGGCGTCTGCGTTCTGCGTCGATGACGTTGATGCGCCGTCGTCGAGGACCTCCTCCGACGTCCGACGTCATCCGATGTGATAAATAGGACGCACGACGCCCGTAGCCTCAGTTGTAGTTTTTTCCCCCAGAACGTGTGACATTAGTCAACTGCCAGTCAGACACAAAGCCTTGCGGAACGTAAGCTGCAATCGCAAAAGAAATTCTGCAGCGGGGAAGGCAGGGCGGGAGCGATATGGAATACGTCGTCGGACCATCCCATCGAAAGAACGTTACCAGGTAAGAAAGTAACTTGTTCTTCGAGGGGATTGGGTCCTCCGACGTATTCCATATCTATGACAGACTCCCAAAGCAGTACCAGAGCAAGGAGGAGGGAAAGAATTTAGAATCAAAATTTAGAATAGCCAATCAAATAGCAGAGCAAAGGACCGCCTTGCCAAAGGCCAGATCCTGTGCTCGGATGGAATCAAGGGAATAGTGACGTACAAATGTATGTACTGAAGCCCAGGTGGCTGCATCACAGATGTTGCGAATAGGAACACCCCTCTGCAGGGCAGTAGATGCAGCCATACCCCTGGTAGAATGGGCCCGGAAGCCAGCCGGTGGGTCCTTACCCCGCCAAGCGGTAGCACTCCGAGATGGCCAAAATAATCCAGCGAGACAAAGTCTGTTTCGTCACAGCTTGCCCTAAACGCTTTCCAGCGTAACCAATAAAGAGTTGATCGTCCACTCTGACCCGGGACATGCGTGAAACATAAAAGCTTAAAGCTCTCCTAGGATCAAGCCTATGGAGCCTCTCCTCTTCCTTACCAGGATGCGGAGGAGGATAGAATGCCGGAAGAACAACCTTCTGGGCCAAATGAAATTCCGTAACTACCTTCGGAAGAAAAGAAGGACGAACTCTAAGGACAACCCTGTCCTTGTGAAATACAGTGAAGGGTGGCTTAACTGAAAGTGCCTGTAACTCACTCACTCTGCGAGCGGAAGTAACCGCAACTAAAAACACAGTTTTCAGAGTTAACAGCCTCAAAGGGCAAGAATGTAAAGGCTCAAACGGAGCACCCATAAGAAACTTAAGAACAAGGTTTAAATCCCAACCGGGCACCAGGAAAGGTGACGGAGGGAACACATTAGTGAGTCCTTTCAGAAACTGTGAAATTAAAGGGATTTTAAAGTAAGAACACTCTTCAGACGTGCGCTTAAAGATGGACAGCGCCGCCAGGTAACCTTTAATGGTGCCCACTTGCAAGCCCCTGTGGGCCAAAGAAAGTAAAAAGGACAGAACCATGGGGATGTCACATGCAAAAGGATCCACATTCTGAACTCGGCACCAGTCGCAGAACTTACGCCAACGGCAACGGTACAGAGACTTTGTTGCTGGCCTTCGGGCCGAAAGCAACACCTCCATCACGTCTTCAGGGAGGTCCCAATCCATATACCTCAACCTTTCAGAAGCCAAGCGTGAAGGTTGAGGGATCTGACCTCTGGATGGAGAACCTGACCCACCTCCCGTGAGAGCAGATCGTCTCGGTAGGGAAGACGATGCGGAGGGCAGATGGACAAGTCGAGAAGGTCCGGGTACCACGTCCTCCGAGCCCACGCCGGAGCAATGAGGATCATCCGGGAACCGAACTTCCGTAACCTCCGCAGCACTTGCGGGATGACGGGGACTGGAGGAAACGCGTACAGCAGCGGGAACGACCACTCCACCACGAACGCGTCTCCCAAGGCTCCTTTTGGAGGAAATTCCCGCGAGCAAAACCTTTCGCACTTCCGGTTGACACTGGAGGCGAAGAGATCCACTTGAGGGGTCCCCCAAAGGGCGAAGATCTCCAGGAGAATCTCCTGAGCCAACTCCCACTCGTGAGAGATCGTGCTCTGCCTGCTCAGAGCGTCCGCTGTCACGTTTTCGTCTCCGGCCAGATGAACTGCCGAGAACGAAACTTCCTGCTGGATGGCCCAGAACTCGAGCTGCATCGCCTCCCTGCACAGAGGAAGTGACCCTGCCCCCCCCTTTTTGTTGAGGTAGTGCATGGCCACTGTGTTGTCCGTCAGGATCAGGACACTCTTTCCTCGCACAGTCGGCAGAAAAGCCTTCAGGGCTAGCCTGACGGCCCTCAGCGCCAACAGATTGATATGGAGTCTGGACTCCGACGGAGACCAACGACCGCTGACTGTCAGCCCGTTGGCATAAGCTCCCCAACCCGTGAGGGATGCATCCGTCACGATCGTCGCCTCCGGCCAGGGAAGCCAAAAAGGAGCCCCCTTCATCAAGTTGCCTTCGACGGCCCACCACAGAAGGTCCCGGGCGACCGAGGGCGGCACCTGAACCGGGTCCGACATCCTGCCGGAGGACTGCGACCATTGCGTCTTGAGCGCCCACTGCAAAGATCGCATCCGCAGGCGAGCCTCTGGCACCAGAGGAATGCAGGATGCCATGAGGCCTAGCAGCCTCAAGAACTCGAACGCTGGGAGCGTCTGGGCATGCTGAAACTTGTGCACCATCTGCTGAATGTGAAGAGCCCTCACCTGGGGAGGAAAACACTGCCCCAGGGAAGTGTCGAGCACTGCTCCGATGTACTGGAGCCGCTGTGTCGGCGTCAAATGGGACTTCTTTAAATTGAGGGAGAAGCCCAGCCTGTGAAGGGAGTGGCAGGTGACGGACAGATGATCCAGGACTTGCTCGGGAGAGCTCCCCCTGATCAACCAATCGTCCAGGTAGGGGTAGACGTGAATCCCCCCTTGCCTGAGATGCGCTGCCACCACCAACATGAGCTTGGTGAAAACCCTCGGGGCGGAGGTCAATCCGAACGGCAGGACCCGAAACTGAAAGTGCGAGTCGCCAACCGCGAACCTCAGGTACTTCTTGTGCTTGGGATGGATCGGCACATGGAAGTAAGCATCCTTGAGGTCGAGTGACACCAACCAGTCCTGAAGCTGAAGGGCCTGGAGGACTTGAGAGAGAGTAACCATCTTGAACTTGTCCTTCCTGAGGAGTTTGTTCAAACCGCGCAAGTCCATGATGGGTCTCAATCCCCCGTCTTTCTTCGAAATCAAAAAATAAGGGGAATACCATCCCATGTTCCTCTCCGCTACAGGCACCAGTTCTATGGCGCCTTTCTCCAGCAGGGCTTGAATTTCCTGCGCAAGGAGCGGATCCGGACTCTGCAAAGAGAGGTTCCCCGGTGGATTGTCGCGAGGCCTGTGCCGAAAGGGAAGACAGTAGCCGTGGGTTATGATCTCCAGAACCCACACATCTGAAGTAATGGCTTGCCACTCTACAAGATGCTGCGCCAGCCTTCCCCCAACCGGCGAACCATGGGACATGGCCTCATGACTGAGTGGGAGCGGCCGCGGCGTTACCTGAGGGCAAAGAGGCAACTGCCCGAGCGCCCTTGGCACCACGGGTACCCGGTCGTCCACCTCTGGTACCCCTGCGTTGGCCTCTTTGACTGCCAGCTCCTCTCGCATTACTGAAGGACGAGTAATAGCGAAAGGAACCACCCCTCCACTGCTGTCCCCTAGGACGAAAAGGCGGAGGCTGGCGAACTGCAGCGCCCAACGACTTTGCTGCAGCTTTCGAGGTCTGCAACCTCTCAAGGCTCTCGTCAGCCTTGTTGCCAAAAAGGTGTTCACCGTCAAAGGGCATGTTGAGGAGCCGAGACTGCACATCAGGAGCAAACCCCGACTTCCGCAACCACGCAAACCTGCGTATCACGGTGCTCGCCGCCATGGACCTACTGACGCATTCAGCTAAGTCCAAACCCGACTGAACGGACTCACACATGGCATCCTTACCATCCTGGACCATAGCAAGGAAACCATCCTGTTCGTCCCCTTCGGGAATATGTTCAGCCGCTAACGCAACACAGTTCCACAGAGTGTGTGTGAAACGAGACAAGGCACAAATGGAGTTGGCCGCCTGAAGCGCCATACCACCAGAAGAAAACACTTTCTTCGCCCAGCCATCAAAACGTTTGTCGTCCCTATCAGGAGGGATGGTAGGGTACGACGCCTGCTTTGCCGGGGCTGTGGCCGCCTGCACCACCAAACTCTCCGGAGTAGGGTGCCTGGTCAAGTAGCAGGGGTTGCTACTGGCTGGACGGTATTTTCGCGACAAGGATCTGCCCACCGCCGGGAGACTCTCCGGAGCAGTCCAAGCCGCCGCCACCCTTCTCTGTAAAGCCATATGGAACGGCAGTACCGGATCAGTTGGGGGACCAACATCAAGGATGTCCGTCAGATCATCCTGCACAAACTCCCCTGGGGGAGCAGACCATCCCAAGTACTCAGAAACCCTAGCCATAAGGCGCCAGTACGAGGAATCGGCATGAGAGCCAGGCTCAGGCCTACAAAACTCCACCTCCGGAGAGGTGTCCAGTCCACTGGCATCATGCAGTGACTGTCTCAAATCGTCAAACTGACTATGGCCCGAGACAATTTCATCTGGAACCTGACTAGGAACCAGGCCATCAGAATCCTCATCCGCCTCTGAAGTATAGTCCAGGTGGCGAAAAGAAGGCACCCGAAAGTGCTTGCTCTTAACCAGAGCCTTCCTAGGGGGTTCTCCCGTGCCACGGGGTACCTCCGACACGAAAGGTGTCGATGGCGTCGAGCGAATCGGCGCCGGCGTCGAGAGAACCGGCATCGGTGCCGAGAGGATCGGCGTCGAGGAAATCGGCGTCGACGTCAGATGCAGCGCCTCCAGCAATGGCGGCGTCGACACAGCCCTCGAAGCCGGAGCCCCGAGCGTGTCCCTCGACGACCTGAGCGTCGACGGCTTCGACTACTTCCTCGGAGCCGGAGCCTCGAGAAAGCCTGTCGACGCCCTCGACGCCTCAGACGTCGATGTCTTCCTCGAAGACCTCACAGGTGCATGCGGTCTGGAACGCGTCGAGGACCGGGACCTCGAACGGGTACGTCGAGAACGAGTCTCCTTGTCCGAACGGGACCTCATCCGTGACTCGTGCCGACCACTCTTGCGAGCGGTGTCTCTCGACCTCTCACGACCAACCCCACTCGGGGGCGCGGACGGCATAGTACCCTGCGACTCAAGAATCGCCAGCATTTTCTTCCCGAAGGAAGCCCATTCCTCCGGCGTCGCACGGCTGGTGGGGTAAGCGACGTGCCGGGCAGAGTCCTCCGAAGAGGACCTGGAAGACGACCGGTGTCGGCGCTTCCGATAATGCCTCGAAGAGGCTGAGGAGTGGCGAGACCGACTCCTAGAAGGAGACCCACAAGACTTCCGATGATGACGCGGAGAGTCACCCCTCCAATCATCCGTCGAAAGCCCCGCAGACTTCGACTTCCTGGGCTTGGACACCCGACCTACCGACAACTTCTTCTTACGTTCGCGTAAGGCTTTGGACGTGAGCGACTGGCAGTCGATACAGTCATCCGTGTCGTGGGCCTCCCCGAGGCACCAGAGGCAGGCGTCGTGCGAGTCCGTCACCGACATCTTGGACCCACACTCCCCGCACTTCTTGAAACCCGGACACGGGGTCGAAGACGAAGTAGAAGACATCTTCACACGAAGGATTTTCACAAAACGAACAGGTTCGAAGAACCGAGAAGAACAGAACTCTAAAGAGTCGAGGCGTGAACCGAGAATCACGAAGCAACACGTTCGCGGAAAAAACGGAACTGAGGCTACGGGCGTCGTGCGTTCTACTTATCACATCGGATGACGTCGGAGGAGGTCCTAGACGACGGCCCATCGACGTCATCTACGCAGGACGCAGACGCCGAAAAAAGTTTCCCAAGCAGCACAGCTGTGGTGATTACATGTCATAGATATGGAATACGTCGGAGGACCCAATCCCCTCGAAACAAGGTTATTTGTCATCAAACAAAAGTAAGGTCACTATCTATAAGTAACACACATATGTAACCCTACTCATACCGAAGGACTCTTGCCATCTACCTATTAACAAATACAAGGAGATAGCACTTAGATCAAAAAATGAAGTCCTTTATATAAAACACATGTTAATTTTATTAATACATCAGAGCGCAAGTCTAACCACCGGCTAAATCATATCAAAAACATATCAAAAACCTATGCACAAAACATTGTAATTGAATACATCAATCTCGATACACAAGTACAAATACACAGTCCAGTCACAATGACTCGACCCAACGCAGTGATGGTAAATTCCACCCAACTTCCCACTATGTCCATATTAGGAGGGAAACAAGGTTACACAGTCTCTGGGGTTTTAAGTTACCAGCATTTCTTTCTCGGCCATATAAATATTTGCTCATCTTTCACAATGTCACTAGAAACCTTTAAGAAATGTTGACACCACCAGACTTGGTCTCTAGAGTCATGAAGACGTGGGATGGACACTAGACTCTTTCAGATCTTTTGCATGATTGCGATGGTCCCTAGAGCTTTTTTGTGCAACTCTAAATCAGGCTGTCGAAGACATCTCTGGGCTGTATCTGCTAACTCCTCTCTACTCATGAAGGGTTGCGGGAACTTCCCCAGGCCTGATCCATCCTCAGAGGGGATACCACTGCCACCAGGACACAGTCGCCTAGAGGCATCAGACCCTGGAAATACATTCCTTATGGGAATTGAAGCTGGTCACCTGCTTCTGGTTAACAATACACCACGTTCACTCGGTCCCTTGCTTCCCCAAGTCCATATCTGGTTGAACCTTACTGCATGAGATTAATCGCCATTAGATTCTCATATACTACACCACATTGTATAAAAAAATAGTTATTTATTTTCCATATTTCAACAGTAAAAAAACTTTTTTTCTCTTTTTTCACAGTTCCAATTTTTTAGAGAGTTATTAAGATAGTATACCAAATCACAATATCTGCAACATTGCCATACATTATCACTGTGTACATTCAATCTCGTGTTATATTTTAACCATTTAGCACTTTACAAAATTCATCTCTTAACCTGGATCTGCAAAATGCTCACCTCTATCATAGAGACAAGCAACTCGGTCCATACAAACCTTTCACTTTGTCTTCATAAAACACATGCTTACTTTCATACTACATTCATACCATACCCGACATGTTTCATTCCTTACACACTAACACACTATTAACAAGGAAATTCTTCAGGGGTAAAAAATATTTACACAACATTCAATTAAATGTACAATCGTATTAGTCTTCTCGTAGACTTAATCTCTTGTGGGGATCAGCTTTCAATGGGATCCCATCACACCTTTCTTTAAGGTCCAACCTTCAAAACGGCTACACTGTGGGAAGCAAGTGTGGGGTAATAGAAATTGAGTATTCGAAATATCATCCCGGTCGACATTTCTGTTATGCACAACCTGCTATATATCAATTTTCAGAAGAAGGTTATCATTACTCTGACTATCACCTTCTTTACATCTATTATAACATCAAATCTCTGCCCCTATCAGCAACCAGGTTTTCCAAGAACAGTTCAAACAGGGTAAATCTTTGTGTCTCCCAGCATTAGAGAACAACATAACCAATACCATACTGTTGTCACTTATGGTCTAATCTTTAGCTCTTATACTGAGTATATCACACATTTATAGTCAGTTACTCAAGTTACAAGGTACATTATTGGATGACGAAGTATATCTTAATATTTTTACCTTCAACAGGCTGACTTCTTCTTATACATCGTCTTTAGAGGGTCCTTCTAAGTTTATGTTCAACTTCCAAGCCCCTCTGAAATTAGAGTTGCGTGGCTCTCAACCGGGTGCAAAGATCTAGGATCACTAGGACGCGTTCCTATTTACAAAGAGATCACGAGTGAGCCAACACGCATTTCCTAACCCAATCATTGTTATATTGTCAGTTCATCGTGCTTTATAGCACCATGCAATCCTTTAAACTGACCTAATGATGTATCTTTATGGGTTCCTGTTCTCTCTGATAGTTAACTTCTCACATGTAGCACCTCTTTCGAGTCAATCTTCTGATCTTGTCACAGGGGTAGAAACATCTCTGTATAGCGTTTTCTGAAGCAAAGAAAAACACATCGGGTACTCTGTCATAATCCTTTGTACCACCGTGCATTTACATTGGGATTTAATTTTCACCTATGGTCTTCCACTCTTACCTTTGATTCAGCTGTCCTTGCCGCCCTGTCTGGGATTTAGAAGGCTGCTCTCACTGCCCTCATGTAGCTGTCCTCCTTTCCCTACCGGGTCACACTCCTTTCTCTGTCCGTTACCCGTTTCTATCCATTTCCATTGAGCCTCATCGCTTTTTATTAGATTAGGCCCCCCACGTGACTAACCAATCACCTGGTCGGGAGGCGGTGCTTTGATAGTCTCTTTGTCTTTAAAGCGATGTCGTCACGTATCCTGCCTCCGGCCCCCGTCTAACCCAGTCGAGTGTGGTCGCTGCATGGCCCCACCACCGCGGTGAAACCTCGCGATTCCCATTGGATTCGGCGAAGCACTCTTCAACGGCGTTCGCTAAACATAGTTCCCGCTAAGTGAGTATCGTTAGTTTTGTTTTCATTTTCGAACCTCCTACGCCGCTCACTTGTCACCGGCGTTCACTTCACAGGTTTCCTGCTCGGTAATTAACATTGATTATAATTCGATTTCCGAGCCTCCAGCACGGCTCAGCCTTCCACCTCTCAAGACCAATAGTTGCCGTTCTACGGCTCTAACTCACTTGGATGTACTCCTGCTAAGCAGGTAATGTTGATCTGTGTCTCATAAGCCTGCGAGGGGATCACGGCATCTCTGAGCCTGGGAATCTCTTTTCCGTGGTTTGTGCGTCCCCATTAGAATACATGCACTTGGCTCTCACTAGGTTGATAATAATGTCGTGCATATTGTTACCCGAAAAGGGGGGGGGGAATAACGGCATATTTAGACAATAGCGCCATACTTCAAGGATCTTTATGAGGATGCATGCACGGAAACAGCCAATACTGGTATACCTTATTAAGTAATCTTAAAATGGACAAGAGCCCATGTGGGTAGATGCTTTTGGTTTCCATTTTGAAGAGGGTCTGCTTGGAGCCTGCGTTCAACCCTTGTTAGGAAAGATTCTTCCTTATGCAACTTTGCTTCAATTGACATCAATGGAAGCCCCAGATATTTGCTATAGCTTGAATCCTGTACAGACTTTTGCAGTAAAGTATAGTCTTTTTAGTTTACTTCCCTTACTCGACTCACTTATTTTGTAGGCACTAGTCAGAACTCATGGTTACTAATAAATATCCTCCTGTGCAAGAATCTTGTATTGTTGTACCGTAGCACTGATCACCTTACAGCTGTGGTGGTACTATGCATCACTTTATCCTGTAGTAAAAATGTTGTTACATTTGTGATGTGCCTAGGACTGGCTGGTGACAGACGATTAAGTTCTATTATTTCCATGTACTCCCGTGCGTGTTAATTTGACTGCATGCCATTTTGAGCATCATATATATCTATGGCATTCCTCCTGTCTTCAGGCCAGGAAGTGACCTATAAAAGGCATGCACTTTTGCATGATCCAGCATAGACTGTTGGGCAAAGTGGATGTGCGAGTGACCTGTCCGGAAATGGAGATGCGACTTGTCCCAATCCATATTCCAGCTAGGGAATGTCTGTTGCTGGGCAATTGTGGCGTTTGAGGTTGTTCATGACCCGACAGTCCTTGCTTGTTTGAATAGTGCAGATACATGCCATTGGTGAGTTGGGGCAAGCCATAGCCACATTTGGCATAAGAGAGGAGCCTTGCAACCATTTCTCAGATCGATCACCAGAGCCAAGACCCCGAAGAAGAGGTGCCCAAACTGAATACCCAGAAGACTACTGTAGAGGACAATCAGCACTGCCAAAGCCAAATTTCAGGGAGGGCCTGCATCTCTTGCTGCAATCCTAGAAGCCCTTCATCGGTGCTTAGACCCTTGGACTGGTGGGATCAACCAGTCTAGACCCCTGCTCGAGAAGCCTGCCCGTGAAGTGTCCCAGGACCCTCCTGTGGACTCTCCAGTCTGTCAAGGCCTCTCCTCTCCACTGGTCACCATCCTGAGCAGGCACTTGAGATTCTGTATAGTAGCTGAAGACCTCCCCTCCTGCAGCCCTCCAGAATGAAGAGGGGCCTTTCTGGAACAGAGTCTTCCTTCTTAGCATGTGTCTCACCTACATATCCGTGAGCAGGGCAAACTTTGCTGCTGCTTATCTCTGCGTCCTTGGGGTCTCCTGTTGTGGGACCTGCTGTGGCAGATGTCCTGAAGTGCATGGGCCAGCCGGCTAGAAAACCTGCTCTATTATAACACAATGCAGGTGGTATAGGATGCAATTGCATTGTATGTTCTCTTTACTGATCCCAGTTTCTACTGTTTCACTAATCTGAACTGCTTTTATGGTTTTAGTGTAAAGTGAGGGTGATCTCACATTGAGATTACCAACTATGTGTGTGTAGAAGTGTTTTAGTGATAGCTGCTGGACGTTTACATTACCTGCTTATAGTTTAAGTATAGTTAGTAAATGTTTGTGCTTCTGTGTTTGATTTATTGGAGTGCACTGTGTGTTGCTAAGTGCAATATTATTTCACCCCCCTATATCTCCTGAATTCTGCCTTAATGCTCAATGACTCAGTTTTGCTAGCTAGACCCAAGTGTCAATAACCCTGTTCACGAACTAGGGTGGCCTCTAAGAACCCCGCTACAGGGCTGGTTCTGAAAATCCATCTTAACAAAATCGCCTGTGACCTGGAGGCTGCTTCACTCTGTGTGGGATCACTGAAACAACTCGCCACACCTGAAGCATTCTGGGGGTCCTGCAATGTTTTGCAAGTGCAAGTGGTCACCATTAACCATTCTTAGTCTGACCGACCGGAATTGCTGCTAGCCTGAACCAAACCTAACCGAAAGACCATAGCATCCTTGGACATTCTGCAACCGTACCGAAGGTGAGAGTAGTTGCCCCCAAGGGTTCCTACTTTCCTGGAGGTTTTTTTCCAATCCAGAGTTCAGGGGCAGAGATAGTACACAACTCTGGATGCTCCCATGTTCCCATAAGGATTCCAATGGCATACAGGTTCTGTAGCTAAACCTACCTATCCTTGCTGTCCTTGTGCTGAGGGTCCCAGAGACAGACGGTAGATTTCTTCCCGGAAAATCAGCTAGACTATCGCAAGGCTTTAGTTTCCATGCCACCTTATGTGGGAATAAAGTGGTCAAATTACTAGAACAAGAAACCTACGAGGACAGGAAAACCGGGGAATGTCGCAGAACCACAGGGATTGCAAGATGGCAATGCAGGAGCTTCTAAAACATTACAGTTCCAATGTAACTCTAGTGGCATGGTAGAAATCATTACTCCATGAACCAAACACTGATCTCAACTAATAATTATATAAAGTGGAGATGCAAGATCCCAGACAGTAATACAAGCGGACAGGGGCCCCAGAAAATACCCCACTGCCTCTTGGGTATAAAAGGGAATAGAAAAGTTAATTCAGTGTCTAAGACCGTGAGGAAGCAGACGTGCCTGCTGAAGCTCCTGTGATACAAGGGAAGGCCACTGGAGAGAAGTCTGGAAGGACTGGTGCCTGTATTTCTATTTGTATTTTGTATTTGTAATGCGCAGACAGCCCGCGGGCATCAGGGCGCAGAGAGACAAAGCCAAAATTCGAGTAGACCGTCAGGTGTGGAAAAGAATGCCATTACGTAGTGAGGTTACTTAAAAAGGTGTGTCTTCAGGTTTTTCCTGAAGATCTTGCCATTAGATTCTACTCACAGTGTCACTGGGAGGTTATTCCATTGCCGGGCTGCCTGGACAGGAAAGGATTTCCCGGCACCCTGGGGTCGGTTGGCCGATGGTACCAGTATCTTGCATAGTGCTTGTGATCTCAGGACCCTATTAGGAGTGTAACGGATGAACTTGGATCTGAGGTACGATGGTGATGCTCCATAAAGGCATCTATGCACCAGCGCCCTAGATTTAAAGAGGATTCTTTCCTTGACCCTGAGCCAGTGCAGAGCTCTTCTGCTCTCCGTCACATGGTCTCTTCTGTTCATTCCTTTTACGACACGGACAGTGTTATTTTCCATTATCTGGCATTTCTGTATGCAATTTTTAGATGCTCCCAGCAATAATGCATTGCCGCAATCAAGGCGTGCCAGTATAATGGCCCTGTCTATCGTGGCCGCGTTGTTCTCATTGAGGAGCGGGCGAATAGCTCTCAAGAGCCTTATATAGTAGGCGTTGTTGTTATAGAGGTAGTTTGTCTGAGCCTCAGAGCTCAGGGTGGATTCCATCATCATCCCAAGCGTTTTTACGTGGGAGACTACCTTGATACATGAATCTTTAACCACAAACTCCTCATATTCTGTTCCGAGCTTGTCGCTTGCTTGGCTGGATCCAAAAATCATTAACTCCGTTTTTTTACTATTTAAACACATCCAATTTTTTTCCATCCATTTGTCGATCAGATCGTATAATGTCATGATATTATTCTTATCTGTTTGGTAATCCCCCTCCAGTTTCAGCACTGTGTGTCATCGGCGTAGTTGGTAAATGTACACCGATGAGTTCTAAGAGGACACACAGATATTTCATAAAAAGGTTGAAGAGAAGGGGGATATACTAGCTCCTTGAGGGACCCCTGCACTAATGGGGGTTGGGGTTGAGAACTTCTCTTCCCAATGTACTCTGGCTACTCGATCTGTGAGGAAAGATGCCAGCCATTAGAGCACCCTGCTGTTTTCTCCAGTACCTGCTGTAGTAAAGGGTGATCCACCAGATCAAAAGCGCCACTTAAAGGGATGGTCTAGTAAAAAATGTTATTTAAAAAATAGATAGGCAATATAAAAAAAAAAAAATACTAGCATTCTCCGTTTTAAAACTTCCTATGTAAAAGTTTGAGCTATTCAAGCTCAAAATTCGCAAAAGCAAGCACATGGACGCATCAATTTTGTGAAATGGAGGCCCTCCTGTGCTGGCTTTTGCGGCACTAATGAAAGAAAAGCCAGCCAGCTGTAGTAAACAAAGGCTACCGCTGGGTGGCTTTCCCTTTATTAGTGCTGTAGGCGGAGGACGGGGACCGGAGACCAGAGCAGGAAAGCTGCAGCTGAATCTCGGTAAGTGCTATTTTTTTTTTTTTTAAATAAGTACTAGCTGTGGTTTTTTTTCTAAGTTTTCCGGGCTGGAGGAGCCCGGAAAACTTAGAAATAAAAGCACAGCTTTAAAAACGTTCTATTTATGTTTGCGGTCACTTTTGAAGCGACCGCAAACATAAATACAACGTTATTGTGTTGGAAAACGCTGCGGTTTTTCTTTCCAAGTTTCTCAGGCTCCTCCGGCTCAGAGGAGCAACATGTGTTTCTGCCTGCTGTGGCTATCACTTTGGGTCTCCGGTGCTCCCGGTTCTTTGCAAGACTTTCTCTGTTGAACTATAGTTGTCTGAATGTAGGAGTGGAATGAGGGGTTCAAGGCTATTGAAGGACTGGGGAGGGGGGATACTCTGTGCACCACCCACTCCTTAATGTAGGGCTTGGTTGAGGTAATCACCCCAGTCCCATCATCTAGCCTATGACATGAGACTTTATTACAATGCACAGGGCGAAAGTAATATTGTCAAAAGTATTTCAACCATGTCAGTTCCTACAAAAACATTTACAGACCGTGAAATAGGAGATGTGCTATATGCTAACTTACATTATTGGAGTTTGCCTATTGCACAATTTTGCACTTTTCATGGTCCTTTGTCGCATTGGGAGCTGCAGGAAAAGGGGTTGGGTTTGGGTAGAGGGAGCTGTGCAAGACCGTTTTGCTGTTTTGTTGATGCATGGAGATAGGAAAGTAACAGGTCTCTGTGTGCAGAGTAAGCTCGTTAGTTTTAGTGCATGGTCTGTTGCAATATGGCCTGGGTGTACCTAGACAAGGATATGCATGTTTGTATCTTATCACCGTTGCTTATGGTACATTTCAACATGCATAGGTTATGTTGCTGAATGATACCAGAGACATTAGGTTTTAGTCCTGTAGTCCCAAACTGACCAAAAAAGTAGGATCCTTGTAAAATCATTATCTTCCTGTATTTCAGTTTCCTTACTTTAAAAAAAAAAGACATCTTTATAAAAGCTACTTATTAGATGAAATTGTGACTGATTTTTCTAGCTGCTCAGCTACCACCAAGCATTCCCCCAAGGATTCCCCTTCTCATTAGAAGAAAAAACACAGAGCTCCCAATTCGGACCGATAATGGGCTTGCAGAACACACCACCTTCCCCCTACATGTTGAGTGGCGGAGTGGTAAGCCACTAAGTATCACTCTCACTCCGGACCATCTCTTGAGCGACACCTTACGACCAAAGATTACATTGGCAAGAAAGCTTGCAACTCAACATCAGGTACTTTGCGGGTATCAAATACAGCAGATGTTTTAGGTTAGTTCCATAGGCTCCATTGGGATAAAATGTCAAAATTGAGTTTCATCGCAGTGAGCAGTACAGGTTTACTATCATTTCAGGACACCCACTTTTGTGGCTCAGTTGGCAGCAAGTGAATCTCATTTAAAATGGCAAGCTCCTCGTCATACCTGAAACCTAAAAAAGGGTTCTGGTTTTACCTTTCACTGGAAAAAAGCCAGTATTGTCCCCATAGGTAGATAACATTCAGAGGATGGGAGAAAGTGTAAACCCTTATCTTGCAAAGGTAGGAGAAGGTATCTCAAGCACATTTGCATTCATTTTGCAAAAAAGGTAGCAGTCTCCAAAGCATTATCGCAATCATGAAAAGTGACCACTAACTTTCAGTTTGGTTAGGCTATGCTGCAAATTAAAAGGACCAGAAGAAACAACATTGATGAAGCAGAAGGGTGATGAAGTGAGTTGCTTTTTATTCCACCTGAGAGTCAGGGTGCATATTATCTGGATTTCCTTTGTAAAGGCTGGATTCAGGTGAAGGTGTGAGGTTCTGTAGTAAAGAGTCCCAGAGGTTTGAAACTTGCTCCACAGACATCTTGCAATGGCCTGCAACTTAAGCTTTGTAGTAGCCTCGGCTAACATTTCCTGAAAGGCCTTGAAGCACTGGTTTCTTGCTCAAACGGCAGACAGCAAATTATGACTGTTACAATGGATTCCAAGGTTAGCTTAGAACAGGGTTTCCCCAACTACCCCCTGTCACACCTACGGACAGTGGAGGTCTAGCAATCAAGGCCAAGGTCCAAGATGGAAATGAGGAAGACAGAATACACAGTAACAATTATCACTTAAAAATAAAGGACTCTTTACAAAGAGTTATAGCTTATATGCTTAATAGCTCTCACAAGTAGGTACATCTTAAAAGCAAGTAAATGTAAGAATATTCAAAGAAAGTCTAACACTTAACCTGGAAGCATTTGTTTTCTCCTAACAGTTAAGGGTCCCCACTAGGGCCAACACCAAGGTCTGGGCATCATTCTAGGGCATACCTAGAGTCAGTATAAACCACGTTTGATGATGGGGGTAACCAGAGGATGTTGGACCAATCTCCACTGCACCACAGTATTTGGCTACTTCAGGATGTATATCCTAGGCAATCGGTCATTGATTTGGCTGCAGATGGTCCTGATGCTGACCCCTTAGCATAGGGGACTAGGACCTTACAACCGGAATATGAATGCTACATTCAGAATGGTCAACCACCGGGTCCCTGTGAGGACCAATCTTCTTGAGTTTTTTACGGGGAGGTTCGAAACTAGGTATTTTGCGGTTGGGGTATTTAAGGTGTATTAGAGGAGACAAGATACTCTAATCTGGTTAGTGCCACCTTATTTAGAGTGTTTAGGTCCAATGATTCTAGTGGACTAGGTACCAATTGGTTGTGGTTTCTTCACACCATGGGAACTTGCTGAAGGCAACAGAAAGTCAACTGAAGCTGTGATAACTTACAGCCCACTGAGCTCTGGTTGATGCAACCCATTCAGGGGGCAAAGGGGACCCCTACCAACCTAGGGTAAGCGGGTGACCATGGCGTTTATGTTTCAGGGGGGGGGGGTTACAGTTGGAGGGGGGGTGGAGTCAGTCCATGAACATGCCTGGCATGCCTGTGCACTTGGAACCACTGTCGCGTCATGCTTTCCAGCCCCAGGTCTTTTCAGAGTTCTTATTTCTTGCAGAACCACCGGCTCCAGAATGCAGTTCAACAAAGGCAGAGAGCACCACGAGTGGAATCACTGATGCTGAATGCAGGTCTTGCCCCTCTAACCCCATCAAGACTTCCTGCAAGAAAACAAACTGCAGAAACCACACAAATGCTCACAAGAGGAAAAGTGGGCAGGCCATGTGAGGTTTTGAAAGTATGGGCCAAAGTAACGCGATCCCCAGTGGGAAACAAAGGAAGAGATTGGGTGAAGATGTCAGGCGCTAGCAGGAACCAATGGGAAGAGGAAGGAAGCAGTCCAGAAGGAAAGCCTGGGTATAAAAGACCAGTATTCACAAGCATAAATAAGGGGTGTTCGGGTGAGGTCGGGTAGAGAGTCGTGTGGTGAACCAGACAAAGGAGTCAGACTAAGTAGTGCCATGTTCAAGGGTTTTTATTCAAACTTAAAATATAACATCTATCTACCCCTACCGCTATGAGGGAAGTTCCCTACCTAACAAACTAAAACTAATGGTGCTTGTCAAATGTCCCACAAGAAATAGTCTTTAGTTCCAATTCTAATAGTTAACTGGCCCTACCAATTAGGACAAATATAACAAAAAGAAGGAGGCCGGAATAATGGCCTCGGTCTTTGGCTTCTGCCTGGCCCAAGACTTGGATCCCTTTTCCAAGAATAAGAATTAAAAAAAGGTCACCAGGTTCTGGATCTCTTTACACAAAGTTAACCAATTTCTTGCAGTACGGTCCTTGGGTTCTCTGCAGGTTCCGTATTCCATGTTTTTAAGTCTTTACATATACTTCATACAGTTTTCTTTTCCTCAAGAAAGACAAGGCTCACATAATACAACTCCACCATTTGCCGTTTGGTGCTTCACAGTGTCCTTGTCTTGTTTTTACAAACTGGAACCCTCCAGGTTCTCTCTCCTTCCAGTTCGCTAGGTTTCGTGTTTCCAGGACTCCTCAAAGTCCTATGGCCCTCTGACAGGTTTTCTTTAGCAGGTTCTTGGTAGGGTGTCTGCCTGTTTGGGTTTTCCAGCCTCCCGCAGCCCGTGTAGCTTCTCCAGCATTGAGTGTCAATGTCTTTCGGTTTTCCAAGGCTCCCCAAATCTTTCTGACCCTCAGATAGGCTTGTGTTATGAGGGCCATTGTAGGGCATTTGCCCCTTCAGGTTTTCTTGGCTCCCGTAACCCTTGTGGCTTTCCTAGACTGTTGCATCACTGTTCGCCCCTCTCAACAGCATTACATCCTCAGGAGTGTTGGCTTCCCTTCTGCTGCTCGGCAGCTAATGCACTTCTCATGCGGATATCCCTCAGCTGCAGTCCGGTCAGTTAACGGGTCCCAGGTTCACCATGGCATCTATGTGGTCACGCCACGAGGCGAGACAGTCGCCTTACCATCTGTCTCTCTCCCGACGTTGGCTTCTTGGTCGGTCAAAACGCCAGCCTTCCAGCATCTTGCTAGCCATCAGCTCGCTTTCCACAGTACCACCGACTGCGCGGCCTAGCGTGGCTCCGCCCCTCCAGGACATCTTTCCATCAGACTTGTCTCTGCATGGGATACTCCATTCAAGGTTCCTTGTCCATTTATGTACGGCATTACAAACAAAAAAAAGGGGTGTGCCGTTTCTCTTTCATTGTGTAGGTCAGGTGGGATCCAGCATTACCTGAAGCCAAAGAGATTGAAGAAATGTCACTATTTGGTGAATCCAAAACAGGGTTAACATTCTTTCCGATTCCCCCATAGGCAGACAATGTCCTCTGGAGTGCAAATTCCTTGCTGGAATGGGAGTCCTTGTGCCCGAAAGCGGAGTCACTCCGAGTGAGGTTCCACTTGCCCAGACCCCTAGGAAGGGTCTTTCTGAGCGGGCTCACCTCCCTAACCTCAAAAGGAGTGGCTCCCTTCTGGCGACAAAACTTTAGCCATCATGGATTTTGTTATTTCATTAGTTATTGGAAGCCGTCACATGACGTTACTACATCTTGGAGCTAGAATGTCGATAAAACACTGGTTTCTGGGTTTCGTCAGGAGTTATGAGTGCTTTTCCACAGAAGGAATTAATTTGTCATCAGGTATGTAAGTCACATAATTGAAGACATCCACTGCTCCCCCCATTTTGCAAAGTATCATACTTGTTGAGAATTAGTGATACTGGAGTTGGCATTTGGAAAGGCATTTTTTTATATACTTTTGGGACCATATTATAATTGCCCAGGCCGTGAACGGGTTTAGTGATAAGCATTCTGGTCCATCACATGTGTAACAAGGTTGTTTCCATATACGAGATCAGCAATCGCCTCTTCCATGTAAACCATGGGACAGTCGGTTTTCAAACTGTGCCTAATGCACCATCATCCTCAGTTTACTAGCTCTAAAAAATACAATAAACGAGGACATCATAAACCCCTTTACATTTTCACCTATAGTTTTTTCTCCTTTCAACCCATGCTCTATTTCCATTGAAAATATGAAAGCCTAGACCATGTAAAGGACAATTCATCTTAACTAACTATTTTCCCTATCAACAAGACATACACATTCTTTCATTTGTTCTTGTCCCTTCTTCGAGGAAAAAAAGAGAAAGCAAAGGTTTCTAGTATAAGCCTCCTGAAGATGCCATAATGTTAACCTGCAGGTTTTTCATAGTACATTTTATGATGGTTACTTTTTCAGGAATTCTAAAAACAGCCTTGGCGAGCGATGAGCATTTTCAATTTGACACCTTCTCTTTGAATTCTTCACGCTCACTTGATACAGGTACCCATCAGATCCTTGTTGCGCTTATTTTTCATCAAATGGCTATTCATGTGCATGCTACGTACTAGAAAGATATATATGCAATGGACTGCACCAGGTACGTCTGGCACTAAACCTGTAAGTGCCTTCAATGAACTACACAAAGTCAAACAGTTTCATGTAATTTGCACAAAATAAATTACTTAATGGTAATTTACTTTGTGGAATATTTACTTTGATTTATTTATTTGAAATGGGTGGGGACTTCCCCTTCACTACCACCACTACCACTACCCTCAAACCCCTCCCCACCGCCTTTAACCCTTTAACGCACATGGGATACATTACTCAACGTAATCATATTTCTGATGCATGTATCTGCTTAGATTCACATGCTATGCATAGGCCGACATCTAGTGGTAGCCGCAGAGTATTACATTTTTTGTTTTCGAAACTCGAAAAGGAACGTCGACGGATGTGCCAGTAACACTATCCCTAGTGTGATGTCCACTGTACCCATGGGCTTTCACGCATCTAGGTCCCTCAGATTGTTTTTTTCCGTCATCATAGTCGGACGCAGAGTTCCATCTTCTAGCTGACGCCATTACTTTATAAAAAGTTTAAAGATAAGACTTTCTTCCTGTCCTTTTGACGACCGTACACCGTAAGATCTCCCGCAACAGCATTCGAACTTTGTCTGCTGCCTACCTAGGCCCCAACGGGCCTCGGCCATATACAGTAGGGAGAGTGGGGGGTGGTCATAATCCATCTCACTTAGAGAATTCATATTCCACACTATGGAAAATACACCTTTTAAATTCGGTCGTTCCTGTAACAGGAAGTTACTCTGGAAGGATTCAAGCCGAGTGTAACCTTTGCCTCCCTAGGGACCACGCGCCAAACAACAGTAAGTCCTGCAAACTGTTTATGGCAAAAATGTTAAAGACCGCAAAACTAAACGCTGGGCCCACCACGCCATGCATGACGAGGCCGCCATGGACGTCGAGGGAGTCTCCAGCAATGGCAGCATCAGAGTCCTAAGTAACGGCGAAGGCGATCGGGACCCGATGGATTCTCGCATGCAAGCCCGACTCCAACAGGGAGGCCGTCGGTTCGCAATGCAGAAAACACCAGGTGACTCAAGCACTTCTACTGCACTGCACGCCACACTAAACACACCTCCCATGGCCGACAGTGGGCCACATCGTCGACCGATAATCCACATGCAGTGTGGAAGGGAAGATCCGAAAAATCCCTGTGCTCTGGGCCCTCGTGTTCGTGATCACCACACAACAGGCCCCCAAAACACACCAAAGTCTGTTTCCGACACCGCAAGCAAATCAGGAAAGTCCTTGGGTTCCGGTGAACATGTGTCGAATGGCACGTCGACGGCTCCCGCTAAGACACCCTCCTCAAGTCAAAGACGTTGAAAAACTCCAAATTCTTGACGCCCCTACCCTAAAATCACATGGATCAAAGGATAGGGAATACTCTGTCCCTAGGGACACCCTTTCAGGGGCAATGCACCACAAACAGCACCCTGCTCCAGAGCCTTTGTCTGCACCTGCTCCCATAGTGTTACCTTCCTCACAATGGACCCCGGAACAGTTTGATAGGGTTATGAAAAGAATGTCTAGTTTCATTGGCTTTCTGGATCAACACGAAGAACAAATTACCAACTTCCAGGGGCCACCTCAAGGCAGAGCAGCTAGCAAGCAGCCCAACGCCAAAAAAAGCCCACCTGGATTTAATACAACCTACTACATCTACCTATCAAACAGTATCGGATGACCTATACTATTACGACAATCAAGGTTCCCAAGAACTTGGCTCATTAGCAGACCAAGGGGACATAGAGGATACAGATCAATACCAAGGCAGTACCGTCTCTCCATCTGCTCCAAGAAGAGGACCCATATCCAAGCTTGCATCTCTGGGACCACCAACAATACGGCTGAACTGTTCAAAATCTGTAAAGAACATGCCAATCCTACTGCAGTTTCCACATCTCCTCTTCCATCCCAGGTCCTTTGAACTGCCTTTGTTTTAAGAACCTGAGCCAGAGTGTGTCATCCTGTCTACGGGGGCCGCCTTTCTCCGTGCTGTCCAACGTGGGGAGGAGAGCTGACTCAGCCACATTGATTCTTTATATTCCAACACTGATTCCTTTGCATTCATATTCCCCTTTACACACATTTTGTTTAAGAGATAGGGCAGGCATTAGGTTGTGTTAGTATTGGCCATCTTTGATTTGACAGACTGACCAGGACTGTGTTTTCTTTATTATTTGATGGTGAAGACTACTCCCATCAAAGTTATAGGGCAAAGTAGGAGTTTTTCCAAACCCAGAAAACTGAATAAAGGTTTTACAAATTGTACCTCTTGTGTCAGTGTCATACTTTTTTCCTTTTACACTCTCCACTCAACGACACCCACCTACTCAGCCACCTTGTAGAGCGGAGCATGGCAGAGTGTGATTAGGTGTCTGTTGTCTCTGTCCCAGGCATGGGTCAGGCCAGACACGACAGAAGGAGAGTAAGGAGCAAGGAAAAAAGTCCTGTGTGTGCACGGCTAGTAGCTGAACTTACTCACATCGACTGTAGCTGTGAGAAGATGAATGCACTCCCGTACGAATAGGTAAGATCGACCGTCCTTTTTCATAAATATATTAAGGCGGAAACCTGCCAGCTTTGTTTTTGCCACGAGGCTGGTCCACCACACGTATACAAGCATATCATGTGTTTGGACTTTGTTTTCGGACTGCCACACGCTACAAATACAGGAGCGTTGCGCAACCCGTGTCCATTATTTGAATTACCGCGCAACTTTGAGCATGTATGTCCATTCATTAAACAGTTTGTTGACGTAGAGGTAATTTCCTCACCTAAGTTCCCCTTCTTTATGTCCACAGGCGTAGATAGAGGTTTTTTGACTAACATCCAATCTGCTCACCTTTGGGAACAGCACTGGATACCAGTCGTGGACTGTCATCGTTCCACCACTATTCTCAGATGGCAACTGATACACCTGTACCGCGGCTTGAGGTAGGAACATATTTATTTAATCATCTGAAGTAATAGATGTGATGGCAACACAGACTATGCACACATCTGTACCATTTGGTGCCACCATTAAACCGCACCTTCCTGTGATTTATAACTACAGGCATCGATACAGAACGCATATTATTGACGCATCAAATGTGGTTACCTGTCCCTGTCCAGTTCATTGAATTAGGTCAGTGATCCTATATCCACAGCAGTACCCATAATCTATTGTTTTAGAGCATACAGACCCATTTTTACATTGTTTGCCTTTATTTTTTAAATTGTAGATAGTGAAGTATGGGGTTAGAAGATTAAAGAACTACACCAAACACCACATTTACTGTCCTGACGAAGGCCTGGTAAAATCAAAAGAGAAGACCACCGTAAGGATGTGGCCTATCTCATCTTTAGAGGCCGAAATGCAGTGCGTCGGCAACACTTGTTTATCCTTTCTCTTATTAAAACCCCCCAAAAAAAGGTGGCAACAAATGAGTACCTTCAAGAGATGGTGCTGGGGTTCTAAAGGAAAGGACTGTTGAGGAACACAGAGACAAGATAGAACTCTCAAAAAGAAAGCACAAAAACACAAACGTGGAGTGTTTGTTTTACCATCAAAAGCAGTTCTGCTCTCTCAGATTCAGCCAATAGGACTATATGTGATTCCTTTTTCTTTTCCCTTTTAAACCCTAATTAAGACACCGCTCTGAACAAGAAGTTCAAACACTCATTCAAACTTTTATCAAAATGGACACAAGAGCATGAAAAAAACTCTATGGCACAATATTGTAGCCCAAACATAAAGCAACCCAGAATGAATGCAATTGTGTGAAATGTAACTTTTGCGTTTCTATGTACTATGTAATTTAGATATTTTTAGGAAACATTGTGTACAGGCAACCACAGGATCCATGATGCATTAAATAAAACATGTTTTTCCTGTAAGAAACACCTTTGTTTCTTTTGTAAAGTGGTCTGGTTGAGTTGAAGGAGTCAGCAACTCTCCGGGTACGTGTCTGCTTGGGTCTGGCGATTATTAGAGTGGTTCCAACTTTTTTTCTTATAGCAGAAGTACCTTATACACCACAGGTCCCTCAAAAACAAAAAAAATATTATTAGCTAAGACCTATTCTCACATATCTCAGGAGGCAATCCACAAATTGGGCTACGATTGTTCCATTATACCTACGGCGGGTACATTGTGCTCAAAATATCGCAAGGCTGTGATTGTGAATGTGCATTTTCCATCTCAGCGGGATCAGGGAAGAGTGGGTGACAAATCTCACTGGGCATGGCTGGAGACTTTGGTAAAATCAAGGGGGATGCCATACTCCTAGCCAGGGCTTTGGACCCATCCACCTGATGAGGAGTTGGAACACTATGGGTGTTAGGGAGAATGCTCTCTTTAGGCTGAATTTCCTAACCTAGTGAGTCCCCCAGCAGCTTTGCTGGATTTCTGGAGTTTGTTTTTTTACTCCTGCCTAGAGTGAGACTCTTTTCCTCCCACTCTTGGACATGATTAATGGTATTCCTTTGACTGGTAATGTGTTTTATGGGCTATGGGGTCCTTTACTCCATAGGGTCTCATGTGTTTTTCCTATGTGTGTTACACAGCACCCTCCGTGCAGTAACACAGGGGTGTCATAGTGACCCCCCACCATAGACTCCATACCCTGGGACTGACTACTGTCTCCCAGGGCATGTAAAGTCACCATTGGCTTTACTAGTCCCAAATTATTAACAGAAACCAGTACAAACCATCATATTGTGGACGTACTGGTCGGGGCAATTCGACTGCCCCGGGGTCTGTTAGTCGAGGGGGCACGTCTCTGTCCCCCCTGATCGAGTTTTGGCTGGTGGCAGTGGAAACTACTTTTTATATTCGACCGCAAATATTTTCCTATGGGATTTTCCCATTGTTCGAGGCTACCAACTTTAATTATTTAATTCTCATAGCCTCGAACAGAACGCCGGTTTATTTAATTAATATTAATTCCCCGGTTGGTATTTTTTGCCATGACTCGATTCTAAAATGGCGTTTGTGTTCTCTTCTGTGACTCCAACCCAAGTCGAGCCCTTTGTTCCACTTTTTTGGCGGGCTTCTCCACAGAAGCCTCCAAAAGTGGTGCCACTCTGTCTGGGTACCACAGGGGATGTGGGAGGGGGTTTAGGCACCCTGGACCGAGTTACCTTGGTAACTCGGGTCGCACTCCTGTGTGATTGGCCCAAGTGGTGAGCCGGCCGGCTCACCACTTAGCATGTTTGAGTGACAGCTAGGCTGAGTGAATGGGGGTTTTCTGCATAAAAGCAGGGCTTTGGGGACTGGAACTTCAGAAGTCGCCACAGGACCTGAGAATCCGACGAGGGAGAAGCTGAGCCGACCTACCACGACGACACCACCGGTGGAGCCCTGCAGAACCGACTCACCACTTCCCGACGACAGAGAAGATCTCCCGGCTGGAGAGGCTTCTTCCCCTGACTGGTGGGCACAACCAGTTTTCCTTTCTTTCTTCGCACCCCAGGCCGGTTTGTGGTCGAACTGCCCGTGCCAAGCACCCTGGCAGCCAGATAGCCACTCACCACTGAACCACGAATCCCCGGACCGCTCCTTGTACCTGAGAAACTCTGCGGCTGGTTTCTTCCCTGGCAGTGCAACTGACTCCTGTCTTCCTCCACGACGAGATCCTCTCTTCCCTCGGACGAAGCACCGACTTGCATCCGCTGCCAGGAACAACTGCCCCCGCTGGAGCGTTCTCACCACTTTAAGGTACCGTGTCCGCCAGGCCTCCCTTTCTAAAGATTGCTACAAGGTAATAATAACTCCTTAACCTTCTGGACTGGGCTGGCTGCCTTGACCCTCTAACTGGTCCCTTTCTGTGGTCCAACTCCTTTTTGAACCTTTACAAGACCTTTGTGCACTGCAACCGTGTGACCTTGGACACATTTCGTTTGGATCCTCAGAGTGGATCCGGCCTTTTGAACTCTAACTTCACGGTTTTACTTTGCCTTCCTCCCTTGTTGTGTTCTTGAAAAAGTGTTGGGATCTGTTTCAATTTGTTCTCTGCTTTTCTCTCCCTTTTTAAAAACGAACTATTAGAGTGCCATCTACGTTAAGCGTTCACCGCTGTCTGGAAATAAGTGGGGCTTTACCTAAGACTTGTCTAATATTCTTTTAAGGGAGTGTATATCTTTTAGTGACTGTGTTTTTGAATCGCTTATTATTAGTGCCTGTGTGTTTTTCTAGATGTGGTTTTAAATAAATAATTATATCTCTTTTACACCAAGCCCTGGTCAGTGTTTACTTGTTCTATTGTGTGCTCTTGACCTATTGTGAATACTCTGTATACTGCCTAACTCTTCTTGAGGGAAGTCTGACTGCTCAGCCACATCTACTAAGTGAATCTGTGTGGTACAGACTGCTACCAAGAGGGTTTACTGCCAAACACCTGTAGTCCTAAATCTTTTGCAGTGGTCCCAGAGGGAACTGCACAGGTTTCTGTCTAACACTGGTGTACAGCGATGGGATTTGTATTGAGTATACACTTTTGAGTGCTTGTTGAACACTTTAGGACAACTAACCACAGAGTTTAGCACTAAAAAGCTGATTTTCCAACTAAGTCTGCTATGGAGAGTTATACCCTAGAGTCATTGTCTGCCAAAACTGCTGATTGCTTAAAAGTATTGTGTAGACATAAGAACCTCTCTGAGAAGGGCAAGAAAATGGAACTTATAGAAAGATTTTTAGAAAACCAAAGTCTGGGTGGTACAGAGGAATCTACCCCCCCAGCAAATGTAGAAAACCGTGATGGTATTGATCTGAATCAAAGTCTTGAGAATGAGTCAGAAGAGGGAAGTGAACCTAATGAAGTTAGCCACTCTGAGCCTCTATCTGCCTTACCTACTGCACCTACTGGGCCCATACCAGGTCCCACATGTAACACTGCTTATTTTGAACTTGAAAAAATGAAGCCTGAATTAGAGTACAAACGTTTTTTAACTCAATCTGAAAGAAACCAAGAGCTAGAGTTCAGAAGAATGAATGCCCAGGCTGAGCAGAAGCAAGCTGAGTAAATACTCAGAGAAATAGAGCTTAATCATGAATTAGAAATGAAAAAGTTGTCTGTGGAAAATGCTTCTCTCTCCTCTGGTTCTTCTAGGAGTTCCAGTCCCAAAAGACCCCGGATGCCTAAGGAATTAGTGGGTATGTATGAACCTAGATTGGATGTGTTGGATTGGTTGAAAATGTTTGAGTATAATCATGGGCTCCAGGACATCACCGGGAATGAGTTACTTCCCTGGTTGTTCTCTAGGCTTCCCCCTGTTACAACTGATGTGGTAATGGAGTTGGGGGAGGTGGATAAGAAGGATTATGAATGTGTGAAGCTAGCTTTGATAGCTAGATTTGGGAAGACCCCTTCCCAGTACCTTAAGAGGTTTAGGACCCTCAAAAAGCATGATGGTACCCCTTGGGCTACCTGGGTGAGTGAACGTTTGAAAAACTTAGAGGGATGGATTAAGGGTTACAGAGTAAACACTTATGAAGGGATGAAGAATCTTGTAATGTTGGAGTCAATTTATGATGCCTGCTCTCCTGAGCTCAGACAGCACTTGGCTGATTCAAAGGAATTAGATTGCAGGAAGTTAGCTAAGGCTGCTGACTTGTGGGTTGCCAACAGGGCCACTCACAAGGATTCTGGGGCCACTCAGAAAAAGGATGAGGGAAAACAGCCAAAAAAGGACTCCAAAGAGAATTCTAATAATTCCAATTCCAAAGAGGGCCCCAAACAGAACCAAAAGGGTAAGCCACCAGGGAAACCAAATCAGGCTAGTGTACCTCCTGGTGCCAAACCAGAAGGAGGTCAGAACAAGCCACCATTCCAGAAAGCATTTGGTAAATGCTTTGTTTGTGGCTCTACTGACCATGTGAAAGGAGATCCCAGATGTAAGGGTAAACCTTCAGGGGTCCAGCTTGTCTCCTTAGCCTTCGCTCCAGAGGAGGAAGTACAAATGGCAAGTGGAAACTTTCTATTACTGGCTGATGAACCCATTGGAGTCTCAGCTAGTGTTTTAGTGTCTCTGGGTCTGTGGGAACAACAGAACTTAGATGTCTATAATTCTATCCCAGATAATACTAAAGAGTATTATAAGGACAGTGTCCAGGTGAATGGTCAGGAGACTCCTGCCATTAGGGACACTGGGGCTAGCATAACTGTGGTGGACAAATCGTTTTTTCAGGCTGAGGATGTTGCTAAGGCACCCAAACGCCTCACCAAGTTAGCTGGAGGGCATGTGCAGATGCTTCCCCAATTACCAGTTCTCATCCAGTGTAATGACATGACTGTGAAGATACCTGTCAGCATACAAAGTGAGGTGCCAGGAAGGGTTCTGCTGGGTAATGATTTGAAAACTCTTGGAGTAGTGTCACATACCGCCAGACCTCCTAGTAAAAGGTTACAGGAGCTCACCAGACCTGCAAGGGAGAGAACCATGAGAGGTACTCTCCAGGAGATGATGAAGAAAGAGATCACTCCTGCTCCCCTAGAGATGTCAGCTGCTGTCTCTAAGAAACCAGAAGCAAAGGGGAAACCTAAGACTTCTAACAAGAAACAAGCAGTCAGCACTCCAGTGCAGCCAACAAGGACTTCCCCTAGGTTGTCCCAAGTTACACCCGTAACTCCCCCTCCAGCTGAGCAGCTGAGGCTGAGAGGGAGGTACAACCCTGTGTGGTTGAACTAGACTCTGAAGAAGAGCTAGTGGAAGGCCAGGAACTCATTGGAGATCTGGATCCTGTTGACCATCCTGAGCTGCAGTCTTTACGGCAGAAGGTGGACCCAACAGGGCAGACTTCAGTAAGGGACAGAGAGAATGTCCAACTCTGGAAGGTCTTCGCCACCAGGCAGGTGCTCAGGCTGAAGGACAAGAGCCTGGGAAATATAGGTTACACTGGGAAGATGGCCTCTTCTACAGTGAACCAACTGAGTCTGCACCTGGGGACCACAAACGACTTGTAGTACCCCAAGAGAACAGACCACAGTTCTTGCAGTTAGCCCATGAGATTCCTTTGGCTGGTCACTTGAGTTTCAAGAAGACCAAGGAAAGGCTCTCACTCTACTTCTATTGGCCAAAGATGGGGCCAAAGTAGATAAATACTGCAGGAGCTGCCACACCTGCCAGACTTCTGGTAAGGTTGGCTCCAAGAATGTGGCACCTTTAGTGCCTCTCCCAGTTGTGGGAGTCCCATTTGAGACAGTAGGGATTGACATTGTTGGTCCCCTTGATCCTCCAACTTCCTCAGGCAACAGGTTTATACTTGTTGTAGTAGACCATGCTACTAGATACCCTGAGGCAATTCCTATGAGGACTGTTACAGCTCCGGCTGTGGCTAAGGCCCTCCTTGGTATTTTTACCAGGGTTGGGTTTCCTAAGGAAGAAATCTCTGACAGGGGGTCAAATTTGATGTCCCACTACATGAAAGCCATGTGGAAAACCTGCAGAGTTACTTACAAGTTCTCAACCGCATACCACCCTCAGACCAATGGGCTGGTTGAAAGGTTCAACAGAATCATGAAGAGCATGATAGGTGCTTTAGAGGACCCCCTTAAAAGAAAGTAGGACCTTCTACTGCCATGCCTTCTCTTTGCTTATAGAGAAGTCCCTCAGGAGGGAGTAGGTTATTCTCCCTTTGAACTTCTCTATGGTCATCCGGTCAGAGGTCCATTGGCCCTGATCAAGGAGGGGCTGGAGAGTGCTCCTTCCCCCAAGCCAGTCAGAGTGACTGACTATGTGATAGGTCTCCGCAGGAGAATGTTACAAATGATGGCAGAAGCAAGTGATAACTTGAAAGCTGGACAAGCATTGGTCAAGCACTGGCATGACCAAAAGGCTAACATGTTTGAGTTTACTCAAGACCAGCTAGTTCTCGTTATGATTCCAACAAGGCAGAGGGCCTTGCAAGACAAATGGATGGGACCCTTCAAAGTTGTGGGTAAACTTGGAGAGGTCAACTATCTGGTGGACTTGGGCAACCCCAAGGAGGCTCCAACAGTCTTCCACACCAACAGACTAAAAGCGTATGTCTCCAGACCTGATGTAGGAGCTTTGCTTCTAGCATCATCAGAGGAAGAAGAAGAGAGTGAAGCTCTTCCTGATCTCCTCAGAGGCTTACCTTTGGACGAAAAGATTGAAGGAGTAAATCTCTCTTCAAATCTGACACCTGAGCAACAGGAAGAGTGCAAATCTATGTTGAATCAGTTTGCCTCTCTGTTCTCACTTTCACCAGGCTTGACCCCTTGGGGACAGCATGACATACTCACTGGTGACTGTCTGCCAGTCAAAAGCAGAGGATATCGAATGTCAGAAAATGTAAGAACCCACATCAAAGGTGAGGTCAACAAGGTGCTTGATCTCGGGGTAATAGCGCCCTCTACTAGTCCATGGTCTAGCCCAGTTGTGTTAGTACCAAAGGCAGGATCTAAAGAACTTAGATTCTGTGTGGACTACAGAGCCCTTAATGCAGTCACCAAGACTGATGCCCACCCTTTGCCAAGGACAGATGAGTTGGTGGATAGACTTGGTGCAGCCAAGTTCCTCAGCACATTTGACTTGACGTCAGGCTATTGGCAAATAGCCCTGACAGACCATGCCAAGGAGAAAACTGCATTTTTTACCCCAGTTGGCTTAAACCAGTTTAAGGTTATGCCTTTTGGATTGAAAAATGCACCTGCTACGTTTCAAAGGATGGTAAACCAGGTTCTGAATGGGATGGAGGACTTCTGCATGGCATACTTGGATGACATAGCAGTGTTCAGCAATTCCTGGGAGGAACATGTGGACCACCTGAGATATGTTTTGCAGGCTCTTGGAAAGGCCAATCTGACCATAAAGGCAAGTAAATGCCAAATTGGACAGAGTAAAGTGGTCTACCTTGGGCATGAGGTAGGAGGTGGAGAAATAAGGCCTTTGCCCAGTAAGATTGAAGCTGTGCAAAATATGACAACACCTACTACTCAGACCCAGGTGAGAGCCTTCTTAGGCCTCACTGGGTACTACAGGAATTTCATAGAGAACTATGGGTCCATAGCTTCTCCACTGAATGTCATCTCCTCTCCTAAATTCCCTAAAAAGTTTAGATGGAATGAGGAATGCAATCAGGCCTTTGAAACCCTGAAAAAGGCTCTTTGCCAAGCCCCAGTACTCAGAGCTCCTGACTACCACCAAACTTTCATTGTGCAAACAGATGCTTCCAATTTAGGAATAGGTGCAGTCCTCAGTCAACTGGATGGGAAAGGTAGGGAGCACCCCATTTGCTTCATCAGCCGAAAGCTGAAGGATCCTGAGACAAGGTGGGTGTTCTGACTTGAGTGTCGTGTAGACCGTTGATACCTCCGTCCCCAAGTGACGCACAGGGGAACCTAAAAGAACCCCGCTGTGCCACCTTTGGAGCCACAGGTGGGAGATGTTGCTTCCCGGATCCACGGAACCTCAGGAACACCGATGCTGCTGCAGAAAGAACGGGGTTAAGTACCAGGCAAATACAATATAAAACTAGAATCACAGGGTCTGAATAAGCTTACCTATCCGGTGGTTGGAAAACCCGGGAGACCTAGTGGAGGAGGTTCGGGACTCAGATGAGAGGTAGTCCCCAGAACAACAGGGACCGGAGTCACACGTGGGTACAGGACAGCCCACCTGAGCCAAGGGCTGGAGTAGTAGAGTGAGCCCCCAAGGGGCAAGGACGTAGCAGAGACAAACAAAGTTCAAAGGGATGATCCGAATGCAAGTGAGGGACGGGCCGAGGTTCAGCGATGAGTCAACAGTTCCAAGCAAAGGTACCAAGGGAAAATCCGAAGGAGTCCAGGTGAGTGATCCAGAGTCAAGGTAAACCAGCAAAACAAAGTCCAGACGTAGCGCCAAACAGAGTCGAAAGACAGCTGAGAAGCGGTGAATGCTCCGTGAATCAAGCGTTATGTACTGGGCGCTTCCGGATCACGTGACGCCCTCCATCGTCATGTGGGAAACGCCGCCCTGAGTCACGTGAGCGGACGACTGTCCGATGCGAAAGCGTTCTGCCGCCCCTTCTGACGTGTGCTCTCCATGGCAACTGCCAGTGCAGGAAGGGCTGCAACCGGGCACGTACATTGTACCCGGTACGGAGCTTTCGGTCCTGTGGGGCAACCAAATAACGTGAGTCTCGGAACCTGGGGGGGAGTAGTGTGGGAGACCGGTGAAGGTGTTGTGGGGATGCTAGCAGTGTCCTGATGTATGGAGGAGTGTCTAACAGTGGGCAACAATCGAAAGAGAATGCTTTGCTATTGTGTGGGCACTGAAGAAGTTTAGACCATACTTGTATGGATCTACTTTTGTTATTCAGACTGACCACCAACCCTTGAGATGGTTAATGCAAATGAAAGGGGAAAATCCAAAACTATTGAGATGGTCAATCTGCCTTCAAGGGTTTGATTTCACCATTGAGCACAGGTCAGGGTGTCACCATCAAAATGCTGATGGACTCTCTAGGATGTATGTCATCGACTAGAGGTATGAGGTTCATCCAGGAGTGGATTAAATCCTCCTGTCCCTTAGTTTGGGGTGGGGGGCGAGTGTTAGGGAGAATTCTCTCTTTAGGCTGAATTTCCTAACCTAGTGAGTCCCCCAGCAGCTTTGCTGGATTTCTGGAGTTTGTTGTTTTCCTCCTGCCAAGAGTGAGACTCTTTTCCTCCCACTCTTGGACATGATTAATGGTATTCCTTTGACTGGTAATGTGTTTTATGGGCTATGGGGTCCTTTACTCCATAGGGTCTCATGTGTTTTTCCTATGTGTGTTACACAGCACCCTCCGTGCAGTAACACAGGGGTGTCATAGTGACCCCCCACCATAGACTCCATACGCTGGGACTGACTACTGTCTCCCAGGGCATGTAAAGTCACCATTGGCTTTACTAGTCCCAAATTATTAACAGAAACCAGTACAAACCATCATATTGTGGACGTACTGGTCGGGGCAATTCGATTGCCCCGGGGTCTGTTAGTCGAGGGGGCACATCTCCGTCCCCCCTGATCGAGTTTTGGCTGGTGGCAGTGGAAACTACTTTTTATATTTGACCGCAAATATTTTCCTATGGGATTTTCCCATTGTTCGAGGCTACCAACTTTAATTATTTAATTCTCATAGCCTCGAACATACCGCCGGTTTATTTAATTAATATGAATTCTCTGGTTGGTATTTTTTGTCAAGACTCGATTCTAAAATGGCGTTTGTGTTCTCTTCTGTGACTCCAACCCAAGTCGAGCCCTTTGTTCCACTTTTTTGGCAGGCTTCTCCACAGAAGCCTCCAAAAGTGGTGCCACTCTGTCTGGGTACCACAGGGGGTGTGGGAGGGGGTTCAGGCACCCTGGACCGAGTTACCTTGGTAACTCGAGTCGCACTCTTGTGCGATTGGCCCAAGTGGTGAGCCCGCTGGCTCACCACTTAGCATGTTTGAGTGACAGCTAGGCTGAGTGAATGGGGGTTTTCTGCATAAAAGCAGGGCTTTGGGGACTGGAACTTCAGAAGTCACCACAGGACCTGAGAATCCGACGAGGGAGAAGCTGAGCCGACCTACCCGATGACACCACCGGTGGAGCCCTGCAGAACCGACACACCACTTCCCGACGACAGAGAAGATCTCCCGGCTGGAGAGGCTTCTTCCCCTGACTGGTGGGCACAACCAGTTTTCCTTTCTTTCTTCGCACCCCAGCCCGGTTTGTGGTCAAACTGCCCGTGCCAAGCACCCCGGCAGCCGGAGAGCCACTCACCACTGAACCGCGAATCCCCGGACCGCTCCTTGTACCTGAGAAACTCTGCGGCTGGTTTCTTCCCTGGCAGTGCAACGGACTCCTGTCTTCCTCCACGATGAGATCCTCTCTTCCCCCGGACGAAGCACCGACTTGCATCCGCTGCCAGGAACAACTGCCCCCGCTGGAGCGTTTTCACCACTTTAAGGTACGGTGTCCGCCAGGCCTCCCTTTCTAAAGATTGCTAGAAGGTAATAATAACTCCTTAACCTTCTGGACTGGGCTGGCCGCCTTGACCCTCTAACTGGTCCCTTTCTGTGGTCCAACTCCTTTTTGAACCTTTACAAGACCTTTGTGCACTGCAACCGTGTGACCTTGGACACATTTCGTTTGGATCCTCTGAAAGTGGATCCGGCCTCTTAAACTCTAACTTCACGGTTTTACTTTGCCTTCCTCCCTTGTTGTGTTCTTGAAAAAGTGTTGGGATCTGTTTCAATTTGTTCTCTGCTTTTCTCTCCCTTTTTAAAAACGAACTATTTGAGTGCCATCTACGTTAAGCGCTCACCGCTGTCTGGAAATAAGAGGGGCTTTACTTAAGACTTGTCTAATATTCTTTTAAGGGAGTGTATATCTTTTAGTGACCGTGTTTTTGAATCGCTTATTATTAGTGCCTGTGTGTTTTTCTAGATGTGGTTTTAAATAAATAATTATATCTCTTTTACACCAAGCCCTGGTCAGTGTTTACTTGTTCTATTGTGTGCTCTTGACCTATTGTGAATACTCTGTATACTGCCTAACTCTTCTTGAGGGAAGTCTGACTGCTCAGCCACAGCTACCAAGTGAATCTGTGTGGTGCAGACTGCTACCAAGTGGGTTTACTGCCGAACACCTGTTGTCCTAAATCTTTTGCAGTGGTCCCAGAGGGAACTTCACAGGTTTCTGCCTAACAATCGACCATAACCATTTGTTTCAGGAAGTACTTTTTAGAAATCGAGACGGTCTTAATGTGGTACTACTCCAGGAAACTTGGTTAATGGACCCGCTGGTGGTAGATGGTTGAAACTTCATTACAAGACCCACGATTAAGGGTTTGCGTGGGGGTCTGAAAGGAGGCCTGGCATTGGGAGGGAAGCATCCGTTGGGGACTGTGGAAATACCTGTACCAACCCCTAACATTCTTGCAGAGAGGGTGACCTTCATGCCAAGCATAGACATGTCTGACATACATGAGGTGTCTTGGGTAAAGGTCTATGTACCTCCCTATGTAAAGGAAGTTGCAGCCACTATGCGTGAAATGGATGCTTTCTTGTGTAGATTGGATCGGGTGGGACCGGTAATACTATGTGGAGATTTCAACGCCAGGATTCCCTTGCCATTAAGACAGGTTATGGATGACGCAGATCCCACTATTCCGTTGGGGTGGGTGGGAAGCCCTGACATGGCCACTCAATGGGGGATGGGTTGGGCCTGTCTATTCTCCTCCTTTGGGTCTAGCGCCATTAATGGTGCGTATCCATCCAACGACCCACCCAATTTCACCAGTTGTGGGTAAAGGGGTAGCAGTACATTGGACTACATGTTTGTTGCCAACCTCCCCACTATTGTGGAGAATTTGCGTTTATATCAGTGCGTGGAGAGCAATCACTATCCAATTCTGGCACACTTTAGACTGCAGGCAGTGTTCAGAGATAAGAGTCTGGGCGACTCAGCATTGATCCTGGACTAAGCCGCATCACATGGATCGACTAACCTGGATTGTGCAGTGAGGCTAGCAAGCCTGATCCTGGACACATTCCGTGTAGAGGCCGTCAGACCCGGGGGGCTGAGTCCAGGACAGGCTTTATCCCAGTTTGAGGCTAACATGCATGAGATATATAGTTGTGCTGTAAGGCCGGCTAATGTTGCAAGCAGGACTGCCTTGGGGTCTAAGTATCAACATCGCCGTCATTATGACCACATAATCAGGGATGGTTAAAGAAAACTGAGGGGGGAATAACGTATGATGGCAGCAACTGAACATGTGCTACTAGTTTATAGTGAGAAGGTCAGGAAGGCCAAAGCAACTTATTGCAAATGGCTAAAGCGACACAAATAATAATGGAATGTCGTAAATGACGGGGGTTGGTGTTAATGACACAGAATAAGATAGCTCTGCCTTCTGGAAAATTGGCAATTGCCGGGACTCCAATACCAGAAATGTAAAGGGAGCCACCGAGGCAGAATGGGTAAGACATATTGCACTGATATTGGGGGGAGATATGCCGACTCATATCAGGGGGCAGTTGGTGGAGAATAACTGGGCATATGAGCCGACCCAGGAAGGCATTGAGGGGGGTTATTAGATCTTGTAAGGCTTCCAGGGCCCTGGGCCTTGATGGAATATGTAGCAGTGTTATCAAGGCGGACTATTCGATCGGGGCCATTGCACTGCATACTGTCTCTAAGAGCATTGAGGCTCTCCAGTGCATACCGGAATCATGGCAAGACAGCATTACCGTACCTGTACTAAAAAAAAACAGGCACGATGATCCTAAGAATTATCGAATGATGGCTATGCTGGATTTTCCTGCAACATTTTTTGCTAGAATACTCTTGGATGAGCTGACGCAATGGGAAGAACGCCTTGATAATATCCCGCTGTTTCGGAAGAAAACTAGCATAAGCATCAAAAAGCTGGCCTTAACCACAGTAATACAACAATCGTGGATGGTGAGGAATGTCCCAGTCTTTGTAGCATGTATTGATCTAAGCGCAGCATTTGACACTGTTGATCTTAACAGGCTGTGGATGAAGCTGCAAAGGCTGGGCATTCCTCCAGGCCTACATAAGACGTTGGTGCTTTTGTACTCCCAGACGAGGGTCAAAGTAAGGGTGGACCAACATGGAGGTTGTACTGCCTGGATACCAACACAGAAGGGTCTGAAAACAGGGCTGTACCCTGGCTCCAATATTGTGTAATCTTTACACAGCAGACATGGGTGCGGCCCTGCGCCATTCTACTGCGATTCCACCTAAGCTTGGCACTAAACAACTTCAATGGCTAGGCTACGCAGATGATTTGGCCATTCTGGACTTTTATTGTCCCTATGGGTCCGCCATGTGTTTTTAAGCCTAAGTCGCTTGATTTTAGAAAAATGTCCTATGGACCTTACCTGAGTTTTTGTCCATTAAATGCACACAAAAACAGGCATTAGGGAGCTGCCATTTTGTGATAATCCTATCACTTGCCCCATCGCCCTGGCTGACCTGCTTTTGCGGCACTAAATCATATCCCCCGCCGCTGAGCCTGTCATCAGCAGACGCGTACCGCCTATTTCCCAACGCCAAAGCACGTCTGGTGTCAACAATCTCTGCGCTTCAGCCAATGACGTGTCGCCATGGAAATGGCAGGACGCCTCTTTCCTCAATAAGTATAAACAGACCGTTTCACAACACACAGCAGCAGATTTTCGATTCCATTCCTCTCACTGTATTTCTTTGAGTATTCTGTGACTCGTTTCTGTGCTCTGGTCAGCTACCTTCGTTGTTTATAGCCCGTGTGAACACCTGTACCATCGCTATAAATTATTTTAGTTTGTTTACCACACAATGGCTACAATAATGCCCTACATGTACGAGCCAGAGTATACCGAAGAGGAACTACTGGAAAGGCAAACATGCGAAAACGATGGGGCTTCGGACGGCAGTTGGCAGGACGAATCAACGGATGAAGACACTGGACCTAGTCGCATGGACGGTGTTTCCACCTGGTGCACATGCAATCGGTGCGAGCTAATGCCAACCGAGGACGAGAACTGCTGCTGCTGTGAAAACTCGGGATGTGTGGCCTACATTTCGGAAGGCGATCCACGGCCGCAATGCATCACCGAGCTGCCAGACTTCAGGGCAGCCTGCCTCACACGGTCCGTGTTGAGGATAATAATGGTGCTTATGCACGAACTTCGTGCAACTGTTCATCCTCGTAATCCGAGTAAGTATACTCCGCTTGTGATGCCACTACTATTTCATGGTCTTCTACTATATCCAAAATTACATATACATATCATTGTAACGCATGAAAGTCGTTCAATAGTGTGCAGTGTCTAGATAGCATTTGTCTGAGCAGAATGCCATTAGTTACAAGAATTGTCATTGACAACAAACGTTTATTAAACTTATCTTGGTCATTTAAAAACAGTTTGTTTCATTCCTTTTCACATGTGGTACATTCTGGTACCCTATCGTTCCATTACATGGTGGCTTCACGGGAGGCTTGGACACCGCGTTCGAAGAGTAATACCCGCCTGTGCCGTTCGTGCCATAAGACAAACTTTCCCCAGTGACAGCGGTCAGTACAGGGGATTTTCCCTCGCTGTGCTGCAACCTGACCTGTACAATGTGTAAAGTCTGGTATTTTTGTGCCATCAAAATAAGATACAAAATAAAACACCACATATATTTTAACAATGGTTGTTTCGATTTTTTAAATTAATCAAGTGTCTCTCCATTCAAGGATGGACGTCAGACATCTGTGCTCCGAATGGGTGAAGGTCAGGTTGCTGTGAAGCAGGGTGGTCACTATCTAAGCTAACATAATATATTCTCAATAATGCACGCACTAAATAACACTTGTTCAAAGTCTTTCAGTAGGTTATGTCTCTATAAAAGTCACACATATATCTATATTATCAACTAACATTGGATTATACAGGCTTTAGGTTAAGGGTCTTGACCACTATAATACGCTGGTTGAAGTGTGGGTCTGTGCTCACAATAATCTCCGGTAATTGGCATTTGCTATTGATAGGCAACGATATACTGCAGTAGGGGGTCTAATGTTAGTTGGGGATCTGCTAGGTGGGCATCATGGCGTGGTCAGTGGTCTAGCATATGAAGAGAATACCTTGCAGGGACACAGGGTCAGAATGGCAGTAAGTTTCCACTGGCGAGGGTGCGTGGGCAAGGACGTGTTTGTGGAGATGAACGAGCTATGTGCTTAGTTCAGCCTGGTTCACATGCAGGACAGTGATCTCAGAGGAAGAGTGATGTATTACATTTATTAGCTGTTGCAAATACCTCCAGAGTTTTCCAGTCAGAGTGGGAACGAGGGTGGGGGCCATGTGCTCTGCGCGCTGTACTATGGCAGTGAGGCCTGGTCACCAAGATGGAGCCCCGTGTCCTGCTCAGTGGTCCCATCTACGCGAATGTCAACCAAAGTTAACATCACATAAGGGCAAGGGGCGAACCCACTACTGGAAGCACTTGGTCCGAGTTTCTACTGAGAAGTAAAGGATGAGAGGGGCCTGCTGGCCCCTCGCTCCCACACACTTGCCTGCACGCCCACCGGCCCATCCACCACCCACTATCAAAGGCAGTTCGCACCCGGGGATGAGCGCTGGCATGGGGGCTGTCAGGGGCGCAAACGGCCAAGGTGCCAAACAGCATGTACACTTCAAAAGATATCCCACACCAAAAGGGCAATCGCTCACATGGCCTCCTCAGACCCCATGTCTCCAGGCAGGCCTCCCCTGAGGCAGGCAGCCACCCTGCAAACCATATAATACCATGACTTACACACGTCATTCATTCACAAACACATCCCTGTTTCTAATACTTTATAAACCACTTGATATGTCTCATGAGAACATCTTTGTGCTTTGCAAGTCAACTCCTGAATGTTCTACCTGAGAAGCACTGAGATGTATGCTAATCTGTTCGTCGTCGTGCTATCTGTGACCGCTTCGAGCAAACTCGTCAGTGTTCTACCTGTGGCCATCTACCTGTTCTCCTGCAACATACTGCTCGGCCTGCTGAATCCAACTGTTTGTTGGTCAAGGTAAGGCCATGTATCCTAGTCATATTTCGGTCATTTTTACATTTCTATCTATTTGCGATTAGAGTACCCAATAGTGCTATGGTCATTGGTCTCATTGCTATTGACTTGAGTTTCAATTGTTATGCTATCAATAGATCTATTTATTTTCATCTGTGTCAATTGTCATCGAATTGCATCCTTCAGGGGTCCAGTCTATATGTAAGCATGTTTCCTTCTTGTGTAAGACAGAACATCCAAGGGACGAGTCACATGTTCAGAGTTTAGTCACATCATTTACACATTTCTGCAATTCATGCAAATACTAAGCCACACATGATGAACTGGTATAGTTCCGGCGAGTAAAACAAACTTTGCATTGAACATTGTATGGTTCATTTACTTTTGTATCACATTTTTACTCATCAAGATTGTTTAATAATGTCGATATTTACTTTTCAGAATTTTCAACAATGCCTGCCTGTTCGATTAGCGGTTGCCCTTCGAAGACCCATGCTAAATCTGAAGTTCCCGAAAACTGTTGATCGAGTTAGAGAATGGGTCAGACATTGTGGATATCCACTGGATGAGCTTGAAAGTAGAGTCCAACAAGTCTTAGAAGACAAGAGGGGTGATCGATACCGCATCTGCAGCCGGCACTTTTCCTTGAACATGTACGCCACATCTTGGGTAACAAAGAATAATAAACGGCGAACGACATGAAAATTGCTCGCAAACGCTATTCCCACTCTATTCGTCCACATTCCGCCACTGGTGAGTCAAGTGTCTGTTTTTAGCTTTAGGCCTTGCGGTAGTGTGTAGGTAGCCGAATGGATTAATTGATATTTTAGGTGTTGTTTCCAATTTCTAATACTTTCAACATTGATATGTGTATAGCTTTTTGAATAATGACATTTATCAATATATTCTTTTTAGATTTCATAACCCACAAACAAAATCTATATATGGGCACAGGGAACTGTGCTATATGCGCATTTTCAATAGCATTACTCTCAAGTATTCTGTCTCCTTACATGGCAATTTTAAATATTGGCATTTCATTATCAAACAATAATTTACCTTTACAACTGCTTGACTATCCCTTGAATCTGAAGCAAGAACATTCTACTTCCTGACGTGCTCACAGTTATCAACCACTTCTAGCGCGTATCAGGTAATCTTACTTGGCTATTCCGCTACAGACTTGTTTTATGCATTTAGAGCAAACAAAGCTGCTAAATTACCCCTCTCCTAGTCTACCTTTAGAAGAAGTCAGAAGAAACAAAAGCAACTGGATATATTATCTAATTTATCTGTCCAGGTAATTATGCCAAACAGATAGTCATTTAAAAAAACATTTTAATCTACATTCATTTCAATACAAAATCGTGCTGTGTGCTGTCCAAAAGGCATCACAAACATTTAAGAAGAATTTTATAAAAAACAATTTAAGAAAAACAGTCCAAAATTACCACATTTTTATACCAATGTTAACTTGTGTTGGTGGGTGACATTCATAATTTATCACATTGACAACAAAATTTATAACCAAACAATAATGGCAGGGGAAAACTCTTGATGTACAGCGTTAGCTGAAAGTTCGTTTGAGAAAAGACAACTTAGTTTGGATGTCTGTGGGATGTCTACATATGTTTCAGCTGAACAGATGTCGTCAACACCTTCCCTGGTGTTCCGCTGTTTTTATTATAGCCCTCTTCAGGACGGTGTGTAGTTATTGGTGAGTTGACAGAAAAGTGTCAAATAATTGTTGGAAACTAAAAAATGAAAATAATTCATAGGGTTGTTTTAGATCGATCAATACATATTTAAAAAAACTGAATGGCAATTTTCATTTAGTGTAGAGATTTTTCTTCTACGAAAGTTGTTCTACTGCCCTTATTTAATCATAAAGTGGTTAGAGTAGAGCGTTTGTCATTTTTCACCAGGATGCCACTTCCTTGTTGGTGATTGCATTTTGTGCGTAGATGAATTTCCTGTTTTCATTGCTTATTCAGGTTAGTAATTACTCGAAAGTTCTTCAAAAAAGGTTACGCGGGACCTGTTGCAAGATAAGGCCACCATTTTATGTTACTGTGCATCTTTTATTACAAATTTCAGTTGCCTGAAGAATAATTTTTCCGCGTTACCTACTGACCTGCATAGATCCGGCAGACTTTTTCAAAATGATTGCCGCGCCGTTATTTGGGTGGAGATAGGGCTGGAAAAAGTCCACATTTGAGCGGGTTTAGAGTTCGCAAAACGCCCTCGTCTAGCCTAGCTGCTTTCTCTGTTTTGGAGACATAGAAGGACGATGTTTCAGGTATGTTAAACAATCGCCTCCCGAGTGGATCAACACTCGGACACTTGCGGGCATAAAATACCTCATTTAGAAAATCGTTGCCCCAATCTCAGTTTTTACCGCTCACTTTGAACTCGATCTGTGATGGAGAGGTCTTCCGAGATCCTCATTCTCGAAATGCCGGCGTTCCCTCTGAAAGTCCTGCGTTGTTGTTATATATTGCAGTCGGTCATTGATGACGTGGGCATGTGTTGATGTGCTAGGTTCACTGAAAAAGGACTATTTTGTCCTCCATCCGCCATATTGAATGAGTGAAAAAGCATAGATTTTTCCACGTTTGGCTCCAAGGCCGTTATTTTTAGTGGAGATCTTTTGAAAGAGTTCTTCAGAAACAGGTTATTTTAAAAGAAAATACCCCATTCCACTGCGGAGTTCAAACCATTCTTTACAGTGTCAAGGTCATATATCCACTTCTGTTCACATTTGCGCGCTCACCCTCTCTCTTTGATATTTGTACTACTTGGATGATGAACCAGAACATTTCACATGGTTTATGTTTGAGGCGTATGTAGTGAGCCACCAGTGGTTTGTTTGGAGTTTGATTCCTGATATTACATCTGTGTTCTCCAATGCGAGTTTTAATTTGTCTTTTGGTTTTTCCAATATATAACAGATGGCAAGGGCACTGGATGGCATACACAACCCATTGTGAAGCACAGTTGGTAAACGTTTTCAAATGCCAGGGTTTCCCTTTTAGCGTAATGTATTTTAAATTCTTGGTTAGGGAACACACTGAGCAGTTGCCACATTTAAAATGCCCAGTGACAGGGGGCAGGTCCCAAAGTGTTTGTTGTTTTTCCGTGTTGGTATTTATCTTAGGGTATGTATGGACTAGATTGTCTCGTAAGTTGTATTGTCTTTTGAAAGCAAATCTGGGTGGTGCTGGAGCAAAATCTTCTGTTTTGATGATGTGCCAATTTTTCAACACTGCTTTTCATAGGTTGCGACTGATGGGGCTGAAGGTGGTGACACATGTGATTTTATCCACTTTGGTTCTCTCCACCGGATGTAGACAAAGGTCACGAGTTCTGTTTTTGGCTCTTTTGTATGCCATGCTTATTTGTTTTTTGGGATATCCTCTTTGTTTTAGCCGTTTGTTTCAATTGTTTTCCATGGATTTTGTAGTCCTCCAGACTGGTACAATTTCGCCGGACTCTTAAGAATTGCCCTATTGGTAGGTTCGCCTTCAGGCTCGCCGGATGGTAGCTTTGAAACTGTAAAAGAGTGTTTTTATCTGTCTCTTTTCTGAAGAGATTGGTGGTTAATGTCATTTTGTGTTCTAGTTTCTAAATCCAGAAAGGGGATCTTGATGGTATCATATAATATGGTGAAACTGATGTTACTGTTGCACTGGTTAAGCCATTGGTGAAATTCTTCTAGGCGAGTGGATGAGCCTCTCCATACCATAAAGCAGTCATCTATGTACCTGTGCCAAGCTTTTATGTTCTGTTTATACGGATTATTCAAGTTGTAAATCAAATTTGTTTCCATTGTGTCCATATACAGGTTTGCAATATCTGGTGCGAAAGTAGCCCCCATACTGGTACCGGGCCTTTGATTGTAAAACACTTCTTCATAAAGGAAATATAATTTTCCATTAAAGCCAATCTTGCGCATTCGAGAATGAAAGCAGTGGGGACAGTTTTGCTGTTCATAGTCCGTTGGTTAAGATACTGTTCGAGAACTTGCAGGCATTCTATTTGAGGAATACTAGTATAAAGGGCCACTACATCCAAGGTGACTGGGACGTCGGCTTTTTAGATCTGGATGTTGTCCAAAATGTTAATCATACTAGTAGTGTCCTTTATGTATGATTTCATTTTCAACACGTAAGGTCTTAAGAACCAATCAACATATATGGATAGAGGTTCCAGGATGGAATCTATGGTGGAGACTATGGGTCTTCCTGGTGGTTTTACACTATTCTTATGAACTTTTGGCAACAGGTAAAAGGCCGGAATAGTCGGGTTGCTTTTGATAAGGAACATTTTTTCGTCATGGTCTATCCACCCTTCTTCTTGGGCATGTGACATCAGACTTGATATTTCTTCTTTCAGTCTTTGTGTCGGATCTCCTTGTAGTTGTTTGTAGAATTTCTGATTTGATAGTTGAAGCCGAGCTTCCTCATCGTATGCATCTTTGTTTTATGCATGTCAAGTAATAGTTTTTATGTATCGTGTGATTATTTTACCGAATGTTTGGTTAGTGCTTTCCAATTGATATACACCTTAGTTATCCTGCACTGGTGTTTGTTTTCAGTTATAATTAGTGTTATCCATACTAATGCAAGTACTGTCCTTCAGGGAGATGCTGAAGCGTCCACCACATTGACAACATCCCTAGATGTTCTTCACCACCACGAGGTATGGATACTGACAGCTCCATCGACCGTGATCATCAGGACTGGAATACCTGTCGTTTGATTGTTCTACACCATGTTTCATTCGTGGTTAGCCATTGATATGTACCTGAGCGGTCAACCCCAAGTGTGTGTTATGTTTTCAATATTGTAATCCTTACTAATGCAAATACTATTTTTCAGGCAGTTGTTGAAGCGTCAACCCCCACACTTGATGCGGAGCCTGACATTCAAGTAATTCCAGGGGAAGTGGAAGTGGGACCATGCATATACGAATCGGCGCAACAGCTTTCGGAAGTGCGCACCACATTTACAACATCCATAAATATTCTTCAGCAGCATGAGGAATGGTTCCTGACAGCTCCATCGAGCGTGATCATATAACGTGATTCCATTTGCTATACTTTCTTCCCTATTAACGCAAGTACTGTGTTTCAGGGAGATGACGGAGCTTCCACTACAATCACAACATCCCATTTAGATGCAGATGTAAAGAAATCGGAGAAATAAGTCGATTAAATCTGATCATATTTAAATATTCCTTGATTCTTTTAGACAATGCATCATTTGTGGTTATCTCTTTATATGTACCTGTGCCGTCGACCCCAAGTGTGTGATGTTTACAATATTGAAAACCATACTAACGCAAGTACTGTGTTTCAGGGAGTTGCTGATGCCTCCTCTCCAATAGAATCATTCATGGGAGTCCATGTGGAGCCAGAGGTATGGATACTGACAGTTCCATCGAACTAGGTCATCAGAGCTCGAATACTTGTCGTTTGATTGTTCTATACAATGTTTAATTCGTGTTTAGCTATTGAGATGTACCTGTGTGTTCGTCCTCACGTGTGTTTTATGTTATCAATATTGTGATACATAATAATGAAAGTACTATGTTTCAGGGAGTCGATAGAGCGTCATTCCGTGCTGTCTATGCGGTTACAGAAAATATAGTCGTTGCAGCGCAAGAGGAAGGGAAGAGATGCGGAAACGAATCGGAGCTACAGCGTGCAGATGCTGAAGGTCGAGTCAAGAAAGTTGCAAAGAAAAGAAATAAAAATAAGGTTAGTTACAAACAGTTCCTAACGTTAGAAAAATAATTTGTGCTGGGGGCTATTTTATGTTTTTTTCCAGTCAATTGTACTATACTTTATCTTGTGTTTAAACTGAACATCCCTTTTCCAATCTGCCCTGTAGTTACCCGTGGGTCTACGAACTATACATACACAGACAGTGAAGCGAATGAGAGATGTTGCTTGCCAGACCATTTACACAATGGAGGAACTATTAATTCAGACGCGGCGTGTTGAGACTCGAGATGCTCATGTCCAATGGCCAGAACATGAAATTAATGTGTCCGGAGAATCCAGTAAAGTTTATTGGACCATTGCTACAGTGCGACTGCAACACCACAAGAAGATGATACTGAATGTATTGAAGATAGCTCTGAAGTAGCCGCAGATCAATTCACGCAATCTACACCCGCCAAAAAATTGCCACCGAAAAAGCTGTCAACATTGGTGTGTTCTTCCATCAATGTTGAAGTAACAGATGTTGAAATGACAGAGAATGAACCAGCAGCAGCATTCACCGACGCATCAGAACTTGATATCAGCGATATTTCTTTCAGTTGTGGTGATATGTCCTCATCGATACAGTCCGAAACAACTTTGACACCGGATGACAGCCTAATGAAAGAGGGCAAATACATAGTATTCGACAGTTGTTTGATGGATATTATAAGTATGCTGAAATGTGGGCATTCCGTCAGAGGGAAAGTATGTGGGAAGCCATTGATTCATCTGACTCGTCAAAAACAAGGCAGTAACGTCACAATACATGCCGCCTGTAGATTAAATCATACGTTCTCATGGTCTGCACAACCGATGCTGGGGAAACTGCCAGCAGGCAATCTACTGTGTGCAGCTGCATCACTTTTTAGTGGCTCCAGTTTTAGAAAGTTAGAGTCTTTCTTTCAGTTTGTGGGACTCCATTTCATTTCTAAAACGCAGTACTACAAATTCCAACATGAATTATCTATTTCCGGCCATTAGTGATGCTTGGAAAATTAAACAATTGTCTCTAGCAAGTACATTCGAAGGCAAACGATTCAGGCTAGCCGGCGATGGACAGTGCGACAGCCCTGGATTTTCTGCCAAGTAGTGCACCTACCACTTTCAGGACATGGATAGTAAGAACATTGTGAGCTTGGTGGTTGTGCAGGTGTCACAATGTACATCCTCAGTGGCCATGGAGAAACTAGGATTTATAAAATCAGTGGGATATCTACAATCGAGGGGAATGCACATCACCCTCATAGCCACGGACAGACACGTTTCAATTGCCAAGACAATGAGAGAGCAGTTCCCACATATTAAACATCAATTTGACGTATGGCATCTTGCTAAATCAATCAATAAGAAAATCTCAGCTGCAGGGAAAAAAAAGGTTTGGAAAGTATTTCACAGTGGTCCCAGTCTATCAGCAACCATCTTTGGTGGAGCTCCAAAACTTGTGAACGGTCAGTGGAAATACTACTTGAAAAATGGCGGTCACTGATGTACCACTGTATCAACGTGCACCGCTGGACAGAAAACCTACATTTCCACCAATGGGAACATGGCCCTTTGTCCACAGAGGAGGCACAGAAGAAGAAGTGGTTGATTCCATCTTCACCTACACACAAAGACATTGAGAAGATTGTTTTCGATTAAACTCTATCAAGAGATTTGAGGGGACTGACAGAATTCTGTCACACAGGAGGTTTGGAGGTGTTCCACAATATGTGCCTAAAGTACAGGCCAAAGCGATTGCATTTCGGCATACAGGGCATGGAACATAGGACTCTACTTGCGGTCTTGGCCCATAACGAGAATGTGTGCCGTGAACAATCTAGGACTACGGGAAATGTAGGTATGCCTCGCTACACTACGGCCTTTGCAAAAAGAAGTAAACAATGGGTGGTGAAACCAGTATATGAGGAAATGGAGTTTGACTTTGTTAAAGGCCTTTTTGTTGCTGTACTCGAGAAGCACAGATATGGAATTTTGAGCATTTCTGTGCAGAGCACTGATGCATTGCCAACGAACATTGCCTCTGTGCCATGTCCACCCAAAGCAGAGCTCGTTGAGAAGTACAAATCCCGGTTTAAATGATTGTAATCTGATTGTCTTTTTGAAAATCATGTTATTGTACAGTGTGCATACAAAGTATGCTAACCCTAACCCCTACCTTTACCATCCTGGGTGGCCAACATCATGGGTATCATCTTTAACTTCTCTCTTTATTCACCTCATATCGCTGACCCTGTGAATATGTGTATGTATATATTTTTGTTGCTGTAACTAAGTTTCGCAATCTCATGTAAATGCTGCGCACTGTTAACCGAGGGGAGGCTTGCGTATTGCAAATAATAAAACAAACAAACAATAAATCTCACTTTCAACTCAACTCCTCGGGTACTTTATACTTTCCCTGACCTTACCCCAAAAAGTCAATGTCTCCATAGTTATGGTTCTCTAGGGCTGCAAAGCTCGCGGACAACGAGGACAAAATTGGGGGCCTTAGAACGCGCCAAGCGAGCCGCTGCAGATGGGAGAGAAGCCAGTTCGCATTTGCACATTGAGGCCTAGTACATAGATGGATTCGAAAATTCAAGTTCTCACAGATGGCTTTACTACGGGATGTTGCAAAGTAAGAATGTATGCTCATTTCGAGTGAAGGTCAGCGGCTTTGATTTTCAGCTCGCGGCCTGAAGAGGCCCACAACTCGCACTGGCAGTATAATTTTCTATTGTTTTTTGACCTTGAGAGACAGGGACCATGCCGAAAGGACTTCATTTGAAGGAGGGGTACAATAACGTAAGACGATAAGACAGAAAATTCTGAAACTAGACCGAGTTTCATGTTAGTTCAGTATATGAAAAATCATTGGCACGAGCACAGTGGGATTTACGGACTGCATTACGCAGAGAGACAATGGAAATGGCAAATATAATGCAAGTAACTCTTTAGACACTTTTATACCGGAATTGATGAATGGATGAATTAATGAATGAATAGCAAGTAAAACGTTTGTGGGATCATCTTTGTACCGGGCACATGGGCATGCAGGTCCACATTCCACACGCATGTAGACAAACAGTCATTTCTCAGTGGTTCAACGCTTTAAAATTCATTACATTGTGTGTTAACCTCAATTTATTTTGTTAGTTTTCGCATTGATTTTAGAGCCGAACATACTCCAATGAACTATCCTTTCAAGCAAATAGTTTCAGATCGGCCGCAATAAATAAATAAAATGAATAATATTTATAAAGAACGGCTGACAAGACTAATTATAATTTTTATGTTTTCAAAACAGGTACATCCTACCGTACTGCTACTGCCACCAATTTCAGACCCCGGCCGATGGATTTTTCAATCGCCAGCTGCAGCTTCTTGTAAACAACTGCACTAAATCGACGATCTTATGGGACGATAGCCAAGGGCCCATTGCCCTTACGCTGTACTAGCGGCTAGAAGCAACATATTAACCTTTACGGTGGCCTAGTGCCTAGTTGATGGAACAGCCTTACGGTTCACCGTGCGACCAAAGGGCTTCTTTTAACGAAAAGCAACACCCTGTGTACCATAAAGGAACAGCGTGTGACTCACGACAAATTGCACAGGAGTTGCGGAAAGAGAGAAAAGAAAACAGAAAAAAATCACATTCCGATTTAATATGCCAATTGCTGAATATTGTATAAACATTTAATGTCAAATAAATGTACTTTACCAAATGTACCGTGTTGCTGTTTGATTTTAAAGTACAGTTTCATATTCCTAATTGTGGCGCGCTGTGTTGTGAGTTGATCGGTGTTGGTTTCCGGGTTCTGTGTGAAGTCGCGTAGAAGACGACTGGGCGCGTTTGCCTACGCAGCACAGTAACGTCACAGAGAGAGGCGGGGAATATGAATGTTTTGATAATGTCAGACTCAGGGGCGGGGGATATGATTTAGTGCCGCAAAAGCAGGTCAGCCAGGGCGATGGGGCAAGTGATAGGATTATCACAAAATGGCAGCTCCCTGATGCCTGTTTTCGCGTGTGTTTAATGGACGCAAACTCGGGTAAGGTCCATAGGAAATTTTTCTAAAATCGAGCGACTTAGGCTTAAAAACACATGGCTGACCCGTAGGGACAATAAAAAGTTTTGACCGAACCATTCCTTTAACCCGGGGAGGGCTACAAACTGAATAAACTAAAGAGTTATGCGGATGAGAATTCACTGATTATTATTAACATCTCTAAGAAGCAAAAGCTTAAAGAGGCTTGGGAATTGGCAGGTGGGAAATTGGAGGTGGTAAAGCTATACAAATACCTGGGAATCCATCTGGAGTCTAGGCTGAATGGTATGGCCCAGATGGATCATGTGAAAATACTCTGGGGGGATTTGGTCCCTTGTACAGAAGGGGGAGGCGATTCAGCAGGCTCTGTTCTCCATTTGTATCAAGCCCAGGTGGTTCCGAAGATGACATATGGAATGGAATCATGGGCATTATCTAAGACCGGAGAACTGGCTTAAGTGGAACAAGGGCTAGTCAAGAGCTTGTTACAACTACCAACTCGTACTGCTTTTGAAATGATGCTGTTGAAATTCAATCTCCTGTCTGTTGACCAGAAAATGGCCTTGGGATGCCTAACTTTCTATTGAAAAATGGCTAATGCACCTGTGGGTACACTACTAAAAGATATCCTGAAGGCATATATACAGTGGGCCAAATACATGTTAGATAGCAATCTGGCCAGAATATGTGAAGTAGCAGGGAAATGGCTAAGGATTTATCTCTGCAGCACTATAAATCAAGACTGAAAGCTATTGTTGTTGGGCAAGGGGTGGAGCAGGCACTGGTGAACCTTGGAACAATGAATAGTGCTGCAGCGTTTGTGCACTATGTCCAACAAAGGAGTCATCCTCCAACATACATACAAACATTTCTGGGAAACTATCTGATCTGGGACTATTTGAAGATTAAGTGTAATGTGGTAAGAACAAGGGAAACTGAGGGAGCCTGGCACATGATCCATAGATCAGAGAGGGAATGTAGATTGTGTGGGGATGGTGTACTGGAGTCAGCTAGACATTTGTTGTGCCAATGTGAAGCACTGGGGGCCTTAAGAATGGAGGCCGGTCTAGCCATTGGATGGAGTATATCAAAACTACCCGAGGTAAGGCAGTGGGATAGAGGCACGAGTGGAAATGATCACGCCTGTATTGTGTTTTTCAGTCTGTTTTGGAGGAAAATCAAAAAAATCATGGAAGTTTTATCTTTATGGGGGAGCAGGATGGTGCGGCACCACACGTTTCAGTTGGGATTTTAGGATAATTAATGTTTTTAATTTTACCTGTGACGTTTTGAATGTAATTTGTGAAAAGTTGAATAAACTAAAGTGCAATTAAAAAATAATTTAATCCAATGACAAAAAAAATAAAGATGTCCCCCAGACAATATGCTATGAAGGCTTTTTTTCAGGAAACCCCAATCCACCCAAACACATATTGGCAACTAATGTTAGAAGGACCAAGTGAACGGATGACTTTGTGGCCTTGCCCTTGATATGGGTTATCGGTCTGTATTATCAAATGTACTTCTTCCCATAATTAATCTTGAGTGGTCTGAATTGACCATATCCTGTAGAAATTGTTCAAACTTGTTTGTTAGGACTATGGTGTAAGGCTATACATCCAAATTAATTAGATCATTTGGCCTATTATGAGGTTTGGTGCAAGTGATTATAATAAGGGTTCACACCGACTTTGATGGTAGCACCCTCCATGGAGGTCATTATGTATTTTTCATATGGGAACGCATTAAAGAGCTCAACAACTTTGTGGTATAGAATGGATGTAAAGGTCCTATAGAAGGAGGCTGCAAAGCAGTCCGGTCCCAGACTAAAGGCTCGTGAGCAGTTTAATGACCTGGGACAACTCTTCAGAGGTTAAAGGTTGGTCCAGGAGCAGGCACTTCAAATCTGGGCTCTGAGGAAGGGAGGGCTCTTCGAGATATTGCTTTTGTAGAGAAGGGTTGCATTCATCTGGAGCATTCTAGATGGAGAGGAACTGTTTAATGCCAAGATCTTTTGCTGTTAATCTCCAACTTAATCAATGTATTGAAAGTGCCTTCCATTTTATCTTCTTTTGGCGGCTAGCAATTGCCCCAGTTTTATTAACCTGTTCAAAGCACCTTTGTCTGCTATGCACAAATTTACTATCTAGGTCGTTCATCAGAAGCCTATTTTGTTCATCCCAACTATTATTAGTTTCCTAGTGAACTCCTAGAAGTGTAGGACTTGCTTCCAATTAGCTGGGTTGCACGGCCAATGACTGCTCCACTTCTTTTGTTCCAGAGGGCTAATTTAAAAAACATACCCCTAATAATGGCTTTCATGGTATCACAGAACATTACAAGATGAAATGTGTGCCCCCAGTATACTTAAAGCAATTTGTTTGTAATTGTGTTCTCCATCATGTGCCTCGCTGCCAGATCACACTGTATCTAATCTTCTAATCCCAAATCCTCCAGTCTGTTACCTTGTATCCCTTTATGTAAACCTCCTTGAAGTGGGCACATGAGTTGAAATTATGTATCAAGACACGAAGAGAGTGTAAAGCTTCATTTTTTTTACGTCAAACATTCACCAGCATAAGCAAAAACATGTAAACTCCATATCCCAACAAATCTGGAACATTCTGCATGTGGTATCAACTGACCACCACCTGCACCATGACCCAACATCCTGCCTTTTGTCTTTCTTGGCTACCCTTTCAGGAAGAAAGTCATTGTTACGGTTTATTGTTTAACTGCAGGATTGCAAAGTTTTTTATTAACAAATATAACTAGAATGCTGTTATTACACTTACTTGTGCTATGGGTATTGTCCAATTAAGAATGCAATGTATTTATTTGCACATGTCTTTCAGGGTATGCAGCCACACTGTGATTACATCAGCTGTGAACTACTCTGGACAGCTGACAGGAGTACAAGAAGTGCATTCCGTTTCCGCAGAACCACTAGTGAAGAGGGATGGATAGGCGTGTGCCCAGGGAACCTCTTAGTAAGGCTCCCGAAGATCAAGAGGGGGTTTCAGAGATGTTCATCCAGAAAGTAGGTCACTTAAGAGTCTCAGAGTGGACTCCTATGCAAATTGTAGAGTATATGACAGTAAACTCATGGTAGCCATTTGAGAAAAAACATGCAGTTCAAGCAGAGGGCTGCGAACCGTAGGCTGGGTCGGGAAGGTAAGGTTTCCGAGACGTTGGATCCACACAGGTTTATTTTCATACCCATTAGCCACAAAGACACAAAGAAGAGTATTACAGTCTGTGGTGGTCTTGTTTGGACAAATGTTTAGGTTTCTCTGGACACCTCACCAAGTTCTTTTACCTGGCCTTAAAGGAACAAATAGACCCGGTGGCATTGACTGGTTGGGCATAGAAGATGGACAACTACTGGGCAATACCATGCTTGCCATCTCTACTGGCACACAGAAGATTGCCTAAGCTGGGCAGACTAGCTTTATATGAGGGTTGGCGGAGGAAGGAACCACTCGTGAGGACATCAAAGGCTCCAGGATGGAAAGGTGCATCCAAATACAGGGACAATCATAAGCAGGACACCTTCCCATCCAGAAGATGCTGAGGCGGCAAACCAACCAATTCCTCAGGTGAACACTCAGAATCCATTTTCCCTCCCATGGGGGCAGGACTGCTTTGGTTTTAGTTAATGTGTGGGTAGCGTCAGGGGATGCCAGTGTCTTTAAAAAGTCAGGATTTCAACTTACGTTTCTAAAGACCCCCTTTCAGGTAACCATGCTCCACCTCCTATAACTCTCTGAGCAGTTGTGCTATACAAGGAGTGGACCCCCCCCGCCACTCCCCAGAGGATCCTGAGCACCATCGGAGTGTCCTACCTCAAAACAAAGATCCCTGGTCCTACAGCACCCAGGACCCTACCTGCATCCTGCCAGGAAGAGAGGAAGCCATCTCTAGCATTCATGCGACACACTGCCTTCCTAGTTGTTGAGATTCCGCTGGGCGTCCAGCAAAAGGCAACCTCCCATTTGGTCCTGGAAATGGCCTAGGTCCAAAGCCCCTGCACACGCCAGGACTTCACTGTGCTTCACCAGACTCCTGCTTCCATGCAAAGGGATCCTTCAACCCAGTGGCTTTCCATTTCACTGTGGAGCTACCGTTATATGAAACAACAAAGGCACATCATTGTTTTGCCTGGTTCATTGTCTTTCAGTTATGTCTAGCCCCACTGTAGCCTGAACATTCTCCTTGCCTCACGTCCCACTAACATTCCAAATTGTCATACTCGGGGACTTTAACCTTCCCAAGCCCTCCGCAGCAACCTGCCTTGAGGAGATCTTCCTATCTGACACGCCTACCCACTCTGGTGAGAACTCTTGGCCAGGTCTTTCTCTATACTTTGCTCTCCTCCTCAGACCTCTCAATTACCCAGTCTCCCTCTGATCAGCCCATAGTTTACTTTAACATCTCGGTCCCTCCTCCCCCTACTCCTCCTTTTCCTGTATTTAATGAATAAGAAGAAATTCAAACAGGACTTTCTTGCCCCTTACCTTGATGCGAGTCTCTCTCTCCCCTGTTCATGCCTTACCCATTGACCTGGCTTTCTATGACTCACTATGCACTTATAACTCCCTTTGACCAACACTATCCAAGCATGGATCATGGCCTGGCACAAACCACGGACACCAACACTACTCCTTTCCTATACATATTCCCTTGCTGCATTCACTTCTGCACTTGGCTCTGCCAAATACTCCTACTTCATAAACCTATCCTCCCTCTTCCCTTCCATCGCAATCACTGTAGCAAACCTTCATCTACTCCCCTAGCTTTGCACACATCTCCCAAGCCAATATCCATCCTCTCCCAAACTCTGCCAATGAGTTTGCTCTCTACTTTTCCCCTAGAATTTCTAATAAGCGCTTAGGTGTTAAGCGCTCTATAAATTAAATACAAAAAAAATAATATTCATGACTTACAGCCCTCCTCTCACCACCTCCCACACCATCCTTCTGTCCACTACCTCTCTCCCTACCTTCTCTACTCTCTGCTACTTCTCCCTTACCTCTCCTACCAAATTAGCATACCTTCACAGAGTCAACCCATCTTGTACTCCGGTCGACCTGCCTGCTCCTGAAACAGTCAAAATCAATGTTCCTCCTCTCTCTGAGCTTTTTAACCTCTCTCTCTTCCTACTGGATTCTTGCCTACCTCCTTCAAATCTACAACTACTCTATTCCCTTTTAAAGAAACCCTCTGCTGACCCAAAATCCTACAGACTATTGCCCAGTTTTCCACCTTGCCCATTATTCAAAGGTCCTTCAGAAGGTAGTCTTCAACCTGGTTAATAAGGACCTTAAGGGAAATGGCCTTGGAGATGCACTTCAATCTGGCTTCTGTAGTTAACACTCCGAGCATGCACTCATGCAAGTCACCAACTTTTTCTCAGATGCTCACCAATCCACTCTTCATTTTGAGCCTCTCTGCCACTTTTGACACTGTCAACCAGTCCTCTCTCCTCCTCACTCACCAAGGCCACAGGTTCACGAATCTTCAACTAGATTGCCTGGAAGGTAGCAGTAATAAAATCTGCAGGAACGCGCAAACCTCTGACCCCAGCCAGATTTTTCTATTTTTCTCCTCCAAGCATCAGAACTTGGAACGCTTCTCACCACCTTCTCTGCTTATGCCCGAAGAAGACTTCTCTCATTCTTAGGCTTTGAACATCACCTCTTTGCTGAGGATATTCATATCTTTTTCTCCTTTACCTCTTTCACCCCAACCATAAAGGAACAGGTTATGAACTGTCACATTGCAATCGAGCACTGGATGGCTCTCCACTTTTTCATGCTGAACTCTTCAACCATGGAAGTTCTTTTTCTCCCAGCTTGCAACGCCATTCCTTCCCATCCCATTCATACCGCCTAGCTGTATTGCTTCGCTCAAGGCTCACAGCCTGGACGTCCGCATTGACAGCAACCTCAGACTGCAAAAATTAATTATTAGCAACACCTCTGCTGCACATAATAAAATTCTCAACAATCTGAAGATGCATACATGTTTTACTCAACTGTTCAAAAACTTGAATCGCCACACTCATGCTTGTACCTAATCCTGGACACTACTCTCTCGAGACAGACCACAACTGCGCTAACCGCAATTTCTACAACCCAGCTAGATCTTCCCCCATTTCTACCTACCAACACCATGCTGGTTATGGCTCCATGCACAACTGCTACCTTTTCAAGTTTCTTCTCCAAACTTTTAAAGATATCAATGGGCTTGCTCCTAGTAACTGTGACTGTATCTCGGTCTACTCACCATCTTGTTCCTTCCACTCCTGCTTTGCTCATCCTTAATGGCACATGCCACTCCCATGACTCCTCTCACTTCCATTTCTGCTTCTTATCCCTACATGATCCACTTAATTGAACCCTCCTGCCCATTACAATCAAAGCCAGCCTAGATTTGTTCAGAACTCCTCTTAAACTACTCTTATTTGCCAAAGAGGGAGCTCCCTCACCCTCTTCCCTCATCATCCATACCTTACCCTGCCACTCTGCCCAGTACTGAATAATGTAATTTTGTATATTTGTACAGTACGCCTCTGGTTTGAAGCAAATGCTTCCTAGCTTAATGTTACGTTTATTAGTGAACTGTTTGTTACATTCTTTTTGTTTGTCTTGTGCCTGATCTCTATCCCACTTTGTTCCCAATCTCAAACTGGCTAACTATTTTCTCTTGTTTTTGTACTATTATACAGGCACCCTTCCGGGGAATGCCTCCACCCTTTGTAAATGTGTTATTCTAGGTCATTTCTGATGAAATTGACATCCCTATTCTTCAAGCAAATACGCACAAAGAAGCCTGCTTTCTTGCCCTCACCTCAGCATCCTCAGGGATTCATCAGCAATATTTTCTTAGTGAACAGGAAGGGAAAGTGTACTTGGTTAAAAGCCTCAGGTGATTAAAAAAGGGTGATCTACTGCAATTTCAAGATGAAAGGGAGATCCTCCGAGACCTTCTGAGGGACGAAGATTGGTTATTGTGCCTTGACACCCACTCGACTGCAACAATGCACAAGCCCCATTGTCAGTTCATCAAGTTCATGTGGAGGGGTCAGATTTGGGAATTCTGAGCCTTCCCTTCAGGCTTGCATCTGCTTCTTGGTGTCTCACCAAACTACTGAAAAAAGTAAAACAAGGGGGGGGCTCTGGGAATCTCTCTACCAGCACAAACACAGCCCAATGACCTGGTGAATAACCCCTGGAAGAGACTCTACCAAGTCTTTAGCTCATTGTCCCTTTCACAGAGAAGACATTCCCCTGCATATCAGTCTTTGTCCTGCCCAGGGGCAGTCCAGCACCGAAATACTAGGCAATTCTCCTCTGAACAAGAGTACCAACAGCAACCCCATACACATGTTTCAGCCTTGTTGGGCATCATCAGTGAGGTGAAGCTGTGCCTCTCTAAGAACAGTGAGCAAGGGGTCCACGTCTGGATCGCCCTGGTAATTTAGGGTGTGACCCAAAGCTAATTTATGCAAAACAAGGGGACTCCAGACAAGCACTTCCTGAGTTCAAAGGATATTTCACCCCAGCAGGATACAGATTTGTTGTGTGCCTGGAAAGATTGAATTATTAGAAGTCCCCTACACAGATCACATCTCCTTTTCTGAAGATGTCCATGTTGGAGAGAATTTGGGTAGAAAACAAAGGGGGAAAAAAAGAGTGCGCAGGTTTCGGTTGGGGACATATACTAACACAACCGCCTGTACAGGACCATACATTTTTCCCTCTATCATAAGGTACCTCCTGCCTATGTTTCAATGTTTGATTGTTAATGAAAGGAAAGCAGAGAAACACTATAGCCATGCTTGCTCTCCTCATCCTGCAGCCAACATGTATCCATGATGAGTATTGCTTATTTAGTCAAATGTGCTAATCTATGCTCTTCAGGTTTGTTTTATTAAGGCAAACTAGGAAGGGACGGATTTCCATAGTTCATGTATTACTTTAGATCACTTAACCAGTGAGGTGGCTTCAAAACAAGATTTTTCTACATTAAGGCCCACGCATGCTTACTAATAAAAATGGTGTCATAAACCTAGCCCATGTTCATGAACTATACACATGCACCTCAAATCTGGCCAATGCAACCGAAGCAATATTATTTCAGCAGTGTCCCTCTTCCCACCTAGCCACTCCCTTTTAGGGCGAGCTGTACGAACCTGCATCCTTTCATGTGGGGTAAGCAAGCCACCAAGGAATGCGCTGGTCCGGTTGCAACCCAATATGCCTACCAGAGGGTGGATGAGGTGAGATCCTGCCGGCTCACTGTCTCCCAGAGATGAGGTAATATCTCAGCGGGTATCCCATTGCAGAGTACAAGCCCGCAAACGTACATCTCCCAGTGTGCCATGCAAAATACTGTAAAAAAAATAAAACCTAGAGAAGCTTGAATGCCTGGGTACAGAAGTTTTATGAGGCCGTGAAGGCAGTAACCAAGAAGCTTATCAGGCGAGCGGTTGAACACCACCTCAGTGACTGACGAGGGCATTGTCACGGTGGAGCGGAGGAGCTGTGCAGAGCCACTCTGTCAGGGATAAATCCAAGATGGCACTGCAGGAACATTTTAAACTTTGCAGGCCCACACTAACAGCCCCAACGATCCTGAAGCAGGGAACCATTAAAGAGAACCCACAAATAATTGCTTAACAATTCTTAACAGAGCCTATCCTGCAATTGTCCAATTGGCTCCAAGAATTAAAATATCAATGACTCAACAGTGTGTAAAAGTGTGTCAAGGGTATAATTTTACTCAGCATCACCACCCTGCATGTACTAAACAAACAGCACTGCAATTTTCAACGCACTTCCAAAGAGGACAGAATCCAAGTTCCACCTTATCCTCTTGTCTATCAGCTCACCTCATCTCATCTCATCTCACTACATTTCTCAGTATTAACCTACTGATGACGAAGTGTCAATCATTCTGTTCCCCGCATCAATAGATAGTTCTGGAAAGAATCGCAATTGCACAATAAGAATATTTCTCTACTTTGAGTGGAGGTCTACGGTGGCTATTTTTTATACTGCAGCTTGAGATGAATAGGATCTATAAACATAGAAACTGGAGACATACACTAGTATTGGTTCCACTCCACACAAGAACAATGCACTTTACAAATCTGCTCTTTGGAGTGTTTCAGTGTTGGTACTATGTCCAATATCATGGTGAGGTGCTTACAGTTTCCTCAACGGAGCTTGCATCTTGCATTAGGCTGCCACATTCCTATTTTCTCTCAATTTGAGGTTTTCTCCTGGTTTGATAAAATGAACAATTCCCCAGCAGAAATGTCTGCATGAATCCCTTCAAATGTAGCCAGACCACCATCATTGTTATAATTGTTCATTTATAATGCGCTTAATCCCTACGAGTGGTGTCAAAGCGCGGGATCAGGATTCAAACCTGCACTGCGCTGCGCTGTCTTGCTTCCAAGACAAACGCGTTGCCCCTGAGCTATCCTTCCTTCCCTGGAGGATCATTTTGTAATATGGATCCTTTTGTCCTGGTGGTGAAATTGAAGACTCACTAGAAAGGTCATAACGATATTATTTTATGTTGAAGTAGGTGGTACGTCAAATTATTAAATTACCTTTGTTTGAACGGAAATGTGCTGTCGAGTACTGATTATTGGGTTCTTACTGCAACTGTTCCCACATGGTGAATCTTTAAAATGTAACGAGATGATCCAAGGTAGGTGCTTCAGGATTTCTACACAGCTGGTCTACTCTGTGAGCCCCGATTTCAATTGCGAGGGGTCAGCATCAAGAATCTGTGTAAACAGTCCCTACACACACTTTATAATACCAGCTTGTTCCGAGGTCTCGGAGGAACTGGATTTGGACATTCACTCTTTGGAACCATTTTCGAAATCTTCATATTTATCTTGCGCTGTTTTAATTTATTCTCAGAGCTCAGCCAGAAACCTCTACAATGTTGGAAGAGTTGCGCAGGGCACTGAAGTCTCGGTCATTTGTCTTAGTTCCCACTCCCAGTGCATCACCTCAGTTTTTGCGGATTGCTGATGATCGGTCTTCAATCATTTGAGGAATTTCTTTGCTGCACAACAGTGAGCTTGAAAATATGAAAGCTAAGTATTCCATACAGAACATAAGCGCAGCTGGAAAATGCACAAAAACCACTAATAAGCAATGTAAGACACAGGCTAGTAATTGAAAGCTACTGCAAATGTCAAGAACACAAAGAAGGATGGGGCAATCATAAAGTGAGGACCAATGCAGAGCTGTCTGCAGGGTTGCTGTAGAGGTAGTCTACAGTGCAACAGTAAGCATGGGGATGAATACTAGACTGGTCTGGCTATTTGCATTTGCTGTTTGTCTCTAAGCATTGTTGATACTGGTGAGACGCATGAAACAATGCTTACTTACTCCTTCAACTACAGCTGAAGTTCTTGCATAGCAATGCAAGCTAAGGACGTGGGAGATTGGGCCGACACTCTACACATACGTGGGTTTACATTTAAATCAACGTTTGTGGGTTTGACAAGCTTCTAAACCCAGAGTTGCTCTTTGTTGAGATCTGGAGCCAGCGTGCCCAGTGCTGTGACTCTGGCTTGCAAATTAACGTATCCTCTTGCTCACGGAATAGGAAGTCTCTGATGCCCAGCTTCCTGAACAAAAAGTTCCTGTTTTCTCTCTTTGTCACGTGTTTCACTCTCCATTGCCTGTTTGTGTGTAGACTGTAGATGAACAAGTTACTTACCAACTGTAACGTTCTTTCGATTGGATGTTCCTCCCACGTATTCCTCATCTTAGATATATCCTCACCTTCAGCTTTGCTGCTTCGGAAATATTTTCTCTCTCCACCAGAGGGCGCTCCACTCAAGGTGACGGCGTCGATGTCCCTCGGCGGCATCCGTCGACGTCATCCGTAGTATAAATGCCATGAGCGCGCCCGTTGGCCTCAGTTCTGTTTTTTCGTATCAGAGCCTATGTATTATAAACAAAGGCGTGCCTCTTATTGACCCAAGCCTTGAAAGAATTTAGAGTGTAAACCACGTAAACTGTACTGTGGGGTAGGATGGGAGGGTCGATGAGGAATACGTGGGAGGAACATCCAATCGAAAGAACGTTACACTTGGTAAGTAACTTGTTCTTCGAATGGATTGTGTCCTCCCACGTATACCTCATCTTAGATAGACTCCCAAAGCAGTTTTGTATTGGAGGCGGGAGTACAGATGCCTTTTAGTCATGTAACGAATGTAGTACAGATTTGGCAAATAAACCTCCTTGAGATGTAGTTGAGTCCAAAGCATAATGTTTGATGAAAGTATGCATGGATGACCATGTGGCTGCTGCACAAATATCTTGAACAGGGACACCCCTCTTAAGTGCTGTTGAAGTTGCTATGCCCCTAGTTGAATGGGCTCTTAAGCCCTCAGGGGGATCTTTTCCGGCTAGCCTATAACACTCTGTTATGGCTAAAATTATCAATCTTGATAATGTTTGTTTGGTTACGGCTAGTCCCAATTTACGGCCAGTGTATCCCACAAAAAGCTGATCACACTGACGTATCTTTGACAATCTTGAGATGTAAAAGCTTAGAGCCCTTCTGGGATCTAGCCTATGCAGTCTTTCCGCTTCCTTACATGTGTGAGGAGGAGGGTAGAACGCAGGTAGAATTTATTTCTGTGACAGATGAAAGTCTGAAATTATTTTTGGCAGAAAAGATGGTTTAACTCGAAGGACAACTTTATCTTTATGAAAGATGGTGTGAGGAGGACCACTCGAAAGTGCCTGCAACTCACTTATTCTGCGGGCTGATGTCAATGCAATTAAAAGTATAGTTTTTAATGTAAGAAGCCTTAACGGACACGAATGTAAAGGCTCAAAGGGTGCACATGTCAGAAATTTAAGTACCAAATTTAAATCCCACACAGGAACTTGAAAAGGTACTTGTGGAAAAACATTGTTTAAACCTTTTAGAAATTGTATTATTAAGGGTATCTTAAAATAAGATCTTTCTTCTGATGAGCGCTTGAAGATAGATAGCGCTGCTACATATCCTTTTATTGTCTTAACCTGGAACCCCAGATTAGCTAAATGTAATAGAAAAGATAATACCATTGGAATGTCACATTCAAAAGGATCCACATTCTTATCCCTGCACCAGTTACTGAATTTATTCCAACGACACCGGTACAAAGATTTTGTTGCTGGCCTTCTGGCCGAAAGCAACACCTCCATAACATCATCCGGAAGGTCCCAATCCTTGTATCTCAACCTCTCAGAAGCCATGCGTGAAGGTTGAGTATGTTGACCTCTGGATGGAGAACGTGACCTCCCTCTTGCAAGAGAAGATCCTCTCTTTTTGGAAGACGTATTGGAGGGCAGATGGACATGTCGAGAAGGTCCGGGTACCACGTTCTCCTGGCCCAATCCGGGGCAATTAGGATCATGGTTTTCCTGAACTTTCTCAACCTCCTGATTACCTGAGGGATCACAGGGACTGGAGGGAACGCATATAGAAGAGGAAATTCCCACTCTACTACAAATGCGTCTCCTAGAGCTCCTCTCGGGGGAAATTCCCTTGAGCAGTACAGTTCGCACTTCCTGTTGACAATGGTCGCGAACAGATCCACTTCAGGGGTTCCCCAAAGGGCGAAGATCTCCATAAGGACTTCCTGAGCTATCTCCCACTTGTGAGAGACTGTGCTCTGCCTGCTCAGAGCGTCCGCCGCTGTGTTTTGCTCTCCTGCTAGGTGAATGGCAGATAGAGATCCCTTCTTGTATTGCCCAGAACCAGATCTGCATTGCCTCTCTGCACAGTGGCAGTGACCCTACTCCTCTCTTGTTGAGGTAGTACATAGCCACTGTTTTGTCCGTCATGATCAGGACATTCTTTCCCCGTACAGAGGGCAGGAAGGCCTTCAGCGCTAGTCTGATCGTCCTCAGCTCCAAAAGGTTGATGTGTAGTCTGGACTCCGATGGAGACCAACGATCGCTGATTGTCAGATCGTTGGTGTGGGCTGCCTACCCCGTGAGTGAGGCGTCCGTCACTGCAGTGATCTCCGGCCATGGCTGCCAAAAAGATTGTCCCTTGAGGATGTGTTCTTTGCAAACCCACCATTGTAGGTCCTGAGCTACTCTGGTTGGAACTTGTAAGAGATCTGTCACTTCCCCTGAAAATTGGGACCATTGAGTCCTGAGGGCCCATTGAAGAGATCTCATCCTCAATCTGGCCTCTGGCACCAGAAAAATCCAGGATGCCATGAGGCCGAGCAACCTGAGAAAATCAAAGGCCGGTAGATACTGGGCATTCTGGAATTTTGTCACCATCTGAAGAATGTGGTGAGCTCTCTCTTCGGGAGGACGAGTATCCAAGACTGCTCCTATAAACTGGAGCTTCTGTGATGGTATCATGTTTGACTTTTTTAAATTCAGAGAAAACCCTAGTTTGTGAAGGAAGTGGTAAGTCTTGGATAGATGATCCTGGACTTGTTCTGGAGAACGTGCCCTGATCATCCAAATAGGGGTAGACATGAATCCCCCCTCTTCTGATACTCGCTGCCACTACCGCCATCAACTTGGTGAAAAATCTTGGGGCGGAGGTCAACCCGAAAGGCAGAACTCGAAACTGATAGCGAGAGTTGCCAATCGCGAACCTCAGGTACTTTCTGTGCTTGAGATGGATTGGCACATGAAAGTAAGCATCCTGAAGGTCCAATGATACCAACCAGTCTTGATGTTGGAGAGCCTGAAGGATCTGAGAAAGAGTGACCATCTTGAACTTGTCCTTCCTGAGGAACTTGTTCAAGTTTCTCAAGTCCAAGATGGGTCTCAGTCCTCCGTCCTTCTTTGGAATGAGGAAGTATGGGGAATACCAACCCTTGTTCCTCTCCGCTATAGGTACATGTTCTATTGCACCTTTCTGTAGCAGGGTTAAAACTTCCTGCAACAGGAGCGGGTCTGGATTTTTGGTAGAGTTGTATTCCGGTGGGTGATTCTGAGGTTTCTTTAGAAAAGGAAGGCAGTAACCGTGGGATACTGTTTTCAGTGCCCAAAGATCTGAAGTAATGCCCCGTCATTCTTTCAGATGCTGTGAGATCCTGCCTCCCACTGGGGTCTTGTGAGTCAAAACCTCAGAGTGGTTTTGCGGCAGCTCCAGCAGCGGCTGAAGGGACAGATGCTGCTGCAGATCTAGCGCCTCTTCCTCGCCCCCGAGGAAATTTTCTTTGCCCCCTTTGATTGGCCTGCCCCTTTCCTCTCCCAAATGAGGAGTAAAAATGAAAGGGACGACCCCTCCAGGAAGATGAGCCTGTATAGGGGCGTTGCTGAGGTTGTCGTATAGCGGCACTAAATGACTTTGCCGCTGCCTTGGAGGTCTGCAGCTTCTCCAAACTTTCATCCGCCTTGCTGCCAAACAACCTCGAGCCATCGATAGGCATGTTAAGGAGTCTAGATTGAACATCTGGTGCAAAACCTGACTTCCTTAGCCACGCAAATCTGCGTAGCACTGTGCTAGACGCCATGGACCTGCTGATACTGTCAGCAGTGTCCAAACCTGCTTGAAGGCATTCTCCCGAAGCCTCCTTACCATCCTTAATTATGGATAGGAAACCCTCACGTTCCTCTCCTTCCGGGATGTGTTGAGCTGCCACTGACATGCAGTCCCACAGAGTATAATTAAATCTAGCCAATGTACAAGATACATTGGTTGACTTCAGAGCCATGCTCCCTGATGTAAAGATCTTTTTTCGACCAAGTATATTTTGTTGTCATCCTTATCAGGGGGAATAGTGGGATATGCAGCATTTTTTGTTGATGTGGCTGCCTGAACTACCAGACTCTCAGGAGAAGGATGTTTACTCAAATACTCTGGGTCAGAGTTACAAGGTCTGTATTTTGCCACATATTTTTTTATTTACTGCTGGACTAGATTCCGGTCTTTCCCAGGCAGCATTTACTCTCCTTTGCACGGCAATATGAAAAGGAAGTATGGGGTCTGGTCGAGGACCTCCTGACAAAATATCTGTCATGTCATCATCCTGGTATACAGGTGCATTATTACCCCACCCCATAAACTCTGTTACTCTATTCATGAGTTTTCTGTAACCCAGATCAGCATGTTCTGCTGGATCTGGTCTCTCAAATTCATATTCAGGAGATGTGTCTATTCCACTTGCAGACTGTAAACATTCATACAAATCCTGCATTTTTGATTGAGGATTTATTAATTCCTCTGAAACATCTCTTGTCCCATATTTTACCCCTGCTGATGTAACCTCAGGTTCATCTTGTTCTTCATATTCTTCATTTTCTGATGACATTTCTCCATATACAGATGACATAGTATGGAAAAAATCATGTCTGTTTTCAGGGTGAAATATTTTTTCAGGAATATGTTTCAACCCTGGTGTCGATGTCGACAGAAGCGTCAAAGTCGTGGCCGTTACCTTCGATGTTGTCGAGGTATTCTTCGATGTTTTCGAAGGCACTACAAATGGCGTCGAAGGACTCTTCGAGGCAGTCGATGTTGTCGAAGTAGTCTTCGAAACACTCGACGCCGTCGATCAAATATTCGCCGTGACTTTTTTCTGTTGGGTCGTCGACCCTTTCTACTCGACAGCCTTCGACAGAGGCTTCGAAGATGTTTTCGTCGAAGTCTTTAATGACTTATCGACATCGAAAGTCTTTTTCGTAGAGTCTGTCTTTTTAGGTGTCTGGGAAGAGTCCCTAGAAGACACCCTCGACAATTTCTTGTCGGACTTCTTAGTTTTAGACCTTCCTCTGTCACTTTAGTGACTAGAGGCATGAACTTCAACAGACATTTTTGAGGGGGTCTGGGCCGCGTTCTCAAAACTTTTCATCATGGACTCTCTAAATGCTTCCCACTTTTTAGGGGAGTCGTGTTTAGTTGGACAAGTAATAACTTCCTCCGAAGTCGAGGAAGAAGAAGAAGAGGGAGATCGGTGTCGTCTCTTTTTCGCCTTTTTGGACGAAGAAGAAGAGGACTTCCTTGATCTACTCTTCGATCGTGATTTTTTATGGTGTTTTGCCGAAGACTCAGCCGAGTCTTTCTTCCCTCTCGAAGAAAACTTCGAGGATTCCTCCCCCACCGCCAGTTTACCTCGTCTTTCTTTCAAGGCCTTGTGGGTCATGGATTGGCACGAACCGCAGTCATCGATCCGATGTTCGGACCCGAAACACTAGAGGCAGTTAGGGTGAGGGTCGGTCAGCGACATTTTTCTGCCGCACCTTAGACACTTCTTAAACCCCGTTTTCGGCGTAGATGGGTTCGAGGAAGACGACATAATCGCTTAAGACTGAAGCGCCGTTTTATTTCGATCCGAAGCGAAGCTAACGTAAAAACGGAACTGAGGCCAACGGGCGCGCTGAAGGCATTTATACTACGGATGTCGTCGACACTCGACGGATGCCGCCGAGGGACATCGACGCTGTTGTCTCAAGTGGAGCGCCCTCTGGTACAGAGAGAAAAAATTTCCGAAGCAGCAAAACTGAAGATAAGGATATATCTAAGATGAGGAATACGTGGGAGGACACAATCCATTCGAATCACTCATTTTAAAAGCATAGACCGTGAATGGCGATTCTCAGCTGAAAGCGGACCCAGTTAACATGGATATTTTTGTGCACATTCTAGCATCTCGCTCAACCACCAAGTCACCAAGGCAGTTGACACCCTGCCTAATGCGGATGCATTGAGCTGTGCCAGCATCTGTCCATGAAAAGGGCAACACCACCTTTCTATGGCCATGGAAGAGATGATCCAGAGATGGGATGCAGCCACAGCCAGCTGTGACTACATCCCCATCCCTTCATTCCGTTCAGACCATGTTCAATGTTCTGGCAAGCAGCTATAGTACATGATAGAGGGCTACCCCAGGCATTCCCCTAAACTAGTACAGGAGGGGTGTTCATACCCTGGAACAGGTGAAGTTAACAGGATTAAGGGGAGCCTGTGCCCAAGATCGTTATTCCAGTGCCAAGAGCCATTCTTACAAGGGACGGACTGTGTGCTCTTTAAAACAAACTGTAAGAGTTACTAAGTCCTCAAGCTACTTATGTGTCATTAGCAATGGAGAGAGAGAGAGAGAGAGAGAGAGATAGAGAGAGAGAGAGAGAGGTGTGTGTGCGTGTGTGTGTGTATAGAAAAGTAACAAGCTGGCTGTTCATAGGAGACAGCAGTCACTGGGAAAGAGGACCGGCAGATACATACAATGTCAGTGAGTCAGGCTCACGGACGCTCACTGGGACCGGAGGAAATTAAAAACACAAATACATGCTCTCGGCGGTAAAGCCACAGTGGGGTTAGTGATTTCAAACTGCTCTTTGGCAGATGGGCCTGAGAAGAAGGCTGCGGGATGAGGGGACGAGACGGGAGGGACCCAATCTGCAGGAGATTTTTGGTGCCCCTGAGACTCAACGTTTTTCCTCCTCGTGGATGTCTGCAAAGCACCTCATTGGTTGGATGCTGTGTGAATGTCTCCTTTCCCTCAAGCTCATGGTGTCTCTTGTTTCTCATGTGTGCCGACCAACGGCAGGTTAATAAAGTTCCGTAGGTCAGCACGATTACTTATTGCGAATATAAAGTCATTTCTCGGGCGGAGCAGGGAGCCATGCAATGTCACATGGGTGGTAATGAACAGAGGGGTCAAGCTCGTTTGCTCCAATCATTTTCAATTAACCCATGTTTAACCATAGGGGATTGATATAGTCCCACTCATGGGCGTAATTATAGGGGGGGGGACAGGGGGTTTTGTCCCCCCCAGCCCCCAACTTCTGTGGCATGCCTTTCTGTCCCCCCCATCTTTTGGAGGGAGGGCAGAGGAGCTGCAATCATCAATTATGTAATTGGACAGCGCAAGCCTGGCTGGGGTGCCCAGCAAGGCTTGCGCGGTCTCATTACATAATGCTGAGATGCCTGGAAGCCACACTGCAACACATTCAGGGCGCGTGCCACATTTGGACAATGTGAGCAGAGCTTACAGTACACATGAAGACACTAGCAATAACAAATGGTGCATTCTCTGCGGCAAGCCACGCCTCTACAACGCCTCTAAAATTAGTCTTGCCACTTTTCAGATGCTACTAAAGCACCACCATCCTAATTTCAAAATGAAGTTGGCAGAAGGTGTGCCCGTGGAAAGAGTCAAGCTGAGAAAACCTGTGACCCACAACTGTTGTACTCTGCAAATTCTGTGAAATGAAGCCGAGTGCTATACGCCTTCCAAAAATGGTGAACCTTTGTTAAGCAGTTTTTGCTCTAGGTGCGCAGAAGGAATCGTATGGGATTTTGTGTTAAAAGCATACTTTGGAGGCCACCAGGGGGCGCACAGGCAATGGCAGCCTGAACACGCCGCTCCCGCCGTAACTGGGACACGCAGAGGGATTGAGCCCCCCCCCCGCGAACCCCCCACGGGAGATCCACGGCCCACGGAACCCGTGAACCTCGGGTGCCCCCCGAGGCGAAAGAGCGGCATCTGGGGACCCCCGGGGGCCCGAGAACGAGCTCCGCGGCCCGAAGGGAGGAGCCCCGGAGAGCCCCAGGCAGCGTCTCAACCTTCGAGAGGGGAAGTGGCGGCCTGTATTCAGAAGACCCGCCGGCGACACCCCTGCAGCACCCTACCGAGGAGCCGTCGCGGAGGGGAAGTCCCCCGCTGAGGAGCTGGGAGAAACGCGGGCCGCGACCCGCGTAGGGAGAGGCGGCTTGCCCGCGCTCCTGAACTCGGTGCCGAGGTAGGTGGGGGGGAGTCCACCCCAGCCCCCACGCAACCCTCAAGGACCCCGGGGGAACAGCCGCGGGACGCATCGGTGGGCTCGGAGGGGCGAGTCGGCCCCGCCCCCCCCCCTGTCGAGCCCCCACCCCCCCCCAAAAAAAAAAAAAAAAAAAAAAGAAGAAGAAGTGAAATAAAGTCGGGAAGACGCGGGGGGAAACGCCCCCAGCCCTGGAGGGGTCACAAATCTTTTGGAGGAGAGTATCCTCGAGCCCATCACTTTCCTAGGTGGAGGCCCCTGGGCTCTATCCCAGGGCGAGTGCCCGCCTGGGGGCTCTCGCTGGAGGAATCGCGCCTGAGAGCCCCCCAACAAACCGCTATTGGACAGCCATGGCCGCTCCCCCCCCACCCTAAGAACTGCTACCAAAGACAGAGGACACAAGGGGGGGAGGGGGTGTGAGGCCCCCACCAGAGGTCGGTGGGGCGAGTGCCCGCCCACGAGAGGCCCCCCACAGAGGGCCACACCGGAAGGAGAGAGAGCGCGTCCCCCGAGTGGGCTCTGTCCCTTGCCCCCAGGGGCGCACCAGCGGAGGGGAGAAGCAGGAGGACCGAATGAGTTGGCGCCGTACCCTCCAGGAGTACCGCTACCAAGACACCAGCAGGGAGAACAGCGACCCAGACCGACGGGCCGGCATGTCATCATTCCGAGACCCCACCCCTGCCCACCCTCACCATGGAAAAGGGCTTTGCCTCGGTCTTGCAGGAGATTAGGGACATGCGGGCAGACATCGCCCAAAAAATGGAAAACATGGACCGCAGAGTGGACAAAGTCGAGGATAGACTGTCACAACTAGAGTCCAACCAATCCTCAGCAGCGACCCAGGAGCTGGACACGGCCCTGAGACTAACGGCCCTGGAAAAGAGAGATGAGGAGAGGGCAAGACAAATGGACGACTTTGAAAATAGAGAGCGGAGGAACAACCTCAGAATTTTCGGGGTGCCGGAGTCGGAGGGGGAGACGGAAAGAGACTTGACCAGGGTAGTGAGGGACATCATTACCCTCCTCTTCTCGGATGAGATGACAACCGAACCGACGTTTGATCGGATCCATAGAGCGGGGGGGAAGAGCTGGGGGCCCCCGGTCAATTCTGGTCCGCTTCCACTACTACACTGAAAAAGCAAAGGTCCTAGAGGAGGCCAGGAAATCCCGGGAGATAACCTATAACAACGCTCAGGTGGCCATTTTCCAGGACCTCTCATCATACACGCTGGCCAAACGGAGGATGTGCCGCCCGCTGACCCAGATGCTGAAAACAAAGGGGGTGCGCTACAGATGGGGGTTCCCCTTCTCCCTCATGTTTGAATACGAAGGCCAACGAGTGAACCTGATTACAGAGGAAGATATAAGGGGAGCAATACAGGAATACGCAACGGACCCGACCCCGCGGAGGGAACCCTCCGGGTTCGCCGCGGATGAAGCCAGAGCGCGCCGGTCACGAGGAGAGAGGAGAAAAAAGACTGGCCCACGGAAATTTAAAAAATTGAACCCTCCGTCCCCATCAATGGACAGGAATGACACGGAACCCGGCCAGGGTGGAGCGGGACTGTCGGACCCGGGCGAGGAAGGGAGCTGAGGCATCTCCGGCAGGCGTCATCAGCCTCGGGGGAACCGTGTAAAGAATTCATCACGGGGACTCACCATCTGTTCCGGCCCGCAGACAGGCCGTGCTCCAGGACCATGGGGTCCGAACTTGTGTGGACCCTCCCGGAACAGCAAGTATGAGAGTTACATTGAGGGGGGGGAGAGGGGGTAGGGGGGGCTCATGGAGGCTCTAATTTGGATATTCACCCAGCAGGAGGCGGTAGGCTGGTGGTCCGGCCAGTTACCAACAATGGTAGAACTATTTGGCTGGACGCCGGGGTGGGGGCAGGGGGGTAGGGGGTTTGTTGATGTTGTTACGTTCACAGGGGGGACCAGGGGTCAGTTGGGGAAAGGTTACAGGACCACCTGGGGGGGAGGGGAGGGAAGGGAAATGGGAGATCAGAGGATAACACGAAATGAGCCGGACAAGGAAAGTGCCACGAGTCAGCTATCCAGTAGCTGGTTATTCTTAGACAATGGCTGAGGATCTGCCTACCCTGGGCGTGGGCTCCCTTAACGTGAGGGGACTGAACACCCCCACCAAAAGATCCCTGGTCTGCAGGGAATTCAGGAGGGCTAAACTAGACGTGCTTTTCCTTCAGGAGACGCACTGGGCGAAGGGGAAAGAACCAAAGCTACGGGGGGGGGGGGGATTGGGGAAGTCCTCAGCGCCTCCCACAAGACCAAGAAAAGGGGGGTGGCCATAGTGCTAGCGAGGGACATTGGCTTTGAAGTAGAAGCCTCACTGAAAGACCCAGAGGGACGATTCCTGCTGACGAGGGGCTCCCTGCGGGGCTCCCCTTTAACACTTGCAGTTGTGTACAGCCCCAATGAAGGCCAGGCGCAATTTTGGGAGGGAGTGAAGGACAGATTGAAATTATTCGTACGCGGGCTAATGGTGGTGGGGGGGGGACTTTAACATGGTCCTGGACCCGAAAGTTGATAGGAAACGCTTGGAATCCCAACCCACCAGGGCTGCAGACGAAATGATGGCCCGCTCCTTCCAAAGGGTGAACACGGAGCTGGGCCTAGTGGACACCATCCCGACCCCTAGGGCAGAACACCCCTCCTTCACGTACTATTCTGCAATCCACACATCATACTCCCGAATAGACTACATCCTGGTAGACGAGTCCCTGCGCCCATATGTCTCTGGCTATGAGGTTGACCCGGTCCCCTGGTCCGACCATGACCTGGTCCGTACCACCATTATAGGGGAATGGCGAGGTGGCAGAAAAGGGCGATGGAAGTGCAACGACTCCCTGCTGAAGGACGACGTCCTGGCGCAGGAAGTGCAGGACGCCATTATGGAATACTTCAAGCTGAACGACAATGGCGAGGTGGGTGCGCACGTGCTGTGGGACGCCTTCAAGGCGACCTTACGCGGGGTTCTTATAAGAATGGGGGCTCAGAAAAAAAGGGAAAGGGAGGCCCAAGAAAAATCCCTTAGGGAAAAGATCGCACAGCTCCAGCCGGGAGGCCCCCCGGAGGCACCCTTGGCTATGGAACAGATCACTGCCTTAGAAAATTACAAACTTCAATTGAAAGATCTCTTGTTGCATAAAACTGAGCGCAACCTCCAGCTAGTGAAACGAAAATACTATGAGAAGGGGGATAGAGCCGATAAAATCCTGGCCTGGAAACTCAGAGAGGTCCAGAGAAGCAGAATGGTGAGGGCGATCAGAAACGAACAGGGCTCACTAGACCATAGCACCCCAGTCATAGGAGCGGCCTTCCGACGCTACTATGAACAACTATATTCGTCAGAATATGCCGGGGAAGACACTCAGATTGAGGAGTTTCTGGACTCCATCCAGATCCCGTCCCTGACAGGCGAAATGGCAGAAGGTCTAGAGGGAGGGGTCACAGAGGAGGAGGTGGAGAATGCAATCGGTGGGATGAAGGCGGGAACGTCCCCGGGGGAAGATGGGTTCTCAGTACTCTTCTATAAGAGGTTCCGGTCCATTTTGGCCACACACCTGGCGAGGGTGTTCAATGCAGTACTGGAGGGGGGCACCCTGCCGGAAACGATGATGAGAGCCATCATAGTGGTACTGCCCAAGGAAGGAAAGGACCCCACTGACTGCTCCTCCTACCGCCCGATCTCCCTCTTAAATATAGATGTTAAGATCTTAGCCAAGGTGATGGGTAAACGGTTAGAGGGGATAATGCCCAAATTAGTACACGGGGATCAAGTGGGGTTCGTGAAGGGCAGGCAGGGCTCAGATAATATCAGGAAGACTATTGACCTAATCCACTATGCCCAGGAATCAGACCTAGAGGCTAGTTTGCTTTCCTTGGACTCCGAGAAGGCATTCGACAGGGTCGAGTGGAGGTACATGCAACTCCTCCTCCGTCGAATGGGCTTCGGGCCTCACGTCAGGACCTGGGTTTCCGCCCTCTATGGAGCCCCAACAGCGAGAGTGCAGGTGAACGGGGAACTCACCGACTCATTCCCCCTCACGAGGGGAACACGACAGGGGTGCCCACTCTCTCCGTTAATATACGTCCTGACGATGGAACCTCTGGCCATAGCGGTCCGGGCCCACCCCGACATCAAAGGGATCAAAAGGGGAGAAGTAGAGTTCAAGCTCTCCCTGTTTGCTGACGACATCCTAGCGTACTTGGTGGAGCCCAGCTCCTCGCTCCCCCCTTATTGCGTCTGATGACAGCCTTCGGGCAGTTCTCGGGACTAAAAATAAATGCAGCAAAATCAAAGCTCCTACCCATGAGGGTCCAGGACCCGAGGTTGGACCCCCGGGACAGGTGTGCGGGGATTGCGGTGGGGAAGGATTCCATCAGGTACTTGGGGGTAACCCTGACTAGAGATCTCTCGAGACTGGCCCCGGTGAACTATGGGCCTACCTTGGCGGGGGTTACGTCAGATCTGAGGAGATGGGATGGTATGATTCTGTCCTGGTATGGGCGCATGACAGCGATAAAGATGAACGTTCTGCCGAGATTACTATATTTATTCACCGCGCTCCCAACGGAGGTCCCCACCCAGTTGCTCCGCGATCTACAAAAAGCAATCCGCGAGTTTATATGGCAAGGGCGGGCCCCGAGGATAGGAAAGGCCACCCTAACACTACCCAGAGAGGAGGGCGGGTTCGGACTACCGGACTTTCTCCTTTACTACCGGGCCGCCCAGCTGCGGGTCTTGCTGGAGCACATGAAGGAGGGGATGGGCACCTACTGGTCATACCTTGAGGATATGGATGCCCACCCTCTGAAAGTGCGCGACCTCCTGTGGCTGCCGCGCAGACTCATCCCTAGCAAACTGAAAGCCCACCCAACCCTGGGAATACTTTGGACCTTATGGAAAGAGGGACCCACAACCTCATACCTCACGACATGGCCCTCTCCAATGTCTTCGCTTTGGGGCCACCCGCTCAAACTAGGTAGCAGGGGTTTCAGGAGTGCCCAGTCCTGGTCGGACGGGGGTCTGGAATGGGCGGGACAACTGTTCAAAGAGGGCGAGTTCCTCGAATACGAGGCCCTGCGAGACGCACTGGGGCGGGAGTCCCTCTCAATCTTTGAATATCTGCGCCTGAAAGGCATCCTTTGCGACCAATCATGGGGCCAGAACCTACGGAGACAGCTGACCCCCTTCGAAAAATTTCTGGACACGGCCACATCAAGGAAGGGGGCGGTCTCCAAAATGTACCGAATACTGAACACCGTTAACTTGGAGGGGAGAAGAGGGTTTCGAGGGTTTTGGGACGACCTGGCGGGAGAACCACTTACAGAGGAGGCGTGGTCCAAAGTCTTTAAGATAGCATTCCATGGGAACCTATTTACATCGGACATGGAGCACAACTTCAAGATCTTACAGGGCTGGCACAGGGACCCGTTGAAACTGTCCAAGATGTTTTCGGGAGTGTCCCCCAGGTGTCCAAGGGGCTGTGGCCAAGTGGGGTCGAGGGGGCATATGTGGTGGTCCTGCCCCAAGGTGCAGGAGTTCTGGGAGAAGGTACGGGGGTGGATGGCCGAGGTCACCGAGGAACTAATCCCACTCAACCCCCTAACAATGTTGCTGGGCCTCCCCCCGGAGGACACTGAACTGTATAGGTACCCAAGAATGTGGGAGACGATGTTACGAGCGGGTAGAGTGGCCCTTGCACAAAGGTGGAAGAGCCCAGAGACCCCATCCAAAGGAGATTGGCTTAAGAAACTCAAAAACATGTTCTTAATGGACAAATTGACGGCCATGGTAAATAATGAACTGGGCTCCTTTCAGGTTAACTGGTATGGGGTCTATGGGGCATGGGGTTGGGACCCCCACTGACAACATGAGAACACTCTGGCGAGTTGGCGGGGGGTAGGTTTGGAATGCATCAATCAAGGATGTAGGAGTAGCCCAGGACCCGGGAGACAGCGGATCTCATCCAGCCAATTTAGACGTGAGAGTATAGCATACCTCTGTGGCAACGTACAACGAGCTACGATGACGGCTCCAGCTGTCCGACTTTTGAAGTGACTCTGATCTGGGGGGAGGGGAGGAGTTGGGGTGGGGGGGGAGGGGGGGAGGGAACCTGGGGGTCTTATGACAATGTTAAAAGTGATGATTACAACGCTCCCAGCGTTGCCGTTTGTTTTTTCCTTCTAAAAACTACTAATAAAACCAAAGTTTAAAAAAAAAAAAGCATACTTTTAGGAGCCCTGTATAACTTTCCCCCTGCCGCCAAAAATAATCTTCACCAAACTGGCAGAAAGTATTTCCATTTTTGCAGACACTTTTTCAGGACAGTTTGGTGTAAATTAGTAAATGGGTGTCATGGTTCAGGTTACAGGCCAGCAAAAACTGATTCACTTACCAAACTAAGCATTCCACTAATGTTACCAAAAAAGTAGAGTGGGGCGGGGGGGGGGGGCGGGAGGGGTGAGCAACAAAATGCAGTGTGTGGAATTCCACATGGTCTCATTGGCGCCCCCAAACCGCCCATCCCTGCCCCAATCCACCCACCCCTGCCCCAATCTACTTTTTTGGTAACATTAGTGGAAGATGCCATTCGAACACACAACAAAAAGAAAAAAACTGCAGGATCATTCCAGATGCAGGAAACTCATCTATTAGAGCTCTTTCCAAGCCCTATGAGGCAAAATACATGCATACTTGCTAATTATTATATGGATTGCACCAACAGAAGTGACTTCACAGAAAAGGACATTGCAAGGCACATCATCAGTCTTTGATACTTGGACGCACCATGGAAGTGACTTTAGAATAAGTTGCCATAAATAAGCCAAGTGCCAACGTTGTGGTGCAAAATACCTAAATTGCACTATTGCTATATGTGGAGCAACTCTATAGTCATTAGGCTTTTCCATTATAATACCATGATACATAAACATATGCTTTGAAGTGAATCAGTCACTTGCAGAGCTGCAGATAAGGCACAATGTGATAAAATGATTTGCGCAAGGATATGATATGATATTGCATTTGTAATTCGCCTATACACACTTTGTTAAATGGTGAAAGTGGGATGTGGACAATTTAAGCAACCGCACACATCTTTCCAGGTTTAGTTGATAAAGATATTTATTAAGGTTTTGCTTTACATTTCATGTGCTTAAATAATTATTTATAGCAATGCCTTGGAAGTAAACCACATTACATAATAAACTAGCCTTTCATAGTAAACTAACCAAACACTATATACATTGTCATTGAAATACGTTGAGCAATGGGAGTATGGCTTTAGTTTTATTCTCCCAATTCTGCATGCAAAGTCAAAATAGCATCATGTAGATTAATGTGAGCCTAACAAATCCCCCTTGGGTTTTAAAGCCATAGTCATTACTTCATAAAGCATGGAACATTATGCACCCTTCTCACTTCTGATCACTCCATCCCATTCGCATTTCTAAAGGGACAAAAGTCCCAGCTAGTAGTAGCCCCCTCCCTCCCGTCAGTGCCTAATGGCTCACATTGTAATGCTCTGTTGATACAGAACAACTTGAGGACCCTCTGCTGCCCTGAGCTCCTTGGGACATTGTCCTAGCAGCGGGACACCTCTACCATTCGGAACAGGTAAGGTGTTGTGCTGCAAGGACAATGTGCATGCTGAGCAGCAATTGCTCAACACACATTGTCCAGCGGGACACCTTTGCCGTTGGGTGCCCTCTTTGATGTGCTGAACGGGAGAGGAGTCCCAATGACAAATGCCTCTCCCGGCTTGGTACTCCATACCTTAATTTTAATCAGTCAGAATCTTGTAGAAAAAAATCTATCAGCACATACACATAATAAGGTGCTGTGCAGAACCCAAGTTTGGAGATATATGGCATTTAAAAATTGATACCAAGTATACTTGGTCACCCAATGCACTGCATTAACCAATGGCTTCTGCCTTTGGATGAAAGGAAAAATCAGGGGAATTGCTGCCATTCCAGTGAATATGTTCCTTTTTGGCCATGGCTTTATAGTTCAGCTAGGTCAAGTCAACTTAGCCCAAAATGTCAGGGATCAGGGGGTGATAAAGTCTGGTCTGCTCAATGGATGCTGTGCCACTGTTTCCATGTGTTATTATATATGTACATATAAATGTTGTGTGCACACAGTGTATGTCAATGGAGGTGCTGGGTGCATTTGTGTGAGAGTGTATGCAAGCATATGTGTGTTGACTTTTGTGTCTGAATGAATGATAAATAATGCATTGTTTGTATGTTCTATTGGAATTAACTTTGTGAATGTTATGTTGTGTCCCTGGGTGCATGGCAGGCCGGCTGAATGTGCGTGGGGGCCCAATTTAATTTTAAAGATAGGCCACCAGTCTTATGAAAGTTATAACAGAGCGTCAGCAATGGACTCTTGTGGTGACGTAGTCTAGTGTTATCCCTCAGGGATTTAGGTTGTTTCACTGAGGTACAAAATCACGGCGCAATTGACCATAGTAATTTTCGCTGTAAATACGTTTTTATCTCGGTACAAAAAAACCAAACCTATGTCCCCCCCAAACCGCCAGTACACCATAAACAACCCCCCCACCCCCAATTTACCTTTTCTCCATCAGTCGCCTCTCCTGTACCCTGCAGCATCAGATCCATCCATCTAACGTGGGTCGGATCTGACGCTGCAGGGTCCCTTTTTCTTCTTTTTTTGTTGGGTCTCCTGCCACCAATGCTGAGGAAGCGGGGGACACACCTGCTACCGTCAAAGCCAAAAATACCGAACATGGGGAGCTCGGGACACCCCGGCAACCCCAGCACTTCATATTCGGTATCTTCGAACTAATGGTGGTGACCGAATACAGTCAAATCTACCATTCGACCACAAGTTGGGCGAAACGATCCCTAAGAGCCACGATACACCCTCCCTCCACCCCATCCCTGTCCCCCCCAACATTTTCAGCAAAGTTACTCCACTGGTCCCACCAATCAGCTTTGTTGGATGTCCAATATTTTGTGACAATGTTTGCAACTGTTTCGGACTATGCAAATAACGTTTAACAGTATGACAATGCATTACTTACCGTAAAAGCATTTCTGATGGTTGTATCTGCTTAGATTCACATGCTGTGCATAGGTCCGACATCCAGTGGTCACTGCAGAGTATTGCATTTTGTTTTTCGTAGTCGAAAAGGGGACGTCGACAAGGCGTGTCTGTAACACTATCCCTATAGTGACGTGCGTTGTACCCACAATCCCTCACGCGTCGAGGTCCCTCTGTTTGTATTTTTCTGCCCTGAGGGAGCCTTCTAGACGTGAGTGAGTACAGAAAAGAGAGAAATATAGTAGAGGATGTCTATGTTCCTTCCATCCGAGCGGGGAGGAAGGGCGGGCGCATGTGAATCTAAGCAGATACAACCATCAGAAATGCTTTTACGGTAAGTAATGCATTGTCTTCTGATGTTTGTTAATCTGCTTAGAATCACATGCTGTGCATAGACTAGCGAGCAGTACCCGGAGTTGGCGGTGGGTTATGAGAAGGAACAGTAGAGAAAAGATGTCTTAATACTGCCTGTCCCACCTGGGAGTCAGATCTAGAGTGTGCATCTAGACAGTAGTGTTTTGTAAAGGTGTGCACAGAACTCCAGGTAGCCGCTTTGCAGATGGACTCAAGGGGAACATTTGCAATGAATGCTATGGAAGCCCCAGTGCCTCGAGTGGAATGTGCTCTTGGCTTGAAGGGTAGTTCTCTCTTAGCAAGAGTGTAACAGAGAGTGATGCATTGTACAATCCATCTAGATATAGTGGACTTAGAGACTGCATCTCCTTCTCTTCCTGCTGCCACCGAGACAAAGAACTGATTAGTCTTTCTCAGTGATCTGGTTCTTTCCATGTAGAACATGACAGCTCTGCGTACATCTAGTGTATGCAGACTTTTTTCTCCCAAGCTGGAAGGGTTTTGAAAGAACGTTGGTAGTTCTATAGATTGGTTTACATGAAATTTCGAGATGAATTTTGGTGCAAACCTTGGGTGTGTGCGAAGAACCACCTTATCCTTGTGAACTGATACGAAGGGGTCTAGTACAGAAAGAGCCTGTAGTTCACTTACTCTCCTAATGGAGGTGATAGCTATTAGGAAAGCAGTCTTAAGAGTGAGGTATTTAAGAGTTGTCTTGTGCATGGGTTCGAAAGGAGTGCCCATGAGTCTAGAAAGTACCACCTTTAAGTCCCATCCGGGAGCTGGGTTAGCTATCGGTGGGTGTATTCTCTTTACCCCTTCCATAAAGGCCTTGATAACTGGTATCTTCCACCACGACACTTTAAGTTGGGAAGTGGTGTATGCAGAAAGTGCCGCTAGGTGGACTTTAATGGAATTCAACACTAGACCTGAATCCAGTAAATGGGTCAAGTACAGAATAATGTTAGTGGCAGAGCAGTCAACCGGGTTGATGTTCTTACTTCTACACCAGATGACAAATCGTTTCCACTTGCTAGAATAGCAGTGGCGAGTATTAGGTTTTCTGGCTTCCCTGAGGATGTCCATACATCTCTGAGGGAGATGTAAATGTCCAAATTCTATGATTTCAGGAGCCAGGCTGCTAAGTTCATTGTCTGAGGGCATGGATGCAGTGTCCTGCCCTTGTCTTGTGACAGCATGTTGTACGGGCAGGGAAGTTTCATTGGGGGAGATAGGGACATCTCCATCAAGTGAGCGAACCATGGCTGCCGGGCCCACATTGGGGCTACTAGTATCATGGTAACCTGCTCTTGGTGCATCTTGTGCACCACTTTGTTGAGGAGGGGAGTCGGGGGAAAGGCGTAAACAAATTTCCCTGACCATTGAATCAACAGACCGTTCCCCTTGGACTGGTTTTGGGGGTACTTGGAGGCGTAACTTTGGCATTGCGAGTTCTCCAGGGTTGGGAACAGGTCTATTTCCGGGAAACCCCATTGCGTGAAGACGTCTAAGACGATGTTTTCGTGTAATTGCCATTCGTACTCTTTGGGTAGGGGGAAGACTCTGCTGAGTTTGTCTGCTAGCAGATTGAGTTCCCCTGGTACATGTTGTGATAGTAGGAACATGTTGTGTTTGAGAGCCCACTTCCATATATTCTGGGACAGCTTGGACAGTCCTGGAGAGTGAGTGCCCCCTTGCTTGTTGAGATAGTGCATGGCTGTGGTGCTGTCTGTGAGGACCATCACTGTCTTTCCTTGTAAGTGTTCCTGAAAGGCTTTCAGTGCTTTGAACACTGCTAATAGTTCCAGCAGGTTTATATGCTTGGATGCTAAGCTCGGAGTCCACACTCCGTGAGCAGTCTGATGGGATAGGTTAGCCCCCCATCCTGTAAGGGATGCGTCTGTGGTTAGAGTGGCTTCCACTGCGGGTGTGGCAAAAGTTTTCCCTAATAACAGGTTTTCCTTTGTCCACCACCGTAGCGAGAGAACCAAGGCCTGCGAGACCACCACCAGATCGTCCCATTGTCCGCTGGCCTGACACCACTGGCTGTAGAGCCACTCTTGCATTGGGCGCATGCGCAGGCGCGCGTGAGGTACCAAATAAATACATGACGCCATCATCCCTAGCAAGCGCATTGCTTTGCGTACCGTCACCTCTCGACCTGCCACATATTGGGGGATCTGAAACAGCATGTTTTGGACCCTCTCGTTGGAGGGGAAGACAAGGCCGTCCTTTGTTCGAATTAGAGCCCCTAGGAATTGTTTGATTTGGCTGGGGTCTAAGCTGGACTTCTTTTCGTTGATGGAGAAGCCCAGTTGGGACAAAAGGTCTACGGTCCTTTGGGTATTGGAGAAGCATGTTTCGTAAGAATCTCCTGTTATGAGCCAGTCGTCGAGGTACGGGTAAACCGGGATGGATAATCTGCGCAGGTGGGCCGCTGCCACTGCCAGTACTTTCGTAAATACCCTTGGTGCAGATGCTATCCCGAAGGGTAGTACTCTGAACTGATAGTGTTTGTTCTCTATCTTGAACCGGAGGTATTTTCTGTGCGCTGGCAACATTAAAATATGAAAGTATGCATCTTTCATGTCTAGTGTTGTCATGTAATCCCCCTGTGATAACAGTGGGATTACTTCCTGCAAGGTCACCATACGAAACTTTTGGGGTTTGACAAAGTTGTTTGCTGGGCGCAGATCTAATACAGGGCGCATGGTTAAGTCCTTTTTGGGTACAAGGAAGTATACTGAATAAATACCTTCTGTTACCTGAGATAGGGGGACAGCCTCTATAGCTTCTTTTTTCAGTAGCTCTTCTACTTCTTGAAGAAGAATAGTGAGGTGTTCCGGTGTCATGCGTCGGTTTCGTGGGGGTCTGTATTTCGGGGAACCGTTGAATTCGATGCAGTATCCGTGGGCTATGGTGGATAATACCCAGCAGTCTGACGTTATTCCCTCCCATGCTGAAAGGAACGATGTTAGCCGGCCCCCGACCGGTGATGCATGGGAGGGGACCCGAATCTTTGGGTCATTTGTTGGTATTGGGCGTGGGGCCTTTTGGACTGGAGCCGCACCCTCTTCCTTTGCCACGACGTTGGCCTCTTTGACTGAACTGGGTGCTTTGGTTAGAGGGCCAGTTGGTAGCAGAGTAAAATTGTTGTTGGCTTTGCTGCTGTCGTTGGCCACGAAAGGAGCGTCTATTGCCATAGCTGCGTCTGTTAGGTGGCCTCGAAATTTGGTCAAGAGTCTTGATGGTATCAAACTCCTTCTTCGCATGTTCTAGGGCCTCATCAACTGCTTTCCCAAACAGATGTGTTTGCTCTATGGGCTTATTTATTAGGGAAGCCTGGGTTTCTGGCTTAAATCCCAAATTGCGCAGCCAGACATGGCGTTTGAGAAGTATTCCCTGAACCAGGGAGCGGCCAGCTGTCTCTGCGGCATCTAAGGAGTTATTTACGATGCCCTGGTTTACAAGAGTTCCCTCTGATATAGTAGCCAACAGGCGTGAACGCAGGGGTTCTGGTGCGTCCTCTGCTTCGCTGCGCAGCTTGCTCAACTGTGCATCTGCGTAGCTAGCTAGTAGGGAATTGTTATTCGCGATCCTGGTTGAGAAGGCGGCGGATGTCGTGATTCTCTTCCCAAGTGCATAGAGCTTCTTGCCCTCTTTGTCAGGTGGTGCCTCACTAGTAGATAGTGGTACCCCCGCTCTCTTTCTTGTGTTAGTCACTACCAGAGAGTCCGGAATAGAATGTCCCCTGATGTACAAAGGGTCAGAAGACGAAGGGCTGAAGAGCTTTTCTATCCGAGGGTTGACCCCTCTGACTAAGGCCGGATTGGAGAGGGAAGGAGTTATTCTTCTCTTTATAGAAGCCAGGAGCGGAATGGACTGGCTGACTGGGGCTTTTTCTTTAATAACCTTTTCTACAAAGTCTATGTCCGGAAGGGTCTCCCCTGTGTCTATTTCAAAATGCGCTGCTGCCTTGCGCAATAGTGCATTAAGTGAAGGCTGGTCATCTATGGGGGAGGTGTTCCCAATAGGTGAGTCCTTGGGAGGAGAAGGATGAAAGACATCAGGGTCTGAGTGCACTGATGGGGATTGCCAAGGCTGCACTGATGGGGAGTGCCAGGGCTGTGAGGTAGCTGTATCTTCTTCAAAAGCTCCTGCGCTAGTGTAAGGGTCTTCCTCAAACCTCTCCTCCTCAAGTTCTTCCTCTCCACCTAAACACTCCTCATCCTCCTGGAGGTATTGCTCCTCTTCAGTGAGGTCATATGCATCTGAAGAAGGGGTAAACAGCCTAGGAATCTTGACCCTAGGGTCATCCTGGGTCCATTCTCTTGGTCTTTTGGGTGTGGGTGGGTTTTGGCTACCCAAAAACCTCTCCATCTTTTCCATTCAAGAATGGAGTCTTTCCAGGGTCTCATGGGGAACCCCTGAATAGTCTAGAGGGGGGGAAATCAGTGTTTCCACCTTCAAAACGCTTCGAACGCTCCCACAACGTCGACGAAAGGTTTCCGTCGCCCTCAGAAAAGCCCTCCGGTAGTTCAGAAGTGCCTTTAGATGGATGGGGCAGTTCCTGGCTACTCTTGTGCTTTTTCGGCGTTTCTATATCCTTGGGTGCGGTATTCGACGTCTGTTTCGTCGTCCGCTTACGTTTGTCCTCGGAAACAATTCTCGCCAGACTCGTCAGTCGAGGGTTCTGGAGTCGGCGTTGCCTGCGTTGCGCGTTGTTTTTCGACGGCCGCTCTATGGAGCGTTACGTCGGATGTTTTTGGGGTAGCGCCCGTATTAGATAAAAGCCCAATCGCTGGTCGCGGCTGCGTTTGCGGGTGGGGCTTGAGACCCTTGCGGTCTGAGGTCGACGCCGGAGTGCCCTGCGTCCCCTTCGGCGCTGGTGGATCCTTCGTCCTGGACGAAGAAGAGCCGTGGGTTGTGTGCTTAGGCCTATGGGGTCTGTGTGCGTCCTTGTCGCCGGGGTGTTCATCCCCATAAGCAGGGCGTGAGCCGAGCCCGTCGTGGCCGGGGACGGACGTCGAGGAGCGCGACCGCTCCTTCTGGGGGTTAATGACTTCCGTAACGGACGTCGAGTTATCACCCTCCTCGTCACTTTCTGTAACAGCGGCGGCGGGTGAGGAAACTGACTTCGACATCGCGTAGTCCGCCCACCTCTTAACTTTCCGTTCTTTAAGAGTTCTTGGTTTCAAGAGCTTACAGGCCGCACAGCTGTCCTCTTTATGATCGAGGGGCAAGCAACGATTACAGAGCTTGTGTTTGTCCTTCCAAGTGTATTTGCCCCTACAGCGCGGGCAAAACTTAAAAGGTGTCCTCTCCATAGCTGAGGCGATAAAAGCTGGTGATAACAACCCCAAGGGAAAGATAGGGGAGAAAGAAAGACATTCTCGACGAGAAGGTAAAAGTTCGAAACCCCCACTCTCCCTACCGTATGTTGGCCGGCGAGGCCTGGCCACGTGTTCGGCAGCGCCGAAGGATCTCCTCCGTCTCTTTTCCTCCGTCGAAAACTTGCTCGGCGGAGAAACAGCTTCACAGCTAACTTCGAGGGGAGGGATCTTTAACAATAAGTATATATTAAGGACCGAGGTCCGTAGTAATTGTTTAGCAATGTCTCTCTAGGAGCTCCGCGTAAGGCGACCATAAGCTGGGCGGAAAAAAACAATCTGAGGGACCTCGACGCGTGAGGGATTGTGGGTACAACGCACGTCACTATAGGGATAGTGTTACAGACACGCCTTGTCGACGTCCCCTTTTCGACTACGAAAAACAAAATGCAATACTCCGCAGTGACCACTGGATGTCGGACCTATGCACAGCATGTGATTCTAAGCAGATTAACAAACATCAGAAAAATAATTATACCGCAGGGAGCGGTTTTGTCAGCTCCTATCAACCAGTTCTGTTTCACTGTGCGGTTTGATTTGTGCTTGCACAGCTATAATAAACAGCTTTACTTATTGCTTGGTGTACACTCCTTTCTGGATTACTTCTGGTATCCCAGTGATTACTCTCCTTCGGAGGATCCCCCATACTGTTACCAAGCCTTAATGCTACTTATGTGCATTAGCAATGCTCAGAGAGAGAGATTGCGAGTGAGAGTGTGTGTGTGTGTGTTCCTTTGCTCACTTCATCTGTTCAGCAACTGCTGTGGCAAGTGCTTTACTTCTCAGTAACTATAGAGCTGTGGTGGCAGAAAAAAGGATTGGACCATCCAGATTGTGGATGGGCATCTTAGGTGGGTACCTACAACAATTCAAGATAGCGTCCTGACAACACATCACTACTTTTTTATATCATCTAGTCACTCCCAGCCATGCACTTTAAAACCAGTCCCTCTCTCATCCTTCCACACCATTAGCTCTCAGTTACCTGCAGCACACCACAATGAACAGTCCATTACACCTCATTAAACCATATTCTTCCCCCATCATTCCCTCGTATCATAGCACTACTCACCATTCCCTTCTAACCAGTGTCTGTTACCTCACAGCCATATTTCTTCCTACCATTCCACTGCAGTTTGTTTCTCCCTCACTACCCCATCTAACAGATAGTACAGCATAAACAAAATTGTCTTTTCACACTTCCCTTGCAGACATTTCTATCAGTGTTTCCCTCACAGTCAATCTCTACTCACTGACCCTTCAGTCTTGCCTGTCTTCTCTCACCAAACCATCATAGTTCTAGAGGAGTGTTTTGTGGAGTGTTTTGTGAAGATGCAACACAAGCTACATATCTAGCCCCTTCATTAATAATTAAAACACAAATATATAGAACATGTATTTATAGAGTGTAATTTCACCCTAGAGAGGCTTCCTGCTGCATATAGCAGATCTTTATCGTTACTCAACTTGTTTATTCTTAGTTCTTATTTAACCAACCTTGGAAGGATGAAGGGTCAAGTGGACCTGCTGAGAATTAAACCAGTGACCAGGAGATCCCTGCAGTGGGTGTATTAGTCCAGCGAACCACAGTGTCAAGGGGGGTCTCCTCCTCCCCACACTCCTACTCACCTGTTTGGTCAGGTTCTTCCTCCACCCTGACTGAGCTTTTCTTCTTGATCTTCTCTGGCTTCTTCTTCTCCTTTTTTTGTCGTAAATAGGGCCGCGCTCCCTCGGCCGCCTCTGTGGTCTGAATGTAATACAGAACCGGAGGTTACCAGAGGAGCACGCCCTAAAAGGGGAAAAAGCTGTATAGGCAAAAAACCCAGATGGAATCAAGACCGTAGTGATGAGAAGATCTGAGGTCTTGCCGAAGACTTGCTGAAGCGGGTACGTTGGTCTGACAAATCCAGCTATGGAACACTCCGGTATGGAATAAGGAGCAGGTTGCTGGACTCAGCATGCGGGGATACCGCAGGTCTCTTCGGTTTCACTGGCCTCCGTGAATAAACCGGCAAAGAGTGTAACAAGCCGAATTATACGGAGTAGTAGAGGGAAGGAATAGAGGAAACACAGATAGGGAATAGATCAGAAAAGGTACAGAATTACCCCAACCGAGATAGCGGTTGTACACGGCGGGGGCAGGACGAAATGCAAAAGTAAACACTGATAAGGAATACGCGTGTAATGAAGTAAACGCGTAGTGAAAGCTAAGACAGCTTGGATAGATTCCGATCACCTTACCTGAAGACCTGAAAACACCACGAGTGGAAAGGCACAGAAAAAAGGCTAGGAACTAAGCTGAATAGAGAAAGCGAGTCACTGAAAGGGACTGGCAGCGCTGGTAGCAATTTGATACAACGTGCCGAGCGCTAGTCTGATCCGCAGGTTATAGAAGTGGGCGGCCATATTGGAATAGACTAGACCGTAAGGCTTGCTTCTGTCATCCATGTTAGTAGTACCTCCAGCGATGGACAAGCTTCCAGGGCTGGTGCATGACAGTATGCCCCCTCCTATATCTACTCCCTCCTGGTTTCCCCGGATACAGTCTGTGGAATCGCTGTACCAGTCTGGGGGCATGTACATGCGTTCTTGGTTCCCATGTTCTTTCAGCTGAAGGATAGCCCTTCCAGTGGATCAAATACTGTAAGGTTCCCTTTCTGTAGCGGGAATCCACAATCCTGTCCACCTCATATTCCTCTGGTTCCCCCTGGGGTGTTACCACAGTTCTCCTAGATCTCTTGAATGGATACTCTTGATATGTCTTGAGTAGAGAGGAGTGAAAAACAGGATGTATTCGCCGCAATGCATGAGGTAGCTGTAGCCGGAAGGCAATCGGATTAATTTGAGATTTAATCCGATAGGGGCCTATGTATCTGGCAGCAAACTTTCCCCTATGTGTCCACCGGTGAAGATATCTCGTGGACAACCAGACTAGGTCTCCCGGTTTCCAAAGAGGCACTGCACTGCGTTTGGTATCGGCATAAATCTTGTATGTCTTGCAGCTGTCTTCTAATGTTCGTAGGGCTTCCGTGTGGGTTCTGCGAAGATCAGTAAGCATCCTTTCCAAGGCTGGAGTGGTAGTTTGACCCTTGAGAATGGAAATACCTGGTAGATGGTGAGGATGGTACCCATACGTACACTTGAAGGGGCTCATCCGGATTGCTGTGTGATAGGTGTTGTTATAAGCGAATTCCGCCATAGGTTGTAGGACTGCCCAATCATCCTGTTCCTTGTTACAAAAACAGCGAAGATAGTGTTCTAGGTTGGCGTTTAACCTCTCTGTTTGGCCGTTCGTTTGCGGGTGAAACCCAGACGATAAGGCCCTTTGGATATCTAGTTGGGTGCACGAGTCCCAAAACTTTGAAGTGAATTGTGTTCCCCTGTCAGAGATAATGGAACGAGGTAAACCATGTAATCTAACCACTTCGCGAAGAAAAACCGTAGCAGTCTCTGATGCTGACGGAATCCCAGAAAGGGATATGAAATGTGCCAACTTGGAGAACGAATCCACTACAACGAAGACTGTGGTCTTCTCTTTAGAGGTAGGAAGTTCTACGATGAAATCCAGTGAGAGGTCTTCCCAGGGACGTGTTGGTGCTTTAGCTTGGTGTAGAAGGCCATGTGGTTTATGACGGGGTGTCTTATTGATGGCACAAGTGGCACACTAACATAAGATGCTATGTCGCTTCGCATGGACGGCCACCAAAGGTTCCTGGAGACAAGCTCAAAAGTTGCCTTCTCTCCCTTGTGTCCTGCTAAAGGAAGGTCATGACAAAATCTTATCGGTGGTGTTCTCAAACTAGGTGTAGGAAGAAACAAAGCTGATAGACGGAACCACAATCCCTCGCATTCCTGCAACTGACAGGAGTCCTTCTCCGCCTGCGTGCTATGAAGTAGTTCCTCTCTAACTTCCTGAGGAAAAAGGTTTGCTATCGTGCGAAAATGGTGTCCTGGTAGGATCTTCTCCGTCTTTACCTCAGATAGCTCTTCTACGCTCCAGCTTCGGGACAGAGTGTCAGCGACGCTGTTTTGGGATCCTGGTATGTGGGTGATCCGGAAGTCAAAGTTAGAGAAGTAATATGCCCACCGGGCATGCCTTGAGTTTCTGCACTCCATTTGTTGAAGAACCTTCAAATTTTGATGGTCCGTGCGGATGATAAATGGGTGTAAGGCTCCCTGCAGAAGATGTCTCCATTCTTGGCATGCACTACGTATAGCCAACAGTTCTCTCTCAAGTACTTTGTAGTTCCTCTCACTTCCTGTCAATGTACAGGAGTAATAAGCTATGGGGTGTTCCAGCTCATCGGTTCCTTTCTGTAACAAAACAGCTCCCAATGCACCTCCGGAAGCATCTGTCTCAAGAACAAAAGGTTTACTCTGGTCAGGTTGGACCAAAACAGGGGCAGAGGTGAAGGCTTCCTTTAGACTCCAGAAGGCTTCCCTAGCGGAAGCTCCCCAGTGGAATGTAACTCCTTTTTTGAGAAGACTAGTAATGGGTAATACTAGATCCGAGAATCTTGGTATGAACCTGCGATAGAAGTTCGCCAGACCCAGGAATCGTTGAATATCCTTAACTGAGGTGGGTTCTGGCCATCTATCTATTGCTTGAACCTTGGATGGGTCCATACGGATTCCCTTGATGGATAAGATGAACCCCAGGTATGGCACCTCTGAGGCCTCGAAAGTACACTTCTCTGGTTTAGCAAACAGATTGTTCTCTGACAGTCTACGGAGGACTTCACTCACATGGATGCGGTGTTCAGCTAATGAAGAGGAAAATATCAGTATATCGTCGAGGTATACAACCACTGACAAGTATAACAGGTCTGCGAAAATCCTGTCGACAAAACGTTGGAACACAGCTGGAGCATTCACCAAGCCGAACACAGTATTCAAACAACCCCAGCGGTGTTCTAAACGCTGTCTTCCACTCGTCCCCCTTCTTGATCCTTAACAGATGATAAGCCCCTCGAAGGTCGAGCTTGGTGAATACCCTGGAATTTCGAACTACCTCAAGTATGTCTCTGATTAACGGCATCGGGTATCTGTCTCGAACGGTTATGCTGTTTAGAACCCTGTATTCTATACAGGGGTGTAGTTCCTTGGAGTCCTTCTTTGAAATAAAAAACAATGATGCTCCTCCTGAAGATTTCTAGGGTCTGATAAGACCGTTTGCCAAATTGGCTGCTAGATACTCCTTCAAGGCCTCCTTTTCGGTTAAGGATAGAGGATACATGCGTCCGAATGGAAGTGAGGTTTCTTCCTTGAGGTCTATGCTGCAGTCCTCATTACAATGAGGTGGGAGGAGTCTTGGGTTATGATCCTCAAACACTCTTGCAAATGGTTGGTATTGTCTAGGTAAAGAAGATATCAGAAGACGGTCTTGAATACTCGCCAGACTGGATCGGACTTCAGTCGAAGCTTCTCTCGGTTCCATGCAATGCTCTTGACAAAATTCTGAATCTAAATTGATCCGATTCCTTGTCCAGTCTATTCTGGGGTTATGTCTTCTTAGCCATGGGATTCCCAGGATCAATGGAAAATGAGCTGCTCTGATAACATCAAAGCGCAGGGTCTCAACATGGTATTCCATGCCTATTGTGATGGGAATGGTCTCCATCGTGATGGGTCCGGAAGTTAGAGGGCTTCCGTCCACCCCTTCCACCGGTACTGGCTTGTCCCTTTCCTTCAGTGGCATTTGGTTCTCCTCAGACCAGGTTACATCGATAAAGTTTCCTGCAGCTCCGCAGTCAAACATGGCCAGTACTGAAAGTTTCTGTCCTGATCTGCAAGTAAACGTAACCTCGAACACCATCAAAAGATTATCTTCTATTCCTTCTGAAGTGGTTCTGGTAGAACTGCAAGGGTTTGGGCGGTCTTCCCCATGGTCTCCCTTGCAAATACCTGGGGCTTGGCGTTTCCCTGTCGCTTTGAGGGTAAGTCTGGACAGTCCTTTAACATGTGTTTAGCTGACCCACAATACATACAGAGATTCAGGTCCTGTCTCCGCCTTCTTTCCGTCTTGGTAAGAGGTCCTCTGGTTGACCCTATTTGCATGGGTTCCTACGGAGTAGGACGTTCTCTTCTTCCCTGTGGAGGGCTATGCTGGGAGGTCGGTCCTCTTCCTCTTCTTCGCTCGGTTCCTCTCTCCTGAAGACGGAAATCAATCTGGAGTACTAGGGTCACCAGTTCCTGGAAAGTGTTAGGCCTGACTACTCGGACCAGCTCGTCCTTAAGGTCTTCATTCAAGCCTCATCGGAATAGAGCTTGTTGTGCTGAGTCTGGCCATTCGGTAGATACTGCTAAGGCCTGGAAGTGGGCAATATAGCTCTGAAGATCCGGATTCCCCTGTTTAACCTCGAGGAAGGCATCAAACTTGGAATATTGCACGTCAGAGCGTTCAAATCTGTTCTTGAATCCCTGTACAAACTGAGCAAAATCACTTACCAAAGGGTCTTGGCTGGTAACCAGAGGGGTTGCCCAAGCAAGGGCACTTCCAGCCAAAATTGGAAATGAGAAATCCTACTCGAGCTCTTCCAGACTCAAATGCTCGAGGTCTAAAAGAGAAGTAGACTGAGCAGGCATCGAGAAATTCCTTAATATACTTGGGATTTCCGTCATATTTCCCATAAGTAAAGGGCATCAGAGGTAAGTCATCTCTGCTGGCTTACCGGGCCGCGGCTTGCTGTCGGAGAAGAAGGTTCTCAGCATGTAGTGATTGCATGTCCACTCTGAGGCTTTGTATGGCATTACACATCTCTTTGAGCTGCTCAGGCGAAGCCATTTCCTTCTCTTGGCATTGTATACTGTCAAGCGGGGTCTCCACCTCCCCAGACTCCTCCTCACCTGTTTGGTCAGGTTCTTCCTCCTCCCTGACTGAGCTTTTCTTCTTGATCTTCTTCTCTGGCTTCTTCTTCTCCTTTTTTTGTCGTAAATAGGGCCGCGCTCCCTCGGCCGCCTCCGTGGTCTGAATGTAATGCAGAACCGGAGGTTACCAGAGGAGCACGCCCTAAACGGGGAAAAAGCCGTATAGGCAAAAAACCCCGATGGAATCAAGACCGTAGTGATGAGAAGATCTGAGGTCTTGCCGAAGACTTGCTGAAGCGGGTACGTTGGTCTGCCAAATCAAGCTATGAACAATCCGGTATGGAATAAGGAGCAGGTTGCTGGACTCAGCGTGCGGGGATACCGCAGGTCTCTTCGGTTTCACTGGCTTCCGTGAATAAACCGGCAAAGAGTGTAACACATGCGTCTTAATGATCATACACAGTTTGACAATAAAGGAATAAGTTAGAGTAAAAAAGGTGAAATTCAAAATATTGCTCGTCTCTATTATGAGAGTACTCTACTGGAACGTAATTAAAGTTTAATTCTCTCAAAAATTGTACAATGTCAATGATAAGTGAAATCTTGGAGGCATTAAATATTGCAAACCATAAGTCATCATTGGTTAGTAATGTGAGATGACGAAAATTTTTATGGAGGTAACGAGTTCTCATGTCCACTAAATCTAAACAATCCATCATGAGGTGTCTCGTGGTTTCAATAGAATCAACAAGTTTGCAATAACCACAAGACCTAGATGAATTCGGGAGATTGTTGTATGATGCGAGTTTGTCCTTTGTGGGGAGTCGATTGAAGTGAAAGCGTAGAAAGGCATCTGCATATTTTCGACATGGGAACTTCATTAGGTATTGCAGTAATAGGTTAACAGCACGTAATTGAAATGAGCCTTTTTTAACAGCTTGATATGAGTTAATTTTGTCATAGGTACTAATCCAATCATGTCTCCAAAGTTTAGTCTTTGCTTTGTCAGGAGACTCAAGTAATAAAGATACAGAGATGTCCGCCTCTTGGAGGATTAGAAGACACAACTTTTTCCATTCATGCGACGGTTTGAAATTTGGTGTCTGTATGGTATTTTTCAAGATAGGAAACAAGTTTGCTGATGAATCAGAGGAGATGAGGCATTTTCTATATGTTGCTAGCATTAGCCAAGAAACCGATGCATTGAGAGAGACAAGACCAAGCTCATATCTAATAAGTGCGATAGGGGTGCATGTAGGAACCGGAAGAATGTGCTTCCAGTAGATACCCTCTAGGATGGCCCACCTCCCAGATTTTGGGATTGCCTTGGTTTGGCTTCCATAAGTAATTATTGGAATAACTTTTTGTGTATAGAATATTCTAGCAGGTAGGATGGAACATTTCCCATAGTTTAACTGAAGCGCTTTGCCTTGTATTGCTAATAGTCTCATTCTGGAGGTAAGTTCACGCTTATAAGGTTGGTCCGAGGGGTGTATATTTATATTTACGCCAAGATATTTGAATTCCTGTATTTGAGATAATGAACACTTGCCCAATTTCCGATTGAATTTGTAGTTTGACAAGGGTTGCTGGTGCTGGAAAATGAGGATGTTGGATTTACATGTATTAAAAACTAGATCATTCTTTTGAGCGTAATCAAACAAGGCATTATGTTTCCTCTGTAGGCCAATACGGGTCCTGTCCAGTAACATAAGATCATCAGTATATAGCAAATAAGATATTTCATGTTCACCCAATTTAGGCGAGAACAAACGTACAGAGTTAAAAGCAAGGTGTAGGTCATTGATATAAAAGTTTAAAAGGATAGAGGAAAACGGACAACCTTGTTTTAGGCCAGAGTCGGTTTCAATTGGCTGGGATAAAAACCATTGGTTGTCAGTTTGACTCTTATTGAATTGTTGGAGTAAAATTGGTAAATTAAAAACCTAACATACAAAGGACAATTTGCATTTAAAAGTTTGCACCATAGTATCTGCCTCGAAGCCGAATCGAAAGCTTGCTTAAAATCTATAAAAGCTACAAAAACAGGTTGCTTGGATAAGATGGCTTGCTGTTTTATAATGGACAACATTAAAAGATGTAATGATGTACCAATACCAGATACAAAGCCAGATTGGTTTATGTCCATAAATTGATTTTCTACAAGTCATTTTGTAAAATCATATAAAACAAGTCTCGCAAAGATTTTACCAGGAACATCTAGTAAAGCTATAGGTCTATAGTTATTTGGATTAGACCGGTCTCCTTTTTTGAAAATGGGAATGATGATAGCCTGTTGCCAAGACGGGGAAATTTGAGATGTTCTATCACTCTCATAAATATAGTTTCCAAGAGCGCAGTCCATTTCTCTGGATTGGTTTTTAGTATTGCATTTGTTAATTGGTCAGGACCCGGAGTTCTTGATGAGCTTAATTTTATTATAATGAGGATGTCTAGGTTGTCATATTTAAGTTCAGCTAAAACAGGATGATATATGAAATGTTCACTTTTTTGCAGATGGGAATTTAACAGAAGTGCTTGGTAGTGTGAAGTCCACGTTGTCTCCGAGATAGGGTTCAAAAGAACAGATCTATGAGCATTAGAGGGCACGTTGTTAATTACTTTCCATATTTCTCCAGATGACTTAGAGACAAGGGCTTTCAGCATGAGTTCAGCTTTCTCTTGTTTGTGAAGGAGTAAAAGTTGTTTTATTCAGTTTTTGTACTATGTTTATTTGAGTTCTTACATTTTTACACAATTTAGCGGCAGATGTTCCGAGATCACGCTTCATTTCTTTTTTAAGGATAGAAATGGTTGTTATTTGAGGGTATTTATGAACGAATGTTGGTCGAGTTGAACCACAAGTCTCTTGTTTTAGCATCATGATGCAATCATTACAAAAATTTTCTGCAGAAGATGGTAACTTTGAATCAGTTTCTATGATCCTCTGGTGGAGTTTAAATATTTGACCAGGGAACCAGTTGAAACGATTTCTGGCATTGTTTACATCGACACGTGAATTTTGCACGTTGTGAGGAACCCAGCAGACTTTAAGGATATTATGGTCGCTGGATGTGGTGGGTAGAACCTGGAATGATGCTATCAATTTGTTCGAATCAGCAGAGATGTACACGTAGTCTAGAATGGATTTGCTCAGATTTCTAGTCCATGTGGGATTCAGAGGAGAGTCTTCAGGAGTGGAACCATTTAACGTGAAGAACTTTCTTGCATTCATTAAATTCAACCATTTTGAAGCTCTTAAATTAAGACCAGTATTGGGGGGTGGAGAGGCAATTGAGATTAACATCACCTGCAATTATTGTAGTCTTAATGTCAGGTTCAAGTAAAGTTTGATTTAAGATGTTTTCAATTTTGTCAATGAACTGGGGTTCAGTAGGGGAAGTCGGGTTCCAATAAATATTTATTATTAGACAACTTGGGAACAAAGGGTGGTATGTATTAGTGGTAGACAGTTTCACAATTTGGATACCTGGATCAGGAGATGGCCATGCCACAAGAGATAGCCGAGAGTCGTTACGAGTTGCAACTAATAGCCCTGCAGCCGAGCGCCCTCTAGCAGGTTTTGAAGCTGGTACAATTTTAATTTTGATGGTGTTCCCATATTGGGGCTGTCCGCATCCAGGTTTCTTGTAAAGCTACTATGTCGAAACTATTTAGGTCAGAGGTTTCAGTAAAAAGTAAATAGGAGAAACCCCTGGTATTCCAGGATGCTAAGGAGCAAATGTGGTTAGAGTCCAAGAGGTTATCCTAGCGGGCTGTCATGTGTAAATTGTCTTTCATCTCATTTCTGATCCAATCCCATTTGGATGGAAGAGGTTTGTTTGGTCGAATGTCGGTCATACATCTACAACAAGACGCTTTATTATTGCCATAGAAGGCTATGGTTTTTGAATTTGGGATTGATTGAATCGAACTTGAAGGAAGAGTCTCTTTGCTCGAAGGAGGAGGTGTGAAAGCTTTGAGACGCATTCCTTTGGAGAATAAATGCTGTCTTTCGCTCCTCACTAGATTTTTGACAATTTGTGAGCGAATGGTAATCACAATAATGGCTTGCTGGGCCGGAATTGGGTATCTCACCGATTCGATGTCACTGGAATTTATGTGTTTCAGTGAGGTAATGGAGTTGAACACCATAAGGATTGTTGTACGATTTGGGAATGGATCAGAATATAACCTGTCGAGCATTGTGATACGAATGCTCTCATCTTTCAAGACTGAGGGATTCGGATAATAAACGGAAGGTCTGGGATCGTCGTGAATTATATATCCAAGGGCATTTGAGGAGAGAATCTAAGCGAAGGACCCGACTTTGAGGAAGAAGTTGAATCTGTGCCATCAATTGTCGGCATATGGTGTAGCAGATGATTTTGGGCCGACTTCAGAGGAAGGCTAGGCAAACTTGAGGATGGTGGAATTGATAAAGGAACTCTGTTTGGTTGATTATGCTCAGAGGCAATTCATTGCGCCTTCGATCTAAAGTTTTAAAAAGGAACTGAAATCCATATCAAAGTTTACATGGGAAGTTGGTAGCAACTGGCGTTTATTACACGAGGAATCATGTAAACCGCGGTGAACATCCTCCACAATGGAGTTATTGTTATTCGGGTACACTGATAAATTAATAAGTTGCGTGTTATTCAAATTGCATTGATTAAGATCCTCGCAGTCGGTCGGAGATGCATTAGATACAGGATTTACAATATCAAGATCTTACCTTTGGAGATACCAGAAACTGAATCGGGAGGCTTGGTTGGAGCAGTAGATGCCGCTGGCAAGTTAAGCAAATGATCGAAGTGCTGCTCATCAGTCTCATTAGGCGCATACTGAGGGGCTGAAATATTTGCAACACATTTTTTAGTTTTTGATTTAGAATTTTTATTTTTTGTTCGCGAAGTAATGTTTAGATTTTTTGTTTTTTCTTTGATCAATTTTCTGATTATGGTTAGAATCATCGAAGCTTTGAGAAGTGCGTTTTCTGTTTCTTTTCTCCTCTGCCTTCTATTGTATGATGGTCTAGTGAAAACGTCAAAGTGGTTTTTCTAGAATTTGGATGTCAGGCGACCCGCATTCAATATCATCAGTATGAGGCGACATGGAGGAGTGAGATTGGAGTTGAATTTCAACACCTACCACATCAATCCATGGTATTTCCAGAGGTATTGCAATCTGATGTTCTGGAGTCGGACGAAAAGCACTTGATGAGTTCAACTCAGGAATAAGGCGGTTTGATCTATTTGCAGCAATCCAGTCAAATTTGTTATGAAGGAGAACCAACGACTCATTTTGCGTGGCTGATCTAAGGTCTAACACTTTGAACAATTTGGTTAGAGTGAAGATGCTTGTATTGATAGCTGTTAATGCAGCTTCCAGAGCAGGACTAGAGACCGAGGGAAATCCAAAAGATGGGCGTGGAAGAGGCTTAGAAAATGAGGCTACTAACGACGATTCCGAGTCACCAGATGAAATTATGTCTTTGGGAGTGTCGGTGGGGTATAACTCAGGAGATTTGGAAAGAGCCGAGTTGTTCGCATCATTTTGGTAAGAGGTTTGTAGAGAAACTGGGCCTGAAGCTACAGGATCTGTCGTTTGGGTGGAATAGGAGACTAGTAATTAAAGAGGAAGAGTTAGGTTATGGTGGTTAGATAAAGGGTGGGCAGAATTATTGGGAGTTTCATTTTTATCATATCTGGGTCTCGCAACCTGCGAATATAAAGTGATCGGGGCGAGAGTTTGAGGAGGTTGTGTGGGGTTGATGACTTGAGGTTCCATTGAAAACTCATGAAGGTAACTTGGGGTATCAGTACTTGAAGGGCTAGATGAAGCTGAGGTGCAACGTTGTATTGTTGCATCGGAGAGGAGGGATGCTAAGGTTGCCGCAGTTGAACCAGGTTGAACAGAGGCACGTTGAGTTGGAATATTGGAGGCAGTGTTCAACGTCTGTGTATTTGAAGGTGCAATACCAGCAGTCTCCACATTCAAAAGAAAATTTCGAATGTCGGGAGAGAACCCAATGTTGTTCTTGGATGCAAACCCAGGCTTAGACGCGCACAAGTTTATTGGAGATTTTACCAAAAGTTAGCGTTGCATTAAATGGCTCGGAATACGGGGCAATCCGGCGGTGAGCCGATTCATTTTGATGAAGGTTTGGCAGTGCGTAAGGAAAAATAACAGAAAATGACAGGGCCAACAAGAGGTCAGCTTCAAAAGCTTACGTCAACAGACAAGTCAAGGTCCACTATACAGGAAGAGTTAAGGCTCACCACAAGCCAAAAGGAGTCAAATGGCAAGCATGGAAAGTTTGTTGCCCAGTCGAGAGATTAACACGCTGACTTGCTGCACCGCGGCTCAACGTTCAGCAGTCAGTACTCTGCGGGTACTCGGCAGGGTGCGTGTGCTGGTGCGCGCAGGAGCTGGATAAATAGTTGAAGAGGGCGTGGTTACAAATCTAAATGCAATAAAGAAATTATTATTATTTTTATTTACTTGTATTTAATCATAAAAAGATTTTTACAAGAGCGCATTCCAATCTGAATGAAGTACTTTCATATTTTGTTTGATAAGTGATGCGAGCCTTGCAATTGGATTCGTTGATGGTGCGATCAGACCCCCAACTTCCGGTGTCGCTTTTATTCTTTCCAAGGCCAGGTTCAGAAGTTTTGCGGCAGCCGTGTGCCATCGAGTCTTTTCTCCTGTTATCAGGCGCTTTCACCAGATATCTTCGTTCCCCGCGAATAAATTATTTAAATGACTTGAAGAACACAAGTAATGTTAAGTGACAATTTAGATGAAGTAAAAGTCCAGTAAGTACCCAGCAGGTCCAAAAGTCAAGTTTGGTTGAAGTTAAAGCATGAATCCACAAAAGGAAATCGAGCGCAGACGTGCAGTCAGTACTCTGCGGGTACTCCCTCACAGCTCATCTCTCACCAATGGTCTTTCACACCCAATCTCACCTCATTATTCCACCAAAGGTAGTGCCTACTCACAGTCGAGTAACTTTGCTGAAAATGTTGCGGGGGACAAGATATTTCAAGGAAAGGGGCCCCTGCAAACACCATTGCACCCCCCCTACCCCCCTATAATGACACCCATGCCTCTGCACTGGCTGTTAAGCCTCACTACTCCCTCACATCCAGTTCCCTCCCCCTCTCACTGCCAGTCCCTCCACACTACTCCCTCACAGGCAGTCCCTCCCCTCCACTATTCCCTCACAGCTAGTCCCTCCCCTCCACTATTCCCTCACAGCTAGTCCCTCCCCCAAATACTCCCTCACAGCTAGATCCTCCCCAAAATACTCCCTCACAGCTAGATCCTCCCCAAAATACTCCCTCACAGCTAGTCCCTCCCCCAAATACTCCCTCACAGCTAGTCCCTCCCCCAAATACTCCCTCACAGCTAGTCCCTCCCCCAAATACTCCCTCACAGCTAGTCCCTCCCCCAAATACTCCCTCACAGCTAGTCCCTCCCCCAAATACTCCCTCACAGCCAGTCCGTCCCCCCCCCCCCCCCCCCACTAATCCTCACAGCCAGTCCGCCCCCCCAGTCAACCTTTCACAGCCAGTCCCTCCCCCACTACTTCCTCACAGCCGGTCTCTCCCTGCACTACCTCAAAGCTTGTATGTGCCCAAATACTTCATCACAGCCAGTCCCTTCCCCCACTACACCCTCACAACCAGTCTGCAGCCCCCCTCTCCTCCCTCCCAGCCAGTCCACTTCCCACTCCCAGCCTGTCTCCTCCCCCCCCTTCTCCCTCCCAGCCAGTCCCTCCCCCACGACACCCTCACAGCCAGAGCATCCTCCTCCACGACACCCTCACAGCCAGTCCATCCCCCCCCCACTACTCCCTCACAGCCAGTCCCTCTGGTTCCACTATTGCCTCATAGGTAGTCCCTCCCCCCACTTATGTTGGCTACCTGGAAGGACAGGGCTTACCTCTTCCTAGCAAAGGAGTCCAGAAGTAAGGAGGTAAGGACTGAGCCTGACAGTCAGTCCCTCATCCCACTACTCCCTCACAACCACTCCTTCCCCCCACTACTCCCTCACAGCCAGTCCCTGCCCCGACTACTCCCTCACAGCCAGTCCCACCTCCCCACTAGTCCCTCAAAGCCAGCCTCTCTCCTCCACACTAGTCCCTCACAGCCAGTCCCTCCTCCCCACTAGTCCCTCACAGCCAGTCACTCCTCCCCACTAGTCCCTCGCAGCCAGTCCCTCTCCCCACTACACCCTTACAGCCAGTTCTTCCCCACTACACCCTCACAGCCAGTTCCCTCTTCCACTACTCCCACACAAAAAGTTCATCCGGTCACAAATCTTTGGGCGTCGTACCTTCTCTCCTATGGGGGAGCCCCTTCCCCATGAGGCCAGGGAGGTGAGACCACTACCCGATAGTCCCCCTGAGGGTTGTACTCAGCGGGAGGATCTCATGGGGAGGGATCCCCCCCCATGGCACTAGGGACAGCTCTTCGGGGAGAACGCGGTATGGCTAAACTATATCCCTACCTCCCTCCACTCCTGGTGGCAGTACACTACTCCCCTACACTTCCATGTACTTGTGAAGAGTAGATAGTCCAACACTTCAAAGAACCACTGAGATGAGGAAGAGTAGGAACTTCCTGTCTGAGGTATACTGGAAAACCTGAGAAAAGGAGGAGTCCAGCAGACCCAGTAAGGAGTGATGATACTTGTACTGCGACAAAGAAGATGTGCAGAGCCATGAAGAGCTTCCCAGGGAACCACACCAAGCATTCCAGTCTATTTAGACATTGTGCAAGTATAAAAATGGAGCACAGATTCATAACAAATTCGAGCCCTCCATGGAGGAACTGAGAGAGCCAGCATGGCGGAGGAAAGTGGAAGAAGTCAGACCAGGACACTGAGGTGAGAGCAAGAAGGTCTGGGGACTGGTCCAAAGTAGAAAGACCGCTCTGGGAAGCGCAGGAAGGAAGAGCCGCAATACCCAAAGGAATTTGCTGAGGAGCCGCTGCAGATCGAAGAACGACCACGAGGGTCAGGGAAGCCTTGCAGCTAACCGCAGGCACCAAGGGAGACCCAGAACCATCGCGGACCACGAGAAAAGGTACGTAGGTTGCCGGGAAAGTGCTGGGGCCCGGAGGAGGTGGTGGAAAGCACAGAGGGAAGAGAGAGAAGCCGAGAATATCCCTGCAGCTGACCGCAGGTACCAAGGAAGACGCAGAACCACTGCAGACCATTAGAAAAGGCATGCAGGTTGCCAAGAATGTGCTGGGGCTCCAAGGAGGTGGCTGAAGGGCCCAGAGGGCGGGGGGGAAGAGAGAAGCAGCAGAGGATATAGGATCTGGGACCCTGACAGAGGAAAAAGAACTCTTACATTTTTGAGTCGCAAGATAGTACTTGGCAGGAGAGTGAACCAAGTCTATTAGCAAAACCAAGCAAGAAGGGCAGGTCTGGGACCCGAACCTATAAGAGAAAGTATTTAAGAGTAAGTGGAGAAACATTAGGTGGGGGTTGAGACCCTGAGAGAGAAGATAAGAATCTTTTGGGACACTACTAAGAGCATCTGGGATAAGAGAAGAAAGAAGAAGAAGAAGTGGGGAAAAGCCTATACTTGGCAGGATAGCGAACCTGGTAAAGGAGAAGCCCAGATAAAGGAAAGAGACTTCCTACAAGGTGTATCTTGCGTGTGGCAGTTGTAAGGAAGACATGGTATCAAACATTGAAGACAGACACAAGTGATCACAGATTAAGGGTGATTATTGAACTTCAATGGGTTGGTTGAACGCCTATCTAACCATAAATCTAAGGATGGGAGTAAGCTACAACCATCAAATAATAATAACGCAGTCCTAGTGGAGTCTGTCAAAATAAAAGGGCCTATACTAATACTTCTAAATACAAATGGTGTGGGAAAATGATGTATGTAAAAGAAAGAGTTCAAGAAACATTGTGTCAGTACAGCTGGATAATTAGCCCAAATTTTCAGCACGGGGCAAGGTGACACGCTCCAGCTTAGCACATACTCCGGCTTCTCCAGCACGAGGATGCAGTTCAGGATACCAATAACCGGGCCTGCTTCTTTTCTTTAGGTTTTTAAAATTCACAAATTTAAGGGTTCACATTTTCTAATGGGTATCCCTCAGCCAGGGTCGGACCCTCTCAAACGCAATTTCCCAATAGGTCTCCCTCAGCCGGACACTGACCTTTCAATCACCAGTTTATACAATTCAACAGATCTCCCTCAACTGGGCCTCGGACCTGTCGTTCACACTCCTCCGTAGTTAATCGAAGACTTTCGACAGTGCAAGGCTTTTGCTTGAACTCTGCATGACCACTTCGATGTATTTCACATTAATTCCTTTTCTGAAACAATGCACCAAAAACAGAGACCTTTGACTGGGCACACACGCGGTGCCGGACCACTCTGTTATTTTATCCCTCCTTTCACACTTACACGCACCGGGTTTCTTTCGTTCTCGGAAACTCACTGGTTGCCATGTTCACAGTTCTCCTGTATTTCACCTTCATTCAGGACACTGCCAGCAGCTTGCAGCCTCCCTACTCCCGGCTTCCTGGACATACGTCTCCTGAGTCACGCCACAGCCTCTCTCCAGCACTGAGTCAGCGTCTCAGCTCCATGTTCCCCTCCGGTCTCTCAAGGCTTCTTTCTGCACTCTGGCTTTCTGGGTCCTCCCTGTGCTCTCGACTTCTCCCCAAAAGCTCTTAGGGTTCTCAGACCACTCATTAATGTTCACACAAGGGTCTCCCTCAGCCGGGCTCGGACCCCTCTCAGTTTTCAAAAAGAAAAGGTTTTGGACAAGTCCCAGAATGCACTTCCTTGTATTTTGCTCCCACTTCACCAGCTCCCCGAAAACAGCATTCTCGCAGTTTGGGGGCAACAGGAGCATAAGGGGGTGTTTGACGGAGGTCAGGGTCCTACCGCCTTCCCCTCAAAGGCCTGGGCTCTCCTGTTTCACCCAGGGGAGGAGCTCTGATGTGGGTGCCACCAGGCAACGCCAGCTGCCCCTGGTTTGGCTCCACACTGCAGCCTACCCTGCACTCACAGGTCCAGTGTCTGGGCAGTTCTTCCTCCTCCAGGCCTTCCAAGTCTTCTCCGGCTCGCTTGGTCTCCCTCTGGCTTCTCTGCACCCCCCAGCATCCGCAGCCTGCTCAGGGTGTGCCTGTTTGTTCCACCTTTTATACTTCCTGGGAGAGTCAACCAGGATCAGGTGTGAATGGTTATAGAGGGAGGCCTGACCTTGCTGGTCCTTGTTAAGGGGACAGTCTGTTAAAAGGGAAGAGTCTGTCCTCTGTGTCGGAGTGTGTTTCTTCTCAGTGATGTTCATCCTCTCAATCCCTCTCTTCGTCTCAGTGTTTGTATAAAAAAACAGGGGGGCGGGGGGTTGGGATGTCGTGGTGTTTTCTGTTAATCATGGGAAAATGGAGTAGGGTATTGTCGGATTGGGGAAGGTGGATGTAGAGTTGCGGGTACAGGGGTTCTGGTTTCCCCAGGAGGCTCGCCCTCCTTTAATTTAGAAAAAGTGCTGGGGTAGCATGGGCCTTGGTTTAACATATACAATGTAGACTGAGGAGGTATTGGAAAAGGCGGTGTCAGCAACAGGGGGAATACTGCGCCCCTCCCGAGGGCATTCCTCCCGCAGTCCCCAAGGACCCCCTGTCAAGGTCCTCCCACACTGGTCCACCCCCAGGGTCTGGTTCCAAAGGCGATGGACGTGCCATGGCCATCTGAACAAAAGATCCTCTGGTCTATCCGTGAGAAGACCCTTGGGTTTCTCACACAGTGCCTGGCATGGAAGTACACCAGGTCTCCCCAATACATGTCAGTGGATCAGACTTGACACACAAAGCCTGGGAAAGGCCAGGGGAAGCAAGTAATTCCCCTGAGGTTGATGGACATTGTGAAAGAAACCACAAGAAGGGAGTCATAATCTTGGCATAGAGAAAAGCCGGAGAAAGGCCATGGAAAGGGAGTCATTCCCACTGGTGTTGATGAATATTGTGAAAGAAGCCATTGAAAATCATGTTTCAATCCAAGGGAAGGGAGTGATTTCCATGGCATTTTGAGAAGCCCAAGACAGACCCTGGCATTGGGAGCTGCATGGTAAAAAGCCAGGAGAAGGAAGTTGTCCTTCCTGGTACTGTGAAAAGTGTTGAGAAACCTGAGAAGTATAGGGGGGGGGGGGGGAGACCACCCGCTCCCCCATCCCCTAAATCTGTTAAAATACACGGCTTTCACTACTCCCTCAGAGCCACCCCTCCTCCCCCACTACTCCCTCACAGCCAGTCCCTCCCACCACAGGCAGTCCTTCCCCCACTGCTCTCTCACAACCAGTCCCTCCCCACACTACTCCCTCATGGCCAGTGCCCCCCCAACTACTCCCTCACGGCCAGTACTTCCCCCCCTCATTACTCCCTCATACTATCTGTACTTACTGCACAGCTTGCGTTACCCGTGATCTCCTCACATCCGTGTGTCATAGCCTTCTGGTAAGAGTCATATAACATACAGGTTCCTGCACAGGAGCCCTGAGCTGTGCAGTATCTGCACTGACAAAAGATTATCAGAATATCAAACAATAACTGCCTCAGTGTGAGTGCCAGGTGTGCAACATATAATTTACCTTTACGTCTAGGGGGCAGGAATCAGCCCTACAGATAAGGGGCGTATCGGTCACTTTTACGCTCTAAAAATAGGCAAATACTCCCCAAAAATAAACGGGAAAAAGACACATACAAGCTTGTGCCCTTGCTTTTACTCACGCAGCTAGCTCGATTGGAATGTTTGGACCAGTATTACACCTAATGGCAGAGAAAGAAACTGCCTGATCTGAAGAGGTAAAAATCCATCTATTAAAGTGCATGAATAACTAGGTGCAAAGAAATACTTAGTGCAAAAACCTTTCTGATTTACAGCTAAAACAGGTTTACTCGCTGTCACGACTGTGCCACTGGCGCACCAATTGGCACCCATTGTGGACTATTTGGGACTCATTCGTCTCCATAATACTCCCTGGACAATACCTATTCATATGTTTCTTTACTTTCCGTTTGCAAGACTTTGGAACTTTCTTATTGAATTTCACAAACTGCATGTCCCATAATGCACCTTGTGGCAGTTCCCATTCCCTGGCTATTCCTATGCAGCAGTCTTAGAACTACAATCCCCAGAAGCCTTAGAGATCAGTGCTACTTTCACTTTCCCAGGACCAGAGAGGGAGGAGGCCAATTATCTTCAGGTGTGCTGCGCCAGGTGCTAATTAACCTGCTTCACCAGAGGGTGGATCCGTATTTAAGCAGCTGCCTGCAAGAGCACAGTTCTCTTGCACTGAGCTCACTTCTGGCACTTTGTTGCCTTGATCCTTGGATTTCTGCTGTGTCCTGTTGTTTCCAGAACTTGCTCCTGTTACAGAGCCCTGTGCTCCCTGCCTTGCAGCCCTGCTATTCTGCCTTCACACCCCTGCCTTTTGCCCTGCACCTCGGTGCTTCCTATACTGCAGCCCTGCTCCCCTCTTGCAGTCCTGTGTTCCCTGTCTACAGCCCCTTGCTCTCTAACACAAATGATCTTGTTCCGTACCTGCAGTTACTTGTTCTGTGCCCATTGCCTGAGCTATCTGTCTTCAGTCCTGCCCTTGTTACCCCACTTCAGAGCTACAGTGTCCTTGCTTTCAGTCTTCAGTCCTGCCCTTGTTATCCCACTTCAGAGCTACAGCTCCCTTGTCATCAGTCTTCCGTCCTGCCCATGTTATCCCACTTCAGAGCTACAGATTCCTTGTTTTCTCTCTGCAGTCCTACTCTTGTTATTCCAGTCCAACGTTACTGTTCCTTGTTACCAGTCTGCAGTTTCCAGTTTCCTTACCCCTGCACTTAGATTCTACTTTTCTTGCTTTTCTTCTTTCTTCCGGTTCTCTGTCCTGAACCTTGCTCTCTTTAACTTCTTTTTCCCCAGGATAGCATTGTGTAATTCCTTTGTTCAGAGTTTGGGTGCTGGGTTTCTAGTAGGCAATCTCTGCCCCTTTCCTTTGTTGCGTTTCAGTATTGTACCTTGTGTCATTGTTAACGGTGTGCTGGTTCCCGTTTCAGGAGGCAGTCATTGTTCAGTTCCTGCTGGACCCGTACTGGGAGGTTCAAGGCACTGTTCCTTATGTTATCCTCGATCCTAACCCAATTCACTGCCGGTGAGTACTTCCACTTCAACATCTCATCTGGAGCACTGGCAGGAATGATCGCATTTTACTTTAATAATTCTATCCCCACTTACCAGTCTTTTTTTTACCAACAACATTCACCTTTTCACATGTCCGAATAGTGAACTAGGCCACCTTGTGGAGTTGTGTTCTGAGCCTCCATATCTGCTATGATTGCCCTAGCATGCTCCCGAGCCCATCACTACTTCACACTATAATTCTTCGAAAAAAGCCTTGGAATTCCAGAGCGTATATTAATTAAACATGTACTTTTCTAGGTCTTCTCTCTTAAGAAGCTAGGCCACATATAATACACTAAAACGCATCTGCACTAATACTATGTATTTCCCTCGCCTGACGCACTCCCAGTGTTTGCAACCGCCTTCTAGGTTTTCTCGCTCTCTTATTCCACTCTTGTTCTCTTTCCCAGGAAAGCTATGGTCTGGCTTCCACGGGCTGGGACGGACTACGCCTCTGAAAGGTTTCCATGCAACTAGTGTAGAAGGTATTTTGCCCACCTTCACAGTAATTGGAGGTTTGACATTCGACTAGCTAACTCCAAAGCAGGTCTCCCACCAAAAGCAGATGAAATAACTCTGCTCCAAAAGGAAAAACGTGCTCCATTTAATTAAGCAAGCATAATTGCATACATTGAAGGAACAAAATGTCAGCATCTGCAAGTTCAATTCAAAAGAGAAAACAAAATTGCTCTAAAAGATAAACATGCTGGAAAAATAAAGGGTGCTTCCCAAAAAGTAAATAAACCCCATTCTCGCATGTTTTCTGTATCTGGGATGATCCATAGTCAACAAAAACAAGAAACCCACTCAGGGACCCTTTCACACCATAATTAATAGCAGCCCTTTGAAAATCCTAAAGTGCAAAATATTCAAGATGGTGCTTGTGACAAAGACTTTTCAGTTCCGGAAATGCCAGGGAAAAACTAAGTAAGAGAATTATATCGGAATCTGTGTTTGGGAGAACACCTGCACATCCATCTGTAACATCTGGCGGGGAAGCAAAATTCTTCCATCATGCACCACCCAAAGTAGCCACATCCTGTAGCAATTCCTGCACACTGCTGGTTGATGTGGTGTGAACATTTGGACATTCTGCTTCCAACCTGTAGTTTTTGGTGCAGAAAACCTCTCATGTACAAAAGTGGTCACAAGATGTTCACTTTTCCTTCCTGTATCATCTACTAAAAGGCCCCCACATCCACAGGGGACAGAATGACAAGCTCCACCACAGGCAAATATGCAATTGTGCTCTTCGGGCAGTCTTTTAGAACAAACTTTAAGGCAGCTCCAAGACAGCCCAGTATACAATAGCACTCAAAGCATTTGCTTCTGCCGCTTTAACCTAGAGTCACAGTCCGGACAAAGCAGAATTTCTGGGTTGGAGGATTGTGGGGCTATTATATTGGCAGAATGACTGCAGACCCTGATGTCCAGTGGAGCAACAGGCAGGATGCTTCCACATCTCCTGGGATACCTTGGGGACACGCCTCCAGTTCTTCATGGGGCCTCTCCTTCTTGCTTCCTGCACAGCTCTGCGGCAGGTTGGTAGTCTCTACGTTGTTTCTGGGCCCAACGTGCCACCCCTCTGCAGTCGCGCCACCACCAAATGAGTCTGCTCCATGCCAGCTCCCAGGACGATTCAGCAGCGTCCTGTCCTTGTCCCCCCTCCTGGAGAGACGCCACTTCTTTAGCTGCAGCATTCCGAGCTTGAACTTCCCAGGTCTCATTCGCGTACTCCTGGCTTCCACAGTCGGATCTCTTTAGTCCATTCTTGCCTTCTACTTTATACTGTTGACTCTGGCCTGGCGTAACATCAACACCATCTTGGAAAGTATCTTTGGCACTCTTCATGCCTCCAGTGAGCCACCTCGTTACAGTACTATGCTGGCTTTGCATATGGTTATTTCATATGCTTCTCACGTTCTTCTTCGTCCCAGTATGTTTTCCATTTGTCACAGTCATGGCTTTACAATAGTACATGGTTCACTATCAATGGAGGGAGAAAAGGGTGACCATAAGGCTATGGGGTCATGTGACAGGGTTTTAGGAAGGCTTTTCCCAAGGTGGATGTCCTTATCCCCAGGAGCGGTGTTCCTCCCTATGAGGTCCTGCCGCATATCGGTTAGTGACCATACCTCCGTAGCCTCATAGGAAAGGGCTCCCACCTGGGGAGAAGTGACGAGACCAGGCGAATCATCACAGCATGCACCACTGCCCAGCACCAACACCTGTGGCACACTGAGAGCTGCACCAGACCAAACAGAACCAGCAGAACACAGACTTGCCGCACAGTGGCTTCTGCTTACAGCTGCCCTAATACAAACTGAAACACTTTGCAACACAGGCCACCATTGTTGCAGCTCAGCACACGCAGAGAAAAAGGCTGAGGCCTAACCCACTTTTTGAAAAAGTCAGGAATCGTAACACCTCCAGGGTGGGAAAGGTAGGACCAGACTGGGCAGGGCCAATAATCCAATGAGGGGGAAGAGCTGGATAAGCGGGGTAGCAGGAAACAGGAAGGTGTGGGTTGTTTGGGTGAGGTCAGAGGTGGAGGAGATGGTAGATCAAGAGACCACCAGGAGGAAGGATGGTGGACTGGAGCGTGGAGGCCATTTAGAGCACAGTTGAAGTACTAGAAGGAGGGAAGGTAGTACTGATTAGTGAGTGTGCATGCAAGGTGAGTGGATGAGAGTATTAGGAGTGTAACAGGTGAATGGAAGGTGTACGTCAGAGTGAAAGGATTGTGACACAATAGAAGTGTGCATGGGGAGTAGTAGTGTGGACGGTAGAGCAGTAAGAAGGGGATAGAGTAGCATGGAAGAGTGGAGGTAGGCAGTAGAAGGAGAGCGATACATTGGGGGGACATAGGAGGAATAAGTCAGGAGAAGAGATGGTGCATGAAGTATTCATTAAAGATTAGTCGGAGGAGCACATTAGTAAAAGACAGGGAGGGGATCTTCAGGGTGTGAGAGGAAGGAGACAGTCAGGTTTCACCAATGAAAGACACACTCCCACAAACTCTTCAGCTCTAACCTCAAGGATGATCTAGGGCTAGCTTGGGAAGTCCTGGAGTGTGTTGGATAGATAAGGCAACTGCCTTTAGGCCATCACTAACAGCCAGCTAGATTTTAGATAGTATGGAGAAGTAATCACTATATAATAAACTGGGGATTGGAGACGCCTGGGTTAAGGAGAGTCTGGTACATTCTAGGCAAGAGAGAAAGCGGGATGGGCCTTCGTGCCTGTGAAAGAAAATGTACTACCAACCTTGAACCGCATTTGGAAGTTGGCGTATTCTGTGGCCATCTGTGACAAAGTAGCTTACATCAGAATGCTGGAAGCCACACACTACAGAACACCGCTACTCTGGGGGCGGGTGAGGTTAGGATCCGTGGAGGGGTCAGGCTGTTTTTAGCACTTTCATTGTGTGTCCGATGTCACTTCTTTGTCTCCAACAATAAGTGCTCCCCTGTTACACAAACGCAGAACAAAAACACTGCTCCTTCGGATAAACCATTTCCCACTGCATTCCAGGGCAGCTGAGCAATGAACTGAGGCCTAATGTGGCAGTCCATGGTCAAAGGGTAAGGACAGGACAGGTTAAGCCCTTTTCACCTGATCAACAGCTGCCTTTTCTTTTTAGTCTCTTAAATACAACATGGCAGATGGTGGCTGGTCCCGAATGACATGGAGGAGAGTGGATGGGGCCCCATCACAACTAGTGCCTAGTTTGGGACACCAACTTGCTTCTTTTTACCAAGAGAGAAGCAATATGGCATTGGAAGCGTAGGGTTGGGCAATAAGGGGAATGTCCATTCTCTTTACAGGGTAATTTGGCCTAATATGTTAAGGACGGCACAAAAGATTATCTCACAGTCAGTAAAGATTGTCGATCCATGACTAGCATGAACAATTAGAGACCACCAGAAATAGGTAAAAGGGTGTTTTGAGTACAAGTGGTTATACTGAATATTATCTCACAGCCAGTCCCCATCATCTAACTGCACCAGTCTATAGGGACTGTGGGCACAAAAAGAATATTTGGTGAAATCTCTTCCCATCAGTACCAGATGACCTCCTTCCCTTGCAGATACAATATCCAAATTGGTCTTATGCCAGAATGGCTAGTCTAAAATGGAGGATTATCTGGAGGTTTTGACTGAGAATGAGGGCCCCACAGCGTGGTGGAGCCTCAAAGGTATAGCAGTGCATGGTTTTGTTAAATGGGGGCTCGCGAGATGCATCTTGGCAAAAGAGAAAGCTTGCACAGGAACAAGTTGGATCAACAAACATGGGACTTTCCAGAGAGTGGAACAAAGCTGCAATTTTTGATGTCAGGGTCCCAGGCATGGTTTACCTTCAGCTATCTGCCACATTCTCCGACAATGGCAATTGAAAATGGAACCCTCAGAAATCAGGATAAACTGAAGCATGGAAGTAAAACGGTTCTAGGAGATCTACACCATTTCAGGTTATCAAGCACACAAACAGCCTGAAGAAAACAATCATTCCAGGCTCTCCTTTTAGGCAACCCCGCACTCCCCCCCCCCTCCCCCGTCCCCCAATTCAGCCCTCCACCTAACAGCCCAAGAACCCACGCTAGCGCCCACACAAATCATCTCTTCTATGCAGGCCATTCTGACCGCACATACCCCATCTCCCCAGTCGCGCACACAGCACAAGTCTTACCACCAGTGTCTCACAACCCGCCCCTGCCCACCACCAGTCAACAACCCACCTCTCCCCTAGTTGTTCCTTCACAGCTGTGATGAATCCTGTGGAGTCATCAACAATCCCAGCCTACTATCGCCTCCCTTGTGGCCAGGGGAAGGCAGGCGCTTCCTGATCCTGACCCTGGGGGTGGTATTATGAGGGAGGATCACATGGGAGGAGATGGCTATTGGGAAGATGTGGTGACCCCATAAGGAGAGACGCAATATTCTTCCCTTCCTAATAAAGAAGACCCTATAAGTCCTGATGGCTTGTTGTCACTTTAAAACTCCTTCTCATTGTAAACCCCCAAAACCCTTTCTTGCACGACAATCCAAGCAGAATACCATTTATACTACCTGTACACAAAATACTCACTTAAACCATCTCCTGTCTCTGATGTTTTTGATTTAAACAAAAACCTAAAACAATGTAACTTTAATAGATCAAAAGTTCCTATGGACTCCTCCCCATAAAGCCTCAAGTGCTAAAACGAGGCAGAGGAAGAAGGAGTCAATGTGGATTGAAGGAAACGTCAAGCTAAACGTTCGGACTAGCCGTTAGGATGGAAACTGGCTGCGCAGGACATTTAAACACTGAACACCTGCAAAAGGGGAGTGAAGGTGAAGGAGAGAGATGCAGAGCGGGTGAAGCGGGAAGCAGAACCGGAGGCAGAAGCAGGTGCTGGGAAACGGAAAGCGCTGAGAAAGGCAAGCGCTTCCAAGAAACCGCTTGGAAGCATAACTTACCAGAGGGGTGAGACCGGGAGAGGCACTGCAGACACCTTGGAGCGACGGCTGGAAGACCGGCAGCAACAGCAGGGCTGTTGGAGATGCAGTCTTGGTGAGCAGCAGCAGTTCTTCAGATAGAGGAACGCTGAGCCGGCAAGAGAATTGAATGAGGGTCTGCAATGCAGGAGAAGCTTTTCAAAAGTATAAACTTTGCCGAATTCGTGCTGCAATTCGGAAACGCCATCAAACACCAGTGAGTATGCCCATTGTTAGGGACTCCGGCGAAAAGCATATGAACAATTGAACACTTATTTTGAATACCGACCAAGTAACTTAGAAAGCCAAAATGTACACAAATCCTCACATAAGAGAAGGCAATATGGGGAAAGCTGGAGAAAATGTTATCAACAGAAAATGAACATTAACAAAGAAGGTGAAAGGCAAAATTTGTACAAGTCCGTATATATGAGATATCAATTTGGGGAAAATTGGAACAAGCATTGCCACAAGCAAATGAATACCGGTGAAGAAGCTAACAGACAGAACTTAAACAAGTCTCCATATATGAGACATCAATATGGGGAAAGTTGGAACAAGTAATCTATGAAGTATAAACAGCGAAGGAGTACAACTGTGTTATACTAAAGAGAACATTGTAGGAAGTCCTGCTGAAAGAAGCACATCAGGCAGTGAGCCTTTTGGGTGAATGATACCTGGCAGGGGAGTATACAAGGGGATCTGAAAAACCCAGGATTCCTGGCAAGGGAGTAAACCAGTAACTATCCTCAAGAAAGTGTTGGGTCAAAGAGAAATTTCTGCTAATCTTGTGGAGTCATTGTTTAAAAAGACACGTTCGCCATTCTTGCCATGCATTAAACATTTTCGTGAAAAGGAAACACATTTGCTATTCTTCAAAAGACATTTTGCCATCCTGAAGAAAGTTTTGTGTAAAATAGAAGCTTTTGCTAAAGCCCTTTTGCCATCCTGATTGACCGTAAAATAGAGTTGAACTCTCAGAAAAAGCGATAAATGCAGCAGAAGCTCGAAGAGCAAAGCACGAGGACTCCCAACACTTGAACATGCGGTACAAATCTGAAGATGACTGCCTGGGAGGGGCTTAGGTAGAGGGCAGTCACTGGCTGGGGGCACTATGACCCAGAGCTCAGTGAATGGTTTATGGGAAAAGGACAGTTCAGAAACAAAACTGAAACAGTTTTTTCTTTTACCGAGGATTCCCAGCCTGACGACAGGGAATATTCATGAGCATGTGAATCCATGCCAGACCCCATGCTGGAGAATAGACGATTTTGCCAAAGACCTTTTGCCATCCTGAAGAAAGTGTTAGGTGAAAGACATTTCAGCTGCTCTTAAGGAGTCTTGGTTGAAAGGACACTTTTGCTATTCTACCTAAAACAATCCAGTGGAAGGGAACCACCTCCTGGATTCAAGGATGAATTTCACGTTTGAGTTTTACACACTTTTTGCTAAATCAAAACAGACATTTACCTTACACCTTTGATTGATTGTTTTAGTGTGAGGGACAGATACGTTTTGGACACAAGGACAGTTTGCATAATTTTGACGTCGAAACAATAGTTTTAGTTTCTTAGAAAGGGAAACACTTTAGGATAGGGATAGCACTGCCTTTATCCAACCCCTTTTCTTTAAGATGTCTGTTGAAAATATTGCAACTTTGTGTCCGTCTCTCATTTCGGACCCCTCACACAGCCCATCTCTCGTCGTTAGTTTACAGCCCACCTCCCTCTGTTCTACTTTCATTGCCCACCACTCCTTGTTGTTCATTCAAGGCCCACCGCTCCCTCACAGCCCTCTATGAAAAGCACTTCTAGTCTCAATTTCCCTCAAATTATCCTCCTTTAACTGCTTTCCTCAGTGCAATGTCTCCCCTAGCTCCTTTCCTCATTACAAATTACTGCACACAAACCACCATTGGAACTTCCTGCCCCACCGCCCCCTCCCATCTGAATTGCCAACTATGGAAACTCACACAGATTTGAAGTCTGCATAGGGCACTGAGGGCTTCAAGATGTCTTTGATTGCGATGATATTGTCATGCTTGAAATGCTTGAGGATCTTCAGCTCTCGCAGAGTGCGCTTGGCATTCGTCACCACGTCAAAAGCATTTGGGATCTTCTTTATAGCAACTTGCTGGCCTTGGGATGATGGGGAGACAAACACAAAGAGACAACATTTCTTTGGTGAAAATATCTCAAATGAGAGAAAAATGTGTGTTGTACCGCCCCCGACCAGTGGCTCTGAAATCTCGTTAACCATGGAGGTCCTTTGCTGTCCAACGCCTAAAGTTGATCAAAATGCAGAGGGGCACAGGGGTATACTAGCTAAAGTTGGAGCATGCAAGATCGTTGTAACCTAAAGTTGAAATGCCTGTCAAGGCCCAAATCCATCGGATTAATGTAACTTTCAAGAAAACTCTGTTGCTGACACCCGTGTGATCTGCTGTATGATTGATATTAGTCTATCACAAGGGATAAATGATTAATCCAAGAGTAAGACAAGTAGTAAGGATGCTGTACAATTACTTTCTACCTTTTCCCAAAAGCATACCACTTGTTTTTTCAAGAGCCCTGTTGACCTCGCCCCTTTAGTAGCATTTACAGTCACAACATCCCAAGACTTGAAACAAAGAAAAACTAGAGGACAAACAATTAAGAAATCAGTATTTTCTTACTGTGTAACGTGTCTCTGGAACAAGTTAACAATGAAGATCAGTATCAGTCTGGCCCGAAGCATACTACGCTTCAAGGAGGTACTAAAGGCAGTACTACAATAACATCTTGCCAATCACACCATTAGCACTGCTTCCCTTCTACTGCATCAGGCTCACCACCCATCCACCTACCTACCTATCCCAGCACTGCTGCTACCCCCACAGCCTACATGAAATCCAATTGCCCCCCCCCCTCCACATCCAACGTGCTGTTGCTTCCCAGGTTTAATTGCACTTTATAAATACCATTGAAGGCTACCTGTCTCTGCACCCTTTACTTTACCCTTCATGCAATAATGGGGTTATGCTATTTTTATCCTGCTGCATAAAGACACATAGGGAATACGCTTTGACATTTATTTTTGCTGCAAGTTCTGCAAAATGAATGGAACAGAAATCGCTGTAATGACTAGTCTGGAGTCCACGTCCCACCATACATTTGGCAATTCTGTCCAATGGGACTGTAACAGAGCACTTTTTTGCAGCACCAAAAACTCTAGCACTTTTATTTTTACACAGGGGCCAGCACATGCATGGCCTTGCCCCACCTTCATTTGCACAGCCCAGAAACTCACCCTTCAGTCCTTTTCCAATCAATGAGGTCGGTGACTGACTGATAAAAAAAAAAATTAAGAAGGGAAGTGGGACTGACGTATGGAGGAAAGGGGATTCTGGACTAGGAGTACATTAGCCACTAAGGTGAGTAACTTTCTTACTGCTATATTCCATCACCCTTTCCTCCATACTTTAGGGATGAAGGTGAATGGTCTTATGTTCAAACTATTTACACTGTTTTTTGAGAACTGCCTGGCCGACATGAACATCAGTCTCCTGGAGCTCATGTGTAGACAATAACGTTTGGAAACACATATGGGGTAGCCCATTTAGCTGCCCTAGCAATGGACTGTGGCGGCTGACTCTGGACCAAACAAAGGTATATAATCCACAGCAACTGACAAGGGGTTCTTTCTTTTGCCTATTCACCATTGACAACACCTGAGCCACTTGCTTTTGTATTGAGCCCTTGTATGGGGTTTCCTAGCCGCTTGGGTGATTCATACATTTTCTGACAATAAGTCTAGACGCCCTAAGGATCTGACTAAGGAGCCACAACCCCAAGCTCAGCCATCATGGGGAGGAGTGTAGCAGCCTCACCACATTGACCTATCATGGTAAGGGGCTCCCCCTCGGGCAGAAGTGAAGACATCTCAGGATTCGTCACAAACCTCAGAAGTGCGATTAATCCTACACAGTGCTCACAAAGACCCAACAGAAAGTCTCCTCCCAGGTGGCCAGGGAAAGGCAGACACTTCCTGACCCTTGGGGTGGTAGTAGCCAGGAGGAACAACTGGGGGAAGGGCCCCAGGGGAACAGGAGGACTCCGCTGGGTGAGATGCAGTATTGGTCTTCCCCAAGGAAGGAAATATCATTGATACTGGAATATGTAATGGCTTGCTGCCAGAGAGAGCGGTTATTTTCCCAAGCTAACTATCTGAATGTGGGTGAAAGGAATCATAACCAGTTCTGTATTGGGAGTAAGAAAACTCCTTTTAAAGTCACTGACATTAATAGAGATGAAATTAAAGCTCCAATGACTCCAAGGGGAATAATGAAGGGGAGTCTTTAAATATTACCAATTTAGACCCTGAAAACCCTGATTCGTCTATAAAGCCAAATCCTTCATTGAATCCTCATAGCACTCCTTTAGGGACTAGAACGAAGGAGAGAAATGAACTTGGTATTGATATTTCCATTAGAAAAGCAGATTTTTACATTGTGGTCTCCAAGTCCCACAATTGCCAAAGTACTGGACGAAGAAGAGGGCTGCAGAGGCACAAGACTGAAAGTTTCAGCCTATTAGTGGTAATGACCCACACCTGAGGGAGACTGGGAAGCATAAAAGGCCCCCTTAGGTGCAGGCCATGAAGAAGAGCAGGAGGTGGAGTAGTTGCAGCACCTCCACATGGCAGCAGAAGCAGAAGTTAGAGGAGAGCAGAGACGCTGGGACCACCGTCGTGTTCCGAACGAATGCCGGTCCTGGGAGGGTCTCTTCTGTCCGAGACCTTGATTGCAGAGGTTGCACAGCGGGAAGCGTTGGGAATGACTGCTTTCCCCCCAACCCCAGAGGACCTCAGCTGCAGAGGTTGCTCAGTGAGAAGCACGCAATTGGAAAGCTTTACCAATTGTCAGTCTGGCTCAGGTGGCAGGTGAGCACCGTAGAGCCGTGGAAGTGAGGAGACCTTCTTTATTGACTGGCACAGGCTGCGGAAAGCCGAGAAGGAGGCTCCCATGCCGCGCAGGAAAGCAGAATCAGAAGACCTGGAGGCAGCAAGGCAAACAGACGTGCATGCCGGACCCGCTGAGTTCACTAGTAGATTGTGACACCGGAGTGCTCTGTAACTGCCCGCTGGCCAAGTCCAGGGGCCTTAAGCACAGAAATAATATAAACTGAGTAAAAGTAAAAGAAACTTTTTTTGAATACCAAACTGATGAAGCAGATTAATTATTCTTTTGCAAACCAAGCTGACTCAAAACTGTGCAGGTGGCTGAACAAGAACTTAACCATCAGACCAGAAGGGTGTGATTGTACCTAGTGGGTCGGATTAAAGGCCAGCAACAAGAGAGGGCAGTAAGGGTGCTGCTGTTTGTGGCTGCCCCGGGACCCGGCAAGTGGAGAGCAGTTAGCCCTGCCCCCCCACGAGCAGGAGGAAGGAAGCGCTGAGGGATAAAATCCCAGCATTCACACCCTTGTGGCGTAAGCCCGCTGCGGATGGTGGCTGGAAATGGCGAGGAGGAAAGGGGGCGAGCCAGTGGTGCCTAGAAGGTGCCAATAACAAGCCCCAGACGGGAGCAATCAACCAGGCAAGTACGACTCCTTTGGCTACGAGCTGTGCACTATTAACTGCCCAGTGCTGCTCCCCTGCTGGGACCTGGAGGATTAGAGGACCAGCGGGCGTTTATCTTGCGTTCATTTTCACTATTTACTTTTGGAAAATTTGGTTTTAGAGTGTCGTGTCCTGCGCAGGCAACTGTAGTTTGGTTTGCCACAGTGTGTTTCTTGGACTGACTAACCAAAGGATCCTGCACAGACACTGCCCGCTTTTAACTTTACTTATTTATTTGCACACTTTGCACTACCTGCATTATTTGCACTATTTGCACAACTTGCATAATCTGTTGAAGAGTCATCACAGCTGGCCCTGGAAGTGTTTGTACAGTCCACTTGAACAATGGGGAAAAGGAAAGCTGCAAACACAATCTGCGCAGCAGATGGCCACCAACATTAAACCCATAGACGATGTAAATGTGCTGATAACGGAGATAAAAGATCTGCTGGCCGATATTGAGGCCATTGACAGGATCGATGCAAGGAAGGGAGGTGCTGCGATATCTGTGCCTTTTGTAGTGATACCAGATGAGCGTCCTCTGATCACTAACTGTAGGGTGAATTTTAATGCATCCCATCTATCAGCTATATCCTCTGATTCTCTAGATAGTGGGCCAGGAGTACCACCTGTTCCAGAAGCTCAACGCAATAGGCTGTGTCCTACTAAAGGGAGAAAAATAGTTGACCCGTTGGATGCATTTAAGGTAAACAACACCTCTTATTAGAGTTAAGCTTAACAACTATATCATTCCAGTCTCAGTCCAAGATATTTGCGCAGGCAGGGGTCCCATCGAATGCCACCCACTCCCCTTACCCTTGTTCACCATTGCATTGGACGCCGAGTCAGACAAAGACCAGGCAGGAGGCATAGCCTCCCAAATGAGGGAGAAGGAGGTGGTACCAAGGCACGCACTGATTGTGACTCACTCCACAACTGAGGAAACCACGCAGTCAGCTTTTCGGCAGGCCCAAGCTACAAGTGACCAGCTACCTTGTTTGGCCCTCTTTGATACCTCTATGGCGGGCCACGCTACAATAAACTGTAACAAATCTTTTGTGTGTGCTGTACCCCTGTCTAACAGCTTTGAAGTACTAAGTGCAGAGGCACAGGATAAGGTGTCAGAATGGGGTGTGGGCGGCCAGAAAGAAGGGAAGGAAGGGAGGGGGAAAGTTGTCTGTCCGATCAGGATGCATAAAACCTGCCCAACCAAAGGGAGGAAAGATGCCACAGCTAAGCCTAAACCCTCGAGCCTATTATGCAGCAGCAAGGATATGGGAAAGAATTGTATATGTAACGGCTGGAACCCCCATCAAATAATGGCTGGCTCGAGTAGCATTACAGAAGAAGTAACCAAATTAAAGAATTAAGTGGCTTAACTGGTTAAGGTCTCTGAGGCTTGGATGAAGCAGTCAGTGGTTTCTGGTCGTGCCTGGGGCACTTTGATCTCAACTAGTGAACCAGTAAAAACAGGACGGGAGAAGGAATGCTCCCAGGCACCCATATCACCCAAACTGCCCTGTCTGGGGTTGCTACGGAGAAAGGCCAGTTGCACTATGAGAAAATACCCATGGGTATAGGTCCCCGCAAAGACAGAATAGCAGGCTCTATTAATAACTGTGTTCCTGGGGGTGTTCCACCACTGGTGTTGGCCATTCCGCCCGATCATGTTTATAGGAATAAAGGCATTGGTCATACTAGCAGTCAAGGGGATGCTCATAGGTTCATGCAATGTATGCAAGGAAACAATGGCAACATAGAAGCTATAGGGGGTAACTCACCTCATGGAGATGGTAGAAATGGGTATTTGTAGGACGTCCCAAAACTGGGCACCGGGTGTGCTGAAGTACAATCATCACTGATGAATAAAATCATCCATTGGTTGCGTAATGTAAGAGGGTGCAAGTCTGTAAATAGGGAGAACATCCTGCGTTGTGCAAGGGGCATGATGCCTAATGGAGAAGTTTCTCTTAACAAGCCAAATATAGTTGAGGGACTCCTGTTAATTGAACTGCGGTTTTATCCCCTGCATGCACAAACATTTCAATTCGATCTAGAGCACCCTCCCCAGCCCATAATACAAGAAGCTCTTTTGGGATGAGTGTGCCACCTGAGCCTGTAGTAGAGAGGGTGGAGGGATTGGAGGGTGTGGATTGACTGCCAAGTGCAGGTAATATGAACCCTCCCTTGCCCCCTCCCCCCCCGGGAGCATCAGTGGCAGTAGAGGACCCTGCTAAAATAGATTTAAAGATATTGTCTTGGAATGTGGCAGGGGTTAAACTACCAGATTCCGACTGGGACAGATTTATTCATCAATTAGATCTGATTTGTCTTCAGGAAACATGGGCATTCCACCCCTTTGAGTTACAGGGGTTCACTTCCTTTTGCATGAATGCTATTAAAAGGCACTAGAGGAAGACCAAAGGGAGGCTTGGCTATATTGATCAGTCCTGCTGTTCAGTTAAAGTGATTACCTCAGCCTCTGATGATCTTCTGTGCCTAGAACAGAACAGAAGAAATGGGAGGCATTTGCTGATATTTAAAATCTAACATACTTAGTGGGAATGTCCCTCTGGAAAGCCTCATGGTAATGTGTCAACTGATTAAGGATCTCCAGACACCAGTCAGTGGTTTTGACAATGAGGGATTTTAATGTTCAATACGAACCTGTGAAAACACTAGATGGTCTGTGGGATGATCAGGGTGCAGCGCTCGGGATACCCATATTAGAAACAGCTAAACTTGACAGGATACATCCCAGCACTTTAGACGTAGCAAGGTAAATGTACGAGGTGGGCCTGCGCTCATGTAACAGGAGGGTTTTGCCAGATAAGCCCACAGGCGTCAGGGTGACAACAAGAACCTGGGAAATTACAGACCCATCTCGCTTTTGGACGCAGTGGCCAAGGGGTATGCTAAAGTGCTGCTGAATTGCCTACAACACTGGGCTTTAGAGAGCAAAGTTATCAACTGCCTTCAAAGCGGGTATTCGCCCGTTATAAGTACGGTGGACCAATGTTTTAGGTTGAACGCAATATTGGCCAAATAGGTCTCCTTGCAGCATGTCAGAATCTACGCAATATTTGTAGACCTTCGCACAGCTTTTGACAGTGTCTCTTGCTGCAAGCTGTTGTCTGTGTTGAGCAAGAAGGGCATTTCTGGTTAAAAAAAAAAAAAAATCATAATAACTAATAAGAACAAAATATAGCGTTAATCTAGTAAACACGCACATAGTCAAAGTCAAAACATATTAAATAATTCATCACAAACTAGTTCTAAATATCAAATACAGGAGAAAGAATAGAGGTGTATGAAGGGGAGAAAAGAAGAAAAAAGGAAGAAAGGAAAAAGAAAGAAAACAATGAAGCCAAGGACTGAAAATTACAATTGAAATACACTATGCAACAGACACAAGTATATTACAACCATTGCATAAAACTATAAATAATTATACACAACAGTAATATTCAAAGCTAGGGACGTATTGTTCTCGAATTAAAGTCCAGTTTCATCCATACACATCAAGAAAACAGCTCCAAATGTCCCAAAACGTGTCAATTTCATCTGTGTTTTTGTAAATGGCTTTTTCATACGTTGAAACAGTAAGAAGCTCCTCCACCCAATCATCAATATTAAAAGAATTACTTGATTTCCAGGACCTCAATATAATTTTTTTAGCAACCATGCATGCGCGTAGTAACCATATTTTCCTGCCAAAGTCAATTTCATCCAGCAAAGAAACATTGCCTAGAATTAATAAAGAAGCATTCATGGGACTCGCAATGTTTAAGACTAAGCTTAATCTTTCACAAACCCTTTCCCAGAACTTCATTGTTTTGGGACAAGACCAAATCAAGTGACTGAGGGAACCTCTTGAGCACTTAGACTTCCAACAGAGATCGCTGTCCAAAAGTTGCCTTTTGAACAACTTCTCTGTTGTCCAATAGGCCCTAAATAGTAATTTCGTTTGAGAAGCTCTGAGGCCCCAATCCAAACTCACCAGACGAGTGTTTTCACAGCACCTCCGCCAACATCTCAAGTCAATGTCTTCCCCCAACTCCTCTGCCCAAATTGCTGGTAACCTCGGATCTCCTTTCCGATGAGCTTTTACGATTCCGTACATGGTAGATGCAGGGTGTGACGCACTCGAGCATATCTCTAGAGCCGCCCAGGCGGTACTCTGAATATTCAACTGTGGCACCTCAACACAAGCCAAAATAATAATCTTAGGTTTCCTATATTCAGCAAACGGGCATTCTGCCATCTCATATATCTGGCCAAGTTGAGTGTACGGTATCCAACTGCCTCCTTCAAACAAATCTTTAAAGTATTTTATACCAGCCACAAACTATTCTGTCCAAAAGAGGGTCTTACTCTGGTATTTCAATGCTGGGTAATTCCATATGGAGGCATATGGGTGCAAGTAGGGATCAGCACTCATACGACTTGAGAGTTCACACCAGCAGTCTTGCAAGAATGAAGTGAGTGTGCTTGACGTTTTTGATTGACATCTCTTAGTAGTTAGCAGGGCTTTAGGGTCCAGTTGGGAAACCGCACCACACTCCCATGATAAGAATTCAGATTGATCAGACTGTTCATTGTTTGAGTCAGCAACCGTGCACAAGTGGCGAGTGGAGAATGATAAAAATGGTAGTCTAGGAAGTTAGGCAAGTTAATTTCCCCCAAGTTTTAATGGTAGTTGAAGTTTCCAAATTGCGATCCTTGGAGGTTTCCCATTCCAAATAAAGTTTTGCATAATTCTATTGAGCTCTTTGAAAATGCTTCTTGGTATCTTAATAGGGAGCATGGATAAGATGTAATTTATCTGAGGTGCCAGATTCATTTTTATACAGTTTATTCTGTCCCAGGTTGACAACTTCAAAAGACCCCACCTTTCCAAATCTGACTTGAGTCTTGGGAGGATCCATGCAAAATGTATGGTTGGTAACTTCACTATATCCGCTCCAATCCAGATGCCTAGATATTTCATCTTTTCTGCACACCACCTAAATTGAAATTGAGCACATGCATGCCGTTGACAAAGATTATTGATTGGGAGGATTTCGGATTTACTCCAATTAATCTTATAGCCTGATATCGTGGAGAAATAATGAATATCTTGCATCAAGTAGGAAACACCAATAGCAGGGTCCTGAAGGGCGATCAATAAATTGTCTTCGTACAGCCAAATCAAGTTATTCCGGCCATTTCCAATTATAGGTTGAAGGTTTATATCTGCTCGTAAGCATACCGCAAGTGGCTACATAGACAAAATGGACAGGAGAAGCGAGAGCGGGCAGCCCGGTCTTGTACCTCGATGAAGTCCAAATGTATCAGAAATAAGTCCATTCGTCAGCACACTTGCAGAAGGATTGTTGTATAATAGCTTAACCCAGCGATGGAAATCTTGCCCAAAGTTCATTTTTTCCAGGCAAAACAAAAATTCCCACTCCACACGATTAAATGCCTTTTCAGCGTCTAGCGAGATGACCGCATTGGCAACAGGCTGATTGCGTCCCTTCTCAATGGTCAATAGCAGGCGTCTCATGTCGTCCGCCACTGCTCTGCCAGAGACAAAACCTACTTGGTTTTCATGTATCAGAATTGAAATGACCTTTTCCAATCGACCAGCCAGGATTTTAGCCAATATTTTGCAGTCGCAATTTATCAGAATGATCGTCCGATAATTTTCGCATCTGATAGCAGATCAGTCCTTTTTTTTTCAGTACCGTAATTAATGCATGTCTCATTGTATCTGGTAGTGAACCAGACTCAAAAGCATCATTAAAAACTTCACACAAAAGCTGTAGTGCAGAATCGGGGAGGGCTTTATAGAATTCATTACGTAGTCCATCTACGCCAGGCGACTTACCTACAGTCAACTTCAAAATTGCCTGTTGAATATCAATCACTTCCACCCTTCCCTCAAGGCTTGCCGCCTCATCAGTGGTCATACGAGATAAATTATGCGAGTCAAAGAAACTCAATTTCTACCTTTTCACAGGCTAATTCAGAGTCAGAGTTTTTCATAGAAGCCATGGAATAAATTGTTAATACCTTCTTGCTGCTTCTCCAATGTGTTATTCAAATCTCTGATTGTAGTAATAAAGTGATCGCTTTCAGCTATCTTCAGCCTATTTGCTAGTAATTTCCCTGCTTTCTCACCATTCTCAAAGTAATTAATCTTTTGCCTGAATAGGGCATGGTCGACCTGGTTGGAAATGAGTTTGTTCCACTCATATTTAGCTTTCTCAGTTCAGATTTTGTTATTTCATCTTTGCTTGCCGCAAATAGAATATCTAGGCGCTTTGCTTCAGAAGAGAGTCTTTGGATTTCTTTTGTTCTCAGCTTTCTCTCTTTTCCAGTTTTTGAAATCAGCACTCCACGAACAAAGCATTTCAGGGCCTCCCAGACTGTCAAGATTTTGACGTCGGCAGTTTTATTGATCTGGATGAAGCTATCAATTTCCTCTACCACCTCCTTCCTGATTTGGTCATTCTTTAGAGTATTAGAGTTCATTCTCTACCTTGAGGATTTAACCAGAGAGTGCTGCAAAGATAATCGAAATGAAACACGGTGTCACAGTTTAGACAAACTTTATAAAAGGATACAGCCGTGTAAAGGATACAGTCAGCATCCACTTTCGGGGAGCCCTTCCGCTCTGGGGTATCTTGAACGTGCAGCGAACCAGATTCTTCCAGGACACCTTGCGCGTGATGCTAAACAAGACTCCCCCCCCCCCCCCCCCCCAAAGAGCATAGCCTGTAGGAATTTAACTATAACTAACAGGCCAGGGGCTTGAGCGAAAAGGCAGGAGCAGCGACAACAGAGCTAAGGGAGCAAACAAAACAATGATTCAAAAGAGTAACTAAGGTTACCCAAAATGCAGCGACCAGCCACCCACAATTACCCTCTCTTACCTGCTTAGCCAGAGAAAAATCCCACAACCTTATGTAAGTCCAAACACACCACGGCAACCAGGTGATGCAGGAAGAAAGTCCCAGTTGGTAGAAGTTAGTGCAAAGATTCACCTAACCCGAACGGCACGAGGGCGCAGTTAGTGTCCAAAAAGCAATCCCTTATTCCATTCAGCAAAGCTTCCCTGAAGTGAAGGTAAGCAATCCAGGTAGTGACCAGTAGAATCAGGAGAGCGTGCATATAGTCACGTTGATGCGTGGAGTGATGTGTTTTGTGACAAAATGAAAAGTACCATTAAACAATCCAGAATGCGTAGATAATGAAGGGGAATTAGGAAGTCCGTGAAGATAGCAGCCAGAGGGGACAAACGGAGCTTAATTGGAAGTTCAGTGATGGGGAAGCAAATCCGAAAGCGTCACAACAAACAGGAGCAGGAGAGAGCAATCCGTATACAAAGCCAGGAGTTCAATTACCAAAGGGAAAACAGTCGAGGGTTTTGGCGCCAGAAATGGTAAGGGAGGAGACGTACGGAATAGTCCTTAAAGCATGAGCCGGGTCCAGGAGATTTCAGAAAACAGGATAACGAGAATCGGGCACTTAAACTAACTGCTTAGTTTTAGGAGCACCCGTTGCATGGACAAGCTGAGTTAAGTACGATTATCTTTCCCAGGACGTGAGACTCGTTGCCGGCGTGTCACGTGATCGCAAAAAGGGGAAATGCTGGGAAATGTAGTGCGGCGTGTCCCGCGACTTGGAAATAGTCACCAAGGCAACTTCCACATGGAAACGGATGACCCTAGTCGTCCGTGTGCAGGAACGCGGGGCATGACACACGGTTGCGTGATCGGACAGGGCAATGAGCCCAATTGCTGTATCATAGCAACTTGACGTCACCCGTCCAGAGGTCAAGAAGAAATCAATCCGAGAATACGTATCATGACACTGAGAATGAAAACTATAATCCCTGTCCGACGGGTGCTGCAGTCTCCAGATGTCAGCCAGGTTGAATTCCCTTATTAAACTCTCCAAGGATCGTTTGCATTTGTTTGGAGTTCTGGCGTAATCCCCATTTGATTGGTCCAAAGCTGAGTTCATCACCTGATTGAAATCACCTCCTATTACAATGGAGTCCATGTTGAAACTTTGAATCAACTGAGCCACCTCGTGAAAGAATATAGGATCATCTAAATTTGGTGCATATATATTGCATAGGAGAATATCCACATCTTGAATTCTTACCAATACACAAATAACTCTTCCCTCATTATCTCCTTTGCTTGTTATGATTGATATAGGCAGATTTTTTTTATAAGTATCGAAACGCCTCTTTTGCTGGATGAGTGAGTAGAGAAGAAAGTATCCCCTACCCATCCAAGTTTCAGTTTTTCAGCCTCAGGATCTTCCAAATGCGTCTCTTGGAGAAAAGCAATGTTGCATGAGTTTGAACGTGGACGAGACAATATTTTGGTCCTTTTCACCACATTGAGTCCATTAACATTCCTTGAGATGATATTTAGATGGTTCACAATTTTAGTGCCCATGCTACAGTTCTTATTTTGATTCATTAAGAATCAAAGAATAGGATGGGGAGAAAGAACAGAAGAAAGAAAAGATAGAAGATAGAGCACATGCCCCAGTAGGGCATTAGACTACTAGGATATACTAGTAACGGTTACAAGTAGATGGCTCACTGTACAGACACAGCAGCAAGGCAACAAGTAAGTATAATGTCACAAAAAACACCAATCCCAAATCTCCCATCCCCAACCTAAATTTTCTTACAAAGCCTATCCTAAGACACAACTCTATAACGTCCGCATGCAATAAGGCCAACCTATTCACATTTATAAACAATTAACCTGGATCAATAATCATTGGACACTACTTCCTCCTAAAATATCATTTTTGTCCCCCATGCCAAAGTTCCTGGAGGAAAAACTAATAGGTTTGCCCAGAAACAATCTCTTAAGATCATGGTCATTTAAACTCAGTAGCCCATATATGTCATCTTTGACATGTATGTGAGAGTGTCCACCTATTCTGTAATAAGGATGATCAGACATACTATATTTTGCCTACGGTAATTCCGAATAATAACTCCCATAAGAATATACATCCCCTAGAAAGCCCAACCACCTCCCACCAATGAGCATATGGTACAGTACATAACCCATGCCTGTTGCAGGAACATAACTCTTCTGTCCACACAGATTCTTAAAAACCATATTAATCGGAAGCATAGTATATTTTGTCTCCATCTCTTATCACAAGCATCAGTTTGCACTTACAAGTTATAACATACCCATCTCCCTACAGGGTGCCAATATAATAAACGAAGCAAACTCAGAATGAACACATTGCTGTGCAATAATTCTGCACACTGGGTCCTGCCGACACACCTATTCCTCTGACAAAACTGCAGAGTTAGGCCTAAAGTCCCAGCACACAAAATAATACCTAGAACTAGTGACCAGTCCACTGCCCATTGTGGATTAAGAGCACATTAACAGCAATAACAGTTCTGGATTCTAAGCTTCACATGCATCATTGTGATACTCAAAAGTGGTGAGGGGCGAGCCTAGAACCTAGATCCTAGGGATAATTTGTTGCTGCAGTCAAAGCCACAACGAGTCCATCTGCACTAAAAAACACCTTTTAGGCACTTTATGTTTCCAGGAAGCACCCACACACATTGGCACAGAGTATTAAACAGAGGCATTTCCAGGATGCCAGTGCCATTGATTGCACAAGAGCGCTGTTGCCTGCGCCGTTGTACATCTGATGTCATCCACAGGTAATCGTAGAAATGCGCAGTGAGGAAGCCCTCTCTGGAAGGAGGGAAACATGGGGGCGACACAAAAAACTAAAAACTAAAAACAAGCATCAAATAAAATAGGGCCAGGCAATTGCATCTTGGCTCCATCAGTGATTTGTGTGACATCACCATGGGCCTGGAGGTCAGCTCTCTATTAGAAAATGGAGGAAATTATTAGTTATTTGTGATCGGTATTGTGGGTATTTACCCATGTACAGCGGTAGTTTTCAAGGTGTTGCATCCTAACTCCGTCTTCATGTGTTCAAGCCAGAGGGTATAGGAAAGGAGAGAGAAATTGTTCTTCTTCCACTATCTTTGAAAGCCGGCAGTGTGCAAGAATTGTAATGTGTTGCAAAACGTCCTGGTCCAAGGTTTGTGCATGTTGTTGACTGAGGACAAAGCAGACGGCTGAGTTTGGAGGCACAATACAGAGCTCAACACTGTGCGAGAAGGGCGTTTCTGGGCATTTACTGGCTACCATCCAGTCCCTCTATACGGAAAATAGGAGGTCCGTGAGATGGGGTTGGATGGTGAGATCACAGATTCTTTTGCTTTAGAGGGGGGGTGCACAGGGGTGCGTGCTGGCCTCCCACCTATTTTGTCTGTATATTAATGTTATAATAGAGGAAGTGTTGGTATCCAGTGTAGATCCCCCTAAGGTGTGCAAGGACAAATTCAGGGCACGGTTCTACACAGGTGACACTGTTTTATTATCCACCACCCCTATGGGTTTGAGGCATAATTTGAAAACATTTATTAAATGCGAAGAGCTTTCAATGATGCTCAACCTAGCAAAAAACAAGGTGATGGTATTCGGTCGAAAAGGCTGCAAGAAGAAGATTAAACTAAGGGTCGGGGTTGACGATTATGTTCTGGAGCAGGTATGTAATTAGGACTACTTAGGGATTAGGTTCTCAGATGACCTCACGTGGATGGCCCATCTTACAAAAGCCACAGCAACCCTGGAAAAATATAGCGGTAGAGTCTGGTGCTTTTATAACGGGCATGTCAGGGGTGCCATTTCCCCAGCCCTAAAACTGCATATAGCCCTGGGTTGGGCAGCATCTTCATGTGGGCCCGAGCTGGGGGGCCACTGAAAAACTGTGGAGCTAAATGTGAGTGACAATTTAAGGAACTTACTCGTGAAATCTAAGGGCGCCCCCATGGCTAGTTTGCGTTGGGAATGTCACCGTAAACCCATCAGTGAAGTATTAGCAAATAAATCATTGTTATACTGGATTAGATTGTGGAGCATGCCAGCCTACAGAATGTACCTGGATCTGGTTCACTTACATGGCTCAGGTTCAATAAAGGGTTTGAGGGCCTGGAACTGTTTAGCCTATGGGCTACTTAACAAGGGGGTCCTGGGAGTCCCTCTGCCAGACATTAGTCCTGGTTACGAGAGACTTACCCAGAGTCTTTAGCTCACTATCTTTCACAGAGAAGAAATATCCCAAACATATCAGTCTTTGTCCTGCCCTGGGGCAGTCCAGCACCGAAATGCCAGGCAATTCTCCTCTGAACAAGAGTACCAACAGAATCCCCAGACACATGTTTCTGTCTGGTTGGACCTCATCAGTAGGGAGGAGCTGTGCCTCTCTAAGAGTAGTGAGCAAGGGGTCCACGTCTGGATTCCCTAGTAACTTAGGGTGAGACCCCAAAGTTACTTAAGTATGTAAATTAACAAGGGGGGGTCCTGGGAGTCCCTCTGCCAGACATTAGTCCTGGTTACGAGAGACTTATGAGAGACTTACCCAGTGGGGTTATTGCCCAGCTCCAAGGTGATGTTTAAGCTATAGTGTCATGAGGCCACTATTAGGGAGATGAAGAGGGTGTGTTCTGTATTGAGGATGGGTGCCCAATACATATTAAGCAATTAGAGGGTTTTGAGCCCTACTTGGATTGTGTGGCGTTGCATACGCTTGTGCTTATTTGTCCAATTGCACATCAATACCCTCAAGGTGGCCGCTTTTACTGCAAGGTGGTCAAGTGCAACGGATGCACAATGTAAAATCTGTGGGAACCCAGAAGAAACAATGAAACACCTCCTGTTCATCTGTCCAGGAAACACTGGGCTGAGTAGACGCTATTTGGTGCCACTTTTTCGCCCAAAGGACATCAGATCGACTGAAATAGCAGTCACATTTTGTAAAAGTACTGCAGATGTACACTAGGTTAATTTTATCTCCAAGTAGCTTCACAGAGCCTGGCTCCAAAGAGCAAAAGTGAAAAGCAAAAGCATGTCTATAATTATGCCATTGTTAATTAATTATAGTGTGTATTAATAATGTATTCAAATTTTAAAAAATGTTTCATATTTAATTTTTGTATAGGAAAGTGTTGGGTGGTATTGTATTTGCAATTGTATTCTATGGACTATTGATATCAACATGTTTTCAATTTACTGTGATGACAGGATGCTTTTATGGTTTTAAACCGAATAAAGTTATGTGTTAACAACAACAACAGTAACCCGAGAAACCAATACAAACAACAATTTCCAAAGCCAAAAGAGAATCACACCATGGCAAGTTGTAAAGAACCAACATTGCCAAAGCCAAGAGAGGGCAATTAAGATTTCAAGCGTTTGTAAAACATACTGCCCATATGAAAAGGAGGTCATAAGAGGAACTGGCTTAAACCCACATTGTCAAAACCAAAGAAGTGTAAGAATGAGAACCATTGTCAGCATTTGGTTAATTCGGAAGTGGGGAAACAAGAGTGGCAGGAAGGCTGTCGTTCTGACAGAAGGTATTCAGGAGGAGTGGAGCATAACCTGCATTGCATGTGGCAATCACAAGTGTGTAACAAACAGCACCAATGTGCTTCTTGTTTTCTCAGAAGACACACTTAAACTTGATGTAGTGAAGCAAAACACACTGCTAACTTGTTGGAAGCTAACCTTTAGCACAGAAGTACTTGTAGTTAGCAGTTTTAGTCTGTCCTTTTATTCTATCCTGACAGGAGAGTACACCAGGGCAGAGGACCTTATAGTAGTAGGCCTGGCAGGTGAGTGGACCAGGTGGAATTCATAGAAGTACTGTGGTTTGGTTAAAGGTCTTGAAGAAGAAGTGGCAGAACCACTAAGGTGTTTTTGGGAACTGCTACAGAATCAGCCTGACAAATTAATATCACTGAAGCAAGTGTTTAGTGAACTGTTGCAGAATTATCCTGACCAAGACATTTTTGTTGATCCTAATGAACTATGGAAGTATTCTTTGTTTATGAGAAGAAGCTGTTTCGAGTTCTTCGTCACAAGTGGAAAGAGGAAAACTTTGAACATTTTTGTACTGTTGGTTGAATTCAAGTTGGAACTTTTGTTGACAAGTTGGAACCAAAAGTACTGAATTGGAACTTTGTTACAAGAGAGGATTTCCATATCCTTTTGAAACTGTTGAATAGAATCCTGCTTGCATCTGGGGAAGGGGAATTCGCCCAGATTATAAGGAGAGATAGTTATCAGGTTGTGAACATAACTTTGAGTTGTATGTAGAAGTGTGAGGGACAGAAAACGTTTGTTGGATTGTTTCCTTCTGTTTATTTTAGGCAGGGAAATCCTCGTTAGGGTGGGGATAATGAGGCGTTTATCCAACATTTTGAGTTAACAAAATGGCATCGTTTGAAAAATCTTCAGACAGTTGTCCGCCTCACATTTCTGCCCCCTCACATAAGCCAGTCGTCCAGGTATTGGTAAATATGAAGGCCCTGGAAGGATGTGACTGCCACTATCATTTTTGTGAGGGCTCTTGGAGCAGAGTTGAAACCATAAGACAGGACTCGCTACGGTCACAGATGGCCTTAAGAATTTGCAGAATCTCCAATAGAGTTCAATGGTCTTTTATTACTTTCCGCTATTAGGCAGCGCTTGCGCCACCTTTAAACAAAACTATTCCATTATAGTACAGATAGGGAGAAATGGCATATGAGGCAGGAGAAAGAGCTTGTAGGTGATGTTTGGTTATTTGCCCACCCACTGACTGGGCATTATGGCCATGCTAATTCATATGGCCATTCCCACACATTTCTTCCCCCTCCCCGCCCAAAACACCTCCTCATGGGAACTCTTTGAGCTCACTTCAAACATGTCTCATCATCAAACTTTGCACTCAAACTGCCTGAAAGTGTATTTTCAAAGCAGTCTTCCAAGAGTGAATGACTTAATTTGAGCTGTAAACAGGATACTGATGTAATACAAATGTCTTAACCAGGTCTGCCTTCAGCCACTATATTTAGAACCACTTTGCATGTCCTTCACTGAAGTCTTGTTAAAAACAAGCATTGACAAAGCCAACTGTTGGGGATTGTGCATACGTATTACACATTTGCCAGGCACGATCATTAGATGGCCTGGTACTCACACCATTTTGCACCTGCTACCATCAATGGCCAGATAGTACCACTACGGCGGTGCCTGGTAAGTACCTTTCGCATGTCTACGCAAAAGTCCAAACTGTTGGCACTGCCAATGCTGGTTTTTGTCTTGCAACCTAAGCAGTGCAGATTGTTCAATTGAAATATGAGCAGTCTGTTTAATGCTATTATGTGTAGATTATTCAGTGTTATGCTCCAGAGCTAGGGAGGTTGTGGGTACACTATGGGGCTCATCCTCCCGTGGGCATCCCCACCTCCCTAGCCAAGACTTCCCTGTTCCCCATGTATGCAACTAGAGATAGCTAACACCTACTATGTAGTGCTAGCTGTTATATAAGGCTGTTTCCTTTAGGACCTCACTATCTAGTTCCCCTCTTTCGGATTTTCTAAAGATGCCCTGGCCTTACACTCCCCAGTGTTGTCAATATGGCTTACTGGAAAATGTGCCATTATCATATGCTCATGTTCAGTCTCACCCACAGTCGCCCCCGCCACTCCTCTCCCCAATTGTACTACTCCCTCTGGTTGTCTTCCTACTTTCACCTCTGTACCTCGGATGTTCACACACTCTCCATTCCACTCTCCTTTCCTCTCGTCACCCTTTTCCGATCTATACACTTATCCCCTCAACTCTCCTCCCCATACCACTCTCCTCACCTCTCCTACCCACAATCCCCAGTCTACACCCCTGTGCCCTAACCGTCCCACAATCTTCGACTAACTCTTTCAACTACCTTCACTCGCCTCCTACTTCCCTCTTACTACCACTCCTATTACTGCCTTACACACCCCACACCCTCGTACCACCCCAACTCTTACTTTCACTCTACAATCCCTCTACACTTCTCTCCCTCGTCCCCCTTTTATCACACTGCACTACATACAACTGATACTTCTCTCTCGCTCTCTCTCTGAAACAGGTCACATGCACTCTGCAACCAACTCTTCAGCACTGTGCGCCATCGCCTAGTCTCAGAGTCCACCTCTACACCTCCAGATCACACCCCTGCAACTCACACTCTGCCTTTTATTCACTCCTCTTATATACTGCGTTTCCTGTCTCAAATCTCCCCCTCTCCTAACCCCACCCCCACCACTTCCATTGGCTCCAGCGTTCACTTGAATGTAGGGGCCAATCTTGACCTGTTATTTCCACCTAGGGGCTGGGTTACACAGATGAAAAGCTTTTAAAAAAAAAAAAAGAAAAAAAACAGTAACTCGAAGCCCTCCCCTTTTCCAGCACAGTTTTGTTTACAGTCTTGAATGTCGTCATTGAGGAAGCTAGGTGCTCAGCCTGCTAGTTTTCCTGGCAATGTATTTCCGGAGCTTGTGAGTATTGTTTAAAATACGGTTTTGTTTGGGTGGAGTGGGGGGTCTCTCCTGTTCCACTGCCATCTCTACTCACTCCCAGTTCGTTTTCTAGTGCCCCATCATTAGAGGGGAGAGCGGGGGGGGGGGAGAAAGATAGGGAGGGGAGGGGGAGAAAGATAGGGAGGGGAGAGGGAGAGATGGAGGGGGCAGAACAGACACAGATTTGGCAGTTAAGATGCTAGCTTTCTTCTCGTTTAACTATCAGTGGAGTGGTGGGAAAGGTATTTCTTCCTCAATAGAAAGACTGTCCTGCACTTCATTTGTGACATGGTGCCATAAATCTGCGCCTACTGCTACACTTCTGAGCCAGGGAAGCATCTTGTGGTCTGTGAATTTGAAATGTGTCGCCACCTGATCAGGTTGGCAGCAAAAGTCGACCGCCTGGTCCAAGGCCTTCACCTGAGGTTTTTTGGCAGGATTCAGTTTACTGACAGAATCCTTGGCCGATTAATGAATTTTAGCCATCCTCCAAGAATCCTCGGCATAGCTGGTGCTCTCAAGGTTGGGGTAAGCTACCATGTAATTAGCCCCTGATAGGGGAACTTCGGTGCAGCCAGTAGATTTGTTAGCCCCGGACAGGGAAACCTCTGGTAGTTTTGTCTGCCAATGGGGATCCTCAGTTTTACCGGAAGTCTGCTTAGTGGGTTAGCCCAGGAAAAGGTAGCCCCATTACCGGGAACCTCGGAGGTCACTGCGCTCTCCAGTTTTTGTGGGGTACCTCAGGACAAGTCCGGGGGTGCTAGGGTCAAGCCGACCCCTCCCTGAACCAAAGACCCGTGGGAAGAGGATACCTGGGCAAGGTGCTCTGTTAGGCGATCCTCTGCACACCAGTCCACTACACACCAGAACACTGCTCACATTTCCCCAACATCTCCTTCCACGATTCGAGGCTCACGTGATTCGGTGAACCCAAAGGACCGAAAACTCCGTACCAGCTATGGTGTACGGGCTCGATTGCAACCCTTTCTGCATTGGCAATTGCCTTGGAGAACATATAGCAGAAGGGGCGGTGTTACGTCTCCACGTCGATCACGTGATCCAGAGTGTCGTTCCTCACGTGACCTTGGTGGACGTCACATGACCCAGAGACGCACAGTATAAAGGTCTGAGAGACAGAACACTCATTGCTTCTCAGCTGTCTTCAGACCCTGTTTGGCGTTACGTCTTGCTCCTCTGTTACCTTTGATCACGGAACTCTACCTCGGACTCCTTCGGATACCCCTTTGTACCTTTGCTTGGAACTGTTTACCTGTTGGCGGATTTTTGGACTTTACTCTGACTTCTTTGGATCATCCCTTGGTACCTCGCTGAACTCCTACGCCATTTCCCTTCTTGGGATTCAAGTCACGCCTTCACTCCTACAGGTGGCTGATCCTACTTCCACGCTAACCTACGGTTCTACTATTCCAGGGACCGCCGCATCATCTGAGTCTCGAACCTCTCTACTAGGTTTCCTGGGTTTTCCTGAACACCAGATAGGTAAGGCCTTTTAGATCCTTTGGTTTACTTGATATGTATTGTGATTGCCTGGTACTTAACCTCGTTCCTTTTTGACAGCAGCATCGGTGTTCCAGAGGTTCCGTGGATCAGGGAAGTCATCTCCCACCTGTGGCCTCAAAGGTCGCACAGCGGGTTTCTTTTTAGTTCCCCTGTGCGTCACTTGGGGACGGAGGTCTCATCGGTCTACACGACACTCAAGTCAGAACATCTGTAAAGGAAAGTACTCAACGGTCTGTATATTTTCTCCCAGAGAAAACTCTCAGGTGGCTCAGTGGAAGACACTGAAACACCTCTTCCCGCTATCAGTCTTCTTTCGAGTGCGCACATTGACAAAGAATCACAGAAGAAGCAAGAGCTCTAGGGCGATGCATTCTGCGAGGAACCCGAGGGCGTCCTCACTTCTTTTTCCCAGGAATCCTCCACCCAGGTGGCCATGGAAAGACAATCTCTTGGATCCGGACCCTAGGGGAGGATATGCAAGGGAGGATCATTTGGGAGGGGGAGACTTGGGGAGCGAAGAGGAGGCACCCCAAGGATGAGATATGGAATCCCCTTTTGTAAGGAACCCTCCATCACTCAAGCCTCTATATGCTATTGTCAGCCCTTTACCCATTCTTCTTATTACCAACACCACTCTAGTACTTAGACGAGGAAGAAGCAACAAAAACGGACAACACACTATGGAACCAGTAAGGTGCGGTCCAGCCCTTGAATAACCAATAAAACCAGCGGGATGTTTAAATGCCCGAAATTCAGAAAGGCAAAAAGCAGCTGTGGACACAGGTACGGGACTTGTCCAGTGAAAGATTACTGTTGTGAGGCGGAGTGGCGGGAGTTTCGCCCGAGGTATGGAGCCGATAGCCAAGTGAGCGCAGCAGGAAGGAGCCGGCGGAGATTGAAAGCCGGCGGTGGACTGCCGAGAGAAAGCATTTGTGACTCAAGGAGGCTCCGGTAAGCAGCTCGAGCTGTGAGAGGAAAGTCTGTGTCGGGAGTACGCCACAGGCAGCCGGGCGCAATAGTAGAGCGAAGCGCTGCACACAAGAAAGCAGAGACGTGTCATCAGGCTGCTTCGCGAGAACGCCGTATGCACAGTTGGTGAGTCAGCCTTGGAAGAGGGCCCCAGGCACGGTGACAGGGTAATGCAACCCACAAAGAACATTCACTATATCTAAAGCATATGTTTGCCGAAAGTAATTGAAATAGGAGATCGAATAAATTTGAATGGCGACCTGAATGAAAGATTGTGAAAGTATAAATGGAGAAACCAGCGAAAAGCTCTTGTGAACCAGAGAGGGGGAGTAACAAGGGAAAAGTTAGAATACCCAAACCTATGAAAGAAATCACAGACTGTGAAAACATATATGCCAGAGTTCAGGATACTGAAGGAGTTACATGCTACGACTGATACAAGTATTATTGAGAGACATTACTGGAAGAAACAAACAGAAACCAGAGACCAGTTTCCTAGCTTGAGAGTATATTGGGAAAAACAATGAAGGAATAATTAATCATGAAAACGTATTTTGGAAAACGCAACGTAATATATTGAATACTGAACTAAAGAGAAGATAAGGAAATCCTGTGAAATTATGACACAAGTGGACATGTGCTATTGTAAAGGGAGTGAAACTTGCTAAGAAGCATTGAGAAACAAAGTGAAAGCGTTCATGAATATTTATGAACTAAATGAAAAGCAAGTGTGAAAGACAAGTTGTTGCAACTAGGAGTGGCAAGGTGAAAGCAAGATGGTGGAAGAAGATATACACCACAGAATAAGGTGAATGCAAGTTGTGGCAAAACCAAAAAACTGCCAATATACAAGTGGTAGCCAAGCCCTAAAGACTGCTAAAGAGAAACCACAGCACGTGTAAGTACTGACACTGGTGCTAGGTGGAAAACCAGTGTTAATCAAGGACTAAGAGAATCGCAAAGTACCAAGGGTTATTGATTGTGTGACCTTTAATGGGTGGACCGTGTGGTCCGACAACTGTGCCTACACCTAGTAGCCCAAGAGCCAAGAGAAGCCCAAAGATAAAGGCTGTGTGATACACGTGCTGAAGTGAAAGAAAGCCTCTGTTTGAATTGATACGAGTCAAAAAGGAGTAGAAAGTGAAGCTGACAATATTGGTGAAAATCACCTTGAACTGTGTGAACTGTTTTGAACTTGGGGAAGGCACTCTGAGATATCCTGGAACTGTGTTGAACTTGGGAAGAGATCATCAAGATATCCTAGAATTGTGTTGCACTTCGGGAAGGGCACTGGAGTCCTTTTTGTGGAACTATTTTGAACTTGGGAAATGGGAAGCTGAACCAAGCCTGAGTTGGAAGAAGCTCAGAACTTCATTTTGAACACGGTTTCTTTTGGTGCTGCCATCCCTACACATTGTGTATCTTTAGTTGTAAGGGCAAGTATAGGTTTTGGACACAGACAGACTTTTGTTGACCTTACTGACAGCCTCATTCAGAGTATGGTGGTAGTCATGGCGCTATTTGCGCCATGACTACCTCCCATACCGGTACCGATTCTGACCTGGTTCAATGGGGACTTACCGGTGTAGTCCGACCTTTGCAGGACCGGTAAGTCCCCATTGAAAAAGGCAATCCCCATTCCCATTTGAGCCCCCATAGGGCTCAATGGGAATGGGCAGGGAGCTAATAACGGTACCGCATTTTGCGGTACCGTTATTTGCTCCCTGGTCCCTTTGCGGCTCCCACTAAGAGCGCCTGGTAAAACCAGGCGCCCATAGCGGGATCCGCTAAGGGAACTCGTAGTAGGGCGGTAAGGGATTACCGGCACCGGTCTCCTTAACGGTGCCCGGTATCCCTTACCGCCCTACTCGGAACGAGGCCCAGAATATCCATTTCTTTAGGTAAGGAAATCCCACCTTAGCATAGGTCAAGTTAGGCCTTAATCCATCCTGACCTCAAATAAAGTCCTTTTTGTTACGAAAGTGAATCTGTTGTCGGTCTCTTGCTTCATGATGCCTTCACAGTTCCTAAAATTGTGACGCCCACGTGATAAACCGGACACAAACTTTTATTTCATTTTTTAGGTGTGGTAGAGATAGGTGATCACCCGCCCGATGTGGTGGACCAATGGACCAAAGCGTAGAAAAGCCTGCGGACATCCGACTTCCCTGTCGAGACACGTACTGGAAAAGCCCAGTCGCAGAGGGTTTCCAGCAATGGGGAACGCCCGAGCAGCAACGCAACGTTGCCACAACGAGCCGATGCCGAAGCCACACAGGAACGAAGCGGGAAGAGAACGCCAGCTCCAACACACGCGGAACCGCCAGAAGAAGCCAAAATCCAAGGAGCACTGCGTGGAAACAGAAGGAACGCAATCGCTCCTAAGATCCAGGAGAATGACAGACAGGTCAAAACAACCCCAAGGCGGGGTAACAAATCAGACCCCAATGTGGGATAAAAGAAACTAGGCCCCATGGTGGGCTGAGAGAAACCAAACCCCAAGGTGGGGTAAAGAGACAGTAAACCAAAGTCCTTAGCCATCCAGGGAGAAAGAGATTGACCAAGGTCTGATAAGTAATTCCTGCAGGGGAAGCTGGGAGGGACATTTGCTGGTGCCTTTACTGGAACTGTGTCTCAGGCGAGAAGGGACATTTGCTGGTGCCTTTACTGGAACTGTGTCTCAGGCGAGAAGCCCTTTTCCGATACAAAGCCATTACAATGGGGTCAGAAACCATCTACCATTCTATCATTTGGTTGGAAGACCCTTACAGTACTTGTCATTCAGCTAGGATCTTTTTAGTTATTAGCGGTACGGTAGGTTTTCTGGACTGCGGACTGGGTCATTTTGCAAGACATCCTGATGAGCACCCTTTTAGACTCCTTTTCATTAAGAATAAGGCTGAGAGATCTAGGGATAGTGTAGGCTTGTGTGTTTAAATAAAGAACTACGTTATCCAAAGTGCCATGTTATTCGTCTCACAATTTTGACTTACCACAGGTTTTACAAAAAAGTGCTCTGGTCCCATCCCATGAGATGGAATGTCCAAAAGTATGGAGGAAAGGGGGTCGGGACGTAGGAGTAACTAGATTATGTGACTAATCCAGCAAATTCATCCTTTCTCCCCAAGGGGGAGCTACCCTGTTGAGGACTAGGGAGGTGAGCCGGCTATGCAATACCATCCCTAGGGGACAGGGCCAGCAGAATCCCACTGGGGGTGACCCCCTCTTCTCCCCCGGGGACAAGGAATGCCCAAGTAAAGATGTTATTTCTCCTCTCCTCACTGCAAAGTCCCAAGTATGTTTTGGTTATATGAGAACTGAACAAGGCAATCTGACCTGTATTTGTTGACGCCTCTGTAAAAACCAGGACCCATGGAATCTTCTCTTACATTCCATGGAGGAATCTAAATTCATCTGTATGTGAACAGAATGGGGGAGAATCAGCTGGAGATCGAGAAACGCCAGCTGGCACAGCCGCACAGCAGACTGAGTTCCTCCCTCGCAGGAGGAGCAGAACTGGAAAGCCAGGCAATCTGCATGGTGGGTGGAGAGCAAAGGCAGCCCGCGGAATGCTGCTGCTTCGACGAAGGCGGAAACCCGGAAGAGTCCCGGACCGCTGAGAGAGGAAGCAAAAATGAACAAAGAAAGGCATAATGGCACAGTGCTTCTCCAATGCCGAAGGGAAGAACCGACATGAGGCAGTCAACCGGGCAGTTCAGAGATCGCCTCCACTATGTAGCACCCTTGCTGGAAAAAAGGTATGCAGCATCACACGAGCAGTAGACGGTGAGGCCACACAGGGGTGAAAATCCAAACACTCTACAAGATGGTGCTAGGACTGAAAAACAAACCAGGGTTAGAGAAACCCATAGCCCATGGCGGGCTCATACTCCCAAGACCCCAGAAGGGGGTGAGAGGAACCATAACCAAAACAGGGCTTGACAGGCCCATAGCCCACATCGGGCTTATAATCCGGAAAACCAAGGAGGGGTTGAGATAGCAACATTCGAGTTGGCCCAAGCAGGCCCGTAGCCTACCCGAGACGGAAAGTAGAGATATTTGAAGGATAAAGAGAAAGTTGTGCTTTGTAAACATCGACCTTTACAAATCAGAGGAAACTTCTACTTAATACAGCCCTGAAGAGGGGATAAACAAAAACATTTTTGGACTGCCTGTGAAGGCCGTTGTTTGACAAAAGAGATCAGAGAGAGATTTATTTGGTTGTTTACTGTAGCTATAAGGTCAAGAATTGGCAAAGACTGACAACTCTTTGGTGGGGGGAGTGGGAGTTATCAGAAAACCAACTAGCACTGATCCTACTTAAGGGAGAAGAGCAATTCTATTCGAAGATAAAGATTAAATTGACAAGAGGACAATCTTTATTTGTAGGACATATGATGATGATGATATGAATATGCCCTTTATAACTGTTAAGATGGATTTCTGAACTCTGTCCTGGAGGGGCAGAGGTTCAGAAGGCCAGCCTAGTTTCTTAGAACAGGGTAACCTCTGGACAAGCCAGACCAATCAGGGTAGCGATCGCGGCGGTCAAGACTAGGTCTCAAGAGGGGTGAGGGTGACTGAAAGCCCGCAATGAGCACACAAAGCAAGGACACTTACAAATTACTCCAAGCAGGTGTTATATTAAAAATATATACAAATTTATTACAAGGCCTTTGTAACATTGACCGTAGCGAGAAATCACAATAAAACTCAAGTAAACCAACACATACCAATCCAATACAATATATATACAAATACAAACGAGTCTAATGAGTTAGACGCACAAAATGTGTAGACCACCTAGATGGGGAGGAAAACAGGCAGTGCGAATAATAATTAGACTCAGTCCGCCTTCAGAGGCACCTAACTAAAAGGAAGTCCAAGCCCTACGAAGAGTGGAGCCTTGTGCTCAAAAGTACCTGCACACGCTGGTGCCAACGGGCAAAAGGGGAGTCTCTTCGAGGGAATCGGGCAGTTTAGTTCGATGAACAAATGAAGATGAACAGAGCTCCGCGACTCAAGCGCAGCCTCCACTGAGGGCAGAAGCAGAGCGCGAGTACAGAAAGGCGTGCTGTTAGACACAGTGGGGAAAAGCGATGGGCTACTGCAGGAGGGCGACCAGTTCCAAGCGATGCTACTCACCGGTCCCCGATGCAGGCAGACCCAGGCTTCTCCGCATCCGTTTCAGTGCTGGCAGGTTCAAATACGAGCAGGGGACGTCTCTGCGTCGTGTAGATTCCGCAGCAGCAGAAGTTGAGTTAAGGATGTCCTAAACGCAGTGAACCCGCACAGTTTGTTACCACAGCAGGGCAACGGAGCGGCCGTGTGTATTTCCGCCAAATGTACACTACTCACTTCAGACCTGGGAATGTCAAGTGTACGAATCTTGTGAGAGTGACAAGGACGCGTAATACAACACAACCCGACGGCGGTTACAGAGCAAGACTCCTGGGTAGGCTGGTCAGTCTGCTGGATGGCCCAGAGACACTTCCGAAGGCTTACGTGCAGGAGATGGTGAAGATGCCGAGAATAGTTGTTCCCACTATTCCAAGGGTCGAAGTACCAGTACAGGCCTTCTCGTTCGATCCGAGGTAGAAAGGTTTTCACAAGGCGACAGCAGTGCAGAGGAGCAGACCTTCAGCGGGTCACCAGCGATTCCTCGGTTCAGCCTCGTGGTTGCAGGATACTTGGCTCCTGTATACCTTTGTTCGTGAGAACTCAGGAGATCGACCTGGTAGTGGTGTTTCCAGCCCCCCCCCTTATCCACGGTTCCCTTCTCGCCGAAACGGAGGGGACCCAATGGGAGATCCGCTCATAAAACACTCACACCATATGTGGACCTATCACGGACCACGGGGGTCCCAGACATTCACACCACCCTAGACTCTCTGAGGCCCAGGATGTGTATTGGGACCAGACATCCCAGCCCCCATCCTGGAGGCACACACAAGGCCTGTAGAAGCCTGCGAAAGCATCTGTGTTTCACGGGAAAGTACATGCCCAAATAAGGAAGGCCCCGGGTCGGCTCGACCTGGGGGAGGTGAAGGGGCAAGACGGTCAGCGGACAGGACAAAGAGCCTCGTGGTCTGGCCATTTTGGAAGCCAGGCCACCATTTTGGGCTAAGTGCGAGAAACGCGCTTAAACGCCAAAAGGAGCTCAAAAACACAAGAAACGATCGCTGCCACCAGTCCTGTCCGTGATTCACTTGCACCGTTCATTTACAATCCAAAGAGAGTATCTAGGGCCTGTAGAAGACTAGAGACCCAAGAGAGCAGTAACTTAGCTAACAGTAGCGAAAGCTGCAACATGATAAAAGAACTACAGAAAACAACGTATCCCGGTACTGACTGTCTTAAGGGCATGTCAGTTTCCCAGTAAGAATGGCGCGAAAGCCCAGAGGAGTGCGGCAGAAGACTGCACTTCGCTGGCAAAGTCTAGATCATGATGAAAACAACAGCAAAAAGTTTAGGGGTTGCCACATGGAAGGAAAATTACCCACAATTAAGAAATCTTTCCTAACAATAACGCGCCTATACACAAGTGTTTCAAGGCGCGACGAGGCAAGGTAGGGGAAGACAGACAACCATCCTACTAGGCCAGGTGTCATTCAGATCGCGCAAGTGCATGGGAAAGGTAAGGGGGAGAGTGCAGGGGGGGAGGGGAGCGGAGGAGACAGTGCAGTAGATGTGGTAAAAGAATAAATAACAATAGTAGAAGTGCGGCCAGCAGGTGGCAAGGGTTACTGCAGACAACATGTATCAAGTGCTGAAAGTGGGACTGAAGTGGGACTGAAGGGATACAGAAACAGTCCCCAGGTTGCCAGGAAAGCAGTGCAGGTGTGTGACTGGCAGGGAAGGGGACCTGGGCCCGAGATCAGAGGGTGGCCAGGTAACCACTGCAGGCTAGGTTTCAACCAGAAAGTCAGAAGGGGATAGGAGGAGAAAAGCTGAAGCGGATAGAAAGGTTTTGAGATGCTTCTGGAACCGGATATGGTTCTCCTCAAGTTTCAGGGAGGCAGGGAGGCCGTTCTAGAAAGAGATTTACCACCAACTCGTTGCTTGGGGAAGCGACTGACCCTGAGAGAGTTGGAAGCGGATGAGCGAAGAGCTCGAAAAGGAAGATATTTAGGAAGAGAGAGTTGAAGGTATTGCGGCCCCAGGCCCCAGAAGGCCTTGTGGACAATGCAGAGTGTTTTGAACTTAATCCTTGCAGCCACAGGGAGCCAGTGCAGAGATTATCGCAACAAGCATCCTTCTCTTTTTCTTTTTTTTACAATAGGGCATCCATTGTAGACGTAGGGATTAGCAGAGGTTTTCTTTACTTTCCAAAATAAACCATGCTGTTCAAACATGTCCTCTTGTCCGTCTCCTATGTCAGGCCTATCATAATTATTACAATTACAGGTTGTACTTGCTAACATGCACAGTATGTTGTGTCACTACCATGTAGAACTATGCTTGGTGCTGAAGTGTGGATTTTATGTGCCTAAATATTTGATCACCATCAACTGTAAAACAAATGAGAGAAACTAGCTGGTCTGGCAAAACAACTGTTCCGCTGGAGTACTGGGATGAGTAGTGAATACAATTCTTACTGGGCTCCACGCTACTACTAAATCAGTAGTGATCACAATTATAAAAGTGGAACAGGCACAACCCCACGGGTATACCGCCTTTTCCTCTTGTAGTAACGTGGGCCAAGGGCAGCCGATATTCTTCAGGAGGGATGCAAGCTAGTAAAGAAGCATCCAAGCTATAGTACTGTGGCACCAAAAGAAGAAAGCGTAATCAAGGGTTCATAAAAAACGGGTCTTTAATTAAACAAAAAATAAAATAAACATGCTAATAAAAACAAAAAAAAGTGACTAACCCCTGTAAATGAAGGCACAGAATATGCAGACCTTGGGATGAGAAAGGGTACTCTTGGTATGAAGACAAGGGTCAACTGGCAATAGTTTCTGCAGCAATTGTTCAAGTGCTAAAGTATATGCTCAAAAAGTAAGGCATGGATTGTAATCAACAGTACAGAATTGCGAGGTAAAATGAGACATCAAAACAGAAACAAAAGAAGTTAAGTATTGGAGAAAAGTGACCAAAGGTGTTCCATCAAGCAGGTCTGAAAAATATGAAGGGATGCAAAGGAGTGAATATGAAGGGATGCAAAGGAGTGAATATGAAGGGATGCAAAGGAGTGAATATGAAGGGGTAAAGCGTTCCAGCGTTTGGGGGCCAGTATGGAGAAAGAATGAAAATGGGAAGGGGGTTCAGGGACAGTGAGAAGAAAGAGGGATTGCGAGCAAAGGGGAGTGGGAGTGTCGAAGAACACCAAAGAGGAGAGATAAAAAGGGGCAAGGCTATGAAGACACTTGAAAAACAATACATACAAAGTGGGGAAGAAAAGAGCTAAAATTCAAAAGAATATAGGATGTAGAGAGAAGAGAAGGGGTAATAGAGGACCGAGGGGGGAGTTGGAAAAGGAGACCAATAGAGGAGATGAAGACAGAAAGTAGGGGAGTCACATGGGAGGGAGACCAAACCATAAGGAAGAGCAGTAGTTTCTGGCTTTTGTGGGTGTTACCAGCTTTCTCTCTAGTCAAAAACAATTGGATATAGTCACGTTCCCTACTCACCAGACTGGGCTCCGTTCCTTCTGAACCGTGGCTCCCAAATGTCCCAGTTTCATGATGCAATTGTGTAAAATAATCAATCCATGCTGACTCAGATACACAGCACTGAATGGAGTTATAGTCAGCCGGGCATCCGGTACTCATTACCCACAATTCCAAATAAAACATGCATTACTCACTGTAATAGCATTTCTGATGATTGTATCTGCTTAGATTCACATGCTGTGCATATGGTCCGACATCCAGTGGTAACAGCAGAGTATTGCATCTTGTCTTAGGCGTGTCTAACACTATCCCCATCATGACGTGTAGTACCAAAAATACCTCACGCTCTGAGGTCCCTCTGATTGTATTTTTTCTACCATGAGGAAGCCCAAGGCTATTGTGAGTGAGTACATGAAGAGAGAAAGTAGTAAGATGACTATGTTCCTTCCACCGCGAGCGGGTAGGCAGGGAGGGCGCCTGTGAATCGAAGCAGATGCAATCATCAGAAATGCTATTACGGTGAGTAATGCATGTCTTCTGATGCTTGTTAATCTGCTTAGAATCACATGCTGTGCATGGACTAGCGAGCAGTACCCTAAGTTGGAGGTGGGTTATGAGAAGGAACAGTAGAGAAAAGAGGTCTTAATACTGCTTGTCCCACCCGAGAGTCTGATCTAGAATGAGTGTCTAGGCAAGAGAGTTTTGTAAAGGTGCGTACAGAACTCCAGGTTGCCTCTTTGCAGATGGACTCTAGGGGAACATTTGCAATGAATGCTATGGAAGCCCCAGTGCCCAGAGTAGAGTGTGCTCTAGGCTTGAAGGGCAGTTCTCTATTAGCAAGAGTGTAACAGAGTGTGATGCAATTGACAATCCACCTTGAGATAGCGGATTTAGAGACGGGATCCCCTTCTCTGCCAGCTGCCACTGAAAAGAAAAATTGGTTTGTTTTCCTCAGTGGTTTCGTTCTTTGCAGGTAGAACATGACCGCCCTGCGCACATCTAGTGTATGTAGGCTTCTTTCGGCCATGCAAGTGGGATTCTGGAAGAAAGTGGGTAGTTCGATAGATTGGTTCACATGGAACTTCAAGATTAATTTAGGCGCAAATCTGGGACGAGTGCGCAGAACTACCTTATCCCGGTGGACTAACAAAAGGATCAAGAACAGATAGAAGTGATAGCCACTAAGAAGGCTGTCTTATAAGTAAGGTCTTTTAGACTTCCTTTATGCATTGGCTCAAAGTGCATTGGCTCAAAGGGAGATCCCATGAGTCTGGTTAAAACCACATTTAGATCCCATCCAGGAGCTGGGTGAGAAATGGGGGGATGGATTATCTTAACTCCTTCCATAAAGGCCTTAATAACTGGTATTTTCCACCATGACAGTTTCTATTGTGACGTGGTGTATGCTGAGAGAGCAGCAAGATTAACCTTTAGGGAATTGAATACCAGTCCTGCGCCTAACAAATGGGTTAGGTATAGCACAATGTGTGTGGGGGGGCAATCGATGGGATTGACGCCCTTTGTATTACACCAGATGACAAAGCGTCTCCACTTACTAGAATAGCAATAGCAGGTGTTAGGTGTCCTTCTGTCAAGCTGAGATGTTCGTGATGATTGTGTACCTGTTTTCCTTGATGTGGATCTTGTTGAGGCCGCCAGACTGCAGTCTTCTGAACGATGAGTGTGTGACTCGGGGAACCCGCCTCTCCACCACCCAAATGGCACAGGGTGGAGGATGGGCAGACTCCCAGCGCCACGGAAAGCACTCTCCCGATTAACGTGACGATGGGACTGTGCAAGCACAGACAGGAGAGGCTACGATCAGTCTGAAGTGTCGTAACAAGGCGAGGTCCAAGTTTAAGGTCGATGCACCAAGCTGCAGGCTGACTTCGGATAGCTGGTAAGAAGATGGAGCACCAAGCACCAGGCTGAGACAGACTGGAAAAGGGGAACCAGATTGGGAACGAGCTAAAGGTCCCAGGGGAATCAGGGGGGACCCTTGAACCCGCAAGACGCAGGGCAGAACAAGGAACCGAGGTACAGAAATAGGGACCAGAGAGACCCAAAAGACCTAGAGCTAACTGGACCCCTCAAGCAGACAAAAGGGTAAGTAAGCAACAGGGCCCTAAGTGGAACAGGGTACCCAGCAGGACAAGTAGGACAGGATACCCAGGAAGGCTGTAGGCAGGGCAAGTAAGACAGGCAGGGCAAGTAGTCCAGGCAGGGCAAGTAGGACAGGCAGGGCAAGTAGGACAGGGTACCCAGGCTGGCAGTAGGTAGTAGGCTGGGCAAGTAGTCAGGCAGGGCAAGTAGGTCCAGGCAGGGCAAGTAGGTCAGGATTCCCAGACAGGCTGTAGGCAGGGCAGGATAGCGGGAAGCTGGTTTCACAGGAAAACCAGGAGCGAACAACACGAACGAAGCTTCCGCGTTGAGACGCGATTGGCTTCTGTTGCCGCTTCCTTTTATGGGCCGCCGGCGCCCGCGAGGCCTGAAACGCAAGCCGTTTCACCCCCGAGCGCCGGCGGACCCAAAACGAGGCTTGGAAGGCGAGCCCTTCCCGATGTACACGCCTGATCTACGGCGCATGCGCGGGACTGAGACAGTGGTCTCCCGCGCATGCGCCGTAGCCCACTAACAGCGGTTCCTGAAGCTCTCCTCCTGGCGGCTCCCCAGACGCGAAAGCGCGGGTAGATCCGCCAGGAAGGAGAAGGGAGAGCGATCGCCCTGGACCTCGGTCTCCCCCGAAGTGGCGTGACACTTAGCTTCCCTGAGAATGTCCATGCATCTCTGAGGGAGCTGAAGGTGTCCAAACTCTATGACCTCAGGAGCCAGGCTGCTAAATTCAGTGTTTGTGGGCATGGGTGTAGGATCTCCCCCCTGTCCTGAGACAACATGTTGCACGGGCAGGGTAGTTTTACTGGTGGGGAGATGGACATTTCCATCAGATGAGCGAACCAGGGTTGGCGGGCCCACATGGGGGCAACCAATATCATGGCGACTGGTTCTTGGTGCATCTTGTGCACTATCTTGTTGAGTAACGGAGTCCGGGGGGAGGGGGAAAAGCGTAGACAAGTTTTCCTGACCAGGTTATCCAGAGTCCGTTCCCCTTGGAGCGGTTCTGGGGGTATCTGGAGGCGTTGTCTTGGCATTGGGCGTTCTCCTGAGTTGCTAACAGGGCGATCTCCGGGAAGCCCCATTCTGCGAAGACGTTTGAGACGACGTCTTCGGGTAGACGCCATTCGTATTCTACGGGCAGTGGGAAATCTCTGCTGAGCACGTCTGCCAGAAGATCGAGTTCCCCTGGAACGTGTTGGGACAACAGAAACATCTTGTGTTTGAGAGCCCACATCCAAATGTTTTGGGACAGCTTGGATAGCCCTAGAGAGTGTGTGCCCCCTTGTTTGTTTAGGTAATACATGGCTGTGGTGCTGTCTGTCAAAACCAGAACTGTTTTCCCTTGTAGTTGAGTCTGAAAGGCTTTTAGTGCTTTGAACACTGCAAATAGCTCTAGCAGATTTATATGGTTGGATGCTACTTGTGGGGACCACACTCCATGCGCTGTCTGCTGAAGTAGGGGAGCCCCCCACCTTGTGAGAGATGCGTCTGTCGTGAGAGTGGCTTCCACTGCGGGGTTGGCGAAGGACTTCCCCTTCAAGAGGTTTTTCCTCGACCACTAGTGCAGAGAGAGAACGAGGGCTGGCGAAACAACTACCAGATCTTCCCATTGTCCGCTGGCCTGACACCACTGGCTGATGAGCCACTCTTGCACGGGACGCATGCGCAGGCGCGCGTGGCGAACAAGTATATGCATGTCATCATACCTAGCAGCCGCATGACCTTGCGTACCGTCACTTCCCGACTGGCTACATATTGAGGGATCTGAAAAAGCATGTTCTAAACCCTCTCGTTGGAGGGGAAGACAAGGCCGTCCTTCATCTGGATTAGAGCCCCCGGAAATTGTTTTACTTGACTGGGGACTAGACTGGACTTCTCGTTGATAGAGAATCCCAGACTGAACAGAAGGTCTACGGTCTTCTGGGTGTTCAAAAAGCATGTGTTGCAAGAGTCCTCTCTTACGAGCCAGTCGTCGAGTTAAGGGTAAACAGGGACGGATAGTCGGCGCAGGTGTGCTGCCACTACTTCCAGGACCTTTGTAAACACCCTTGGCGCTGAGGGGAGCTCCTTGAATTGGTAATGCCTGTCCTCTATTATGAACCTTAGATATTTCCTGTGTGCTGGCAACATTGAAATATGTAAGTATGCATCTTTCATGTCCAATGTTGCCATGAGGTCCCCCTGTTTCAACAGTGGGATCACTTCCTGTAGCGTAACCGTACAAAAAACCTTTGAGGTTTTATAAATTTGTTCACTGGGCGCAGGTCTAGAACAGGGCGCATGGTGAGGTCCTTTTTGGGTACAAGGAAGTACACTGAATAAATACCCTTGTTTACCTGAAGAATAGGGACGGCTTCTATGGCGTCCTTTCCCAGAAGCGCTTCCACCTCTTGATTCAGGATCTGCAGATGGTCCGGGGAGAGATGTCGTGAACGTGGCAGTCTGAACAGTGGTGGTCGGGCAAATTCCATGCAGTACCCGTGGGCGACCGTCTTTATGACCCACTGGTCTGAAGTTATCCCCTACCATGCCGCGAGGAAAGATGTTAAACGCCCTCCCGACCGGGGTGACATGGGAGGGGACCTGGATCCGTTGGTCATTTCTGACCAGAGGCTGCAGCTCCTCTGGGGTTGGGGCCTCTGCCTTTGCCGCATCGTTGACCCCTAGGTGGGTAGTTGGCAGGGCTTCCAGATGTTTGTCCAGAGTTCCAGTTTCCTGTATTGTAGTTGTTTTGACCTGCACACGATTGGCCTCGAAAGGACCAACGAGAACCGCCTCCCCTCTGGGGGGAAGGCTTCTGAGTCATTTGTTTTAAGGATTTAAGAGTCTCATGCTCTTTCTTGGCCGTCTCCAGAGCATCGTCAACCGCTTTACCGAAGAGATTGGTCTCTTCTATGGGCTTGTTAATAAGAGCGGCCTGTGTTTCAGGCTTGAACCCCGCTTTGAGGAGCCAAGCGTGCCGCTTGAGTAGTGTGCCCTGGGCCAGGGACCTGCCTGCCGTCACAGCCGTGTCCAGAGTGTTTTTAATTATATTTTGATTTACCTGCCTGCCCTCGGCCACGATGGTGAGAAGTCTGGACCTAGCAGGTTTCGGAACCTCCTGGAGACCTTCTTGTACAAGGTTCCATTGTGCATCTGCATAAATGGCAAGCAGCGTAGTGTTATTCGCTATGTGTGTGGTGTATCCAGCTGCCGAGGTAACACATTTACCTAAGGCTTACAACCTTTTAGATTCCTTATTCGGAGGTGCCTCCCTGTACCACTGCCCGTTTCCGGGTGGTAGTGACTACCAAGGAGTCGGGGGTGGCGTGGCCTTTAATATATTGAGGGTCCGTAGGAGATGGCTGAAATAGTTTATCCACTCTTGGATTCACTGCCTGTGTCTGAGCTGGCGTGAGCAGGAAGGGGGGCCAACCTTCTTTTAACAGAGTTCAGGAGAGGAATGGCTTAGCTAGAGGGGGGATTTCTCTTTGAGAACGTCCTCCACAAAATCTTGTTCGGGTACCGCCTCCTGGGTGGCGATCTGAAAGTGCTCTGCTGCCTTCCTCAAGATGGCATTGAAAGCCATTTGATCGTCTACAGGTGAGGCCTGGCGGGCCGGAGTGGTGGGAGGGGAATCCAGGCATAGGACATCAGTGTCATGATTTTGCATAGGGAGCGTCCATGGCTCCGTCTCCACTTGCTGCGTTTTCTCCCAGGCATCAGCCTGGTCATCAGGGTAGTCTTGCAGGAAGGAAGGGTCTTCCTCCTCATCATAGATGTCTTGGTAAGTGTCCATCTGGACCACATCTTCATGGTGGACAGAAGCCGAAGGTTGAGAGTCAAAATTTTCCTGGAAACGTGAAGCTGACACCAAAAGAGGGTCTTCACGAGATCTCTTAGCGGAAGGATGCTCTGAACGCATGACAATCCTTTGTAGACGGTCCAGGCATCCTTCAAACTTTTCCCTGGTTCACTTAGATGAACCAGAAGGGGCAAAAGGTGGGAAAACGTCGTTTTCCTCTCGTTGGCGTCGGAATTTGTCCCCAAGAGTGTTGGACAGAGGCTCCTGACTGTCCTCATAGGTTTCGCGAGTAATGGGCCGCCATGGCGTGTCTTTAGACCTGTCCGCAGCACGCTCCATGCCTTTCAACAGTGTTTTAGGCATCAGCCCAACCGCCGAAGTAATCCTTGCGATACTGTCTCAATCTCTGCCGAATCAGCGTGGGTCAGCCGCCTACCGTGGCGTCAAAGGGCCTAGCAGTACATTTTTCGCCTGTGGAAAGCTAGGAGGCCTAGGAGGTGGTTTCGGGCCTACCGGGGCCTTAGGGGTCGCCAGATGAACGCGCTTCGGCGTGTAAACCCAATTTAGTTTACAAAGGTAGCGGGCGCCCTTCTCTCGACAGAACAAGGCCTGATAACCTGTTCAGTGGTTATTAACCACTTGAGAGTTCACAGCCACTGCTTTTACTCACTGTGCCTTTCACAGATGGGAAATATCCATTCGCATATCAGTCTTTGTCCTGCCCAGGGGCATACCAGCACCGAAATGCAATGGCAATTCCAACCTGAACGAGAGTACCACCAGCAACCCAATACACGTGTTTCACCCTTGTTGGGGATCATCAGTGAGGTGAAGCTGATGCCTCTCTAAGCACAGTGAGAGGGAGACCACGTCTGGTTGCCCCCAGGAGGCCTAGGGTTACCAATCCCAGGTTCCTTAAAATTTAGTTTGCAAAGGTAGCGGGCGCCCCTCTCTCGACAGAACAAGGCCTGATAACCTGTTCAGTGGTTATTAACCACTTGAGAGTTCGCAGCCACTGCTTTTACTCACAATTTAGAGATAGATCCCTTATTTTTGGAGTGCCCAGTCGCAAGACGCTGCTGCGGATGTGGGGAATGCTGTTGATCTACCAGATCAAAGGATTCCGTCCAGATTTTTGGTGGTCCTGTTGGCGCTTTCACCTTTTTTGTCAGAACCGTCGAAATCAGTGATGGGGTTGTGTGCTTAGTGTGTGGTTTCTGTACGCCCTTGTCGCCGGGTGTTGTCCCCGAAGCGAGACTTACGTCAGGCCTAGAACGGTCGGGGACGGGCGTGGCAGACCTAGAAGCGTCCGCCTCAAGGTCGATGACATCTGACACGGATGTCTGGTCATCATCAGGGCCCCTATCACTTTCGGCGGGTGTGGCGGTGGGGGGGAAGAGGGTTCAGCCCGCAAAATACCATACGCGGCCCACTGCTTTACAAGGCGCTCCTTAAGGGTCTTAGGCCGAAGGAGCTTACAAGAAGCACACCGCTTTTCGTCGTGATCTAGGGGTAGACAAGAATTACACATTCTGTGCTAGTCTTTCCACAGGTACCTGACCCTACACTTAGGGCAGAACCTAAATGGTGTCCTTTCCATAGCGAAAGGTATAGAAAAAGATGACCAGACCTAGAGGGCAAAGAGGGGGAAAGAGGAGAGACATAACAAAAGATATGGCCACCCCGACCCCACTCTCCCTACTGTGTAGGCCAGCCAGAGGGCCCAGCCACGTGAATGGCTCAGCCGCCGGATCCTAGGTGCCGAAATCCACTGCAGTCGAAACTTCCTGCAGTCTTCGCCGAAGTTGCTTGAATCGTTGTCTAAGTGTCTTAAGGGTAAATAACCGGCAAAGTCGGTATAAAGATAAACAATGTCTCTTATGAAGAGCTCCGCTATAGGGCGACAAGTTATCTGGGTGGAAAAAAACAATCAGAGGGACCTCGGCACGTGAGGGATTTTGGGTACACTACACGTCACGATAGGGATAGTGTTACAGACACACCTATGCCGACATCCCCTTTCGATCCCCGAAATACAAGATGCAATAATCTGCGGTTACCACTGGATGTCGGACCATATGCACATCATGCGATTCTAAGCACATAAACGAGCATCAGAATCTCTATTATCAAATGCAGCTAACAGGGAGTTCCAAACCATCTCTACCCAAACTGCTTTCTTACTTTTCAGAAGCGAACAGTAGTTCTTCCTGGCCTCGCTAAGTAGCATAATGCTAGAACTCCCAATGACTCACAAGGGAGTCCTAAGATCAGTACTGTGATGAGGGAGAAGTGTGAAGGCAAGAGGATTGCCTATAGGAACCAGGTTGAGCGTTCTAGTGTCTTCTCAAGTCCTATCGGCCAGAGCCAGTATAACAGGGAAGACAGACGCAGGCAGTATGAGAGAAGCCCTCCCTGGAGAAGCAAGAAGCAGGAATGCTGTGCTGAAGCAGAAGAAGCTGTGGACCAGAGGCTCTGTCAAAAGGAATGGGAACCTTTGCACGCCGACGAAGTGCTGAGGACTGGGGCGAGCCCAGGAGAACCCCTTTTCAAAAGGACCTGACAGAAAGCCTCCCTGGGGGAACCAGGGGACCCACATGCTGTGGAATTACCAAAGCACATTGGAGGGGGGGGCAGACTGCAGAAGCCCAAAACCGAAGCAGGAAGACTGGCAAAAGACTACATGGAGAAACCCTAAAAGTTACTGGGGTGACTGGGGCAGTTGGTAGGGGCAGAAAGGAGCAGCAAGATACCCTGACACAGCCAAACAGGGGAAGAAAAGAAACTCAGGGAAGCAAAGTAACCTTCACAGACCCCAAGAAAGAAACCAAGGAAGACGGGTCTGGGCCTCGCCTGCCAATGAAGATTTCCATCGCCAGTCATCTTCATAGTCGCAGTACTTGGCTGCATAATGAACCAGGTCTGCCTCACTATCGGGAAAGAAACAGTTGCAGTACTTGGCAGGCTAGTGAACCAGGAATGCCACACTATCACGAGAGAACCTTACGGGTTTGGGACCTGTACCCAAGAGACTTGAAAGCAAGGTGAGAGAAGAAGAGACCAGGGAAAGGGAAGCATCCTCCCTTGAGCTGTGAAGAAGTGGCCAGCTAATGGAAGCATCCCCCCTGGTGTTGTGAGAACTGCATGAGAGAAGTCAAGATAAGGAAGGCACTCTTGACATTGCAAGAAGCATAAAGAAAGCCAGGGAAAGGAAGACATCCCTGGTGTCTGTAATCACAGTGAGAAGCCTGAGTGAGACCAAGCGAAGGGAACCATTCTTTTGACGTGGACATTTTTAAGTTGGACTTTGCTTTCTTTTGAAACAGAGAGCTTTGCTACTTTGTTTTTGTACACGTTGGAACTTTGTTTCAGTACGCTTTGGAACTTTGGGTTTCCTCAAATTGGAACTCTAATTTATTCTTCTGGATCAAGAAGACCCACATCCTTCCGAGTTTAGTTGAGAAGGCAAGGGACGGAAATAGTTTTTCGAGACAGGACGGTGGGTTATATACTTTTATCAGACATCCTGCCAGAGTCCTTAATATTTTTTTATCAGACATGCTTTCAGAGTCCTTAATATTTGGCATGGGGCAGGGAAACCACTCTTAGTAATAGGGCTAGGTAGGTTTTTTTAAATATTTTTTTCAATAAAAGTTTATGCCAACAAATATGCCACCACTGTGTCCAAGCCTTACTCCTGCACCCTTACAATAGGCAGACGGTATTAACAAATACAGGTCCACACATGACCACAGCACATCTTGCATGGCCAGTTACTGATAGAGCAACATTCGAACTGCCTGCCTATATCAGAACCACTCTGAGAAAGGCATCACCAGCTACCAGAGACAATCAATGATGGTCAATCTATTCTCTGGACTATAAAAGTCCCTGATTAATACCCATGCTTCCATCCTGCGTGTACCACTATCAAAGGTTATCCCTGCAAGCTTTCCATTGCAGGTCCTAAGGTTGAATGTCATGATAAAGCTAGCCACCTCTGCTGCATTCTTAGAATGACTTATGGGTTTACTGGTGTCAAGCTCATGTATACCTCACACAGAATCCTATCACGGATTCCCACCAGGGGTTCAAATTGGAGAATGAAGTCTCCCATTACCACTATCCTCAGGGGGGCCAATACAATTTTCCTTCCAGCTGTTAATTCTCTCCTGAAGGACGACACACCTACTTGACTGCATGTTGTAGAAGTTTATAGAAAGGGCCTCTTCCCCACCACAAAGCTTAACCTGGAGCTCCAAAAAAATCTTTGGACCCATTGTCTACAGCTCTAACAGATAAAATGAGGGTGACATTAAACCACATTAAAACCCCCCCGATGGATCTACCCCCTCACACCTTGTGTAGCCAGAATAGCAAAGGTGAAATATCCCTGCAAATGGGGGGCTTCCAAAGCCAAGACTGTTGAAGGCTGATTACCCCATAAGTACGGATGAAATCCAGCCAATCATTGTCAGTTAGAGAATGATTAACCCCTGCTATGTTGCACAATGGAACACGCACCACAGAACCCCCCAAGGGGGATTAGCATCGGGAACTTGTAAAATGGTACGGTCCTCTACACACTTCCCGTGGGTCAGGGAAGAAATATCCGGCTGGGATGTGAAACAAATCATTTGAGTTCACCCGGAGCAAGACCGGGCCTGCGCCCTCCAAAATACATGGTATGCATAACATAAGTCCTGTGGATGGATTTTGATTATCTAAACCGGGATTACCCACTTGTTTGTTCAAAATATCTCCTTTTAACATGACTTCATATGAGTCAAAGCATTACAGGGTGAATTATTTCCTGGGGAAGGGGTTAGGATTTGGACAAACGGTCCTCGAGGGGGCTGATCTAGGTGGCGAATACAACTGCCTCTCTATCACTGTATTTATAAAATCAGATGGATGTTTAGGGACTGACATTTGTATTGCAATGTCCAATCCCATAGGTCGGAGAGCCATCTTCTCCATGTGGAATATACCTTCAACTAACTGTTCCCCCGCCATCTGTGCTCTAACAACAATCCCTTTGTATGGGGCCTGGAGGATTTATCCAAGACAGGGATGATGGCAGCATGTGTGAAAAAAAGAGGGTAAAGTAGAAGATGTAATAGAGAGGTGAACAAAAGGAGTAAGGTAGGGGGAGGAAAAGTGGATAGATAGAGGGAATTGGTACAGAAGGGATGGGGTGGCAGTTGGGTGAGCATGAGATAGACATTTGGCAGTTTCAAGAGTCAGCTAGAAGAGAGAAGGAGGAAATAGAAGGGGAGGGAGAGATTGAGAGAAGCTGTGCCAGGGTGAGAAGGAAAGGAAGAGTGAAGGAGAGAGTGAGAGTGAAGGAGTGAAGGAGTGAGAGTGAAGGAGTGAGTGAAAAAAAGGTTTTTTTTCTGCAGAAAGAGGGCGTCATAATAAGAATCGAGTGTAGTGTAGTGATAGAGTATGAAGATCGTTGGGTAAAGAAGACTTCAATAAAGAGAGGATCGAAGGGATGAAAGAACAGAGCCAAGGTTGGGGAGGATTCTTAGCAGGAGAGAAGGGATGAGCAGGGTAAGATTGATCAAGAGTGGATAGAGGAGTGGAATGAAAATGGAAAGAGGCTGCATCAACAGAGAGGGAGATGTTTTCAATGTGGGCAAGGGAAGTAGAAAGTGAGGAAAAAGAAGATGAGGAATTAAACAAGCAAAGACCATGAGATGAAAAAGAGACATGGGATGAAAGAGGGAGAGGGAAGAAAAGGGGAGGGGAGAAGAGAAGAAATTGATCAGAGGAATAGATTGGATAGACCACAACCGGAGTGTCGAGGAGAAACATGTGAAAAAGAGGTTGAAAGAGGAACCAGGAGTGAGAGGGGGGGGGAGTAAGGCGTTGAGTCAGATGAAAGGACATAAGATGTAAAAGCAGAAAAGAGGAGTGAATAGGAGAGAGACTAAACTCCCCAAGAAGAATAAAACAAGTGGAAGAAGAAGGGACAGGAGCATGTTAAGGTAATTGAGAAACGTAGTACGAGGGCCGGTAGTGAACGAGAAAAGGTTGAGAAAAATTAGAAAAGTGATATTCAAGTGGAAGGAAAGACAGGAAAGCCTGAAGGAGAAGCAGTGAGGCTGGCAAGTTGGCAAAGTTGGTAAGGGCGTAAAGAAACAAAGCAGGAGTAGCAGTGTTCGATGGGGATATCCAGTTTTCCATTAGACAAAGAAAATGAAGATTAGAGCAAAGAAAAAGATAAAGGATGGAGTAAGATGTATTGCAAGCGGTTTAGACATTCCAGAGGCCTATACAGATGGAGAGGGGGGAGGTGGAGATATGGGGGATAGAGAAGATTGGATAAGTTGCGAGAGGGAAGGAATGTGGGGTAGATTTGTTGAGATGAAAAATTGACTAGGATAGAGGAAGGCCTAGTGGTGAGGAAAAAGAGCAAAAAGAAAGAAGAGGGGAAAGGGTGAGATAGCAAGAAAGAAGGCCATGTCAAATGTAAGGAGAGAGTGAAGGAAAGGTGCAAAATGAAACAGGTGCTGGCAGAGAAAACCTTGGCAAAGAGGGAGTTTGAAGCGCCCTTAGCTGAGTCACCCCGAGATGAGGATGCACATGTCAACAAAAGGATAAGGCCAGAACAAGGAACGTGATCCATCAAATGATCTTGCCGGATGGCGAACCTATTAGTGGATGCCGTCAATTGCAGCCAAGGCCAGAAGGAAGCATGGGAATCACTAGGATCCTTACAATTAGGCCAGGGGCATATATCCACTATCAGTAATGCTATATTGTTTTTGGTGTCTCAACAGCATCGAGCCGGGCTCTTGGAATGTTGTAATGGATCAAATCAGCTACGAAATGGTAGTGTTGAGTGCTCCCAATGGATCCATTTGGCGTCCAGAGGGTAGAGTCTGTTGACACTGATGTGGTGCAGTCCTGTAGCAGTGATGTGCTTCAAGACAACTGTAGGGCAGGAAGGCACTGGTCAAGGAGTCAGTGACTCAAAGAAGTGGTTAGTATAAAAGGCAGCTCTGGGGGTCCTGAAGTTGCTCGAAAACTATTTCAAAGCGATTGAGTTGGCTCGAGAACAGTCCGAGGCAGGAGACAGTGCCCAGAGCCACTGTTCTTGGTTGCAAAGGGAGCCCATTCATGGCCTCGAGTGACACGTCCTTTTCCTGCGCTTTCAAGCCAGGAACGTTGCCAGGGAGGGTTGTAGCTCATAGGATCGACAACAAAAGGATCGACGGGTCAAAGGATCGAATTTCTTTTTTCACATTTATTTTTTGGGGGGGCCCCCCCCCGCTCCCGTTTTTGTGGTAAAAACCACTTTTTTTCCCTAAATGAAAACCCCTAATAAAATATACAATTAAAAAAAAAATTAGATCCTTTGACCCGTCGATCCTTTGAATTCGATCCTTTGACCAGACACCGCCAGGGAGTACTAGCAGGAAGCAGCAGGCCTGGTCTAAACAGTTCACCCCAAATGGTCCACCTGGATGGGTGAGGGAGGGTTGTGGTGCCTCCTTCGAATCTTTATCTTCACCTGTATGGTATAAAACTTTGGGGTGACTGTACTCCTATAAAGGTTCTGGGTAAACCCTCTTCTGATGGGCAAATATTATTTCACTATGGGCAAATATGATTTAACTAAAGTGAGGCCCGCCCCAGTGGCTTGGTCCATATCAAGCCTTCTTTAAGGGTCCAATCTTGGCTGCTGTTGACAAGAGTCTTTTCTTGATGCAAGACCCAGTGTGCACAGGAAGTGGGCACAAGAAATAGGTGTAGCCTAAGAAATCCCAAGATGGTCGAACTCCTCTCTCTGCGACAACTACTCCCCAATCAACTGTACCTTCTGCATCTACCCGGTCTTCCCAGTAAAAGAAACAGGGCTGACTTTGAAGCACCAGTTCCTAGCTAACACCCGAGGGATATGATATGATTTGATAGGTTATTTATAACGCGCTTAATACCAAGAGGTTTCTAAGCGCGGACCCAGGGATCGAACCTGTGTTGCTCCGTGTCATCTTGTTTACAAGTCGAGCACGCTGCCGCTGAGCTATCCTCCTGGGACTGTCAGTCCTCTTGGAAAGGTGACAAGACTTCCCAGAGAGAGCAAATGCCAGTTTCTAGCGCTGGACTAAAATGTTTTACTTTTAATAAAATCAAGCCCGGTGAGCTAATACTGCTATGGCCCTAACAGTTGAATGAGTCACTGAAAACCAAGCTGACAATAAGATGACACTAAAGGGTTTGGGCCTTTATCACTGTATATTCCTAGAGACGACCATATCAAATCAGATATGGTTTATATTTATTAATCTAACACCAGGCCTTGGAAGGCACACACAAATGGAATTGGCATCAGCGTTGCCCACAGTTAAAGGAAGCCCCTGGCTGTTTAAATGTTTGGATTCCAGCAGTCTGTTTGCCGGTATGCGCAGTTGGTAAACTACAAGGCAGTGGCTGTGGGTGTCGGACAGTGCAGCCATTGATACATGTATTCACTATGCTTTTCAGCAAGGAGCATTATGAAAGTGAAGTTTGATTAGCAAATCTACCTTTCCGGGAATTACCAGCATCATTGTGTATGGGGGGGAAAAAAACTCAAGCTTGTCCACCCTCACAGATGGCAATCTGCTACAGTCTTGAAGTCTACATATCAAGACACTAAACATCCTCCTTATCACATTGCCTGGCCCCCAGAGGTAAGTACAAAAACCCTACACCGCCCCCTTATAGGAATAACACATGTTTGAGAGGTGTAAGATTACTTTAGTGGAATTATATACATGCATATCCATCCATGTGAAAAGAGGTGGAAAGAAACCATTTATCTGTTTTGGCCGATAAGGCCTGCTAACAAAAAGAACAATTGGATATTGTCTAGCCCTCCACTGGACCTGCCACTCCTAGCCAAAGAGAGTGTACTGCTAGTCTTTTTTTTCTTTTTTCTTTTACTTCAACTTGGAACTGCAGATGAAGGGGAGAGGAGAGAGGGTGTAGTCTGCTGTCCGAGTACTGCACCATGAAGAACATACACTCAGGAACAGCTCTGATGTCAAAGGTCGGAGTCTATAGGACCTAACAGAAGAGTGGACTTTCTGAGGCAACAGTCAGTAAAACATATGAGACATAAGAGTCCGCTATGATTTTAAAATTCTTTTGAAAACAGTCACAGATCCTTACCAGTTGCTCTTCGCCGGGCAGATGATACTACCCCATAGGCCCCAGTGCCGATTGTCTCGATGATGTCATATTCATCCCCGACGTCAAAGGTGATGTCGAAGGAGCGAGCCTTCAAAAGTGCCAGATTATTTTCCACAGTTGTAGAGTGGTGGATGGGCTCCCCACCACCCTCCTCGTCGTCCTTCCTCAGTTCTGTCATTGCACCTAGGATAAAATGAGAATGTAGACATATGCAAATGGTGGGTGCTCTGTGAAGTGGTTGGGTTCATTTATAAAATGCAGTAAAATACATTACCTACTTGTATTACATCATTTTATAGGCTCACAAGCGACCGTCAGGTGCGCCAGAAAATCCAAGTTATTTTCACCATTTCGCAACTTTCAACACTTACAAATCTGCTTTTTCAAGTCTGGCTTTCATTAGAATGTTGTTTGTTTCAATTATTTGATACTTTCTCTTGCAGTCTTAGCTCTAGCAGAAGCAATGCTGACACACGCCTGATTAAAGCAGATTATAAACATATAGTTGCTTGCCCTAGAGATGTCCAAAATTGCCCACACTGCGCACAAGCATTTTCCACAGTCCTCTTTTTGTAGGCACATAGACCCATCTAACAAAAACAAGACAGGGTTTTTACTCAAAAGCCCAAACTCTATACTGCTAGCGGTGCCAGAGGGGTCGGGTTTAACTCAAGGGAGGTGGTAGACTGGGTGGTGAAGTAAAGGGCTGAAATTGAGCACCACTGCCCGTGAGGAGTTATTAGAAATCAGAGAGCGAGTGAAATGCCGAAAAGGGGTGAACTTGACAATCACAACTCACGAGGGGTTATTTACAAATAAAAAGGGGAATTAAATACCCAAAGGGGTTGAAGCTATGAACCACCACCAACAAAAGTTATCAGAAGTCAGAAAGTGACAAATGCCAAAGGCGGCAGTGGCTGTGCACTACCACCCACGAAGGATCATTAGACACCTGAAACTGAACACAATACCCTAAAGGGGTAAAGCTAAAAGCCACAACCTGCGAGGGGTAACGAGAAGTCAGAAAGCAAGAACAAGACCCAATCCGGGTGAACTTGAACAGTGCAAGCCACAAGAAGTTACTCATATCCAGAGAGAGAAATAAATACCAAAAGGATTTGCTTATGCTACTGATTAGCACGGCAAGTGTTTTCGTCCATATGGACCTTGACCTAAAACGCATTGTTGACGTGATTAAGATCATACCAGGGTTATACTGGATACAACTTTGGAAAAATAAAAAACTGTGTTGTTACAGGGAAGCCATTAGGGACTTAATGTGCTGCGAGGTTGCGGCAAGCATTCCCTGGATAAGTTACGTGAAGGCAATGCTGCAGGTCATGACCTCCGAGCAAATACGGTCAGAGCCATGGAATATATCCAGTGATTTCCCCAGAGCTCATTAAAAAGATATATTGGGGCGTGGGGTCTTCCAAACAGCTGGACGATTGTCTGACAAAGGCTGCGTGTGGACATGTGAAAATGAGATTATGGAAATCGAGCCGCCATTTGCTCGTTCGTTATATATGAAGTGGAGATTTTATACTTTGACACTAGCCTCTTTTACTTCGCTTGTGACATAAGACTGGAAATACTTTGTGTCCGTTTTGCCCAAATAGCATTGAATCCTCATTGCATTGTATGTTCAGCTGTGCAGGTAATTCCCAAATTCTAATTAGGAATCTTAGAACGTGCCCTAAGAAGTGTGTAATTCAGCTGCTGCCGAGAACCTATGTAACAACTCATCTCGTCCGAGGTTGTTTATGTGATCTCCAATTACTTGACCAGGGCATGAAAGAGATGACGCAGTAATTTAGGCTCTCTGGGATGAAATAGTTTGCATATTCCATGTTTCTTAATGCTGTAAATTAAGTAGTGAACTATTTTAGGATGTGATGTTCAAACTTTGGATGATTTGTATTTAAGATCAGGCAAATGATATTGAATTATGTATATGTTTTATATCTGTATTGTCTTTACATATTGCTTTTATGGTGCCAAGCCGAAATAAAGTATACATTGATTGACCAAAAGGGGGTGAAGTTGAAAGCCATAAACTGCACGGGGTTATTAGAAAGTAGAAATACAGCAAAATGCCCAAACAGGGGGAAGCTGAAAGCCACAACTCTCTAGTAATTTCGAGAAGCCATTAAGCAAAGCCAATATCAAAAAGGGAATGAACTTGAAAGGCATAACCCAGAGGGGGGCTCAGAGGAAAGACAGATTAGGGGAAATACCAGAGAAGGGTTCATAGAAACGAAGCAACCAAACAGAACGGAAACCTGGTTACGATGCCAGAAGTCCAGGCAAAAAATCCCAGCCGCTCGCAGGGGGCTGTGATGAAGCAGGAATGATACTCGGACACAAGGGGTTCATGGTGTTGGTCAAATACTTATACTAAAATAAAAAGGGGGTTGGGAAATGCCTCTCTGTCACTGCACTAGAGGTGTTTCCCTAACTAAAACCAAAACGCTCTGTCAAGGTCAGAATGTCCAAAGTGAAACCAACCTGTGTCCAAATTACTATTCTGGCCCTCACACTCTAAGAAAATAAACTCCAAGGTGAAAGGGGTAATGTCTTTGGCCTTGCGTGATGAATACATGTTCAAAAAGGAAAAGATATAACTCCAACACAAAAGTTCCAGAAGGATAGGGTTCCTTATCCAATGCAGTGGTTTTTTCCCCTGGATTTCTCTTTCTTCTGTTGTAGATTTAAAAGATATTGGTTTCTTGGGTTTTTCTTGTTCCACAGCACAGTTGAGATACAAAACAATGTGGCCCTTTGGTTTTTCATTGTCAGAATACCTGGTGTACTCTCCTGCCAGGATTTACTAGTCTTCTTTTTGGTTTCCTAGCGTCTCTTTACTAGTCCTGATTTTATCCTTCTCAGGACTCCTTTTGATAGGGTGCTTCCTATTCAATTTTTCCTTGCCTGGTTTACTCGCCTGCTAGGACTTTCTCAAATGCGTTTACTTGCAACTTTCACTTGCCTGGAGCACTCTCCTTCCAGGGCTTTTCTCGTGTGGGCTCTGCACACACTCCCAAAGGTAAAATGTCTTTATGTTTGCTTTATCTGACACTGCGTTTGCCCGATATCCTATCTTGCCTAGGCTTCTCTCACATGTGCATTGCATACACTTATCACCTTGAAAATTCCTGGTTTTTGCTTCGTTTTCCCCTTTCAGGAAATGCTTATAGCTTCTTTCCTTCTCATATGGTTCATATGCTTTCCTTGCAGTCATTCGCATTTGGCAATATTGCGAATAAGCCACAGTGTCACAGGCTCTTGCTGGCGTTCTCCTGGTCTCTCACGGGAAAAACCGATGGTGGGCATTCGGTGCCTCTTCCCTTTCTTGCCGCCTGCATCCTGCTTCTTCGCCTCTTGCGGTTGGTGCTGGCCTCCTCTGCTCAGTGCTGAATATCACTGAACGCGAACACGGTGTCATAACACCTGCAAACACCCAGGAACCCTGTGCTGGCTTCTGACGTTTTTCAGCTCGGTCAGCCTTCTTCCTCTTGAGTCATGAGCTGGTTGGCTCTGTGACACCATCTCCAGCCCTTTGGTTTCTCAGTCCATCCCGAGAGCAGCTTTCTCCCTCCAGCAGCAGCGTGCTGCAGTCAGCTATGGCTGAGGTTTAAATCTCCCAGTTACAGGTACATGCTCAAAACAACTAGAGCACAGCCTGTACTCTTGGTCTTTTCCTCTCTGCATTACTCAGCCCCTCTTCCTCGTCCCAGTATTCCCATGGTTATGGGAATGGCAGTCCATCTTTGTGTAAGATTTCTCAGAAGTCTTTAAAGGGTAGTTGTTTCTGAATAACTTTTAATAAGAATCTGAGAAGATACTTTCATGAATCTCAGGGGACAGGTCACAGATAGATCTTGAGTGTCTTCAGTATCTTTCCTAGGGAAATGAGGGGCGGTGTAACAAGCCATAAGGCCATTGGACATGGATGGGGTATCCTCAAAAGAGGAATGTTAGGCAGAAACCGGTGCAGTTCCCTTAGGGACCACTGCTAAAGATTTAGGACCACAGGTGGTTGGCAGTAAACCCAATTGGTAGCAGTCTGTACCACCCAGATTTACCTGGTAGCTGTGGCTGAGCAGTCAGACTTCTCTCAAGATGCCTTAGGCAGTATATAGAGTATACACAATAGGTACAGAGATACAGTAGCACAAGCCCACACTGACCAGTGCTTTGGTGTAAAAGTATATAATTATTTAAAGACACACTTGTAATTTACACTAGCACAAAGAGAGGTAAATAAATTCAACACAGTCACGATTATATATATACATACAACCCTGATTACTTATTAGATAAGTCTTAGTGAGAAACACCACTTATTTTCAGACAGAGGTGAGCGCTTAACATAAGATGGCACTCATTAAAAAGGGAGGGAAAAGGCAGAGTTATGAAAGCACACAAATTCCAATACTTTTCAAAGAACTACAGTGAGGCAGGTTAGGCAAAGTCTACTGGAGAGCAAGGAAGTTCAAATGCCAGGCCCACTCAGAGAGAGCAAGCAAAATGTGTCCAGGATCACACAGTGGGGTTATGCCCAAAGAGTCTTCGTAAATAGTTCACCAAAAGATTGAGATCAAGTCAGGAAAAGTTAGTTAACAGGTCCCAGGCTAACCCAGGTTAGAAAGTCGAGGATTTACTGTCACCCCGAACGATCTGTCGCAAGGGAAGCCAGGCGGGACACAGTACCTGAAAATGGGAAGAACGCTCCAGCGGGGGCAGTTGTTCCTGGCAGCGGTTGCAAGTTGGTGTTTCGTCCAGAGGACGAGGAGGCCTCAACGTGGAGGAAAGCTGGAGGTCGTTGCGCTACCAGGGAAGAAACCAGCCGCGGAGATTCCCGGTTACAAGGTACCACCCTTTTCTTCGCGGTAGTGGTAAAATGTGGTGTTCCGGTTGCCGGGGTGCTTGGCACGGGCAAGGCGGCCACGAGATGGTGCAGGAAGGCGAAAAGACGAGCAAACTGGTTATCCCCACCAGTCAAAGGAAGAAGACTCTCCGGGCTGGAGATCTCCTCTGTCGTCGGGAAAAGTGGTGAGATGGTTCAGCAGGGCTCCACCGGTGGTGGCGTCGTTGCAAGTCGGCTCGGCTTCTCCCTCCTCGGATTCTTTAGGTCCTGTGGCGACTTCTGAAGTTCCCGTCCCCAAAGCCCTGCTTTTATGCAGAAACCCCCATTCATTCAGCCTAGCTGTCACTTAAACATGCTAAGTGGTGAGCCGGGCCAATCACACAAGATTTCGACTTGATTTGCTGAGCAAACTCAGTCCAGGGTGCCTAAACCCCCTCCCACACCCCATGTGGTACCCACACAGAGTGGCACCACTTTTGGAGGCTTCTGTGGAGAAGCCCGCCAAAAAGCGGAACAAAGGGCTCGACTTGGGTTGGAGTCACAGAAGCGAACACAAACGCCATTTTGGAACCAAGTTTCGGCAAAAATACCAACCAGTGAATTTGTATTAATTTAACAAACCGGCGGTATGTTCGAGGCTATTTTAAAAAGTGGTAGCCTCGAACAATGGGAAAATCCCATAGGAATATATTTGCGGTCTAATATAAAAAGTAGTATCCACTGCCACCAACCAAAAACTCGGTCGGGGGGGACTGGACAGTGCCCCCTCGAAAAACAGACCCCGGGGCAATCGAATTGCCCCGACCAGTACGTCCACCTCCACAATATGATGGTTTGTACTGGTTCTGTTCACAATTTGAGACTAGTAAAGCCAATGGTGACTTTACATGCCCTGGGAGACAGTAGTCAGTGCCAGGGTATGGAGTCTATGTTTGGGGTCGCTACAACACCCCTGGGTTACGGCACGGAGGGTGCTGTGTAACCCACATATCAAAAACACATGAAACCCTATGGGGAAAAGGACCCCATAGCCCATAGAACACATACAAAGTCAAAGGAACACCTCAAATCATGTCTAAGAGCGGGAGGAAAAGAGTCTCACTCTTAGCAGGAGAAAAAAAAAAAAAGAAAATCCAGCAAAGCTGCTGGGGGACTCACTAGGTTTGGGAAATTAGCCTTTACAGGGAATTCTCCCCAACAAGGAAGGCTAATACATTGCTTGTTTGATGGTGTCTCACTACTCCCCAGAGGTCGTCTCCCCCATGTGATCCTCCCTCATATAGCCACGTCCAGGGTCAGGATCAGGATCAGGATCAGGTACTGGCTGCCATCCCCTGGCCATATGGGGAGAGGTCACCGCCAGGAAAGGAGTGAGGTCACCGACGGGAAAGGAGTGATGACACCATCCAATTCATCACCGGGTGGAAACCTATAGCATATCCAACCCTCAAAGTTAGAGGCAGAAGGTTCCCGTAGGGCCACAAGAACTTACTATTGGCACAAATCTGAGACACCCTGGAAAGGCGAGTGAGAGACAGCAGCTAAACAATTAAAAATCCACAAATCCAAGAGATGAGTTGTTTCACAGAGCTGTGTGTAAAGATCAGAACTAAAACTAGGTGGAGGGGCCGAATCCAAAATGTGCGTTTACTTGAACTGTACGGGAAACCTTGGGAAGTCAAGAAGACTACATTCCAGAGACATTGTTGGGAGAGGATCATGCACCAGCCAGCATAAGCTAAGGAAGGGGGGGGGAGCAGGAAAACTTCTCTGGGCTAAGTTTGTGTTTCTTTTGTTAGTGGTAGTATCAGTTAGAAATATAGCCTAGGTTTGGATGAAGGACAAACTAGAGTTCTGTATGACATCCTGACAAGCACCCTTTTATTATTTTCTTAGAATAGGGGACATGCACCATAGAAATAGGGCAAGGTGAGGACTTTTTATTTTACTTTACTAAAACTCTAAAGGTTGAAAACATATCCTTTTTGTCTGCGTTCTCTCTCTGACCTACCACAGACGGTAAGTTCCTGATAGTGAGATAACTCTGTTCCGATTATAAAATATTGATGCATTCTAAAAAAAAAAAAAAATGAGAAACTCCGGATGGGGACTACTGAAGTCTGCAGCCGACGACTGGAACCAATCTACATTTAGGAAAACAATAACACAAGGATACCTAGCTGACTCTTTTGGCCCTTGAAGCGACAATCACTGAACAAGTATGTTAAATTATTTTAAAGCCATGTATAGGTGAACAGACTTCCTTCATTCTTAAATACATAGCCTATGATAAGGTGGCACCTATAGAATGTTTGATTTTTACTTCCTTTGAAGTGGACAAATGCTCTATGTAACCAGAAAAAGGGGCATGGCTTTGATTTGTGTCTTTGTTCCAGTATACTTATTTATCTATCAACCACAAGTTTGGATTCCTGCGTTGACAGTTATTTAATCATATACATGTAGCTAAAGCTCCACCTAATTCATGGTGGTTTGCAGAGTTTGTTCCCCACTTGTAAAAAAAAAAAACAAAAAGGGGGGAACTCAATGATCCAGCAAATTATCACCCAATCTGCTTACTTGATAGCTTGTGCAAAGTATATGGGAAGGTTCTGGAAAGGAAAACGACAGAAAAATTCAGTCAGAAGTTACAGAGAGGGGAACATGGTTGCATGTACAAGGAGGTTTCCGCAAAGATTTGGGCACTGTCAAACCAACATCTCAATTACTTTTAAACATGTAAATATATGTAGTATTAAAGTGGCTTGCACTTGATATTTTCTTACTTCAAGGTTATGCTGCCAACTTTAAATCTTTACTTTTTATGGTACAGGCTAAAATCACTCGATATCCAGCCCCCTCAGACTCCCTTATTGGATGCCAGAATGTCTCTTTATATTACTTACTATGCACTTGTTAGATGAGGACAAAGGCCTAAAAGAACACAACCGTTTCTGTAAATAAAGGCGTACACCAAGGTTGCGTTGTAGTCCCCCTCACTCCCAGTTGTTCTTGTTATTCATCAATTACATTGCCATCAAAAGACAATCGTCGTCTCTGGATGCGCCAGTTCTAAATATTATACAAACAAGTATTTTATTATTTGATGACAATGTTGCACTTTTGTCAACGTCCCCCATGAGCATAAAGAAAAGTGTCTAAGGATTTGTTAAGCTATTGGAGGAACTAGTTATTAACGTATCCAACACAAATTACGATTGGTCATTTGAAGAAACATCCTACTCTATACAGTGATCGTAACAGTGACAGAATAGAAGGCATCAACCATTTTCATTTTTTAGGTATGTGTTTCAATAACAAAGGGAACTGGCCATCATCGACTCAAACCTGAATTGATTATGAAAAGGCAGGCTTGTACTAAATTACTCAAGCTTATGCAGCAGTAATCCTTAGCCCCAGGGGTGTACAGGGCTCACGCCAAGGCTATTGTCCTGTCTGAAGGCAGAACTATGGGGCCACAAAAACACTGCTGGTCTTACCGTTGGGAGAGTATTTTTCTCCAGAAACAACTAAATCTCCCGCTAGGGATCCCTAACATACATTGAAGTTGGAGCAAGGTTTGATGGGGATTAAAAATGCTGCCCAGTTAAAACCAGTTTAACTGTGGTTAAGCATTTAATTGTAGCACAGAAGGGTGCTATGCTAGATCTATTCAGATCCATGGGTGGAAAATCCTGGGTATGGTTTATTTAGCTTCAGGAAAGTACTCAAAATAACAAAAAGGCAGATAAAAAGGGTATTCTGGGAGTAGGAGTTGACAGATTTCTTCTATCTGAAAACTACATTTTTAACAAAAACTGGTTCTAAAACTACGCCTAGGAATCTTACCCATAAGGGACTTTTCTCATCATGGGGCACAGCTAGCTCAAACATATTTAGTGTATGTTAGTATCAGAAAGAAAACTATTGCAATTTGCTGTTTTTATGTTCCCCCACAATCAATACAATTCCCTTCTAAATCACCATAAAGGTAGAACAACGAAGGCAGCATTAATGTGTAAATCAAATAACACCGATTATTCTTACTGGATCTAGTTCAAGAAATTTTAACTTTTTCGTGTGCGCCCTAGGTTAAGAGCCAGAGAATGTTTCATTTAATCATCATTTTGTTGTGCCATTACTGTCGGAGAGGGCCGTCGTAGGCCGCTGTTTCAGCAGTGCGGTCTGACGGTGGGAGGTACTTTCCTCTGAGCTGGCGGAGTGTGCGCAGCTGCCTCCGGTACGTGAGCTCGAGCAAACTTCAGCGTTCGCTGTGTCGTGCCATTTTCCGCATGCCGTCTATATGCCTTTGTTTCTACCTTCTTGTCTGTGGCTCCCATTTGTGTGCCTTTTGTCCTTCATTTCCTGGAGTTAAGGGTGAGAGGAGAACAGTCTCTGGGTTCTATTGGGCTCGGATGGAGGCGGAAAGGGACTGCAGTAATATGCACGTTTTTGATTAAATCCATGTGCAATAGTTGGGTGATTTTAGTTTTTGCTTTATTTTTAATTTGTTTTAAGTTGATGTTTTATCTGGCTCTGGGGCCTTAACGCTGTTACAATGCCTAATACCAGATCCCATGCACCTAAAGTTATGGTGGTGCTGGCAGTAGTGGTTGAGACTTCTTTTTCTCCCAGTGCTGCTGTGTCTGTAGTTTCTCCAACACACACTACCTATGGTAGTAAATGCATTTTAGAGGTTTTAGGGCTAAGGGCTCGTGGGAGGCAACGTCTTCCCCGATCAGAGGGATCTGGTTAGTTCAGTAGATGAAGCATCGGCTGAACATCAACTGGCAGTAGATGCTCGAATTACCCATGCTGTAAGCTCTGCACTTCAGTTTGGAAAATGTGATTGCAGAAGCTGTCTCTCAGTCTGGCCTTGGAAAGAAGTGCCAGAATAAGGGCTTGAATGATGACCAGCATGGGCATGTAAACTGACAATATATTAAAAGGTAAGGTTGTATTTGATCTTACTTAATCAACGCAAAACGCTTCTGACTTTACTGCATGGCCTGATTCCTTGGATGAGACGATTTTACACTTGCCTCCTGATAAGGTTAATAAACCTTCCCAAACTGCCCCACTGGAGATTCAGGAGCCTATTGCCATGCTTGATGTAGCTTGTAAAACTACCTTGTCTGAAAAATAATTCCAACTGTTCATCAGGAAACCAGTGCACATCAGCATGCCTCTAGCTCCACCTCGGGCTTGATCTTCCTAGCCTCAGCAGGAGGATCTTTGCCATCTTCCCAAATGACGGTGAATACCAATAAATCTACTTTCAATCAAGTTACCTCTCCGGTTAGGGCGAATATTTGCTCGAAAAAGGCCAGTATGCCTGATGTTAATGACTCCACCCAAAGAAGTTTTGTGATGGATCAAACAAACATTGTCATCACCAATGTAAAAAAATCTGAGCGGTCTGAAACTAAGGAAGCGCTCAGAAACCATGTCCTCCTTTGGCTTTGTTCTAAAATGGGCCATTGCTATATTCGATCTAGAGATCTCTGATTCCTACGAAGGTAGCATATTGAAGATCGGTGCTCTGGGAATGATACAGAGTGCATCATTATTGGCTGTGGCCAAAATAACCTGCCCGTTTCTGAGACGGTATAATAATATGAACAATTTGTCATCGGCCTCCAATTTAAGAAGCATATTGTACCGATTTTTTTGTTTTTTCTAGTTTAGAGTGTGTTTTTTGTGTTATTGTATTTGTCTTTGTTAGCGCCTCTATGACTATGGGCCTGTGTCTTGGCGCTTTATAAATAACAAAATAAAAAATCATAAAATTACCCCTTCTTAATCTATAGTATTTGTGACAAATTCAGTAACCTGACCTTGTCACCTTGTCATGAGGGGATGAGAACTCATCTCAGCCTGGGGTTGGAGGCCTACCGGTTCTATGCGATATTTTCGATTTTTTTATAGGTCACTTTACTAAAAGACCAATTTTTTCCGGCCCAGTTTAGGCGGCCTTTAAAAAAACGAAAAAAAGCACATTTCCATACCACCCATCAATCCCACCCCCAGTGGGATTAACCCGAAACCGGGAGGTTTCACCACCCGACCTTGCCTGCCCTCACCCTCTGGAAACCCCACTCCAAAGACTCCCCCTGTCCCAATCCAACACAAACACCTGAAACATACACACAAACACACACACGCATGCACGCATAAACTTACCTTCGCTCCCTCACCCGTGTGCGGCAGGGGCGTGACAGTTTGTTATAGAAGGACTGCTTGGGGCGGTCACGGAGCGGTCTTTCTAAATCAATTTGTTTTTGTTGTTTTATTTAAAACAACTTCACTTAAGACCGTCCTACCAGGTTGGAAACCAGAGCAAGCCCTACGCCAGCGGGGAATGGTGGCAGTTGAGAGAGCCTCATTTCATGTCTCCTCCCCAAGTGCCAGGCTTTACATGTGTAGTACCAACTTGCTTCACACACACCTCGCAACAAAAATGCTGGCCAAGTTCCCTTTCTTTTTTAGAACGGTCAGAAGCAACAACCAGGTGAAGAGACCATGTGCAGAACAGTAATATATCAGCGCCCCATTCTATTCAAGTCAGAGTGAGAGAACCAACAAAAAGGGAGCCAGAGCCATTACGCAGCTACGCCAGTTGCCCTGCACCGCTCACCATACTTGGCATGGACAGAAGAAAAATTGCTGAATTCACACCAGACCACCAGTAACTTAAAGTAGTGGGCAACCACTCCACAGAACTAAAATTACCTTGAAGGGAACTGCAGCACGGTCCCCTAGCAAACTCTAACTCTTCGGGCATGGGCCATCATTGTTGCAGCATGGTGGCACCATGTGGGGGAAAAGGGCAGGGCATGACCTGCTCTTTGTAACGTCCTGTGATTATGATCCCTCCCAGGCAAGGAAGACATTGCCAGATGTAAAGAAAACAATCACTCAGATGATGGGAAGGTGGATAAGAGGAAACAGGAAGTTGGGGGTACCTCAGGTGAGGTCAGAGGAAGAGGGGGTAGTGGACCAAAAGGCCAACAGGAGGAAGGCTGGTGGATTGGAGTGTGGAGGTAATTTTTGGAAAAAGTGAGGTATTGGTTGGTGAGAGCAAGTGTTACTGATTAGCGAGCGTGCGTGCATTATTAGTGAGAAAGATTGTTAGATGGAGCGGGAAGTTGTTGTAAGAGTGGAAAGAGTTAAGCATGAGGGAGAATAGAAGAGGAGGGGGAATAGGATAATGTTTGATAGTTACAAACTCATGACGAAACGGCAAGAAGGAGAGAGTGATTGGTTTGGTGGGCTGTTGAACCAGGACACATAGGGTGGGGGATTTTAAGAGATGTGGTTCAAGGCCTAGTCAGAATCCGTAGATACTCTAGGGTGGCCTTTGACGCTGAACACAGAACCAGCAAATTATTCGACTCCACCGACTTGATAACCAGAAGGTCTCCCCATTGTACTCCAGCTACACACAACAAAATCGACAAGCAAACTTCGAATACCAGAGACTGACATTACGGACAGGAAGGGGCCATGAAAAAAAGCCAAAAGAGTTGCGAAAGACATGTTACCTCGAATTATAGGTTTTATTTCCATCAATCTGGATATAAGCCCGCAACCGTTTTGTTGTGTTATGCCACGGGGAGATACTAGGACCTGGCTCATCGAGATCTGAAAGGCCATCTGGTTTGAACACTTTTGGTAGGCACACTGATCCTTGAATTGATTAGTTGTGTGCATATTCTTAGGCATGAGGGAATATTTTGGGCCTTGTAAAGGCCCAAATAAAGAGGTTTTGGGCACCGTGTTTCACATTTGACCTGAATATGATCCTTTTGATCTTGAGGGCACATCCACTAATGGAGACAAGGGGTCTTGTGGGTTCACCCACTGCATGATGCAATCCCACGAGGAAATACGAGTGTTCCCAGTCTTCTATCAAGTGCTCCTAAAGTACTTCGGTCAAAAGGTGTTCGACAGATGAGATTATGTATATACTGAAGATACCAAGAGGGTGATCTGAGAGACCAGGAGTGTATGCAATCTACTAGAGGAAAATTCATTTACAGAGAATGGTTTGTGGTTGTATGCGGTTTCCGAATGATTTTTTTTTAGATCTAATAAAAAAAAAATGCATGCTTTCTACTTTGGGATAACCCAGTTCGTGGCGCCATGTCCAGAGCACTACTCAGCAATGGACATACAATGAGTGTGAGAAGCTCTGCATGGATCGCTACCCGTAGAAAGGCAACATTTGCCATACAGCAGTGAGAAACAAAAGAATCACATGCCCATGCTTAGCACATGCTTCAGAAGATACCGACTTACTAGTGATCAGAACAACAAATGTGATAGATAAGCGCACCCCTATGAGACTGATGCTGGATCCCAAAATGGTGGGCAGGGCTTTTATTAGCTCAAAAGGGAGGACCTTGCACAAAGACATATTTTGATTACTTAAATACCTTCCCCATCTGATACAAAGTAAAATAAAAGATCAAATGCATGGGAAGGAGATGAACTATTAAGGAAGGGAAAATACCAAATTACAAACCTAATGAGAAAGTTGACCCATTAAGTGTAAAAACAGATTGGAACAAATCGGCCTCAGTTTAAGGTATCAAAAGAGGCACAAGTCTGATGTTGAAGGTGTTAGAACAGCATTTCAGAGAGAGAGAAGTGTGATGCATAGGAGGGAAAATAGAATGAAACAGTGAGCTTGAACCTACTTCGGCAAAGACAACTAGTTGAACTTGTCAGTAAGATGAAGAAATAGTGGTATCTAAGCCAAGTAGGCAACCATCTAGAGCATAATCTGAGTACAAAGGTTGGCAGGAACCAACTCTATACAGAGAAGCCAGAGAACTACAAGCTGGGGGCAGCAACCAAATTCCAAACTGGACTGCCCCTGGGCAGGACAAAGACTGATATGCAAATGGATATTTCCCATCTGTGAAAGGCACAGTGAGTATAAGCAGTGGCTGCGAGCTCTCAAGTGGTTAATAACCACTGAACAGGTTATCACGTCTGTTCTTTCGAGAGAGGGGCACCCGCTACCTTTGCAAAACCAAATTCCAAACTGGAGCTTCAGGACAACCAGTCCACCTAAAAAGATTGTATGTTGTGAAAACCCCAGAGCGGTAAAGAGGGGTTGGGGGTTTCTTATAATAAGCCAGAGGCAAACCGCTAGGGCAAGTGCCGTTTGAAATAGGGCTTTCCCTGGTAGCTTATTTCATGCCACAACTCTTCTAGGAGCATACTGTCAGAGTATGCTGAAGTTCCTTCCCCCTGAGACTCCTCACCTGGGTCTTCAGTGGGGTTTGATGGCCTCGGTCTCCTTCTTCTTTCCGCCTGGGGACTCTCTCTCTCGTCACTAGACTTGATAGTCCTTCTTCCCTTCTTGCGTTCGAAGAGATAGGGACGTTCTCCCCCCGAGGCCACCTTGCCCGCCTATGGATCTGGCAGTCAGGTGAACCCAGGGGAGTCCGTTCCTCAAACAGGGAAAAAGCCTGATGGCAGAAAAAACCCTGTGTGTTAATCGATGGGATTGGCCGATCCGATGGGAAGACTGGAGAGGCTGGTGTAGTCCCGTATCAGGTGACAGCAAGTTATACGAAGGCCTGATCCTCCTGGATAAGGGTTCGCTCCAAGCGATGCTCTGTGAGAGAATGGGGTTTGACAGCTCGCTGGAAGCAAGGAACTATTCCAAACAGGAGGTAAATGGAAAAGGATACAGGAGGCTAAAGAGGTAAGGATAGCCCCAATAGGAATCTGGAGAAAACAAGAAGAGATGAAGATAACAAGCAGGTGAGAGTACCCGAGAAATCCAGGGAGAAAGAGAGCGAGAGAAAGAGATAGCGAGAAAGAGAGAGAGAGAGAGAGAGCGAGAAAGAGAGAGAGAGAGAGAGAGCGAGAGAGAGAGAGAGAGCGAGAGAGAGAGCAAGAGAGAGAGCGAGAGAGAGAGAGCAAGAGAAAAATAGAAGGAAGGTGAAACACAGAAAGGAATGTGACTGCTCCGAGAAACACAGCGGATGGTAAACAGAGCCCACTAGACCCCGAGGTAGTAATTTAAAGGAACAGAAACAGGAAGGCGCACTTGAAAAGTGAGCCTTAGTCGGGAAACAAACAGCCGCGGAAAGGCAGACCGAGGTACAAGAGACTCGTGAAAGCGGCTGGACAGGAGAAAAAGGGGTCTGAACGAGAAGGGAAGACCAGGGAAGACACAGGCAAATTCAAGAGAAAATACTCGAAAGAGAGGCACTGCAATCAAGCGAAAGTCAAAAGACCGACGAATGCGAGTTGCAACGCGAGTTGCAGGGGGCGTGGTCTCCTATTATACCTGCCGGTCCAAGACGACTAGAGCGTCAAACGGACCGGTAGAGAGACTCAATATCGCCTCCATCTTGCCCAGAGTTTCCACGGCCGCGGTGTGACAGTATGCCCTCTCTTCATCGGCTCTCCCCCGGGTTTTCCCGGATGTAGGCGATGGAACTGTCTTAGAAGTCGTGGGGCGTGGATATGACATCTGGGCTCCCAAGACCGTTCTGCTACAGAATATCCCTTCCACTGGACCAGATATTGTACAGTTCCATGCTTGTAACGTGAATCAACCAGCCTCTCCACTTCATATTCTTCCGGTTCGGGATCTTGATATAGAGGAGGGTATACGACGGCCCATGGGATCTGGATGATAAGCCTTCAGGAGGGAGATATGAAAAACAGGGTGTATCCTTTTCAGACTGGATGGCAGACGTAATCGAAAGGCCACTGGGTTTACTTGAGATAAAATGGGAAATGGGCCTATAAAGCGGGCTGAGAACTTACCAGGATGAACCCAACGTGGGAGATATTTGGTTGACAACCAGACCTTAGTGCCCACTTCCCATTTGGGGTTAGGAGATCTCTTTTTATCAGCATACTTCTTGTATCGAATCCTACTTGCCTCCAGCTTCAGAGCCGCTTCCTTCTGGATGGATCGAAGATCAAACAGGCGTTGGTCTACCGAAGGGACTGAAGTTGGAGGAACCCCAAAGAGAGGTATGTGCCTCGGATGATATCTGTAGGTAAAGTAGAAAGGGCTGAAGCCAGTTGCCGGATGTTTGGTGTTGTTGTAAGTAAATTCTGCTAAAGTTAGAAAGGACTTCCACTTATCTTGTTCCTGATGACAAAAGCAACGGAGATATTGTTCGAGAGTGGAATTTAGGCGTTCTGTTTGTCCGTTGCTTTGGGGATGATAACCAGAGGATAAGGCTCTCTTTATACCCAAAGCACTACATAAAGCTGACCAGAATCGGGATGTAAATTGGGACCCCCTATCGGAAACTATGGTCCGAGGTAGACCATGCAATCTTACTATTTCTCTCAGGAACACCTCGGCGGTTTCGGATGCAGAAGGTAAGCCAGGCAAGGGAGAGAAGTGAGCCATCTTGCTCAATGTATCCACCGTAACCATGATTGCTGTGGATCCCATAGAGAGAGGGAGATCCTCGATGAAATCAGTGGAAACGTGTTCCCAGGGTTGTGATGGTAGAGGTTCTTGTTGGAGCAACCCCATGGGCCGATGAGTAATGGGTTTATTAGCCGCACATACCGGACAAGCCATCACATATGTTCTGACGTCCTGGTCCATAGTCGGCCACCAAAAATATCTGGATATGAGATGTAGTGTTGCCCCATGGCCCTTATGTCCTGCCGAAGGAAGGTCATGGCACCAGAATAAGGCTTGCGTCTGGAGTTTCTCCGATGGTAAATACAGTGATCCTCGATGAAAGTATAGCTTCCCTCTTCTTTCCATGAGGGTCATATGGTCGGGAGAGACTTCAGAGAGACTGGTCGAGCACTCTACTTCTTGTATAAAGGAGTTGACCATTCCTAGGATTCTCTTACCAGAGAGCATTTCACCCAGGCCCTGATCTTCTTTGGGCTCCAGACTGCGGGACAGAGCGTCCGCTAGGGCATTCTCCTTTCCTGGAAGGTAGGTTATCTCAAAGTCGAACTGGGAAAAAAAATACGCCCATCGGGCGTGACGAGAATTGCGGCATTCCATCTGTTGCAAAACCTTAAGATTCCGGTGGTCAGTGCGAACCAGAAATGGATGGGCAGCCCCCTGAAGTAAATGCCTCCATTCAATGCATGCCTGACGAATCGCCAGTAATTCTCGTTCCAACACAGAGTAGTTACTCTCACTAGGTGTAAGAGTTCTGGAATAATATGCTACCGGATGTTCTGCTCCGTCTTTGCCTGATTGTAGGAGAGCAGCTCCAATGGCACCTCCGGAAGCATCCGTCTCCACCACAAAAGGAAGTGACTGATTTGGTTGTACTAGGATAGGAGCGGTGTTGAATGTCCTCTTAAGTAATAGAAAGGCCTGATCCGCCTCCTTATCCCATTCGAACTTCTGACCCTTCTTAAACAAACGGGTGATTGGTAGAACAATATCCGAGAAGCTAGGAATAAATCTTCTGTAAAAGTTAGATAGTCCCAGAAATCTCTGTATATCCTTAGGATTCCTTGGAGTAGGCCATTGAAGAACTGCCTTAACCTTCTCCGAATCCATCTGTACCCCTTCCTTAGAAATAATGAACCCTAAATAGGATACTGAGGAGACTTCAAAAACACATTTCTCGGGTTTAACCAGTAGTTGATGTTCTCTCAACCTTTGAAGAACTTGCGTGACGTGCCTTTGATGTTCAGAGGGGGAGGAAGAGAAGATCAAAATATCGTCTAGATAGACCACCACTGAGATGTATAGCATATCTGAGAAGATCTTATCTACAAAACGTTGGAACACGGCAGGAGCATTCACTAGTCCGAAGGGCATTACCCTATACTCAAAGTGTCCCAAGGGAGTTCTAAAAGCCGTTTTCCATTCATCTCCCTCCCTTATTCTCAACAAATGATAGGCTCCTCGAAGGTCTAGCTTTGTAAAGATTGAGGCTCCTTCCACTGCTTCAAGTACCTCCTTTATGAGGAGCATAGGGTACCTGTCCCTGATAGTCAGGCTGTTCAGCCCACGGTAGTCTATACACGGTCTTAATTCCGTAGTACCCTTCTTAGGAATGAAGAACATTGAGGCCCCTGCCGGGGAATGGGATTCTTGTATTAAACCATTTTGCAGATTGGCATCCAAATACTCCTTCAATGCTCTTCTTTCCGGAAGTGACATAGGGTACATATGACCAAAAGGAACAGATGCCTCAGGCCTTAGATCGATACAGCAGTCCTCGGCTCGATGTGGGGGTAGAGTACGAGGTAGTCTGTCTTCGAAGATTTCAGCATACTCCTGATAACGCGGTGGAATCGTTTGGACCACTGTCGTGAAAGACGAGAGTGCTATCCCCTTCCTTATCAAAGGAGGGGGTTGTGGTAGACATTCCTTCGAGCAGTACTGTGACAAAAAACAGATGGTATTCGCAGACCAATCAATCCTGGGATTATGTTTACGTAGCCAGGATATGCCCAGGATGATTGGGAAATGAGCTGCTCTTATAACATCAAAGACGATCTGTTCTTGGTGCTGAGACAAGAACATGTTAGCCGGAACTGTCTCCTTAATGATGGGACCGGAGGAAAGGGGAGCTCCATCTACCCCTTCTACAGGCAAAGGGCAGACCTTCCGACGCAGGGATATGCCTTGTTCTTGAGCCCACTGGATATCAATAAAGTTCCCGGCCGCACCACAATCCAGCATGGCCAAGACTTCTACAGAGGGAGAGGAATCAAAGGTAAGGCTCACAGAAAACACCATAAGGCTGTTATTATCCGCAGAAAGATCGTGGTGGGTGGAATTGCAGGGATTCTTCCATTCTGCCCGGTTCTTTTCCCTGCTCAAGACCGGGGAAGCGCGTTTCCCGGGCGTCTCGGGGGTACCTCTGGACAATTCCGGAGCAAATGTTTCGGAGGCCCACAGTACATGCAGAGACCCAGGTCTCTGCGTCTCTTGCGTTCCTCGGGGGTCAAAGGGCCTCGGGTTGTCCCTATCTGCATAGGCTCTTCCTGTTGGGGTCGGTTAGAAGAACTAGCAGTGGGAATCCCTCCTGAGGGATGAGGTCTGAATCTCCTTCTTTCTAACCTCCGTTCCTGCAGTCTGTACTCCAATTGCAGGGATAACGTAACCAATTCTTGAAAGGAGGTAGGACGCGCCATCCTGGCTAGCTCATCCTTGAGCTCATCATGTAAGCCTCGACGAAAAAGGGTCTGCTGGGCCGAATCTGGCCATCCTGAGTCTGTGGCCAATTTGGTAAAAGTAGAGGCATAAGTCTGTACATCTTGATTGCCTTGACGGAGATCCAGAAGGGCTTCATAGGAAGAATACTGAACCTCTGGTCTCTCAAATCTGGAACGCAGCAGTTGAGTGAACTGAGAGTAATCCGCTATGGCAGGATCTGCGAGTGCTATCAGTGGAGTTGCCCAAGCCAATGCGTTGCCAGCAAGGTTGGAAACAAGAAACCCCACCTTAGCTCTATCCAGTTCATATGCCCTTGGTCGAAACGTGAAATAAATCATACAAGCGTTCAGGAATTCCTTTAGGAGTTTCGGATTGCCATCATACTTCCCAAAAGAAAAAGTCAGGGGAGGCGGATCGCCTCGGGTTTCTTCTCGTGCCGCTACTTGTTGGCGTAGGTTAGCGTTCTCGGTTCGGAGATTCTGAACCTCGGCCTGAAGGCCCTGAATAGCAGTCACCATCTCCTGGTATTGTTCCAAGGAGGCCATGCCGGTTGTGGGGCGTTGCAATCTGTCAGAGTATGCTGAAGTTCCTTCCCCCTGAGACTCCTCACCTGGGTCTTCAGTGGGGTTTGATGGCCTCGGTCTCCTTCTTCTTTCCGCCTGGGGACTCTCTCTCTCGTCACTAGACTTGATAGTCCTTCTTCCCTTCTTGCGTTCGAAGAGATAGGGACGTTCTCCCCCCGAGGCCACCTTGCCCGCCTATGGATCTGGCAGTCAGGTGAACCCAGGGGAGTCTGTTCCTCAAACAGGGAAAAAGCCTGATGGCAGAAAAAACCCTGTGTGTTAATCGATGGGATTGGCCGATCCGATGGGAAGACTGGAGAGGCTGGTGTAGTCCCGTATCAGGTGACAGCAAGTTATACGAAGGCCTGATCCTCCTGGATAAGGGTTCGCTCCAAGCGATGCTCTGTGAGAGAATGGGGTTTGACAGCTCGCTGGAAGCAAGGAACTATTCCAAACAGGAGGTAAATAGAAAAGGATACAGGAGACTAAAGAGGTAAGGATAGCCCCAATAGGAATCTGGAGAAAACAAGAAGAGATGAAGATAACAAGCAGGTGAGAGTACCCGAGAAATCCAGTGAGAGAGAGAGCGAGAGAAAGAGATAGCGAGAAAGAGAGAGAGAGAGTGCGAGAGAGAGAGAGAGAGAGAGAGAGTGCGAGAGAGAGCGAGAGAGAGAGCGAGAGAGAGAGCGAGAGAGAGAGCGAGAGAGAGAGCGAGAGAGAGAGCGAGAGAGAGAGCGAGAGCGAGAGAAAAATAGAAGGAAGGTAAAACACAGAAAGGAATGTGACTGCTCCGAGAAACACAGCGGATGGTAAACAGAGCCCACTAGACCCCGAGGTAGTAATTTAAAGGAACAGAAACAGGAAGGCGCACTTGAAAAGTGAGCCTTAGTCGGGAAACAAACAGCCGCGGAAAGGCAGACCGAGGTATGAGAGACTCGTGAAAGCGGCTGGACAGGAGAAAAAGGGGTCTGAACGAGAAGGGAAGACCAGGGAAGGCACAGGCAAATTCAAGAGAAAATACTCGAAAGAGAGGCACTGCAGTCAAGCGAAAGTCAAAAGACCGACGAATGCGAGTTGCAACGCGAGTTGCAGGGGGCGTGGTCTCCTATTATACCTGCCGGTCCAAGACGACTAGAGCGTCAAACGGACCGGTAGAGAGACTCAATATCGCCTCCATCTTGCCCAGAGTTTCCACGGCCGCGGTGTGACACATACACAAGGTAAGATTTGATCGGACAAAACAAAAGGTAAAGCCAAAGGCAGAGACATAGGCAAAGAGAAAGTGCAAGGCCAGGACCACGACCATGACCCCAGCAATGGCAAATTAGTATGCTAGGGCACTACAACCTCCCTGTGAATGAGTGCGATTTGGTGAACAATGTCCTGGGGAGATGCTCAGGCGATCGATACTTAGATTAGGGAACAGACTCCGAACATTAGGTCCTTTGATTGGAGACCCTTCAAGGTGGATCATTTACTTAAATCTGTTCTCGCTTATCTTAAAATCTCCCCCTTGTGTTTCGTTCTCTAGCCAAAAAGGCGTTCAACCAATCTTGTACGTAACAAATCTTCTCATCACACTGATAACACTGAAGCTCAGGGTAAAGATATAAAGTTTACATATTTAATAAGCGAACAGTTAAATAGATTCTGGAACTATAAATAAAAGCTTTTTTTTCATGGGAAATGGGAATTCCAAATCACAAACATAACTCTGATATTCTTTAAAGAAATTGTACAACAAAATTGTGCTGAAAACGCTGCATTATGGGACCATAAGCAACCTTTCCTTGGTGCATTTCCCCAATAGAACTTGAATGGACAAGTATTTGATGGAGGATCATTAGAATACAAGGTGGCATTTGATCAATGAGTCTATTCAGACCTTCACTGAATTTGTATTTATTTTGATTTTTAAAAAGCTTTTGCAAAACCGCTGAACATACAGAAGCAGTAAAATTAAATGAAGAAATCTAGGGTTACATAATGAAGACCATGAGCTAAAGAGGAGGAAAGAGATACAAGATAGGAGGAACAGACAAAAAGAAGAGAGTGACTGCCCAGCTGAAAACTATTCCAGTGCTAGCAAGGAGAAAGTGCAAAAACATGATTCAGCCTGGGGGCATAGAAACAATAGCAGGAACTGGGATTGAAATATGAAGGTATGTGGAGGGGAGCAGAAGGAGATCAAGGCGGAGCGAGACCATGAAAACACTTGAAAACATAACGAAAGTAGAAAAAGCAGCCAGCTTTTTAAGTTTCTTGAAGGTAAGGCAACTAAGAGATCGTAATGCAGAATGAAAAGTCATGAAAGGAGAGGGAAAAAAAAGCAGATGAATAGAGGAGTTCTATATGGAACTGAATATAGTCAAGGAGAGAATAAATGGATGAAATTAAGAGTTTGGATGCATGAAACGAAAGAAAAAGGGCGAGACTAGCCCATCTTAAAAACATGAAAATGACAGGAAAACCAAAGTGATATCATCTGAAAAAGAAATAAAAAGGAAATGCCAAGATTACGGGCAGAGGTTGAATGAGAAAGTGAAGAGAGAAAGCAGATAGATCGAGGTACAGAAGGTATATTAGTTAACGCAGGGAAAAAAGAATCTCAGTCTTAGACGGACAGAGTTGCAAAAAGCTGTCATCTAAGACTGGATGGCGAGCAGACAGGCAGAGAGAGTAACATTAAAAGAATAGGGAAAGAGACGGAAGTGAAGAATTTGGAATAGTCGTCAATGAAATGGTGCGAAAGACCAAAGGAAGAGATAATGGAGGCTAATGGCAAAGCAGAGAGAAAAGAGAACAGACTAGGACACATCCTTTGGAAACTCCATATTGGAGCGAGTTGGGAAAGATTTACCATCCCATATGACAGAATTACTGCCATCAGAGAGATGAAAACAAAACCAGTCAATAACCAACCACTGAAAACTGAAAGTAGGAGTGAGAGAAGAGTGGGATGCACTTGAATGTTCTGAATGCTCACAAGGCCAAGTAGGACTGCCTCTTTCTTTATCTTCATTGTTATTATATTTGCCTTTCAATCTCATGTTCCCTCCCTGTTGCTCTGTGGGCACTTTGAAACACAACTTAATTGATGTATAAGCGTCTCACAAACGCACAATAAATAAATAAATAAATAAATAAATAAATAAATAAATAGCAGTATAAAAAGCAGGGAAAAGATCCAAGAGGACAAGAAGAGAGGAGAGTTTATTTTAACAAGGAGAAAGAATAGAGTTTATGACAGAGTAACAGTGTCTGTGGTGAGAAAGGCCCGAAACTAGACTGGCAGGGAGTGGAGAGAAATTATCAAGGTAAGAATTTGAAAAAGTAGATGTTTTTCAGGCCTCTAGCTTTGGGAATTCAATAATGAACTCCAAATTGCTACTTTTTAAAATACATGCTCCATAAAATAAATTATTAAAAGGGATCATATCATGTGGCCTATTTGTGTTTGGATCATATTGAGGTACAAACATGTCTGAAAGTGTCCACAATATGGAATCACTAACCTCGCTTTTCATTTTCAATTTAATTCAGGGATCCATGTGTAACAAATTCAGTGCTGCCATCTAATGGACATTTTCATATAAGCCTGTAGAACAGAACATTATTTCCAGGGTGGGGGCAGAAATCAGATTAAATTGGATTTTATTGAAATCCAAATAGGCAACTTATAAGTATCGGAGTCACGCACACACAGGAAACACCTATCTGTTAGTTAACTTTACTTATCAGAAGAATATAAAGGCAATCACATTTTTGTAGATTGAACAGGATTGCCCTTGATCTAGTGTTTATTGAAAATGGCTACCCCAAGATAGAGGACTAACTGGGCCCTGCCCCAAACACTTGTAGCATTGAAGGACCCTTAGTTTTGATTTCCTTAAGTTAGAGCATCAAATGGGGCTTGAGCCAAAAAGAACCTCGATTTTTGCAATGCTAATTTCCAGTCCATTTTTTGAAAATACTAAATATACAGTTAATATTAAATTCAGGATCAATTTGGTTAAATTCCATGAGCACTGCATCATCAGCATGCAACAGGGGGCCATTTATGAATATGGGCCATAACACAGTCTTGTGTGAGTTTTCCAAAGTCTTCCCAGATATGCAAACTCAAACTCTTTCTAACCCTATTATACCCCATCTTCTAACCGTATTTAAATGCATTTCATAACATTCAATCAAATGTCCTTTTAATTGTACCCATTCTTCTCCACTGTTTTCAGACCCAGGTTTCACAACCCCATGCAGGGGTCACAATACACTATATAGTCAGACAAGGATGGGCCCTGCCAGCCTAATATGGTAATAACGGCAGCAGTACAAATTTTAATTGACAACATAACATCTGATCTTTCAAAATGTCGGTTGGAACTCCATCGTAAATGGGAGTTTGATTCAGCATATGAGTGGCCACAGTCTTCCTTTTTTTCTGCTGCAAGGTGGTTAGGGCTCCAAATTATCAGGTATTTAGTACTGCCCTTTTATAATGTTTAATCAAGGATCACCCAATTACATTTTTTCCTGTTACCACATGGTTTAAAACAGATTCTATTTTGGATTAGGGTATGAGGTTTCCACATGTAATGAATTACAGCAGGCCTACATTAACGTTGAAAGTCTAGAAAACCCCAAAACTTTCTCAAACAAACTACAACAATGGAGAGCCGACCTTTCATGTAAATGAGGCCATACTGCTACTGCAATTTTGAAGGACAAAAATACCACATTTAATGGTACCATTTACAATCAAAATAGAACTACAACTACATTATTTTTATTAGATTAGCTCTACTCATACACCATAATGGCAGACAATCTTCTATTATTCTCTTCACAAAGCTAATTGATAATTCAATGCATTCCCTGCAAGAGGAAACAAGCATTGGCAATGCCAACAGTTTGGGCTTTTGTCTAGGCACGGGAAAGGCATTTTCCAGGTACTGCCACAGTGGTATGAATTGTCCATCGATGGTAGCAGCTGTAAAATGGTGCAAGCACCTGGCAATATTATAGCAGTGCCTGGTAAATGCCCAATACATACACATGTCAAAACTGTTGGCTTTGCCAATGTTGGTTTTCAACAGGACTTCAGTGATGGACACGGATAGTGCTTATAAATCGAGTGGCTGAAGGCAGACATTACACCAGTTGCACATTTACAGCTCCAATTAAGTCATTAACTCTCAAAAGACTGCTTTGAAAAAACATTGGTAGGCACTTTGATGGTAAAGCTTGATAAAGCTAGCTTAAACAGATCCCCTTAGGATGTGCGTTGGACAGGGAGCGGCAGGAATTGGATGGCATTGGCCATAGGGATTAGCATGGCCATGGGCAGTCAATGTGTGGGTACATAACTACAAGCATTGTGTACCTTCTAATATGCCATTTCTCCCTAGCTGTACTCTAATGCAATAGACAGCTTACAGGTGGCACCTTAGTGCCTCCTAAAAGTCAAAACTAAAAATCAGGAATAAGGACTTTTCATGCTACAAATTACCAACGCAGATAAGACTGCCCCCACCCACATCTTACACTTCAAAAAGGAACTTAAGACCTTACTCTTCAATGAACATCTTACCAATTGCTGATCGCTCCACCCAACCCTTCTCTCTACCTTGCCCTTCCCCTCCTTATTACATCTCTTCTAATTCCCCAGTAACCTACTTCTGGCCCTCATGGTGTATCTCCCCCATTTACAGGGCTCCGTTTCACAGCTAGTCCCATAAATACACAAAGCATAATGGTAATCTCTAGATATTTGTAAGGGGTTTCAAAATTAAGATTTCTGCATGTGATGGTGCAGAGGGGTGGAAGCCCTCCTGGTGAGGCCTTAAATAAAATAACCACAGTTTCAGCCATTTTACTAAAATATGTGGCTACTTCAGAAAACTATCACATCCAATGCAATCCTGATTCCTGATCCCCCTCCATCTTTGGCCAAAAGATAAAGAGCCAGATTATCAACAACATTTGATACAGGAGACTCCTATGTCATCAAGAATCCCCTGTTCCTCTAACTTTGCCAAGGGTTCAATGTACAATGCACATACAATTTCTGAGACAGGGTCCCCTAATAGAGTCCCCTTTGCTCTTCATCCTTTATAAGGGCCCCACAAAAAAGCCATGAAATGAATTCTAGGAATTCATGAGGAAACCTCAATGTTTCCCATAACCTGCCAAATAAATCTTTACGCAACTAAATTAGAAGCGGTCTAGCAGTCCACTGATATTGCCTCAAGCAGGATTTCTTGCTGTGTGGCTTATTTTATGGCCTCCGATTTAAAAGAGTGTTATTAAATAAATTGCAGTCCTGGATGACACCATACTGACCTCAATATGTTAATGTCTTAATTATGTGTGTTAATCTGTTTGCAAATACGTTTACAATTCTCTTGTAGTCCGCATTTAAGAGCATTATTGGACAAGAACATCCCAAACTAATCAGATCTTTGTTTAGTTTTGGTTCAGAAAAATGACTAACAGGCCAGGCAAAAAAGAATCAAGAGGCCCCTTTGCCCTTCCACCTTGTGGTAGAATTAGCTAGTTGAACAAGGCATGGGCTTTAATATATTCCACTTGCACCTTGCCAGGCATCCATTTATGTGGTGCTTGGTCAGATTTAGAATTCGAATTTAACCGAAAACGCATTTATATCACTACTGGTGGACCAAGCTACAATTTTACAGATACTGTGACGAATCTGGACAATGTGTCCCTCCTCCCCAGTGGGGAGCCACCCCCTTTGAGGCTAGGCAGGTGAGCCCGCTCAGCAAGACACTCCGTAGGAGTCTGGGAAGTGGGACCTCAACGTGAGTGACTCCCCTTTTGGGGACAAGGACTCCCTTTCTGTTAAAAACTCCCAGTCCAAACCACCCTTTCTGCCTATATGGGTGCTGCAAAGACTTTGGTATCGCCAGTTATACCTTATACTCTATAGGCTTCAGGTAATTCTGAACCTCATCTGAATGCCATAATCAACAAAGACGGACACAATGATGTTTGTTCTAGTGAAGTGCATAAGAGCAGCACAGGCTGCAAATGGAGAAGAGACTCTGGAGACTACGTACTGGAGGGGGGGAGCCATGCGGAGCCAGCGGTGGCGTGGTTGCAGCGAAAACCGCTACCTGGAGGCTGAGAGGTGGGCAAGCTGACCGAGCAAGCGGTTCCAGTTATAAGAGGTTTAGAGACAGAAAGAGAACAGTTTTCCCTGACGGCGTGACCACTAGCGAACAGCGGTGGGCTTGGCGTGCAGCAACCAACGCCGATACCAGGAGAAGAAGTGGGGCCCGGATCCCCGAGATCCTAACGGCTAAAGAGTGTTTGCAGACGAGCCGTAAATCTAGAGGGAAGCAAACGCTCCCAATGCGAGGATGCATGGGAGCGCTACGAACCTCAGAGGCCAAGAGTGCAGGGGTCGAGAACAGCACAAGAGCCTGAGGGAACGGGATGGATACCTGACCCAGGCAAAACAGAGTGAAAGAGATAAGAACACTGTAAATCAATGCCAGAGAAGCCGCTGAGATTACGAGAATCGAACGGGCACACGCTCTGCGTAAAGAGGAGTAAAATAAATATTTCTGCTTTACATGAAGGCTAGGAAATGCGATAACCCTTGGAGAATCCTCACAGAATCCCTGCCAAACGTTTCCTCACAGGTGGTCAGGGGAAGGCAGCCGCTAGCTGATCCTAACCCTATGGGTGGTATTAGCTGCGTGGATCACCTGGAAGGAGAAGGGCCCCAAGGGAAAAAGATGACTCTATGACTCTGTTAGGAGAGAAACGGTACTCATCTTCTTCAGAGGGTGCGATTTCCATGATGGCAGAATACTAAATGGCTTGTTGTCAGCGTGGAGCTTCCCTTCCCAAAACTACCCAAGTTGTCAGAAGTTATTTATAATCAACAGGGGAATGATACATGTGGGAGTCAGAGAATGCATATTACTACTTTTGATGGTCACGATTCTCCCTTGGGCGTGCACAATCAAGCACAGTATCCGCTATCATTTCCTTTTCAAACATCCCCTAAAAATGTATTTCAAAAGTAATTCAAACTGTGTAAGGCTTTTTAGGAAGAAAAGAACAAGAACATTAGGTACTTCAAGTCCCATAATGCTCCAGGTACTGGGACGAGGAAGAGGAGCACAGAGGTGCAGAACTGTGAGGTGCAGACAAGTGGTTTTAATGACCCACACCGGAGTGGGACCTTTGAATATATAAGACCCCATCAGGTACAGGCCATTAGAAGAAGTAGTGAACAGCAGCAGTGGAAGAAGCAGAAAGAAAACGACTGGACCACGCTGTGATTTCAGCAAAGTGGAGTGCTGAAAGAGTCTTAGAAGCTGGGAGTTTACCTTGCAGAGGACACGCGACAGGAAGTGGTGCAGATGCTGGCTGTTCTGTGGGAGAGGGGAGCACTCCCTGCCCATCGTCTTACTCCGGTGGTCAGCATTCACCTGAGCACACAAGGAAAGTGGCAAGCTCCTAGTGCAGTGCGAGTATGATCGGAGCTGTCAAACACCCAACGAGAGAAGAGAAGTCTGAAGCAGCAGCGGGTCGAGCAGTTGCGCAAGAGAAGACCAGTGAGTTGGCCTTCATTAGGTGACCCTGGGGTGCTCTGCATAAGACCGTTGGCTGCTAACGGTCATTTTGAATTTCAAACAAATGAATTAAAGGGTTGGTTGCTCAATATACACACTGAAGGAAAGTGAAAGGGGAGGAATTGTAACAACCATTGCCAAACTAAAGAGGGGGCGATACCTGAACAAAATTATAACCATCATTACCAAAGTAAAGATGAAACAATAGTTGAACAAGATAACTTTCAGTATTGCCTCAACCAAAGAAAGGCAATTGTAAATAAGCAAGGATACCGTTTCCCCGACAGTACACAAAGAGGAAGATTATCTGAAAGGGAGAATGACAACTCGCACTGCCTAATCCAAAAGAAGGCAATTATAAAAAGCAGTGGAAATCGTTTTCCTAAGGAGAGAAATGTGAATAAGAGACATTACCAACAGTTAACAGCATCAATGTGTATTGTGTCCTTATGAAAGAAGTTGTGAATTTCAATGTTGGTGAAAGTCAAAGACTTTCTTTAAAGTTTGAAGAGAGCCACACCGCAGAGTACTTTGTAGTAGTGGTAGGAGTGCTGTCATGTCAGGGGAGTATACCAGGAAAGGGACTGTTAGTGGTTAGTCCTGGCAGGTTATTGGACCAGAAGGACACTGAAGTACTGCATTGTGGTTGAAGGTGGTTGTGAAAAGTAACTGGAAAGTCCACTGTTATGTTTGATGAACTGTGGTAAAAACATTCTGACAAAAACACTCTTGTTCATGAAAGAGAAAGGTGACAACAGTTGTTGTTTCAAAACACAGGGATTATAGTGAAATATTGACTGGCAGTGTGAAGAAAAGGTTGATTGATTTATCAAGCAAGAGTTTGTGGAAAGTTCACAATTGTTTTGAAGAGCGACGAACCTTGTCTGACAGAGGGACAAACCAAGTGCCAAGTGGAAAACTCATGGACTGAAGACACTATGTGTTGGGAGAAAAACTTGGCTATTGAGAGGAACTTTGTATTGCCTTTGAAACATATATATGGATTACTAAAACAAACTTTATTGACTGAAACTGAGTTTGAAAATCCTGCTTTAATCCTAGGGAAGGGGAACCGACCCTGGTTACAAGGATGTATGGATACAAAGTTAATGTGTGAATCCAACTATTGTTTTGTGGCGTTTGAACGGCCATATGATACCTGTATGATTTGTTTTATGTATAAGTGTGAGGGACAGATACCTTTTGATGTTAAGAGTGTTTTTCCTTAGGTAGGGAAATCCTCATTAGGTTAGGGAAAGCGGGGCGTTTATCAATCCCATAATAAGTTAATGAAATGGCTACTTGTGAAAAACCTATATGCAGTTGTTCGCCTCACATTTCTGACCCCTCAGAAAGCCAACAGTAAAACAGAGTGAAAGAGATACGGATAATATTTATTAAGGCTGGGGAAGCCGCAACGGTACAAGAACCTAAAAGAACTGAACCGGCACACACCCGATGTGCATTAATTGGACTAAGACCCAATAAATCTACCAAAGAGCGTCAGGGCTTTGGGGGAGTCCTTGTGCCACGAAAGTAGGATACAGAGAAGTGTGTTTGAAAACAATCCTGGAGGGATTTGACCACTGGTAAACTCTGAGAAAAAAGTACAAAAAATTATTTCCAAGGGGCGTGAGTGGGGAGAGAAAACACCACCAAGGATATTTTTGGAATTGTAACCAACAAACCCTATAAGAAAATTGTGAACACTGACAATACATTTCTAAAGAACTTTGAGACTGAAAAGAAGTCAATTAGGAGTTGGGCCAGGCAGCAGCCCATTCCAAGGCTGCTGTACAATCCTCCCTTTTTCCTTTTAGTTAGATTTTCTAAGGTCGTTGGGCCAGTTTTTTACCTAGGATTTGGACTTTGGACTATTTGATTTGGGCATTCGACAAGCACCATTAGCTTTCGTTTTAGAAGGCAGGGAACTTCCCTCATAGCAATAGAGCCAGCTAGGCATTTTCATTTTATTTTGAATAAATAGCCTCGAGTCATGACCAAATGTAGTCCGAGTGCTTCTTCGGGTTCGCCACAATAAGTTTCATACAGATATGAAAATCAAATCAGCAATGCCACTGCAAGGCACCAAATATTTCCACGTGTTTTATAATGACCATATTCTGTCTGATTTATTTTTGACTTAAACTGGCAAAAACCATTTGATTTTCAAATGGGATATGGATAGTAACTCGTACTCACTATTTAGTCGTCTTGGTAACAGTGAGTAATTACACTTATCTGGTTTAGATCTATTTAGTTTTTTTTTTTTTTTTTAAATGAGTCAACAGTAAGTCAGACTTAATACTGTATATTAGCTTGGGACTACAGTTTTTCAATCCATGCTTTCAACTTTCAGGTGCCAAAAACAAGCAGTGAGCATTCTGTTGTCCAAGGCATACACGGAGATCCCAGAAGCATTTATTGATTCGCCTGTATTTATTGTGTGTGGTCTAAAAAATGCGCTAAAGCTTGTTTTGGGCACCTGTACACCTCTTTGCTAATGGTAGCCTTATGTTATGGGTGTGCACACTTTGTATTCCATGGGTGTAGAAGAGTAATCTGCTATTGGATTTAATGGCAAGTGAGAAAGGAGGGAGAAGGATGCATCGGTGGATGGATTGGATCACAATCCACCTACATATTTCGAATTTTAAATGTTCACACTGTCAGATAAATCTTTACATCAGAAAAACTATCTTTTAAAGTGAGCGGCCACGTTTTTAAATGGATGAATTGGTGAATGCGAAGGTGATGGACGTATGAACGAATGGTCTTTTAAGCGAGAGGGTGAGTGTTGGACCCACGGATTGGTGAGGGTGTGTGTGAGAGCTGGATGCATGTATGGACTGGTAAGTGAGTCACATGAGGGTGTTGGACGAGTTGGTGACACAGTGAGTGTCTGCTGCATGATGGATGTTAGATGAAGCTGTAAACAGATCTTTACTCCTAGGTGTTTACCAAACATAGTTGATTCGTTCCAACAAAGAGTTGGATGCCATAAAAATCGAATAGTGAAATCTCTTCACCAGTGTATGCTTTAAACACGAAAAACAGCCTGAAAAAAATATATTTTGGTTCACAATGTTACACTTCTGTCAATTATTAAACTCTCTCACGCAAATGTATGCTTTAAATCTACATTTATTGATTCATATTTTCACTGGAGTTTTAGGTTTCAGATGCGGGTGAGGCCAATGAGTGGCGGGGTGTACATAAGGAAAGATGGAAAGGGCGGGGTATGTAAACGGGTGCATGTAACCCAAACATTGTTAAAATGCTGACTTTTCTGGTATTAACAGATTTCCTGGCTAGAAGAACAAGGGTAATAATGACAAGCATTGTCAGTTGTGTTATTGCAACATTATCTGAATCTACCTGTAGGAGCAGTGGGATACATAGTAAAAAATACAATGTGGAGTACCCAGTGTGGGCAAAGACCTTTAATTTTAAAGAAATCAGACTTTTAGCCTGCCTGCAGAAAGTAATTATTTTAAATGTTGCAGCAATCCTCACCAAGTAAGTTGTGGCTTTCTCTGATGCCAAAGCCAGAAACAAGTCTCCCAGCATGGTGAATCTGAAAAACAAACAGATGAACATATATAAATGTGCCTTTCATAACTTTTCTTAGGTTGTAGACATCTTCACTGGCTCTGTGTAAAAGGAGAAGTGGGTATTACATACACTGTGTCTTTTATTTGTGCACACAAACAGGCTGTCGTTAACGTACATTAGAGGCACAGACTTGTCATTTAGCTTAAATGAGCGGACATCGTCCATGCATATGTAGGCACCAAAACACCAGGGAGCAGAAAAAGAAACTACCGTCAGTAAGCACTTACCTGACTGCAGTGCTTTAAGTGGGATGTGAAATCAAAGGGGGCAAGGACTAAAGAAGGCTAGGTGTGATCTAAAGGGGGGGCCAGGGGGTCTGCCCCTAACAACACCTCAAACGACCCTGCAACAATGTATTTTGGTGAGTCAGCATGGTCTTGGTTGGTCTGGTTTGCATCGTATGCATATTTGAAATCCATGACTAACGCAATTTGTAACAAAAACACTCTCACTCAGTATGTATACTAAAATGTAATCAGTGAGTTAATCACCCTCATTCTGTAAATAAATCACAAAAAGGCAAGGAGAACAAATAGCACCAAAGTGGGTTCTTGGCTGCTTTGCAAAAGAAATTAAAGAGCATTTTGGGAACAAGAAAGACCACAGATTTGTATATGACAAATAGGCCACATATTAATTCAAGCATGAAACCCTTCTACGAACGTAATGCACATTAAGCTTGGTGCTCATTTCATTTGTCACATCGTCACCAGGATGCAAAATTTGCTATCGCCGCTAGCCATTGGCTAGTTTTAAACCACAAACCATAAACACTCTTTTAGACATGAAAAAGAAGACAGCCTCACATCTGGGCGCAAGACCTGGGCTGCCCCGTTTAAGCAAGAGCTGACTTCTCCCTTCTATAAATGCATTCCTTTACAAGCTTGTCAATGGGCCGCTGATCCCTGAAATTCTCAACTACTGCGCCTGACAGACTTCTGGCAAACGCACAGAAAAAAAAGAAGATGAAAAACAAATTACAACATGTGCTAATAAGTGGAGACGGAGAGTCCTGGCACCTTCACTACGCAGGTGCAGTTTCTGGAGACTGTCCAGACGCCATTGCAGCTACCCCGGTCCACTTAAAGCCCTGTCTGGCTGTGCACCGGGGTCAGTAAGGTGCTATGCATTGGGTCTGGGTGTGCAGTGCAGGAGGGGGGATCTCTAGCTGCAGATGTAACAGAGAAAGTGCTGCAGAAGGAGGAGCCTCTGTGCAGTAGGAGCATGGAGTGGGAAGTGATGGCAAAGAATAAAAGGACAGAGGGAAAGGATCAATGTGTGCCAGACAGGAACAGTACCTGTACAATGTCTCCAACGTCTATGTACTCTCTATGCATGTCACGGGAACACAGCAGTCCATACTAGGTCTACGCAGCTTGTAAAAGCTTCCTTACAGATGTCACCCTTCCACCCATGGTACTGAAGAGCACCTCTTTTTCCCAGTGAAGCCTTTTCCACATCATGAAAAGGCTTTGCTGTGAATACCTAAAACATAAAATATTTTAGCAAAATTTGGAAAATCTATCACTACACGCATTCGAGCCGAATTAGCAGTTCAACAGCTCCTCAACTAGGTACCAAGGTTTCATTGCTTCTACTACTCCTACGGATGCATATTGAGAGCGTACATACTCTAAGCCAGAGGTCTTCAAACTGTGGGGCGCGCCCCCAGGGGGACGCGGCCGCGTCCTAGGGGGGGGGCGCTAGAGCCCAGAATGAAATGTAAAAAAAAAATATATATTTTTTTTTTTTTAAAAGATTGGAGGAAATGGGAGTGGGCAGCTCACATGGTCAGACTGGACCATAAAACGGTCTTGGGCACCAATGAAAAAATGGCCAGCAGTTGCAAATGGATATTCAGTCCTTTAGTCACAGACTGTTTGAATAGTACCCAAGGGGTTGTTTTTGTTGAAATGTAAACAAATTGTGATATTTAAAGAATATTTATTCAGCAACAATGGTCAAAACTACTAGCTGCATAGTGAAGTAACTCCTCAAACTGGCCCACATTGTCCAAAAAAGTGGCCCATTTTGGACTGGCCTACACTAGCATTTTGCATTTTGGTACGGTCATCGCCCAATTGCCCTATAGGCCAGTCCAAGCCTGTCGGCTCCTCCATAATGGGTGAGAGGGCGTCCACCCACTGGCCCCCTAACCCATTATGGAGGAGCCGAGGAGCCAGCCCAGTGAAACACTGAGCACTCCCTGAGCTGCTTTTTCCAGCTGAGGTGTCAATCTGGAAAAATGAATACCCTTCATTTGAATGATAGACGTAACTTGATGGCCGTGGGACAACCATTTTATGCACCGAATTGGAGAAATATGAACTGCTATGCTTGACCGACGAGCGGCCATTTTAAATGTATTAAGAATCGCCATTTTGCTTGTTAACCATTGCTCATTGCTTTCTGTCTAAAAACTGCTTTGCAGGTTGCAATTCTTGCGGATTCTGCTTACTCCGCTCAACTGTTAACATGAATATGAAAGGACAAGGTCGCGGGACTGAAGAGTTTGCTGAAACTCCTCATGAGTAGCCCAGAGAGGAATGCCCACGCTCCCTCTCTGCAGCCTTGGGAGGAAGCTGCAGGGCATTTAATCACTTCACAGCTGCCAGCCAGTCTCGTACGATGGTAGAATATATTAGAATAATTCAGTTAAAGGCTTGAATTATGCTTCTCTTACGGCCCCCCCTTCGCAAAACCCTTTAGAACGTGTCGGCTCCCAGGACACGAATAGTACCTCATAGATAGCAAAGCTTGGAATGTGGCTCATCCCCCGTGTACAGATTGCTTCCAAGAACAGAACCACTGTGTACTAAAAGATGCCTCCGCACTTTCTAAATTGCACATTGTTACTAGAATAGACATTTTAAGCATTATAATCGTCATACTTGTCGGATATGTCCATCGTCATCCCGAGTTCAAAGGAACTTAATACAGAGGGGTGTTGAACATGACTTTGCTGATTGTATGATATGCATTTTGTAAATCTGTAACTGATGTACGCAATTCGCTCTCTTGCGTCCCTCGAGGTCTAGGAAACTCACGTCGCGGGGCGTGAGATCAGAATTGGCCAATTGATACTATCTTTTGCTTGCAATAAACCCTAGCATTGGGAATTTGAAACCTCGTGTCTGGCGCATCTTTTCGTGTATGGTTATTGCCTTGTTTCCATTGCACGAAGGACCCTTAGGGGCCCCTTTCAAGATGGCGCCCGAATAGGGACCCTCCCCCACTTGCCCCATCGTATACGTTGTAACGGAGTAAAGGCGGAAGAACGGCGAGGACGGGACGGTCGAGCCGGGATCAAGAAGTGTACGGGGCGCCCTGTAGAAGAGAGGAGAGATTCCTTCCGCAGATCTGCACACATCTGATCCCTGATCGACGTACCGGGCCAGAGGGCAAAGGAGGCGAGGGTCCCGAGACAAGGCAGAAGCCAGAGAAGCGCAGACACGACGTGGGGAGAGGTTGCGTTAGAACAGGCGACTTGTTTTATCAGGTGAGTCATTCCCCGATTCAAAGAGAAACCTGATGTTTGGTAGAGTGTTGATTTTGCAAACTCAAACGTCCAGGTAAAAGTGGCTAACCAAAGGGGAAGGTTAAAGAAACATGCCTGGAGTAATGTCCACTTTAGCAGGGCTTTTCAGCTGCGGTAGACAGTCCTTGGAGTATGGCCAAAGTGCACCGCCTGGGGGAACGCTGGCTTATGATATGTATGCGAAAGATGGTGTGGGTGCGATAATGTTTTGTGAGATTTGGCATAGGCAAACTAGAAAGCAACCCGACCATCAGTGGCCGATTAATGGTAGTTTTGAGATGGGGAGGATAGAGAACCTAGAGAGGGTGCTGATTAGAAAGAAAGCGCGACCTGCAGCTTTTGAGACCGTCAAAGATTGGAGGAGGGAAGCGGTGCTCCGACTAAGGAGTAGAGAGAAGCATGCGCGTAAGCATAAAACGAAGCTTGAGATAGCAGAAGAGAAGGAAGAGGAGTGGACTGAGAGTCTAAGACGGGAAGGGAGACGGGACCACATGAACATAGACAGAATATACCCGCAACGGGAACTACACATAGCAGATGAATTAATGGAACATTTGTTAACTAACACGGGTCGAGGCCCAAAACCAGAATCGAAACCAAACACGCCAGCAGTGACTGCACGGGCCCAACCAATAGCTCTCATACCCCCTCCCGCAGCCCGAGCACTTCCCCTCACGCAAACGTTAACCCAAGCCCCGCCCACAGCACGAGCACTCCCACAAGCGCGGACCGCGGACACACAATTTCCCAGCACCCAGCAAGGCCCTTCACAGATGCCACCTGTATCACTTGTCCCATCCGCACCTCCCGCTCTAGAGACAGATTCAGCACCATCCGCCCCTCCCGAAGTCGAGATTGAGACTGGGGAGGCGAGAGGCGGGGCTGAAGGAACAGGATTTGGACGGTTAACTCTAAGCGCAATCAGCAAAGAGAGAAAGATTGAATTACGGCAAGAGGCAGAAATGTACATAGAAGGAAATGATGAGACAGCAGCATTGGCCTCATTGTATGGGTACCGAAGAAGAGACGAGAGACAGGTAGTGTTGGAATGCATGGGGGAAATTCTGGTGGGAGAACGGAAAAAGATACTTGGGAATTTACCGCCACAGCGGTTGTTAGATTTGAATAAGTTAGCACGCAGTGAGCAAAAAGATGTGGATGTAAGAAAACATGTGCACAAACTGACTGAAGTAAAAAATGAAATGGAAGACAGATAGGTGAGGCGTCAAGGTTGAGTATAAAAAAATCATGGCCGAGAGTTTTTCCAGGTGGTACAAAGCATTTGCCGGTACCGGGACAGATAGGCGATAAACAAAGATTGTAGGTATGGGTAGGGGAAACAATGCGATGGATGTTGAACAAAAGAACGTCAGTAAAAGAAGTAAGTGAGATATGTTATGGGTACCCATTGGAGATGAGAAAGGAAGCGATGCAAAGGATAGTAGGGGTGTTACTGCAGCAGGTCATTGGATACAATAGAGGTAGAGGTAATGCACAAGGCCGGGGAAATTTGAATAATATGCATGGGGTGTCATTGGGATTAAATCAATGTGCGTACTGTAAGGAGGAAGGACACTGGCGAGCGCAATGCCCGCACCTACAGAATAGAGGTGGTTTGGTCAGAGAAGGCCTCATAGAGGACATCAGGGGTCGAACGGCCCAAGAAGAAGTAACATGCAGCAGCAGCAGGGATATACCAATGGAGGTACTCAAACCCAATCATATGGCCAAAACCAAGCACAACAGAACCAGACATTGAACCAAAGTGTTTCGAACCAAAATCAGGGCGGGCAGGGCCAACAGAGAAATGATCAGAGTGGAGGACATCGAGGGGGAAATGGGAATATTTTTGATACACAACCAAACACGCATTATAGCAGTAGCGGTGACTACACATCGGACGATGTGTTATTTTCGCGATAGGACAGCCCACGACAGGGGTCGGAACCAGTGTCTATTCACGTGAATCAGAGAGGACCCTTCCTTCTCAGAGAGCACCGTTTCCTTGTAGATACAGGGGCACAGAAGTGTTCGATAGACCACCACTTGGTTCCGGAGATACCACTGTCGGGGCAGAAGAATGTTTCTGTAGGGTTCGCAGGTACACCAGTAATTAACCCCATGTCCGAAGCTGTCCCAATTACAATAGGACCATTTATGGAGCAGTGTCCATTTCATTTGACAGAGAATTGTGGAGAGAACTTGCTAGGATTAAATTTGTTGAGAAAATTGGGGGCAGTCATACGTTGTACGGCAGACGGGGTGTTCCTCACGATGTGGCCTCACGATGCACCGGTGACGGAATTCATGTCAAACGAGTTGCCAGAAGAGTACCAACCTGTCTGTGGGCAATGCATGATAATGATGTAGGATGCTTGAAAATAGAGCCAGCAAAAATAACTTTGAAAGAAGGTGTAACACTACCACGAATTCCCCAGTATAACATTTCTGTTGAAGGTGAGAAGGGATTGAAAAGCTTTGTTACTGACCTGGTGAGATTGGGGGTGGTTGAGGAAATTGCAGGAAGCACGTGCAACAGCCCGATTCTTCCAGTTTACAAGAAAGGAGGCAATGAAGTACCCTATCGTTTCATTATTGATCTGCGCGCATTAAACAAAGTGGTAGAGCCACAATTCCCCTTGGTCCCAGATGTCACAATAATACTGACAATGATACCGGTCACTGCAGAATACTTTAGTGTAGTTGATTTGAAGAACGCATTCTTTAGCATCCCAGTGGATAAAAGCAGTAGATATCTGTTCGCGTTCACTCTATGAGGTTGATCATTCACATTCACACGCATTCCACAAGGATATACAGAAAGCCCGAGCATTTACAGCACAGCGCTAAAAGAGCAGCTAGACATGCTAGAACTACCCGAAGGTTGCGTACTCTTGCAGTACATAGATGACTTGTTATTAGCTGCTGACACGAAAGAGATCTGCAAAGAAAGTACTGTATTACTCTTGACACATTTAGCGACCCATGGTCATAAGGCAAGTTTGAAGAAATTCCTGTATAATCAAAAGGAGGTGTCTTATTTGGGATACTTACTTTCGAAAGAAGGGAGAAGATTAACACCAGAACGCATAAAAAGTATTTCTAGTATGCCTATTCCAAAAACTCAAAAAGGAGTGAGAGCTGTAATAGGCATGGCCTCTTATTGTCGGCAGTGGATCAGTAATTTTGCGTTGATTGTGAAGCCGATGATAAAATTGACTAAAAAGGATGCAGAGATGCCTTTGAGTGGGATGAGGAATGTCAAAAAGCATTTGAGCAATTGAAAGTTGCATTGTGTGTTGCGCCAGTTTTAGGCACTCCCAACTATAAAAAGATCTTCAGACTATTTGTGAGTGAGAGTGAAGGATGTGCATTGGCGGTTTTGACACAGGAACAAGGTGGAAGAAATAGGCCGTGCGGCTATTTTTCTTGCGCGTTGGACCCTGTAGCGCGCGCACTACCACGATGTTTGCAATCCGTCGCAGCGGCTGCTGCGTCAGTGAAACAAACGGAAGGAATGGTACTGGGGCACACTTTAATTCTGATGGTGCCACATGCTATAGACGTTCTATTAAATAGGACGAAGACCAAAACCTCACCTCAGCTAGACTGACAAGATATGAGCTCATCTTGTTTGCACCCCACATCCAAATTATGAGGTGTAGCGCATTGAATCCTGCAGAATTAATGCCACTGCCCATAGCAGAAATTGGTGACAACGAATCACCACCTCATGATTGTTTAATGATCACTAAAGAAGAAACAAAGGGAAGAATTGATTTGAGCGATATCCCACAAAAAGAGCCAGATGGGGAGTTATTTTGCGATGGCTCTTATTTTAAATTACCTGGTGGCACATCAACGGCTGCATATGCAATTACTACCCTAAAGAGAGTTGTAGAGAGCAGAAGGATCCCCTACAATTCGGCACAAGCCGCAGAAATAATAGCACTGACCCGAGCCTGTGAACTCTCTGAGAATCTGAATGTAAATATTTATACTGACAGCCAGTACGCCTTTGGCGTGGTTCACAATTTTGGCCGACTTTGGGCTGAGAGGGGTTTCTTGACATCACATGGAGCCAGGATTCAGCATGGCCCTTTGATTGTGCGATTGTTGTCTGCGCTCACGTTTCCAAAACGCCTAGCTATAGTAAAGTGCGAGGCGCATAAGAAAGTAACATGCAGAGTGGGAGAGGGAAACGCGTTTGTAGACAGGATTGCGAAGCAAACAGCCACAGATTTGGGGAATAAAATGATGACAGTACAGACTGAGGAAGTACCTTGTATGAAAGAGAATGGAGTTGCAACAGTCAAAGAAATGCAGGCTGAGGCCACGACCGAAGAGATGCAGGGGTGGGCTAAGGGCTCTGCTGAGTTAGATTTGGAAGGATGTTGGGTGGACAAGGAAACAAAGAACTGGATGTTGCCAAATTGTTACGTAACTGCAATGGTTACAATGGCGCATAGCCCTACCCACATTTGCGCAAAGAAAATGGTACAGCATTTATCCACAGTATGGAAGAATGAGCACATAAAAAATAATGCAGAAAGGCTAGTGCAGAATTGTATCACATGCCTGCAACACAATGTAGGAAAGGGAACCGTGACTCCAGCAGGTAGTTTCGGCCCAACCTCTATGCCATTTGAGGTGGTCCATTTTGATTTCATAGAAATGGAAAGGTGCCAGAACTACAAGTACGTGTTAGTGGTAATCTGTGCATTCAGCAAGTGGGTGGAGGCATATCCTTTAAAAGACTGTACTGCCATGTCCACAGCAAAAGTAATGCTGAAGGAGTACTTCTCCCGGTTTGGGTTGCCTCGTGTCCTGTGGTCAGACAACGGCCCCCACTTTGTTGGCGCAGTAGTGCTACAGATATGTGCAGGTCTGCAAATAGAAAAGCAATTCCACAGTTCCAGGCATCCCAGTTCTGCCGGGCTTGTGGAGAGACACAACGGAATCCTGAAGTCAAAGATAGCGAAATTTGCGCTGGGAGCAAGTTGAGTTGGGTGGATGCATTACCTCTAGCGCTGTTGTGTATGCGCACGTCTGTGCAGGCTAAGACTGGGCTCTCCCCTTATGATATTATAATGGGGAGACCAGCAAATGTATAGTGCGCACCGCAGCCCAGAAAATGATGCGAGGTCGAGCATCCTATGTTAAGCACTTACTGTGGACTTTTAATACAAAAGTTGCGTTTGATTGATCAGCAGGTGCAGGAGGCGTTGCCGATGCGATATACAGGACCGGGGCACTCACTGGAGCCTGGGAGCTGGGTGCTAATTAGAAACTTTGAACGGAAGACAGCATTAGCACCCAGGGGGCGTGGCCCCTATCAAGTAACGTCACTGAAAACTTTGCTTGATCCAGACGACGAGAAAAAGACAACGATCTCAGAAACGAAAGAAACTGTTGCCAGTCCAGTGCCACAGCATCAGCCTGAGCGAGAAGTGAAAGTTGAAACAAAGCGCAAACGAGAAGTGAAACTCGAAACACAGCCTGAGGAGGCTGCCAGTAAGGGGGAAGGGCGAAAAGTGCCCCAACGTTGCTCAGCAGAAACAACATCACTGCCGAACGACACAAACCCTGCATTGCAAACCAGAGCAGAAACAACGCGTGCACCCCTTTGGCGCCCACCAGTTCTCGCGAATGCACCAAAGCCAGAGAAAGAAACTACATCATTGCCACGACGCCCATCGCTGCCCATCATTGTGCCACAGGCTGACACTGAGCCTGATACTGGAAATGCAAGGGCACTATTCACGGATCATACAATAGCAGGAGTGAATCGATATAATCTGCGGCCTCGACAGGCAAAGTGATCCACAGATCTTTGGTGCTTTTCTTTTTGGCCTTTGGTTCTACTCACGGACGGAGTAGGAACCAGGGGCGTAGAGGAGAGAAGTGTGAGAATTGTGCAAGTCGGACAATTCAAAACTCACGGCTCCTCGGTGCGCTTATAAAGTACATGTGTCCTAAGCCAGAGCGGGACAAGCTGGATGCACATGGTACTCTATCAATAAAGAACTGTTCAGAAATCGTCTGAGCAGTGGGAGAAAGAACAACTAATCTTGCTCGGGAGTGGATAAATGATCCAGGCTGTGAAAAGGCTGGGAGAATTGAACTGTGACATTTTTCGTTGAACTTTTCTGGCATCAAGAACGAGAGACATTCACGACGAACTTCGCCAGCAAGAAGAAGGACGATGAAGAACAAGTCAAGACCGGTTTCAGCCTCCTCCTGCACCCCTGCTAAAAAAATAATAGATTTAGAGACTGTAAATTTAGGGAAAACGCATGGTAAAAGGAATAAGGTACTGATTTGGACATTGGTCCTGTTTCTTAAGTATGATAGTACCAACAATAACAGCTATTACACTATGGTTCCTGGAGTGCGTACACCCATTAGAAACACTTTTGCCAAAAACAGCTACTGAAAGCCCGGTTCATGTAATCACTGGTACTTTGCCCCCAATGGAAGAAAGACAGAGAAGGTTATGGCAACAATACATTGTTGCTCATCATGAACATGACCCATGGAATGTTAAAGAAAAAAGATTGCTGGGTTTGCGCCCATTTACCACAGCACGGTGGGAAAGGGATAGGCTGGTATGCACAACCATTGCCATTGATTTATTCCTGTGAAGTAACGTTAAGTGCAATGTTCTTTGGGAAATGGAACAAGAGTAATACGGGTCAGCTAGATGAGACCAATATGAATGAATTAGAGGAAGTAATCATGAGACCTGTGGGTTGTTCCATATTCCAAAAAGCTCACGTATTTGCACTAGAACCCAGAGAAAGAAGACACGAAAAATAACAAAACTAGATAGATTACATAGGCAGAATAGACCAACCCCGCCAGCAGAAAGAACATCAATAATGACATTTCGGATGAGGGATGAATGGAACAAAGATGCTTTTCCCCCTGCCTATGCAGTGGATCACAGCCCCAAAACTGCTCCCCTATGTCTACAGAAAAAGGGTTCCTATAAAGTAGGAACATTTAGCAACTGCCTGAACATAGAGGTTTTAAAACCTGAAATAGAACCCGTGTACGTGGGAGATCCTGTTTATTTTATATGTGGAGAAAAAGCATATCCATGGTTACCTAGGAACTGGGGAGGTACATGCTACCTAGGTCTACTGTTTCCAGGAGTGTTCCTCTTGGAGACAGCAGAAGTAGCCAGACGAACAAAAGGTAGAACTCAAAGGAGTAGTGAGGATGGAATGATAGCAATGGATATAGCCAAATCATTGATACCGTTCTTGTCCCAAATAGAAAACTCTTACAATATAAGAAAACTGTCTGGAATATTACAAAAAACAATAGATTCCACAACAGATATTTTATTGAATATGACGTTAGAAGAAAAAGGAATAAGACTGATGGCACTCCAAAACAGGCTGCCTCTCGATATAATATTAGTTGATCGTGGGGGAATTTGCAAGCTCGTAAAAACTGCATGCTGTGTGTATATAGAGGACTACTCCCCTACGATATTTAAAGCGATCCGGAAATTACATGTCATAAGTTCCACACACTCTACTGAAGCAGGGGGTTGGGGGGATAGAATACTGGTTATGGGGATTATTGCGGTCTTGGGGATGGAAGTTAATTTCGATACTAATGATGGTACTCGGGATATTCATAACATGCTGCTGTTGCATACAATGCTTACCAATAATATGCACTGAAATAACTGATGGATGTACTAAGGGATGTATGCACATGGTGTTGAGAGGAAAACAAACGCATGGCCGGAATAACAGAGACACTGAGGAAACAAAAATAGTAAAACAATTCATGGCGATAGACATTAAGGATGGAAATGATTCAGATGCAGATACCCCAGACTCCTCCTCAAAAGAGGAGGATACAATGAATAAATAAGATGTTTGACACACGGCCAAAAGGAGGGTTTGTCAATCTGGAAAAATGAATACCCTTCATTTGAATGATAGACGTAACTTGATGGCCATGGGCCAACCGTCTTATGCACCGAATTGGAGAAATATGAACTGCTATGCTTGACCGACGAGTGGCCATTTTAAATGTAGTAAGAATCGCCATTTTGCTTGTTAACCATTGCTCATTGCTTTCTGTCTAAAAACTGCTTTGCAGCTTGCAATTCTTGCGGATTCTGCTTACTCTGCTCAACTGTTAACATTGTTGTCTGAATATGAAAGGACAAGGTCCCTGGACTGAAGAGTTTGCTGAAACTCCTCATGAATAGCCCAGAGAGGAATGCCCACGCTCCCTCTCTGTAGCCTTGGGAGGAAGCTGCAGGGCATTTAATCACTTCACAGCTGCCAGCCAGTCTCGTACGATGGTAGAATATGTTAGAATAATACAGTTAAAGGCTTGAATTATGCTTCTCTTATGCCCCCCCCTTTGCAAAACCCTTTAGAACGTGTCGGCTCCCAGGACACGAATAGTACCTCATAGATAGCAAAGCTTGGAATGTGGCTCTTCCCCAGTGTACCGATTGCTTCCAAGAACAGAACCACTGTGTTCTAAAAGATACCTCCGCACTTTCTAAATTGCACATTGTTACTAGAATAGACATCGAAAGCATTATAATCGTCATACTCGTCGGATATGTCCATCGTCATCCCGAGTTCAAAGGAACTTAATACAGAGGGGTGTTGAACATGACTTTGCAGATTGTATGATATGCATTTTGTATATATGTAACTGATGTCCGTAATTCGCTCTCTTGCATCCCTCGAGGTCTAGGAAACTCACGTTGCGAGGCGTGAGATCAGAATTGGCCAATTGATACTATATTTTGCTTCCAATAAACCCCAGCATTGGGAATTTGAAACCTCATGTCTGGCGCATCTTTTCGTGTATGGTCACTGCCTTGTTTCCATAGCACGAGGGACCCTTAGGGGCCCCTTTCAGAGGGAGTGCTCCTAGGCTGGCTGAACTGTCAAAGGGCAACACTGGGCCTCATTACGAGTTTGGAGGTAACCATGCCGCTATTTGCGGCATGGCTGCCTCCAAACTCGGTCCAACTCCGGCATGGTTAATGGAGCCATTACCGGTCCATTCCAAGGTCGGAGGGACCGGTAATTCCCCATTCACCAGGGCCATTCCCCATTCCCATTTGAGCCCCCATAGGGCTCAATGGGAAGGGGGAAGGCGGCAATAACGGTACCGCAAACTGCGGTACCGTTATTGACCCTGGTATCCCTTTGTGGGTCCCTCCTTAACTCCTGCAAAAACCAGGCGTTACGGAAGGACTCGCAAAGGGAACTCTTAGTAGGGCGGTAAGGGATTACCGGCACCGGTGCCCTTACCGGTGCCAGTAATCCCTTACCGCCCACCTCGTAATGAGGCCCACTGTTTGCCTTTGACAGTTCAGTTCCCCAGCCGCACATTATCACTGAGCCATGCAACGCTGGTGGAGTTTTGCTTCGCCAGCCTTGCATAGCTCATTGGAAATGCTGACTCGGGCACTGCATGTATGTATGTATGTATGTATGTGCGAGGGGGTGCTCCTGTGCCTCCTTGCACATACGGGCAGAGCAACCTGGAGCGGGGCATTTTAGCAACCACACGCAGGCCCCTACAGAAGGTACGTTTATGGCGATTTATTTTTTATTTAAATTTGTGGATGTGTGTATGCTTGTGTTTTGGGACTGTGGTGGGAGCAGGATGGGCGGCAGGACTGGGATAGTGGTGGGAGTAGGGTGGGGAGAGCCCAGGGTCTGTGCTGGGAATAGGGTGCGGTGACGACACGCAAAAGTTCATAGTGATTTCTACATACTGTCCATCTGGCACTTTTGGGGGGGCCAGGCCTGCCCAAACTTTGCTCAGGGGGGGCCCAGGACAAAAAAGTTTGAAGACCACTGCTCTAAGCTATGCTGATATTATCAAAGTGTCTGCTCTTTCTCATTCAGTTCTTTTGCAGATCACAATAAGCATTCTAAGAAATTTGCCACCTTATGAGAACTTTAAAAGAATCAGAAATCATGTTATAATCTATGGAAACGTAATTTGTCAGATAATAGTCAGCAATATATTGATCCATTTAAAGTGCTCTCAATCAGCCAGGGTAGATTTTAGGGTTGTTTAACTTTGAGTGCCTGCTACTGCTGGGTTCCTGAGGGCTGGAAAAAAAAAACAAAGAAACTTCCAACCAAGACTTTGAGGGCGAAGGGGGGCAGGACCTACTATGGGCAGCCAATGCATTAAGTTACTATTTTTGATTTCACATTTAAGAGTGAACGAGCTGGGCCTCAATCAATACAAAGTCATATTTGAGACCCTTGGGTAACAAAATATCATTTATTTTGAAGCTGAGGTTTGAGTTGAATAATATGAATGTTGGGTCACTGCCGGTGAATAAACAGACACCTCGAAGCCACGGTTAGAGATTCAAGGGGCTTAATTAAACAAACAGAAAAGTGAAGGAATTAGGTTTAACTGAAGTCCGATCATGAAAATGAAGAAACAAGTCAAGCTTTCGCTCTGAGGATGGTGAGTCCTTGCCTCTCTCCCTTAGACTAGGCCATCCGGTGGGAAGGATGCTGGTCTTTTTTAGAGGTTAAGCTGTTGCTCTTCCGTTGAGGCCCCACCAACCACAGTGCCAGGTTAATATTTGATTAAAATCGCTATCTCCTACCGGTAGGAGGCGCAGCTGTATTAAAAAAAAAAAAACTTGTATCCTGAGTTATTGTTTCTATTTTGGCAAGATACATTTCTTAAAGTAGCCTACTTTTGGTGTTGCAACTACTTTATAACTAGAGATATTGTTCGTCAATTATTCAAACCACAAATGCTTCAATAGGTACTTCTAGGTATGACTAATAGGACATTTTTTCCTCCTGGTTTTTGCAGAAAAATGTAGGTCTTTCAACAGAGCTGAGCATTTACAAAGTTCAATTTCTTCTCTAGCTTATCTTTTTCTCCTATTTCCACCCACTATCAGCCAACGTTGACCTCACCTGCTCGCACGGTCCCCTTTAAGGTGGCTGGATTCTCCTGCTCAATTTCCACTTCCCTGGCACATATTATTTAGTACCTTTGAAACCTTGGCCCAGACACATGCCTTCAATATCAAACCTTGACAAATGAAAGATTATACCTTTGTATGTGCAGTCTATGATGGCCAAAAATACCCCAAATGAGTGGGTAAACCTACTATACCTGTGAATGTGGCTAATCAACGTCAACCCAGCTATAACCGGCACATGAAACACAGTAGTCATCCTCATGCATAAAACACACTGCACACACAAATAAATCAATCTGGAAGATTGGGAATGAGATACTCTGGCGCAGCCTCTAGTACTGAAAATGCTATATCGCTACAATACAAGGACTAGTTGACAAGGTTCCTAGCCGCAAAGGTAATTTCAGGGCATGTAGGCACAAACACATTTGCAGCCTCATCTCAAGGCAAAGCTGAATCTGAATACAAAAACGCCTTCGTTAGTATTAGAAACACAGAAAAAACAAACCCAAAAAACTAAGAACAAGACACATATTTCAAGGGCTTTATTATGGCTCAAGTCTCTCACAAATCTTCAGTTCCAACATTAGAGATTCTAGTGCGGGATAAGAGATTCACAGAGAGTGCTGTGGAGCGCTGGTAGCTTGCCACCACTGGTTGGGCACCTCCCTGGACAAGAGCACAGGGCAAACCCCTCTGAAATCCTGGGAGAGTACATACAAGATGCACATTAAGGGGCCCTGGCAGCAATACCCCCCTTACACTATACCTCATTGTCTAAGTCGGATCTGCATGGGACTTGCAGCAAATTCGGCCATTCTCCTCTTCAACTTAAATGTCCCTGCCCCAATTCGTTCCATGGCACCTTCTGTATCCAGCCCCATTAAAACTAGAATGCCAATTGAAACTATTAAGAATACTGAACAAGCCAAGGACCAGAAAGGATATACTGTGAATCCTAAGAAAGCCCAGGTTCAGGAGCGGCAAGTTACAAATCCTGAGAAAGCCATGGTCCACGCGGAACCTATTGTGAATCCTCAGATAGCCATGGCGCACGCAGAAACTGCTGAGAATCCTAAGAAAGTAGCTGTTCACATAGGACATGTTGTGAATCCTGAGAAGGACAATGTCTATGAGAAACCTCTTGTGATGCATAAGAAGGTGAAACGTCTAGCAGGGAACAGAGGTGAGGCCTAAAGAAATTGAAGATCAAAGAAGGAAATAGTGAGAAATTGTCAAGTTGCAAGCTACTAGCTAGCCATAAAAAGTCACTTGCCACCTATTCTATACAAACAGCACACCATTTCTTTCTCACCAAGAGTCAATGGCTAAAAGCCTAAGAATTATGCAGTATACGGAAGACCAAGTGCTCCCTGTGTACAAATCCATATACTGAGAATCTGTTTGTCGATCCAGAAAAACAGACACCCCTCGATCATGGGGAAATGTACTATGTTGGCCGAAGACCAACCGTCTCATGCTCTTATAGTTAGAGATACATAATCATAAACTTGACCAGAGTGCGGCCATTTTAAGGTGACTGAAACCGCCATCTTGTTTTCTCTAACGTTTGCTTCTTGCTTTCTGTTCAAATTGCTTTGCTGAAATGATATTCTGCTTTACGAGTGTGCAATGCAAGGCCAACGGAAAATATGTTGAAACATATCGTAGCAACCCTGATAGAAATACCCGGTCCCCTCCCGCGCGCTATCCTTGAAAGAGGGCAGCGAGGCATCTTAATCAGCCCGCAGGTGCCAGCATGTCTCGAAAACACAGTAGAAATGCTGAGAACGAACATTAAATGACTTGAATTATGTTCTCCTTTATAGCCCCCCTTCTCTAGCCCTGTAGAGTCCTGGAGAGCGAGTTGACCCTCTGGACCTAAATAGAAACTAGGAGATAGGAAGGCCTGGAATGTGGCTCTCCCCCCACACGCAGCTAGCTGGCGAGAACAAACGCACTGTGTTCTTTTCAATAAAGACTCATGTCTGCAACCTTACAAAATTGCAAACTGTTGCTAAAACAAATGTTTAAGGTGTCATACTGGTGTCGTACCCATCACAATTGTCAATCATCATGCTCACTTCAAAGGAGATGTGCAAGGGGCGGGTTGTGATGTGACACTACTGATTGCAAGATGTTTGTTTTGTATATATGTAACTGATGTACGTTTCCCGCGCTCTTGCGTCTTCCGAGGTCTGTTAGACACACGTCGCGGGGCTTGAGACCGAGTTGGCCAACTGAGACTATTTACTTTGCAATAAACCCTAGCTTTTGGGAATACTACCTCGTGTCTGGCGTATCAGTTTGTGTGTGGTGATTGTGCCTTGTTTCTGCAAGCGACGGTCCCTCAGGGGCCCCTTCAAGATGGCGCCCGAAGAGGGACCCTCCCCCACTTGTTCCATTGTGTACGTTGTAAGATAAGGAAGGCGGAGAGAACGGCGAGGACGGGACGATGGAGCCGGGATCAAGAGGTGTTCGGGGCGCCCCTGCGTAAGCAAAGAGACTCCTATGCAGATCTGCACACATCTGATCCCTGATCGACGTGCACGGCCAGAGAACAAGGAGGCGAGGGTCCCGAAACGAGGCAGAGTGAGCCAAGATACGCAGACACGTCATTATTGGTTGCGTCAGTATATGGACGAATTGCGTCTTGGAAGACAATTTGACTAATCAGGTGAGTTGTACCCCGATTCGAAGTAGTCCTGATATTGGTTGAGAGTTGACTTTGCAAAATCAAACACCCAGTGTAAGGTTGATTAGCCAAGGAGAAGGTTAAAACATGCCTGGGGTATTGTCCACCCTAGCAGGGTTTTTCCGCTGCAGCGGACAATCTTTGGAAACTGGCCAGGTCGCGCCACCGGTGGGAACGCCGGCGTACGAGATGTATGTGAAGTTTGGTGTCGGAGCGATAATGTTTTGTGAGATTTGGCATAAGTAAACCAGAAAACAGGAAGCTCTTCAGTGGCCGACGCATGGGAGTTTTGAGATGGCGAGGATAGATAATTTGGAAAAGGTGTTAATGAAGAATAGAATGCGCCCGGCGGCGTTTGATATCCTGAGGGATTGGAGGGAGTAGAGAGAAACATGCGCGCAGGCATAAATCGAGATCAGAAAAAGCAGAGGAGAAAGAGGAGGAGGAGGAGGAGTGGAGTAATAGTATAAGAACAAATAGACTCAATGAGTTGATGATAGAAAAAATATATCCACAACGAGAGTTGCATTCATCAGATGAATTGATAGAAAAAATATTGACAGACACGAAACAAGGCCCAAGGCGGGAGACTCAGAAGACCGTGTCAGTGGCTATTGCTCAGCCCCCTCCTGTTGTTCAGCCCCTCCCATCTGTTCAGATCCTAGCACAACCACAGATTGCACAAACAGCGCCTCAGGTTAGCCATCAGTACCGCAACAGATACAGCCCGCTCTCATGGTCCCATCTGCCCCTCCTGAAATTGAACTTGAACGTGTTGAAACAGAAGAAGGGGCTGGACAGAGTGGATGTGCGAGAGTGACTCGTAGTGTGATTAGTAAGGAAAGGAAGCAGGAGTTGCAAGAACAGGCCGAGATGTACATAGACGGGAATGATGAAACGTCAGCGATGGCCTCAATATTCGACTTCAGGAGTAGCAATGAGAGACAGGTAGTGTTGGAATGCATGGGGGAATATTTAGTGGTGAGATGGAGACAGTTGACTAGGAAATTTCCTCCGCAACGATTGTTGGATTTGAATGCACTGGCACGTTGTAGGGGGAAGGATGAAGAGAGGAGGGAGCATGTGGATCGGCTTTTTGAACTAAAGAATGAGCTTGATGATGAATATGCTGAAATGTAACACCTGGGTATAGGAGTAGAGATATTAGGAGATATAGAACTGAAGCAGTAGAGCCATATACCCAGCGGCGGTATTTATCATCGTCGAGACAAACAGGAGACAAACTGAAAGTGTGTATACGAGAGGCGTTAAGATGGATGGCAGATCCTAGTATGCCCGCAATGGAAATACATGAGATATTTGATGAATACACCTTACCCATGATGAGAAAAGCATTGCAGGCGATGGCTGAACATTTGATAGATAAAGATATAAATGAAATGAAAGCCAGCCCCCCTGAGATAATGACAATATATAAAAGGGCATTTGAACGTGGAACAGGAGAATCAGCCTTATCACTTGACTTGGGAATTTAATTACACATGAGAGAGGGGGGAGGAACGGTGAGTGCTGTATTTCCCATGAGAGAAGTACCACCTACCTTTGTGCCTAAAGTAGAGATTCCTGCAGCAGGCAACGTGGCGGCACAGGTAACGCCAGCCCATTATACCGCCCAATATGTACATGTTCCCTTTTCCAGACAGGAAGTGAACAACATAAAACAGACGATTCCTGATAAGAAAGAATCCCGCAGGATTCTATAAAGAAATAGGGTCCTGTTTGCAGTCATCAGTACTTACTATGGGTGATATAGATTTAATATTTCCAGTAATACTACCAGCAGATATATGGAAGCAGATAAGAAAAGTGGACGATGCAATGGGCTATGGTGCCACATGGGTGGATTTGGTAACAAAAGATAGGAATAAAGAAGTGGGAGGAAAACCGGGGGCAAATATGGTGGTCTTACCAGCACGAATAATACAGAAATTGAAAGGTATTGTTCCAGAGAAGAGAATTCAATGGGACAAATTGACGGCATGCGTTCAGGGCAAGGAAGAACTAGCTACGGATTATTTCAATAGATTCGAGGAAGTGTTCACCGATTTCAGTGGACAGGATGTTAGTACAGAAGCGGGAAAAAGGTTATTTGTTGACAAGTACGTGAGAGGTTTAATACTTCCCATCCAAACATTAATAATGACATCGGAAAGTGCATGACAGGCAAAAACGTTGAGCGAGGTATTACATATGGCTCAATATTATGAGAACAGAGTGAATGCTGAGAAAGAGAAAGAGGCGAAAGATAGAACGAATTTAAAGACGAGGGTGCTACTCCAGCAGGTAGCGGGACACAATAGAGGGAGAGGAAATGCACAAGGCAGAGGTAATTCGAACATGCATGTGGGGTCTCTGGGGATAATGTGCATATTGCAGAGAGGAAGGACACTGGCGAGCACAATGTCCACATCTGCAAAACGGGAATGGGAATGGCCAGAGAAGGCAGCATAGGGGACACCCAGGAGCGAATGGGATGAATAGAAATAATATGCAGCAGCACCAGAATAGTCAAGGGAATGGAGCTCAGCATCAGACGGTCGTTCCTGTTCCAACCTTTAATCAGAATCAAGGCCAGCAGAATGTGAAAAATGGGAATAGGGGAGGGGGTGGGAACATTTTTGATACGCATGCAAATGCATACTATAACAGCAGTGATTACACATCGGATGATGTGTCGTTTACCCAATAGGACAGCTCACGACAGGGGTTGGAACCGGTGTCTATTCCCGTGAATCAGAAAGGACCCTATGTAGAAATGAAGGTCGGGGATAGAGAGCACAGATTCCTCGTGGATACGGAGGCGCGAATGTGTTCGCTAGACCATCACTTGGTTCCAGAGATACCACTGTCGGGGCATAAGAATATTTCAGTAGGGTTCGCAGGTACCTCAGTGATTAATCCAGTGTCCCAACCAGTAGCCGTGTCATTAGGCCCATTCACCGAGTACTGCCCATTCCTGTTAAAAGGGAACTGTGGGGAGAATCTTTTGGGATTTAATTTATTGAAGAAATTGAGTGCAGTTATTAATTGTACACCGGATGGAGTATTTTTAACTATTTTACCACATAATGTACCAGTGTCAGAATTTTTATTGAAACCTTTGCCAGGAGAATTGAGTGAAGTACCAACTTGTATATGGGCGGTGGATGATAATGATGTGGGATGCTTGAAGATAGAGCCAGTGAAAATTACACTGAAAGAGGGGGTAACGTTACCGCGTATTCCACAGTATAAAATTTCAGCAGAAGGAGAGAAAGAATTGAAAAGTATTGGGTCTCATTTGGTAAAGTTGGGAGTGATTGAAGAGATTACAGGCAGTATATGTAACAGCCCCATTCTTCCAGTGTATAAGAAAGGAGATAATGAGGTACCATATCGTTTTATAATTGATTTGCGTGCACTAAACAAAGTAGTAGATCCCCAATTCCCATTGGTTCCGGATGTTACCACAATTTTGACAATGACCCCAGCTTCAGCAGAATACTTTAGTGTTATTGATTTGAAAAATGCTTTCTTCAGTATACCAGTACACCAAGACAGTAGATATCTGTTTGCTTTCACACTAGGAGGGCGATCATTTATGTTCACGCGCATTCCTCAAGGCTACACAGAAAGCCCAAGCATCTATAGCAGAGCATTGGAAGAACAACTAGATATGCTAGAGCTACCAACAGGTTGTGTATTGCTGCAATATATTAACGACTTGTTGATCGCTGCGGATACAGAGGAGATTTGTAAAGAAAGTACCATTTTACTATTGACACACTTAGCGGAGCATGGCCACAAAGCCAGCTTAAAAAAGTTAGTTTTGTCGAAAGGAAGTGGCTTATTTGGGTTACTTACCTTCGAAAGAAGGGAGAAGATTGACGCCAGAGCGAATAGAGTGTATTTCTGGTATGCCTATTCCAAAAACACAGAAGGGAGTCCGAGCCATAATAGGTATGGCTTCCTATTGTCGGCAATGGATCGTGAACTTTGCCTTAATTGTGAAACCCATGGTGGAGTTGACAAAGAAAGATGTTGTGATGCCTTTGCAGTGGAATGAAGAACGTCAGAGAGCATTTGACTTGCTCAAAACTGCATTGTGTTCTGCTCATTTTGGGGACCCCAAATTATGAAAAGATTTTTAGATTGTTTGTGCATGAGAATGGCGGTTGCGCGTTGGCAGTTCTAACACAGGAACAAGGTGGAAGAAATAGACCGTGTGGCTATTTTTCTTCTGCGCTGGACCCTGTGGCGCGCGCGTTACCACAATGTTTGCGAGCTGTTGCAGCGTCTGCTGTGTCAGTGAAACAAACGGAAGGGATGGTATTGGGGCACACCTTAATTTTGATGGTGCCGCATGCCATAGATGTTCTATTAAACAGAACACAGACGCAACACCTCACATCTGCTAGATGGACTAGATACGAAATTGTCCTGTTTGCGCCACACATTCAAATCATGAGGTGTAGCGCTTTGAATCCTGCAGAATTGATGCCACTACCCATGGAAGAACTCGGTGACAACGAATCACCTCCCCATGATTGTTTAATGGTTACTGAGGAAGAGACGAAGGGAAGGGTTGATTTGAAAGACACCCCACAGAAAGAGCCAGACGGAGAGTTATTCTGTGACGGCTCCTGCTTTAAACTACCCGATGGCACATTAACTGCTGCCTATGCCATTACCACATTAGAAAGTATTGTGGAGAGCCACATTAGAAAGTATTGTGGAGAGCAAAAGAATCCCTTACAACTCTGCACAAGCGGCAGGGATAATAGCGTTAACCGGAGCTTGCGAGATATCCGAGAATCTGAGCGTGAATATATATACTGCCAGTCAGTACACCTTTGGCGTGGTTCATAACTTTGGCGGACTTTGGGCTGAGAGAGGTTTACTAACATCACATGGGGCCAGGATCCAACATGGCCCTCTGATTGTACGATTGCTGTCTGCACTCACGTGTCCAAAGCACCTAGCAATAATGAAATGCGAGGCGCACAAGAAGGTAACATGTAAAGTGGGAGAGGGAAACGCGTTTGCAGACGGAATTGCGAAGCAAACGGCCAATGATTTGAGTACAAAAATGTTAATAGTACAGTCCGAGGAGGTACCCTGCATGATAGAAAATGGGATTGCGACTGTCAAAGAGATGCAGGCAGAAGCCACGGCTGATGAGATTCAAGGGTGGGCTGAGGGCTCTGCAGAATTAGATCTGGAAGGTTGTTGGGTGGACAAGAAAACTAGAAACTGGATGCTGCCCAACTCCTACGTAGCTGCAATGGTCACGATGGCCCACAGCCCTACCCATATTTGTGCGAAGAAGATAGTGCAGCATCTAGCCACAGTATGGGAAAATGCACACATAAAAAATAATGCAGAGAGGCTGGTCCAGAACTGCATCACGTGTCTACAACACAATGTGAGGAAGGGAACGGTGACTCCAACAGGCAGTTTTGGCCCTGCCTCTATGCCTTTTGAGGTAATCCATTTTGATTTCATAGAGATGGAGAGATGCCAAAACTTGAAGTATGTCCTAGTGGTTATATGTGCATTCAGCAAATGGGTGGAAGCATATCCAATGAAAGACTGCACTGCCATGAGCACGGCGAAAGAGATGTTAAAGTAATATTTCTCCTGTTTTGGCCTACCCCGTGTCATATGGTCGGACAATGGTCCGCATTTTGTAGGCGCAGTAGTACTACAGATTTGTGCAGGTCTTCAGATCGATAAGCAATTCCATTGTTCGAGACATCCGATGTCAGCCGGTCTTATTGAACGCCACAACGGAATCCTGAAATCTAAAATTAGCAAGATATGCGCAGGAAGCAAGTTAAGTTGAGTAGATGCGTTACCAGTAGCACTATTATGCATGCGAACATCTGTACAGGCAAGAACTGGGCTCTCCCCATATGAAATAGTCATGGGTAGACCAGTGAATGTTTGGTGTGCACCTCAGCCGAAGAAACTAAATGTAACGCTCACCTGATTCTCGCAGAGGCGCCGGTCTTGACTGGGCGACTACCGTATCTCCAAAGGTGATGTGTAGCACCCGGTTGGCTCTTGGGCTGGACCTCTGTGCACTGTATGCCTGACGTGTAGAGTAAGATGTCTGCAGATAGAAAATATGGGGTTAATGAACTGGGGTTATTGGGGTGTCCCTATCTCTTTCCTCTTCTCCTCTCCTGTAGACCCCCAAAGGTTAACGCTCTCACCTTAGGTAAGTGAATGCCGAGCTCTCCATCTGCCTCGGGGCAGGGTGCTGTAACCAGTTTCTTCACTGGATAGGTAGCGCAGGCCTCTTGACTTCAGAGGACTGCTGTCCGTCGTTTACTGCACGAACGGTAAGTTTTGAGTCATTCAAATGTCTTTAAAGTCTTTAGTAATGATGTCTCTTGTTTTGCAGGGTTCCGACGATGGCGGATGACGGGCTGAAGTGAGTTGAAGATGGAGCCCGTGTGATGAATAGAAGCGCCTGGAAGCACGTAAGTAAGCGCTTGTTGCCTGCTTCACGATGCGCTCTGTCTTTTTATTTTGCAGGTACGAGTTCGGAGCGGCTGCAGGGTGCCGGAATACCCACTGGATTAGATGTGGAAAGGAGTAATGGCACGTGAGTATTAAAGTTCCCCAATGTCTTTAAACGCACCTTGTTTTGTCTTTCAGATGCGGGATGCAGCGCCGAAGGCCTCCGGAGCGCACGAAGAGTAGGTAAGCCTTTGCCTTTCAGATGCCGGGATGCAGTGTGAAGACCTCCGGAGCGCACGAAGAGTTGGTAAGCTTTTGTCTTTCAGATGCCGGAATGCAGTGTGAAGACCTCCGGAGCGCACGAAGAGTAGGTAAGCCTTTGCCTTTCAGATGCCGGAATGCTAACCTGTTCTTTCTTGTCTTTATAGGTGTTGCTGAAGACTGGATTCAGGATGGTAAGCCTTTGCCTTTCAGATGCCGGAATGCTAACCTGTTCTTTCTTGTCTTTATAGGTGTTGCTGAAGACTGGATTCAGGATGGTAAGCCTTTTTCCTTAGGCCCAGGACCGGATGCAGAAGACACGATGAGCGTTCTGCTGCAGAGGTTGCAGAATAACGCAAAGCAAGATTCATCCACCGGGTGTGGTTTAAATAGCCTCCTGTAGTGCTTCGGTGTCTCCTTCCACAGCCACGCCTAGGTAAGAAAAGAGTTCCTGCATTCCAGAAGAGTTCCAGTGTTCTGAATCTAGGGAGTGGCTCCAGCCCCACCCAACAGGAAAAGTAGTTCCAAACAGAAGGGGATCAGAGGCTCAACTGGCAGGCAAGTAAGCAGCATGGTCTGCTGCAGGTAAGTCCACCCAAGCATTATGAGCCCAGCGCTTCCAGCGCTGGGACTGGGCATATTTATGAGCCTGGTGCCACTGGCGCCAGGACTGGGTCCAAAAGGTCCCAATTGGGACTGGTTGGCACTCGGAACCTGGGTTATGGATCTGCTTCCAAGGGAGTTGGGAAAACCCTGACCTTTTGGAAGCAGAGATCATGACACTAAATGAAGTAGAATACCCAGTGCTCAGCATTTATTGTAATATCCTGATTCAAAAATTGCGTTTGATTCATCAGCAGGTGCAGGAGGTGCTACTGATCCGATATACTGGCACGGGACACACACTGGAGCCAGGGGACTGGGTGATACTTAAATTTTTGAGCGAAAGACATTGTTGGCACCCAGATGGCATAGTCCCTATATGATACTCCTGACAACGCAGACGGCCATATGGGTGGATGGGCGTAAAGTGTGGATCCACACCACCCATGCAAAGAAGGTGCCGTCACCATCTGAAAAACTGACTGATCGAGGTGACCAGAAAGGAACAGCGGTCCCAGACACAAAAGACACGGTTGCCAATACAGTACTACGCAATCTGCCAGATTTTGAAAGAAAGCCTGAAAAAATAGCTGTAAAAGAGGAAGGGCAAAGAGTGCCCCAACGCAGTCCAGCAGAAGATGCATCACTGCTAACCGACACGAAACGCGTACCACTTTGGCGGCCAGCAGCATCCGCCATTGTGCCACAGCCTGAAACGAAATTTGCATCATCACTAAGGCGCCCACCATCAGCTGCTGCTGAGCAGCAGGCTGACTCAGAGGTTGAGTCCGGAAGTGCATCAGCACTGTTCATTGATCACGCAGTACCAGGAGCAAGGCGGTACAATCTGCGAAGTCAAAAGAAGGAGTGATCAAATCTTTATTTCGTCAATCCTTTTGTTGCCTCTGTTGCCTATTCTCGGATGAAGTGGGAACCGGAGGCCTAGAGGAGAGCAACGTGAGGGTTGTGCAAATAGGACAGCCCAACAGCGAGACTCCTCGGTGCTAACATAAAAATCCATGTGTCAGGAACCCGAGCGGACAAGCGGGTTGCACATGGTACGAAGGCAATTGATAACTGCTCTGGAGTTCTTTGAGCAAAGTGCAAAGGCATAGAGATCTTGCCCAACGTATAAGTGATCCAGGCTGCTGAGAACTGGCAGAATAGACTTGACATTTATCGAACTTATTGATGTATTGGACGAGTGCCGAAAGAAGGGATATTCACGATGAACATCGCTGAGGAAGAGGGATCGTGAGAGAAACTGAAAGATTACATAAAAGAAATGATCGGAAAAATTGCATGCTGACTTTAACAATAATCATGTGCATAATGAGTATAGTATCCCCAGTAAGGACAGCATTGATATTGTGGTACTTAGAGGAAATGCACCCTTTAGAAATTCTCTTGCCAATTAGAATCATCCCCACCACTGAAAGCCCTGTTCATGTAATAACTTACACTCTATCCCCAATGGAAGAAAGACAGAGAAGGCTATGGAAATAACATATTATTGCAAATAATGAACATGACACATTCAATCTTAAAAAAAAAATAACTGCTGGGTGTGTGCTCATTTGCCACAGCATGGTGGCAAAGGAATAGGTTGGTACGTACAGCCACTAAAACGGAGTTCTGCATGAAGTGCATCTCTGAGTACATTATATTATGGAAAATGGAATAAAAGCGAAACGGGTCAATTAGATAGCACAAACATGAATGAATTTGAGGAACTTATCATGAAACCGATAGTTTGCTCTATATTTCATAGAGCACGAATGATAATACCAAAAGCCACGCCCAAAACAATTCCACAGGATAGATTGTCCGTGCCAGAAAAATCATCTGTAATTATATTTCGAATAAGATCAGAAGGGAATAAAGATGCAGCGCCCCCCTCCTACACGGTAAACTACAGCCCACGTTCTGTTCCTTTTTGCTTAAAAAAGAAGGGCTATTCAGTAGGGACATTCACTAGATGTATGAATATAGCGATCCTAAACAGGGAAATAGAACCAGTGTATGTAGGTGACCCTGTGTATTTTATATGTGGAGATAAAGCGTATCGTTGGTTACCCAGAAACTGGGAGGTACATGCGATTTAGGACTATTGTTCCCAGGAGTGTTTTTCTTAAAAACAGCAGAGATAGCCAAGCTATCTAGATCTAGTCCACGGAGAAGTGATGAAGACAGGTTGATGGCAGCAGACGTAGCTAAATCATTCATACCATTCCTAGCCCAAGCATTAAACTCCTATAATATAAGACGACTATCCAGAGTCTTAGAGAAAACAATAAATGGAACAGACATATTATACAACATGACATTAGAGGAGAAAGGGATTAGATTAATGACACTTCAGAATAGAATGGCTCTTGATGTAATCCTGGTTGATCGTGGTGGTGTTTCCAAAATCGTGGGATCAGCGTGCTGTGTATTTGTAAACGACTCCTCTCCCACGATTTTCGAGGCGATAAGAAAATTACATGTATTAAGTTCTGAACTCCATACCCAAGACGGAGGTTGGGATATACATTTCTGGTTCTGGGAATTATTACATTCATGGGGATGGAAACTATTTGCACTTCTGATAGCAATGCTAGGGATATTCATGACATGTTGTTGTTGCATACACTGTTTACCTGTAATATGCACCGAAATTAGTGACGAGTGAGTACAGATGATAGTGAAAAAGTACTACCAGATCAAGTATCCTTGGTAATGAGGAAACAAAGACAGTCGAAGAATTCATGTCCATTGATATAGGTGACAATGAGGAGGAAACTAAAAATGTACAAAATTCAGAGTCTGATTCAGAATCAGACTCTTGGCCGGAAGAGGATGCAATGTACGGATGAGACGTTTGGCATACAGCCAAAAGGAGGGTTTGTCGATCCAGAAAAACAGACACCCCTCGACCATGGGGAAATGTACTATGTCGGCCGAAGACCAACCGTCTCATGCTCTTATAGTTAGAGATACATAATCATAAACTTGACCAGAGCGCAGCCATTTTAAAGGTGACTGAAACCGCCATCTTGTTTTCTCTAACGTTTGCTTCTTGCTTTCTGTTCAAATTGCTTCACTGAAATGATATTCTGCTTTACGAGTGTGCAATGCAAGGCCAAGGGAAAATATGTTGAAACATATCGTAGCAACCCTGATAGAAATACCCGGTCCTCTCCCGCGCGCTAAGATGCCTCGCTGCCCTCTTCAAAGAGGGCAGCGAGGCATCTTAATCAGCCCGCAGGTGCCAGTATGTCTCAAAAACACAGTAGAAATGCTGAGAACAAACATTAAATTACTTGAATTGTGTCTCCTTTACGGCCCCCTTCTCTAGCCCTGTAGAGTCCTGGAGAGTGAGTTGACCCTCCGGACCTAAATAGAAACTAGGAGATAGGAAGGCCTGGAATGTGGCTCTCCCCCCACATGCAGCTAGCTGGCGAGAATAGAAGCACTGTGTTCTTTTCAATAAAGACTCATGTCTGCAACCTTACAAAATTGCAAACTGTTGCTAAAGCAAACGCTTAAGGTGTCATACTCGTGTCGTACCCATCACAATTGTCAATCATCGTGCTCACTTCAAAGGAGATGTGCAAGGGGCGGGTTGTGATGTGACACTACTGATTGCAAGATGTTTGTTTTGTATATATGTAACTGATGTACGTTTCTCACGCTCTTGCGTCTCCCGAGGTCTTGAAACCGAGTTGGCCAACTGAGACTATTTACTTTGCAATAAACCCTAGCTTTTTGGAATACTACCTCGTGTTTTGCGAACTTCAGAAGCATGAAGAAAAAACAGGAATCTATCAACTGAAAGTTGCCAGGCTGGGGACAGCCTACGGACAGCATTGGTTTAACAACCCTCCCGGGATAGATCCTGGAGTCCAGAGGCAAAAGCAGAGAGGATTACGCAACAGTACTGATTGTGAGCGGCTCCTGAGGTAGCCTCCACAGGAACTGTTAGGTATTTTGTTCTTTTGGATTATTTTATGAATGCTTAAGAATAGGTTTTGAGAACTCCTTGTGTCAGACAGTATTGGAACATTTGTTATTAGCAAAGGATAACCGGGAGCCTAAGAACTTCCAAAGATTAGGTTGAACAATTCTGTTGGTCATTCTGCATTGCGTTGTAAACTAAGGTGTGGTATGGTGGCAAGAATTTCTAGGATTAGGATTTTGGAACTTTAGGAATTAGATCAAACAGGATGTAGACTGCATAATCAAAAGACAAAATAAAGACTTTGGGGGTCACTTTTGACCAATCCCTTTCCAAGAATGCCCAAGTAAGCAGTCTTGTATCCTCTTCGGCCTACTACATCAGACCACTGAGCCACATTCGCCCCTACCTTTCCCAAAGAAATGGTGAAACCGTGACGAGAGCCATTATTGTCTCCAAGATTGATTATTGTGGAAGTCTCTTGGTAGGTATTGGAAGTAAAGTACTATCAGAATAGCAGAGTTAGGGCAATTCTGGGCCTCAAAAAATGTGATCATGTTTCCGATGCGAGGAGAAGTCTGCATCGGTTACCAATAGAAGCAAGAATTTGATTTTGCCTGCTCACAATCACTTTTAAATGCTTAGTTGGACAATTCCCTGCCTAAGTGGCAAATAAACTGAATAAAAAGAGAATAACCAGGAAACTGAGATCTAATGACCTCAAATCTAGTCTTCGTCAGTAGATGTGCCTTTTGGGTAGCTGCACCAAAAAGTTGTAATGCTACGACCTTGGAAGTTGCGAGTCACTTGACATTTTTAAGAAAAAAAATTAAAACTCACCTATTTGGGTAGAATGCTTCCGAATTTAATTGATACCCTTAGGGCTGGCTGTCTTTGGGCCTCATTACGACCCTGGCGGAAAGTGACTGACCGGACCGCAACAGCGTAAATAGCGTTTCCGCCATTGCACGAAGGAGCAAAGTGCGGCTAATCACGACCCATCGGGCACGAGCATTACGCCATGGCGGAATCCGAAAGGCTGCGATGGCGGAAATGACCCCAAAACGGCCCTTACCGCCGCCGTACGCTGCACCAGGTGCAATACCGCCACCCATCTTAGCGGTCACCGTAATGAGCGGTCACCGTAACGAGCGGGCACCGCAAATTACGGCCACCGTAAATATACGGAAACGGAAGTAAAAGCATGTGGCCGGAACGGGAAACAGCACGCCGCACAACTATAAAAACCGAATCCCAACACAACCATTAAAAATCCGACCCTGACACACATCCCAACCCGTTAGCAACCCCAGTTAAAAAAATAAATATGGGAAAGGTAGCCAAGAAAGCGTGTGACCGCAAGCGGCAGGTACACTTCTCCCGAGAGGAACTGACCGTGCTCACCGAGACCCTCCAGGAAAATGCCGCCGTCGTCTTCTCCAGTCAAATGACCAGGACGGCCCTTGCCAACAAGAAGGCCATATGGGCCCTGGTGGCACAGCGCGTAAGTGCGGTGGGGACAACACCCCGCACGCCACAGCAATGTCGCAAGCGGTTGGACGACCTGCGGATCCGCGTACGCAGCATACTTTCTGCGAACAGGAACATCGCCACAGCTACCGGGGGGGGTTCAGAGTCGCCCATCAAGTTGACCCCCTGGGAGGATATCTGCGCCTCCACCATAGGAATGGAGAGCATAGAGGGAGTCGGAGGGATGGAGAAAGGAGTGCCGACATCCGGAGAATCAGGTAGGTTGGCCAAGAGAAACAATGCGAAATCCACAAACCACGAACATGTGCAGTACCATGTGACCCCATAGTGCAATACATACTTTGCCCTGACAGCGCCCTCTAAAAGTCAGAATGAATAAACAAATCAATCAAGATGCCATAAACAACCCCTACATGTGCAGCATGCACCCCCTAACTGCAGGCAGCCAAATGAATGCATCCTCAATCCACACGAAAATGAGACCACCTCCAAGGCCCAGTCCCAAATCAGCCTCATGTACCACCCCAATGCATTTGATACGTTGCCATTCCAAATCCGACAGACCCATAACTAACGCTCGCCCCTCTTTACTCCACCACAGGGTCCGATACCAACGACGAGCTGCAGGACACCCCTACCAGCACGCCTGCAAAGAGGGCCAGGACCAACGTCCCAAGAGCCTCCACCTCAGGTGCAAGGATCAAGACACGGCAGCAGCAGGAATCAAGTGGCAGCACACTGGAGGGGACTGCAACAGGCACCCCAGCAGCCAGCAAGTCCACAACCCCAGCACCACATGTCCCCCCAAAGAACGTATCTGATGGCACTGCCTCTGGTGGTAGCAGCACCATAGGTGACACAGCTGTCATGCCAGCATGCTCCGACACGGAAAACAGTGCTGGCGACGTAGGTACCATCCATGACCTTTCCCAATCCCCCTGCATGTCCCATCCCCTACACCATGACGAAACCACGCAGGGGCACCCTGAAGACGACGACTGGCCAACCCCCACAAGTCCTGTGCCAAGGCAACATGTGTTGAGCAGCCCCCCTGTCACACCACCGCAAATGTCCATGGCCCAGCAGAGGCAACAGTCCCTCGACCTGCTGATCGAGCAACAGCAGGAAGTGTCCACGCTACTCAAGGACCATGCAAATGAATGCGGGGGTTCCAGGGCAGCCATGGAAACATCCACCGAGACACTCAGGGCACAAATAGAGAAAAGTAGTGAGAGCCTCAGGGGAGAAATGGAGAGAAGCACCGAGAGCCTGAGAGCACAAATGGAGAAAAGCACCGAGAGCCTGAGGGGGGAACTGCATGCGACGTCCAAAGACGTTTGTGCTGAACTTGCTGCTGTGCGCCGTGTGCTCTCGGAGCTCTCACAAACCCTCAGAGACATGCATGGACGCGAGCAGGCAGAGACATCATCCGTGGCAAGTTCCGTCCAGGGCAGCCCCCAACGCAGATCTGGCAGGAACCTGCGCTCCACGGGCAGGGGTGCCCCTGATACCCGTAGAGGGGGCTTGCAATAGCGTCCAACCACGGACAGCATGCATATTTGGACACTGGTGTTGGGGGGGGAGGTAGTAGGGTGGAGGGGGTGTGTTGGGCTTCACTGGGTGGCGGGTCCATAGGGTGTATAAATCAAATCACATTAACAATACAGCATCTCATAATCATCCAATGACATGTGTGGACATTGATATTTGCGTACGAGGCCTTCATAGGCGTACAGTCCACAATGTGCCTGTACTACACACACACAGTGCCACAGGTCCCCTTTCCGTGTAATAGGCACCATGCGTGGTTGCTAGAAGCATGCATCTATGATGCTCTGTCGGATTGCACGTGCATCCTGTGCCTCATGGACTCCTTGAGGTGCCTCCACATCCCCACCCTCATCATCATCATCATCTTCAGGTGCATGCAGTACAGCGTCAGGGGGCATGGGCACATTCCTACGTATGCACATGTTGTGCAGCATGACACATGCCATGACCATCTTAGAAACCTTCTCATGGCTGTACATGAGTGCCCCGCCAGACCTGCTGAGGCTGCGGAAACGAGCCTTCAGTAGGCCGAATGCCTGTTCAATGACCACACGGGTACGTGAGTGGGCATGGTTGTAGTCCTCCTCATGCTCGTTCTGTGGGTTCCGGATTGGTGTAAGGAGCCATCTCTTCAGTGGATACCCGGCATCACCTGTATGAGACGAATAAAGGGTGTCAGTGGAATGATAGTGCTAAGTAGCCCCCCCCCCCTCCTGCAAGGTCATTGACGCATCAAATGGGCCACGATGTCATGCATGGAATGAGACTCACCGAGTAGCCAGGATCTGTGCCCTGCGTGTCGCTCCATGTAGCGTGGTATTCTTGTGTTCCTCAGGACCATAGAATCATGGGTAGATCCTGGAAATCTGGCACAACAATGCGTAAATATCTTGTTGGAGTCACACACCATTTGCACATTGATTGAATGAAATTGTTTCCGGTTGCGGTACTGGACCTCCATGGCATGTGGGACAACCAATTCAACATGGGTGCAGTCGATGGCACCAATGCAACCCGGGATGCCGCCAAGTGCATGGAATCCCACTTTTGCGTTGGTAATCTCCTGGTACGTGCGTGGTAGTGTGATGTGGTCGTCGGCGTGCTTCAGGAGGGCATCGTGCACTTGGAAGAGTGTCCGTGAGAACAGTGGCTGTGAAATGCCATGCAACTGTCCCACTGTGTGCTGGTAGGTGCCTGTGGCCAGGAAGTGGAGTGCAGACACCACCTTCAGTAGGGGTGGGATGGCGGTTGGGCTATCTATCATGCTCACGAGGTCAGCATGTGTCATGTCCACAATGGCGATTATGGTGTCCCGGTCCAAACGGTAGAGGGTGTGGATCTGCTCAGCAGTGAGGTTGAACGGATCGGCTCGGAGGCGTGGGATTGCGGGCCGCCTGCGTGGTGGTAGTGGCAGTGCTTGTGGGGCTTGCTGACCCTGCCTTGCCCTCCTCCTCCTCCTTCTCCTCCGTCTCCCCTGTGCGCCCGGTTGTTGTACCTGTTGTTGTTCGTCGTCTTCTTGTAGTTGTAGCACTTGCAGTGCTATCTGGTCCCCCAGGCCCAACATCGCTAGTCCTGCCGGTAGCATTTTGGAGTGGGAGTGGTTGTGGGAGGGGTTTGGGTCTGCTATATATGTGCTGTCGGCCTGTATGGCCTCCACCTGTGCTGATTGAATGATTCTGTGGCAGATGCTATCCCTTCTGGCCGAGCACGTCCCGCACGTAAGGCTGCATTTGGCCGCATGGCATCTTGGGATTGGAATCATGTATCAAATCCCGATGGCAGTGTGATGTACTTTGACTGATTTTCATGGTATGCTCCCATTGTTACACATGCTATGATTGCAGCCGCTTACATACCTGTGAAGAGTCAGTGGTATGTAGGGCTCGATCGATGGCCGACCCTCATGCAGCACAGTAACGTACTTCACCGACGGGCGTGGCGTCCCATTTGTGATTGCAGCCAGTTAGCATTATGACACACAGCCGCACTACATTGATGTAATTGTGAATGCAAGCGTTCACAGAAGCCTTTTCGACGTAATGTTGCAAGTGAGGAATTCGAAGGCCAGCATTTTTGGTTTTGAAGTAGCGGCGAGGATACGCCCACAGGTCTGGCTGGAAATGTAACGTTCTATTGTAGAATGTCCTTGGGACATGGCCCATAACGAGCAGGCAATGAATGATATGAATTGAATGGGATGCGCAATAGCGTAGTGGACGATAAGGCAGGACGTTCCCAAATCCATCTTGCTTCACAACACTACAGATCCGGCCAGGGGCACAGTGGTTTTTGCGGACTGCATTACGCACAGACGCGATGGAAGTTTCACATATAATGTGAGTGAATATTCATGCGTTTTCATTGCGGGATGAGGGAATGATGAATGGATGCATGGACTGATGATTCCGTTTAGGGTCTGCCATGTACATGGGTTTTTTGAATCACTCCCCTTCCCCTGCGCTATGTGATGCAAGGCTGCCATAGTGGGACATACGTCTATCTGCCCTTGTCGGATCCTCCCTGTCTCGACGCGCCTTCATACACTTGTGTCTAGGCACGTTACTAATCCCATGTCATGGGTTCTATCTTGACGGACGCATGCACAGTAACCGACGTTGCCAATGGTGTATTTAGCTCGATTGATTTCGTTATGATTCGATACTGATTTAGGGGTGTGTATATTCCTTTGGAGTGGGCTAGCATGCATATGGGTGTGGATTTGGTGTGTTGAATGAAGATTGTAATGCATCATGAGTCCCGTAATGCAATCGGTTAATTTGTGTTTCTTTTGGGTGACAGGTATCTCCTGCCCTATTGCAGATGCCATCTCTACGCCACTCCTCCAGATGGTTTTTACTCTCGACTCCTGCAGCTTCGGGTGAATCAGTGGAGCACCATTTCGATCTTATGGGACGATCGCCAATGGGCCACATGCCCTTACGCTGTACTGGTGGCTAGGTGCAACATTTCGGCCTTTCAGCTCGACTAGTGCCTGCCTCATGGGACGGACCTGCGGTTCTTGCCGCTTCCATGTTGCCTTTTGGAACGTTGATGTAGGCCCTGTGTGCCATGATGGTACAGGGCGTCACACAAGTGGAAGCTGGTCAATTATTGCAGATGCAGCCCTCGGTGATGATGGTTGTTTTGGTGTTATTTTGCAAATTGCTGTGGGGCCTTTGTCATTTGGATGTGCATTTAAATTGTATTCCGATATTTGTCGTGTTGCGTTGTTCTTTGCAGGTGATGTGGCGATTTTCGCTTTGTGGCGGTATGTATTGCGAGATGATCTGCATTGTGTTCCGCCTTCTGAGTTGAGTTGTGTGGTACAGTACTGGCCGCGTTTGCCTACGTAGCACAGTATGGTCACGGATAGGGGCTGCCATTGTGACTGTTTACATGATGTGCTGTTCAGGGGCGGGGGATTGGCTTTTGGCCGACTGGTGCCTGTCAGCCAGGTCGATTGGTGGAATGATGGGATGTTCAGAATGTGGCTGGTCACAGGTGACTGTGTTTGCGTGCGTTTGTTGGAGGGGGACTGGGGTCATGTCCATTGGAATAGCTTCTGTATTGATGCCATCTGTGCCCTGCAGCTCCCATCGGCCCCTCTTGGGATGAGCCTGGCTGCTCAGTCACTCTGCCAACTTGTGTGGTACATGCTTCTGCTGATGGTTGGTTTGTTTACTGGCAAGAGTACAGGGCTGGTGCAATCCCCCTCAGGATGCTGTTTTGGATGTTGCCTTGCGCTGGTGGCAAGCGATGGGGGACTACTGTTGTTTTGTGTCATGTGTTCTTGATTTTCATTTTGATGTATTGTACCTTCACATGCCTGTGCTGCGTCAGTACGGCTATGGTGACATGCCGTACATGGATGCCCACTCACGGGGCGCTTTGAGCCCCTGCATGCTTTTCTACGTTGGCATGCATGGGTGAATTGTAGATTTCACTGGTTGCATAGTGTGAGTACATTGCGCCTGCCAGGAGTTGTGCAATGTGGCCAGGGAGTGGAGTACAGGCACTCAGTGGGCCATTTACGGTTGGTTCACGATGCCGTATTTCTCGCCATGGCGGAATGGTACTTTACGACGTGCTTGATGGCGTTCAGTACATGTCCGCTAGGGTCAGAATTCGCGTACCGTTGCGCCATGGCGGTGATTCCGGTTTTGCAAGGCGCGCGTGCGCGTACTTGGTGCAGTTAGCGTTGCCGTTCACTGCGGTGTCGCTAATGGCATCGTACTTTACGGTGACGGGTCATGATCGCAACGAGCGGTGTTCGATGGCGGTATTGCATTTCCGCCATCATTTTTCCATTTCCGCAAGGGTCGTAATGAGGCCCTTTGTCTTTACCATCTGTGTTTGGGACCCTTGTTCCTGGCGCCCGTATGCCCCCTGGGCCTTTTTGGTTGCGCCAAATAAATGAATTAAAGTAAAGTAAAAGTAGAATACCAATTTACTTTAATCCATTCTCGACACCTCTTTACTAGAAAACCCTTTATCATTTAATAGAATTTCTCCAAGCCCAATGAAGCCATTTGTCTAACCACAACCTTGACTGTTCCAACATAAAAAAAATGAAGTGGTAAACTTTGGTGTGACATGCATCTTTGCCTCAGCTAACCCTCAGAATCTAGAGACATGGGAGAGATGGAAAGCAGGACGACTAATGGAGACAAGACAGAGTAACACCTAAGGACCCTTCCCATGGGGGTATGTTTTTAGACTAGGGCTGGGCATTTCAGAATAGTATTTGTGAAGGCTTTTGTTGGTCAAGACTTGTATTTTAGCTTAGGGTGCACCAGGGGGTTAAGGCCCTCTGAAATATAGGGTTTGGATCTTTTTGTTAGCCACATGTTTGCCCATTAATTTGTAGAATTGGATGCCCCTGGAGGTACACAGACTCAAAAGACTAGGGTATGATTTTAGGTTATTATTTGAAGAAACACTGGAGGTGTTGAACATGCCCAGAATATCCCACTTTGTTTTGTTCCATTCCTGACACTGCTTTCAATAAGAATGTACTTATTGTTATTACTCCTCTAGCACCTTTAGGAGTTTGTTGGTCTAACTGCGTTCCTGATATACTACAACATATTTTGTTGAAGCACAATCATCTTGTGTCAACCTTGATAGATGGATTTCCAGAATCAGCCCTGGGTTGAATTGGGGGTCGGGGGGGAGAAGGGGGGAATAGCAACCTAGTATGGTGAATAGGGAGACAGTGAGATTTAGCCAAACCCAATCAAGGTAAGGTAGCAGAGCGGCAAGGGTTTGCCTCGGAAGAGCTGTGAGAGTGGTCTAGGGTACAATGAGGCCACACAGAACACTGCCAATAATGTCAGTTAGATAGGCAAGTACAAAAACATACAATTATTTATTAGGCTTTAAAATACACACTAAGCAACTAAAACCTCCAGGCAAATATTGTCACACACTTACTATAAAAACAAATATGACAATGCATTACTTACCGTAAAAGCATTTCTGATGGTTGTATCTGCTTAGATTCACATGCTGTGCATAGGTCCGACATCCAGTGGTCACTGCGGAGTATTGCATTTTGTTTTTCGTAGTCGAAAAGGGGACGTCGACAAGGCGTGTCTGTAACACTATCCCTATAGTGACGTGCGTTGTACCCACAATCCCTCACGCGTCGAGGTCCCTCTGTTTGTATTTTTCTGCCCTGAGGGAGCCTTATAGACGTGAGTGAGTACAGAAAAGAGAGATATAAAGGAAGTCTATGTTCCTTCCATCCGAGCGGGGAGGAAGGGTGGGCGCATGTGAATCTAAGCAGATACAACCATCAGAAATGCTTTTACGGTAAGTAATGCATTGTCTTCTGATGTTTGTTAATCTGCTTAGAATCACATGCTGTGCATAGACTAGCGAGCAGTACCCGGAGTTGGCGGTGGGTTATGAGAAGGAACAGTAGAGAAAAGATGTCTTAATACTGCCTGTCCCACCTGGGAGTCAGATCTAGAGTGTGCATCTAGACAGTAGTGTTTTGTAAAGGTGTGCACAGAACTCCAGGTAGCCGCTTTGCAGATGGACTCAAGGGGAACATTTGCAATGAATGCTATGGAAGCCCCAGTGCCTCGAGTGGAATGTGCTCTTGGCTTGAAGGGTAGTTCTCTCTTAGCAAGAGTGTAACAGAGAGTGATGCATTGAACAATCCATCTAGATATAGTGGATTTTGAGACCGCATCTCCTTCTCTTCCTGCTGCCACCGAGACAAAGAACTGATTAGTCTTTCTCAGTGGTCTGGTTCTTTCCATGTAGAACATGACAGCTCTGCGTACATCTAGTGTATGCAGACTTTTTTCTCCCGAGCTGGAAGGGTTTTGAAAGAACGTTGGTAGTTCTATAGTTTGGTTTACATGAAATTTCGAGATGAATTTAGGTGCAAACCTTGGGTGTGTGCGTAGAACCACTTTATTTTTGTGAACTGTTACAAAGGGGTCTAGTACAGAAAGAGCCTGTAGTTCACTTACTCTCCTAATGGAGGTGATAGCTATTAGGAAAGCAGTCTTAAGGGTGATATCTTTAAGAGTTGCCTTGTGCATGGGTTCGAAGGGAGGGCCCATGAGTCTGGAAAGTACCACATTTAAGTCCCATCCGGGAGCTGGGTTAGCTATCGGAGGGTGTATCCTTTTTACCCCCTCCATGAAGGCTTTGATAACTGGTATCTTCCACCACGACACTTTAAGTTGGGAAGTGGTGTATGCAGAAAGTGCCGCTAGGTGGACTTTAATGGAATTGAATACTAAACCTGAATCCAGTAAATGGGTCAAGTATAGAATAATGTCAGTAGGAGAGCAGTCAACTGGGTTGATGCTAGTACCTCTACACCAGATAACGAATCTTTTCCATTTGCTAGAATAGCAGTGTCGAGTATTAGGTTTTCTGGCTTCCCTGAGGATGTCCATACATCTCTGTGGGAGTTGTAAATGTCCAAATTCTATGATCTCAGGAGCCAGGCTGCTAAGTTCATGGTCTGAGGGCATGGATGCAGTGTCCTGCCCTTGTCTTGTGACAGCATGTTGTACGGGCAGGGAAGTTTCACTGGGGGAGATAGGGACATCTCCATCAAGTGAGCGAACCAAGGTTGCCGTGCCCACATTGGGGCCACTAGTATCATGGTAACCTGCTCCTGGTGCATCTTGTGCACCACTTTGTTGAGAAGGGGAGTCGGGGGAAAGGCGTAAACAAATTTCCCTGACCATTGAATCAACAGACCGTTCCCCTTGGACTGGTTCTGGGGGTACCTGGAGGCGTAACTTTGGCATTGTGAGTTCTCCAGGGTTGCGAACAGGTCTATTTCCGGGAATCCCCATTGCGTGAAGATGTCTAAGACGATGTCTTCGTGCAATTGCCATTCGTACTCTTCGGGCAGGGGGAAGTCTCTGCTGAGTTTGTCTGCTAGCAGATTGAGTTCCCCTGGTACATGTTGTGCTAGTAGGAACATGTTGTGTTTGAGAGCCCACTTCCATATATTCTGGGACAGCTTGGACAGTCCTGGAGAGTGAGTGCCCCCTTGCTTGTTGAGGTAGTACATGGCTGTGGTGCTGTCTGTGAGGACCATCACTGTCTTTCCTTGTAAGTGTTCCTAAAAGGCTTTCAGTGCTTTGAACACCGCTAGTAGTTCCAGCAGGTTTATATGCTTGGATGCTAAACTCGGAGTCCACACTCCGTGTGCCGTTTGATGGGATAGGTGAGCCCCCCATCCTGTAAGGGATGCGTCTGTGGTTAGAGTGGCTTCCACTGCGGGTGTGGCAAAAGTTTTCCCTAATAACAGGTTTTCTTTTGTCCACCACCGTAGCGAGAGAACCAAGGCCTGCGAGACCACCACTAGATCGTCCCATTGTCCGCTGGCCTGACACCACTGGCTGTAGAGCCACTCTTGCATTGGGCGCATGCGCAGGCGCGCGTGAGGTACCAAATAAATACATGACGCCATCATCCCTAGCAAGCGCATTGCTTTGCGTACCGTCACCTCTCGGCCTGCTACATAATGGGGAATTTGAAACAGCATGTTTTGGACCCTCTCGTTGGAGGGGAATACGAGGCCGTCCCTTGTTCGAATTAGAGCCCCTAGGAATTGTTTGGTTTGGCTGGGGTCTAAGCTGGACTTCTTTTCGTTGATGGAGAAGCCCAGTTGGGACAAAAGGTCTACGGTCTTTTGGGTATTGGAGAAGCATGTTTCGTAAGAATCCCCTGTTATGAGCCAGTCGTCGAGGTAAGGGTATACCGGGATGGATAATCTGCGCAGGTGGGCCGCTGCCACTGCCAGTACTTTCGTGAATACCCTTGGTGCAGATGCTATCCCGAAGGGTAGTACTCTGAACTGGTAGTGTTTGTCCTCTATTTTGAACCTGAGGTATTTTCTGTGCGATGGCAACATTAAAATATGAAAGTATGCATCTTTCATGTCCAGTGTTGTCATGTAATCCCCTTGTGATAACAGTGGGATTACCTCCTGTAAGGTCACCATACGAAACTTTTGGGGTTTGACAAATATGTTCGCTGGGCGCAGATCTAATACAGGGCGCATGGTTAAGTCCTTTTTGGGTACAAGGAAGTACACTGAATAAATACCTTCTGTTACCTGTGATAGGGGGACGGGCTCTATAGCTTCTTTCTTCAGTAGTTCTTCCACTTCTTGAAGAAGAATGGAGAGGTGTTGCGGTGTCATGCGCCGGTTCCGTGGGGGTTTGTACTTCGGGGAACCGTTGAACTCGATGCAGTATCCGTGGGCTATGGTGGATAATACCCAACGGTCTGACGTGATTCCCTCCCATGCTGAAAGGAACGATGTTAGCCGGCCCCCGACCGGTGATGCATGGGAGGGGACCCGAATTTTCGGGTCATTTGCTGGTATTGGGCGTGGAACCTCTGGGGCTGGAGCCACGACCTCTTCCTTTGCCACGGCGTTGGCCTCTTTGACTGAACTGGGTGTTACCCTGGTTGGTGGGCCAGTTGGAGCCAGAGTAATATTGTTGTTGTTGGTTCTGCTGCTGTCTTTGGCCACGAAAGGAGCGTTTATTACTATAGCCTCGCCTGTTAGGGGGCCTAGAAATTTGATCAAGAGTTTTGATGGTATCAAACTCTTTTTTAGCATGTTCTAGGGCCTCATCTACTGCTTTCCCAAACAGATGCGTCTGTTCAATGGGTTTATTTATGAGGGAGGCTTGGGTTTCGGGCTTGAAACCTGAATTGCGTAGCCAAACGTGGCGCTTGAGAAGTATTCCCTGAACTAGGGAGCGGCCAGCCGTCTCAGCGGCATCTAGGGAGTTTTTAACGATGCCCTGGTTTACCAGTGTGCCCTCTGATATTATAGCTAGCAGGCGAGAACGCAGAGGTTCAGGTGCTTCCTCTGCTTCGCTGCGCAGCTTGTTCCACTGTGCATCTGCGTAGCTAGCTAAAAGTGAGTTGTTATTAGCAATTCTAGTGGAGAAGGCGGCGGAGGTCGTGATTCTCTTCCCCAGTGCGTAGAGTTTTTTGCCTTCTTTGTCTGGAGGTGCTTCACTAGTGGATAGTGGCACCCCTGCTCTTTTTCTTGTGTTGGTAACCACAAGGGAGTCTGGAATAGAGTGTCCTCTGATGTATAAAGGGTCAGAGGATGAAGGGCTGAAGAGCTTTTCTATTCTAGGGTTGACCCCTCTTACTAGAGCTGGGTTAGTAAGGGAAGGAGAAATTCTTCTTTTAATAGAAGCCAGGAGAGGAATAGATTGGCTAACAGGGGCTTTTTCTTTGATGACTTTTTCTACAAAGTCGATGTCTGGAAGAGTTTCCCCTGTATCAATCTCAAAATGCGCTGCTGCCTTGCGCAATAGTGCATTGAGGGAAGGTTGGTCATCTATGGGAGAGGAGTTCCCGTGTGAATCCTTGAGAGGAGAAGGGAGAAAGGCATCAGGGTCTGAATGTACTGATGGGGATTGCCAAGGCTGCACTGACGGTGAATGCCAGGGCTGCGAGGTAGCTGTATCCTCTTCAAACCCTGTAGGAGTGGTGTAAGGATCTTCTTCGAAGCCCTCTTCCTCAAGTTCTACCTCTTCTTCTCCACCCAAACACTCCTCATCTTCTTGGAGGTATTGCTCCTCCTCAGTGAGGTCAACCAGCCTAGGAATCTTGACTCTAGGGTCATCCTGTGGCCATTCTCTTTGTCTTTTGTGAGTGGGTGGGTCTTGGTTTCCTAGAAACCTTTCCATTTTCTCCATGCAAGAATGGAGTCTTTCAAGGGTCTCATGGGGTACCCCTGAATAGTCTAGAGGGGGAAAATTAGTGTTTTCGCCTTCGAATCGTTTCGAACGCTCCCACAGCGTCGACGAGAGGTTCCCGTCTCCTTCTGAAAAGCCTTCAGGTAGTTCGGAAGCGTCCTTTGGAGAAAGGGGCAGTTCCTGGCTACTTTTGTGTTTTTTCGACGCGGTATTCGACGTTTGTTTCGTCGTCCGCGTACGTTCGTCTTCGGCGACAATTCTCGCTAGGCTCTCGGCCACGATTTTGTCCGTCGAGGGCTTTGGTGTCGACGTTGTGTGCGTTGCGCGTTGTACCTCGACGGTCGCTCTATGGAGCGTTGCGTCGGATGTTTTTGGGGTAGCGCCCGTGTTAGATGGAAGCCCAATCGCTGGTCGCGGCTGCGTTTGCGGGTGGGGCTTGTGACCTTTACGGTCTGCGGTAGACGCCGGAGTGCCCTGCGTCCCCTTCGGCGCTGATGGATCCTTCGTTCTCGACGAAGAAGAGCCGTGGGTAGTGTGTTTAGCCTTATGGGGTTTGTGTGCGTCCTTGTCGCCGGGGTGTTCATCCCCATAAGCAGGGCGTGAGCCGAGCCCGTCGGGGCCGGGGACGGACGACGAGGAGCGTGAGCGCTCCTTCTGGGGGTTCATGACTTCCGTAACGGACGTCGAGTTATCGCACTCCTCGTCACTTTCAGTAACAGCGGCAGCGGGTGAGGAAACTGACTTCGACATCGCGTAGTCTGCCCACCTCTTAACCCTACGTTCTTTAAGAGTCCTGGGTTTTAAGAGCTTGCAGGCTGCGCAGCTGTTCTCTATGTGATCGAGGGGTAAGCAACGATTACAGAGCTTGTGCTTATCTTTCCAAGTATATTTGCCCCTGCAGCGTGGGCAAAACTTAAATGGTGTCCTCTCCATAGCTGAGGCAATAATAGCTGGCGATAACAACCCCAAGGGAAAGAAAAGGGAGAAAGAAAGACATTCTCAAAGAGAAGAGACAAAGTTCTAACCCCCACTCTCCCTACTGTAAGTTGGCCGTCGAGGCCAGGCCACGTGTTCGGCAGCGCCGAAGGATCTCCTCCGCTCTTCCTCTCCGTCGAAAATAGTTCGGCGGAGAAACAGCTTCACAGCTAACGTCGAGGGGGAGGGATCGTTACCAGTATATTAAGTTATGACAAAAGGACCGAGGTCCGTGGTAAGTATAGCAATGTCTCTCTAGGAGCTCCGCGAAAGGCGACCAGAAACTGGGCGGAAAAAAACAATCTGAGGGACCTCGACGCGTGAGGGATTGTGGGTACAACGCACGTCACTATAGGGATAGTGTTACAGACACGCCTTGTCGACGTCCCCTTTTCGACTACGAAAAACAAAATGCAATACTCCGCAGTGACCACTGGATGTCGGACCTATGCACAGCATGTGATTCTAAGCAGATTAACAAACATCAGAAATACATTTATCCTTAGGAGAAGAAATAAATCATGTGATTCAACAACCAGTGTAACACGGGTAAGTAATACGATGCATATAATTCAGTAAAAGACACTTTAGAATGACCACAGAACAGTTTCCCTAATACTTTGTACGTCCAACCCTAAAATGGTTTGGACTGTGCCCTGCAGTCATCAGTTCCAAACCTATACTTTTCAGATAGGTTTACTAAGAGATTGGACGATACCAGTGGTTATGATTCAAAAGTCAAAAAGGTAAGTAAAGTTCAGGTTTGTAAGCACACTCAATCCCAGACGTGGGCAAGGCCTAGGAAGGGATCCTTGACCAGGACTCTGATGACCAAAGTCAGAAAAGTGTGTCGGGTCAGGACTTTATGCCCATGTCACCCTATGGACGAGAGAGGGGAAGGGGAAGGAACAGGTATGTTGACTTACACCCCGACTCCGTTTTGTCTAGAGACAGTGCTGAGGTTCTCGAATCCATGGAGGACAAAAACATCTGTGCTTGGGGGCGTGGCTTGGACGGCCATGTAAAGGGACGTGCTCTCGTGGAGCTCTGCTGATCCTTCAATGATCCTGGAGGGGAAGTGCGTGCACGGGAACCGGCCGGCACCGAAAAATAATGTCCGTGCGTGTGAAGATGACGGCTACACTCGCTGAAACTTTAATGCGAGTGGAGGGTGAGGACACTGAGTTATACTCGTCTGCTCGCCACGGGCCCCGAATCGGCGAGTGGAACAAAATGGCGGCAGAGACAAAGAGGACAACCGGGGTCACGAGATGTAGGTCTTGTAAAGCCCCTGCATCGAACTCCAAGACCAGCGATTAGAAGCAGACCGCAGAGTTTGCCCGGAACGCGCTGTTTCTTCACTGAGGCAGCGCACATCTGAAGGCACACGCACCCGGAGCTGGTACAACCTACGGACTGTACATTGCCGAGACTCGTCGAGCAAACTGGTAGCCGACGCTGGGCCCGCAGCGTAATCGGATCGAACGCCGGCGGAACCCAGGAAGATTCATTGTGGCAGCGCACCAATAAGGTGGCCGCGGATCCTGGGGCCAACGCGAACGAGCGGGCGGTGGTGGGTGCAGTTTTCACAGCGCAGCGGATTAACTCTGTATACACAGGGAGATGGGAGAAATCCCATAGGGACAGACAAAACATCGGCGCAGGCCAGTTGTGGAGGCCGATGCGAGACAATTGCTGATCCCCTCTGGGCCTGGGCATTGTGGGCCGGATGGCCTTGTGATCGCGGAAGAGGGGGAACAAAGGGAGTGCAACGAATAGGTGAGCGCACTCGAGCACTGGCCACGGAAGGAACACGACAGAGACCGGGCCACGACACCGAGAGGGTACGAGCACGCGGGAGGACACGGCCCACTCTGGGAGCGAGGGAAGCGACAAGTACATACTTGGCCTGCTGAGAGTGGTCCGTGACCACGCGGACCTTTGTGCGGAGGGAGGCACGGCAGGCCCTCGCCAAGTTAACATAGCAGGATGTCCTCTAAAGTGGTTAGACCCAGGATCCGACAGCCCACGATGGAGGCTTACGCCAGGTCGCCCCCAGAAGCGGAGGGGGGCAAGAGCAAGAAGACCCCCATGGCAACTGCGGAAACACCGGGCACGATCCAGGAGGTGCTGGCAGCGATCGCAGTCTTAAAGGTGGCCTGGGAGACTAAGTTGGGCCAGGCAATGAAAGAGCTGCAGTAGGGCCTGGACCTCAAGATCGGAGCGGTCCAGGAGGAGGTGAACCTGCTGAGACAGGACGTGCGAACGATTGCAGAGCGCACTGGGGCCTTGGAGAAGGAGATGGCCCCGAACAAGGAGGCGTGCGCCGTACATGGAAAGGAGCTCCATGCCCTCGTGCAACGGGCGGGCAATCTGGAGGACAGAGCTGAGCAAGCAGAGGGGCGCGCCAGACGCAATAACATCCGTATAGTGGGCCTGCCGGAAGATACGGAAGGGTCAAACCCCACAGAATACGTGGAATCCATGCTTTTACAGTAGATAACAGGCAGGGTGCTGACCCAGGGGTTCGCGGGTGAAAGGGCGCACAGGGCGCTGACAAGGAGACCGCCCCCTGGAGCCCCGCCGCGACCGCTGATCGCAAAGATCCTGAACTATCGGGTTCGGGAGAAGATCCTCAAATTTTTCCGGAGGGGAGGAACGATTGAAAGGGGTTCAGTAAAAATCACGGCCTACCCGGACTATACGCTGCTTGTACAGCGTAGTAGGATGAACTTTGGATCGGTGAAAAGGAGGCTGAAGGACACAGGCCATCGCTACATGTTGCTCTACCCAGCCAAGTTGAAAGTGTTTTATAAGAACAGATCCCTTTTTTTCGAGACGCCAACCGAGGCAATGGATTGGCTGGATATGCAGGGCCGACCTCAAGAACCGGATGTCCAGATGGGAGCTGCAGGAGATAAGTAGCAGATGGCTGTGGCACCTAGGGTGACACGTGGGACTTGAATATAGAGTTGTATTAAGTTTGTGGGGAGTGTGTTGTAATATCAACTGGCTGGACCCGCTGGACGCACCAATCCTAAAATAGACGACTGGGAGCTCCTAGGAGGCATCCCTTGTACCCAATAGTAATATACTTAGTTAGGTCACTGTTAGATCAGTGACGCCCCACGGGGTCCTAGTCCTCGGCGATGGGACAGGACCAGACGCGGGTGGGCCTGAGATCCAGGGATGGAGCTGGGCATTTGTTGGGGTAGGGCAGGGTGGGGGGAGGGGCTGGGTGTGCAGTGGATGGGAGTTGGGGAACAGGGAGGGGGGAAAACTGTTGAGGGGGGGAAGGGGGAGAGTCGGAAAACAAACCATCAAGGGAAGCATTGAAGGGAGAGGTGGGTTGGGAACAAACCGAGTAGGGATGGCATTGGGTAATCTCAGAATTGTGACCTGGAATGTACGGGGCCTTAATAGCTACCTGAAACGTAATAAAGGGATGCTGTATTTAAAAAGGATGTACATTGATATAGCCCTGCTGCAGGAGACTCATCTCACAAGGGAGAAGTTGGAGGTTGTCAGGCGAAAATGGAGGGGACATGTTGTGGGGGCTACGTATTCTGCGTACGCTAGAAGGGTTGTCACTTGGGTGGCGCTGCATGTGCCGCTCCAGGTGCTTAGCTCAACGGTAGACCCAGAGGGCAGAATGGTGGCGGTGACAGGACTCCTGGAGAACAGGGAAGTGCACATTATAAATCTGTACGCCTCTAACCATGATACAGTGGCTTATTTCAAGTCCCTTTACAGCAAAATGAGCCCCCTGGCTGGGGGTGCGGTGGTGTGGGGAGGGGACTTTAATTGCACCCTGAATCCCAAAATGGATAGGTCAGTCGACAAAGCGGGGAAGCCGGCGCCGGCGGCCAAAGCACTGGGGACATTGTTAAAAGATCTAGGCCTAGAAGACGTGTGGAGAAGGTTGCATCCAATGGATAGGCAATACTCGCACTATGCAGCGCCACATGACCTGCACACAAGGCTAGATTATGTGTTCGTAGCGGCTGAGATAGCAGGAGAAATAGTGGGAGCGGAATACAAGGCCCGGGTACTATCCGACCACTCGCCTTTGGTGGTAGAGTGGCGACACCAACCCCCCAGAGCGCGGATCCCGACATGGAGACTTAGGATTGAGGCATTACAAGATGAGGGGTTCCGGGAGGATTTGAGGAGGGAGGCCATCGAGGAATATTTTGATATAAACACGGGCAGTGTGCGCTCGGTTGGAACAGTATGGGAGGCATTCAAGGTGGTGGTGCGTGGAGTAGCCATTTTGAAATCTAAAGGGCTCCAGGGGGGCATCGAAAGGGAACTTCAGGAAACGGAAAGGGAGCTGGAGGGTCTCACACGACATGAGGATACCGCCCGGGAGAATAGCGATAAGATAAAAGACCTACAGTTAACCTGCAGTGGACTCTGGGATAGGCTATGTAGACTAAATTACAAGAAATACACGGCGAGGCTACACGCAGGGGGCGATAAGCCGGGCAGATTGCTGGCCTGGATGTATAAGAGTGAGACCCTCCGCACAGTGATCAGTGAGATTAGGGATGAGGAAGGTCGCATCTGTAATACCCAGAAGGGGGTGAACGAGGAGTTCCTCAAGTTTTACAGACACTTATATGAGGACGCAGGGGAGGATAGGGGTCAAGACATACTGGACACGTTAGAGGACATAGAGCTGCCCATCCTGGACGACCTAGAACACGTGGAATTGGACGCACCCTATCACCTCGGAAGAGCTGGAGGTGGTGATCCAACATTTGCCCACGTGTAAGGCGCCCGGGACGGATGGGTTGCCTATTGAGTTTAAGACATACAAACAGGAACTGCTTCAGCCACTGCTTGCCATGTTCAACGAGGCCTATGAGCAGGGGGAACTGCCATTGTCCCTTCGCGAGGCGATGATCATCCCACTCCTGAAACCAGGCAAGCCGGCCGTGGAGTGTGGGTCTTACAGACCCTTGTCCATGCTGAAGCAGGACAGCAAAATACTTACGGCAGTGCTGGCCAATAGGCTGAAGAGGGTGATCGGTAAGCCGATACACCCAGACCAGACGGGATATGTCCCCGGCAGGAACATTACAGATAACCATAGGAGGCTACACCACATCATTGACCACACTGAGGAAGATACGGGTGAGCTGGCTATCGTGTCGCTAGACGCGGTCAAAGCCTTTGACTCGGTGCGATGGCCTTGGTTGAAAGCGGCCCTGAGGGGATACGGAATGGGACCTGGATATATCAGGTGGGTCCAGTTGTTATACAGCACCCCGGTGGCGAGAGTTAAAACAGGATCCATAATCTCAGATACTTGGCAACTTAGCAGGGGGACCAGACAGGGATGCCCCTGGTCACCCATGCTATACATTCTGGCATTAGAGCCGTTGACAATATGTCTGAGGCAACAATACGGGGAGGTGGGGATTAGTACAGTAAGTGGTAGACACCTGGTATCGCTGTATGCAGATGACATGCTCCTTTATCTGCGCTATCCGGAGGAGAACCTGCAGTATGTGCTAGAGGTGATGAACCGATATGCCACCCTCTCGGGCATATCAGTGAACCCTAGGAAGTTTAGTCTGTTCCCCTTGGGTAGATATAAGAATGCCCCGTTACAGAGGCTGCCTATCCTGCCGATACCATGGCAGACTGAGACATTTAGGTATTTGGGAGTAAATATTTACCACAAGATCGAGGCGGAGCACGAACACAATACGGAGAAAGCATTAGAGGGAGTTAAGAACAGCATGGTGTTTTGGTCTAGATTGCCCCTGACTATGATGGGGAGAGCGGCCTTGCTTAAGATGGTGGTCCTGCCTAGACTCCTGCATTTCTTTGTGAATGTCCCGTTTTTGATTCCCAGGAGCCTATTTGTGAGACTTCATAGCTTGTGCAGGGGCTTCATATGGGGTAACTCCAGGAACAGAGTGGCCCTGTGGAAACTCCAGAACCCATGTGACAAGGGGGGCATAGGCCTGCCAAATTTTGAGCTTTATTACCTGGCGGGGCAGCTGCTGTACGTGGCCAGGTGGCTGTCGACTGAAGACTCGGCGGAAGCCAGGCTTCTGCGGGAAGACTCAGCCCCATACTTTTTGAATGAAGTGGTCTGGTTACAAAAGAACAAACTGGTGGGAAGAGGGCGGCTATTGAGGCTGGGCTGGGAGGTTTGGTGCAGAATGTGGAGAATGATGGGTGACATAGAGCCGTTCTCTCAGCAGGCTCCGCTGGTGGCACTATGCGGGAACGACTCAACTGTTCGAAGCGGTCCGTAGATATTGGGAACCAGTAGGCCTGGCCATCCTTGGGGACATATGGCAGGAAGGGGGGGGCATTGGAATTTCAGAGGTTGCAAGAAGAGACAGGGGTGCATAAAGGCCAGTATATAACCTATGCTAGGCTCATGAAACGGGTTAGGGAGAGATGGCCGGAGACAGTGCTAGCGGATGACCCTGATGCCTCCCTGGAAACGATGTATGATGTTTCGGAGGGCGGGCACGAAATATCTAGAATATACGAGCTTCTAAGAGCAAAGGCAGGGAAGGAGATGCTTCAATTGAGGCAGGACTGGGAGGAGGAAGTAGGAGGACCCATGACAGATGGGCAATGGGAGAGAGCCCAAAGGTACCATAAAAAGGTATCCCGGAATGCGAGACTCCAACAACTCCAATTGTATGTCACTCACAGGGCTTATCTGACTCCCGGGAAAATTGCAAGGTTTGGAGGCTCGGCTACGCAGAAATGTCCCAGGTGTAGGGAGATGGAAGCGGGGCTGCTACACATGTCTTGCCCGGAGGTGCACAGATTTTGGGATGAGATTAAAACTAAACTGGCTGGTGGGTGAGTGGAGCTGGACGTGGGATCAGCTTGGCCATGCATGCTCGGGATTTTTCCCAGGCCACGGGATTTAAAGCACATAAGCAAAATGAAGGACTTAGCCTACATCCTGGCCAAGCGCAGGATCGCAATGGGCTGGAAGGCGGCCCACAGACCCAAGGTGGAGCTATGGTGGGCGGACCTCCTCAGATGGGCGGAGGCGGAATCCGTAGTTTGGTTTGAAGCGGTTACTAAGGGGGGGGGGGGGGAAGAGGAGGAAGTAGGGCCCTTGTTGGCCTGGCGGCAATTGGTGACCTCTATGGCAAACCCTCACCAGAACAAAAACGAATTAGAGGACTCGGATGAGTGCACAAGCACTGCGATACCTGAGAATTACACTGTATAATGTGATGGTTTGATGCCGATTATGTACGTCCTAAACAGTTGTAATGTGTGTTTTGTTTGGTTGTATTGAAAATAAAAATAAATTTAAAAAAAAAAAAAAAAACATCTGTGCTTGTTCCAGTCGAGGAAGACTCAGGGGTTGTGGGTGGAGAGGTCACTTTTGGATGCAGGATTTGGTTTCAGTCAGTCACAGTGGTGCTTAGGTATCAGTTCCGGGCACCTTCCAGCTAAACACCCAAACAAAGAAAAGATTACCACTTCTGCAGTGCAGTCGACAACAGGATACCTCTAGGATGCAAAGAAGACAGATTGCAATGGGAGTCACCACTATCAGGTGACGACAGGTGATCTTCCAGGAATTAACAAGGGAGCAGGGAGTATTTGCAGTACAAGTTGCTCCAACTTCCAAGGATGCATTTGGAACGGCGACTGCTGCAGCGAGGTAGGCCAGGAGAGTACTGGTCAGTCCACCGATTGGTCCTGGGACACTGCTAAATGTTCAGAAAGCACGGATCCTTGAGCGGGGCAGGGGTGGGGGTCTAGAGCCTGGTGGTTTCCACCAGTCCAAAGGACAAAGCACTGGTGAGGGTCTTCTTGAGATGAGGCAGAGGAACAGAGCTTCATCAGGAATGGGACTGAGTTGGTGCTTGTCAGCTGCAAAGGTCGCCATTGGGTGGTCAGCAGACTGCCCTACATAGAGAACTTGGCTCCAACGAGGATTTGAAGAATGGTTGCAGGAGTCCTCTCTCTATTCAAGATCAGGACTGGACGCTTGCCCAGGTTCACCAAGGGTAAAGATCAGTGCCATTCACTGGCAGTGGCTATTCAATCATGGCTACCCACTGTCCACATCTGTCCAGCAACAGGCATTCAGGCACCAGGATGTGATCTGGGACCAGACGATGCCAGTCGCCAAATCCAGGCTTGCACACAACCCACCTCTTTGCCCGGTAAAAGCAGCAGCTGCTGGAAAGGAGATATATCAAAAGGAGTCTAGACAGTAAAGTTTTATAAAAGGTATGGCTGGTAGACCAAGTAGCTGCCGCAAAGATGTCCCTTATCGGCACCCCTCTTTGTAGGGCAGATGTTTCCATGCCCCTCGTAGAATGGGCCCTTAGGCCTTCCGAAGGGTCTTTCCCAGGCAATCTATAGCATTCTCTAATGCTCGGAATAATCCACCTAGACAGGGTGGTTTCGTTACTGCTAGTCCTCATTTATGACCCATGTATCCAATGAAGAGCTGATCGTCTTGGCAAATCTTCGCCATTCGCGAAATATGGAAACTCAGAGCTCTTCTTGGGTCAAGTCTATGTAGCCTCTCCTCTTCCTTTCTAGGAGGGGGCGGGTAAAAAGTTTGTAAAACTATTTTTCAGATACATGGAATTCAGAGACCATTTCAGGTAGCAACAAAGGTTTTACCTTAACAACCTTGTCACTATAAAAAGTATTAAAAGGGGTTTGCAAGATAACGCCTGCAACTCACTCACCCTGCGGGCTGATGTTAGAGCTACTAGTAAAATGGTTTTAGATGTCAGAAGTTTTAATGGACATGAATGAATAGGCTCAAAAAGGAGCACACAAGACATTTTAGAACAAGATACAAATCCCAAACAGGGAATTGAGAAGAAGTTGGGGGAAAACACGTTGGTGAGCCCCTTGAGAAAATGCATGATTAAAAGGAATTTTTTAAAGTATGACACTTGAGTGCTTAAAAATTGAAAGCGCTGCCAAATAATCTTCAATGGTTCCAGTCTGGAGCCCCAAATTTGCCAAATGTAGCACGAAAGACAACACCAATAATCTATTACATTGAAATGGGTCCACATTCTTTTCTCAGCACCAGTTGCAAAACCTATTCCAATGGCAGCGGTATAAAGATTTTGTTGCTGGTCTTCTGGCCGAAAGCAAAATCTCCATTACATCATCCGGCAGGTCCCAATGCTTATATCTCAACCTCTCATAAACCATGCGTGAAGGTTGCGCGTCTTCACCTCTGGATGGAGAACCCAACCCTCCACTCGTGAGAGAAGATCCTCTCTTTGTGGAAGACGCATTGGAGGGCAGATGGATATGTCCAGAAGGTCCGGATACCAAGTCCTGCTGGCCCAATCCGGAGCAAGAGGCATCATGGATTTATCGAACTTTCTCAACCACCTGATTATGTGAAGAATGACGGGGACTGGACAAAACGCGTACAGGAGTAGAAACCCCCAGTCCTCTTTGAATGCATCCCCTAGAGCACCTCTCGGGGGAAATTCCCTGGAGCAGAACAGCTCGCACTTCCTGTTGACACTGGTCACAAACAGATCCGCTTGAAGGGTTCCCCAAAGGGTGAAGTTCTCTTGAGGGACTTCCTGAGCTAGTTCCCATTCGTTAGAGACTGCTCGGCCTGCTCAGAGCGTCCGCTGCCGTGTTCTCCTCTCCGGCTAGATGAATCCCCGATAGGGAGATTCCTTCTTGAATTGCCCAGAACCAGAGCTGCATTGCTTTTCTGCACAGTGATAGTGACCCTGCGCCTCCTCTTTTGATGAGGTAGTGCATGGCCACTGTGTTGCCAGTCATTAACGACAGCTGACTGTCAGATCTTTGGTTTGTTATAATATAATATGCATCTTTCTTAGCTCTAAACGAATCCCTTTTTAGCAATTAAAATCCCGTTCTTGTAGTAATATTTAAAATGGGGCTTGCATTTGTTAGTCAATGAGTAGAAACAAAATAGAAATGTGTTCATGGCTTCCTCCGTCAGTCATTACAAGAAAAGGCTGGGTCCGTGGAGAGGGCATGTATTAGTCACCTGGCCTTCACCGATAAACCTAGGTTAAATAACATTTAAGGACAGGTCCTCCCATTCAGCGAAGTAGGTTAGGCTGTTCCAATATGGCCCTATTCTCTTCTCTAAATGCTATCTAAAAGCTGACTGCGCCAAACAGAGGTTAGTTACACATGGAGTCATAGTGTTCAGCCCTTCCACTTTGTTAAACGCACAAAAGTTATCTTTTTAAGGTTGTGCAAATAGGGTGACCATTGTTGGCATGGAGGGCAAGTGGATTCTGTATTTAAGGCCTCAAACATAAGTCACCGTCCGTGAACTGGCAGAAAGTGTCGAGACTTGCCGCGTAGTGAAGAGTATTGAGCCTCTATCCACAAATCACCCACAGGGAGAGAAAAGATAAACACTCCCTGTGCGAGCTTTGAGGCCACAGGTGGTTGTTGGTTGTAGAATCAGGTGGCGCCGAGGACTCCAGAGGCTGTTGGAAGGAAGTCGGGATTAATACAGGCAAAGACAGTGCTTTTAGTTAAGAGTGAATAAAGGATACTTTCCTACCTATGTTCAGTGGAAGGGAGCCTGAGGAATTGGTGCAAGGGAGCGCCGATGATTCAAACAGTCAAGTACCTGGAGGTAGGTACGAGCTGACCACCAGTAACCCGTAATGATTTCCAAGAATGAACAGAAGGAAGGTCGTAAACAATCCAAGGGTCAAAATCCAGGTTGTAGCAAGTGAACAGATAGGGAAAATCCAAAGCAGTCCGTATGCGCAAACCAAAGGTCCAAAGTACCAGTATCCGTGCAGCGTATCGTCAACCGTATCCAAGGAGCGAGAGTTAATCAAATCCGTGAGAGTAAGCCAGAGGTCGGAATCCGATGAGGTCAAAAAACAAGAGTCAAGAACGCCGAACAGTGTTAGAGAACAGCTGTGAAGCGGCGAGTGATTCAAAGCTCCCGGCATTTATGCGAGCCGCCTCCCGATCACGTGAGTGGGGCTCCGTGCACGTGATCGGGAAGTTGATGTGAAACCAGGAAGCAATCGCGATCGGCTGTTCCAGTCCGATCGCAATCTCCATGGCAGTTGCCATTGGAGACGAGGAAACAAACCACACCGTCCTCTGCGTGTGGTCCGCAACCATCGGTGATGGCGACTCCCCTGCACCCTAGGTGATGGGACATGAGGAGGGTTGGGCTGAGAACCGGGGAGTCTGACAGTACTTTGTATCGGAGTGTTATGCAAGGTGTTGTGTGGGTGTGTAACTGACCTATTGAGCATAACAGAGCCCCCCCTCAATGGCCCACGACCATGTGGGCAGGTGGGATGGTCCAAATGAAAACGGGAGACAAGCCTCGGAGCATGGACGTCACACGCAGGGACCCAACACCGCTCCTCCGGACCATAACCCGCCCAGTCCACCAGATACTGGAGACAACCACGAACCATACGAGAACCCAGTATACCCGATACTTCATATTCCACAGAGCTACCCACAGACACAGGGCTAGGCGTAGACCTCAGGTGAGTAGGGGCAGGACAAGGCTTTAGCAAAGATGTATGGAATACAGGGTGAAGGCGCCAGGAGGCGGGAACTGAAAGGCAATAAGCCACAGGGTTGATCACAGCAGATATCCTGTATGGACCCACAAAACGGGGTAGCAATTTGCGACAACCGGGCAGCCGGAGGTGACGAGAGGAAAGCCACACTCTGTCCCCCACAACATAGGAAGGTGCCACGGCCCTCCGCCGGTCAGCCGCAGATTTAGCAGAGACTTGGGACTCACGAAGGTGAGCGAGAGTCCGGGCATGAACGGCCGATAGGTCACGTGCACAGGAAACAGCAGCAGGGTTAGCGGAATGTGTAAGGTCTGGAACAGGTAAGGTGCGGGGGTGTTGGCCATACAAGACAAAAAAGGGAGAAAAGCCAGTAGAAGAATGCAGAGCATTATTATACGAGAATTCAGCGAGATGCAGTACACTCAGCCAGGACTGTTGGTGCTGTAGAATGAGGCAACGTAAATATTGCTCCATGGCCTGGTTCACCCTCTCCGTCTGGCCGTCTGTCTCCGGGTGATATGCGGAGGAAAAACGGGAATCAATGCCCAAGAGGCCTGTGAGCGCCCGCCAGAACCGAGAAGTGAACTGGGGTCCCCTGTCCGAGATTATGATAGTGGGTAACCCGAAAAGACAGAAGATTGATCTAAAGAAAAGGTCGGCCAGAGCCGGTGCTGATGGGATGCCAGAACAGGGAACAAAACGGGCCATTTTAGAGAAAGAATCGACCACCACCCAAATGGTGTCAAAGCCCTTGGTTCGAGGTAGATCTGTCACGAAATCCATCGACACTGTATGCCAGGGCCTAGGAGGTATAGGTAAGGGAAGTAAGAGCCCCACCGGACGTCCCCGGCGATGTTTGCATTGGGCACATACGGCGCACGTGTTGACATACCCTTCAACATTGCGTTTCATGGAGGGCCACCAACACCATCGCCTGAGGAGGTCCAGCCTGCGCTTCTGTCCAGGATGACCATTAATGGCACTATTGTGGGACCATTCCAGTGCAAGATTACGAGTGTCGGCTGTTGGTAACCATAATTTGTTCTGTATGAATGGCAGCCCATCATGCAACACCAGATCCCACTCAGAGGTCTGTTCGGGATGTAACAAAACCCATGCGCGAATGGACTCTAGAAGCGGTAAAGGAGGAGCACAGAGGCAAATGACATGCTGATCTAGTAGTTTTCCAGGGAAAACAGGCAAGGATACCCCACCAGGAGAACGAGATAAAGCGTCCGCCTTCCCGTGGGACAGACCTGACCGGTGTTTTATCTGGAAGTCAAAGGCTGCAAAGAATAAATGCCACCGCACCTGCCGACTATTGCTGCACTTGAGTGAGGCTAAATCTTGGATGTTACGATGGTCTGTGTATACTGTGACTGCATGTTTTGCTCCCAACAAGTGATGCCGCCAGACCTGAAAGGCGTCTTTGATGGCCAACAATTCCTTCTCCGTGACCGTATAGTGCGTTTCTGTAGGAGTAAACTTTCGAGAATGAAACGCCGCCGGGTGTAGCCGACCTGAACAAGGACAATGTTGGGATAATACCGCTCCAAGAGCAAAGGAGGATGCATCCGCCTCTACAATGAAGGGGAGTTCTGGGTTGGGATGCTTCAGTACAGGAGCGGTAGTAAATGCGGCTTTTAGCGCATCAAAAGCCTGTTGGTGTTGTTCCAACCAGATAAAAGGTAAATTGGGGCTGGTCAAGGCAGTAAGAGGTGTTACAAGAGATGAGAAATCCTGGATAAAGCGCCTGTAAAAATTTGAAAACCCAAGGAATGATTGTAATGCCTTAATATCACAGGGCTTTGGCCAGTCCAAAACTGCACGAACCTTGGATTGGTTCATTGCTAAACCCCCAGGGGTAATGTGGAATCCCAAGAATTCCACACTTCCAGTATGGAACTGACATTTTTCTGGCTTAGCATAGAGTGAAAAACAGCGAAGTCGAGACAATACCTCGCGGACATGTAGTACATGTTCCTTCAGGTCCTGCGAAAATATTAGGATGTCATCGAGATATACCGCTACACAGATGTCTAACAAATAATGAAAAATCTCATTCATGAAACGCTGAAACGTAGCAGGGGCGTTACAAAGCCCGAAGGGCATGACTACGTACTCAAACAGTCCGTAACGAGTGCAAAAAGCCGTTTTCCACTCGTCTCCGGGGCGAATTCTGATTAAATTATAGGCTCCGCGGAGATCGAGTTTCGTGAAGATGTTGGCGTGACTCAATCTGTCCAACAATGGTGTAATCAGGGGAATCGGATACCGGTTCTTTATGGTGATAGCATTCAAGCGTCGGTAGTCCACACAAGGACGTAAGTCGCCCTCCTTTTTGGGGACAAAAAAAATAGGGCTAGCTGCCGGAGAGGTGGAAGGACGTATATGGCCAACCTTCAGAGCCGCTTGAATGTATTTTTTCAATGCCTGTTCCTCTGAGGGGGACAGGGAGTAAATACGACCTGAAGGAATGCTGGAATCAGGGATGAAGTCAATAGGGCAATCGTAAGCGATGTGGTGGTAGTACCTCCGAAGAACCCTTGTCAAAGACCTCATGAAAGTCCTTATATTCCATAGGGATACTTGTCGCCACCACCCCCACCATGTGAGACTCCAAGGACGTGGTCGCTTCCTCGTGTAGGGTAAGTTGTGCGACGGCCCCCAAGGCACGTGAAGGAGATTCGGTGTCGTCGGGTGCGGTGAGGCAAAAATTCTGGCAGATTTCCGATTCAAAGTGAACCTGCCCAGACCTCCAGTCAAACAAAGGGTTGTGTTGATGTAACCATGGGAGCCCTAGTATAATCCCGAATTGGGGCATCGTAATTAAATCAAAGGACAAGACTTCCTGATGTGTTTTCTGTATAGTGAGGGTGATCGGGGCAGTTTGTTGTCGAATTGGGCCAGAAATCAGTGCTGTGCCATCCACCGCCTGTACTGGTTCGGGATGCTGTTTGGTAATCAGGGGCAGATTCAATGACCCGGCCAGGCTTATATCGACATAATTGCCAGTGGCACCAGAATCGATATAGATCGAAACAGCATGAACGATGTCGGGTGTGGGTTTTAACGTAGCCTTTACCATCACCGGCCTGATCCTGCCAAATGTGGGGAACTTGTCCGAGGGAGTTGAAGGATTGCTCGATCCGGCCCCCGGATCTAGGGTCGAGCATTCCGAAAAACCGGATTTTTTAACTTGGGGCGTCTGGGACAGGACTTTACAAAATGCCCACTCAGGCCACAGTAGAAGCAGGCATGGTCGGTTCTTCTGCGGTCCCTCTCTAGTTGTGTGATCGGGCTACGAATACCGCCTATTTGCATAGGTTCACCACCGGTATCAGAGGAGGGGGAGGATAAACTAGGAGTAGGGAACCCTGTCTCGAACTTGCGTTCGGAACGCCTTGCATCGATCTGTAGGGCGAGATCCACTAAGTCAGTATGAGATGTGGGCAAAGAAGGAACGACGGCCATAGCATCCTTCATGGTACTATTGAGCCCTCTGTAAAACACAACTGCCCTTTTGGGTTCAGGCCAAGATGTTTCAGCAGCCAGTTGGTTAAATCGGGCAATGTACTCTATGAGTGACCCCTTTCCTTAAGTTAGATCTAGCAATTCAAGATCCCGGATTGGGCTTTATGATGTGTGTCGAATACATGAGACATTTCTGTGACCAATAATCATATAGGACAGGGCTGTTGTTTTCCAGTAGGGGACTGGCCCATGCTGCCGCAGTGCCGGCCAGATGGGACAAGGTGAAAGCCGCCTTTGTGGTGGAGTCGGGAAAGGCCTGAGGTCTACAGAGAAAATGTAGCTTGCATTGATTCACAAAAGTGCGAAACTTTCTGGGGTCTCCGTGGAATCTTTCTGGAGCGGCCAAGGGAAAAGGCGTAGGCATGAGTACAGGAATTTGTGGCGCTACAGGGGGAGCAATAGGTTGGACAACTGGGGGTTGGGCAGCGGCTTCCCCGAACTCTACATCAGCGGGTAACGGGTGTTGTACACTTTGGATCAAATCTAACCTCTGATGTATAGCCGCGTTGGCGGCTGTCATGTCTGCCCTCAAAACTGTGAGTGCCTGTACCAATGCAGCCACGGGGTCCTCGGCTACAGGCTCCATACTCAACACAACGCAAAGGCTTCACAGTTTGTCGAGACCTGCCGCGTTGTGAAGAGTATTGAGCCTCTGTCCACAAATCACCCACAGGGAGAGAAAAGATAAACACTCCCTGTGCGAGCTTTGAGGCCACAGGTGGTTGTTGGTTGTAGAATCAGGTGGCGCCGAGGACTCCAGAGGCTGTTGGAAGGAAGTCGGGATTAATACAGGCAAAGACAGTGCTTTTAGTTAAGAGTGAATAAAGGATACTTTCTTACCTATGTTCAGTGGAAGGGAGCCTGAGGAATTGGTGCAAGGGAGTGCCGATGATTCAAACAGTCAAGTACCTGGAGGTAGGTACGAGCTGACCACCAGTAACCCGTAATGATTTCCAAGAATGAACAGAAGGAAGGTCGTAAACAATCCAAGGGTCAAAATCCAGGTTGTAGCAAGTGAACAGATAGGGAAAATCCAAAGCAGTCCGTATGCGCAAACCAAAGGTCCAAAGTACCAGTATCCGTGCAGCGTATCGTCAACCGTATCCAAGGTGCGAGAGTTAATCAAATCCGTGAGAGTAAGCCAGAGGTCGGAATCCGATGAGGTCAAAAAACAAGAGTCAAGAACGCCGAACAGTGTTAGAGAACAGCTGTGAAGCGGCGAGTGATTCAAAGCTCCCGGCATTTATGCGAGCCGCCTCCCGATCACGTGAGTGGGGCTCCGTGCACGTGATCGGGAAGTTGATGTGAAACCAGGAAGCAATCACGATCGGCTGTTCCAGCCCGATCGCAATCTCCATGGCAGTTGCCATTGGAGACGAGGCAACAAACCACACCGTCCTCTGCGTGTGGTCCGCAACCATCGGTGATGGCGACTCCCCTGCACCCTAGGTGATGGGACATGAGGAGGGTTGGGCTGAGAACCGGGGAGTCTGACAGTACTTTGTATCGGAGTGTTATGCAAGGTGTTGTGTGGGTGTGTAACTGACCTATTGTGCATAACAGAAAGAGTTTGTCATCAAAGCCATAAGTAAAGTGGAAACCCACAACATAACAATAACACCTGTTGAATATGCAATATGTTCTGCGTTCTGGGCATTAGGGCATTATTATATATGTAGTCTGAACATATTTGTGTTATCTCTTGCAAATGAATAACAAAATGACTTCTGCTGATGCAGGCTTAATTGTTTGTATAAAATGAAAAGTTATGTACTATTCAGGCACTTCACTTCTCCACTCTCTCCACACTCTTCACTCTTGATGAAATACTGGTCATGGATGAACCTGAAGTCCGCTCGAGTGTATGATATGCGCAAAATAAAGCTTATCTTGTGATATGGAAACTGACTCAGATACTGTACTTTGTTTGAATTATAGCGCTTAGAAGTCTCAGGCTCCTCACCCAGTGAGTGAGGCATCCGTCACTACTGTGGTCTCCGGTCATGGCTGCCAAAAAGCTTCTCTTTTCAGAATGTCACCACAGGAGATCCTGTGCGGCTCTGCTCGGAACCTGAAGAAGGTCCACCATCTTGCCTGAGCATTGAGACCACTGAGTCCTGAGAACCCATTGGATGGATCTCATTCTCAGGCGAGCCTCTGGCACCAGGAAAATGCAGGATGCCATGAGGTCGAGCAACCGTAGAAAGTCGAAGGCCGGACACGTTAGGCACTCGGGAATTTGGGAACCATCTGCAGAATGTGTTCAGCCCTCATATTGGGTGGCGAGGCTTTCTCAGAGGATGCATCCAGGAACGCTGCAATGAATCATAGTCTCTGAGATGGTATCATGTGGGACTTCTTGTAATTGAGGGAGAAGCCCAGCCGATCGTGTCGATGAAGCCTTTTTTGCGGACAACGCCCTCGAAAGTTGTTAGGCAGAAGCACATGCAGTATCCTTTGGTAACACTAATGCAATTAAGACTACAAGTATCAGTACAATTTCACCTTTGGTACAAGCCTGTACTACACAGGTATGTGGTAGCAGTGGCTGAGCAGCCAGACTTCTCTCAAGAGTTTAGTGAGCAGTACAACAAGTTACACAAAGGACCAACAAATACAGTGATTCAAATATACACTTATTCAAGGTTTCTTGGTAAAAGAATATACATTTGTTTACTCTGTCAGTTTGAAAACATTACACTAGCAAGAGCAGCTAAATATCACACACTAATAAATCACAAATACACAACTGGTAAGTAAATGAACAAGCTGAGCTCCCCTGAAGTGGGAGCAAAATGGCACTTCAGATACTTAAAGGGGTAAAAAGACAAGGTTATAAGAATAGACAGTCCAAATACATTCATAGGCAGGGCAAAGGGTTTCAGTTAACTACAACCAGCAATTCTTCTCAATACCCCTGGGCCAAAGTCAATGGTTCAGAGACTTTGTATAGGATAGCACAGTTCTGGGAGAAAACGGTTAAGTCTTTGCCACGGTGTTTAGAAGAATTTGGCTGGGCGAAAAGTTTGGAATTTTTAGGGAAGGGCAAGCCTTCGAAGTTGAGAAAGCTTCCACGAACTTTCGCAATGTCCGAAATGATTTCCGGACCTCGTTTGCACCGTTCCTTGTTAGTGGAGAAGAGCTGTAGCTGAGGCAGTTGTTCCTGGCAGTTTGAGCAGATCTCGCTGTTCCTGAGCTTCAGTCGTGGGGACAAGCTGGAGGACGTCGGGAGGTTCCTGGCACTGCCCAGGGATGAGGCAAAAAGCTTAGCAAGACGTTGGTTTAAGGTGTGAGTGACTTAAAGTCCACGAGCTGGTTTCCTTCCCTCTGGCTATCCGGTTTTCAACAGCACTCTGATGAAAATTCGACCTGATGGGGACGGTGTCCAGGTGGCTTACGAGTTGGATGTTCCCACCAAGCTCAAGGGAAGAAGTTAACCTTGAAGGGCTTCTCTGTCGATGGAGTTTCAGGCAATTCGGACCTGCAGCAGGGATTCCCCAGTCATCCAGGAGTTGCAGCAGTCCTCTTCCTTCAGCTAGTCTTTGGTTCTTTTGTTCCAGTGGTCGGCTCTGCTTTCCAAGTCCCAGAGACCTGCTTTTAAACAGTTTCCCCCCCCCCCATTTATTCCAACCTGGCTGTCACTCACAGCAGGGTGGCTGTCCTTGCCGGACAGCCAGCCGGCCAATCACTCCAGAGTGCATTCAGGTCTCCTAGGAGACTAAGCACAGGGAGTTTCGGGCACCTACCTCACATCCTGTCCACCCCAGACACCCTGGCGCCAGAGGAGGGCTTCAGCACTGAAGCCCGCCAAAGGCAAACAAACTTAGGGACCAAACCTGGTTTGGCGCGCAGAGACAAACACAAGAAGGACCTTTCCTAAAAGAAATGACGAAAAAAGTCGACGGAGTCTGTTTTTACAGATTGTAAAACATGGCTGACCCAATTTAGCTACCGTTGTTAGCAGTCAGGAAAAATCATGGTAGTTTGATCTAAACCACTGCCACCAGCCATTTAAAATAGGAAATGGTAACATTTGACCGTTACATGAGTGTTCTGAGGGAAGCTAGGCAACCCCTCCAGAAAGGGTGCGTTGGCTCTGTAAATTTAAAGAGGCTAGTAAAGTCAATTTAACTTTACATGCTCTGGGAGACAGTAGTCAGTCCCAGAGAAGGTATTTAGACCATGGGAAGTCTGAAAGACATCCCTGTGCCACTGCACTGAAGGTGCTGTGACACACAGAAGAAGATGATGCCTGTGGAGTGGTTTTAAAACTCCATAACCAAAGAACACAAAAGTAAAAAAAACATTGAAAATGAAAAGTTCAAAGTCCCAAAATATAGCAAAAGAGCTGGATGGCTCTAAGGTAGAGGGAATTTAGCACTTGTGTGAGAAATCTCACTAACAAAGGGCTAGACCCTCGACTCGAAGGAGTCTTGACGAAATTTCATCGGATCGAGGCCTTGATGGCTCTCGTCCGGTCGACGACTTACGTCCCGGGCTCGAGGGTGCACAGGATTTTGCCTTTGCCTTTACTTTGTCGCCTTTATGCAGCGAGACTGGAGCATGGCTTCTGTCCTTGTCCTTTGAGGGGGTCAGGGCCTCCTTCTCAAATATCCTTAACATCTCTCTCCGAAGCTCTTCCCACTTGGCTGGAGAAGAGGATTTGGTCGGACATGAAATTCTCACAGGAGAGAAATCACTAGGTGACGATGGAGATCTGTAACGCCTCTTTCGACTTCTTAGTTGAAAAATGGTGAGACATTCCTGGAAGGAGATTGTTTTTTGGATGATTTTCTTTGAGGAGACTCTCCTCTCGACTCGTCAGAAGATCGGATTTTAGATTGGGATGAAGGGGATTTCGAGGGGGGGGGGGGGGGTCATACCCGCCACTAGTTTCCCTTTATGCTCTTTTAGAGCCTTACCTATCATTGCCTGACAGGAGTCGCAATCAGGCGTTCGATGCTCTGTGCCCAGATACCACAGACACACTCGATGAGGGTCAGTGATGGACATTTCAGCAACGCAACGCAATCGTGGCATTTCTTGAATCCTGAAATACTACTATTTGTTTCCTGCGTCGATGGAGCGGACGATGAAGACGTTTTCACTCGAGTGTCATAGCTTTTATTAAAAAACCAAAGCGCGCTGTAATTATTTCGAAGCGATAGCTCGTAAAAACGGAACTGAAGCCAACAGGTGCTGCGCGTGATATATATACTGGTGATGATGTTGACCTCCAGACGGAGGCCCTCGAGGGATATCGAATCGACGCACAGTGTCCTCTGCCGAAAAAGGTTTTCCAAAGCAGCTGAAGCTAGAAAGGAGATATATCAAAAGATGAGGAATATGTGGGAGGCCACAGAAGCAGAGACGATGGGGAATCAGATTAAAGTGTTGACGATCAATCACCAGAGCCGGAACCCAGCTTCATGGAAGACGTTTCCACCTGGTTAACCTGCCAACGTTGTGAGGTTATGCCAACTGTGTTGGAAAACTACTGTTGCAGAAAAAACTCTGGCTGCTTGGCCTACATTGCCAAACAAGACACACCACTGATGGCTGTGCATTACCCAGCTGCAAGACTACAGGGCAGCCTGCATTACAAGATCTGTGTTGCGAATGATGACAGTTTGCCCTTGTAATCCAAGTAACGAGTGTGTGTACTCTATATATGTTGTGTGTTTGTCAACCGAGATGGCTAACATATGTTGTTCGCCTACATCATTATAACTTTGATGGATCACTGGAGGTGTCACCTTAGGTCTGGCTCAAACTATTCACTGTTAGTTTTCTCCTTCGTTTACCAAGTGTAACCTTGTAAAGGAAAACTATCACCAACTCAATACTAAAGTGGGATGTCTGGGGTTTCACCCAGAATTCTTGCCCACTGACTGGCTGAATCTGCAAAGGTTCTGCCAACAGAACAAGTGTGAAAGGTAGATGGAACTAATGTCCTGCTTGGGCAAATAGCCTGTTCCGCACATAGGCCAAAACGCAATTGTTTTTATTGGCATGAGCATCGCCAAAGGAGCCAATCACCTACATAGTCTTTTAATCTCAATGTATAAACAAACAACTTCACAAAGCCTTTCGAACATCATACCAGGCCCATGCAAACTTTTGTTTTGGTAACAATCAGTGAAATTAGAAGGACATATTGAGGCAACTAGTAAGCCTAGTATATCCATAAATGCAGCACATATTCAACCAGAAGGCACTTTCTTTTTTTGTTCACACAACCCAGAAAACCCTCGGTCACTTGGAAGACCATTAAGCCTACAGAGTCCAGTATTGACCAGATCACTGCCTAGTACCTGCAGGTTTGTGCACATTTAATCTGCTCATTTGTCACAAGTCTACCTAATCTCTCATTTATCTGAGGGAATAGTGTCGCCCAGATTCAAGAGGGGGTTACTTCCTAAAGAAGCTATCCCTGGACCCCACAGAATTGGCAAATTACCACCCTATAAACATTCTGCCTCCTATCACCCTATAAAAATTCTGCCTCCGCTGACAAAAGTATTCAAGAGCAAGGTTGTTATTCAGCTTCAGAATCATTTGGAGTCATAAGGTCTTCTTGCAGACCCCTTGCATGCTACCGAGATGACTTATACAAAGGAGTGAGAACATTTTGACTAGGGTATATAGCAGAGAACTTACCCTGTTGGATCTTTTCATGGACTTCGACAGCATTGACTTTAACATCTTGTCGTCATGGTTGAAGGTTGTGGCAGTGCCTTCAGAGGCGCTTCAGTAATTTAACTCCTTTATTTACGGCCAACTGTCAGCGGTTACCCTTAAGATAAGATGTGTATGCACGTTGGCCGACTAGTTAGCATCTATTCTCTCCAGTGCAATGTAACATTTATATTCCCTCATTGTTCCACGCAGATTGACTCCTTTGATCTGAGTCGCTATCCTTCCGCAGAAATTATCCAGCTATGCATCAGTGTCTGAGATGCGAATAACCATGTGCAGTTGTTGGGAGACTACCTGGGGGCAATAGAGCAGTGGATAAGTGCAAAGTGGAAATGATTGAAGCCAGAGGTTTGGGCGACTGCAGGGCAGAACTTCATGCAATGCTCCCTCCCTCAGAGTGAATAATCGAAGGTTCAATCTTTCTCAGTCTTCTTAAGTCCAGGATGAAGAGATCCTAGCTTACTTTCAATTCTGACATTAAAGACAGTGGTGCCCAGGGAGTTGGCACACTTATTAAATCCCGTTGACACTACTGGCCGGGACCCCAGATAAATTGATCCACCTCTTGTAACTGGTACAAAAAGGATGCAGTCTGGAGGATCTATGGAGCTCTGAGACAATATCACACCATGTCTTAATAGTTGTGGTTACCTATTAAAGCCAGAATAGATTTTAAAATTGCTTACATAGCTTTCATGGCTAATCCCCAACCTATGTATCCAGTAAGATGAGTAACTACTATACACTAGGACCCCATTATGCTGGCCTGCAAGTAGGGTCCTCGTCAAAAAAGGTCTCACTGGGTCATGTGGGCATCAGAGTCCAAGGCTCCATCTGGAGGACTCCCACACCTCTCTTGGGCAGCACAGAGACTGGCGGCTTTGAGGAGGGAACTACAAAAACTCTGGTTTATCTAGTTCAACAATAGACGGTGTGCAGTATGATTTAAGTGAATCTCCGCACCTTGTGACAGTCCAGTCCATTGTTGTGCGCCTTAGATATGTCACCAATAAAAGGTGTCCTGGCTCCAATGTCTTTGATCAATGGCTGTTGTAATCTAGAGTGGGCCCATGGAAAGTTCAACATGGCGAGGTTTTAATTTAAAAATGCCCCGCTCTAATCAAAGAAGAATCTAGCAGCAGGGATTCTGAATGCACTGACTCAAAGCATCCTCATGTCACTCAAAAGGAAGCAGTCAGCTTCCAGCCAAGAGCAACATGGGATAAGTCACATGCACAGGATAGACCATCTTTGAAATTTTGAGAAGAAATAAAAGTCTGAAAGTACCTTTCATTTCAATAGTTTAAGCACTGCAAACTGGGCAAGGACAAAAAAAAAAAAAGTCCTGCCTCTTTCTAAAGTGAAATGAAGGGAGTGAACATAATAAAGGAAAGACAGTCCTGTGAGAAATAAAGGTGGGCAGAAACAGGATAAGAAGAGAACGGGTGTGAAGTCTCCTGTGAGAGAAAGCAGTAAGATAGTAGGAAGCAGACATGTCAGACATTCTGGTCTGAGGCTATGACGAGCCCAACAAACTGGTGGGGATAAAAGTGAAACACACAAGCCTCGTCCATACAGTACCCAAGAGAACAGCGGAGAGGGAAGGCCCGACCCAGAGGAGTAGGACATGCTGCAGTGGATCAGGGCGTGACACAGCAAACTGCACAGATTGGGGGAGAACCGAGAGTGGTGCTGCAAGTTCAACACACTGCTGTTAACAAGACAGAGACTGAGAGCCAAAGGGCACGGAGAGACTGGAAAAACGCAAACAGAATCAGTGGGTTAGAGGGAAAGAGCATCAGGAATTCAAAAGAATGGAGAGGTTGACCCACAGGTGAAAAGGTATGAGGAAACATGCAAATTATGAAATCACTGAATCATGGTGAAAGATTGAATACTATAAAAAAAGTCCCAACTTGTTTTTGCAAATGAGACTGTATATAAATGTACACATTTTTTTTTTCTTGAAAGTGAAAAAAGGGCTTCTCTAGAATTCAGTCAGTAACAAAGAATGCAGAGAAGGTAACGTTGCATTTTGGGAAATGGGGTAGCAATCGCAAAGATATAAAAGAACAGAACTCTAGCATGCAAACAGTTGGGTAATCTTACAGAAATGTTTGAAAGGATACCAGACACTGCCCTTACCAAAGAAAGAGCTTTCAAGTCTAGAAATTACCCCCCTCCACCCACATGTACTAGGGGGCGCATGTGTTGCAGCTGGTTAATGTATACACAGGTCTGGATGTGCTCCCACTGGGCAACACATAAATTAATCCAGAGAGTGAACCTCTAACCCCCAATGGTTCCTGTGGCGCAGGGGAAGAGGAGATTACGTCACCTGCTGGCATCACACATACAAAATGGGACCACAACTATTTTTTCTGTTGAAGTGCTATGCAGGATGGCCAATGCAGGCCTAAAGTGTGGACTGGGACTTGGGTGCCGAGTACTGTTAGAGGTCAGAAATGTGAGGCAGACAACTTTGTGAAGGCATTTCAAGAGACACCATTTATTTAACTTAGAAGGTTGGATAAACGCCTCACTATCCCTAACCTGATGAGGATTTCCCTGCCCAAAATAAACTAAGGAAAACACTCTAACAAAAGGTTTATGTCCAACACACCTATACATACATAAATACAACAATGTAATATATATGGCAATTCTAAAGAAACAAATCTAACAATTAGATTCACCATATGACCTGTGTCTCTTTAAAATCTAGGTGCATTCCCCTTCATCAGATTCAAGCAGGATTCGGTTTAACAGTGCCAAAAGAATAAGAAAATCCGGTCTTGTTTTAAAGTTTCAATGCAGTTATTTTGCAACAAAAAGTTCCAAGAGTTCAGGATCGTTCAACAAGGTTTCGTCCTCTTCCACTTGAAATATTATGTAGAACAATCTTATTTGCATAAACCCATAACAATTCCCGAATTCAGTAGAATGAACATAAATTGTCTTTGTCAAAATGATTCTTCAACCACATATTTGTTTAGGACCAATCATACACTTCTGCCGCAGTTTATATAACACTTTCTTCATCAATGAAAGTTTGTCAGGATGATTCGTGAGCGCCACTTCATACACTTCTGCAGCTTCCACCTGGCCTACTTCCATGCCAGGCCTACTACTTCAAAGTTCTCTTTTTGGATATACTCCCCTGTCTGAACAGGATACAGTATTCAACTTCAACCTCTGACCTGGTATACTCCCCCTGCCAAGTCCGGCAATTATAAACAACAATTGCTTCGGTGGTTAAGGTCAGCTTACAACAACTCCAAAATGTCTCTGTTTCACAGCACCACGTATGAGAATTTCTCAGAGAAGACAAGAGTCACATTGGTGCTCGTTATTACACCTCTTTGATTTTCCAAGACCTTTGCAAGTTATGCTCCACTCCTTCTGAATCTCCTCCTTTACCAGGAGGACAGCCTTCTCGCCACTCGTTTCCCCACTTCTTGATTAAACGAATACTGACAATAATATTGTCTCTGGCAATGTGTAAACATGAGCAACAAACTTTAGGATTCCTATTGCCCCATCTTGACTTTGGCAATGAGGTTTAATTCTGAATTGCCTTGTTTTAACTTTCTTTTGGCTTGGGCAACGATTGTTTGTATTGGGCTCTAGGAGTATTGTCACCTCCTGCTGCTGGCTCTCACACAACCCCTCATGCTTAAAGACAGTCAGTTTGCTTCAGAAAATCATGCTTTCTCTGCTTTTTGTCAGTTCAGGATTCAAAATTGCCTTCTTTCAGGATTTTCTCTCTAGGCGGTTGCTTTTTATTATTCAAGTACCTGTTCTGAGCATGAAGTGGTTACGGGGTGCTACGGATCACATTTGCCTAGTGAACTCACCAGGTATGGCGTGCAGCTCCCAGGCCTTCCTCCTTAGCAGATTCTTATGGTCCGGCATTCTGCAAACGTCCAGACTGCCACTACACACGCCGCTCACACCACACACAGCTTCCTTCGCTCCACAAGCTCTCCGGTGCTCGCCTGCCACCGGAGATAGCCTCACCAAAAGCGCTTCAAACTAACGCTTCCCGCTCTGCAGTCTTTGCACTTCAGGTCCCTAGTGGGCAAGCTTCCCTCTCCGACGCTTCCCGCTGCGCAAAATCTACACTTCAGGAGGGGGAAGACCCACAGAGGACTGGCTACTGCTCGGCACTAAACAGTGGTCCCGGTGTCTTCCTTCTCCAGTCTCTGCCTCTGCTGCAACGTGGAGAGTTCACAACTCCCCCACCTACGACTACTGCTCTGCTTCTTCTTCTTCTTTCCTATGGCCTGCACCTGAGGGGGCTTTTTAAGCCTCCCAGTCTCCCTCAGTTGTGGGTCATATATCTTAACAAGCTGGATTTTGAAGTTGTGTTCCTCTTTGAAGTCCATAATGCAATAATCAGTTTTTCTAAGGGAAATGTTTTCATGCTAATTTATTTTCCTACTTATATTCCTTAAAGGAATATCACAAGGATAATTTAACAGACTTGACTTTACAAAGGAAAATCTAAATTGGTATTGTTTTCAGACTTATCCTTACTATTTCTTTGGGGTGTAGGGGAGCATTTAATTTGATGACACTCCCTGTTTTTAAAAGGGTTTTCATTTCTTCCAATGGCTAAGGGTCAATGAATGTTTTCACCCACATTACGATGTTCAATTGGGGAAGTTTAAAGCTCTCTCTGGCAACAAGCCAATTCAGACGTTGGCATCATTGACATATCTTCCTTCGAAGAAAATAAATACTGCGTCTCATCCAGGGGAGTCCTCTTATTCTCCCAGGCCCCTTCTTCCCTCGGGTGATCCTCCCGCAGAACACCATCCACAGGACAGGATCAGAAACATCTGCCTTTCGCCAGCCACCTGGGAGGAACTAGGTTGGGTTTTAGTGAGGAATCTGCAGGATTCCACACAGAGCCCCCAAATCAGGGTGGTCAGACCAGCGGAGGAGATTTTAAAGTGGTAGAACATTGGTACTCCCTCGTGGGCAGAGTCCAGTCAAACGTGAAGCATTGGGGGGTGGGCACTGGATGCCACGCCTTGCTGCGGTGGGGGAAGATTGCTAGTGTGGCCCGGCTGCAGGCTGCATTACCCCCTGGAAACCTTCACTGCCCCATCTGCCAGCGTTTGAGCATAGGCAGCTGATGCCGAACCAAAGGAGGAAACCTTAAAAACATGTGCTACATAGACGGTTTGGAATGTCGGGAATCTTACTTTCAGAAATAATTCAAATGGCCCCATGAAGCTCTGGCCTACACAGTGACTGAATTTTTCCTTAACAGACAGGGAGGCATCATGCTCCCTCAGCTGGAGTTCAGGCCAATAATGTACCCATACGACGAGAGCAATGTGGACATCTGCATCTGGACCACAAAGTGGGCATCGGAAGTGCCATTAGCCAGTTCCAAGATATCCTTGCTTTCTTTCTCCCCTATCCTGTACCTAGGTCAGGGAAGATTCTTGTTCACTCTTTCAGCTGCACAAGTCTAAAAATAGAGTAAGAAACATTTTTTTGAGTGTAATTAATTTAATAATCAAGATGTGACTGAAAGTCACCCAATACTGGGTCCTACCCTAGCTCAGTGGCATAAAATGCGAACCCTTATGAGAACAAATGTTCATGTGACCCCCACATAGATATCTCTTAGAGTCCTCTTAGACTATGGTGCACACAAGCCCGTCCACTCCCACCAGCGCACAGAATAGCAGGCTGGTCAGGTTAATGACTTATCAGACGTTACCCGACTCACCTCATTCTCTGCCGCCAAGGAGCGGCTAGGCTTAGCCGACAGGGAATGGCTTCAATATCACAATACAAGCCATCATTGGGTCACACACAACTGCCACCTCACGCGCCGTAGAGCTGTCGAAACTGAGTTCCTCAACGACCCGACTGACTTCCCAAAGGTTAGGGTATTTTACACCCACAGCATCCCCAACAGTCTGCAATGCAACACAACCTTGGCAGCCATGTGGTCGCATGACTTGGAGATCCCAATAGACGCAGGGGACATTTAGAACTATTTCGCTAACATTAACACACTTTATTCAACCTGCACAACAGGCAAATGCAATTAAAAATAATACAGAGGGCATACTTTACCCCGTCAAAACTCTATGCTATTGGGCCGTCCCCTACGTCAATCTGAGAGGATGGGCACTATTGGTCCCGTTTTGTGGTCTTGCCCAAGCATCAAACCCTTTTAGACTATTTATTGTATGTGTAAAGCGCTAAAACAAAGGCCCTTAAGGATAATAGCACCAACATAAGACAGACAACAGAAAGGAAGCAACAAACGGGGACAGGAGGGGTCAGTGCCTAAAACAATGGTCTCTCGCAAGCTGACACATTAAAGGTATTCCATTTACCCTATCCCTCGCTTCAATGATGTTTGGCACTGATGTGGATGAATGGCATGGGGGACCTTGACTCGGAAACGTATAATGCTTTTCACAGCACAGAAGACCATACTCCTAGATTGGAAAAGCACAACCAACTGCACCCACCCAACCAAAAAGAAAGGTCTTGCCCTGTTGGCTAAATCATGTTTGGCTGAACACGCAAGATAGTGTATCACAGGCAGAGAGATTTTGGGAATTGACTGACTCAGTACTCTAGGCAGGGCTTCTACCAGGCAACATGCCAATCGTCAACAAGGGCCTCTGGGTGCGTGCTCACTGGGCTCCACTGTTAGATACATTGCTCACAAACCCTCCTCAGAACTGTGCTAATGACATTTTACACTATAAAGGGGGCATTCTTTTGTGGACAGTCTACAATGGGCGAGATGTCAGATGTCGTTTTATCTTGGAAATGTCATGCCTCTTGATTCCTTGACGGCACATTCGCTGACCTCAGGCTTACACCTGGCAAATGTGCTATCTTACTGACAGAATGGTTTCCCATTTACTCGTTTTATGTTATGCTTTGTTTCTCCTTAGTTTGTTTTCTCTCTCTCAAGATTATATTTCTGCTTTGATGATCATTATTATGTTGCATGTACTCTGGTTGTTTTATCGCTCTGCGATGTGTTTTGAATATTTCTTCCATAAAAAGATATAATCAAAAAAGATGCTTCTGACAGTGATCATAGAGTCATTGAGCACCATTGTAACACAAGTTTTAGGAACACCATGAGATGTGCAGAAATTCTTGCATCATCCGGGGGAATCTGTCATCACCCCCACCCAACATCCCCTCCACCCCCACCACACCGGAGCCACAATGAATTGGGTTAAAGCATCAAAATCATACTAAGCCAAACAGACGAATACACCACTGGGGTGCAGGACATCGAGTGGTAGAGGGCTCCAGCAGTCCAATCGCAGGAGGCAGATGACAGAACCTTACAACATGGCCACTTAGAAGAACCCACCATGGCCACGGTCCTAAAGTCAGTTAAGAATAGAGGTCGATTTTAGTCAATGCTACATTAATAAGAGCTGACCCGAGTGCGGTCGCTACCAGAGTCTTGAAGTTGAGGCTCACATTGGAGGAAAGTGCAACATCACTAAAAGAGACGAATTGACCAAGTGCCGGAAGCCCGAAGAATTTCAGATTACAGAGCCAAGGATGCAGAGGGAAGATCCAGGAGGTGCGACAACAGAATCATATGCCCAAAGAGGGCACAGCTGGACTCTTCCTTAGGAAAAGATCACAGAGGTCCTTCAACCACATGGCTTTCCAGAGTTTTTCTCAACTGAAAGGGCAAATCAAGTACAAGCTACATCTCCACCGCCCAGAGCACCAGCCAGAGTTTGTGGTGAAGCTCTTCAACTTTAGCAAGAGTACATTCTTCAAGCAAAGCAAGCAGGTAATATTAAACATTGCAGTGCAAAAAAATTTCCCCAGGCTATCCACTGCAGGTACAATGTACAAAGAGGTCATCTGAGAAAGTAAAGCGTCCAGTGATGCTTCTAAACATAAAATCCATGCTTTTCTTCCCTGCAAAATTGAAGATAATAAATGATGGAAAATGTTGCCTCTTCTTGGAATCAGAGAAATTATAGGACTTAATTGAGGGGAGAAACCAGCAGCATGCCTGCCTTGCCAGAAATACTTAAAGCAATACATTGAAATGGTAAAAGAGGGGGAACCACAAAAACGGAAGGAATCAACCACACACAAATGATGAAACGGGAACCGATAGTACTAGAATTGTGGTTAATGACTTACCAGCATGCTTGACACGCCATCACTAGGTAATAAGCCAACATGAAAAAAAAAACAATGGATGATACTCCTAAAGAAGTAGAGGCAATGAACAAAGGTACAGAGATCCCTGGGAAGCTGAAATGTGACAGTCCCAGCTGACTGTTGAAATAAAAGGGCTACATAATATCGATGATCAGAGGACTAGGTAGTGCCATGTGGTCAGGAAGTTTAGGTGAATAGTTTATTGGCAAAGGTTCTCTCAATCTACATTATTCAACTGATCCAAATGTTGGATGAACATTTTAAGATGAGATACTGTTTAATAGAATAACAATATTAGATTTTTGTATGGGTAAATTTATAGAATGTAAAAATGATTGTCTTAGTGAGATGTGGTTTGATTCCTCAGTGGGAGGAGTGAGGGACTTATTCTGGAGTTTTGGGGTGTGCAGGGGGGGATGCTATCTGATGAGTGGAATGGAGCAGAGTTCTCACCGAAGTTTGGTCAGAGTTAACAGTTACTTTCAGATCTGGGTAAAGTTTTTGAGCAGGCTGCAAACATTTCTATATTGTATGGTCCAAAGATCATTTTTTTCAGTTTTCTGGGTTTTGAAATCCACATAAAAAGCTACTGGTAAGAAGAAAACTGTGAAGACCTCTGTTGGTAACTAGGACAACGAGAAACTAAATCAAGAGATACTGGAAGAAAAAGCAACACATATAATCCTAACCGGAGAAGAGTTGAGGCAAAGAGAAATTCTGGGACACAGTTGTTAAAAGTAACTGGAGTACTAATAAAAAAGTAATTTTACTTAAAACTATTTCAGTTCAATTATCACCACTCCACCACAAACAACTTCTAAAGTGCTCCCTTTGCTTCCATCATATTTAAATTCCTTTTGTACTTGTTAAACATGTGTAAATGCTTCTACAGCGCACTTAAATCTATGTTATGCCATAAACCGAATTGTTACCAAAAATAAATTAGACTGAAAAACAACCTTACAGATTTTGGTTATTCTGTTATGTGTCAGCCCTCTGCATTTCAGCCAGTGCATGGATGGTCAGAAAGGCTCAAGACCCCAACTCTGACCCTAGGTAATTTGTATATATTGATCAAGTCGTCCACACTAAATAGGGACACCTGCATGTATCCTAGTTTTCTGGAGCAATGTGTACCTCCCTAAATAAAAAGTTATCCATCTGGCCTCATGTCAATAAAGATATGTTGACCCCGTTCTGGCCCGTCTTCATCATGGCAAGGAATGCTAAGGGTTGCAGGAGGCATTTGTGGTCAACGCGATAATGCCATCAAACTGCCATTTTGACACAAATAGTGCTGTACTCTATTAAATCGTACTCCGCAATACTGGGGGAAGTTATTTCAGTTATGATGCAACCACTCCACCAGCGCACAGAGAACAGGATGCATCTTGATAGTCCCGAACACCCACTCTACAATGCAGTAAAAACAGGACTCACCCGAGTTTCTTTCAAACTACCCTAAAAGATACGTAGCAGGAATTGACAACCCTATGCCGAATAACATGGTAGATTTACTCCTGTTCCCTCTGCAGCACTCAAAGTATAGAACTCTATGAATTGTCATCCATGAGAATAAAGACATAGCCCTAGCAAGTACTATACTTTGTGGGTAATGTGTGTTTCCATGTGACTGAGAGAATGTCATCACCAGTATATCATGACAGAGAGGAAAATCAAAGCAGGAAGAAAAATTGACCAATGAGAGAAAGTGTACTAGAAAGCACGGTTTTAATCTCTGTGTAAGGCACTGGACTCAATGTGGATCCCACAGCATAATGGCTGTGCAATGTCATTCAATCCGTCATTCTGCAAGGTAGTAACATGGTGTGACACAAAACAATGCAGGTGTTGTAAGATCTATCCCAACAAGTAAACAGCCTCTTTTTACCTACCTGATTGAATGATTGTGAGAGCAAATTAAGTTCCCTCATACCACGTGTGGAATAAATGTCAGTAGTAATTATGGTACAATTTAAGGCGCTCTTTTGATATTTCACTGTGGAAAATCAGATACAACAGATGATTTTCATAGGATCACATCATTTGTTCACGTTAGTGAGCCTGAGCCAAACAAGTCTGGTTTCACAACAGTTTAGCGACTAGACTGAAATATGCTTGGTGGTTAGAAGCCCGTTGATGGCATACAAAAAAACGCCCTGAATTAAATATATCAAATGAAAATAAATATCCTAAAAACTGTTTTGCGGAGCTGAAGAGGCTGAGATGGGAGATTGGGCATTTCTAAAAAGGGGAAAACAATACCTCTTGCAAAACAAACTAAATCTCAACCTTGGCAGCGAAAGGCTGACTTCTCAAATCGCCAAAGTTTAGGCGAGAGAATCCAAATGCAAATCTTCAATTATTAGGTTTTAATACTGCACCACAGTTCACACAAAAAAAGTGCACTCGTCACTAGCTATTTCCTAGCGATAATTGCCTCTTGGAGGCTAGTAGAATGAAACTTGAAATGTTTACCCCTGCTGTGCCAGCTCACTACTTTAGTAGACCCAAAGTGTGCAAACATTGTCCAAGTTAAGGACGTTGGTCTGCTTAAGAGAGATTTGTCAAAGTTAAATCTGGTGCAGAGCATAAGAAGATGTGTAAGCGGATGATCTAGATGGATATTGATGTACTATATATGTCAAGACTGTGTGGGTTGCTCAAGATGTTCTAGAGCTATTCCAAGTATAGTATGGGCGTGGTTGACCAGGGTCACCCGAAGGGATGTCTTTTAAAAGGAGTAGATAAATAGGGCGCTGAAGGTCGAGGACGCAAGTTCTGCCAGGTTGTACTATAGGTAGGGACTTCAAGTAGTGATCAAGGGTGTTTTCCGAGGAGAGAAATTAGAATATGTGAAGAGAATATGCAGAGAGAGAGAGAGAGAGAGAGAGAGAGAGAGAGAGAGAGAGAGAGAGAGAGAGAGAGAGAGAGAGAGAGAGAGAGAGAGAGAGAGAGAGAGAGAGAGAGAGAGAGAGAGAGAGAGAGAGAGAGAGAGAGAGAGAGAGAGAGAGAGAGAGAGAGAGAGAGAGAGAGAGAGAGAGAGAGAGAGAGAGAGAGAGAGAGAGAGAGAGAGAGAGAGAGAGAGAGAGAGAGAGAGAGAGAGAGAGAGAGAGAGAGAGAGAGAGAGTTGTCGACCTGATTGAGACCAACCGTCTGAGGCCACGTAAGGATGCCGAGAGGCGATGGCCAAGCGAAGCCCCCACACCTCCAATGTGGCAGAAGTGCCTATTTGGAGACTCTGATGGTATCCCTGGGTGCCTGGCGGTCGAACCGATCCCACAGGTGTAGGTGAGCTCCGACAATTGGGCGTGTCTTGGTGGTGCAGGGCTCGTAGGTGGGCGAGGCAGTGGAGTGCAACCTTGCATGGCACCACAGATGGCGGTATGGATAGGGATAGCCCTTCTATGTCATTTGAGTGGGAAGGCATGAAGTGTCAATTGGTCACAGAGGATGACATTCAGAGAGTCACTGAGGAAATGTAGGGAGATCACTGCACATAAGGAGAAAGGTGTATGTATTCCTGCAGGGAGTCGGGGGTGGGCGGCTATGGAAGGAGAAAGGTGCAAGGGTCCAGAAAATGTAAGAAATGTAATTCACACATGCCAATCAAATAACTGTGGGGGGGGGGGGGGGGTGCAAGCTTGACCTTAAAAAGAATACTGAAAAATGTGTATGAAATCTAGGATGATGATCATGCAGACTGGGTCTGGTTTTATCTGGAATACAAAGAGGAGGATTCCAGTGACTGGAATACACAGAGGAGGATATATTAATGATGAACATCATGTATAGGTGGGGGAGGGTGCTCCCGTTTACTTATTGCACGCCCTGGCTATGCAACAGTGGAAGGGACCAGAAATGAGGAAATAGCCTTGTTCTTTAAGAGATGTCCCAAGAAATGGCTTACCCCTTGTTGTAGGGTTGGAAGTGGTAAAGGGTCAGGAAGGCTGTTTACCTTCTTTTGGCGTCTTACTGGCCTCTAAATGCTAGGAGACTTCCCCACAAAGAGATCCCTGGTGAAAAGAGAATTCAAGAAGGTGGGGCTGGATATTTTTATGTATACAAGAAACTAATTTCATAAGAGTTAAAGAGCCGCCCTGGAGAGAGGATGCTACACCTTGGTGCAAACCTCCCCTTGCACAGGCCCGGATCTCCCTTCCTGGTTCTTCTGCGAACCCCTGCTCCCAGCCTGCCCAGCCACCATCCGATTGGGCCTCTGAACCCCATTTAAGACATTATCCCAGGGCAGCTCCTGGCTAATGGCCCCCAAGGCAAAGGGCCCCAAGGCAAAGGGCCCCAAGGCAAAGGGCAGCTCCTGAAGAAGCAACTCCAGTGCACGTTTGCATGTAAAGCCAGCTGCCGTCAACCAGCAGCGACTGACATGGTAAGGGTTGTCTAGGTGAGGAGTGCAGCAATTACTGTGTTCCAGCAGAGCCCTTCCACTCTTATTACCTTAAGCACACCAATTTTAGTCACTAATATATTAGTTTTTCAATCACGACTGTATGGCAAAGTAAAATGTCGCTCCATAGACTATTGACTCTCAAATGTAGGCTTCCTCCCAAGCTGCCCAATTATCTCAAATCAAGCAGCTTGTTCATTTGCTGCCGTGTTTCAAATCTAGGTGTCTCGCCAAAATTTGGGACTCAACAGTAAATGCAGTGACACCTAGATTTGAAACACAGGAGTCAGTAAGGAACCGTTCACTATTGGGGTACCTGGATAAGTGGAGGAATGCCTACATTTGGGACTCAAACAGTAAATGTGAACGTTTCACCACCAACTGCTATGTTTCAAAACTAGGAGTCAGTGCTTTTACTGTCCAGTCCCAAATTTGGGTGTTTCTCCATTTATCCAGTTACCCCATATTTTCCCTGGTTAACTCCGTATTTGACGCCTTGTATGCAGGATTACCGGGTCAACTGACGAGCCACATTTTAAATGTTTAACTTGGCTTTTAAATGTGTCCACAGATTGGCACCCAAGAATCTTTGTGCAAAAATTAAACCCCAATGTGGTCTTCCAATAAATATCTGCTGCATGTTCAATCAATATAATGTATCGCCAGAGGAGATTCATGGTTTTCAGTCCTGGTCCCAGTCTCTGGAACAACCTCCCTCTACAGTTTCACTCCTTGAATTTGCTGATGATTTTTGAGAAAAAGTTAAAAACCAAACCTTTCATTTAATTGGTTGGATGCTCTTGGTTCAGCACATTCAAATAGTTTATTCGATTTCTCTGACTCATATGTTCCGTCAGGGACCCAGATGCAGGCTGTCTGCCTGGTACCACAGGGTTAAGCACCTTATAAATACAAATAATCAAATGGGGGAGAGGTCCCACTGAACTTTATGGAGCCTTATGGGATGAACATGGAAAAGCATTAAATAAAATACTTGGACATTTAATACCTTATACACACTAAACAATTTCACAATTTTAAATTCACCAAAATCAATTCTAAAAAGATGAGCTATCAAAATGAAAATTCTTTGGAGACTTTTTTTCTTTTTACAACAATCACTACTGTGGTGCCAGAGACATTTCTCAAGGATATTGACCTTCCTGTATCCATCCTTTCCCAGCCTCCACTGAGACAGATGATACGATTGCCTCCTATGAGGTCACTTGAGGTGGGACCATTTCTGGGCCTTTTGGTCACGCCTCCTTCGTGCAATCCTCCACTGAGAAATCTGGAGCCAAGACAGAGCAACTCCAGGAGTCGCTGCTCCACTTGCACTTTACGCTTTTGTTCGGTAAGAAAATCTTGCATTCTGGAATATTTCACCATCCTCCTCCATGGCAGTAGCTTCTCTTCTCAATTATTTCACAGCATCTGAGTTCTGGCTCCAATTGGCCCCTGAGAGCCAGGCCTCGCCACTCTAAAGTAGTTGCCTTGTTTGGACAGCCAGCAAAGGGCAAAGGCAACTGGCCATGCCTGTTCGCCCAAACCCTGCTACCCCCTCCCCTTGCCCCAGGCCCAGTGTTCTATTATCAAGTAAGGAATGATGACCCTTAGTGATTTCACTCTCTGTTGTCCTACTATCATACACGTGCCACTGTTATTTTCCTCCCTTGTGTTCCATTGTAATTTGTGCCCAAGTGTAATTCTGCTCCCTGATGTCCTACTGTTCTTTGTGCCACACTGATTTTTGCTCCATGATGTTCCACTGTAATTGATCCCGGATGCCCCATTGTAATTGTGCTCCTATAGGGCCCACTGTCACTTGTGCCCCACTGACATGTTGTCCCCGGAGTACTGTATTTTGCTTTAAGATGATCACCCCACCTGTGTGATAAAAAGACTACTGCTCTGCTATAGCTACAGCAATGAGTAGTGGTAAACTGCATACTCAGCACCACACTACTTCCAAACCTCCATTGAACCCAATTATAAAGACGAACAGTCACAGCCCATCAGGCATACCTCCTTTGCTTCTTTGTAAGAGGGTTGAGGGCAAGCTAGAACTTGAAGAGGGTTCTGAGGTAATACAGTTGTAACGCAAAACAATAGTACAGTGGTACCAAAGTAAAAGAGTGTCCAATCAAGGTTCTATAAAACTAGTGACTTTAACAAAAACAATCAATACAATCAACTGAAACCAAAGCACTAAAGATCCATCTCTCTAAGACAAAAGACAGAATGCGGTTGTTTGCAAGAAAGGGCACTTTGGATTGATATGCAGGGGTGTTGAGGAAAAAAGGATTTTAGCAACCATGTCAGTGTTCAAGTATGTTAATTTAAAAAGGCTGAGACAGGGGCTTACAGGTCACACTGGTCACTCAAAGGGAACCAGGAGAATGGGGCCTCTTCAAAATATCTTTAGTCCTTGTCTTGGATGATCAACAGCATCCAGCCAGATTCTAGGCCCTTTTACTATAATTTAGAAGTGTTGAGACATATACATCATGCAGTACCACTGGTGAGTCGGCTTTGAGTCTATTTGATGTACGTGCTTCCATTGAGCCGAATCAGCATTCAAAATGGTGGAGTCGGTGGCTTCCAACCATTCAAGTCACCAGCAAAACGATGAGACAAGGGTGTTGATGGCTTCCAGTAGGTCAGCGTTCAAATCAGTTCCACAGAGTGAAGACGATGTTTGGGTAAAGACGGGGCATTTGTTTCAATAGGTTCAGCCGGCGTCTGGATGGCTTGAAAGGCAGGTAAGCGGTTCAAGGATGCGTAGAGTACCAAAAGAAGCACGGCATGTCCTGAAGTGGCAGGAAGTGCGTTGACCACAGTCAATCTGGCTCAAAGGTGTCTCAAGGCAATGAAACTGGTTACCAGCTGCGTCTTGTGTCCAGGGAGATGGTAGGTTCTTGGTTCTGCACTTCCAGTCCGGGACGTTATCTGGCGCCTACAGGGGTCCTTCACCTCCAATGAGCAGGATCTTGGTTTCAGTGCACAACTAGCAGAGACTCCTTGCTTCAACAGCAGTGTCACCCCCCACTGTTGGCTGTGGATAGTTAGGGAGAAGAGCTTGCACCTGCCTTTTGTCTTCACCTCTATGGCACAGGACTGGAATACATTGTATTCTCAACAGATGTCTAGTGAATACTTTTATGAGCATCCAAAGATGAATGAACTAAGGAGAGGGTTTCCTCTCTCCATATATAAAGGCAAAATGTTGCAGGGGATTGGTCGAAAGCAAGACTGCTTTAAGAGGTACAATCCAGGCTGCGGTAACACATGTCATTCACAGGTCGAAATTTCCATTTGTTGACCAGGAGCAAAGATCAGCTCCTGGGTATCTGGCAACACTTGTTAGGCAGGATATACGTCTGGAGAACCAGGAGCTAGCACAGCAAATCTTAATTGTGTGCAAGATGCAAACAATCATTTTGCTCACTATCCAATATCCCTTAGGTGTGTACTTTATTCTCTTTTATATACATTCTCAAACCTACACAGTTGATATTTCATAGCTATGTTTCTATGGCACCACTTACCTGCAGAGTCAAATGTAGCACCTGGTAGCTGTTGGTTTCAAGCTAACCAGGCTCCCGTTGGCTATCACCAGGAGCTAAATGGCTCCAAGCTCCTGGCAATTTCGAACCCTGCCACATGGCTGTTGGAGACAAGCAGGCCAGACAGCTAATACACATCCCTATTCTAGCAGAGCACTGCTCACCAACTCTAGACTACCATGTCAGATTGATGGGATTTAATAATCCTGTTACCCCAGTACAACATGTCATGACCAAACAGTTACTGAACATGCCACCAGGCTGACTAGGGTACACTTTTAAGGTGCAGCCCTTTGTAACAGCTACAGGAACGTACATGTGACTTTGAACCTGCCCTGCTGCCACTGCAGCACAGTTGCTGTAGCAGGCCTAAAAGAATATTTAAAACACCACTAGAGCTGCAGGTTGAGTAACTTAGTTTACCTACTCGATTCATTCAAACCATGGCGATGGGAGACTGTGCTTTCTGTAAAATGGTAAATATCATAAGCCCACTTCATGTTTGGTACACTGCTTTCACCCATAGGCCAGCCATGCACAGTAAACCTTTGTCATTTACTGCAAAGGTGGTCTGCAGTAAATATCAAATAAAAGTTTCAAACATTCCAGAATTGTGCTGTACTCTCCAGCAAGGTAGAGTACCCTACACATTGTTCTCAACCTTCAATTAAATGACTGTACTATGCAAGTGGTGAATTAGATTTTGCAAGTCCTTTGTAGATGTCAGGAGACCAGCACAGTAAAAGGTAAATGAATGCACTATGCTTTTGGCATGCTTTATTAAATGGGCACCTTATTAGCAGACCTCCCTTTCAGACACAGAATTAACAACACCACTTTATTTACTCAAAATAAAGAAATGCTTGGGCTATTCCTCACTCACCATATGGCACTCTGTCACAACCTGGAATCCACTGTATTTAGATTCCAGGTAAATACTAACTGTACTTACATTTAGATGTATTGTGTTTCAAGGCAACACCTTCTATATCTGGCATTCACTGTTTTGCTTCTAGGTCATTTCTAACTATAGCCGGCATCCACCATATTTTTCTGCTTAATTATCCCCCACTTTACCTGGCACCAACTGTATTCTGGTTCTTGCTAATCATACTCTCTTTAATTTGCATCTAGATGTACCATGCTTTTAGCGGACATCCTATGTATGTCGCTCCTACTTGACCTCCCTCCACATACTATATTTGGATCTATGTGATCAGTGCGACCCCCCATAAATGCGACGGCCGAAAATGCCTTTTTTTTCTTTTTTAATTAAACCCCCTTTACGCCACATAGATATGCAGGGGGAGACCCCCCGCACCCTCTCCCATTTTACTATAATATCCCATACCCATATATATATATATATATATATATATATATATATATATATATATATATATATATATATATATATATATATATATGGTGTAAAGGGGGTGTTAAAAAAAAAAAGGTCGGGCATTTCGCCTGTCGCAATTATGAGGGCGACATTTTGGGCTATTACCTGATATTTGGCATGCATTGTATTGGTTTCTAGGCTGTCCCCCTCTGCACCTAGCAGAGTTGTATTTTGCGACTAAGTAATGCCACACTGTATTTTGCTTTCATGGTAATGTATTCTAAGTTTTCCTCCATGGCAGTTCACTTCGACGTATGCCCCTTCTGTACTTTGCACCTACTTTTCTTCTCCTCAGCGTGTCCAACTGTATCCGACTTTCTAGGTACACCACCATATCAACTTAGAGAAGTTTGTCCCTACACCCCCCAGTATTTCACTTCCAGATGCGCCCCCCCCCTGTACTTTCAAACTACTGTTATCTTACCTTGGGTGTGCTATGTATCTAGCTTTTAAAGTCAACCCCACTACAACTTAGGTAATTTCTTGATCAATGCTAGACAGGGTTCGAAATTGAGATTCAATGAGTGGAAGCTACAATCAGCTCGTAGGTGTCATGCGTCAACCAGTAGGTAGGAGCTACCGCTGGGGGAAAGAAAATGAGCGAGTACCCAGTGTATCACAAATCACAAATCTAACTTTCACACTTTAACTCTTTGCCCCCTATGTTTGATCCATTATGATTAAATGGGTACTAGATTTGTCCCAATTCTTTCTTATTAACATTCTCAAATACTCAAAGTTAATGTCACACGAGTGAAAAGTACGTCCTGGTACCCTATAGGCTAGAAGCAGTACCTAAATAGCTCCCAGCTATTTCAAACCCTTCTAGATCCTCTCCCAGATTACACTTTTTCTAGGTGCACCCAACTGTGGTTAGAGCCTAGGTGTTCAATAGTGCTCTACTCTATTGCTCGGCTTTGGTAACTCTTACTTAGGTGCCCTCACGCCTGGCTGTGAGAACCCCTTATGGGGTTACTCAGTAGCTAGGTGTACTCAGTAGCCAGTTGCTTCCTGACAGAGTATGATGGGCACGGATGAGGATCCCATGGTCACCCTCCCTTGGTCCATCAAGGCACAGTCACAGAAACCCTTGAGGTGGACCCTGCCCCCAAGTAAGGGAACCTGAAGCTCTCAATAAGAAGACTCCTAGAGAGGAATATAAAATGCTTTGCTCCAACCAGACTCAATTTCAATCTATGCTATTAGAATGGCCAGTCAACTCCAGGTTCACCACTGCAAAATGTATTATACGGGTAACAACAAGAGTCATTTGCACAGACAATGACAGGCTAAGCTGTACGGTAAAAATAAATAAATAAAAAGAAACTTCATTCACGGAAATGACCATAAAAAGGATCATTCTGAATTGAACAGGGTGGGTGGGGGTTGCTTTTGTTTTTAGTTGTAGGATATTTTAATAATTTAATTCTTATTACAAATAATCCTATACTATTAGATGGCAGCAACACATTTGACTGTAATAATTTAGGATGTATTAGAGGGACATGTTTTCCTGTATCAATTGGCAAAAGTGTTTTGTTGAATGTTTGAGATTTTAGCTTCGAAAAACAATTGTTGAACCATATTCATGCCATTAAATGTAAACTGCCCATTTTTGTTGGATTAACTTCAGATTGTATAAGGTGAAAAAATATTCACCTATTTATCCTACCCAGAGTGGCTAAGGGCCCAGCCACAACCTCATCAAAATCACATAAGTCGCATCACTTCCACATCAATTACATCACAGCAACATGCACAAGCGCAATGCACAACAATATCCACATCACAACTACACACAAAATCTGCGAGATCACTTCACATCCCAAAATGACAACTTTGTTTTACTCTATTTCACTGCATATATATGCAGGGGAGACCCACCACAGCTTCATCCCTGTAGCCCCCACATTTATTAACTTCAACCAGCCCCCCACATATATATGCAGTGAAAGTGGGCTTTCATTTTGGGATGCGCAGTGATGGGATGCACAATGTTGTAGTAATACCCTATAAACATATCACAGCAATAAGCACATCACCATAACCACATAAAAAAAAACTCCTCCCAACTGCAACACCACAAGAGCAATCGCTTCATAACCCCCACATCTCATCATAAACTCATGCAAACCGCATGTGCATCCTCAACACAACCACATCATACCATTCACATCACAGCCATCGCCACCCGACAACCACAACCACATACACAAATGTAACCACTACATCAATAGCTCATCTCAACCACCTTAAGACATCCTAATTATCTCCATATCCCTTCCACATGTCAAATACAGAAGTAGATGCTGTGTACTAGATGAGACCAATTACATTGCATCTACATCAGCACCACATGCCACGACTATCACATCTTCATCCATTACTGTGTCATATTACAACACCCACGATTCCGCACCGTTGGCTGGCAGAGATGGCAGCTGTAGTGCAAAACATCTGGAGAGACAAGGTTTGCAATGCCATATATACCGTTTTGCGATGGTACTGACATCCAAACACATGGTCACGGCACCATAATTACTTTCATTGACCCTCCTTCTTAGCAATTACTTCTAAAGTAAACAGAGCTACAGTACTGCTGCAACATCTTTCCAGGTTATAAGAAGAGTATTCTTCTATAGCAAGACACCCAGAATGATGGCTATAGTTGATGGGGTTTCTGAAATATTTATCATTTTAGAGATATTGTCATATTCCTCAAAGTGTGATAGGCAAGTACTTCTTGCGAGATTCAGAACACTGATTAACCCTTTATTACACCTACTCAAAAGTGGGTTCAACTAGAGACATATCAAATACTCTATGGGTTGAAGAGAAGCGCAATGCTTCATTCTTATCAAGCCTAATTCAAAGTGAATGAAGTCATTCAGGGCACGTTTTGGGAGTTCCCTTCTCCTTTTCGAAAAACAGTTAACCATTATAACGTATATAATAACGTATATACATACAATAACATAATTGTGCTCCACATAACATAGCAGACATTGCTTGCTTCTTATACGTTTTAAATTATCGTGTAAGGATTTCAATCTCCTTTGGTAATAAATGTGACAGAGCTGCTGCGGGCCAAAATCGGGTTACCAACGTGGTCCCTATAGCTGCCGTCCCAACTAAGTCGCAGGCCTAAATAATAAAATATTGTTTAAAAAAATGTCCTCTTATCTGCTCAGCATTTAGCTTTAGCATCAATTCCCAACGCCTCATTCTTCTTAGGGCGCAGATTTCGTTTATCTGCACTTAATTTCTAAAATCTCCTTCTGCATAAACAGAATTTACATAGTCAACCCCCAAGGCATACAGGGTTATTGAGATGAGTTGCATCATCTGCATAAACGGTCCCATCTGCATTTAGGCTTGGTGCATCTGCTGGTAGGGCTCCGGCCTGCTTAACCGAATCGCTGATAAACAGAACAAAGAAGATTTAAGGACACGGTCCTGTACAGTGCTTTTTCCACTAGAAGAAAATGTTCCCTGACCCAAGGCCCCACATTACAAAACAGAAGTGCCACAATAAACATCAGTCAACACTAACTTATAGCATTGGAATATTGTAAGCAGTCAGAGATTTCTAAAGTTCATTTCTCAGGACGCAATCAAATGCAGTCTTCAAAAATCGATGAAAGTACATAGAAGCATTCTTTCTTCAGTAAGACATATTCTTGGAAAAGTAATGAGAGCCTGCACCCTATATTCAGCATGTGAACTCCATTTAAGAAGTTTGCATGTAGATGGCTAAATACTTTGGTTTACTCCATCTTAAAGATGATTCAAAATCGGTTTGCTACAGATATTTTATCAGCACTGTCAGTCAATCAAGGAAACTGGACTGACTTTCGTTACTGCATTTATTTTTTTATAGCAGAAATGCTACCATGGTAAACCAAAATCGTGGTGCCTTCCGTAACTCACTCACATTAAACAATTGGGAAAAGGAAGGAAAACAAACAGACAGCTCTTGAAATAAATCCATGGGCAAGGTTGGGAGCAAAAATTCAAGTTGCAAGCTATTGAGTAAGCATGTGGCAGGGAAACTGAAGCCTATTGTTTCTAATAGATCCTCCCACATAATCAAACAGCATCCCTTAAAATGTCCCAAGAAGTGGATGGCATCATCCTTTTATACACTTCCGTTTCTTCGGTTCGATACATTGATCGTAGAATAACACTTTTCCCCAAGTAAATGTAAATGTAATTGGTTATTTATAACGCACTTAATACCCAGAGGTTTCTAAGCACGGACCCAGGGAATCGAACCTGTGTTGCACCGCTGTGTTGAACCTGCTCCCCTCAAATCTGTGTTTCTCCCTGCAGATTCCAGATTGGCTACTTGTGAAATGATTGTTGGCCTGGTGTTACTTAATGGGTTCTATCTAACTTGTGGGGGGAGGGTACACATGTATGTGTACAAACTGTTATATTTAACGTAAGAGAACACCCCTCTTCTTTAATATGAAAAGGAGGACGCAGGGCATGCTACAACCACAAAGAAGCTCAACGCAACCAACAGAGATGCCATGCACGTGCACCCTATAAAGAAAACCTGGAGGACCAACCCCTAACATTATCGACTAACCCTCAATTTCTCCACCTTACCACACACAAACCCAAACTAGCCACCCGTGCAGACCTTTTAGAAGACTGTCTCCCTAGACTCCAAACACAACTCTACACGTCTAACAATTGACACACCCAGACCCAGTATGCATACACAAACACAATGCAAGCATGGAGTTTCCTATAAGCCGACAAAGCCAGCTTAAGTCCATGAAAGATGGCAGAATTTCTTTTTCCCTCTCCAAACTTTGGCATGCACCCAAAAATGTACACAACATAAATTATTTTTTCTATTGCCATTTGCTCTGTTGCCGACTGCAGCTTCCTCTCACTCATCTTGCTTAACATTTCTTTCACTACTTCCTCATTACATCCTTTTTATAGATTTTTTCCAGTCTGTTTTTCTGTTCGACTGCTTCCTCTCATTTAGTCGATACCTATCTTTGCCACTAAACCCAAAACTATCACTACACCCGTTTCTGTAACAGCATCCATCTCTGTTGCTGTCTCTTTAAAGCCACATTTTCTCTATGCTTCTACCTCTTTTTTCTTTTGATGCATCCCTCTTTTCTGCTGCTGCAGAATAAGGATCTAATATATAGTGCACCACAAATCTAACTTCCACACGAGACGCAAACTATCATTTTCTGTACAGTGACATATGATCCATCATGCTTTAAAAGTCTTGTAGAGGTTTCCTTAGACATATCTCACGCACATTTCCATTAATGTCACAGAGTTACGTTTGTAGACACCAGTTGGCTCAGTGAGCCAAAAGTAGCACCTGGTAGCTGTTGTCAAGTTAACCAGGATAACTCTAGGCTATACCCAGGAACAGAATAGTTTTCAGAAATTGTGAACATCCCCCTGTCCATTTCATGGTACTTCAGTACCTTTTGTAACTGAATGATCTCATGTCCACATCACCCACATCTTGCTCTACTGTGCCCGACCCCAAGCTAGAAGTCAGTGAGCAAATGTATTATACACTGCAAAATCTAAGATATTGGGGCCACTTATTTCCCAAACTCATTGTTAGGAAAGATTTCCATTTATGTGTAACTTTCCCTGCAGTTGTGTACCCCCCAACTTTTTTTGCTGCTGTTTAACACCATAGTCTGACTTTAACAGGAGAGCCCCTTTATGGGGAAACTGACATGCCCTTAAAGGCATGGTCTAGTAAAAATGTTTATTGTCCCAACGGGTCGGCCATGTTTTTTTAAGCCTAAATGGCTCGATTTTAGAAAACTTTCCTATGGACCTTACCCGAGTTTTCGTCAATTATACGCACGCGAAAACAAGCACCAGGGAGCTGCCATTTTCTGATAATCCTATATTTTCCCCGATGGCCCTGGCGGACCTGCTTTTGCGGCACTAAATCAATTCCCCCGCCCCTGAGCCTGTCATCAGCAGACTCGTACCGCCCATTTCCCAACGCCAAAGCACGTCTTGTGTCAACATTCGCTGCGCGTCAGCTAATGACGTGTCGCCATGGAAATGGCAGGACGCCTCTCTCCTCAATCAGTATAAACAGACCGTTTCACAACACACAGCAGCAGATTTTCGATTCCATTCCTCTCTCTGTGTTACTTTGAGTATTCTGTGACTCGTTTCAGTGCTCTGGTCAGCTACCTTCGCCGCTTGTAGCCCGTGTGAACAGATATCAGTACCACCGCTATAAATTATTTTAGTTTGTTTAACACACAATGGCTACAATAATGCCCTACATGTACGAGCCCGAGTATACCGAGGAGGAACTACTGGAAAGGGAAGCACGCGAAAACGATGGGGATTCGGACGGCAGTTGGCAGGACGAATCAACAGATGAAGAGCCTGGGCCTAGTCGAATGGACGGCGTCTCCACCTGGTGCACATGCAATCGGTGCAAGCTAATGCCAACTGAGGACGAGAACTGCTGCTGCCGAGAAAACTCGGGATGCCTGGCCTACATTTCGGAAGGCGAGCCATGACCGCAATGCATCACCGAGCTGCCAGACTTCAGGGCAGCCTGCCTCACACGGGCCGTGTTGAGAATAATGATGGTGCTAATGCACGAACTTCGAGCAACTGTTCGTCCTCGTAATCCGAGTAACGAGTAAGTATACTCTGCTTGTCATGCCACTCCTATTTCATGTTCTTCTACTATATCCAAAATTACATCTACATATCATTGTAACGCATGTAAGTCATTCAATAGTGTGCATTGTCTAGATAGCATTTGTCCGTGTAAAATGCCATTAGTTACAAGAATTGTCATTGACAACAAACGTTTATTAAACTTATCTGGGTCATTTAAAAACAGTTTGTTTCATTCCTTTTCACAGGTGGTATAGGCTGGTGGCCTATCGTTCCTTTACATGGTGGCTTCACGGGAGGCTTGGACACCGCGTTCGAAGAGTGATACCCGCCTGTGCCGTTCGTGCCATTAGAGAAACGTTCCCGAGTGACAGCGGTCAGTACAGGGGATTTTCTCTCGCTGTGCTGCAACCTGACCTGTATAATCTTTAAAGTCTTGTATTTTTGTGTCATGCAAATAAGATACAAAATAAAACACCACATATATTTTAACAACGTTTGTCTCGATTTTTTAAATGAATCAAGTGTGTCTCCATTCAAGGATGGACGTCAGACACCTGTGCAGGTTGGTCACTATCTATCTAAGCTAACATAACATATTCTCGATAATGCATGCACTAAATAACACTTGTTCAAAGTCTTTCAGTAGGTTATGTCTCTATAAAAGTCACACATATATCTATACTAACAATTACCATTGGATTATACAGGCCCTAGGGTCTTGGCCACTATAATACACCGGTTGAAGTGTGGGTCTGTGCTCATAAGAATCTCCGGTATGTGGCATTTGTTATTGATAAGCAACGATATACTATCATTGATATAAAGGCGATATACTGTATATTGATATAAAGGCGGTTCGCGCCGGTGGATGCGCGCTGGCATGGGGGGCTGTGACGAGCGTGAAAGGCCAAGGTGCCAAACGACATGTACACTTCAAAAGGTGTCCCACGCCAAGGGGCCATCGGTCACATGGCCTCCTCAGACCCCGTGTCTCCAGGCAGGCCTCCCCTGAGGCAGGCCGCCCCCCTGCAATCCACATAAGTGTGTCTCCATTCAGCAGTCTTCCTGTGCCTTATCTGCACGCCCCAGGGCCATCCATCCCACCCCCCTCTATCAAAGGCGGTTCACACCCGGGGATGAGCGCTGGTATGGGGGGCTGTCCGGGGCGTGAAAGGCCAAGGTGCCAAACTACATGTACACTTCAAAAGGTGTCCCACGCCAAGGGACCATCGGTCACATGGCCTCCTCAGACCCCGTGTCTCCAGGCAGGCCTCCCCTGAGGCAGGCCGCCCCCTAATACCACGACATACATACGTCATTCATTCACAAACACACCCCAGTTTCTAATACTTTAAAAACCACTCGATATGTCTCATGAGAACATCTTTGTGCTTTGCAAGTCAACTCTTGAACGTGCTACCTGGGAACCACTGAGATCTATGCTAATCTGCTTGTCGTCGTGCTATCCGTGAACTCTGTGATCGACCGCTTCGAGCATAAACATCAGTGCGCTACCTGTGGCCATCCACCTATTCTCCCGCAACATACTGCTCTGCTTGCTGAACCCAACTGTTTGTTGGTCAAGGTAAGGCCATGTATCCTGGTTATATTTCGCAGATTTTTAAATTTCTATCTATTTTCCAGTAGAGTACAAAATAGTGCTATGTTCATTGGTCTCATTGGTATTGACTTCAGTTTCCATTGCTATGCTATCAATAGATCTATTTATTTTCATCTGTGACTATTGTGATTGAATTGCATCCTTCGGGGGTCCAGTCAATAATGTTAGCATGTTTCCTTCTCGTGCAAGACAGAACATCCAATGGACGAGTCACATGTTCAGATTTCAGTCACATCAATTATACATTTCTGCAACTTATGCAAATACTAAGCAGCACATAATGAACTGGTATAGTTCCTGCGACCAAAACAAACCTTGCATTGATCATTGTACGATTCATTTACTTTTGTATCAAATCTTTACTCTTGAAGATTGTATAATAATTTCGATATTTACTTTTCAGATTCATCAACAATGCCTGCCTGTTCGATTAGCGGTTGCCCTTCGAAGACCCATGCGAAATCTGAAGGAACTACAATGCATGTATTCCCGAAAACTGTTGATCGAATAAGAGAATGGGTCAGACATTGCGGATATCTACTGGATGAGCTGGAAAGTAGAGTCCAACAAGTCTTAGAGGACAAGAGGGGTGATCGATACCGCATCTGCAGCCGGCACTTTTCCTTGGACATGTACACAACTTCTTGGGTAACAAAGAAGAATAAACGGCGAACGACACGGAAATTGCGCGAAAACGCTATTCCCACTCTATTTGTCCACATTCCGCCACCGGTGAGTCAAGTGTCCGGATTTAGCTTTAGGCCTTGCGGTAGTGTGTAGCCGAATGGATTAATAGATATTGTAGGTGTTCTATCCCTTGTAATAATTTCGATATTGATATGAGTGTATACTTTTTTGAATAATGACATCAATATATTCTTTTTCGATTTCATAACCCACAAACGCAATGTATATATATATGGGGACAGGGAACTGTGCTGTATTGAGCATTTTTCAAGTATTCTGTCGGCTTACATGGCTATTTTTAATATTGGCATTTCATTATCAATCATTAATTGACCTTTACAACTTCTGGACTATCCCTTGAATCTGAAGCAAGAACATTCTACATCCTTGACGTGGTCGCAGTTATCAACCACTTCTAGCGCGTATCAGGTAATCTTACTAGGCTAATCCGCTACAGACTTGTTTTATGCATGTCAAGTAATAGTTTTATTCTATCGTGTAATTATTTTACAGAATGTTTGGTTACTGCTTTCCAATTAATATACACCTTAGTTATCGTCCACTGGTGTTTGTTTTCAGTTATAATTAGTGTTATCCATACTAATGCAAGTACTGTCTTTCAGGGAGATGCTGAAGCGTCCGCCACATCTACAACGTTTCTAGATGTTCCTCACCAGCAGGAGGTATGGATACTGACAGCTCCATCGAGCGTCATCATCGGAGCTGGAATTCTTGTCGTTTGATTGTTCTACACAATGTTTCATTCGTGGTTAGCCGTTGATATGTACCTGTGCTGTCGACCCCAGGTGTATTTTATGTTTTCGCAATTGTAATCCTCACTAATGCAAGTACTATGTTTCAGGCAGTTGGAGCGTCAACCCCTGCACTTCATGCAGAGCCTGACATTCAAGTATACGAATCGGCACAATAGCTTTCGAAAGTGCGCACTACATTTGCAACATCCATAGATATTCTTCAGCAGCACGAGGTATGGATAATGACAGCTCCATCATGCGTGATCGTATAACGTGATTCCATTTGCTATACTTTCTTCCCTATTAACGCAAGTGCTGTGTTTCAGGGAGACGACGGAGCTTCCACCACAATCACAACATCTCATTTAGATGATGCAGATGTAAAGGAATCGTTGAAATAAGTCGATGAAATGTGATCATATTTGGATTTTCCTTCATTCTTTTGGACAATGCATCATTTGCGGTTATCTCTTTATATGTACCTGTGCCGTCGACCCCAAGTGTGTGTTGTGTTTCCAATATTGAAAAGCATACTAATGCAAGTACTGTGTTTCAGGGAGATGCGGATGCCTCCTCTCCAATACAATCATTCATGGCAGTCCATGCAGAGCCAGAGGTATGGATACTGACAGTTCCATCGAAATAGATCATCACTGGTCGAATACTTGTCCTTTGATTGTTGCACACAATGTTTAAATCGTATTTGGCTATTGAGATGTACCTGTGTGTTCGTCCTCACGTGTGTTTTATGCTAACAATATTTTGATACATAGTAATGAAAGTACTATGTTTTAGGGAGACGATGGAGCCTCATTCCGTGCTGTCTATGCGGATACAGAAAATATAGTCGTTGCAGCGCAAGAGGAAGGGAGGACATGCGGAAACGAATCGGAGCTACAGCGTGCAGATGTTGAAGGTCGAGTCAAAAAAGTTGCAAAGAAAAAAAAAACAAAAAAAAAAAAAAGGTTAGTTACAAACAGTTCATAACTTTAAAAAAATGTTTGTGGTGGGGACTATTTTATGTTTTTTTCCAGTCAATTCTACTACTCTCCATCTTGTGTTTAAACTGAACATCCCTTTTCCAATATCTCCTCCAGTTACCCGTGGGTGTCAGAACTATACACACACAGACAGTGAAGCGAATGAGAGATGTGGCTTGCCAGACCGTGTACACTATGGAGGAACTATTAATTGAGGCGAGGCGTGTTCAGGCTCGAGATGCTCATGTCCAATGGCCAGAACATGAATTAACTGTGTTTGGAGACTACAGCAAAGTTGCATTGGACCATAGCTACAGTGCGACCGGACCACCACAAGATGATGTTATTGAATGTATTGAAGATAGCTCTGAAGTAGTTGCAGATCAATTTACAGAATCTACACCCGCCAAAAATTTACCACCAAAAGACCTGTCGACATTGTTGTGTTCTCCCATCAATGTTGAAGTAATAGATGTTGAAATGACAGAGAATGAACCAGCCGCAGCATCCATAGACGCATCAGAACTTGATATCAGCGATATTACTTTCCAATGTGTTGAAATCTCCACAACGTCAAAGGCCGAAACAACGTTGACGCAGGATAACAGTCTAATGAAAGAGAGCAAATACATTGTATTCGACAGTTGTTTGATGGAAATTATAAGTATGCTGAAATGTGTGCGTTCCATTAGAGGGAATGTATGTGGGAAGCCATTGATTAATGTGACTCGTCAAATAAAAGGCAGCAACGTCAAAATAAATGCCGCCTGTAGATTAAATCATAGGTTCTCATGGTCTGCAGAACCAATGTTGGGGAAAATGCCAGCAGGCAATCTACTGTGTGCAGCTGCATCACTTTTTAGTGGCTCCAATTTTAGAAAGTTAGAGGCTTTCTTTCAGTTTGTGGGACTCCATTTCATTTCTAAAGCGCTGTACTACACATACCAACGTGATTATCTGTTTCCGGCCATTAGTGATGCTTGGAAAATTGAACAATTGTCTCTAGCAAGTACATTCGAAGGCAAACGATTCAGGCTAGCCGGCGATGGACAGTGCGATAGCCCTGGATTTTCTGCCAAGTACTGCACCTACCACTTTCAGGACATGGATAGTAAGAAAATTGTGAGTTCAGAGGTCGTGCAGGTAACACAATGTACATCGTCAGTGGCCATGGAGAAACTAGGATTTATAAAATCAGTGGAATACACAAAAGGTAGCAGGCGCCCCTCTCTCGAAAGAACAAGGCATGATAACCTGTTCAGTGGTTATTAACCACATCGAGAGTTCGCAGCCATTGCTTTTTGCTCACTGTACCTTCACAGATGGGAAATATCCATTTTCATATCAGTCTTTGTCCCGCCCACAAGGGCAGTCCAGCACCGAAATGCTATATTGAAGTAGAGTACCATCAGCAACCCCATACCGTGTTTCAGCCTTGTTGGGCATCATCAGTGAGGTGAAGCTAAAATCAGTGGAACATCTACAATCAAGGGGGATGCACATCGACCTCATAGCCACGGATAGACACGTTTCAATTGCCAAGACAATGAGAGAGCAGTTCCCACATATTAAACATCAATTTGACGTATGGCATCTTGCTAAATCAATCAATAAGAAAATCTCGGCTGCAGGAAAAAAAAAGGTTTTGAAAGTATTTTGCAGAGGTCACATTCTATCACCAACCATCTTTGGTGGAGCTCAAAAACTTGTGAGGGGTCAGTGGAAATACTACTTGAAAAATGGCGGTCACTGATGCACCACTGTACCAACGTTCACCGCTGGACAGCAAATGAACATTTCCACCAATGTGAACATGGCCCTTTGTCCCCAGAGGAGGCTCGGAAGAAGAAGTGGTTGATTCCATCTTCACCGACACACAAAGCCATTGAGAAGATTGTTTGACAAAACTCTATCAAGAGATTTGAGAGGACTGACAGAATTCTGTCACACAGGAGATTTGGAGGTGTTCCACAATATGTGCCTAAAGTACAGGCCAAAGCGCTTGCATTTTAGCTTTCGGGGCATGAAACATCGCACTCTACTAGCGGTCTTGGCCCATAACAGCAATGTCGGACGTGAACAATCTAGGACAAGGGGTAAAGTAAGGATGCCTCGCTACACTAAGGTGTTTTCAAAACGAAGTAAGCAATGTGTGATCAAACCAGTCTATGATGAAATGCAGTTCGACTTTGTGAAAGGCCTTATTGTTGCTGTGTTAGAGAAGCACAGATATGGAATTTTGGACGTTTCTGTACAGAGCAGTGATCCATTGCCACCAAACATTGCGACTGTGCCATGCCGACCCGATGCACAGCTGATTGTGAAGTACAAATCCCGGTTTAAATAATTGCAATACGATTGTCTTTTTGTAAATAAATGTTATTGTACAGTGTACCTGTAAACCTAACCCCTAACTTCACCATCATGGTGGCGAACAAGCTGGGCGTCATCTTTGAATTCTCTCTATTCACCTCACATATGTGTATGTATGTATTTTTCTCATGTCTCATCTCATGTAAATGTAAATGCTGCGCACTGTTAACGGAGGGGAGGCTTGCGTATTGCAAATAATAAAACAAACAAACAAACAAACAATAAATCTCACTTTTAACTCAACTCCTGTGGTACTTTATACTTTCCCTGACCTTCCGCCAATAATTAAATGTCTCAATTTGGGCTGCAAAGCTCGCAGACAACGGTGACAAAATTGGGGCACTTAGAACGCGCCAGCCAAGCGGGCCGTGGCATTTGGGAGAGAAGTCAGTTCCCATTTGCAAATTGAGGCGCACTACATAGACGGATTCTAAACTTCAAGTTCTCATAGATGCTTATACTACGTGATGTTGCAAATAAAGAATGCGACGGACAGAGCCCAGATGAGGCCGACAAGTCGCAGTGGAAGTATAAGGGTCTATTGTTTTTTGACCTTGAGACAGGGTCCATGCCGAAAGAACTACATTTGAAGGGAGTGCGCAATAACGTAAGAGACGATAAGGCAGAAAATTCAGAAACTAGACCGAGTTTCAGTTTTAGGTCAGTATACGAAAAATCATTGTTAAGAGCACGGTCCGTTTTACAGACTGCATTACGAAGAGACACAATGGAAATTTCAAATATAATGTAAGTAAATCTTTACACGCTTTTATACCGGAATGAAGATTTAATGAATGGATGCATGAATAAATGAATGAATGAAGAGCTAGGAAAAGCAAGTAAAACTGTTCGTAGTGGGCACATGGGCATGCAGGTCCACTGGTCTCACCGATCTCGCTCCATGGCTCAGCCACTTTTCCCTGCACTACGGGACTGCCTCTGTATCCTTCAGCCCCTTCTCCCGGCATTTACCTTGCACTTGCCACCAGCTGGCCCTATTATTTAATTTGTATTCAACTAACCTTGTACAGCCCATCCCCATGCGCGATCAGAAAGACACCTGGCCTAGTAGGATCGTTGTCTGTCTGCCCTTGTTCCCCACCTGCCTCGTCACGCCTAGTAATACTTGAGTATAGGCGCGTTACAAATGCCATATCATATATCATATCATTCCTCACTCATGTACACTGTCCTTTATCATTGTGTGTTGGCCTCGATTTATCTCGTTACTTTTCGCATTGATTTTAGAGACGAACATACTCCATTGAACTACCCTTGCAAGCAAATAGTTTCTGATCGGCCGTAATAAATAAAATGAGTAATATTAATGAAGTTCGGCTAGCGAGACTAATTATCATTTTTTTGTTTTCATAACAGGTATTTGATCCCTTACTGCCACTGCCATCTGTTTGAGACACCGGCGGATGGATTCTTCAGCAGACACCTGCAGCTTCGTGTCAACAACTGGAGCACGATCACCATATTATGGGACGATCGCCAAGGGCCCACATGCCCTTACGCTGTACTAGTGGCTAGAAGCAACATAACAACATTTAGGCTGGACTAGTGCCCAGTTGATGGAACAGCCTTGCGGTTCACCGCGCTTCCAAAGTGATTCTTTTTACGAAAATGAACACCCTGTGTACCATAAAGGAACACTGCGTGACTCAAGATGAAACGGAACAGTTATTGCGGATACAGATAAAAGAAAATAAATGGCTTCCGGAGTTCATATGGCAATTGCTGAATATTCTCTAAACATTTAATGTCAAATAAATGTACTTTACCAAATGTATCGTGTTGCTGTTTCATTGTAAAGTACAGTTTCATATTCCGAATTGTGGCGCGCTGTGTTGTGAGTTGATCTGTGTTGGTTTCCGGGGTTCTGTGTGGAGTCGCGCAGAAGACGACTGGGCGCGTTTGCCTACGCAGCACAGTAACGTCACGGGGAGAGGCGGGTAATATGAATGTTTTGATAATGTCAGGCTCAGGGGCGGGGGAAATTGATTTAGTGCCGCAAAAGCAGGTCAGCCAGGGCGATCGGGGAAAAGATAGGATTATCAGAAAATGGCGGCTCCCTGGTGCTTGTTTTCGCGTGCGTTTAATGGACGAAAACTCGGGTAAGGTCCATAGGAAAGTTTTCTAAAATCGAGCCACTTAGGCTTAAAAAAACATGGCCGACCCGTTGGGACAATAACATTTTTTACTAGACCATGCCTTTAAGACAGTCAGTACTGGGAGACTTTGTTTCCCTTAGTCCTTTCCAATGTTGCAACTTTTCTGCAACATGTAACAAGTGTACAATGTACCTTCCAGTACAGTACACTTGGGTCTCTTAGTCATTTCCAAAGGCCCTAGATACTCTCAAAGGATTTTTTAGGAGATGCGCTGATGTGTAACGGACAGGGCTAGAGGCAGCTTATCTTTTCATGTATTTGTAACCCTTTCCTGCCAGGTAAACCGCGATTACCGCTGTTGGCACGAATAGGTGGCCTGGCTCCAAAATGGCCATCCCACGAGGTACTTTGCCCTGTCCTTTGGCCATCTTGCCCCTTTGACTTCCCCAGGTCAAGCCGACCCGGGTCAGTCCTTATTTGGGCATGCATTTTCCCGCAAAACACCAAGCTTTCGCGGGCTACTGCATGCCTTGGGCTGGGGTGTCTGTCCCCAATACACATCCTGGGTGCCAGAGAGTCTGGAGTGCTGTGAATGCCTGGGACCACTGTGGTCCGCGATTGGTCCACATATGGTATGCCTGTATATGAGCAGATCTCCCATTGGGTCCTCTTCGTTTTGGCGCCAAGCAGATTCTGGATAAGGGACGCCCCCAAACACCCATGCCATGTCGATCTCTCACTGACGAAGGATAGGATCCAAGTATCCTGAAGCTAAGATGCTGAGTCGAGTAACCACTGGTGACCCGCTGGAAGGTTTGACACCCTGAGCCCGCTGTCGTCCCGTGGGACCCCCTCTGCATCTGGTCGTCCTAGAAGGTCTGCGAAGATGCTTTGACCCATTGGAATAGTGGGACCAAATATTCTCGGCACCTTCATCAAACCCTGCAAGTAAGCCTTCTCGAAAGTGTCCCTGGGCCAACCAGTGGGCTGACCAGCTTACGCAGGACCTGTCTCTGCTGCCGTTTCGAGGAGGCCCTTTAAACTTGGTATATCGTTAGCTCTGTGTTCATGGCACCCTCACACCGAATTTAGTACAGTTGCCGTTCCCAGGTCTGAAGTGAGACGAGTGCGCCCGAACCAGAGCATACGCGGTTATTGTGTCGCCCAGCTGTGGTGACGACTTTGAAACTGGCCTGATTCATCCACCTGGAGCGGAGAAATCGCCACTGTCCCATTTGGGAATCATCGATGTATCTACACTGCTGAAAGCCGCAGAGCCGCCAAATTGCCGCACTTGAACCTACAACCGAAGTGGACTCGACTGCCGAAGTTTGGTCCAGAGTGCGCCGGGGGTCGGTGAGTAATCGCAACACTAGCCGGTGGCCCTTAGGGCCTCCATCCATTTTTATGCACGAGTGGCCCCTGAGGGCCCCTCTCATTTCCACTGCTAGTGCGAACTAGCAAACTATTACCAACTCTTGGAATCGACTCTGCCCTCAAGTGGAGACTGTCCTCGAATAGTGGGAACCTATTCTTCATCGCCTCACCAACCTTCCTGAGTTGCTACAGACCCTTGAAGAGACCCATTTGAACTACTGCGTGTGCTTGCATTGCATGTACATTTGAGCATTAGACTCCACTCTTCTTAGGGATTGGACTGCCCCTTAGTTAGGAGTGTGTTGGATGCAGAAGGGACTAAAGACTATTTGCACTGCCCGTTTCCTTCCCCTTTTAGGTTGTGGACCCATTTTGTGCATTAGCCCTTTAGACCCCATTGGTCTTGCATATATGTATTTAGATAGGATTGTGTTGCCTTAATAGGTATTACTGCGATTTGATTTGTGTGTTGAAACTCAAAGACCTCAAAATAAATGTATATGTATTTTTAATATATCTACACCTGACTGGGAGTGATTTGTAAGTGTCCTTTACTCTATGTGCTCATTGAGGTCTTTCAGTCACCCTCACCCATCCTGAGACCTAGTCTTGACCGCCGCCAAGCTACCTTGATTGGTCTGGCTTGTCCAGAAGGTTATCCTGTTCCAAGAAACTAGGCTAGCCTTCTGAACCTCTGCCCACCAGGTTAGAGTTCAGAAACCCATCTTAACACTCATCCTCTGGTTTCTGCTGAGGTTTTGGTTGCCCTAAATCTACCACCAATTTCAAAGCATGAACTTCAAACGAAATAAAAAAGAAAAATTACGGTTGGCGTATTCCTGTGCCTCTAAAGAAATGCTATACTAGGATAAATTATCTTTCCTGAAAGTGACTGAACTACAGGCCCTAGTGTTATTGAACACAGACCTGTGCATTGTGCCCATTTTACTGAACACCTTTCCCACACAATTCAAGAAAAATTGCCGTTCCCTTGTGGGGCGGACTGACAAATGTGCATTATAAATCACAGTAATCAAGATATTGTCCTCCTATCTGGGGGTCATTAAAGATAGTACAAAATGTTCATAGCTTTTGATGAGATGCACACTTGCTTTGAGTTTTGCCATTTGGTTAGAAAAAATAAAAACAATATGAAACGCTGCTAAACGTTACTAAAAACACCAGTATCTTAGCCCAAGCATTAAACATCACAAATGATCAAAATGTTCCAAAAAAGAAAATAACTTTACAGAAACAGAAGTATATAAGCATAGTGGGTTTAACGCTCCTTAAGTGAAATGGCATGGGTTCCAAGCCGATGAAAGGGGCCCTCAGTTCAAGAGTATGCAAGCATACGCTTGCATATGTAAATCCCACTTACAGCTCATAAGTCTGTCCAGCTCGTTGTCCTTCAGAATGAACATAGCGCAGGTTGCAAACAGGTTGAATAGGCCCCATGTCACCTGCTCCTTCAATGGCTAAAGCCTATGTCAGTTCCATATCCAATTCATAATATTAAAAAGAGATCATAAAACTGATAATTCTCCAGAAAGTGATGCGGGTGTGGGTTCCAAGACAAATAGAGGCCATTGATTCCCCATGCTTTATGTAACTAAAGTCTAGATAAGCCCCGTTTGAAAAAGAGTCCCCAAAAGCCGGGAACATTAATGCTGCATCGGCTTGGACAGGACCCTTCAATAAACATTCAATATCACCATTCCAGTATAATACAGCACTTCTAATATCCTCTGTTAACCTCAAATGTTTACTCGGCTGAGGCACAGACCAGAAGCATGAAAAAGAGGGCCGTCAGCAGAGCGTATTTCGACACCATGCAGTATAGGGTAAAGCCAACTGCAGCACAGTGTAATGCCTTTCACCAGTCAGGAGTCGCAGTAAATGTGGTTCGGAGTGTTTTCGCAGCACCTATATTTCTGCCTTCGCTGTACAGCCTCTCTGCTGATTGCCACCAGGCTGCCCGACCTCTCCTCATTAGATTTAGGAGCTTAATGTTACATCCAGGGTAGTGTTCGCAATGTGATGAACGGGTCTCCATTATGAATAATACAGGGTGCTCCTAGTGCTGACGCCAAGTAATGTGTTGCTGGCAGACTGCCCCACTTAAGAACTGAGGAAAACGGGTGTATTCACCCCCATTCAACCACATTCCCCCTCTTCAATTGAGCCTTTATTCACCCATACAATCATAGTAACCCAAGTTCTCCATTGGATATTTTCCCACTCATTCATCCATATGTCCACTCGCCCAACCACATTCATCCACCCAGATAAACATATTCAACAACTCATCCATCCAACCATAGAACTATACTTGCCTACTCGTATATCCACCAACACAACCATGTTAAACCACTCACACTTTTATTTAAAAAAAAGCCAGACCTAGTCTACTGACTTTGCAGATTTTGGTTTGAAGTCTGGTTGTGTTGTGGAGATGGAAGTACACCAAAAGATAAACATCTAGGTAGCAGCAGGAGCCCAGAGTGATAGATGAAAGGCGTGCACCTAATTAGCACTGATATTTCCGCGTTGCATGCTGTGCAGACTTAGCATAATGTGAGACAGAAGGTTTCAGTTTAATACATAAAATGGAGAAGACCTAAATTTAATTTCTGACGGTAATGCGTCCAAATATGTGTGTGATTTTTTTTTTTTTAAGCATGTGACGAAATACTGGGACAAGGTAACTGTGATTGGGTGCTTTACGAGAAAATCCAGAACTTGTTAAAAAGAAAGTGAAGTTACAAGTAGGTTATTTATCAAGCGTAAAAGCAATAAAGTAAAACCAGTTTCAAGATGCCAAATTAAAACAAAATACTAACAATATTAACAACATAAAATTGCACCAAAGAATACATTAACTAACAGGATTCAATGTTTATGGTACTTTAAGAGACCTGAAATATTGTGTCAGGCGATGTTTCAAGCCATTTTGTGTAGTGCTGTTCCTAATATCAATTGGTAGGTTATTTCACAAGCTACAGCCGAGAAGACTGCAAAACACTTGTCCACCCAAGGATGTTTTGTGGAGTTTTCCCACCACAAGCAGATTTTTAGCACTAGATCTGAGCGAACGAGTTGGCTGATAGGCTTATAGGATAATCAGGTGTGATTCGATCTCTATTTTCCAGATTTGAGTGAGGGCCAGTCCCTTGATCATATCCTCAATCTGCAGCCAGCCAAGCTCTTGAGGCGTTGGGAGATGTGGTCATTATTTTCCATGCCAAAACTGGTGCCAAAATAGTGGGACTTGCTCTAGAAGATAGGTGCTACCAAAAATCCAACATTATGAAAAAAGTATTATATACAAAATATTCTAAGTTGGAAAAATATCATGAAATCTTACCATTGTGTCTCCTAAACGTTTCATCTGTTTTTTTGAGATTTCGGTTTAGTTTGGTTTGCACTTTAGACAAACTGGGGTCATATTGAGGAATACATAAGGACATGAGAACATGTAGAAATGGACCAGTCACAGAAACACTAAACATGTATTCATAGAATCCGACTAGGTTTCTTTTAAGACTACAATACTTGGGCAAATTCGTTCATAATCATTACTCACTAAATTCAGAAGGTTTTTGGTTAAGTTTATTATAAGGTTCACAGATCTCCCTGATAGTTGCTTGATAAAAGTTATTGTTATAATGCATGAGGAAAACAAAAAAAATAAATTTAAAAAAAAAAAATCGAACTAATTCTTATGAGATGTTTAAGGAATAGCAGTTTTGAATGATTAATTTAAGTGCGGACTCATTTTTAATATTTTCAATGCGATTGTATTATGGATTTGAATGACATTGTTTAATTATTAAAATTGTTTGTAATAACACTATATAACACACAAAAAAGAAGTGTGAGCTCTCGTTGCAACAATAAAGATTACTTGATGGGATAACTAAATATAGACACCTTACATGAGCAATTACATTATGGAAAGACGTGTTCTGCTTTATAGGACCATATAATAAACGTTGCTTGTGGCCCTGCGTACATAACATCCAATTGTCACAGCTTTGGTCAGGAGAAGAGGGGTTCAACATTTCAAGGCAGATCAAAAATATTTTTTCATCGAAAAATGTACTGGAACACACCAATGTTTTGAATAGTCAAAATACAAAACTGAAACGAAACTTGAAGGTAAAGAGGTATTTTCACTTCCACTCATGACAGTTGAATTGCTGAATGATGTTTCAGTCTCACTGTAATTTTCAAAGAATCTGCAGCAATGGGACATAATAAAAATAAAATGCATTCTAGGACTTGTAGTCTTGGATCACTAACTGGAGGGATTGGATTCAAGTATCTGTCACCGTAATCTAAGGCCCTTGACCAGTAAGCAGAAAGTGCACATTATTGCTTCACAGAAAGGGTCTAGACCCACTGGTCTAAAAGGATGACTTTAGAGACCATCCTGGGGTCATCTGATGATCATCAAACTACACTTGAAGTCATTCCCACATCATCAGACGTCATCACGCTGTTAAAGTCATCAGCAAATATCTCAGAATGGTGGGTGATTATTTGGGGATGAGCTTAGGATGATTTAATGAATATGCTAACATCATCCCCATTTTAGAAAACTCTTTGTTCCTAATGCTTTTAGGATGACCTACTGATCACTTCAAGAGATTGCACGTTTGTACCTGTTGATTTGGGGATGATTCTGGGATGACCTGCTGATTACTTCAAGAGCATTGCCATGAAACAGGTTTGTTCTTGATGATTTGGGGATGACTTACTGATTACTTCAGAACAGTAAGTTTGTAGGATGATATGCAGACCAATACAGATTGTCAGTCTGCTTTTGCTTAGTTGCACTTATGCTGAATGATCCCCCACCATGGCAAGGGTACAGCTTGAGTCTATGTTGGGCCAAAGTGGAAGCCAGAGGCCTAAACATAGCATACACCCGTGAGAATCCTTTGCCATCCCAGTCAAAAGCAGGCACCCATCACCCTCACAAGCCCCAATGTGGCATGGATAAAGCCTGAGACTATGTTGGGCCAAAGTGGAAGAAAGAGGCCTAAACATAGCATGCACCCACTGGGTGAGAATCCTTTGCCATCCCAGTCAAAAGCAGGAACCCAGCACACTCACAATGAATACATTTCCATGCTGACGTGCTAGGTACGAATTGGTGTAGTCCCACTGTGTGAGAGTACACAACACTTATCTGCTTGGTATTAGGTAAGCCCACCTTTTGGTATAGGTCTGAACTACACAGGTTGGCCGTGTGACTGAGAAGCCAGGCCTATCTCAAGAGGGATAACTGTGAGCTGTAGAGCTGTACAAATGAAATCTGTAAATACAAGTAGCCAAGTAACACTTACACTAAAGGTTTCAGGTATAAATAGTTGTTTATTTAATTAACATACATTTTTAAATAAGCGTTCTTTAGAAAGGCAATTCATGTAACAATGTAAATATACTTTAAAATTACTTTTCAGAATCAGAGCAAGTTAGTGGATAATCTTTGAATATGCTTCATACACAATTGCTACACCGTGGCGTGACTTCAATCACAAGGACAGTAATGGCATTTATGTATCACACTAGGTTGCAGAAAGGAAAGGTTTAAGGAAGGAAAAAGGTTAAACAGGTTCTATACACGTCGATATATCAAAACACGGAAAGCATTTCAATCACTTCTGGGAAAGCACGGGGTTATGAGTTCGTCGCTGGCGAGTGATCGTACAAAGTTGCCAGTGCCGCTTCCACCAGCTCTTCTCCATTGCTATTGTTTGTGGGAGGACCCACAAAACACTTGAACTTTCCGTGGAGCGGGACGCGGATTAGGAAGCCGAGTAGAGCAGTCCTGCAGTCAGCAGGTGGCTGAGGTGGCAAGGGCGCCATGGACGAGGCGCAGCCTTCGAGCCCTGTATCCCCATTCTCTCCTGACAGTGAGCTGAAACGCTGCCTACGGAGCAACGTTATCCCTCCAACACGTCCTGAGAAAACAGCTTTAGCCTCTCCGGTGAAGAGAGGTAAGAACAAGAACAACGTACCTGCTGGAGGAGCGTATTCGGCTCGTCTGAGGAATACGAGCTCCCAACACACTCCGCTCCCGTCGTTGCACCCTTCTTTTTTCAACCCGGAAGTATCCTCGTCTGCGAGGAGCTCGAAAAACACATGCATCCCGGCAACTTTTTCTCCAGGAAGGATTTGGCCACATCCAAATGTCTACGGCAGCTGGAGACTGTCCCGGTTCAACCGGGGAGCCAGCCAAACATCTAGGGAACTTACCGCAAGTTGGTGAACTCTCGTGCACGCTATCCGTCTCTGCAGCAGCCGCGTTCATTGCAGCGACTGCGTCTGTGTGTAGCCAGGGCCGGAGTCCCGCTTCGGCGAGAGGAATTAACGCTGAGGCCGTCGGAGGATGACCTGGGGGGGCCTTTCTCTGGCCCAGCTTGACACCACAGGCTGCACAGACACAGTCGGGTCGCCAATGCTCAAACCCACTGCAAATGGAAACATAAATGACAGCCGACACGATCCTGGCCACAGTTCTGACAGTTCAGAACGGCCCGGCACTGCCCAACAATAATCCAGGCAAAGGCTATGATACACGCCGAACCTCTACCTGTTGGCGGCCTGCCCGCCTTGGACGGAATCACCAGCGCACGGGGGGGTCCATGGCCTCCTATCAATGACTTGGAAAGCGCTGGCCCTACATTGGCCACCCCGCCTCCTCAAGCTACCCTAAAGAACGCTGTCATCACGGAATCTGGTGACCCTTCAAGTCCGGCTCAAGAGACCTTCCCACAAAATGGACACATTTCCTCCCTTCCATAATTTATATTAATTATTAAATATTAATAATATAAACAAAACCGGAAAAACAAAAAGGGGGAAAGGCCAGTGATAACCAACTATTAAGAGCCGACACAGGCAGTAAAGCCAAAGGAAAAAAACTCTATACCAGTAGATGGCAGAAAACACAATCAGAATTCAGGCAAGAAAAACGACACAGGGAAACAAGCCCTCTCAAACCCATCGATTTCGAGTGCTCTCTTCAACCTCTTTAAAAAACAACAATGTAAACATAAACTAAACGTTGAGTCTTAACTCTCAGACGCAGACATTTTGGAGGTGCTGGAAAAAACATTCCCAGCACCAAAGCTAAGAAAAACAGACAATTCAAACATTACGCCTCCCACACCAGTTCCTATCCAAACATCCAACACAACGCCATGCGTCTTGCCAGCAAGTGTCTCGCCAGGTCCTGAACAGATACCCAAGCTCATACAACCAAAAACTCAAGATCAGTTATCGAGCCAAAAATGTCAACATTGTCTTCTGATACCACAAATGTTGAAGCTATCGAAGAAGCAACACGGTCTCTCAGAGAGCAAATCAACAAACCAATGGCCACTCCAATACAACAAATTGTGGAACAGCAACGTCAAGAGATCATTGCGGGGCATTTAATGATCCCCCAACCGTGGGCAAACATCCATTTACAAAGACCACCGAGGCAGCAAATCATTGACACTCCATCCAGCCAGTGTGAGCTCAAGCTCAAGCAGCAACGAACAGCCCTTGACGCCAACAAGGTTAAAGGCAGTTCAACAGAAGGCACTCCCAGTGGAAACTTGATCCATCTTTCCCGATTCAACAATGGACCTAAGAGATGCTCCAGTGAAAAACAGACGATATAGGGACCTTTCAGGTGATCCTCATAAAGGGTCGCCCAAAAAGAAGCCTCACATGACAACAAACATGACAACCATCACCATAGCTGTGACACCATTCTGTAAATTATATGAAGCTATTAACGATGCCACAAAAGACAACACCTCGATCCTAGCAACAATCCAGTCTAAACTCATCTTTATGGAGGGGTACATGACAGCTGCAGAAGCAAAACAGGGCATCGTCCAGGCCAATTGAGAAGCAAAGCTGGCTTGCTTAGAACTAAAACAGAGCAACGACATCCAAACTATTCAAGTACAAACAATGAAATCAGAGAAGGCTTCCCAGACTGATGAGGCAGCGTGGCTCCAATCCTTAACAAATTAGTCACCAACAGCGCGAGGTCATTACAACATCCACTAGCCCCACGAAAAAGAATGCAGGGTCTAGTCACGTAAAGAAACAAAACCTAGTCTTACAGCTGGCAGGCGCAAAGCAAACAGCCACCGCTAAAGTAAAGCCTGCAGGTCCAAACAAACAGGATGACAAAGAGGAATCAATATTGCCCAAAAAAAAACTGCAAGTAAACAAACCAGAAGAGGCACCAGTGTTTTTTTACCTCAGTAAATCACCTCGATCACTGGCTGAATTTCAGGCATCAAGTAGCCTGATGGATTTATTGCAACATTTACACTCAGATGAATCTTCTACCAGCTCCCAGGCTCAGAGTAGCCCGAAGACAACCATGGCCGTCAGCAACAACACTCACACAGAGACTCAGGTGTCCCCAGCTGTGAACAAAACTCAGCTGCTTGTCGGGTCACCCACCAAAAAGTGACAGAAAATCAGCAAGAAAAAAAACACGCCCAGAGGACATTGATCCATGAAGAAGAATCGCCATGTATAGGCAGTCCCTCCACTTACGACAAAGTGCCATCCAAAAGGCCGCGGCATAACCTGCCACATGAAAAACTAACGGACAAACAGCATACAGACCACTCTATTAGCACTGAAAAAACCCCTAGGGGAGACAAGTCTTCAAACTGGAACAAGTATCAAGCAGATCTGCCTACATGATACTAAACAGAAAAACGGTGCTGAAAACTCTGAACAAAAACCGAGTCTTTGAGATCACTAAAAAGAAGACTTTCGCTTGATTGAGCACTAACATAGGGATTAAAAAGCTAAGGCATTTCTCCACATACAGTCTCGGGCCCTGCAAGTAATCCCTGTGGAAGCCTACAACGATCTTAAGCAAGCTGGCTTTTTATTAACGGAACTTGGAAACCCTCAGACCGAATCACGAAAAGGACGTCATGAAGAAGGGTGGGCCCATAAAACCCATTACATCTCCAAAACCCAAGACCTCTAAAATAATAGACATGGCAGAAAGGATTCCGTCAGAGAACCCCATCACCCAAGACCTTACATGGTTCATTCAGAAAGGCGCTTCTCTTCCAACAGCAACGACACTCGGGGGAAGGCTTCATCAAGGCTTGTCACACAAGGATACGACAAAACAGACCATCATTCTAGTTCACTAGACGATGTACCATCAATAGGAAAGTCAAATGGTCACATCTCCCGAACCAGGGCAAAACCCCATGAGCAAAGAGAAACCAGATCTCCGAAAGGACCATGGCAATGGCTAAAGGCAGTGGCAAAAGGGACGTCTCGCAGACAGCAACCACAATTGGTGTCGAACTGGACTTTGGCCCCACTACCACCAGACCAAGAAGAAACTGTGACAAATACTCTGTCAATGGCCTCATGGAATACTCTAGGCCACACGCCCCTTACCAACCCAAGCAACGAGGACCTGGGGGGGAGGGGGGCACGATATCTTATGCCTCCAGGAAACCTGGGTAACAGAGAAACCCACCTTGGATGGATACGCGATCGAACTTTCTGCGGCCACACGGGGCATATTCAGATGCCCGTCCTCAAGCCTCCTTCTCGCAACATGACTTGGCTCTGGTATAAGGGTTTCTAAAAAACTAATAGAGTCATATGGGATGCTTGCGGTCCTAACCACATGGACGCACCAGGACACAAGGACTAGAACATCGCGTACGTCCCAATTAGCCATCATAAATCTCTATTGCAATCCCCAGAAAACTTCAACTACAATCTTCTGCAACCAAGAAGCAGACGCCATTGATAATATACGAGTGGATCAAAACACAACTCATAATCATATGTGGAGATCTGAATGCAAAATGTGATCCTGGAAACACTGATCTGCCTAAATCTAATCATAAATTCTCGACGGAAGAAAGAGGAACCGCATGGATGTCCTTGATGAACTCACAGAACTTCCACAACGTGGCATGGCTGAAGCCCTGGGAAAAGATCGTCCCAACGTGGGAGCGCGAAAACTCCAAGGCAACTCTTGACTATTTTTTTGTATCACATAGCCTACTGTCACTTATTGAATCTTTTGAAGTAACCCGGACCACAGAAAGCGATCATAACCTGCTCTCTATGACGTGGACGTCGGCACATCCAGAGGGCAAACTATTTCTTCCATCATTGGAGTCAAACAACCAGCAAACCAGACTCCGGCTGACCACTGCCAACATCAGGACCATCACAGACAAATATGAAAGAAACTTCATAAACAAAAAGAACAACCAGACTACCTCACTTTTCTATTAAAATACAAGGTGGAACCAAAGGGAAGCAAAGCAACAAGTAGAAAGCATAATCATGAGTATGATCGAACTCTGGTGGAAAGAAGAAAGCGCCTGAAGCAAGCGAAAAGAAAAGCAAAAATCGAGAATTCTGAACACTCTTGGCTAAAATGGCAACTTGAAGTAAACAGCTACAAATCATGGTTACACAACCATAGATGTTCAATGTATCAAAATGACGCAGAGATCATGTTGAGAACACTAAGCACCAAAAAGTCTAGTGACTTTTGGGCACTCATCAAGAATACAGGCAAGATGCAAGAAAACCAATTGGCCAACTCAGTCACTGAAGAAAACTGGATTAACTTTTTTGAAAAGTTATTCACAGCCCCCCAGGCTCAGACTCCACCACCAACACACAAGAGCAGCAGCCCGTGGATCAACTTAGCCGCAGAGGACGACATCAGGGACGTTATTAAATGTCTAAAATCCTCCAGAGCCCCAGGTCCAGATGGTCTTTCCAACATTGACCTCAAGCAAAACCTGGACGAATGGACAATATTTATCAGTATCTTATTCCAGCACTGCAGTTCATCAAAAGCAATCCCGATTTCTTGGTCCCATTCAGCAATAGTCCCACTGTTCAAACATGGCAACAGAGAAGAGCCAATGAACTATCGGCCAATAGCATTATTGGAAAAATCTTTGCAACACTACTACTCACGCATTTCCAATCCTGGGTAAAATCATCGTCAGTAAATTATACATTCCAGTTGGGCTTCTGAAAAAACGGTGGAACATCTGTAAACATCCTGATGTTGAATCTAATCAAATCTAAAGTCAAGCAGGGGGTCCCAACAGTGTTTCTGGCCTTCGTAGACCTTTCACAGGCCTTTGACAGAGTGGACAGGCGTATTCTTTGGTCTAAACTGAAAAACTGGAAGTGCCCGAGCGAAATATTAGACCCAATTATGGCACTTTATACCGCAACCAAACTTCGGGTGCGACTGAACAACCAAGGCCTGTTGTTAAAAGAGATTCCTTCAGAGCGCGGGGTTAAACAGGGCTGCCCGTTAGCCCCGGCCCTCTTCATTAGCTTCTTGGGCGACTTCAAGGATACAGAACCATCAATTCGAGCTTTCCCTCCAAAAATAGGAAACACCAATGTGTCCCGTTTACTTTACGCTGATGATCTAATCTTGTTAGACCAGACTGAAGTTGGCTTACAGCGACAACTCACAAGCCTGGTGCAGTACATGGGTACAAACAACCTAGAAATTAAACTAAAAACCAAAATCACGATCCCCGAAAAAGGTCATTCGAACAGTAGACGCAACAGAGGATGGTATCTGGAAAACACCAAGATCGAAGTGGTCACACATTTCAAATACCTGGGCGTGACAATCGATAGCTCAGCGCATTAGTCAACAATGCAGAAGTCTTTGTGGGGAAAAACTAGGAACCTTGCGGCTCGGATGAAAGCAATTGACAAACAATATGGGAAATTCTCATTTGTTCCCGTTATTCAATTCTACGAAGGCAAAGTCGTTCCAGCCATAACTTATGGGATGGGAGCAACACTTACCATGCCAGACACAATCTGGTCTAAATTGGAAGGGCTGCTGTGGAGATCAGTCCTTGGTCTTCCAAACTCAGTCTCAATCTCAAGCATCAGGCGTGACCTGGGTCTGTTGTCCTTACTATCAACAATTGAACAGAGTGCTATGCAACTCTTTAGAAAAACTCTTCTTCCGGACACACTCTCAATCTGCAAGATCATTGCAACAGAGCTTACCATCGGGCACACCAATATTCTAAACACCTGGGCCAAGAAACAGCAAGCAAAATTAGAAGAATTGGCATGCACCGAAGATGACCTTGTAAGGAACCCCCAGAGAAAAAATATAAAATGGAACTACAGGACTGGATCAACACAGTTGATAAAGCCCAGGCGAACAAATTAACAAAGCATCTGCCGTCCAGCTTCAACAAGCTCAATGTTCCATTGCCATACTGTATCAAATTCCCAGACAAAGGCCTCATGAAGATCTTTTTAAGAGCATGCTTGAATATACTTCCTACGTGCGAAATTCTCTCCATCAGACTTCAGTCTAGGTCTAAGGAATGCAGATTATGTGCTACACCAGACAAGTCTGAAAATCTAAGACACTTGCTGATGCACTGCCCAGCACTGAATCTGGAAAGGGCAGCCTACTTGTCACCCCTTGGGATGGACTCCTCGATCTTGGAAGGTGATGTCTGGTGGAACAGATTACTGTCTGGAGAAAACATCAAATGGACCAATACTGCAGCAAAACTATTTGACATCACTTTAAAAAAAAATCAACTCTCACGCTGAATATGTGACCTGATGATCGTCAAGCGCATGCAACTCTCTGTCTATACAGAATCATAACGAATAGTTCTTCCTTGTAAAAATCAATGTGATTATACACAAGTAATTAAAAAAAATAAAAAATAAAAATAAACAGGTTCTCAGTATATGTGAGGACAACTAAATCTTCCAATGAAATCTAGACAAGCCTTTCCCAGCAGTAACAGTCTAAAACAAGTTACTACATATGAGGGACAAACCATATCAAAATCAGTGGGCTAGAAGAGTCTGCAGGGAGCCAGGACAGCCAAAACCAATTTGAAACAGTCTTTGGAGCGGAGGTACTTCTTAGAATCAAAAGGCTTGCACAAAGTTAGAGAGTTTGTTAGAAAATCACTTGTAGGGTCACAAGCTGTGAAAACAGAGTTGGAATCAACTCTAAAAGTAAGCCACTGCAATTCCCAACTGAGAAAAGCAAGGCTACAAGACTGTGCGGTAAGTACCCTAAGTCTAAACAGTACCACTGGTTTGAAGAAGAGTGGTCCAGCTGGCTTCTGTCCTGCTACAGCGTTACAGACCCTGTGTTCCTGAGCCTCAGTTGTGGGGACAAGAGGGAGGACATCCGTAGGGCTCCAGCGGTGGTACTTCGGAGGAGGTCATTGGCAGCTACGGGCTCTTTACGGTTTCAGCGCTTAGTAAACAGCACTGTTGCTGATCTGTGGTACCGGTTGGGCTTCCTTCACTCCTTGGGTCTGGTGAGGGGACTCTAGCTATGGTCGTCCCGCTTCTGTAGGGTCCTTAGGAGACTCCTGGAGCTTCTAGCCAGATTTCAGACGTTTCACTTGACTACGGATTACTCGACCCAAGGCACTTGGTTCTTGCGGCAATGAAGAAGTACAGCCAGACAGGGAAGATGGTCCAGTGGAGTTCATCTCTGCGTTAGTTGGTCCCACTAACCCAGGGGGAGAAGTCGTCCATTCCGAAGCTTCTCTGTCTGAAAAGGGAGTTTCAGCACAGCAGCAGGGCTTCACCAGGCAACTCAAAGGTCCAGGAGGATGCAGCAAGCTTCGTTCACGGTTTCTTCGTCGGGCGTTTCTCCCAGTGGTCGACTCTGCCTCTAGTCCCAAAACCCTCTCTTTTTAAGCAGATTTCTCCCATTCATGCACAGCCTAGGCTGTCAATGACACATCAGGGTCACTGTCCTGAAAGGACAGCCAGCCAGCCAGCCATTCAGGACTGGTTGCATTTAGGCATTCCTAGAGACAAAAGGACAGGGGAGTTTCAGGACCCTCACTCACATCCTGTCCTTCCAGACACACTGGAAACAGAGGCGGGCCTTAGGGCTGAAGTGCGCTAAAGGCAAGACAAACAAAGTGCTCCAATCTGCTCGACTCGCAGAGTAAAACCCAAGAAAGACCTCACAAACAGAAAATTGCAAAAAAAGAAGACAGGGGCCGTTTTTATAAAATGGTCACCCCTGGGTGCTATACTGCAGCTGAGGGTTCAGCCTGCTGTAGAAAACCACAATGGTAGGAAAAATTAAACCACTGCCACTAGCCATTTAAAAGTAGGGAGGGCAACATACAAATGTTAGATGAGAATGTAGGATAAGGAGCTACTAGGCAACCCCCCAGCACTCCACTTAAGATGATGTGTGCTGGACCCACAAAGAGAAAAGGTAAGCAAAGTCAATTTCACTTTACTATTCTTGGGAACAGTAGTTTACACAAGAAAAAGGTATTTTAAACCTTATGAGAAATCTAAAGGATTTCTCAGTGACACTGCACTGAAGGTGCTGTGTGTCCCCATACAAAAAGTAAATGCATATGGAGTTTGTCAGACTCCCAAAACAGTGAAAACACATAATCCAAAGGTCAAAACACATGAGGCAGTGGGAAAAGGGTCTCACTCACTCCAGGGTTAAAATTAAAAAGTCCTACAGTCCAGCAAAAGAGCTGGGGGTCTCTAAGGTTGAAGGGAATTGGCACAGAAATGAGAATTCTCCCCAACATCACTGCACCAATATATGGCAGTATTCACATACACCCCTTAACACATTATTCATGTTTGCTTTGGGCAAATTCCAATAATCAACAACCATAACGAAAAGTACCTCCAGGATAAAAAAAAAAATAAAAAAAAAATTTAAAAAAGAAAAAGGATCCAAAAAGGAATGAAGCAATAAACAAACGGAACCACAAAGTCCCATCAACTGAGGTCTCAGCTACCCACAACCTAGCAAATACAAGCAACAAGAAACCACAAACAGCAAAGACTAAACCCAAAAGACCATGAAAAACACCAATCGAAAGAGGACGTCCTCTAAGGAACACAACCCATGCATCATGCCTCGTCACAAGAAAGACAAAGTCAGAAAAGACAACTGAAATAATAAGAAATCCCAAACCACTTGGGAAGGCACGGACCAGCATGATCCCACAACCCAAAAAAAAAACTCGACAAACATCTGAGATGGCCCAAGGAGACATACAAATAACAGAGCAAAGAGACTACAATGCTCGCTACCTGTCCACATACGACAACGTGGTAAACAAAAACAGCACAGCAACAACGAACCGACAGCCAACAAGCTTCACGAATACAGACCCAACCAGGACACAAACGGATGACAACTAATAAACCATCACAACCCAGTCTCCACCATGGACAATACCCCAACCAGAACAAACCAATTGGAAACCATCACAGTCACTCTACACCCCCTATATCACCAAGGCTGGAACAACAGAGGGGTAGCTACCCTATTTACCACCCCGAAACAAACCAACCCCACCATAAACCTTATCGGTCTACTCGACTAAGAGACTGACCAACAAAGAACCCCCCACCAAAACACTCAACCGGGAAAAACCCACCTGGAACGGAAACCTAACCAACAACACACTGGTCGGAACAAACAATACTAACAACACAAAAGGTAAATCCAGCAAACTACACTGCAGCCTCCTCAACATTAGATCCATGGCAAACCACTCAACATGACCTCCTAAGCGAAGGAGGCACAGACGTGCTCTTCCTTACTGAAACCTGGCTATCAGATAACTATAAAGCCATCGCGAACAATTATAAATTAATCCACTCCAACAGAGAAAACCGAAGAGGAGGTAGAATCGCAATTATACACAAAAAAACACACCTGAACATCTCGAATCATCACAACCAACGCCGAAGACTAGGAATCCCTCCAAATCAAGATAGAACTCAACGACCAATCCAACATAGTATTCCTACTGATCTACAAACCATTTTCTTACAACAAAACTAGCGGACGAGGCCACCATGCTATCAAGCCACCACGACAACCTAGGTGAAAGAGATCCCACTGATACAAACATAGATACAACAGAAGACACACTCAACAATTGGATCACCAAGGCCATTAACCAATTAGCACCAGCTAAAACATTCAAAGCAACACCAAAAAAAACTGGCAGCAAAATGGTTCACAGAAGAACTGAAAAAACGCCCCAAAAAAAAAAACTGCTAAATGGAAACAAAATGGAGAGAACAATACACCAGACAAGACTGAATAAAATACCAAAGACAACTCAAACTGTACAAAGCAACAGTTCTCAAAGCAAAAAAAACACTACTATGCCACAGAATCGGAAAACAATTCACAGAAAGAACTCCCTACACACAGACACTTACACCAGAGCAGGGTGTGTGCAGTAGCTGCACAGCAGTTACTGCCTCTGCAGGCTTATATAGCCGGTCAAGTGGCACAGCGAGTAGAGCGCTCGCTTTGACATCGGTGCAGAGTCTGCTAACGCAGGTTCGAATCCGGCGGGGCCAAACTCAGCCTTTCATCCTTCCGAGGTTGATAAATGAGCACCACACACCGTGGGTAATAATAAGCAGCACTCAGATACCGGAGGGTTCGTAGCGCTATATAAATGCCAAATTATTATTATTATTATTATAAGTAGACACACCAGAGCAGGGTCTGTGTAGCAGCTGTACAGCAGTTACTGTCTCTGCAAGCTTTAGCCGGCGCATAATATATATATATAGTCACTTACACCAGAGCAGGGTCTGTGTAGCAGCTGTACAGCAGTTACTGCGTCTGCGAGCATTGCAGAGCCTGAACCCTAGCGTAAATGAGCTTCGGAGCAGCTATTGTGTCTATAATACCAACAACAGGCTGCCCCGTGTAATTTCAAAACCAGATGTTTAGAAAATCACGTACTTACAATATTTAATTTCAACAAGTGATAAGTACAATACAAGGAATTACAGCTTCAACGTGCATTCCTAGAGGTTGCAAAAGGGCTCCTCTTCACAATATAACAACAAAGGAGTGAAAATGTCTAAGTTGATGGATGCTAAAAGAAATGCATATAAAATTCACTAAAAGAGCTGGATCGCATGCACTCACCTGATGCTGCCTGGAAACTGGACATGCGCGTTTCGTAAAGGGTAGTTTTCTAGTTCCCATTTGAGAAACGGACCCTAGCAACGCTCGCCTCAACTTTATCACGTGGGCTGCTCTGCATCACGTGGGTGTGAACGTCCGCTTCATCACGGGGGTTTAAGCTTCACTTCATCATCTGTTTTGCAGGAGAGGGAAGGCAATGCGTTGTGGAGCGATTCCTCCGTTGCAAAGAACACTTCGTGTAGTTGGTTATTTGGTTTCTGGTAAGTCTTAAAGTTATCTCTTGTTGATTGTTACTTTAATGCAGAGTGGCAATATTGGGAAGTGGGTATTTCTGTTTATTTTGGTGGTTTGTAATGTGCATCGGTTGAGATTTACTTAAAGTACAGGTGGATTCAGTTTTGATTTTTTTTCGTTATATCAGTGTTTTTTGAGGATATGTAATGTGCATCAAAAGGGTGAGGCAATATTGGGGAGTGGGTATTTCTGTTTATTTTGGGGTTTGTAACGTGCATCGGTTGAGATTTACTTAAGGTACAGGTGATTCAGTTCGTTTTGGGCTTTTCTCATGCAGATGTGCGATTTGCCCGTGGGAGAGGTGTTTTATGGAGTGGGGCTGGGCACAGTGCGTTCCTCCCGTCCCAATGGGACTTCCAATGTACCAGTGAACAGTACAGCGAACGGTTAGTTATCCTCACCGCTGGAGGGTGGAGGGGGTTGGAGGATTTGGTATGTGCAGCAGATGGGGATATGTGTCTTATGCAGACAGACGCATATGGGTACGAATTACCAGCATAACAGTTCTTTATTTCTCCTGCATGGGCGGTGATTTGGCATTCCCCGAGGAGGGATTGTTCATTTACCTCTTTGCAATGTGTGGAAGAGGAGGCTAAACGGAGGTCTTGTATTGCTTTCATTATCAATCACACATTTAAAGTCCCTATGAGACCCGCTAGCATTGTGTTTGTTTTAAAGTTTGCCGATTGTTTCTGAAAGGCCTTAAGGCATAATGACTTGTTACGTCGTCGTGACGTTTTCACGTGGGACGTCTATGTGCTTAGGAAGGAGGAAGAGGGGATGGGGCGTTGCTAAGGTCCGTTTCTCGTATGGGAACTACACACTGGGGAACTAGACACTGGAGAACAGTGGGCGGACTCAGGCAGGGCGGAGCGGTGACTGGGTGCTGGGCTCGAGGAGGTGGAGCGGATTCTCAAGGCTGGGGCTGGGGGTGAATGAGCTCTAAGGAGGAAGTTAGTATGGGTAAGGAGAAAGGAAAGAAAAAGGGGGAGGACAGTGACTATAAAATCTACATCTGTGGAAAGAGGGATGGAGGAGAGCGGGGGACAGGATCACAGCAGATCCCAGAGGGATGACGAAGAGGGGCTGGCCCGGAACAACACTGGGTCGGTAAACCAGGAAAAGCAAGTTTTGAAAGGGCTGGAGAGCAGTGGGACTGGGGAGGAGAAGATGCAGGGTGACAGTGTGTGGAAGGTGGTGTTGAAGCCTGAGAGTCGAGAGAAGACGTTTCTGGGGGTGAATCCGTTGGAAATTGCTAGATGGGTGGAGGCGGCTGTGGGGGATGTTACTCGGATGTTAGTGGTGGCTGGGTGCCGGTTGTTGGTGGAGGGGACGGATGCTGGTAGCAAGGCTAAGATTCTGGAGGTGCGTTGTCTGGGTAGGCATGCGGTGCGAGTGATTGATCAAAGTGGTGTGTCGTGTAAGGGGGTGCTTTATGGAGTGCCAGTGTCTGAGGTGGAAAAGGAGTTGGTGGAGGTGGGGGTGGTGGAAGCATGAAGGTTGGGGAGGAGAGATGCACTTGGGGATTTGGTATCTACGACTGTGGCAGTGAGGTTTGCGAGGACGGAGTGTCCGGAAGTGGTGGAGTTGGGATATCAGAGGTTCCGTGTGAAAGTTTATGTAGCATTGCCCTTGAGATGTTATAAATGTCCACAGTATGGACATGTGGCGAGAGTATGCAGGAATGAGACACACTGTGGGAGGTGTGGTGGAGATCATGATATTAAGGAATGCAAGGTGGAGACCCCGGAGAAGTGTGTGAATTGTGGGGGGGGGCATTCTACCGCGTATAGGGGGTGTAAGAGTCACAGGGTGGCGAGAGGTAGTGCAGGTGAGGGTGGCGGAAGGTTTGTCTTATGCGGAGGCTGTAGCAAGGGTGACACCGGCACGGGTAGTGAGTGAGGTGAGTGCAAAAGAGCCGGTGGTGGATGAGGCTGTGGGAAGGAAGAAAGTGGCGGGTGAGGTGAAAGGCGTAGAAATGGTGATTGTCCCGAAAACGAGTTTATGTGCTTCATAGTGTGTGCTGGAGCTGGTCCAGGGGAATGTGTCTATCAGTGTGTCGGCTCTTACGAAAGGAGTGGTGGAAGCGGGGAGGAGGTTTTTGAATTGTGAATGGGGCGGAAAAGGATGTGTTTAGGATGGTTGCTAAAGTGCGGAAGCAGAGCGGGGTACCGGCATGAGGATTTTACAGTGGAATGCGAGGAGTTTGTTGAGGAATGGTCAGGAGTTGAAAGCCGTGTTGTGTGGAGAATTGAGTGTTGATGTGGTTTGTATTCAGGAGACATGGCTGAGGGATGATCTGAGGTTTTTGATTCCGGGTTTTGAGTTCCGTAAGGATAGGCTGGTGGGGAGAGGGGGGTGGGGGGTGTGGCTTTGTCAGTTCGGAAGGGGTTGATTGCGAGGGAGATTGTGGTGGATGGAGAAGTAGAAGCAATCGGGGCGGGGATTCCAGTAGGAGGGTCGGAAGTGTTGATATTGAATTATTATAATTCGTGTGAGGTGGTGGAAGTGGGCGTGTTGTCTGGAGTAATTAGGGGACATGTGGGACCTTGTGTTTTGTGTGGCGATTTTAAGAGTGCCAATACGTTGTGGGGTAGTGACCGGACAGATGCGAATGGAGAACTGTTGGAGGACATGGCGGATGAATTGAGTCTGTTTTTGCTGAATGATGGTTCAGGTATGTGAGGACTGGGAAGTTGTCGTGTTTGGATTTAACCTGGGTGTCTGCTACGATTGCGGGTGAATGTGATTGGGAGATGTGTGAGGATGGGGATATGGGGAGCGACCACTCTGGTATTTTGGTGACTGTGAGGGGAGAGGTAGGGATCAGGCCATGGATGTCTGGGAGTCGGTTGAATTTTAGGAAGGCTGATTGGGAGGTGTATAAGGGAGTGTGTCAGGAATCGATTGTTCCTCGGGGTAGGGATGGGGGGTGGTGAATGAATGGAATGAGCATCTGGTGCAGGGAATGAGAGCAGCGTCTGTGGCGGCAGTTCCGGAGATTGAGATTGAGAAGGGGAAGGGTGGGAAGGTCGAGGTTCCTTGGTGGTCGGTGGAATGTTCGAGGGCTGTGGCGGCACGTAAGAAGGCTAGGGCCAGGGCGGTGAGATCGGGAATGTTGGTGGATTTGGTGGCATATAAGAAGGCTAAGGCGGTGGTGCAGAGGGTGATTAGGGAACGGAAGCGTGGGTATTGGAGGGGCTACTGTGGGTCCCTGAGGAGTGATTCTGATGTGGGTGAGGTTTGGAAACAGTTAAAGCGGATGTCCGGATTGATGAGGCCGCAGGGTAGTATGTCAGTGTTGTTGAAAGGGGAAGAGGTGCTCAGTGAGGATGGGGAGAAGGCGAATTTGTTGCGGGAGTGCACAGTTCAGGGAACTTCCCAGAAGCGGTGAGGCTAGGTATGGGTGTGGTTGAGGAGGAGATGCGGATGTTGGGCCTTGGGAGGAGCGGTATGAGGTTCCGTTTTCTATGGTAGAGTTGGATGGGGCGATTCGAAAGGGGAAGTGGTCTAGCCCAGGGGTGGCTGGGGTCATGTATGTATTTTTGGAGAAGATGCCAGTGGAATGTAAGTTGGAGGTATTGGCACTGTTTAATGAGATCTGGAAGAGTGGAGTTTTGCCGAAGTTTTGGAAGATAGCGATTGTGGTGGCAATTTTGAAGGATGGCAAGGTTCCTACGGAGTGTAAGTCGTATAGGCCGATTGCGTTGACTGTTGTGCTGTGTAAGGTTATGGAACGGATGGTGGTTGAGCGATTGGGGTTTGATTTGGAGTCGAATGGGTGTTTGAGTGATTTTCAGAGTGGGTTCAGGAGGAATCGGTCGGTGGCTGACCCGTTGGTGACTGGTGTGGAGGAGGCGTTGTGTGATGGGGAGTTGGTGGGAGCGTTCTTTTGGGATTTGGAGAAGGCGTATGATATGGTGTGGAAGAATTGGCTGTTGGTGAGACTGTTGGAGATGGTTGTGAAAGGGAGGATGTTTCGGTGGATTAGGGCGTTTTTGGCTGATAGGACCTTTCAGGTGAGAGTGAGGGGGGGGTGCTGTCTGAGGTTTGGAAGATGGAGAATGGGACGCCGCAGGGGAGTGTGATTAGTGCAATGCTGTTTAATGTGATGGCGGATGGGTTGATTCGGGCTTTGGCAAAAATCGGATATCAGGTGGATTTCTTCGCAGATGATGGTGTATGGGTAAGAGGGCAGAGTTTGTTGTTGGTGCAGAGTCGGCTGCAAGCTGCAATTGGGCGTATGGAGGAATGGTGTGGGAAATGGGGCTTTTCGGTGTCTGTGGATAAAAGTGTGAGTATGGTTTTCTCGAGGAAAAGGGTGCAGCAGGAGTTGGAATTGGTTTTGAAAGGTGTGAGGGTGAAGAGCGTAGAAGAGTTTCGGTACTTGGGGGTGATTTTTGGATAGGAAGTTGAACTGGAATTTGCTGGTGGATAAGTGTAAACGTAGGTTGAATTTGTTGCGGGCGGTGTCTGGGAAAGAATGGGGTGCGCAACAGAAGTGTTACTAATGTTGTATAAGGGGTTGATTTTGAGTGTGATGGATTTTGGATGTTAGGTGGCAGTGGGTTTCACAGCGAGTCAGAAGTTGCGGTTGGATAGGGTGCAGGCGAGGTCATTGAGGGTGTGTTCGGGTGCGATGAGTTCCTCTCCAGTGAATGCGGTACAGGTGCTTGTGGGGGAGATGCCGTTGAGGTTGAGGAGGGATGCGTTGAATATGAGGTGGTGGGTGAAGTGCAGTGGGAAGAGTGTGGCTCATCCGGTGCGTGAATGTTTGAAGTATAATTGGAGGTTTGACTACTACAGGGACCGGTGGAGGAGGAGGGGGGGCACTTTGGGGTTTCACATGTGGGAGAAGGGGGTGCAGTGGGGTGTGGGTGAGTTGTTGGCTGTGACGGACACGGATTTGATGAGATGGCCGAAGTGGATGATGGGGTCTCCAAAGGTGTGTTTGGAGTTGGCGAATGTGGTGTCGAAGAAGCGGGGTTTGCGGGGTGAGATCAAGATTTTGGGTCAGGCATATGTGGCAGGGAAAGAAGGAGGTAAGGTGTTCACGGATGGTTCGAAAGATCCTGTGTCTGGGAGAGTGGGTATGGCATATTATCTGGAAAGCACTGGGGAGTATAAAGTGGGACGACTGACGAATGATGTGTCTATTTGTACGGCTGAGTTGGTGGCGATTGCATTGGCGATTGATAGGGTGTGAAAGTGATGGTGGTCTCAGATTCATTGAGTGGGTTGCAGGCGATTGTGGCAGGGGATGGTGATAGGAAGGATGTGATTTTGGACATCAGGAGGAAGATTGATCGGTGTGTGCGTGGGGGAATGGATTTGGAGTTGGCGTGGGTCCCCAGTCACAGTGGCATTTTGGGTAATGAGTTGGTGGATCTGGCGGCGGGTGAAGGTATGAGGAGGGGAGCACTTGATGTGAGGTTGCCTTTGAGTGTGGATGAGGTGAAGGCTGTGCTGGTGAGACGGGTCATGGATGAGTGGCAGGAGAGGTGGGAGAGTGGGGTGAAGGGCAGGTGGATGTTTGGTGTCCGTGGGAAAGTGTCGGTGAAGGTTCATCATAAACATATGTTTTTAAGCAGGTGGCCTAACCATGTGGTGGCCTAACCATGTGGATCTTTCTTTTGAGAGGCCTATACAGGATAGGAGATGCCTTCTTGTCTCGATTTGATTATCTTGGGTGCAGAAGCAGCATTTGTTTGAGTCCGCCTGATCGCTAAGATCTCGTTTGTGCTGATAAAGTTCAGGTGAATTCTCATGAAACTTGCTCTTAGAGCTTTTCTGTGATTTTCACGAGATATGGTATAATCTTGGTTACTTTCTTTGGATTATAGGGCAGATCCTTTGTCAGGCTGCATTCAGAGTCTCTATCCAATCCATTTCTAGGATCTTTCTATTGACTTTCCCAGGATTGGCGAGGAGGTCCTCTTCTGAACTTCCAATTATTTTTATTCAATAAGCTCCTGTTCTTTGATCTCCATTTTGTGAGCATTTGGTTTTCATCGTTCAACATTGCTCTGTTGATTATCTCCAGAATTGATTTCGCAGCCAGTTGAATGATCTTCCTGTATAGCATCAGACCGCTTCTTTCGACGGTTGCTCTCAGGGAGGACAAACCCAGTTCACGTCGAATCAACACCATAGGAGTCGACTGTGGCAATGACAGTACTTGGCACCAAACGAGTCCCTCCAGCTTAATCCATATGGAGTCTGGAAGTGATGGCATCGCTTGAGCTCCAAAAACTATACTTGGGATCACCTTTTGATCTAAAGAATTTCAGGATTGGCATTGAGAAACGTCTAAACTTTCTGTTCATGATTTTTGTTTGGACTATTAAGGTTCTCATCTTTGCTCGTAGATGGTCTTGCATTGGTGTTTCAGCTCTACTGTTCAGTATTATCCCCAAGTATTTGAACTGGTGACGTTTTCGAGCCTGTTACACCTGTGAACAGTTTGAGACTGTGGTGTGTGTGTGTGGTTTTTATTTTTTTTTATTTATTTTTTTTCCCTAAACATTACCTTCTTTTTTTGTTTCGCTGAGTTCCAAGTTGTTGAATCTCAGGTAGACCTTCTAGTTATCCATCTGTCTTTGTAACCCAACAGGGGTTTGGTCAAGCAGTATTATGTCATCCGCATAGAGGATTTTTGTATTTTCCAATGACGGCGGGAAAGCTCAAATTAATTCCTGGGAGTCCCTATAGTTGGCGATGTAAGAGTTGCATAAAGCTGGCGCTAGAGGGCATCCATGCTTCACCCCACGCGCTTTTACGATCTTATCTAACAGGCCAGCTTTGTTTAGCGTTACTCTCATTGAGGTCTGTGAGTACAAGCCTGGATAGGCTGTAAAATTGAGCTCGGGCACCTTCGATGGATCAGTTTTTGCCACAAGATTTCTCTATTCACCCTGTCGAAAACTTGCACCAAGTCCACGAAGATTAGACCTAATCGTGTTTTGGCTTGAAGTGCTTTTGCCTTCAGAATACTTATTGGAAGAATGTTTGCTGTAGTTCCCAGTCCACGAACGAAGCAAGCACGCCTGTGTGGATCATAATTATTGGAGGCAAAGGTCCACTCTGGGAAGCCCTCCAGAGCTAAGCAACCAAACATTTTGCTGATGGTATCCAGTAGAGCGACTGGGCGATATTGCCTTGGATCGTTCTGGTTTCCTTTTTTTTTTTTTTTTTTTTTTTTTTTTTTTTTAAAAAGATTGGCACTACAATGGCATTTTTCCATGTTGAGGGAATAGCACTGCAGTCTACGCAGTGCTGGAATATCTCGCTTATCAGGGATGCCAAGGCTTCCGGGTGCTGTTTCAGGTTATAATTAGTTAACCCATCTGGGCCCGCTGCTCGAGACTATTAATTTTCTGATCTTGTCGTCTTGTCAATGGCGATGTTCCTGCGCAGTTTAACAGATGGCGTGTCTAGGGGGCATTTGTTTCCCAATGATTTGTATAATTCCTTGTGTGAAATCCACGTTGTTATCAAGTGTTGTTGATTCATTTGCGCCTGGCTCAATCAGGGTCCAGAAGACCCTTGAGTTTTTGCCACTCGGAATGCACAGCATTGCTTCTGAGTCTGCTTGGTATAAATGTACTCTTTGCTGCCGTATCCAGGCCCTTTTTTCCCCTCCTCTTTTGCTTTAGTTATTAATAATGGATTCACCAAGCGTTTGCTTTGTCTTACCATTCGCCTTTTAGGTACTAAGTTTGTTGTACACGTGGAGCTTTGGTTTTAAGGTGTCAGAGCTCTGCAGTTTGTTAACTTTGTGTACTTTGAGGAAGGGCTGATAGGAAAGAACTTCTAGGCCTCTTTTTCCCCACTGTTCCTTTGCTTGGCAATAGTCGGATGTCAAGGACAATTTCTTTTAGTCTAAGGCGTGTATTCCCCTTACAAGGTTCCAGGTTATTAAACATGCTTTCCCTGTTCGGGTGTGTGACTTTCCAGTGGGTTGCTGGGTTATGGTCGCTGTTTAAGGTTCTCAAGACCTTCAAAGTCTTCAATTTGTTCCAGCAATTTTCTTGAGACACATGTGTGATCTATCATGAGACCCACTCCTTTTCCTTCCCATGTCGGTACTGATGGTATTTGGTTGTTTTTTATTTTGTGGAGGTTATGCAGATCGTATTCATCCATTAGCAGATTCCATTTTCTGCCCTTTAGATATAAATGCACTCTCAAATGAAGGTGTGCCTCCTTTGCCCCCTCTGTTACGCACACTCCATTTAAGTCACCCGAAATTATTGTGTGATCAATTTTTGTGGGTGGCGTTGGCTTCTTCAAGGGTGTCTTTTATGGCGTGTAAGTATTTGTCGGCATCAGTTCTGGCCGGGTTCCAGTAAGTGTTTATTAGGAGAATCTTTCAAATTTAGCTGGATCTTCTTGGGGCTCTTGTCTATTCCACAAAACTAAGACTGCTTGAATTAGTTCTGTGGCTTGAAGGGTAGAATCTAGCGTTAACCCGCTTCCTGCTCTTATGGCGGTTAAGAGCCTGGAAATGGGCCTACCAACCTCCCCCTTAATTGCTGGGGTGAGTTCCAGGTCATATCCATAGAGGGAAGGCTTTGTAGTTAACCATGTCTCTTGGAGACAGACCATATCAGTTGCCCAAGTTAACATCCAAGATCGTAGTTAGATGTCCGAAACCTCGGGTATTCCAGGAGCTCATTGAGTTTTTCCTTGGTGCAACTCTTATGACTTCCCCTAGGTCAAGCCCCAAAACCTCCCTGCATTCCGATGTTGGTGGCTAGAAGAATTTATAGTTTTTCTGGACTCTTGATGTCCAAATGCTCTGCTTTGGGGGCGGTTGTTGCTCATTTTTCCTCTCTACGCCTGTGCTAGTGGTTTCTCGGAATCCCATGCTCTTTGTTTGCCACTTTCTTGTCTTTGTTTCTCCTGAAGGTAGGGCCTCGTGGGAATCACTTTTTAGCTTTTTCGGAGAGTCTGCTGTCTCGCCTTGTTTGGATGAAGTTGTTGATATGATTGTTCATATGATGGACGGCGTTCACAATTTCGAAGATACCCCCTCCGACTGTGGTTAGGCGTCCTTATGAAGGTTCTTGTGCATCTATAGTCTATGTCCTTCAAATATGTATTACTTGGGCTTTCTTGGTGAGCTTTTCTGCCCATGTATCTTTCTCTCTTGATTCATATCAAACTTTTGTCTCTTTGGTTCGCGAATCGCCTTAATTTCATAATCCATCCTTTTGAGGTCCCCTATAGAGTTTCTGAAGAGGCTCCTTATGTTAGTTGCTTCAATATGGAGATGGGAGCACTCTTACCATCCTCCCTTGGTTCAACAATCAGGATGTCCCCTGAGTGCAGTCTTTTCAGGCTTGCAGTTTGTTCGCAAAGTTGTATAACCTTCCTTCGGTTGAGTACTACATTATTTGTTCTGTTGGAGATCCATTCATGTCTAAAGACATGAGGGTCGGCTTTAGTTTTCACAACGTCCTGAGCCACAACCCTTAACCTGTTCCCTTTGTGCTTTCTTTATTCCCTCTAAATACCATTACACCCTTCGCTATTCCTAGCCCATTTTTGTCCAAAGATCCTGTAGGATGCCTTAGGCCCTACGTTTGAATCCCGCAATGGTTTTCGCAAAGGCTTTTGCCGGGGTAGTGGTTTTGAATGCATGGATGACATTGCCGAGTTGTCTTTTAAGGGCTTCATTCATAGCCTCGTATAGTTTACAAAAAGGGGCTAGCGCAATTGTGACCATTGACATAATGGACATCAAGTCGACATTTTTGGAAGGGGTATCTCGCGAAACTGGAGTTGTAATTTCACTGAGCCGTCTCCTCGGGGGAGTCATCTCCAAGGTCAACATATATTTTTTTTTTTTTTTATGGGGATTTAGCTTTCTGTGATTCTTCTTTTTCAGCCACGTGTGGAGATGCCATCCTGTTTTGAGTACCCTCATTTATCGGTGTCATTCCAAGCTCTTGCCTTGGAAGGCTACTTTCGTTAGACTATGCAGGTATTGTCTGGTTAACTTTTTCTCTAAGCCAACCTCGGTTCGCTAGTCCGGATTTTTAGGCCTGGGGCAGGCGGCCGTTTTGACGATGGGGGGGAGGGTGTGGGGCAGGGGGAGCAATCCGTTGTTGCGGCTGTTTCGTTTGTCATCTCTGGAATACGATTCTGTAGAATGTCCTCACTTAATTGGCCATCGGACCGTCCTTTTTTCTTGCCTGATATGCCATTTTATCAATGTTGGTGTTTTGGGTAGGTCCTCCCCGGCCCATAGCGCTTGTTTTCTGTCGTTGCAACGGGCCTGTAGGGGAAACTTGTCTGCTGAGCTTACTTGTAATGTGGCCCGGGCACTGACACCTGCTGACGTGACAGGCTCCCGACCCTGCCAGCATTTCGGCGTCTTGCCAGTTGTTGCAAAAAAATGTTTCAATGTGCTAGATAGCACTGATTCTTGCTGTAGAAAGAGAAGACGAGGTTCGGTTAACGCTTTTGGGCGCAAACACGTGTACTCAAGGTCTCTGAGTCTTTTCTTCTGATTTGTAGCCCTTGTAGCCTGCTGTAAGAATTTGCCCCCACCCTTTTTGTTTTGTTTATGTTTTCAGCACTTTGGCCGGGCTGGGCTTTATCCCTCAGGGGCCCGTCTCCTCTCGGCAAGCGTCTTCAGTAGGGAGGGTTGAGGTAGTGGCTTGCGTAGATCTTACATTGTTTGGCTTTTTGCCGCCTTAGGCGTTCGCGAGATCTCCAAGCCTACTTCCTGGGATTGTGTGGTCCTTTGTCTTCAGATGTTAATTGGGCTAATGAGATTCCTTCTTCCACGTTCTCTGCACAATACCCCCATGCATTATTCCTTGTCAGCGTATCTGGAGGAGTTGTTAAATCCTCAGACCACAATATCGTGGACTTCGATATTTACTTTCATGTTCGTTTTCTTAACCGCAAGCGAGCAGCAGGTAGGAGGGGCTGGGGGGAGAGCTGCCTCCTGACCTTAGAGCGTCGGCCGTGGGCTTACCCCGGGGGTGACAGTGTTTATAGCAATGGAAACAATATCTCCAGCTTCAGATAGTCTTCAAATTGCTTTCTTTGTATTCATGTGGGCACGCTGGCTGCGTTGCCTCCAGCGGTCGGTCTTTATCGCCCCCAGGCCACCTCCAGTGTGTCACACACTAGGTTCTCCCGGGAGATGCAGTTCTTACCTTCAATCTTCTTGCTGCCCACCATCCTGATAGGAGTTGCCGTTTGCTGCTTGAAGTTGGCGGGGCACGATTCTTCCTCCATAATCCTATGGCGCCCACTGCGCAGACTTCTGTTTTCGTCCATTGGCGCCCGACACCCACGGACTGCAACAGACTTTGTCCGTCTCACCGTCCACAACACTGTTTAATGCGCTTCCTTTGGATGAATGGAGCATATAAAGACTGCAAACCAAAGGGAATGTCTGACTGCAACAGACTGCGTCCCACTCAACTTCCACACTACGCCATAAGCAACGTTTTCTTTTACTTGAACCACACCCGGCACAGCTCCTGCAGCTCACCTCTGAAAGCAGTTGGGTGGCTGCATCGTGTGGGATAGTTTAATTGATAATGGGGGTATTTATTCATGCAATGTTTGTCGGATACAAGTATCCGAACATTGCATGAATAAACCGGGTCGTGGCTGAGGACTTTAACTTCCTCTGGTGACCCCCTGTGCACCCTGCACAGGGTCACCAGAGGAAGTTATAGTATGATACAGTCACAGCTGCAGGAAAAGCAAAGTCCTGCTGTGTACACGTAGGGGGCGGAGCCATCATAGTGCTCATGGTGTCAATGAGCTGCTCCGCCCCCTACTCTGTGCCACCTCCTTTCTTTTCTTTCTTTTTTTTTCAAAGTAACCAGCGCAGAGCATGGGTTTGGGGTTTGCGGCGGCTGACTCTGGCCAGGTCCGGCTACACACCTGGTGCGGGATCTCGGATCCGGCGAGAGCCAGCCCAATGACTAGCTCTGCCGTTATCTGCTCAACACTGCTTTCACTGTTAAAACGGCAATGGGCGCACTACGACGGCATACAGTTCCCTTTGTATGATTTCTGTAACTTTACTGCCTTTACGAGGTGAGGGGTTCTGAACATTGCAGGGAGATGTGCCTGACTTTACCGCTCAGTGCTGCCAGGCAGTGCATTGACCCCCGCCCCCCAAATCAATCTCTCTCTAATTCTGAAAATGCAAACGCCTATGTATTCTTGCGAGCAAGATAACAATGAGTATTTGGCCCTAAAAAAATGTCCACGCTGTGTTGCTCGTGCCGCCAGCGTCTTATTGCCTGGTAAGGGATGCCGCTTCTCAGCTCAGACCATCGCACCACAGTTGGAGGGAGTGCCGGGAAGCAAGCGTTTCAGGCCTTTGTCGGTCCCTCTGCTTCCTCTCTCCGTTTGGACCCACGAAGACTAACGCGTGGGGAAAGGTGAGCAGGGGGGGCCGGATCAATGCAATGCTGGTTCCCCCAGCACTCCTCTCCCTCTGTGCCCCCCCCCCCCCCCCCACCTTGCTTGGCCATGGGGGAAGAGGCGAGCAGCGACGGAAGCACGCATTTCCAGTGTTGTATGATATCCAGCTCCCCCACAGCAGATTGCTGGGCTCTCCAGCAATCTGCTGTGGGGGAGCCAGATATCATGGCTGTCCCTCTGCCTCATCAACCCTCTGGCCCGTGGGACGGCGCTGGCCGGGTCCGAGATCCGGCATCAGATGTCTGGCCAGATCTCAGGACCAGGCCTACCTCAGCCATGACCAGGCTTTACCAAGCCCCCAGCTTTGCAGAGGGAAGCTGGGGGCTCGGTGACCTAATCTAAACAGTGCTCCTTTCCCCAGCCGTCACTCGCGCATTTCCTGGCTCTGTTTGCTCATCCAGTTTGTTTTTTTCTGTCCTGAAAGGGACACCACAGAAATCGATGGGCCATGAACATCACTGTGGTGGGGAGGGGGGTGAACAATGTTTAAAGCGGGCATTCTACATGGTTGACACATTATTGTTCAAATGTGCGTTTTACACATTCAAAGGAAAAAAGTAATTTCCAAACGCAAACGCTGCTGAAACTTACTAGTTTTCTTTGAGATGTGTGTATTTTTTATTTTCCTTGAGCACCACACCAATACAAATTTTGTGTGCCCCTTGCTTTGTGTTTTATCACAGGTTATATTTATGAAGGTGTTATGTTTACAAATAAATGCTTCCGTTGTGCTGACAGCAGTTATTAGGAAATTAAACTGGGTTCATGGGTGCCAGCGGAGGCAGAAATACCCCAACCCATCCCTTGGCCAAACACATTTTATAGCACTTCCTTTTTTATAAGTAATTGCAAAAAGTCATTTGATTAACAAGTTTTGCATATTTTTATTGTTTTGGTTAAATTCAACCTTAAACACAGTCTCCGCAATGGTCTGTCAAACTGCTGAGCTACCCCGGGAGCCATCTACCATAGAGCAAGTCTATGCATCCCTTGATGTACTAAACTCGCTGCATTACCAACAGTGCTTTGGGTGCACCGCTGCCATAGAAGGGATTAAAGTGGAATTCATGCATATCATCCGGCTGTGGGTGCCAGGCCTTTGCCTGCATGTGGCACTATATGTTGCGGAGGAGCCAGGGGCCCTCGTGTCTGGCTGTCACCTAACCGCAGTATAAACTACATGGCTATGTCGTATTCTATGTAAGTTATGTAGATGAATGATTGGAATGCCAGCAGGCCGGACCTCTCAACTGTTAAGGGTAAAATATAACAAGCTGATGCTCTTTCTCTCGCTCGCTCGCTCTATTATTATTTTTTTTTCTCTGTGACTGAGTACGAGTCACGTTTTCAGGTATGTGTTCTGACTGCTCTCTCTGCCAGCTGGGGTGGGCTGGCCTATAGCGAACTTTGGAGATTTCCTGGTTGGACCCTGCACTCTAGTCCCTTTTGTGTGCGGGGGAGGATGTGTGCCAACTGGCAGAATGTAGTGCGCAAATATTGGTATGGTCAATCTGGTACATCTATCTTTTTTTTTTTATTATTATTTTTTTTTATTGTACTTTTTCAATTGCAGGAACACAAATTGGCTCAACCATCCCATCTTGGACAGCAAAGTCCCCAGGAGCAATGGCACCATGAAAAATCCTGACATCTGTATTCGGGCTTGCCGACAGTAAGAATGTATTTTTTTTTTTTTAAAACTACTGTATTTTGCTGTGGGTGATGGTGGGATAGTAGGAGTCACAATCGGGGATTTCAAACCTATTTTCGAGGCTGTTACTTATGTTCAGTTTGGGGGTGGTACTGAAAGTTCATGTTTCATGTGGGAGTTGCATTTACAGTGCACTGTGTACTCTCTCCTGGTTTCCAGCGTTACATCCTGCTTACTAGTTAATGCCTAACACCCAAGAGCTGGTTTTAAGTGTTAGGCAGAATCATATGCAGTACCCTTTGGGAACACCTCACACAATTAAGACTACGTGTAAGTACAATTTCACCTTTGGTACAAGACTGTACTAGACAGTACAGTGGTAGCGATGGCTGAGCAGCCAGACTTATCTCAAGAGTAAAGTGAGCAATGTCCGAAGTTACACGAAGGACAGCAATTACTATGGTGAAAATCAGCACTGATTCAAGGTTTCTGAGTAAAAGAATATACATTGATTTACACCATCAGGTATAAAACAGTTCATAGCTTTTGATGAGATGCATACTTGCTTTGCATTTTGCCATTTGGTTAGAAAAAATAAAAACAATATGAAACGCTGCTAAAACACCAGTATCATAGCCCAAGCATTAAACATCACAAATGTTCCAAAAAAGAAAATAACTTTGCAGAAACAGAAGTATATAAGCATAGTGGGTTTAACGCTCCTTAAGTGAAATGGCATGGGTTCCAAGCCGATGAAAGGGGCCCTCAGTTCAAGAGTATGCAAGCTTACGCTTGCATATGTAAATCCCACTTACAGCTCATAAGTCTGTCCAGCTCACTGTCCTTCAAAATGAACATAGCGCAGGTTGCAAACAGGTGGAATAGGCCCCATGTCACCTGCTCCTTCAATGGCTAAAGCCTATGTCAGTTCCATATCCAATTCATAATATTAAAGAGATCATAAAACTGATAATCCTCCAGAAAGTGATGCGGGTGGGGGTCCAAGACAAATAGAGGCCACTGATTCCCCATGCTTTATGTAACTAAAGTCTAGATAAGCCCCGTTTGAAAAGAGTCCCCAAAAGCCGGGAACATTAATGCTGCATCAGCTTTGGACAGGACCCTTCAATAAACATTCAATATCACCATTCCCTTATAATACAGCACTTCTAATATCCTCTGTTAACCTCAAATGTTTACTCGGCTGAGGCACAGACCAGAAGCATGAAAAAGAGGGCCGTCAGCAGAGCGTATTTCGGCACCATGCAGTATAGGGTAAAGCCAACTGCAGCACAGTGTAATGCCTTTCACCAGTCAGGAGTCGCAGTAAATGTGGTTCGGAGTGTTTTCGCAGCACCTATATTTCTGCCTTCGCTGTACAGCCTCTCTGCTGATTGCCACCAGGCTGCCCGACCTCTCTTCATTAGATTTAGGAGCTTAATGTTACATCCAGGGTAGTGTTTGCAATGTGATCAACGGGTCTCCATTATGAATAATACAGGGTGCTCCTAGTGCTGACGCCAAGTAATGTGTTGCTGGCAGACTGCCCCACTTAAGAACTGAGGAAAACGGGTGTATTCACCCCCATTCAACCACATTCCCCCTCTTCAATTGAGCCTTTATTCACCCATACAATCATAGTAACCCAAGTTCTCCATTGGATATTTTCCCACTCATTCATCCATATGTCCACTCGCCCAACCACATTCATCCACCCAGATAAACATATTCAACAACTCATCCATCCAACCATAGAACTATACTTGCCTACTCGTATATCCACCAACACAACTATGTTAAACCACTCACAATTTTATTTAAAAAAAGCCAGACCTAGTCTACTGACTTTGCAGATTTTGGTTTGAAGTCTGGTTGTGTTGTGGAATGACACTTGATGAAATCATGGATCCAGAAGTAGGCGGATCATCCAACAAAAGGCAGAAGACGTATCATTTTCAAGAGTGGGAGACTGATTTCTTTTTCGCAAGCGTAAAAGGGAAGTGTGTGTTTAATTTGCAGTGGGTAATGTTGAGAGGCTCTTTGGGACAATGCATACAAATTATGAAAAGAACTTTCATAAAAGAAGCCGTCTGCGATCCCAAAAAGTAGCTGAACTAAAAGCTGCCCTGCAGATGCAACAATCATTTTTTACCCAACCAGCAAAGGAAGCAAATGCTGCAACAGAGGCATCTTTCGAAGTTGCACATTATTTGGCAAAACACAAATGCACTTTTACAGATGGTGCAGCTGTGAAAGGTGTGATGGCTCTTGTGTTTAAAAACTGCCCTGAAATTGTGCATGCCATTTCAAATGTGCAGTTAGGTGCAAACACAATTGCAAGGAGGGTATATGCACTGAGGGTATCTGCACTATCAGCCAATGTCATGGGACAATTGGAAAAAGATTTGAGCATATGCATTTTTTTTTAATTTTTTTTTTTATTATTATTTTTTTCCATTCAGTGTGATGAATCAGTTGATGCAAGTGATACTGCTCAGCTGGCACTGTTTGCTCGAATGGTGTTTGAAGACTTGACCAACAACGAGGAATTCTTGACCTTGTTGCCTCTGAAATCCACATGTGTTGATATCTACAATGAGGTCAATAATTATTTTGTCAAAACAAAAATTCCATCGAACAAGTTGGTGGCAATAACAACTGATGCTGCACCAGGGTGTCATTCTGTTTTTATTGCGTGCTGTAAAGCAGACCCTGATTTCCCTCCATTATTGCACTACCACTGCATCGTCCACGAGCAGGCAATTTGTGCCAAAGTGATGGGGTTTGATCACGTAATGGCCCCTGTTGTGCGAATTATGAATTCAATTTATGCAAAAGCCAAATCTGCCACACTTGGTGATCTGTTGCTACACAAGGAAATCTGATGGCTTAGCAGGGGGGAAAAATACTACGTCACTTTCTTTGACTTTTGCCAGAAGATCAGCCTTCTTGAGGTCAAGAAATGAAGACATCGGCCAATTATGCAGCATTTCTTGGCTACTTGATTTGGCATTTCTGGCAGATGTCACTGAGAAATGAAATGCCCTGAACTGTGAATGTCAAGGCACTCTGGTCCCAGGCACAGGAGCGACGCAATACCAACCACCCCCACTATGGTCGTGGAGCCTGCAAGTCGAATCTTACGCAGGCTACCCGGACCAGAGCAGGGAAGGAGGGTTAGGGTCTCGCTGGTTGGATAGGTTGGGGGGTTTTAGGAAAACCGGATTGAGGATTGGGTAGTGGTTGTGGATAGGACGGGGAATTTTTAGGGAAAGGGTTGATTGTTGCACACTTTAGATGTACTTGGTACCAAGTAGCTATCCGCACCCCTGTTCCACATAGTCAGACTTAGGCCCCCTCACTTGTTAATCAACGTACAAGTCTAACCCATGCACCTAGTTCAGTCCATAACTAAATAGCATTATTTTCCAGCATGCACACTTAGCTCTGGTTTTCAGTGTTCTGTCCGTGGTGGAGCCGTCAAGTCTTGTGGCAGGTCCGTAGAGTTCTGTGCTGGTCCAAGCTAAAAGAAATAACACGAGTTAAGTTTTTGCCTCTGAATTCTGGTAACCTTCACAATCATTCCTCATACGCATTCAAACCACACAACATTCGTTGCTGGCACCCAAGCTCTAATCTCAGGCTTTTGAGTGTGCCAAAGTTCGCCACTTCTCCGGGGCCTTTCCACTAGTTCCTGATGTGGAAAATTGCCGGTGTTAACCTCCACAGGGGTCTTCCTTCAGACCGCCGCGGAAAGTTGCCTCACGTGTTTTCGCCTCCCGTGCGCCTTGTTCTCCCTGGTCCCAGGAGGCGAGAACACACGTACACGTTGGGTACGGATATTTCCGTACACTTCACTTCCCCACAACAATACAAGCGCGGATTGGCGACTCGCCAAGAATACACGGCCACTTATCTTTTCGGTAGGCGCAGGGGCTAGGAATGGGCGGGCTAAAGCCCCCCTGCGCTTCTCCCCCGATCCCTCTGATTCCCAAGATGGGTAGATGGACTTATCTTGTGGGAGCGAGGGGCCGGACTGCTTCTCCGGTGTGTCGGGGCCCCTCGCGAGTGATTCTGGTGGAGCTGAGCTCTGCACGTCCTCTCCTTCCGAAGTCTCAAGCGCAAGCCCCATGCCTCGGGGCTTGCGCATGCGCGTTGACGAGCCATACCCTGCTGGGCTCCTGATTGGCCTGCAGCGGCCCCGGGCATGCTGGGAGTTGTAGGCAGGAGACTGCTTCTGCTGGGAGATGTAGTCTTTCAGGGCTGCTTTTCTGCAGAAGGGGCACAGCAACCTTTTAAATGGATACAACTTTCTAGACGCAGCTTGTACGCCCTGTCTAAGCATCACAGCCCCCACCATGCCCCTCTGTACCCCTTGTCTTGGTCTGGTCTTAGCTTTAGCCCTGACAGTGAACTACAAGGAAAGGGTAAAACCATTGCTGACATAAGTGCAGTAAAGACATTTCAGTCCAAACTTAACCTTTTCAGTGAACAAGTGGAGAAAAGGAAAATGCATCATTTCCCTTCTGTAATGCAAATGCTGACCGAGCATACAGCTAGTCCTGAACATAGACAAATACATCAGTCTCCTGAGCAGGCTTAAGGAAGAGTTCAGTGACCGGTTCAGGGATTTTGAAAGGATTGAACCGTGTGTGATGATCATCGCAAACCCCTTCATGGAAGTCAATGTTTGAAATTACAGAACAAATGAGTGAGCTGTTTTACTCTGAACAGTTTTGCTATGGAACTGGAGATTGTCAGCCTGCAAGGGGACATTCAGTTGAAAAACAGACAATCTCACATCAATTTCTGAGGCTTGTTGATTACAAGGAGTACAGTAACATTTCCACAGCAGCATTAAAAGTGACTTCTCTGTTTGGTTCCACCTATCTCTGTGAATCTGCATTTTCAGATATGAACCTCATCAAAATGAAATTTGGAACACACCTGACCGATGAGCATCTGAGTGACTCCATTCGAGTTTCTGTATCAAGTTATACACCACTACAGAGCACTGGTGGATGGCATGCAGTGTCAACCTTCACACTGAATGTCCTAATCAGTTTCCTACATTGTCTTTTTATGATAACTTCTAATAAATAAGAATGCAATAAAGAGATTTTTAAACTTCTGAACATAATCGTGAGGGGATATGTTATTCCTTATATTTATAAAGGGAAAATTACAGCTAAAAAAAAGTACAAGTTGCAATATTTATGAACAACCCAACCCCTGATATAGCCTGCAAGTAGCTCTTGCTGTTGGCCCCCTACTGAAAGTAGCTCACGCCAACATAAAGGTTGGAGACCGCTGGTCTATTGTATATAGAGGGCACAATGCTTGTAAGTTTCAATACGTTGCCCAGACAGCTGCATACCAGTGCACAGATACCCGCTGGCATAGATATCCCTTGTGTGGGGACTGTTGATGTGGGGCTTGTGGGCAGCGTGTGTGACTTTCGCAGCATTTTTAATATTGCTTAATTCTGAAGTAGTATGCCAAGTGGCAAAGTTTTGTTGGGCTAGCATGAAGGCTGGCTAAGTTTTGAAGTGTGTGGCAGACTGTTTGAGCCGCTGTGTGGTACGGGGTGTGCTGCACACACTGCCAGGTGTAGTTTCACCCTGGGGATGGTTGTAACGCCCTGATGAATGAGTTCTTCGATTCCTCCTTCTGGTGGCACAGGGTGCTTTGGGCTTAGATTTGTTGTTGTGATTCTACGCACAGAGAATGGTTGCAAATATTGGCCATCCAAACTCTCATGAAGAAGGGAGAGAAAAGACTCCTCTAACCAACAGTGGACAGATGCCCCCTCCACCCCCATCTATTTATTTCTCTTAACAATGCTTGCAACCTGATCATTGCTTTCACTGAAGCCATTTAACACCAGCCAACAAAAAAAAAAAGTGGCATGGCCAGCAACTGAACTTGCATTAAAGGAGAGTCTCAACGCCCCTCCACCCCCTTTCAAGCACGGGAATATTGTTTAGATTTGTGTAATGTGAAGTTTACAGGGTTTGTACTCTGTGAAGTTCAAGGTCAAAGCACCCCTAAAGAGGTTCTGTAACGCTACCCCCATAAAAAAGCGAACTGTCCGGCATTCAAAGACTCATTTTGTATTGTAATGCTTTTGAATATTTTTTTCACTGCTGGAAGTTACGGATGCTATACCCATGAGGCAAAGCTTTTTTTATTTTAAAGAACACACCGGTGGCTTGTTTACCCCCGTTTTCCATTGCCTTTTTGGTTCACAGTAGGGCTAGTTGTGCCAGCCTTTATGTGCAGGGGACGATTTTCTAATCCCCCACATGACTCCTGCTCTACTCAATCTACGTTTAGTTTGTTTGGGGATTGGGGAAATCGCTACATGATTTAATATATACAAATGTAAGTTTCAGGGACTCGGGATTACTGCATGTTCTAGTTATACTTGTGTCACATTCTCTATATAGGTTGATGAGGTTCCCGGAGCGTTTCTTTATTTTTTTTATTTTTTTTTCTTTCTTTCTCTCCAACCACTTGACCCCGAGGGGCCGGCGGGTGGGGGGGGGGGTGAGTTAGGGGGGAGGGATAGGTGGGAGGAGAAATCTGACTCTTTTGGAGGATAGTGCCTGGCTCATATTAGCAAAAGCCTTCCTGCTAAGGTGTAATATTGACTTTTTGTTCCCCCAGTAAAGATCACTTTGGTAATGGGTTCTGTCGCTGCATACCCTCCTATTTCCTGTACATGTTGCTGGCTGCAAGCTGGTGCTCTCTATGGTTGATATGTACGTTTAAGAAACTGAAACGGGTGCTTGTCTTTTAAAGGACACACACAATGACTGCAGCATTCTAGGTACAAGAGCTCTGCAGTTAAGAACGTTTTGCCTCTCCGGAACACCCACCTCTAATTTGCAAACAGACGCAACTAGACAAAAGCCACAATGGGTGGAAGTCTTGGAGGAAGTTAACAAAGCACCAGTCACTCATAAATCTGGACACATCAGGCAGGAACATCCATAGCAAGCCCACTATAAATTAATGGTTTTGGGTACAGACCTGGTTCACAAATACTTAGCGCATACTAAATTTACTTTTTTTATTTCTTCTTTTAGATAACTCAAATCATGGCACTCTTTTTGATTCCAACAATTCTCTGCATTTGAAAGGATGGGGAATTTGAGCCTCTGCAATTCCTGGTGAAGTTAATTGTAAATTGCTGATAGAGGGTATTGATGAAAGTAGAAGAGAAATACGTGAAGAAAAGGATTTCAAGGCATTCGTGCTTTTGTAGATGGGTAAGCAATTTTTTTTTTGGTTCAATTAGTTGATGTTTGGGGTAGGAGGGTACATCTGACGTCCCTATGCAGAGTCGTTCCCTTTTTTCACACATACAGATGAATGCTGCACAATGCCCACCTCGTTTACAGCATCTCTTTCCTCTAGAATAACTCTCTAAAGTATAGAGGGCTATGGGTTGAATGCCTTTGGGGACCGTAGTTCAGCCAGAGTATGTGTGCAGCTAGGACAGACAATGGATTGGTATTGGCAAATTGCACTCTACCCCCTTAAAGTTAGGTATGCAGTCTTTTAGAATGAAAGTAAAACAATATCTGATTTATTCCCGTAAGGTCAGCTGACACGTGTTTCGACCTTAGCCGTCTTCAAGGCCTTGAAATTGAAAACTTGGGATGGTGACCAGGTTTGGAAGTTGATTGTGAAAATATCTTGAAACAATTTTCTGATGTTACTTGATGATAAAGGGATGAGTCGCGAAAGACCTGTCTATGGCTGGCTCGTTGTGCTAAAAGTCTTTAGTGGTTTTTGGACATCCTGGATTGGTTCCCCCCAATCGAAATTCCTAAACTATCTTTTGTTTTTTTTATTTTGTTTTTTTTTTTTTTTACCTTAGATGCAATCCTGAAAGTTTAGTCCACAGGTTGGGGAACCAATCTAGGATGTCCAAGGTAGAGTGCGATTCGCAAATATCTGTTTTCTGTCCTATTCATTCAAGTATACCATGCGGAATTGGTGACGTAGCTCGCCACTATTTATTTTTTTTATAAATTATAGTGGTCACAGCACTCTCTCAAGGGTATGTACCCATACACACTTTTATGTGTGCAGCTGCACTGAATTGTGGGTAGCTGCATGGGGAGGGAGGGAAAGCGCCAAGGAGAGCAAGAATAAGCAAAACCCCAAGGGGGGCACATAGGATTGCGCTTAAGGGGAGTCGCCCCAGTGTACAGCTCAGGCAAAATGCTTGTTGTATTGGTAGTCAGATTATGAAGTTTCAACTTGCCTTTTTCATACCCGCAGCCGAGAAACCGTATTAAGACACAGGAAACATTTGATGAAATAACGAAAAGCTATAATTGAGGCTTTAAAAAGAAAGGAAGAGGAGAAAAAGCAGCTACTGGTGGAATCTGGAAAAAGAAGATGCAGTGAAAGAAAGAATTATATTGTAAAAGCTGATGGCTGAAAACAGACTATTCCAAAATGTATTCATGGCTGTTCACAAAAGCTGGAAAACCGAAGTCTTTTGGCAGGGATGGCTAGTGTTCTTCCTTCCTCAGAACCTGCCTCTTACTTCACCTGGACAATTGATGGACCCAGCATTAAATCTGCAAATGTCTGTGTAATGTTGCAGTTCCTGGTGATGTAGCTGTACAACAACTGCAAAATATTGGACTATAAAGCAAGCAGTCAATTGTCTGCTACAAATGTTTTGTCGGACAGATTAATTTGACAAGCTGAACTCTATCACAACGTCTCCTTAACAGTGTGTTCTTGTTACAGTATGACATTCATGCCTGTTTGGACAATGAAGTGACACCTACATGTTACCACACAGACCTGTGCAATCTTTCAGATTACGTTTTTTTTTAATTAAAACAATGGAATTGTAACATCCCCACAACTGAGTTTGGTTGCTGTGTCAGCCCCTGCTATTAATCTACAATGTAATTGTAGAGCACATGCTGCTCTGTGAACTGAAGATGCAAGTGCTCTTGTTTGTATTATAGTTGATCTGGTGAATTTGTAGGTTGGTGCCAACTTGTAAATGGTACATGTTTTTGTGCTATTGGATTTCTGGGGAGGGAGGGGTCGGCTAATGTTTTCTTGGGTGTGGTGAATGGTCGAACTAATTGCTAGCTGCTCATAGTGATATTGGGTGAAGTGATCAGCAATCTTGTCATGCGGGTAGACCTTTAACGGATTCTGTTTAGGTCACAAAGTGTTTATTTTAGTGCAGTGATTTGTAATTGTGGGAGTTTATTGGGTGTGATGCCGTGTTAGCTATAGGTGAGATATGAAATGCGGGAGTTTAGAGGTTGGTTCATGACATTGTGGGGTGGATTTGTAGTTTTGTATACTAAATCGGCAAACCTTAGTTAATGACATTTGAGTGCTCTAGCAAAGAAGGCAAGTAACAGCTGCAAATTCCATGTTTTCCAGTGCACTGTTCATAAGTCTAACCTTATAGTAATACCACCCATCTTGCACACAAGTAATCAAAACCCTTTCCCTAAATTGTTTGAAAACGACATCCTCCTGAAATTGTCTGCAATAATCGTTCACAATTTCAAACCCATCCTGAAGTTGTCATGCAGTCATCCTGGAGTAATACAAGATCATCACAAAGTAATCAGAACTCCCTTGGAGTAGTTTCTGTCATAACTCTAGAGTCATCTCATTTGAATATTTCAGCCTATACACATCAGGATGGTTTTGGATGATCTCCCTGAACTAGCCACGGATGACTCTAGGATGGAGTCACCTGATGACTTAATAATGATTCCAGGAAGATCTTCCTTTTTGACTTGGGCCACCTCCCCCCAAAATATCTATGCTGTTCATTGAAATCAGACAACACAAACACTTTGATCGTGTCAATTGCAATTAAAGTGACGTACCATGTATGTTTAGTTGCACCTGTAGACCCGTTAACCCTTAAACTCTGCGGAATCAACGGTGAAACAGCCAGTGCCTATGTATCTCGGGATGAAATTGTCATCCCAGCTGAGAAACAAACACTGGCGAAGATCCCTCCCTCCCCTCCTCCTCATCACGTGATTAGCACGTTGTGCACAGGCAATGAACGTCTGCGGTCTCTACGCAAATACGTGGATCTCTGCTTACGCTACGTCCTTCAGCAGCTCCTGCTGCGATCACTCACCAGCGGGAAGGCAGAAACTGGAGCTAGTATAAGGTAACGCCACAGCATTTTGGAAAAGAAAGTCAAATAAAATGGCCGCAGGGAAAGGGAAAACTGAGTCTGTTTTCCCTTTCCATGGCGGCAATCGGGATCAGACGTGCTGGGGACAAAAGTGTTCCCAGCGTGTTCGCTCCCAAAAAAGAAGGTAAGTGAGGTAGGGAGGGCGGGGAGAGGATAGTTTACAGTGGAGGCGGTGGGGGAAAGAAAAAACATACCTGAATCCCCGGTGGGGGACGATGGTAGCCTCCAGCCATGTGGAGGCTTGGAGCGGGGATTGCCTCGAAGAAATGCAACGTGCGTGCATCCGTCCACGGGATTACACTGGTATGGCTCGGAAATGAGCCAATCCACGTTCATGCCATGGATGCACAGTGCCGGATACTAATAAGTGTAGTGCCTTGACATCCACTTTCAAATAATCGACTACAAAGGATTGAATGGTCAAAGGATCGACGCAAAAGGACCGAAGACATTTTTCATTTTTTCCCTAAACGAAAACCCCAAAAAAATTATGTAAGTAAAAAAAATAAAATGTGATCCTTTTTGTTTTTGGCCCTATTGCGTCGATCCTTTGACCGACACCATTTCAAGAGTTAGTCCTACTTTTGTTAATTGCCCTGTCCCGGTTTTTTACTTTTTTTGAATCTGGTCACCCTAAGTAGTAACTTAGTGACTGAAGTCTGTAGGACACCATTCGTCTCACATGAAGAATTAGTTGCTAATAAAGATAACATGGTCCTGTGTAGAGCAGCCGAATACTCATTTTCAAGGGGTGATGTTTGGGGAGTTGTCCCGTGATGCAGTTCTGAAGGGGGGGGGAGGAGGAGCGTGTGTGCCATACCTGCCTAACCTCTGGGTTATGCCGGACAATCGGGGTTTTTAATCTCTTCTCCAGGTCCCTGGGGAAGAGTGTGGATTCTCTGGGTTTTCCCAGAGGCTGGCAGAGAGTTGCTGTGTCTCAGTTGCGGCGCAGTGAAGTTTGTCACTTTACCCCAGCGGCGTTTGTTGAAAGGCAGGGCGGAGAGCCTGGGTGAGTTTTAATATACAAGAGGCACACGCGGGCAGATGGCTCATCAAGTCTGTAATGATCTTTGGGGGGCAATGGCATGGGCGAGTGCTATGCCCTTGCCATCTGCATACTCTGCCTGAGTTTAAAGGCACAGCTCCTACTGACGTGTCATTTGGAAATGGCTGCACTTGCAGGTTACGTACTAAACAGCAACCCTCTGGCTCTGCTGCACTTACGAAATGTGAAGAACAAAAAACAAATCAAATGCGAATGCAGAAACCATCCTGGGTGCGTTGTGTGAGCAGGAACCCTGTCTATTAATATTGCTATTATTACAAATTCAATGAAATTACAGCGCATTGGTAACTTGAACTTATTACTCAGGGGGAGGGGGTGGCCGGGGGGTGGGGGCTTTTCCCCCACAGATGCTGAATTTGTAGAGATTTTCTGATTTAATAGCAATAAGATATGGTGTGTGTGTGTATATGTTTGGAGATCAGATGACAAATACAATTCATTAATCATAGCATGGTCTAGCCAATATACAGTCCCCATTTATAGACTTTCTTCTCCTCAAAACCTATTAAAGTCATGGTTGTTTTTTTCCCCTAACCACTTCCAACCACATTTGCACGAGGGCAGAGGAAAGGCATTAACTTTGCTAATAGGTGCAAATGTGTATTTAGAATCTGCCAACGGTTCAAGGAAATGGTTGCATATGTTATTAGCAGAGAGATTTGTCCACTAGCGACGCTCTTAATGTTAGATTATTTTAGTATTCAAATAATTGTTGTATATAATGTAGTTTTGTTTATTTATTTAATTCGCACATATATTCAACATTTTATTTTACTTTCTGTTAACATGTTGGCGGAGCATGTGGACGGAGTCTTGTATGGCTATGGGCGGGGCATACATCTCGGTTTTTGATTTTCAAACGCAGGCAGGTATAGTGTGTGTGTCCTGGTCTAAAAGAATGACTTTAGAGACCATCCTGGAGTCATCTGATGATCATAGAACTACACTCGGTGGCGTTACCAGGAATCAACTTTAGGGAGTAGGGGGCCACAGACAAAAGTAGGGGCGCCGCCTATAAAAAGGGCAATGTGTGATGTCGCAAGCACTCCTGCAGAGAAGCTTCTGTGCACACCAACTACCACACCACACTGAACCTCCCCTGGTTTGGTTTGGGCTCACTTACCATTCCCAACAATCCCTTAGCCTAATTCCAGGGAAATCTTTATGCCGCGCCAGCAGCCTCTGCAATGCACCGCACCGCATACTTATCCAGTCTACCCCAGACTCACCTGTTTGCGATTAAAAAGACACAGGAACAGTTCATCCCAACAACCTACACCAGCCGTAATTGGCGGTATATTCTCCAGGTACACTCCAATGAAGGCTAGATGGTGCATATACCCAGTGCTATCCTGCATTCTTGTACTTATATTTCATGCTTTTATCTCCACCTAATTTTGCTAGGTGGCTGTTGCATGTAGTCACTAATCTCCCTTTTGCTGGTACCGTCATGTTGAAACCTTTAACCAGCCCAGTATTGTATTCCAATTTGCATTCTACCATTTGTAGTTTTACCTTTCACTTAGTAACGTGAGCACCTAAATTCCTGTTATGCAAACTGCAATTGGCTAAAAAGCACCTTAGATCGACCGTGTCTCACACACTATGGTGCCACTGGACAGTTGCAGCTTTCATTGAGAATTTTTTTTTTTATCCTACTCTGCACTCTCGCAACCTCCAATGCCCTCTCACCAAACAATGCTTACTTCACGCAAATATGAGCAGTGACGCACAGTGTTTACACTTTTTAGCCATTCGAATGGCTCGCTCACATACTTTCATGCTTATTTTCCACCAGTGAATAAATGTTTACATTCTTGACTATCTTCTCGTGCTACTTCTGAATTTAACCAGTCGCGGTTTAAGCCGCCAGTGTGGTGGAGTTTTTTTTTTTTAGCACTAACAAATTGTGCAAATGTGTATTTAAAAATATTAATCTGATTAAAATGGGATCCGATCCCCAGGCTGATATTGCTTAGATTGACATCACGCTAGAGAGCATACATGAGATCCCTGAGCGGACACAGCACTGCAGACAGTGCTGAGAGAGTAGCCCAGCTGATGTGGGGGGGTGAGGGGTAAGCGGTGGCCCAGGATTTCAGAGGAGGGCTCGTGCCCCACCCTGGCAACACCACTGACTACACTAGAAGTCATTCCCACATCATCAAGTCATCAGCAAGTGTCTCAGAATGGTGGGTGATGATTTGGGGATGAGCTTAGGATGACTTAATGATTATGCCAACATCATCTCTATTTTAGAAAAGTCTTTGTTCCTGATGATTTTAGGATGACTTGCTGTACCTGATGATGTGGGTACGATTCTAGAATGACCTGCCGATTACTTCAAGAGCATCGCCATGAAACCTTTGTTTTTGATGATTTGGGGATGACTTACAGATTACTTCAGAACATTAGAGTTTGTAGGATGATTTGCGGACTAATACCGATGTCATTCAGCTTTTTCTTAGTTGATCTTGTGCTGGATGACCCCCAATGTGGCAAGGGTAAAGCTTGAGACTATGTTGGGCCAAAGCGGAAGCCAGAGGCCTAAACATAGCTTGTACCCCCTGGGTGAGAATCCTTTGCCATCCCATTCAAAAGCAGGAACCCAACACCCTCACAATCCCCAATGTGGCAAGGGTAAAGCTTGAAACTATGTTGGGCCAAAGTGGAAGCCTGAGGCCTAAACATAGCATGCACCCCTTGGGTGGTAATCATTTGCCATCCCAGTCAAAATCAGGAAGCCAGCACCCTCACAATCAATACATTTCCATGCTGACTGCACCAATATATGCCAGTATTCACATATATTCAGTCGCACAGTATTCATGTTTGCTTTGTGCATAATCCCATTAATGATACTATAAGAAAACATGGCCACCATGGCTCTGCCACACCCACTCCTGTTGGCTTTGCCTTTAAAAATGTCTTGTCACAACAAGAAAACAAAAAATCAGGAAGAAGAGATCCGACAGAAAACAGAGAGCTTCTGTGTGTGTGTATTTATGTTGCATCAACACAAAGTTTCGGGTGCCTAGACAATTTATTTTACAGTTCTTTCGATAAGCACGAAAGATAAGTGAAATATAAACGGACAAGGTTGGTTATGGATAGTGGTAACACAGATAGGTGTCGACCTCAGGATTATTGAGGTCAAAACTTCATTCGGATGCACATTTCCCACAGATGGAGGGGGTATGACAACCCTATAAAGCAGGGAAACATGCGCCTGAGACTTGCATTGGTCCAAGGCATAGTTTACACATGGTGCACACAACAATATTTACATATAACATACACGAGGGGGGTTGGTATAGTTGTGTCACAGGGATCGACACAGGGTGTGTTTCGGCCAAAAAAGGGGCTTAATTAACGCCTGTCTTTGTGCTGGCCTTCGTCAGGAGAGGCACCTGTTGCGGTGCTGTCCGTTGAATCTACTACTGTGGTAGCAGAAGGTTGCTGTTTTGGTAATCCTTGGAAAATGCAGGATTGCCGGTGCATAAATGGCACTTGGTGAGTCGGCTGTCGTTTTCTACGGGGCGACGTCTCTCACGGTCCCGCGGGACTGGATTAGGGCAGGAATGGTCCCATATCCCAATGGTTGCAGTGCAACCACGGCGTTCAGATGTCCCCATCCAGCATAGCACCTGCGAGACAACTGCGATATGGGACCATTCCTGGCCTAATCCAGTCCCGCGGGACCCTGAGAGACGTCGGCCCGTAGAAAATGACAGCCGACTCACCAAGTGCCATTTATGCACCGGCAATCCTGCATTTTCCAAGGATTACCAAAACAGCAACCTTAAACGGACAGCACCGCCACAGGTGCCTCTCCTGACGAAGGCCAGCACAAAGACGGGTGTTAATTAAGCCCCTTTTTTTTTGGCCGAAACACACCCTATGTCGATCCCTGTAACACAACTATACCATCCCCCCTTGTGTATGTTATATGTAAATATTGTTGTGTGCACCATGTGCAAACTATGCCTTCGACCAATGCAAGTCTCGGGCGCATGTTTCCCTGCTTTATAGGGTTGTTATACCCCCTCCATCTGTGGGAAATGTGCATCCAAATGAAGTTTTGATCTCAATAAACCTGAGGTGGACACCTATCTGTGTTACCACTATCCATAACCAACCTTGTCCGTTTATATTTCACTTACCTTTTGTGCTTATCGAAAGAAGTGTAAAATAAATTGTCTAGTCATCCGAAACTTTCTGTGTTGATGCAAAATAAATACACACACACAGAAGCTCTCTGTTTTCTGTCGGATCTCTTCATCCTGATTTTTTGTTTATTATACGTGTACCCATCTGGGTAAATCAGGACCCCGCCAGGTGCCCTATAGCATATACCTACAACAAGAAAACATGCCCAAACTGACTGGCTGCACAATGCAGGCGAGTCTAGATGTGTAATAATGCTTATCATGTTTGCTTTATCCTTGATGCCAAGTGAAAAAAGCCATGCCACAGTACGAAATGGCTTGACTGGCTGCCCTAAATGCCAGTCTAGACACATAACACTTATCATGCTTGCTTTGTCATAGAATCCCAGTAAAAAAAAAAAAATGTCATGCCACAGCAAAGAATGGCTAGACTGGGTGCCCCAAAATGCCAGTGCAGCCACATAAAAGCACATATACTTTCTAAAGAAAATCAGCATTTTGTACTGGCATCTATGATGGATACCCATTAAAAAAAGTGCATTGTAATTGGGATTCCAAGATGGCCGTAGAGGGGAGAGCAGCGTGATCGTGAAGCTCTTAACGCCCAGGGGCCAAAGACAATAAAGATGGATTAAAAGTCCCATCCCCAGGCAGGGATTTATCGATGTAGGCTGCAGTGGTGTAGTGCAGCAGCCCGGATCGCTGGCATACTTCGGGAAAGGCGGGTGTGCAGCCTTCGTCTCTGTAGTGTCTGAGGTGCGGACGCGCCGTGGCCTTTGCAGGCCAAGCTGGGAGACACGTTCGCAGACCGCAAACAAGAAGAACCACTCGGAGAGACCTGGGGCGGCTGAGGACCCAGTGTGGCTGTGAGGTGATGTGGCGGAGAGCAGCCGCTGCCGGACGGCAGAGGAGCCAGTCCGGAAGGAGTTGCCTGTATATTTTGGAAGGTCCACCATCGCTGGATTTGTGGTTCAGGGGCTCCCGTGCCCGTGTGAAGATCGAGGCGGGCCGAGTTGCCGCCGTGCCGGAGAAGCAGCATCTCAACAGATAGATCAGGAGGGGCCATACCCGTAGCCCACTGCTGAGGGCTGCGCAGTGAAGAGCAGCCAAGAGGCCCGGGAGGGGCTGCACAGCGAAGACCAAGAGGCAGGAAGGTAGCGACTGTGAGAAACCTGAAGGTGTCTCACCCGCTAGTCCCCAGTGATCTGTCGTCCAGGTGGCCAGGACACAGCCATCGCTATTGGATCCAGTCGTGGGGGTGGACCAGTGGGGGAGTATCACCTGGGCGAGGGGTCTTCTGGGAGTGGAAGTGGGACACAGAGGGTTGAGACGCGGTATCCACCTCCCTGTAACACCCTTTCCCCATCCTACATTGTAGGATATTTAGAAGCTCTAACTTGCCCCACCCCTTTTCCTACACAAACACTTTCTTACACGGAAACAGACAACAGACTAACACCAGAGCCGTTTACTTGACGAGTCCCAATACACGGGTCAGGCAGAGTCAGGCAATTGACAATAACCATGCACACCTGACGGCCCTTTACCTTCCCCACATGGATAAAAGGCAGAGCACGTAAGCACACTTCGAGCAAGGCCGAACGCACGAGTAGACAGCTACACCACACCAGCAGTTCAAACAGAGAAGGAAGGCGGTGAGACCTGGAAGTTCGATGAAGGGGGAGTTGCCCTTGCCATTTTCAACTCAGACCTGTGAAGCTTCCGAAAAGAAAATCATAAGACCAGGAGCTACGGCTGGCGTGCGAAGCAGCAGCCGTCAATGGTACACAGGGGCCTCCAGCTTTGATAATGCAGGTGGAGAGGCAAGCTGGCTACCGTGGTACTATCCTTGACTCCAGAGAACGAAGAAGCGAACAGGTTCAGCACAGGCGGTGAGTCGCAAGAAGCTGATAGTAAACCGAAATGAGCTGAACCCAAGGTTGCAAGTGGCAAAAAATGTGAACGCAAGTAATTCGAAAGACAAAGAACTTGTGTATATGTTTGAACTTTAAAGAAAGCCCAGTAGAGGTCCAGGTTCAGAGGGGTCCGGTGCCACGTGGGCGCTCATTCGAAAGACTCTGACTGGGACGTGTTCTTTGAAACTACAAGAAGCCCTAGGAAAGGGTGGCGTGAGACGTCCGAGTGGTCCTACAAGGGTTACGTCAAATCCCTTGTACAATCGAAAGTGTCTGACCTGTTGCCAGAAGAACGCTAGTGCAAGGGAAGCCGGCTTTCCGATAAGATTGTGAACTGTGGAATAAGGCAAGTGTGAACCCGACAGAGGGATGCCGTAAGAAAGCAAGGAAAAGGAAAACCCTGCTTTCTGATGAAAATGAGCAATGCATGAACTGTGTTAAGAATACATGAACTGTATTATAGAAAGGCCATAGTGAACCCGACGAAGGGAGGGCCAAATTGTAAAGAGGATCTGAGCCTGGCGGAGGGAGATCCTAGAGGCGAAGAGCAATCGCCCAAGGTACGAGAGTACCGAAGGAACTTTTTGTTTATCTGTTTGTTTCTTTGAATCAGCCAGCCTTCTAAGGCAAGAGACTTTTGCAAGAAGGAGACTTGGGGCCTCATCACGAGTTGGGCGGTATTAGGGTGCATATACCGCTGAGCCATATTTGCGTTAACACCGTGAGTTGTGGCGCAAACAACGCCCCATCATGAGTTGGCGGGTAGGCGCACACGGCCCAGGCGTCAACGTAAATAGCATTCAGCTGTAATATTGGCTGAAAACCCCCAAAATCAGCAAACATTGCGTTACCGCTGGCGTCTCCTGCTACTGGCGCCGCAGGAAATGCGTCACTGCTGGAACGGGAAACAAATCGGCAGCCATTTTAAAAATCACAATCCACCTAAAATCGGAGCCCCTGGAAGCCATACACTCCAACAAACCTCCAAAAATGTCTCGGGAGCGTGTGAGGGGCAAGGCTGCCCTGGACAGGGTACGCAAACCTAAGTTCTCTGACTCAAACTCACAATACTGGTGGAGGAGGTTATTTCCCACCTGGTTGAACTCTATGGTTCCCAACAAAAGATGGGCTCACAGCGGCATAACCACATCTGGGCAGACATCAGCTAGAAGGTCACTGTGGCGGGCCTTGTCCCCAGGGATGGAGGGGACTGCTGCAAGTGATTTTAACGACCTGCAGGTCCTTGTCCGGGGCCTCCTGGCACAGGAGTGAGACCATGGTGACTGGTGGAGGGCCGCCACCACCGGAGCTAGCACCATGGGAGGAGCAGTGCAACACCCTCATTGACATGGCATCCATTGAGGGAGTGGGAGGAGCGGAGGCAGGCACCAGAAGGCTGGGGGTGAGTCACTCCCCCTGCCAAATGCATTTTAAATAGGCCACCACCCAATCCCCAGTGTGAATGCCCGACAGCCAGGCACTATGATTGGGTGCTGTGCGTGTGATTGACCACAGCCACCCACAACTGAAACCTTGTACCAGTGCACCTAGGTGACCCCCGGGATCCAGAGTTGTGAGTAGGGCAGCCAATTGACATATGCAAGAACCATGGCGCACACATCCATGGTGGGGGCACAGCAACGTCAGGGGAGCATGTGTAGTTCGAACCCCCCTCACTGACTGTGGCATGCCAGTTGTGCATTTGCATCATATGCATGAAAAGGCTATGATAACAATTCCAATCTGTGTCCCCCCCTCACGTAGTATTCCCCAGTAATACCAACATCGTGAATACTAAACGGGTCAGGCCCAAGCATGATTGAAACTGTCCTGTACAACACCTCCCGCCCCTGTAATCCTTGAAATGCACGAAAATAATTTGAGGTCACCTGTCCTCATGCCATACCCTATGTCCCCTACAGGCATCATCTGAGTGCAATGTGGATGATGAGGAAGCAGGCCCATCCCAACGTCTGCCCAGACGCGCCTCCATCAGCACCACCAATCTGCCAAGGGCCCGGCAGGACACGCCAAGTCAGAGGACCCACCCCACCGGTGGTTCATGACCTCGGCACACAAAAGCCACTAGGGCCTCACCACCTCAGTGCACAAAAGCCACCAGGGGCCCACCACCTCGATGCACACAAGCCACAAGGGACGTCTCACCAAGCCCATCCCAAGCCACTGGTGGCTCACAAGAGGTTGCAGTTGCCACGAGTGCAACCACCCCAGATGAGGGTGCCTCATCCGGTGACGAGCAGCATGCTGTACCTCTCATAACGTCAATACACACAGTCCAGTGCAGGACACACCCGAAGGGACCCCTGAGCATGTGGAGACTCCCAGCCACCGTCCACATATCTGTGCATGCCACCGCCGCCGCACACACACACACACCTGTGGCGGATGAGGAAATGCCCTCATATGGGTCATCTCCTGGCAGCCGTGCCATCCACGGTAGCACCACCAGACAGCCCAGCACCACAAGCAACAGCAGCCCAACATCCCTGCCAGGCACAGCAGCCCCACTACCCCGCATAGACCTGCCAGGCAGAGCAGCCCCACTACCCCGTGTAGACTTGCCCAACACAGATGCCCCATTACCCTGTGTAGACCTGCCAGGCGCAGCAGCTCCACTAACCCGTGTAGATCTGCCAGGCACATCAGCCCCGCACAGGAGACAGGAACAGGTCTGGACAATGCAGTCATGGCATGCCTGGATGTGATGGAGTCACGCCAGATGAGGATAAAGTGCATGGCCAGCGAACACAACCGCCACATCAAGACCCTTAGCAGTGCAATTAGGGGGGCTGCCAAAACCATGGCGCGCGACAATGCACTGCGGCACTCACAGGGTTTAACCAGTGAGTATGTGAATTGTGCAATCTGTGCATGCTGAACAGATGCGTGAGGCAAATAAACTCCTCCGCCAACAGCTGCAGTTGGCTGCATCGGTGCCATCCACCTCAACCACCCCCCACAGAGGGCTCCCTGCAGGGGTCACCCAGGCGTAGGTCACTGCGTCATATACAATGGTGCTCACCTGAAGACAGAGTACGTGGGAAGCGAGAACGTCCATGTTAGATAGACAATGCACTGAGGGCCGGAAACATGGACCCATATGCACTGCAAGGAATAAAATAAGCGGTATTGCATCGCAATTTGCGATACAATACCAACAAGTTGCGTTTTATCTGATCAATCATGTCGCACAAACTGCGATATGATTTTTAGAGCGGAGGCAGCGCCTGCTTGTAGGGCTGCAGTATTGTTTTCACTGTGCTCTGAGCTTTCCCATTGGAGGCAGAGGCTCTCGGGCTGAAACATTGAATCGGTTCATGTGCCCAGCCCGAGCCTTGCATACACGTGTCTGCCAGTGGAGAGCATTTGTAGAGGTGATAGCAGACTGAGTTTGTGCATCGGCTGCTGTGTCGTAATGGAACTAGTACGTAAGAGGGCAGAGGCAAGCAAATTGTATTACAGGGGCACTGGTGCTGTCTTTCTCTGTCTAGCGCCTGCTGATGAACGGGAACAGCCACTCATCCGTGATATTTGTGCATACATTTCATTGCTTTAGTGAAGGGACATACGTATTCCGAGATCAAACCCCCATTTCTTAAGGGCTTAAACTCGAGGGCTGGCATTTGCAGGTGTGACTGCGTGAACATTCCACCTGAGGCTGAAAATTCTACAGGGCACCAACAAGATTAAAACACAGTTTGAGTTCAGGGCATTGATGTGTTTTGCAACAAAAGCACCTGAACGTTTTTTAAACTCTTCAAAGCACTTCCACTCTGCTCAAAGTAAGCAGTATGCAGCGAAATGTAGTGAGCCTCGGGCAAATGGCCTGAAGTAAAGAGGGTGAGAGACTAGAGACCCAAAGCACCATAAAGTAGCACTTTCTAGTCAGGACTCTGGGGCTGTCTGGACACAAGATTCAAGAACAGTGACACTCCATGGGTGGTGTTCATGGACAGGAAATGGTGTGCGAGGCCTGCAGGCACTGCACACAGAGACTGCAGTGGTTGTGCTAAGGCGTCTGAACTCTGTTCCCACATACTACTCGACCACGATGTGTACAATACACTTTGGGTAGCCGGCTATCATTAAATACATGACTGCAGTTCTTGTGTGAACCATCGCTCAGCAATCTTTTGCCATTTGCGTTGTATTAGAGTGTGAACGCTCCAATAAACAATTCTGCACGTCCCTGTCCATTGGACTCGAGCAGTTTGCACGGACCACTCAGACCAAGAATCCTGGCATTGAAGAGTTATAGCACTGCTTGCTGTTTTAGGAAGGCCAAAGTGGCTGTATAACCAGATAGGGCTGTGAAAGCCAGATCCATCCTAGAGTAGGCAAAACTATGAGCACTTCAAAAATGAATTACTTTCAATACATGCATGATGGAAAATCAAGTGATGAGAACGGCTCCAAGCTGCAGCCAGAAAGCGAAATGTAATTGCATCAACAGCTATGGTCATATATATATATATATATATATATATATATAGGAAACAAAGTGACTCCGAAAGCACAGACATCAAATGGAAGAACTGCTGTGGAACACAAATGAGAGCCCACAATCAGTATTCCCAAAACAAGTACGAGCACCAGGAGGTTCCCTATCGAGACACAGTCATGAACCAAATGCCCATTTTTAAATGGGTGTGTGTTACGGATAAACGTGGGACCTAGTATATTTCACAAATACTAAGAATATCCCAATTTTACATTCTGTGCAGAGAGAAAAGAATACCAACTTCTTGCACAATTATATATCAACTACGAGAGCTGTACATCACAGAACTGCTGCTTCATACGCGAATGACAAGTGCCCATTGCCTAGAGGTGAACAATATTTTGGCTTTAATGCAACATCCAAAATGTGGCAATCAAAAAACCGCCTAGGCCTGAGAGCATTCTAATTAAATGCAGAGCCAGTTACTAGCTTTCAAGACCAAAGAGCGGGTATCCTGAAATAAGTTGTCCCAAACATAGAAGCAATTTATAAAAGACTGCATGTTTTATATATACAAACATTAATAATACACAGTGACAGTTCCTTCCTTACAAACCATACCCATCCCATATCCATCCCTCCCCGACCTCTCATTTCTAACAAACTGTCATACCCCATTTGTTCCACATGCACCCTGTCCACTCTCACTTGCTATTTGATTAGTGTTTTTTTTTTTTTATATTAAATGTTTTAAATGCCTGATTTCCCACAAGCAATTAGCAGTCGACAGTCAGAATCCGAGTGATCCGACCGCGGCTGATTTGGCCGCGGTCGGAACGTTCGCATGAGAAAGGTGCGAACTACCAAAAGTTTGCACCTTTCTCATGCGAACATACGTACTACGGGGGCTGCAGCCCCCGTTTTTTTCATTTTTAATTTTTTTTTTTATGGATGTGCTCCGGGGATGTCCTTCGCAACACCCCGCTCACTATACCACACAGTTGACCATGCAAACTTTTGCATGCGGTCAAAACGTCCTAAAACGACAGTCACACTGGTTGGCTTTTTGCATCATGCAGTGTGTCGGTATGTACCCCAGAGTGGTTCAAGCAGATATCGTAAAGGAGTTCATGTTTTCCTTCTGTTGTTCTTAGTCTCCTGATAAAGAGAGCAAGAGAAAGCCAGGCTCACTCAAACGAATGGGGGTGTGGGGGGGCCGATAGTGCTGACCCTCTATCTTACCTCGCAAGGGGCATCTGTCCCAAGAAAGTAAAAATGATGCAAGGGACTGTTGGTGGATAACTGGTTCCCCCAAGACACAGGATTACAATTTGTGGCTATTATTGATAACCTTTTGCTCCAAGGTGACCTTATTGAGATGGAAATCGGGTTACCGTTTGGTTAGCAGGATTACAAAGACTTCCTGCAGGAAATTCGGAATGCCTCGTAGTGCTAGTGACCATGAAAACCAAAGCATTACAGAGGAAGTTCTGCTGCGGTTCAGGGGGCTAACTTTACTGGTGTTCACCCTCCACAGTCTGTACTAGAGTTTCTTCTGCTTTGCTGTACCAGGATTGTCTATCTCATCTGACATGATCAACCACTGGCAGCCCTCAGTGGTCTCAGTGATAGGCTCGCTCTGGAAATAATGGCGATTCCTCCACCTCGGGTTCCATCTCTGTCTTGCCTGGATATCGTGTATCCATCTGGGCTGGCTAGCATAAGCGAGGCACCTGCAGCATTATGTAGCCAGGACTCTGTTATAGCAAGGAAGTCCAAGTTACCTTCTATTATTAGGTTGGCGATGTCCATAGCATAGGCAATGAGAGATCTTGCATATAGGAGTGCTCCTTTAAGGGAGTGTGCCTCTGTTTTAGCTATGACCTGGAGAGGAGTAGGTAAATTGGGGACCATTGGCTTAGGATTGTGGGTCGTAATCTGAATGGCATTGGCGCAAAAAGCAGATGAGGAAGTAGGCCGGTATGTATTATGGTGTTTTGAGAAGTGTGTGGCCATCACCTTTTGTGGATCCAGGTGTGGTGGCCGTGTGCAGGTGTCCTTGTGTGACACACACATATGGGACTGGTGCTATGATGGTGCTGGCTGTGGCTCCTGGTGGCATGCAAGGCTTCCTGTGGCTCTGCCCCCCCTTACATTTGTTGTACTTTGGCATGCATTTCAGGCAGGGTTTGTACTCGGCCACTATCCATGTGCGTTGGGCTCTGTGTCTCTCCATGTAGGCTGGCAGTGTGCTGTTGTGCAGCACCATGGAGTCGTGGGTGTATCCAGGGTAGCGAGCGCAGCAGTGGCTGATAGTCAGGTCTGGGCTACAGGTCATCTGCACTTTCAATTAATGGAAATGCTTCCGATTCCTGTATGCTTCCTCATGGTCCCGGGGTTCAACCAGTGCAACATGTGTGCAGTCTAGGGCTGCTATCACGTTCGGCACTTGGGCAATCGCATATAACTGTGTCTTAGGTTCATTCACATGTGCCTGGGTGGTGAGCAATGTAATGTGTTTGTTCACATGGCACAGCAGTGCATCCAGCACCTGGCCCAGGACTGCAGTAAATGTGGACTGGGCCATGCTCATCATGGCAACTGTGTGCTGAAAGGTGCCCGTCCCAAGGTATTGTAGGGCTGACACCAACTTCACGAGTGGGGGCACAGTGGTGCTGATGCCAATCCTGCTACCAATGTCACCTTGGATTGTGTCCAGCAACTGGGTGATGGTAGCCCTGTCCAGCCTGTACTCGGCTACCAACTGACCATCAATCAGGGCCCAGAGTGTTGGCCTAACCCTTGGTATGGCTGGCTGCCTTGCTGGGGCTGGTCTCCTCCGCCTCCTCACCCTCCCCCCTGTGCTCCCTGTGCCCTGGGCTGGATGTCAGGCCTCTGTAGCTCCTGGCGCAGCATGTAGAGGTCCATGTCAAGGCTCCCGGCACCAAATGGCAACATGGTGTTGGGAAGTACATTTTGGGCCTGGGTGGGTCCTTTGTAGGCCTCTTGTGTGCATTGTTTTTACCTGTGCCTTTATTTCTCACCTCCCTGCTCCTAATGGCAACATGGTGTTGGGAAGGGTGTTTGGGGTCATGGGTGGGTCTTTGGAAGGCCTCTTGTGTGCATTGTTTCCACCTGTGGCTTTGTTAATCTCACCTGTGTTCTTTTACCTCCAGCATTTGTCCGGGGGTATATTCAGCGCTATAAGCGCCAATACTCTACTTGTGATGGGTGTGTGATAGCGCATTGTGTTGTCGGCGCAATTACAGCCGGCGCTCTTACAGCTGTAATAGCGCCAGGCTGGAATAGCGCCAGCTGGATTGCAGTTGTGATCTGACGGAGCGCTATTGGCGGCGCTAATACTGTTACCGCCATATTTAAAGGCTACCACCCAACTCGTGATGAGGCACTTAGCCTCTGAAGGTTTTTGATATTGTTGAACTGAACTGTGAACCTCATGCTGACGAGGCCAAGGAGTGTGCTGTGCTCAAGAGTCCCGCCTTGTCCCGTGCTTCAAACGTGGGGAAGAGAGACCCAGCCATACCATCCTGACTTTCATTTTGTGAACACTTCTTTCTTTTCTGGTGAACATTATCCCACACTCTTTTTTGTAATCTAATAGTAAGTATTAGCAATCGTTTTTTTTTAGTATAGGACCTTTTTACTTGACAAGACGCCACTAGGACTGCCTAATTATTATTTGAAGGTCGTAGCTTGCTCCCATCTTAGATTTAGGTTTAGATTAGGCATTTATCTCGCCCATTATACAGTTCAATAAACACCCTTGAACTGTGATCACTTGTTTATGTTTTTATTGTTGCCACCATGAGTTCCTTATATATGGTGGTAGAAGTGGGATGTGACTCAATAGAAGCAAATTGGGGAACCCTACAATTTCAAAAACGTAGTCATCGAGCTTCTAGCCCTTCTGTTGCCACGAAAGAATGAATAGGTTTCAATATTTGTAGCAGTGGGGAAGCTATCATTCCCCCTGGGAAAAGAGGAATGATTCCTACCAATTTGGTTCTGATACCCCTCCGTGGTGTTAAATCAGGTTAGCCCCAAAATCTGGCCTAGCATGGAAGTTCGGTATAGATGATTTAGCAGGCGTCATCGACCCTGACTTCCGAAGAGACGTAAAGGTTCTCTTACAGAGTCATGGCTAAGTCCCATTTGAGGTACATCGTGGGGATCAAATTGCTCAAGGAATTTTTGGAAAAGGCACTATTTCCTCACTTTCAAGAAAGCGAACCAGATAAAACAAAAAGGGGTGCATTAGGCTATGGATAATGCTGATAAACCTTCTGACAATGAAGGCACCAAGGGGGAGAAGCCCACTATCTATACCATCTAGCCTTCGCCCAGCAAAACAATGCAGCTCTCACTGAGGCCTTCCTACAGGCTATTCCAGAAGGAGAAGGTATAGGAAAAGGGAGCCTCTTTTTCTTCTTAAAGCAGGGTTTGCTGTATAGGAGGGAAATGTTGACCAAAGGGTTGATAAAGACGTAGTTGGTGATTCCCCAGGGCCCACCGAAAGGTTGTACTGGAAATCGCACACTCACATCTTACCGGGGGTCACTTTGAACAAACGAAAACCCAAGCACACATCAGTGGGAAGTTTTACTGACCAGGTATCCACACCGATATAAATATAAAGACCTTTATCCAGACATGTGAAATATGTAAAAAAAAAATAGCACACACGTCCCCTGGCCTGCCCCTTTGAATCCCCTGCCAATCATAGAAGACCCTTTTTCATGAATCGGAGTGGACATTATTGGGCCTCTAGAAAGATCCAGATTAGGCAACAAGTATGTCCTAGTAATTGTTGATCATGAGAAGAGAAGAGGCAAGAAGTCCAATGAGTCCACTGCGCTTGCAAAGAAAAGTAACGTAACAAAGGCTGCAGGTGGCTTGAAGTTGTGGGTACGTTGCCCAAGTACAGCACAGAAATAGAAAATTGTAAACATGAGTTCCAGTCACACTGCGCCAAAAGTAAATTGCCAGCCTCAGAGGAAGAGCATGGATACGCTCGAAACACGTGTCAGGCTGCATTTGTCTAATTAAATACTCCTGCAATTTAAGCAGTTACCAATAATTGTTGATTATGCCACTAGATACCCCGAAGCATTCCTAATGTGAACTAATACCACACAGCAAATCCGTAAACACCTCCTACCGTATTTTTCCAGAGTTGGCTTTCCCAAGGAAATATTGACTGATCAAGGTTCAAATTTTATGAGTATGCTCATGGCAGAGGTCAAAGAGCTACTCCATATTACCACCCCAAAACGATGGCTTGGTAGAAAGATTCAATAAAACTTTAACATTAATCCTGCAGAAAATAGTAGATAAAGACGGGAAGGACTGGGACCGAATTATCCCATGGGCACTATTTGCAGTGTGAAAAACCCCACAGGCCTCTACAGGATTTTCCCCTTTTGAATTACTTTATGGCAGAGAGCCCAAAGGTGTCCTGAACATGCTCTGGAAAAACCTGGGAGGAACGTGAAGAGGCACCCATCCCATCTCGCAAACCGCTACCCGAATGCGAGAACATATGAGACTTGTCTTAGATATAGTCAGCACTCGTATGGAAAAGGCCCAAAGTCAACAGAAATCCAAGTACGATAATAATGTAAGCTTAAGATCGTTTTCTATAGGATAAAAAGTATTGGTCCTATTACCCACCTCAGAAAACAAAATGTTTCTAAGTGTCATGGGCCCTATGAAATAGCAGAACGAACAGGAACCTGCACTTATAAAGTACACCAACCGGACCAAAAACAGAATGTCCATTTATATCATGTGAATCTCCTAAAGGAGTGGAAGGAGAACCCATCAGCCACCCATACCAAAGTACTATCTTGTTTGGTTCCAGAAGATATAGTCAACTTTGAACTAATTCCTCGTGAGTTGCCACCCAAAAACAGACAAACTAGGAAGAATCAAAGGTACTTACCACTATATTAGAACAACTATGGGAAAAGTGAGCCATTTAAAACAGTATAGACTCAGAGAGGCCTGTAAACAGATAGTGGTTGAGGAAGTAAACAAAATGCTACAAGCTAATATCATCGAGCCTTCATCGAGCCCGTGGTCCTCCCCTATCGTCTTGGTCAATACACCTGACCGTTCCTGGAGGTTCTGTATAGACTTCTGTCAAGTCAACACAATATCCGATTTCGATGCCTATCCCATCCATCCCACGCATCAATTACCTAATTGATTAACTCAGAGCAGCCACCTTTCTATCCACCCTAGACGTAACAAAAGGGTACTGGCAGGTACCAGTATATGGGCCAGATAAAGAAAAGACAGCATTTTCAACACCCTTAGGACTGTTTCAATTCAAAGTCCTCCCTTTTGGCTTACACAGCGCACCAGCCACTTTTCAACGGCTAATGGATAAAATCTTACGCCCCTATTCCGACTTCTGTGGAGTTTACATTGATGATATCGTCATTTATAGTAAAACCTGGGAAGACCACCTTTTCCACCTTCATACTATTATGAGAGTCCTCAGACAAGCCGGCCTAACTGCTAATCCATCTAAATGCAGATTTGCACAATCAGCTGTAAAATATCTGTTTTTTTTTTTTGTAGGGAACGGGAACGTACAGCCCCAACATGAGAAAGTGAGAGCCATCCTAGATACACATACACCCAAAACTAAAAGGGATTTGAGAGCCTTTCTAGGGTTAATAGTATATTACCATAGGTTTATCCCTAATTTTCCGGACAGAACAGTGAGGCTGACCGATAAACTTAAGAACGCTGAACCCCAGAAACTTCATTGGTCTGTAGAGGATGATATGTTATAACACCTTAAAGCAAACTCTGTGCCAAAACCCAATCCTGAAGGTAGTAGACTCCTCCAAAGACGTTATATTGCAGACGGACGCCTCCCTTACTGGGTTAGGAGCAGTCCTATCGCAAGTCTGCGATGGATTAGAACATCCCATTCTCTTTACGAGCCGCAAACTCTTCCCACGTGAAATAAATTACTCTGTGCTGGAATTAGTGGCCCTGGCCATCAAGTGGGCCATTAGCCACCTGAGATACGACCTCTTAGGAAAGAAGTTTACATTAGTCACCAATCATTCTCCCCTAGTTTGGATTAGCCAATGCAAAGACTCAAACCCACATGTCATGCAATGGTTTCTAGACCTGCAGCCCTACTGCTTCATGGTGGAACACTGGAAAGGAAAAGACCAGGGGAATGTAGATTTCCTGTCCCGGTTCCCCTGTGAAGCAGATGCAGCTACATCGCATGGAGGAAGGGTATGTGAGAAACCTGAAGGTGTCTCACCTGCCAGTCCCCGGAGATCTGTCGTCCATATGGCCAGGACACAGCCATTGCTACTGGATCCAGGTCCTGGGGGTGGACCAGTGGGGGAGGATCACCTGGGTGAAGGGTCTTCGGGGAGTGGAAGTGGGACACCGAGAGTTGAGAGGCAGTAGCCCCTTCCCTGTAACACCTTTTCCCCATCTTACCCTGTAGGATATTTAGGAACTCTAACCACTCCCTTTTCCCACACGAACACTTTCTTACACAGTAACGGACAACGGACTAACACCAGAGCCGTTTACCTGACATGTCCCAGTACACGGTTCAGGCAGAGTCAGGCAATTGACAATAATCACGCACACCTGACGCCCCTTAAACTTCCCCACAGGGATAAAAGGCAGAGCGCGAAAGCGCACTTCGAGCAAAACCAACCGTACAGGGAGACAGCTACACCAAACCGGCAGTTCAAGCAGAGAAGAAAGGTGGTGAGACCTGGAAGGTCGATGAAGGGGGAGTTGCCCTTGCCCTTTTCAACTCAGACCCACGAAGCCTCCAAAAGGGAAATCATAAGACCGGGAGCTAGAGCTGGCGTGCAAAGCAGCAGACGTCAATGGTACACAGGGGCCTCACGCTTTGATAACGCAGGTGGAGAGGCAAGCTGGCTACTGTGGTACTATCCTTGACTCCAGAGAACAAAGAAGCGAACGAGTTCAGCACAGGCGGTGCATCGCAGGAAGCTGATAGTAAACCGAAATGAGCTGAGCCCAAGGTTGCAAGTGGCAACATTTTTGAACGCAAGGAATCCAAAAGACAAAGAACTTGTGTATGTGTTTGAACTTTAAAGAAAGCCCAGTAGAGGTCCAGGTGCAGAGGGGTCTGGCGCCACGTGGGCTCTCATTCAAAAGACTCTGACCGGGACGTGTTCTTTGAAACTCCAAGAACCAGAAGCCCTAGGAAAGGGTGGCGTGAGACGTCAGAGTGGTCCTACAAGGGTTACGTCAAATCCCTTGTATAATCGAAAGTCTCTGACCCATTGCCAGAAGAAAGCTAGGGGAAGGGAACCCCGCTTTCTGATAAGATTGTGAACTGTGGAATAAAGCAAGTGTGAACCCGACAGAGGGATGCCGCGAGAAAGCTAGGAGAAGGAAAACCCTGCTTTCTGATGAAAATGAGCATTGCATGAACTGTGTTAAGAATACATGAACTGTATTATAGCAAGGCCGTAGTGAACCCGACGAAGGGAGGCCCAAATTGCAAAGAGGATCCGAGCCTGGCAGAGGGAGATCCTAGAGGCGAAGAGCAATCGCCCAATGTACGAGAGTACCGAAGGAACTTTTTGTTTATCTGTCTGTTTCTTTGAATCAGCCAGCCTTCTAAGGCAAAAGACTTTTGCAAGGTGACTTAGCCTCTGAAGATTTTTGATATCGTTGAACTGAACTGTGAACTTCGTGCTGACGAGGCCAAGGAGTGTGCTGTGCTCGAAAGTCCCGCCTTGCCCCGTGCTTCAAACGTGGGGAAGGGATACCCAGCCATACCATCCTGAATTTCATTTTGTGAACACCTCTTTCTTTTCTGGTGAACATTATCCCACACCATTTTTTTTAAACTAGTATCAAGGATTGGCAATAGATTTTTTAGTATAGGCCCTTTTTATTTGAAAAGACGCCACTAGGACTGCCATGTTATTATTTGATGGTTTTAGCTTGCTCCCATCTTAAATTGAGGTTTAGATTAGGCGTTTATCTCACCCATTATAAAGATCAATACACACTCTTGAACTGTGATCACTTGTGTCTGTCTTTACTGTTGCCACCATGAGTTCCTTACACGACCCTGAGGAGATCAACTCCCCCCTTGAGGGAGAACCATCACAGGTCAGCATGCGCCCCGGCCCAAGGAAAGGGTGCAAACAGGCAGAAGCTGGCCAATGCATGCAGTGATCAGCAGACAGTGATCACCAGCTTTGAGCAGAGTGGTGGTGTGGAGTGGGGGAGCGGGCAGGGATGGGAGGCCCCCTGCCCAAGCTTTGAAGCCAGCACTTTTTTCAGAGAAGACCAGGGGAGGCACTGCAATATTATAGCCGGGGCAGCTGGAGGCCCATTTCAGGTACATTTTGGATTTTGTAACTGCATATAGTGCCTCAGCCAGCGCACCCCCATCCAGAAGCACAGAAAGGGAGACAAGGGAGCAAGAGGTGCACCACGCATAGGAGACATTGACCGGTGGGGCTCTGGCCTCCCCGGGCCGATCTTGAGCAAAGCAGAGGCCGAATAGAGTGCTAAAGATTCCATCTACATCCGTGGTGGGCAAGGAAGAATAAGGGAGAGGCCATTTGGATGGGCTCAGGGCAGAGTGATCCTGGCACCAAGGCCAGGAGGAGGGTCATTTGAAACCCGAGGAGGAGGACAAACAGTGGCTCACCTGCGCACAGTTAGAGGGGAGTTCCAACCTCCCTGCACGGTCAAGGGCAGACCCACAAAGCAGCGGAGGGAGGAGGTTCCTACACCTGGAAAAAGTGGGCAGAAGAGGTCCGAAAGGTGCAACACTATATCAGGGAGAATAGGAGGGGGCAGGGCTCCCGCATCAGACATGCCTACGCACTATGTCCAAAAACAAAGGGAAGGACATACAAGCTGCCCCCAAGTCGGGGAAGAAACCACAGGAGGGCAATCCGCAGAGATTCTGGCGCAGAGACAGTGAGGTACAAGCTGGGGGAGATCAGGGGCCCGGGGTAAGAGGATTTTGGGGCGCTGACAGGCACTGTAAAGGATTACGTGGTCACCCAGGAGGTCCTTCACCAATTCTTTCAGGATTTTGGGGACAAGATAGCGAACACCATTCAATCGCAGTTGAGCATGATGCGAGTGGAAGTGTCCCAATCATTGCAAGAGGTGAAGGGGGACATAACGAAAGTAGGGGACCGATGCAGCGGAGAGCGCCATACAAAAGGTCACAGAGGACACAAAGAAGATCTACGAGCTGGTAGAGCAATTAGCAAGGGTCACGCAGATCCTCAAGACCGAGAGCAAAGTTCTTGAAACCGCTCAAGAAGATCTAACATCAGAATAAAAGGCCTCGCTGAGGCGGTGGCAGACAAGGATCTACGCACATTGGTGCAGCAAGTGTTCACGGACATGCTGGAGGTGGAAGACTGGTCAGGGATAGAGCTGTACCGCATACACAGAGTGGGGCCAAAGAGGGGAGAGCCAGGTGCCAGACCCAGAGATATAGTGGTGGCCTTACACAAGTACGGACAGAAGGAGAAGGTGCTGGCGGCTGCCAGGAAGGCCGGATCAGCTACAATGGCTCCGAACTTCAGCTGTTCCAGGACCTAGCCCAGACCACCCTGGTGAAACATCGGATGATGGGTGCGGTGGTGCGGGCGGACATACGCTATGAATGGACCTTTCCCTTTGGACTACCGTTCGAATTGGAAGGGAAACAGCATCGGTTCACCACCTGCGAGGAAGGTACGGGGCGCCTGAAGATTGAGGACAAAGGGTCACCAAGACGAGAACAAAGACCGGCAATAGAACCACTGAAGAGGAAAATGTGGGAGTGGACAAATTTTTCAACAAGGGCTAAAAAAACTGGGTCTAAGGGGCCCATTTAAACCCCCCAATGAGGGGGCAGGAGTGGAAGGTGCCCATAGACACAGGAGCGCCAACCTGAGGGAAAGTGGGGGATTACAGGAAGGAATGCTGTAGCCCGCCTGGGGGAGGTGGTTAGGTGAAAGATACCGGGGGAGGTGGGTGGTACAAGAGGAATTATACCATTACTGCGCCCCCATCACTGTGAACTCCGAAAATGTTGACGCTCTTTTTTTATTTTGACCCCCTTTACTCCACATTTTGATGTGTGGGGGGTAATGGTATATAATGTTAGTAGAGGGGGTTTCAGGGGGTCTCCCCCGGATATATATATGGTGATAAGCGAGTCGAAATATAAAAGGAAAGTCAGTAATTTCAGGGGTGGCAGTAATCGTATACATTTGTACAGGATGCTTGGTTGATCTACATGGGTTTAGGGGTACCTACACTGGTTTACTCTGCGTTGTTACTAGGGCTCAATTCCAGAGATGGAGTGTCGGGGGGAGCTAGAGGCTCGTTGAGCCCGCCCAGAGAGGGGGGTAGGGTGGTTGGGGAGGGCTGGAGGATGAAGGGAGAGGGGGATTCGGGGGGAGGGGCGGATCCCAACGGCAGCCACTCATCATTCGTGCAAACTACACAGTAAGACGACCATGGGAAACAGGGAAGTGTTTCGGGTGACCGCCCTAAACGTCAGGGGGCTTAATTACCCAATTAAGAGAAGGAAGGCGGAACAGTTCTTGGGGCGGGGGAAGCTGGAAATTGTAGCCCTCCAAGAGACGCATGGTCGGATTCGAGACAGGCATATGCTGAAAATCAAGGGGTACCGCCATCTGTTCCAATCCAATGCCCCAGGGAAGACGGGGAGGGGGTTATAAATCGCTATTCGGCACCTGCCAGGCTTCCAGGTCATAGCTACAGAGGAGGACACAGAGGGTAGGTATCTGGCGGTCTCTTTCCAGTGGGGGAGGGATGCATATACAGTGGCAGCAATCTATGCCCCCAATACGGGCGACACTGACCAAATTGGAGACTTTTGGCAAAGGGCAGATATTATTGGTAGGTGACTTTAATCTGGCGTGGGACCCAAGAGAAGATAGGAGCGCAAGGATGTTCCACAACCAAGGGGCGCCGTCTACCTGCTTGAAGGAACACATGGCCCAATTGGTGTTGGTAGATGGCTGGAGGGAACTGAGGGGGGGGGGCATACATTTTATTCCCACGTTCATAGACCCTTCTCAAGGATAGATTACACCTGGATTTCAAGGTCACTATTGGGTAGAGTCGCAGGGATACAGGTAAGAGTGATCGCCCTGTCAGACCATGCACCCATAACGATTACCTTAAATATGGGGCAGAATGAACCAGGCCTATGGCAGTGGAAGTTCCCTAGCCACATCATTAAGGATGGAGTCCTATGTGAGGACATAAAGAATACAAACTTGGATTACTTTGCACTTAATGCAACAGAGGGTGTACACAACCAGGTGGTGTGGGATGCGTTTAAGGCTACATTGAGGGGGGAGCTCATCTCGATGAAGTGCCAGAGGGTCAAACAACTAGGTCTCTTACAGGAGGAATTGGAAGCTAAACTTAAACAAATAATGGCTCAAATGGCAAATAACGTGGGGAGCACCCTGCAAAGGGAATATTGTTTGATTAGGGGGAAATTAGATGTTTTGCAGACTGGAGCTGCAGAGCATTTATTGCAGTACCTCCAACAGAGGAATTATGTGAAAGCCAATAAGGCGGATCGCTGGTTAGCCAGGTTGATTTGGAAAAAAGAATCGTCAAGGACAATCCTTAAAATAAAGACTGGGGGGGCAATAAAGCACTGCTCTACCTAACATAATTTCGGTGTTCACAGAATATTATTCATCCCTGTACACATCACATTCCCCTGAGGGGGGAGCCCAAAGGTAATACCTCTCCCGGTGCCCCTCTCCCTAAGATCACGCCTCAAGAATGGGAAGAACTTGAGGGAGACATTACTCCCGAACAAATAAGGGCGGCTATAGCTGCCTTGCCATCAGGAAAGGCCCCGGGCCCGTACGGCTTCCCAGCGTGTTTCTATAAAACCTTTAGAGAGGCACTGATACTGCACTTAGTCCAGCTCTTCAACTCTTTTGGGGTGGCAGGGTGTATCACCCCGACAATGGAAGAAGCCAAGGTTGTGCTGCTCCCAAAGCCGGGTAAGGATGTCACTCTATGTGGTTCGTACCGTCCAATTGACCTTATTAATCTAGACACAAAGATCTACACCAAGGTTCTGGCGTAACGCCTAGATAATCTCCTCTCCAAATTGATTGATCCTCACCAGTCAGGATTTATTAGGCATAGGCAGACCTCGGATACAATTCTTCGGGTCTGTCATCTGATTGAAAAAGTAAATAAATCTAGAACCTCTGCACTTATACTAGCGTTGGATGCAGAGAAGGCATTCGACCGGGTCGAATGGCCATTCCTCTTCCATACCATGGAGGTTATGGGATTCGGTTCTAATTATCTTTCAATGGTAAGAGCTAACTACCGAACTCCCTCCTTGCGCCTGGCAATCAACAGGCAACTTTCAGAGAGGATCAAGGTCTCACGAGGCACAGAGCAGGGTTGCCCGCTCTCCCCACTCTTATACGCCATCCACCTGGAACCACTCTTGGCCAGCATTAGGGCCTCCCCGGATATTAGGGGGATTCCCTTTGGGGGTGAGGAGCATAGAGTTGCAGCGTTTTCTGATGATATATTCCTGCCCAGGGATCTTGCGGGAACTTCTTCTCTTTGGGGAGGTGGCAGAGTTAAAAAATAAATGCCCACAAGTTAGAGTTATTAAACTTGACCGTACCCTCAGAAAAGGCTCAGGAATTGCAGGGTATAGTACCCTATAGATGGGCGGAAACCGGCATTAGATATTTGGGTGTCCAGATTACTGGTTCTCTAGGTGTTCTTTACCATGCTAACTACCCACCTTTAGCAGAAAAGCTGCACCGGCTGCTAGCGGAATGGGGGCTGTGAGAAACCGGAAGGTGTCTCGCCCGCTAGTCCCTGGGGATCTGTCATCCAGGTGGCCAGGACACAGCCATCGCTTTTGGATTCAGTTCCTGGGGGTGGACCAGTGCGGGAAGAACACCTGGATGGGGGGGGGGTCTTCATGGTCGTGGAGTGGAAGTTGGACACACACCTGACTGCCCTTTCCCTTCCCCACTGGGATAAAAGGCAGAGCATAAGAGCACAGTCTGAGCAAGATCGAACACGCGAGGAAGCAACTATTCCAGGACGGCAGTTCAAACGGAGGAGAAATGCGGCGAGATCTGAAAGGACATCAAGGAGAAAATCGCCCTTGTCCTTTTCAACCCAGACCCACTAATCCTCTGAAAAAAGGAAACATAAGACCGGGAATCGCAGGTGGCGAATGGTGTGACAGATGTCAGCGGTACATGGAACCCTCCCGCACTGACAGCCAGGGCAGGGAGACGCGGTTGCCATCGTGGTACCGTCCTTGACTCCTGCAGCAATAGAAACGCCAATGAGTTCAGCACAGCCGGTGGGTCGGAAGAACCTGATAGTGGGCCGGACTGTGTTAGGCTCATGGTTGCAGTACCAATATTAACAAGATTAAGATACAGATTTCTTTTGTGAACCAACTTGGTACCAGAGATAGAGTGGTCCGGCGCTACGTGTGACGGGGCCCCTAGGGGACCCTTGCAAATGGAAACAAGGCAGAATCACCACTCACAAACTGATACTCCAGACACGAGGTTGTATTCCCAAAATCTAGGGTTTATTGCAAAGCAAATAGTCTCAGTTGGCCAACTCAATCTCACGCCCCGCGACGTGTGTCTCCGGACCTCGAGGGACACAAAAGAGCGAAAAACATACATCAGTTACATATATACAAAACGGACATCTTACAATCAGCTATGACACGTTCAATACCGCCCTTTGTATAGTTCCTTTGAACTGGGTTTGATGATTGACAATTTTGACGAATATGACACCTTCAAACATTTATTTAGCAACAGTTTGCACTATGTGCAAGCCTGCAGACACAATTCTTTGTTTAACAGAACACAGTGCTTTCCGTTCTTGCGAGCAAGCTACTTGCAGGGGAGAGACGCATTCCAGGCCTCACTATCTCCTAGTTCCTATTTGTGTACTAGGGGTCAGCCCGCTCTTCGGGGCTCAGGAAAGGGGGGCCATATAGGAGAGCATAATTCAAGCTTTTAACTGCTCGTTTCTAACATTTCTACTGCATGAGCGAGACTAGCTGGCACCTGCGAGGATGATTAAATGTCTTGTTGCTTACTTCCAAGGATTTGTGAGGGAGGAGACCAGTCCTTTCTGTCTCAGTTGCCACGGTTATGTTTTAACCAGTATCTCGCGGCCTTGCGTTCTGCTTAAACAATAATGTAACAGTGCGGCAGAATAAGCAGAATAGGCAGAATAAACTTTCAGCTAAGCAGTTTTAACAGAAAACAAAGAGTGAATGTTAGAAAACAAAATGGCGATTTCTGTTACGTCAAAATGGCCGCACATTGGTCAAGCTTAGCGGTCTGTATTTCAATTCCCAAACACATGAGGTGGTTGGTCTTCGGCCAACTTAATATATTGCCTTTCTTATTGAGGCGTACCTGTTTTTCTGGACTGACAAACCCTCCTTTTGGCGATATGCCAAACGCCTCATCCATACATAACATCCTCTTCTGATGACGTATCTGAAATATCTGAGTCTGAACTCTGCAGGCAATTCTATACATCATTATTGTCGTTGATATTTATGGCCATTAATTCTTTTACGGTTTTCATCTCATGCGTATCTTTATCACCTAGGTCATGAGTTTGTTTTTGGGTTACCATATGCATACACTCCTCACTTATCTCGGTGCAAACTAGTGGCAGACAGTCTATGCAACAGCAGCAAGTCATAAATATTCCAAGCACTATTACTAAGATCGCAATTAATTTCCATCCCCATGAACGTAATATTTCCCAGAACCAAGAGCCTATTTCCCAGTTCCCTTCTTGGGTATGGAGTTCAGAGCTCAACACATGCAACTTTCTTATTGCTTCAAAAATCGCAGGGGAGGAGTCATTTACAAATACGCAACACGCTGATCCTACAATTTTGCAAAATCCCCCACGATCAACCAAAATTACATCAAGAGCCATTCTATTTTGAAGTGTCATTAACCTAATTCCTTTTTCTTCCAACGTCATGTTGTACAGTATATCTGTTGTTATGTTTATTGTATTCTCTAATATCCTGGGGTGTTGCCTTATGTTATAAGAATTTATTGCTTGGGCCAAAAATGGTACAAATGATTTTGCTAGGTCCTCTGTACGCAATCCATCTTCTGTATTTCTACATGGCCTAGATCTAGATAGCTTGGCTACATCTGATGTTTTCATCGGGAACACTCCTGGGAATATTAGACCCAAATAACATGTACCTCCCCAGTTGCTGGGCAACCAGGGATATGCTTTTTTTCCACATATAAAGTATACAGGATCACCCACATACACTGGTTCCACTTCCTTTTTGAGAACCGCCATATTCATACATTTAGTGAATGTTCCTACTGTGTAGGAACCCTTCTTCTTTAGGCAAAAGGAAACTGAACGTGGGCTGTAATTTACTGTATAGGAGGGAGGCACTGTATCCTTATTCCCTTCTGCGAAACGTGATTACAGATGCTTTATCTGGCACAAACAATCTATCCTGCCGCATAGTTTTAGACATAGTTTGTGGAGTTACCATACGTGCCCTATGAAAAATAGAGCAACCTATAGGTTTCATAATTATCTCCTCAAATTCATTCATGTTTGTGTTATCCAATTGACCTGTTTCACTTTTATTCCATTTTCCATAATATAGTGCACTCAGAGATGCACTGCATGCAGAACTCAATGATAATGGCTGCACATACCAGCCTATCCCTTTGCCGCCATGCTGTGGGAAGTGGGCACACACCCAACAATCATTCTTCTTCAAGATTGCATGTGTCATGTTTATTATCAACAGTAATGTATTGTTCCCATATCCTTCTCTGTGTCTCTCTTCCATTGGGGACAAGGTGTAAGTAATCAAGTGAACCGGGCTTTCAGTAGTGGAGATATTAATTATTGGCAAGAGCACTTCAAATGGGTGCATTTCTTCAATATACCATAATATTAATGCAGTCATTATTGGTCCTAATGTACTCATAATACACATGACTATTGTTATGGTCAGCATACAATTTTTCCGGCCATGTTTTTTCTGTAACCTTCCAGTCTCTATACCTAGCTCATTATCAGCAGCAGTGCAGGAGGGGGCAAAAACTGGTTCCGGCATTTTTCTCTCAGCAGTGTTCGTTGTAAATCTCTCTCTGCGTTGCACTCGTTCGAATGTTAATAATGTTCAATAAATGTCAATAGTCTGTTCTGCCAGTTCTCAGCAGCCTGGATTGCTATTTCTTGGGGCAAGATCTCTGTGCATCTGCACATTGCTCAAAGAACTCCAGAGCAGTTATCAAATGCCTCTGTACCATGTGCGCCCCGTTCATTCGTACGGGTTCAGGACACGTGGATTTTATGTTAGCAACGAGGAGATGCGAGTCCTGAGCTGCCCGATTTACACAACTCTCATGCCACTCTCCTCTAGACCTCCAGTTCCTTTTCCATCCGTGATAGGAACCAGAGGCAACAAAGATGTACAAAGATAGGTAGATTTGATCACTCCTCCTTTCGAAGCCGTAAGTTGTACCGCCTCGCTCCTGGTATCGTGTGATCAATGAACAGTGCGGGTGCACTTCCGGACTCAAACTCGACGTCAGCCTGCGACGCAATAACAGGTGGTGGTGGGTGCCATACTGGTGATGCAGATTTTGTTTCAGACTGCGGCACAATAGCAGATGCTTGTGGGCGCCAAAGTGGTACACGTTTTGTGTCAGCCAGCAGTGATGCAGGTTCTGCTGGACAACGTTGGGGCACTCTTTGCCCTTTCTCCTTTATAGCAATCTTTCCAGGCTTCGCTTCACGTTTTATTTCAGGATCAGACAGATCTTGTGGCAAAGGACTGGCAACAATTTCTTTCGTGTCTGGGGCCGCTGTCTCTTTTCCCTCGTCTTGATCAGGCAGTTCTTTCAGCGGTGATGGGATCTTTTTAGCGTGCATCGCGTGAATCCATGCCTTCCTTCTGTCTACGCTGATTGCCGTTTGCGTTGCCAAAAGTACTTGGTAGGGTCCGCACCATCTGGGTGCAAGCGATGTCTTCCGCTCAAAATTCTTGATAAGCAACCAATGTCCTGGCTCCAGTGCGTGCCCCGGGCCAGTGTATCTTATCCGTAATGCCTCCTGCACCTGCTGATGAATCAAACGCAATTTTTGTATTAAAAGGCCACAATAAGTACTAAGCACAGGATGCTCAATCTCACATAGCCGCTTCGGCTGCGGCGCACACCAAACATTCGCTGGCCTCCCCATGACTATTTCATACGGGGAGAGCCCAGTTCTTGCCTGCACAGATGTGCGCATGCACAGTAACGCTATTGGCAATGCGTCTACCCAACTCAACTTGTTTCCTGCGCATATTTTGCTTATTTTTGCCTTCAAAATACCGTTGTGGCGTTCAATAAGACCGCCACTCATGGGATGCCTGGAACAATGAAATCTCTTGTCAATCTGTAGACCTGCGCAAATTTGTAGTATTACAGCGCCCACAAAATGCGGCCCGTTGTCTGACCATATGAAACAGGGCAGACCAAAACGGGAGAAGTATTCCTTTAACATTACTTTTGCAGTGCTCATCGCAGTGCAGTCTTTTAAGGATATGCTTCTACCCACTTACTGAATGCACATATGACTACTAGGACATACTTCAAATTTTGGCATCTCTCCATCTCTATGAAATCAAAATGTATTACTTCAAAAGGCATAGAGGGAGGGCCAAAACTGCCAGTTGGAGTCATTGTTCCTTTCCCCACGTTGTGTTGTAAACACGTACTACAGTTCTGGACCAACCTCTCAGCATTCTTCTTTATGTGTGCATTCTCCCATACTGTGGCTAGATGCTGCACTATTTTTTGGCACAAATATGAGTAGGGCTGTGGGCCATCGTAACCATTGCAGTTACATAGGAGTTGGGCAGCATCCAGTTTTTGCTCTTCCTGTCTACCCAACAACCTTCCCGATCTAATTCTGCAGAGCCCTCAGCCCACCCTTGTATTTCATCAGCAGTGGCTTCTTCCTGCATCTCTTTGACAGTAGCAATTCCATCTTCTATCATGCAGGGCACTTCTACAGACTGTACTGTCAGCATTTTGGTATTCAAATCAGTGGCAGTTTGTTTTGCAATTCTGTCTGCAAATGCGTTTCCCTCTCCCACTTTACTTGTTACCTTTTTATGCGCCTCACATTTCACTATGGCTAGGTGCTTCGGATACTTAAGTGCAGACAGTAATCGTACAATCAAAGGCCCATGCTGAATCCTGGCCCCATGTGATGTCAAGAAACCCCTCTCAGCCCAGAGTTGGCCAAAATTATGAACCACACCAAAGGCGTACTGGCTATCAGTATATATGTTTACACTCATATTTTCAGAAATCTCACAGGCTCTGGTTAAGGCTATTATCTCTGCTGCTTGCGCAGAGTTGTAGGGGATTCTTTTACTCTCCACAATACTCTTTAACGTGGTGATAGCATAGGCAGCAGTTGATGTGCTATCAGGTAGTTTAAAACAAGAGCCGTCACAAAACAACTCTGGCTCTTTTTGTGGGGTGTCTGTTAAATCAATTCTTCCTTTCGTTTCTTCCTCAGTAACCATTAAACAATCATGGGGAGGTGACTCATTCTCACAAATTTCTTCCGTGGGTAGTGGCATTAATTCGGCAGGATTCAAAGCGCTACACCTCATAATTTGGATGTGGGGTGCATACAGGGTAAGTTCATATCTTGTCAATCTAGCAGAAGTGAGGTGTTGCGTCTGCGTTCTGTTTAACAGAACGTCTATGGCATGTGGCACCATCAAAATTAAAGTGTGCCCCAATACCATTCCTTCAGTTATGCATCAGCCGCTGCAACAGCTCGCAAACAATGTGGTAGTGTGCACGCCACAGGGTCCAGCGCGGAAGAAAAATAGCTGCATGGCCTATTCTTTCCACCTTGTTCCTGTGTCAAAACAGCCAATGCACATCCTTCCCTTTCACATATAAACAGTCTAAACATTTTTTCATAATTTGGTGTCTCCAAAACTGGGGCAGAACAAAATGCAGTTTTGAGCAGATCAAATGCTGTCTTACATTCTTCATTCCACTGCAAAGGCATCACAACATCTTTTTTCGTCAATTCCACCGTCGGTTTCACAATTAGGGCGAAATTCTTTAATCCCCTGCCGACAATAAAAAGCCATGCCTATTAGAGCTCTGTCTCCCTTTTGTGTTTTTGGAATAGGCATACCGGAAATACTCTCTATTCGCTCTGGCGTTAGTCTTCTCCCTTCTTTCGAAAGTAGGTAGCCCAAATAAGCCACCTCCTTTTGACAATATTGGAATTTCTTCAAACTTGCTTTATGGCCATGTGCTGCTAGATGTGTCAACAATAAAACAGTGCTCTTTTTACAAATCTCCTCTGTATCAGCAGCTATCAATAGATCGTCTATGTACTTCAACAGTACCCAACCTGCTTGTAACTCTAGCATATCTAGCTGTTCTTTCAATGCTCTGCTGTAAATGCTCGGACTCTGTGTATCCTTGTGGAATGCGCGTGAATGTGAATGATCGTCCTCCTAATGTGAAAGCGAACAGATATCTACTGTCCTTGTGCACTGGAATACTGAAGAATGCATTCTTCAGATCAATAACACTAAAGTATTCTGCCGAGGCAGGTATCATTGTTAAAATCGTGGTGACATCTGGGACCAATGGGAATTGAGGGTTAACAACTTTATTTAATGCACACAGATCAATTATGAAACTATATGGTACTTCATTACCTCCTTTTTTATACACCGGAAGAATGAGGCTATTACATGTACTGCCTGTTATCTTTTCAATCACCCCTAATTTTACCAAATCAGAAACTATACTTTTCAATCCTTTCTCGCCTTCTGCTGCAATTATACACTGTGGAATACGTGGTAACGTCACTCCTTCTTTTAAAATGATTTTTACTGGCTCTATTTTCAAACATCCCACATCATTTTCGTTCATGGCCCATATACAAGTCGGCACTTTACTCAGTTCTCCTGGCAAAGGTTTGGATATAAATTCAAACACTGGTGCATTCTGTGGCCAAATTGTCCAAAACACTTCGTCCAGAATGCAGTGGATAACTGCACCCAGTTTTTTCAGTAAATTCAATCCCAAAAGATTTTCCCCACAATTTTCTGTTAAGAGAAATGGACAATGTTCAGTGAATGGACCTATTGTTACTGGTACTGATTGGGACACTGGATTGATTACTGGTGTACCTGCGAACCCTACTGAAATGTTCCTTTGCCCTGACAGTGGTATATCTCGAACCAAGTGATGGTCTATCGAGCACTTTTGTGCTCCTGTATCTACAAGAAAGCTATGCTCCTTATTCCTGACTCTCGTTTCTATGTAGGGTCCTTTTTGATTCACGGGAATAGACACTGGTTCCGACCCCTGTCCTGGGCTGTCCTATTGAGGAAATAACACATCATCCGATGTGTAATCACTGCTATTACTATAATACGCATTTGGTTGTATATCAAAAATATTACCACTTTTTCCTCTATTTCCCCCACCCCGATTTCCATTCTGCGGGTTTTGCTGGCTCTGATTTTGGTTGGAAAAATTCTGGTGCGCAGCTTGGTTTTGATTCTGAACACCATTCACTTGACTATTTTGGTGCTGCTGCATATTATTTCTATTTGGTCCATTTGCTCCTGGATGCCCTCTATGCTGTCTTTCTGACCATACCCATTTCTATTTTGCAAATGCGAGCATTGCGCTCGCCAGTGCCCTTCCTCTCTGTAATAAGCACACTGATTTAGTCCCAGAGGCCCTCCATGCATATTCAAATAACCTCTGCCTTGTGCATTTCCTCTCCCTTTATTATATCCCGCCACTTGCTGGAGTAGCACCCTCATTTTCAGATTCACTCTATCCTTTATCTCTTTCTCTTTTTCTGCATTTACTCTGTTCTCATAATATTGGGCCATATGTAATACCTCGCTCAACGTTTTTGCTTACCATGCATTTTCTGATATACATACATTCAAATTTTCACTCGCCTGCTTTAACAATAATAGTTCATCACATATTGCCAGTTTTCTCCTATCTCTCCTAATATCTTTACTTCTATAACTAGGCATAGCAAACATTTCAGCATATTCATCATCAAGTTCATTCTTAAAGTCAAAAAGCCTATCCACATGTTCTTTTATTTCCTCATCTCTCTCTACAACGTGCTTGCTACACATGCAAATCCAACAATTGCTGTGGCGGTAATCTCCCAATTAACTGTTTCCATCTTCCCACTAAATATTCCCCCATACATTCCAATACTACCTGTCTTTCATTGCTCCTCCTGAAATCATACATTGAAGCCAACGCTGACGTTTCATCGTTCCCATTTATATACATTTCTGCCTGCTCCTGCAACTCTCGTCTTCTCTCCTTGCTAATCGCACTCCGGGTCACTCTCGCGCATCCACTTTGTCCAGCTTCTTCCCTCGTTTCAATGAGTTCACGTTCAATTACTGAAGGGGCTGTTGGGGCAATAACAATCTCTAGGGATGGAGGTGCCGATGGAACAACAAGAACGGGAAGTGACTGTTGTGGCGCTGACTGGCTAATAGGAGGCATTGAGTGCGCGGTCTGTGGCTGTGCTAAGATTTGAACAGTAGGGAGGGGCTGAACAACGGGAGGGGGCTGGGCAGTAGTTACTGTCGCTGTCTTTTTAGTTTCTGGTCTTGGACCTCGCTTTGTATCAGTCAATATTTTTTCTATCAATTCATCTGATGCATGCAATTCTCGTTGTGGGTATATTTTCTCTATACTTAACTGTCCGCGTCTATTTGACTTTCTCAAACTATCATTCCACTCCTCCTCCTCCTCCTTTTCTTTTGCTCTCTCTGCTTTCGATTTATGCATGTTTCTCTCTACTTCTCCAACAAAGCATAGCTTTCCTTCTCCAGTTCCTAAGGATATCAAAGGCTGCACAGCGTGTTTTCTTTTTCATCAACACCTTCTCCAAATTATCTATTCTCGTCATCTCAAAACTCCCATGACTCGGCCACTGAAAATCTTCCTGTTTTCTGGTTTGCCTATGCCAAGTCTCACAAAACATTATCGCTCCCACACCATATTTCACATAAATCTCATACGCCGGCGTTCCCACAGGTGGCGCGACTTGGCCAGTTTCCAAAGATTTTCCACTGCAGCAGAAAAACCCCGCTAGGGTGGACAATACCTCAGGCATGTTTTAACCTTACCCTTGGCTAATCAACCTTACACTGGGTGTTTGATTTTGCAAAGACAACTCTCAACCAATATCACGAATACTTTGAATCTGGGCACGACTCACCTGATAAATCAAGTCATCTTTTTCAAGACGCAATTTGTCCATATACTGACGCAACCAATAATCGTTGTGTCTGCGTATCTTGGCTCTCCGCCTCGTTTTGGTACCCTCGCCTCCTTGTTCTCTGGCCGGACACGTCGATCAGGGATCAGTTGTGTACAGATCTGCAACGGAGTCTCTCATCACTTCTACAGGGGCGCCCCGAACACCTCTTGATCCCAGCTTGACCGTCTCGTCCTCGCCGTTTCCTCCGACTTTATTCTATCACACCGTACGCGATGGAACAAGTGGGGGAGGGTCCCTATTCGGGCACCATTTTGACGGGGCCCCTAGGGGCCCCCTGCAAATGGAAACAAGGCAAAATCACCACTCACAAACTGATACTCCAGGCACAAGGTTGTATTCCCAAAATCTAGGGTTTATTGCAAAGCAAATAATCTCAGTTGGCCAACTCAGTCTCATGCCCCGCAACGTGTGTCTCCAGACCTCGAGGGACACAAGAGAGCGAAAAACATACATCAGTTACATATATACAAAACAGACATCTTACAATCAGCTATGACACGTTCAATACCGCCCTTTGTATAGTTCCTTTGAACTGGGTTTGATGATTGACAATTTCGACGAATATGACACCTTCAAAGATTTATTTAGCAACAGTTTGCACTATGTGCGAGCCTACAGACACAATTCTTTGTTTAACAGAACACAGTGCTTCTGTTCTTGCGAGCAAGCTACGTGCAGGGGAGAGACGCAGGGGAGAGACGCATTCCAAGCCTCACTATCTCCTAGTTCCTTTTCATGGACTAGGGGTCAGCCCGCTCTTCGGGGCTCAGGAAAGGGGGGCTGTATAGGAGAACATAATTCAAGCCTTTAACTGCTTGTTTCTAACATTTCTACCGCATGAGTGAGACTAGCTGGCACCTGCAAGGATAATTAAATGTCTTGTTGCTTACCTCCAAGGATTTGTGAGGGAGGAAACCGGGCCTTTCTGTCTCAGTTGCCACGGTTATGTTTCAACCAGTATCTCGCGGCCTTGCGTTCTGCTTAAACAATAATGTAACAGTGCGGCAGAATAAGCAGAATAGGCGGAATAAACTTTCAGCTAAGCAGTTTTAACAGAAAGCAAAGAGCGAACGTTAGAAAACAAAATGGCCATTTTTGTTACGTCAAAATGGCCACATATTGGTCAAGTTTAGCGGTCTGTATTTCAATTCTCAAACACATGAGGCGGTTGGTCTTCGGCCAACTTAATATATTGCCTTTCTTATTGAGGCGTACCTGCTTTTCTGGACTGACACGTGGGTGCTCATTCGAAGGTCTATGGCTAGTACCCCTCTCCTGAACAAAGAAAGCATTGAGCAAAAAGCTATTAAAACTACAAGTACCAAGAGGGCATAGAGAAGGCCGGCGTGAGGTGTCAAGGTGGTCATACAAGGGTCAAGCACAACCCCTTGTACAATAGAAAGCCCTTGGCACGTTATAGGAATTGTGAACTGTGGAAAGTGTGAACCCAACTGAGGGAATAGTGAAATTTGCATTTGCGCCCGGCTGAGGTGAACACCGTGCAAACTGTGATATTGTGACACACACACTTGCCATATAATAACAGAGTGACCCAGCGAGACGTTATCACCCTTTGGAAGCCTCTGTTTAAATTGGCAAGTTCTTTGAGAGGCTGACACTGAAAGAAGGATCGGAGCCCTGCTGAGGGGGATCCTAGGGTGAAGAGTAATCACCCGACGTGAAGGTTACCAGAAGGAACTTTTGTTTTGGCATATCAGGCACTTTGATCAAGAGACTTGGGCACAGAAGGCCGTGATATAGAGATCGAAGAAGCCCAGGAGTGTGCTGTGCTCAAGAGCCCCGCCTTGTCCCGTGCTAAAAATGTGTGGAAGGGAGACCCCGGCCATAACATCCTGACTTATAATTTTGTGAACACTTCGTTCTTTTCTTGTGAAACATTATCCCACACTATTTTGCAGCATAGCGGTAAGGATTAGCAATAGGTTTTTTAGTATAGGCCTTTTTTATTTGACTAGACGCCACTAGGACTGTATTATTATTATTTGATGGTCGTACCTTGCTCCCATCTTACATTTAGGTTTAGATTAGGCATTTATCTCACCAATTTTACAGTTTAATAAACACCCTTGAACTGTGATTACTTGTCTGTCTTGCTTTGATACCATGCCTTCCTTACAGTGCCTTTATCAATATCCTGATAAATATAAATGCTCTTAAAATGGTGATTTTGCCAAACATCCGGTACTATTTTACTGCCCTGCCAGTGGCGGTTCTCCAAGGTTTTTTCAGGACCCTTCAAAAACGTGGGGTCATTCATTTGGAACTGCAAGAGGCCCAGGGTAGCTATGCAGATGCTAATGTCTCCCAGAAGCAAAGGAGGGCTAGGAGCACCAAACTTCCGCCTCCATTTCCTTGCAGCTCAAATCAAAATAATCTGGGATTTGTTCAGGGGCGATCGCGCAAAGGCCTGGTGTCGAATGGACAAGGCAGCGGTGGGCTTGCCGCTGGACGAGGTGTTGTGGCAAACCAAGGGGGATAGACGTGTAAACATGTACCGTAGCAGGATAGGGGCACTGGTGGGGGAATCTGTGGGATGAGCTGGTGCGGAGGATGAACTTGACCACCTTCTGCTGCCCGCTGAGGTAGCTGTTTAGGAATCCACAGTTCACGCCGGGTATGGAAAGGGGTGTCTTCAATGGGTGGTAGGCGGCAGAGTGCCAGAAAATATGTGACATCTTCTGGGGTCAGGACATTAACATTAAATCCTTTGCACAGTCCAAGCAGGCCTTTGGGCTAGATGAGGGGGAGAGGTATTGCTACTTTCAACTGAGGTACTGGCTTACAAATCTAATGGTCAGGTCAGTGGCCACCAGGGAACTCACTCCCTTTGAATGGTTCATAACAACGTACACAGGGGACAGGCATTTGGTAGGAGCGTTATATGGGATTATAGCAGAAGGGGCAAGAAGCCAGGCATGGTACTATATGGAGCAGTGGGAAACTGCAGTGCGGCAGCCACTTTGGATTCAGTTATTGGAAGATATCCCCAAGCTTACGCGGGCCATCCAGATTCAGGGGATGTGGGTTAAGATAATGATCCAATGGCATCTCACCCCAGAGAAACTACATAAATTCTACCCAACTGTGTCAGCGCTCTGCTGGAGGGGATGTGGGGAACTCGGATTGTGGAAGCATATCTGGTGGGAATGCCCAGTCATACAGCCTTATTGGGACATGGTCCTTGCAGCAATGAATAGTATTTTTGGGAGTTAGATGCTGGACAACATGGCCATCCTAGGAATGGGTGGGGTTCTGGAAAATCTACCCTCGAAAGCTCAAAGAAAGACATACGTCATCCTGATAGTGGCGGCAACGCTTGTGGTGCACACATGGAAACACAAAGCTGAAATGGGTTAGTAAAATCTAGAACTTTGTGGCACTGGAGTGGGTGACCTTTTTGATTCAAAGGGATCAGCAAAGTTTTCTCTCAGACTGGGTCACTGTCCTCCATCACGTGCAGCGGGACTCGAAAATGAGATTGCTGGGGCTGGTGTGAGTACTCGCTCCACTTGGGGAGGACGCCTTCACAGGAAGCTGGGAAGAGATGGCTGAAGTTTCTAGGGGAGGCGAGGACTATGGGGGGTTCTCAAACGGTGCAAGGGCCTGTACACTGGCTGGCAAGAGAGCTGGCCGCTCACAGAAACATGGGACCAGGAGCCATCTAGAGAGTTTATGGACTTCGGGGGGATTGGAGGGGGGTTTACTTGAAAATGCCCAGAACACTCTTTTCCACCCTCTGCATTGCGCAGTTGTGCATTTGGTAGGAAAAGAGCACCTCAATGTGCACAACTGTGATGCACACATTTAAATGTCCTTTGTGCACGGTTCACCACCTTTTTGGCGCAAGTGAAGTGAATGAGCATCCCATCAGTTGCACCAAACACGTTTTGAAAATTGTTTCAGAGAGTGTGGTTCGAGGTGTCAGAGGGGAATTAGGAATGGGAAAAGACACATGGGAAGGAAAGGGTGCATAGGGTTTTACTGTTTCTGCAGTCATTACCCCAGAATTGCTCATGAGCAGGTATTGTGTTAAATACCATTAGCTCCAGAGTAGATACTGTGACTGGAATCGCTAGCCCCAGAATACGTTCGTACTGTGCATGCCATCATTGTTGCAGAGCAGGTATTGTGTCTGTAGTTATAAGCCCCAGGGCAGGTAGTCTGTCAAATGCAATGGATTAGAAGGTACTTCATCAAACGGGGGCCATCATAGTATGGCTCTAAACTGAGAGATGGGGCATCTTGGTGTGCATCTAGAGGGAGGAATGCAGCATCTTGGTGCGGTCTGGCTTGGAGGGTTGGTGGGCTCTGGTATGGAGGTATACAGGCATCTTGGTCTTGGTCTAGAGGCTTAGTGGCATCTTGGTGTGGCTCTGAGAGCGAGGGATGGGGCACATTGGTGTTGGTCTGAAGGGAGGGATGGGGCACATTGGTGTGGGTCTGGAGGGGGTATGGGGGCTCATTGGTAGGGGTTAGGGATGGGGCATCTTGCTGTGTGGTAGAAGGATAGGGCATCATGGTTTGGGTCTAGAGGGAAGGGTGGGCATATTGGTGTGGGTCTTAGAGGGAGGGATGCAGCATATTGGTGTGGGTGTGGAGGGAGGGATGGGGCACATTGGTGTGGGTCTGGAGGGAGGGATGGGGGCTCATTAGTCAGGGTAGGGATGCTGTGTGTAGGGAGGATGGGGCATCATGGTTTGGGTCTAGCGGGAGGGATGAGGGCATCTTGGGTTCTGGCTGGAACGGAGGGATGGGGCATTTTAGTGGGGTCTGGAATGTAGGTATGGGGGCATCTTGATGTGTGTCTGGAGGGAGGGATAGAGGCACATTGGTACTATTGGGACTATGGGGAGTTTGGGGGCATCTTTTTGGAGTCTGGATCAGAGGGAGGGGGCCATCCTGGTGGGTTCTGGAATGGAGTGATGAGGCCATCTGTGTGTTGGTCTGGAGGCTGACATGGGGCAGGTCTGGAGGGTGGGATGGGTCATCTGGGGGTGGGATGGGGCATCTTGGTGTGGGTGGATTGGGGGTTTCTGAGTGTGAGTCGGAGAGTGGGATGGGGCATCGGCATGTGGGTCTAGAGGGTGGGATGGGGAATCTGTGTGTGGGATGGGGGCATCTTGGTATGCCAGAGGGAGGATGGGGCATCATGGTATGGATCGAGAGGGAGGGATGTGGGCATCTTGGTGGGCTCTGGTTTGGAGGACTGGTGGCATCTTTGTGTCTGGAATGGAGGGATGGGGCATCTTGGTGGGCTCTGGAGAGAGGGATGAGGGTATCTCGTGTGAGTCTGGAGGGAGGGATAGGGGCACATTGGTGTGGATCTGGAGGAAGGGATGGGGGCACAACATTATGTTAGTTTAGAATTAATGAGTGTTGGATCAACTTAGTTAAACCTCAAGCAGATTAGCTTTTATTTACAACCACAAGTGTACTAGGCTCACACTCATACATTTTCCTCGTAGGCTACATATGATATGATATGATGTGTTACCAGGAGTTCACCTCAAAGAGAAGTTAAAGGATTAGAGATTTCTCCAAATCTTCCAATAGAGACCAGGTATTATGGCGTCATCCTGTCTATCACGATTTAGATTAAATATTATTTTTGAGAATTCTTTAATATTCAGTGGATCATGTACTAAAATTAATGTATCATATTGCTCTTGTAAAAATCGCCCTGATGAAGTACTGAGGTTCGAAATGCATCGGCGGTGTTGGCCTCTGTACAACAAACTAAGCAAATGAAGATTAAAAGGAAGATTTCCACATAAAATATGTTTTTTTGAATATCATTGTTCTACACTGAATATGTACCAAATTAGATATGATATAAGTTACCTAGTAGTGTTTACTACCACCACTGGCGTCAACAGGTCTGGTGAGATTTTCACCAGACCTTATTTTTTTCAGGTTTTTGTATCAATGAAGTGTACATCGAGATTCTGATTGACGCCTTTAAGATTTTGACAAATTGTTATTTCTATCATTGTAACAACTCAATCGACCTATGTGGTGCCCACCCTCCATAACTATTTCTACCCGTATTTCTTTACACTAAGGGTGGAGGCACACATATAGTATTGTTTTATGAAGATATTTCGAAATATTATTAATAAACACGCACACACATCCGTGTATTGTCCCGATGAAGCAGAGGTAATTCTTTATTTAATTAAAGATACAGGTACTAGCATTAATGTGACAGACCCAGCTAGAAAGCTCAAACAACTAGAATACTTCATTAGGAAAAAAATAAACAGAAAACTTCATGCAACAACGTTAACAAAGTACTATCGTGCTCAGAGAATTCCAAGAGGACTCTGTATCCCCCTACGTCCCACTTTATGCAAAGCTAATAAGGAGTTTGTGGAAAAATGGGAAAGTATCTTGAACACCTGTTCCTTGGATTTAATTCTATTAACCATCCAGGACTTATCGAATGAACTAAATCTGATCAGCAAAGAGATAGATGAGATCACAGCTGGACTATTATCATCCTTAGGTGCTGACAAAATAACCAAGACCCTAGAAGAAATTAACACCAAACTGTAAGCATATAAATCAGAATTGGAAAATAAGAACATTTTCAAATTCAAACTAGATACGTATGACTATCTCAACAACATGGATGGATAAATACAGGAATCAGGGAACACCTTTTCAATGTAGAAACTCAACAAACCAGTCGAGCTCAGACTCAGACACCCAAACTAGGCCTTCTTCATCTCGGGTACCAACGGCCAACACAGAAGAGGAACAATCATCGAGTATAGGAACTGATCCCACAAGTAGACCAAACACACACTCAACTACTCCACTGCAACAACCTTTTTTAGAAACCAATGCAAGAAGAAAAGAACCAGGAGGGGCCACAGGAAAAGGAGAAATACAGAAACCAGAGGCGAGATACCCGAGCAAGGAAACCTAGTTATCAACAAATCTAGACGTATCCTTAGTCTGCCAGAAACTGAGATCTTACAGAAGGGACTTAGTTTTGCACCCACATATGGTAACAGCTCTTTTAATACAAAGATTGAGCTATTTAAATTGATTTGTAAAATGAAACTAAAAGCATACTTTGGTCAGACCATCATGGAGACAGATGAACCAATAACAGAATACCTTGAACTTGTACCTAAAAGTAATTTTTTTCCTCCACTGCTGCATGACACGATTGATGTGTTGCACGCAACACTCCCGCGAGACTTAAAGAAGATATCATATAAAACACCTAAATACAAGAACCTGAACGCAAGAGAGGTAGGAATTATCAGCAATCTTTATGAAGATGAAAATATAGTAATTAAACCAGCAGGTAAGGGAGGTGCACTGGTGATTCTCAATGTGGAGGGCTATGAAAGAAGAATGCTTGAGACAACTTAACGATACTAGCATATACCAACCATTACCCGTCAATCCAACACGTGAAATCACCGACAATTTGAAGATCATTCGAGACATGGCACTAGAGAATGAATGGATCAACACAAAGACACGCACGTTTCTTTTACAATATTATCCCAAACTTTCTCACTTCTATCTCCTTCCCAAAATACATAAATCAATGGATAAACCACCAGGATGCCCCATTGTGGCAGCCACCAACAGCGACTTGCAACCTTTAGGAATTTATGTAGATACCATCTTACAACCTATCATACAGAAGTACCCTACATATATCAAGGACACCACCAATTTTCTAAACAGGTTCAAAAATACCAAGATTCAAGAAAACAATATCTTGGTCACCATTGACATCTGTAGCTTGTACACATCTATTCCACACAACTTGGGACATCAAGCAGTCGAATGGCTGCTACTGAATGAAGAAGAATTTGGAACATCCAAAGAGTGGATAATAATTCTCCTAGAGTTTCTCTCAGAATGTGTACTTTGAACATGACAGTAAATATTATTTACAAACCAGTGGAAACGTAATGGTGGCCACCATTGCCCCAGCATATGCAAATGCATTCATGCTCAAATTTGAGGATGCGCACATCATTAAACCTCCTGTTTGGAATAAGTACATAAACCATTGGGGTTGTTATATAGACAACATTTTCATGGTATGTAATGATACATTGGAGACATTGGAAGCATTCTTGTGATACCTTAATCTCATAGACAAAAGGATACAGTTCACACATGAAATTGGCAGCCCCGGCATCCACTTTTTGGATGTACAAATAATCCCGAACGCCCCTGGGTTCGATACCACACTGTATCTCAAACCCACAGATCGCAATAACCTTCACAGATTGAGTTTCCATCCTCCATCCACAATCAGAAGTTTACCATACAGTCAACTCCCATGGGTTAAACATATAGTACATTTGGAGACTGAATATAATCGAGAACAAGAAGAAATTATTCGGAAATTCAAGGAAAGGGGATGCACAGAAGAAGAACTAACAGCTGCCAAAGACAGTCGCACTTCCCTACTGTCACCTAAAACCAAAACCATCTCAGATGACAAACAACTCGTTTTTGTGAGCAAATACAGTACACAGACTCCTACAATAAAAAAAATCATATTGAAACATTAGGATATCTTACAGTGCAATAACAAACTACAGGACCTATTTAAGGACAAGCCCATTTTTGCCTTCCAAGGGGGTGATAATCTCAGAGATTTGTTGGTTAGAACTCATCCTAAGGAGACAAACATACAGCAAACCAGTAAGAAACAAACGTTCCCATGAATGACTTGTAATAATTGCAACAACATCACCAAAGAAGACACAGTCATGCACCCTAGAACAGGTGCTAAAATTAAACTCCATAACTATGCAACATGCACTACTGAATGTGTCATATATTCCATCAATTGCCCCTGCGGCAAATGTATATAGGCCAAACCAGCCATAAAACTAGAATTAGGTGTAATGAACACAAGTCCAACATAAGGACCAACAACCAACAATCTCCAGTTGCTAGACGCTTCCAACAAGAGAGACATCAACTGTCACAAATTAAATTTCAAATCTTGGAAGTTATCAGCACAAAAAGTCATAATATGAGCAGTGCTAAAAGACTTCAACAAAGAGAGGCTTTTTGGATTGGCAAACTCGACACGGTCTGAATGAAGAGTTGGATCTATTCTGCTTTCTATAAGGGTAGTCCTTCCACACTAGCCAAAAAAAGAATAATGTCCAAACACACATGCACTAATATCCAAATGTGCTTTACACTATCACAAGTGTTAGAAATTGCAACTGACACATATATCTTGTTCTGCTCTGGATTGGCTACTCATCAAAGATTAGTTAACTATACAGAGTTTTATTAAAACAGCAGACTCATTATCACACTGTAACATAGAGGTGTCGATACTCCCCCATCTCTTAGACATGTCTTCTGTCCTAATTCATGATGCTTTGTCTGCTTAAGATATACCCATCTGGTTGTAATCAGTATATTATCCTTTGAATCATTCGGGACATTGTGTGTGAGATTCTGTAGATATATCAATTGCACACTGTTTAGAAATGTACCTTTATGTCCCCTTGGTTTTGCAGCCACCATCTCAACCTAACAGTGAGCCTCATTACGAGTCCGGCGGTAACCGAGGCAGTAAAACCGCCTGGTTACCGCCAGACTCGTATTACTATTCCGCCTCCGTGATTCCCGGAATTATCGGGGCATTACAACCCCGGTTTCCTGGGAATCACGGAGGCGGAATGGTGTTAATCGCTAATCGTCCTGTGGGACTCAATGGTAATGGGGATCATGGAAACACCGGCAGCATCTCGTGATGCTGCCGATGTTTCTTCGTCCGCCTGCAGGCGGGCGGTGTTAACCCCGCCAGGTCAAACCTGGCGGGAACATCACCTCCCGCCTGCAGGAGTCGGGATCAGGCGGTCCGCAAACAACGGTGGCGGCAGGTTTACCGCCAAAGTTATTTCCGGACCGCCTGATTTGTAATGAGGCCCATTGTTATTAATACATGCTGTTTACATCATGCACTGTCTGTCATATGCAGCCTTCTTTTGTAATTATCGGCATATCACTTTCTTGATTTCAAGCTGTATGATCTGTGAGTCTTCGCAGACACATCAACTGCATTCTAGATGGAAATTAGCTTCACTGGTTGACTGTTCACTTGTGCCACATTGGTAGTTTTTGCATATGATCACTAATTCGCAAAAGCATCACCGCATTTAAACAAACATACCCTGTATTATTATGGTAACTCTCCCAGGAATCGTACACATATAGGGCCTGATTCATGGAATAAATCTGCACCGAAAACGGGGCACATGCTTGCAAAATGCGTGCAAGCGCCCGTTTTCCGATTCATTGAACATATTGCGCGTGGCTTACCTGAGACCTGCGTTGAATCCGCGCGGGTCCAACATGTCACTGCGACACCACGAATGCCTTGCGTGAGACGGCCAGTGAAAGCGCACACTGTCCAGCGCACACACCTAAAAAGGGGACGGAACACGTGGAATGGGGAACAACAAGAGTAAATGTGGGCGTTACGTGGGAAGTACCACAGTAAAATACCCGCAACGCCCACACGCTTGCTAACAACACGTATTCATGGAATTGAACATGGCTCTCCTGTGCGTGGTAAAAGACGCGCTAATCTGGAAACACGTCCGCCAAGCGAAAGCAGACATAAGCGTCACCGCGCACCTAAAACAATGCATAAAAAGCGCGCGCGAACACAAACGCGCGTATACAGCTATGATGAATGTACCATTCCTCGCAGCAGTGATCGTGAGACACCGCAATAGGAGGAGGAGGATAGCCAGGCCCTGCATTTTTTTACCCAGGACCAGCCTTTTTGGGATGCCTGATGACCAGGGCTATAGCAGGTATAGGTTTCCACCTCATATCCTAGACCTGGTCACTGAGTGGGAAGATGACCTCACATCACCCACCCTGTGCTCCCAAGCACTGAGCCCCTTGGAAAAGGTGCTCAATGTACTGCATTTTTTGGCCACTGGGTCATTTCAGCGGACAACTGCCATAGTTTTCATGTTTCACAGCCCACGCAGTCACGCTGCCTATACCAGGTGTTGGCAATCATGACTGCACGCCCCTCAGTCCGCAGGCACATATACATGCCCAGAACACCCGCAGAAAGGCAGGCCGTGGTCCAGGACTTTTATGGGGTGGCACATTTCCCCAAAGTGCTTGCTGCCATTGATTGCACCCATGTGGCCCTACGTCCACCTAGGGCCACAGAGCACATCTATTGCAATCGCAAGCACTGGTATTCCATCAACGTGCAGGTTGTATGTGATGCCAAGGGAATCGTTACCTCTGTATATGCCAACTATCCAGGGTCCAACCATGAGAGTTTCATATTCAGAATGGAAACTGGGAGGCAGGGCAACACATGTCTCATTGGTGAGTATAAATGCCTGTGCACATGCATGCATGTTAGACACAGACAAAAAGACAAAGCCAACTAATGGCAACTATTCTCACCTCCTCAGGGGACAGTGCCTACCCTCTGAGCAGCTACATGATGACGCCAATACGGAGCCCCACCACACCACCCCAAGCAAGATACAACGCAGCCCATATTGCAACTAGGGCCGTAGTGGAGCGCACATTCGGTGTGCTAAAGTCACGCTTACGCTCCCTTGACCACTCCAGTGGACAGCTATTATATGCACCGCCAGTAGTGTGCAGGTTCATTGTGGCAGCATGTGCACAACGTTGCAACACGGCGTGGCGTATTGGTAGACATGGGGGTGCCCCCACGTCCCCAACCACATACACAACAACTGCGCTTGGGAGGGTAAAGGACACGTGGCGAGGCAGCCGTACCCAACTTGTGGTGCAATTTTTCACCTAAAACTCCACCCCTGTGGCGTGCACACAGGCCTGGCACATTCCAGGTGACAATCGATGATGACAAAGGGACAATCAACTGGCCCAACCTTACCACCCTGAGAATGTGTCCTTGGAAGTACTACATTGTTTGCATCCATAGCTACTTAAACTAACCCAATCCCGTGTGAACAAAAGGCAACATTGAAGATGCAGTATGCAACTAACCCTATGGAAAACAGCACATCGAAATCCTGGTATGTCACCTAAACCCTCCCAAACTTCATGTCACCCAGTTGCCACACCATGCCATGGCATGCAATGTCAAAAGTGACAAATAAATGGCCAACACATAACGCCACTGTCACAAAGTGCACTTCGAGGAATGGAACTAGGTCAGAAACCCTGACACATCAAAATGAAATCGTACACAGGAACATCCATCTTCCAGCATAACATATCATAAACACAGGACCCAACAGTGACAATGTCAGACAGTGACCAATCACAATAGCAAAAGTGCCTCAATTGACAAAGCTAGCACATGGACCCCTTATATCTTGAGTGTGTCTCTACTAGCTAAAGGGGGCTGGGTAACGCATACAGCAGGAAGGGCATCAATAATGGAGACAGTCAAGGTAATACATGAAGATGTAAGATGAAAAAATGCACATTAACCAATGTCCAAACAAAAAGGTATGCTAACCATGCAGTGGACAAACAATCATGAATCCCCACTAGGGCTGTATACACAGGTCTGACTTCAGGCTCACCACAGAACTGATGGAAGGTCAATGCATCTGTGTAAGTTACTCTCACACGCTGCCCTCCTTGCAAGCCCATGGAAAGGGGAAGCAGTAGTGGCATATGTGTCTGGACCCTAAGGCACAAACGAGGAGTGTACCAGCATGAGACAAGCCTGTATGAGCCCAGCCAGAACACACAGTGGATGCCTTTTGGATGCCACACAAAGCAACACACTGTCCCATGAATGCACAATAGACACAAAATAAAGTTTAAAAAAAATCAAAAATGGCCATGGTGGACCGGGTGTGCAGGGGAGGCACCCAGGAGGGAGGAGGTGCAGGGTGCACCTCAACACCCACATGTGTGGATGTTGATAAAAAAAACCTCCATGGGTTCATGGCCTGCACGGCTATCATAGAGTGGGAGAGCTGTCAATGTTGTCGTCACCCTCTGGTGTAGCATTAGGGGGTGTGCGTGGTAAGGAAGGCTGACCACATATAGCCTTGGTCTGCTCCTCAATGGCACCAAGCATGCGGGCCTGAAAGGATTGATTCTGCATCATGATGGCCCGGAGGTCCGCATGCAGCACCTCACGTGATGCACGTAGTTCTGCCTGCAAGATATCACGGGATGCACGGATCTCCGCTTGCAAGACCTCATGGGTTGTACAGAGTTCGACAAAGACGTTGTGCATCACCTGCTCCATCTGCTGTTCTGCCAGTCTACTGCTGGCCAACTCAAGTGCAACCAGAGTAGATCTGAGGGAGGTATTCTCTTCCCTCAGGGCAGCCCTGTGGGCCACAGTCTCAGCAGCTATGGCTGTGCGCAGAGCCCCCAGTTCAGCCTGTCGGTCCCTGTTGCTGACCGACATGTCCAGCCTGTGCGGGCGGCATGTGTACTGCAATGCCTGCTGCTGGAGCTCCATCTGTCTTTCAGGGGGGAGCATGGAATTGGCCTCCCTATCCATGCCCTGTGCCAACATCTCACATGATGCCCCTTGTTGCTGTGCAATAGTATACATGGATTGCTCCCACACAGTATTTACAGGTGCACACGCCCACCGCATTGCCGGACCACACACCCGCCGACCCTAGGATACCTGGCCCCTGCTGCGCTGGTGCTGCCTGTGGCTGCAGGATTGCATTCCTCCCTTAATCAGCTGCCCCAGGAACAGCAGCCAATACTGTGGAACGTGACCCTGCAGCCATAACCACCAGAGATGGACATACCAACACTGACTGGCCCCATGAGGGGTCTACCCCCACTGCAGGTGTTTGGGACAGAACAGCATCCACAGTAGAATCACTCACCTGCGACAGCAATGAGGGTTCCATGTCCGATTCAGCACCAGAGGCATAGGCGCTTTCAGAGGTGTACTCAGAGACAGCCCTGGCCAGGATGGTCTGTAGCACCAATGGATTCTCATGGGCTACCATACCACGAACTCCACTGGCGCCTGTTTGGGGCTCAGAATGCATTTCCTCCTCAACCAACTCCTCCACGTCCTCCTCCACTGCATCCAGTGCCTCATCACCTGCACAAATGCAATAAAGAGACATGAATACACATGTTAATAGCATAGGCTACACACATAGGCATTACAATGTTTTCAGCCAACACATGAACCTACCATGTCACACATGACACAAACTCAGGCACGCACGCAATGTCAATGAAATGGAAGGGGAGCCTGAAAGCAGACATGGATGCGTGTCTAAGGGCAAAAGATACACATGTACTGCATGGTGCATAGCACACGCATTACACACAAGCATGTCACTGGCATAGTCCTTCCACAACGATGACAGATGCCCATACACAGATGGCACATAGCATAGCCATGCCAGAACTGTCAACTAGTCTCAGATGGAAGTTGAAAACTACTGTCCATGAGCCATGTACAATGCATGTCAGACCGTGTTGTAGCAGACAGTGTGGTCAGGTGGCAAGTGCATTCTGTCAGTCATCTGGGACTACAGTAGGGGAGAGGAGGACAGAAAGCACAACACATGAGGAAGCATCAGAAGTGCCTCCAGACCCGGAGAAGCTACATCTCCAGTTACATAGAGACAGGGAGGCTGTACCAGAAGGAGGCCCCAGCTCAACACAGATGAGAACCACAAACTAATTTCCATGAGGAGCAACTGACCCTGAAGGAGCATGAAAGGGATGATGAAAGACCATGAGAAGGAAGTAAATACCGGAGATGGAGATGAAGCACTTGCTGGCCCAGGACCTATAGGGATTTGCTGAGAATGCACAGGGTTCAGGAATGAACACTCATAGCCACTGTGAGCCTGTGCCATCATCACAGTCCTAGGCAGATACCTTGCACCAAGCCTAAAGGACTTTCCACACAGTCCAGATCTGGCAGAGTTGCAGAGGGAACATTGTAGAATCCCAGAAATTGTCATGACCCCTGCCCCTGGCCTTGTCAGACAGGCTATCTGGGCTGCACCACGGTCTTCCATCATGGCCTCAAGGGCCCCATCATGTTCCCCAAGACTCTCTTGGAGTCAGTCCTGGTGCCTTTGGTGCCAGGCTCATATGGGAAGTCAGAGAACTGGGACTTACAATCGCCTTTACACAACATGGATGCCCCTGCATAGCTCAGTTCCAGAACTGAGCTATGCGGTTTAGCATTTTATGTGTGGTCAGGCCTGGGGGCTCCTGGGGTACCTGCAGGCTATATAAGCCACGCCCAAGCTGGGGAACACGCTTCGCGTTACTCTGCTGGTTGCAGCGTGACGCTCACACCGGTCTGTTGGAATCCTCATCTGCATTCCTGGCCCGACTACCTGCAAGAACAAGAACGCTGTTAGTATTCACTTATCTGCAAGCGAACTAAAGAGTTTCTTATATAGCGCAATCACTCACCCAAAGGTCTCAGGGCGCTTACATAACATAACAAACAAATAACATAAATTGAAAAAGAAGGGGAAGAGAAATAGCCACGATGGCGACTAACACGTCCTGAGAGATAGCCAGAGATCTTGGGGCATAAGATGGCGATTAGACATCAAAAAGGTCTTAAGACGTTTTCTGAATTGTTGCAGTGTGGTGGACTGTTTGAGGTGGAGAGGGATTATGTTCCAGTTCTTAGGGCCCCAGGCCCCAAAGCTTGCTTCACCCACTTTCTTCAGAAGGGTACGTGGTTGTGCCAATAACAAGAGAATGTTTGAGCATAGCGTACGCTTTGGAATCGCTGTCTGTAGCCTAGTTTTGAGATATTCCGGGGCTTTGCCTGAAAAACATTTAAAAACTATAACTAGTCCTTTGAATTTAAGCCGCTGCTCAATAGAGAGCCAGTGTAACTTTCTTCGATGTTCTGAGATGTGAGTTTGGCGACTTAGGCCACATACAGCTGTATAGTTTGGAGACTCCTAATGTTTCTTTTTGAGGTGCCTATCAGGAGGCTGTTGCAGTAGTCCAGCTTGGTGTTAACTATGGCTGTTGCAATGGATGCTCTATTAGCTTCGGACAGATATGGTCTTATTTGCCATAAGAGATGTGTGAAAAAACTGCAAGATGACTTGAGGTAGGATACGTGCTTCTGAAATGTAAGATAAGTATCAAAATATACTCCCAATGTTTTTACAGAATCTGATACATGAATGTTGTTACCGCCAACTACGAAGGCTGTATAGTCTGTGTCCATGTTTTTATGCCTAAAAGGTGTACTGATAACCAGCAACTCTGTTTTTTTATCGTTGAGTGCGAGAGAGTTAAGAGCCATCCATTTTTGAATGGTATCATAAATTTCATTTACAGTAGCCAAATCATCCCTGTAGACACCAGATAGTTTAATCACTATCTGCGTGTCGTCGGCGTAGTTAGCAAATTGTATGCCCATTGATTTCAGCAAATCACATAGGCATTTGATGTAAATATTAAAAAGTAGTGGGGATAAGCAGGATCCCTGGGGGACACCACAGGTCACAGGAATTTTTTGAGATTTAAAAGATCCCTTCGCGACACATGCATTCCTAGGACCCAGGAAAGATTTTAGCCACCATACCGCTTCAGGAGAGCATAGGCCGTTTTTTTGGAGTCTATCAGCAAGTAATTCATGGTCGACCAAGTCGAACGCAGAGAGGAGAGATCCAGCAGGAGCAGTAAAGCAGAATTACCCTCCTCAAGTATCTCTGTTATATTGGCCTTAAGATCTAATAACGCCGTCTCAGTTCCATGGTTGGCTCTGAAACCGGACTGTTCCCTGGCAAGAATGTTATTATTTTCGACAAATTTCCAGCTGGATATAGGCTATTTTGTCCAGTATTTTAAGTATAAAGGGAACATTTGTGATGGGACGATAGTTCTCAGGTAGCAAAGGATCGAGATTGTCCTTCTTAAGTAGACGGGTTATCCATGCCTCCTTTATGCCAACAGGAACAGCAGCTTCCTGAATGGAGCGATTGACAAGTTCTGTTACCCATGGGTTAAGGGAGCTGGCGAATTCCTTGAAAAGTGAAGTGGGAAAGATGTCTCCTTTGCATGATGTAGGCTTTAGGCCCTCAATAATCGCTAGGACCTCTGATTCTGTCATGCTAGTAAAGGAAAAAGGTGTTATACCGTGATGCGGAGATTCTGGCAGAGATGGTAATGATGTTTCAGTTAAACACTGAGACTCAATTTTATCCCTAATGCGTCCTTGATGGAGTTCAATTTTCTGAGTAAAACTATCAAGTATGTTTTGACACCATTTATTGTTTATAGTGATCCTATGATCAGTATTGGGATTTTTGAGTTCGTTAAGAACTGTAAAAAGTTCTTTAGATTTTATTGCGGCTTTTTCAATTCTGTTGTTAAGAGACAGTTGTTTAGCCTCAAGCACAAGACTTTTGTATTCTCTAGTTGAGACTTGATAGGTCAGTAGGGCGAGGGGGGATGAGTGGTTGCGCCACTGGCGTTCACATTTCCGTTTGTTTTTCAAAGCAGTGATTATATTGGGGGTAAGTTGAAGTTTGAAGCCTTGCATCTTCTTCCTTTTTTCCTGTCGGAGGGGGGCAAGAATATCAAACGCCTTGTTAGTTGCGTTTCTAAAGGCAGTAGTAAAGTCTTCCAAAGATAGGATACCTCCTAGGGGTGGTAGCATGGGCTGTATGATAGATTTAAATGTATCAGCTGTAATATTTTTTATATTACGTGATTCACTTATACTACTAGTTTTTTCCGGGATAGGATTACATTTTAATGCTAATGCAAAATGTACCAAAAGGTGGTCGGACCAAGGGCACGGATCTATATTAGTTATAGTAGGTATAATAATCCTAGTAAGAATCCAATCAAGGGTGTTACCAGCTTTGTGGGTTGGCTTATCCACTGACTGTACAAACCCTATAGAGGAGAGTGTCTGAAGAAGGGATTGAACTTCTGTATCTTGAAGATTATTTGCCCATAGGTTGAAATCTCCTAAGATAAAAGCCGCAGTATTAGTTTTACATATACTTCCTATGAGAGCTAGCAATTGTTCCTCAAAGAGGGGAGTTTCTCTTGGGGGTCTGTAAATAATTATTAGACTTAAAGAGTGAGTTGTATCTGTGTTAAGTTTGAGTTAAATAGATTCGCATAATTCAAGTTGAGGAGAAGACGATATGTAGAAATCTAAAGAAGATTTAAAGATAATTGCAACCCTACCTCCACGTCCGGATTTACGGTCAGCATGTAAGCACTTGTATCCTACTGGAGTGGCAAGAGCTATAGCATGCAAAGCTGTATCATGAAGCCATGTCTCGGTTAGGACAAAAAGGTCATAATTATTAGCCATGATATTATCAGCGATCTCAGTTGCGTGTAACACCATGGAGCGTGTGTTCAAAAGGCCGCACTTGAGAGTGTTGTCATTAATATGAAGTGAGGAGTGTTGTTTGTTTACACTAGTTAAAGTAGGTTCCTCTTGTAGTGTGACTGTGTTAGCACAGTCAGCTGAAGCAGTGGTATGGTGCTCATATGTTGGGCAAGAAAGAGCATGATAGCTTACTCTACAAGGTATGGTGTGCAAGGAGCTTTCTTTTTTGAAAGGGCAGTTGGCTTCCGCCTGAATCCGTAATCTACCATTTCTTTGAATCATAGATACGAGTTCTATTTGTGTGTATTCTTTTATAGGCATGACTGGTACCTGGTCTAAGTACAAGTGACTATAGGTGCAAATAAGATAAAAGAAAAGAAAAAGGGATGTTGCAATGTTATGCACTCACCTGTAGCGAACCGGAGCAAACCGGCCCCTACGCGAACCCTGCTTCTGTCCTCCGCTCCTGAATCCCGAACATCCAGCATCTCGGCGAACGCTCTCTTTATATTGAAAGCCGCAACCTGGAATAAAGAGAACGAAAAACAGTATTAGTAAGCGTTTACTCTTCGGCATTGAAAACAACCAAAAAGGTGCACACTTACCTGGATTTGACGTGCCCTTGGCCCACATCCATCCCGGGCCATTTAACGACTTGCAAGAAGAAGGAAAAGGCTGATTAACACGCAGAGGTTCTAGAAGGCGTCACGTGCAACGCTTTACTCACCGCTCTCCATCTTCTCGGCAGCATACATTCCGGAACATCGCGGCGGCCTGCAATTAAGGGAAAACAAACAGGTCAGCACAAGAAAGGCACATAGTGCCGCGATTCGCGCTTTCGCTTACCATCTCGTGCACAGCCCCAGGCAGCACGGCATCACCAGAACTCCTTTCGCACCTAAGAAAGAAGGGAAGACATTAATAGGGGCAATTGTAAAATAAGGACAAACTGCCAAAACAGCAGACCTACCTGACGAACAGAGTCACAGCAGGCCTGGACTCTGAGGGGCCCGCACCAGTGAAGCAACTAGGTTGCGACGGCCCCATCCACAACACGCCCCTGCACAGAACAGCAGGACGGAGAGCGCACCATACCAAAAAGCAAGGTGAGGAGAGCACTAAGGGGGTCGTTGGGTCCACAAGGGAGGTGGGCTCCGGGCTAGAAGAGACAATAAAGCTAAACCCAAACTCCTGTGTTTTCAGACCTGGTCCTCAGCCAAGGGAGTGGGTCCAAGGTCGGAAGCAGTCCAGCCAGACTGGGTGGCGTCCCCGTGGATATCAGGTGAGCGTTACAGAAATCCTGGTAAAGGCTGTTGCAGTAGCCCACCATAGGAATTACCAGTCCTCTGGAGACAGTGTGCTGCTGGGGGATGGAGAGGAAAGGAAGAATGCCTCTGAGAAGGAGCAGCTTGCAGGGTGACCTCACAGAGACGTCAGTCATGTGACGATAGAAGGCGAGTGTTGAGTGGAATATCATCACAGGCTATCTGCGACCACAGGTTGGAGCAAGAATAGGGCCAAGAGAGGCTGGACAGAGAGTGTCATGGAAGGAGGGAGCAGGTGTGGTGATGAGGATTGGCTCTGTGTGCAGCACATGGTTTGTATGCAGTCTGCATGACAACAAGCATGTGTCAGTTGAACATCACATGGGTCACACGTGGCAGTCATGTTAATGTACCCTAAACTGGCAGACAATCATAACACATCACCCAAGCAACATACACATGGGCTGGACAAACATGCATCACCACTCACCGTACATTGCCTCATACATTGGCAGGTCTCCCACGCCTTGGACCTGCTCCAATGCAATGAAATCACTAGCGATCTCCTCATGTCCAGTGAGTTCATCGTCCTCTGGTGCTGACCCACCACCAGTCATCAAAGTAGAGGCAAACTTGGCAGCCAGCTTGTCTTTTGCTCAGTACCGGAGGTCATTCCAGTGCTTCACGACATCACCAGCTGTGCGCCTCTCATGGCCCAAGACGCTAATACGGTCCGCGAGGCACTACCAGTGGGCCATACGCTGAGCAGGCGTATGTGTGCTCCCTGCCTGCACCAGCATGTCACGGCCGTGATCCAACACGTAGTCCATGAGCGTGTCCAGTTCCTCATCACAGAAACTCCTCTTTCTCGATGTGTGGGATTGCTGTGCCGTGTCTGGGGTCCCAGCCTGTACCGCTGGAGCACACTTCTGCCTCTTGCGAGGGTGTGCAGACCATGAGTGGCTTCTACCGCTCTGGTCAGTAGGGGCTGGAGTACAGGTGGACTGGCCTATGGAATCAGCCACTGATGTTACTACAGAAGGTTGTCTTGCAGGTATCAGAAGCTGGGTGCTGTCGCCAGGATCCTGCACCACACGTGACTTGGCCTTCGGGACATGGAAATCGGCCATTGAGTCACCCTGTTCCTGGGCTGGGACCACTACAGTCTCTGGGCTGGCTGACCCTGAGCCTGGGTGGTGGTAGCCGCAGTTGTCCCTGCAGCTTCCACACTCTGGCTGCTCTGGACAGCAGATGGCACTGCTTGTCCAGGACCACGGGTGGTGGGGATGTCAGCAGAAGCTGCATCTCCCTGCCCGGTTGGGTGGGGGGCATAGCTATCCCTGCATGGGCCTGGACACCTTGCCCATGTGGACCACCTTGGCCAGCTTGACCACACTGGCCATGTCGCCCACCTTGGCCAGCTTGACCACCCTGGCCACATCGCCAACCTTGTCAGCTTGACCACCCTGGCCATGTCGCCCACCATGGCCAACTTGGCCCCCCTGGCCACGTCGCCCACCTTGGCCACCTCTGGCAGGTTGCCCAACTTTGCCTCCCTTCCCACTTGTTGCCCTCCCAGCCATGGCACTGATGGACTAGCGCAATGTGAGGTGCAGCCAACAATTGTCCTGGGAAATTGGAGTGAGGGGGCAGGGTACGTGATAGAAAAGGTACCACTGTGCTCCAGCAAGGCTCTATGTGACCCCTGGTGAAAAGATAATGGGTCGCGCAATGCTCAAGCACCCAAAAACAGACATCAACGTGTACGCGACCCCTCGGTAGCCCACGTGTGAGTAAAAAATGTCCCACAGTAAGCTGTGGCACCCAGCAACACAAAAAATGCATATGCGAGGAACACATATGCTACTATGACCTCGAAAATGGGGTACGCGACACACAGGGGCAACCACAGTGGGAAAAATGCGTGTACGACTCACTGTCTGCCTCATAGAAATAAATAAACCACACGCGCGTTTGCGCGTCGGCAACTCCCCCGCCAAAACAAGAAGTACGCACTGCCACAGTAGTGAACTAATCGCGCGTGAACCCACAAAAATATGAAAATCATGCGTTCGTCCCCACGAAAAGCATGTACATTGCACTGTCGTACTACGTACACCTTTATCCCATACTGAACGGCAATGCCCAACGTACAGCGCGTGTCACATAACTTACGCGCTTAGGGCCTTTCCTCTGATTACAAGCTAACATGCTGTTTCCGCGTGTGCAGAGTCACTCTGTTTCCGGCTGGCCACGCGAAAGAACACGGAAGACCCACGTTCCTGCCTACAAGGCCATTTACCGGCCTCCAACTGCCCCGAGCTGCCTCCTAGAGCCATCTGCTGCTGCCAGCCCACTCTGTGTGCCTGCTGCCCATGTGCCCTGCATTTTGGTGCCTGCTCTGAAGCCATTGCCAGTGTTCCTGTTGTTGTGACCACCTCTGCTGATCCTGAAGACTCCCGACTGCCATACCAGCGCTCCACAGCCCAGCTCCAGGACCACCTTGCCCACCCACACCTGCCTCAGGGGTTGCCATGTCCGACCCAACACCATCTGAGGCAAGTGGCAACCTGCCAGCAGAGAGGCAGAGGGCTGTCAGCTTCTCATCCAGGGAAGTTGGCATCCTGGTGGAGCAAGTCCTGGGGCATTATGATGCCCTCTTCTAACGCCCATTGCAAGTTGGCAATGAAGGACGGAAGATCTGGGAGGACATTGTGTGTGCCATCAACGCGGAGGGGGTGGCACCCCGAGACTACCAACATGTCCACAAGCGCTGGGAAGACTTCAAGTCCAGGACCCACAACAAGGCCCCGCGCCTCCTCAAGGCTGTTGATGATCGAGTGAGGCGCCATTGCCGGTTGACCACCGATGAGATGAGGGTCCTGGAGCGCTTCTACCCAGCGTTGTACCCCCAGGTCTTGGAGTTGGTGCTCCGTCCGGAGTCGACTGTTCATGTGTTCTTGTCCACCATAGTGCATGTGCATGTTGATGTGTGGCTGGAGTGTGCACCTTGGCCTTATGTCTGGCATGCCTCCTGTACAGATGTCTGTGTGCATGTCCCTGCCAGTGCTGCATGTTCGTCCATTCAAGCGTGTCCCACATTAATGGTGTCTGTGTTGCAATGCGTGATGCGCACCGGCATGTAACGACGCGCACGTTTGTATACCTGTGACTGGACTGGGGCACGCGAGAGGTGTGACACATGGGTGCTTTGTCACCATCATGGACATTAAACAATTGGGTACTCCCCTATTTTTGTTGACGGGGGGTCGAATCTGTGCATTGGGGAGAGTTATACGTGAAAAATAGAAAGAGTGACAGACCGACTACCCCTCTCTAGAAGTCTAATTTACACAACAGGCAGAAGGATCAAAAGCTACTTTATCATTTAGTAGATTAACCACCTATTGCCACTTAGCATTTCTCTATGTCACAACATTTTGCTTCAAAACTATTTTCTTTATTTTCTTTTTTTTTTTAAACAGTATAAAATACATTTCAACTGGAATTTACTACACAACATTTACCACTTTCATACAGCAATTTGCTTCACATAAGGGGTAACTTAATTTTGCTTTTCTTTGGTGACATAACAATTATTTGGTTATGCACAAGAGATAGGGAAAAACATCTCGGGTTCCCTAATCGGTCGACATATGTTTCGGCTCTTCTAGTGTGTACTACACCCTCTCAAAGGCTGTCACTCAGTATAGTCATTGGGCCATCTTCAGGACAAAGCAATATGATCCAAAAGTTAATTCCATTCCCCAGTGGTAGATCTTCTGATCTGTTGTCCATACATTGATTTTCGGGCTGTCTGAGCCAAACTCTGACAAGTGTTGTTCTTGTCTTCCAGAGCTCTTAGTGACGTGTTTGAAATCTATGCAACTGCTAATTTACAAATTGGCTCGCAACCTTCTTTCAAACTTGGCACGTCTACTTGATTTGCATGCTGATTTCGTCCCATCTATGTTTTGATGATGTGGGCGTAATGTATATCGAGGGGAGGCCCTCCTTGTTTAAGATGCCATCCGGTTTATCTCTAAAGGAAAACCATGGTCTGTGGCTACGCCGTCTGTCCCGTTGTTAGCAGATCATGCATGGTGTACATGTGCGTGAGTCTGAGTAGTGAGTGTGTGACTGCACAACACTTCAGGATGTATGTTACTTGAGTTCTTGATTTGTGATTGCCTCACACTGCCAATTTGCCCTTCAGTGCACTGTGACGTGATATCTCCATGGCCTGCCTCATGACTGTCAGGTGATGTGTGTGAATGATATGTGTATGTCCCATTATTTGTGTGAGCTGAATACACAATTGTGATCTTGTGTCAGTGCCTCGTCCAAGGATATGAATGTGTGTTTTGAATGACAGACATGTGTGTGAAGTGGAGTGTGATGATGGTCGTGACCTTTGACAGTGCCACTGATGTACATTTGCATTGTGACAAACACACATACACACATATGTTCAGTAGCCTGATGTTTGTGTTCTATGTTTCCCTATCCACAGCGACGATGGGAAGAGGGCGGAGAAGGTGCCGTAGAGCACCGCAGCAGGGATACCTCCACCAGGCACAGACGCAGGGCCCAGTCATCCTCCCAGGGACCGTCATCTTCCGGGAGTGAGGAGACTGGTGCCACATCCGCGACAACGGCCGCAGCTGCTGAGGGCAAAGTTCAGCAGTGGGAGGGACAGGTGAGCCCACACAGGGGCAATCCGATGCGGAAGACAGTGGGGAGTCATCCAGGTTGGTGGTGGTGTAGGAGGAGGAGGCCACATCATCCCAGCCCATGGGGCACAGTGGGGTGATGACGTAGGTGTTTCTGCTGCAGTCCAGGGCCAGGGGCCGGAGGCAGTGAAGGTCGCCGTGGAGGTGCCTGTGCCTAATCCGGTCCCTGGTACTGCGACTGCAGCAGTATGCACCTGCGGGCATGCATGCTGTACCTGTCCGCAGGTGGCGGATGTATCCACGGAAATGGATCTTCCACTACCTGCAGATGAAGCAATTTGTGACCGGGTGGAACCGGTGCTAGCCGGTATTGCGAGGTGTACAGGCAGCATTCGTGATGATGTGCAGGCTTCCAATCGGGGGCTTGCACATCATCACAATGAAGTCTGTCGCCTCATTAACTGGCTAGCACAGTTCATGGTCACGAATGTGCTACGTGTGCTGGCGACTGCTGCAACCCCATCCTCCTTGTCCTCCTCTGAGCGCCAGTTGTCCTCCCTGCCGTCTTCCGGCCCAGATACCACCAGGGCCCCCTGTGTACCTGTCCCAACCCCGGCAGCCAGTCTGGTGGAGACCACATCCCCGCCACAGTCGGGAGTCGACAGAGGATCAGCAGAGGTGGTCACCGCAGCAACAAGACCAATGGCCAGTGCGGAGAACACCCTGCATCGAGCGGAGAGGCGGGCCGAGTTCCTCGAGGAGACTCGCAGAGAGTTTCAGAGGTGCGCCATGGAGTCCGTGCAGGCACTCGATGGGAGGGCACAGGCCCGCCTCAGGGAGATGGACGCAGAGTTCGATGATGCCCTGGAAAAAATCTTGGGGGAAATGGTGAGTCATAGGACTAGCCCACTGCTTTTGTATATAGTTTTTAAGAGTAGGTTTCATTTGTTTTTATTTTCTTTTGGAGTTGCTGGACTTTGCTCCACATCTTGTATATAGTTATTTTTTAATTGGATTTTCATGATGTTTCAACATTTGTTGGGATCATGGACTCTGGATCATTGTAAATAGTTTGGATTTCATTTGAACTACTTTTTTCACCATGAAGGAATGGTTTTCTTATGATTTGTGTTTTCTTTTGGACATACATTGATGGAGATGGACCATATTTTGAATTTTTTTGCATCCCATTGGTTTTCATTTTCACTTTCTTTTGTTTTTTGATTTGGTTCATGCATGTTTTGTTTGATGTTTCCACTGTGTGTGACTTTGATACGTGTTTTTCATTATATTGTTGGCCATTGAAATCTAAGTGGTGTCTGGTCTCAATGGTGTATTGCATGTTTCACTCCTCCTTGGCTCATTTGTGTGTCCTGCTATTCACCAATGTGGTTCATGTGTGTGCACACATGCATGCATGTGTGATATCAGGATTCACATGCCATGGGGCATGTGCTGGGGGGAATGACCAATGGATGGGGGTTGAGGTGCACCGGGGACGTGCAGCGTGAGGTGGCACTTTTTGTTGGCATGTGCTGCATGATTGTATGTTGGTCCAATGTGTTTTGGGGTGTGTGGTGTCACATGAGCCGGGGCCTACTTGCAGGTTGCCATCACTGGTGGTGGGGGGGACATGAGTCAGCGAGTCAGGGCCTGCCTGCGGGGGTATGGTCCCATGTGGTGATGGGGGTCCCATGTGGTGTGGGATTCCTGCGGGGTATGTTCTCGGGTGATTGGGGGGGGGCCCTTGTGGTGTGGGCTGCCTGCGGGATATGGTCACGGTGATGGTGGGGCCCTTGTGGTGTGGGCTGCCTGCGGTGTATGGTCCCATGTGAGCTGCCTGCGGGGTATGGTCACAGGTGATGGGGGGGCCTTGTGGTGTGGGCTGCCTGCAGGGTATGGTCACGGATGATGGGGGAGCCCTTGTGGTGTGGGCTGCCTGCGGAGTATGGTCTCAAGTGGGCTGCCTGCGGGGTATAGTCACAGGTGATGGGGGAGTCCCATGTGGTGTCGGCTGCCTGCAGGGTATGGTCCCATGTGGGCTGCCTGCGGGGTGTGGTCACAGGTGATGGGGGGCCCTTGTGGTGTGGGCTGCCTGCAGGGTATGGTCCCATGTGGGCTGCCTGCGGGGTATGGTCACAGGTAATGGGGGGGCCTTGTGGTGTGGGCTGCCTGCGGGGTATGGTCCCATGTGGGCTGCCTGTGGAGTGTGGTCAGGGGTGATGGGGCGCCCGTGTGGTGTGGGCTGTGTGTGGGGTATGGTCACAAGTGATGGGGGGGCCCTTGTGGTGTGGGCTGCCTGCGGGGTATAGTCACGGGTGATGGGGGGTCCTTGTGGTGTGGGCTGCCTGCGGGGTATGGTCCCATGTGGGCTGCCTGCAGGGTATGGTCACAGGTGATGGGGGGCCCTTGTGGTGTGTGCTGCCTGCGGGGTGTGGTCGTGGCTGATGGCAGCGCGCGCAGGCCTTTCCACATGATTTGGCTGGTACGAGCGTGGTACGCGATTTCGCTGGGGTGTGGCAGGTGTATGTGCGGGCCTTTCCACGTGATTTGGCTGGCACGAGCCGGGTACGCGATTTCGCTGGGGTGCATAATGGGGCATGCACAGGCCTTTCCACGTGATTTGGCTGGTGCGAGCACGGTACACGATTTCGCTGGGGTCCGACAGGTGTACACGCGGGCCTTTCCACACGGCTGGTGCGAGCGGGGGATGCGATTTTGCTGGAGTGCGGACGGGGTACACGCAGGCCTTTCCACGCGATTTGGCAGGTGCGAGCGGGGCATGCGATTTCACTGGGGTGGAGACAGGGAACGTGCTGCCTTTTCCACGCGATTTGGCTGCCGCAAGCGGGCTATGCGATTTCGCTGGGGTGTGGACGGGATACGCGCGTCCCTTAACACGTGATTTGGCTGGCGCGTGCAGGGTACGCGATTTCGCTTGGGTGCAGACGGGGTGCGCACGGCCCTTTCCACGCGATTTGGCTGGTGCGAGCGGGGTACGCGATTTCACTGGGGTGCGGACAGGGTACATGCAGGCTTTTCCACGTGATTTGGCTGGTGCAAGCAGGGCACGCGATTTGGCTGGGGTGCAGACGGGGTACGCGTGGGCCTTTCCACGTGATTTGGCTGGTGCACGCGGGGTATGCTCTGATTTTTTATGCGATTATGTTTGCTAAGGCATACCTGCCTAACCGCCTGATTTTTCCCAGAGACTCAGGAACTTTAACTATTTCTGCGGGTCTCCGGGGAAGACCCTGGAATCTTAGGAATGTTTGTGTTCTTTCCGGGTCCTGTCAGATCCTCCACCCGATTGGCTGCCAAAGACTGCTGCCGGTAGCCAATCGGGTGGAGGTTTGCGTGGACCCGGAAACGCGCAACTGTGCCTCCTATGAGCCCGTTGTTGGGGTGGGGGGCAGCTTTCACTGATTGCTGTTTTTTAAATCCTTGCAGGACTTCGCCACTGCGGCTGCATGCCCGAGTGTGGCTTTGTCTCTGCAGCAATGACTGTAACGCTTCCAGCACATTGGCAAAAAGCATGCAGGTGAAGCAAAATAACGTGCGTTTATTTTGCTTTTGTTCTTTTTCCCAGGTTAGGGTGGACTCCCATTGCGCGGCGCTTGCGCTGCTTCTGCGCTGGATTCTATGAATTGGGCCCTTAATTAGGCTGGTTGAGAACACTGTTATTCCCCCTTTATGTTAAATACCTTCTCCACATTATGGCAGGCACATTCGCTCTTTTAATCGAGCTGTCTCCTTGACAACGGCAAGCTTTGGGTCATAACTTTTTTTTTTTATCGCTTTTGTGTGCGTGTGCTTCAACATTATTTTAGTTTAGAATTAATGAGTGTTGGATCATCTTAGTTAAAACTCAAGCAGATTAGCTTTTATTTACAGCAACAAGTGTACTAGGCTCACACACATACTTTTTCCTTGTAGGCGACATATGATATGATATGATATGACATGGCATTTGTAACTCGCCTACACACAAGTGGCAGGAGTTCACCTCACAGGGAAGTTAAAGGATCAGAGATTTCTCCAGATCTTCCAATAGAGACCAGGTATTAGGGCATCATCCTGTCTATCACGATTTAGATTAAATATTCTTTTTGAGAATTCTTTATTATTGAGTGGATCATGTGCTAAAATGAATGTATCATATTGCTCTTGTAGAGATCGCCCTGATGAAGGACTGAGGTCCGAAATGCATCAGCGACGTTGGCCTCTGTACAACAAACTAAGCAAATGAAGATTTCCACACAAAATATGTTTTTTTGAATATCATTGTTCTACACAGAATATGTACCAAACTAGATATGATATAAGTTACCTATAGTAGTGTTTAATACCACCACTGGCATCAACAGGTCTGCTGACCTTTACACCAGACAATTGTTTTGTTTCAGGTACATTGGTGTGGGTCATCTAGGTGTGAGTGGAAGGCAGGATGGGGAATCATGGTATGGGTCTGGAGGGTGGCATGGGGGCATATTTGTGGGATCTGGAATGGGGGCATCATTGTTTGGGTATGAAGGGTGGCATGGGGCTTCTTGATATGTGGAGAGGGGTGGGGGAATCTTGGTGGGGTCTGGATCGAAAGGAACAGGACATCTTGGTGGGCTCTGGAATGGATGTGCGTCTTGCCGGCAGGATGTGGGCATCTGGGTGTGTGGAGGGAGGGGGCATCATAGTATGGGTCTAGACCGGTATGGGTATGAAGGGTGGCATGGGGCTTGGTGTGTGGAGAGTATTGGGGCATATATGGGTGAGTGGAGGGCAGGATGGGGTGTGGAGGGAGGGGGGAAGGGGAATCGTGGTATGGGTGGTCTAGAAAGTGGTATGGGGCATGTTGGTGGGGTTTGGATTGGAGGGATGGGGCATCTTGGTGATATCTGTGATGGTGGGGCATCTTGGTGAGGTATGGAATGGAGGGACGGGGGCACATTGATGTGGGTCTCAAGGGAAGGGGACATCATGTTATGGGTCTAGAGCAGTGGTCTTCAAACTTTTTGGCCCGTTCCCCCTTGAGCAAAATGTGGACAGGCCGGGCCCCCCCAAAAATGCCAAATGGACATATGTGCAAATGGCTATGAACTATCGCATGCCATCACCGCACCCTACTCCCAGTAGTCCCTGGGCTCCCCTGCCTGCTCCCATCACAGTCTCTGGGCTCCCTCATCCCACTCCTACCTGATCCATGGGCTCTCCTCACCCCACCCAGACCCTGGGCTCTCCCCACCCTGCTCCCACAGCGTTCCCTCATCCTGCTCGCACCACAGTCCCTGGGCTCCCACCACCCCGTTCCCAGCACAGTCCCAGGGCCAGTGGCAGCCGGTGAATTTGTTAAGTGGAGGGACATAAATATTTCCTTCAGATATGCCATAGCGACCAAGCGTAGCAATGGAGCCTGAACCAATTGAGGGGGGGGGGTTCTCCCCCGGAAATGTTTTTAAATAATTGGTTCAAATGTTGCATTTTGGAGCATACTTTTTTTTTTAAATGAGTAAAATGTCAAACAGTTTGCAATTGGCGCTGGGGGGGGGCCCAGGGAGGAGGCATGGTATTTTTGACTGGACATCTATGATAGATGTCCAGCAAAAAAATACCATCCCAATCCCCTGGGCTCCACAGCGCCTCGAAGGAGAGCTGATTTTTGCAGGTGGGTCGGGGGACTGTGCAACAAAGGCATTTTTAATCAGGAACAAGGAGTTTCCTGGTTCCTGCACATGCGTGGAAGGGCCTGCATGAGGTTGCTGAAATGCCCTGCCCCAGCCTGCTCTGTCTGTATGTGCGAGGAGGCGCAGGAGCTCCCCTTCGCACATACAGACATGCAGTTCCCCAGCCAGCATTCCAATGAGCTATGCATAGCTGGCGAAGCAAAATGACCCCAGCCTTCCATGGCTCATTGATTGGCTGGGGAACTAAACTTTGTTTCCCTTTGACAGTTCAGCCAGCCCCGGAGCCCAGGAGCGCTCCCTCAGCTGGAAAAATTAGCTGAGGGAGCACTCAGTGTTTCACTGGGCTGGCTCCTCATAATTGGCAAGGGTGCCACTGGGTCGACGGCCCCCCTCCCTCATTATGGACGAGCCGTCACTGCCCAGGGCTCCCCTGCCCTGCTTTCCTCCATTTAAAAAAAAAAATAATGACCTAAGAGGAAGGGTGTGGGGGGGCACCCAACAGTTTGAATACCTCTGGTATAGAGGGAGAGATGGGGCATCTTGGTGTCTGGTATGGAGGGAGGGGCCTCTTAGTGGGGTCTCTAATGGAGGGACTAAGGCATCGTGAGGTCTGGGATGGGGCATCTTGGTGCAGGTCTGGGGTGAGGGATGGGGACACCATGTTATGGGTCTAGAGGAAGGATAGGGGCATCTTGGTGGGGTCTGGATTGGAGGGATAGTGCCATCTTGCTGGGTTCTGGAGAGTGGCATGGGGGCATCTGGATGTGTGGAGGGAGGCATCATAGTATGGGTCTGGAGGGATGGGGCATCTAGGGGTCTGGATCAGAGGGAGCCGGGCATAATGGTGTGGGTCTGGAGGGAGGGCTGGGGCAATTTGGTCTGTCTGGATGGAGGGATAGGGGCATATTGGTGTGGGTCTGGAGGGAGGGGGGACATCTTGCTGTGTGGAGGGAGGATGGGGCATCATGGTATGGGTCTGGAGGGAGGGATGGGGCATCTTGGTGGGGTCCGGATAGGAGTGGGGCATCGTGGATCTGGAATGGAGGGACATGGCATATAATGGGGACATGTCGGGGAATAATGGAGCATGTGGGCCTGAGTGAGGGATGGAGCATTCTGGTGGGAAGGATGGGAGCATCTTGGTGTGAATGGAGGGATGGGGTATGTATGCTTGGAGAGAAGGATGTTGGTCTACGGGAGGGGTGGAAGCATGTTGGTGTCGAGGAAGGGATGGGGTAATATGAGTGTGGGTCTAGAGACAGGGAGGATGGAGCCATCTGTGTGTGATTCTGGAGGTAGAGGTGAAGCATCTGGGTGTGACTCTGGAGAGAGGGATGAAGCATCTTGGTATAGTTATGGAGGGACGGATGCTGGCGTCTTTGTGTGCGTTCGGAGGGAGGGATGGTGGCATGTGGTTCTGGAGGGGGATGGTGGCATTTGAATCTGGAACGTGTGTTGGGAAGGAGAGATTGGGCATCTGAGTGTGAATGGGGACATGTAGGGCTGGGGTATCTGCTTGTGAGTGGGGGCATGGAGGGGTGGGGCATGCAAGTCTGGAGGAAGGGATGGTGGTGGTTGGGCTTGGAGGGACGGATTTGGCACTTGGGCCTGGTGGGATGATTGGTGGCATGTGAATGTGCAGAATGTGTTTAAAGGGAAAGGAGGGATGGGCATCTGGGTTTGAATTAAGGGATGTGGCAGAAACCTGATGGTGTCTCACCCGCTAATCCCCACGGATCTGTCATTCAGGTGGCCAGGACATGGCCATCGCTTAGGGATCCAGTTCCTGGGGGTGGACAAGTGCGGGAGGATCACTTGGATGAGGGGTCTTTGCAGAGGGAAGTGGGATACTGGAACACAAGACGCGGTATCCCCTTCCCTGTAAGACCCTTTCCCCATCCTACCAGGAAGGATACCTGGAAACTCATCCCACCCCCCCACCCCCTTCCCAACACAAACACTTTCTCACGGACAGCTCACCGTGAGCAAAAACAGACACCAGAGCTGTATACCTGACATGTCCCAATAAATAGTTTAGGCAACATCAGGCAATTACTGATCATTACACACACCTGACTTCCATCACACTTGCCCCTCACAGGTAAAAGGCAGAGCACGAAACAACACTGTGAGCGAGGCAAAACACACGAGGAAACAGCGGTTCCAAGATGGCAGTTTAATACGAGGAGAAAGACGGCAAGACTAGAGAGGGTTACAAGGAGGGGTGTGCCCTTGATCTTTTCAGACTGTGACTTTCGCAAATCTTGGAAAGTAAGAAACCTAAGACCAGGAACTAAAGCTGAACAAACCTGCATTGTGTGTCAGAGGTACCCGGGGATCTTCCGCGTCATTAACCAAGGTGGGGAGAAGCGGCTGCCGCTGTGGTCCTGTCCTTGGCTCCTACAACAAATCAGGGCCAGTAAAGACAGCGCAGCTGGTGGGTCGGAGAGAGTGATACCTAACCAACCTATGTTAGAACCAAGGTTGCAAGCAGCAACATTGTATGAAGATATCTAAAGACAATAGCGTGTGAAACGTATGTGACGAACAACGCAAATATAATTGAAAACCAGAGGAGTGATTGAACTTTGGGATGCCAAATAAGATACCATAGACAGAGTGGTCCAGCGCCACGTGGGTGCTCACTCGAAGGTCTCTGTCAGGTATCCAATTAATTGGCAACTATTGAAAGGGGAAATTTGAGATCGAAATGGTCCTGCAACGGGTCAAGCTAAATCCTATGCACATTCGAAAGTCTTCGATAATTGAATGCGTGTTACAATTGGTCCGAGCCCAGCTGAGGGAGACAAATTGTGATGAAGAAAGGATCTGAGCACGGCTGAAGGGGATCCCGGGTGAACCGTGAGTCAATCAAGAAAGAGTATTCTCTAAACAGTGGAAAATGTGGATCTCAGCCTGGAAGAGGCGGATCCACGATATTGACTGTGATATAGAACAGGGATCTGAGCCCGGCTGAGGGGGATCCAGGGTGAGACACCCAAATTGAACACTCGAAAGAGGAGAGGAACTTTGTGTTTATTTGTTTCTTGTACATCAGGCCCTCTGAGTCAAGAGACTTTGGAAAAGCAAAGAGACTTGCATCACAGAAGGCTCTGATGCTGGTAATGGAACTGTGTCCTTGTGCCGAAGAAGCCAGAGTGTGTGCTTTGCTCGAGTGAACTGCCTTGTCCCGTGCTGAAAACATGAGGAAGGGAGGCCAATGACCTGAACATCCTGACATATCATGTTGTGAACACTTCTTTGTTTTTTCGTGACCACTACCCCTCACTATGTATGTTTGGCACTAAGGATTGGCAATCGTTTTTTTTTTTAGTATAGGCCCTTTTATTTTGATGAGACTCTACTAAGACTGCATTATTATTATTTGATGGTCGTAGCTTGTAATTCTGTAGATTTAGGTTTAGATAGGCGTTTATCACACCCTTGTTAAAATTCAATAAACACCCTTGAACTGTGGTCACTTGTGTCTGTCTTACTGTTGATACCATGCCTTCCTTACAGTATGGATGGACAAGGTGGGGAAGTATGCGGCATGCAAGTCTGAATGTGGGATGGGGCATCTGTGTGTGAATGTGGGGTAGGGCATGTGGGTGTAGATGGTACCGTGTAGTGCTGGGGGCATCTGCGTGAATGGAGGGATGGGCATGTAGGCCTGGAGAGAGGGATTGGGACATCTGTATGTGAATCGAGGGGAAATGAATATCTGTAGGGATGGGGAACGTGAATCTGGAGCACCTCTCTGAAGTGAGGGATGGGGGAATTTGCATGTAAATCGAGGGAGGAAGATATCTGTGTTAATAGAAGCATGGTGGCATGTAGGTCTGGAGGAAAGGAGGCAGCATCTGGGTGTGAATGGAGGGATTGGGCATGTAGGGCTGGGATCATCTGCATGTGGAGGGAGAGCTGGGGACTTGGGGTCTGAAGGGAGGGCTGCAGCACCTGTACATTGGTCTGTAGGGAAGGGTGGGGCACCTAGGTGTGAATGGAGGGATGGGGCATGTAGGTCTGGAGGGAGCAATGGGGGCATCTAGGTGTGAATGGAATGGTGGGGCATGTGAGCCTAGAGGGAAGGTTGGGTGTATGTGGGTCTGAAAGGAAGGATGGGGCATGCATGTGTATAGAGGGCGAGTCTGTCTGGAGGTATGGTGCTGTGGGTCTAGAGGGACGGATCAGAGCTTCTGAGTGTGGGGAACCAAAATAGTTGAAGTTCTCCCCCTTCTACTCCACTCATGGATGGCCCTTAAACAAACTATTCCTTTCTCTGCACTTTTGATGCCAGGTCTAAGCCCCATGCAGCCGCCTGCCATCACTCAGCGTGCGTGCCTGCTGGCACAATGAGGTGTAAGGCTCAGGCTCCTGATACATAGGAACGAACTGCACTTAATTGTGCACTTTCTCATTGCTGGCATAGGAGACATCTGTGGGATGAAGCCCTAAGTATTGTCACTTCTGCCCCGAGGGGGAGACCTTTCCCGTAAGGCCACTACCCGATACTCCACCTGGGGTGGTATAAAGCGGGAGGATCTCATGGGGAGGCACTCCTTCTTCTGTGGATAAGGACGACCATCTAGGGTACAGCCCTTATGAACACATCTCACCCCCACATACTCCAGCTCCTCTTTCCTCTTCTACTTTCTATATAGACAGTAGACCTATGTACTGTGGTAAGGCTGAATATCTTGAGATCCTTGAAAGTACTGGGACAAAGAAGAATCACATGAGCCCATGTAATCTAAATGCTGGGATGAATGGGCCCCGTGGAGTGATGAAGATTACCGCAAAAGAAACAAGGAACTAATGAGCCTAGGGAGAGCGGGTAACATTGTATAAAGATCGACAATGGACTAAACACAGGGAGACGGGGTTGCAGGTGTGCTGATCAGCGAACGCAGGAGATTCAAACCGATACGGAGGGAGAGCGCTCCAAGGATGCTGGCGATCGGTCACGTCTTATAGTTGGAGGGTTTGCAGAAGCAGACCTCTGGTCGGCGCTGCCGAAAGAAGGCAGGAACACAGACGACCACCGCAAACGCCGCCGCCACTGAGCCGCAGAGGTAATGAGATGCTGCAGAAGCAGAATTGAATGCCCACCTGCCCAGAAAGCCCTGGTGATGTGCCGAGACCCCAGACATAGTATGGGGAGGGTGCAGGAGATCTGGAGGGAACGCTGGGTGGCTCAATAAGAGGGTGCAAGCAGTTATCCCACAGCCTCTGGGCAAGCACTAAGATTCGGTGGCACGACAGGGGCAGGAGGCATACAAATCCCCTCTTCATCGTCACAGTGGCAGAATAAATCCCGCTGACCTCCAGAGAAGGGGCGAAGAAGGCATATTAAAGAGACCCAGGGAGGGAGAATCCCTCACAACATTGGCGGAGAGGAGCCAACTGATAACCAAATGAGGGCTAGATACTCTCACCAAGGGAAAGAGAGAATCTGAGGGGGAGAGTCCCTCACAAAACGGGTAGGAGGGATTGAAATTGAGATTGAATAAGCAGGAGCTAAAGGCAGCTCCTAGGTATCTAGCATTAACCAGCATCCAGGAGCTACCTCTGGGGAACAAGGAGTTAGTACATAGTTTCAAAGAAAATGTGTGTCATAAGACTGGAACCCAAAGCGCTTATCAGTACTGTGACCTTTACTTGGGCGGAAGGTAATGGTTTAATTGTGGAGCAACAATTGATTGCTAGGGTTGGTGTAAATGCAGCGGGTGGTTGTGACAAATTGGACCCTGTGCCCAGGGTAAGGTCTTCTTCCATGCTGGTATCCACATACCAAGTAACACAATAATAGAAAGTATATCACACATACTTAAAATCAAAGAAACAGTGTGGTTAAATGCACCAAAAGACACAAATCGGGGCATGAGATCGAAATAAACAAAGCATGATGGACCAATCAATGTGCTTCAAGGAAAACGAATGAACCGATCGCAAAGGATACTGGTATAGCATGTAATAATCCATGGCGGGAGACAGAAAAGAAGGGGAAAAAGCCACATAAACACATAATGAGAAAACCCATGAACACATAATGAGATAGACATGTAGTCAACAGTACATTATATAACTAACATTACAAATTAGACTTCACCATTGAAAACCACCTGTAGGTGATAAACACATATAGTTCTACCCCAATGGGTGACACTAAAGCCAAGTGCACCATAAAGCATGCTTATTCATGCAGTGAATAACCCTTATCTGTGCTAGTGCACCTAACTATGGGCCTCATTACGACTCAGGCGGTAAGGGGTTTACGGCGGCGTAAACAGCGCCGACCCTTACCGCCTGATTCCGAGGTCCCTTAGCGCCATGGAGGTTTTAACACCTGCTTTTAGCAGGTGTTAAAATCCATGGCGCTAAGGGACCTTGATGTTAATTACGCCACCGTAATTTACGGTGGCGTAATTAACGCCTTCCCCACTCGCATTATGCCCTATGGGGCAAAAATGGGAATGGGGAAGGGTAAATGGGGATTGGGGACTTACCGCCCCGCCAACCTCGGAATGGGGCGGTAAGTCCGCCAACCACCATGGCGTAAACGTAGTTTACGCCATGGTGGTAAAGGTACGACCCAGGCGGTAACTTACCGCCTGGGTCGTAATGAGGCCCAATATTGGAAAAGATACGCTTAATTAAGACAAATAGAGGCCAAAGTGACTTGATATGTGTGGCTTAGGAAAACAAGGTGACCTTTTAACCATAGTCTGCCTACCTTTACTGTGTTTCATAACCCCAACATTTGGGAGTTTAAAGTAAACTGTAATTCGAAACACAAAAACATTTGCTTAATTTAATGCCACCATCACCATCCTTTTGTTTTTTCTGGTGAATGCCACCACAAACACTCAATAGAACTAAACATACCTGGTTTAAATGCAATAATTATGCTGCAAGTGCAGGCGCACAACCTCTAGTCCGTTACAGGTAAGGAAGGAGACAAGAATAGAAGGGAGAAATGTGTTACAGTCCCCCTTCGCTTGTAAAAATAAAAATATAGTAAACCGAATCCTTAACGCATCCAAAACTCACCTCTCGTCACTGGCGGCTCGCCCGAACAACAACTCTCTATGGTGTCTGGCCTGAAACTGTATTTCTAAGACATCCGCTTGAAAAGTCGGAAGTAATGTGTTTAACCCCACATGTCCGCTATCTTGGAATAGGTTGACCTAAGTCAGTAAAATAGGTCAGACCGCTGCCTCGGCATCCATTTTCCCCAGAAATCATTGGGAGAAACAGGAAATGTATTATTTCTCATCCCATTGGTATATAGAGCTGAACATTAATCTAATCAGCCCCTTTGGCTATGCTGCATTAATATGCATAGAAATCTTAGTGGCAGACCGCTGCCTTGGCTGTGTTCCCTACATGTAATTATGGCAGATAAGAAATATGGTATTTCATAAACCATTATATATAGAAATTCACAAGCTAACACAATCGAACATGATAACCAGAACACATAAATATGCCTGGAGTTCTTAGTATAAGCCTAAATGCAAAAGATGTGTTATATAGATACATCCAATAGATCGTACAGGTTTACACAGAATACAGAGCAGACAATTATATATGAAAGTCTGAATATCGTACTTGAATACCTATGATGTGAACATTGCTCATTGTCAATTTCAGTTGCACACTTTGCTTATTGTCCTATTCAATAATGGACAGCCAAAGCATCAATGGATGAGCATCAATTAGACAGTTCTTCAATCTCTAAGTATATCAAATACGTTGCATGTTTACAGAAAAACAGAAAACTCATGGTCTGTGTTTAGACCACAGTGTACAGTCCTATATTTACAGTTGAGGCGAGATTCTAATTGCCTGAACATAAGTTCTCGATTCCCACCACTGGGCGATAAGGATACTTGTGTCATTCTTACAAACTTCAGATCTTTGGTATTGTCCATTTGATGCATAGCCAATGGGTTTTTAGGATCTTGACTGGAAATAGTACTAATGTGTTCACGAATCCTAACTTTTAAAGCACAGATTGTGCTAACTATATAATGTGAGCCGCAAATACAAATGATGCAATAAAGTACAAATTTGGAATTACAATCAATAAATGTGTCCACTTTCTGAGTCCCAATATTTCCAAAATTGATCTCATTGGTTTGAAAGGCAAATCGACACATTGAGCAACTTTCACATTTATGGAAGCCTCCTTTGCGCATTTTCTGCAACCAATCCCCAGTCTACCGGGTGTCTCTGATTTATGAAGGGCATAGTCAATTCCTCAATGTGGGAGCCTTGCTGTATGTTATAAGTGGTTTCATGTCAAAATGCTCCACCAAATCTTTATCGAGTCTCAAAAGATGCCAAATTTGTTGTAAAATATGAAACAAAGTCTTGTTGTCTGAGTTGTACCTGTTAATGAACCTGAGTGTTTTGGGACCCATGGCATGATCTTTTGACTTGGGTGTCAACAATGAATTTCTCTCCATCTGATTCACTTCATGATAGGCTGCATCAAATACTGCAGATGAATAACCTCTGGACAGAATTGTATTTCTAATGTTTTGACATTCCTCCCGATAATCACATTCCCGACTACAATTCCGTTTGGCCCATATGTGTTCACCTTTTGGTATATTTATAATAAGATTTTTCCTCTGGCAGCTCGTAGCATGTAACAGTGAATTTACTGATGTGGTTTTTCTGAAGTTGTGGGTCATGTAACCAGTCTGAGTAATTGTAATTCGTAATCCAGAAAGTCTATGCTAGAGGTACTGGATATGTAAGTGAAGGACAAACCGCAGTTATTTGAATTGAGATATGTAAAAAAATGAGATAGATACACTTGCTGGGCCTGTCCAAACCATAATAACATCATCAATATATTGCTTCCATAGGCGTATGTATGGCTGAAATAAGGGATTAACCAGTGCATACAGTTGTTCGAATTGATGCATAAATATGTCGCCCAAAGCTGGTGCAAAACTAGCTCCCATGGCGATACCCACCTTGTGTTTGTAAAAGGACCGATTGAACAAAAACACATGGGGCCTCATTATAATCCTGGCGCTCCCGTAATGAAGGGTGCCGGTACGGGACCGGCACCATTCATTACGGGAGCGCCGATTACCAGGTTCCCTTTGCGGGACCCGCCAAGGATGCCTGGTAAAACCAGGCGTCCTTAGCGGGTCCCGCAAGGAGAAGAGGGAGATAATAACGGGCCGTTATTGACGGCGCCGTTATTAGCTCCCTCCCCATTCCCATTGAGCCCTATGGGGGCTCAAATGGGAATGGGGATGGGTTCCTGCAAGGAGGAATTACCGGGTCCTCCAATGTCGGAATGACCCGGTAATACCTCGTTGCAGGAACCCGGTATTGGAGCCCGGTATGGAGGCAGCCATGGCGCTAATAGCACCATGGCTACCTCCATACTCGTAATGAGGCCCATGGTTGTCTAATGCAAATATTAACAGTTCTTTCGCCATCTCTATGTGCTCATAAAATGAAGCAGACTTGCCGCTGAATATATAATTCACACTCTCAATTGCTAGATCATGTTAAATGGAAATGTATAGGGATTTCACGTCCAAAGTCACCAAAGTATGGTTATTTCCCATTTGCAATTCATTAAATATCTGTAGAACATGCATGGTGTCTCAAATATATGTCGGTAATTGTAATTGGTTATTTATAACGCACTTAATACCCAGTGGGTTCTAAGCGTGGACTAGGGATCGAACCTGTGTTGCTCTGCGTCTTTTTGCTTCCAAGGTGAGCACGTTGCCCCTGAGCTATCCTCCCGAGATATTAAACTTCTAATATCAAACATTCATTAATGTACTGTGACATAGGCTCAGTGACCCAGCCCTTTCCACTCATGATTGGCCTACCTTCATGGATTCAATCGTATTGTTTGTGGATTTTTGGAAGGAAGTAGATGGTTGGGATGGTTGGCTGTAACACCACCAAGAATTGCTTTTCAAGATCAGTCATTAACTCCTTATTGTCCCATTTTAGAATCAGCGGACTCGTCGTAGGATTAGATGGTAAAACGGTGTAGCAGCCTGGTGTGTGCAGATGATCAAGCGCCATTTGGATGCAATCAATGACTACATTGCTGCCTTTGTCGGCTTCCTTAATAATGAGTGAAGTGTTTCTTAACAGTTGTTTAATGGCTTTAGATTCAGAAACCGGTAAGTTGAAGTATTTTTTGGAGGAGCTTCTTCTATCTGCAATTGCATGAATATCTCTGGTGATAGCTTTATGGAATGTATCAATCACATTTTCTACAGAGAACATGGGGGTAAAGCATGATTTGCTCATTAACTCTTTAATAGCCATGTTCTGTTGTTCTATGTTCAATTCATTTAACACATCATGAACAGTCGATTCTGGTTTGCATGCCATGTCTTCCAGTGAAGCCAATACATGAGTAGATAACATTGTTTGCATAGATATGCTAGATGTTGGTGAGTTTCTGATGGAACATATTGTTTCACTTGAGTTGCAAATCATACAACAGTGGTCCCCCTGCTTTGGCTGCCCCTCTGCCTTGTCACCCCTCTGGTCCATGGGCCGGCTCTTGCCAGGTCCGAGATCTGGCATTGGATGTCTGGCCGGATCTCGGGACCCGGCCTGCCTTAGCCCTGACCAGGATTTACAAAGCCCACAGCTTCACTGAGGGCAGCTGGGAGCCCGGTGACCTAATCCTCGCGGTGCTCCCTTCCCCAGCCGTCACTCGTGCTTTTCCTGGCTTTATTTGCTCATCCCGTTTTCTTTCTTCTGTCCCGAAAGGGACACCACAGGAATCAATGGGCCATGAACATAACTGGGGTCGGCAGGGGGGTATCACTGTTGAAAGCAGGCATTGTACATGCTGAGCCCGGTATTGTTGTCCAAATGTGCATTTTACACGTTCATAGGAAAAAAGTCATTTCCAAACTCAAAAATACTGCTGAAACTTGCATCCACTAGTTCACTAGTTTTCTTTGAAATATATATATATATATATATATATATATATATATATATATATATATATATATATATATATATATATATATATATATATATATATATATATTTTGTCGGAGCACCACACAAATACTCTGTAATTTGTGTAGCCCTTGCTTTGTGTTTTATCACAGGTTATATTTATAAAGATGTTATATGTTTGTCAAACTGGTTAATCACAAATAAATGCTTCCGTTGTGCTGACAGCAGTTATTAGGAAATTAAACTGTGGGTTCATGGGTGCCAACCTTTGATTTTCACTACAGTGGCAGAGGCAAAAATACCCCCGCCTCCGCCCTGAATATAAGCAACCCATCCCCATCCCAACCCATTGCCCAGCCCAACCCATCTCCTTGCCAAACACATTTTATAGCACTTCCTTTTTATAAGGAATTGCAAAAAGTCATACGATTAACAAGTTTCACATACATAACATCTCAGCAACGGTCTGTCAACCTGCTGAGCTACCCCGTAAACCATCTACGATAGAGCGAGTCTATGCACCCCTTGATGTACTAAAAATCACTGCATTACCAACAGTACTTTGGTCCGAGCGGAGGGGGGCAGAGTCCAGATTGACTCTATCAGGGATACACATGGCACTCAACAGTGGTCAGATCAGCAAATACTAGACACTTTCTTACATTTTTACTGCAACCTATACACACCGCCGCATGAGCACAGCACACGAGACATCTGCAAGCTCCTTGATCAAATCCCCATGATGTCTATATCCCAATCCACTGGGGAACAACTTGACGAGCCGATCACACTAGACAAAATAGTCAAAGCCATTACGGATCTCCCGAAGGGTAAGGCCCCAGGTCCTGACGGACTCACTTCTGAATTCTATCTGGAACACGTGCTGTTGCTGGCACCAAGGCTACTTGAGGTCTGGTTCGAGTCGCTTCGTGTGTCCACTCTTCCTCCATCACTGCGCGAGGCGATTATAACTGTCTTACTCAAGCCCGGCAAGCCCAGCGATGAATGTGGGTCCTATAGGCCTCTGTCACTTATGAACATAGACACCAAGATATTCGCCAAGACCATCGCGAACAGATTTCTTCCGATCATGTCACATCTCGTACATGAAGACCAGAGCAGATTTGTTCCCGGGCAATCGACAGCTCTCATTATTAGACGGCTCTTTAATGTCAAGTCCAGGATAGATCAAGGGACTTCAGCCGTCGCGGTCACACTCAATGCCCAAAAGGCCTTTGACATGGTCTCATGGCAGTACATGTGGCAGGCTCTGGAGGGAATGGGGGTGGGCCCGTCCATGATCAAATACATTAAGCTACTGTACACTTGCCCCATGGCTAGAATACTGGTCAACTCGCTGACCTCGGCCTCCATCACACTTCTCAGAGGTACCCGACAGGGCTGCCCCTTCTCCCCCATCCTCTTGGCACTGGTCATTGAGCCAATGGCTGATCATGTCAGGGTGAGACACTGCCGTAAAGGTATACGTTTGATGGATGCCCCCGAAATAATATCATTGTACGCAGACGATGTGCTGCTATATGTTAGGGACCCGGCCGCACATCTGGGCCCTATCCTTCGGGATATAACTAAAATTGGTACCTACTGTGGCTTTACCATTAACTACTCTAAATCTGAGATATTTCCGCTCAGCAGCTCAACTCAGCAACCGTCATGTGAATATCCTCTCCGTTGGTCCCCGGGTGGTTTCAAGTATTTGGGAGTTCAAGTATCACTATCCAAGTCGACCCGGCTGACAGATAATTATACTGCATCCGCAGTGTACTTTGATTCAAAAATAATGAGATGGTGATCTCTCCCCTTATCATTGGCTGGGAAACTATCCCTGGTCAAAATGATCTTGGTCCCTAAACTTCTGTACATCTTCGTTAATGTCCCGATATGGCCGCGAAAAACAATACTTTGATAACTTACACAAAATTAGTGCACAATTCCTATGGCACGCAGGCACGGTCCAGAAAAAGTGGGAACACATGACTTTACCATATGAGAGCGGGTCTTTACCGCCCCTGACTTGACTCGATATTGGGTGGCGGCGCAAGCCCTGCATGCCACATACTGGTACAAACACCCAATAGCTCCACCTCATGTCAAACTGGAAAAGCTGGCGACGGCCGGAGTACACACCATGTCACTTGTCCTTCATCGTAAGTACAAAACTAATGCGGCAGCAGACCCCATTGCATCCACATTAATAGCGTGCCACTGGCTTCTCAATCTGTCATCAGACCCACGCCCCTACTACAAATGGCTCCCCATCTGGGAGTTTCCCAGGCTTGAACCAACACACGATAAGCTCCTCTATCAACGATGGCGAGAACTAGGATACCAAGCTTGGTCTTATCTATTCCCATAAGGTAAGTTTATCACTCCACAAACGTGGCGCCCTGGTCACTCCAGATCAACGCTGGAAATGCTGCAATATTACAGGCTACGGGCAGCAGTCCGCGCCATGTGGCCAGCAGTCCGCGCCATGTGGCCATCCTACCCGGACGAACCCCCAGAAACAGCCGAATTGCACTATATAGCCAATTCTAATAATAGCCGGGGGTAGTTTCCTCTATATATAAAATGTTGATGGTAAAGTCTCCAGACCTACCTGCTTGGGCGCACAGCGAATGGGCCAGCGAACTTCCAGTGCCTCAAAATCACGGATGGATTGTGGAGGAGGATGTGCCTACACACGCGTAGAGTCTCACTAACCTTTAGATTCCGATGCATGCAGAATAAACTGCTGAACAGGGTATATTACACCCCGTGTAGACTGAATACCTTCGCCAAGGCCCAGACACATGCCTGCCCAAGATGCTACCTTGAAGGGGCAGGTCACACACATATGTTCTGGTCATGTCCCACGCTTAATGTGTATTGGACAGAGATCTTGGGCGCTCTCTCTGAGATTGTGGAAATGGTAGTGGATCCAGATCCGATGTGAGTGGTATTCGGGGTATGGGATAATGATGATGTCAAGAAAGTGTCCAAGTTTCTTAATGTATGAAATATGGCGGCCAAGAAATGTATACTGCAGTTCTGGAAACGCTCATCTCCACCTACCTTTAAAATGTGGCTGAGGAACACCAGGGAGCGCGGAGCATGCCAGACGTGTAGCTCTCGCGCTCCTCCAGCACCGCAGGGCCTAGTAGGCTATTCGGATCCCCGGCCGGGATTAGAATGTGGCGCAGGGAAAGACCCGAGCCCCGTAGGGGCTGGCAAGCTGTTCGAGGGCCCCCAGGGACCTGACAGGGACCGATTACACAGGAGAACATCACAGGGAGCACGTTGGATGCCGGACTCCCTGCGGGACGGAGCACAGAGCGAGTGACCGCCTCGCGTACCCACCAACCTCGGAGGGGGCCACGACGGGGCCCCAAATTGCCAGAGCCGGAGGAATGTTGGCGGCGGGTCTCCTTGCGAGACAGAGCGCAGGGTGAAGAACTGCCCCACGGAGCCACCGGCCCCTGAGGGGACTGCATTGGGGTCCGTATTGACGGGGCTCGCCCCACCCTCCCACCCCAGCACCCGCAGAAACAGGCACCCGAACACCTACGCAAGAGGTTGCCGAGGCGCACCCTCCGTTGCAGCTGAAACAACGCAGGCCCCAAGGCAACCCAAAAAAAAAAAAAAACCCGAACTAGGCCCGGGCCCCCGGCAACCAGAGAGACCGCGGGTATGGGAGGACACCGCTGGGCCCGGGGGGAAGTCGGGCCGGGAGAGCGTCTGCCCCAGGGCCCCCTCCAAAGACAAGGCAATAGCTTCCCATACGGAGCCACTGATCCCCGCGGGGACCGCCGCAGAGCCGGGGCTTGCTCCCCCCTCCCACGCGCCACAGAACGTAACTAAGGGGTAGAGCTCCCCCACTCGCCGCGGTCTCCAGGGTCTTGAGTGGGGGGCGCCGGTACACACTCCCCGCTGAAGCTGCATACCCCACGGGCCCGGTGGAGGTGAGGAGTCCGGCCCGGGCTTGTGGCGCCTGGAGGCCGCCCGGAGCTGCATACAGCAGGGGAACTCCCCATGGGCCCCCAAGGACTGGTGATTGGGCGAGTGCCTGCACGCGCTGGACCGTGGGCCGGTGCTCCCTGGAGCTGACAGCGTGGAGGCCCGGGCCCGGGGCACCCTAACAGGAGGCGGGAGGAGAAGGTGAGGAGGGGTTGAGAGGCTCCTGTGGATATAGTAATCCGGAAAAAGGGAGAGACTGTGGCCAATAGGTAGAATTGCAGGACCAAGCAAGGCAGGGGCATATCACACCCCCACGCCAAGGTACATTGAAAAGACAGAGCCCTGGAGCGGACTCTGGCCGCCAGCGCAATCATCTCCCAACGGTTTCGCAGGTCACTTACTGCCCCGAGCGAGGCGCACAGTGTCACCATGCCCACAACCACCGACCCCCCCTCGGCAGTGCTAATGAAGGATGATCTCAAGGACATCCTACAAGAAATTAAAGCAATCCAAATGGACATTCAAGCCTCAATAGTGGACATCAGGGGTAGAGTGGACACGCTGGAGGAAAAAATGGAAGGGATGGAAAACAACCACCTCCAGACAGACTTGCTGGACATGAAGTACGAAGCAAGGCTGACGGACTTAGAAATAAGAGAGGAGGACATGACCCTGAAGATCGATGACTTGGAAAATAGGGAACGCCGAAATAACCTGCGTATCATGGGCGTGACACAGCAGAGAGGGGAGACAGCCGCAGACATGGGAAGGAAATTCCAGGGACTCATAAACCAACTCTTTGCACTGGAAGTGGGTAAGGAGGTCCAACTGGAAAGAGCACATCGAGGAGGATGGGGCAGAGGGGAAGGCCCAAGGTTCATCTTTGTACGCTTCCTCTGCTATAGAGAGAAAATGTAGGTGCTAGAGAAGGGGAAAAGACTGGAGAGCTTCATTTTCGAAGGTGACACAATCTGGATATACCAAGACCTCTCGACCCTCACACTCACCCGCAGAAGAGAGTGCCGGCCACTCACCCAATGGCTCACGGGCCAGGACATAAGATACAGGTGGTCCTTTCCATTTGCCCTATCCTTTGAACGCGCCAGTGTAGACTACAGAGTTACTAGTGGCAAAGAAGCCACACAGGTGCTGCAGGTACTTAAGGGCGACATCCCGGAGGAAACAATCGAGGTGGATATACAGGCAACGCCGGGTGCCAGGAGAGAACCCGAAGGCCCTTGGTCCACAAAGAAGAAAATGAAGGGCAGGAGGAAATTTAAGAAACCTAACACCCCCACGGTGGAGGCTGGAGAGGACTAGGGGGACAAAAACCCTCCAATAGAGAATCCAGGGCTTAAACTAGCTACCCCCGGCCGGGGACATGGAGCTCATCAAGAGGACTACGGCCGATGGATAGGGAATCACCCTGGTGGCTTGCCCGTTGGCAGGCGTCCAGAACAGGGGGGGAGGGGGGGAAGGAATAAGGGAGGGAGATGGGGAAAGGGTCTCTCGGACTCAACACCGACTCAACCACGGATGCGAATGGAGCAGCCCACACGGAACCGGGAAGAAGATACACACAAGACAAAGAATCGATGACAGGCAATAAGAGAAAGGGCCGGGTCGAGACACTAAGGATAGGCTCGCTTAATGCTAAGGGGCTAAACTCACCAGCTAACCGCTCCCTCCTGGGAAGGGAAATGAAGAATGCCAATGTGGACGTTCTCTTCGTCCAGGAAACCAGAACGGTGAAGGGGGAGGAGAGGGCCATCCCGGGAGCGCAGGTGGGCCAGACCTTCTGGGCTTCCGCGCACATAAAGAAAGGCGGAGTTGGGATCCTTCTACACAAGAACCAGAGGCTCACTGAGGTAAATAGGCGGGGAAGGGAGGGTGGGAGATCCCTGGTGGTATCGGGTAACTTACACAACTCCAGAGTCACTCTAGCAGTCATATACTGCCCCAATGTGGGCCAGATCGAATTCATCCAAGAGGCAATGGGGGAGATATTGAGCAAGGCTGAAGGTCTACTGTTTCTGTGGGGGGGGACTTTAACACCTGGGCCAACCGAGAACTGGATCATAGTGGAGAACCCACTCAGCTGGGTGGCAGAGGGGGGCGGCCACTCGGGAAATTCCGGGACCTAATGTGGGACCACGGGTTGGTAGACATCTGGAGGGAACTACATCCGACCACAAAGGGATACACTTTCTACTCTGCAGTCCACGGCACTTGGACTAGAATAGATTACCTCTTCATAGAATACCAGAACGTGAGCCGAGTAGAGTCCTGTGATATCCGCCCGGTTAGCTGGTCGGATCACGATCTGGTCTGGTCAGACTTTAGTATCTCAGGCTTGAAACCCAAGGAATCCTTTTGGAAATGTAATGACTCCCTACTCCGGGACTCGGTCTTTAAGGAGGAGATGGGTACAGCAATTACAGAATATTTTGAATTGAACGACACAGGTGAGGTCAACATAGAGACGGTATGGGAGGCGGCAAAGGCAACCTGGAGGGGCAGACTGATCGGAGAAGGGGCTTAAAAAAAACGGATAAGGACCCTCTTGACCCACAGACTGCGGTCAAAGATAATAGCACTGGAGAGGACCGAAGGAAAGGGGGAGGAGGAGAGGGACCTTGGTGAGGCAAGGGGGAAAAGACAAGAGCTGAGAGAACTAGAGGTGGGCAGAATCGTAGCGAGCCTCCAACACCTGCGGCAAAGGTATTACGAAAAAGGAGATAAGGCTGACGCTATGCTGGCATCCAAGCTCCGAAGACAGAGGGCAGAGAGGTGGGTGGCAGGAATAGTAAGCGGGGAAGAGGGGGAAGAAACTGTTCCGGCAGGCATAGCGGAGAACTTCGCTGGGTTCTATGAGACCCTCTACAGAAGGGAAAGGGAAGTAGATGAGGCTGCACTAAAGACATATCTTGATGGGGTCTCCCTTCCTGCCCTTGGTTCCCCGGAGGCGTTGGCCCTGGACTCCACAATAACAGAAGAGGAGGTCCTAAAAGCAATATCGGGACTAAAGCTTGGGCGTGCCCCAGGGGAGGACGGGTTCACCGCAGGCTTTTACAAGGCCTTTGGGGGCAAACTGGCGGGATTCTTGGCGGGCTTGTTCTCTAGCATCATGACAACGGGGAGGGCACCTCCGTCCTTTGGTAAGGCACTAATCACAGTGATCCCCAAGGAGGGTAAGGATCCGGCCGACTGCCGATCCTACAGACCAATCTCTCTCCTGAATGTGGATGCAAAACTATTCACTAGGATAATTGCCACGAGACTCGACGGTCACATGCCGGGCCTGATTCACTCCGATCAGGTAGGCTTCATACAGGGAAGACAGGGGGCGGACACCCTCCGCAAAACCCTGCATATTATGAGAGAGGCAGCTCCTAAGGAGGACAACCCGGTTCTGGTGGCCATCGACGCCGAAAAGGCGTTCGACCGAGTGGACTGGGGATTTTTGCATGGAGTCCTTGGGAAAATGGGGTTCGGATTGGGAATTAGGTGAGCTATCAAGGCCCTATACTCAGATCCTTCAGGGAGGGTCACGGTTAATGGCGTCTGTCACGAGCCTTCAAAGAGGGACTAGGCAGGTATGCCCCCTCTCCCCGCTCCTGTTTGCCATGACCATGGAAATACTTGCTAAATATCTCAGGGATTCCCCGTTAGTTTGTGGCATAGATGTAGGAGACCGGACCTTTAAACTGGGCCTTTATGCGGATGATATCCTGTTACACTTAAAGGAACCAGCCAGATCAGTTCCAGCCGCCCTACAGGTTATAGAACGTTTTGGTCAGTTCTCAGGTTTCAGGGTAAACATAGGCAAGTCTATGATCTTCCCATTCGCGCAAGATACAGAAAGGAATTTGGGCGAACTGGCCCCCCTGGGCCTTCAAGTCTGCACAGAGGGGATAAACTACTTGGGGATTAACATTGTTAGACCACATGAGGACCTAAACCAGGCAAATTATCCCCCGCTGTTTGACAAGCTATACAGAGAAATGGAGGGATGGGGTAAGGGGCAAATCTCGTGGATGGGAAGAATAAACGCCATTAAGATGAACCTCCTCCCCAGGGTCCTGTACCTTTTCCAAATGCTCCCGTTGGAAGCCCCGGAAGCCCACCTCAAAGAAGCCCAAAGACGCATAATGAAATTCATATGGCAGGGCCGGAGACCTAGAATAGGATACGAGACACTTACTCTTCCCAAAGAAAAAGGGGGGTCTCCCTGCCAGACCTGCGCATATATCATAGAGCAGCCCAACTCAGGGCCCTGGCCCCACATCTTAGAGAGGACCCGGACAAACAATGGGTCTACCTCGAGAACTCCCTTCTGAGCCCAGTCACAATTGGAGAATGGCTATGGGTCCCAATGAAAAAACTCCCAAGAAGAATCCGGGAACACCCAATATTAGGCACAATGTGGAAGGCTTTGGAAGGGAAGGGACACGGAAAGAAGGTGACCACATGGCCCTCCCCCCTAAGCCATATTTGGTCCACGCCAGTGCTGGAGGAAATCCCAGGCCATGAACATTACCAGTCCTGGTTTGAGGCAGGTCTCTGTAGAGTCGGCTAGCTGGTGAGGGAGGACTCTTTTATAAGTATTCAAGAGCTCGAGGAGGCTCTGGGAATTGGCAGGCTCTATATTTACGGCTTAAGGGTATCTTAATGCAACAGAAACATAAGCCCCATATTCAAAGAAAACTCACCCCAGTAGAGAAAATCCTAGACACCCACGTAGATATGAAAGGGCTCATCTCTCTTCTCTATGCTGCCCTCTTGGCCCCCAGGGAGGGATCAACCAAAAGCCTCAGGAGAAAATGGGAGAAGGACCTGGGCTGCGGAATCGGGAATGGTCTCTGGGGGCGACTCTGCAGCAGAGCGTTTAAAACATCAATCTCCTGCCAATATAAGACACATGCCATCAAACTGCTCCACAGGTGGCAGTACGACCCGATCACCCTCTCAAGGATGTTCCCAGACGTAGTTCCATTGTGCTGGCGTGGATGTGGAGAAAGAGCCAACTATTGGCATATGTGGTGGTCATGCGGGAAGGTCCAAGCGTACTGGTCTGAGGTGCTCAGCTGGCTCAGGGAAGTGGGGGAGGGGACGTTTCCACAGGATCCCATTCTGATACTGTTTGGTCTGCAGCAGAACGAGAACCACTGGGAAAAGTTACCTGACCTCGCACACTCGTTATTGCTCGCAGCCAGAGCTGTTAGGGCAAGAACCTGGAAGCGGCCCGCCCTCCCGACGAGAAAAGAATGGGTGGCAGTGGCCAAAGACATATATTTTATGGAAAAACTTACTGCAGCAAAACATGGCTCAAGTGCCCAGATTGAGACAGATTGGCTGCAATTCAACAAGATGTTTTTTAACAGAGGGGATCCACCTAAAGGACCTCAGGGGCACTTGACCCGGCCCAGAACACGCCCTGGTAGTGATCAATCTGATTTTGAACTAGAAGAGCCGATTAATCACTGATAGCCTAATATCCGGTCGGAGCTGCCCCAAATAAATCAGCATGGACAAGCGGACTGAGTCCCCGAGAAATTTGGTTAGGAAGGGTGGGGCGGAGGTTGGGAAAACGTTTTAAGGAACAATGGCATTTCCTTTTTTCTGGTTATGGGCTCGTGCCCAGAAGTTGTGTTTGAATAAATTTGCTGTTAACCTGAAAATCCAATAAAAATTGAATTAAAAAAGAAAAATGTGGCTGAATGCACTTACCTTGATGCAAACTTGCAAGGAAGAATACCTCACGTCTCTGCCTGCGCATTCACAGCCAAAAAATGTATGGACAGCATTCTGTAGCTACCTTAACAAACGGACCGAAGAGACACCCGACTCCCCCATCTCTCTGGCCACATTAGGCTGAATCGAACTATGTACCTGCTAAAGTCACCCTGTACTGAACGAACAATCCGATATGTACCGCCCGTTGTTGTGCATTAGACTGTACCTTGTAGATTTTGTAAAGTATGTTCAATATGTGCAACTGCTGCTAACTTTCGCAAGCAGAAAAAAAACAGTTACAAAAAAAAGAATTTCCTGGGAATCAAGGGGCTGTCCACGTTTTTTACAGTGGAACAGGCACACAGGGTGCCGGGTAGACCACCGACGCCAGGTGCCCCATTGAGAGTACTAGTGGCCAAAATTATGAACTTTCAGGACCGAGACGCCATTCTGCAAGAGGCCCGCAGAGTGGGTTTCTATGAAATTGGAAATACGAAGCTGCGCATCTTTCCGGACTTTACATTGGAGGTACAACGTCAGCGGAGAACATATAACGCAGTGAGGCGTCGGCTTTGCAAGCTTAACCTAAAATACATGAGGTTTTTTCCGGCCAAGCTGAAGGTTCTCTCAGTGGGAAAGTCATGGCTCTTCACGTCCCCGAAAGAAGTGTGGGATTGGTTGGATGCCTCACCACACAATGGGGATCCCCAAAATGGAGGGGGGATGGGGGGGACACAATCCGGCACAGGAGAGTGACAATGAGGAAGGTGAAGGAGGTAACTCTGTGAGGGGTTATTGAGAACTAGTCACCTGGGATTAGAGAGGATGGGAATATGAGGGGGAAGTCGCACTAGAGGGGTGGTAACATGATTCCTTGCCCCCACACTTACAAAACATCATCGGCGGCTACCCTCGAGTTGAGGGGAAAAGGTGGGATAGGCAAGTCATGAGGTCCACAAATCAGAAGAGGTGGGATAGAACCCAGAGTTACCCACAGATCAACAGTTGGGGAGTTTGAAATGGGGAGGGTGTCAGGGGAGGGGGAGAGGAGAGGGAAGAGGGAGTTGGGGTTGATGATACCAAGTTGGGGTTGGGTATCACTTGGGGGCTAGTTGTAAGTATGGGTCAGAATACTATGGCCGGTGTAGCAACCAAACACAAGAAGACACGGTTCCGGGAGAGGGATAGGGAGAGGGGACGGCGGCAGCGGTCGGAAGGGATAGGGGGTTTGGATGGGAGGAAGGGACAAGACCACTGCTTGTTAAAATGAGGGAATGGGGAGGTTTGAGAATTGGTACCTGGAACGTCTGGGGTCTAGGATCTAGACAAAAGAAACGAAGGGTGGGGGAATTCTTGAAACGGCATGCAATACAACTAGCTCTGCTACAGGAGACGCACATGGGGAAGGAGGACTTAATGACCCTGGGTAAACTATGGGGGGGACAATGGTTTGGTACTACTTACTTGACCCAAGCGAGAGGAGTCCTGATTTGGATGGCGAGAGGAGTGCCATTACGGGTGGAGAAGGTATTGAAAGACGAAGTGGGACGCATAGTGATGGTGGTGGGTACATGGGAAGGATGCCCAATATGCTTAGTGAATTCTTATGTGCCAAACGTGGATGATAAGGAACACTTCCTATCGGTCCTACACATGGTTGGGGCTTGCAGAGGGGAAATTATATTTTGGGGCGGGGACTTCAACTGCCAACTAGACACACACCTAGATGGAACAGGAGGGAGGGGTCCTAGTAAAACACAGATGACGGCGTCCCTCCACAAGGTAATGGAGGACCTTGATCGCGTGGACATTTGGAGGTAGAAACATGGTGAGGAGAAAGGGTTCTCATACTATTCAGGGGTACAAGGGTCGTACTCGCATTTGGACTACCTCCAGACAGGGAGGGAACACTTCTGGCGATTTGAAGACCCGGAATATTTAGGACGGTCCCTCTCGGATCATTCACCCCTGGTGGTCAGACTAGTGGGGGGAGGGGAGAGGCCTTCGCAGCCATTGTGGCGAAGGCAGAAGGACGCACTACAGGATGGGGCATTCACCAGCGAGCTATGCAAGGGGATTGAAACCTACTTTGAACTGAACAAGGGGTCGGTGGACTCAATGGGAATGCTCTGGGAGGCATTTAAAGCAAACATAAGTGAGCTGTGCCTATCCACTACAGTGGGGATGAGGAAAAGGTGGCACGACACATTGCGCCAATTGGAAGGACAAGTGGCAGATCTAGATAAGGAGGCATGGGAGGGCACACCGGTAGGGGACAGATTGGCATCTTGCCTGGAGCTTCACCAAAAGACACTAACGGATCTGGCACACTTTGACAGTAGTAAACGGCACACCCGACTACATGGAGAGGGGGACAAGGCAGGGAAACCTCTGGCCTGTCTGATTAGTAGGGAGGGTCCAACTTGGGGAATAACCCAAATCAGAATTGAAATGGGGGTGCACGGTAGGTACCCAGGAACGAATTAACAGGGCGTTTAGGGAGTTCTATGAGGCCTTATGTACAAGCAAAAATGGCTATGTGGATATGAATGTGGAAGACTTGATGGACATGATCCGGTTGCCAAAATTAGAGGGGGGAAATTAAGGAGGAACTAGAGGCCCCAAAAGAGGAGAACGATATTAAATGGGCAGTACACATGATGAGGAAGGGCATGTCCCCTGGCAGTGATGTTTTCCCCATTGAATTCTACTCAGTATTTACAGACCTCCTAGCCCCACAACTCAAAAAAGTATACAATGAGGAATTTGAAAAGGGGATCCTCCCGGAGTCTATGAGGGAGGCAATAATAACAGTAATTTTGAAAGAAGGGAAGAACCCACTGGACTGCATGTCATACCGCCCTATTTCTTTATTAAACATGGATGGGAAAATCCTGGGTAAGGTTCTGGCAGCCAGATTAGCAAGAGTGGCTCCTACGCTGGTCCACCCGGATCAATGTGGGTTTATTGGGGGTAGAAATACGACCGCTAAGCTGACCCGTCTTCATCACATTATGGACCAGGTCAAAACCCATGATCAGCCCTTAGCGATAGCCTCCTTTGACGCCATGAAATTGTTTGACTCGCTGGAATGGAGATGGTTATTTTAAGTGTTGAGGGAATTTGGGTTCGGGGAAAACGTGTAAATGGCTGGCCCTACTGTACAACAAGCCGATGGCAATGGTGAGAACGAATGATTGGGTATCTGGGAAGTGGGAACTAGGCAGTGGGATTTGGCAGGGTTGGGCGGCATCTCCAATACTTTTTGGCCTTCCTTTGGAACCCTTAGCACAGTTTTTACGACAGGAGATGGTGGAGGCGGGGATCGGGGTCGAAGGGGTCCAACACATAGCGGGTCATTACGAGGTAGGAGGTAACCATGCTGCTATTAGAAGCATGGCTACCCCCTTACCGGGTACCGGGTCCGGGTTCCTTGAATGAGGAATTACCGGGCCATTCCGACCTTGGAGGGCCCGGTAATTCCTCATTCAAGGAACCCAGACCCGGTACATCCTTATTCCCATTCGAGCCCCAATAGGGCTCAATGGGAATGGAGATGATGCTAACAACGGCCCGTTAATAACGGGCCCGTTAGCATCCTCGTCTGCTAGCGGGACCCGCTGGTTTTACCAGGCGTCCTTAGCTGGTCCCGCTAGCAGACTCGCAATGGGGTGGTAAGGGGTTGAAGGCTCCGGCACCTTTACCAGCACCGTTAACCCCTTACCGCCTACCTCGTAATGACACCCATACTGTCATTATATGCGGATGACCTCCTACTTTGTTTCCAACCCGCAGGAGAACTTACCAGCATTACTGGAGATTCTAAAGAACTTTCGACACATGTCTGGCTTCCTTATCAATGAGGGGAAATCAGTCTTGCTCCCCCTGGGAGGGCTTCGGAAATCCAACACACAAGATCTCCCGACGGTAGGGATAAAATGGGAGACTGAGTCATTCAAATATCTCGGTATACAGATCTTTTATGACATGGAGGACACCTTCATGTACAACAGCGGCAGGGTACTCTCAAAAATAGGAGACTCAATGCAATTTTGGAAAAATCTACCCATATCCCTAATGGGTAGAGTGGCGTTATGCAAAATGGTGATCCTGCCAAGATTACTATACTACTTTACCAATATACCATGTGTGGTCAAAAAGATATTCTTTAAAATGCTAGACGTTAGAGTGGGGGTACTATTATGGAACAGAGGGAGGAGGAGGGTGTCCCTATCTACACTACGTAGACCTAGAACAGAAGGCGGGTTATGCCTACCAGACTATGAAAAATACTTGTTGACAGAGCAACTACAGGCGGTGTTGGATTGGGGACAGCCAGAGGGGGAAACCTCGAGGGGTCTAGTGGGGAAACCGCTGCCACATAGGAAAGGAAGTGAACTGCTGTGGAATCCATTGGGGAATCAGTTGTGTTCGAGGCGGTCATGGAAACGTGGAAGAAATACGTTTGGAAGAAAGGGCCGGGAGGGCTCTATGATGTACATCTGCCCTGGGGGATAGATCAAAAACTGCAACTGGCAATATGAAGGGCAGGAACACAGAGACTTCAAGAGAAGGGATGTGAGAAGATAGGGGACCTCTTCGAAGGGGGCAAGCTATTAACCTTTGTGGAGTGGTCAACAAAATGTGATCTCCCGAAGGGCATGTTTTTGGCATATGGGGTAATAGTCCGGAGAGTAGCGGAACTATGGAATGGGATCCCGGACAAACCGGAAACAAGCCCACTACTACGGGTACTGTTGGAACAACCGGGGGGGACAGCTAGGATCTCACGCATTTATAAAACTCTATGGGAAGGGGAACCCATGACAAAGTTGAAGGTAAAGGAGAAATGGGAGAGCGATATGGGGTACCAGATTCCGGATAAGGAATGGGAGGCAGTACGGGAATCTGTCCGTAGGGTCTTGCAGAACGTCGATTCCAGCTGATCCAGTTTAATATAATGCACGGGACATATATCACCCCGACCACATTGAAGGCAATGAACAACACCCTAGCAGATGTATGCCCCAGATGTGGTGAGGGCCCAGCTGGATTTTGGCACATGATGTGGGATTGTGGGGTCATTACAGCCTACTGGGATAAGGTTATGGAAGAGGATAACAGGCTAATGGGGCCAAAACTGGACTGCAAACTGAAAATATGTATCTGGGGCTCCTCCCAGGGGGGAAGAAACACAAAACACATAACAAAACGATAAGGTTCCTACTACTGCTGGCAAAATGTCGAGTGGCTATTGCATGGAAACACCCAAAGGGCCCCACAATACCCAACTGGCTAACGGACATCCGCAGATGGGGGAGCCGAATTGATGATACTACAGGGGATGGATACTGATACGGGGGGGGGTCGGAGGTCACTATACACTGTAGTCAATTATTGAACGATCTATCAAAAGCTAACGATCTGAAACCACCATGAACTACTCGCAACTGGAGGAGCTGGGGAGGATAGACAGGGGAAGGGATGGGGAGTCACGACTCTGTTGATGAGATGCCCTGAAGGGGAGGGAAGATCAGAATCGCTGTTCAACACTGAACAGAGAAGAAGCTCAAGGTCACACTGGTCTGTACTAAATATTAAGGAAGGGGGCAGGGGCCGGGGGGAGGGAAATGTTGGTCACTGGTTATCAGTTGTTGTTCTTATGAAAATGCAAATAAAAAGCAATTTTAAAGGTATAGTTAGTAGTCACAATCAGGGATTTCAAACCTATTTTTGAGGCTGTTCCTTTCTCATGTGCAGTTTGGGGGGGTACTGAAAGTTCACATCTCATGTGGGAATTTCATTTACAGTGCATTGTGTACTTTTTCCTGGTTTCTCAGTGTACGGTCCTGCTTACTAGCTGCTGCCTAACACCCAAGAGCTGCTTTTAGCTCCTGCTCACCCAAACTTCATTTTAAAGTCTCAGGTAGAACGATGTTTCCTTGACTAACTGTTCGTTTTCATTGCAGCAGCATCACTCCAAGCGTCAATGTATCAAGCTATCCACCTGTGTCCCAACCTGAAAAACCCAGTAACGCACTTGACCCAGTCACACAGGCAGGTAAGGAATAATTTTCCCTATGCACCATTGGTTCAGTAGAAGTGCTGAAGGTTTATATCGGCCCTGTGCAATGTGCATCCAAGTGTGGTTTTCGCCACCAATCTGTGGCATAGTGCGGGACCACAGTTCAAAAAGAAATTTGAGCTAGGACTTCACGATCTGAACAGGGAGTCTTCTGAGACTTGTATCAATGTGTTATTTTTTTTTTTATCCAACCAGTATTTCTGACCCATTTTTGCAAGGGTTTTTTTTCCCCAAGCTTTTCTCATGGTTCCTTTTGAATCTTAGCTTGTGGAATTTGACATTTTTTAAATCTTTTGGGCCTTTTTTAAATTTTTTTCCATCCAATATTTCTGACCCAAGGTTTTTCCCCCAACCTTTTCATATGGTTCGTTTTAATCTTTGCATTTGTTGTTTGCCATTTTAACTCTTTTTTTTTTAGGCATTTTTAATTTTTGAAAACTTGAAATGGTTTTTTAAAACTAACGTGATATTCACTAAAGTGGGGGTTTGCAATGTTTTCACAGATTCAGGCTCCTTTTTGAGATGGATCGTTTCCTAGTGCCCAAAGATAGTGGGAATCCGAAACGAAAAGCAGAAAGAGAGGTGGAAACAGACAAAAGAAATGCAAAAACACAGAAATATGATGACTCTTATTTGGACTTTGGGTTCACATGCATCGCAGTTGTTGGAGAAGTTAAGCCACAGTGTGTGGTTTGTGGCGCTACATTAGCAAATGACAGCCAGAAGCCAACACAATTAAGGCGGCATTTGGAAACAAAACATGATGATTTTGAAAAAAAGACCAGGGATTTCTTTGTACAACAGCTGCAAGGCATAAAAAAAGCCAAACGACACTGTTAAATGTGGCCTCAATACCTGCAAATGCTTTGAAAACTTCTTACCACATCCACATTGCGTACTATCTGGGCAAAAACAAAAAGCCTTTTTACAGATGCTGAGAAAGGGATTCTGCCAACAATTCTCGCAGTCAACTGGGTAATGCTTGGTAACGGTGCAGCAGAGAAATGCAAAAGTATCTCTATGTCTGACACCACAATTTGCTGCTGCATCACTGACCTGTCCTCTGATGTCAGTACAGAATTGATATCAGGCTTGAAACACAGTCAGTTTGCTCTAAGGTTGGATGAGGCCACTGACGTTTCAAAAGAAGCTCATTTGATTGCTTCTGTGAGGTACTGCCATTGAAAATAAATATTGGAGGATTTGTTATTTTGTAGACCAATTCAGGGCAGAGCAACTGCACCTGAACTCTTTGACATTGTTAACAACTTCCTCCTACATTGCTACGGCCTAAAGTGGGAGGCGTGTGTTGGTATTTGTACGGATGGTGCTCCTTCAATGTGTGGTGCTAGAGCTGGGTTGAAAGCAAAAGTGTTGGCAGTAGCTCCACATACTGTGTGGACACACTGCATGATAAACCGGGAAGTTTTTGCTGTGCGCAATATGGGGAATGAACTCACAGAGGTGCTGACTTCTGTTGTAAAGATTGTACATTTAATTGAGATGCACCCCAAAGGAGCCCGCCTGTTTCCCATATTATGTGCTGAAATGGGAGCTGAACATGATGCTTTGTTGTTTCACACGGAGGTCAGGTGGCTATCCAGGAGAAAGGTTTTAAATCGCATTTATGAACTCTGGAACAAAGTGAGACACTTTCTCCTGCGTTTAGACCAGACAAAAGCAGAGCCTCTGTGTGATTCACGCTGGTGTGTACTGTTAGCTTGCCTTGACGACATCTTTGAAAAGCTACATTTTCTAAAAATCTCCCTACAAGGCACAGTAACCACATAATTTGCTATGAACACAAAAATATCAGCATTTAAGAAGGAGCTGGAGCTTTGGAGGAGAAGGGTTGATGTTGGCATTACCAATGCGTTTCCATTATTAGCAGATGCATAGAGGAGACGGAGTATGATCTTTCATGTGTTGCTGAACTAGTAGGAAACCATTTAAATGCTCTCAGAACCAGTCTCGAAAAGTACTTTCCAGAGCACAATTGTAACGTCAATGACTGGGTGGTTCAGCCTTTCCTAGCAGACCTAGGGGCCCACCTCCCAATACACCTCCAGGAGGAACTAATGGAGCTTCAAAGTGACTGCCTACTGGAGAGCCAATTCAAACAAATTGTCTTTGGGTGGATTTTGGCAAAATGTGTCTGCAGAGTTTCCAACTTTATCCAAATGTGCAGTCAATGTACTGTTACCTTTCAGCTCCTCGTACCTTTACGAGATTGGATTCTCAGCCCTAGCAGCCCTAAAGACTAAATATCGGTCAAAGCTGGAAGAAAACCTGTGGTTGGCTATTGCAAAAATGGAACAGGGACAGGAGTTCCCCATTACGGAACTTTATTCTATTCTATTGCAAACATTGAACCCAATATTGGCAGGCTGGCTGCTTAAAGACAGGCCCACCCTTCACACTAGTTCTCCAATATACCCTTCACACTAGTTCTCCAATATGCCACTTTCCAACTTGCAAGTGACAGCATTGATAGTAATCTCAAAGTTGTTGTACTTAAAAGCACATTCTTACATCAGTTGCATGTCAAACGTTACTGTAGGACAGAAATATTGGCTGTTTTCTTTTGTCGAATTAAATATCCAACACTACTTTTAGTCAAGTCCTCTGTATTGTAGCAAACAATTCTTAATGCTGTGTTCACAAATATTTGTCCTCTAATTTAGTGTTTGGCACCCACACTTCCATTTGGGGCACCATTCTACGCCAGCGCGCGATAACCGTTTGCAACCGATTAACATTTTGGAGTCCATATGTATGGGGGGGGGTGCCCAAGGAAGATACATTTCTCTTAGGGGGGTGCTCGGGGTCAAAAGGTTTGAAGACCACTGCCGTAGAATGATTATCCGGTTATAAAGAACATGTTTTTTAAAAAAAAAGGCATAAAACCTAATTGCTATCTTACTGGCACCGTTATATGTTAACATATATTTTGATTGCTAGTTTGGAAGAGCACTTAGACCCTCCCTGGTACCTAGGAGACAGGGCACGTGTGAGCTTGAATGGCGGAAGCTTAATTTACTAAACAAACCTTCAATCCCTGCTTGCCTTTTTACTTTTTAAAGTGGTCCAATATCCATGTTCTTGCGGTGCCCTTGTGTGTACGCTGCTATGTGTACGGTACGGTGCATATACAACTCGTACACATGGCTGCAACTTTAGTGGGTACGAGCAAATCATTCCTGTGCTTTACTGTGAAGGAACGAGTCACATGTGCCCAGCGATACTCAAGATTTTACTTGGTCGTCTGCCTAAGAACATTGCAGTTTCGGGTAGCCCCTGTGAGAATGTGTCTATCGTATATAAAGGGCACAGTGGCGCTATGCTTGTAATTTTCAATAAGTTGCCCAGACAACGGCATGCCAGTGCAACGACACCCACTGGCATAGATTTCCCTTGTGTGAGGATTGTTGATGTGTGGCATGTGGGCGGCGTGTGAGTCTTTCGCAGCATCTTCGATATTGCTTAAGTTTTGTTTGGCTGGCATGAAGGCTGGCCAAGTTTTGAAGTGTGTGGCAGACTGTTTGAGCCGCTGAGTGGTACAGCGTGCGCCGTACACACCATCAGGTGTATTCTCAGGCCGGGAATGATTGAAATGCCCTGATGAATGCGCTCTTTGATTCCTGCCTTCCTGCTTCTGGTGGCACAGGGTGCTTTGGGCTTGGATGAACAATCACAATGAATTTGCTTTTACTTTACAAAAGCTCCAAATTAGATGTGCTGTTGTGTTTCTGCGCACAGAGAAGGGTTGCAGATATTAGCCATCCAAGCTCTCATTAAGAAGGGAGGAAAAAAGGCTTCTCTAACCAACAGTGGACAGATGCCCTCCCCCCATCTATTTATTTCTCTTAAATATTGCTCGCGGTCTGATCATTCCTTTCACTTAAGTCATTGAACCCCAGTCAACAAAAAAAAGTAAACACATTCTCCAAAAAAAAACACTCTCCAAGTGACATCCATCAATTTTCCAGCAACTGAAAGAGATTTGCATTAAAGGAGAGCCTCCCCTCCATTCCTATTTTCCACCTTGTTCAAGCTGGGGAAGTTTGTTTAAAGTATATGCATCCTTTTGAGATTTGTGTAATGTGAAAAGTGTACAGGACAGGTACTCTGTTCTCAAGTTAGGTTTGTGATGCTGGAAATGCATTGGAGGGACATGGCCTCCATGTCCTTGTCATCTACTCCCTTACCATGTGTGTTCTATGTTGTTTTCTGTAGAGGAGACCAGTTGGGACTCTTGGCCGTGCAGCTCTTCCTCCTTTTGGTTGTGGTGAACAGAGACCCTTGGGATACCCCTCTGGCACCCATGGGTGGGGGTACAGACAACCCTGTACCCGTAGTGTATGTTCTTGGGCACCTGTGTGTGGCCCACAGAGCAGGGTATGGGCTGGTGGCAGTTCCATGCTGAATTTGACAGGTGCTCTGAGTATCCTCCATTTTGGGATACCCAGGCCCTGCCATAGGAATTAGTGGATTCCTGATAGAAGGCATGATGACTCCTGTGGCCTCTTGTCTTCTATTACCTGTTATCTTGTTTTCCCAAAGTCCTGGGAAACCCTGACTTTGTCCCTTCCCCTGACTGGCTGTTGGGTTGAAGAACCATATATGGTATTTTGGGGGAAGTCCTGGCCAGGCTGGATGGGTCTCCCTTCCTGCCCTTGGTTCCCCGGAGGCGTTGGCCCTGGACTCCACAATAACAGAAAAGGAGCTCCTAAAAGCAATATCGGGACTAAAGCTTGGGCGTGCCCCAGGGGAGGACGGGTTCACCGCAGGCTTTTACAAGGCCTTTGGGGGCAAACTGGCGGGATTCTTGGCGGGCTTGTTCTCTAGCATCATGACAACGGGGAGGGCACCTCCGTCCTTTGGTAAGGCACTAATCACAGTGATCCCCAAGGAGGGTAAGGATCCGGCCGACTGCCGATCCTACAGACCAATCTCTCTCCTAAATGTGGATGCAAAACTATTCACTAGGATAATTGCCACGAGACTCGACGGTCACATGCCGGGCCTGATTCACTCCGATCAGGTAGGCTTCATACAGGGAAGACAGGGCGCGGACACCATCCGCAAAACCCTGCATATTATGAGAGAGGCAGCTCCTAAGGAGGACAACCCGGTTCTGGTGGCCATCGACGCCGAAAAGGCGTTCGACCGAGTGGACTGGGGATTTTTGCATGCAGTCCTTGGGAAAATGGGGTTCGGATTGGGAATTAGGTGAGCTATCAAGGCCCTATACTCAGATCCTTCAGGGAGGGTCACGGTTAATGGGCGTCTGTCACGAGCCTTCAAAGAGGGACTAGGCAGGGATGCCCCCTCTCCCCGCTCCTGTTTGCCATGACCATGGAAATACTTGCTAAATATCTCAGGGATTCCCCGTTAGTTTGCGGCATAGATGTAGGAGACCGGACCTTTAAACTGGGCCTTTATGCGGATGATATCCTGTTACACTTAAAGGAACCAGCCAGATCAGTTCCAGCCGCCCTACAGGTTATAGAACGTTTTGGTCAGTTCTCAGCTTTCAGGGTAAACATAGGCAAGTCTATGATCTTCCCATTCGCGCAAGATATAGAAAGGAATTTGGGCGAACTGGCCCCCCTGGGCCTTCAAGTCTGCACAGAGGGGATAAAATACTTGGGGATTAACATTGTTAGACCACATGAGGACCTAAACCAGGCAAATTATCCCCCGCTGTTTGACAAGCTATACAGAGAAATGGAGGGATGGGGTAAAGGGCAAATCTCGTGGATGGGAAGAATAAACGCCATTAAAATGAACCTCCTCCCCAGGGTCCTGTACCTTTTCCAAATGCTCCCGTTGGGAGCCCCGGAAGCCCACCTCAAAGAAGCCCAAAGACGCATAATGAAATTCATATGGCAGGGACGGAGACCTAGAATAGGATACGAGACACTTACTCTTCCCAAAGAAAAAGGGGGGGTCCCCCTCCCAGACCTGCGCATATATCATAGAGCAGCCCAACTTAGGGCCCTGGCCCCACATCTTAGAGAGGACCCGGACAAACAATGGGTCTACCTCGAGAACTCCCTTCTGAACCCAGTCACAGTTGGAGAATGGCTATGGGTCCCAATGAAAAAACTCCCAAGAAGAATCCGGGAACACCCAATATTAGGCACAATGTGGAAGGCTTTGGAAGGGAAGGGACACAGAAAGAAGGTGACCACATGGATCTCTCCCCTAAGCCATATTTGGTCCACGCCAGTGCTGGAGGAAATCCCAGGCCATGAACATTACCAGTCCTGGTTTGAGGCAGGTCTCTGTAGAGTCGGCCAGCTGGTGAGGGAGGACTCTTTTATAAGTATTCAAGAGCTCGAGGAGGCTCTGGGAATTGGCAGGCTCTTTTTTTATGGCTTAAGGGTATCTTAATGCAACAGAAACATAAGCCCCATATTCAAAGAAAACTCACCCCAGTAGAGAAAATCCTAGAGACCCACGTAGATATGAAAGGGCTCATCTCTCTTCTCTATGCTGCCCTCTTGGCCCCCAGGGAGGGATCAACCAAAAGCCTCAGGAGAAAATGGGAGAAGGACCTGGGCTGCGGAATCGGGGATGGTCTCTGGGGGCGACTCTGCAGCAGAGCGTTTAAAACATCAATCTCCTGCCAATATAAGACACATGCCATCAAACTGCTCCACAGGTGGCAGTACGACCCGATCACCCTCTCAAGGATGTTCCCAGACGTAGTTCCATTGTGCTGGCATGGATGTGGAGAAAGAGCCAACTATTGGCACATGTGGTGGTCATGCGGGAAGGTCGAAGCGTACTGGTCTGAGGTGCTCAGCTGGCTCAGGGAAGTGGGGGAGGGGACGTTTCCACAGGATCCCATTCTGATACTGTTTGGTCTGCAGCAGAACGAGGACCACTGGGAAAAGTTACCTGACCTCGCACACTCGTTATTGCTCGCAGCCAGAGCTGTTAGGGCAAGAACCTGGAAGTGGCCCGCCCTCCCGACGAGAAAAGAATGGGTGGCAGTGGCCAAAGACATATATTTTATGGAAAAACTTACTGCAGCAAAACATGGCTCAAGTGCCCAGATCGAGACGGATTGGCTGCAATTCAACAAGATGTTTTTTAACAGAGGGGATCCACCTGAAGGACCTCAGGGGCACTTGACCCAGCCCAGAACACGCCCTGGTAGTGATCAATCTGATTTTGAACTAGAAGAGCCGATTAATCACTGATAGCCTAATATCCGGTCGGAGCTGCCCCAAATAAATCAACATGGACAAGCGGACTGAGTCCCCGAGAAATTTGGTTAGGAAGGGTGGGGCGGAGGTTGGGAAAACTTTTTAAGGAACAATGGCATTTCCTTTTTTCTGGTTATGGGCTCGTGCCCAGAAGTTGTGTTTGAATAAATTTGCTGTTAACCTGAAAATCCAATAAAAATTTAATTAAAAAAGAAAAATGTGGCTGAATGCACTTACCTTGATGCAAACTTGCAAGGAAGAATACCTCACGTCTCTGCCTGCGCATTCACAGCCAAAAAATGTATGGACAGCATTCTGTAGCTACCTTAACAAACGGACCGAAGAGACACCCGACTCCCCCATCTCTCTGGCCACATTAGGCTGAATCGAACTATGTACCTGCTAAAGTCGCCCTGTACTGAACGAACAATCCGATATGTACCGCCCGTTGTTGTGCATTAGACTGTACCTTGTAGATTTTGTAAAGTATGTTCAATATGTGCAACTGCTGCTAACTTTCGCAAGCAGAAAAAAAACAGTTAGAAAAAAAAGAATGTCCTTGGGATCAAGGGGCTGTCCACGTTTTTTACAGTGGAACAGGCACACAGGGTGCCGGGTAGACCACCGACGCCAGGTGCCCCATTGAGAGTACTAGTGGCCAAAATTATGAACTTTCAGGACCGAGACGCCATTCTGCAAGAGGCCCGCAGAGTGGGCTTCTATGAAATTGGAAATACGAAGCTGCGCATCTTTCCGGACTTTACATTGGAGGTACAACGTCAGCGGAGAACATATAACGCAGTGAGGCGTCGGCTTTGCAAGCTTAACCTAAAATACATGAGGTTTTTTCCAGCCAAGCTGAAGGTTCTCTCAGTGGGAAAGTCATGGCTCTTCACGTCCCCGAAAGAAGTGTGGGATTGGTTGGATGCCTCACCACACAATGGGGATCCCCAAAATGGAGGGGGAATGGGGGGGACACAATCCGGCACAGGAGAGTGACAACGAGGAAGGTGAAGGAGGTAACTCTGTGAGGGGTTATTGAGAACTAGTCACCTGGGATTAGAGAGGATGGGAATATGAGGGGGAAGTCGCACTAGAGGGGTGGTAACACGATTCCTTGCCCCCACACTTACAAAACATCATCGACGGCTACCCACGAGTTGAGGGGAAAAGGTGGGATAGGCAAGTCATGAGGTCCACAAATCAGAAGAGGTGGGATAGAACCCAGAGTTACCCACAGATCCACAGTTGGGGAGTTTGAAATGGGGAGGGTGTCAGGGGAGGGGGAGAGGAGAGGGAAGAGGGAGTTGGGGTTGATGATACCAAGTTGGGGTTGGGTATCACTTGGGGGCTAGTTGTAAGTATGGGTCAGAATACTATGGCCGGTGTAGCGACCAAACACAAGAAGACACGGTTCTGGGAGAGGGATAGGGAGAGGGGACGGCGGCGGCGGTCGGAAGGGATAGGGGGTTTGGATGGGAGGAAGGGACAAGACCACTGCTTGTTAAAATGAGGGAATGGGGAGGTTTGAGAATTGGTACCTGGAACGTCTGGGGTCTAGGATCTAGACAAAAGAAACAAAGGGTGGGGGAATTCTTGAAACGGCATGCAATACAACTAGCTCTGCTACAGGAGACGCACATGGGGAAGGAGGACTTAATGACCCTGGGTAAATTATGGGGGGGACAATGGTTTGGTACTACTTACTTGACCCAAGCGAGAGGAGTCCTGATTTGGGTGGCGAGAGGAGTGCCATTACGGGTGGAGAAGGTATTGAAAGACGAAGTGGGACGCATAGTGATGGTGGTGGGTACATGGGAAGGATGCCCGATATGCTTAGTGAATTCTTATGTGCCAAACGTGGATGATAAGGAACACTTCCTATCGGTCCTACACATGGTTGGGGCTTGCAGAGGGGAAATTATATTTTGGGGCGGGGACTTCAACTGCCAACTAGACACACACCTAGATGGAACAGGAGGGAGGGGTCCTAGTAAAACACAGATGACGGCGTCCCTCCACAAGGTAATGGAGGACCTTGATCGCGTGGACATTTGGAGGTAGAAACATGGTGAGGAGAAAGGGTTCTCATACTATTCAGGGGTACAAGGGTCGTTCTCCCATTTGGACTACCTCCAGACAGGGAGGGAACACTTCTGGCGATTTGAAGACCCGGAATATTTAGGACGGACCCTCTCGGATCATTCACCCCTGGTGGTCAGACTAGTGGGGGGAGGGGAGAGGCCTTCGCAGCCATTGTGGCGAAGGCAGAAGGACGCACTACAGGATGAGGCATTCACCAGCGAGCTATGCAAGGGGATTGAAACCTACTTTGAACTGAACAAGGGGTCGGTGGACTCAATGGGAATGCTCTGGGAGGCATTTAAAGCAAACATAAGTGAGCTGTGCCTATCCACTACAGTGGGGATGAGGAAAAGGTGGCAGGACACATTGCGCCAATTGGAAGGACAAGTGGCAGATCTAGATAAGGAGGCATGGGAGGGCACACCGGTAGGGGACAGATTGGCATCTTGCCTGGAGCTTCACCAAAAGACACTAACGGATCTGGCACACTTTGACAGTAGTAAACGGCACACCCGACTACATGGAGAGGGGGACAAGGCAGGGAAACCTCTGGCCTGTCTGATTAGTAGGGAGGGTCCAACTTGGGGAATAACCCAAATCAGAATTGAAATGGGGGTGCACGGTAGGCACCCAGGAATGAATTAACAGGGCGTTTAGGGAGTTCTATGAGGCCTTATATACAAGCAAAAATGGCTATGTGGATATGAATGTGGAAGAGTTGATGGACATGATCCGGTAGCCAAAATTAGAGGGGGGAAATTAAGGAGGAACTAGAGGCCCCAAAAGAGGAGAACGATATTAAATGGGCAGTACACATGATGAGGAAGGGCACGTCCCCTGGCAGTGATGTTTTCCCCATTGAATTCTACTCAGTATTTACAGACCTCCTAGCCCCACAACTCAAAAAAGTATACAATGAGGCATTTGAAAAGGGGATCCTCCCGGAGTCTATGAGGGAGGCAATAATAACAGTAATTTTGAAAGAAGGGAAGAACCCACTGGACTGCATGTCATACCGCCCTATTTCTTTATTAAACATGGATGGGAAAATCCTGGGTAAGGTTCTGGCAGCCAGATTAGCAAGAGTGGCTCCTACGCTGGTCCACCCGGATCAATGTGGGTTTATTGGGGGTAGAAATACGACCGCTAAGCTGACCCGTCTTCATCACATTATGGACCAGGTCAAAACCCATGATCAGCCCTTAGCGATAGCCTCCTTTGACGCCATGAAATTGTTTGACTCGCTGGAATGGAGATGGTTATTTTGAGTGTTGAGGGAATTTGGGTTCGGGGAAAACGTGTAAATGGCTGGCCCTACTGTACAACAAGCCGATGGCAATGGTGAGAACGAATGATTGGGTATCTGGGAAGTGGGAACTAGGCAGTGGGATTTGGCAGGGTTGCGCGGCATCTCCAATACTTTTTGGCCTCCCTTTGGAACCCTTAGCACAGTTTTTACGACAGGAGATGGTGGAGGCGGGGATAGGGGTCGAAGGGGTCCAACACATAGGGGGTCATTACGAGGTAGGAGGTAACCATGCTGCTATTAGCAGCATGGCTACCCCCTTACCGGGTACCGGGTCCGGCTTCCTTGAATGAGGAATTACCGGGCCATTCCGACCTTGGAGGGCCCGGTAATTCCTCATTCAAGGAACCTAGACCCGGTACATCCTTATTCCCATTCGAGCCCCAATAGGGCTCAATGGGAATGGAGATGATGCTAACAACGGCCCGTTAATAACGGGCCCGTTAGCATCCTCGTCTGATAGCGGGACCCGCTGGTTTTACCAGGCGTCCTTAGCGGGTCCCGCTAGCAGACTCGCAATGGGGCGGTAAGGGGTTGACGGCTCCGGCACATTTACCAGCACCGTTAACCCCTTACCGCCTACCTCGTAATGACACCCATACTGTCATTATATGCGGATGACCTTCTACTTTGTTTCCAACCCGCAGGAGAACTTACCAGCATTACTGGAGATTCTAAAGAACTTTCGACACATGTCTGGCTTCCTTATCAATGAGGGGAAATCAGTCTTGCTCCCCCTGGGAGGGCTTCGGAAAATCCAACACACAAGATCTCCCGACGGTAGGGATAAAATGGGAGACTGAGTCATTCAAATATCTCGGTATACAGATCTTTTATGACATGGAGGACACCTTCATGTACAACAGCGGCAGGGTACTCTCAAAAATAGGAGACTCAATGCAATTTTGGAAAAATCTACCCATATCCCTAATGGGTAGAGTGGCGTTATGCAAAATGGTGATCCTGCCAAGATTACTATACTACTTTACCAATATACCATGTGTGGTCAAAAAGATATTCTTTAAAATGCTAGACGTTAGAGTGGGGGTACTATTATGGAACAGAGGGAGGAGGAGGGTGTCCCTATCTACACTACGTAGACCTAGAACAGAAGGCGGGTTATGCCTACCAGACTATGAAAAATACTTGTTGACAGAGCAACTACAGGCGGTGTTGGATTGGGGACAGCCAGTGGGGGAAACCTCAAGGGGTCTAGTGGGGAAACTGCCGCCACATAGGAAAGGAAGTGAACTGCTGTGGAATCCATTGGGGAATCAGTTGTGTTCGAGGCGGTCATGGAAACGTGGAAGAAATACGTTTGAAAGAAAGGGCCGGGAGGCCTCTATGATGTACATCTGCCCTGGGGGATAGATCAAAAACTGCAACTGGCAATATGAAGGGCAGGAACACAGAGACTTCAAGAGAAGGGATGTGAGAAGATAGGGGACCTCTTCGAAGGGGGCAAGCTATTAACCTTTGTGGAGTGGTCAACAAAATGTGATCTCCCGAAGGGCATGTTTTTGGCATATGGGGTAATAGTCCGGAGAGTAGCGGAACTATGGAATGGGATCCCGGACAAACCGGAAACAAGCCCACTATTACGGGTACTGTTGGAACAACCGGGGGGGACAGCTAGGATCTCACGCATTTATAAAACTCTATGGGAATGGGAACCCACGACAAAGTTGAAGGTAAAGGAGAAATGGGAGAGCGATATGGGGTACCAGATTCCGGATAAGAAATGGGAGGCAGTACGGGAATCTGTCCGTAGGGTCTTGCAGAACGTCGATTCCAGCTGATCCAGTTTAATATAATGCACGGGACATATATCACCCCGACCACATTGAAGGCAATGAACAACACCCTAGCAGATGTATGCCCCAGATGTGGTGAGGGCCCAGCTGGATTTTGGCACATGATGTGGGATTGTGGGGTCATTACAGCCTACTGGGATAAGGTTATGGAAGATGAGAACAGGCTAATGGGGCCAAAACTGGACTGCAAACTGAAAATATGTATCTGGGGCTCCTCCCAGGGGGGAAGAAACACAAAACACATAACAAAACGATAAGGTTCCTACTACTGCTGGCAAAATGTCGAGTGGCTATTGCATGGAAACACCCAAAGGGCCCCACAATACCCAACTGGCTAACGGACATCCGCAGATGGGGAGCCGAATTGATGATACTACAGGGGATGGATACTGATACGGGGGGGTCGGAGGTCACTATACACTGTAGTCAATTATTGAACGATCTATCAAAAGCTAACGATCTGAAACCACCATGAACTACTCGCAACTGGAGGAGCTGGGGAGGATAGACAGGGGAAGGGATGGGGAGTCACGACTCTGTTGAGGAGATGCCCTGAAGGGGAGGGAAGATCAAAATCGCTGTTCAACACTGAACAGAGAAGAAGCTCAAGGTCACATTGGTCTATACTAAATATTAAGGAAGGGGGCAGGGGGCCGGGGGGAGGGAAATGTTGGTCACTGGTTATCAGTTGTTGTTCTTATGAAAATGCAAATAAAAAGCAATTTTAAAGGTATAGTTAGTAGTCACAATCAGGGATTTCAAACCTATTTTTGAGGCAGTTACTTTCTCATGTGCAGTTTGGGGGGGGTACTGAAAGTTCACATCTCATGTGGGAATTTCATTTACAGTGCATTGTGTACTTTCTCCTGGTTTCTCAGTGTACGGTCCTGCTTACTAGCTGCTGCCTAACACCCAAGAGCTGCTTTTAGCTCCTGCTCACCCAATCTTCAATTTAAAGTCTCAGGTAGAACGATGTTTCCTTGACTAACTGTTCGTTTTCATTGCAGCAGCATCGCTCCAAGCGTCAATGTATCAAGCTATCCACCTGTGTCCCAACCTGATAAACCCAGTAACGCACTTGACCCAGTCACACAGGCAGGTAAGGAATCATTTTCCCTATGCACCATTGGTTCAGTAGAAGTGCTGAAGGTTTATATCGGCCCTGTGCAATGTGCATCCAAGTGTGGTTTTCGCCACCAATCTGTGGCATAGTGCGGGACCACAATTCAAAAAGAAATTTGAGCTAGGACTTCACGATCTGAACAGGGAGTCTTCTGAGACTTGTATCAATGTGTTATTTTTTTTTTTATCCAACCAGTATTTCTGACCCATTTTTGCAAGGGTTTTTTTTCCCCAAGCTTTTCTCATGGTTCCTTTTGAATCTTAGCTTGTGGAATTTGCCATTTTTTAAATCTTTTGGGCCTTTTTTAAATTTTTTTCCATCCAATATTTCTGACCCAAGGTTTTTCCCCCAACTTTTTCATATGGTTCGTTTTAATCTTTGCATTTGTTGTTTGCCATTTTAACTCTTTTTTTTTAGGCATTTTTAATTTTTGAAAACTTGAAATGGTTTTTAAAACTAACGTGATATTCACTAAAGTGGGGGTTTGCAATGTTTTCACAGATTCAGGCTCCTTTTTGAGATGGATCGTTTCCTAGTGCCCAAAGATAGTGGGAATCCGAAACGAAAAGCAGAAGGAGAGGTGGAAACAGACAAAAGAAATGCAAAAACACGGAAATATGATGACTCTTATTTGGACTTTGGGTTCACATGGATCGCAGTTGTTGGAGAAGTTAAGCCACAGTGTGTGGTTTGTGGCGCTACATTAGCAAATGACAGCCAGAAGCCAACACAATTAAGGCGGCATTTGGAAACAAAACATGATGATTTTGAAAAAAAGACCAGGGATTTCTTTGTACAACAGCTGCAAGGCATAAAAAAAGCCAAACGACACTGTTAAAAATGTGGCCTCAATACCTGCAAATGCTTTGAAAACTTCTTACCACATCCACATTGCGTACTATCTGGGCAAAAACAAAAAGCCTTTTTACAGATGCTGAGAAAGGGATTCTGCCAACAATTCTCACAGTCAACTGGGTAATGCTTGGTAACGGTGCAGCAGAGAAATGCAAAAGTATCTCTATGTCTGACACCACAATTTGCTGCTGCATCACTGACCTGTTCTCTGATGTCAGTACAGAATTGATATCAGGCTTGAAACACAGTCAGTTTGCTCTAAGGTTGGATGAGGCCACTGACGTTTCAAAAGAAGCTCATTTGATTGCTTCTGTGAGGTACTGCCATTGAAAATAAATATTGGAGGATTTGTTATTTTGTAGACCAATTCAGGGCAGAGCAACTGCACCTGAACTCTTTGACATTGTTAACAACCTCCTCCTACATTGCTTCAGCCTAAAGTGGGAGGCGTGTGTTGGTATTTGCACAGATGGTGCTCCTTCAATGTGTGGTGCTAGAGCTGGGTTGAAAGCAAAAGTGTTGGCAGTAGCTCCACATACTGTGTGGACACACTGCATGATAAACCGGGAAGTTTTTGCTGTGCGCAATATGGGGAATGAACTCACAGAGGTGCTGACTTCTGTTGTAAAGATTGCACATTTAATTGAGATGCACCCCAAAGGAGCCCGCCTGTTTGCCATATTATGTGCTCAAATGGGAGCTGAACATGATGCTTTGTTGTTTCACACGGAGGTCAGGTGGCTATCCAGGGGAAAGGTTTTAAATCGCATTTATGAACTCTGGAACAAAGTGAGACACTTTCTCCTGCGTTTAGACCAGACAAAAGCAGAGCCTCTGTGTGATTCACGCTGGTGTGTACTGTTAGCTTGCCTTGACGACATCTTTGAAAAGCTACATTTTCTAAAAATCTCCCTACAAGGCACAGTAACCACATAATTTGCTATGAACACAAAAATATCAGCATTTAAGAAGGAGCTGGAGCTTTGGAGGAGAAGGGTTGATGTTGGCATTACCAATGCGTTTCCATTATAAGCAGATGCATAGAGGAGATGGAGTATGATCTTTCATGTGTTGCTGAACTAGTAGGAAACCATTTAAATGCTCTCAGAACCAGTCTCGAAAAGTACTTTCCAGAGCACAATTGTAACGTCAATGACTGGGTGGTTCAGCTTTTCCTAGCAGACCTAGGGGCCCACCTCCCAATACACCTCCAGGAGGAACTAATGGAGCTTCAAAGTGACTGCCTACTGGAGAGCCAATTCAAACAAATTGTCTTTGGGTGGATTTTGGCAAAATGTGTCTGCAGAGTTTCCAACTTTATCCAAATGTGCAGTCAATGTACTGTTACCTTTCAGCTCCTCGTACCTTTACGAGATTGGATTCTCAGCCCTAGCAGCCCTAAAGACTAAATATCGGTCAAAGCTGGAAGAAAACCTGTGGTTGGCTATTGCAAAAATGGAACAGGGACAGGAGTTCCCCATTACGGAACTTTATTCTATTCTATTGCAAACATTGAACCCAATATTGGCAGGCTGGCTGCTTAAAGACAGGCCCACCCTTCACACTAGTTCTCCAATATGCCACTTTCCAACTTGCAAGTGACAGCATTGATAGTAATCTCAAAGTTGTTGTACTTAAAAGCACATTCTTACATCAGTTGCATGTCATACGTTACTGAAGGACAGAAATATTGGCTGTTTTCTTTTGTCGAATTAAATATCCAACACTACTTTTAGTCAAGTCCTCTGTATTGTAGCAAACAATTCTTAATGCTGTGTTCACAAATATTTGTCCTCTAATTTAGTGTTTGGCACCCACACTTCCATTTGGGGCACCATTCTACGCCAGCGCGCGATAACCGTTTGCAACCGATTAACATTTTGGAGTCCATGTGTATGGGGGGGGGGTGCCCAAGGAAGATACATTTCTCTTAGGGGGTGCTCGGGGTCAAAAGGTTTGAAGACCACTGCCGTAGAATGACTATCCGGTTATAAAGAACATGTTTTTTTTAAAAAAAAGGCATAAAACCTAATTGCTATCTTGCTGGCACCGTTATATGTTAACATATATTTTGATTGCTAGTTTGGAAGAGCACTTAGACCCTCCCTGGTACCTAGGGGGCACGTGTGAGCTTGAATGGCGGAAGCTTAATTTACTAAACAAACCTTCAATCCCTGCTTGCCTTTTTACTTTTTAAAGTGGTCAATATCCATGTTCTTGCGGTGCCCTTGTGTGTACGCTGCTATGTGTAATGTACGGTGCATATACAACTCGTACACATGGCTGCAACTTTAGTGGGTACGAGCAAATCATTCCAGTGCTTTACTGTGAAGGAACGAGTCACATGTGCCCAGCGATACTCAAGATTTTACTTGGTCGTCTGCCTAAGAACATTGCAGTTTCGGGTAGCCCCTGTGAGAATGTGTCTATCGTATATAAAGGGCACAGTGGCGCTATGCTTGTAATTTTCAATAAGTTGCCCAGACAGCAGCATGCCAGTGCACAGACACCCACTGGCATAGATTTCCCTTGTGTGAGGTTTGTTGATGTGTGGCATGTGGGCGGCGTGTGAGTCTTTCGCAGCGTCTTCGATATTGCTTAAGTTTTGTTTGGCTGGCATGAAGGCTGGCCAAGTTTTGAAGTGTGTGGCAGACTGTTTGAGCCGCTGAGTGGTACAGCGTGCGCCGTACACACCATCAGGTGTATTCTCAGGCCGGGAATGATTGAAATGCCCTGATGAATGCGCTCTTTGATTCCTGCCTTCCTGCTTCTGGTGGCACAGGGTGCTTTGGGCTTGGATGAACAATCACAATGAATTTGCTTTTACTTTACAAAAGCTCCAAATTAGATGTGCTGTTGTGTTTCTGCGCACAGAGAAGGGTTGCAGATATTAGCCATCCAAGCTCTCATTAAGAAGGGAGGAAAAAAGGCTTCTCTAACCAACAGTGGACAGATGCCCCCCCATCTATTTATTTCTCTTAAATATTGCTCGCGGTCTGATCATTCCTTTCACTTAAGTCATTGAACCCCAGTCAACAAAAAAAGTAAACACATTCTCCCAAAAAAAAACACTCCAAGTGACTTCCATCAATTTTCCAGCAACTGAAAGAGATTTGCATTAAAGGAGAGCCTCCCCTCCATTCCTATTTTCCACCTTGTTCAAGCTGGGGAAGTTTGTTTAAAGTATATGCATCCGTTTGAGATTTGTGTAATGTGAAAAGTGTACAGGACAGGTACTCTGTTCTCAAGTTAGGTTTGTGATGCTGGAAATGCATTGGAGGGACATGGCCTCCATGTCCTTGTCATCTACTCCCTTACCATGTGTGTTCTATGTTGTTTTCTGTAGAGGAGACCAGTTGGGACTCTTGGCCATGCAGCTCTTCCTCCTTTTGGTTGTGGTGAACAGAGACCCTTGGGATATCCCTCTGGCACCCATGGGTGGGGGTACAGACAACCCTGTACCCGTAGTGTATGTTCTTGGGCACCTGTGTGTGGCCCACAGAGCAGGGTATGGGCTGGTGGCAGTTCCATGCTGAATTTGACAGGTGCTCTGAGTATCCTCCATTTTGGGATACCCAGGCCCTGCCATAGGAATTAGTGGATTCCTGATAGAAGGCATGATGACTCCTGTGGCCTCTTGTCTTCTATTACCTGTTATCTTGTTTTCCCAAAGTCCTAGGAAACCCTGACTTTGTCCCTTCCCCTGACTGGCTGTTGGGTTGAAGAACCATATATGGTATTTTGGGGGAAGTCCTGGCCAGGCTGGATGGGTCTCCCTTCCTGCCTTTGGTTCCCCGGAGGCGTTGGCCCTGGACTCCACAATAACAGAAGAGGAGGTCCTAAAAGCAATATCAGGACTAAAGCTTGGGCGTGCCCCAGGGGAGGACGGGTTCACCGCAGGCTTTTACAAGGCCTTTGGGGGCAAACTGGCGGGATTCTTGGCGGGCTTGTTCTCTAGCATCATGACAACAGGGAGGGCACCGCCGTCCTTTGGTAAGGCACTAATCACAGTGATCCCCAAGGAGGGTAAGGATCCGGCCGACTGCCGATCCTACAGACCAATCTCTCTCCTAAATGTGGATGCAAAACTATTCACTAGGATAATTGCCACGAGACTCGACGGTCACATGCCGGGCCTGATTCACTCCGATCAGGTAGGCTTCATACAGGGAAGACAGGGGGCGGACACCCTCCGCAAAACCCTGCATATTATGAGAGAGGCAGCTCCTAAGGAGGACAACCTGGTTCTGGTGGCCATCGACGCCGAAAAGGCGTTTGACCGAGTGGACTGGGGATTTTTGCATGCAGTCCTTGGGAAAATGGGGTTCGGATTGGGAATTAGGTGAGCTATCAAGGCCCTATACTCAGATCCTTCAGGGAGGGTCACGGTTAATGGGCGTCTGTTACGAGCCTTCAAAGAGGGACTAGGCAGGGATGCCCCCTCTCCCCGCGCCTGTTTGCCATGACCATGGAAATACTTGCTAAATATCTCAGGGATTCCCTGTTAGTTTGTGGCATAGATGTAGGAGACCGGACCTTTAAACTGGGCCTTTATGCGGATGATATCCTGTTACACTTAAAGGAACCAGCCAGATCAGTTCCAGCCGCCCTACAGGTTATAGAACATTTTGGTCAGTTCTCAGGTTTCAGGGTAAACATAGGCAAGTCTATGATCTTCCCATTCGCGCAAGATACAGAAAGGAATTTGGGCGAACTGGCCCCCCTGGGCCTTCAAGTCTGCACAGAGGGGATAAAATACTTGGGGATTAACATTGTTAGACCACATGAGGACCTAAACCAGGCAAATTATCCCCCGCTGTTTGACAAGCTATACAGAGAAATGGAGGGATGGGGTAAGGGGCAAATCTCGTGGATGGGAAGAATAAACGCCATTAAAATGAACCTCCTCCCCACGGTCCTGTACCTTTTCCAAATGCTCCCGTTGGAAGCCCCGGAAGCCCACCTCAAAGAAGCCCAAAGACGCATAATGAAATTCATATGGCAGGGCCGGAGACCTAGAATAGGATACGAGACACTTACTCTTCCCAAAGAAAAAGGGGGGGTCTCCCTCCCAGACCTGCGCATATATCATAGAGCAGCCCAACTCAGGGCCCTGGCCCCACATCTTAGAGAGGACCCAGACAAACAATGGGTCTACCTCGAGAACTCCCTTCTGAGCCCAGTCACAGTTGGAGAATGGCTATGGGTCCCAATGAAAAAACTCACAAGAATAATCCGGGAACACCCAATATTAGGCACAATGTGGAAGGCTTTGGAAGGGAAGGGACACGGAAAGAAGGTGACCACATGGCCCTCCCCCCTAAGCCATATTTGGTCCACGCCAGTGCTGGAGGAAATCCCAGGCCATGAACATTACCAGTCCTGGTTTGAGGCAGGTCTCTGTAGAGTCGGCCAGCTGGTGAGGGAGGACTCTTTTATAAGTATTCAAGAGCTCGAGGAGGCTCTGGGAATTGGCAGGCTCTATATTTACGGCTTAAGGGTATCTTAATGCAACAGAAACATAAGCCCCATATTCAAAGAAAACTCACCCCAGTAGAGAAAATCCTAGACACCCACGTAGATATGAAAGGGCTCATCTCTCTTCTCTATGCTGCCCTCTTGGCCCCCAGGGAGGGATCAACCAAAAGCCTCAGGAGAAAATGGGAGAAGGACCTGGGCTGCGGAATCGGGGATGGTCCCTGGGGGCGACTCTGCAGCAGAGCGTTTAAAACATCAATCTCCTGCCAATATAAGACACATGCCATCAAACTGCTCCACAGGTGGCAGTACGACCCGATCACCCTCTCAAGGATGTTCCCAGACGTAGTTCCATTGTGCTGGCATGGATGTGGAGAAAGAACCAACTATTGGCACATGTGGTGGTCATGCGGGAAGGTCCAAGCGTACTGGTCTGAGGTGCTCAGCTGGCTCAGGGAAGTGGGGGAGGGGATGTTTCCACAGGATCCCATTCTGATACTGTTTGGTCTGCAGCAGAACGAGGACCACTGGGAAAAGTTACCTGACCTCGCACACTCGTTATTGCTCGCAGCCAGAGCTGTTAGGGCAAGAACCTGGAAGCGGCCCGCCCTCCCGATGAGAAAAGAATGGGTGGCAGTGGCCACAGACATATATTTTATGGAAAAACTTACTGCAGCAAAACATGGCTCAAGTGCCCAGATCGAGACGGATTGGCTGCAATTCAACAAGATGTTTTTTAACAGAGGGGATCCACCTGAAGGACCTCAGGGGCACTTGACCCGGCCCAGAACACGCCCTGGTAGTGATCAATCTGATTTTGAACTAGAAGAGCCGATTAATCACTGATAGCCTAATATCCGGTCGGAGCTGCCCCAAATAAATCAACATGGACAAGCGGACTGAGTCCCCGAGAAATTTGGTTAGGAAGGGTGGGGCGGAGGTTGGGAAAACGTTTTAAGGAACAATGGTATTTCCTTTTTTCTGGTTATGGGCTCGTGCCCAGAAGTTGTGTTTGAATAAATTTGCTGTTAACCTGAAAATCCAATAAAAATTTAATTAAAAAAGAAAAATGAGGCTGAATGCACTTACCTTGATGCAAACTTGCAAGGAAGAATACCTCACGTCTCTGCCTGCGCATTCACTGCCAAAAAATGTATGGACAGCATTCTGTAGCTACCTTAACAAACGGACCGAAGAGACACCCGACTCCCCCCATCTCTCTGGCCACATTAGGCTGAAACGAACTATGTACCTGCTAAAGTCGCCCTGTACTGAACGAACAATCCGATATGTACCTGTTCTGACTTGAGTGTCGTGTAGACCGATGAGACCTCCGTCCCCAAGTGACGCACAGGGGAACGAAATAGAAACCCGCTGTGCGACCCTTGAGGCCACAGGTGAGAGATGTCTTCCCAGATCCACGGAGCCTCTGGAACACCGATGCTGCTGTCAAGAAGGAAGGAGGTTAAGCACCAGGCAATCACAATACAGGCAGGTAAACAAAAGAATCTAAAGTGTCTTACCTATCTGGTGTAAGGGAGACCCAGGTAACCTAGTAGGGAGGTTCGAGGCTCATTAGATGCGGCGGTCCCTGGAATAGTAGAACCGCAGGTTAGCGTGGATGAAGGGTAGCCACCTGTGAGAGTCAGGGCTTGACTTGAATCCCCAGTAGGGAAAAGGCGTAGAAGATCAGCAAGGTACCAAGGGATGATCCAAAGACAAGTCGAGGTGCAGTCCAAATATCCGGCAACAGGTAAACAGTTCCAAGCAAAAGTACCAAGGGGTGTCCAAGGGAGTCCGAGATAGAGTTCCGTGATCAAGGTAACAAGGAGCAAGATGTAACGCCAAACAGTGTCCGAAGCCAGCTGAGAAGCAATGAGCGTTCTGTCTCTCAGACCTTTATACTGATCGCCCCTGGGTCACGTGACTTCTCTGGATCATGTGACGTCCACCAAGATCACATGGGGAACGCCATAGCGTATCACGTGACCGGCGTGGAGACGTAAGGCCGCCCTTTCTGCTATACGTTCTCCAAGGCAGTTGCCAATGCAGAAAGGGTTGCAATCGAGCCCGTACAACGGTACGGAGCTTTCGGTTCTGTGGCTTCACCGAATCACTTGAGCCTCGAAGCTTGGGAGGAGATGTTGGGGGAATGTGAGCAGTGTTCTGATGTGTCGTGGCCTGGTGTGCAGAGGATCGCCTAACATAGCCCCCCCCCAACGGCCCACGACCCCGTGGGCAGGAAGGATGATCCCTATGGAAGCGGGCTACCAACCGCGGGGCGTTCACATCAGATGCGGAAACCCACGAACGCTCCTCCGGGCCGTAACCCGTCCAATCCACCAGATACTGGAGCCTACCCCTAAACCATCTAGAACCCAAAATGGCCGATACCTCAAAAACATCAGGAGAGGTCAAGGACACCGGCGCAACAGGGGTACGAAGACGGACTGAGTCAGGACAGGGTTTGAGGAGGGAGACATGAAACACAGGATGGATACGCCAAGAGCTGGGGAGGACTAGACGGAAAGCCACCGGATTAACAACCTGTGAGATCACATACGGCCCGACAAAGCGAGGCAGCAATTTCCGGCAACCCACTAGGCGAAGATGTCGGGAAGATAACCAGACCCTAGAACCCACCACCAGAGGGGGAGCAGCACGACGTTTGCCATCCACACGGGCCTTCATAGAGGCCTTTGCTTCAGTGAGATGAACCACTGTACTCGCATGAACAGCAGAAAGATCCCTAAGACATGTCGTGGCCGCAGGATTCGAAGAACCAGAGGCATCAGGGACCGGCAAAACCTTGGGATGTTGACCATAGAGGGCGTAAAAAGGAGAATAACCAGTAGCTGAATGAGCCGCATTGTTATACGCAAACTCCGCAAGCCGCAAAACGGCCAACCAAGAGGACTGGTGTTGCAATATGAGGCAACGAAGGTACTGTTCCATCGATTGATTCGTCCTTTCGGTCTGACCATCGGTCTCCGGATGATAGGCCGAAGAATACCTCGTATCAATGCCCAATAGTTTCGTCAAGGATCTCCAAAACCGAGAGGTGAACTGTGAACCTCGATCGGAAACAATGACCGAAGGGAGGCCGAATAGCATAAACACATGTTCAAAAAACAAGTCCGCCAAGACAGGGGCCGAAGGGACACCTTTGCAAGGGACAAAACGGGCCATTTTTGTGAACGTGTCCACCACTACCCAGATGGTATCAAAGCCTTTCGACTTGGGGAGATCGGTAACGAAATCCATCGTCAATGTATGCCAGGGCCTGGGAGGTACCGGAAGCGGAAGCAACAACCCAATCGGTCGACCCCTTTGATGTTTAGCCTGAGCACATACCGCACAAGACCTGACGTAACACTCCACATCGCGCTTCATAGAAGGCCACCAACACCAACGCTTGAGAAGGTCTAAAGTGCGCTCTTGTCCGGGATGGGCATTAAAGGGGGCGTCATGAGACCACTCAAGGGCAAGATTACGTGTATCAGGTGTAGGAAGGAACAGGCGTTCATGTACGAAAGGTAAACCATCAGAATATACCGGATCCCAATCTCGTAACTGGTCAGAATGATCGCTAGTCCAGGATCGAACCGAGTCTATCAGTGACAATGAGGGAGTACAGAGACAAATCACATGACTCTTTTCGAGAACAGTGTCGGGGAAAATAGGCAATTGGACCCCCCCCGGGGAACGTGACAAGGCATCCGCCTTCCCATGCGCCTTTCCAGGACGGTGCATAATACGGAAGTCGAAGGAGGAAAAGAAAAGATGCCATCGGACCTGTCTGCTATTAATGCATTTCAGGGAGGCCAAATCCTGTAGGTTCCGATGATCGGGGTATACTGTGACAGGATACTTAGCCCCCAGAAGATGATGACGCCAAACACGGAACGCGTCCATGACCGCCAAGAGTTCTTTTTCCGTAACGGTATAGTGAGACTCAGTACTGGAAAACTTACGGGAGTGGAATGCCACTGGATGTAATTTGCCGGTATTAGGACACGTTTGTGACAGCACCGCCCCGAGGGCAAAGGAAGAGGCATCTGCCTCGACTATGAACGGAAGATCCGGATTGGGATGTTGGAGTACCGGTGCGGTAGTAAAGGCGGTTTTCAGAGTCTCAAAAGCCTCCTGCTGTTCTCTCTGCCACTGATATGGCACCCGAGGACTAGTCAGGGCCGTGAGTGGGGCTACAATCGTGGAAAAGGAAGAGATGAAACGCCTATAGAAGTTGGCGAATCCTAAAAAGGCCTGCAAGGACTTGAGTGTTTGAGGTACTGGCCAATCTAAGACTGCTTTGACCTTAGACTCGTTCATGGATACCGCCCCAGGGGTGATGTGGAAACCCAAAAACTCAACCGAGGTCTTATGGAACTGACATTTCTCAGGTTTGGCAAATAAGGAATGTTTGCTTAAACGGGTTAATACTTCTCGGACGTGTTTTACATGATCATCCAGGTCACGAGAGAAGATCAGGATGTCGTCCAAATATACAACCATGTACACATCCAGAATATCCCTGAAAATGTCATTCATGAACCGTTGGAACGTGGCCGGGGCGTTACATAAGCCAAAGGGCATGACAAGATATTCGTACAATCCGTAACGTGTACAGAAAGCAGTTTTCCACTCGTCTCCCTCGCGAACGCGTACCAAATTGTATGCGCCGCGTAGATCAAGTTTGGTAAAAACGGTAGCATGTGTTAAATGATCTAAAAGTGGAGTGATTAACGGGATGGGATATCTATCCTTCTTGGTGATCGCGTTAAGACGCCGATAATCCACACAAGGACGTAAATCCCCCTCCTTCTTAGGTACAAAGAAGATAGGACTTGCCGCTGGTGAAGTGGAGGGGCGGATGTGTCCTAAACGCAGGGCATTCTGTACATATTCTTTTAACACCAGTTCCTCCGAAGGAGACAGAGAGTAGATCCTGCCCGAAGGAACGGTGGAATCAGGAAGCAATTCGATTGGGCAGTCATAAGGTCTATGTGGAGGAAGTACCTCAGACGAGCCTCGATCGAAAACTGATTCGAAAGCCAGATATTCTGGCGGGATCCCAGACACCAACCCCCCAACAGTATGGGACTGTATGACTTCTGGATCGTCAACCGTCAGTGTGAGTTGTGCTAGGGCTCCCAAGACCCGAGAGGGTGTGTCAGGGGCTTGATGGATCGGGAGACAATAATTCTGACAAATATCGGACTCAAAGAGTACAGTGCCTGCTTGCCAATTGATCAATGGATTATGTTCACGTAACCAAGGTATCCCTAGTATGATACCGAATTGAGGTGCGGTGATCAAATCAAAACTCAAGGTTTCTGTGTGTATGTCCTGTATGTTCAACAAGAGGGGTGCGGTTTGATGTCTAACAGGACCAGAAATCAATGCGGAGCCGTCTACGGCTTGGACAGGTTCCGGTCGTGTTTTTACCACTAAAGGTAGATTGAGGGAATGGGCCAAATCAATATCTATGTAATTACCAGTGGCACCAGAATCAATAATGATATTGACTGCATGCAGAAGGCCAGTAGAGGGACATAGAGTAGCCTTTACGGAGATAGGTTGAACACGAGCAAAGGTAAGAGGGGTTCCCGGAGAAGAAGATGGGACACTCGACCTGGTCTCCGGTTCTAAGGTCGAGCCCTCCGAAAAACCTGACTCTTCTTGGGACGTCGAGGACACTCTTTCACGAAATGTCCAGTGGTGCCACAGTAAAAGCACGCATTATCAACCCTTCTTCGTTCCCTCTCAGATGTTGTAATAGGACTGCGTACCCCTCCCACTTGCATAGGTTCTTCAGTAACGGAAACGGGAGTATTAACAAGAGGAGGAGAGGAGGAGGCCCCCAATTCAGCTCTACGCTCCGCTCGGCGTGCATCTACCTGCAGGACGAGATCAACCAATTCCTGGTACTGAGTAGGCATAGAAGGGATTACTGCTAAAGCGTCTTTCATGGTGTTACTCAACCCCCTGTAAAAGACCACCGCCCGCCTATTTTCAGGCCATGATGTTTCCGCAACTAGCTGATTAAACCTGGTGATGTAATCTATCAGCGTTCTTTTGCCCTGAGTCAATTCCAACAACTCCAAATCCCTAGACTGTGCCTTGTGCCGAGTATCGAATACTCGGGACATTTCTAGGACCAACAAATCAAAGTCATAAAGAACCGGGCTATTGTTTTCTAACAGGGGATTAGCCCAAGCGGCAGCTGTTCCAGCTAAATGGGAAAGGGCGAAGGCGGCTTTAGCAGTGGACGTGGGAAAAGCCAAAGGCCTGCATAAGAAATGTAACTTGCACTGGTTAACAAAGGTTCTGAATGTCTTGGGATCACCCTGGTAACGTTCAGGAGCAGCCAGGGGGGAAGGAGTTGGGAGGACTATTGGAGTCGGTACTGGCGGTGTAGGGGAGGAGCTGCCCTCTCCAAACTCCGGGTCTGCAGGAAGGGGATGCTGAACGCTCTGTATGGTATCCAGCCTTTGGTGGATCACTGTGTTCGCGGCGGCCATATCTGCCCTTAGTATTGTAATTGCCTGAACTAAAGCAGTTATGGGTTCGTCCGTGGATCCCTGCATCGTCTAACACGACTATAAGGCTTCTCAGTCTGTTCTGACTTGAGTGTCGTGTAGACCGATGAGACCTCCGTCCCCAAGTGACGCACAGGGGAACGAAATAGAAACCCGCTGTGCGACCCTTGAGGCCACAGGTGAGAGATGTCTTCCCAGATCCACGGAGCCTCTGGAACACCGATGCTGCTGTCAAGAAGGAAGGAGGTTAAGCACCAGGCAATCACAATACAGGCAGGTAAACAAAAGAATCTAAAGTGTCTTACCTATCTGGTGTAAGGGAGACCCAGGTAACCTAGTAGGGAGGTTCGAGGCTCATTAGATGCGGCGGTCCCTGGAATAGTAGAACCGCAGGTTAGCGTGGATGAAGGGTAGCCACCTGTGAGAGTCAGGGCTTGACTTGAATCCCCAGTAGGGAAAAGGCGTAGAAGATCAGCAAGGTACCAAGGGATGATCCAAAGACAAGTCGAGGTGCAGTCCAAATATCCGGCAACAGGTAAACAGTTCCAAGCAAAAGTACCAAGGGGTGTCCAAGGGAGTCCGAGATAGAGTTCCGTGATCAAGGTAACAAGGAGCAAGATGTAACGCCAAACAGTGTCCGAAGCCAGCTGAGAAGCAATGAGCGTTCTGTCTCTCAGACCTTTATACTGATCGCCCCTGGGTCACGTGACTTCTCTGGATCATGTGACGTCCACCAAGATCACATGGGGAACGCCATAGCGTATCACGTGACCGGCGTGGAGACGTAAGGCCGCCCTTTCTGCTATACGTTCTCCAAGGCAGTTGCCAATGCAGAAAGGGTTGCAATCGAGCCCGTACAACGGTACGGAGCTTTCGGTTCTGTGGCTTCACCGAATCACTTGAGCCTCGAAGCTTGGGAGGAGATGTTGGGGGAATGTGAGCAGTGTTCTGATGTGTCGTGGCCTGGTGTGCAGAGGATCGCCTAACAGTACCGCCCGTTGTTGTGCATTAGACTGTACCTTGTAGATTTTGTAAAGTATATTCAATATGTGCAACTGCTGCTAACTTTCGCAAGCAGAAAAAAAACAGTTAGAAAAAAAAAGAATGTCCTGGGAATCAAGGGGCTATCCACGTTTTTTACAGTGGAACAGGCACACAGGGTGCCGGGTAGACCACCGCCGCCAGGTGCCCCATTGAGAGTACTAGTGGCCAAAATTATGAACTTTCAGGACCGGGACGCCATTCTGCAAGAGGCCCGCAGAGTGGGCTTCTATGAAATTGGAAATACGAAGCTGCGCATCTTTCCGGACTTTACATTGGAGGTACAACGTCAGCGGAGAACATATAACGCAGTGAGGCGTCGGCTTTGCAAGCTTAACCTAAAATACATGAGGTTTTTTCCGGCCAAGCTGAAGGTTCTCTCAGTGGGAAAGTCATGGCTCTTCACGTCCCCGAAAGAAGTGTGGGATTGGTTGGATGCCTCACCACACAATGGGGATCCCCAAAATGGAGGGGGAATGGGGGGGACACAATCCGGCACAGGAGAGTGACAATGAGGAAGGTGAAGGAGGTAACGCTGTGAGGGGTTATTGAGAACTAGTCACCTGGGACTAGAGAGGATGGGAATATGAGGGGGAAGTCGCACTAGAGGGGTGGTAACACGATTCCTTGCCCCCACACTTACAAAACATCATCGGCGGCTACCCACGAGTTGAGGGGAAAAGGTGGGATAGGCAAGTCATGAGGTCCACAAATCAGAAGAGGTGGGATAGAACCCAGAGTTACCCACAGATCCACAGTTGGGGAGTTTGAAATGGGGAGGGTGTCAGGGGAGGGGGAGAGGAGAGGGTAGAGGGAGTTGGGGTTGATGATACCAAGTTGGGGTTGGGTATCACTTGGGGGCTAGTTGTAAGTATGGGTCAGAATACTATGGCCGGTGTAGCGACCAAACACAAGAAGACACGGTTCCGGGAGAGGGATAGGGAAAGGGGACGGCGACGGCGGTCGGAAGTGATAGAGGGTTGGGATGGGAGGAAGGGACAAGACCACTGCTTGTTAAAATGAGGGAATGGGGAGGTTTGAGAATTGGTACCTGGAACGTCTGGGGTCTAGGATCTAGACAAAAGAAACGAAGGGTGGGGGAATTCTTGAAACGGCATGCAATACAACTAGCTCTGCTACAGGAGACGCACATGGGGAAGGAGGACTTAATGACCCTGGGTAAACTATGGGGGGACAATGGTTTGGTACCACTTACTTGACCCAAGCGAGAGGAGTCCTGATTTGGGTGGCGAGAGGAGTGCCATTACGGGTGGAGAAGGTATTGAAAGACGAAGTGGGACGCATAGTGATGGTGGTGGGTACATGGGAAGGATGCCCGATATGCTTAGTGAATTCTTATGTGCCAAACGTGGATGATAAGGAATACTTCCTATCGGTCCTACACATGGTTGGGGCTTGCAGAAGGGAAATTATATTTTGGGGCGGGGACTTCAACTGCCAACTAGACACACACCTAGATGGAACAGGAGGGAGGGGTCCTAGTAAAAAACAGATGACGGCGTCCCTCCACAAGGTAATGGAGGACCTTGATCGCGTGGACATTTGGAGGTAGAAACATGGTGAGGAGAAAGGGTTCTCATACTATTCAGGGGTACAAGGGTCGTACTCGCATTTGGACTACCTCCAGACAGGGAGGGAACACTTCTGGCGATTTGAAGACCCGGAATATTTAGGATGGACCCTCTCGGATCATTCACCCCTGGTGGTCAGACTAGTGGGGGGAGGGGAGAGGCCTTCGCAGCCATTGTGGCGAAGGCAGAAGGACGCACTACAGGATGGGGCATTCACCAGCGAGCTATGCAAGGGGATTGAAACCTACTTTGAACTGAACAAGGGGTCGGTGGACTCAATGGGAATGCTCTGGGAGGCATTTAAAGCAAACATAAGTGAGCTGTGCCTATCCACTACAGTGGGGATGAGGAAAAGGTGGCAGGACACATTGCGCCAATTGGAAGGACAAGTGGCAGATCTAGATAAGGAGGCAGGGGAGGGCACTCCGGTAGGGGACAGATTGGCATCTTGCCTGGAGCTTCACCAAAAGACACTAACGGATCTGGCACACTTTGACAGTAGTAAATGGCACACCCGACTACATGGAGAGGGGGATAAGGCAGGGAAACCTCTGGCCTGTCTGATTAGTAGTGAGGGTCCAACTTGGGGAATAACCCAAATCAGAATTGAAATGGGGGTGCACTGTAGGTACCCAGGAACGAATTAACAGGGCGTTTAGGGAGTTTATATATATATATGTATATATATACAAGCAAAAATGGCTATGTGGATATGAATGTGGAAGACTTGATGGACATGATCCGGTTGCCAAAATTAGAGGGGGGAAATTAAGGAAGAACTAGAGGCCCCAAAAGAGGAGAACGATATTAAATGGGCAGTACACATGATGAGGAAGGGCACGTCCCCTAGCAGTGATGTTTTCCCCATTGAATTCTACTCAGTATTTACAGACCTCCTAGCCCCACAACTCAAAAAAGTATACAATGAGGCATTTGAAAAGGGGATCCTCCCGGAGTCTATGAGGGAGGCAATAATAACAGTAATTTTGAAAGAAGGGAAGAACCCACTGGACTGCATGTCATACCGCCCTATTTCTTTATTAAACATGGATGGGAAAATCCTGGGTAAGGTTCTGGCAGCCAGATTAGCAAGAGTGGCTCCTACGCTGGTCCACCCGGATCAATGTGGGTTTATTGGGGGTAGAAATACGACCGCTAAGCTGACCCGTCTTCATCACATTATGGACCAGGTCAAAACCCATGAACACCCATTAGCAATAGCCTCCTTTGACGCCATGAAATTGTTTGACTCGCTGGAATGGAGATGGTTATTTTGAGTGTTGAGGGAATTTGGGTTCGGTGGGAAAAAATGTGTAAATGGCTGGCCCTACTGTACAACAAGCCGATGGCAATGGTGAGAACAAATGATTGGGTATCTGGGAAGTGGGAACTAGGCAGTGGGATTTGGCAGGGTTGCGCTGCATCTCCAATACTTTTTGGCCTTGCTTTGGAACCCTTAGCACAGTTTTTACGACAGGAGATGGCGGAGGCGGGGATAGGGGTCGAAGGGGTCCAACACATAGGGGGTCATTACGAGGTAGGAGGTAACCATGCTGCTATTAGCGGCATGGCTACCCCCTTACCGGGTACCGGGTCCGGGTTGCTTGAATGAGGAATTACCGGGCCATTCCGACCTTGGAGGGCCCGGTAATTCCTCATTCAAGGAACCCAGACCCGGTACATCCTTATTCCCATTCGAGCCCCCATAGGGCTCAATGGGAATGGAGATGATGCTAACAACGGCCCGTTAATAACGGGCCCGTTGTTAGCATCCTCGTCTGCTAGCCGGACCCGCTGGTTTTACCAGGCGTCCTTAGCGGGTCCCGCTAGCAGACTAGCAATGGGGCGGTAAGGGGTTGACGGCTCCGGCACCTTTACCAGCACCGTTAACCCCTTACCGCCTACCTCGTAATGACACCCATAGTGTCATTATATGCGGATGACCTCCTACTTTGTTTCCAACCCGCAGGAGAACTTACCAGCATTACTGGAGATTCTAAAGAACTTTCGACACATGTCTGGCTTCCTTATCAATGAGGGGAAATCAGTCTTGCTCCCCCTGGGAGGGCTTCGGAAATCCAGCACACAAGATCTCCCGACGGTAGGGATAAAATGGGAGACTGAGTCATTCAAATATCTCGGTATACAGATCTTTCATGACATGGAGGACACCTTCATGTACAACAGCGGCAGGGTACTCTCAAAAATAGGAGACTCAATGCAATTTTGGAAAAATCTACCCATATCCCTAATGGGTAGAGTGGCGTTATGCAAAATGGTGATCCTGCCAAGATTACTATACTACTTTACCAATATACCATGTGTGGTCAAAAAGATATTCTTTAAAATGCTAGATGTTGGAGTGGGGGTACTACTATGGAACAGAGGGAGGAAGCGGGTGTCCCTATCTACACTACGTAGACCTAGAACAGAAGGCGGGTTATGCCTACCAGACTATGAAAAATACTTGTTGACAGAGCAACTACAGGCGGTGTTGGATTGGGGACAGCCAGAGGGGGAAACCTCGAGGGGTCTAGTGAGGAAACTGCCGCCACATAGGAAAGGAAGTGAACTGCTGTGGAATCCATTGGGGAATCAGTTGTGTTCGAGGCGGTCATGGAAACGTGGAAGAAATACGTTTGGAAGAAAGGCCCGGGAGGGCTCTATGATGTACATCTGCCCTGGGGGATAGATCAAAAACTGCAACTGGCAATATGAAGGGCAGGAACACAGAGACTTCAAGAGAAGGGATGTGAGAAGATAGGGGACCTCTTCGAAGGGAGCAAGCTAGTAACCTTTGTGGAGTGGTCAACAAAATGTGATCTCCCGAAGGGCATGTTTTTGGCATATGGGGTAATAGTCCGGAGAGTAGCGGAACTATGGAATGGGATCCCGGACAAACCGGAAACAAGCCCACTACTACGGGTACTGTTGGAACAACCGGGGGGGACAGCTAGGATCTCACGCATTTATAAAACTCTATGGGAAGGGGAACCCACGACAAAGTTGAAGGTAAAGGAGAAATGGGAGAGCGATATGGGGTACCAGATTCCGGATGAGGAATGGGAGGCAGTACGGGAATCTGTCCGTAGGGTCTCGCAGAACGTCGATTCCAGTTGATCCAGTTTAATATAATGCACGGGACATATATCACCCCGACCACATTGAAGGCAATGAACAACACCCTAGCAGATGTATGCCCCAGATGTGGTGAGGGCCCAGCTGGATTTTGGCACATGATGTGGGATTGTGGGGTCATTACAGCCTACTGGGATAAGGTTATGGAAGAGGAGAACAGGCTAATGGGGCCAAAACTGGACTGCAAACTGAAAATATGTATCTGGGGCTCCTCCCAGGGGGGAAGAAACACAAAACACATAACAAAACGATACGGTTCCTACTACTGCTGGCAAAATGTCGAGTGGCTATTGCATGGAAACACCCAAAGGGCCCCACAATACCCAACTGGCTAACGGACATCCGCAGATGGGGGAGCCGAATTGATGATACTACAGGGGATGGATACTGATACGGGGGGGTCGGAGGTCACTATACACTGTAGTCAATTATTGAACGATCTATCAAAAGCTAACGATCTGAAACCACCATGAACTACTCGCAACTGGAGGAGCTGGGGAGGATAGACAGGGGAAGGGATGGGGAGTCACGACTCTGTTGATGAGATGCCCTGAAGGGGAGGGAAGATCAGAATCGCTGTTCAACACTGAACAGAGAAGAAGCTCAAGGTCACACTGGTCTATACTAAATATTAAGGAAGGGGTCAGGGGCCGGGGGGAGGGAAATGTTGGTCACTGGTTATCAGTTGTTGTTCTTATGAAAATGCAAATAAAAAGCAATTTTAAAGGTATAGTTAGTAGTCACAATCAGGGATTTCAAACCTATTTTTGAGGCTGTTCCTTTCTCATGTGCAGTTTGGGGGGGTACTGAAAGTTCACATCTCATGTGGGAATTTCATTTACAGTGCATTGTGTACTTTCTCCTGGTTTCTCAGTGTACGGTCCTGCTTACTAGCTGCTGCCTAACACCCAAGAGCTGCTTTTAGCTCCTGCTCACCCAATCTTAATTTTAAAGTCTCAGGTAGAACAATGTTTCCTTGACTAACTGTTCGTTTTCATTGCAGCAGCATCGCTCCAAGCGTCAATGTATCAAGCTATCCACCTGTGTCCCAACCTGATAAACCCAGTAACGCACTTGACCCAGTCACACAGGCAGGTAAGGAATCATTTTCCCTATGCACCATTGGTTCAGTAGAAGTGCTGAAGGTTTATATCGGCCCTGTGCATTGTGCATCCAAGTGTGGTTTTCGCCACCAATCTGTGGCATAGTGCGGGACCACAATTCAAAAAGAAATTTTAGCTAGGACTTCACGATCTGAACAGGGAGTCTTCTGAGACTTGTATCAATGTGTTATTTTTTTTTTATCCAACCAGTATTTCTGACCCATTTTTGCAAGGGTTTATTTTCCCCAAGCTTTTCTCATGGTTCCTTTTGAATCTTAGCTTGTGGAATTTGCCATTTTTTAAATCTTTTGGGCCTTTTTAAAAATTTTTCCCATCCAATATTTCTGACCCAAGGTTTTTCCCCCAACCTTTTCATATGGTTCGTTTTAATCTTTGCATTTGTTGTTTGCCATGTTAACTCTTTTTTTTAGGCATTTTTAATTTTTGAAAACTTGAAATGGTTTTTTAAAACTAACGTGATATTCACTAAAGTGGGGGTTTGCAATGTTTTCACAGATTCAGGCTCCTTTTTGAGATGGATCGTTTCCTAGTGCCCAAAGATAGTGGGAATCCGAAACGAAAAGCAGAAGGAGAGGTGGAAACAGACAAAAGAAATGCAAAAACACAGAAATATGATGACTCTTATTTGGTGTTTGGATTCACATGGATCGCAGTTGTTGGAGAAGTTAAGCCACAGTGTGTGGTTTGTGGCGCTACATTAGCAAATGACAGCCAGAAGCCAACACAATTAAGGCGGCATTTGGAAACAAAACATGATGATTTTGAAAAAAAGACCAGGGATTTCTTTGTACAACAGCTGCAAGGCATAAAAAAAGCCAAACGACACTGTTAAAAATGTGGCCTCAATACCTGCAAATGCTTTGAAAACTTCTTACCACATCCACATTGCGTACTATCTGGGCAAAAACAAAAAGCCTTTTTACAGATGCTGAGAAAGGGATTCTGCCAACAATTCTCACAGTCAACTGGGTAATGCTTGGTAACGGTGCAGCAGAGAAATGCAAAAGTATCTCTATGTCTGACACCACAATTTGCTGCTGCATCACTGACCTGTCCTCTGATGTCAGTACAGAATTGATATCAGGCTTGAAACACAGTCAGTTTGCTCTAAGGTTGGATGAGGCCACTGACGTTTCAAAAGAAGCTCATTTGATTGCTTCTGTGAGGTACTGCCATTGAAAATAAATATTGGAGGATTTCTTATTTTGTAGACCAATTCAGGGCAGAGCAACTGCACCTGAACTCTTTGACATTGTTAACAACTTCCTCCTACATTGCTACGGCCTAAAGTGGGAGGCGTGTGTTGGTATTTGCACAGATGGTGCTCCTTCAATGTGTGGTGCTAGAGCTGGGTTGAAAGCAAAAGTGTTGGCAGTAGCTCCACATACTGTGTGGACACACTGCATGATAAACCGGGAAGTTTTTGCTGTGCGCAATATGGGGAATGAACTCACAGAGGTGCTGACTTCTGTTGTAAAGATTGTACATTTAATTGAGATGCACCCCAAAGGAGCCCGCCTGGTTGCCATATTATGTGCTGAAATGGGAGCTGAACATGATGCTTTGTTGTTTCACACGGAGGTCAGGTGGCTATCCAGGGGAAAGGTTTTAAATCACATTTATGAACTCTGGAACAAAGTGAGACACTTTCTCCTGCGTTTAGACCAGACAAAAGCAGAGCCTCTGTGTGATTCACGCTGGTGTGTACTGTTTGCTTGCCTTGACAACATCTTTGAAAAGCTACATTTTCTAAAAATCTCCCTACAAGGCACAGTAACCACATAATTTGCTATGAACACAAAAATATCAGCATTTAAGAAGGAGCTGGAGCTTTGGAGGAGAAGGGTTGATGTTGGCATTACCAATGCATTTCCATTATTAGCAGATGCATAGAGGAGATGGAGTATGATCTTTCATGTGTTGCTGAACTAGTAGGAAACCATTTAAATGCTCTCAGAACCAGTCTCGAAAAGTACTTTCCAGAGCACAATTGTAACGTCAATGACTGGGTGGTTCAGCCTTTCCTAGCAGACCTAGGGGCCCACCTCCCAATACACCTCCAGGAGGAACTAATGGAGCTTCAAAGTGACTGCCTACTGGAGAGCCAATTCAAACAAATTGTCTTTGGGTGGATTTTGGCAAAATATGTCTGCAGAGTTTCCAACTTTATCCAAATGTGCAGTCAATGTACTGTTACCTTTCAGCTCCTCGTACCTTTACGAGATTGGATTCTCAGCCCTAGCAGCCCTAAAGACTAAATATCGGTCAAAGCTGGAAGAAAACCTGTGGTTGGCTATTGCAAAAATGGAACAGGGACAGGAGTTCCCCATTACGGAACTTTATTCTATTCTATTGCAAACATTGAACCCAATATTGGCAGGCTGGCTGCTTAAAGACAGGCCCACCCTTCACACTAGTTCTCCAATATACCCTTCACACTAGTTCTCCAATATGCCACTTTCCAACTTGCAAGTGACAGCATTGATAGTAATCTCAAAGTTGTTGTACTTAAAAGCACATTCTTACATCAGTTGCATGTCAAACGTTACTGTAGGACAGAAATATTGGCTGTTTTCTTTTGTCGAATTAAATATCCAACACTACTTTTAGTCAAGTCCTCTGTATTCTAGCAAACAATTCTTAATGCTGTGTTCACAAATATTTGTCCTCTAATTTAGTGTTTGGCACCCACACTTCCATTTGGGGCACCATTCTACGCCAGCGCGCGATAACCGTTTGCAACCGATTAACATTTTGGAGTCCATGTGTATGGGGGGGTGCCCAAGGAAGATACATTTCTCTTAGGGGGATGCTCGGGGTCAAAAGGTTTGAAGACCACTGCCGTAGAATGACTATCCGGTTATAAAGAACATGTTTTTTTAAAAAAAAGGCATAAAACCTAATTGCTATCTTGCTGGCACCGTTATATGTTAACATATATTTTGATTGCTAGTTTGGAAGAGCACTTAGACCCTCCCTGGTACCTAGGAGACGGGGCACGTGTGAGCTTGAATGGCGGAAGCTTAATTTACTAAACAAACCTTCAATCCCTGCTTGCCTTTTTACTTTTTAAAGTGGTCCAATATCCATGTTCTTGCGGTGCCCTTGTGTGTATGCTGCTATGTGTACGGTACGGTGCATATACAACTCGTACACATGGCTGCAACTTTAGTGGGTACGAGCAAATCATTCCAGTGCTTTACTGTGAAGGAACGAGTCACATGTGCCCAGCGATACTCAAGATTTTACTTGGTCGTCTGCCTAAGAACATTGCAGTTTCGGGTAGCCCCTGTGAGAATGTGTCTATCGTATATAAAGGGCACAGTGGCGCTATGCTTGTAATTTTCAATATGTTGCCCAGACAGCGGCATGCCAGTGCACAGACACCCACTGGCATAGCTTTCCCTTGTGTGAGGATTGTTGATGTGTGGCATGTGGGCGGCGTGTGAGTCTTTCGCAGCATCTTCGATATTGCTTAAGTTTTGTTTGGCTGGCATGAAGGCTGGCCAAGTTTTGAAGTGTGTGGCAGACTGTTTGAGCCGCTGAGTGGTACAGCGTGCGCCGTACACACCATCAGGTGTATTCTCAGGCCGGGAATGATTGAAATGCCCTGATGAATGCGCTCTTTGATTCCTGCCTTCCTGCTTCTGGTGGCACAGGGTGCTTTGGGCTTGGATGAACAATCACAATGAATTTGCTTTTACTTTACAAAAGCTCCAAATTAGATGTGCTGTTGTGTTTCTGCGCACAGAGAAGGGTTGCAGATATTAGCCATCCAAGCTCTCATTAAGAAGGGAGGAAAAAAGGCTTCTCTAACCAACAGTGGACAGATGCCCCTCCATCTATTTATTTCTCTTAAATATTGCTCGCGGTCTGATCATTCCTTTCACTTAAGTCATTGAACCCCAGTCAACAAAAAAAAGTAAACACATTCTCCAAAAAAAACACTCTCCAAGTGACATCCATCAATTTTCCAGCAACTGAAAGAGATTTGCATTAAAGGAGAGCCTCCCCTCCATTCCTATTTTCCACCTTGTTCAAGCTGGGGAAGTTTGTTTAAAGTATATGCATCCGTTTGAGATTTGTGTAAGGTGAAAAGTGTACAGGACAGGTACTCTGTTCTCAAGTTAGGTTTGTGATGCTGGAAATGCATTGTAGGGACATGGCCTCCATGTCCTTGTCATCTACTCCCTTACCATGTGTGTTCTATGTTGTTTTCTGTAGAGGAGACCAGTTGGGACTCTTGGCCGTGCAGCTCTTCCTCCTTTTGGTTGTGGTGAACAGAGACCCTTGGGATACCCCTCTGGCACCCATGGGTGGGGGTACAGACAACCCTGTACCCGTAGTGTATGTTCTTGGGCACCTGTGTGTGGCCCACAGCGCAGGGTATGGGCTGGTGGCAGTTCCATGCTGAATTTGACAGGTGCTCTGAGTATCCTCCATTTTGGGATACCCAGGCACTGCCATAGGAATTAGTGGATTCCTGATAGAAGGCATGATGACCCCTGTGGCCTCTTGTCTTCTATTACCTGTTACCTTGTTTTCCCTGGGAAACCCTGACTTTGTCCCTTCCCCTGACTGGCTGTTGGGTTGAAGAACCATATATGGTATTTTGGGGGAAGTCCTGGCCAGGCTGGATAGAGACTTCCCAGTGACTGTATGTTGTGGGTACACCCTTGGGGTGGGACCTGTGTGAATAGAATGTGTGACCAATATATAAGACAGCCCTGCCTGAAACTCACATGAATGCGGTGTGGTGTGCTGAAAGGGTGCTTGCCCCACTCCACATTCCTTGTTATGGGTGTCTGGGTGGAAGTGAATAGCCTGAATGCCTGTGAGTCTGATTGGCTGCCTGCCTGCATGAATGCCCTTCTGTCTGTATGCGTTCCAAGCGAACAATTCGCTCCAATAGTATACATTGTGGCATGCCAAACAGTGCAGGAAGGTGCCTATGCAGTGCATGGGTGATTTGCAGATAGTGGTACTGTTCTGTGTTAGGGTGTCCAAATCTGCATCTTAACTCCTCAAAAGAGATGATTTTTCCTTCAGTGAGTATGTCCCCCACCACCCTAACCCAGGCCTCCACCCATTCCGACCAGACCGGTAGTTTGTCTACTTTTGTCAAGTTGCAATTATTCCATAAGGGTTGTGCTCGGGTCACCTTGTTGTCCCAGCCTATATACTTGTGTGCCTCCCTGCATATAATATAAGCCCTCAGGTGAAAGGGCGAGGTGATTCTGTTTGGCTGTGGCGAGTGGACCTGCAGAGAGAAGCCCAGGCTGCCATTTTCTACCTTCAATCACTCCAAGGTGCGTGTGCCTGTAAGGATCAGCAGCCAGCTGACTACAAAAGGCCGCCTTGAACGCCCTTGTGGCGTAAGCCCTCAGGCGAAAGGGCGAGGTGATTCTGTTTGGCTGTGGCGAGTGGACCTGCAGAGAGAAGCCCAGGCTGCCATTTTCTACCTTCAATCACTCCAAGGTGCGTGTGCCTGTAAGGATCAGCAGCCAGCTGACTACAAAAGGCCGCCTTGAACGCCCTTGTGGCGTAAGCCCTCAGGCGAAAGGGCGAGGTGATTCTGTTTGGCTGTTTGGCGAGTGGCGGGGGCGAGGCAAAGTGTACGACATCTGCCTGACCTGCAAATCCATACAATGATTACTGCTACCACACTCCTTTCCCCGCAGACTCGAGCGCAAACAAAGCGCTGCGCCAGGAATGAGGATGTTATGGCAGAGCGATCTAGACAATCCCAAGCTAGTCGCTATTACTCCTGTGCTTCGGACTCAGAAGAACTGTTTATACAGGTACATCAGCCTAATATTTCCGTTTCTAATTTGAAACATATCACTGCTCTGGATACTGACACTGATTTACATGTCTTTCATGAGACGAGCATGGATACAACATGTATTGAAAATACTGGACTTACCATGCAAATTGATGTGGTGCCTAATTTGAGTGTGTCGCGGCCGCCGTTGGAGTTTGATCTTGGGCTCTTGGAAGGGCCGGGTGTCTCCACGGCCCAGAACGATGTCTCATGCGGTGGTGGAATGGCGCCGGACTGCCTGCGGGTCCAGGTCGCGCTGACTTTGATAGCGTGCGCGGCGGGCCCCCGGTGGCCAGCCTGGGAGGGGCGAGCCCTGCATCGGCCTTGTTTGCTGGGTCTGGCCGTGGATCGGCTGTGCGGCCTGCAGCGTCTGGTGACGTGTGCTAGATGCACTGTCCGAATTCGGGCTGCGTCCTGCCTCGGGGCAGTGGCAGTGTCGGGGCGCCGCGATCGGCAGGTGAAGTGGTCGCACTCTCTGCTTGCGGGGAAGGGGACGCCCCTTTGGATTCCGGATGTTCGAATATGGCTGTGAGCGTGGCTTCATCGCTGCGGCTTCAGGTGCTTGCTAACCATAATCCCAAGGAGTTTCAAGAGGAAGCTTTTGGTAAGGCTTCCATGCAGGATTACCGTATTCCATCGTGCAATAACGCACAGAGAGCTTCTAATGGTGCCTCTACAGTCTTTAGCTCTGCGGCGCAGCAGGGCACCTCATTCTCAGTTGAAGCAAGTTCAGAGCAGAGAAATTCTTTAGAAGTGGTAAATAAGGTATTACAGAACCTGCTTCTAATAAACAAAGCCCGTACACCGAAACAACTTCACAACCCAATTCCAGAAAATGAGTCTGGTGTTAGACTTTCCTCTGCACACCAGAACACTGCTAAGATCTCCACAACACCTACCTCGGGTTCCCACACTACTCCCTCCAGGGTTCGAGACTCACGACGTGATGTGGTTGCCCCAAAAGACCTGTACCAGGTACAATGTACGTGCTCGTTTGCAGCCCTTCCTGCATTGGCAGTTGCCATGGAGAACATACAGCAGAAGGGGCGGCGTAACACCTCCGCATAGATCATTCATTTGCTCACGTGATTCAGAGCGGCGTTTCCCACGTGATCATGGTGGATGTCACATGACTCAGAAGCGCACAGTATATAAAGCTTGATGCACGGAGCACTCATCGCTTCTCAGCTGTCTTCGACTCTGTTTGGCGCTACGTTTGATATACTCTGTTGGTTTACCTTGATCTTGGATATTTCACTTGGACTCCTTCGGATTACCCTTTTGTACCTTTGCTTGGAACTGTTTTCCCATTGCTGAACTTCGACCCGTCATTCACCTGTTTTCGGATCATCCCTTTGTACTTTGTTGGACTTCTACGCCATTGCCCTTTGGCAACTCAAACTACGTCTTCAGCTCTACAGGTGGACTATCCTGTATCCACACCTGACTTCGTTCCCTATTGTTCTGGGGACCGCCTCTCATCTGAGTCTCGAACCTCCTTCACTAGGTTTCCCGGGCTTTCCAATCACCGGATAGGTAAGATTACTCAGATCCTTTGATTACTGTGTTATATTGTATTTGCCTGGTACTTAACCTCGTTCTTTCTGCAGCAGCATCGGTGTTCCAGAGGTTCCGTGGATCCGGGAAGTAACATCTCACACCTGTGGCTCCAAAGGTCGCACAGCGGGTTTCTTTTGGTTCCCCTGTACGTCACTTGGGGACGGAGGTCTCAACGATCTACACGACACTCAAGTCGGAACATCTGGTACCAGAACGTCTCTAAGGAGAAATAGCAACAAACTCTCAAATTTTAATGAGGATATCTGGGCGAGGGTTACATACAAACGCCCGAGATTAAGTGAAGGGCAGTGTAACCACGAGTCAGCTCAGACCTCTCCATCGACAGTGCGTGACTCACAAAAAAGATCTAACAGCAATCTGAGTACTCATGTTCCAAATCAACATCGGGCCTCATTAGGAGTTGCCCGGTAAAACCGGGTTCATTACCGGCATGCCGGAATGAGTGGGTCCATGCTCGTATGAACCCACTAATAGCGGATGATTACGAGTGCGCGAGCACGCGCGTCCACCCATGCCGGTAGTGGCAATACCGCCATGCCGCTAAAGGGCCTCCAACTCCCCTATACCGTCATCGCGGGACCCGCCCATAGCGGTACCGCCTCATACCCACCCCTAAATACCGGCATGGTAATACCGGCATACCGTGTTCGTCAAAAAACGGACCCGGAAATTACGTCATCGCGCAGGAACGGGAAATGGGCCAGCGGCCATCTTTAAAAACACAATCCATTGCCATCCTCCATAACCACCAGCCGATACTCGGAGAGCACAGTGGAAATCCATAGAGGATGTCAAAGGCTACCAGGAAGACCACGCCCCGGCTGCGTGAACAGCGTTCCTCAGACGCAGAGCTCACCATATTAGCGGTGACTCTAGCTGCACATGCAGACACAATACAATCCCACGACAAGAAGAAGGGAGGTGCAGCAACGAAACAGGCAAATCTGGCAGGAGGTAGCCCGCAGGGTATCAGCCGTAGGTCCCACCCCGCGCAGTGTGAGGGACTGCAGGAAGCGGTGGGATGACCTCCGGTTGAGGGTACGCAATATCATGGCCACCTATAGAAAGGAAGGCCATGGTCACAGGCGGGGATGCCCACCCCCCTGCCAAATTGATGCCCTGGGAGGAGACGGCCAGCAGATTCATCAGTCCTGAGTCCATCGAGGGATTATGCGAGATGGAGACGGGTGCGGCATCAACCGCGGAAGGAGGTGAGTGACCCTGCAGATCCCTGTAGGGGAAACCATGAAGTAGCACAAGTGAAGTGGTAGAGAGTCTAGGCAAGACAAAGCATGTCCCAACACCCTCATGACCATACCCAAATACAGATGGCGGGCCAAACGCTGCCACACTGAAATGCATGCTGAGTGCCCATCCCTTAACCAACACACAGCCAACACACCTGGAGCTTGCCCATTTGATACTTCACACAAACCCAAAATCAACGGCATGCCACCTGCCATGCAGTGAATGCTTACATGCCCCCTCTGAATACCCTGCGTGACACACCTGTAAGACATGAAAGAATGATCAAATGAATAATGAACAGCTCCGCCACTGCCATGTCACACCATCACTGATGCCCTGCATCTCTTCTACCCCCCCAGGCACTGATGAGGAAGAAGCAACCCAGGAGACAACTGCGAGGGCATCCACCTCACACCGTAAGAAGAGGGCAACCACCACCTCCGCTGGAGACAAGCAGGCCACACCCACACCTGTCCAAGGGGAGTCCCTGGAAGCACCCGCCTCCACTGGGGAAGAACTTGATGCCAGTGTGGAGCCTGAGGGAGACACCGAGGTGACATGCCCGGCCACCGCGAGCCCTGTGCCCAACCCCTCGCCCCAACACCTGCAGTCACCCACCTGCAGTGAAGTTGATCCCTGCCTCCGTGACTGTGACCTACCCACCTCTGAGGAGTCCAGTCCCGAAAATGCCATCCACGTGACTGCACAATCCACCACTCCAGCCCCCTCCAGAACCCTGGAGACACGATTGTCAATGGTGGAGGCCCAACAGGAGGCCATGTTAGACCTACTCCGCCAGTACATAGCGGACGGGGAGGAAACCAGGCGGGGTATTGCCACAGCAATTGCAGGGACCACAGCGGCCATCGAAGCAAGCACAGCCGCTGTCAATGCATCGGCTCGGCTAATGAGGGACTGCCTGGGGGCGGTGACATAGGTGCTGACCTCAATGCTGCTTCATATGAAGCGGCCAAGGCTTGCAGGAGGTGTGGAACCTGCCAGCGAATCACCTACTACCTCCACACCAGCTTCATCTGTCCCCACCAGCCCAGTGCACCACACACGTAGTAGTGCAAGGCACACTGACATGGCGCCTCTGGACAGGAAGAAGTCCCGGAAGTAGTGTGGGGGGACAATGGTAATGGGACACAAGGTTGGGGGTGAAGGGGTGCATCTTGTGGAGTCTGTTGGGGGTGTTGGTGTTTGTTGGGGAGGGTCAGGGAGTTTGTTGGGGGGGACTGGGAGTTTGTTGGGTGGGTCAGGGAGTTTGTTGGGGGAGTCTTGGAGGGGGGAGTGGGCACATTTTTGCTGTTGTAAATAATACACACGTTGTGATAAGAAAAATCCACGGCTGGACATTGTTATTTTTGTGTGCATCCATTTAATGTGGTACGGTGTTCAGTGCCCAACTCCCAACATTCCCTGTGTGCATGTCCACATTGGCCCAGTGTCTGACTGGCACAAGTCTTTCATAGTCCCTGTGTTTCAGAAGTATTTGTGAATTAGTGCTTGGCATACAGCATGGCCGTCCCGTGCATCACGTACTGGCAGGGGGGCTACTTCACCTCCGTCTCCATCCTCATCATCCTCACCCGGCCCATGCATGTCAATGTCAGGTGGCAGTGGTACATTTCTCTGGACGCACATGTTGTGCAGCATGACACAGGCCATGGTGATCTTTGCCACCTTCTCAGGCCTATATAGGAGTGCCCCACCAGACCTGCTGAGGCAGCGGAACCGCCCCTTCAACAGGCCAAAGGTCTGCTCAATCACAACACGGGTACGGGTGTGCACACGATTGTACTCCTCCTCATGGCTGTTCTGCGGGTTACGCACAGGGGTGAGTAGCCACGGCCTCAAGGGATATCCTCCATCACCTGCAAGCAGATTCAAATAGGTGTGTGTCACTCTGAACTGCCACATTCAGGGAGCACAGTCATGGCGGCAGCTATTTGGTGTGGCCATGCACATGTCCCTGTAAGCATGAAAAAATGTTATCTAGGTGCAATCTATACTGTCATGAGGTGTGGTAGTCTGGATGGCGTTCAATAGATGATGCAGGGTGTAATCATGCATGCTGAGGCAGATATGCTGTGGTAGTGCAACAATGTTTTGACTCCAATTCATGCTGTTCATTATTTACTATGCATGGTCACACTGCCCACATTGTCACACTTGCCATCCTGTTCATTCATGCATTGCTTGCCATCACCATGGTGGCCTGGTTGTGCCTCTTACTTGTTCTCATCGATATGCATTATTTGTGATATGTGGCCCTGTGAAGTGTCATGTACCGTTTGACTGGTTCAGGTTAGGAGTGTTTGGCTCTGCATGCATTCTCCAATCACCAGCTATTCCCACCCAGGTGCAGTATTTCCCCCCCCCTTATGCATCCCCACACATCAGTACCCCAAAGCACTGCCATGGGATGGTTGTGCAACTCACCAAGCAACCAGGCACGTGGTCCGGCATGTCACTCCATGTGATGGGGTAGCGTGGAATTACCCAGTAACATGGAACATGGCATCATGTGTTGATCCAGGAAATCGGGTGCAGCAATGGGTGATGATCTTCCTGGAGTCACATACCATTTGCACATTGATGGAGTGGTATTGCTTGCGATTGCGGTACAAGTCCTCTATGGCATGGGGGACTACCAATTCCACATGGGTGCAGTCGGTGGCACTGACACAATTGGGCATGCCTGCCAGTGCGTGGAAGCCTACTTTGGTTTCGGCTATCTCCTGGGCAGTCCGTGGTAGGGATATGTGGGTGCTTGCGTGCTTCAGGAGGGCATCCAGCACTTGGTTCAGCATGCGTGAAAATAGTGGTTGTGAAATGCCATGCAGCTGGCCCACTGTGTGTTGGTAGGTGTCTGTGGCCAGGAAGTGTAGCACAGACACCACCTTTAGTAGTGGGGGGATGGCAGTGCGTATTCCTATGTGGCTGGCAATGTTGTTCTGTATCATGTCCACTATGGTGGTGATGGTGTCACGGTCCAACCGGTACAGGGTGTGGATCTGCTCAGGGGTTAGGTTGAATGAGCTGGGTCTGGTGCGAGGGATTGGTGGCTGCCTACGAGGCACTGGTGACTGCGCTGGTGGTAATTGCTGGGCCTGTCTCACCCTCCTTCTCCTCCTGCGTCTCCTCTGTGCTGCCTGTTGTTGCTTCTGTAGTTGTTGTTGCTGCTGCTGTAGTTGATGTTGTTGTTGATGTTGTTGCTGTAGTTGTAGCAGTATAGGCATGTCCTCCAGTGCCATGATTACAACTGCTAGTGTTAGCATTTTGGTGTAGGAAGGGGTGTGGTGTGTAGGCGTGCTCCTTTTGTACTGGGCCACTCTACATTGCCTATACCTGTGGGGGGGGGTTGTGGTGTGTGGGGGTGCTCAGTTTATACTGGCACAGCCTCCATTGACTCCACCTGTGGGGATTGTGTGCACCTGTGGCAGCTGCCTTGTATCCTTCTTGCTGTTTGCGGGTGGTCTGAGATGCCTGTATGGCCGGCATCGTGCAGGCCGTGATTACCGGCTTCGCGATGCCGGTATTTGCATGTATGCATGGGTTGGAATTACCCCCTATTACCGGCATGCCGGTATTTGCTCCCTGAAGGGGCAAGTGTACGCGGCTATGCCACTATTAGCGGCACCGTTGTTTAGTGTGCCGCTAATACCGGGTTTGAGGGTCGGAATGCAACGGGACGGTAAACGATGCCGGTATTATCACATCAGCATCGTTTTTGCCTTACCGGCATACCTTGTAATGAGGCCCATAGTGTATTAAGTACATCATATCTGAGACCTAGTGCTGATTTGACCTCAGATGAAACTTCAACATCAGATTCGTCATTTGTGGATCGTCCATTTCCGAAAATGAGGAGGTCAAACATGGCCATTTTTCAGCAAAAACAACCCAGCAAAGACTCAACGCACAGTTTAGGGGTTCCATTGTCTTCATGCAACCATGTGCCATTCAACGAACTGCAAGCACTGCTAACCTCTTCAATGGCTTTTTCAATGGTGCTGTTTACAAAATTATATGAGTCCATTAATGACAGCACTAAGGACTTAACGACCTTGGTAGCACTAATGAACTCCAAACTGATACACCTGGAAGAGTTGCAGTCAAGACAAACCAACAAACAGGATGAGGTTACTCACAAGTTGACGACACTACTTTCATCTGTGAACGACCAAAAACGAAATGACGCCCTTGACAAAAAGCTACTGGCAGAAGTTGCAAAAGAGGCTCTGGCGTTATTCTGAAACAACCACAGGGATGCACCTCCGACATTACATCCTCCTTGTCCAATTGCTCCAGATACTAACCTGTACGTGCACAATCGGTAGTCATTGATCTGGGCTCGGTCTCTGATGTTTCGAATCTTAACCCTGTTTTGCCTGCAGTTAGGCAGGTATCAAATGATGTTAACAGACCGGTGCAAATGTCTGAGGAAGTAATAACCCCAACCTTGGGGAGCAATACGGAAAAGAGGAAACCACCTGTTGATTGCTCCTCGCCCAGGAGTAATGGCTGTATTGCCCTTGACACTGTAGGCGGAATCGTCTCGCCGGGAAACTTGGCTAAGACTTCTTTCAATAGTGCCTTTCTTCAGGCAAGAAGTACCGCCAATTTGGCACAACTCAGCGATCAAGTAGCGGGATCTTCATTACTTCACAATGTTGTGCCAACACTTATTACTGAGGAAGTGGCTGGTGTGTCTGCCAATCCCAAGACCGCTGGAGTGTTTGCCATCTTTAATGGTGGAACTCAAACTCCTCAGAAAACAACGAAACAGATACGGCAGCCCAAACTACAAACAAAGAAACCCAAAAATCTTCCAGGGAGGAAGACGACTCGAGCATTTGGGCTCGAAAATTCTTAAGAAACATTAAAGTGATTCAGTTTGTAGAGAAGGTGAATACGAGCCACATATGCCCTTTAATAAAGGCGCTTGAGAACAAGACAACAACGAATGTTCCACCAATTAAATTACCTGAGAAGGAAGTTATTCAGATCAATGACGCCATGCAGGATACTTCGGACGCACTCTTGGACCTGTCTGTGTACAATGATTTAGAATGCGACGACAGCGACCGCCATGTCCGCTGAGAATACCATACCAGACGGGTCTAAACCTCCTAAAATTCTGAGAAAGGTCCTTCTTACAACGTCATCTGACAATATTGTTGAGCGACCTATGAGAAGTTTGCTTCCTTCTTCTGAAGGGCTGAGGAATGACAGAGCTGTATGCAACAGCGATAGAACTTGCTCAATCATTGTTGAGAATCCTGCCGATTCGGCAATTGACTCAGCGCCTTTGAGCCCTGTGTTTCTCACCTTACAATAAAAAAGGGACTTATTAGGAGTCAATCCACAAAGAACTTCCTCGTCTATTATGAAGACTAATCATCTGTCATCCGTGGTTGTACGTGCCGGGCATGAGAAGATCCATGTCAATGATTCAATATCATCATCAAAGCACTTATTACAACGGAATAAGGATAAACACTTTACGGAGTCAGTTGATAACTCTAATGAAACAATAAAGACTCATAAAGACAAAACTCATGAAGATAACAATTTTGTATCAAAGATCTTGCTAGAGAGAATCGACTCCTGCGATAATCTGATCCTGAATCGCACCAATGCGATAAAACTATTACACCACATTCCTCAATTACGAGCATTGGGTTCTCAGGACGTAAAAATCGTTGAGTTCCCCGACGAAATGCGGAACGACAAGGTGATTCTGCATTTAGCCTCAAACATAATCGCAAGAGCTATCTTAGAGGCATCAGACGCCTTATTGTGATTGGGATTCAAAATCTACAGGATCAATGAGACACCTCTCAAACATTCTACCGAGATTATGACACCTGATCGATCCGCTCACACGAGTGAAGCTCCCTCTCCCTCTCTCTTCTCGCAAGAGCATTCTGATTGCTTAATTAACATCAAGAAGGAAGCTCACATGCAGAATTCTGTCTCTCAGAAACCACATGGAATCTTAAAACCTGGTTGGCTGAAAGTCTCGTTTGCTGACATCCAACCTGAGGCTATGATCAGCAAGATGGATAACATCAGAATTACCATAAATGGTGGAAATAATCGTGATACTGCTGTGAACATACCTTCAAGCAGCCCCATCATTAAGGATCAAACGGGTAACTGGAACTAGCTCGCAAAATGCCTGAATAACAACAGACTAAGCTAATGCCAGACTGAGGATAGTAATCTGTCATGTACATTTATATCATGGAATACGAGAGGTTTTGTACATTTGCTCAACTCGAATTGGCTGCTGGGCATCCACGTAGCTTGCTTGCAAGAAACCTGGATGAGTAACCTACCGGTGGTCTCAGAATTCGAATGTGCTCTGAATCCTGACATCACATTGGAGAAAGGTCGCCCTATGGCGGGTTTGGTAACGCTTATTAGGCGATCCTCGGGCTACTGCCTTTTAAAGTCGACAAATTATTCACCCTATATTCAGGTGTCTGAGATTGGGAAACTTGACACCTCAAAGGATTGTTCGGACTTATACATATTCTAAATATATATTGGAACCACGAGAGGGCAGGAACGTTTACCTTCATAGACCAAATTTCCACAATTATTGATGACCTGATGGAATCTACACGACCACTAAACATAATAATTTGTGGCGATATCAACATAGACTACTTTAAGCCATTAAAATCACAAAAAGCAAGATTTGCAAAAGAATGGCTGGAAGAATTAAAAGCTTGGGACCTCATGATGTTAAATGGATGCATCGCAGGAGATATTCCACCTGGTCCAACGTGGCAACGCAGCGAGCTTTCATCAACCATTGATTATATCTTCACATCGGACGCCCTCCATTCACGAGTTAAATCTCTAAAGTTCATTCAAATGCACAATGCAAGCCTGGTCTAAAGTGGTCAACGCAGGTCATGGTGGAAGCTAGTAGAATCAGATTGCGGTTGGATACAAATGAGGTTGCGTATCTATCTGAACAATTTTATGTGGGAGGTTCGACAGTTGAATATGCACCGCTGTTGTCTGAGTTCAAAGCAAAAAATATAGGGCTTAAAAATCAGTCATTCAAAAAGACCCATTGCTTTGACTTAGAAGTGCTGAAGAGGAAGCGTCTGATGCGTACAACGATCCGTAAAAACAAAATGCTCCCTAGCCAAGTGAGAAAAGCGAGAAATCGGCGGGTGCAACAAAACTACAAAAATTGGCTCAAAGGACATAAACATCTTCTGCTAAAGCACGACGCAGAGGAGATGTTGATGTGCTTAAAAAACAAAAACAGTGGAACATTTTGGCGTACTATTAACAACCTTGAAGCACCTCAAATGGCACTCCAAGCCTGTATGGTGACGGAAGCAGAATGGCAGACACATTTTGAGAACCTTTACAGCAAACCTAGTGCCACCCCAATTCCATCTGCCCTAATTGAATTACGTTGGGACACATTTTCTTCAAAAGAAGACATCATGGCGATAATAAAAAAATCAAACAATTCCAGGGCACCCGGACCAGACAGTCTAACGAACTTCACAATCAAACAACATCCTGATATCTGGGCAGAGGTGTGTGTGGAATTGTTTGAAAGGATAAGAGTACAACATCAGACTCCTATGTCCCGGAAATCGGCTATAATTGTACCTATTTTCAAGAAGGGAAATAGAGCCTGTCCCAAAAGTTATCGTCCAGTGGCACTGCTGGATGTTCTTGGCAAAATGTATGCAACAGTGCTACAAAGAAAACTGATCGAATGGTCCATAAAGGCTAATCGGGTAGACTTAAGACAAGCTGGGTTTGTTAAATATGTTGGATGCTCGCTGAATCTACTCATTCTAAACTTGCTGAAGATGGAGGCCATACATACCAACACAAAAGTTTACCTTGCTTTTATTGACTTCTCCCATGCGTTTGATACTATCAATCGCGAAATTCTTTGGAACAAGCTGCGATTATGGGGTTGCCCAGCTGGTCTGTTAAATGCAATTAAAGATCTACACACGGAAACATCTATTCGCATTCGATTAGACCAAGCGGGAATGCTCTCCAAAGAGATTAAGACGCACAAGGGAGTGAAGCAGGGATGCCCATTGGCCGCGGCTATCTTTAACATTTTCATATCAGACATTGGGGATGCCATATACTCTGTGCGATCATTCCCGCCTAAGCTCCACACGTCCCACATTAGTTGGCTGCTATACGCGGATTACTTGATTGTACTAGATGTAACATCTATTGGCCTTCAGAGAAAGTTAGACGCAGTGCAAAAATACGTGACCACGAACCAATTGGAGATCAATACCTCCAAATGTGAAATCATGGTGCTTAACAACTTGAGAACAGTGCGAAATAAAAACAAAAGTAAAGTTACATGGAAGTTGGGCCAAGAATCCTTAGGCTTGTCAAGCAATGTAAAATACCTAGGTATGCGGATAAGTTCTAGCATAAACGACGGCCCATGGAACATTGAAATCAAGAGGAAATGTCATCAATTTGCCAATCAAGCACTCCTTTTGAATACAAGATTTGGAAGGTTCTCTCTAATCCCAGTTCGAAACTTTTACCAACAAAATGTTTCTCCAATTCTAACGTACGGAGCCGAAAACGCGCTGGGATGTCCTTATTCCTTGTTGTCCACATTGGAGAATACGTTTTGGTCCAAAGCGTTGATCCTACCAAAGGGATTGTCTATTGCCTGTATAAGGTACGAACTGGCTCTAACCTCCTTGCATGCTAGAATTTGTTGGAACCTTCTATCTTTATATCGTAAAACACAAACACGTGAGAACATTCAGCAATTTCAAATCTTACATGACGTATCCTCCGACGGAAATAACATGGTCTCAATGTGGGCTAAACGATGTGAAGACCTTCTCGTGGAATTCGACACTGGTCCCTGTTTTCCTGCTGAACTATATGTTACCTGCACCATCTCCTATGCAATTCGCTGACTTTTACGACACCGGTCTTGTATAATTTGTATATTATTACTGTATCTTGCATAATTTGTATAGTATTATTGCATCTTGTATAATTTGTAACTTTGTGGGCTTCGCATTATCCTACCTGTTGCGCCCTTCTACCCACGGGTCTGGAGCGCATTAGAAATAAAACAAACAAACAAACAAACATTAATTTGGAAACATTGCACGACAATGCTAATGCTGCAAAGCTAAAAATCTGGCGTGCTGACTGGGAGGCGACCTGTGCACAAAGAACTGCCAATACCCTGATGGCTGCTGTATTGAGCGAAGCAAGGGTGTTTCATGAACTTCAAAGGTACATAGGTCTTTTTCCGAGTGCGAATGCAAGTAGAGTGTTCATGCTGTTTAGATTGAACCCCTTCAAAAATAAAGAGCAGCTTAGAGTATGGGATGGTGGGAGAAAATGTTTAATGGGATTGATACAAAGCTGATACTCCCATTAACGTCTTTTTTAATAGAGATTGAAAGCTTGCTGAAAGCAGAATTAACTCAACCTTAATGATTGGCTGATGGAAAGATGTAAGAGTAAATTACGGATTGGCAGGAATGAGAGGACTTAATGAGTTACAATGCCACGGGATTGATGTTTGTAAAAAATCTTTTTAAAGGTTTGCTTTTAAACCAACAAAAATATTTTTAAAAAATAATAATAATTGCAGTATGTGCCGCCATTGTCCGGGGGGGATCTGCTGGGTGGTTGGTACAGTTCATGAGGGGTGACATGTCCTGCAATCCCGTGACCTCCGCACGAACATGTGGTAGTTCCTGGTCTCCATGAATCACATCATTGACGACCAGTAGTATGCTTTGAGGTGTGGTAGCCTTATACCTCCCTCCCAAATCCAACCCTGTAGTGTGCAGATAGCAATTCGTGGGTGTCCCCCTCCTCACAGGAGGCTCCTAAGGATACCATCCATCCTATGAAACTCCAAATTGGGGATTAGCAAAGGGGCGTTTTGCATGACGTATAGAAAGCGTGGCAGCACCAACATCTTAAAAAGGGCCGCTCTACCCAACAAGGTCAATGGAAGCAGTGTCCAATGCTGGACGCCAGTAGAGAATCGTTCAATGATCGGGTGTAGGTTGCGGGTGAGATATTCTGTGAGATCCACTGTAATTTGAATCCCCAAATAGCGAAAATTACTGTGTTCGATACGGTATGGGCAGCATGATGGATGTGTGTGGTCCGCTCCTTTGATTGGGAAGAAAACAGAATTACTCCGGTTGACTCGCAATCCACTAAATGTGCCATACTGCTCTAGAATTCATGTGACAATTGGACAGGAGATGATCGGGTCACTAAGATATATCAGGAGGTCATCAGCGTATAGGGAGACTTTGGGCTTATATTACAAGTGTGCCGGTCCGGTAACAACGGTGCCGGTAAGTCTACCGGCACCGTTGTTACCGGACCGGCACACTACAGGTCTGCTTGCCGCAGTTGTTGTGCCTGGCAGGTCGGAACCTGCCGGACACAGCGACCACGGTAAGCAGACCATGACGGAAGCACTGGCAACGTTACTAACAGTGCCAGTGCTTCCATGTTCTCCATTCCAATTGAGTCCTGACGGACTCAATGGGAATGGGGAATTAATATTTACCGGCGCCTGACTTTCTGGACCGACGGGGCTGTAATGCCCCGGTGATTCCGGCAAGCCAGGCGCCGGTAAAATTCACAAGCTGGTTTTACCGGCACGGCTACCGCTGGACTTGTAATGAGGCCATTTGTCTTCCCCACCTCCTGGCCACCTAAATCCCGTCCATGATGCAGTCTGGCGGAGTAGTGCTGCAAGGGGTTCAATGGCGATTGCAAATAATAATGGGGACAGGGGGCACCCTTGACGCATCCATCTACCCAGCGAGAGTTTTGGAGGGCCAGCCATTGACCCTGACTTCCGCCAGTGGGGCTTTGTATAATAACCGGGCACAGCCTAGAAAGGTCTCCCCAAATCCCATCTTCTGCATGATTCCCCAAAGACTCTCCCATAATACTGAATCAAAAGCTTTCTCAAAGTCAATAGCTAGTAGTGCAAGAGGTTCTCGAAGGACAGGTGCCCGCTCAGGTGTAGCCAACGAATGTTCATGCGTGTCGATTTGTCTGGCATAAAACCACATTGGTCCGGGTGAATTAGGGAAGAGATTACTACTTGCAGTCTAGTTGCAAGAGCTTTTGCAAGGATTTTAGTTTCACTATTAATCAGTGAGATTTGTCTATAGTAGGTACATAGTTCTGAAGGTTTCCCTGGTTCATGGATGACCATGATATTAGCTTTGCGCATGGGCGTAGGACATGGGGGGGAACAGGGGGGACAAATCCCCCCCACAATTTTAAGTGGGGGGATGTATTGGCATTTAACCCCCCCAGAATATGTGGTTGGTGTGCCTCTGCACAGTGCAATGCACTGTGTCTCTGCACAACACTGTGTGTGTGTGTGATGTCGTGTCTAGCCCTGGTCACTGGCGTAATGGGGGCCCCTGCACTCTCTGCGGTGCAAGGGGCCCCGCTAGCACATGTCCTGGGGGGAGCCCCGCTTGGACAAAAACATTTTATTTTTAAATCTTTCTTTTTGAATTCACTCTGTATTCATAAAGAATTTATTTCTGTAACAGAAATAATTTCTTTATGAAGGCAGAGTGACTACAAAAAGAAACTTTCCTTTTGAAGTCTGAGGGCTTCCCCACCCAATGACATGGAAGACCCCAGGCTGGAGGCCTCCTTGTCACATGTCATGGGGTGGGGGAGCCCTATAACTTCAAAAAGAAATAGTTTATTTTTGAAGTCACTCTGCCTTCATAAAGAAATTATTTCCATTATGGTTCAGTCCTTAACGGAAATAATTTCCTTATGAAGCCAGAGTGACTTCAAAAAGAAACAATTTCTTTTTGAACTAATAGGGCTCCGCTCAACCCCAGGGCGTGTGCATGTGTGAGTGTATTTTGAAAGGTGTACACTTAAATGTGTAGGTGGCTGCCTGTGTGAGTGTATGATGAAAGGATGCACACTTCAATGTACGGGTGGCTGCTTGGGTGTGACTGTATGGTCAAAGGGTGCAACACTAACATGTATGGGTGGCTGCCTGTGTGAGTGTATGATGAAAGGGTGCACACTTAAATGTATGAGTGGGTGCCTGGGTGTGTGTGCCTCTATGGTGAAACGGTGCACACTTAAATGTAAGGGTGGCTGCTTGGGTGTGCCTGTATGGTGAAAGGTTGCACACTTAAATGTATAGATGGCTGCATGGGTGTGCCTGTATGGTGAAAGAGTGCACACTTAAATGTATGGATGGCTGGGTGTGCGTTTGTGTATATGGTGAATGGTGTGTGCTTGTGTTCAGGGGTGCAACAAAACTTACATTTCGGGCCCTGTATTGGGATAACATTCTATCCACTTTTGTATTTTAGGTGCAGTGGTGCCCCACTGCTGATCTTAGAAAAGACCCTCTCAACACAGTGTTGAAGAAATCTACACTTTTTTTTTTTTAAATGTGTTTATTTTTGAACACAAGGCAGGAAAACAATACATTCACTTAATGTCTACATTTAGTATGCGTTATTATACGAGTGTGTTACTCCCTTCCCCCCCACCTTCCCTGTGTTTGTCCCGTATTCAGGTCCCCTCTCCTCATTCCTGTTCCTGTAGGGCAGGCCAGCTCTCTAGAACCCTCCTGGCCAGCTGGGGTTTGTATGATAGTGCTGGTCTCGATCGAACTCAAAGACCGGGTTCCAAATGTTCTGGAAGCGGTGGAGGAGACCCGATCTAGCCGCTGTCACCTTTTCTGCGATGAGCACATCCCATAGCTTCACCCACCAGAGAGGCAGGAGTGGGCCCTCCTCCGATTTCCATGTGCGGGCCACCACGATTCTACCCGCAAACAGCCATTGGGATAACAGTTTGGCTTTAGGGCCTGTGCGTGGATTGTACCACGGACCGAGATTTGGAGGTGAGAAAGCCTTTTTGGAGAAGCTTGTATAGTACAGAAATCTTACCTCGGATTGGTAGGTCTTTGAGGGTTAGTTCTGTGGGGGTGGGAGGGTGGGTTGCTGCTTGGTGTGTCTGTGGGTGGGTGCACCAATGGCGCAGTTGGAGGTATGTAACCTGTCCTTTTCTTGAAGGTGGGAGGTTTCTTTACATCGTTCGAAAGAAAGTGGTTGTCCTCCTTCGAAGAGTTCTCCATAGTCTCCAATCCTCCCGCAATCCAGTTTTTGAAATTTTGGGGAGCTGCTCCCGGTGAAAAGGCTGGGTTCAGAAAGACCAGTGATGAGGGGTTGAGTCCCCTTGGGATCTTCTTTTGCTTCATCATTTTTTCCCATATGGCGACAGTATGCCTGGTGGCTAGTAGTAGGTCTTGCTATTGCCGTCTCGTCGCCGGTGGGATGTGGGGGAGGAATTGTAGGGGAAGAGCCAAGCGCGATTGTTCCATGTCCACCCATCTGGGGCGATTAGTGATTGTTTGCCATGCTTGGTTGCACGCGAGTTGGGGTGCTATCTGGTATTTCTGTAGGTCTGGGACCCCCAGGCCGCCAAGTTTTGCATTCCCCATCATCGTGTCTCTCGGGATTCTGGCTTTTTTCCCCCTCCAGATAAATTGCAGCATTTTCCTCTGTAGATTCTGAAGTGCTGGGGTCGGGATAACCACCGGGAGGGCAGAGCATGTGTACAAGAGTCTTGGAAGTAGGTTCATTTTACATGCTGTGATCCTGCCCATCAGGGAAATCTCTCGGGACGCCCAGCGTTTCAGGTCGGTTTCCAGTTCTTGGAAGAGCGGAGGGAAGTTCATGCGGTAGAAGTCTGTTGGTTTGGCTGGAATCTGGACCCCTAGGTAATTGATGGTCTTCGTTTTCCATTGGATCGGGCACATTGGGATCAGGTCTCTCGATGAGATCCCTATTCCCAGCGCCGCTGATTTGTTGAAGTTAATGGTGAATCCTGTGACCCTTCCATAGCTGTTTAGTTCTGCCAAGGCGTGTGTCAAGGAGCTGCGGGGGTCGGTGATGGTTAGGAGGACATCGTCCGCGTAGATGGCCAGTTTATGGTGTGAGGGGCCTACTTGGAGACCCTTAATTAGGTGGTTCAGCCTAATCCGTTGAGCGAAGGGCTCCATGATCAAGGCGAACAATAGCGGGGACAGCGGGCATCCCTGTCTAGTTCCACAGGTCAGTGTAATGGGGGCCGAGAGATTGCCATTGATTCTGAGTAGGGTTTTGGGCGCTTTATAGTTGGCTAGGATCATAGTGCGGAATTCCGGCCCAAATACAAATGTCTCCAGGGTAAGCTTCATAAATGTCCAATCCACCTTGTCAAACGCCTTGGTTGCGTCTAGTGCCATGAGGACAATCCCTTGTGCGTCACGGGAAGCCATGTCCACCAGGTTCAGGGCTCTGCGAATGTTATCAGCCGTAGATCGGTTCTTCAGAAAACCGCTTTGGTCAGGTTGGATTATGTCTGGGAGGATGTGAGCTAGACGAGTTGCCAGAATCTTAGAGTAGATATTGGCGTCAATGTTGAGAAGAGTGATGGGTCTGTATGAGGCTGGGCATCTCGGATCCCCCCCAGGTTTGGGGAGAAGGATAGTGATTGACTCTTTGATGGAGGGGGTTATAACGCCAGTCTCTCTAAAGAAGTTAAACTGTTGTGCCAGTGAGGCGAGTAGCTGGTGCTTGAAAACCCTGTAGAACCTGGTTGTGTAGCCATCTGGGCCTAGCGCCCAGGATTTAAGTGATTTTATGGCTTCATCTACCTCTTCACTCGAGTTTGGTGCATCCAGGAGGTCTCGGGCAGAATCCGGGATTCGGGCGAGTGCTGCTTTGCGTAGGTATTCCCTTTGTTCGCTCACGTCCCCTGGTGGGGCGGTCATTACCTGTTTCAGATGCTCCGCTGCCAGGCGTTGTTTGTCCTGCTCTGCGTATTGGGTTCGACCTTGTGTGTCCCGGAGTCCAATGATCATGTTGTTACGGTTTGCTTTGGCCAGTTTGGCTACCAATAATTTGTTTGCTTTATTATTTTTGGCGTAGTAGAATTGCTTGGCCTTTGCCATTTGGTGTGCTGTGTGTTCGGCATAGTGGGCCTCAATCTTTTTCTCTGCTGTGCGAATGGTTCGTTGGGTTCTCGGGGACCATCCTTTTTCTTTATGAGTTTGCTCCGCTTTCCGGAGGTCGTCTTCGAGGGCTAGGCGAGTTTGACGTCTGGCTTTGTGGAAGGCTACTCCTTGTGCTATTAATTCCCCACGTACGACTGCTTTCATGGCATCCCAGGTGTTGGCGGGCGAGGTGTCTGCTGTAGGGTTTTCCTGGAAGAAGTTCTTGATCGTAGTTGCGATCGAGTCCCTAAGTAGCATTTCGTTAAGGATTGGATCATAAAGCATCCATCTACATTGGGCCTGGTGGGGGGGGTTCCTGAATCCGGATTTCCAAGGACACTGGGCCATGGTCCGATAGAATCCGTGAGCCTATGGTAACGTCATTAGTGAACAAAAGGATCTGGGGGGAGACCAGAAGAATGTCAATCCTAGAGAATGTTTTATGGACGTTGGAGTCGAATGAAAAGTCTTTTTCCGAGGGGTGGAGAACCCTCCATGTGTCTACCACTTCCAGCGTTCTGAATAACTGTAGGAGTGCTAAAGCTGAGGTGAAGTCTCCGGATGATGGAGGGTGGGATTTATCTTTTGCGGGGTCAGGAAGTCCGTTGAAGTCGCCGCTGATGATAACTTGGCCCTCCTAGAAGGAGGGGAGGGTAGCCCATAGGGCATCGTAGAAGGCGGCTTGAGCAGAGTTAGGGGTGTATATTGACACAATGGAGTATAGCTCCCAGAGTAGCAGGCATTTCACAGCAACAAATCGGCCCTCCGGGCAGAGTTTCATGTCCAGAATCTGGGCGTCCAACCCTTTCCTAAAGAGAATAGCTGTGCCCCCTTTCTTGGAGTTTCCAGATGCGCCAAATTGTTTCGGGAAGAGGCGGGAGCGTAAGCGCCCAAAATCAGCTGGTAATAGGTGCGTTTCCTGCAGCATGGCCACTGCGGCATTTTCGTCTTGGAGTTTTTGCAATATTGACTTGCGTTTGGCTGGGGAGTTTAGTCCTCTAACATTCAGTGAGACGAATTTCAGGGTGGAGTGATCTGGGATACGAGGCGAGGGTATCGCTATGTCTGGGGGGGAGCAGGAGGCGAAGCGGTGTCAGCCGGCATCTCGTAGGTACTGTGGTTGCGTACCTTCCTGCCATTGAAGTTTTTGCTCTGGCCTCCAACAGGGTGGCGGAGATTTAACTGGGGGGTGGGGGGCAGGTTTGTCGGTCCAGCACCCCCCTTGGCCAACATGGCCAAGTAACTGTTCGTAGCCAACATATCTAGACCCCGTTATTATTTATTTATTACTCGGGGGACTCCGATAAACCCCGGTAAATCATATGCAGGGAGCGGGATTTGAAGCTGTGATGTCTTGTACTCAAGACAGCTCTATGAAAGACTTGGATTTAGTGCCTTAAATGATTATGCACCATTGCCACCTTGTGGCTGAATGGTGAATTGCATTTTGCAACCTGCCTTCAGTATCTGAGGTAAGCCACGCCCTTGGCTCCCAAGTAGCTCCCCCACGAGCAGAGGAGCCAGACGTGGGGACGGTGGTTACTGCCTCTGCCAGAGGCAGCTCCAGGCCTCAGCCACGGCTTTGTTTTTTAAATTTATTTGGACAATGTTTTTCGGGTCCGTGTACCCGATTAATATATTTATTTCCATTGCATAAATAAATAAATTAATCGGGTCCACGGACCCGAAGAACGTTTTCCAAATAAATAAATAAACATGGCCGTGGCCGAGAAGCAGGGCGGGGGCAGGACTGTTACTGCCTCAGCAGTTACAGGCCTTCGCCACGGCCGTGTTTTTTTTATTTATTTGGACAGTGTTCTTCGGGTCCGTGGACCCGATTAATTAATTTATTTCTGCAATGTGGTGGGGACCAACACTGCAGAAATAAATAAATTAATCAGGTCCACGGACCCGAAGAACATTGTCCAAATAAATAAATAAACACGGCCGTGGCCGAGAAGCAGGACGGGGGCAGGACTGTTACTGCCTCTGGTGCCCCTGCAAGGGGGCACCAGAGGCAGTTACAGGCCTTCGCCACGGCCGTGTTTTTTTATTTATTTGGACAATGTTCTTCGGGTCCGTGGACCCGATTAATTAATTTATTTCTGCAATGTTGGTGGAACCAACTTTGCGGAAATAAATAAATTTATCGGGTCCACAGACCCGAAAAACGTTGTCCAAATAAATAAAAAAACAAGGCCATGGCAGAGGAGCAGAATGGGGCAGGACCTTAGAACATCTCACATTGAGAGATTACCCTACATTTGCATGCAATGAAGCAATAAAATAAAATTTCTGTGTTTACACCTGTAAAAACAGTTGTCCGCGATTTTTTGAAAGGCGCAAATGGGAAAACACTGATAAACACAGATCCCAAATTTTTGGGAAAACACTGGAAAAACACCCCCGGAAGTAAAAAAATATAAACCCCTAAAACAGGAAACCCTACTTATAGGTATCGCCTTCCAAGGACTTAGATGGATTGTTCCTCGGAAGCGGGCATAGGCCTTGGGGTAGGGCCCGTCGCCCCGACCGTCAGGGCATTCTTTCGCCTATCGTGGATGATGGGGTTCCCTCGGGTGAGGCCATTTCTTTCTTCTGAACCTCGGGACTCTGGAACAGGAGTTTGGCTTAGCGATGGGTGACTTTGGGAGGTCCTAGTCGGTAGCCTTCTCAGGGTTCATGGGTGACCGAGCTTCAGGGGGGGTCGAATTCATGATCTTCTCGGCGACTTCCAGATGGCTGATCCTTCTCTGGGTGCCTTTGTAGGAGAATTGTAGGGCTGTGGGGAAGAGCCATCAATAGCAGATTTGTTGGTCTTGTAGAAAGACAGCCAGGGGTCGGAGAGCTAGTCTTTTCTGGAGGGTGAGGATGGATAGATCTTGGTAAATTTGGAAGGGGGTGCCCTGAAAGGTTATTTCATCACGAACGCGGCTGATTGCAGAAATGGCTTCTTCTGTCGTGAAGAAATGTACTCTGGTGATGACGTCTGGTGGAGCGTCCGAATCCACTCCGCGGCGTGGGCGCATCCTGTGTGTACGGTCCAGGAGGAGTTGTGACTTTTCTAGGTCCAGGAGAAGGGCTTGGAATAGGTCTCCGACATATTTTGACAGGTTTTTATCTGGGACTGAGGTCGGGACCCCGCGGATGCGTAAGTTGTTGCGTCGGGACCTATTTTCCAAATCTTTTTGTTTAAACTCTAATATCTCACATTTATCCTGGAGGAGTTTGATTGAGCGCTGGACCTCCACCAGGGTGGTCGCTTGGTCCTGGGTTCGGTCTTCGACTTCCCCTAGTCTCTGTTCGGCGTCTGTTACCCTCTGGTCAGTGTTTTCCAGTTTGGTGGATAGTTCCAACATGCATGATCTGAATTCGGATTTAATGTCAGCCATGAAAGCCCTAATGTCACTTTTCGTTGCGAGGGTACTCTTGTCTTCAGGGGCTTCCTGAGGGGTGGAACCAGGAGGTTCTTGTTTTTTAGACTTGTCTGTTGACATCATCATTGCTGCGATGTCTGCGTTCTTGCAGACTTTGGCTTGTTTAGTCATCTCATTTCCCTGGTTGAATCAGGGGGGCCTGTGGTCCCTGGTGGTCGGGGGGTGATTTCAGCGGTCTGGGGGGTATAGGATCACAGGAGGTAGCTAAGAGGTCGCAGAAGGTGGGCTGGGGCACCCCAGGAGGTCTTCTCGTGTGTCCTAATGGTGGATAGTAGTTGGTATCTGGCTTCCCCTTCTTAGTTGCCACGGGGGGTACACCAGGCCTGCCCGTCTCCCACCGTACTGTTTATAGCCTGCCCCCGGCACAGTGTGGCCTGTCTCCCCGGTGGCTTGGATAGCTGACCAGAACTGCGGTGGGGGGAGACCGGGAGTGCTTGCCTTCTGTTGAGCCTGGGTGTAGGGTGGGGGTCCCGGCGGCGCGGTATGGGCCACCCTGCTGCTGGTGGTCCCCTACGCCAGTGGGGGTTGCAGTGGACCGCAGGGTCATATTTGATGAAAAATATCTTTTTGAATATTTGCATACAATCAATTTTTTCAGGACCTAGTGTGCCGGATCATCAGCGTGTCATTGGTTCTGGGTGATGAGGTGATTGTGTAGAAAAATCATCTAGCTCCTTCTTTATATATATCTGTTTTGTCCGGCAACTGCTCTGAAGATCAGCCAGGTTGAGTAGCCCAAAATTTCAGGGGGGAGTGCTGAAGCCCAGTCAACTTACCGGTGTTATGCCACTACTTGTGTTTAATGCCTTGATTACTTACTGGTAATCGTCATTACTCCTAGCCCTATTCTTCCTCGTCCCTGTACTTGTGTATGAGGCAGTACTTGTGTATGAAGCAATCTGCCTCATACACAAGTACTGGGATGCGGTAGAGGTACATGGAGGTAATGCCTGACTTAGCTACCTGTAATCTTTATTACTCCTAGTCCCACTCGTCCTCATCTCAGTACTTATCTATGAGGCAAGGAGTCTCATACATAAGCTCTGGGACAAGCAAGAGGGACGTGAAGGTAATTCTGGGCCAAGGAGCTGATTTTGGAGGTTGGGGTAGGGTGTGGGAGGCAGAGAGGATGTGTGGGGGGGCAGGATTGTGCGATGAATCATAATGGTTGTCTATGTCCAGACTAAGCATGCATGATATATGGTATTAGTGGCTAGAGAGGCATTTTGGTGCAGCCAGCCTGGTAATTCCTCAGTTTGGTATGACTGTTTTTTAACTGCACATTTCTGATAAAGCAGTCCTGCTAAGTGTAATTACCTGGCTAGACTGGCATTTGGGTGCTGCCAGTCTAGCCGTTTCTTAATGCAGCATTGTATATTTTTCTGGGCATCTGTGACAAAATGATTTATAGCACGCCTGTACACAATTGTTTCTAGGCGTGACAAGACAAGGGAGGGAAGTCAGAGGGGGGACAAGACAAACAATCTTACTAGGCCTTGTGTCATTCAGATTGTGCAAGTGCGGGAATGAGAAATGCAAGGTGAAAGGGAGCGGGGAAGTGCAAGGAAGAGGGGAGGGGAAATCAGGACTGTAATGCTCTGAGTAAGTGCAGCCAGGGCAGCGCGGCTCTGGGTAGAGCAAGGAGAACAAGGGACTGTAGGGTTACAGTTACAGCCCTAAGTGCATTGTAGGCCCGGAGGCAGTGTAAGGGTGACTCATCAAGAAAAATCCTGGACTCGGTTGGACTCTGAGCATAGCCAAGCAACCAGTCGGTACAGCAGGCAGGTAGTTCAGCAGGGGAGGGAGAGAGAGAAAGCAGAGGAGAAGAGGAAAGTTTTGAGCTGCTTCTGGAAATTCAGGTGGTCCGCTCAAGTTTGAGAGGGGCAGGGAGGCCATTCGGTAGGGAGGCACCTGCAGAGGAGAGATCTACCCCCCACTCTCTGCCTGGAGAAGCGTCTAACCCTTAGAGAGTTGGAGGTAGCATGGGGAAGGGCTCGAGAAGGAAGGTATTTTGGAAGAGAGCGTTGGATGTAGTGTGGGCCCTGACCCTAGAAAGCCTTGTGAACAATGCAAAGGGTCTTGAACTTGATCCTTGCAGCCACCGGGAGCCAGTGGATAGATTTCAGGGCTGGAGTGATACGATCCCTGATCTTGAGGCCAAGGATAAGTCTCCAGTCCTGTTCTGGCTTAGTTGCAGAGGGCGGAGAGTAGAGGAAGGCAGTTTGAGAAAGAGGCTGTTGCAGTAGTCCAGCCTAGAGAGAAACAGGGCTCTGGAGACAGTGAGCTTCTGGGGGAAAGTGAGAAAGGAAAGAGTCCCTTTGAGGAGGTGCATCTGATAGTGGGAATTCTTGGCGACGTCTGAAATGTGAGGAGAGAAAGAGAGAGTGGAGTCAAAGATGACACCAAGGCTTTTTGCCTCGCGGGAAGGCGAAGGAAGGGGGCCCAAGGTGGGTGGTCAGAGTGAGAGAGGGAAAGCAGGGCCAGGGGTCCTAATCAGAAGGATCTCTGTCTTATTGGCATTAAGGCAGATATCGTTGGAGGCGCACCGATCCTGAATCGCGGATAGTCAGGAATGAGCGAGAGAGGGAGGTGCCTGAAGGAAAGCTAAGTGTCATCCACATAACACTGAAAGTTAGAGGAGAAGGTAGAGATCAGGTGGGCCAAAGGGGCCAAGTAGAGGTTGAAAACCCCAGGTGAGAGGATAGAGCACTGGGGAACACCACAGGTAGAGAGAGAGGTGGCAGAGAAAAAGGGACCAAGTTGGACCTGGGAGGGGCAGTCCAAGAGGAAGGAGATCAGCCATTCCGGGGCCTGATCCATGATGCCCAGGTTCCCACATATTCAATTGATCAGGATGGCATGGTTGACTGTGTCGAAAGAAGAGGAAAGATCAAGGAGGATTAGGACAGAAGGAATGCTGGAATCAAGGTTAGAGAGCAGATATTCACGGGTGTTCAGGAATGCAGTTTCCATGCCTCTGGCAGCTCTGAAGCCAGACTGATGGTCATGGAGACAACAGATTCAGTGTGGAGAGTAAGCTGGGCGATGGCCAGCTTTTCCAAGAGTTTGCCCACGAAAGGGGTGATGGAGATTGGGCGATAGTTTGCCAGGCAGGTAGGATCGCCACACGGCTTCTTGAGGAGTGGGTGCACAAGGGAGTGCTTAAGGGAAGAGGGGGACGTTCCAGTGGTGAAAGAGTGATTACAGAAATCGGCCAAGGCTGAAGCAAGGGTGTCAATATGGTCCTTGATGGTTCTGGAGGAACAGGGAGCACCTGTTTGGACGACAATTTCATAGATCGGACTTCTCTAGAAACCTCGTCAGGTGTTGGCAGAGAGAAAGAGGAGAAAGGAGGAGGAGAGGTAGAGATGGCCAAAGGGGGGCCAAGAGAGGAAGAGGCAGAGGAAGAGGAGATAGAGGACAGGATGTCCTGAGTTTTAGCAGAGAAGTGAGAGGCCAGAGCCATACTGAGAGCCTGGGAGGGAACAGGAGAGGTAGAGACTGCAACAGGATTGACCAGTTCCTTGCAGATTTTAAAGAGTTTCGTCCGTGTTGTTAGAAGCCGCAGAGACCCGTGCTTGAATGTGTGCTCTCTTCTTGATGAGTGTTATTGCTTCGACTGGCATTTTGGTGCAACCAGTCTAGGTATCTCTAAATCTGGCCTGGCATGCTTTACTGTAATGTTATTACGTGTCTACACTGGTCTACATTGTGCAGCCAGTGGGACATGTTTTCAATGTGGCATGGCATTTTTAATAGCACAGCATTCATGTTCCTGTGCACTGTTAGCGACTTGCATGTATTGAATTGGTGTTACCCTACAAAACAATCGCAAACACTCTGGCTTTTTAGACAATTTTTCTCAGAAACTGTGCTGTATATTGCATTAAAACATATATTTATATCTTTCTCCTAGTACAGTGTGCGGCATACCCCTTCAGCAGCACATTCATGGGTATTGTGCAAGCATTATAATCTAGGCCGGCCCAGAGTGTGGCACGACCCGTGATTTGTTGCCGAGTTGGGGGTGAGGGGCCTTCAGCATGGCTCGCAGGGGGGTCCCCATATTTTGGGTTACGCCACTGGCCCTGGTCACCCCATGTTGGTCTGTGACACTTGGCAGGGGAAAATCAGTGGCCTATCCTAGGCTTTTCTAGTAGTATAAATAGCGAGGTCAATCCCTGAAACCTCCCACGCTATTTATAGTGTACATCTATTTTTTTGCACACGACTGATAGTGGTTTGTCATTGAACTGTAAAATAAAGAGAGCTCTGAAAGAGTTACCCAGCAAAACTAAATATCACATGTACCCACCAGTATGTCACTCGTCCTTAAGACAGTAAAGCCCCAGAAGAGAGATAATTTGTAAGGTAGCTCAGTTAGGTAATGCTCCAAATGCAGATTGTGCACAGGTATATGTAACACCTGTGTTCAGCACCTGGATTAATCTTCCGGTGGGATAATAGGAGGAGTGAATGCATTCAGCTTCTGATGCAACACAGCATTTTCCAGGTCAATTGGTTCAGAAAAAGTGGTGGAAAACACCAATACTGTTGCTTTTTCTAATTGGCCGGATTTTCGTGCATTTTCTAGGTGGAGTTCGGGAGCCAAGTGGACACACCAGGACCCCCTGTATTTCCCGCTCCACCAGACAAATGCAGCCTTATTGCCAGCATGGATTCTCATGCTGGAAATAAGACAAGGGTTTCCTCTGGGATCTGCTTGGAAATGAAACCTGGTAAATGCGGGCGGAGTCCAGAGGAAGCCATTGTCAATTCCATCAGCAATTGCTAATTGCGTGAGTTATTTACACTCTTCCAGAGTGGAAAAGCAAGGTTATTTCACCCGCCTTTTACCCTAAAATCTTCCATTGTGTGGCAGAAAAGTAAAAAATGTTGCCAATGGAAGTGGTCCACTCTATGCAGTTTACTTTGTGCCTTGATGCTTGTGGGTTTTGCATGATGCTACACATGTAATAAATAAATAAATACATTTAACATGGCCCCAGATAAATGGCAATTCATTATCAGAATGAGTGAGCATGGCATGTCGCTGGTAAGAGGGTGTCCTGTGCTTCTTGAGTGCGTTGGCAAATGCCCTTAATTACCATCTCACGTTAAACAGGTGCTTAAACCCATCAGTGTGGATTGCTCATTAATAAGTCGGCAAAGGTATTTGAAATGGCCAATTTTGCTCTTTGGGTGACATTGTCAAAGTGGGAGAATGTTGCCCAGAATGTGCCACTTTCTCTGCGGGGTGAATTGTGCCCACCCAACGGAAGAAGTGGTAAAAACCCACAAGGACACCGTGCCCTGCTCTTTCTGTGTGTGTCTTCCCCAGAGGGCGACAGATGCTGACTCAGACATGGGTAAGTCTCAGGTGGCAAGCCTGTATCCTAGTTGATGTGCCAAAGGATTCCAGACTTCTGAGGCTGATAACATTAGTATCATTGAGTTGCATGCCACCTGGCAGGTATGTGTGATAAAGTTGCAAAGCAGAGCTTTTAGTGGGCTAAAGCAGAAGGCAATGTCTCCCTACCCTCAAAGGGTACGTACAACCTAAAGTAATAGCCCCCCCATCATGGCTGTAGGGGCCAGGCTCCAAACCAGGGCAAGAATGCCCTCCAATCATCCATGCCCACAAGTAGGATATGCCTTGTGCTCCAGGAACCCTGTTGAGCAACCTCTATGCTTTCCAGGGGATACTAACGTTATTTAAAGCCAGAAGTCTAAAAGGTAATCGCTTAATTGCAGCTGGAAATTAGCTTCTGGCGTGATCAAAATGTCTTAACCAAGTGTAACATCATCACCTTCATTTATAAGCAATATGTGTGTTCTCGCGTTTCTTAATCCATTGAATTACTGTTAGAAACAAAGGCAAGTGTTGTGTCTCTTGTGTAGGCATTAGGAAGGCAGTTGCCAGCCTCTGGCATAATATGCCCATGTTCTTCCAATATTGGCTAGCTGTTGCCCTATTATGGGCAGGTAGAACCAGTATGGCAGTGACTGGCAAATGCCTTTCCCCTGCAGACAGAAAAGCGGAAATAAGAGGCCAATTCAAGACACGGAACAAATAGAAGTTAAGACAGACTGCAGCTGCCTTTGCTGTGTTAGGGAGAATATGTTGAGTGTTCAAGCAAGGAGGTATGTATTAAGCAAGCAAGCAGTGAGACAAGGGAGAGGCAAAGAAAGGCCAGAGAGGCTCTTTGAGTAGCGTAACAGGGCAGAGGACCCATGCTCTGCCGTCTTAGTAACATATGAGTGAAGCAAATAGATCAGGCTTTGCAGCAAATATTAAACGAAAAAGGAACAGAGTCCAGCTCTGCATTCTGAATAACAAAGGCAAAGAAAGGCTAGGCTCTAAAGCCAGCATGTGTAACACTCACCTGACTCCCACGGAGGCGCTGGCCTGGTTCGCGCTGCTGTGACCTCTTCTAAGGTGATGCGCAGGGTTCGGAAGACGGACTGGACCAGGCCCCCAAATCTGGCTTGTCTGGCTCGCAGAAGTATCCTTCTGTAGGCGAAAATAGGGGATTAACTGTCTGCGGGGTAATGCAATCAGCCTCCCACTTTCCCCTCTCACCCTCCTCGAAACCCTTCTGTTATTCCTCGTAGCGTCTCACCTTAGGGTCTGGAAGGACGAGCTCTCCATCCTGCTTCTGATGCAGGGGCGCGTTGGTTGGTATCCAGTTACTTCACTGGATTTTAGGATTGGTGAGAACCAAACTTTCTTGGCTTCCAGGTAAGTTTTTTGATAAGAGGTTCCCCTTGTGTCCATGCATTAATGTACTAATGCTAGTGTCTTTTTCCCCATAGGGGCCGGGGTATGGAATGCCGGGGAACAGGCACCGACCAGAGATGAGAGGTGAAATCCTTGTAGAAATCAGGTAAGTCTTTAATGAGCGTTTTTTTGGTAATGTCTTTTCATTCGCTCATTAACACTGACGTCTCCTTTTCCCCTTAGGGGCCGGGGTCCGGAAATGCCAGGATGCGGCGCGGACCCGAAATGAAGAGGGAATGAATCAACAGGTAAGTCTTAACATGGAGATTTAGCTTTCCTTATTCCCTTCTCTCTCTCACCTTTTGTTCTGGTCTTTTTCTCCCTAGGCGTTGGGGCGTGACTGCGAATCCGGATGATCGCTGCTAAACATGGAGGCGCCCTGTAAAGGTGAGTGGAATGCAGCGCTGCAGCGATCGACGCGATGAGCTTTTAAATAAAAGTCTTCCTTTTCAGGATTGTCGGCGAGATGTCTCCGGGATGCGGATTTAGCAGGTAAAGACTTTTCCTTCTTCTGTTCTCTTCTTCTCTTCCTTTGCAGGTGATCCAGGATGCTGGCAGGCGTGGCAGAAGTCAGGATGCAGGAGCAGACACGGTGAGCGTCCAGCTGCTAGATGCAGAACAATGCAAAGCACGTGTGGCTGTTCGGGTGGGGTTTAAATAGCCTTGGAAGAAGTTCCAGGTATGTATCATTCCTCCAATCAGGTATGTATCCTTCCCCAACCACGCCCGGATGGTAAATTAGTCCCACAGGTAAAGTAGTTCCTTTCAGGCCTCAAGGATGCCGGGATCCTGCAGCATGGTCTGCATCAGGTAAGTGCACCCAAGCACTTCCATAATGAGCCTGGCGCCTATGGCGCCAGGACTGATGTCTTTTATGAGCCTGGCGCCATAGGCGCCAGGACACTGTCCAAAGGGCCCCTATATGGGGTTGCTGGGTCCTTCCTTGGGGACTGGATCTCCGCTTTCGGGGACGCAGGGCTTGAACCGGCTCCCCGGGAGCGGGCATCATGACAGCACTCCCCCCCAAGGCCCCTCCCAAGGTTGTTCCCTCCGGGGGTTTTGGTTTGTCTGGGAAGAGTCGGTGGAATTTCCTGACTAATCGAGGTGCATGCACATGGTCGCTGGGTTCCCACAACCTCTCCTGAGGTCCGTACCCCTTCCAATCAATTAGGTAGAACAGTTTTGACCTAAACATTTTTGAGTCTAAAATGTTCTGCACTTCGAATTCGGGCTCCCCATCTATTAGAATAGGTTCTGGAGGTTTGAGTAGTCGGGTTCCGGGTACCACTGGTTTCAGAAGTGACACATGAAAAACAGGGTGAATTCGCATACTAGCTGCTAAATCAAGTTTAACAGCCACTGGGTTAATTATTGCCGTAATAGAATAAGGTCCCAGATATTTTGGGTTAAAAGTTCGAGGCCCTTTGAGTGGTAAATGTCTGGTAGCTAACCACACTTGATCCCCAATCTGATACGGAGGTGCTTCACTCCGATGTAGATCAGCATTCTCCTTGTATTTTCTCTTGGCTTGTTGTAAATGCGTAGTTGCCTCTTTGAAGGCTTGGGTAATTGTAGAATGCAGATGTTCTACTGCAGGCATTCCGAGGTTCTGAGGTGAGTCAAGGTTTGAAGTTCGAGGGTGATGCCCAAACAAAGTATAAAAAGGACTGTGGCCAGTTCCAGAGTGTACCAAATTATTATATGCGTATTTGGCTATCCAAAGAATGTCTTTCCAGTTGCTTTCAGATTGCTGTGACATACACCGTAAGTATTGCTCAAGGGTCTGATTTGTCCTCTCGGTCTGACCATCGGTCTGAGGGTGGTGACTGGTCGATAATTTTACGTCGATCTGCGCCATTTGACAACATTTGCGCCAGAAGTGGGAAATGAATTGGCTTCCCCGGTCAGAGATTAGTATAGATGGGAATCCATGTAGCTGAACAATATTTTCGAGGAATTCTTTGGCTAGGACAGAAGCTGAAGGTAAACCTTTTAAAGGAATAAAGTGGGCCATTTTGGAAAACAAATCCACAATTACCAGAATAGTATTGTACCCCGAACAAGGAGGCAGGTCCGTAATAAAATCCATTGATAGGGTGTGCCAGGGTGCTGGCGGTATGTCTAGAGGTTGAAGGAGACCGGCTGGTCTTTTCTTTTGACTTTTATTTTGGGCACAAACACCACAGGACATCACAAAAGATTTAACATCTTTTCGCCAAGAGGGCCACCAAAATTGTCGTTTCACCTTTTCCTCTGTCTTGGCAATACTGGGGTGTCCCTCTATTAATGCATCATGATAACTGGAAATAACTAGTTTGTGTAATTCCTTATGTGGCAGGAATAAGCGTCCTTGGAAATAAGGTAAACCATTATCTACGGTAAAGTCTGATCCCTTTTGTATCCAATCCTGTAAGGTTGTAGGGTCCAGGAGTTGTTTCACTCTGGCTTGAATGTCTTCAAGCGTCTGTAACGAAGTCATGCCTTGAAACCTCTGTTCGGGAATTATTGGTACTGGTTCTGAGTTTGTATCAGATTCTCCCATTCCAATTCGGGATAAGGCGTCTGCTTTGCCATTCTTGCAGCCAGGTCGATAGGTAATCACGAAATCAAATTCAGCGAAAAACAAAGCCCATCGGAGCTGCCGTGATGACTGAGCCTTGGCGGTTTTCAAATACTGTAAATTCCGGTGATCAGGGATCACTGTGATGGTATGTCGAGCGCCAAGCAGATAATGCCGCCAGGCTTTAAAAGCGGACTTAATGGCTAACAGTTCTTTGTCCGTGATTGCATAATTAACCTCGGGTGCCGAGAATTTTCTGGACCAAAATGCTACGGGATGCAGTTGGTTGGTTTTGGGATCTCTTTGGGACAGGACAGCTCCCATGGCTAGGCTGGATGCGTCAGTCTCGACAACATAAGGGAGATCAGAACACGGGTGTTTCAATATAGATGCGGAGGTAAACTTAGCTTTTAAATCCTGAAAGGCCTGCTCAGCTTCTTCAGACCATTCAAAACGTTTATTTTTCCTCAAGAGTGCAGTAATGGGTTGTACCACGCGTGAAAATTCCGGGATAAACCTGCGATAGAAATTGGCAAAGCCGAGCATGCTTTGAACCCCTTTTACAGAGCTAGGTGATGGCCATTTGAGGATGGCATCCACTTTTCTTGAGTCCATTCGGACTCCTTTGGGTGTCAGGATGAAACCTAGAAACTCGACTTCTGTGGTATGGAAAACACATTTCTCCAATTTAGCAAATAGTTTGTGTTGGCGCAGTTTTTCAAGTACTGCCCTGACGTGTTTTCTGTAATCAGATTCCGAAGAGGAGTACACCAGAATGTCATCGATATATACGACAACACAAACATCGATGAGTTCCCGAAGGACATCATTCATGAAGTATTGGAAGGCAGCCGGCGCGTTACACAATCCGAAAGGCATCACCTGGTACTCGAATAATCCGTATTTAGTACGGAAGGCAGTTTTCCATTCGTCGCCTTCTTTAACTCGTACCAGATGATAAGCCCCCCGGAGATCTAACTTGGTGTATATGCAAGCGTCCTTCACCTGGTCAAGGAGTTCAGGGATCAGAGGCAGAGGATAACGGTTTTTAACCGTTATCTGGTTCAATGCGCGGTAATCGATACAAGTTCTAAGGTCGCCTTCTTTTTTGGGCACGAAGAACAAAGCCGAGGATGCCGGGGACTTTGACGGGCGAATAAAACCATTAGCTAGGTATTGATCCAAATATTGTCTCAAATGCAGATTCTCAGGTTCGGTAAGGGCATAAATCCTGCTACAAGGGGGTTGTGCACCGGGCACCAGATTGATTTGGCAATCGTACGATTTGTGAGGAGGTAACGTGTTGGCCTGTTCTTTTTGGAAGACGTCCTGAAAGTCTTGGTATTCCGGAGGTAGTTGCATGGAGGCAGGGGTTACAGATGCTAGATTAATCTTCAGGTTTTTTGGGTAGCAGGTTTGTGTACAATCCGGGAAGGTTATTCTCTTAGCTCGCCAATCAATTCGAGGATTATGTGTCTCTAACCAAGGGATTCCAAGAATAACCTGAAACTGTGGAGCCTTGATTACATCAAACACAACAACCTCCCAATGGCCGTCTGGACCAATAAGAGTCACCTCAGTAGTGGAATGTGTTACCGGTCCAGAGGCAATTTCAGTTCCATCGACTGTGGTGATGACATCTTTGCTGGTTTTAGGACGGAGAGGGAGGTTAATCCTAGAGACCAATTCACGATCCTAAAAATCCTTGATAGAGTTGCCTACCTGCAAATTCAGGACTACTTAGAATCTAATCAACTGCTTGGGTTGCGTCAATCTGGCTTTCGACCACAACACGGAACAGAAACTGCCCTTGTTGACCTCAAGAGTCAGATTGATGACATCAAAGACAAAGGAAAAGTGGCCATCCTACTCCTCTTACACCTCTCAGCAGCCTTTGACCTGGTCGATCATAAAATACTCTGCAACCACCTCTTATCTGCTGCCCACTTCTCCCCTTCGGCCGTCATGTGGATACAATCCTTCTTAGCCAATAGAACTATGAGAGTCTTCTCACTCACGGCTGCAGCAGACCCCATCCCCATCACTTGTGGTGTCCCACAAGGATCTTGCGTCTCCCCCACCCTTTATAACATCTTCCCAAAACCTCTTTTTGATAAACTGGACCATCTGGGTGTCACCTACACAAATTACACAGACGATACCCAGATCCTCCTGACCATCTCTGGCAACTACCAGGTGGACGCCACTAGGATTAACAATATTTTCTCCATTATTCAGGCATGGATGGCCACACATGGCCTCTGCCTGAATGATGAGAAGACGGAACTCCTCCTGGTCGACTCCCCCAATAACTTACACAAACTCAGCCTAGACTATTCCAACTTCACCATTGATGGCAACATGATCCCCGTCGCTAATAACGTGAAAACCTTAGGCTTCTATCTTGACGCCAACACCAACCTCTCAAAACAAGTCAGCATGACTGCCTCTACCACCGCCTACACCGGGAAACTTATCAGAACCTGCAAGCCGTTTCTGTCCACTAATAGCTGCCTTACCCTGGCTAGGGCGCTCATACAATCTAAGTTGGACTATTGCAACAACCTCTACCTAGGAGCCAACCAAGGGATAATTAACAAACTCCAGGTCCTCCAAAACAACGCGCTGCGAGCAGCTTTAAATATCCCAAGGAGAGAGCACATCTCCCCCATCAGAATTTCTTGCAAATGGCTCTCCATTCAACAAAAAATTGAGCTAAAAACACTTTGCCTTACTTACAAAGCCCTAAACCACCTTGCCCCCCAATATCTCAACAACAAACTGGCTTTGAAGCCAAACACTAGAATCACCAGATCTTCTAACACTCTCTGCCTCACTGTGCCTAGAGTCACCTCTAAAAGAGCTGGCGGCGCAAGCTTCACGGTCCTCGCCCCTCAACTTTGGAACTCCCTGCCATTGAATATCAAATCGGCCGCCTCATTCCCTCTGTTCAGGAAGTTTGTCATTGGGTGGCTACTAGACAAAACTAAATCCAATCCAATACCCAACTAAGACCTCAACCATTGTATACTTTGTACATACTATCCTAATGTCCTAACTGCATGATCTAATTTTCGTTGTTTGCATAGTTTGCACACCTTCTCTGCATAATGTATAGCTGCTTCTTCTTTATATTTTGTACCTCTGTAACCTGTCTTTAAGCGCCCTTATACTCCAGGGTCTGGTGCGCTATATAAATAAAATAAACAAAACAAACAAACAAACAAACACATAGTTTCCAATAGCCCCACTATCGATGTATGCCTTTATTGCATGCAACCGCTTAGGCTGTTCTGGATCTATGAGAACCATTGGCACAATGAAATGCGAGGTCTGAGAGTTAGTTTTCAAGCTCGGCAAGCGGACCCCTACACTTGTCGGGCGGAGACGTTTCCCGAAACAGAGTCTTCATGGTTTTTATCAGCGGCTCCTACTGCCTTTCGGGGCGGTTTTGCCGGGCAATCTCGTAGAAAGTGTCCAGAATTCCTACAATAAAGACATAATTTTAACTGCTGCCTCCTTTCACGTTCCTTTTGAGTTAAGGGTCCTTTAACCCCTCCAATTTTCATAGGCTCAGAGACATCAACTCCCTTGGGATTAGCATGGGTCTTGACCAACACCCGGGTCTCAAACCTGGACCGATCTGCTTTTCTGTTTTGAAGTCTGTGATCCAATTGGACCACTAAGTCTATATACTCTGTGCATTCTTGGGGCGGATTTACAACTTGGGCCAAGACATCTTTAAGTTCTCCGCGTAGGTCTCGATAAAACAACATGACTCTTTTATCCTCTGGCCATCCCGTTTCCACAATTAGTCTATTAAAGGTTGCAATATAGGATAGGAGGTCCTGATTGCCCCGTCGCAGGGATAGAAGTTCGTCATCCAGAGCCTGCCCCTGAGAGTGTCGAGCAAATAATCTTTCCATGCTTGCTTGAAACCTTTGAAAATCACGGAGAATCGGGTCATCTTGAGTAACCAGTGGAACTGACCAATCGGCAGCGCAGCCGCTGAGATATGACAATACAAAGGCTACCTTGGTCTGATCATTAGGGAAGGCCCCAGGTCTGCATAGGAAGTGCAAACGACACTGATTCATGAATACGGCGAATCGTTTGGGGTCCCCAGCAAAGCGTTCGGGTGGGGCCAGCGGCATGTTTCCAGGTAGATTAATCTGCACAGGGTTGCTGGAAACCACAGGAGCGGGGTTCCCTCCGGAACCGGGTAGAGGAGTTTGCCCAGCTCGACCTTGCAAAAGCTGTCTGGCCAGGTCATCAGTTCTTTCTTTTGATATTATTAATTCCCTCCTGAGGGCATTAGTCTCTTGACGAGCGGCATGTACTTCGGCCCGTAATTCCCCCAGTAATTGGGCCAACTGATCAGTCTCAGAACTTTCCATAGCGCCTGGGTGGGAATTTGTAGGAAGGCTTTGCGTTCTGTAACGCTCACCTGACTCCCACGGAGGCGCTGGCCTGGTTCGCGCTGCTGTGACCTCTTCCAAGGTGATGCGCAGGGTTCGGAAGACGGACTGGACCGGGCCCTCAAATCTGGCTTGTCTGGCTCGCAGAAGTATCCTTCTGTAGGCGAAAATAGGGGATTAACTCTCTCCGGGGTAATGCAATCAGCCTCGCACTTTCCCCTCTCACCCTCCTCGAAACCCTTCTGTGATTCCTCATAGCGTCTTACCTTAGGGTCTGGAAGGACAAGCTCTCCATCCTGCTTCTGATGCAGGGGCGCGTTGGTATCAGTTACTTCACTGGATTTTGGATTGGTGAGAACCAAACTTGCTTGGCTTCCAGGTAAGTTTTTTGATAAGAGGTTCCCCTTGTGTCCATGCATTAATGTACTAATGCTAGTGTCTTTTTCCCCATAGGGGCCGGGGTACGGACGCCGGGGAACAGGCACCGACCCGAGATGAGAGGTGAAATCCTTGAAGAAATCAGGTAAGTCTTTAATGAGTGTTTTTTTGGTAATGTCTTTTCATTCGCTCATTAACGCTGATGTCTCCTTTTCCCCTTAGGGGCCGGGGTCTGGAAATGCCAGGATGCGGCGCGGACCCGAAATGAAGAGGGAATGAATCAACAGGTAAGTCTTAACATGGAGATTTAGCTTTCCTTATTCCCTTCTTTCTCTCACCTTTTGTTCTGGTCTTTTTCTCCCTAGGCGCTGGGGCGTGACTGTGAATCCGGATGATCGCTGCTGAACATGGAGGCGCCCTGTAAAGATGAGTGGAATGCGGCGCTGCAGCGATCGACGCGATGAGCTTTTAAATAAAAGTCTTCCTTTTCAGGATTGTCGGCGAGATGTCTCCGGGATGCGGATTTAGCAGGTAAGGACTTTTCCTTCTTCTGTTCTCTTCTTCTCTTCCTTTGCAGGTTATCCAGGATGCTGGCAGGCGTGGCAGAAGTCAGGATGCAGGAGCAGACACGGTGAGCGTCCAGCTGCTAGATGCAGAACAACGCGAAGCACGTGTGGCTGTTCGGGTGGGGTTTAAATAGCCTTGAAAGAAGTTCCAGGTATGTATCCTTCCTCCAATCAGGTATGTATCCTTCCCCGACCACGCCCGGATGGTAAATTAGTCCCACAGGTAAAGTAGTTCCTTTCAGGCCTCAAGGAGGCCGGGATCCTGCAGCATGGTCTGCATCAGGTAAATGCACCCAAGCACTTCCATAATGAGCCTGGCGCCTATGGCGCCAGGACTGATGTCTTTTATGAGCCTGGCGCCATAGGCGCCAGGACACTGTCCAAAGGGCCCCTATATGGGGTTGCTGGGTCCTTCCTTGGGGACTGGATGTCCGCTTTCGGGGACGCAGGGCTTGAACCGGCTCCCCGGGAGCGGGCATCATGACAGCATGTGATGGAATAAGAGGGACCAGACTCATCGTGAGAGGCTGGCCAGCCCTCGCAGGGGTGCTAGAGGGGCATACCACATAGCGTGCTGACCCTCTGGCCACCCTCCTGGGTCCACATACACCCCACCTACTAGGCATCCCAGGGGTCCGACACATCCGGCTGCAGACCTGGGGAGCTCTTATAAGGGGGTGGGCTTGCGATCGCTCATCCTCCTTGTTTGCTGCATCCCCCCTGGAGGACAGTCAAAGCAGCAACATCACACACCTGGTCCCTCTACTCACATAACAGGGCTCACCCAGAGGTACAAGCAAGATTTCCTCTTTCTTTGAAACCCCCATCCTTCCATTCCAAGAGACACACACGTCTCCTTGCCCCACACAAAAAAGTAGAAACTTACAGTTGGTAGAAAAGGCTGCACTCTTTTATTTGGCAGGAATCCACTTACAGGTGATCTGCCTCTTAACGAGCTGGCATCCTAATTGTGGCCCACTAAAAGTAATTGTTATTTCCTCTCGCTTACCATGAGCTCATAATCGGATGAAAAATCCATGTATGCAGCATATGAAGGCATGTTCTTTGTCATGCATCCTTTAATTTTCTTCTGTTTTCTTCTTTTCTCTTGTTTTATACAGTGATGATATTTGTAATTGAATACGTACTGCTATTTTAATTTTAATTTTGGGAAGTCGAGTTCTTGGAATAAAACTAAATAAATAAAAAAGCAAAGTCCCCAATGTGTCCCCTGACCCACACAGATTTTATGTGTCTCCTACGCCCCTGGCTTTGCGTCAGTGGTCGCAATGTACGAAAAGAAGTAGTGGAACTATGTTCCCTGCTGGCCTGCCCCCACTCTCCACAAACCCCATCGCCACACCCCCTCCGACACACAATCCAAACCCCCAAACAAACATACCTGTTCTTTATGGGAAGTGCAAGCTTCAACTTCTTCCTATACTTTTATTTTAAAACTAAACCATTCCAGAATTGTTTCTTTTTAAAATAAAAGTATAGGAATAGTGAAACTTAAAAATAAAAAGTATAGGAGCACAGCTCCCGACTGCTCCCGCCCACTTCGACCTCTGCTTTGCGTAGATCAGGCGAGAGGATTCCCTGATCCTTACAATAAAAGGACATTTTACATAGGGGGTTGCAATTTTTCCCCTCATGGTTTCTTCCATGTTTCAACGGGAAAACCGTTGGGACCCAGTGTTTTACCAGAGTGTAATTGGGCGAAGGCCTCTGCAATTTCAGACTCAGTAACATCTCGGTCTAGTTGCATTCGCAGACCTCGGACAGACAGGGGAGTGTGATGTCCTCGAGTATAGTATCATTTATCGGAAGGGTCGGGCTCTTATATAGTGCGGCATAGTAGTCCACAAAGGTTTTTGCGATTTTGCGGTCTGTTTGAGCCATCCCATTTTGTGCCGTCCTTATTTCCCTAACATGGCGGTGCCCTTCATCCCACCTTTCAAGCCAGGCCAGTATCTGGCCAGCCTTATCGCCGGTTTCATAAATGTGCGTCCGCATTTCCCAGTGAGCGTGTTTGCCATTATCTAGGACAATATTCCAGAGGTGTTCCCTGGCCGTTAGGAGGGATTGCTGTGTTTCGGCCGACCAAGTGAGTATATATTTTGCCTCCCATTCAGTCGATTCTTTTTCTGCGTTCAGTACATTTTGGAGATGCATTTTCTTTTTTGAGGCTATCCAGGAGAACATTTCTCCCCGGAGCACCGTCTTATAGGCCTCCCACATAATTTCTGGGCTGTCCACGGTGCCGTCGTTGATTTCAAAGTAGTTAGTAGTCTTACCTTGGATATGGTCTACGAACTCCGGAAAGCCGAGGTAGTAGTTATTCAGTCACCACAAGAAGGGTGAAGTTGGTCTATTCGTGCTTATCTCCACTATCAAGGGTGAATGATAATCGATTCCCTGAGGAGGTAGGGTTATGGTAGTCGTCCTGTGTGCATCTAGTGTTGGGAGAAATAAATAGTCCAGCCTTGACAAAGAGGCATGGACTCCAAAGTGATAGGAGTAGCCACGGTCCTGTGTGTGAAGCTCTCACCACACATCACCTAAACCAAGTGCAGAAGCAAAGGCTGCTAGTTTTGTGGGTATGGTGGGGTTCCGTCCACGCATATGTGCACGATCTAGTGTCATATCCATGACATTGTTAAAGTCACCACCAAGGATCCATAAGTCAGGTCGATGGCTCGTGATTATAGCTATGATGTCATTGAGTAGTTCTGCAGTGAGTGGAGGCGGGGCATACACTGCCAGTATACCTATGGTTTCTCCCCACACATTGCTTTGTAGCATTACAAATCTACCTCTCGGTGTTGTTCCACCGATGCTAGTGTAAAGGGAAGGCATTTGTGTAGTAAAACCAAGACCCCCCTGGAGCCCATAGAGAAGCCTGCATGTATTGCTGTGCGATAATGTGTCCTACGAAAGAGGGTACACGTTGTACCAGCCAGGTGAGTCTCCGTGAGGAGGGCGATATCAGGGGAGTGTCTATTAAGAAATTGGGTAACAAGACATCTTTCATCCCTGAGTCCAGGCCATTGACATTCCACGTGAGGAATCTGAGAGATTTGTTATTGTCTCCAGCCATTCCGAGCATGTAAGTCAAGGGTCTGCCTGATTGTCAAGTATTGTGTGGGTAGTGTCGTTTTTGTGTGCATCGTGATTCAGGTAAGTGAATGTGTGACTGTTCCGGTCAAGTTAACAATCAAACAAGAACAGTAAACCTCCCCCTCTGCCTCCCCATACTCCGCCCCAACCCGAAGCATCTGTGGCCCAACCTTTGCTGGTAGCTATGGTAACCTGCCACCAGCACTAGAACAAGAACATATTACGCCCCAGAAAATAACCTGTGGCGTAATTTATAACAAACTGTTAAACAGTGTTGACACAACCAATCAAACATGGGGGGTGCGCTGAACTGAGCAACAGTCGCCAAAGCCGCGGCAGCCCCATGGCCATCTGTTGCAGAGCACCAGGAACTGCCTGCCCAGCAGTGGGGCACGTTTTAGGTTGCTAGTGACTTTGCTGTCTCCATATACCTCTGACTTGCTTCGCTCAGGTGTTTTCTACAGCTGTAGCCAGATCTGGTTCCTGCGTATCCAGTAGTTGTCCCAGGGGAGGTCGTTTAGGGGGCGAGACCAGGATTTATTGCTCGCACCATTCCTTTTTTAGGTCCCCAGTTGCCCTCCAAGTGTTGTTCGGCCTATCTCCATGCCTCACGGGGGTCGGTGAAGTGCACTATTGTACCTTTATGATAGATCTTTAGTTGTGCTGGGAACAGTAGACCATATTTGATGTTCATGGAGTATAAGCGTTGCTTCAACTGGTCAAAGGATTGTCTGGCACGCTGCACTTCTCTGGTATAATCCGGGAAGAAAGCAATCCGAGATTATATGTAATGGATCCTTTCGCACGGGCCATTTGAAGCAGTGCGTCTCGATCCCTATAATTCAACAGTTTGGCAATGATCGTGCATGGTGGTGCACCCGGGGTAGGTCTCCCTGATGGCATGCAGTGAGCTCTCTCAACGGAAAAGAATTTTGAGAAAGTTTTGGGTGCAAATATATCCACCAACCATTGTTCAAGGAAGAGCTCCATACTAGGCACCTCCACTTTCTCAGGGAGCCCCAGGAGGCTCACGTTGTTGCACCGTGATCTGCCCTCTCCATCATTGATGCAGTCTTCCATTGTCTTGAGCCATGTCATCACTTTTGACATTTGCTGTTGCGCAGTTTTGAGCCTGTCCTTAGCCTCAGAGATATGATGCTCCGCCTCTCCCGTGCGGAAGAACAGTTTTTGTAGATCGTGCCTTAGGAACGAGACCTCTGCACTAATGCCATCCATTTTCTTTTCCATGGAGGAACGTGAGTTAGCTATAGCGGCCATCACCTCCTTTAGGGAGAGGGTCTCTTCTGTTACAGAGGTGTTGCATTGTGTTGCCTGATCAGCGGGAGCATTGGTGACTTTTGTCGCATATTGGTCCATTTTGCTCTGGGTGGAGGTCTTTTTAAATTTGTCCTTGACCATGGTCTGTGTATTGTCAGATAAGAGTAGTATCCAAGTGTACTTTGCAATATAAATATGAGCACGCCAGCGGTCATATCGACAGATAATTATTAGTAGATCATCGGGTAGCTATCTGAGAAAGTCCTGCAGTCCTAGTCTGAGTAACCGTGACTTGGGATACTCTCTGTGTTCATAGGTGCCCTTGATAGAGGGCCGCACTTTGAGTATCGTGATCACAGGGCAAGTCAAGGCAGGAGCTCCACTGCATTGTCAGGCGGAGGCAGATGTGTCGCTGCACAGACATCTAGTAGGTGTTTCAGGGCCCAGATCATGCTATTCTTTAGAGCTGCGTGGTGTCACAGTGCTCAAGCGTTCCGTGCCTGCGTTGCAGGGCGCTTGTTGTAATGAGGCCTCTCAGTTGCAGTGCTGCATATCATCCACACTGTTCACTCCTCAGGTCCTGCCTCCCTCCCAGCGAGTTGGAGAATCCAGGTTTAAGGGAATCCCACGCTGCAGTGCAACCCAAGGTCTTAGCGGGTCCACGCAGTTCTGTTCTCACGTGACCCATGCCTGCGTTGCAGATCGCGGGCTGTAATGAGGCCTCTCAGTTGTAATGTTGCATATCTTCAATAGTGTTCATTCCCTGGGTCTTTCCTCCCTCCCAGTGAAATAGAATGTTCAGGTTAGGGGGAATCCTATGCCGCAGCATAGCCCAAGGACTCAACGGGTCCACGCAGGTCTCTTCTCATCAGGCCAGTGCATCTGTTTTCTCCGGAAGTAATTTGGTGGTTTCCATGGTAAACGGATCAGCATCACGCATTGCTGCAGCACCCTTGGCAATTGTACAGGGGGCCTGGCCCGCGTTGTGAACCGGCCCCGACACGCAGATGCAGGATGCTATGCTCCCCCCAGTCCGTGGCAAGAGGCTGTTCCCAATGTCTGGCGACCAGTTCCTCAAGACATCTTGGAGGTTAAAAGCAAGATGGTGGCCACGACCGGTCGGCCGCCAATTTCCACAAAAGGGAGATTGTCATCGCCGATTCGCACAGGAGTCCCACTGCTTCAACTGCTGTCAGGTGTTCCCTTGCGGATAGTGAAGTTGCGCCCCGACCACCGGGCAGAAATACAGGATTCTAAGCAGGATATTCACGCCTCCTACGGTGCTGCCAGCAAGCACGTCCTCGCCCGTTCATCTCGGAACAGCACCCCACCATAATCCTGTTTTAAAGAGCTTTGCACCCCCCAAACTCCTCCTCTGAGGCATACTTCGGGCCCCCCCGTTTGAAGACCACTGCCTTATCGCACCCTAGCCGTTCAGCATGCAGAGGCCCCCTTTTCGTGGTATGGGTGATTCCTTCCCTTCCCCTTTCTGGGTCCACACAATGACGGTTCTACTGATTGGTCTGATCGCTATCAAACCGTCGCCAAGTAGGGGATACATGCTCCTACTGGCTGCCCCTCTCTGGCTTAAATGAAGCTGCTGCTCCAATGCCTTCAGAATGTTATAGTTCCATGCCTTCCTCAGATAGGTGCACCCGACCCTGTAAGTAATAATTTGGCTTATCCACGTGTATCAGGCTGTGGAGCATGTGTGAGAAACCATGCCTCTGCAAAATGTACCCATGGCTTGCTTTACTTTGTTGCAGGACTTTTCCACTGCTCATGAGTGCTGCACTATTTCAGCTTTAGTGCGTAATTTATTGCACAGTAGCAATGCTTATGGGGTGTGGGGGGCTTCTGTTGACCCTTCTGAAGGATAGTGCCTGGCTCATATTAACAAAGGCCTGCCTGCTAAGGTTTAATATTTACTTTTTGTTCCCCCAATAAAGATCACTTTGGTTATGGCTTCTGTCCCTGCATACCCTCCTATTTCCGGTACCTATAGTTTCCAGTAAATGTTGCTCCTGCAAGTTGGGACTCTCTAAGGTCGATATTTAGATTTAAGAAACAGAAACAGGTGCTTGTCTCTTAAAGGACACACACAAAATGACTGCAGCATTTTAGGTACAAAAGCTCTGCAGTTAAGAACATATTGCCTCTCCGGAACACCCACCTCTTATTTTATTAGCGATTAGATGGAACTAGTTGAAGCCACAATGGGTGAAAGTGTTGGAGGAAGTTACCAAGCACCAAGAGACGTTTCACTCACAAATAGGGACACTTCAGGCAGGAACATCCATAGCAAGCCCACTAAAAATTAATGGTTTTGGGTACAGACAAGTTTCACAAATACTTGGAGCATACTAAATTTACTTTTTATTTTCTTCTTTTAGGCAATAATTCAAATCGTGGCACTTTTTAATGTGCTTTTCTTTGATTCAGACAATTCTCTGCGTATTTGAAAGGATGGGGGATTTGAGCCTTTGGCAATTCCTGGTGAAGTTAATTGTAAATGGCTGATAGAGGGTCTTGATGAAAGTAGAAGATAAGTACGTGAAGAAAAGGATTTCGAAGCAGTAGTGCTTTTCCAGTCAGCAGGTAAGCAATGTATTTTTTTTTTGTTCATCTATTTAATGTTTGGGGGAGGAGGGTACATCTGACGTCCCTACGTGAAGGCATTCCCTTTTTTCACACACATAGATGAGTGCTGCAAAATGTCCACCACTCTTGTACAGCTTCTCTATATCCTCTAGAGTAACTCTTTAAAGTATAGATGGCCTACATGATTTATCTTATGTTAGTGGGCATATTTGTAGAGCGCCTTTTACTATTGGTTTGATCTCAAAGCCCTATGGGTTGTAAACCCTCGGGGACCATGGTCCAGGTCAGAGTATGTGTGTCGCTAGGCCGAGTTGTGGGTAGCTGCATGGGGAGGGAAGTAAAGTGTCAAGGAGCGCAAGAATAAATAAAAAATGAAATCACATGCGCGGGGAGGAAGAGAAAGTGCCAAGGAGCGCAAGAATAAGTAAAAATGAAACCAAGGGGATGGATGCGATCACGCTTAAGGGGAGTCACTTACCCCAGTGTACAGCTCAAGCAAAAAGTCTGTTGTATTGATAGTCACATTTTGAAGTTTTAACTTGCCTTTTTCATACCCGCAGCCAATAAATAGTGTATTAAGACACAGAAAAAATTTGAAGAAATAATTAAAACCTATTGAGGTGATGCAGAGGGACTAATTCAGGCTTTTAAAAGAAAGGCAGAGGAAGAAAAGCAGCTACTGGTGGAAGCTGGCAATCGGGGAAGCGCTGGAGGAGTGTTGCATGAACTACAAGAAGAAGATGCTGTGAAAATAACAAAAGAAAACAAACAGAATGATATTGTAAAAGCTGATGGTTGGAAACCGAATATTCCGAAACTTAGTAATGGCTGTTCACAGTTAGGGTCACAAAAGCTGGAAAACCTAAGTCTTTTGGCAGGGATGGCTAGTGTTCTTCATTACCCCTACATTCCTTCCTCAGGACCTGCCTCTGTTACTTCACCTGGACAATTGAAAGACACAGCAATACATCGGCAGATGTCTCTGTGTAATGTTGCAGTTCCCAAAGATGCGATCATAGTCCTTCCCATCCTTGTCTATCAACTTTCTTAGGATCATCTTAAGTGTTTTGTTAAATCTTTCTACCAATCCGTCCGTTTGGGGGTGGTAAAATGAGGTTCTTAAGGTGGAAATATGGAGCAATTCCTTGACAATATGTTTGCTCATAAAATTAGATCCCTGATCCGTTAGAATTTCCTTGGGAAAACCAACCCTGGAAAAATATGACAAAATATGTTTTAAAATCTGCTGCGTTGTGTTGTTCCACATGGGGAATGCCTGTGGGTATCTGATATCGTAATCAACGATTACGAGGACATATTTTTTACCCAGTCTAGAGGTTTCCAACGGTCCAATGATATCCATCCCAATCCTGGGTAAAGGGACTTCTATTATTGGTAAAGGGTTGAGAAGGGCAGGCAAGGGAACATGCGTACTGGTTTTCTGACATATTTCACTTGTCTGAATGAAGTTCTTTATATGGATACCTGGCCAGTAAAACTTCCCACTGATGTGCGCCTGAGTCTTAGATTGTCCTAAGTGTCCCCCTGTCAAATGAGAATGTGCAATTTCTAGCACGATCTTCCGATGGGTTTTGGGGATGACTGAGTTTTAATTAGGTCTTCTGTGGATGTTTCCTTTCTTTTTTGAAAAATTATTTAATGTGTTATAGTTCGTAAGGAACTTTTCACATAAATACTGTGTAAAACACATGATTAAGACAATATAAACACAAAGTAAAATTAGCTATAGCAAGGAACAAGCCGAACATATTAAAACAGCAATTTGCCTACAACACAACCTTCACATACATCACATTGTAAAACTGCTTTACATACAATTTGATTTAGATATCACACATCATAAAACTCATATACCAATTTCATAACATTTTTGAATTGGTGCACTTTATGCACCAATTAAAACTGGGTTTCCCCCTGACTGGGAACTCAGTGTCTAACCCTTATTTGGCAAACTCTCCAAGGGTGGAAAGACATCTTTTAAAAATCGTAAAGCAGCCAATGGCCATTTGAACGATTTGTCTGTGAGGATACGTTGCCATAGCCACCCGGGGTGTACCACTTTATAGTCCTTTACAAGATGCGAGAAGTGGGTCTGGAATTGAGTACTTAAGTCGGGGCAGAAACCCATCAGATGCTGTATGGTTTCTATTGAGGAATCCACTTTACAAAATCTACAACTCGTCAGTTCACATTGTACTCTACCTCGGGCTCCCAAAATGTGGTTAGTGGGGAACAGATTAAAACGGAGTTGTAAACATTGGGCCCGCCAGTATTGCCCTGGGCATTTCCTCATGTAATACGGTAAAGTGTTGTATGATATGTTGTAGTATCATCTGTTCAAGGGTATCCAGAAAGATACCCTTGATCAGATGATACTTCCTAACACAATCAATCGTAAGGATCCAGTCACTCTCCCAAACTCTCTTTTTCACTTTGGAAGGATTCGCTAATAAATACTCCACCGAGGAATCCATGGCACTTAATATTTCTAAACACTTACAGTGCCATTCGGTGAGATCGGCCGGAAACTTACTTTCTAACCCATACTTTAAGAGGGCCCAACTTGATCGTCCTTCCGGCAGGTATATTTTGCGAAGGATGTTTAGATTTTTCCATTTGACCACAGCTTCCAGGGAGACTTGACCCATTTCATACTTTATTACCGGTGCCGCCACACCCGTAGGTAGCATTAAGATTTTTCTACAGAACGCACCTTCAAGCTTAGCCCATTGCCCCGCCATGGAGAAAAGAGTCAATTCTGCCCCATAAATCACCACAGGAACCACCTTTTTACGGTAATACTCCCTGACGGGGATTATCGAAAAGTGCCCAAATTTCTTATTTAGGGCAACAGCCTGTGCGTTTCTTTATTACTAGGTGCTGTGCTCTATTTTCTGTCGGGAAAATTGAGAAACCCAGATAAACACAGTAATCCACTTAATCTAAGGGTTGTTCACTGATAGCCCACTTAAAATGTCCTCCTGTCTTATCCCGGCCCCTTTGTATTACCAGGATTTTTGGATTTTGGAACACTGATTGTTAAGTTGTTCTTTGTTGAATAGACATCCAAAGCCTTTAGCTGATGCTGCAACCCAATAGGCGTACAATCCATTAGGATCAGGTCGTCGGCGTATAACAAGTAATTAATTCTAGTAGAGACTAATTTTGGAGGCAATATTATTGTGTCACTGAAAGCTTCACCCAAATCAGACAGAAAAAGAATTAATAAAATCGGGGCCAATAGGCATCCCTGTTTAAGGCCTCTCGCCAGGTTGATCGGGCCGATAGTCTGCCCTCTCTATCCAGCCGCACACGCATGGATGTATCTGTATGCAATGCAATCAGGATATCGGGCAACGCAGGAGGAGAACCCCACTTCTCCAATTTGGCCCAACGCTTGTTCCTTGGGACAGTGTCAAAAGCCATGGAGAAGTTTATGAAACCGACATACAAGGGTTTGTTTTTCTTAATTGCCCCCTTCAATAACTCCAACACAAAGCTGTTCATCTCTGTCCTGACTCCTTGACAAAACCCTGTCTGGAAGACATCCATCATTCCATTCTGTTTCGCCCAGTTTCGCAGGTCTCTTAAGACAAGACCTGTGAAAATCTTAGCAGGGCAGTCCAGAAGGGAGATCGGCCTGTAGTTGGACGTAGATAGCCGTGGCCCCTTTTTAAATATCGGAACTACAATAGCAGTTAACCAGGACACTCAGAGAACCTTCTCCCTATGTATTGTCCTGAACAAAGTGTCTAGAATTCCAACCCAGACTTCTGGATTATTTTTGAGGACACACATCGCCATGCCGTCGGGTCTGGGCACCATAGACTTCTTACTCCTAGAAATGAGATGGAACAGATATTCCAAATCCCAGACCAACTCCCAGTCTGTTTTGCTTATCATGACCTCAAGCCAATCCTGATTAATATCCCCCTCAGATTTATAAATCTTTGTCAAATGGGCCTTCCACGTCATTTCAGAGATTAGATTTATTTGGAAACCTCTTTGAGCCTTCTCACTGTCTTTAATTAGGTTCCAGAAGACATGCATGTTTTTACTTGTTGTGGCCTCAAGCATTTTCTGCGAGTCCCTCAACATCAACTGATGGCGGTAATAGTGTAGCCATGCCTTATAAGTAGCCCACCGGCGCTTCCTACCCCACATGTCTTCTTCAGAAAACCCCTTGTGGGAGACCCGTAGCTTTCTCTTTTTAAGCACTATGGCTTTGTCGAATTTGTGTCTATGTAGCGTTTTTCACCTTTTCCTTTTGGGTAAGCGGTTATAAATCTGGTCGCAGATTTCTCACGTGTCCTTACTGGTGAACCCTTCTTCAAATTGAATATCAAACTCCCTGGAAGCCAAAATAATATTGAAGGCCTTCATCTTATGCTCGTTCCAACTAATTTTATTCCCCTCTCCATTTAATCTAGATCAAAGATGTAGCCACTCGAGTTCAACTGTCTCTGATTTTGGGTCAATGCAATTCTAAGTGGGAGATGATCACTCACCACAGTGGCCTTCATAGAGAGTGACTCTATCTCTGAATAAATGTCCCATATCACGTAGACATAATCCAGAATATTTCTTTGGGCCCCCTCTCCCAGGTGTGATGGGAAAATGTGTCCCCCTTGATGTTCTCATTGAGGATTAACAACCCCCATTCCTCCATCAGTTCCCCCCATGCCCAATACCTTCTCTGGCTATGTTTCCTTTCTGTACAGTAATCCCTGCCTTAGGAAGAAAAAGGGACTTCTCTTCTCTAATCCTTCCTCCTCAGGAATCACCTGCAAGAAATCCTCTGTGAGTGCTGGATCCTTTCGCTGGGCGAAGGCTAAGTCGGGAAGGATGGTAGGTTCTTCTTCCCTTTTTGCCTCCGTGGTAGATGGTTCATCAGCATCCTCAAAGCCTAAAGTACCTCACTCAGTATCTCCTGGTTCACTCTCTATATAACAGGGAAATAGAGCCCTTTCAAGAATTCCCTGTGCAATTTTATCCCCACAATGTACTTCAAATGGAATTTCGCCATGGTTCTGTAGGAGAACCTTTATGTCTCCCCGGAAGTCGGGGTCTATGACACCCGCTAGGACATCCAGAATTAACTTCCAGGCCAGATTTTAGAACCAATCTTAAACACCCAGGAGGAGGTATCAAGACTAAGTCTATGGGAATCATTCCTCTTTTCCCTGGAGGGATACTAGTGTCTCTGCTGCTACAGATATCAAAGCCTATTGATTTTTTGTGGCAATAGAGGGTCTGAGGCTCTATGACTAAGCTTCTGGAATTTTAGGGTTACCCAAGGTGTCTCAATTGAGTTGCATCCCACTCTGACACCATATTTAAGGAAGGCATGATATCAAACAGTAAGACAGACACAAGTGACCACAGCTCAAGGCTGTTTATTGAACTTCCATTGGGTTTGAAAAACACCTATCTAATCCTAAATCTAAAGATGGGAGCAATCTACGACCATCAAATAATAATAACACAGTCCTAGTGGTGTCTTTTCAAAATAAAAGGGCCTATACTAATAAACCTATTGCCAATCATTGCTTCTAAATACAAAAAGTGTGGGAAACAATGTTATGCAAAAGAAAAGTGTTCAAAAAATGATATGTCAGGATATTTATATGCTGCTGTGTGAAACTGAAGATGCAAGTGCTCTTGCGTGTAGCTATATAGTTGATCTGGTGAATTTGTAGGTTGGTGCCAACTTGTAAATGGTACATGTTTTTGTGCTATTGGGTATTGTCTATGATTTCTGGTGGGCTCAGTGAGTGTTTTCTTGGGTGTGGTGAATGGTAAAACTAATTGTTAGCTGCTCATAGTGATATTGGGTGAAGTGACTGTTGGCAGTCTGTCATGCAGGTGGACTTTTAACAGATTCTGTTTAGGTCACTGAAAGTGTGTATTTTAGAGCAGTGTTTTGTAATTGTGGGAGTTTATTGGGTGTGATGCATGTTAGCAAGAGGTGAGAACTGAAATGAGGGAGTTTACAGGTTGGTTTGTGACATTGTGGGGTGGATTTGTAGTTTTGTACACTAAATCTACAAACTTAGTTTATGACATTTGAGTGCTCTAGCATAGAAGGCAAAAGATGGAAAGTGACGGCTGCAAATTCCCTTTAGGATTTCCAGTACATTATCCATAAGTCTAAAGAATCTAACTAGACTCACCCGATAGTATGTGAGAAACCTGAGGGATTTTCGCAGTTAAACCTCAGGAGTCCCTTATACAGGTATCCAGGACACTGCCATCACTGTTGGATCCAGTACCTGGGGGTGGACCAGTGAGGGAGGATCACCTGAGTAGGAGAACCCGGGGTTGTGCTCGGAGGAATGTCGCAGTTGAGATGTGTTAATTGTGCAGAGGAAGGAGAGGCGTATGAGATCTCCAAGGCTTGTGTAGGCACTACATCTGCCTCACCTCCTCCCAGTAAATCTCTCGTACCCAAATCCACTAAACCCTCCACGCAAAACCAATCCCCTAGGTTCTCAAACCCCATTTGGTTCAGAAACTGTTTCTCCTAAAAACCCTGTCATCCGGTTCACTATCCCAACACTCCCAAGCATTCTTCTTCCTATCCCTTTGATTATTCTTTCCCGCAATCCCCACCTGCTCAGGTAACATACTACAGTTCCCGTAATCCTCCTGGTCTATCTTACGATCTCAGTTACTCCCGTCTGTGTCAAGAGACCCGTCCCTCTGATTATCATTTTCCGAAATCCCAACCTTTTTTGACAGAATACTCTTATTCCTACAATCCCGTGTTCTGTTCTACACCCCGGTCATTCTCGTCCATTTCACAAACCTTACCCCTTACGTTCTTTTCAGCCTACCAATCAACCCCCTTTTTACAATAGCACCGTTTCCCAATCCTATCCCATAGGACATTCCAACAGGCATACTGTTTTTGTCATGGCCATGGGGCAAGGGCCCAGGCCTTCATCACCCCCAAGGACCACTTTGACCCAGTCCTGGCACCTTTGGCGCCAGGCTCATAGAAATATGTGCTTGGAACATTCTGTGGCTACGGCACGTGCATTCGGGCCGGGCATGGCCATAGGATCGCATTGGGAGGCACGTGCTGGAATCCTTGGGCGAGGCAAGGTGGAGCCACAGGGCGTGGTTTAAGGGAGGGGCCAGAGCCAGCCTATATAAGGCCAGCCCAGCCGCATGCCCTCGCTTCGCGTTACTCTGCTTAGCAGCGTGACGCTTACCGCCGTACCTTACCTTGAATCCGGTACCTCCATCGCTGAAGGCGTGCTTACCTGACTCCAGCCGCTCCATCGCTGAAGGTCTGCTTACCTGACTCCAGCCGCTCCATCGCTGAAGGTCTGCTTACCTGACTCCAGCCGCTCCATCGCTGAAGGCGTGCTTACCTGACTCCAGCTGCTCCATCGCTGAAGGCGTGCTTACCTGACTCCAGCCGCTCCATCGCTGAAGGCGTGCTTACCTGACTCCAGCCGCTCCATCGCTGATAATCATTCACAATTCTAAGCCCATCCTAAAGTTGTCATGGAACCATCCTGTAGTAATCTCCACCCATCCTGAAGTTGTCATAGGGTCATCCCGGAGTAATCCCCCACCCATCCTGGCATATAAGCACCCGAAAGTATAGGGGTGCGTGGTGTATTCGACAATTCAGTTGCTACAGTCACCCTAGTAGCAGGTTTTAAATGCAGGGTAGACAATCAATAGGTATGTGATTTATTGCACACCTCCAAGAAACAAAGATTAGTGGTTGTTTGGAGTTGCTACCTACCAAAACGTTACTATACACTAGGGATACATTTTGTTGTGTTTTGCTCCATTTAGATTTGTATAGGCAGGAGCTTTTTTTGAGTGTATAAGTGACACTTAGGCAGGTTGTTGTTGTTTTTTATCAGTTTTTTGTTTTAAAACTGGTTTGAGTATGTATTGTGTTTTTGTACTTGGAGTTTTAGTAAAAGTGCACTATGTTTTACACTTTTTTACAATGTTGTTTTGATTTCATTTTATTGTATATTGTATTTGAATAAAATAGTATTTTGTTATATTTATCGTTTAAAAAAAACCTCAGACTCTGTCCTTATTTGGTCCATGGACCGGGAGTGGGCGGATAGCTTGAGCTGTATGAGGAGAGAGATGGCTGGTTCCTTTTTTGTTTAATATTGTCCACAAGGCTTCCCTAGGAGTGCGGAACATGCGTCTTTAAACCACTGCGCTAGTCTCTTGTTGTTAGTTGTCTTACTTGTGTCACCATGAGTTTCTCACAAGTAATACCACCCGTCTTACTCACAAGGGATACATCCTGGGGTAATCAAAATCCTTTTCCTAAACCTTTTGGAAGCATCATCATAAAATAACTCCTCCTGGAGTTGTCTGCAATAATCATTCACAATTCTAAGCCAATCCTAAAGTTGTCATGGAACCATCCTGTAGTAATCCCCACCCATCCTGAAGTTATCATAGGGCCATCCCGGAGTAATCCCCCACCTATCCTGAAGTTGTCATGGGGTCGTCCCGGAGTAATCCCCCACCCATCCTGAAGTTGTCATGGGGTCGTCCTGGAGTAATCCCCACCCATACTGAAGTTGTAATTAAGTCTTCCTGGAGTAATCCCCACCCCATCCTGAAGTTGTCATGGGGTCATCCTGGAGTAATACAAGATCATCACTGGAAGTAATCAGAACTCATCCTGGAGTAGTTTCTGTGATAACTCTAGAGTCATCTCATTTAAATATTTTGGCATATACACATACTTCAGGATGGTTTCGGATGATCTCCCTGAACTAGACATTGATGACTCTTGGATGGAGTCACAGGATGACTCCAGAATGATTCCAGGAAGATCTTCCTTTTTGACTTGGGTGAACTTGCACTGTTCAGAGCAGCAGATTATTGTTTTTTGGGACTTTTTGTCCTTTGCAGAAGGGTGGAATACTTATGGTTTAATGTAAGAGGTGCAAGTAGACACATTTTGGTGGGACCGTGGCTAACACTTCAAATGTTGGGAGAGGTAATTTCAGAGACTGCGGTAAAGGGTATGTTGCACACTGCCCATCCTAGGACAGGACCAGTGCGCAGGGAAGGTGTCACATGAGGAAAATGGGAGAGGAGAAGCAAGAGGCGTGAGGTCTGAAAATAAAAGTGAATGTTCCCTCCATACCTATTTCGTGTCATTGTTCGAGTCCGTAGTCCCACTAACACCTGGCGATGAGTTAAGGAGACCCACGACTTTACCACATTCTGCGACTGTTGTCCTGAGTCCAGACACCCAGCAACGTTAAAAAGGGGACCTCATCGCCGGCATCACAGTGACTTGCTCCCAGCGGTATCATCCAGGCCTGAGCAAAGCAACTCCATGACAAGGAGCAGTAACCAGCTGCCCAACTCAACCTGTTGTCCCAATGGGCTCTGCATTCAAAGAGCGGTGACTAGCCACCTCCCCCGCCACCTGTGCGCACAAGATGCTGCAACCTTTAATCCTGTGCTGGTAAGGCTAGATGAACACAAGCGATGAAAGGAGGCACCTGTAGAGGAAGAACACGAAAAAGAAGATAAATTAAAACTGAACACGAAACTGACATTGCGCTAATACACATCCTTCTGTGCAATCCTGCCGATTCCTGCCTGCATGGAAAGAAATATATATGATTAAATTTGAATGTGCAACAGACAGTGCACAAATAAGCACACCTCTTAAAGTGCAATCCTGGCAAATCCTACCTATGTGGATTACAGTGAAATAAGGGGACACCTCCATCAGCACAACACTCCTGCAGTACAAATAAGCACACCTCATGCAGGGCAGTCCTGGCAAATCCTGCCTACACCTCCATGTTACTGCGCTATATGCACCCGGGGTCATGCTGCCTCCAACATCCATCCAATAACCACCGACACGTGGTAAGCATGGGGTTCACCATACCTCATGTGGAAATCCTTGAGGCGTACAAGGGAAGACCCGTCCAGGGAACACTGAGCTGCCCGTTTCGCAGCCAGTAACCGACGATTCCACAAAGAACGACCATAATGCTGAACAACATGCTCCAGAGGGCCCAGGAACAAGAGCTGCATTTGTCATGAAACCCCTGACCTTCCAATTACAGATGCAACATGATAAAGGGCACTGATGGGTGGAGTGGCTAGAGGTCTTTAATGATTTCATATGGGCCGTTGGTGACAACAAGACACCGGCCATAACTGACATCTTTACAAATTTAGCAGGCAAGGAGATTAAAGGCATCATAAAAACCATTCCAGAAGAAGAAAAGACATCAAATGAGACCCTCATAGAAGCACTTAACAGAAAATGTATAATACAACCAAACAGAGACTATGAGAGACACGTATTTAATCAATGCTCCAAACAGTTGCATGAAACTATGGACGAATATATCACAATAATCTGACAAAAACTGGTCCACTGCCAATTTGCGAACTTCTCAGACGAAGAAGGCTCCCGTCTCAGGGTCATAGAGGGATGCACCTCGTCCACATTCCAAAAACAGCAGCTGAACAGACTGTTACTCATAGATGACATTGAATTAGCAAGAGTACATGAACAAGTGGATATACTGGCTGCGTCAATGGAAGCTCTCTGAAGAAGAAGGTATAGAACGAAGAGACAGTGGTAGCCTTCATGTCCTCCAGACACTCATACACACCCCCTACAATGGGCGCAAACACACTGATAGGACCTACTCATTCACATATTCAACAGTCCCGGCAAACCGCTGGATCAACAAAGATGTGCTACAGATGCGGTTTCACGTTCCTGCATTTGGGGACCTGCCCAGCGATCAACCAGGTGTGTGGCAACTGTGGCAGGGAGTGACACTTCCAGACGGTCTGTAGAGAAGGCAGGCCATTTCCAATTATGAGACCCACCCAGACAGCCATGTGGAGGCATCCAATCAGGACACCCCAGCACATCTCATGGAGCGCCCAGCAGCCACAATCACAGACTCTGCTCTGATTTATAAGGACATGGAAGTAGTCTCAGACTATGGAGACGGTCAATATGAAGGGTCACATGTCTCTTACATGGGATACATGGATCAGTATGATGGACAACAAGGCACATATCTAGAATACGTGGAGGCGCAACAAGAGACATAGCAGGCATACACTCACGAGTATGTCAACCTGATGCATGGTGACCAAGAAGCTGAGGAAGCTGAAAGCGTGATGATTGGCATGGGTGAACAAGAGTTTCTCCAGATGGCAAAAAAGAGTATGCTGTCAATGTCCACGGCAAGAATATTTCAATGGGGTGCCAGCACACCACCGCCATCCATAGGACAATTCCAGCGCACACTGACACACAGAGGACAGTCAACTACTGCCATCATCCATGTGCTAAAAAGCCCCATGAGAGGACAATGCTTACTCAGCTACAGAACAGCAAAAGAGCTGGGGCTCATAGATGTCCATTATCAAGGAACTGAGTAAGAAGCATTGCAGGGACAGCAAGTGGGACCCAGTTGGTTTCCTGAATGGCAAGTAAGCCCATGTCAAAGGACTCCATTCATCAGACGTTCCACGTTCCAAGTCCACTTTCACAGACTAGGGAAACTGAAAGGAACTGTTGTGAAGCTACACATTGACAAATCAGTGCAACCAGTACCACAACACCCCAGGAGAGTCCAATTCCACCTCCAGCAGACCATATCTCAGGAGCTATGAAAGTTATTACACAATGGAATCATCGAGAAAGCTGTGGGCCCTACACCATGGATATCTCAGCTGGTGGTGGTACCAAAGGAATGTGGGTTTATACGTTTGTGTATTGATATGAGAGTTGCCAACACTGCAATTCAACAGAGCGACACGCAGGACCAAATATAGAGGATATGATTGTTCAGTTCAAAAGGGCCACAAGGTTTTCCAAGCTCGATTTAAACCAGGGCTATCATCAGTTGGAACTTCACCCAGCGTCAATGACCATAACAACGTTCTCCATGCATGATGGCCTGTTAAGATACAATCGCCTAAACTATGGCATTTCTTCGACAGCAGAGATCTTTCAGGAGGCTATCGGACAGGGACTAATACCCATCAAGTCGGCCTTTAATTATAGTGACAACATCCTGCTCTACGGCACATCACAGGAAGAACGTGACCAGTCGCTGAGGGATGTCTGTGAGGCGCTTAAGGCTGCAGGGTTAACCTTAAACTTCGACAAGAGGAAACTCCGATTCTATGGACACATCTTTTTGGATGAAGGAATGAGGCCTGACCCTGAGAAGGTATGCACCATCAAGGACCTGGCCGCGCCCACCCAAGTGTCGGAGGTGAGGTCATTCCTCGGCATGGCAGGGTACTGCGCTAGATATCTACCCAACTACACCACGATGATGGAGCTGCTGCAACGGCTTCTTAAGAAAGAAGCAGGTTTGCAGTGGTTGGCGGAGTGCCAACAGGCTTTCGACTGCATATAAGAAGAACTGGCTACGGCCAAACAACTGGCATACTTTAACCCACTGTGGCATACTGAAATAATTGTCAATGCCAGTGCGGTGGGCCTAGCGGCCATCCTAGCCCAGAGTACCACAGAAGAATCTTTGCCAAGACACAATCGCCTACGCCAGCAGAGCCCTGTCACATAGAGTGTGTATTCTCAAGTGGAGAAAGAAAGTCTAGCAGCAGTGTGGGCTTGTGAGCATTTCCACCACTTTGTAATTGGCAAAATGTTCACGTTAGTAACGGACCACCAGGCCCTACTGTTCCTATTTAGAAATCCGCGGACAAAGATGCCGCCAGGCATCAAAAGGTGGGGCCTTCGGCCGCAAGAATATGATTATGACATCTTACACCGACCTGAGGGACATTAAAACTCGGCTGATTACTTCTCATGCCATCCAGGACAGAAGTTGCAGGAACCTAGAGAATACAAATTATTAGTAGCACATATATTAACCACTGCGCCAAGAAACAGGCCTCTGAATGTTGCCCATTTTGTTTAAGTGTTTCTGCCATGTTGAATTAAAGTTTCAGTTCTGCATTCAGGGAGCCCTGCCTGCATGTCACAGCAGAGCAATTTGTAGGCTTTTATGCTAAGAATTAGGCTTCCTCACTTCTTTAACCCCTGTATTCTCCTCTCGGGTGGCCATGGAAAGGTCATCCCTCTTGGATCCTGATCCTTGATGTGGATATGCGACGGAGGATCACCTGGAGAGGACGTCCTTAGGTGAGACATGGTATCCCCCATTTCCCTTTCATAATGAACCATCCATTCCACATGCCTTCATAGGCTATTGTCAGGCCTTTCCCTATTCTTCCCTTAAAATATCCCACAAGAAACATCTCGATACTCGGACGTGGAAGCGGCCAAATAGGAAAACACATACCAGCCTAATTTTGTTAATACAGACACATATCGCCATCAACAGTGTACTGGGACGAGGAGGAGGACAGCACAAGTGGGGCAGGACTACCCGACATCCTTTGGTAAAGAGAGGCAGCTATGTAGAGACAGAGTGAACTGTTAAGGCAGAGCCAGCTGTGCAGCGGTGTGCCAAGAGGAACACTTGAGACCCGGAAAAGAATGCAGAGTGTATGAAGTGGGAAGCGGAGCTGAACGACACTAGAGATCGATGGCAGAACGAAGGAAAGAGACGGGTGTGACCGAGCGAAGTGGTCAAGCAAGTTCCGAGCTGTAGGAGGAGTATCGCCTGGTGCGCAAGGCCACAGAGAGCCGCGGGGACCAGAGACGAGGTAACACACAGGAAGGAGAAAACCTGTGGAGGTGAGGACCTTGCAACAAAGCCGTAAGTTCTGACCAGTGAGTGAATCCAGACGGGGGAACACCGGGGTTGGTAGGCGAATATGTAACGCAAGCAACAAACATTGATTTAAGTGGAATCAAGTATTTCTATGAATGCCGAGTGAAATTAAACTAAATATAAGCATTTGTGAATGCAGAACAAAGTGAAAGCCAAGTACTTTTTGAATGCTGAACAAAGTGAAAACCAAGTACTTTTTGAATGCCAAACCAAGTGCAAGCAATTTAAAATACCGAACCGGGCGAAAGCAAGTGTTGAGCAATCTTGAACATTAAACTGAGTGAAAGAAAGCTTGGGAATCTGCCTATATACAGTGAACTGCAATATAGGAGAACAGAGGCATGGGCAAAAGCCAAAAGGAGAATTAAAGGAACCGCATGTTGAGAATAATATAATATATTATTGTTCTTTTATAAAGCACTTAATACCAGCGAGCGGTTTCTAAGCGCGGGAACGGGATTTGAACCTGTGTTGCACTGCGTTGTCTTGCTTCCAAGACAAACGCGTTGCCCCTGAGCTATCCTTCCTCCCTGCATTGGCAAGAGCCAAGCGAATGTAAGAAAGTGTAACAGGAGCATTTTGATTAAGCAAACCCTGTAAGAGTGTGACACAAGTGACGAAATCACAGAGCACCGTCAAGCTGCCACAATGCCCTAAATGTTGATGGAAAGCAGCAAGGAAGGGGGACCAGTTGCGTGACCTGTAGTGGGTGGACCATATAGTCCCACAACTGCGCCTAGACCGAGTTCACCCCTGTGTAGAAAGGCCACTGAAAACACCCACGAAGAAGATTGTGTTTATATTACAACAAACTCTGTTTTAACTTTTGAAGTTAAGAAACTGAACTGCCTATGTGAACAGGTGAAAAACACCAATAGTATAAGAGCTAGGAGGTGTCCCATGGGATTGTGCTGTTTTGAAAAGCTGGAAGAATAGAACTCTTGGGGAAGGGAACCCCTATACCTTGTGACCTGTTTTGAACTTTGGGAAGGGGGAGATGATTACAAGCCAAGAGCTGGAAGAAGCTCTGAACTTTACTTTGAACACTATTCATTTTGATGCTGACATCCCAACACATTGTATAGAGTTAGACATGAGGGCAAGTATAGGTTTTGGACACAGACAGACATTTGCTTTGGACTTCCTGACACAGACTATCCTTAGTTTTCTTTAGGTAGGGAAATCCAACTTTAGCATAGGGCATGTAAGGCCTTACTCCATCCTACATTTTAAGTTAATAAAACTTTTGGAGACAAAACTTGAACCTGTTGTCTGTGTCGGCTTCATAATGCCCTCACAGCTCCTGGTACACTATCTCATGAGAACCTCCAAAGCTTCATACTTGGCACAGCCAGAGTATGAAGCAGAGAAGATGATATTTGTAAGCTGCAGATGCAGGGAGTTGCCCGGGAGGCCCAGTATCTGATCTCATGGGGAAGGGTAGCCTTGATGTTATTTAATTGGCAAGAATGTAAGGTTTCACTCTCCTTGCTAACTGTACATAATTAGGTCATATGCAGGGGGCATGCACACTGGAATTAAACTTGTATTCTATTAACAAATGGGGAGCTGGGAAAAGTACTAACCTATCACCTATCAGAGCAGGGTTAGACACTAACAAATCAGTGTAGAGGAATGTATATGGACTGACATTTTCTACAGGCGAGAGGCAATGAAATGCTTAGAATACAGTTACAAAATATATTACGATTGCATATTCAATTAACCTAATTTTGTGTTTTTTGTCTTTAAATATTACTGACTGATGTGAGTGTAGGGAGTTCTCAGCTTTTCATTCTCAATGGGCTGTCTGACCTCTCCCGGACGTGATACTTTGTAATAAACCTGTGCTTTCTTACAACTTGTGTGTCTCATAATTGTTTCCTGGAGAATCACTTAAAGGGACTTCATATTCACCACTATGGTCGCTTCCCGCAGGTCCGGCGGTAAAAGTCCCTTCTTTTTTCTGTCTAGTAGCATAACTCTAATTGGTCTCACAGTCTCCTCTTTAAGTTTTAACCATAGTTCCAAGGGCAAACCGGTCCTGCTGACTTCCCTTTCCCGAGCTGCGACATTGCGGACTCTGAGAGGCATGCCATCCTGAATTTGCCATACCGACTCCCCCAATTGTGTTACGTACAACTGCCAATAGCATGCCGTGAAGGCCTGTCCCATTTCCTGCGAGTCCCGTGTGATGGTCCCATGTTCCCCATCCCTATTTCATATATCCATCTACTTTTCTCTTCTATTTGCGCTAACTATGCCAGCAGTTTCCCGTTTTGTCACTCCCCTCATATATCCACACCCCCTTGTACCACCATCCCAAGGAGGCCCTTTCCAGTGCCCCAATTTTAACCCCCTCTTTTGCTCTCTTGAGCTCCCGCCATGCCTCCTTGGACTGTTTTTCTCTCCATTATCCCTCTAGGTCTATCACCATCTCTTCCTTCTCTGCATATTGCCTCTGTCTCCATTTAACTTTTGCAGAGACCACTTGCTTCCCCCTCAACAATGTATCTTCGCTTCCCACAGTGTTTGTGTTGTTTCAACAAAATCTGATTTAGTCTGGAAGAATTGCACTGTTTCCTCCTTAAGGTTCGCCACAATCCCTTTGTCCAGTAGGTGGTAATTTCCCAACCTCCAAATTACCCCCAGAGAGTTGAGCCTGCGCTCTCACTCACCATGTGAGAGGTGCGTGGTCTGAGATGCCCCTGGGTAGATACCCCATCCCCTCCACCCTGTCACTGTCCGCCCATGGCGAGAACACATGATCTCTGCTGGAGAAGGACTGGAGTGCTGCTGAAAAAGAATGAGAACTCCCTCCCATTCTACACAGCCTTGTGTCTCTATTGCCCCCACCCGAGCAGTCCAGGTCAGGCATAATCACTGCATTGAAGTCCTCCGCATTTATCATTATTCCTGACTGCCTGCTAAGAATTCCCTGCTTAACTTCTTCTAGTATGTCTGTCAGCAGCGTAGGGGGTGCATACCCATTTATGAAGGTGATATTTTCCCTACCCATGTTCCCGGAAAGCCCCACCACCCGTCCTCCTCTGTCCTGGAACGTTTTTTCGATTTGCAAACTGGGGATTTTTTCACTAGAATCCCCACCCCTCTGGATCCTCTAGTGAACACTGCATGGACCACACTCCAATATGTACATCTTCCAGTATGCCACATTTGTTCCTTAGCAGGTGTCCTAAAGAAACACCACAACCGGTTTATATCTATTCAGATATTGAAACACTGCACTCCTCTTGATCTTGTCATTCAGCCCGTTTACGTTTCACGACATGCATTGTCCTGTGTCTATGTTAGCCATGCCGATAATTCCCTAGAGTGTGGCCCTTTCCATGTCTGTACCTATTGTGATGAATCTGATGGAGTCATCACTGATTTCCTGGCAGTGACCTCCTCCTTTGTGGCTGGGGGACAGCAGCCGCCACCTGATCCTGATCCTGGGGCTGGCTGTATGAGGGAGGATCACATGAGGGAGACAGCTATCGGATAGGAAGCGGCATTCTGCCGTTTCCTTTGAGGAAGACCCAATAATACCTGAGTTCTTAATATCTTGTTGTCACCTAACTGTTCTCTCTTATAGGTAAAGTCAGAAAACCTTTCCTCTAAATTACTCTAAGCAAGTCCCCATTTATTACTCAAACACTCACAACTCATACATGACACCATCCAAGAAATCCAGTAACATCTGTGCACTTCAACCCCCATAAATCCTTAGGTACTGAGACGAGGAAGAGGAGGAAGGAGTTTATGCAAACCAAGAGAAGCCCGAAGCCTAACGTGCAGGCTTGTTGTTTTGTTGGACCTAAAGTGCGTGGGACATATAAAGATTGCATCCGCTTTAATGAAAAGGACAGTGCGGGAGAAACCAGTGCAGGAAAAAGCATTTCCTGAGAATACAAGCAAGTTTCGACGGCAGCTCACAAACGCGAGACATACATACCGGTGTGGCGAGAAGTGAGGAGAGGCGCAGCAGGCACCCTCGAAGGACTGTGGAAGCACTAGGAGGCACAGAGGAACTCCTGGAGGTTCGGTCGTGCAGAGAAGCAGTGCTCTCCAGTCCAGGCCACGGAAGAAAGCCGGCGCGTGACCGCAGAGCTGCAGGAAATGCTTGAAAAAGGTCTGCACAGTGCGAGAAGTGGCACCTGTGAGAGAGCTTCATCACAAAGGCACTCCAAGATTCGGAGACGCTGGGAACAACCAGTGAGTCAACCCGAGACGGTTGGTGACCCCGGGGTGTACAGACATCCATGCAACTGAGTGATTGAACAATATGAGATTGCTAATACGGACAATACTAAAAATTGGTTTCAATGCAGGCGAAACCCAATGCCAGTTCAATGCCGTATGAGAAGAATATTTGAATACAGACAAGACATAGTACAGCAACAAACCCCAAGCAAGTGCAGATGCATAAGATGCCAACTTGGGGGAAAGCTGAAGCAAGTGTTACCATAAGCAAATATACTGAGCACCTTAGGGTATATACTACTGTGGTATAGTGAAAAGAACAGTAAAATAAATAAGTAGTCCTGGCAGGTGAGTACACCAGGCAGCTGACATTGTGGGAAGATACCTAGATGGAGAGTATACCAGGGGATCTGAAAAAAACCCATGGACGGATTCCTGGCAGGGAAGTATACCAGATAATCCGCAAAAGTTATACAAGAGGTTCTGACATTGTGTGGAGACACCTGGCATAGGAGTATACCAGGGGATCTGAGAAGACCATGAAAAAAGTCCTGCCAGATAAGTACACCAGACATTTGAAGTTGTATAAAGATTCTGACATTGTGGGGAGATACCTGGAAGAGGAGTATACCAGGGGATCTGAAAAACCCATGAAAGAGGTCCTGGCAGACAAGTACACCAGGCATGTGTAGTTGCATAAAGATTCTGACATTGTGGGACAATACCTGACAGGGGAGTTTACCAGGGCATCTCAAAAGCCCATAGAAGGATTCCTGGAAGTGGAGTTTCCCAGGAAATCCGTAAAAGTTACAAGAGGAGCTAAAGAAAGACTGTTATGGAATGTTTTGTTTGAAAAAGAACTTTGTAAATCCAGTGAAGACACACAGGAACTGTGAGAAAAAGATACACTCTTGCCATCCTACCTAAAAATCCAGGGGACAAGGGAACCACCCTCTGGATACAAGGGTCTGTCCTTGGAGAAAGTTTTTGTTGGAGTTATTCTTATATTTTTGAGTTGTGAACACTTTCTGCTAACATCAAGTCAAGACATTTCTTTATACTCTTTGTTGTTTTGTTTTTGGTGTGAGGGTCATTTCAGAGCGTTTTGCACACAAGGACGGTTTTTAGCTTACTGACTACCTGACACAGACAGATATTTTGTTTGAGTTTTCTAGGTAGGGAAGTTCCTATTTAGAACAGGGCTAGAGAGGCGTTTTCCCAACCCATTCTTGTTTAATAAAATGTCTGACTTTGAGAATACCACAACTTTGTGTCTGGCTCTCATTTCTGACCCACCACACTATTTTTTACCATGCTTCCCTCTTCCCCTTCTGCCTGAGACCTGCCTCTGGCAACATAAACTCCCCCGCCCATCCAACCTATACTCAGATTTCTTCCTCCTCCCTTCTCTCCCCCACCCCATACTTGCACCCCAAATTCAAGTATCTGTCGCCCCTTTGAAACAAATCCCCAACTGTGTCCCCTGCCCTCTGGCTAGACCAACCCTGACACATGACTGCCTGTCCACCCTTTAACCCCCCCCCCCATTAATTAATTGGTCCCTTTCAGGTGCAGCTCACAGTTCTTTGCCTCCAATCCCTGGTTCTCCCGTCAATTACCCCAGGCTCCTGTTTGAACCATCTGCTCCCACCCTTTCACTCAGTCCACTTTTCTGCTTCCCAACCCCAGTCTCTAGAGGGTCTCCTGCACCTCATTCTTTTCTGCCAGCTCCAACTCAAGCCTGATAATAGTGCCGTCCGATCCCACCTGAAACATGTAGTGTTTGGGGTCACCTCCTTTCGGCTCCTGTCAAAGCAAATGTTTCCTTCTTCCCCTGTCTGCATCTCACCTTTTGATGGGTCCTATGGTGCCCGTTCTTTTTGCTCTCCCAGAGGACCCTGCCAGTTGCAATCCTCGGCGCTCTCCAGCCATTCCCATGCCTCTCCAGGATCATGAAATATCCACGGTTTTTCCCCCATAATCCAGAGCTTTGCTGGCAAAACTAACATATACTTGACATGGTTGGTGCAAAGCTGTCTTTTCACCTCCTCAAATGACCTGGTTGGTCCATCAGCAGTGTGACCCCCACTGAATTAGCTGCATTATTTTATTACTAAAAATCAAAATGAATGTTCATCTTCAGTCCCTGTAGGAATATGACCCACTGCAGCAACTTGGGATTCTCTCCATGTGCGGCTAATAACTACCCGATAAGCCTGTGGTCAGTCCAGATAGAAATATGAGGCCCACAAATGCCTTGGTGGTACAGGCTCTTATATAAAAGAAAATACAAAAGATACAGGCAAATCATTAATAATTTGTTTCACTTATGGTAAGAAAATTGAAAACTTTAAGTGGAGACTCAATGATAGAGATTTGCAGATAGTTCAAATTGTTGGGGCTAATTAAGAGTCTGGGCCAAATTCGGCGTTAACTCCACTCAGCGGAATTAGCGTTACCGCCGTGTTGAACAGCGGAATTACCGCAGTATTTTAACTTGGTTGGCACGCACATCCAACAACAGTGGTAACGGTAATTCTGCCAAAAACCAAGTACATGAGGGAATTTCCACCAATAATCAGTGGAATTACCGTTACCAGCATGTCAGACAGCAGAATTTCCGCTGGCCTAATTTTCGCAGGTGGAAATTTGTCATTGCGCCAAAAGGAAGTACAGCAGTGGCCATTTTGGAAATCACAATCCGTAAAATATCTGAACAGAGGTGTGCCATCCGAACCTGCAGACAATTGCAAGAATGTCAGGAGGAAAGGGCAAAGCCACAGTGCCCGATATGAGGCTGCGGAAGCCAAAATTCACGAGCAGGAGCTGATGGTATTTGCATACCAGGTAGTGGCCCACTCAGAGGAACTATATGGGGCCCAAAACCGCAAGCCGAGTCAACAGCAGAAAAATACAATATGGGCAGAGATCAGAAACAAGGTGGTGGCCATAGGCCACGTCCAATGTGATGTAGAGGATATGAAGAAGCAATGGAATTACTTTAAGGCCAGGGCCCTGAGCCTAATATCCCTCCACCGCCGGGAGACAGCTGGCACTGTAGGTGGCACAGTTGGTTAGTGGCACATGGTTAGTGGCATCCTCCACATGGTTAGGATCGAGGGCATGGGCACGGCTGAGATTGGAGCCAGCAGCCAGGGGAATCTGGTGAGTACCTGAGTGAAATATGGTCTCAGACATGGTCAATCATGCAGGCATTAATGAACACACAGACTCAGACTGCCATGCAACGTAAACCCAAGCAAGCATGCACGATACATGTGAGGCAGCAGGCCACAACGACATGAGTCAGTGAAACCATGACACCCCTTACATGACACCCAGGCAGGAAGGGGAGGGGATGATATAGCCAAGTATCACCATTGCAACGCAAGTTAGAAGGTACAATGCACAGCCACGTTGCACATCACAACCAACCCTTTCCCGCACACTGGTCACCCATGCACAGGCAACACAGCCATCATGTAATCATTTGCCAAGCGAATGTCCATGAATGCACATCAGTGGATGTGTGTGTTAGACCCACGAGCCCATCAACTGCAATGCTCCACGTAGACGCACATTGTCAAATACATGCCCGACACAATGTCCACCTGACTCACACAAAACTAAATGCACAGCAATCACCTGACCGCACTCCCAGAAACCAAACATCAACCATTCCAACACACATGTGGACAGGACACCCTGTAGGACAACCTGTCCCAGGGTTGCACATCTGAACCAAGCAGGGCATCCCACATCTGCCACATGGTTGCCCGATGCAATGCATGCCATTTACACACTGCCCGACACATGATGCTTGCCCCCCCAGGAGCCCCAACACACTGTGATGACATAATACAAGTGACTCTGAAGTTGAATCCCCATGCACGTCAGCACCAAAGTGCTAACTCACATTTCAATGGCCCCCAACAGGCACTCAAGACACCCAGGAAACAAATGAGGTGCCCGGAACCCTCCACGACACCAGCATCAAACAGTGTCAGGAAGTAGACAGGCCAAGGCAGTTCGGGGAGCAGGAGTCTGCCACTGAAGAAAAGGCACCATGCAAGTGTGCCGTCTAGAGGCACATCCACTGTCGAGAAAGACACATCCATGGGGCCTCCACAGGACCCAATCGTGGAAGCTGCACCACCAGCAACAGGGCCAAACACCACTACAGCTTGGGCAACTATGGACTCACACGTGAGCCAGAGTGGGGACGACAGCCTACAAAGCCAGTTTCGGGCCCCACACTGCAGGCCATCTGGGATCTGCTATACAGGATGGAGCAGAGGCAGGCTGAGATGCGTTCTATAGCGCAAGAACAATTGGGCCATTTCCAGGCTATGCAGGATTGCTTACATGGGGTATCAAGATGGTTGTCCGGTTGTCCAGGTCAAAAGATTGTCTGTGCAGGAGCACGGTGCACAGCAATGCCAGCCAGTGTCTCATGAGCCAAAGGGTGAGGGAGCTGGCAGAACAGTTATCGCCCTGCCATGAAGCCATGGCCAGGGCCATTCACCTCACCTTGGACCATCTCTGGGGAAGCGTGCAGGGGAGTTTGCAGTCGCTACTCCTACTGAGGGGTCTTTGACAAGCACCCCACCAAGGCGCTCCAAGCGCCATACATCACATGCTGCAATGCCTGCAGACAAAGGGGAAAATAGGAGGTGCTAGTGGGAGAAAATAGGAAGTGCTAGTGGGAGATGTTGTTGGGGCTATGGTGCGGGGTGGGAAATGGTGTTGGGGCTGTAGTGTGGGGTGCGAGGTGGAGTTGGGGCTAGGGTGTGGGGTGGGAGATGGTGTTGGGGCTTACTTGTTTTGATTTTAAAACACTATTGAATCATGATAATTCAAACAGTTTTTATTCCATGGTGTCGATACATGTGCATTCAGTGCACGGATGGGGTGCATGTCTGCCAAGTCCGAAGAAATTGTCCATGAGGTACTGGCGGACCATTCGTCCTTCCCTCATATCCCCACGTATGTCCTGTTGTGCCCTGTTTAGACCCTCAACGTCCTCCTCATCTGAGCTAGGGGGGGAGGGTTGGTCCTCATCTGGTGGCATTTCTATGTTCCTTCGTATGCACAAGTTGTGCACCATTGTGCATATGCCCGCTATTTTGCCTACTTTTTCAGGCCTGTACATGAGGGCACTGCCTGTGTGGTGAAGGCACCGGAATCTGACTTTCAGCAATCCAAATGTGCGCTCAATGCATGACCTGGTCCTCCTCTGGGCCTCATTGTAGGCTCTCCTGTGGTGAACCAGGGTTCCTCACAGGTGTCATCAGCCATGGTAACTGCGGATAGCCAGCGTCATCTGCAAGACATGAATGGACTGTGTGAGACATTGCGGTGTGTGGATCGGGGATCATCTATATGGTCCTGATGTGTTTACCCCTATGTGCGCAACTCAGTACATGTGTAGGGTGCACCTTGTGTGCATTGAGGTTGATGGGAATTGGCAGATATGGTACACTTGCAGTCATTCACATTGTGGAAGTCAGCAGTCATCAAGTATTTGTCAATGCAATGTCATCACCAATGCACTTGTCACTTATGATGTGGCAGTAGGCCATGTATGGACCTTGACCAAGCTTTCATGGGTTTGACGGGTGCCCTGATTGTGTTCTGCTACCTTGCATGGCAGGATGTCCTGTGTCGTCACATGAGTTCAGTCTATGTATCAGGGTGGGACAGTCAGGGTTCTATGCATTTCTGTTGTTGCTTAATGGGACTTGTAGTTGTTTCACATTGCTACTTATTACGTACCCATGTGTCTAACAGCGATTTATGTAATCAGGTTTGACTACTCCTTACCCACAAGCCAAGTAAGCTGTCTTCTGTGTGTGTCCATGTGCGCTGGTAGGCTGCTGTTCCTCAGTATCATAGCATCATGTGTGGCACTAAGGTATCGGGTCCAGCAGTGGCTGATTGTAATGTCCACATCACATGTCATTTGTACATTGATGGAATGGTACTGTTTCCTGTTCCTGTATGCCTGCTCCATTGCCTAGGGGGGAACCAATGCCACATGTGTGCAATCCAATGCCGCTATGGTATTGGGGAAATAGGCAATGGTGTAGAAAAGTGCCTTTGTTGCATGCTCCTGTGCCGGGGTGATGGGCATGGAGATGTGCTGATGGGAATGCTGCATGAGAGCATCCAGGACTTGGTCCAGCACCTTGGAGAAAATGGACTGTGACATCCCATGCAGTGTCCCAACTGTGTGCTGGAATCTGCCTGTACCACAGAAGTATAAGACTGACACAAGCTTCAACAGGGGGGAGAGGGGATGTTTGCAATTGTTGCACTCTGGAGTTCAGCCTGGATGAGTGTGAGCAGTTCTGTGATGGTGGGACAGTTCAATTGATTTAGGGTCACTAATTGGCTGTCCGTCAGTGTCCCTGTGGATGGCCGGGTATGTGGTATGGGTGCCCTCCGCAGCACATGTCTCCTGTGCCTTTGTGGTGCCTGTCTCCTTCCCTGCTGGGCTCTTGTGTGCTGCTGTAGCTGGTTGTATAGTAGGAGGTTGTGGATCCCATAATCAAAGTCTGCTTGTGGCTGCATGTTTCTTGGATGTGTGTTTGGGGAAGTTGTGGCCCTTTGATGCTCCTCCCGAGTGGTTCTGGTGCACCTGTGCCTTTATTTCTGACACCTGTTTGCATTTACCTACACCTTTTTGGTGGAGGTAACTGTGCCATGTTATTTGCTGAATGACTAATATGATAAACACAATCCGATTGAACAGTCCTTGTATGTTGACTTACATCAAATCCTAGAGCAAAAAAACAACAACAGTTTTACTGAAATTTGCAGATGATTGTGAGGTGATATTGCCTTTGATAGGCTGCAATAAAGAGAAATTATTAAATGGTCCGGTTGCAGCTAGGAATTTTTTTTATGAATATGGTTAGCTCTTGACAAAGATAAAAATTGAAATGTATGAATTATATGAAAATTATGCTAGATTTAATTTAAGAGGGTTCTTTACATAGATATTTGCACATCTTTCCTAAATGTAAACAAATATATATTTATTCAGGGGTCAAAATTTCAAGTTGCATGCTACTAGCCACCCATAAAGTCACTTGCCACCTCAATTGTACACAAGGCACACAAATTCTTTCTTGCAAAGAGTCAATTATTGCTTGCCACTGGCAAGTGGACATTTTGCATCCTATTTATATGATTTTTCGATATCACTTATGCTCCTTAGTACTAATGGGCCCTAGAAGAGGAATAATCTGTGAGTTTAGAACACGTCTGCCAATACGTGAATCAATTGGAGACATTAAAGCGTTTGATCTTAGGGTGTGAGTCAATGAAAGAAATGAGAGTTAACATGTTTTCAAGATTTGTTCATGATCTATTGTACATAGGAACCGACTTGTTTTTAAATCATTTAATGAATGGGGAGCAGACTTATTTAGTAATCACACAGATTACTTTTATTGGTCAATTATATTAACTATTAGGGGATGGCTTAGCTAATGTATTTGTATAAAGTGTCTATATATGTAATTGAATATATATGATTGTTTTTTATTTTGTATATATTTGAAAGGTTTTGTATCAAAATCATAGCAAATTAGATAAATGTAGGGTTTCAGCTTGCATACCGCTCAAACTACTACAAATACCTCTGGTTCAATTGTGGTCCAGTTGTGCTCTCTTAGTCAGTCGTCTGCTATTGCAGGCACTTGGCTGTTCAACCCATTCTGATTTTAGCTGTGTTAAAAATGCTCCATTTCCAAATTGACAAGTGTCTGTCTGGATAAATAATTCCTCACAATAATCTGGCATCTTTAGAAATGGGTCCCTGAAGAAGTCACCTTTTAAGCTCTGAAAAGCGATTTGGCAGGCAGGTGTCAAGTTAATTTCTTTGGCACCTTATTATACATCAAGTAATTCAAGAGAAAGTCAATGGTCCAAACCCGCTTGCTAAAGGATCTGTAATACCCTGTGAGCCCCAGGAAGGCTCTCTTAAGTCTGTGCGGTAGGTACGTTCAAATCCTGAACCACTTGCAACTTGGCCTGGAGAGGCTGTTTCTTACTGCTTGTGCATGCAGCTGTCCTAATACTTTGAGCTATCTGGCACCTTGAAGCTTTGATAACTAAGCCATCGTTCTGCATGGCTTTAAACATCTTTTTCTCCCAAGTGTGGCTAAAAACCAAAACATCATTAAGATAGGCAATGCTGAGGTTCTCTAGGCTAATGAGTAACTAGTTTACCATCCTCTTTTAAAAAAAAGATGGCAGGGCCATTTTCTAATCCGAAAGGTCTATCTCTGTACTGGCCTTCTGGTGTTGAAAATGCTGACCTCTTTTTTTGCCTAATCCGTCAGGCCAAACTGCCAGTACCAGTCTTTGAGTTCAAAGGTACTTATGTGCTTGGCATGGCCAATAAGCTTGTCTGCTTAAAGTGTGGGGGTAAGCATATGTCTTGGTCACAGAGTTGAGCCCCCTGAGTCTGCATAAAAGTACACTTACATTTTCCCATTGCTGCACTTTTTAGGTAACAGCATCACAGGACTAGCCCACAGGCTACCGGATGGCTCAATATCCCCATGGTCCAACACATTGGAAAATTCATCCCTGATGTGTCCCTCATCTTGTCAGATATCAAGTGAATTTGGCTCTTCACCAGATTACTGTCTCCCAAATCTGTAAGTGGTGCAGTGGATTTGGAAAAACGTCTGCCTGTTGGAATCTTGATTTCCAGCAGCTGTTTGGGGTGCGCATTTGACCTTTGAACCGACCTGACTACCACTGCAAAGTGTTTTTGGAGATTTCAGAAGACTGGTCACAGCATACGTACATAGGGCACTATGTTTTTGACCCGGGCCATTATAAAAGGGGGCTCTGATTAACAGGCCTCCCTTTCCGAATTTATTATTAAAATTCAAAAAAGTTAAGGCTATCCTGTACGAACCAGATAGACCAGCTTGTCCGAGACTAATATCTGAATCAACAAGAAGAAATTGAACATTCATCTATGCAAGCCAAGCAACAGGTATCATGCCTACAACTACTGTTCATGCCTGCTATTTATATTGACTTACATTTACCCTGTGTGATGTTATCATCTCTGTGGAGACCAAGGAGGGATCACTGGGTGCCAGAGGAGGCCACAAAATAATGTGATTCAACTCAGGGAGATGGTACATGGAATGTCCTCATCTCCCCCCCACAGCCATCCGTCGGGCACCTGAACTCTCACCTTTCAGCCCCCCTTCAGTGGGATTTCCCTAGTATGACCCACCAACAATGTATTCTTGAAACGTTATGGAAAGTGTTCTGTAGTTGTACGTTCAGAAGGGAGTAGCACTATGGGGAAGAAACCATGACAAAATTGGCCTCAGAAAAGGTTTGCCGAGAGTACAGTATATAAATGGGTGATCAGCTACTTGCTCTGGGCTCGTTCTGCGAGTCGACTCGCAGAGCTGGACTCTTCTTTGGGCTTCTAATCCCCCCCCTGGATCATGGAGCAGAGCCCGAAGAAAGATGACCCGCAAAAAAAGGAATCCAGATAGGGCAATAGATTTCAGGGAACAAGTCCGTCACTGAAGACACGAGAAGCCGGAATGCAAGGCAGTCTTGATGCCTGAGCCAAACCCCAAGATGGCAGACATCCTATTTCAGACCTCAGTTAGTGGGGGCAGATACCTTGGCCTACTTAAGCTAATGAGACATTAAAACATTAAACCAATGCTATAATCAAGGTATAAATCCTTTTCAGGCATTTCTAGTGAGTTTGGTCTGATTACGCATGAGTTTTGAAGATACTTGCAGCTAAGACACTGCATTCGTATGGGCTAGGGTGGGGTATCAAAGGCTGCTCCCCAGGTACCTCTGCAGTTGAAAACTTCATGCATGAAAAATATTATATAGTGGTGCTACACGCTACTGTGCGGGGCAGGTGATCAGCCCATGTCTGCCTCTCAGGGCTGCTGGGGAACCAGAACTGGGCATATTACTTACTGATGCTCTGTGGGAAGAGGTTTTAGGGAGCTGGTCCTACGGCCCCGGGGACACTAACACCCAAATGATTTCTTAAAGGATTATACAAAGTGGTATCCATAGCAATCACATAAAATGCTTCTAGATGTGAGGCAGGAGGCTAGTTTATCCACATGAGCTAGTCCTGCTTAACAGCGAAGAAACCCTGGGCTAACATTCTGAATAGCCTTGATAGAGTGCTGGGTCTAATGCTGGATAATGTTGAAGGTCCAGGCTTTACTGAGGGTCACAGAGGCAGTGTAGCCCCATCACTCTAATGCACGAGCTTGATGGGTTCTCCGTCTATGGCAAATGCAAGACGAGTACTCTTGCGACATTGGACAAGTAATATGCTGGCTTTATACAAGGAATGGTTTGACCTATTGACACAAATAGCAGGATATCAATGGGTTGTATTGAGGGCTAGGGCATGTTGTGGGGCAGTGCGAGGCCACTCAAGCTGGCCCCATCGGTGCTAGAGAGGCAGCATCTCTGACCCAGGCCCCGGGCCGCATGACATGCGGGACAATAGAGGGTCTGGGAGTTTAGGCGCGGGGTTTGGGAAAACGGCGCAAAAGCGTAGGGAGGGGTGTCCGAACAGCGCCACAAGAAACAAAAGCCCAGGAAGGGCAGGAAACAGCACCTGGGAAGGTGCGAAATGTAACAGCAAGGGTACAGGCAGGATCGGGTACGCCGAGTACTCTCTCGGTACACGCTCCAAGAAAGAAGGAGCAAGCAGAAGTAAGAACGCCGAGTACTCTTTCGGTACACGGTCCAAGAAAAGGAGCAGGCAGAAGAAGGAACGCCGAGTACTCTTTCAGTACACAGTCAAAGACATGTCATAGGCGGCATGTGCCCAGGAACGAAGGCCCAGGGATAACAAGGACTCAGGAGGAGCCTTGGGCAACTTCGGGACTGGACACAATGTGCCCAAAAGCATATGGCAATGTAATTATTTTGTTGTGTTGTATTTTCTGTAAGAAAATAAAATGCCTACGGCCTACAACTTTTCCATACACATAAGTTGTCTGTGATTTATTACTTAGGTAGGGATCTGGTAAGAGAAGCAAAGTGAACCCACACTACTCAGCCTATGTTGGTTGCCCGAATCACCCGGTTTTATTATGGTACAGGGCGGACCCTGATAAACTGTGTGGACACGGCCTGGGGTGTTGGTGCACCCATGGATACCTGGAGCATGGTAGATCGGTCTGTGCGGATCCCGGCCACCATGCTGGCATGAGGGTCCCACAGCAACAAGGCCTGCAGGGCCGTGGTAACATGGTGCAGTCCTGGAGACACAGAATGAGACATGGACGCAGTAAATCCATTCTTGGCGTCTGCCATCGTTCTAACGCACGTGCGTGCACGAGCTCCCTTTTATGTGCATGGTGTCATGACGTAATGACAGCTCTTAAAGGGGCAAAACACTGCGGAGAGGGTCCCACATAATAGGGCACATGTTCATGAAGTAGTTTGAGACGGTTTCATAGCAATGTTCTGATGACACCAATGTGCAAAAGTTCGATTTCGTTCATGACGTAATGACAGCTCTTAAGGGGGCAAAACACTGCGGAGAGGGTCCCACATAATAGGGCACATGTTCATGAAGTCGTTTGAGACGGTTTCATAGCAATGTTCTGATGACACCAATGTGCAAAAGTTCGATTTCGTTCAACTTGTGGTATGTTTTCTTTTAAAAGTACGGCACTCATTTCATAATAAAAGTTTCTTCAAATGATCTCATGGTAACGAACATTTGCATTTGAGCGATATTCCATGACAAAAGCTGTGAAATGGTTAATACCAGAGGAGACGACTCTTTGGGTTGTCTGGAAAGAAATCTGTCTGCCGGTAATACCTGCACAATCTGTGCTCATGTCATGAATGCAGTTCATGCCACTGGACTGCGTGTCTTAGTTCTATTTTTTATGTAAGATTTATAAAAAATAGAAATCCTCCCACTGAGTCAGCGCTCCTGTATGCCCACTTAGGTTCCCGCGCAATTGTGCAGTGCCTGTTGGGAGTTGGCAAGCTCCGACTTGCATCACTTTCGTTTTTCTGTTTCAGCTTAAATTTGGCGGATAGAGTAGGCGTCTTCCCCTCACTGTCCCGGGTGCACGTCGCACTCAGTACTAAGCAGAGGCGCCCCGCTAGCCACAACTGGGCCCCTTAAACAGCCACCCATGTCCGGCATCGAGCCTTCTTCGCTGGACATCTCCGAGGAGCTCCTGTGCCCCATCTGCCTGGAGCTCTTCAGCGATGCCGTGGGCTTGCCCTGCGAGCACTATTTCTGCCAGAAGTGCATCAGCGAAACATGGGCTGGGCGGGAAACGTACTCATGCCCGCAGTGCCGCCTGCTCTTCCCCGAACCCACCTACAAACCCAGCCGCCTTCTGAGGAACCTGGTGCAGCGCGCGAAGGAGAGCCTGGGCAAAAAGGACATGGGGTTGGGAGCTGCCGCCTGGTGCGACGGGCACGACGAGCCGCTCAAGCTCTTCTGCGTAGACGAGGGGCTCCCTGTGTGCCTCGTCTGTCGCGACGCACCCAAACACGCCGGGCACAGTTTCCTGCCCGTGCAGGACGCTGCCCGGGCTAGCACGGTGAGCGCGTTATGTTACCTCGTGTGTAATGGTTCTCGCGTGAGTGTGCTGTGTTATTTCGTTTGTAACGGGTCCACTGCTGCAAGGAGTACCTCCGTGTCGCCTCACACATCCTAAATTATCAAATAGATTATGTTGAAGAAATAAGGGTGTGTTTGGACTTCGAAATGAAGCCACGTGCAGGGGTTTAGCCAGTCTCTAATTTGTGGGGGTCTGGTGTACACAGACTTTGCCCGTTCTCAATTGCATACATACCAACATTTTGAAGCATGTGGGAGGGATATTTCTTCACAAAAGGCGGTAGAATTGTATGTTCCCATTGGATTACATTATATTTATTTTAAGCGGGAGAACGTCAAAAATATCAACATTTTTATGTTGCGAGATTTTCGTTTTTCGGGTGTTTTGTCTTGTTACCCCTCCTATGCACCCGGGACTTTCATCTCATCGCTAAAAAATGATAAAAATAAATACATTTTTAAAAAGTGGGAGTCTCCCACCTAAATCTGCAGGGGTTGGTATGTAATTGTGACTTTGCTTTATGCATTTGTACCCATGTCATCCATCACATACATAAGCTGCCACTCTACTCCCAACTGCCCTGAAAACATTGAAGAAAAGTAGTGACGCATATGGGTCAATTTTGATAAGTTACTTATGCTGTGAATGAACAGGGCTTCTTCTAGAGGTGATGTGGCATGGCTATAGCTCCCAACATAGCAATCACACATCGATCAGTATTTCTCCAGAAATTGGATATCATACCTGCATGGATCACTGCAGTAGGTGCATTAACCCACCGCGCTGTCTACCTTTCCCCTCCTCCCAGACCAAAAGGCTATCTGTTACGCCTCCCTTTGGCGCATTAGAACCATATTTCACACCTTTTCAGAGGATATTTAGTTTTGCAGAGTGATGATAATGTAAGCGGGAGATGTTAGCTATCTAGAAAATAAGCCGGAAGTGAAGTCTTGGCTTCTTCTTGGGGGTGTGCGGGTGGGATTTATATGAATGTGGGCAGGCGCCTGTTCCCCTGCCATCTGTTGCTGCTGCCTGTTGGGGTTGGTTAAACGAAAACACTCTTCTTTTTGGCTTACTGCACAAAAACCCAGACTCATTTAAAAGTGGAAAAGGTCGCTTTAATGTGACAGGCCAAAGCTTACAATCAAACACTTAACTGGCTCCATGGCCTAACAAACTAAAGAAATATTTTAACAACCAATTAAATAAATTAAACATTTTCATTTTCCCCCAACAATTAAATAATTAAATAACCCAATTCCTCCCTAATTATCCGTTGGATCCTACCGTCTCCTTGCCCCTTTTCCAGGCGTTCCGCTTTCTCCCAGGGGCCATGCCCCTCCAGGCTCAATACCTGTTCCCCCGGGGTGACCTGCTTGTGCAAACAGCGCCACCCCATCCTTTCCCCTGTCATTCCCCCATTGTGCTTCCCTCCCCCCACATCAAAAGGGGCCATGCCCCCGGCACCAGAAAAACCCTCCCCCGAGGAGTTTTTTCTGCCCCCCCCCAAACTTTTCTACCTCAAACTAGTCTCCCAGCCCCGAACCTACGAACAGCCACACCCGTATCCCTTACCAGATCATTTTCCCCAGCAAGACTAATCCCCCCCATCTGGAGGCCCATAGCTTTCCCTCACCCAAGCCAACATAGGAAACCACTAATCACATCCCAGCCCCCCAAACCCGGACATCTTACCACAAGATCTTTATAGTTGCACCCCAGTTGCCTGCCAACAACCCTTTTCCCAACTTCTTTCGCCGCCCACTTAACCCTAGAATGTCCCAAAAACCAGATTTTTGACATCTGACCGGACCTCCTAGCAGCATCTGAAAAAGAAATTACAAAATCACTTACAAATCACCAACATCCTAATAAATGCAACACTCCTGCTACCTACTGAAAAAATTCTATAAAGACATTCCGTTTGCCCCGGTCCCTGACATACCCTTTGTATCTCCCTTACTCCCAGCGTCCCAACCTTTTCACCTACTCCTCTTAATAGCCCAGCCTGCTACTTTCAGATGCTGCACCCCTCCTAAATGAATGAGTTCCAAACCTCCTAACCTTTCCCACACCCCTAGTAACACCTCCTCAGTACCCTATCCTTTCTGGCCATCTCCTTAACCCTCTCCGGAAACACCTCAGGTCTTCTCCTACCGTCCCCCTATATTTCGCCCCTTTCACCTAACCTTTAAACAATACACCTAAACCCACTTAGACCCCCTTTTTCCTCTAAACTGTTACCCCCCTGCTCCCCCTTGCCCCCCCCACCTTCCATCACCTTATTAATATTGGCCCTGCGTTGCCCCCTCCTGCACCGGGGGCCCACGTGCACCCCCGTCCATGCAGGCCCTTTACTTTATTGCTCATCTCGCCACTGCCCCAGGGGCCACACCTGCACCCCCGTCCATGCAGTCCCCTCCTTATAACTAATTTTCAAGATCCTTGCGTCCATTACCACCTGTTTCCCACCTGCACCAGGGGCCCTAGTGCACCCCCGTCCATACAGGCCCCTTTTCTGCCTTACTCCTCTCCACCGCTGCACCAGGGGCCAAACCTGTGCCCCCGTCCATGCAGTCCATTCCACATAAATTCCTCTTCCAGCACCTTGCTTCGTTGCTCCACTTCTTTCCCCCAGCTGCACCAGGGGCCCTAGTGCACCCCCGTCCATGCAGACCCAGCTCAATACTTCCCCTTGCTGCACCAGAGGCGCTCCCGCACCTCCGTGCACCTCCGTCCATTCAGCCTGAAGCTTACTCACCTTGTCGTGCGGCAAGAGTGAGGGCTTCGCCACCGTCGTCCATGCCCCCCAAACGACGGCCACCACCCCTTAACAATTTCCACAGTTACATCCCCCCTGCGGCCCTCCCCTACCTACGCTTCTTCCTTCTCACCCTTCTCCTACCCCCTTTAAGTCGCCCCCAAAAACCTTTCATCAAACCTTGTGCCCCCCCTCCTTTTACGTTAAACTGAGCCCGACCTACCAGCACACCCCAATTTACCTGGCATGCGGTCCTTCCCCCCCACTTCCTTGCCCTGACCCACTGTCCCCTGCCTGAAAACAATCTGTAACCGGATGCCGACCCGCACACCTGCTGCACTCGTGTTTAAATTTGCACATCCACCTCGTGCAGCCTTCTTTATTGAACGCCCAACATGCTGTCGAGGGCTGTCCTCCGCCTCCTCCCCCCGCCCCCTCATGGGCGGGGCGACCAAGAAAGGGCCGGTAAGGCACAGGCAGCCCACTTGGTGTGTGCAATGTCGGGGCAGGCCTCGTTGGAGCCATCCATTGCAGCCAAAGATCCATGTCTATCTCCCCCCAGACCGCCTGACTGTCCTCCGCCATTCTCGCTCTGAATTCCTCATTATAGCGTACCCAGGCAAAACCCCCAAAACTCGTGAAAGCCTTCCTAATTACGTCCATATATTTAAGCAGGGCCACGCAACGCTCCGGGAATTTTTCACAGTACACACTAGCATAAATGATAAACGCCGACGTCCAATTCTCAATAGTCACCGGGACCCTTGGGCGTGAAGCCAGTTCCCTCTCTTCCTCCTTAGACCCCTCCTTTGCTCTCACTTCCCTATGGAGCAATTTAAAGACATCCACAAATTCCCCTGCCTGAATCTTCTCCCTGGTCGCTGCCATCAAGTGCGCCCCCAATGGTTTTGTTATCCCCATGTATGGCCATTTTTTCTCCTTTCTTTTCACTTCACACTCCTTATCTTTTCCGGCTTGCACTTCGAGCACCAATGGCTCCACCACCTTGTCCGTTTGGACCTTCACCGAGCAAATGCTCTTTTCAACCCCCTCGGCTCCAATGGCCTGCACACCAACTTCCTTCCTTACACCTTGAAAACCAGCCCGTTCCTCCCCTGTCCACCTATTTGTAACCCCTCTGCCATGCAGATGACCATTCCCTTTCCCGCTCGCCTCTTTCCACACCTGCCACCTGCGGCCTGGCGTCCACACCGGTGCTCCTCCTCTCCATTCTTAGAGGGCTCCTACTGCGGGGACAAAACATGTCAGCACACTCACCCAGCCAATAGTTCCCATGACCCCTTTCACCCCGACCACCCTGCACTTCCCTTTCCCTATCCCACCTTGAACTTTCTCTCTCCTCCCCCCTTTCCCTTTCCGCCCTGTAATCTTCCAATTCCCATTGCCCCACATATTCCTCCCAACCAACTTCATCACCCCTTAAATACCATTGTGGATGCGAGCTCATGCCCGAGATGAGTTGATGATCTTCTTGCGAGCCGGGGGCGTCCGCCCCGCCACTCCTTTGACGTCTTCTCGGCGGGGTTGTGGGAACCCCTGCCTGGTCCTCTTCTCTCGGGTGAGGCGTTCCGACCTCCACCCTGTAATCCTCCTTGCTAGGGACTGTGCTGCGCCCTCTAGGCTCTCCTCGCGTTGACCGAGGAGGGGCCGTACTGAAACCCTCAATCTCCACCTGAACAGCGGGGGCTGCGCAGCGCCCTCCGCCCTCACTCCTCCTACCCGGGGGGGGCGTTCCGCGCCCCACCCTACCCTCCTCAATTGAAGGGGACCTCTCCCTCCTCCCCCCTGCACTCTTCTGCAGGTATTTACCCCCTCTTCCCCTCTGCCCTGACACCCCCTTTTGTGCCCCATCCCTGCCCCCCCTGTCGTTCCCTTGAGCCCCTCCCTCTTGAGCATTCCCCTCTTACCTCGGGCTTCCCTTCCTCCCTCCCTGGCTGCCCACCCGACATCCTTACTCCCCCGTCCGCCCTTCTGTCTATCTCCCTCCTCATTTTCCTGCCCCTGGATTCCCAAACCTCCCCCCTCCCCGTAGGGGTGCAAGCCAACACTGCCGCAAGCGCCCCATCAGCTGCCGCTCTACGCTGCGGTCTACCGCCCCTTATCTCCCCCTCACCCGTGACCTCCCCCACCGCCCCCTCCAACTGGGCCTTCGATGCCCTGCTGATGATTTCCAGGGCCTCCCTAAGAGCCCTAGCATCAACCAGCCCCTTCTTGCTAACCCCTTGGCCCACCATCGTGCACTACTACACAGAGAGCGCACTCAAACTTCACCCTGACGCTCACTAGCTCAATATGCCCCCGAGCCGTTACCTACCTGTGGAAAATTACTACTAGCCGAGGGAAAAAACCAGCAGAAAATGCCCTATAACCCTAATAACACAAAGGGGTTAAATAACCCCAAAATAGAAATTTCTCTTTTTTTTTTTAGAAAAACAAAATTTTTTTTTTTATATTTGCCCCCCACCTAAAAAATACCCCTCTCCCAAAGAAAAACCTACCTCTCCCTCTTCCCCTGCTAAATGCACGCCACCCAGGAGCCCCCTGCTACTGCTGCTGATAATCACACCTAATTCCCTGACACTTATACCCTTTTTTTTTTTTTAAAACAAAACCCTCCAAAACAGGTAACAGCCCACTATAGCACCGCCCTCCCTGCCCCCTGGTGGCCCACTAGCTGCACCGCACTACTGGCAGCCCAGCAAAAACTGCGCGGCCCCTTTAAGGCGCCTGCCCTGCCCCCTCTGACAGGAGGCTGTCACCGCGCCGTATATTCCCCACAAGACAGGGCCGCCTGGGCTCTGCTAAACACACCCCCGCAACCAAGAGGATCCGTGCAGGGAAAACCCGCCGCCGTGGGGAGAGCGAAATGGAAAGTGTCTGCGGCTCCCCAACAGAAACACCTGATGTGCAGCCCCCGCCAGGCCTGCACTCCTCCCCCACCCGCGCGACAGAGGAAGAAGCCCTAAATGGGCCTGAAGAGGAGAAAATCCCCTCTCCCTCAACAAGACCCCGTTCCCCAGAAGACCGACGACTGCGCAACTGAAAACAAACCCGCCCCCACGATCCCGCCGCCCCACCGTGCACGGACTCCAACGGTAGCTCAGGTAAGGAGGGGGGGGTAGCTTATTTACGCTACTCCCCACTGGGCGAAATTCGCCAAAACAAAGTTTTTTTAAAAAATTTTTTATTTAACTTCTAACTAACTCCTAACTGCCTGCGCCACCCCCAAAATACTAACTAACCCTCCTCACCTACTCTATTCCGCACCAAAGGCCCAGCTAGCTTCAGGGAAGGCTCGGGAGCGGGCGACAGGACTGATACAATCATCAAGTCCTAACCGTCGCCACAATCATCAAGTCCTAACCGTCGCCTGCCTCCCGAACCTTCCCTGAGCCCTTAAATACCCCCCGGGAGGCGCTCTGCCCCCACGGCCACTCGCTGGCCGTGTGCAGCGCCAAAAACTCCCCGGGGGGAAACGCTTCGCGTTCCCCCCGGGTCCCCCCTTCCCAGGTAAGAAATTTGACAGGCTCTGGCGCCCATTTTGCAACCGTCCCCAGGCTGGTCTTCACAGCGCAGTGCTGCCTTCTAGTTCCTCAATTTGGGAGGGCTTCAGGCTGGCCGCGTGATTTCTCCCGGACTTGTGTCATATACATGCCTGAGACGAGGGAAGATGCAAGGAGACTCCTTGCTGAGTGAGTTTCGCGAGCCCCGAATGGATTATTGTTACACGGTCTTGTTGATTTTACATTGTGCCTGGAGCCATAAACATAGTGATTATGAGCCGTGGAATAATTCCTCTGGCGTAATTTTTAACTAGAGCACAATTCTTAGTGGTAAATAGATTTGATCACTGATGGTCCAAAAAAAATTACAATGCGCTAAACACACAATCAAGAAACAATTTTGCTTCTTTTGACAAAACGCAATTAAAGCAAGACCACGACATACAGATTGTAAGATTCAGTTTGGGCTAACATGCTTTTGTACTGTGTTTCTTTTTAGTTTCGGCTATTAGGTGACGCATCAGCGATTGCTTTGGAGAACAGCTGGTAGAGAGATGGCATGTGAGATGGGGCACACAGCTTGTAGGCAGGGGTGTAGGAGACATCAAAATCTGTGTGGGGCGGTGGACACCTTGGGGTCTTTGCTACAGACGCAATCGATACTGCCATAGGGCTAGCTGCTGAAGCGCTAAAACCCCTATACACATATGCGTTGTTAGATTTAAGAAAGAACAGCAAATAATGGCTGTTTTAAAAAACACAGGTACACTTCAAATAAGATGTAGATTTCTCATCTATGGCACAACATGTAAAGATGATTGTAATTTTTAGCAAAACAGAAATAAAGTATCTGTGCACTGCTAAAACAAATGTTCAAACATTTGAAATCTAACAGGGAGCTTAAGGATACACAATTCTCTAAATGTCTTTGAAAATCTCAATGTAGTTGTAGTGAGGGGTATTTGATATGTTTATATTGTCCAACAGATGTTTTGGACTTGAAGAATGTTTTATAGAGGGTCACAATAATTTTTTGTCTTTTATGCAAAAAAAGGTAAACACCAATATTTGAATGAGGTTCCTCCAAATGAGGAAATAAAGTTCAGAGATATGTTTCTGCACTGCTGGACTGCTGTAACATTGGGCACAGGAGGGAGAAGCTTACGGTTGTCTTAAAAAAGAATTTTAGATTCAACAATCAAATAATCCAGATGCGTTTTTTAAATGTACCTTTGGAGCTATTGCTACACCCACCAACTACGTTGGAGCCTTAGATCACTGACAATACATTGGTGGAGAAAGCTGCACTTCCTGTGTTCTATAATACTAAGGTGGCATAGTTGGAAGGAACCGACATAGTGTGATTTCTGTTGCATGGTGTGCCACTTCTATGGGAAGTTCAGAGTCCTAGGAGTCCCAGGGCACTAACAGGACACCACTGATGGAAGCTCACTCAGAATGTTTGCGATAACACATAGTGAGTGAGAGGAGATCAAGGCAGATCCATCCTCTCACCACTCACATGTATACACTGTTGACGTTGTCAACAACATTCACAGGCAGCATTAAAAGTATGGTGTGTGCTGATCTGCTTATTGATAAAATATCTCACCTATCCATACAAATAACCTGAACCACAAGATAGGTTGCATTTCACAATATATATTTTGTTTTCATTCATATGTACTGCATAACACATACTGGTTCATTTGCAAGGGTATAAAGAAACAAGTCAGAAATACAATTATATAAAAATACATTCAATATGACAAATAGGATAAACATGAAATTCTATCTAGACCGATCAGCCCCATCTCCTTGATTGCTGTTTGCCTTCTCCTTCACCATCTCTCTTTGGAAGAATATCCACATAGTGAACAGGGCCAATTATTTCACAGTCAGTGAGGATCATGAACACGTTTTTTGTGGCATCCAGTATGCATGACAAATTATTTTGCTACTGCTTATTTTTCTTCCAGATCCATGTTATATTTATGCATATTGCACACAGCAACATGAATCAGTCTTTTCTGGGACATTGTTCAATGTAGCAAGGGTTTCAGTCGTTACAAAGCACTGAAGCGTCTATTGGCCTCCCAGGACAGGAAGGAAGACAACATTTTGAAAGGAAGACAATGCTGAGCAGCACAGTCTGAAAACCCAGTCCCATGCTTAGAGGCTGGACTCTGACATGAAGTGCAATATAAGAACCCAATTTGTAATAATGAGCACGATAAAGGTTGCCAGATCCAATTACTCATGTGCCTGTTAGCGTGTGTGCTGTAACACTTTAGACACCGCTTAGAACAAGTAATTACCAGCTGTTTCCATCATGAGCCCAGAGAGTACCACAATGTGTCAGGTATTGTCATGACATGCACTAGTACTCACATCATGTACCTCTTCTGGCTACCCTATACCAGGTAATGACATCAAAAGCCCTGTCACTCACCATTTGAAGGTTTTCTAATCGAAATTTTGGTAAGATAGCTCAGTCGGTTGAGCGTTGGCTGCTGCGATCTGTGTGAGATCTGCAGGTTGCAGGTTCAAATCCAGGTAAGGCCAACTCAGCCTTTCATTCTTCCGAGGTCGATAAATGAGTACCACCTTCGGTTGGGTGATATTGTATGTAAATATGTTTGCTGTAAAGTTGCTTTGGTGTAAGCGCTATATAAATAAACACCTACAAATTCAGGTTTCCATACCATTACCAGCTACTGCCTTCAATAAACCAGGTTCTTGCACCGTTACCATTCAATATCCAGGTACCCACACCACTGCCAAGGCAATGCACAATTAGTATAACAGTGCCAATCTCCATGATTCCAATTAGGAGGTAGCGCCAGGTTCCCTGATGTCTACATAGCAAAGCAGTGAAAGATTCCATTACACCCAACTTGGACATCAATGGCAGCTTCCATTATGCCCACTTTGCACAGAAAGGCCAGATACCACTATGCTAAGTTATCCAAAGCCATGGCGGTTTCAAATGTAGCAGGTTAGAACAGTGAGGCCAAGTTCCATTCTTTGCATTTATCATAGTAGAGCAAGATACCATTATGACCACCAGCACAGTAAGCCCACACCTCATTTTCTCCGTTAGCCCTCAAAAACATATCCTGAAGGTGTGTATGTGTGGTGCAGTGGGATGAATATGTGTTGTGCTGGGCAGAGGGAGCTGCAGGGAGCTGTGTGGAGTGCACTGCTGGAACGCTGTGTGTGTGCACAGTGCAGTTCTGAGGGTGTGTGCACAGAGCCTTGGGTGGGGGTGGTGAGTGGTGTTTGTGCAGTACTCTGACAATGTGTGTGTATGCAGCGCTGGGCTGTTGGTGTGTGCATGCCGGTTAGTGCTGAGGCCATGTTGAAGCAGATTCCATGTCTTTACATCGAAAAAAAATTCATCAAAGACATGTTTTATTGAATTTTTTCACCGAAATCTGTTTCACCTAATTTACATACATAAAGTGAAAAGAGTTTATATATCGAAACACTTTTACCGAAAACAGTTTCGATATATAAACACTTTTTATTTTATGAATGTAAAATTGGTAACTGCACTTTATGTAAAAACAAAATTAAGCAAAACATGCATAAAGTCACAGGGAGCTGTCCAGTGCTGAAGTGGATAGTAACAATCTGGTTCAGCACTGGACTGCTGCCTCTAACTTGTGTAGTGTCAGCGAGTAATTTCAGAACTGGAGACTTGTATTTTATTTTTTAATTGGGGGGCTCCCAAACCCACAATAAAATAAAAGTCTCCATTTCTGAAATTACTCGCTGACACTACACAAGTCAGAGGGAGCTGTCCAGTGCCGAACTAGATTAAATACAGTAACAATCTACTTCAGCACTGAGCTCCCTCTAACTTGTGTAGTGTCAGCGAGTATTTTCATTCGAGAGCTTTTTCGTCTAAAATGATTTACTTCATCGAAAAATTCAGTGAAAGATATTTTCGATGTAAAAGTCGTTCAGTAAATATGTTTAGATTAAAAATCTCTGGATTAAAATTATTTCGCTGAAAAGACTGTCAGGCCGATTCATGGAATCAACGTGCGCCGAAAAAACGGCGCACGCGTGCGAAAACGTGCGATTCGCAGAGAAACAGCGAAAATCGCAGTGCAAGTGCGATTATCGCACAGAAAACATCGCACATCAATTCATGGAAGCCCGTGCACGCGCAAAATGTGGGATGTGCGCTGAGAAAGTGCGCGGCGCACGCTGGCGCGCGCCTCATCGAACGCCGTGCGATAAGGCCACAGCAAATTCGCACATAGCGCGGCGCACATAACAAAAGTAGGCTAACACGGGGCGTCACACGCAGAATGGGGAACAACTCGTGAAAATGTGGGCGTCACGGGGGAAGTACAGGAGGCAAGTGCGCAGAACGCCCACACGCTCGCCTACAACACGTATTCATGGAATCGAATAGGGAAAAACAGCGCACGGCCAAAGACGCGCACAGGCCCATACATGTCCGCCACACGAAAGCAGGCGGTAGGGTCCCTGCGCAGGAAATAAATGTGCGCCAAAGTCCTACACGCGCGAGAAGGCCCACACGTGATCGGGCCTGGGGGAGCGTGTGCGTGTATTACAGGGGTGCATGTGAAGTACCACACCCGATTGGCCTGGGCGCGTGTATTTCAGGGGTGCGCGAGAAGTAACTCAAACGCGATTGGCCTGTGCGCGTGTATTTCAGGGGTGCGCGTGAAGTTTTACACGCGATCTGGCCTGGGGGAGCGTGTGCGTGTATTACAGGGGTGCGGGTGAAGTTCCACACGCGATTGGCCTGGGCGCGTGTATTTCAGGGGTGCGCGAGAAGTTACTCACACGCGATTGGCCTGTGCGCGTGTATTTCATGGGGTGCGCGCGAAGTTTTACACGCGATCTGGCCTGGGGGAGCGTGTGCGTGTATTACAGGGGTGCACGTGAAGTTCCACACGCGATTGGCTTGTGCGCGTGTATTGCAGGGGCTCGCGGGTGGTTTCACACGCGATCGGGCCTGGGGGAGCGTGTGCGTGTATTTCAGGGGTGCGCGAGAAGTTCCACACGAGATTGGCCTGGGCGCGTGTATTGCAGGGGCTCACGGGTGGTTTCACACGCGATCGGGCCTGGGGGAGCGTGTGCGTGTATTTCGGGGGTGCGCGAGAAGTTCCACACGCGATTGGCCTGTGCGCGTGTATTGCAGGGGCTCGCGGGTGGTTTCACACGCGATCGGGCCTGGGGGAGCGTGTGCGTGTATTTCAGGGGCTCGCAAGCGTTTTCACACGCGATCGGGCCTGGGGGAGCGGGGTACGTGTATTCCAGGGGCTCGCGGGTGTTTTCACACGCGATCGGGCCTGGGGGAGCAGGGTACCACTCACCGTCTGCCTTGCGTGTAGAAGAACGCGTAGCCAACACCCACCCGCTGTGAAGTAATAGCGTGTGAACCCCAACGCCTGCAAGACACACGCACCACACCCCACGAAAAGCAACGCCCGTGCGCGATACGTCACAGACACGCATACGGGCTAAGGGCCTCTGGTCCAATGGAATCGCGTATGCGTGCTGACGCGCTTACGCGCTAAGGGCCTTTCCTCGATTCACACGCTGACGTGCAGAATTTTCACGTGCCAAATCACTCCGTATCAAGCTGGCCACGCGTAAGCACACGGAAGACCACGCTCCTGCCCAGAAGGCCGAACTACTGCCCCCCAAAGCCCCGAGCACGCTGCCATCTGCTGCTGCCTGACTGCCTGCTGCCCACGTGCCCTGCCATTTGCTGCCTGCACATCAACCAGGGGTGCTGTTGCTGTGACCACCCCTGCTGGAACCGAAGACTCCCGACTGGGATTCCATCGCTCCACAGCCCAACCCCAGGACCCAGTTGCCCACCCACTCCTGCCTCTGGGGTTGTCATGTCGGGGCAAACACCATCTGAGACCACTGACAACCCCCGGCCAGAGAGGCAGAGGGGCCCCAGCTTCAGTGCCACCGAAGTTGGTGTCCTGGTGGAGCAAGTCCTGGGGCAGTATGATGCCCTCTTCGGAAGTTCCCGCGCCGACAAGGAAGGACGGACTCGGATCTGGACTGACATCGTGACTGCCATCAACGCGGAGGGGATGGCAGTCCGCGACTTACAACATGTCAAGAAGCGCTGGGAGGACTTCAGGTCCAGGACCCTGAACAAGGCCCGGCGCCTCTTGAAGGCAGCGGATGCCAAGGGGTGCCGGGGCCACTTGTCGGAAGAACAGATGAGGGTCCTGGAACGCATATCCCCAGCGCTCCACGTCCAGGTCCTTGAGAGGCAGACCCGTCTGGAGTCGAGCGGTGAGTGTACATGCATCCTGATTGTGAGCAGTGCGTGTGGTGATTATTCAGTAGTGTGCAGGTTGCACATCTGTTTGTATGGGGTCGAGTATGGGTGGGGGTGTACAGGGCCGTGGGGCTGACACATGCGAGGGCTGGAATGTGTGAGACATGGATGGTGCTTGTGTGTGTAGGCTTGCATGCCAAATGCAGTTGTGTGGGCACACATGTTTGGATGAATGTGTATGTAAGTAGACATGTCCGTGATGCCACGCATGTATGTTGTTTTTGGCTGCATGTATCAGCACTGTGTACATGTGCATGTGTGTGTATTTGACACGGGTGCAACAGTGATGCAACATGGATGCATGTGACAGCGGTATGTGGAAGCCTGATTGGCAGATGTGACATGGATGCCCGTCTGAACACTGCAACACTTGGCAGAGGTGTACACATGCATGCAAGTGTGGTGGTGTGTGTACATGTGTGGTGCACTTCCTGTGTTGCATGTGATGTCTGGCTCACCTTTGGCTGATCATGCTGTTGTATGTGTATGGATGGTGGTGGCAGTTGCGATATGGCTGTGGTATGGCTCATGTGTGCGAGTTGTAATGACATGTGTGTTGGGGATTGTGATGACATGTCTGAGGTTTGCCAATGCCACTCATGTACAACTGTCATGTGTGTATGTGTCCATTGTACAGTGCCCTGATGCCTGTGTTATGTTTCTCCCTGTCTGCAGCGTCAACTGATGAAGAGGGCGAAGAAGGTGCTGTGGAGCACAGCGGCGGGGATCCCACCGCCAGTCAGAGACGCAAGGCCCGGCTTCCCTCCCATGTTGTGATCTCGTCGGGGAGTGAGGAGTCCGGTGCCGCGTGCAGGCCGCAGCTGCCGGGGGGAGGTCCAAGAGGCGGAGGTTGGAGTTGGACTCCTCGGCAGCAGAAGGGGCAGCTGGGACCCCACAGGGCCCAACAGGGGAAGATGGCACGGAGTCATCCAGGTTGGTGGGGGGTTTGGTGGAGGAGGAGGCCGTGCAAGCACCAGAGACGGGGTCTTTAGGTGGGGATCCCACTGGTGCTAGTGGTGCAGTGCAGAACCAGGGACAGGAGGCAGCACAGGCTGCCGCAGAGGTGCCTGTGTGCAATCCTGTCCCTGATCCTGTCCCTGCATCATCTTGTACCAGCATGGATGCCTACGTCCAGACCCGTTTTCAGGCAGGGGATGAGCTCACGTCAACTGGCCTTCCTCTGCCTGCGGACGTGGCTATCCGGGTCCGGGTTGAGCCTGTCCTGGCTGGTGTGGCGTTGCGTCAACGGGCCATGCGAGGTGACATGCAGTCTTTTCATGAAGAGACTGCATGTCATCTCGAATGGCTCGTTGACCACGTCAGCCTGCTGGGACAGGTCACCCAGGCCGGATTCCCCCGTCTGATGGGGCTTGCTACGAGCCCCTCCTCAACTGGACCCCCTACGCGCCAGTCGTCCTCTGTGCCATCTTCCCACCCATCAGTCACCTGGGTGCCCTGTGGAGCTGCCTCTGACGGTGCGGCCAGGCTGGTGGAGAAGGCATCCCTGCCACAGTCGGGAGTCGGACGTCCAGCAGGGGTGGCCACATCTACGACTGCACCCCAGCCGGCAGAGGATGTGCAGGCAGCAGGAGGCAGTGCACGGGCAGAGGCACAGCAGCAGCAGCAACGTGGTGGGAGCCATGAAGGCTCGGGGCCTTCAACATCGGAGGGGCAGGCATCGGCCAGAGGGCAGGAGGACCCAGGACAGAGAGTGTCTTCCGTGTGGCAGCGGTTGGCCCACGCCATAGATGCGGAGCGGCAACGGGCGGAAGAGGCACGGCTCACAATGGTCAGGGCGGAGAACTCCATGCGGAGGGCCCTGAGGCGGGCCGAGTGCCTCGAGGCAATCCGCAGGGGTTTGGAGGTGGAGATGTCGACGGCCCTGCGGACCCTCGGGGACATGGAGGACCGCCTCCGGGACATTGAGGAGGAGTTTGATGATGCCCTGGCCCGGGACATCCACAAGTGAGCCGTGAAACTAGCCCGCTGCCCTTGTACATAGTTATGTAGGTAGTGTTAGGTTTCATTTTTGTTTTGATTTTATTTGGACCTTTCGGACATTGGCCCCATTTTTGTATATAGTTTATTTTATTAGTTAGTGTAGTTAGAGAGGTTTCCTTTCTTTTGTTGGGATAATGGACCCTGGCTTGTTCCCATGTACATAGTTCACTGTTGGATTGTATTTTTTTTTCACTTTTTAACCATGGAGCAATGGCTTTCTTTTTTATTTCCCATTGGATTTTGTTTTGTGGACATTGACTTTGGTCAACATTACTTTGGAATTTTATTTTTGGTTTTGCTTTTTTTCACGGACATGCTCCTTTTAATTTTTGTACATTCACATTTCTGTTTCTTCATTTTTTATTCTATTTATGTTTCCTTTAATACATATTTTTTTTGGTGAACTTCAATGTGTGGTATCTCATTGGTTTCATGCATTTCATGATATGTGTTTTGAGATTCACTGACACCCATTGGGTGTATGTGAGGGAGATGTGTTTGTTTTGGAACTTGCAATTGGTGTTCTGTGATGTAATTGCAAATTATGAGTGGGTGGATGCAATACTCGGGTGGGTGTTTTGCATTTGGAGGCTGACCATAGGGACCAGGGATCTAGTTGTGATGACATGTTGGCTGGGGAACATGAGTTGCACATAGGTGAGGGCCTGCTGGCAGGTGCCCCACAGTGCTGGGGGGTGGGGGTGGTGGGGAACATGAGTTGGACATGGGTGGGGGCCTGCTGGCAGGTGCCCTACAGTGCTGGGGGGTGGGGGTGGTGGGGAACATGAGTTGGACATGGGTGGGGGCCTGCTGGCAGGTGCCCCACAGTGCTGGGGGGTGGGGGTGCTGGGGAACATGAGTTGGACATGGGTGGGGGCCTGGTGGTGGGTGCCCCACAGTGCTGGGGGGTGGGGGTGGTGGGAGACATGGGTGGTGGCCTGGTGGAGGGTGCCCCTGCACTGCTGGGGGGTGGGGGTGGTGGGGAACATGAGTTGGACATGGGTGGGGGCCTCCTGGCAAGTGCCCCGCAATTCTGGGGGTGGGGGTGCAAGGGGACATGAGTTGGTGATCATTAGTGCAAGGAGACATGTGCCTTTGCTGGGGGGCATGCCCATGTTGGGTGGGCTGCCTGCGGGACATGACCAGGGAGGCAGGGTAGTCCCCTGTGGTGTGGGCTGCCTGCAGGGGCCGTGGAGGGTGTACAGGGAACACCTGGGAGGACCCACACTGGCAAATCACATGTAGGACTCCCCGGCACCCCTGAAATACACGTACCCTGCTGAAATCGCGTGTGAAACTTTCCGCGCACCCCTGGTATACACGCTCCCCAAGGCCAGATCGCGTGTAAAACCACCCGCGAGCCCCTGTAATACACGCGCCCAGGCCAATCGCGTGTGGAACTTCTCGCGCACCCCTGAAATACACGCACACGCTCCCCCAGGCCCGATCGCGCGTAAAACCACCCAACGAGCCCCTGAAATACACGCACGCAGCCCAATCGCGTGTGGAACTTCCCGCGCACCCCTGAAATACACGCGCCCAGGCCAATCGCGTGTGGAACTTCCTGCGCACCCCTGAAATACACGCGCCCAGGGCAATCGCGTGTGGAACTTCCCGCGCACCCCTGGAATACACGCACCCAGGCCATTCGCGTGTGAAACTTCCCGCGCACCCCTGAAATACACGCACGCAGCCCAATCGCGTGTGGAACTTCCCACGTACCCCTGAAATACACGCGCCCAGGCCAATCGCGTGTGGAACTTCCTGCGCACCCCTGAAATACACGCGCCCAGGGCAATCGCGTGTGGAACTTCCCGCGCACCCCTGGAATACACGCACCCAGGCCATTCGCGTGTAGAAGTTCCCGCGCACCCCTGAAATACACGCACGCAGCCCAATCGCGTGTGGAACGTCCCCCGCACCCCTGAAATACACGCGCCCAGGGCAATCGCGTGTGGAACTTCCCGCGCACCCCTGAAATACACGCGCCCAGGCCAATCGCGTGTGGAACTTCCCGCGCACCCCTGAAATACACGCGCCCAGGGCAATCGCGTGTGGAACTTCCCGCGCACCCCTGAAATACACGCACCCAGGCCATTCGCGTGTAGAACTTCTCGCGCACCCCTGGAATACACGCACCCAGGCCATTCGCGTGTAGAACTTCTCGCGCACCCCTGGAATACACGCACCCAGGCCATTCGCGTGTAGGACTTCTCGCGCACCCCTGGAATACACGCACCCAGGCCATTCGCGTGTAGGACTTCTCGCGCACCCCTGAAATACACGCACACGCTCCCCCTGGCCCGATCGCATGTGAATCTTCTCGCGCACGCGTGTTCCCGACACCCGTAATACGCGTTCCCCGCTTTTGCCAGTCCGGTAAACTGGTGCAGTGTTGGTGCAGCCCTTTGCGATGGTTTTGCGATCTTGATGGCTTTTCCTTGCGCAAGGGCGTTCTTGGGGGCGTAACTGGCGCTGCTGCAGGGTCGCTGCGCCACGTCTGCTTTTGGAGGCGAGAATCCATGAATACGCTGTGCGCGGGAATTGGTTTTATCGCATGCGGCTGGCGCAGACATTCGCACGGGCACGCTGTGCGCCAGCCGCTTGCGACACTTTTGAGGGGAATTACATGATTCGGCCTGTGTATGTCGTTGAAGCAGTGGTGTGTATGCAATCAATGCTGGGGAAGTTTGTGTATGCGGTGTTGGGGCAGTATGTGTGTGCATTCTGGGGAAGTTTGTGCACAGTGCTGGGGTTTGTGTGTCTTTGTACACTACAATGAAGTGCTTGGGACAATGTCTGTGGTGGTTAGGTTGATTTGTGTGTGTAGTACAATACTGTGGGCAGTGTGTGATCGTGTGTGCAGTCAAATAGCCTGCATGTGAGTGCTGGAGACAGCATGTCACTGTGTGCACAGCGGTTTTGGGACTTTAGGACTGCATGCAGTTTTGGGATGGCATGAGTGCCAGGCTAGAGGAAGTGTGTGAAGAGCATGGTTGGGGCAGTGTACATTCATTAATTGTGTGGATGATGCGAATGTAGAGCAGTGTTGGGGCTGTGTGCAGTGCAGTGGATGATATGAGTGTAGAGCAGTGTGAGTGTGCAGTGCATTGGAGTGGTGTGTATGAACTCTGCTTGGCAGTGGAGTCCGCAGTGCAGTGGGGAGGTGTGCCATGGAGTAGGGTGTATGTGCAGTGCGGGATGATGTGGGTGTGCTGCAGTGGGTTGGTGTATGCACAATGCTGGGGAGGTTTTAAGTGTGTATGTGGCTAGGGGCTTGTGTTAGCTGGTCTTGGTGTTTGCAAATGTGCAGTGCTATTATCTCCCTGGTCAGTTCTGGCATGTTTAATGCCAAAGCACATTTGCGCAAATGTTGTACCTGCTTCATGCTTCATATTTAAAGGAGGTCCATAATGGTGAACACATCTCAGAACAAATTCCTTTTTAATTTACCTAATAAATCCAAAAGAAAATACGTTCTCAAACTTTTTGAAGAAGTTTCGCTTTGCCAACTTTTAGCCAAAATTTAAAATAAAACTATGTATATTCAAAATATTACATTGTTTTTATCACTTCCTGACACAATCATGCAGCGTCTTAGCACTCTTGTAATCAACAAAGGTTTCTAAGACCCCCTCAATGGCACTCATGTTCAGTAGAATGAAAGTCTGAGTTGGCTCTGATGGGATGCAGCTCGCGCACCAACCCACTAAGCTATTATGCCACCTACATCATGTCAATGTATTAAATGTCCAGCAAAATTGCACAAGCACACATTTACTGAGCCTATTTACATGTGTTTCTGAGCAAAGTAGCAAATCTGGATTCTGTAGATTTTGAGTCAGTCTGGCAGGTGGCTTTGGGGCAGTGCCAGCTGAAGATGTATAAAGGCAGGTGGGGTTTTTCAGCATGATGTTTGGGATCCCCCCTTGTCTTACAACTGATAAAAACTGCCAGAGGTGCATGTGGGGTGTTTAAATCATAATAAAGTTAAAGTAATGCAGTGAGGTGGTTAATAGCTGCATATTATCACGGGAAAGGCAGCCAGAAGGGGGTTGAAACATTAAATGTCCCCTGAAAAGCTATTAATTCCTCTTTGGAATTAGGATGCTAATGATGGGACATTGTGAATAAAAAGGCAACGGGGTGCTAAGAATATTCCTACAGACTGCCAGAAGGAGGTGGTGGTCTGCAATGCCTGCAGTGCACACATTCAATGCCCCAAATTAAAGGGTTTTGTTTCTGTTTCATAAGACTTCCAACTTGGGACACCCGCTCCCTGCCCCCAAAGCTCCATGGCACATTTCAACTGAAACGATTTAAAGGCTCTGACGCCATCCCTGCTCTGGGGTGAGTGGCGAAGTCAGCAGGCAACAACTCTCCTCCAGAGGCAAGCAAGTGGGTCCAGTAGGAAATGGGATCAAGAAGTAGTGTTTACAAGGCTGTGGTGGGTGGGTGAATGATGTTTTACTTAAGCATCTTTCTTTTATTTCTTCTTCCATTCTGTACCTGGGTTGTGCTTTGCAGAGGAAATGTTGCCCTCCCAACTAAAATGGTTAGGCAAAGTGCCCTCTTGTAAAACAAGGGTCTTCCGGTAATAACTGTCACACTTTCTCTCTGTGGAAAACTGAAATATCAGTTTTGCAACATATTTCTGTTCAGGCCCTCAGCATGTGCTACTAAAGCATCCTCTTTCTTAAAGTGTGACATTTTAGTATCCTGCTGGTACAAAAGCACAGGGCTCCTCTCCAACCCATCACATACAAAAAAGAACCTGCATGTTTTTAACAAGAAAGTAATTCTCACCTTGCTAAATCTAAATAAAGCAATTTAATGGTAAATGGGGGCAGGCCAATCTGAAACCATTTGCCTAAAATGCCCCCACATGTGCTTTTGTCAGAGATCAGTGGATGTGGTAGGGGCGAGGAGGGGTTAAATGGCTTGTATTTGTTTTTAATACATTCAAAAATTACAGCCATTCTATTTGACTATTAATATCTTTTAAACTCTGAATCATACAAAAAAAATACTTAGTGCTTGTGCGGGCTTAACATTAATATCTTGTCACTGGGCCTCATTAGGACCCAGGCGGTAAGGGGTTTACGGCGGCGTAAACAGCGCCGACCCTTACCGCCTGATTCCGAGGTCCCTTAGCGCCATGGAGGAATTAACACCTGCTTTTAGCAGGTGTTAAAATCCATGGCGCTAAGGGACCATGTTGTTAATTACGCCACCGTAATTTACGGTGGCGTAATTAACGCCTTCCCCACTCCCATTATGCCCTATGGGGCAAAAATGGGAATGGGGAAGGGTAAATGGGGATTGGGGATTTACCGCCCCGCCAACCTCGGAATGGGGCGGTAAGTCCGCCAACCACCATGGCGTAAACGTAGTTTACGCCATGGTGGTAAAGGTACGACCCAGGCGGTAACTTACCGCCTGGGTCGTAATGAGGCCCACTATCTCTGAAAAGATGCTCTGAAGAATGCCTTTGATTTCTCAGATTTGCCCTCCAGCCTTCAGATATGCACCCACCCACGCCCTACTTCACAGAATAGTAACCATAATTGGCAATTCAAAGGAAGGAAAGCACAGTCCGTTTACATTTCAAGCACTTGGGAAAAGAAAGGCAGCTTTTTAAACAGAAGGTCATGCTTCCCAATTGGAAAAATAAACAGCCTTTCTTTTCACTTGCTTCAGATTTTGGGGGGATTGCATTGTATCCCCCCTGCTCAAAATTGTGGGGGGATTTATCCCCCCAGCCCCCTCTTTTCCTACGCCCATGTTTGGAAGCCTACAAATTGCAGGCCAAACAAGCTGCTTTATATTGGGCCGAGATTTTGGGGACACAAGAACTGCACAAACATTTGTGTTGTCGAGAATAGTTTCCTAAAAACAATCTGGGAGTACCTAGCTGTGTGTCTACAGGATTATTTACTGAAGAGCTGGGCTTACTCCATCTCAATCATATTGTAACACTTAGACCACTTTTGTATTGGAACAGATTGTGGAGGGTGTCAGAATAGAGCAAATTCAGGGACGCCCTACCAGATGTTCTTGGGCAGGGAGGGTGCATCATCTTTGCCATGGTGCACACATGTTAAGAATACTTTGCATCCAATTGGGCGAATAGATTTCTGGGCCAATCCATCAAGTATAAATGTCAATATGAAAATGATAGTCAGCAAGGAGTTTAATGTAAAATGGACTTGCTAGACAGGATCTCTAGCTCAGCACAGTTGAATGCAAACTGGGAAAACACAATCTCACAAGGCTATTGGACTTACCTGGACATATTGAAACTGAGATTAATGTGCACTGTGGTGAATCTGGCAGTGTCATCACTACTTCCATGGGCGTACCTTCCCTAATAATTCTTTTATTTTTTATTTTTAATGTTTATTGGTTGAACTTAACAAAGACAATTAAGTAAATTAACCATTTACATTTAAGATAGAGAAAGACTTCAATTTCTCACACATCATAAAAACAAAATCCAATTCATCAAAAGAAAATACATTTTTTTTAGGCCGTCTTACATCGATAGACTACACATTACTACAGATTGGGCCTCATTATGACCCTGCCGGTCCAGAAACAACGGTGGCGGTAAAACCGCTGCCACGTTATTTCCGGACCGGCTGATTCAGAGTCCTGCAGGCGGGAGGTGTCACTCCCGCCAGATCTGACCTGGTGGGATTAACACCACCCGCCTGCAAGCGGACATGGAAACACCGGCTCTGTCATAGCCATCTACGCAATATAACATTCTGGATGGTGCAGTGCAGCAGGTATTGGCCTGGGTGCATGCCCGTAGTATCTAGTAGCTCCTGCAAGGGTACGAACGAGGTGCCATCAAGCAGGTCCTCTATACTGGCAATGCTGTGTGTTTTCCAATGTATGTGAATACCCAGCTGTGCTTGAGATGCATTTGGGACAAGTGAGGCTAGGGGGATTTGTACAGAGAATGGATCTGTCAGTCCTATCGATGTGAGCACCCTATCCCATAGTTGGGTGCCTAGTGATACCAGGTGTGAGATCTGAGTGACCCGGGGCTTTTTGTGCCACAGTAGTTCTTTGAGGAAGGAGCTTTGTACTGAAGGCTGGAGTAAGTCGGTGTCTGAACTTGGCTCATCTGCTAGCCAGCCCACCACAAATTGCAGCTGCCCTGCAATGTAATATGACTAAAAGTGTGGAGCTTTGATGCTGTTCCTTTCATAAGGCTTCTGTAGGAAGGATAACGTTATTCTACACCTTCCGTTGCGCCATAGGTATTCCCTGCTTAGGGAATCGAAAGTTTTAAAGAAAGTCATATGTATATTATATGGGACGTTTAAAAAATGATGTAGTAGCCTGGGAAGTGCCACCATCTTCACCAACACGACTGCCCATTAGTGAAAGGGGTAGCTTAGCCCAGAACTTCATTGAGCTTTTGATTCCGTCAAGGGCTTTCTGAGTGTTGTTGGCGTGTTCAAGCACAGGGTTGTGCTATATGTTAATTCCGAGGTATCTGAAGGTGTTAGTGCTCAATTTTAAAGCAAGGACAGGTAGTCTATCGTGACGTACCTTGGTTAAGCCTGGCAGTGGAAACAGAGACGACTTCTCTTTACTAATAGTGATTCCTGAGAGGCGTGCAAAAAGATATAGGACCTCCATTATGAGTTCCAAGTTGTCTTCTGGGTTTTGTACATATAGCAGTGTGTTGTCGGGGAACACAGATATTAAATGGCGTGTCACATTGATCAGTATACCTGCATCTATGTATTCTGTTCTTAGATATATTGCTATCGGCTCCATTGCCAGAATATAGAGCAGCATGGATAATGGGCAACCTTGTCTAGTACCTCTTTCTCCAGGGTGCTGAGAAGTGTTTACCTGTCATGACTCTTGCCACTGGTTTTGTATATATTAGCTTCACCCAGTTAATAAATGTCTGTCCAAAACCATACCGACTGTTAAGACTTGATGGCCGTGAAGATTATGGGGCCTCTGTCCCCAAGTACTGCACAGGGAGATACACAATAACTCCCTGAGCGATCCTTGAGGCCACAGGTATTTGAGTGCCGGAAATGCCAGGAACACCGGAGGCCCCCCGACCGCTGTAAGGCAAGCAATGGGTAAGTACAATGACAAGGAAAACTGGCGAGGAACAGAATGTACCTTAATACCAAAGGGCTTACCAAGGTGAAGGAGCCTGAGTCCTAAGTAGTACAGACAGGATGGAAGGTGTTCTGTGCAGCGACAGAGTGCGACTGGCAGCGGCAGGAGAAGTATCACACTGGATGGCAATTCGGATGGACTTGCACCACAATACCTGCGTGGGCGGGAATGACAAGTTCGGGTGTAGCAGTGGGGGAATATCCGTAAACAATCCGCTAGGAGATCCGAGGTCGAGACCAGCCGTGTACGCCAAATCCAAGGGGTAATCCGAAGGAATCCAAAAACAGTCCAAAAGTCCAGTGAATAGCAGAGCAGAACGATAACCAAGGGTTTAGCAAGAAGGAGTCCAAGAAAACAGTCTGTAGTTCAATACCGTGATCGTAATACCAGAATGCCAAACAGTGCCAAAGTGAGTCAGCTGTGAAGCACTGAACGAGTGTTCCTTCACAGTTTTTGAATGGGTAGAGGATGGTCAAGTGACAGCGTCACATGACGCGCGGTCCCTCATGCTTCCTTGTCACGTGATCCGAAGTAACAACATACTGCTGGGCCTTCCAGGTCACGTGATGATGCAGCGAGAGGGGCCGGCGGCTCCACCGACCAGCTGCGAGACGCCAGGGTAGCTGCCACTGGCGAAACGGATGCAACAGGTTAGCGCGCCCATAACCAACAAGCTGCCTCCATGTGCCCTGCCTGTGCATGACAACCTGCTGCCGCTGTCGCTCTGCGTGAGTGAGTGGGGATTTGTGGGTGGAGGGTGGAGGTGGACCGGGACCAGAAAGGGGAGTGATGGTAGACCTGTGGGTGCCCGTCTGCGGGGTATGTAGGACGGACGGCATAACACCGACGTAGCGCGACGTTCAGCCAGTCCCATTTCATGGAGTCGAATGCTTTTATAGCATCCAACGCAGCTATCGCGCAGGGAGTGTCCTATGATGTGGTACTGTCAATAACGTGGTACAAGCGCCTTAGGTTCCGAGCCATATGTCTGCCTGGCACATATCCTGCTTGATCGGAGTGCACTAGGGTATGAATCACTTTTTTCAAACTATTGGCCAGCAGTGCTGTCAGGATTTTACTGTCCTGATTTAGCATGGACAGGGGCCTGTACGAGCTACATTCTAGCGGTGATTTATGTGGCTTGAGGAGGGGTATGATTATTGATTCCCTCAAGCTGCGAGGAATGATGCCTATGTCATACGCTTCCGTTAGTGTATTGAGGAGGTGAGGGGCCAGATCTGCTACAAATTCTTTATAGCACTCGCTGGGCAGGCCGTCTGATCCCGGGGTCTTCCCTGGTGGCAATGAGCTTATTATGCCTATTAGTTCTTCCAACGTGATGGGTGCGTCTAGACTGTTGACGGCCGCCTCCTCGAGTTGAGGGAGTTGTATCTCGCTTAGCTCCTCCTCTACATATGCGCGTGGGACCATAGGCTCTTCGCGGTATAAGTTTCGATAGTACTCTAGGAAAACCGCATTAATCCCCTCTTGTGTGGTGCATGTAGTGCCTTGCTGGGTGTGTATCGAGTAAATGGACAGCTCTTCCTTTTTGTATAGCCAAGGAAGCAGTCGACCCGGTTTGCCGCCTTCCGCATGTTGTCTTTCAATATATTTAGAATATCTGTACCAGCCTAATCTTTCCCAGCATCCTATACATTTTTGTTGTAATACTGCTTCGTCTGTGTCCCCCTCTTGTTGGCCCGAGTTTGACTGTGCAAGCTTTTGTAGTGCCTTCCCTGCGCACCAAGGCTTGTTTGCCTCCCGCCTTGGCAATTGCAGTGCCCCTAATTACCACTTTCAGAGCCTCCAAAAGAGTGCCAGCGCCGGGGACACTACCAGAGTTTTGTGTAAAGTATTCTTTGATGCTATCTTGGACATGGTCTCGAAAAAGGGGGTCTTGTAGCACCTCACTCCTGAGTATCCATGTAGGAATGGAGGGTTTAGGGGGTACGTATTGCCATTTCAACAAGAGGAGGGCATGGTCCGATAAGACCGCGCTCTTATATTCAGCAACTACAAGTTCAGCAGCCAGGTCATTTCCAACAAAAAAATTGTCGAGTCTGGTGTGGTGCAGAAAAGTGCGAATAATGTCTGGAATTTGGGTGCAGCGTTCTCCATATATCTATCAGCTGGAAGCGTGTCAGGAGTGTTATCAAGGACCAAACTGGTGGGGCCGGTCTTTGGAGTTTGGTATTCAACCTATCCAATTGCGGATTTATAGCATGGTTAAAGTCCCCTCCCCATATAATCTTGCCCTCCCCGTATGGCCCAAGGCGCGGATATAGTGTCTGGAAAAAGGCTGCTGTGTCATGGTTAGGAGAATATGTGTTAACTAGGCAGATATCTACATTCTCTAGAAGCCCCTGTATCAGCACCATTCTGCCTTCATTATCAGTTTTAAACTGGCTCACTTTAAAGGGCACAGCGGGGGCTATCCAAATTAACACTCAGGCGGGCGTACGCTGAGTATGGGGAGCCAATGGTTCGGCCGCCCCATTTGCTAGCGATCAGCGCTTGTTTATCTGCTGTGAGGTGGGTCTCCTGTAGTAGGGCAATGCCCATTTTATGGCTGCAGAGGTATGCATAGACACGGTTCCTTTTCACATAACTGTTCAAACCTCGGGCATTCCAGGTGAGCAGTTTTAAGTCGGTAGCCATGATAGCCTATTCATTTTGGCAAGGGTTTGTTGTAACCGGGTCCAATGTTTCAGTCTAACAGGCAACTTTCCTACATTATTCCCTAATGGAAGAGTCAGGAATCTTGGACAGTGTTGTAATACGGTCCTTTGTGCAGGCAAAACACAATACCCAATAACTTCCCCAACTTCCTTAACTAACAACAGTCACCCAGCAATGTTCCCCATGCTCGGGCGCGTTCGCTTTTCGCGGCTGCCTCCAGTGTCTGGTCCGGAGACTTGCGCGCAGCAGTTGGATGCAGAAACAAGCGTCCCGAGAACAAACACTCTGAGGGCGGGTTGGCAGTAGCCCGGGATTGGGTCGCCTTCTTCGGGGGCCATGCTTATGTACTGAAAGTGGGTCCTGCCGTATACATAAGCGAAGTAGCGTCTGCGAACTTGAGAGGTGGTCTGCCTAGTTGGTAACCCGCTTGTCCAGGGGTTCCCAGTTGCCGCTGGGTCAGTACTGTTCGATCAGGAGAAAGCATAGTTGGTGACCTCTGGTCCCCGTTTGGTACTCTTGCAGAAATATTGCTTTTTTACGGCGGGGTGATGCTGCTGTCTGTGAAGGGGATAATTTTTTCTCTGTCCATCCACGTGTGTGCGTCTTCAGGGAGGTCAAAGAACAGGGTTCGATTTTTGTGGAGAGCCTTTAGTCGAGTTGGGTACATCAACATGTATTTCAGGCCTGCTTTACGAAGCCTGGCTTTGGAGAAGTGAGCCCTGCTTTTCTGGACTTCAAAGGTATAATTCGGGTATATCGCCAGGCTTGCTGCTGCTCTCCGTATCATGTTGCTGTTCCTTGAATAGGATAAGCTCTTCTCCCTATCCTTGTAATTGAGGACTTTTGCTATGATTGGTGGAGCCCTGCGGGAGGTTCCCAGGACCTATCTCTTGTAAGAACATATTTTCCACGTAAAATGTGGGGTCTGTTCCTTCTCCTTCTGGCAGGCCGATGATGCAGACGTTATTTCTTCGGGCTCTCCCCTCTCCGTCCTCTGCCCTTTTTCCGGTAGTCTAACGTTTTGTTGTAGAATGTGAACCTCAGAGTGTATTTAATGGATCTTTGCAGTATTGTTTATCAGTTGTTTTTCTAAGTCCGTAGTCCTATCTGATAATTTCCTGACATCTTGACGTAGTAATCCCACATCCACTCTAACCACGTCTATTTTTGAGCACAGCAAGGTTTTCAGTTCTGCAATGGCCAGCAGGGTTTGGTTGTCTGGTTCTCCAGCTTCTTTAGCTGTGTTTTTTGTCGGCGCTATCCAGACAGTGGGCGTCTGCGATTGGGTTTTGGCGTAGCTATCTATGGTTGTTTGGCTGCCCTTAGGTTTGGTTCCCTTAGGAGGCATTCAGCTCTGTGTGGTGCGCTAAAAGCGCAGAACGTAAGTATTTCCACCACGTTATTGGAGAGTAGCTGGCTGGGTTCAATGTGTGACTGTGCTGTATTTATTGCTCCTTGGCCCTGCTTGCTTTACTTGTGATTGGAGTAGTTGAGGGGAGAGGATCCTCATTCATGGTCTCAACAGTGGACTGTGCTTCATTTGCTTTGCAGGGACATTAGAGCCGGTCTCAGGCGTCTATCGGGTGGCGCTGTGGCAGAGCATGTGTGATCTTCAGTGTGTTTCTGGGGGGGCCCACCACACCGAAGTATTGTTTTGGGGTGCCCTGTCATCAGGAATTCAGTGTGCTCTCCAATACTAACAGGGTGACCTGTCACGACCACTAGTTCTATGGTAAACTCCTACACCAACCCCTGTATAAGTTCACACATATCTAAAAACCCCATTGGGACACACAGACCTTATAGGTGTTATTTGGGGGTTCGTGCTACTTCATGTGGAGTCATAGGGAAGCACAGTTGGGTGTAGGCTTGGCGCGCCTGGCACGGCATCCATTGTCCCATAGATGAGGGGTAAGAAGCTAACCACTTCCTGTTTCCCCAACATGGAGGAGGACTAAACCAAGCAGCACTGGGTGCTGCAGACCAGCCTTTGGGTGTTTCTGGGAGGCTGTGGGCGTGGTTGGGTGTGGGTAGCTATATAAGCAACACCCAGACCAGCTATCCTCGCTTCGCGTTACTCTGCTTTGCAGCGTGACGCTCACCGGCACCAGCTCCTGCAAGAAAGAAGAAGAAGAAGCGTTACTTAAAGGACTCGATCATCTCTGCATACTTACCTGTGAATCCTGCAAACGATTCTGGATGTTCCAAATACTGCAACTCTTCCAATGAGGTTCCGGTCTGGGAAAATCCATTGCGATCGTATGAACCTGCAGAATAAGAAAGAAAAGAACAGTAAGTGCAGTGCACACGAAAAGCAGCGCCCAATAAGCCTACAATATCACGCGCATACAGATCTGCACCTGGAAAGACAAGGAAGCCACTAATAACAGGAAAACATCAGAAAAGGCACAGAAGCTGCGCGCAAGGAAAGAAAGACATTAGCAATCCACATGCAAGAAGAAGAAAAAGCGCAGTAGCCACGCGCAAACTATACAAAGGAAAAAAGCACTCGCAAAGAAGGAGAAAGACACAGAAAGGAAAAACACAGTCAAGGAAGCAACGTGCACAACACAGAAGCACATATTAAGACATTGGCATATCAATCCGCATCAACAACAACTGGGCATGAAAGAAAGCAACGTGCACAGCACAGAAGCACGTATTAAGACATTGGCAAGAACCAGGTGGAACTACATTGCCAAGAAACAGCAATCCACGCCGCAGCAGGTCTGGGCTGGAGTTAAGTCTGCAACCAGTGACGTAACTAGTTCTCAACATGAGACCCTGCTTGGAGAAGAGGCAGGATGGAGAGCTTCCTTATCATATAAAGAAGGTGAGTGCAGTCCCTACGGTCTTGGGTCCCAGGGAGGGTGTGGGGACAATCTGTTACACTCTTTCCTAACTCTAGTGTTGTTATAACAGAGGCAGCTCCAGTGCACCCAACACAGTCCCAGGAGGTCCCAGGACAGAGTCCGGAGGGAGGAGGTTCCTGGGGCTCCTGCAGAGCTAAGGTGAGCGTAACAGACCTGTGTCCCTCACCAGCTGGAGCTTGGTCGCGCTGCTAGGGTCGCTGATTGCGCTTGGTGGAGTGCACCTCTCGCGGGTTTGCAAACTTCACGTTATCTAAATAAGGTTGGATATAAATGAAATGCTGCTTTTAGGCAAGAAGTGCCTGCGCTGCTCGCTATGGCCCCACGCTTTACTGCTCATTGGTCTGTGGGTGCCGGGAGAGTCACTGGCTAACTTCGCATGAAGAGTATCAAGCGCAAGCGTGCGCTCAAAGTCCTCCATGCTATTTGAGGCTCTGTACTTCTGTGGCTCACCTCTATGCACTCTTGCGTGTCCGGGTCGGCAACTGCAGGGCTGTCGCCTCCCTTGCGTCGCCCTGCTGTTGTCGATGTCTCGCTCGCCTCAGCTCTTACCTGGTCACAGCCGTAGGCGCCATCTTGTTTCGGCTCCGGCAGGCCGCCGGCAAAACTTACCAGGAGCCGTTCTCTCGATCTGCAGGGTCGGATTATTGCACAGGTGGTGAGCGCCTTCCTCAAATGCTTAGGCAGGTTTCCTTCCATTTTAAAGTTGAATTAACTTCGCAGATTTAAGTTATTACGGCGGGTCATGTCGGATCAGGCAGGAGCACACTGGGAAGCCCCCTCACACCATGGCTGCTAGCCACGCCCCTCCTGAAGCCAGAAACCTTGACTCCTCTCTTTCCTTCCTCCCTCACATCTAGGACCTTGCCAAGAGGGCCCACTTTCAACTCTACCTGCTCAAAGGAATCCTTCCTTTCTTCACTTTCCCCCAGAAGCTCAATGTCTCTAGGGCTCTGGTATTCTCTAGGCTGGACTACTGCAACAGTCTCTTCCTTAATCTACCCTCTTCTTCCTTATGTCCCCTCCAGCTTATCCAGAATAGGGCTGCAAGACTTATCCTTGGCGTCAAGCCCAGGGACCGCATCTCTCCAGCCTTAAAATCTCTCCACTGGCTCCCAATTGCTGCAAGGATACAATTCAAATCCTCTGCATCATCCATAAGGCTGTCTGGAGCTGGGGACGAAGCTTTCTACAACTGGCTCTCACCTCTGCGCTCCTCCGGCGCCAACTCTCTGAATGTCAAGTGCTTCTCTAAACAGCAAGCTGGTGGCCTATCTCTTTCCTCAGCTGGTTCCCTCCTCTGGAATAGCCCCCCCTTCCTCTCCGTCTAGAGCCGGATCTCAAATTCTGAAAGCTCCTCAAGACTTTCCTATTCACCTCCTCCTTAGCTCTCTGCCTCTCTTGCTAAACCCCCCAGCCGCTGAGATTGGTGTCTAGGGCCCTTATGCGTCCTTCTGGGTCCTGGCCTGCCGCCCCCCCTCCAATCGCCTTTAGCCTCCACCCACTCCCAGCACTTGCCTTTGGGCTCCCACCGGCCTGTGCTTTCTTACAGGCCTGCACTTATTGTACTGGCAGTTGACCACTCTTACCAAGTGATCTCTGCCAGGCACTTAACAGCTGCTTGCAACTCTCTCCCTAGAACGCCTCTCTGTGGAACTCCTAGCATTTACCCCCCTCCCTTCTCTTTCTCTGCACTTGCACGTTCTGAAGTCTCACACGGCCTAGTAGGACTGCCTCTTTCTTTCTCTTCATTGTTATTATACTTGGCTTTCATTTCCATGTTCCCTCCCTGTTGCCCTGTGGGCACTTTGAAACACAGTTTACTTGATGTATAAGTGCCTTACAAATACACAATAAAATAAAATGAACCCAGTGATGTCATCACTCCTTTCCCAGCGGTAGCCTCTCCTCGTGTGGCCAGGGGACGGCAGTCGCTACCTGAACCTGACCCTGGGGCGGCTATTTGAGGGAGCACCACATGGGGGTAGGCGACCCTCAGGGGGGTGAAGTGAATTCATTGAATGAGACATGGTATCACCCCTTCCCTGTTAGGGACAACCCGTCAGTACCCCAGGCCCTCCTGGCCTATTGTGGCACTAATCCTCCAAATTCTCCAACACTTAGTCATATAACTTTTAAACATCACATAATTACATCAGTAACAAAGACTGACACGAGAAAGAGAGCAACTGGAATGAAGATCGCTCAGCTAGTCTAAAGTGAATGGCCTAGCTGGTGGAGAAATCTGATTGGCTCCAAACAGCTACCTTCAGTACCGCAGGAGTTTAAAGATGGTGCCGTGGAGAGCTGCAAAGAGAATCAACCGGCTTCTCACTGCCGGGAAGGCCACGCTGGGAAGTCCACACCCGAGCGAGGAGTCGGTGAGAGAGGAAGAACTGCAGGAGCTGTTACGTCGTGCAGGGATGGCAGCAGGAAGAGAGGAGAACCTTTCCTGGTGACTGCAGTAACCGAGAAGCAGTGGCAATGCCGCCCGAACACGGAGAAGGGCTCAGTAGCAACGGCTGTGGAAGCTGCCATGCGAAGTCGGTAAGCCTGTGAAGTGGAGGCAGGATGCTTCTGTTTGTTTGTTGCAAGAGGTCCGGAGAACGCCAAAGAAAGCCGGTGAGCCCTGACAAGGGAAGCTGGGTCACCGGGGCTCTTCAGCAGCTCCATCAAGTACCGATAAGTGCCAGGTACAAGAGTCAGGGACCCCGAGCAAGTGGTTTGGATCTCTGGGACATTTGAGAAAGAAAGTGTATGAAAGTGGGTTTGAGACCAGGTACATACAATAATACAGTATATTGGAACTGTGTGAATACAAGAAATACCAGAACACAGAGAACCTGGCAGGGCAGTATACCAGGTGTCTGGACATTTGATAAAGGAAGTAAATGAAAGTGAGTTTGAGACCCAGTATTTTGAGAAGGAGCGTATGCTAGGTGTCTGCTAGTCTGGGACCTGCACCTAAATTGTGGTAGAGAGAATCCTAAGTAAGAATCATTCCTAAGGGATTAGGATTGTGGAAAAGACTTGGGGGGGGGGGGGGTTATTTCCCCTGGTGTGGATTTTACTCCAAGAGGAGGGGGCCATCCTCATGGGCTTTAAAGAACTTGGTTATTCTTTGGAACTTTTGTTTTGGTGGAGAGAAACCTGGGGAAGGGGGCCATTGCCAGGAACTGTGAACATGAACTATTTGGAACTTGTGTTGGATTATACCTTGTTGTTGAACTTGAACATTTATGCACTATTCAAGCCACAGACAATGCCCTTAACACCTTTGAGTTACTTTTAGAATGAGAGGGCTAGGATACGATTTCGGACAACGGGACATTGTGCTTTGGACATCTTGACACAGGACAGACCCTTAGTTTTGGTTGAGATAGGGAAAAATCCTCCTAGGTTAGGGACAGTGAGGCATTTTCCAACCCTTTATTAGTTAAAAGGGTTTATGCCAACTACCATAAGTCCTCTTTGTGTCTCATTCCTGGTTCCTCACAGCATATAATCTTAAAGTGCACCACTCAAGAAATCACATTAAAGTTGTAACAAGGCCAGTAATCTGGCCTTGTCAAGAGGGCATTGAGCTGTGGGTGTGAAGTCTACCAGGGAGAAATCCAGAGCCGGTCCTACTCTCTGGGGAAAGGCAAAGCCGCACAAGGAAGCCACCCAGGGTTTGAAATTATGATTTGAGGAGCAGGAGCTAAAACAAGCTCCTGGGTGTCAGGCATCCCCCAGTAGGCAGGAGCTACCTCTGGAGAACCAGGGGAGAGTACACAGTGCACCACAAATCCAAATTCTATGTGAGATGCGCATTTTAGCTTTTTGCCCATTATATATGATCCAATGTGTTAAATGTGTTCAAGATGTCTCCTGTTTCTTCTTTATTAACATTCTAAAATACTCAAAGTTAATGTCACATTTGCATGTTTCCATTGCACCACTTGTCCTGGGGAGCCAAATGTAGCTCCGGGTAGATCTTAATTTCAGGCTAACGAGGCTAAAAGCAGGAGCTAAGTAGCTCCCAGCTACTGGCAATTTCGAACCCTGCCGCCCCGGTAAGCGACGGAACAGAGGACATTGCTGAACTGTCCCGGCAAGCCCGTACAACAGCCCAGCCCTTTTGCCACCTTGCCATATATCTCTTCATAAAAACTAGCTTCTGGTGCTACCTTCTACTAGTATACCATGTGAACAGATGGGTACTAAATATTTGGCAGACAACACTGCAATGTGTGATTTATCCACTATGTCTACTTTGCCGGTCGATGCAGTGCCTGACCACTTAGGAACTCTGCTTGCTTCAAATCCTCACACACTGCATGACAACTTGGATGAGTCCTTTGTGCACACTAATCCTGATCTGGGTATGCCCAGCTGTGGGATGACTGTATCCCCCCTTACAGATATCCTTAGATTGTTGCAGTAGGGCAGATGTGCTCACAGTTAATTGTAGCGTGGCAATTATTCAAGAGGAAGCTCCTAGTCGACACACCATTTTGGTTTCTGACTACACCACGGCTTCCCTCTTATCTGCCTCCAACACTACTACACACTTCAATGATTTGGCTTGCCTACCATCTTCTAATAACATCAAATCTACCTCAGTAGGACTTAACAAAAAACTCAAATGCATGTAATTAAACACAAGGGGCCTCATTACGAGATTTGCGGTAATGAATGGAAAAACGATGATGGTAAGGGAATACCGGCACTGCATACCGCTCCGGCCCATTACGAGTAGACAACCCGGTATCAGCACCACTGCTGAGACCGTGCTCCTCCATACCGGCATGCGCGCGGGCACGCAGCCTTTCAGGGTGGCAATACTGGAATGCCGCTGACAGGAGGACATCACAAGTCACGCAGACATGCACCTACTGGCATCTCGAAGGTGGTAATAAGGGATGCCGCGATGCTGGCATCACCAGCATCGCGGATCACCCGCTAATAGCAATGTGCTGTGTTCCCAACTGCCACAGGTGCACACAATCAGCACAGGTGGGGGCAATGGAGTCTGGCCCCACACAAAAGGAGCACATCCACACACCACACCCCTTCCCACCCCAAAATGATCCCAATTGCAGTTGCGATATTGGGGCTGGAGGACATGCTTGCATTGCTACTCCATGAGCAACAACTACAACAGGCACTACAGAGGAGACGCAGGAGGAGAAGGAGGGTGAGACAGGCCCAGCAAGTCCCACCAGTGCAGCCAGCGGTACCACGCAGGCAGCCTCCAATCCCTTCCATCAGAGCCAGTCCTTTCAACCTAACTCCTGAGCAGATCCACACCCTGTACCGCCTGGACTGGGACACCATCACCACCATTGTGGACATGATACACGAGGACATTGTCAGCCTGATTGAAATCCACACCGCCATCCCCCCTCTACTGAGGGTAGTGTCTGTGCTCCACTTCCTGGCCACAGGCACCTATCAGCACACAGTGGGGCAGATGCATGGCATATCACGACCTTTTTTTTCACGCATGCTGAACCAAGTGCTGGATGCCCTCCTGAAGCACTCAAGCAACTACATATCCCTAGCACGGACTGCCCAGGAGATCTTTGACACTAAAATTGGCTTCCATGCACTGGCAGGCATGCCAAATTGTATCCGTACCCTCGACATCACCCATGTGGAATTGGTGGTCCCACATGCCATGGAGATGGCGTACCGCTATCGTAAGCTATACCACTCCGTCAATGTGCAGATGGTATGTGACTCCAGCAATTTCATCACACATTGTTGTGCCCGATATCCCGGATCAACTCATGATTCAATGGTCCTGCGGAACTCTACGCTACATGGAGTGACATGCTGGACGACGGGCTTGGCTGCTTGGTAAGTTGCATGACAGGCACATGGCAGTGTAATGAGGGGGAGAGATGCACACACCACCCAGGTGAGATTGGGGTGGTGACTGGACAATGCCCATACTGCAAAACACTGTGCCCCAAAACATCCCAAACTGAACATGACACCTAAACGTCATAGAAATGATGGAAGCTGCACACCAATGCCAATATGCCAGACTTGCAACCAGCCCACATCCCTCAACACGTCCACTGCACATCATCAGACCATACCCTCTGTAAAACAATGCAGCAACATGCTGTGAGTATGCACAATGTAAATGACCTCAGCAAAACACAACACAGGACATGCATCCATGAGTGCGCACAAATCAATCCCACCAAGGGAATACACTGATTGTCACTGGCCCACCACCACAGTAGCGCTGCATGTCACCATGGGAATATTAACTGATGAATGACAAATCATGATGAAACTTGTGCCAATGCTGCTAGTAAAAATACATACAAATCACTCCACATAACATATATGATTGCAAATACAGCGGTAGGCATCCACAGTGCATGAACACCAGCAAGAAAGTGGACACCCTGCATCATCTGGACGACGCAACCCACACCTGTAGACCATGGAACAGCACACATTGTGGCAAATTAAAATGTGTGCAGACATCCAGGGACATGTGCATGTGAACAACAAATATCTGCAGGCATGAGAGTGATAAGTACAGGTGTCATGGTAAGAATTGACTCACATACATCATTTTGATGCTGGCTATCCCTTGAAGCCGTGGCTCCTCATCCCTGTTCGGAACCCACAGTACAGGCACGAAGAGGACTACAATCGGGCCCGTACCCGTGCGGTGATCGAGCAGACCTTTGGCCTGTTGAAGGCATGGTTTTGCTGCCTCAGCAGGTCGGGTGGTGCACTCCTGTACGGGCATGCGAAGGTGGCCAAGATCATCATGGCATGTGCCATGCTGCACAACATGTGCATCCGACGGAACGTGCCTCTGCCCCCTGACATTCACCAACAACCACCAGGTGAGGATGAAGATGATGAAGAAGAAGGGGTTGCACATCAGCCAGGTGGCGATGCACAGGAGGGACGTGCTGTGCACCAGTTTGTGATAGGCCAATATTTCTAAGACACATGGATGCAGAGGGTGCCATGGATGCGAGGCTCTGGGTGTAGGGGTACATGGACACTGTGCACTGTAAACCAATAAAGCACACATACACAATAAGCAATGTCGAGTCCTGTGATTTTTTTTTTTGTACACAACTGGTGTATTAAACATGTGATATATACAAAGTACATTTTCCCTCCAACTCCCCCACACACCCACTCCCCCCTCACCCCACAAATACCCACACACCCCCTCTCCCCACAACTCCCCCACACACCACCTCCCTCTCCCCCACAACACCCCCACAAACCCCATACCCCCTGCCCCTCCCCCCACAACTCCCCCACACATGGTGTGCAATAGTCATTGTATGCAACTTGAGTCTAAATTAGTCCGCACATGCAGGCTGCCCCTGCTACTGGCAGCCTCTGTCGGCCTCCGAGGGCTGCATGTCAGAGCGCCGCGTGGTGCGTGAAAACCTACGCAGGGGGCTCGTCTGGGTGGAGCTGGCTGATGACGCCGTGCCCGCATGCTCCACTGTCGGGGCAGGACGCTGAGCCTCCAAGGCCTGGGCAATCCTGGCCAGGACCTGCATCACGGCTGACAGCTCCTCACAAATGCGCTTGTTGTTTGACTCAATGGCCCCTGTCATGGCCGCAGTGTTTTCACGGGCCTCCTGCCTTGTCAGGGCACCATCAGAAACATACTGCTTCACGAGCCATGTGAGCTCCGTTGCCGCCCCTCCATTTGTGCCATGCACCATTCTCCATCCCCGATGCCTGTTGAGGTGGATGGGACATCTGCCGAGGGGCCCAATGCAGGTGTGTCCTCTGTGGGGCTCCAGGCCTCTTGTATTGCCTCTCCTCCTGACTGGTCAAGTGGGGTGCTATTGGGGGTGCTCAGTGGGCTGTGCTGGGGTGTTTGCCCGGGGCCGGGTGTGCGTGCCACATCCATAGACAGGTTGTCGTCCTCAGGGAGACATACCTCAGCCTGGCACTGTCCTTCATCACCACTCTGGAGCGCTGTGGCAGCTGCCTCCCCTACGGAGCTGTTTACGGCAGACAGGGTCCCATCTGCCACTGCCTCAGGATCATTGGATTCCACCAGTTTAGCTTCTGTTGGTTTTGCAGCAGTTCTTTGCCGCCCCAGTCCCTTGGCATCCTGTGTTGGCATTGGCTTGGGTGGCTGTTTTTGCTTGCCAGTGCCCTTAGATGTGGATGGCCTGGTGCTGTCATCCCTCCCCCTGGCCTTTTTGGATGGTGTCCTGGCATGTGCAGCTGTGTCCTCAGCATCGATGTCGGAATGTGTGCCTGTGGGGGACCGAGAGAGGCACGGCATCAGTGATGGGTGTATATGCATCATGCATACATTGGTATTAGTGCAGTTGTACACATGTGATGATTTGCTGTCTTGGAGTTGTGACATACAGGTTGCATGCTATATGGGGGTGTTATTCAGGCATACGTCAGGTTCACACGTGTAAGGTGGTGAATGCCGTGTGACATGCCTTTGTGTTGTGGACTGCGTGCAGTGTGACACATGCTGTTTAGCTGTTTGTGGGGTGTGTCTCAGGTATGGCATTGGCATGCTGCATGCATGTTGATGTGACGGTGCTGGGGACAGCATCTAGGCAGGGATGTGTCCATGTGTGTGTGATGGCCCATGCATTGGCTTATGTCATTGTCAGATTTGTGGCCCATCATCATGCTTTGGATTCCAGTGGTTTGTGTGGACACTCACCTCCATCTGCCGATGACGGAACTCCATGCTCCATGTCTCCCACTCCCTCAATGGCCTCCATGCCAATCGTACTGGCACATGTTTCCTCCCATCTGGTGAGCTTTATGGGGAGTTCGACCCGCCGCCTGTAGCCAGATCCTGGCTCCGATTGGCCGATAGAATATTGCGCACACGGAGGCGCAGGTCATCCCACCTCTTTTTAACGTCTTTGATGGTGTGGGGGGTGGTGCCGACCGCACTGACCTTTCGGGCCACTACCTCCCATATTTCTTTTTTTTTTTATCTGGGCAGGTCGCCTGAGGTCTGCTGCGAAGACCACATCCCCATTCTGGGCCAGAGTGTCTGCCAGCATATTCAACTCATCCTCCAAGAAGTGCACCTTTCGCTGACGGGAGGCACCATTTTTGATGGCCTTAGGCATTGTGCTGGAGATGTAGCTGGTGGTGTGTGGATCCAGGAACTGTGTCCGGAGGATTGCAATGTATTGTGTTTTTCAAGATGGCCGCCGTTGCATTTCCCGTTCATGCGCAATTACATTACTTCCGGTTCTGGTATTGCCGGGCCCGGTATTGGCGGACCCGTTATTTCCGGTGCCCATTATTGCCGGTGCTCGTTATTTAGGGGTGGATGAAGGTGGAGGAGGTGTCAGCGCTTTGCATGATGCCGCTAACGGGGGTTTTAGGGTCGTTAACGGCATGGTGGTACAGACAATAACGGCATGCCGCTGTGCGCGTGCACGCATTCTTGTAATCGGCCGCTGTTAGCGGCATCAGTGCTACCTGGACGCGGTATTGCCTCAATGCCGGTAAGGTTTGGTTTTTACCACAAATCTTGTAATGAGGCCCAATGTCTCTTATTAGACACTCTACAGAGGTAGCTGATCATATTATTACTCACAAAATTCAAATATGCACCATTACAGAATCTTGGCTGCACGATGCCGCAGGGCCAGCTCTCTCACTTGCAGTTCCCACAGGCTTCAATATACTGAGAGCCGACCGCATGAAAACCAAAGGCGGTGGAGTGGCGCTGATTTATATGTCCTTACAAATTCGTATGGTGGAGAATATTATCTTTTCAGAATGTGAAGTGATATGGGCCAAGCTGGAAATCGACCCCAATTCAACAGTTAACATCTTTTGTATTTATAGACCCCCACATAGCATGTCAGACTTTCTGTTACATCTCAGCGACCTGATGTCACCCAGTCTTAAACCCAGAGCAAGTGGCTGAAGCACCAACGATAATATCCGTAGAATTCTGAATGTCATGGAAATGGGATCGCACTTGGTTACACCACTTCCTTTGTTAACATCAGATGTGCATACATATGTTGACAGTGCCAGTTACGAGGGTTTGTGACTGGTACTCCTGGCATGCGTTTTGGTCCCATATACCCAAGAATAGTTATGACTAACTACGAAAATCCCAGAATTAAGATTAAGGTTGATTGCATCTACACGAATCAGATGAAACTAGATAGGTGTATGAGACAAAGTTGCCCATTGTTTCAACTTCCCTTTACCTTGCTAATGGAGCCATTTGCCCAGTGGGTCCAGAGCAGGAATGATACCTAGGAGCTCAATATAGAGAACTCCACATAGGCTATCGGTGTATGTCAATGACGTCCTGCTTTATGTGATAGTGATAGATGCAAGGGCTTCCCTCCTTAATCTCTTTGAGGCCATGGAGCATTCTGTTTAATTTCTGACTTTATCAGTAGCTTATCTTAAATCAAAAAGTCTAAACATAACTAAACCCCAAGAGATAATGTTGACTTGTAATGGACAATATGGTTTTAAATGGCGAATGAATTGTTTAGAGTGCTTGGGAATTGGGTTGGTCACAATGCATAAGTTTTTATATAAATTCAGAAACAATTCTCCAAGACCACAGGAGTTGTTCAAAGGCAGACGTCTCTTGGCTAGGTAGACTATACTCGATAGAGATGAATGCCTCACATAGATTACTCAACATGTTTTGGCTATTAAGGTACTTATTATCAGGGTAGAATTAATGAAGTTATAGGAAGTGTTCTTCAGCTTTATTTGGGCAGTTAAGGGATCCCCTATAAATTGCTAAAGAATTCTTGTGTGGGCGGGTCTGAATGCTGCTGATGTCACAAGGTGCTATAAAGTCTGCCACCTTGATCCATTAGTGGACTGGATTTGGAACGGACAGCAGCAAACACTTTCTCAAAACGCCTCTCTTCCTTCGTGCCTTTGGATACACGCAGATGCGTATTGTGTTCCTCAGAAGCAGGGTTGAGACACTGGAAACCTTTCACAACTCCTTGCAAGTTCAACCTAGCCAGGAACTTTTGTCTCCCATTTTGGGTAATTGTGATTTCAACTCAGGATTAACAAGAGTGCTCATGGGTAAGCAGCTTTTTGAAAACCTTACAGCAGTTACATAAAGATGGGACTCCACTTGTTTTCAAAGGTTATCAATGTAAGTTTGGTGTCTAGGAAACAGATTGGTATACATATGTATGTGTATGATATTTATGTATTACTGCATCGTATTTCTCATTCTATAACTAAATAGGCAACAAAGATTTCTCAATTGGAACACTTTTTAGATAATAAATGGGGTGAGAAATACATTTCCTGAATATACAGGGTATTGGACCAGGATGACCCATATGGAAGGATAAAATATATGATGGAGTGAAAACATGATTTCAAAGAGTTTGTTGCAAGTGAGTAAGGCTACTCAATGCACAATTAAAAGGACAGCATAGAAATATTTCCCCAGCGCCCCCTCAACTGATTTACCCTTATGCTGGAGGGGATGCAGAGAAGTGTGTACCTCTATGTACATGAGGTGGCTGTTTCATAGCGCTCACTCCTATTGAAAATAAGTCTTAGCTAAATTTGAAGATATCACAGGCTTTCTCCTCCCAGTGAACATACTGGTTTTTCTGTCTAGAGATCGGAATGAGCAGGGATTGTATCCTTTCTTTGGGTGACACCTAGCTCTCCAAACCCGCTTTCTAAATGCAGCAAGATCAGCTTTGGTGCAGTGTTCAGAAACTAAGGAGGGCCCATGGAGCCCCATGTAGTTGGGTAAGGTTTTGTAGACTGCTGTTATAGAACAAATAATTTCATCTGTGTATGGGCAAGAAGGTAAGTATGCAATGTTCTTCGCCTCATTAATTGATTATGTTCAGGATGATGCAATAGTATACTCACTCTCACAATGCTGTGTAATTATCGTCTTCTTTGATCGATTGGGTCAGTGAAAGGTATATGAGCTTCGGAATGTAGAGAGATATTTTAGGACTGTTTTATGTAGTGTGACGCTCTGTTGGATGGCGTCACTTATCCCCAGAGGGGAGCCCCTTTCCATGAGGCTAGGGTAGTGAGTCCGCTACCCGATAGTCTACCCAGAGGTGGTTTAATGCGGGAGGACCTCATGGGGAAGGACTTCCCTATTGGGGACAAGGGCAACCACCTAGGGTGCAGGCCTGGTAGTTACAATCACAACACTGGCCACACCACCACACAACCCCTTCTGTATCACAAGACCATCTATTACAGTACTTCCCCAGGGATAGACCCTTTAGAAGGTACTGGGAAGAAGATCACATGAAGCATAAAATGTGCATATCTTCCAAGTACTGATCCAATGTGGTCCCGAGGACACATGAAGATTGTGCCATCAATACCAACAAAGGACTTCTTGTTTCCCGGAGGGCGGGACAAGAAACTCCATACAAAAAGGGAAGAAGGACTTACTTCAGAGAGTGACCGGCTGGTGAGCCACAGAGAGCAGAGAAACTGTGAGACGCAGGGAGTTGGAATCCTGAAAACGCAAGAAGCTGGCGGGAAACCGAAGGATGCCCCGTCTGGTGTTGGAAGAGAGAAAGCAGCTGCAGCCGCCGAGAGGAACAGTGGCACTGCCTCGATGAGGTAGACTGGCGCGTCTCTGAAGAGTGTTGAGACCGTAGGTAGCGGGAGTCCGCAGAACTGGCGGAAGAACTGGAGGGAGCAGGGAAGGCAAGTAAAGCCGACAAGACACCCAACCCAGTCCCAGTAAGGTTCGGAGACGTGGCAGGAGTCTTAACAAGGTAACGTGGTGCAAGGGTATCCCACTGGGGACACAGGGGGTGAGAGGGTCTCGGATTGGCCCCTGGCTCGATCCCAGTGATATGAACATTATAATTAGGGTCGAGGACCCCAGCTGTCAAGAGGACAATTTGTGCATCCAAGGAAATCTTCCTTGTGTCAGTGATAAGCTCATATACACTGACCACCAGAGAAGGGTCGAGGACCCCAACAGTAGAACAAGGACAGTGTGCATCCACGGAAATCTTCCTCGTGTCAGTGGTTGGCTAATAACCACTGACCACCAGTGAAGGGTCTGGAACCCGAACAAAGAAATAGGACCGAAAGACGCCCAGAGAAGGGTCTGTGACCCCAACAAGGAGAAAGCAAGTACCAGAGACAATAAGGAGACAGGTTTGCCAGAACCTGGAGAGAGTGGCAGATCTTAACAAATTACTTTGTTGTTAAGTCAGAGGTCGATACTTAAAGAATAACAGATCTGGGGAAGGGAGTCATTCCCCCTAGACCAAATACCAAGGGACTACTAGCAACCTCAGAAATACCAGGAGAAGGGAGTAATTCTTCTAGTGGATGAACTGGGCTTTTCCTAAATCAAGTATACTAGGAGAAGGGAGTCATTCTCCTGGTAAAAGAAGTTTACGTTGGATTATAATTTTTTTTGTAGTGTAAAGGTTAGAGTATTATTGGACACAGGACAGTGAAATTTATTTTGACAGGGCATTCTGACAGCCCCTTAAGTGTTTTAGTTTAGACAGGGAAACCCCTCTTAGAGATAGGGAAAGTTAGGTTTTCTCGAGTTGACTTTCCCTGAAACCTTTACTGTTGTATAATGTTTTGTTCTGGCAGACATATATAAATAAAGCTTAAAAGAAGTGAGTTTTTGCTTCTACCATCTCCGAAGAGGAGGGTGGATTATTAGAGGGTCTTAATCTCTGGTGGAAAGGGGGTTGCTGTTTCCAGTCAATAACTATGTGAGGGGGCTGGTCAGAGCAGGTATCAGCTATTAGCTTCTTCCTAATTTCGAGGGAAGTCATAGACCTTGCTGATTTCTACGTCTCGCTGGGACACAAAGGAAGAAAAACAAAGATGTTCCCAGTCTCACTGCGCCAAGAAATTATAATGAGTTGTTTGTGCAAAGAGAAGCCTTTATTGTTTGTGGGAAGAGAAGCCTGACACGTGTTTCAAGCTGTGTACAGCTTTTCATCAGAGGCTTAAATTGCATAGTATATCATTTCCATACAAATTGGGTAAAGTTAAAAATAAAACATACACATGATTGTTTTGTGCAAAGAATTGTTACATAAAGAACATAGGCACAAGTTGTGAGCAAGCAGTCCAGGGCGCGATGCAACCACAAAAAATAAAACACATGTACATCCCATGTAGGAAAAGTAAAAAAGTAGAAATTAAGTTACCACAAATTAACCAATTTCATTCGTAGTAGTCCGTTGACAGACAAACAAAAAGAGAAAAAGAAACATAATTTTAGAAACAAAAGTTGGCCATAACAGCGCAATCACGTTCCACTTAGTAAGCTAAGTCTTAAATCAAAGACTGTAATGTATTCCAAAAATAAGTACCTTAGGTTGCAGCAATAAGAACTCCACATTTAAAGTAGGACAATGCCAGATACAGTTCTGTAGGCAGATAGATTAAGTAATTACTGGAAAGCCAATTGCAGAAAAATATTACGTAAGTTACCAAAACAAACCGTAATGCTGTCAATAAAATCAATGAAAACATACCTCAAAATGCCTCGCATTTGCGGAAAGCTAATTTAGCCAAAGAAACCCGAAAGAGAAAATAAATCTCAAATTAGTATTAAAAAAACCACCAAAGTACCCATTAGATTAACTCCAATTAACTTGTGATTCAAAAGGACTGTGGACAATTCCTAACTGGTTAACCAAAAAAGCCAATTAAAAGTTAAAACTACAAAATGGGGAGAGGAAAATAAACAGACCTACCTCAATGACCGTGTGTTTCAGTCTACTCGTGTTACCATTGCACAATGCACGAAAGAAAGGTAGGACTAAATATACTGGAATGCAGTATAGCACAATGCATGGCCTTCCAAGTAAGACAAACAGAAAGGGGCAAAAAGGATTGCCATGTTGGGTGAACTAAACACACCTTTAGAAAAGCCTAACTTAGTGAAACCGGTCCATAAACCCAAATTAGCCAAAAAATAAAAAGGAGAATTTAGCAAACAATTATTACTCATGTTTTGCTGAGGAAATTTATTTTTTGTTTTTATTTATTTATATATATACACATTTTTTTAATTTTTTTTTAAAGACAAAATTAATTTAAAAGTAACAAGCCTCAGCTTGTCATTAATAATTGAAGTGATATTTAAATAAACCAACAATTCCAATGCACTAAAAAAAGTGTGGGGCCTGAGTGCGCTGCTACTGAACAGCATTACAAATAAAGGCACATTGCACAGTAATAATACACGTGGAACAAGAATATAATTACAGGAGGGGATCCCCCGAAGAGAATAATTAAAGGCACTTGTCAACCCCAACAGAGGAAATATGAATTATAAAAATATGGCAAACTCATGATCCGAATTAAGTCCTTCAGAAACAGTGCGATATTTACAAATTAATTTGGCCTCCAATTGTCGTAATTTTAATGGAAGGTTACCACCCCGTGGGGGCAATGACACTTTGCACAGCCCCACAAAACGAATGTCATTTTTGCAGTCCATTTTTGAGATTTTTGCCAATGATAGGCAAGGGGATATTTGGCATCTTGGCTCCCAATGGAAGCCAGATGTTCACGAATTCTAATTTTAAGTGGGCGAATAGTGCTCCCTATATATTTCAGGCCACAGGTGCATATAATGCAATACACTACAAACTTAGAATTGCAATTGATGAAAGACTTGATTTCATGATTACCTCGTAGCCCAAAAGAGACTGCGGATGTTTCAAATGTAAAGTTGCACATATTACAAACACCACATTTATGAAAACCAAGGACTCTGGCGGAATTGAGCCAAGTCTTGGGTATAGATAAGAGGCTCATAAATGATGGACTCAATACATTTTTAAGGGATGTACCTTTGCTGTAAATCACACTGACATTAGTGTCCAACCAATTTGAGATGTCTTTGTCGAGATGTAACAAGTGCCAATGTTTACTTAAAATAGCATGTATTTTGTGACTATCAGAGTTATATCTTGTGATAAACCTGATATTTTCAGAGTTTAATGATTTAGACCGGGTTTTCGGCACCAATAGGTCCGCTCTCTTAACCTGACGTACTGTGTCTGATGCTTGTTCGACACACTTCTTATGGTAACCTCTATTCAAAAACCGGGATTTGATAAGAGCACATTCTTGATCATAATCCACTGATTGGGAGCAATTTCTCTTAGCACGAATGAATTCCCCTTTGGGAATATTGGCAATGACATGTTTTTTATGTCATGATTCTGCATGTAACGTGGGATTCATTGAGGTCGATTTGCGAAAGGTTTTGGTAATTAGGCCGTCAGGGGTTAGTTCTATGGAAAGGTCCAAAAAGTCAATGTGAGATTGACTAAAGGTTGAGGTAAATTGTAATCCCCAATCATTCTCATTTAAACAGGATACACATTCAACAAGAAGATCTTTTGTACCAGTCCACACTAAAATAACATCAACGATGTAACGTTTCCACAAATAAATAAAAGGTGAATACATGGATTTAGAAAACACACATGTTTGCTCGAAACAATGCATAAAAGCATTCGCCAGTGCAGGTGCAAAGCTTGCACCCATGGCTATACCAATCAATTGCTTAAAGTACATCTGATTGAAAACAAAAACATTGTTTTGCAAAGTAAATAATAATAATTCCTTGACCATTTCTAGATGCTCAAAATAAGAAGCAGAACATTCTCGAAACAAAAAAAACAACACTTTGTAATGCTTTGTGGTGAGCTATTGACGTGTACAGAGCTTTGACGTCTAAGGTAACCAACCAACAGTCTTGGTTAAATTTGAGGTGATCCAACATTTCCAAAATGTGCATGGTATCTCTAATAAATGTTGGGGTCCGCAATACCTCTGGTAGTAAAAATTCATTAATGTAGATGGATATTGGCTCAAGTACCCCACCGCCTCCACTAACTATCGGTCTCCCCTCAGGTATATCTGAGAAAGCCTTATGGATTTTCGGAAGAAAATATACAGTGGGCATGATGGGCCCCACAACTGTGAGGAAATTCCTTTCAACATCTGTTAAACAACCTAATTTATGCCATTTCAAAATAAGTGCATTAGCCATTTCATGAATAGAATGTAGAGGATTGTGCGGAATGATTAAGTAACAACCTGGTGAATCTAAGTGATGCATACCCATGGCAATGTAGTCACACCTATTCATTATGACCACATTGCCACCTTTGTCAGCCTCTTTAATAATCAAATCTTCGTTACGAGACAAATGATAGATTGCAACTTTTTCAAGTTTATTGAAATTACAATTCACTTTAAATGTGCGTCCAGAAATAGAGTCTTCCAAATGATGAATATCCTTTAACACCGCCTGATAAAATGTATCAATAATATTATCAGGCGGAAGTGTTGGTGAAAATTTAGATTTCCTGGACAGTTTTTACCTTAATACACACATTTTGCTGTACAATATCAAGTTCTTTAAGAACATCTGTAACACTAGTAGAGGTATTGGATATTGCATCATCCAAAGTCATGAGTACATGGGTGGTAAATAGAGTTTGAAGAGAAATGGGAGACGGGATAGGTGTCGGTGGCGTAGGTTTATAAGTCTGTACTTGTGTAGCAAAACATTTCTTCAGTTTAAGTTTCCGAATAAACTTGAACAAATCAATTTGGATGTCTACGAAGTTATTCATAACTGTGGGGACAAAAGAGAGTCCCTTGTTCAACACAGATATTTCAGCTGAAGAGAGCTGATATGTACTTAAATTGGTAATAAGATTTACAGATTCTGGTTGGGAAATTGTTGCTGTGACATGGCCCTGGTTAGTCTTCGGGACGGTGGTACGGGTCCGCTGCCTGGGCCTGCCGCCCCTTGTGCCCCGTGTGGTATGCCTAGGGTTGCAATATTTGTGGATAGTGGGGTCTGGAAACAAACTTTTTTTGCTGCGGCTATTCTGTTGCCTTTTTTGTAGCGCCTGAGTTGTTCCAAAAAAGGCGATGGACCTGATGGCACAATTTCTGGCTCTACTGAATCCTCTTCAGAATTATCGAGTGTAACAGATGAGGTAGGGTCAGTAAGTGAAACATTAAGTGTGCGAGGAGGGAGTGTTTCAGAATAACTATCAATCTCAGAACTGGCTGGAGTAGACGCCAGACTGCTAGAGCGAGATCTCGAGACCTCATCATATTTGGCTTGATATGTGTAAATTCTATTGTCTCTGTAATCTTTATCATCCCTGGAAAATTTCCTAGATTTGCGGAGTTTGACCTCATCTTGATGCTTCCGCAAAATTTCATAGACTGCCCTAAAGTTTTTGTTAATAGTTGAGCTGGGGGCCTCAAATGAGTTGATCTGTTCCTTAATTCTGTCAATTTCAATAACGATGCGGGAATGTACCCGGACACAAAGAAAACCCAGGCAAATGTGCATAGCAGGTTCCTTTTGCCGAGGCGCATCAGAACTCCCAAAATATTGCCTTGACTTCTCTGCATGGCAGAAAACCTACAGGGCTGATGTGGGGTGGGCCCCCTTCCAACCACTGGCCATTATCGAATAACTCTTTCCCTCATTAGTATGGATGTCCTGGGACCTCTAAGCTCCTCCAAAGCAGGGAGCCGTACATCCTACCTATTAGATTAAATCATTCTATACTCAGAAGCACGCCTCATTAAGATTAACCCCACCCAGTGTATGATAAAACACCAGCTCACATACTCCTCCTGGGATGGGTTCCCAACAGAGAATCTCATGGAGCAGCAAACTTCCTTTATGTCACGAGTCAAAAGCGAGCTAAAATGAATCTTAAAAATCACATTCCGAGACCGCCAGGGAGCGCGGAGCATGACAGTCCTGTAAGCTCACGCTCCGTTGGCACCGTAGGGCCTAGTGTGCACTCAAGATCCCCGGCCGGGATTTCACAGTAGACCCGAAGGAGAGTGGAGCCCGTGGGGATGCCGAGAGACCAGTACCCCCCCTCCCTGCGCAGTCTCGGAGAAAGCCGCTAAGGGAGACCAGAGTGCAATACGCAGTCGTACGAGCATAATATGTGCACTCTGCTGGGCAGGCACCCATGGGCCCCGTGGGCTGCGGCGAAGAACACAGGAGCCATCAGCGCTATGGAGGCCATCCCCCGCACCCCTTAACGCAGCGCGGGAGTGGCGGGGCGGGAGAGGTGCCCCAGCGGCCACGGCCTTAGGTGGGGGGCCACAGCGGGCAGAGCCGACCGGCACCCGGAGCCCCACAGCACGCCGAGGATAGGAGATATGAGCCGGGGCCCGCAACGAGGATTGGCCCCTCCGAACAGGAGAGAGGAGGAAACGGCCCGTATAATTCAAGAGGCCCTCATCCGGGTCTTGCGGTTGGACTCCAGAGCCTCTCCACCGGGAGTCGGGAGCACAAAAGACCCATAGAGAGCGGGGCCCGGACCCAGAGTGCCCCCGCCACGTGCAAACGTGGAACCATTCCGGGCTATACCGGCCTCGCAGGGAGGCCCGACCAGGTGGAGGAGGCCAAATACAGGTGAGGAGTCTGGGCGGGGGGGAAGTGAGCCGGCAGAGACGTGAAGGAGAGCCTGCCCCCGGCCCTGCCTCGGCGGGCAGCGGGCTAACTCAGGGCCCACAATCAGGAACGGGACACCCCCAGAGGGGGGGGAGAAGAAGTGCCGGAACCACACGGGACAGCATAGGGCCCGGGCCAGGCGAGTCCAGATAGTAATACCTGTCGAGGCCCCCCGGGCGGTGGCGCCTATACGGCGAGGCCCTGTGGAGTGATGGTGCTGCGGTGAGGTTGCGGGGGGGAGAAGGCGCCGGGGGAGAAGCTGAACACAGGTGGTCCCCGGACCGATCCCAGCTGAGTGATCTGGGGGCTGGTCGCATGCCCCTGGGGCCCCCCATATCGGTGACACCGGGGGCCCACCCTGGGCTCGGACCTCCCGTAGTGCCCCAGAGATAAACTTTACCAAAACGAAGGGAAGTGTGCTACCACTACAAATAAATAGGTAAGGGCCCAGAGTTGAACATCAAGGATTTCACAAGGAGTTTCTATATAAGAGGCACCATCCCGTAGGTGCCCCACCTTTACCTGAACCTGGAGCAAACTCCACCCGCCGAAGTGATCAGTTCCCTGCAACGTTTTCGATGACAGACCCCGGCCCAGATCGAGGCCCTCGGGGCCATCATGCCCGCGATAGGGGATCCCCCCCCTGCCGCACTCACCAAGGACGACCTCAGGGACATCCTTCAGGAAATTAAGGCAATTCGCACGGACATCCAGGCCTCCATCGTAGACTTAAGGGGCGAGTGGATACCCTAGAGAACAAAATGGAGGGGATGGAGAATAACCACCTCCAAGCAGACCTTCTAGATATGAAATATGAAGCAAGGATAACAGACTTGGAAATGAGAGAGGAGGGCATGATTCTCAAGATGGACGATTTAGAAAATAGAGAACGCTGAAACAACTTGCGCATCATGGGTGTGACTCAGGAGAGGGGGGAGACGGCGGCTGACATGAGGAGGAAAGTCCAGGGCTTGATCAATCAACTTTTCCCACTTGAAGGGGGTAAGGAGGTCCAGCTGGAGAGTGCGCATCGAGGTGGTGGATGCGCGGGAGGTGGCCCAAGGACGATTGTTGTGAGGTTTCTCCGCTATAGGGAGAAAATGGAAGTCCTGGAGAAGGCAAAAAGGCTGGGGAGCTTCATCTTCGAAGGAGATACAATTAAGATCTATCAAGACCTTTCGACCCTCACCCGCAGAAGAGAATGCTGCCCGCTTACGCAGTGGCTAACAAGTCAGGACATAAGATATAGATGGTCCTTCCCGTTTGCATTATCCTTCGAACGAGCAGGTGTGGATTACAGAGTAATCAGTGGTAAAGAGGCCACGCAGGTGCTGCAGGCGCTCAAGGGAGACCCTCGGGAGGAGCAGGAACCCAGGAAGGGGCAGGAGCCGAGAGGGAACCGGTGGGCCCCTGGTCGACAAAGAAAAAAGCAAAGGGCAGGAGAAAATTCAAAAAACCTAACACCCCACCATCAGAAGTGTGAGGAGACTAACGGAATGAAGATGATTTGATGGGGGTGCGAGGACAGCAGTGGGTCAACCCCGGCCGGGGACATGATCTTTGAACCTGAGAACTGCGGTGCACGAACATGCCTTCGCCTTGGTGGCTTGCCCGTTGGCAGGCGTCACAATTAGGGGAGGGAAGGGGGAGGAGGGAGGAAGGCAGGGGGGGGGAAGGGATTTTTGGGCACAACTCAGATCCAGCTCAACAGGGGGACAGGGCAGCTCCTACCGGACTATGAAGTCGATGAACACTTTGCAACCACGCAATGGCAGACAATGAAAGAAAGGGCCGGGTCGAGATGATCAGAATAGGATCCTTCAATGTAAAGGGGCTTAATTCTCCGACTAAGCGCTCCCTTTTGGGGCGAGAAATGAAGAACTCGGGGGTGGACGTCCTCTTTCTACAAGAAACTAGAGTGGTGAGGGGCGAGGAGAGGGGCCATCCCCGGTTCATACGTGGGCCAGATATTCTGGGCTTCCGGCACCTCCAAGAAAGCAGGTGTCTGGATCCTACTTCATAGGCACCATAAGCTAACGGAGGTGTCCTATTGTGAGAGTGAGGATGGGAGGGCCTTGGTGGTTTCCGGTAACCTCCACAACTCTAGGGTCACCCTGGTATCCATCTACTGCCCCAACATTGGTCAGAAGATATTTATCCCAGAGGTTATGAGAGAGGTGATGCTTAGGGCGGAGGGCCTCCTGCTGCTGGGTGGGGATTTTAACATGTGGGCGGACCGGGATCTGGACCATAGTGGGAGGATCGCTCAGTCAGGCAGTTCGGCAGGACATCCTGAATGGGGCCTCAGGGACCTTATGTGGGAAAAGGGGCTGGTAGATATTTGGAGGGAGCAGCCCATGGAACCAGGACGAGAATTGATTATTTGTTCACAAGACACCAGTGCATGAGTAGGATAGATGCATGTGAGATCCGCCCAGTCAGCTGCTCAGACCACGATATGGTCTGGTCAGACGTCAGCATCTCCAGTCTAAGAGCTAGGGAATCCCTGTGGAAATGTAATGACTTTCTATTGAGAGATACAGTCTTTAGAGAAGAAATGTCCTCAGCGATCAAATAATTTTTTGAGCTAAATGACACAGGTGAAGTGGACAGGGAATTGGTATGGGAGGCGGCGAAGGCAACCTGGAGGGGCAAGCTGATAAGTGAAGGGGCTTCCAAGAAGAGGGTGAGGACCCTCCTATCACACAGGTTAAGGTCAGAGATAATCTCTCTGGAAAGAGCAGAGGGAAAGGAAGAAGTGGATATGGAGAGAGATCTGGACCTGGCGAGAGAGAAGAGACAGGAACTCAGGGAACTAGAATTGGGCAAAATTGCAGCGGGACTCCAACACCTCCGTCAGAGGTATTATGAAAAAGGTGACAAGGCTGACGCTATGCTGGCTGCCAAACTCCGAGGCCAAAGGGCGGAAAGGTGGATCCAAAGGATTGAGGATGAGGCAGAGGAGGGGAGTACAGACCCGGGAGGCTTTGCAGAGAAATTCGCTAGTTTCTATGAGAGTCTATACGGGAGAGAGAGGGAAGTGGATACGGAAGCGCGCGAGGCATATCTAAAAGGGGTCTCCCTCCCGACTCTTGGAACACCCGAGTCAGAAGCCCTGGATGCTCCGATAACGGAGGAGGAGGTGCTGAAGGCAATATCTGGGCTCAAGCTGGGCAGGGCCCTGGGGGAGGATGGGTTCACCGCAGGCTTCTACAAGGCCTTCTCGGGACTACTGTGGGCTTTTTGGCAGGCTTATACTCAAATATAATAAAGGCAGGGAGGGCACCCCCGTCATTCGGCAAAGCATTGATTACGGTGATCCCTAAAGAGGGGAAAGATCCAGCAGACTGCCGCTCCTACAGGCCAATCTCCCTCCTCAATGTGGATGCCAAGCTGTTTACAAGGATCATCGCAACGAGGTTGGACGGCCATATGCCTAACCTAATCCACTCTGATCAGGTGGGGTTCATACAGGGGAGACAGGGGGCTGATACCTTATGTAAAACCCTCGATATCATGCGTATCGCAGCCTCGAAGGGTGAAAACCCAGTCCTGGTGTCCATAGACATTGAAAAGGCTTTTGATCGTGTTGACTGGGGGTTCCTACACGAAGTACTCAAGAAGCTGGGATTTGGTACCGGTATCAGGCGGGCCGTCAAAGCCCTGTACGAGTCACCATCAGCTAGAGTGACAGTCAACGGACGCCTGTCACGTATTTTCAGCCTACAAAGAGAGGCGAGGCAGGGAGGCCCACTGTCTCCCCTCCTCTTCGCCATGACCATGGAGATACTTGCAGAATACCTCAGAGGTTCCTCTAGGGTGCGGGGCATAGTGGTGGGAGACCGTACCTTCAAACTTGGCCTTTACGCAGACGATATTCTGCTCCATCTGAATGATCCCACGCAGTCCGTCCCGTCTGCCCTACAGATGATTGAAGTGTTTGGCCGTTACTCAGGCTTCAAGGTCAATGTAGGCAAGTCAATGATCTTCCCTTTTGCCTCAGATGCCGATAGGTGTATAGCCGAATTGTCCCCTTTGGGCCTTCAGATTTGTGTGGATGGGATAAAATACCTGGGGATTAATATTGTAAGACCTAGCGAGGACTTGAGCCTGGCAAACTACCCCCCACTTTTTGAGAAACTGTTTAGGGAGATGGAGGGCTGGGGAAAGGGGCAAATCTTGTGAATGGGCAGAATAAATGCAATAAAGATGAACCTGCTCCCTAGAGTACTGTACCTCTTTCAGATGCTCCCCCTGGAAGCCCCGGCAGCGTACCTTGTTGAGGCCAAGAGACGAATACTGAAGTTTATATGGCAGGGCCAGAAGCCCAGAATAGGCTATGAGACCCTCACCCTTCCCAAAGAGAGAGGGGACGTAGCCCTCCCAGACCTCGAGACATACCATAGGGCCGCCCAGCTCAGAGTCCTGGCCCCCCACCTTAGAGAAGACTTCAGCAAGCAATGGGTCTACATCGAGAATTCCTTCTTAAGCCCTGTTACGGTGGGCGAATGGTTGTGGGTCCCGTTAAAAAAGCTTCCGAAAAGGATTAGGGACCACCCTATCTTAGGAACCATGTGGAAGGCATTAGCAGGGAAGGGACGTAGGGAAATATTCACTACCTGGCCCTCCCCATTAAGTCATATATGGTCCACACCAGTACTGGAGGAGATCCCGGGCCATGAGCATTACCAGTCCTGGTTCGAGGCGGGGCTTTGTAGGGTCGGCCAGTTGGTGAAGGAGGAATCGTTCATATCCATCCATGAACTCGAGGAGGCACTAGGAATTGGCAGACTCTCCCCACTCCTATACCTTAGATTTAAGGGAATCCTAATGAAGCCGAAACTTAAGGAATGTATACAGAGGAAACTCACTCCTGTCGAAAAAGTCCTGGATTCCCATACAGATATGAAGGGCCTCATCTCCCTCCTGTATGCTGCCCTTTTGGCTCCACGGGAGGGTACGACCAGGAGCCTTAGAAGGAGATGGGAAAGGGGTCTAGGTCGTGCCATTGGGGATGGTTTCTGGGGTAAACTCTGTAAAAGGGCTTTCAAGACGTCGATCTCATGCCAGTATAAGTCTCATGCCGTCAAGCTCCTCCACAGATGGCAGTACGACCCGATCACTCTTTCTAGGATGTTCCCGGACACTGTCACAGTGTGTTGGCATGGGTGTGGGGAGAAAGCCGACTACTGGCATATGTGGTGGACATGTCAAAAAGTCCAGTCCTACTGGTCGGAGGTGCTTAGTTGGATCAGAGAGGCGGGGGAGGGGGACTACCCGTTAGACCCCACCTTGGTGATATTTGGCCTACAACAGAGGGACGAACACTGGGAGAAGCTTCCGGACTTGACACACTCACTATTGCTGGCAGCAAGAGCGGCACGAGCCAGGTCCTGGAAAAGAGCCGTCCTTCCAACAAAGAGAGAGTGGGTGATAGTGGCCAAGGACATATACTTTATGGAGAGGTTAACGGCCGCAATACAGGGCTCAAGCACGCAGATAGAAACAGACTGGCAGCAATTCATGGAATCATTTGTCAACACGGAGGACTAGTCCGGAGAGTGACTGAAACTCTCCACTCGGCCCAAAACCAATTTTTCTAGAATATCCATTGCACAGGACTCTTCAGAGTCGATTATGCATCGACTGACATGGGCCCGGTTTGTGCTGCCCAACGAAAAGTAATATGAAAAAGCGGACACTGAATCCCGAAAATGGGGTATGGGGGGAGGAGGGGGCGAAAGTTTCAGAGACTTGTGACTCTGTTATGTTTTGAACCTGTTATGGGCATGTGCCCAAAGGCACACCTTATTTAGAAGCTCATTTGTTTTCTGTTAAAAACCAATAAAAATTGAATTTAAAAAAAGAATCACATTCCTCTGCAGCTCCATTTATCATCCACAGACTGACGGGCTAGTGAAGCGCTTTAAAGTCTGTTTAAAGTACTTTCTAAGTGAAATTGGTATCAGCTGACACCAGAAACTGGCATAAACTGATACCCTGTTCCTTGTTTGCCACCAGGAAAACACCACAAGCATCCAGTAGTTATTTTTACTTCCAGCTGGTGCAGGGAAGGGAACCCCTTAATTTGCTACATCTTCTAAAGGAAGAATGAAAAGGAGGCAAGAGTAAGATGGGGACCGGGAATTAGTCCAGGCTACCCAAGATCATCTCAGAATCATCACACACCTTGCCCAACAATTGCAGGCCAGCCAAGAGAAAAAAAGAGGTTATACACAGAACAAACCCTACTGAGAAAGATCAAGGTGAGAGACATGGTACTCGTCTTCTTGCAGATGTCCGGAAATATGCTAATTGCCCAGTTGGATAGACCCTATAAAATCAGAACGGTGCTCAGTGACCACAACTACCCTTTGTACAGAATGTTATTTCTTTCCATCTAGATCTGTGCTTCATAAATACCATACATACATAGATCATTTTGGGTTCAACAGGATGACCGATTAACTCATCAATTGGCTGAAGATTAGCGCCATCCCGAATAGCCCTCTCAGATGTGCCTGTTAGCACACAGGCATTGGCAGAATGATTCCCACTGAGCTCCTGGCTAACCCAAAAAGACCTATGAATCTGGCGCCAGCATTTTCTATGAGCGGTCATGACTGCCCCATGGCTTTGTCTACTGAATTGAGATGCTGCCTGGAAAGTCACTTTGACTTACCCTAGAGTTTTCCAGAAGAACACTGCTTCAAAAGAATGTTGTATGTGGTGCCCCTGCCCTATCAGGACTTCTAGATGGCTTATTTATTTACATGTCATCTACATCTCCCGCTGTGCCCCATCACCACTCCACAGATCAATTATCCCCAAAAAAACAGTAACTCCCCAAAGTATCCAATGTCATTATGTTACTGTAACCAATGTGCAGGACCTGAGAGTAAAAACCAAAGACACACATTGTTATCACAGCCAGCCTCAGCCATTGTTCTCTACCTCTGTGCGTCCACTGTCTCCACTTTTCTCATTTCCAGTGCCACATCGTCCGTCACACACACACTCTCCCTTCATTGGTGCCCAGTGGCAGACTCCCTGTCCGGCAGGACACAGCATCCCTTCTGGGCCTTGTATCAGAGCTCCCCCACAGGGGGAGCGGTCGAGCCATGTCACCGTACCTCGAGTCCAACCATTCCCAGACCTCCACTATGTCCTGGAAGAAGTGCGATTGCCTGTCATTGGCCACTCTCAATTTGGCCAGGAACAACATTGTGTATTTCAGTCCCAAGTCCCAGAGTCGTATGTTTTGTGCTGATTCTGTCCTCCTTGGGTGAAGTTGGGAAAACCAGAGTACACATGCCCCCTACCTTGTAGACTAAGTTGTGCCATGCATTTGAAGGATTGCGTTGCGGTCTCTGTGGTTTAGCAACTTAACCACAGCAGCTTGCGGTGGGGTCCCTACCGGATGGTGTGCTTCCGGTATCTTATGCGCTCTGTTGAACGTGAACCTCATCGAGAGACCCCTAACCTTCCGGACATCCAAAAGAGCCGCTCTAGATGCAGTCCCATGCTGGAGCCTTCCTCCCCCTCCACGTTCCCCAGGATCCTGATGTTACTCTGCCGGTAGTGCCGCTCGGCGTCCTCTGCCTTAGTTTCAAGTGCTCTTGTGGCAGCTGATAGTGCATCGAGCTGAGCCCGCAGCATCGCTACCACTGGCCTCCACATCTCCCACTGTCCGGTCTGTTTTTTTTTTTAAACTTTGGTTTTATTCACATTTTCTTAGTGTTACAAACAGGCTCATTGTAAATACAGGAAATATGCATTCGACTGGCCCTTGAACCCATCCCCTATCTCCCCTCAACCCCCCACCCCAACACAGTACCTGCCCCCAATTGAAATATCCAAACAAGAACTTTAACCATGGGAGCATCCATAAGACCTCATTGTTTCCAGTACTTGAGAGCTGACGTGTTTGTTGACTTCTTCGATGGCTTAATTGCGTCCGCTGTCCCCCGGGCCGTGGGCACCAGGATTGCATTCGACACCTCACAGTCCCCTTCCCCCCCCGTACTCCTGCCGGGGCCTCTCCTTGGTGTTAATGAACCTCCCATCCCCAGGACTGTTGCACCCCATAACAATTCACTTGGAATGAACCAGAGTCATTGTTAATCATGGCAGTCAGTTTGTCCATTAGAAACATCTTCTTCCATTTTTTACAACCAATCTTCTTTGGAGGGGGTCTCCGGGCTCTTCCATTTCTACGCCAGGGCCACCCTGCCCGCCCTCAACATTGTTTCTCACATTCTTGGGTACCTGTGTATTTCCGCTTCCTCCGGGGGGGAGGCCCAGCAGCATCGTCAGTGGATTTTGTGGGAGTAGTTCATCTGAGACCTCCGCAATCCAGCCCCTTACCTTCCCCCAAAACTCCTGGACTTTTGGGCAGTGCCACCACATGTGGCCCCTTGTTCCCACCTGGCCGCATCCCCTTGGACATCTGGGTGACACCCCTGGGAACATCTTCGACAGTTTCTCTGGGTCGCTATGCCACCCTGCAGGATCTTGAAATTGTGTTCCATATCTGAAGTGAACAAGTTCCCATGGAATGCTATTTTAAATATCCTTGACCAAGCGTCCTCCGAGATGTCCTCCCCTGTTAAGTCATTCCAGAACGAACGGAATCCCCTCCTTTCCGCTAAGTTATTAGTGTTCAATATTTTGTACATCTTGGACACTGTCCCCTTCCTTGAAGTCGCCATGTCCAGTAGTTTTTCAAAGGGGGTCAACTGTCTCCTCAAGTTTTGACCCCATGACTGGTCACAGAGGATGCCCTTCAGGCGAAGGTATTCAAAAATGGAGAGAGACCCCTGCCCAAGAGCTTTCCTCATACGCTAGGAACTCGCCCTCTCCTAACATCTGCCCCGCCGATTCCATTCCGATGTCAGACCAGGCCTGGGCGTTCAGGAACCCCCTACTACCCAGTTTGAGAGGGTGCCCCCAGAGTGAGGTCATCGGGGACAGCCATGAAGTGAGATGAGCAGTTTGGGGTCCCTCTTTCCAAATTGCCCAGAGAACTCCCATGGTTGGAAGAGATTTCAGTCTTCACGGGATGAACTTGCATGGGGCCCACAGGAGGTCACGAACCTTAAGAGGGTGGGCATCCATGTCTTCTAAGTAGGACCAATAGGTTCCCATCCCCTCTTTCATGTGTTCCTGGAGGACGCGCAACTGGGTGGCGCTGTAATAAAGGCGAAAATCCGGCAACCCAAAGCCTCCCTCTTCCCTCAGTAATGTTAGGATGGCCCTCCCAGTCCTTGGGGTTTTCCCCTGCCATATAAACTCTTGCACTGCATTCTGTAGCTCCGTGAAGGTTTGGTCGGGGACACTGGTTGGGAGTGCCGTAAAGAGGTACAGTAGCCTTGGCAGGACATTCATCTTTACCGTCGACATACGGCCATACCAGGACAGTATCATCGTGCCTCAGATCCGAGGTAATCCCTACCATTGTGGAGTCATAGTTGGTAGGGGCAAGTTTTGATAGGTCCCTGGTGAGGAGAACTCCCAGATATCGGATAGAGTCCTTCCTCACTACAATCCCATTGAACCTGTCCAAGGGATCCAGCCTCGGGTCCCGAACTCTCATGGGGAGTAATACTGACTTTGATGTGTTCATTTTTAACCCCGAGAAATGCCCAATCGTGGTCATCAAGGACAGGAGGGGGGGAAGCGAGGAGCTGGGCTCCACCAGGTAGGCCAGGATGTCATCCACAAACAGGGAAAGCTTGAATTCCACTTCTCCTCTTCTGATCCCTTTGATATCCGGATGTGCTCTCACTGCTATAGCTAGGGGTTCCATCATGAGGACATATATCAACGGGGAAAGTGGGCATCCCTGCCTTGTCCCCCGCGAAAGGGGGAATGATTCCTATAACTTCCCATTCACTTGTACCCTTGCCGTTGGGGCTCTGTATAATGCGGACACCCAATCCCTGATGTGTACCCCAAACCAATTTTTTGGAGGAGTTCCATATATCTTCATTCGACCCTGTCAAAAGCTTTTTCCGAGTCTAAGGAGAGCATGCTCGCTTCAAGCTCTGATTCTTGGGCATAATGGATCAGGTCTATTGTTTTGCGAATGTTGTCTGAGCCTTGTCTTCCCCTTATGAATCCCACCTGACCCCCGTGAAGCAGCCTCGGCATTATCTCTTCCATCCGCCTCCCCACCACTTTGGCCAGGATCTTTACATCTATATTTAAAAGTGATATTGGGCGATAGGAGGAGCATTCCGTAGGATCTTTACCTTCCTTGGGCAGCACTACTATTATGGCCCCCATCATGGATTCTGGGAGGATTCCCCCCTCCAGGACCGCATTAAACACCCTCACTCAGTGCGAGGCTAGGGTGGAGCGAAACCTTTTATAAAAGTACCCTCTGAAGCCAACCTCACCAGGGGACGTTCCCACTTTCATCCCGCTAATCACATGCTCTACCTTGTCTTTGGTCACCGGTCCCTCCAACCTCTCCGCCATCTCCTTTGTCAAGGCCTGAATCTGGGCATCGTCCCCCTCGTATTCTGACGAATATAGTTTTTCATAATATTGACGGAAGGCCCCTCCTATGTGAGGAGTATCATAACCTATTGACCCCCGCTCATTTCTCACTGCCTTCACCATTCTGCTTCTCTGGACCTCCCTCAGCTTCCAGGCTAAAATCCTATCCGCTCTATCCCCCTTATCGTAATATTTTTGCTTAACCAGCTGAAGACTCCTCTCTGTTTTATGTAGAAGGAGGTCTTTGAACTGGAGCCTATAGTCTTCCAGGGTGGCCACCCGCTCACGCTCAGGGGCTCATCTGGGGGACCTCCCGGCTGGAGTTGGGCTATTTTTTTCTCTCAGAGACCTCTCCTGGGCTTCCCTTTCCCTTTTGTTCTGGGCTCCCATTTTAATGAGGACTCCACGTAAGGTTGTTTTAAAGGTGTCCCACAATGTGTGCGTGCCAACCTCCCCATTGTCGTTTAGTTAAAAAAATTACGTTATGGCATCTAGCACCTCCTGCGCATGGACCTCATCCTTCAACAGGGCGTCATTGCATTTCCAGCGTCCTCTACGGTCACTTCGCCATCCCTCTGCTATGGTGACGCGGACCATGTCGTGGTCTGACCAGGGGACAGGGTCGACCCTGTGGCCAGAGACATATGGGCGCAGGAGCTCATCCACTAGGAAGTAATCTATTCTAGAGTATGATGTATGGATTGCGGAATAGTATGTGAATGAGGGATCACCCGTCCTGGGGGTCGGGATTGTGTCTACCAGGCCCAGTTCGTGTTAACCTCCTGGAAGTTTCGTGCCATGGTTTCGTCTGCAGCCCTAGTTATTTGAGGTCCCACACGTTTCCTGTCAGTGGCTGGGTCCAGAACCATGTTAAAGTCCCCCTCACTACCACCGTGCCTTGAACAAATAGCTTTAGCCTGTCCCTCACTTCTTCCCAGAATTGAGCTTGGCCTTTCTTTGGGCTGTGTACTACAGCAAGAGTTAGTGGGGCGCCCTGTAGGGAGCCCCTTACCAGCATATAACGTCATTCAGTGTGGCCTCCTTGTCAAAGCCCATGTCCCTTGCTATTAAAATGGCCACCCCCCTTTTCTTTGTCTTGTGGGATGCACTAAAAACCTCTCTAATTCCACCCCCCTCCCGCATTTTGGGTTCCTTCCCCCGTGCCCAGTGTGTCTCTTGCAAAAAAAAGTAGGTCAAGTTTCGCCCTTCTGAATTCTCTACAGACCAAGGACCTCTTGGTAGGGGTGTTCAGACCCTGCACGTTAAGGGAACCCACTCCCAGGGACGGCAGACTTTCAGCCATTATCTAGGTTTCCTTCTCTCGCGGTCAACATCTTCACAACGCCACTCCCTTCCCGCTCCCTTTGTCTTTTATTTTGCTCCCTCTCACCCCCCTTGCCTCCCCCCAGGATGGGCCTCGAACTTTTCCCCAACTGCCCCCGTTCCCAACCCCTAAATTAACAACCCCAACTTTCATATCCCCCCCCCCCCAGGCGTCCAGCCAGATAGTTCCGCCATTGCTGGCACTTGGCCGGACCACCAGCCTGCCCTCCTCGGCCAGGCAATCATTGAAGTGATCTCCTCTTTGAGCCCCTCCCCATTGAGTCGTCCCCTCAGTAGCCCCCTTATACTTGCTGTTCCAGGGGACCATATCTGTGGTGGAATCTCTGGGTCTTCAACTACCGCTCCACTGCAGGTCGGGTTGCCCCGATCCTCAACCTTCAGGATCGTTCAGCTCTCCTTCCTTCGTCGGCGGCGGTGTGTTCAATTTTTTAAATTTCCTTGAGCTAGTCTTCCTTCTCCTGTCTCCCGACGGCCCAAGACCACTTGCTCCTCCCACCGCCAACCCAGTAGATCCCCTCTGGGGGATCAGTTCAGTCACATAGGGCCTCATTACGACCCTGGCGGAAATCGAAAAACGATGGCGGAAATGCAATACCGCCATCGAATAGCGCTCGGTGCGACTATGACCCGTCACCGCAAAGTACGAAGCCATTAGCGACACCGTAGTGAACGCCAACGCTAACTGCACCAAGTACGCGCGCGCGCGCCATGCCAAACCGTAAATACCACCATGGCGCAAGGGTACGCGAATTCCGACCCTAGCGGACATGTACCTAACGCCATCAAGCACGGCGGAAAGTACCATTCCGCCATGGTGAGAAGTACGGCATCGCGAATCAACCGTAAACGGCCCCACTGAGTGCCTGTACACCGCTCCCTGCCCACAAAGTACAACTCCCCGTAGGTGCAATGAAGTCACAATGCAACCAGTGAAATGTACAAGTCACCCATGCATGCCAACGAACAAAAGAATCACAAGAGGGGCCAATGGGAGCTGCAGGGCACAGATGGCACGAATACAGAAGCCATTCCAATGGACATGACCACAGTCCCCCACCAAGAAACGCACGCAAACACAGGCACCTGTGACCAGCAATATTCCGAAAATCACATCATTCCACCAGTCCACCTGGCTGACCGGCATCTGTTACACAAAACCCAATCCCCCGCCCCTGAGCATGACAACATTCAAACAGTCATATTGGCAGCCCCCATCCCTGACCTCACTGGGCTTCGTAGGCAAACGCGCCCAGCACAGTACCACGCAACTAAACTCCGAAGCTGGAACCCAATGCAGATCTCCTCACAATACATCGCTCCCCAAATAGGAATATGCCACATCACTCGCAAAGAAGAACGCTACACGGCCCATATCAGAATAGAAATTTAATGCACAACAAAATCACCAAGCCCATACAGCCATTAGGCCATGAACTCCAAAACACATTTCACCATTGTGGGCTGCATCCGCAAGAAATGACCAGCTACTACTTGTGTGACGCCCTGTTCCATCATGGTACACAGAGCCACATTCACGTACGAAAAGGCAACATGGAAGCGCACAGAACCGCAGGGCCGTCCCAATGGGGAGGCACTAGTCCAGCTGAAAGGCCGAAATGTTGCTCCGAGCCACTAGTACTGCGTAAGGGCATGTGGCCCATTGGCGATCGTCCCATAAGATCGTAATGCTGCTCCACTGATTAACACGAAGCAGCAGGTGTCGGGAGTAAAAGCCATCTGCAGGAGTGGCATACAGATGGCAGTGGCAAAAGGGGAGGAGATACCTGTCAACCAAAAGAAAAAGAACAGAATGGCCATCAGAACTACATTCGAACAACTCACTTCAATGATCACACTAAATCCACAGCCATATGCATGCTAGCCCACTCCAAAGGATCATCACCACCCCAAAACCACTTGCGACTCATAACCATCTATATCGAGGTGTAAACACCATCACAAACGAGTGTACCTGTGCATGCGTCTGTGAAAACAGAATCCATCAGATGGGAATGTTAACGTGCATGGACACAAGTGTCTGAAGGCGCGTCGAGACAGGGAGGGCTCAACAAGGCCAGATAGACGATGGTCCCACTATGGCAGCCCTGCATCACATAGCGCAGGGGAGGCGGACAGATTCCAAGAAGCCCTGTACATGGCAAACTCTGTATCAAATCATCTGCCCATGCATCCATTCATCATTCCCTCATCCCGGTATAAAAACGCCTGAATATTTACTCACATAACATTAGAAATATCCATTGAGTCTGTGCGTTATGCAGCTTGCAAAATCCACAGTGCCCCAGCCCGTAATTCCAGTGTTGTGAAGTAACATGTATTTGGGAACGTCCGGCCTCATCGCCCACGTCGCTATTGCGCATCCCAAACTATTCATATCAATCATTGCATCCTCGCCATGGCCCCTGTCTCAAGGACATTGAACAATAGAACGTTATATTTGCAGTCAGACCTGTGGGCATCTCCTCGCCGCTAGCTGAAAACCGAAAGCGCCGCCCTTCGAATTCCTCATTTGCAACATCACGTCGAAAAGGCATCTGTGGCCGTTTGAAATCACAAATTAATCCATCTAGTGCGGCTGTGTGTGAAAATGGCAACTGCCTTCACCCACAAATGGGACGCCCCGCCCGTCGGTGCAACTCGGTACAGTGATGCATGAGGGCCCACCGTTACTCGAGTACTACGTTCCACTGACCCTTCACAAGTCTGTTCGCGACTGCAAAGATTGTATGTGAAACAATGGGACCATAGCCGAATGTACATATCAACAAATGTTACACGGCCATCGGGTACAAATACATGATTGCAATAGCAAGATGCCATTACTCGAATTGCAGCGTTGTGTGCGGGACGTGCTCGGCCAAAGGGGAGAGCAGCTTGCACAGGTGGAATGAATCACCACAGGTGGAGGCCATACAGCCTGAAAACACATAAATTGCACACCCAGTCTCCTCCCACAACCACACCCACTCCGAAATGCTACCGGCAGACTCGCGATGTTGGCCCTGGGGGACCTGATAGCACTGCAAGTACTCCAACTCCAGGAAGAAGACGAACACCAACTACAACCGGCCGCACGGAGGAGACGCAGGAGGAGGAGGAGGCCAAGGCAGGGCCAGCAAGGGCCGCCAGCACAGCCACTACCACCACGCAGGCAGCCCGCAATCCCACGCCTCCGAGCACATCCGTTCAACCTCACTGATGAGCAGATCCACACCCTCTACCGTTTGGACCGGGACACCATAGCCGCCATTGTGGACATGACACAGGCTGACCTTGTCAGCATGATAGATAGCCCAACCGCCATCCCACCCCTACTGAAGGTGGTGTCTGTACTACACTTCCTGGCCACAGGCACCTACCAGCACACAGTCGGACAGTTGCATGGCATTTCTCAGCCACTGTTCTCACGGACACTATTGCAAGTGCTCGATGCCCTCCTGCAGCACGCAGACGACTACATCTCCCTACCACGCTCGGAGCAGGAAATTACCAACACAAAAGTGGGATTCCATGCACTTGCCGGCATACCGGGTTGCATTGGTGCCATCGACTGCACCCATGTGGAATTGGTCGTACCACATGCCATGGAGGCCCAGTACCGCAACCGAAAACAATTTCATTCCCTGAATGTACAAATGGTGTGTGACTCCAACAGGATCATTACACATTGTTGTGCCCGATTCCCTGGATCAATCCATGATTCTATGGTCTTGAGGAACTCTACAATACCACGCTACATGGAGCGACACGCAGGGAACAGATCCTGGCTACTCGGTGAGTCTCATTTCATGCATGATAATGTGGGGTATGTGATTCGGCAATGACCTGGCAGGAAGGATGGGGGGGGTGTGCGTACGTAGCAATGGCATTCCACATCATACGTTTATCGTCCACATACAGGTGATGCTGGATATCCACTGAAGAGATGGCTCCTCACACCAGTCCGGAACCCACGGGACCAGCATGAGGAGGACTACAACCATGCCCACTCACGTACCCGTGTAGTCATTGAACAGGCATTCGGCCTACTGAAGACTCGTTTCCGCTGCCTCAGCAGGTCTGGCGGGGCACTCCTGTACCGCCATGAGAAGGTTGCAAAGATGGTCATGGTATGTGTCATGCTCCACAACATGTGCGTACGTAGAAATGTGCCCATGCCCCCTGACGCAGAACTGCAAGCACCAGAAGATGGTCATGATGAGGGTGGGGATGTGGCAGCACCTCAAGGAGTCTGCGAGGCACCGGAGGGCCGTGACATTCGTCAGCATCTCATTGATGCATGCTTCTAGCACTCACGCCTGGTGGCTGATACATGGACACGGTACTCGTGGCACTGTGTGTGTCTGGTACATGCACAATATGGACTGTACGCCTATGATGGCCTAGTACACAAAGATCATTGTCCACACATCTCATTGGTTGATCGTGCACTGTTTATGGCATATGTGATATCATGTTGAACACCCTATCGACCCGCCACCCAAGTGAGCCCAAAACACCCCCTCCACCCTCCTACCTCCCCCCCCGAACACCAGTGTCCAAAGATGCTCATTGTCAGTGGGCAGTCGCTATTGCAAGCCCCCTTTGCGGGTATCAGGGGCACCCCTGCCTGTGGAGCGCAGGTTCCTCCCAGATCTACGTTGGGGGCTGCCCTGGACGGAACTTGCAACGGATGATGTCTCTGCCTGCTCACGTCCATGCATGTCCCTAAGGCTTTGTGAGAGCTCAGTGAGCACACGGCGCACTGCGGCAAGTTCGGCACATACGTCTTTGGACGTCGCATGCAGTTCCCCCCTCAGGCTCTCGGTGCTTCTCTCCATTTGGACTCTCAGGCTCTCGGTGCTACTCTCCATTTGGACTCTCAGGCTCTCGGTGCTACTCTCCATTTGGACTCTCAGGCTCTCGGTGCTACTCTCCATTTGGACTCTCAGGCTCTCGGTGCTACTCTCCATTTGTGCCCTTAGTGTCTCTGTACTTCTCTCCATTTCTGCCCTAAGTGTCTCAGTTGATGTTTCTATGTCTGCCTTAGTGCCCCCACATTCATCGGCATGGTCCTTGAGGAGCGTGGCCAGTTGCTGCTGTTGCACGATTAACTGGTCGAGGGACTGTTGCCTCTGCTGGGCCATGGCCATTTGCGGTGGTGTCACAGAGGTGCTGGTGACCTCATGTTGCCTTGCCACAGGGCTTGTGGGGGATGGCCAGTCGTCATCTTGTGGGTGCCCCTGCGTGGTATCCTCATGTTGTACGGGATGGGACAGACAGGGGGATTGGGACAGGTCATGGATGGATCTGACTTCGACATCCCCGTCTTCTGTGTCGGAGCATGCTGCCATCAATGGGGTGTCACCTATGGTGCTGCTGCCACCAGAGGCAGTGCCTTCTGTGGCATCCATTGGGGGGACCTGTGGTGGTGGTGTTGTGGGCATGCTGGCTGCTGGGGTGCCTGTTGATGTTCCCTCCTCTGTGCTGCCACCTGATTTGTGCTGCTGCCGTGTCTTGATGCGTGCAGCTGAGGTGGAGGGTCTTTGGCCGTTGGTCTTGGCCCTCTTTGCAGGTGTGCTGGTAGGGGTGTCCTGATGCTCGTCGTTTGGATCGGACCCTGTGGTGGAGTAAAGGAGGGCGAGGGTTATTAATGGGTCTGTGGGAATTGGAATGGCAATGTATCACATGCATTGGGGTGGTACCTGAGGGTGATTTGGGTCGGGGCCTTGGAGGTGCTTTCATTTGTGTGTGGAGTGAGGGTGCAGTTGTTTGGCAGCCTGCAGTTAGGGTGTGCCTGCTGCACGTGTAGTGGGTGTTTTAGGGGTTTTTAATTATTTATGTATTTATTGTGAGTTTTAAAGTGCGCTATCAGGCCAATGTGTGTGGACGTTCTCCTGGACATGTGTTTCTGTTGCACTATGTGGACACATGGTACTTCACATGATTGGACATTGTGGATGTAGCTTTGTTTCATTTGGGCCACCTACCAGATTCTTCGGATGTCTGCACTCCTTTCTCCATCCCTCCGACTCCCTCTATGCTCTCCATTCCAATGGTGGAGGCACAGATTTCTTCCCAGGGGGTCAACTTGATGGGTGATTCCGATCCTCCCCCGGTGGCTGTGGCAATGTTGCGGTTGGCAGAAAGTATGCTACGGACGCGTATCCGCAGGTCGTCCCATCGCTTTCTGCATTGCTGTGGGTTGCGGGGTGCGGTCCCCACCGCACTTACCCGCTGTGCCACCAGAGCCCATATGGCCTTCTTGTTCGCAAGTGCCATCCTGGTCATTTGCGTGGAGAAGACGACGGCAGCATTCTCCTGGAGGGTCTCTGTTAGCACGGTGAGTTCCTCACGGGAGAAGTGGACCTGCCGCTTGCGGTCGCACGCTTTCTTCGCTACTTTTCCCATTTTTCTTGGTTTCGCTAGGGTGGATGACGGGTTGGGGTGTGTTTCAGGGTAGTGTTTTTAGTGGTTGTGTGGATTTTGTGGTTTTATAGGTGTACGGCGGGATGTTTCCCGTTCCGGGCCCATGTTTTTACTTCCGTTTCCGTATATTTACGGTCACCGTACTTTCCGGTTGGCGCTCACTGCGGTGTCCGCTGTGATGGGTGGCGGTATTGCACCTAGGGCGCCGTACGGCGGCGGTGTGGGCCGTTTTGGGGTCATTTCCGCCATCGCGGACTTTGCACTTCCGCCATGCCGTGGTGCTCGTGCCCGATGGGTCGGAATGGGCCGCACTTTGCTCCATCGTGCAATGGCGGAAACGCTATTTACGCTGTGGCGGTCCGGTCAGTCACTTTCCGCCAGGGTCGTAATGAGGGCCATAGTCTTGGATGGCTCCCCTTATGTCCTCCTCCGTGACCAGCGTCGTCCGTTGACCCATATATTCGAAGGCCAGGGAAAAGGGGTAGCCCCATCTGTAGCACACTCCCTTCTCCTTTAGCAGCTGCGTTAGGGGGCGGCACATTCTGCGTTTGGCCAGTGTATACGAAGAGAGAGCTTGGAAAATGGAAACCTGGGCGTTATGTGTGATCCTCCTGCGCCTTCCTGGCTTCCTCCAGCACCTTTGCCTTTTCCGTGTAGTAATGGAACGGACCAGAATCGACCGTGGGCCCCCCGCTCTGTGCACCCGTTCGAACGTGAGCTGTCGTCATCTCTTCTGCAAACAGGAGGGTGATAATTTCTCTCACCATTCAGGCCATATCTCTCTTTGTTTCTCCTTCCGTTTCAGGGACCCCAAAAAATCTGAGGTTGTTCCTTCTTTCCCTGTTTTCAAAGTCATCCATCTGCCTGGCCCTTTCCTCCTCCCTCTTCTCCAGGGCTGCTAACCTCATGCCTATTTGTACCTCTTGGGTTGATGATGTCGATTAGTTGGTCTCCACCTGTAACAACCTGTCCTCGACCTTATCCACAATTACCGTCCTGATGAAGGCTGCTACATTTGAATCTATATAAATGCAATAGGCCGAAACACTATTGTGTCAAGTTTTTTCTTTGTTTCAGTATGCCAATGAGGCAAAAAACATTATGTTTCACTGTATATTGTTCCACTGTAACTCCTTGACAATACAAGGTTTTTGTATGTTGAAAGCCACCAGACGATTGAAGAATGTACTAAATGTTTTAGCATTTCATTTTATGAGGAATGTGTTAGGTTCACTATGTCTCTATGGCATGTCATGTGATTTACATCTGTCTGTATAAATAAACAGCGATGATTGTTTGAAAAATGGACTCAATAGAAGGTCTTTTTTTGCTTAACAGTGGTTCTGTCCGGGTTCGCCCTGACCAATTGCTTTACACATACCTCAGACTGTCAGTACCGGGAAACTATGTTTCCCTTGGTCTTTTAATGTATTGCCATTTCTTGGTGACTTTTTATCAGTGCGCAAAGTACATTACTGTACGGTGCACTGGGCTCCTTTTGTTGTATGGCCTTAGACACCCTCTAAGGAATATTTGGTCTATACCTGTAACAACCTGTCCTCGACCTTATCCACAATTCCCGTCCTGATGAAGGCTGCTATACTTGAAGCTGTCTAAATGCAATAGGCCGAAACACTATTGTGTTGAGTTTTTTCTTTGTTTCAGTATGTCAATGAGGCAAAAAACATTATGTTTCACTGTATATTGTTCCACTGTAACCCCTTGACAATACAAGGTTTTTGTATGTTGAAAGCCACCAGACGATTGAAGAATGTACTAAATGGACCCTTTGGTCCATTTTTTCAAATTTCTGGGCAATGTCAGATCGCATGTCCCTAATTTCTTGCAGGATTGAGGCGAAGCCCCTTTCCATTGCCGTTGTGGACTGCGACGTGGTCTCTGAATGGGCCATTCCCCTATCACGGGCCAAGCCGCTGTTATTGCTTCCTGTCTCCTGATAGCAGTATTCTTGCAGAGTCTCCTGCCAGTTCATCTGGTCGCCCCGTGGGCCCCGCCGTAGGGTCTACTGCCATCCAGGGGGGTCGAGGGAGCCCCTCCAGGCCCCGCTTTGTGCTCTCTAGACAGGAATGGCCAGAGGAGAACGGGGGGGACAGGCCGGGGCTGCCCCCCCTCTTATTTTTTTTCTTCACTGCTGCGGATGGGTCACTTCTGGGCGGGCACACGCCCCAGCGACACCAGGCGGGGGCCTCACACCCTGTCCCTTCTCCCTGAGGCTGTCTTGGCCCTCTTTGCACACCTGGGGGGGGGGTGGTTTGTTCAACGGGGTCCGCGGGAACTGCCCCGTGGGGTCTCTCTATCGGGGGGGACCGACGGTCATGCCCCCAGCCCTCACCAGATGCTGCCTCTCCCCGCTTGGCTGCTGCTAGGCGGGCACACACCCTGGGATTGAGTCCAGGGGCCACCACCTACTTGAAATCTGGGCACCGGGTCCCTGCCCCTCTGCTTTTCCACCCAGCGATTACGGTCCTTTTGCTCTCAGGAACCCCACGGGGGAGGGCGGACTGCGCTCCTATCCTCTGGGTTGCCGTGTTGTAGGCCTGTCTGCTCTGCGCAGGCCTCTCGGTAGTCCGTGCGTCCTCTGGTGGAGACGCACAAGAGTTGGAGCGAAGCTGTAGGGGTGATGGATGTGTCCCTCCTCGATCCGGGCCGAGGTGCGTCCAGAAGGGCTTGCGCACTTAGGCCCACAGTACCTGGGCCCCGGCGCTTCCGCTCCACATTCATGGGTCCCGGCACAGGGTCTGCGCGTCCTCGCCGTCGTCAGGCCCAGGCCTCTGGAGCGGTTTCTCCTGCACGGGGGGCGGGGGAGCTCTCACCTCACGCCGAGGTTGCGCTCCCGCTTTGTGGGCGCTGGTGTCTTGTCTCCGTGTACCCCTCCGGCGAGTGCAGGGTGAGGGCTGGGGAGGGGGCTTGGCCTCTCTGGCGGGATCTCCCGGCTCTGTTGGGCTATGGCTCCTCCCCTGGTGCTGCAGCCGTTCCAGCGGGGGAAGCCCTGGGGGATCACCGCCCAGTCCGGCCCGTTAAATCCACCTCAGGGGTCTCGGGGGGGGGCTCAATCCCCTATTTCGGCCTGGGTTCGGTGGGAGCTCGGTACTAAGACAGCCATTGCCTGTGCGCCCCCTGGTGGCCTCCTCCAGTCTGTTTTTGATACCATCTCCCCCAACTTCTGCAGAGCTGCACACACCAGGGAGAGCTCCGCCGACACTATCTGCCCCCTCAATTCCAGCAATGCTCTACATTCCTGGACAACCATTAGGAGTTGTCCCATGGTCACCAACTCCTGATGGGGATCCACTTCCAGGCCCCCTGAGACCGGCTGTGTGCTCACCTTCAAGTGTTTACTCTTTCCTCCCATAAATGTTCCAATTTCTGTTGGCCTTTCACCATTGCTGTGTCTGCCCCACTGGGCCAAGATATCTGGAACCAGTGCGCACCAGCTGTCCAGTAGCCACCTACTCTGCCCCACAGGTAGCAAGTTCAAGAAATGTTTGCTGTGATATGCCGGGGATCAGGCCAAATGCACAGCACAGTTGGAGACTGAGTGTCCCTGTGAGCAGCGGCACCATACAACGCGGGGAAGCCCTGTATCGGTCCACTCCATGGTGCTCCCCACCGGTCACCGGCTTCAGGGATCCTCAGGGATCCTCTCTGGGCCCAATATGCTACCCCTGCAGGCAAGTCAAACCCAACAGCGCTGCACCCAGGCCAGGGGCAATGCTAATTCTGCCAGGTTCTTCCCACACTGTCCACTGTTGATCAGAGGCGGCAGAGACCTGCACTCAGGACGCTGTGTGCCCCTCTCCCTCGGTGCCTCTACCTACCTCAGTGCACCAGGCGTCCTTGCCTCCAGGCCCGGCACCTCTGCTCTGATCAGGCAGGTCCCCCAGGACGAGTCTTCACCACACTCCTTTTCGCCCAGTAAGCCGCCTGCTCTCCAATGGGGACTGGCCCCCGCTGCTTCACAACTGCAGGATGAATCTCTGCGGCAGTCACCTTCAAGGTTGCCCCCTGACCCCCGCCCCCCCAAGACACTGACCCCCCTTTTTTGGCTGAGAGGTTTCAACAACCAGGAATTATCTGCTCCAAGTGGTTGTTGCAACGGCTCCAACCGCGTCCCCACAGGTCACCCCAGGCAATCATCGATCACACTGGAGCATGCCATTCCCAGCGCCGCTGCCTCCACCAGCAGGCCGCCGCAACCTTCTTCAAGCAGGAGTTTGTTAGAGGATACAGGGGACCCGCCGATCAGCAATCTTCCCCAGCGTTCTCACTGCAAGTTCACAGGACCAAACCAGCGGTCAGCACCCACTAACCATTAGGATTGCTCAGAATCTCAGGGATGAACATCCCTGGTCCTGCAGAGCTTACAGAGATGCGGCCATCTTGGTCGGCTCTCTAGTGCCACCCCCAGAATTGATTTAATCTTTACAAGTAATCTGAATGGTTTAATGTGATAAATAAATTAACTCGGATATTGTATGTTTTAGTGAAGTTCTCCCTAAGCAGACCCACAGCTCTGGGAGAGGAAAACAAAGACAGCCTTGTTCAGAGCAAGTTGCTGTTAGAATGGATTTCTAAACTCTGGCCTGATGGACAGAAGTTTAGGAGGCCACCCTAGTTTAGTGAAACAGGGAACCTTCTGGACAAGCCAGACAAATCATGGTAGCTTGCCAAGTGCTGAAGACTAAGGAGGTCATTACGACCTTGGCAGTAAGGGGTTAACGGCGCCGGTAATGGTGCCGGAGCCGTCAACCCCTTACCGCCCCATTACGAGTCTGCAAACCAGGTGCCCTTAGCGGGTCCCGCTAGCAGACCAGGAGCTAACAACGGGCCCGTTTCTAACGGACCCGTTGTTAGCTCCCTCCCCATTCCCATTGAGCCCTATGGGGGCTCGAATGGGAATGGGGATGTACCGGGTCCGGGTTTGCTGAATGAGGAATTACCGGGTCCTCCAAGGTTGGAATGGCCCGGTAATTCCTCATTCAAAGAACCCGGTACCCGGTAAGGGGGTAACCATGCCGCAAATTGCGGCATGGTTACCTCCAAGGTCGTAATGACCCCCTAAGTCTCAAGAAAGGTGAGAGTGATCAGAAGCTCACAATGAGCACACAGAGTAAAGATAACACAGAATATTCTTAGGTGTGTATCAAAAATACATATACATTTATTTTAGGCCCAATAATCAACACGAATAACCAAACTATTAATGCAACAGTTACCACACAAGCATATCACTATGTAACATATATACAACTGCCGTAGACTAATGCGATAAAGGAAGTAAAACATTCACAACCTGTAACAGATGCGGGGGTTAACACAAATTGTGCATTAGGCAGTCTTCAGGATGGAAGCCCTGACTTATTCAGTGCAGCCCTACGAAGTGGGGAGTCTTGTGCTCAATGTACAGCAGTGCGTAAAAACATGCGGTTGTGCGTAAAGCGAAGACACTTTCAAGATGCTGAGAGAGCAAGGTAAGGGTCCTGAAGGGGGTAGAAGAAGTTCCAATCTTCAGGGAAGGGACTGCCCTCGCAAACAGCAATTTCTGACTTTCGAAATAGGCCAGGGAGTGCAGACTGTCCCAGCCAAAGAGAGGATCCCAAGGAACTCTTGTGTGTAAAAACAAATGGATGAGCCAGGGGCCACTGGTAAGTTATGCAAGTACTCTCCGCCCCTTGTCCCAGTCTAGACCAAACTATGCCAGTTTAGTCAAGGTTGTCTGAGGTCATATATTCTGCCTTTGCTCTCTGATCTGGCTCTCAGGTGCTGCGGGACAGGACAGTAGTTCATGACGGGACAGTAGCCACAACTCTGCTCACAAAGGGAGGAGGAAGAACATTCTGGTGCAGCAAGACTGAGGGCACAGCAGAGAAAGTGGGAAAGTCACCAACAGTGACTGTCACCACAACGTAGTGATGCAGGGACTGCAAAGGCTTGCAGCGTGAAGCGACCAAGAGGTGCTAGGTCTATGAAATTCTGCAGGAGTGTCGAGAACCACAAGCTAGGGATTCCCAAAGTTTCAAGCCCCAACTCGAAACAGCGACACTCCTATGCAATATCCTGGGACAGAGCTGGTCAGTTCACTGGACGGCCCGGGAAGACTTCCAAGAAGGCTGTTTTGGCGGGAAATCAGGAGATGCCGAGAGTAGTTGTTCCCACTACTCAAATGGATCAAAGTGCCCTTGCAGGCCTTCTAAGGTCAAGAAAAACGCAGAGTTCTAACGGGACAACAGCGGGCTCAGGTTGCCAAACCCTCCAGCTCATCTCCGGCAGGACTTCGGGTCTGCTTCAGCTCACAGGATTCTTGAATATTCTGTAATTCTAGATGAACCACTGTAGATCGAACTGGAATGGATGCAGTGCCCCTTCTCTTATCTACAGTTTGATGCGTTATCGGATCTGGATAACCAATAGAATATCTGCTCCCTTGCATGCACACCAGCCATGGTCAAATCATAGCCCACGGTGGTCCTCATGTTTTCATGCACACCAGGCATCCTGGCACCAGTAGTGTGGACTGGGACCAGACCAGGCAGTCCCATCCCTCTTACTGGACTCTAGCACACGTGACATGCAGGAGCCTGTGGTTTTACCAGGAGGCTGCATGCCCAAATAAGGAAGTCTAAGGGACAAGATGGCCAAAGGACAGAACAAAAGACTTTGTGGCACGGCCATTTTCGGCACCAGCCACAGTAATGAGCCATTTGTAGTAAACGTGGTATGGTTCGCTAAAAGTAGTAAAAATGCCATTACAATAAACTGCTGCCCCCAGATCGTCCCAGTCTCACTTGTACATTCACCAAATATTCCTTAGAGGGTGTCTAAGGCCATAAAACAAAAGGAGCCCAGTGCACGGTACAGTAATGTACTTTGCGCACTGATAAAAAGTCACCAAGAAATGGCAATACATTAAAAGACCAAGGGAAACATAGTTTCCCGGTACTGACATTCTGAGGTATGTGTAAAGCAATTGGTCAGGGCGAACCCGGACAGAACCACTGTTGAGCAAAAAAAGACCTTCTATTGAGTCAATTTTTCAAACAATCATTGCTGTTTATTTATATATTAGTGTTTCGGCCTATTGCATTTAGACAGCTTCAAGTGTAGCAGCCTTCATCAGGACAGGAATTGTGAAAGAGATCCCTCACAGCCTGTGGGTATGTATCTACAAAGGTTGAAAATGAATAAAAATGAGTGTTCAACTTGTATCAAATGGATCGGCTCACCGCAGGCGTCACAGAGATCAGAGCTCTGTTGAAATGGCATGGGATGATTTTCGTACAAAATACATTCCTTAAAACAAAGCTACGAATTGATCTCAGAGACAGGGATCATGCTTATGTCTGTTACAGTTTCATGAAAAGGTATATTTATGAGATGACGTGTAACCAACCGATGTGATGTGGAAATCCCTTTGATGGTGTTAACGAATATAATGTTGAATAACTGACCCGTGGTGAAACGGAAAAGCGGGGAGGGGGGGATAACAGGGAAAGAAGGGAGAACAAAGTGTCACAACCCCTATCCTTGACCCCCTCAGATGCAACAGCCCCCTGACAGCAGTGAGGCTACAGCCCCCCACAATGGGTCCAAGGGCCTTAAAAGCCCATCAACAGAAGACAGTGCTCCGCAACCTGCAAAATAAAAGGACAGCATTAATAATAATCCACACTCGGTAAGCAGCGGATTTGACATCGCGCGACGCTATCGCAAAGGTGACAAGCTAAAACACCAAAAACCACTCACCTGAATAACCGGTCGTCGTATTGAACTTCTTTCTGGATCATCAGCGCACTGAACCCTGTAAGAAGGCGAGAAAGAAATACTCACGTTGAGCAGCGCCACGCTTCACGCTAAACTACTTACCTCAGCCTTATCCATCCGGCGCTGGAGCTCCGCAACCACAACAACCCCTGTGGAAGACAGAAAGAGACATTAAGAGCACAAAAGAGAAAAGGGACATCAAAAAGGCACAGGGGACGAAAAGAAGAGCGGAGAAGGAACAGAAACTGAAAGATTTACCTGAACTCCAAAAACAGAGTCGGTGTCACAGCCGGTCTGGACCCAACACAAGGGCACAGGACCAGTGAAGCAACTAGGCCCTCTGAACACCCACAACTAACACGCGCCCCTGCACAGAGACGCAGGACGGAGAGCTCAATGCACAAGAAACTAAGGTGAGGCATAACCTCCAAGGGAAGGGACTCGGTCAGTGGGAGGTGGGAGCCCCCATCAGAGGCTCGGTACCTAACCCTCCATTCTCCTGTCACAGCATCTGTCCATCAGCCAATATACAAACAAGCAGAAGGGGTCCAGGACAGCGCAAAGTCTCCCATCCGGTGTCGTGTGGCGCCCTCGTGGATACCAGGTGAGCGTAACACAAAGAGGAATGCACCAGCAATCTGTTCATTAAATATGATGATATGTTTTCCTTTAATGCAATGTTGACCCATGTTACAAAAAACCTGATGCTTGTATTTGTTGCGATTGCTTAAAACTCAATAAAATCAAATTTAAAAATAAAATAAAAATAAGTGTTCTGCATCCGGGACACATATTTACAAAGGTCTACAAGTAGCTAAGAATCTGGTCCCCCTTGGGACAGATGAGACTTACCGTGTTGCATAGGAGTTGCACGGGAAGTTTGAAATGCTGACATGATGATCGCCATGTGTGCGTTGTACTGTGGCAAGGGGGCAAGTTTTCACCTGTGAGAAATATACACACGATGGTCACTGCCGGAATCTTTTATGTGTCTCATTTAGCATAAAAACATATGTTGGTATTCCAAACGTTTCTTACCCTGTGTTCATCGAGGACGAATGCTTTTAATATCTGTTTCCGTGAAATTCGAGGGTGGCTTGATGCACCCGCTTCCCTGTAGAGAGAAAGGACGGAATCACTGTGCTGGATTGGCATCTGATGCCATCATCACGTGCACGCATAGTGTCTTACCTATAAAATCTCGTGCTGGTGGGCAGCGTGGGTCCTCTTAATGGGATGTATCCCCGAGTGTGTGCTGGTCTGATGTAAATGGCAGCGCATTAGTTGTCATGGCAACCGCTTCTGATATTGGTGCGCTCGCCCGAACAAAGGTGAACCGAGTCAGTGCTAGGTTTCACTACTGTGACAAGACCACACAGACCAAGAAGAATACAAACCCACGACTACACACTCAACCCGAGAAGATGGAGTAATGAGGCTCAAGCCTCGGTATCCAAAAAATCACTGCTGATGGATAAAAATCTATCAGCAAGAAGAAGAACAAGCGCCGCTAGGTTTCACTGCAATGCCGAAGAAATTGAATGCCGGATCTTTTCCATGTAAATCATTTCAAATCAGCTGGTCCTGGCTCTCTAATCATACCTCTGTGTTCACTCGAATGCGCTGTGTGGCTGCGCGGAGCAAGTCGGGCAGTGTCTTTTGCGTTGTTTCTGTGTTACCAAGGCGTATGTGTCATGTCTACCAAATGAAGGGCACACATGCCCATTCGCCCCCATATAAGGGGCTCCTTGAAGGGATCCAGGACCATTCATGGAGCCCGGTGGGTGCTGTCCTGGCGCCTCTGGGGCGGCAGGCTCATGAGAAGGGTCCAACCATGTGGAGTAGCATGTCTGGCCTGTTATCAGGCCAGACCTGCACATGCCTTGTACATTAGGTGTGGCAGAACCTGCCCAGCACCTTCTATCGGGTGTGGCAGGGCGTGTCCAATGTGCGGGGCTAAACAGCCCAAAGCTATTCAAACCTCACCCATACACGGATCGGGGCTTCATGTTACTTTGCTTTACAGCAACGTGACGCTCACCGTGATCCTCGCCCACTAGAGAACCTGATGAGCAGCAACTTACCTTCTGACACGGAGCCAAACTCTTCTGCAAGAACAAAGAACCTGGAAAGCAGCAAATACTCACCATTGGAATAGACATCTCGCCGCGACCGCTACGCTGCAAAGAGAAGAAGGGAGAAAAGTTAGCACATCGAAGACATGGGCTGCGCGCAAACCACTTGCGCACTCGCGTGCAGCTCTACATACCTGTACTCGTGTCTTCTGCATATCGTGACGCCATCATCTGCCTACTGTGGTGTCACTCCTCTTCACTGGGCCGTCCCCCTGCATACTGCACAGTGATTTTGAAGTCGCAGCAACACCTGGGGAAGGAAAGAAAGACAAAATTAACCTACGGACAATAGTCAATCACAACGAACAACACGAAGGAAGGTTAGGAGGATAAAAGTACAAGGACAATCACCGAAACTGCTAAAGGAGAGAAGCAGAAACCGACAGGACTAAGCCACAGCTGACCTGGGCAGTCATCATCAATGACCAGTGAGGTAACGGGTCCAACGAAGAATTGCGCCCCTGCATGAACAGCAGGACGGACAGTTCATCTTTACGAAATATCAGGGAGCCATCCGGCCCAACCATCCATAAAGGGATATGAACTGGTGGGGGCAGGAGAGGGCGTCACATGCCTAGATTTACCTACAACTCATCATCCTTTCCCTATTTAATAGGAACAGTCCCCGGGAGGTTATCCAGAGCTACCGGGGCAGAGAAACAGGGAATCTGAAGAAGACCGTCCATCTGAGCGAAGAGGCCCAGCGCCCAACGCCCCCGCAGAGATAAGGTGAGTGTAACAGTATGTTGCCATGGCAACCCACTGTGTGACCTCGATTGTCACAGAAAAACGGGTCCGCCATCTTGAAAAGGCACCGCTGAATGCTATGACTGATGGAATTTCTCAAAAAGGCTGTGCCTCATGGCTTGCATCAGTTGCATACTCCAGTATTAAATATTGGAAAAATATGCCAATGAATGAACTCTGTGACATAGTTAATTGTGCCACACTGATCGGGCGGCGTCTTTTTCCTTTTGTTTGTGTGTTGTCAATGCAACCCACTGTGCGGCCTCGATCGACAAGGAAAAAACTGGTCCGCCATCTTGGAAAAGCATCACTTAGATGCTATGACCGATGACTGATGAAGATTCCCAAATGTACTATAGATGGGTCGTGCCTCATGGCTTGTATCGGTTACATATTACAGAACTATTTATATTGGAAAAATTCCCAAAAAGAATGTCAATAAATGAACAGTTAAATATGCCGCACTCACATTAATGCTTTGTACCGGATGGTTCACGGATGGAGGACCGGCCAATGAAACAGTGGGGGGGTGTATGATGTATGTATATTCAATGTGAGCATTCTAGAAGACACTAGACTTCTAGAACTCTATATGACAATGCATAACACATATATACCACCAGTGAGAAGGAGGTTTGGGCCAGTGTTTCAAAGAACCCCCATACTGGTAGATGATGGTGGCTATGTATAGTAAGGCCTACTAAAATGTGTATATGGATGTTGTGATTAACAACCTTGGAGATCTTAAAGGGCCACCCAAAATGGCACCCAGTGGCACCACTAACACAGGTGTTATAGTTCATATGTTCAACAAGCCATTCCACTCAATGGCTACACTGAGGCCATGGCGTACGCTATCCAGTCTATAAAGCCTTCTCTGTTCAAGACACCTCAGCGTTTCTCCGGAAGACCTCCTCTTAAGTTTTGACTAACCATTTGTAACACAAACCAAACAATGTCCTTATCTGTGTGTTTCAAACGTTTGTAGTGATCTACCAATGGTTTGTCAGGACCGGTGTTCTAAAATCCTTTGTTTGCCCGGCCTGATGGTTTTTCCAATGTAAAGGAGATTGCATTGACATTGGGTTATGCACACCATTTTACTGTTACTGTTTGTATGTTCCAATGGATATTTCCATGATCAAATGCAAGTTTTTTGTCCGTGAATTGACATGCAAAACATTTGCTACATTTGTGATGTCCCTTCACTGGTGGGAGGTTCCATGTTCTCTCCAAAGTGGGTTGTGGTCTGGTTTCCCTATATGTGTGCACCAGATGTTCTCTCAAGTTCCTGTTTTTTTTTTATGAAAACAACGTTTTTTTCCCTGAGGGACATGTCAGTTTCCCCGTAACAAATGAGCAAAAGCCCACTGGAAAAAGTCAGGATAGGATAGCCAAATAAAAGCAAAAAGTTTGGGGGGGCCATAATATGGAGGGGAAAATTGCATTCCGATAAATCCTTCCACTTGCAACTTAGTGATATAGTGTGCTATGGGTGTATGGTGAACTGAGGGGGCGTGTGACCTTTTATGTCTGGCTATTAGCTTGACATTTTTATCCCTGTATATTGTGACGAGGTTACCTGCAGTTATGCAACCATGCCGAGGGACCCAAAAGCTCTGCGGGCTAGGAGGAGCCACCAACGTAGTGATGTAAACCCTGGAGGTGGCTACAATTTACAAACGAGGATGATTAGTTTGCATAAACTCTTCTGGAATCTGTAGGCAAAGTGGGATATCGTGATGAGAGAAGACGTCCCTGCCAGGATCAGTATCTTATGCAATCTTTGCTCAAGCACTAGTGTAGCACTTTATGAATCAATCGCAATCTATTTTAATTTTCTTCAATATAAAAGTTATCTTTTCATTGCAGGCTCGGATTCAGAAGGGACTGGGAGCCCTTCGTCAGAAATTGCAGGAGTTGCAGAAGTGCCGGAGGGACCAGGAGGGGGAAATGGAGAATGTGGAGGTAAAACCTGTAACTAAGACCTGCATGGCAACGGTTCAAGGTCATTTGGTCGAATATAAATGGTCGACAGGACAAATGGTCGACACCAAAATGTCGACAGGTCAAATGGTCGAATTTTTTTTTTTTTGTTCTTTCACATTTTTTTTTTTTTTTTGGGGGGGTCCCCTCCAACCCCCTTTTCTTTGCTAAAAAACCCTTTTTTTTCCCTAAACGAAAACCTAAAAAATATATATATAAATAAAAAAAATCGACCATTTGACCTGTCGACCACATTGTGTCGACCATTTGTCTGTCGACCATTTGACTAGACACCCATGGCAACGCTAGGCGGTGCAACCTGTTATTGAGGGAGGAGCTTCTGCCACTAATCTCAACATTTGGGAACTCATGACGGCAATTACGCAATGGAAAGGGGGAGAATTTGTATTTGTTCATGGTGGTGAATGGAATGAGAATGCCGGAGATTGAAAAACGAAGTAGAGAAATCTCAATGTTTTTGGCTAAAGTAATTGTGAGTCATCCACCTAAGTAGGGATGGTGAGATAGCTCAATGGGCCTGCTTGCCTGAGTAACTGTAGAATTGAGGCATTTATGCATTGTTTCCCCCAAGACCTTTGTAGCATGAACATTGGGCATCAAACCATTTGTACCCCTGGAGCTGTAGCGAGCATGTTCTGTTTTGTGGCACTTGCCTCTGGATTGTGGAAGCGTGGTTATTATGCCATGTATTCCTTATTACCCAAAAAGGAGCATCATTGTGCCTTATCTACAACTGGAGCTTCAGAAGAGAGGAGTATGCTGGTCTTTCTTATAAAAGGAACAGTTAGGAAGCATTAAGGTATAGCTTGCCTCAAGTGGTATGGCAGACATGTATTAAGAATCACTGCATTGATGCTAAGTGTTTAGGCTATGCTTACCGCTGGAGATGCTGTGGATGAGCCTCATGAGCTGTATATAAAGGATACCTATTTTCTTTTCTTCCACGTCTACAAGCAGATGAGCATGTTGTGCCTAATCCTGCTAAGCCCGATGGCATGGAATGTGAAGGAACTGACAGATCCATGGACCTTGGATCACATATGTCCTGTAGGCACTGGCCGTTCCACCGTTGACCAGTCCAGACCCTTGTACTGGCACAGTGGTAGCCAGGTTGATTAATATATCGGCTGCATAGTTATGTGTGCAGACTGAAAGTGATTGGTTCAAAGCCTGGTAAGATAGCTTTGTGGGTTAATGTGCCTGATACAGGAAGTTGTGTGTTAACATGGGTGACTCAACTCTTCATTAGTGTCAGGTTGATTAAATTAGAGCTATACTGTTGGGACAGTGATACCCTTACTAACATCTAAAAATGCTTCAGTTCTTTTGTGTGTACTAAATAAATAGTGTTTGATGTTACAGATGAACTCCATTCTCAAATGTTTTTTTGACTCCAACATGTTTTTTAAGGGTATTGCATCCCTCTATTACCACTACATCTCGTCTGAGTTCACCCACATGCGGCAGCTCCTGGAAGAGAAGGAAAAGAAACTCAAGAATAAACTGAAGGAGGAGCAGGACGCTGCACTAGCCGATATGGAAGCCAACCGCAACCGACTAACAGAGGAGCTGCAGGCCAGCCAGGCAACCATTGCTGAATTAGAGAGCCAGATGTTGTTGCAGGTTGATCCAGTTGCCTTCCTACAGGTCAGTGGGCTCTGCCTTCAACATTATCTCAAACTCCATTTGGATTATCGAAATTATTTGAGAGGAGGTAAATGAAATGAATATTACTACAGTGATGAGCAAACTCCCATCGTACTTCCTCTGCACTCTTTGCTACCGTAGGATGGACTATTTTCATGTGGGGCGTTTAATGCAAATTCATTCCCCATTCTATTATGGGCGTTCTCTCTGCAATGTAGAGGAATTGCTTTTTCCTTCTAGCTTTGTTGCAATATATCATCCAGGGAACCCTCTTCCACCTTGTGCACCCATTGTTCTTAACAGAGTTAGTTCTCCCAAAGTATATTGCAAGACGGGTTTTGATTAAATGTTCCCAGTGGTAGTAGCTGCCAACCAATACCCAAGAGGACACCAGATAGTGTGACAGTCAGGGGACTGACTCTGCCCGAGGGCACAGAGGAGTCTCTGCAACCCGGGAAAGCCAGCAGTCTTTCTATTCTAGAGGCGACTAAGGGGGAAATTGCAAAGCCCCCATCCACATCAAATACCTCTTTCCAGGATTGACCAGTCATCCTCTACAGATGAGAACACGTAACCCTACTCCCAAGGTCCTGCACACCAACTTCATATGAGGCCAAAAAGGGAATTTCACACGAAGAGGGGAAGACATGGGCCTCCAAGAGACATTAGGTTCAGGCGCTATTTCAGAATTCCAGTATCAGGCACACAGGTCACATACAGAATGCCACAACTGAGGTGCCACTATATTGTTCACCAGTTTTTATGGCAAAAAGAAAATAAGAGTTTAGGTTTAAGTGGGCTACTTGGTGGGGTTCTTGCAACAAAATACAAACTAGTCACATTTCTCTTGGACAGTGGTCCTCAGTCTTTCACTCTCTCTCTCTGAAGCTCTGCCTTCCTGGTGGGAAAAGAGTCACACATAGACTTTTGCCTGACACCTCTTTCTTGGCCTAATGTGATGACTTTCTCGAAGCTTGTGAATTTTGGCAGGATGCTGCACTTGCCTTCTTCAGCTCTACCAAAACCTTGCAACCCTTTTGCTTTGGGTCCTTTGAATGTAGGCAGACGCCAGACTCTTTAGATTGTTTGGGTTGTTAAGCTTAACACCTTGTTGATGACCGTGGATTCCCCACTTTAGAACTCACTCCTTTAGATAAGAGTGGTAGATGGGAGAGGGGTTCCACAGATCTATTCTGTTCTATTTCCTTCCACCTGTTTCAACCTGGATCATTTGGCCGCTCCATTATATGGCTAATATGGGATGCAAGCAAGTATCGTTGTAAGCTTAGAACTCACAGACCCTCATGTAAAGTAGAATGCTGGAGGATTTTACAGGGAACTCCTAAGTAGTTTCCTTGCCCATATGAATTTGTAGATTCCTCTACATAGTTGTTTAATGACTTTGGTTGGAATACGTATTGGCTGGGCCGGAACACACAATTATTTTAGCAAAAGGGTCATTTTAATTACAGCTATGTGCCCTAACCATGATATTTCTCGGTCACACAGAGCTCAGAGAGAGCACATTCACTCACTCTGCCGATCAGCCATGCTCCCACCGTCCCCTTCCCATTCACTCTCATTCACCTCCTACTCTCCATCTTCCCACCTTCCACATAAATTAGCACACCCAAGTACCACTTTATCCCAGCAAATAATACCTCACCTTTCAGACGCCTTCACAATCCTCCTTCAGGCTCCTCTGCACAGTCCTCCCTCTTCTTGATGTTTTTTTCCCCTTCTCTTCCATTGAACTCACCATAAATAACCCACACGTTTCCTGTTGGCTATGCCTCTTTTTATCCTCTCTTTCCCCCTCCATTGTTTCTCTGCCTCAGCTGGTTCCCGGGACCAACCGCTGGCTTCTACAAGCACATATAACATGCGTTCAGCCCTACACCCTCTTCATATGCAGGTCCACCGGCATTTGGAAATAGCGTCCTGCTCAATGATGACTATTTCTAGAGTTCATGCCATGTTTGAACTGAGTGTCCAGATTGCCGGTTTGATACACAACCCATTCTGCGGTCCTGCTGAAAATATAATCATGGTTGCAGTCCATGTCAGGCGGGTCATCTGGATTGCCGGTTGGGCGTGCAGACTGTTCCATGGTCCCATATTTATTATGGTCAAAGGTGGAGAGAATTATTCCAAGAATAGGATTTGGTACTAGCTAATGGGAACATCCACGCAGGGCAAACATGGAAGAATAGCACAAGTGCGTCAACAATAGATTATGTGTTGGGGTGCTATTGTGCGCCGTGGAAAATGGCCGCCTGACCTGTGAGCTCTGTAGCCTACAAACTCCTGCCTGAATAATCCTGCGGACCTCCTCTGCAGTGAGCGACTTCGCCCACAGATAAATGGACCGGAGAGATCCGTGAACAGCTGAAGCGACTTTAAGCCCGAAACGCGTTTTAGAGCCAGTAAAAATTGCTTCTGGATAAACCGGCTGGCGTACTGCGCGCCAAATCCTGTTTCTCCACGAACGGCCCAGAGCTCCGCCTTCTGCGATCTCTCCAAAGCCTCTCACACCTTTCGGAGCTGGCTGTGACTCCCGCAGGGGGAGACATCCGCACAAGTGACCAACTCCGCATGGATGGCCAGCGACCTCCGCCACAGGTTGCAGCGGGCATCGGTGAACCGTTTTTGCGGACCGCGCACATACTGGCCCGCTCCCCGGCAACAACCTGACTCCCTCACGGCAGACCGCGGAGGGCCCTCCGGCACTGCTTCCTGCCTGGCCCCACACCGGACAATCCAATCGGCTGTAAACACGGGGCTGCAACGAACATGAGGTACATGGGTAGGGGGGCCAAACCGGGGTGTGCCTGAGCGGATTCACATGGCCAGTAGCTACTTCTAAGACCGCTCGACCCCCGTCTCTCGGATCCCCACCCGGGAACGGCCATAAACCCCCCACCTCTACCGTACAGAACACCACAGCAGACCCCTCCTTCCCCCTGGGGGCTACTCCTCACACAGAGCAACAGCGTGTGGACCCCCCCGGCATCGATACATCAGTAATATAACGTGCTGGCCGTGCAAGACACAAATCAAAATGCACATCTAAGCGCAATACCGCCTGAGATATGTATATGAGCGCCACTATACCCGAAGGGGCAGACTAGGCCCCCTGGCCCATCATTAAACAGCGCGCAGCTGCAACAGCCTTATAGGTGGACAACAGCAGAGGGACACGGCCACTCGAGACTCCAAGTACCACCTATATCACAGCTTCCCCCAGCTAATGCGACTCCTACCCACGTGCCAAGCCACTTTCCCCTTGAACTACAGGGAGGTGCACGCTTCCACTCATCACACCCCACGACACACACCTTTCACAGGTGCACGGCCCCAACACATCAGGGCACCTGATATCCAAGCAACGCTGTGCACCCAGGCCCTGATATCCCACGACGACTGGGGGAACAAAGAACAAGAAAAAGGGCCGGATGTACGCATTTGCTAACACCACCAATACGGAACATGATGTAGCCCAACCACTTCCCCCAGTGGGCCCCAGAGCAGAACCACCTGAGCAATGCATGGCTCCCTATATGGCGGCAATGGAAAAGGGGTTCACCGCCATCAATAATAAGCTTGATGATATAGTAGATAGCATAGCGTCCATACGAGCCGACATACGGAAGGTAAACACCAGAGTCTCTGAGGCAGAGGAAAGGGTGAGCACCCTGGAAGACACAACCACTTCACAAGGCAAAGCTATCGAGGACATACACAAAGACGTCAGAGCCCTTCGGGCCAAATGCGAGGACCTTGAATCCTGATCACGGCACAACAACATACGGGTGGTCGGGATTGCAGAAGCCAAACTCAACGTTTCAATGGAACAATTCCTTGAAGGAGTCCTCTGCACGCTATTCCCAGACACCAAATTCTCAAGCCAATTCCTTGTTGAAAGATCCCACAGAGCACTGGCTCCCCCTCCGAAACCTGGCGCCCCAGCCCGAACTATCATAGCACGCTTGCTTAACTATCGAGACCGAGACATAATCCCGAGACTGGCACGAGAAAAGGCTTCCCTGACACAAGATTCCAAGCAAATTTGCATATATCCGGACTTCTCAACAGGGGTACAGTCAGCTAGACGCTCCTTTGACCATGTGAAGAGATTACCAAGGGAAAGAAAGATTGTCTATGCCATGCTGTTTCCTGCTAAACTTCGCATCCAACACTCTGACAGAACCCAGTTCTTTGAAACCCCTGGAAGACGCTCTGGCATACATCGAAACGAATATTCCCCCCACCACTGGAGATACTTGAACAAGTCCATTCACAACCAACACTCAGATGGTCAGACAAGCTCCCACATTTAGTCCCAGTACAGAGATGGCACCGTATGGGCCCAAACATCCTTAGAGGCTACTACACCAGGCGCAGAAACGGACCGCACTGCCTCCATTTTTGCAAAATTGCAGTTGATAAGTTGGGATACATCGCCCGATTGGGGGGATGGCGAGGGTGGGGGGAGAACTCACAGCAGGCCTGTTGCCTGTGAAGGGGAAGACTTACTACGGCAAAAGGCCTGTTGCCTTACACCAGAAACGGGAAAACCACAAAAAGGAAAAGAACCACGTTGGGGAAAAGGTTTTACAGTTAATGGTTGCTGTTGTTATAATAAGAAAAACCTGGCATCTACACAGAATGAGGAAGAACATTACAACACCAAAGACGCAATGTCCTTGCTAAATAGTTCCATAAATGGCATCAAAGCAAGTAACTAAAAGTACTAGACTCCTCTCCTGGAATGTCAGGGGGTTACTCCACCCAATCAAGGCCATAAAAATCCTAGCATACGCACAAGACTTACACCACTGAACAATCGCTGACTCATTTGGCCGCCCCTGGGGTTCACAAGTATTCACTACTAACTACTTGTCTCAGTCGAGGGGGGTACTGACGCTGGTCCATCGCAGACTTGGGTTCCTGGTGACTAAAACCAAAGTGGACACAGATGGCAGATTTGTAATATAATGGTGCACGCTACAAGCACAAGACATAATTATAGTCAATACATACAGACCTAATATTGACACACCAGAATTCTATCACCGGATCATTACACTAATAACACCAACAGGGGAGGCGAAAGTGATATGGGGGGAGATTTTAACACCATCCTAGACCCTTCACTTGACAGAACATCCACAGCTCAACGGACGGAAGCCAAGGCAGCACTCACCATTAAACAAGCCATGATCTTACTCCCACTCGCCGATGCATGGAGGGAACTACACCCCTTACCAGAGACTGCACATTTCACTCATATGTCCATGGGTCGAGCTCCAGAATCGACTACTGGCTCTGCTCCACCGACTGTATCCCAGACTTGAGTGAATGCACTATACTACCCAGAACCCTTTCAGACCTCTCCCCGGTAGTATTGGATATCCAGATAGGGACACCCGTGCCGGACCACCGCCTATGGAGAATGCCACGGATCTCCTGCGAGATGATTCGCTTCTGGAACCACTCCGGATTGAGGTCTCTGAATTCTTTGAATGCAACCAAGACTCAGTGAACTCACACAACACGGTTTGGGAATCCTTCAAAGTGTGGCTGAGAGAACACCTGATATCCAAGGTCCACGGTACAATGCGAGGAATACGTACCCAATTAACCATGGCCGAGGATCATATTAAAGAGGCAGAAGAAGCATACACGAAATCACCAGGGCCAAGAACTCTGACCCCGCTACACAACACCCTGGCCGAATTTACGACACTGGCAGAACGGGAGGTCTGGTACGTGACACAACCAATCAAAGCTAGAAAATATGGAGAAGGCAATAAATCCGGCAAGATGCTGACCAATCTAATCAAGTCATAACAGGGCCACCGACAGATTACCAGTATCACTGATGAGCAGGGCAGAACACACGTAGACCACCTGAAGGTGAATGAGGTTTTCCTGAGCTTCTACTCCAAGCTCTACACGAATACGAACCAGGTGACAACAGAAGAGTTACAAGAATATCTGGACTCCTTTCCACTCCCCTCACTTACCCCAGAGGAAAAAATTGCCATATACCTTCCCCTGAGCCTAGAAGACTTGAAACAAGCAATCAAAGACCTCAAGGTGGGCAGGGCACTAGGTTCGGATGGTCTACCTGCAGACCTCTACAAAATCCTCATCGAAGAACTTGCCCCACGGCTTCTGGAAGTATGGGAAGAATCCCTGGAGAGGGGAATACTGCCATCATCAATGAGAGAAGCTATTATCGCAGTCTTTTTGAAACCGCTCAAACCCCCTCACTCTCCCTCCTCGTATAGACCGTCGACACGAAAATCTTCGCAAAAGCCATAGCCAATAAATTGAACCCGTATATGCCCAAACTTGTGCACCCGGATCAATCGGGCTTTATACCAGGCCGCACCACCGCCCTGGACCTCAGACGCTTCTTCGACCATTACCTCCCAGTTGGATCATCGGGCAAAGACGGTAGCAATCACTTTAGACGCAGAGAAAGCGTTTGACTCCATCTCATGGAAGTTCATGTATGCAATACTAGAAAAGATGGGATTCGCCCCAGGATTCCTCCAACTCATAAGACTGCTGTACCGTAATCCTGTTGCCAGAGTACAGACCAATAAGACACTGTCATCCAGCTTCGATTTACAGAGAGGCACCAGGCAAGGCTGCCCACTCTCTCCTCAAATTTTTGCACTAACAATAGAAGGAATGGCAGCATACCTACGATGCAGACACGCCTGGAGAGGGCTTCGTATCATGGGATCCCCTCAGTTCATCTCTCTCTACGCGGATGATACGATGCTATACATCAAAGACCCAGATGCTCACTTACCACCTGTGCTGCGGGACATAGCTGAATTCACAAAACGCTCAGGATACAAAATCAACCAGGTCAAGTGTGAAATAATAACTCTGACCAACTCCACAATCCAAACTGCAGCCAAGAATGGCCTTGGTTGGTCCCCCACCACAGCACGATACCTAGACATAATGGCACCAGACAAGCAAACTTTGTACGGAAATAATTATGCTCCATACTTGACACAACTGGAATACAAACTCAACGCATGGGTTAAGTTTCCACTATCCTTGTACGGGCGTATATCCCTATTGAAAATGCTGGTGGTACCTAAAATACTATACCTCTTCAGCGGCATCCCGATCTGGCCAGGTGGAAAATTCTTCGACACACTACAGAAGCTGTCCTCTGGATTTGTCTGGGGAGGGCGCACAGCTGGCCAAACTATGCAAAAGCTATGATACCGGTGGTCTAGCAGCCCCAGGCTTTCTTCTATACTACTACTCTGCGCAGGCACACTTTGCTAAATACTGGAACAATACTGCAGAACAATTTGCACAAATACACGCGGAAGAGTTTGCAGCATCTGCCCTGAACCTTAAGTGCATGACATTCGCCAAGGTAGCAGAGGAAAGGATTCTGGCGGATCCGATTTCATCGACAGTGCAGGCATGGACACAGATCCTCAAGAGAATGGGATGTGACATGCCATACTGGCGACACCTAACCCTATGGCACTATCCTGAACTTGAACCTACCATGGACCGAACAATACAAATGAAATGGGATCCGGAAAAACAGGCCAGGGTCGGGGACCTCTTCCCTGAGGGTCGATTTCTTACGCTATACAGAACAGTACAGAGCAACACCCCATCCAAGAATGAGATGAAAACCAAATGGGAGAGAGATCTGAACATCGAGATCGACGAGCAACACTGGACGAACTACTGTAGATATACTAAATCTATCTTCCAATGCGCCAACTTCAGACTTACAGTTCAAAATTTGAAACCACCTACATATCACCCCTAGCCAAATCTCCAAGTTTGATCCCTCTAAGCAAATGACATGCCCCAAATGCAGTACAACGACCTCAAACGCGATCCATATGTACTGAGAGTGCCCACCAATTAAGCAATTCTGGGAAGAAGTAGCAGAAACTATGAACGATATATTAAATACAAATATCCCGGCCACGCCGCTGAAATACTTACTGGGGGACATTGGGAAAGCATCTGTCAAGACCCGTAGACTAATTGCAGTGAGGGGAGCGGTGGCTAAGCGGAACATTCTCAGGAGATGGAAATCCAAAACCCCTCCCACACACGAAGGCTCGCTCCGAGACCTGATAAACACACATGAATGTGAATAGACCTATATAAGAGGTATCCAAACCACTTCTAGACCCAAGGACATATGGGGCCCCATCAGGACATACCTACAGAACGCGGAAGAGATATAAGAAGAAAGAAGAAACCGAGTCAATGTCTAATTAACCCTTAATGTCCTGTCTCACTCCTCCCCTTGCGCCCCCCATACCCTATGCCTAACTAACCATAATCAAACCTATACCCACACCATTCCCAATAGACGTACGTTCTTGGTGATAATGTGATGATCTCTGTGATGTAACTTGCTATGCCAGTATTAAATAAAGTTTAAAAGAAAGAAAATTATGTGGATCTCTCCCGTGCCATGTGGAAGGTGTGCACATTCTTTAGGGTAGTAGAGACACAGCTAAGTGACCATAATATGCTAATTGCGACATTGGCACTGGGATCTAAATTACATCAATCAATAAAACATTCAGATATGGCAGTAAACCCACGCGGAAATCCTATAATGAAGTTTAGAGGTGATAGTTGCAGACTTAGTAGCAAATTGAAAAACCTTATATCCACTGCCTCCAATGGTCAATCGGAGAGAATCTGTAATGCTCAAACATTTAGGGAGTTTTTATGGGGTAGTGTCAATAATCACATTAAGACCTGGAAATTATGGCACAAGTGTTAGTACAAAGCCATCCACGCCTGTCAGGAAGACCCCCAAGATGGCTGCCATGAATGGACAAATAGATAAGTGCAAGATGCACTTCAGTGCGACGCAAAGTGACGTTGCCGCCTTTACTTCAACGCCGGATTCCAGCAGGGGCTGCGTCGCTACTCAGCATTGGTGCTTCTTAGTTCGCCTACCCGTTCCCTGAATTGCTGTGAACCCAGATTGCTGTGCGGTCTAAGATCACAGAGACTTCTTCTTCCCGTTCCTGGTAACTTTCCCTGCATCCCCCGCTCTATCTCCTTGCCTGCTGGTCCTCTTATGGCTCCCTTCTTTACTTGCACCCCTCGCGATCTTCCCAGCTATTCTCTCATTTGCCTTGCTCCGCTCTTGATTCTTTCCCTTCTGGCCTCTGAGACATTCTGCTTTCCCCCTTGTGCGCCTTGCTTCTTTGCCAGAAGCATTTTGTGCCTTTCATTGTGCGGCCCTTGCCTCAAAGCTTTCTTGCAGCCTGCTCCACTGGAAATTCATTCCCACATGATGAACTCCTCGTGTTCTGCTTCCTTCTGCTGCTACTTTCTACTTGCTACCCACCTTCTGTCAAGCCTGCACATTGGTCTCTGTTGTAAATCCCCACGCTCCTCGCACTTACCCCGGCATCCTGGACATCCACTTACAATGACCAAACGTTTTTCTCTTTGCCTTTGTTCCACTCCTTATTCTGCTTCTTGCTTGGCCTTGCGCTCTTCGACACTTTTTTCCTCGCCCGCCTGGACCCTAATTCCTCCAGTTCTTTGTGCACCTCGCTCCTCGCTTTGACCTAGTACTTATTCTGGGTTACTCACGGATTACTCAACTCCACTCATCCATCACAGGTATTCCAGTACTGCTGTTATTATCGGAAAAATCTACCCTTCTTGTTCTACAAGGACTCCACTACTTTCGGGCAGACATATGGTCGGAAGATCTTCAGGGTTTTTTCCCCTTCTTATAGGGTTTTTCTCGATTCTGCATGACCTTCTGTCAACATCCAGGGGTCTGACAGAGCCGAGAATAACCCTACCTACATCTGCAGTACGTCCAACATCAGGTCAGTGCATCTCCTCAGCATATTTGTGACAGATATCTATGCCCACCAATCATAGATCAATGACAGCATTTGGCAAATGCTGTCTAAATACTGACTGCACATGTGCAAACCTTAAAGGGCGAAAATATCACCTTACGTCAAGTGATAGCTCTGCCTCAGGCACAACCAGGGCTTTTGCCGGGAGGCCAACACAGCAACCCTAAGAAGCTTAAAGAATATCTTGACGCATATACAGTGCAATTCACATTGAAAGACAGAGCCAAAGTTGGCTTTATGATTTCTAATCTGGCTGGAAGTGCACTAGCCTGGGCAACACCACTGTTCACTTCCAATAACCCTTTTATGGACTGCTAGGCTGGCTTCATAGATAGTATCAGAGCTATCTTTGGCAGGCAGGAGATTGTAGTCTCTGCTCAAGAGCAACTTCTGGATTTATGCCACGATCACTGGACATCCTCACATACATTACCCAGTTTAAACAGTACCGCCTGCCCAGACAATGCACTGCTAAGCTAAACAATTTTTCAGCGAGGACTCCATGAAGACCTCAAGGATGAAGTAGCCTGAGTAGCTTGTCCAACGTAGCATACATGATCACTCTGGTCATGCAAGTCGATTATCGACTACAGGAAAGGCTAGCGGAAAGAGGAAAAAAACAAAAACCCTCAAGCCTTTTTGGAACCCTCCAAAGCCAAACCAAACCGCACTATAGAAGAAGAGCCCATGCAGATTGCAGCCGCTCGTGGTTCCTTAACCCCCATGGAACGTAATCGCAGTCGGACTCTAGGATTGCGCATGCACTGTGGTGCAAAGGAACACATGGTTCGCGAATGCCCTCTTGCCCACCTACACCTCTGCAGCATCAGGAAACGTGACCTCCCGGTCATAGAAGGAACCTTGATACGGGAACGAAAAAGGAGTTCCCAATTTCATACTAGTCTCACTCAGGGCACCTTCATGGTGGTCATTAGAGTGACCTTATGCATTGAGGATCGTCTGATTGAAAAGGTACCAGCATTAGCAGACGGTGGAGCAGCAGGGAATTTTCTGGACGACCAATGGGCTCAAACCCATCTTATACCCAGGGAGCTGAAGCCCTTTTGTGTCCCAGAGGAAGGCATCGCCGGCTCCCTGTTGACTTCTGGACCCATCACGGAACAGACCCATTATTTTGTGATGACAATTGATTCCCACCAAGAACTGGTTAAGTCCGATTTGATCTGAGCAGCCCATTACCCCATCATTCTGGGCTTATCCTGGCTGAGACGTCATAACCCGTATATAAACTGGTCGGAGGGTTCTCCTCATTGGGTTCACAGCATTGCATTGCTAATTGTCTCACCCAAGTTTCAGTGGGACCCAGAATCGAATAAACATCCAACTCAAGCACTGTCAGTGGATTTAGCCTTGCCAGAACAGTACGCGTCCTTCCAAGATATTTTTGAAGGTACAGAATACAAGACTTTACCTCCCCACAAGTGTGACGATTGCTGCATTTAAATGCAGACAGACAAACTGCTACCGTTTGGAAGAATGTACACTCTAACCCACACTCTAACCCAGAAAAGGAAGCTCTTCGGGAGTACCTACGGATGAATCTCCACCACGGGCTCATCACAAAGTCAAAGTCTTTGGCCGGAGCTTCTCTTTTCTTTAAACCTAAAAAAACACAAAACAACTGCAGCCACTTATTGACTACAGGGGGTTGAACCAGATCATGGTTCCCATAAATACCCCATGCCCCTTATCTCAGACATTTTGGAAGCTGTGAAAGCGTCTGTCTATTTTACCAAACTTGACCTCAGAGGGGCTTATCACCTCATCCGGGTACGGAAAGGTGATGAGTGGAAGACCACGTTCCGTACACCCTTCAGACACAAAGACTACCGGGTGATGCCCTTTGGCCTTTCCAATGCCCCAGCATTTTATGGACCATATCTTTTTTGATCTGATGTTACACTCAGTGATAGTCTACCTCGATGATATACTTGTATTTTCTAGGACCTTGTCGGATCACATAAACCATGTCCAGGAAGTTCTTTACTGGCTATGCAAAAATCACTTGTACGCTAAGATAAACAAACGTGCCATCCACAAAAAGGGAAAGAGATTCATCTGGGATGAGAAATCCCAAACTGCGTTCCAGGATTTAAAAAAAAACCTTTAGCACTGCACCCATCCTAAGGCTCTCAGACCGAAGGCAGCCTTTTTTTTACTAGAAACCAATTACTCAAATTCTGCCATAGGAGCAGTGCTCAACCAAGTATATAAACAGGGATTGAGCATCCCATATCCTAGTCCAAGACACTGTCTCCATCAGATTTAAACTACAGTGTTGGGGAAAGAGCTTCTTGCCATAAAGAGGGCATGTAAAGAGTGGCATCATCTGCTGTTAGGTTCACTCTTTCCGTTCACAGTGCGCACATACCACCGCAATCTCAAAGTGTTACAAACGGCGGAAACCCAAAACAGTCTTCTGCCCGAAAGGATCATCTTTTTTTAGATGCTCTTTCCAGAACCTAGGAGGATTGAAAATATTTGTTTCAATCGGAACCGTTACTTCCCAAAGCTCTATTTCTGTTCTATGTGGCAGACTTTGTACAAACACTCTCTCAAAAAAGAAAGAAAATATACTCAAGCCTTCAAGAGACGATCCAATCCTTCCAGCTTACTCAAGACGATTTCCTCTTCTACAGTAAACAAGTCTTTGTTCCCACTACATCCCTACGCAAGGTATCTTACACATCTGTCATGACTCTGTCATGGTGGGACATCAAGGCATTTCGGTGACACTAGATGCCATACGCAGACACTTACAGGATGGCATTGCAGCTTGTACCATTTGTATACAAACTAAAGTCTCAAACCAAAAACCTGCAGGCTATTTGACGCAATCCCCTGATACACACACGTCCCTCGCAAAACATATCTACAGACTTCATCGTAGAGTTGCCTGCATCCGCAAGTAAACACCCATCATGCTTACGATCGACACTATGACGAAAATGACACTCTTCCTAGCCTTACCTCAGGTACTATCAGCTATACAATTGGCACATCACTTCTTGGGAAGCATATTTTGCCTACACGGATTACCAGATACCATAGTGTGATACAGAGGGTCACAATTCATTCCCCACTTCTGGAAAGAACTGTCGCATTTTAGGAATCTATTGCGCTCTTTCTTCTGGATACCACCCGCAGACGAATGGCCAAACAGCACCTTAGCCAGACTCTAGAACAGTATCTCAGATGCTTTGTTTCATCCATGCAAGACAATTAGACTCTCTTATTGCCCTTAGCAGAATACGTATATAACAACTTCCTTCATACTACTATAGACATGAGCCCTTTTCTTTGCTCCTATGATAAAGTCATTTATAGCACGCCTGTACACAGGTGTTTCTAGGCGCAACAAGACAAGAAAGGGAAGACAGAAGGGGGACAAACAACAATCTTACTAGGCCTTGTGTCATTCAGATTGCGCAAGTGTGGAGGGGGAGAATATGCCGGGGAGGTGGTGGAGGGGAGAGTGCAAAGCAATTCATAAATGCTGCCAGGGAGTGGTTCATAAGTGCAGAGAGTCAGGGGACTGTAGGGTTGCAGCTACAGTACCTAACTGGTTGGGAGGCCCAGAGGCAGTGCAAGGGCAACTGGTCATGCAGGAGCCTGGTCCTGTAAGTTCAGTGAGTGGCCAGGTAACCAGTGTGCCCAGCAGACAGGGACATTAGCAAGGGAGAGGGACATCCGTCAAGTAAACCCGTCCTTACCACCACATCCGGCACGTTCCCTTCAGTTTCAGCTTTGTGTTCAGACATTGTAACTGGACATACCAAGGCCTTATCAGCACTTCACACAACTCGATCACTAGTCAAGAAATATGCAGACTTAAAGAGAAGAAGGGAGCCACATCTACGCATAGTAGATGAAGTCTGGCTGGCCTCTGGGTTCTTACCCAGAAGACTAGTACTCTTGAAACTCTCACTGCTTCTTTGGCGCTTTTACAATCCTAGTCAAGGCGGGACCTGTTGCTTATCGCCTATCCTTACAAGCCTCATGGTCCGGGATCCATCCTGTTTTCCATGTCTCCCAACTAAAATCCCACGGACCGTTTTCATAGACAACAGCAAAACAAACCCCCACCAATCGACACCGAAGATGGACCAGAGTATGACATTTCTGGGATTTGTGATTCTAGGTATTATCGGGGCAGATTGCAGTACCTTATTGATTGGAAAGGATATGGTCCAGCAGAACGGACCTGGGAACCATTTTCTCCCGTTCATGCCCCAGCATTACTCAGATGATACTATCGGACACATCCCAGGAAACCCGGCCCTTTTCCGGCACGAGGGGGAGCATACTGTTAAGAATCGCATTGAGCCCTGGAATTTGTGGGACAGATGGTAGTACAAAGCCACCCAGGCCTGTCAGGACCCCCAAGATGGCTGCCATAAATTGACAAATACAGAAGTGCAAGATGCGCTTCAGTGCGGCGCAAGATGACATTGCTGCCTCTACTTCAACGCTGGATTCCAACAGGACGCTGCATCGCTACTCAGCATTGGTGCTTCGTAGTTCACCTACTCATTCCCTGAATTGCCGTGAACGCAGATTGCTGTGCAGTCCCGGATCTCCGAGACATCTTCTACATGGTCGTGGTAACTTTCCCTGCTTACCCCGCTCTAGCTCCTTGCCTGCTGGTCCGATTACGTCTCCCCTGGTTACTTGTGCCCCTGGCGATCTTCCCAGCTATTCTTCCATTTGCTATATTTACTATGTTGAACTTTCAACAGATTCTGTGAGATTTTGTTTGAGGTTACTACTCCTCCATGTAAAAGGAGCAAGATCATTTCCAATAGTTTTTTCGAAGGGATTGTGTCCTCCGACGTATTCCTTATCTTAGATATAAATCCTTCAGCTTTGCTGGCCTCGGAAAATTTTTTCGCCAGAGGGCGCTGCGCGTCGATGATCGCCGAGTCGATGACCCTCGACGGCCTCCGTGCCGACGTCGACGTCATCCTGCCTATAAAGGCCGCGCGCAGCGTCCGTTGCTCAGTTCCGTTTTTCCGCGCTTCGTTGTGCCTCGGAACACCGTTGCTCAGTTCTCGTCAAGATAACGTATATAATAACTACTATTTACCTCGATATCGATGGCATCCTCCTCCGACCCGACGACCCCTCGGTCCGGTTTCAAAAAGTGCCGAGACTGCGGGAAGAAAATGTCGTTGACGGACCCTCACAGGGTCTGTTTGTGGTGTCTGGGAATCACGCACCAGAGTTCGGAGTGTGAGGAATGCCTTTCCATGACGGCGAAAGCCTTGAAGGAGCGTAGGGGGAAGCTCGAGAGAGGTAGGTCAACTTTAACTTCCTCGAAAGCTTCTTCGGTAGAGTCGAGACGTTCGTCTCCTCACCATAAAAAACACTCTCGATCTAGATCACGAAGTGGCTCCCACCACTCGTCGACATCGAGACACTCGAAGAAGAGACGTAGGAGATCCCCTTCGTCATCTTCGTCGAGTTCTCCTGAGAGAGTTCATTGCCCCACAAAACGCAGCTCGCAAGCTGAGTGGGAGGAATTCAGGAAAAAGATGCTAAGCGTCTTCGAGAAAGCGGCCTCGTCCCCCTCGAAGACAGCTGAGGGTGATACCCCGGGTAAAAAACCCAAAAAATCTAAACGCCGCGAGTCGCAGTACCCGGCGGAAAAGTCAACCCGAAAGCGCCTCGAGCCATCGGGAGATAAAGCATCATCGACGCCATCGTCGAAAACTCCTTCGAAACAGAGGTCGGCGCCATCGACGCCGTTGTCGAAGGATCCATCGGCGCATCAGTCGATCGAGTCGACGCCGACGTCGACGCCGATATCGACGCCGGTGAAGGAAAGAACCACGGCTACTCCACAGCCAACGGTTAGACAAAAGACCTCCGACTCGACGCCGAGAACGTCGACGTCGTTCTCGAGCAGGACTCCGATCCTTTCGAGTTCTTCGAGGCCTAGTACACATTTCTCGACGCTTTTCACGGCGCCTTCGAGTACTTTCACGTCGGTGTCGACGACATCGACGTTTTCAAGGCCTGTGATGATGGCTCCTTCTGCATTGGAAATGGGGTTTATACCATTCCAAAAACCAATGTATCCCCCTTTAACCTCGATTTTTGAGGAAAGGGAGGATTCAGACCAAGATATTGATTTACAGAGGACCACATCACCAGAGCCAGAGACTTTCGCCTCTGAGGAAGGAAGATTAAAAAATCTTCAGGATGCACTTCAGGAAGCTAGTGGCTTGGACACTTCTCCTGAAGCAGAATTTATCAAACCAGACCCAGGAGAACATGCGGAGACTCCATATAGAGCTCTGATGTCTAGAATCATAGAATTTATGGGTTGGTCTGCACCTTCTCCTGCCTTTCAGCAGGATGACCTCACTGACATACTGGACAAGGGCCCACAGGAGGATCCTGTGGTTCCATTTCACTCTGCTCTACAGAGAAGGATTTTGACAAACTGGGAAACGCCAGAAATTATCCCGGCAGTAAATAAAAAACTGTCAACAAAATACAGGGTGGCTAGTTCTGACCCTGAATATTTGTCAAAACACCCTACTCCTGAGAGCTTGGTTGTACAGGCTGCAACCTCATCAGGCAGCACATCTGCATACCCCACTGCTCCGCAGGATAGGGATGACAAAAAGTATGATGCCATGGCTAAGAAGGTTTTTTCTGCCTGTAGCATGGCGTTAAAGTCTATTAACGCGACCTGTACGCTCGCTAGGTTCAGCCACACCCTTTGGGAGTGCGCTTCATCAGCGGCTGACTGCCTCCAAGAAGGAGAGGAAAGGGACGCATTTTTAAACATCATCAGGGATGGTAAAGATGCGATGTGCGAGACCCTACAAACTGGCCTAGATTCTGCTGACAGTATCAGCAGGGCCATGGCGGCAAGTACCACAATCCGCAGGCATGCGTGGTTGAGGAAGTCTGGTTTTGCCTCTGACGTGCAGACCAGGCTTTTGAATATGCCCTTTGACGGTTCTACCCTCTTTGGAAAGAAGGCGGATGACAGTTTGGAGAAACTGCAAACGTCCAAGGCAGCAGCCAAGTCATTGGGAGCTGCTATCCGTCAGAATACCTTTCGTCCTTCGGGATCATCGTGGAGAGGACGGTCCTTTCGTTACTATTCCTCATATGGAAGGGGCAGGGGACGACCGGCTCAAAGAGGCCAAGGAAGATTTACCCGTGGTGGACGGGGTAGGGGAAAGAAAGCCGCACCCGCAGGAGCAGGAGCCACTTTACCTTCGGCAACTGCATCAGCCGCTTCAAAACCACTCTGAGGTCTCCCCTCACAGAACACCAGTAGGGGGCAGGTTAACTCACCATCTGACGGAATGGCAGGCTATTACGTCAGATGCTTGGGCTCTGGAGACAGTGGCCCAAGGTTACTGCCTGCCCTTCCTACATATCCCTCAGAGTCATCCACCGGGGAACAACCCTTTGAAGCTTCCAGATCCGCTCCTCTTGCAGGAGGTTTTAGACCTGCTAGAGAAAGGTGCCATAGAACTGGTACCTGTAGCGGAAAGGAACAAGGGTTGGTACTCCCCCTACTTCATAATACCGAAGAAGGACGGAGGACTGAGACCCATCTTAGACTTACGGGAATTGAACAAATTCCTCCGAAAGGACAAGTTCAAGATGGTGACTCTCTCTCAGATCCTTCAGGCCCTCCAGCTTCAGGACTGGTTGGTATCTCTAGACCTCCAGGACGCTTATTTCCATGTGCCGATCCATCCCAGGCACAGGAGATACCTGAGGTTCGCAATTGGCAGCTCTCATTATCAATTTCGAGTTCTGCCATTTGGGCTAACCTCCGCCCCGAGGGTCTTTACCAAGCTAATGTCGGTTGTGGCTGCAAGTCTAAGGAGGGAAGGGATTCATGTCTACCCTTACCTAGACGATTGGTTGATCAGAGCTGTATCTTCGGAACAGGCTCAGAGACAACTGGATTATGTTTGCCACTTCCTTCACAAGCTGGGCTTCTCCCTCAATTTAAAGAAGTCACAGATGATACCATCACAGAGACTCCAATTCATTGGAGCAGTCCTGGACACTTCCCTGGGAAAAGCCTTGCCACCAGAGGTGAGGGCTCGAGATATTCTGCAGATGGTCATCAGATTTCAGAATGCCCAATATCTCCCAGCCTACGACTTTCTGAGGTTGCTAGGCCTCATGGCATCCTGCATATTCCTCGTGCCGGAGGCTCGCCTGAGAATGAGATCCCTCCAGTGGGCACTGAGAACTCAGTGGTCACAGTTCTCAGGAAGGATGACAGATCTCCTTCGGATCCCGGTCAAAGTAGCCCGAGACCTTCAGTGGTGGGCCTGTCGGGAGAACATCCTGAAAGGAGAAATGTTTTGGCAACCATGGCCGGAGATAACAGTAGTCACGGATGCCTCACTCACGGGGTGGGGAGCTCACGCCAACGACTTGACCATCAGCGGTCGTTGGTCTCCATCGGAGTCCAGACTACATATCAACCTGTTGGAGCTGAGAGCCATCAGACTAGCGCTGAAGGCTTTTCTGCCGTCTGTACGGGGAAGAAACGTCCTAATAATGACGGACAATACAGTGGCCATGCACTACCTCATCAAAAGAGGAGGCGTAGGCTCACTACCACTGTGCAGAGAGGCGATGCAGCTCTGGTTTTGGGCAATTCAGGAAGGAATCTCTCTATCGGCAATTCACCTAGCCGGAGAGAAGAACTTGACAGCGGACGCTCTGAGCAGGCAGAGCACAGTCTCTCACGAGTGGGAGATAGCTCAGGAAGTCCTTCAAGAGATCTTCGCCCTTTGGGGAACCCCTCAAGTGGATCTGTTCGCCACCAGTATCAACAGGAAGTGCGACAGATTTTGCTCAAGGGAATTTCCCCCGAGAGGAGCTCTAGGAGATGCGTTCGTAGTGGACTGGGAGTTCCCACTTCTGTACGCGTTCCCTCCGGTCCCTGTCATTCCTCAAATGATCAGGAGGTTGAGAAGGTTTCGGAAGACCATGATCCTAATTGCCCCGGATTGGGCCAGGAGAACGTGGTACCCGGACCTTCTAGACATGTCCATCTGCCCTCCAATTCGACTGCCATACAGAGAGGATCTTCTCTCGCAGAAGGAAGGTCAGGTTCTCCATCCAGCCATCAAGACCCTCAACCTTCACGCTTGGTGTCTGAAAGGTTGAGGTACAAGGATTGGGACCTTCCGGATGATGTTATGGAGGTGTTGCTTTCGGCCAGAAGGCCGGCAACTAAAACTCTATACCGCTGCCGTTGGAACAAATTTTGCAGCTGGTGCAGAGAAAAGAATATTGAACCCTTTTCTTGTGGTACACCTATGGTGTTGTCATTCTTACTTTACCTGGCTAATTCAGGCCTACAGGTTGGCACAATTAAGGGCTATCTCGCAGCGCTATCAATCTTTAAGCGCACTGCAGAGGAGCCTTCATACTTCAAAATTCCATTGGTAATACAATACCTAAAAGGATTAACTAATGTTTATCCCCCGAAACCTTTTCAAGTTCCCTTATGGGATTTAAACCTAATTTTAAACTTCCTAAAGGGTGCCCCTTTTGAACCACTACACTCTTGTTCATTGAAGCTTCTCACCCTCAAAACTGTTTTGCTAATAGCATTGACATCTGCTAGAAGGGTTAGCGAGTTGCAAGCCTTATCGTGTAAACCTCCACATACAATCTTTTACAAGGACAAAGTTGTTCTTCAGGTGAAGCCTAACTTCCTCCCGAAGGTAGTCTCGGAGTTTCACATCACTCAGAAGATTATATTACCTTCTTTCTACCCTCCTCCTCATCCGGGGAAGGAGGAAGAGAGACTGCACAGGCTGGACCCTAAGCGAGCCTTGAGCTTCTATATCAGCAGATTGGCTAAGATCAGACAAGCAGACCAACTCTTTGTAGGTTATGCAGGACATAAGTTGGGCCTTCCAATAACAAAACAAACCATCTCCAGATGGATTATTTTAGCCATTCTGGAGTGCTACAAATTGGCAGGAAAGGAGCCTCCTCAAAATCTAAGGGCTCATTCTACCAGGGGTATCGCAACATCCTCAGCCCTTCAAAGAGGGGTGCCAATTCGAGATATATGTGCGGCTGCCACATGGTCGTCCGCACATACATTTACCAAATTCTATAGCCTGGATTCCTCCTCTAGTCAAGAAACTAGATTCGGCAAGGCTGTGTTACACTCTGTCCATTCTGGAAGGGTAACATAACTTTTATTACTCCCGCCTCCAGTCACAATACCACTGCTATGGGAGTCTATCTAAGATAAGGAATACGTCGGAGGACACAATCCCTTCGAAGAACTAGTTACTCTTACCTTGTAACGTTCTTTCGATGGGATGTTCCTCCGACGTATTCCTTATCGACCCTCCCATCCATCCCCGCAGTATGACTTCCTGTGGGTTTGCAGCCTATGCTCCTTCAAGGTGATTAGTCTAATCCAAAAACATTACTGGGGACTACAAAACGGAACTGAGCAACGGACGCTGCGCGCGGCCTTTATAGGCAGGATGACGTCGACGTCGGCACGGAGGCCGTCGAGGGTCATCGACTCGGCGATCATCGACGCGCAGCGCCCTCTGGCGAAAAAATTTTCCGAGGCCAGCAAAGCTGAAGGATTTATATCTAAGATAAGGAATACGTCGGAGGAACATCCCATCGAAAGAACGTTACAAGGTAAGAGTAACTAGTTCTTCTATCAACATAAATTACGTTAAAAGACACCACGTAATATATTTACACTATAATTGAATATATGCATGAGGATACACAGGTTTTGATCAAACTAGATGAAGCAGGAAGCTTGTCTAGTCCCGTGAATACTGCAAGAGGATTAAAGCAGGGGTGCATCTTGGACCCCAGCCTTTTTAATCTATATCTGGGTTATCTGGCAGATATATTGCACGAAGTTGCATTTATAAGTCCAAAAGTTGGAGGACAGAGGATCTGCTGGATGGCCTATGCAGACGACATTGTCTTATTAGACACTATACAAATAGGCCTCCAGCGGCTCCTAACTGCCCTCGATAACTATGCTTCGACTAATGATTTGAAGACAAATACAACAAATGACTTAGTATTAGTTTAGCAAAAATGCAAAGAAATGTGTGGGTTTTACATGCTTTGTCAATAAGAAAGAAATTGCTTTGGTGAAAGAAGTAACCTGTTTGGGTTTTAATATCACAGCAGAACCGAATGTAGCAATTACTCAAGTAATATTAGAGAGGAAATCAGACCAATTGGTAATTCAAATGAGAAGAATCTATCGAAAGTATTGCAAATTCTCAGTTAAACTATCAATCAATTTCTACAAAGGAAAGGTTATTCCGTCCATCCTATGCGGTATGGAAATTGAGCCTCATCGATGGGACTGATTAGTGGCAGAGTCTGGAAAAAGGCTTTAAATCCTCTGCCCCCCCTCTTCCCATTCTGTCAATGCGCTTTGAGTTAGGCTTACTGTCACTCAAGGCCTGGTTTCAGTGGCGGGTAGTTTCATTATATAGAAGGTTAGTATTCCCCTTAATACTATGCTTGTATGAAGAGTTAAAGGTTGCAATGATTTTGGAGCCAGAACCTTCATTATTCAAGTGAAAAAACAGTGTCCGAATTGACACTGGAAAAATGTGGTAGATCAAAATGTGGCTTATTGGAAAATCCTGGTTGGGTGAAAAAAAATGTATAATGAGAGCAGACTGGATTGAATGGATTGATAGGATGCAAAGCTATTGCTTGCATTCCAGCTTCCCTAAATTAGATCAACCATTGGGAATGCTTCCTAAGTATCTTGACAAATTTCCTAATGCTTTTCTGCTTCAGCAATTTCTGAGATTTCGTCTAAACCTATAGCCTACAGAAGAGATTCTTGAAGCTCGCCAAAATGTACAAGGGCATAATGGCATATGTCAAATATGTTTAAACCAAGATACACAACAAACTTTAAAAAACATCATGGTTGATTGCCAGGGCCTGCAAAATCTTCATCAGAAGTGTTTGTTCATAAGACTGAAGGGCTGAATTTGGATGAATTTTGAGATGGTGCAGGAAATGAAACCTTTATAACAATAGAAGCCATAGGCATGTTAAAGGAAATAGGACTGGTGAAGTCTGAGTAACCCTGGGGAGAGTGTTTTATGCTGTTTAAAATATTTGAAAGAAATTAGATTTTAAGTGGTTTTAGTGATGAATAGTAATTGTTGTGTATATTTTGCATTAATTGTGTTTTAAAATTATACCCCTGCATTTTGTAAAATTGGTGCTGCAGAACCTGTTTCTATGACAGTGGCTGATTTACCATAGCAGACCCTTGCTGAAGGATTGGTCAAGCGAACGACTCGCCTCAACTGGCAGGTTTTCATCTCGACTTGTTCGCGATCCCTGGGCCTACTTCGGCTCGCCACATCTAAAATAACATGGCGGACAACCGTCTACTGTACCTGTTACTTTCGAATAAGTTCTGATTGTCTCAAAAGTAAAGAGGGGTCGGGTACAAGACTGTACTTCCTTTCTTTTGTCTCTTCTTCTTGTAAAAATCATTTTTCTGTGATTATGTACAAGTAATAAAAAAAAAATTTAAAAAAAATATATTTGAATTATGTGAAGAAAGGGAGGGAGGTGCAGATGAAGACTATGGTATCATTCCCTGCCCCCAAAGTATATCCAAACTAGGAGAGGCAGTAGCAGGCAAAAAGAACAGATTTGGTAGGACTAGAGACTGTATTCAATCTCTCGTCCAGAATGCTTTCAACTCATGAAATCAATCTCTTTAAAGAAAGGGTTATCCTTTGGACCAATTTATCGAACAGATTTTGCACAGATGAGAATAGAGATATCCCAATTCTTGTGCAAGGTAAGGTTAGAGTATTTTTTCAAACATCAATAGAATGTAGCTGAGAATATAAATACTGGCTTCAGACCATTATCCTCATTTTATCCCCCCCCCCCCCTCCTCGGAAACTATCCTGAAATGATCACCTTCAAGAACTGAGTGTTGGCTGAGATTTATGAGCTGGAAAGATGTAAGATCAGGAGCTTTCCCAACATCACCAAAGAGGAAAGGCAGGCTACTAGAATTCTAGCCAATGACCCCTCTATCACCATCAAGTCAGCTGAAAAAGGGGGTGTCATTGTAGTCATGGACACTATGAAATATGAAGAAGAGATTATGAGACAGGTCCTCAACTTGTATAAACCTTTACACAGAGACCATACCCCCGATATCCAGGTGGATAGTTTGTTCTTGGTTTCCAGGGCCAGAGTAGAGGATAACAGAAAAAGAGTTCCAATACCTCTTCTCTGAACCAATGACACCTGCAATGTATATTCTGCCTAAAATACACAAGGATTCCGTCAACCCACCAGGAAGATCCATAATCTCATATATAGGCTGCATTTCTGAGCCATTGTCCAACTTTGTGGATTTTTTCCTACGCCCATTCGTACAACTGATCCCTTCATATGTCAAAGTCACTACACACATTATCAATTTAATAGAAGGGATGCCATTCCAGCCAAACCAGCAACAACTGGTAACGTTGGACGTGGAGAGCATGTATACCAACATTACACATTTTGATATGATATGATATAGCATTTATTTTGGTGAGGGACAGACAATCTTGAAGCAACATATAGCAAATCAGAACATGGTATAGCAAGGTATAAAAAATTATGAACGACATGACAACGCATTAGAAATCACAGCAAAGCTCACAAAGGCCCAACAAGTCAAAACACCTAGTTTCTTCCATGCACTGCCATCTGCAGACTGCTCAAATGTTAATCTCTCTCCCTCTCTCTCCCCCTGCCCCTCCAACCCCCCAAATACATACTTTGCACATATGCAAGAAGGATCTGAGAATTGGCAGATAAGGAGAGGGGACAGTCTGGAGACCCCACTCATTAACCTAAAGAAAGTGCTAAGGCTCAGAGACAGGAGGGTTGAATGATATATCAAAACCACAGCCGCTCATTTCATCTTCCTTGAGATGTCTCAGCCTTCACTCTAGCTTGCTCAGGTACTGTTTTCAGTGGGCCTGCTGGGAACTCTGGCAGGTGCAGCACCACCCATCGGGGAAACTAACTGTGTTTTTCAGGCTTGAGGGGGAGGGCCAACACCAGTACTGCCAACAAACCTCAAATCCCTCTCATACACACAAATAGATAGTGGCCAAAATTAATGTCTTCCCGCCTCCATTACCTGGTGTCGAGGTAGCTCTATTCCTTCGTTTTCAGAATGATGTTGACACCTTTCACTGAAAGGTCGATGAGAAGAGGAGCAGCAATCATAAAAGATGGAGTGTAGATTATTCGAAGCTGGGTGCATCAGCCCAGTTCCCTGCCTACAAGAATGTAAAGAAGAGCGTGCTGACATTGAATGTAGGAGGGTTGCGTATGGTGGGCAGCCCCTCAACACTCTAATCTCGAATTTACAGTATCCCCTGCCCCTCACTTGGTACCAATATGTGCCAGAGTACATGGGAAAGCTCTGTGCAAGAGCTAACGAATGAACCATGGGAGAAACAGATATGCAATGTTCGCCCAAAGTTCTAAATTTGTTAAAACCATGGAACTACACGAAAATATTTTCTAATGCAAAGGTGTTCAAATTAGGCCGGCCAACCTTTTCTACCCCTCCTTAGGAAGCTCTTCCTCACTACTGGTGGCATTCTCTGGAACACAAACATGCCCTTAACATCCCTCATTAAAATAAAATACCTGATGCTGATCAAGACCTGCTGGTAAAGTAGATACCCATCTTGCATGGTGAAAGTCCTCAAAACACTTTGCTTCTCATCTTTCCTGCCATGTGCACCTAAATGGCTTTCTATGTGGCTATCACTCCAGGATCTCTGATGAATAGCGCAATGTGAGGCACCATTTACCTGCATTTCAGCAGTGAAGCAGGGATGAAGATATCTTTATTTCCTTTGAGTCACAGAAGTCTGAGAAGAAAAGATGCAATTCCTGCCGCGCCGCTGCAAAGCACACTCACTGTTTCCTTTCTTTCCTTTGCAGGGAATGAAGATCCTCTCACCACGGTATGTACTCTCCTAATGGAAGGTGCTCATATGTTCTATGATGGTTGCAGTACTAATAAGAAAACTCAGTGGATCGAGGGCCCGCTGAAGAGATCCTCTAAGCTGCCTGCAGGTCATAGATGTAAATCTTGGGGGGGGACACGCAGGCTTTTATGCTCAAATACTTGATAAAATGAGTATCATAGAGCTGCATGAAAATAAGAACAGTTTTTCAGTGCTTAATTTATAAATAAATAAGTGCCAGCATCCAAATATTTCCTAGCATGCCTGTGCTATGTCGGAGTGGCAGCTGGCTTCCCACTTCCACCCCCACAGTCTCAACATATTTGGTGTTGCAGTTGCAACTCCTGCCGGCTCTTTGCGGGTGATGTGTGCACCACTGATGTCAGATATGCGATTTACAAATACCAATCAAGAGTAATATAACGTAGTGTTTGTTTCTTGAAATGAGACACAAAATGTGTAACTGTTTCTTTAAAGGCGTCATCTCCATCCCTCTCTCTCTCCACACATCATGGACCTTGCCAAGAGGTCCAATTTGCAGCTGCACCTCCTTAGGGGCATTCTAGCTTTCCTCACCTTCGCCCAGAAGCTCAACGTCTCCAGAGCACTGGTTCTATCTAGGCTTGACTACTGCAACAGCCTCTTCCTCAACCTGCCTCTTTCCTCCCTTCTCCCCCTTCAACTAATCCAGAATAGTACTGCGAGACTTATCCTTGGCCTCAAGCCCATGGACCACATCTCTCCAGCCCTAAATTCTCTCCACTGGCTCCCGGTGAGCACAAGGGTCAAATTCAAGACCCTGTGCATCATCCACAAGGCTGTCTGGGTCTGGGACCTCTTTACATCCAGCTCTCCCTCCCTAAATACCTGCCGTCCAGAGTCCTTCAGTCTTCTGGCTCCAACTCTCTACTGGTCAAACACTTCCCCAAGCAGAGAGTGGGAGGTAGATCACTTTCCTCGGCTGGCTCCTCCCTCTGGAACGCTGCCCCCCCCCCCCAGACTTGAGCCGGATCTTCTTAAATTCTGGAAACTTCTCAAGACTTTCCTTTTCACCTCTTCCTTCCCTCTCCTCCTCCCTTGCTGACTCCATCTGCTGCTGCGATTGAGGCCTGGTCCCTTCAGAGTCATACAGGACCAGTCCACCCCTTACCAATCCCCCCAGCATTCTTTGCCAGCACTTGCCCTCGGACTCCCTTCCCAAACTTGCTCAACCTGGTCCTCCCTGTCCACCGTATTCATCCCCCCTTTCCCTAGCACTTGCCGCCTTGGCCCGCATAGCACTTGCACGCCCCCACCCTTGGGGTTACCTCACTCCTGCACTTCTCTCTTTCCCCCTGCCCCCTGCACTTACCACCTTGTCATGCACTTGCACGGTAGGATTGTCACAAGGCCAATATAACCGTCTTTCTTTGTTGCTCTACTATTTGGCTCCCATGTCTCCCTGCTGACCCCCCTTGTCTTGTGGCACCTAGAAACACTTGTGTATAGGTGCCATACAAATGTCCAATAAATACATACATTATCATTTTCCTCAGACGCTTCTGGTGGCAAGTGGAACATTTTGACCATTTATCTACAGAAAGATGCTGTCTTCCCCTAGTAAAGGGATGGGCGAATGCAGACAGAATCGACACTGAACTGATGAAATTGGCTGCCAAACACCTGAGCAAGATCTATCTTTTTAAGTCAGCACTCAACACAGGCACTGTGCCCAGTTTACCAAGGCCATGTATGCACTCACCGAGTGCACCTGTCTGCAGATGCAAAACAAGTATCATACTGACACAGGCGCCCATATGTGTGCATGCCCGCCTGCCCACTGACCTATCTGGCTTCCCCTGGTACTGCGGGTACTACCTGCATCACATGAAGGCCCCACGTACCCTGCTGGAGCAGTTCTGCCAGTAATTACAGTAGCAGAGTGACACCAATGTTGTGAAGGCTGATTAGAGCAATGCTCCGGCAGGACCAGAATGAGCACCCAGCGCTGTCCCCTCCCTTCTCATTGTTATCAATGAAACTTTGTAAGTGGCATCACAGTACCTAAGTCTTGCTTGTTGTATGACTAAATTTGACTGGCAGATAAATTACTGCAATGCAACTGAACTGACTCTCAGAGAATAAATGGCATGCTCAGAAATAAGACCCAGCACTAAGCTCTGATAAGCACCTCCACAAAATAGGAACTGCAGTTATGTATACCTCATCAAAGATGAAAGATATTGGGAGCAGGCTCTGTATTAGAAACTTTGCATTGTATTTCATATTAGGGCTCAGCAGGAGACAGCAGCCGAGGTCCTGCAGCGGGAAGAAGGTGTGCCTACTGTGGTCTCTCGGGCACTGTGCCCAGGGCGCTTCTCTGGTCCGATCCAGTACAAGGTGTGGAAGGAGATGAGCTCCTGCATTCAGCCAGGTAACTTGGCCTCAACTTTACTTTTCCTGGTGGGGTTCTCACTGGGTGTGTCCCTTTTACTAGACCACACATGCAATGATCTAGCAAAGGTTTTGCTTGCCATATAAATTGTTCACTAAGTGTGCATTACTGACCACAAGTTTACAGTATTAACAATGAAAGGTTCGGAAATGAGTCTTTTGCTACTAATCCAATTACTTTGAGTGCAGTCATTAGCTCACAATATAGGACCACATTCTATACGGCTGGGACCTTCTGGTAAGGAGGGAGTTAGGGTGAAAGCTGTGCCACTCTGATTTCAAATATGTACTGTTCAAATTGCATGCTATATAATCCAAGATGGTTATGAAAATAAGTATTCTTCAAATAGTAGAAGTATCCATCCACTGGTGTAACTATATTAATTTCCAAAGCTAGTATGATTCAAAAAGGTTTTCATGAATATAAGTGGGTGCTGCTTTGTGGCGGCTGTTTTCTTTTCAAGAAACATAGCCGACACATGTGTTGTACCTTTGGCACTTCTGGATTAAATACTCGTGGAGAGTGCTTGTTTTTCAAGGTGTCTTAGAGTTCAGATGCTGGAAGTTGGCGTTCCACCAAAGAGAGGATACAAGCAGGCAGGGGAGCTGCTGAGACCACCTGCTGCTACATCTTGACCTGTAAACTGCCTATCTAGTAAAGAGGTGGCGACAAGAGGGGTGCTGTGTTGCGCTTGTTTCTTTTGAAGGATCAGGTGGCCTGCATGGTCCTGCTCTCTTTGAAATGTCCATATCTTTGACAGAAAGGCCACCACGGATGCCATTGTAGTTGTTGATGAAGCAGTTTACTGCTGCTAGAACAAGGGCAATTTGGGGTGGAAGCAGCAGCAATGGCAGGATCCCATGAGGGAAACAAAGACGCCAGAAGGCAAGCGTGATCATGATCTTTGCATGAGAGATCATTTACAGTTCTTCATGGAAAGAGACGACAGGGCGGCTCACGATGGAAGGCTTGTCAAATGGTAGCTGGGGAGAACACCCTCTATTTTCAAGGTGCTGCACAACATAAATTATTTGACGTGGATGCAAAAACAAGTGGATATTATCATGCATATGGTGGTAGTAGTGAAAATGTTGTATTTAAATTAACCTGCACAGCAAGGCGGTCAGGGTAGCAACAAAACAGAGGCTTTTGCACAATTCTGGAATCCTGGAGAGAGTATAGAACTCCCTGATGTGTGGGAGGTGGTTGACAGGCACCACCAACCTCTGCCACATCCATCTCCATTGTCATGTCCTTTTTATTGTGTATGATCAAAGTAGAAATCATTTACATATGCTTGCTCCGAGTTGCATTGCAGTAATCCAGTTAGTTTTGCTGAGCTCAACATCTTATAGTCTGCACTATGTAGATACTCAAGGTTGTAACACTTGTTGATGTGCTTCATTGATAATTTGGTATTAATTGCCATGCCCGCGCCGCTGGCGCACGCATTGGCAACCATCATGGACTACTTGGTACTCATTTATACTCCTAATACTCCTTGAACAACTCCTTTTCACGCCTTGGTCTTTTATTTCCATTTGCTCAACTTTGGTTCTTTCTTATTTTATTCAATTAACTACCTTTACCATAATGCACCTGGCTGCAGTCCTCAATTCCTGGCTATTCTCATTCATTGTTATTGGGACCACAATCCCCAGAAGCCCTAGCGGCCAGTGCTGCTTCCACCTGCTCAGGACCAGAGAGGGAGGAGGCAGATTGTCTTCAGGTGTGCTGCTACAGGTGCTGTCAATTAGCCTGCCTCAGTACAGGGCAGAGCTGTATATAAGCAGCTGCCTGCAGGAGCACAGTGTCTTGCATCTTGAGATCTCCCCGCTCCTGTTTGCCTTGACCCGCTACTTTGTATGCTGTTCCTGTTGCTGCATTATCCTGTTTTGATCCAGTGCCCTTTCCGGGCTCCCTGCCTTGCAGCCGATCTCGCTCCGCTGCCTTCTACCTACAGCCCTTGTCCTCTGGGCTCCCTGCCCTGCAGCCTGCCTCACTCCGGCTGCCTACGGTCCTTGTCCTCTGGGCTCCCTGCCCTGCAGCCTGCCTCACTCCGGCTGCCTACGGTCCTTGTCCTCTGGGCTCCCTGCCCTGCAGCCTGCCTCACTCCGGCTGCCTACAGTCCTTGTCCTCTGGGCTCCCTGCCTACAGCCTGTCTTACTCCGGCTGCCTACAGCCCTTGTCCTCTGGGCTCCCTGCCTTGCAGCCTGCACCTCTTCGCTGCCTACAGTCCTTGTCCTCTGGGCTCCTTTCTTGCAGCCTGTTCCGTCCGCTGCCTACAGCCCGTGTCCTCTGGGCCCCTGCCTTGCAGCCTGTCTCCCTCCGCTGCCTACAGCCCTTGTCCTCTGGGCTCCCTGCCTTGCGGCTTGCTACACTCCTCTGCCTTACAGCCTGTATTACACTTAGCTACCTACGGCCCTGCTCCTCTGGGCTCCCTACCGCGCGGCCCTATTCTTTTGGGCTCTCTGTCTGTCGCCTACTACTAATCTCTCTCTGTCCTGTTCTTCTGGACTCCCTGCCTTGCCCTTCCCTTGTCCCGTTTTCAGTGTTACAGACACCCACTGCTGTTGTTCCCAGCCATGAGCATACAGTGTGGGCCTCTGTTATAGCAATCTGTGCAGAAGGCTGGAGTTTCCTAAGGTTTGTGGAACACTCTTTCCCATTTCAGCATACACCCCAAGAGGGAATCCAGTTTGTTTGTACCTTTGTATCTTTTGCCCCTTTTGGCTCACAGCTACAGTTTCCTACTCCTTTTTCTTGTTGAACTTCCTGCTGTGTGTGCTTATCTGCTACCTTACTTCAGCACAGCCACCCAAAACCTACCTGGGTACCCTGTGCCATTCTTGACATTAATAGACTGCTACAACAATTTAATATTGTTGAAAATATATTTGCCATATTCTGATCAATGATAGATTTAAAAAAATCTATTATATTCACTATTGAATTTTCTACTTAATATTATCTTTCAATATAAAATTGATATGATGTTGACTGAGGCTAAATATACAATGGGCCTTATTACAAGTGTGGCGGTCCAGAAACCCTTGTTTCTGGACCGCCACACTACGAGCCGCTGCACCCGATAGGTCTGCCACTGCCGTGCGCAGTGGCCCTGGTAGGCAGATTCTTCACAGAAGCGCCGGCACCGCTAGTAACCTTGCTGGTGCTTCTCTCTCCCTGCTCCCATAGAGTCCTACAGGACTCTATGGGAATGGGGAATTACAAAATCCGGAGCCTGCCTTCCCGCACCGCTGGGTTACCGCCAACCTTGTAATGAGGCCCAATGTTTTGCTTGCCATTATCAATACATTTCATGTGAGATTACATAGCCATTTACTTGTGATGAGTCCATAGAGACAATGGGGGATTCTGGGTAATCATATAAGAGCAGAATATTTTAGTAATCTCACACCACACATTGATGGATGACATTCTTAATAACAGTCTTAAAGGGTTATGTTGATCGCCTATATATATGCAAAAACTAATCTGTATTAATTGAAAAACATTGGAGCAAAAGTCGTTAATACTAATAACAATGAAACTGTCATGAAACATAACAAAAAAACAGATTCAAGGTCCATGTTCAGAACCTCCTGGACTGTTTGAAACTGAAAAATGTATTAGCTTTCTCGTCTTAGGTGAAGGTAATGATATTAGGTCTTCTGGTGAAAGCATTTTTTTCTGAGAGATATTTAGAATACCTCATGAGAAAAACAAGGGTATGTTTTTCCAATGGGTCAGATTCTGTCAATCCCACTTCTCACACCTTGATGTGGTGGACGAACAAAAGAAATGGCACAAAATATAGGTTTTTAAGTTTACTTGTCAGTTTCAGGTTGGCATGAGCATCTACCTGTGGGGTGTAGGAGTTGTCACAGATGCTCTCAAGTACATACCGACTCTCAAAGATGGTTCAAGGGGTTTTTATTAGAATGCTTTCAAATGGGTCTACTAACAGCCATTCCAGTCTCTCTTGTCTGGGGGCGGCTATATGAGGGAGGATCTCATGGGGAAGACAACCTGCGGGGAGATGTCATGGCTTCATCAAGTGAGACATGGTATCCCCCATTTTCTCTTGAAAATAATCCTCCCATATTGAATATCCTCATGGCCTATTGTTGTACATCCACTCCTTCTCCCAAGTAGAATAGGGAAATCCCTCCCCCTCCAGATCCACCTGTCAGTCTTCCAGGGCTCATTTGCCATTTACGACTACTGGAAATGTTTATTCAAGCTTTTTGAATCAATTCTCAAAACTGGACTTCCTTTTCCAGAATGGCCAAAATACTGGGACGAGGAAGTGGAATCGAGCAATGCAGAGTGAAGGAGGTCACAAGCCCTCTAGTGGTTGCTCGCATACACCTGTGTCCGGCAAGTTTAAAAGGCAAGTGAAGTAGTGAATCGATGTCTGCTGCTGGCGGGAGAGAGCTGCGTTTCTCTGTGAGGTTGAAGAAACCGAAAGGCAATTACCGGCGTGGTAGAGCCAGACGGCTCACCAACAAAGAAGAAAGAGACTGCTGTGCAAGAAGGACACGCTGCAGGAATGCCAGGAGCCGGAAGACACTTCTGGGCGTTCGCAGGTGACAGAGAGCAGAGCTTTCCTTAGCATAGCCCAGAACGAAGCAGGCGTGTGAAGTGGAAGCCACGAGAGACGTACAAACCAAGAGGAAGCGGTTGCGAGAAGGAAGCAGATGGAAGCACTTCTCCGGTCGAACACGGATGAATCCAGGTATGCCAGCAAGAACCGGTGAGTACATCCAGAGGCAACAGGGGTGGGGGAGCGTATCAACGGCCACGCCGAATGCAAGTAATGAAACCACAACCAAGTGAGAGTGAAAGAATGATTGAACTTAATATTGAAAGGGGAAATAAGCTACAAACAAAACACTTGCAAGCAAATGAATATATATTGTGCAAGTATAGGGGAAACCCGGACCGGATAATATTTCCGGAGCACATATTGACAAACAAAGTATATGTGCAACATTGGGGAAGGGCAGAGACCCCATGTGAATACAAGAAGCTGCGATGAATCTTGAGGAATTCTCACAAAATCCCTGCCTAAAGTCTCCTCCCAGGTGGCCTGGGGAAGGCAGCTGCTACCTGAGCCTAACCCTGGTGGAGGGAGATCTGTATGGTGCCAGAATATTTAATGGCTTGTTGTCAGAGTAAGGTGTACCTTTACAAAACTACCCATATTAATGGTAGGGAAAACTCTTGGAATCAACAGGGAAGCAATACATGTGGGAATCAGATTCTTAACACCCTGGCTTCTGATGAATATAACTCTCCCTTAAATATAAACCAACCATTGACGCCCCGACCCCCAAAACACCTTCCCTTGAGATCTATTCAATAATCAGAGTAAATCCAATAAAGTTAAAGTATGTATTCATGAAGGAAATGGTAATCAGAACATTGGGGACGTCAAGTCCCACAATGCCCTGAGTATTGAGACTAGGAAGAGGGACACAGAGGCACTAATCTGTAGTTTGCAGTCTAGTGGTTCTAATGATACACACCTGAGCGAAACTGTTGATTATATCCCCTCAGGTGCAGGCCATTAGAAGTACGATGTGGAGTAGTTGCAGAGACTCCAAGTTGCAGTTGCAGCAGAAGTAGAAAGGAAACAGAGCCGCTGGAGCCATCCCTGTCTTTGCGCAGCGGGAAGCGTTGTTGTAAAAAGCTTTCCCCATGAAGAGAGAGGCTCTCCTTATTGCGTGCTGTGCTCTGGTGGCTGGAGTGCACCAGAGTGTTTCAGGAGCAAGGAATGCTCCTTTGCCGACCGGCACTGGAAGCAAACCGAAGCAGTCAGCTGTGCAGAAGGTGGCAGAAGAAGCTGAATGAACAGTGGCGTGAATCGAGCGGACGCGTATGCAAAAACCAGTGAGTTCACCTATGTCGGGTAAACCCGGTACGCTCCGTAATCGACCGCTGGCCACTAATAATGATTTTGAATACAGAACTAATATAAAGAAGTTTAATTGTCATAATAAGAACTTTGTGAACACACAGGAAAGGTTATAATTGTTACTATAAAGACCAACGTTATTGCCAAAGCAAAGAGAGGGTAATATTAGTCAGGCCTCATCAGTGAGGTGGAGCTGTGCCTCTCTAAGAACAGTGAGCAAGGGGTCCACGTCTGGATTCCTCTGGTAACTTAGGGTGAGACCCAAAGTTACTTAATATGCAAAACAAAGGGAGGACGAAACACGTGTCTGGGGTTGCTGTTGTTCAGAGGAGAATTGCCTAACATTTCGGTGCTGGACTGCCACTGGGCAGGACAAAGACTGATATGCAGGGACATTTCACCTCTGTGAAAGGGACAGTGAGCTAAAGACTTGGTAGAGTCTCTCCCAGGGGCCATCCAGCCAAGAACAGGTCAATGGGCTGTGTTTGTGCTGGTCGAGGCACTCCAAGAACCCCCTTGTTGCATATTTAGTAACTTTGGGTCTCACCCGAAGTTACCAGGGAATCCAGACATGGACCCCTTGCTCACTGTTCTTAGAGAGGCACAGCTCCACCTCACTGATTAGGCCCGACTAGACCGAAACACATGTCTGAGGTTGCTGTTGGTACTCTTGTTCAGAGGAGAATTACCTAGAATTTCGGTGCTGGACTGCCCCTGAGCAGGACAAAGACTGATATGCAGGAACATTTCACCTCTGTGAAAGGGGCAGTGTGCTAAAGACTTGGTAGAGTCTCTCCCAGGATTCATCCACCCAGGAACAGGTCAATGGGCTGTGTTCGTGCTGGTAGAGGGACTCCCAGAACCCCCTTGTGTTGAATACTGTAACAAGCTAACAATAATCAACATTGTCAAAGTTTGGCAATTGGCGGAGTGGACGGAGAGTGGCAGTCCTGCAGGAGAGTCTGGAGAGTCTGTCACCCATTTCTACTGTTCTGCTGTGGGGGAGGACCCTTACATAAACCCTATACATCCGCGAATCGGAAGCGGAGTGGACGGAGAGTGGCAGTCCTGCAGGAGAGTCTGGAGAGTGTGTCACCCATTTCTACTCTTCTGCTGTGGGGGAGGACCGTTACATAAACCCCATACATCTGCGAAGCGGACGCGGAGTGGACAGAGAGTGGCAGTCCTGCAGGAGAGTCTGGAGAGTCTGTCACCCATTTCTACTGTTCTGCTGTGGGGGAGGACCCTTACATAAACCCCATACATCCGCGAATCGGAAGCGGAGTGGACGGAGAGTGGCAGTCCTGCAGGAGAGTCTGGAGAGTGTGTCACCCATTTCTACTGTTCTGCTGTGGGGGAGGACCCTTACATAAACCCCATACATCCGCGAAGCCGACGCGGAGTGGACGGAGAGTGGCAGTCCTGCAGTCATGACTGTCAGGGCTGCAAGCGCAAACCGAGAAATGCGAGAAATTTTGACATTGATCAAAACGACTCCTCGAGAGAGGAAGAGATGGAAGAAGAAGGTAGACGCCTGAGAAGCGCCAAACATAGCCAGAAACAGCTGGGCCAGAAACATCAAGCGACAACCTGCAATGAACACCTCGTGGCAAACACAGGATTGCCTCAAGGGGGCACCCTTAAGCAGTCGATGCGGCAAGATCAAGCGGCCATCACAAAGATAAAACCCACCAAAAGAAAAAACTACCAGCCGCAAGAGGCCCAGGAAGACTACAACACAGTCCAACTCGTCCCCCAGCGACGACCATCCTTACCTGGAGGAGCGGCCGAAGTGCTGCGGGGGAAGAACCTGGAGGCCAGTCCAGCCGAGGCCCCAGCCTGCCTGAAATCTGCCCTGTCGACACTCCGAGCCGCTGCGGCAGCGCAGGACCCCGCGGAGACGGCCCTCGAAGGGGGGCCGCGCCCCGCTTGGGACGGCGAGGATGGGCTGACGGGGCAGGAGGGCATAGCTGAGGAGGTTGGAGCCTTCGGCGGAAGAGCCGACGAGAGTGCGAGCCCCAGAGCAGGAGACAGACTCACCGGCCCGGCTCAGTCCTCCGTTCTTAACTCCCCCCTCGGAGCGCCGCAGGGAGTTCCCAGCCCCACAACGGCAGCTCCCGGAGGAGAGCTTCCGGGTGTGGATGATGCCGAGGGTGGGAGGGGAAAGGAGGAGGATGCAACAACGGCCTCTGGAGAGGCAGAGTTAGGGGAGGCGGCGGGCCCCCCACCTGAGGAGAGCGGGCAGGGGGAGCCCGATAGAGAGTTGTATACTCCTGTACCACCACCACCGGCTCTGTGAGCTTGGGTGAAAACGACGGCACTCATTCACAGAGAGGTGGAGGAAATGGCGGAGGAAGCTGCAGAGATCAGCCCGGTTTCAGAAACAAACGATGAACAATTGAAATTAAACTTCAACAAAAAGAAAAGACAGAGAACAAGATCATTGACTTTTAGGAAACACAAGAGCTGCAAAACAGCGAAAAATAAGATTAGCCTCAGAACAAAAACGAAAAAATTTCCCAGAAGCCCGAACAACCACAAAAAACGCCACGGCTAACGATGGACAAAACAAATGAAAACGGGCCACAGAGAGGGGAAGGAGGGTCATTTAAAAATTCCATAAAAGACTACTTCCAGGAAAATAGAAGGAAAAAGTAGCAAATGAGCCCTATCATGAGGAACTTACAGACTTAGAAATACTGGAAGCTTTAAATGATTGCTTACCGGTAGCCAACCTACGCAGAGTTGAGCACTATGTAAGCGAAAATTTGACACTTAGCAAAAGACCAGTGCTAGAAGGCAGGAAGAAGGCACAAGGAAAATCAAGTGATCAAGAGAGGGTGGAGGGGGAGACACCGACTTCGACGCCTCCCCAAAAGAGTACTACGAACTTACTAAGAGGTCAGTTAAATCTCGACCCGCTAAATGACTCCGATAATGGGGAAGACAAGAGAAACTCGGACAAAGAGCCTGAAACGGTGGCTGTTACGCCTGAGTGCCAAAGAAAGTCTCACACCCCTCAAACGAGATTCTTATAATAGTCGAAAACGATGGCTCCAATGGCTCAACAACAGAAAACAACGAGGGCTCTTGTAAGTCAAACTTTGCAACACCTCCACCCCCAGAGGTTCCAGCCCTGAATCTAGAAACCGCCAAAGGAACAAACACAGATAAAGTTCACAAAACTCCAAACAAAACGCTATTGCCTAAAAAACTTAACCAAACAGGGCTCAATAAACCCTGAAGAGAGAGCACGATAACAGAAAGGCCATCTATAGAAGGCACAGACGAACTAAACTGAGACAAATCATCGAGATCTCAAATTAATCTAAACCTGAACATGGGGGGAAATGACAACCACAGCCCCCAAACTGATAGAAACAGAAAAGGAAGAGACTCATCAGAATCAGCAAAATCACCCCGAGCCCACTGGGCAAATCAGACTACAACGTCAACTGACTCACCCACAAGAAGAGCTTCTGCACACCAACTGACTAGCCCGACGGACCCCCCAAACAAAAAAAAAACGGACTTATTGTCAATCATGTCATCAGTGAACATTGCATTGGCAACATTCATGAAGCTTTACGAAACCATTGCTGATTCTTTGAAAGATCATACAAGCATTCAAGGGATGATTTACAGCAAAGTCATCTTTCTAGAAGCATATGTCATGGCTTTGGAAGCCAGAAAAACAAACACAGCTAAAGCAAACGATGATGGCTCATCCTCTCGACAAAAAGAGCATCATGGAGAAAAAGAACAAAGAGTTGCGGGAAAAACAACGGGGACCCAAACTATTGCTACAATTGATCTCACAACAAACAATTTACCAAAAGAGTATGCAAATAAAGGGGTGGAATCAACATCAACTGTAAGCCAAGTAACTACAAACTCAAAGTCAAAAAAGAGACTATCGCCTAGACAACCCACAATTGGAAACCAAACTGCAGAAGGAATCTTCCAATTTTTCACACGCCCAATAAATCAAAAGGAAACACCACAAAGGAAAGTCAGAAAACCAGATTTGTGGCAAACAAAAAACCTAGAATCTTCAGAAAAAAGAAACTCCAGTCTATCTCCATCAACAATTGATCGCATTGACAAGGAAGAACTGATGAACCTGAGCCAATATCCGCCAGAAAACTCTCCTACGAGCCCAAAGGCATACAGCCCCAGTGAAGCTCCAACCTCACAATTACATACAGAAAAACAAAAAACAGTAACCGTAGGAAGATATGAAGAAGTAACTGGAGAAAAAGCAGTAAAAGATTCCAGGGAAAATGAGAAAAGTATAAAGAACAAGGGTGTCAGATTAACTGATACAGAAAGACAGATAAATTCAAAAAGGATGATGAAAGAAACAAAAAAAGGAAAAGAAAGGTCAAAGTCCAGAACTAGAGACAACCAGACCCCCAGACATCGGAAAAAAGAACAAAGACATAATTCCTTCAAACAGAAAGACAGTGAATGCGGTAAATCAAGAAGAAGATCAGAAGACAGACGGGATGAGCAAAAACACAAAAGAAAAGCTCACAGGAGTGCATCACCAAGGAGACCTCGTACTCAATCCAGGAACAACTACAACAAAAACAACGCTGAAAAGCGACTCAGTTCACCACAGGACAAAGGGGAAACGATTTTTCGTTACAGATCCAGAACGCAGAAATACAACCAAAAACCGAGAAAAGTGGATAAAACAAAATGGCGCATAGAGCTGACACAAGTGAAAGAAAACAGAGATGAGATAACACTGAACCGAAACTCGGTGTTAAAACTTTTTAAATACATTCAAAAGTTGAAACATATAAAATCAGAAGACTTGCTTTTGGTAGAGCCCAGCCACGTAAACTCAAAAGCAAAAACGGTCCTCCACTTAACATCAACAACGTTAAAAAACTTGATCTTTGACTGCAGTGAAGAGCTGGATGAAATGGGCTACGAGGTTAAAGTGCAATCAGCAACAAGCACAGAAGACAACAAAAAGGAGGCGGAAAACAAAGGGCGCAATACGCACAGGGAAAAACAAATAGTTAAACAACTAAAAAGCGCCACAACAACAACAGGTTGAGGGAAATCTCCCGTAAACAATAAGGAAAGAGCAAGACACCTGGAACCTGAAAATAAACTGGGGGAAAATCAATCAGCCCCCAAAGAAAACAAAAACCACGAAAATTCCATAAAGACAAAAGAAACAAAAAAACCTAACAGTGCCAGAATAACCCCGGAAAAAGCCAAAGAACTCTCAACAATAAGAGTTCCACAAAAAAAATGTGAACCCATGAAAGGTATATGGTCCTGGTTGCCCAAAACTCTGAGGGAAAAAAAGCAAAAATAGCAACCCGTGAGGGACGAGCACATTTTTCAAGCCAGACATTGTTCGACCCTCCAAAAGCAGGATTTAAAAATGTGCTTGTGGAATACAAGAGGACATATCCACCTACTGTCTCCTAGTGACATGGACCTGGGGTCATACGATCTAATATGCCTCCAAGAGACCTGGCTGACCGAATCCCCCGTAATAACGGGGTTTGAAGTCATCCTTGCACCAGCTAAACAAGGGTGTCGAGGAAGACCCTCATCGGGTTTACTGATTGTATCTAAAAAAGGCTGCGGGATCAAACTGGAAGAAACATTGATCAGTAACCAATCGATTCTGATGGTCAAGGCGTCGTGGACCCGACAGAAAACCGACAAAAAAGCCTACGAAAAAGACACCCTAATCGTTGCAAACACCTACTGGAACCCAGCAAGCACAGAGCCTACCACCTATATAGGAAAAATCGAGGCCGCAATAGACGAGGCGCTAGCTGACCACTTGGTAAAATACTTCCTCATTTGTGGTGACTTGAACGTCACATGCATGGGCTTGGATGAAAGGGAGTTGGATCAAGGTCAAAACTCAACAAGCAAACAACGTGGCAAACTATGGGTCAAATTGATGAATTCAAGAAACCTTCACAATTTGCATGAAGCGTTCCCAGATTCGAAGCGCCCGCCATTGTGGGAAAGAAATGAATCGAAGGCTACCATAGATTACATCTTCGTCACCAAACCAATACTGGCAATAACGAAAGCCTTTGAAATCACACGAGTAACAGCAAGTGACCATATTCCCCTGTCAACAACCTGGATGTCAACAAGCCCCCGGAATGACTACGATGAGCACCACGTTGTTACTAACACGAAGGGAAATCGCCTACACCTTTCAAGCGACTCCATCGCGGAAATAGAAAATGGATTCTGCTCAATGCCAAACCACTTGGGCATAAACAAAACGGACTATACACCACTTTTGATGAAGTTCAAGAAGAGTCGCACAACAAAAACGAAGAGGGGAAACCCCCCAAGACATGTGTACGATGTAATACTGGTGGAGAAACATCGGGTGCTGCGTAAAACACAACGCAAAGCAAAATTTTCAGGATCTCCAGCGGCTGCGAGAGCAGCGGAATCAGAAACTAAACTCTACAAAGCCTGGGTAAAAGGCTACAGACTGTCCCTCTATCAACAAGACGCTGAAAACATCCTAAAACTGATAAGCGGCAAAAATACAAAAGAATTCTGGAGAACTTTAAGAGCTGTTAACGAAACGCAAGAAAACACCATCATAAGCGAGATTGGAGAAACAACGTGGACAAAATATTACACTTCCATGTACCTGGCACCAACTATCCACTCAAAGCCACAAGGCGAAAAGTATTCAGAGCCATGAGTAAACATAGACGACCCAGAGGAAATCCGACTAAAGATCATAGGCTTAAAAAATTCTCGTGCCCCAGGACCCGATGGGATTACGAACGTTGATTTAAAAACGAATCAAAATGAGTGGGCCAGCCTGCTAAGTAAAATCTTCGGCAGATGCTCCAACTTGAAAACGATACCACCCTCATGGAAATCAGCAACAATGGTACCTATATTCAAGAAAGGAGACAAAAAGGATCCGGCAAACTACAGACCTATTGCTCTCCTGGATGTTATAGGTAAAGTGTTTGGCTCAATGCTCCTCGACCGCTTCAAGATCTGGGCAGAAGAATCACCTTGCAATGACCCATTCCAAACGGGATTTTTAAAAAACTTGGGCACGACAGCTAATATTCTAATGCTAAACGTGCTGAAAAACAGAGTATTGGAAGGGGGAAGGAGAATCTTTGTTGCGTTCATCGATCTGACCCAAGCGTTTGATCGAATAGACAGGGTCAGTCTATGGTCCAAACTTGAAGCCTGGGATTGCCCACCTTCCATACTAAACCCGATCAAGGCACTGTATACTGACACCTCTATACGTATTCGACTTGACCAAAATGGCCTTTTGTCATCACCCATTCCAACAGCGCGGGGAGTGAAGCAGGGGTGCCCACTGGCTCCGGCCTTATTTCTGGCATTTATCAGCGACATCCAAGATGAGGACACAGAAATTCGAGCATTTCCTCCAAAAATCTGCAAAACCCCTATAACGCGACTTCTTTACGCAGACGACCTGGTCCTATTGGACCATACACCAATAGGCCTGCAGCGCCAATTGACAAAACTTCAAGGGTACATGCAAGAAAACAAACTGGAAATAAATGTAAAGAAAACAAAATTCCTAGTACTAGAAAAATCGACCAGGAAAACAGAAAAATTGAGACTAAAACTGGAAGGATCATTGATTGAGAGAGTGTTCGATTTTAAATACTTAGGAGTAATTCTGGACTCCTCTTCACAAGACAAAGCTATGCAACTGGCCCTGTTGACCAAAGTCAACAACCTGGCAGCCCAAGCTAGAGCCATAGATAAAAGGTTCGGGAGATTTTCGCTGATCCCAGTGTTAGAACACTAAAAGAAAAAGGTGATGCCGACACTAACATATGGGGTAGATGCAATGATGAACCTACCACCACCCATTTGGACAAAAATTGAGGCAAAGTTTTGGCGTCAAGTTCTTACACTCCCTAACTCGACCCCAATTGCCTCAATCCGACGAGAGCTCAACCTACCATCTCTTAGAAGTTCAGTTTCACAATCGTCTTTAAGGCTGTTCAGGAAATGCCGGACGGCCGAGCCACCGTCAATATACTACCTCATCAACCTGGAAATAGAAAGGAACACAAGTAAAACTCTCAACAAATGGAAAGAAGATAACATCAGTTTGCTGGAACAGGTACAGGCGGACGAAGAACAACTAATAAAGAACCCAAAGATAATCTTTACTAAAATTAAAGAACTTGACTGGATAAATACTTTGGAGACAGCAGGAAAGAACAAATTAACCCTACACCTGCCACCAAACACGAAAAAACTCAATGAACTACATGAGTACATAAAGAAGTTCCCATCCAGGAAGGGGAGAGATATGTTGATGAGGGCCCGTCTGAACTTATTGCCGACAAACGAGATTTTGTCAATAAGAGGCAAATCAGAGAACAACCTTTGCCGATTCTGTGCAACAAAAGAAAAGGAAACAATCCGCCATTTGCTCCTAAAATGTGCCTCAAACCAACATATAAGAAACCGATACTTAATACCAACCTTCACAGACTTCACCATCGCGGACGAAGAAATATGTTGGTTGCGTCTGATTGGCGGCAACAAAATGCAATGGCAAATAGCCACCTACAAAATCTTGGAAACTATAAACTGGCCAATGAAGGCACATTTTCAGTGTTCCAGAAGCAACCGCCATTGTGCACGCATATTCAGAGCTCTTGCTAAAAATTAAAGGCGAAAGCACTTTTAATACTTGCTTACAATCTCACCGCTGGCTGCATCAGCAGCACCCCATCCGTGACACAACTACGGCTAGAATCGAGTCTGCCCACTGACTTGGCCAGTGATTGTTTTCGTGGATCTTCCAATTCCTAATCTTTCTTATTATAACTCAGAACAAATCAAGCATAATCACTAAAAGTGAATGTTACAAGAAACATATTACAGGTCTAGTTTGAAATGTATTTGCATGCCCTGAAGAGGCATCGCATGGCATAATGGAACTTCTTTAGTATTGATGTTTATTTTATTTTGATCAAATTTCGAGGCATATGCATGGTATAATGAGTGTGCACCATATGGCATCATGGAATCCCTTTAGATATCGTGATCATTTTGCTCTGTTTGATTTTTGAACATATGTACTTTTTCAAAAATGTGTGTCTTTCTCTTGTGAATCTACTTCATTTGAATTAAACAACAGAATATTAGATGCGCATATTTGTGATTACTTCTCCATCTACTTTTGCTTAAACAAATTTTTTGCCACAGCAAGCTTTTTCTTAATTGGTTTACTCAGCGCAGCCTGTGTAGATGGAAACTTTCAAGCATTTGTAATACTTTAAGGTGATAGTGGTAGATCACCTTACCACCTACACGACAGCAGCTAAACAAATATTTTTCTCACAGCCATTTAAATTATCAGGCGTGCGCATTCCTGAATAGGGCGCTACTCCCACAACCTCACCATTTACAGTTTTAGAGAGCCGTTTTCTTTTTTTCATTTTTTCACAACAGACCAAAAGACAGAAACTTTATGAGGCCGATTCATGGAATAATTAGCGCGGCGCAAGTGGGCAAAAACGTGCGAATCGCAGTGGAATAGCGAAAATCGCAGTGCAAGTGCGAAAATCGCACGAAAAGCAGCGCACATCGATTCATGGAAGGCCGTGCGCGAGAAAACCATCGGATGTGCGATAAAAAAGTGCGCGGCGCACGTTGGCGCACAGGCCATCTAACTGCGTGCGCCAGGTCACAGCGAAAATCGCACAGGCCACAGCGAAAATCGCACATAGCGCGGCGCACGCAACAAAAGTAGGCGGAACACGGGGCGCAACACTCGGAATGGGGAACAACTTGACAAAATGTGGGCGTCACGGGGGAAGTACAGGGTACAAGTGCGCGGAACGCCCACACGCTCGCCTACAAAACGTATTCATGGAATAGAATAGGGCAAAAAAGTGCACGCTCAAACCAGCGCACAGGCACAAACACGACCGCCACAAGAAAGCAGGCGGTAGCGTCTCTGCGCCTGGAAGAAATGTGCGCCAAAAGGTGCGCCAACAAATAGCACCTATATACAGCCATGATGAATGCCCTATACTGTGGCCCTCCAGGACAAATGACGTGCAAAGGGGTACCCACAAACACGGACACCCGCTGACAAAAAATACGTGTGCGTGTATACCGGGGTGCGCGGGAAGTCTCACACGCGATTTGGCAGGGTACATGGATTTCAGGGGTGCGCGGGAAGTTGCACACGCGATTTGGCAGGGTACGTGCGCAGGAATTTCCACACGCGATTTGGCTGGGTACGTGGATCTCAGGGGTGCGCGGGAAGTCTCACACGCGATTTGGCAGGGTACGTGGATTTCAGGGGTGCGCGGGAAGTTGCACACGCGATTTGGCAGGGTACGTGCGCGGGAATTTCCACACGCGATTTGGCTGGGTACGTGGATCTCAGGGGTGCGCGGGAAGTCTCACACGCGATTTGGAAGGGTACATGGATTTCAGGGGTGCGCGGGAAGTTCCACACGCGATTTGGCCGGGTACGTGCGCGGGAATTTGCACACGCGACTTGGCTGGGTACGTGGATCTCAGGGGTGCGCGGGAAGTCCCACACGCGATTTGGCCGGGTACGTGCGCGGGAATTTCCACACACGATTTGGCTGGGGACGTGTATTTCAGGGGTACGCGGGAAATTCTACACACGATTTGGCTGTGTGCTCCCAGGTATTCCCTGTACACCTCTCCACGGCCCCTGCAGGCAGCCGACACCACAGGGGACTACCCTGCACACCTGCTCATGTCACCCAGCACCCCCACCCAGCAGTGTGGGGCACCCTCCACCAGGCCCCCACTCATGGCCCCTATCACCCGAACCCCCCAGCAGTGCAGGGGCAGCACCACCAGGCCCCCACTCATGTCCCCCTGCACCCCCACCCCCCAGCATCCAGGGGCACCCTCTACCAGGCCCCCACTCATGGCCCCTATCACCCCCACCCCCCAGCATCCAGGGGCAGCCTCCACCAGGCCCCCACTCATGTCTCCCACCGCCCCCACCCCCCAGCAGTGTGGGGCACCCTCCACCAGGCCCCCACCCATGTCTCCCACCACCCCCAGCCACCATGGGTAGCCCCCACTCATGTCTCCCACCCACCCCCACCCCCCAGCCACCATGGGCACCCTCCACCAGGCCTCCACTCATGTCTCCCACCCACCCCCCAGCCACCATGGGCAGCCCCCACCAGGCCCCCACTCATGTCTCCCACCCACCCCCACCCCCCAGCCACCATGGGCAGCCACCACCAGGCCCCCACTCATATCTCCCATCACCCCCACCCCCCAGCAGTGTGGGGCACCCTCCACCAGGCCCCCACTCATGTCTCCCACCACCCCCATCCCCCAGCCACCATGGGCACCCTCCACCAGGCCCCCACTCATGTCTCCCACCACCCCGACCCCCCAGCAGTGCAGGGGCACCCTCCACCAGGCCCCCACTCATGGTCCCTATCACCCCCACCCCCCAGCATCCAGGGGCACCCTCCACCAGGCCCCCACTCATGTCTCCCACCACCCCCACCCCCCAGCAGTGTGGGGCACCCTCCACCAGGCCCCCACTCATGTCTCCCACCCACCCCCCAGCCACCATGGGCACCCTCCGCCAGGCCCCCACTCATGTCTCCCAGCACCCCCACCCCCCAGCAGTGCAGGGGAACCCTCCACCAGGCCCCCACCCATGTCTCCCAGCACCCCCACCCCCCAGCAGTGCAGGGGCAGCACCACCAGGCCCCCACTCATGTCCCCCTGCACCCCCACCCCCCAGCATCCAGGGGCACCCTCCACCAGGCCCCCACTCATGTCTCCCACCACCCCCATCCCCCAGCAGTGTGGGGCACCCGCCACCAGGTCCCCACTCATGTCTCCCACCACCCCCACCCCCCAGCAGTGCAGGGGCACCCTCCACCAGGCCCCCACTCATGTCTCCCACCCACCCCCACCCCCAGTAGTGTGGGGCACCCTCCACCAGGCCCCCACTCATGTCTCCCACCACCCCCACCCCCCAGCAGTGTGGGGCACCCTCCACCAGGCCCCCACTCATGGCCCCTATCCCCCCACCCCCCAGCAGCCAGGGGCACCCTCCACCAGGCCCCCACTCATGTCTCCCACCACCCCACCCCCCAGCAGTGTGGGGCACCCTCCACCAGGCCCCCACCCATGTCTCCCACCACCCCCACCCCCAGCCACCATGGGCACCCTCCACCAGGCCCCCACTCATGTCTCCCACCACCCCCACCCCCCAGCAGTGCAGGGGCACCCTCCACCAGGCCCCCACCCATGTCTCCCAGCACCCCCAGCAGTGCAGGGGCAGCACCACCAGGCCCCCACTCATGTCCCCCTGCACCCCCACCCCCCAGCATCCAGGGGCACCCTCCACCAGGCCCCCACTCATGTCTCCCACCACCCCCACCCCCCAGCAGTGTGGGGCACCCTCCACCAGGCCCCCACTCATGTCTCCCACCACCTCCACCCCCCAGCAGTGCAGGGGCAGCCTCCACCAGGCCCCCACCCATGTCTCCCACCACCCCCACCCCCCAGCAGTGCAGGGGCACCCTCCACCAGGCCCCCACCCATGTCTCCCACCACCCCCACCCCCCAGCAGTGTGGGGCACCCTCCACCAGGCCCCCACCCATGTCTCCCACCACCCCCACCCCCCAGCAGTGTGGGGCACCCTCCACCAGGCCCCCACTCATGTCTCCCACCCACCCCCCAGCCACCATGGGCACCCTCCGCCAGGCCCCCACTCATGTCTCCCAGCACCCCCACCCCCCAGCAGTGCAGGGGAACCCTCCACCAGGCCCCCACCCATGTCTCCCAGCACCCCCACCCCCCAGCAGTGCAGGGGCAGCACCACCAGGCCCCCACTCATGTCCCCCTGCACCCCCACCCCCCAGCATCCAGGGGCACCCTCCACCAGGCCCCCACTCATGTCTCCCACCACCCCCATCCCCCAGCAGTGTGGGGCACCCGCCACCAGGCCCCCACTCATGTCTCCCACCACCCCCACCCCCCAGCAGTGCAGGGGCACCCTCCACCAGGCCCCCACTCATGTCTCCCACCCACCCCCACCCCCAGTAGTGTGGGGCACCCTCCACCAGGCCCCCACTCATGTCTCCCACCACCCCCACCCCCCAGCAGTGTGGGGCACCCTCCACCAGGCCCCCACTCATGGCCCCTATCCCCCCACCCCCCAGCATCCAGGGGCACCCTCCACCAGGCCCCCACTCATGTCTCCCACCACCCCACCCCCCAGCAGTGTGGGGCACCCTCCACCAGGCCCCCACCCATGTCTCCCACCACCCCCAGCCACCATGGGCACCCTCCACCAGGCCCCCACTCATGTCTCCCACCACCCCCACCCCCCAGCAGTGCAGGGGCACCCTCCACCAGGCCCCCACCCATGTCTCCCAGCACCCCCAGCAGTGCAGGGGCAGCACCACCAGGCCCCCACTCATGTCCCCCTGCACCCCCACCCCCCAGCATCCAGGGGCACCCTCCACCAGGCCCCCACTCATGTCTCCCACCACCCCCACCCCCCAGCAGTGTGGGGCACCCTCCACCAGGCCCCCACTCATGTCTCCCACCACCTCCACCCCCCAGCAGTGCAGGGGCAGCCTCCACCAGGCCCCCACCCATGTCTCCCACCACCCCCACCCCCCAGCAGTGCAGGGGCACCCTCCACCAGGCCCCCACCCATGTCTCCCACCACCCCCACCCCCCAGCAGTGTGGGGCACCCTCCACCAGGCCCCCACCCATGTCTCCCACCACCCCCACCCCCCAGCAGTGTGGGGCACCCTCCACCAGGCCCCCACTCATGTCTCCCACCACCCCCACCCCCCAGCCACCATGGGCATCCCCCACCAGGCCCCCACTCATGTCTCCCACCCACCCCCCAGCCACCATGGGCAGCCCCCACCAGGCCCCCACTCATGTCTCCCACCACCCCCATCCCCCAGCCACCATGGGCACCCTCCACCAGGCCTCCACTCATGTCTCCCACCACCCCCTCCCCCCAGCCACCATGGGCATCCCCCACCAGGCCCCCACTCATGTCTCCCACCACCCCCACCCCCCCCAGCAGTGTGGGGCACCCTTAACCAGGCCCCCACCCATGTCTCCCACCACCCCCACCCCCCAGCAGTGTGGGGCACCCTCCACCAGGCCCCCACCCATGTCTCCCACCATCCCCACCCCCCAGCAGTGTGAGGCACCCTCCACCAGGCCCCCACTCATGTCTCCCACCACCCCCACCCCCCAGCAGTGCAGGGGCACCCTCCACCAGGCCCCCACCCATGTCTCCCACCACCCCCAGCCACCATGGGCACCCTCCACCAAGCCCCCACTCATGTCTCCCACCACCCCCACCCCCCAGCAGTGCAGGAGCACCCTCCACCAGGCCCCCACTCATGTCCAACTCATGTCTCCCAACACCCTCACCCCCCAGCAGTGTGGGGCACCCTCCACCAGGCCCCCACTCATGTCTCCCACCACCCCCACCCCCCAGCAGTGTGGGGCACCCTCCACCAGGCCCCCACTCATGTCTCCCACCCACCCCCACCCCCCAGCCACCATGGGCAGCCCCCACCAGGCCCCCACTCATGTCTCCCATCACCCCCACCCCCCAGCAGTGTGGGGCACCCTCCACCAGGCCCCCACTCATGTCTCCCACCACCCCCACCCCCCAGCAGTGCAGGGGCAGCCTCCACCAGGCCCCCACCCATGTCTCCCACCACCCCCAGCCACCATGGGCACCCTCCACCAGGCCCCCACTCATGTCCCACGCATGTCTCCCATCACCCCCACCCCCCAGCAGTGTGGGGCACCCTCCACCAGGCCCCCACTCATGTCTCCCACCACCCCCACCCGCCAGCAGTGCAGGGGCAGCCTCCACCAGGCCCCCACCCATGTCTCCCACCACCCCCCAGCCACCATGGGCATCCCCCACCAGGCCCCCACTCATGTCTCCCACCACCCCCACCCCCCAGCATCCAGGGGCACCCTCCACCAGGCCCCCACTCATGTCTCCCACCACCCCACCCCCCAGCAGTGTGGGGCACCCTCCACCAGGCCCCCACCCATGTCTCCCACCACCCCCAGCCACCATGGGCACCCTCCACCAGGCCCCCACTCATGTCTCCCACCACCCCCACCCCCCAGCAGTGCAGGGGCACCCTCCACCAGGCCCCCACCCATGTCTCCCAGCACCCCCAGCAGTGCAGGGGCAGCACCACCAGGCCCCCACTCATGTCCCCCTGCACCCCCACCCCCCAGCATCCAGGGGCACCCTCCACCAGGCCCCCACTCATGTCTCCCACCACCCCCACCCCCCAGCAGTGTGGGGCACCCTCCACCAGGCCCCCACTCATGTCTCCCACCACCTCCACCCCCCAGCAGTGCAGGGGCAGCCTCCACCAGGCCCCCACCCATGTCTCCCACCACCCCCACCCCCCAGCAGTGCAGGGGCACCCTCCACCAGGCCCCCACCCATGTCTCCCACCACCCCCACCCCCCAGCAGTGTGGGGCACCCTCCACCAGGCCCCCACCCATGTCTCCCACCACCCCCACCCCCCAGCAGTGTGGGGCACCCTCCACCAGGCCCCCACTCATGTCTCCCACCACCCCCACCCCCCAGCCACCATGGGCATCCCCCACCAGGCCCCCACTCATGTCTCCCACCCACCCCCCAGCCACCATGGGCAGCCCCCACCAGGCCCCCACTCATGTCTCCCACCACCCCCATCCCCCAGCCACCATGGGCACCCTCCACCAGGCCTCCACTCATGTCTCCCACCACCCCCTCCCCCCAGCCACCATGGGCATCCCCCACCAGGCCCCCACTCATGTCTCCCACCACCCCCACCCCCCCCAGCAGTGTGGGGCACCCTTAACCAGGCCCCCACCCATGTCTCCCACCACCCCCACCCCCCAGCAGTGTGGGGCACCCTCCACCAGGCCCCCACCCATGTCTCCCACCATCCCCACCCCCCAGCAGTGTGAGGCACCCTCCACCAGGCCCCCACTCATGTCTCCCACCACCCCCACCCCCCAGCAGTGCAGGGGCACCCTCCACCAGGCCCCCACCCATGTCTCCCACCACCCCCAGCCACCATGGGCACCCTCCACCAAGCCCCCACTCATGTCTCCCACCACCCCCACCCCCCAGCAGTGCAGGAGCACCCTCCACCAGGCCCCCACTCATGTCCAACTCATGTCTCCCAACACCCTCACCCCCCAGCAGTGTGGGGCACCCTCCACCAGGCCCCCACTCATGTCTCCCACCACCCCCACCCCCCAGCAGTGTGGGGCACCCTCCACCAGGCCCCCACTCATGTCTCCCACCCACCCCCACCCCCCAGCCACCATGGGCAGCCCCCACCAGGCCCCCACTCATGTCTCCCATCACCCCCACCCCCCAGCAGTGTGGGGCACCCTCCACCAGGCCCCCACTCATGTCTCCCACCACCCCCACCCCCCAGCAGTGCAGGGGCAGCCTCCACCAGGCCCCCACCCATGTCTCCCACCACCCCCAGCCACCATGGGCACCCTCCACCAGGCCCCCACTCATGTCCCACGCATGTCTCCCATCACCCCCACCCCCCAGCAGTGTGGGGCACCCTCCACCAGGCCCCCACTCATGTCTCCCACCACCCCCACCCGCCAGCAGTGCAGGGGCAGCCTCCACCAGGCCCCCACCCATGTCTCCCACCACCCCCCAGCCACCATGGGCATCCCCCACCAGGCCCCCACTCATGTCTCCCACCACCCCCACCCCCCAGCAGTGTGGGGCACCCTCCACCAGGCCCCCACCCATGTCTCCCACCACCCCCACCCCCAGCAGTGTGGGGCACCCTCCACCAGGCCCCCACCCATGTCTCCCACCACCCCCACCCCCCAGCAGTGTGGGGCACCCTCCACCAGGCCCCCACTCATGTCTCCCACCACCCCCACCCCCCAGCAGTGCAGGGGCACCCTCCACCAGGCCCCCACCCATGTCTCCCAGCACCCCCACCCCCCAGCAGTGCAGGGGCAGCACCACCAGGCCCCCACTCATGTCCCCCTGCACCCCCCCCAGCATCCAGGGGCACCCTCCACCAGGCCCCCACTCATGTCTCCCACCACCCCCACCCCCCAGCAGTGTGGGGCACCCTCCACCAGGCCCCCACTCATGTCTCCCACCACCCCCACCCCCCAGCAGTGCAGGGGCACCCTCCACCAGGCCCCCACTCATGTCTCCCACCCACCCCCACCCCACAGCCACCATGGGCAGCCCCCACCAGGCCCCCACTCATGTCTCCCATCACCCCCACCCCCCAGCAGTGTGGGGCACCCTCCACCAGGCCCCCACTCATGTCTCCCACCACCCCCACCCCCCAGCAGTGTGGGGCACCCTCCACCAGGCCCCCACTCATGGCCCCTATCACCCCCACCCCCCAGCATCCAGGGGCACCCTCCACCAGGCCCCCACTCATGTCTCCCACCACCCCCACCGCCCAGCAGTGTGGGGCACCCTCCACCAGGCCCCCACTCATGTCTCCCACCACCCCCACACCCCAGCAGTGTGGGGCACCCTCCACCAGGCCCCCACTCATGTCTCCCACCACCCCCAGCCACCATGGGCATCCCCCGCCAGGCCCCCACTCATGTCCCCCTGCACCCCCCCCAGCATCCAGGGGCACCCTCCACCAGGCCCCCACTCATGTCTCCCACCACCCCCACCCCCCAGCAGTGTGGGGCACCCTCCACCAGGCCCCCACCATGTCTCCCACCACCCCCACCCCCCAGCAGTGCAGGGGCACCCTCCACCAGGCCCCCACTCATGTCTCCCACCCACCCCCACCCCACAGCCACCATGGGCAGCCCCCACCAGGCCCCCACTCATGTCTCCCATCACCCCCACCCCCCAGCAGTGTGGGGCACCCTTCACCAGGCCCCCACTCATGTCTCCCACCACCCCCACCCCCCAGCAGTGTGGGGCACCCTCCACCAGGCCCCCACTCATGGCCCCTATCACCCCCACCCCCCAGCATCCAGGGGCACCCTCCACCAGGCCCCCACTCATGTCTCCCACCACCCCCACCCCCCAGCAGTGTGGGGCACCCTCCACCAGGGCCCCACTCATGTCTCCCACCACCCCCACACCCCAGCAGTGTGGGGCACCCTCCACCAGGCCCCCACTCATGTCTCCCACCACCCCCAGCCACCATGGGCATCCCCCGCCAGGCCCCCACTCATGTCTCCCACCCACCCCCACCCCCCAGCCACCATGGGCAGCCCCCACCAGGCCCCCACTCATGTCTCCCACCACCCCCATCCCCAGCCACCATGGGCACCCTCCACCAGGCCTCCACTCATGTCTCCCACCACCCCCCAGCCACCATGGGCAGCCCCCACCAGGCCCCCACTCATGTCTAAAACCACCCCCACCCCCCAGCAGTGCAGGGGCACCCTCCACCAGGCCCCCACTCATGTCCAACTCATGTCTCCCACCACCCCCACTCCCCAGCAGTGTGGGGCACCCTCCACCAGGCCCCCACTCATGTCTCCCACCACCCCCACCCCAAAGCAGTGTGGGGCACCCTCCACCAGGCCCCCACTCATGGCCCCTATCACCCCCACCCCCCAGCAGTGTGGGGCACCCTCCACCAGGCCCCCACCCATGTCTCCCACCACCCCCACCCCCCAGCAGTGTGGGGCACCCTCCACCAGGCCCCCACCCATGTCTCCCACCACCCCCACCCCCAGCAGTGTGGGGCACCCTCCACCAGGCCCCCACTCATGGCCCCTATCACCCCCACCCCCCAACATCCAGGGGCACCCTCCACCAGGCCCCCACTCATGTCTCCCACCACCCCCACCCCCCAGCAGTGTGGGGCACCCTCCACCAGGCCCCCACTCATGTCTCCCACCACCCCCACCCCCCAGCAGTGTGGGGCACCCTCCACCAGGCCCCCACTCATGTCTCCCACCACCCCCACCCCCCAGCCACCATGGGCATCCCCCACCAGGCCCCCACTCATGTCTCCCACCACCCCCACCCCCCAGCCACCATGGGCAGCCCCCACCAGGCCCCCACTCATGTCTCCCACCCACCCCCCAGCCACCATGGGCACCCTCCACCAGGCCCCCACTCATGTCTCCCACCACCCACACCCCCCAGCAGTGCAGGGGCACCCTCCACCAGGCCCCCACCCATGTCTCCCAGCACCCCCACCCCCCAGCAGTGCAGGGGCAGCACCACCAGGCCCCCACTCATGTCCCCCTGCACCCCCACCCCCCAGCATCCATGGGCACCCTCCACCAGGCCCCCACTCATGTCCCCCACCACCCCCACCCCCCAGCAGTGTGGGGCACCCTCCACCAGGCCCCCACTCATGTCTCCCACCACCCCCAGCCACCATGGGCATCCCCCACCAGGCCCCCACTCATGTCTCCCACCCACCCCCACCCCCAGCCACCATGGGCAGCCCCCACCTGGCCCCCACTCATGTCTCCCACCCACCCTCACCCCCCAGCCACCATGGGCACCCTCCACCAGGCCCCCACTCATGTCTCCCACCACCCCCCAGCAGTGCACGGGCACCCTCCACCAGGCCCCCACCCATGTCTCCCAGCACCCCCACCCCCCAGCAGTGCAGGGGCAGCACCACCAGGCCCCCCACTCATGTCCCCCTGCACCCCCACCCCCCAGCATCCATGGGCACCCCCCACCAGGCCCCCACTCATGTCTCCCAGCACCCCCACCCCCAGCAGTGCAGGGGCAGCACCACCAGGCCCCCACTCATGTCCCCCTGCACCCCCACCCCCCAGCATCCAGGGGCACCCTCCACCAGGCCCCCACTCATGTCTCCCACCACCCCCACCCCCCAGCAGTGCAGGGGCACCCTCCACCAGGCCCCCACTCATGTCTCCCACCACCCCCACCCCCCAGCAGTGTGGGGCACCCTCCACCAGGCCCCCACTCATGTCTCCCACCACCCCCACCCCCCAGCCACCATGGGCATCCCCCACCAGGCCCCCACTCATGTCTCCCACCCACCCCCACCCCCCAGCCACCATGGGCAGCCCCCACCAGGCCCCCACTCATGTCTCCCAGCACCCCCACCCCCCAGCAGTGCAGGGGCAGCACCACCAGGCCCCCACTCATGTCCCCCTGCACCCCCAGCACCCAGGGGCACCCTCCACCAGGCCCCCACTCATGTCTCCCACCACCCCCACCCCCCAGCAGTGTGGGGCACCCTCCACCAGGCCCCCACTCATGTCCAACTCATGTCTCCCACCACCCCCACCCCCCAGCCACCATGGGCAGCCTCCACCAGGTCCTCACAATCCCCAATGTGCGTTATGGTCAGCCTCCACAGCCAAAAAGCCCTACCAAGTAACCCATTCACCCACATGGAAATGGAAATTACATGTTACACCCCCAATGTTCATGAAGCTAATGAACCCATGTCCGTCACACACAATGGTTGCAATTGAATGGGAAAACACCCAACATGACATGCATGAAACCAATGAGATGATACCACACAGTGAAGTATGAAAACAAAATTGTATTAAAAAAAAGAAAGAATGCTAAAGAAATGAAACAAACTACAATGGGAATGAAAAAAAGATAAGCTGCATGTCCGTATTAAAAAATAAAAACACCAAATCCTAATCCAAAAAAATGTCGTCCAAAGTCAAATGAAAAAAAATATCTATCCAATTAAGAACTATGTAAAAAACTTCCAAGGGTCCATGAGCCCAACTGAACAAAGGAAACCTACAAAAAACCCTAACTAAAATGCAACTATATACAAAAAGTGGAGCAGTGTCCGTCGACTCCAAATCATAAGAACAAACAAAGGAAACCTAAAACTAAAGAACTATATACAAAGGCGGCGGTGGTGTTCCGGGCCAGGGCATCATCGAACTCCTGTTCAATGTCCCGGAGGCGGTCCAGTTCCTTGGCCCGAGGGTCCGCAGGGACGACGCCGTGTCCTCCTCCAACCCCCTGCGTATTGCCTCGAGGCACTCGGCCCGCCTCAGGGCCCTCCGCATGGAGTTCTCCGCCCTGACCATTGTGAGCCGCGCCTCTTCCGCCCGCCGCCGCTCCGCACCTATGGCGTGGCCCAACCGCTGCCACACGGAAGACACTCTCTGTCCTGGGTCCTCCTGCCCTCCGGCCGATGCCTGCCCCTCCGATGTCGAAGGCCCCGAGCCTTCATGGCTCCCACCATGTTGCTGCTGCTGCTCTGCCTCTGCCTGTGCACTGCCTCCTGCTGCCTGCACATCCTCCGCCGGCTGGGGTGCAGTTGTTGATGTGGCCACCCCTGCTGGACGTCCGACTCCCGACTGTGGCAGGGATGCCTCCTCCACCAGCCTGGCCGCACCGTCAGAGGCAGCTCCACAGGGCACCCAGGTGACTGATGGGTGGGAAGATGGCACAGAGGACGACTGGCGCGTAGGGGGTCCAGTTGAGGAGGGGGTCGGAGCAAGCCCCATCAGACAGAGGAATCCGGCCTGGGTGACCTGTCCCAGCAGGCTGACGTGGTCAACGAGCCATTCGAGATGACGTGCAGTCTCTCCATGAAAAGACTGCAGGTCACCTCGCATGGCCCGTTGACGCAACACCACACCAGCCAGGACAGGCTCAACCCGGACCTGGATAGCCACGTCCGCAGGCAGAGGAAGGCCAGTTGACGTCAGCTCATCCCCTGCCTGAAAACGGGTCTGGACGTAGGCATCCCTGCTGGTGCAAGATGATGCAGGGACAGGATCGGGGACAGGATTGCACACAGGCACCTCCGCGGCGGCCTGTGCTGCCTCCTGTCCCTGGTCCTGCACTGCACCACTAGCACCAGTGGGATCCCCACCTCCAGACCCCGTCTCTGGTGCTTGCACGGCCTCCTCCTCCACCAAACCCCCCACCAACCTGGATGACTCCGTGCCATCTTCCCCTGTTGGGCCCTGTGGGGTCCCAGCTGCCCCTTCTGCTGCTGAGGAGTCCAACTCCAACCTCCGCCTCTTGGACCTCCCCCCGGCAGCTGTGGCCTGGGACGCGGCACCAGACTCCTCACTCCCCGACGAGATGACAACACGGGAGGGGAGCCGGGCCTTGCGTCTCCGGCTGGCGGTGGGATCCCCGCCGCTGTGCTCCACAGCACCTTCTCCGCCCTCTTCATCAGTTGACGCTGCAGACAGGGAGAAACAAAACACAGGCATCAGGGCACTGTACAATGGACACATACACACATGACAGTTGCACATGAGTGGCATTGGCAAACCTCAGACATGTCATCACAATCCCCAACACACATGTCATTGCAACTCGCACACATGAGCCATACCACAGCCATATCGCAACTGCCACCACCATCCCTACACATACAACAGCATGAGCAGCCAAAGGTGAGCCAGACATCACATGCAACACAGGAAGTGCACCACACATGTACACACACCACCACACTTGCATGCATGTGTACACCTCTGACAAGTGTCGCACTGTTCAGACGGGCATCCATGTCACATCTGCCAATCAGGCTTCCACATAACGCTGTCACATGCATCCATGTTGCATCACTGTTGCACCCTTGTCAAATACACACACATGCACATGTACACAGTGCTCATACATGCAGCCGAAAACAACATACATGCGTGACATCACGGACATGTCTACTTACATACACATTCATCCAAACATGTGTGCCCACACAACTGCATTTGGCATGCAAGCCTACACACAAGCACCATCCATGTCTCACACATTACAGCCCTCGCATGTTTCAGCCCCACGGCCCTGTACACCCCCACCCATACTCGACCCCATACAAACAGATGTGCAACCTGCACACTACCGAATAATCACCACACGCACTGCTCACAATCAGGATACATGTACACTCACTGCTCGACTCCAGACGGGTCTGCTTCTCTAGGACCTGGACGTGGAGCGCTGGGGATATGCGTTCCAGGACCCTCATCTGTTCTTTCGACAAGTGGCCCCGGCGCCCCTTGGCATCCGCTGCCTTCAAGAGGCGCCGGGCCTTGTTCAGGGTCCTGGACCTGAAGTCCTCCCAGCGCTTCCTGACATGTTGTAAGTCGCGGACTGCCACCCCCTCCGCGTTGATGGCAGTCACGATGTCAGTCCAGATCCGAGTCCGTCCTTCCTTGTCGGCGCGGGAACTTCCGAAGAGGGCATCATACTGCCCCAGGACTTGCTCCACCAGGACACCAACTTCGGTGGCACTGAAGCTGGTGCCCCTCTGCCTCTCTGGCCGGGGGTTGTCAGTGGTCACAGATGGTGTTTGCCCCGACATGACAACCCCAGAGGCAGGAGTGGGTGGGCAACTGGGTCCTGGGGCTGGGCTGTGGAGCGATGGAATCCCAGTCGGGAGTCTTCGGTTCCAGCAGGGTGGTCACAGCAACAGCACCCCTGGCTGATGTGCAGGCAGCAAATGGCAGTGCACGTGGGCAGCAGGCAGTCAGGCAGCAGCAGATGGCAGGTGGGAGCGTGCTCGGGGCTCTTGGGGGCAGTAGTTCAGCCTTCTGGGCAGGAGCGTGGTCTTCCGTGTGCATACGCGTGGCCAGCTTGATACGGAGTGATTTGGCACGTGAAAAGTCTGCACATCAGCGTGAAATTCGAGGAAAGGCCCTTAGCGCGTAAGCGCGTCAGCACGCATACGCGATTCTATTGGACCAAAGGCCCTCAGCGCGTAAGCGCGTCTGTGACGTGACCCGCACGGGTGTTTCCCACACAGCACGTGATGACAGAGCACAAGTGGAAAGACTGCACGTCAGAGTGTCATCGCGTGTAATTGGACAGCACGTCAGAGTGTCATTGCGTGTAATTGGACAAAAGTGCGCGTACACGCGATTGCCCTATGTACGTGTATATCAGGGGTGCGCGGGCACTTACACACGCAAGTACGTCAGCGCACCTGTATCCCGGGGTGCGCGGGAATTTCCACACGCTATTGGACTGGGTACTGGATTTCAGGGGTGCGCGGGTCACACTCTCGCCTACAACACGCGCAACGCATCAATTTGCGCGCTAACAAAATAACAAGCTCAGACCCAGGATGAACATACCGTTCCTAGCAGCAGTGGGCGTGGGCTACCAAAGGAGGAGGAGGAGGATAGTCAGGGCCAGAATATTCACACCCAGAACCAGCCTTTTCGGGATGCCTGATGACCAGGTGTATGGGAGGTACAGGTTTCCACCACACATTGGCCCTCATTACGACCCTGGCGGAAAGTGACTGACCGGACCGCCACAGCGTAAATAGCGTTTCCGCCATTGCACGAAGGAGCAAAGTGCGGCCCATTCCGACCCATTGGGCACGAGCACCACGGCATGGCGGAAGTGCAAAGTCCGCGATGGCGGAAATGACCCCAAAACGGCCCACACCGCCGCCGTACGGCGCCCTAGGTGCAATACCGCCACCCATCACAGCGGACACCGCAGTGTGCGCCTACCGGAAAGTACGGTGACCGGAAATATACGGAAACGGAAGTAAAAACATGGGCCCGGAACGAGAAACATCCCGCCGTACACCTATAAAACCACTAAAACCACACAACCACCAAAAACACTACCCTGAGACACACCCCAACCCGTCATCCACCCTAGCGAAACCAAGAAAAATGGGAAAAGTAGCGAAGAAAGCGTGCGACCGCAAGCGGCAGGTCCACTTCTCCCGTGAGGAACTCACCGTGCTAACAGAGACCCTCCAGGAGAATGCAGCCGTCGTCTTCTCCACGCAAATGACCAGGACGGCACTTGCGAACAAGAAGGCCATATGGGCTCTGGTGGCACAGCGGGTAAGTGCGGTGGGGACCGCACCCCGCAACCCACAGCAATGCAGAAAGCGATGGGACGACCTGCGGATACGCGTCCGCAGCATACTCTCTGCCAACCGCAACATTGCCACAGCCACCGGGGGAGGTCCTGAATCACCCATCAAGTTGACCCCCTGGGAAGAAATCTGTGCCTCCACCATCGGAATGGAGAGCATAGAGGGAGTCGGAGGGATGGAGAAAGGAGTGCAGACATCCGAAGATTCAGGTAGGTGGGCCAGATAAAACAATGCTAAATCCACAATGTCCAATCATGCGAAGTACCATGTGTCCACATAGTGCAACAGAAACACATGGCCAGGAGAACGTCCACATACATCGGCCTGATAGCGCACGTTAAAACCCACAATAAATACATAATTAATTAAAAACCCCTAAAACACCCACTACACGTGCAGCAGGCACACCCTAACTGCAGGCTGCCAAACAACTGCACCCTCACGCCACACACAAATGAAAGCACCTCCAAGGCCCCGACCCAAATCACCCTCAGGTACCACCCCAATGCATGTGATACAATGCCATTCCAATTCCCACAGACCCATTAATAACCCTCGCCCTCCTTTACTCCACCACAGGGTCCGATCCAAACGACGAGCATCAGGACACCCCTACCAGCACACCTGCAAAGAGGGCCAAGACCAACGGCCAAAGACCCTCCACCTCAGCTGCACGGATCAAGACACGGCAGCAGCACAAATCAGGTGGCAGCACAGAGGAGGGAACATCAACAGGCACCCCAGCAACCAGCATGCCCACACCACCACCACCACAGGGCCCCCCAACGGATGCCACAGAAGGCACTGCCTCTGGTGGCAGCAGCACCATAGGTGACACCCCATTGATGGCAGCATGCTCCGACACAGAAGACGGGGATGTCGAAGTCAGATCCATCCATGACCTGTCCCAATCCCCCTGTCTGTCCCATCCCGTACAACATGAGGATACCACGCAGGGGCACCCACAAGACGACGACTGGCCATCCCCCACAAGCCCTGTGGCAAGGCAACATGAGGTCAACAGCCCCTCTGTGACACCCCCGCAAATGGCCATGGCCCAGCAGAGGCAACAGTCCCTCGACCAGTTAATCGTGCAACAGCAGCAACTGGCCACGCTCCTCAAGGACCATGCCGATGAATGTGGGGGCACTAAGGCAGACATAGAAACATCAACTGAGACACTTAGGGCAGAAATGGAGAGAGGTACAGAGACACTAAGGGCACAAATGGAGAGTAGCACCGAGAGCCTGAGAGTCCAAATGGAGAGAAGCACCGAGAGCCTGAGAGTCCAAATGGAGAGAAGCACCGAGAGCCTGAGGGGGGAACTGCATGCGACGTCCAAAGACGTATGTGCCGAACTTGCCGCAGTGCGCCGTGTGCTCACTGAGCTCTCGCAAACCCTTAGGGACATGCATGGACGTGAGCAGGCAGAGACATCATCCGTTGCAAGTTCCGTCCAGGGCAGCCCCCAACGTAGATCTGGGAGGAACCTGCGCTCCACAGGCAGGGGTGCCCCTGATACCCGCAGAGGGGGCTTGCAATAGCGACAGCCCACTGACAATGAGCATCTTTGGACACTGGTGTTCGGGGGGGAGGTAGGAGGGTGGAGGGGGTGTGTTGGGCTCACTTGGGTGGCGGGTCGATAGGGTGTTCAACATGATCTCACATATGCCATAAACAGTGCACGATCAACCAATGAGATGTGTGGACATTGATCTTTGTGTACTAGGCCATCATAGGCGTACAGTCCATATTGTGCATGTCCCAGACACACACAGTGCCACGAGTCCCGTGTCCATGTATCAGCCACCAGGCGTGAGTGCTAGAAGCATGCATCAATGAGATGCTGACGAATGTCACGGCCCTCCGGTGCCTCGCAGACTCCTTGAGGTGCTGCCACATCCCCACCCTCATCATGACCATCATCAGGTGCTTGCAGTTCTGCGTCAGGGGGCATGGGCACATTTCTACGTACGCACATGTTGTGGAGCATGACACATGCCATGACCATCTTTGCAACCTTCTCATGGCGGTACAGGAGTGCCCCGCCAGACCTGCTGAGGCAGCGGAAACGAGTCTTCAGTAGGCCGAATGCCTGTTCAATGACTACACGGGTACGTGAGTGGGCATGGTTGTAGTCCTCCTCATGCTGGTCCCGTGGGTTCCGGACTGGTGTGAGGAGCCATCTCTTCAGTGGATACCCAGCATCACCTGTATGTGGACGAGAAACGTATGATGTGGAATGCCATTGCTACGTACGCACACCCCCCCCCCCCTTCCTGCCAGGTCATTGCCGCATCACATACCCCACATCATCATGCATGAAATGAGACTCACCGAGTAGCCAGGATCTGTTCCCTGCGTGTCGCTCCATGTAGCGTGGTATAGTAGAGTTCCTCAAGACCATAGAATCATGGGTTGATCCAGGGAATCTGGCACAACAATGTGTAATGATCCTGTTGGAGTCACACACCATTTGTACATTCAGGGAATGAAATTGTTTACGGTTGCGGTACTGGGCCTCCATGGCATGTGGGACGACCAATTCCACATGGGTGCAGTCGATGGCACCAATGCAACCCGGTATGCCGGCAAGTGCATGGAATCCCACTTTTGTGTTTGTAATTTCCTGCTCCGAGCGTGGTAGAGAGATGTAGTCGTCTGCGTGCTGCAGGAGGGCATCGAGCACTTGCAATAGTGTCCGTGAGAACAGTGGCTGAGAAATGCCATGCAACTGTCCGACTGTGTGCTGGTAGGTGCCTGTGGCCAGGAAGTGGAGTACAGACACCACCTTCAGTAGGGGTGGGATGGCGGTTGGGCTATCTATCATGCTGACAAGGTCAGCCTGTGTCATGTCCACAATGGCGGCTATGGTGTCCCGGTCCAGACGGTAGAGGGTGTGGATCTGCTCATCAGTGAGGTTGAACGGATGTGCTCGGAGGCGTGGGATTGCGGGCTGCCTGCGTGGTGGTAGTGGCTGTGCTGGCGGCCCTTGCTGGCCCTGCCTTGCCCTCCTCCTCCTCCTGCGTCTCCTCCGTGCGGCCGGTTGTAGTTGGTGTTCGTCTTCTTCTTGGAGTTGGAGTACTTGCAGTGCTATCAGGTCCCCCAGGGCCAACATCGCGAGTCCTGCCGGTAGCATTTCGGAGTGGGTGTGGTTGTGGGAGGAGACTGGGTGTGCAATTTATGTGTTTTCAGGCTGTATGGCCTCCACCTGTGGTGATTCATTCCACCTGTGCAAACTGCTCTCCCCTTTGGCCGAGCACGTCCCGCACACAACGCTGCACTTCGACGCATGGCATCTTGCTATTGCAATCATGTATTTGTACCCGATGGCCGTGTAACATTGGTTGATATGTTCATTCTGCTGTGGTCCCATTGTTTCACATACTATCTGTGCAGTCGCGAACAGACTTGTGAAGGGTCAGTGGAACGTAGTACTCGAGTAACGGTGGGCCTTCATGCATCACTGTACCGAGTTGCAACGACGGGCGGGGCGTCCCATTTGTGGGTGAAGGCAGTTGCCATTTTCACACACAGCCGCACTAGATGGATTAATTAGTGATTTCAAACGGCCACAGATGCCTCTTCGGCGTGATGTTGCAAATGAGGAATTCGAAGGGCGGCGCTTTCGGTTTTCAGCTAGCGGCGAGGAAATGCCCGCAGGTCTGACTGCAAATATAACGTTCTATTGTTCAATGTCCTTGAGACAGGGGCCATGGCGAGGATGCAATGATTGATATGAATGGTTTGGGATGCGCAATAGCGACGTGGGCGATGAGGCCGGACGTTCCCAAATACATGTTACTTCACTGCACTGGAATTACGGGCTGGGGCACTGTGGATTTTGCAGGCTGCATAACGCACAGACTCAATGGATATTTCTAATGTTATGTGAGTAAATATTCAGGCGTTTTAATCCCGGGATGAGGGAATGATGAATGGATGCATGGGCAGGTGATTTGATACAGAGTTTGCCATGTACAGGGCTTCTTGGAATCTATCCGCCTCCCCTGCGCTATGTGATGCAGGGCTGCCATAGTGGGACCATCGTCTATCTGGCCTTGTTGAGCCCTCCCTGTCTCGACGCGCCCTCAGACACTTGTGTCCATGCACGTTACTAATCCCATCTGATGGATTCTGTTTTGACAGACGCATGCACAGGTACACTCGTTTGTGATGGTGTTTACACCTCGATATAGATGGTTATGAGTCGCAAGTGGTTTTGGGGTGGTGATGATCCTTTGGAGTGGGCTAGCATGCATATGGCTGTGGATTTAGTGTGATCATTGAAGTGAGTTGTTCGGATGTAGTTCTGATTGCCATTCTGTTCTTTTTCTTTTCTTTTGGTTGACAGGTATCTCCTCCCCTTTTGCCACTGCCATCTGTATGCCACTCCTGCAGATGGCTTTTACTCCCGACACCTGCTGCTTCGTGTTAATCAGTGGAGCAGCATTACGATCTTATGGGACGATCGCCAATGGGCCACATGCCCTTACGCAGTACTGGTGGCTCGGAGCAACATTTCGGCCTTTCAGCTGGACTAGTGCCTCCCCATTGGGACGGCCCTGCGGTTCTGTGCGCTTCCATGTTGCCTTTTCGTACGTGAATGTGGCTCTGTGTACCATGATGGAACAGGGCGTCACACAAGTAGTGGCTGGTCATTTCTTGCGGATGCAGCCCACAATGGTGAAATGTGTTTTGGAGTTCATGGCCTAATGGCTGTATGGGCTTGGTGATTTTGTTGTGCATTAAATTTCTATTCTGATTTGGCCCGTGTAGCGTTCTTCTTTGCAAGTGATGTGGCATATTCCTATTTGGGGAGCGATGTATTGGGAGGAGATCTGCATTGGGTTCCAGCTTCGGAGTTTAGTTGCGTGGTACTGTACTGGGCGCGTTTGCCTACGAAGCCCAGTGAGGTCAGGGATGGGGGCTGCCAATATGACTGTTTGAATGTTGTCATGCTCAGGGGCGGGGGATTGGGTTTTGTGTAACAGATGCCGGTCAGCCAGGTGGACTGGTGGAATGATGTGATTTTCGGAATATTGCTGGTCACAGGTGCCTGTGTTTGCGTGCGTTTCGGGGGGGGGGGGGGGACTGTGGTCATGTCCATTGGATTGGCTTCTGTATTCGTGCCATCTGTGCCCTGCAGCTCCCATTGGCCCCTCTTGTGTTTCTTTTGTTCGTTGGCATGCATGGGTGACTTGTACATTTCACTGGTTGCATTGTGACTTCATTGCACCTACGGGGAGTTGTACTTTGTGGGCAGGGAGCGGTGTACAGGCACTCAGTGGGGCCGTTTACGGTTGATTCGCGATGCCGTACTTCTCACCATGGCGGAATGGTACATTCCGCCATGCTTGATGGCGTTAGGTACATGTCCGCTAGGGTCGGAATTAGCGTACCCTTGCGCCATGGTGGTATTTACGGTTTGGCATGGCGCGCGCGCGCGTGCTTGGTGCAGTTAGCGTTGGCGTTCACTACGGTGTCGCTAATGGCTTCGTACTTTGCGGTGACGGGTCATAGTCGCACCGAGCGCTATTCGATGGCGGTATTGCATTTCCGCCATCGTTTTCCGAATTCCGCCAGGGTCGTAATGAGGGCCATTATACTGGACCTGGTGAGTGAGTGGGAGGATGACCTCACATCACCCACCCTGTGCTCCCAAGCACTCAGCCCCCTGGAGAAGGTCCTCAATGTACTGCACTTCTTAGCCACTGGATCATTTCAGCGGACAAGTGCCATAGTGGGTGGGGTATCACAGGCCACCCAGTCACGCTGCCTACACCAGGTCTTGAACATCATCACTGCACGCCCATCAGTCCGCAGGCACATATACCTGCCCAGAACACCTGCAGAAAGGCATGCTGCCGCCCTGGATTTTTACGGTGTGGCACGATTCCCCAAAGTGCTAGGTGCCATCGACTGCACCCATGTGGCTCTACGTCCCCCCAGGGCATCAGAGCACATCTATAGGAACCGCAAGCACTGGCATTCCATCAACGTGCAGGTAGTATGTAATGCCAAGGGAATCATCACCTCAGTATATGCCAACTATCCCGGGTCCACCCACGACAGCTTCATTTACCGAATGTCCACCCTAAGCCGGGACCTAGAAGCTGGGCGGCATGGCGATACATGGCTGCTTGGTGAGTATGAATGCCACTGCACATGCATGCATGTCAGATACTGAGCAAGGTCACAACCCCACCAATGATACCAATCACCACCTCCACAGGGGACAGTGCCTACCCTCTTAGCCCCCACATGATGACGCCAATTCGGAACCCCACCACGCCACCCCAGGTAAGATATAACACAGCCCACATTACAACCCGGGGCATAGTGGAGCGCACATTCGGAGTGCTAAAATCACGCTTTCGCGTGCAGGATCATAGTGGCAGCATGTGTCCTGCACAACGTTGCAACACGCCGGGGCCTGGCCGTGGACATGGTGGTGGCCCCACATCCCCAACCACATGCACAGCCGCTGCGCATGGGAGGGGAAAGGGCACGGGGGGAGGCAGCCCGTACACAGCTAGTGGCTAATTACTTCACATAGAAATCACACCCCTGTGGAGTGCACACTGCCCTGGCACATTCCATCTGACAATCAATGATGACTCAACCTGACACTGATCCTGAATGTCTGGAGAATCAACCGTGAAAACCATATCAGCCTGAGATTGTTCACCTGGAAGTGTTACAATGTGTGCATCCCTACCCACACAGACACCACCAATGCAGTTTTGTGAAGAAACACATTCAAGCAGCTAAAATGAATACCCACTTGCAAAATGCAACAAGAGGACAGTGCCATGTCAGCCAACCCATCCCCAGCACCGCCACAGGACACACCGTGCCATGTCATGCTATTTGCAGGTAAACAAAGTAATCCCCACAACATGACACTAGTGTCACAATGTACAGTGTCCCTAATTGAAACTTGCAACACCTGTAATGCTCACAGTAATGCAGGACCAACAACAAACTTCAGCAGGTACTACCATTAACATGACATCACAAATGTTATGAATTAGTAGTCTCACCACCTGGAAATGCCTGCACTCCCACCACTACCAACTGTGCAGTGTTGGCGCCATGTAGAGTTGTAGGTGCACTGCTGCCAACATGGACCCCATCTCCAAACTAGAGGGCCTTGTGTAGACATGAGGAAGGGACCTGCAAATTGGGAGGTAGACACAGATGATGAGTTACACATCAATGCAACATGCAGTGTACAACACAACAGCAATATGCACTAGGAATGTATACACAGTATTGACTAGACTACCCACACATGTAGTGGGAGTCCAATGTCACCATGTACGTCAATGTCACTTGGGCACACCCTTTGCAAGCCCATGGAAACGGGAAGCAGGAGGGGCGTGTGTGACTCAAACCCAAGCATCTGAACCAAATACATGACAAGCCTGCATGTGCCCAGCCACAATGCAGCGTATGCCCACAGGAACCACGGAAGGCAACAAATTGTCCCAAAAAAATTGGGAAAAAAATAATTAAAAATAAAAAAAAAAAAATAAAAAAATAAAAAAATGGCCATTGATGGGCCCGGGGGGGTTTGGGAGGCCACCCAGGAGGTCCGAGGACAGGGTGCACACCAAAACCCACCTGTGTGGATCCTGGGGAAAAAAACACCTCCATGGGCTCATGGCCCACACGGCTACCCTATTGTGGGAGTATCACTGCTGTCGCTATTATCACCCTGTGCAGCTGCATCCGGAGGTGGTTGCACTATGGGAGGCAGCCCACGCAAGGCCCTAGTCTGCTCCTCCATGGCTGCAAGCATGCGGGTGTGGTAGGTCTGGTTCTGGAGGATGATTGTGCGGAGGTCCCATGCAACAACTCACGGGATGCCCGGACCTCCGCCCTCGTTGCCTGCATCTCAGCTGAGAGCGTACGGGTGAGACTCTCCAGCTGCTGTTCTGTCCTTTGGTGTGTTGAAGCCTCAAGCTCAACAAGAGTCGTCCTGAGGTGAAGGAGCTCCTGCCTCAGGGCTTCCCTGTGGCCCTGGGACTCTATGGAGATGGCCTCCTGCAGAGTCGCCAGTGCCGCCCGCCTGTCCCTGTTGGACGCCAACATGTCCTCCCTGTGTGACTGGCAGATGGAGTCGGTTGCCTGCTGTAGTCGCTCCATCAGCCTTTCAGGGGGGACAATGGAAGTGGCCACCCTATCCATGGCCTGAGCCATCATCTCGGATGATGCTGCCTGTTGGGTTGCCATACCGTAAATGGATTGCTCCCATGCGGTATTGCCAGGTGGCGTACGGCCACCACGTCTGCGGGCACCACACCTGTCTGGGGCAAGGCGAACTGCGCCTTGCTGTGCCGGCACTGCCTGAGGCTGCAGGACTGCATTCCCCCTCTGATCTGCTGGCCCAGGAACAGGATCAGATGTCGCGGAGTGTGACCCTGCATCATTAACCACCAAAGGCGTAGCTGCCAACACTGACATCCCCATTGAGGGTTCTGACCCTGGTGCAGGTGGGTGGGACAGAACAGAATCCCTCCCTGGAACACTCACCTGCGACGGCACGTAGGTCTCATCATCCGAATCAACACCTGAGTACAGCTCGGGGGAGGTGCAGCCAGAGACACCCCTTGAGAGCACGACCTGCAGCACTTGTGGGTTCTCACCCACCAGCACACCACGTCCCTCACTGGTGGTTGGTCGGCCCTCGGACCCCTCCTGGGTCTGCACCATCTCCACAACCCCAGCAGTATCAGGTGCGTCTTCCCCTGCAAAGACATAAAAACAAAGAAATGGAATCAGGCATTAGCACCATGGCACACAATGAGGGCTGAGAAGCAACAGAACCAGTACTTGATTGACACATGTCCCACATGACTAAAACCCTCCCATGCATGCACCCTCACTGCATATGAAGGGCAGGCAAATGGCACACACTGATGACACCAAGATGGAAGATGAACACATTTTCTGCATGCTGCCTGGCAGTGGCATCACACATTGGCCTGTGATTGCCAGGTGAAACACACATGCCATCACACAGATGGCATGTACGATTGCTATTGAGTGAAGATGGAGAGGAGGGCAGCACCTATTCATTCAGTCCAGTTCCCGCATGTAATAGCTTTTCTAATTCAAACAGGTCAGATTTTTCACCTGGAGCTGCCAGTCCAAAATGGTCCAATTGCACAGGGACATGTGTGAACAAATGATATCCAGGTAACAAAGTCACTCCACTTTACCATAGCCATGTCAGACATGTGACTAGAGGACTGCGAAATGCCTAGTAAAAGTGGTGGAATGCAAACAATCTGACTGAATGAACAGTGAAAAATGAGCAACAATGTTGTGCCAAGGTGACACTTCAAGGGGAACTGGCGTGCAGTTGGGCTAGATGTCTACTGTTGGCAGAAGGGATACTGCTATGGCCAAATGCAGCTGCGCAGGATGTATTGCATGAAGCACATGGCTGACCCATACGACTCAGGCGCACACACTCTCACCTGGCACACAAAAAGAAGCCCTCACACACACCATGCACATGGATGACACACACATGCAAGTGCACTCACCGGACAATGCCTCGTAATCAGGCAGTTCTCCCACGCCTTGGATCTGTTCCTCCGTGACGTAGGTCCCAGCAACTGACTCATGTGGAGTGAGTTCCATGTCTACTACTGGAGACCCACCTCCAGTCACTAGAGTTGCGGCATGACTTGAGGCCAGCTTACTCTTTGCCCTGCGCTTTAGGTCATTCCAGCGCTTATAGCAATCATTGGCTGTGCGCCTCACGATTCCAAGGGCACTTACGATGTCCGCAACGGTCTGCCAGTGTGCCTGGCGTTGTGCAGGTGTGGTCTTGGATACTGCAACAATGACCATCTCGTTATCATGTGCGGACACATACTCGACAAGTGCATTCAGTTCGTCATCCGTGAAGCTGGGCTTCCTCGACGGGCCGGACTGTGTAGCCGTGTCTGGGGCATCAGCCTGTGCCGGACGAGCACTCTTCCTCTTCCGCTTGGAAGGTGGTGGTGATCCTGAGTGTCCTGCGCCGCTCTGGACACTAGGGGCAGGAGCCCTGGTGGACTCTGTATCAGGAGTGTGGGATTGCACACTCAGCATGGGAGTTGGTGCAGGCATTGGCTCAAGTGTAATGGTGTCAGGGGGAATGTCAGCAGGATGGACTAGGACCGACACTGTCCTGGCTGGGTGTGTGAGAGCTGGGGTGGATGGAGCCGCAGCTGCCCCTGCAGCCTCTCCGCCCTGCCTACTTGGGGCAGCAGATGACCTTGCTGCCCCAGATGCACGTGGCATGATGACATCAACGTGCACCACCGCACGTGTCATAGGCCTGCTGACCTGGAAGTCAGCCATGGAGTCAGCCAGGTCTGGTGCCACAATGGGCTGGTCCAACAAGGGCTGAGCATGGATGGTGTCAGCCACATCAGCCTCAACGGGAGGGGGGGGATTATGGGTGCCCTTGACTGGTCCTCCACACATGGGGGGACAGGCTCACCCTGCAAGTAACAACCACGTCCCCTACCGGATCCACCACGGCCACCACTTGTGGCTCTTCCACCTTTGCCACCCTTACGGAATCCTCGCCATGGCACTGATGTTAATGTGCGTATGGGAGTGGCTGTAAACTATTGTCCTGGGCAATTGGGGGTCAAAGGGGTTGGGTACCAGATGGTAATTGTACCCTAGTGCTCTTGCAAGGCTGAATGTAACCCCTGGGGAAAGATGACGGGTCACGCTACGCACAGGAGCCCCAAAAAAGGGAGATGACGTGCACGAAACCCCTCCTAGACCACGTGTGCAGAAAGTAAAACCTGCACTACGCTGTGGCACCCAGTAACACAAGAATGAACGTATGCGTGTCACACGCAGCCTAGAATGACCTCTGAAGGGGTAGGCTACACACGGGGCAAGCACAGATGTTAGATACGTGCGTGACTCACCGTCTGCCAGGTAAAAGAGCGTGAAAAAGGAGCGCGTTGGTTGGCAACACCCCCGCCAAAAGAAGATTTGTACGCTGTCTGAGGAGACAGGACAACAGTAGAAGGGAACACTGTTTGAGGGAACAGGCCCAGGTAAACCAGTAAAAGAGAAAAAAGAGAAAAAGCTGTCAGAGGTAACAGGGAATACGAACTTGAAACGCCGTGAAGTAAATCGCGCGTGAAACGACAAGAAGTACAGAATTCACCCACTCGCTCTCCACGAAAAGCACGTACAAGGAAATGGTGTTCTACACGTACCTTTTATACAGGCCCACACGTCCAGCGTCACTTACGCGGCGTGTACGCGCTAGGGCCATTTCCACCAATTACACGCTTTGTCACTTCTGCGTGTAGGGCCATTTCCACCAATTACACGCTTTGTCACTTCTGCGTGTAGGGCCATTTCCACCAATTACACGCTTTGTCACTTCTGCGTGTAGGGCCATTTCCACCAATTACACGCTTTGTCACTGCCGCGTGTACGCGCTAGGCCCATTCCCACCAATTACACGCTTTGACACTCGGACCTGTCTTTCATTTTTTTCACACGCAACATTTTCATACGTGTGCCCAATTCAACGTGCACGTGACTTCATAGACGCGCATACGCTGGCGACGCGTTTACGCGCTAAGGGCCTTTCCTCGAATTACACGCAGACGTGTTGGATTTTTCACGTGCCAAATCACTCCGTATCAAGCTGGCCACGCGTAAGCACACGGAAGACCACGCTCCTGCCCAGAAGGCCGAACTACTGCCCCCCAGAGCCCCGAGCACGCTCCCACCTGCCATCTGCTGCTGCCTGACTGCCTGCTGCCCACGTGCACTGCCATTTGCTGCCTGCACATCAGCCAGGGGTGCTGTTGCTGTGACCACCCCTGCTGGAACCGAAGACTCCCGACTGGGATTCCATCGCTCCACAGCCCAGCCCCAGGACCCAGTTGCCCACCCACTCCTGCCTCTGGGGTTGTCATGTCGGGGCAAACACCATCTGTGACCACTGACAACCCCCGGCCAGAGAGGCAGAGGGGCACCAGCTTCAGTGCCACCGAAGTTGGTGTCCTGGTGGAGCAAGTCCTGGGGCAGTATGATGCCCTCTTCGGAAGTTCCCGCGCCGACAAGGAAGGACGGACTCGGATCTGGACTGACATCGTGACTGCCATCAACGCGGAGGGGGTGGCAGTCCGCGACTTACAACATGTCAGGAAGCGCTGGGAGGACTTCAGGTCCAGGACCCTGAACAAGGCCCGGCGCCTCTTGAAGGCAGCGGATGCCAAGGGGCGCCGGGGCCACTTGTCGGAAGAACAGATGAGGGTCCTGGAACGCATATCCCCAGCGCTCCACGTCCAGGTCCTAGAGAAGCAGACCCGTCTGGAGTCGAGCGGCGAGTGTACATGCATCCTGATTGTGAGCAGTGCGTGTGGTGATTATTCGGTAGTGTGCAGGTTGCACATCTGTTTGTATGGGGTCGAGTATGGGTGGGGGTGTACAGGGCAGTGGGGCTGACACATGCGAGGGCTGTAATGTGTGAGACATGGATGGTGCTTGTGTGTGTAGGCTTGCATGCCAAATGCAGTTGTGTGGGCACACATGTTTGGATGAATGTGTATGTAAGTAGACATGTCCGTGATGTCACACATGTATGTTGTTTTCGGCTGCATGTATGAGCCCTGTGTACATGTGCATGTGTGTGTATTTGACAAGGGTGCAGAAGTGATGCAACATGGATGCATGTGACAGCGGTATGTGGAAGCCTGATTGGCAGATGTGACATTGATGCCCGTCTGAACAGTGCGACACTTGTCAGAGGTGTACACATGCATGCAAGTGTGGTTGTGTGTGTACATGTGTGGTGCACTTCCTGTGTTGCATGTGATGTCTGGCTCACCTTTGGCTGCTCATGCTGTTGTATGTGTAGGGATGGTGGTGGCAGTTGCGATATGGCTGTGGTATGGCTCATGTGTGCGAGTTGCAATGACATGTGTGTTGGGGATTGTGATGACATGTCTGAGGTTTGCCAATGCCACTCATGTGCAACTGTCATGTGTGTATGTGTCCATTGTACAGTGCCCTGATGCCTGTGTTTTGTTTCTCCCTGTCTGCAGCGTCAACTGATGAAGAGGGCGGAGAAGGTGCTGTGGAGCACAGCGGCGGGGATCCCACCGCCAGCCGGAGACGCAAGGCCCGGCTCCCCTCCCGTGTTGTCATCTCGTCGGGGAGTGAGGAGTCCGGTGCCGCGTCCCAGGCCGCAGCTGCCGGGGGGAGGTCCAAGAGGCGGAGGTTGGAGTACTCCTCGGCAGCAGAAGGGCCAGCTGGGACCCCACAGGGCCCAACAGGGGAAGATGGCACGGAGTCATCCAGGTTGGTGGGGGGTTTGGCGGAGGAGGAGGCCGTGCAAGCACCAGAGACGGGATCTGGAGGTGGGGATCCCACTGGTGCTAGTGGTGCAGTGCAGGACCAGGGACAGGAGGCAGCACAGGCCGCCGCGGAGGTGCCTGTGTGCAATCCTGTCCCCGATCCTGTCCCTGCATCATCTTGCACCAGCAGGGATGCCTACGTCCAGACCCGTTTTCAGGCAGGGGATGAGCTGACATCAACTGGCCTTCCTCTGCCTGCGGACGTGGCTATCCAGGTCCGGGTTGAGCCTGTCCTGGCTGGTGTGGCGTTGCGTCAACGGGCCATGCGAGGTGACCTGCAGTCTTTTCATGGAGAGACTGCACGTCATCTCGAATGGCTCGTTGACCACGTCAGCCTGCTGGGACAGGTCACCCAGGCCGGATTCCTCCGTCTGATGGGGCTTGCTCCGACCCCCTCCTCAACTGGACCCCCTACGCGCCAGTCGTCCTCTGTGCCATCTTCCCACCCATCAGTCACCTGGGTGCCCTGTGGAGCTGCCTCTGACGGTGCGGCCAGGCTGGTGGAGGAGGCATCCCTGCCACAGTCGGGAGTCGGACGTCCAGCAGGGGTGGCCACATCAACAACTGCACCCCAGCCGGCGGAGGATGTGCAGGCAGCAGGAGGCAGTGCACGGGCAGAGGCAGAGCAGCAGCAGCAACATGGTGGGAGCCATGAAGGCTCGGGGCCTTCGACATCGGAGGGGCAGGCATCGGCCGGAGGGCAGGAGGACCCAGGACAGAGAGTGTCTTCCGTGTGGCAGCGGTTGGGCCACGCCATAGGTGTGGAGCGGCGGCGGGCGGAAGAGGCGCGGCTCACAATGGTCAGGGCGGAGAACTCCATGCGGAGGGCCCTGAGGCGGGCCGAGTGCCTCGAGGCAATCCTCAGGGGGTTGGAGGAGGACACGGCGTCGTCCCTGCGGACCCTCGGGGCCATGGAACTGGACCGCCTCCGGGACATCGAACAGGAGTTCGATGATGCCCTGGCCCGGAACACCACGGAGTGAGCTGCTGGACTTGCCCGTCGCCTTTGTATATAGTTCTTTAGTTTTAGGTTTCCTTTGTTTGTTCTTATGATTTGGAGTCAACGGACACTGCTCCACTTTTTGTATATAGTTGCATTTTAGTTAGGGTTTTTTGTAGGTTTCCTTTGTTCAGTTGGGCTCATGGACCCTTGGAAGTTTTTTACATAGTTCTTAATTGGATAGATATTTTTTTTCATTTGACTTTGGACGACATTTTTTTGGATTAGGATTTGGTGTTTTTATTTTTTAATACGGACATGCAGCTTATCTTTTTTTCATTCCCATTGTAGTTTGTTTCATTTCTTTAGCATTCTTTCTTTTTTTTAATACAATTTTGTTTTCATACTTCACTGTGTGGTATCATCTCATTGGTTTCATGCATGTCATGTTGGGTGTTTTCCCATTCAATTGCAACCATTGTGTGTGACGGACATGGGTTCATTAGCTTCATGAACATTGGGGGTGTAACATGTAATTTCCATTTCCATGTGGGTGAATGGGTTACTTGGTAGGGCTTTTTGGCTGTGGAGGCTGACCATAACGCACATGATTGGGGATTGTGAGGACCTGGTGGAGGCTGCCCATGGCGGCTGGGGGGTGGGGGTGGGGGGAGACATGAGTTGGACATGAGTGGGGGCCTGGTGGAGGGTGCCCCACACTGCTGGGGGGATGGGGGTGGTGGGAGACATGAGTGGGGGCCTGCTGGAGGGTGCCCCACACTGCTGGGGGGTGGGGGTGGTGGGAGACATGAGTGGGGGCCTGGTGGGGGATGCCCATGGTGGCTGGGGGGTGGGGGTGGGTGGTCGACATGAGTGGAGGCCTGGTGGAGGGTGCCCATGGTGGCTGGGGGATGGGGGTGGTGGGAGACATGAGTTGAACATGAGTGGGGGCCTGGTGGAGGGTGCCCCACACTGCTGGGGGGGGTGGGGGTGGTGGGAGACATGAGTGGGGGCCTGGTGGGGGATGCCCATGGTGGCTGGGGGGTGGGGGTGGTGGGAGACATGAGTGGGGGCCTGGTGGAGGCTGCCCCTGCACTGCTGGGGGGTGGGGGTGGTGGGAGACATGCATTGTTGATCAGTAGTGCAAGGTGACATGTGGGTTGGCTGGGGGGCATGCCCATGGTGGATGGGCTGCCTGCGGGACATGAGCAGGGGTGCAGGGTAGTCCCCCGTGGTGTGGGCTGCCTGCAGGGGCCGTGGAGGTTGTCGAGCGTACACCTGGGAGGACCCACACGGCCAATTCACGTGTAGTACTCCCCAGAACCCCTGGAATTCACATACCCTGCTGAAATTGCGTGTGGAACTTCCCGCGCACCCCTGGAATACACGTACCCTGCTCGCACGGGGCCAATCGCGTGTGGAACTTCCCGCGCACCCCTGAAATACACGTACGCTGCTCGCACTGGGCCAATCGCGTGTGGAACTTCCCGCGCACCCCTGAAATACACGTACCCTGATGAAATCGCGTGTGGAACTTCCCGCGCACCCCTGGAATACACGTACCCTGCTCGCACGGGCCCAATCGCGTGTGGAACTTCCAGCGCACCCCTGAAATACACGTACCCTGATGAAATCGCGTGTGGAACTTCCCGCGCACCCCTGTAATACACGTACCCTGCTGATTTTGGTGTGGAACTTCCCGCGCACCCCTGATGCACACGTACACAGGACAATCGCGTGTGGAACTTCCCGCGAACCACTGAAATACACGTTCCCCGCTTGGCGTTTGCTGTTTGCCAGCCCGGTGAACTGGTCCAGGGTTAGCGCAGCCCTTTGCGATTATTTGGCGATTTTGAAGGCTTTTCCTTGCGCGAGGGCGTTCTTGGGGGCGTAACTGGCGCTGCTGCAGGGTCGCTGCGCCACGGCTGGTTTTGGATGTGAAAATCCATGAATGCGCTGTGCGCGGAAATCGATTTTCGCGCACGCGGCTGGCGCAGACAATCGCACGCGGACACTCTGCGCCAGCCGCTTGCGACACTTTTCTGCGAAATTCTATGAATTACCCTGTAAATTTTGTAAAAATCTTTTGATTAAACAAAAAAAAAAAAAACATTGTCAAAACCAAGAAAGGGCAATACTGAAACAAGTTAACAATAGCCACCATTGCAAAAAACCAAGAGAGGGCAATACTGAAACAAGCTAACAATAACCATAATTTCCAAAGCCAAGAGAGGGCAATACTGAAGCAAGCTAATTATAAGTAGTATTGCCAGAGTAAGGAAGAGCGAATAGTTGAAAAATACATCAACACGCATTGTCTAAGCCAAAGAAGAGCAAATGTAATAAAGAGGCATTATCAGGATTTGTTTGATGTTAAAATGGGAAAACAAGAGTGGCAGAATAGAAGCCCTCCTGATAGAAAGTATTCAGGAGTAGAGGAGCACAACCTGAATTGCATGTGACAATTACAAGAGTGTTACGGACAGCACCAATGTGTATCATTTCTTCCCAGAAGAAGTAGTAGATTTTGGTGTTGTTGAAAGTGAAAGACTTTCCCAACCGGTTTGAAGTAAACCTCACCACAGATGTTCTTGTAGTGTTAAGAGCTTTTGTCCTGGCAGGCGAGTATACCAGGATAGGAATCCTTTAGTGGTATTCCTGGTAGGTTAGTGGACCAGGAAGAAATCATTACGGTACTGTTTTGTGGTTGAAAGGTGTGGAGAAGAAGAAGTGGCAAGCGAACTAAAGTTTTTGATAAGTTGTGGTGGAATCATCCTGACAAAACATTGTTGTTGATGCAGAAGAACTGTGAAAGTATTTTTGTTTCCTTTAAAAAGAGGCTATGTTGAACCTTTGTCTATACTTGGAGAGATGAAGACCTTTCATTTGGTTGAACATTTGTTAAAAGTCCAAGTGAAAGACTTTTGGAGTAAGAGGAACTTTATGATCCAAATTTGGCTACAGAAAGGAACTTTCTTATTTGAACCTTTGAATGAAAATCATTTTTGAATCTGGGGAAGGGGATCCAACCCAGGTTACAAGGATACACCGTTAATAAGTTTATGTTGAATATAACTGTTATTCTGTTACATTTGAATTGCCATATATTACCTTTATGAGTTTGATGTATGTACAAGTGTGGGGGCCAGATTCCTTTATTAGAGTGTTTTCCTTTAGTTCATTTTGGTAGGCACCAACATCCTCTTTAGGTTAGGGATAGTGAGGTGTTTGTCAAAGCCCTTTGAGTTAGTAAAATGGATACATGTGAAATACCTTTACCAAGTTGTCGGCCTCACATTTCTGACCCCTCACAAAGCCCTAGCAGGACAATATACCAGGCAATTGCAAGTGTGTGAATACAAGAAGCCCTGGTAGGAGAGTATACCATGCAACTACAATTGTATATATACAAGAAGCTCTGGCAGGAGACTATATCATGCAATCACAAGTGTGTGAATACAAAAAGCCCTGGCACCATAGTATACCAGGCAATTATAACTGTGAAATAAAGGGATCCTGAGAGGGACCATCAGGACTAGAAAAGGAATTGTGTAAACCAGGAAAGAAGAAGCAAAACCCTGGCAGAAAAGCATAGGTGTTCTGAAAGAGACAAAATTGCAAAGTCAGGCAAGTTTGCATGCCAGTATTGTTGTGGGCCAAGAAAGGTGCAAGGAACTGTTGTATGTGAAACTTCAGAGAGTGAGGAGGAATCCAGAGGAAGAGGTCCACCCTCTAGAGCAAGGACCTTTATCCTTGAAGAAGTTTTGTGTTGGAGCTATTTATTCTTCTTTTGTGAACACTTTCCTAAACATACCAAGGTAAAAGACATTTCCCGTTTCACCTTAGAGTTTAGTTTTAATATGAGGGTCATAATAGAACTTTGGATACGGGGCAGTTTAGTTTTGGACATTCTGAAACAGACAGATCCTTGGTTTTGGTTTAGGTAGGGGAATTCCTCTTAGAACAGGGTCAGAGAGCATTTTTCCAACCCCTTTTATTTTCAATAAAATTAACCAAAATCATGGCTAACCTGTGTCCGAGTTTCATTTCCGAGTCCTCACAGATCAGTAACTGCTACTATTGAAAAGGTTACCTGACTAGTGAAGATTACCTAAAAGCAACCACCTTTTCTTCCTAACTTCCCCCGGTATCAATCTAGGTGGAACCTAACCTGGGGTCCCACAATTAGAATAGTATCAAGAAGTGGTGCCTTCCAATCCCCAAGGTCTCACTAGATGTGCCTCTTCCCCTCTCTTCTATTCTTTTCCCTGATGTTCTATCCTTTCTTTCCCTTGTTCTACTCTCCTGCCTTGCCATTTCTCTTCCTCCCACTTTGCCTTTCTCTCCCTCCATCCCTTCCGATCTCCATCTTGCGCCTACAAACACTTGTGTACAGCCGCGTTATAAATGACATATATCATATCCCTCTGATATTCTTCCATTAACTACTACTCAACCCCTACTACTCCCTCTTCTCCCTTCTCTCCCCTGTCTTCTACATTATTCTTCCCTCTGCACTCTACTACTCTCCCCGCCTCTTTACTCTCTACTACTCTCCCCATTCTGCTATACTGTTTTCCCCTCTCCCACTATACTATGCTCCATCCACACATTCTCCCGCGGCGCTCTTATACCACTTTCCCAGCCAATCTCACACCCCTATCCACTCACCTAGTCTCACTCACTCACCTTACACGCACTCTCACACCCAAGTGCCACTTTCTCTCACCAGCCAGTACCTCACATTGAACATGCTTTCAGAAATCCTCCTCCATGCTCCACTGCACCGCCTCTTTCCCTCTTGACCTCAAGCGAACAACCCACACTGCCATGTTCTCTCTGTCCCTTTTTATCCTCCCCTTATGCCTTGATTGGTCCTACTCGTCTGCTATTCCCCAGTCCAATTGCTGCGTTTGCTTCCCTGTGGGCTGGGTTAATGGCATCAAACAACATAACATTTTCTTTAAGCTCCACCCCCTTTTTGTATGTGGGTTGATCGGATTTCCGAAATCGCGGCCCTCTGCAGTGGGAGTCAGTTTCAACATTCTTGTCGGCTTTGAACGAAGCATCAGGATTGCTGGTTGTCGTGCCCCCGCTTCAAGGAATTCTGGTATCTTCAGTCCTAAGGGACAAAAAGAGAAACACTGGCCAGCATGTGGTACAGAAGGTATGGGACTAGAAGAAGTGGCACTTCCTTCTTTTAATCTTTTAACCAAACACAGGTAGAGGGGACTGAGACTGGGGCCCCCCAATTCTATCGCCCGCTTCTGAAATAGGACTGGCATGTACCCGAGTAGGCCTCCTGCCCAGATTGAGATGGATCCCTATCCCCCCTTGACAGGGCAGGTCTCTGAACTTGCCAAGCGGGAATGATGGTTTTCTCTCTAATAGGTATACTAGTATATCTCTGGATTCCTACTGGTTGATTTTTATTTTTTTCAAAAAACATTTATTTAATATACTGTGGGAAATGTCATGGACGCAGAAATCACACTTCATATGAGCATAATGGCAGGATTTAGAGATACCATATTCCGTACAAAGTATACAAAACCTTCCAGCCCGTGGCCCTCCAGCATCAGAAATACAATCAAAACTTGCCCCTCACAGCCATTATTACAACAGTGAGAAATGCTGAATGAGTGGAGTTTTTGCCAAAATGGCTGGGTAATTCTCCACAAAGTCAATGAAAGTCCTTCAGGTAGCAACATATTTTCCATATCTCCCCTCACATAATGCAGTAATTTTGTCTGCCACCAGAATATCCCACACTTTCATCCACCACATCTGGACTACTGTACCCTCCATAGATTTCCATTTTCGGGAAATGGCACTTTGGCCGCCAGCTGAAAGTGGCCAATAAGCGTGGCCATGGGATCTGACAAAGGAAATGCCCCGTCTCCGGTGTTCCCCAGCAATACCACACTGGGATCCATTGGCAGTGACAGACTGTGATAGCTTTGATTTTAGACTGCACCTCCTTCCAGAAGAGACCCATCTTCCCACATGTCCAAACCATGTGATAGAGAGGGCGCCCTACGGCGCATCCACGCCAGCAGTTTGCTGAGTAGTCAGGTGACATGTAATGTAGTTCTCTGGTTTTACGTACCACCTAAAGCAACATTTATAAGAGCGTTATCCGTCCATCACACATCTAGAGGATGTGTGCATCCATCCCCATATTCTCAACCACGCCTCATCCTCAATTGCCCCTAACAGGTCCTCCTCCCATTTACACATGATTGGCTGGTGCACCACTGTGTCCGCTGTGTCCAATAGCTTATATATATGAGAGAAGTGATTACTAGAGAACCCCCCCTGGATCGACAATACAAGTGCATTCAACAGCCTAGTGACCCTCCCAAGTTTTGTGGGAGGGCGAGGAGCCAAATGTCACAGCTGGGCATAGCAAAACCATTCATTCTCAGGCCCAGCAAACGTCTCCTTACATTCATTAAAGGTCAGCGGGCGTCCATCCTTATATAGTTGCTGCAGACTCTCCAGCCACCCATGCCCCAACCCTCACCATATCACTCCCTGGTTGAACGCCTGGTTGTTCCAGATGGGTGCAAGTGTCCCTACTCCCAGCTTTATGTCCCATCTGCGAAACGCCCTACCCATGAAATAAGACATGCTCCTGGTCGCGGTTAGCAAAGAGAATTCAGATGTTTCCACAGGACCGCATTATGCAATCGCAACCCATACGCACACCCATCAGTAACGGAGCTCTGCCTTATCCCCTTTTTGTTCCAATTTTCTTAACTCACTACTTCTCTGTACACTTCCCACTTTATGTCTCTTAGCATTTGACATACAGCACATACACATCCCACCTCTTTCCGGACTATATGTATACCTACAGTGCAGATGTGTGCAACTGATTGGGATCTACAGACTCGAAAACCCGCTTTAGAACCAGGACAGTTTAAACTTATAACCTGTCCCTTATGTTTATGTTGTGCATATATTTATGTAATTCCCCAGAGGTACACTTACCTGTTGATGCCAATTAGAAGAGGCGACTGTCCTTATAACTAGGACACAGATGTCAAACGTTGATGCCATTGCCAGAAAATTGACAATCATTTCTGCTCTGAGCACTGTCATTAAGGACTGTAAGTGACTTCAATCCAGCAATCCAACTAAGTCAATGCCTAGTCTGGGATGCCCAATGGAAGCCCTTATTAATATATTTTTATGTCAAAGTTCTTAAATATGGATGATGAACACTTATATAATGCCCCTCTCGTTGAATCCCCCTGACCTCACTGAGCCAAGAAGTAGGTTTGTTTTGCAAATTAAAAGATTTATTTGAAGAATTAAACAATATATATATATATATATATATCACACTTTTATGAATAAATTAATATTTGATAGCACACTTATGAATATAATAGTGATCAACAATGGGTCATATTACAATATTACAATAGCACACTCTCTTTAATCAATGAGGCGTTGGTATAAAAAGGATAAGGTAGCAGAGAATACTTTTATGGTTCAAGGAAAGGCAATAGTGGGAAAGAATGCACACAGAAATAAACTCGATATGGTTTCAACAAGAGATAATATGATCACTGTTTCCCGTGTGACAGAAATAAAGTCAAGATTTCAGAATGTCAGATGGAGCTTTACAGATTTGAAATCACAGGATGGACACAAATTCTAAATGCAGTTCTGGACAGGTTGAAATGAATGGAATAGGATTACTTTAAACTAAGAGATTGGTTCCATACAGTTCTAGGCTAGATACTCACTCCTAGTTTTGGAATGGAATGGAAATGGGCCTCGTCACCAATCTGGTCAAAGGGTTCACTTCACTCGCCACCGGACAGGTCTCAGGCCCTCTAGGCTCTGTGTTCAGCACTGCACGGCAGTCTGCGGCCTCTGGATCTGACGGGTTCTGGATCAGCTCTGCTTTCTGGGTCTGGACCTCGGTTCTAGCTCAGGGTTCTGGGCTAGAAGCAAACAGCACGGCAAGGCTGTTGAATAGTTTGGGTAGGTTGCCAGATTCTGAAGCCTGCTGAGAAGTGTTCAGCTTGTGGATTAGGCTTCTACTTCTCCAAGGTTCTAGAGTTTGGGTTCTAGAGTTTGGTTCTGGAGTCTGGAGTTTTCCAGCAGAGCGCTTCGCAAATAAATCGGTGAGTAGTGGAAAGAAGTGTGTTCCTGCCTGTCCAAAGCGGTCTCTTTTTATGTGTTTTCAAAGTGGGTGTGGAGGCTGACTCTACATGCCCAACCCATTAAGGATTTGATAGGTTAAAGGACTTGCTGTCCCCTGACTGGAGAATGTAGTAGTGAGTCATCCTATGTCATCAGGTGTCATGTTTATGGCTTGCGGAAAGAACACTCCCCTTTACCTTTACTTAGAAAAACAATTTTTCATAACAAACATGTTTCCCAGATAGACAAGTTGTTGAGAATACATGTACACATCACAGATTAATTAAGGTACATTCTGTTCCAACTCTGATTTGCCTAAGAGCTTTAGTTCAGAAATGACAGCTTATTTGCGATTTTAGTGGGTTTCGCATAATATTGGTTTTGCACCAAATCTTACACAGACATACACACCCTCTCTGAGCATATTACTGTAAGTTGTTATGTTTCTAGCATACCCACAATATTAATAAATCCCGGGGTTTGGTCTCAGAACATCGTACGGATTTCAGCTTAGTCTCAAACTGTGGGTGCAATTTTCATATTAAGACTCCCCAAGTTGTACATTTTTGTCAGCTTGGAACACTTTTTAAATTGCAACTTTATAAAAGATATATATGGTGCAATGTTAAGTCCACAATGGTTTGTCTCCGCCCCTAGAAGCTTGGCTCTCACTCAGAGGTCACATGTCTTGTTTCTCCCAGATCAGCTGTTGACAAGTCACACCAAAATCAGCATATTCTATTCAGTCCCAAAGCCCCCATTGTTCCTTCCTCCAGTCTGCAGGGAAAATCTCCCTTTTGATTAACATGACCCTGCGATATCCTGCCTTCTGGTGTGGAGTCCCAACGTGTGAAGGATTCTCATGAAAAGCGAGCCTTTTGAAGTCTGAACTGCATCAGGTTACTTCCTGATCAATTGCAACTTAGTTCCTTGTAAAAAAATATAACATTATAAACTGAAAATAAGCAACATATCTTTAAATCAAGTCTTTTTCAGCATGAAATCACGGTGTAGCACTTTATATGGCATTTTAATGGAATTCTCTTCTTTGGCAAAGTTTAGTTTCTGAAATACAGCTCTCCTGTCAAATTAGAGATTGCCAGCACCTGTCAGAGGCGAGTCACGGCACTGCACCCATTTTTGACAGCTGTCTTTTCCTCTGTATCTTTAAAAAGGGGATTTTACTTGATAGCATATGATTCTTGCTGACATTGTATTTGTGTGGATTCTTGCAGTAAATGATGTGTAACATCCAACAAGAAGTTGTATCCTTTTGGTGGTTTTGTGGGCCATGATTTTTGACAATCCAGAAAACGGATTTTTGAACAGCTCTGTATTCCTTTGCACTGATTTTGCTCTGTGTGCAGCCAAAGGATGGGGTCTGGCAATGGTCTCCTGTATTAACACTGACAGAGGCAAAAGTGGATGGTGGCCTATCTGTCAGGTTTTCACTGCGCATTTCTGGATGATTCCTGGCAAGCAGCATGCTTTCCGGCGGCCATTATGATGTTTCTTCTGCCAGCAATGCCTAGTGATGTGGCAGGGCTTGGATGAGTGGGTTAAAACATCCCACAAGCCCCCCTCTTGCAATGGCGTTGATTGTCAATCAATGGAACTCGCAAGACTGGGATGTCGGCCTCATCTCTCCGGATTCCAACATGGAACTGATCGATCGGTTCTCCTCGCCAGTCCTGATGGGAGTATTGAGCGATACCCCGGGCCCCTCGGATCTTTTCTGCCGGTCCCCGGGTCGTCCTCCTTGGTCAGCCTCCATGGTTTATCTCTCCTAGGATGACAAAGCAAAGCAGCAGAAACATATTCGTAGACATTTCCCCACCACTATTAATGTAGTGGGGCGGGCATATACATTTTATACATCAGGAGACATTTGCATTTGTATTATTATATTTTATAGCCTATATGTGGAATATTTTAGGGTTGGAATTTTATTGATCTGGAGCGGCCCCCTCTGGGGTTCCAGGGGACTGCTCCAGTTGCTGCAGATTGTGCCTGGGATGGCAACACTTTAGCTCATTAATGTGGACCCACTTATCTTCCCCCTCTGCCAAACTGCCTTTGGGGATGCAGATCTTGTAGGCGACTGGTGAGATCTTGTCCACAATTTCAAAAGGTCCCTTCCAAATAGGCAGACATTTCCACTGTTTGGCCTGGTTCCTTTGGAAATTGTGTAGATAAATCTGGTCTCCTATATTGTATTCTTTCCTGGTAGTCTTCAGCTCATAGTGGGTCTTCATGCTATCGGCTGATCCCTCTAGATTTCGCTGGGCATAGGCAAAAGCATGTTGAAGGTGTTTTCTTAAATGTTCAACATACTCATGAGTTGTGGAGGCATTGATCAATGTCTGCTCTTGGGTCCTGTAGAGCAGATGCTGGGGAAGCACCATCCTGCGTCCAGTCATCAGCTCAAACGGTGACATTTTAGTTGCAGACGAAGGGGTAGATCTGATGGCCATTAGGACAAGAGGTAAACGAATATCCCAACTTGGCCCAGAATCTGCCACAAACTTTTTTAAGATGCTCACAATGGTTTTGTTGTAACGTTCTACTGCACTAGAAGAGGCTGACCGGTAAGCAATGTGTAGCTTCCTTTAAACCCCCAGTATCTCCCACATCTTTGTCATGACTTGGCTGGTGAAATGGCTACCTCTGTCTGACTCAATCCTTTGGGGTAGACCAAAACGTGAAAAGATGTGGTTGATCATCAGGGCAGCTGCTGTTTCTGCCTTGCAGTTTGGGGCCGGGAGACATTCCAGCCATTTAGTAAACAAGCATGTCACTGTCAACATGTACTTATTTCCCCTAGAGGAGCGAATCACGGGCCCTATGAAGTCGACTTGCAAATCTGACCATGGCAGTGTCATCCCCCTCTTTTGGAGAGGCGCACAGTGTGTAAGGGATGTCGGCTGAAATTGTGCACACACAAGACACCCCTTCAAGTATTGGTCGAGGTCCTGCCCCATGTGTGGCCAGTATGCAACCTCTCTTAAGGTTTCAAGTGTTGTATGAAACCCCCTATGACCGGCTGTGGCCACATCATGGGCGTGACTTAACATCAGGCTTTGGAATGAGGTAGGAACCACCCACTGATCATGGCCAGCTTGGGATTTCCTTAGCAACAACCTGTCTTGGATTCAAACATTTTTGGACATTTCATCAACACTCTGAGGTCCTCTTTCCCTTTCACAGGGACTCGATCTCTATTAGATCCCCTTGGATGGCCCCGGTTTTGGCCAGCTGATCAGCTAAGTAATTTCCAGTTTTGTCTGGTCCCTCTACTTTGGAATGACCCTTGATCTTCTTCCAGTAGATGGTCATCCCATTCACGGTGACCAGATCATCAATGTTTTGAATTAACTTCTCATGTTTCAAGGGCTTGTTATTAGCACATAGCATGCCTCTGGTTTTCCAATTAACCAGGTGCTACACGAACCTGTTCCGTACATAATCCGAATCTGTGATTATGACCAGTTCGTGGAGTTGATGTTGGACAGCAGTGAGGATGGCTTGATGCACAGCCATCAACTCTGCCACTTGACTACTTCAGGACCAATCTTGTACCCAGCGGAGGGTTCTGGGGACTCATTCACCCATGCATTCCCTACGCCGGCCACAAGTTCTTTTTCCCTGTTGTTGTCAACATGGTAAGAGCATCCATCCACATAGACAATGGGCATTCTCTCACACTTGTCTTCTTCAAAGACTTTGTGTGGGGAATTGAAGTATGCCTTCATGTTGTCCTTGATTTTTAGACTTTCGTCCTCGAGACAGTTTTCTCTGGCACAATCATGCAATTCAGCCAGGACTTGCGCAAGGCGACTCTTCTTGTTTTGGCCATATCTGACCTCCACAGGAAAGCCTTGCATTGACAGAATCCAGGAACTAATTCGGGAATTATTCACATTTCCAGCCCGGATTCTGTCACTTAGGAGATATTGCAGAGGCTGGTGTGGCGTCTCAACTATGATGTGTTGCCCCTGGATGAACGGGCGGTAATTCTTCAATGCCCACACCGTTGCCAGGAGTGCTTTCTCACAGTCGTTGAATTTTTCCTCCACAGAGGATAAGGTTTTACTCGCATAGGAGATTACTTTAGTGACCTTGTCATGCTCTTGATATAATACTGCAGTCAAGCATGTATTAGAGAACCCTGTTTCCAAGAGAAACTCCTTGTTTCTGACAGGGTAATCTAGGCAAGGCCCTTGTGAGAGGCTTCTTTTGAGCTGTCTTACTGCCTCAGATTGTTCTGGACCCCATTCCCACTTGCCCCCCCCCACTTCAAGAGATGAATCAGGGGTCTGGTGATCTCTGCGTAGCCCTCAATGAACTTTCTGCTGTAATTAGTCAGTCCAAGGAGGCTCCTTAGTTGTGGGGTCTTTCAGTTTCTGAAGTGCTTCCACTTTCTTTTCCTGGGGACAGAGACCCTGAGGAGTAATCTCATGCCCCAAGAAATTAACACGGGTTCTACACCACTGTGCTTTCTGAAAGGAAAGTTTTTCTCCAGCGGCCCTCAACTGTGTCAGAACATAACGGATCTCTGCTATGTGTTCCTCCACAGTGAACGTTTGATGAGGACATCATCTACATAGGCCAGGTTACCCCTCTCACCCAGATCGGGCATGGCCTTATGTAGGAAAATGTTGAATTCATAACCAGAGTTGAGGTATCCGAAGGGAGTCCGGGTCCATGTATACTGCTGGCCCCCAAAGGTAAAAGCCAGCTTGTATTGGTCCTCCCTACTGACAGGCACAGTCCAGTATCCATTGGTCAGGTCTATTGCAGTGAATACTTGTGACCCTTGGATCTGGGCCAGTCCTTGTTCAATGTAGGGAAGAGGCCATCGGGCGGTATGGACCCGTTTGTTGAGATCCCTAAGGTCGGCGCAGAGTCTCCACTGGCCGTTTGGCTTCAATATCCCCAGCACCGGATTATTGAAGGTGCTGTGGACTGGATGGATTATCCCCCGGGACTCAAGGTTCTTAATTATTTCAGTAAGGGACTCCAAGGATGCGAGAGGCAAGCGATATTGCTTCACAAACACCGGAGTCATGTCAGGGTCCGTGGGAATTGTTGTTGTGTGGATGTCGGTGCGACCACAGTCATATGAGTCCACCGCAAAGAGATCTTGGAAATCCAAGAAAACTTGTTTCAACTTTTGCTTCTGTTCCAGTGTCACACAGGCATCAGCTAGGTTGACTCTCTCTTCCACCATCTGCCTGAAGCCTGGAAAGACTTCTGGTTTCGCTATCTCAGCAGCCTCCTCCAGCTGGGTGGAGAAGTCCCTGGTCAGAGTGCTGATTTGGACTGGAGGCTTCAGGTGGGAAAGGCAGCCCTCATGGACCTGGAAAATCACCTCATCCCTCCTGAAGTCACAAGTCACATCTTCCTTACCATAAGGGCAGGAAGTATACACCAGGAAGTTCCCCCCATGCCGGGTGAAGATCCTGTCTGGTGTTGTGATGTCATCACTGTCACTGTCAAAACAGTCCTTGGGGATTGGTCCTAACAGTTAATTCCCTAAATCAATGGAAAAATGTCGGTCATCAACCACCATTCCAGTAATGGTGCCCGCAGCTAGAGTAATACTCTTTAAGTCGCTGTTATCCACCTCTATAGGAATGGTGTCATGTTCTATGTTGACTGATGGTGTTGGGTTTACCCCCAACCCTTGCTGTTGGAGAGAAGCATTTAGATGAATATAAGCATCACGGTTTTTCAATTTTTGTCCTCTTTTAACTTTCACTTCCAGGGAGAATTGTTGGGTCCTTTCTGGGATGGTGACTTCCTCACCAATCTGAATTTCAACTGCATAAGGCAGCAGTTGAGCGGACCTAAATGCTTTCTCTTGGTCATCAAATCCCATGGGATTATCCGCTAATCGGGACCAAGCCTTGAAGTTTATTAGGTCCAAACTAATGGCAAATCGATTGAGAATGTCACTGCCTAAGTAAAAGGCGGCAGTGACGTCTCGCACGACCCAACAATTATGGACTATGCTCTTGTTGCCAATGGAGATTTTGAGCATACACCTGCTTGGCAGGGGATGTTTGAAATTGGGTGCTTCCAGGTCCATTTCCCATTTGTCTATCAGTTTGAATGTGGGAATGGCTGGATCTTTTGGAAGTTGGCGGAACATGGCTTTGCTGATGAAGCTCTTACCGTTGTTCACACACACTCAGGCGAGAACAGAGTCCTTCCTTTAATTTAACTGAACATGGATGAACAACTGCTCTCCAATTTGCTGAATATCAGCCAGGCTCTGAGCTGATTTCACATCTTTCTGGACTATAGGAGTGGGGATGTCTGATTGTGGATTGGTAAAGAATTTCAGAGTGTTTCCTTCCAGTGTGGAATACCACCTTAAACTGGAAGGAAGGTTGATTTGCAGAAATAGAGAGGACCCCCCATCAACACGCTGTTGTCCTACTGCTATTACTGTCACGTCTGGAATTTGGTTGTTCTGGAAGTGAAATTCTACTTGCTCAGATTTGTGTTCAACCATGTGGCATGTGCCGTTTAAACTAACATGGTTGACACTCTGTTTTAACTTTATTGGTCGGCTAGTCTGGGTCCAGAGGACCTTGTTTACGCAATCTATTAGGGGTGACAACCTTCTTAGGAGGTCATTCCCTAGTAAACAAGGGGTGCCCTCTGGAGTCACTACTATGACCGGGTGTTTCACCTTGTGTCGCCCAATTTTAATGTCCAAATCCGCAGTCCCCTTGACGGGAATTTCCTTCCCGTCAAAGTTCTGAAGTTGTCCAGGAAGAGGGGTGAGAGGAATCTGGTAATTCTCCCCCCTTCCTGAATTTAGTTCATCAAAGGCCTTTTTGGACAGAAGGGTAGCTTGGGATCCAGTGTCCACCAGTGCCAAAATTGTCCCCTCCCCCTGTACTTGATACATAGTATCTTCCCTCCTTCTCCGCAAGGGGGCATAGATAATGCACATTTTTGGACATTGAGAGAGAAGAGATTTGGGCAGAATTCTGTGGAGAGTCATGGGAATCTGCAAGAAAAAGTTGGCAACTAGAGATAGGAGAAGTTTTGAGTTCCCCTGGTTCCGGTTCTGCCCCCCCCCCCCTTTTTGGAGGCAGTCCCCAGGATGGGTTTGAACCAGGGGATTTTCTGGCTGTCGGTTCTGGGATGGTATGATGGACGGCGCTAGCTCAGTCCCCGCATCTACCCAGTCTGGATGTGACTCCCTTGGGTCCCATTTTTCTTTGGGTGGAGTTCCCCCATCTTTGAAGGAGAAGATCCTTTTCCCAGGATCCTCTGAGGATCCCTCTCCCTCAAATTGGAAGATCTGTACCTCCTCCACAAAATGGGTCTGTTTGGGTCCTTTGTTTCTCCTACCCTCCCTCTGCTCTTTGGGTGGCAGACTTTCAAGGGCGGGAGAATTTGTTTCCGGTTCCTGGGTTTCCAGGGGGTGTTTACAAGTGGGGAATGAAGCTTCCTCCAAGGCTTTACACCCCCCTTCCCCTTGTGCCTCCTCCCTGGGAACCGGTGAGTTATCAGGGTGCTGCCCCCGTCATTGTTCTGGAGCACCAGGTCCAGAGTTTGGGGCATTCTGCACCAGCATGTTCATCTGAGGGTTCTGTTGAGCCCTCATCATGCGACCCAGCTTGTGTGCCATATTTTGGACCTGGCGCTCCAGCTGTGAAACCTGCTCAGGCTGATACGGGGTTCTGTTTTCTCCCCTGAGCTGATCCCGGGAAGGTTAGCTATCCCTTCTCTGATAGTACCCCGGGTTGGGAAGATTTGGGTACCCCTCCACCCATAGCCTCCCCTCTCCCGGATTAGGTGGTCTGAGCTCAGGGAAGTGGGGAAAGAAGGATGAATGATTTTGGGTTTGGAAGTTGGGTGGATACCTGGGGAAAAAGTTCTGCCCAGGATTTGGTGAATTTCTGCCCTCCTGTGGGAAGTTAGGAGGGAAGTTCCCTGGGTTAGGTGCTTGGCTGGATCCCCCCCCCCCTTGGGCTGGAGGAGTCCACACATAACCCAGGATGGGTCGGTTTCCCTTGTAGCGGGGACTTACATAGTCGGGGGAGTGAGGGACCCCATTTGTGGGACTACCTCCTTGACTCCCTGTCTGTGACTGGCCCGAGGGCCTTCTGGGCTTAGAATTATTCTCTGCAGGCAGGTTTTTAGGCCCCCACATCTCCAAATCTAAAATGGGGGCAACCTTTACCTCTGCCACCTGGGCAGCAGCAGGGGTGCTGGTTGGTTTGGGGGTTTTCTGAGCATTATTTTTATTTTCTATGGGCTTCTGCACCTCATAGATTCGGGTGGCCTGTTCAATGACCCAATCTAGTGACCTTTTCTCATGAAAATCTCTCACTAGCTGGGTCATGATGTATTTGTGTAAGGCATGGTTAAAAATGTTTACAAACTCTTTACTGTCCGTGCGCACCCTTTTGGTAGTCTGCGCAAAGGCACGCTTCAACTCCTGCACAAATTCTTGTGGGTCCTGATCCTCCCCACATTGCAAATTATAGGCTGCCTTGCGAGCCTCTCGGGGATTCCTATGAACAGAAAAGTGCTTTAAGATGGCTGCCCTATATGTGGACCATCTTGAATGGTTTTGGTCCTCCAGCCCCGCAAAGAAACTGGAGTATTCTGGGGAGAATGTCCATTTGATGTACTGCATGCAGCTACTGCTGTCTTTCAAATGGAAAGTCTCCATCATTTGCTCAAAGAGCTCCAAGTGTTCCCACACAGAATACTTGCCATTCTTGTGATAAGGCGTGATGACACTCCTTATTGCCTTAATCTGCTTTAAAGGGTCCTTAAGCAAGGCCCTTTTTTTGCCTTATTGGCCTTCTTGGTCCGGGTAACCCTGGTCCATTCATCCTCTGACTCAGAAGCATTGCTCCCAGAGGTGCCCGTCTGATCTTCCAGGTTCTCCCAGATTCTGCAAGCCTGGGAATGGCTGGCAGAATGTGGGGACCTGGTCTCCTTTGTCCTGTGACGCTCAGAGGAGTCTTCAGATTCCTCCTTGCTGCCAGGATTTGATGAGTACCCCCCCCCCCCCACTGAACTAACTGGGCAGAGGTTTTTAGGATGCCCTTAGTGGGCCTACTCTCCTGGTGTTCCCCACTAAATTGCACTGTACGTGGGTGCCCATACCTGGATGCCTGCCTATCCATTCCTGGGAGGTACTGGCCCATGAGCCCCATACTTCTGGCAGGATTGTAATCTGCCATCCCCATCGCCCTGGGCTCATGTACGCCAGGCGACATGGGGGTGGCAGCGTCCAGGGACTGGGAGAGGTGAAGGCCTCCTGTACTAGGGCTCCTGAGGTTATTCTCTGGTGTTTCCCTTTCCCAGCGAACCTCATCTCTATTAGCCCCTGCTCCCTGTTGCCATGCAAGAGCCTGTGCTTTCAGTTCCTCAATCAATGCCTTACTAGACTCTATCAGGTCAGTCTGCATGGCTACCTGTCGCTGGAGCCTATCATTGTGCTGACAGAGAGCCTAATTTTCCCTCTGTGCTTCCTGGTTGGTCCTGGAGTACTGGGTCAGTCTTTGCTGCAGGAGGGTTACCTCCTGGGTACCGTCCCTACTGGTCTGCTCCTTTCTTGACAGAGCATCTTCCACCCTCCTGGTGTGCTCTAACAAGTTCTGATGCTCTTTTTGGAGGTCACCCAGTCCCTGGAGGGCCAGGTGATTTTCTTCCATTTTCCTTTTTAAGTGGCAGACTTCCTGGCCTAAGGTATCCCTTTCCTGAGTAAGAGCCTGCATCTGTGCTGCCAGGTCGTCCCTCTGCCTTTGAAGGGCACCAGCTTTCTGGCGCTCTTCCTCAAATTCTGCCTGGGTGTCCAGGTCTTTCAGAAATAATGTGTTGCTCTCTGCCTTCTCCCTATCTAGGTGGCTTTGCAGGATGACTACCTGCTCTGCGCATGCCCTATTGAAATCTAGTTGTTGCTCCAGCTTTTTCTCGTTCTGCAGTAGGGAGTCCAAACCTTCTTGGTACTCCTTCTACAAGGCCAGAATTCTGGTATCCTGGTCTGCCCTTTCCTGTTGCAGGATACCTATGTCCTCATTTATTTTAATGATATACTGTCTACTATCATTTTCTGACTCCAGGCTCCTGTGCAGCCTCTGCTCAGAAGAGTCCAGGTCAGATTGGGCCTTCTCTAATGCCATCAGTTGCCTACTTGCCAGATCTTGGCCTTCAGCACATTTGTCCTGTATGGCTGCCATATATAAATATAAATATGCCGCAATCCTGACAATCTTGTCGTGCTCATCTTTGGCCTTAGGGGCCATGTATAGTTCACTCAGAGCCACGTGTAAGGGGCCTTGATCTCTCCAGATATCTAACCCAGTTGCAGTGACCTGGTGTGTGATTGCCTGCAACCATACATTCTGGTCCTGCTCAGTCCATTCACCTCTCACAAACAACTTATGCAAAAAGTGCTCTCTAGCTATCTTGATATCTACCAATATCGTCATTCTGGAAATTGATTTCCTTCCTGACTTACAGAAGTTTGTTATTTTATTTTTTGCAAAACAGACCGTTTCCTGAGAGCGTTCCTTTTTGAGGGGTGCTTTCACAGCGTAACACAGCGTAGTAGCCCAACAGGATTTATGTATCCTATTAGTTAGCACACTGTATTAAGCTGCACAAGTGGTAGATCTAATCCAGAATCCCCGGCTATGAGCCCCCACTCTGTAAGTGACTTCAATCCAGCAATCCAACTAAGTCAATGCCTACTCTGGGTTGCCCAATGGAAGCCCTTATTAATATATTTGTATGTCAAAGTTCTTAAATCTGGATGATGAGCCCTTATATAACACCCCTCTCTTTGAATCCCCCTGACCTCACTGAGCCAAGAAGTAGGTTTCTTTTGCAAATTAAAAGATTTATTTGAAGAATTAAACAATATATATATATATATCACTTTTATGAATAAATTAATATTTGATAGCACACTTATGAATATAATAGTGATCAACAATGGGTAATATTACAATAGCACACTCTCTTTAATCAATGAGGAGTTGGTATAAAAAGGATAAGGTAGCAGAGAATACTTTTATGGTTCAAGTAAAGGCAATAGTGGGAAAGAATGCACACAGAAATAAACTCGATATGGTTTCAAAAAGAGATAACATGATCACGTTTTCCCGTGTGACAACTCACTCCCCCCCCTATGCAGTATGAAGAGATGGAAATGAGGGTACACAGGTTTCAGGAATACAATCACGAATGCAGTTCAATTCCAGTTCCCCCCAGCAAGCTTAGAGAAACCGGTATGATTTGAAACAGGCAAAAATACTTTTGAAGGTGGTTGCAGGGAATGTGAAAAATATGCTAAAGTGATTTTAATTCACTAAAGAAGATTCAGGATGAGTGATAGTTACTTTGGATTAGTTCAGATCAACACTAGCAATGATTCATGAATGATTATCAGATGGAAAACGAAATTCAGCAGTGGTAAGCAAGAGCCAGCTATTTTGACAGAAAATGAAATGGAGCTAAATTGCAATTCGCAGCACTTTTTCTGGGGGCACAAATCACGATTACGGAAAAACTATAAGGAATTGGAATGTCGTTTTGGGTTTGTTGGAAAGCTTAGGATCTTCCTAGCTTTAAAATGACAGTTAAATTTCGCTTCTAGGACATGCGGTGCAAAGGTTACGGACGTTTTTGTGAAGGTAGATTTTCAGAAATAAAGTAAAGATTTCAGAATGTCAGATGGCGCTTTACAGATTTGAAATCACATGATGGACACAAATTCTAAATGCAGTTCTGGACAGGTTGAAATGAATGGAATAGGATTACTTTAAACTAAGAGATTGGTTCCGTACAGTTCTAGGCTAGATACTCACTCCTAGTTTTGGAATGGAATGGAAATGGGCCTCGTCACCGAACTGGTCAAAGGGTTCACTTCACTCGCCACCGGACAGGTCTCAGGCCCTCTAGGTTCTGCGTTCAGCACTGCACGGCGGTCTGCGGCCTCTGGAACTGGATCTGACGGGTTCTGGATCAGCTCTGCTTTCTGGGTCTGGACCTCAGTTCTAGCTCAGGGTTCTGGGCCAGAAGCAAACAGCACGGCAAGGCTGTTGAATAGTTTGGGTAGGTTGCTAGATTCTGAAGCCTGCTGAGAAGAGTTCAGCTTGTGGATTAGGCTTCTGCTTCTCCAAGGTTCTAGAGTTTGGGTTCTAGAGTTTGGTTCTGGAGTCTGTCTGGAGTTTTCCGGCAGAGCGCTTCGCAAGAAATCAGTGAGTAGTGGAAAGAAGTGTGTTCCTGCCTATCCAAAGCAGTCTCTTTTTATGTGTTTTCAAAGTGGGTGTGGAGGCTGACTCTACATGCCCAACCCACTAAGGATTTGATAGGTTAAAGGACTTGCTCTCCCCTGACTGGAGAATGGAGTAGTGAGTCATCCTATGTCATCAGGTGTCATATTTATGGCTTGCGGAAAGAACACTCCCCTTTGCATTTACTTAGAAAAGTTTTTTTTCATAACAAACATGTTTCCCAGATACACAAGTTGTTGAGAATACATGTACACATCACCGATTAAGTAAGGTACATTCTGTTCCAACTCTGATTTTCCTAAGAGCTTTAGTTCAGAAATGACAACTTATTCGCAAATCTTACACAGACATACACACCCTCTCTGAGCATATTAATGTAAGTTGTTATGTTTCTAGCATAAACACTGTACCCACAATATTAATAAATCCCGGGGTTTGGTCTCAGAACATTGTACAGATTTCAGCTTAGTCTCAAACTGTGGGTGCATTTTCATATTAAGACTCCCCAAGTTGTACATTTTTGTCAGCTTGGAACACTTTGTAAATTGCAATTTTATAAAACATATATTTGGTGCAATGTTAAGTCCGCAATGGTTTGTCTGCGCCCCTAGAAGCTTGGCTCTGACTCAGAGGTCACATGTTTTGTTTCTCCCAAAGCAGCTGTTGACAAGTCACCCCAAAATCAGCATATTCTATTCAGTCCCAAAGCCCCCATTGTTCCTTCCTCCAGGCTGCAGGGAAAATCTCCGCCCTTTTGATTAACATGACCCTGCGATATCCTGCCTTCTGGTGTGGAGTCCCTAGGTGTGAAGGATTCTCATGAAAAGCAAGCCTTTTGAAGTCTGAACTGCATCGGGTTACTTCCTGATCAATTGCAACTTAGTTCCTTGTAAAAAATATAACATTATAAACTGAAAATAAGCAACATATCTTTAAATCAAGTCTTTTCCAACATGAAATCATTGTGTAGCACTTTATATGGCATTTTAATGGAATTCTCTTCTTTGGCAAAGTTTAGTTTCTGAAATACAGCTCTCCTGTCAAATTAGAGATCGCCAGCACCTGTCAGAGGCGAGTCACGGTACTGCACCGATTTTTGACAGCTGTCTTTTCCTCTGTATCTTTAAAAAGGGGATTTTACTTGATAGCATATGAATTCTTGCTGACATTGTATCTGTGTGGATTCTTTCAGTAAATGATGGTGAACATCCAACAAGAAGTTGTATCCTTTTGGTGTTTTTTGGGGGCATGATTTTAGCAATTTTTGACAATTCAGAAAACGGATTTTTGAACAGCTCTGTATTCCTTTGCACTGATTTTGCTCTGTGTGCAGCCAAAGGATGGGGTCTGGCAATGGTCTCCTGTATTAACATTGACAGAGGCAAAAGTGGATGGTGGCCTATCTGTCAGGTTTTCACTGCGCATTTCTGGATGATTTCTGGCGAGCAGCATGCTTTCAGGCGGCCATTATGATGTTTCTGCTGCCAGCAATGCCTAGTGATGTGGCAGGGCTTGGATGAGTGGGTTAAAACATCCCACAGGACCTCATGTGTGGCTTGAGCTGGAATGTCACCATGGCTAGCCAAGGAATGGAATGGGACGTTGTCTGTTCAAAAGTCCAAGACATTCTCAGGAGTAGCTTTTGAGAATCCCCAAAGATCTGCAACACCAAGTCTGGCTGAAAGCACTCAGGGAAGAGTCCAGTATAGTTCTGGAACTCTGGAAATGGCAGTTATTCTGGCAGTACAGTGGGTGGAATTGTGAACAATCAAAATACTTGTTACAAGCTTTTGGGCCTGCTAAAGGGGGATGGCCCCTACCGGTCGGATGCTGCCTGGTCCACGGGCAGAATGTGTAGAACCGGATTATCCACAAGGTTGTGTGGTAAATTTAGATTGCCAAACCGCCCACCAGATTTTTGCTTAGTGCCCCAGAAATAATACCAGATGTCTATCAAGGCCCTGGAATACATTGGCAGTTGTGGCCCCTAGAACTACCCCAGCTGCATTGCACCAAAAGTTTAAAGCCGGGTCAGATGGTAATAGTATGAGACTGAATATGTTGACAGGAGTGGTCCATGAATTTTCATTAGAGACAATGCCACTTTTTAGCGCCAACACTAGTTGTGTTTTGTTTAGTGGTTCTCCCCCCCCCCAAGATATACACTTTACACTGAAGACATGTACAAGGACCTATATAATATTTACTGGCCAGCTGAAAAGAATAGATTGGTAAGTCCGACTATGAAATCGCATTTACTCGGGCCGCCCTTCTGCCCCATTTTAGATATTATACTCCTGGTCCAGCAGATCTGCAAAATAAGTAGACAGAAGACATACCTTAATGAAACAACCTTCTCTCTCCACTCCATGCTCCCCTACTCCCTTGTGAATTGAGATTGCAAGAGGTCTGGCCATTTTGACCCAGTTCCCATGAAACCAACTCTTATGGAGCAGGGCATGAATGTGATTTTTGACAAACGTGAGTAGATGCGCATGAAAAAGGGATTGTGGGAGCGTAAAATATATTTCTTTGTTTTAGGTTTATTTTCCTTTTACAGTTTTTACTTGGACATTTTATTAACCTTGGTGAAATAAACATTGACAATCAGTATTATGAGACCACATCAGAGCACCTAGAGATGTTGGTACGGTGTTATGTGGCCTTACACCATTAGGGATGGTCGCTCAATATTACGCACTTCCAAGCTCTCATGACTGAGAGTCAATTCTCCTTCTTGAGGTGTATTGAATCTCCTGGCATCCAGTCATCCTCCATCCTGAAAGGTTCTTCTCAATGCAAACTCTACACCCTCCAGCCCCCCTGCACCACCCGGTGTTCCCTCGGGTGCCCACAATGGCAGAATGAGTCAGAAGCATGCTTCTTCAATCAAAAGCCCATTTGAACTATTAAAATATACATTTGGAACACAAAGTGTATTCTATACTGAGCATGATGCTGCTCGTGTTTTTACGCCTGCCCCAACGGTCAACATGAGAATGCAAAGAAATCCCAAAAGGTGCCTTTACAGCAGATAATGAGTTAAGTTTATCTGCAGTTCTTGCCCTTCTAGCCGACAATATATTTGGTCAGAAGGGCAGATCCAATACCAATTTTGATATTTGACAAGATCAGCATCCTTAGTCCTAGCCTTTGCACTATTTACCACTTTTCAAGCTTTCCAACTACTGCTCCCTCGCTCCATCCGAGTGGAACTTCGCAGTCCCAAGCCCTCCACCCTGTGAATACAGCATTGGTCAAGAACGATGGGTGGTGAAGGTCCCTCTGAATGGTCACATTTTGCGGTAACTACACTTTGCCAATTGCTACTATTAAAGAGCAGACAAACCCATTGTGGGGACGAGCGATCGGCGAGGGGCAACAGCAGTGATTATAACGAATTGAAAATAACGAACACCATTCTTACTATGTGCACTTAGCTGAGCTAATTTGGTCCTAGTTATGAGCCCATGCTTTTTCCATGGCCATCATTTTAATACGAGAGCAGTAAAAGAGCATCCTCCAAAAGTTCTTACTAGTGATGGCAAACCTTTCAAGGGCTAGATTGCAGGGGAACCCGGAGTAGTAGTGTCTAGAATTACAGGGAACAAAGCATGTGTGTTCCATTTGATTCAGGGATTCATGCATGGAGAAGGCACATTTGGATTCTATATGCAACTGGACTGACTGAAGTGTCTGAGAGAAACCAGGGTTTTCCCAGGGCTTACAAGTATGTATTGCATTCAGAGTTTTAGATCGTAGTAATGTTTTCCAGTGGAAAGTAAGGAAACCTTGCACCCCGTGCACATCACATTAGAACCCGATGGCCACAAGCACCACAGTGAAAGTTAAAAAGGCTCACTCCAACCCCTGAATCTTCTTCTCTTTGTGTAGGAACTGATGAGTCTCCATGGGAGTTTGTTAGGGCACCCGTGTAGGAAATCAGTGAGATTCCTTGGCAGTGTATGCGACCATGCAATAAAAGAGTGAGTCCTTATCTATGTGTATGAGGCCTCAGGCCACCTGTGCAGGAAAGAGTGACACTTCATGCATGTGCATGCAGCCACTTGCTTGCGAAAGAGTCAAACTCCATGGAAGTGTGCACGGCAACCCGTGTAGGAAAGAGGGAGTCCCCGTGGAAGTGTATGAGGCCACTTTCTCAGGAGTGAGGGTGTCTCCATGGAAGTGTCACTTGTGTAAGAAAGAGTGAGACTGTGGAAATGTATGAGGTCAATACTGACATGAAGTGTAGGAAAAGCAAACCTTTCCTTGTTGGCAGTGCTTTGTCCCCTAACCAGCGTGTGATGTGCTGACTATCAGAAAGTGAGAAAGTTGAGGTGTTGTTGTCATAGCCTGTGTTTTCCCCTGGTCAACTGTACCCTGACAAAGTGTTAGACAGAAACAGAGAACTCACACAAGGCAAACTACCGCCCCATAGTCTTTTGTTTGACTTTTGCTTGATAAAACCCTTTAAGCTTATTCCGGGTGTCAGCAGTTTATGTGTTTCTTCGACCATGTGACACACACCCTGCTGTCCACAACCATGGAGGAAACACCCTGGTTTAACCCTTTCCTCCCCTCATGAGTTCAAATAGAAAGATGACAGATGTTGCACATTCACTCTCTCCAAGATCGTCTTGCTTTTTCATTCCACATGCATCCACCGTCTGTATGGCATGATATACAACGGTTTTCTTGCGTTGCACACTACACTGTATCCAATACTCCTCCATCGCCCTTCCCACAAACTGGGACCCATTATCTGTCAACTCATTTACCTGAAACCGTCACTTGCAAACACTCCATCTAGGAACTCGATGAGAGTGTGGAAGCATGTTTCATGAACTATCTTCACCTCGACTGACCAGGAGAGTAGGCCCACCAGCACAATAATAAACATGCCCTCCCCACCGCCAATTTTTACCGTACCCAAGATGTCAATTGCCAATTCTTCCCACACCTCGGGGACCACCATTGGTCGCTAACACACGGTCAAGCAGTTAAGGGAATTCTCACACTCAAGGCACTCATGCAGCTCCCTTACAATGGTCAAGTCAAGCCATGGCCAGCAATAGTGTGGCCTCAGTGCAGCTGTTGTCCTTGAAATCCATATGTGCCCCGTGTGGGCTATAGTACTCAGCTTTTCTCTGAGACAGCAGGGAACCACACACTTCCCTGATCTATATAGCAGACCTTCCTCTACACTTAAGTCCTCCCTTACCTCCCAGTAGTTCCTTTCCTACTTGGAGATGAGAGTTTTGGTAGACCATTGATTCTTCTCATAATCCATACCAATATGCAACAGTGTCATCCACCATTCCCACCACCTATTCATCACCCCATCATCGGTCAGGAATAGCTGATCCATACATGAACCCTCACTTATCCCCACTCTCGAGGAAAGCTTTGACAAGTGGTTGACAAAGCTATTCTCGTGGCCTGCTCTTCAGTTCACAGAAAAACAGTGTCACTGCATTCTTGCAATCCACCCTATCATTCACCTGGATACCTTATCAAGCCCTTTAGATTTGAAGATTGGCCTTCAGTGATTTGTGTTCAGGCGGTTATATGAAATTAAAGCCCCACACAAATGTGCATAATTTCTCCTTGGCCCAGTGACAACCCAAGCTTTTTTCACAATAACTGATTATCTTTTTTCTTGGTACTTGAGCAATCAAGATGCATTAGATATTAAAATCTTCTCTCGCTGTTCTACCCTCTGAGACAACACAATATCTAATCCTACTTCACTCGCATCCACCACGATGGTCGTCTTGCATGTGGTGTCAAACTGTCCTAATGGAATTGATAGGTCCATCTCCTTTTTTATCCCTTCAAGCTCACTTGTGCATACCTCACTCCATTCAAATTTGACCCCATTCTTCAACAGTCTCTTCATAGTGTACCTTTTTAGCAAGTTGCTGATGAACGTCTGATAAAATGGTATTGTCCCTAAATATTATCTCAGTGAGACTTGGGAACAGGGTCCCAATCTCTCGTATTGTATTCACATGGTCCATTTCTGTCAGCACCTCCTTTTCAGAGATCTCATGACCTTGTTACTGGACTGTACTTTCCTTAAAAGAACATTTCTCCCTCTTCAGCGTTAGGCCTCTCAACACCTTAAGCACACTATCTGATGCCTCATTGTGCTGTCCTTTGGTCTTCCCACACACAGCAATATCCTACAGGAAGCAATGCACATTCTTCATCCCCAGAAATAATTTGAACAAAGCTTTCTGGGATACTGAGGAGGCTGACATCAAACAGAGTAGCATCCTTTGAAACTGGAACACTCCTTTGTGAATTATGAAGGCCACTGTGGGGGCGTGATTCAGAGTGCAAATCCGAGGGTAAGCAGATGTTAGGTCAAGTTTAGTAAATATCTTGCAATTCCCAATGGAGCATAGCATTTCCCCCATCTTAGGTAAGGGGTGTCTCTCCATCTTTACAAACTTATTGAGCTGTCTTAAGTCAATGTATAACCTTATGTCATCATTCGGTTTATGGGCTTGAACTAAAGGTGACAACCACACCACTGTGTGCATCCTCTCTTAAGATTCTTCGTTCACTCAACTTCTCTTGTTGTCTTTTGACTGTCGCCCCTGGGACCATTGGCACTGGTCGAATTTTGGACACAATTGAGACAGTGCTATTCCTTAACACAATGCGTTGGACAAATCGCTTATGTTTCCTGATGTACTTGGTGAAGAGAGGGAAAGATAAGCATCTCATGCACACTGAGGTGCAATCTGCAAAACCTGTTCAGCCATAGGGTCTAACTGAATGTTGAGTGTCTTCTGTTCTCTCTACCCCAATAGCAATGCACCCTTTTTTTTATAACATACGCTTTCTCTGTTGCCTCCCTACTCTGTGCTAGACATGCAGTAAATTACACCACCAACTACATTTTATACATATTGTAGGCTCTGAGATGAACATCAGAAGGAATCAGGTTCTTCATGTCTCTATGAAAGATTTCTTGCACACCCTAGTAGAAATCAAGGTTATTTTAGCTCCAGAATCTGCTATTAATTGTTTCCATGTCCCATTGATTAGCACACACACCATTGGACCGTCACAAACATCTCCATCACCCTCTCCAATTACATTTATTAGCAACACCTCTGCGTTGGATTAACGCTCATCTTATGAGGATACTACTCCACTGCCTCATGAACCACCTTCACTCCTTTGAAAGTGTCTCCACCTTTTATACCTCTTACAAGTGACTCTCCTTCTTAGACACCCATTGAAACTCGCTAAATGGGGTTTGCTCCCACATCTTTACCTCAACATTTCAGCCATGGTGGATTGGGGTGGGTGATACTTGGGTTTCTCACACCACACAAGCTTCCTTTAGGCTCCCTAGTTCTTGGCCCTCCCCCTTTGGTCTCATCTTGACTGTTTCTGCTGCGCTCATCCTCTGCCTTCAGTACCTCGTTCATCATCCCTTTATCGTGGTTTTTACTGAAGCGGTTGACACAGGCAACATTGTGTTCCACCCTCTTAGCAATTCAAATGAGTTCTTCGAGTCTTTTGTCATTATTTAGCCACATTTCCTTCCTGTTTTTGTCATTTGAGTAATGTACCATGAACTGTTCTCTGATGTGTTCATCCAACTGATCACGAATGTTGCAGGAGAGAGCCAAGTGTCTTCAGTGCAGCAATGTAGACTTCTACCAATTCTCCTTGTTCCTGCTTGTACGTGGTAACAATATATCTCTTCAGAATTGTGCTAGTTTTGGGGTTGACATGTAAATCCAGTTTCTTGATGGCTATCCCTAGTTCATTGACTGCTTCTGTTCCCAGTTCCTCTTCTGTGTTTTATTTTGGGAAGCGCTTCACAAATGTGCTATCCCTCATATCACAGGCAATGAATTAATAAGAGGCCTTGCTATCGACATCAAAACTGCCACCACATGATGTCATGTGATAATGTAGAATACCCTTCTTCCACCGGGTCCTTTTCACGTTGGTAGAGTCTGTGGAGGTATGATGACCATAGGTCCTAGTACATTCTGCATGGTTTGTGTGTGGCCAGGGAGGCTACTTTGGCAGTGTCTGAAACGCTGTTTAGACTTGCACTATAATTGTAATGCAACCCATGTGTTACATACATTAACAGCTAAATCTGAAAATGAATCCTTCATTTACACTTATTCACGTACTGTGTTTTCTTCAGCAATGTGCCTCCAAGCACATTGGAAAGTTACCCTTTACAAAAAATCACATTTAGATCATGTAACCCTTATGTAATGGCCAGCTGAAAAGACTTGGTTACCTCCCATTATCCAGTACACCACGGAAATAACAACCAGGATGCACTTGTGAAAGACTCAATCTAATTCATTGTGTACCAATTCACCTTCTAATTGTTGTGTTATTACATAAGGGTTACATGATCTAAATGTGATTTTTTGTAAAGGGTAACCCTGGCAATGCCTCACATCTTTGTTTGTGTATGGGCACACCCATGTTCATCTATAAGGAATCTGAATCAACCGCTATGTCTGTTTTTCCTGTTCTTTCTGTTCCCTTGTCTCCACCTTAGGTCTGCCAATTATTAGGCAGGTGTTTTTAAAAAAAAACTTTAAAAAAATACTATGGGAAATTATACCCAAGTTGACTGGTAATTAACTAAATAAATATGTTAACAGTCACTGTATATGTACTCTCTTGCTCTCATTTTCATTAAGCATGAATATACAGCTCTATTGAGACTTGGCATGTTAAATGGTACAATCTTTGCAGTAAAAATGAAGTCCTCCCACACCTTTTGAGCAGTCCCTTTTGTTACTCAATAATAATGCAGTAAACAGTGACTGGTACATATTCAGTGAAAACACCTAAAACCAATATTTTTTCGAAGGAGTATGAAATATAGTTTGCAAAATGAAGAGACAAACAGAATTGAATCAACATAAAGTATTGAATACAATTTGCAAAGGAAAAATTAATTTAGGAACAGAAAAAACACATGAACTTAAATCGGACAATCATAAATGCTCCTATACAGTAAACTTTTTGTTACTTTAAAGAGGGACCAGGGTACCTATTTGTATACTCCTGTTTAGTTTTGTTTTTCTGTGTTCTGAAGTCACGATCAATAAATGATCATGTCTGTAGTCTGCCTACGTGTGTGTGTGACCAATGTAAACATTTCTGGACAGTGCTCATTCATATTTCTTTAAACACAACGGGCACTAGTACACGTTTCGGCCTGCCAGTATTTGCTGCATCAATCATGAGCCTTCCTCAGGGCGGACCAATCTCGTGATCCTAGGGGGGAGGGAGGCAGAAAAAGAGATACATATATGTATAAGAATTTCATACATAACATAGAAGGACATTATTTTTACAAAAAAGTATATATCACTGCTGCCAATTTGGGAGGCAAGTACCCAAGCAATACTCACCCTGTACCTCACACAGGGGTATGCAGAATGTGTGGCCTTGTTTCCAGACACGGAGAAGCCCTATGAAAAGGGTGGACTGACTCTGGCTGTCAATAAATGGTTTGTTTTGTGAAGGACCTAGCCACTGTAAAGACAAATGAGAAAATATACCCTGTCTTGGTCAGTTGTTTAGCAAATATTATTTACAATGGAACATACTTAGTACACTATTGGCACGAGATGGATAAATCAATGTATACATAATGACAACAAATTGAGTTGTTCTCAGTGTGGATAACCTTTCTTTTGTTTAACACTGTTTACTGCCCCGAATCCACACCTGCACTAAAGGGGCAACCCTATTTTGTGTAACAGCCCAAGCACGTCTGAGCAGGTGAATAAATGTTTTCACCGTCCAGGTTGCAATATTGGGTTAGTGAGGTTATCCTGCGGACCTTTGTGTCATTCAGCGTCCTTTCATACACATCCTTCTGGCATTCGATGCACGCAACGCAGGGATAGGTAAGTCCTTCCAAGAGACCCGCTGGTGGTGGTTGCTTTATTTAATCCTGTTTCGATGCTGAGGACCCGTTTATGGCATCCACTCGCCTTACTGCTATCTTTCACAAGGCCTCTTCAACCGGTTTGTCGAGACTGACGTGGAGATCAATGCAGTATCCTTACTCCCGAACAGGAATCTAATATGCTTGACTGACTCTGACAACCACCGGTGTCACTACACCAGCAGGGCCTCGAGCATCAGGCTACGTGGGCTCGATAATCGGCAACATTGCAGAAAAAGGCAGACCAGCTCAAGTAAGCACCTTGGTCTTGTCCTGCACAGAAGTCCCCTGGTAGCTTGCAAAGCCCTGTACCACCATTAACGTCCACTCCTAGAACGTCTAGCCCCCCCTCCTTCCAGCTGACCCCAGAATGTAGCAGCAGGCAGTGATGCAAGAGCACTCACACTTCTTCACATTAGGAAAGATCCCTACTTGAAGAGGAATCCCATCACTAACATTGCTGGTTTGGTGGTTGTGAAGATCAGGGGTTTATGGCTCTTGGCCAATGATGTTTTCCTTGCCATTTGTATAAACGTGACTGTCTACTTTCATACTCTGCAGTATTGTAGGAATGCTATTATGCAGTATGTTGTGCAATAGTGAGCAATGCTCTGATTACTTAGTGGGCATCTTTATTACTGTTAGTCCTACTCTTCCTAGTCGCAGTACTTACTTTTGAAGGTGACACAGAGCACACCCCCTCGTATCTGGCCCTTACCCAGGCTCCTCCTTTTATGCCAAAGGATTTTGGACAATCTGCCCAGAAGGCCAGGAGAGACGGGGTGCAAGTACTGTGATGAGGAAAGTAGGATGAGGAGTAATGAAGGGTACCAGTAGGTATTCATAGCTTTACCTCCACTTCCCAGTACTTCCTTAAGCCTTAGGAGAGAGGAGACCCTGGTGGAGGGCTTGGATACCTTCTGAAGAGGAGCTACAGCATAGAGTATCCATGGCCCACTGGCACAGTCCCATATGGTGCGTTAGGAAGACCATCCCAGGTACAACACACCTCTGTATATCCCTAGGCAGGAGAAACTCTTGCATGTTATCAGAGTGGTCTCCTCAACTCACAAGTTGAGATCAGTATAAATAAGGCTTAAATCCGACCAGGATCAGCTGCTAGTGAGAGACCTGACCTCAGAGGAAGGTGCAGGGTCGCCAGATATGGAAACACAGTTATGGTCCAACAGCACCGAAGCCTTCTGACCAATTGATTACAATGTTGCTGGTGTGTCAGAACGAGTATCTGTGGTTGCATGTCCTCAGTTCTTGAAAGTACGGCTTGCGCTGCTCTTGTGATTATTACAGTTTATCACGCCAAATGTGGGAATAGAGAAACCCTCATAGCCTCTTAGTTTGACATACTGCTTTAAGGTTGAATACATCTGGCAGGTACGATTACTATGATTTGTACCCTTCCCAAGTTATCAAGGAAAACCCAACATTGATACATATCTCTGTCAAGTTGCCCTGAGAGATTTTTAGGCCAAGTGACTTGTAGACTGGTCTTAAATCCTGGCTTCACCACTCCATGAAAATGCGTGATCCAGGGCAATCCGTTGTATCGCTCAATAAAACAATGGAAGCCCTCAGGACATTTGTTCATAATCAAGATCCATATACTTAGAACAGAAGGCTGTGCACCCCACGTCCGACCAACCGGAAATGCAGGTGCTCTAGTCATTCAGATCCTTACTGCGGTCGTGCCCCTGGCCGAGAGACCCTGATGAGTAATGAGCCTGATAAATACCCCCTGATCAATACTTCCCAGCAGCCAACTACAGGAGAAGGGAGAAGTCCCTCAATAGCATGGCCAGATGACAAAAGATCAGGGGTTAGGGGTCGGGCTTGAAGACAGTTGCAGTTTACCCGATTGCACGGGTAATCTGCCAGTGAAGTAGCCTGATCGAACCACAGAGCAGAAAGTACAAAGGTCAACGAAACTAGCACTGCTGACAATCCACTTATCTCACCCAAACTAGGGCGAGGAAATGATGGCGACAAAGCTCGCAGAAAGTGTACTGTAGTAACCGGCCGTCGAAGATTCTTGTAGCAGACACACCTCCTCCTTGCACAGTGAGTGCAGGTACTTATGTAGCATTATTGTTGAGTCATATATACGGTATTAGCATCATTGACCTAAAAACATTTGACCTTAAACATTTTATCAAATTTGTTTGACCTTTTTTTCAATCAAATGTGATTAAATATATATATGGGGTGGGTAAGGGTATAGATTAGGTTGAGGGGAAGTGGGGGGTTGCCGGGGGTCTACCCTGCATTTTAGACTGAAAAAAGGTCAAATAAATGTTGTCAAATGTGATTAGGTCAAATGTTTTAGGTCAAATAGACCCAAACCATATATACGTTTCAAGCTCAGCTTTACCAGTTCCCTCCTGACCCTCTTATAGACACTTTCCCACTCTCTAGCCTCTTGATGTGTTAACCAGGTAGCATTGCTGCCTGGAAGGTGTCTTTTGGAAACAGGTTCTTAGCTGCCAAACTGTGCCCTCATATTTGAGTTGGGTCTCACCCCTCTGGAGCGAAGGTCTGGTGGAAAAGGCTAAACTTCCTTTGTATATTTGTCAACGCCCGTCCTCATTCACTGTGGAATTCTTTAAATAGGTTGAGAATTGATAAATCATGCTTTTAATAATTGGTTTACAGAATGTGTAAGGGCTGCATAAAATTGGAGGAACGTTTGAGTTGATTACGTATTCCCTGATGGGTGTTAAAAAGAAATTCTCCAGCATGGGGTCTGGCATGGATTCACATGCTCATGTATATTCCCCGTCGTCAGGCCGGGAATCCTCGGTAAAGAAAAAATCAGTATCAGTTTCGTTTCTGATCTGTCTTTCTCAGTAGTAACCAATCACTGGTCTCTGGGTCATACTGCCCCCAGCCAATGACTGCCCTCTCCCTAAGCCCCGCCTCTGGCAGCCATACTCAGATTTTTACCACACGCTCAAGTGTTGGGAGTCCTTGTGTTTAGCTCTCGAGCTTTTGCTGCGTTTTTGCGCTTTTTCAAAGAGAATTTCTCATTTTTCAGTCAAATAGAGCCTCAAGCTCCACCGTCTCTACATCCGATTAACGGGTATCCGTGTCAGATTCTTTTCTACGCCCCTCAAGGGTGAACATTTCGTCGAGTTACGCTTCTTGGGGGATTCCAGAAGTATCTGTGGCCTACCCAAACATGGCCCAGGAGAATGGAAGCTCGACGCCCGGAAAGCTGTTCAGGGTTTGCCCTGGATGCCAGCTACAGAATGTGTTCAAGGAGGACGAGCATTCCAAATGTCTGTACTGCCTTCATGAGGACAAAACGCACGTGGAGAAGGACTGTGCATTTTGCAGGAACATGTCAGAACGGACCATCAGGGACCGACACCTTCGTCTCTCCAACTGGCTGGAAGGAAGGAGTCCGTCAGGTGAGAAGAAGAAGAAGAAGTCAGAGCGGTCTTCTAAATCCTGTGAGGGCGCCCCAGCGACGGGGGCCCAACAGAAGGCAAAGCACCGCGGGCACCGGGAGCGCCGAACGGTCGGGCTCTTCGGCTGCCAGGCAGGGCGCGCCTTCCCCGGCACCATCAACCACGAGCCAACGCTCTGGTTCGAGGAAGAGGAAATCCGAGAACCCGGGTAAGCTTCTGGAGAGGCCCCGGTCGATCTCGAAGGATTCGGCCGAGGGGGAGCGAGGCGGTGACCCTCCCCCCAAGGTGAAGGCCTCAAGCACGCCTAGGGCGGTGAAGGCCTTGATTCACCCGGCCAAGGCCTCTATCGAGGGAGTCACGGCGGCCCTGACGCAGCCTGTGGAGGCTACACCAGGGGAGGTGACCTCGGGGCCCAGAGTCTTCCTGCCTCCGCGGAGGGAAGCCTCTTTCAGACCCATCGAAAAGACCCCTGTGAAGACGCCGGCGGAAAAAGAGGGGGGAGGGCGGTGGCCATTGTGGACACGGACACAACATCTGAGGAGGAGCTGGTAGAAGTCTTAGAGGGCACCGACGAGGGCGTCAAAGAGGCCCGTCCCCACGGGAGGGATCCCGACGAGGGTGATGACGAGAGTGACGGCGGCACCGGCGAGGGTCCTAGTCACCCGTTGCACCCATCGCTTCCGGAGCCGCAGGATAACCCCGGCGGCCATTTTGTTGGCAATACAATCCTTATGTTCGGAGATAAGGACGAGATTGCCCTTACCACTGACGGAGGATCCAGAACCAGGCTCGACGGAGGAACCAGAGCTGGGTCCCGGTGGGAAGCCCCCCGAACAAGAGAAGACGGATCCACCCAGCCCCGCCTTCTCAACCCTCGCGGCCTGCTCAGCCTTTACCCGCGTCCCCCGTCCGTGGGGATGACACGGGAACGGACATGGCCACGACGGGTACCGACGACAACGGCGGTGACGATGGGACGGAGCTCCCATCGCCAGCCCGGGCCTCCACGTCCGACGAGATCGGATCTTTCCATGCAATGATCGCCACGGCATCCGAGCTTTTTCAGCTCTGCCCCGAAGAGAAGAAGAAAGAAGGTTTCCTTTACCAACGGCGCGAGGCCAAGAGGAAGGCAGTCCTCGCTGTGCCTCTGCTGGATGACATCTGGGACGAGGGTCTCACCCTTCTCAAGAACCCGTCTACGCCGCCTGCCAAGAAGGATCGGTACGAGAAGAAGTACCGGGTCCCTGACGCGGCCCCTTTGTGCCTTAGGGCACAACCAACCCCTGACTAGGTCGTCTCAGCGGCGGCCAAGAAGAAAGCGGGGGGGGCGTCGGCCTCAACGTCAACTTCCCCGCCTGACGGCGAAGGGAAGAAGCTGGACGCAATGGGACGACGAGTTATCTTGTTGGCGGCAACAACGATTAAGGTGGCCAATGCCCTCGCGATCGTGGCCCGCTACGACAGGGAGTTATGATACAAGATCGCCCCCCTGTTGGACTTCCTACCGGATGACAAGAGGGCCGAGGCCCTGGAGATCTTGCAAGAAGGCAAAGTGGCGTCTGACCACGCCATTACGGTGGCAACAGACATTGCCGACACCGGTTTCTGCCAGCTAGGCAACAGCGTTTGCCTTAGACGACGAGGTTGGCTCAAGGTGACGGATTTCCGCCAGGATGTACAAGCCAAGGTGTTGGACATGCCGTTCGATGGGAACAACCTGTTTGGGAAAACGGTGGATGAGTCCCTCCAAGCCATCAAGGCGGACACGGAGACAGCTAGGGCCCTAGGCGTTCTCTGGCAACAAAGGCCGTCCTTTCGGAGCACCGGAGGCAAGCAGGGTGCCTCCAAGGGATTCGGCGGTGGCTCCTCTATGTACCGCCAAGCGGCCCGTTCCTCATCGCAGGAAGCCTATAGAGGACGAGGCAAGGCGGGTGGGCCCCGCAGTCGTCGCCAGGGAGGCCAAGGCGGCAAGGCGTCCTCCAAGCAAGATTGAACCGACAGCGGGGTCGGGCCCCCACCGAAGCACCCCGGTGGGAGGCTGGCTGGCAAAGTTCGTGAGCGTGTGGGAGTCCACCTCCACCGACCGTTGGGTGCTGGACGCCCTGGCCCAGGGGCATGCCCTCGAATTTCTAAAAAAGTGCCCCCGCATTCCACCCGTGGTCAGGAAGGAAAATCACATCCCTCAACTGCTATTGGAGGTAAGGGCGTTGCTCAAAAAAGGTGCCATCGAGCTCGTCCCGAAGAGGCTCCGGGGCTCCGGAGTATACTCAAGGTACTTCCTAGTGAAAAAGAAGACAGGAGGATGGCGCCCCATCCTGGACCTGCGACGACTGAACAAGTACATCAAGGCACAGAAGTTCCGGATGGTCACCCTCCAGCACGTGCTGGGACAGCTGGAGGAGGGCGATTTCCTGTCGTCATTGGATTTGGAGGATGCGTACTTCCACATCCCCATTCTGAAAGGACACCGAAAGTTCCTCAGGTTCGTGGTACAAGAATGGCACTACCAGTTTAAGGCCCTCCCGTTCGGATTGAAGTCGGCACCCAGGGTGTTCACCAAGTGCCTCACACCGGTGGCGGCGCGGCTGCGCCTGCAGTGGATCCACGTCTACCCCTACCTGGACGACTGGCTCATCCGAGCAAGGACAAGGGAGCTCGCCGTGGATCACACAGCAAAGACCGTCCAGCTGCTCACGGACCTGGGATTCTCCATCAACTTTCCCAAATCCAACACAGTGGCACGTCTGGCCTCGCCGTCGGAGGAAAGGACGAAGGCCATCCTGGGCAAGGTGCAGCGTCTGCTGGCCACAGACGTGGCCAGGGTGAGGTCCATCAAGTCCCTCCTCGGGATGATGTCCTCCTGCGTATATCTTGTGCGCCTGTGCAGGCTTCGGATGCGCCCTCTGCAAGAGTTCCTCGACTCCCGCTGGATCCAAGTGACAGGCAGCTTCGAGGACAGGATCCCGCTCGACGAGACCTTCTGACGAGCGATCCGGTGGTGGGGCACCCGCGCTCATCTGACGGCGGACACAGACTTTCAGAACCCCATCCCACCAGGTAACGGTGATGACGGATGCCTCCCTGGAAGCGTGGGGAGCGCACACCGGAGAACTTCAAGAGAGAGGCCTTTGGCTCCCGGAGGAGAAGACACTCCACATCAACATCCTGGAGATCCGTGCAATGTTCTGGGCCCTCAGGTCCTTTCTCCCGTCCCTCAAGGGCAAGGTGGTGAGAATCTTCACCGACAACACCACCACGATGTTCTACATCCGGAAGCAGGGAGGAACCAGATCCCCAGCCCTCTCCAAGGAAGCGCAGGATCTGTGACATTGGGCCATCGCCCAAGGGATGTTTCTGGTGCCCTTTCATCTGGCAGGGATAAAGAACACCATCGCCGACTCACTCAGCAGGGAGCTGCGCTCGTGCCACGAGTGGAAACTAGGTCAGGATCAAGTGGATCGACTCTTCCGACGATGGGGAAAACCGCAGATCGACCTGTTCGCGACAGCGACTAACTCCAAGTGCCAGAGGTTCGCCAGCAGGTTTCCCCAGCCGAGGAGCATGGGCGATGTTTTCTCGTACCCCTGGGACGGCCTGTTCCTATACGCGTTCCCTCCGTTGCCGTTGCTGCTCCGACTCATCAAGCAGCTCAAGAGGTCCCGGTGCAGGATGATCCTAGTCACACCGGCGTGGCCGAGGCAGATCTGGTTCCCTGACCTTCAGGACTTGTCAGCGTCCCCACCAGTCAAGCTGCTGACGGATGCGGATCTTCTCTCCAGAAAAGGAGGCGCCATTCTTCATCACGACCCGGAGTCGCTGAACTTGCAGGCCTGGCTCCTTGCAGCACTAGAGTTTGGAGGGTACGATATCCCGGCTGACTGCAGAGAGGTCCTTGCAAAAGCCAGGGCGTCCTCAACTCTCATGTGCTACGGACATAAGTGGAAGAGGTTCTCTGTCTGGTGCCGTGCACAGAAGATTAACCCTCTACGGTTCACGGCCCCTCAAGTGCTGCCGTACCTACTGTCGCTGGCCAAGGCTGGACTGGCTAACGCCTCCATCAAGATACATCTGGCTGCGATCTCCCGATACACCAGAACCACAGGACGGGCGTCCTTGTGGTCCCATCGCCTGGTGAAGGAATTTATGAAGGGACTGTTCCGATCGTTCCCGCCGGTGAAGGCCCCTGCCCCGGCGTGGGAGCTCAACGTGGTGCTGACCAGGCTCATGGGGGCGCCTTTCGAGCCCCTGCATTCGGCACAGTTGAAGTTCCTGTGGAAGACTGCGTTTCTTGTGGCCATCACCTCCGCACGACGAGTGGGAGAGATCCAGGCCCTATCCTGCAAGCCTCCATACTTGACTTTTCACGACACGAGGGTGGTGCTGAGGACGCACCCCTCCTTTATGCCCAAGGTGCCGTCGGACTTCCACCTCAACGAGCCCTTGGTGTTACCTGTTTTCTTCCCGTCGCCTTCGTCGCCGGCCGAGAGGGCTTTGCACTCGCTGGATGTGGCTATAGCGCTGAAGTTCTACGTGGACCGCACAAAGTGTTTTCGGAAGACATCACAGCTATTTGTGAACTTTGGACCTGTGAACCAAGGGAAGGCTCTCTCGAAGGCTTCCATTTCCAGATGGCTCTCCGGTTGCATCATGCACTGTAATCGGTTGGCAAACCGGCCGTTGCCTGGCCGTCCGAGAGCCCATTCGACCAGAGCTATCGCTGCTACCACGGCGTTCTTGTCTGGTGTGCCCCTGCTGGACATCTGCAGGGCTGCTACGTGGAGGTCGACGCACACCTTCACGAGATTCTACTGCGTCAACGGGGATTCCAGGGAGGAGTCCAGGGTCGGCCAAGCAGTGCTGCGCAACCTGTTCGCCTAAGGTGAGCCTGGTGAGGAGGTAAGAATTGCTTAATGTTGAGTTGTTGATGTAATGCTTAATGTTGAGCCTTTGCCACCTCTCGTTGGTTGTGCATGTGGGTACTGCTATGTGTTCTTATATTCATGAGCATGTGAATCCATGCCAGACCCCATGCTGGAGAAGGAACAAGTTACTTACCTGTAACTGTTGTTCTCCAGCATGGGTCTGGCATGGATTCACATGCGAACCCTCCCTCCTACCCCTCTGCGGTTCTTCACTTGGTCATACTGCCACTTTTCGTGCTACCAAATCTGAGGATGGCTGCCAGAGGCGGGCCTTAGGGAGAGGGCAGTCATTGGCTGGGGGCAGTATGACCCAGAGACCAGTGATTGGTTACTACTGAGAAAGACAGATCATAAACGAAACTGATACTGATTTTTTCTTTACCGAGGATTCCCGGCCTGACGACGGGGAATATTCATGAGCCTGTGAATCCATGCCAGACCCATGCTGGAGAACAACAGTTACAGGTAAGTTGTTCCTTATACCAATAAGATTGCATTTGCACAGTTGATCAGTGTAAACAGCTTAAGTTCCTTTCTCATCCATCTGACAGTGCCAGAAAAGTCTGTAAAATACCATCCCAGCATACCTGAGGAAATTTCCTAGTGCTCAATGGAAACAAACATTTTGGAGGCTTCGATTACATCTTTACCCCACAATCGAATGATATTCCCAGGTCTAAACTAATTTGTCGATTTTTGCTCCTTATTGAGGAAGGTCAAGATCCTTTGTCATTTGATTTTAGAATGTACAGCCCTTAGGGATTCTCGTACAACTCCTTGGTCCTCTTTTAAAAGGTTACAGAACTTTATCCATTGAAGACGTCTGGGAGAAGACGTCTGGGAGAACATACTGGGAGATCATCCAAGGGCATGGGTGTTGGCAGCTTTACGTTTTATAACACTCATTTTCCCATAACTGGTGATTTTTCGGGTTAGTGATAAATATCAGGACATCCATGACCACTCCCATGCATAGAGTACATGCTATCTCTTGAAGGATGTTTCCTCACCCTTGAGGATGTCGTAATGGATTTTTGTGTATATTTTATATGATCTTTTAAACAGTGTGTGTCTGTTTTATTATTACTGTGTGCAGGGATTGTGTAATTCGATGTGTAATTTTATTTATATTGCCTGAATTTTTTTACAAAAAGGATTTTTTATTAAGAAGTTCATAATTGAACTAATGTACTTAAAATAAAAATGAGCATTACTGCTACTAGGAACAGTAGAGGGACAAGGAACAGTCAGATGGGAACGTGACTTTTCTGTGCTTTATCGCTTACCAGTTATCTCTGATACTTCTGTTTTTTAATGCTCCCAAACACGCTCATCCATGTTGTCTTTACTACAAAATGTATACACTGCTCTACATATTAAGTAAAAGGCTGCCTGTTTTCACATTCAGGGCTTGCCTCAGCTGCTTTGATTGAGGCATCTCACTATTTTGGTCCACATGTCTCTGTTGGAAGTAACTATGGCTCAGTTAAAGGCCCCGGTTCCGTAGTGAGGACAGGCCTTATTCGATGGTCTGTAACTGGACTGCCCGCCGGCAGTCTCCTTTAATTTGCTTAGCGTGATGTTGTGAATTGCTTCATCATGGAGTAACGTCACAAGGAATCCCACGTCGTCACCTAATGTAACAGCATAACATCCCTTCCCATCAAACTAGGTGCAGCGCACCTAACATCTCTGGTTAACACCCTAAGATGCACTATAATAAAATATTCACTTTTTCCTGCTCCTGTCATTTCTGTTCATACTTAAGTCATTGAATGGGTATGGTGTACTTCTGCCTGCTTTTCTTGGAAATCTCGGCTCTTGTGGCGAGTCCTGCCATCTGCCCACTCGACGGGGCTTCCTGTGCACCTCTGTCTGCTGTGGCAGGACAGTTTTATTTGCTGTTTCATCCATTTGACCGTCTTGCTCACCACTGGTCAACCCTCCTGCCTCTGCTTCGCTGTCAGCATCGCTCACTGTCCAACTTGGTTCAGGTGTGTTGGACATGCTTTCCACCATTAACGTCTCGAAAAAACAGCAATTTCTGGTCCTTGTCCGAACTCCTCTGGTCGCCATGATCATTGACACTTTTACCTCAGTCACTGTCCATTGCTGAGTCTCAAAAAGAAAACCTAGCTGGTTTGTGGGAGATCTCCTCTTCAACAATTATATATCCCTAAGTCACAACTCTGTTCACTTTGTGTATCGGCCTTTGCTCTCTTTAGTGTTATCCACTTCTTGTTTATGTGGTGTATATGCTGTTTATCTTTGCTAAGCACTTCTCTTGATGAATGACTGGGTATAGTATGCCTCCACTCACAGGCCTGTTCATTATTGCTTCTGCTGTAACATCCCCTGTTGATCAGTGTGTCATTGTCCTGTATTCCCATAGGAATTGAATAGTAGTCTTTCCATCCCCAGCTTCTGGCTTTGAGCAATGCAACTGGTTCTATATAAAGTCCTTATGAAGTGTCCTGCACCGCCGTTTGCCTGTGGCCATGCTGGGGGGATCCTCCTATGGGTTATCGGTCATCCCTCCAGAAACTGCTGAAATTCATGTCCTTCCTTCTGATTCTGTTGTGAACATCCGTGAAGACCTGCTATCCAACCTTGTCTCCAACATTCCCTCTGTCCTTATCCTACTTGATCTCTCTTCTGCTTTCGACACAGTGAACCATACCACCCTGCTCAACTGTCTCTGTGACAACCTGGGTATCACCGATCAGGCTCTGGCCTGGTTGACCTCTCTCCCCTCTGATTGACCTTCCCAGGTACAACTTGGGTCCTTCCTATCTTCCATCTCCCTTTCTACCTGTGCTGTTCCCCAGGGGTCTAACCTCTCACCCTGGCTTTTCAACCAATACCTGGCAACTCTCGCCTACAGCATTTCCATTTTCTGCTCAAATGTCCAGTGCTATGCCGATGACACCCAACTCATTTTCAGGCTTCCTTCTGCCACCTCCTCTCCTTCCCTCATCTCTGACTGCCTAATCGCCGTTCAAAATTGGTGTGCCGCCAATGATCTTTGTCTAAATGCCAACAAGACTGAGATCCTCCTCATTGGTACACCCTTACCACCCTTTCCCCTCACACTCTGCCCGGCCTCCCTTGGCCCCCCTCCTACCTTCACTTGCGAGGCTAAGATCCTCAGGGTCATCTTTGACTCTACACTCCTTCTCCTCACACATCTCTGACATCTCTAAAAAATCAAACTTCTTAATTCACCTCCTCAGAAGTACTCTGCCTTTCCTATCTTTCCCTCAGAAGCTTACTGTCTCCCAATCTCTGGTTCTCTCCAGATTGGACTACTGTAACAGCCTCTTTCTAAATCTACCTGCCTCCACTCTCCGCCCTTTACAACTAATCCAGAACAGGACTGTGGGGCTTGTCCTTGGCCTCCAGCCCTGGGATCGTATCTCTCCAGCTCTGAAATCCCTCCATTGGCTCCCTGTGGATGCAAGGATTACATTTAAAACCCACTACATTGTCCTGGGGCCTGGGTCCAAAATACCTTCAACTATCCCTCTGTAAATACCTCCCCTCTCGAGCCCTTCCCCCCTCTACTTCTAACTCCCTCAGGGTCAGTCGTTTTTCAAAGAAACGTGCTGGGGGTAGATCTCTGTCTTTGGCTGGTGCCTCCATTTGGAACAGCTTCCCTGCCACCTTGAAACTTGAGGAGAACCATCTCCGGTTGCGGAAGCACCTCAGGACCTTCCTCTTTGGCTCTGCCTTTTCCCCTCTTCTCCCCTGCTGATCTGTTTCTCTCTCTTGGCACTGTGCACCTGGCCACCCTCGGGCACTGTCTCCGGGCCACCACAAGTACTGGGTCCTGTATCTGTAACCATACAGTCCCCCATCCACTTGCTTTTCTGAACTTATTCAGATATACCCTATCTGACTAACCTAGCACTTGCCACTTGCTGGCTGAACTACCACTGTTTACCGTCTTTATCTATTTATTTATTTTACTTATTAATATTTATTCTGTTCCGCACTTTCCACTCCTCCACCCCCTTCCATGCACTTTCACCCTTTTCCCTTTCCCATGCACATGCGCGTTCTTAATGTCACTGGCCCTAATAAGATCGCTTTTTTTTTGTTCTCCCCTGTTCCCTTCCCTTTGCCTGGTCGCGCTCTGAAACACTTGTGTACGAGCGCGATAGAAGTAAAATATAATTTCATTTCAATATCATTTCCTTTCGTTTGAAAGGATGGACCATTGTCCATTTTGATTCTTTGCAATTATTGTGATCACAGCAGCTGCCGTTGGGAAAGAGTGTACATTTTACTGCCGGATATCTGCACCATTGGTCTAGTGCCACCAGGAAATGTCTGGCCATCTGAATGGCACACATGTCCATGCTGGTTCACTGTCATGCCATCAAACCCCTCTGAGCGAATGGGCGGCAGTCGAGTTTGTGCACTTGTGGCCTGACAGATCTATGTTACATTGTCGCCTGCTAAATAGCAATGTTGCGGATGGCTACCCGCTAAAGGTAGCTCCCCACCTGGTTGCTTTCAGCTATTCCCCTTTCTACTTGCCATTTTGTTGGATGAGCCCATCCCAAACCCCTGTTCCGGCTGCAGGCCCCCTGCTCTGTCATGATTCCCTTTAACCGTGTCCCCCTCCCACCCTCTCGCCCTACTTACTTGTCTACCCTCTCGCAGCGACAACATCCAGGGAGCAGTACAACACTCTTTAGTGCTTTGACCCACATACAACACGCTTTTTGCATGTTACACTTCTCCCTGATGGCTTCCAAACTGCAACAGCCCTAACACTAGACACACTGTCCTGCAATCTTCTCAACCTTGGCCTCCAGGTCCAGGAACTATACTTCCTTAGCAAGCCGTGCCTTCATTTTTGTGACCCCTTGATGCCCTCAATGTGCCAAGTCAATAAACGTGTCTATTAGTTTCAACCTCATTAAAAAATTCTGGTGTCCCTCAACAGCAAGCTTTTCATGGATACCATGAGCTGGGCCCTTATTGTCCACAAACCTTTGTAAGATCACCCTGCCTGCAGCTGCATGATGCTCCTGCAGCTTTAGTTATTCCTTCCACTGCCCCAGCTGGACCACACTCATAATCAGACGAATGGATTCATCTTCCTTACATCATGATATCGTTGCTGATGTTCAATTCTAAGGGAAGGTGTACCAACACACCCCAAATGGTGTCAGCGGATAATACACCAAAGCAGAGTCTTTTGTACCTAAAGAATCCACTGTATGTTAAATAAAATGCGGTAATCTGTTGCTGGTCATGTAGTAACAGTAGCTGATGATACCCAGTGCTTAAATCTAATTTGGAGAACCGAGATCTAATTTAGATATCTTGTGATGTTATGTTATGTTATGTTACTTGGCATTTATATAGCGCTTTAAATATCATTGGTATGACCTGAAAGTGCTGGTAGGTTGAGCGCCCTCAGGAACCGTAGTTCAGATCAGTAGCGAGAGATAGTGTCGTATGGTGCGCGGGTGCACCGGAAATGTGTGCAGCTGGTGTAGTTGTTGGATGGTAGCTGCTTCCTAGCGATAAGTGTGGTGCTAAAGATATCGGTTGGATGTGTGCAGTCTGGTGGGTGGACACCCAGGTTGGGTTCTGGCTGCGTTAGGCCGGAGGAATGCCTGTGTGAGCAGCTAGGCCGGAATGTGCTCAGCGAGCTGCGTTTTATTAGAGAGCGGGGAAATCCAGATAGATCTGTGTAGAATCATTCTAATATATATCCTCTTTGATCACAACTCTGGTTACATTTTCTGTGACAGATGCCTTTTTATATATTGTATTATCCTTATCTGCCATCTCTGAATGAAACCAGTTGCAGGAAAAACAATATGAAGATGGTGTTGATGCGTGGTCCATGTCCTTCGAGTCAAGATCATAAGGAGTCATTTGTAATGGTTTTATTGTTTAAAGTGCGGACTGAGCTTGAGAGCAGTGGAACACTACACAGGACATGGGTAGCCAACCTTTGGGCTGACGTAGCACAGTACTGTGTTATGGCCTGTGCTTCAGTCTGACCGTTCATCAGGATTAGTCCGTGGTCACTTATGGTTGAAAAAGTCAAGTTATGAGAGTTCCGGATATGCTCATGGTCAATCTCCACCTTTGCAACTTTTAATAAGTATAAGATGCCAATTTGGGACCAACCCACTACATAGCAGGAGTGCAGAGTGTGTGTAACTAAAATAGATATGAAGATCTGGGGTTATTGTTACAGGCAAGTAGTGTTTCCTTACCAGTTTACACATAAGTAACTTTGCCTGTTATTGCAGTCTCTCTCACAGAATTATCTGTGTGCAATGGCTCATGTTATTTGAATCTTTTTCTCTTTTAGCTATATCTCCTCTCACTGTGGACCCCAAAACTGCCCATCCAAAGCTGATCGTTTCCGAAGACTGCACCAGTGTGATGTACACTGCCAACAAACAACAGGTCCCTGACAGCCCTAGAAGATTCGACACCTACCTGGGGACCCTGGCTTCGCAGGGCTTCACCACCGGCCGGCATTACTGGGAGGTGGACGTGACTGGGAAGCCGGACTGGGATGTGGGCCTTGCAGCGGCATCAGCCAAGAAGAAGGGGAAGGTGACGGCTGCAGTGCAGAACGGCTACTGGGCCATCTGGCTGAGGAACGGGGTGCAGCTCACTGCACAGGACTCTTCTCCAAAAATGTTGCTGGGTCCAAGGGTGCCCCAGAGGCTAGGGATGTTCCTGGACTATTGTAAAGGGCAGATGTCATTTTATGATGCTAAGGACATGTCACACATTTACACCTTCATTAGCCGCTTCACTGAAAAGGTGTATCCCTTCTTCTGCACATGCTCCAGTGCCTACGGAGATCACAAGCCTGTCACATACTTTCACCCTAACTACTAGTATGTACAACTATCACGCAGTGTAAGATTTAGAAAAAAGCCTGACTTTTGTTTCGTATCTCTTGATACTGTTTTAATAGCAAACGCTTGTGCGGGTCATCTTTGAGGATCCTTCAGCAGGACTATATATTCAATACAGAGCCAACCCGCACTATACTTGTCATCTATTGTTGAAAGACCAAGAACCAATAGCCAGTGACCACCAAATGCTAAACAAGCATTACAGAATGTGACTCTATTTAAAGAATCCGATTCAGCACATGGGCAATGTCCTGCAGACAACATCGCCTTGATAAAGACCCTGTGTCGAAACACGTGTTGGCTGTTTGATAAAGAGGACTAGGACCACAATAAATCCAAACAATGGGATATATCAGCTATGGACAAGAAATGTGTATACTGTCTACTTGTTAATTTAAGGGCGAGCGCGAGTAACAAGTATAATTGGTTAGATTGTATGAGGGTAAGGGTAGGACCTTACTATACTAGCGATGCAGCAAGCCAAATTACAAGCAGCAACGACCAGAGCACACTGAAAGGCCGTCATACCCATCCCAGTTACATGCTATGGCAAACTGTGGTTCTTCTTGGGACCGCGTAACTTTACTGTAGAGATGCTACGGCACTACATTATTTTGCGGCACCTGAAAAAAAAGGTGGAGTCCTTCATGTAATGGGGGCAAGACTGGCAAGTGGAGTAAAGGGGAGGAGCGGCAAAAACATAGTCACGGAATTATGATTTGCGAAATAGTGACCCCAATCCGTTCTTCTCACAAGCACAGCAATTTGTCACCATACTATTGTTACTGGATGAGACCACTTGGCTAAATGCAAGGAAGACTTGGGTCAAAGTACAGGTGGTTAAACATGCATAGACAAAGACACTTTAACATGGTTTATGTTTTCTTTTTGATGTATAGATACAAAGTAAGGCATGATTAAATGCAGAACTGTTGACAATACATCATTTAAAAACAAAACACTAAGCACTGAATCCACACTTGATTCTTACTTGGGGATCCAAGCATGTTGCCCATCGGCATGCTTTGGCATTGTCACCCGTAAACAGTCAGGGACTTTGTATAGTCAAAGTTTTAACTGCAATGTGGGTCTTGCTTCCAGTCTTCCATTATGATTTTATTTCGGGAAGGGGTTTTTCCTTTACTTTCCAATCCATTTCCTAATCTCATTAATTTGTAGTATCGTTAACGTTGATACGTAATTAATGGTGACATTCTGGTTTGTCAGAATAATGTTGACTCCAGTTAAGAGACGAAGCCAGCAATTTGTTTCCATCTTTCTTTCAATGGCGTGCATTTAATTAGCCTGAAAAAATAGTCTACATTGGCTTTACCACATCACTTGCATCATCTGTGTCCTCTATGTACATATAAGGAGTGTAAAAGTAAGGTGTACAAGCAAGGAGTAAGACAGCTGTTTACTCCTTGGTTTGACACTCCAGCTGATTTTGTATGCACTTGTAGCAGGGGCACAAAACAGATTTAGCATTTCTGCTGTGAATTCCTCCTCTTTCAAATGCCTTTTGGTTCTCTGCCTGCATGGCATGTTCACACAGGTGTAAAATAAATGGAATCCACCTGCATTTAAAAGCAGACAGATTCCATAGAAATCCATTGTAAATGTGAAATAATTGAATGTCTGCGGCTCATGTGGGTAGAAACAGGTTCCTTTATTCCGGTCTTAGTCACACAGGTTACAGGTAAAGGGGAAGGAGAAGACCCACCGGTCCCCACCACCTAGGTAGCTCTTCTAACTGTAACTCCTGGAACCTCTTGGCGGGATACTTCCATACTATGCATGCATTCCAGCACTCACTCTGACATCACAACTACAGGCTCGCCAACACAGAGGGAAGGGAATACAAAGCACTACACACCTCCCTTTCTTCCACAACAAAAACATACAGAAGCATAAGATACAGGGATGCGAGCAGGATACCACACACCTCCCTATCAACCAAACACAGACCCACGAGTAATCATACCAAAGTCGAAGAGAGATAGAGAACAAAAGCGCAGCACACACTGCTATCTGGAAAGAGGTGAGGGACAGATAGAACTAAAAGATCAAACGTCTCAACCGGATACAGAGTACAAGGACAACATAGTCAGTTGACCCACACAGACTCACGGACCAGGTGAGGAAGCACCCACTATCAAGACCAACTCTCTCATACAGGAGGACACACAACATAAAACACCACTCTCTTTCAACATGCACACAACCTGATGAGACAAAATGGAAGTCAAGCTAAGTAGATACGCCATATCACAGCAGCATACACCTTATAAATGTGTGTATGCACTCAATCATGCTATTTTCAAACACCTTTCACTTATAACATTAAGTGTAGGGTACCAACATCGCAGCAGCATAACCCATATCGATTTCTTTTTAAATGTGACCTGTGTCACTATTACTCATCTTTCAAACATTATCACTGTGACTTAAATGGTAACCTCTGTTGCTGCAGTGACCTGTTGATCTTAGTAACCATTGTTTGCAAAGCTTTTCCCATGAGAACAACTTTTGTCACTTTAACATACATATAGATCAGTTCAAGGAGTAAGGACATCCTTAAACCTTCTCCTTCTATCACTATAAAAAAAACAAGCTCTTAGTACAAATCAGCTGATTTATATAGCCTTCATAGATTTTAAACAGGCTTTCAACTCAGTGCCCTGCAAATTATTGTGGCTGAAGTTATTTCAAGCAGGCTGCGATGTTGGTACCCTACACTTAATGTTATAAGTGAAAGGTGTTTGAAAATGTCATGATTCAGTGCATACACACATTTATAAGGTGTATGCTGCTGTGATATGACGTTAAGGAATGCATTTTCTGCTTCAATTCTTCTTTATAAGGCCCAACGAAATGTGCACTTTGGTTTCTTCGCAGGCTGCCCACTTTACATTTTAAATTTAATTTATCAATTTTACTCAGATACGTCTGTCAAAGTGAAACTCTCAGGGATGGCCTCTTATCATCAGCAATTCTAACTACCTCTGGTCTTAAACAAGAATGTATTTTATCCTCTATTCTTTTTAACTTTTATATTAATGATATTAACCTTGTTTTAAACCAGACACAGTCTTTTCCGCCAAAGATTGCTAATGAGCAAGTATCCTGGCTTTTATTTGCGGATGATTTGGTTTTAATAGATCAAACATCAGTGGGTCTCCAAAGAAAACTAACTGCCTTGGGTCACAATGCACTTGAGAAAGGATTAACAATCGACACACAAAAATCCAACATCGCAGCAGCATAACCCATATCGATTTCTTTTTAAATGTGACCTGTGTCACTATTACTCATCTTAAATCACAACTTTTCATACTCAATTTACAATCGTAAACCAATATAAATACTTGGGGTCGAATATAAACAACAGCATCACAGACCTGCCTTATAAAGAAGAATTGAAGCAGAAAATGCATTCCTTAACGTCTCAAGCAAGACTGATTCAAAAGAAGTACGGAAGGTTTTCACACACACCCGTAATTACCTTTTATAAGCAGAAAGTAGTGCCAATAATCATTTACGGAGCCCAGTGTAAACTACCGGGTAAACCACCCTAATTGGGAATATATTGAAGGTTTATACTGGCAAAAAATCAGTCCCAAAAAGCTTACCAATAGCAATATTGCGCTTTGAGCTCGGTCTAGTCTCCCTGGGCGCCTTTGTGGCATGGCAAGGGCTATACTTACATAGGAAATGTATGGAGAAAGCTATCAAAACAAAGAATCTATTAACTCTATTATCAAAGACCCTTAATGAAAAGATCTCAAGCCCTCCATGCGATTGGAAAATATACTGTGAACAACTCCTAAGAGAAGCTAACATCTCTCCCCGGACCTTGATTGAGAACCCAAATAAAGCCAAGAATAAACTATGGGCATAAGACTGGTGCGTAACTTGGAACACGTGTGCCACTTACTTCACTTTTTGAGCTGGACAGTTTGTTGCAAAATCTTTACATACAATACCTCCGTATTTAGCTACATTTCCTGACAAAAGATATGCTGCAGTTGTACTAAGATTACGTTTGAATGTATGGCCAACTAAAGTTCAGTCGGTCGAACGCTTCAAAACTTCAATGATGGATGCTGCCGCTTTTGTAAAGATAAAGACCAGCCTGAAACAATAAAACATTTGATTGTTTCCTGCTCATCCCTGGCACGACATATTAAAAAAACATTTTAAAGTACTTCAGTCAATATAGGATTTTATGTCAAGAAGTTTTATGGTTAAAGAGTTTTAATGCTGAATCAGTTTTGTTAAATATTGCAATAGTCAAATTCTTACTTGGTCTGGACATTCATGTTGATGCATTTTTAAACATTTATTTATAATGTAAATTTTGTGATGAATTTTATCTCAATTCTGTATAATGATCTTGCTCTTCCTTTTTTTTTATCTCTGGTTTTGTATGATGTAATACACTGGTTGACCTAACTTGTTATTATGACCCTTTTTTCATTCTTTTTATTTTTGTTAATGGCAGCTAATGTTTGTCATGTGATTTTAAATCTTGTGTAATGTAAACATGTATTCAATACTAGTAGTAATTTGCAACTAAACAAATAAACAATAAAAAAAAGCGTTTGTCACTTTAACATACATATAAATCAGTTATTCTTGTTGTATCATATATTTCAACCTCTTAACGAGTGACCCGCTGATCTTTGTCACCACTGTATGCGGTAGTGGTGATAAGGCACTAACTTCCAAGAGATACATTTGATACACCAAAGGCTTCTAACAATTTAACCCAACTGGCGAAAAGATCAATTTTCCGCATTTGCACACCGCACTTAACATCTCATTAGAAGACAATAGATGTATTGCCCAAAGACCAACTCATCACATTAGCATCAATACCCTAAAACATCTTACGCTATTTCTTATATCCACGATGTGTTCTACGCGCACATTCTTATGAACTTGAATGAACATTTCTCCTCCACTGCAGTGTGTAAAATATTACATGCGTAATAGGAACCATGTTTTTAAATTACATTCAGAATGTGTTCATGGAACCCATAACATTTTACCATCCTTGTCCACTCTTGGAGCATTTGAACATCACATTCACCATAAATTAAATTCCAAAACATAATTTTTAAAATGTATGCTACTGACCTACATCATCCACTGCACGCATAGTCATTTCACACACTCTTATTATATCACAACAACTCACCTAGACAACGCAGCAATTATGTACTTATGTAGTTATAACCACATCATTTAAACCTCAAACCCCTCTTTTACAGTTCCACTGATGCTGGAACGCGGTGCAACAATGTCAAGCTGCATGCGGCAGTAACAATGTGCAACCTTAAATCACAAGGGATTATGCAGTAGTGAAATGCAGTTGTGATAACTTATTTGTCAGTCAATCAAATGATTTATGTCTGATTCTAGTTCTGTCCTGTGAGTTATGTTTGCGTTGATCTCCTTAGCAAATTGCCATCCTTTATTTTTTCAAGATTTGAGATACTTCGATGGGCTTTCTACTTAAGTGAAATGAAATGTTACGCTTTCAGATGTACCACTGTTTACCATTTGCATTAGCGTTGTTAAGATTTTGCTCACTTTAAATGTTTTCATAACTGTCATCTTTGCATGGAAAGGCCTCTAAAACCCTATGGTGAGCCTTTCTCAGTTCATCAATTGAGTGGCCTAATCATAGGCCTCACAGAAATGTAGGGCAGCTTGCTGGAGAAAGGATTTGTGATGAGCACCCTGTAGATGGCTACGATCATGCCACTGGTAAAAAACAAGATAAGTCAATGTTGGCATAGCAGAAGGCAGTACTACAAACGTACCACTCAAGGACAAGTTAATTGAAGGGTCAGTCACTAAGCGACTCTAGGAATTCATGGAAAGTAGCCTCCTGTTACATGAAGGGTAATCCTACATTAGTCCATCCAGAAACACAGAATTAATATTGTGAGATTTTGGGGAAGAAATCCTTGTGGCCTTATAAAACAAGCAACCAATCGCACTGATACTGCTGGATCTCTCTGCGGCATACAACACTGCAGAATCCACAATTCTTCTGTTCCGCCTTCAGCAGAGAATGGGAACTGAGGGAACTGCCCTGAAATGGATAACCTTATTCCTGCAAGACAGTATCTGGACTTTCCATCTAATGCCATTCCATCTAATTTTTTCCAACAAAAACTTTGCATCTAATGCATTTTTTGTGGGGGTAAAGGGTTAATATTTGTTTAGGTGCATTACAAACGGTAAAAAATGGGGGTTGTGGGGGACCCCTCACCCCAAAAAATGCATTAGATGCAAAGTTTTTAGATGGAAAAAATTAGATGGAATGGCATTAGATGCAATAGCATTAGATGGAAAGACCATAAACCCTGCTAGACCACTTTTCTCGGGCAAAGCTATGCATTTCCCACTTGTTCAGTTTAGCAGGGTCCCACAAGGCTCATGGCTATTATTATTACTTTTCAATGGATTCCTAAGGGCCCTACTGGAGGACCTCAACCTCCGATTCCATCTGAATACCGATGACTCACAGTGTATGTTCTGACTGGGAGAGAATGGGATCAACCAAACAAAACTGATAAGCCGCCTTAAAATGATCTAGGACTAGATGAATGCCAGCTTCCTCTGCCTCATTAAGTCCAAGACAGATGTTCTACACTGTAGTACAACGCTCAGCCCCTTTCTGGCCACCCATTATGGGCACCCTTGCAGCGCCTGCTGCTAAAGTGAAAAACCTCAGGATCCTGTTTGACAACAATCTTTGGTGCAAGCCACAAATCTTGTCACTATCCAACCAACGCCATCAACTCCCAATCCTGAAGACAGAAAGGAGAGAGAGGAGCACAGGAAGTGCAAAAAAGGGGTGTGTGAAGTAGACTGAAGACATGGGGGAAGCGAGGGGGAGAGAAGTCAGAAGGAGAGGGCAAGGAGTGAGGGAGGAAGGTGAAGAGAATGTCAAAAACTGTGCTAGAAACAGATGTGGAACAGGCTGACGAAGGAGCGGAAATCCCACAAAGTCCTTCAGAACTTGGGTAACTGGTATAATCCAAAGGGGGTGGTGCATGGGCCAGCATATTGGCTTATCTGAGAGCCACAAAAGCCATGACTAGGCATGTTTAAGACAGAAGGTTGATGAAGCACCATAGGAGGAGACAACAAAGTACTCTGGTGTCCATCAAGCAGCATTATGCCTGGTATCTGATTGACCCCTGTCAGAAGACCTAATGATAGAGGGTGTACCTAGTAGTAGCGTCCGGGAAGACCAACATGTGACAGTGACAACATAGGCCACAGCAATCACAGCCAAGAAAGAAGTGTGAAACATTAAAAATAACAGAGGCTGTGACTGAGGGTTTTCCACTTAGAAGGGTGACCTTGAAAAAGGACGACAGAAGGAAGGACTGAGGACCATGTTCCTGAAGCATACTAGGTTATTGGTTAAACCATAACCCCATCCTGCGGGGCCCAGTCAAAACCGAATCCCAATCCTGTATATACGAACTAAAACTGACAATACACGAAGGACCTTATAACAAGTTGTGTGGTAATGGTAAAACAGGCAGTATCTTATTATGGGCTTATCACCCATATGCTAAAATCCACTTTGGTGTTAGTGGAGGTGTTTACCACCACTTACATTTGCAGTAATGACCCAGATAGAATTAAAACATGCTATAATTTCACCAGTGTCCAATGTTGTCCAATGGGACACCTAAATGGGGACTAATCGTCCTAAATCAGGCAGAAAATGACTGTTACTGCATGCAGTAACTGCAATTAGTTTGGTGTTAATTATAATGCTGTGGTCGCAGCACTTTAGTTAAGGTGAATAGCATGTTCCATAGGAAACCCGAAAAATGTAATTGCTAATAACTTTTGACTTGCATGGCGGATTAGGCTGATATTTTGCAAACAAAAGGTTTGTCATGGGCCCCCCAGATTAGACATTTTGGGAAAGATTTAAGAAAGCAATAAAAAATAAACACTTTTTTCGGCCTACTACCATTAATTTTGCCACAGAGAAAAAGTCAAAATGTCTGTGCTGGTCAAAAACTGCTGGACAGAATTTGACCAAATCAACAACTTCGGCACAACGTGTTGACTCGATTTACAGGAGGGGTCTGGGGTTATTCCATCCAATAGTTTTTCAAATATTTAATGGAGATGGAGGTGCCCCCTTCTCCCAAAATCATAGCTATATTTGTGTCCTACAATGCAACTGAGAGGCTTTCAGAAATGAAAAAGCAGCCATTCTCCCCCAGAATTCAATTGTTAATAACGCTTGACTTGCTGGATGGATTTTGATGACATTTTCCAAACTGAACGTTTGTCATGGCCCCTTGACAATTTTGGGAACAGTGAGTTCTAAAATGAAAAAGTTATTAAGAAAACAAAACAACAGTTTTCAGCCCTTCATTTACCCATAGAGAAAAGGTGCAATCTTTTAACAGATGTAGCGAGAAAAACGCTGTGCAGATTTGGAGCAAATAAGAAACAACTTGGACACAAAGCATTGACTTAATTTCCTTAACTGGTTTGGGGTAAAACCATCCAGTAGTATTTCACAGAGACATACAGGTGCCCCCTGTTCCTTAAAATACACCATATATATATATATATTAAGGCAGAGTGTCGGGTGTGTTTCCTGTGTGGAGAGACCCTCTACTGTTGTGCCTGGCTGCTGTGGAGAAGTGGAGAAGTCTTTCCTTGCTGTCCATTCTGCTGAGAGGAGGGGCAAAACTTCAAAAACTCACTCCCAGACGCAGAGTGTCATGAGTGTTTCCTGTGTGGATCCACCCTCTTCTGTTGAGCCTGGCTGCTGTGGAGAAGTCTTTCCTTGCTGTCCGGAGCGTCGCAGAGTGTCAGGAGTGTTTCCTGTGTTTCCATGGGTTGACCAGGGTGAACAGGGCGATGTCAGAGCTTGGAAAGAACCAATGTCTATTCAAAAGGGCGCCTGCGACTGCGGCAGAGTTACCGCTGACTGAGGATTTACCACCACAAACGAGACTCCAATTGCGACGAGGAATTCCCCTACAAATCAAGCTATCTGAAAATAAACTCATTAGGGAGGCTGTAAACGCAGAGGCTTTTGAGGTAAGAACTAACCTTGGCGCGTCTCCCCATGATTCTGGACAACCCTTGTTGGTAGAACAATGTGTGCATGATCCAGCGAAGAGCCGCTACTGCTCGTTACAAGAGGCGCGCAACTTTTTGTCTGCTTCCCGTCCTGGCTGTACAGTAATTTTGCATGACGTATGCTCTAACGTGCATTATGGAGTGAGTAGCCAGCATGAAGCAAAAGACGCTGAAGCAAACACTTACAATGCAGGAGCGTGTTTCGTGCTGCAGCGAGCAGCTAGCGTAGGAGAGGGGACGCGCTGTGGTGTGGGGTGCTCATCTGCAGTGGCTTCGGGAGCACTATTGCACCAATCCGGGTGAGAAATCTGAGGCGTGGCTATCCCTGTGATTCTCGCGGGTGAACTGCCTGATCAGGTCATGTGGCATGGTTCGCTGTGGTGTCCGGAAGAAATGACTGACCAGCGAAGCACTCATTGGGCCTCATTACGACCCAGGCGGTAAGGGGTTAACGGCAGCGTTAACAGCGCCGACCCTTACCGCCTGAGTACGAGGTCCCTTAGCGCCATGGCGCTTTTAACACCTGCTTTTAGCAGGTGTTAAAATCCATGGCGCTAAGGGACCATGGAGTTAATTATGCCACCGTAATTTACGGTGGCGTAATTAACGCCTTCCCCACTCCCATTATGCCCTATGGGGCAAAAATGGGAATGGGGAAGGGTAAATGGGGATTGGGGACTTACCGCCCCGCCAAGGTCGGAATGGGGCGGTAAGTCCGCCAACCACCATGGCGTAAACATAGTTTACGCCATGGTGGTAAAGTCACGGCCCAGGCGGTAACTTACCGCCTGGGTCGTAATGAGGCCCATTGTATTTCACCAGACTATTCTACTCCGTGCGAGAGGAGAAATCGTACAATCATAGTGGTGAATAACACGCCTGCCTCCACGGAATGGAAATGTGCACAAACACACAGTAAAAACAGCGAAAATTGTAAAGGATGTGAAGCTCCAGTTTTCAACTATCCATCCCAAAGCCCAAGTAAGGCGACTTTGGAGAATGCGAATACGAGCACAACTGTGCCGATAGTGCCTGCAAACAATCAACTCTAGACTGTGACTTCTGCCGCATCATCACAAAGCACAATCAACATTCATGCAGAGAGCTTTGGCAATAATGCGTTAGAAGACGCCCAGGTTAGCGATCCTCCTGAAATGATTCACGTGTGAGGTGCTAACATCCAGTCACGGTGAGATTTGCTCGCAGTGGCTGACAAATTGCTACTTGGCCTAACAAGGATAACTAATGAAGTGATCCTCAACAGTTCCTCCAAAACAGATGTTCCAATAAAACGTCGCAAATTGGCACAAAAGGAAATAGACAAAAGGGATAATGTCCCAGCTAGTGACAAAAAAAATCAAATAAACGCAGAAGAGTGGGAACTAGTAGCTCACCAAATTTACTTTGCTCGCAACGCAGAACTGCTGGCAATTACTATATAAAGCCCAACAATATTAGAGAATTAAACTCATCATCATCTGATTCGTCTTTCATACAAAGCGAATACCCAAATGTCAGAAGACAACTCCCTAATCGTAATCTTGGTAGGACGTTTGAGAGATTAAGCCCAAAAAAGATCATTGGACAAGTTGTTCAGGAGTTCAATCGAATACTATGTCAGCAATGACGATTGCGTTGGCTCCATTTTTGAAAATATATGAGCTAATAAATCACAATCATAAAGATCAAAACACTTTGATAGCGTTGATGCACTTGAAACTCATTAACATGGAGTCTGCACTGAGAACTCTTGAAAGTAAAGTGACTGAGGAAAAAGATAATTTCGAGCAAATTCATAACTCGATTCAAACGCAGCTAAAGAACAATGGCGAAGATAAAAAACTGCTGGAAGTGGCACGTGAAGCACTAACATTACTAAAAATAAGTTGAACGACATATATCGTCTAGGCATCCAAAGGAAACAATATTCCCGGGTCTGAGCGGTCCCAACAGAAATTTAATGATAGAGCTTGTCAAACGTATCATTAATCCAAAAAGAAGCATCTCAAGTAAGATACGAGGCTCGGAAGAGTCCAAACCACCTAAGAGCCGCGCAGCAAGTAGGATGCCGTGCAATCACAAACCCTAATGCTGCACACCAAAAACACTCCGAAATTAGTAACGTGGCAGTAAATGAACTTGATGGGCCGTCTACTAGGCCCTCCACTTCTGCAAATGCTGAGGTTATTGTGGGCAATCCAAGTTCCGCCGAGGCAAGTATTGAGCTGACTTCTGTCCAAGAAAAAAGTAATTACTCAATATTCCAGTCGGCTAAAGTAAGAAACCAGGATGAGAAAGTGGTTAAATCTGCCCAAGTCAAAAAAAACAAAAATCCACCAAAAGGGAAAATGTTGAAATCTAATAGTTCCTGAAGATTTTTGCGTAATATAAAAAAAATGTGCGCAGAAGAAGAAGCTTACAAAGACCTTGAGAAGGCCACTATTCACAGGAAAGTATATAAAATTCCACAAAAACAACTAAACCAAAAAAAGCATGATATGTTGTACTGTACACTAAACTCAACATTGGATGACAGCTCCGAGCCGCTAAGTTTACAACACGCGACATGGAATGTGAAGAGACAAACCTTGAAATCCAAATAGATCCATGAATAAGAATACATGAAGACGCCTCAGGAAAAGATGAGTTCATGGAGACTGATATATCATTCATGACAGAAATGTAATCTCCAAAAACTCCTCTGAATCCAAAACAACACGACGGAAGAAAACGTCATGTTAAGTTCAACAACAATGTCAAAGAACAAAAACAAAGAACTCCCAGCTTCTACACACTGGAAGAAAAGAGGAATAGCAGCTTGGAATCTCAAAAAATATTAATTGATTTCGAATGGTCAACATGAGCAGAAATTGAATGATAAGCTGCCTAGAGCAAGACGGTCACGTGACAAAAGCATGCCGACTCTGAGCCAACATCCTCCTCAGAAACCACATCCGCCAACTAATAACAGTGATCACAGTGAACAGACTTGGGAAGATCACAATAGCCATAAGAAACTGACCAGCAAAAATTCAGCTATGCAAAAATCGTTAGCCAATTATCATCTATTCTTGGAACAAATCTTTGCTGTTAATGATGGTCTGATTCTTAATAGGAAAAATGTGTTACGGCTTCTGCATCATCTTCCATCATTAAGAGCAATTGAATAGGACGATATTGCAGTGGTAGAATTCATAGAACATCAACATGATTCTGTACGACTACACATACAGTCGAGACTGATTTGTGATCTTCTAATGGAAGCGCCCTCCTTGCTTCTACCTCTAGGATTTGATATCACAGACGATCTGAGCTTCTTACCTAAGAGAAAAATACTGAATAACAAAAATATTGAAAATGAAGAAACAAAAAGGATGGAGGATAGTGGTCAGTGTCCAACGCACAAGGAGCCCCAAAAGGTGTGCCCAATATTCATGGCGTTAAAACCACAATCATACTACGTCAAAAAGTGACAACTGTGCTCGACATGAAGATCCAATAAGAATAACGATCATTTGCAAGTACCGGGATAATAGAAGAAGCAGTCTTGACGCTGCTTTAGGCAAAAGTGCTACGCAAGAAAACAACTGGAGCTGGTTGGCTGGAGCTCTGTGCCCAGATAGTTCTAGTTAACAGCAAGACTGTCAAGAAGCCCACACATTACTAGCGGGATCGTGGAATACCTGTGGTTTTGTGCACCTTTTTGATAATAATACGTGCAACCTTAATCGTTTTACATCCTCTGCCTGCAGGAACCTTGGTTATACGAAACACCTATTGCAGAGTGTTATGAAATAACAATGAATCCTGCCATAAAAGGAGACAAAGGGGCGTCCTACGGCAGGTCTCCTCGCCCTAATAAAAAAGAAGAAAGGGCTTTGTATCATCAGTACCAACAATCCAAGCCCTTATATCCAACATACAGTCATTAAGTGTGCACAACCAACCAAAATAGATGATAATGAAACAAATATTTTAAATCTTTATTGGCACCACAAAGCAGCTGGCACAGTCAAATCCATTGATATAAGATACTCAGATCCAAAAGCCAATATTATATTATGTGGAGAACTGAATATCAACTGTTTGCCAACTAACAGCACAGTTGATAATAAAAAGAGCAGAAACACAAGGAAAAAAAGCACAACCTCCTTGTAGATGGAAGAATTGGACGCAAGAGGTATTGCTATACTTAATGGTCAAGTACAAGGTGGCATGCCGCCTTGCCCCACGTGGAAAAGTGCTTCTAAAAAAGCTATTCTAGACTACTTTTTCGTTTCAGAAAGATTGGCGGAAAGAGTCTCCTCATTGCATGTTACATCGATGCAACAGAGTGACCATAATTTGGTAGAATTAATGTACCATTGTCTAGCAGATCGAATGCAAAAACATTGAAATCCCTCACTTATAGTGGCTCCAGGAAGAAATAGACTTCGGCTAAATGCTAATAACATCAGGAAAATTACGGAGGAATTCAAAACTGGTCAAAGCAATGGCAATATCTCTAAAGTTGATTATGGCGCCCTGTTAGTTCAATATGTGGAAACACAGTAAGGAGGGTAGAGGCGTGAATTACAAAATAAACATGTATTTGATAAAGAAATAGCAACAAGGAAAAGGGAATTGCGAAAAGAACTCAGAGCAATTGAAAGGATTCCAAACATAGGTAACAGCGTGACAAAGAAAAAACATAAACAAAAGTACAGAAATTGTTTAATCTCACATAAGAGCATCATAGAACAACGGGATGCAGAAGAAATGATGAGAGTGTTGAGTAATAACACCTTAAGAGATTTCTGGAAATTGATAAATGACACAACCGCCCCACAGCAAGCCATCTTCAGTAATATGGTGTGTGAGAAGCAGTGGGTGAGCCATTGCAGTGAATTATTTAAAAAGACAGGCCACTCAAAAAATCCAGTCTTTCCCTTTGTCGATAAGTGGGATATTTCCTTCGAAAAAGAGGATATCCTAATGAAAATTGAAAACATCAGTTCATCAAGAGCCCCTGGCCCTGATGTCATCACCAACCAAATTCTGAAAGCCAATCCCGACAAGTGGGCTGAGTTCTGTTTGGCACTCTTCACGCGAATAACAGCAGAGAAAGTAATTCCGACATCGTGGAGAAGTGTCATTGTGGTTCCGATATTTGAAAAAGGTACAAGATCTGACTCAACATATTATCAACCAATCGCACTCCTCGATGTTGTGCGAAAACTCTTTGCTTCACAGATTCAGTAAAAAATTCAACCTGGATGAAGACCACACAAACTTATGACCCACGACAAACAAGTTTTGCAAAAGGTGTGGGTTGCGGGCTAACCCTACTTTTAATCAACCTGTTAAAAATGAAAGCAATCCAACAAGGAACAAACATATATCTAGCGTTTATAGATCTAGCACATGCTTTCGACAGTGTTGACAGGGAACACCTGTGGGCAAAGTTAATTAAATGGAATTGCCCAATAGGTCTAATCATGGCAATTAAAGAACTCCACTCCAACACTGAAATCAAAATACGTCTTGATCAAGGAGGCACATTATCAGCGCTGATTAAAACCTTCAGAGGAGTTAAGCAGGGATGCCCGCTAGCATCCCTGCTATTTAACCTTTTCATATCTGACATCAGTGAGACCCTAGAAAGCATCAATGCCTTTCCGCCAAAAATCAACAGCGAACATTTGGGTTGGATGATGTACGTGGATGATCTTGTGCTCTTGGACGTGACACTGATTGGATTACAGCGCAAATTACATCTCCTCGAAAAATATATGGAAACTAATGGCCTGACCATCAATGCTGCAAAATCAGAAATTCTCACATTGCAAAACCTAAAGGGAAAGACTAGAAGCAGCAAATGTAAGTTCCAATGGCGTTTGGGAAAAGAAACACTAAGGAGTGTGGAAGCAACTAGATACTTAGGAATGAGAATAAACTCAAGTATCAATGACGCACCTTGGGTTGGAAGCATTAAAACTAAAAACAAATAACTAACAGCACAAAGACAATTTACAAAAAATACTGTACTTTTTCATTGAGAGCTGTCATAGACTTTTACAAACTCAAGGTAGTACCGGGTCTAATTCATGGAGCAGACTGCCTTGGGTTGCGATTGGACAATGTGGGACTCCATGGAGTATAACCTTTGGATAGCAATTTGCGACTTCCTAGAGGTGTACCAAAAATCAGTATAAGGAACTGGGACTGATTTCAATCAACGCTAGAGTAACATGGAACATGCTCTCACTATACAGGAAAATAGTGATAGATGATATACTCCCGACATTCTCCATCCTTCGACAACACAGTGGTACTAGACATGAGCCTATACTCAAAGAATGGTTTGAACGCTGTGAGCACATTTTGTTTGAACTCAACACAAATACAGCCTTGTTATATCTCAACCCAGAAGCAGTAAAGAAAAAACTATGGCTTAGAGATTGGGCATGCTACCTCAAATCAAAGATCAAAGCACAAACTGGTACTAAACATATGCCATGGAAATAAAGCGATGAATACATTACCAAAATATTTGGAGAAGTATCCTAATAAACATCATCAAATGTTATTCATGAAATTTCGCTTCAATCTACTACCGACAAAGGAAATCTTGGCAATAAGAAAATGAAATCCCTTCAAGGATAATGAGTGTAGATTCTGCAACAAGGGAGCGGAAACATTATAACACATAACATTGTTTTGCACAGCTCTAACATCATTGAGAATAAGACAACTGGGCTCCATTATAGAAAAAAGACTGTCATTAAATGGAGCCAAATGGTGGGATTTATGTTGCAATGGATCAGCCACTAAGTTAACATTTGCACTAACCATGTTTTTGGATCAAATATCTAAGCTCCTAACAAGTACCAGTCTTAGAGCCTCATCACGAGTCTGGCGGTAAACCATAAATGCGGCAGTAGCGCTATTACCGCCGCATTTAAGGGAGCGCCAGATCATGGCTTTGGCGGATTTACCCCCCACGGCAAAATTGCCTATTTTCTGCGCGATTACCGCCGCCGGGAAATCCGCCAGCGGTAATAGCGCAAATTTTCCCCATTGGGCCCAATGGGGAATGAGGAATTCCCGAATGGGCTCAATGGGGAATGGGCAATAACCCTTCCGCCAAACCCGTGATCTGGCGCTAATAGCGCCGGGGGGGTTGGCGGTAGGGCTTTTAGCGCCGCCGCTAATAGCGCCGGCGTTACCGCCCAACTCGTGATGAGGCCCTTAGTCAGTAAAAAGAACAAAAGTCAGCAAAAAGAATGTAACTGATGAAGGAAACATGTCCGAGACGAAGGACATGTATGAAATGTTATGTAAATTGTTAAAGTCTATTTTAAAAGTTTGTAACAAACTAATAAAATTAATAAAAATATTGCCTCAGTGCTTTGCAGAAGAGAGGCTGAATATCTTTTCAGAAATGAAAAGCACACTTTTTTCAAAACGCTATTCGGGGGAGGAAAAAGAATGCCATAAAACTTTAGAATGAACTTCCCCATGACTTACAGAGTCTAATAACTTTCTTGACACCAGAAAGAGACTCAAAACTCTTCTGTTTATATAGTCACTCCTAGGGGAACACTGATTGTTTTGAACAACTTCACTTAGATGGCCTGGCCGTAGGTGCTATATCAACACTAATAGCAATAGTTGGTAGGAAAGAAAACCCTGGGTGTATTGGCGCTGAATTTAATTAACATCTTGATGGTATAGATTAGTTAGAAAAAGGTAATTACACCTTGGGTTTGTTGCTAAATTGTGATTTATTGAGCATGTCAGTGCTAGTGGTTAACTTGGCACGTATAGTGCTGGTCACATGTAAAAACAGCCAATACATGTTTCAACCGAAGTCTTTATCAAGGCAATATAGGAGGTATGTGGTTGTCTGCTATCACCCTATCCCTACTCTCTCTAACCTAACACACCCCCAATCTCTATCCATCACCGGCCACCCGCCCCCACTCTCTCTACCTCCACTCACCCTATCACCCTCTCTACCCCTGCCCACCCTATCATCTGTCTCTACCCAACCCTACACCCTATCTTTACGCTATCCACTATACCCCCTCTCTCTTTACTCCTACCCAACCCGCAGTCCCTTTACCCCCACAATGTGACCCTACCCCCACTCTCTCTGTCCCCACCCCCCACTCTCTACCCCCACCACCCCAGCCCCACTCTCCCTAACCCTGCCCACCCTTACCCCACTCTCTCTGCCCACACCCTCAAATCCTACCCCCACTCTCTACCTCCACCCATCCACCCACCCTCACTTTCTATACCCTCACCCACTCTACCCTCACTCCTTCTACCCCCCACCCATCCCCCACTCCCACTCTCTCCACCCCTGCCCATCTTCCCATCCCACTCTCTTTACCCTCACCCACCCACCCATCCTACCTGCACTCTGTCTACCCTCCCCACAATCTCTCTCCCTTCACCCTAGCTGCACTCTCTCTATCCCCACCCATCCATCCTACCCTCACTCTCTTTAACCCCACCCACCCTACCCTCACTCTCTCTACCCCACACCCACCTACCCCAACTCTATCTACCAACCACTCTCTCCACATAACCACCCTCTCACTACTCCCACCCATGCAAACCCCACTCTCTACCACCACCTACACTACCCCAATCTCTCTACCCCACCCACTCTCTCTAACCCCACCTACCCACTTAACCCCCACCCACCACCATGCTCCATACCCCCACCCAACCACCTTACCACCACTCTCTCTGCCTCACCCTCCCATCCTACCCTCACTCTTTCCACCACCACCCAGCGCACCCCCACTCTCTCTACCTTCACCTACCAACCCTACCCTCACTCTCTATATCCACCCTGCCCCCACTCTTGGACAACCAACGTGTATTACTCCACAGAGTTTTCAGCCTTCTTAGCCTCCTGCAATTTACTTGCATTCCACGCAGCCTCCACAAGCACTGTTCCTATACCCGAAAGCATGTTCCGGCACCACCATCCCGAGGCACACACGTTATAGGCTTTAACCACCTCTGACCGGTCACAGTAGACACAACACCAATTAGTCACTACTAAGTACCTTAAATTAAAAATTATCTTGGAGATCCCACACCGCCCTAACCATCTGTCAACCTTAAATTCTACAGATATCCCACGCACTGTGTTCATCCTTCTACCCCATTCTGAAGAAGGCCACGCCAGCCACGAACGTCTAGTCTACGTTATCTGTGGCCGAAACACTACAGTGTCGATCTATGACACAACCCCATTGCACATTTACCTGTTCACACTTGTGTTTTCTATGACAATACCCATGGACCAACAGAGGTCCTGGGTAGCACTCACTCTTGTTTTGTGAATCAATGTTCAAATTGTGTTCGAGAGATTTTGCACCTTTATGAGGCCAATACCCTCTACACCAAAGAGGGAGGTACACAGTGGTACCCCCGGCAAGCTAAATCAAAACTGTCTGTCTATCTGTTACTCTGTGAATAAGTGATTTATTCTGTGTATCATCACGAGAATTCTGAAATTTTAAATTTAAAAATCCTTAATCCTTACTGTGTGGTTCTCCCTTCCTGATTCTTTGTTTGAACGACTAGTTACACTCTTGCTAGCCCCACACACCCATACTACACTCACTCTATCTACCCCCACTGACTGACCCTACCCCCACTCCCCCATCCCCACTCTCTTTACTCCACCACCCAAGCCCCACTCTCTCTACCGCCACCTACCCCACCAGCACTCTCTCTACTGCCACCGACCAATCGTACACTCATTCTCTCTACCCCCACCGACTGACACTACCCTCACTCTCTCTACACCCACGCTATCTGCAATCTCTCTACCCCAACCCACCCTAAATTCACTCTTCTGGGACCAACTCTCTCTACCCCAACCCACCCTACCCCAGTCTGTTTACACCCACCCAACCCCATCTCTTCACTATACCCTCACTCTCACTACCCCTGCTCACCCATGCTTCACACACTCTCTCTACCCCACCCAACCAGACTACCATAACTATCTCTACCCACACCCACATTCTCTCTACCCCATCCAACCTACCTCCTCTTTCCAGCCCCACCACCAACCCTATCCCCATGCTCTCTACCCCCATTCACCCAACCTCCACTCTCTCTACCACCCTCAATCTCTACCCCACACCATTCTCACTCTCTCTACCCCCACCGACAGCCTGCACCCTCACTCTCTATACCCACCGTAACCCCCACTCTCTCTACCCCTCCCACCCTACCCCACTCCCCCTATCCCCACTCTCTCTACTTCCCTACCCTAGCCCCACTCTCTCTACCCCACCCAGCCCACCCTCTCTATCCCAACCCACCCCCACCAGCACTCTCTCTACTGCCACCAACCCACCGTACACTCATTCTCTCTACCCCCACCGACTGATCTTACCCTCACTCTCTCCACACCCACCCTACCCGATTCCCTCTACCAAACCCTCACTCTCTCTACCTCACTCACCTACGCTACCCACACTCTCTCTCCCCACCCACCCTGACTACCCTCACTCTCTACCCACATCCAACCTAGCCTCACACTCTCTACCCCACCCACCTTACCCCCACTCTCTATATCCCCACCCACTGTGCCCCCACTTTCTCTACCCCATCCAACCTATCCACACCCACTCTACCTGCACCCATTCAACACCCACTATCTCTACCCTCAACCACCCACCCACCCTACACACACACTCTCTACCTGCACCCACCCATACTACCCTCACTATTTCTACCCCAACCACCCTACCTTCTCTCTCTATGCACCCACCCAATCTCACTCTGTCTGCACCCACCCACCAAACCCCCAAATCTCTCTACCTCAAACACCCACCCAATGCCCACCCCACTCTCTCTACCCCACCCATTCTCCCTACACCCAGTCTCTCTACCATACCCTCACTCCTCCTACCCCCACTCACCCTTTATCTACTCCCTCTACAGTACACTCACTCATTCTACCCCCATCCACCAAACCCCCAGTCTCTCTACACCCACCCACCCTACCCACAGTCATTCTACCATAACCTCACTCTCTCTACCCCCCACTCACCCAGGCTAAGCCCACTCTCTCTACCCCACCCATCCACACTACCCTCACTCTATTTACCCCCACCCACCCTGCCCTCACTCTCTACTCCCACCCACCCTACCCCCACTCTCTCTATTGCCACCCACCCCACCTCCACTCTCTCTAGCCAAACACACCCACTGACACCTGCTCTCTTTAGCCCACCTACCCTACCCCAAACTCCCAACACCCACCCAACCAACCTACCCCCTCTCTCTTTACCCCCACCCACCCAACCCCCACTGTCTCTACCTAAACCCATTCTCTCTACCCCACCCATCCTCTCACCCACCCTACCCCTACTCTTTCTGACCCCACCTGCCCTACCCCACTCGTTCTAACCCTACCACCCTACCCCACTCTCTACCTCTATCCCCACTCACCAACTCTACCCCCACCATCTCTACCCCACCCACCCCCACTCTCTCTACATACTCACCCTCTAGCACCCTAATACCATCTCTCTCTACAAACCCTATCCCCTCTCTTTACCCCATCCACCATACCCCCTCTCTCCATCCACCTTACCCCCACTCTCTATACCCTCACTCTCTCTACCCCCACCGATCCATCCACCCTCACTTTCTCTGCCCCCACCCACCTGACCCACACCTTGTCTAACATACCTGCAATTTCTCTAGCCCCACCCTACCTGCACTCTCTCTACCCTGACCCACCCACCCTACGACCACTCTCTCTACCCCACCCACCCTGCCCCCACCTTATATACCCCCTCCCACCTACCCCCACTCTCTCTACCCCCACAACCCCAACCCCACTCTCCCTACCCCCACCCTACCCATGATCTCGCTGCCCCCACCATCCCATCCTAGCCCACTCTCTCTACCTCCACTCACCCACGCACTTTACCCTCCACTCTCTCTTCCCCATCTACCCACCCTATCCCTGCTCTCTCGATCCCCACTCATCCACCTTAGCCCAACTCTTTCTACTCGCATCAACCCTACCCCGACTCTCTATACCCTCACTCTCTCTACCCCAGCTCATCCCTCCACCCTCACTTTCCCTACCCCCACCCACCCATCTGACCTGCACCTTGCCTAACATACCTGCAATTTCTCTAGCCCCACCCTACCTGCACTCTCTCTACCCTGACCCACCCACCCTAACACCACTTTCTCCACACCCACCCACCCTGCCTCCACTTTCTCTACCCCCTCCCACCCTATCCCAATTTTCTCTACCCCTACCCATACTACCCCCACTCACTCTACAAACCACGTTTTCTACATACCCACCCTTTCTCTATCCCATCCACCCAAATCCCACTCTACCCTCAACCACTTTCTCTACCCACTTAACCCCCACCCATCCCCATGCGCTCTACCCCCACCCAAACACCCTACCCCCACTCTTTCTACCCCACCCTTCCATCCTACCCCCACCCTTTCTACCCACACCCACTATACCCCCACTCTCTACCCCACCTACCCACTCTACCCTCACTCTCTCTACACACACAACTTACCCCCACTCTCTCTAGCCCCACCCACCCACACTACACTCACTCTCTCTAGCCCCACTGACCGGCCATACCCTCACTCTCTCTATATCCACACTACCCCTACTCTTGGACAACCAACGTGTATTACTCCACAGAGTTTTCAGCCTTCTTAGCCTCCTGCAATTTACTTGCATTCCATGCAGCCTCCACACTGACTGTTCCTATACCCGAAGGCATGTTCCGGCACCACCATCCCGAGGCACACACGTGATAGGCTTTAACCACCTCTGACCGGTCACAGTAGACACCACCCACAGCCTTATAGGACGCTACTCATTTTTGTCCCTTCCTTCTTGCTTTGCCCTCGGCAAGCGCCATTATTTGACGCACCTGCCTTCTGGACACTCCTGTTCCAGTACAGACAACATGGACCCACATCCATAGCAGCAGTGTACTAAAGACACCGCGCATACCAGTCTCCACGCACAGATACGGTCGGAGACCATCAGAAGCTTTACCGCCATATTGTCTTTCTTTTGACGGTAAGCCTCTGCCCAGTGATGCACCTCCGTGTGCACTCATTGACACCAATTAGTCACTACTAAGTACCTTAAATTAAAAATTATCTTGGAGATCCCACACCGCCCTAACCATCTGTCAACCTTAAATTCTACAGATATCCCACGCACAGTGTTCATCCTTCTACCCCATTCTGAAGAAGGCCACGCCAGCCACGAACGTCTACTCTATGTTATCTGTGGCTGAAACACTACAGTGTCGATCTATGACACAACCCCATTGCACATTTACCTGTTCACACTTGTTGTGTTTTCTATGACAATACCCATGGACCAACCACTCTTGTTTTGTGAATCAATGTTCAAATTGTGTTCGAGAGATTTTGCACCTTTATGAGGCCAATACCCTCTACACCAAACAGGGAGGTACACAGTGGTACCCCCAGCAAGCTAAATCAGAACTGTCCGTCTATCTGTTACTCTGTGAACAAGTGATTTATTCTGTATATCATCACGAGAATTCTTAGATTAAATTTAAAAATCCTTAATCCTTACCGTGTGGTTCTCCCATCCTGATTCTTTGTTTGAATGACTAGTTACACTCTTGCTAGCCCCACACACCCACACTACACTCACTCTATCTACCCCCACTGACTGACCCTACCCCACTCCCCCATCCCCACTCTCTTTACTCCTCCACCCAAGCCCCACTCTCTCAACCCCACCCACCCCACCCTCTCTACCGCCACCTACCCCACCAGCACTCTCTCTACTGCCACCGACCAATCGTACACTCATTCTCTCTACCCCCACTGACTGACACTACCCTCACTCTCTCTACACCCACGCTATTGGCAGTCTCTCTACCCCAACCCACCCTAAATTCACTCTTCTGAGACCAACTCTCTCTACCCCAACCCACCCTATCCCAGTCTGTTTACACCCACCCAACCCCATCTCCTCACTATACCCTCACTCTCACTACCCCTGCTCACCCATGCTTCACACACTCTCTCTACCCCACCCAACCAGACTACCATAACTATCTCTACCCACACCCACATTCTCTCTACCCCATCCAACCCACCTCCTCTTTCCACCCCCACCACCAACCCTATCCCCATGCTCTCTACCCCCATTCACCCAACCTCCACTCTCTCTACCACCCTCAATCTCTACCCCACACCATTCTCACTCTCTCTACCCCCACCGACAGACTGTACCCTCACTCTCTATACCCACCGTAACCCCCACTCTCTCTACCCCTCCCACCCTACCCCACTCCCCCTATCCCCACTCTCTCTACTTCCCTACCCTAGCCCCACTCTCTCTACCCCACCCAGCCCACCCTCTCTATGCCAACCCACCCCCACCAGCACTCTCTCTACTGCCACCAACCCACCGTACACTCATTCTCTCTACCCCCACCGACTGATCTTACCCTCACTCTCTCCACACCCACCCTACCCGATTCCCTCTACCAAACCCTCACTCTCTCTACCACACTCACCTATGCTACCCACACTCTCTCTCTCCACCCACCCTGACTACCCTCACTCTCTACCCACATCCAACCTAGCCTCACACTCTCTACCCCACCCACCTTACCCCCACTCTCTATATCCCCACCCACTGTGCCCCCACTTTCTCTACCCCATCCAACCTATCCACACCCACTCTACCCGCACCCACTCAACACCCACTATCTCTACCCTCAACCACCCACTCACCCTACACACACACTCTCTACCTGCACCCACCCATACTACCCTCACTATTTCTACCCCAACCACCCTACCTTCTCTCTCTATGCACCCACCCAATCTCACTCTGTCTGCGCCCACCCACCAAACCCCCAAATCTCTCTACCTCAAACACCCACCCAATGCCCACCCCACTCTCTCTACCCCACCCATTCTCCCTACACCCAGTCTCTCTGCCATACCCTCACTCCTCCTACCCCCACTCACCCTTTATCTACTCCCTCTACAGTACACTCACTCTTTCTACCCCCATCCACCAAACCCCCAGTCTCTCTACACCCACCCACCCTATTCACAGTCATTCTACCATAAACTCACTCTCTCTACCCCCACTCACCCAGGCTAGGCCCACTCTCTCTACCCCACCCATCCACACTACCCTCACTCTATTTACCCCCACCCACCCTGCCCTCACTCTCTACCCCCACCCACCCTACCCCCACTCTCTCTATTGCCACCCACCCCACCTCCACTCTCTCTAGCCAAACACACCCACTGACACCTGCTCTCTCTAGCCCACCTACCCTACCCCAATCTCCCAACACCCACCCAACCAACCTACCCCCTCTCTCTTTACCCCCACCCACCCAACCCCCACTGTCTCTACCTAAACCCACTCTCTCTACCCCCACCCATCCTCTCAGCCACCCTACCCCTACTCTTTCTGACCCCACCTGCCCTACCCCACTCTTTCTAACCCTACCACCCTACCCCACTCTCTACCTCTATCCCCACTCACCGACTCTACCCCCACCATCTCTACCCCACCCACCCCCACTCTCTCTACATACTCACCCTCTAGCACCCTAATACCATCTCTCTCTACAAACCCTATCCCCTCTCTTTACCCCATCCACCATACCCCCTCTCTCCATCCACCTTACCCCCACTCTCTATACCCTCACTCTCTCTACCCCCACCGATCCATCCACCCTCACTTTCTCTGCCCCCACCCACCCATCTGACCCACACCTTGTCTAACATACCTGCAATTTCTCTAGCCCCACCCTACCTGCACTCTCTCTACCCTGACCCACCCACCCTACGACCACTCTCTCTACCCCACCCACCCTGCCCCCACCTTATATACCCCCTCCCACCTACCCCCACTCTCTCTACCCCCACAACCCCAACCCCACTCTCCCTACCCCCACCCTACCCATGATCTCGCTGCCCCCACCATCCCATCCTAGCCCACTCTCTCTACCTCCACTCACCCACCCACTTTACCCTCCACTCTCTCTTCCCCATCTACCCACCCTACCCCTGCTCTCTCGATCCCCACTCATCCACCTTAGCCCAACTCTTTCTACTCGCATCAACCCTACCCCGACTCTCTATACCCTCACTCTCTCTACCCCAACTCATCCCTCCACCCTCACTTTCTCTACCCCCACCCACCCATCTGACCCGCACCTTGCCTAACATACCTGCAATTTCTCTAGCCCCACCCTACCTGCACTCTCTCTACCCTGACCCACCCACCCTAACACCACTTTCTCCACACCCACCCACCCTGCCTCCACTTTCTCTACCCCCTCCCACCCTATCCCAACTTTCTCTACCCCTACCCATACTATCCCCACTCACTCTACCAACCACGTTTTCTACATACCCACCCTTTCTCTATCCCATCCACCCAAATCCCACTCTACCCTCAACCACTTTCTCTACCCACTTAACCCCCACCCATCCCCATGCGCTCTACCCCCACCCAACCACCCTACCCCCTTCCTACCCCCACCCTTTCTACCCACACCCACTATACCCCCACTCTCTACCCCACCTACCCACTCTACCCTCACTATCTCTACACACACCAACCATAACCCCATACTCTCTACCCCTATCCAACCTACACTTACTCTCTCTACCCCCACCACCAACCCAACCACCATGCTCTATACACCCACCCACCCTCCACTCTCTACCTCAAACACCCACCCAAAACCCACCCAACCCTCACTCTATCACCCTCAATCTCTCTACACCCACATAATCCCCGCTCTCTCTGCCCCTACCCACCCTTCCACTACTCGCTCTACCCCACCCACTTTACCCAAACCAGCCCGACCACTACTCTCTTACCCCACCAATCCTACTGCTGCTCTCTCAACCAACACCCACCCTACCCCAGTACCTCTACCATACCCTCACTCTATCTACCCCCACTCACCCACACTACCCACACTCCCCACACTCTCTCTATCCCCACTCACCACACGGGCTTCACTTTCTTTATCCCCACCAGCCCTAGCCTCACTCTCTACCCCTACCCACACTCTCTCTACCCCACCAAACCTACCCACACTCACTCTACCTGCACCCACCCCACCCCCACTCTCTCTAGCTAAAACCACCCAGCGGACCCCCACTCCCTCTTCTCCCCCACCCACCCTATGCCCACTCTCTTTACCTAAAAGTGCACTCTCTGTACCCTACCCATCCACTCACCCATCCCACCTCCACTCTCTTAAAGCCCACTTGCCCTACCCCCACTCTCTCAAACCCACCACCCTAACCCACACTCTACCCCCACCCACCCTACTCCCGCTCTCTCTACCCCATCTACCAACCCTAACCCCCTTCTCTGTACCCCCACCCTCTCACCCTACCCACACTCTCTACCCACACCCCCATACTACCCTCACTATCTCTACCCCCACCCAACCCCAATCCGTCTATACCCACCCAACCCCCAATATCTCTACCTTAAACACCCACCCAATGCCCACCCCACCTTCACTCTCTCTACCACCCTTAATCTCTCTACCCCCACCCACTTCCCTCTCTACCCCACCCACCCTACCCTTATTCTCTCTACCCCCAACCTCACCACCCCACTCTCTCTACACCCACCCATCCTCCCCACACCCAGTCTCTCTACAATCCTCTCACTCCCTCTACCCCCACCCACCCTAAACCAACTCCCTCTACCCGCCCACCCACCCTACATTAATTCTCTCTACCCCTACTCTCTCTAAACCCCATCCACCCAACCTCCAGTCTCTTTACACCCACCCACACTACCCCAGACTCTATACCATACCCTCACTTTCTCTCCCCCACTCACCATGCAACCCCCACTCTCTCTACCCCACCCACACTACTCGCACTCCCTTTAGCCCCACCCACTCTACCCCCACTCTCACTACCTAAACCCATCTACCCACCCATCCTGCCCCCACTCTCTCTAACCCCACCTGCCCTACCCCCACTCTTCCTAACTTCACCACCCTACCCGATGCTCTACCACTCACCTACCCTACCCCCACTCTCTCTACCCCCACCCACCCCCACTCTCTCTACATACCCACCCACTCTCTCCCTACTATCATCTCTCTCTACCCAACAGAACCCCCTCTCTTTACCCCCATCCACCATACTCCCTCTCTTTACTCCCACCCAGCCCCGCTCTCTCAACCAAACCACCCAATCCCCACTCTCCCTACCCTTGCCCACCCTACTCCACTCTCTCGGCCCCTACCCTTGCATCCTACCCCACTCTGTCTACCTCCACTCACCCACCCATCCTACTCCCACTCTCTCTACCCCACCTACCCACCCTACCCCTGTTCTCTCTATCCCCACATTCACCCTACCCCACTCTCTATACCCCCACCCACCCTACCCTCAATCTCTCTACCCCCACCCCACTCTCTCTACCCCATCCACCCATCCTACCTGCACCCTCCCTACCACGCCTGCAATTTCTCTACCCCCACACTATAGGCACTCTGTCCCACCCCCTACAACTCTCTATAACACCACCCACCCTACCACCATTCTATCTACCCCCACCCACCCTAACACCACTTTTTCACCCCACCCACACTACCCCACTCTCTCTTCCAACCACTCTCTCTACATACCCACCCTCTCTCTACCCCCACCCACCCAAACCCCACCCTCTCTACCCCCACCCACCCAAACCCCAACCTCTCTACCTCCACCCAATCACCCTACCTCTACCTTCTCTGCCCCCACCTGCCCATCCTACCCGCACTCTCTCTATCTCCACCCACCAAACCCCCACTATCTACCCCCACCTACCCACCCTAGCCACACTCTCTCTACCCCCGCACATCATACCTACATTCTCTCTACCCTCACCCAACCTGCATTCTCTCTACCCTCACCCACCCTGCACTCTCTCTACCCTGCACCCACCCTACCCCTACTCTATTTAACCCCACCCATCCTACCCCCACTCTCTTCCCCCAATCACCCTACACCACTCTCTCTACCCCCACCCACCCTACCTCCACTCTCTACCCCGACCCACCCAACCCACAATCTGTCTACCCCACCCACTCTCTCTACCCCCACCTAGCCACTCAACCCCTGCTCTCTCTACTCCAACCCACCCTACTACCACTCACCCAGCCTACTCCACTCTCTCTATCCCCATCCACCCAACCCCCAATCTCTCTACCCCCACCTACCCACACAAGCCCCACTCTCTCTAACCCCACCCCCAACCCATCCTACTGCCACCGACCCACCCCACTCTCTCTGTATACCCACCCTTTCTACCCCTCCTACCGACCCAACCACCACTCTCTCTACTCTCAGCCACCATATCCCCTCTCCCTAGTCTCACCTACACACCCAACGGCCACTCTGATTACCTTAGCCCACTCCCTCTAGCCCCACCCACCCCTCACTTTTTTGACCCAGCCCCAGCCACCACAGCATCTCCACTCTCTCTACCCCACATCATATCCCCCTCTTTAGCCCCACCCAAACTACCCTTATCTTTATCCAACCTTACCCCCTCCCTTTTCCCCCACCCACCATGCCTTATTTCTTTACCCCATCCATACACCCTTCCCCCTCTCTCTGTAGCTCCAACCACGCTACCCTCTGTACTCCCCCACCCTAATCCTTCACCCTCCTCTCATCCTTCCTCTCCCACTCTCTCTTTATTTCTTAGCCTCTCACTCTGGCTCATATTTCCTCTTGCTCATCTTTGATGGCATCTTGCTCCCTTGCCCTATTCCCTTGCTCACTCTCTTGCACACCTGCACCCTTATCACATCCTCCATTGAAACTGTGCACTCTCCTTCTTGAGGCCTATAAATGCAAAATACAAAGAATACCAGTAAACGCCAAAACTATTGGCTTTGCCAAAGCGTACTTGTTTTTTTCCGCCACTTCCCCACTCCGTGTTTTTCCCCCTTGTGCGGGCTACCCCTCCTTTTCTTTATCCAACGGTCAACCTCGTTTCTCTCGCCCACTTCCCCCACCCCCTCAGTCTCAAGGCTGCATTCCAGCCTCACACACGCCCTGTTCATCAGCGCCACATCCTGCGCTCAGAACGTTCCAGAGAAACAAAGAAACAAATAAGCACTGCCGGGTCATCCATGCGGCACATTCCCTGCCTCGACTTTATGTGGCAGCATATTTTCCAATGTTACACATTAGAGCCACGTGCGCTCATCCAGGCACCACCCGGAGGGTGTGTCAAGCCCAAAACCGTGGCCTTGCTCTTTCCCTATAGCCTCTCTCCCCCCAGTGTCGTGTCCTGTGACTGTGCTCGTGTTATTGGAGTTCTTTGTTGCTGCACAGTACCGCCCCGTGTATAGTTTTCATTTATTTTTCTGATGGCGTTGCCCCGGTCCTAGCAACAGATGGGGACAGTGCCAGTTTCCAGGCTGTCTCCAGATTTCGGTTCCTGCAGGACACGAATCTCCAAATGCAATAATGATTCTGAAAAAGGCCCGTTTTTTAATGGGGCTGTGTGCAGGATTCCCTCCTCTTCTTTCTAAGCGCGGTAATAATAGGTATTTACATTGTAAATTTCGATGTCACTCGTTACATCAATCTTGGAAGGATGAGGGGCTGAGCTGCCCCGCTGGGATTCTGACCAGTGGTTGGAGGTTTCAAAAGGATTTCAGAGACAGTGAGCCCTACACTGCTTGAGATGTGCTACTGGCTACAGAACAGAGCAACATATTCCAGAGGGTGGCACCCACAGCTGGACGCAATACTCCAGATAAGGAGAGGACTGGGCCAGGGACCTCATTTCACCAAAATGCCAGGGGTAGCGGGGGAAGTGACATCACACGACCCTTGACCTCTGATGACATCACAGATTTGACCCCACCACGGGAAGCGATGGAACACGACCTGTCTCTGGGCACCATATTCCAGGAGAATCCCTGCGAACAGAACACAATATCCTGCATGCGGCCTCCGTTATTAAAGTAATTCTCTGTTTTTTATTCGTCAAAATCACTGGGTACCGTGGCCCCCAGAACTGGACACAATACGCCAGTAGTGGCATCCAGAACTTCACTTACTACACTGCCAGATCCTCAGAAATGGACACACAACTCCAGAGGGGACTTCCAGAGCTGACCCCCAAGGCCTGGAACTCCCTACCAGACAATATCAGAGGAAACTCATGCCATAGAAGCCGCCCGACTGCTTAATTACTTGTTTAACACTACCCAGTACTCCAGATGCGAAATGTACCCTAGAGGCCCTCAGACTTAGGCACCACATTGCAGATGTAACTCCTGTAATTGAACACAGTCCTCCTCCACATATTTCTAAGTGACCAATAAGGAGTTACTCTGCATCATACATCCGCTTTTTAGAAACTCTTTTGCGGAGCTGATATGTACAGGTATTGTTTCCAGGAATGTATCATTTGAAAAAGGAAACAGTCTAGAAATATCACCACCATAAAAGACAGCTCTGTTAAAATAAGCGCTGCAAAACATAGCTCTCCTGCAATATGTTGCAAATGACCGCAAGGCAACCATTTTGAAGCAGTGTTTTGGCAGGTGTATGGTAAACCAGCCGCAGATTTTCACCAACTCATTGAGCTCCTTGGGAACCCTGACTGAACTCCTGAATCCCACATCACGGGACAAGCGCCTGTTCTTATTCTGCTCCACGACTCCACTTACTGCAACCCTCTCTCACCAAATAATCACCACCGGGAGCAGGGGACGCCATTGCATGACCAACGCTAGAGGTTTGCCCCAAATCACTATCTGCGATGCCACGGACATGATAGGACGATCTGATATCACTGATTGGTACATCCAACGTCTTCCAACGTGCTACTGAGTTAGTTTTCCCCAGACCCTGGGTGTGATAAGCTACTGATTAAGTCAGGACAAAAGTCTGTCTCAAATACTTTGGGCCTGATTCACAGAAAAGTGTGCATTGATCCTGCAAAGTCCCCACACTGAAAACGACACTGAGTAGCTCTACACGCAAAGTTTCTAATGCACAGTTCTCGTATTCATGGATTCAAAATCGCAAACCAACCTGACCCACAAAGAAAACCCAGCTGCGCGAGGAACGCCCACAACACGCCCCCACGCAAACCAAAACCATAGTCGTAGACTAACCTTTGAGCAAGCCTCCACGTCCACCTCTGACCCACCATCCAGAACCCTAGTGACACTGCATGCAGTCTCTTGTACGTCAAGGCTGTACCGCTGTGAAACTGCGCTGGCATATTCGTAAATCAAGGCTGCACCGTGCAAAACCACCCAAGCTCCTTCATAAGTCAAGGCTGCAACCCCGCAAAACCGTGCAAGCATCGTCATAAGTCAAAGCTCTGCCCCTGTGAACCCACGCAAGCATCCTCGTAAGTCAAGGCTGCACCAATGCGCAACCGCGCTGCACCCCCGCAGAAATCACACAAGCTTCCTCGTAAGTCAAGACAGCACCACTGCCAAACTGCAAACCGTCCCCCTACTCCCAAGGCACCCAAACTGCTTGCATATAGCCCTTCTACACAGCATCCCCCTCAATACAAGACACCACCCAACAGTCCCCCTCATCTCCACCAATACCCCTAGGCAGCCCCCTCAAGGCCAGACACCACCCTCCAGCCCCCTAACCTCTGTCAATACCCCCAGGCAGGCCCCTGACAGTCTGCCACCCTACCAGTCCAATGTATAGCTGCAACTCACCTAAACCTCTCTGGTCTGCATCCACCATGAAGCAGACCTCCAACTTGTCCACCACCAACAAGATCAACTGGTAGCTCTGATGAGCAATCCAGACTCGAGCATCTGTCATTCCCTGGCAGACCTGAATCTGCAGCACCTCAACTGGACAACACAATATTGCACCAACAACACTGTGGCCACCCCATCCACATGTTACATGTGAATTCAGTGCAAAGTGGCATCTGCATATTGCCCATGGGTCATTGCAAAGCCATCAAAGCACAGCAAGTGAATGCGTGTTAAGGACAGAAGCACACAGAATTAAACATTGAGCAGATCCACAAATAATTACATGGGGCATTACAGCCTGAGCATACGTACCCCGGGTGGTAGTGGTGGAAAAGTCCCTATCGGAGATGAGAACATGAAAATCATGTACATGGGTGATGGGAGGTCACTCAGAGAGTGCATGACTGAGACTGAAAATGTGTGCTGCCACACAGAAACAGTAAACATGGGACACAACCGCATTCCAGTGGCAGAGGTGGAGCATGACATGAGAGTAGGCAATGTGTGACTGCAGATGTTGGTGGGCGTGTGAGCAAGATATGGGAGTGACACAGCAATTAAATTACAAATGCGAAAGTAATGGGTCCATGCCACCTATCCACAGTAAGCCCACTTCCCACCGCTGCACCCACTATGATAAATACACACTACAGTGAATAGAGTGTGTGCACATACACATCCCAAGCATGTGCAAAGGGGACAGATGAACAACAGTGGACCTGAAATGAAAACAATGCAAAAGCATACAAATACACATGAACAGGTGGCAATCCAGCCCCAATGGGACTCACTAGAAAAATTCATAAGACATCCACACATCACTGCAACCATACCCATATGTACATCATCACACACACAACAGAAGCCTCCACGCCAACCACACTGATGCCAAACATACAGTGACGCTGCACACGTAATGGAAAATGAAAATAATCCAGTGCAGCCTCTAGTCGCGTAATGACCTCAAACACACATGTTAGGCACATGTGCCTCCCTCCACGCGCAAACATCACATCATCAACATGACGCACACATGCACAGTATAATACACATGACCTGCAATGAAGAGATGCACTGTGCGAAATTGAAACAATCAAATGCACAGACAGACAAATGAACTGCATGAAGCGTGGAATGAACTCATACAAAACCTTTATTGAACATAACTATATGCATGAAAAACATGGAAGGAATGTTCCAGAAGTCCGGAGGAAAAAGAAAAAAAACAGAAATGAAGCCAATTCCCAAACAACAATATGCATGAATAACTGTGAATGAATGTCTCTGAAGCCCAGGGGAAAAGAAAAAAAATAGAAATTAAACCTATACCTAAAGAACTATATACAAAGGCAGCGGGTTAGTCCTCCTCACCAATTTCGGACAACCTCTCCACCAGAGCTGATTCACAGGCCACGTCCTCCCCCCTCAGGCGGGCCTCCGATGTTGCTTGGAGGGCTTGTAGGGTGGACAACAACTGATGTCCTGCATCCCATGCCGACCTGCAAGTCACCTCCTGGATGGCAGCCTACTTCTGCACCCAACGCAGCACCACCTGAGCCCGGGCCACCATCCCCTGTGCCTCCTGTGCCCGCTGTCTCTCTGTAAGCAGCTGCCTCTGATATTGCCGGAACACAGAAGAAATGAGAGTCAAGGCAGCCCTATCGTCCTCCTGCCTCATTGTTGCCAACTGCCTCCTCAGGGTGGTTTGCCCTGTTACAGTCTGCCTCCTCATTTTTGACATCTGATGATGCCGTGCCCAGTGCACACTCTGTTGGTATGCCCTCTGACGTGATGACATCTGTCGGGGGCATATGGCACCTGTACTGCTCCAATGTGGCGGCTGACCCTCTATTGCATGTGGCCATGTCGGTGCCTGCGTAGGCACGGTGACCACCTCAGGTGAGGTTGATGGGGCTCCCACCTCAGGTGTGGACGTTAGCTCCACAAGATGGGGCGTTGGTGGTGGGACTGGTGTACAGGGGGTCGTGGTGGTGTTTGGCCCAGAAGGCACCCGGAGGATGACTGGTGCACAGAGGAGGAAGCCGAGGAGTGGGGTTATGACAGTGTACAGCCCATGGACCCACCAGAGAACAGGGCTGTGGCCAGCAAGGACATGAGGTGGCATATCTTATTGTGATGATACACAAGCATACCACAAGTAGCCTGTCCATCAACATGAATGACTGCGGTCTACATCGTCAGACCAGCCAGCAGGTGCAGCAAATGATCCTGATAGACACATCAGCTGGCATGGGGATGGTGGCCTGGGCGGAGGCATCCCGGAAGGTCAGCACTGCTGCATCCGATGGACCAGGGACAGGATTTTGAATAGGCACCTCCATGGTGGCCTGCATAGCCTCATGCCCTTGTGACTGGGTTGCAGCATGAACACCCTCCTCAACACCTCCACCTGACCCCATGGGCTGGGCTGCAAATGCCACCTCCTTCTACTCCACCTCCGTCAAAATGGATGACTCCAGGGTGTCTTCTCCCATGGATCGACCCTGTGTGGCATCACCCTGTCCCACTGCTGCTGAGGAGTCCCCTGCTTCCTTCACCTCCTGGGACTTACCCTCAGCAGCCGCGCCTTATGGTCCTGGCGCTATCTCAGCCACATCGCTCCCCGAAGATGAGCTGTCACAGGGGACTTGTTGGGGTCTGCGCCTTTGTCTGATGCATTGGTCCCCGCATCCACGCTCCACAGCACCGCTTCCGCCCTCTTCTCCAGCTACAGCAGCTGCGGTAAAGGAGATACAGAACATCAGCATCAGTGTACAGTGTAAAATCATGTGTGGCATACACAACATTTACAGTAACATGAAGTGGCCATAGTACATCAAGCAACATCCACACTCACACACATGGCCATGCAATTCCTATAAAAATAGACACAACAATCCACGGTCAATGAGGACCACAGTCATGACACAATCACATGTAAGCACAGCACAAAGAGGGCAGTGCACAGACACATACCAAGATATATGACATGGCACAATGGCAAAGGCAACTTGACCCCACTGAAACCTGCTGCGTAGCTACAGGAGACATGGCACGGCGGCATGGGGGTGACCAGGGAGTCCACTTGTAGGCTGTCCAGACATGGAATGCATGGAAGCATAGATGGGCCAGGGTACTGCCGTGTATACATTAGTGGCAAGACACACAGTGGAATGTTGGCTCCCAGTAGACACTTAGGATTGCACTTCTCACAGCATGGCCATGCCAACACCTGCTTGGGCATCTGTGTACACAATCACATCAAACAACGCCTCCCTGACAGCCTGAACTGTGAGCATGCAACACATACATGCATCAATTGCAGAGGCACACATGAGTATGCCATAGCCCCAAGCACAAGTTACATAGGTGGGCTCCCAACATCTGTTATCGCACTCAAACAGTATCACATTGTAAGACAATGAATAAGACAAAATCTTGTGGAGAACACATACCGTTAAGAAAAAGAGAGCAAGTTAGAAATAATAATAAGGGACCTAAAAAAAGTATTGTGTTTCACTTTTTGCACAGTTGTTTTAAAAGAACACTCATCCTTATAAATTAGAGTACATGATAGGGAGCATTGTATAGATCAATGAATTCATTAAATCGTAATACAGCAGTAAATAGCAAAACATAATAATAACACATGATAACAAAAAAACACCAATGCAAATGTGGAAGTCCCATGGGTGTTAACAGTGTAAAATAGGTGTACCTTCAGCAAATAGATAGTAAAAGGCACTTGAAAACATATACAACAGAACAACAATAGACCACATAAAAAGTCAAACAAATTTTGGCTAGAGTTTTGATAAATACACTGTATAATAAACTAGTGTGAACAAGTCTGTTGGTGCATCAGACTACGCAGGGAGTTATTCCGAAAGCGGATCACTACCTGTCTAGGCTGACTTTGAACTAGATCTCATTGTCCCAAGCACATACACGTGCCATGCCCACACATCAACTCAGAGTACACATGCAGCGCCATGACAGATAACATCAATGTCCCTGAAATGTCAATGCACACAACTTGACACCGCCAAACATCCATACACACGTGCCTCTTCCAGCTGTTGAGGGTGGATAGCCACACATTGCAATGGTCCACACATCATGTCCATCATGCATGCCCCTCACACGGGCACGACATCCTCATCTGGCACCTTTGCTGTCCAAGCATGTCTAACCATGAAGTGGCATTGCATGTACACAGTTTGCGCAACTGTATAACTACACACACAGCAAATATCAGCGCTTGTCCAATGAACAATTGTCACACTTCCCACATGGGGAGCATTGTCTGGGGGCTGCATGCTGCTGTAGATCACTGAACACAACATGCTGCATACATAAGGGTGTAACTAAAAACATGCAGGCCCATGCACAATACACATGCACAGTCGAGCAGTGCATCACATGGCTACTCACCAGCAGCATCCAGATGCCGTTTCCAATCATAGATCTGGGGATAAAGCTCCAGGTAGAACCTCACCAGGACCCGCATGTTGGTGGTGGAAAACCTGCACCTGCCCGCACTGTGCACCTCCACAGTTGCACTGGCGTGCAATGCCTTGGTGTGGGTCCTGGACTTGAGGACCCCAATCGATTATGAATGCTCTTGGGTCAGCGAACTGTCACCCCCTCCGCATGGATTGCAGCCATGATGTTCACCCAGGTCTGCTTGCTGGGTCGAAGAGGGCATCATAGTTCTCCAGGACCTGATCCACCAGGATGCCAGCTTCCCTGGAGCTGAAGTTGGCAGCCCTTTGCCTTGCTACCATGGTGTTGCCACTCTATTCAGAGGATGATGGTGCAGAAATGGCAACCCTCGAGGTAGGTGTGGATGTGGGTGGGCAAAGTGGTCCTGGAGATGGGCTGTGGAGCAGTGGCGGTGGAATGGATATGTGGGAGTCTGACACGGCAGATGAGGTGGTCACAGGGCCAGACATGGGAGCACAGACAATGGCAGGTCAGCAAGCACTCCCAAGGTGCAGGAGGGCAGTAGGCACTCACACTGGGCAGGCAGCAGCCGATAGCAAGGTGGGAGGCAGCACAGGGTAGGAGGAGCCAGTAAAAGTGAAATGGAGGCAGGAGAGGTGTTTCTTCTGAGTCTAGCATCGAAGGCAGCCGAAAACAGAGTAAAAGCTCTTGCACGTAAGTCATGTGACACACGCTGCACACAGTGGCCCTCATTACGACCCTGGCGGAAATCGAAAAACGATGGCGGAAATGCAATACCGCCATCGAATAGCGCTCGGTGCGACTATGACCCGTCACCGCAAAGTACGAAGCCATTAGCGACACCGTAGTGAACGCCAACGCTAACTGCACCAAGCACGCGCGCGCGCGCCATGCCAAACCGTAAACACCACCATGGCGCAAGGGTACGCCAATTCCGACCCTAGCGGACATGTACCTAACGCCATCAAGCATGGCGGAATGTACCATTCCGCCATGGTGAGAAGTACGGCATCGCGAATCAACCGTAAACGGCCCCACTGAGTGCCTGTACACCGCTCCCTGCCCACAAAGTACAACTCCCCGTAGGTGCAATGAAGTCACGATGCAACCAGTGAAATGTACAAGTCACCCATGCATGCCAACGAACAAATGAAACACAAGAGGGGCCAATGGGAGCTGCAGGGCACAGATGGCACGAATACAGAAGCCATCCCAATGGACATGACCACAGTCCCCCACCAAGAAACGCACGCAAACACAGGCACCTGTGACCAGCAATATTCCGAAAATCACATCATTCCACCAGTCCACCTGGCTGACCGGCATCTGTTACACAAAACCCAATCCCCCGCCCCTGAGCATGACAACATTGGCAGCCCCCATCCCTGACCTCACGGGCTTCGTAGGCAAACGCGCCCAGTACAGTACCACGCAACTAAACTCCGAAGCTGGAACCCAATGCAGATCTCCTCACAATACATCGCTCCCCAAATAGGAATATGCCACATCACTTGCAAAGAAGAACGCTACACGGGCCAAATCAGAATAGAAATTTAATGCACAACAAAATCACCAAGCCCATACAGCCATCAGGCCATGAACTCCAAAACACATTTCACCATTGTGGGCTGCATCCGCAAGAAATGACCAGCCACTACTTGTGTGACGCCCTGTTCCATCATGGTACACAGAGCCACATTCACGTACGAAAAGGCAACATGGAAGCGCACAGAACCGCAGGGCCGTCCCAATGGGGAGGCACTAGTCCAGCTGAAAGGCCGAAATGTTGCTCCGAGCCACCAGTACTGCGTAAGGGCATGTGGCCCATTGGCGATCGTCCCATAAGATCGTAATGCTGCTCCACTGATTAACACGAAGCAGCAGGTGTCGGGAGTAAAACCCATCTGCAGGAGTGGCATACAGATGGCAGTGGCAAAAGGGGAGGAGATACCTGTCAACCAAAAGAAAAGAAAAAGAACAGAATGGCCATCAGAACTACATTCCAACAACTCACTTCAATGATCACACTAAATCCACAGCCATATGCATGCTAGCCCACTCCAAAGGTTCATCACCACCCAAAAACCACTTGCGACTCATAACTATCTATATCGAGGTGTAAACACCATCACAAAAGAGTGTACCTGTGCATGCGTCTGTCAAAACAGAATCCATCAGATGGGATTGGTAACGTGCATGGACACAAGTGTCTGAGGGCGCGTCGAGACAGGGAGGGCTCAACAAGGCCAGACAGACGATGGTCCCACTATGGCAGCCCTGCATCACATAGCGTAGGGGAGGCGGATAGATCCCAAGAAGCCCTGTACATGGCAAACTCTGTATCAAATCACCTGCCCATGCATCCATTCATCATTCCCTCATCCCGGGATTAAAACGCCTGAATATTTACTCACATAACATTAGAAATATCCATTGAGTCTGTGCGTTATGCAGCCTGCAAAATCCACAGTCCCCCAGCCCGTAATTCCAGTGTTGTGAAGTAACATGTATTTGGGAACGTCCGGCCTCATCGCCCACGTCGCTATTGCGCATCCCAAACTATTCATATCAATCATTGCTTCCTCGCCATGGCCCCTGTCTCAAGGACATTGAACAATAGAACGTTATATTTGCAGTCAGACCTGTGGGCATTTCCTCGCCGCTAGCTGAAAACCGAAAGCGCCGCCCTTCGAATTCCTCATTTGCAACATCACGTCGAAGAGGCATCTGTGGCCGTTTGGAATCACTAATTAATCCATCGAGTGCGGCTGTGTGTGAAAATGGCAACTGCCTTCACCCACAAATGGGACGCCCCGCCCGTCGTTGCAACTCGGTACAGTGATGCATGAGGGCCCACCGTTACTCGAGTACTACGTTCCACTGACCCTTCACAAGTCTGTTCGCGACTGCACAAATAGTATGTGAAACAATGGGACCATAGCCGAATGTACATATCAACAAATGTTACACGGCCATCGGGTACAAATACATGATTGCAATAGCAAGATGCCATTCCTCGAATTGCAGCGTTGTGTGCGGGACGTGCTCGGCCAAAGGGGAGAGCAGTTTGCCCAGGTGGAATGAATCACCACAGGTGGAGGCCATACAGCCTGAAAACACATAAATTGCACACCCAGTCTCCTCCCACAACCACACCGAAATGCTACCGGCAGGACTCGCGATGTTGGCCCTGGGGGACATGATAGCACTGCAAGTACTCCAACTCCAAGAAGAAGACGAACACCAACTACAACCGGCCGCACGGAGGAGACGCAGGAGGAGGAGGAGGGCAAGGCAGGGCCAGCAAGGGCCGCCAGCACAGCCACTACCACCACGCAGGCAGCCCGCAATCCCACGCCTCCGAGCACATCCGTTCAACCTCACTGATGAGCAGATCCACACCCTCTACCGTCTGGACCGGGACACCATAGCCGCCATTGTGGACATGACACAGGCTGACCTTGTCAGCATGATAGATAGCCCAACCGCCATCCCACCCCTACTGAAGGTGGTGTCTGTACTCCACTTCCTGGCCACAGGCACCTACCAGCACACAGTCGGACAGTTGCATGGCATTTCTCAGCCACTGTTCTCACGGACACTATTGCAAGTGCTCGATGCCCTCCTGCAGCACGCAGACGACTACATCTCCCTACCACGCTCGGAGCAGGAAATTACCAACACAAAAGTGGGATTCCATGCACTTGCCGGCATACCGGGTTGCATTGGTGCCATCGACTGCACCCATGTGGAATTGGTCGTCCCACATGCCATGGAGGCCCAGTACCGCAACCGAAAACAATTTCATTCTCTGAATGTACAAATGGTGTGTGACTCCAACAGGATCATTACACATTGTTGTGCCAGATTCCCTGGATCAACCCATGATTCTATGGTCTTGAGGAACTCTACAATACCACGCTACATGGAGCGACACGCAGGGAACAGATCCTGGCTACTCGGTGAGTCACATTACATGCATGATAATGTGGGGTATGTGATTCGGCAATGACCTGGCAGGAAGGGGGGGGGGTGTGCGTACGTAGCAATGGCATTCCACATCATACGTTTATCGTCCACATACAGGTGATGCTGGATATCAACTGAAGAGATGGCTCCTCACACCAGTCCGGAACCCACGGGACCAGCATGAGGAGGACTACACCCATGCCCACTCACGTACCCGTGTAGTCATCGAACAGGCATTCGGCCTACTGAAGGGTCGTTTCCGCTGCCTCAGCAGGTCTGGCGGGGCACTCCTGTACCGCCATGAGAAGGTTGCAAAGATGGTGATGGCATGTGTCATGCTCCACAACATGTGCGTACGTAGAAATGTGCCCATGCCCCCTGACGCAGAACTGCAAGCACCTGATGATGGTCATGATGAGGGTGGGGATGTGGCAGCACCTCAAGGAGTCTGCGAGGCACCGGAGGGCCGTGACATTCGTCAGCATCTCATTGATGTATGCTTCTAGCACTCACGCCTGGTGGCTGATACATGGACACGGGACTCGTGGCACTGTGTGTGTCTGGGACATGCACAATATGGACTGTACGCCTATGATGGCCTAGTACACAAAGATCAATGTCCACACATCTCATTGGTTGATCGTGCACTGTTTATGGCATATGTGATATCATATTGAACACCCTATCGACCCGCCACCCAAGTGAGCCCAACACACCCCCTCCACCCTCCTACCTCCCCCCGAACACCAGTGTCCAAAGATGCTCATTGTCAGTGGGCAGTCGCTATTGCAAGCCCCCTCTGCGGGTATCAGGGGCACCCCTGCCTGTGGAGCGCAGGTTCCTCCCAGATCTACGTTGGGGGCTGCCCTGGACGGAACTTGCAACGGATGATGTCTCTGCCTGCTCACGTCCATGCATGTCCCTAAGGGTTTGCGAGAGCTCAGTGAGCACACGGCGCACTGCGGCAAGTTCGGCACATACGTCTTTGGACGTCGCATGCAGTTCCCCCCTCAGGCTCTCGGTGCTTCTCTCCATTTGTACTCTCAGGCTCTCGGTGCTACTCTCCATTTGTGCCCTTAGTGTCTCTGTACTTCTCTCCATTTCTGCCCTAAGTGTCTCAGTTGATGTTTCTATGTCTGCCTTAGTGCCCCCACATTCATCGGCATGGTCCTTGAGGAGCGTGGCCAGTTGCTGCTGTTGCACGATTAACTGGTCGAGGGACTGTTGCCTCTGCTGGGCCATGGCCATTTGCGGGGGTGTCACAGAGGGGCTGTTGTCCTCATGTTGCCTTGCCACAGGGCTTGTGGGGGATGGCCAGTCGTCGTCTTGTGGGTGCCCCTGCGCGGTATCCTCATGTTGTACGGGATGGGACAGACAGGGGGATTGGGACAGGTCATGGATGGATCTGACTTCGACATCCCCGTCTTCTGTGTCGGAGCATGCGGCCATCAATGGGGTGTCACCTATGGTGCTGCTGCCACCAGAGGCAGTGCCTTCTGTGGCATCCGTTGGGGGGACCTGTGGTGGTGGTGGTGTGGGCATGCTGGCTGCTGGGGTGCCTGTTGATGTTCCCTCCTCTGTGCTGCCACCTGATGTGTGCTGCTGCCGTGTCTTGATGCGTGCAGCTGAGGTGGAGGGTCTTTGGCCGTTGGTCTTGGCCCTCTTTGCAGGTGTGCTGGTAGGGGTGTCCTGATGCTCGTCGTTTGGATCGGACCCTGTGGTGGAGTAAAGGAGGGCGAGGGTTATTAATGGGTCTGTGGGTATTGGAATGGCATTGTATCACATGCATTGGGGTGGTACCTGAGGGTGATTTGGGTCGGGGCCTTGGAGGTGCTTTCATTTGTGTGTGGAGTGAGGGTGCAGTTGTTTGGCAGCCTGCAGTTAGGGTGTGCCTGCTGCACGTGTAGTGCTTTTTTTAGGGGTTTTTAATTATTTATGTATTTATTGTGGGTTTTAACGTGCGCTATCAGGCCGATGTGTGTGGACGTTCTCCTGGACATGTGTTTCTGTTGCACTATGTGGACACATGGTACCTCACATGATTGGACATTGTGGATTTGGCATTGTTTTATTTGGCCCACCTACCTGAATCTTCGGATGTCTGCACTCCTTTCTCCATCCCTCCGACTCCCTCTATGCTCTCCATTCCGATGGTGGAGGCACAGATTTCTTCCCAGGGGGTCAACTTGATGGGTGAATCAGGGCCTCCCCCGGTGGCTGTGGCAATGTTGCGGTTGGCAGAGAGTATGCTGCGGACGCGTATCCGCAGGTCGTCCCATCGCTTTCGGCATTGCTGTGGGGTGCGGGGTGCGGTCCCCACAGCACTTACCCGCTGTGCCACCAGAGCCCATATGGCCTTCTTGTTTGCAAGTGCCGTCCTGGTCATTTGCGTGGAGAAGACGACGGCAGCATTCTCCTGGAGGGTCTCTGTTAGCACGGTGAGTTCCTCACGGGAGAAGTGGACCTGCTGCTTGCGGTCGCACGCTTTCTTCGCTACTTTTCCCATTTTTCTTGGTTTCGCTAGGGTGGATGACGGGTTGGGGTGTGTCTCTGGGTAGTGTTTTTAGTGGTTGTGTGGTTTTAGTGGTTTTATAGGTGTACGGCGGGATGTTTCCCGTTCCGGGCCCATGTTTTAACTTCCGTTTCCGTATATTTCCGGTCACCGTACTTTCCGGTAGGCGCACACTGCGGTGTCCGCTATGATGGGTGGCGGTATTGCACCTAGGGCGCCGTACGGCGGCGGTGTGGGCCGTTTTGGGGTCATTTCCGCCATCGCGGACTTTGCACTTCCGCCATGCCGTGGTGCTCGTGCCCGATGGGTCGGAATGGGCCGCACTTTGCTCCATCGTGCAATGGCGGAAACGCTATTTACGCTGTGGCGGTCCGGTCAGTCACTTTCCGCCAGGGTCGTAATGAGGGCCAGTGTGCCTACCCGGCTCATAGCACTGACAGTGATATTTAAGAGTTTTGTTGCGTGACACTGGTTGTGCGCTCAAAAGAAGGAAGACGGACCACCATTGTATACATGTATTTGGGGGTATTACGCAAGCTGTTTCCTTCAGGTAATGGATGCTGTATTTTTCTTTTTTGGAGTGGCCTCTGCGCATACGTGCATGTATGTTTGTCAATTTTGAGGTTTTGCGTACACACATTTTGCTTTCGGTGTTCCTCTGCATATTGAGGACCACTTTTTTCACCTTTCGGAAGCTTTCTGGGTATATTTTAGGACATATCTGCATTTAGGGGTTCCTCTGCGTATTGCATACCGCATTTATTTGCTTTTGGGGTGCATTGGAGCCTTTCTGGACCACACATCTACGTCGCACATCACACAGACTGTTCCCTTCCTCATATTGCCCAGAGCAATATCTTGGTGTGCCTTCCAATTCTCCCTTACACCTGAAATGTGAGTGGAAAGGCCCCAAGAGGTAAAGGGAGTAGACGGGGTCAGGGACGTGATGAGGGCACATCTGCCCCAGCCCCAGAAGGAAAAGGTGGGTCTCAGCCCACAGATGACCCAGCACCTGGACGTCGACATGCGCGCAACCAGAGAGGTGAAGCAGCACCCCATAGGGGCACTAGGGCCAGGAAGGGACGCCCTGCAGAGCAGGAAGAGGCTCCAACCCAAGACACGGCACAGGAGATGGGACCGCAGAAGAAAATGTGCTTCACTGATGAGGAGTTCCAGATCCTCATTGACTATGTGACCGATCACCATCGTGAGATGTTCCCGTATGCGGGGAACACGTTTACAACCACACAATGATTGGTGCATTGGTGGCATGTCGCTGACAGCATCAAGGCCTTAGGCGTGGAGAGGCGCAACGTTGACCAGGTCCAGAAGCAGTGGAATTATCTCATGGACATAGGACAAGCTTAGTGCCAACCTGGCCTCTGCCCTGGCCACTGGAGGGGGACCAGCAGAGGAGAAGGAGCTGACTCCAATAGAAGCGGCCACGAGTCAACTCATCAGCATTGAGCATGTGCAAGGCGTGGGAAGCATGCAGACCCTTGAGGACACATCTGGTGCGTGGCATTTGTGTGCATCGTTTGTGTGGTCAATCATAGTTGACGAACACATATTTGTGGAGCTGTACAGCTGGCTGCAGTTGTCATCCATCCTTGGCAATGCATGTTTGCTAACATGTACACTTCTGTCACATGTCCTGCGTTCAGTGATTTTCCTGTGTAGTCCACACGTGTGGCACATGTCAGCTTGACATTTCACATCACTGTCTGGTGGCCCACATAGCCGTGCCAGTCCTTGCATGCAGGATTGGCATGTCAGACACATGTGCAAATTGCAATACCCCATGACGTGCACCCCTGACAGGCACACATCACCCAGAGGGCACACCTCTGTGTCACGCCAAACAATGCCACATCCACATGTATCATTCATTGCCACAGTTTTGATGCCTGTCTCATTGCATTGTACATCAAGTACATGTGATATAGGTGGACCACACACACAATTTACTGCAGTTTAAAGTAGGTATTGTCGCCTGCCCTTACGGGATGCCTTGTCATGATATATATCCCAACTTCCTGCCATGACACTCTGTGGTGTGACCAGCCTGCCCGGGAATCAGTGTCCACAGACCACTGCCCTTTGCAGCAGGCTTGGTGAATATGCAACTTCACTTGTGTAATGCAAGGGGCAACAATAGACATAACATGGTGAATTATAGCTGATGGTGGGTCCTCATGGAAAAATGGCCAGTCAGGTATACTGCAATAGATATGACTGTAGACATTTGATGCAAAAGGTCAGGGGCATGAATAATGCCATTGATTGTGCCTGTCTGCATTGCATTTTATGTAGGTGCATGTAGATTTACAAATGTGTACATATGGTTAAAAATAATACCACTTGTCTGACATGATAGCCCTGTATGTGTCGCTCGGGCGATGCATGACAGACATATCCCTTATCCCTTGCATCATTGTGTCCACCACTTTGGTATGTATATGTGTCCACTAGCGGCATGGACTGGACCAGGGGCGGGGTGGTGCTTCATGTCAGCTAATGCCATATGTCTGTGGCATACAGCTCACAGTGTGACAAGTCACGATGTCAAAAGCATGAGTGTGCTGCCATTTTGTGTCTGTCTGCCCTTTGATGCACACATGCATGTTTGCCAGGACACACATGACTACAAATGTCAAGCTCTGTCCATGTGCAGATGATGATGCAGCCGATTCAAAGGAGGAGGAGGAGGAACCAGAGGAGGTGGTACATAAGTCCACCAGTCGAGGCTGTGGTGTACTGGAACCTTGATAACCCACAGGTGCTACAGGCCATTATCAGCCATGCCCCAATCTCTTTGGATTCTTCTGACTCAGCTGATTTGGATGCAGAACCAGATGTGGAGGACTCACTGAGGGAGAAGGTGAGTGCCCCAACGGGCAGGCCAGATAGGTCAGTTGGTTTTGCGGCAGTGCAGCTGGCTTCAAAAGGCCAGTCAGTGGTGGGCTCCACGTCTGCGGTGGTTACGGCAGCAAAGCCACCCTCCCATGAGTTGGTGTCAGGTTCTGGGCTTGATGTCCATTGGACGGTTGCAGCCATGCAGTCAACGACGGAGTCACCACAGCAACGGGCCTGGTTCCATGCATCACACCGCCGTGGTCCCTGCACACATGGTGGACGTGTGCAGGCTGGAGAGACAGTGTGGGAGCAGCATATGTTGTGTAACGCCATCCGACAAAGAAATATGTTGGATAGAATTGTAAAGGGCATGGACCAACTGGCCAAAAACGTAACCCCACCAGCGGCCCAGGATGTGCAACAGCTGCAGATCATGCAGTCCGCAAGCCGCTCCCACAGACTGGACATAGAAGCCAACTTCAAGGGGCGACGGGCTGATCTGCGGTGCTGCAGGAGTGCCTGCATGCAGATGCTAGGGCACATAAAAAGGACCTGAGGCATGAGTTGTTAGTATCCCGTAGATCGAATTGCCGTGAGATGGAGAGCTTGGGGGCTGCACTGCATGATTAATTCTCAGCTGCAAGGACACAGCTCCAAAAGAAGATGGATGCCTTAAGGCAGACACTGTCCCAGCAACTTGGTGCATCCCGAGTGAGCACGCATACAGACTCTGTAGCCATTCGTGAGGAAGCACATCATGACCTCACCACCGTTAGGATTCTGGTGCATGCTTCAGTGACACGGCTGGCCCTGGCCAATGGACGAAGATTACCTCATCGTTAACATATTGAATTGAGGAAAGTCCAAGATGTTAATCAAGTCTTGTACATGTTTTCCTATATTGATTATTTAAAAACTAGCTTGTTTTGTGCATGTGCTGATGAAGAGGATTGTGAGTTCACTCCTATCCCGTTTGATTGGTATGAACTAGACAATTATATTCGTTGAAAATACATATTAAATGGATACCTTGAGATGTATATGGACAACAATTTACAAGATACTAGTAGTTGACAGCATTCTGTGCTGTTTGTGTTTTATTATTGACTTTAGCACTTTATGACTGTTTGCACTATGAGACTTTATGACGGTTTGCACTGATAAATTGTGCCAAAAATTGTTGTGGATATGGCCATTTTTCTAATAGCATAATTTAAGAGGAATACCATTATTAACCCTGACTGCAGCAGGGTATATGTAATTGGGCTTAGTTCGAAATGTACACTACCCTACCATTGTATTCTCTCTGTAAATGGATTTACCATTACAGATTCTGGCTGTACTAAAGCTGGATGATTTTAATATGGATGTCTATTCGTTTTATGATCTATTATGTGCCATTGTGTTTTTTTATCATTGTATGTAATTGACGAATAAAATATCTATATGTAATTTGTACCTGACGGAGCCTATTTCCTTTTGTATGCATATCGGGGTCGAACTTTCTAGTTTATTCTCTTTATACTAGCATTCGCCCGTGCCACCACGCCCTTTGGTTCCTAAAGAAGTCTGTGGCCACGGCATGCAGGGTCATCATCTAGTACTACTTTCGTGTTGATGAAAGCAGGTAGCTTGCAGGAGTGTCAGATCTGAATTTAAACTTTTAGGGAAGTGGTAAAAGCACCCAGGGCCTGATTATGAGTTCTGGTGGTAGTGGCAAGATATCCTGTAATTACCACTACCGTATGTTTTACCGTGCTATTATGGATTTGGCAATAGAAAGTCTTGTTTAACGCCTGCTTTTGTGCGGCAGTAATTACCGCCATTCAAAAGCATTTTCACATGCAGTAATTACCACTTGCAGTATGTTTATGTTTATGTTTGTTTGCTTATATAGCGCCGGAGCCCACAGGCATACCAGACGTCTGGGGGATTTGGAATGTTGGAGAAGGGACGATTCACTCACGCGAATAAGCACTGCAAGAGCAACATCCAAAGAAACCCTGGGAGAAGCCTGCTGCATGTGGGCAGCTGCAAAACCTTTCATGTGACCTGGAGAAACAAACACACATCAGAAAAAATGTAACTTGACAGTGCATGGCAAGGTCAATTTATGCCTTCTGTTTGTTTTGTTTTTTTATACACCAGCAGTCATTTTTGTTTTGTGTAATTTGACTTGATGGTTTAGATAGGTAGAGGATAGTTTGGCTACAGCTCGAAGGGGAGATAATGCTAGCCTTTTTTTGAAGCTAAGCAGGCACGCTCATGGCTGTCGTTTGGATGGGAGACCACGATGAAAAGTAGTGTTTCACCGCGCCCCATTTCAGTTGCAGAATATGTTTTTATGTTAATTGTTATCGAAAAGAAATGTGTTCGGTTGGCTTTTTTTGGAGAAGGTAGCCATTTTTTTTAACCGAATCGTGGTGTGGGGGCACATTTGCCCTGGCATCCCTTGCAGGGGTGTCATTTCACTCTACTGATAGGACTTTTAATCGGGCACCTAGAAGTAAGAGAGGCGCTGCACGTGACAGGACAGCCATCCTGCTTCTAGAGTATTTGCCAAGTTTCGGTTAGCCTGACACCCCTTACACTAGGACCTTGCCGCCCTCTCCTGTAGGTATGCCCCTCTCTCTGCACTGCCTCTCTGTCTCTCGCTCTCTCTCTGTGCTGCCTCTCTCTCTCTCTCTCTCTCTCTCTCTCTCTCTGCCTCTCTCTCTCTGCGCTCCCTCTCTCTCTCTGAGCTGCCTCTCTGTCTGCGCTGCCTCTCTCTTCACTGCCTTTCTCTCTTTCTGCTGCCTTTATCTCTCTGCACTACCTCTCTCTCTTTCTGTGCTGCATCTCTCTCGCTGCGCTGCCTCTCTCTCTCTCTCTGCACTGCCCTCCTTTCGCTGTGCTGCCTCTCTCTCTGCGCTGCCTCTCTCTCTGCGCTGCCCCTCTCTGTGCTGCCTCTCTATCTCTCTCTTTGCTGCCTCTCTCTCTCTCTCTCTGTAATGCCTCTCTCTGTGCTGCCTCTCTGTCTCCCTGCGCTGCCTCTCTCTCTGCCTGCGCTAACTCTGTCTGTGCTGCCTCTATCTCTCTCTCTGTGCTGCCTCTCTCTGCACTGCCTCTCTCTGCACTGCCTTTCTCTCTGCCTGCGCTGCCCCCTCTCTCTCTCTCTGCACTGCTTCTTTCTCTCTTGATCTCTGTGCACTGCTCCTCTCTCTCTCTCTCTGCGATGCCTCTCTGTTTCGGCACTGACCCTTTCTCTCTCTCTCTCTCTCTCCCTCTCTCTCCGCACTGACTCTCCCTCTGCACTGCCTCTCTCTCTCTGTGCTGACTCTCTCTTTCTGTGCTGCCTCTCTCTCCATGCTGCCTCCCTCTCTCTGCATTCCCTCTCACTCTAAGCTGCCTCTCTCTCTATGTGCTGCCACTCTCTCTTTCTCTCTGTTCTGTCTCTCTCTTTCTCTGAGCTGCCTTTTTCTCTCTCTGCGCTGCCTCTCTCTCTGTGCTGCCTCTCCCACTCTCTCTGTGCTGCCTCCCTCGCTTTCTGCACTGCCCCTCTCTCGCTGCGCTGCCCCCCTCTCTCTCCTTCTCTGTGCTGCCTCTCTCTCTCCCTGTCCTGCCCCTCTCTCTCTGGGCTGCCTCTCTCGCTGCACTGCCTCTCTCTGACTCTGCTCTGCCTCTGCCTCTCTCTCTCTCTCTCTCTCTGCTGCCTGTCTCTCTCTCTGCTGCCTCTCTCTCTCTCTCTGTGCTGCCACTCTCTCTCTCTCTGTGCTGTCCCTTTCTCTCTCTCTCTCTCTCTCTCTGCTTCTCTCTCTCTGTGCTGCCTCTCTCTGTGTGCTGCTTCTCTCTCTCTGCACTGCCTCTCTCTGCGCTGCCTCTCTCTCTCTCTCTCTTTCTTTCTCACACTCCCTCTCTCTGGGCTGCCTCTCTCCCTCTGCGCTGCCTCACCCTTTCTCTCTCTCTGCTGCCTCAAATCTCTCTGTCTGCTCTGTCACTCTCTCTCTTTTCACTGTTCCCCCTTACGCACTTCCTCTCCCTCTCACCGTGTCACCCTTGAAAATATCCCCTCTCTCACCCTTATTCTTTCTTCAACTCTTACCTTTAGCCCTAGCCCTTTCTTTATCATCCTTGCTCTCACAATCTCTTTTTCTCTTACCCTCCCACTCTCACCCTTACTCGTTCATGTTTCCCCCTCATAATTCATGGCACCCTCTCTCAATGGCGTTCTCCTGTGCTCTATTCCCGTTCTTAATATCTAACACGTGCATCCCTTCTTACATCCTCCCTTCCAATATGCAAATTAACAAGTGGGGTCCTGGGAGTCCCTCTGCCAGACATTAGTCCAGGTTACGAGAGACTTACCCAGAGTCTTTAGCTCACTATCTTTCACAGAGAAGAAATAGCCCAAACATATCAGTCTTTGTCCTGCCCTGGGGCAGTCCAGCACCGAAATGCTAGGCACCCCAGAAACGTGTTTCGGTCTGGTTGGACATCATCAGTAGGGTGGATCTGTGCCTCTCTAAGAATAGTGAGCAAGGGGTCCACGTCTGGATTCCCCTAGCAACTTAGGGTGAGACCCAAAGTTACTTAAATATGCAAATTAACAAGTGGGGTCCTGGGAGTCCCTCTGCCAGACATTAGTCCTGGTTACGAGAGACTTACCCAGAATCTTTAGCTCACTATCTTTCACAGAGAAGAAATATCCCAAACATATCAGTCTTTGTCCTGCCCTGGGGCAGTCCAGCACCGAAATGCTAGGGAATTCTCCTCTGACCAAGAGTACCAACAGAAACAGAAACCCCAGACACGTGTTTCAGTCTGCTTGGACCTCATCAGTTGGGTGGATCTGTGCCTCTCTAAGAATAGTGAGCAAGGGATACACGTCTGGATTCCCCTAGTAACTTAGGGTAGGACCCAAAGTTACTTAAATATGCAAATTAACAAGTGGGGTCCTGGGAGTCCCTCTGCCAGACATTAGTCCTGGTTACGAGAGACTTACCCAGAATCTTTAGCTCACTATCTTTCACAGAGAAGAAATATCCCAAACATATCAGTCTTTGTCCTGCCCTGGGGCAGTCCAGCACCGAAATGCTAGGCAATTCTTCTCTGAACAAGAGTACCAACAGAAACCCCAGACACGTGTTTCAGTCTGGTTGGACCTCATCAGTAGGGTGGATCTGTGCCTCTCTAAGAATAGTGAGCAAGGTGTCCACATCTGGATTCCCCTAGTAATTTAGGGTGAGACCCAAAGTTACTTAAATATGCAAATTAACAAGTGGGGTCCTGGGAGTCCCTCTGCCAGACATTAGTCCTGGTTACGAAAGACTTACCCAGAGTCTTTAGCTCACTATCTTTCACAGAGAAGAAATATCCAAAACATATCAGTCTTTGTCCTGCCCTGGGGCAGTCCAGCACCGAAATGCTAGGCAATTCTCCTCTGAACAAGAGTACCAACAAAAACCCCAGACACGTGTTTCGGTCTGGTTGGACCTCATCAGTAGGGTGGATCTGTGCCTCTCTAAGAATAGTGAGCAAGGTGTCCACATCTGGATTCCCCTAGTAACTTAGGGTGAGACCCAAAGTTACTTAAATATGCAAATTAACAAGTGGGGTCCTAGGAGTCCCTCTGCCAGACATTAGTCCTGGTTATGAGAGACTTACCCAGAGTCTTTAGCTCACTATCTTTCACAGAGAAGACATATCCCAAGCATATCAGTCTTTGTACTGCCCTGGGGCAGTCCAGCACCGAAATGCTAGGGAATTCTCCTCTGACCAAGAGTACCAACAGAAACCCCAGACACGTGTTTCAGTCTGCTTGGATCTCATCAGTAGGGTGGATCTGTGAGCAAGGGGTCCACGTCTGGATTCCCCTAGTAACTTAGGGTGAGACCCAAAGTTACTTAAATATGCAAATTAACAAGTGGGGTCCTGGGAGTCCCTCTGCCAGACATTAGTCATGGTTAGGAAAGACTTACCCAGAGTCTTTAGCTCACTATCTTTCACAGAGAAGAAATATCCCAAACATATCAGTCATTGTCCTGCCCTGGGGCAGTCCAGCACCAAAATGCTAGGCAATTCTCCTCTGAACAAGAGTACCAACAAAAACCCCAGACACGTGTTTCGGTCTGGTTGGACCTCATCAGTAGGGTGGATCTGTGCCTCTCTAAGAATAGTGAGCAAGGTGTCCACATCTGGATTCCCCTAGTAACTTAGGGTGAGACCCAAAGTTACTTAAATATGCAAATTAACAAGTGGGGTCCTGGGAGTCCCTCTGCCAGACATTAGTCCTGGTTACGAAAGAATTACCCAGAGTCTTTAGCTCACTATCTTTCACAGAGAAGAAATATCCCAAACATATCAGTCTTTGTCCTGCCCTGGGGAAGTCCAGCAATGAAATGCTAGGCACCCCAGACACGTGTTTTGGTCTGGTTGGACATCATCAGTAAGGTGCATCTGTGCCTCTCTAAGAATAGTGAGCAAGGGGTCTACGTCTGGATTCCCCTAGCAACTTAGGGTGAGACCCAAAGTTACTTAAATATGCAAATTAACAAGTGGGGTCCTGGGAGTCCCTCTGCCAGACATTAGTCTAGGTTACGATAGACTTACCCGGAGTCTTTAGCTTACTATCTTTCACAGAGAAGAAATATCCCAAACATATCAGTCTTTGTCCTGCCCTGGGGCAGTCCAGCACGGAAATGCTAGGCACTTCTCCTCTGAACAAGAATACCAACAGAAACCCCAGACACGTGTTTCGGTCTGGTCGGACCTCATCAGTAGGGTGGATCTGTGCCTCTCTAAGAATAGTGAGCAAGGTGTCCACATCTGGATTCCCCTAGTAACTTAGGGTGAGACCCAAATTTACTTAAATATGCAAATTAACAAGTGGGGTCCTGGGAGTCCCTCTGCCAGACATTAGTCCTGGTTACGAAAGACTTACCCAGAGTCTTTAGCTCACTATCTTTCACAGAGAAGAAATATCCCAAACATATCAGTCTTTGTCCTGCCCTGGGGCAGTCCAGCACCGAAATGCTAGGCAATTCTCCTCTGAACAAGAGTACCAACAAAAACCCCAGACACGTGTTTCATTCTGGTTGGACCTCATCAGTAGGGTGGATCTGTGCCTCTCTAAGAATAGTGAGCATGGGGTCCACGTCTGGATTCCCCTAGTAACTTAGGGTGAGACCCAAAGTTACTTAAATATGCAAATTAGCAAGTGGGGTCCTGGGAGTCCCTCTGCCAGACATTAGTCCTGGTTATGAGAGACTTACCCAAAGTCTTTAGCTCACTATGTTTCACAGAAATGAAATATCCCAAACATATCAGTCTTTGTCCTGCCCTGGGGCAGTCCAGCACCGAAATACTAGGCAATTCTCCTCTGAACAAGAGTACCAACAAAAACCCCAGACACGTTTTTCAGTCTGGTTGGACCTCATCAGTAGGGTGGATCTGTACCTCTCTAAGAATAGTGAGCAAGGGGTCCACGTCTGGATTCCCCTAGTAACTTAGGGTGAGACCCAAAGTTACTTAAATATGCAAATTAACAAGTGGGGACCTGGGAGTCCCTCTGCCACACATTAGTCCTGGTTATGGGAGACTTACCCAGAGTCTTTAGCTCACTATCCTTCACAGAGAAGACATATCCCAAACATATCAGTCTTTGTACTGCCCTGGGGCAGTCCAGCACCGAAATGCTAGGGAATTCTCCTCTGACCAAGAGTACCAACAGAAACAGAAACCCCAGACATGTGTTTCAGTCTGCTTGGACCTCATCAGTAGGGTGGATCTGTGCCTCTCTAAGAATAGTGAGCAAGGGATCCACGTCTGGATTCCCCTAGTAACTTAGGGTGGGACCCAAAGTTACTTAAATATGCAAATTAACAAGTGGGGTCCTAGGAGTCTCTCTGCCAGATATTAGTCCTGGTTACAAGAGACTTACCCAGAGTCTTTAGCTCACTATCTTTCACAGAGAAGAAATATCCCAAACATATCAATCTTTGTCCTGCCCTGGGGCAGTCCAGCACCGAAATGCTAGGCAATTCCCCTCTGAACAAGAGTACCAACAGAAACCCCAGACACGTGTTTCGTTCTGGTTGGACCTCATCAGTAGGGTGGATCTGTGCCTCTCTAAGAATAGTGAGCATGGGGTCCACGTCTGGATGCCCCTAGTAACTTAGGGTGAGACCCAAAGTTACTTAAATATGCAAACTAACAAGTGGGGTTCTGGGAGTCCCTCTGCCAAATATTAGTCCTGGTTACAAGAGACTTACCCAGAGTCTTTAGCTCACTATCTTCCACAGAGAAGAAATATCCCAAACATATCAGTCTTTGTCCTGCCCTGGGGCAGTCCAGCACCGAAATGCTAGGCAATTCGCCTCTGAACAAGAGTACCAACAGAAACCCGAGACACGTGTTTCATTCTGGTTGGACCTCATCAGTAGGGTGGATCTGTGCCTCTCTAAGAATAGTGAGCAAGGGGTCTACGTCTGGATTCCCCTAGCAACTTAGGGTGAGACCCAAAGTTACTTAAATATGCAAATTAACAAGTGGGGTCCTGGGAGTCCCTCTGCCAGACATTAGTCTAGGTTACGATAGACTTACCCGGAGTCTTTAGCTTACTATCTTTCACAGAGAAGAAATATCCCAAACATATCAGTCTTTGTCCTGCCCTGGGGCAGTCCAGCACGGAAATGCTAGGCACTTCTCCTCTGAACAAGAATACCAACAGAAACCCCAGACACGTGTTTCGGTCTGGTCGGACCTCATCAGTAGGGTGGATCTGTGCCTCTCTAAGAATAGTGAGCAAGGTGTCCACATCTGGATTCCCCTAGTAACTTAGGGTGAGACCCAAATTTACTTAAATATGCAAATTAACAAGTGGGGTCCTGGGAGTCCCTCTGCCAGACATTAGTCCTGGTTACGAAAGACTTACCCAGAGTCTTTAGCTCACTATCTTTCACAGAGAAGAAATATCCCAAACATATCAGTCTTTGTCCTGCCCTGGGGCAGTCCAGCACCGAAATGCTAGGCAATTCTCCTCTGAACAAGAGTACCAACAAAAACCCCAGACACGTGTTTCATTCTGGTTGGACCTCATCAGTAGGGTGGATCTGTGCCTCTCTAAGAATAGTGAGCATGGGGTCCACGTCTGGATTCCCCTAGTAACTTAGGGTGAGACCCAAAGTTACTTAAATATGCAAATTAGCAAGTGGGGTCCTGGGAGTCCCTCTGCCAGACATTAGTCCTGGTTATGAGAGACTTACCCAAAGTCTTTAGCTCACTATGTTTCACAGAAATGAAATATCCCAAACATATCAGTCTTTGTCCTGCCCTGGGGCAGTCCAGCACCGAAATACTAGGCAATTCTCCTCTGAACAAGAGTACCAACAAAAACCCCAGACACGTTTTTCAGTCTGGTTGGACCTCATCAGTAGGGTGGATCTGTACCTCTCTAAGAATAGTGAGCAAGGGGTCCACGTCTGGATTCCCCTAGTAACTTAGGGTGAGACCCAAAGTTACTTAAATATGCAAATTAACAAGTGGGGACCTGGGAGTCCCTCTGCCAGACATTAGTCCTGGTTATGGGAGACTTACCCAGAGTCTTTAGCTCACTATCCTTCACAGAGAAGACATATCCCAAACATATCAGTCTTTGTACTGCCCTGGGGCAGTCCAGCACCGAAATGCTAGGGAATTCTCCTCTGACCAAGAGTACCAACAGAAACAGAAACCCCAGACATGTGTTTCAGTCTGCTTGGACCTCATCAGTAGGGTGGATCTGTGCCTCTCTAAGAATAGTGAGCAAGGGATCCACGTCTGGATTCCCCTAGTAACTTAGGGTGGGACCCAAAGTTACTTAAATATGCAAATTAACAAGTGGGGTCCTAGGAGTCTCTCTGCCAGATATTAGTCCTGGTTACAAGAGACTTACCCAGAGTCTTTAGCTCACTATCTTTCACAGAGAAGAAATATCCCAAACATATCAATCTTTGTCCTGCCCTGGGGCAGTCCAGCACCGAAATGCTAGGCAATTCCCCTCTGAACAAGAGTACCAACAGAAACCCCAGACACGTGTTTCGTTCTGGTTGGACCTCATCAGTAGGGTGGATCTGTGCCTCTCTAAGAATAGTGAGCATGGGGTCCACGTCTGGATGCCCCTAGTAACTTAGGGTGAGACCCAAAGTTACTTAAATATGCAAACTAACAAGTGGGGTTCTGGGAGTCCCTCTGCCAAATATTAGTCCTGGTTACAAGAGACTTACCCAGAGTCTTTAGCTCACTATCTTCCACAGAGAAGAAATATCCCAAACATATCAGTCTTTGTCCTGCCCTGGGGCAGTCCAGCACCGAAATGCTAGGCAATTCGCCTCTGAACAAGAGTACCAACAGAAACCCGAGACACGTGTTTCATTCTGGTTGGACCTCATCAGTAGGGTGGATCTGTGCCTCTCTAAGAATAGTGAGCATGGGGTCCACGTCTGGATTCCCCTAGTAACTTAGGGTGAGACCCAAAGTTACTTAAATATGCAAATTAACAAGTGGGGTCCTGGGAGTCCCTCTGCCAGACATTAGTCCTGGTTACAAAAGACTTACCCAAAGTCTTTAGCTCACTATCTTTTACAGAGAAGAAATATCCCAAACATATCAGTCTTTGTCCTGCCCTGGGGCAGTCCAGCACCGAAATGCTAGGCAATCCTCCTCTGAACAAGAGTACCAACAGAAACCCCAGACACATGTTTCAGTCTGGTTGGACCTCATCAGTAGGATGGATCTGTGCCTCTCTAAGAATAGTGAGCAAGGGGTCCACGTCTGGATGCCCCTAGTAATTTAGGGTGAGACCCAAAGTTACTTAAATATGCAAACTAACAAGTGGGGTTCTGGGAGTCCCTCTGCCAGACATTAGTCCTGGTTATGAGAGACTTACCCAAAGTCTTTAGCTCACTATGTTTCACAGAAATGAAATATCCCAAACATATCAGTCTTTGTCCTGCCCTGGGGCAGTCCAGCACCGAAATACTAGGCAATTCTCCTCTGAACAAGAGTACCAACAAAAACCCCAGACACGTTTTTCAGTCTGGTTGGACCTCATCAGTAAGGTGGATCTGTACCTCTCTAAGAATAGTGAGCAAGGGGTCCATGTCTGGATTCCCCTAGTAACTTAGGGTGAGACCCAAAGTTACTTAAATATGCAAATTAACAAGTGGGGTTCTGGGAGTCCCTCTGCCAGACATTAGTCCTGGTTACGAGAGACTTACCCAGAGTCTTTAGCTCACTATCTTTCACAGAGAAGAAATATCCCAAACATATCAGTCTTTGTCCTGCCCTGGGGCAGTCCAGCACCGAAATGCTAGGCAATTCTCCTCTGAACAAGAGTACCAACAGAAACCCCAGACACGTGTTTCGGTCTGGTTGGACCTCATCAGTAGGGTGGATCTGTATCTCTCTATGAATAGTGAGCAAGGGGTCCACGTCTGGATTCCCCTAATAACTTAGGGTGAGACCCAAAGTTACTTAAATATGCAAATTAACAATTGGGGTCCTGGGTGTCTCTCTGCCAGACATTAGTCCTGGTTCCGAGAGACTTACCCAGAGTCTTTAGCTCACTATCTTTCACAGAGAAGAAATATCTCAAACATATCAGTCTTTGTCCTGCCCTGGGGCAGTCCAACACCGAAATGCTAGGCAATTCTCCTCTGAACAAGAGTACCAACAGAAACCCCAGACACGTGTTTCAGTCTGCTTGGAGCTCATCAGTAGGGTGGATCTGTGAGCAAGGGGTCCACGTCTGGATTCCCCTAGTAACTTAGGGTGAGACCCAAAGTTACTTAAATATGCAAATTAACAAGTGGGGTCCTGGGAGTCCCTCTGCCAGACATTAGTCATGGTTAGGAAAGACTTACCCAGAGTCTTTAGCTCACTATCTTTCACAGAGAACAAATATCCCAAACATATCAGTCATTGTCCTGCCCTGGGGCAGTCCAGCACCAAAATGCTAGGCAATTCTCCTCTGAACAAGAGTACCAACAAAAACCCCAGACGCGTGTTTCAGTCTGGTTGGACCTTATCAGTAGGATGGATCTGTGCCTCTCTCAGAATAGTGAGCAAGGGGTCCACGTCTGGATGCCCCTAGTAACTTAGGGTGAGACCCAAAGTTACTTAAATATGCAAACTAACAAGTGGGGTCCTGGGTGTCCCTCTGCCAGACATTAGTCCTGGTTCCGAGAGACTTAAGCTCACTATCTTTCACAGAGAAGAAATATCCCAAACATATCAGTCTTTGTCCTGCCCTGGGGCAGTCCAGCACCAAAATCTAGGCAATTCTCCTCTGAACAAGAGTACCAACAGAAACCCCAGCGCCGTGTTTCGGTGTGGTTGGACCTCATCAGTAGGTTGGATCTGTGCCTCTCTAAGAATAGTGAGCAAGGGTTCCACGTCTGGATTCCCCTAGTAACTTAGGGTGAGACGCAAACTTACTTAAATATGCAAATTAACAAGTGGGGTCTTGGGACTCCCTCTGCCAGACATTAGTCCTGGTTACAAGAGACTTACCCAGAGTCTTTAGCTCACTATCTTTCACAGAGAAGAAATATCTCAAACATATCAGTCTTTGTCCTGCCCTGGGGCAGTCCAACACCGAAATGCTAGGCAATTCTCCTCTGAGCAAGAGTACCAACAGAACCCCCAGACACGTGTTTCAGTCTGCTTGGAGCTCATCAGTAGGGTGGATCTGTGAGCAAGGGGTCCACGTCTGGATTCCCCTAGTAACCTAGGGTGAGACCCAAAGTTACTTAAATATGCAAATTAACAAGTGGGGTCCTGGGAGTCCCTCTGCCAGACCTTAGTCATGGTTAGGAAAGACTTACCCAGAGTCTTTAGCTCACTATCTTTCACAGAAAAGAAATATCCCAAACATATCAGTCATTGTCCTGCCCTGGGGCAGTCCAGCACCAAAATGCTAGGCAATTCTCCCCTGAACAAGAGTACCAACAAAAACCCCAGACACGTTTTTCAGTCTGGTTGGACCTCATCAGTAGGGTGGATATGTGCCTCTCTAAGAATCGTGAGCAAGGGGTCCACGTCTGGATTCCCCTAGTAACTTAGGGTGAGACCCAAAGTTACTTAAATATGCAAATTAACAAGTGGGGTCCTGGGAGTCCCTCTGCCAGACATTAGTCCTGCTTATGGGAGACTTACCCAGAGTCTTTAGCTCACTATCCTTCACAGAGAAGACATATCCCAAACATATCAGTCTTTGTACTGCCCTGGGGCAGTCCAGCACCGAAATGCTAGGGAATTCTCCTCTGACCAAGAGTACCAACAGAAACAGAAACCCCAGACATGTGTTTCAGTCGGCTTGGACCTCATCAGTAGGGTGGATCTGTGCCTCTCTACGAATAGTGAGCAAGGGATCCACGTCTGGATTCCCCTAGTAACTTAGGGTGGGACCCAAAGTTACTTAAATATGCAAATTAACAAGTGGGGTCCTGGGAGTCTCTCTGCCAGATATTAGTCCTGGTTACAAGAGACTTACCCAGAGTCTTTAGCTCACTATCTTTCACAGAGAAGAAATATCCCAAACATATCAATCTTTGTCCTGCCCTGGGGCAGTCCAGCACCGAAATGCTAGGCAATTCCCCTCTGAACAAGAGTACCAACAGAAACCCCAGACACGTGTTTCGTTCTGGTTGGACCTCATCAGTAGGGTGGATCTGTGTCTCTCTAAGAATAGTGAGCATGGGGTCCACGTCTGGATTCCCCTAGTAACTTAGGGTGAGACCCAAAGTTACTTAAATATGCAAACTAACAAGTGGGGTTCTGGGAGTCCCTCTGCCAGACATTAGTCCTGGTTACGAGAGACTTACCCAGAGTCTTTAGCTCACTATCTTTCACAGAGAAGAAATATCCCAAACATATCAGTCTTTGTCCTGCCCTGGGGCAGTCCAGCACCGAAATGCTAGGCAATTCTCCTCTGAACAAGAGTACCAACAGAAACCCCAGACACGTGTTTCGGTCTGGTTGGACCTCATCAGTAGGGTGGATCTGTGTCTCTCTATGAATAGTGAGCAAGGGGTCCACGTCTGGATTCCCCTAATAACTTAGGGTGAGACCCAAAGTTACTTAAATATGCAAATTAACAAGTGGGGTCCTGGGTGTCCCTCTGCCAGACATTAGTCCTGGTTCCGAGAGACTTACCCAGAGTCTTTAGCTCACTATCTTTCACAGAGAAGAAATATCTCAAACATATCAGTCTTTGTCCTGCCCTGGGGCAGTCCAACACCGAAATGCTAGGCAATTCTCCTCTGAACAAGAGTACCAACAGAAACCCCAGACACGTGTTTCAGTCTGCTTGGAGCTCATCAGTAGGGTGGATCTGTGAGCAAGGGGTCCACGTCTGGATTCCCCTAGTAACTTAGGGTGAGACCCAAAGTTACTTAAATATGCAAACTAACAAGTGGGGTTCTGGGAGTCCCTCTGCCAGATATTAGTCCTGGTTACAAGAGACTTACCCAGAGTCTTTAGCTCACTATCTTCCACAGAGAAGAAATATCCCAAACATATCAGTCTTTGTCCTGCCCTGGGGCAGTCCAGCACCGAAATGCTAGGCAATTCCCCTCTGAACAAGAGTACCAACAGAAACCCGAGACACGTGTTTCATTCTGGTTGGACCTCATCAGTAGGGTGGATCTGTGCCTCTTTAAGAATAGTGAGCATGGGGTCCACGTCTGGATGCCCCTAGTAACTTAGGGTGAGACCCAAAGTTACTTAAATATGCAAACTAACAAGTGGGGTTCTGGGAGTCCCTCTGCCAGACATTAGTCCTGGTTACGAGAGACTTACCCAAAGTCTTTAGCTCACTATGTTTCACAGAAATGAAATAGCCCAAACATATCAGTCTTTGTCCTGCCCTGGGGTAGTCCAGCACCGAAATGCTAGGCAATTCTCCTCTGAACAAGAGTACCAACAAAAACCCCAGACACGTTTTTCAGTCTGGTTGGACCTCATCAGTAGGGTGGATCTGTACCGCTCTAAGAATAGTGAGCAAGGGGTCCACGTCTGGATTCCCCTAGTAACTTAGGGTGAGACCCAAAGTTACTTAAATATGCAAATTAACAAGTGGGGTCCTGGGTGTCCCTCTGCCAGACATTAGTCCTGGTTCCGAGAGACTTACCCAGAGTCTTTAGCTCACTATCTTTCACAGAGAAGAAATATCTCAAACATATCAGTCTTTGTCCTGCCCTGGGGCAGTCCAACACCGAAATGCTAGGCAATTCTCCTCTGAACAAGAGTACCAACAGAAACCCCAGACACGTGTTTCAGTCTGCTTGGAGCTCATCAGTAGGGTGGATCTGTGAGCAAGGGGTCCACGTCTGGATTCCCCTAGTAACTTAGGGTGAGACCCAAAGTTACTTAAATATGCAAACTAACAAGTGGGGTTCTGGGAGTCCCTCTGCCAGATATTAGTCCTGGTTACAAGAGACTTACCCAGAGTCTTTAGCTCACTATCTTCCACAGAGAAGAAATATCCCAAACATATCAGTCTTTGTCCTGCCCTGGGGCAGTCCAGCACCGAAATGCTAGGCAATTCCCCTCTGAACAAGAGTACCAACAGAAACCCGAGACACGTGTTTCATTCTGGTTGGACCTCATCAGTAGGGTGGATCTGTGCCTCTTTAAGAATAGTGAGCATGGGGTCCACGTCTGGATGCCCCTAGTAACTTAGGGTGAGACCCAAAGTTACTTAAATATGCAAACTAACAAGTGGGGTTCTGGGAGTCCCTCTGCCAGACATTAGTCCTGGTTACGAGAGACTTACCCAAAGTCTTTAGCTCACTATGTTTCACAGAAATGAAATAGCCCAAACATATCAGTCTTTGTCCTGCCCTGGGGTAGTCCAGCACCGAAATGCTATTCAATTCTCCTCTGAACAAGAGTACCAACAAAAACCCCAGACACGTTTTTCAGTCTGGTTGGACCTCATCAGTAGGGTGGATCTGTACCGCTCTAAGAATAGTGAGCAAGGGGTCCACGTCTGGATTCCCCTAGTAACTTAGGGTGAGACCCAAAGTTACTTAAATATGCAAATTAACAAGTGGGGTTCTGGGAGTCCCTCTGCCAGACATTAGTCCTGGTTACGAGAGACTTACCCAGAGTCTTTAGCTCACTATCTTTCACAGAGAAGAAATATCCCAAACATATCAGTCTTTGTCCTGCCCTGGCGCAGTCCAGCACCGAAATGCTAGGCAATTCTCCTCTGAACAAGAGTACCAACAGAAACCCCAGGCACGTGTTTTGGTCTGGTTGGACCTCATCAGTAGGGTGGATCTGTGCCTCTCTAAGAATAGTGAGCAAGGGGTCCACGTCTGGATTCCCCTAGTAACTTAGGGTGAGACCCAAAGTTACTTAAATATGCAAATTAACAAGTGGGGTCCTGGGTGTCCCTCTGCCAGACATTAGTCCTGGTTCCGAGAGACTTAAGCTCACTATCTTTCACAGAGAAGAAATATCCCAAACATATCAGTCTTTGTCCTGCCCTGGGGCAGTCCAGCACTGAAAGGCTAGGCAATTCTCCTCTGAACAAGAGTACCAACATAAACCCCAGCCACGTGTTTCGGTCTGGTTGGACCTCATCAGTAGGGTAGATCTGTGCCTCTCTAAGAATAGTGAGCAAGGGGTCCACGTCTGGATTCCCCTAGTAACTTAGGGTGAGACGCAAAGTTACTTAAATATGCAAATTAACAAGTGGGACTCCCTCTGCGAGACATTAGTCCTGGTTACGAGAGACTTACCCAGAGTCTTTAGTTCACTATCTTTCACAGAGAAGAAATATCACAAACATATCAGTCATTGTCCTGCCCTGGGGCAGTCACGCACCAAAATGCTAGGCAATTCTCCTCTGAACAAGAATACCAAGAGAAACCCCAGACACGTGTTTCGGTCTGGTTGGACCTCATCAGTAGGGTGGATAGTTGCTTCTCTAAGAATAGTGAGCAAGGTGTCCACGTCTGGATTCCCCTAGTAACTTAGGGTGAGACCCAAAGTTACTTAAATATGCAAATTAACAAGTGGGGTCCTGGGAGTCCCTCTGCCAGACATTAGTCCTGGTTACGAAAGACTTACCCAGAGTCTTTAGCTCACTATCTTTCACAGAGAAGAAATATCCCAAACATATCAGTCTTTGTCCTGCCCTGAGGCAGTCCAGCACCGAAATGCTAGGCAATTCTTCTCTGAACAAGAGTACCAACAGAAACCCCAGACACGTGTTTCGGTCTGGTTGGACCTCATCAGTAGGGTGGATCTGTGCCTCTCTAAGAATAGTGAGCAAGGTGTCCACATCTGGATTCCCCTAGTAATTTAGGGTGAGACCCAAAGTTACTTAAATATGCAAATTAACAAGTGGGGTCCTGGGAGTCCCTCTGCCAGACATTAGTCCTGGTTACAAAAGACTTACCCAGAGTCTTTAGCTCACTATCTTTCACAGAGAAGAAATATCCCAAACATATCAGTCTTTGTCCTGCCCTGGGGCAGTCCAGCACCGAAATGCTAGGCAATTCTCCTCTGAACAAGAGTACCAACAGAAACCCCAGACACGTGTTTCGGTCTGGTTGGACCTCATCAGTAGGGTGGATCTGTGCCTCTCTAAGAATAGTGAGCAAGGTGTCCACATCTGGATTCCCCTAGTAACTTAGGGTGAGACCCAAAGTTACTTAAATATGCAAATGAACAAGTGGGGTCCTAGGAGTCCCTCTGCCAGACATTAGTCCTGGTTATGAGAGACTTACCCAGAGTCTTTAGCTCACTATCTTTCACAGAGAAGACATATCCCAAGCATATCAGTCTTTGTACTGCCCTGGGGCAGCCCAGCACCGAAATGCTAGGGAATTCTCCTCTGACCAAGAGTACCAACAGAAACAGAAACCCCAGACACGTGTTTCAGTCTGCTTGGATCTCATCAGTAAGGTGGATCTGTGCCTCTCTAAGAATAGTGAGCAAGGGGTCCACGTCTGGATTCCTCTAGTAACTTAGGGTGGGACCCAAAGTTACTTAAATATGCAAATTAACAAGTGGGGTCCTGGGAGTCCCTCTGCCAGACATTAGTCCTGGTTACGAGAGACTTACCCAGAATCTTTAGCTCACTATCTTTCACAGAGAAGAAATATCCCAAACATATCAGTCTTTGTCCTGCCCTGGGGCAGTCCAGCACCGAAATGCTAGGCAATTCTCCTCTGAACAAGAGTACCAACAGAAACCCCAGACACGTGTTTCGGTTTGGTTGGACCTCATCAGTAGGGTGGATCTGTGCCTCTCTAAGAATAGTGAGCAAGGGGTCCACGTCTGGATTCCCCTAGTAACTTAGGGTGAGACCCAAAGTTACTTGAATATGCAAATTAACAAGTGGGGTCCTGGGAGTCTCTCTGCCAGACATTAGTCCTGGTTACGAGACTTACCCAGAGTCTTTAGCTCACTATCTTTCACAGAGAAGAAATATCCCAAACATATCAGTCTTTGTCCTGCCCTGGGGCAGTCCAGCACCGAAATGCTAGGCAATTCTCCTCTGAACAAGACTACCAACAGAAACCCCAGACACGTGTTTCGTTCTGGTTGGACCTCATCAGTAGGGTGGATCTGTGCCTCTCTAAGAATAGTGAGCATGGGGTTCATGTCTGGATTCCCCTAGTAACTTAGGGTGAGACCCAAAGTTACTTAAATATGCAAATTAACAAGTTGGGTCCTGAGAGTCCCTCTGCCAGACATTAGTCCTGGTTACGAGAGACTTACCCAGAGTCTTTAGCTCACTATCTTTCACAGAGAAGAAATATCTCAAACATATCAGTCTTTGTCCTGCCCTGGGGCAGTCCAACACCGAAATGCTAGGCAATTCTCCTCTGAACAAGAGTACCAACAGAAACCCCAGACACGTGTTTCAGTCTGCTTGGAGCTCATCAGTGTTTCATTCTGGTTGGACCTCATCAGTAGGGTGGATCTGTGCCTCTCTAAGAATAGTGAGCATGGGGTCCACGTCTGGATTCCCCTAGTAACTTAGGGTGAGACCCAAAGTTACTTAAATATGCAAATTAACAAGTGGGGTCCTGGGAGTCCCTCTGCCAGACATTAGTCCTGGTTACGAAAGACTTACCCAAAGTCTTTAGCTCACTATCTTTCACAGAGAAGAAATATCCCAAACATACCAGTCTTTGTCCTGCCCTGGGGCAGTCCAGCACCGAAACGCTAGGCAATCCTCCTCTGAACAAGAGTACCAACAGAAACCCCAGACACATGTTTCAGTCTGGTTGGACCTCATCAGTAGGATGGATCTGTGCCTCTCTAAGAATAGTGAGCAAGGGGTCCACGTCTGGATGCCCCTAGTAATTTAGGGTGAGACCCAAAGTTACTTAAATATGCAAACTAACAAGTGGGGTTCTGGGAGTCCCTCTGCCAGACATTAGTCCTGGTTATGAGAGACTTACCCAAAGTCTTTAGCTCACTATGTTTCACAGAAATGAAATATCCCAAACATATCAGTCTTTGTCCTGCCCTGGTGCAGTCCAGCACCGAAATACTAGGCAATTCTCCTCTGAACAAGAGTACCAACAAAAACCCCAGACACGTTTTTCAGTCTGGTTGGACCTCATCAGTAGGGTGGATCTGTACCTCTCTAAGAAAAGTGAGCAAGGGGTCCATGTCTGGATTCCCCTAGTAACTTAGGGTGAGACCCAAAGTTACTTAAATATGCAAATTAACAAGTGGGGTTCTGGGAGTCCCTCTGCCAGACATTAGTCCTGGTTACGAGAGACTTACCCAGAGTCTTTAGCTCACTATCTTTCACAGAGAAGAAATATCCCAAACATATCAGTCTTTGTCCTGCCCTGGGGCAGACCAGCACCGAAATGCTAGGCAATTCTCCTCTGAACAAGAGTACCAACAGAAACCCCAGACACGTGTTTCGGTCTGGTTGGACCTCATCAGTAGGGTGGATCTGTGTCTCTCTATGAATAGTGAGCAAGGGGTCCACGTCTGGATTCCCCTAATAACTTAGGGTGAGACCCAAAGTTACTTAAATATGCAAATTAACAAGTGGGGTCCTGGGTGTCCCTCTGCCAGACATTAGTCCTGGTTCCGAGAGACTTACCCAGAGTCTTTAGCTCACTATCTTTCACAGAGAAGAAATATCTCAAACATATCAGTCTTTGTCCTGCCCTGGGGCAGTCCAACACCGAAATGCTAGGCAATTCTCCTCTGAACAAGGGTACCAACAGAAACCCCAGACACGTGTTTCAGTCTGCTTGGAGCTCATCAGTAGGGTGGATCTGTGAGCAAGGGGTCCACGTCTGGATTCCCCTAGTAACTTAGGGTGAGACCCAAAGTTACTTAAATATGCAAATTAACAAGTGGGGTCCTGGGAGTCCCTCTGCCAGATATTAGTCATGGTTAGGAAAGACTTACCCAGAGTCTTTAGCTCACTATCTTTCACAGAGAAGAAATATCCCAAACATATCAGTCATTGTCCTGCCCTGGGGCAGTCCAGCACCAAAATGCTAGGCAATTCTCCTCTGAACAAGAGTACCAACAAAAACCCCAGACGCGTGTTTCAGTCTGGTTGGACCTTATCAGTAGGATGGATCTGTGCCTCTCTAAGAATAGTGAGCAAGGGGTCCACGTCTGGATGCCCCTAGTAACTTAGGGTGAGACCCAAAGTTACTTAAATATGCAAACTAACAAGTGGGGTCCTGGGTGTCCCTCTGCCAGACATTAGTCCTGGTTCTGAGAGACTTAAGCTCACTATCTTTCACAGAGAAGAAATATCCCAAACATATCAGTCTTTGTCCTGCCCTGGGGCAGTCCAGCACCAAAATCTAGGCAATTCTCCTCTGAACAAGAGTACCAACAGAAACCCCAGCGCCGTGTTTCGGTGTGGTTGGACCTCATCAGTAGGGTGGATCTGTGCCTCTCTAAGAATAGTGAGCATGGGTTCCACGTCTGGATTCCCCTAGTAACTTAGGGTGAGACGCAAACTTACTTAAATATGCAAATTAACAAGTGGGGTGTTGGGACTCCCTCTGCCAGATATTAGTCCTGGTTACAAGAGACTTACCCAGAGTCTTTAGCTCACTATCTTTCACAGAGAAGAAATATCTCAAACATATCAGTCTTTGTCCTGCCCTGGGGCAGTCCAACACCGAAATGCTAGGCAATTCTCCTCTGAGCAAGAGTACCAACAGAACCCCCAGACACGTGTTTCAGTCTGCTTGGAGCTCATTAGTAGGGTGGATCTGTGAGCAAGGGGTCCACGTCTGGATTCCCCTAGTAACTTAGGGTGAGACCCAAAGTTACTTAAATATGCAAATTAACAAGTGGGGTCCTGGGAGTCCCTCTGCCAGACATTAGTCCTGGTTACGAAAGACTTACCCAGAGTCTTTAGCTCACTATCTTTCACAGAGAAGAAATATCCCAAACATATCAGTCTTTGTCCTGCCCTGAGGCAGTCCAGCACCGAAATGCTAGGCAATTCTTCTCTGAACAAGAGTACCAACAGAAACCCCAGACACGTGTTTCGGTCTGGTTGGACCTCATCAGTAGGGTGGATCTGTGCCTCTCTAAGAATAGTGAGCAAGGTGTCCACATCTGGATTCCCCTAGTAATTTAGGGTGAGACCCAAAGTTACTTAAATATGCAAATTAACAAGTGGGGTCCTGGGAGTCCCTCTGCCAGACATTAGTCCTGGTTACAAAAGACTTACCCAGAGTCTTTAGCTCACTATCTTTCACAGAGAAGAAATATCCCAAACATATCAGTCTTTGTCCTGCCCTGGGGCAGTCCAGCACCGAAATGCTAGGCAATTCTCCTCTGAACAAGAGTACCAACAGAAACCCCAGACACGTGTTTCGGTCTGGTTGGACCTCATCAGTAGGGTGGATCTGTGCCTCTCTAAGAATAGTGAGCAAGGTGTCCACATCTGGATTCCCCTAGTAACTTAGGGTGAGACCCAAAGTTACTTAAATATGCAAATGAACAAGTGGGGTCCTAGGAGTCCCTCTGCCAGACATTAGTCCTGGTTATGAGAGACTTACCCAGAGTCTTTAGCTCACTATCTTTCACAGAGAAGACATATCCCAAGCATATCAGTCTTTGTACTGCCCTGGGGCAGCCCAGCACCGAAATGCTAGGGAATTCTCCTCTGACCAAGAGTACCAACAGAAACAGAAACCCCAGACACGTGTTTCAGTCTGCTTGGATCTCATCAGTAAGGTGGATCTGTGCCTCTCTAAGAATAGTGAGCAAGGGGTCCACGTCTGGATTCCTCTAGTAACTTAGGGTGGGACCCAAAGTTACTTAAATATGCAAATTAACAAGTGGGGTCCTGGGAGTCCCTCTGCCAGACATTAGTCCTGGTTACGAGAGACTTACCCAGAATCTTTAGCTCACTATCTTTCACAGAGAAGAAATATCCCAAACATATCAGTCTTTGTCCTGCCCTGGGGCAGTCCAGCACCGAAATGCTAGGCAATTCTCCTCTGAACAAGAGTACCAACAGAAACCCAAGACACGTGTTTCGGTTTGGTTGGACCTCATCAGTAGGGTGGATCTGTGCCTCTCTAAGAATAGTGAGCAAGGGGTCCACGTCTGGATTCCCCTAGTAACTTAGGGTGAGACCCAAAGTTACTTGAATATGCAAATTAACAAGTGGGGTCCTGGGAGTCTCTCTGCCAGACATCAGTCCTGGTTACGAGACTTACCCAGAGTCTTTAGCTCACTATCTTTCACAGAGAAGAAATATCCCAAACATATCAGTCTTTGTCCTGCCCTGGGGCAGTCCAGCACCGAAATGCTAGGCAATTCTCCTCTGAACAAGACTACCAACAGAAACCCCAGACACGTGTTTCGTTCTGGTTGGACCTCATCAGTAGGGTGGATCTGTGCCTCTCTAAGAATAGTGAGCATGGGGTTCATGTCTGGATTCCCCTAGTAACTTAGGGTGAGACCCAAAGTTACTTAAATATGCAAATTAACAAGTTGGGTCCTGAGAGTCCCTCTGCCAGACATTAGTCCTGGTTACGAGAGACTTACCCAGAGTCTTTAGCTCACTATCTTTCACAGAGAAGAAATATCTCAAACATATCAGTCTTTGTCCTGCCCTGGGGCAGTCCAACACCGAAATGCTAGGCAATTCTCCTCTGAACAAGAGTACCAACAGAAACCCCAGACACGTGTTTCAGTCTGCTTGGAGCTCATCAGTAGGGTGGATCTGTGAGCAAGGGGTCCACGTCTGGATTCCCCTAGTAACTTAGGGTGAGACCCAAAGTTACTTAAATATGCAAATTAACAAGTGATGTCCTGGGAGTCCCTCTGCCAGACATTAGTCATGGTTAGGAAAGACTTACCCAGAGTCTTTAGCTCACTATCTTTCACAGAGAAGAAATATCCCAAACATATCAGTCATTGTCCTGCCGTCATTGTCCTGCCCTGGGGCAGTCCAGCACCAAAATGCTAGGCAATTCTCCTCTGAACAAGAGTACCGACAAAAACCCCAGACAGTGTTTCGGTCTGGTTGGACCTTATCAGTAGGGTGGATCTGTGCCTCTCTAAGAATAGTGAGCAAGGTGTCCACATCTGGATTCCCCTAGTAACTTAGGGTGAGACCCAAAGTTACTTAAATATGCAAATTACCAAGTGGGGTCCTGGGAGTCCCTCTGCCAGACATTAGTCCTGGTTACGAAAGACTTACCCAGAGTCTTTAGCTCACTATCTTTCACAGAGAAGAAATATCCCAAACATATCAGTCTTTGTCCTGCCTTGGGGCAGTCCAGCACCGAAATGCCAGGCAATTCTCCTCTGAACAAGAGTACCAACAGAAACCCCAGACACGTGTTTTGGTCTGGTTAGACCTCATCAGTAGGGTGGATCTGTGCCTCTCTAAGAATAGTGAGCAAGGTGTCCACATCTGGATTCCCCTAGTAACTTAGGGTGAGACCCAAATTTACTTAAATATGCAAATTAACAAGTGGGGTCCTGGGAGTCCCTCTGCCAGACATTAGTCCTGGTTACGAAAGACTTACCCAGAGTCTTTAGCTCACTATCTTTCACAGAGAAGAAATATCCCAAACATATCAGTCTTTGTCCTGCCCTGGGGCAGTCCAGCACCGAAATGCTAGGCAATTCTCCTCTGAACAAGAGTACCAACAAAAACCCCAGACACGTGTTTCATTCTGGTTGGACCTCATCAGTAGGGTGGATCTGTGCCTCTCTAAGAATAGTGAGCATGGGGTCCACGTCTGGATTCCCCTAGTAACTTAGGGTGAGACCCAAAGTTACTTAAATATGCAAATTAACAAGTGGGGTCCTGGGAGTCCCTCTGCCAGACATTAGTCCTGGTTACGAAAGACTTACCCAAAGTCTTTAGCTCACTATCTTTCACAGAGAAGAAATATCCCAAACATATCAGTCTTTGTCCTGCCTTGGGGCAGTCCAGCACCGAAACGCTAGGCAATCCTCCTCTGAACAAGAGTACCAACAGAAACCCCAGACACATGTTTCAGTCTGGTTGGACCTCATCAGTAGGGTGGATCTGTGCCTCTCTAAGAATAGTGAGCAAGGTGTCCACATCTGGATTCCCCTAGTAACTTAGGGTGAGACCCAAATTTACTTAAATATGCAAATTAACAAGTGGGGTCCTGGGAGTCCCTCTGCCAGACATTAGTCCTGGTTACGAAAGACTTACCCAGAGTCTTTAGCTCACTATCTTTCACAGAGAAGAAATATCCCAAACATATCAGTCTTTGTCCTGCCCTGGGGCAGTCCAGCACCGAAATGCTAGGCAATTCTCCTCTGAACAAGAGTACCAACAAAAACCCCAGACACGTGTTTCATTCTGGTTGGACCTCATCAGTAGGGTGGATCTGTGCCTCTCTAAGAATAGTGAGCATGGGGTCCACGTCTGGATTCCCCTAGTAACTTAGGGTGAGACCCAAAGTTACTTAAATATGCAAATTAACAAGTGGGGTCCTGGGAGTCCCTCTGCCAGACATTAGTCCTGGTTACGAAAGACTTACCCAAAGTCTTTAGCTCACTATCTTTCACAGAGAAGAAATATCCCAAACATACCAGTCTTTGTCCTGCCCTGGGGCAGTCCAGCACCGAAACGCTAGGCAATCCTCCTCTGAACAAGAGTACCAACAGAAACCCCAGACACATGTTTCAGTCTGGTTGGACCTCATCAGTAGGATGGATCTGTGCCTCTCTAAGAATAGTGAGCAAGGGGTCCACGTCTGGATGCCCCTAGTAATTTAGGGTGAGACCCAAAGTTACTTAAATATGCAAACTAACAAGTGGGGTTCTGGGAGTCCCTCTGCCAGACATTAGTCCTGGTTATGAGAGACTTACCCAAAGTCTTTAGCTCACTATGTTTCACAGAAATGAAATATCCCAAACATATCAGTCTTTGTCCTGCCCTGGTGCAGTCCAGCACCGAAATACTAGGCAATTCTCCTCTGAACAAGAGTACCAACAAAAACCCCAGACACGTTTTTCAGTCTGGTTGGACCTCATCAGTAGGGTGGATCTGTACCTCTCTAAGAATAGTGAGCAAGGGGTCCATGTCTGGATTCCCCTAGTAACTTAGGGTGAGACCCAAAGTTACTTAAATATGCAAATTAACAAGTGGGGTTCTGGGAGTCCCTCTGCCAGACATTAGTCCTGGTTACGAGAGACTTACCCAGAGTCTTTAGCTCACTATCTTTCACAGAGAAGAAATATCCCAAACATATCAGTCTTTGTCCTGCCCTGGGGCAGACCAGCACCGAAATGCTAGGCAATTCTCCTCTGAACAAGAGTACCAACAGAAACCCCAGACACGTGTTTCGGTCTGGTTGGACCTCATCAGTAGGGTGGATCTGTGTCTCTCTATGAATAGTGAGCAAGGGGTCCACGTCTGGATTCCCCTAATAACTTAGGGTGAGACCCAAAGTTACTTAAATATGCAAATTAACAAGTGGGGTCCTGGGTGTCCCTCTGCCAGACATTAGTCCTGGTTCCGAGAGACATACCCAGAGTCTTTAGCTCACTATCTTTCACAGAGAAGAAATATCTCAAACATATCAGTCTTTGTCCTGCCCTGGGGCAGTCCAACACCGAAATGCTAGGCAATTCTCCTCTGAACAAGGGTACCAACAGAAACCCCAGACACGTGTTTCAGTCTGCTTGGAGCTCATCAGTAGGGTGGATCTGTGAGCAAGGGGTCCACGTCTGGATTCCCCTAGTAACTTAGGGTGAGACCCAAAGTTACTTAAATATGCAAATTAACAAGTGGGGTCCTGGGAGTCCCTCTGCCAGACATTAGTCCTGGTTACGAAAGACTTACCCAAAGTCTTTAGCTCACTATCTTTCACAGAGAAGAAATATCCCAAACATACTAGTCTTTGTCCTGCCCTGGGGCAGTCCAGCACCGAAACGCTAGGCAATCCTCCTCTGAACAAGAGTACCAACAGAAACCCCAGACACATGTTTCAGTCTGGTTGGACCTCATCAGTAGGATGGATCTGTGCCTCTCTAAGAATAGTGAGCAAGGGGTCCACGTCTGGATGCCCCTAGTAATTTAGGGTGAGACCCAAAGTTACTTAAATATGCAAACTAACAAGTGGGGTTCTGGGAGTCCCTCTGCCAGACATTAGTCCTGGTTATGAGAGACTTACCCAAAGTCTTTAGCTCACTATGTTTCACAGAAATGAAATATCCCAAACATATCAGTCTTTGTCCTGCCCTGGTGCAGTCCAGCACCGAAATACTAGGCAATTCTCCTCTGAACAAGAGTACCAACAAAAACCCCAGACACGTTTTTCAGTCTGGTTGGACCTCATCAGTAGGGTGGATCTGTACCTCTCTAAGAATAGTGAGCAAGGGGTCCATGTCTGGATTCCCCTAGTAACTTAGGGTGAGACCCAAAGTTACTTAAATATGCAAATTAACAAGTGGGGTTCTGGGAGTCCCTCTGCCAGACATTAGTCCTGGTTACGAGAGACTTACCCAGAGTCTTTAGCTCACTATCTTTCACAGAGAAGAAATATCCCAAACATATCAGTCTTTGTCCTGCCCTGGGGCAGACCAGCACCGAAATGCTAGGCAATTCTCCTCTGAACAAGAGTACCAACAGAAACCCCAGACACGTGTTTCGGTCTGGTTGGACCTCATCAGTAGGGTGGATCTGTGTCTCTCTATGAATAGTGAGCAAGGGGTCCACGTCTGGATTCCCCTAATAACTTAGGGTGAGACCCAAAGTTACTTAAATATGCAAATTAACAAGTGGGGTCCTGGGTGTCCCTCTGCCAGACATTAGTCCTGGTTCCGAGAGACATACCCAGAGTCTTTAGCTCACTATCTTTCACAGAGAAGAAATATCTCAAACATATCAGTCTTTGTCCTGCCCTGGGGCAGTCCAACACCGAAATGCTAGGCAATTCTCCTCTGAACAAGGGTACCAACAGAAACCCCAGACACGTGTTTCAGTCTGCTTGGAGCTCATCAGTAGGGTGGATCTGTGAGCAAGGGGTCCACGTCTGGATTCCCCTAGTAACTTAGGGTGAGACCCAAAGTTACTTAAATATGCAAATTAACAAGTGGGGTCCTGGGAGTCCCTCTGCCAGATATTAGTCATGGTTAGGAAAGACTTACCCAGAGTCTTTAGCTCACTATCTTTCACAGAGAAGAAATATCCCAAACATATCAGTCATTGTCCTGCCCTGGGGCAGTCCAGCACCAAAATGCTAGGCAATTCTCCTCTGAACAAGAGTACCAACAAAAACCCCAGACGCGTGTTTCAGTCTGGTTGGACCTTATCAGTAGGATGGATCTGTGCCTCTCTAAGAATAGTGAGCAAGGGGTCCACGTCTGGATGCCCCTAGTAACTTAGGGTGAGACCCAAAGTTACTTAAATATGCAAACTAACAAGTGGGGTCCTGGGTGTCCCTCTGCCAGACATTAGTCCTGGTTCTGAGAGACTTAAGCTCACTATCTTTCACAGAGAAGAAATATCCCAAACATATCAGTCTTTGTCCTGCCCTGGGGCAGTCCAGCACCAAAATCTAGGCAATTCTCCTCTGAACAAGAGTACCAACAGAAACCCCAGCGCCGTGTTTCGGTGTGGTTGGACCTCATCAGTAGGGTGGATCTGTGCCTCTCTAAGAATAGTGAGCATGGGTTCCACGTCTGGATTCCCCTAGTAACTTAGGGTGAGACGCAAACTTACTTAAATATGCAAATTAACAAGTGGGGTGTTGGGACTCCCTCTGCCAGATATTAGTCCTGGTTACAAGAGACTTACCCAGAGTCTTTAGCTCACTATCTTTCACAGAGAAGAAATATCTCAAACATATCAGTCTTTGTCCTGCCCTGGGGCAGTCCAACACCGAAATGCTAGGCAATTCTCCTCTGAGCAAGAGTACCAACAGAACCCCCAGACACGTGTTTCAGTCTGCTTGGAGCTCATTAGTAGGGTGGATCTGTGAGCAAGGGGTCCACGTCTGGATTCCCCTAGTAACCTAGGGTGAGACCCAAAGTTACTTAAATATGCAAATTAACAAGTGGGGTCCTGGGAGTCCCTCTGCCAGACATTAGTCATGGTTAGGAAAGACTTACCCAGAGTCTTTAGCTCACTATCTTTCACAGAAAAGAAATATCCCAAACATATCAGTCATTGTCCTGCCCTGGGTCAGTCCAGCACCAAAATGCTAGGCAATTCTCCCCTGAACAAGAGTACCAACAAAAACCCCAGACACGTTTTTCAGTCTGGTTGGACCTCATCAGTAGGGTGGATATGTGCCTCTCTAAGAATAGTGAGCAAGGGGTCCACGTCTGGATTCCCCTAGTAACTTAGGGTGAGACCCAAAGTTACTTAAATATGCAAATTAACAAGTGGGGTCCTGGGAGTCCCTCTGCCAAACATTAGTCCTGCTTATGGGAGACTTACCCAGAGTCTTTAGCTCACTATCCTTCACAGAGAAGACATATCCCAAACATATCAGTCTTTGTACTGCCCTGGGGCAGTCCAGCACCGAAATGCTAGGGAATTCTCCTCTGACCAAGAGTACCAACAGAAACAGAAACCCCAGACATGTGTTTCAGTCGGCTTGGACCTCATCAGTAGGGTGGATCTGTGCCTATCTACGAATAGTGAGCAAGGGATCCACGTCTGGATTCCCCTAGTAACTTAGGGTGGGACCCAAAGTTACTTAAATATGCAAATTAACAAGTGGGGTCCTGGGAGTCTCTCTGCCAGATATTAGTCCTGGTTACAAGAGACTTACCCAGAGTCTTTAGCTCACTATCTTTCACAGAGAAGAAATATCCCAACCATATCAATCTTTGTCCTGCCCTGGGGCAGTCCAGCACCGAAATGCTAGGCAATTCCCCTCTGAACAAGAGTACCAACAGAAACCCCAGACATGTGTTTCGTTCTGGTTGGACCTCATCAGTAGGGTGGATCTGTGTCTCTCTAAGAATAGTGAGCATGGGGTCCACGTCTGGATTCCCCTAGTAACTTAGGGTGAGACCCAAAGTTACTTAAATATGCAAACTAACAAGTGGGGTTCTGGGAGTCCCTCTGCCAGACATTAGTCCTGGTTACGAGAGACTTACCCAGAGTCTTTAGCTCACTATCTTTCACAGAGAAGAAATATCCCAAACATATCAGTCTTTGTCCTGCCCTGGGGCAGTCCAGCACCGAAATGCTAGGCAATTCTCCTCTGAACAAGAGTACCAACAGAAACCCCAGACACGTGTTTCGGTCTGGTTGGACCTCATCAGTAGGGTGGATCTGTGTCTCTCTATGAATAGTGAGCAAGGGGTCCACGTCTGGATTCCCCTAATAACTTAGGGTGAGACCCAAAGTTACTTAAATATGCAAATTAACAAGTGGGGTCCTGGGTGTCCCTCTGCCAGACATTAGTCCTGGTTCCGAGAGACTTACCCAGAGTCTTTAGCTCACTATCTTTCACAGAGAAGAAATATCTCAAACATATCAGTCTTTGTCCTGCCCTGGGGCAGTCCAACACCGAAATGCTAGGCAATTCTCCTCTGAACAAGAGTACCAACAGAAACCCCAGACACGTGTTTCAGTCTGCTTGGAGCTCATCAGTAGGGTGGATCTGTGAGCAAGGGGTCCACGTCTGGATTCCCCTAGTAACTTAGGGTGAGACCCAAAGTTACTTAAATATGCAAATTAACAAGTGGGGTCCTGGGAGTCCCTCTGCCAGACATTAGTCATGGTTAGGAAAGACTTACCCAGAGTCTTTAGCTCACTATCTTTCACAGAGAAGAAATATCCCAAACATATCAGTCATTGTCCTGCCCTGGGGCAGTCCAGCACCAAAATGCTAGGCAATTCTCCTCTGAACAAGAGTACCAACAAAAACCCCAGACGCGTGTTTCAGTCTGGTTGGACCTTATCAGTAGGATGGATCTGTGCCTCTCTAAGAATAGTGAGCAAGGGGTCCACGTCTGGATGCCCCTAGTAACTTAGGGTGAGACCCAAAGTTACTTAAATATGCAAACTAACAAGTGGGGTCCTGGGTGTCCCTCTGCCAGACATTAGTCCTGGTTCTGAGAGACTTAAGCTCACTATCTTTCACAGAGAAGAAATATCCCAAACATATCAGTCTTTGTCCTGCCCTGGGGCAGTCCAGCACCAAAATCTAGGCAATTCTCCTCTGAACAAGAGTACCAACAGAAACCCCAGCGCCGTGTTTCGGTGTGGTTGGACCTCATCAGTAGGGTGGATCTGTGCCTCTCTAAGAATAGTGAGCATGGGTTCCACGTCTGGATTCCCCTAGTAACTTAGGGTGAGACGCAAACTTACTTAAATATGCAAATTAACAAGTGGGGTCTTGGGACTCCCTCTGCCAGACATTAGTCCTGGTTACAAGAGACTTACCCAGAGTCTTTAGCTCACTATCTTTCACAGAGAAGAAATATCTCAAACATATCAGTCTTTGTCCTGCCCTGGGGCAGTCCAACACCGAAATGCTAGGCAATTCTCCTCTGACCAAGAGTACCAACAGAAACAGAAACCCCAGACATGTGTTTCAGTCGGCTTGGACCTCATCAGTAGGGTGGATCTGTGCCTCTCTACGAATAGTGAGCAAGGGATCCACGTCTGGATTCCCCTAGTAACTTAGGGTGGGACCCAAAGTTACTTAAATATGCAAATTAACAAGTGGGGTCCTGGGAGTCCCTCTGCCAGACATTAGTCATGGTTAGGAAAGACTTACCCAGAGTCTTTAGCTCACTATCTTTCACAGAAAAGAAATATCCCAAACATATCAGTCATTGTCCTGCCCTGGGGCAGTCCAGCACCAAAATGCTAGGCAATTCTCCCCTGAACAAGAGTACCAACAAAAACCCCAGACACGTTTTTCAGTCTGGTTGGACCTCATCAGTAGGGTGGATATGTGCCTCTCTAAGAATAGTGAGCAAGGGGTCCACGTCTGGATTCCCCTAGTAACTTAGGGTGAGACCCAAAGTTACTTAAATATGCAAATTAACAAGTGGGGTCCTGGGAGTCCCTCTGCCAGACATTAGTCCTGCTTATGGGAGACTTACCCAGAGTCTTTAGCTCACTATCCTTCACAGAGAAGACATATCCCAAACATATCAGTCTTTGTACTGCCCTGGGGCAGTCCAGCACCGAAATGCTAGGGAATTCTACTCTGACCAAGAGTACCAACAGAAACAGAAACCCCAGACATGTGTTTCAGTCGGCTTGGACCTCATCAGTAGGGTGGATCTGTGGCTCTCTACGAATAGTGAGCAAGGGATCCACGTCTGGATTCCCCTAGTAACTTAGGGCGGGACCCAAAGTTACTTAAATATGCAAATTAACAAGTGGGGTCCTGGGAGTCCCTCTGCCAGATATTAGTCCTGGTTACAAGAGACTTACCCAGAGTCTTTAGCTCACTATCTTTCACAGAGAAGAAATATCCCAAACATATCAATCTTTGTCCTGCCCTGGGGCAGTCCAGCACCGAAATGCTAGGCAATTCTCCTCTGAACAAGAGTACCAACAGAAACCCCAGACACGTGTTTCGTTCTGGTTGGACCTCATCAGTAGGGTGGATCTGTGTCTCTCTAAGGATAGTGAGCATGGGGTCCACGTCTGGATTCCCCTAGTAACTTAGGGTGAGACCCAAAGTTACTTAAATATGCAAATTAACAAGTGGGGTTCTGGGAGTCCCTCTGCCAGACATTAGTCCTGGTTACGAGAGACTTACTCAGAGTCTTTAGCTCACTATCTTTCACAGAGAAGAAATATCCCAAACATATCAGTCTTTGTCCTGCCCTGGCGCAGTCCAGCACCGAAATGCTAGGAAATTCTCCTCTGAACAAGAGTACCAACAGAAACCCCAGGCACATGTTTTGGTCTGGTTGGACCTCATCAGTAGGGTGGATCTGTGCCTCTCTAAGAATAGTGAGCAAGGGGTCCACGTCTGGATTCCCCTAGTAACTTAGGGTGAGACCCAAAGTTACTTAAATATGCAAACTAACAAGTGGGGTTCTGGGAGTCCCTCTGCCAGACATTAGTCCTGGTTATGAGAGACTTACCCAAAGTCTTTAGCTCACTATGTTTCACAGAAATGAAATATCCCAAACATATCAGTCTTTGTCCTGCCCTGGTGCAGTCCAGCACCGAAATACTAGGCAATTCTCCTCTGAACAAGAGTACCAACAAAAACCCCAGACACGTTTTTCAGTCTGGTTGGACCTCATCAGTAGGGTGGATCTGTACCTCTCTAAGAATAGTGAGCAAGGGGTCCATGTCTGGATTCCCCTAGTAACTTAGGGTGAGACCCAAAGTTACTTAAATATGCAAATTAACAAGTGGGGTTCTGGGAGTCCCTCTGCCAGACATTAGTCCTGGTTACGAGAGACTTACCCAGAGTCTTTAGCTCACTATCTTTCACAGAGAAGAAATATCCCAAACATATCAGTCTTTGTCCTGCCCTGGGGCAGACCAGCACCGAAATGCTAGGCAATTCTCCTCTGAACAAGAGTACCAACAGAAACCCCAGACACGTGTTTCGGTCTGGTTGGACCTCATCAGTAGGGTGGATCTGTGTCTCTCTATGAATAGTGAGCAAGGGGTCCACGTCTGGATTCCCCTAATAACTTAGGGTGAGACCCAAAGTTACTTAAATATGCAAATTAACAAGTGGGGTCCTGGGTGTCCCTCTGCCAGACATTAGTCCTGGTTCCGAGAGACATACCCAGAGTCTTTAGCTCACTATCTTTCACAGAGAAGAAATATCTCAAACATATCAGTCTTTGTCCTGCCCTGGGGCAGTCCAACACCGAAATGCTAGGCAATTCTCCTCTGAACAAGGGTACCAACAGAAACCCCAGACACGTGTTTCAGTCTGCTTGGAGCTCATCAGTAGGGTGGATCTGTGAGCAAGGGGTCCACGTCTGGATTCCCCTAGTAACTTAGGGTGAGACCCAAAGTTACTTAAATATGCAAATTAACAAGTGGGGTCCTGGGAGTCCCTCTGCCAGACATTAGTCCTGGTTACGAAAGACTTACCCAAAGTCTTTAGCTCACTATCTTTCACAGAGAAGAAATATCCCAAACATACTAGTCTTTGTCCTGCCCTGGGGCAGTCCAGCACCGAAACGCTAGGCAATCCTCCTCTGAACAAGAGTACCAACAGAAACCCCAGACACATGTTTCAGTCTGGTTGGACCTCATCAGTAGGATGGATCTGTGCCTCTCTAAGAATAGTGAGCAAGGGGTCCACGTCTGGATGCCCCTAGTAATTTAGGGTGAGACCCAAAGTTACTTAAATATGCAAACTAACAAGTGGGGTTCTGGGAGTCCCTCTGCCAGACATTAGTCCTGGTTATGAGAGACTTACCCAAAGTCTTTAGCTCACTATGTTTCACAGAAATGAAATATCCCAAACATATCAGTCTTTGTCCTGCCCTGGTGCAGTCCAGCACCGAAATACTAGGCAATTCTCCTCTGAACAAGAGTACCAACAAAAACCCCAGACACGTTTTTCAGTCTGGTTGGACCTCATCAGTAGGGTGGATCTGTACCTCTCTAAGAATAGTGAGCAAGGGGTCCATGTCTGGATTCCCCTAGTAACTTAGGGTGAGACCCAAAGTTACTTAAATATGCAAATTAACAAGTGGGGTTCTGGGAGTCCCTCTGCCAGACATTAGTCCTGGTTACGAGAGACTTACCCAGAGTCTTTAGCTCACTATCTTTCACAGAGAAGAAATATCCCAAACATATCAGTCTTTGTCCTGCCCTGGGGCAGACCAGCACCGAAATGCTAGGCAATTCTCCTCTGAACAAGAGTACCAACAGAAACCCCAGACACGTGTTTCGGTCTGGTTGGACCTCATCAGTAGGGTGGATCTGTGTCTCTCTATGAATAGTGAGCAAGGGGTCCACGTCTGGATTCCCCTAATAACTTAGGGTGAGACCCAAAGTTACTTAAATATGCAAATTAACAAGTGGGGTCCTGGGTGTCCCTCTGCCAGACATTAGTCCTGGTTCCGAGAGACATACCCAGAGTCTTTAGCTCACTATCTTTCACAGAGAAGAAATATCTCAAACATATCAGTCTTTGTCCTGCCCTGGGGCAGTCCAACACCGAAATGCTAGGCAATTCTCCTCTGAACAAGGGTACCAACAGAAACCCCAGACACGTGTTTCAGTCTGCTTGGAGCTCATCAGTAGGGTGGATCTGTGAGCAAGGGGTCCACGTCTGGATTCCCCTAGTAACTTAGGGTGAGACCCAAAGTTACTTAAATATGCAAATTAACAAGTGGGGTCCTGGGAGTCCCTCTGCCAGATATTAGTCATGGTTAGGAAAGACTTACCCAGAGTCTTTAGCTCACTATCTTTCACAGAGAAGAAATATCCCAAACATATCAGTCATTGTCCTGCCCTGGGGCAGTCCAGCACCAAAATGCTAGGCAATTCTCCTCTGAACAAGAGTACCAACAAAAACCCCAGACGCGTGTTTCAGTCTGGTTGGACCTTATCAGTAGGATGGATCTGTGCCTCTCTAAGAATAGTGAGCAAGGGGTCCACGTCTGGATGCCCCTATTAACTTACGGTGAGACCCAAAGTTACTTAAATATGCAAACTAACAAGTGGGGTCCTGGGTGTCCCTCTGCCAGACATTAGTCCTGGTTCTGAGAGACTTAAGCTCACTATCTTTCACAGAGAAGAAATATCCCAAACATATCAGTCTTTGTCCTGCCCTGGGGCAGTCCAGCACCAAAATCTAGGCAATTCTCCTCTGAACAAGAGTACCAACAGAAACCCCAGCGCCGTGTTTCGGTGTGGTTGGACCTCATCAGTAGGGTGGATCTGTGCCTCTCTAAGAATAGTGAGCATGGGTTCCACGTCTGGATTCCCCTAGTAACTTAGGGTGAGACGCAAACTTACTTAAATATGCAAATTAACAAGTGGGGTGTTGGGACTCCCTCTGCCAGATATTAGTCCTGGTTACAAGAGACTTACCCAGAGTCTTTAGCTCACTATCTTTCACAGAGAAGAAATATCTCAAACATATCAGTCTTTGTCCTGCCCTGGGGCAGTCCAACACCGAAATGCTAGGCAATTCTCCTCTGAGCAAGAGTACCAACAGAACCCCCAGACACGTGTTTCAGTCTGCTTGGAGCTCATTAGTAGGGTGGATCTGTGAGCAAGGGGTCCACGTCTGGATTCCCCTAGTAACCTAGGGTGAGACCCAAAGTTACTTAAATATGCAAATTAACAAGTGGGGTCCTGGGAGTCCCTCTGCCAGACATTAGTCATGGTTAGGAAAGACTTACCCAGAGTCTTTAGCTCACTATCTTTCACAGAAAAGAAATATCCCAAACATATCAGTCATTGTCCTGCCCTGGGTCAGTCCAGCACCAAAATGCTAGGCAATTCTCCCCTGAACAAGAGTACCAACAAAAACCCCAGACACGTTTTTCAGTCTGGTTGGACCTCATCAGTAGGGTGGATATGTGCCTCTCTAAGAATAGTGAGCAAGGGGTCCACGTCTGGATTCCCCTAGTAACTTAGGGTGAGACCCAAAGTTACTTAAATATGCAAATTAACAAGTGGGGTCCTGGGAGTCCCTCTGCCAAACATTAGTCCTGCTTATGGGAGACTTACCCAGAGTCTTTAGCTCACTATCCTTCACAGAGAAGACATATCCCAAACATATCAGTCTTTGTACTGCCCTGGGGCAGTCCAGCACCGAAATGCTAGGGAATTCTCCTCTGACCAAGAGTACCAACAGAAACAGAAACCCCAGACATGTGTTTCAGTCGGCTTGGACCTCATCAGTAGGGTGGATCTGTGCCTATCTACGAATAGTGAGCAAGGGATCCACGTCTGGATTCCCCTAGTAACTTAGGGTGGGACCCAAAGTTACTTAAATATGCAAATTAACAAGTGGGGTCCTGGGAGTCTCTCTGCCAGATATTAGTCCTGGTTACAAGAGACTTACCCAGAGTCTTTAGCTCACTATCTTTCACAGAGAAGAAATATCCCAACCATATCAATCTTTGTCCTGCCCTGGGGCAGTCCAGCACCGAAATGCTAGGCAATTCCCCTCTGAACAAGAGTACCAACAGAAACCCCAGACATGTGTTTCGTTCTGGTTGGACCTCATCAGTAGGGTGGATCTGTGTCTCTCTAAGAATAGTGAGCATGGGGTCCACGTCTGGATTCCCCTAGTAACTTAGGGTGAGACCCAAAGTTACTTAAATATGCAAACTAACAAGTGGGGTTCTGGGAGTCCCTCTGCCAGACATTAGTCCTGGTTACGAGAGACTTACCCAGAGTCTTTAGCTCACTATCTTTCACAGAGAAGAAATATCCCAAACATATCAGTCTTTGTCCTGCCCTGGGGCAGTCCAGCACCGAAATGCTAGGCAATTCTCCTCTGAACAAGAGTACCAACAGAAACCCCAGACACGTGTTTCGGTCTGGTTGGACCTCATCAGTAGGGTGGATCTGTGTCTCTCTATGAATAGTGAGCAAGGGGTCCACGTCTGGATTCCCCTAATAACTTAGGGTGAGACCCAAAGTTACTTAAATATGCAAATTAACAAGTGGGGTCCTGGGTGTCCCTCTGCCAGACATTAGTCCTGGTTCCGAGAGACTTACCCAGAGTCTTTAGCTCACTATCTTTCACAGAGAAGAAATATCTCAAACATATCAGTCTTTGTCCTGCCCTGGGGCAGTCCAACACCGAAATGCTAGGCAATTCTCCTCTGAACAAGAGTACCAACAGAAACCCCAGACACGTGTTTCAGTCTGCTTGGAGCTCATCAGTAGGGTGGATCTGTGAGCAAGGGGTCCACGTCTGGATTCCCCTAGTAACTTAGGGTGAGACCCAAAGTTACTTAAATATGCAAATTAACAAGTGGGGTCCTGGGAGTCCCTCTGCCAGACATTAGTCATGGTTAGGAAAGACTTACCCAGAGTCTTTAGCTCACTATCTTTCACAGAGAAGAAATATCCCAAACATATCAGTCATTGTCCTGCCCTGGGGCAGTCCAGCACCAAAATGCTAGGCAATTCTCCTCTGAACAAGAGTACCAACAAAAACCCCAGACGCGTGTTTCAGTCTGGTTGGACCTTATCAGTAGGATGGATCTGTGCCTCTCTAAGAATAGTGAGCAAGGGGTCCACGTCTGGATGCCCCTAGTAACTTAGGGTGAGACCCAAAGTTACTTAAATATGCAAACTAACAAGTGGGGTCCTGGGTGTCCCTCTGCCAGACATTAGTCCTGGTTCTGAGAGACTTAAGCTCACTATCTTTCACAGAGAAGAAATATCCCAAACATATCAGTCTTTGTCCTGCCCTGGGGCAGTCCAGCACCAAAATCTAGGCAATTCTCCTCTGAACAAGAGTACCAACAGAAACCCCAGCGCCGTGTTTCGGTGTGGTTGGACCTCATCAGTAGGGTGGATCTGTGCCTCTCTAAGAATAGTGAGCATGGGTTCCACGTCTGGATTCCCCTAGTAACTTAGGGTGAGACGCAAACTTACTTAAATATGCAAATTAACAAGTGGGGTCTTGGGACTCCCTCTGCCAGACATTAGTCCTGGTTACAAGAGACTTACCCAGAGTCTTTAGCTCACTATCTTTCACAGAGAAGAAATATCTCAAACATATCAGTCTTTGTCCTGCCCTGGGGCAGTCCAACACCGAAATGCTAGGCAATTCTCCTCTGACCAAGAGTACCAACAGAAACAGAAACCCCAGACATGTGTTTCAGTCGGCTTGGACCTCATCAGTAGGGTGGATCTGTGCCTCTCTACGAATAGTGAGCAAGGGATCCACGTCTGGATTCCCCTAGTAACTTAGGGTGGGACCCAAAGTTACTTAAATATGCAAATTAACAAGTGGGGTCCTGGGAGTCCCTCTGCCAGACATTAGTCATGGTTAGGAAAGACTTACCCAGAGTCTTTAGCTCACTATCTTTCACAGAAAAGAAATATCCCAAACATATCAGTCATTGTCCTGCCCTGGGGCAGTCCAGCACCAAAATGCTAGGCAATTCTCCCCTGAACAAGAGTACCAACAAAAACCCCAGACACGTTTTTCAGTCTGGTTGGACCTCATCAGTAGGGTGGATATGTGCCTCTCTAAGAATAGTGAGCAAGGGGTCCACGTCTGGATTCCCCTAGTAACTTAGGGTGAGACCCAAAGTTACTTAAATATGCAAATTAACAAGTGGGGTCCTGGGAGTCCCTCTGCCAGACATTAGTCCTGCTTATGGGAGACTTACCCAGAGTCTTTAGCTCACTATCCTTCACAGAGAAGACATATCCCAAACATATCAGTCTTTGTACTGCCCTGGGGCAGTCCAGCACCGAAATGCTAGGGAATTCTACTCTGACCAAGAGTACCAACAGAAACAGAAACCCCAGACATGTGTTTCAGTCGGCTTGGACCTCATCAGTAGGGTGGATCTGTGGCTCTCTACGAATAGTGAGCAAGGGATCCACGTCTGGATTCCCCTAGTAACTTAGGGCGGGACCCAAAGTTACTTAAATATGCAAATTAACAAGTGGGGTCCTGGGAGTCCCTCTGCCAGATATTAGTCCTGGTTACAAGAGACTTACCCAGAGTCTTTAGCTCACTATCTTTCACAGAGAAGAAATATCCCAAACATATCAATCTTTGTCCTGCCCTGGGGCAGTCCAGCACCGAAATGCTAGGCAATTCTCCTCTGAACAAGAGTACCAACAGAAACCCCAGACACGTGTTTCGTTCTGGTTGGACCTCATCAGTAGGGTGGATCTGTGTCTCTCTAAGGATAGTGAGCATGGGGTCCACGTCTGGATTCCCCTAGTAACTTAGGGTGAGACCCAAAGTTACTTAAATATGCAAATTAACAAGTGGGGTTCTGGGAGTCCCTCTGCCAGACATTAGTCCTGGTTACGAGAGACTTACTCAGAGTCTTTAGCTCACTATCTTTCACAGAGAAGAAATATCCCAAACATATCAGTCTTTGTCCTGCCCTGGCGCAGTCCAGCACCGAAATGCTAGGAAATTCTCCTCTGAACAAGAGTACCAACAGAAACCCCAGGCACATGTTTTGGTCTGGTTGGACCTCATCAGTAGGGTGGATCTGTGCCTCTCTAAGAATAGTGAGCAAGGGGTCCACGTCTGGATTCCCCTAGTAACTTAGGGTGAGACCCAAAGTTACTTAAATATGCAAATTAACAAGTGGGGTCCTGGGTGTCCCTCTGCCAGACATTAGTCCTGGTTCCGAGAGACTTAAGCTCACTATCTTTCACAGAGAAGAAATATCCCAAACATATCAGTCTTTGTCCTGCCCTGGGACAGTCCAGCACTGAAAGGCTAGGCAATTCTCCTCTGAACAAGAGTACCAACATAAACCCCAGCCACGTGTTTCGGTCTGGTTGGACCTCATCAGTAGGGTGGATCTGTGTCTCTCTAAGAATAGTGAGCAAGGGGTCCACGTCTGGATTCCCCTAGTAACTTAGGGTGAGACGCAAAGTTACTTAAATATGCAAATTAACAAGTGGGACTCCCTCTGCGAGACATTAGTCCTGGTTACGAGAGACTTACCCAGAGTCTTTAGCTCACTATCTTTCACAGAGAAGAAATATCCCAAACATATCAGTCTTTGTCCTGCCTTGGGGCAGTCCAGCACCAAAATGCTAGGCAATTCTCCTCTGAACAAGAGTACCAACAGAAACCCCAGACACGTGTTTCGGTCTGGTTGGACCTCATCAGTAGGGTGGATAGTTGCTTCTCTAAGAATAGTGAGCAAGGTGTCCACGTCTGGATTCCCCTAGTAACTTAGGGTGAGACCCAAAGTTACTTAAATATGCAAATTAACAAGCTAATGCTAATGCCGTGACTGGCCGTGACTCGCAGGATAGCTATAGCCTTTTGGTTGTAGTCCCTGAACTTCTATCCAGGGCTACAACCAAAAGACCCGGGGCTATAGCCGCCTTAGCCCCCTCCCCCACCTAGCAACGCCTCTGCTGGTAGCAGTGGTGAAGTTGGCATGGAGCGGAGCACCACTGAGCCCTCCTATACAACCGTTATCCTTGTGCTCCGCTCGTGATCAGATCAACTTTTTTCCCCCATTAGAGTAAATGATTGCCTGCGAGGCTTTATTATAATGTGTTTTCTTTTTTGCTTGAAAGAATCCCTGAGCGGCTCCTCGCATCAGGGATCCCTTCTTTCTTTCTTTTATTTTTTTATCTTGTTACAACAGTAACTGCTGAACCCATATGCATGCAAATTGTATGGGCCGAACCCTTACCCTCACCAGTAATAAGTTAGAGCCCACATTTGTCAAGTGTTGGCAATAAAAGGCCGTAGGATTTTATCGTGCAGATATGGTATGGAATAACAATAATCACATATCATAATAACATCATACTTTTGGGCACCGGGTCCAGAGGTTACCCCCTCTGGCCTGTGCCGCCTTATTGTCCCACGACTTTTAGTGGTCACCGTACAGTGTCCTTCTTCGTTTTTTCTTTGTTCTTCTCCCTTCTTTTGTAGGCTGGGTGGGTTTTGTGGTAAAGAAATAAAGATTGGAGGACGCTGAGTGCACAGCAAACCTCCTGTTTGTTTGGGTCCCCGTTCAGGGTCCACAAACAAGTAGTGTTTTCTTAGAGCATGCTTCTCTTATTTATAAGACCCAGCGAGTCCTGGGTCTTTGATGTACATAGTGGGGGAGCTGTAGTCCAGCCCCCAGGCTAGTGTAGCCGACTGTCTAGGCCCCCAGGAGGGGGGGCAGGTCCTTGACCCTGCACCCTGCCTGATGGCTACCTTCCTGGTGCTTAGCACCTTGTTGCTTGGTGGAAGGGTGAGGTGATTGTTCACACCTCACCCTTACCTTGCTTTTGTATGCTGGAGACTGCGTGTCTCTGTGTCCGTGGGGGGAGAGGAGCAGGCTTGGGGGTCGGGGCTGCCCCTCTCCCAGGCTTGCCACAGGGTAACATCAGTTACCCTGCCTCGCCTTGGGCAGCCCTGCGGCATTGCCCATAACTGCTGAACCCATATGCATGCAAATTGTATGGGCCGAACCCTTACCCTCACCAGTGATAAGTTAGAGCACACATTGTTGGCAATAAAAGGCCGTAGGATTTTATTGTGCAGATATGGTTATGGAATAACAATAATCACATATCATAATAACATCATACTTTTGGCACCGGGTCCAGAGGTTACCCCCTCTGGCCCGTGCCGCCACACACGGGCAGGTTGCCGGCTGACCGTGTTCCCCCGAAAGTATCTCTACTGGCAACCCCTGGAGGCTAGGGTAGCTGTGATTTCTCGAAAGAAATGTTCCATGCCCTGGTTTGATAGGTGGGTGCCGTCTTTAAGAAAGAGATCTGGGTCACCTAACGTGATAGCCGGGTGTTTTATGAAACCTTGGCCTCGTACTATACAACATTTTTCCAGCCCCCTGTTCAGTTTTCTTCTAGAAATGTCTATTGATTTGTAACAATTGGCCCCTCGCCATTTCTTTTTGGGCAGGATGGCCGAGAAGTAGATTTCTGTGTCCCTTCAGTTATGCGAAATGCCAGCTAAGGAGGAGCAAATTTCTTCCAGTAGTTTTCTGCTTCCTGCAGACACTAGGTCGTTGCCCCCTAGATGTACTATCAGGAATTCTGTATGCGACCAGCTCTGCTAGTGTGTCGTGGATGTCGGCCCAGAGAAGACCTCTGTATCCCCACCAGGAAGCTATGGTGTTCCTAAAGGGTGGCCCCTCTTTAGTTTCTTCTGCCCATCGGCCTGTCCTGAAGGCGAATGAGTGGCCGACTATCCATGCTGATCGGAGTGGTGTCCTCTCCCCAGCTGTTGTTTCTGGAGGGGTGGAGAGAAGGAAAAAAAGGGAGGTCTGGGGGGGGAGGGCTATACTAGCTGTGGTCTGATGTATCTTTTGTAGCAATCTGACTTCCATCCCCCTATGTTTTTTAGTTGTTCTGGTGCCAGGCCTCCTTGCCATGCTGAGGTGGCGGCCCCGATTCTAAAGGAATGGGTGTCAAAATCTTTAGGGTCCCATCCTGCTTTGCTGATTGCTTTCATCGGCACTCCTTTAAATTGGTAGCTTAGTGCTGAGGCATCCCTCTGGATTAAGAACCCCCCCCCCCACTTTTGGCATTTGAGCGTAGTAAAGGTTGGTGATACACACCGTGCAGTTTTCTGCATCGTCGATGCAGCAGATATTGATGGTTCTCTTGGCCCCTGTTTTGGACTGTTGGATGTCTATGCTGACGCTGTCTTGTCTGACCCCGGCCTCCATGATGCCTAACCCATTGTTGGCTTTTGTGCTGGAGGCGATGAGTTCCCCTACCCGCAAGGCCCCAAAGTACGCTAGAAAAAATGCTGTTTTAAATAGCATGGTCTCATAGAGGTGCCAGCATATGGCCTCCAGTTGCTCTGCTATTTTTATTAGTTTGTTGAAATCTAAGGGGTGGCGGGTGTCTACCTGGGGACCCTCTGTTCTGCCCCAGCCTTTCATGGCGTAGGAGATCAGAGCGTTCTGAGTGGGGTCTGAGTCTCCCCGTATTTTGGAAAAATATGAAATTGCTACCAGGTGTCTTTTTGCCCAGTCCCTCTTGAAACCCTGGTTGTGAGCCCATTTTAAAAATATTTCTATGTCTTTAATCATTATTCATTCTACATGGTTTAAACCTGTAGCTTTGAATACTGTTTGTAGGCACTTAATGTATTGAGCTGCGGTAGTGCCTGCCAGTTCCTTCTCGGCCATCTCTGTTATGAGCCCTGTGCCAGGGTTCGTGTTCTCTGTGGCTAGCGTGATGATGGCACTCATTTTTGAGGTGTCTGGTTCTTGTTAGGCATCCTGGCCTGGGCTCTCTGGCGCTGGCGTTGATGCCGTTTTTCTTAGTTTCCCATTATTAACGAGCATTCTGCTGGTATTGCCGTCATCCGTTTTCGGGTGTGTGGTGCTAGCTCTCGGAACCTTGGCCACTGAAAGCGAGATAAAGCATCTGCAATATTATTGTCTTCTCCAGCGATGTGTTTTGCTTTGACCACGATGTTTTCCTGCAGTGTGACTGTTGTAATGGCTCGTAGTACTTTCAGCACTAAATGGCATTTGGTAGATCTTCTGTTTATAGAGCCTACCACCGCCATGTTGTCACACCAGACCAAGAGTTCAGTGTTAGCTAGCTGCCTGTCCCAGATGTGTATGGTTAGCCAAATGGGAAATATATCTATGAGGGTGATGTTTTTTGTCCACCCTGCCATTTGCCATGATTTGGGCCGTGTCCTGCCACCCATTCTGCATCAAGTATGGCTCCAAACCCCCTGCTCCCGGCTGTATCAGTAAAAAGGACCCTTTTTGTCCATGTGTTCAATGGCGTGCGCCAAAGTGAGGTCCCGTTGAAGTTTCTGAGGAAATTCCCCAAAACTTCCAGATCTTTTTTTACTTCTTTGCCTAGCCGGATGTGTAAATGGGGTTTGGTGTATGATTTGATTTTTAGTTCCAGACTTCTGGAGAATATCTTCCCCTGGGGGATAATTCTGACTGCAACGTTGAGGCTTCCAGCCAGTGACTGGATTTTTTTTACTGTGGCTTGTCTTTTGTTGTCAGGCCATTGTATTTTTTCTAGTAGTTCTGCTATCTTAGTTTCTGGAATTCTGAATAGGCCCCGTGCAGAATCTATTTCAATACCCAGAAAGATTATGTTGGTGGCTGGTTTGGTCGTTTTCGCTGTTGGAAGGGGGATGGACCACTGTGCAGCCATTTCCTCTAACTTGGCCAGAGCTCCACTGCATTCTTCAGAATTTGCTGGTCTCATTACCATGAAGTCATCAAGGTAGTGAACTATTTTGGCTCCTGGTCTTTGTTTTTGGAATGCCCATTGGAAAAAAGAGCTGAACTGTTCAACTAGGGAGCAGGATACTGCACATCCCAGGGGGAGGCATCTGTCTATATAGAATTTGTTTTTGAAAGTGAACCCTAGCCAACGCTGAGAGTCTGGGTGGACTGGCAGTAATCTGAAAGCAGATTCTATGTCCAATTTGGCTATAAGGGCGTTCGTACCACACTCCTGTATGAGTCTCACTGCTTCTTGGAAGTGTGCGTAGGATACCGCAGATTCTGTGTACGGGATGCCATTGTTCAGTGATCGGCCTTTTGGGTAGGACAAGTGGTGGATTAGCCTAGTTTTCCGGGTTCTTTTTTGGGGACCAAGCTTAGTGGGGAGACTATGAACTTCACGAAGGGCATGTAGTCCCAGGGGGCTGCAATTCTGCCTAGTAGTAGTTCCTTCTCAATTTTGGTCTCTACAATTTCTGGGTTGCCCATGGCTGATTTCAGGTTTTTCAGGATTTTTCGTGTCCCTGTCCCTTTGAAAGGGATGATGAAACCATTGGTGAAACCTTGCAGGATAGGCCTGCTGGTTTCTTTATCTGGGTAGTTCCTCAGCGCATCTCTAAAGTTGTTAAGATTGATGGGAGTTCTCCCTGGTTCTAAAAATGGGATTGGTGGGGGGGTGTTGCTGCTAGGCTTTTGCATTTTTGGCTTGGAGTTTGGTGCAATTGCTTGCTGCATGGTCACCGTTGCAGTTGGTGCACGTGTATTTGTACCAGCATTCCTTCCCCCAGTTGCACTGATTTTTCCAAGGTTCCTGCATGGGATATTGGCTTTGGAGGGATGGTTTTTGTTCTGTTTGTGGGCATTAGACTTAGCCGCCCATGGGTAGTTCTTCCGAAAGGGCTGCTCTCCCTTCTCGTATTTTTCATTTTCAGAATTTCTGGGGCCCTGTGAATTTCTGTGGTTTTTGGGTATTGCTTGGTTGGCCTCTTCCTCTGATGGAGGCTCGGCGTTTAGCATGTATAGATCATTCTGTACCTCGTCCAATTCTATGGCTGGCCTCTCTGACATACTCCGCCTGAATCTAATATCGTATGCTAGCCAGGTTTTTCCCCTTTGTGCTAGTTTTACTTCTCTGGTCTTGTCCATGTATGCCCATAGTTTTCTACCATCCCCGGGCAATTTTTCCTCTAGGATGGTGAAAGATTGTAACCAGTTGTCCCAGTTCTGTTCTACCTGGGCGTTCCTAGCTATGGCTTTTTCCTCTATCTTTTTGGGATCCCTGAAAGCATCTCTCCCTTTGCGTTGGGCTTCTATAAGTGAAAAGATTTCGATGAACTCTTTTGCCCATATGGCTTCTTTGATTGTAATGTCAATGTTCTATGCCAGGCATCTTTTGTATCTGTTCAGGATTTCTGTTTGGAAGGATTTCAGCTTTAGGTCTAGTTGGGCACTGCTGATCATTAACATGTCTGCTGGGTTGTTGCTGTTTCCCCTCCCCCCTGTCTGCCCTGGTGTGTTTGTTCTGGGGTTTGCCATTGATTTCAGTGCACCTGTCGGATCTGGTGATGCCGCTGTTGGCACAAGTGGACCTGTAGCGGCTTCTGTTGGTGTTGCCGTTGTGAGTGGCAGGGGCGCTGTTAAAGGTGATGACATAGGTGCTGTTGATATTGTTGTGGGCGGTGGGGGGTCTACAATGATGTTGGGTTCAAGTGGAATGGTGGGGCTTGGGGAAATGGTCCCGCCTCGGGGAGTTGGCTGTTGACCCCTGATTTCAAGTAATAATTGTTGCATTTCACTCATGTTTACACATAATTGAGGCAGTTTTATTTTTTGGTACCTTTTCCCATGCCTTCTGTCGGTTTTCTTTTCTTTGTTGGGGGTGGGTCGTTCTACAGGCCTGGTGGCAAGCTTACCCCTTCCTTAGGTAAGCCGTATATGTTTTCCCTGACCCAGGCCCAGCCATAATGCTCGGCTGCTTGTATTGCCGCCAACAAATGGGGTGATTTGGGCTTCTGTGGTGGTGTTGTGGGTTCTTGTGGTTTTCGCTTGCGAGTCATTATTCTTTGCCTGTTTAAGTAAAAGAATTGAAAATACTTTATTCCCTTTTGAACTTTGTGCGGTTACCTAAATGTCTTTGTGAACACGTGACCAATCATTCACCATTCAATTTGTTTGTTTGTGTCACAAAATCCTGTATGCACGAAAATTGTCTATGCTGCTGCCTGCTTTGGGTAGCTGGCTGTTGTTGGGCCTGTATCGTCCAACTTTGTGCACTTTATCTGCTATCCAGTTTCAGTATTATGGAAAAACTCCCTTCAAGATATATCAAATGGCTTCTGTCACTTTCATTGGATTGTGAATAATATTGCCCAGGGCGTGTGGTGCTTATTTATTGACCTTGGAGGGATGAAAGGCTGAGTTAGGCCCTGCCAAGAATCGAAACTGCATCAACAGGATCTGCACGGCTGTCGACGCTAGCACTCTACTTGCTGAGCCACTTGACCGGGTGTGGACAACGTGGGTCTGCAGATGGTTTTTGCAACTTTGCAGCTTTACCCACACACCCCTTTAGAGTATAAGCATCCCCGTGCCCCTTTACACAAACAATATGTTGGCCTGTTGTTTCTATTTCGGCTGCCCCCCGTGTTCCTGTTAATTTTTATGATTTGTTATAATTTTGTACCAAAAATGAGCAATATTGAGTGTCGACCGTGAAATTATGCTTTGCCACCGACCGCGGGGCTCAAAACCCAATTGTCCGGTTTGTAGGCGGGATGCTTCACCTCTGTACTATATAACCTGGTGGCTACAAATGATATTTTCTGGCATTTACTAATCAGTCAACGTTATAGCGGACCATGTTGCTATGTGTTGCCTTGTTTCCAACTGGAAGCAAAATTAATGGAGCTCCTTATGGCGGCGTATGCACCCCCCCTGTCTCGATAGGGCAGCCGTGTACGAGTGGGCCTGTTTGTTTTGTTGCCTTGCCTCCAAATGGAGGCTTAGTCTATTTCATTTTGCCACTCTTCACAGTGGCGGGCACCGCTGCCCCTGCACGGCACCACGGCTGACTTACTTGAAATAATGTTGCAAAGTCGCTGCGGCGCTGGGTTCCTTCCTTTGCGCTTCCTCGGACCGCTCCTGCTGCAGCTTCACGACTCCCTGGATCACTCAGCTGGGCCTCTCACGTTTGTTTGTTTATCCACGCTAACGGCGAAGCGGGGGAGCCGCAAGGGATTTACTGAAACAGTACACTGGGCCTCATTACGACCCCGGCGGAAGACCATGGTGCTATTAGCACCATGGTCCATGCCGGTAAGTTGCCGACTCCACCATGGAGAAAGGGGGAATCACCACCCCATTACAAGGTTGGTGGGGCGGTAATTCCCCCTTCCTCCATGGCCCTTCCCCATTCCCATTTTTGCCCCATAGGGCTCAATGGGAATGGAGAAGGCGCTAAGTACGGTGCCGCAAATTGCGGCACCGTAATTAGCACCAAGGTCCCTTTGCGGGTCCCTACTTTAACGCCTGGTCTACACCAGCCGTTAAGGTCGGGTCCCGCAAAGGGACCTCGTAATTAGGCGCTAATAGGTTAACGGCGCCGCAGCCTTTTATGACGCCGTTAACCCACTAGCGCCTGGTCGTAATGAGGCCCACTGTTTCAAGAGAGAAAGTGACGCCACGTGTACGGCGAACACCAGAAAGTCAAGAAATACACGATGCTGAGTGCACAGCAAACATGTTAAAGTAAAGAAACAAAGATTGGAGGACGCTGAGTGCACAGCGAACCTCCTGTTTGTTTGGGTCCCCATAAACAAGTAGGGTTTTCTTAGAGCATGCTGCTCTTATTTATAAGACCCAGGGGAGGCCTGGGTCTTTGATGTGCATAGTGGGGGAGCTTTTGAGACATTGATTGAAAGGAGAAATACGGTGTGCTAGACTTGCAGGAAAGGTTTGGAGAAGCTTTTGAGACATTGGTTGAAAGGGGAAATACAGCATACCAGACTTGCAGGAAAGGTTTGGAGAAGCGTTTGAGAAATTGATTGAAAGGATACATACAGCGTGCTAGACTTGCAGGAAAGGTTTGGAGAAGCCCTTGAGACATTGATAAAGGAGAAATACAGCATGCTAGACTTGCAGTGAGGGTTTGGAGAAGCTTTTGAGAAATTGGTTGGTAGGAGAAACACAACATGCTAGACTTTCAGGAAAGGTTTGCAGACATTTCTGAGACATTGATTAAAAGGAGAAATACAGCGTGCTAGACTTGCAGGAAAGGTTTGGAGAAGCTTTTGGGACATTGGTTGAAGGGTGAAATAAAGCATGCTGGACTTGCAGAAAAGGTTTGGAGAAGCTTTTGAGAAATTGGTTGAAAGGAGAAATACAGCATGCTACACTTGCAGGAAAGTGGCAGGACAGGTTTGAAGAAGCTTTTGAGAAATTGATTGAAAGGAGAAATAAGGCGTGCTCGACTTGCAGGAAAGGTTTGGAGAAGCTTTTGAGACATTGATTGAAAGGATAAATACAGCGTGCTAGACTTGCAGGAAAGGTTTGGAGAAACCTTTGAGACATTGATTGAAAGGAGAAATACAGCGTGCTAGACTTGCAGGAAGGGTTTGGAGAAGCCTTTAAGATATTGATTGAAAGGTGAATTACAGCATGCTAGACTTGCAGTGAGGGTTTGGAGAAGCTTTTGAGACATTGGTTGGAAGGAGAAATACAGCATGCTAGACTTGCAGGAAAGGTTTGGAGAAGCTTTTGAGACGTTGATTGAAAGGATAAATACAGCGCGCTACACTTGCGGGAAAGGTTTGGAGAAGCCTTTGAGACATTGATTGGAAGGAGAAATACAGAGTGCTAGACTTGCAGGAGAAGTTTGGAGAAGCTTCTGAGATATTGATTGAAAGGAGAAATACAGTATGCTAGTCTTTCAGGAAAGGTTTGCAGACATTTCTGAGACATTGAATAAAAGGAGAAATACAGCGTGCTAGACTTTCAGGAAAGGTTTGCAGTCATTTCTGAGACATTGATTAAAAGGAAAATACAGCGTGCTAGACTTTCAGGAAAGGTTTGGTGAAGCTTTTGAGACATTGGTTGAAGGGTGGAATACAGCATGCTAGACTTGCAGGAAGGGTTTGGAGAAGCCTTTGAGACATTGATTGGAAGGAGAAATACAGAGTGCTAGACTTGCAGGAAAGGTTTGCAGACGTTTCTGAGACATTGATTGAAAGGAGAAATACGGAGTGCTAGACTTGCAGCAAAGGTTTGGAGAAGCTTCTGAGATATTAATTGAAAGGAGAAATACAGTATGCTAGACTTTCAGGAAAGGTTTGGAGACATTTCTGAGACATTGAACGGAAGGAGAAATACAGCACGCTAGACTTGCAGGAAGGGTTTGGAGAAGCTTTTGGGACATTGATTTGAAGGAGAAATACAGAATGCCAGACTTGCAGGAAGGGTTTGGAGAAGCTTTTGAGACATTGGTTGAAAGGAGAAATACAGCATGCTAGACTTGCAGGAAATGTTTGGAGCAGATTTTGAGACATTGATTGAAAGGAGAAATACAGCATGCTAGACTTGCAGAAAAGGTTTGGAGAAGCCTTTGAGACATTGGTTGAAAGGAGAAATATAGCATGCTAGACTTGCAGGAAGGGTTTGGAGCAGATTTTGAGACATTGATTGAAAGGAGAAATACAGCATGCTAGACTTTCAGAAAAGGTTTGGAGAAGCCTTTGAGACATTGGTTGAAAGGAGAAATACAGCATGCTACACTTGCAGGAAAGTGGCAGGAAAGGTTTGAAGAAGCTTGCGAGACATTGGTTTAAAGGAGAATACAGCATGCTAGACTTGCAGGAAGGGTTTGGAGAAGCCTTTGAGACATTGGTTGAAAGGAGAAATACAGCATGCTACACTTGCAGGAAAGTGGCAGGAAAGGTTTGAAGAAGCTTTTGAGACATTGATTGGAAGGAGAAATATAGCATGCTAGACTTGCAGGAAGGGTTTGGAAAAGCTTTTGAGACATTGATTGAAAGGAGAAATACGGTGTGCTAGACTTGCAGGAAAGGTTTGGAGAAGCTTTTGAGACATTGGTTGAAAGGAGAGATACAGCATACTAGACTTGCAGGAAAGGTTTGGAGAAGCTTTTGAGACATTGAGTGAAAGCATAAATACAGCGTGTTAGACTTGCAGGAAAGGTTTGGAGAAGCCTTTGAGACATTGATAAAGGAGAAATACAGCGTGCTAGACTTGCAGTGAGGGTTTGGAGAAGCTTTTGAGAAATTGGTTGGTAGGAGAAACACAGCATGCTAGACTTTCAGGAAAGGTTTGCAGACATTTCTGAGACATTGATTAAAAGGAGAAATACAGCGTGCTAGACTTGCAGGTAAGGTTTGTAGAAGCTTTTGGGACATTCGTTGAAGGGTGAAATAAAGCATGCTAGACTTGCAGAAAAGGTTTGGAGAAGCTTTTGAGAAATTGGTTGAAAGGAGAAATACAGCATGCTACACTTGCAAGAAAGTGGCAGGACAGGTTTGAAGAAGCTTTTGAGACATTGATTGGAAGGAGAAATACAGCATGCTAGACTTGCAGGAAGGGTTTGGAGAAGCTTTTGAGAAATTGATTGAAAGGAGAAATATGGCGTGCTCGACTTGCAGGAAAGGTTTGGAGAAGCTTTTGAGACATTGATTGAAAGGATGAATACAGCGTGCTAGACTTGCAGGAAAGGTTTGGAGAAACCTTTGAGACATTGATTGAAAGGAGAAATACAGCGTGCTAGACTTGCAGAAAGGGTTTGGAGAAGCCTTTAAGACATTGATTGAAAGGAGAATTACAGCATGCTAGACTTGCAGTGAGGGTTTGGAGAAGCTTTTGAGACATTGGTTAGAAGGAGAAATACAGCATGCTAGACTTGCAGGAAAGGTTTGGAGAAGCTTTTGAGACGTTGATTGAAAGGATAAATACAGCACGCTACACTTGCAGGAAAGGTTTGAAGAACCCTTTGAGACATTGATTGGAATGAGAAATACAGAGTGCTAGACTTGCAGGAAAAGTTTGGAGAAGCTTCTGAGAAATTGATTGAAAGGAGAAAGTATGCTAGTCTTTCAGGAAAGGTTTGCAGACATTTCTGAGACATTGAATAAAAGGAGAAATACAGCGTGCTAGACTTTCAGGAAAGGTTTGCAGTCATTTCTGAGACATTGATTAAAAGGGAAATACAGCGTGCTACACTTTCAGGAAAGTTTTGGTGAAGCTTTTGAGACATTGGTTGAAGGGTGGAATACAGTATGCTAGACTTGCAGGAAGGGTTTGGAGAAGCCTTTGAGACATTGATTGGAAGGAGAACTACAGCATGCCAGACTTGCAGGAAGGGTTTGGAGAAGCTTTTGAGACATTGATTGAAAGGAGAAATACGGTGTGCTAGGCTTGCAGGAAAGGTTTGGAGAAGCTTTTGAGTCATTGGTTGAAAGGAGAAATACAGCATACTAGACTTGCAGGAAGGGTTTGGAGAAGCTTGCGAGACATTGGTTTAAAGGAGAAATACAGCATGCTAGACTTGCAGGAAGGGTTTGGAGAAGCTTTTGAGACATTGGTTGAAAGGAGCAATACAGCATGCTAGACTTGCAGGAAATGTTTGGAGCAGATTTTGAGACATTGATTGAAAGGAGAAATACAGCATGCTAGACTTGCAGAAAAGGTTTGGAGAAGCTTTTGAGACATTGGTTCAAAGGAGAAATATAGCATGCTACATTTGCAGGAAATTGGCAGGAAAGGTTTGAAGAAGCTTTTGAGACATTGATTGGAAGGAGAAATATAGCATGCTAGACTTGCAGGAAGGGTTTGGAGAAGCTTTTGAGACATTGATTGAAAGGAGAAATACGGTGTGCTAGACTTGCAGGAAAGGTTTGGAGAAGCTTTTGAGACATTGGTTGAAAGGAGAAATACAGCATACTAGACTTGCAGGAAAGGTTTGGAGAAGCTTTTGAGACATTGATTGAAAGGATAAATACAGCGTGCTAGACTTGCAGGAAAGGTTTGGAGAAGCCTTTGAGACATTGATAAAGGAGAAATACAGCGTGCTAGACTTCCATTGAGGGTTTGGAGAAGCTTTTGAGAAATTGGTTGGTAGGAGAAAAACAGCATGCTAGACTTGCAGAAAAGGTTTGGAGAAGCTTTTGAGAAATTGGTTGAAAGGAGAAATACAGCATGCTACACTTGCAGGAAAGTGGCAGGACAGGTTTGAAGAAGCTTTTGAGACATTGATTGGAAGGAGAAATACAGCATGCTAGACTTGCAGGAAGGGTTTGGAGAAGCTTTTGAGAAATTGATTGAAAGGAGAAATACGGCGTGCTCGACTTGCAGGAAAGGTTTGGAGAAGTTTTTGAGACATTGATTGAAAGGATAAATACAGTGTGCTAGACTTGCAGGAAAGGTTTGGAGAAACCTTTGAGACATTGATTGAAAGGAGAAATACAGCGTGCTAGACTTGCAGGAAGGGTTTGGAGAAGCCTTTAAGACATTGATTGAAAGGAGAATTACAGCATGCTAGACTTGCAGTGAGGGTTTGGAGAAGCTTTTGAGATATTGGTTGGAAGGAGAAATACAGCATGCTAGACTTGCAGGAAAAGTTTGGAGAAGCTTCTGAGATATTGATTGAAAGGAGAAATACAGTATGCTAGTCTTTCAGGAAAGGTTTGCAGACATTTCTGAGACATTGAATAAAAGGAGTAATACAGCGTGCTAGACTTTCAGGAAAGGTTTGCAGTAATTTCTGAGACATTGATTAAAAGGGAAATACAGCGTGCTAGACTTTCAGGAAAGGTTTGGTGAAGCTTTTGAGACATTGGTTGAAGGGTGGAATACAGCATGCTAGACTTGCAGGAAGGGTTTGGAGAAGCCTTTGAGACATTGATTGAAAGGAGAAATACAGAGTGCTAGACTTGCAGGAAAGGTTTGCAGACGTTTCTGAGACATTGATTGAAAGGAGAAATACAGAGTCTAGACTTGCAGGAAAGGTTTGGAGAAGCTTCTGAGATATTAATTGAAAGGAGAAATACAGTATGCTAGACTTTCAGGAAAGGTTTGCAGACATTTCTGAGACATTGAACGAAAGGAGAAATACATCTTGCTAGACTTGCAGGAAAGGTTTGGAGAAGCTTTTGAGACTTTGGTTGAAGGGTGAAATACAGCATGCTAGACTGGCAGGAATGGTTTGGAGAAGCTTTTGAGACATTGATTTGAAGGAGAAATACAGCATACCAGACTTGCAGGAAGGGTTTGGAGAAGCTTTTGAGACATTGATTGAAAGGAGAAATACGGTGTGCTAGACTTGCAGGAAAGGTTTGGAGAAGCTTTTGAGTCATTGGTTGAAAGGAGAAATACAGCATACTAGACTTGCAGGAAGGGTTTGGAGAAGCTTTTGAGGCATTGATTGGAAGGAGAAATACAGAGTGCTAGACTTGCAGCAAAGGTTTGGAGAAGCTTCTGAGATATTGATTGAAAAAAGAAATACAGTATGCCAGACTGTCAGGAAAGGTGTGCAGACATTTTTGAGACATTGATTAAAAGGAGAAATACAGCGTGCTAGACTTCCAGGAAAGGTTTGGAGAAGCTTCTGAGATATTGAATGAAAGGAGAAATACAGTATGCTAGACTTTCAGGAAAGGTTTGCAGAAATTTCAGAGACATTGATTAAAAAGAGAAATACAGCGTGCTAGACTTGCAGGAAAGGTTTGGTGAAGCTTTTGAGACATTGGTTGAAGGGTGAAATATAGCGTGCTAGACTTGCAGGAAGGGTTTGGAGAAGCCTTTAAGACATTGATTGAAAGGAGAATTACAGCATGCTAGACTTGCAGTGAGGGTTTGGAGAAGTTTTGAGAAATTGGTTGGAAGGAGAAATACAGCATGCTAGACTTGCAGGAAAGGTTTGGAGAAGCTTTTGAGACGTTGATTGAAAGGATAAATACAGCACGCTACACTTGCAGGAAAGGTTTGGAGAAGCCTTTAAGACATTGATTGGAATGAGAAATACAGAGTGCTAGACTTGCAGGAAAAGTTTGGAGAAGCTTCTGAGAAATTGATTGAAAGGAGAAATACAGTATGCTAGTCTTTCAGGAAAGGTTTGCAGACATTTCTGAGACATTGAATAAAAGGAGAAATACAGCGTGCTAGACTTTCAGGAAAGGTTTGCAGTCATTTCTGAGACATTGATTAAAAGGGAAATACAGCGTGCTAGACTTTCAGGAAAGTTTTGGTGAAGCTTTTGAGACATTGGTTGAAGGGTGGAATACAGCATGCTAGACTCGCAGGAAGGGTTTGGAGAAGCCTTTGAGACATTGATTGGAAGGAGAAATACAGAGTGCTAGATTTGCAGGAAAGGTTTGCAGACGTTTCTGAGACATTGATTGAAAGGAGAAATACAGAGTGCTAGACTTGCAGGAAAGGTTTGCAGACATTTCTGAGACATTGAACGAAAGGAGAAATACAGCATGCTAGACTTGCAGGAAAGGTTTGGAGAAGCTTTTGAGAGTTTGGTTGAAGGGTGAAATACAGCATGCTAGACTGGCAGGAAGGGTTTGGAGAAGCTTTTGAGACATTGATTTGAAGGAGAAATACAGCATGCCAGACTTGCAGGAAGGGTTTGGAGAAGCTTTTGAGACATTGATTGAAAGGAGAAAAACGGTGTGCTAGACTTGCAGGAAAGGTTTGGAGAAGCTTTTGAGTCATTGGTTGAAAGGAGAAATACAGCATACTAGACTTGCAGGAAAGGTTTGGAGAAGCTTGCGAGACATTGGTTTAAAGGAGAAATACAGCATGCTAGACTTGCAGGAAGGGTTTGGAGAAGCTTTTGAGACATTGGTTGAAAGGAGAGATACAGCATGCTAGACTTGCAGGAAATGTTTGGAGCAGATTTTGAGACATTGATTGAAAGGAGAAATACAGCATGCTAGACTTGCAGAAAAGGTTTGGAGAAGCTTTTGAGACATTGGTTCAAAGGAGAAATACGGCATGCTACATTTGCAGGAAATTGGCAGGAAAGGTTTGAAGAAGCTTTTGAGACATTGTTTGAAAGGAGAAATATAGCATGCTAGACTTGCAGGAAGGGTTTGGAGAAGCTTTTGAGACATTAATTGAAAGGAGAAATACGGTGTGCTAGACTTGCAGGAAAGGTTTGGAGAAGCTTTTGAGACATTGGTTGAAAGGAGAAATACAGCATACTAGACTTGCAGGAAAGGTTGGAGAAGCTTTTGAGACATTGATTGAAAGGATAAATACAGCGTGCTAGACTTGCAGGAAAGGTTTGGAGAAGCCTTTGAGACATTGATAGAGGAGAAATACAGCGTGCTAGACTTGCATTGAGGGTTTGGAGAAGCTTTTGAGAAATTGGTTGGTAGCAGAAAAACAGCATGCTAGACTTGCAGAAAAGGTTTGGAGAAGCTTTTGAGAAATTGGTTGAAAGGAGAAATACAGCATGCTACACTTGCGGGAAAGTGGCAGGACAGGTTTGAAGAAGCTTTTGAGACATTGATTGGAAGGAGAAATACAGCATGCTAGACTTGCTGGAAGGGTTTGGAGAAGCTCTTGAGAAATTGATTGAAAGGAGAAATACGGCGTGCTCGACTTGCAGGAAAGGTTTGGAGAAGTTTTTGAGACATTGATTGAAAGGATAAATACAGCGTGCTAGACTTGCAGGAAAGGTTTGGAGAAACCTTTGAGACATTGATTGAAAGGAGAAATACAGTGTGCTAGACTTGCAGGAAGGGTTTGGAGAAGCCTTTAAGACATTGATTGAAAGGAGAATTACAGCATGCTAGACTTGCAGTGAGGGTTTGGAGAAGCTTTTGAGATATTGGTTGGAAGGAGAAATACAGCATGCTAGACTTGCAGGAAAGGTTTGGAGAAGCTTTTGAGACGTTGATTGAAAGGATAAATACAGCACGCTACACTTGCAGGAAAGGTTTGGAGAAGCCTTTGAGACATTGATTGGAAGGAGAAATACAGAATGCTAGACTTGCAGGAAAAGTTTGGAGAAGCTTCTGAGATATTGATTGAAAGGAGAAATACAGTATGCTAGTCTTTCAGGAAAGGTTTGCAGACATTTCTGAGACATTGAATAAAAGGAGAAATACAGCGTGCTAGACTTTCAGGAAAGGTTTGCAGTAATTTCTGAGACATTGATTAAAAGGGAAATACAGCGTGCTAGACTTTCAGGAAAGGTTTGGTGAAGCTTTTGAGACATTGGTTGAAGGGTGGAATACAGCATGCTAGACTTGCAGGAAGGGTTTGGAGAAGCCTTTGAGACATTGATTGGAAGGAGAAATACAGAGTGCTAGACTTGCAGGAAAGGTTTGCAGACATTTCTGAGACATTGATTGAAAGGAGAAATACAGAGTGCTAGACTTGCAGGAAAGGTTTGGAGAAGCTTCTGAGATATTAATTGAAAGGAGAAATACAGTATGCTAGACTTTCAGGAAAGGTTTGCAGACATTTCTGAGACATTGAACGAAAGGAGAAATACATCATGCTAGACTTGCAGGAAAGGTTTGGAGAAGCTTTTGAGACTTTGGTTGAAGGGTGAAATACAGCATGCTAGACTGGCAGGAATGCTTTGTAGAAGCTTTTGAGACATTGATTTGAAGGAGAAATACAGCATACCAGACTTGCAGGAAGGGTTTGGAGAAGCTTTTGAGACATTGATTGAAAGGAGAAATACGGTGTGCTAGACTTGCAGGAAAGGTTTGGAGAAGCTTTTGAGTCATTGGTTGAAAGGAGAAATACAGCATACTAGACTTGCAGGAAGGGTTTGGAGAAGCTTTTGAGGCATTGATTGGAAGGAGAAATACAGAGTGCTAGACTTGCCGGAAGGGTTTGGAGAAGCCTTTGAGACATTCATTGGAAAGAGAAATACAGAGTGCTAGACTTGCAGCAAAGGTTTGGAGAAGCTTCTGAGATATTGATTGAAAAAAGAAATACAGTATGCCAGACTGTCAGGAAAGGTGTGCAGACATTTTTGAGACATTATTAAAAGGAGAAATACAGCGTGCTAGACTTCCAGGAAAGGTTTGGAGAAGCTTCTGAGATATAGAATGAAAGGAGAAATACAGTATGCTAGACTTTCAGGAAAGGTTTGCAGAAATTTCAGAGACATTGATTAAAAAGAGAAATACAGCGTGCTAGAATTGCAGGAATGGTTTGGAGAAGCATTTGAGACATTGATTGGAAGGAGAAATACAGAGTGCTAGACTTTCAGGAAAGGTTTGCAGACGTTTCTGAGACATTGATTGAAAGGAGAAATACAGCATTCTACAATTGCAGGAAAGGTTTCGAGAAGTCTTTGAGACATTGATTGGAAGGAGAAATACAGAGTGCTAGGTTTGCAGTAAAGGTTTGGAGAAGCTTCTGAGATATTGATTGAAAAAAGAAATACAGTGTGCCAGACTGTCAGGAAAGGTGTTCAGACATTTTTGAGACATTGATTAAAAGGAGAAATATAGCGTGCTAGACTTACAGGAAAGGTTTGGAGAAGCTTCTGAGATATTGAATGAAAGGAGAAATACAGTTTGCTAGACTTTCAGGAAAGGTTTGCAGAAATTTCAGAGACATTGATTAAAAAGAGAAATACAGCGTGCCAGACTTGCAGGAAAGGTTTGGTGAAGCTTTTGAGACATTGGTTGAAGGGTGAAATACAGCATGCTAGAATTGCAGGAAGGGTTTGGAGAAGCATTTGAGAAATTGATTGGAAGGGGAAATACAGAGTGCTAGACTTGCAGGAAAGGTTTGCAGACGTTTCTGAGACATTGATTGAATGGAAAAATACAGCATTCTACAATTGCAGGAAAGGTTTCGAGAAGTCTTTGAAACATTGATTGGAAGGAGAAATACAGAGTGCTAGGCTTGCAGGAAAGGTTTGGAGAATATTCTGAGATATTGATTGAAAGGAGAAATACAGTATGCTAGACTTTCAGGAAAGGTTTGCAGACATTTCTGAGACATTGAATAAAAGGAGAAATACAGAGTGCTATACTTGCAGGAAAGGTTTGGAGAAGCTTTTGAGACATTGGTTGGTGGATGAAATACAGCATGCTAGCCTTGCAGGAAAGGTTTGGAGAAGCTTTTGAGACATTGATTGGAAGGAGAAATACAGATTGCTAGACTTGCAGGAAGGGTTTGGAGAAGCCTTTGAGACATTGATTGGAAGGAGAAATACAGCATGCTAGACTTGCAGGAAGGGTTTGGAGAAGCCTTTGAGACATTGATTGCAAGGAGAAATACAGCATGATAGACTTGATGGAAGGGTTTGTAGAAGCCTTTGAGAAATTAATTGGAAGGAGAAATACAGAGTGCTAGACTTGCAGGAAAGGTTTGGAGAAGCTTTTGAGACATTGATTGAAAGGAGAAATACAGCATGCTAGACTTGCAGGAAAGGTTTGGAGAAGCCTTTGAGACAATTATTGGAAGGAGAAGTACAGCATGCTAGACTTGCAGGAAGGGTTTGGAGAAGCTTTTGAGACTTTGGTTTAAAGGAGAAATACAGCATGCTAGACTTGCAGGAAGGGTTTGGAGAAGCCTTTGAGACATTGATTGGAAGGAGAAATACAGAGTGCAAGACTTGCAGGAAGGGTTTGGAGAAGCCTTTGAGACATTGATTGAAAGGAGAAATACAGCACGCTAGACTTGCAGGAAAGGTTTGGAGAAGCCTTTGAGACATTGATTGGAGGTTGAAATACAGCATGCTAGACTTGCAAGAAGGGTTTGGAGAAGCCTTTGGGACATTGATTGGAAGGAGAAATACAGCATGGTAGACTTGCAGGAAAGGTTTGGAGAAGCCTTTGAGACATTCATTGGAGGGAGAAATGCAGCATGCTAGACTTGCAGGAAGGGTTCAGAGAAGCCTTTGAGACATTGATTGGAAGGAGAAATACAGAGTGCTAGACTTGCAGGAAGGGTTTGGAGAAGCTTTTGAGACATTGATTGAAAGGAGAAATACAGCACGCTAGACTTGCAGGAAGGGTTCGGAGAAGCTTTTGAGGCATTGGTTTAAAGGAGAAATACAGCATGCTAGACTTGCATGATGGGTTTGGAGAAGCTTTTGAGACATTGGTTTAAAGGAGAAATACAGCATGCTAGACTTGCAGGAAGGGTTTGGAGAAGCCTTTGAGACATTGATTGGAAGGAGAAATACAGCATGCTACACTTGCAGGAGGGGTTTGGAGAAGCCTTTGAGACATTGATTGGAAGGAGAAATACAGCATGCTAGACTTGTAGGAAGGGTTTGTAGAAGCCTTTGAGACATTGATTGGAAGGAGAAATACAGCACGCTAGACTTGCAGGAAAGGTTTGGAGAAGCTTCTGAGACATTGATTGAAAGGAGAAATACAGCATGCTAGATTTGCAGGAAAGGTTTGTAGAAGCCTTTGAGACATTGATTTGAAGGAGAAATACAGCATGATAGACTTGCAGGAAGGGTTTGGAGAAGCTTTTGAGACATTGGTTTAAAGGAGAAATACAGCATGCTAGACTTGCAGGAAGGGTTTGGAGAAGCTTTTGAGACATTGGTTTAAAGGGGAAATACAGCATGCTAGACTAGCAGGAAGGGTTTGGAGAAGCTTGCGGGACATTGGTTTAAAGGAGAAATACAGCATGATAGAGTTGCAGGAAGGGTTTGGGGAAGCTTTTGAGACATTGGTTTAAAGGAGAAATACAGCATGCTAGACTTGCAGGAAGGGTTTGGAGAAGCTTTTGAGACATTGGTTTAAAGGAGAAATACAGCATGCTAGACTTGCAGGAAGGGTTTGGAGAGGCTTTTGAGACATTGGTTTAAAGGAGAAATACAGCATGCTAGACGTGAGGGAGGGTTTGGAGAAGCCTTTGAGACATTGATTGAAAGGAGAAATACAGTATGCTAGACTTGCAGGAAAGGTTTGGAGAAGCCTTTGAGACATTGATTGGAAGTAGAAATACAGCATGCTAGACTTGCAGGAAGGGTTTGGAGAAGCTTTCGAGACATTGGCTGAAGGGTGAAATACAGCATGCTAGAATTGCAGGAAGGGTTTGGAGAAGCCTTTGAGACATTGATTGGAAGGAGAAATACAGAGTGCTAGACTTGTAGGAAAGGTTTGCAGAAGCTTCTGAGATATTGATTGAAAGGAGAAATACAGTATGCTAGACTTTCAGGAAAGGTTTGCAGACATTTTTTGACATTGATTAAAAGGAGAAATACAGTGTGCTAGACTTGCAGGAAAGGTTTGGAGAAGCTTCTGAGATATTGATTGAAAGGAGAAATACAGTATGCTAGACTTTCAGGAAAGGTTTGCAAACAATTCTGAGATATTGATTAAAAGGAGAAATACAGCATGCTAGACTTGCAGGAAAGGTTTGGTGAAGCTTTTGAGACATTGGTTGAAGGGTAAAATACAGCATGCTAGACTTGAAGGAAGGGTTTGGAGAAGCCTTTGAGACATTGATTGGAAGGAGAAATACACAGTGCTAGACTTGCAGGAAAGGTTTGCAGACATTTCTGAGACATTGATTGAAAGGAGAAATATAGAGTGGTAGACTTGCAGGAAAGGTTTGGAGAAGGTTCTGAGATATTGATTGAAAGGAGAAATACAGTATGCTAGACTTTCAGGAAAGGTTTGCAGACATTTCTGAGACATTGAATAAAATGAGAAATACAGCGTGCTAGACTTGCAGGAAAGGTTTGGAGAAGCTTTTGAGACATTGGTTGAAGGGTGAAATACAGCATGCTAGACTTGCAGGAAGGGTTTGGAGAAGCTTTTGAGACATTGATTGGAAGGAGAAATAAAGCATGCTAGACTTGCAGGAAGGGTTTGGAGAAGCTTTTGAGACATTGATTGAAAGGAGAAATACAGCGTGCTAGATTTGCAGGAAAGGTTTGGAGAAGCTTTTGAGACATTGATTGAAAGGAGATATACAGCATACTAGACTTGCAGGAAGGGTTTGGAGAAGCTTTTGAGTCATTGATTGAAAGGAGAAATGCAGTATGCTAGACTTTCAGGAAAGGTGTGCAGACATTTTTGAGACATTGATTACAAGGAGAAATACAGCGTGCTAGACTTGCAGGAAAGGTTTGGAGAAGCTTTTGAGACATTGGTTGAAGGGTAAAACACAGCATGCTAGACTTTCAGGAAAGGTTTGCAGACATTTTTGAGACATTGATTAAAAGGAGAAATACAGCGTGCTAGACTTGCAGGAAAGATTTGGAGAAGCTTTTGAGACATTGGTTGAAGGGTAAAATACAGCATGCTAGACTTGCAGGAAAGGTTTGGTGAAGCTTTTGAGACATTGGTTGAAGGGTAAAATACAGCCTGCTAGACTTGCAGGTAGGGTTTAGAGAAGCCTTTGAGACATTGATTGGAAGGAGAAATACACAGTGCTAGACTTGCAGGAAAGGTTTGCAGACGTTTCTGAGACATTGATTGAAAGGAGAAATATAGAGTGCTAGACTTGCAGGAAAGGTTTGGAGAAGGTTCTGAGATATTGATTGAAAGGAGAAATACAGTATGCTAGACTTTCAGGAAAGGTTTGCAGACATTTCTGAGACATTGAATAAAATGAGAAATACAGCGTGCTAGACTTGCAGGAAAGGTTTGGAGAAGCTTTTGAGACATTGGTTGAAGGGTGAAATACAGCATGCTAGACTTGCAGGAAGGGTTTGGAGAAGCTTTTGAGACATTGATTGGAAGGAGAAATAAAGCATGCTAGACTTGCAGGAAGGGTTTGGAGAAGCTTTTGAGACATTGATTGAAAGGAGAAATACAGCGTGCTAGATTTGCAGGAAAGGTTTGGAGAAGCTTTTGAGACATTGATTGAAAGGAGATAAACAGCATACTAGACTTGCAGGAAGGGTTTGGAGAAGCTTTTGAGTCATTGATTGGAAGGAGAAATTGTCATGTCACGCGGGAGACTGGGGTCTGCCGCTCCCATTTCCTCCTGGCGAGTCTACCCGCGCGTTCGCGTCTGGGGACTCGCCGGGAGGGGAGCAACGGATTACAGGGCCGGCGGCCTTCGGCGCATGCGCGGAGGTCCTCTCTCTCGGTTCCGCGCATGCGCCGTGGGGGCTTGCCTTCCAAGCCTCGTTCTGGGTTCGCCGGCGCCCGGAAACGGAACGGTTTGCGTTCCAGGCCTCTCGGGCGCCGGCGGCCCATAAAAGAGGCCGCGAGTCAAAGCGGGCCGCGTCTCAACGCGGTTCGCTTCGCTTTCCTCGTTGTTCCTGCCCAGCCTTACCTGTGGCCTGACCTGGGCCTACCTGCCTCCAGCCTTACCTGTGGCCTGTCCTGGGCCTACCTGCCTCCAGCCTTACCTGTGGCCTGTCCCGGGCCTACCTGCCTCCAACCTTACCTGTGGCCTGTCCTGGGCCTACCTGCCTCCAGCCTTACCTGTGGCCTGTCCCGGGCCTACCTGCCTCCAGCCTTACCTGTGGCCTGTCTTGGGCCTACCTGTCTCCAGCCTTACCTGTGGCCTGTCCTGGGCCTACCTGCCTCCAGCTTTACCTGTGGCCTGTCCTGGGCTTACCTGCTTGCCTCCAGCCTTACCTGTGGCCTGTCCTGGGCCTGCCTACCTCCAGCCTTACCTGTGGCCTGTCCTGGGCCTGCCTGCCTCCAGTCCTTACCTGTGGCCTGCCCTGGGCCAGCCTGACTCCAGTTCTCATCCAGGTCCTGTCCTGGGCCTGCCTGCCTTCAATCCTCACCTGGGTTCGGCCCTGGGCCAGCCAGCCTCCAGCTACTACCTAGGTTTTGCCCTGGGTCAGTCTTCCCTCAGCCCATTCCGGAGTTCTGTCCTGAGTCATCATTGTGTAGAGGGGACTTATCCCACACTAGCCTGCATTCCCCCTGTTCCATCTTGGGCACGTTCCTACAGTTCTCTAATTGGCCAGACAACTAGTTCCAACTGTCCTCATTCTTTCCTGTCTTGCCTGACTCCGAATCTCATCCTGTGTACCATTGGAACTATCTGCACCAGCCAAGCTCCTTTGCCTACTACGAATACCTTTCTGCTACACTGGTCTATCTATCAACTGTCGCTGCACTGAGGTTCTTGGAAGATTCATGGTCTGGACAACAAGCTCTACCTGGACTATGGTTCCCTCCATCTGAGCCTACATCCTCTTGTCACGCTTACCTGGGAGAGTGCCTTTGTGACATTGGGGGTTGGTCCATCCTTCACCCAGTTCCTCATTTGGGTGGTGGAGAGGCTGATTCCTCGTGCCGCTATCTCATCAGTTCCTGGACTCCAGACTGGCGACCTCTGCGAGACCAACCACCAAGACTACAGGTACGCGGTCCTCTCGGGCCAATCAGCTTGACAGATTGAGACGCCTTCCTCCTGATTCAGAGATGGATGAATCGCAGGACATGAGGAACGAGTTGCTAGCGCTCAGGGCCGAGATGACCGCCCTGCGTCAGGAGAATCAAACATTACGACAAATGATAACGCAAGGAGCACCTAGTACCTCTCAAGGAGAGGGATCATTGGCTCATACAACACCCATCAAATTCGACGGAGACCCTAGACGGGTGGCGGAGTTTTGTAACCACTGCAGAATACACTTTCTCTTCAGGTCTACCTACTTCAACACTGATAGGGCCAAGATTGGTTACATCTTGGGGAACCTAACTGGGAACGCATTAGCTTGGGCAACTCCGTTTGTGGTTACGAACAGTCCTATTTTGAATGACTTTGCTGCCTTTGAAAAGGCCTTTCTTGAGGTATTTCAGACGCCGAACCTGGCCTCCGTTGCACAGAATCAATTGATGGACTACAAACAGGGAAGCAATGACGTCATCACCTACATCAGCCGTTTCCGACTTTTGGCTACTGACTCCCAGTGGCCCGAAATTACACAGAAGACACTGTTTCGTCGAGGCCTGAGAGAGGAGTACAAGGATGAGTTACTTCACATCCCTGAACCAGAGAGCCTTCAACTCTTGATCGATCAAGTACTCCGTATCGACCAAAGGCTAGCCGAACGAAAGGCTGAGAGACGTCGGCTTGACAGAGGCGGTCCCCGGACAACCAACACACCTGCTGGTTCGTTTGGGTCGACCGAGTCCGGACCTGAGCCCATGCAAGTAGGAGCCATGAGGGGACCTTTGACGGAAGAAGAGAAGAAACGAAGGAGGTCTTTGCGTTTGTGTCTTTACTGTGGAGCAGCTGGACATTATTTGGGTACGTGTCCTTTGCGTCCGCAGAAGAAGAAGAAGTCGGGAAACTAGGAGACCTGTCGTATACAGGAAGGGCAACGACAGGTCCCATTCCTTCCTCAGACCCTTCTGTTATTTGTTCTATACGTCTGCCCATGCAACCAGCGGTACTACAGACCCTGAAGGTCCGAATTAAACTACCAGACAAGAACCTGGAAGTATCCGGTCTACTGGACTGTGGGGCTTCTGGCAATTACATCGACGAAACGTTCGTCACCAGACATAAGATACCACTCGTTTCCAGGCACACGCCTCTGTCGGTGGAGCTTATTGATGGTACTCCCTTGTCTTCTGGACCCGTTAATCAGTTCACAGTTGGACTGGCCCTTCTGATTGCTGATCATTACGAGGAACTAGCCTTTGATGTTATCAAGTCACCGAACTACAAGATGGTTTTGGGATTACCTTGGTTGCAACACCACAATCCTTTGATAGACTGGAGAACCCAGACCTTGACCTTTTCATCCGAACGGTGTGCTCAAGAATGCAAGCTACCGGTTCCCACCAGGACCGTCTCGACTTCACTAATAACGGACAGCAATGGGGTTCATCTATGTTCCACGTCTCTGGTCCCACAGGAATATTCCGAATTCAAACAAGTGTTTTCTGAACCTGGCAACATACCCCTTCCTCCACACCGTTCTTTTGATTGCTCCATTGACCTGCTACCGGACCACGTTATTCCCCATGGGAAACTATATGCTTTGACACGTGACGAGAAGCTAGTTCTTCAGGAGTATTTGTCGGAGAGTCTAGAAAAGGGGTACATTGTGCCATCGAAATCGCCTGCAGGATTCCCCCTGTTTTTTGTAAAGAAAAAAGAAGGTACATTGAGACCCTGTGTCGACTACCGGCAGTTGAATGACATAACAGCCAAGGACCGGTATCCTTTACCCTTAATTCGCAGTATCCTTGAAACCCTGCATACTGCGCGAATCTTCTCCAAATTGGACCTCCGCGGAGCTTATCATTTGGTGCGCATCAGGAGTGGGGACGAGTGGAAGACAGCTTTCAAGACATCTTTTGGGCATTTTGAATACAGGGTTATGCCTTTCGGCCTATGTAATGCTCCCGCTGTTTTTCAACGATTCATGGACTACATCTTTGGTGACCTGTTAGGATTATCCGTTTGGGTTTATCTGGACGACATATTGATATTCTCTAAATCCTTAGACGAGCATGTGGAACATGTTCGTGAGGTCCTTCATCGGCTGTCCGTCAATAACCTGTTCGCCAAAGCGGAGAAATGTAGCTTTCACCAACCCAGCATTGAATTCTTGGGATTTGTTATCAATCAAGAAGGCATTGGGATGGATCCCAAGAAGGTGCGAGCCATACAAGAATGGAGACATCCACACGATATCAAGGCTCTCCAACGCTTCCTGGGATTCGCAAACTTTTACAGGCGCTTTATCCCACAGTTCTCACAGATCTCGGCGCCCCTCACCAGGCTAACCAGCAGCAAGATCACGTTCGAATGGGATCTCGTGGCTTCCCGGGCTTTCGACGTATTGAAGTCGGCCTTTATGGCTGCCCCGATCCTGCGCCATCCCCAGGAAGAGTTGCCCTACATAGTGGAGGCCGATGCTTCCAGCTTTGCTGTAGGGGCAGTCCTTCTTCAGAAAGATCCTATCACGTTGGTAGAACATCCAGTAGCCTATTATTCTCGCAAGTTGAGTCCCAGCGAACGAAACTACGCGGTGATTGAAAGGGAACTGTTAGCCATCAAGACCGCATTCGAGGAATGGAGACATTTTCTCCTCGGAGCACGCTTTTCTGTGGAGGTGCGGACAGACCATCGCAATCTGCAATATCTTCGCTCTCTGCAATGTCGGACTCCTCGTCAAGCCCGGTGGGCCTTCTTCTTCTCTCCGTTTGAGTTCCATGTTACTTATATCCCGGGAACCTCCAATACGAAAGCGGATGCGCTTTCCAGGTCCCTGGAAAACGTAGATGGGACGCCCTGTCCAGAACAGCCACTGATTTCTCCTCGCCATTTTCTGCTGGCCTTGTCCTCTCACCTTAAGTCCATCGCGGAAGCCACTCGGTCGGATCCAGAAAGAACATCCCTTCTTAGTCGGCAACTAGTATCAGAACGAGACGGACTGTTGTTTTTTCAAAGAAGACTCTACATACCCAGAGGAGCCATTAGAAGGGGCATTCTACACGGATTCCATGATTCACCCATAGGAGGACATCGCGGGGTCAGAGCCACTCGAGAATTGATATCCCGACAGTTCTGGTGGCCTGGTTGGGCGACCGAGGTCCAGAAGTACATTGACAGCTGTCCAATATGTGCCCAGTGCAAGGTTCCCAGAAGACGACCATTGGGTTTGTTAATGCCCACCGAAGTGGCTCCCTATCCATGGCATACCATCGCCACCGATTTCATTGTGGATTTGCCTCCATCTGAAGGGTACACTTGTATAATGGTGGTTGTGGACAGCTTCACCAAACTGGCCCATTTCATCCCATTCCGGAAAATCCCTACAGCTACTCAAATGGCTTCAGCGTTTCTGCACGACATCTACCGGTTGCACGGCCTACCGGAGAAAATCATATCGGATAGAGGTACCCAGTTCCTTTCATCATTTTGGAGACAGGTGTGTGGTCATCTGGGAATACATAGAGCTCTAAGCTCAGGCTATCACCCACAGACAAATGGGCTAACCGAAAGGACCAATCAGACTTTGGAGGGGTACCTCCGCTGTTTTGCCAATGCCACACAGTCTAATTGGAAAGGTGGGCTAGATCTGGCCGAAGTATCCTACAACAACACTGTTCATGCCTCCATTGGAGTCAGCCCATTCTTCTGTTCCACTGGTCTACATCCTCGGTTAATGCCTTTTCAACCAGTTCCATCTAGTACTGTTCCCTCTGCTGATGGTCTGGTCTTACACATCCGGGAACAGCAAGAACTTGCACACAAGATCTTAAGTGAAGCCAAGGATCGGATGAAGAGACAGGCAGACAGGAAGAGGAGTGCAGAACCTAATTTCCAGGAGGGCGACAAGGTGTGGTTGTCCTCAAAGAACCTGCCTCTCCGCAATCTGCCCGTCAAACTGGCCCCTCGATATTTGGGACCCTTTGTTATCACCAAACGGTTGTCCTCTGTAGCCTTCCGTCTTCACCTACCCTCTTCCTGGCGTGTACATCCCGTTTTTCACGTGTCCCTGTTAAAACCCTATGTGGTCGATGATTATGGCCGCACCTCTCCTCGTCCGGCCTCTGTTTTGGTACAGGGGGTCCCTGAGTTTGAGGTACACGAGATCTGTGATGCCCGGTACCGTAGAGGGGTGCTCCACTATTTGGTTGACTGGAAGGGGTACCCGGCCTGTGATCGTACCTGGGAACCGCGCCAGCACGTGCATGCTCCCCGGCTGATACGTGAGTTCTACGTACGGTTTCCCTGGAAGCCTGGGGCCCCGGGTCTTCCTGGGAGGGGGCATAGTGTCATGTCACGCGGGAGACTGGGGTCTGCCGCTCCCATTTCCTCCTGGCGAGTCTACCCGCGCGTTCGCGTCTGGGGACTCGCCGGGAGGGGAGCAACGGATTACAGGGCCGGCGGCCTTCGGCGCATGCGCGGAGGTCCTCTCTCTCGGTTCCGCGCATGCGCCGTGGGGGCTTGCCTTCCAAGCCTCGTTCTGGGTTCGCCGGCGCCCGGAAACGGAACGGTTTGCGTTCCAGGCCTCTCGGGCGCCGGCGGCCCATAAAAGAGGCCGCGAGTCAAAGCGGGCCGCGTCTCAACGCGGTTCGCTTCGCTTTCCTCGTTGTTCCTGCCCAGCCTTACCTGTGGCCTGACCTGGGCCTACCTGCCTCCAGCCTTACCTGTGGCCTGTCCTGGGCCTACCTGCCTCCAGCCTTACCTGTGGCCTGTCCCGGGCCTACCTGCCTCCAACCTTACCTGTGGCCTGTCCTGGGCCTACCTGCCTCCAGCCTTACCTGTGGCCTGTCCCGGGCCTACCTGCCTCCAGCCTTACCTGTGGCCTGTCTTGGGCCTACCTGTCTCCAGCCTTACCTGTGGCCTGTCCTGGGCCTACCTGCCTCCAGCTTTACCTGTGGCCTGTCCTGGGCTTACCTGCTTGCCTCCAGCCTTACCTGTGGCCTGTCCTGGGCCTGCCTACCTCCAGCCTTACCTGTGGCCTGTCCTGGGCCTGCCTGCCTCCAGTCCTTACCTGTGGCCTGCCCTGGGCCAGCCTGACTCCAGTTCTCATCCGGGTCCTGTCCTGGGCCTGCCTGCCTTCAATCCTCACCTGGGTTCGGCCCTGGGCCAGCCAGCCTCCAGCTACTACCTAGGTTTTGCCCTGGGTCAGTCTTCCCTCAGCCCATTCCGGAGTTCTGTCCTGAGTCATCATTGTGTAGAGGGGACTTATCCCACACTAGCCTGCATTCCCCCTGTTCCATCTTGGGCACGTTCCTACAGTTCTCTAATTGGCCAGACAACTAGTTCCAACTGTCCTCATTCTTTCCTGTCTTGCCTGACTCCGAATCTCATCCTGTGTACCATTGGAACTATCTGCACCAGCCAAGCTCCTTTGCCTACTACGAATACCTTTCTGCTACACTGGTCTATCTATCAACTGTCGCTGCACTGAGGTTCTTGGAAGATTCATGGTCTGGACAACAAGCTCTACCTGGACTATGGTTCCCTCCATCTGAGCCTACATCCTCTTGTCACGCTTACCTGGGAGAGTGCCTTTGTGACATTGGGGGTTGGTCCATCCTTCACCCAGTTCCTCATTTGGGTGGTGGAGAGGCTGATTCCTCGTGCCGCTATCTCATCAGTTCCTGGACTCCAGACTGGCGACCTCTGCGAGACCAACCACCAAGACTACAGGTACGCGGTCCTCTCGGGCCAATCAGCTTGACAGAAATGCAGAGTGCTAGACTTGCCGGATGGGTTTGGAGAAGCCTTGGAGACATTGATTGGAAGGAAAAATACAGAGTGCTAGACTTGCAGCAAAGGTTTGGAGAAGCTTCTGAGATATTGATTGAGAGGAGAAATACAGTATGCTAGACTTTCAGGAAAGGTGTGCAGACATTTTTGAGACATTGATTAAAAGGAGAAATACAGCATGCTAGACTTGCAGGAAAGGTTTGGAGAAGCTTTTGAGACATTGGTTGAAGGGTAAAATACAGCATGCTAGACTTTCAGGAAAGGTTTGCAGACATTTTTGAGACATTGATTAAAAGGAGAAATACAGAGTGCTAGACTTGCTGGAAGGGTTTGCAGATGTTTCTGAGACATTAATTGAACAATGAAATACAGCATGCTATGCTTGCAGGAAAGGTTTGGATAAGCCTTTGAGATGTTGATTGGAAGGAGAAATACAGAGTGCTAGACTTGCAGGAAAGGTTTGGAGAAGCTTCTGAGATATTGATTGAAAGGAGAAATACAGTATGCTAGACTTTCAGGAAAGGTTTGCAGACATTTCTGAGACATTGAATAAAAGGAGAAATACAGCGTGCTGGACTTGCAGTGAGGGTTTCGAGAAGCTTTTGAGACATTGGTTGGAAGGAGGAACACAGCATGCTAGACTTGCAGGAAAGGTTTGGAGAAGCTTTTGAGACATTGGTTGAAGGGTGAAATACAGCGTGATGGACTTGCAGGAAAGGTTTGGAGCAGCTTTTGGGACATTGGTTGAAGAGTGAAATACAGCATGCTAGACTTGCAGGAAAGTTTTGGAGCCGATTTTGAGACATTGATTGAATGGAGAAATACAGCATGCTAGACTTGCAGAAAAGGTTTGCAGAAGCTTTTGAGACATTGGTTGAAAGGAGAAATACAGCATGCTACACTTGCAGGAAAGTGGCAGGAAAAGTTTGAAGAAGCTTTTGAGACATTGGTTGGAAGGAGAAATACAGCATGCTAGACTTTGTAGAATCTTTTGAGACATTGGTTGAAGGGTGAAATACAGCATGCTAGACTTGCAGGAAGGGTTTGGAGAAGCTTTTGTGGCATTGATTGGAAGGAGAAATACAGAGTGCTAGACTTGCCGGAAGGGTTTGCAGACGTTTCTCAGACATTAATTGAAAGGAGAAATACAGCATGCTTTACTTGAAGGAAAGGTTTAGAGAAGCCTTTAAGAAATTGATTGGAAGGAGAAATACAGAGTGCTAGACTTGCAGGAAAGGTTTGGAGAAGCTTCTGAGATATTGATTGAAAGGTGAAATACAGTATGCTAGACTTTCAGGAAAGGTTTGCAGATATTTCTAAGACATTGAACAAAAGGAGAAATACAGCGTGCTGGACTTGCAGTGAGGGTTTGGAGACGCTTTTGAGACATTGGTTGGAATGAGGAACACAGCATGCTAGATTTGCAGGAAAGGTTTGGAGAAGCTTTTGAGACATTCGTTGAAGGGTGAAATACTTCATGCTAGACTTGCAGGAAAGGTTGGGACAAGCTTTTGAGATATTGATTGAAAGGAGAAATACAGAGTGCTAGACTTGCAGCAAAGGTTTGGAGAAGCTTCTGAGATATTGATTGAAAGGAGAAGTACAGTATGCTAGACTTTCAGCAAAGGTTTGCAGACATTTCTGAGACATTGAACAAAAGGAGAAATACAGCGTGCTGGACTTGCAGTGAGGGTTTGGAGACGCTTTTGAGACATTGGTTGGAAGGAGGAACACAGCATGCTAGATTTGCAGGAAAGCTTTGCAGAAATTTCTGAGACATTGATTAAAAGGAGAAATACAGCGTGCTAGACTTTGTAGAATCTTTTGAGACATTGGTTGAAGGGTGAAATACAGCATGCTAGACTTGCAGGAAGGGTTTGGAGAAGCTTTTGTGGCATTGATTGGAAGGAGAAATACAGAGTGCTAGACTTGCCGGAAGGGTTTGCAGACGTTTCTCAGACATTAATTGAAAGGAGAAATACAGCATGCTTTACTTGAAGGAAAGTTTTGGAGAAGCCTTTAAGAAATTGATTGGAAGGAGAAATACAGAGTGCTAGACTTGCAGGAAAGGTTTGGAGAAGCTTCTGAGATATTGATTGAAAGGTGAAATACAGTATGCTAGACTTTCAGGAAAGGTTTGCAGATATTTCTGAGACATTGAACAAAAGGAGAAATACAGCGTGCTGGACTTGCAGTGAGGGTTTGGAGACGCTTTTGAGACATTGGTTGGAAGGAGGAACACAGCATGCTAGATTTGCAGGAAAGGTTTGGAGAAGCTTTTGAGACATTCGTTGAAGGGTGAAATACTTCATGCTAGACTTGTAGGAAAGGTTGGGAAAAGCTTTTGAGATATTGATTGAAAGGAGAAATACAGAGTGCTAGACTTGCAGCAAAGGTTTGGAGAAGCTTCTTAGATATTGATTGAAAGGAGAAGTACAGTATGCTAGACTTTCAGGAAAGGTTTGCAGACATTTCTGAGACATTGAACAAAAGGAGAAATACAGCGTGCTGGACTTGCAGTGAGGGTTTGGAGACGCTTTTGAGACATTGGTTGGAAGGAGGAACACAGCATGCTAGATTTGCAGGAAAGGTTTGGAGAAGCTTTTGGGACATTGGTTGAAGGGTGAAATACAGCATGCTAGACGTGCAGGAAAGGTTTGGAGAAGCTTTTGGGACATTGGTTGAAGGGTGAAATACAGCATGCTAGACTTGCAGGAAAGGTTTGGAGAAGCGTTTGAGACATTGGTTGAAGGGTGAAATACAGCGTGATAGACTTGCAGGAAAGGTTTGGAGCAGCTTTTGGGACATTGGTTGAAGAGTGAAATACAGCATGCTAGACTTGCAGGAAAGTTTTGGAGCCGATTTTGAGACATTGATTGAATGGAGAAATACAGCATGCTAGACTTGCAGAAAAGGTTTGCAGAAGCTTTTGAGACATTGGTTGAAAGGAGAAATACAGCATGCTACACTTGCAGGAAAGTGGCAGGAAAAGTTTGAAGAAGCTTTTGAGACATTGGTTGGAAGGAGAAATACAGCATGCTAGACTTTGTAGAATCTTTTGAGACATTGGTTGAAGGGTGAAATACAGCATGCTAGACTTGCAGGAAGGGTTTGGAGAAGCTTTTGTGGCATTGATTGGAAGGAGAAATACAGAGTGCTAGACTTGCCGGAAGGGTTTGCAGACGTTTCTCAGACATTAATTGAAAGGAGAAATACAGCATGCTTTACTTGAAGGAAAGGTTTAGAGAAGCCTTTAAGAAATTGATTGGAAGGAGAAATACAGAGTGCTAGACTTGCAGGAAAGGTTTGGAGAAGCTTCTGAGATATTGATTGAAAGGTGAAATACAGTATGCTAGACTTTCAGGAAAGGTTTGCAGATATTTCTAAGACATTGAACAAAAGGAGAAATACAGCGTGCTGGACTTGCAGTGAGGATTTGGAGACGCTTTTGAGACATTGGTTGGAATGAGGAACACAGCATGCTAGATTTGCAGGAAAGGTTTGGAGAAGCTTTTGAGACATTCGTTGAAGGGTGAAATACTTCATGCTAGACTTGCAGGAAAGGTTGGGACAAGCTTTTGAGATATTGATTGAAAGGAGAAATACAGAGTGCTAGACTTGCAGCAAAGGTTTGGAGAAGCTTCTGAGATATTGATTGAAAGGAGAAGTACAGTATGCTAGACTTTCAGGAAAGGTTTGCAGACATTTCTGAGACATTGAACAAAAGGAGAAATACAGCGTGCTGGACTTGCAGTGAGGGTTTGGAGACGCTTTTGAGACATTGGTTGGAAGGAGGAACACAGCATGCTAGATTTGCAGGAAAGCTTTGCAGAAATTTCGGAGACATTGATTAAAAGGAGAAATACAGCGTGCTAGACTTTGTAGAATCTTTTGAGACATTGGTTGAAGGGTGAAATACAGCATGCTAGACTTGCAGGAAGGGTTTGGAGAAGCTTTTGTGGCATTGATTGGAAGGAGAAATACAGAGTGCTAGACTTGCCGGAAGGGTTTGCAGACGTTTCTCAGACATTAATTGAAAGGAGAAATACAGCATGCTTTACTTGAAGGAAAGGTTTGGAGAAGCCTTTAAGAAATTGATTGGAAGGAGAAATACAGAGTGCTAGACTTGCAGGAAAGGTTTGGAGAAGCTTCTGAGATATTGATTGAAAGGTGAAATACAGTATGCTAGACTTTCAGGAAAGGTTTGCAGATATTTCTGAGACATTGAACAAAAGGAGAAATACAGCGTGCTGGACTTGCAGTGAGGGTTTGGAGACGCTTTTGAGACATTGGTTGGAAGGAGGAACACAGCATGCTAGATTTGCAGGAAAGGTTTGGAGAAGCTTTTGAGACATTCGTTGAAGGGTGAAATACTTCATGCTAGACTTGCAGGAAAGGTTGGGAAAAGCTTTTGAGATATTGATTGAAAGGAGAAATACAGAGTGCTAGACTTGCAGCAAAGGTTTGGAGAAGCTTCTTAGATATTGATTGAAAGGAGAAGTACAGTATGCTAGACTTTCAGGAAAGGTTTGCAGACATTTCTGAGACATTGAACAAAAGGAGAAATACAGCGTGCTGGACTTGCAGTGAGGCTTTGGAGACGCTTTTGAGACATTGGTTGAAGGGTGAAATACAGCATGCTAGACGTGCAGGAAAGGTTTGGAGAAGCTTTTGGGACATTGGTTGAAGGGTGAAATACAGCATGCTAGACTTGCAGGAAATGTTTGGAGCAGATCTTGAGACATTGATTGAAATGAGAAATACCGCATGCTAGACTTGCAGGAAAGGTTAAGAGATGCTTTTGGGACATTCGTTGAAGGGTGAAATACTTCATGCTAGACTTGTAGGAAAGGTTGGGAAAAGCTTTTGAGATATTGATTGAAAGGAGAAATACAGAGTGCTAGACTTGCAGCAAAGGTTTGGAGAAGCTTCTTAGATATTGATTGAAAGGAGAAGTACAGTATGCTAGACTTTCAGGAAAGGTTTGCAGACATTTCTGAGACATTGAACAAAAGGAGAAATACAGCGTGCTGGACTTGCAGTGAGGGTTTGGAGACGCTTTTGAGACATTGGTTGGAAGGAGGAACACAGCATGCTAGATTTGCAGGAAAGGTTTGGAGAAGCTTTTGGGACATTGGTTGAAGGGTGAAATACAGCATGCTAGACGTGCAGGAAAGGTTTGGAGAAGCTTTTGGGACATTGGTTGAAGGGTGAAATACAGCATGCTAGACTTGCAGGAAAGGTTTGGAGAAGCGTTTGAGACATTGGTTGAAGGGTGAAATACAGCGTGATAGACTTGCAGGAAAGGTTTGGAGCAGCTTTTGGGACATTGGTTGAAGAGTGAAATACAGCATGCTAGACTTGCAGGAAAGTTTTGGAGCCGATTTTGAGACATTGATTGAATGGAGAAATACAGCATGCTAGACTTGCAGAAAAGGTTTGCAGAAGCTTTTGAGACATTGGTTGAAAGGAGAAATACAGCATGCTACACTTGCAGGAAAGTGGCAGGAAAAGTTTGAAGAAGCTTTTGAGACATTGGTTGGAAGGAGAAATACAGCATGCTAGACTTTGTAGAATCTTTTGAGACATTGGTTGAAGGGTGAAATACAGCATGCTAGACTTGCAGGAAGGGTTTGGAGAAGCTTTTGTGGCATTGATTGGAAGGAGAAATACAGAGTGCTAGACTTGCCGGAAGGGTTTGCAGACGTTTCTCAGACATTAATTGAAAGGAGAAATACAGCATGCTTTACTTGAAGGAAAGGTTTAGAGAAGCCTTTAAGAAATTGATTGGAAGGAGAAATACAGAGTGCTAGACTTGCAGGAAAGGTTTGGAGAAGCTTCTGAGATATTGATTGAAAGGTGAAATACAGTATGCTAGACTTTCAGGAAAGGTTTGCAGATATTTCTAAGACATTGAACAAAAGGAGAAATACAGCGTGCTGGACTTGCAGTGAGGATTTGGAGACGCTTTTGAGACATTGGTTGGAATGAGGAACACAGCATGCTAGATTTGCAGGAAAGGTTTGGAGAAGCTTTTGAGAGATTCGTTGAAGGGTGAAATACTTCATGCTAGACTTGCAGGAAAGGTTGGGACAAGCTTTTGAGATATTGATTGAAAGGAGAAATACAGAGTGCTAGACTTGCAGCAAAGGTTTGGAGAAGCTTCTGAGATATTGATTGAAAGGAGAAGTACAGTATGCTAGACTTTCAGGAAAGGTTTGCAGACATTTCTGAGACATTGAACAAAAGGAGAAATACAGCGTGCTGGACTTGCAGTGAGGGTTTGGAGACGCTTTTGAGACATTGGTTGGAAGGAGGAACACAGCATGCTAGATTTGCAGGAAAGCTTTGCAGAAATTTCGGAGACATTGATTAAAAGGAGAAATACAGCGTGCTAGACTTTGTAGAATCTTTTGAGACATTGGTTGAAGGGTGAAATACAGCATGCTAGACTTGCAGGAAGGGTTTGGAGAAGCTTTTGTGGCATTGATTGGAAGGAGAAATACAGAGTGCTAGACTTGCCGGAAGGGTTTGCAGACGTTTCTCAGACATTAATTGAAAGGAGAAATACAGCATGCTTTACTTGAAGGAAAGGTTTGGAGAAGCCTTTAAGAAATTGATTGGAAGGAGAAATACAGAGTGCTAGACTTGCAGGAAAGGTTTGGAGAAGCTTCTGAGATATTGATTGAAAGGTGAAATACAGTATGCTAGACTTTCAGGAAAGGTTTGCAGATATTTCTGAGACATTGAACAAAAGGAGAAATACAGCGTGCTGGACTTGCAGTGAGGGTTTGGAGACGCTTTTGAGACATTGGTTGGAAGGAGGAACACAGCATGCTAGATTTGCAGGAAAGGTTTGGAGAAGCTTTTGAGACATTCGTTGAAGGGTGAAATACTTCATGCTAGACTTGCAGGAAAGGTTGGGAAAAGCTTTTGAGATATTGATTGAAAGGAGAAATACAGAGTGCTAGACTTGCAGCAAAGGTTTGGAGAAGCTTCTTAGATATTGATTGAAAGGAGAAGTACAGTATGCTAGACTTTCAGGAAAGGTTTGCAGACATTTCTGAGACATTGAACAAAAGGAGAAATACAGCGTGCTGGACTTGCAGTGAGGCTTTGGAGACGCTTTTGAGACATTGGTTGAAGGGTGAAATACAGCATGCTAGACGTGCAGGAAAGGTTTGGAGAAGCTTTTGGGACATTGGTTGAAGGGTGAAATACAGCATGCTAGACTTGCAGGAAATGTTTGGAGCAGATCTTGAGACATTGATTGAAATGAGAAATACCGCATGCTAGACTTGCAGGAAAGGTTAAGAGATGCTTTTGGGACATTGGTTGAAGGGTGAAATACAGCATGCTAGACTTGCAGGAAATGTTTGGAGCAGATTTTGAGACATTTATTGAAAGGAGAAAAACAGCATGCTACACTTGAAGTGACGTTTTGGAGAAGCTTTTTAGACATTGGTTGGAAGGAGAAATACAGCATGCTAGACTTTCAGGAAAGCTTTGCAGAAATTTCTGAGACATTGATTAAAAGGAGAAATACAGCGTGCTAAACTTGCTGGAAAGGTTTGGAGAAGCTTTTGAGACATTGGTTGAAGGGTGAAATACTTCATGCAAGACTTGCAGGAAGGGTTGGGAAAAGCTTTTGAGATATTGATTGAAAGGAGAAATACAGAGTGTAGACTTGCAGCAAAGGGTTGGAGAAGCTTCTGAGATATTGATTGAAAGGAGAAATACAGTATGCTAGACTTTCAGGAAAGGTTTGCAGACATTTCTGAGACATTGATTAAAAGGAGAAATACAGCGTGCTAGACTTGCAGGAAAGGTTTGGTGAAGCTTTTGAGACATTAGTTGAAGGGTGAAATACAGCATGCTAGAATTGCAGGAAAGGTTTGCAGAAGCTTCTGAGATATTGATTGAAAGGAGAAATACAGTATGCTAGACTTTCAGGAAAGGTTTGCAGACATTTTTGAGACATTGATTAAAAGGAGAAATACAGTGTGCTAGACTTGTAGGAAAGGTTTGCAGAAGCTTCTGAGATATTGATTGAAAGGAGAAATACAGTATGCTAGACTTTCAGGAAAGGTTTGCAAACATTTCTGAGATATTGATTAAAAGGAGAAATACAGCATGCTAGACTTGCAGGAAAGGTTTGGTGAAGCTTTTGAGACATTGGTTGAAGGGTAAAATACAGCATGCTAGACTTGCAGGAAGGGTTTGGAGAAGCCTTTGAGACATTGATTGGAAGGAGAAATACAGAGTGCTAGACTTGCAGGAAAGGTTTGCAGATGTTTTTGAGACATTGATTGAAAGGAGAAACATAGAGTGCTAGACTTGCAGGAAAGGTTTGGAGAAGGTTCTGAGATATTGTTTGAAAGGAGAAATACAGTATGCTAGACTTTCAGGAAAGGTTTGCAGACATTTCTGAGACATTGAATAAAATGAGAAATACAGCGTGCTAGACTTTCAGGAAAGGTTTGGAGAAGCTTTTGAGACATTGGTTGAAGGGTGAAATACAGCATGCTAGACTTGCAGGAAGGGTTTGGAGAAGCTTTTGAGACATTGATTGGAAGGAGAAATAAAGCATGCTAGACTTGCAGGAAGGGTTTGGAGAAGCTTTTGAGACATTGATTGAAAGGAGAAATACAGCGTGCTAGATTTGCAGGAAAGGTTTGAAGAAGCTTTTGAGACATTGATTGAAAGGAGATATACAGCATACTAGACTTGCAGGAAGGGTTTGGAGAAGCTTTTGAGTCATTGACTGGAAGGAGAAATGCAGAGTGCTAGACTTGCCGGATGGGTTTGGAGAAGCCTTGGAGACATTGATTGGAAGGAAAAATACAGAGTGCTAGACTTGCAGCAAAGGTTTGGAGAAGCTTCTGAGATATTGATTGAGAGGAGAAATACAGTATGCTAGACTTTCAGGAAAGGTGTGCAGACATTTTTGAGACATTGATTAAAAGGAGAAATACAGCGTGCTAGACTTGCAGGAAAGGTTTGGAGAAGCTTTTGAGACATTGGTTGAAGGGTAAAATACAGCATGCTAGACTTTCAGGAAAGGTTTGCAGACATTTTTGAGACATTGATTAAAAGGAGAAATACAGAGTGCTAGACTTGCTGGAAGGGTTTGCAGATGTTTCTGAGACATTAATTGAACAGAGAAATACAACATGCTATGCTTGCAGGAAAGGTTTGGATAAGCCTTTGAGATGTTGATTGGAAGGAGAAATACAGAGTGCTAGACTTGCAGGAAAGGTTTGGAGAAGCTTCTGAGATATTGATTGAAAGGAGAAATACAGTATGCTAGACTTTCAGGAAAGGTTTGCAGACATTTCTGAGACATTGAATAAAAGGAGAAATACAGCGTGCTGGACTTGCAGTGAGGGTTTGGAGAATCTTTTGAGACATTGGTTGGAAGGAGGAACACAGCATGCTAGACTTGCAGGAAAGGTTTGGAGAAGCTTTTGGGACATTGGTTGAAGGGTGAAATACAGCGTGATAGACTTGCAGGAAAGGTTTGGAGAAGCATTTGGGACATTGGTTGAAGGGTGAAATACAGCATGCTAGACTTGCAGGAAATTTTTGGAGCAGATTTTGAGACATTGATTGAAAGGAGAAATACAGCATGCTAGACTTGCAGAAAAGGTTTGCAGAAACTTTTGAGACATTGGTTGAAAGGAGAAATACAGCATGCTACACTTGCAGGAAAGTGGCAGGAAAAGTTTGAAGAAGCTTTTGAGACATTGATTGGAAGGAGAATTACAGCATGCTAGACTTGCAAGAAGGGTTTGGAGAAGCTTTTGAGACATTGATTGAAAGGAGAAATACGGCGTGCTAGACTTGCAGGAAAGGTTTGGAGAAACCTTTGAGACATTGATTGAAAGGAGAAATACAGCGTGCTAGACTTGCAGGAAGGGTTTGGAGAAGTCTTTAAGACTTTGATTGAAAGGAGAATTACAGCATGCTAGAATTGCAGTGACGGTTTGGAGAAGCTTTTGAGACATTGGTTGGAAGGAGAAATACAGCATGCTAGACTTTCAGGAAAGCTTTGCAGAAATTTCTGAGACATTGATTAAAAGGAGAAATACTACGTGCTAGACTTTAGAATCTTTTGAGACATTGGTTGAAGGGTGAAATACAGCATGCTAGACTTGCAGGAAGGGTTTGGAGAAGCTTTTGTGGCATTGATTGGAAGGAGAAATACAGAGTGCTAAACTTGCCGGAAGGGTTTGCAGACGTTTCTCAGACATTAATTGAAAGGAGAAATACAGCATGCTTTACTTGAAGGAAAGGTTTGGAGAAGCCTTTAAGAAATTGATTGGAAGGAGAAATACAGAGTGCTAGACTTGCAGGAAAGGTTTGGAGAAGCTTCTGAGATATTGATTGAAAGGTGAAATACAGTATGCTAGACTTTCAGGAAAGGTTTGCAGATATTTCTGAGACATTGAATAAAAGGAGAAATACAGAGTGCTGGACTTGCAGGAAAGGTTTGGAGAAGCTTTTGAGACATTGGTTGAAGGGTAAAATACAGCATGTTAGACTTTCAGGAAAGATTTGCAGATATTTTTGAGACATTGATTAAAAGGAGAAATACAGTGTGCCAGACTTGCAGGAAAGGTTTGGAGAAGCTTCTGAGATATTGATTGAAAGCAGAAATAAAGTATGCTAGACTTTCAGGAAAGGTTTGCAGAAATTTCTGAGACATTGATTAAAAGGAGAAATACAGCGTGCTAGACTTGCAGGAAAGGTTTGGTGAAGCTTTTCAGACATTGGTTGAAGGGTGAAATAGAGCATGCTAGACTTGCAGGAAGGGATTGCAGACGTTGCTGAGACATTGACTGAAAAGAGAAATACAGAGTGCTAGACTTGCAGGAAATGTTTGGAGAAGCTTCTGAGATATTGATTGAAAGGAGAAATACAGTATGCTAGACTTTCAGGAAAGGTTTTCAGACATTTCTGAGACATTGAATAAAAGGAGAAATAAAGCAGGCTAGACCTGCAGGAAGGGTTTGGAGAATCTTTTGAGACATTGAATGGAAGGAGAAATACAGCATGCTACACTTGCAGGAAAGGTTTGGAGAAGCCTTTGAGACATTGAGTGGAAGGAGAAATACAGTATGCTAGACTTTCAGGAAAGGTTTGCAGGCATTCCTGAGACATTGAATAAATCGAGAAATACAACGTGCTAGACTTGCAGGAAGGGTTTGGAGAAGCTTTTGAGACATTGGTTGAAGGGTGAAATACAGCATGCTAGACTTGCAGAAAGGGTTTGGAGAAGCTTTTGAGACATTGATTGGAAGGAGAAATACAGCATGCTAGATTTGCAGGAAAGCTTTGCAGAAATTTCTGAGACATTGATTAAAAGGAGAAATACAGCGTGCTAGACTTTGTAGAATCTTTTGAGACATTGGTTGAAGGGTGAAATACAGCATGCTAGACTTGCAGGAAGGGTTTGGAGAAGCTTTTGTGGCATTGATTGCAAGGAGAAATACAGAGTGCTAGACTTGCCGGAAGGGTTTGCAGACGTTTCTCAGACATTAATTGAAAGCAGAAATACAGCATGCTTTACTTGAAGGAAAGGTTTGGAGAAGCCTTTAAGAAATTGATTGGAAGGAGAAATACAGAGTTCTAGACTTGCAGGAAAGGTTTGGAGAAGCTTCTGAGATATTGATTGAAAGGTGAAATACAGTATGCTAGACTTTCAGGAAAGGTTTGCAGATATTTCTGAGACATTGAACAAAAGGAGAAATACTGCGTGCTGGACTTGCAGTGAGGGTTTGGAGACGCTTTTGAGACATTGGTTGGAAGGAGGAACACAGCATGCTAGATTTGCAGGAAAGGTTTGGAGAAGCTTTTGAGACATTCGTTGAAGGGTGAAATACTTCATGCTAGACTTGCAGGAAAGGTTGGGAAAAGCTTTTGAGATATTGATTGAAAGGAGAAATACAGAGTGCTAGACTTGCAGCAAAGGTTTGGAGATGCTTCTGAGATATTGATTGAAAGGAGAAGTACAGTATGCTAGACTTTCAGGAAAGGTTTGCAGACATTTCTGAGACATTGAACAAAAGGAGAAATACAGCGTGCTGGACTTGCAGTGAGGGTTTGGAGACGCTTTTGAGACATTGGTTGGAAGGAGGAACACAGCATGCTAGATTTGCAGGAAAGGTTTGGAGAAGCTTTTGGGACATTGGTTGAAGGGTGAAATACAGCATGCTAGACGTGCAGGAAAGGTTTGGAGAAGCTTTTGGGACATTGGTTGAAGGGTGAAATACAGCATGCTAGACTTGCAGGAAATGTTTGGAGCAGATCTTGAGACATTGATTGAAATGAGAAATACAGCATGCTAGACTTGCAGGAAAGGTTAAGAGATGCTTTTGGGACATTGGTTGAAGGGTGAAATACAGCATGCTAGACTTGCAGGAAATGTTTGGAGCAGATTTTGAGACATTTATTGAAAGGAGAAAAACAGCATGCTACACTTGAAGTGACGTTTTGGAGAAGCTTTTTAGACATTGGTTGGAAGGAGAAATACAGCATGCTAGACTTTCAGGAAAGCTTTGCAGAAATTTCTGAGACATTGATTAAAAGGAGAAATACAGCGTGCTAAACTTGCTGGAAAGGTTTGGAGAAGCTTTTGAGACATTGGTTGAAGGGTGAAATACTTCATGCAAGACTTGCAGGAAGGGTTGGGAAAAGCTTTTGAGATATTGATTGAAAGGAGAAATACAGAGTGTAGACTTGCAGCAAAGGGTTGGAGAAGCTTCTGAGATATTGATTGAAAGGAGAAATACAGTATGCTAGACTTTCAGGAAAGGTTTGCAGACATTTCTGAGACATTGATTAAAAGGAGAAATACAGCGTGCTAGACTTGCAGGAAAGGTTTGGTGAAGCTTTTGAGACATTAGTTGAAGGGTGAAATACAGCATGCTAGAATTGCAGGAAGGGTTTGGAGAAGCCTTTGAGACATTGATTGGAAGGAGAAATACAGAGTGCTAGACTTGCAGGAAAGGTTTGCAGAAGCTTCTGAGATATTGATTGAAAGGAGAAATACAGTATGCTAGACTTTCAGGAAAGGTTTGCAGACATTTTTGAGACATTGATTAAAAGGAGAAATACAGTGTGCTAGACTTGTAGGAAAGGTTTGGAGAAGCTTCTGAGATATTGATTGAAAGGAGAAATACAGTATGCTAGACTTTCAGGAAAGGTTTGCAAACATTTCTGAGATATTGATTAAAAGGAGAAATACAGCATGCTAGACTTGCAGGAAAGGTTTGGTGAAGCTTTTGAGACATTGGTTGAAGGGTAAAATACAGCATGCTAGACTTGCAGGAAGGGTTTGGAGAAGCCTTTGAGACATTGATTGGAAGGAGAAATACAGAGTGCTAGACTTGCAGGAAAGGTTTGCAGATGTTTTTGAGACATTGATTGAAAGGAGAAACATAGAGTGCTAGACTTGCAGGAAAGGTTTGGAGAAGGTTCTGAGATATTGATTGAAAGGAGAAATACAGTATGCTAGACTTTCAGGAAAGGTTTGCAGACATTTCGGAGACATTGAATAAAATGAGAAATACAGCGTGCTAGACTTTCAGGAAAGGTTTGGAGAAGCTTTTGAGACATTGGTTGAAGGGTGAAATACAGCATGCTAGACTTGCAGGAAGGGTTTGGAGAAGCTTTTGGGACATTGGTTGAAGGGTGAAATACAGCGTGATAGACTTGCAGGAAGGGTTTGGAGAAGCTTCTGAGATATTGATTGAGAGGAGAAATACAGTATGCTAGACTTTCAGGAAAGGTGTGCAGACATTTTTGAGACATTGATTAAAAGGAGAAATACAGCGTGCTAGACTTGCAGGAAAGGTTTGGAGAAGCTTCTGAGATATTGATTGAAAGGAGAAATACAGTATGCTAGACTTTCAGGAAAGGTTTGCAGACATTTCTGAGACACTGAATAAAAGGAGAAATACAGCGTGCTGGACTTGCAGTGAGGGTTTGGAGAATCTTTTGAGACATTGGTTGGAAGGAGGAACACAGCATGCTAGACTTGCAGGAAAGGTTTGGAGAAGCTTTTGGGACATTGGTTGAAGGGTGAAATACAGCGTGATAGACTTGCAGGAAAGGTTTGGAGAAGCTTTTGGGACATTGGTTGAAGGGTGAAATACAGCATGCTAGACTTGCAGGAAATTTTTGGAGCAGATTTTGAGACATTGATTGAAAGGAGAAATACAGCATGCTAGACTTGCAGAAAAGGTTTGCAGAAGCTTTTGAGACATTGGTTGAAAGGAGAAATACAGCATGCTACACTTGCAGGAAAGTGGCAGGAAAAGTTTGAAGAAGCTTTTGAGACATTGATTGGAAGGTGAATTACAGCATGCTAGACTTGCAAGAAGGGTTTGGAGAAGCTTTTGAGACATTGATTGAAAGGAGAAATACGGCATGCTAGACTTGCAGGAAAGGTTTGGAGAAACCTTTGAGACATTGATTGAAAGGAGAAATACAGCGTGCTAGACTTGCAGGAAGGGTTTGGAGAAGCCTTTAAGACTTTGATTGAAAGGAGAATTACAGCATGCTAGACTTGCAGTGACGGTTTGGAGAAGCTTTTGAGACATTGGTTGGAAGGAGAAATACAGCATGCTAGACTTTCAGGAAAGCTTTGCAGAAATTTCTGAGACATTGATTAAAAGGAGAAATACTACGTGCTAGACAGTAGAATCTTTTGAGACATTGGTTGAAGGGTGAAATACAGCATGCTAGACTTGCAGGAAGGGTTTGGAGAAGCTTTTGTGGCATTGATTGGAAGGAGAAATACAGAGTGCTAAACTTGCCGGAAGGGTTTGCAGACGTTTCTCAGACATTAATTGAAAGGAGAAATACAGCATGCTTTACTTGAAGGAAAGGTTTGGAGAAGCCTTTAAGAAATTGATTGGAAGGAGAAATACAGAGTGCTAGACTTGCAGGAAAGGTTTGGAGAAGCTTCTGAGACATTGATTGAAAGGTGAAATACAGTATGCTAGACTTTCAGGAAAGGTTTGCAGATATTTCTGAGACATTGAATAAAAGGAGAAATACAGAGTGCTGGACTTGCAGGAAAGGTTTGGAGAAGCTTTTGAGACATTGGTTGAAGGGTAAAATACAGCATGTTAGACTTTCAGGAAAGATTTGCAGATATTTTTGAGACATTGATTAAAAGGAGAAATACAGTGTGCTAGACTTGTAGGAAAGGTTTGGAGAAGCTTCTGAGATATTGATTGATTGATAGTCTATTTCGATCTGAACATTCAGAGGTCGCGCAAGACTTTAGCGGCCCCTGTTTGATGTTTGAAGTGGAAGAGACTGCTAAGGCAATTAGGCTCCAAGCACACAACCGCGCCCCTGGCCCGGATATGATACCCTCAGATATGTTCCAGGACCCAGTTGATCTGTGGGCCCCACTTCTGACTGTGGCATTCAATGCTTGTCTTAAATCGAGGAAATACCCTTCCTCGTGGAAGAGGGCAATAATATTCCCCATTTTTAAAAAGGGAGACATGTCTAGCCCCGGTGCTTATAGACCTATTTCCCTACTAGACTCATCGTTTAAAATCTTTGGGAGAATATTGCTGGCCCGCATAGAAGCTTGGCTTGGGGCACAACCAGTTCTCTCTGATATTCAATTTGGGTTTCGTCCTGGAGTAGGCACCATTGAACAAAGTCTTAACCTGTATTTATTGGTGGCTAATTCTGTGTTTTGTAGGGGCGAGGCTGTTTATCTAGCATTCATGGACTTAAGCACTGCCTTTGATAAAGTAGATAGAGCTAAGCTCTGGGCAGTGCTTGGGTCCTTAGGGTGCCCTGGGGAAATTTTACAGGCTTTGGTTGACCTCCATACAAACAATGAGGCCTGTGTACGAAGTGGCTCTGAGGGGCATTGTACGGCGTGTTTCCAGGTGGGGTGCGGTGTGAGGCAGGGTTGTGTGCTGGCCCCCATCTGCTTCTGCCTGTACATTAATGGCCTATCACTGAACCTGACTGGAGTATTGGCCGATTTTTTTAGTTTTGGGAGGAAGGGGGTTTCCAGTATTGGCCTATGCTGATGACACTGTCCTTCTTGCAAGAACACCTAGGGCCCTACAGATACTGATTAATGCTTATTCAAGGTTTATGGATAATCTGGGCCTAAAAATCAACCCCAAGAAATCGGCAGTAATGGCGTGCGTTGGCAGAAAACGCCCTGTGCCCATGAAACCCATGCTTTGTGCAGACGAAATTATTCCTAGAGTTAGGACTTTTGATTACCTTGGAATAAGTTTTTCGGAGGCCCTAAATGGTAAAGACCACGTGACCAAACAATCTATTAAGATGAGTCAACAGATAGGTGGAATTTTTAGATTCATGTCGAAGTGCAGGGGCCGGCCTTTGGATGTGATCCTTAAGATCTATGGCACTCAAACTGTGGCTTCTACCCTCTATGGCGCAGCTATCTGGGGTTTCCAGAATACAGGGGAAATTCAGACAAAGGAGAACAAATTTTTCAAAAATCTGCTTGGGCTCCCGTCCAGTGTATCTGGAATAGCCGTCCATAGGGAGTTGGGTGTGGAGTTTTGGGAAGATCAGTGGGCGTTGGCCCCTCTTTTATTTTGGGTCAGGCTGTGGGCTAACGAGCAAGCTTCCTTATGCCATACTATTATTCGTACCGTGTTGGGCAAAGGTGGCTGGAAAAAAATTCCATGGCTTGCGTATGTTTTCTCAATTTTGGGTGAAGCCAACATAGGCGCCCTTTTTCCGCCTGATACTATTTTGACCAAAAGGGAGGGGTCTGTATACAAAGCCTCGCTGGGTAAATTCATAGCAAGCAAAAGAACTCTGCTTGAGCGTGGCCATAGCAAAGGTGAATTTCATTCAAGTATTAGTTGTCTAACGGGAATTCAACCTTACTTGCTTTGGAGTACGTTAAAAAGGGATAGGTGGCTGATTACAAGGGCACGGTTCGATTGCCTTCGGTTGCAAGGCAACACCTATAAATGGAAGGGTTCTTCTGACTCAGCGGGCTGTCCGGTTTGTGGACATGATAGAGAGGATCTCTCTCATTTGTTATTCTTCTGTATAGGGTATGCAGGTATACGCAAAATGTCTCTGATTCCTGCCCTTAAGAAGTCAACGATTCGTACACACAGGGCTGCTCTTGTGTTTCTCCTGAGCGCTGAATCAGTCTATACCGCTTGGGCTCTCTTGACGTTTCTGAAAAGAGCGATGTATTTTAGGAATCGCATTGTGAAACTGCAAGGTGGCGAGGGCCCGTAAGAAAACTCTATAGTACCTGTACTGGGTTAAAGTATTTTTGTATTGTCTTTTTAAACTAATCCTCACTAAAATAACTTTTAAATGTAGTTCATGTCGAGGCAACCGCCTAACTGCCAAATGCATTTGTATGCTGTTTCCGCTAATGTTTTGTAATTATTTTTTCTTATGGAAGTGTAATTTTAAGATTTTTGCAATTTGAATTAGTGTAATAATTGTGTTTACTTGTCGTTTAATGGTTGCTTTATACAACCGAATAAACTTGTTTGACTTGACTTGATATTGATTGAAAGCAGAAATAAAGTATGCTAGACTTTCAGGAAAGGTTTGCAGAAATTTCTGAGACATTGATTAAAAGGAGAAATACAGCGTGCTAGACTTGCAGGAAAGGTTTGGTGAAGCTTTTGAGACATTGGTTGAAGGGTGAAATAGAGCATGCTAGACTTGCAGGAAGGGATTGCAGACGTTGCTGAGACATTGACTGAAAAGAGAAATACAGAGTGCTAGACTTGCAGGAAATGTTTGGAGAAGCTTCTGAGATATTGATTGAAAGGAGAAATACAGTATGCTAGACTTTCAGGAAAGGTTTTCAGACATTTCTGAGACATTGAATAAAAGGAGAAATACAGCGGGCTAGACCTGCAGGAAGGGTTTGGAGAATCTTTTGAGACATTGAATGGAAGGAGAAATACAGCATGCTACACTTGCAGGAAAGGTTTGGAGAAGCCTTTGAGACATTGAGTGGAAGGAGAAATACAGTATGCTAGACTTTCAGGAAAGGTTTGCAGGCATTCCTGAGACATTGAATAAATCGAGAAATACAACGTGCTAGACTTGCAGGAAGGGTTTGGAGAAGCTTTTGAGACATTGGTTGAAGGGTGAAATACAGCATGCTAGACTTGCAGAAAGGGTTTGGAGAAGCTTTTGAGACATTGATTGGAAGGAGAAATACAGCATGCTAGACTTGAAGGAGGGGTTTGGAGAAGCTTTTGAGACATTGATTGAAAGGAGTAATACGGCATGCTAGACTTGCAGGAAAGGTGTGGAGAAGCTCTTGAGACATTGGTTGAAAGGAGAAATGCAGAGTGCTAGACTTGCAGCAAATGTTTGGAGAAGCTTCTGAGATATTGATTGAAAGGAGAAATACAGTATGCTAGACTTTCAGGAAAGGTTTGCAGAAATTTCGGAGACATTGATTAAAAGGAGAAATACAGCGTGCTAGACTTGCAGGAAAGATTTGGTGAAGCTTTTGAGACATTGGTTGAAGGGTGAAAAACAGCATGCTAGACTTGCAGAAGGGTTTGGAGAAGCCTTTGAGACATTGATTGGAAGGAGAAATACAGACTGCTAGACTTGCAGGAAAGGTTTGCAGACGTTTCTGAGACATTGATTGAAAAGAGAAATACAGAGTGCTAGACTTGCAGGAAAGGTTTGGAGAAGCTTCTGAGATATTGATTGAAAGGAGACAAACAGTATGCTAGACTTTCAGGAAAGGTTTGCAGACATTTCTGAGACATTGAATAAAAGGAGAAATACAGCGTGCTAGACTTGCAGGAAGGGTTTGGAGAAGCTTTTGAGACATTGGTTGGAAGGAGAAATACAGCATGCTAGAATTGCAGGAAGGGTTTGGAGAAGCTTTTGAGACATTGATTGGAAGGAGAAATACAGCATGCTAGACTTGCAGGAAGGGTTTGGAGAAGCTTTTGAGACATTGATTGGAAGGAGAAATACAGCATACTAGACTTGAAGGAGGGGTTTGGAGAAGCTTTTGAGACATTGATTGAAAGGAGTAATACGGCATGCTAGACTTGCAGGAAAGGTGTGGAGAAGCTTTTGAGACATTGGTTGAAAGGAGAAATGCAGAGTGCTAGACTTGCAGCAAATGTTTGGAGAAGCTTCTGAGATATTGATTGAAAGGAGAAATACAGTATGCTAGACTTTCAGGAAAGGTTTGCAGAAATTTCGGAGACATTGATTAAAAGGAGAAATACAGCGTGCTAGACTTGCAGGAAAGGTTTGGTGAAGCTTTAGAGACATTGGTTGAAGGGTGAAATACAGCATGCTAGACTTGCAGGAAGGGTTTGGAGAAGCCTTTGAGACATTGATTGGAAGGAGAAATACAGAGTGCTAGACTTGCAGGAAAGGTTTGCAGACGTTTCTGAGACATTGATTGAAAAGAGAAATACAGAGTGCTAGACTTACAGGAAAGGTTTGGAGAAGCTTCTGAGATATTGATTGAAAGGAGACAAACAGTATGCTAGACTTTCAGGAAAGGTTTGCAGACATTTCTGAGACATTGAATAAAAGGAGAAATACAGCGTGCTAGACTTGCAGGAAGGGTTTGGAGAAGCTTTTGAGACATTGGTTGAAAGGAGAAATACAGCATGCTAGACTTGCAGGAAGGGTTTGGAGAAGCTTTTGAGACATTGATTGGAAGGAGAAATACAGCATGCTAGACTTGCAGGAAGGGTTTGGAGAAGCTTTTGAGACATTGATTGAAAGGAGAAATACAGTATACTAGACTTGCAGGAAGGGTTTGGAGAAGCCTTTGAGACATTGATTGGAAGGAGAAATACAGAGTGCTAGACTTGCAGCAAAGGTTTGGAGAAGCTTCTGAGATATTGGTTGAAGGGTGAAATACAGCATGCTAGAATTGCAGGAAGGGTTTGGAGAAGCCTTTGAGACATTGATTGGAAAGAGAAATACAGAGTGCTAGACTTGCAGGAAAGGTTTTCAGACGTTTCTGAAACATTGATTGAAAGGAGAAATACAGCATGCTACACTTGCAGGAAAGGTTTGGAGAAGCCTTTGAGACATTGATTGGAAGGAGAAATACAGCATGCTAGACTTCCAGGAAGGGTTTGGAGAAGCTTTTGAGACATTGGTTGAAAGGAGAAATATAGTATACTAGACTTGCAGGAAGGGTTTGGAGAAGCTTTTGAGGCATTGATTGGAAGGAGAAATGCAGAGTGCTAGACTTGCCGGATGGGTTTGGAGAAGCCTTTGAGACATTGATTGGAAGGGGAAATACAGAGTGCTAGACTTGCAGCAAAGGTTTGGAGAAGCTTCTGAGATATTGATTGAAAGGAGAAATACAGTATGCTAGACTTTCTGGAAAGGTTTGCAGAAATTTCTGAGACATTGATTAAAAGAAGAAATATAGCGTGCTAGACTTGCAGGAAAGGTTTGGTGAAGCTTTTGAGACATTGGTTGAAGGATGAAATACAGCATGCTAGAATTGCAGGAAGGGTTTGGAGAAGCCTTTGAGACATTGATTGGAAGGAGAAATACAGTATGCTAGACTTTCAGGAAAGGTTTGCAGACATTTCTGAGACATGGAATAAAATGAGAAATACAGCATACTACACTTGCAGGAAAGGTTTGGAAAAGCTTTTGAGAAATTGGTTGAAGGGTGAAATACAGCATGCTAGACTTGCAGGAAGGGTTTGGGGAAGCTTTTGAGACATTGATTGGAAGGAGAAATACAGCATGCTAGACTTGCAGGAAGTGTTTGGAGAAGCCTTTGAGACATTGATTGGAAGGCGAAATACAGAGTGCTAGACCTGTAGGAAAGGTTTGGAGAAGCTTCTGAGACATTGATTTGAAGGAAAAATACAGAGTGCTATGCTTGCAGGAAGGGTTTGGAGAAGCCTTTGAGACATTGATTGGAAGGAGCAATACAGCATGCTAGACTTGCAGGAAGGGTTTGGAGAAGCCTCTGAGACATTGATTGGAAGGAGAAATACAGAGTGCTAGACTTGCAGGAAGGGTTTGGAGAAGCCTTTGAGACATTGATTGGAAGGAAAAATACAGAGTGCTATGCTTGCAGGAAGGGTTTGGAGAAGCCTCTGAGACATTGATTGGAAGGAGCAATACAGCATGCTAGACTTGCAGGAAAGGTTTGTAGAAGCCTTTGAGACATTGGTTGGAAGGAGAAATACAGCATGCGAGACTTGCAGGAACGGTTTGGAGAAGCCTTTGAGACATTGATTGGAAGGAGAAATACAGAGTGCTAGACTTGCAGGAAAGGTTTGGAGAAGCCTCTGAGACATTGATTGGAAGGAGCAATACAGCATGCTAGACTTGCAGGAAAGGTTTGTAGAAGCCTTTGAGACATTGGTTGGAAGGAGAAATACAGCATGCGAGACTTGCAGGAACGGTTTGGAGAAGCCTTTGAGACATTGATTGGAAGGAGAAATACAGCATGCTAGACTTGCAGGAAGGGTTTGGAGAAGCTTTTGAGACATTGGTTTAAAGGAGAAATACAGCATGCTAGACTTGCAGGAAGGGTTTGGAGAAGCCTTTGAGACATTGATTGGAAGGAGAAAAACAGAGTGCTAGACTTGTAGGAAAGGTTTGGAGAAGCTTTTGAGACATTGATTGAAACTAGAAATACAGCATGCTAGACTTGCAGGAAAGGTTTGGAGAAGCCTTTGAGACATTGATTGGAAGGAGAAATACAGTATGCTAGACTTGCAGGAAGGGTTTTGGAGAAGCTTTTGAGACATTGGTTTAAAGGAGAAATAGAGCATGCTAGACTTGCTGGCATGGTTTGTAAGCCTTTGAGACATTGATTGGAAGGAGAAATACAGAGTGCTAGACTTGCAGGAAGGGTTTGGAGAAGCCTTTGAGACATTGATTGGAGGGAGAAATACAGCATGCTAGACTTGCAGAAAGTGTTTGGAGAAGCCTTTGAGACATTGGTTGGAAGGAGAAATACAGCATGCGAGACTTGCAGGAACGGTTTGGAGAAGCCTTTGAGACATTGATTGGAAGGAGAAATACAGAGTGCTAGACTTGCAGGAAAGGTTTGGAGAAGCTTTTGAGACATTGATTTAAAGGAGAAATACAGCATGCTTGAAAGGGGCCCTAGGGGTCCCTCGTGATATTGAAACAAGGCAATGACCATACACGAAAAGATGCGCCAGACACGAGGTTTCAAATTCCCAATGCTAGGGTTTATTGCAAGCAAAAGATAGTATCAATTGGCCAATTCTGATCTCACGCCCCGCAACGTGAGTTTCCTAGACCTCGAGGGACGCAAGAGAGCGAATTACGTACATCAGTTACATATATACAAAATGCATACCATACAATCAGCCAAGTCATGTTCAACACCCCTCTGTATTAAGTTCCTTTCATTTCAGGATAATGATGGACATATCCACGAGTATGACGATTATAATGCTTTCGATGTCTATTCTAGTAACAATGTGCAATTTAGAAAGTGCAGAGGCATCTTTTAGAACACAGTGGTTCTGTTCTTGGAAGCAATCTGTACACGGGGGAAGAGCCACATTCCAAGCTTTGCTATCTATGAGGTACTATTCGTGTCCTGGGAGCCGACACGTTCTAAAGGGTTTTGCGAAGGGGGGCCGTAAGAAAAGCATAATTCAAGCCTTTAACTGTATTATTCTAACATATTCTTCCATCATACGAGACTGGCTGGCAGCTGTGAAGTGATTAAATGCCCTGCAGCTTCCTCCCAAGGCTACAGAGAGGGGGAGTGGTGATTCCTCTCTGGGCTGCTCATGAGGAGTTTCAGCAAACTCTTCAGTCCCGCGACCTTGTCCTTTCATATTCAGCAACAATGTTAACAGTTGAGCAGAGTAAGCAGAATCCGCAAGAATTTCAAGCTGCAAAGCAGTTTCTAGACAGAAAGCAATGAGCAATGGTTAACAAGCAAAATGGCGATTCTTGCTACATTTAAAATGGTTGCTCGTCGGTCAAGCATAGCAGTTTATATTTCTATAATCCGGTGCATAAAACGGTTGGCCCACGGCCATCAAGTTACGTCTATCATTCACATGAAGGATATTCTTTTTTCCAGATTGACAAACCCTCCTTTTGGCCGTGTGCCAAACGTCTTATTCATTTATTGTATCCTCCTCTTCTGAGGAGGAGTCTGGGGTATCTATATCTAAATCATCTCCATCATTAACATCTATCGCCATGAATTGTTTTACTATTTTTGTTTCCTCAGTGTCTCTGTTATTACGACCATGTTTTTGTTTTCCTCTCAACACCATGTGCATACATCCCTTAGTACATCCATCAGTTATTTCAGTGCATATTATTGGTAAGCATTGTATGCAACAGCAGCATGTTATGAATACCCCGAGTACCATCATTAGTATTGAAATTAACTTCCATCCCCAAGACCGCAATAATCCCCATAACCAGAATTCTATCCCCCAACCCCCTGCTTCAGTAGAGCGTGTGGAACTTATGACATGTAATTTCCGGATCGCTTTAAATATCGCAGGGGAGTAATCATCTATATACACACAGCATGCAGTTTTTACGAGCTTGCAAACTCCCCCACGATCAACTAATATTATATCGAGACCCATCCTGTTTTGGAGTGCCATCAGTCTTATTCCTTTTTCTTCTAACGTCATATTCAATAAAATATCCGTTGTGGAATATATTGTTTTTTTGTAATATTCCAGACAGTTTTCTTATATTGTAAGAATTTTCTATTTGGGACAAGAACGGTATAAATGATTTGGCTATATCCATTGCTATCATTCCATCCTCACTACTCTTTCGAGTTCTACCTTTTGTTCGTCTGGCTACTTCTGCTGTTTCCAAGAGGAACACTCCTGGAAACAGTAGACCTAGGTAGCATGTACCTCCCCAGTTCCTAGGTAACCATGGAAATTCTTTTTCTCCACATATGAAATAAACAGGGTCTCCCACGTACACGGGTTCTATTTCATGTTTTAAAACCACTGTGTTCAGGCAGTTGCTAAACGTTCCTACATTATAGGAACCCTTTTTCTGTAGACATAGGGGAGCAGTTCTGGGGCTGTGATCCACTGTATAGGCAGGGGGCATAGCATCTTTGTTCCATCCATCCCTCATCCGAAATGCCATTACTGATGTTCTTTCTGCTAGCGCGGTTGGTCTATTCTGCCTATGTAATCTATCTAGTCTTGTTATTTTTCGTGTATTCTTTCTCTCAGGTTCTAGTGCAAACACGCAAGCTTTCTGGAATATGGAACAACCCACAGGTCTCATGATTACTTCCTCAAATTCATTCATATTGGTCTCATCTAGCTGACCCGTATTGCTCTTGTTCCATTTCCCAAACAACATTGCACTTAACGTTACATCACATGAATAAATCAATGGTAACGGTTGTACATACCAGCCTATCCCTTTCCCACCGTGCTGTGGTAAATGGGCGCAAACCCAGCAATCTTTTTTCTTTAACACTGCATGGGTCATGTTCATGATGAGCAACAATGTATTGTTGCCGTATCCTTCTCTATGTCTCTCTTCCATTGGGGGCAAAGTACTAGTGATTACATGAACCGGGCTTTCAGTAGCTGCTTTTGGCAAAAGTGTTTCTAATGGGTGTACATACTCCAGGAACCATAGTGTAATAGCTGTTATTGCAGGTACTATCATACTTAAAAAATATAGGACCAATGTCCAAATCAGTACCATAGTCCTTTTACCATGTTTTTCCCTTAAATTTACAGTCTCTAAATCTATTATCTTTTTAGCGGGGGTGCAGGAGGGGGCTGAAACCGGTCTTGACTTGTTCTTCATCGTCCTTCTTCTTGCTGGCGAAGTTCGTCGTGAATGTCTATCGTTCTTGATGCCAGAAAAGTTCAACGAAAAATGTCACAGTTCAATTCTGCCAGCCTTTTCACAGCCTGGATCATTTATCCACTCCCAAGCAAGATTAGTTGTTCTTCCTCCCACTGCTCAGACGATTTCTGAACAGTTCTTTATTGATAGAGTACCATGTGCATCCAGCTTGTCCCACTCTGGCTTAGGACACATGTACTCTATCAGCCTTAGTACTTATGTGCGTCCAGCTTGTCCTGCTCTGGCTCTTGACACATGTACTTTTATATGCGCACCGAGGAGCCGTGAGTCTTCAATTGTCCGACTTGCACAATTCTCACACTTCTCTCCTCTACGCCCCTGGTTCCTACTCCGTCCGTGAGTAGAACCAAAGGCCAAAAAGAAAAGCACCAAAGATCTGTGGATCATTTTGCCTGTCGAGGCCGCAGATCATATTGATTCACTCCTGCTATTGTATGATCCGTGAATAGTGGCGTTGTATTTCCAGTATCAGGCTCAGTGTCAGCCTGTGGCACAGTGATGGGCAGTGATGGGTGTTGTGGCAATGATGTTTCTTTCTTTGGCTTTGGTGCATTTGCAGAAACTGGTGGGCGCCAAAGGGGTACACGCGTTGTTTCTGCTCGTGTTTGCAATGCAGGGTTTGTGTCGCTTGGCAGTGATGTTGTTTCTGCTGAGCAACGTTGGAGCACTTTTCGCCCCTTTCCCCTTATTGGCAGCCTCCTCAGACTCTGTTTTGAGTTTTACTTCTCGCTTGGGCTTTGTATCAACTTTCACTTCTCGCTCAGGCTGATGCTGTGGCACTGGACTGGCAACAGTTTCTTTAGTTTCCGAGACCGTTTCCTTTCTCTGGTCATCGGAAGTTGTCAGCAGTCCTGGGAATCTTTTGGCATGTGTCGCATGGATCCATGCCTTCCGTCCGTCCACTCGGATGGCCGTCTGTGTTGCCAAAAGTACTTGATAGGGGCCGCGCCACCTGGGTGCTAATGCTGTCTTCCGTTCAAAGTTTTTGATTAACACCCAGCTCCCAGGCTCCAGTGATTGCCCCGGTCCTGTATATCGCATCGGCAACGCCTCCTGCACCTGCTGATGAATCAAACGCAACTTTTGTATTAAAAGTCCACAGTAAGTGCTTAACATGGGATGCTCGACCTCACATAATCTTTTGGGCTGCGGGGCGCACCATACATTTGCTGGTCTCCCCATTATAATCTCATAGGGGGAGAGCCCAGTCTTCGCCTGCACAGATGTGCGCATACACAACAGCGCTAGGGGTAATGCATCCACCCAACTCAACTTGCTCCCAGCGCAAATTTTCGCTATCTTTGACTTCAGGATTCCGTTGTGTCTCTCCACAAGCCCGGCAGAACTGGGATGCCTGGAACTGTGGAATCGCTTCTCTATTTGCAGACCTGCACAGATCTGTAGCACTACTGCACCCACAAAGTGGGGGCTGTTGTCTGACCACAGGACACGGGGCAACCCAAACCGGGAGAAATACTCCTTCAGCATTACTTTTGCTGTGGACATGGCAGTACAGTCTTTTAAAGGATATGCCTCCACCCATTTGCTGAATGCACAGATTACCACTAACACGTACTTGTAGTTCTGGCACCTTTCCATTTCTATGAAATCAAAATGGACCACCTCAAACGGCATAGAGGGTGGGCCAAACTACTTGCTGGAGTCACGGTTCCCTTCCCTACATTGTGTTGCAGGCACGTGATACAATTCTGCACTAGCCTTTCTGCATTCTTTTTTATGTGCTCATTCTTCCATACTGTGGATAAATGCTGTACCATTTTCTTTGCGCAAATGTGGGTAGGGCTGTGCGCCATTATGACCATTGCAGTTATGTAACAATTTGGCAACATCCAGTTCTTTGTTTCCTTGTCCACCCAACATCCTTCCAAATCTAACTCAGCAGAGCCCTCAGCCCACCCCTGAATCTCTTCGGTCGTGGCCTCAGCCTGCATTTCTTTGACTGTGGCAACTCCATTCTCTATCATACAAGGTACTTCCTCAGTCTGTACTGTCATCATTTTATTCCCCAAATCTGTGGCTGTTTGCTTCGCAATCCTGTCTGCAAACGCTTTTCCCTCTCCCACTCTGCATGTTACTTTCTTATGCGCCTCGCACTTCACTATAGCTAGGCGCTTTGGAAACGTGAGCGCAGACAACAATCGCACAATCAAAGGGCCATGCTGAATCCTGGCTCCATGTGATGTCAAGAAACCCCTCTCAGCCCAAAGTCGGCCAAAATTGTGAACCACACCAAAGGCGTACTGGCTGTCAGTATAAATATTTACGTTCAGATTCTCAGAGAGTTCACAGGCTCGGGTCAGTGCTATTATTTCTGTGGCTTGTGCCGAATTGTAGGGGATCCTTCTGCTCTCTACAACTCTCTTTAGGGTAGTAATTGCATATGCAGCCGTTGATGTGCCATCAGGTAATTTAAAACAAGAGCCATCGCAAAATAACTCCCCATCTGGCTCTTTTTGTGGGATATCGCTCAAATCAATCCTTCCCTTTGTTTCTTCTTCAGTGATCATTAAACAATCATGGGGTGGTGATTCGTTGTCACCAATTTCTGCTATGGGCAGTGGCATTAATTCTGCAGGATTCAATGCGCTACACCTCATAATTTGGATGTGGGGTGCAAACAAGATGAGCTCATATCTTGTCAGTCTAGCTGAGGTGAGGTGTTGCGTCTGCGTCCTATTTAATAGAACGTCTATAGCATGTGGCACCATCAGAATTAAAGTGTGCCCCAATACCATTCCTTCCGTTTGTTTCACTGACGCAGCAGCCACTGCGACGGATCGCAAACATCGTGGTAGTGCGCGCGCTACAGGGTCCAACGCGCAAGAAAAATAGCTGCACGGCCTATTTCTTCCACCTTGTTCCTGTGTCAAAACCACCAATGCACATCCTTCACTCTCACTCACAAATAGTCTGAAGATCTTTTTATAGTTGGGAGTGCCTAAAACTGGTGCAGCACACAATGCAACGTTCAATTGCTCAAACGCTTTCTGACATTCCTCATCCCACTGCAAAGGCATCTCTGCATCCTTTTTAGTCAATTTAATCATCGGCTTCACAATCAACACAAAATTACTGATCCACTGCCGACAATAAGAGGCCATGCCTATTACAGCTCTCACTCCTTTTTGAGTTTTTGGAATAGGCATACTAGAAATACTTTCTATGCGTTCTGGTGTTAATCTTCTCCCTTCTCGTATCCCAAATAAGACACCTCCTTTTGATTATACTGGAATTTCTTCAAACTTGCCTTATGACCATGGGTCGCTAAATGTGTCAAGAGTAATATAGTACTTTCTTTGCAGATCTCTTTCGTGTCAGCAGCTAATAACAAGTCATCTATGTACTGCAACAGTACGCAACCTTCGGGTAGTTCTAGCATGTCTAGCTGCTCTTTTAGCGCTCTGCTGTAAATGCTCGGGCTTTCTGTGTATCCTTGTGGAATGCGTGTAAATGTGAATGATCAACCTCCTAGAGTGAACGCGAATAGATATCTACTGCTTTTATCCACTGGGATGCTAAAGAATGCGTTCTTCAAATCGACTACACTAAAGTATTCTGCAGTGGCCGGTATCATTGTCAGTATTGTTGTGACATCTGGGAGCAAAGGGAATTGTGGGTCTACCACTTTGTTTAATGCGCGCAGATAAATTATGTAACGATAGGGTACCTCATTCCCTCCTTTCTTGTAAACTGGAAGAATCGGGCTGCTGCACGTGCTACCTGTGATTTCCTCAACCACCCCCAATCTCACCAGGTCAGTAACAATGCTTTTCAATCCCTTCTCACCTTCAACAGAAATTTTATACTGGGGAATTCGTGGTAGTGTTACACCTTCTTTCAGAGTTATTTTTGCTGGCTCTATTTTCACGCATCCTACATCATTATCATGCATTGCCCACAGACAAGTTGGTACTCTATTTAACTCTTCTGGCAACTCTTTTGACATAAATTCCGTCACCGGTGCATCGTGAGGCCACATCGTGAGGAACACCCCGTCTGCCGTACAATGTATGACTGCCCCCAATTTTCTCAACAAATTCAATCCTAGCAAGTTCTCTCCACAATTTTCTGTCAAAAGAAATGGACACTATTCCGTAAATGGTCCTATTGAAATTGGGACAGCTTCGGACATGGGGTTAATTACTGGTGTACCTGCGAACCCTACAGAAACATTCTTCTGCCCCGACAGTGGTATCTCCGGAACCAAGTGGTGGTCTATCGAGCACTTCTGTGCCCCTGTATCTACAAAGAAACGGTGCCCCTTATTCCCGACTCTCATTTCTACGTAGGGTCCTCTCTGATTCACGGGAATAGACACTGGTTCCGACCCCTGTCGTGGGCTGTCCTATCGCGAAAATAACACATCATCTGATGTGTAGTCACCACTACTGCTGTAATACGTGTTTGGTTGTGTATCAAAAATATTCCCATTTCGCCCTCAATGTCCTCCACTCTGATCATTTCTCTGTTGGCCCTGCCCGCCCTGATTTTGATTCGAAACACTTTGGTTCAATGTCTGGTTCTGTTGTGCTTGGTTTTGGCCATATGATTGGGTTTGAGTACCTCCATTGGTGTATCCCTGCTGCTGCTGCATGTTACTGCTGCTTGGGCCATTTGACCCCTGATGTCCTCTATGAGGCCTTCTCTGACCAAACACACCTCTATTCTGTAGGTGCGGGCATTGCGCTCGCCAGTGTCCTTTCTCCTTACAGTACGCACATTGATTTAATCCCAATGACACCCCATGCATATTATTCAAATTTCCCCGGCCTTGTGCATTACCTCTACCTCTATTGTATCCAATGACCTGCTGCAGTAACACCCCTACTATCGTTTGCATCGCTTCCTTTCTCATACCCCAATGGGTACCCATTACATATCTCACTTACTTCTTTTACTGACGTTCTTTTGTTCGACATCCATCGCATTGTTTCCCCTACCCATACCTGCAATCTTTGTTTATCGCCTATCTGTGCCGGTATCGGCAAATGCTTTGTACCACCTGGAAAAACTCTCGGCCATGATTTTTTCATATTCAACCTTGACGCCTCATTCCTACCTTTCTTAGTAAACTCTCTACTATACTCAGGTGTAGCAAACATTTCAGCATATCTGTCTTCCATTTCATTTTTTACTTCAATCAGTTTGTGCACATGTTTTCTTACATCCTCATCTCTTTGCTCACTGCGTGCTAACCTATTCAAATCTAACAACCGCTGTGGTGGTAAATTCCCAAGTATCTTTTTCCATTCTCCCACCAGAATTTCCCCCATGCATTCCAACACTACCTGTCTCTGGTCTCTTCTTCGGTACCCATACAATGAGGCCAATGCTGCCGTCTCATCATTCCCTTCTATGTACATTTCTGCCTCTTGCCGTAATTCAATCTTTCACTCTTTGCTGATCGCGCTTCGAGTTACTCGTCCAAATCCTGTTCCTGCAGCCCTGCCTCTGATTGGAAAGCGAAATCAGAGTGCTAGACTTGCAGGAAGGGTTTGGAGAAGCCTTTGAAGCATTGATTGGAAGGAGAAATACAGCATGCTAGACTTGCAGGAGCGTTTGGAGAAGCCTTTGAGACCTTGATTGAAAGGGAAAATACAGCATGCTAGACTTGCAGGAAGGGTTTGGAGAAGCCTTTGAGACATTGATTGGAAGGAGAAATACAGCATGCTAGAATTGCAGGAAGAGTTTGGAGAAGCCTTTGAGACATTGATTGGAAGGAGAAATACAGCACGCTAGACTTGCAGGAAAGGCTTGGAGAAGCTTCTGAGATATTGATTGAAAAGAGAAATACAGCACGCTAGACTTGCAGGAAGGGTTTGGAGAAGCCTTTGGGACATTGATTGGAAGGAGAAATACAGACTGCTAGACTTGCAGGAAAGGTTTGGAGAAACTTTTGAGACATTGATTGAAAGGAGAAATACATCATGCTAGACTTGCAGGAAAGGTTTGGAGAATCCTTTGAGACATTGATTGGAAGGAGAAATACAGCATGCTAGACTTGCAGGAAGGGTTCGGAGAAGCTTTTGAGACATTGGTTTAAAGCAGAAATACGGCATGATAGACTTGCAGGAAGGGTTTGGAGAAGCTTTTGAGACATTGGTTTAAAGGAGAAATACAGCATGCTAGACTTGCAGGAAGGGTTTGGAGAAGCTTTTGGACATTGGTTTAAAGGAGAAATACAGCATGCTAGACTTGCAGGAAGGGTTTGGAGAAGCTTTTGAGACATTGGTTTAAAGGAGGCATACAGCATGCTAGACTTGCAGGAAGGGTTTGGAGAAGCTTTTGAGACATTGGTTTAAAGGAGAAATACAGCATGCTAGACTTGCAGGAAGGGTTTGGAGAAGCCTTTGAGACATGGATTGGAAGGAGACATAAAGAGTGCTAGTCTTGCAGGAAAGGTTTGGAGAAGCTTTTGAGACATTGATTGAAAAGAGAAATACAGCATGCTAGACTTGCAGGAAAGGTTTGGAGAAGCCTTTTAGACATTGATTGGAAGGAGAAATACGGCATGCTAGACTTGCAGGAAGGGTTTGGAGAAGCTTTTGAGACATTGGTTTAAATGAGAAATACAGCATGCTAGACTTGCAGGAAGGGTTTGGACAAGCCTTTGAGACATTGATTGGAAGGAGAAATACAGAGTGCTATACTTGCAGGAAAGGTTTGGAGACACTTTTGAGACATTGATTGAAAGGAGAAATACAGCATGCTAGACTTGCAGGAAAGGTTTGGAGAAGCCTTTGAGACATTGATTGGAAGGATAAATACAGCATGCTAGACTTGCAGGAAGGGTTTGTAGAAGCTTTTGAGACATTGGTTTAAAGGAGAAATACAGCATGCTAGACATGCAGGAATGGTTTGGAGAAGCCTTTGAGACATTGATTGGAAGGAGAAATACAGCATGCTAGACTTGCAGGAAGCGTTTGGAGAAGCCTTTGAGACATTGATTGAAAGGAGAAATACAGCATGCAAGACTTGCAGGAAGCGTTTGGAGAAGCCTTTGAGACATTGGAAGGAGAAATACAGCATGCTAGACTTGCAGGAAGGGTTTGGCGAAGCCTTGAGACATTGATTGGAAGGAGAAATACAGAGTGCTAGACTTGCAGGAAAGGTTTGGAGAAGCTTTTGAGACATTGATTGAAAGAAGAAATACAGCATGCTTGACTTGCAGGAAAGGTTTGGAGAACCTTTGAGACATTGATTGGAAGGAGAAATACAGCATGCAAGACTTGCAGGAAAGGTTTGGAGAAGCCTTTGAGACATTGATTGGAAGGAGAAAGACAGCACGCTAGACTTGCCGGAAAGGTTTGGAGAAGCTTCTGAGACATTGATTGAAAGGAGAAATACAGCACGCTAGACTTGCAGGAAAGGTTTGGAGAAGCTGCTGAGACATTGATTGAAAGGAGAAATACAGCACCCTAGACTTGCAGGAAGGGTTTGGAGAAGCCTTTGAGACATTGATTGGAAGGAGAAATACAGAGTGCTAGACTAGCAGGAAAGGTTTGGAGAAGCTTTTGAGACAGTGATTGGAAGGAGAAATACAGCATGTTAGACTTGCAGGAAGGGTTTGGAGAAGCTTTTGAGACATTGGTTTAAAGGAGAAATACAGCATGCTAGACTTGCAGGAAGGGTTTGGAGAAGCCTTTGAGACATTGGGCCTCATTCCGAGTATGGCGGTAAGGGATAGCGGCCACCGGTAACGAGACCGGTGGCGGTGATCCCTTACCGCCATACTCCGAGTTCCCTTTGCGCCCTCGCCCTTAACGCCTGCTTTGAGCAGGTGTTAAAGTCGAGGGCGCAAAGGGGCCTCCAAGCCAATAACGGTGACCGTAATGAACGGTCACCGTTATTTGCATCTTCCCCATTCCCATTGAGCCCTATGGGGGCTCATTTGGGAATGGGGAAGAGCCTTGGTGAATGGGGAATTACCGCCCCGCCAACCTTGGAATGGGGCTGTAATTCCGCCATCCACCAAGGCGCTGCCGGTCCGGGTACGGCGTCAACCAAGGCGTTAATAGCGCCATTGGTTAGCGCCGTAGTCGGAATGAGGCCCATTGATTGGAAGGAGAAAAACAGAGTGCTAGACTTGCAGGAAATGTTTGGAGAAGCTTTTGAGACATTGATTGGAAGGAGAAAAACAGAGTGCTAGACTTGTAGGAAGGGTTTGGAGAAGCTTTTGGACATTGGTTTAAAGGAGAAATACAGCATGCTAGACTTGCAGGAACGGTTCGGAGAAGCTTTTGAGACATTGGTTTAAAGCAGAAATACGGCATGATAGACTTGCAGGAAGGGTTTGGAGAAGCTTTTGAGACATTGGTTTAAAGGAGAAATACAGCATGCTAGACTTGCAGGAAGGGTTTGGAGAAGCTTTTGGACATTGGTTTAAAGGAGAAATACAGCATGCTAGACTTGCAGGAAGGGTTTGGAGAAGCTTTTGAGACATTGGTTTAAAGGAGGCATACAGCATGCTAGACTTGCAGGAAGGGTTTGGAGAAGCTTTTGAGACATTGGTTTAAAGGAGAAATACAGCATGCTAGACTTGCAGGAAGGGTTTGGAGAAGCCTTTGAGACATGGATTGGAAGGAGACATAAAGAGTGCTAGTCTTGCAGGAAAGGTTTGGAGAAGCTTTTGAGACATTGATTGAAAAGAGAAATACAGCATGCTAGACTTGCAGGAAAGGTTTGGAGAAGCCTTTTAGACATTGATTGGAAGGAGAAATACGGCATGCTAGACTTGCAGGAAGGGTTTGGAGAAGCTTTTGAGACATTGGTTTAAATGAGAAATACAGCATGCTAGACTTGCAGGAAGGGTTTGGACAAGCCTTTGAGACATTGATTGGAAGGAGAAATACAGAGTGCTATACTTGCAGGAAAGGTTTGGAGACACTTTTGAGACATTGATTGAAAGGAGAAATACAGCATGCTAGACTTGCAGGAAAGGTTTGGAGAAGCCTTTGAGACATTGATAGGAAGGATAAATACCGCATGCTAGACTTGCAGGAAGGGTTTGGAGAAGCCTTTGAGACATTGATTGAAAGGAGAAATACAGCATGCAAGACTTGCAGGAAGCGTTTGGAGAAGCCTTTGAGACATTGGAAGGAGAAATACAGCATGCTAGACTTGCAGGAAGGGTTTGGCGAAGCCTTGAGACATTGATTGGAAGGAGAAATACAGAGTGCTAGACTTGCAGGAAAGGTTTGGAGAAGCTTTTGAGACATTGATTGAAAGAAGAAATACAGCATGCTTGACTTGCAGGAAAGGTTTGGAGAACCTTTGAGACATTGATTGGAAGGAGAAATACAGCATGCAAGACTTGCAGGAAAGGTTTGGAGAAGCCTTTGAGACATTGATTGGAAGGAGAAAGACAGCACACTAGACTTGCCGGAAAGGTTTGGAGAAGCTTCTGAGACATTGATTGAAAGGAGAAATACAGCACGCTAGACTTGCAGGAAAGGTTTGGAGAAGCTGCTGAGACATTGATTGAAAGGAGAAATACAGCACCCTAGACTTGCAGGAAGGGTTTGGAGAAGCCTTTGAGACATTGATTGGAAGGAGAAATACAGAGTGCTAGACTAGCAGGAAAGGTTTGGAGAAGCTTTTGAGACAGTGATTGGAAGGAGAAATACAGCATGTTAGACTTGCAGGAAGGGTTTGGAGAAGCTTTTGAGACATTGGTTTAAAGGAGAAATACAGCATGCTAGACTTGCAGGAAGGGTTTGGAGAAGCCTTTGAGACATTGGGCCTCATTCGGAGTATGGCGGTAAGGGATAGCGGCCACCGGTAACGAGACCGGTGGCGGTGATCCCTTACCGCCATACTCCGAGTTCCCTTTGCGCCCTCGCCCTTAACGCCTGCTTTGAGCAGGTGTTAAAGTCGAGGGCGCAAAGGGGCCTCCAAGCCAATAACGGTGACCGTAATGAACGGTCACCGTTATTTGCATCTTCCCCATTCCCATTGAGCCCTATGGGGGCTCATTTGGGAATGGGGAAGAGCCTTGGTGAATGGGGAATTACCGCCCCGCCAACCTTGGAATGGGGCGGTAATTCCGCCATCCACCAAGGCGCTGCCGGTCCGGGTACGGCGTCAACCAAGGCGTTAATAGCGCCATTGGTTAGCGCCGTAGTCGGAATGAGGCCCATTGATTGGAAGGAGAAAAACAGAGTGCTAGACTTGTAGGAAAGGTTTGGAGAAGCTTTTGAGACATTGATTGAAACTAGAAATACAGCATGCTAGACTTGCAGGAAATGTTTGGAGAAGCTTTTGAGACATTGATTGGAAGGAGAAAAACAGAGTGCTAGACTTGTAGGAAAGGTTTGGAGAAGCTTTTGAGACATTGATTGAAACTAGAAATACAGTATGCTAGACTTGCAGGAAGGGTTTGGAGAAGCTTTTGGGACATTGGTTTAAAGGAGAAATAGAGCATGCTAGACTTGCAGGAAGGGTTTGGAAGCCTTTGAGACATTGATTGGAAGGAGAAATACAGAGTGGTAGACTTGCAGGAAGGGTTTGGAGAAGCCTTTGAGACATTGATTGGAGGGAGAAATACAGCATGCTAGACTTGCAGGAAGCGTTTGGAGAAGCCTTTGAGACATTAATTGAAAGAAGAAAAACAGCATGCTAGACTTGCAGGAAGGGTTTGGAGAAGTCTTTGAGACATTGGTTGGAAGGAGAAATACAGCATGCGAGACTTGCAGGAAGGGTTTGGAGAAGCCTTTGAGACATTGATTGGAAGGAGAAAAACAGAGTGCTAGACTTGTAGGAAAGGTTTGGAGAAGCTTTTGAGACATTGATTGAAACTAGAAATACAGTATGCTAGACTTGCAGGAAGGGTTTGGAGAAGCTTTTGGGACATTGGTTTAAAGGAGAAATAGAGCATGCTAGACTTGCAGGAAGGGTTTGGAAGCCTTTGAGACATTGATTGGAAGGAGAAATACAGAGTGGTAGACTTGCAGGAAGGGTTTGGAGAAGCCTTTGAGACATTGATTGGAGGGAGAAATACAGCATGCTAGACTTGCAGGAAGCGTTTGGAGAAGCCTTTGAGACATTAATTGAAAGAAGAAAAACAGCATGCTAGACTTGCAGGAAGGGTTTGGAGAAGTCTTTGAGACATTGGTTGGAAGGAGAAATACAGCATGCGAGACTTGCAGGAACGGTTTGGAGAAGCCTTTGAGACATTGATTGGAAGGAGAAATACAGAGTGCTAGACTAGCAGGAAAGGTTTGGAGAAGCTTTTGAGACATTGATTGAAAGGAGAAATACAGTATGCTAGACTTGCAGGAAAGATTTGGAGAAGCCTTTGAGACAGTGATTGGAAGGAGAAATACAGCATGCTAGACTTGCAGGAAGGGTTTGGAGAAGCTTTTGAGACATTGGTTTAAAGGAGAAATACAGCATGCTAGACTTGCAGGAAGGGTTTGGAGAAGCCTTTGAGACATTGATTGGAAGGAGAAAAACAGAGTGCTAGACTTGTAGGAAAGGTTTGGAGAAGCTTTTGAGACATTGATTGAAACTAGAAATACAGCATGCTAGACTTGCAGGAAATGTTTGGAGAAGCCTTTGAGACATTGATTGGAAGGAGAAATACAGTATGCTAGACTTGCAGGAAGGGTTTGGAGAAGCTTTTGGGACATTGGTTTAAAGGAGAAATAGAGCATGCTAGACTTGCAGGAAGGGTTTGGAAGCCTTTGAGACATTGATTGGAAGGAGAAATACAGAGTGGTAGACTTGCAGGAAGGGTTTGGAGAAGCCTTTGAGACATTGATTGGAGGGAGAAATCCAGCATGCTAGACTTGCAGGAAGCATCTGGAGGAGCCTTTGAGACATTAATTGAAAGAAGAAAAACAGCATGCTAGACTTGCAGGAAGGGTTTGGAGAAGTCTTTGAGACATTGGTTGGAAGGAGAAATACAGCATGCGAGACTTGCAGGAACGGTTTGGAGAAGCCTTTGAGACATTGATTGGAAGGAGAAATACAGAGTTCTAGACTTGCAGGAAAGGTTTACAGAAGCTTTTGAGACATTGATTTAAAGGAGAAATACAGCATGCTTGAAAGGGGCCCCTAGGGTTCCCTCGTGCTATGAAAACAAGGCAATGACCATACACGAAAAGATGCGCCAGACACGAGGTTTCAAATTCCCAATGCTAGGGTTTATTGCAAGCAAAAGATAGTATCAATTGGCCAATTCTGATCTCACGCCCCGCGACGTGAGTTTCCTAGACCTCGAGGGACGCAAGAGAGCGAGTTACGTACATCAGTTACATATATACAAAATGCATATTATACAATCAGCCAAGTCATGTTCAACACCCCTCTGTATTAAGTTCCTTTCATCTCAGGATGATGATCGACATATCCACGAGTATGACGATTATAATGCTTTCGATGTCTATTCTAGTAACAATGTGCAATTTAGAAAGTGCAGAGGCATCTTTTAGAACACAGTGGTTCTGTTCTTGGAAGCAATCTGTACACGGGGGAAGAGCCACATTCCAAGCTTTGCTATCTATGAGGTACTATTCGTGTCCTGGGAGCCGACATGTTCTAAAGGGTTTTGCGAAGGGGGGGCCGTAAGAAAAGCATAATTCAAGCCTTTAACTGTATTATTCTAACATATTCTACCATCGTACGAGACTGGCTGGCAGCTGTGAAGTGATTAAATGCCCTGCAGCTTCCTCCAAAGGCTACAGAGAGGGGGAGTGGTGATTCCTCTCTGGGCTACTCATGCGGAGTTTCAGCAAACTCTTCAGTCCCGCAAACTTGTCCTTTCATATTCAGACAACAATGTTAACAGTTGAGCAGAGTAAGCAGAATCCGCGAGAATTGCAAGCTGCAAAGCAGTTTCTAGACAGAAGGCAATGAGCAATGGTTAACAAGCAAAATGGTGATTCTTGCTACATTTAAAATGGCCGCTCGTCGGTCAAGCATAGCAGTTTATATTTCTATAATCCGGTGCATAAGACGGTTGGCCCACGGCCATCAAGTTACGTCTATCATTCAAATGAAGGATATTCATTTTTCCAGATTGACAAACCCTCCTTTTGGCCGTGTGCCAAACGTCTTATTTATTTATTGTATCCTCCTCTTCTGAGGAGGAGTCTGGGGTATCTATATCTAAATCATCTCCATCATTAACATCTATCGCCATGAATTGTTTTACTATTTTTGTTTCCTTAGTGTCTCTGTTATTCCGGCCATGTGTTTGTTTTCCTCTCAACACCATGTGCATACATCCCTTAGTACACCCATCAGTTATTTCAGTGCATATTATTAGTAAGCATTGTATGCAACAGCAGCATGTTATGAATACCCCGAGTACCATCATTAGTATCGAAATTAACTTCCATCCCCAAGACCGCAATAATCCCCATAACCAGGATTCTATCCCCCAACCCCCTGCTTCAGTAGAGAGTGTGGAACTTATGACATGTAATTTCCGGATCGCTTTAAATATCATAGGGGAGTAATCATCTATATACACACAGCATGCAGTTTTTACGAGCCTGCAAACTCCCCCAGGATCAACTAATATTATATCGAGAGCCATCCTGTTTTGGAGTGCCATCAGTCTTATTCCTTTTTCTTCTAACATCATATTCAATAAAATATCCGTTGTGGAATCTATTGTTTTTTTGTAATATTCCAGACAGTTTTCTTATATTGTAAGAATTTTCTATTTGGGACAAGAACGGTATAAATGATTTGGCTATATCCATTGCTATCATTCCATCCTCACTACTCTTTCGAGTTCTACCTTTTGTTCGTCTGGCTACTTCTGCTGTCTCCAAGAGGAACACTCCTGGAAACAGTAGACCTAGGTAGCATGTACCTCCCCAGTTCCTAGGTAACCATGGATATGCTTTTTCTCCACATATAAAATAAACAGGGTCTCCCACGTACACGGGTTCTATTTCATGTTTTAAAACCACTGTGTTCAGGCAGTTGCTAAACGTTCCTACATTATAGGAACCCTTTTTCTGTAGACATAGGGGAGCAGTTTTGGGGCTGTGATCCACTGTATATGCAGGGGGCACAGCATCTTTGTTCCATTCATCCCTCATCCGAAATGTCATTACTGATGTTCTTTCTGCTAGCGCGGTTGGTCTATTCTGCCTATGTAATCTATCTAGTCTTGTTATTTTTCGTGTATTCTTTCTCTCAGGTTCTAGTGCAAACACGCAAGCTTTCTGGAATATGGAACAACCCACAGGTCTCATGATTACTTCCTCAAATTCATTCATATTGGTCTCATCTAGTTGACCCGTATTGCTCTTGTTCCATTTCCCAAAGAACATTGCACTTAACGTTACATCACATGAATAAATCAATGGTAACGGTTGTACATACCAGCCTATCCCTTTCCCACCGTGCTGTGGTAAATGGGCGCAAACCCAGCAATCTTTTTTCTTTAACACCGCATGGGTCATGTTCATGATGAGCAACAATGTATTGTTGCCGTATCCTTCTCTATGTCTCTCTTCCATTGGGGGCAAAGTACTAGTGATTACATGAATCGGGCTTTCAGTAGCTGCTTTTGGCAAAAGTGTTTCTAATGGGTGTACATACCCCAGGAACCATAGTGTAATAGCTGTTATTGCAGGTACTATCATACTTAAAAAACATAGGGCCAATGTCCAAATCAGTACCATAGTCCTTTTACCATGTTTTACCCTTAAATTTACAGTCTCTAAATCTATTATCTTTTCAGCGGGGGTGCAGGAGGGGGCTGAAACCGGTCTTGACCTGTTCTTCATCGTCCTTCTTCTTGCTGGCAAAGTTTGTCGTGAATGTCTCTCGTTCTTGATGCCAGAAAAGTTCAACGAAAAATGTCACAGTTCCATTCTGCCAGCCTTTTCACAGCCTGGATCATTTATCCACTCCCGAGCAAGATTAGTTGTTCTTCCTCCCACTGCTCAGACGATTTCTGAACAGTTCTTTATTGATAGAGTACCATGTGCATCCAGCTTGTCCCACTCTGGCTTAGGACACATGTACTCTATCAGCCTTAGTACTTATGTGCGTCCAGCTTGTCCTGCTCTGGCTCTTGACACATGTACTTTTATATGCGCACCGAGGAGCCGTGAGTCTTGAATTGTCCGACTTGCACAATTCTCACACTTCTCTCCTCTATGCCCCTGGTTCCTACTCCGTCCGTGAGTAGAACCAAAGGCCAAAAAGAAAAGCACCAAAGATCTGTGGATCACTTTGCCTGTCGAGGCCGCAGATTATATCGATTCACTCCTGCTATTGTATGATCCGTGAATAGTGCCGTTGTATTTCCAGTATCAGGCTCAGTGTCAGCCTGTGGCACAATGATGGGCAGTGATGGGCGTTGTGGCAATGATGTAGTTTCTTTCTTTGGCTTTGGTGCGTTTGCAGAAACTGGTGAGCGCCAAAGGGGTACACGCGTTGTTTCTGCTCGTGTTTGCAATGCAGGGTTTGTGTCGCTTGGAAGTGATGTTGTTTCTGCTGAGCAACGTTGGGGCACTTTTCGCCCTTTCCCCTTACTGGCAGCCTCCTCAGACTCTGTTTCGAGTTTTACTTCTCGCTTGGGCTTTGTTTCAACTTTCACTTCTCGCTCAGGCTGATGCTGTGGCACTGGACTGGCAACAGTTTCTTTAGTTTCCGAGACCGTTTCCTTTCTTTGGTCATCGGAAGTTGTCAGCAGTCCTGGGAATCTTTTGGCATGTGTCGCATGGATCCATGCCTTCCGTCCGTCCACTCGGATGGCCGTCTGTGTTGCCAAAAGTACTTGATAGGGGCCGGGTGCTAATGCTGTCTTCTGTTCAAAGTTTTTGATTAACACCCAGCTCCCAGGCTCCAGTGAGTGCCCCGGTCCTGTATATCGCATCGGCAATGCCTCCTGCACCTGCTGATGAATCAAACGCAACTTTTGTATTAAAAGTCCACAGTAAGTGCTTAACATAGGATGCTCGACAACACATCATCTTTTGGGCTGCGGGGTGCACCATACATTTGCTGGTCTCCCCATTATAATCTCATAGGGGGAGAGCCCAGTCTTCGCCTGCACAGATGTGCGCATACACAACAGCGCTAGGGGTAATGCATCCACCCAACTCAACTTGCTCCCAGCGCAAATTTTCGCTATCTTTGACTTCAGGATTCCGTTGTGTCTCTCCACAAGCCCGGCAGAACTGGGATGCCTGGAACTGTGGAATTGCTTCTCTATTTGCAGACCTGCACAGATCTGTAGCACTACTGCGCCCACAAAGTGGGGGCCGTTGTCTGACCACAGGACACGGGGCAACCCAAACCGGGAGAAATACTCCTTCAGCATTACTTTTGCTGTGGTCATGGCAGTACAGTCTTTTAAAGGATATGCCTCCACCCACTTGCTGAATGCACAGATTACCACTAACACGTACTTGTAGTTCTGGCACCTTTCCATTTCTATGAAATCAAAATGGACCACCTCAAACGGCATAGAGGGTGGGCCAAACTACCTGCTGGAGTCACGGTTCCCTTCCCTACATTGTGTTGCAGGCACGTGATACAATTCTGCACTAGCCTTTCTGCATTCTTTTTTATGTGCTCATTCTTCCATACTGTGGATAAATGCTGTACCATTTTCTTTGCGCAAATGTGGGTAGGGCTATGCGCCATTATGACCATTGCAGTTATGTAACAATTTGGCAACATCCAGTTCTTTGTTTCCTTGTCCACCCAACATCCTTCCAAATCTAACTCAGCAGAGCCCTCAGCCCACCCCTGAATCTCTTCGGTCGTGGCCTCAGCCTGCATTTCTTTGACTGTGGCAACTCCATTCTCTATCATACAAGGTACTTTCTCAGTCTGTACTGTCATCATTTTATTCCCCTAATCTGTGGCTGTTTGCTTCGCAATCCTGTCTGCAAACGCGTTTCCCTCTCCCACTTTGCATGTTACTTTCTTATGCGCCTCGCACTTCACTATACCTAGGCGCTTTGGAAACGTGAGCGCAGACAACAATCGCACAATCAAAGGGCCATGCTGAATCCTGGCTCCATGTGATGTCAAGAAACCCCTCTCAGCCCAAAGTCGGCCAAAATTGTGAACCACGCCAAAGGGGTACTGGCTGTCAGTATAAATATTTACGTTCAGATTCTCAGAGAGTTCACAGGCTCGGGTCAGTGCTATTATTTCTGCGGCTTGTGCCGAATTGTAGGGGATCCTTCTGCTCTCTACAACTCTCTTTAGGGTAGTAATTGCATATGCAGCCGTTGATGTGCCATCAGGTAATTTAAAACAAGAGCCATCGCAAAATAACTCCCCATCTGGCTCTTTTTGTGGTATATCGCTCAAATCAATCCTTCCCTTTGTTTCTTCTTCAGTGATCATTAAACAATCATGGGGTGGTGATTCGTTGTCGCCAATTTCTGCTATGGGCAGTGGCATTAATTCTGCAGGATTCAATGCGCTACACCTCATAATTTGGATGTGGGGTGCAAACAAGATGCGCTCATATCTTGTCAGTCTAGCTGAGGTGGGGTGTTGCGCCTGCGTCCTATTTAATAGAACGTCTATAGCATGTGGCACCATCAGAATTAAAGTGTGCCCCAATACCATTCCTTCCATTTGTTTCACTGACGCAGCAGTCGCTGCGACGGATCGCAAACATCGTGGTAGTGCGCGCGCTACAGGGTCCAACGCGCAAGAAAAATAGCCGCACTGCCTATTTCTTCCACCTTGTTCCTGTGTCAAAACTGCCAATGCACATCCTTCACTCTCACTCACAAATAGTCTGAAGATCTTTTTATAGTTGGGAGTGCCTAAAACTGGTGCAGCACACAATGCAACTTTCAATTGCTCAAACGCTTTCTGACATTCCTCATCCCACTGCAATGGCATCTCTGCATCCTTTTTAGTCAATTTAATCATCGGCTTCACAATCAACACAAAATTACTGATCCACTGCCGACAATAAGAGGCCATGCCTATTACAGCTCTCACTCCTTTTTGAGTTTTTGGAATAGGCATACTAGAAATACTTTCTATGCGTTCTGGTATTAATCTTCTCCCTTCTTTCGAAAGTAGGTATCCCAAATAAGACACCTCCTTTTGATTATACTGGAATTTCTTCAAACTTGCCTTATGACCATGGGTCGCTAAATGTGTCAAGAGTAATATAGTACTTTCTTTGCAGATCTCTTTCGTGTCAGCAGCTAATAACAAGTCATCTATTTACTGCAACAGTACGCAACCTTCGGGTAGTTCTAGCATGTCTAGCTGCTCTTTTAGCGCTCTGCTGTAAATGCTTGGGCTTTCTGTGTATCCTTCTGGAATGCGTGTAAATGTGAATGATCAACTTCCTAGAGTGAACGGGAATAGATATCTACTGCTTTTATCCACTGGGATGCTAAAGAATGCGTTCTTCAAATCGACTACACTAAAGTATTCTGCAGTGGCCGGTATCATTGTCAGTATTGTTGTGACATCTGGGACCAAAGGGAATTGTGGGTCTACCACTTTGTTTAATGCACGCAGATAAATTATGAAACGATAGGGTACCTCATTCCCTCCTTTCTTGTAAACCGATTTCCTCAACCACCCCCAATCTCACCAGGTCAGTAACAATACTTTTCAATCCCTTCTCACCTTCAACAGAAATTTTATACTGGGGAATTCGTGGTAGTGTTACACCTTCTTTCAGAGTTATTTTTGCTGGCTCTATTTTCAAGCATCCTACATCATTATCATGTATTGCCCACAGACAAGTTGGTACTCTATTTAACTGGCAACTCTTTTGACATAAATTCCGTCACAGGTGCATCGTGAGGCCACATCGTGAGGAACACCCTGTCTGCCGTACAATGTATGACTGCCCCCAATTTTCTCAACAAATTCAATCCTAGCAAGTTCTCTCCACAATTTTCTGTCAAAAGAAATGGACACTGTTCCGTAAATGGTCTTATTGTAATTGGGACAGCTTCGGACATGGGGTTAATTACTGGTGTACCTGCGAACCCTACAGAAACATTCTTCTGCCCCGACAGTGGTATCTCCGGAACCAAGTGGTGGTCTATCGAGCACTTCTGTGCCCCTGTATCTACAAGGAAACGGTGCCCCTTATTCCCGACTCTCATTTCTACGTAGGGTCCTCTCTGATTCACGGGAATAGACACTGGTTCCGACCCCTGTCGTGGGCTGTCCTATCGCGAAAATAACACATCATCTGATGTGTAGTCACCACTACTGCTGTAATACGTGTTTGGTTGTGTATCAAAAATATTCCCATTTCGCCCTCGATGTCCTCCACTCTGATCATTTCTCTGTTGGCCCTGCCCTCCCTGATTTTGGTTCGAAACACTTTGGTTCAATGTCTGGTTCTGTTGTGCTTGGTTTTGGCCATATGATTGGGTTTGAGTACCTCCATTGGTATATCCCTGCTGCTGCTGCATGTTACTTCTGCTTGGGCCGTTTGACCCCTGATGTCCTCTATGAGGCCTTCTCTGACCAAACCCACCTCTATTCTGTAGGTGCGGGCATTGCGCTCGCCAGTGTCCTTCCTCCTTACAGTACGCACATTGATTTAATCCCAATGACACCCCATGCATATTATTCAAATTTCCCCGGCCTTGTGCATTACCTCTACCTCTATTGTATCCAATGACCTGCTGCAGTAACACCCCTACTATCGTTTGCATCGCTTCCTTTCTCATCTCCAATGGGTACCCATTACATATCTCACTTACTTCTTTTACTGACGTTCTTTTGTTCGACATCCATCGCATTGTTTCCCCTACCCATACCTGCAATCTTTGTTTATCGCCTATCTGTCCCGGTATCGGCAAATGCTTTGTACCACCTGGAAAAACTCTCGGCCATGATTTTTTTCATATTCAACCTTGACGCCTCCTTCCTACCTTTCTTAGTAAACTCTCTACTATGCTCAGGTGTAGCAAACATTTCAGCATATCTGTCTTCCATTTCATTTTTTACTTCAATCAGTTTGTGCACATGTTTTCTTACATCCTCATCTCTTTGCTCACTGCGTGCTAACTTATTCAAATCTAACAACCGCTGTGGTGGTAAATTCCCAGGTATCTTTTTCCATTCTCCCACCAGAATTTCCCCCATGCATTCCAACACTACCTGTCTCTCGTCTCTTCTTCGGTACCCATACAATGAGGCCAATGCTGCCGTCTCATCATTCCCTTCTATGTACATTTCTGCCTCTTGCTGTAATTCAATCTTTCACTCTTTGCTGATCGCGCTTCGAGTGACTCGTCCAAATCCTGTTCCTTCAGCCCTGTCTCTGATTGGAAGGCGAAATCAGAGTGCTAGACTTGCAGGAAGGGTTTGGAGAATCCTTTGAAGCATTGATTGGAAGGAGAAATACAGCATGCTAGACTTGCAGGAAGCGTTTGGAGAAGCCTTTGAGACCTTGATTGAAAGGAGAAATACAGCATGCTAGACTTGCAGGAAGGGTTTGGAGAAGCCTTTGAGACATTGATTGGAAGAAGAAATACAGCATGCTAGACTTGCAGGAAGGGTTTGGAGAAGCCTTTGAGACATTGATTGGAAGGAGAAATACAGCACGCTAGATTTGCAGGAAAGGTTTGGAGAAGTTTTTGAGATATTGATTGAAAAGAGAAATACAGCACGCTAAACTTGCAGGAAGGGTTTGGAGAAGCCTTTGGGACATTGATTGGAAGGAGAAATACAGACTGCTAGACTTGCAGGAAAGGTTTGGAGAAACTTTTGAGACATTGATTGAAAGGAGAAATACATCATGCTAGACTTGCAGGAAAGGTTTGGAGAATCCTTTGAGACATTGATAGGAAGGAGAAATACAGCATGCTAGACTTGCAGGAAGGGTTTGGAGAAGCTTTTGAGACATTGGTTTAAAGGAGAAATACAGCATGATAGACTTACAGGAAGGGTTTGGAGAAGCTTTTGAGACATTGGTTTAAAGGAGAAATACAGCATGCTAGACGTGCAGGAAGGGTTTGGAGAAGCTTTTGGGACATTGGTTTAAAGGAGAAATACAGCATGCTAGACTTGCAGGAAGGGTTTGGAGAAGCTTTTGAGACATTGGTTTAAAGGAGTCATACAGCATGCTAGACTTGCAGGAAGGGTTTGGAGAAGCTTTTGAGACATTGGTTTAAAGGAGAAATACAGCATGCTAGACTTGCAGCAAGGGTTTGGAGAAGCCTTTGAGACATTGATTGGAAGGAGACATAAAGAGTGCTAGACTTGCAGGAAAGGTTTGGAGAAGCTTTTGAGACATTGATTGAAAGGAGAAATACAGCATGCTAGACTTGCAGGAAAGGTTAGGAGAAGCCTTTGAGACATTGATTGGAAGGAGAAATACAGCATGCTAGACTTGCAGGAAGGGTATGGAAAAGCTTTTGAGACATTCGTTTAAATGAGAAATACAGCATGCTAGACTTGCAGGAAAGGTAAGGTTTGGAGAGGCCTTTGAGACATTGATTGGAAGGAGAAATACAGCATGCTAGACTTGCAGGAAGGGTTTGGAGAAGCTTTTGAGACATTGGTTTAAATGAGAAATACAGCATGCTAGACTTGCAGGAAGGGTTTGGACAATCCTTTGAGACATTGATTGGAAGGAGAAATACAGAGTGCTATACTTGCAGGCAAGGTTTGGAGACGCTTTTGAGACATTGATTGAAAGGAGAAATACAGCATGCTAGACTTGCAGGAAAGGTTTGGAGAAGCCTTTAAGACATTGATTGGAAGGAGAAATACAGCATGCTAGACTTGCAGGAAGGGTTTGTTGAAGCTTTTGAGACATTGGTTTAAAGGAGAAATACAGCATGCTAGACTTGCAGGAATGGTTTGGAGAAGCCTTTGAGATATTGATTGGAAGGAAAAATACAGCATGCTAGACTTGCAGGAAGCGTTTGGAGAAGCCTTTGAGACATTGATTGAACGGAGAAATACAGCATGCTAGACTTGCAGGAAGGGTTTGGAGAAGCTTTTTAGACATTGATTGAAAGGAGAAATACAGCATGCTAGACTTGCAGGAAAGGTTTGGAGAACCTTTGAGACATTGATTGGAAGGAGAAATACAGCATGCTCGACTTGCAGGAAGGGTTTGGAGAAGCTTTTGAGACATTGGTTTAAAGGAGAAATACAGCATGCTAGAGTTGCAGGAAGGGTTTGGAGAAGCCTTTGAGACATTGATTGGAAGGAGAAATACAGAGTGCTAGACTTGCAGGAAAGGTTTGGAGAAGCTTTTGAGACATTGATTGAATGGAGAAATACAGCATGCAAGACTTGCAGGAAAGGTTTGGAGAAGCCTTTGAGACATTGATTGGAAGGAGAGATACAGAGTGCTAGACTTGCAGGAAGGGTTTGGAGAGGTCTTTGTGACATTGATTGGAAGGAGAAATACAGCATGCTAGACTTGCAGGAAGCGTTTGGAGAAGCCTTTGAGACATTGATTGAAAGGAGAAATACAGCATGCTAGACTTGCAGGAAGGGTTTGGAGAAGCCTTTGAGACATTGATTGGAAGGAGAAATACAGCACGCTAGATTTGCAGGAAAGGTTTGGAGAAGCTTTTGAGATATTGATTGAAAAGAGAAATACAGCACGCTAGACTTGCCGGAAAGGTTTGGAGAAGCTTCTGAGACATTGATTGAAAGGAGAAATACAGCACGCTAGACTTGCAGGAAAGGTTTGGAGAAGCTGCTGAGACATTGATTGAAAGGAGAAATACAGCACCTTAGACTTGCAGGAAGGGTTTGGAGAAGCCTTTGAGACATTGATTGGAAGGAGAAATACAGAGTGCTGGACTAGCAGGAAAGGTTTGAAGAAGCTTTTGAGACATTGATTGAAAGGAGAAATACAGCATGCTAGACTTGCAGGAAAGATTTGGAGAAGCCTTTGAGACATTGATTGGAAGGAGAAATACAGCATGCTAGACTTGCAGGAAGGGTTTGGAGGCTTTTGAGACATTGGTTTAAAGGAGAAATACAGCATGCTAAACTTGCAGGAAGGGTTGGAGAAGCCTTTGAAACATTGATTGGAAGGAAAAATACAGAGTGCTAGACTTGCAGGAAAGGTTTGGAGAAGCTTTTGAGAGATTGATTGAAAGGAGAAATACAGCCTGCTAGACCTGCAGGAAAGGTTTGGAGAAGCCTTTAAGACATTGATTGGAAGGGGATATACAGCATGCTAGACTTGCAGGAAGGGTTTGTTGAAGCTTTTGAGACATTGGTTTAAAGGAGAAATACAGCATGCTAGACATGCAGGAATGGTTTGGAGAAGCCTTTGAGACATTGGGCCTCATTACGATCGTGGCGGTCCGGAAATAACGGTGGCGGTAAACCCGCCGCCACCGTTGTTTCCGAACCGCCTGATCCCGACCCCTGCAGGCGGGAGGTGATGTTCCCGCCAGGTCTGACCTGGCGGGTTTAACACCGCCCGCCTGCAGGCGGACGAGGAAACACCGGCAGCATTACAAGATGCTGCCGGTGTTTCCATGATCCCGATTCCCATTGAGTCCCATAGGACTCAATGGGAATGGGGATTTACACCATTCCGCCTCCGTGATTCCCGGAAAACCGGGGTTGTGATGCCCCGGTAATTCCGGGAGTCACGGAGGCGGAATGGTAATACGAATCCGGCGTTAACCAGGCGGTTTTACCGCCTCGGTTAACGCCGGACTCGTAATGAGGCCCATTGATTGGAAGGAAAAATACAGCATGCTAGACTTGCAGGAAGCGTTTGGAGAAGCCTTTGAGACATTGATTGAAAGGAGAAATACAGCATGCTAGACTTGCAGGAAGAGTTTGGAGAAGCCTTTGATACATTGGAAGGAGAAATACAGCATGCTAGACTTGCAGGAAGGGTTTGGAGAAGCCTTTGAGACATTGATTGGAAGGAGGAATACAGAGTGCTAGACTTGCAGGAAAGGTTTGGAGAAGCTTTTTAGACATTGATTGAAAGGAGAAATACAGCATGCTAGACTTGCAGGAAGGGTTTGGAGAAGCTTGTGAGACATTGATTGGAAGGAGAAATGCAGCATGCTAGACTTGCAGGAAGGGTTTGGAGAAGCCTTTGAGACATTGATTGGAAGGAGAAATACACCACGCTAGATTTGCAGGAAAGGTTTGGAGAAGCTTTTGAGATATTGATTGAAAAGAGAAATACAGCACGCTAGACTTGCCGGAAAGGTTTGGAGAAGCTTCTGAAACATTGATTGAAAGGAGAAATACAGCACGCTAGACTTGCAGGAAAGGTTTGGAGATGCTGCTGAGACATTGATTGAAAGGAGAAATACAGCACCTTAGACTTGCAGGAAGGGTTTGGAGAAGCCTTTGAGACATTGATTGGAAGCAGAAATACAGAGTGCTAGACTAGCAGGAAAGGTTTGAAGAAGCTTTTGAGACATTGATTGAAAGGAGAAATACAGCATGCTAGACTTGCAGGAAAGATTTGGAGAAGCCTTTGAGACATTGATTGGAAGGAGAAATAGAGCATGCTAGACTTGCAGGAAAGGTTTGAAGAAGCTTTTGAGACATTGATTGAAAGGAGAAATACAGCATGCTAGACTTGCAGGAAAGGTTTCGAGAAGCCTTTGAGACATTGATTGGAAGGAGAAATAAAGCATTGTAGACTTGCAGTAAGGGTTTGGAGAAGCTTTTGAGACATTGGTTTAAAGGAGTAATACAGCATGCTAGACTTGCAGGAAGGGTTTGGAGAAGCTTTTGAGACATTGGTTTAATGGAGAAATACAGCATGCTAGACTTGCAGGAAGGGTTTGGAGAAGCTTTTGAGACATTGGTTTAAAGGAGAAATACAGCATGCTAGACTTGCAGGAACGGTTTGGAGAAGCCTTTGAGACATTGATTGGAAGGAGAAATACAGCATGCTAGACTTGCAGGAAGGGTTTGGAGAAGCTTTTAAGACATTGGTTTAAAGGAGAAATACAGCATCCTAGACGTGCAGGAATGGTTTGAAGAAGCTTTTGAGACATTGATTGAAGGGAGATGCTCTGAATGGTGGAACTTGGAGGAAATGTTTCTAGAACCAGTTGAGACATTGGTTTAAAGGAGAAACACAGGATTCTGGGCCTTTGGGGAAAGCTTTCTTGAGCCGACTGAGGAAGTGGTTGCATGGTGAAGTGCTCCAGACTGTGATCTGGCGGGGAAGTTCATTGAGCCATCTGAGTAAGCAATTGAGTGGAACAGCACTGCATGCTGGGCGTTGGAGGCAAAGTTCCTAAAGACATTTGAGGCTGAAAACCAATTGTAAAACATTAAAAGATGGCACTAGGAGGAACATTGAAGACACTTTGACACTGAAAATGAACTGAACAGCATTGAATACTGGACGGGAAAGCCAAATCATGAATACCACCTAGATCGAGCAAACCTAGAGGGACTTGAGGTTAAAGTCTCTTCTCTAATTAATTAAATCTATGAAAACTGTGGCTGACCCCAGGTCAGAGCTGAGAGTTCCCGATGATCAGGTGACAATCCTTAACAAAATAAATCTTGTTAACCTCTGTTCCTTGACCAACATCTTCACTTTAAGAAATGTCTTCAGTTACGCAACAGTGGTGCAGCATAAATTTGTCATTTCCATGGCCTTTTCATCAGCAACAGTTGTTTTGCTCACAGAGAAGATCTTCTGCCCAAGGCGACTTCCTGTGAAGGATGAGCAGTATTGCCACTTTCCCGCCGTCCTACAGTGGATGCTGATTCAAGCTTATCTGGCACTTGGCTGTAGGTGTCTTGGCTCTGTGATGCTTGGGTGGTGGTGTGAGATGGTCTACATTAAACCATCTATGACTCCAGTAGAAAGCTTATGTAGCAAGGCAAGTTTGCATGTGTTTTTTCCCATTAGCACCCTGGACAGCATCATAAACCAATGAAAATGCTGTGAACGCGGGTCGTGTTAATCAAGGTAAAGCCCACGCTCCGAGCATTTTCATTGGCTTAGGGTGCTTCCCTCATGCATGCCAACCCTCCCGATTTAGGCGGGAGATTCACGATTTTTCGATAAAAATAATTGCTATTTTTTTCTTACTCCCGCCTAAAATAATTGAAACCCCAACAAAATCCTATGTGGAAATTCATTTTTCCCACTTTCTGGAGAAAAAACTCCCATCTAAGTGGTCGAGAAGATTGGCATGTTTGTAATCCCTTCACATTCCCGTTCGCCCTTCACCACTTAGCACCCGTGTAGTTTTCTACATGGGTGCTAATGGTGTCTTGTTTTAGAAAAAATAAACTTTCCTTTGTTTTGTGCACCCCGGCCCAGCGCTGTGTAGTGTCAGTTAAAGTCATGGAAAACAGACTTAGCTGTAAGCAGCGCTGCGTGGCGCTGGGACGCACAATACAGGTACTTTTCTTGGTTGTTTTTTTAAAACATTAGCACGCGTGTAGTGAACTACAAGGGTGCTAATGGCGATATGCCCCTCTGCGTTGGGCCGACCCTGTCGGTAATGGCACTGCCTCCCTCATTACGGGTCACTGTGTCTCTGTAATGGTCAGGTAGTGTGCGCCGGTGAGGTGGAAATAGCTCTCAACTCTCACGCTTTTGGCGGGTGTCTCCCTCCTTGTAAACAGCTGACTCACCTGCCAATCCTCATTACCTCCACATCCACTCTTCCTCGTCCCAGTACTTACTTCATGAGGCCCCTGCCTCCGACACAGGACCTTCTTCTATTTCTTGAAATTCCTATAACTCCTCCCCCACATCCATGTCACTCAGTTTTAATTTTTCCTGCCTCTGGCAGGTTGGACTTTATCTTCCCGGTGCGGGGCACTGGGGACCACTGCTTGCTGGCCCCCTGGGTTGGGGCTGTGTGGCGGGGCCCTCGGCTCCCTCAGGTGCGGCACTGCTCCTGGGCCACCTTCGGGGCTTGGGGTCACAGTTGAGTGGGATTGCCTCGCTCGGTTCTTTGCTGGGCTCCGAATCGCAGCGTGAGCATTGTGTTCCGGGTCCTGCACGGCCCGGGGGAACGTAAGGAGAGGGGAGGACTGGGCTTGATGTTTTTCCCCTCTCCTCCTGTTTTTGGCCATCTTGATTCAACAGGCCTTTTCCTCGTGCTCTGTGTACACATCTTTATTGGAAATAATGGCAAGCACTTGCTAGTATGGGCTAACCTTCCTTTTTGTTGTGAGGCCTCTCTGCTTCTTGTCGTGGGGTGACAGTGGCAGAGAGTCTTTGAAAGTGCGGGGGTTCTGTTCTGTCGCAGGCATGTCACATATCACCGCTCCTCAGACACACACAGCTCAGGATGCACCGGAAGTTAGCTGCATTCTCTGGGGGAAGGTAAGGAGAGGGGAGGACTGTGCTTGATATTTTTCCCCTCTCCTGCTGGTATGGCCATCTTGACTCCTTCAACATGCCGTTTCCTTGTGCTTTGTGTACACATCTTTATTGGAAATGACAAGCACTTGGCAGTATGGGCTAAGTCTTCCCTTTTGTTGTGAGGCCTCTCTGCTTCTTGTTGTGGGGTGACTGTGGCAGGGAGTATTTGAAAGTGCGGGGGCTCTGTTCTGTCGCAGGCATGTCACATACCACCCGCTCCTCAGACATACACAGCCCAGGATGCACCGGATGTGAGCTGCATTCTCTGGGGGAAGGTAAGGAGAGGGGAGGACTGTGCTTGATATTTTTCCCCTCTCCTGCTGGTATGGCCATCTTGACTCCTTCAACATGCCGTTTCCTTGTGCTCTGTGTACACATCTTTATTGGAAATAATGGCAAGCACTTGCTAGTATGGGCTAGCCTTCCCTTTTGTTGTGAGGCCTCTCTGCTTCTTGTCGTGGAGTGACAGTGGCAGAGAGTCTTTGAAAATGCGGGGGCTCTGTTCTGTCACAGGCATGTCACATACCACCCGTTCCTCAGACACACGCAGCCCAGGATGCACCGGATGTTGGCTGCATTCTTTGCGTGCAGCCTGTGAAAACGGCGCAGATTTGGGCATGTCTGCAAGCGGCCGGAAGTGTACCGGCCTGGCATAGTCTACACTTCGGGTTCGAGTCTCTACGGTGCTGACTCGGCCCTTCATCCTTCCTAGACCGACGCATTGGAACGATTTAGAGCTTGGGGCTACCAGTTACTGGATACAGGGCTCAATCCACCTCTCAGTCATGTGGCGAGTTAGTGGTGTGTTTGGGTCTGTGCTAGCTATGGACGCAGACTCCTTGTCCTGTCCTCTTCCTCTGAACTTCATGAGGGAAGGTCAAAGGAGATGATTTTCTTTTCCCTTTTCCGGCATGGAATTATAGAAAATGAATCATGGAAATAATGGCCGTTCAGAGGGTTCCTAGTGTCTCTTCTTTTAGGGCCTAGGTCCTCCGGTGCCGACGTGTTGCTTTCACGCCTCCTCTCAGACTTGTGGGAAGTGATATGGTACATGGTGGCACATGTCTGTGCATAGAGGGGTTCTCAGGGCCCCTGGTGCCGGTAGAGGGGGATGTCACTTCAGTGGGTTTTTCCAGTGTAGGCATACCCCAGGTGGGGGGGTTGCCTTTGATGTCTGCTATCCGGGATGGATTGCTTTGCCCCGTTTTGTGACAGTACTCTGTCCTTTTGACGCCAGCCTGTTGGCTCCTCTGTCGGCTGGGGGGGCCATGGTCTGCTGGACCTCTGGGCTGTCCTGTATCTTCCTTTTGATAAGTAGGATCTTTTTGTGGGCTGACAAGCATGCTGTTATACTGTGGCACAGGCATGCTTCAACGTCCTGTGATTTTCCTCTGGTGCAAGTGCAGCGACTCTATCTTCTCGGAGGTTTATGGGACCGGTGGGGTTCGGCTTCCTGGGTAATGGGCTCCTTCCGGAGAGGGGTATCAGTTGCCGTTCCTGTCTCCTCCTGTCCTGGTTTTCATGGTTAGGACTTTGGTACCCAGCTCACGGTCCAAGTAGTTGGCCTACACGGTTGTTGTAGGTTACCGTCTTGCCCGTTCCTCTCCCTGTTCAGGGTCAAGTTTTCTACTTGCGGGTGTTCCTGGTCCCTATGCCTTTTAGGATGTGTCATCTGCTTATGGGTCTCAAGACCCTGCACTGCTTGTCTGGACGTCTGGGGAGAGCGTACTCTGGATGTTGTACAGGGGGGGTGCATGCTGGCTGGTCTGGGCTGGGTTCTCAGAAGGCAGTATGTCTCGGCTCGCCTGTTGGTGAAATTACGGGGCACGTGGCCTCTTGCGTGTTTTCCTGTTCCTTGAGCCCATCTTTGGTTATGTCCCCTGGTGTCTTATACTCTCTCCCACTGGCTCCCGACGTCTGGGCTTTCGTAGTTTTGTTTTCAGTGTCCCCAGCGCCGAGAGTCACCCTGCTATGGTGGCGGGGGGTTTCAGATCTACAGGCTGAGGTGTGCCTTGTCCTTCCTCCTGTGGCCTCTCTGATTACCGATGCCAGCAGAAAGGGTCTACATTGGGGGTCCTCTCCCTTCTATGGTGGCGGGGGGTTTCAGGTCTACAGGCTGAGGTGTGCCTTGTCCTTCCTCCTGTGGCCTCTCTGATTACCGATGCCAGCAGAAAGGGTCTACATTGGGGGTCCTCTCAGCTCAAGGGTTGTGAGATCTGGGGAGAGCTGGCGATCATCCATTGGCAAGAGTTGTGCCATTGTCCAAGCTCTGGTGTACTACGAGGAGTTGCTGGACGGTCAGCGGTTTTGATCCGATCGGACAATACGACGGCCTTGGCATATGTCAACTGCAAAAGGGGTTCCGGCCGCTCCTTGAATGCTCTGTCAGCGCTGATAGGCACTTGGGAGGAATCTCATCTGGTGTCTCTGGTGGCCTCACGTATCAGAAGGGTGGACAATGTTCAAGCGGATCTTCTCAGACGCCGGTTTTCACTCCTCTGCGGAACTGGTCCTGTTGGCCCAGGTCTTTGCGGTGACCTGTGTCGGATTGGGGTCCCCGGTTCTAGACCTGTTTGCATCCCCAGCCTCAGCAGAAGTTCCCCTCTTCTGCTCTCGGTTTCAGGCCGGTGGATTGGGGGATGGACGCCCTCTCTGTATTGTGACCTTGGGGTTTTTCCTTTATGCCTTTCCGCCTATTCCCCTCCTGCCCCGGGTGGTTTGGCGCATCAGAGTGTCCAGGGTGACTGTGTTGTTGTTGGCTCAGTTCTGGTCCCGCCGGAGTTGGCTCCCCTCTCTGTTGGAGCTTCGGTCCTAGGAACCTTGGCTGGTTCTGAGGTGGCCGTGTCCCCTTCAAGGGAATCTGCGGTTGGAAGTCCACCGGATGCAATGGGCAGTGTGGCTATTGCTCACTCTAGGTTGATATCTCAGGGGTTCTCAGATCCTGTAGTTGAGTACATAATGGATGCTCTTAGACCCTCCATGCTGAAGGTGTTTGGCAGGCATTGGAGCCATTTCCGAGACTGGTAAGGCCGGTCTGGGATCCCTCCCCTGCGTTCTGGCCTCTCTGCTATCCTTCGATTCCTCCAGAAGGGCTTTTGACAAGGGCCTGGCATTTTTTTCCAGGCTTCGCTCTCAGTGGGCCTCCATGAAATCCCTTTTGGGGGACTCTGATGGTCACTTGGATGGGGAGGTGTTGGTGGGGAAATTGCTCCAGGGTTTTTCTTCTTCACGACCTTGTGCTGATAAAGGGCTTCCCCCTTGGAATCTCCCTCTTGTATTACGGTTCCTTCAAGGGCCTCCTTTTGAGCCCTTTTTCTGAGATTGATATCAAACATCTTACAGTGAAATCTGCTTTCTTATTGCCCTCGCTTCTGCCCGTAGGCTTGGGGAGATTGGGGCTCACTTATGTCACCCTCCTTTCCTGAGGGTGCTGCCAGACTCGGTGGTGCTGAGGTGTGGTCCGAAGTTCCTCCCTTAAGTTGTATCTCGGTTTTCACACCTCTCAGGATCTGGTTCTCCCTGACTTCTTTCATGATCCGAGAATGCATAAGGAGGTGGCTTGGCTTAACATTCTGTCCGGCGGGATGTGTTGGAGCATTTGGCTAGGTTTGCTTTTTTCCACCAATCTGATAGTCTTCTGATTGCTTGTGGTCTGGCTGGGGCTGGGCATAACGCATCTGTGGTTTCCATTTTCTGGTGGTTCCGGGTTGTGATCTCCAGGGCCTATGTGGCTTCTGGCCTGCCTGTGCCTGCGCACGATCAGGGGCGGTCTGCCAGGGATTTGGCGGCTTCCTGGGCCGATGCAAGGAGGGTTTTTCTCTGCAAGAGATTTGTATGGCTGCCGCCTTGGCTGGTCTAGGCATTTTCGTCAACCGCTATGGGTTGAGTTTCTCCCACTCGGGGTGTTGGTTCCTTCGTGGTTGGAGTTTTGTCTATGGGGATGTGAATTAAGAGTTATTGTGGGTGTGTTTGCTGCACTGTTTTTAGCTCTGTGTCTCATTGGGACATTTTCCCCGTTGCTGCTTTGGTGTACCTCATGAAGTAAGTACTGGGACGAGGAAGAGTGGACGTGGAGGTAATGCTCTGATTACTTACAGGTAATCTTCATTACTCCTAGTCCTACTCTTCCTCGTCAAAGTACTGACGACCCTCCTCACCCTCCCTGCGGGGAAGGTCCCATGCTCAGGTAATATGAAACTGAGTGATATGGATGTGGGGGAGGAGTTATAGGAATTTAAAGAAATAGAAGAAGGTCCTGTGTCGGAGGTAGGGGCCTCATGAAGTAAGTAATGTGACGAGGAAGAGTAGGACTAGGAGTAATGAAGATTACCGGTAAGTAATCAGAGCATGCACGCCCATTCGTTTTAATGGACCTCCCACCCGCCAAAAATAAAATCGGGTGTTTTCACCCACCTATGCGACATGAATGGTTGAGAGCTATGGGAAAGGTGTGTTGGGGTGATTCTGAGTGAGTGGTGGGAATGTGGGGGGTTGTGAATCTTGGTGTGCAGTTGAAGTCCCAGGCGCAAAGGGTGGTAACTGTGCGTGTTTTTGGAAGGCATGATAGACGGGTGCGGTAAGGGGGTGGCATTTGTGAGATCAGAGTTGGGAATGGGTGGGGAATTGCAAGAGGTATTGACATGAGTAGGCAAATAGTTGCAGGGGTCTGAACGAGAAGGCTCAAAGTCTGCAGGTGAGTGAAATAGCTAAGAGTGTTCTCTGTAGGTGAGTGTGAAAGGTGGGAGAAAGTGTGGAATGGTACGGGCTATGTGGTGGTAAAGTGTGGGTGTGATGGAGTTGGGTATTGGGATGGATTACCTCAAGAGGGGTCGGCTGTGGCTATACACTTTCAGGGCCTGTGTGGAGGTGTGCATGGGTGTGGATGGAGTAACTTTCTGGGGTCTGGATATGCAATGTGTTTAGGGTGGAGTAAGGTACAACAAAAAAATGGTGCTAGTGGGTTGCAACGTTAAGTGACATGGATGAGGATAGTGACTTGTTTGTGCATTGTGACACGATGTTGTCATAGATGGTGACGCAGAAAGGGATGGTGGTGTGGATATGCATAATATTAAGGTTGAAGGGGGAGTCAGCCTGACTGGGGCCTCGAACCCATGACACACTGCCAAGGCGAGCACGCGGCACTTCAGCTTGAAGCCCTCCATGGCCGCCGCGCCCTGTTTATGGTCACAGTAGACTGCAGTGAAGAGCAGAGGTGAGAACCATTTGCCACCACCCTTTTTTTATACCAGAAGGGGGCTCCACTTAGCAGCGCTTGATGCCGCAGGCCGCTACACCAATTGCTGATCAAACTGCTCAGCCTGGCTCACATCTCAAGGCTTGTTTACTAGTCTTCTGCTTGGAACAGTATCCAATGCTTGGGAGAAGGGGGGCCCTGGGGGGAACGCGAAGCGTTTCCCCCCAGGGAGTTTTTGGCGCTGCACACGGCCAGCGAGTGGCCGTGGGGGTGCAGAGCGCCTCCCTGGGGGGTACTTAAGGGCTCAGGGAAGGTTCGGGAGGCAGGCGACGGTTAGGACTTGGTGATTGTATCAGTCCTGTCGCCCGCTCCCGAGCCTTCCCTGAAGTAGCTGGGCCTTCGGTGCTGCAGGGTAGAGTAGGTGAGAGGGTTAGTTAGTGTTGGGGGAGGTTAGGTATAGTAAGAAAGCAGCTTTATTTAAGTGTTATATTTTATTATTATATTTTATTATTATAGCCGGGGGTACCGTAGATAAGGTACCCCCCCTCTTACTGTACCTGGATCAGTTTCCGAGCGTGGACAGCGGTCCGGTGCGGTGTGTTCTGTCGGGGGGTGTTCTCCACGCAATTTTTCGAGCGTGCAGCAGGGGTGGGGTGTTAGGGTTTAAGGTGCCGGGGAGCGTGGTCTGAGAGGGTGGGCAGGATATTGTGCAGCCAGGCCTGGGCCTCTGCTAATATTACATTGGGGAGCGCTGGGTCCTGTGTTGCACGGCCGTGAGGGGAAGTATACGCGCTTTCTCCGTCGCGTGTCAGAGGGAGCAGTGTTTCTCTCCTTAAAGGGACCGTGCAGCTGTTTCAGTGCGGTGGCGCTTACACGCAGCCAGGGGGCAGTGCGACACGCATCATCTCAGCCCCATTTCTGGTTGTGCTGTTGGTTGTGGGGCTCCACCTTTTCGCGGGGGGCCTTTTTTGTGCCGGGGTTAGGGTTGGGAAGGGATAGGGCAGTTTTAGGGGGGTAATTAATTAAAAAAAAAAAAAAATGTTTTAAATAGTTTTTTGGGAAGAGCATTTTGGGGGTATGGTACCCTAGCCTTTTGTGTCAGCAAGTGCTTGGTTAACACGGGGCAAAGTGTACTGTTGGTGGGGGATAGGTCCACGGGTAGATTTGGGCTCGGGAGCTTAGGTTAGCTAGATTAATTTTCTAGGGTTATATATTTTTAGTGCACATCCAGATATTTGGGCACTATGGTGGGACAGGGAGCCGCCAAGAAGGGCTTGGTTGATGCTAGGGCTCTGAGGGAGGCCCTGGAAATAATTAGCAGGGCATCTAAGGCCCAATTGGAAGGGGCGGTAGGGGAAGTAACGGGAGAAGGAGAGGTAGGTGGGGGCAGGCCGCAGCATAGAGCTGCGGCAGACGGGGCTCTCGCGGCAGTGGTGGCTTGCACCCCTACGGCGGGGAGAGGGGAGGTTTGGGAAATCCAGGGGCAAGAATATGAGGAGGGAGATAGACAGGAGGGCGGACGGGGGAGAAATGATGTCGGGTGGGCAGCCGGGGAGGGAGGAAGGGAATGATAGCCCTAGGGAAGGTGGGAATGCTCAAAAGGGAGGGGCTCGAGGGAACAGTAGGGGCAGGGATGGGATACAGAAGGGGGTGTCAGGGCAGAGGGGAAGAGGGGGTAAATACCTGCAGAAGAGTGCAGGTGGGAGAAGGAGGGAGAGGTCCCCATCAATTGAGGAGGGTAGAGTGGGGCGCGGAACGGCCCCCCCGGGTAGGAGGAGTGATGGCGGAGGGCGCTGCGCAGCCCCCGCTGGTCAGGTGGAGGTTGAGGGTTTCAGTACGGCCCCTCCTCGGTCAACGCAAGGAGAGCCTAGAGGGCGCAGCACAGCCCATAGCAATGAGGATTCCAGGGTGGAGGTCGGAACGCCTCGCCCGAGAGAAGAGGACCAGGCAGGGGTTTCCACAACCCTGCCGAGAAGACGTCAAAGGAGTGGTGGGGCAGACGCCCCGGGCTCGCAAGAAGATCATCAACTCAACTCGGGCATGAGCTCGCATCCGCAATGGTATTTAAGGGGTGATGGAGTTGGATGGGAGGAATATGTGGGGCATTGGGAATTGGAAGATTACAGGGCGGAAAGGGAAAGGGGGGAGGAGAGAAGAAGTTCAAGGTGGGATATGGAAAGGGAAGTGCAGGGGGGACGGGGTGAAAGGGGTCAAGGGAACTATTGGCTGGGTGAGTGTGCTGACATGTTTTGTCCCCGCAGTAGGAGCCCTCTAAGAAAGGAGAGGAGGAGCAGCGTTGTGGACGCCAGACCACAGGCGGCAGGTGTGGAAAGAGGTGAGCGGGAAAGGGAATGGTCATCTGCATGGCAGAGAGGGGTCCCAGGAAGGGGGACAGAGGAGGAAGGGTCTGGACGGCGAGATGTAAGGAAAGAAGTTGGGGTGCAGGCCATTGGAGCCACAGGGGTTGAGAAGAGCATGTGCTCGGTGGAGGTCCAAACGGACAAGGTGGTGGAGCCATTGGTGCTCGGAGTGCAAGCTGGAAAAGATAAGGAGGTTGAAGTGAAGGGAAAGGAGAAAAAATTGCCATACATGGGGATAACAAAACCATTGGGGGCGCACTTGATGGCAGCGACCAGGGAGAAGATTCAGGCGTGGGAATTTGTCGATGTCTTTAAATTGCTACATAGAGAAGTGAGAGCGAAAGAGGGGTCTAAGGAGGAAGAGAGGGAACTGGCTTCACGCCCAAGGGTCCCGGTGACTATTGAGAATTGGACGTCGGCGTTTATCATTTATGCCAGTGTGTATTGTGAAAAATTCCCGGAGCGGTGCGTGGCCCTGCTTAAATATATGGATGTAATAAGGAAGGCTTTCACGAGTTTTGGGGGTTTTGCCTGGGTAAGGTACGATGAGGAATTCAGAGCGAGAATGGCAGAGGACAGTCAGGCGGTCTGGGGGGAGATAGATATGGATCTCTGGCTGCAATGGATGGCCCCAACGAGGCCTGCCCCGACATTGCACACAGCAAGTGGGCTGCCTGTGCCTTTCCGGCCCTTTCTTGGTCGCCCCGCCCATGAGGGGGTGGAGGGTGGAGGCAGGGGTCAGTCCTCAGCAGCGTGCTGGGGGTATAATAAGGACGGCTGCACAAGGACCCTGTGTAGGTTCAGGCACGAGTGTAGCAAGTGTGGTGGGAAACACCCCCTCACTCAGTGTTTCCAACAGGGATACAGGGGGAGGGGGAGGGGTTCAGGAAAAGGGGTTGTGGGGAAAAGCTTTTACTCCAATTAAAGTGGGTGTGTTGGAAAAATGGTTGCAATTTTATCTGGATAGGGCAGGGGCTAAAATCTTGAGTGAGGGGTTTGGTCAAGGGTTCAGACTAGGTTACCAGGGCCCGAGGGTGCGGCGGTGGGCTGAAAATTTGAAGTCGGCAAGAGAGAATGTTGAGGTGGTAAGACAAAAATTGAACAAGGAAATAGCGGCAGGGAGGATAGTGGGCCCATTTGATGACATGCCAGGTGATTTAGTGATATCCCCATTGGGGGTGGTGCCCAAGAAAGCTCAGGGGGAGTTCAGACTGATTCATCACTTGTCCTGGCCGGAGGGTATGTGAGTTAATGATTGCATTGCCCCGGGAGAATGTGGGGTTGTGTATGCGAGTGTTGACCAGGCGGTTGAGCTGATAAGGAAGGAAGGGCGAGGGGCCTTCATGGCCAAGTGCGATATCAAGGCGGCTTTCAGGTTATTGCCAGTGCACCCGGAGGATTTTTGGTTGTTGGGTTTGCAGTTTGAGGATCGCATTTTGATAGACAAAGCCTTGCCAATGGGGTGCGCAATTTCCTGTGCTTTGTTTGAACGGTTCAGCTCCTTTTTACAGTGGGTTTTCTCATTTAGCTCGGGTTGGGGGAGTGTGTTGCATTATCTGGATGATTTTCTGTTCATTAGCGGGGCAGAAAGAGAGGAGGACTGCAAAGAAATGCTAAGGTTGTTCCAGGAATTGATGGAGGAGCTGGGCGTACCCTTAGCCGAAGACAAAACGGAAGGGCCGGCAGTGGTGTTAACATTTCTAGGAATTGAACTAGATTCAGTGGCCATGACCTCACGCTTGCCGCACGACAAGGTGAGCAAATTGGTGGCACTGTTGGAAAAAGCGGTGGGGGCCAAGAAAATGATGCTGGTGGAGATGCAGAGATTGGTTGGGCATCTGAATTTTGCATGTAAGGTGGTGGCCCCAGGGCGGACGTTTTGCAGGAACATGGCAAGGGCCATGGCGGGAGCAAAGTGCCCACACCATCGGATAAGAGTATCGGGGGCAGTGAGGGAGGATTGCAGAATTTGGCTGCGCTTCTTGGAGAGTTTCAATGGAGTGTCAATGTGGTTGCAGGGAGACCCGGTGACATGGGAAGTCCAGATACTCTCGGATGCAGTGGGGGCCGGTGGGTTTGGAGTGTTTTGGGGGGGAAAACAGTGTGCAGAAAAGTGGCCGGCGAGGTGGTTGAAGGAAGGGAGGAGTATAGCATTTCTTGAATTTTTTCCATTACTAGTGGCGTTGGAGTTGTGGGGGAAGGAGTTGCAAAACAAGAAGGTGAACTTCAATGTCGACAACAAATGCATGGTCCATGTGGTGAACAGACAGTCAGCCAGGGATCAGAGGGTGGCAAGACTGATGAGAGAATTCGTCCTGCGGTGCATGGAATGGAATGTGGTGTTTAAGGCAACGCATGTGCCAGGGAAGGATAATGGCATCGCTGATGCATTATCTCGTTTTCAATGGCAGAGATTCCGTGGATTGGCTCCAGATGCAGATCAGGAGGGGCAGCAGATTCCGGAGGAGCTGTGGAAGATAGGAAGCTGAGAGCGCTGGCTCTGGTGGAGGGTTCATTGGCCGCGGCATCTAAGAAGTCATACAGGAGGGCTTGGGAGGACTTTATTAGAGGAGGAGCTTGTAGTTGGAAGGGTAGATGAGATGCGGAAGAGAGGAGGAGGGATGATGTCATGAATTTCCTACTGAGGTGCATGGACAAGGGCTGGTCAAGGGCGACGATAGCAGGAAAGCTAGCAGGGATTGCCTTTTATGGGAAATGGTTTTGGGGTTTTCAACCAAGTGGGGGGGAGATGGCGAGTAGGATGTTGGAAGGATGGGCAAGGGAGAGTAAGAGGGACAAGGATAAGAGGAGGCCGATATCGGCGGAATTGCTGCAGAGGTTGATTGAGGTGGTGGGGGGAGTTTGCTGGTCGGTATGGGAAGGGGAACTGTTTGCGACTTGTTTTACATGGTTATTCTTTGGGGCGTTCAGGGTTTCTGAGTTGGTCGGGGGAAAAGGGGGGTAGGGGGACTGCAATGGGAAGATGTTCAAATTACAGAAGAAGGTTTAGACATCAGGATTAAAAGGTCCAAGACGGATCAGAAGGGGAGGGGCTCTTGGGTTCTGCTGGGTCGAGGGAGCGAGGTTTTATGCCCAGTTCAGGCAGGCAAGGTGTGGAAGGAGCGCTGTGGGGGTGAGTCAGGCTTAGTTTTTCAGCATGCGGATGGATCGCCGGTTTCAGCGGCACAGGTGCTAGGGGTATTGCGGAAGGCGCTGGTGACGGTGGGAGAAAAGGCTGAGGAGTTCGGGACTCATTCTTTTAGGATGGGCGCAGCATCTGAGGGTACCAGACTGGGTTTTTCGGAAGACAAAGTGAAAAGATTGGGGCGTTGGAGGTCGGGGAAATACAAGGGGTACGTCAGAGATTTTGGAAAAGGGGATTGTTGAAGAAAGGTGGAGGAGGACTTTGTGGGCAAGATGTTGTTGTAATATTTTTATTCTGTTTCAGATGCTGCACAAAAGAAGGGGGAGTTGGCGCAAGTTTGGATTGTTGGACATTCAATTGTGAAGTGGGCTGGGAAAGAGGCGGAAAAAAGGGTGTTTGGAAGGCAGTTGGGGTGCAGCTACAAGGAAGTGGTGGTGAGATGGCATGGTTTGGGGGGCCTGCGGTGGGATCAGCTGCTGCCCATATTGGCAGGGATGAGGGAACGCTATGGGGTTCCAAGGGTGGTGATGCTGCATGCTGGGGAGAATGACCTGGTGAGAGATACGGGGGTGGCTCTGCTAAAGAAAATGAAGAGGGACTTAGTGTGGGTTCGGGATATGTGGCCTCAAGCGGTGGTGGTGTGTACTAAGTTGTTGCTGCGAAGAATTTGGAGGGGAGCAAGAAGTGAGGGAGCAATAGAGCGGGCCAGGAAGGGGATAAACAGGGAAATGGTCAAATGTTGTGCCTTGGTGGCGGTGCAGGTCATGGACCATAAGGAAATAACATATGAGGGTTTTCTTATCTTTAGAGAGGATGGGGTACACTTGTCCGTGTATGGGAATAATCACTACCTGGCGGACTTGGGTTCTTGGCTGGGAGACTGGGTAAAAAGTTTGAGGTAGAAAAATTTGGGGGGGGGTTGGGGCAGAAAGAACTCCTCGGGGGAGGGTTTTTCTGGTTCCGGGGGCATGGCCCCTTTTGATGTGGGGGGAGGGAAGCACAATGGGGGAATGACACGGGAAAGGAGGGGGTGGCGCTGTTTGCACAAGCAGGTCACCCCGGGGGAACAGGTATTGAGCCTGGAGGGGCATGGCCCCTGGGAGAAAGCGGGACGCCTGGAAAAGGGGCAAGGAGAAGGTAGGATCGAAGGGATCATTAGGGAGGAAATTGGTTATTTAATTATTTAATTGTTGGGGGAAAATGAAAATGTTAAGTTATTTAATTGATTGTTCAAATATCTCTTTAGTTTGATGGGCCATGGAGCCAGTTAAGCGTTTTGATTGTAAGCTTTGGCCTGTCACATTAAAGCGACCTTTTCCACTTTTAAATGAGTCTGGGTTTTTGTGCAGTAAGCCAAAAAGTGTCAGCTGGTGCAAAGCACCCGCTCTGGAGACGCGATAGCACGCTCCGTCCTGACAGAATGCGCGCGGCTATCTTTGTAACATGCGGGTATGTCCAACAGAGCATCCCTAAGGAAAAAAACAAGTGCAGTTATTTTGCCTGGTGCGGAGGAAGGGCACATATCATGTTTCAAATGTTTGTTTTGTCAACGCATGACCGTGACATTCAGATCCACTCTGCACTTTAAAATGTTTCAAGCACCTGGAGGTGAACAACACGTTTTTGAGTGAAAGGAACCTTGTAGTGTTGGTGGATCAAATGTTTTCTGCACATAGCTTTTTGTTCAGGGGGAAAGGGGCATGGCCCCATCTGACTCCCCCCCCCCCCACCTGCATGATCAAAATGAACTCCATACACACACGGTTGGTTGTGCTCTCAGGCCTTGCTCCTTGACTAGGTGGAGGGATGACATCACAGCCTTTCAGCTGAAAGGGGCCTCGAGCCTCAAGGAGACCCCCAGCAACAGCATTCCATTGTATATTACTTTTGTTCTGGGGCTTAAAATGTGCCCTTTGCAGCGCTTGCATTACAAGCTGTGTTCACTGGTGCCCTTCAGGCTTTCCCTTCCCTTGGGGTATACAGAAGTGTTATCACCTTGTTGACTTTTAACACCGGTTCCTCCACATCAGTCGCTTGCTGACAAAGATGTTTTTATAGCTTTCAGTGGGCATTTATTGTTTCAGCTCCCTGCTTGCTGGTCGTCTAGTGATAATCGGTGACTATTCACAGGCTGTATTTATTTGTCTCTATTATAATGTATTCACCCCACAGGGGCTTGAAACAGATTTCCCCTTTAAATAAGATGGGACGCCAACCATCGTGTTGAAATGGGCCCCCCCACACATCTTCAGCCGGGCCCGACTGTGTGGGTAAGCCCAGTCCCACCCACAGGTTTGCCCCACCTCCTGTAACCAAACTGGGCTTCCAAGATACGTATGCCCGTCAGCTCAGATACCCCTTCCAACCCATACCTACTTGTGTAAGAGACCACACACTTGGGCCACAGCTGCAGTTCTGCTACATCAGTGTTTTTAGGTGACCCAACTGTTATCCCGGCAGACATGCAACCCTTGTTCAAATTCAAAGTCTGTGCCAATTCCAGCCGTTCCAACTCCAGGCCACGAGGGCCCGATCCATGTTGCATTTGTATGATACCCCTCATTAATATTCAAGAGTCAAATTTGCATACATGATTCTAAATATAGCCACATTTTTCCTCATGAATATTAATGAGGGATATTATGAAAATCCATCAGGTTTCCGGCCCTCAAGGGCAGGAGTTGGACAACCCTGTAAGGGAAACAGAGGTAACCTGATGTAGGAGGCTGTAGTCGGAGCTGCCTGTGGTAACTGACCCATTGATGTGGTGTGGAGCTGGAAGCTCACTGCTGAAAAGTCGACTAATGTGTTGCTTCTGTCTGAAGCCAACTTGCAAACCCCAAACAAAGTCTAAGGAGAGCACAATGTGGCGTTAAGCCCCTGTTCCAAGGGCTGGAATTTAGGTTAAGGGCCCAGAAGCCTAAATTACTGGCTCAAGCGAAGCAAGGGTGGATAACGAGGGCTCTGGATCATTAACCCCCGTTCCAGCCCCTGGAACGGGGGCTTATAACCATTAGCACCCCGGGTTACCGCTTTGGAAAGCCGGAGTGCTAAAAAAAAGGATTTTCATTCATTAAACAGGACGCCTCGCGCCTCCAGTTCAATTAATGAAAATCCTGTACCAAGAAGGCCGCCACGGAAAGTGAAGGCATGGCTCCATACGGAGCCCCTCTTCCCTTTCCATGGCAGCCTGCCAGAAGAAAGAGGACGGAGCGGATGTGGTGGCACTCGCTGCCTCCGAAATAAGGTTAGTGAGTGGGGGGCCAACAAAAAAAACGGGGTCGGAGGGTGGGGGGAAGATGGCGACAGGGGGAGCTGGCCGTCAGGTGGCATGCAACGCAGGCTTAGCTTGTACCAGCGGTACAGTCCACAGGGGCTTGAAACAGATTTCCCCTTTAAATAAGATGGGACGCCAACCATCGTGTTGAAATGGGCCCCCCCAAACATCTTCAGCCGGGCCCGACTGTGTGGGTAAGCCCAGTCCCACCCACAGGTTTGCCCCACCTCCTGTAACCAAACTGGGCTTCCAAGATACCTATGCCCGTCAGCTCAGATGCCCCTTCCAACCCATACCTACTTGTGTAAGAGACCACACACTTGGGCCACAGCTGCAGTTCTGCTACATCAGTGTTTTTAGGTGACCCAACTGTTATCCCGGCAGACATGCAACCCTTGTTCAAAACCAAAGTCTGTGCCAATTCCAGCCGTTCCAACTCCAGGCCACGAGGGCCCGATCCATGTTGCATTTGTATGATTCCCCTCATTAATATTCATGAGACACATTTGCATACAATGATTCTAAATATAGCCACATTTTTCCTCATGAATATTAATGAGGGATATTATGAAAATCCATCAGGTTTCCGGCCCTCAAGGGCAGGAGTTGGACAACCCTGTAAGGGAAACAGAGGTAACCTGATGTAGGAGGCTGTATTCGGAGCTGCCTGTGGTAACTGACCCATTGATGTGGTGCGGAGCTGGTAGCTCACTGCTGAAAAGTCGACTAATGTGTTGCTTCTGTCTGAAGCCAACTTGCAAACCCCAAACAAAGTCTAAGGAGAGCACAATGTGGCGTTAAGCCCCTGTTCCAAGGGCTGGAATTTAGGTTAAGGGCCCAGAACCCTAAATTACTGGCTCAAGCGAAGCAAGGGTGGATAACGAGGGCTCTGGATCATTAACCCCCGTTCCAGCCCCTGGAACGGGGGCTTATAACCATTAGCACCCCGGGTTACCGCTTTGGTAAGCCGGAGTGCTAAAAAAAAGGATTTTCATTCATTAAACAGGACGCCTCGCGCCTCCAGTTCAATTAATGAAAATCCTGTACCAAGAAGGCCGCCACAGAAAGTGAAGGCATGGCTCCATACGGAGCCCCTCTTCCCTTTCCATGGCAGCCTGCCAGAAGAAAGAGGACGGAGCGGATGTGGTGGCACTCGCTGCCTCCGAAATAAGGTTAGTGGGTGGGGGGCCAACAAAAAAAACGGGGTCGGAGGGTGGGGGGAAGATGGCGACAGGGGGAGCTGGCCGTCAGGTGGCATGCAACGCAGGCTTAGCTTGTACCAGCGGTACAGTCCACAGGGGCTTGAAACAGATTTCCCCTTTAAATAAGATGGGACGCCAACCATCGTGTTGAAATGGGCCCCCCCAAACATCTTCAGCCGGGCCCGACTGTGTGGGTAAGCCCAGTCCCACCCACAGGTTTGCCCCACCTCCTGTAACCAAACTGGGCTTCCAAGATACCTATGCCCGTCAGCTCAGATGCCCCTGCCAACCCATACCTACTTGTGTAAGAGACCACACACTTGGGCCACAGCTGCAGTTCTGCTACATCAGTGTTTTTAGGTGACCCAACTGTTATCCCGGCAGACATGCAACCCTTGTTCAAAACCAAAGTCTGTGCCAATTCCAGCCGTTCCAACTCCAGGCCACGAGGGCCCGATCCATGTTGCATTTGTATGATTCCCCTCATTAATATTCATGAGACAAATTTGCATACAATGATTCTAAATATAGCCACATTTTTCCTCATGAATATTAATGAGGGATATTATGAAAATCCATCAGGTTTCCGGCCCTCAAGGGCAGGAGTTGGACAACCCTGTAAGGGAAACAGAGGTAACCTGATGTAGGAGGCTGTAGTCGGAGCTGCCTGTGGTAACTGACCCATTGATGTGGTGCGGAGCTGGTAGCTCACTGCTGAAAAGTCGACTAATGTGTTGCTTCTGTCTGAAGCCAACTTGCAAACCCCAAACAAAGTCTAAGGAGAGCACAATGTGGCGTTAAGCCCCTGTTCCAAGGGCTGGAATTGAGGTTAAGGGCCCAGAAGCCTAAATTACTGGCTCAAGCGAAGCAAGGGTGGATAACGAGGGCTCTGGATCATTAACCCCCGTTCCAGCCCCTGGAACGGGGGCTTATAACCATTAGCACCCCGGGTTATCGCTTTGGTAAGCCGGAGTGCTAAAAAAAAGGATTTTCATTCATTAAACAGGACGCCTCGCGCCTCCAGTTCAATTAATGAAAATCCTGTACCAAGAAGGCCGCCACGGAAAGTGAAGGCATGGCTCCATACGGAGCCCCTCTTCCCTTACCATGGCAGCCTGCCAGAAGAAAGAGGACGGAGCGGATGTGGTGGCACTCGCTGCCTCCGAAATAAGGTTAGTGGGTGGGGGGCCAACAAAAAAAACGGGGTCGGAGGGTGGGGGGAAGATGGCGACAGGGGGAGCTGGCCGTCAGGTGGCATGCAACGCAGGCTTAGCTTGTACCAGCGGTACAGTCCGGCTTCGATCCTATTTGCACACCCAAGCTCAGCGCACGGTGAAAACCGAACTGAAGCTGCCAACAGTACACCCTCTCACACTTTCCTACGCCCTCTTCCCCCACTAACCCACCCTGCCCACCTTTCTTTACAGGTCCCCCTGAGCGCCTGGAGACCAACTCCGTTGGTGACGGTGCGCTATATAAATACCTTTAACATTAACATAACATCTGATTGGCTGGCTCCCCTCACCCGGGTGCCAATGTGCAAGAAAAAGACTATGGGTCTGATTCACAAAAATGGGAACTATAGAAAATCAGGAGATGAATTGGACAGCTCAGGTGTACTCCTGCTGCCTCACATCTGATTCACAAAGCCTAGAAATCTGGAGCTTCCTGGAGCACCTCTGAGATGCCATTGACAGTGGTCGAATTGGGCCAGAACTCAAGGGTACATTCGTCTATACTTTCCAAAAATCAGCCTTTGTTCGTTCTTTTTTTCACATGGGCACTTTTTTCCTAGCCCCCTAAAGGGATTTGAGCATGGATCTTGTTGACAATGCACTAGTGTCCTAACTCGCTGCGCTATCTTGCAGGGACACCTTACCTCCTGTTTATTTCAATTACCTACTGGGGTCATGAAGTCCATTTGCAAGCCACCACATAACACTGCACCTGCATTGATCGGAGTTGGTATCCTGCATTTAAGCATGATTAACGTTAAATTGGCTGCAGCTGTGTGTTGCTTATGAGGCTATAGTATTTCGCATGTCTTTAAGGAAGTGCGATGGGCAAGTGATTAGAAAGATAAGGGGTGTATAAAGCCGCATGTTGTGGAAGAGGACTACAAGTGCAATGTAAGATGCATTTTCCTTCATTCTTGATAGCACAGGTGTAAACTACAATGGTGGGCAGTGGAGGAGAGGCTGGCCACTGGCTATTGGATTTGTATTGGGGAGAGAGGACAGGCAGGGTAAGGGGGCTGTTGGGGCGGTGGGGACCAGGGAAGGGTAGAGGGGAACACAGCTCAAGACGCTCCTGGCCAGATGTGCTGGAGTGTTTGGCTTTGTGGATCAGGTATGAGGCGGCGGGAGAACATGTGAGAGGCTCGGGGCATCGCCTGAATTGCGCCAGCACAAAGCTTCGTGAATCAGGCCCCATGACTCTATGCCACAGTGCGAGCAAGCGGAGTGGCTGCACTCCTTGGGTATTTTATGGGGCTCAGTTGTTTAAGGAAGCAAGTCAGTGCAGGAAGTCTCCCTGGGAGATACACTGAGGAATGGCACGAGAGTGTCCTTGAGCTGGACCTGTGGGTGGTGAGAGGGCCGACTCCCCGCTTCCTGAGAGGAATAGATACAGTTTATTTTCCATGTAAATAGCGTTCTTCCTCCAGCTGGCAAAAGTCCACACTTCCTTTGTGTGCACAGAAGCAACACTGGGCAGAGCAAGCAGCATTGTCTAAGGTATGGAAGTCCTTGCAGCACACATCTCTTGTGGGGCAGTCATCCAAGGCGCCCAGGCCTGAAGTGATATAACTCCTAGCATCGAAGTGAGCCATCTCAGGCACCATCAGCCACAACAAGGAGCTGTTGGGGGACCCTGCGCTTCCCATTTGGTGGAAATTAGAAGCAGGTGACGACCCAGCGAGGATAGAGGCCCTTGGGGGAATTCCGCGATGGATCTGGGGAAATGGGCCGCGGTGTTGGACGAAGTGATGGCGCCCGCGTCGTGCCTCGGCCTCCTGAATGACCTGGGGGTAGAGGAATGCGGGCCCTGCCTGGGAAGAGTCGGCGGGGCCCTGCGGAAGAGGGCCCTGGCTGGCTGCCGCCACTTCCGGGTAGCCTTCCCGCCGGAGGCCTGCCATACCGGGCGCCTGTGGTGGGCGAGCCTGGGGGAGAAGGTGAGGAGAGCGGCGGCCAGGGCCCGGCAGGGGCGGCCCAGGACTGAGTGCGCCGAGCACGAGGAGAAGCTCAAGCTCTTCTGCCAGGAGGACGGCGAGCTGGCCTGCCTCATCTGCCGGGACGCGCTGCGCCACGGCGGGCACTGCTTCCTGCCTCTCCAGGACGCCGTCGAGGTGCACCGGGTGAGTGTGTGTGCGGCTGTGCCATGGCGCCGCTGCTCGTTCACATGTGGAATGGTTTGCAGCTTGAGGCCGGCTATTCACGGCGCTACTCGGATACCCCTACGACGGATGCCCTTGCCATGTCAGTTGGCACTGACAACGAAAATTCCCCAATTAGTGCTGAAATGTGATGGCGGGTGGCTGTACGCACACAATGTGTGTATGTAGTGGTACGCCGTTCATCCAGCCAAGACCCCGTCCTCCGCCGCAACCCGGTTTGTTTATTTATTTAATTATTTAGTTAGGCAATCTTTGTCGGATACATGGACCCGGATTATGTATTTATTCAATGGTTCTGGGATAACTCTGTAAGACAAACATTGCATAAATAAATAAATAAATGTACGGGTATCTGCTACGCCAGCGATGGGAGCAAGTGCTTTTCTATGGCTGGCTAGTAGCCTGTAACCTGGCATTTATACCCCTGACGGGTGGGCATGTGACCCTTTTTGCCCTTAAAATGCTGCTTGTTTGTTATTCTGATTCGAGCAAGGATAAAGGGGGTACATGGACATGAAGGGGGCATCCTCCCTAGTTTTGATCTCTACTGGAGTAACGTATCAGGTTTGCGTTGTGGCAGAGACGAGGGGGTGGGACGGAGCAGAGACTCTGAATTCCTTAATTTCTTTGGTTTGGGTGGGATCTCAAACGTATCTCCACCCCGGGCTTCAAACATCTCTTAAAATGGCCCTGCCTCTGCCATGCGGGTCATGACCTCAGATCTGCCTGCAGCCTTGCATGGCCTCCCTGCACACCAAGCAAGCGTACACTGGGGCCTGCGTTTTCATATCCAAAGGAGCTCTTTCTCTCAACCAAAAGGTTCACCCACTCACAATCCTTAGGACTCTGCCAAGGTAAATGAGAGAAGCGCACCCCCCCCCCCCCGCACCTCCCATCATTCCCTGACAGAAAAAGACAGAGACCAAGAGAGCGGGAGACCCAGGCAGGCAGACAGTGGCGGAGTGAGAGTGAAAGGGGCGATGGCCAGTGTAACGTCACTTTTTGCTATCTGTCAGAAAATCCTATCGGTAGGAAAATCTGACAGGAATTGTAATGTCATTTTTTAATACCCGTCAGAAAATCCTACCGATAGGAAAAAGTGACCGGGTAGGAAAATCTGACAGCCTAGCCTGTCATTTTTTCCTACCCGTCAGAAAATCCTACGGAGAGCAGGCATTGGGCAAGCCACCCAGGGGTAGGAAAAAGTGATGGGATAGGAAAATCTGACAGCCTAACCTGTCATTTTTTCCTACCCGTCAGAAAATCCTACCGACAGCTAGCATTGCGCAACCCACCCAGGGGTAGGAAAAAGTGACGGGGTAGGAAAATCTGACAGCCTGACCTGTCATTTTTTCCTACCCGTCAGAAAATCCTACCGAGAGCAGGCATTGGGCAACCCACCCAGGGATTAGGAAAAAGTGACGGGGTAGGAAAATCTGACAGCCTAACCTGTCATTTTTTCCTACCCGTCAAAAAATCCTACCGACAGCTAGCATTGGGCAACCCACCCAGGGGTAGGAAAAAGTGACGGGTTAGGAAATTCTGACAGCCTGACCTGTCATTTTTTCCTACCCATCAGAAAATCCTACCGGCAGCTAGCAATGGGCAACCCACCCAGGGGTAGCAAAAAGTGACAGGGTAGGAAAATCTGACAGCCTGACCTGTCATTTTTTCCTACCCGTCAGAAAATCCTACCGACAGCTAGCATTGGGCAACCCACCCAGGGGTAGGAAAAAGTGACGGGGTAGGAAAATCTGACAGCCTGACCTGTCATTTTTTCCTACCCGTCAGAAAATCCTACCGAGAGCAGGCATTGGGCAACCCACCCAGGGGTAGGAAAAAGTGACGGGGTAGGAAAATCTGACAGCCTAACCTGTCATTTTTTCCTACCCGTCAAAAAATCCTACCGACAGCTAGCATTGGGCAACCCACCCAGGTGTAGGAAAAAGTGACGGGGTAGGAAAATCTGACAGTTTGACCTGTCATTTTTTCCTACCCGTCAGAAAAACCTACCGACAGCTAGCATTGGGCAACCCACTCAGGGGTAGGAAAAAGTGACAGAGTAGGAAAATCTGACAGCCTGACCTGTCATTTTTTCCTACCCGTCAGAAAATCCTACCGAGAGCAGGCATTGGGCAACCCACCCAGGGGTAGGACAAAGTGACGGGGTAGGAAAATCTGACATCCTAACCTGTCATTTTTTCCTACCCGTCAGAAAATCCTACCGACAGCTAGCATTGGGCAACCCACCCAGGGGTAGGAAAAAGTGACGGAGTAGGAAAATCTTGCAGCCTGACCTGTCATTTTTTCCTACCCGTCAGAAAATCCTACCGACAGCTAGCATTGGGCAACCCACCCAGGGGTAGGAAAAAGTGACGGGGTAGGAAAATCTGACAGCCTGACCTGTCATTTTTTCCTACCCGTCAGAAAATCCTACCGACAGCTAGCATTGGGCAACCCACCCAGGGGTAGGAAAAAGTGACGGGGTAGGAAAATCTGACAGCCTGACCTGTCATTTTTTCCTACCCGTCAGAAAATCCTACCGACAGCTAGCATTGGGCAACCCACCCAGGGGTAGGAAAAAGTGAAGGGGTAGGAAAATCTGACAGCCTGACCTGTCATTTTTTCCTACCCGTCAGAAAATCCAACCGACAGCTAGCATTGGGCAACCCACCCAGGGGTAGGAAAAAGTGCCTGGGTAGGAAAATCTGACAGCCTGACCTGTCATTCTTTCCTACCCGTCAGAAAATCCTACCCAGAGCTAGCATTGGGCAACCCACCCAGGGGTAGGAAAAAGTGACGGGGTAGGAAAGTCTGACAGCCTGACCTGTCATTATTTCCTACCCGTCAGAAAATCCTACCGAGAGCTAGCATTGGGCAACCCACCCAGGGGTAGGAAAAAGTGACGGGGTAGGAAAATCTGACAGCCTGACCTGTCATTTTTTCCTACCCGTCAGAAAATCCTACCGACAGCTAGCATTGGGCAACCCACCCAGGGGTAGGAAAAAGTGACGGGGTAGGAAAGTCTGACAGCCTGACCTGTCATTCTTTCCTACCCGTCAGAAAATCCTACTGAGAGCTAGCATTGGGCAACCCACCCAGGGGTAGGAAAAAGTGAAGGGGTAGGAAAATCTGACAGCCTGACCAGTCATTTTTTCCTACCCGTCAGAAAATCCTACCGACAGCTAGCATTGGGCAACCCACCCAGGGGTAGGAAAAAGTGATGGTTGGGGTTGTACTGCACAGGTGAGCTAGGGCGGGTAGATTGTATGCTAGTAAGAGTTAGTGTGAGTGGAATGTTTTTTTTTTGTGGTGAGCTATGTTGTGAGCTAGGGTGGGTCGGTGTTATGCTGGGTAGATAGGGCGGGGTGATGTTGGGTAAGCTTGTGTAGGATTCAGCAAAGTGGTTTGTTGAAGTTTGGTGGGGTGTGTGAGGTCGGGTGAGGTGTGAGGTGGTTGTGTGACTGGGGAGAATGGGGCGCTGGGGTGAACTCATGTTTTCTGGGGTGCTTTGGCAGTGGGTGGAGAGGTGGGCTGCTGGGATGAGCTATGTTGAATGAGTTGTGCTTGTTTTTATTGCATTTGCATTGGGGGTGAATGCTTGGCTGAGCTAGGGTTCCTGGGTGTGGTTGGTTGTGTTGGGGTGAGGTAGGTTTGCTGGGGTGAGCTAGGGTTTGTTAAGGTGCGCAAGTGTGGTTGGGGTGCTGGGGTGAGCCGCATGTGTTACAGTGATATAGCCAGGCTGGGAGTGATCAGGGTGTCATAGGGTATGGGGTGGGCTAGGGTATGGAAGTGAGCTTGGGTGGGTTCTTAGGGTGTGTGTGTTGGTGTGATGCTACAACGAGCAGGGGGGATTCTAGGTGAGGAAGAGTGGGTAGAGGGTTAGGTGTGATCCTGGGGTAACAAGTGTGGGTGAGCTATTGAGATGCTTGGGTGGGTGGACTCCTGGGGTGAGCTCTGGGTGGGTTGCAGGGCACGCTGGGTTGGGTGGGTGGTGTGTTACTTTGAGGTGACCTAGCGTGTGTGAGTGGGGTGTTGGGGTGAGCTATGGTGTTCTGGGGCTAGTTATGAAAAATGAGTTGTTGTGCCTGGATGAGCTAGGGTAGGTGGGTATTGGGCTAGGGTAAGCTAGGGTCCTCAAGCGTATATGTGCGATTGTTAGCCTAGGTGGGAGGGGTCATGGGGTGAGTGAGGTGGTGGGGTGATATATTGGATGAGGCGAGCTAATTTGATGAGGTTGGGTGAGCAGGTGACATGGTTGGATGGGTGCTGTAGATGGGGCGATGTGAGGTAGTGGGTGGTTGGTTTGGTTGAGGAGAGGTGGTGGTTGGGTAGAATTGGGTGTATTAGCGGGGTGATTGTGGCCGGTCTGAGATTTCTGGGTGAGGTTTTAGGGTGAGGTGAGGTTGTTGGGCCAGGCTGGGTGGATGAAGTGAAGTGGGGTGGGGTGGGGTTGGGTGTGGTGAGCGTTAGGCTGGCATGTGCTAGGGTACATGGATGGGGGAAGGGCAAAGCTGAGGCAGGTAAATTGTTGACCAGAACTACGGTTCCCGAGGACGTTCAACCTACCAGCGCTTTGAGGTCACACCAATGATAAATAGAGCGCTATATAAATACCAAGTAACATAACATAACATAGGACTGGGGTGTGCTCGGATGGTTGGGATTCACTACTGGGCTGATCTAGAGTGAGTGGGTTTCAGTGCTAAGGTAACCTAGACACCGCCCTCCTTCATGCCACGTTCTTCATTCTGCCCAGCGCAACTAACGTTCTTCTGTTCTCAGCCTTCTTGACTTGTCAACGGTTGTCGACACTGCTGATCACTCCACTCTCCTGTCTTCCCTTGCCTCACTTGCTCTCTCGTGCTTTCCTTCGTTGGTTCACCTCTTACCTTTCGTATCAATCTTTTTGGGATCCTGGTCTGGCTCTACACCTGACTCTCGTCCTCTCCAATTTGGTGTCCTGCAGGGTTCTGTGCTTGTCCCTCTTGTCGTCTCCCCTTATACACTCCCGCTCTCCTATCTCATATCTTCCTTTAATCTTTGCCTCATTTCTGTGCAGATGACACCCAACATTTTCTCCTCTCTTTCTAACTTTTTTGACTCCCTTGAGGCCAATGTCTCTGCTTGCTTCTCAGCTATTAAAACTCAGAATCCACACCCACTTTCTTCACCTTAAAGCCAGTCAAAATCCAAGCTTCTATTTATTCCCCTCCTCCACTCTATCACCCTCTGCCTACCCTTCTGGTATTTCCTTCCCACCTGCTTTAATTCCCTTTATTCTACTGTGAGAAATCTTGGTGTAATCTTTGAGTCTTCACTCTCTTTCACTACTCATATCTCTACTACTGCTTTTATTATTGATATGATGGTATCTATTGAGGCGGACCTAGCTTTGAGAAGCAACAGAGCACTTTACAAAAGTATACAATACAGATACATAACGGAGCTCTTTACAGAGGTATACAATGCATAACAGAGCTCTTTAGAGAGGTATACAACAGTACAGATGCATAACAGAGCTCTTACGAGAGGTATACAACAGTACAGATGTATAATGGAGCTCTTTAGAGAGGTATACAAAAGTACAGTTGCATAACGGAGTGCTTTTCAGAGGTAACAACAGAACAGATATACATCATGGTGTAGGGTACATGGGAGCACAGAGGAGGGGTACAGCTGTACCGGGTGGTGTTGAGGAGAGGGGCGGGCGCCATCTAGTGAGTCAGGTGGTGCAAGGGGCGATGTGATGGCCTAGGTGTTGAGTATGAGCGACTCCTTGAAGAGGTGGGTCTTGATTTCCTTTCTGAATTGTAGGAGCGTGGGGGTGAGTCTGATGCTAACGAGGAGGAGGTTCCATAGTCTTGGGGCATAGACAGAGAATACTTTTTTCTGGCCCTTTCCTTTCTGCAGCGGTGGATTTCAAGTCTGCACATGTTCTGGCAACGTCTGCTTGTGCGGCCGCTATCACGTTTATAACAGTTTTTGTGCCCGTCCCTTCTGGTCTCCTGTCTCGCCGTCCCTTCTGCTCAGGTTGTCGTGCCCGTCCCTTCTGGTCTCTTGTCTCGCCGTCCCTTCCGCTCAGTCTTCAACTCCTCTATTTGTCTCATGTTTTCTCTTCCTGCTCATGATTCCTTTAGCAGTCACCGATGCTCCAATTTCCTTCTTTCATTTGGCAACCAACTTCTCTTTCACTTTCTCTGCACGGTCTTCATGGCCTTAATGGTCCTGCTCCTTCCTATCTTGCCCTCTTAACTCCCTCTACCTTTCTGCATGTTCTCTTTGATCTGTACCTCTTCTCCGTATCTCTGTCCGCAAATCCCCTGGGCTCCATCCCGGTTTTGCTCATTTTTGTTACTTGCTCCCATACTTTGGAACTCTCCCTCTCCCTATCTGCTCTGCTCCCTCTTTTCATCGCTCCTGTGCTGCCCTCAAAAATCATTTGCTTTCACTATCATAATTCATGATTTCTGTTTATTTTACTTGTCATATTATTATTTAACCCTTTAACTGCCATGGGTTTTTCCCCCAGTGCCAAGGCCTTTTTTGGTGATTTCGGTATGTGGCCATTCAAATCCTTGTAACTTTTTTGTTACATGATATATCTCGGCCAAATTTGGCTCCTTTTTTTCCCACATGTAGGCGGTTGTAACGCCACCAAGGAATCCTAGGTTGCTGTAGGGGGGGGAGAGAAAATAAGCAAAAAGGCTGAAAAGTGATGTACAAAGAAGCCTGTGGTTTTTCCTTGTAAGAGCTAGGAACAAATGGTTTGCTGTGCTGAATTCAACAATTTCCTGGCTTTGAAGATCAGGTTGAGTGGAAACGAAACATCATTATTTTGATGTGGTTATCAACTGTTTTGTGAGAGGTAGGCAATTTTGGCCATTTTTGCCACTTGGACATGCCTGGACGGAATGGAAGAAAAGGGTAGGAAAGCCGAATTGGAGGACAGAAAGGCATATATTTCTGAAAAGTAGACAAAATTCCAAGTTTAGGAAGGGGTGTTTTGCGTAGGTCAGGCAACAACTAGGTAGGGGAAAATGCCATAGATTAGGGGAAAAGCGGGAAAATGACCGAAAAAAAGGTATGTGTTGGACATGGTTGGCTTGGTACAGAAATGGCTTCTATGAATTTTGAGAAAAGCAATGCTCCGCTACATTCCCCCGACTCTTGCAGTTAGGAAAGCACACATTTTTTGTAGTGTTTTACTAAACAAGCAATACCACAAGCCAAACACTGAGCCATGGTACACAGGAGTTTTATGCTTACGGCCTGAACAGATGCACTTAGCAAATCGGGAAAACCAATGTGGTGAGGAACGGCAAGCATCCATTTTTTGAAAGAGCACAGGCAGACCTTTTCAAGGGTATGTGACTTGTGCAGGTTACAAAAATGTAGGGTGCCTAAAGCAGCGACTAAATGTAGGTCACATTTCGGAAATTAAAGGGTTGTCTGACAAAGGGCACCATCAAATGGGTCAAAACGTTATGAAAACCACACAAACACAACAAATGTTATACCTTTCTGTGTTCCCACAGGTGTCCCGATGAAAACGGTACCTCACATGTGTGGGTGCACCTACCTGGGCGCCAAGGGGAAAGCCTAAAACACAGGTAACTCCAAGTCTTTTTTCACACCTGAATTTCACACTCTCACATCATACACATATGGGCCTTGGGGTGTCCAAGCCACCAAGGAAAACAGGGAACCCCATGCATTTCCGAAAAGAGGACACCCGTGGGAATCCACAGAGGTCTGCCTTGCGCATATTGCCCCAGTTTTTATTAGCCACAATCCCCGACAAAGTGTGATATTTGGTGCGAAAAAACCCACAATTTTCACTTTGTCTGGGGTTGGGGGTAATAAATGTTGTGCCACTTCGCGCAAGTCAGACCTCTGTGGATTCCCAGGGGTGTCCTCTTTTGGGAAATGCATGGGGTTCCCTCTTTTCCTTGCTGGCTTCGACACCCTAGGCCCAAATCTGTAGGTTGCCCACATGAACAAACTGCTGTGGCGAAAGGCTTGTGGTTACCAGCGGGTTACCCTTTTCCTTTTGCGCCCCCAGTAGGTGCACCCACATATGTGAGGTACCCTTTGGGGTGCCCCGCAGCCCCCCCTAAAAAGCATTCCACCATTTTTACACTTTTTTCCTTTGGTAACCCAACTCTCCTTGGTGCAGAGAGGCACATTGATGTGCCAATCTGGCCCCGGAGTGCCCAAACCTTAATGCTCCATCCACTGGGGGGCCTGTCCCACAATTTCCTACTTGCCAAATATTGCTCGCCAAACGCTATTGGCGAGTACAGATTTTGAGGCCTGGACAAATATATATATATATTTTTTTTTTTTAAATAGAGCTATAATTAACACACAAGAGGCAGTGAAGACATAACACAATGGTGTTTTAATGGTGTTTTAATGCTATTAGGGGGGGGAGCAGGAAGATATTGTTAGTAATCACATAAAAGCTGATACCAGCATCTAAAAAAATAAAAATACATTTTTTTAAAAATAAAAATCACAAAAATTATATATCACTGGGCCTGCGGTAGCAGCCCAGTAGTTATGGTTACTTTGCTAAACCCATAGGAAGAGCACTTTTTGGGTGGCTTATAACTTCGTCCCTCGAGACGAATCCTCACCAAACTTTGCAAAAAAAAGTAGTTGACCCGCTCAGAATTTTTTTTCCAAGTTTGGTGAGGTTTCGTCAAGGGTAGGGGCAAAGTTATAGTATTTTTTCCATAGACATAATGGGAAAAAACTTTGCTCACGCCTACAGCCCGAACCGCTGGACGATTTTTCACCAAATTTGCGGTAGGAGCGGCGGCTTGGTGCCGAAAGCGTTCTTTTGTTAATTTGGTGTAAATCCGTCCAGTATTTTTTTTTAAACGACCAAAAGGTAAGTACAAAAAATGTGTGATATCTGTGTCCGGTCTGCAGACACACTTCCCTGTTCGGTCCGTGTACTGGCCTCTGATTGGCGTAGAAGGCAACGTGGTGTCCGCGGATATCGGAGCGCCCACTGATTGGATGATGAAAAGCGCAAAGTGCGTCAGATTTTTGGAAACGCCCACCATCTTGGATTCAAGGACAGCGGCCGGTGTCCGTGGACATTGCAGTAAAAACACATTAAAAAACACAACATTGCACTTGTCAAACTTATCAGATAATCTCTGGGGAGGTGAAGGGTGATGAGGATGGGATGGTATATGGCTGCAGGAAGCAAAAAAGCAGGTGTTTTTTGCTGTAAAAGTCAGCAAACAGTCCTGTGAAGTTCGTGGGCACATCTGCATTACAGGGTTGGTGAAAAACATTTCTTGGATGGCTTATAACTTTGGCGTCACTTATTGAAACTGCATGGAATTTAGCAATTATATTCTTGACCTGATTCCGAATGAGTCTGCAAAGTTTGGTGGGATTCTGTCAAGAGGGGGCAAAATTAGAGGGGGGGTTCCAAAACTATTGTAAAGGCTTATAAATGTGGTGCAATTTGACAAATCTACACAAAAGTTTGCAATAAGATTTTAGATCTAGATATAAATGTTTTCGTAAAGTCTGAATGGATTTTGTCATGTGGGGGCTAGTTTATATGACTATTGTATGTGCATACATTTGACACATTTGAAAAAATATAAAATGGGTGGATTTCCAGCAAACTTGTGTAAGGAGCATTGGCAAGGACCTGAAAGAATGGGTTTGCAAATGTGCCCAGGTTTTATTTTTTGACAAGTGTCATAATGTAGGTACAAAAAATAGTGATATACCTTTGGTGACAGAGGTGTAGCCTGTGGCCATGGGCAGTGGCCAGATTGTCCAGGTCATGGAATAAAGTCATGATCCGGACAATCTGGCTACTGGCCATAACCACGAGGGACAACACATGGGGTTAAAGCAGACATGTCCAACTGGGACTGGCTTTTTGGTAAAGATATTCGAAATTGGGATAGGTTTGAAAGGGAAGAAAAATGTGCTTGTGGTAATATGGTCATAGGGTTCTCTTTTTGCCTTCTGCAGGCTGCCATGAAAAGCAAAGAGGGGCCCTGTATGGAAACCTGCCTTCCCTTTCTATGGTGGCCATCTTGGAAAAGGATTTTCCTTTCTACACGGGGACGCCACAGGTATCCCGGTGTAGGAAGAAAAATCCTTTTTTTTAGCACCCCTTGTTAGTCTCTTGTAGGGACTTTTAATCAAAATTAATTTCACATGTGATGTCATCAATGACATTTGTGTTGTCATCTTTGATGTCCTGGGTCTTAGCAGTGCATGGTGGTGGTGCCAGTTATGGTTGCTTAGCTTACCATAACTGGTGAATTTCTGGGGTTTTTCAGTTTTACTTGTAACCATAACGTCCCCCAACATAGATATGATTAGCTGTCATTTCAGAGTAATTTTGTTTGTGCAGTATGGATGTTCTAGATAGCTACCATATAAAACAGAATTTGTAGCGTTTGACTCTATACGAGGATAACATACAGAAATAAAATAATATTTCTTCAGGGTTCAAAATTGCTGGGCGCTATTTAGCTCCTGCTTCTAGCCAAGGGAAGCATGGGTAGCTTGAAAACAACAGCTACTTTTGGCACCCCGGGCCAACTGGTGCAATGCAAACAGATATGTGATGTTAACTTTGAGTATGTTAATGAAGAATGATTAGGCACATCAAGGCATAAAATAAGCGGCGTCACATAGCAATTTTCTATGAAATTCTGTAGGTTTGCTAATTAAATTGATACTTGTGTACCAAAGTTAACCATTTAAGTTACCCTGTTCAATGAAAGCACTGCTCACCCTGAATTCCTCTCTGGATCTCAAAGCTCTTGCCACCATCTACTCTGTTCACTGCAAGTTCAAAGGGACTAATGGAGAGAGAGTGCAATAGTAATCATCTCCTTCACGCTTAAGTGCCAAAGGCCTGTGTGAGTGGTAGGCAAGATGTTTTTTCTTTTTCAAACAATTGAAAACCAGAAGTATCTGGCTAATACTTTTATTAAACTAACTATATCCACTGCTGCAAAGGCCACTGTGTGTAACTTTATTAAAAACAATCATGCAATTGCATTCCTAACAATTTTAGTTGTTGCATAATGCACAACTACAGTATTGCCTCTGTAAAACACTGCATAATCTCCATGGCTTAAAGTAAAGTCAAGGTTAGTGTATCTGAATATCATACTGTTAACTAGATTTTTGTTGCTGGGGGAGGAGCAGGGGAAGATGCATCACATTAATGAGTTAACACTTACGAAAATGTACATGATCACACAGCTAACTGCTTTTAAGGGCAAATCTAATTCTGTGACCTGTCGGTTGCATTCTGTGCAACTGGCGCTCAACGCAGAAACGGTTTTATACCACATACCCTGAAAGTGAGATCCCAGCAAACTACAAGAGTCCACCTAGTTTGACCAGCTCTCTCTACTTAGTCTCTTACTTTCATTCCTCTTACATAATGAATACACTAGGCTAACTAGATGATTATGCAAAAGAACGAGCAACTGTTTCGTCCAGGCTGTACATCGACACATCAAATGCAATACCACACACTGTAGTTAGTCTCCAGAGCTCACCTTGCCCTATGATTAGGATTGCTATAATATATATATATATACACACCCACCTACGGGAGAGAGCTGGCCAAACTGTTTTCAGAGCCTTTTTAATAAGGGATGTTTGAAACTTTTATGTGACATTTACTTTTTTGCAGTAAATGTCAAATAGGTTCCCCTGCACATAGCTGGCAGCAGTGTGCCAAACAAAGTTGGTTTGTGGAGACATGCACCATTTTACAGAAAGCGCTTTTGCATTTTTTTGTCACCCGTTGCTATGGTTCGAGTGTAATTCTTTTAGGTTGAGTAGGTAAACTAAATCACTTAACCTGCAGTTGTATTGGAATTATAAAGAACTTGCAAGGCCTGATTTGTCTCACTATCTTACTTCAGCGGTACACAAAAATAATGTTTTGATGCTAGATTTATATTCTGGATGCAAATAACTTCTGGTGACATTAAAAATATTGGTACAGAGATTAGGCGGGCACTACTAGGGATTTCTCTCTCACAATGTCAATATATTACTTGTTCTGTAATATTTATAGATGTTTTAACCTGGAGCTTCCAGTTTGAAAAAGATCCTGTGGCATACGGATCTCAATAGACAATTCTGAGGAAAAGTAAGGTAGTATTACCTTACTAAAGGCTAGAGCTCTCAGTTGACCCTTGGCAGGGTTGCAATATTCTTCTGAATATACAATCCAGTATTGTATGTTGATTCCAAAATCTCAAATAATTGTAGTAAATTCTTCAACTAGAAATGTTTTATTCTCATTCCTTAATTTAGTATCACCAGTTAAATTTTCTTATAGTGAGGCAACTTCGAAAAGCATAAGTTTGTTTTATCAATAAACACATATGCCAATGCATTTCGGTCTACGACCTTCGTCAGGGCCATGCTTTAGTGAATATACCACCAACTAATCTTTCATAGAGCCATATAACATTTCAACACAAAACATATATTAATGATTCAAGGAAATTCAAAAACAGATAAAGCACGTACCCCCAAATGGATCCGTGCGATTGAATAAGGGAAGAAAACAAACAAAAATTATGTCAATATTGTTGAACAACTGTACGTTTCCAGTGTTTAACTATTCCCAAATTACGGCAGTCTATACCTGCTTTAAATTGGTTGTCCTCTCGTGTCAATATTCTCAATAGTTGTCTCCAACATTCCTGTTGATTAATGATAAAAGAGTCTAAAAACTTCTATCTATACATTTGTACATACCTAATACCTCTATACTAAAGGATATCTTACCTTTATGCGTAGAGCTCGCACGCAGAACCGATCGCGTTGAAAGCGAAAGTGTAATGCGCGCGAATTCAGACGCTATCAAAGATCGCCATGGGAACGTGGGCGGGGCGACGCAGAGCAGCGCGAGCGATGCTGTACGTACGCCTCGGGTCCCACCCCTCTACATTGCTGCAGGTGGGCGGGATTGTTGCCACGGCAATCTGTGTCATAGAACTTTGAGAAAAGTAAATTTTTCTGTGCGTAAATCTTAATGTATATATAATCGTTTCACTCTTCAATGTTAAATCATAAATCTAGTGATAAAAAGAAAACTAATGCTCTTTCAATCTCTTGAATTTCTTCTCCTATGTTTTTCAAATCTTTAGCTAATTCTTGTATGGTTAGCAGAATAAGGTCCAAGGAACATTTATTCAATATAGCTTCCCATTTCTTTACAAAGGCTTTGCTTTCCTTGCATAAAGTTGGTTGTAACTGTAACCGTAGACCTCTAGGTATTCTTTGGCTTTTATGGTATCTCCCCAATGTGATTGCATGTAGTTTACGATTAATCTCTTTCCTTATAAGATGTTCCAATTGTTTTATTTGGTTAGTAACCATGGCCCCCTCATATGCGAATTCATTCATGCATAAATTCGAAACAGAATATGTCCTATCAAATCACCTATGGAATCAAGATCTTATTATCTGGATCAGATATATTGACGACATTTTTGGCGTTTGGAAGAACACAGAAATACGCTTATTAGAATTTTTCAAATACATCAACAGCATAGACCCTCGGATACAGTTTACCTATGAATATTCACAGAAATCCATCCACTTTTTAGATGTAGAGATTAACATCACACAAACTGAATATCAAACAACAATTCATCAGAAGAGCACAGACAGGAACAGTCTGTTACATCGGTTGAGCTTTCACCAACCAAGTTTGATTAGAAATCTACCTTATAGTCAAATGCTTAGGGTCAAAAGAATAGTCAGCAGCCCAAGCGAATACGAAGCAGCAGTCAAGGCGATGGGCAACAAATTTCTTGAACGAGGCTATTCACAGGAAGAAATTGCATCGGCAGAAGCACGAACAATGACACAGAATCGAGAAGATCTACTGAAACCAAGAGAAATAAAGAAAGATATTTCATCTCCACTAGTTTTTGTTTCTAAATATTCACGCCAAAGTAATCGCATTAAAGCAATTATAAAGAAAAATTGGAACACTGTTACATGCGATAAAAGGGTTGAACATCTATTTAAAGAAGTTCCCACGTTTGCCTACCAAAGAAGTTCCAACCTCAAAGATAGATTAGTTCACACGAGACCACCACAGAAGAAGAAGAACACAGACCGAATAGGTACTTTTCCATGTTTAAACTGTAGCAATTGCAGCTATATCATGAAAGGAGAAACAATTAACCATCCATATACTGGAGAGAAGATAAGATTAAAAAGCTATGCAACATGTGACACTCCAGGCATTATATATGGGATCAAATGCCCATGCGGATTGTATTACGTTGGACAAACGCAACGTACAGCTAAAACAAGGTGGAACGAACACAGATCGTGTATTAGGAACAACATTGCAAGTTCGGTGGTGGCAAGACATTGGCAGAATAAACAACATAATTTGGCACAGATACAATTTGTGATCTTAGAGAGGATCCAAAAAAGAGAGAAATATGAAGATTTACAGAAAAGATTGGATCAACGTGAGACATTTTGGATAGATAGATTAAGTTCTCTCACCCCAAAAGGAATTAATGAAAACATCAACTACATGTGTTTTCTGTGATGAACATAACCTGATGAATGTTTTGGGATGGACATTTTTGGAATCAGTATCAATCACATGTGTTTTCCTTTATTCAGCGTACAAAGATTGCGAATCAGAATAATGTGGACGTAATTTTTTGTAAAGGGATTTTGTTCTATATATATCATAAGCAAATCATGATAACGTACAGTTGATGTATTCCTGAAATGGCTACAATTTCTTTCCTTAATTGAGATGTTCCTTTTATATTTATATATGGTTTAAGTATCTACATTTTTATTTTTATTTTTATTTTTTCATTTTCTACTTATCTGGTATGTATGTCTTTTTATCACTAGATTTATGATTTAAGATTGAAGAGTGAAACGATTATATATACATTAAGATTTACGCACAGAAAAATTCACTTTTCTCAAAGTTCTATGACACAGATTGCCGTGGCAACAATCCCGCCCACCTGCAGCAATGTAGAGGGGTGGGACCCGAGGCGTACGTACAGCATCGCTCGCGCTGCTCTGCGTCGCCCCACCCACGTTCCCATGGCGATCTTTGATAGCGTCTGAATTCGCGCGCATTACACTTTCGCTTTCAACGCGATCGGTTCTGCGTGCGAGCTCTACGCATAAAGGTAAGATATCCTTTAGTATAGAGGTATTAGGTATGTACAAATGTATAGATAGAAGTTTTTAGACTCTTTTATCATTAATCAACAGGAATGTTGGAGACAACTATTGAGAATATTGACACGAGAGGACAACCAATTTAAAGCAGGTATAGACTGCCGTAATTTGGGAATAGTTAAACACTGGAAACGTACAGTTGTTCAACAATATTGACATAATTTTTGTTTGTTTTCTTCCCTTATTCAATCGCACGGATCCATTTGGGGGTACGTGCTTTATCTGTTTTTGAATTTCCTTGAATCATTAATATATGTTTTGTGTTGAAATGTTATATGGCTCTATGAAAGATTAGTTGGTGGTATATTCACTAAAGCATGGCCCTGACGAAGGTCGTAGACCGAAATGCATTGGCATATGTGTTTATTGATAAAACAAACTTATGCTTTTGGAAGTTGCCTCACTATAAGAAAATGTAACTGGTGATACTAAATTAAGGAATGAGAATAAAACATTTCTAGTTGAAGAATTTACTACAATTATTTGAGATTTTGGAATCAACATACAATACTGGATTGTATATTCAGAAGAATATTGCAACCCTGCCAAGGGTCAACTGAGAGCTCTAGCCTTTAGTAAGGTAATACTACCTTACTTTTCCTCAGAATTAAAAATATTGGTACAACATTGCTAATCAAACAGGTGTGTTTGCTAATCAATAAAATGTTAATTAGTAAACTCTGCTAATCAATTTTTAACAAATAAAATGTATGCCTTGCACATCCAGTACCCATTTAAACAAATCATACGTAATGTGCAAAAAGTTAAAGTTTGCCTCTCTTGTAGAACTTAGAATTGCGATGCGCTGTGTACTCACTTCTGGCTCCCCAGCAGTAGCTCCTGCCTACTGGGTGATGCCTGACACCCATGAGCTGGTTTTAGCTCCTGCTCATTGAATTTTAATTTTAAACCATGTATTAGTTTGTCAGGTCCTCAAACTGTTACGATTTTCTTTAGTACAATACCCCTGGAAAATCAGGACCATGCATCAGGTACCCCACATATTTTCTGGATGTAATTCCTAAACCCCGACATGGGATTTCATGATTCCACCAGTGCTCCAGATAAGATTTAGAAGTGGTGGTATTTTAATCCCTATTCTTTAAAGTGGGGGTAGGGGGGTCAAATTGTTTTTATGGAGTAGAAAAAAAGTAAGTTCCATCCAAAGTGGAGTAAAAATGTTTTCACTGTAAAACCAATGTATTGTAATAAATATTTTTTTGCACTAGTTATTCATGCACATTAAAAATGTAAATTTGGGAGGCCACCAGGGGGCGCGCAGGTGATGGCTGCCTGAGCGTTTGCTCTCCCGCCGTACGTGGCCAGTTGACGGGGATTGAGCCCCCCCCGGACCTCCCCCGGCGGCAACACAGTGCGGGATTGGCAACCGGACCCCCCCCCCCCGCAGCCCCCGCTCGAAAGAGCGGACTCCGGGGACTACGAGGAGCCGGAGAACGGACCTCGCGGTCCGAGACGAGGTAACGCCGAGGGGGCCTGGCGACTCCCTCGGCTGCGGCATCACAGGCGACAGGACGAGCTCTCCCTCCGGAGGGTGAGGCCCGCTCGGAGAGCCCTCAGCCCGTCCCGCGGGAGGACGCGAGGACCAGGGACAAGGACGCGGGTGACCACGCCCCCGGGCAGACTCGAGCGCGGACGGGGAAGCCGCAGACAGCCCCCCCGCAGTGGCGGAACTCGGGCGAGTGCTCCGCCAACCCCGCGGTGTGGAGTACGGGAGGCGCCGTGACAAGGGCGGACCCCGCTGCCCAGTGGAAGCCGAAAGCTGCCCGCCCAGGGCCAACACAGCACGGCAGGGCCGGAGACGCAGCGAGGCCCGGGGAAAACCCCTCCCCCCAGTGAAGTGCCCTCTGGTCCCCCCGAGGCCTGGAACCGAGGGAAAGACAGACGACGGCGACGAGGCTCGAGGACCCGGAGGGCTTCTGACAACGGCCCTCCCCTCCCCCCCCCCTGGATCCAGAGGTACAGCGCCGCCACGCCAACGGAACCATCTGATGCTCACCCCTGGTAGGTGGAGGCCCCTGCTCTAACTCGCAGGGCGTGTGCCCGCCAACAGCCCCCCAGGAGCCGACAGAACTAGGAAACGGACCCAGGTGTGAGGCCCCCACCTGGCCCTCGTGGGGCGTGTGCCCGCCTGAAGGTCCCCTTCAACCGCTCAGGCCCACCTGAGGGCCCGATTCCGGCCCCCGCTGCTTGGGCCCGGAGGACAATCCCTTTGGCCCCGAGCTAGTGGTATACAACGAAACAGGTGCGTGGAATGCCTGTATGAACTGGCGGGAGGCCTTGCAATCTTTTCGCTACAAAGGAGTTAGAAACAATAGTGAGAACCCCACAATCCACGGGGCCATGGCCCACCCGGAAATCCTAACGCATTCCGCCACGGCCATGGAGAAGGGATTTGCATCCATACTCCAGGAGATCCGGAATATGCGATCAGACATCGCGCAAAAGCTGGAAAAAATGGACAACAGGGTGGATAAGGTGGAGGACAGGCTCCTGCGGGTGGAGACCGACCAGTCGACCTCAGCTATGCAGGAAGTGCAAACGGAAATGCGACTGGCTGCCTTGGAAAAGAGGGACGAGGAAAGGGCCAGACAAATGGATGACTACGAAAATAGGGAAAGGAGGAACAACCTTAGATTTTTTGGGGTTCCGGAAGTGGAGGGGGAAACGGAGAGAGACTTAATCCGTGTGGTACGAGACATAATCACCCTTCTCTTTGCCAAAGAAATGACCACGGAATTGACATTCGACCGTGTGCACAGAGCGGGCGGCAGAGCGGGAAACCCCCGATCGATCCTTGCGCGATTCCACTACTGTACAGACAAGGCTAAGGTCCTGGAGGAGGCAAGGAAAGCAGGGGTGATTTCTTATAACGGTGCAGAGATCTCGATATTCCAAGACCTCTCAGCCTACACCCTGGCGAAGCAGAGAATGTGCCGCCCCCTCACGCAATTACTGAAGGATAAAGGAGTGCGCTACAGGTGGGGGTACCCATTTTCCCTGACCTTTGAATACATGGGCCAACGGACGTCGCTAATCACGGAAGAGGATATAAGAGGGGCCATTCAGGACTACGTGACTGAACCTACCACCAGAAGAGGCCCGGTGGGCCCGGCGAGACTGGGGGAGGGGTCTTCAGACCGTCCTGGGCCCAGGAGGTGGAAAACCGGCTCGAGGAAATACAGGAAGCTCAACACCCCTCCGGCTGCGAGGGAGGGGGAGCGCAACGACACAGATGACTGAGAACAGGGGCGACTGGCCCACTGGAGATTCAGCGCAACGATGGTCCGGTTGAATAAATATTTCCCCAGGACAGCAAGTAAGGTGGGGGCGAAGGTGGGGGAAAAATGGGGGGGGGGGCCTCACAACAATGAGCTTAGCTCAGCGTGCCCGGCCGGGTAGGGCAGACTGGTGGTCCGGCCTAATGCCAGGAATGGCGGAACTAAATGGCTGGACGCCGGGTAGGGGGAGGGGGGGACGAAGTTACCAGAGGGTTGTTGGTGGGGGAAGGGGTTTGCGGAAAAGTTGAGGGAATGTCCGAATAATGTCCGACCAGTGCGACTACGGGAGCAAATAACGAACAGTGATGTTAAGCAGGTGTCCAACAGCATTGATGACTTAGATTATGGCTGACTGCCAACCGGCCCTGGGAGTGGGCACCCTGAACGTGCGGGGCTTGAACACACCTACCAAGAGGTCCCTGGTTTGTCGTGAATTCAGGAGGACGAAGCTGGACCTGCTGTTCTTACAAGAGACACATTGGGCGAGAGGGAAGGAACCCAAAATGAGAGGGGGAGGTATAGGGGAGGTCTTCCACGCATCCCATAAGGGGAAGAAAAGAGGGGTGGCTATCCTGGTCGCCAGGGGTCTCCGCTTCACTAATGAGGCTACCATGCAGGACCCCGAGGGACGCTTTCTATTGGTGAGGGGCACCCTACAAGGAGCCCCCTGACACTGGCAGTGGTGTATGGTCCGAATGATGGCCAGGCCCAGTTCTGGGAAGAGGTAAAGGAGAAGCTTAAATTATTCGTAAGGGGCACGTTAGTGGTGGGAGGAGATTTTAGCATGGTGATGGTCCCATCCATGGACAGGAAGAGGGTGGGCCCTCAGAACCCCAGACCCGCGGAGGAATCCACGGCGCGAACCTTCCGGAGAGTGAATGAGGAGCTGGGCCTGGTAGACTCAATCCCGTCCCCCAGAGCAGGTGTCCCCTCTTTTACGTACTACTCGGCCATCCATGCCTCGTTCTCGAGGATAGACTATATCTTGGTGGATGAAACCCTTCGCCCGTATGTTACGGGCTATAGGGTCGATCCTGTACCCTGGTCCGACCATGATATGGTAAGGGTGACAATATCGGGGGAATGGTGTGAAGAGCGCAGGGGCTGTTGGAGATGCAACGATGCTCTACTGAAGAACGAGGCTCATGCCCAGGAGATTGCAGACGCCATAACAGAATTTTTTGAGTTAAACGACAATGGGGAAGTGGGCACGCACACGCTCTGGGATGCTTTCAAGGCGACTCTTCGAGGTATTCTCATCCAAAAAGGTGCAAGGGTAAAAAGGGAGAGGGAGGCCCAGGAGAGGATCCTGCGGGAAAAAATTGCCCATCTCCAACCGAGGGGTTCCCCAGACCGGGTCCCGGACCGCGAGCGAGTGGCCGCATTGGAGGATTACAGGCTCCAGTTGAAAGACTTACTTATCCACAAAACGGAGAGAAGTCTTCAGATGGTAAAGCAAAAGTATTACGAGAAAGGGGACAAAGCGGACAGGATCTTGGCATGGAAGTTGAGGGAAGTCCAGAGGAGCAGAATGGTGAGGGAAGTGAGGGACGCTCATGGAACTTTGGGTTGCGAGTCCTCCCATATCGGAGGGGCCTTTCGCCAATATTATAAGACCCTGTACTCATCCGAATACGACGAGGGAAATGCACCGATAGAGGATTTTTTGAGCTCCGTCCGGCTCCCCGCTCTGTCCAGGGAGATGTCCGAGGGGCTGGAAGGGCCAGTGACCGAAGATGAGGTGGACAAGGCCATAGGTGGGATGAAGGTGGGTACCTCCCCCGGGGACGATGGGTTTTCTGTCTATTTTTACAAAAAATTCCGATCTTCCTTAATCCCATACTTGGTGAGGGTTTTCAACTCGGTGCTAGAGGGGGGAGCCCTCCCCGACACCATGATGGGGGCTATCATTGCGGTATTACCTAAGGAGGGGAGGGACCCCACAGAATGTGCCTCCTACCGCCCCATATCACTGCTTAACACTGACGTTAAGATACTGGCCAAGGTGGTGGGGAGGCGGATAGAGGGAGTACTGCCGAAACTAGTCCATGGGGACCAGGTGGGGTTCATAAGTGGGAGACAGGGTTCGGATAACATACGCAAGACCATAGATCTATTCCAATTTGCGCAACAGTCGGAGCTTAACGCAAGTGTCCTCTCTCTGGACTCAGAGAAGGCGTTTGACAGAGTCGAATGGCGGTACATGGATCTCCTCCTGAGGAAGATGGGTTTTGGGGCTCACATTATGAGCTGGGTAACGGCCCTTTACAGAGCTCCCACGGCAAGGGTCCAAGTGAATGGGGAGTTGACCGATGCTTTCCCCCTCTCCCGAGGGACAAGACAGGGGTGCCCTCTCTCCCCTCTGATATACGTCCTCACGATAGAAGCCCTGGCTATAGCCATCAGGGCGCACCCAGGAATTAAGGGGATTAGCAGGGGGGAGGTGGAATTTAAACTCTCCTTGTTCACAGACGACATTCTGGTCTACCTGGTAGACCCTAGCTCCTCGCTCCCCCCCCCCTACTGGACCTGATAACTGAATTTGGACGCTTCTCGGGCCTGAAGATCAATGCCTCGAAATCGGTCCTGCTCCCTATGAGACTCCGGGACCCGGGGCTAGACCCCCTGGATAGACTTCACGGGATTGCAATGGGGAAGGCTGAAATTCGATACCTGGGGGTTCTCTTCACACGGGACTTAACTAAACTGGCCACCGCGAACTATGACCCCATAATAGAAGGGATCACATCAGACTTGAGGAGGTGTGGAGGGATGATCCTCTCTTGGTATGGCAGGATGATGGCGGTTAAAATGAATGTACTGCCACGGCTCTTATATCTTTTCACGGCACTTCCAACCAATGTCCCACAGCAGACTTTCAGGGTGTTGCAGAACTCCACCCGGGACTTCATATGGCAGGGGAAAACCCCGAGGACCAGGAGGACTACGCTGACGCTGCCCAGGGAGGAGGGAGGGTTTGGACTGCCGGACTTCTGCCTGTATTTTCGGGCTGCTCAGCTACGGGTCCTCCTGGAACACATGAAGGAGGGAATGGGGACGTACTGGTCGTATCTGGAGGATATGGATACCCACCCCCTGAAGGTTCGCGACCTCCTGTGGGCCCCACGGAGAATAATCCCGAGTCACTTGAAAGCCCACCCGACCTTGGGAGTCCTCTGGGATATTTGGAAGGAGGGCCCTCAGACGGCGCACCTCACTACATGGCCATCCCCGATGTCTTCCCTCTGGGGGCATCCCCTTAACCTGGGTAGCAAAGGGTTCAGGTTCTCCCAAGTCTGGTCGGACAAAGGATTGGAATGGGCGGGACAGCTGTTCAGGGAGGGTGAATTCCTGCCCTACGAAGAACTGAGAGACGCACTCGGCCAGGGATCCCTGTCCATCTTTGAGTACCTCCGTTTGAAGGGCATACTATGTGATCAATCGTGGGGCTCCAGTCTGAGTAGACAGCTAACTCCCTTTGAAAAGCTTATAGATGCAGCGACCTCGAGGAAAGGGGCGGTTTCTAGCATGTATAAAATTCTCAATACGTACGACCTCCAGGGAAGGAGAACCTTTCGCAAGTTCTGGGAGGAGCTGGCGGGAGAGGAGATTTCGGAGGACTCCTGGTCCAGAATATTCAAAATCGCCTTCCATGGGAACCTCTTCACAGCCGATATGGAACACAATTTCAAGGTGCTGCAAGGGTGGCATAGGGACCCAGTGAAACTGTCTAAGATGTTTTCGGGGGTGTCCCCATTGTGCCCGAGGGGGTGTGGGCAAGCAGGCTCCAGGAGTCATATGTGGTGGCACAGTCCAAAGGCACAGGAGTACTGGGGGTTGGTGAGGGGCTGGATGGCGGAAGTGATAGAGGAACTCTTACCTCTCAATCCTCTGACGATGCTGTTGGGCCTCCCCCCAGAGGAAATAGAAGTTCACCGGTACCCGAGGATGTGGGAGACAATGTTGCGGGCGGGCAGAGTAGCCCTTGCACAAAAATGGAAAAGCCCGGAGCCCCCCTCCAAGGAAGAGTGGATGAAAAAGGTTAAAAACATGTTTATAATGGATAAACTGACTGCCATGGTGAACAATGACACCAGTGCTTTCTTTACAAACTGGTATGGAATACAACAATCCTGGGGATGGGAGGTCCATTGAACCTTCTGGTGAGAGAACTCGGACCTGGGGCGATCCAAACGGAGAGCAGTACCTCAGTGGACGGGGATGCCCAGCACCCGGGGCGAGACGGCTCCAGGCCTAACAGCGTTAAGGGCACCAGCTGCATCACATCTGGAGGGGGAACACGCTGCGAGTCTCCCGGCACAACAGACTTGGCTTGGACACAGGACAGGGGGGGTGGGCACAAGTTGGGGTGGTGGGGGTGCGGGGTGGGGGGGACATGGGGAAACTGTTCTTTCTGTAAACCTGAATAAAAATTGAAGTTTAAAAAAAAAAAATGTAAATTTGTACCTCCTTAGAACAGGCCCTAATATTAGTAGCGTGTCTTCCCGTGGCTCAATGTGTACTACAGATCTGAACATAACTACAGACTGTGTGAAGGAAAGGAGACTCCTATGTATCAAGTTTCTTATTTTTTTTGTTGGGAGCACTTTTACTCACCATTTCATTTTTGGGGATTATTTACATATTTTCTTTTAGGGAGTAAAAGTGTCTGAAAACATTATCTGTAGGGTTGGTTCCCACTTATGTTGGTTATGGGCACTGCTTGTGGGGTAGAGCAGTGTTTTTTCAAAAGGATGAGGGAAAAACTGTAGACACAAAGAACAGTGAATACAGGTGAAGCAGGTCTGTTCCTGGCAGGTTTCTAATGTAAGTGGTCTTGTAGATTGTCCTTCTAAAACTACTGGTGGCCGCACTGCATGTGGATCTGTAAGGAAAAAAAAGGGGGGCATAAGTAGTGTGGGAGAGGCAGGTGCAAAACCTGTGGTGTGGATAGGTGTAGGTTGAAGTACTGTTCTGCTTTCTTTCTATAGGGTTGGTGGAGAAACCAGGGAGTAGCTTTTCCAAGAGGGAGCAGCCTACTACCCGACAGAGAACAAGACAGTGCTTTGGATCTGGTTAGCCACGGATGTGGAAGAGTGTGAAGGGACTAAAGAGGAGAGCTTAGTCATGTTTTGGTTAATGTTGATATGCTAATGGGTAGGCCTGTGGCAACGGTCTGTTGGGGAGGGGCGTGGGTTGTAATGTGGTAGGAGAGCTTAGAAGGCAGTCCATTGGTCAGGGAAAGGCAGGAGTAGGCCTTACAAGGGAAAATAATCTGCAACCCCACAATCTTATCAGTGGCCTCTTGCAGACGGATCCCATTTCACAAGCTCTCATTGTCAGTCTCAGTCACTCACTCACTGTCAGACTCTCTCATTCAGTCGCTCTCAGTCTTTCACTCTCAGTCTGTGATACATTATATCCTATGTGCAACAAAACAAGAACCTGTGATTTGGTAGATGAGGGAAAGGGGCAGTTAACTAACTCCACTCAATTACGGTAAGCACATGCTAAGGGTTATTATCTCTTTCCATCAAACCCATCTTTGTATCCTCTATTGGATCCTGCATCTTGAGCTTAATATATAGTTTACACTGTTAGACCTGCCACAGAACCCTTACAGATATGAGGCCCAATTCACATCTACTGGCCTCTATGGGTACTCTCAAAATCGACCACATCTAATCGGTTAAACCACTGTATGTGGTCTTCACTGAGCACCTCAAGCCAATACCAGATGCTTGGTATTATGCCAGTCCTGTATATCTGAAGGTAGCCCTCTATTGAATGGCGACTCGTACTAGCAAGGAACTGTTTGGTAATATTCTACTTCCTTATTTGTTCGTACTGTTTTAATAGGGTTAGCAAAGGAAGTCATGCTGAGCTATACATATGATGACAACCTCAAGAACTTTCCCATTTATTTCCCCAATTAAACTTTGATTTACTACTTCGAGGTGCTCCAATTACCATCACCTTTGTTTTTGTTGATTTGATCTCCATATTATTTTCTATAGCATAGGTGTGCAATGTTTCATTTGATCGCTGCAGGCCAATAGGACTGCCATCCAGGACCACAGTGTTGTCCACATAGGTGAGCCATCTGATCTCTTCCTTTCCTATCACAGTGGAGTTTCATCAAGGGTTTTAGCCATATCTGCTAGGCATATATTAAACAGTACTGGTGCTAATACACAACCTTGTCTTGCTTATTGCTTATGGTCCAGTAACAGGTTATATATATATATATATCTCGTACAGGCAGGTGCTGGAGGACCAATCACGTTTATTACCTCTCCATTCACATTTCGTTCAACCCCAAATTCCGTTATTTGTGGGAGCATGTAAGCACGGTCAACTTGCCCAAAAGAAGCACTGTCAGACTCAGAAAGTATCAACAGTAGGTAAGACACTAACTAGGCAAATATATATATACATACCTAGCTCCAAAATTATGGAACGAGCTTGCCCCTGCCCTAAGAGCAGAAGGTTCTCTCCCTGCCTTTAGAAAAAACTAAAAACTTCTCCCTTCACCTAAAACTACCACTACTATTTGTTGGACAATTGTCCTTTGCAATTGTACATTAATCATGCTGATATGTGTTTTTAGGTGTAAATCATGCTGATATGTGTTTTTAGGTGTAAATAAGTTTTTGTTCTCCCAATGTAACGAGCACCACGATGCCCTCGGGCTGCTGCGCGCTCATCAAATACGAATAAATAAATAAATAAACAAACTCAGGACCCATGAAACGTAAACATGAAATCGCTTTAGAAATTGAATAAGGTTTGTTGCAAACCAACAAAAAGCAATAAACGTATGGTTTAGGATATTAACGAGCTTTGCCACCAACGCGGGCCCAATATTATGCAAACTGGAATGAGTCACTGAGGATCAAGCTTCCAACTTTTTCCATATGCAATTTCGCTCTAAGCTAACCTTTTAGCACAACGCTTATTGAATGTAATCCACTGCACGCAATAGTTGCCTGGGGCATTTCCTCTCTGGAAGTTCTCTTCACTGCGAACGTGGTGAAAGTTGTGGGTCAACAAAACACTCTACCGTGGTCCCAAGAAGAAACCATGTCCATTCGAACATGTCAACAGATAGCTTCCCACGGGAGAGAGGGGGGGCGGGTCTGGCTATGTGCACGCTCCTATTAAGTACTTTGGTAACGACCTGGGTGGAAGAGGATGTTCAACATATATTAAAAAAAAAAATAAACACATAAAACACAAAATCTGTTGTCATCCGTCAGTCTCTTGAGGGGGGCGATCATCACCCACTCAGAATAATGAGAACCCAGCCTTGGGTGGTTTTCTGGCATTTTTAAAGTTATCTATTCTGGGCTTTCTAGCAGATTTGTCATTAGGCACCTCCGATTGTTATAAACACCACCTACCTATATCCAAAACATCCTGTAATTTAACACTGATAAACAGGCTTCCCATTTTAGCTTCCTGGCAAACATACTGGGCATAACATGAATAGATTAAATGAAAAGGGAACTACAGTGCCAACTGCTGAGCTGTAATGATCGGGCAACAGGAAGAACAGGTAGTGCTATCTAAGGCCTAAAATCTACGAGGAGAATCGGAGCCACTTTATAGCATAGCCCTTGGCCGTTCGCATTTGTAGCTGCGCCCTGGGACATTGCAATGTGGGGACAGCCTGCATACATTTTTTGGAACGTCATTGCAGAAACATTTGCCCCCCCCCCCCCCTCTAAAATGGCAAGAGATTCCTGAAACCATGGTCCTTTAACGGGCACTTTGCGAAGAACACCTGTCAGCGACAGACTTTGCTCCACTCCAGTGCATCTTTTGCAAGGGTGGCTGCCCTTTATGGTCAGATCATCTGCCCTGACAAAACGTCCACTTATTTTACAGCTCAAGTATGTTAATTTTAGATGAAAACGCTGGCCAGGTCCACGGCACGTGCACCGAAAGTCACTGAAGGCCAGGACGGCTCTGACCTTGCATTGAAAGCCAGTGCAGCGAGTTCACCTTTCACATAAAAGCCATGCTACAAATCACAGAGAAAGATGCCAAGTCTGCCCTTTTTCGAGCGGCTGGCAGCCATCGTTGACATTTTTTCGAACGAGCAGACCCCCCCCTTCCACCCCACAACAAAAGCCCGACTACGGTGCATGCCAATGGAGGGGCTTCTATCCACTGCAATTTCTGGCACATTGTCACAAGATAAAAGTAACACTGAGACATGAGATGCTGGAATTAAAATGAACCGGAAAAAAAAAAAACTACAAGTCATGACTGAGCATGCGCAGTCAGCCGGATTTATCACGAATATGTATGTGTATGTGAAATAAGTGCATTATTAACGTGATAATGATGCACTTACTTCACATACACGTACATATATATTTGTTATGTATACTTTCATATGTTTTGCACATTTAGTGCTTATTAGAATCCTGGGACTTTATGAAACACAGTGTCCGCTGTGTTTATCTTCCGGCGTCCGGTGGATTCGTGAGGTTTGCGTCCGTTTCCGAGTAGCTCTTAACAGGGCTTCTCCGTGTTCTGTTAGTTCAGTGAGCCTGGCTCAAATCAAGTTACAGAAACAGCACCCCTGGCACCCCACAAACACAGGGACACCACATTCCTGCTGTCAAAAAATCCTATCCTTTAAGTACTGATTGAGCATGCGTCAGCAAGATAGGATTTTCTGACAGATAGGAAAAAGTGACGTTACACCGGCAGAAGACAGCGGGAGTTGTTTGCTCAGGGGCCCCGTGCTCGCCTTGGAAGCAAGAGGACAGGAGCAGCACAGGTTCGATCCCCGGGTCCGCGCTTAGAAACCTCTGGGTATTAAGCGCATTGTAAATAACCCATCATATCATATCAAGAGGGTGGGTTGCTGTCTTTCTTCAAGCCATCTCTCTGTCCATCTATCTATCTGTCTATCTGTGCGGCAGACTCTCTTGATGATCACTCCCATATAACCTCGGCGGGCGGGGGGGGGTGCTGCCCATACTGCCAAATGCAGGTAAGTATGAATGTGCAAGTCAATTCATGGCGGCCACTTACGCTCCTTGGGTCTGTGCCTTCCCACCCCTGTCCGCAACCTACACAGATACGTGCAGAACTAAATAGTCCCCACAGATCCCTCACACTACGTGGCTGAACATGCCCCCAGAAATGGCGTGGCAACGGAAAAAAGAGGATCCTAGATTGGAACCCTCCCGTCCCCTGCACACTGTTATCTACCGCCATAAGACAGTTAAAGAAATGGCGTGCCCAGCACCCACCTGCACTTTGCAACCTGCAGCATAATCGCCTGTGTAGCCCAGGCTAAGAGCTAGACTTCTATGCCTCGGCTGCGGGTGCAATTAATTGTGCAATGGCTTGGTGCATATCCTTGCCAGCCAAGGATGCCATTGCAAAAAATGCACATCAGCCTGCAATGTATGGATGACATCATGCAATGTGTTATGCAATGGGTGACCACGGTCCACCAGAAACCTACGTCATTTCAAGACGACACTTTCTATTCCAAAAGTGCCAAAGCCTGGTTGTTTTCTTTGTTACTGTTGCCTGTTTCATTTTAATACGCCTTTTTGATTTCTCATATTAGAACATGTATTGCTGCCCCATACACTTACATGACTGTAGATGCGCCCTTTCTCGGAGAGTGGGGAGAATCGAGGGAGGTGGGTGGATGGGGCTCACATCAGGTGGGTGAGCTTGGGGCATAGTTTGATCTGAGGTAGCTGGAGAGAAGTCAGGCTGGCAGCTGTTTGCTGGAGTCATGGAACAGTCAGTTGTCATACTTCTGGAGTAATGCCATGGTGTAACATCATGATCCCGATGTGGTGTCACAGTTGATGGTGTGATTTCCAAGTCCATGTCTTCCTGGGGAATATCTTTACTTGCATAAGGCAAATGCCCACAAGAACATCTGTTGCTACTACCCTTTCCAAACTTGAAGCAAATGACCAGTGGTCATAGTCTTCTTTCTATGATTATGATACCCGTAGCTCCACCCCTTTTAACCCATCTATTGCAATGGCCACCACCTACAGCAACTCTTTTTGTTTCAGTTTCAGAGGAACGTTTTGGTGCCAAGGGAGGTGGGCGGGCAGCTCCTGAGTGGGCACCAGGATTCCAAATGATTCATGGCCAGTCCTGGCTGGTGAATATTGCCTTTGGTGGGGCCTTAATATAGCCTGAAAAATTGATCTGAGGGATCTCAAAATATTGTAGGCTGCTTCTCTGGGGCAGGACCCCGTCCCCCGAAAACATTGGTAAAATAATGTGTTAAAATGGTGCATTTTGCAGATCTATTTTTGAAAGAAATGGGGGGAAAAGCATACAACACAAACATTGATGTTACTGCATGATAGTCTGTGCTTTACACTGATGCACTCATCATCCAGATATCCTAACTTATATGCTAGACGTTGATTTTTAAGTAAGAGATGGTCTTCATACAATATGTTTCAGAAAGATATTTCAGGATACTGTTTCCTTGTCCAGCTCGCTAAAATATTGCCATTTATATATATCCTCACATGAAACTGTGATTGGTCAACTGAGTACACCTGGGGGCAGGGATGCCATTTCACCAAAATGCCAGGTATAGTGGAAGTGACATCACACGACCCTTGACCCGCTGATGACATCCCAGGAAGTGATGTCATTTGACCCCACCCCGAAGTGATATCACGGGAAGCGATGGAACATGACCTTTCACCCGTTGACAAAACAGGAAGTGGCATCACATAGCATTGTACACTACGAAAAATATGGTTACGATATCACTATAATGTGATGTACATTTCATACAAGAATGGATCGCCATATGTATCGTTAAGATCAGTGTGTATAGGCCGATATTACCAAATTACTGTGAATGCAAGCAGACGTCCATGACCAAATGATAATGATGTGTTATTACATAGCACTTACGCTTAAGCGCTTTATATAGAAAAAATATACACCCAATATCACCCAACCTGTGTTGGTACTCATTTATCGACCTCAGAAGGATGAAAGGCTGAGTTTAGGTGTTTAAGCACAGACTAAATCAGTGACTCACCCCCTGAAGTGTGCCTGAAATAAACCTTTAATGAGTCTAACAATTATTGTATAGAATTCCAGAAATACATATTGTTTGGTATTCCTATTCTTTCTTATTTAGAGTCACTACTGAAAGTGTTAGACTTGTGGAATCCCTGTTCTTATTTTTGTTCTTTTTTTTAACGGGGCCCGAAAAAGAAAGCCAGCCACTCCAGAAGTAAAGAGCCACATGGTGCTGGCCACGGCCCAGGAGCTTGCATTCCAAAAATAAACCTTTTTCTTAAAAAAAAAGGTATTTTTTTGTGTTTATTTTTTTTTAGAGGTCTCAAGGGAGACCTCAGGGGTCGCAAGGGAGACCTCAGAGGTCGCAGTTGCGACCTCTGGTGACCCCTAAATGACGTCCCTGTCTGGGGGTCCACCCGACGGCTGGCTTGCTTTGCAATGTGCCACACACAGATGTGACTGCCAAGCAGGCGTGCTGATTTTGTGTTGTCATTGTGTTTGTGGTTTAGCGTTACGCTTGTAGTGGTCCAAGGGGGGTTGCAGGGTTCGAACAGGAGCATACTACTTCAATAGGTATCCCAGTAGTCCAAGGTCAGGTGCACTGGACTCCTCTGGGAGGGGAAATGGATATCATCAGCACACAGGGGTGGGTTGGGGGCTCAAGTGATTTTCCACTGGAGCTGCGGGAGTTTTGGAGATTGGTGATGCCAAGGAGGACAATGTGGTATTTTTCTCTATATTGCTGTGTATTACTGTCATCATGTTTGTGTCAAATACAAAACATTTCTACTGCAGTAACCCGATTGGTGCAGACAAGAGGACATTTGTTAAATATATCTTTGACATATATGGCCCATGTGCGTGCAATTTGCAGATGACTGCATGTTATTTACAGCTAAGTTCCACGAAAAATGTGGTCTAGCTGTCAAGTAGTCACTGATCTTTTAGTCACCCCTGCGCCTGAACAAAATGCTCTGCATGATTTTTATAATCTTATAAACTCGTTCCCTGTGCTAGTAATTTAATAGTGACCTAATTCTAATTACTATTCACATGCAATGTAATCCTCCTTTTAATTTTTAAATTTGCACAGTCTATGGTCTTCCCAAGGACCTTCCACCCCACAGTGTTGCAGAGCCATAACAATGTCAGAAGGTGCTAATACAAATATCAAATAACATAACATAACATACAATGTTAAATTGGTTCTCTGGGAACATATGAAAACATCCAGCAAATGGCATGCTGCCAACAATACAAAGAAGCACTTTAAATTACTTGGATGAAGTTGCATATACAGGGCCCGATTAATGGAAATATTTGCCTCGAACTGTTTGAAAGGTGCGTGCATTTGTGCACAGGGGAGCATGCAAAGGTAGCTGTCCTGGCTGTTTTCGCTTTGCGTGGGGGCGTGTCAGGGGCATACCAGGCACAACTTGCGAATGTGGTTACATTGCACAGTAAATTCCATTAATACGCGGGGCACCATTTTTTAATCTGTGCGCAGGCTTGCGCTGTGTCCTTCTCGGTGCACGGCCCCTGCAGGATTTCTGTGCACATTTCCATGAATAATGCCCACAATCTCTTATACCAGTAATGGTCATTGTAAATCGCTTGCACAAAATTGCCGCCACAAGCTATGTATGCCAGCCATGAAAGTTATTTAGCGGGACCATTACTGGCATGGATAGACTGTTGCTGCAGCTTCATTAAAAGTGATTTACAATCTGTACATGAGGCTGAAACCACAATCTTTCTATTCCTTAATGGCCACTGTAAATCACTTCATGAAGCTATGGCCATAGAGGTAGCTGCTGGGTACCCGTATCGGTAGCGCCATGAAGTGGTACAGTAATTTCCAAAGGATAACCATTTTCAATACGTTAACCCTCCCCAGCCAGGATATATCTCTAAGGAGCCCCAGTTGGCCAACATCTTTCGAATTTCTTCCATGAGGGCAGGATCATTTATGGCAAATGAAGTGCCCAATGTGCCCGTGATGATCACTTCTAAGTACCTTATTGCTTTGTTTGCCCATGGAAGGGAGTTTTGCATACACCAAACTTTTTCTAGCGCGACCGTCAAGTTCAATATCTCTGATTTGTGTGCATTTATTTTTAATCCTGCTACCTCCCAAAACTGTTGCAGGACCCGGTCCACTGAACCCATAGTCTTCTCTGGCTCCATGATTATTAATAAGAGGTCATCCGCCAATGCTGCGACTTTATGTTCGACCCCCCCTAAAGGGGATCCTTTTCATTTCCTTGTTCGACCTCATAGTGGCGAGGAGTGGCTCCAGCGGAACAGTGTAAAGAGAGGGGAGAAAGGACACCCTTGCTTCATGCCTCTCAGTACCGGGATGCTGTCAGAGAGCTGGCCATTTATTGGAAGGTGCAACATGGTTTTTCAGTTATTTGCTTTAATCATTGCTAAGAATTTAGCCCCAAATCTCATCTCTTCCATGTGTGAAAGTGGAATCCCCACTCCACCCTGTCAAGTGCTTTTTCGGTGTCTAATTCTAGGGTAAGGGCCGGGATCCCTGATTTGTTGGCCTTTTCTATGAGATGACAGGAAGCCATAAATTCATTAGCCCCATTGAAATCAAAGAAAGTGGTTGAAAGGAAGAACAACCTTTGGTTCTCACCGGAGTTACAAAAACTAAAAGCAAAAAAACAGGAACACTTCAATGCGTGGAAGTCAACTCAAGGTGCTTCTTTTTTTTTTTTTTACTTTTCTTTATTGGCAAGAAGTAATGGCAGGTGCACAGCACAGTACACAAACAACTATAATCACATTATTTGCTCTTACAGTGCATTTGAGAAATGTTCAGTGGGGTGCGCTGTCAGCCACATGTCTTACCCAAAGTACAGAATCAGTGCTAGTCTTGTGCGCCTGGCGGGGGTGGAGAGTCAGGTTCTGTGTCCTCCCTGTTGTTGAGATAGCTGCAGAAGTATGTCCATGCATTTTTCGGGCGGGAATGCGCTGGGAGGGAATTGATATATTCCTCTTCTAATGTCTGTGTCCATGTGAGAGTTCTTAACCACATCTCGAACGTGGGAGGGCAGCAGCGTTTCCAGCATTGTAGTATGCATTTTTGAGCCACCATGGCACTCACATTAAAAAATGTAGACATCTTCTTCACGTCATCTCCATCCCACATCCCGAACAGAATAGCTAACGGATCTAGGCCCACTGTGGTCCCAACTATTTCTGATAGGGCTTCAGTCACCGCACTCCAGAACATTGCAGGACCAGAACATGTGCATGTGGTCAGCATTTTCGGATCTGCATCTAGGGCAAGTGTGTGTCAGATTGCGTGCAAATTTCGCCACTTTGTGCGGTGTGTAGTATAGTCGGTTGAGGAGTTTATATTGTATGCAGCGAAATCTAAAGTTTAGGAAGACCATGCGCATTTGTAAACATATTCTTCTCCACATGCCATCTGTGATCTCCAAGCCTAGCTCCTCCACCCACTCGTCACACAGGCCGGAGGGTGCATCCTCAGATTTTTCGAGTAGTATCTTGTATAGGGAAGACATTATACACCTGCTGTCAGCTGAATTAGGGATGTAGTGGATCTCAGGCGAGTCTGGGGGCTCATTCGGGTAGGAGGGCCACATATCACGGACCGCAGCTCTTAGTCTGAAGTATTGCAGCAACTCCAGTGCAGACCCCTAGTGGCCCGGTCGCCTTGTCTGAGGGGTTATGAATTTGCCTTCGGGGTATAGGTCTGTCAGTGCCTGGTATCCCAGGCCCAGCCAATGTCGGGCAAGTCATTTATCATGAGTAGGGGCGAGACCGGGGAATTGCCAGATGGTTAGCCACTTGTAGTATGGCCGATGCTCAGGCTGCGAGTGCAATAATCGATTCCATGCACTAATTGTAGTAGCCACAGGGTCAGATGGGGCATCTGCACGGTATGTACAGTGTAGAATTAGGGACATGACATTAAATTCCTCGACCGCTAGTTTTTCAAGTTTCACGTGAGGGGGTGCAGTGGGGAATTTGAACCAGTGTGTGGCGTGCTGGGCTTGTGCAGCAATACAGTATTGAGTGAAGTCGGGGGCTGTGAAGCCCCCTCTCTTGTAAGGGAGGGTCATGTGTTGCCACTTCTTACGAACCGCGCCAGAGTGCCAGAGAAATTGGGCGCATGTGGAGTGCAGCTTTTCAAAGTAGTGCTTCCCAGCCCAGATTGGGACATTGGCAAAGATGTAAAGGAGTTTGGGAACTACTATGATCTTTATTAGGGAGAGTTTGCCCACTAGAGAGAGTGGGAGATTGCACCATCTTGCTATTTTTTATTCTATGAGCTGCGCTGTAGCAGTATAGTTGTCTGTCAGTAGAGAGGATCTAGACAGTGACACTTGAACCCCAAGATATTTGATTCCACCTGAGGACCAGCTAAGAGGGAATTTGCATGCTGGTTGCTGGGTAGCTGCAGTGAGTGGGAATATCTCTGATTTAGAGTAGTTAATGGTAAAACCCGAGAATGTGCCTATTTTTGTAATGTCGCGGATGATGGGGTCAAGATGCGTGGATGGGTCCCTGATGTACAGCAATACATCATCAGCATATAGTGATATTACCTCTGGTGTGTCCTGTAGGCGTATACCCTTGCGGGTATGGTGGGCTCTGTCATAGTCAGCCATTGGCTCAATGGCTAGTGCAAATATAATAGGGGAGAAGGGGCAGCCCTGTCGAGTGCCCCTGTGCAGCTTGAAGGGTGAAGACATCAGGGAGTTGACTAGGACTCTAGCGACAGGGTCTGTGTATAGTAGTTTAATATAGGACATCATACCCGGGCCAACCCCCATTCCCTCGAGGACCGCCCACATGTACCGCCAGGACACCATGTCGAATGCCTTCTGAGCATCCAATGTGACCGCGACTGTGTCCGCTTTTGGATCGATCCTGGACATTACATTGAAGAGCCGTTGGATATTAAGGGCGGATGTATGGTGCAACACGATTCAGGACGCCATAATGGAAACAATTGACATAATTAGGAAAAGGACTGAAGTTAATAATGAGAAACTTCTACTCAAAGATACCACTCGAATAGAGGAAGCTGCACGACAATCAGACAGTGCTAATCACCAGTTTAGTTTTAAACCAGTTAAAGAAACAGAACTGATGGAAAATATTGCCGCATTGAAACCCACCAACTGTAAAGGGGATGCATGTCCAGCGATGGTGATAAAGGAATGCACACCACAACTGATTGGTGTACTCTGCAATTTTATAAATACTTCCTTTTCAGAAAAATCGCATTCCAGATAATCTGAAGAACGCCTGGGTCACCCTGTTAATGAAAAAAACAGGTCTTTGTCCCAAGACTGGCTTAAATTATCGCCACATTACCAATACACCGTTTTTATTAAAAATATTAGCTTGTGTGGCGTATTTGCAACTATCAACGTATTTAAAGGAAAAAGAAATTTTAATGAAATGGCAATTAGGTTTCAGAAAAGGATATAGTACCGAAACAGCTTTATTGGATGTGAAGTCTCAGATACTAGAATACATGGACAAGGGACAGGCTGTGGCGCTGATAGTGCCAGATCTCTCTGCCGCCTTCGATCTGGTGGACCATAGTAAACTGATCACCAGATTGAAGGAGGTAGCACGATTTTCAGAAAACGCAGCAATGTGGGTAGAATCATTCTTGAATAAACAGAGCTGTAGAGTTTGGAGTGGTGATGTGAAAGCAACCCCTAAAACCCTTAATTGTGGGGTACCACAAGGTGCATGCGTATCACCATCCCTATATAATATATTCACGGCACCATTCTTTGATTTATTAGAAAAAAGCAATATAGGTGTCAAAAATTTTGCGGATTACACTAAATGGCCCTCATTAAAACCCGGCGCTAAACCATGGCGCTATTAGCACCATGGTTGGTGCCGGTGTTGTAACAAGTCTGCCATGGTGAAATGGGGAAATACCGCCCCATTCCAAGGTTGGCGGGGCGGTATTTCCCCATTTCACCTTGGCCCTTCCCCATTCCCATTTTCGCACCATAGGGCTCAATGGGACTGGGGAAGGCGCTAAGTACGGTACCGCAATAGCGGTACTGTAATTAGCACCGAGGTCCCTTTGCGGCACCCTACTTTAACGGCTGGTAAAACCAGCCGTTAAGGTCGGGTCCCGCAAAGGGACCTCGTAATCAGGCGTTAAGGGTTTAACGGCGCCGACACCTTTTACGGCGCCGTTAAACCCTTAACGCCAGGGTCGTAATGACCCCCAATGTGTCATCCCCATGTCAGGAAAACATGATGAAAATTAAAGAAAACTCAATGAAGCCTATGAAATTATTGAATGCTGAATGATGGAAAATGGCCGGGCATTGAATACGGTAAAAAACAAGCTTATGGTAATAGGCACAAAAAACAAAACTGACAAATTAAAGGATGAATATAAAAATTTAAAAATAGCAGGTTGTGCCATAAAAATTTAAAAAGAAGGTGAAAACTCTGGGAGTTGTCATAGATCAAAACCTTAATATTAAGACACACATAAATACTTTCATGTCCTCCACATCATATCATATCAAGCTGTTGACACAGCTTACACCATTTATCTCTCAAACTAATTCTGAGACAATCACTAGGGCCATTATTGGCTCAAAGATTGACTATTGTGGTAGTTTATTGGTGGGTGCAGCCAAAACGGACATCACACCATTACAAACTCGCCAAAATTCTATGGTCAGAACCATCTTTGGCCTAAAAAAGAGGAATCACATCACAGAGGCCAGACGCAGCTTGCACTGGCTTACTGACCACTACATATAAATGTCTAAAGGGCATTGGACCCCGCTATTTAACAGAGGCACTTCAAAGAAAAGATAACATTAGGACATTGAGGTCGAATACCCTAAATCAGTTTGAAGTTCCAAAATGCAACCTCACTCAGGTGACAAAAGGTGCATTCTTTGTGGCACTAGCACAGCATGGAATAATATCCATATTGCGTTTGTAGTTACACTGAAATACGCTCATGCGCCCACAGTCCCGAAAAAGAAGACAAATAGCTGCATTTCCGGTGATTCATATTTTTATGTCCAAAAAATGCCCTTAATGATGACACATGTTTCGGCGGTACTTTCGTCTTTTTCAAATCAGGGCCAGTTGTGTGTTGTGTGATTGATTTTCTTAACAGCTTTTGTTTTCATTCACAAGTTAAATCCCAGCTTGTTCTACAGAGGTCTGTTCCATGCGTTTCTGTCCTTGGTCCATATTGACCTTAGGAATAGTGATTCTTTAGAAATATTTAAAAAAGGGATCAAAGCTCTATTGTTTCATTAAGTAACGTCATACTCTTATATCTCATTTTATATGACATGATCTGTATCTAACTCTGTGCTGCGCCCTCACGCCTCTGTGTTATATGGTGCGCTATATAAATAAATAAAAGTAAAGTAAAGACTGACCCGTCGAGTGTTGTCACTGGTCTGTCTCCCTTTTATAAAGCCAGACTGGTCTGGGTCAGTACGTTTTGGGAGGAATCACTCTAAACGATTAACTAAACGTTTCGTATAGATTTTTACATCAATACTGATTAGAGCAATTGACCTATGGGATCCATACTGGGTACTACTATCTTTCCCCAGCTTCGGTATTAGCATCACTTTGGACCTCCATTGAGTTTGTGATACCTCCTTTACCCCTGAATGAGTTGAAAAGCGGTACCAAGAACGGTATTAGTGTTTCCCTAAAGGATTTGTAAATATCTGCTGAGTAACCGTTCGGGCCCGGGACATTTCCCCTTGCTAGACTTACTATGGCTGCCTTATCTTCCTCCGTTGTGATACCTCTCTCCCATTCATCCCTTTGTAGATTAGTGATCTTTTTGAATAAACTTGCCCTTAGGTATTTTATCTGTGCTTGATCTGTCAGGTCGTCGGTCTTGTATAGTTCGGAGTAGTATCTTGTGCATTCCTGCATAATGTCGGGGAGGGCTGAACTTTCCTTAACCCCTTCATTTTAATTTTTACAATGGTTCTTGAAGTCTTTTCCTTCCTCAGTATCCTTGCCAGTAGGCGGTCTGCCTTATTAGCTTTAATATAATATCTTTGCCTGAGGTATGGTAGGGATCTCTAGGCTGCTTTAGTTTGCAGAACTTTAAGCTGGCCCTTTACAAGCCGGTATTCACTCTTAATTGACCATCCTACCCCTTCTGCCATACGTCCCATTATCTGTTTCAGCTTGTCCTCCAGCTCTCCTTCTAATCGCCTCAATTGTTCATCCCTTTGCGCTTTCATTGCAATGAGTGTCCCTCTCGAAGTGGCTTTAAAAGCATTCCATAACATTTGCTGGCTTGTTCCTCTGACGCAATTATTGAGGAAGTACTCCGCTATTTTTTCTCTTACCTCCCCCCTCAGTATTTCATCCTTCAGAATGTGAGCCGGATATCGCACCTCTATAGCCTGGGCGAGCCGTAGCCCAAGTTTATTGACAGTGTTAAGGGAGCGTGATCTGACAGGGCGATGGCGCCCACTTCTATTTCTGACACCAATCCCAGTAGTGACCTTGACTTCTATATAATCAATTCTAGAGAAGGTTCTATGCACATAGGAGTAGAATGTGTACCCCTTTACGTTCTCTCGCTTTTTCCCTCCACCCGTCTACTAATGACAAGTGAGAGATTTTGTCTTTTAGCTCCTTCGAGGGCTTCCCCTGGTTACTAAGAATCCTTGCACTCCTGTCTTGGCTGGGGTCCCAGACTAAATTAGAATCCCCCATTAACATTATATAACCTTTTGCAAAAACCTCCAGTTTGTTCAATGTTTGCCTTAGAAATTTGTCTTGTCCCGAGTTTGGGGCATATGTTTGCTAGCGTAAATGCCCCCCCCCCACCATCTCCCCCTGGAGGATTATTGCCAAATAGCGTTCCACCCCGAAGCGATAGTTTGGAACCCCAATGTATCCCCTAGGGCTATCAGCACCCCCCGTCTTTCCTACTGCATTGGCTTGAAACATTTGGCAATATCCCCTTATTCTCACTTCATGCTTATCTGGATTACGGATATGCGTTTTCTGGAGGGCCACTATTCCCGACCCCACCCTCCCAGGAAATGCTCTAACTTTTTCATTTTCATCAGGGAGTTTCTTCCCCTTCTGTTCTGTTCAGAGAGGTTATCTTTAGTATATCTCTCCTAGCCATGGTCAAATTCTGCTTGTCTATGTACTACCACTGAAGGTGGACTACAGTTGAGACCCCCCTTCCCTCTCTCTCCCTCCCCCTCTCCACCCTTCACATGGTGGGCTCAACCAGCCTCTTGCTCCCCTGAAGCTCCTTCTCGGGAGTTGAGCCCACACTCCTTCCCAGTGATTTCCCGTGCGGGTCGCCCCAGGCCCCTGTGCAGTTCCTGGTTGGCCTTTCCCCTCGTCCCTCCCCGGTGTCTCCTTTCGGACCACCCTCCCCAGGCTGGTCTTAGATTTGTTTTTAGGGATCTAGAACTTCATTTTGACTTGGTATTGTTTTACGCTGTAGGGTCCCCTTTCCCCTTTGTTCCCTCCAGTGAGGTTCTAGGAGGGCTGTTTGGTGCTCTTTTTTTCCTGAATTTCTTTGGTATGTATTTTGTCCATTCCCACTGCTTTCTCTTGATTGGTTCCCTTGTTAGCTCTCGGGCTCCCCCGTGTTCCTCCTCATCCTCAATTCCTAGAATACTCTTCCCTTCCTTGCATGTGGTGATCCGGTGCTGCCTCCCGTTCCATTAAACAGGAATCTGAAGAGAAGGTCCACCTGTAACATGTATCACTCTTCCTCAATGCTGTGACCACCGGGCCCATCATTCTTTTCTTAACTGGTGTTATCTGTGCAAGGTCTTGGTACAGTTGCAGGTTAGACCCATTGTACGTGACTGACCCTGCTTTCCTCATCGCTGCCAGCACCCTTTCCTTCTGTTTATAGCTATGTAGGGTGACCAGCACGTCCTTGGGCCTAGCTCCTGGTTCATTCCTCTTTGGTCCGACTCTGTGCTCCCTATCCACCTTTATCCCGGCCTGGTCCTCCATATCTATTAAGTATGCAAACACCTGCTTAATCATGGCATTTAAGTCCTTGTCACCCACTTCCTCGGACAGGCCCTTTATCCTTATGTTGACCTGTTCTCAAGGTCTGAACTTTGGATCTCTAGGTTTTGCGTCACTCTCGATAGGTGCTCCACTAGCTTGTCTATTTTCTTTGTATCCTCCGCTATTTCCTGAACAGCATTTTCCGTGGCATCCACTCTCTCTTCCAACTTGTTCATGTCTCCCTTTACCTCCTGTAGAGCAATAGAAAGGTCCTCTGTCCTTTTGTTCATTTATGCTTGTATAGTATTCGCTATCTTGTCCCCAAAGTCTTGGAAGCATTGTCGGATGACCTCCTCAAGTAGCGATCAAGTAGTGTCACTACCTTCAAGCCCGGGACATGTCATTGTTAAATGCTTGAGCGTTTCATTTGAGGTTTTACAGAATTGACAGACTAGATCTAAATCGTGTGACTGGGACCAAAAGCATAGTCGCTCTTTGGTAGGCAGTACATTGAGACTGAACTGCAGATATATAAGTCTAGACCACTGGTCCGGGAAGCAAGTCAAATATTCTGGAAGACGGCCGTAAGCTCTCGCCTCTTCGGGAGCTTCTTTCATTGTTCGTGATTCTGATCTTAGTTTGCAAGTGTTGATCCAATCGGTTCTCCACAACTTTAATTTCGCAGAGTCGGGATTTTCAAGGAGGGTTTGTGTCGTGATGTCGTAAGTATCAAGAACCTCTCGACACAGCTCATTCCATTGGTACAGGATTGTTTGAACTTTTTCAGAATTTGGATTGTGAAGTATTGCAATTTGCCGAGGCGGGTTTGTTAGTATTGCTTTCCTGAAAAGGCTTAGGAGATTCCAGGCACCTCTTGCTTGAATTGAGATGTAGCCCAGTTCATATCTTACACAAACTGTTGCAGTCCCCTTTGGGAGGTGAAGAACTTTGGACCAAAAGATATTTTCAAGCATATTCCACACCTCATGCCCACAGCCAAATGCATTTTCTCCACCATATATTAAGGATGGAACCACCTTTTGTGGAAGGTTACTGTTTCTATTTCTTAGGTGAGCCAGTAATTGAACATAGGCCACTTTATCAAGAATCTTAAGGAGAAATGGGGAGTTGGAGATAGGACGACAGTTAAGTGGGTTGTCAGGGGAGAGATCAGGTTTTTTTAATATGGGGGTTACCCAAGAGTGCTTGATACATGTGGGCACCGCACAGTCCCTGAAGGAGGCATTTACAAATTTACAGAGGATGGGGATAAGTGAGGTGGCACAGGCTTTAATTGTTAAGGCAAGACAAACATCTCCCTTACAACCAGATGGTTTGAGATTTTGGATAATTGCTGTAATCTTCTGTAATGGGTTTGAAAGAAAAGAGTTCATCTTCCTTCCAGCATTTGACAGGGGTAATAGTATCCTTGAGACCTTTACAGGATAAAGAGGCTCAGGCATCTGCGATACCTTTATTGATTTTGTTAAGTTTAGTATCCATGGCCTCCTGTACTAGGTTACACCACCTGGCATCTTTAATAATAGTGCCCTGCATGGTGTTCTTTTTAGATTCCGATTCTTTGAACACTTTAAAGAGTTCCTTCGGAGTGGACAGAGCTTTTATAATACGATCATCAAAGTAGGCTCTTTTTGCGGCAATCACTGCCTTTTTATATGCCTTGACATAACTTCCGACTGGGATTTTTTCCATTTATAAAGTGCCTTGGTTTTCGCGCTTTTAAGTTCTTGAAGATCATGAGTAAACCATGGGTTAGGTTCCCTAGTAACCATTTTTTTATTAGAGATGGGTGCTAGAGTGTTGACAGTGTCTTGGAGCGTAACTTGATAGGCCGCAGTGATGTCTTCTATTGAGGAATCATCTTTAATCAGGTGATTAAGTGTAGTAATCCATGGTTCAAGAGATGTGTGCATCAATTTTTTAAGATTTCTACTACACATGGTGCTAAGAACAGGTTTCTTATTGTCGATGATTTTATCTGAAGTCGTCTCAAAGTATATAAAGAAGTGATCCAACCAAGGGCAAGGACTTACATCTATGTTGGTAGGGGTGGTATTAAGACTGCACAACCAATCAAGAGAGTGTCCTTTCACCTGTGTAGGCACATTAATGAATTGAGAGAAACCTAAGTTAGATAAGGCTCAATCCAAGAGTTTGCCACAAGGGTCGGTACAATCTCCTAACCAATAGTTCAAGTCGCCCAATAAAAGGACATTAGATAATGGTTTTAAAAAGGCTAATAGCACATCAGATAGCTCGTTGCTAAAATCCTTCATGGATTCTGGTGGCCGATAAACCAGAATAATATTTAACGTGTTCTCTGCATGCATTCTGATTTTAACATGGAGTATGTCACAGTTGTCAATATTGGAAATGTCAACTTTCCATACAGATAGGGAGTCTTTAAAGATAAGGGCCACTCCACCTCCAACCCCTCTTTCCTGTCTTGGCAAACAATATCATAACCGTTAGGCAGAGCCAAGGCTAGGGTGGGGCCTGAGGCTAGATGATTCCAGGTCTCTGTGATAGCACAGATATCTATGTTATTGGAGGATATATAATATGCGACTTCAAGCGCATGTCTCAGTAGAGAGCGTGTATTAAGTAGTAAGCATTTTAAAGTTCTTTTACGTATGATCTTATTTTCTGCAAGGGGTATGGTCCGAGCAGGAGAGGAGGAGGTTTTGTCCTGTATAATGTCAATGTGTCCAGATATGCTAGATGTTGTGTTAATAGTAGTTAGAGAGTCGCTAGAGCCGCTAACAGTAATAGTAATATCATCATCAGTAACAGCATCTCCGCCAGATCTGTATATGCTTTCTACATTGAAGGGGGTAACGACTGACGGACATGGATCAGCATGTGATTGTGTAAACAAAGCGGGTGCATATATAGCAGACATCTGACTGCGGAGGAGGGCGAACCTCAGTTCTGAATCAGTCCGCTCCTTAGCAATAAGAGCTAGGACATCTGTGATCCCCATAACACTTACCTGAACACTTGACCGGCAAAGGAACGACCCCATGGCCCCGCAGCGCCACAGACCGGCACATACCGGCTAATCGCTTTCAGGCCGGCGCGTTCGCGCCGAGATTCAAATTAAATAGGCAGACTACGAACTACATGGATGCTGGTTAATGTAGTTTATTTTACCCCCGAGAGCATGCAGAAACACTAGGTTTCTACTTCAAATCGCTTTCGTTCACCGTTATAGGTAGTGAGAGAGGCTTGTGAGGATCAAAGAAGCCCAAGAGGAAATAAGAACTTCACAGGGCTATTTCAATAAAATTAAAACACAATGTTAAAAACAACACACTATGGGCGGTTAGGAATCCCTGTTAAGCGTTGTTAAGACCAGCCCTAGTGAATTGCTTGTGGCCCGCAGGAAATGTACTGGTGGAATCCCTGTTCACCCACCTCACTGTGGGCTGTTGAGGATCCCTGTTAAGCGATAATAATTCAAGATGCAGTCTTATACTGACTCAGTAGTGGAACTCAGATCGGGAACTCTCCTAATGAGGCCCCGGGGGACAGGGCGGGCTCCTGGGTCCCCTACTCTATGCGAGCCTGATATGACTTAGCGGTGGGTCTCGGGTCGGGATCTTCCTTTATGGAGGTGCGAGGTGCGGGCAGGCTCCCGGGTCTCCCCGCTCCTCCTCCTTGCCTTTGGTCTCCCTGACGTATGTGGCAGAGTGGTACACCCCGAGGTTCCCCTCCTTACCCCATTCTCATTCACTGTGCTCCGCTTGGATACCTTCTGCGTGCCGGCTTGCCTTGGCGGCTGTCTCCTACACTCCGCCAGCAGGCCCTCCTCATTCCTCTTGCTGTCACCCAGGGAGAGAGTTTGTCCACTCGCCCCCTCAATGGATGAGTGTATTATTTCGCCCCACTCTCTCTTGCTGCTCTCCTGGGGGCAGCACCTCCGTGTAGGTGAATCTTCCGACAGGGTTCCCCTTCTCATCCCTGCTTTCCCCGATGTGTCCTGGGTCCTCTCTGTGTCTCTGACCCCCGAACTGCTAGGTCAATAATTTCTTTATGCAGCTGCCTGCGGCGGCGAACAGGTTAACGTAGATCCGTTCCAGCTACAGCACCTGGGAGGGCTTTTCTCAGATGTTTCTAATCTTTAGGCCCCGGGGGGCAGGAGAGCTCTGTTTTTACACAGCTCTTCTCCTGTGGCCATCTTAGAATCCCTTGGGGCCTTTTTGAAGCATGTTGGTGGTAGATAACTCCATTGATGTGGAGCCAGGAGGTTAAAGGAATAAAGGCGGGAGGTAGCACAGTGTGGGTGCGGGATGGTAAGAGCTATGAGGACTTGGTATCTAATTGAGTAAGGTGATGAATAACAGGAGATAGTCAGATTTGGAGGAGCAGAGTAAACTGATGATGGATTGAAAGAAAAGGAGGAATTTGAAGAAGCAGATTATGAATGGAAAGCCAGGCCATGTAGAGGAGGTGGACAAAAATGGGTGAGGAAACTGCAAGACTGAAGAAGGTGCGTGTGTCTAAATTCATGACTTCATGGAGAAGGGCCGAGGAAAAGAGGCAGAGATTCGGGGAGGCAAACATACTAATCCAACCGGCTGAGTGCGGATCTGAGTGGAAATCAGAGTTTTAGTAGCGTGAAAGGTGAGGTGGGGATGGATTTCTGACATGTACAGACGGTGAAGCCCTTGCAGTGATGGAGGTTATGAACTTAAATATTGCTATTAAGTAGAACCCTCAGACTGTGAGCCTTGATGGATGAAAGGGAAAGGATATAGGAGACAGGAGGGATGTGGTGAGATGCTTGAGAAGAGTTGATTGTGAAGCAAAGCAGCTTCATCCAGCGATGTCCGGCAGAGCGACAGTTGTAGGTACATGAGGATAGTCGCAACGGTGAATGAGGGGATTGAAAATAAGATTCATGCATCATCAGCAAAAAGCTATGAAAATCCAAGGGAGGAGAGTGGTTGTCAAAACTGTGCCACTGGAGCCTCAATTGGCACTCACTGCAGATTACATGATACTCAATCATCACCATAAACCTTCCCGGACAATACCTATTCATATTTTTGCCTTGACTTTCTGTTTTCAAGACTTTGGAACTTCCTTATTTAATTTCACAAACTACATGTCCCATAATGAACCTGTGGCATTTCCCATTCCCTGGCTATTCCTATGCAGCAGTCTTAGAACTACAATCCCCAGAAGCCTTAGAGATCAGTACTGTTTTCACTTTCCCAGGACCAGAGAGGGAGGAGGCCAATTACCTTAAGGTGTGCTGCTCGAGGTGCTGCTAATGAGCCTGCTTCAGCACAGGGCCAGTCAGTATTTAAGCAGCTGCCTGCAGGAACACAGGTCTCTTGCATTGAGCTCGCTTCCAGCACTTTGTTGCTTTGATCCTTGGATTTCTGCCGTGTCCTGTTGTTTCCAGAAGCTACTCCTGTTCCAGAGGCCTGTGCTCCCTGTCTTGCAGCCCTGCTACTATGTCTTCAGTTCCCTCCCCTGCTCTTTGCCCTGCACCTCTGTGCTTCCTACCCCTGCTCCCCTGCTTGCAGTCCACTGTTGCCTGTCTACAGCCCCTTCGTCTGTAACACCAATTAACATGTTCCCTCCCTGCAGTTCCTTGTTCTGTGCCCTTTACCCGTGTTACCTGACTTTAGCTTCCTTGTTATGTGTCTGCAGTCCTGCCCAGTGCTCCAGATAAGATCTTGAGTTGGGAGTATTTTACTCCCTATTTTTAAACTTTAAGTGTAAATGTGATTTCAAGAGAGTAAAAAATACTTTTCTCCGTTGCAAGAGAGCAAAATGTATCTGACATCCAGCCGTCGTGTGCAAAAAATGTATGGAAATCAGGTATGCAGTGTTTATAACGAAAAACAAATAACACTTTGTTAATGACACGTAAATAACGGCAAAAAGTCGAAGTATATATGGGGGTGGGGTAAGGGATTATAGGCGGTGGGGGTAGTTGGGGGAAGGGTAAAAAAGTAGTAGAAACAGAGGGCTTGGGGGTCCCCCTCCAAATTAAAATAATAAATACAAAAAATCGACATGAGACCTGCATTACCATGCAGTTTCCAGTCTCCTTACTTCCGGTTCTCTGTCCTGAACCTTGCTCACGTTCACTTCCTTTTTCCCTGGATATGTCTGTTACAGTTCATGTCTTCACTTGTGCATTGTGTCATGCCTTTGTTCAGAGTTTGGGTGCTGGGTTTCCACAGGCAATCTCTGCCCCTTTCCTTTGTCGTGTTTCAGTATTGCACCATGTACCTTGTGTCATTGTTAATGGTGTGCTGGTTCCTGTTTCAGGAGGCAGTCATTGTTCATTTCCTGCTGGACCCGTACAAGCTTTAGTCTTGTGAGTACTGTTACCTTGTTCTTGCCTTAGGGGCCAGACACGGACACCCACTGCTGCTGCTCCTTTCCACGAGCATTCAGAGTGGGGCCCTGTAGTAGTAACCTGCTCAGAAGGATGGAGTTTCCCTGGTTCTGTGGGACACTCTTTCCTTATTCTGCGTACACCCCAAGAGGGAACCTAGCGTGTTTGTTTTACTTGTACTCCCTGCCCTTTACTGTTCACTACCTTTTTTGCCTGCAGGATTCCTTGCACTCCTGTTTCTTGTATACTTTCTCCCTTCAGCTTTGTGGGCACGTCTCTACCCGCAAGCCCCTTGACAGTGATGTGTGCAGAGAAGAAGTGAAGAATTTAATGAGTAGGGGCCCATGGACAGAGCCCTGATGGGGGACATGATTGGACAGGGTAGCGGGGGAGGTGTCAGTATTCCAGGAGAAGGTGAAGGGGCAATGGCCAGGTAGGAGACAATCCAGGCAAGGACAGTGTCCTGGAAGCCAGGTTAAGAGAGAGCAATAAGAGAGGGGTAGCCATCTTTATCAAAGGCCACCGGGAGATCGAGGTGAATGAGGAAAGGAGTGTGGTGGCAGTGGTGAGTCATAGTGAGGACGTTGGAGTAGCTGCTGCGGAACACAGACTGGAGGCGGCATTGAGTCTGGTGTCCTCCAGATGAGCAGGGAGTAGGTAGAAGGCTATAGGCTACAAGACTATATTTCACGGTCTGTAGCATGTGGGTTGCTACATGCTTTAGACCGTAGGGTGAGGAGTGAGAAGGATTGACAGTTGTCTGAGATATTGGGTTCATGGATCGGTTTCTTCAGGATCGGTATGATGGGCATCACCTAGAAGCTGAGAGGGAAATGCCCGGAGAGTGACCGACACGTGTAATAAAAAAGAGGCGTAGGAGCAGGTGTCAGTGGCATCATAGGAGTGATAGGCCAATAAGAGATGGGTACCAGTTCAGCTGGGGTGGAGGGAGAGTTGTTTAAGCGGACAGGGTGCAGTGATGGGTGGTAGGGATTGGAATTGGAGAAGATAGAGAAAAGGGGCCATCAGCAGAATCAAACAAAGTAGTTATCTGAAAAGGAGAGGAGGAGAGAGCTGGGCCAAAGGTTCTACAGCAATCCCTTTGGTTTTGTAAATGGTAGGACATTGTATTGTTAGAAAAATTGTTGATATATTGGTTAAGCTGGGTTTTGTAGGTTTCCATGCAGCTTTGTTCATGAACGATTTAAAGAATTGGAGCATGCGATCCACAGCAGCAAGTTTCCAAAAATTCCTTCAGGGTTCTGGCGCTTTACCAACACATAGATGCCCAATTCACCTAAATTGAGCCTGAACCACCATGTCAATTAAATACAAGCATTGGCAAAGTCATCGGTTTTCGCTTTTGTGTCAGAATGGGATCCCTATTTTTCAGGCACCACCATTATGGTACTAATTGGCCATAAAATGGCAAAAGCTGGAAAATGGTGCTAGTGCCTGGACATATTCTGACCTTGCCTGGTAAATGCCTATCTAATACCTCTATGGATTTGTATGTATTTTGGTTTTATATGGAGCAAACTTAGCTAGGAAAAAATGATGCATTGTTCATGTCTTTGAGGTTAACGTATGAGGTAAAGGGGGTCACTGTATGTGGCACGGATGTTCTAGCCATGGGGATGGGATGTGAAGTGGGAACGCAAGCACACTCGGAGGGACTCAGATTTTAACTGACGAGTAAGGTAATGAGTTCCTTCCTTGTATGCAAGAGTGTGGTACGGTCATGAATGTCACCGGAATGGTGTTCCAGAAATCAAGGGTGTAGCAAGAGAAGGCATCTTTCCTGTTTTTGTCCTTGTGTGCAAGTTTTGTCTTGAGGCTATACAAACCTATATGAGTCTATACAAGAACCAAAACGACTAGCTTTGCCAAAAGTTGTTTTTAAAAGATATTCAGTGCAAGGAATAGATGCAAGGACATACATTGCTGACAAATTAAGTTGGCTGAATGCACGCTTGACTAAGTCAGATATATTACATCAGGAGATGGTTTATAGATGCAATTAAGCTATCACCTTTCAGAAAGCTGTTCAGAAAGCCCAGAGTTAAGCACAGACCGATCCCATTGGTATGTGTGTTGGGCAAGGAGGGGCTGGTAGTGGGTAGGAGTGGCCAGAGGGTCTGGCATATCGATAGGCTGTCTAGCCTCCTCAAACCACATCTTCCTCCTGTCTTCACTCTCCATGACAATCGTTTCATCTTATTCGCAACACTTTCACCTCTACCTAATAGCAAGAACTAAAAATTGCACCTGAAACCAGATTATAAAATGTCTTTGAGCTGCAAAGCCATATTAGTGCACGGAGACAGAAATTCAGTGACTGTCAACAAGGAGGATTGTTCTCCATTTTCAATACAAAGTCAACCTTGGTAATTACAGTATCACTCTGCACTTTGGCCCCACAAAAACCTTTGTGAAGGTTTGTGGTACTAGTAAACTAATGTAAAGCTTTGATTACTCCAATGCACTCTTTTTCTTTAGGTAATGCCTATTTAAAAGGGTCTGGGTAAATGAGACTACTGATGCACATGGATTGGATCTGTAAGGTATTGTGTGGAGGGGAGACTGTGCATTAGGGTTAAGTGAGATGGCCTTCAGAGGATTGGGAATCTGGCCTGAAACGAGGGCCTGGTGGAAAGATGAAGAGTTCTACTATAGATTGCCGGGACTGGAATTGGGCCTCTGCATGTACAGAACCAGCGCCAAAAGTTATTTTCTTGGACACTCTACAGAAGAGGGCAGTAGCAAATGACTGCTAAAGCGAACCTGTCGCGGTATCAGGCCCAAGTTGAAGAACAGCCTTCTCTAAAACTGTTTTTTAAAATAAATGTATTAACTAGATTTAATTGTGAAAAACAATTTTTACAAGATCTTATCTTATCTTTCCACCCTCTTCATTTTAAAAAGACATAAAGTCCATCAAAACATCAAACATTAAAAGAAAAAGATTGAGATCATAATTTTTTAAGTTATATATGCATTGGTATTATCACTGTCTCTGGTGCCTAAGTACTTAATTCAGCATCTTTGGTCAATTAATTTGTCTTGTGTTTTTGAAAGTCATTTTTTTGGAGAAACTGCACCACTGCTATCACATCACTAGTTTGTTCTTCTTCAATCAGGCGGTTACACCAGGTTTCCTCTTCAAATGTGTATGCATCTTTAAACAAGTGACCCATATGAACATCTCCTTCGGCTGTCATTCCCTTGCACAATAAGAGTAAGTGTCTAAGTGTTTCTACCTGGTTTAGCAACATTTATTGGTCTTCGAGGTGCCTCTTATGGCCCTGATTTCATTGGTCGGCAAACGGTTTAGTCGTGCCCTCGTGAATATTGCCCTCAAGATTTTTTGGGGGAATTTTCCCCTGTATCTTCTGGTCTTGTGCAATCGCTTCGTTGTAGGGGGAAGATGAGCAATTAGTTTGTATTTGGAACTTTTCTCCAGTGTTTGAATCCAATCACACTCTTCTAATTTCTTTTTCACTCTTGTTGGATTTACCTTTAGTTCTTCTTCTGAGGAATCTATTTTCTCTAGCTTAGTTTGGCTTCTTTGAGCCCATTCCAAAAGTAGTGTATTCTTTCCTCCTTTTATCTCAGTGTTGATTATATCAAAGATATCCTTTCCATCTGATAGGATTACTTTCCTATATAACAGTAGATAGCTTAAACAAGCATGTATAGTGGGGTCCTCTTTTTTTATAGGGGGCCAACCTGGAAGAGGACAAAAAATGTAAGTACAAGGCAGAGCCCAGTTGGCTACCCTTGGATGTAACAATAGTCAGGGACTTGTAATCAAACCAGTAATGTGGAAGAAACCATCTTTCTAAACATATATCAAAGACGGTAGAAACCAGAAATATAGAAATATACAATTTATTAAGAAGCAAAGTAAAAAGCCACCAAAGAGTGGTCTTCAAAAAAGGATCAATCGGAGAAAATCAAACAAATATTTCATGTGTAATCAAATATACAAGGGACACATCCATTATTTTCATTTTTGTACGGTTGATATTATCATACAGTACTGTTCATAGTTAGTGGACGACACAATCCAATTCTTGTCAAATCCCACATCTACAAAAGATTGTTTGATTTTCTCCGATTGATCCTTTTTTGAAGACCACTGTTTGGTGGCTTTTACTTTGCTTCTCTGCCTTTTCCTATATAACATCAAACTACTTCTGTCCACCGTGGCTTGGAGTGATAGAGTGCACAGTTCTTGGCGTATCGGAGGTAATGGAGTTGATTTTGGCACATTCAAGACCTGATGCCAAAATTGGTCCTCCAAATTTGACCAGATTTTATCTGGAATCTTGGGCATAGCATCCGCCCCAAAGGTCAGAGAGGGAACAACCTTTGCCCTATAAAACTGAATTAATGGTTCCATAGTAAAGCAACAGAATTTCTTATCTATTGCTCTAGCCTGAGTTGACAGTTTCTTAGTTTTCTCAATCAGGGTTTCCTGCATGTTAGTTTCTTTTAAGCTATTACTCAGCATGACCCCTAGATATTTGAATTCTTTCATGCACTCAATCTTAACGCCTTCCAAATACCACTGTGATGTTTAGTTTTTCCTAGAGTTTTTATCAAAGATCATCATTTTGGTCTTCCTTTTGTTAATCTCTAAGTTGTTTTTTTTAATGTATTGGTAAGGTTATCCAGCTGTCGTTATAAACCTATGGCAGTCTGATCTAATAAGATCAGATTGTCTGCGTAAAGCAAACAAGAGGTTTTTACTCCTCCCATTGTAGGTGGGAAAGATCTTACGTCAGCTTCCGATTCTCTGAAATCCCATAAGTATGGACAGAACAAAGTGGGCGCTAGATGACACCCCTGTTTAACTCCTCTCGCAGCGAGAATTGTTCTAGACAAGGTTCCCGCTTGGTTCAGCCTTACTTTCATAGACATATTTTTATGCAGGGATTGTATTGGACCAAGAATTTCCCTTGGATAGTTCCTTACAGAAAGCTTCTCCCAAAGGATTTCTCGATTGACCTGGTCAAATGCCTGGACCAGGTCAATGAAAGCCATGAAAGTTCTTGAATTTCTTTCCTTTCTTCTGGATTTTCACGCACTTAATAATAGAATATTCACTGAAGTTCCTGTGTTCTTCACAAAACCCGATTGAAATGTGTCTGACACATTTTTCAGCCTTCACCCACGCTTGAAAGCGTTCCAACAGCAGAGAGCCAAAAATCTTTCCGATGACATCCAATCATTTTATCGGATGGTAATTTGCTGTGTTATCTCTTGGCCCGTTTTTAAATATTGGGACCACTGTAGCTGTTCTCCAGGATGATGGTATAGTCCTTGTATCAGTGCTTTTTTTAATGACCTCAGAGATAAACGTGACCCATTCTGTGGGGAACTCCTTCAAGTGCGCATTAGGTAGGCCATCAGGGCCAGGGGCCCTTGATGTGTTAAGTTTTCAGATTTTCTCCAGTATCAGATCTTTATCACAAGAAATGTCCCAGGTTGTGTTTTGAGATCGAGCCAAATCATTGTCACACATACTATGGTGAGGTTCCGGGCCAGATGACAAGGGTTTCTGAAAGAGGGATGTAAAGTGCTTGATCCAGACGTTTTCTCCCACACCGTTCTGTAATAAGTTGTTTGTCCCACTCGTTGTTGTCTTAATGAGTGTCCAGAATTCCCTCTGTTTTCTTCCACATATCACTCTCAGCATGCCTTCCTCATCTGATTGATATAATGTTCTTCGATACGATCCCAGCCAGTTTTTATATGTTTTCATGGCTGTTTCTGCTTTTTTAAGGCTTCCACATTTTTAGTTTTGGCTGCACAACGTTTCACTGCTCTTAACCTTCTTTCCGTTACAACCTTCTTGACTATAGGTGCCAGTTCGAGTCATGTGATATGTTTTTCAAAATCCTACCTTTTACTCAGTAGATATTTAAAAGTGTCTCGTAATCGATGTTATAGGAATCGCAGTCGTCTTTCTTTGCGGTAGCTGAGGTATATTCCGATGTTACATTTTTGACTGCTGTTGCTGATAATCTTAGACGTGTTCTTCCATCACATTGTTCTATTGCGGCTCTCATCTTTGTTTTTATATCGCACCTCTTTTCCCACTTTACCATCAGCAGATTGTGGTCTCTGTGACTAGTTTGTATCGTTGTAAAAGCTGTGATGTGTGCGAGAAACTCTCTCGACACAAAGATGTGGTCTATTATAGCTGAGTTTCCGTCCCTTTGCCACGTTGGGATCGGATCCACTTTGGTATAAGTGAAGATTGAATAGATCTCTAGGGATCATCAAGTTTTCGGATAAATCATGGTATTTTGGTTGTAAATCTGCATATACCTCATCCAGTATATTTTCGGCCAATTCCAAAAATGTTATTTTACTCATGGCTAGGGGGTTCTAGTATGTGTTAATTGTGATGATATCATCCCTTGCATCCTCAACTTTTGAGCATTCAGGATGTTGCCACTTCAGATGTAACACTTGGAAGAATAAGCTTGAAATCCGAGTTTATACATGATCAATTTCACTACCTGATCGTATTATATATAGTCAGTAGGCCTGATGATGGGCGACCATGGGAGCCTTTCGCAGCTGGTGAAATGAAGGGCTCATAGCCATCCATATAAGGTTTTTCGGTTAGCCAAGTCTCTTGTAAACACAAGATATCAATGTCGCCCTGCTTTACGTCACTTGGTGAGACGAGATGGCTGAACCCTGTGGTGTTCCATGAGCCCAGCATTAATTGATCACGCTCCTGGGGGATGTTTTTCACCTCCTGGTGAAACCCCTGTTTTTTCTTCGATTTAGTGAGTTGCTATCTTCGTATTGTAATTGCCAAGGCTTCTGGTATCCAAGCCCATTTTCCTGGCGCTCTGTTTAGTGAAGTTTCTTCAGTGTGTTTGTTTTCGACCAAGGCGTCTGTAGGCGTTTTATCTATTTTAAAAGAGACTGTTAGCTTTGGAAGCAGGCCTTTAGGTTCTCGCCCTGTATTCAGTGGGTCTTTAAATATCTTAGTTTCTCCATTTTGCTGGTAAAGCTGGATCTTGTGATCTGGAAGGATAACGTTTTCCTCCTTTTCTGTTTGATCCTTCACTGACTCCTTCAATTTTTTGTCTGTGCGGTCCTCAATGGAGTCTTCCTTTTTTCTTTGTTCAGAGCTTTTACCACTGTTTTGGGCTGGATGTCTGGTTTTTAGTTTTGGATCCACAGGCAGACTTCTTTTTTGGGACCTCAAACGTTCGTGTTGATCCAAGTGCTTTGAAGCTGTCTCATCGTAAATATATTCTGTTAGGTCAAAACCTAACATTAAGAAGCGCACTATCGCCTTTAAGAGCATCAACTTCACCACAAGAGATGGAATGTGGAGATATACACTATCCAATCTCCCACTAAAATCCAAATTCCACGATTTTTATATTGTCCGTACGAATTTGGCAGAGGTTGGGGATACATTTGAATAGTGTCATTACGTTTTTCCTGTTTAACACTGTTTCCCCTTGTCTTCCTCCAATTTGTTCCAGTTTAAAGTTTCTAAGACTTTTGTTTTTCTCTCGATAGGAGAGGTGCCGTTCTTTTCCCAGCTCATCCCTTCCTTTCGTTCTCCGATCTTGGTCTTCAGGACTCTGTTGTTCCTTCCAAGACAAGGCTTTATCTGTTTTGGTTAATGTGTTTTCCTTCCTCGAAGAATCTACGTTTCTTATTTTCAACTGGTTTATCTTGTTTCGGGGACTGTTATGTGTTCTGCCTGAGTTCTGTTTTTCCATTTACCGGCCTTTTTTGATATTTGGGTCACCCTGTGATTTCTGGGACTTTTGGCCGTTGAAACTCTGTATTTCCCTCTCTGCTAGTTGTACGCTTTTTTCTGCTAGTGTCATGAAAGTTCCTTCTTCTTTCTGACTGTTTGTTCTTACTGGGTTTCAACCTAAATTTGGTTGTGGTAACTCGGACTCGGATTCTTCGATCGAATATTTTGACAAGTCTTATCAGATCTGCAGACGTCACTGATTCTTCCAAGGTTATCACAGATGATTTACTCCTTTCAGGATCATTATCAACTGTGATTATACCTCCTTCTTTTAAATGAGTTCCTGATATAGTTTTTCTTGGTGCCAGAATAGGTTGTTGTTTGTTTTCGTTGTTCTCTTTGTTTTCTTGAGAGGGCACCTCATCCGGTTGTTTGTCGTTAGAGATCGTTGTTGTTACTATTGAGAGGGGTTTTAGACCAGTTTTTTTGCTAAACAACAGGTAAGTATCGTTATTGGTTATATTATGGTCTTTATCAGATAGTTGGGCACGGGATAAATGAATGTTTATGCGCAAGAGTGGACAAGCGGGGAGCGTTTTCTTGGGGCGTTGTTCGGTTGTTTGTGTCAGGAGGTATACTTTGTTGTGAAGGACCCAATGATATTTCAGCTTTCTTACCTCGTTCCTGGTTAATGCTCTTATCTTTCATACCCGCGTAGTGCAGCAGTGTTTTTCTCACACGTGAGGAAGATTTTAAGGGGCTTCTATGTTCCAACCCGCTGTCCTCACTGCAGGTTCGCTGACTGTGCAAACAGCGCCCTTCTTCTTGAAATCTCTTTGATGCCATTTTAATGGCGAGCCACCGGACGGCCGCAGACTGCTGCAGACTGCAACCACCTCAGCAGCCAACTCTGCAGCCACTCCGCGGCGCAAAGGGGATTTTAAAGATTCTCCTACTTCTCTATGTGTAGTAATAGTAGACAGACTACCAAAGCGTTCCTTTCTGGAGTAAAAACAAAAAAAAAAATGTTTTCCCATTTGTCAGTTTGACCACAATCTCACCACCGTTTAGACAATGGCCTCATTATAATTTCGGCAGTGCAGTAAAAAAGTGGCAGCAATTCTGTTACCGGCGCTGGATTTTGAGTTAGACCTTGAAGTGTAGGATTTAACTGAAGAATTGTGCTGCAGGTAAATCCTCAACTACCTTCATGGTGGCATATTTATGCTACAAAACGGTTGAAACTATGCAATCTTATTTGAGCGAGACATTTTAATGCCCACTCACTCCCTTGAACAAATTATGTGATTCTGGTCAAAGTATATTTTTGAGAAGGGAATTCCTGAAATACAGAACTGCTCCAAAACCTAGCAGTGCTTCTGTGATGTAGTTAGCAAAAAGTTAAGTTCTACATTTGCTCCTGCATTTATAGATTTAATTAGGCCATTACTGTGCAGAAGGTTCGCCTGAGAGCACACATCTCAACGAGATTCCAGTGTGATGTGTTTTGGGCAGAGAGGGACAGGTAAGGATGGATCAGCTATAGAGGCTAGCAGCAGCATGGGCCTTCAATGTGTGGAGAAATAGCCAATTAACACTGTGGTGGCCTGAAGGAAGACAGGACACAGGTAGTGCTGAACACAGTGTTTATTTGGACACCTCCACAAACTTGCTGAACTGGGAATAAGTAAAGTCCAGGGTAGGGGCAGAAACTGTACTCACATGGGTATGCAGTCCAATGCATGCAGTTAACTCACTGCCTGCTGTGTGTGCATAGGGTGCACACATCACACATCCAGAGCACCCAGGTGGCTGCCCTCAGCCATGGCATTACACTCTGGATGTGATGGCCTCACGTGTAAGGGCCTCAGGATAATTTAGCTCCATGAACAGGAGGAGCGCTGGGGCGGTTTGTCTTTGTCACTCTCCTCCGGATTATATCGCTCCGGCATTATCCGCGCACTTCGTGCTCTCTTTTTTCGTGAGATTGCTTTCCTGCGATCTCGCGAGACTACATCCCCACACACCTCCCCTGGTGGAAAAAGGACGGGTTCTTGTCCATGACAAAGTCTGAGAACCTGGTGGGCTTCCTTCTCTCCCGCTGGGGTCTGCCTTGGTTGGAGATGAGACCTGGGGCATGAGAAGTGACATGAGGAGAATCAGGTGGATCGAGTTCTCCTTGTGTCGCCTCCCCAAGTGATTCCCAGGTATGGGGCGAGGGGCTCATGCCTGAATGCTCCCTTTGATCCTGTATCTCCAAAGCGTCTGTCTCTGGATAAATGGGGTCGCCGGGTGAACCTCGCTGCTCATGGTCATCTCCTGCTTCTGTGGATGGGTGGTTGGTGGATGCTCTTCTGTGCAATACGGACACTCTTTCCAGGCTGGTGCGGACGTGTTTGGTTCCCTTTGCGGTGACCTCTATGGGCCTACTGTATTTGGAGCTGGTTGTAGTGTCTTTGTGGGGAAGGAGTATTTTTACTAGATCGTCTTTATTGACTACCGTGCGGTGGGCGGCCCTGTGTTTGTCGCCTTGGGATTTCATGGCTTCCTTGTTTTTCTGCATGCAGAATACGATGTCTTCCATGTCTGTCTTCATCTTCTCTGACTTGGTACAGCCAAGGGGGTACCAGCGTGGACGCTGCCCTTCTCCCTCTCAACAGTTGGAAAGGTGAAACTCCGGTGATGGCGTTGGGCATCATGCGGTGGGCTGCAACGCCTTCCTTTACTGTCTTGTTGGGGTCTACACCCGATGCGCAGGCCAGTTGCAGCACCCCTTTGATGAAGCTGTGCGCCCTTTCCACCAACCCGTTTGCTTGCGGGTGGTACAGGCTTGCTCTCAATTGGCAGACATTATTCTTCCTTAGAAACTTTTCCATTTCTCTGGACACCAACTGCACTCCTTTGTCGGTCACAATATCCTCAGGGAGACCTGCTTGCTGAAAAAGGGCGGTGAGAGCCTCTATGACCATGCTTGTGGTGATGTCTGCCGCAAATTCGATCTCCACCCACTTGGAAAAGTAGTCCACCATGACTATTCCATACTTGTGGTCTGTTGACATGCCGTCTAGTGAGCCGAAGAAGTCAAAGCCTATTTTGCGCCATACTCCTTTCGGGATTTCAGTAGGCATCATGGGGGCTTGTCTCACGGACAGGCGTTTATCACTGTTGATGCACTCAGGGCACCTTTCAACCATTGCCCGTATGTCTTGGTCCATGCCAGGCCACCAAAAGGCTTTGCGTACTCTGCGTCTTGTCATGTTGCTCCCTAAGTGGCCTGAATGTGCTCTGCACAGGATTACTTTGCAGATGCCTCTTGGGGGAATTACGTGGTCCCCACTCAGCACGAGACCGTTCATAATGGTGACCTCATCGCCCACTTTCCAGTAGGGGCGCAGGCCCTTTGGGACTGCTCTCTCATTGGGCCATCCCTCGCAGACACACTCTGCCACGCGGCGTAAGGCGCCGTCTTGTTCGTATTCTTCTTGCCAATGATGCTCGCTTAGTTCCATGAATTTGCTGTTCCTCAGATCACTTATGGAAGCTACCAAGCATTCATCTTCGAGGAACGTGGTCACTGGGACATTTTGGTCGAGGAGCCTGGAAATGCAGTCTGCCTGGGCGCTCTTCCATCCGGATATGTGGGCGATTTCGTAGGTGTACTACTGAAGTTTTGCGGCAATCCTGGCCAGTCTCGGAGTCGCGGGTTTGGTGCCGCCAGGGCTTAACATGTGTATGAGGGGTTTGTGGTCGGTGACCAACCGAAATTTGGTACCCCAGACGTATGATCTGAAATATTCGACGACCCAGGCGCACGCCAGCATTTCCTTTTCCACTGTGGAGTAGTTTTTCTCTGATGCTGATAGGGCCTTTGGCGCGAAGGCTACTATGTTCTACGTGTCACCCCCTTTTTTGGGTGAGGGTGCCGCCTAACCTATGAGTGCTGGCATCTGTCGTGATGCATCTTTCCCATTCGGGATTGAATGGTTTGAGACAGGTTGCGTGTAGGATCCTTTGTTTGATCTCGACAAAGGCTTCGTCCTGTTGGGGCCCCCACGCGTAAGCCATGCCCTTCTTCAGGAGTTCCCTTAGGGGGGACGTTGTTTCAGAGAATGGAGTGACAAACTTTGCATAGTATTCCGCGAGGCCCAAGAAAGGCCAGAGTTCATCCTTGGACATCGGGGCTGGGGCCTCGGTTATCGCTTGAGCAGATTTGTCTTGGGGCTCACCCCGTCCTTCGAAATGCGATAATCAAGGTACTGAACTTCTCCCACGCCAAACACACATTTCTCATGGCGTAGGTGGGCGCCCGCCTCTTGTAGTCTGCTCAAGACTGCATTCAATGCTCTGTTGTGGGTATCTGTGTCCTTGGCATACACCAAAATGTCATCCTGAAAGTAGGATAGGTTGGTAATACCGTGAAACAAGGAGCTCATCATCCTCTGGAAGGCTGAGGCAGCTGAGGATAGGCCGAACGACATGCGTGTGTACTGGTACGTGCCGAACGGGGTAATGAACGCCGTAAGCAGGTGCAAGGTCTTGTGCAGGCTTATCTGGTGGTACGCGTCTTGCATATCGAGCCTCGAAAAAATGGTTGCTTCCTTCATCATGAGCACTATTTCGCTGATGCTGGGAAAAGGAAAAATGTCAGTTACAACTTCTAGGTTGAGACTTCGTAGGTCTATGCAGACTCTCAGATTGTTCGAAGATTACTTTTTGATGAGGGCTACTGGGCTCAACCATTCCGAAGACTCCACTGTTTCAATGGTGCCCTCTTTAACCATCTTCTGGAGCTGGGCCTCAAGTGCTGGCCTAGCTGTCGCCAGCACAGATCTGACCTTGTGCTTCACGGGCACTGCATTTGGCTTCAGGCGGATCTTGAGGACATAGTTTTTAATTTTTCTGGGCGTTTCGCAGAACAGGCCGGGGAAGGCTTCTTTCAAATTTGGCGCTCCTCCTGTAGAAACCAAAAGCACCTGATTTGGGGTGCTGGGATCTAGCCAATGCTAAGCCTGTGTTGGTCGTCCCATCCTAGCACGGCCAGGCCCTGGGATTAGAAGTACACTTTCGTGGTGGTGGACCTGTCTTTAAATTCGATTTTTGCCCTGATGTAGCCGAGCAAGTCTACGGTGGACCCTCCAAAGACTGTTCGGCTTCTGTCTGGTGGTTCTGAATTCAACCTGCTTGTACCCCTTCATGGATTCGTACGTTTGTATGGGGAGGATGGTGAGGGATGATCCTGAGTCGGCCATGACTCGCATCTCCATGCCGTCTACTCTCACTATGCAGTGAGGCTTTTCCCTCCTTGCGTGGGGTGCGTTGACCATGATCACCATGGGTTTGTCATGCTGGTCGTCGTCGTCCCTTGACTCTGTCGCCATCGACGCGGGTGACAGTTTTTTCCTGCCACGTGCAGGCTGCAGCCAGGTGACCGAAACATCGACATTTTGAAATTCTTTGTTCCTGGCGGGACAGTCACGACTATTCGCCATTTGTGCTTGGTGCTGTCACATCTGTAGCACTTTGGTGCCTCCCTTTGTCCGGGACCTCTGTCTCTGGGGGTATCGCAGGGCTGTCTCTCTTTGCGCCCTCGCCACTGCAGCGCGGTCATCTCGGGTGCGGGTGGTGGGCCTCTGACCTCTTTGTGTCTGCTGGAGGTCTCCTGCTCGGCTCTGGCGATCTGGACGGCTTTTTCGAGGTCCATCTCCTTTTCCTGTATAAATTTGTCTTGGACCTTGCCTTGAATTTGTGGGAACCACAGCCATGTCGCAGATGACTTGTTCGACGTTGTCACTAAATCTGTAAAAAGAACGCAAGTTCCCTCATCCTGGTGATGTAGTCGTCTACGGGCTTGTTGCTTTCTTGCTTACGAGTGTAGAATTTGAGTATGCGTAACACCACATTTTCCTTATTGGTGAATCTCTTGGCAATGTGGCGAATCGCTTCCTTAGGCGTCGTCCGCTTCATCTTCGTCCGATATGGCTTTGAGCCCTGCAAATATGCACTGCCCTTCGATCCCCATTGCGTTGAGAAGCATGGCCTTCTTTCTGTACGGCGCGTACCCTGTTCCGCCCAGTGCCTCTAGGTAGGTGGAGAAGAGCGGTTACCATTGCTGCCATGGAATGGTTGGGATTCCCGGAGAAGGGAGAAAAGCGGGGGGTGGCGTGGCGCCTTGCATGACGTGCCTGTGGGGTTCTGGATCTTCTCCGCCAGTTATGTGGTGGCCTGGAGGAAGACAGGCCACAGGTAGTGCTGAACACTGTGTTTATTTGGACACCTCCACAAACTTGCTGAACTGGGAATAAGTAACGTCCATGGTAGGGGCAGAAACTGTACTCCCATAGGTATGCAGCCCAATGCATGCATTTACCTCACTGCCTGCTGTGTGTACATAGGGTGCACATATCACACATCCAGAGCACCCATGTGGCTGCCCTCAGCCATGGCATGCCGCTCTGGATGTGATGGTCTCACGTGTAAGGCCCTCAGGATAATTTAGCTCCATGAACAGGAGGAGCGCTGGGGCGGTGTGTCTTTGTCACCCTCCACCGTATTATATCGCTCCGGCATTCTCTGCGTGCTTCGTGCTCTCTTTTCTCACGAGATCACTTTCCCACAATCTCGCGAGACTACGTCCCCACAAACACCCAAGGGCTGTGTGTCCTTACTCATATTTCACCTCTCTACTTTCTTCACTTCCCATGACAATAGTTTCAGTTTACAGGCAGCGCTTACAGCACTAGCTAATTCAAAGCTAAAAGAGGGGTACGCCTGGGCACACCGTGGCTCGTGAGCCTGCTAGCAAGTTATCTCGCTGGGTTTATGTCCTTACTGCTGAGTTCCATGTGTAATCTGTTATCTCTGAGGAATATCATCATCACCAGGTCCAATTACAGCATCAAAGCTCAGTGGGTTAATGTGCAAACATTACGTACTGTTGTTCAAATCAACAAGACACTCGTTTGAATCCTAGTAAGACAGAATAGTTGGCTAATGAACCGCTGCAGATGTCCGAGTGCATCTTAAATGCTAGAAGTCCAGCAGAACAGATTCAGCCTTTCATCCTTCTGACATCAATTTGAACAACCCCATTGGGTTTCTTTTATTTTTTTTTACCCCATACAAAAACGTCATGCATAGAAATAAAAAAAATGTAATCGCCAGCCTCATAGGCAAGACAATTTCTTAGGCCACAGTACCATCTACAGGTTACGTTTGGGATTAGCTCTAACACCATTTTTTAAATAACATTGTAAACCTCATAACCTGGGCATTTGTCCATTTGCTATGCCATATGCATCACCAATATCTCATTCTTGCAAGCCCCTTTTTCCTTCCCCTCCAGTAAGGTGCTGCATGAGACATTTTCCTTTTGTTTGGCATAACAAGGCCGCAGATTTATTTTCACATATATACAACCACAGCAAACAGATATTGAAAATAGCTCCAAAGGTGTGGCGACTGCTCCCCATCCTGCTTCCCCCTTTTTTCCATGTCCATCGTAGGCTCAACTCCCCCAAGACCTTTGAGTCTGAGAACCGCCTGCCCCTGCAGGTATTTGCGGACTGGGGGAGCGCCGTTTGCTGGGGGGAAGCTGAGCCCTCATTGCTACTGCCAGACACCACCGCCGTTTAGGCTCCCAGGAGGCGCTGTCCAGAACGAGCGAAGCCCCTTCCGGTTTAGCAATGGCTCATTCGGAGTCTGTCTCTTATCATTGGTCGCCACAACACCGCTGCGACGTCCTGCGACAACGACGTCCCGGCTCTGCCGTCGCTGCTCCTCTTGTAGGGTGGGTGGGTGGGAAAACGAAATCCTCTCCTGGTCAGCAGGCGCCCGGTTGCTGGAAGAGCTGCAAGTGCTCCTGTGCCGGGCGCCTGCTGCTTATGAATCCCTTGCTCCTCCCCTTTCCATTGTTGGCCCTTCGCGGGCTTTTGGCGCGCTTGGCGCTTCTTTTGGACTCTTCCTGCCCTCTCCCCTGCCCCCGAGGGGGGGAGGGAAGAGAGAGCGGAAGGAGGAAGGCCCCTGCCCCGGTTATCGGGGTGCCTCCTCCATTTTCCTTTGGCTTTTCCGTCGTCACCTTCATAACCTGGGCATTTGTCCATTTGCTATGCCATATGCATCACCAATATCTCATTCTTGCAAGCCCCTTTTTCCTTCCCCTCCAGTAAGGTGCTGCATGAGACATTTTCCTTTTGTTTGGAATAACAAGGACGCAGATTTATTTTCACATATATACAACCACAGCAAACAGATATTGAAAATAGCTCCAAAGGTGTGGCGACTGCTCCCCATCCTGCTTCCCCCTTTTTTCCATGTCCATCGTAGGCTCAACTCCCCCAAGACCTTTGAGTCTGAGAACCGCCTGCCCCTGCAGGTATTTGCGGACTGGGGGAGCGCCGTTTGCTGGGGGAAGCTGAGCCCTCATTGCTACTGCCAGACACCCCCGCCGTTTAGGCTCCCAGGAGGCGCTGTCCAGAACGAGCGAAGCCCCTTCCGGTTTAGCAATGGCTCATTCAGAGTCTGTCTCTTATCATTGGTCGCCACAACACCGCCACGCCAAAGGTGGGTTACCGCCCACCGTGGCTCCCCCTTTTCCTCTTTAGTAGCTCTAGAAGTTCTGTGTACCCCATCTCCTTTGGAGACACAACTCTCTCAACCCTCCATGCCTGATACCCACCTGCCCCTGCAGGTGTTTTGGGCTGAGAGAGCGCAATTTGTTTGAGGAAGCGGAGCCCTCGTTGCCACCACCCGACGCCCCTGCCGTTTTAGGCTCCCAAGAGGCGCTGGTCCGACTCCGTTCCTTGCCCAACCATCTCTTTCGTTGACACAACTCTCTCAACCCTCTGTGCCTGATACCCCTTTGCCCCTGCAGGTGTTTTGGGCTGAGAGAGCGCCCTTTGTTCGAGGAAGCGGAGCCCTCGTTGCCACCACCAGACGCCCCTGCCGTTTTAGGCTCCCAAGAGGCGCTGGTCCGACTCCGTTCCTTGCCTTGTCCAACCATCTCCTTCGTAGACACCACTTTCTCAACCCTCTGCGCCTGATACCCCCCTGCTCCGGCAGGTGTTTGTGGGCTGAGAGAGCGCCCTTTGTTCGAGGAAGCGGAGCCCTCGTTGCCACCACCAGACGCCCCTGCCGTTTTAGGCTCCCAAGAGGCGCTGGTCCGACTCCGTTCCTTGCCTTGTCCAACCATCTCCTTCGTAGACACCACTTTCTCAACCCTCTGCGCCTGGCACCCCCCTGCTCCGGCAGGTGTTTGTGGGCTGAGAGAGCGCCCTTTGTTCGAGGAAGTGGAGCCCTCGTTGCCAGAACCAGACGCCCCTGCCGTTTTAGGCTCCCAAGGGGCGCTGGTCCGACTCTGCTCCTTGCCTTGTCCAACCATCTCCTCCGTAGACACGACTCTCTCAACCCACCGTGCCTGATACCCCCCTGCCCTTGCAGGTGTTTTTGGGCTGAGAGAACGCCATTTGTTCGAGGAAGCGGAGCCCACGTTGCCACACCAGAACGCCCCTGCCGTTTAAGCTCCCAAGAGGCGCTGGTCCGACTCCCGAGTAGTGGAGTCTATACCTGAGGCTACTGTACATACTGACTTGTATTCTGGATCGAAACTTATCCTTCCTTTTGCCCCCTAATACTGGTGTTATATTGTTTCAACTTAACTGACCCCCCCTGCACAAGCCCCAATAAATTGCGCTGCGCATTAGTATCCTTCGTGGCCACCTCCGCAGCCCAATAGATAGCCTGAGTCATCTCCCCCGCATCAGTGCCCTTGCAACTACCCGGCCATGCAGTGATAAGGGACCCCACCATACCCCAAACCTGGACAAACTACCCTGTAGGGTATGCCCTCTTGTGCATCCACCTCGGTGGATCAGCCACTGACCTGAGTGCCCCAGCAACCTTCACCCCTGGCCAATTTAGATATGTGTCCCATACCGTGAACCTTAGACTCTGGCCAGATATGGCTGCCTACAGGGGTATCCATATACCTCCGTGCCCTTATTGCCTCCCCGGCCTGTTCTCCCATGCTCTCCCAACCTGGTTTGTATCATTTGGATCGTTGGTATGAGGATAGGTTCTTTATAAAGCACTTAATACCCCAAGGTTTCCAAGCGCTGATATGGGATTGAACTAGTGTTGCTCTGTGTCGTCTTGCCTCCAAGGCGAGCTTGCTCCCCCTGAGCTATCATCCGGGGAGCAGCACCGCTTCTCTTAGCTATCTCTCCTGCGCTCTATTTACTCAAACTAAACCCGGGCCTTATTTCCACTCAGAGCCTTAACCATACTAAGCACAAATGCCCCCATGCGCCCCCCCTGCTGACTCCGGGCTCTGACCAACTGCCCACTTGCATCTGTCCAGCCAATCCCAATGGAGCACTGTGAGTGACCCGGTCCCCTCAACCATACCGGCGAGCACTGAGCCTATACCATACTGTGCTTTGCCAATTGACCCTAAGCGAACCATCGTAAGTGAAAAGCTAGCCATTTTCCGTCCCAAATGCACATCCCACCTGTCTATACCGATGTAAGTAGTGGAGGGGCCATCCCTTCACGCAAACTTGCGCCTTAAAAAACACTTGCGTACCGATGCGTTACAACTGCCCTATCATAACCTAAGGGGGCGACACGCCGGCCAGTACTGGACTGAATTAATCCAAAACCTATAGAACGGGCTGCCCTTGACGGACTGTTGACCAAAAACCAGCCGAGGGAATCAAGAGCAGGTGGCACCTGGTATGATATGTTAATTATAACGTGCGTAATCCCCCGGGTTACCAAGCGCAGACCTATGCAGCATTTGTGGTCCTTATCACGTCAACCTGTATCCTAGTGTGGGGGCCTGCTTGACCTCCTATCCCCGCACGACTGCCGTACCTGTTCCCTCGGCACGCCATCCTGTGTTGTAGCATCAAGGTGAGACCCACCTCTTATCAGAAACATGCAATCTTTGTGCCCCCTACACGCCAATCTGCTTTGCAACTTGGGGGGCTTGCCAACTCCTTTTCCAAAACCATTGCAATATTTGTGCCCAGTCCCCTCATCCTGCCCCTTTTCACCTGGTGGTCTGCACCCCATCTTGATCCGTTACTGTCCCCAACCGTAATTGGGAATTCATAATTGGGAATTTGAATTTGCATTCATAATTGGGAAATGAAAACCCATAATTGGGAATGCTCCAAGCGCCGTTTTCCCTACCAGCCTTGTGGCGCTCCCACGCCCAACTGGCAAGAGGCATGCAATAATGCTCTTAGCGACATTTAGAAGTACACGCCCCGTGGCGCTCCCCTTGCGCTGCCTCACTCATACAATTTTCATGCGCTGTGGCGAGTGCTGTACCTCTGGGTACTGTAAGGGGTCAGGCCATTATGCTCATAGTGCCGTTGAATCCTACCCTCCTCCTGGCACTCCTTTATCGTGGACACGTAATGCAATCGCGCTTATAGCGCCATTCCTCTATCCTCACCTACAGCGTGAAGGAACATGCAACCCGCTTATAGCGCACTTTTGTACCACGGGCCTCCTCGCGCTGCCCCATATAATGGAACGGGTCCTGCCATACTGCCTGCAGCGCTATTCTGTAAGGATATCCTTGCGGCGCTCCCACACCCACTGGACGGAGTCATGCCATACCAATTCTTTAGGGATCCCCGTTTCTTCAACCCATCTCGTCTACGAGAGGCAACAGAAGCCACAACTCCTTCCACAGATGAGCTGCACAACCCATACATTAGCATCACTCAATATGTTCCTGTAGCCATTACCCTAAACAACGCAAAGGGCGAAACTATGGAAGCATATACAAACAATTAAACCACCCATGGCCAATTTATTGTGCCCTTTCACACCTAGCATCCCTTTCGTCAATAGCATGCCGTCTGCCCTTAGCCGCCCCGCAGAACGCTAGTAGAAGAAATAAAAAACACGGCGTTCGTCACCTAGCTCATAACATCATGCTAGCAGCCGACCAGAGACATTGCATTGTCGAATACTCTCAGCCCGACATCAGCAGCGTCAAACCCAGCAAACACGTCGTTCGGTTGCCGCGGTAAGAGATTATCACAATTGCTATTAAGTGCATATCATTGAAACCTTAGCCGTGTATTATATACCATTGGACCCAGAAAACAAACTGTTGCGCGGCATTTTACCATACTAAGTCCTCCTTAATACGACAATGCTCCCTCACATCAAGTACCTTCCTGTTTTGTAAGCCAGCGCTTCGCGTGATGAGAACAACAACCAGTCTCTCCCTTAAGGAGCTGAATTTATAACAAACAAGTTCCGGTAAGAGCTGTTGTTCCCAGGGCCTCCCTCTTCTTGAGCACTAGTTTTGTGCTTGGAGCTCACTCAAAAAAACACGATAATCATACTGTAGGCATTCATAAATACAGCTGCTCCGTGTGGCAGCGCACCCCTTCTATTATCTGTGCTTTCGATAACGCGGGCTATATATAGAAGCACACAATCCACCACTGCCCCAGACACCTACCGCGCGTTGCTATTCCTGCGCCTGCACCCGGTGGACCAAAAGTGGAACAGGGTGGCGCCCGCGCTGTAACCATTGCTTTAGTGAAACCTCACAGTTGGCAAATGCACACAACCTCCATCATGTACAATATGACGGGCAAAACTACTTAACAACAACCATTAAACGTACTGTAATTGCTACATTTCATTCCCTGGCATCTGGGATCGAGAGTTCCTTTCATGCGTTTCCTTTGTCTTCTCGCCGTCATTCTCCCCGGACGTGACCGTAAATGCCACGAACCACCCTAGATGGGACGCAAACCCACCTTTTCTGGCCTAGGAGGCCAGTGCCTTATCCATTAGGACACTGGGACCACTCCATTACATTCATTTCCTCCTAATTATTATCCCTACCTTCATACAGCCGGTCAAGTGACATAGCGAGCAGCGCGCACGCTCCGACATCCGTGCAGAGCCCGCCAACGCAGGCTCGACTCCCGGCAGGGCCCAACCCAGCCCTACATCCCGACACTGTGGGTAACAATAAGCAGCGCTCAACGCTATACAAATGGCAAACTATTGTCTTTATTATTATTATTTCAAAACTGCCCGGCTAAACAACAATGTGGGCATGCGAAAGACAGGACCCGCCTGCCCCACTTGCTCCTCCTATGTTGCCTTCCGCCGTTAGGCCCACTCGTTTTGGCGGCCCCCCCTCATCGCGCAGGACGCCGGGACTGGTCAGCCTTTCCCTGCTGCTGACCACCAGCCCTGTGATACCCACCACGAGACCTAAATACATTACTACGCGGACCCGCCCTTTGCTCAAAGCGCCGCGACCGCCGCAGGACAGGGCTCTATTCTCACCACCCCGAAGGCGCCAGCGCAACCATACTGAGCCCGTTCTACCGCTTTCCCCTCTCCCTTAGCCCTGTCCTTACCAGACTCCTATTCCTGGCTGCCGCGCGGTTGCTGTAAACCCGGCCCAAGCTGGAAAACCTTCTTCCACTCGATCGGGAACACCGCACAACATCCCGGACAGCCAAAACTGGAACCCTCCTTCCTCGATGTCCGGAACTGCACACAAAATCCTCTCCTGGTCAGCAGGCGCCCGGTTGCTGGAAGAGCTGCAAGTGCTCCTGTGCCCGGCGCCTGCTGCTTATGAATCCCTTGCTCCTCCCCTTTCCATTGTTGGCCCTTCGCGGGCTTTTGGCGCGCTTGGCGCTTCTTTTGGACTCTTCCTGCCCTCTCCCCTGCCCCCGAGGGGGGGAGGGAAGAGAGAGCGGAAGGAGGAAGGCCCCTGCCCCGGTTATCGGGGTGCCTCCTCCATTTTCCTTTGGCTTTTCCGTCGTCACCTTCATTCTAGAAGCTACACGGATGTTATGTTGGGTTAATATGCCATTAAATCATTATTTAATAGTTTCAGAGCAGCTAGGATTGTCCACGGAGTGGCGTGCTGTGCCTCCCCACCTATCAGGGTGCCCAGATCTTAGTCTGCTGCAGGAAAGAAAATGTGCGAGTGGTAGATAGGAGCATGGGAAAGTGTATTTATTGGATATTTGTAAGGCGCTTATAGAGCACATGGTCTTTCAAAGTGACAAATGGATCATACAAATACAGGGAGGGAGGAATAGTGTTGATGCACGGCAGTCCTGTTGTGTGTACCATAGTTATGTTTGCAAGGCAGCTTCAGCGAATTAAAAGCTACTATGCAATCCAGTGTTGGCTGCATGAGGGGTTCAAGAGTGTGCTCAGGCATTCCTGGAGGTTTGGTGGATTATCTGTCCGGGCGGTGGGATGGGTGGGGCCTTGTGGCCTGGATGCGTGGCGTGGCGCAGCGCAGCGCGAAATGAGGGGCACACACACACACACACTGGTGATGGTTCACAGGCTACGGTTTGCCGCAAGGGCGCGAAATTGGCCTCTTTATTCATTCTCCTGTGTCATGATGTAGCACGTCATGTCGCAGGTTCACGTGACACCACAGACGGCTCTACACGTTGTCTCCAAATTTTCAATGCACCCACGCATTCTGATTCTGGGCAGCATTGGACCAGAACCGATACAAGGGATGGGCGGGGAGGGCAAACTGCTTCAGGCCTTTCGCTTGCAAGGGATTTGTAGGGGGCTATAATGCCCCTCCCAGTGATGCTCACTCTCTAGGTCATTTGCACCTCCTGGTACCCTCCAGCAGCGACCTGGCCAGCTACAAAAGGATTATCAGTATAGCCAGCGGTGTGCCTCTTTTTTGGCTTTGCTCTGCACACCTAGATATCTGGCACACTGCAGTCTACAGCTTCCTTGAAGGATATGGACGGCATGCTTCTCTCATAATCTCGCTGCCCTCTTTCCTGTCTGTGAACCCCGCCCCTCACCAAGGAGGAAGCTTACCCAAGCAGTTATTTTGTAGCCATTTATTATGTGGCTCATGGCCACTAGATGGGCAGAGTGGCAGAAGAGGGTCGTGGCGTGTCCATGAGTCGTATTTGGGGGGGCGCCTAAAGTTGCTGAGAACATTAACAAAGTCTGTCAATGGACTCCAAGCCAGGTGGCATCTTTTTTTCAGCCTTTGATTTTATTCTAGCACTAGCATGCCGTCCACAACATTCATATGGAAAAGCCTCGTGTATCAGACAGCAATCCAGCCTCAGTACAGCATAATTGTTTCGGGCAGCGCTGGCGATTGGGCCGGCTCTCGCCGGATCTGAGATCCAGATGTGGAACTGGATCTCGGGATCCAACCAGAGTCAGCCGCCCCAAACCCCTGCTCATTGTTGGTGGGAAAAAACACCTGCGAGCAAACTGTTACTTCCTCTGGTGACCCTCTGCAAGAGGTCCTCGGCCATGACCCGGTCTTCAGCCACAACCAGTTTTATTTATTTATGCAATGTTTGTTGCATACATGGACCCGGATTATTTATATCATGTATGCAATGTTTGTCGGATGCCTGTATCCAACAAACATTGCATAAATAAATAAATATACAGGTATCCGACAAACATTGCATGAATAAATATATGCCCCTATTAGCATCACACATGATGCAGCCACCCAACTGCTTATAGAGGGGAGCTGCAGGAGCTGTGCTGGGTGTGGTACAAGCAAAAGAACACGTTGCTTATGGCGAACAGAAATCACCCTGTTTGAATAGTACCCAAGGGCAAGGTTTAAAAAAAAAAAATGCGATGCAAATTGTGCATTTTAAATCATATTTACCCATCAACACTGGTCAATACTGTTATCTGCATAGTGAAGTAACTCATCACCAGTGCCATGGAAGTGGTTTAAAGGGGAATTGATATATAGTTTGGAAAAGAAGCAGTATGAAAGAAAGGTTTTAAACTGTTATTGTGGACATTACCTTTGATCGGAGGTCAACTGCCAGCTCTGCCCCTTTAACCCCGCCTCATCGGGCACCGCCCCCCCAAACTTCACCCCCATACCGGCCCTTGTGGGATCCCCCACCATTTTTTTCCCATTTACAATTCTGGTCTCGGGAGTATAGTTCAGAGGCAACATGTTCGCCTTAGAAGCAAGATGACGCAGAGCAACACAGTTTCGATCCCCTGGTCCACGTTTAGAAACCTCTGGGTGTTAAGCGTGTTATAAATAACTCATTACATTACAATGATTACATTGTAGGCGACGCCGGCCCCCTCATAAGTCCCCCTTACATGGCCGAGTGTCTCTTCCTCTGTCCGGGCCTGGCCGTGGCTGCCGCCATTGATTCACCCTCATCAAGTCGAGGCTCTACCTTGAACCTGATCGAGACATGCCAACTGCAGTGACCTGGAGGACCACCCTTCGGCACTGCCTCATGGGATGGCCTATCAAGTGTAAGACTCCTGTTACTCTCTCGCCATGCCTTCCCATCCACTTTTGGATCCAAATCAGCCAGATGCCCTTGGCAGGGCTTTCTTGGACCTGGTCTATACCCTGCCTTTGCTCATAGTATGCCTGGGGCTATCATTCCGTCACATCTTTACTAGACTACGTAGATCGAGGCAGATGGCCTGGTCCACTGAATTTGTTTGCATCGCACCACTGTTTGCGTCTCTGCCTTGTCGGCAATTGCAGTTGTACTGGGGAGACCAGCGGCCAGCCCATAGAGTCGGGGTTTGCTCCGAAGTACTTTAAGACAAGATAGATGCACCTTGAGATGGATGGGGTGCAGATTTATTACTCCAACACCAATCAATAAGGACAACTCAATGGTTTGGCAAGGGGAGTCCGTTTAATGACAAGTACAAAAACGGGGAGTCATGGAAATCAGCAGTGATGCGATCATCTGTATCGCTTTAACTCCAACAAACTTCATACAAGCTATAACATTTATACTAAAAACTCATCATCATTGATGTGTAACACTAAAAATTTAACATGCAATTCTATTGGTTAGGAAAAGGTAACTTTACTATAGGTACTATATCTGTATATGGTAACGGAGTGAGGGGATTGGGTAAACACTGTCAGCTGGGCATCTAAGCCCTTCCGTCGAAAATGACTACTGCAGACGTCACTAAAAGTACGACGTTCTAATGGTTCTATTAGCTATAGGACCCTAGATTATTTGGTCCATTGTGATTGGGTTGGCACCAACCCCATGCATACATTTTCCACTTTGCTTAGCAGCATGCAGAACGGTCAGCCAGGTGCAGGGTGTCCCCCAATTCACCCGGCACTTCCCTCAATCAATCATTACTTTAGTGGTTATGTGTCAATTAGTTCACTGTGGTTGGCCTCGAAACTGCATCTTCTGTCTGGAAAAGTCCTGATATCTCTGCTTGGGTGGATGCCAAGCATAGGTGTGAAACCATTCCTCTCCTCGCTCGGCTGGTCACGTGCTGCCTACACCGTGAATTTGTCTAGTTTCTTCTCAATTTCTGTATTTGATTCTTATTCGGCTTGCCATCTGCCTATGCCTTCTTATCTTGACCTTTCAAAGACAGGATATTCTGTTCTTAAGTTTCAATTATGCAAAGCTACTGTTCGTTCATTCTATTGGTCTGACCTTGGCTCTCCTGGCACAAGTTGTATCGGCTGAGTTTCGATTCAGCCGTCTCTTCTTGTTATGCGAGAATATGAATCTTGTTTTATGGCCTCTAGTAACCTGAATTGATTCTGCTTTTAGTGCAAAGTGGACTCACACTTATAATACTGTGCTTCATTTTGAGGTAGATTATGTATATGGCGCTTGCCGCTCTATTCTTCTACTTAGCATAGCAAGCCGTACTGTTTTCTTAGCTTTCTTGCGGTTTCAAGCATATGTACAGGCGTTAGCTGGTTGAGTATTGTCATCCTGCTTACAGCTTAATCTTCTTTGTATTTCAATATTGTTCTCTTCTTCTAGGTTCACGAAATACTTATTCATGGTGTTTCGTCTTTTTGCGTCATCCTTGTGTCATCATATCTTCTATCTATACGTCAGTCCGGGCCCTCATGACATCACCATTCGTCATCCATTAAGGCCTTTTTGGTCTCTTCCGGGACAGTACTTAGGCAATCTTCATTTCGTCTCATTTGCTGGTAGGGTTTTCTCAATGCATACCTTACTGTCCATGGTTTTCTGGGTATTGGGATTTCGATAGGTGTTGCTCTTCTGATAGGTACTGTGCAGAGCCCTACTGTGGCAATCTGCTGGTTTATTTGCTCATCATATGTCACATATCTCGGTGTGAATATTCCTGGCACTTCAAAATGGGCGACTGGTGGGCAGGCTGTATTTGGGACCTCCTCTACACTCCCCCCTCTGGGTGAATCATCGACCACTTTCACTTCCTTCTTTGGATCTAATTCACTTGATTCTTCTATATTTATCTTCACTCCATCGCCTGGGTTCATTACTTCTTCATCTTCTGGGTCTATACATGATGGTTTGAAGAAGTGTCTCTTTGGAGTCCATATCTTTATTACTCCCTTCAGGCTTCCTGCTGTCCTTACATGTTCGTTTTTATTCCATGTCATGAGTTGACATTGTCCAGTTGGGCTACAGTAAACCCATCTTCCGACATAATTTCTGTGTTTCCTGGGATAGAGAAACTTTGTGCCTTCTGGTGCGTGAATGCTGGCCTTCACAAAGTCTCTTATTTCTTCATCAGTTAGGTCTTTGGACTTCCATCTTGGCTTGACATCAATCATGATCTTCATTCCTATAGCTTTCTTCGCAGTTCCCGGCATTGCGAGATTATTATCTTGATAACACAAAATCCTAGTAATATCATCACTAGCAGGGCTCCCAAGAACTTCAATGCATCTGCCATCCATTGTGCAACCCATGAGAACAGTGATCCAAACCAGCTGTCATCATCAACTTTGTCTGTTTTGTTGACCATCTGGTTCTGCAGGTTTGTCAGCATACTTATGGCTTCTGTTAAAGATCAATTTTCTTCGTCATGAGAAGGTATAAATGTGCAACATGATTCTCCAATTTTTGCACAAACTCCTCCATCCATAGCTGTGATCATGTCAAGGACATATCTGTTCTGGAGAGTCATCAGTCGGATGGCTCTTAACTCTTCCTTAATCACATTGAATCCTTTTATGGTCGTGTTGATGGTCTGCAGTAACTCTCATCTGGTTATCTGCAACCATTTAGTATTTACTCCAACTTGGATTCTTGGCATAAAATTGTTGTGAACACTGATGAGGTGAGGCTGAACAGCCTGTGTTCATATGGGATTGCATTAAATGCTTCTTCTGATTTAGTAGAGAAGTAATTCTCTCTTCATTCGGGTTATCAGTTCCACAGATCTTTTCTTCCTCAGGTGAGCATCTGCATTTGGGAAACTGTCAATGTTCAGGTCACTTTTCGGGATCATTAATGCTGGAACGTGGACGTTCACTATTGTGCATATGCCTCCCTAGTATTTTGTCAGTCTGATGTATGCTTTGGATCTGCATGCCCAATAATGATCCATAATTACTGCAGTTCCATATACCATTCCAGGAGCATAAAAAATTCATCCACAGTTCTGATTCGCTCCCATTTTTCTTGTGCCATTATTCCTGATGCACACTTTTGAGTTCTCCAGTGGCACTATCTGCAAGGGTCCTCCTCTGTCTTCGACCCATGTTAGTAGTTTGCAAGTTTTGGCCATAATGGTTTGCACAGTCTTTGTGAATTTTCAATTGCTTCCTCGCAGGCTCCAAGGACCATCCAGGCTTGGCAGATTACTACTTCTTTTTCCCATCCATCTGGTGAAAGCACCGTTCCCCAAATCTGCATTTGGCCTCTGTTTTTCCAACTTTTTGCTTCTTCTTGAGTTTTTCCTTGGACATTTAGTCTCGGGTCCACTTCCCATCTTATTCCTGCTCCTTTAACTCCAGGCTTCTCATATCTGATCACGTGATTTCTAGTTTGGGCTATGTTTATTGTCTTGATGTCTTGAATATAATCATCTTCATCGGCATAGGCTGGTTCAGTTGCCCATATAAGGGAAGCGTCACTTCTCATGAACTGGCCTCTCGTTTTGCACATGGCTATGTGTGACAGACAGTGCACTGTCTGAACATCAATTTCTACGGACACAAAGATCTTAGAATTCCCCCTGCTGTATGGTAGGAGTGCACACAAAAGCATTCCCCTTCAGAATTTCGTCTTCCAACTTCCTTCATGTGATGATACCAAATGTTGTTACCTAGGTGTGCTGTGCTATACAGTTAATCATTCAGTTCATTGCTGTATTCATGCATGCTTCTCTTGATTCTTAAGGTTTTCATGTAGTTTGCTATTGCTACATCTCTGAATGCATCTGTATGACTCTTTTGAGCTGGAGGAACCTCAGGTATCCTGGTGCATGGTGCGGGCCTCCTCATCTGCGCTATTTGAGTGGGCAGACATCTGGTAGTTCTTTCTCTTTCTTCGTACATTCTTCCCCTGCTGGTTACAAATGCCCATTTCAACCAGCCCGACACTGGTCCGGTATATGGTTGTACTGTGGAACTGGTACTTGTCCCTCATGTGGGAAGATATATGCTTGGTAATACAGTCTCTGCGGTTTTGTTCTTCAGCTCCTCTTGCAGTTTCCTTGCTTTGGCTGTGTGTGGAAATAACGAGTTTACTATCAGTTGTGCTTGTGAGATCTTCTTTGAGTTTGTCTTTGTCTTCATCAGGGTTGTTTCGGGAGTGTTTATTATCATCGTTTCTGTTGGGTTTGTCATCAATGCTCCTTGTCTTTCTACAATGTCTGGTGTGGAGTTTCTTGTGGCAGGCAGTTTCCTTTTCCCCACTGGTTCGGTTTGTGGTTCTGCAGTTATAGAGACTAGGCCTGTTGTGTGTGCAATCAGTGTTTGCATGCAAGTGGTTGTCAAAAATCTTTCTTGATTCATTCCTTGCCGACCCAGTCTCCGGCTTTTCTGTTTGTTTGTTACCACAAGTTTGTGTGTATCATTGCTAATCACATTCATTTCAACTTCATTCACTCCACCATCAGATCTTCTAGTGACTGGAATGACTATATAAGGTCTGGGTGCTTTTGTGGGTTTCATGCGTGCATCATCAGGTGGGTGCACTGAAATTGGTACTCTTTGTGCACCAATAAAGAATGCAGTTCCGATCGTTAATGACAATAAAATAATGATGAATATGATGCATAGGTACATTATGCCCCTAGAGGTCAGGCAGCAGCATTTTCTTCCACAGAAGCGGGGGTGCCTCTTTTCTTGTGGGAGGACCAGATTGCTGCTCTGGACCCCCATCTCGATCATTCAACAAATGTCAAGGTTGTTGTTTTCCCTTAACCAATATCGTGACAATTGTCTCTAATTTCAGGATACAGTTCCTTTGCTAGACTATGGAAAAAATCAAATTAACTAATACTTCGGTGAGCCCCTTTACTGTGCATGTTCAAAGTAGGTAAGCTCCCAGTCTACGCCTTGGATTTGCTTTAGTCCTGAAGACATATTGTACTTGATCCGTATGAGAAAATGGGGAAGAATAACCACAGGTATAATAAGTGAAGTTCTTGACTCTGCTTCCTCGATCTGTCCCTCAGCGGAATGTCTTTCAGAATCTCCTCAGATAGCTCCTCTGATGGTTTGAGAGTTCTACTTGAAGCATGATACCATGCAGCAGCATTCCCATTTGTGCAACATTAGCTGGATCTCTGATGAATGTGAGGACGTCAACATCGATTGGTCTCCCCACTAGCTCTGGAAAGTCAGTGACTAGACGAAAAAGGACATTGTGTGCCAGTCTGCTGTCTTCTGGTGACAGGGACATCTGTCCTGTCTTTGCTGAGGTTCAGGATTATATGTTTTTTCCTAAATGTGAACAATGTCTGCACTGTCCGGTAACATGGAGTGCGACTAGAATTATTATTTTATTTAAAAGATGGTTTAAATGTTCTGTATTTGCTGGGTCTTGAAGAAATGTAAGTGTATCCGTCGTTCTCCCGACAATAGTTGTACAGTCTTCTATTGTGTAAAGAACAGTGTGTTGATGAGCTCATCTATTTCCGCCTGTGTTGGGAACATTTGATTCTTTCTCACTGTACTCAGGGAGTAGGATAAATTGTTCGGCAATGACAGTAAGCAGTTGTCTTATTGTCTTTTCGTTTTCAGGATCTTGAAGAAAGTCTGTGACACTGGTGAGTCTCTCTACCAGTGATGGGTATGATCATAGCACTAGCTGAAAATAGGTGATTAGGTCCTTTGTGATGTCTCTACTGTGGGAAACCATGAGTGATTCCGAATAGTGTCTCTGTATTAAACGAATCGGGATACTGGATTTGCTTCCAATGCAAGTGTCCTCGGTCAAAATTTGGCATATTCTTTTCGCGTCAAGGCTTAAGTGTGCCTCAGTCCAAAGTTCAGCAGTCACTAAACTGTGTTTTGGCTTGTATGTGCAATTTTCTTCTTCACCCTGCAACTAGGATGCACAGAGTGTCTGTTTTTTATGTCCTTATCCCCTTTTTTGCTTAGAGGAAATGGCCAATTTAAGCCACAACTCGCAAAATGTTCTTTGTCTTTGTTTGGCTGGTCATGCGTCCTTCTTCCTCATCATGGATCTCGTCGGCACGTCCTGTGGTTCTTCTCCGTCGCTAGTCGATTCCTCTCGTTGGGGTACAGGCAGGGGCCTTCTCCGATGTAAGGTTTTATATCGCCGAGAAAAATCCAAGCTCTCCTGCCTTGTAGTTTCACAGCGGATGGAGTGCAGTCCTCTACTTAAATCTTGGATTGTTAAATCTTGGCTCGTCCCACTTTTTCCTCACGCTCGTCCCACTTTTTCCTCACGAGGACGGCGTCTCCCGGGAAGACGGGTGGAACACGTAGACCTTGAACTTGTTCTGTTGTAGTACCTCCTTCTGTGTTCTGTGCTGCTCTGCACCCTTTTCATCGTTGCTGCATCTGGTCTGAAATTACAGTAAGGCAAGATGTCATGCAGTTCTGAAAGTTTTGCATTTCAGACCCTAAAATTTCTCCTGTTGACTGGGCATCACATCTAGCTCTATCTTGGGGCATCAGAGGGGTTCTCATTCTTCTTCCTGTGGCTATCTCATGTGGCGTAAAATGATGGTCAGACCCAGGTTGGTTCCGAAGAGCATACAGTGCCAGTGGAAGACAGTGAAACCATCCCTTCCTTAGAGTGAGCTTCAACTTGGGTATCCTCTCCTTTAACAAGGCGTTGAGCCTCTCACAGATTCCATTACCTTGTGGATGATAAGCCGATGAGAACCTGCGCTTTATACCAAGCAGCAAGCTAATCTGTTCAAATCTTGCATTGACCAAATGAGGGCCATTATCTGATCTTATGACTTTGCATACCCCCCACCTGGGGAACACATCCCTCACTAAAAATGTGGCCGCACAGGTAGAGTCTGAGTGTGTACATGGACCTGCCTCTATCCATCTGGAGAATGGACACACCACAACAATTAAATATCTGTACCTGTTTCATACTTGAATCATGTCGATATAATCGACAGGCAAGTGCTGAAAAGGCCCATTTGGCCTTGCAATGACTCCTCTCATTACTTTTAATGTGTGTCCAGCTGTAAATTACTGGCAGATTACACAGTTTACCATAAAGAATGCAACATGCTCCACTAAATTCGGTATGAGCCAGTCTTCCGCGAGTGTTGCTGCTAGATTCTCTTTTGTCATCTGGGCTGGGTAATGTAGTTGCTCCAGCGCTATTTTTAAGAGGGCTACAGGCATTACTGGTTTACCAGTGCTGTCTTGTCGCCACAAGCTGTCAGAGGGGTTTAAAGAATACCCTCAATGTTTCCACAGGTTCTTCTCTTCCTATGGTGCCTCCCCTTGGAGTTCCATTAACTGTGTTTGTCCCAAATTGCTATAACTCTCAGGTGCGGTTCGTGTAACCATCATTCGCTCATTGGCTTGGATAGCTTCCACTGCCATAACCGTCTCACTTTTAGATGCCATACACTTGGCTTCCATGTCTGCTTCTTGGTTTCCGTGTGAGATAAAATATGTCCCTTTCGTGTGGGTGGCGCATTTCACGACCGCTTTGCCCACTGGGAGCTGTAGTGCTTTAATGAGCCTGTCCAATAAGGCTGCATGCTGCACTGGCGTGCCGTCCGCTCGGAGGTAGCCCCTCCTTTTCCAGCGCACTAAGCCTGCGTGCACTGTCGATGTCACATAGGCGGAGTCACTGTAAACCGTTACTTCCTGGTCTGCGTGATTCTCAATGGCAAGTATCAATGCCAATAATTCTGCAGCCTGTGCTGAATAATGAGATGGTATTCGTGCAGTAAGAAGCACTTGAAATTCTCAATTCGCTGTGTGCTTCATCACAGCAACGCCTGTGTATCTTTGCCCATCACTTTGATCGATTCTCGGAGACCCATCAATAAAGATGATCTCTCCTCCTGCCAAGGCATTTTCTTTCACTCTGGGGATCTCATCATATAATTCTTCATAATTTGCACAGTCATGGATCGGCTCGCCTTCAGTGACTGGTTCTGCTATAAACGTAGCTGGGTTCACTATTTTACAGCGGACTATTTTAATCGATGGGTTTGATATGATCACTTCATAAGAAGAAGCTCTCTGGGATGTCAATGTGCCCTTTGGTTTATCTAGAATGGCAAATAGCGAGTGCTCTACGTACAACGTCATTGAGCATCCCATTACAATAGTTGTAGCCTTCTCTATGGCGAACGCTGCGGCAGCTAAACTTTGTTCACATGGGAAATGACCTCTCATTACTGGGTCCAAATTTCCACTGTAGTATGCCAGGGGCTTGTACCCCAACGTGGTTCTCTGTGTGAATACTGCTGTTATAACGCTGCCATTTGTGTGCGAAAACAGCTAGAATTCCTCTGCAAAATTGGGGATCCCTAAAACTGGTGCTGTGCAGATGGCTCTTTTGAGTTCAGCAAACCCTTTCTCCATGGTCTCAGACCATTCGATCTTTTCTTTCGTCACTTGGGCCTTCCTTAGGGCCTGAAGTAAAGGCTTAGTGTAAGAGCTCTAGTCGAAAACCCATGCCCTGACATAGTTGCACAGGCCTAGAAAGCTCTGCATTTGCTTTATCGTGGTGGCTTAGCCGTGTTCAGTATGGGTTTAGCCCTTTCTGGGGTCACTTTCTTTCCCTCATGTGAGATCAGCTGGCCTATTTACAGCACTTCTTGTTGACAATATTGTAGCTTTTCTTTGTCAACTTTATATCCCTTCTCAACCAGTATAGTCAATAGCTGAACATAATTGTGCCTGCGTTGCTCTTCTGTGGTGCTGCGAATTAAGATGTCATCCACGTATTGCAGGACGACACTTTCTAGTGCAGTATTGCTCAAGTCCATCTGCAGGACTCTGTTGAAAATAGAAGGGGACTCACTGTACCCCTGTGGTAGCCTCATGCTTTTCAGACGCATTTGTCTGAACGTGAATGACGTCAGATCTTGTGAGTAACAGTGCAACGGAATTGAGAAAAATGCATTTTTTAAGTCAATCACCGTGAAATATTTTGCCTCAACGGGTATGTTACATAGAATTGTAGACGGGTTAGAGACTAGAGGGAACTCGGCCTCAACAATATCGTTTATTGGCATTAGGTCTAGCACTAGCCTCCAAGACCCCCATTTTACTTTTTTTCACAGGGTACGCTGACGTATTACAGGGTGACTCTGATGTCACTAAGATGCCTTGGTCCATCATGGCAGAAATTTTTAAAAAATCCCCTCATCTGCCTCTCTGGACATGAGATATTGTCGTGCCTTTGGTAAAATGGCTACTGGCTTTAGTTTAATCTTCACTTCTCCAACCCCTTTCAAGAGGCCTACGTCATAGGGTCCTGTAGTCCATACTGAGACAGGCACCTTGGCTATGTCGTTATCAAAATATTCAGGACGGTTTAATGCCAACATCATTCTCTGGGGTACCTCTCTCCTAATCATCCTTACCCAAAAGGTGAGACTCACTTCCAGCATTGTCTCTCCTATATCTGTTTGCTCTTCAAACAGATCGTCATCGGTGACGTCAGTCACTCGATATCCTTCTTCAATGGTGATTATCATGCACCATTGTCTGCCCTGGTTGTCGTAACCGTCAACCAAGGCCACTTTCCCTCGCACTGCGGCTGTGTGTATCATCAAGGGAAATATTTGTCCCTCCTCCTCATGCATTGGTATTCTTGGTCTAAATAGGAACTCATCAGGGGTTCTAATCGTTTTGTCTGCAAGGCCTGGCAGTCCTGCCATAAGCACACGCGTACCATATGCAAATATTTCTGGCTCTAATGGTGTAGCCCTCATGGCTGTGTGTCCTGCCTATGCTCTGATCATTTTGCATACATTTGAATAGTGCATTCCTGGAGTGGAACATACTATGCCCTCCTCCGTGAACGAGATGGTCATGTTCAACTTTGTCATTAAATCGCGACCCAAAATGTTTACTGGTGTCTGATGTGAATATAGTAAGGGCACATTCATTTTACACTCTCCTATAGAGACTGGGAGTGTGTTTGTAAAGGGTATATGACTGATAGCCCCTGTAAAACTCTGAGTATCTATGGCCTCGCCGGACAAGGAAAACTTTTCTTCACGTATGCACGAGCGTGTTGCACCTGTGTCAACTAAGAAGGAATATTCTTTATCCGCTCTAACGACATGCACCCTAGGTTCCCTGTGAGGGTCTGGTGTCACTGATAGGATAGAACACATCAGGGTTCCCAGTGAGCTGTCCTAGTTTATATACACATTTGGCCCACTGTGCACTTGTGGATTTCCCCCTTTCCCATTGTTGCTTCCCCTTCGAGGGTTCGTAGTCTGCCCTGTGCTCATTGTCTGTGATACTGCAACGGTGCCTGTTGGGATTGTCCTTGAGGAACATTTCCCATGCTTTGCGGTTGTACCCCTTGTTGCGCTCCTGGCGCTTGTTGTTGCACTGTGTGATTCTGTGCACCACTTGCTGTAAGGCTGCGGGTGGATTCGCCATGCCTGCTCCTATTCCTTGGCCATTTTGAATCATGCCTTGGTTTCTGCATTTGCGCGCAAAGTGTCCTGTCATTCCACACAGCCAACATACTGGCGGTGGCTTGATCACTTGCCCATTTAACATATCCGGGTTACCATTTTGCATATTTTGAAAACCTCCTTGATTATTTTGGAAACCTCCCTGATTGCTCTGCCATACTCTTTCCCTTGGGTAAAACCCTGCATTACCCTGATTCTTCTGTTGTGGATTAGTCACCTGCTGTATACTCGATTCAGCTGTGCTAGTTATCATGGCTCCCTCAAGAGCATATTTTGACAATTTCTTTTGCACCAATTTCGCTTCCTCACCTTTTCGAGTTGCTTCCTTTTTGCGATTCTTTTACTGCAGCAGTCTGCACTAATGTGCGATGGTCATCTGTATTTCTGCCCAAGGTTTAGCCTCAACTCCTACCAATTTCTTGAGTTGTTTCTACACTGGTTCTGGCAGCCCTTGGCACAATATACGGTAAAATACAGGTATAGACTTTGTCCATGATTCATGAGTTTCGAGCACCCATGCGTCTTGAAAATACTGTATGTAAATTAACGGATCCTCAGAATCCTTCATTTTTCGAGTGATTATAGCTCCCATATCGGAAATGTCTGGGTATAGCACTCGTAGCGCTTTCAATACTGCGGCTCTACAATTGTTAAATGGAGCCCCGTCATGCGCAGTATTAATTGTGGTTACACCAGGGTAGCCTGCTCGTCCCCACACATCGTCTGCTCTCTCACCAAGTATGGCGATTAGGAGACCCTTAATATCCCCTATAGCTATAGCTAAGCTGTTTCCTCCTGTCATTTTCTCTAACTCATGTATGCACTTTCCGGCTCCCGATGTCAACATTGGAAGCTTCTTTTTCAAATGTTGTCGATCCATGTGTGGCCATGGAATATATTGCGGTCTCACTCCCCCTTTCTCAAGCAGCGGAAATTGGGATGCATAGCCCTCTCTTTTTCCCCTCATTGTTCGCCTGTCTATTGCAGGGGTAATATTCCTGCATCGCCATCTGCCTGGCAATGTCCTTAGCCTGTCTACATAGGGCGGTGTAGACACCCCCTCTGACCATGAGATACTTTGTCATGTCCGTCAGACTGTGTGGCTGAATCTGGTGCCCTCATTGCAGATTCGCTAGTGTCTGACAATCTTATTCCTTTTTCCCTTGGGAGTCGCCTTTTGCTTTGTCTCTCTTCCTCATTTTCCTTGCGCTCTACCCTTTCCGAGTCGGACATAGCCTGTCCCCAATTAGTACCTCTTCTTGTGTCTTCCTTACTCCTACTTATTTCTAGTCTATCCAGGGATAGGTCTCTATTTCCACTACTTCGGGTGACATCCTCAGTGTCGTACAGCTGAGTGATCTCCAGGCGCTTGTCTTCCCCCTCCCCTTGGGGTGTTTGTTCTAGCCCCATTTCATCATATATTCTATCTATCGTTTCCCTGGTGCTTCTGGTGTCGAAGTCATCTTCCATATTTTCCCTAGACGTGCCTGGTACTGAATCGTACACAGGAAAGAATTCTTCGATGTCTTCCCAGTCTACAACTGGATTGGGTTTTTTAACCTCTCTCTCCAGATATTCAAGATCGCATGCTCTCTGTCTTCGCTTACGTTCTATGTTGTCATCGAATTCTTTTTGCTTTCTCGCCTCTTCTCTGACCGTATCTTCTTCCTTTCTCTTTTCATTTCTACGTTCAACTGCCCTTCGAATTAACTCATCTCTTCGTCTTCTTATGCTTTTCTCACGTATTCTTTGCTCTTCCTCTAATCTTTGCTGTTTCTGTCTATCTTTGAACATTGGCTGCTCTTGGGTGGCTATCAAGCTGTCTTTCTTGCTCTTTGCGATACAACTGTTCTCTCCTTTGTCTGTCCTTCCTTCTTATCCTTTTGTCTCTTAACTCCTTCTCTTCCACTTTCTCTGTGTCTCATCGAACCTTTCTTTTTGTTTTGCGTCATCAATGCCTTTGCCATTGAGTTTCAATAAAATGTGTCCTCCCATCCATTCGTCCTTTGCGAATGTTATTTCATCAGTTCTACCTTCACTTCCCTTCCATCTCTTCCCTTCTCTTTCTTTGTCGAGAGACGCACTTGTCTGTGCCTGGTCTCTTCTTTCGTCATCACGTCTCTCCTTGTCCCTTAGTACTGCAGAGGTAATATTAGTTTCCTTATCCTTCCCTTGATTCTCATCACTACTATGCGTAGGTGACTCATATGCAGGGTTGCTATACCTCGTGGATGCCTTAAGTTCTCTCAGTGGGTATAACCACTCGTTCTTACTTTCTTCAACTTTTGCTTCGGGTGAGGCCGGTGGCGCGGTAGGCATCTCACCCCCCTCTGTGCATACATTAAGGATCCAATCTGTTGGCGGCTCCTCTTCCTTTCCCTGTTCATACATTTTCCATAACTCGAGAACAGCAAGGTGTTTTTCTAACTTGTAAGCCTGTATACGTGGCATGCAAATATGTCGTCATATGTTGTAAGACGGCTTTGGATAAAGACCCATTTTGTGGCCATGGCATAAACATCTTGTGGGCGGTTCCCTTAACCCACTCGGTACTATATTTCTTTAGCTTGGGTGCGTGCTTTGGCAACTGCTTGCATAAGTGTGCCAATGGAGTCATGTCTTCCATGCTTAAATCTGTTCCCTTTCCTTTTATATAACACTTGTCAATGCTTTCGTGTGGCTTGAACAGTTCCAACAATATGAGCGAGCACCAAACACTGCAAGCTCCAATCCAAATTTTCACAAAATGTTATATCTTCTAATTTACTCAGAAACCATCCATTTGTGTGCGATTTTATCTCAGCTATTAAATCGCGCACATTTTGAATCAGTTTTCTCAAAGAAAATGTTCAGTATATATGATGTCACAACAAACAAAAACATATAAGACAGACGTTTGACAGACTAGACAGACACCAGCTGGACACAGATATCTCTGCTTCTAATCATTACCCCTTCATGGAGTGTAAACGTACCCCTTACGCAATGTCTTTAAACGTTGTGGCAGTCTAATCGTTCCCCATTATGTGGGACTCTGGGTACACGTTTCTTCCTGCCGCTATATTAAGCGTAGGAATAAGGCAGATCCTCTCACTTCTCGGGCGTCTTCCCCGGTAACCTCTCTCTTCTCGGGTGTCCTCCCCGGTAACCTTTGTTTATTTAATTATTCTCGAGTCATTATCCCCTTATATATATATATACAGTTTTCTCTACTTCTAACTATATTTTGTTTTCTCCCTCCTCCCTCCGTTACCTTTTCCCTTTACTTGTTCTAAAGCATGCACTATTTGCCAAAACATTCAATTTTTGTTTCACTCACTGTTCGCATGGTTCCTCTCGGGATCACCGCCTTTGTTATCGCCTTCTTCGTTTTTTTTTGCCCGCTCAGCTGCCCGTAGGAATGGCAAGGGAAGTGTGGGGAACACGGGTCCCTTCTGGCCCTGACTGCAGTCTCTTTTAGTCTACCACTGTCTACGGGGAGCTTCACGGTCTACTCAGCCGAATGGCAAAGGGCTTGTGATATTGCCAAAAACCTAGAGTTACTTTATGTCGACAGTCAATAGGTGTCTTACTTTAATCAATAATCGAAAGTCGATAACCATCAAATCTCTGCTACCAATTGTACTGGGGAGACCCCCGGCTGGTCCATAGAGTCAGGGTTTGCTCCAAAGTACTTTAAAACGAGATAGCTGCACCTTGAGATGGATGGGGGTGCAGATCTATTACTCCAACACCAATCAATAATGACAACTCAATGGTTTGGGAAAGGGAGTCCGTTTAATGACAAGTACAAAAAACAGGGAGTCATGGAAATCAGCAGTGATGCGATCGTCCATCTCGCTTCAACTCCAACGAACTTCATACAAGCTATTACATTTATACTAAAAACTTGTCATCATTGACGTGTAATGCTCAAAAGTTAACATGCAATTCTATTGGTTAGGAAAAGGTAACTTTACTATAGGTATTATATCTGTATATGGTAACGGGGTGCGGGGATTGGGTAAACACTGTCAGGTGGGCATCTAAGCCCTTCCTTCAAAAATGACTACTGCAGACGTCACTAAAGGTACAACGTCCTATTGGTTGTATTAGCTATAGGACCCTAGATTATTTGATCCATTGTGATTGGGTTGGCATCAACCCCATGCATACATTTTTCCACTTTGCTTAGCAGCATGCAGAACGGTCAGCCAGGTGCAGGGTGACCCCCAATTCACCCGGCCTTCCCTCAATTAATCATTACTTTAGTGGCTATTTGTCAATTAGTTCACTGTGGTTGGCCTCGAAACTGCATCTTCTGTCTGGAAGAGTCCTGATATGTCTGCTTGGGCGGATGCCAAGCTAAGGTGTGAAAACGTGCCCCTCCTCGCTCGGCTGGTCACGTGCTGCCCGCACCGTGAATTTGTCTAGTTTCTTCTCAATTTCTGTATTTGATTCTTATTCAGCTTATATTGGGTATTGGGATTTCGATAGGTGTTGCTCTTCTGATAGGTACTGGGCAGAGCCCTTCTGCGGCTCTCTGCTGGTTTATTTGCTCATCATCCGTCACATATCTCGGTGTGAACGTTCATGGCACTTCAAAATGGGCGACTGGAGTGCAGGCTTTATTTGGGACCTCCTCTACACAGTGTACCTTAAACTGTCTTGTAATATACACAATCTATGCTTTGCAGTCCACTTAGTTTGCCGTCTATTTACCTGATTATGCCTCTGAGCCCTGCGTTGCTTATGTAACCAGCACCTACTTCTAAGGAAGAGTTCTCAGGGGCAACGTGTTCGTCTTGGAAGCAAGATGACACAGAGCAACACAGGTTTGATCCCTGGGTCCGCGCTTAGAAACCTCTGGGAATTAAACATGTTATAAATAACCAATTACATAAAAAAAGACTCTAATGTTGCATTGCATTTTAAGCTGCCGGAGCATACTTGATCTTTGCCTTGCACCGCATTTGCAAGCGCTCTGCGGCCACCTAATCTGACCTCTACCATGCGCAGCATGCCGCCCCCCTGCTACCTACCTATTTGTTACTTTTGCCTTGCATAATGCATAAGTATGTTGCTTGATACCTTACTTGAGTGGCTTCTTGCCTCACTCTTTATACTCATGCCACATGGCACCTATTTCATTACGGCCCTCCAGCCTGCCTAATGGGCCTGCTGTTTTTGTATCCTGCCTGTCTGCAATCAACCTGTCCTTGGGCCTCATCACGAGTTAGGCGGTAGCCCTTAAATGCGGCAGTAACGCTATTACTGCTGCATTTAAGGGTCCGCCCAATCACGAGTTTGTCAACATTTACCCCCAGTACGTAGCTGTGTGTAAATGCGTCAACTTAACGCTCCTTTTCGGGCGCAATTAGTGCGCCGTTATTAGTGCATGGTAATTGCGCCGAAAATGCCCCACTGGGTCCAATGGGCAATGGGGAATACCCATTACCCCCAAACCTTTAATCCGGCACTAATAGTGCTGGCCCAGGTGGCATTAACGCTATTAGTCTGGGCGGTATGCCAGCGGCAATACCGCTGGGAGACCGCCCAACTCGTATTGAGCCCCTTTGTCTCTTGCTTACTTGCATGCCTGATGGAACCCCCATGAGGTGAGGCTTTCCCAATTTGTGTGCCCTTACTAATGTTGCTTGTTACCTATTTGTACCTGCATATTTGATGTAGCTCCCCGTAACATGAGGTGAAGCTATTCCAATTTGTGCGCCCGCACTAATGTCGCTTATTACCTATTTGTTCTGGAATATTTGATGTAGCCCCCTGTAACATGTGGCCAGGCTCTCCCAGTTTGTGCGCCCATTCTAATACCGCTTTTTACCTATTTTGACCTGCATGCTTGATGTAGCCCCCCCCCGCACCGTGAGGTGAGGCTTTCCCATTTTTGAACCCATCCTAATGTTGCATTTTACCTATTTGTACCTGCATATTGATGTAGCTCCCCCGTACCATGAGGAGAGGCTTTGCCATTGTGTGCAACCATCCTAATGTTGCATCTCACCTATTTGTACCTGCATATTTCATGTAGCTCCGCATCATGAGGTGAGGCTTTCACATTTTGTGCACCCATCCTATTGTTGCATTTCATCTATTTGTATCTGCATATTTCATGTAGCCCCCTATCAGGAGGTGAGGCTTTCACATTTTGTGCACCCATCCTAATGTTACATCTTACCTGCTTGTACCTGCATATTTGATGTATCTCCCCATAACATGAGGTTAGGGTTTCCCAATTTGTGTGCCTGTACTAATGTCGCTTGTTACCTATTTGTACCCACATATTTGATGTAGCCCTCCCGTTACATAAGGTGAGGCTTTCCCAGTTTCTGCGCCCGTACTAATGTCGCTTTTTACCTATTTCTACCTGCATATTGATGTAGCTCCCTGTACCATGAGGAGAGGCTTTGCCATTTTGTGCACCCATCCTAATGTTGCATCTCACCTATTTGTACCTGCATATTTCATGTAGTCCCTGTATCATGAGGTGAGGCTTTCCCATTTTGTGCACCCATCCTAATGTTACATCTTGCCTATTTGTACCTGAATTTCTGATGTGTAAAGGAGCGGCAGGGGCACTCTTAGCAGCTACCCCGGTTACCAGCAAGAGGGTACTTGGGCCCCAACAAAACCCTTGCCGCAAGAACGGAAGACTCAACCATAGGGCAACGTTTACTGTCTTTAATATCAATCAAATGACAGGGATTGCACTTGAACAGCATAACGTCTCCAAGAGCTCTTCCAAATGCGTGTCACTTGTTTCTTTTTCTTTTTTTAAATTTTGTTTATTAGCATTTGTAGATAACCATATACCAACAATGAACTGTACCCTCCCCCACCCACCAAGGTGTAGACAGCCAGTTTTATTTTCCGCCAACAGTCAATTGGTGTCCAGTATGTGCAAAGTCTATAGTCATCGTGTAGGAACGACAAGATCTGGGCCCAGTCAGTCAAAAACCTGGTGCTCTCGCCTTGTAGGTTTGTAAGTCATCCACTCCAGTGCAGTAAAGTTCCACAGCATGGCAAACCAGTCCCATTCATTTGGGGGTCTTTCAATTGCCACTGGTGAACTATGGTCAAGAGGGCTGCAAGTCTGAAGATCGTGCATGCTTTCCTATTACTCTTAGGTTCCTCGCTATCCCCAGGAGAAGCCAGCCCAAGTATGCATCTTTTGACCCCCCCTCATTGTCCGCGGCCTGAACATGCTCGTCATATTGGCATTTATTGCCTTCCAAAAGGCTGTTAGCTTTGGGCATGACCACCATATGTGCTCCTGGTCACCCTTCCCCCAGCGCTCACGCCAACACATCTGTGTGATGCCCACTGTATGAAGCCGTGCTGGTGTGAAGTGCCATTGCATAATGATCTTGTACCATAGTTCCCTCAATTGCACCGCCCGGGTTAGCTTCCGAATATCCCTCCACAATTGTTAACCCACTACCTTTTCCCAGCAAGCCATGTACTCATTAGTTGGTGCAGGTTCCTTATCAGACAGAATCGTATAAATTGTGGACACTAGCTTCCTGTCTCCTGGGCTGGACGTGAGGTATTTCTCAAAATCGATTAGTGGTCTGGCCGCAGCCGCCTTATTGCCTGGGGCCAGTAGCCAGTGTTGGAGCTGTAAGTACTGCATTCAAGCATGCTCCGACAGCCCTCGCTCCGCTTTGCATTGCTCGAAAGACTTGATTGTCTGAGCCTGGAACATATCCCATATTTTGTTGCACCCCGCTCTCTTCCACTTGGAAAATGGTCCCCATATCACACCGGGGAGAATTGGGGATTGTGAAATAATGGCATAAACGGAGATGGGAATGTTGTTGTACCAAAGTCCTGGGTCGCCTTGTACGTTTGTCCCCCAATAGCCCAGTAATGGTGCTTTTGTGCATATTCAGAGGTTTATCTTTGTTGCTCAACCATAGTACCTCTCTCAGGGGGGTGCCAGTCACTGTTCTGTCCATTTTAACCCATATTTGTTCAGGATTTTCTGCAAACCAATTTTTAATTACCTTTAGCTGGACCGCTGTGTAATACAGGTGAATAATGATAATGTGAGGTTTAGGATCTCAAACTTTGACACATTTACTTTCAATCCTGCTACCCTCCCCTCCGTCCCCCAAATGCTTTGATTTCCTGGATTGTGGCTGGCTGGGAGTGTTCCGGGTCGGTGAGTAACAAAAGCATGTTATCTGCAAAAGCCATGATCTTATGTGCTTCTCCCCCAAATAGAATTCCCCGAATGGCCCCTCTTGATTTGATCTTAGAGAGGAAAGGCTCAAGATAGATAGTGGGGATAGGCGGCAGAGATAGTTGCCCATTTATGTGTAGGCGCACTATGGGATTGTTGTAGTTGGCCTGCATCTTGTGGAGAAAAAAGGCCCCAAAGCCCATCATCTCCATCGTACAGAACAGGAATGACCACTCAAAGCAGTCAAACGCTTTTGCCGATTTGCCTTTGAGTCCTGCATTTTCTATAATGTGGCACATTCTCCGGATGGTGTCGAGGTTTGCCGCCATTTAATGAACCCTGATTGGTCTGGATGGATTAGCCCCGGTAGTACATCCTCCAACCTGTTGGCCAGGACCTGTGTAAATATCTTAGCATCAGTGTTGATCAGTGCTATGGATCTGTAGGACCGACAGGAGGCCAGATGTTTGTTCGGCTTCGGAAAGAGGATTAGCTTAGCTACGATTCTTCAATTGTAGCATTAATAGGTCTCCCAAGGCCGAAGCTGTTGAACAGGTTGGTGAGCCTGAGGGCTAGCTGCACATGAAACATTTTATAGAACGCAGCCGGATATTGCTCGGGGCCTGGGGACTTATTGAGCAGTAGTTCCTGTATTACGCTCCTCACTTCCTCCACCATGAGATCTGCTTTCAGCCATTCATGCTCGCCCAGGGTTAGCTTCTGGAAAGGGACATCCCTAAGGTAGGCCTCTTGGGGGGTCTGATTGGGGTGGTCCAAAGCGTATAGATTGGTGTAGAATACATCAAATTGCTGGGTTATTTTTTTAATTGTGGTGGCCATGCCACCTTAGGGGGTAACTATTTCCTGTATTATCTGCAGGGCTACTTTCTTTTTTAACTGACACGCAAGCAGCCTATCTGCTTTGTTTGCCCTAAGGTATTATCTCTGGCGCAGAGCTAATAGCCCGGCTTTCGTCTTCTTAGTGTGGAGCATATCAGGTTTGCCCCAAATGTTCCTGTATATCCTTTGAAGCCTCATCCCTGAGTCGGTCTCCATCAGACACGTAATGTTTTGGAGCTCTCGCTCTAGTTCCATTTCCAGTGACCTGGTTTGTTTTACTCTAGCCGCCTGCATTGCGATAAGATTGGCCCTGACTGGTGCCTTAAAGATGTCCCAAATGGAGGTCTCCGAAACCCCTGCTGTTGCGTTTAATGTGAAGATGTCCGAGACTTTCGCTTCAATTTCCCCCTCGTATTACCTGATTAGCCAACGGCCCCTGGGGAAATGACCACTTCCAGAGCCTCTGAGTTGCGGTAGGCAGTTCAATCGTAAATGTGAGAGGGGCATGATCCGAAAGTAGGATAACTCCTGTTTGCAAGTTCCCATCGCAACCCATTGTAAGACCCTTTCTAAGTCATCCTGCTGTTAGTCCATACTCTAAACACATACTGCCTAAGTAATTGGCCCAGCAGTTGTATCCTGCATCTAATTTCCCCAATACCCCTAGCATTACTGCATATTGCTTACTACTGCATTTATTGTTGTGCCCGTAGTAGGCCCTTCTCCCTCTATACAGGTGTCCTATATCTAGGCGCTGTTATTGCACCCAAGGTTACTGCTTTCACTGTTTTACCAGTTTGGGCCCTCTCCCTCTACCCAAGTGTCCTAAACCTGGGCGCTGCTATTACACCTTAGATTACTACATCTCCTATTCTCTACTGTTAGCTTGTTCCTTTCTGAATCTATGCAGAAATCCTAAACCTAGGCACTTCTACTAAATCAAGGGATTTTCTGTTGTCACCTATCACTTCAACGACATCCCTCTACCCTGATCTATCAAATCCTAAGTGCTGCCCTTGTCCTGCCTCTGGGATGGAGATACTACATCCACTATGGCCACCCCACTGACCCCTCCTCACTCCCGTCCGTCCTACACCACACCCACCCGCCCTCCCCCCATATCTCACCCCCCGCCGCAGAACCTCCACTCTAGCACCTAACTTCATGAACCCCCCCCCTCTATATCCCCCATCAGGTCAGCACCTACAACTCCTGCCTCGTACAACGATACACAGAGCCCCCTGTCCACCCCCAACCATCTTTTCACTTCTTACTCTAAGATCAGAGGAGCTCTCTGACATGCCAAACACTACTCGCCTAAAACCCTCACCCCGCACACCTCAACCCACCCAAACACATCCACATCCCCCCTACCATCTACTGAGAACATCCCCACTCTCCCCGCCCAATCTCAAATTCACAAGCCAGAGGAGCTCTGTGGCGCTCCCAACATCACAAGTCCCCTGCCACCACCACACCATCCTTGCACCCACTGAGGAACCCCTCTCCTACTCAGCCTACCTCTCATGCCCCCCTCTGCCTACCCCTCAGCCCCGACTCGAACCCTGCCCACAGACCTACCCGCATACCCCTTCCCTTCTCTGAAAGTCGCCCGTCTCACCCGTTCTAGAACAACAGCTTCATCTACCTCCCCCTCTGACCCTCCTACCCTCTCTCACACTCCTATGGCTCCAAAACCCACTAAACGCAGAAAGAATGTCTGGTCCTCTCACTCAACGCTGCTTACCCACCACTTCTTCATCGGTCCAACCTCCCAGCCTCTCCCACCCCTTCCTTCAGACCCTCCCCTCCCCTCACACCCAGTCTCCACCCACTTGCTCTTGATTTCTCACCCTGTTCAGCTAAAAGCGCAGCACCCTCCAGACCCGAACCAGAAACATCCCCCCTAACACCTCACTCCTTAAGTGCTCCACTCACCACCCTCCCAATCCCCTCTGACCCTCCCTACCTCCTCTCTCACATACCTACCACTGCCCGCCTATTCCTCCCACCCACCATTGACGTAACCCTCTCACCCAACACTCAAAGTGCACAGGCATCCAGTCCACCCTCTATGCTCCCTCAGTCAACCACACTCACCCAGAATGATCCATCCACATCCCCGACCTCATTGGACACCCATGTACACTAAGAACTCACTATGATGAGCGTTACGAAAACCACCTCCCCTCACGAAGTCACATGCACCCTCTTTAATGCCCGCTCCATAGCAAAAAACAGACACAGCCTCTTTGACCTCCTATCCTCTGACAATCGTGACCTCATTTGTATCACCGAAACCCAGTTCGCCAACGATTTTTGCGCCAGACGCGCACAAGGCCTTCCCTCCTGGCTACTCGCTTATTGTCCACAATAGAACCTCTCGAGGTGGTAGAGTCGCCATCCTCTACAAACCACTTTTCTCAGTCTCATTTGTCAAATCCCAGACATGCAACGCTTCCTGTGAATCTCTTCTAGTAAAACTCTTGTTACCATCGACTTTCACTCACAGCTTCCTACTCATCTACAGACCCCCTGGTTATGACAGACATTTCGCCAACAATCTCTCTGACTCAATAGCTGCCATTCAGGTAAATCACCCATCTCTTACACTCCTGGGAGATTTCAATATCTAGTTTGATATGCCCAACAACCCAATGACCCATCCTCTAGTCGACAGTCTTGATGCACTCAACCTCTTCCAACATACCACTGGCCCAACTCATTCAGGTGAGCACACCCTTGATTCGATTTTCAGCTCCTATGACCTAATCTATATATCCAGTCCTAAAGCACTTCTCTGAACAGACCACCTTGCCATTCCTTTCTCTATAAACACACCAGTCCCTCCTACTACTGCTCCCCCCGCCCCCACCGTTGAACACAAATGCTGGAACAAAGTCAAGGAACTCCCCAGCCTAGCTGATGCCCTGCAACGCTGCCCACCCGCAACCCTGTCCTGCGGTACATCCCTAACTATGGAATCCTTCGACTCCTGGCTTAAAGAATCACTAATTTCTCTCACCCCCTCACACCTCACAACCGCACGCAAAACACCATCCCCCAAATGGTTCATGCCCCGCCTGAGGACATTAAAAAAACATAACTCCCTAGAACGCAAATGGCGAGCATCTAAACCCGATCTCAGCAGATCCATGTTCGGCCTTGTGATGCTGGAAATGCATCAGAGGGACAGGGCCTCTGAATCCTTGTCCTTTACTGCTTTTTATCATGTGTTCTGTCATGTTTTCTGCCCAGGAGTCCATGTGGGACTCCTGGCAGTGCAGCTCTCTCTTTTGGTTTGGTGAACAGACCCATGGGATACCCTTATGGCACCCATGGGTAGGGGTACAACCCTGTGCCCCTAGTGTATGTTTTTGGGCACCTGTGGGTGGCCTCAGAGCAGGGTATGGGCTGGTGGCAGCTCCATGCTGAATTTGACAGGTGCTCTGGGTGTCCTCCATTTTGGGATACCCAGGCCCTGCCATTGGGATCAGTTGATTCCTGATAGAAAACAAGATGGCCCCTGTGGCCTCTTGCTTTCTATTGCCTGTTATCTTGTTTTCCCAAAGTCCTGGGAAGCCCTGACTCTGTCCCTTCCCCCTGACTGGCTGTTGGGTGGAAGTTCCATATATGGTGTTGTTGTGAAGGCCCAGCTAGACTGACTGGAGCCTTCCCAGTGACTGTATGTTGTGGGTACCTCCTGTGGGTGGGACCTGGGTGAATGGAGTGTGTGACCAATATACACTCCTTGTTGTGGTTGTCTGGTTTCTGGCATGAGAGACAAAGACTGAGACAGCCCTGCCCGAAACTGGCCTGAATGCAGTGTGTAGTGTTGAATGGCTGGGTACTTGTCCCAATCCACATTCCTTGTTGTGAGTGTCTGAAAGGGAGGAGTGTGGCCTGAATGCACTGTGTGCCTGATTGGCTGACTGACTGCATGAATGCCCTTCTGTATGATTGGCTGCTGAGTGTGTGCCAGCAGTGTGGATGAGAGGCAGGATAGTATATCTGGGGACCTCTCACCACTGGTAATTGGTTCAGAAGCAGCCAGAGGTTCAGGAACGTTCAGGAACGTTCAGAAGCATCCTGGAGCTGAGTCTCCACTCTAAGAGTAACTGGAACTGCTGATCCTCGACGTCCAGCTGGAAGAAGAAGACTTGCTGTGGCATTTGCTTCGACCGATCCGAAGGCTGTCGAAATCGTCGAAGGCTGACCCGAGAGAGGACCTGGTAAGGCGCCCTCTTCCCGTGCTCCGAGGGACCATCGAGCACCGCTCCATCTTCGCCGAAGCGCCCTGGAAGACAGACCCTCGAAAGGCTGTCGACGCGAGACGGGACCGCCGAGGAGATGGAAGTGAAGCACCCGGACATCGCCGCCGTCGAAGTCCATTGCCGTCGACCAGGGTTCGCAGGTTTGCGTAACCGCTGGAGGCCCGTCGAAGTTGTGTTGCCCAGCCGTGGGAACCACTTGACGCCGTGCCGCCGACGACCGGAGCCGTCCGCTCCTTTGCCTAAGAACATTCGAATCGAAGGACTCCCTCGTCCGCACCGTCGACCGCTTTATCCTGTCGGAGAAAGTCGAGGACGACCAACGCGCCGAGGAGAAACCTGCCGGTGGGTGTCCCGCCACCCGAAGATCACAAAGACTCGAACGACTCAACGCCCTTGCTGGGCCTCCGTCTCCACAATCTTTGCGGTCCAGAACTTTTGTCACCGAGGTGCCCCGCACGCCTCTGCCTTGCAGGACGCCGACGCTCCGACGCCGACGAGCACCGCTCGGACGAAGCTGCCGCCTCATCGACGCCGTTCTACCCTGTTTGTCGACGGACGTTCGACACCCCGTGCCTCCCGCTTTAAAGGGAAGGCATTCAAGAAGGGCCGTCGATTCCCCGTCGCCGAACGCCGAGTTTCTTGACGTTTCTCGACGATCCGTGACTCCCGCTTGAAAGGGGGTCGCTCAAGAAGGACCTGTCGACGCCTCTTCGAAGAACTTGACTCCACCAGGTACATTGGGGGGGGTAAAAACATTATAGGAGGGAATAAGACTTGCAGAACAATATATGGACTGGGCTTGTGCTATATCTTTATTTTACAGGTTGCCCAGGTGGGGGGATCTCCACACAGAACTGTGTCTAGTGGTAGGGGCCAGTATTCTGCCTATTGCTCAACCATCTTATTTTCTCTCCTCTCTCTATTGCTGGTTTCACTCTATTGATGTGAGTGACATTGTTACAGTATTGTTCATGCACTTTAATGAGATCTAATACAAAGGGTGGTACCACTTTAGAATTGTATATATTTGCTATTGTTGATTTTCCTGAGTACAAAGTGAGTTATCATGATAAGTGTACATAACCTTGAATATTGATTATATAAAGACTGTGTTCTAACCAATACAGTGTGTGGACATTCCTTTGTGGGGGCTTGGGGACTACACTGTACTTAAGAACCAGCCTGCATCACCTCCTGAGAAGCTAGGCCTTGATTGCTCGACCATTGCTACCGTAATAGAGAATCTTGGCTGGGGTCTTCTGTGCCTCTCCTCTACCATATAGAGAGCAGAAGTACAGACACCCCCCACCGGTCTTCTTTTCACACTGGTGGCCAGCGGTGGGATGCTTATGGTTTTAAGAATCAGTGTATAACCGTGCCACTTACAAAGGATATCTGCCCTTTATTAAATTAAGGTTTAGTTGTGTACAAGATAACTGCATTACAAACAATGGAGTCTATTGCAAATGGCAAATTGACTCGGATGAGCTTGGAGGCTCTCCAGAGTGCTTGTGAAGCCAGGGAGTTAGACTTTGTGGATAAGTCTAGGGCTGAGCTGATAGCTGCCCTGGTGGACTACCAGACTGATAGTGAAACTCTTGATGAGGGGGGGAATGCAACCAATGAGGACTCTGCCCCTGGGGTTTCTGCTGAATCTGTTTCTCGGAATGCCGCCATTCCTGCTGCCTCTGTTCCAAACCCCAGCAATTCCTTGGAGCTTGAGTTATTAAGGATGAAATTGGCCTTTGAATACCGCAAGTTGGAAATAGATGCTGAACTTAAGAAAGAGGAGTTGGCTCAACAAGTGGAGCTCAAGAATAGGGATCTTGAACTAGGAAATAAGGACCTTGAACTCAAGAGCCAGGACACTGAATGTCAGAGAATCCAGCTAGAGAAAGCTAGAGTGGAGACTTCAGCTAAAACCAGTGAGAGTGTCAGGTCCCCAGCCACCAAGTTTATGAAAGATTTGGTTGGTGTATTTGTGGAGGGTTCAGATATCCTCCAATGGATTGAAGCGTATGAAATGGCTTGTGCGATTCATGATGTTGATAAAAGAGATTGGGCTAAGTGTTTGTTAAGCAGAGTGCCTCAAACCGGATATGACTGTATTCTGAAGCTGAGTGTGGAAGAAAGGGGTCAGTATGAGTGTATGAAGTGTGCTTTGATTGCCAAGTTTGGCAAGACACCTACCCAATACCTTAGAAGGTTCAGGGATTTTAAGAAAAGAGAGAATGTGTCTTGGGTTGACTGGGTGAGTGCTGCGCACATGAACATGATGGGGTGGATCAATGGATACAAGGTTAAGACTTTTGTTGAATTGTCCCACCTCTTGTTTTTTGAGCATTTTTCTGAAGCCTGTTCACCAGAGCTGCGTCAGTATGTGGCTGACCAGAACATTTTGGACCCCTTTAAGCTGGCTAGGTTGGCTGACAAGTGGGTCTCCCACCGGGTGTCTCCTAAGGACTCCAGTGGGAAGGACAAGGACAAAGAAAAGGGGGCCTCTCAGAAAGCTGAGGAGTCCCCCAAGCAGTCACAGTCGGGTAAACCAAAACCTTCCTCTCCTAAGACCCAAAAATCTAGTGGGGATAAGTCATCTGGGGGTGGGAATAAGAGTAGTGGTCCACCTGCTGCAAAGCAGGCTCCCAGTGGTTCCAGTACCGTACCCCGCACTCCTGGCGCTTGTTGGGACTGTGGGGCTCTGGATCACAAAAGGGGTGACCCCAAGTGTAAAGGTAAGGCACTTGGAGTACAGGCTGTCAGCCTGACCTACCCTTACCCCGTGTCTGAGGTGGAGGCCACTGTGCTCCCCTCCTCTGCCGGGATCACATTTGGTGCTCCGGTAGAGATTTCCTTAGTGTCCCTTGGGGCCTGGGACCAGTATGCAGAAGTACTGGCGACTATCCCACAGAACACCCGTAGGTTTTTGAGAAGTGTCCTCTTGAATGGCCAGCCTTCTACTGGTTTGAGAGACACCGGGGCAAGCATGACAGTGGTGGACAGGACCCTGCTCAAGCCAGAGGACTATGAAGGTGCTCCTCTGCAAACCACCAGGTTAGCTGGTGGGCCTCCCAAATTATCACCTGTAGCCTTAGTCACACTCATGATTGGAGACAAGACAGCAAAGCTTCCTGTCCTGGTTCAGGACAATGTCCCTGCTAACATTTTGTTAGGAAATGATCTAGTAGAGTTGGGGTTGATCTCGGATGGTCTTCCCATGACTGCTGCTGCAGTCACTAGGTCACAGGTGACACCGGGTCTGGCTGTGGGTCAGGTACCCGAGCCAAAGGCGAGGCCTAAGGCAAGAAGAAGGAAGACCAAGAAGGCCAACTCTGTGGAGGGAACACCTTCTCTTCCTGCTGTTCCGACAGCACCCATTGGGATCCATGCTCCGGACGGGCTGGGTCCAGTGGAAAACCCAAACTCAACTCCTGTGGGAGAAGAGACAGAAGACTCTCCTGTGGGAGAGGTTCTCAACCCGGAGGATCATCCTGACCTTCAATGCTTGTTAGCTGAAGGGGGACTCTCCCGGGCAGACTTCTGTAAGGGACAGAGAGAGTGCCACTCTCTCGAGGGACTGAGGAAACAGGCCCTGGCCCAGGCACAAGGAGAAGTGCCTAGGACATTCCGGATTTATTGGGAGGGTGAGCTCCTTGTTAGTGAGCCCACTAAGCCTGAACCTGGTGCCCTCAAGAGGTTGGTGGTACCCCAGGTTTACAGGCCCTTCCTACTGCAGTTGGCGCATGAGGTGCCCTTGGCTGGTCATCTTGGGACCAAGAAGACTAAGCAGAGGCTCTCTGCCCATTTCTACTGGCCACGGATGGGAGTAGAAGTGGAGTCCCATTGCAGGACCTGCCCAACTTGTCAGTTGTCTGGCAAGACTGGAGGCAGTATCATTGCCCCACTGCAGCCATTGCCAGTGGTTGGCACACCATTTGAGAGGGTGGGCATCAACATCGTCGGTCCCCTTGACCCTCCCACTTCAGGTGGACATCGGTTCATCCTGGTCTTGGTAGATCATGCCACCAGGTACCCTGAGGCGATACCCCTTCGGACTGTTACTGCCAAGGTAGTTGCCAGGGCTCTCCTGGGCATTTTTACCCGTGTTGGATTCCCCAAGGAGGTTGTCTGTGACAGAGGATCCAACTTCATGTCTAGTTACATGAAAACCATGTGGAAAGAGTGCGGGGTAACCTACAAGTTCTCCACCTCTTACCACCCCCAGACCAATGGTCTGGTTGAGAGATTTAATAAAACTCTCAAGGGCATGCTAGGGGCTTTGGAAGAACCCCTAAGGAGGAAATGGGATCTCCTCCTGCCATGCCTGCTGTTTGCTTACAGGGAGGTACCTCAAGAGGGTGTTGGTTTCAGCCCCTTTGAGTTACTCTTTGGACATCTCGTGAGGGGGCCTCTCGCCTTGATCAGAGAAGGCTTGGAAGCCACCCCTCCAGGTCCTGCCAAGCAAGTGGGGGACTATGTGTTAGGCCTCAGACAGAGGATGACACAGATGATGGGTCAGGCAACAGCAAATCTCAAGGCCAGCCAGGAATTGAATAAGTACTGGCATGACCTTAAAGCCTCGCAAGTGGATTGGACTCCGGGACAGGAAATCCTTGTGATGGAGCCTACCAAGCCTAGAGCTTTGGCAGACAAGTGGACTGGACCCTTCAGGATCATCTCCAAGATGGGCGAAGTCAATTATCTGGTTGACATGGGAGCCTCTGGGGTAGCCCCTCAGATATTCCATGTCAACAGGCTCAAGCCTTTCCACCGGCGAGCAGAAGTCTCATGTCTCTTGCTAGCTTCCGGGCAAGAAGAGGATGAGAGTGAGCCCCTTCCTGATTTGCTGCATAGCAACCCTCAGGATGGCTCAGTGGAGGGAGTACATCTCTCTCCAGATTTGACAACAGAGCAACAGAGGGCCTGCAGGGCTTTGCTCCAACAGTATGCCTCTCTGTTTTCACTGACGCCAGGCCTTACACCGTGGTGTAGGCATGAAATTGACACTGGTGACAGTGTGCCTGTCAAAAGCAGGTGCTACCGTATGTCAGATACCGTCAAGAACCACATCCAGGCTGAGGTCGCCAAGATGTTGGATCTGGGTGTTATTGAGCCCTCAACCAGCCCCTGGTCCAGTCCAGTGGTCCTTGTCCCCAAGGCAAGTTCCCAGGCGGGTACCAAAGATTGGACGTTCTGTGTGGATTACCGAGGAGTCAATGCCTTCACCAAAACTGACGCGCACCCATTGCCCAGGGCTGATGAGCTCGTGGACACCATAGGTGCTGCCAAATTTGTGAGCACCTTTGACCTTACCTCAGGCTATTGGCAAATAGCTCTGACGGACCATGCCAAGGAAAAGACGGCCTTCTCAACACCTGAGGGACTCTACCAGTTTAGGGTCATGCCTTTTGGGTTGAAGAATGCCCCTGCCACCTTCCAGAGATTGGTCAACCATGCGCTCAGTGGGCTGGAAGCCTTTTGTGTGGCTTACTTAGACGACATTGCCGTCTACAGTTCCACCTGGGAAGAGCATTTGACACATCTGGATAAGCTGTTGCAGGCCTTGAAAAGGGCTAACCTCACTATCAAGGCCACCAAGTGCCAGATAGCTCAGGGGAAAGTTACCTATCTTGGTCATGAGGTAGGAGGGGGTCAAATCCAACCTCTCTCCAGTAAAGTACAGGATGTACGGAACTGGGAGACTCCCACTACTCAAACCCAGGTGAGGGCCTTTTTGGGCCTGACTGGGTACTATCGCAATTTCATGGCAGACTATGGAACCATAGCTGCACCCCTGACAGCTCTAACCTCACCCAAGCAGCCTAGGAAGGTTAATTGGACCGAAGACTGTCAGAGGGCCTTTGATGGCTTGAAAGAAAGTCTGTGTAGGGCACCTGTGTTGAGTGCGCCTGACTACAGCCGACCCTTTATCGTCCAGACGGATGCCTGCGACACCGGAATTGGAGCTGTCTTGTCCCAGTTAGATGACAAAGGGAGAGAACATCCTATCATATTCATCAGTAGACAACTCAAGGGTAGAGAACTTAGGTGGGCTACTGTTGAAAAGGAGTGTTTTAGCATAGTTTGGAGCCTTAGGCGTTTTAGGCCCTACCTTACGGGGTCTACCTTCAAGGTCCAAACAGATCATAAGCCCCTGAAGTGGCTTATGCAGATGAAGGGTGGGAATCCGAAATTGCTCAGGTGGTCCATTAGCCTGCAAGGGCTAGACTTCACCATAGAGCACAGACCAGGGAAGAGTCACGATAATGCAGATGGCCTTTCCAGAAGGTATGTTGACCGTCTGGATGAGGGTGTCTATCCCGTGGGAGATTAGACACCCTCCACCTCAGTCTGGGGGGGCGACTGTGATGCTGGAAATGCATCAGAGGGACAGGGCCTCTGAATCCTTGTCCTTTACTGCTTTTTATCGTGTGTTCTGTCATGTTTTCTGCCCAGGAGTCCATGTGGGACTCCTGGCAGTGCAGCTCTCTGTTTTGGTTTGGTGAACAGACCCATGGGATACCCTTATGGCACCCATGGGTAGGGGTACAACCCTGTGCCCCTAGTGTATGTTTTTGGGCACCTGTGGGTGGCCCCAGAGCAGGGTATGGGCTGGTGGCAGCTCCATGCTGAATTTGACAGGTGCTCTGGGTGTCCTCCATTTTGGGATACCCAGGCCCTGCCATTGAGATCAGTTGATTCCTGATAGAAAACAAGATGGCCCCTGTGGCCTCTTGCTTTCTATTGCCTGTTATCTTGTTTTCCCAAAGTCCTGGGAAGCCCTGAGTCTGTCCCTTCCCCCTGACTGGCTGTTGGGTGGAAGTTCCATATATGGTGTTGTTGTGAAGGCCCAGCTAGACTGACTGGAGCCTTCCCATTGACTGTATGTTGTGGGTACCTCCTGTGGGTGGGACCTGGGTGAATGGAGTGTGTGACCAATATACACTCCTTGTTGTGGTTGTCTGGTTTCTGGCATGAGAGACAAAGACTGAGACAGCCCTGCCCGAAACTGGCCTGAATGCAGTGTGTAGTGTTGAATGGCTGGGTACTTGTCCCAATCCACATTCCTTGTTGTGAATGTCTGAAAGGGAGGAGTGTGGCCTGAATGCACTGTGTGCCTGATTGGCTGACTGACTGCATGAATGCCCATCTGTATGATTGGCTGCTGAGTGTGTGCCAGCAGTGTGGATGAGAGGCAGGATAGTATATCTGGGGACCTCTCACCACTGGTAATTGGTTCAGAAGCAGCCAGAGGTTCAGGAACGTTCAGGAACGTTCAGAAGCATCCTGGAGCTGAGTCTCCACTCTAAGAGTAACTTGAACTGCTGATCCTCGACGTCCAGCTGGAAGAAGAAGACTTGCTGTGGCATTTGCTTCGACCGATCCGAAGGCTGTCGAAATCGTCGAAGGCTGACCCGAGAGAGGACCTGGTAAGGCGCCCTCTTCCCGTGCTCCGAGGGACCATCGAGCACCGCTCCATCTTCGCCGAAGCGCCCTGGAAGACAGACCCTCGAAAGGCTGTCGACCCGAGACGGGACCACCGAGGAGATCGAAGTGAAGCACCCGGACATCGCCGCCGTCGAAGTCCATTGCCGTCGACCAGGGTTCGCAGGTTTGCGTAACCGCTGGAGGCCCGTCGAAGTTGTGTTGCCCAGCCGTGGGAACCACTTGACGCCGTGCCGCCGACGACCGGAGCCGTCCGCTCCTTTGCCTAAGAACATTCGAATCGAAGGACTCCCTCGTCCGCACCGTCGACCGCTTTATCCTGCCGGAGAAAGTCGAGGACGACCAACGCGCCGAGGAGAAACCTGCCGGTGGGTGTCCCGCCACCCGAAGATCACAAAGACTCGAACGACTCGACGCCCTTGCTGGGCCTCCGTCTCCACAATCTTTGCGGTCCAGAACTATTGTCACCGAGGTGCCCCGCACGCCTCTGCCTTGCAGGACGCCGACACTCCGACGCCGACGAGCACCGCTCGACGAAGCTGCCGCCTCATCGACGCCGTTCTACCCTGTTTGTCGACGGACGTTCGACGCCCCGTGCCTCCCGCTTGAAAGGGAAGGCATTCAAGAAGGGCCGTCGATTCCCCGTCGCCGAACGCCGAGTTTCTCGATGTTTCTCGACGATCCGTGACTCCCGCTTGAAAGGGGGTCGCTCAAGAAGGACCTGTCGACGCCTCTTCGAAGAACTCGACTCCACCAGGTACATTGGGGGGGTAAAAACATTATAGGAGGGAATAAGACTTGCAGAACAATATATGGACTGGGCTTGTGCTATATCTTTATTTTACAGGTTGCCCAGGTGGGGGGATCTCCACACAGAACTGTGTCTAGTGGTAGGGGCCAGTATTCTGCCTATTGCTCAACCATCTTATTTTCTCTCCTCTCTCTATTGCTGGTTTCACTCTATTGATGTGAGTGACATTGTTACAGTATTGTTCATGCACTTTAATGAGATCTAATACAAAGGGTGGTACCACTTTAGAATTGTATATATTTGCTATTGTTGATTTTCCTGAGTACAAAGTGAGTTATCATGATAAGTGTACATAACCTTGAATATTGATTATATAAAGACTGTGTTCTAACCAATACAGTGTGTGGACATTCCTTTGTGGGGGCTTGGGGACTACACTGTACTTAAGAACCAGCCTGCATCACCTCCTGAGAAGCTAGGCCTTGATTGCTCGACCATTGCTACCGTAATAGAGAATCTTGGCTGGGGTCTTCTGTGCCTCTCCTCTACCATATAGAGAGCAGAAGTACAGACACCCCCCACCGGTCTTCTTTTCACAGGCCTCCACCACCGTAATTACAAATCGAGATCAAAAAGGACAAAAAAGCCTATTACAATAATCAAATTCTGAACTGTGGCAGCAGCAGCAAAGAACTGCACAAGATCATCTCTGAATTTGTGAGACCTGCTTGCACCACTGCCCAATCCACTCCCACACAATCACTCTGCGACTCACTCTCGCTACATTTCTACAACACCACCCACGACAGGATGGTAACCCTTAATACCAAATTGTCCTTGCTCACCCCCCACCCTATACTGACACCACCTTATCCCATTGCCCTGGCGCCCACTTTACCAACCTTCAACTCTTTCAAACCCATATCCAGTGACGAGCTCCTTGACCTACTATCAGCCAGCAGACCCTCCGGGTCGCCCCTCAACCCCTGCCCCACCTCTGTTCTGAAATAAATATTCTCCTCTACCTGCACAGAGACTATGCAAGAGCCATACTAAATGACTCCCTCACCTCTGGCATCTTCCCTGAAGCCTTTAAAATTGCGCATGTCAAGCCACTTCTAAAAAAGGCATCCCTCAACCCCCTTGACCCTAAGAATTACAGGCCGATCTCCAACACCAGATTTCTTGCGAAACTGATTGACCAGACTGCATACTCCCAGCTCAACTGCTTTGTAGAATCCAACAAACTCCTCGCACAATCAGGCTTCATACCTGGACATAGAACTGAATCCAGACTGATCTCAATCTGGGATGATCTGAAGGTCACAGCAGACTCTGAGGGCTGCGCAGCGCTGCTTCATGCTCGATCTCTCTGCAGTCTTTGACACTGTTAACCACTCAATCCTCCTTGACTGCCTCCACTCCCTAGGAATCCGTGACTCAGCACTCAAATGGATTGCCTTTTTCTTCAGCAACAGGAAACAAATCACCTTCCTCTCCCCTTTTGTCTCAACTGCTTGTGCTGTGACCACTGGAGTTCCCCAAGGGGCATGCCTCTCAGCGCTCCTCTTCAACCGCTGTCTGACCTGTCTACCAGGAAGCATCAGCACGCGCAACCTCTCCTGTTACAACTACGCCGACGATACCCAAATTATCCTAAAAATCTCGAAGACAAGCACCAACCCACGTCCCGACCTTGAAGCTTGTCTCCATGATGTTGACAGATGGATGACATGTAACCACCTCCTTTTGAACCCTCATAAAACTGAAATGGTGCGCAGCAATGCTGCCCTTCTCGCACAACCACTCCCATGGCCCCTTCCCTCCAATATAGTCAAAAACCTAGGTTGCACTATGAACTCAGGCCTAAGCCGGTCAGATAGCACAGCGAGTAGAATGCTTGCTGTGACATCCGTGCAGAGCCTGCTGACGCAGGTTCGAATCCCAGCAGGGCCAAACTCAGCCTTTCATCCTTCTGAGGTCAATAAATGAGCACCACACACTGTAGGTAATAAGCAGCACTCAGATGCCCCAGGGTTCGTAACGCTGTATAAATGCCAAACAAAAAAAACCAAAATAAATCCTCTCCCATTTGATCAATAATGTTTCAAAATCCTGTCATTACCACCTGAAACTGCTTAGATGCATTTTTCCATACCTCTCCTACCCTAACAGACTTGCCGCTGTTATGTCTATTGTTATGTTGAGAGTGGACTATGCCAACTCCTTATACCTGGGAGCACCAGCATGCCAACTCAACAAACTCCAAAGAGGCCAAACCGCTGCTGCCAAACTCCTCCTCGCCCTAGGACACAGAGAAGATCTCACCCGCTCTCTGCACCCTCCACTGGCTCTCAGTCGGACGAAGGGCCACCTTCAAGACCTTATGCATTACCCACCGTGCAGTGCACAAGACCGGCCCAGCGTACCTAGAAGAAAATGTAAAACCCTACATCCCACCTGGTACCCTAAGATGAAGCACTGCCCTATTTCTAGTGATTCCAACTTCTAATTCTGTCAGGATTGGAGGATCCGCCTTCTCAACCTTAGCCCCAACTTTGTGGAACTCACTTCACCCACATATTTCACACACCCAAGATTACATGGCCTTGCGCAAAGCTCTTAAAACCTGGCTCTTTCCATAAATGCGCATTAAGATCTTCTAAGGCCATCCCTGCTGAGAACCTCCACCCTGCTGACAAATATTCACGAGTTCCCGAGCAATGACGCCACTGAATGCAGCCATTAAGTCACTAATAACTTTAGTCTGAACACAGCAATGACAAATGCTCACCTGAAATCCGGAATAACGAGCTTGCCAGATCAAAATCCTCCCCCCAAACACACGCCTCTCCTATCGCCATGCTCACGCTCTACTCTACACCAACACCTATTTAGAGCGCAGCTACACCCCTCGATCAATTTTGGCCTAGCTGCTCACATACGAACATTACTTCATGAACACCTCAACATTCTGATAAAACGCAGCTACACCCACGAAAATCGGCACAGCTGCACACATAAGCGTCCTACACAGGCCTAACGCAGCCTGGACCCAATCTTGGTGAACAACCTCCAGACTGCACACATTCAACTGATATCCAATACCACCACACCGAATGCTAGGATACAGTTACCATCAGGCAATCGCATCAGCTGCGCACATATTTGGTGAACCCAAGCACCCTACGACACCTTTTCTCTCGACTGAACTGGACTACGGTCCTTGAGGGCATTCAACCTACCAGCGCTTTGAGGTCATACCATTGATATATAGAGCGCTATATAAATCCCAAATAACATAACATAACATAACAGCAAAAGAAAAACACGTCTTGTGCAGCGGCGACAGATGAGAATCATCTCTGGATGCCTGGATTTCACTGTGTCGCGGCGATCCGAGAGGGGCTCTGTGAAATCCGGCATGACACACTTCTGAGATTAACTCAATTGTCATTTTATCTACAGCATTGCTGAAGAGTCTTTCACGGCTGCCTGTGAAATGCAAGCTACACACACACCAAGATCTCCCCAACAGGCGCATTAACAGTTTGGGCAGCATTAATGCACATTACGGTGAATGGCTTCTTCCTTTTGAAGCTGTGTTAAGTATTTAACAGCCATTTTTCACAACCTTGCACACACGCTCTATGGATCATGATAGCAATATAATATGAGCATGCATGCATAAACTACCATTTTATTCACTTGGGACAGAAACGCAAGAAAAAGAAAGAGAGTGTTTGATTCGAGGATTTCAAAAGCGGCAATGTTTTTGATATCATGCATACACCATTAACATCGCTTCATGGGAGAGTTACATGAAGTATTTACTTAAATATCACTGGAGCCTTTTGAGAGCACAATTAGGCTAACGTTGCGCATAATGTTTGGTGGTAAGGGTTGTTTTAATTAACAATGCTAACATGACAGTGCATTCCTTCAAGAACAAGTATTGTCAAAGTCAACAGTTTGGGCTTTTGTGTAGGTCTGGTGAAGGCAAAGCTTCTTGCTTCAAGCTAATTGAAATGCAAAGCCGGTGTTGAAGTGACCAGGCATTCCTTCAAATACAAGCATTGACAAAGCCAACAGTTTGGGCTTTTGTGTAGGTCTGGTGAAGGCAAAGCTTCTTGCTTCAAGCTAATTGAAATGCAAAGCCAGTGTTGAAGTGACCAGGCATTCCTTCAAATACAAGCATTGACAAAGCCAACAGTTTGGGCTTTTGTATAGGCGTGGAAAAAAGGCACTTTGCGTATAAAGCAAACTCAAATTTATAGGGGTATCTTTGGGTGCAATCAAATGTCTGGCCGGTCCTCACAGCATCTATTTACACACCCCGCCAATGGTGTTATCCATTTCATATCAAGTTTATATAAAATGTATATAAATGTATATCGAAATGCTATCAAAATGTGTATAAAAGGATATTCAAAATATATGAAATTGATATAAAATGTATATTAAAAATATATACAATTTACAATAAATGTGTACAAAAATATATACTATTTATATAAAATGTATAAAAAATGTATATCAAAATGTGTATACAGTTATCGGGGTTCAATTAAATTGGTATAACAAATATTGGGGTTCTTATCAAATTTATATAAAACATGTTTTTTTAATTAAAAAAACATCATATTTATATTAAATGTATATCAACGGGGCGGGACTAAGGAACATGGGTGGAGTTTAGACCGTAAATTGGGACGGGCCACCTGTCAAAATGTAACATTGAATGAAAAGGTACCACCTTGCACTACTTAGACAGACATATGCACTTATAGTCCACATGTAATAGTTGATCTGTAGTGCTCGACATGTATTCTTTTCAGTGGAAATGTGATGACAGATTGTCACCCTTTGGTCCTCAGTATACACTGATCGTCAGCAGATTAAAATGTAAAAAGCTTACCAAGGTGGTCCAGATGGCACCCAAAGCGGAGCAGCATCTGTGATCTCTGTGGTAGCGCTCCCTGGTTTTTCCAGAAACAAAACCAGAAACAGAGTGCATTTGGCCACAAAACGACGAGGAGGGTCCCATGATGAAGATGCTGCAATCATGAGGCGGGCAAAGGTGCTTGCCAGCAGACTCTTAGCTGATGCAGGGCGGTCGTCTCACTTCAAGATGGAGGCCGGAAATTGTGCACACTAGTCGGAATTTCCAGGGGGGCGGGGCGAGGATGGACCACCAAGGTAGATGAGAAGCCCCATTCTGGGCCTGGCAAGCAGCGGTGTAGATGATGCATAGATGCTGTGGCTCCAGTCAACTCAATGCGGCCCAAAAGTAAGCATACTCAAGTAAGTGACCTTATTCCCATGGTGAAGAGTAACAAATAAACGCAACAGCGGGGTGCTATGTAATGGTCACCTGGTGATCAACTGTGGGACATTGCATAACATTCTTTGTTGCATGGAAGGGATTGTTCCTTGAAACAAACTGGATTAAAAATGGTGACAAACAGGGCCATCACGGAAGTAGATGATACACAGCACAAATGCAAATGCAATAACTGTACACTGTATTGCATGAATAATCTTGATTAAGTAGTTATAGTTCAGTGTAATAAGGAGAGGCAGGGAATATTCGTTAATTGTCGGACAAACAGGCGACTAACATAAATCGCAAAGAGACCTGCAAAGCCAGAAACTACCACACCAGCATCTGGTAGCACACCATGAGAAAACACAATGTCAGATACACTTACAAAACAGGTGCTCGAAGCCCCCCCTGGGGGCATTTAAAGATTAACTCAAATCTGTGCTAAAGGTTGAAATAGGGGCTAGTCAGGCAAGATCTGTCAGCCGCTATTGCAGACAAGAAGAAGTAAATTGAACACCTGAGAAGCAGTCTTAACGACATAGAAGTAGAACAGTCTAGCCTGAATGACCAGACAATATCCAACACTGCCTGTTTCAAGAAGCTGGAACAAACCGTGAAGGAGCAGCACACATGAAAGAATGGATGTCAGAATTGTTCTCCTCCTGAGGTGTACACATACATGATCAAGAGATGCAAATAGATAGAGCGCACAATAGGCAAACTTAGAAACAAACCAGGAGCAACCATAAGATACGTCGTGGTAAAACTCCACAGCTTCACACTCAAGGAAAAAGATAGTTCGACCTACAAAAAGAGATCTACCTTCTTGGATCATGACATTCAGACCTTTAATGATGTTTTCCCAGCGACGCTTGCCAGAAGACGCAATAAGAGGCCTCTAAAAGGAGAACTCATTAAAAGGTATATCCAATACAGATGGTTGTTTCTGACTGGAATACAATTTAGGATTGACAACAAGGGAATCTGGGTCTGAACTGCTGTAGAGGATGTGCATGCTCTGTGACGTTCAGACGAGACAACTGATAAAGGTCAGAAAGAGGCGTAACTGTCAGACCTCAAGCGGAAGGAATTAAGATTACCCCAACATTTTCAATGAAATCTCTGCATGCAAGATGCATACTGACCCAGAGCACCCCAGTGATACCTGGACAAGTCCTGCTCAAACTGACTGGTTGCCAGATACATCCTCCTCAGGAAGATGAACCCACCAAAGGGAATCAAGTTAACTTAAAATAATTGAATGGGTGCAGGATCATACTCCCACACACTGTACTGACATACACCCGAGAGAGGCAAAAGAAAACCACAATGTGCGCATCAAACTCTTCTGCTATGAGGTTGAATAAAAGATAGGATAATGTAAGGAGCGCGGGGGATGGCTTAGCTTATTAGCTTAATTCTCTACTGACTAATCCGGCAGAGGGAATTATACTAAGAGCAAATAAATCATTCTATGAGTATGGTAGCAAACCGGGGGGCCCTTCTTGCGCGGGCACTTAGCATTCTATATGATCGATTTATTTATTTTCAACATTCAGGGAGCAAGCGGGACAGAAATCACAGAGGAAAAGACTAAGAGAGGCTCACTCCAATCCCTTTATGAGGAGCTCTATGACTCAACCCCTTTAGATAAAAGGGAACAGACACAATATTTAGAAGGGATACAACTCCCCAGGCTAAGCGAGGTACAAAAAACGATTTAGAAAACCCCAAAACAATTGAAGAAACCATAAAAGCCATAACCCAACTTAAAATAAGGAAAAGCCCATTCCCAGACGAACATACAGGATATTTTATAAGACATCTGCAACTACTCTTGCCCCGAAATTAACAAAACTATTGCATTCCTTTCTAGATCATGGGATTTACCCAAATCTATAAACCTATCATACATCACAATAATCCTCAAACTAGGAAGGGACCCCAAAAGGTGTTCATAAAGCAACCCAATTGCCTTGATAAATGTCATATGATATGATAGGTTATTTATAACACGCTTAATACCCAGAGGTTTCAAAGCGCAGACCCGGGGATCGAACTTGTGTTGCTCTGTGTCGTCTTGCTTCCAAGGCGAGCACATTGTCCCTGTGCTATTGTAAGTGACTTCAATCCAGCACTCCAACTAAGTCAATGCCTAGTCTGGGATGCCCAATGGAAGTCCTTATTTATATATTTCTTATGTCAAAGTTCTTAAATCTGGATGATGAACCCTTATATAACGCCCCTCTCTTTGAATCCCCCCCTGATCTCACTGAGTCAAGAAGTAGGTTTGTTTTGCAAATTAAAATGTTTATTTGAATGATTAAACAATATATATATATATATATATATATATATATCTATCACACTTTTATGAATAAAATAATATTTGAATAGCACACTTATGAATATGGACGGTAATCAACAATAGGTAATATTACAATAGCACAAAGCACAATCTCTTTAATCTGAAAGGAGTAGGAAGAGGAAGAGGAAGGATAACCTTAGCAGAGAATACTTTTATGGTTCAAGGAAATGCAAGATGGGAACGAATGCAGCACAGAAATAAACTTGATATGAATTCAATCAGAAGATAATATAATCACTTTTTCCCCTGTGACTACTGACTTCCCCCACTAGGCAGTATGAAGAGATGGGAAGGAGGGTACACAGGTTTCAGAATACACTCAATAATGCCGTTCAATTCCAGTTACCCCAGCAAGCTAGAGAAACGGTTATGATTTTAAGACAGGCAAAAATACTTTTGAAGGTGATTGCAATGGATGTGAAAATATGCTAAAATGATTTTAATTCACTAAAGGATATTCAGGATAAGTGATAGTTACTTTAGATTGGTTCGGGTCAACACTAGCAATGATTCATGAATGACTATCAGGTTGAAAACGAATTTCAGCAGTGGAAAGCAAGAGCCAGCTATCTTGACAGAAAATGAAATGGAGCTAAATTGCACTTCATGGCACTTTTTCCATGTGCGTAAATCGCGATTACGGAAAATGTATAATGAATTGGAATGTGTGTTTGTTTGTTGGAAAGCTGAGGATCTTAGCTTTATAATGACAGTTAAAATTCGCTTCTAGGACATGCGGTTCAAAAGATACGGACGTTTTTGTGAAGGTAGATTATCAGAAATAAAGTCAAGATTTCAGAATGACAGATGGCGCTTTTACAGATTTGAAATCACAGGATGGACACAACATTCTAAATGCAGTTCTGAATAGGTTGAAATGGATTGGATAAGATTACTTTAGACTAAGAGATTGGTTCTGTACAGACTAGATACTCACTCCTAGTTTTGGAATGGAATGCGCCTCGTCAAAGATCTGGTCAAGGGGTTTGGACTGCACTCGCCTCCGGACAGGTCTCAGGCACGGAATTCTGCACACAGCACAGCCTCTGGTCTGCTCGGTCCCTCGGTCTGGATCTGACGGTTCTGGGTTACAGCACTGCTCTCTCTGGATCTTGGTTCTAGCACAGGGTTCATGGCTAGAATCAAACAGCACGGCCAGGCTGTTGAATAGTTTGGTTAGGTTGCTAGATTCTGAGGCCTGCTGAGAAGAGTTCAGCTTTTGGGTTAGGCCCCTGCTTCAGGTTCTAGAGCTTGGTTCTAGAATCTGGTCTCTGGATCTATCTGGAATCTGGAGTCTCTGGAGTCTGGAGTCTTTGTCTAGAGTCTTCTTGCAGAGTGCTGCGCAAGAAATCGGTTTCAGAGTGGAAAGAGAAGTCCCTATCTGGGTCTCAGGAGTCTCTTTTTATGTGTTTTCAAAGTGGGTGTGGAGGCTGACTCTACATGCCCAACCCAAAGGGATTTCATAGGTTAGAGAATTCCCTGTGACCTGACTGGAGAAAGGAGTGGTGAGTCATTCTGTGTCATCAGGTGTCATGTTTATGGTTTAAGGAAAGAACACTCCCCTTTGTGTCCGTACAGCATATCTTCTTTTTCATAAAACACATATTTACAATATACACAACTTGTTAATATCACCTAAATTACATGACAGATTGCTTAAGGTACAGTTTGGTTCAAGTCACATGTTCCTACGAGCTTGGGTTCAGAAATGACAATTTATTTTCATTTTTGGTAGGTTTTCCAATATTGGCTCTACACCAAATTTTATACAGACATACACACCCTCTCTGAGCATATTACTGTAAGTTTTCATGTTTCTAGCATAAACACTGTATCTACAATATTAATAAATCCCGGGGTTTGGTCTCAGAACATCGTACGGATTTCAGCTTAGTCTCAAACTGTGAGTGCATTTTTCATATTAAGAATCCCAAAGTTGTACATTTTTGTCAGCTTGGTAAAATTTGTTGTAAGCAATTTTATAAAACATACATTTGCTCTCAATTGAATTCACATCTCAGTCTGGTCCGCCCCCCCACCCCCCAGAGCTGGGTGAGTTAGATGTCACATGTCTTGTTTCCTGCTAGGGCAGCTGTGGGCCAGTCACACCCAAATCAGCATTTTCTATTCAGTTGAAAGAATCTATTGTCTCTTTCCTCCTTCCAGCAGAGGGATCTCCCCCCTTTTGATTAACATGACCATGCAATATCCTGCCTTCTGGTGTGGAGTCCCCAGGTGTGAAGGATTCTCATGAAAGGCAAGCCTTTTGAAGTCCGAACTGCATCAGGTTGCCTTCTAGTCAATTGCAACTTAGATCCTTGTAAAAAAAAATACATTTCTAAACTCACAATAAGCAACATGTCTTTAAATCAAGTCTCTTTCAACATGAAATCACTGTGTGGCACTCTATATGGCATTTTGATTTTTTCTTCTTTGGCATATTTAGTTTCTGAAATGCAGCTCTCCTGTCAGGATTTAGAAATCGCCAGCACCAGTCAGAGGCGAGCAACGGTACTGCACCCATTTTTGACAGCTATCTTTAAAAGGGTATTTTTGCTCTGATAGCTTGCTTATATTGTACTGATGTGGATTCTTGCAGTAGAGTAATGTGGAACACCCAACAAGTAGGTTGGATCTTTTTGGTGATTTGTGAGCCATGATTTTAGCACATTTTGACAATCAAGAAAATGAATTCCCAAACAGCTCTGTATTTCTTTTGGCAATCAGTATTGCTTTTTCCAAGTGGTTTCAGGCTACCTGGTGAATAGCCCAATGGTGGTTTTTGGCATTGATCTCCTGTGCTCACTAAGATAGGCAAAAGTAGATGGTAGCCTATCTTTCAGATTTGTACTGCACATTTTTGGATGATTTGGACGAGCAGCATGCTTCCCAATGGCCATTCTGCTGTTTCTGCTGCCAGCAATGCACAGTACTGTTGTAGGGCCTGGATGAGTGGGTTAGAACATCCCACACTATCCTCCCGAATGTGGACTCTAAAATCTAGACCCTTATATTAGCAAATAGATTGGAAGCTATTTCCCCCAGAACTTAGTGGTCGAAGTGAGCGGGAGCGGTTGGGAGCAGAGCTCCTCTACTTTTAAAAGTTACGTTTTACTGTTCCTATACTTTTATTTTTAAAAAGAAACTGTTCTGGAATGGTTTCGTTTTAAAATAAAACTCGAGGAAGAAGTTTAGACTTGCACTTTTATAGATGCAGATCAATGTATTTTGATAATATCAGGATACTGATCCATATTATGGACAAATATACCCTGTTCAAATGCCATACATCATTATTAGCACCTGATGCAGACAAAGCGTTTGACTGGTTTGATTGGCAATATCTGAATCTAGTCCTAAAGAACTTTGAGACAGAAGAAAGCTTTTGTCATAGTCTACTGACAAATTAGCAAAATCTGAGAGCCAATGTGGCCAAGGGCACAAAACAGAGCTGCCCGCTATCACCGTCACTTTTTGCTGTGCGAGCATGCCTGACAGCGTTTACTCACTGTGCACGGTGGAGTGCAAAAGTGCAGGGCAAAATGCGGCGTACACGTGTATGCCGCCTTTTGCCCTGCACTTTTGCTCTCCATCGTCAAATGAAAATTTGATGGCGGGGACCGTCCATGTGTACAGGTCCCTGCCTCCGAATTAACGGGGAACTCGAAAATGAGCCCCTGTGTGCAACAGGCATTTCCATTCGTAACCAGCACAATACATGAAAGGACATTTGCTGTCTTTGAAAAACGCAGCACCACTACACTCACGCTGTTTGTGTGCTTGTCTGATTTGTCTGTGGGGTGTGTGTTTATGTATGACTAATCACTAATTACATGAGTAGGCAACCCCAAAACCATATTCTATGATTTAAAAAATCAATGTATTCGAGAGCTCCCCAAAATAAAAAATAAATAAATAATAAAAAAAAAGAAATCTATGTACTTCACCCATGTGCTTAATCCACCCCAAGCCAATTGGACGTTCCTCAGGCTATCATGAAGATTCTGTCCTGGTCGCTCAGGCGCTTCCTCTTTGTCGAAACAGGGGGATCACACACCGGACCCGGTCCAAATGTGCTCCATGTGTGTAGCTCTGGTTTCTGAGCAGCCCCACCGGACCCGGTCCAAATGTGCTCCATGTGTGTAGCTCTGGTTTCTGAGCAGCCCGGCAAAGTTGTCGCCACTCTCTCTAGTCTTACATTTGAACAGGTGTGTTTATGTAGGTACATCGGCGCGCGTGCCTGCCAGTGGTGGAAGTGTACGAAAAGAAGTAGTGGAACTAGGTTCCCTACTAGCCTGCACCCACTCCCCACAAACCCCATTGCCATCCCCCTCCCACGCACAATACAAACTCCAAAACACATGCACCTGCTGTTTAGGGGAACATTCAGTGCAGTGCACTGTAAGAGTAAGCTTCAACTTCTCCCTACACTTTTATTTTAAAATGAAACCATTCCGGAACGGTTCCTTAAAAAAAGAAATATATAAAGTATAGGAACAGTAAAACTTAATTAAAAGAAGTAGAGGAGCACCGCTCCCGACCGCTCCCGTCCACTTCGACCACTGGTGCCTGCTATTTGTGCACTTGGTGGTGGGGGTGCTTTTGTATAAGGGATGTGTGTGCTTGTGTCTCTCTTGGTAAGAGCATGTACTGTGTGTGTGTGTGTGTGTCGGTGTGCATATAGGTGGCTGCGTTACTTTGTGTAGCAGAAAGAGTGAGAGACCCGAATTACATGTGTGTAAGAGAATAACACATCATAACATGTTGCTTAGGTAGGCCAAAGGGGTGGAGCTAGCTTCAACATATTGTGGGGCTGGAGCACAGTTTGAAAAAGCGGGTGGCAGGTGAGGCCATGAGTGATCACACAATACCCCATGCCCCTGCAAGTACCTACGGGCTTCGTCCTTTGGCACTCTGGCCTCGGTACACCTTAACATACATAAACTGTTGCTCTGATCCGAAATGACTTTAGAATACAGAGGTAAAAACGTGAGGCATAGAGGCCAGGGTTGATAGGTTATTTGTGCTGTCAATCAATCATATAAAAATCACTTTATTTCAGCAATGTCGCCATACATGCCCAAAAAACATACATACGCTGTGCTGTGAATCAAATGGGGCATCTTCTGGGGGCGATGTTACGTGACTACAGGTGCCAGCGTAGCAAGGAAACGAAACGAGTATCTCATGGGGAACTGGATGTGCGGCCTGCAGGCTACATCAAGATTGATGCAGTAGGTGCATTATCCATCAGGTTTCAAACACTCTATGACAAAATGACCAGTGCTCTGCAGGGGTACAGGGATGAGCATTGGCTAAAGCGCCCACTCAGCCCCACACTAAATCAGCAGTCCCCCTGCTTCTATGTTAGCACAGCGCATGTTATTGACTGCGGGTAAAGACACATTTATTTTTACAGGTTTTTAATGGAAAATACAGGGGAAAACCCCTGGTACCCTTTTATCTACCCACCCCACTTTCCATTTACCTAACCCATAATCTCCCATCTACCTTTAACGGTAAGAACATATGTTAAAAAAAAAATAATAATCATTGTTTTTACCCCCCCACCAAAATGGTGAGTACCGTTATCCCAATCAAAAAGGTGAAACAGGCCGCGCCAGAAAGGTATCCCTCCTACACTGCTTTTGGTAACTGGGCTGATGGCAGGCTATACCTTCAGGAGGAGAATGGGTTGACAAGAGCAGAGCCCAAACAGCCTTAGTACAATGGATCCAAAATAAAAGACTGTCAACTCAATGTTCTCGACAAATAGGATCTTTAATAAAACAATGCAAACTAATTAAAAACACTAAAAACCCCATGCTTGTAAAAGAAACACAGAGAACGCAGAAGTTTGATGTGAAAGGGCTCTCTGGGTTGATAAGCAGGAGCGTCCAGGCAAGATACATAGCAGCAATGTAAAGTAGAAGAATGCCTTTGGGAGGTATAGAAGGGGGACTTAAAAGTCATTATGGTCCTTTAAAATGGCCTCAGGGCAGGGCCTCTTTAAAATACCGTAGTTCTCTGGGTGCTTTAGATCATTGAGCTAAGCTTCTTGGCACTTTAGCTGTGGTCGAGTTGATTTTGGGACATTTTGAGTTGTGAGCTTCTATCATGGGTAGACAAAGAGCAGAGGGTATGGCTAGGGAAATGTGCACAGGATCACCCAGTGAGTACATATGTATAATACAACATGCACTCAGGAACCAAGATGCATGCATGCTAGCACCCTGGATGTACAAGGAGAACGTGATAAAACTATATAATAAGGGATGTGTGGCAAGCACCCAGAAGCCCCTTATGATTACAAGGAAAGGCTGCTAGCTCCTCACCGACAATTAGTGTTATTGGTACTGTCCGCACGAAGCGCACATACAGGACAAGCAATGCCAGGGTCTGTGAGCTAACAGCCTTGGGGATATTATATATGGTAACTTAAAGACAATACTCATGAAAAACATCACCTGGAATGCCAGTGAAGCCCTCACACCCTTCTAATCAAACAGGGACCCAGAAAGACTATAACAACAAAGGGATGATAACTTAACACAGAAAACGCATTACAGGGAAAACGTAGGAATAGTCCTTACAGGATAGTGAGGAAGATATAGGCATGTACGCGGGAGCTGGACACAACATCACACCACACCCAACAATCAATAGGTAACCAAGAGAGACGTGCAAGGGAAAACCAGGAACAGATTCTGAGAGGAAGTCAAGGAGCAGGAACAGGGAAAACGAAATTACAGGCCCAGACCCTGACCTCCCAACCCAGAAATAAATGGGAAGGAAATCTCCCAAATGGGGTGTGTCAAACAGATCAGGTTATCACTGCAGAAGAGAGCAAACCAAAAGATAAACTGGGCTGTACAGAAAAAGGAATGCACTGGAAAGTGCTGACTGCAAAATAACAAAAATAGACACATTAAATTCGAAATCCAGGGCTAAAGAATGAGAAACCAGGAGATAGTACCTAAAAACTAAGGATAAAGAATCAGAAACAAAGAACCAGCGACAAAAGGGAACCCTGCAACAATGCAATGACCGTTGCTGAACTGAAAAAAAACAAACCTTTTAAAGCTGGCTATCAAACCCATGCCTCAGATCTCCTGTTGCTCAACACCAGCCACAGGAGTTCCTTATGTTCCACCCAACCCTTTGCTGATAGGGTGGAGACAATGCAGTGGGCAAGGCATTCTGGAAAGCATAGACTTTTGATTAAAGAACCTTACTGGCTGGCAAAAACCTTGGATGCATCCAGAAGGGAAGTGAAATGGAAAATATGGGGTTAGTGCTCTCAAATTAACACAGCCCTGTGTGTTAGGGTTTGAAAGGAAAGTCTACTAGGGAACGGACCCCAAATCAGGCCACCCCATAGTGGGAATGAGAGGAAAGGGAGTAAATCGTGACAGCTCCAACAGGTCAGTGGCGTCAAGCCGGGTTTGATGTGCAGACTCTCCTTGGGTTGTGTCAGTGTTCGCAATGGTCGAGTCAAAGGCTTTCAATGGCTTGGGATGGCGGTTGAGTCGATGGCGAGACAGTATTTCTAAAGGATCAAGTCAGCATTCAAAACAGAAGAGTTGATGGCTGCCAGCAGGTCAAGTCGGTGTGCAAATTAGTTGCCACCACAGAGTAAAGCCAGTGATTGGGTTTATTAATGCGGGTCCACAGCATTTAGACAATCTGGCGTCTGGATAAGAAGTTTAGCCAGCAGTTCGAAGGGTCGTAGAGGGCCAAAAGCACCACAGTGGGCCCTATAGCAGCTAAAAGTGCATTGAACACAGTTGAGCCAGCCTGAAGGCATCTGAAGCCAATGAAACAGGGTCCAAACTTATTCTAGGCTTCTTGGTTGCTGGAGGCCCAATCTAGGGCCTCCAGGGACAAGTTAGTCCTCAGTTCCACACTTCTGGTCCAGGAAGCTGTCTTGCTCCTACAGGGATTTTGTCCCCTCCCATGAGCAGGACCCTGGTTCCAGTGCTACGGCCAGCAGGGAGGCCTTAGTCCACATCAGTACAACCCCACTGTTCCCTGTGGATGGGTGGGGAGCAGAGCTTGCCTCTGACTTCGATGCCTTCTGTCTTCGCCTCCCTTGCAGAGGACTTTGGAATCAATTGTATTCACAACAGAGGTCCATCCAATCCTTCTTTTTGTCTTAAGAGCCCAAAAATGACTTAAGAAAGGTGGGGTTTCCTCTCTTTACTAAGGGTCGTATCAAGCATCCTTTGCCTTCTGACATCATACCCACAGTACCAGGCCCTGCAGGAAATGGGGGATACGTAGAGGGCCCCAGTAGAAGCCAAGATAGTGCAACCCCTCTCTCAGCCCCAACTGTCAACTCTGGCTCCTCAAACTCTTCCACCGTCTCATGTCTGCTGACTTCAAAGCACTCCATTAGCCACCACCCTGATTTGTAAATGGCATTGTAATGTCAGTGCTGCCTTTGAAGCACTGATTCCCAGAAGATCTCCTGGGCAGGGTGTCTGTGTCCGGGTGGTCGAAGGTGCTACCCTTCCTGGAGGAGGATGAAACAGGCTGATTGATATCTATTGTCTCACATTGCTGTGGTGGAGACACCTTGGCCAGAGGGCTATCATACATCAGCCCTGCCATAGCTAAAGCCCTGCTCACAGCGCTGACACCTGTATAATATCGAATTGTTGGGGCTGTATAATTGTGTGATCCTAGCAGCCACCCTGCCACAACCAGGAATGGCTTATGTTTAAAGAGTAACATGTTAATAGGCTGACTGGGTTGCACAATTATCATACTTTGTAACAGAGGTGTAATCAATGAAATGCCACATCTGCCTGCATTCACTTTGTGTTCCAGCAGCTGCCAGGAAGGCACATGCAACCTTTGAACCTGGCCTATGCCATTGCACGGATGGTGTTATGGGCTCAGTAGACTATCCCGGTAAAGGCACATGTTTGCACTATCATTTTGGTATGGATTATATATAAAAGACGGCTGTGATTAGCAGACCACCTTTTCAGTAACATACTTACCGGCATCATTTAGATATATACAAAGTTAGGGGTATCCCACAGTCACCATTTAGTCCCTTCCTTCATCTGCAATACCTTTCTTCGGCCCAATAAGACTATCCTCTGACCCAATTATGATGATATTTAGTTTCAGAAATGTGTGCTAATCATTTGGAGGAGTGAGCCTTTTAAAAGCTGTTGAGAGATGTTACATTTCTGGCTTCATCCCGGGGTGTGTATTTATCTGGGCCTGGCAGGCTTCTGCCCCTATATGTTTGTTGGCTGCTGTCTGTTAAAGATGGCTTAAACACTCTCTGTTGTCACAGGCCAGAGATTTGAGAGGCTCTTGCTGTAGCGCCTCTTTCCTGCCTGCACCCAGGCGCAGCCTCATTGCATAGTGCTGCCTTCCACTTGCAACTCCCTCAATTCCCTGCATTTTCCTCAATCTCAGCCACAGCAAGCTGGTGGCTGGCTTCCCCATTGATAGGTTGACAGGCCCAATTGGAAATCAGGTGTGCCTCTTGGAAGGCTGTTAGATCTAGTGGTGGTAGTCACAAGCCAGCGCTACAGCCCTGACAGGCAACTTGCTCTGTCAGAGCCACATCGCTCTTTCCTTTCAAGAAAGTTTACCAGTTCCCCCCATGCCAGACCACCTGTGCAAACAGGCGCTTTGTATTTAAAGGAAGGGTTCACTTACGTGTTAAATTCCAGCTATCTCAATGACATCCCCATTGCACCATATATCATTGTATTAAATGAATGTTCTCTCATCGCTTAACTTACATTTAAAAAAAAACATTTCTGCTAACCACACTGGTGCCCCTCCGCCTCCTTCTGCCAATGTAACCCTCTGCCTGACCGACCTAGGGCCAAGTTACCTGGTGGCAATAACTTATAGCACGTGCCCCTGAATGTGACATCCGCTGACCCACACGCTACGCATTGCCACTTGTCATGACATTAGCGTCAAGTTGCGTCGCATGGTGTATGTGGCAGCTGATGTCATATGTAGGGGCGTGTGCTATGATTTATTGCTGCCAGGGCCCTTGACCTTAGGTCGATTGTGCAGCAGGTTACATTATCGCAAGTTTGCAGACGAGGGCCTGTGTGGTCTGCAGATATTCGAAATGTAAATGATGCACCGTGGAAAAATGTAATAGATCAATGTATGGTGCGATGTGAATGTCATTCTATGACTAGACTGGAGGCGAGCATTATGCTTCAACTTCTTTTATTACTACTCCTCAGCAGTTTCAACAAACCAACAGATCAATAACAAACACTGAAAATGTCCCAATAGACTTTTCTTCCTTTAGAACTACAATCTCCATAGTCTCTGTAGTCCATCTCACGCCATGTTCAGCTATGACCACTTCCTGTCCCTCAGCTCCTCCTCTTCTTTTACTGCTCTTTATGACGATAAGTACACTTTCGCCTCATCTCCCTACATAATATATCTAAGTGTTGTATGTTAATGAGAGCCTAAAGATTACATGTTAGCAATGTTAGAATGACTAAGAGATAGAGTTAAGGTGTATAATACCGTAACAGGCATACCTCTAATTGAGTATGTAGTGCGAACGAGAATTTTCCATGCGCGCAACATTTTCTTAGTCATCAGAACCATATTGTGAAGTACGGCCCCGCGGTGCAGTCGCCCTGTGCCGCATCTCCGGCACATCGAGGGTGATTCGCACTGCATCCGCAGGGGCCCCGGAGCCTCACAGAGGCAGGAGATTGTCATGCCGCTCCGGCCCCCTCCTTTGGGGATGCGGGGCCTGTAAAGACTGGTAGGGGGTGTCTATACTTCCGCTCTCTATATGGTAGAGGAGAGGCACAGAAGACCCCAGCCATGATTCTCTATAAGGTAGCAATGGACGAGCAATCAAGGCCTAGCTTCTCAGGAGGTGATGCAGGCTGGTTCTTAAGTACAGTGTAGTCCCCAAACCCCCACAAAGGAATGACCACACACTGTATTACTGAAAACACAGTCTTTATATAATTAATATTCAAAGGTATGTACACGATCACAACAACGCACTTTGTACTCGGAAGTCAAGAATGATAAATATATACAATTCTAAAGTGGTACCACTAATGTTATCAAATCTCATTAAAGTGCATCAACTGTACGGTTAAAATGTCACACAGATCAATAATGAGGAAACCAGCAATAGAGATAGGACGGAACGCAAGATGGTTGAAACAGAAGGCAGAATACTGACCCCTATCACGAGACACAGTTCTGAGTGGAGATCCCTTCACCTGGGCAACCTGTAAATAAGATATATCTCACAAGCCCAGTCCATATGTTCAATAGTCTCACTTCTTCCTATTAAGGTTTTACCCCCCCAATGTACCTGGTGGAGTAGAGTTCTCCAACGATGCGTCGACCGATCCTTCTTGAGTGCCTCAGGCGGGAGCCACGGATCGTCGAGAGGTGTCGGGGAACTTGGCGTTCGGTGTCGAGGAATCGACGGCCCTTCTTGAGTGCCCTCCCTTTAAGGCAGGAGTCACCGGTCGTCGAAAGTCCAACGGTGAACAGGGTGAACTACGGCAGGGAAGTGGCAACTTCGTTCCTAGCGGTGCTCGTCGACGACAGAGCATTGGCGTCCTGCAAGGAAAAGGCGTGCAGGGCACTTCGGTGACAATAGATCTGGACCGCAAAGAGATGATGAAGAACTGTGGCCCAGCAAGGGTGTCGAGTCGTCGGCGTCTCTGTGGTCTTTAGGTGGCGGGAAACCCACCAGTGGATGCTCCTCGGCCCGTCGACGGTCGGGCCTTCTCCAGCTGGAGACAAGTGGATGACGATGGAGACGAGAGCGTCCGATGATCAATTAAAGTTCTTAGGCAAACGTGAGCACAGCGGCTCCGGTCGGCGACGGCGGTCCTCGACAGTGGCGGACAACAGTCTGAGGGCTTCTCCTTGGAGTTCCGCAGCAGTCCCCGTATCGGGTCGGCAGCCTGTCGAAGGTCTGTCTACCAGGGAACGTTGGCAAAGATCAGCTGTGCACGATGGTCCCCCGTAGCTCGGGAAGAGGGCGCCTTACCAGGTCCTCTCTGGGTCAGTCCTTGGAAACACAGCAGCCTTCAGATTGCGAGGGAGAGCAACAGCACTCCTTCTCGTCCAGCGGGGGTTTCAAGGTCAAGCGTCAGTTACTCCAGTTACTCGTCGTAGTGGACTTCAGCTTCTGAACACGATTCCTAGCAGTGAGAGGTCCCCAGATATACTGTTGATCTCCCATTCATTCTGCTGGGTCATACTCAAGCATCCAATCACGACTACGGGCATTCATGCAGGCAGGCACCCAATCAGGCACGCGAGGTATTCAGGCCATTCACTTCTCTCCAGACACTCACAACAAGTTATGTGTATTGGGACAAGTACCGAGCCATTCAACACTCCAAGCTGCATTCATACCAGTTTCGGGCAGGGTTGTCTCAGTCATTGTTTCAACCACCACATACTAGACACCCACAACACAGAATGCATATTCGTCACACACTCCATTCACCCAGGTGCCACCCACAGGAGGTACCCAAAACATACATCACCGGGAAGGCTCCAGCTAGTCTGGCCGGGCCTTCACAACAACACCATATATGGCATTTCCACCCAACAGCCAGTCAGGGGGAAGGGACAGAGTCAGGGCTTCCCAGGACTTTGGGAAAACAAGGTAATGGGTAATAGAAAGCAAGAGGCCACCGGGGCCATCTTGTTTTCCATCAGGAATCAACTGATCCCAATGGCAGGGCCGGGGTATCCCAAAATGGAGGATACTCCACACACCTGTCAAACTCAGCATGGAGCTGCCACCAGCCCCTACCTTGCTCTGCGGGCCACCCACAGGTGCCCAAAAACATACACTAGGGGCACAGGGTTGTACCCCCACCCATGGGTGCCATAAGGGTATCCCACGGGTCCGTTCACCAAACCAAAAGAGAGCTGCACCGCCAGGAGTCCCACATGAACTCCTGCGCGGAAAACACGACAGAACACACAATAAAAAGCAGTAAAGGACAAGGATACGAAGGCCCTGTCCCTCTGATGCATTTCCAGCATCACAGTCGCCCACCCCAGACTGAGGTGGAGGGTGCCTAATCTCCCACGGGATAGACACCCTCATCCAGACGGTCAACATACCTTCTGGAAAGGCCATCTGCATTATCGTGACTCTTCCTTGGTCTGTGCTCTATGGTGAAGTCTTGCCCTTGCAGGCTAATGGACCACCTGAGCAGTTTCGGGTTCTCACCCTTCATCTGCATAAGCCACTTCAGGGCTTATGATCTGTTTGGACCTTGAAGGTAGACCCCGTAAGGTAGGGCCTAAAACACCTAAGGCTCCAAACTATACTAAAACATTCCTTTTCAACAGTAGCCCACCTAAGTTCTCTACCCTTGAGTTGTCTACTGATGAATATGATAGGATGTTCTCTCCCTTTGTCTTCTAACTGGGACAAGACAGCTCCAATTCCGGTGTCGCAGGCATCCGTCTGGACGATAAAGGGTCAGCTGTAGTCAGGCGCACACAACACGGGTGCCCGACACAGACTTTCTTTCAAGCCATCAAAGGCCCTCTGACAGTCTTCAGTCCAATTGACCTTCCTAGGCTGCTTGGGTGAAGTCAGAGCTGTCAGTGGTGCAGCTATGGCTCCATAGTCCGCCATGAAATTGCGATAGTACCCGGTGAGGCCCAAAAAGGCTCTCATCTGGGTTTGAGTAGTGGGAGTCTCCCAGTCCTATACATCCTGTACCTTACTGAGGAGAGGTTGGATTTGACCCCCTCCTACCTCATGACCAAGATAGGTGACTTTCCTCTGAGTTATCTGGCACTTGGTGGCCTTGATAGTGAGGTTAGCCCTTTTTAAGGCCTGCAACACTCTACCCAGATGTGTCAAGTGCTCTTCCCAAGTGGAACTGTAGACAGCAATGTTGTCTAGATAAGCCACACAAAAGGCGTCCAGCCCACTGAGAGCATGATTGACCAATCTCTGGAAGGTGGCAGGGGCATTCTTCAACCCAAAAGGCATGACCCTAAACTGGTAGAGACCCTCTGGTGTTGAGAACGCCGTCTTTTCCTTGACATGGTATGTCAGAGCTATTTGCCAATAGCCTGAGGTGAGGTCAAAGGTGCTCACAAATTTGGCAGCACCTATGGTGTCCACGAGCTCATCAGCCCTGGGCAGTGCGTGCGCGTCAGTTTTGGTGACAGCATTGACTCCTCGGTAGTCCACACAGAACCGCCAATCCTTGGTACCTGCCTGGGAACTTGCCTTGGGGACAAGGACCACGGGACTGGACCAGGGACTGGTTGAGGGTTCAATAACACCCAGATCCAACATCTTGGCGACCTCAGCCTGGATGTGGTTCTTAACCGTATCTGACATTCGGTACCTTCTGCTCTTGACAGGCACGCTGTCACCAGTGTCAATCTCGTGCTTACACCACGGTGTAAGGCCTGGCGTCAGCGAAAAAAGAGAGGCATACTGCTGGAGCAAAGTCCTGCAGGCCCTCGGCTGCTCGGATGTCAAATCTGGAGAGAGCTGCACTCCCTCCACTGAGCCATCCTGAGGGTTGCTACGCAGCAAATCAGGAAGGGGCTCACTCTCATCCTCTTCTTGCTCTGAAGCTAGCAAGTGACATGAGACTTCTGCTCGCCGGTGGAAAGGCTTGAGCCTATTGACATGGAATACCTGAGGGGCTACCCCTGGGACTCCCATGTCAACCAGATAGTAGACCTCGCCCATCTTGGAGATTATCCGGAAGGGTCCAGTCCATTTATCTGCCAATGCCCGAGGCTTGGTAGGCTCCATCACAAGGACCTCCTGTCCCGGAGTCCAATCCAATTGTGATGCTTTAAGGTCATGCCAGTATTTGTTCAATTCTTGGCTGGCCTTGAGATTCGCCATTGCTTGACCCATCATCTGTGTCATCCTCCGTCTGAGGCCTAACACATAGTCCCCCACTTGCTTGGCGGGACCGGGAGGGGTGGCTTCCAAACCTTCTCTGATCAAGGCGAGGGGCCCCCTCACGGGATGTCCAAAGAGTAACTCAAAGAGGCTGAAACCAACGCCTTCTTGAGGTACCTCTCTGTAAGCAAACAGCAGGCATGGCAGGAGAAGATCCCATTTCCTCCTTAGGGGCTCTTCCAAAGCACCTAGCATGCCCTTAGAGTTTTATTAAATCTCTCAATCAGACCATTGGTCTGGGGGTGGTAAGAAGTGGAGAACTTGTAGGCTACCCCGCACTCTTTCCACATGGTTTTCATGCAACTAGACATGAAGTTGGATCCTCGGTCAGAGACAACCTCCTTGGGGAATCCAGCACAGGTGAAAATGCCCAGGAGAGCCCGGGCAACCACCTTGGCCGTAACAGTCCGAAGGGGTATAGCCTCAGGGTACCTGGTGGCATGATCTACCAAAACCAGGATGAACCGATGTCCACCGGACGTGGGAGGGTCAAGGGGACCGACGATGTCGATGCCCACCCTCTCAAACGGTGTGCCAACCACTGGCAAGGGCTGCAGTGGGGCAATGATACTGCCTCCAGTTTTGCCAGACAACTGACAAGTTGGGCAGGTCCTGCAGTGGGACTCCACTTCTACTCCCATCCGAGGCCAGTAGAAATGGGCAGAGAGCCTCTGCTTAGTCTTCTTGGTACCAAGATGACCAGCCAAGGGCACCTCATGGGCCACCTACAGTAGGAAGGGCCTGTAAACCTGGGGTACCACCAACCTCTTGAGGGCACCAGGTTCAGGCTTAGTGGGCTCACTAACAAGGAGCTCACCCTCCCAATAAATCCGGAAAGTCCTAGGCACCTCTCCTTGTGCCTGGGACAGAGCCTGTTTCCTCAGACCCTCGAGAGAGGGACACTCTCTCTGTCCTTTACAGAAGTCTGCCCGGCAGGGTCCCCCTTCAGCTAACAAGCATTGAAGATCGGGATGATCCTCCGGGTTGAGAACCTCTCCCACAGGAGAGTCTTCTGGCTCTTTTCCCACAGGAGTTGAGACGGGGTTTACCACTGGAGCCAGCCCGTCCAGAGAATGGATCCCAATGGGTGCTGTAGGAACAGCAGGAAGAGAAGGAGCTCCCTCCACAGAGATGGCCTTCTTGCTCTTCCTTCGTCGTGCCTTAGGCCGCGCCTACAGCTCGGATATCTGACTCACAGCCAGACCCGGTGTCACCTGTGATCTAGTGACCGCAGCAGCAGTCATGGGAAGACCATCCGCGATCAATCCCAACCCGACTAGATCGTTACCTAACAGAATGTTAGCAGGGACATTGTCCTGAACCAGGACAGGAAGCTTTGCTGTCTTGTCTCCAATTACGAGTGTGACTTGGGCTACAGGCGATAATTTGGGAGGCCCACCAGCTAACCTGGTGGTTCTCAGAGGAGCATCTACATAGTCCTCTGGCTTGAGCAGGGTCCTGTCCACCACTGTCATGCTTGCCCCAGTGTCTCTCAAACCAGTAGAAGGCTGGCCATTCAGGAGGACTCTTCTCAAAGATCTACGGGTGTTCTGTGGGATAGTCGCCAGTACTTCCGCGTACTGATCCCAGGCCCCAAGGGACACTAAGGAAATCTCTACGGGAGCACCAAAGGTGATCCCTGTAGAGGAGGGGAGGACAGTGGCCTCCACCTCAGACAGGGGGTAAGGGTAGGTCAGGCTGACAGCCTGTACTCCGAGTGCCTTACCTTTACACTTGGAGTCACCCCTTTTGTGATCCAGAGCCCCACAGTCCCAACATGTGCCGGGAGTGCGGGGTACGGTACTGGAACCACCGGGGGCCTGCTTTGCAGCAAGTGGACCACTACTCTTATTCCCACCCACAGATGACTTATCCCCACTAGATTTGTGGGTTTTAGGAGAGGAGGGTTTAGGTTTATTCGACTGTGACTGCTTTTGGGACTCCTCAGCTTTCTGAGAGGCCCCTTTTTCTTTGTCCTTGTCCTTCCCACTGGAGTCCTTAAGGGACACCCGGTGGGAGACCCACTTGTCAGCCAACCTAGCCAGCTTAAAGGGATCCAAAATGTTCTGGTCAGCAACATACTGACGCAGCTCCGGTGAACATGCTTCAGAAAAATGCTCAAAAAACAATAGGTGGGACAATTCAATGAAAGTTTTCACCTTGTAACCATCAATCCACCCCATCATATTCATGTGCGCAGCAATCACCTAGTCAACCCAAGACACATTCTCTCTTTTCTTAAAATCCCTGAACCTTTTAAGGTATTGGGTAGGCGTCTTGTCAAACTTGGCAATCGAAGCAGATTTCATACCCTCATACTGACCCTTCTTCCACACTCAGCTTCAGAATACAGTCATATCCAGTTTGAGGCACTCTGCTTAGCAAACACTTAGCCCAATCTCTTTTGTCAACATCATGAATTGCACATGCCATTTCAAACGCTTCAATCCATTGGAGGATATCAGAACCCACCGAAAACACACCAACCAAATCCTTCATAAATTTAGTTGCTGGGGACCTGACACTCTCACTCGGTTTCGCTGAAGTCTCCACTCAAGCTTTCTCTAGCTGGATTCTCTGACATTCAGTGTCCTTGTCTTTGAGTTCAAGATCCCTATTCTTGAGTTCAACTTGTTGAGCCAGCTCCTCCTTCTTAAATTCAGCATCTATTTCCAACTTGCGATATTCAAAGGCCAATTTCATCCTTAATAACTCAAGTTCCACGGAATTGCTGGGGTTCGGAACAGAGGCAGCAGGAATGGCGGCATTCCCAGAAACAGATTCAGTAGAAACCCCAGGGGCAGAGTCCTCATTGGTTTCATTCCCCCCCTCATCAAGAGTTTCACCATCGGTCTGGTAGTCCACCAGGGCAGCTATCAGCTCAGCCCTAGACCTATCCACAAAGTCTAACTCCCTGGCTTCACAAGCACTCTGGAGAGCCTCTAAGCTCATCCGAGTCAATTTACCATTCGCAATAGAGTCCATTGCTTGTAATGCAGTTATTTTGTACACACCCAAACCTTAATCTAATAAAGTGCAGATATTTTGTAAGTGGCATGGTTATACACTGATTCTTAAAACCATAAGCATCCCACTGCTGCCACCAGTGTAAAGACTGGTAGGGGGTGTTTGTACTTCCGCTCTCTATATGGTAGAGGAGAGGCACAGAAGACCCCGGCCAAGATTCTCTATAAGGTAGCAATGGACGAGCAATCAAGGCCTAGCTTCTCAGGAGGTGATGCAGGCTGGTTCTTAAGTACAGTGTAGCCCCCGAACCCCCACAAAGGAATGTCCACACACTGTATTACTGAAAACACAGTCTTTATATAATTAATATTCAAAGGTATGTACACGATCACAACAACGCACTTTGTACTGGGAAGTCAAGAATGATAAATATATACAATTCTAAAGGGGTACCACTAATGTTATCAAATCTCATTAAAGTGCATCAACTGTACGGTTAAAATGTCACACAGATCAATAACGAGGGAACCAGCAATAGAGATAGGAAGGAACGCAAGATGGTTGAAACAGTAGGCAGAATACTGACCCCTACCACGAGGCACAGTTCTGAGTGGAGATCCCCCCACCTGGGCAACCTGTAAATAAGATATATCGCACAAGCCCAGTCCATATGTTCAATAGTCTCACTTCTTCCTATTAAGGTTTTACCCCCCCGAATGTACCTGGTGGAGTAGAGTACTCCGACGATGCGTCGACCAATCCTTCTTGAGAGCCTCCCTTTCAGGCGGGAGCCACGGATCGTCGAGAGGTGTCGGGGAACTTGGCGTTCGGTGTCGAGGAATCGACGGCCCTTCTTGAGTGCCCTCCCTTTAAGGCAGGAGTCACGGGTCGTCGAACATCCGACGGTGAACGGGGTGAACTACGGCAGGGAAGTGGCAACTTCGTTCCTATCGGTGCTCGTCGACGACAGAGCGTTGGGGTCCTGCAAGGAAGAGGCGTGCGGGGCACCTCGGTGACGATAGTTCTGGGCCGCAAAGAGATGATGAAGAACTGTGGCCCAGCAAGGACGTCGAGTCGTCGGCGTCTCTGTGGTCTTTAGGTGGCGGGAAACCCACCAGTGGATGCTCCTCGGCGCGTCGACGGTCGGGCCTTCTCCAGCTGGAGACAAGTGGATGACGATGGAGACGAGAGCGTCCGATGATCAATTAAAGTTCTTAGGCAAACGGGAGCACAGCGGCTCCGGTCGGCGACGGCGGTCCTCGACAGTGGCGGACAACAGTCCGAGGGCTTCTCCTTGGAGTTCCGCAGCAGTCCCCGTATCAGGTCGGCAGCCTGTCGAAGGTCTGTCTACCAGGGAGCGTTGGCAAAGATCAGCTGTGCACGATGGTCCCTCGTAGCTCGGGAAGAGGGCGCCTTACCAGGTCCTCTCTGGGTCAGTCCGTGGAAACACAGCAGCCTTCAGATTGCGAGGGAGAGCCACAGCACTCCTTCTCGTCCAGCGGGGGTTTCAAGGTCAAGCGTCAGTTACTCCAGTTACTCGTCGTAGTGGACTTCAGCTTCTGAACACGATTCCTAGCAGTGAGAGGTCCTCAGATATACTGTTGATCTCCCATTCATTCCGCTGGGTCACACTCAAGCATCCAATCACGACTACGGGCATTCATGCAGGCAGGCAGCCAATCAGGCACACGAGGTATTCAGGCCTTTCACTTCTCTCCAGACATTCACAACAAGTTATGTGCATTGGGACAAGTGCCGAGCCATTCAACACTCCAAGCTGCATTCATACCGGTTTCGGGCAGGGTTGTCTCAGTCATTGTGTCAACCACCAGATACTAGACACCCACAACACAGAATGCATATTCGTCACACACTCCATTCACCCAGGTCCCACCCACAGGAGGTACCCACAACATACATCACCGGGAAGGCTCCAGCTAGTCTGGCCGGGCCTTCACAACAACACCATATATGGCATTTCCACCCAACAGCCAGTCAGGGGGAAGGGACAGGGTCAGGGCTTCCCAGGACTTTGGGAAGACAAGGTAATGGGTAATAGAAAGCAAGAGGCCACCGGGGCCATCTTGTTTTCCATCAGGAATCAACTGATCCCAATGGCAGGGCCGGGGTATCCCAAAATGGAGGATACTCCGCACACCTGTCAAACTCAGCATGGAACTGCCACCAGCCCCTACCCTGCTCTGCGGGCCACCCACAGGTGCCCAAAAACATACACTAGGGGCACAGGGTTGTACCCCCACCCATGGGTGCCATAAGGTTATCCCACGGGTCCGTTCACCAAACCAAAAGAGAGCTGCACCGCCAGGAGTCCCACATGAACTCCTGCGCGGAAAACACGACAGAACACACGATAAAAAGCAGTAAAGGACAAGGATACGGAGGCCCTGTCCCTCCAATGCATTTCCAGCATCACAGGGCCTGAGCTCAGAGCATCAGAACCCGCGTCGCACTTGTTGTGCGACACGGAGCGAATGCGCATACGAACCCGGGCACGGCAGTGATTATCTCCAAGCTACCCCACGGAGTTGAGGGGAATAAAGCAATTTAACTCCGACCAAAGTTGGACACTTATATTATAAACATCGTGCAGGCGTACTGAACGACAGCAACAAGCTGTACACGTGCAAGGAGCGCCCAAGCTCCGTGAAACTCATGAGCCCAGGCTCCAGAGATATTCTAAGCCCCCACAGGGCCTCTTGACACCTAATTCGCCCATCACAGGCGCTAGAAGAACAATTTGCCCAGTGCTGCCACAAGAGTATATTAAAAAAAATAATAATAATAATTACAGAAGTAACACAGAAGTAGTTACCGGAGATTGACCAGAACTCTCTATAAGCACCAGCTAGTGAAGGGGTGTGCTCAGACACCTGTCTCAGGTATAACAGGCACACAGCAACCTCCCAGAATATCAGAATTTGAATGGAGTGAAGAGGAGCAGTCTTTGGACTTAGCTGCCAGCTTCAAAGAGGTGCTGGGAAACTCACTAGTGGATGCCGTGGCACAGGGGGTGAGACCCCTGTAGGAAAGGCTGGAAACCCTGGAGGCAATCCTACACCAGCCTAAAGATAGCACCAGTAAGGCAGATCGCACGTCCATCGAACCCTCGACAGCAGGGTCTAAGGGGAGTACTCAGGCCCATAATAGGAAATCCTCTTGTGACCCCCAGGGCCCTTCGGATGGGGCGAAAGATAAGGCCCCAGAGGTTGTCGACGCTTTCGCAAAGCTCAGGGAAGCATATTTGCAGCGTAAGACAGTGCCAAGCCTCACAAACCCTGCTCCAGGGGAAGAAGGTGATGGAGAGGAGGACCCAGGCTCGGAAGAGGAGCCAGTGGAAGGTGACCAGCCCTCCCAGGACGAGGAAGAGACAGTGGAGGAGGAAGAGGTCAAGCCCAGCGGCGGCAAAAGAGCCCGCAAGGAGAAACACCTCGAGGAGGTAGAATAAGATATGTTCGACCCGGACAGCATCCGAATCCGAGATCATCTGACTGGCAACCATCACAAAGAGTTGCGCAGTACATGACCGTAAGATTGAGGAAAGCACTCGACAGGGAAGTGCGACAGTGCCCTCGTGCAGAATGCCCAAGGCCGGACCTTCTGGGTAAAGTAGCCGAGACCCCGGAGCTAGATCCCAAGATGCTTACGTTTGTATCCAACACTAGTAAGGATCCCCGTAAAGGCATCGACAGATCTTGGAAGAGTTGCCAAGAAAAGGTGCTGGACTTAGCCAGTCCTCTGGCAAAGATCATGGACCTGGCAGAGAGGGCTATAGACACAGGGGAGAAGTAGACCCCGATGCCCTGGCAGGCTGGGCTCCGAGAGCAGTCTGCTTACTTGGCAATGCCAACTGCGCCATCGTCTCAGAATGAAGAAGAGGCTTATTGCTGAAGATTGATCCCAAGCTCAGTGACCTCGCATCATACGAAGCGGGAGAAGCGCCGCTGGGACTCCTGTTTGGTGAAACCTTTGGGAAAGAGATGGGCCTTTTCGTCGGTACCTACACTTCTCTGGAGAAGGCTCAAGCCTCAATCCGAAAAATCTTCCCTAACCGAGTTTTTACCGTGGCCTGTCGCCACAGGGGTCGCGCGGCTGGTCGAAACCAAGGAGGAAGAAGACCCCCAAATCCCAGAGCCCAATATTGGGAAAACAGGCAGCAGGATTCCTTTTTCCCAGCCAGGGGACGTTTCCCGAGGGGACGCAGAGGGAGAGGATCCGGCCGAGGTCAAGGATTCCCACAAGGTGAGAGTAACACATTACCCCTCAGTAGGAGGGAGAATTTATATGTTCTGAAAAAACTGGCTCGTGCTTTCCAGCGATGCGTGGGTATTGTAAACCGTGTCAGGTCTGCATCTAGAATTTATAGAACCACCTATACAAGAGCGCAGACCTCACCAGCAGCAATTAGCGCGTGCAGACATGAACCTGCTAGATCACGAGCTGCTTCAGCTCGCCCAAAAGAACACCATAGAGAGGTGTTTAAGCACACCCAGCTTCGTGAGCAACATGTTCCTAGTACACAAGAAAGAGAAGGTACGGCCAGACATAAACCTCAATGAACTGAACGGTTGGGTAGTCTACCGCCATTTCAAGATGGAGGGCATCCACCAGCTCCGAGACTCCCTCAGAGAACGAGACTGGCTGACGAGACTATATCTGAAGGACGCCTACCTGACCGTCCCAGTTTCAGAGGAATTCAGGACCTTCCTAGCTTTTCACTGCAAGGGGCGGTTTTGGCAATTCAAGACCATGCCCTTCGGGCTTGCATCAGCTCCTTGGGATTTCACCAAGCTGATGAAGCCTGTGGCAGCAGCAATACGAGAGAAAGGCATAAAGGTGATCATTTACCTAGACAACCTCCTGCTGCTGGCCGAGGACCAGGAGGCACTGCTATATCAGACAAAATGGGTGCAGGAACTGTTGTTGTCCCTAGGATTTCTAGTCAATGTGGAGAAGTCAGACACCACACAGCGACTAGACTTTCTAAGTTTTATATTAGACACCAGGATATCCACGCTGGAACTCCCAGTGCGGAAAATACATGACATCAAGAGAGAAATGAGAGGATGTCTACAGAAACAAGTAGTTTCGCTCAGGATGTTAGTGAGGATAGTGGGGCTACTAGCAGCCTCCATTCAAGCCATATTTCCTGGGCCCTTACACTATCGTGCACTGCAGAGATTAAAGATAAGACACTTGCAGCAGGGCTTGAGGTATCATCAGTTAGTACCTTTGGATCACAAATCCGTGACCGAACTGGAATGGTGGTTGAAGAATATGGACGCCTAGAATGGGCGGACCATTTTCGGGGATCGGCCAGACCTGGTCACAGAGTCCGACGCCAGCCGGTTAGGTTGGGGGGCTCCTTGCGGGGACCTAAAGACAGGGGGGAAGTGGAGCAAAGAGGAGGTTCTTCTTTAAATAAACTGCCTGGAACTGTTAGCAGGGTCCTTCGCGTTCAAGGCCTTCACGAAAGGGAAGATTAAATCATGCGTATTATGGAAAATGGACAACATCTCTGCAGTCCGTTATATAAATCACCTGGGTGGCACCAGATCCAAGATGCTAGCAGAACTAGTGAAAGACTTTTGGCATTTTTGCCTTCAGTCAAAAACGTCAGTGACAGCAGAGTACCTGCACGGAGCACTGAATGTAGTAGCAGACTGGAACTCACCCTACCTCACGGACTCCAGGGATTGGAAGCTGGATCTGACAGTATTTCAGAGGATGAATCAGAGATGGGGGCCGCTACACATAGACCTCTTTGCATCCCGGCTGAACGCACAGACAGCAGAGTACTTCAGCTGGAGGCTGGACCCGGATGCTCGAGGGACGGACGCATTCCTGCAGGAATGGAGCGGCAGCCTGCACTACGCGTTTCCCCCATTCATGATGCTGAGCAGAGCTCTAGCGAAATGTCGGAGGGAGAAAGCAGAACTGCTATTAGTGGCACCACTGTGGAAGTCACAAGTATGGTTTCCAACTTTTATGGAACTAGTGGTAGGCCTGCCGAGAGTACTACCAGAAGGAGAACGACTGCTCACGGACCCAGCTGGGTCATATCATTCTCTGAGAGTGGGAGGGACACTCCCGCTCATCGCATGCAGGATATCAGGAGACATTGGGCATTGCCAGGCATTTCGCCACAAGCTGCAGAGCTTATTGCAGAATCCTGGGATCCATCAACTAGAAGGAGCTACGACGCGGCTTGGGCCAAATGGATTAGCTGGTGCAAAGGTAGAGGTGTTCATCCCATTTCAGCGCCTGTAGTGATGATCCTAAATTTTCTTGCACACTTATTGCAAGACCGAAAAGCATTCCGCACGATTGGCGTGTACAAGTCAGCGATATCTGCAGGACATCTACCGATCAAAGGCGTCCCAGCTGGGGAACACCCATCGGTGGTCATGCTAATTCGAGGAGCTAGATTTTAGGTTTCCCCGGAGCCTCATTATAATACAGTTTGGGACGTATCAGTAGTCCTTCAGCTCTTGGAAAGTTGGCCAGTAGACAGATATTTGTATCCTAAGCAGTTGTCAGGTAAACTAGCAATGCTTTTATGCCTAGTTTCTTGCAAGCGCATACCGGATGTGAAAGCGCTAGAGGTAAATAGAAGGTCCTTTGGACCCGAGGGGGTAACTTTCTCGATAGTAAAAAGAACTAAGACGGGAACCGCGTCAGTACACTATCCATATTTCTCAAGTAGATCTAAGTGGTGTGTAGGAGGCTGTATCAGAGAATGTGAAAACCGGACAGCAGAACACAGGGCAACCGGTACCACGCAATTGCTCATAGCACGTAGGAAACCTTTTCAGGGCGTATCCACAGCCACCATTGCTAGATGGGTTAAGGAGATCATGCAAGCAGCAAACATTGATTTGGGGAAGTATGGAGTGCATTCTGTGCGGGGAGCTATGGCATCTAAAGCCTTTACAACAGGAGTATCTTTAAGAGAGATTATGCTAGCAGCAGACAGGGCTAATGATCGTACATTTAAGGAGTTTTATTTTAAGCCGACCGAGAACCTAGCGGTCGCTGTGTTAGGGAGCTTTAAACAAGCATATTGCTCGCCTCTAGTCTTGTCGTAGAATGAAGATTACCTCTGCTAACTGCGCAGGGAGTATTAATTCTATTAAGGACTAGGAGGCGAGCATTAAATTCCCTCCCAATTCATTTTTTGAAGATATTGACATATTTATAAATTGCAGATGATAATGCTTGGTATAAGAGTGTCAATACATGGATGCCACCCTGACTTTCTGTTTTGTATTATCCCTAGGGGAGGAGCAGAAGAACAATTGAGATGAGAGGCTAGCCAGGATAGTCACTTGGAGTCGAGGAGAATCGACATTCGGTTTTGGAGTGGTTTAAGTCTTCGCTCTGTTGGCAGGACATAGTGTGGAGTTTAAGTGACAGTTCAGAGCGAGTAAAAGAGTGGGGGAGCTCAGGGACAGGAAGTGGTCATAGCTGAGCATGGAGTGAGATGGACTACAGAAACTATGGAGATTGTTGTTCTAAAGGAAGAAAAGTCTATTGGGACATTTTTAGTGTTGTTGATCTGTTGGTTTGTTGAAACTTCTGAGAGTAGTAATAAAAGAAGTTGAAGCATAATGCTCGCACCTAGTCTTTAATAGAATAAATACTCCCTGCATAGTTAGCAGGGGTAATGTTCATAATGATAGGTCGAATTTAACATGAGTGAACCCTTCCTATAACGGGTGGGGTATTGAAGCTTTCGACCGAAGATGGGGTGCTTCCCTTCTGCTCCCCACACTGAAGTTGTGTTTGATAAAAACAATATTTGCACTACTGAATATCTAGAGGCAAACTGTATTTCGGTGATGTCTTCACGAGTTGCCCGACTTTAGTAACCATTCTTCCCCTTTCTCCCTCACTGCATAGGTTCAGCTGATCTCTGGCCTAAATCCACTGCAGTTTACTCTGAGGGAGCTACAGGAACTGATGGGGGACCAGGAAGAGCGTATCTCCCAGCTCAAGGTGAGCCTCCCTACACTTTAATGATATCTGTTGCACCCATCTAGGGCTACCATAGTGTACATGTTTTCAATTAATATGACAAGAAATACTACTGTTTTATATGGATATTGTATACTGTATAATGCCTGTATGGCATGTGAAAAATGATTAAACGTTCTGAAAAGCTGAGTACCAACTTTCTTGTAAATCTTCTATTTATATAGCACGGAAAATCTGTTTGTTTGCTTGTTTGTTCCCCATATAATTCCACACCCTTCCACCAATCTGCACCACATTTTGCGCAGTTACCTGTGGGGACCCTCTGGATGTCACTGGCATTATATGTGGACACCCCACCCCGTTCCCTGCATTTCAGCCCATGCACACATGAGACAGTTGCCTGGAAGCAGCAACACATCAAGATGTTCGTAAAAGGACCAGGCAGAGCCCATTTCATTTCAAGTGTCTGGACATGAGGAACTGAATTTCCCTTTAGGACCTTGAAAAACACATTTCAAGTCCCTAGGACGCACCGTTTCCTAGATATTTTCACTGCAACGCGGCAAACATCTATGTGGTCATAGAACGACTGGATGAAGCTCATTTTAACAGATCAGTCCTGTGCGCCCACTGCCATGCCCCATACTCATGTGTCGTGTGCACATCATTGATGATGCCCCCCCCCATAGGCGGGTTTTCTCACTAGAATGATTCACTGCCCCTAACAGACAGCATCATTAAGTGATGTGCGGATGACCCAATAGCCATCATTACCTCCATCATTACCTCCTCACCACTCACCCTCCCCTGACAATCACCCCTCTGCCGCTGACACATGTGGCCATATGGCACTCACAGGCCACCAGGCCCCTGTGTACTCTACACCACCACCTTGCTACACCTTCACACCTATGCCCCAACATGCACCATACATGGTGCATGTACGCACCACTCTTGTGTCCACCCTGGCCTACCACCCAGCCAGTGTCCCCCACCGTGGCTCACATCAGCAACCATTTCTAGGCACACCAGAGCACTTGCAAATCCCATCTCCCGTCCTCCCCTGCAACATGCACATCCCATTACAACACATTGAGATCCGAATGCCACAAGGCACAGTGGGCCCACATAAGTACATGAACCAAACCATAGTGTGAGTACTGTGCCCCTCCTGTCCATGTCCCATTTGTCTGTGTCGGGCATGCAAACATCATCCTGTAGTATCATGTCAACATGGTATCAACGGAGTACCTAGATAATATGCCTATCAGGGATGTACACCACTCATCCAATGACCCACATGCCTTAAGGTGTAACATGACTTTGCATATGGGAACTGTACTTACCCTGACCATTGTCACAGTGCTTGAAAGGTACACTCATCCACTGTATCCACTGACACGCCCTATTTCTGTCCCCCTTGCAGGGGACTCCAGATATCCACAGCTCCAATGGCTGATCACCCCTGTGAGGAATCCACAAACACCACAGGAGTTGGCGTACAATCGTGCACACATTCGGACCAGAGTGACAATTGAGTGCACATTTGGTGTGTGGAAGTCTACATTGTACTGTGGGGGCCCTTATGTACAAGCCAGATAAGGTGGGCAAGACCGTGTTGGTATGCGCCATGTTGCACAACATCTGCATTCAGCGCAACATACCCCTGCCCCCAGATGTGGACATGGACAACCTGGGGATGATGAAGGCATGCATGCGGATAACACACATGCCGATACTGCGCATGAAGAGGCCAGGCAGGGTCGCATCATCCGCCAGGAGCTTATTGAGAATTCCTTTTGATGCTTCCTGCAATTTACCTGGGCAATGCTCCTTTCACTGTTCATCTCACACAATAAATACATGCACACAAAGATTGATGACCATTCAAGGTTGCAAGTGTGAATTTTCTTTTTATGATTTGGAGTGCCATTCTGGATATACATGAAGTGTACATCCCATCCCAACACCCACCCCAAAAACACTGTACCCAATCGAAATCTCCCAAAAAACCCTACCCACTCAAAATCCCTTAAGAGACCCTACCCACTCAAAATCCCCCAAAACAACCTACCCACTCTAAGTACACAACAGTATGCATCAGCATGACCACTATGTCCATGCATTACTTCCGGCACATTTGGACTTGGGGTCTGAGTCCTGGAGCCTTGTGCGGAGAAGGCGGATGGACCTTCGCCTTGGTGTGCCATCTAATGAGCCCTCAGTGGGCATGTTGGTGGATGAGGGCTCAGAACACAGGGCATGGATGTACTGCAATGTGAACTGCATGGCCTGTGATAGGGACTCTGCTGCAGAAGACAAGGCATCTGTGTGCTTGCGCACCCTCTGCCCAAGTGTCACCATGGCAGATGTTGCCTGTCTGAGTGCTCCTGCCAAAGCGGTGGGTGCTCCTCTGGATGGTATTACGGATTTTGCGCATCTCTGTGAGTTGCTCACCAGCCACTGTGTATATTTCCACCTGCTGGTGCTCGATCTTGTCCAGCCATGCGCTTATTGCACGCAGGTTACCATCTGGCAGTGGCCGCAGGCTTCGTGGCTTGTGGGTGTGGCTGGAATAAATCCAGCTGTGGTGTTCCCCTCATAATGTTCATAGGAGTCCATGGCCACTTCCTGTTCCCCGTTTGAGTCTGACTCCTCAGAAATATTCACATGCGACATCTGTCTGCGGCCATGCCATGGGGTGTGGGCTGGTGTGTGCACAGGCACAGTCCTGCGTCACGTGTGTACTCTCACTGCCTGTGGTGTCATAGTGCACAACACCAATGTGTGCAGGTTGCATAGGTGGGGGCTGGGCTGGCACTGCCACAGGTGGTGGTGGCTGTGCTGGAACTGCCTGGGGTGGTGGTGGCTGGGCTGGCACTGCCACAGGTTGTGTTGGGGGTGGCGGTGGTGGCTGGGCTGGCACTGCCTGGGCTGGTGGTGGCTGGGCTGGCACTGCCTGCGGTGTTGGTGGCTGGGCTGCCACTGCCTGGGGTGGTGGTGTTGGCTGTGCTGGTGTCGCCCCACTGCCATGCTGCCTGCTGCGTCCGCCAGTGTGGCTGGCTTGCGCAGGTGTGGCACCTTTCCTTGTGGGTTCATGCAATGGTCCTGCCTTGTCGCTGTCCGTGGAGTGGGTACCTGTTGGGAAGATGAGATGTGCTGTCAGCTGTTTGCCACACATGTCCTCAGTCATGCATTATACACATCACATGCAGTATGAGCAACTGTGTTGTTGGTGACATGTGTCTCACGTGGGTCTTGTTGCTTAGGTGGATGAACTTGCAGGGGTGGGGCTCATGGAGGGGGAGGGTGGTACGTGCAGGATGTGTGCATTGGGCATGTCTGCGTGTCTATCAGGGTGGTACAGCCTTCGAAGGGTAGACAGTGCATTCCATGCCATGGGTCAGGCCACTTTGATTGGCCATTGTTCGGCACCCTGATGGTGGAGGCATGCAAAAGGGAGGGTGGGCACACATGTACATGCACTAGTACTTACTGCCTTCTCCTTGTGTCCCTGCACCAGCCTCAGCACCTCCAATGCCCTCAATCCCCTCCATGTGCAGGATGCTGCTCAGGCGATCCTTCCATGGCATGAGTCATAGGGGCTCCACGGTGCCTTGACCTATGGCTGCGCACTCCCTCCTGTGCTTTGCAATGGTTGAGTGCACCTTGACATTGATGTCGCCCCTCCCCTTGCAGCAATCCTTTCTCATCCGGGGGACAGTCCCGACAGCTCTGACGTTGCCCACCACCTCAGCCCATATTGTGCTCTTCCTCTGGCAGCTTGTCTTGTGCTGCCTTGCTCCAAACAGCTCCTCAGCATACTGCAGCACAGTCTCCACCAGGGCTGTCATTCATTATTGCATGGCTTTTATTGATGGTCTGTTGAATTGCTTCTATTTTTGTTCTTAGGTGGTTTGTGATGTTGTGACAGCGATTCTGATCGCACGACGCCTTTGTTGCACAATGTTGGGTTTTTGATTTCTTTTATGATTTTGAATAGTTATTTTTGTGGGTTTGTCCTCGATTGGATTCTTGTGGTGTAGTATGCTGTTTTTGCTTTTAAGGCGGTTTGTAGATTTAGAGTTTTTGACTGAATTAGAGTTTGTCTGATTGGTTGTAATGGTTTCTCCCTTGTCGTTCCAGTTTGCAATTTGTTTTTTTGAGTTCCCTCAGTTCTTCTTGGAACCATCTTGCTGCAATTGTTTTTTCAATGGATTTGAAGAATTTTGCAGTTGCTAATTGGTCTACAGCCTCTGTGATCCAGGTGTCAATTTCGTTTTCTGCTGAGTCTGGAGTCATTCTGTTTAGCTTGGAGATGTTTGGTTTGGTTGATTCCATTAGGGTTTCCAGGCCAAGACTCTTCCAGTTTATTTTGTTAGTTGCGTGGAGTAGTGTGTTTCCGGGCAGTATGCGGTTTGAGATTTTGACGGTGAATGGGATCAAGTGGTGATCACTCCATATGATCAGTACTGGTGGCCGGTGGTCGAGAGTCGACCTGTGTAGAGAATTGCATCTAAGGTGTGTCCAGCACAGTAGGTGGGTCCGTCTACGATTTGTTTGAAGTGGAGAGTTTCCAGTATGTATTACAGTGTATTTAATTATTGTTCCCTGCACATGATTTGACACCCTTCTGTTGACTAATCTCCTTCAAAGCATTTGGAGTGGCTAGTGATTTCAGGAGCAAAAGTGGGATGAAGCCTCACACTATGTGCTGTACCTTGCAGGAAGGCATGTCCATCTACAGAGAGCACATTGGGATGGAGTTCCAGAAGCTGCACCAGTTCCTGTACTCCAGAGAGGAGGAGTTGGTGGCAGAGCTGCAGAGGGAGGGGGAGCCCACCCTCAAGGATATGGAGACCAATCTGAGCAGGATCCAGGAGGACTGCAGGAGAATCCAAGAGCTTATCACTGACACCCAGATCCGCCTGCAGCGGGAAGATGCTATCTCCTTTTTGACGGTATGTATTTGGGATAGAGAACGATTGGGGCCAATTCGCATATCTACCCATTCTCTCACAGAGGGGTCATTACCCACCAGGAACCATGCTCTTTAAATATCTGGGTAGTGGAATCCTTATGGAACTTTTCCCCCGAGCAGTGGTTACACTCAGCCCTAAAGGTAAGGGGTGTATTCACCATTTATACTCGCTAAAAATAGGCAAATACTTCCAAAAATAAAAAATAGGTAGTGCAAATTCTCCCAACAAAAAGGAAATGGACACACAGGAGCTTGACCTCACTGTTTTCACCCACGTAGCTTCATGGATATATCTGTATCAATATTACACAATGCCGCAGGAAGAAATGTCTGTTATTACTGCCTGATCCGAGGTAAAGATGCACATTTTAATTTGCACCAATAACTAGGTGCAAAGAAATCTGTCTTCAAAAAAGATTTCTGTTTTACATCTTAAGCATATTTTTACCCACTTTATTTGCTTATAAAATACTCCCTTTGAGAATTGTACTTTTTGACTCCCTAAAAAAAAATGTGTACTCCCAACTTTAAAAAATAGTGAGTAAAATACTCCCACTTCAAAATCTTATCAGGAGCACTTGTCTGCGCTAATGACAAATGATAAGTGTATACTTATCATTTGTCATTAGCGTAGATCATTTCATAAAACTTTTGCTGTTAGATATGGAGAGCAGAAATGAACCACCGGGGTGCCACCAGGTTGGCCATTATTCATGCCAGCTGCAGCACTGCTTACTGTAGATAGCGGCTCTATCTGTTCTTTGGGGTAATGGCGTAAGCAAGTGACTAACCAGCACTGCATCTAGTCAATCAGGCTCTTCTCAGCCATTTTGCAAATGGTGGAGATGAATCAGTGCTTCACTGTATGTGCACCGCTAATCGGACTGGTCACTGTGTGCATGCTCTGAGTCCGGTAGAATATGCCGGGCCACCATTGCCACCGCCCTCCCCTTTGCCACAGATTGTGTTGGATCATGCTTGCACAAAAATACCACTCACATTCTATGGTGTTGCATTAGATAACTTTGGCATAGGGGTGGAATCTAGAATTGCCACCACTGGTATTGCAAAGGAGGGAATTAGCAGGTTCATAAAAAACTATGTAGCATGGGAGAGGGTGAGTGTAAAACAGGGGGGCTAGTAAGATCAGGGAGTCGATAAAAAGGGTGCGACTAAGTGAGAGGATGGACCAGAGTGTCTGACATTGGCACACCAGAAACTATTAGTTCCTATTAAGAAACCAGGGGAAGTGTTAAGACCTGGCACCCATAAGAAATCCCCAGAGGAAGCCAAATAGATAAGGTGTTTGCCTTTAGGCCCTAACTACCATTAGATAGCAGGTATTAACGGTCTGCAATTGGAAAATCTGGTGTGTAGGGAGCCCACTGGAGTCAAGAGAGGAAAGCCCCTTAGTGGACATGGGGCCTCATTACGACCCAGGCGGTAAGTTACCGCCTGGGCCGTGACTTTACCACCATGGCGTAAACTACGTTTACGCCATGGTGGTTGGCGGACTTACCGCCCCATTCCGACCTTGGCGGGGCGGTAAGTCCCCAATCCCCATTTACCCTTCCCCATTCCCATTTTTGCCCCATAGGGCATAATGGGAGTGGGGAAGGCGTTAATTACGCCACCGTAAATTACGGTGGGGTAATTAACTCCATGGTCCCTTAGCGCCATGGATTTTAACACCTGCTAAAAGCAGGTGTTAAGTCCGCCATGGCGCTAAGGGACCTCGTACTCAGGCGGTAAGGGTCGGCGCTGTTTACGCCGCCGTAAAACCCTTACCGCCTGAGTCGTAATGACCTATGCCCTGGCCTATGCTCTGACCAGAATAAAAAATAATTTTTACTAGTCTGAAAATTCCAAACCCTTGAATCTTCCTTTGACGCCTGGGTGTTCTTTAGGCCATCTGTGACACTCCTGCTCTCTCTACTTATCTTTTCTCTAGTCTCTCTTTCTCTCTGTTTTGCTCCCACTCTCTTTCCCTCTGCCCTCTTTATTTTCTATTTCATATTTCTTTGTCTCTTGCTTGCTCTCACATTCATGTTTTTTGTTTTCCTTTTTGTTTCTCTTTGTCCAGTATTTTTTCTATTTCCTAGAGCTTAGTCTTTCCTACTCTTTCGCTTTGCCACATCTTGCTTTCTAACATAATTGTCCTAACGTATGTAAACATTACACACACACACACACACACACACACAGACACACACACACACAACCCCCCCCATATCCACATCGGGTTTACTATTGTTTTTTTCTTTGCCTATGTGTATTTCATTTCTCTATTCTTTTTAGTACTCTAACTCTAAATCTCTTTACTCCTTTTCCCTTTCTCGCAAGGGAACCTCTCTCTCGAATGTTATTATGTTTGCCTTGCGTTTTCCTGTTTGGTTTTTCTATTTCTGCTTTTGTCTTTCTCTTACATGTCATTTTCTTTCCTCTTCCTCTCTCTTGCAATCATCTATATTTGAGGTCTAACTCCATTGTATTTTTTTCTTTTTCTTCTTTTGTTTTGCTCTCTTTTATAACTTTTCTCTTCCTCTACTCACTACATTTCTTTTTCCCTCGAACGCCTTTGTCTTTGTATCTTTTTCTTCTCTCTCATCTCTCTGATTCTGTGTCTCGCTCTGTTCTCTCTAGCAATCTCATCTTGCATCTTCTAATCACTCTCCTATCTCTCTTTTTTCTCAGTTTCATCCCATTTGTAAAAGCTTACTTTATTCCGACCACCACATTTAAATTTTGATGGTTTCTTTTGGTACCGATGATTGGCAAACCAGGAGAAGTAAGGAAAGCATCCAGGTGGTTAGACATTGTTACAGTTATGTCCCACCAAAGTGCATAGAGGTGATTGCATTTTCAGTGTTGTGATATACAAAGCTTCAAAAGTCTGTTTTTTTGTGTCCAGTTGCAGAGGCCTCCTCTAGAGCATTATGTCAGTTTCTGGAGGCAAGATTCACAGAAATGTAAGGACATATTAGAGATGATCCAAAGGCAGGCATCCAGAATTCTTATGAACAGAGATTGAAGGATCTGCATTTGTTTAGGGTGGGTGGGAGCTATGATAGGACTATTTGAATTATTCGTAGTTATACATACATAGGAGTAGAGAAAGTGTTGCTGAACAAGAGGTCACAAGAAACGTCTTGTCTGAGGAGGCTCAGGCCATCACAAAAAGCACAGAGTGGAGTTGTGAAATCAGTAACCAAATTCAAAAGGGACTAGGAAAGACATCAGGGAGCAAACAGGGATTTAGAACAAAGACAGAACTGAAGACTAGCAGCTTCCTTCTGGGGCTGGTGGATGTGGAAAGAATCCAATGAAAAAGGCCTCCACTCTCTCTTCTGTCCCTTTGATATTCATACTCATGCTCTCCTCTCCTTTTCTCTCTCTTTATCATCTCTTTTCATCAATCTCCTACTCTCTTGTCCCCCTCTCCTCTCCTCTCTATTCTACTCTTGTTACCACTCTCCTATCTTCTCTCGACACCGCTCTACCCACCTCTCTCCTACACTCAATCCCCTTTCTACACCTGTGTGGCCTAGTCGTACCACACTCTCTCTGCTCATCTCTTCTAACTATGCCCCTTTCTGCTTCACTGCGCCCTCACCACTACAGCCTTGCACTTTCCACATTCTCCTACCACCCCCCCTGTCTCTCTCTAATCCCCTCTAAACTTCTGCCCCTCTACCGCAAGCCTTCTTTCTCTCTTTCTCACTCACATTTTGCACCCCCTACCTTCTCTCACTACATTACACACAACTGATACAATTCTCACACAACTATCTCACCACCTGCACTCTGCTGCAACTCTGCCACCATCTCTTCAGAACTCTGCTCCGCCATCCATCTTCCACCTGGTCTCCCAGGCCACCTGTTCATCTCCTGACCTCATCCCTGCAACCCACACTCTGCCCTTCGCTCACCCCCTCCATTGGATCAAGCACTCAACTGACTTTAGGGACAAGTCCTGACTTACCTTTTCCCCAGGGACTGGCTACGCATCTGAAATGCTTTAAAAAATCCTCTAAGCCCCTTGCCCTTTTCCAGCACAGTTTTTGTTTGCAGTCTCCGGTGGCAATGTAGCAGCCAGGTAATTAGGGTCATAGTTTTCCTTCTGATTTTCCTCCTGTGCTGGTGAGTTTTTGTGTCCAATTCTGTTTGTAGAGGATTTCAGTGTCTCTAATGTTACCCTGCAGCCTCGTCTTACTGCCAGTTAGTCTCCCCCTCCCCATTTGCCTGGGATCTGTTTTGGCTTGGCAGTTCAGGTGTTAGGAGTCTTATTTCTCAGGCTAAGGTTGAATAGGCAGAAAACAAGTCGGGACAAGCTTAGACAGTGTTTTGCTCTTTCCCATGATATAACCGATTGTAAACTGCTTCAACACCCAGTGTGTGCTGTTCCTGCTGGCTGTGCATGTGAACAGTCTCAGCTTCCTTCATGTGAGCTGGCAGACAAACTGTAAACTTGTTTCTGGCTGCTTTCTGTCCCAGTTGGGAAACCCAACGCAATTTAGTGGGAGCCCAGGGAGAGGAATTGTGAGGTGGAAAGAGCTGGGACATGTCCCTTGCTTGATTAATGGGACTTGTAGTGGGCTGAGCAAGTGTACCTCCCCCAGCTAGAGAATGATGGGCGAAGGGATTGTATAGAAGTACTATGCGGTCACCCCCACCTTTTCTCATCCATAGGACATAGGGCAGTCACAGAAACAACATCAATGATAATGGCAATCTAGACCAAGCCAAAAGAGCACTCTGTCTTGAGGAGGGGCAATCCAAGCCCATCCTGCAGATCTCTGAGCCAAACACCGAGAATTCTCCCTTTTTATTGCTGACACCTCATTGTAAAACTGCATCTTGAAGGAACTTCACCATCAAGTCCTCTAAGGGAAACCTAAAGTAGACTGCACAGAGAATTCTCGTCCCACTCTGGAGCCTGCTCAGACATCAGGACCTCTACTCAGAATCTTTCTCAACTTCGCTCGTAGAGGCAGCCGAAGTTCACGGGAATCAGTGGTGAGGACCCCGATGAAAGTTCACAAATTAGTGTGGGAAACACTAATTGAACTAACAACTCTTGCTTCATCAACAGAGAACTGTCAGAGGAGTGATTGAAATCCATTAATTTACAAATAACCTGTGGGTTTTAACAAGCACCACCCTCAGTGAAACAAGGCACCACAACTCCTGCATTTCCTTATGAAATGCAGCAATAACTGAGAGATAATCGAAAATGGTTGAGCAGTCATTTAAATATTTGGTTCTACCACCCTAAGACCTTAATGAAGTCTGGTGACATACTAGACCACAGTCAATCCAGATCCTCCATGAATTAGGCAAGGCAGGTCAACTCCTCACTAGGAGTCCAGACCAGGGGACAGGTTCCCACACTATATAAATCCAGACCTTCCCGCAGGCAATGTGTGTTTTTGGAGATGGTTCTGGCAGTTGGTAGGTGCAATTTGATGAAAATGGAAGAAGGTGGTGACAGGAATTTGGAGAGGTGAACTGGAGGGGGGCTTCTAAAGGTCAGGAAGAAGAGGTAGGGGAACAGAAGGAGGCTCTGGTTGCAGATCAGGAGGTGGAGGTAGAAGAGCAGTAGAAATTGGATGAAGATCAGGAGTAGGTAGTAGAAGAACAGAAAGAGGAGATGGCAGGAGACAGAGTGGAGACAGGTGGCGACTACTAGAAAGAGGGGCTAGCGAAAGAGGAGGTTGAAGCGGAGCATCATAGGCAAGTAGTTAGACACAGGCATTATGGGATGGAATTAGGAGGGCAGCTGCGCTCAAGGCAGGGGTTAGGGGCAAGACCCCGCTCTACAGGGGGTGGACCCCTGGTGGACGGAGGAACAAGCTTGGGACAGAATTTTAAAGTGGGTCGAGAACAGAAAAGGATGAGAGTGGAGCTGGGAAAGGAAAAAGACAGGACCCTGAGAGAGAGAGTTGGCCAGGTTCAACCTAAGCCATCTCAATTGGTAAGGGCGGAACTTTTCCCTTAGTGCCAGCTGATTCCTTCGAAGAGGTTTGCCTTATATCAGCAGCTGCTGAGAGAAACTTAGCAATGACTACTGGAGCAGTCAGATAAGAAGAACAACCACAGGGTTGAATAGTATAGGAAACCCTTGAACTATGTACAAAGAAGTGAAAACAGCGAGACTCGGAGAAGAAGAGTGCAGGCACTCCTTAAGCCTGAGACCGATCAAAGACTTGAAGAACATGAAGAAGCAGAGTGCGGAAAACCCTCAAGCCAGAGATTGGCCAAATGTTGTGAGTTAACTTGGGACTGTTAGAAAGAGAGTTGTTGTACATAAAACGGCTTAGGAATGTTCTATTTTATTGGAACTTTGTGTTGCCCACTCGGCTACAGGGCACTGAACGATACACTATTAATAAAAGCAAGGGCTGCTTTTTTAAAATCAAAAACACTTTATTGACTTCATATAAAGAACATTGACGTCTTGAGGCAGTTCAAATATAACTTTAACAAATGCATACGTTCCCCACACACCTGAACCCATTCTCTCCCAATCCACAACCAAAGACTCTTGTATTGCATCTCGCAATCCACAACAATCATTTATATTATAAATTACATGGAAGTAAAGTTTCTAAATCAGACAGACCGACTAAAAGACAGATCGATTAATCTGTCATCAAAACAATTAATACACTTTAGAAGAAGCCTCCAAATCATCTTCAAGTCTAACCCCCACCCTGTTTTAAGTCTCTAAGTTAGACATATTCGGGGCTGTAAGGCGTCTAAGGCTAAGGACGAGGTTGAATTAAGTAGTTTACTAATGTCCCCCACCTGTCTTGGAATTTACAAAAGCCTCCTCCCAAATCCACGGGCAATCGCTCAGTCGATTGAAGGTGCCAAACATTATACCACCACATAGCTGCATGTGGTGGGTCAGACCGGGCCGAAGTTGATTCAATGATCATTTTAGCTGGTAATATCAATGATAGTAAATGTTTCCAAGTGTTCCCCTCACATTGCTGAATGCACGGTGGTGGCACACCCAACAAAACCACCCCAGGATTCCAAGGGATCTGAAAGCCTACTTTGTTTGTGATAGCTGTGATAAACTCCTGCCAGAATCCTTGGATCTCCAGGCATTCCCACCAGACATGCATCAATGTGCCTAACCTCCCACAACCTCTTCAGCACTCTCCCTTGTGAGAGTCCTCAAACTTGGACATCCTCTAATGTGTCATGTAGCTTCTATATAATAATTTATAAGAAGATTCCCTAGGCTGCAAAAAGGTCAGCCAATCCCTAACTCCCCTCCAAACCCTCTCCCATTGCTGCAATGATATTTTACAAGGTGGGACTCCCATAACTTCATATTATTAGTATTTTCTAAATATCTGAAATCAGCCCTTTGGGAGACAGATTTCTGGCCATGAGCTTTTCAAATTGGAGTAATCTCCTCGTTTCCACCCTTTTCATTTCCGGTTCCATCAGCCAGTGATGCAAATGTACATATTGCACTCTATCGTCTTCTCCTAGGTTGAACTTTTTGTTATAGTCCTGGAATTATTTTATTTGACCCGCTCGAAAAGTCCCACTGATACACCAGCCTCTATTTTCTCTCCAACCAGTAAAGGATACCTTGTTTTCAGTTGGTGAGAAGTCTGGGTTTAGGTGGATAGGTGTGAAGGGGGAACGGAAGGTCACGAAATCCACTGTCACCACCACTTCCTCAGAGATGTTGCAGCCTAGTCTGGCTATTGGTATGATGTGGAAGTGAGTCTGTTTCTTTTGGCCTGCCAAGCACACCTCCACAATGTCATTCCACCCTCCACCTCGTCCATCACTCTCAACTGCTTCTCAGAATCTAAATTGCACCATTCACCCAGCACCTTAAGCTGCTTGGCCTGGAAATATTTATGGAAATCTGGTAAGCCCTGCCCATCTTTTTCTCTGTGTTTGATTATTAATCTTCAGGGTACCTTGTCACATTTTCCATTCCACATAAAATGAATTGTATCTTTTTGCAGATTGTTTGCGACTTTTTTTGGAGATCTTCACTGGAATTGCCTGAAAGAGGAACAGGAATCAGGACAGTATCAACATTTTTATGGCGTTCATCCGAGCAGCCATGAGAGCGAAAGTCCTCTCCATCGCATATATCCTCTTTGATAGTGTTGTAGAAGTCTGGATAATTGATTTTGTATAGATGATTTATAGGCTGGAATATTAAGTTAATTTTGAAACCTGAAACAGATCCAAATTCCTGTAATTCTCATCATCCAGAAACATAGCGATCTTATGCTCCATCTCCATCTTCCCAAACATAATATCACTAAGCGGTGTGTGGCACAGTGTGTCTTGGTGTTACCTGTTGGTCCCTCTATTTCGTTTTGCTGCTCGAAAACTCTGTCTACACTATCACTTGGAAAAAAGGTGGAGCTACTCTACTTAATCTCCATGCCGACGAGGAGCGCAGCGTTGTGTGGGGCACAGTGTGTCTTGTGGTTACCTGTTGTTCCTGCTATTTCGTTTTGCTACTTGAAAAGTCTGTCTACACTATCACTTGGAAAAAAGGTGGAGCTACTCTACTTAATCTCCAAGCCGACGGGGAGCGCAGCGTTGTGTGGGGCACAGTGTGTCTTGTGGTTACCTGTTGGTCCTGCTATTTCGTTTTGCTACTCGAAAAGTCTGTCTACATTATCACTTGGAAAAAAAAGTCAGAGCTACTCTACTTAATCTCCATGCCGACGGGGAGCACAGCATTGTGTGTGGCACACTGTGTCTTGTGGTTACCTGTTGGTCCTGCTATTTCGTTTTGCTACTCGAAAAGTCTGTCTACACTATCACTTGGAAAAAAGTCAGAGCTACTCTACTTATCTTCACGCCGGCGCGGTGCAGTGTGTGGCACAGTGTGTCTTGTCTCTGGTGCCTGGCGACTATGATGTGGCACAAACACGACCGGTTGCACATGATACAGCCATTCGCAGCTCATTAACTGCTATGAAGGCGTCTAAGTAACCCGTTAATACGAGTAATCAGAGCGGCTCGAAAAGTCCCACTGATACACCAACCTCTGATTTCCCTCTGGTTTAGTCTAACTGCAACAAAGGCAGCAGCTGTTCTTTTTCCTTTATTGTCAATCATACAGTGCCTTGCGAAGAACGCCCCTGAAGTGAATTGGGAAAACTTTAGTTACATACTTTTCTTACAAGGTATTGTCAGTCAGCAAACACATTTGAGTCAGGCAAATAACAGGGGAACGACTGCAGGCTTTGTCCTTTGAGCTCCTATGTGGTTTAATCTGAAACCTGCTGACTTCTCCCACTCTTGCGGATTTGAGGCTCATATTTCTTTTCTTGCCTGGTGTTCCACCAGAGGAGCGACTGCAGGGCCTTTTTCTTTGAGCTCCTCACACCGGATCCATTGAAAGTAGCACTTATTTGACTTCTGCTCCTGCCTTGCTGAATATTGCCTAACACTTCTTTTTGTTCTATTTATCTCTGGAGGAGTGACTGCAGGAAGTTTCCTTTGAGCTCCTCACACAAGATTGACTGAAAGAAAGACTATTCCTGTTGATCATTATGTGGTTTTTAACGCAGTTTGTATGAATAGGTGAACCATTGATCTTGTGACAATTTAAATTGGGAGTTTCTAACTGCTTGGAAATTATGAACTTGTGATATTGTGATATGTAAAAAAAGAAATAGGAACTGGAATTTCATCCCCTTTCTAAGTATCTGGAATTTTGAGAACCCCTGAATTCAGGATGTTTTAACAGGAGTTGTATTTTTATTATTCTTTAACACTTGGAAATTGTGAATTTATGAATGTGTGACATTTTGAAACTGAATCTATGAATTTGTGACAATTTGGAAAGAGCAGGAACTGGTTTTAGTTTTTTTTTCTTGCTCTACGTACTGTGATCCGGTGAATCATTTATCTCGCTGAGATTGTTTCTCTGTCCGGTTAGTGGGCATATCCTGTTTATTCTTGGCCCCCTTATTTTGATTGGATTCATTTCCTTTATTTCCCCTCTGTGCATTATTTTCATCTAGAATGCCACAAAAGGGTCCCAGGAGTCAACTGATTACTGATGACTTAATTGATGACAAACAAGATATTGCAATTACTGAAGACCCCATTACTGCTTTGCCTCAGGCCATAGATTTTTCAGATGATAACCAAATGGCGGGTGTAAACCATACTACCGACTTGCTGGCTGCTGATTAAATTTGCTCCATTCGTCAAGAAGATTGTATAGTGACAGCTGAAATTCATAACGCAGTGGGAGGTAATATTAGCCTGCCTGCCCCAATCCATCACTTAGGGGTAGCTATGTCAGATTTAGACTCATTGGCCCTATCTGTGTTCACATAAGTAATAACAGTGTATTTAAGGCCGAGGGGGAAACTTGTATTGGTCACCAAGAAGATCAAATAGTGGCAGTGCTAACCCATAATTTAGGTGTAGATACCTCCTACATGGTAGGACTGGGTACGCTAGAGGAGGACGGTACTGGGCGTGGTATTTCCGCTAAGAGGGGAGGACTATAAAACACCAAACGGTAAGACTCCAATAACAGAAGGGAAACAATTAACACTCTCCAGTGGCTCCTCTGTAGGAGGATGTATGTCTACACATGGGGACGTACACATGACCCCAAAGGTGCATATCCTGGTAAAAAAACGACATTTTAAGAAATCCTAACTTTTTTCTCCTATTGCTGGGCAGAAAATTATGAATTATTTGGGAAATGAAACCTGCACCAGTACCGAAATAAAACCCATAATCGCAGTGAGGGGGACTGCAAGATTGGATCATTATATGATGGATGATGTAACAGGGAACCCCAGAGAAAATGAGCTCCATGACATGAGGAAAATAATGACATGAGGAAAATAATGAAAACAATAATTTTGACTCACTCTCCCATAGCGTCATACAGCATGTGATGCTTCGTTTGTAGGGTCACCCACAGAGTTAACCAATGTTATCAACAAACATACTAAAAACAACATTGGCTTAGAGAAAGGGGTCTCATTTCAGCAGTTAATGATGAACACTCTGAAGACGCTCCAGTCCATCACACCCTCAGGGAAGCAGACGATAGGATTTGCTTAACCCATCGTATCAGCTTTAAACATGGTCCTTAGCTCGGTTGTGAATCTCTACGATATTTGCGCTGAAGTCGCAGCGCATACTGAACTCTTTACAGAAATGTACAACAGATTAGAAGGACTAGAAAAGAGTTGTGGTTTGCAAAGGTAGCGGGCGCCCCTCTCTCGATAGAACAAGGCTTGATAACCTGTTCAGTGGTTATTAACCACTTGAGAGTTCGCAGCCACTGCTTTTTCTCACTGTGCCTTTCACAGATGGGAAATATCCATTTGCATATCAGTCTTTGTCCCGCCCAGGGGCAGTCCAGCACCGAAATGCAATGGCAATTCCAACCTGAACGAGAGTACCACCAGCAACCCCATACACGTGTTTCACCTTTGTTGTGGATCATCAGTGAGGTGAAGCTGATGCCTCTCTAAGCACAGTGAGAGGGAGACCACGTCTGGTTGCCCCCAGGAGACCTAGGGTTACCAATCCCAGGTTCCTTGAAATTTGGTTTGCAAAGGTAGCGGGCACCCCTCTCTCGATAGAACAAGGCTTGATAACCCGTTCAGTGGTTATTAACCACCTGAGAGTTCGCAGCCACTGCTTTTTCTCACTGTGCCTTTCACAGATGGGGAATATCCATTTGCATATCAGTCTTTGTCCCGCCCAGGGGCAGTCCAGCACCGAAATGCAATGGCAATTCCAACCTGAACGAGAGTACCACCAGCAACCCCATACACGTGTTTCACCTTTGTTGTGGATCATCAGTGAGGTGAAGCTGATGCCTCTCTAAGCACAGTGAGAGGGAGACCACGTCTGGTTGCCCCCAGGAGACCTAGGGTTACCAATCCCAGGTTCCTTGAAATTTGGTTTGCAAAGGTAGCGGGCGCCCCTCTCTCGCTAGAACAAAGCTTGATAACCTGTTCAGTGGTTATTAACCACTTGAGAGTTCGCAGCCACTGCTTTTTCTCAGTGTGCCTTTCACAGATGGGAAATATTCATTTGCATATCAGTCTTTGTCCCGCCCAGGGGCAGTCCAGCACCGAAATGCAATGGCAATTCCAACCTGAACAAGAGTACCACCAGCAACCCCATACACGTGTTTCACCCTTGTTAGGGATCATCAGTGAGGTGAAGCTGATGCCTCTCTAAGCACAGTGAGAGGGAGACCACGTCTGGTTGCCCCCAGGAGACCTAGGGTTACCAATCCCAGGTTCCTTTAAATTTGGTTTGCAAAGGTAGCGGGCGCCCCTCTCTCGATAGAACAAGGCTTGATAACCTGTTCAGTGGTTATTAACCACTTGAGAGTTCGCAGCCACTGCTTTTTCTCACTGGCCCTCATTACGACCCTGGCGGAATTCGGAAAACGATGGCGGAAATGCAATACCGCCATCGAATAGCGCTCGGTGCGACTATGACCCGTCACCGCAAAGTACGAAGCCATTAGCGACACCGTAGTGAACGCCAACGCTAACTGCACCAAGCACGCGCGCGCGCGCCATGCCAAACCGTAAACACCACCATGGCGCAAGGGTACGCCAATTCCGACCCTAGCGGACATGTACCTAACGCCATCAAGCATGGCGGAATGTACCATTCCGCCATGGTGAGAAGTACGGCATCGCGAATCAACCGTAAACGGCCCCACTGAGTGCCTGTACACCGCTCCCTGCCCACAAAGTACAACTCCCCGTAGGTGCAATGAAGTCACAATGCAACCAGTGAAATGTACAAGTCACCCATGCATGCCAACGAACAAAAGAAACACAAGAGGGGCCAATGGGAGCTGCAGGGCACAGATGGCACGAATACAGAAGCCAATCCAATGGACATGACCACAGTCCCCCCCCCCCGAAACGCACGCAAACACAGGCACCTGTGACCAGCAACATTCCGAAAATCACATCATTCCACCAGTCCACCTGGCTGACCGGCATCTGTTACACAAAACCCAATCCCCCGCCCCTGAGCATGACAACATTCAAACAGTCATATTGGCAGCCCCCATCCCTGACCTCACTGGGCTTCGTAGGCAAACGCGCCCAGTACAGTACCACGCAACTAAACTCCGAAGCTGGAACCCAATGCAGATCTCCTCACAATACATCGCTCCCCAAATAGGAATATGCCACATCACTTGCAAAGAAGAACGCTACACGGGCCAAATCATAATAGAAATTTAATGCACAACAAAATCACCAAGCCCATACAGCCATTAGGCCATGAACTCCAAAACACATTTCACCATCGTGGGCTGCATCCGCAAGAAATGACCAGCCACTACTTGTGTGACGCCCTGTTCCATCATGGTACACAGAGCCACATTCACGTACGAAAAGGCAACATGGAAGCGCACAGAACCACAGGGCCGTCCCAATGGGGAGGCACTAGTCCAGCTGAAAGGCCGAAATGTTGCTCCGAGCCACTAGTACTGCGTAAGGGCATGTGGCCCATTGGCGATCGTCCCATAAGATCGTAATGCTGCTCCACTGATTAACACGAAGCAGCAGGTGTCGGGAGTAAAAGCCATCTGCAGGAGTGGCATACAGATGGCAGTGGCAAAAGGGGAGGAGATACCTGTCAACCAAAAGAAAAGAAAAAGAATAGAATGCCCATCAGAACTACATTCGAACAACTCACTTCAATGATCACACTAAATCCACAGCCATATGCATGCTAGCCCACTCCAAAGGATCATCACCACCCAAAAACCACTTGCGACTCATAACTATCTATATCGAGGTGTAAACACCATCACAAACGAGTGTACCTGTGCATGCGTCTGTCAAAACAGAATCCATCAGATGGGATTGGTAACGTGCATGGACACAAGTGTCTGAGGGCGCGTCGAGACAGGGAGGGCTCAACAAGGCCAGATAGACGATGGTCCCACTATGGCAGCCCTGCATCACATAGCGCAGGGGAGGCGGATAGATTCCAAGAAGCCCTGTACATGGCAAACTCTGTATCAAATCACCTGCCCATGCATCCATTCATCATTCCCTCATCCCGGGATTAAAACGCCTGAATATTTACTCACATAACATTAGAAATATCCATTGAGTCTGTGCGTTATGCAGCCTGCAAAATCCACAGTGCCCCAGCCCGTAATTCCAGTGTAGTGAAGTAACATGTATTTGGGAACGTCCGGCCTCATCGCCCACGTCGCTATTGCGCATCCCAAACCATTCATATCAATCATTGCATCCTCGCCATGGCCCCTGTCTCAAGGACATTGAACAATAGAACGTTATATTTGCAGTCAGACCTGTGGGCATTTCCTCGCCGCTAGCTGAAAACCGAAAGCGCCGCCCTTCGAATTCCTCATTTGCAACATCACGTCGAAGAGGCATCTGTGGCCATTTGAAATCACTAATTAATCCATCTAGTGCGGCTGTGTGTGAAAATGGCAACTGCCTTCACCCACAAATGGGACGCCCCGCCCGTCGTTGCAACTCGGTACAGTGATGCATGAGGGCCCACCGTTACTCGAGTACTACGTACCACTGACCCTTCACAAGTCTGTTCGCGACTGCACAGATAGTACGTGAAACAATGGGACCACAGCAGAATGAACATATCAACCAATGTTACACGGCCATCGGGTACAAATACATGATTGCAATAGCAAGATGCCATTCCTCGAATTGCAGCGTTGTGTGCGGGACGTGCTCGGCCAAAGGGGAGAGCAGTTTGCACAGGTGGAATGAATCACCACAGGTGGAGGCCATACAGCCTGAAAACACATAAATTGCACACCCAGTCTCCTCCCACAACCACACCGAAATGCTACCGGCAGGACTCGCGATGTTGGCCCTGGGGGACCTGATAGCACTGCAAGTACTCCAACTCCAAGAAGAAGACGAACACCAACTACAACCGGCCGCACGGAGGAGACGCAGGAGGAGGAGGAGGCCAAGGCAGGGCCAGCAAGGGCCGCCAGCACAGCCACCACCACCACGCAGGCAGCCCGCAATCCCACGCCTCCGAGCACATCCGTTCAACCTCACTGATGAGCAGATCCACACCCTCTACCATCTGGACCGGGACACCATAGCCGCCATTGTGGACATGACACAGGCTGACCTTGTCAGCATGATAGATAGCCCAACCGCCATCCCACCCCTACTGAAGGTGGTGTCTGTACTACACTTCCTGGCCACAGGCACCTACCAGCACACAGTCGGACAGTTGCATGGCATTTCTCAGCCACTGTTCTCACGGACACTATTGCAAGTGCTCGATGCCCTCCTGCAGCACGCAGACGACTACATCTCTCTACCACGCTCGGAGCAGGAAATTACCAACACAAAAGTGGGATTCCATGCACTTGCCGGCATACCGGGTTGCATTGGTGCCATCGACTGCACCCATGTGGAATTGGTCGTCCCACATGCCATGGAGGCCCAGTACCGCAACCGAAAACAATTTCATTCCCTGAATGTACAAATGGTGTGTGACTCCAACAGGATCATTACACATTGTTGTGCCCGATTCCCTGGATCAACCCATGATTCTATGGTCTTGAGGAACTCTACAATACCACGCTACATGGAGCGACACGCAGGGAACAGATCCTGGCTACTCGGTGAGTCTCATTACATGCATGATAATGTGGGGTATGTGATTCGGCAATGACCTGGCAGGAAGGGGGGGGGTGTGCGTACGTAGCAATGGCATTCCACATCATACGTTTATCGTCCACATACAGGTGATGCTGGATATCCACTGAAGAGATGGCTCCTCACACCAGTCCGGAACCCACGGGACCAGCATGAGGAGGACTACAACCATGCCCACTCACGTACCCGTGTAGTCATTGAACAGGCATTCGGCCTACTGAAGGGTCGTTTCCGCTGCCTCAGCAGGTCTGGCGGGGCACTCCTGTACCGCCATGAGAAGGTTGCAAAGATGGTGATGGCATGTGTCATGCTCCACAACATGTGCGTACGTAGAAATGTGCCCATGCCCCCTGACGCAGAACTGCAAGCACCTGATGATGGTCATGATGAGGGTGGGGATGTGGCAGCACCTCAAGGAGTCTGCGAGGCACCGGAGGGCCGTGACATTCGTCAGCATCTCATTGATGTTTGCTTCTAGCACTCACGCCTGGTGGCTGATACATGGACACGGGACTCGTGGCACTGTGTGTGTCTGGGACATGCACAATATGGACTGTACGCCTATGATGGCCTAGTACACAAAGATCAATGTCCACACATCTCTTTGGTTGATCGTGCACTGTTTATGGCATATGTGATATCATGTTGAACACCCTATCGACCCGCCACCCAAGTGAGCCCAACACACCCCCTCCACCCTCCTACCTCCCCCCCGAACACCAGTGTCCAAAGATGCTCATTGTCAGTGGGCAGTCGCTATTGCAAGCCCCCTCTGCGGGTGTCAGGGGCACCCCTGCCTGTGGAGCGCAGGTTCCTCCCAGATCTACGTTGGGGGCTGCCCTGGACGGAACTTGCAACGGATGATGTCTCTGCCTGCTCACGTCCATGCATGTCCCTGAGGGTTTGCGAGAGCTCAGTGAGCACACGGCGCACTGCGGCAAGTTCGGCACATACGTCTTTGGACGTCGCATGCAGTTCCCCCCTCAGGCTCTCGGTGCTTCTCTCCATTTGTGCCCTTAGTGTCTCTGTACCTCTCTCCATTTCTGCCCTAAGTGTCTCAGTTGATGTTTCTATGTCTGCCTTAGTGCCCCCACATTCATCGGCATGGTCCTTGAGGAGCGTGGCCAGTTGCTGCTGTTGCACGATTAACTGGTCGAGGGACTGTTGCCTCTGCTGGGCCATGGCCATTTGCGGGGGTGTCACAGAGGGGCTGTGGACCTCATGTTGCCTTGCCACAGGGCTTGTGGGGGATGGCCAGTCGTCGTCTTGTGGGTGCCCCTGCGTGGCATCCTCATGTTGTACGGGATGGGACAGACAGGGGGATTGGGACAGGTCATGGATGGATCTGACTTCGACATCCCCGTCTTCTGTGTCGGAGCATGCTGCCATCAATGGGGTGTCACCTATGGTGCTGCTGCCACCAGAGGCAGTGCCTTCTGTGGCATCCGTTGGGGGGACCTGTGGTGGTGGTGTTGTGGGCATGCTGGCTGCTGGGGTGCCTGTTGATGTTCCCTCCTCTGTGCTGCCACCTGATTTGTGCTGCTGCCGTGTCTTGATGCGTGCAGCTGAGGTGGAGGGTCTTTGGCCGTTGGTCTTGGCCCTCTTTGCAGGTGTGCTGGTAGGGGTGTCCTGATGCTCGTCGTTTGGATCGGACCCTGTGGTGGAGTAAAGGAGGGCGAGGGTTATTGATGGGTCTGTGGGAATTGGAATGGCATTGTATCACATGCATTGGGGTGGTACCTGAGGGTGATTTGGGTCGGGGCCTTGGAGGTGGTTTCATTTGTGTGTGGAGTGAGGGTGCAGTTGTTTGGCAGCCTGCAGTTAGGGTGTGCCTGCTGCACGTGTAGTGCGTGTTTTAGGGGTTTTTAATTATTTATGTATTTATTGTGGGTTTTAACGTGCGCTATCAGGCCGATGTGTGTGGACGTTCTCCTGGACATGTGTTTCTGTTGCACTATGTGGACACATGGTACTTCACATGGATGGACTTTGTGGATTTGGCATTGTTTTATCTGGCCCACCTACCTGAATCTTCGGATGTCTGCACTCCTTTCTCCATCCCTCCGACTCCCTCTATGCTCTCCATTCCGATGGTGGAGGCACAGATTTCTTCCCAGGGGGTCAACTTGATGGGTGATTCAGGACCTCCCCCGGTGGCTGTGGCAATGTTGCGGTTGGCAGAGAGTATGCTGCGGACGCGTATCCGCAGGTCGTCCCATCGCTTTCTGCATTGCTGTGGGGTGCGGGGTGCGGTCCCCACCGCACTTACCCGCTGTGCCACCAGAGCCCATATGGCCTTCTTGTTTGCAAGTGCCGTCCTGGTCATTTGCGTGGAGAAGACGACGGCAGCATTCTCCTGGAGGGTCTCTGTTAGCACGGTGAGTTCCTCACGGGAGAAGTGGACCTGCCGCTTGCGGTCGCACGCTTTCTTCGCTACTTTTCCCATTTTTCTTGGTTTCGCTAGGGTGGATGACGGGTTGGGGTGTGTCTCAGGGTAGTGTTTTTGGTGGTTGTGTGGTTTTAGTGGTTTTATAGGTGTACGGCGGGATGTTTCCCGTTCCGGGCCCATTTTTTTACTTCCGTTTCCGTATATTTACGGTCACCGTACTTTCCGGTAGGCGCACACTGCGGTGTCCGCTGTGATGGGTGGCGGTATTGCACCTAGGGCGCCGTACGGCGGCGGTGTGGGCCGTTTTGGGGTCATTTCCGCCATCGCGGACTTTGCACTTCCGCCATGCCGTGGTGCTCGTGCCCGATGGGTCGGAATGGGCCGCACTTTGCTCCTTCGTGCAATGGCGGAAACGCTATTTACGCTGTGGCGGTCCGGTCAGTCACTTTCCGCCAGGGTCGTAATGAGGGCCACTGTGCCTTTTCACAGATGGGAAATATCCATTTGCATATCAGTCTTTGTCCCGTCCAGCACCGAAATGCAATGGCAATTCCAGAAAAGAGTTGTGGGTTAACTTTGCAACCAAGGACAATTCCTGAGATCGTTTCTGCATTGAGAGGTGGTCTGATTGAAATTAATAAAAGATTAGAAGGGCTGGAAAAGTCTTGTGCGTCAGTAGCAAAACAACCAGTATCTGTTGCTTTGACTGTTGTCGTCCTTTGTTCGGGGGGTTTGTTGACAGATGATGGTGAATGCAATGCAGAAAATGAGGTGGGGCTGTTGGAAGTGTGCTCCTCTGCTGGTGGTATTTATGACAAAAATATCAGCTCTGAGAAAAAGAGTCTGAGACATGAACTGAGAGGCATTAGGAACTCCAGTTTAAATGAGGATGGAAAAAGCAAAGATCTAGATCCCTGAAAAATAGGTATAGACCAGGTTAAACATTAAAGGGCTCTTTCATGTAATTCAGCTTAGCAAACTATCTACGGCATTCTAAACTCAAGTGAAAACAAAAGGTTATCGTCGATATTTAATAGGACTACCTAGAAATCCTCGACAATGTTAGCCTGTTGTATTGATGATGAAACCTGGGGAAGATTACTAACTGAGAAATTCAATACAGTTGATCAACCGGTACTAGCAAAAATTGATATTTCCCTGAAGTTTGATCAAACTTTATTGGTTGACATTGTAAAGGGTCTTAAACAGTCACGTGCACCTGGGTTCAACGCAGTCTGTAAAATAGTTATGAAGGCCAGTTCCTTTCTGGGGTCAGAGATTCTGGGCATTTTGTTTGAAAAAATTGGGTTGAGTGGTTGAGAGGTTCCGGACTCATGGAAAATCTGTCATTTAATCCCTGTTTATAAATGAGGAAAGAGAGAAGACCCTTCAAACTATCGGTTATTAGCCCTGATTGACGGTGCCAGTAAAAAATGTGCCTTGTTTATTGAGAGAAAATAACAATTAGGTATAAAGTAGCTTGGTTGTTAGTAGTTTGCAAAGTGGCTTCAGGAAAGGTCTTTCTACTGTTATGAATATACTTGTAGTTAATTCTCTCATTGACCAAGTCAAATTAAAGTTGTCCCCCAATGTGTGTTCTCTGTGTCGATTTTATAGCAGCGTTCAACGCAATTGACAGATCCAAACTGTGGAAAAAGCTTGAAAAATGTAGGGATGCCCGAAAATGTACTTTATGCTTACCATTTGTCATACCATGATAATGTAGCCTGTATGAGATTCAGTGGCTTACGTGAGCTTTCCACCCCAGTTGCCATCAGGCATGGGGTCAGACAAGGCTCTGTTCTGTCTACCTTCCTGTTTAACTTGTCTGTGGCTGATTTGGGCTCTGCTTTGGATGAGATTAATAATGCTCCTCCCAGAAGTGGTTATACAAATATAGGATGGCATTGGTATGCCAATGATTTTGTTACTTTTGATAGTACCTTTATGGGCATTAGACTGAGTGCACAGACCATCCTGGATTATGCAGAAAGAAATGGGAATATGAGTAAAATGCAGTTTATAGCTTTTGGTAGGGCAAGTGCGAGTCAACTAAATATAGCATATAGGGAAGGTGGCATTGAGAGAATTGACAACTATTGCTTTCTGGGGTACGAAATAGAGTCCAGAAGTGGGGATGAACTTCACGTTCAAAATTCTAAAGCTTTGTCTATTATGCTGGCGATTAAACAATTTGCGAGGCACTCCGCTATGTATAGCCTTGTTGGCAAAATACGCATTTATAGGAAGAAACTAGTTTTCACTATTTTGTATGCCCTAGAAACCTCTTATACAGTTCTGATGCTATTGGCTAACAGAAATGAGGGATTAGTATGGAGAAAGGTTCTCAGACTCACAAATGCCACTCCTGACGAGGCTATAAGACTGGAGGTAGGCTTAATATCTCTGTCTACCCTGATAAGGGTTAACCAAGGCCATTTATACATAATAAATATGTGTGCCGAAGAAGGTACCTTATTGGGGATAACTCCCTTTTGAGTCATAAGAGATCCATGTTGCATGCTTATAAAAGGATAAATGAGACCTTCTTTCAGCTCATTGGGTGGAAGCTGGAGTGGGAGCAAGGGAATGGAATAACGTTGAGATATTTTAGAAAATGTGCCGAAAAATGGGACTGGGCAAATAGTCATGAGAAAATAGCTAAAAGAAATCTCTCTTTACATTTGCACACATGTTCTGTACATTTAAGAAACCCTAGAGGTATATATGTATAGCCCCTTCTCCTGTGACGAGAAGACTGTTTAAGTTGCTCAGATTCTACAAATTGGAGGTGTTGGCCATTAGGGGAGCATGGCTGGGTATACAGTTGTGTAACCGTACATGCAGGCTGCGTCTTGGATCAGAATCAAGTTGAATCTATTAGACATGTTGTAACATCATATCCTGCCATTCATAGGATTTATGTATTGTACCTGAGTAAACATATGGAGCAAATGCAGGCAATAAGAAGTGAGACCTTTTGGTTAAGATGTGCCTCGGGCTATAGTCCTGCTATGACATTAGCAACTGTTCAAGTCTGGAAAGCTGCAGTTATCACACTGTCTAAAAAGGGGATTAATGCTGTGATTGTATAATATACAGCATGGGATATAACTTCATATTGAATGGATTGTTTTTTCTTGATAACTATTGTGTCTGTTATGTTTTTGTGTTGTCGCTGTTTATATTTTTTACTGGTTTGACTTTTATTTATTTTATAATTGAATTGTACATGAAAATATTTTAATTTAAATGTATGTTTTATTGTTTTTTGTGAAAAGTTATATAACTATAACACACTAAATAAAATTTAAAACAAATAATTGGATTTCACTATACCATGTACAAAGAGTTTGAGGTATTGGGCGTTGGTGTTGGAGGTGGAAATATATGTTTCTTTGAAAAAGATTAGGTATTGTGAATATGCAAATCCAGTGCCCACAAAGGGGGGCACACATATAAGATAAAGAAGTAACACAGTAACTCCAAAAGTAACGTAAAGGTTGACGTCACAACACATTTATATCACACCTATATTACACTTAGTGTGCCACACGTTAGGGAATAGGGTGCTGCTCAGGGAAGGACACACCTGAAAACACAGAACATATATGTAGCTTTAACTAGTAGGTAACTAGGGATGTTCCTATAATGGAAGAGTTGCCTCTTACCATAGGGACATAACAAATTGTAGCAACCCTGTTATAATCAAAAGACACACCCATCAACATACTAGCCAGAGCTATTATGAGCAAATTGACATGACTATTGCATTCACAGTGAAGGGCATTGTGTGCTCCACACCAGGCTTGTACTACAAGCGAGTTGCAGCACTCGTACACGCATTTTGTGCCCACACCAACTATTCTGGTAGGGTGTACAGTTGTTGTTGGGATGGATGCCATGGATTAAGGACCACATGTTTTGACTGCGGTGGGAATTTATATTTAGACCAGCATTACAGAGGGAGATAGTGTCAGGTACCGCCATCACTGTGCACTTAGCAGCAGCCCTCACGAGGAAGGACATGGTACTGTTACAAGCGACAGATGACGAGGGAACAGAGTGCCACACAGTTCTGTGTTTTGAACCAATGCAATGTTTGACAGGCTTGACAGATGACAAACCTTTTGCAGACTATGAGGAGGAGGGGAGCTCATATCTCAAATATATATCCCATGCCAGCTGACATTAGAGTACAGAGAGGTCCCCCAGAAGACCCAAATTATGGGCATCATATTGATACGCATGCAAGCAGATTTGAGCAAGGTGCCAGCAAAAATATGGACCAGTGGCCCCCACGATGTAGGATTGTCGAAAGGGGCGGGAACAGTCTGCATAAAGCTAAAGGAAGGAGCAATATTACTCTGGGTAAAACAGTATCCCCTGCCGAGAAAGGCAGATGAGGGAATATATGAAACCATACTGGCCCTGTGGCAACAGGGCATTATTAAGACTTCAGAATCCCCATGTAACACAGCCATCTACCCTGTCAAAAAGCAAAGGGCGGGTCATGGAGGATGATCCAGGATTTCTGCCCATTGAATAACATAGTGGAGGCGGAGTTTCCGGTGGTACCAAATCCGACCTAATTCGGATGACTTAAAGAACATCTTTTCGATTCCATTACATCCAGACTCACAGTATCTCACCACGTTTACCCACCGCAGCACCATGTTTGAACACAGACATTTACCACAAGGGTATTGTGAATCCCTGACTGTTTTTAACAGGGTGTTGCAAATGGACTTGAGTAACTTACAGATGCATAGTACAGTGATACAGTATATTGATGATCTTTTGGTGTGCAGTTCAATAAAGGACCAATGTAGGGAGGATTTGATTACACTACTCACATTATTGGCAGAAAAGGCATACAAGGTGGACAGGAACAAGCTGCAATATTGCCAAAAAGAAGTATTGTATTTAGCACAGATAATATCAGCAGAGTATAGTAGGGCTACCCCAGGAAGGAACGCATCAATACAGCACACCCTACAACCTAACACAGAAAAGGAAATGCAGCAAGTCCTGGGATTGTGCAACTATTGTAGGTTGTGGATATTTGATAACTACACATATACTAAGCCTCTTCTTCAGGGATTCAAAGAAGAACAAAACGAAAATGCTCCTCTGTTCTGGACCCAGGAGGTGATTGATTCATTCAAGGAATTAAAATAGGCCCGTTCTGGCAGTGCCATATTACAAAGAGATATTTTATATGTTTGCACGCTCAATGGTCAAGTGATGAGGCATGTCCTCACTAAGATGAAACCCCGAGGCCACAAACCTTTCACCTATTACAACAGCCACAGATTTAGTGATGCAGGGACACTTTCCATGTGAACAGTCGCTTGCAGCAGCAGCATTCATAATACAGAAATCAGCCATGATTACAATGGAATGCGCCGTGATGCTCTATGTAGAGCATGCAGTTTTTGCCATATTGGACAATTCAAAATCTACCCTGACCACGCAACGAGCCTCATGTTATGAGGTCATATTGATTAATCCAGCTATTAAAATTGTGAGGTGTCATCTCATGGATCCAGCAACATTCATAGCACTACCACTTGACGTAGGAGATTGCATGCATGATTGCACTATATACATGGAGACATAGAGGTTCAGGAAGAACACCTGGAGGAGGGATACATACTCTTCGTTGACGGGTCATCGACGATCTAGCAGAACACAGGGTGCAGCGGTAGTGCTTTACCACGAGGGAGAATTTAACATTCAGGTGCAAATGAGGTTACCCATGCACTTCTTGGCAAGCCGGATAGAGGCATTGCCTCTCCCCACAGCATTAGCGATGGTGAAATGCTCCGCCTATACCAACGGGGTAGATGTAATTTTCAAAGGGAGCCAAAGAGCAGATGCTGCGGCCTAAGAAGCATTGTATATGCCATTGTGCACCACATAATACATGTTTCATCGCACACACACAAAGTCCCCATGCTCTCACAAACAACACGCCCACCGACAGCACACACAGAGCACTACAACGTTTTGTCCATGACCCAACTAATAGACTGCAGGGGGGTGCCACCATTGTAACACGGGTCACACTCTCAAGACAATAAAAGCTGTTACTTAGTCCATCAGGGCCATTTCGACATTTGCACATAGACCACATAGAAATGATACCCTGTGGAATTCTTTTTGTTATGTTATTATAGTTGTATGTCCATATTTACAATGGCTTTAGGCGGGTTCATGCGCACGCAACAATGCCAAATCTGCAGCCAAATTCTAGTGCGAGAATTATTTCCAAGATGGGGAGTTTGTGAAGAACTAATATCTGATAACGGACCACACTTTGCCAATGAGTTGTTCAGGAAAATCACATCTTTATTGGGCACCAAGCATAAGTTGTGTTCTGCGTACCACCCTCAGACCAACAGTGTTGTGAATCACTTAAATGGCCTGCTCAAGGAGCGTGTTGCGAAACTTTGTGACACACTTCACAAGAGTTGGCTTCATTGTCTGCCGCTCGCTTTATTTGCATTACGTAACATGCCTAGTTTTGATCACCATCTCAATCCACATTAAATATTTACAGGCAGGAGAATGCATGCTCCTTCTACTCCAGCACATACTATTTCTGATGCGCGCAGCACTGCACAGGGGATGAGTTTCAAGGGTATCTTAAGCAGCTTTCTAACTCCCTGAATTATATTTCACAACAGTTACAGCCTCGTCAAGAGCGGCCGGCTGCCTCCTCAGAAGAAGTACCATTCCGACAAGAGGAAAAGGACTTATTGTCACAGCCTGCCCTCTATCCAGGAGAAAAAATATGTATTCAGAACATTTCGAGGAAATGGTCCGACCCCAGCTTTGGGGGTCACGTATTGCACCCCATCCGCTGTAAAGATAGAGGGCAGGCAACCATGGATTCACCTATCCAATGTCTGCAGAGACAAGAGCATTGGTTCTTCTCCTGGGAGCAGAAGGGAGGGGCAAGTGAAGGGGAGTATTGCGAAAATTTCATTGACTTTTTTGTCCTCTTGTTGACTGTTTCTTCTTGTAACGCTCACCTGATTCCCACAGAGATGCTGACCCGAACTGGACTGCTACCGTTTCTTCTATCGTGAGGCGCAGGGCCCGGAAGATGCTCTGGACGGGGCCTCCGAATTTGGATTGCCTGGCTTGTAGAGTAAGTTTTCTGCAGGTGGAAGAAAAGGGATTGATTACCAGCTGGGGTGGATATGTGTTCCCACCAATCTCCCGTTTCTCACTCTTCTTGACCCCCAACTTGGTTTCTGCAAGCTCTCACCTTAGGTATTGTAAAGACGAGCTCTCCATCCTCCTTCAGGTGCAGGGGTGCGTAGAATCCAGTTACGTCACTCGATGGGAGATAGTTGCGGACACTGTGTCCTTTCGTCTCTCCTGCGGTAGCCGTAAGTATGAGTTTCTTTTCTCCACAGGAGCCGGGGCCCAGAAACCTAAAGCAGGTAAGTTTCTTGGTGAGTATTTGTTCTCCGTGCTTAGTTAGTGCTCACCATGTATTCCTCTTATGCAGGTGCTGGGATGTAGCTGGCGTCGTGGCCGCGGTGGAGGAAGGTAAGTGAAAGAAAAGCGACAGCTTACTTCTAATGATTGTCTTTTTCTGCTTACAGGTGCCGAGATGCTGCCAGCGACACAGCCGCTGTCGCGCGTGATGAGGCACGTAAGTAAGTGGAAGAAATGTGGCCGCTTTAGAGCGGGCACCTCTAATGACTGTCTTTTTCTGTTTTTTCAGGTGCCGAGATGCTGCCGGCGTCGTGGCCGCGGTGGAGTTCGGCGAGGCCACGGATGGGTAAGGCAAGGCGGCGCGGCTGCGAGCGTTTGAGAGCACTGCTAATCTTGTACCTTTCCTTTGCAGGATCGTCAGAGGTAGGATTGCTGAGGCCGTATTCCGGTAAGTAATTTCTAATGCTCGCCTTCTCTTTTCTTGTCTGTTTGCAGGTGTTCCGGGTGCTGGCGGGCGTGTCAGGAGCCAGGATGCAGGAGCCAACTCGGTGAGCGTCCTGCTGCTGATGCAGAATAACGCGAAGCACGTGTATTCCATCGGGCGTGGTTTAAATAGCAGAGAAGTGCTTCAGGTGTGTGTTCTTCCACCGGCCCCGCCCCGGTAAGAAAAGAGTTCCTGAATAGAGGAAATAGTTCCTCCCAGCCCTGATGGCTGGGGACTTCAGCCAGACTGGATTGTTCTGGGTATGTATGCAGCATGGTCTGCCTCAGGTAAGTCCACCCAAGCATTATTACACAGTTTATCAATAAGAGCCCGGCGCCTATGGCGCCGGGACTGAAGTCGTTTAAGAGCCTGGCGCCAAAGGCGCCAGGACACGGTCCAAAGGGCCCCTGTAGGGGTCTGCTGGGTCCAGAGATGTGGAAGAAGGGTCTGCTTCCAGGGGCGCCGGGCCAGTCCTGGCTTCTCGGGAGTAGTGCTCATGACAGCACCCCCCCTCAAGGCCCCTCCCAAAATTGTCTTCCCCGGGGGTTTTGGTTTATCCGGAAAGGTTCGGTGAAATTTCTTGATTAGACGAGGAGCATGGACGTGGTCATAGGGTTCCCATGACCTCTCTTGAGGCCCGTAACCCTTCCAGTCAATCAGGTAGAAAAGCTTTGATCTGATGATCTTAGAGTCCAAAATGTTTTTAATCTCGAATTCAGGTTCTCCATTCACTTGAATTGGTTCTGGAGGTTTGGTTAGTCTGGTTCCAGATTGCATGGGTTTCAAAAGCGATACGTGAAAAACAGGATGTATTTGCATATGAGCTGGCAATCCTAGTTTAACGGCCACTGGGTTTATTATGGCCGTAACTGGATATGGCCCCAGATATTTGGGATTAAAAGTGCGAGGTCCTTTGAGTGATAAGTGTTTGGTGGACAACCAGACCTGGTCCCCAATCTGGTATTGAGGGGCCTCACTTCGGTGTTGATCTGCTCCTCTCTTGTACCTTTCTTTAGCTTGTTGTAAATGTGCAGCAGCTCCTTTGAAGGCTTTGGTAATAGCAGTGTGTAACTGATCCACGGCGGGTGTTCCAAGATCTTGAGGTGGATCGAGGTTGGAAGTTCGAGGATGAATTCCACACAAAGTGTAAAAGGGGCTTTGCCCGGTTCCAGAGTGAACAGAATTATTGTATGCATACTAAGCTATCCAAAGGATGTCCTTCCAGTTGCTCTCTGACTGTTGTAGCATGCATCGTAAATATTGTTTGAGAGTCTGGTTAGTTCTTTCAGTTTGACCATCGGTCTTGGGGTGATGGCTGGTTGAGAGTCTTACATCGATTTGAGCCAATTGACAGCAACTGCGCCAAAAATGGGAAATAAACTGGCTTCCTCTATCTGAGATTAGTACCGATGGGAATCCGTGTAACCGGACAATGTTTTCAAGGAATTCTCTGGCTAGTACCGAAGCTGAGGGTAAGCCTTTTAACGGAATGAAGTGGGCCATCTTGGAAAACAAATCCACAGTAACGAGAATAGTGTTGTACCCGGAGCAGGAGGGTAAGTCTGTGATAAAATCCATAGAAAGGGTGTGCCAGGGAGACGGTGGAATGTCTAATGGTTGGAGAAGACCAGCCGGTCTTTTCTTTTGACCCTTGTTTTGAGCGCACACACCACAGGACATCACGAATTCTTTTATGTCTTTTCTCCACGAAGGCCACCAGAATTGTCTTTTCACTTTCCCTTCTGTTTTGGCAATGCCAGGGTGGCCCTCTATCAATGAATCGTGATAGCAGGAGATTACTTGCCTTTGCAAATCGGCGTGTGGTAGGAATAATCGTCCTCGGAAATAAGGCAAGTCATTGTTTAAAGTTAAATCCATTCCTTTTTGTAGCCAGTTCTGCAAGTCTGTTGGGTTCAGAAATTGTTTAACTGTTGCCTCAATGTCCTCGATGGATTGTGAAGAAATCAGGCCCAAGATCCTTTGTTCAGGAATTATTGGTACAGGCTCTGGGTTGACAATGGTGTCTCCCATTCCAATCCGGGAAAGAGCATCTGCTTTGCCATTTTTGCTGCCGGGGCGGTAAGTGATCACAAAGTCAAATTCGGCAAAGAACAGGGCCCAGCGGAGCTGTCGAGAGGATTGAGCCTTGGCGGTTTTCAGATACTGTAAATTCCGATTATCAGTGATCACCGTGATGGTGTGTCTGGCCCCAAGGAGATAATGACACCAGGCCTTAAAGACGGATTTAATAGCTAACAGTTCCTTGTCTGTGATGGCGTAGTTAACCGCAGGCGCCGAGAACTTTCGAGACCAGAACGCCACAGGATGTAATTGGTTAATCTTTGGGTCTCTTTGTGAGAGGACCGCTCCCATTGCTAAGCTGGATGCGTCGGTTTCGACGATATAAGGGAGATCTGGGCGTGGGTGCTTCAGTATTGGCGCAGAAGTAAACTTGGCTTTTAGCTCTTGGAAGGCTTGTTCAGCTTCTTCAGACCACTCAAAACGTTTATTCTTCCTTAAGAGAGCCGTGATGGGTTGTACCACTCGTGAAAACTCCGGAATGAATCTGCGATAAAAATTGGCAAAGCCTAACATGCTCTGAACGCCTTTTACAGAAGTAGGTGATGGCCATTTGAGAATAGCGTCCACCTTTCGCAAGTCCATGTGGACGCCGTTGGGTGTCAGGATAAAACCCAGAAATTCGACTTCAGTGGCATGGAAAACAGATTTTTCAAGATTGGCAAATAGTTTGTGCTGGCGAAAGTTTTTCAAGTACTGTTCTAACATGATTTTGGTGATCTGCTTCCGAAGAGGAGTAAACAAGAATGTCATCTATGTAGACGACAACACAGACGTCAATGAGCTCCCTGAGGACATCATTCATAAAATATTGGAAGGCGGCCGGTGCATTACATAGTCCGAAAGGTATCACTTGGTACTCAAATAACCCATATTTAGTGCGAAACGCCGTCTTCCATTCATCGCCTTCCTTGATCCGTACCAAGTGATAAGCCCCCTGTAGGTCTAGTTTTGTATATATGCAAGCATCCTTTACCTGGTCAAGGAGTTCCGGGATCAGAGGTAAAGGGTATCTGTTTTTTACCGTTATCTGATTCAGAGCGCGGTAGTCTATACAGGTTCTGAGGTCACCTTCTTTTTTTGGCACGAAGAACAGAGCCGAGGATGCAGGGGACTTCGATGGACGGATAAAACCATTGGCCAAGTACTGGTCCAGGTACTGTCGCAGGTGAAGTTTCTCGGGCTTGGTAAGGGCGTAGATCCTGCTGCAAGGAGGAGTTGCACCGGGTAGTAGATCTATCTGGCAATCGTATGACCTGTGGGGCGGTAAGGTGTTAGCCTGTTCCTTTTGGAAAACATCTTGAAACTCTCGATACTCTAGCGGTAATTGCAAACTGTCAGCCGTTACTGACGCTAGGCCAATGTCTGATCGTAGATAGCAGGTTTCTGCACACTCTGGGAACGTTATCGTCTTTGCTCGCCAATCAATCTGAGGATTGTGTTTTTCCAACCAAGGGATTCCCAGAATTATTTGAAATTGCGGAGCCTTGATCACGTCAAACACTATTACCTCCCGATGCCCGTCTTGGCCTAGTAATGTCACTTCAGTAGTGGTATGGGTTACCGGCCCGGAGGCGATCTCTGTCCCATCCACAGTGGTGATGACATCTTTAACAGCTTTTGGGCAAAGAGGTAGGTTCATCCTGGAAGCCAACTCGCGGTTTACGTAATTTCCTATAGCTCCACTGTCCACGTATGCCTTAATTGCATGCAATCTTTCTGGCTGCTTCAGATTTACGAGGCCCATTGGCATAATGAAGTGCGAGGTCAAAGAACTGGTTTTTAAGCTCGGCAAGCGGACCTCTACGCTTGTCGGGCAGGGTCGTTTCCCCGCTCAGACTTTTCGGAATTCTTGTCGGAAGCTCCTACGGTCTTCTTAGGTGGTTTTACAGGACAGTCTCGAAGGAAATGTCCTGAGTTCCCACAATAGAGACACAGTTGCAATTGCTGTCTTCTGTCACGCTCTTTCTGGGTTAAGGGGCCCTTTACAACCCCAATCTGCATAGGTTCGGTGCCATCGACACTTTTGGAGTTGCTCTGAGTCTTAGTGAAGATTCGGGTTTCAAACCTGGATCGATCCGCCTTCCTGTTTTGAAGCCTGTGATCTAATTGGACCACCAAATCAATATAATCCGAACAGTCCTGAGGTGGATTTACGTCTGGGCCAGGACGTCATTGAGTTCGCTGCGTAGACCTCGGTGAAATAGCGTGATTCTTTTCTCCTCGGGCCATCCAGTTTCCACAACTAACCTATTGAAGGATGCAATGTAGGCTAAGAGATCCTGGTTGCCCTGTCGTAGGGAAAGGAGTTCATTGTCCAGGGCCTGCCCCTGGGAATGCCTTGCAAAAAGTCTTTCCATACTCGTCTGGAAGGCTTGGAAATTCCGAAGGATTGGATCATCTTGTGTAACCAGTGGAATTGACCAATCGGCGGCACTGCCGCTAAGATACGAAAGTACAAATGCTACCTTGGTCTGGTCATTCGGGAAGGCCGCAGGCCTGCAGAGAAAGTGCAATCGGCATTGATTTATGAACACTGCAAATCTAGGGTCTCCAGCAAAACGTTCAGGTGGTGCCAGTGGCACATTTCCAGATAGGTTGATTTGAACGGGATTGGTTGAAGTAACTGGGGTAAAAATTCCCCCTTGGATTGGGCAGAGGGGTTTGCCCCGCTTGGCTCTGTAATAACTGTCTGGCAAGGTCGTCAGTTCGTTCCTTTGACACTATTAACTCTCTCCTGAGGGCGTTCGTCTCCTGGCGAGCAGCATGAACTTCAGCCCTTAATTCCCCCAGTAGCTGGGCAAGTAGATCTGTATCAGAAGTTTCCATAGCACCTGGGTAGGAGATTATTGGTAGGCTTCGCGTTCTGTAACGCTCACCTGACTCCCAGAGAGACGCTGACCCGAACTGGACTGCTACCGTTTCTTCTATCGTGAGGCGCAGGGCCCGGAAGATGCTCTGGACGGGGCCTCCGAATTTGGATTGCCTGGCTTGTAGAGCACGTTTTCTGCAGGTGGAAGAAAAGGGATTGATTACCAGCTGGGGTGGATATGTGTTCCCACCAATCTCCCGTTTCTCACTCTTCTTGACCCCCAACTTGGTTTCTGCGAGCTCTCACCTTAGGTATTGTAAAGATGAGCTCTCCATCCTGCTTCAGGTGCAGGGGTGCGTAGAATCCAGTTACGTCACTGGATGGGAGATAGTTGCGGACACTGTGTCCTTTCGTCTCTCCTGCGATAGCCGTAAGTATGAGTGTCTTTTCTCCACAGGAGCCATGGCCCAGAAACCTAAAGCAGGTAAGTCTCTTGGTGAGTATTTGTTCTCCGTGCTTAGTTAGTGCTCACCATGTATTCCTCTTATGCAGGTGCTGCGATGTAGCTGGCGTCGTGGCCGCGGTGGAGGAAGGTAAGTGAAAGAAAAGCAACATCTTACTTCTAATGATTGTCTTTTTCTGCTTACAGGTGCCGAGATGCTGCCGGCGACACAGCCGCTGTCGCGCGTGATGAGGCACGTAAGTAAGTGGAAGAAATGTGGCCGCTTTAGAGCGGGCACCTCTAATGACTGTCTTTTTCTGTTTTTTCAGGTGCCGAGATGCTGCCGGCGTCGTGGCCGCGGTGGAGTTCGGCGAGGCCACGGATGGGTAAGGCAAGGCGGCGCGGCTGCGAGCGTTTTAGAGCGCTGCTAATCTTGTACCTTTCCTTTGCAGGATCATCGGAGGTAGGATTGCTGAGGCCTGATTCCGGTAAGTAATTTCTAATGCTCGCCTTCTCTTTTCTTGTCTGTTTGCAGGTGTTCCGGGTGCTGGCGGGCGTGTTAGGAGCAAGGATGCAGGAGCCGACTCGGTGAGTGTCCTGCTGCTGATGCAGAATAACAAGAAGCACGTGTATTCCATCGGGCGTGGTTTAAATTGCAGAGAAGTGCTTCAGGTGTGTGTTCTTCCAGCGGCCCCACCCAGGTAAGAAAAGAGTTCCTGAATAGAGGAAATAGTTCCTCCCAGCCCTGATGGCTGGGGACTTCAGCCAGACTGGATTGTTCTGGGTAACTATGCAGCATAGTCTGCCTCAGGTAAGTCCACCCAAGCATTATTACACAGTTTATCAATATGAGCCCGTTGCCTATGGCGCCGGGACTGAAGTCCTTTATGAGCCTGGCGCCAAAGGCGCCAGGACACGGTCCAAAGGGCCCCTGTAGGGGTCTGCTGAGTCCAGAGATGTGGAAGAAGGGTCTGCTTCCGGGGGCGCTGGGCCAGTCCTGGCTCCTCGGGAGTAGTGCTCATGACACTACTTTTGCAGCAACACAGAATGGACAACCAGCAGTTGTACAGAATAGATATAGCAATGTGTGGTGGTTAGAATGTATAGAGATTTTTCTGTTTTGTGTTCTTCCTTTCCTTTGGTTTAAAGTAGAAGGGAGGTCTTTTACCCCATTTTAGAGCAACAGCAGAGCAACAGGAAATTAAAATATATCAGTGTTTTGAACAAAGCGGGAAGAATTCAGTCTGGGCATGTTTGTAGACAGCATGGGGGTATCAGCGTTCAACTGATTCTGACAATATTTGGTATAAGCATAGGAAGGTGGTGGGCCGAGAGAGGGCAAATGACATATGTTACCTGTGCTCTCTTATCCCACACACCACAGGGATACTAAAGATTTTCCTCCCACAGGAAGTGCTAGTAGAAATGGCACATTGTCTCATACACCTGGCATTTTGCAGGGTTCTAGGGTTGTTTCAGGGGCACAGGGTACATGCAAAATGGGCAGAGGAGGTAGACCTGATCTATGAGGACAATTATATAAAGATTAAAAAGATGGAGGAGGAAGAAGAAAAAATATATATTGTCCTAGAATACCAAACAGAAGGACAGAGAAGGGGGGGCAGCTCTTTACCACACAGCGCACTCTCTCACGTGTGAATGATATAGGATATCTGTTACCTTGGTGCAGGATGCGGCCCCAGCTGCACATAGATGGCTCAGTGTTACACAGCGAGCAGTGGGTGGAGGGACTAATAGGGTGCAGGGTAGAGAGATTGGTGGGATTCGCTAAAGAAGTAACTGTGATAATGAATGATAAATGTAGCACTATTTAGACAGCAGCCATTACACATAAAGGCACTCACATGATATTCTTTATGTTTCAGATCCACAAGAACAAAAGATTCTATCAAATTGTGGACCAATATTGCCTGCCAGAGAATACCTGAGCTGCCAAATATACAGATCAGAACCACAGCCCTAATGGACTATTTCTGGGCCTGTCAGTTCGAAACACATGCCCAATTACCACCGAACTGAAGTGGCCGGTGCTCCCAGTTCACTCTACACTCCCCAGTCCTAGTAGTGCCCGATTCCAACATTTTACCCTTCAATGATCATTTGGTCATACCAAAACGGGTGTTCACCATGTCAAGAGAAATATGGACACAGCAAATCTGAATCCACGCATCACTACAAACATTAAAGAGGACAGGCATCCATGTGCCAGATAGATGAATTTATGGAGGAGGAGAAGAAACAACAATTACTGGTCCCAAAAAAGTGCATACCGACTGGTCGCTATCCCGATGGAATTTAGGCTCTCCACTTGCAGAATACACATGTATTAGATTTGTTAACTGCCATCGAGGGCAGAGTTTGCGTCAAAATAGCGAGTAGCTGCTGCACATATGTGTCTGCAAACGACACCGCAAATGGCACACTCTCAGAAGCAATATGCCCTCCACGACATGAACTATGGTTCACGAAAGGAGCAGAGTGACCAAACAAGAATGGTTTGAAAGAATATTTGCATGGGTACCCACGCAGTTATCAGTGCTCATGAGAATTGCGGTTTCAATCCTCGAATTGTTTCTCAGTGTCTTTTGTGCATGCCAGTTTGGATTGAGATGGTGCCAAGGGGTTGGGAACAAGGGGGAAATATATGATGAAAATGGGGACGATAAAGTAAGAGGAGCAATACCAACAACCAGACACATTCAAACTCAAATGATTCCCGAAAGTAATATGGTACAGGGGGCAGGGGCTGTGTGGCCTCAGTGGACATTTTCCATGCCATCTTCTGATTTGGAAAACTATACGGCCCACTGGGTTGATTGTTATGAAGATGGAGGGTGCTGCTTTCTGGGGTGCATTCCGGATGAATATGTTGCCACGGGAGGAATCTTACAGGGGGTGTCTAGAATTTGGATACCACAGGAGAAGTTGGGAGGGAAAGGCAAAGAAGTATCAATCAATAAATTAATCAAAGGCGGGAATGAGAATATGCAAATCCAATGCTCACACGGGGGGTTGCACATATAAGATAAAGAAGTAACATAGAAACACCAAAAGTAACATGAAGGGTGACGTCACGATGCACAACACACGTATGTCACACCTATATTACACCTAGTGCACCACACATTAGGGGATAGGGTGCTGCGCAGGGAAGGACACGTGAAAAACACAAAATGTATATGTAGCTTTAACTAGTAGATAACTAGAGGATAGGTAAGCACTGCTGCTGCGATTAAAAAGTAAATGTGCAGCCAAGTGCAATATTTGTATAGTTTGTTTAAGAAGTGCATTGGGTTTAAATGTTAGGTATATTAATGAACAACAGTTTGGTTATATTTTTGTAGGCCCAGGGAAGAATAGACAGAAACCATTTTTTAGTAGTTTTAAAAGGACACAGCCATCTGTAAAATTGAACTTCTGCTGACACTTGCATCAATGCTAGATCAGCTCACAAAGGGTAAAACACCAAGAAGCCCACAGTAGCTAGTTAATTGTTGCTAAAGGAAAGGTTTCTCATGGGAAGAGAACTACAGCCGAATACCAGGTGCAGGCCCACAAAATACTTTGAACGTTATTGGGCAGGGTACCAAGAGCCCAGGCAGCGAGTACAGCAGTAAAAGAGAATTAAATACAAGAAATTCGGTTTCACCAACGATGTCCTGCTGGTACGATGCAAGAGAGGAGAGGAACAGGTGCAGGGGGCGAGGGAAGTGGGAAACCAATCCGGGGACTGGGGTATGGTGTTGCAGAGGATGTAACAATGCCCCTGGCATCTTTGCTGTTCCCTCATAATTCCATTGGATAGATTCAGTGAGGTGCTGTGGCTCATGCTGTCTCCAATGCAGGGGTCCAATCCTTATTCAGGGATTTATCAACGTGTACCTTAGCGGATGCCAACCAATTGCATGCCAGAGTTTCTTCAGGTCAGCAGATAAGTATGTAATTGAGGGGGGTTGATGGTGAATTTCCAGGAAATGTTTTTATCCAATCAGGACATGTAATGTATTTGAACCTATAGGATTCCCATGACAACCCACGAATCATGTATTAGCACATCCCCACAATTGATATATTATGTTAAAGTGAGACTTTTCTGTATAAATATTTTAGCCCTTCTAGGCCAGATTTGAGACTGTATTACAGTTCAGGTCCACAGAGCCGTTTGTTTTACCAGTCGCTGTTTAATGAAGCCGAGTTCTGCCTACAAGAGAGAACAATCAATATTGCAACTGAGAAACCGGAACCATAGAGAGTAATCTACGGGAAGCACAAGACAATTTTCTGCCCCTGAAGAATGTCCAGTTAATAGTAACATCCAGGACAGAAACTTATATAAGTCGGGCTAAGTTGTTGTACATAGTAGGAAATAAGAAAAATTGAGTTTGCTACTGTTGTGCGTTTTCAAGTATTTGTTTAACTTGAATATGTGTGGTGAAATCACCACTTTTAAACATTGTATATTTTTTATGTGGTGTAAATGCATCTTTTAGCAAAATGTTTTTTGATACCTGTGCTGTTTAGCAAATGAATTAAAATATGATATTTTAAATGTTGGATAGATGTCATTTATTAGACTTTACACAGCCTATATTTGTTTGAATGGCTGCGTGATCAGGTTTCAGATTACTGAGGGTAACATGTTGTGTTAAAGAAATATGTATATGTCCCTTCTTTTGATTAAATAAATAGTACATCCCCACTTGGTAGGAGGGTTATCACCGTAGTGTGGGGTAACCCACATATGAAATAATGTTAGAACACATGACAACATATTTGCATGCCACATACATGGGCAAAAGGTTAGACAAACGCCTAGCTGTTCTAGAGCTTTGGAAGATGTATGAACAAGAGAAGGGAGAGGATCCGCCAATAGATTGGATACTTAATGTATGCACAGAGGGGGGTGAGACGCCTAACGCTCCAACCGCCCCATCTGAAACGAAGGTTGAAGAAAATAAAGATGAGGGGTTATACCCGCTGAGAGAACTTAAAGCAGCCACGGGGTATAGCAACCCGGCATATGAGTCACCTACTCAAAGTAGTGATGAAAATCAAGGAAAAGATAAAGATAAGGATATCACCCACCTCCACAGTCCCAAGGGATGACGAGAGACAATGATGAAAGAAGGGATCAGGCACAGACAAGTGCATCTCTCGACAAGGAAAGAGAAGGAAAAAGATGGAAGGGAAACGAAGACAGAACTGATGAGAAAGCATTTGCAAAAAACAAATGGATGGGAGGGCACATTCTATTGAAACTCGATGGCAAAGGCATTAATGATGCAAAACAAAAGGAGAGGCTAGATGATGTACAGAGAAAGGAGAAAGAGAAGGAATTGAGGGACGAACGAATAAGAAAGAAAGCTAGGCAAAGACGAGAACAGCTATATCGCGAAGAGCAAGAAAGACAGCTCGATCGCAATCAGAGAAGCCAATGATCAAGACAGACAGAGGCAGCAAAAGTTAGAGGAAGAGCAAAGAATACAAGAGAAGAGAATAAAGAGACGAAGGGATGAGGAAATCCGAAGGGCAGATGAACATAGAAATGAAAAGAAAAAGGAAGAAGAGAGGGTCAGAGAAGAGGCAAGGAAGCGCAAAGAATTCGATGACGATGTAGAATGTAAGCGAAGACAGCGAGCACGCGATCTTGAGTATCTGGGGAGAGAGTTTAAAAAACCTGCTCCAGTAGTAGATTGGGAAGACATAGACAAATTCTTTCCTGAGTACGATTCAGTACCAGGCACGTCTAGGGCGAATATTGAAGATGACTTTGGCACCAGAAGCGTTGGAGAAACGATCGATAGAATGTATGATGAAACGGGGCTAGAACAAACACCCCAAAGGGAGGGGGAAGACGAGCGTCTGGAGAGCACTCAACTTTACGACACTGAGGTTGTCTCCCGAAGTAGTGGGAATAGGGAACTATCTCTGGATAGATTGGAAATAAGTAGGAATAAAGAAGACACAAGAAGTTGCACGAGTTGGGGACAGACAATGTCCGACACAGAGAGAGAGGAGCGCGAGGAAAGGGAGGAAGAGAGACGATGCGGAAGATGACTCCCAAGGGAAAAAGGGATAAGATGGTCAGACACTAGCGAGTCTGCACCGAGAGCATCAGAATTAGCCACCCAGTCAGACCGACATGAAGAAGTATCTCACGGTCAGAGGGGGGTGTCTCCACTGCCCTATAAGAGCAGAGTTAGGTCACTGACAGGCAGGAGGCGATGCAGGAACATTAGCCCTGCCATAGATAGAAGAACCATGAGGGAAGAGAGAGAGAGCTACACATCCCAATTTCCATTAATCGAGAAAGGGGGAGTAAGACCACAATGTATTCCATCGCCACACATGGATCGAGAACATTTGAAAGACAAGCTTCCAATGCTGACATCGGGAGCTGGAAAGTGGATACATGAGTTAGAAAAAATGACAGGAGGGAACACATTAGCTATAGGGGATATCAAGGGTCTCCTAATCGCCATACTTGGCGAGGGAGCAGATGATGTGTGGACACGGGCAGGTTACCCGGGTGTGAGCACAATTAACACTGCACATGATGGAGCTCCATTTAACAATTGCAGAGCCGTGGTATGGAAAGCACTACGAGTGCTTTACCCAGACACTTCCGATATGGGAGCTATAATGACACAAAAAATGAAGGAGTCTGAGGATCTGTTGCTTTATATACAGAAATTCCAAGACATGTGGGTGCTCGAGACTCATGAATCTTGGGGGAAATCTATACCTGTGTTCTACCATATATTGTGCCAAGGGCTGCCAGAGCCGGTACAGAAACAGCTCAAGAAATTGGTAGGAATCGAGGCTAAGCCATGGCCAGAAATACAGCTGACCATCGCACACTATTGCCGGTTACTGCAAGAAAAGAATCGCAAAAAGGAAGCTGTACAAAAGGGCGAGGAAGCGAAATTGGTGCAGAAGAAATTGTCAAAATATGCTCTTGAGGGAGCCATGATAACTAACACAGCTGAATCAAGCATGTAACAGGTGACTAACCCACAGCAGAGTAATCAGGGAAGTACTGGGTTTTACCCCAGGGGAAGAGGATTTAGAGGAAGAGGATGGCAGAGCAATCAGGGAGGTTTCCAAAATAATCAAGGGGGTTTCCAAAACATGCAAAATAGCAATCAAGATATGACAAACAGGCAAATGATCTGACCAACGCCAGTATGTTGGTTATGTGGAATGACAGGGAATTTAGCAAGCACATGCAGAAACCAAGGCATGGTGCAGAATGGCCAAGGAACAGGAGCAGGTACGGCGAGTCCACCTGCATTTTTACAGCAGGGTGTTGCACAAAATCACACGGTGCAGCAACAAGCGCCAGGAGTACAACAAGGCTTGCAACCTCAGAATATGGGGAGTTTTCCACAAGAACAATCCCAACAGGCCCCGACACAACTGTCACAGACAGTGAACACAGGACAGACCATGAACCCTGGAATGGGAGGTAACAATGGGAATGGGGGAAATCCACCAGCACTCGGTGGGCCAAAATTGTATATGGACCAGGACAGCTCACTGAGAACCCTGATGTGTTCTATCCTATCACTGACACCAGACCCTCATCGGGAACCTAAGGTGGATGTCGTTATAGGGGATAACGAATATTCCTTCTTAGTTGACACAGGTGCAACACGCTTGTGTATACATGAAGGCAAGTTTTCCTTGTCCGGTGAGGCCATAGATACTCAGAGTTTCACAGGAGCTACAAGTCGAGTTCCCTTCACAACTGCAATTCCAGTCTCTATAGGTGAATGTGAAATGAATGTGCCTCTATTATATTCACGACAGACCCCAGTAAACATTTTGGGTCGAGATTTAATGACAAAGTTAAATATGACAATCTCATTCACCGAGGAGGGCATAATATGTTCAACTCCAGCAATGCACTATTCAAACATATGCGAAATGATAAGAACATACGCAGGACACACAGCTTTGAGGGCTATACCATTAGAGCCAGAAATATTCACGTATGGTATGCGCATACTAATGGCGGGGCTCCCAGGCCTTGCAGACAAAATCATGAGAACCCCAGATGAGTTTCTATTTAGACCAAGAATACCGATGCACGAGGAAAAGGGACAAGTATTTCCCTTAATGATACACACAGCTGCAGTGCGAGGGAGAATGGCCTTGATTGATGGTTATGACGATGAAGGCTGACAATTGTGCACAGTAATCGCCATTGAAGAAGGATACCGATTGACTGACGTCACTGATGACGATCTGTTTGAAGAGCAAGCAGATATGGGAGAGACAATAGTGGAAGTGAGTCTCACCTTTTGGGTGAAAAATCATCAAAAAGAGAAGTGCCTCAAAGAATGATGTTAGCAAAACAAACGATGGGTTTCCCCTACTTCGCTGGCTGAAGGGAAGCAACAAACAATAATACATGGAGGTGAAGCAAACGGAAAGGCAAAGGAGTTCACTCAAAGGACATCATTCAACCATGTATTTTAGTGTGTGTGCTTGACTGTTTATTTTGGAATTCGATATATTTCTTTCTCTTGTTTTTGTTTTGTGTTCCTGATTTGATTACTGAAATGACATTTTCTCTGTTCGGTTTTCTGGATTTGATATTATTTGGACTGCGTTTTTTGATATTCATTTAATTGTTTATATATTTAGTCTGGTCAGAGCGACTCGGGGTCCCCCTCTTGAGTGATTCCCTTCAGTCGCTTGGGGCTCCACCCAAGGCATGCCCAGATTAACTCTTAGGTTTCATGCGATTGATTGGCTGGTTACCTATTACAGCAGTCATTATTTGATACTAGCACTTTAAACAGTATGCACCTTTTTAGCTAATTGTTAAATATATTTCTGTATATTGTACTAGAGCTTTAGACAATTTAATACTTTTTTAAGACTTTATTTGCAACTAATAAATATAATGTTATAAATCAATTGTTTGTTTTATGTATGATGATCTGTGGGGCAGTTAGGGGGGTCTTTACCCTGTCTACATGGTTGAATGATGTCCTTTGAGTGAACTCCTTTGCCTTTCCGTTGGCTTGACCTCCATGTATTATTATTCAAAGAATGATGTTAGCACAAAACCGTCCTGAATATTTTGATGACGACATGGCCCAGGTGCCTGTCTCAGTGGGGACTACAAGACCCTATGACGTAGGCCTATTGAAAGGGCTTGGAGAAGTGAAAATTAAACTGAAACCTGGAGAAATACTACCAAAAGCCTGACAATAGCCCATGTCCAGAGAGGCAGATGAAGGGATTTTTAAGACAATTTCGGCTATGATGGAGTAAGGCATCTTAGTGACGTCAGAGTCATCATGCAATACTGCGGTTTATCCGATCAAAAAATCAAAGTGAGGTTCTTGGCGTTTAATCCAAGATCTGAGGCTGATAAATGATATTGTTGAGGCCGAGTTCCCTCCAGTCCCTAACCCGGCTACACCTATTGAGGCAAAATATTTCATGGTGATTGACTTGAAAAATGCATTTTTCTCAATCCCGTTGCACCGTGACTCACAAGATCTGACGTCATTCACATTCAGACAGATTCGTCTGAAAAGCATGAGGCTACCCCAGGGGTACTGTGAGTCTCCTTCTATTTTTAACAGGGTCCTGCAGATGGACCTAAGCAATATTGCATTGGAAAGCATTGTCCTACAATATGTGGATGACAACTTAATTTTCAGCGCGACAGAGGAACAATGCAGGCACGATTCTGTTCAGCTATTGACTATACTGGCTGAGAAAGGATATAAGGTTGACAAGGAAAAGCTACAATATTGTCAACAAGAAGTGCTGTACCTAGGCCAGCTGATCTCACATGAGGGAAAAAGAGTGACCCCAGAGAGGGCTGAAGCCATACTGAACATGGCTAAGCCACACGATAAAACAGATGCAGGGTTTTTTAGGCCTGTGCAACTATGTCATGACATGGGTCTGTGACTATAGCTCTTACACTAAGCCTTTACTTCAGGCCCTAAAGAAGGCCCAAGTGACAAAAGAAAAGATTGAGGAAAGATTTTCTGAACTCAAAAAGGCCATTTGCACAGCACCAGTTTTAGGGATTCCCAATTATGCAGAGGAATTTTACCTGTTTTCACACACGAATGGCAGCGTTATGACGGCAGTACTCACACAGAGAACCACATTGGGGTACAAGTCCCTGGCATACTATAGTGGAAATTTGGACCCAGTAATGAGAGGTTATTTCCATTGCGAACAAAGTTTAGCTGCCGCAGTGTTCGCCATCGAGATGGCTACAACCATTGTGATGGGTTGCTCAATGACATTGTACGTCGAGCACTCACTATTTGCTATTCTAGAGAAACCAAAGGGCACATTGACATCTCAGAGAGCTTCTGTTTATGAAGTGATCATATCGAATCCTTCGATCAAGATAGTCCGATGCAAGACAGTGAACCCAGCTACGTTTATAGCAGAGCCAGTCACTGAAGGAGAGCCAATACATGACTGTGTGAACTATGAAGAATTCTATGATGAAATTCCCAGGGTAAAAGAGAACACTTTGGCAGAAGGAGAAAGTGTTTTTATTGATGGGTCTTCGAGAATTAATCAAAACGATGGGCAAAGATATACAGGTGTTGCTGTAATGAAGCACACATCAAATGGAGAATTCCGAGTACTTATTAGTGCGCGAATACCATCTCATTATTCAGCACAGGCTGCAGAATTATTGGCGTTGATACTCGGCATTGAGAATCACGCAGACCAGGAAGTAACGGTGTACAGTGACTCCGCCTATGTGTCGTCGACAGTGCATGCAGGCTTAGCGTGCTGGAAAAGGAGGGGCTACCTCCGAGCAGACGGCACGCCAGTGCAACACGCAGCCTTAATGGACAGGCTGATCAAAGCACTACAACTCCCAGTGGGCAAAGCAGTCGTGAAATGCGCCGCCCACACAAAAGGGACAGATTTTATCTCACACGGAAATCAAGCAGCAGACACAGAGGCCAAGCGTATGGCATCCAAAAGTGAAACAATCATGGAAGTGGAAGTCACCCATACCAATGAGAGAATGATGGTTGCACGGACACCACCTGAAAGCTATAACAATCTAGGGCAAGCACAGTTGATGGAACTTCAAGGGGAGGCAACACAGGAAGAGAAAAATCTATGGGAACGGCGAGAGTGTTCTTTAAACCCCTCTGACAGTTTGTGGCGACAAGACAGCACTGGTAAACTAGTGATGCCTATAGCCCTGTTAAAAATAGCGCTGGAGCAGTTACATTATCCGGTACACATGACAAAGGAAAATCTAGCTGCAACGCTTGCAGAGACTGGTTCATATCGAACTTAACTGAGCACGTTGAATTCTTTATAGTGAACTGTATAATATGCCAACAATTCACAGCTGGGCACACATTAAAAGTAATGAGAGGAGTCATCTCCAAGGACAAATGGGCCTTTTCAGCACTTACATGTCGATTACGTCAACATGATTCAAGTATGTAACGGGTACAGATATTTAATTGTTGTGGTGTGTCCATTCTCCAGATGAATAGAGGCAGGTCCATGTACACACCCAGACTCTACCTGTGCGGCCAAATTTTTAGTGAGAGAAGTGTTCCCCAGGTGGGGGGTATGTGAAGTCATGAAATCAGATAATGGAGCTCACTTTGTAAACGAGACATTGGAACAGATTTGCTTGCTGCTTGGTATAAAGCACAAGTTCTCATCGGCATATCATCCACAAGGTAACAGGTTCTGTGAGAAGCTCAACGGCTTATTAAAGGAAAGGATAGCCAAGTTGAAGCTTGTTCTAAGAAAGGGATGGTTGCACTGCCTTCCTTTGGCATTGTATGCACTCCTTAACTAACCCGGTTCTGACCATCATCTTAAGCCACACGAGATAGCCACAGGAAGAAGAATGCATACTCCCTTGACACCCCGAGATAGAGCTAGATGTGATGCCCAGTCCACAGGAGAAATCTTAGGGTCTGAAATGCAAAATAACCTGAATTGCATGACATCTTGCCTTATTGTAATTTCAGACCAGCTGCAGCGATGACGAAAGGGGTGCAGGGCAGCACGGAACACAGAAGGAGATACTACTACAGACACAGCTCAAGGATTTTGTGTACCATCCGTTTTCCCTGGAGATACAGTCCTTGTAAGGAACCATATGAGGAAAAGGTGGGACAAGCCAAGATTTAACGGTCCCTTTTCAGTGAAGGACTGCACTCCTTCCTCAGTGAAACTACAAGGCAGGAGAGCTTGGATTTTTCTGGGAAATATCAAACCCTACATTGGAGAAGGCCCCCTGCCTGCACCCCAATGCGAGGAGACTACGAGCAACGGGGAAGAACCACAGCACGTGATCCATGACAAGCAAGAAGGACGCATGACCAGTCAGTCAAAGACAAAGAACTTTTTGCAAATTGGGGCTTAAATTGGACACTTCCTTTGAGCAAAAAAGGGGGTAAGGATATAAACAAAGGACACTCTGTGCATCCTAGTTGCAGGGTGAAGAAGAAAATTGCACGTATAAGTCACAATATAATCTGTTGACTTTGAACTTTGGACTGAGGCACACTAAAGCCTTGATAAGTAAAGGATATGCCAAATCGTGATTGAGGACACATAAATGGGAAGAAAATACAGTATCCAGACTCATTCCACACTGAGACCTTATTTGGAATCACTTATGGTGTCCCACTGTAGCGACATCACCAAAGATGCGATGAGTTACTTTAATCTAGTGCTAAGATCATACCCGTCATTGGTGGGGAGGCTCACCAGTGTCACTGACTTTCTTCAAGATCCTGAAAATGAAAAGACAATAAGAAGATTGCTTACTGTAATTGCTGAAAAATTTCTCTTACTTCCTGAGTACAGTGAGGAGAAACCAAATGTCCCAATCAAAGATAGAAGTAAATGAGCTTCTCAACGCATTGTTCTTTCACATAATCGAAAACTGTCCAAATCTTGTCGGAAGAACGACAGACACATTCACATTTCTTCGAGATCGAGCGAATACAGAACGTCTGAGCACACTCCTAAATAACATAGCGATATTAGTTGCACTCGAAGCAAACGGAACATGCAGACATCGTTTACATTGAAGTGAAAGCATACAATCTTGAACATCAGCAAAACGGGACAGATGTTCCTGTCACCAGAAGACAGCAGGTTGGCCCACAACGTTCTCTTTCGTTTAGTCACTGATTTTCCAGAGCTTGTGGGGAGACCAATCGATGTTGACGTCCTCACATTCATCAGAGATCCAGCTAACATTGCACAAATGGGCATGCTCTTGCATGGAATAGTGATGCAAGTGGATCTCTCCAACCATCAGCAGAACTACTTGAGAAGATTTGAAACTTTCTGCTGAGGGACAGATCGAGAGAATATTGCCAAAGATTTCCCTTCTTATTTTCTGCTGATAAAACAATATGTCGTCAGGATTGAAGCAAATAAGAGGCATGGACTGGGAGCTGACATACTTTAAACATGCACAGTAAAGAGACTTGCTGAATTGTTGCTTGATTTGATTTTTCCCATAGTCTAGTAAAAGGAACTGTATCCCGAGTCAAGAGACAGTTCACCATTTACAAGAGGAGGGACAATTGTGGAAACACCTGTAACTCTTAACACAGAATCTGAAAGACAATATTGTTTAAAGGAGTATAATAAAAATTGACATTTGGCAGATGATCGAGATGGGGATCCAGAGCAGCAACCTTGTCCTCGCGCAGGAGGAGAGACCTCCACATTTCTCTGGAAGTAAATGCTGCCACCTGACATACAGGGGCATAATTATTTGTGTATTATATTCCTCATTGTTTTACTGTCATTAATGATCAGAACTGCATTTTTTATTGGTGCACAAAGCATTCCAATTCCAGTGCAGCCACCTAATGATGCATGTATGAAGCCTACAAAGGCACCCAGACCTTATATAGTCATTCCAGCCCCTAGAAGATCTGATGGTGGAATGAAATAACTTGAAATGGATGTGATTAGCAATGACACATATACACTTGTGGTAACAAACAAAAAGAAAAGCCAGAGACAGGGTCGGCAAAGAGTGAACGGAAAAAGGTTATTGACAACCACACGCATGCAAACACTGAGTGTACACGCAACAAGCCTAGTGTCAAGCACTGTAGAACAACAAACCAAAACAGTAGAGAAAGAGAGACTGTCTACCGTGAAAAGTGTCACAACATACAAAGTGCAAAGACAGATGGAGGAAGCTGAATTCCTGAAGAAACAAGAGGAATTGAAGTATAAAACCACAGAGACAGTAGTAACAAACATATATGTTCCAGCGAAAGGGACAAGTACACGTTCTACACAGCAGCCATATACCAGACCAATGCCAGTATGCATACAAACATTTCTAGCCAGAAAGAAAAAAATGTATGAGGACCAGGAAAGAACTGCCAGACTTTTGTCTACTCAAATTGCACAGATGAGGAGGCCTGCACCATGGACCAGGATACCTGAGAATCCTCCAGCAAGAAAGAGCCATACAGATGCATTCAGGGATGTAGTCATAGCAAACTACATGAAAACCTTAAGAATCAAGAGAAGCATGCATGGAGACGACAGCGAACTAAACGATCACTTGGACAGCATAGCACATTTGGGAAACAACATTTGGTACCAGCACATGAAAGAAGTTGGAAGACGAAGTTCAGAAGGGGAATGCTTTGTTTGTGCACTCCTACCATACAGCATGGGGAAGTCCAAGATCTTTGTAGCTGTAGAAATTGATGTCCAGATGTCATAAATCACCAAAGTATCAACTGAAAAGGATACAGTAACCAAAAAAGGATACAGTTTGGTAGGGCTTTTCTGGATCCTATCTTCACAAGACTTGATTGTAGACAGGTCAAGTTAGACCTTCCAAATGATACAACTCTCTGACTGAATAAAACAGGCAGAGAGATGGATCACTGGAAAGGGCGTGGGAGTTGTATAGGAAGTATGCCTGGAATAGATAAGTATCATAAGACACTGTCCCAAGTCAAATACTAAGAAACACAGAATTGGGATTAATTCAGACACTGACCTTAAGGCTAAACTGAAGAATTCCAGGACAGTTTCTTGAATAGTCCCAAGAGTTGAACAAACGACAAAGGAAGGGAAGATTAGTAAGGGAGATACCGGGTTGGTGCACCACAGGATAGCGTCCAATGTACTGTGCACAATCACCTTCCAATAGTTCATGAAATACTTCCTTTCCCACGAAGAACAAAATAAGAATCTCACCTGTTGACTGTCACAGGTACCAAAAGTTCGAAGTAGTTCAGAAAAACACGTGCAGGATTGCACGCAACAGTATACACACAGCCAAGCCAGCCGCGCTTGTAGACAGCGTTTCCGCGTGAAGATTAGACACGCAAACAGGATTCACACAGCTCTGGACAGCCGCTCTTGAAGACAGCGTCCACGTGGAGATTTGGCACACGAACAGGATTCACGCAGCTCAGGACAGCCGCGCTTGAAGACAGCGTCCGCGTGGAGATTTGGCACGGGAACTGGATTCACGCAGCACAGGACAGCCGCGCTTGCAGACAGCGTCCGCGTGGAGATTTGGCACGCAAACTGGATTCACGCAGCACAGGACAGCCGCGCTTGCAGACAGCGTCCGCGTGGAGATTTGGCACGCGAACAGGATTCACGCAGCTCTGGACAGTCGCCCTTGAAGACAGCATCCGCGTGGAGATTTGGGACGCGAACAGGATTCACGCAGCTCAGGACAGTCGCGCTTGAAGACAGCATCCGCGTGGAGATTTGGCACGCGAACAGGATTCACGCAGCTCAGGACAGTCGCGCTTGCAGACAGCGTCCGCGCGTAGATTTGGTACGCGAACTGGATTCACGCAGCACAGGACAGCCGCGCTTGCAGACAGCGTCCGCGTGGAAATTTGGCACGCTAACTGGATACACACAACCCAGGAATTAGCGTGTGGAGGCAAGCAGGCTCAAATTAGGCCAAAGAAGTTTGCTGAAATGAATGCGAGAACGCAGGTCCGGAGTTCAGCTACAAACATCAAAATTGATTTAATCAGAAGCAGCGAATGGAGTTTCCACGCTGCTCATGTACGCACTGCCGTGATACACGTGATGGACCTAAGTCACGTGAAAATTAACGACGTGAAAAATGCAGACGTCATTTTCCGGGCAATGTATCGAACAACCTCCATTTTGAGTAAAAAGGTCTACTGGATCTATGGGCGTAACTCATCTTGTATGGAGAAGTTGTTCCTGGTCCAGAGGTATGTCCGGCAGGCATGACACCAGACTGTCTGTCACGCGTAGCCATGTGCAAGACCAGAGGCCAGTTCATGGTTAGTGATACCTCCCTAATATGGGCAACTGAAACAGCATATGCCGATGAAGATGACTATGTTCAAGACATTAAGACAAGAAATAGAGCTCAAACTAGAAAGCACGTGATCCGGTACGAGAAGCCTGGAGTTAAAGGAGTGGAAATCAGATGGGAAGTGAACCCGAAACTAAATGTCCAAGGAATAACTCAAGAAGAGGCTCGAAGTTGGAAAAACAGAGGCCAAATGCAGATTTAGGGAACAGTGCTTTCACCAGACGGATGAGAGAAAGGAGTGGTGATTTGTAGAGCCTGGATGGTCACTGGTCGTTACCAAGGCACCATCTACATCGTACAGAATGGATGCAAGCCATTATGGACAAAGCTTGCAAAACTGCAGGCATGGGTCGAATACAGAGGATGACCCTTGCAGATAGTGCCACTGGAAAGCCCAAAGTTCTGCTTCAGGAACAATGGCACAAGAAAAATGGGAGAGAATCAGAACTGTGGACGTGTTTTTGACGCCCCAGGAATGGGTGCTCAGAACTGCAGTAATTATGGATCATTATTGGGCATGTGGATCCAAAGCATAGATCAAACTGCCTGCCAAGAAACTGGGGAGGTATATGCACAATAGTGAATGTCCATGTTCCAGCATTGGTGATCCCGAAAGGTGATCTGAATATTGACAGTTTCCTGAAGGCAGATGCTCACCTGAGGAAAAAGAGATCCGTGGAACTGATGACTCGATTGAAAAGGGAAAATTGCTTCTCTGCCAAATCTGAAGAAGCCTTTCATGCAATCCCATATGAACACAGACTGTTTAGACTCACCTCATTAGTGTTCGCGACAATCCTCATACCAAGATTCCAAGTTGGAGGAAATACTAAATGGTTACAGATAACCAGATGGGAGTTACTACAGAATATCAACACGACAATAAAAGGATTCAATGCAATCAAGGAAGAGTTAAGAGCCATCCGACTGATGACTCTCCAGAACAGATATGTCCTTGACATGATCACATCTATGGACGGAGGAGTTTGAGCAAAATTTTGGAGAATCATGTTGCACATTTATACCTTCTCACGACGAGCAAAATGGAACTTTAACAGAAGCCATAGGTATGCTGACGTAGCTGCAGAACCAGATGATCGATGAAACTGACGAAGTTGATGATGACAGCTGGTTTGGATCACTGTTTTCATGGGTTCCACAATGGATGGCAGATGCCTTCAAGTTCCTGGGAGCCCTGTTAGTGATGTTATTGGTAGGATTTTGTGTTATCAAGATAATAATCTCTCAGTGCCAGAAGACAGCGGAAAAAGCCACAGGGATGAAAATCATGATTGATGTCAAGCCAGGATGGAAGCCCAAAGACCTGACTGATGAAGAAATAAGAGATGTTCTGAAGGCCAGTATTCACGCACCAGAAGGAACACAGTTTCTCTATCCCAGAAAACACAGAAATTATGTGGGAAGATGGGTTTATTGCAGCCCAAATGGCCAATGTCAACTAATAACATGGAATAAAGACAAACATGTAAGGACAGCAGGAAGCCTGAAATGGACTCCAAAAAGACACTTCTTCAGACCATCATGTGTAGATCCAGAAGATGAAGAAGGAATGAACCCAGACGATGGAGTGAAGATGAATACAGAAGAACCGAGCAAGATGAATCCAAAGAAGGAAGTGAAAGTGGTCGATGAATCGCACACAGGGGGGAGTGTAGAGGAGGTCCCAAATAAAACCTGCACTCCAGTCGCCCATTTTGAAGTACCAGGAACGTTCACACCAAAATATATGACGTATGATGAGCAAATAAACCAGCAGAGAGCCGCAGTATGGCTCTGCACAGTGCCTATCAGAAGAGCAGCACCTATTGAAGTACCGATACCCAGAAAACCATGGACAGTAAGGTATCCATTAAGAAAATACTAACATGAAATGAAATTAAATGAAGATAGCCTAAGTACAGTCCCGGAAGAAACCAAAAAAGTCTTAATGGAAGACGAATGGTGATATCACAAGAACCCAGACAGACTCACAGATAGAAGAAATGACGACCTGAGAAATGACACAAAGAAATGAAACGCCATGAATACGGATAGTGTGAACTTAAAGTGAAAGAACGATGTCAAAACGTAAGAGAATTAAGCTGTAAGCAAAATGAAGATAGTCAACCAGTTTACACCTGTAAATATGCTTGCAACCGCAAGAAAGCTAAGACAACAGTGCAGCTTTCTATGCTTAGTAGAAGAGTAGTAAAGCAAGTGCCATTATACATAATCTACCACAAACGAAGCACATCATATAAGTATATTTCAACTTTGCACAAGAAGCAGAATCAACCAAGGTTACTAAAGGCCAAACGAGAAAAGATTCATAGTTAGCAAAACGAGAAGAGACGGGTGAAACGAAACTCGGCATGAACTCGTGCCAGGGAAACCAAGGTCATACTAATAAAAGAGGTCGACCAGTAGCTACATCTAATTGAAACTAAGAACAGAATATCCTGCCTCTGAAAGATCGAGATAAGAAGGCGAAGGCAGGTGGCAGGTGAAATAAGAATCAAATACACAAATTGAGTGAAAAAGAGACAAATTCACGGTGTAGGAATCATGTGACCAGCCGAGCAAGAAGAAGCGAGGGCTGACACCTATGCTTGGCACCTGACCAGGCAGTGATATCAGAACTTTTCCAGACAGAAGATGCAGTCTCGAGGCCAACCACAGTGAAATAATTGACACATAGCTACTAAAGTGATGATTGATTGTAACCATAATCGGAGGAAGGCCGGGTAACTAAGGGGCACCCCACACTTGGCCGACCATTCTGCGTGCTGCTAAGCGAAGTGGAAAAGTATGCATGGGGTTGGTGCCAACCCAATCACAATGGACCAAATAATCTTAGGTCCTATAGTTAGTAGAACCAATGGGACGTTGTACTTTTAGTGACGTCTACAGTAGTCATTTTGAAGGAAGGGCTTAGACGTCCACCTGACAGTATTTACCCAATCCCCTCACTCCGTTACCATATACAGATATAGTACCTATAGTAAAGTTACCTTTTACTAAACCAGTACAATTGCATGTCAACATTTGAGTGTTACATGTCAACTATGACGAGTTTTGAGTATAACTGTTACAACTTGCATGAAGTTCATTGGAGTTTGAAGCGAGAAGGACGATCACATCACTGCTGATATCCATGACTCCCCGTTTTTTGTACTTGTCATTAAACGGACTCCCTTTGCCAAACCATTGAGTTGTCCTTATTGATTGGTGTTGGAGTAATGAATCTGCACCCCCATCCATCTCAAGGGTGCAGCTATCTCGTCTTAAAGTACTTCTGAGCAAACCTCGGCTCTATGGGCCGGCCGGGGGTCTCGGAGTACACACCCCTTACGATTTTTGTTTTAAAGCCATAATCATGACTTGGATGAAAATCCCTTAATATGGAAGAAACACGCAACATGAAAGGCACAGGCTCCAACATGCCACATGAGCAATATAATCTTTCCTTTTGACAATGCTTTGGCAATTGCAACAACACTCTTTCCACCATCCTGTTTATTGCTCCAGGAGCCCACCTTACAAATTCCTATAATGTATGATTGGTTGTTTTATACTGCACGAGTTTGCCACCGTCGTGGTCTCAAGGTGCATTAACATGTTAGAGTTAAGTTGCATTCACCCCCCCTCCCACGGAACACAGTAATAATAATAATCAAAATAATAATGGACTTGAAGGGGCTTCTTCAATTCCTGGTCGATATCAACGGTAGGAGAGTAAGCAAATATGTATCAGTGCCCCTCACAGACCTTTCTGATGCCGGTGGTGGTTGACAAACAGGGGTGTGTATTTGCAGATGGGAATGCGGCTATAAGCCCACACCCAAGTCGGAGGTGGAGGAGAGGAGCTGGCTCTCCTTCTCCTTTGCTAAATCAAGGCTTGCTGACAGAAGGGACTAAATGTGTCCAAACGTTTGTCCCCTTACCTTAGGCTGGTCAGGAGTCCAGACTAAGGTTGGGGACACATCCCACACTCTTTGAAAGGTGGCCTCCTTATCGGGGAAACCCCCTGGACCTCCCACTTTACCAGTACATGGCGGGGTCTCCTCCGTGTTGGGTCACAATCTTTTGAATCGCTTAGAGGGAAATTGTGAATCCTTCATATGGGAGAGAGAGACAGAGAGAGAGAGAGAGAGAGAGAGAGAATACCATTATGCCTCTCAAACCCTCAAACCCCTTAAGACTCTCTTTGCATTCTATACAGACTGAATCCAATAAGACAAAATGGGATTTAGACCTTAAAAATAGCTTTACGGTAGGGTATGGAGAAAGCAGGTCCAACAACATTACATGTAAACCACAAAATCTCTTCCCTGAAATGGCACCCGCTAACATTGGGAGGCGTTAGTGGAGGAGTGGTGGAGGCATAGCATTTGGGGAGGCATCGAGCAGGAGCGAGAGGAGAAAGCACAATACAGTATAGGATGAATCATTAGGTGCAGGAATGGTCCCCTTAGGTTCAAGACCATCGCGGTTCATCGAGGAAGTAGCTACAAAGGGCTTTGGGGGCTGGAGTAAGGAACTTAAAGCAGGGAGATGAATAAGGCGCTCTGACCCGTTCCATAGAGAATGTCATGGGTCAACCACTGGGTGAAAGATTTGGAGCTCATGTCACCTCTCCCAGCCCCATTTGTTGCCAGTAACCAGGCTGAACGCGCAGGTACATGTAGGGTCCAGAGACGCAGGTGAAGGGTGCATGGTCTCCCATGAGCTCAGGAGAAGAAGCAGAGGACAAGAATTTAGAGACCCATGAGCTAAGAAAGAAACACCCAAGATTGGTAGTAACTTATACAGGAGAGTATATATCTAGTGAAGGGATTGCCAAAGGGTTACGAAACCCAACGACTTTTGTTTAATTCAGAGACTTTATTGTTTGGATTTCAAAGTGAAAATACCCTGTTGAAGAGTTACATTCCCCATCGTTGGCCCCTTTTATGGGATCCCTAATAGACCAGCATGCAGCAACCCCCAACTTTCGTGTCGACCTCATATTGATTTTTCTTCGCATCATGACATCCCTCTCCAAAGGATGTTTACTATTTTGGTCCGTTGTCATGTTCGTCCAGTTGATCCTGCTGTATTAGGAGGTCAATCAAATGTTGATACGTTTTGAATGAACTGTCAATAGTACCAGATGAGGCCAAGAAAACCCTGAGTCCTCTCTTTATCTGAGTTGCTTGGACTTCCTGAATTATTGAATGCTTTGCCTAGTACGTTCGCACAGTACCTTTTGCCACCTTGACCTACAAGTACTTTTGCAAGTGACACCTGTCAGGGTTGGCTTTCAGAACCACCTTCTGTAGATGGTGGGTGAGGAGTTAGAAGTGGCACATATGAATTTACACAATCATAGCATCCGGAAATGCCCCTGTGAGCTTTTTGCTAAGGCTGTCGGTTATGGTCATCATACACTGAAAGGTGCTCGGGCTCCATTGAGCCTAAATTACAAGACCGTAAAAAGGACATCTTTTTTTTAAAAAAGGTGCTGCCAGCAGAACTTTAGTTACCTATATTTGTTCTCGTATCTTTAATTCCATCATTGCTGCTCTTTTTGATAAAGCAATTTCTGGATTCGTTCGTGTGAAGAAAACAAATATTTTTTGTTAAAGAAGAATTGTCAAAAAAAAGTTTCAATATAGACAGTAATGAATGAATTAATTCTGAACTAGACAAACGTGTTCTAAAACATTTCTCTATTAGTTAAGAGGAAAAAAGAAAAGGAAGGGAAACTTCTGAGCCCCAATGTCACTCATTTTTTCATGTGTATGACAAAAAGAAACTGTGTACAAAAAATACAACATTTATGTGCAACCACCCTAGTATAGGCCGGCCTGTAATTGCAATGTATTCACTGGAGCGGTGACCCCTACTGCTGGAAGCTGGGGAATATGCCAACATTTAACAGAAAAGGGGCTGCCAGCAGAACTTTAGTTACCCATATTTATTTGTGTATATATAATTGCATCAATGTTGCTCATTTTGATCAAGCAATTTTTGGAGCTGGAATATGTCTTGGGTAGGCAAAACTGCTTTAAATTGCCAGAGTTAGATTTGTTCCCAAAATCTTGCTGTTAAACTCTTCTGTATGTTTGGATATTCAAACGTTTTGTATTCTGTTTCGTTTCTCGTGCCTATAATAGTCATCTTTCACGCTGTATGACTCAAGCAAAAGTCCACATAGCCGGCGGTGGTCTCGGAGATGCCGCAGGATGCTGTTGAAAGTCTGCTTTGCTGGCATTTCGTAGGAACCCTGTTAATACCCAAGATAACTACTATAGGCACAAGAAATGAAAACAATTCAAAACATTCAAATATCCAAACAGAAATAAGAGTTTAACAGCAAGATTTTCAGGAGCTAACCCAGCACGTTGAATAATTAACATACCAAGGTTAAGGATGGGGATGACATTAGGGTTTATGGCTAACTCTACTTGAATATAAAATGAAGAATGGTTTTTACAAAGAGCCCTGAAGAAGAGCTGTGGCGCGAAACGCGTGCAGTCTCGAACATACGCAGAATCATTTAGTTATATCTAATTGTGAATGAACTCTTAAAATACAAGCTCACAGAGTGGACAAATTCGATTATTTAATGAAAAATGTGAAATTTAACCAAGAAACATTGAAATTAACAAATTAGGTTTGGTGCTTTTTCAGATAAAGAGAAGCACTTTTAATAATTCCAAGCAATACTTTTTTAGATGGTCTAAGAAATGTCTGTCTCTTTGAAATTGTGACACCCCATAAAATACTTGTACAGCAGCGCATTTTCAAGATGTTTCTCTGACTTTTGTGAATTGATTGATTGATTAGATGGCCCAAAACAAAAACAAATGCAGATCGAACCCACTACAGAGTCTAATTTCGAATGAATTGTGACTAATTAACATTATTCCCGCAAACTATATCCTTTAATTATCTGTACTGTTTCTCTGTACGTGCAATTGGCGACAGATATGACACCTCTCTCGTTCTTTCTTCACCAACAGGATATCAAAGCTTTCCTGCAAAAGTGAGTATTGCCGCAATATATTTCTTCCAGCTCGCCGCCTTCATCCTTGGCAGAGGGGTCTAACATGAACATTTGTGTTTTCAGCTGTCGAGAAGGGCAGGAGAAGGCGATCTTGGCGCAGCACGTAGTTCTGTCCAGGGAGCTGACCGTGGGGCAGTTCAGGGGTCCCATACAATATGGAGCCTGGAAGGCAATGAAGTCCATCCTCAGCCCAGGTACAAAAGATGATGGCATAACTAATAGACTACACTTAGCCTCAAAGCACAGAGGGGCGCTGGGGCCGGTCTAGAGCTTGGCTGCTGTTGGCTGCAAGAGGAACCAAGGCGAACAGCCTGACAGTGTCTGCAGAAGCTCCCACAGCTGGACGGTTGGCTTCAGAGCTTAGTTCGGAAAAGATTAGTTTAACTGTATCTATTGACATTGCTACCCATATACTAAAAAGACAATATGGGGGTCATTACGAGGTTGGAGGTAGCCATGGTGCTAATAGCGCCATGGCTACCCCCATACTGCATACCGGGTCGGGTTCCCTGAATGGGGAAATACTGGGCCATTCCAACCTTGGAGGACCCGGTATTTCCCCATTCAGGGAACCCATCCCCATTCCCATTCGAGCCCCCATAGGGCTCAATGGGAATGGGGACCAATGGTAATCACGGGCCAGTTAAAAGCGGTAAGGGGTTAACGGCACCTTTACCGGCGCCGTTAACCCCTTACCTTCAACCTCGTAATGACCCCCAATATGTCTCTTCCGTCATGGACGGCATGTCAAAATATTTTTGGGGATATTTTGAAGGCGATTAGAGGATTGGGCCATGGAGAATGATCTTTTTTCGCATACCCAATTGCCCTTCAGAGCTGATACAGGCACAGTTAATCAAGGTCTAAATCTATACCTGAATTTGGCTAAGTATGATTTTGGGCTGGGATCTCCTGACTGCATGGCCTTTATAGAACTCAGTTCAGCCTTTGACTCCGTGGACAGGAGACTCCTTTGGCAAAACCCTCGATGAATTGGGAGTTCCAAAACCTCTGGTATAAGTTGGAGGTTCTCGATGCGGAATCAGTTTGCGCTCGCTATTGCACAAGGGACTAATTGAGTGAATGCACTGTGGTTGGGAAAGGGGTCAGGCAAGGGTGTGTGCTTGCACCCCTTTTAACATGTATGTCAACTCTCATCTGCGGTGGAAGCTACCGGGGCTGACCTGCCACGTTGCAGGAACAGAAGGTTGCCGGTCCTCAGCTATTGTGATGATGCAGTGCTTCTGGCCAGAACCCTTAAACCTTTACAAATATTGGTTCATAAATACTGTGAATGCATTACACGTAGAGTTCGAAAGGTGGATGCAGCCAAGTGCTATGTTATGCGCTATAAGAGGAGGATTTCTCTTGTTTTTTGGGACGGGCATAGGCTTCTGGCCTGCAATCACCTTGACTATCTAGAGATTAGATTCAAACACCAACTGTTGATAAACAGGGAATGAAAATGAGGCATGCTATAGGGGGGTCTCTTCAGGTTTGCAAAGACCTTGCAACATCACTCGGTGGAGCATATGCTGAGGATATGTGGGGGAAAGGCTATCCCTGCCGGGGCATACCGGGGTGACCTATGGGGCTTTGGGATGTTAGAAGATGGAGAACTCTTGTACAACTTCTAGCTGTTCCCTCCTACACTTCCGTATAGGTCTCTCATCTCGAAACCAGATCTTTTCACCTCGCAGATAGTTTATCAATAAGGGCCATTTTATCATGGCATGCGCCGTGGGGCTGTGAAGATGGAGAATTAGCGAAGAGGTGAATTTGGAACTTGATGTCACTGGGAAGCTGCTATAGAATATTCCGGCTTGCGTATAACCAGGAAGTCCTGGCAGCATGCGGGTATTATGGGAACCTGCTCTCATAAACCTGAAAGCATAGCTGCATTTTCCAAACAATGGCTCAAAATGGTGAGTGTGCATCTTTAGGAGCAAACTAGAGAAGAAGCAAATATCTGCAAGCCCCAAGTTAGACTTTATGTTGCCCTCTCCGCATGAGCGGGTGCCGCTAGGTATCAGTCTGTGGTCAAGGCTTGGCTGAACGCCCATTGGTCGGAGAGCCAGACGGAAGGGGATTCATGCTGTATCTGTGATGAGAGGGAACCACCGATTCACTTTTGTAATGTTCTATTCCTTATGCCAGGAGATCAGGACACGCTGTTTATTGGGGATATATTGAGGGAGGGCGGCTTCAGGTATTTTAGACCAATCTTCATGTTGCTATTGACCACAAAGTTGGCACATGTGGGTTCTCCTCACGGCCGGACTGGGGCATACAATTGTCTCGGGCACCAATGAAATAGTGGCCTACAGTTGCAAATGACATTTCATTCCTTTTGTGACAGACTGTTTGAGTAGTACCCTAGGGGGAGCTATTTGATAAAATCTGATGCAACTTGTGCATGTTAAAGAATATTCATTCAGCAACACTGTTCAAAACTACTAGCTGCTTAGTGAAGTAGCTCATCAAAGTGGCCCTGGTTCTCCTTTGTACGTTATTTAAAGAGTGCCTGGCTAACAAGATGTAAAATGTGGGGTGGCCAGGTGGCAAGGCTTCTGAATTCAAGGCACTCAATGCACTTTATCTGAGCTGTAGAATGTCATGATGGTACTGAACTTTTAAACTTTAAAATGCTGTGCTGGGTTTCTATATGTATGAGCGGTGGGTTTTTATAATAGAATATTTTATGCAACTGAAAGTCATGTATGTGTGTTTTAAGGTTGTTCATTGTGATATACTGTATGGTTATATGGATTATATAATCCGAAATGAATTTGTGTGACTGACTGACAATAATTTTTAAGGTATTTTCAATCACACAGACTTCAGGTGTGGCAGGCATCCTGGGATGGGACCAGGACGCCAATAATAACACATTACGTGTGGACTGACTTAAAAAAAAAAGCATTAGGCAAAGCTAACAGTTTTGGTTTTTGAGTAGGCATGGTCCCAATTTTCCAGGCACTGCCATAATGGTACTACCTGTCCATAAGATAGCAATTGTTGGAAAATTGTGCTATTACCTAGCGCCCTATGGCAGCATCTGCCAAATGCCTATCTAATGCCTATACAATAGTCAAAACTGTTAGATCAGACAATGCTTGCTTTTAACAGGCATTCAGTACAAGGAACAGGTGCAAGGACACCGATACTGCTTATAAATCAACTGGCGGAAGGCACACTTGGTTAAGACGGTTTTATAACGCCAGGAGCTGGATTCGCTGTTTTTCACATGCATTTAAGCTCCTGCTTTTCGAGCAGAAGGCTCCTCATGAATCACAGAGCTAGACTCAAAGCGATCCCAGGTGAATGTGTTTCGGGTGGAGGAGGGCAGGAAGTGGGTGGTAACAGCCATAGGGACTAGCATGGCAATGGGTGGTTAGTGGGTGCGTAAATAGCCAAACAACACACACAGGATGTTTACCCTATCCCATCCACATCGCTCCTATCTTTACTTCCTATTGCAACAGTGTCAGCTTTTGGCAGTTCTTTCAGCCCCACTTAAAGGCCATAACTAACAAAAGAAGGTATGTAGCCCATCTTTGCTTGAGGGATGACTGACAGATATCTGATTGGACAGCAAGCTGCATGTGTGGCTCTTTTAGTTATTTAAGTAAGATAGTTGAACAGACAGGCATTTTCTGGGCTTTTTCAATTCAAGTGGAAATGGTTTGGCTAAAAGGCTACTATTTGGTTTTGTATGAAGGAGAGTTTGGATTAACTGTACATTTAACCATTAAATATAAATGTATTTTTAAATGATGTCGAGTTCACCTCACATTCAGGTGTGCAGGCCATTTTGGGTAGGATGCAGGGAGCTGCCCACAAACACAAGAAAGGGGTGGAATGTTCCTGCCACCACAAATGAAAGCAGCTCAGTAGTGGGTCCCCACGGGGGATGCACGGGGGGGTGTGCCAAAGCCACCCAATCTGCCCACGTCCACGACCTGTTTGCAAACCGTGTCAGCCATATTGCCGAGCTAGGATTTAACTACTCTCTATTTTAGGAAAGATTTCATATTTGAATGTAATTTTCCCTCCATGTGGCAACCCCCAAACTTTTTGCTGGTGTTTTATACCCTGATCTAAACTTTGCCAGAGAAGCACAGCCCTCAGCTGCACTCCCCTGGGCTTTTGCTCAATTCTTATGGGGAAACTGACATGCCCTTAAGACAGTCAGTACTGGGAGACTTTGTTTCCCTTAGTCCTTTCCTCATGCTGCAGCTTTGGTGCAACATGTAACAAGAGTGCAATGTAACTTACTTTACCGCACTCTTGGGTCTCTAGTCATTCCAAAGGCCCTAGAAACTCTCGCCGGATTTATCATGAACTGTGCAGGTGTGTCACGGACAGGACTGGTGGTAATAATTTTTCTTATGTTTTGAACCCTTTTTTGCCATGTTATCCGCGCTTACCGCGTTTGGCACGAATAGGTGGCCTGGCTCTCAAAATGGCCATGCCACGAGATTCTTTGTCCTGTCCTTTGGCCATCTTGCCCCTTCACCTTCCCCAGGTAGAGCCGACCCTGGTCAGTCCTTATTTGGACATGCACTTTCCCGCAAAACCCAACGCTTTGGCAGGCTTCTGTATGCCTTGTGTGTGTGCCTCCAGGATGTGGGCTGGGATGTCTGTTCCCAATACACATCCTGGGTGCTAGAGAGCCTGGAGTGTCCTGAATGCCTCGGACCACCGTGGTCCGTGATTGGTCCACGTATGGATTGAGTGTTTGTGAGCAGATCTCCCATTGGGTCCTCTCCGTTTTGGCGCGAAGGGAACTTTGGATAAGAGGAGGCCGAAAACACCACTACCATGTCGATCTCCTGAGTTCACACCGAACAAGGGATAATGAGCCAAGTATCCTGCAACAAGAAGCTGAGTCGAGCAACCGCTGGTGACCCGCTGGAAGGTTTGGCACCCTGAGCTCGCTGTCGTCCTGCGAGACCCCTCTGCATCTGATCGTCCTAGAAGGTGTGCAAAGGCGCTTCAACCCATTGGAATAGTGGGACCAACTATTCTCGGTACCTTCATCAAACCCTGCAAGTAAGCCTCTTCGAAGTGATCCTGGGCCAACCAGTGGGCTGACCAGCTTACACAGGATGTTTGCTCTGTCACTGCCGCCGTTTCGGGGAAGCCCTCGAAACTTGGCCTACTGCTAGCTCTGTGTCCATGGCACCCTCACACCGAATTTCGTACACTTGGCATTCCCAGTCCTGAAGTGAGACGAGTGCGCCCGGACCAGAGTAAACTCGGTTGCCGTGTTACCCTGCTGTGGTAACGACCTGTGCATGTTCGCTGCAATTGTGACCCCCTCGACCCTGAATCCTGCTACCGCGGAATCTGCATCCGAACATGCCAGCAATGTGAACTGAACTGGCGAAGTCTGGGTCTGCCTGCATCAGGGACCGGTGAGTAGTCCATACCCCAACCGGTGGCCCCTAGCGCAGGAACCCATTTCTTTTCTACCGCTGTTGCGAAATAGCAGATCTATCCCGCACTCTCACCCTGCCTCTGCCCGCAAGTGGAGGTCTTGCTTGAGTAGTGGGGACTTGTTCTTCATCGCCTGATTCACCTTCCTGACCTGTCAGAGACCCTTGAAGAGACCCTATTTTGTCCATTGGCACACGCGCGTGCATGTACTATTAAGCATAAGGCTCCTCTCTTCGTAGGGCTTAGACTTCCTCCTAGTTAGGTGTATTTCTGATGTCGAACTGGGGCTAATGATTACTTGCACTGCCTGTTTTCCTCCCCATCTAGGTGGTCTACATATTTCGTGCTCCTAATCCTTTAAACCCCTTGGCCTTGTATATACTTTAGTATTATTGTGATTCTTTGCTATGGTCGATGTTACAAAGGCCTTGTAATAAATGTGTCTATATTTTTAATATAACACCTGTCTAGAGTAATGTGTAAGTGTCCTTGCTTTGTGTGCTCATTGAAGTCTTTCAGTCACCCTCACCCCTCTTGAGACTTAGTCTTGACCGCCGCCATCGCTACCCTGATTGGTCTGGCTTTTCCAGAGGTTACCCTTATCCAAGAAACTAGGCTGGCCTTCTGAACCTCTGCCCCTCCAGGTCAGAGTTCAGAAATCCATCTTAACACTCTACAAGAGCTGTGCAACCTTAATAGGAGCCAGTTTGCTCTGAGCTACAGTGAGAAATGGGTCCTTCGGAGAGAAAACATTCTCGAGGGATACCCACAGCCAGCCCTTTCATCCACTTCTGTGAGCTATAATCTCAAGAAGCAGGGTTTATAATAGATGGTAACATTTGGATCGAGAAAAGGAAAAGAAACACTGCTCATGGTGGCAAGCAATCTTTCATGAAGGCTGTTTTTTTGTCCCAGGAGGATAGCTCAGTGGCAACGTGCTCGCCTTGGAAACAAGACCACACTTTTAAATACGCAACTAAGAGATATATTCCTGTAACAGCGAAGGACATATTTCTGTAACAGTGCCTCGATGCCCCTGGGCTGTGTGAGTGCTTTAAAAATGCAAATAAATAAATAAAAAAAGAAGCACCAGACCCAGTCACATCATGGCTGTGTGACGGATGGACGATTCTATGTTGTTTACTTCGACACATTTACTTCATATTGTTTTTTAAATGGAGGGGTCACGCACAAAAAACATTTAAAAAATGACTTCCCTACAAAGTAATGTTGCAAAGTAAATTACAACGAAGTACTACAGCAAAAAATTTGGCATAGAGCAATGGTCTTGAGATGTGCTCAATTGTGCCCTTGGAGTGTGGAGGTATCGCCATCAGATAAGCACATTTACCTGCCTCCTGCGAAGACCGAAAGGTAATCCGGTTATGCTTAGCCAACTGGCAGACGCCCCAGTGTCAGTAATGGGCCTTGTGCAGTTGAATGTGGGAGGACACAAAAGGAGGGGAAGAGGGAGATGGGGACATCACATTCCCCCAATGCAAACCAGTTTGCCCAGTAGGAGTGCAGTGAGGTGGTGTTACAAGCCTGCTTGTCCAATATATGAAATATAAGGCTGAGTGACCCATGCATTGATGTTAGATTCTCATGTGTTGTAGTGATTGTGTGTGTACTCTCTTTTGAATCTCAGGCTGAGTTACTCTATTAATTACTACCTGGTTCAGCCTAATCCACTCTTTTATTGGCTCTGTACCTATAATTGTCAGCCCCTATTCCGCTTAGTCACAGTGGACCTCTACACCTATGCAGATGATAATCAATTCCTCCTCTGTGTTTATGGGGACTTAGTAAGTAATATCCAGGCATTAATAAGGTGCAAGGCCGGAATATGTTTGTGGTTGAACAGAAACAGAATAAAGTTCAATACCATGACAACAGAAATGCTATTGTGTGGTACACAGATAGGTTGGGTTCAGCTGTGAGTCAGGGTTTGAGCCAGAAGCACTGGCGAGTTGCTCACCACTAGCTAATAAAATTCTTAATCTCTGCATTCTTATTGTTTCCCAATTGATGCTCCGCTGCAAACCAAAGGAGGTAGTCATATTTCTTTCTATCTTGGATAACTGAAAACAATCGTATACCTTTTCTCATTTCTTCAATGAGTGATGCTGGTAAATTCATCTGTATCAGTTACTTTGTTCTACTGCAATTTTATATATATATATATATATATATATATATATATATATATAATCTGTGAAAGTGTGTTTGTATGTTATGTTCGGGGTTGGTGTAACGCTCACCTGATTCCCGCAGAGGCGCCGGTCTTGACTGGGTGAATGCCGTATCTTCAAAGGTGATGTGTAACACACGGTTGGCTCTTTGGGCTGGACCTCTGTGCACTGTATGTCTGACTCGAAGAGTAAGATGTCTGCAGATAGAAAATATGGGATTAATGAACTGGGGTTATTGGGTGCCTCTCTCCTCTTCCCTTTCTCTTCTCCTGTAGAACCCTAAAGGTTAACACCCTCACCTTAGGTAAGTGAACGCCGAGCTCTCCATCTGCCTCGGGGCAGGGTGCCGTAACCAGTTTCTTCACTGGATAAGGGTGCAGGCCTCTTGACACGAACGGTAAGTTCTGGGCAGTTCAAATGTCTTAAAAGTCTTTTGTAATGATATCTCTTGTTTTGCAGGGTTCCGGCGATGGCGGATGGCGGGCTGATGAGAGTTGAGGATCGAACCCGCGTGAGGAATAGAAGCGCCTGGAAGCCCGTAAGTAAGCGCTTGTAGCCTGCTTCACGATGCGCACTAACTGTCCCTTTTATCTTGCAGGTACAAGTTCGGAGCTTTAGAGAAGCTGAAGGGTGCTGGAATACCCACAGGATTCGGCGTGGGAAGGAGTAATGGCACGTGAGTAATAAAGTTGCCCAATGTCTTTAAACGCACCTTCTTTTGTCTTTCAGATGCGGGATGCAGCGCCGAAGGCCTCCGGAGCGTGCAAAGAGCTGGTAAGCTTTTGTCTTTCAGATGCCGGAATGCACTGCGAAGACCTCCAGAGCATGCGAAGAGTAGGTAAGCCTTTGTCTTTCAGATGCCGGAATGCAGCGCGAGGCGTTGGTGACAGCCGATGGACCAGGTAAGAGATGCGCTGCCACTGAAGACCGTAGTGCTAACCTGTTCTTTCTTTGTCTTTACAGGTGCTGCTGAAGACTGGATTCCAGGATTGTAAGCCTTTGTTCCCTTAGGCCCAGGATCAGAAGCAGAAGACACGATGAGCGTTCTGCTGCAGAGAATGCAGAATAACGCAAAGCAAGATTCATCCATCTGGTGTGGTTTAAATAGCCTCCTGTAGTGCTTAGGTGTCTCCTTCCACAGCCACGCCTAAGAAAAGAGTTCCTGCTTTCCAGAAGAGTTCCAGTGTTCTGAACCTAGGGAGTGGCTCCTGCACCACCCAACAGGAAAAGTAGTCCCAAACAGAAGAGGATCAGGGGTTCAACTGGCAGGTAAGTAAGCAGCATGGTCTGCTGCAGGTAAGTCCACCCAAGCATTATGAGCCCGGCGCTTCCAGCGCTGGGACTGGGCATCTTTATGAGCCTGGTGCCACTGGCGCCAGGACAGGGTCCAAAAGGTCCCAATTGGGACTGGCTGGCACTCGGAACCGGGGTTATGGGTCTGCTTTCAAGGGAGTCGGGCAAGTCCTGATCTTTTGGAAGCAGAGATCATGACAGCACCCCCCCTCAAGGCCCCTCCCAAACCGGGCTTCTCCGGGGGTTTGGGCTTGTTAGGAAATGTTCGATGAAATCTTTTGATTAGACGAGGCGAGTGGACATATTCTGCAGGTTCCCAGGATCTTTCTTGCGGACCGTAGCCTTTCCAGTCAATCAGGTAAAATAGTTTAGATTTGGAGATCTTGGAATCCAGGATGCTTTTGACTTCAAACTCGAGTTCTCCATCAACTAGAATAGGTTTTGGAGATGTAGTTAGTCGGGTTTGAGGTTGCACGGGTTTTAATAGAGAGACGTGGAAGACCGGATGTATCTTCATGTGAGGGGGCAAGTCCAACTTGACCGCTACTGGATTTACTATGGTAGTAATGGAATAGGGACCAAGGTATCTTGGGTTGAATGTGCGTGGTCCTTTTAGAGGTAGATATTTGGTGGATAACCAGACTTGATCTCCTACTTGATATTGGGGGGCTTCCTTCCGATGTTGGTCTGCTCCTTTCTTGTATTGTTCTTTAGCCCTTTGAAGGTGAGAAACGGCTTCCTTAAAGGCTTGGGTGATTGTAGAATGCAGGTGGTCTACTGCTGGTGTTCCAAGATCTTGGAGTGGATCCAACTCCGAGGTTCGAGGGTGACTACCATATAAAAGAAAAAACGGGGTCTTCCCAGTTCCCGAGTGGACAGAGTTATTGTAGGCATATTCGGCTATCCAAAGGATATCTTTCCAAGTTTTTTCAGTTTGTTGTAGCATGCAGCGCAAATACTGTTCCAGAGTTTGATTGGTCCTCTCGGTTTGTCCGTCGGTTTGAGGGTGGTGGCTGGTCGAAAGTCTCACATCAATTTGAGCCGACCGACAGCAACTTCGCCAAAAATGAGAAATAAATTGACTACCTCGATCCGAAATTAGAACTGAAGGAAAACCGTGCAGTCGGACGATGTTTTCGAGAAATTCTCGGGCCAGAGTTGCTGCTGTTGGTAAGCCTTTGAGTGGAATGAAATGCGCCATCTTGGAGAATAGGTCCACGATTACTAGGATCGTATTGTATCCGGAGCATGGAGGTAGATCGGTGATGAAGTCCATAGAAAGCGTATGCCAAGGGCGAGGCGGGATGTCAATAGGGCGTAAGAGGCCGGCTGGTTTTTCCTTTTGACTCTTGTTTTGGGCGCATACTCCACAGGACATTACAAAGTCTCTGATATCTTTTTTCCAAGACAGCCACCAGAAGTAGCGCTTGATCTTTTCCGAGGTCTTGGTCATACCGGGATGACCTTCCATTAAAGAATCGTGATAACAAGAGATTACCTTTTTCTGTAAATCTGTGCTGGGCAGGTATAACCGTTCTTGGAAATATAATAGGTTGTCCTTCACCGTAAAGTCCTTTCCCTGCAGATGCCAATTCTGTATGTCTGCTGGAGTTACCAGTAGCCTGGCTTTATCCTTAACTTCCTCTATGGACTGTGTGGCGATTACACCTAGAATTCTTTGTTCGGGAATGATAGGTACAGGTTTAGGATTGATCAAATGTTCTTCCACTCCCATCCGAGAAAGGGCATCAGCTTTACCGTTTTTTGTACCAGGTCGATAGGTAATTATGAAGTCAAACTCGACAAAGAATAGTGCCCAACGGAGTTGCCTAGAGGATTGAGCTTTTGCGGTTTTCAAATATTGCAGGTTTCGGTGATCTGTAATCACAGTAACGGTGTGTCGGGCCCCCAGAAGATAATGCCGCCAAGCCTTAAAGGCGGACTTGATAGCTAGAAGTTCCTTATCAGTAATAGTGTAATTGATTTCAGGAGGCGAGAATTTGCGGGACCAAAATGCCACGGGATGCAACTGATTGGTTACTGGGTCCTTTTGTGATAGAACTGCCCCCATGGCAAGGCTCGAAGCATCAGTTTCAACGATGTAGGGGAGTTCTGGGCGAGGATGTTTTAAGATCGGTGCAGAGATAAATCTAGTCTTCAAATTCTGGAAAGCTTGTTCCGCCTCGGTAGACCATTCAAAACGTTTGTTTTTCTTTAACAAGGCGGTGATGGGCTGGACTATTAGAGAGAATTCGGGGATAAACCTGCGGTAAAAGTTAGCGAAGCCTAACATGCTTTGAACACCTTTTACGGAGGATGGCGATGGCCATTTGAGAATTGCATCGACCTTCTTTGAATCCATACGCACTCCGCTAGGTGATAATATGAATCCCAAGAATTCAACTTCAGTCACGTTGAAAACACATTTTTCCAACTTAGCGAAAAGTTTGTGTTGACGCAATCTCTCGAGGACCATTTTCACGTGTTTCCGATGTTCAGTTTCCGATGAAGAATAAACGAGGATGTCGTCAATGTAAACAACAACACACACATCTATGAGCTCTCTGAGGACATCGTTCATAAAATATTGAAAGGCGGCCGGGGCATTGCAAAGTCCGAAGGGCATGACCTGATATTCAAATAGCCCATACTTGGTGCGGAAGGCCGTCTTCCATTCATCGCCCTCTTTTACTCGTACCAAGTGGTAGGCTCCTCTAAGATCCAGCTTTGTATATATGCATGCTTTTCTGGCTTGGTCCAGGAGTTCAGGGATCAAAGGTAACGGATATCTATTCTTAACGGTGATCTGGTTCAGGGCGCGATAATCTATACAAGTTCTAAGGTCGCCTTCTTTTTTTGGAACGAAGAACAAAGCTGAGGAAGCAGGGGACTTGGAAGGACGAATAAACCCATTCGCTAGGTATTGATCCAGGTATTGTCGGAGGTGAAGATTCTCAGGCTCGGTGAGGGCATAAATTCTACTACAAGGAGGAGTAGATCCAGGTATCAGGTCTATCTGGCAGTCATAAGACCTATGAGGAGGTAGAGAGTTAGCCTGATCCTTCCGGAAAACATCTTGGAATTCTAGGTATTCAGGAGGTAACTGAGGAGCCTCCGACGAAATTGCTGCCAGTGCAACACCAGGTCGAGGGTGACAAGTAGAGATACATTCTGGAAACTGAACCGTTCTTGCTCGCCAATCGATCTGAGGATTGTGCTTCTCTAACCAAGGAATTCCTAGAATAATCTGGAACTGGGGGGCCTTGATCACATCGAACACGATCTTCTCATGGTGTCCATCTTGACTTACTAGCGTCACTTCTTGGGTGGTATGCGTTACTGGTCCGGAGGCTATCTCCGTACCATCCACCGTAGTAATGACGTCCTTTACAGCCTTTGGACAAAGAGTCAGATTCATCCTCAAAACCATTTCATGATCCACATAATTGCCGATGGCACCGCTGTCGACGTAAGCTTCAATCGCATGTAATCGATCCGGATGTTCAGGGCTAATGAGGACCATAGGTATCACGAAATGCGAGGTCACGGAACTGGTTTTAACGCTCGGCAAGAGGACCTCTATTCTTGTCGGGCGAGGTTGTTTCCCTGCTCAGAGTTTGTGACCCTGGTAACTGCAGCTCCTACTGCCTTCTTGGCTGGTTTCACCGGACAGTCTCGAAGAAAGTGCCCCGAGTTTCCGCAATAGAGGCATAATTGCAGCTGTTTTCTCCTTTCCCGCTCCTTTTGTGTTAGTGGTCCTTTCAGGCCCCCTATTTGCATGGGTTCCCCGGTGTCTACTCCTTTGGTAGGAGTTGGTGGTTTGGAAAATACTCGAGCATCAAACTAGGAACGATCGGCCTTCCTGTTCTGCAGTCTGTGGTCAATTTGAACGACTAAGTCAATATAGTCCGAACAGTCTTGCGGGGGATTCACTACTTGGGCTAACACATCTTTGAGCTCTCCTCGTAGACCTCTATAAAACAGCGTAATCCTTTTGTCCTCAGGCCATCGAGTTTCCACTATCAGTCTGTTGAAAGACGCAATATAAGCCAAAAGGTCTTGATTACCCTGTCGCAATGAAAGGAGCTCATTGTCCAAGGCCTGCCCCTGTGAATGTCTTGCAAACAGTTTTTCCATACTGAGCTGAAAAGCTGGAAAATCATGGAGAACCGGATCATCTTGATTAACTAGAGGGATCGACCAGTCTGCCGCATTGCCACTAAGGTACGAAAGCACGAAAGCTACCTTAGCTTGATCAGTTGGAAAGACTGCTGGCCGGCATAAGAAGTGCAACCGGCACTGATTAATAAATACTGCAAACCTCTTTGGGTCACCAGAAAATCGTTCGGGCGGAGCCTGAGGTACATTCCCAGGTAGGTTGATCTGCACTGGGTTCGTAGAGGATGTTGAAGGAAGATTTGCCCCTGATGCGGGTAACGGAGTTTGTCTGGCTTGTGACTGTAGCAATTGTCTAGCGAGATCGTCTGTTCGCTCCTTGGAAATAATCAGTTCCCTTCTTAGAGCATTCGTTTCCTGACGGGCTGCATGCACTTCTGCTCTTAGTTCCCCAAGTAACTGGGCTAGCTGGTCGGTATCCGAGGTTTCCATATCGCCTGGGTGGAAGTTTTGCGATAGGCTTTGCGTTCTGTAACGCTCACCTGATTCCCGCAGAGGCGCCGGTCTTGACTGGGTGAATACCGTATCTTCAAAGGTGATGTGTAACACACGGTTGGCTCTTTGGGCTGGACCTCTGTGCACTGTATGTCTGACTCGAAGAGTAAGATGTCTGCAGATAGAAAATATGGGATTAATGAACTGGGGTTATTGGGTGCCTCTCTCCTCTTCCCTTTCTCTTCTCCTGTAGAACCCCAAAGGTTAACACCCTCACCTTAGGTAAGTGAACGCCGAGCTCTCCATCTGCCTTGGGGCAGGGTGCCGTAACCAGTTTCTTCACTGGATAAGGGTGCAGGCCTCTTGACCTCAGAGGACTGCTGTCTGTCGTTAACTGCACGAACGGTAAGTTCTGGGCACTTCAAATGTCTTAAAAGTCTTTTGTAATGATATCTCTTGTTTTGCAGGGTTCCGGCGATGGCGGATGGCGGGCTGATGAGAGTTGAGGATCGAACCCGCGTGAGGAATAGAAGCGCCTGGAAGCACGTAAGTAAGCGCTTGTAGCCTGCTTCACGATGCGCACTAACTGTCCCTTTTATCTTGCAGGTACAAGTTCGGAGCTTAGAGAAGCTGAAGGGTGCTGGAATACCCACTGGATTCGGCGTGGGAAGGAGTAATGGCACGTGAGTAATAAAGTTGCCCAATGTCTTTAAACGCACCTTCTTTTGTCTTTCAGATGCGGGATGCAGCGCCGAAGGCCTCCGGAGCGTGCGAAGAGCTGGTAAGCTTTTGTCTTTCAGATGCCGGAATGCAGTGCGAAGACCTCCGGAGCATGCGAAAAGTAGATAAGCCTTTGTCTTTCAGATGCCGGAATGCAGTGCGAAGACCTCCGGAGCATGCGAAGAGTAGGTAAGCCTTTGTCTTTCAGATGCCGGAATGCAGCGCGAGGCGTTGGTGACAGCCGATGGACCAGGTAAGAGATGCGCTGCCACTGAAGACCGTAGTGCTAACCTGTTCTTTCTTTGTCTTTACAGGTGCTGCTGAAGACTGGATTCCAGGATGGTAAGCCTTTGTTCCCTTAGGCCCAGGATCAGAAGCAGAAGACACGATGAGCGTTCTGCTGCAGAGAATGCAGAATAACGCAAAGCAAGATTCATCCATCGGGTGTGGTTTAAATAGCCTCCTGTAGTGCTTAGGTGTCACCTTCCACAGCCACGCCTAAGAAAAGAGTTCCTGCTTTCCAGAAGAGTTCCAGTGTTCTGAACCTAGGGAGTGGCTCCTGCCCCACCCAACAGGAAAAGTAGTCCCAAACAGAAGAGGATCAGGGGTTCAACTGGCAGGTAAGTAAGCAGCATGGTCTGCTGCAGGTAAGTCCACCCAAGCATTATGAGCCCGGCGCTTCCAGCGCTGGGACTGGGCATCTTTATGAGCCTGGTGCCACTGGCGCCAGGACAGGGTCCAAAAGGTCCCAATTGGGACTGGCTGGCACTCGGAACCAGGGTTATGGGTCTGCTTCCAAGGGAGTCGGGCAAGTCCTGATCTTTTGGAAGCAGAGATCATGACAGTTGGCTCCAGCCCCATAGCAGTTGGTGGGCTGAAATGTTGGCCCAAGGTCGGCACACTAGTCTGCGCAGTACTGGCGATAGTGAAATTTGACCAATCCCACCCATTCGTCCTGCACAAGGCGTGGTCCGTCCCTGTGCTATCATTATAGGCGATTTCAAGAGATTGACGATTTTGCAGTTGTTGGTTCCAGCCCCACAACAGTTGGTGGGCTGAAATTCTTGCCCGAGGTCGGCATACCAGTCTGGGGTGTACTGACCATAGTGAAATTTGACTAACCCCACCCATTCGCCCTGCACAGGGGTGAAGCAGGGTCCGACCCTGTGCTATCAGTATAGACTATTTCGGGAGATTGCCAATTTTGCAATTTTTAAAAAATAGGAAGTTATGACACAATAAAACACACACAAGCCTATGTCAGACCCCCACGTGCATGTCAGCTAAAGACCCGTGGAAAGCCGGCTGGCACCGCTAGTTCAATATATTAGAGGTTCCCCAAATATTCTATCATCCACCTGCAGTGGATATAAAATACAGCTGATTATTTGTTGTTGCGACTGGATTCAAAACAGCATATTACTCCAGCCATTAAACTTCACTACTCTCAGTCGCCAAAATAGCCGAAGTTCAAGCTTTTTTCATTGTTCATAAAGCATTCTACAAATCTGGCCTCTAATTTGTACACAACCATTTCCCAAAATATAAGCCAAACTAACCACAATAGCCATCTGATAAAAATGTGCCCAAAGTACAGATGGTTCATTGATCTAGTACCAGCGGTCAAGGTTTCTCAATGCACGCCGCTTTCCTATGGAACAAACTTCTGTTTTAGTTATGCGCTAGAAATGACCATCTTAAATTTATGGTTCCCAAATTATATCAAACATGGTTTTCCCTAAAATGATGTAGTTCAAATCTTTTTAAATGCGGGCCGAATCGTTCTGTACACACTGCAGTCTGGATATGGGACTCACTGGAAGGGTGTGGTACAGGGTATTTGCTTAGTTCAGACAAGAGACAACCTGTGCTATGTCTCAAAACAACGCAAACAGGGAAAATTCCTTTTTTTTAGTTTCCAGTGGGGAAATCTAGCCAGTTTGAAATCCATGATATGTCTGCAGGATCAGATGAGGATAGTATTCAATATGACACCCACATATAGAAAATACAGTGCCCATGAGGGTCCCTAGCAAAGCGGGCTCTGTCTCTGGATTCTAGATGTGAGCATTGACTCTGAAGATGATCACTTCTGTCTTGTTGGTGTTCATCTTTAGAAATGCACTACACATCCATTAGTCAAGCTTTTGTAGCTCGGCATAAACGCAGACAGCTGAATATTTTTAACCTAGTCATAAGCTTTCTGAATATGGACGGGGGCGATCTTAATCGGGGGTTGCAGTAAGACATTAGATAGTATAGGAGACAACTCACAAAAGACTTAACTCAGAGCCCTACAGGACGTCACAGTTCAGTTATTCAAAAACGATTCAATCGAAGCAAGAGTTGGCACCCTGGCATTACTCAAATGTGGGTAGTACAGACGTATAGCATGCTTGGCATTGGCTCCCAGAACTAGCGGGTTCAAGGCCAACAACATTGCCTCCATCCAACTCCAGACTGAGGTTGGCAACCTTTGACAAAAATGAGGCAACTGTACCGTTTTAACTTCTTTTGGTGTGAGACAACCCTTTCCCCTAAAATCGATGTCAGTCCGAGTTTAGGCATAGGCTGGAAGCTTTCTGGGTCTTCTCCAGCCAATGAAACTATTTTTAGTATCAATGTTGACACTCCATGCCGGAACGCAGATGTACATAATCTGGAAGGCAAGAGACCAATCTGATGAAATTGATCTTGAGGTCAGTGAGCAGTTATGAACTAAAGGAGTGGGAGCGATTGTTGTAAGTCCTAATCATTTCATTGGGGAACCAGAGGTTTCACTATGTGCAACGACTTTCAAGTAGTGTTCCGACTACAACATCTGACAAACGTGTACTAGGAAAGTAGGCACTATAACTCCAAGGTGTATATAACGCGAGAGGTGCTGCGCGATCGACATTGGTGACTAATACTTGTGGAGGCAAATGTCAGAGTGGAAGAGCAGGATTTTTCGTTTGAATGAATCAGATAGACTGTTGTACAACACTTGTGATGTCTGCCTAGTGACACCAGACCCTTTGGATGCTAAATCATTCTTTTGGGTGGATGGATGTATGTTCCATAATTCTCTGAACATAATATATTCTAGTTGTCAGATGAAAAGCATAGCGTTATTGCCCAACACAAAGAACCTTATGTTCCGGGTTAGTATCAATAAAAGTGTGGTGGCAATGTAGAAGTATATCTGCAGATTTATAACCAAAATAATTTAATGTTACTGCCATTTGGTCCCGTGGAACTACCACAAGATCAAAAGTAATGTCACATTGTTGCTAGTTTCCATTTCTGAAGCCCATAGAACTTCATGGGGAATTTTCTGGAATTACCACAACACACAGAAATGGATGATTTACCTCCCCCTTTTGCTGGCGGTACATCTCCACTTTGCCACTGAAATGTGTAGGGCGGTGCATTAAAGAGCCGGTAAAGTGGTGAACATAGAATGACTGCATCGCTGTACTCCCATTGAGGCCCACTAATGTCTCCATTCCTCCTCAGAAGTTGTAGTCTATCATTCTTCTTGGTTAATTGGGATGCAAACCACTGTGTCATGTTCTCAGTACTCAGGTCATGATAGTCCTACGCTTGCTTAATGATGGGAGATCGAGTTGAGTGAACTAATATCTAACCCTCTGCATGGCACCTGCCAGGTTTCTTAAAGGGGTTCATGTTGGAACTAACATTTCTAGGAGGGGTCTAAAAGTTTCAATGGGCAGTCTCTTCTGAGGTGGTACAGTCAGCGTAGCTAATACATTGGCGCCTGCATTAAAGGCTGCTTGTAATGGGATTTGAAAAAGGGTTCATAAAGTGAATTGTCCAAGTAAGTTATAGCACTAATGTCATACATCTCAAGCTAAAAGTGGAAAATATCTCATCCGGTGTACAACCTGCCGTATGGACTGGGCTGTAAACCAGATGCCTCAAGTCCCTGGACTTCAAGGGAGAAGTTCTGGTTCGAGGCCGGGGAGTTTACGAATATTGAGGCAGATCTAAAGGTCACTACACAGGGTTTCCTGCTGATTGTTGATCAGCCGGTCTCCCAGTGAACCTGGCAGCTGCTCAACAAAGGAGGCGGAGGTATATCAAGTGCTGTATATTAATGCAAACTAGAACAGAAGCAAAGACACAGGACTAAGGATTCTTCTTGACTAAGGGAGTGGGTTGTAGGTGATTTAATGCTGATCGGCACTTTATTGACTTCTCTGCCCAGACCCATGGAGATTTTATAGTCATTCTACTAGTACTCGCGGATAAAAGTTGGGGTTGGTGATTGGGATGAGAAGTTTTGGAGTTAAACCTACCTTTAGTAAGACAGCATTCTCTTTGGGAATGAAGGGTGGGATGCAAAAATGCAACAATTGATGTGCGCTGAGTGAGAGTGCGAAGGGAGCTGTGAGATGCCCCTGCAAGAGGTTGGTACGAAGATACTGTAAACATTTAGGGGAGGGGTTGGCTCTCATGTAGCTTGAGCACGTGGGGGCACATATTCCTAGGTTGACAATGGAAGGGATCTATGGGATCTGCCTCCCAGGACCTGTACAGGTGAACATACATGCAGACGGTTGCGAGCCACGTCTCCCTCTCCTATTCTTGCCTGCTCATTACCCATAGTCCTTTCTCTAAGATCTTTGGCAGTCACAGATGCATTTCCCTCTTCTCTGTGATCATTGAACATCTTTCAGATATGTTGGTCTTCAACTGATAAAGCTCCATCGAAAGTGCCAATGCCATCATCCTGTGTGCAACCACAGGTTCTGGTTGTACGTTGACAGTCTAATCCCACAATACAGGATGCACAAGACATATTTTTTGAGAATAGCTGTGGTGGTTGTTCTCTGTTTAGAAGGTGGCAACCCGAGTTCTCTCAAAGAATCTGAAAGAGCAGGGAAACATCATGCTTTGTGGGATGTGTAATGTTCCTACCTGGCATAAAATGGGGCCTTAAAGGGATGGTCTAGTAAAAATTTTTATTTAAAAAATAGATAGGCCACATAAAAAAAAAAATACTAGCATCCTCCGTTTTAAAACTTCCTATGTAAAATTTTGAGCTATTCAAGCTCAAAATTCGAAAAAGCAAGCACAGGGGCGCAGCCATTTTGTGAAATGGAGGCCCTCCTGTGCTGGCTTTTGCTTTTGCGGCACTAATGAAGGAAAAGCCAGCCAGCTGTAGTAAACAAAGTCTACCGCTGGGTGGCTTTCCCTTCATTAGTGCCGGGACTCGGAGGACGCGGACCGGAGACCAGAGCAGGAAAGCTGCAGCTGAATCTCGGTAAGTGCTATTTATTTTTTTTACAAAAAATAAGCACTAGCTGCGTTTTTTTTTCTAAGTTTTCCGGGCTGGAGGAGCCCGGAAAACTTAGAAATAAAACTGCAGCTTTAAAAACGTTGTATTTATGTTTGCGGTCGCTTTTGAAGCGACCGCAGACATAAATACAACGTTATTCTGTTGGAAAACACTGCGGTTTTTCTTTCCAAGTTTCTCAGGCTCCTCCGGCTCGGAGGAGCCTGAGAAACTTGGAAAGAAAAACCGCAGCGTTTTCCAACACAACCGCGTTGTGTCTGCCTGAATCTGCTTTACCATTTGGGGCTCTCGGGCTCCCCACGGGGAGCCCGAGAGCCCCAAATGGGAAAGCAGATTTAGGCAGACAACGCAGCATTTAGCATTTCCCATTTGGGGCTCTCGGGCTCCCCACGGGGAGCCCGAGAGCCCCAAATGGTAAAGCAGATTCAGGCAGACACAACGCGGCATTGCGGAAAACAACCGCGTTGTTTCTGCCTGAATCTGCTTTTCCATTTGGGGCTGGAGCCCGAGAGCCCCAAATGGAAAAGCAGATTCAGGCAGAAACAACGCGGCATTGCGGAAAACAACCGCTTTGTGTCTGCCTGAATCTGCTTTACCATTTGGGGCTCTCGGGCTCCCCACGGGGAGCCCGAGAGCCCCAAATGGGAAAGCAGATTTAGGCAGACAACGCAGCATTTAGCATTTCCCATTTGGGGCTCTCAGGCTCCCCACGGGGAGCCCGAGAGCCCCAAATGGGAAATCAGCTGCAGGTAGAAACACTACGCGGCATGTAAACATAACCGCGTGTGTTTCTGCCTGCTGTGGTTTTCACTTTGGGTCTCCGGTGCTCCCCTGGGAGCACCGGAGACCCAAAGTGATAGCCACAGCAGGCAGAAACACACGCGGTTGTGTTGGAAAACGCTGCGGTTTTTCTTTATGAGTTTCTCAGGCTCCTCCGAGCCGGAGGAGCCTGAGAAACTTGGAAAGAAAAACCGCAGCGTTTTCCAACACAATAACGTTGTATTTATGTTTGCGGTCGCTTCAAAAGCGACCGCAAACATAGGTACAACGTTTTTAAAGCTGCGGTTTTATTTCTAAGTTTTCCGGGCACCTCCAGCCCGGAAAACTTAGAAAAAAAACCGCAGCTAGTGCTTATTTTTTGTAAAAATAATAAATAGTACTTACCGAGATTCAGCTGCAGCTTTCCTGCTCTGGTCTCCGGTCCGCGTCCTCCGAGTCCAGGCACTAATGAAGGGAAAGCCACCCAGCGGTATACTTTGTTTACTACAGCTGGCTGGCTTTTCCTTCATTAGTGCCGCAAAAGCAAAAGCCAGCACAGGAGGGCCTCCATTTCACAAAATGGCTGCGCCCCTGTGCTTGCTTTTTCGAATTTTGAGCTTGAATAGCTCAAAATTTTACATAGGAAGTTTTAAAACGGAGGATGCTAGTATTTTTTTTTTATGTGGCCTATCTATTTTTTAAATAAAAATTTTTACTAGACCATCCCTTTAAACACAACCAACATAAACTTATCATTTCCGGACCCAGTCTTTTGATGCAGGGCTGGGCTGTTCTCTTGTTTTCGAGGCATGAAAGGCCCACTCTCCACCTAAGCAGACAGTGTTGTGGGTTGGGCTAAGGAGTGGGGAGGAGAACCCCATCTCTCCACAACTCCCCCAAAGAGACAAGTGGCAAAAGGACTCTGTTGGGAGATTCATTACCTAGGATGTAGGGGCAGAGTAACTTGGGGTGATTAGGGGAGCAGCCTTATGCATCAGGACAGTGGGGCGGTTATGCTTCTCTGCCTGTTTATCCTCTTATGCTCCAAGTCACACAACACAGGGAATGTTTTATTCCATGGACTTGCAGAGTAGGATGTGGGAGGTGCTTGGTGCAGTCGTTGCCCTTTTACGGTGTCAAAATGCAATTGATGAGGCTTGCTGATCTTTAGGAGAAATTGAATACTGTCACAAAATCTACAGAGCTGAACACCACAGGAAAGGGTTATCCAACCACTGACATCAGGGAAAATAGTTATGCGGTGCAAATGAAGCTTGTAACAGGAAACACCAATGTTAGTGAAACGAGTTTTCAATTGGTGGAAGATGTGCCCAAATTATGAATGGCCTGAAAACAAGGCAGTGGTGTTGTCCTTTATTTCATTTCGGTTGTGATCTTTGACAATCCTCATAATAAGGGTAGTGCTATTGCTCAGGCCATGATGCTGCTACTTGTCTGTTTTAATTCACAAAATCCCTTCTTTATTTGACGCCATATCTTTTCTTTTCCTCCCCAACCAGATCTGTCCTGTCTCACTATGGATGCCGCCACAGCCCACCCTGAGCTCCTTGTTTCTGAAGACTGTACCCGTGTGAGATGGGGCAGTGCAGAACATCCTGGCGCCGTCAGACCAGAAAAGGGCTTCCACACCATATTTGCCTTGGGGGAGACAGGCTACAACTCAGGGAGGCACTACTGGGAGGTGGAAGTGGGCAAGAAGGCGTCCTGGACTGTGGGCGTGGCTAGTGAGCTCATCGGAAGAAAGGAAGGCGTTGAGCTGAAGGAGGGAAATGGCGTTTGGGCCATCTGGCTACGAAACGGATTCATTTACAGAGCATCCCCAAAGCCGCTGATCCCGAGGGCCAAGCCCCAAAAACTTGGGGTGTACTTGGACTATGAGGGGGGACAGGTGTCCTTCTATAATGCTGATGACATGTCCCACCTCTACACCTTTAGTAGCACCTTTGTGGGCAAGCTTTTCCCCTTCTTTGACCCCGGCTTCAGCTATTTAGGAGACAATGGGGACCCTCTCAGAATCATCCATCCGTGTATCTAGGACGCATGTCCCCCCAAAATGTCCATGCTCAGTCACTTAACCTGAGACTACCACAGGGAGTGCATGGTTATGAGACAGCAAGGTTTATCTGAATGCTAATCTTGAATATCACAGTAATATTTAGAAAAGCAACTAAGAATAACAATGGATTGATAAAGTGAGTTTTCCCCACCTTCTGCCATCACGGGCAACATTTGGTCAAATGGGAAAACACATTTTCACTTTTTCTTTACTAATTATAAATAAAGTTGTGAGAACTTGAAGTACAATTCAAAAGTAATACAATTACACTGTCATTCATTTTGAAAAGCTTTTTCCTTAAATAATTATGTACAGTGCAATAATATTCAGTCCATCTTTAGAATAGCACATCAATACAGTAGTTTGCAGTAATTAAGGACAGAATCATGTTGACATTGTGTGTAGAACTCAAGCTCCTTTTTGCAACAATCCGATGCAATCAAGTGTCAAGAATAAGAAATCTAAACACGACTCAGAGCTCATGAATGATTGGATGGACTTTAATGCTCGCAGAACCAATTAAATAGCTTGATTCTCTTGTTTTGGCAATACATCTCTTTCGGCTAGTGTACCACTTATGTTTCCTTATTCCACTGTGATGCCCTGTACCCTGTTGGTTATAGATATTTTGTGGCAAGGCTAACCTCCTTCCTTTTTGCTATATTTTGATATTCCTAAATTTACATGTTCTGAAATTTGACAATTAAAGTTATATCTTGTTATTAACAGCATGTGCCATACTGAACATTTGTATCAATATTTCTGTTTAATAAAAGTAGACATTTAAAAAGTAGTTTCCAGCATCACTAGCAATGTGTTACATATGGGATGCAAGACCCAAACCCTACTGTGCAGTCCATATTAAAGATGAAGTTTCTTCCTCCCCCTGATGGTATGAGGGAAGGAGTCACGGGTATGCGGGTCACCTGGCAATGCAACAGTTGAGGAGCAGCAGCAGCTCTAAGGCGCATCCCACATGAGCTCTTTCGTGGACCTGGCAGTTGTTATTGCGCAACGCTCCTCTGTCTAATCCTAACAGGAAAGGAACAGGAAGAAATCTATCACAGTATATACACTGCACAGGAATTTCGCAATGATAATTCTGTTTGTACACAATGGTGGGAATTACGACAGTGTCACAAAAACACTCACACCATGTAATATTTGAAAGATAATGTGACGTTCGTCCCAGTGGTAGAGAAAGTTGGTTTCCCAAAGTACCCCAGCCCAACAGCAGCCTAGTACATACTGCGTTGACCTCAAGACCTAAGAGATGGTTGTCTCAGTACCAAAGGGGCCCGCGAAAGAAAGGCTAGGACCAAGACGAAAGAGTTCAGGGAAATCCTACATTAGCCAGGCAACCAACGGATAGTCTTTGTGGAAGGGCAGATTCCAAAGAACCCCAAGGATACTCCTTTCCAATCATTAGGTTTGTTAGAATCCCTGGGTTTCATGCTGAGAAATAGTCCTCCTTTTTAGTTAACCCCAGAATGAATGAGGTTTGGCTCTTCCTGTAATGGTATTATGCTGACCCTTCCCTTAAAGCCCGCTGTGCAACAGCACAGTTAAAGAACCCACTAAGCCGGCACGCCACTGACTGACAACATCTACAAGAACCATGTGCACCTCGCCATTGTAGATCTCTGAAGTACTACCGCCTCGATTTATTTTATTATTTGCCAAATAGTAGCAACCTCTGGTGCTGTATGCCATGTATGGACTCATGGCAGTGAGACCCACAAGAGAATCCTGACCACAGTGTCCCAACGTAGATAGACAGGCATCATCCACAAGTGGTCCAGTGCTTGATGGACTTAAACTTGCTTCTCTATTGTAACAGACAAGCACACAAGAGGTCCATCTGCGGAGGGGGAGCCGTAACACACCGACCTGTGACATGCTGTGGGAGTGACAAAGAGCAACAGAGGTTGTCAGACAATTCAGACGTTGTCAGTTACCCCACTTAACAGCTTATAAAGCATGTTGCAGTTTTATCATCCAATTCCTTTGTGGCTCAGGCAGAACGTTGTAGCTGGAGGTAGTTAGTCATCTATGGATGCGGCAGGCGGGTCAATGGGATCATAAAGACACCCAGAGTACATGCCGGGTGTGATCGGTGTCCATAGAAGACAAAGGGGGTAGCAAAGTGAGGTGAGGTATGGTAGGAAAGCAGAGCGAGCAGGGGGGAATGGCAGAAGCAGTGAGAGTCAGAGTCCCTGAAAGAGAGAGAAGAGAACGAAGCAGAGCAAGAGGTCTGGAGGGGAGCGAAGACAGAAAAGCAGAAGAAATGTGGTGGGGAAAAGAATGTGTTAAGAAGGTGGGACAGATCTGGAAAGCAAAAGAGAGGATAAAAAGGTGCCTGCTGGAGAAAGGAGAGAAGGCAGGATAGACCTGGAGAGGGAAAAGAGTTAAGAAAGAGAAGGAGAGAACAGAGAAGTGTAAAGAGTCAAAAGTCACAAAGGGGTGACAAAAAGAGGGGAGGTGAAGAGTGTCTGACCATTGCAGGTGTCGAGGAGGTGGTGAGGAGTAGATATGAATCAGAAAGGGACCCAGTCCAGGAGGTTGAGAAAGGGAATAGAGAGCACCTGCACATCCTTTGCTAGCTAAGACTTATGCAGCCTGCTTGTTAGTATTTCATGTATTTATTTAATAATGTGATACCGTTTAAATATAAACTTTACACATAATTATAAAACTTAACTTATCAAAGTTCACAAAATTAATTATCACATATTCCACACAAGTGAAATAATTACATTTTTTTTTTTTTTTTTTTTATTACTTGTGTATAATCAAAGAAAAAGAAAAAATGATTTTTACAAGAAGTTGATGGTTACAGTAGGTGAAAATCAAGTTCGCCAAGTTAAAGCCCTTTCACCTGCACAGAAGCTTTCAAAAGTAGCAGAAAACCATCAGTTAAACAGCCATGGTCGGCAGGTCACTGGCTATGCCGCCAATTTTAGTGAAGGCTGCTTCCAATATTTTGGCCGTGACAACCGCCCAACGAGACTTCTCGCCAGATATTAAGCGGCACCACCACGTGTGCTCCTCTATCAAGACCGAGTCTAACCAAAGCGGAGACAGAAATGGGGAGCGAATGTCATTCAAAGCCGGGCAGATTAGGAGCAGATGGCGGATGTTCTCCACAGAGCCAGGGTCTTCACACAATCTGCATGTAGTAGAGCTGGTCTGCAGTCTTCTTCCCAAGGTTTCACGGGTGTGGAGCAGATTTAAACGAGCCCTTAGAAAAGTTGAGCGCAGTTTTTTATCTGGAAATCGCAGACAGTACGTCATGGGAGATTTCAGTTTATTGTGGGTTGGAGGAAGATGGTTTAAGCACTTGATGGAAGCTGCTTTGTCCACAGTGGTGATCCAGTCCTGCAGTTTTAGTTTTTCACTTACTCTTTGTGGGTTCGTTATCAGATCATTGAGTGAGCATTGCAGGCCTTCCAATTTGGTTTTTTGAAGATCCACCCACTTTTGGACCGACTTGGTAGTGGTTGATTCGAGTTCCTGCCCAATTGTTTTGAAGATTGGCAGACTGTCTTTAATTAGGGTTTTCCTGAATAGGGCAAGAGCAGCCCCACTGACAGTGGCGCCTAGAGACAAAAGGCCCAGATCTCGTCTGATTGCTTCTATGGGAATAGCGTTTGGGAGACCTAAAAGGGACTTCCATATGTAGGCCTCTAGTTTTCGCCATAGTTGGGGCGGTATGGTGAACATGGCATCCATGCCGTAGGTCAGAGAGGGAACCATTTTACCCTTGTAGAAATTGATGGCCGGCATTAATGAAAATTTGCCAAACTTCCTGTCGAGTGCTCGTAATTGGGAAGTCAGTTGCCTTGTTTTGGACCAGAGGTGTTGCTGCATTTTGATTTCATGTGGCGACCCGTCTAAGAGCACACCTAGGTATTTAAATTGTTGAACCACTTCGATTCTGGTATCACAAACTGACCAAGACCCGGTGGTTTTCGGCGGGTGGCGCGAAGAGGACAAGATCATGATTTTGGTTTTGGTCTGGTTTATTTGGAGATTGTTAGTGGTCATGTAGGATGCCAAATTGTCCAGCTGCCTTTGGAGGCCGATCGGAGTTTGATCAAACAGGATCATATCATCGGCGTATAAGAGGCGGGACAGGGGAAGGTTGCCAAACTTTGGGGGGAAGCAACGCACCAGCGCTTCCGAATCTTTGAAGTCCCCCAGAAAGGCCACGAAAAGTGCCGGAGCTAGAGGACAGCCTTGTTTGACACCTCTGAACGCCTGAATATTTCTAGACAGGGCCCCCTGTTTGTTTAGACGGACATTAAGAGAGGTGTTGGTATGCAGGGCTATTATAGGGTGTAATATGGCCGGTGGACAGTTCCAGTTTGCCAGCTTTCTCCATAGTCTGGGTCGGTCCACTTTGTCGAACGCCTGAGAAAGGTCGATAAAAGCCACGTACACCGCAGGAGCTCCCTGTTTTATTTTGGCTTTTAGAATGGAAAGTATAAAGATGTTCACTGTAGTGCTACCGTTTTTCTTGAAGCCTAATTGGTAAGGGTCGCTGCAGGGGGCTGTTTTCTCCCAGCGGTGGAAGTGATCTAAGAGAAGGGAGGCAAAGATTTTTCCCATTATGTCCAATAGGGCAATCGGACGGTAGTTTTCCGGTGCTTCTCTGGTTCCACGTTTGAAGATAGGTATGATGATTGCTTTGCACCATGATGATGGGATCTGTCTGGTAGATCTACAGTGGTCAAACAGAATGCTCATAAAGGCAGCCCATTCCACGTGGTGCTTTTTTAGATCTATGTTCGACAGGCCGTCCGGGCCTGGGGCTCTGGAGGATTTTAACTTTTGGATGGCAGTACTTATGGTTGATGTTAGAGAGAGATCGATCCAGGGTGCACCGGTGGTGACAAAGGATGAATTCGTATCCAGCGGTAGGCTGGCGAAAAGATCAGTGTAGAACGTGACCCAAACTTGCTCTGGAACAGAATTACTCATGTTGTGGGTTGTGGATCCTTGCGAAGCATTTACCAAGTCCCAGAAATCTGCCGTTTTTTTTGCGTGTAAAACTTTCATCATAGATTCTGCGTCCTGTTGGTATAAAACAGCGCGACGTGCCCTAATCCATGATTTGTAGGCTTTTTTTTCGGTTCTCCAGCGGTCCCATGCCTCTTCGGTATTGGTGGCCTTTGCACGCCTTCTGAGATTTCTCAGGCCGTTTTTTTTCCCCGCGGTTTCCAGGTCGTACTGGTGGGTGCAAGGTTTGGGGGTAGCTAGGCCTCCTGCCGGGTGACACCTATATTTTAGGAGCATGGGATGGTAGTCCGGCCTGGACGATGGCACGGAAGGTTGGTCGATCCCAAATTCAGCCACGTACTGATCGGTGATAGCTCTAATGTTGGCCAGAGTCAGTCGCAGGCGCGATTGTTTGGGATTTGTTTCAATCGATGGTAAATAGGAGGATGAGTTCCTCGCTAGGGAGCTCCAAGAAGTGGTGAGCATGTTATGGTCGCTGGCGGCCGTTTTAACCACCTTGAAGTCTTGAATTGCAGCACACAGAGCTTGAGACGCAAAAATATAATCCAATGTGGCTGTCAGCCGGCCCCTCTCCCAGGTCGGGAGAAGCGTCTGCCCTTCGCGGATCCAGGCAACGTTGTGTAGGTTCCGGGATGCCATGAGGGTCATCCATGCTTGTCCTCTGTGGTCTGCTTCAGTTGCGTCGGATGGTTTTTTTCGGTCTGTCTTCTGGTGGCTGCACTTCGCATTGAGATCACCACATACCAGTATGAAGGGAGTGTTCCATTCAATAAGGATCTCATCAAGGGCCTCTGCCACAGTTTGGCAGAAAAGTTGCGTTGTGGTTCTTTGCGGGTTCCAGTAGGTGGTGATCAGAGCGAGTGGTGGGGATGATGGTTGCTTTGACCGGCGATTTAGAGGTCGCGAAGCGGGGTTCCATTCAATTAGGACTGCCAATACCCCATATGATCTAGCTGTGGTCCTGAGTATTTTTAGATTTTGGTCTGACCGTACACCGATGAGCAGACCTGCTGAGGGACGGCCTAGTAGCCCTTTTGTCGCCGGCAAAATCACAATGTCATACCCGTCCATAGAGGGTGTATCTTGGAGCCAAGTTTCTTGCAGACAGAAGATGTCAAAATGGCCCAGGTCCGAGGTATTAGGGTCAGTCAGATGAACGTGACCTCTGGTATTCCAGGAGGCCAATGACAAGAGGTTGTCGCATAGGTGGTCATCGGCTACCTTGGGTAATTGCTATCTGAGGCGGTGGGATGATAGAGCCCCTTTTATCCAGTCCCATGGGCCAATTTGAGGAACAGACTTTTTCGGAACTGGCGACGGTGGAGGTTTGGGTTGCCCACCCGATCTATGGGGTGCGAGAGCTCTTCGTGGAGATTGCTCTCTCCAGCTTAGTTTCCTTTGCGGCCTGCGAGGTCGCTGATAAGGGGAGTGCCGCAGGCGTTGTCTGGCTTGGTCTTGAGTGTCGGTAGACCGCTTGGAAAGTTGTGATGGCCGTAGAAGTGGGTCCGGAGATCCCCCGGCGGGTCTTGTGGGGCGTTCAGGAGAGTCTTGCCTTGGGTTCCGGGTTCTTGATGTATAAAAAAAGTGTGACTTCAGTGTCTCTCTTCGATCGATGTGCCGTTGGACTGGACTACGGGCACCAGGTCTTCTGTGTGGGGATTGCCGGTCCTGTGTGTTGTTCTTAGTGGCCGGAGTCTTTAACTCTGATAGTAGAAGGCCTTGTGCTTTAAGTTCGTCGCTAGCTAGGGGGCCAATATCTTGAGTTGCAGACGAGTAGATGTGTAGGTAGGCTTTCGCTTTATTGTCTCTGTGATAAGGCTCCACCCTTTTGAAATCATCCGAAGTTAGTTTACATAGCGAGGGTGTAATCGATGTAATTTTTAGCACAGTTTTTCTATTCAGGATGATATACTTATCTTTGTTAGAAAGTTGCTCTATTTTAAAGACGCGAGTAGAATTGTCCCTTGTGCGGAGAATGTGGTTGTCTGTTGCACTTCTGGATGTCCGCAGCTCCTGCGGAGACGACCTGGCTGAGTGAATTCTCGTCCTGGGTCTGCTTTGGGCATCCGACAAGTATCCTGATGGAGCATCAGTATGTCGGGTCTTCGTCGTTTTGCTCAGCTCAGGGGCCTCCCTCCGGCTGGAGTGATGAGGCGCTCTGGAATTCAGGTTAGTCTCACAAGGAGTAGAGTCGTTCACAGGGGCGGAGTGCCCCTTGCCAGGCGGCATTGATGATTGTATACCTGAGGTCACACATTTTGCTATCGGTCTAGGGGAGTGGGTGAGATCCATCACGGAGTCTGAGCGTGTGATATTTACAGCTGTGTTACCGGGATCTCTAGAGGTGGAAGGGAGGTCCTCCCGTGGGGGGGTACGTTCATTTAGTTTGTCGACTGGTTGGATTGGTTTGTCGATCCCGCTTAATTTCAGGATTTTCTTGTCTTTAGGCAGCGGTTGAATCGGACCTAGGCAGATTCCCAAAGCCAGATTTGGGATCGGTGTAGGCAGGTTGGGTGCTTGCGCCACTTTTGCTTTGTGTAGGAACACTGGAGCAATTTCGTTTGAATATTTTGCCTGGGACGTCTGTGTAGATTTGTGCTTTGTCGTTGATGGTAGAGGGCCTTGTATAGATGACGAGGCCACAGTCCGCTCCAGATCTGAGGCTATCGCCTCTTTTGTTAGGGGCGGGGATTCGTACTTTAAGTCAATAGCTGTTATGTAGCCTTCTAAGAAGGTTAGCTTCGACTGTATACTTGCTAAGATGGCCGTGTTGTCTTTTGAAACATCACTTAGCGTTTCGTACAGTTTGCAGAACGGGGCCATAGAGATGGTAATTGCCGACATTATCGTTGTCAGGTCTTTTCTGGTGTTGGATGGGTCTTTCTGAGATGATGAGGACAAATCAGATCTGCCGTTTGCTGACGAGACCTTTGGTCCTGGAGCCGCCGGGTTTGCCAGTGAGTGCCTGCGCCTGGTGTTGTATTCTCCAGGGTCAGACGTACTAAAAGATCTCAGATTTGGGTCCCTTGTTTGAGGAATCTGAGTCAGGGCGTCTTGGTGACTGGCAGCAGGCAGCGTGGTGAACAAGTGGTTCGTTGTCCAGGGTTGAGGCGACGTTTCTCTTTGAGGCCCCCCTTTGGGGTGCTGCAAGTCAAAGATTTCTAAAAGGGGCTGATAGAAGGTCCTTTTGTTGCTTAGTGGATCGATCGCTGTAGTGACCGCCGGCCATGGAAGCGGTGACGATGGAGCCTTCGCCTGACCAGGTTCAGGTGGACTTGAAGCTGAGACCTGCCATCTTGGCGTGGCTGGCGTCGGTGCAATTGGTTGAACAGTTTCGGATGTAGTTTGAGACAGGGTAGCCGAATGGACGGATCCTAAGTCAGACTGCGTGGGGGGCTTTTCTAGTGGCCCGCAGGGGGATGTCGTTGGAGCCGGGACTTGTCCGGGAAACGTGCCCTTGGGATTGCCGAAAATGGAGATTTTCCTCGACTTAGACGTCTGAGGCGTCTCATCCAGGGCTTCAAGGATTTCCGCATCTGAGAGTTCTGAGTCATTGGACAGTTTCCGTTTGCCTTGCATCTGGAAGAAATTCAGCAAAGCATTCGACAGAAGTGGAATAGGTAGAGTAGTTTTTGTGTGGGGCTTCTTCTTCTGGCCTTGTTGCAAAGCAGCCTTTTTAGGCTGTCTGGAGGTGATTGTAGGTTTTACTGTGAACAGTGGATCGGTGGACTTAGAGGTCGTAATGCCTTTTTTTTTGGAGATAGATCTTTTTTTCTTTTGGTGGGTTGTCAGTTTACGGGTGCCCTTGTCTGAGGATTCAGAACAGGGGTCGGAGTCTGCCTCACTAGGCTCCTCCAGGAGGGGATTCGAGGAAATTGGGAGATTATGCAAAACTGGGGGCAGAATGTCGAACGTCCTTAATGTCCCGGTGTCGGGGCTGTTGCCGGGCGGGGCTGGCAGTTTGCCCATCTCTGGTGGTATAGACGCATCCGGTACGGGGTGCTGGGCTGTCTTGACTGGGGTGGGAGAGGCCATTGGGTTCTCTAGACATGCTTCATCATCGCAGTAGGAAGGGGCCCGGCTGCCCGGCGTAGCAGGATGAATTAAGGCCGTAGTGATCTGAGCAGCCGGGATGACGTGTGCATTGAAGAGCGGGTCCTGAGCGGGAAGGTTGGGGGTCAGGTGGAGTGACCGCTGGGCGTCTTGTGGCTGTTGAGACAAGTCGGAGACACTTGAGCTTTCTTTGAGGATGGTGGCCGGCCGAACAGGCGAGATTAGAGGAAGGTGTGTTTCGCATGTCGCTTCACTTGAAACTGGGCCCATCCCCAGACCCCCTGACAGGGGCCCTCCGGTCCCCGCACAGAGGTGGTCACTCGCCAAAGCGGTGCGGGGGTGGGCCGTGAAGGGTTCGATATCCAAAGACTTCCGCAGGCCCAAGCGGCCTCCAAGTGCTCTGTCTTTAGGAGCCTGTAGAGACAAAGAGGACCGTGGCTCTAAGGGCCTGCAGAATGTAGGTAGTACAGATGCATTGCTTGGTCCCACCAGATGGGAGGGTGGGTTCTGTCCGTGATCGTTGACTCTACCAGGGAAAGAGGATTCTTTGGTGAGCCCAGGGTGAGCGTGATCCAAGTAAATATCAGGTTGATCCAGGTTTTCTCGCGAAAGCGGGTTGCTGCCCGCTAACGCTCTTGGCGGCTGCAGAGACGGGACAGAACCTGCGGCACTGCTGGGCGCTATCGTTAAAGTTTTCTTTGTGCGGCTCCTTAGGAGACGTTGGTCCGGGTCTTCCTCCATCACGGAGAGAGGGGGAGGGGAAAGGGGGGAAAGGGAAGGGGAAGAGAGGGAAGAGGAAGCGGCAGTGGGAAAAGGGAGAAAAGGAGGAGGAAGGAGGAGGAGGAAGCGGGGGGGCAGAAAAAGGATTATCAGAGATAGGGGAAGGATAAAGACAGAGAGAGAGCGAGAGACGAACAGAGAGAAAAAGAGGGAAGGTAGAAGGTGGATGGGTGGGGGGGAAAGAGGAACCAAGTCAGTGGCTTGCCGCCAATTGTGAGCCGGCGGTAGCCGGCGGTAGCGGCAAATCTTGGGAGGCAGCCGGGCGCTGAGATAAAGCCGCTTACGGTTCGTGGGGTCGCAGCCAGCGCCAGCAGACACAAGAAAACAGGAGGAATCCTACCTCTTTATTCTTGTAGCACTTCAGCACAGATCAGTCCCTCAGATCGTGAGTCCTTGGAGAGCCGGCAGCTGCCAGTCCGCTGCTCCCGGGGCGGACTGGGGCAGACTGGAACTCTGCTCGGAACTCCGCGCGCGCTCCGCGCGGCCACGGGCTTTTTGAAGGTTGGTTGGGCTGGTTCTTTTTTTTTTTTTTTTTCTTAAAGGTGAAACGCGAAAAAACGCGATGAAAGTGGAGCACTGGTACAGAAGCACGACCTCTCACAGCAAGGTTCTGGGGCAGACTGGAACTCTGCTCGGAACTCCGCGCGCGCTCGGCGCGGCCACGGGCTTTTTGAAGGTTGGTTGGGCTGGTTCTTTTTTTTTTTTTTTTTCTTAAAGGTGAAACGCGAAAAAACGCGATGAAAGTGGAGCACTGGTACAGAAGCACGACCTCTCACAGCAAGGTTCTGGGGCAGACTGGAACTCTGCTCGGAACTCCGCGCGCGCTCCGCGCGGCCACGGGCTTTTTGAAGGTTGGTTGGGCTGGTTCTTTTTTTTTTTTTTTTTCTTAAAGGTGAAACGCGAAAAAACGCGATGAAAGTGGAGCACTGGTACAGAAGCACGACCTCTCACAGCAAGGTTCTGGGGCAGACTGGAACTCTGCTCGGAACTCCGCGCGCGCTCCGCGCGGCCACGGGCTTTTTGAAGGTTGGTTGGGCTGGTTCTTTTTTTTTTTTTTTTTCTTAAAGGTGAAACGCGAAAAAACGCGATGAAAGTGGAGCACTGGTACAGAAGCACGACCTCTCACAGCAAGGTTCTGGGGCAGACTGGAACTCTAATAATTAAATAACTAATCTAAAACAAATTTCACATTTCGCAAAGTGACAAGAAAGCTGATTCATTTTGTCAGGTGGCTTTTCAAACATAAACAATAATAATAATTGTGATTATGGTTGTGATGTTTTAGAGATCTGTAGGAAGGGCAAAGTAGAGATAATAAGATATCATCTAACAATTCACAATATAGACATCCAGGGACATTTTTATTTCCACAATTCTTGTCCTAGATCAATGACAGTGATTGTATTTGGGCTGGAATTCAAACTCAAATTAATCCTGGCTGTACATTGTTCACTAAGCATTTTCCTTCAAAGACAATCCAGGTCGAAGAAGGGTCAAGATGGTCCTATCATCAGGTTAATTAACCCAGATAGTTATACCCAGAGTATTTTCAATCCTAAGCCATTGTCCCGTCTCCATGTTAGTCTACTTGTTGTCTGATGTGTCTTCATGTGGCGCCCTGATGCCTGCGGGCGACCGGCACGATACAAATATATAAATAAATAAAAAATATACTGTGCATTGCTATATGTATAGCTATATTTAGGGAGTTAACACAGCGAAACCAAAACATAGGTTCCCCTGCAAATTACAGGTCATGTACATGATTTCCGTAGTATAGCAAATACATTTTTGTTAGAGATGGACAGTCGGTCAATAGATGTTTTGCTGTTTCACTGACGGCTACATTTTTGCACATCCGGCAATATCTTTCAGAAGAGGACAATTGACTGCAACTTCCCTTATTCGTTAAAACCAATAAATGGTCTATTTTCAAAAGGAGAAGAAATCGTCTGAGTCTGCTGGAGGGGCACAGGTTCATATATTTCTGTTGGTTCTTGAATGATTACAACATATCATGTTTAAATTGATATTTTTTGAGTTTACCCAGGTGCTCATTATTTTCCAGCTAGTCCCAGAGATCGATCCGTTTAGACAAAGCTATTTTTGTTGAGTCGTCATTTCCCCTCCATTTTGGGGTCCAATATATTTCTTCATAGAAACTCTTCATTTGCTCTTTTAAGAAATAGGTTGTGGACTCTTTAGAAATTTCTTGATATATGGATGCCGTTAGCGGGTTCTCAGGATTATTGCTCATCTTTCGGAACATCTCGTCTCTCCTTTTCAGGACGATAGATTTTAGAGAGGCTAGTCCTAATTCTAGTCTGATAATCGCCATTGGTATGCATTGAGGGAGACCTAATATCCTCATCGAAAATTTGCCCTCAACCACTTGGAGCCATTTCAGATCGATAGACAACAGAGCCTTCAGGCCTTAGACAACCATAGCGACTAAGACCTGCGTCTATAGCTGACGAAGTCCCCAGATAGTGTATTCGCAATTCTTGATGGTAAATTGGTGTATCAGTGTGTTGTTTGTGCTGCTCTGATTGTACGAGAAGTGCATTCACCTGCAGCGTCAATCTCCACTCTCAGATTGTTTTTTTGTTTGTTTCTTTCTTTCTTTATTTATACCGCACACCGAACCCTGAGGTAACTGGGTGCCGGAAACTTAGAGCAGGTTACAACATATCATACATACATACAGAACATACATATAAAATAATAAGAATAAGTGCGACTGACCGGGTTACAAGGTGGTCAAGGGCATCTGCAGAAATATGGAGGTGAGACAAAAGGTTATTGTGTCAGACAGTGGTGGAAATCTTATTGGACAGCCAGGCCTTCGTTTTAGCCCTGAAGGTCCAAAAAGACGGTTCTGCTCTGAGGTTAACGGGTATAGCGTTCCACTGTTTGGCGGCTAGTACAGGGAAGCTAGAGCCGCCTGCTTTTTGTTTAGATATTTATATAAATGGGTATACTTTATTTCAAGTTCTTGTATAATTAATTTAGGACACGCAACCTTTCTTCCCGAGAATACCATTAGTTGTGTTTTTTCGCAGTTAATAATTAAACCATTATTCTTGGCGTATTCCCAGAGAGCATTAGCCGACCTTTGTAGCCCACTGAACGTATGCTCCAGGATTATAAGGTTGTCAGCATAGGCTAATACAGGGTAGTGCGTGGCTCCAATTGTGGGGGGGGCAATTGTGCACTGTGGCCACAGCTATGGGGAGATTTACGTAAACAGATTGTATAGAAAGGGAGCTTAACTCCCCTATTCAGAACGATTAGGTCAGTCATATTGCCCTGAGAGTCTAACTTAAGTTTGCCAGTGGTGTTATGATGTAGAAGTCTCAGGTAATAAAGAAGTCCATCTAGGCAGCCCAAAAGTTCCAGCTTCAGCCATAATTTATCTCTTCGCACCAAGTGGCTTAGAAGTCAATGAAAAGGGCGTAAAGTGGCGGATTACTATTTTTCTTGGCCCTAATGCATAGTAGATCCATTATAGTCAAGTTCAAAGTAGTAGTGTAGCCTTTCCTGAATCCGCTTTTGAAACTGATTCAGTGTTCCCGCTTTATCTGCCCATACCTCCAACTTCTCTAGCAGTAGTGATGCAAATAGCATTCCTGTACAGTTGAGCATGGATAATAATCTGTAGTTATCTGGTGCCATCCTGTGCCCTCTCTTGAAAATTGGAATAAGGATGGAGGTTTGCCAAGAGGTTGGAATTTGGCCAGTTGCCAGTATTTTATCGAACAGGATGATTTTTTATTAAATATGCCCAGAATTCAGGATTACTCTTTAGGACAACATTTGCTAGGCCATTTGGGCTTGGCGCTCTTGATGATTTCAGGCATTTGATTTAACTAATTAGTTAATCAATTGTAACAGTGAAAGGAAACTCAGAAGGAACAATTGCCATCGCTCGCTGGTCATCCACACTGGATGGAGTGTTTCGGATTGATAGAAAATCTGTCCTTTGTTATACACCTACGGGGTTGATCATTGAGTTTTTACCAGACCCCCTGGCTTCCCCCAGCTGCCCCCAGATACTTCTGGTATTTTTTGAGCACATAACTTGGACTGTTTTTTGCCAGCGTCTGATCTTCTCCGCTCTTCTCTTTGATTTAATCCAGATGGTATATTTGTTCTTAAGTGTCCTACATATTAATTTGTAGGAGTCATGTGTTGGATAAGAAGTTTTAGTTTACGAATTGCAGCCCTAAGATCTTGCTTGGCATCTCTTATGCTTTTTTTGAAAGGTTTACTCTGCTTTCCTTCTTTAGCTATCAAGTTAGTTGTGGTAGTAGCATGAGAAGATGCAAATGTAGCGATCCACCCCTCTATGTCATTTACTGATAGTGTGGCAAATAGTTGGATATTACTTGTTTGCATTGCTTGTGTAGAGCAAGCCGTGTTATAGATATGTTTTTCATGCCAGAAAATGCGGATCCCAGACTGGTTAACCTTCATGTCTCCCATGGGTTTAACATTCTGGGTCTCACCATCTGCAATAAATGTTAGAGTAAGTGAGCTATGATCGCTCTAGTCATTCAGGCTTATTTTCATGTCTTTGACATCGAAGGCAATGTCTGGGCTCACAAATACATAATCAAGCGTACTTGTGGCCTGGCCATTGCGCCAAGTATGCTTTCCAGGATTATCGCTGTATGTCCTCCCATTAATCAATTCCAGATCCCAGCTAGAGAAGAAGTTCATCCAACCTAGGCCTTCAGAATCTACTATAATGAGAGACATTTCACTTTTCGGTTTTAATGAAGGGTTTACAGCAGTTCCCTCAAAGCCTCTCATGTGGCAGTTCAAGTCACTGATGATAACAACAGATTTGTTCCCTTGTCATAGTCCATTCGCTAAGCAGGGCGTGAAGGGCCTCCTGGATAGCTTCTCTAATATTGGCACCAGGAGGAAAATATATAGTAACAAGTAAAATTCTTTCAATGGCACCCTCATAGCGCCCTTCCAATTCAACAGTGATGATGTTATCTTCTTGGCTAGTTTTCATTCGCTGAGATTTACCAGATTGTCTGACATCCACCATTAGCCCCCCGAAGGGTCTACCCCTCTTACCCTTTTTGGCTAATGACTGATAAATCAAATAGCCATTAAGGATTACCGCGGAGGTTAATCATGTTTCTTGTAGGCATATACAGAAAGGATTGGCTACAATGGAGAGAGACCCGTCAAGGGACAACAGATGTCTAAATCCTCGGCAATTCCATGAGACAATGGTGCAATCTCACTGTTTTTTATAGCTAAAGGGAGGGATTCTGCTAACCAGCACAGTACTTTCTGGATGTCTGCAAGCTGGACTTGTTCCCCTTTAGGTAAGGAAGAAGTAGCAACAATTTCTTCAAGCCCCATGTTGTCCTTCTTTGGCCAGCTGGGGACTTCCATTTCTGGATCTGCATCAATTTCAATGTCCACCACAAGTAGGCTCTGCTTAAAGATACGCATCATTTGAGCAGATGATAAGAACTTACAGTGGATCGCTGATACATTAGGATTCGTAACATGAAGAGGCTCCACATACTCGAAATCTTCGGGTCTAAGGACGCGAAGCTGAGGCACGAGTGAAGTCTGGTCATAATTTCTGTCCTTATTAACCAGTTTTGTTCGCTTTGTTGGTAAAGATTTTTAATTATGCAAACTCGGTGTTAGAGTAATCAATTTGATTAGCCTTATTAGTTGTAGTTAGTTTGAGTTTACCCTTTTCCGGAGAGGCCATTTTTAGAATTTTTTTTGGAGTTGAAGAGATCTTATCAAGATCATTATTTAGCGTGATGACCTGAAATCAAGTAGCTCTTCTTCACTCAGGGACTCATTGTCGTTGTCGGGAATAAGCCAGCTAGTGAGGCATCTGGTATTACCCAAATTGTTCATTTACAATTGTTCGAATGAATAATTGACTGAATTTAAAGGGTCACAATTGACCTTTTCACAATTGACCGCATATATATATATGTATTGCTTTGGTAATATATATATATATATATATATATATATATATATATATAGTGTTTTGGGCGGGTTTGGGTTGGGTGGGGGGTTGCGGGGGGTTTCCCCCCGCATATATGTTACAATTGACCTTCACAATTCGGTCAATTGTGAAAAGGTCAATTGTCATTCGAACAGTTGTAATACGAACAATTCGTATACAACCGAGGCATCTGGGCCTTTAGCTTTACGTTTTTTTGGCCCGTGTGGCTTTCTTTTTGGCCTTCTTAGTGGGTTTCCCCATTGGAGCAGTTGTTAGCAGAGGGGAAGCCATCTCGCAAAAACACTGCTGATTCGTTGGCAGCAACAGAATCAGTCTCAGGATATACCTCGGGCTGTATGGAGCCGCTAGCTGCGGGCGATGAATTTAGCTCGTCCTCTTCGCTAACAATAACTTTGACTGCTTCCCCTGGAACAAGGGTGAGAGTGGTCTCAAGAATGCGGCCACACATTTTTTCGAGTTTTTTTTAATGCAAATTGGAGAGAGGCCATTGATGATTGTAGCCCGGCCAGGGCAGTAGGGCAGGGACATTAGGCTTCACTGGCCTCAATGTCACTTCTGACAACTGACGGTTCCTGGTGAATGGCTAAATTAGAAGATGCTGACACTCTGCTAATTAGCTCCCTCAGGGATAGAGGCACTCAAGGTAACTGGCCCTGAGAATTATTTTCCAATGGCTTTGTAGGAGCCGGAGTCATTGATCTCTGCATTGATAAGTATAGTTCAAGAAGTAAGTTGTTATCTATGTCCCCGTAATTGGTAACATTCTGGGGAATCGTATTGTTGGCAGACGCCGGCTCTGCTTCATCCATTACTGTAGAATTTCTTTCTTCTTTTGAGCGTTGGCAGGAAAAAAATCAGTTATTGCTCCTTTAGTGAGAGGCTCTTGTTTTTTTAGTTTGGCTTTGCTCATTGCACTATCGTTTGAGCTTGCAATTATTTTATTATTTCGATTACAAAGATTGTAGTTAGATTGTTGGCCTTTCTTGAAAGATGGCACATGGCATAAACAATCTAGGTGCACAGAGCTGATTTCCTCTAGGCACTTGCAGGAGTTAATAGTTTTTTTCTTAACTCTTTGCACGCTTAATAAGCCTTAACAGAGTAAAGGGATTCCGCTTCAATTGCTTAGCTGTTATCTGTCCCGAGAAGGAGTCGCTTCTCTCAAGAGGGCAGTCAAGTGGGTAGTAGATGGTAGGTTTATCAGCAACGTGCCCACATAATTAGTCTTTCAGGGTGATTTGAAGAGGTTTACTGCTGTGCCTCAAGTAGATGTATACAGTGATCCTGTGGCACTGCAGCTGGATCAGTAACAGCCGGGATCAAAGGATTAATCCTGCAGTCTCCTGGCTGTAGTTAATCTCAAGGCTCAAATGTAAAGCAGTGTCTCAGAGGGTGATCTTTGTTTTAGAGCCTTCTCAAGCAGAAGCAATATTACAAGATGTTCAAACGTATCAGCCAGAAGAGAAGGTAGGACCAAGAACAGCAGATAGTCCCTCAGTCGCCCGGCAAAATTGTAGCTGCCTCCACCAGCTGTCGCAGCGCCAGAAAGCCACCTTTGTATAAGGCATTTGTAGAGAAAAGCAGTATATGGCGTATGTTTATGTTAGCTGGTAAAAGGTCACTAGGCTCAGTATAAAGGAACAGTCTTGATCTTATACTATTTTCCCAGGAGGGGGCTAAACTTCAGAAGAGCTTCGGTACAGTGAGTCGCGTTATTACTATCTCAACAAAAGTCTGCGGCTCGCAGCTCATTTGTCTCCCAAAATAATGTTCAAATTTGTTCATACTAACCTCTTAGATGTGGCTGAGCATTTCATGGCCCTTCTGGAATTCAAAAGTGTCCAAAAATAGCAAGCCGACGGCCCAAAGAATCTAGATAGTAGGCGTGGCTCTGATCGGCCCTCGGTCCTGCGGACTGCAGACTGCTCCCTTTACACTCCCTTTGCGGCCCGCTTCACGGTAGAAAGTTATTTTGTAGAAGTGCTTTGGGAAAACACACGCCTCCAAACACTCACCTCCAACCATAGAACGTGAAGAGTCACTGAGACAGCATACGCAGCAGGTACTGCAGACTGCTCCCTTTCCACTCCCTTTGCGGTCCGCTTCGCAGTAGAATGTTATTTTGTAGAAGTTCTTCGGGAAAACACACGCCTCCTAACACTCGCCTCCAACCATAGAAAGTGAAGAGTCACTGAGACAGCATGCGCAGCAGGTACTGCAGACTGCTCCCTTTACACTCCCTTCATGGTCCGCTTCGCAGGAGAATGTTATTTTGTAGAAATGATTTGGGAAAACACACGCCTCCAAACACTCGCCTCCAACCATAGAAAGTGAAGAGTCACTGAGACAGCATGCACAGCAGGTACTGCACACTGCTCCCTTTACACTCCGTTCGCTTGTTGGTATTTCAGTGCATACACCTAAAGCTCCCTGGTCCCACTGAGATCTGAAAGAATTAATCTCAAGTGTGGTGCAGTAGCCCCACTAGTCTATCAGGTGGGGAGTGCCACTCAGAGGGAGGCCGCGGCATCCTTAGTACAGCAAGGGCAGTAGAAAGATTTCACCCAGCCAAGAAAGAAGCAGGGGATACGTGAAACACAATAATACACAAAACATTTCCTTTCCTAGCTCTGAGCTCTCCTTCGTATTTAGATCACCAAAGATGGAGGCTGCACAGAAGGTGACTCACAGGAACTCCGGGTCGGGGTTTCAGAAGATATGAATGGATGCGTGGATGTTTGTCACTCTAAACCTGCACATAAATCTCTGTGTCAATTTAAAAGCCCTGTAATAATCACTTGACCAAGTATATTGGCAATTGTAGTCGTTTATCTTTATGACTCAGCTGACACATGTTTCGACCAGTGGTGGTCTTCCTCAGGGCGCTTGCTGTGTGTCAATCAATCTGCACAAACAGTATTGTAATTGCTTTTTCAAAAGTGAAATCAACAAAAGGAGAATAACTTAAAACTCTATACAGTGAATTCCCATAGTAGCAGGGAACCAGTCTGGTGCCACTGTGCCCAATTCCATGCAAGAAACTCCAATTTACAACACCATGAGAATCACATAAAACTGGTCCAGTGCACACCTTCCAAATTAAGAGACTCGTTGTCTAAAGCAAACGAAAAATGTGCCAGTGCATCTGTAGGGACAAAACAACATAATGCCAATGTGTTGCCTTGCAACTTGCCTATACAAATCTCAATTAGCAGCATCAGAAAAGTGCTTTAACAATGAACATGCCGGAAGATTCCACCTCAAAATAACCGATACAGTGCTTGCTGTGTGTCAATCGATCTGCACAGTCTGTAACATAATTGCTTTTTAAATGGCTTATTTCCTGTAATACAAAAACAATGTACACATTGTTCTGCTATTGCTGAGAAACAACAAAACAGGCTCATCCCAAGCATGGCATATAACCACAAAAAGTGATGAATGAATGACTGAATGAATGATATTTTATTTGTATAGCACCTATACACACATGTGTTTCAAAGCGCTTCAAGGCAAGGGAGGGAGCAAGGGAAAATACAATGACATTCTTACAAGGCCTTGAAACATTAAGAATGTGAAATTAATTATCGTACTAGGCCTGGTGACATTTCAGGTAGTGCCGGAGATTGATAAGAGGTGAGGGAGGGGGAGAGGAGGGAGGAAGCAGAGGAACAAAACAAGCAACTATCGTACTAGGCCTGATGACATTTCAGGTAGTGCTGGAGGAGGAGGGGGAGAAAATAAACAAGTGCGGGAGGGGGACGAACAAGCAAGCTACTATCGTACTAGGTCTGAAGACATTTCTGATAGAGTAAGTGCATAGAATATAGTAAGGGGAGGGGGAGTGGAGAGAGGGAAAGAAGATAGGGAGAGGTAGAGAAGACTGAGAAGCGGTGAGTGTGGTGAAAGAGAAGAAGCAGCAAAACTGACGAAATACGTTATAGAGAGGAAAAAGCAAGTGGAGAGAGCACATCAAGTTGCAGAAGTAAATACTGAACACAGAATGTTGCAAGAAAACAGCAAGTGCAAGCCAGGGTTCAAGTCGTAGATGGGCACAGCATGATTCAAGGCCACCATGATTACGTGATGCTAAAGGAAGTCCATCATGAGAAGGACAAGATTCAAGATGGGTGAGCCAACATGAGTCACAATGAGTCCAAAAAGTAAAATCGAAGCATCAGCAACAGGGCGGTGAGGGTGTCACCATAATGTGTCAATACAAACTCCCACAATGGGCAGGGAGGGATTGATTGATGTAGGGGGGATAGCAGGAGAGGGCCACCAGTGGGTAGGGGACAGCAAGATGAAGGATTCAAGCATACAGGCATCATATGCATACAACAGGGGGGGCCGTGAAATGCAAGAGGCAGGCATCACATACATATAACAGGGGGGCAGCGAAATACAAGAGGTAGGCATGCAGGCATCACATGCATACAACGGGGGAAGCGAAATACAAGGGGCAGGCATACAGGCATCACATGCATACAACAGTGGGTCAGCAAAATACAAGAGGCAGGTATCACATGCATACAACAGGGGGGGCAGCGAAATACAAGAGGCAGGCATATAGGCATCACATGCATACAACAGGGGCAGCGAAATACAAGGGGCAGGCATACAGGCATCACATGCATACAACAGTGGGAGAGCGAAATACAAGAGGCAGGCATTCAGGCATCACATGCATACAACAGGGGCGGGCAGTGAAATACAAGAGGCAGGCATACAGACATCACATGCATACAACAGGGGGGGCAGCAAAATACAAGAGGCAGGCAGCGTTATGGTAGCGGACAGGGAGCAGACAGGGGCATTCATCGCGGGCCATCGACATCTGTGCCGGCTCCCACCTCCCGGTTGCTGTGATTGGCCTATCAAAGCCAGGGCAACAAATGGGAGGGGGAGTGTAGGCCAGCAAGTCAGATGACTCCATGATAAGTGGTGTGGCCATCTTGTAAAGTCTAGTGTACAATAAGGCACAAGTCATTAAAGTTTGAAAAAGAACGAAAAACCCAGGTAATGGGTTGAAAGCAAGGGAAGGATTGCTCTTAATGCAATCATCTGGCTCCCCCAGTAGATGCACATTTTTTGGGAAAAAGGTGCCGAAATCCATGCATAGGCGCGATGTGCACTGCAATTTGCAAGGCTTGCCCCAGCAAAGCAGCGCTGTGGATCTTCATTGCAGGTAGGTGGAGGGCTGCAGAAACACGGCCAGCAGGGATCCATCAAGGAAGTTGCTGAGGAGAAGAGGAAAGAAGTGAATGCAGGCCTCGTTGTGGGTCTTAGTCGTCTGTGCCGGCTCCCCCCTCCCGGTTGCTGTGAGTGGTTTATCAAGGCCAGGGCAACCGATGGGAGGGGGAGTGTAGGCCAGGCAAGGCAAATGATTCCATGAAAAGTGGTGTGACCATCTTGGAAAGGCCAGTGCACAATGAGGCACAAGTAATTAAAGTTTGAAAAAGAACGAAAAACCCAGGTAATGGGTTGAAAGCAAGGGAAGGATTGCTCTTCATGCATTCATCTGGCTCCCCCAGTAAATGCAAATTTTTGGGGAAAAAGGTGCCGAAATCCGTGATAGGTGCGATTTGCACCGCAATTTGCAAGGCTTACCCCAGCAAAGCAGCGCTCTGGATCTTCATTGCAGGCAGGTGAAGGGCTGCAGAAACACGGCCAGAAGGGCTCCTTCCAAAGAAGTTGATGAGGAGAAGAGAAAAGAAGATTGGTGGAAAGTTTTGAATGAATCTGAACCACTAGTTTAGTTTAGTTTAGTTTATTACTTGTATTGCGCACCAAACCCGCAGGTAGTCGGGCGCATCATAAAAGATAACTCACAGCTTAGTTGTACATGGTATACAATACAATACAATATGCACTATTACAATTTTTACAATTTACCTATATAGAGAGAATATTTATACATTATATACAAAAATGAGTATATACAAAATCTTTGCAAGCAACCATACTGAGTAGGATCTGGAATAATAGAGGGCATCCCAAGTACGACTACAGCGAAACATGCAAATCTACATACCTATATTGCAGTCGGGTAAGTGTCTGTGACATCAATGTGTCCTAATCCAGCGATCCACGCTGTTCGAACAGCCATTTTTAATATATAACTAGCACAACCAGGTGGCGGCACTCCCCCTTGTGGAAACATCCACCCCAAAACTACCAATCCCGCTCTGCCATGCACTCTCACTGTTGTTTTGCCACCTCTCTGTGCTTTGTAACTTCTCTGTGCTTTGGGGCTTGCTTCCCAAACGCATGTAACTCACCCTCTTTGAGTCTGGTAATTTCAGAGTTTTATGATGTAGTTTAGCCTAGGATCTTCTGATGGGTCAAAAATGCGAGACGGACACTAAGGTAAAGTTTTCTCAAGCCATGCCATTTATTAAATGAAAAACGGTCAGATAAACGCCTGTCTTTCCCTATCCTAACAAGGATTTCCCTTCCTAGCAAACTAAACTAAAGAAAGATGACCTAATGTCCAAAATTCCCTTACCCTCACACTAATACATATAACAAAATAACACAAGGGCTATTTGGCTGTCTTCAATTCAACACAATAAAGTAAACATTAAAAACATATTTTCCCTTCCCCTGGATCAATGCAGGAATACCTTTGGAAAAGTTATGATTCAACAAAGTTCTGTTTAGTTAAACACAAAAGATATTTTCCTTCCAACACAACCTTCCACTTATTAAAGCAAATGTCTCTTGCGTAAACACGTGTTCCAGAAATTCCCAATATCTTTCTTGGCAAAGCCCAATATCCTTCTTGGTGAAGCAATACTGTCTTTCTCTCAAACACAAGTCATAAATCAAAGCAAGTATCAGCATATCACATGTGTTCTTCAAATGAAATACTGTTGTCAGGATAGCACAGCAACTGCATCTGGTAATGTCACACTTATTCTTCAAATCGAATACTGTTATTGAGATAGCACAGCAAATACTTCTGGTAATGCCACACTTGTTTTTCATATGAAACACTTTTGTCGGGATAGCACAACCAATACTTCTGGTAATGCCACACTTACAATTCTTCAAAATGTCTTCTTTCCTGGTTCACTCGCCTGCCAGGACTAATTACTATTGGTCCCTTTCCTGGTTTACTCACCTGCCAGGAAGTAAACTTCTACAACTACCATTATGCTGAGGGGCAATAGTTGTTACAAGATTCTCCACACCAGTTTCCTTTGTGGAGAGGGTTGCAAAATGTCTTCTTCTTTTTATAGTCCCTTACCTCTTGATAATGCGAGTTACAAGTCCCCCTAAATTAGTGTTCCATATAAGGGGAGTTAAGACCTTGTTGCCTTTCTTCTGCTCCTTTACAGCCTCTTGGCCGTTGGCATTGTGGGTTAGAGGTTTCCCCCAATTGGTGTCCCCAAAAAGGGAAGTTGCGCACTTGTTGCCTTCCCTTGCTCCTTTACATCCTCTTGGCTGTTGGCAATGTGGATTATAGTCTCCCCCAGTTTTTGTCCCCAAAAAGGAAAATTATGCCCTTGTTGCCTTACCTCTGCTCCTTTATAGTCTTTTGGCTGTATGCAATACGGGTTAAATGTTTCTCCCAATCAGTGTCCCATATAAGGAGAATTGTACCTTTGTATTGCTTTATTGGTTTGGTATTCAAAAGTAGAGCTTTCTTATAAATGTTTTATTCAGAGTGCCCCAGGGTAACCTTTAGATTTAGGCCAACTCAGTGGTCCTCTTTGGCATCTCCTTTCTCCTTGCTGCGGTTGCAGTGGACCTTCTATCTTCTTTCTGCTTTCCAGTCAGATTGCGTATAACTCCTGCGGTCTGCAGAGCTTCTTCCCATAGCTATGACAGCTCCGGCAGTGCTCCTGCACTCCGAAGTGCTGCTCATCAGGTTGGGAGCACGTCTACCTCTCGGCTGGGCTCTTTTTCCCGATAACACTTCCACTGCGCTTACTCTGCTATGCCACCAGCCTTCAAATCTCACGTCGGCATCAGCTGCCGTTCTTCGGTTTGCTTCTGCAACTGACACAGCATTCTGGTCTGCCTCAGCTGCCCCTTCAGCATTCTCCTCTCCTTCTTGCAGCAAGTCACTTGTGAGTTTAAATGTCTTGCTCAGGTGTTGTGGTCTATAACAACTAGACTGCAAATTCTGATTAATAGCATTGTTGATCATTATTAACTCTGGGTGCCTCTTCTTTGTCCAAGTACCTGGAGCATTATGGACCATGAAGTCCATAATGGTCCTGGGATTTTGATGTTCAGTTATTCTAGATTGCTTTGGGAAATTGTCCTTGTTAGAGGTAGGGAAATTAGTATAAAAGGTTTGTTTTTTAACATTGGGTTTTGAACTTCTCTTTAAGACATAACCATGACCACTAGAGGATATTATATTTAATTTGTGAACCACCAATGTATACACCTTATTCTGGTAGATGATTTTTCACAACATATTCTTTGGATGTTTTCATAGTGGGGACTTATACACTTCCCCTTGGAAGCCATCTCCTCCTATGTGATCCTGCCTCATGTTACCACCCCCATCGTTAGGATCAGGTAGCGGCTGCCTTTCCCTGGCCACATCAGAGGAGATCTCAGGTTGGGGTCCAGGATTCATCACAGTCTCCTGAGCCAAATTTCAGCTAATTCATGATGTGCTCAGACAAGGTCGAGCGACCCACAGAGAGAAATCATAGGGGTAAAATATCCTTCTCAAGAAGAAAACTATGATCATGGAGCTCATCAGCCTCAATGATTAACTGAAAGAATCTCCCTTTACTTCTGCACCTGGAGACTGGAGCCTTTTGTTCAGCATGTGCAGTCTCCCCCATTCTCTATCTTGTCTATCTCTTTCATCAACTGTGAAATGCTTCCTATCAGGTGGCTTAGCTGCATATGTTTAAGTTATGTGGTAATTCTGGCTGGACTGTCGGTTTTACCCTTGAACTGGTGTCAGGGTTCATCTTCCAGGAGTCCCTTCGGGGGAAGTTAGAGCCCTGCGCTTTACCCTTGAGCAGAGAGATGACGGAGAAAATGGCCCCTTGTGATGAGTGTTTAAAAATACAGCTACTCACTCCAATAGAGAGGCCTAACATGTTTTTGCAACCGTTGTTGTTCTTTAAGGCAGTATGGCTACTCCTCTAGATTCATTGTTACTGCTTTTCTGTTTCTTAATATGGAGCTTTGTTTATTATACATTGTTTTCTCTTCATTTTTCCCTCCTACTCTCCGGAAGCTTCTTTTATATTTTCAGATTGTTGTTTCCATTGGTTTCACTCTTTTCAGAGACTTTTGCTTCCTTGCTTGAAATGTTGGCTGCGGGCCTAAGTGGTCAGACACACAAGCAGAATTCCTGATTTCTGACTTTGTGATAGTTGTGTGGAGATGATGGTGTTCATGTGATTCCCTTTCCCATGGGCTCTGCTTTCAGGACACTTGAAATGCGTTTGTCCTGCAATTGGGCCTGTGATTCTCCTGGATCAGGAGCAGCAGGACCCCACAGTGTGCTTTCCTACTGAAACCTTATAGGTCTGTAGACCTCTGCAAAACCTTAGGAAGAATGCTTCAGATATTAGATACACAGGGTGAAGAGCCCTGTACAGACCTGCCGCTACATAATTTGCATCTCGCTAGCTGGACAGAGAGTAGGTTCTGGGTGAATATGGTCTTCCGTATGGCTTTATGAGAATGGTTTGCCGAATAGATTCATTTTCAATAGTTTATCTTTGGAGAAAGTGCACATATCTAAATGGATTACAGGTGTTAAAAATATGTCAATATTTGAATGTATTGGATGCTTTTCAGACTTTCATCTGATTATTAGTTCGTCCAAATTTACTATTTAACAAAAGGCTTCACAAGACACAATTGCTTTTTTATGAAGCTGCTTTAAATAAAACATCTGTATGCATTTATATTCCTTTTAGACCACTTGAGGGTTCTACTACATTTTACTTTGATTATGTGCACAATTGTAATCCTATGAAATTAATAAATAAGTTACAAATCTTTCAACTCCCACCTCTGAGTCATTGGGCCTCATTACGAATGTGGCGGTACAGTGACAATGGCGCCGGTAATGCTACCGGCACCGTTGTTACCGTACCGTCACATTATGAGTTCTGCTCGTGGGTGCCGCTCTGCACGCCTGGTCAGACCAGGTTCCCCATGTTCCCCACCTCCATCCTGCCATGTGCGCGGCAGAATGGGGATCGGGAGCCCGCCCACACCAGCACCCGCGAATGGGTAATTACTGTGCTGCAATACTCCTAATGACATGCCGGAGGCGAGTTTGGCGTTAGCCGTGCCTGTCATACAGGCATGGCTACTGCCAAACTCATAATGAGGCCCATTGTGTGTTGCGTGTTGCGGGTTGCTGAATATGATGTTGCCAGTGGATATGATAACATATCTCATGAGACTAACATTCCTTTCTTGTTTTTTTGTAGATGTTACTTACTGCCAAGAAGACTATTCATCTTATTCCTCTTTTCAAAAACTTGAATTTATGGTCTTGCCATGCAGCTTTTGTGCATTTGATATAATCTAACGATGTTGCGCTCTGGAATTTTTTTTGCCTTGGGTATTGTGATGAATTGAGATAATTCATCCCTTCTCCTAAAGGGGAGTCCCCTCTGTGAAGCCAGAAAGATGAGTCTGCTCTGCAATACCCTCCCCAGGGGTAGAGGCAAGTGGGCCATCCCTGGCAGAGACACCCCCTTAGGGGACAAGGACTCCCATTCCTTTAAGGAACTCTCTAACTCCTCTCCCATGATGGTATACATGAGACTGCCTGAGATGCTTAACAGCAATATGAGAAGTGCGGCTAAGTGCAGTCTGGCTTGGACTCTCAGACTCTCAGACTCTCAGATATTGGTGCTTTGGAAGAAAGCTGGTTTTCTGTCCTGCTCTGTTTCTAATTGCCTGAAACTTACTTTGCTTGGGGTGCTTCCTGGCTCCTTCTTCACATCCTGCCTGCAATGTTGGGTCACCAATGCTTGTTTGGACTGTTCCCTCTTTCAAAATCTCTGCTCCCGGCTGCCACTTGTGTCACTTGTTCATGCTTCTGTTTTGCTGTTGTGCGAATTAAAGGAGAGCTGCAGCAAGAAATAAAGACAATCTGGGTGAGCCCCTTTATTTTCATGTAATGTATAACTTAAGCAGCTACGGTGTTCCTGAGGAACAGATCGAAACCGATCACACACCAGTAAGCAAGGATGGTGACTCCACCTCTTAAATCTTCAACAAACTGTTGTAGAAGTGGGGACGAAGGGGAGATTGTAAAGTACTAAAATGGGACTGAGGATCAAAATGTTAATTCCCATGATTTCACTCTCACCTCGACTAATATAAACAGAAAATTACAGAATTCTTTCACAGACCCAGAAGTGCCAGTATGGGTGACATTCCAGCAGAACTGTTCAATAGTTCTTCTAGTGTTTTTTTAAAAAGGGCTCAAGATCAAAAACTATTATTAACTAGTGACCATGGTAGTACGTGTTAGTCTGATGAACTGAATCAAGACATTGGGCCTCATTACAGGTCCATTGGTATCCCTGCTGGTGATACCGGCGGGTTGCCGCCGGACCCTAAAAAAATAACTGGCACCTAACTTCCCGGTAACACTGGGGGATTACAAATCTGGCGGTCTGGGAAGTCGGGCACTGGTAATTTGTAAGTCCCCATTCCTGTAGAGCCCTATGGGACCCTATGGGAATGGGGACAACAGAAGCACAGGCACCTTTGTTAACAGTGCTGGTGCTTCCGTGACAGCTTGCCCACCATGGCCACTGTGCCCGGCAGGGTCAGCCCTGTCATGCACAGCAGCACCGGCAGGCAAACCTGTAGTGTGCCGGTCGGGAAACAACAGTGCCGGTAGGTTTACCGGCACTGTTGTTTCCAGACTGGCACACTTGTAATGAGGAAATATATAAAGAGAGACAAATCTATTGTGTAGATGCCAGAAATACAGAACAACAAGGATAGGTGTGCTCTGACAAGGGGACCAGTCACAGTTAAAAAATAAGTATAAAGTTTTAATAGTAAATTACAAGGGTAAAAACAACCAATTAAATATTGTGGTCCACAGTACAAAACTTAAGATATACGATAAACGACGAACTAGAACAGGGGTTACGTGACAAGCTGGATAGCTAGTTAAAAACACTGTATCAACATGAACACAAATAGGTACATATAAGACAAATAGTGTAGTACCCTACTTCAATTAGGATCAATGTGTCAAAAATGTGTAACTCTGGTTATCATACAGAGTGATATCTCGACATGTTTCTGTTCCTTAAGATAAGTATGGAACATTCATCAGGAGGTACAGTTGTGACAACGTAACAAAGTTACAATTGGAGGGCAACAATTAACAGTGAAAATTTCATAGCATCTCAATTGATGCCTGTGGGTGCTCTCTACTGAAAGATAGTAGGAGGTAGAAGACCACTGGGTCAATCCTGCGGTCTGCCCTGCCTCGGAAGGTCCAGAGGTATAGCAGGCAAGGCGGATCAAATCGAAGGGTAACTTTCGTATAGCACCAGTGCTGAAAAAGTCTGCAGGAGGAAGAGTGCTCCGTGTAAATCGGGACTGACTCCGCGAGTGAATCACAAGGCAGTGCTGAGTAATTCCGCAGGGGGAAGAGTGCTCCGTGTAAATCGAGACTAACTCCGCGAATGAATCAGAAGGCACCTCGCGGCAGATGCAGAGCAGGTTGTAATGAGGCCCATTGTAATTAGAGCCAATGATCATTACGGGTCCGGTGATAACCCTGCCGGAGCTAACGGCGTGTTGCTGCTGGACCCATAATAATTAATGACGCCTGACCTCCTGGTGTGACCGGTTCATTATGAGGCTGGCGGCTGCGAAGTCGGGCGCTGGTATATTTGTTAATCCCCATTCCCATAGGACTCTATTGGAGTGGGGACACAGGAGCACCGGCACTGTTAGCAACGGTGTCAGTGTTCCTGTGAATAGTCTGCCTACCATGGCCGCTGCACCCGTCAGGGTCAGACCTGTCGGGCACAGCGGCACGGCAGGCAGACTCAGAGATTGCTGATCCGGAAGCAAGGGTGCCGGTGAGCTTACCAGCACCCTTGTTTCCGGACCGGCAAACTCATAATGAGGCCCAATGACGTCCAAGTCTCTCTGAATTTGCTACATGACACTCCAGCACTCTTCAGCACTCGGGCAGGAAGTACGCCTAATGACTCACTGGATTCCTATGTGCTCTCCAGCTCCACGGAGTACTCCAAGCATTCGGCATGAACCACAGACATAAACACTGCCACTTTGATTGCCCTACATTTAGTTTTGAACTCTTTGGTCAAAGTTTTTGAACAGATTATAGAGGAGGCAACAATTCACATGGTTCAACTGGCACAGAAACAGGACAAAATGGAAGATCATCTAGTACCAGTAAGACCGAGTAAAATTGCTGAGGGTACAGTGCCAGTTCTTTCGCAACCTCCCCTTGTGAGTTTCTCCCCTAATCCTGTTGTTTCCTATTATGTGCAGACTTTAAATCCTGACACGCCCCCATCAAGTGAGTTTTTTGCTGAATTTGCACATTTGGGTGCCCTTCCCTGCAAAACTGACAAACGTATTTGCTTGACGAATCCTAAATCCTCATCTCATATAACATCAGCGAATCTCCTGCACCACTAAGTAGTACTCAAGGGCTGTGAAAAAAAGTGGGAATCAAGCTTGTGGTAAACAAGCAAAAAAGTCCAAAAACAAGAAGGGGAAAAAACAAATCAAAGCTCTTCGCAAAACATGTTGCGATCTCTCAAATGACAGGAAGAGGATTTGTTAGAAATAAGTGATAATGATGAGTGTCCATCTACACAAATCAGCCCAGAATGATTGTTTGGCTCCAGTCTTTAAGAACAATACTAAAAGTGTGGGGAGGCTTTGTGAAAAACAATCTGTGACTGATTTGGATCATAGGGCAGAGGAGTACGTGGTCATCTGCATCAATGTGTGGTATAATTGTGTGTCAAGAGAACGTCAAACTGATCTAGGGAGAGAAACCACGTAAGGGCCCAGCTTGTCGTCTGCCCATGGAAAGAGAGGTGACAACAATGTGGGGAAGCAAAGGCCCATGATGAGGGTTATTAACCTAATTGCACAGTGGAATAATGATACTACGGGTGCAGGAAAATGGTAAGACGCCCTCTGGAGGGCTTCCTACAACCGCGCCAAAATGAAACGGAGCAGTGGTGAATTTTTCATGACTGCTACCCGTGGCCCTTCACAGCAAAGACCCTGTGAAAATAGACTTACTGTGACAAGTCCACCCAGACCATGAAGAAATCCAACCCACAACTTTACACTCAACTCGAGAAGACCGAGTGATGAGGCTCAAGCCTCGGTATCCAATAATCGCTGCTGATGGATAAAATCTGTCATCAAGAAGAAGAATGAAGTGAGTGGGAGCACTTTTCATAACTATAATAATAATGGAATCAATGTTTCCTGTACTGGGATAAAGTTGTACTTCATAGAAGCAATATATTGACCATATTTCAGAATATTCCTGTTCTTTGGAGTTTGACAACAGAAGCTCTTGATGTGGTTGATTTTTTTTATTGATAATACAACAGATGTTGGGCAATGTAAATATCTTCTAAATTGGTCAGAAATTGCATTGTGGCCTCCCTAGGTCATTTCATGTTAAGAGTTTGTGATCTTTATTCATATCGAGATTGCTTTCTATCAGGACAATAGTATCGCCTTCAAGAAATCATGTCAATTGTTGTCAATTTCATGTACCGTAGGTAAAGACCCGTCAGGAATGTGGCAATGTTTGACGCATCCATAAAGACTAAAACGCTTGCAGAATACTGGTCATGGTTTCCGGGGTCTTTGACAACTAAAATCAGTGATCAGGTGATTAAGAGGCCAGTTGTTTAGTATTATATCCTGGAACTCAAGAGGTTTTCAACACCTATGTAACGAGGAAGACATATGTACCAAATTAAGGGAATGGATGTAATTTCCTTTACAAGAAACCTTCTTGATGAAGGTCATGGTTTTGGGTGGTTTTCAAACAAAGACCCAAGGTGCAATTCGAGGAAAGAAAAGGAGACCTCAGAGTGGTCTTTTAGTACGAGTCAAATCCACTTGGGCCTCACAGGTTAATATGTGGGATGACACTTTTCATGACATTTTGACAGTGCATCTTTATTCAAAAACATGAGGGCAACATTTCCTGCTAGTAAATATGTATCGCAATTACACAGACATTCGACAGGATCTATTTATAGAAAGATTCTGCAGTTTTTCTTTCTAAGTTTCTCACGCTCCATGGGGGAGCACGGGAGACCCAAAGTGATAGCCACAGCGGGCAGAAACACAACGCGGTTGTGTTTGAAAACGCTGCGGTTTTTCTTTCTGAGTTTCTCAGGCTCCTCCGAGCCGGAGGAGCATGTGAAACTTATAAAAGAAAAACCGCAGCGTTTTCAAACACAATAACGTTGTATTTATGTTTGTGGTCGCTTCAATAGCTACCGCAAACATAAATGCAATGTTTTTAAAGCTGCGGTTTTATTTCTAGGTTTTTCGGGCTCCTCCAGCCCAGAAAACTTAGAGAAAAAAAACGCAGCTAGTGTTTATTTTTATTAAAAAAATAGCACTTACCGAGATGCAGCTGCAGCTTTTCTGCCTGTAGTCTCCAGTCCCCGTCCTCCGCGTACAGCACCAATGAAGGAAAAGCCACCCAGTGGTAGCTTTTGTTTACTACAGCTGGCTGGCTTTTCTTTCATTAGTGCCGCAAAAGCCAAATCGAGCACAGCGGCGGGCATCCATTTCACAAAATGGATGCCCCCATGTGCTATCTTTGAGCTTGAATTGCTCAAAATTTTACATAGGGACTTCGAAAGAAAAAAACGCCAATCGTTTTTTTTTAATGTTGCCTATCTATTTTTTAAAAAACATTTTTTGGGCGAACCATCCCTTTAATGCAATAGGAGATTAGAAGAGGGGCAGACACATTTCTAGGATTGATTTTATTATAGTGTCTGAAGGCCTGCAAAATGATGGTGTACAATTTGAGACTTGTGATGGGGCCCCTAGTGATCATAGGATACTATGTGCTAGGTTTTTAGGTTGGTGCCTTTGCCCACCAAAGTATACTACTCCAGTAGTCAAGTGCAAACAAGGGGAATAGATTAATATGGACCTCAAATACAATGAATCATTTCAATAGGTCCATAAGGAACGAATTGGAAACCATGGGCTGTACCTTAATAAACGTCCCCACTTTTATTTAAAAAATTGTTGATCAAGGAAAACGTTTTACCATCAACAAAAGACTTCAAAAAAATGGTGGAAGAAAAAGTGCAGTGATTGCGTGAGGAAAAGCAAAAGGGCAAAATAAAGTTAAAGCTCTGCACTGTGCATCAGAAGGAAGGTGATGCCATGTTATACTGCATCCAAAATAAATCACACCTCAGTTACTAAAAATGGTAAATCTATTGAATACTCTTTAACTACAGCGTCAAACTAACCCAATTGCAGATTTTATTTGGGTGAAGCATTCTTAGGACCTACACGCAGACCCTCAGATAGGATGAATGAGGATCAGAAAGTGGGTACATGGGTCTCATATTTTCAACTGGAAGATATTGAAATCTTGATTAAAAAGTCAGGCCCCAGGGCAGAATGGCCTATGCAATAAGGTAATAAAAGAAGATCTTGGTATGTGGGTGGAGATGTTAAACCTCCTTTATAGATCTATGATGCAAGAACAAAACATTCCTGCCTCTTGGAGGCCAGCGATTATTGTACCTATTTTTAAGAAAGGGAATAGGTGTGACCCCACCAATTATAGACCGATAGCCCTGCTTGATGTAGACTCAAAGATTTTCGCATCAATAGTGTTGAATTAATTGAAACTATGGGCCAGCAAGAATGAAATATTGAAACCCAATCAGGTAGGATTTCGTGCTGGAGTGGGTACTGTGTTAGTGGGGTCGGTACTATCATACTTGCAAAGGCAAACTTGGGAGTCTAAGACTTTGCCAATTTATTTAGCAAGTATTGACCTTTCGCTTGCTTTTGATAAGTTCAGCAGGGGCTCTTTATGGAGAAAATTGGAAAGATGGGGTATCCCTAACAAGCTTTTTAATATAATCAAAGTACTGAATACCGGTACAAAATTAAAAGTACAGTTAAATGTTAATGTTAATGTTAATGTTAATGTTAATGTTAAAGGACATTTGTACCGCGCACTATCACCACCGAAGTGGTCCCAAATATGGAAGGTGATACCACTGGAGAAATTCCAACATCGAGAGGATGGCGACAAGGTTGCACAATGGGACCTTTACTCTTTAATCTCTACCTTGCAGATTTGGATGATGCTTTGCAGAGTGCCTCCTTCGTTCCACCCAAGCTCGAAGGTACTAAAATGATATGGGCGACCTATGTGGACGACTTTGTACTTTTTGATTGCATTAGTCTCTGTTTGCACAGATTATTAGTATCCTTTGAGACTTATACTGGGGTTAGTGATTTAATCATTAATTCAATTAAAACTAAGGTGATTAAACGTATGTCTGCTAGAACGAAAAAAGGGCCCTGTATGTGGCTTTCGGGACATAAACTGTAAACATTTTGGGAAATTAAATACTTAGGTTTTAGAATCTACTTGCAGCCTTGAAAATTGGCTTTACAAAATTATCTGGAGGTCAAAACGAGAAAACTTTTGTCACAAATGAAGCACTTTTGAAGGAGATTTGGTATGTTTTCTCTTATTCCCCTGTGGAAATTTTATGAAGGGAAAATAGTGCCAGCGCTTATTTATGGATTAGAAATATATTATGATTTGTATGATCTTGATATTACATCATTCGAGGGCCTGCTCTGGAAAGGAACCTTATCACTGCCTCAATCAATTCCGATGGTCACTGTTCGATACGAGCTAGGAATGTTCTCTTTAAATAAGATAATTCTTTGGGAATGGCTATTAGTATGTAGAAAGTTAGTAGACCCTCTTCCAGGTTCTTTATACTACATTTTCCAAACAGAATAATTCACATCTAAGGAGGTGTACAATACATTTGAGTGAAAGGGGTTTTGAGGTAGACGAGGTCTTGAACAATTTACAATTGTCTTCAAAACGTATGGTGAAGTGACTGGTGCAGTACTTGCAATGACCTTGGGGATTACAGGCAACTATCAGAATTAACCAAAAGCAGGAGAAAGTTATCAGGGGTTGTTCCCTATCTTGCTAGATTTCCCAATTGGAAATTTGGGGATACAATTCAGTCTTTTCGTCTGCATCTGCTTCCAACAAAATATTTGTGGAAGAGATCTGATTGTGGGAATAATATGTGTTGATATTGTGAGAACGGCACAGAATCATTAAAACATTTGGTAATCTACTGTGATCTACTAACAAGTGATCAGAGGATCTGTTTTGAACATTTTGGGAAAAACCGTAGATGCTCCCCTGGTAAATACTTATGGGACCTTGTGTTTCTTTCCTCTTTATATTCTTTGTGGAAGGCCCTTTTTCAATTGCTAAAGAGAATTAAGTTAATTTAGATGTGATATAATTGTAAAAATGTTTTGTATCTGTAGGTGTCTGATGTTTATTAAATGTTTTTTTAATTAGTCTTAACGATTTGTGTAATGAATTGTATAATGCAAGGTTTTAACAAATTGTTTTAATTGGAGAGAATTGAATGTATAGAATGTTAGACATAGAATGCATTTTTTGTTATTAGTTCTAAGACCAGCAGTTGGTGGATAGTGGTTAAGGGGAAGGCTTTGCTGTGGGTTCATGTTACTACTTTTCTTAAAATAAACACTTAAGAACCTCATCCGTGGTCTGCGGTGTGTATCCTAACAGTGGCATCCTGAGCCCGCTGTTGTCCTGGTAGAGCCCTGCTTTGCGCTCGATCTCCGAAGACCTGAAAAGGTGCATCAACCCTTTTGAGTGGTGGGACCAATCACTCTCAATGTCTCCTTGGTGTCCTGCAAACAAGCCTTCTTGGAAGTGTCCCTGGGCCCTCCAGTGGACTGACCAGCTTGTCCCTTGGCACCCGTGCTGGAGCATTGTTACATCGAGTGTCGGCTCAAAGCTTTGGGAAAACCCTAGTTCGCACTGCAAGGCACCTTCTTGCCATATCTCATCGTCCCAATTTCTTTGGGCTGTTAGAGAGAAGCGTGCGTCAGTCCACAAGACTTGGGTGCTCCTGCGTCACTGTGCTACAGTGGCAGTTGCTGCTGGTTACTTTCCGGTTTCTTCAACTGTTCTGAGACCAGCTGCATCTGTGCTTTCTTTGTCCTGCATTTATCATGAGATATCCAGCTCCTGATGTAAATCGGACCCGCACCTGCAGCGCCTGTGCACTTTGAAACGTAACCAAGGAAGGTACTTTGTAGTCCAGGCGACCTTCAAACCTGTCAAGTTTGAGCCTGGAGTGAGCTAAGGGCGGTGATTAACCCTACCACTTAATGGTGGCCCCTAGTTCATCCATACCGTTTGTACGCACAAAGGATCCCTTGTGGGCCGTGTCTTGACTTAGTTGGCTCTTGCTTCCTATAGTGGTCCAAAAGTTGGGGTCAGCTTTGTTCACTGCAGCAGACCCACCTCTGACTCTTGGAACCGAATTCCTCACACTCCAGTGTCCTCTTCTAACTTGTCCTTCTCATTGAAGTTTGTCCCTTGTGAGCTTTACACATCGACAAGTGCTTTTACGAACACACAAGTCATTGAGCACAAGACTCCAATCTTCATAGGACTGGTTTTCTTAAGTTAGGGATATCTATTTCTGGAGTTGGCCATTGTGTTAGAGTGTGTGTGTTTTCCCTCCTCACAGGTTTTGGCGGGAATCTGCACTCTGCCGCATTGACCCAAAAGTGACTGTACATATATTTTACCTAGTGTGTATTTAAGTAGTGATATCACTGTGTTCTTCATTATTCACATGTGTTTGTTAAATGCCTAATAAATTGTATATTTTTGATATACTGTTGTTTAAGAGTAATTATTGTGTCCTACTGTGTGTGCTCATCTAAGACCTCAGATCACTCCCACTACTCTTGAGACTTAGCCTTGACTGCTCTCCAAGCTACCTTGAATTGTCCTGGCTAATTTTGCAGAAGTCTTCCCTGTTTCACTAAACTAGTGTGTCCTCCTGAACATCTGTGCACCAAAGCAGAGTTCAGAAATCCATTCTAACACATTGGTGTACAGCGGTGGGATAGAAACTGCAGTACTTGGGTGTTGGACACTGGTGTGGCACTAGATTATATTTACACAGTAACACAGTGACTTACGTTTAGCCAGTCGTTGTTAACAACTTAACTTATAAAATGGAATCATTCACTTCTATTACTTTGAGTGCTTCTAAATCAGAAACATTAAAAAGGCAATGTGCAGAAAGAGGCATCAATGACTCTGGCACAAAAGCTGAGCTAACCCAAAAGATTATTGATTGGCAAGAAAGTAGGATTGCATTCTTCCATCCTATGATAGTGCAGAAGGAACAGTCATGATGTGTCTGTTGCTGCCATCATAGAGAGAGAGGATGAGGATGGTGATGCCCAATCCTATGTCTCCTCTATTTCCTCTGAGGCTGTGTTAGATCTCAAGAGACAGAAGCTTAGGCTAAGAGGAAAATAACTTGAATTTAACCTGGCTAAGCTTGGGATAGAGAAATTGGAAAAACAAAAAGACAGGGAACATCAGTTGGAGCTTGCCAAGTTTCAATCTGCCAACAGCTCTTCAAGGGGGCATGGGAAATGGCTCTGGTTGCTCCTCCCATCCTAGATTTCCTAAAGATCTGCTCAGTGTGTATGAAGAGAATAATGACATCATGGACTGGCTGACTGCTTTTGAGTATGCTTGTGAAGTGCAAGTGAAGTAGTAGATGCTGATAGGTTTGCCTTGTTGCTCAGTAGACTTCTCCACTCTGGCTGCACTGCCATTGTGGAAATGTCAAAGGTTGAGAGAAAAGACTTTGCAAAATTGAAGCAAACCCTGATCTTAAAGTTTGTGAAGACTCCTGCTCAATACTTGAAAAGTTCCAGGGAATACAAGAAAAGAGAAGCTAGTACTTGGGTCATATATGTAACTGAATCTTTACAGATCTTCACTCGTTAGGTGGAAGGTTATAAGGTTACCACTTTTGAAGGCATGATCCATTTGGTCATGCTGGAACATATTTTTGCCTCATGTTCCCCTGAGCTTAAGCAGCATCTGGCTGGGTCTAAGGAGATATATCCAAAGACATTAGCCACTGCAGCAGATTTATGGGCATCCCACAGGGTGTCCCAAAAGGACAAGCCTGCTCTGGGAAGCAGAAAGAGGGGAAGAAGTAGAAAGATAAGGAGGCTGGTTCCACTAAAAAATCTTCATCCCAACGGGCATAAAAAGTTTAAGAAGGGTAAGTCACATGACCATGTACAGGGTAGTGGGACTAATCGCCCATGCACAACTCTGGTTATAGTAAGCCTCCCTATGTCCCCAGACCCAGTGGATCGTATGTGGTTTGTGGAGTAAATGACCATATGAAGGGAGACCCCAAATGTAAGGTCAAAGCCTTGGGATGAATCTGTGAATCTGGCCTTCCACTATGAGGATGACGAAATACTCACAGGGGCATCCTTCACTTTTGACTCATTCTCTTGTGGGATAGGTTCAGAAGTAGTCTTGGTTTCCTGGTGATCCTGGGAACCTATAGTGTCTGAGGCTTATGCCTCCATCCCTGATAACACTAAGCACTACTTCAAGGATAGTGTTCTGCTAGAAACCTCTGCCATCAGGGACACTGGGGCCAGTATAACTGTAGTGGATTCCACTTTGGTAAACTCAGAGGAGCTGGCCAGAGCCCCTCTGATTCCCACTACGTTAGCTGATGGCCCCCCCTGTTAAGTTTCCAGTTATGCCTGCAAATTTAGCTTTCAATAGTAGAGTGGTCAGGATACATGTCAGTGTTCAGAGACAAGTCCCTGGTAGAGTCCTGCTGGGAAAGGATCTCAGAGACTTAGGTCTTGTGGGAGATACAGCAGGGAGACCCTGCACTAGGCCGCCCTGACCAAGTCCAATGCTGAGCCAAAGCCAAAGGGGAAACCCAGGGCTAAAGGAGTCGGAAAACCAAAGAGAAGAATGAAAATATTCCCACCAACTCACCTGCCACTTAGGTGGAGGCAGTTGGCCAACTCCTGAACTTGATGAGGAAGAAGAGCTGCCTGAAGTATTTGACCCTCATGACCATCCTGAATTGCACAGTTTGCTGGCAGAAAGTGGTCCTGGTAGGTAAGAATTCAGTAAGGGCCAAGGTGAGTGCCCATCTTTGGAAGGCCTTAGGAGACAGGCCTGTTCCCAGCCTGAGGGTGAATCTCCTGGGAAACATACCATTTATTGGGAAGGAGGGCTGCAATACAGTGAGACCACAGAGTCCACTGAAGGAGACGATAGGAGGTTGGTGGTTCCTCTTCAAGTGAGACCCTTCCTCCTGCAGTTGGCACATGAGGTCCCGCTTGCAGGTCATCTTGGTATCAAGAAGACTAAGGAGAGGTTGTCCATGCACTTCTACGGGCCCAAGATGGGGGACCAGGTAGAAGGCCACTGCAGGAGATGTGCTCCTTGCCAAATCTCTGGTAAAGGCGGCATAACAATTTGCTCCATTCATTCTACTCCCAGTAGTGGGTATCCCATTTGAGAGGGTAGGGGTTGACATTGTTGGTCCACTTGACCTTCCAACATCCTCTGGCAGCAGGTTTATTCTGGTGGTAGTTGACCATGCAACCAGATATCCTGAAGCCATCTCACTGAAAGCAGTAACTGCCAGGTCAGTTGCAAAGGCATTACTTGGCATATTCACTAGGATTTGCTTCCCTAAAGAGGTTATGTTTGGGAGAGGCAGCAACTTGTCCAAGTACATGCAAGCCATGTGGAAGGAGTGTGGAGTCTCCTATTAGTTTTCATCAGCTTATCATCCACAAACAAATGACTTAGTTGAGAGGTTTAGCAGAACTCTCAAAAGCATGATTGGAGCTCTTGAGGAGCCCCAGAGGAGAAAGTGGGATCTCCTTTTACTATTCATATTATTTGCTCACAGAGAGGTCCCTCAGCAAGGGGTTGGTTTCAGACCATTTGAACATCTTTTTAGTCACCATATCAGGGGACCCTTGGCTATAGTCATGTAGGGGTGGGAGCTCCTTCGTCCCTAGTCAAGAAGTCCTGATCATGAAACCAATAAGGCATATGGCCCTACAGGATATGTGGCCAGGCTCCAACAAAGTTGTGGAGCAACTTGGTGAGGTAAACTATTTAGTGAACCTTGGAAGGCCTGGTCAAACCCTAAAGGTGTTCCTTGTTAATAGACTTAAGGCATTCATCCCTAGGGTGGAAATGGCTGCTCTGGTCTTGGCATCAGACAGAGAGGAAGAAGAATCTGAACCCCTCCCTGACCTAGTCTAAGGCAGTCCTTTGATGGCTTCATTGAGGGAGTCAAATTGGCCCCTTAGCTGTCTACTATGCAGCAGGGTGAGGTGAGAAGTATGCTGAGGCAATCCTCTCCTTTGTTGTCACTCACTCCAGGCTTGACACCTTGGTGCAAACATGATATTAACACTGGAGATAGTGTGCCTACCAAAATAAGGAGTTTTTCAGACAAAGTAAGGTCCACATAAAGTCTGAGGATCAACAAGAAGTTTGATCTTGGGGTGATTGAACCCTTCAGTAGTCCATGGTGCAGTCCGTGGGTTCCGTTGCCAAAGGCAGGTACCTCCGAGTTGAGGTTCTGTGTGGATTACAGGGCTCTGAATACTGTCACATAGAAAAGATGCTTGCCACCTACCAAGAACAGACAAATTGGTAGACAAGCTAGGTGCTGCAAAGTACCTGAGCACCTTTGATCTCACTGCAGGGTATTAACAAATATCTCTGACAGAAAGTGCCACGGAGAAGACAGCATTTTCAACTCCAGATGGGTTTTTACCAGTTCAGGGTAATGCCATTTGGATTAAAGAATGCCCCTGCCACATTACAGAGGTTGATTAACCATGTTCTGAATGGGTTGGATGAATTCTGCATTGCATATCTGGATGATATAGCAGTCTCCAGCCCCACTTGGGAGGAAGATGTGAAACACATTGGGATTGTGTTGCAGGCTCTTCAGAATTACCCCCTGACCATAAAGGCCAGCAAGTGTCAAATTGGTTAGGGCTCAGTGGTCTACCTTGGGTATGAGGTGGGTGGAGGTAAAGTACAGCCTCTACCCAGTAATGTACAAGGTGTACAAGACTGGGCTAACCCTACAACCCAAACCCAAGTGAGAGTTTTCATGAGCCTCACTGGGTACTACAAGAATTTTAGGGCACACTATGGTACCATAGATTCCCCCCTGACTGCTCTCACAACTCCAATGACATCCAGGAAGGTCCCTTGGTCTGAGGAGTGTGAGAAGGCATTTCAAGGCTTAAAGGACTTCTTTTGCCATGCCCCTGTTCTCAGGCTCCCGACTATCAGAGATCTTTTATTGTGCAGACAGATGCCTCTGACACTGTGATAGGTGCAGTTCTATCACAGCTAGATGAGAAAGGCAGGGAACACCCTATTTTATTCATCAGTCGCCGGCTTAAGGACATGGAGAGCAGGTGGTCTACTGTAGAAAAATATTTTTTTTCTATTCTGTGGGCCCTAAGGAAGCTGGGGCCCTACCTCTGTGGGACCCACTTCACTGTGCAGACTGACCATAAGCCCTTAAAGTGGCTGATAAACATGAAGAGAGAGAATCCTAAGTTGCTCAAGGGGTCCATTGGCCTTCAAGGCTTTGACTTCACTATTGAGCATAGGCCAGGTGCCCAACATAGCAATGCTGATGGGTTGTCCAGAATGTTTAACCGACCTGAACATGACACTCATCCCTGGGTGGATTAAGTCCCCCTGTCCTTAGTCTGGGAGGGGCGAGTGTTGGGTAAAATTTCACGTGAAGCTGTTTTACCTCTATATTTGTGGAACCCCCAACGTTTTGCTTTTGTTTCAACCTCCTGACCTGACTTTCTGCCAGTGAAGCACAGCCTTCAGCTGTGCTCCATTGGACTTCTGGGGGACCTACATATCCTTCTGACAGTCAATAATGGGAAACATTGTTTCCCTTAGTCTTATGACTTTGCTGCCACTTTTGGCAACTGTATTTCAGTGCGCAAAGTACATTACTGTACCGCGCATTGGGGCCCTTGTGGTTTCGGCCCCTAGACATCCCTTATGGCAAGGGTGCACAACTGATTTTGGCAGAGGGCCGAATGTACCTTACATGCTCCCTATAGTAGGCCGAAAAGTAAATGTGGGAGGGGCGGGAGGCGGGGCGGGAAGCTCTTTTCAACAGCCAATTTTTATTAGACACATGGAAAAAGAATACTATTTTGGAGTTGTACCAGTCTTTATTTGTATTTTAAACTTACATTTTGTAGTACACATTTTTCATTCTGCCTTTATCGTTTCTTTCTTTGCAAAGGACATATTGGCACTAGAATAAATATGCAAATCATACAGGATGAAAAGACTGCGCTCAAACATTTCACGGGTTATGTTGATTTAGATCTGGAAGGCACAAGCTCTGCCAATTTGCACAGCAACTGACACGACTGTAAGTGAGCAATGGACCGTGAGTATTTGAGAGATGAACAGTGAGCATGACATACTTGATCAGTGAGAAACAATGCAGCATTTCTCAGCTGTCAGTTTCTGGATCTGGGGATCCAGTGATGTTGTTCCTACTGTCAGGATAGCATAGAGATGTTGGTCAGTGAGTCTTGTCCTTAGGCTGGATTTATGTAGTTTCATTTGCAAAACAACACGCTCACAAATGTAAGTACTGCCAAACATAGATACCATCTTTAATGCTTCCCGTGAGAGATTGGGGAATTGAGCAGTGTTAAGAGACTGGTAAAAGGCTACTAAAGGCATCTCTCTGTGCTTATTTTTCAGGGCACTACAGCACTGAAGTTCAGTCCCTTCCAGTTGAAGTTCAGGTGGCACATTGTCAACATCAGCAGAGAAAGGTTCTGCACAAAGTTTAAAAGAGGCTCAGTGTGATTTGAATTGTGTGAAAAGATTCTCAAAAACATTTTGCAGTTTATTCAGGACCTTCACATACTAATGCCATCCTACATACGTGTCATGGGGGGAAACCTCTGCACATGCAGGGAAGTGTACCAGCATCCCTTTCTACAGTTGGGCTGTCAGAAGTCTTAACTTCATTTCCGAAAGGCACAAACTGCATCAAACAGATCAGATATTAAATTATGTCTTCCTTGCAACTTTAAATTTAAATCATTCAAATGGCCTGTCAGGTCAGTAAGAAAAGCAAAGTCAGCTAACCGGTCAATATCTTGCATGACAGAAGTGTCCATTACCTTTTCATCAAGGAATGCTTTTATTTCCTGCCTTAAAGCAAAGAACCGCTTCAGAACATTGCTACAACTAAGCCATCGAACATCAGTGTGATATAGGACATCACCATAATCTGCCTTTGCCTCTTCTAAAAACTCCTGAAACAATCTGTGATTTAAAGAGCATGCACAGATAACATTAACAGTTTTAACAAGGAAGTCCATGACTTCTATGAATTCCAATTTTTTTGCACATAATGCCTCCTGATGTATGATGCAGTGATACTTTTTTTAATGGACAGCCTTCTTGCCCAAGTGTCTTTTCAAGCAGCCAATAAAACCATTTTGCTCCCCAACCATGGCTGGCGCCCCATCAGTGGTCACGCCTACCAGAGTATCCCATAGCAAATTGAAATCTTTGAATACTTTATGAAAGGCATAAAAAACATCAGCACCAGTAGTCTGCCATGCAACGATACCAGGGAAGGCAGTTCCTGAAATACTTTGCATTCATTATTGACCCCCTGAAAAAAATTAAGAGTTGGGCTGTGTCACTTGCATCTGTGCTCTCATCAAGGGCAGCTGAAAAGAATTTGATATCCTTACATTGCATTTTCGGTTGGCTGTAATAATTGTCAGTCATGTCTAAAATACACCGCTGGATACTCATCCGTGAAAGGGGAACATTTGTAAAAGCATCTTTTTTTCTTTACACACTGCCTCGCAAATCTCCATCAGGCAGTCTTATACGATATCCCCAACTGTGAAAGGCTGTGCTGACCTTACAATAAGCTGTGCAGCCTTATAACTCTCAAAGGTGGCACATTCAGATTCTTTTATTTTCTGCGCAAAAACACCCTGTTGCTTAGTCAGCTGTGTTTTTAGCTCCCCAGTTTTCTTAATTCTTGCTTCCCCCTGCAAATCATTATATTGTGAATGTTTCGTTTCATAATGGCAGCGGATATTATATTCCTTGGGGACTGCGATGAGCTCGAGACAAATGAGACACGAGTACACATTGGGTTTGGACTTGATGAAAAAAAAGCACCTCAGTCCACTTAGCCTTAAATTGATAGTGCCCCGGGTCAATCTTTCTTTTTTTAACTACACTGAACATTGTCAGGGACATCTTTGGAGCACAAACAGTGATACAATGCACCCTGGGGCCTGTGTACTGAGATGGAGTACCAACAGTAAAGGGCAGGTTCGATGGTACATCAGGAAAGTTACAAACTCCGAAGCGACAAAAGAGCAAGATCAGATAAAGAACACAGCCTTGCCGGCATACCTTTTCATGCACTTATTTATGGATGCTTCCTTCAAGAATAGCGGGCTGTATAGCATATCAAACTGCTATGTTTGAGATTAAGGTGGAACCCAAGCTACTGTAGTGTCACAAGAAACCGTTTTTCTCCTGGTCGGGAGTCTGAAGTATACACTTGTTCCCAGTTTGTAGGCTGTCTGTTGAAGGTGGATCCGGGGCACTTTTTTGACCATTCCCCTGTCTGCTGCCTTGTCGATCTGGAATTGGGAGGTGAGATTGCAACATTACAAAACATCTCCCAAGTGACCTTCTCCCGCTCAGTCCTACTAACACACCTTGCCACCCTTCTTGCATTACAGATCCTGCCCTCGGCCCACTTTACCATATAGTCACTGTTTGTCCACCCATGCATTTATCTGTTGTGAAACAGACTTTCCTACACTCTGACCTGTCCAATGCCTTTGTCACAGCAAGAGGAGTGTGCTCTATAGTGTGCAAGGTCATTATGATTAGGAATCTGGTGGCAGGCATCACCATGAACCATCAGCTCACTAAAAGTCCTGTTTTCAACAAAGGCATATGGGAGTAGGTCTACAGCAGCATTATTACCAGTTGTGCAGTCAGTCACTGTACTCATGGATCGCTATGATGATATTTCTGGCTGCACTCAAATTTCTTGCTTGGACTGGGCTGGCACATTATTATTTTCCATGCTACTACAATAGCTTTGTATGCTGCTGCGAGTATGTTGGTGCCAGAATAATATGCCTCCCAGTTCTGGGGTGACAGCGTGGGACAGTGCCTAAAATGTTGCTGAATGTTTGGTTGTTTTTGGGTGGCTGCTATGTATGTTGGTCACATTCTTTCGTGTGTATGGTGTTGCTTTATGCACCCTAGCATCAATGGGGTACACTGACTGTTACCCAGTTTCCAAATTGATGGCACAGAGTGCAGGCATCAAGATGCAACTCTTGACTCCAAATAAAGAAATTCCACATAGAATGTATACACTGTGGACACACAGTGACAGCAGTCTGAGCTATTGGTTGCTTTGCTGTTACTGTCTGTTTCTGTTATTTGATGGCCTGGTTAGTGCTACTGTTGTGTGATGGCAACCTACCCTACTGATAATTTAGAGTCTCTTGAGTTGGCATACAGAGAGTATGGACAGGATGCGTGCTTTGTGAAATACCTGCCCTCTGAATGCATGTACCCTTGTTACAGGTACGCAGTGTTTCCATATGTCCCTCTCTCTCACTGCTGGAGATGGGGTTGGTCCCACTGTCGGGGGGTTCTAAATTGCATTTTAAGCATTTTCCTGCAGGTTCAAATCCAGGGTACACCATGCACCATACATACATACACACATACAGACCCGACCCCCATCTCAGCATACAGATTAACAAGCATGCACCATGCATACATACACACATACAGACCCGAACCCCCCCATCTCAGCATACAGATTAACAAGCATACACCATGCATACATACACACATACAGACTCAAACCCCCACCCTGCATCTCAGCGTACAGATTAACAAGCATACACCATGCATACATACACACAGAGACCCAAAACCCACACCCCCATCTCAACATACAGATGAACAAGCATACACCATGCATACAAACACACATAGAGACCTGAACCTCCACCCCCCATCTCAACATACAGATTAACAAACATACACCATGCATACATACACACATACAGACCCGAACACCCACCCCATTTCAGCATACAGATTAACAAGCATACACCATGCATACATTCGCCCATACAGACCCAAACCCCCATCTCAGCATACAGATTAACAAGCATACACCATGCATACATACACACATAGAGACCCAAACCCCCACCCAGCATCTCAGCATACAGATTAACAAGCATACACCATGCATACATACGCACACAGAGACCCGAACCCCCAACCCCCATCTCAACATACAGATTAACAAGCATACACCATGCATACATACATACACACATACAGACCCAAACCCCCCCACCCCATCTCAGCATACAGATTAACAAGCATACACCATGCCTACATGCACACATACAGACAGACAGACAGACAGACAGGCAGACCAGACCCGACACCCCCCAACCCCACATCTCAACATACACAGGCCATACACAGAAAAGCAAACATACAGACAGTACAGACAGACGGACACCCCCAACCCCGCATCTCAACATACACGGTGCATACACAAAAAAACAAACATACAGACAGTACGTACAGATAGACAGACCAGACAGACAGACCTGACACCCTCCACAAAAAATATGTACTTACCGGACGAGCTGGGAGGCAGGCTAGCTGGAATGCTGGCGAGGTTTCTTGTACTACGTCTAGAGTGGCAAAGTGAAATACCTTCCGCCATCAAGCCTTATTGACCACACCAGCCGTAGTGCTGGCCCTCCATTGGTGCAGCACACATGCACTACGTGACTCGTAAGAGCTACTTGATGTGTGTGCACTGAGCCAATGAGGGTCAGTGTTTCCTCCAGCCTGGAAGACAAAAATACTTTCCTAATGGAGGGCGGCTGATGCTGCTTGCCGGCCATACTCCATTAAGAATGTCTTTGTTCCTGGCGGGCTGGACAAAACAGCATGGTGGGCCACACTTGGCCCGCGGGCCGTAAATTGTGAACCGTGCCTTAAGGAGTTTTTGTTAACTGGACAATGTGCCTAGGAGTAGACTGGTGACAGCAGATGCTTTTTGTGTATTTTTTATGAACTTTTACCCAGCCATACCACGCTTGCCGCGTTTGGCTCATGGCTGTGACTAGTGTCTGTCATGGCTGTGCCACAAGGTCTTTTGTCTTCTCCTTTGGCCATTTCATCCTTTGGCCTTCCTCTTGCTCTTTGTGATCCAGGGAGTCCTTATTTGGGCATGTATTCACCTGTGAAAGCTGGCGCTTTTCGTGGGCTAATACATGACAAGTGTGTGGGTACCTAGGAAGTGGGCTGGGAATGTCTGGTCCCAATCCACACTACTGGTGCCAGGATGTCTGGTGTGCACAAGAGCATGAGAGCTGCAGTGGTCCCTGATTGGACCACTGCTAGCGTGCATGAGTGGGACAGATCTCCTCATTGGCCAGCTGGGGTGCGAGCACTCACTGGACTTTAGGTTATGAGAAGGAGCTCTAACTGATATGATATTTATTTATATTTTATTTATATCACAACTATACACAAGTGTTTGAAGGTGCGGCGTGGCAGGGGAGGGGAACAAGGGGGGACAAGACAGCAATCTTACTAGGCCCAGTGACATTGAGATTTCGCAAGTGCAGGGGAGAGGGACGGGGAGAAGTGCCAGGGGAAGGGGAGGAGGAGTAAGTGCAAGACATAGGATCAAACATCGAAAACAAGAACTGCGGCCAGAAGGTGGCAGGGCAGGGATAAAGTGCAGAAAAACAAGTGTTAGATAAGTGCAGGTAGGGGGGTTGTAGGGTTGCAGATACAGCCCCAAGTGCAGGGTTGCCAGGAGGCGGTGCAGGTGTGCAACTGAGAGGGCAGGGACCTGGGCCCGTGGTTCAGAGGGTAGCCAGGTAACCAGTGCAGTATCAGACAGGAGATCAGCAAGGTAGCAGAAGAGAGAAGGCAGAAACAAAGAGGAAAGTCTTGAGCTGGTTCCGGAGCCGGATATGGTTCTGCTCATGTTTCAGAGAGGCAGGGAGGCTGTTGCAGAGGGAGGCGCCAATCGAAGACAGTGCAGACCCGCAGATCATCCTGTGGTCAGAATCAACCTCTACACGGAGCCAAGTATTCTGAGAAACAAAGCAGATCCAAGGACTGACTGGAACCACGCAGATAAGGTTTGGCACCTTGAGCCTGTGTTGTCCTATAGAGCCCTGCTTTGCACTCGATCTCCGAACACCTGCAAAGGTGCTTCAACCCTTTTGAGAGGTGGGACCAATCACTCTAAGTGTCTCCTTGTTGCCCTGCAAATCAGCCTTCTCATAGTGTCCCGGAGGCCCTCCAGTGGACTGACCAGCTTGTCCCTTGGCACCCGTGCTGGAGCGTTGCTACATCATGTTTTGGCTCAAGCGTTGGGAGAACCCTAGTTCGCACTGCAAGGCACATTCTTGCCAAATCTTGTTGTCCCTACTGCTTTGGCCCGCGAGAGAGAAGCATGTGTCAGTCTGCAAGACTTGGTTGCTACTGCGTTACTGTGCTACAGTGGGGGTCACTGCGGGTGACTGTTTCACCTTTCTTCAAGTGTCCTGAGACCAGCTGCATTGGTGCTTTCTTTGTCCTGCATTCGTGATGAGAGACCCAGTTCCTGATGTAAATCGGACCTGCATCGGAACCTGCGGTGCCTGAGTATTTGAAGTGTAACCAAGGAGGGGATTTTGTAGTCCAGGCAACCTTCTTCAAACCTTCCAAGTTTGTGCCCGGAGTGAGCTAAGGGCGGTGAGTAACCATACCACTTACCTGTGGCCCCTAGTTCATCCACACTGGTTTTTTTTTTACGCACAAAGGGTCCCTTGTGGTCGTTGTCCTGACTTGGGTGGCTCTTGCTTCCTATAGTCGTCTGAAAGTTGGAGGCAGCTTTGTTCACTATAGAAGACCCTCCTCTGACTCTTGGAACCAAATTCCTCACACTTTAGTGTCCTCCTCTAAGTTTTCCTTCCCATTGAAGTTTGTCTCTTGTGAGCTTTATGCACCGATGAGCGATTTTACGTACAAACAACTAATTGAGCACAAGGCTCCAATCTTGGTAGGGCTGGACTTCTTAAGTTAGGGATATCCATTTCTGGAGTTGGCCATTGTGTTAGGGTTTGTGTGTTTTCCCCCTCACAGGTTTTGGCGGGAATTCTCACTCTACCGCATTGACTGAAAAGTGACTGTACATATATTTGACTTATTGTGTTCTTCATTATTCATGTGTGTTGGTAAAAGCCTAATAAATTGTATACTTTTGCTGTACTACTGTCTAACAGTAATTCTTGTGTCCTACTGTGTGTGCTCATCCAAGACCTCATATCACCCCCACTTCTCCTGAGACTAGCCTTGACTGCTCTCCAAGCTACCGTGAATTGTCCTGGCTAACTTCGAAGAAATGTTCCATGTTTCACTAAACTAGGGTGGCCTCCTGAACATCTGTTCACCAGAGTAGAGTTCAGAAATCCATTCTAACACCAGCAGCGCATGGACAAAAAGTGAGGCATGTGATCAGAGTATGAGGAGCTATGGGCTTATGAACAGACAGCACAGCAAGTTTGGAGGAAGATGTATTTGACGGTGTAGAGTATGTCGACCACATGAACAATATATATGAAACCCTGTGGCACATTGCCAGTGTGAGGAGCTGGACCTGAGCTCATGGACAGACAATGGGCCTCATTCCAAGTCCGCCATGATACCAGCCAACACACCTACTGTTTTCGCCGCCTGATATACCGGGAATACCTGGATATTACAGGCAGCCAAACTACTGCTAAATCCCCATTCCATGGAGTCCAATAGGACTTCATGGGGGGATTTGCTGGTATTTTCAGCACCGGCGATACTGGTGCTGAAAATACGGCCTGTTTTATGCTGGTATGAACCCGAGTTACCTCCAGCTCTTGATTGAGGTAAGTCAGGTTATCCCCACCGGTATACTTGTACTCTGCTGGTCCGGTAAAGTGCTGGTATATGTAAATACCAGCACTTTTTTTTACCAGACCGGCAGGGTCATAATGAGGCCCAATGGGAGATCTTTAGGGACAGTTCTTGACATTGGCAATCTAGGGGCAATGAGTGTGACATGGGGCAAAGAGACGGTTCTAAAGGTTAGAAGAGGGTCATGGGGGAAACACTCGGGGCAAGATGAGTGGCATGCAGTATCAATGGGTGACATGAGTGAGATGCTGGTAAATAAGGGTGGCAGCGGCAGTGGTGTAGCTGAGAGTGAAATCGGGCAAAATTGAAGGTAGTCAGAATGACAAGAGGGCAATTCAGGGGCAGTTCTGGGAGCAATAAGTGACTTGGGGCAGTATTTGGGAACACATGATATATGCCTACAGAAATGCTTGCGAATCACATGGCTTTTACATTTAATTGACCACAAACATTAAGGCTTTAAAAAAAACATTTGTGTGCAATTTTTAAAGCGTTTTCTTTCTAGTAAAATCCCTTGAAATACACACTTGAGGTGTATGAGACTCAGGGACACAGTCAAGGGACCACTCTACTAAAAATTGCACACAACTGCAACTGAAATGCTCCAGTAGAAGTCAGTTTAAGATCAACTCAAATTTGCACCATAATGTACAACAATGTAGGACCTCTTTCGTAGTCTCATCTTGAAGATGGACACGATCCACTGCGGTGAAGAGTGGAGCCCGGCTATCCGGCATTGCTCTGGGCAACATTCCATACTATTGTCTTTAAAGCTCTTTTGCCCCTTTAGAGATAGCAACCAGCCATGTTCAAATAAGTCTTAGTGATGTCACCAATAACTTGCCTGGACATATGTCCAAAGCTTGCTGTGCCTAGATGTGCCCTCAACACCTCACTGACGAGCCCCAAGGAGGCAGAAAACATGCCTGAGGTTGCTTGCCGTCTCCAGGAGATGGCATGTGGAGGCACCAGGCTGGCCTGGCAGAGGACAACCCCACCTTTATTGGCACTGCATGCTATAAAAAAGATGGCAACGCTGCCCCAAGTAATTGGCAGAGGTTATGTCACGCTTCAGTGTTGCATAAATTGCCCTAATGGCACAGGGATGCCCAGAGGTGGGCCCCAAGCTTACTGAGTACTGGTGATGCTCAATGAGGTTGACACATGACTCTGCGTTGCTTGCGATCTCAGGCAGAAGAGTTGCGGGCAAGGGATATGGGCTAGACTTCCTATTTCGGGGTGGCAGCATGCCTGATTTGCATACAATGTAGTGGTGGAGCAGGTTGAAAAATGATGATTTGGAAGGCTAGCCTCAATAAGTGCCGTGTTCATCATTAATTGAAAGCTTTTTCATCCATCGCTTCTCAGTGTAAAACTCCATGTGTTTACTTGTATTGAGTTGTCGGGATTGTGTAGGCTGCACCACTGCCTGCAAGCCACATCCAGGAAGCATTACTACATAATTGCTCAATGCCTAGCCGTTTATTTGTGTTTCTCAGAGGGTCTTTGGAAGGCTTGCGAATGGGGTAAAAGCATCCTTTGCTGCCATTGTGAAGCAGGGTAAACGGAAATGGACTCACTTATCTGTGGCTTCGAAGAGCCAGAGACATGAAATAAGAAGGCCTTTCCCTCTGGCTCCTTGAAGCTAGCTTGTCCCGCTCCCTGAAATACTGGATTTGCTCACTGCTGGGCACCTGGGAATGGCCTCAGTGTCAGAGATCTCTGGCCATCTCCCAATAAAAACAACATTGGATTTCTCGAAACCTACCAGCAACATCTTGCCAATGAACAACACCTTTTCCTCGTGCCAAATGATTCAGATAGATAAGGTAACTTTGTCTCTCCAGGCCTCAGAAATGGTGCGATGGCAATAGGGACCTAGCAATGTCTCCTCAATGAATGCCCATTCCTGTGAAAATGGGTCTGACTTCTCGCAGAATGACGTGATTCTAGTGTGCTTGTTTGGGAAAGTTGGAATCTGGATGGTTGGCTATGTTTGTTCAAGGCCCCTCTCCCTTTGCCTGTGTTTTCATGGTCCGATTTAATAAAGATATGGCCCCATCTTGGTGCTCGTTTCCTGTGCACGTTTGCAGAGAGCTGAGGTCCCCAGAGATAAATGCTCTGCATACAGGGATGTCATTTCACCAAAATGCCTGGGGTAGCGGAAGTGACATCACACGGCCCTCAACCTCTGATGACATCACAGGAAGTTATGTCATTTGACCCCACTACTAAGTGACATCATGGGAAGTGATGGAACACAACCTTTCACCCCTTGACAAAACAGGAAGTGGTAGCACATAGCATTGGTCCAAAGTACACTACAAAACATATGGTTACATATCACTGTAATGTGATATACAATTCATACAAGAATGGATCACCATATGCATCATTAATATCAGTGTATATAGGCCCATACTACCAAATTACTGTGTGAAGCACCTTGAAGCACCGCTTTGCAGCTCCTGCTGCTCCTGTGATCGTGGATCTGAAATATTAACTGCTCTTCAGCAATTGGCTTGTGGAACCCTCTTTGTTTGGACTAATAACAGTGGCTCCACTCTTTTTCACCGCTACGCATAAAAACCAGCACGCGCGTGCACCCGCTTGCGTGCACCTGTTTGAGGCACCTTGAAGCGCTGCTTTGCCGCTCGTGCTGCTCCTGTGATCGTGGATCTGAAATATGAACTGCTCTTCAGCAATTGATAATTGCATTATCCAGCCTACTACAACTTCTAATGTGGACTTTAAACGGTATATGACAGTACATATCGCCTGATTTCCCTTTTATAGGCTTGTGGAACACTCTTTGTTTGGACTAATAACAGTGGCTCCACCCTTTTTCACTGCCACACATAAAAACCAGCATGTGCGTGCACCTGTGTGAAGCACCTTGAAGCACCGCTTTGCCGATTCGCTGCAGCGATGAAGCGGCGAATGGGTGCCTGAGTGCTGGTATTAACTGTTGATAGTGGGCAATTAAGCATTGACTTGTGAGTTTTGTAAGCTGTTTGTTATTTGTAAAATAAGTTCCTCTTTCTTGGAATCACCTCTGATTTGTGATCTGTGACATAAGTGGGTGGCCCTTATTGTAGCCTGGAAACAACAGATGTTAACACGTTTGTATTCACTAAAAACAAGCATGCCTGAACATTTAAATTTACTGATTTCCATGGCGGTGGAGATTACTCCCAGCCGTAGAAAAATCTTTCAGAAAGCAATTAATTTGACGCCGGTGTCTCTTAATCGGCGCACACCGGCCAGTACGGACTTTCGTAGATTCTGCTCTATTCGACTTGAACACTTGCCTGTAACAGCCTTTAAGGCTGTCCTAAATTAAACCCAAATGTTTGAACATGCTTCTACAGCTCATCTTAAAAATTTCTCAAGTGCCACTTGTTATGCTTCTAGTGCCACGAATCTTAAGATATCTAGAAGCCCTAAAGGAACACAATTGATTTCCGATTCAAACATCTCAAAAGCAGATCAGTCTCCGCGGCGCGAGCCGGCTGTAGCTACTATAATAGAAGAAGCAATTGAGGAGGTGTCCAGCCCTAGCCACGTGATCTCAGATATCTCAATACATGCAAGTGTGTGCGAATTGTCGCACACCACTAATAAGACCTTTTCTCCAAACTACTATGAAAAATGTTCAATGGACATTTCAACTCACTCTATAATTTATGCTCACCCAACCCTGCATAGACGTATGCTATCACAAATTGAAGCGCCTCATATGTATGCTAATCACAATGGCCCTCATTACGACCCTGGCGGAAATCGCGGTGCTAAATGCACCGCGGAGCACGGCGGAAAGCTGCCGATAGCGCCATGGAGGTTGGCGGATTTTCCGCCCCATGCCGACCTTGGCGGGGCGGTAAATCCCCATTCCCCATTTTACCCTTCCCCATTCACATTTTTGCCCCATAGGGTATAATGGGAGTGGGGAAGGCGTTAATTGCGCCACCGCAAAATACGGTGGCGTAATTAACATCAAGGTCCCGTAGCGCCATGGATTTCTCCGCCCGGAAAAACCAGGCGGAAAACGTTCCATGGCGCTACGGGAACTCGTAGTAGGGCGGACGGGTCCGCCGCGAATAACGCTGGCGTAGACCCACTCCGCCAGGGTCGTAATGAGGGCCAATATGTTGTTGGAGGTAATGCTATCAGTGGTTAACACCACAATTTCCAGTTTGTTTAAACTTTTTGGATCTTTAGATGTTAAAATGACCAAACAATCGGCACAAATTCAATTGATCTCTGAGTGGATTGCACAGGAAATGCATAATAGAACAAGTAACATCCAATTGTCTGACAAAGCTAAATTATGCCCAGCACCGTTTCTGGTTAACTCGCAGGCGATATCACCAGAAAGATGTATAGTGGTTTATTTGGTTTCATTACTTGATCAAATTAGGGTAAGACAGAGGGTCTTACCCCAATTTGATCAAGTAATTAAACCAATAGGTGAGGGAAACCTAGACACAGCCGTGGTTCACGTAAATGATTCTTGGGTTAGCATAGAGCAAAATGACTCCTTGCAAATAGTCAATGCTACAAACCACTTAGATTTTTTTTACTGAAAAGGGAAGCGCATCACAAAAACGATCATTACGAAACCCTAAAACCAAGCTGGTGGACCAAGAAATACCTAAAAAGAAAGAAAAAAAAACAACATGGGAGCTCTCAAATCCACTAGCATAAAAAGTGTCAAACCATTTTTCGGGCCGTCTGCAGAGCATTGAAAAGCCTTGCGGAGGATGACCCAAGAAAGCAATCAAACAATGAAATAATTGCAAACGATGCATCCCTTAACGTGATACAAGAGAAACATTGTGGAGAACAATCCTTAACGCATGAACTATTGAATGATTTGTTAACAGATGTAGAGCAAGACCGCACAAGAGTGTCTGCACATATGGCACAACCGCAAGTAGCGACTTGTCTGATATTGGAAACGCACAAACCACGAGTTGAGCATGAATGTAACCTTGAAGGAAGACACTTAGAAATCAAAAAGGCAGTAGACACTTATCTGGCTGAATGCCTCAAACATCAAGTCATCATTGCACAAGACAGACCATCCTCAGAGGGCTCTCAATGTGGAAACTCAGTGAGAAAACCCTCATTGCAGGGACACGATGTATGGTCGGGTATTGCCCGCCACAGACCCTACCTGATCATGTTCTGACTGCAGATAGATCACCAGTGAAGAACAAAGTGAATAGAATGATCAATCAAGACAAAATAACTAGTGGCTTTGCCCAGATCAAAGATAAGAGCAAACTACAAGCACATTTTTTGGTCATGAAATGCCGTGCCTCACCATTTAGCAGTTATGATCTATCTAGAACCAGCACATTGAACATCTTCTCTGATGTGCCTGCACTAGAAGACATCACTTCCCTGGACATGGACCAGGTTGAATTTCTTAGTGATGTGGATCTATCCATTGTGAGGCGTTGGATTCCTTCTGGGGTGGTCTTGAATTTGGTGTGGGGGGCCAAGATGGACCTCTTCAGACTGGGCTTTAACATTGTCCCAAATCCAGAAGCCAAAAATTCGTTCCAACATGATGAGAAACATGATCAGAAAAATCCAAAAAACAAATTCACTTGGCGAGTTGAAAATCATTGAAATAAATTTGACATCGTAGTACTGCAGGAAACTTGGCTTACGAGTACACCTATTTGGGATAACCACAATATCGTTCTACTACCAGCTAAACCATCTGTCAGAGGTAGATCAACCTCTGGATTATTAGTGGCAGTAAAACAAAGTTCTGGCTTAACTATTCAGCTGATCGTAAAATAGCCTTGTTGAACATTTATCGAAATCCTGCAGGAATAGCAGATGATTGCTTTTATAAGGAGCTAACATCATTGTTAGACACTACCATAATGATCGAGAACATATTCACCACTATCATCATGGGTGATATCGATCTGGGTTGTATTAACTCCAGCCCAAAAGGTAAAAAAAACAGACGTTAGGCACTGGATTACACTTATGGATCAACGTAACTTCAGAATGGTAAATGGAACATCAATAGGTGATGTTCCACCGCAGTGCACGTGGGAGCGAGGGAACTCAAAAAGCATCATCAACTGTATTTATGTCGACAATTGTTCATTCTTTATGGTGGATACATTTGAAATCTTGACCCAATCTCAGAGTGATCATAACTTGCTCTCATTGACATGGTCTTGGGACACTAACCCCATGAATTCGAACATACAATGTTATAAGCCTGCTCTCACCATCAATAATGCTAAAACCCGATTTCATTGGTGTGAGAGGAACTTGCAATCATTGAACACTAAATTGTTACAACATCTTCAGAATCCCGTCATGGGACAATACACAGAAATTTTGGAGGAATTTAAGTGGACATTATGACATCTAAGGCCCTCTCATATAAACAAATCATGATCCAGAGGTAAGGGCAAGAAAAGCCGCCTGGCGACGAGATGAGAGAGTGATCACCAAATTGCCCCTGGAGCAAAGATTCATAGCTCTTAAATCAGCTAAATGTATATATCATAACTGGATTAGAGGAAGAAGAGCTTGGCTGTTTCAGTGCAACAGTGAAGCACTGATGAAATCCCTACATGACAAGAACTCAGCACAAACATGGCAATTATTAAACAATACCAGTCATAATGTACAAATGCATAGCCAAATGAACGGAGTAATGGAACATTAGTGGCTACAACATTATAGTACTCTGTATGCTGATGTTGAATTTGATAACATGGAATATTGTCACCATCTAACAGGTGCCTGGTTTGAACCCCATTTGATTGAAATCATTGAAAATCTGATTACTAAACTAAGTAGCTCAAGAGCAATTGGCTGCAATGGGCTAAGCAATGCCATGTTTAAGGCTGATCCTTGCAATTGGGCAATCATATTGCATAACATTTTCAGGGATATAGTTAAGAAGAAGAGTCATGGTCTAAATTGGTAATTGTACCTATTTTCAAGAAAGGTTACTGGTCAATACCTTCCAACTATAGACCGATAGCTTTGTTGGATGCGCCGGGCAAAGTCTTTGCGCGCTTACTCTTGCGAGACTTCAATGCATGGACCGAGGAACATCATCAACGGGATCCAAACCAAACCGGCTTTGTAATGGGTTTGGGGACTGGAATTAATCTGTTATGTCTCAATATGATTAGGGAGCAAGCTCACCTGATGAAACAACCGATCAACCTCACATTTGTTGAACTACATTCAGCCTTTGAATCGGTCTCACGGGTTCTTCTAATGTCAAAACTCTCGAAAGCAGGCTGTCCTTCAACTCTATGTGATATAATCTATGCCTTTCATTCCAACACTACAGTGCAAATAAGAATGTCAAAGCGTAAAGGGATTGCTTACCTCACCAATGCAAACATCAAGAGGGCTGAAGCAGGGATGTATCGTTGCTTCAGCCTCTTCAATTTTTTCATCCATGATGTTGGAGAAGCTTTTGAAAATGTAATATCTGATTCTCCAAAATTAAATGGTGTTTTGATAAAGGCCTTATTCTGCCGATGATTTAGTTCTCGTCTTGAAAACACCAAATAGGCTTACAAAGATTAATGAATGCACTTGCCTATTATCTCGAGAAAAACCAACTAGTCATTAACATTAAAAAAACACAAGTAATGGTATGCACTCCAACGAAATCTGTACGAGGTAAAATGTTGTGGATGATTAACAATACTCGTCTTGACATAGTATCTGACTATATATACTTGGGCATGAACATAGATTATTAAATGAAGCATGGAGGTCACATTCAGCTATTAGAGCGTAAATGAACAACTGTAATATCACAGACAAAAATCATTATGCATAAATATGGCAAGTTCTCCTTGAACCCAGCTATGGTATACTATGTACAGAAAGTAACGCCCGTCCTTTTATATGGCCTGGACTCTAGAAGTATCTTGCCAAAAACCTTTTTTGAAAAACTTGAGGGCAAGTACTGGTGGAAGGTCTTGCAATTTGTATACCAGTAGCATGGCTACGTTACGAACTAGGATTGATCACGTTGTATGCACTATATTGCTGGCAATTTTGTGCTACGTGTAAAAAATGCTTGGTATATCAACAATCAGGCACCTTATTGAGAACACTTTCAGACTATATGTTCCTCTCCAACCACCAATTTCCAAGGGTTTGGACAAGGAACACCTATCGAATATTAGCCATTGCAGATGTGACAGTAGAAGTTCTTGTCTCTAACCCAGATCGTGCTAAGCTGAAAATGTATCAAGCAGATTGGATAGAGACGAGACGACTCTGTCTAAAATAAAAACACTTTGTAAAAAATCCTTTCCTGCATAAATAATATTGTACTATGGAACCTTACCTATACCAATCCCCGTCCCCCACCATAAGATCATCTAGTCTGCTCATGAGACTCAATTCGTGGCCTACTCGAGATCTTTTAGTAGATCGGAAATTACTACAAGCTAGTAAAAACATCTGCCGCTTTTGTCATGAGGTAGAGTGCAGGGAAACTTTAGAGCATTTGATTATCTATTGCCCTCCACTGATTGCTATGAGACAAAAAAAATGGGAAAACTTTATGTATATTTGGGCTCTTTGAATGCAGAAATCAGATGGCAACTAATTTTGTCCACTCCGTCAACTAGTATCAGAATTGCAACAACACATTTTCTTTCTGCATTAACGTTGAACAATTGACCTGTCGGGGTCTGTTGCTGCTTTCATGTATGATGATTTACTATAGTATCTACTCAAGAGTGGTACAATTTGTGGATGTGGGAAATGGTGAAATATACTTTGAATATGGTTGATGAGCACTTATGGTCCAGGAATCTCGTCATGGATGATTCATCTAAGTACGCCCGAAATTTATATTTCTAATTCATTAACAGTGAAATTTAAGAAAAGGTCTGTTCAAAGTTGGGTGATACAGAATTAACGTGTGTTATGTCATCTTTCCCCTATGTCTGTAAATTGGTATATTTAGTGTTGTTTTGTTGCGTGGGGTATCTTATAGAAAGATGTATCAAGTTCTGGCAGATCAGGCCAGTTCATATGCAGGTCTGGTGAAAGGTTGGCCACATGTCAAGCCTGCGCGGACCTACTTTTCAGGCTTCAGAGGTTGGCAAAATACATACCATTGGGAAGGGTCATAACTGAGTATTAACGAATTTTGAGTAGTGCAGGGAAAGCAGCGCACTCACACGGCATCCTGTACTCTGTGCACTCGTTACCTCATACATGCAAACAAACATCCTGAACAGCATGCCATGGAAGATAGACACATTACAACAAAACCTTACTTGTGGCACAATGCAATCAAGAGCCACTTTATGTGCTATGGTCAAACATTTCTACACTGTACACAAGCTTTCAGGCACAAGGATTTTGTCAAGTGACCGAGGACAATGAGATGGAATGTCTTTTGATGATCATAACAAAGACAAAGGCAAAAAAAACACGCTATAACTGCAACTTGCGAAAAGCAAAATACAAAGTCCGCAAGGGATGCTTATTCTACTCTAAATGCGTTTTGGAGGTTTTTGTCTGCATTGTGAATATGAGGTTTTTAAGAACAGACTAAATCGGTGACTCACCCCCTGAAGTTTGCCTGAAACAAACCTTTAATGAGTCTAGCAATTATTGTATAGAATTCCAGAAAGATTAATTATTTGTAATTGCTATTCTTTCTGAATGAGGGTAACTGCTCAAAGTTTTACACTTGTGGAACCCCCTGTTTTTTTTTAAGCGGCATGAACAAGAAAGACAGCCACTCCAGAAACAAAGAGCCACACAGCACAGGAGCTACATTAAAAAAAAAAAAATATTAAATAACTTTTTGTAATTTCTTTTAGGGATAGCAACGGAGACCTAAGGATCCGCAGATGCGACTCCTGGTGACCCCCAAATGACGTCTGTGTCTTCAAACAGTCAGTTACAAACATTTGTCATGCCTTCATTGGTTGTTTCTTGCTTCTGCCAGTCCCAGTTGATGCATGAGAGTTTTATGCAGACAGAACCTGTTGTTTGAGTTGGAAGTTAGGACAATCCAGGCGAGCTATAGAACGCCTTTGTTTTGGCCCTGTAAAGGGTCATTACCACCTTGTGGCCATCTGTAGCTAGCCCTTGACCAGGGGATCCTCTTCACACTGCCCCTGGGCCAAATATCATAGCGCGAGTGGCAGCACCAGTACCCCTTGGCCAGGCCCTCCATCACCCCAAGGGACAGGCGTGGGACTTCACCAGAGGCTTGAGTGCTAAACGAGGTCTATGATGACTTATTTTTTAACTCTCATGTAAAATACAATCTCACAATATACTATTTGACAAGGATCATAAGGCTGTACTTTAATGAATCCTTCAGTTTTCCAGTGTTGTTTGTATTAATTACTTCCTGACGAAACACAAGCCATCACTATATACTCCTTGCCAGAGATCACTAGTATGAACTGCAACAAGAGTCTGTATTTATAAATACTGATGTTGTTCTTTCCTGCTCATGGTATAAAGGTGCTAATTGTCTATGGTGCTGAACTGGAGTTCCCAGCCCTTTAAGATGAGGTAGCAATACCCTTGAGCTGGATGGTGGATGCAGAAATTATTCAAACATCAATAACAGAAACGACTCAGGTAGTTGGCAAAAGGATATCAATTATCTAAAACAGGGAGTAGAAGGGACATGAGCAGACGTCCCTCATCACAATCTCAATGCATTTAATAAAAATGCTTGTTTATATAACAAAACATCGTCATAGGTGACGCTAATCCACGTACTACTAACGTCATCCTATGTGGCAAACTACAAAAACCTAATGGCAAGTGTGATAGGGTCTAACAAAATCATCTAAGTATATAATCCATACTTATCTAGGGCAGTAGAATAATGTGATTTGCTTCTTAATATCAGGTGGGGCAACTAAGCCCTCCCTTCAAACAGGTCACTATCAACGCCACTAAATACACAACGTTCTATTGGCTAAATAACTATAGGACCCTTGATTGTGCGGTCCCCTATTATTGGTTGGCTTCTGACCTCTGTCAATACATTCCCACCTACGTATAGCAGCACGCAGGCTGGGCATCCAGGTGCTGGTGAACTCGTTTTAACCATAGCTTCCCACCAATTAATATATTCATTCATCATCACCTCAGTGGACTGCTGTCAATTAGGACTTTGAACTTGTCCTTGGGAGTGTTCTTTGCTCTGGGAAATTCAGGGAAGTGAAGGCACGCTCTGCCCTCGTGCGTAGGTGTGACAATCATGCTCGTCCAACTTCTTCTCCCCACGTGACTGAAGACCACGAAATTGAGCTTCTAGTGTATTAAAATACTATTTTCTAATAGACCTCTGACGTCTTCTTGTTTTTGTCCATGCCTTCTGAACAGGAGCTCCATTCTTTCACACAATGTGTATCCAATGTCAGCTCACTCCAGCCTGATACGTTCTTGGCTCATCCCGCCTCGCCGTTCTGAGATTCGCCTGCAATTCACTTTTCTAACTGCGACATACTGGAAAAATGGCCTTACTTCTTTTGCTCAGCACTGCTATTGTACGTAGTGGAAATATCCATTCTTTACTGACATATATATATATATATGTATATATTAGCGCATGCCGCAGTGTATCCACTATTAAGCTAGCCTCAGGAATACTTCGCATACTTGCGTTTCTTTGGATAAGTACTTATGTAAAACAGCTCGATATTTTCATCTATCTTGTTGCATAAGCTTCTTCATCTTGATCCCAAAATGTCACTTATCTTCGATACTTTCTTGATGCCTTATAGAATTGCCTACATTCTCTCGTCTCTGCATCTCTTCTATGCACACCAGTCTTGCTTTGTGTGACGTCACCATTCATCTTCGCCATTCATTTGTCCTGTTTCTTCTGGAATGTTATTCAAATGAAGATTGTACTTTCTCGTATGTAGATATGGCTTTCTCAATGGGAACCTTGCTTCCCAGATTCTCCTAGGTATCAGTATTTTCACTGGTACTGCACGTGTCTCACACTCGGACTCCCAACATATAGGCACTATGGGTGAGATGGTTGAGGTGGGGGTACTTGACTCCTTCTCTACACTGGTTTCGCCTGATCAAAAGGCTGAACTGCAAAGAATGCCTCTATCTCCAAATGCTGATTGCTCTTTTCCCTCACCATAAGTACAAGCAATGAATTAGCCCAAGGGCACAAGGTACTACTTGATACAGAAAAGAACAACCCATCCTCTCTGACACCATCTTATTGCAATGTCTGTCATGCTGTGCGTTAAATGCAATACAAAATGTTTGTTTTTGATGTAAAAAATTAGTTGTTAAATCTGAGGACTACTGTTGGATCAATTCTGCATTGCATTGCATATTAATTTGACCAATACATAGTCCCATGCCAACCAGGTGTCATGCAGTTCCATTACTACAACAGTAATGGTAATTTCTAATTTGTTTAATTATGTTTGTATCTAGGGAAATGATTGTTGTTCAGGGGTTGCAATTGAGATTTGATCAGCAGGAGCTAAAACTAGCCCCTGGCTTTCGGTCATCACCTCATAGGATGGAGATAACTCTGGGTTTCCGGGAGCTAGTACATAGCACACGGCATGAGATGCACATGTAAATATTTTGTGCTTTATTTGTGCTCCAGATGTGTCCTAATGCTTTTATATAAACTTTTCCAAATACACAAAGATAGTCACAAAGCTATGTTTGACTGACCCCAGTTGGCACAAGGAGCTAAAAGTAGCTCCTGGTATCTTTTTTGTGAAGGTAACCAGGCTCTCCTAAGCTAGAAGCAGGAGCTCCCAGCTACTAGCAATTTCAAACCCTGTTGTCAGTATTATTAGTCTGCATATGCTACATTTGAGGAACCCTCCTTTGAACGACATTTGTATTTGTATTTATTTGATGAACAGGGATGTTGATTTCGATCAGAATTGTCTTACAGTAACACATTTACAGATGGCAGAAGCATTCCCATGAAGGGGGCCTAAAAAATAGCATAAAGATGAGAACAAGTAGTGAGCCAGTTTATGAGTGTATAATCAATTGGGACGTATACAGAACTACAGCTTCAACAGCGAGGCATGTGTTTTCTTGCTGACTCCAGAGTTTAAATGATGCCAAGAAGAAGCATTTCCCATTTATTAAGGACAGTAAGTGCTTCTTTGTTTGGTGATATTTTCTCCTAATTATCTTCAACATAATGTAATGAAAATTGAAGAAACTATAAACAAGTGGCTGACATCCAGAAGAGAAAAAGAGAAAAAGAAATTGTTTTTGTTTTTAAAAATCTGGAAAATATTGCCATGAAGCAACAGGCATTGAAATGGGTGGGCAAAATGTAGGAGAAGCTACTTGATGGATTGGTTCCTCGAGGGCCATTCAAGGGATAAAAAGGGAACACTGCTTCCTCAATTTCCATATCATGAACAGCCTCCTATGAGATGAGGGATGCAGACCCGTTGGCTGAACATTGCAGTTTTGATGCTCGGCTTCAAGGTTCTCCATCAAGGACATCCACAGGCTCACAAACTGCCTCTCGTGGATCCACTCTTGGATGTCCAGTGAATACTTGAAGCTCAACCCCTCCAAGACTGAATTCCTACTCCTCACAAACAACACTGAACACCAAGACATACAGACCTAGCCATCAACCATGAACTCTGAGGGCTTCACATGAGCTCACCTTCTGCGCCAAGTCCCTCAGGATCCACATCGACAAGACACACATAGCTAAGAAACCTCGGACAGCTTGGTATCAGCTCTCCCTCTTACAGAAAGTCAAGCCTTTGCTCCCTCAAGACAGCTTTAGATCCACTGTTCAACCAATGGTCCTATCCGACCTGGATGGGGGAAAATGCCCTCCTCAAAGGCCCCCAGCTGTCCTCCCTTGTGTCTCACAGAAGTGCCCTACACACGGTCGCATGCCTCATCAGGGGTCTACACAGAAACAACCACATCACCCCGGCCCTCATCGACCTTCACTGGCTCCCACTGCACACACGAATCACCTTCAAGTCTTGCTGCATCATCTATAAGGCAGTCACCCTCAAATCACCCAGCTACCTCGCAGAGAAACTCTGCATCTCTGGCAGACAGCACACCACCAGAAGCCAGGACTCTTGCAGACTTCAAATCTGCCACTGCAAAAAGGAAAGGACTAGAAACCAAGCCTACTCTGCCCACGACCCACGACTTTGGAAAATCCTCCCTGTCAGCATCAGACTCGCCCTCATACTAATACAATTCAGAAAATAACTCAAGACCCACCACTTCAAGGGGTCTCTCCTCAACACCTAGGCCATCACATCACCCCCTACACCACCTGACTCACTAGACGTTGTCCGCCCCTCTCCTCCCCGCCACCCTGTACAGCTGTGCTTCTTCTCTGTGACCCTCTGTATCCTACCCCTGCTCTATATCTGTTCTGTTGTTATCACTGAAAAGTGCTGTTATGCATCTGTACTGTTGTATACCTCTGTGAACTGCTCTGTTGAGTATCTCTATTGTTGTATACCTCTATAAAGCGCTCTGTTGCTTCTTGAAGCTAGGTCCATGCGCAATAAATATAATAATTATAATAATAATATACCAGAGACAGCACAAAACAAAGCAAAACTAAATGTAGATAAGAAAACAGGTCACTTACAAAGGTAACATTAACCTAAGGGGCAAGTGCTTCAAACTAAAGAGGAGTACTATTTAAACATACATGATTGCATTATTAAGCTTCACTGGAAGCATTGGTGGGGTCAGATAGGGAGGATGGGGGAGAGAGCAGAGGGCGCTATTTTCTTTGCAAGTAAGTGACATTCAAGCCGAGCTTTTAAGAGATCCACAGTTGGGCTGGCATTGATTGTTATGGGCAGTGGTTTCTAGTAGAGCGGAGCGAGTAGGGAGAAAGAGCAGAAACGGGAGGAGGCACAGGGAGGGTATTAGATGATGAGGTTGAGTGCAGAGGAGGATCGTAGCGAACGGGATGGTGAGTAAACTGAGATACAATCAGACAGCTAGTGAGGGGCAAGACCATTGATAGCTTTATAGAGTAGGAGAAGCAACATTGAGAGCGTGGTTGTGCATGGAAAGCCAACCAGCATGTTGTTGGTAGGCAGACGTGGGGGAGGATCTTGGTATGGTATGGTATTGTTTATTTATATAGCGCCTAAACACAGACAAGTGTTTCAAAGTGCTCAAGGAGGGTGGGAACATGGGGAGAAAACAACAATCGCTCAGAGCCCTTGAATTTATGAGAGGATAATAGTCTGCACAGGCAGAGTAAGTGCATATAATACATTTAACAGTTGAGACACAGCAAATAGGCCTGACAGCGATTTTGCAGTTTTACCAGTGCAATTAGGGGTGAAGACAAGGTCCAAAACAAGGGAGAACAGACAGACGATCTACGGCACGCTGCACTCGGATCATGCACGTGCAGACGGTGACAGGGAGGGGGAGGTCCAACTGCACCCGGTCGGTGGAGACTGGGGTAAGTGCAGAGAGAGCCACTCTCTTAGGTTATTTCTTAAGTGCAGTGAAGGTGGGTGGGATGTAGGGCCATGAGGCAAGTACGAGAGAGTACTGATGGGGATGCTCGGGACCTGTGATACTCTGAGGTACACCAGGCGGCCATCAGCATGCTGTTAGGAAGAGGAGGGAGAGAGGGAAAGAGCAAAGAACTAGGTTAGCAGGGAAGAGGGAGAGATAAGGAAGAGGAGAAGAGGAAGGTCTTGAGGAGTTTCTGGAACTTTAGAAGATCAGGCTCAAGACGGAGGGTGGCAGGGAGGCTATTCCAAAGAGAGGCACTTGCTGTGGATAAGGATCTCCTTCCAAATCTCTGCTTGGAGAACCTGATCACTCGCAGAAGGTTGGAGGTAGAAGAGTGGAGGGCTGGTGAGGGACAGTATATAGGTTGGCAGCATTGCAGGGAGGTAGGTCCCAGGCCCCAGAAAGCCTTGTGGACAATGCAGAGGATCTTGAACTTGATCCTTGCAGCCACGGGGAGCCAGTGAAGGGATTTCAGTACCGGAGACATGCGGTCCCTGGGCTTGAGGTCAAGGATAAGTCTCGCGGTTCTGTTCTGGATGACTTGCAGAGAGCGCATGGCGGAACAAGGGGGGTTTAGGAAGAGGCTGTTGCAATAGTCGGGCCCAGAGAGAACCAGGGCTCTGGAGACAGTGAGCCGCTGGGGGAAAGTGAGAAAAGGTAGAATACCTCTCAGGAGGTGAAGCTGATAGTTAGACTTTTTAGAGATGTCAGAAATGTGAGAGGAGAAGCAGAAAGTGAAGTCAAAGATGACCCCAAGGTTTTTAGCCTCGCAGGTGGGGGCGGGCGCAGGGCCCAAGGAGGCTGGCTACAGTGAAAATGGGAAAGCGGGAGCAGGGGTCCCAATGCGAATGATCTCAGTCTTACTGGTGTTGAGGCAGAGGTTGCTGCAGCACACCAGGACTAAATAGTGGGCAGACAGTCGGATATGAGCGAGGGGGTGGCTGAGGTTAGACTGAAAGATAGTTGCGTGCCATCCGTGTAACACAGGAAGTTAGAGGTGAAAGTGGCAATCACACATGCCAGTGCTGCCATATAGACGTTGAAGAACCAGGGGGATAGGTTAGATACCTGTAGAACGCCACAAGTTGAGAGAGCTAAAGTCGAGAGAAAGGCTCAGAGTTCCACCTGGGATGGGCGGTAGGAGAGAAAGGAGGTTAGCCACGCCAGAGCCTGACCTGTGATTCCCAGGGTGTCATGGAGACGTACGATCAGGATGTTGTGGTTAACTGTGCCGAAGGCAGAGGAGAGGTCAAGGAGGATTAGGACAGAGGGGGTGTTAGTGTCAAGATTTGAGAGCTTGTCTTCACGGGTGTTCAGAAGAGCAGTTTCCGTGCCTCTGGATGCTCTAAAGCCAGACTGATGGTCAAGGAAGCAGCCAATAAATTCAGTGTGGAGGGTTAGCTGAGAGATAGCCAACTACTTTAAGAGTTTGCCCAGGAAAGGAAGGATATAGATAGGGTGGTAGTTTACCAGAATGGAATGGTCAGCAGAGGGTTTATTGAGCAGGGGGTGCACAAGGCAGTGCTTAAGGGCAGTAGGGAAAACTCCCATAGAAAAGGAGACATTGCAGAAATCAGCCAAGGCTGTGGCGAGGGTGTCAATATTGCTTTAGAGGGGCACGGATCCACCTGTTTGGATGAAGCCTTCATTGACCAGACTTGTGTGGTGAACTCATCGGGTGTGACGGGTAGGAGAGAAGAGAGGGTAAATGGAGGGGGGGCAAGGGAGGCACCAGTGTTGGTGTAAACTCTGGTGTGAAAGAGAGGGAGGAAACGATGTCTTGGGTTTTTGTGATGAAGTGTGCAGCCAGGTCCGAGAAAAGGTCCTGGGTGGGTGTGATAGATGAAGAGGCTGCTGCAGGATTGGCCAGTTCCTTGCAGACTTTGAAAAGTTCAGCCATGTTGTTTGATGCCGCAGAGATGCAGGCTTGAATAAAGACTCTTTTCTTAGAGTGGATGCAGAGTCGATATTGCCTTTGAAGGAGGCGGCAGGCCAGCTTGTCAGATGGTCCGCCCGGCGAGGTCCATTTCCGCTCAGCTGCTCTACACTTGCGTTTACGGGTAGCCAGATCGGAGTCCTACCAAGAGTTACATTTTTTTGGAAGGCTTCAGTCTGACCCTCATGACAGGGGCAAGTCTGTTAAGAGTGTTGGAGATAGAGAGATTGAGGTTAGTGAAGGCTGTGTGAGGCTGGGAGTCAGCCAGAGGAATGGGAGGAGGAGAGTAGGTGGAGGCAAAGGCAGCAATTGTCACTTTTTTCATGGGTCTGGTGACCTTGAAGCTGAGTGGTCATACCAGGTGTGTCACTGCAAGAGGAGAGGAGAGTTTCAGGTGTGTTGGGAGGAGAGAGTGGTCACTCCATGAGGGAGAGGTAGTGAGAGGAATAGAGAGAGGGATGTCAGTGGAGATGAGAGCACCATGGAGAGCACCAGGTGATTGTAGAGAGTGCAGATAGCAAACTTAAGGACTTTGTCTAGAGGGAAGAAGGAGTAGAGAGGAAGGCCAAGGAATAGGCTTGAGCAGAAGTCCAGTTTGCTGAGCACAAAAGTGGAATTTTTTTTTTGCAGAGTAGTTAGTAAGAAAAGGATGAATTTCCTGAATGCTGAGTGGGTTAATACGAGCAGCAGAGGCAGTGGTGGTGATGCATTGTTCAAGTGGAAGGTCGCTATCAAAGAAAACCCCAAGATTGCAAGCCTTGAGTAAAAGAGCAAGAAGATCAGGCACTAGAGAATAGCAGACGGGCAGATAGGGATGGCATTGGAAGCTGGGAAAAATATAACTTACACTTTTAAAGAGCGTGAGGCAGCCGAGAGCCATCCAGTGATGAATTGCAGTGAGACAGTTCGCAATCTGTTCCAAGATGGATGGGGTGAAAGAGGGAAATGGGAAACCTATTTGAGTGTCATCAGCAAAAAGGTGATAGTGAAAGCCAGAGGATGGGATATGTATTCTTAGGTCAGAGGTATAGAGGGGGGAAGAGGAGACATCCAAGGACTTGTCCTTTGGGGACCTCAACAGGGAAAGGGGTAGGGTCAGTGGTATGATTCATTTTCCAGGTATGAAGTGATCCATGCAAAAGCAGGTTAGCGAAAATCAAGGTCTTGGACAGTGAGGAAGAGAGGGGAGTGGTCGACAATGTCAAAAGAGGCAGAAAGGTCCAAAAGGATGAGTATAGAAGGGAGTTTGGAGTGGAGAGCATTAGCGAGAAATTTGGAGACATGCATAATTGAGGTCTCAGTCGAGTGTTTGCTATGGAAGTCAGATTGACGTGGATCTCCAAGGCCATTACCATCGAGGTACTTAGTGATCCAGTTGAAGACCACCAGCTGGAGGACATTTGAATAATGGAGAAGGAGAAAAACTGGGTGATAGTTTGCAGGGATGCTTGGATCAGAAGAGGGTTTCTTTAATTTGGGTAAGACAGTCACAGATTTGAAGGAGGCAGAGAAGAGTCCAGCGGAGAGAGAGGTTAAAGAGCTCAAAGAGATAAGGGCAAAGGTTGATAGGAGGGCAAGATGGGTTAGCATTGCTAAGGATGGGTGCTAAATCAATAGGAGAGTAAGGGGGAAGTAGTGAACCGTAGAAGAGGTGGGGGAGAGATGGTGGACAGAAGGAGGGTCTTCGGAGGAAGAGAGAGGAGGGCTGTGAGAGTGTCATGATGTTTACGGTTTTAGGGAAAAAGTATTGTTCAAAGTCATTAGCAGAAAGCGAGGAGGTGATGGATATATGCTTCAGATGTGTGAGCAAAGGTTGGAGGATAGATGAAAGATTGCGGGTGATTGCAAAGGGAGGTGTTAGGTTTGTGAAGTATGAGAAATTGGCAGTCCAGTGCAGAGATTAGGGCAGCAAGGGAATTTTTGTAGGCTAGGAGTAGGGAAGGTCTCTGTAACTTGCACCAATGTCATAGGTCACGGCACATGTTTGTTTTGAGAGTCTGAATTTCAGGGATGATCCTAGGCTGAGGACGGGAAGCTCTGAATGTGCGAGCAGGATGTGCTGATTAAGTGGAGTCATAAGTGCATAGAAGATGTCAGAGAAAGCACGGTCAAAGGAAGAGGCATGAATAGGGGAAAGAGGGACCCTTACATCAAAGTAAAGAACAAGAGAGTCTTGCATGAATTTCCTCTTAGTAATTGAGAAGGGTGATTAGGAGTTGAAGGTGAAGGGCCCATGATGTTAAAGTGAAAAATGAAGTGATCAGAGGAAAAGGGGTTCAATAATAATAATAATTTGGCATTTATATAGCGCTACGAACCCTCAGGTATCTGAGCGCTGCTTATTATTACCCACGGTGTGTGGTGCTCAATGAAGATGTCAGAAGAGGACAGTGAATTAGAGAAAAAGACAAGGTCAAGAGAGTTACCACCAGAGTGGGTAGGCTGGTCATGGACGGAGTAGAGGGAATGGTCAGTTAGGAGGGATTTATGTTCAAGAGATCTTGGGTAGCCTAAAGCCCCCTTCTCCCCCCACCAGCATGACAATGGAGATATCAGGAGGAAGTGACTCATGGAGAAGGGTTAGATCAGGGAAGAAGGAGTTGAGAGGTTCAGGGGGTCGATAGAGAGCCAGAACAGTGAGAACATTCAGAGGGAGGAGGAATAGTGGCGTATTCAAAAGAGGAAGAGTTTCATGTCAGAGATGGATGGAGGGAGGGGTAGTGAGGTTGGCCTTATTGATAATGAACCCCACACCACCACCCTTCCCAACAGGTTGGGAGAGTGGGAGAAGGTAGCAAAGTCAGTGTGGAGGGCTGCCAGTGTAGCAGAGACATGAGGGAAGATTCAGGTTTCTGTGATAGCAGGAAAGAGTGATAGGAGGTAGGGAGAAGAGCAGGTGCTGTGCAGTAGGTGAGGGGGATAGAGGAGGTTGGAGATTCTCAGAGCACAGTAATGTCTCATTTGAGGTGTGCATGTAAGGGAGGAAGGAGGAAGATGGGGAGGCCCGGACACTGATGCAGAAGTTACACAAAGTTGAGGCTGAAGCTTATGGGAGAAGAGAAGGGAAGGAGAACTGTGAGTAAAAGGAGGAATGGAGCAAAATCCTAATGCATGAGGGAAGAAGAAATAGGGAATTGAAGACAATGTAGAAAGGGCGCAGCCCAAGAGAGAGCAAGGGTAGGTGAATGAGCAAAAAGGAATGGGACAGATGGCTGGCTCAGAAGAAACAGGTGTACGTTCTGAGTTGGGCTAGAATGGGGCAACAGGTGACCAAAAGACAGTTAACCTTCCCAAAACAGATGTGATCCTTGGCCTTGGGAGGTAACAGAAGCTTTGCTGTAAATGAATACATAATGGGTGGAAGGATTCCTATGCATGGAAGCAGAAGTAAGGTAAAGGATGACCTTGGTGAAGTCCTGGCATGAGCAGGGTTTCTGGGCTTGGCCCTTTCTGGCTCTGACAGGACCAAACAGGGTGCTTCCCCTTGATGATTTTGTCCTTAACTGTGGACGCCAGGACTGGATGCCCTAGAGAGACAGAGTTTCACATGTCCCACTGGGAGCCAGTGACAGAGTGTAATACTTGGAGGCAGTTTCCTGTCTAATATCAATTTCCAAATGTTTACAAATCAACTGTCAAGGAATTGAAAGCCACCTACCTGGCCCAGAAGGAAGCAGGAATGGCAATAATGAGGAGCCACCTGGTTGCCTCTCTGTGGTCCGAGCAGATAGGGGCCACCAGGGATACCGTCCTGGGGAAAAAACCCTGGGTAGAGCTGCTAGGGAGCGTAGGATCGGGGTCTCCGGCAAGTCCGGAACGCAGGATGTTGGAGGAAGGGTTTACACTCCCTTAGCAGGTGAACCATTGTCCTACTGTAAGATAGAAGGGCTATTTTACCAGTCTCCAAGTTGTAAGGACATTGGTCTTGATGAGCAAGAGAATGAGCAGAAGTAGTCGCTTACCTAATCTACTGGTTCTATGGGCGTCTGACAAGAAGAGAGCCAGATTGGGTATGGATACTTTGCGTGTGTTGAAGTGTGCACCCTTGAGACCAACAAGTCACTGATATACAAAGGAAACAGAGTCCAAGTAAACAAAGGACCTACGGATGATCAGATTCATCTACCCCTTCCCTATACGATAAGAAAGAACACCCACCAGATAAAAAGCTGATGCAGAGTCGGGAGTGAGCCGTTTGATTTCTCACTAACACCTCTGGGAAGTGTAGTCCCAGTGCGTGGGAACGCTGGATGCTCTAGCCGGCTGGGAGAAAGGGTAAGACTGATTATGGAAGAAAGCCTAAGCAAGGAGCGTTCATTCCAGTTAGAGAGTCCTCCTACCCAAGTAGCTGCAGGAACCTGTTAAATGCCAAAGGCGGCGGAGAAGGAGTGAAAAACTCGGTCTGTCCAGGATCACTGGCGTGGTGATGCAAAGGCTGTAGAGAGGTAGGGAAGCGAAAGAAGAGTTTGAGCGTCATCAGGTAGAAAGGATTGAGAAGGATAAGAAGAGTTACAATTGCGGGCAGGTTACTCACTTTGCGTGTAAGCACTCTGTAGAGAGTAGCATCGCAAATCGTCTGCGACGGCCCGTGGATAAACACTGCTTCCTGCTTTGGAGGCGTGGCCGGGTGTAGACACAGGACTGCGCGGCTATTGATACGCCGAGTACCCGCCATGTTAGGCGTATTCCACCCCATGGTAACGGTGCAAAGCATCCTCTGAGGACGGATCTGGGCATGGGAACAACGGGTGTTGTAGGCCCAGGAATCTTCGCTTCGCAGACAGGTCCCTCAGATAGTGCATATGACCCTCTGGTTAAGTAGGATGCAGCCAAGTGGCCAAAAAAAAAGCTTTATTGAAATTAAACCCACAGGCAGTCACATGACCCTCTGAGAGCAGGTCATACTGTTCCAGATGGCTTCCTTACATGCAGGCAGAGTCCTGTGTGTGGTAGGTACAGGTATCTTCGTTTTGTAGGCAGGACACTCAGATGGTGCAGAGGGTCCTCTTGAAATGCACGATGTGGCCAAGAGGCTAAGAGAACAAAAAGTTATTATGTTTTTATGACATGCTTTGTATCCTTTGATTTGGCCATTTGGAAGTACACATGCAGAGAAATGTCACCCTGTTTTATTCCTCTCTTATGTTGTTCGTTCTGTAATGTTTAGCTACCAAACAACCTGTAGTAGACCACACTTCATTGTACAATATCTGTGACTTGGGAGGCCTCAAATAATGCCCTGAAAGGCCATACGTAGGCTGCAGGCTTTAGGTTGTGCCCCACTGAATTACACTATCTTGCAAAAACCATCTACAAGCATATTCTTCCATGATATAATGCATAGATTCAATAACTGTAATGCATAGTTACATTACATGTTACAGCTTACAGTTAAAACGCATATAACTATAGTGTTCTCCTATAATATAATGCAGCAGTTCATTCACTGTAAAACATCAATACCCGCGTAAAGTCCCACACACGGAAAACACAAACACTGAATAGAACCATTATCACAGAGTTCACCCACAGACAGGTAACGCCAACATTGTCAGATGTGTCCCTCAATTTCAAGATGGCATCCGGGAAAATACTGTTTTAGTTCATTTGCAATGGCCCACTGATGCCCTGTCTCACCATCACAGAGCAGCTGTCTGGTATAGCTTCAGAGCAGGATTATTATATTGTTCAAGTACATTGCAATGTGTTATGTAGAAATGATACAGGCTGCATGTAGACAAGCTCTCAAAAGTAACATTTGACTACCTGTCCCCAACTTAAACATGTGTAGTCGCTTCTACAGTGTCTGACACTAGAAGACGTTTCCACCATAAGGCGCTCTTTAGGTATCACAGAGCAGTTTATGGACACTAAAGCCATTCTACATACTGCTGCAACCGCTATAGCAGAGAGCGGAATATCTCTCTAGCTAGACCTAAAAACGCCCCTTAATTTATCATGTAAGGCTCTAGGGTGGGCTCCTGGCAAGGTTTGGGAATTTCACCAATTTTGGGACATTTTCATGTTTTCTTTCTGGGGGATCCCATAGTAGAGGCAGGAGTATTCTCATGAACATTTGTTTGGTATAGACATTGGTTATGACAACAGCCCCTGCGTTACCAGGAAATACGTCACTGGACTAGAAAGCAATACATTGCAATGCAGGCTGCTTCAATGGAATACTGGTGGAGATGAGTACTAACATCCCTGACTACAGAGTGCTGCATTCATGTATTCAGCAAAAAGGCAGTGCTCTGCAGTCCTTAGTGTGCTCTACAAGGCAAAACATCCAGAAAACATTGCACTTTTATATAGACTGCTTCAATTGTGATGCAGAGAGCACTTCATTGCAAACCTTAAATGTACTCACTCCATGAAATTTGAATTGGATTAAAAATAATATGCATCTGATAACACAAGACGATAAGAACACAATTGTTATCTGGTTTGGAACATTACATCGGAAAAATATAATTAAAACATGAATGCGCAGGAAGCCCACATCATATAACTCAGTGTTTATTACATGCAGAGTCTTGTCACCGGAAATCGGTGATGTAAAATATTGCTTTTGGCGAGTTTTTATGAGACAATCATAAATGGAGCACATCACGCAATGTTGACAGAGGATGAAGAAAAGGAATGATGAGCAGATGTTGTCAACGTAGTTAACCACAAGAGCTTCATCAAGCAATAGAATCTCGTTGTTGTCTTCCAATACACATAAGATGCGAGCTGAAGGAAACAAGAATAGATTAATGACATAGCATATTAGCTAGCTACATGTGCAACATTAATTTTACAAAAACAGTACTTGCTTTTCTTAAATGAAAATGACTTATCACTAAATGAAAGACTTTCTATTGCGTTTAAGCGCTAGCCATCCTTGAGCTATTCTTTCCAAAAGTCATTTTGATCATGAATCATTACGAAAAATCTTACCAAAAGGTTTCGTCTTTGTACATTTGCAATCATACAGTTGAATATGTTTGAAAGCAATGGAAGAACATCCAGGAAGTTCTATATGAAGGATTTGTTTACACTGCCAATATCCACACTATGGGGCTGATACATGGAATTTGTGCGCCAAAAAACGGGGATTTGTCCGCCATTCTGCCTGCAAATCCCTGTTTAACAAATGGGGATTTGCGGGCAGAATGGTGCACAAATCCCCGTTTTTCGGCACACAAATTCCATGAATCAGCCCCTACATGCGTTTATAGGCTAATTCCTGAAACAATATGGGGGTACAGATCGAGGTAAAAAAACCCACGAAAAAACATCCCGCGATGAAAGGACGTCGTCCCCAGTAATGCTGCTTAAGAGTAGGATAAGTGAACAATTCAGGTATTTATATTTACATCACACAGTACCTAGACAATGAATATTTCTGGAGTGCAAAGAGCTCTCTAAATTATAGAGAAATGCTAGATCGAACGAAGTGTTACTTAATAAGAAAACGGACACCATCTGGTGAAGAAAACTACTAGGTTGCTAGATAATTGTAGTTGAAGAAGATAATTTCCAAAATAACTCAGCAAGATGAAGTGGAACGAAATTATGGCTCGACCAAAGTAGAACCTGATAAGAAAATAGCCGCCATCTGTAAAATAAACTACGTTTGGTAGGGAATAATAGTGCAAGAGACTTATTTGTAAGATAACTCAGCAGAATGTAGCTAGTATCTAAGCACATATGAAGAGCACAAAATCTGTTTGATTAAATATATCAAATAATACATATTGAATATATCGTATCTATCCTAAATCCAATTTGAAAGCATACAAAAAGGTAATGGAGCAAAACTCTTCTAAATAATCCTCCCTTTCACAATTCAACTGCTAAAATATGCACCAACCTGCAGCTGATCTTAAACAATTCTAGTGAAAGAGCTGTAGTAATTTGAAATCAAAGTCACCACCTGGTGTTTTCTTTCGCTAATCACCAGATAAATCTTATACCAATAAACATTTTGGAATAGGAACCAGAGGAATTCTGAAAATCCTGCTTTTCACAAGATGAGGGCTGATAAGTGTTATTATTAAAAATAACAGATCATAACATAAGATAAGAGGAAACCCGCTTATACAATAAAAATCACCCAATTTCTTTCCATGTACTCTAATGATGGCATTATTTCTTCTTTTCAATTAGAAATATTTATAACCTCACATGAGAACAAGAATGTAACTCCTCCCGAAGATCCACCTGTGTGCGGTGAAACATGTGTAGAGGACAACACTTTAGTCAATCTAGAGGGCTAAGATGTGAGGGCAAAGATTTAATTAATCTAGAGGATCAAGATCTAATCAATTTGCAATTTTCAATAAAAACTTTTCAATTGACACATTGGTACTCACAAAGGATGTAATATTGCTAATCGCCATTAAAGAGCATTATATGAAAACCTCATTGGGTTTTGTTTTTTGGATATCTTGGGTGCAAAAATTGGGACGGGAGAAAATATTACCCATGCGCTTAGTTAACTGACAACTACAATAAACATAGTATAATCTCACAACTCTTCCCCAAACCAAAACACATACATACTCACAACACACACACCAACACACATGCACCCACACACTTACCCGTTCTCCTGGTCCTGCACTTCCAGGTCCCGCAGAGCCTGTCAGCCCATGCACGCACTTGTGTGCGGCGGGGGCATCACAGTTCACTTTAGAACGACCGCTCCGTGTGGACGCGAAGCAGTCTTTCTAAAGCGACCTTTAGAAAAAGATCTTTTCACTGGAAATGGTTAAAAGACATCTAGGTACACCTTTATGGGACTAGGCAAGACCAAGACAGAGCGGTGCTAATAATCATATTCATACCGTCAAAACTGAACATACCTTGGATATGGTTTCTGCATCACGTCTCACTGCAGCAGTGCAGGTGGAGTTTCCATCACTGTCATGCCAGCCTCCCTTGCCTGTGCACTCTCCTTCTGTTTCCTGTTAGTGCTGACCTGGGTGCTTTCGAAGTTCCGGTTCATCCGCTCAAGTGCTGAGTGAGGACTTTAGCTCCTGTGCTTCCGTTCATCTGCCTGCAGGGCTCCATAGCTTCTGGAAAGCTCTGTGTGTCAGGTATAGTCATATTCAGCTCAGGTGAATGAACACATTTTATACTTAAACATACCTTTTGCGCAAAGCAGGCAAAAATAGACAAAAGCGAAGAATACTCCCTGTATATGTAGAAAGCATAGTGCCTTCTTCTGTTGGCTTGTACGCTGCCACTAGGAGTATTGGACTCAAACGCTTTACTCTCAAATAGTATCAGGGTCAGGCCTGCGCAAGTGCATACTCAGAGGTCAAATTATAATTACCCTAATTGGTACACTTTACTTAGCAGGCCTTTCCATTAGTTTGGTACTATGCAAAACAAGGTCTATGGTTAGATTCCTTCACAGACGTTTTCCTCACTGCCCAGCCCTGGTCTATTATTCCGCCAAAGAAAGTATTAGTGGACGGAATAGCTCTCAACCTTTTGTGTCCGCAGGGCAGGTGAAGAAACCCAATTTTGTTTTTTGGTGGGTGAGAGCCCCTCGAAGTGTATGGGCGTGTAAGAGGATTGGCAGGTGAATCAACGGATTACAGAACGGGTGAAACCCGCCAAAAGCATGTGAGTTGGGAGGCATAACATGGTGCACTTCTGCATGTTTAAGATCGAAACAAAACTGTGCACCATTAATTAATATTTTATTACATGCTCAATACTGGATACCAGGCTCTAAGTGCGAGACCGGGATTTGAACTTGTGTTGCTCTGAGTTGTTTTGCTTCCAAGACCAACGCGTTACCCCCGAGACACTTTCCCAGTCTTGGTCTTTGGTTTTGTGTTAGTTATTCCAAGATATACTATTAATGCTAATTTATTTAGGATGATGTATATACCATGTGGGAGAATCGGACATACTGGGCGGGGGGGGGGGATACATGTGGGGAAGCAAACAGACATGAGGATTTTGCACACTAGTAATGTTTGTGGGGATAAACCTTGCCTTAATAGTGGAACACCATTGAGGGTGGACACCAGAGGAAGCAATCAAGGATGCTGGAGGATATCATGTAAATTGGTACTGGTGTCAGCTTCATGGCGGGACTGTTGCGTGTCATTCAGCCACTGCTCACTGTCTGCTGCTGTTCTGCACCGCACCATACCAGTACCGGCTACGTCATTTCAACCAAGACGCCAGATGAAGTTATTTGCATACAAATCTGGCCTTGTGAACATCTGCATTGACCTTCTGCTGCAAGTAGACTCTGAGAAACATCACATGCTGTAGCTTTACCATGAGCGTGTGAAGTCCTTTCCAAAGAGCGCCTCCTTTCCTTTTAGGAAGGTGCCATTACACAACATTGCTGCACTCCTGCTGCATCAGCGCTGCTCCCCAATATCTCTTGGTTTTATCCCAGAACGCCTCTCTATAGCCTGGGTCTTCATTACCGCCTCCAATGCTTTGTACACCTGCAGCCAAACCCTGATCCGAAAAAGGTTTTCCATTTTGAGCAGGCTTCCAATTCACAATGGGGTGAGTTTTGCTTCAACTTATCAGACGAACTGGACGTTGCTGGGAAAACAACCATTATGCCATGACCTTCTGGTACCTGTGAAGTTGCAAAGTAAAAAGAAAAGACTACCAATAGACGGTTCAAGGAAGAGCAGCTCGCGTTTGTTTGTTTTTTACGCTGTTCTGAATCTACAAATCCTAAATCAGTCTCTCTCATCTGTGGGAAGAAAGGATTGAACAAAGCCAGCAACTACAAGCACCATTTTTCCTCAAAACATTGTGCCTACACGAAAAAGGACATTTATTTCAAGGGGCTGCAAAAGCAGGACGTAAAACAAAGAAAGTAATACAAATTTTCAATGAAAGTTTCTAACTGCACATTAGAAGCTAGTTACCAAGTGGCTAAAATAACTGCTAGTACGAAAAAACTTCATATGTTTGGTGAAACCCCCATAGTCCCATTATGCAAAGAAATAATACGAATTATGAGAGGATCTGAGGCAGCAAAGGATGTATGAAAATAACTCTTTCTGTCGAAGCTATCAGGAGGCGTTGTTGTGACATGTCTGATTTATTAGCAATGCTTGTGGAAACAAATAAAACTGTTACCGTGTTTTTCTACAATTTGATGAGTCAACGGAAATAACAACCCAAGCACAGCTAATAGTTGTGGCGCTGGCCCGTGTGGGACGCGCACGCGGCGGTGTGACGTTGCACGCCGCCGCGTGCTGTATAAATAAACGGGGGCGTTCCCGGCCGCCGCAGAGCGACCGGGAAGCCCGAACTGGAAGGACGTGTGAGCAGTGTGGTCCTTTCAGGGTGGGGGCTTGCGGGCACGCATGGGGCCAAGGACAAACCCCCAACAGTGGCGACGAGTGTCAACGGATGCCCGGGCCCGGCGGTGAAGGCATTCCGGAATTTTTCCCTGAAACGGAACGTTTGGATGTTTCGTTTCATGCCGTGGCTGCGGATCGTACACGCGGCTGGTGGCCATTTTGTCTCTGAGGCCGTGGAACTTCATCAGGCTCCGGTTTGGAGGGTGAAGGTGATCCAGGTCTAATTTTTTGATATTCTGCTTGCAGGCAGACTATCCTGCACGCCCATGCCTGGTTTGTGAATTTTCATCCAGTTTTGGGACTCCTACGTCGAGTGGAAGCTAGGGGAAGGACTAACATGGCAGGGCCTGTTTAGTCCACTCCACAATTGTAGCTTAATTTTTGGAACATCCACACCCCTGTGGACCACGGCAAGGTGGAAACACAGCGTTTTTCTTTGCCCCCTTCATCATCAGGACGCTGTGGCTTCTTCTTTGTCCCCTTCATTATCACGAGGTTGGCTGCAGTGGGTGTCTTCTTCTCCTCCGGTGGTTTTGTGGCTGGAAGCTGTCCCAGGTGAGCGAGGGACAAGTCACCACCGCCTCTCCCCCAGGCTGGACTGTTGCTGTGCCTGGAAGAGGGGGGGAGGCTTTTTGTTTGTCGGCATGGTGGTGGTGGGTGGTTGAGTTGTGGCCCTCAGGACACTAGGAGGGGGTGCCTGTGCGCTCAAGCCCATGAGTGACATTGATGATCAGGAGGGTGAGGCTGCCGTAGCTGCACAGCTTCCTCAGGACGGTGGCCAAGCGGCGCAACATCAGCAGGTTTTGCAGCCCCCAGTGTTTCCAGTTCAACAACCAGCGGCGGCTCTACAGCTGCCCCCGCAAGTGGGTGCTCAGGCTCCTGTACCCCATGTGCTGCCGGTGGCACAGCCAGGTGCTCAGCAAGGACTCCCTGTCATGGCTCAGGCACGAGCCCAGGCTGCCCTGCAGCCCATTCCCGAATTTGATGCATCGGGCCCACCTTCCAGCATGGGGCCCCGGTGGAGGAGGTGGGTTGGCCGCCTGGACATGTATTTCAGGGCTGCTCAGGTGACAGACGACGACAGCATGGTGGCCACTATGCTGTACTCGGCGGGGCCTGCGGTCCAAGAAATGTTTGAGTCACTTACTCCGGTGGACCAATCCTATGATGCCGCTAAGGCGGTGCTCCTTGCGCATTTTCTGCCCCTTGCCAACGTGGACTATGAAAGATTTGTCATGCTGTCGGCCAAACAAAAGGATGATGAGACACTGGACACCTTTTATGGTCGCCTGCGCCCCCTCTCCCTGGGCTGTGCATGGGGGGACGCGGAGGACATGATGCGCACGATGCTGATTCAGGCGTGCTCCTCCGGCAAGCTCAGGAGGCAGGTCCTGAGAGAGCCGGGCATCACTCTGCCCCGCATATTGGAACTGGGCCGATGTCATGAGGTGGCAGAGGCTTGTGCCAGCAAGATGAAGGCGGGGTCCTGCTCAATAAAGTCGGAGGAAGTGTGTGCTGTGTGGCGAGGTGGCCGAGGAATGAGAAGGCTGGGCGGAGGACCCCGGGACAGAGCAGGAAGATCAGGGGAGTCGTGCCAGAAGTGTGGCTATGACCTTCCCCACCCGACGGAGTGCCCGGCAGCGGGAAGAACATGTGGCAGGTGCGGCCTGCCTGACCATTTCTCTAGGGTGTGCAAGGCGGCCCTGCCTGTGATGGTACCTAGAGGTCCGGCCCGGATATGGACTCCGCGCCAGAGCCGACCACCAAATGTGGCCCAGGTGGAGCAAGGTGAAGAGGAGGCCCAGGTGGACGAGGCAGATGAGTAAGAGGAAGAGAACATCTTCTTTGTTTCGAGTGTGGAAGTCCTGAAGGGGAAGAGGAGGAGGCAGCTGAGGTGTGTGGTGGAGGTTAACCACTCTCCGGTCCCGGTGCTGGTGGACACGGGGGCGTCGTTCAATGTAATGGCCAGGGGACACTATGACGCCCTTGACCCGCCCCCGGACCTGGCTACGCCGAGAGCCCGCATATTCGCTTTTGGAGGACTACAACCAATACTGCTGGACGGTGCCTTCGTGGCAAGTGTGGAGCATGAGGGCTCCCGGATCAGGGCTCGGTTCTATGTGACCCCTGTGAGTAACAACACACTCCTAAGCTGTGCTGCTGCCGAGGCTCTCGGAATTGTCAGTTTCGCATACTCGGTGTACTTGGAAGACATCAATGACCTCCTGGACAAGTATGCTGCCCTCTTCAACGGCATTGGAAAGATGACCGGTGACCCGGTCCAGCTGCACATTGATGACTCTGTACAGCCCATCGCCCTGAAGCACCGCAGGGTGCCGTTCCATCTCAGGGAGCAGGTGGACAAGGAGTTAGACAACCTGGTGAGTCTGGACATTATCGAAAAGGTTGAGGGCCCGATGCCCTGGGTGTCCCCCATTGTGGTGGCTAGAAAACCTAAACAACCTGACTCTGTCCGGATTTGTGTGGACATGAGGCTACCCAACAAGGCCATTAAAAGGGAGCGGCATCTCACCCCTACCATCGATGACATTATCGCTGAAGTACAAGGGGCCCGTTTCTTCTCCAAGCTAGACCTTCGAGCAGGATATCATCAGGTTGTCCTCCACCCCGAGTCCCGGTACATAACGTTTACCACGCACCGTGGGCTGTACAGGTACAAGAGGTTGAGTTTTGGGGTGTCATCGGCTGCAGAAGTATTTCAGAACATTATACGGGGCGCCCTAGTTGATCTGGAGGGTGTCCTTAATATCAGCAATGATATTCTGGTGTTCGCAAGGACAGAGGTGGACCATCTGAGGAGGCTTGGAAAGACCTTTGAGAGGCTGCAGTCACTGGGCCTCACCCTTCATAGGGATAAATGTGAGTTCCTGCGCCCCTCCATCGAATTCTTCGGGTTTGTGTTCAAGGAGGGGGGGTGTCGCCCGATCCGAGGAAGGTTCAGGACATTAAGAAGGCGCAGCCCCCCGAGTCGGTGTCCGACGTGAGGAGCTTCCTTGGTATGGTGACATACTGCGGGCGCTTCATTCAAAATCTCGCGTCAAGTTCCGAGCCGCTCAGGGCATTGACGAAAAAGGAGTCGACCTGGCAATGGGGCCCACTTGAGCAGTCGGCTTTTGAAGACATTAAGAGCGCCTTAACAGCAGAGGACACCATGGCATTCTTCGACCCGGCGCTGGCGTCCGAGATCATCGTGGATGCCAGTCCGTTCGGCCTGGGGGCTGTACTGACTAAGGTGGACCGCGACGGGAGCGTCCGCCCAGTGGCATACGCCAGCAAGGCGCTCTCGGAGACGGAACAACGATACTCCCAGATCGAGCGGGAGGCGCTGGCGGTCCTCTGGGGTTGCAGACATTTTCGACTCTACGTCTTGGGGCATCCAGTGACCGTGGTAACAGACCACAAGCCATTGCTTCCCATTCTAGCTGGGTCATCCTCGAAGCCCCCGGCTAGGATTGAGAGGTGGATGCTTGCCTTGCTTGAGTATGGAGTTACCCTGGTGTATCGGCCCGGGGCCAATAACGCAGCAGACTACCTCTCCCGGCATCCTGGAGTGCGCAGGGGAGAGGAGTACGACACCTGTGCGGAGGAGGCCGACGACCATGTTCGAATGGTGGTGGAGGGGGCCACGCCGAATGCGACGCCCCTGTCGGACCTGGAGGCGGCCGCAGCCGAGGATGAGTGCTGCCAGATCCTAAAGCACGCAATGCAGCACGGCTCCTGGAAATCCATCTTGGAGGCACTGGCGGGGCGGACCCAGGAGGCGAGGACAGGGCTCGAGCAATTGTGAAAGGTCAAGGACGAGCTGTCCTTCTCAGAATCGAGTCTCCGACTCCGAGGTGATCGCATAGTGGTTCCCCAATCCAAGATAACGGAGGTCATCACGTTGGCCCACCATAGACATCAGGGCGCCGCCAAGACCAAGGCGAGGCTGCGGCTGAAGGTCTGGTTCCCGGAACTGGAGAGAAGGGTGGATGACTTTGTGGCGGCCTGTGTGTGGTGCCAGGCGGCTTCTCCCGTGCAACGAGAGCCGGCCATCGAGGCAATGCCCCGGGGGACCCGGCCCTGGGAGGTCGTCCATGCGGACTTTGGGTCGACGTCCGTAGGCACCCATGTTCTCGTAATCGTTGATGAGTATTCACGATACCCGGAGGTGGAGTTCGTGGAGTCGGTGGCCTTCGAGCACGTGGTCGTGGCCGCGGAGAAGGTGTTTGCGGCCCTTGGCTTCCCCATCACTCTGTGCTCGGACAATGGGTCGCCGTTCCAAAGTGAGCGGTTCTCGGAGTTCCTGGAGAGCTGCGGGATTCAGCACAGGAGGATATCCCCGCTGTGGCCCCGAGCTAATGGTGACGCTGAAAGACTGATGCGGACACTCAATAAGACCTTCAGGATTGCCCATGGACAAGGGCAGCCACTTCAACGAGCCCTCTACCAGTTCCTGCGAGTGTACCGCACTACCCCACATGCCTCCACGGGGGTAGCCCCGGCGTAGGCTCTGTTCAGGCGATGTCCCCGGGGCCTACTGCCCGAGGTCCGGGAGAAGGAGCCGGGAGTAATTGACAACCAGCAGGTCGAGGCCGACAGGCAGGTCAGGATTGACCAGGACAACTTGTGAAGGGGTCTTCGCCCCCAGCGGCTGGAACCGGGAGATGAGGTGCTCATTCGAAACCGACCCCCCCATGGGAAGCTCTCGCTCCCCTATGACCCGCAGCCATTGGACGTGGTAGCCGTAAAGGGGTCCATGGTGACGGCCTCGGATGGAAAATCTGCCGTCACCCGAAACGTCAGTTTCTTTAAGAAGCTGGGTGATCCACGAACTGAACCACCACTGGACCCGGATGTAGCGGAGGTGCCGGAGGACGCTGGAGGTCCCTTGGGCACACCACATTCCCCTGTCCGGGGTACTGCTGCGGAAGGACTTCCCATGCCCGAGGTAAGCGGGAGGTACCCCCAGAGGGCTGGGCGAGGGAAACCTGCTTACCTCAGCGAATACGTGCTGGGACATGTGGACAGAATGCCAGACTAAAGGGGACCCGGGTGGCTGACATTAAAGGGGTATGGGCGTAAAATGTTGCTGGTATTGTGTTGTGTGGTTTGTAGTGTTTAGTAATAAAAGCAGTTGTGTGTCCTCCCAAAAAAGGAGGAGTGTGGCGCTGCCCCATGTGGGACGCGCACGCGGCGGCGTGACGTTGCACGCCGGCGTGTACTGTATAAATAAACGGGGCGTTCCCGGCCACCGCAGAGCGACCGGGAAGCCCGAACTGGAAGGACGTGTGGGCAGTGTGGTCCTTTCAGGGTGGGGGCTTGCGGGCACGCATAGGGCCAAGGACAAACCCCCAACAATAGTCATTGTGTGATTTGTTGACACTGTCTCCAAAACAGAATATTTGATTTTTTGTAAAGAATGTCCCGCGTGAACAACTAGTTACAATCTTTTGAGTTCCGGATTAATTCCTCCAAAATGAAGGAATTGAATGGAAAAACGGCCACAGTGTGTACATTGATGACGCTGCTACAAAGACTGTCAAAGGTTTCATCTCAAACATTGTTCACTATGAAGCACCTGACATCAGCACGTGGTCAGTGTGTGAAAATTGTTAATCTTATCAAATCAAAAGCTCTTAATTCACATATTTTAAAAATTCTTTGTGATGAAATGGGAGCTGAATCTCATTCTCTCCTGCTACACACTGAAGTACGCTGTCTGTCTCGAGGAAAGGTGTTACCGAGAAGGTTCGAATTCCTGTAACGAAATTACCGAATACTTGACAAAACAAATGATTTGGATTGCCTACAATTGCTCCATCTCGAACCTCAATAAAGCTACTTTCTCTAAAGATGAGAGAAACGTTGGCCGAGCTCATGGCTTGAAGTAAAAAAAGTATATTCAGTCATTTCTGATGAGGCGATTTCGGTTTTTCTATCACTTTCCATAATGTATCGGTGTGAATTTATCAACAACATAAATTTAAAAGAAGAGGAGGGCATGTTTACGCGTATTGGACTAAGAACTACAAATAGCTCTTTTCCAATAGTTAGTTAAATGTATAGCGTTTGTGCCACAAAACAGGCACATGTGTCATATCCTGCACATTGCAGTTACCTTTATTTGCTTGTTAAAGAGGCAAGAATCTAAAAGAATGTATCATGAACAATTATATTCATTTTCCACCAATTCCCCAACCCAAACTGACTAAAATTTGGGGTCTAAATGGAATTGTGGGACATACCACGTGTGGACAATGCAAATGCTGTATCCAAACTTGCAGGAGCATAGAAATTGAAATTGGTCTAATAAAACCAATTCAGAAACAATCCTTTACAAATTGATTGTAACTCACTAATGGTTATTTATGCTATTTGGTGCCCTTGTGAATAGCTGTACAATGGCAAAATGGAGAGGAAAGCAAGAGTCAGGATCACAGAACATAAAAACTGCATAAGAAATAAAGTTTTGACAGCTCCGCTAGTCGAACACTTTGTAGCTAAAGGACACATATGTACGGATTTGAGATGGACCATCCTTTACAAACTTGAAAAAAGTGGTGACATTGAGGCAGACAAGAAAAAAATCATCAGAAAAGAACACCACCTGCTTTTTCTGACTAAAAGCAAGGAAATGGGGTCAATGAGTTCATTGAATGGAACAAAGTACTCTGAACTAAGCACAGTGTTTCTTACACAATAGCGAGGTTTATATTTTAACCTGAATTGCGTAGTTATTTATTTAACTGTGCAACGGATGATTTATATTAACTACTCTCATCCATATGTCCGTAATCACACAGATTTAGCTGGAAAGAGGATAGAATGAAAGAAATATTAACTTCAAGAATAAGCAATGAAGAATCAGCATGTGAGCATTCTGAAGTGGTTTGCCGACTCAGTGTTTGGTTTGGTTGAGTGTGGTGGGAGTAACCACATGACATATTTTAGAGTAAAGCACCTCTAAATGAAAGATACAAGATGTACTGTTGTATAACTCCTGATCATGTTTTCAATCAAGAAGACGCAGGGTAGCGTTCACCATCTTGACCAAACTGGATTTTCAAAGTGACCGACTCTGAAACTCCTTGGTACTTTCCAGCTTAGGTATTAAAGGCTCCACCAGGTACGAACGACCACGTAATGTGCCCTATTATACAGTAATGGAACACAACTTATGCCACTGAACCAGTAAATCTCATAAATTATATCTTTTAGGTGGCTTTGTAGATGAGACTTTGAGAAGGTCCGTGTAATACTCAATGGATGACATACATCCAATGAGATTCTTGACATACATTTGATGTCGGAAGACATTTTAGTGTTTTTGTTTTTAACGTTTTTTCAGATAACTATAGTCATCACTTAATATGCGGTGTCGTTTTGTAAAACTGAGTGAAATGTCCATGTCTTTGTTGCAGGGACATCTCTAATTGATATGGACCCCACACCCGTAAAGAATATGAAATTGAAATGATGCTGGCCGTGAATGGCGAAGAGTAAGCACTTGATACTTTCTACCACTATAACGTTAGTTGCTCTTACAAATGATGATTTGAAGCAGCAATAATCATGCTGGCTTTATGATCCTCTGCAGGTGGCTGTGAATACTTGAAGATGCATGTGCATTTCAAGACTACATGAAATTAAAGGATTGATGATTCACCAATGGCACTTTGGAAGTACCAGATGTAGTTGTTGTGCACCCCGAGGCCTTCGGGCGTGTGGCACGGACGGTATAAACAAATTCTAATAAATAAAGTTGTTACGTCTGTTTAGGACTGTAGATCAAGCAGCACTGTCAGAAGCAAGACAGCATTGTTGTCTCTGTACGGCTCCCTTGATGAAGTTCCTATAATTTTGTTCTGTTTTATAAGGAACTAAACGTTTTTATAGTACCATGATCATCATGAATAAGTGAATGATGACTAATATTATCCGGTAGTTCTGCACAGCATGTGCTGTAAGCCAAGAATCAATGTGTTGGTTTAAGTTGTAGCTGCTCTTAGAGTGGGCACGAAAAATCCTGAATGATAGACATCAGTCAGTGAATATGTTCATAATGACGAAATGAGAGTTTGCAGGTATTTTAGAGTGTAGGAGACTCGTATGTATATGTCTTACCTTTGAAATTGTGACATGTATAATATGGAATCACAGTCATTTTAATTGTGTTTCTAATAATTGGTAATTAGAATGAATACATTTGTATTTTTCTATTTGACTGACCACCTGTTTTGAGCAGATGAAAGGGTTTCAAATGTTTGTTTATGCACGCATCATTAGATAAGAGATATCATTTAAAACATCTGTGCAAGAATTCTCATTTGACAATTAAAACATCACATGTATTTCGCATGAAAAGAAATGTAATGTAGTAATACATTTTCTATTTGATGTAAGCAAGAGTACTTGTTTAATAATTAATATGCATATTACAGTCCTCAAATGTGCCAATTAAGCAATAAGCCCCAAGCATGGGGTAATACCACTTCAGGTAATGCCCCCCTGCGAGGGGCTTATTGCTATTTGTACCCCGGCCCATAAGAACCGGGGTACTAAAAGCATTTTCTTTCTGTTCCGAAATGCTCTGGCGTTTCGGAACAGAAAAAAAAGTTTACAAAATGGTTGCCAGGGAGGGGAAGACAAAGTATGTTTTCCCTTTCCATGGCAGCCATTGAAAACAATAAAAAAAGTAAACAAAAAAAAGGCTGCCATGGAAAGGAGAGAAGGGACTACTGCAGACAGAAGTGATTCCAGCGTGTTCGCTCCCGAAAAGCAGGTAACTGTGGGGGGAGGGAGGGAAGGGAAATGCGGGGGGTTAGAAGACTTACCTCATTCCCCGGTGAGGGGAGATGGCAGACGTCAGCACTGAGGAGGCTCAGGACGGCGGGATTACTGTCTGGTAACACATGCGTTCTGAGCCTCCCCATTGGCTTGGGGGCTGCCACCCCCACCCCCTCACGGGGCACTAATAGCCAATAACGTTTGAAGAGCTCTGAGATAGGGTGTTGCTTAACAATGAATCCAGCATAGCTAGTTCTGCTAGATATATTTATGATATAAAACACTGACACTCATAGAGCCCTTATTATTCTCCTTGTGTGACATCTTTTGAGGTTTTCAAAATGTATTTTCATACGTGATTATATTTAAATGTTTGTCTGATTACCATTATGAAATGTGCAATGTAGGTATGAGTAATGAAGAGATTGCTCTTATTAACTGAATGCTTACACTTACGCTTTTTATAAACCTGGCAATAATATATGCATTTTGCATTATAGGTAAATACAATACAGTAATTTTGTAAACCACTGAGAAAGGTTGCAGGTCTGAAACAAGCATTGGTTTACAGGGACAGCGCTTAGATGCCAGTTCTGGCGACTCTGCACACTACAAGATGGTGGTGCCTTTTTTCCATTGTGATACTTTCCTCCAGTGAGATTAGCACATGTCTCTGGGATCATCAGTCCCAGGCTTGTTGCATCCGGCAAGCTCTGAAGGGAAGCAGTGCATTGCAATGCCCTGTTTATGTATGGAAATGTTAATTTGCTGTTTGTCCTCATTTGTCACAGCACCCACAAAAGACGTGGCCTGACCTCACAACAGAACCCTTCCCAAAGAAAGAAATCTCTATTCCACTAACCTTAGCCCTGCTCCACCCAGCAAGCTGGTCTTCAGTGAGCCCTGGGGGAGGGTAAAATCATGTTGTCACCAATCCCTGATAACCAAATTTTCTTTAAAAATGTATTCGGTAAAGTTTTGGCAGTAGCATACTATACCTTACAGAGGACAGCAAGTATGCCATTTTGGTTTCCTTGGGAGAATATGGATGGCTTAGGCCCTTTAGTTGATAACCACTTGCAACGGATTTATTCTATTGAATCCTCTTTGCAAGGTTCATCCTTTGCCTCTTTATTTACTTCTGAAGGCCGACCTGGATCCACTTTTTTGACCCCTCAGGAAGCAGGGTTAGATGTGTTGTTTAATAAGACCTTGACTTTAGTGGCATTCTTGTCCCTCGAAAGAAACTGGGATTCAAGAGCATTGCTTTGTAGACCTCCTTATGTCGAGACATAACATGATGCTTTATTTTTGCATCCTGATCCTCGTTTTCATCCAAATATCTGTTCATCCCTCTATATGGAGTAGAAAATAGGTCCCCCAGATCACCTTCTCTGGCCCTCATTACGACCCTGGCGGAAAAGGGTTTACGCCAGCGTAAACCATGGCGTACCTTTCCGCTCGACTACGAGTTCCCGTAGCGCCATGGTATTTTTACGCCTGCTTTTTGCAGGCGGAAAAATCCATGGTGCTACGGGACTTGTTGTTAATTACGCCACCGTAATTTACGGTGGCGTAATTAACGCCTTCCCCACTCCCATTATACCCTATGGGGCAAAAATGGGAATGGGGAAGGGTAAATGGGGATTGGGGACTTACCGCCCCGCCAAGGTCGGAATGGGGCGGTAAGTCCGCCAACCCCCATGGCGGAGTTGGCAGCTTTGCGCCATGGACCATGGTGCAAATTGCACCATGGTTCTCCGCCAGGGTCGTAATGAGGCCCTCTGTCTTTAGAGGAAATAGCTTTTCATATCTTAGATGTTAGAAGAACAGTGGTACTTTATTTGGATAGATTTGAGGAGTTTATAAAACGTCACAATCTAGTCATATAATTTGGAAAAGATAGGTAGTGCTTGATATCCCCCTTAAAGACAATTAGTTGGTGGATAAGAATCGTAATTATGAAAGTGTATGAGTGGTTATGAGTTTCCCTTTCCCAATTGTTTGCAGATACTTGAGAAGTATTACGGGTGGGCAGAGGAGTTGGAGGATCCCTTGATCAATGCTCTCAGTGTCGGCCACAGGGGCTGCTCTGTCAACCTTCATGTCTCCATTTCAGCTGCAGGCTGCTGGTGGGCTTTTCAGTATGACAATCTATCTGTGGATCCGACTAATATGAATAAACACAAGTGCAACCAGTAATTATTGTGGGTTATCTTGATTCAGACTGATGATTTGTCTGTTGTGGCAAATATATGATTCAGTATATACTCATTTGTGAGGTTTGTGACTGAAGTGGGAGGTCACAAAACTGTAATGCCCTGATTGTTAATGGTAATTTTCATTACGGCAAGTACCCTTCCTCACAAATGGTAGGTAAACGTGTGGCCATCTGAATCTTCAAACTGAACCCAATTCCATGTGCAGGATTCAGTAAACGTGCAAGGTCTAGTGCGATTCCTTGGCAGCCATAAGTTCAGAAAACCTATTTGTGACTTTGATGGGTGGGTTTAAGGTTTATGGGCCAATCACAACCAATGAGCCTCTGGGGTGTTACAGTGTCTGTATAACAGACCCAGCTCGCTTCCTGCTCCTGTGGGTTATGCTTGGCTATAAGATGGAGGAACATGGTTGACTCACCCTAGGAGAGAGCAGGAGAACTTATGATTTAGACGTTCAAACTATTTTCAAACTATTTTCAGGACTTTTGATTTTTGATACCAGTTACACATATTTTATTTTCGATTATGCTAGTTTCTGTGAAGCCCCATAAAATATTAACCCCCTTTGAAAAACACTCTTTGTGATTGTTTTTCATCCATTCCACCTTCCACCCAAAAAAGAAAAAGTTTGAGTAGTACTTGGGGGTTGCCTTTCTTTCCATGTTACATTTTGACAGGTGGCCCGCCCCCATTTCTGTTCTTAGCCCTGCCCCTTTTCCGTTGATCTGAAGTTGATATACATTTTATATAAATTAACCCCAAAATGTTTGATTGACCCCCAACATTTTTTATACCATTTTTATATAAAATGTATATAAATTTGAATATAACATTTTTATATAAAATGTAATATACATTTGAATATAATTTTATATACATGTTGATACATTCTTAATATAACATTTTAATATAAAATTGTAATATACATGTTGATATAATATATATATGTACATTTTGATATAAAATGTAATATTCATTTGTATATAAACTTCAATATAATTTTCTATATCAATTTAATGACCCCCAAAACTGTTTATCAACCCCCAAAATGTTTGATATCATTTGTATATACAATTTATATAAATGTTATATTAACTGGATATAAATTATAAATATAATATGGATGATGTCATGACACTGTGAAGGTTTGACAATGTCTAAAAATAAACCTAAACAGTTGAGTTCACTTTATCAAGCAGTAACATCAGATGTTGATACAAATATTATATAGAGTATTAATGAATGCTGCCATGGTACCCCCAGACCTTTGATGGCAGTAATAAATAACCCTATTTGAATGTGTTTTATACACTAAGTGTGGTTCACAGTGCCTACAAAAAGGCCCCAAACCGTCAACTTTGACAATGTAGGGACATGAAGGAAAGGGCTGTTGTGAAGGCACCAATCTGTTTTTCTGATAGCTCCCCGACTCTACACAAGACCTCCACAGCCTACAGCAGCCCCACGATGATTACAGGGGGCCAGCGCCATCGAGACCCATGGCACTGCAGCTGACAAATAAAATGACTAAGCTGTTGGCGGTGCAAAGATATCAGAACCAGGAGTGGATGTGGAGGCAGGGTTTTGCTCTGCGAAGCTCAGGATCAGCTGATGCAATACAGTGACTCAGGGTCTTTGGAGTTACTGGAATTCCGATGATTCACACAGGCATTTCTGCATTCTGCAGACCTCCGTGGCGAACACATGGAGGGCTGCTAAGAAGGGATTTTATTTTTAGCTCTACTGAGTTACCTCAGCATGACAGGAATGGCAACACCAAAACACAGGGTCTGCTTATCTCTAGTCATCAGGGATGGTAGGGCTATTTTCAGGTTCTGATAGAATGAAGCTGTGGTGATATGAAAGAGAAAACAGCATCAGCCGGGCATTGGTTGGAAGCCAGCCCTGTGTTTACTGATCGGATTAACAGCCTACTTCAGAACCTAGCTGGCAGAGCTTAAGGTGAGTGGATGTTTAAAATCATTAAAATGTTAGTACTCTATTCTAGTGTCATTGTTAGTGTTGCAGCAGGGGTTTTGTATTTTCCCAAATGTACCATTTCAAAGCGCTCTGTATAGATGTGTTGGAAAGCATGATGTCTATTACTATGACATGTAGAAAAACAAAAGACAGTTGCATTCATGTTACTACGCAGATGTTCTTGGCAGTATGAATAACAAAGAGATGGAGGCTTGTAGCAAGGAATCTCCAGATCTATCTACACTGCTTCTTTTAGGCCGTGTCTTAAGCACTGTGGGGGCAGGCGAGGTAACATTTTTGGCAGGATTGCATTCCCATGAATTCTGGAGATTATGGTTTACCAGTCAGGCTGTACAAATTAAAAACACAGCAATATTCTTCAGACTTAGCATGTTGCTTTAAGGATTTACATGTTAGACAATTTCTGTCTTTTGTAAGTAAACTTGGATGTGATTACAACACTTGGTGACCCTTTCCTTAAATGGAGTTGGGCAGGGAAGTACAAGACGATGGGTCGCCCCCCAGAAACACTCTGTCTAGAGGATCTTAGTCTGTGAAGGTTATTTAAAAGACTGTGCTGGCTATTGGCGCTGACTGCCAAGATGCATTTTGGTAATTGTACTTGTGAACACAGGGTTTGATCTACAGACACATTTATTTTTATTAGTGCCCACGCTAAGCCTCGCCGGGTAGCGAAACATTGGCGAGTAACTCTCCTTTTCATTTGTGATAGAATAGATCACGCTTAAGAACAAAAATGTGGGCGTTTTCTTTAAAAGGGGTTGCTGTATAAAGTTTTTTCAGCGATGCACTCGCTGATGCCCTTAGAAAGCCTGCGATGGAATTGCGACCCTGTGCATGAAGAGCAATATTGTTTTGGGGTTGAGAATCAGAGTATTGGTTATTGAGGACTGAAGTCTGCTTAACACTGATTCATTTTGTCAATTAAACAGCGCAATTATTTGAATCCTCTTTTTGATTGTGGCTGCCATCACCGTATTAATTGCCATAACTGGAATAGGAACAGAACATAGAAATGTTGGACACGTTTGTTGATAAGATGGCTAAAACCATCAGGTATTACAGGTTTAATCAGAACAAACAAAAATCAGGGCATTTCATAGACGCGACGCTGATTATGCCACAGGGCGGGTGCATATATTTCCAAAAATGTGACAGTGTATGCAAAAAGGAAGATTCAGGACAAAATATCCAGGCCACAAAAGGGTGGCTTTTAGACATCCTGAGGGGGCAAGTACATGGAAAGAGGCACTCTAAGAAATTCAACTGTAGTTGCAAGAAAGCAAGGGGTGGTAAGAAGAAGGAAAGTAGAGGGGTTACAACCCTGGCTTCACTGTTCACCCAAAGTGTGTGATCCTGTGCACTTATTTAAGCCGACACCGATTTATTTGCTCTACAAAATTGTTTTTTTTTATTGCAAATAATGTGAACTTTTTTGCAAAATCCAGGCCTTCCAGGCCTATAACTATGCACCCTGGTAGAGATGACATTTTAGAGCAAAATGTAATCTTTGAAGGGGTACAAAACATCCCCAAATCAAGGAGTAAGATCATACATGCACACACGTGCGCACAACATATGCTTGCATAAATGCTGCTTCTGACACACGTGGTGCTACTGATTGTAAAATATTTGAAAGGTGCAAATATTCACAGTGGCAGCTCGCTCATTAATCAGACTGATTCTGACCCGATTTGAAAACCTTTGGGTTGCTATGTATGCAAGATGCAGGGTTTTGTGCACTGCCATTTTTGGCAGGCCATGCATGGTGGGATACGAGTTTTTGTCAAAGATCATACATTTTGATGAAGCGTTGTAGCCGAGATTCTTTCACACAAATTGATCAAAATGTCAATTTTTTTAGGGGGCCAAGTGTTAGGTTGTTACATTGGATTTAAGATGCGGCCGCTGACATTGCAATGTGTTATGTATTGCTGCCGATGGAAAATTGTATTTGAATATTTCAAAGAGGTGATTCGCAATGTGTTGGAGCCGGCTTTGTTCAAGTTCCAAATACTGTACCACTTATTGTTTTAGCTACTGTCTTATGTGGCTATTGGAATCATTTTGTATTTTTCAAGTATGCATTACAATTTACATTATTTGTTTTGTGTGTGCAAAGTGATACAATTTACATTACTTGGTCGATGTGAGCAAAGTGGTAAAAAGCTTTTGTGCCTATTTTCAGCATGTAACGGAACCTCAGCATGTTAGGACACATCTTTTACATGTGGAAGCTTCAATGGGGTTGCAAATGAGCACATCGCTTTATCTGTTAATTGTGAGACAGAAGTGTGATACTGCATGGTAGCCTTTTTAAAATACAATTTTATCTCCAGTTGTGTCTCACACAATACTGATACGCCCCAAGCTGCGTGGCATTCATGAGCTCCCAATTCCGGCAGGCCATGCACAATGGGATTCGACTATGTGTCAAATAACACACATTTTGATTAAGCACTGTAGCCGAGATTCTTTCACACAAATGGATTAAATGTTGATTTTTTTAAGGGGGCAGTGCTAGGGTGTTACATTGGACTCAAGATGTGGCTGCTTACCCTGCAATATGTTCTGCATTGCGGTGGATGGAAAATTGCATTTGAATATTTCAAGGAGGTCATTGGCGCTGTGTAAAAGATGTTCTGTTCTGATCCTATATTCTTTTTGTATTTTTTAGAGACACCATGCATTCCAACAGCTGGATGGCACAGCAGGCAGACCCTTAAGAAATGGAATGTGCCTCCCGATAAATGGCAGCCGTTGGATTTATGGAGCTATAAGCATCTGATTCAACAAATTATGTCTGTTTTGGGGACTTGAGGATGAGATCGCATGTTTTTGCCGATTTAACAAGGGGCATTGTGCCACCCTGCAAGGGTCGATGGAGTATCTGGGAGCCCAATGCAGTGAGTTGTTCTTCAGATTCATGAAGGGGCATTGTTGGATTGTGGCCCCCAGCAAGGGTCGCTGGAGTGTCTGGAACCCTGTTGGTGGATAGTGGCTTTTCTAGTTCTTCAATGGATCTCAGCAACAGGGTACCTTGGGAATGTCTCAACAAATGGACACCCAACCGGGGGCATTAACAAGGGGCATTGCTGGGTTGTGCCACCCTGCAAGGGTCGATGGAGTGTCTGGGAGCCCAATGCAGTGAGTTGTTCTTCAGATTCAGCAAGGGGCATTGTTTGTTTGTGGCCCCCAACATTGGTCAACAGAGTGTCTGGCACTAGGACACAGTGGAGTTGTTCTTCAGATTCACCTCAGCAACAGGGTAACTTGGGAATGTCTCGACAAACGCACAGCCAACTGGGGGCCCAAGGACCTGCAATGGTGCCCATTGCTTTGTTATCACAAGGGGTCATGCATCTGGGCTACCACCGCTATCAAGGCGACAATCATGGAATGGTGTAGGTAGTAACAGTGACACCCCCTAACCAGCACTACAGGATATGATGGTGGACACTACCATTTTTAAGTGTGAACCATGAACTCTAACAGCAGGATTGCACAACCGACAGACACTCTAAATGTGGCCTGTGCCACCCCGCAACCATCAGATGCTGATACTGTTGATATATGCTTACCCTTGGAGGCCAATTGTTGGATTGCACAGCCGTCAGATTCTGAGGATGTGGCATGGGTGTCACTGGATGGGAATGTTTCTGTGCTTCACCAAGGGTAAATGGAGTGGGTAACCCATTGTCTTATTGGACAGGGCCAGTGTCGGAGCAGAGAGGTTTTTGATTCACCATGGGCCACTGGAATCTGGCGATACTCCAAAAGCATGAAAACGAGAATCTGCTGTGCTAGATGTATGCACATGGAGGTATATAAGTGTGGCATGCATTGCTAAGTGTTTCCATGTCCCATGATCCACAGCCTTCCAAATTGAATTCCTGCTGTGCTAAAAAAACAATCTTTTGCATATTTGTGTGCTGCCTAGAACTACAGAGATTGGTTAGAAGTGCACCTTTGAAGGGGTAATGACTCACCCCCACAGCCCTCCCCATGCTGCTTCCTGGCCACAATGGCACGATGCATCTACACTTGTCACAAACCCCAGTTTTTTGGCACCACTGTGTATTTACTGCTTACTCTGCAAAATAAAATCCTGCTGGCTTCCTGTGTCACTGTAGCAGTATCTAAAATTAGCTGGACCCTCTGGGCTGATGTTCCCTTTCTCTTTCATATCACCACAGCATCGTTCTATCAGAATCTGAAAATAGCCTTCCCATCCCTAATGACTATAGATAAGCAGACCCTGTGTTTTGGTGTTGGGAGTCCTGTCATGCAGAGGTGACTCAGTAGAGCTCAAAATAAAACCCCCTTCTTAGCAGTCCCCCCCCCCCGTGTGTTCGCTGCTGAGGTCTGCAGAATGCAGAAAAGCCAGTGTGAATCATCACAATTCCAGTCATTCCAAAGATCCTGAGTCACTGTATTGTGTCAACTGAATGTAAGCTTCACAGATCAAAACCTGCCCCCAGAGCCACCCCTGGTTCGGATATCTTTGTGCTGCCAACAGCTCAGCCATTTATTTTTGTCGGCGGCAGGGCCAATATGTAATCGATGACACACAAATGTACCCGTAGTAAAGTTACTCCTGTGTATTTCTTGGGATGATTCTCATCCCTGGTTCTCTGTCTCTTTCCCCCATTTAGGTAGCAGAAGTGCTGATACAGATCATCCTCGTGATCTGAAGAAGTAAGTTTTCCTTATTAAAACACAGGTCCTGAAGAAGATTATTACACAAAATACCATCATCGAAACCAGTCGATCCTGAAGGGCACGAGGAAGCACATGCAGAAGACAATGTTCATTAAAAATTCTGTCTGGACATGTCCACTAAACTAGTTGTTGTCAACTAGATAGCCTCTAGTTGCTTTTAGCTCTCTGGTGAGAGCAGTTCTTTTAGCCTCTAACAACCCTTAGGTCTATAGTGGATGGACCTGCCGCCGTTGAATGGTGAATAAAACACAGATTGAAATCCTAAATGGGAGGACAGCCAAGTACCACTAAGACTGAGACAGCAGTGAGCTACACGCTGTTACAGAGAAAATTTATGGTCAAGGCCTAATGCACTGTTGTTTTTTAATGTATTTTGTTGGTATGAAAGAAGAGTAGATAGGGAGAGATTCTCTACTATCCCTGTTAGATAGGCGACACATCATCCGTAGCCTAGGAAAAGAGTCCATAGACAGGGACAGGGTGTTCTTCCAAGGGACAGCCCGTATGTGTGTGATCTCTTAGAGATATTGACATGGATGTGTGACCAGTAACTTAGAATAATCTCCGGACACTGTTGTATAGTGTTACCCTGGGCCATGGGTCTCAACAGCGCTGGCCTACTGTAAACAGCATGAGGCTTCTGCAGGCTGTGAAGTGCTGGTATAGAGTCCACGAGCTATCAAAAACAGGTTGGTGCCTATACAACAGCTCTTTCTTCATGGCCCTGCATTGTCAAAGCTGACGGTCTGGGGCTTTTGTGTAGACCCTGTGAACCACACTTTGGGTATAAAGTGAATTCAAATAGGGCTATCTATGGCCACAATCAAAGGTCTGGGGGTGCCATGCCGCCATCTATTTTGACTCTCTATAAAATGTATATCGAAGTTTGATGTTACTGCTTGATACAGCAAACTCAACTGTCTAGGGTTATTTGTAGACACTGTCAAACCTCTGGAGTGTCATGACATCATCTATACTATATATAGAATTTATATCCAGCTAATATAACAGTTATATAAAATGTAAATAAAATATCAAACATTTTGGGGATCAATGACTCTTTTTTTGGGGGTCATTAAATCGATATCAAAAATGATATTGAAATCTATATAAAAGTTTATATTACATTTGATATCAAAATGTATATTCAATTTTATATGAAAATTGATATTTACATTTTATATTAACATGTTATATGAAAAATATATCAACATTGTATACCAAAATTTATATATAATATATATTCAAATTTACAATAATTTTTTTTGGGGAAAATCAAATTTTATTAGGTTTTGCGCCTGTGTTACAACAATGCAGAGCATACTTAAACATGAATGAACAGGAAACCAGTTATAACCCCTAACCCTCACCCCTTCCTACCCCCCACCCCCACCAGTTCAAGTTCCCAATAATTGCTTATTTGACAGGTTCCGAAAAGAGCATAGCAAAGTCTACATGTTGGGCACTTGGCACGCCGAAGTCATGGGCCGAGCTTTGAAGGGTTCGGAGTTGGACCGATGAGAGCTGGCCTGGGGCCCCCAGAGGGGGGTTCTCCGGGTCCGGAGCCCAAGATTACATTGTGCGGCCGTATTTTTCGAAAAAGGGGAGCCATATTTCCTCGATGTTGGATCTAGATTCGTCAAGTAAATGCGTGAGGAATTCCATGTCGTAAATGGCCCGTACCTTGGTTACCCATGCTTTTTCCCCGGGCATTCCAGTGTTCTGCCATTTTTGTGCCAGGCAGCACCTAGCCACCACCAACATGACCTGGAGCATGTGGTCATGGGCACTTTCATGATCGTCCCCAATGTCAATTCCGAAGAGAAGAAGCCAGGGGCAGGAAGGCCGCTCCACCCCATCTATCCCCTTAATCCATGTCAAAACCTCCTCCCAGTACTTTTGGACCATCGGGCACCTCCACCACATGTGAATATAGTCCCCCCTTTCGGTCCTACACTTCCAGCAATGTGGATCGTACCCCGGCCTCATTCTAGCAATCCTCTGCGGGGGTAGTGCCAGCAATGTAATACCTTGAGGGCCTGGTGGCGATACTGGAGTGAGGCCGTGGAGCGGTTGGCCCGCCTACACATCTCCCTCCATCTCTCGTCATCGATCTCCACACCCAGGTCCTTTCCCCATTGTGTGCGTGCAGGTGGGGGGTCTCGAGGGACAGAAAAGAGGAAGAGCCTGTAGAGGCGGGATATTATTCCCTTGGATCCCTTCGCCGAAAGGAGGAGTTTTTCGAAATCTGTAAGGTCTCTCCTGAGGGTGTCCCCCCAGGATGGTTCGGTCAGGACTCCCTTAAGCTAGAGATAGTGAAAGGGGGACAGGGTGCCTATCCCCAGTGCCTCCTCCAGGTCTTTCAGAGGTAAGAAAGAGCCCCCCACCCAGAGATGACCAGTCCTGCTAATGCCTGCCTCGAACCACGTCTGGTACGCCGCTGGCTCCGCTATCTTGGCCAGGAAGGGGGGGCCCAAATGCAGCTCAGGGGGGAGGGCCAGGTTGTGAGCCAGCGGTAGTAACCCCCTCCCTCTTTCCATAGGGACCACAACACTTTTAGGACTGGATGATACAAGACACTTCTGGGGATCTTTTTCCTTGGGACCCAGAGCCACTCCTCTATGGTGACGGGCGCGAGAGGCCCGTTGTCCATGACCACCCATGGTTTTTTCGTCCCCGGGGTAAAGTGGTCGACCAGGACCCTCAGTTGGGAGGCCCTATGGTATGTTTCAAGGTCAGGGTATCCACCCCTCCATCCTCCTTCGGTCTGGTCAGTGCCTCGTAGGAGATTCTGTGTTTCTTCCCTGACCAGAGAAAGTTGAGGAGGACTCGCTTCGTTTCTTTGAAAAAGGTTTTGGGGATCAACACCGGGAGCATTTGGAAAAGAAATAAAAACTTGGGAAGGATTACCATTTTTATGAGGTTGAGGCGTGCCATCCAGGAGAGCCCCGACCCTGACCATCGCTCTATGTCTTTCCAAATTGCTGACCAGAGGGGAGGGAAATTGGCCGGGTATAGGCCCTCGGGGTCGCGGGTGACCTGGACTCCAAGGTACCGGAATCTGTCGTCTCTCAGCTTGAAGGGGAGCCCGTTAACAAAGGTCATCTCTGCGTCTGATAAATTACCCCCTACGAACGCCACCGATTTCTCCAGATTAACTTTGTATCCCGATAGGTCCCCATAGCGTGAGAGGCCCTGCAGCATTCGGGGGACTGTTTGGGTTGGGTTCGTGATATAGAGCAGTGCATCGTCAGCAAAAAGGCAGACTTTGCACTGCATTTCTCCGACCTGTACTCCCCTGATGGCCGCATCGTTGCGGATCGAGATTGCCCATGGTTCCATCACAAGCGTGTAAATTAGGGGGGACAAAGGACATCCCTGCCGTGTACCACGCTCGAGGGGGAATGTCCTCGACTCGGTCCCATTTGCCACCACTCGAGGGGGAAGAGTAGAGCGTGGAGATCCAACCTAGCCACCTCGGGCCCATACCCAGAGTCGTGAATACCTCCCTCATAAAGGCCCAGCTGACCCTGTCAAAGGCCTTCTACGCGTCAAGGGCCAGCAGAAGCGCGCCTTTGTCGCAGACCCCTCTCGAGGCGAGCACATGGAGCGTCTTCCGCATATTATCCAAACTCTGCCTGTTCAAGACAAATCCCGCTTGGTCGGGGTGTACCAGGCGCGGGAGGCAGCTCTCAAATCTGGTGGCCAGAATTCTGGCAAAGATCTTAGCGTCCAGATTGAGGAGTGAGATGGGTCTATAGAACCCACATTCCGTCTGGTCCTTGCCGGGTTTGGGTATAACGGTAATGAGGGCCTGCAAAAATGTCGGTGGGATGGACTCCCGGTTCCTGATCTGGTTAAACAGTTTGGCCAGGGGCTTCAACAGGACGGGTTGGGTCTGTTTGTAAAAATCGGCTGTGTAGCCGTCTTCCCCCGGTGCCTTTCCCACCTTCAGTCTTTTGATGGCGCCCTCCACCTCCTCCTCCAATATCTCTCTCTCCAGGACTTCTAGCTCCCCATCGGACAGCCTAGGCAGAGGGTGTTCTTCCAGGTAGGCGCGAATGTCCTCCAGTGATTCGCCTGCCTTTTTGGAATGGAGTTTGCTGTAATAGTCAGCGAAACACTCGACTATTTCCTCGCGGCCATCGTGAATCACGCCCACTCCATCTCTGAGACGAGTGACTCCCCTCTCAACCCTGCAGCCCCGAGCCCTCTGCGCCAGTAGGGTCCTCACCTTATCTCCCCGTTCGTAGTACCTCTGCATGGTGTATCTCATTTTCTTGATGACTTCCCCTATGAGGACCGTATGGAGTTCCTGTCTTTTGCCCTGCATCTCCTCTAGGAGAGCCCCTCGATCCACCCCCGAGAGGCCCAGTCTGGCTCGCAGAGCGCCCAACTCTGCGCGGAGTTTATCCTCGATAAGGCCTCTCTCCCGCTTACGTCTCGAACCCTCCGCTATGAGAAGGCCCCTGAAAGTGGCTTTTGCGGCATCCCACACCATGGACATGTCTGTCTCGCCGGTGTCATTTGTCTCAAAGTAGGCCAGCATTTCCTGCCTCATGAAATCTCAAAATACTGGGTCCGTGAGGAGTGTGTCATTGCAACGCCATCGGGAAGATCTTGGGGCGATGGGCAGTGACCAATTCGCTATGAGGAGTTTGTGGTCCGACCAAGTTATGGCTTCCACCTTCGGCTGTTGTGCCACCCCGTTCCCCTCTTCCGAGAGTAACAAAAGGTCGATTTTGGTGTAGGTGCAATGAGGGGGCGAAAGGAAGGTGTGCCCACCCTGGTTCAGGTTTGCTGTTCGCCAGATGTCCACCCAATAGTGCTCTCTGAGGAGGGCCTGCAGGGCCAGATTTTCCTTGGAGATGCCCCTGGGTGTCCCCCCCCTCGCGGACCACCAGTCAAGCCTTCGGTCCATTATGAGGTTGAAGTCCCCCGTATCATGGCTCCCTCTGCCCACTCGTCCATGACATGAAAGACCTGGGTGAGAAAGTGTATTTGTTTTGAGTTGGGCGCGTATAGAGTGGCCAGGGTAACACGCTCTCCCTCACAGGTTCCCTTAATGCCCAGAAAACGACCACCAAACCCCCTCTTGGTTTCTATGTCTGTGAGATGGAACGGCCTGCTCAGGAGGATTCCCACCCCTTCCTTCTTAGAACTTCTGTGTGAGGCCCAGTAATTGCACCCGATATCTTTCCCCTTGATCTTCGATTCCCTGCCTTGCCTGTAATGTGTCTCCTGTAGGAAAAGAACTGTTAGGTGTTGCTTACGGAACATGTTGCTCGTGAGAGATCTCTTGTTCTGGGAGTTAAGGCCCTTGACGTTCAACGTGCCTATCTTTGCTTCAATCATTGTCATTTTCCATTACGCGCACTGAAATCGCCACTAAGTGTCTGCTCCTCAGAGCCCGTTGCAAAAAAAGTGTCCATAGTTTGAGCTGCTTTTCCCTTTCCCCTCAAGCCCCACGGGGGGCAACCCCCCTCTCCAATTCCCCCCATCACTCCCCTTTCCCGTTTTATGGGGCGTTCGCCGTCGGGTCCCCGGGTGGGGATGTGACTGGCAACGAACCACCAGGGTCGCTTCCCTGGCCCCGGCAAAACATTTTATTAGGTGTAGCGCTTTCCAACCTGTCTTCGTTAAGCGCCAGCCCTTTCTGATCAGCGGCGGGGAACCGGCCGTAACGACTCCCGAGCCATGCCCCCCCGGCCCTGGTACCTGGTCGTGTCTCCTGTGCCCCTGGCGGGGCGTATCACGACATGAGGCCTGGAGAGGCGCCGGCCGTTGTTCATGTGGAGTCGCCGTGCATCTTCCAATAAAACCATTCAACAGCCTCTAAATGGGCAACACTTCAACCCTGACCGAGGTCGATTAAACAAAGAACACTCCACAGGTCGTGGGGCAAAAACACTATGAACCGCGGGCTCAATGAATCGTCGCGTGCTCCCGTGGGGTGTGGATCAGTCCTTCTGTACAGAAAGGCGAGCCTTGGTTGCTGCTCGTATGCTCATATAGAATCTCCTCGGTCTGTGGGTGGATGTTTGGTTTTCCGGAATTTACTTGAGCCTTTAACCTTTAGCTTCCCCTGGGAGAGGTCTGGGCCTCGAGGGGCACGAGGGCGGTCTCCGTTGGTTTCGTCCCGATGTCACCTGTGAGATCCTCGGTGGCCCTTCGGATTTCCGCCTCTGTGACTAGTTGATATCTCTGGCCCTGCCATTCAAATGCTAGGTGGAATGGGTGGCCCCAGCGATAGCGTGTCCCCTTTTCTTGTAGCCATCTGGTGATAGTGCCGCATTTCTTTCGCATCTGGAGAGTGAGGGCCGAGAGATCCTGGTAAATCGTCACCCTGGATTTACCATGTTGAATGTCCCGTATGGTTCTAGCCCTCTCCAACACCCTAGCCTTGTCCTTATAGTAGTGAAATCTTGCAAGAACCGAGCGTGGACCTCTACCCCCCCCCACCGGCCCGATGGACTCTATCAAGCAGGAGGGTCTCCCCCGAGTCCAACCCCAGGACAATCCTGATGATGTCTTGGATTTTGCTTTCAAGGCCAACCGGGGTCTCTCCCTCTGTCTCCGCAAGGCCAAAAATTCTCAAGTTGTTTCTCCATGTCGTCGACCTTGAGCCGGAGGTCCTCCTCGCGGCGGTGCAGTTCCTGAAATCTAGTTTCCATTTGTGCCTCGAGGATGTCTGTCGATGCCTGGTTGCACTCGACCCCTTCTACCCGATCCTCCAGCGTTGAAACCTTGGCCGTGAGGTCTGCCAACCTGGCCCCCATGTCTGTCCTCATACCCTTAATCGCTTCTAGGATCGTTTGGATGTTACTCTGTATTGCATTCATGTCCGGGGGTTGCGAGGCTACAGGGCCGGTCTCCATTTCGAGGGACCCAGGCGTGTAGTGGTATTGCGCAAGGGTCTCCCTCCAGTTCATGGGGTATTGATCACACCAAGCTATAGGGTTCTCCTGGGGTGTCTGCCAGGTGGCGGGGTGGCCCAGGCGCGCTCCCGCGACATCCTGAGCCTTCTCTGGTGGTCAGGTGGGCACCTCTGCCACTAATCCGGAGCCCCGTGGGGGCTGCAGGGAGGTAGGCCTTTGGGACGGTGGTCAGGTGTGGAAATGTGGGCCGCTGAGATGGTTCCACAGTGCGCCGCCGCGTCGGCTCAGGCACGGACGAAGCACTGGTGGTGAAAGCGGTAGGTGTGGCGGTGGTGCCCTCGTATCCCCAATGATGGATGGGCCGGTCGCTGGCAACCGTTGGAGCTTCTCGGAAGGCCCGCCTGGCGTTGGGCCCTGTGTGTTGAGTCAAAGCGGGTGGGGAACTCGACTCCTACCACCGCTACGCAGCTAGGCGATGCGCGGCTCCCATTCGGGGCCTTCTCCCGAGCGCAGGGGTGTCGCCGTTCACAGGTCGTGATCTCGGGAACGGGGGCATCTCTGAAGTCCGGACCAGCTTCTGGGTAGTCCACAGCGGTTCCCCTTCTCAAGGATCGCTGATAGCTGGGGTTAGAAAGCACTTAAGGCATGTTTTTCCATGAGTTTCCCAGGGCCATGCGGGGAGCTTGAGATTCAGGCGGCCATCTTGCTCGCGCCCCCTGGTGGCCTCCACCTACAATACATTTTATATAAAAATGTTATATTAAAATGTATATGCACTTTATATAAAAATAGCAACATTATTGGGGCAATCAAAAATGTGGGGGTACATTACATTTATTTTTGGGGGCCGATTCATGGAACAAACGTGTGCCGAAAATCCCAGCGCAAGCAGGCGCAAGGAGGCGCAAGTGTTAGAAAGCAAGCGCACGTGCACACGTGCGATTCAAGGAAGGCGCTGCGCTACTTTCCCACTGGTTGTGCGCCAAATCCGTGCATGGTGCACGCTGGCGCACACGTCTCCAAACAGCGTGCGCTAAGCACACAGCGAAAGCGCACATAGCGCAGGGCACACAACAAAAGTAGGCGGAACAGGAGGCGTAACACGTGGAATGGGGAATAACGCGTGAAAAAGAAGGCGTAACGGGGGAAGTACTGCTGGGAAGTACACGGAACACCCACACGCACGCGAACCACACGTATTCATGGAATTGAATAGGGCAAACCCGCACACGGGCAAAGACACGCACAGGCCTAAACACGTCCGCCACACGAAGGCAGGCGGTAGCGTCCCTGCGCATCACAAAAGTGTGCACAGATAAAAAGCATGCATGTACTGAGTGGGGTACGTGTATTCCTGGGGTTCGCGTGAAGTTTCACACGCGATAGGCCCTGTGCGAGTGGGGTACGTGTATTCCTGGGGTTCGTGTGAAGTTTCACACGCGATAGGCCCTGTGCGAGTGGGGTACGTTAATTCCTGGGGTTCGCGTAAAGTTTCACACGCGATAGGCCCTGTGCGAGTGGGGTACGTGTATTTCAGGGGTGCGCGGGACGTTTTACACGCGATTGGCCTGGGTACGTGTATTTCAGAGGTGCGCAGGAAGTTTTACACGCGATTTCAGCAGGGTACGTGTATTTCAGTGGTGCGCAGGAAGTTTTACACGCGATTTCAGCAGGGTACGTGTATTTCATAGGTGCGCAGGAAGTTTTACACTCGATTTCAGCAGGGTTCGTGTATTTCAGGGGTGCGCGGGAAGTTTTACACGCAATTTCAGCAGGGTACGTGTATTTCAGGGGTGCGCGGGAAGTTTTACATGCGATTTCAGAAGGGTACGTGTATTTCAGGGGTGCGCGGGAAGTTTTACACGCGATTTCAGCAGGGTACATGTATTTCAGGGGTGCGCGGGAAGTTTTACAAGCGATTTCAGCAGGGTACGTGTATTTCAGGGGTGCGCTGTAAGTTTTACACGCTATTGCCCTGGGTACGTGTATTTCAGGGGTGCGCGGGAAGTTTCACACGCGAAAGGGCAACGCCCGTGCATTATATGTCACAGACGCGCTTACGCGCTTAGGGCCTTTGGTCCAATGAAATTGCGTACGTGTGCTGACACGCTTACGCGCTAAGGCCTTTCCTCATATTCCACGCTGACGTGCAATTTTTTCACATGCCAAATCACTCCGTATCAAGCTGGCCACGCGAAAACACACGGAAGATCACGCTCCTGCCCTGAAGGCCATTTTCCTGCCCCCCAGAGCCCCGAGCACGCTCCCACCTGCCATCTGCTGCTGCCTGAGTGCCTGCTGCCCATGTGCCCTGCTATTTGGTGCCTGCACATCAGCCATCTGCAGGGGTCCAGTTGCTGTGTCCACCCCTGTGGAACAGAAGACGCCCGACTGGGATACCATAGCTCCACAGCCCAGCCCCAGGACCCAGTAGTCCACCCACGCCTGCCTCGGGGGCCGCCATGTCGGGGCAAACACCATCGAGACCACTGGCGACCCCCAGCCAGAGGAGCAGAGGGCCACCAGCTTCAGTCAGAAGGAAGTTGGTGTCCTGGTGGAGCATGTCCTGGGGCATTATGATGCCCTCTTCGGAACATCACGCGCCAACATGGAAGGACGGGATAGGATCTGGGACGACTTTGTGGTTGCCATTAACGCGGAGGGGGTGGCAACCCGCAACATCAAGCAAGTCAAGAAGCGCTGGGAGGACTTGAGGTCCAGGACCCTCGTAAAGGCCCGGCGCCTCGTGGAAGGGGGCCGGGGCAGCATGAGTACCATCCAGATGAGGGTCCTGGAACGCGTAGCCCCAGCGCTCCACGCCCAGATCCTTCAGAGGCAGATCCGTCTGGAGTTGAGCGGTAAGTGGCCAAGCATTGCTGAGACAGGGCATGTTGCAGGGTGCTGGTTGTCTGATACTTGCCTGTATGTCTGACATAGGCCATGTACGTATGTGTGTGTGCAGGGACATCATGGTCATGCATGTGAGACCAGTAATGTGTGAACCACATGGTAGGTGCATGTGTTACAATGCAACATGCGGAGCAGCATGCGGAATGCACACATTAATGCATGCCTGTCTCTGTTATTGGACATGGATGGGGTGGGAGAGATGGGTGCTGCGGTCATGGACATGTATGGTGTCCATGTCTGTGTGTCTGACTTGCGTGTCTGTGACTTGTAAATGCCATGGATGCATGACACATGTCTGTGACAATGTTCAGATTCACTGATGCAGCCTACTCATCCTTGTATCCACTGTGTCTGAGGTGTACAAGGCCAGATGGATGAAACTACGGTGAAGTGTGTGCATGTGATAGGCATGACCCATGATGCATGTGAGTTTCAAACCAGCATTGTATGTTTCAAGAGTCCCTTGGACATGTATGCTAATGTTCATTGCATGAGCCATGCCTGTTACTTACTGCATGTGTTTTTCCTGCACTGACCCATGTGTTGTGGAGGGACATGATGGAAGTGATGTTTGACAGTGCCACTCATCTGCTATTGCTTCCTGTCTAGGGGACCATTGTACAGTACCCTGATGCTTGTGTTCTATGTCTCCCTCTACACAGTGGCAAGTGATGAAGAAGGCGGAGACGGCGCTGTGGAGCAAAGCGGTGGGGATGCCCCCACCAGCCGGCGACGCAAGGCCCAGTCACCCTCCCAGAATTTACCATTCTCCGGGAGTGAGGGGACTGGTGCTGCGTCTGCCACTACGGCTGCAGCAGAAGGGGTGGGTGAGCCCCCAAAGGGGCTTGCAACGGCAGAAGACAGTGTGGAGCCATCCAGGTTGGTGTTTCCACAGAGAAGGAGGCCGCTACTGAGCCGCACTTGGGGCCTGGTGGGGGTGGTACCACTGGTGCAAGTGGTGAAGTCCAGGGGCAGGGGCAGGAAGCAGCACAGGTCGCCGTGGAGGGGCCTGTGCATGTCACTGTCCCTGACACTGTGACTGCACCACCATGCACCAGCCGGGATGCCCCATCCCAGGCCCGTCCGCAGGTAGGGGGGATGTCCATGTCATCTAACACTCCTCTACCTGCGGACGAGGGGACCCCTGGCCGTATGGAGAAGGTCCTGATTGGTGTCGCGTTGTGCACGCATGACATTCGTGATGACGTGCGTGCTTCCCGGGGGGAGTACGCACGTCATCACGAAGAGCAGCGTGCCAACGTGGCTCAGTTGGGAATGTCCATGGTCGGGGGTTTTGTACATGTGTCGGCCACTCTGGCGGCCCGCTCCTCCTCTGTGGAGACTATGCGCCAGTCGTTCTCCATGCCATCTTCCGGCCCAGATGCCACCAGGGCCCCCTGTGGACCTGCCCTGACCAACGCAGCTAGCTCGGTGGGGATCCCATCCCTGCCACAGTCGGGAGTCGGAGGTCCAGCAGGGGTGGACACCACAGCAACGGCACCCCAGCAGATGGAGGATGTGCCGGCATCATTGGGCAGGGCACGTGCACGACGGCGTCGGTGGATTCCATCAGCCTGGATGCCGTCGTGCTGGCAGAGGCAGTTGCGTTGGAGGCAGTGGCAGGCTCAACGTGGGGGGCATCATGGCTCGGGGCCATCTACATCAGAGGGGCAGGCATTGGCCGGAGGGCAGGAGGACCCTGGAATGGGAGTGTCTTCCGTGTGGCAGCGGTTGGGCCAGCAGATAGGTGCGGAGCGGCGGCGGGCGGAGGAGGCACGGCTCACAATGGTCAGGGTGGAGAACTCCATGCGCAGGGCGCTGAGGCGGGCTGAGTGCCTCGAGGGAATTCGCAAGGAGTTGGAGGTGGACATGGGGTTATCCCCGCGAGACCTCGGGGCCAGAGAACAGGCCCGCCTCCAAGACATTGAACAGGAGTTCGATGATGCCCTGGCCCATGACATCAACAAGTGAGCCATTGGACTTGCCCGCCGCCATTGTATATAGTTCATTAGTGTTAAGTTTCATTTCTTTTTTCTTTCATTTGGGACGCATGGACTATGCCCCACAGTTTTGTATATAGTTAGTAATTAGGTAGCTTTCATTGTAGGTTTAATTTATGTCGTTGGGCTCATGGACCCTGGTTTTGCTATTTGTAATAGTTTTACAGTGGATTTTTCACATTCATCTTTTCTTTTTCTTCACCATGGAGCAATGGATATTACGCTTTTCTTTCCCTTTGGATTTGCTTTGTTGGACGGTGACTTTGGATGCATTTTCATTTGGATTAATTTGGATTCTCATTTTATTTATTTATCATTTTTTGGGACATGCTGCATTTTGATTATTATTGGCATTATTGTGTGTTTTGATTTCATTCCCTTCATTTTGACTATAATACATTTTTTGTTTCTTACTTCAATGTGTGGTCTTCTCTCATTGGTTTCATGCATGTCACAATGTGGGTTTTCTCAGTCATGTGTTGCCATTGTGTGGGTCTGGCAGACTTGTAATGGGGATTTCAATTTGAAGTGGATGTAAAGCTTGGTTGGGTGTTTGGACTGGGGTGGCGTGGGGTGGGATTTGGGTGGCCATAAGAGCTAGAGATCTATATTGTGATGACCTGTTGGCTGGGGGACATGTGTCGGGGCCTGCTGGCAGGTGCCTGTCAATGCTGGGGGGTGGGGGTGCAGGGGGACATATGTCGGGGCCTGCTGGCAGGTGCCTGTCAATGCTGGGGGGGTGGGGGTGCAGGGGGAAATGAGTGGGGGCCTGCTGGCAGGTGCCTGTCAATGCTGGGGGGTGGGGGGACTGAGGGACATGTGTCGGGGCCTGCTGGCAGGTGCCTGTCAATGGTGGGGGGTGGGGGTGCTGGGGGACATGACCAGCGGTGCAGGGTAGTCCCCTGTGGTGTGGGCTGCATGCAGGGGCCGTGGAGGGGTAGAGGGGACACCTGGGAGGACCCACACTGCCAATTCACGTGTAGGACTCCCCGCGCACCCCCGAAATATGCGTTCCCCGCTCTGACAGCAAAACGCGTGTAAAACTTCCCACGCACCCCAGAAAAACACGTACCCAGGCCAATCGCGTGTAAAACTTCCCGCGCACCCCTGAAATACACGTACCCTGCTGAAATCGCGTGTGAAACTTCCCGCGCACCCCTGAAATACACGTACCCTGCTGAAATCGCGTGTGGAAATTCCTGCGCACCCCTGAAATACACGTACCCAGGCCAATCGCGTGCAAAACTTCCCGCGCACCCCTGAAATACACGTACCCTGCTGAAATCGCGTGTGGAAATTCCTGCACACCCCCGAAATACATGTACCCTGCTGAAATCGCGTGTGAAACTTCCTGCGCAACCCCGAAATACACATACCCCACTCGCACAGGGCCTATCGCTTGTGAAACTTCCCGCGCACCCCCGAAATACACGTACCCGGCTGAAATCGGGTGTGAAACTTCACGCGAACCCCAGTAATACATGTACCCCGCTCGCACAGGGCCAATCGCGTGTGAAACTTCCCGCGAACCCCAGTAATACACGTACCCCGCTTGCCATGCCGGTACAGAGTTAGCACAGCCCTTTGCGCTGGATTGGGGATTTTGATGGCTTTTCCCTGCGCAAGGGTCGTTCTTGGGGGTGTAACTGGCGCTGCTGCAGGGTCGCTGCACCACTGTGCGCCACAGCTGGTTTTGGTAGCTCAAATCCATGAATACGCTGTGTGCGGATATGGATTTTAGCGCACGCGGCTGGCGCAGAGATTCGCACGCGCACACTGTGCGCCAGCCGCGTGCGCCACTTGTGCGCTAAATTCTATGAATTACCCCCTAAATGTATATCAAATTGATATCAAAGGGGCGGGACTAAGGAAAAGGGGCAAGGCTAATACCAGCAATGGGGGCAGGGCCACCTGCCAAAATGTTATATGGAAAGAAAGTGTACCCCCCTAGTACTACTCATTTGGTAGAAACACCTGTGAAAACCTTTTTGACATGCTTTGCAAGGTTTTCCTTGTTCAACTAAAAAAGAAAAATGAAGTCCTTGTGACAACGTTTGTGGCACAACCTTTGGGATTTTGTTGAAATTCCTTTTCTCTTAACCTTCCTTCTTCCACTAAAAAAATCTTTATGACACCCTTTCCATTAGCACCACACGCCCATCATCACAAGTTACCATGGATAAACAAAGGACCTGCAGGATTACTTTTGGGGTATTATGAAATCAGGTGAGGAGGAGATGGTGGCTTTTGGGGCAGCTGTTAAGAGTATGCACAGACTGCTGAGATGGCGGATGACACCTCATCTAAGGAAGTTAGTCTTGTGAGGTGATGACAGTGAAGAGCTGCAAAGCAATGGACAGGAACAGTGGCAGTAGGAGGTTGAAAGGTTATCACATAGAAACGTAACACAGTAGCATGGAGACCATGAGGGAGAACCCTCAACTGTTGTTGGAGGTAGCAACATTGTCTTTATGTTATTCTGTCCCAAGCATAGTGCTAGCCGTCGTTGCAGACATGCTACCTGCTTTTTTGCAAATATGGTTTTAGACACATTTTTATTAGGAGAAATAAACTAATTTCTCTTGATGTTTTTTTCTATTTCTATTCTCTCTGTGTGTTATATAATACCTTGTGATGTTATTGAAAGTGATGAGATGTTTTCTTTTTATATGCATAGTTGTTTTTATTTACTTTGATGAAAATAATGTATTTTCCTGAATAAAGTATTGATTGAACATGCAATCTAAAGAATGGGCAGAGTCGTCAAGGGTTGATGTTATGTATGGGTTTGGATATTTCTGAAAACAAGGATAGTGTTAATGTGATGATTTGCCTGGGCTAAACTCATGAACTCAGTCCTGGTGGTATTAAACCTAAGGTTGGCTTTTGCTCTCTAAAACCAAGTCACACAAAGACATCTTTCAAGATGGCAGACGTTCCCCAGAGACAGCGATAGCTATAACTGTGTGCCCATTTATTACGGTAATATGCAAAGGGGTGTTTCATGGTCCACAGTTGAGAAAATACACAGAGAGATCTAACAGCATGAGCAGGCATTAGTCCCTGTGATCATCCACTTGAAGGATATTGGCCACCAACTGGAGTGTCAAAAGCCAGGTTCGTGGAATTGGAAAAGGCCAGCCATTTTAATGCAAGAATGTAATTGAATGGCTACATATTTTTCTATTATTTTCCCCAGAAAGAGTTAACTAGTTATGGGCCACAATTTTCTTAACTCAACAGAATTAGGACCAGGCTTTTTTAAGAGTGACGTAATCAGTCCATGTTTCCACACATGTAGAAACAGAACTTGAGAAAGATAGATATTGAGAATAAGAGAGAAACCGGCAATCTATCTAAAAACTGTTTAACAAAGTTTGCTGGGACAATGTCCTCAACGTATATGATGCTGGTTGTAGAGAACTCAGGGAGGGAATGGAGGAGAAAATGAGGAATATTGAGTTTGGGTTCTGTGGGATTATCTGATTTTTTTTTTTTAAAAGAATAGATTGCCTATAGTGCAGATCCGAGGAGAAAGGTGAGCTGACGGTCAAGTCAAGTCAATCAAACTTTATTTTCGAAATTTTAATTTCACACATGTAAACAAATTTAGAACAACTGATTTAATATATTTTTTAAGAAATGTGACAAATCCCAGAATGTCGTCACTGCTTGTGAAGGGGGTGCCCTTTCCCATGAGGCCAGGGAGGTGAAGTGGCTACCCGATAATCCCCCTGGATGTGGTACTCAGCAGTAGGATCTCATGGGAGGGGAGACCCCCTTTGGGACTAGTGACAACCACATTGGGAGAACACAATATTTCCACCAAGCCCATCACCAAAGACTCACTTCCCACAGTTACTCCATTTCTCAGTCACCTCATTCCTCTTCTCTCCTACCTTCATACCCTACGTACTTTGCGAAAGCAGTTCAAGTAGAAAGTACTGAGATGAGGGAGAGTCCTAGTGAGTTTCTACACCTACACTCCCTTAGTACTGAGATGAGGAGGGGTTGCGGAGCAATATTGAGTAACCATTGGAACCACTTTCAACATTCTAGTGGTTCACGATCCCTGATTGGTGGAAACAAGATAAAAACTAAAGGACTTGACAAGTGGTCAATCCCTCTCCGGAGGAACCATGAGAGCCCAGACGAGCCCGATGGGCAGGCGAGTTACCAGGATGCCGAGCGGGAGGAGAGTCTGGGGCCTTTCCAGCAAGTGGAGGCCATGCGGCCCACAGGTAGACCAAAACTTCAGATGCCCCAGACTGGGGACCGCGAGAGTGCGGAAACACACTCTGCCTGAAGGAAAGGAGACTGTGAGGCTATTGCAGGGAAGAGGAAGCTCCGGGAAGCTACCGGAGTGCCACGAACAAGACGCTGGATGCCCCAGAGAATTGGGGACCGCAAGAGTGCAGAAACACACTCTCCCTGAAGGGAAGAAACCTGCCAGAAAAGGAAGCTCTGGAAAGTTACCAGAGTACTGCGAAGGAACCCATCTGCATTGGGGGAGGCAGCACTCGCGCAACCCACCTCACAAGGTACGCAGGGGAGACAGAAGGCTCTAAAAGCTCAAGGAGATGGTCACAAGCCTGGGAAAGGAGGGTCTGGGACCCTAACACAGTTGGAGGAAAGTGAGAATGTACATGAATTTGTTCCCCGGCTTGGCAGGAGAGTGAACCAAGCCTTAGGAACGTCAAACTAAGAGCAGATTTGCGAGTCTGCAAGTTGCACCCAAAGAAAGAGAACAGGGACTTGTCGAACAACCCTTACAGTGCTTGGCAGGATAGTGAACCAAGCCCGTATCAGCTTTCACAGCCTGGAAAGCCTCCAGGCCATTGTTCTTCAATGCAGTACCTGGTGAGAGTGAACCAGGTCTGCCCAGCAGGGTCAAGGACTCACCACAGCCTGGGAAGCATCCTGGCCATTCTTCTTTGTCGCAGTACCAGGTGAGCAGGAACCAGGCCTGCCAACCAGGTTCTGGGATTGATTGATTGATTGATAGGTTATTTATAATGCGCCTATACACAAGTGTTTCAAGGCACAACCCGGCAAGGCGGGGGAAAACAGGGGAGAACAATACAAACGATCTTACTAGGCCTGGTATCATTTAGAATGTACAAGTGCGCAGACAAGAAGTGTAGTAGAGGGGAAGGGGGAGAAGTGCACCTGGTGGCACAGTGGCCTGGGATAAGTGCAGGAAGGCAGTGCCTCGAAGGGGAGTATGCCTAGGAAGTGCAAGGAAGGCCTGGTGGCCGTGCAGGAGGGCGCCGGGGGCAAGTGCTGTGGACTGGGCATGGGGGGTTTAGGTGTCCTATATGACTCAGAGGAGCACCACACAGCAAGTCAACATAACAGCAGGAGGAAGGGCGGGATAGCAGAGGGAAGGCAGAGAGAGAAAAAGGTGGAGAAAGGTTAGCAAGGGAGAGGCAGAGAGAAGGAGGAGAAAAGGAAGGTCATGAGCTTCTGGAGGTCCGGCTCAAGGCGGAGAGTGGCCATTCCATAGGGAGGCACCTACAGATGAAAGAGAATTCCCACCCAGTCTCTGCTTGGAGAAACAACTCACCCGTAGAGAATTGGAGGTAGATGAGCATAGGGCTCTGGAAGGAAGGTACTTAGGAAGAGAGCGTTGGAGATAGTGTGGGCCCTGGCCCCAGAAGGTCCAATGGACAATGCAGAGGGCCTTGAACTTGATCCTTGCAGTCACCGGGAGCCAGTGTAGGGATTTCAGAGCTGGAAAGATGCAGACCCTGATCTTAAGGCCAAGGATACCTCTTGCGGTCCTGTTTTGGATGAGTTGCATAGGGCGGATGGTAGAGTTAGGTAGATTGAGAAAGAGGCTGTTGCAATAGTCAAGCCTTGAGACAACCAGGGATCTGGAGACAGTGAGCTTCTGAGGGAAGGTGAGAAAAGGTGGAATACCTATGAGGAGGTGCAGCTGGAAGTGGGAGTTTTTAGAGAAGTCTGTGATGCGTGGAGCGAAGGAGAAAGTGGAGTCGAGGATGACCGCAAGGTTTTTTGCCTCACAAGAGGGTGAGGGTGCAGGGCCAAGGGAGGCTGGCCAGAGTGAAAGGGGAAAGGCGGGAGCAGGGTCCCAATGGGAAGGATCTCTGTCTTACTGGCATTAAGGCAGAGATCATCAGAGGCGCACCATGCCTGAATAGCGGAAAGACAGTCAGGGATGAGCGAGGAGGAGGCCAAGGGTAGCCTGACAGAGAGCTCCGTGCCATCTGCATAACACTGAAAGTTAGAGGAAAAGGTAGAGAAGCCGGGCCAAGGTAGCCAGATAGACATTGAAAAACCAGGGCGAGAGGATAGATCCCTGGGGAACACCACATGTAGAGAGTGTGATGGAGGAGAGGAAGGACCCAAATTCAACCTGTGAAGGTCGGTCCATAAGGAAAGAGGATAGCCACGCCAGAGCCTGATCCGTGATGTCCAAGGTATCTTGGAGATGGGTAATAAGGATGTTGTGGTTCACTGTTTCAAAGGCAGAAAAAAGGTCAAGGAGGATGAGGACAGATGGAGAGTTAGAGTCAAGATTAGAGAGCAAGTCTTCACAGGCGTTCAGTAGAGCGGGTTCTGTGCCTCTGGCTGCTCTGAAGCCAGACTGGTGGTCATGGAGACAACCAACAGATTCAGTGTGCAGGGTTAGTTGGAAGATAGCCAATTTCTCCAGGAGTGTGTCCAGGAAAGGAGTAATAGGAATTGGATGATAGTTTTCTGGGATGGAGGAGTCGGCAGAGGGCTTTTTGAGCAGGGGGTTCACAAGGGAGTGCTTGAGAGGAGAGAGGAAACCTCCAGTGGCAAAGGAGTAGTTGCAGAGTTTGGCTAAGGCTGGAGTTTGAGAGTCAGTGTTGTTCTTAATGGTTCTGGAGGTGCAGGGAGACACCTGTTTGGATGAGACTTTCATAGACCGGACTTGTCTGGAAACCTCATCAGGTGTGACAGGAGAAAAGGAGGAAGGGAGAAGGGGCGGCCAAGAGGGGCTTGAGAGAGGTAGAGGGAGGGAGAGGAGCAGATGAGAGTGAGGACAGGATGTCCTGAGTTTTTGTGGTGAAATGAGAGGTCAGGGCAGAGCAGAGGACCTGGGTGGGTGTGGTAGAGAAAGATACTGCAGTAGGATTGGCCAGCTCCTTGCAGTTTTTAATAGGTTCACCTGCGTTTTTAGATGCCACAGAGATGCGGGCTTGAATGTAGACTATTTTTTATAGAGAGGATAGAGAGTCAATATTGCCTTTGAAGTAGGCGGCAGGCCAGTTTGTCAGAGGGTGAACCTGTTTCCATTCAGCTGCTCTGCACTTGCATTTCAGGGCAGCCAGGTCAGAGTCGTACCAAGAATTGCACTTTTTGGCAGGCTTTCGGGCGGATCCTCATGACAGGGGCAAGGATGTCAAGAGTGTTTAAGAAGCAGAAAGGGAATGAGTTTTGAGTGAAGAGCGGGAGGAGGCAGGGGGAGCAGAGTTTACAATTCTAAATTTGGGAGCAAGACGATAAAAAGAAAAAAAATGAGATTGCACACAGAGAAAGCACGGAAGAGGAGGGTCCTCTTTGCGTTCCCTCCAACTCCACTAATACCCAGGTGTTCTGAGTCTAGCAAAAACTGGCCTATGCCAGTTGTCTCTTGGAGTGCACTTGTCAGCGAGCTTTTATTATTTCTTTGGTGAAGGCGCGCCGTCGTTGTTAGCAGCTCCCACTGTCAAGCAATTCCTCAAGGGTTTGCTGCACCTTTATCCTCTGTCAGCTTTTCAGACCCTTTTGCACAAAGTCGAAGCTGGAAACATTATAAGGTTTATCATTTTGTCAACCCGACCAGGTTGACGCTTGAGAGGTATTATATTGTTTAACTATTCAAGATTTACCTTCAAAGTAGTATTTACTACACATCAGGCGTCTCCAAGTTCAGTGGAAGTCTCCCTGAGCAATCCCTGCCTGCTGTATGGGAACTGAACCTGCTCTTCTCTGGGCTCAGGAAGGCCCCTTTGTCGCCTATGCACACCTAAAGTATGTTTCTTGGAAAATGGACTCTTAGTAGCGGTCACGTCCGCTAGAAGAGTTAGTGACATTCGATGCCAGGAGCCTCCCGTGCTACTACATCGATCAGACCCAATCTTTCAGTAAAACGGGACAGTTATTTGTACATTTTGACCCACCAGGAGCTGGCCGGGCAATATCCAAACAAGGCATCGCAAGGTGGATAGTATCCTGCATGTCATTCTGACTCTCTGCTGCCAGTAGATCTCTCTCAGTGCCCTACCAGCACATTCCAAAAGTGGAAAAGCTCTCACTGCCACCCACCTTTCATGCTGGGGACCCCCTCTAGGAAATCTGTAGAGCGGCGACCTGGAAGACGACAAAGATGTTTGCCAAACACTGCTGTCTAGACTCTGATGCCAGGGCAAAGACAGCAGTGGGACAGGCAGTGCTCTAACATTGTTTGTCTAATGTAAGACAGCACAGCCTCTCCTGCCTTCCATTTCTATTTTACGTACTGTTTGCCACACATTTATTTATTTTTGCATTTGTAAAGCAACTAAACCTGTGGGCCTCAGGGCACTGTTACGACCAGTTACACACAATGAGGAAAGATAGAGGTGGTACACTTCCTCCACTTAACGTTCATTTGGGAGCACAGGGTTACAAACGTAGAACATGTTCACCCGATCCATGTTTAGGTCATGTCAGGACGTTAGCATTAAGCAAATGGCCCGGTTTTCAATGTTTTTCAGAAGACCCAGTAGGATTCCTCTGCTCGTAGAGTGGGCGGGAGGGAGTTCCAGTGCGTAGTTGCCACTGTTGGGAAGCTTGATCCACCTGCACTAGCTCGTTTGAATTTGGGTTGAGCAAGGCTGTGTGCGTGGTCTGCAAAGTTAGTTCTCACGATTTTGTGAGATAGGTAGGCAGGGACTGAGTCAGACAGGCATCTGTGTGTGATGGACAGAGATTTGAATATAATCCTTTCACAAATGGGCAGCCAGTGGGCCTCCTTTCTTGCTGCTGAGATGTTGTCTCTTTTTGGTAAGTTGAGGGCAGAGAATAGAGCATTGTTTCGATTACTTGCATTTTGCTAATGTTCTGTTTGGATGTGCCCGGAAAGAGGGCGTTGCAGTAATCGAGCCATTGTCCCGATGACCACTCGAGCTATGGTGAGGGAGCTGGTGGGCGTGAGGAATTGTCTGGCAGCGTTAATCAGTTTGGTAGTGTAGGTTGCCGAGGATGCAATAGAATTCACTTGTCTTGTAAGTGAGAGGGTGGCATCCAAACGGACACCAAGTATTTTCACTGAGGCTGAGATAGGGATCTGTACTCCATCAATATTGAAGGAAGTATATTGATTATTGAGCTTCTTCAGCACTGCTCGGGAGCCCACCAGCAAGATCTGCGTCTTGTTGTCATTTAGGCATAAGTGGTTTGCGATCATCCAGGCCTGGAGAAGTTGGAAGATGCTGAGATGTGGTAACACAATATTTGATGGTCCACCAGGTCGAACACCACTGAAAGATCAAGGAGGAGGAGCAAGACTGGTTTGCCCTCATCCCTGAAGTTATCAAGCTGATTTTTCAAGTCAAGTAAGGCTGATTCTGTGCTGTGTCCAGGCCAGAAGCCTGATTTGCTCATTCCTAGGATGTGATTGGTTTCAAGGAAGATCTGTATTTGGTTGAAGGCAGCCCTGCCAAGGATTTTTTTAGCAAAAACTGGACTATTGTGAATGGGCGGTAATGGTTGGGGGGCTGCTGGGTCCAGGGATGTTTTTTTAGTAGGGGGAGGACCCAAGATTCTTTGAGGCTCCTGGGGACAAGACACAATGTGATGGATGCATTGATAAAAGGAACCATGCTTCAGAGTAGTCTTTAATGATAGAGGCTGGGCATATATCCTCTTTGCATTTTGTTGGCTTTAGATTTTTGAGGATGTTCGCAGTTTCTGATTGGGTGACCTTTCTGAAGTGGAAAGTTGGAGTCTTGTGAATCAAGTTAAAGGGTGACCGGGGGTGTGGATTAGAGTGATTTAATTGCCTCTTGTTCATGGGCAATTTTCTGCTGTAGAGAGTTTTCTTTCATTTGCATAGCGTTTTGTATATTCATGCACCATGGCTTGTCTTTTATGATAGTAGCTGGAGGGCAAGACAGGGTTTCTAGCTGTCTAAGTATTCTGAATATTTCTTTGAAGTTGGAGGTAGACTTGGTAATTCTGGTGTTACAGAATGATTATTTTGCAGTGATAATGGCCTGCTTGTATTGTTTGGCTGAGTTTTTAAATAGTGATTTGTGGGCATCAGAGGGAGACTTTTTCCAGGTTGCTTCTGCCAAACGTTTTGAACTGTGCAGAGCCTGGAGGTCAGGGGTGAACCAGGAGCTAATATGATCTGTAGGTTTGGCCTTACCAAGGACTAGTGATATGATATGATATGGCATTTATAACGCGCCTATACACAAGTGTTTCAAGGTGCGAGAAAGCAAGGGAGGGGAAGCAGAGGGAAGACAGACAATGATCCTACTAGGCCAGGTGACATTGAGATTGTGCAAGTGCAGGGGAGGGGGCAAGGGGTAAAGTGCATGGGGAAAGGGGAGGGGCAGTGCAGTAAATAGGATAACAGTAAAATAAATAAACACAATAAATAAAAGTGCAGTCAGTTGGTGGCAAGTGCAAGGGTAAGTGCAGACATCAGGTGTCAAGTGCTGGTAGGGGGCTGTAGGGATACAGAAACAGCCCTCCAAGTGCAAGGGTTGCCAGGGGGCAGTGCAGGTGTGCAACTGGCGGGGAGGGAACCTGGGCCTGAGATCAGAGGGTAGCCAGGTAACCGGTGCAATTTCAGATTCTGCTGGGAGAGCAGCAGGGGAGAGGAGGAGGAGAGAAAGCAGAAGCAAAGAGGAAGGTCTTGAGGTGCTTCTGGAACGGGTGGCCCCAGCAGAATAAAGAGATCTTCCGCCAACTCGACTAACCCTGAGGGAATTGGAGGCGGATGAGCGAAGAGCTCGAGAAGGAAGATATTTAGGAAGAGAGAGTTGAAGGTATTGAGGTCCTGGCCCCAGAGACCTTGTGGACAATGCAGAGGGTTTTGAACTTAATCCTCGCTGCCACTGGGAGCCAGTGCAGAGATTTCAGTCCTGGAGAGATACGATCCCTGGGCTTGATGCCAAGGACAAGGCTCACAGTCCTGTTTTGGATGAGTTGCAGAGGGCAGAGAGTAGAGGCAGGCAGATTTAGAAAGAGGCTGTTGCAGTAGTCCAGCCCAGAGAGAACCAGAGCTCTGGAGACAGTGAGCTTCTGCGGGAAGGAGAGGAACGGAAGAATACCTCTGAGGAGGTGCAGCTTGTAGTGTGACTTCTTACAGACATCAGCGATGTGAGAAGAGAAGGAAGGTGTGGAGTCGAAGATGACCGTGAGGCTTTTAGCCTCACAGGTGGGAGCAGGAAGAGGGCCAAGAGAGGCAGGCCAGAGAGTGACAGGAAAGGATGGAGCAGGTGTGCCGATGAGGAGACTCTCTGTCATACAGGCATTAAGGCAGAGATCATTGGCGGCACACCACTCCTGGATGTCGGACAGTCAGAGAAGAGAGAAGGAGAGGAGGTGGTAGAGGGGAGCCTGAAAATGAGTTGAGTGTCATCCGCATAGCAATGAAAGTTGGGGCAGAGAGCGGCAATGTAGTGGGCTCTCAGGTGGGAGCAGGAAGAGGGCTAAGAGAGGCCAGCCAGACAGTGAGAGGAAAGGAGGGAGCAGGTGTGCTGATGAGGAGAATCTCGGTGGGGCTACGGAGTTCACAGTCATTTTCAAGGTGTTTGTGTAGATGTCTGCAAGGATATTCAGGTCTTCTGAGAGGAGGCGTTTTGGTTGTAGTTGCGAGAGGAGAGGCGAGATAGAGTCTTTGGTCATCTTGCATGAGCTGCAGGCCCATGTAGGAGGAAGAGTAGGTAGGGTAGCTGTGGGAAGCTTGGTAGGCAGAAAGTGAAGGCCACTATATGGTGGTCTGACCAAGGGCACAGGGTGCTAGAGGAGATGGTGATCTGGCTATTAAGCCCGGCTACCCAATCCAGGACCTAGCCTTTGTTGTGGGTAGGTGCCGTTACGCAGTGTCTGAAGCCAATGGGAAAGAGTGTGTTCGCCACTGAGCTGGCGTTGTGATCTGAAGGGTCGTTGAGGCCCAAGTTTAGATCGCCCAGCAATATGATTCTGGTGGAGGGCTTAATGTTATTGCCCAAGGTTTGGAGGAGGTCCTCCTCAAAGGAAGTGGAGGGACCAGGTGGGCGGTATATAACATAGTTAGGCTGTCCGTGGGGGTGGTAGATAATTTAACCAATAGATGTTCACAGCTACCTTCTGTTAGGATGTTGCTTGGTCTTATTAGGAGGGTATCTATAAAGATAAGTGTGACTCCTCCTCCTCTCGAGTCAGGCCTGTCACTTCGGAGGATGGAAAATCCATCAGCCAAGGCTAGGGACAGGGCTGGTCCCGAGGCTGGGTGTAGCCAGGTTTCCGTTATAGATAGCAGATCAAGGTATTGGGAAGTGATAATCGGGGTCATTACGACCCAGGCGGTAACCATGGCGCTAATAGCACCATGGTTGCAGCCGGTATTTTACCGATTGCGCCATGGTGAATGGCAGAATTACCGCCCCATTCCAAGGTTGGCGGGCAGTAATTCCCCATTCACCATTGGCCCTTCCCCCTTCCCATTTTTGCCCCCATACGGCACAATGGAAATGGGGAAGGCGGCAGTTACGGTACCGCAAATTGCGGTACCGTAAATACCTCCAAGGTCCCTTTGCGGGTCCAATCCTTAAAGTCTGGTAAAAACCAGCCGTTAAGGACGGGACCCGCAAAGGGACCTCGTAATTAGGCGTTAAGGGGTTAACGGCGCCGCCACCTTTTACGGCGCCGTTAACCCCTTACCGCCTGGGTCGTAATGAGGCCCAATGCCATTTATATCTAAGGCGTGGGCCGGGATAGATCTAGGATTTATGAGGATCCTCTTAGAGGATGTAGTAGTGGGGGTGCGGCTGATGGTGAGGTGGACACAAGCGTGAGGGTTTGGGGGTCAGGTTAGGCATGTCAATGGCCTGCCTGGGTGGTTGCCTGATAGGGGATGTGGTCTGGTGAGATGTGACATTCAGGTATGGTGACCTGGTCATCGCTGTTGTGTTAGAGCTCAAGGACTGACTACTGCTGGGGACATAGGAGGGCGGTTGCCTGCTAGAGGCCCTGTTTGGTTGTCTGTTTGTTTGTCTGATGTGCTTTATGGCTGGTGTGTGTTCGTGCTCCTAGCTTGTGGTTTCTTGATGCATAGCTGCATGCAAGGTAGACAGCTGGGGGGCGCACCCTGACTGATCTGAGGCCGAGCCTGCTGTTTCTAAATGAGATAGTTGCTGGGAGCATAGCACCTACTTGATTGATTGCAGGTAGTGAAGGTAGTTCCCTAGCAGGGGTTGCCAACTTGGGCGTTCTCCCCTGGAGTGGGTGAATAAGGTGGCCTGGAATGATGGGCGCTGTCCGGCACTGGCGTATCTCGGAGGTGGTTGGGTTAAGGTGGGTGTGGTGCCAAATATTGCGACCATGGGAAGGTAGGGCTGTTCTCTGAGTGAGCGCTGGCTTCTGCTACGCCTGTGGTGCGGAAGCTGAGTGGGGCTACGACTCCCGCTGAGCGGGGACACACTGGGGGCCAGCGGCAGTGTGTCCGCAACTAACAAGATAATGTGGGGAGGCACGGTGAAGCAGCGATGTGGTTTCGTTGGGCGTTGGCGAGGAGAATCTGCAATCTTGCATGCAACTGTCTGTGAGAGCAATACAACCGCTGCAACGTTCAAGGTGTCAAGGGCATTGCATAGGCTTACTCTATTGAAAGCATGTGTATCCATGAGCCATCCAATGCTAGAGAAAAAAAGTAAATTGCCTTTAACTGGGTTTCCAGCGTTCATACCTATTATAGATTCACATACTACACACCCATCACCTTCTTGAGGCTATATCTGTATATCCATATATATTCCATTTATTTGGGAAACACGGGTTGACTCACAGAATCTGGAGATAGCCTCTAGGAATGGAGTTTAGGGCACTAGCCCTCATTGGTCAGGGTGTAAAAGGGCTAAAATGAGGATGCTATGTTGTATATTAAAACTTCCACTATTCTTTACATGACTTTACTAACACCGAGGATTCCCAGCCTGACAACAAGGAATTATTCAGAGTATGGGAATCTGTGAGAGATAACAATGTTGGGGAACCACAGTTATAGGTAAGTACATTGTTTTTTCAGTTTAAGGTGGTTCTGCATTCCTTCACGCAGGTGCCACTCCTTGAGGTTCTGTGGAGCAGGAAACCTCACAGTGGCCCTCATTACGACCCTGGCGGAGAGGGGTTTACGCCAGCGTAATGCATGGCGTACCTCTCCGCCAGATTAGGACTTTCCGTAGCGCCATGGTGATTTTTACGCCCGGATTTTCCGGGCGGAAAAATCCATGGCGCTACGGGTCCCCTCGTTAAATACGCCACCGTATTCTACGGTGGCGTAATTAACGCCTTCCCCACTCCCATTATACCCTATGGGGCAAAAATGGGAATGGGGAAGGGTAAATGGGGATTGGGGACTTACCGCCCCGCCAAGGTCAGAATGGGGCGGTAAGTCCGCCAACCCCCATGGCGGAGTTGGCAGCTCTGCGCCATGGTCCATGGTGCAAATTGCACCATGGACCTCCGCCAGGGTCGTAATGAGGGCCAGTATATTTTGTTTTAGATGGCTAGTCAGGGCTACTCTCTTTAATGATGAAGGGATCAAAATAAATATTGTGGGTTAAGAATAAAGGGCCAAACTCAGCTATGACGCCAAACACAGTGTAAAGCAAAACGAGAAGTCTTCATGTGGGGTCACAGAAGGAAGTTGAAGTGGCACATTATTAAAGGAGCATCAGGGGCAGATTCTCAAAAAGTAACACAAATGCAAAATGTGCAGGGCACCCTATTCTCAAATGTGACCTGTGCATTTCTGGGTGGCTGTGCGGCAGCACAATAGATGCACTGGGCAGCCCCCTTGCATACATTAGTGTTGGCAGGGGTGCTTCCAACACTAATGTATGAGAGGCTTCCATCACCCACCTGGGTGATTGAAGCGCATTTCACAGCGACAAGCCATTTAAAAAGGTCAGTCACTGTGAACTGTAAAATCCTTTCTATCCCTGTTTCGGGGGGATAGAAAGTGTGTAAACCGCTGCTGTCATATTGATGTACAGAAATGAGCCTGTTATGTGTTTGTGCATCTTCCTGCGCCAGCTGTGCATTCCGTTTGTTGACTTGGGGTACGAAGGGGTTGGAAAGGGCATCTGATGTGCCTGTTCAGATGCCCTTTGAAGATGGGGCACAACTTTTTTCAGTGCAAGTGCAAGTTTTGAAAATCTGGGCACCTCATTTTTAATGACATTGTAAGTCAAAAAGATCTTAACAATGCCATACGGTTAAGGGATGGTTATGTGCGGAACAAGAAACAGGTGGTGGCCCTGCCTAAAAGAAACCTTAGTTCATGTTGATTGTCCCAAGTTTAATATCCTTTAACTTGATTTTGTTTTCATGTATCAAAGGAAGAGTGTGTGTTGGGATTACAGCCACCAGTTCCACGGGGGTTGGGTTCCCCGCCTCATTATCTACCCCCCCTCTCTCTCAAGCAATGGAGCCCTTACAGAGACTTGTAAGCATCTGTGAGGAAATCTCTCCTCTGTGGACTTACAGCACTCCCATAGGGCAGAGTGTGCAGGCGTCGGCAGACTCAAGTGAGACAATGTCAACTCAGCCCATGAACTTAAGTGAGACTCAGCACCGCTGTCTTACTACTGGATTTCAGATGCTCTCCAAATCACTCGTGGTAGTTCCGACCCACTAGGGGTCTGCCACTGCAATTCCGCTTTGTTCTCTCCCCACAACCTAGCCGTTGCTCTGTGCGTGTGCTAAGAATCATTAAGGACTGCCATCTGTTACTCGACCTGTCAGCAGCTCTGTGACATGCAGCTACTGCTTTACTGTCTACCTTTTTGATCCAATGTATTGTGTGAGCTACTCGGCCGGGTTTGGTGGCCGTGGGACTCTTATTGGCTTGTTGGGCGATCCGAGAAAGCTCGCCCCCTTCCCTTTGCACATTGTCTAACCTGTGCACCTCTATGAAGTTACGCATTTCAGTGGTGGATGAATACGGCTTCATGTAGTACTTCACCAAAGCCTCAATGATGTCCGTGTGTTTCGTGTAAGTGGTGCCGTCTTTTTCCAGTTATGGCCGTCATGAGGGTGTGTTGTCTTTCCGGTCAGGCAAGCGTCATAATGCATTTCACAGCTCTGTCTCCCTCGCCATAGGATCTGGCCCGATACTGCTGGCCCAGAAATGTAACCTCTCTGCCAGCCGTCTCAAAGGACAGCTATGTGGCTGCCAGAGCTGGACCAGGACCTCGAGGCTACCGGTTCGAACGTGTTCCGAGTCCAGCTCCCTAACCTCACCCTCATGTCGATTCAGCTCCCTCCTTGTGGTTCTGAGCACTCCGGACTCCTTTGATATGGCACGAATGTAGAGTTTCAACAAGTCCCACAGAATCAGCTTTTTGTCTCAAAAAATTTAATTATCTCGTCTTTCATCTCACTAGCATAGGCTGCGTCAGTCAGGTAGTCTGGCTTAAATCGTCACTGGTTGTAAAGGGTGCGGTTTTGTGGGAAGGTGGAGATTGACCTTAACAGGGGAGTGGTCTGCCAGAGTTAGCAACAATATAGAACAGTTGTCCACCCAACCCATTTGTGACCAGAAAAATAACAGGTAGTCAATGCCCGAGGAGATGTTGTGGACTGAGGAGAAAAATATAAACTCCTTTGTTTGGGGGTGGAGCACCCTCCATGCGTCTGAGCGGTGAATAGCCCCAGTAGCGGATACAGTGAGTGGGCGAGGGACCTTGGAGAGTCGGTCGAGTGTGGGGTCCAGTACTGTGTTCAGGTTGCCCCTCATATGATCATGGAGACGGCAAACCTGCTAGATATCCATTCATAGTATTCTGCGGAGTCCGTATTGGGAGCATAAGAGTTAACCAGCATGATATTTCGACCTTCAATGGATCCTGCAGCTATCAGTGACCGGCCGGCTGGGTCACTGCAAGTATGGGCATGTCGAAAGTTAAGAAAGGGATGCATTAAAATGGCAACCCCTCTGTCAAGCATTTAGTAACAAGTGAAATACCGACGGCAGCCCTATTGCTTCCGGATTCACAATCAGGGGTCAGGTGGGTTTCCTGTATGAATGCCACCTTTACTGCATTCTGTGATGAATAAAACAGGACTTTCCTGGCTTTTATTGGGTGGTGAAGGCCTCTAATATTCCATGCCAGAGAATTGATGTTAATGTCACACTGGTTGTGCATAGCTCAGGTCTCTACAACGCGGACCCCAGTGGGCCCAGACTGGAATGAGAAGATTTTTCCCAGCCCCATTCCCCACCTTACCCCTCGCTGAGTGCGCTGTGTGGATATATTCCAAAGGATTCCAAACATGCATAACAAAACCTTCCCTCTTTACCACCCCTTTATCACTGACAAATGCAACTGGTCAGTGCATTACTCACCCTCAAAACGTGTATTTCCCAAAAAGTATGGTGTACACATGAGAAGCCACTCTGGCCCAGTCTAGCCCATTATGTAAAATTGAATAAGCTCCTGCCAAGTAGGGTATATCACCCCTTATGGTTTATTTACTAACTCACAATGCAGAGCCAGCCCACACCGTAATCCGAGTCCCATGTGGGTGTGCAAGGCATAGGGGTCGTACCAACCCGCACTTCTGAGAGTTCAGGTGTCTCGACTGGAGGATGCAGTTTGCAAAGTGTCAACAAAGCTGGACAGCGTTTCAGGAGTATAGAAGAATTGGACCATGCCTTTGTAGACCACCCTCAGCGTTTCAGGGAACATCATTGCATGTTTGACATTTCTTGCCCTCAGCATCTTCTTCATGTCGATGAATGATTTTGCCAAGACTTGCACTGCTGAGAAGTCAGAAAAAAATGTGTACATCGTCTCCTTTGAAGGACAGATTGCCTTTTTCCCTGGCTAGGCGCATGACCATGTCCCAATCGCGGTAGTTTAGCAACCTGCCGATTATGGCAGCAAGGCGGTTCATCAGGTATGGGTCAGGTCGGCAGCACTCTGTGCATTCTCTCAACTAGGACACGACGGAGAAGGCATCTGATACGGACAACTCCTTCAACATTGATTCGACGAACAACACCATCAACCTTGCTCCCTAGGTGATTTGATTCTGAGCATGCAAACACAATATTACTGTGACTTCTCCCCTCTAGATCCTCGTTCCTGGCTGCCACAGTCTTGAGGAGTGTCTGTGCCTTGATGAGATCTGCAGTTAGTGGGAATACAGCAACAATGGAGATTCTCTCTTCCACCATGTCCAGTCTGTTGCCATGCTTATCAAGGTGGGATTTGAGGTGCAAGTCAGTGCATCAAGCTTGGAGTCAATCGCCCCAATGTCAGCCTTTCCGCCTTTCCGCTGGATAAACATCGCCTATATTTCGAGGTTGCTAGCGGCAGGGTCACTGGCCGCGGCGTGGGTGTCTGTTGGGCTCACAGTGTGCCCCCCTCCATTTGGTTTCTTTTTTTAGCCATTTTTTTTCAAATGAGTGCTTGCCCCAATGTTTCTCTGTCTTCCCCATGATGGTGGCGGGGTCCACGTGGAAGCAGAAGATAGTGGGACCCTGCCCTCCTAGAACATCACACGGGTGCGCTGAGCCTCTGTCGTCACCAACTTGCAGAACAGCTGTGGTTCCCAGCCAGGGGGAGGCTGCCGCCCGCCATTCACTGCGACTTCTGCGGCCACTGGAACCTACTGCAGCAACCTTCCTGCTCCAATGAGCACTGGGAGGAATCTGAGGGATGAATCACCTGTGCCTGCCCAGCCTGGAGCCCCCCTCACCTGGGCGACTGGTAAGCCCAGCCTCAGCTGTCTCCTGCTGCCCACCGCTCTGCACAGGGGCTCGGCGACCAAGGCACAGGCTCATGTAGCTTTCTGAGTGCAGAACACGCACTTCTGACGGCTGGCTCCCTTCCACCCTGGCCAGGCGTCTGCACCACACCGGGGTTTGGCGGCTGATGCCGATGCCGCAATGCAGTCACCACCTGACCCGGTGCTTCCCATGACTCCTCCTCTGAGAGCCGGAGGGTTGGCCCAGCAGTCGCAGAGTGCCCACGGGCAGCCTGGTCGCTGTCCGCACCCTGGCGCCTCTCTCAGTTCCTTGCCTCAGGGCCCGCAGATTGGTCCAGCAGTCACAGCAGGGTCTGTGGGCATCACAGGGCATCAGAGTGCTGCAGATAGGGTCAAGATATTCAGAAGAATGTAAGGGCTGTTGGCGTGCCTCGCTAATGAGCTGCCATCTTATTAGGGCACTTGAGTGCCCACCACAAACATAGGTTCTTGATGACCTATCTATCTGGGTTGGTTTAAGGGATTTTGACAAGCCTTCCCATGAAGTTGGGCCTTGTTCTGTTGTTGTAATAGCTTGATTGAATAAACATTTGTTTCTCCAGTTGAGCATTGGACATTGCTACTATTACATGTGGTCCTGACACTGAACTGGTTACTGCGAGATCTGAGGCAGGCATAGTGTCAAGAGATGACACAGACAACATATTGTGAATTCAATAATAGAATCTTTATTAAGTATCAGGATGGGTGTAATTCTTAACTTGCCCTAAAACTATTGGAAACATTTCCCTACCTAAAGAAACTAAGGAAAGTCTATGTCCGTAAGTCCAAATCAACATATGTATATGTCAAAAACCTATCTTGCCCTCATGTCTAATTCTGAAATGTAGTGTAGGATTATTCTAACTCAAAAGTGGTCAAAATTAAAGTCTGGAGCTCCTTTCCCCAGGTTCAGGACATAGTTCCAACAATAATGTGTTTCAAATGTTCCATCAGGACTTGGGGTTCTCTTCCCCAAGTTTCAAGCATACTTGGTTTTAGTATACAAAGTTCATAAGGAGCTCAGGGTTCCCTTCCCTAAGCTTCAAGTACTGCTTCACAAAACAATGTTCCAAAGGATCTCAGCATTCACTTTCCCAAGTTTCAAGCACTGGTTTACAAAACAATATTCCAAAGGAGCTCAGTGATCCCTTCCCCAAGCTTCAAGCACAGGTTCACCAAAACAGTCTCACAAGGTTTAGCTCTATCTTGTTTCAGGGTTGCTTTCACAATTCTTTTAGATTTCTTGGGGCGTCCTCGTTTAGGCGCAGTTCACAGGTTGCACAGCCCACCCACTTCAGGTCGTGCCACCAGTTGCCCATGCCCAGCTTTCTGCCAACTTGACTTGGGTTGGTTTAGTGGTTCACCACCACCTGGGAAGACTAATAAGTTCATTGACTGATGATATGGAATCCGTGTGATTTGCCGCGGCTGAAATTACTGTGAGCAAATCGTTTGCATGAGAAAGGTGCGAACAACCAAAAGTTTGCACCTTTCTCATGGAAACACACTTACATACTACAGTGGTTGCAGGGGTGTCCCCCGCAACCCCCGCTCACTATACTGTAAGGTATAGTGAGCGGGGTGTTGGGGGGGACACTCCTGCAGCCCCCGTTATTTTTTCGCAGTCTTTTTTATTTTTTTATTTACCTATAATGCTACCACCAAAGGTTCGAACGTTTCATTTTTAGGACTTTTTGACCATGCAAACTTTTGCATGCGGTCAAAACGTCCTAAATCGATGATATGTCATTCTTGACACTTCTTTGGCTCTCTTTTCCAAGTTTCACTTTTACTTATTCAGCTTAGTTTTACATGTTTCGATATTTTGCTCACACTTCACTGGCTCCCCTCGGCTTCTCTTTCACAGCTTTCATTCTCCTTTCCATAGTATTAACAGTTCATATTACTTTCTAAGTGTCTTTAACTGATCAGAGAATATTTGAACACGTAATGTTTTCTCTGACGTGACCACTCTGATATATTGATTCCAAATACTTCACTTCTAACATTGCATTCGTTTCAGTTCATTCTTCTGCATTGATCTGAGACTTTCCAGAATGTGCCGATTGCACACGATGACTCTGATACAATAAAGCTCAGCAATTTTTATATGTGCACCAGGTTTCTCGCATTCTGAAATTCACTGATCGTGTCGCTCTCTACTTTAGATTCCTGATTGATACAATTTCTTGAATTCGAGGTCAGGATCTCACCACCTGCCCCTCATACATCCCTAGGCTGGCACTTCCACCCAGTGGAATGAGCACTTCTTGGCCACAATGAAGGGACAGACAGTCCATTCCCTACTCCCGCCTCCACCGGCTCCCTGATGCATGGCTCCCTTGACACGCAATTGCACTCTGTTTCACCATGCATTCCTTTACCGCCTCAGCGTCCCGTTCTCCCTTGGCTTCTCCTGGCTTGGGCTAGCCTTCCTGCTGCTCTCCCTCATTCCTTCAAGGTAGCTCTTTCCTCAAGTTCACTGGTGCGCCACCTTTTATACACCTGAACCCTCTCAAGGGTCTCAGGTCTGATTCAGTCATCTGGTTTGCCTGATTCCAATTAAGCCAATTACTGGGACATGCCTGACCTTCAGCCCTGTAGTCATCAGGATCCCTCTTCTTCATATCAGTACTATAGTGGTGTTACCTTTAGGTAGTCTGTATTACTCCTAGTCTCCTCTTCTTTGTCTCAGTACCAGGTAGGGGTGGATGGGGAATTATGGGTTGGGTTTGTATATAACCCATAAAGGCTGAGGAAGGGTCAGATAGATCAGTGTTAGGAAAGGGGGGATACCATGTCTTACCCTCAGGTCCTCTCACCCTAATTCCTAAGGACCCTCCAGCCAGGTGATCCTCTATTGCTAGTCCACCCACAGGGTCGTAATCTGTCAGGACTGGCTGGGTTAGTAACAGGAAGAGTAACAGGATTAATATTGTGCTTTCAGAGCTGGCTGGGTTAGTTGTGCTTTGAGAGCTGGCTGGGTTAGTAACAGGAAGAGTTTGTACATAGAATTAACATTGTGCTTGCCCAAGTCAAGATGGAGCGAAAGAAACTTAATCTGATTGGTTAAAGGAACAATGATATGTTTGGTTTGCCTGATTGGTGGAAAGGACAATGGGTTTGATTCTTGGGAGGTGAGCAAGATTCTAAACTGCCTTTCATCCATAGAAATTCAGTGGCTGGTAGTACATTAGTTAAGCTCCTTAAGTAAGGCCTTTTCAGAACTCAGAAAATCTACCAAAGAAGTAAGAATATCGTTAGCTGATCCAGTTTGAACAAGAAGACATCAGGTGGGATCGTTCTTTTAAAGATTTTAAGATTGTCACAGTGAACTTTCATTTTCTTTTATAAGAAAACTTAAAGAGTTAACAAGTTTCAAAATTATTTGAGAAAAGACATTTACAGTTTAAGTTATTATAAGGAAAACAAGCTTGAAGATTGTGCGTAGAAGTTTAAAGTTAATTAACTGCGTGTAACGTTCTTCAAGACTGTTTAATGTGTGCGCGAGCTCGCAAGTCGTCGTTTACGTGTTTTTTTTTAAAGCGCGTGTTGGTTTGCGATAGAGCGCGTGCCCAAATAAATTGCGCAAGTGCACGTGTACATTTCTAACGTGAAAGGCGTTTCATGAGAAAGCGCATGTTGGTTTGCGATAGAGCGCGTGCCCAAATGAAATGCACGAGTGAATTTTAGCGTGTGTACATTTTTAACGTGAAAGACGTCTCATGAGAAAGCGATAGAGCGCAAGTCCATTTTGATTAAGCGCGAGTTGTTTGTAACGCGTGAACTATTTTACGTGAATTACGTTTCGTTTCTCCGCGTGAGTGCGCTAGCGATAGAGCGCGAGTCCATTTTAACTAGCGCGTGTTATTTTTATCGCCTTTACGTATTTTTTCACACGCGCGGGTTTGGTAAAGAATCGCGTGTGTATTTTAAACGTGAGGACAATTCTTCACGTCTTCTGTTTTCACATGTTTAACGCACACGCTTATCAAGGAAGAAACTATACGTTCTTTGTGTAAATAAGGAATCAAGTCACACGCAAAAGGAAAACAGCATTCCAGAAAGTTAAAGAATATTTATTTAATGTAATTTATGCAAATGGGATTCAATACTTCAGAGAAAGACTGCATTTTACAAAAGCATTGAAAACTACAGTTAAAAGAACTTTGAAGCAAGAAGAATATCTAGTTCTGAAAGGTGTTTGCAAGGGACATCACTTTAGGATTCTAAAGAGACTTGAGTGGCTTGAACTATATGCACTACACAAGATATTTACAAGACATTCCACACAGTTTACTAGCCTCTAAGTCTTTTACTGAGGTTTAAGAGGTAAAGAGTTCAGAGTTTATTTAGAATAATTTTAGAAAAGAAGTTTATCTTATCATATAAGTAACCAGGTGTATTTGTTTACCACAGATACCAGAGCTTACCAGACGGTTGCAGGGCTGCAGTGTCTCCGTTGTTATTTTCTCCAAATTCCCCTTTCCCTTTCTTGGGGTTTTCAGCTCAGCTTATATTTAAGGGTTGAGAGGTGAACTCCTGGTGAGGGTCTGTGGGGCCAGCATCAGCTCCTGTGGAATTCAGTCAAGCCGGACCCTGACATAATCCAAAAGCGATGGCCCTTCCCAGGCCACCTGAACAGAAGATCCCTGAGGAGTAGTTGTGAGAGTGCTTTTAGATTTCTCACACAGGGTATCAGGGTGGTTAGTTGCACTGAGTAGAAGACTGTTGAAGCCAGCAGCAGATACACCCTGGGACTGCATTTGATGTTACTTAAAATAAAGGTGTCCACCTTTCCTTAAATGTCATTGCATTCTTAATGGAACAAGCGGCACACTGATATCGGAGTAGCAGCCAGAGGAGGAGCAGGATGTTGGCTCCCACCTTGCAACGGCGGTCAAAGGAAGGTCCAAAAGACAGGGTGCTGCCACATGCCAACTACTAGATTCTGTAACAGGTTTTTGTGGTGCTTTGTCCTGCCCGAGGGCTATAAGAAGGTAAAGGAGCCCACATGTGTGTGAAAGCTCAGACAAAAGATTGCGCAGTGGAGCAGGAAGTGGGAGCGTTACCAATTAGGGAAAACCACAATGCCTAATCAAATTTAGAGAATTTATGAAGTGACCTTTGATAACAACTTGGCATCCAGCACCCCCACCTCCACAGTACCCTGCCCCAGTGCTGTGGTATCTGCCAGCAGGTCTGGAAATGCTGGTCATTCCCTACCCTTATGAATAGTATTGTACCATTGAAAAGAGGCCCAGCCAGCGCACGAGACGCAGCTATCATGCCTGTGTACCCTAACCACCTCCACGACGTGGAAAGGTTGGCTCTGTTGGCATATAGGAGTAACTGGCATAAGGGACCAATACGATTCAGCAGCAAGGTACCCCAATAAATATACAGTGCCCAAAACATGTTTGGCAGAGCTGCAATATTTCTGGTGTAACAGTACTGGTCTGGGCATTTGACTGCTGCTGGGAAGACTTAAGTTCAGAGCTTGTCAGTTCATTCCAGTCCTGTGCATAGTGCTGCATTGCTTCATACAGGAGTGCAAAGATGTACATAAGTTTGTTCCTGGCTTCCCCTTGCACACAAGTTTCTTGCAGAGTGCAATCCACACTTTTGATTTTCATGGTTGTTGCTAGTGGTCTGGATTCTGGATGCCACACACATTTTCTACTCTCAGATTTACTGGACTGTTTGAAAGATACTCTACACAGCCAGAGGCTTAGCCTTGACTTTGGAATTGTCATCTTGATCATCCCTCTTCTCAATATTAGTGGTTTCCAGAATCATGTTTTGCAGCCTGTACTCGGATGAGTCATACTCTTACCTTGCTTGTAATCATTAGTATTATTAGACTCACTGGCTGTGGGTGGAGATGAGAACCAGGGAATCCCTAGATCCTGCTCCTCTCCCGTGTGTCTTCTTACACCTGCTTCAAATGTAGATAACATCTGCACTTCTTCCCCGTCTGCATCAGATATAGTGCACTGAACCTTCTCCTCATGGGATGCAATACCTGAGATTTCACTACTTTCTTGTTGGTTGCCAGAGTGATGCACAGCAAATAATGCGGCTGAATATGACGTTGGTCCCCTCCATTAACTGCTCATAATACTGGTATGCCTGTTGCGTGCAGCTGCTGCTATGGCTGATGTAAGATGCCCCAAGTGCATTCCTTAAGACATTATTACCAATTAAACAAAAGCCAACAACAATTAAAAAGTATTCACTTTTTCGAACAACTGAATAGAGAAACATGCAGACAATTTCTAACAAAAAATATCAATATTTTACAACTTTTGACTTCATATAAATATTTTAAAATGAAATAATATAAGAAATAACCCAACCATCAACTTATAACCTCATTTGTATCTCATTCATAACCAATTCATACAATTATATTAAAAAAGAAAATGTCATCTCATCAGTTTATTTTATAATGAAGTTGCTCAATAGTACCTAATTGGAGTAAACAGAAATTTCTGTTCACTTTTTACATATCAATTAATGAAATTCCACCAATTTCATTTCAGCGATTTACATGTTTTGACTTCTGATGTTGCCATGATTGATTTATCACAACTATGTCTTCTTCAGGTTCTCAAATTTACATTAATGCACAATGAATTTGGTTTGTTTCTGTGTCATCATAACACAGCAGTGTCCAAAAACTTGAAGCAATGAGCTCCCCGATTTATCAGTTTTATAGGAGAACCTTACATGTGTGAAAAATGTTATTCTCTATAACAACGGCCAATCACTTGGATCAATGACTCGTAAAATTCACCAAAATGAAAAGAGCATATAATACATTGGTAACCCCATTTGTGTTGAATGTAGTTTTTCATAATTTTAATTCACTGCAACCTAATCACTCTTTTTTTGCTATACTCTTTCTTTAGGCATTTTTTATTAATTGTCAGTATAATAGGTGCTTTCCACAATATTGACCAAAGTAATAGACCCATTTTGCATGTGTAGGTGTTCAAATTTACTGATAGTAACCTAAAAGGCAAATATAAAATGTCTTAATTTATATTAGACTTATAGGAAATGTAATTGTAATTGAAGATAATTTCACAAGGCTTCACTCGCCTTTATCCAGAATTAATGTGTCTTTTATTTTCTTTAAGATTATTAATCTGTGGATTTACTCTTAGGATAGATTTTTGTTTACAGATTCTGAAACAAAATAGAAAGTATACATACATATTTAAATGGGATATTCCTAATTGAAATTTTACAGTTTCATCTTAGTTTTTGTTAAGAATGATTGCCCATTAGCCACTTTTAGTTTTGAGGAATGGTGCAACTACCCCAAATTGTCAACATTAGGGTCTCCAACAGTGGTGTCTGCTGTCATTTTGTAAGGGCCTGCGTATATACATGGTGCTGTCATGAGGACATCGTCATGTGCATGCAAATCCATGTAGCATGGTGACGTCACCTCACCAGCCGTTTTATCAGGAAGATGTATTATCATGAAGATGTAACACATATCAATGCAATTCGCCCACATAAAAACACACATTTTGTGTTGAAATATACTACATTCAACATTTTTATAAAAAAACTTTTATATCTTAAAAGTCTGTATAACAAATTATAACACTTGTAGACAAATCAACAAACTTGTTAAGCATAAATTATAATGGTGTTTGTTCAAGCACTGATTTAATGTAGAACAAAGTTTTTTAAAGATAAGTAAAATTAGAATAGATGTTTCAATTTAATAGAATAGGCCATAATATCAGTAAGGCAAGTTTCGTGCATATTTACTTTAAGAATTCATAACTGTTCTTTTTTGCTTCCTTCTTGGTTTTATGACCTCCAGGAAAATCTATTCAATATTGTCTTTTTTCACATTTTAAACAAATCCAGGATCTATATTGAAAGATGCGTTTATTGATTGATCTAACAGTCTTTCCAAAATAAAGTTAATCACATGAGTACTTAATTGCATATAAGACATTGGAAGTCTATAATTCTTTTTTAAAAATCGATTTCATGTTCAAAGTTCCCATGTTTAAAAATGTCCACATTTATCTGCACTTTACAAGCAGCACATCTACCACACTGATTGTGGCCCTTCATTTTTGGCACATCCACATTTCACTAAGACTTTTATTTTTTGAATGAATAGTTTTGCATAAAGCATGAACTGACATCTATTTCAGATTTCAGGCTTTTTAAAAAAAAAAAACACTTGCCTCTTATTTGAACAACAGATGTGCCCCAATATATGTCAATTGTTTTATATAATTCACCTAATCTGGTAGCCAGGTTTATTGAATGTGGCAACATGTTTGTCTTGATTTTTTATCTCTAATTATTTTTGCCCCCAACAGTTCTTTTATATCCCTACATCTTGCTCTGTTCATATCTTTTGTTGACATTTTATTTTGGTAACCCCTTTCCAATAATCACCCTTGTAACATTCTTGCTTCTTCAAGATAATCTGTTCCCTTCTTGCAGTTTTGTCTGATTCGTAAGAATTGTCTAAACAGACGGTTTTCACAAATGGCATTTTGTTGTTGGCTTTCCAGCTTTTGCAAAAGTATTCTATCTGCTTTCTCTAAATAATATGGTGTAATGATTGTTATTATCCACCTTTATTTGGAAGCCTTGAAAAGGTAGCATGTGTTTATTTTCAAACATTGTAAACTTTAGGTTTGCATTTCTGATAATAAGCCAATCAAAACAGTTTTAAATTCATCATCTTTGTCCTGCCTCACCCATAACACATTCATCTATGTATATGAAATAAAATGTTTTTGAAAATCCCTCCCTCTTGTAACATTTAGGTGCTCCAGACATGTTAGAACCCTATATAGTTGCCTCACTCCTTAGTCACAGAGAAATAGCGGGCCTCATTACGAGATTGCAGGTAAGCGAAAAACAATGCCGGTGAAGGATTACCAGCATCGCTTACTGCTCCGGCGTATTATGACCCGGCAACCCGCTATTAGCGGCACCCTAAATAACGGTGCCTCTAATAGCGGCATGGGCGCGTACATGCGCCCCTTCGGGGAGCAAATACCGGCATGCCGGTAATAGGAGGACATCCCAACCCACGCAGACATGCAAATACCGGCATCACGAAGCCGGTAATCACGGGCTGCACGATGCCGGCAATACAGGCATCGCGGACCACACGCAAACAGCAATCAGGAAACAAGCCCCTGCCACAGGTGCACACAACCCCACAAGTGGAGTCAATGGAGGCTGGCCAGTATAAAATGAGCACACCCACACACCACACCCCTTCCAACACCAAAATGCTACCACTAGCTTTTGCAATCATGGCGCTGGAGGACATGCCAATACTGCTACAACTACAGCAACAACACCAACTACAACAACAACTACAGCAGCAACAACAGGCAGCACAGAGGAGACGCAGGAAGAGAAGGAGGGAGAGACAGGCCCAGCAATTACCACCAGCGCAGCCAGCAGTGCCTCGTAGGCAGCCACCAATCCCTCGCACCAGACGCACCAGACCCAGCCGATTCAACCTAACCCCTGAGCAGATCCACACCCTGTACCGGTTGGACCGGGACACCATCACCACCATAGTGGACATGATACACAACGGCATTGCCAGCCTCATAGAAATATGCACTGCCACCCCCCGCTACTAAAGGTGGTGTCTGTGCTCCACTTCCTGGCCACAAGCACCTATCAACACACAGTGGGCCAGCTGCATGGCATATCACAACCACTATTTTCACGCATGCTGACCCAAGTGCTGGATGCCCGCCTGAAGCATGCAAGCACCCACATATCCCTACCACGGACTGCCCAGTAGATAGCCGACACCAAAATAGGCTCCCATGCACTGGCAGGCATGCCCAATTGTGTTGGTGCCCTGGACTGCACCCATGTGGAATTGGTAGTCCCCCATGCCATAGAGGCGGTGTACCGCAATCGCAAGCAATACCACTCCATCAATGTGCAGATGGTATGTGACTCCAGCAAGATCATCACACATTGCTGCGCCCGATTTCCCAGATCAACACATGATGCCATGGTACTGCGCAACTCCATGCTACCCTGTCACATGGAGCGACATGCTGGACCACGTGCCTGGCTGCTTGGTGAGTTGCACAACTGGCCCATGGCAGTGCTTTGGGGTACTGATGTGTAGGGATGCATAGTCCACCTGGTTGGGAAAGGGGGGGTGCACACTCCACCTGGTTGGGAAAGGGGGGATGCATACTCCACCTAGTTGGGAAAGGGGTTGGGGATGCATACTCCACCTGGGTGGCAATTGTCAGTGATTGGAGAATGCATGCAGAGCTAAACACTCCAGACCTCAACCTCCCAAACGGAACATGGCACATCACTGGCACAAATTAAACAAATAATGCATATTGATGACAACAAGTAAGAGGCACAACCAGGCCACCATGGTGATGGCAAGCAATGCATGACTGTACAGGATGCCAACTGTGCCTATGTGGCTAGTGTGACCATGCATAGTGTAGAGTAAACTGCTTGAATGGGAGGCTAAACATTGTCGTACTACCACAGTACATCCGCCTCAGTATGCATGATTACACCCTGCATCATCTATTGTACGCCATCCAGACTACCACACCTCATGACAGTATGGAATGCATCTAGGTGACTATTCAGCATACGTCCAGGGACATGTGCATGTCCACACCTAATAGCAGCCGCCATGACTGTGCTTCCTGAAGGTGGCAGCTCAGAGTGACACACACCTATTTGTGTTTGCTTGCAGGTGATGGAGGATATCCCTTGAGGCTGTGGCTACTTAGCCCTGTGCGGAACCCGCAGAACAGCCATGAAGAGGAGTACAATTGTGTGCACACCCGCACCCGTGTTGTGATTGAGCAGACCTTTGGCCTGTTGAAGGCGCATTTACGCTGCCTAAGCAGGTGTGGTGGGGCACTCCTATACAGGCCTGAGAAGGTGGCAAAGATCACCATGGCCTGTGTCATGCTGCACAACATGTGCGTCCGGAGAAATGTACCACTGCCACCTGACATTGACTTGCATGCCCCGGGAGAGGATGATGAGGATGGAGACAGAGGTGAAGTAGCCCCCCTGCCAGTACGTGATGCATGGGATGGCCATGCTGTATGCCAAGCACTAATTCACAAATACTATTTAACCACAGGGACTATGATAGACATGTGTCAGTGACACACTGGCTCCATGTAGACATGCACACTTGGATTGTAGAGAGTTGGTCACTGAACACTATCACACATTAAATGGATATGCACAAAATGAACAATGTCCAGCCATTGATTTTTTTGGCACACAACTGGTGTATTTTTTCAAACAGTGAAAAATGTGCACACTGTCCCCTAACCCCCAGTGAAATCCCTAACCCACCCTACTAACCCCAATAAACCCCAGTGAACTCCCTAACCCACCCTACTAACCCCAACAAACCCCAGTGAACTCCCTAATGCACCCTACAACCCCCAAATGCCCCCAAATGTACTCCAAGAAATAGTTCCCTTCACCCATAACCATTGTCTGGGCACTCTACTTCCTGGCCTTTTTGTTGTCCGGGGGTGGCATCTCAGAGTGCGGTGAACTTCTCCGGGTCATCCACACAGGGCTTGTGGGGACAGAGGATGGAGGTGTTGTACCAGTGGATGTGTCCGAGGCAGGTTCCACGCCTGCTTCAAGGCGTGGCCGCTGCATATGGAGCAGGATGGAGGTTAGGACTTGGGTGACTGCCCCCAGACAGTCCCACATTAGGACAGCTGACGCATTCACGGCAGCAGTGTTTGCAGCAATGGCTGCTGTGGTCTCCCCAATGGCAGTAGCAATGGCCCTCCTACTGTCCTCCCCATCGGCAATATACTGCCGCATGAGGTCCAGCATTGACTCCTGTCATGCCTCCACCCTCGACAGGCATGCCTCAAAGGTGTTAGTGGGGGCTGGAGTGGTAAGAGCTGGGGCGATGGTAGCTGGAGTGGTGGATGGTGCATCCACGGGGCCTACATCCTGTGTGCTGTCCTCCTCGAAGGGGCACACGTCCGAATCATTGAGGTCGGAGTCATGGAGGCAGGGATCGTCACTGCTCTAGGCCTCCATATGGGGCAGGGGGTGGCCAGGGGGAATGGGGTGGGGTGGGTGTAGTAGGGTCCACATTGACATCCACAATGCCCATGATGGTTGGTTGCGCAGGAAGGGATACCCCTCCATCGTTGTAGGTGTGTGCTGCTGGTCCTGATGTGTGTGGGCCACACTGGGAGCAGGTGTTGTCTGCTGGCTTTCCACAGGGTCAGGCACACTGGCTGTGGGTCTGGTCTGTTTACCAGGCTGGGGGGTGGTGGTGGCGGTGGCCCTTATCCCATGGTGTGATGCCCTTGCACTCCGCTCCTGACTGGCATCTTCCTCATCGGTGCCTGGGGGTTTGAAGAGATGCAGGTCATCAGTGATGGTGTCACATGCCAGTGACTTACAATTGTGCTGTTCTGTATGCATACATTCATGCATCCATGTCTTACAGGTGTGTGGCACTTGGTGTTCTGAGGGGGCATATTGGCAATCAATGCATGGCAGTTGGCATGCCATTGATGTGGGGTTTGTGTGTTGGGTTACATGGGCACGGTCCTGGTATGTTGCCTGTGTGTTGATTATGGGATTGGCACTCAGCATGCATTTCTGTGTGGCACGGTTTGGGCGGCAATCTTGACTTGGATATGTTGATGTGGGTGTAGGGACATGCATTGCCTTGCCTAGTCTCACTTCCACGTCACTTGTACTACGTCATGGTTTCCCCTACAGGGATGCGCAGGGTCACTCACCTCTTTCTGAGGATGATGCTGCACCCATCTCCATCTCTCCAAATCCCTTTATTGACTTGGGATCAATAAATGTGCTGGCAGTCTCCTCCCAGGGCATCAGCTTAGCAGATGAGTGAGGACCCCCGCCTGTCACCATGGCCGCCCTCCTGTTGCTTGACAGGATGTGTCTCACCCTCAAGCGGAGGTCGTCCCACCTCTTGCGGCAGTCACGCACAGTACGTGGGGTGGTCCCCACGGCCGACACCTTCTGGGCGACCTCCTGCCAGATTTGATTTCTCCTCATCTGGGCTTCGCACTTCATGTCAGTGCTTTTCATTATGTCTGCATGTGCAGCCAGAGTGTCCGCAAGCATATTGAGCTCTGCGTCATAGAAACGCTGTTTCCGCTGCCGGGGGGGTCGTCTTCCGGGTGGCCTTGGACATCTTCAGGGTTTTCCAGCACAGCAGTACACGAAAAGACTGGTGGTTAGGGAGGATGGCAATGGATTGTGTTTTTAAAGATGGCCGCCGGCCTATTTCCAGTTCCTGCGCGATGACGTTATTTCCGGGTCCGGTTTTGCGAACCGGGTATTAGCAGGGTGGTATTACCAGGCCGGTATTTAGGGGCTGCTCCAAGGCGGTGTCGGTATCGGCGGGTCCCGTGATGCCGCTATCGGGGGGTTGGAGGGCCTTTAGCGGCATGCCGGTATTGCCATTACTGGCAAGGGGGTTCGTGCATGCTTGCCACTCGTAATCACCCGCTATTGGCGGCTTCATACAAGCACGGACCAGCTCTTACCGGCATGCCGGTAATGAACCCGTTTTTACCGGGTGACTCGTAATGAGGCCCATCATGTGTGTGTATGACATGCAAGGGGGTCACTGCGTTTCTCTCATCCCTAGTATAGCCACAAGATGGCACGTGAGTTTCAAACTCAGTTACAGTCATGCAAAGTAATCTCTTGCCAACAGACAACGGAATCATTTTCTATTTGCTAGTATTCTCTCGTCACGAAAGCGCACACACTCAGAGTCAGGGCATGTAATCTCCTGCCTGCCTACAAATGATTTGGGGATTGTCTCCTCTCTATTCACTTACAACATAAAATGTCATGTGCTTGCAAGGTGGTCACTGAGGATTCTCATCTTCAGGGCTCCAGTGGTCACAAGACAACACCAGTGGTCACAAGACAACACCATGACCTCCACGCTCAGTTGCAGTCACTGAATGTAATCTCTTGCTTCAAAACAAATCTATGATTTTCTCTTCACTAATATTCTCTCATAACAAAACGATGGCACACTCAAATAGTTACTGAACGTAAGCTCCTAGTTGCCTCCAACCAATTCAGTGACTTATCTGTCACCTTGATGGGTGGAGCACTGGCTAGTTGGAGAACGAAGTTTTATCACTGAATGGTTTATATTTCGATGTCAAAAAACCTAATTTGGGTGGGAAGTCATAATGTGGTAATAAAAGGTTCAGTGCTATATAGGGCCTGATTCATGGAATTTTTTGCACGATTCAAAGTGACTTTCCAATGCTGAAAAGTGACTTTGCACTGCTGACACAAACCCGGATTCATGGAACTGTGCAAAGTGTATTTTTGCAGGGCAAAGTCAGTGCAAAGTAATTTTGTACTGCAAAAATGACTTTGTACTGACAGTTCCATGAATCAAGGTTTGTGTTGGCAGTGCAAATCATAGAGTTATCTGATGTTTTGAACAGAAAGTCACTCCAGTACAAACTACTGCAGTGACTAATAGTGCCATAGGACGTCTGAGTGTAATTATGATCGCTGCAGCAGCATATAAAAGTACATTTCTGTGGGCTATAGATAGATGCATTGAGTATAAAGGTAGATAAAACTGCAAGACAGATTATAGTAATACTAAGCGCTGCATATGAATAGAGGAGTAGCATGGCATTGGAATATAAATCACTTCACTGGGGGGCGGGGTCGTGGCTTGGCAGCCATGGTTAGGCTGTGTTTCCAGTGAGCTCCCGAACATCCTGTAGCGATCCTGATGCACGCGACGTGCAAAAGCCACAATAGGAAGCTATACTTTACCTGACGGTGATGGGAACATGTGGAGCACATGCCGAGCACCCGGCGGCTCGAAAAGAGACGAATATACAGAAGATATGAGGTCCCGAAACACAGAATGATCCCAAGGCGGTGAAACAAGATGGCAGACCCGTGGAGACAAAGGAGGGTATTGCAGAGCAGGTCGGGATCAGTGTTGTGACCGCGACGCACTCCAAATAAGAAGAAGCTGACTGCGGAGACACTGCTGTGCCCACAGAGAGCGGGAGCAGACTGACTCTAATGGCCGTACGCGCGGCAAGCCCGAGGCGACACTTTATTGCAGGCTGGGTGTGCAGCACGAAGAAATGTTGTTGCGGCCCGCGGACTGGAAGGGCTATGAGAGTAAAGGCAAGATAGACTGGAGACGAGCACTGCACACAGCCTAGCCCAGCCGAACAGCAGAAGGCACGGGTACACTGAAGCCCTCTGCGTGGGAGGAGGAGCCAGCGAACGCTGGGGACGTGCAGCGGAGAGTGCCCCACAGAAAAGAAAAGGAAGGATACCTGAGGCGAGGCAGAGCCGGCCGAACCTACGGCCCATTGACATTGGGAATGGGGGCCCAGAAAGGCTGTGACAGGGGCTAACAACACACACCAGCTACAGAGGCAAGCGGGCTGGCACTATTTGGCGAGGCGAGAGAGTCACTGTGGAGGGCTCTCCCCAAGAACCCGGCGTTAAGTGCTCAGGTGTGCATACAGGGGGAGCACCAATGAGGCCAGGCCCTGAGGTCGGTCAACAAAGAGACATGGTGCAAACTAAAACCTGGGGGCCTAAGACCAGGATAAAGTGAGCGAGGCCTGCGAGCCACGTACTAGGCAGAGGGCTGAGAGACGGCAGATCAAGCGCAGGAACGCCCTGCAGGTCCAACTGAGTAGGCTGCCCTGGGCAAGCAACACTGCCGGGACATACACTAGTGCAACTAGAAGCGCACTGGAGTAGCGCCCGATGGGCACTGTGACAGCAAAGGGAACCGGCTGAGAAGGTGCAGGAGGCTCCCACTGGGGACTAAATGACAGTACGGGCCAGCAGGCCAGCGGAAGAGTGACGCAGACTCCCACACACGGCAGACCTATACCCCCCTCCCCAGAGGAGGAACAAAACAAACAAGAAACAAGAGACTGTGCCACCGAAACCCCATACACTCGCTCTGGGGGCACTAAAGCCCAGCACAAGAACAGCACTGCAGCAGTGGCACGTGACCCCGAGTGGTAGAAAGCCGGCAGGAGACGACAGGGGCAATGGCGCTAAAGGGTGGCAAGGTTAAAGGTAAACAGCCAATGAAGGACATTTTTACCAAACGACTGCAATCCCCAAACACACCCGCACAGGCGAAAAATTGCCCACAGGACACGACAGCCCTGCCACGGGAAGACCACCTGATCCTAGAGGCCATCACAGAGTTGAAATCCTCGTGTGGGACCATGATAGCGGATCTTAAAGCGTCACTGGAATTCAAGATTGACGCGGTGGGTGTAGATGTCAACCTCCTGAGACAGGATGTGAGGGCGCTGGCGGAACGCACAAGCAGTCTGGAAAGCGCAGTGAAAACCAACACGGAGGTCAGCACTGCCAACGCCAAGGAGGTCCACATACTGAAATAACAAGTGCAGAATTTGGAAAACCGAGCGGAGGAGGTACAAGGGCGAGCGAGACGCAACAACATCCGCGTGGTGGGGCTGCCAGAAGGAGAAGAGGGCATGGACCACACAGATTATTTGGAGAATATGCTGATCCAAGAAATAGGGGCCGGCAAGCTCTCCCAAGGGTTTGCGATCGAATGGGCACATAGGGCACTAGTGAGGAGACCGCAACTGGGTGCTTCCCCTCGTGCAATCATTGCAAAAATATTAAACTACAGGGACAGGGAGAAGATCCTGGAATACTTTCGGAAAGGCGGAACGATAACTCGAGTGTCAGCGACAGTCACCGTGCACCCGGATTACACTACGCTGGTGCAGAGACAACGCTTTAGCTATGTAGCATTGCAGAGGCGATTGAAGGCAGCAGGAATCAAATATATGCTGTTGTATCCCGCAAAGCTAAAGATCATACATAAGGGCAAGGCACACTTCTTCGAAGACCCGGAGGAGGCAACAAACTGGTTGAACGCCCAGGGCTGTCCTGAGGATGCGGATGGACCGGAGCGAGGCGGACAGGATAAGTGAATCAATGCCACATTATTGACTGCTAATATTAAAGGCGAATGTAGCAGGGATATGTAGTGGAACCGTATGGGGCATGCCAGTAAGGCGCAGATATTAACGATTTAGCACACTCAATATGTGGACTTGTTTGGACTGGGATATAAAGGTGTGCAACGTCAGTCAAGTATGGGAAGTACGCAGCATACTATAGCTTAATGGGAGAAACACAGGCAGAGCACGACCTACCCCCAATAGTTAGAGTAGTTGAATCGCCAGTAGGGTGATACCCCCCGCTGTGTACAGAGTACTGGCTGCAGCCAAGAAAGGGGCTAGATGCGAGGTAGCCTGAGATCCACGGATGGAGATGGGCATCTGTTGGGGTTTAGGTGGGAGGGAAGGGAGTTGACAGGGGGGGAGTTTGAGTTTGAAATGGACAGGGTGGGGAATAGGAGGGAGGAGGGGGAATTAAGTGTGAAAAAGTTTGGGGCGAGCTTACACCGATACCATACTGCGGATGGCGAAGGAGATGAAGGGTGAAACAGGATATGGATAGGATGGGAGATCTCGGGATAGTGACATGGAATGTGAGGGGGCTCAATAGCTACCTAAAAAGGAATAAGATCATGATGTACTTGAAAAGACAGAAAATTGATATTGCCCTATTGCAAGAGACTCACTTAACTAAAGAGAAACAAGGGTTGGTGGAAAGGAAATGGTAGGGAATAATGGTAGGGTCAATGTATTCAGCGTACGCCAGAGGGGTTACCACGTGGATGGCGCTGCATGTCCCCTTTAAACTGTTACAGTCCACCAATGAGCCTGACAGGAGGACGGTCTTGATAAAGGGCTTGGTGGAAAACAGAGAATTGAGCATCGTCAATAAGTACACCAACCATGATGCTACGGGTCACTTCAAGAATTTACACAACAAGATTGGTCCATATTTGGGGGGAGCAGTCACCTGGGGAGGAGACTTCAATTGTACATGTGACCCCAAAGCAGATAGATCAGATACGAAGAACAACAAGCCTACCCCAGCAGCCAGGACCTTGCTGCCCTACTGAAAGATCTCAAATTGATTGATGTGTGGTGGGCGCACCATCCACAAGATAGGCAGTACTCACATTATTCTGCCCCACATGATCTACACACAAGACTGGATTATATATTTGTTGCTTCAGAGTAGGTGGGGGAGGTGTCAGAGTCGGAGTATAAAGCCAGAGTTTTCTCTGACCCCTCAACTCTCACTATCACATGGCAATACATGCCACCCAGAGCGTGGATTCCCACGTGGAAACTCATGGCTGAGGCCCTGAGAGATTTGATATTCAGAGAGGATATATACGGCAAGAAATAGTGGAATATTTCGAACATAACACGGGTAGTGTGGACTCAGCAGGTACAGTATGGGAGGCATTTAAGGTGGTGATAAGGAGGGCGGCAATATCTCTCTCCGCAGCAGGAGCCTCCCTCTGGAACAGCCTTCCTGCCTCCCTGAAACTTGAGGAGAACCATCTCCGGTTCCGGAAGCACCTCAAAACCTTCCTCTTTGCTTCTGCTTTCTCTCCCCCTCTCCCCTGCTAAATCACTGAAACTGTACTGAATCAGCAACTGGGCCACTCACCAATCTCGGTCCTTGGCCCAGCCACTCTCCTCTGCCCTGCCTTCCTTGCAACCCCTGCACTGCGGGACTGTCGCTGTATCCCTACAGCCCCCCTTCCCAGCACTTGTCTGCACTTATCTTTCACTTGCCACCAGCTGGCCCTTATTATTTATCTTGTCCATTACTAACCCTGTACTGCACTTATCTTGCACTTGCCACCAGCTGGCCCTTATTATTTATCTTGTTCATTACTAACCCTGTACTGCACTTTCCCCTCTCCCTTCCCCCTTGCACTTTTCCCGTCCCCCCTACCCATGCACTTGCGCGATCTGAATGACACCTGGCCTAGTAGGATCGTTGTCTGTCTCCCCTTGCTCCCCCCTCCCTGTCTCATCGCGCCTTGAAACACTTGTGTATAGGCGTGTTACAAATGCCATATCATATCATATCAGATCCAAAGGCCTGCTGGGAGGAATAGTACGGAAACTACAAGAGACGAGAGGAAAATGGAAGAAGTCATGTGAAAGGGCGAGGACTCCCTTGAGGAGACAGGGAAGGTTAGACAATGGCAACAGGAGTGTGAGGAACAGTGGACGAGATTATGTAACTTGAGCTACAAAAAATACATAAAGAGACAACACGCGGAAAGGGACAAACCTGTCAGGCTACTAGTCTGGTTATATAAGATCGAGGCACCTACAACCAATCAGGGCAATACGGGGAACGGATGCTAGATACCCAAGAAGAGGTTAACAGGGGATATCTGGAGTTCTACCAGCAACTATACGAAGATATGGGTCAGGGGAATGGAGAAGAGGAGACTGAAATGTTGGCAGATATAGGACTTCCCAAGCTGGGGATTGCAGAGAGGGAGGCCCTGGGGACCCAGATCACAGAAGAGGAACTAGAAGCGGTGATTAAGCTGCTACCCACTAGCAAGGCGCTAGGTGCGGATGCTCTCCCGAGCGAGTTCTACAAAGTGTACATGACAGAAGTGATCCCCCCGCTATTGGCAATGCTTAATGAGGCCCTACATAGGGGTATACTGCCGGAGTCGCTAATGGAGGCGATTATCATCCCACTGCTTAAGCCAAACAAACCTTGCACAGACTGCGGGTCGTACCGACCCCTATCCTTGCTAAACCAAGATAGCAAGATACTCACGGCAGTGCTCGCGAACAGACTGAGACCTGCAATCGGTAAACTCATTCACCCTGACCAGACCGGGTATGTACCACACAGGAAGTATATCAGATAATCTTAGGAGAATACACCATATTATAGACCAGACACAGGAAGACTCACAGGAGGTTGCATTTGTCTCGTTAGATGAAGTGAAGGCCTTAGACTTGGTTAGGTGGCCATGGCTACTGGTCGCCTTGAAGGAGTATGGGATCGGGCCCACGTACTTGAGATGATATGATATGATATGATATGGCATTTATAACGCACCTATACACAAGCTGTTATACAGTGCGCCCTTAGCCCGGGTCAGAACGGGAAGGACGATCTCAGAGCGATGGCAGCTGGGAAGAGGTACTAGTCAAGGATGCCCGTGGTTCCCAATGCTGTTTATTTTGGCGCCATATTCTGTCGATATAGCTGAGACAGTAATACAGCGAGGTAGGGATTAGCACGAAAGGAGGCCGACATTTGATATCACTGTATGCAGATGATATGCTGCTATACCTAAGATACCCAGAGGAGAACTTGCAATACATACTAGAAGTGATAGAGAGATATGCAGCACTGTCAGGCATAACGGTGAACCCCAGAAAATCAAGTATATTCCCACTAGGCAGGTATAGAAGGTTACCTCAAGAGAAGTTGCCGGTATTACAGATACAATGGGAGACCAGAACCTTCAGGTATCTGGGGATTGATGTATATCATACAGTGGAATCCAAACATAGGCATAACACTGAGAAGGCACTGGCTAATATAGAAAATAGTATGAAGTTTTGGGCTAAGCTCACCCTGGTCATGATGGGGAGAGTAGCACTGCTGTAGATGGTAGTGCTGCCCAGATTGATGCATTTTTTCGGGAACATATCACACATGATACCGAGGCGCTTCTTTGTCAAGCTTGAAAGCATGTGCAGAGGGTTTATATGGCACAACAATAGAAACAGGATAGCCTTGTGGAAACTTCAGAATACATATGACCAAGGGGGCATCAAATTACCCAACTTCAAGGTGTACCATCTGGCCAGCCAGCTGCAATACGTAGTCAGATGGTTATCGGAAGACTCCACAGTGGAGTCCAAACTACTGTGGGCTGAGTGCGGCCCGTACTTTTTGAGAGACTGGATATGTGTGACAAGGCCACAGCAGGGAATGGTGGTGAGACTGCTAGACCTGGGTTAGAAGATTTGGCGGCGAGTATGTCGTGTCACGGGGAACCCGACCCCGTGCTCCCCCCAAATGCCGCTAGTGGCCTTGAAAGCGGTAGATGAGCAATTGAGAACGGTAGTGCGCAAGCTGTGGGAACCAAATGGAAGAGCAACGGTAGGGGACATATGGCAGAAGGGGAGGGCAGTGAAGTTTGCGTCACTATTGGCAGACACCGGCCTACACCAGGGACAATACATTCCCTACACTAGGCTAGTGTATAAGGTAAAGGAAACCTGGTCAGAAATAGAACTAGAGGACCCGCCTGATATGGCCATAGAAACATTCTACGATATATCAGTGGGAGGTCATGAGGTTTCCTAATGATGTCAAAAGTGGGGAAGGGGGTACTTCAGCTGAGAGGAGAGGGGGAAGAGGAAGCCGGGGAAACCATGAAGGATGGGTTGTGGGTGAGGGTTCAGAGATACCACAAGAAGGTATCTAGAAACACCCGGCTGCAACAATCCAGTTATATATTACGCATAGGGCGTACTTGACCCCCCAAAGGATTGCTAGGTTGAAGAACGCTGGGATGCAAACCTGCCCCAAATGCGGGAGACGGAGGCTGGAATGATGCACATGTTCTGGGCGTGTCCGGAAATAAGGAAATTCTGGGAGGAGGTGGCCCACCACTTGTCAGAGAAAGGGATAAAATTAGATGTGGAATCTGTGTGGGCATGCATGCTGGGGGGCTTTACCAGACCACGTAAGCTAGCACATATCAACAAACTTAAGGTCCTAGAGTATATACTGGCTAAGCGCAGAATAGCCATGGGGTGGAAAGCAGCTAATAGACTGAAAGTGGACGTATGGTGGCATGTTCTCCAGAAATGGGTGGATGCCAAAACAGTGGTATGGAGTGAGGCAGCCAATAGAGGAGGGGAAGAAGAAACAGTGACACTGGGAGCCTGGAAGCAGCTGGTAGCAACCTTGTCGGACCCTCATTTAACTGACCCCGATAAGGAGGACTCTTCTGAGGGTGAGGGAAGGGAGACACCCCGAGAGGCGACTACCGCGGTAGGGGGTGGAGTAAGCTCAGGGGAGGAGGAGAGGGGAGGGGTAACAGTGGTAAATATGGCGTGATAGTTATTTAAGAATGCAATTATTGTGTGGTTTGTTTTGGTTGTTGTGTTTGGTTAAACCTTTAAAAATTATTATTATTTTTAAAAATCACTGCACTGGAATGCAGTGTGAACCGAGAACACTGGGTTAGAAATTGAGTTTCTCCACGCAGAGCAGTTCAATGCGGTATAGAGTGTTGCAGTAGTACACAGCATGGTACATTGGTGTTTAGCAATAAGAGAATGCTGCACATGTATATTAACTAATGCACTCGAAAATAACTCAAGATAATGCAATAAAGAGTGTTGTGCTTCAATGTAGAACTAGAGAGCACTGCACTGCACTTCTCCCTCCACCTCAACGCGGATGCAGGCTGCCCCTTTCCCTCGGCATGAAGAAGCATCAGCGCAACCATCATTCCTAAGAAGGATAACCTTTAGGTAAGCCCACCAGGGCTCATTAATAGTTACCACGAAATATCAAAATATTCATAGGTAATCGCACCGAGCAGCCTTTTCGGTGCTTTGTGATAGTAAAATCCACCTTGGGACACACTCGTTCTGTGCGGCAGGGTCGCACCTGTTGTTACAACTTTTCAACTTATATGCCCAGCTGGGGTGTATGTTTAACAAATAGTCCTCTCTTTCCAATATGGCTGGTGCCACCAACACAGGCACCAGAGTGCCGGCGTGTTCTTCTGTTCTTCACTGATTGGCTACAGCTGGCATCTAAGCCAATCAAAGAAGCCAACAGGCTAAGCCAGCCCATCAACAAAGGCCCTCACTAAGGCCCGGTCTGGGCCTTGAGGGCTTGGAGGCCCCCACCCCTTTGTGCATTCGGCGGGCATTGGCGACTGCACAAAGGGGGCAGCCTGTTATACTGCGAACTTGGGCCTTTTGAAACTTGTGCATCCCTCAAAAACACCTGTGAGTCATGGCTGGACATCTTCACTTTTCACTTTTACTTTGTTCCCCACTAACCTAAACAACTGTTGAACCAAGGTATGCCTATTCAACTCTACCTATGTGCTGTATTCCTTCCTCTCACTACATCTCACTGTGGCTCCTGTGCAAATTCGAATATTGGTGAGTTGTTTTAACATCTCTGCCCCCTTTTTGCATTCCATTGTGTGTCTTCTGTGCAAATTCAAATCATGGTGTGTTTTTTTTCTTTAACATCTATATGCCCTTTTCACAATGCATTGTGTGTCTTTTGTGCAAATTCGAATCTTGGTGTGTTTTTTTAACAAGAAAAGAAAAGCACCCACATCCAGGATTGAGTCTCTGGTGCATCCAAAAACACGACTGAACTCTTTAAAATCTGCAAGGAACTAGCCAACCCTTCAGCACTCTCCTCCTCACCTATTCCCTCCCAGGCCCTCTGCAATGCACTGGCCACACACTTCACTGCAAAATCTCGGGACATCCTGACTTTCCATGTGTCCCTCTCCCCCTCCCCTTCCCCTACCCCTGCCTCCTATGGCCTCCCACCCCCCTCTGCCTCTCTCTCCTCCTTCTCTCCTATCACACCTGATGAGGTCACATGAGTTGTCCTCCAGAACCATTAAGGACAATATTGGCTCTCTATCCCCTGCACTAGCTGATTTCTCCAACCACTCTTTTGCTACAGGATCTTTCCCCTCCTCCCTCATGCACTGCCTTGTGCGCCCCCTCCTGACAAAACCTTCTGCAGACCTGTCTTGTCCTGCCAACTACAGACCCATATCCCGGGCCCGAACCCCTGCTCAGACAGAAGGTAAGCATGCACCAACATGTGTTTTCTCCCTCTGTCCCCACAGGCCATCCCTACCATCATCAGGCAACGCCAGCGTCAACTTCTCCGTTGCATCCATGGCACAGTAAGTTCTGCATTTGTAAAACTTGTGTTCTCGTGCTACAGCACATGTGTGCATGCTCCCCCCTCCCTTTGTCCCGGTTGCTTCCTTGTTTGTTGACCATCCCCCTCTCCCTCCCTCACTCACTCCCTCCCTCCCTCCCTTCCTCCCTCCATGCTCCCATTGGTTGGCAGGCCCTTTAAATCAGCCACCCAAGGCACCCTCTGCCATCGCAGCCCCCTCGGCTAAGGACCAAAGATTAAGGACGGTTCCAGTGGTGTCTGCCGGTGTCCGCCGTGGTAGCACCTAGCCTGCAGCCATCGACCTGTTGCGACTGATCAATTAAGTCGAATATGGGTGTGTTGTATTGTGCTGTGCTTGAAACCCTAGCCTTTTCCCCTTCTAGGAAAGTCACATCTGTGTGTGTTGTATTGTGCCGCCAATGATCTCTGCCTTAATGCCAGTAAAATTGAGATCCTCCTCATTGGGCCACCCACTCCCTCCTTTCCTCTCTCTCTCTCTGACCGCCCACTCTGGGCCCTCTTCCTGTTCCTTCCTGTGAGGCTAAGAACCTTGGTGTCATCTTCGACTCCACCCTCTCCTTCTCTCCTCACATCTCTGACATCTCTAAGAAGTCAAACTATCAGCTGCACGTTCTCAGAGGTATTCTTCCTTTTCTCACTTTCCACCAGAAGCTCCCTGTCAGAGCTCTGGTCCTCTCTAGGCAGGACTATTGCAACAGCCTCTTTCTAAATCTTCCTGCCTCTACTCTTTGACCTTTGCAACTAATCCAGAACAGGACTGCGAGACTTGTCCTTGGTCTCAAGTGCAGGGATTGTATCTCTCCAGCTCTAAAATCTCTTCACTGGCTCCCCGTGGCTGCAAAGATTAACTTCAAGACCCTCTGCATCATCCACAAGGCTTTCTAGGGCCTGGCACCGCTCTACCTCCAACTTTCTCTTCCAAAGCATCCTCCTTCTCGAGCTCTCCGCTCATTCCGCTCATCAACTCCCTGAGGGTCAGATGCTTCTCCAAGCAGAGAGTTGGGGGAAGATCTGCCTCCGTGGCTGGGACCTCCCTCTGGAACAGCCTCCTTTGTCTCTCTCAAACTTGAGCAGAACCGCCTCTGGTTCCGGAAGCAACTCAAGACCTTCCTTTTCACTTCCGCGTTTCTCTTCCTCTACCCTGCTGATGCACCTGTCTGCTCTGCGCATTGGTCACCTGGTTACCCTCTGAACCCGTGCCCAGGCTCCTGCATGTCCAGTTGCCCTAAGACTGCCTCCAGGCTCCCCAGCACTTAAGGGTCTGTATCTGAAACCGCCAGTCCCTTCTCTATGTACTTAAGAGCCACCTGCTGGTTGCATTTATGAGTTCACTGCACTTCCCCCTCGCCACTCTCCCCAGCAATTCTCCCCTTCTCTCTTCCCCACACTTGCACAATCTGAATACCACAAGGTCTAGTACGATCGTTATTTTGTCCTCCCTTTGTTTCCCCCTCCTTGTCTTGTTGCACCTAGAAACACTTGTATATAGGCGTGTTATAAATGCCACATCATATCATATCATATCATATCTATCACCCCCTTCCTTGGGAAACTCTTGGCGAAGTTGGTCTTCCCCCAACTGACCCAGCACACTGAACTTGTTGGTTGCCTACACAACCATCAATCTAGATCCCGATTATCTAGAAGCATGGAAACTGCTCTTCTGAACACCAGGGAGGAACTGCTTGCATCTCTTGACTTCAACTCTCCAGCTGTTCTCATTCTACTTGACCTCTCCTCGCCATTTGATACAGTCAACCACTCCATCCTCATAAAACGCCTTCACAATACCCTATGTATCTCGGAGCGGGCACTGGACTGGCTAACCCCCTTCCTCAATGACTGTATGCCCCAGGTTATTCTGGGCTCTTTCTCCTCCGCCACCTCTATCTCCACCTGCAGAGCCTCCCAGGGCTCCAACCTTTCTCCATGGCTCTTTAAAACCTACCTTGCTCCACTTGCACACCTCATTTCCACCTTCTCTTCCAACTTCAAGTGTTATGCAGATGACACACAACTCTTCTTCAAACTTCCCTCTGATCCTCTCCTTACTTCCTCCATCATTCCTGACTAGCCTATCTGCCATCCAGTCCCGGTGTACTTCCAATGATCTCTGCCTCAATACTGGCAAGACTGAGATCCTTCCAATTGGGACTTCTGCTCCCTCTATGTAACGCTCACCTGGTATCCACGGGGACGTCACTCAGCCTGTTCTGACCTCTTACGACCTCGAACCCTTCCATGGAGGCTATTTGACTGGAGACTGGGCCTTGTTTTCTTGGATAGTGTGCTCTCCGTCCAGCTTTCAGCGCAGGGGCGCGTTGTGTTGACGCAGGCTTGTTGCTGTCTAGTTACTTCACTGGCAAGAGTCCGACAGGTAAGTATAATGAGTCTTTTGAACAGTTCTCTAACTTCGTTCCCTTCCTTCCTTAGATGATGGCCGGCGTCCGGGGATGGCAGCGTGCTGCTGAGATGAGTAGCGCTGAAGGTGAGTGAGAGCGCGATGCGCAATGCACCCCTTTCGTATTTGCATTTAACTGAGTTATTTTTCTGTGTCTTTTAGGTGCCACGACGTTTTCAGCGTGGATGCCGGTTATGAAGAACAAATGCAGTGGGTAAGCGCAGTATGCGGCGCCTTTGGAGGGATGGAGGGCCATGTAGGTAATCGTGGCCTGGCTCCAGCCTGACATCTTGTAGGGCTGGGGACATGAGGGGCAGGAATCATGACACTCTATCTGCCTCTCACTCTGGCCATCTTCTATGGCTTCTCCCTCTTCTCCTTCATTTGAAGCCAGAATGCTTGAGTCATCTTTGACTCCTCGCTCTCCTTCCTCTCTCACATTCAGGACCTTGTCAAGAAGACCCATTTTCAACTCCACCTCCTCAAAGGAATTCTTCCTTTCCTCACTTTTCCCAGAAGCTCAATGTCTCTAGAGCTCTGGTTCTCTCTAAACCAAACTACTGTAATAGCCTTTTCCTTAATCTACCCTCTTCCACTCTATGACCCCTCTAGCTAATCCAGAATAGGTTTGCAACATTTATCCTTGGCCTCAATCCCAGGGACCGTATCTCTTCAGCCCTATAATCTCTACACTGGCTCCCTGTAGACTGCAAGGATCAAGTTCGAATCCCTCTGCATTATTCAAAAGGCTGTCTGGGGTCAGAACCATGCTACCTACAAATGACTTTCACTAAATACTCTATCCCTAGATCTTTACGTTCCTCCAGCGCCAACTCTGTGTGTGTCAAGCGCTTCACCAAACAGCGAGCTGGTGGCCAATCTCTTTCCTTGTCAGACTCCCTCTTATGGAACAGCCTCCCTCTTCCTCTTCGTCTTGAGCCGGATCTTCTCAAATTCCAAAAGCTCCTCAAGACTTTCCTTTTCACCTCCTCCTTCCCTTCCTCCCTCCTCTGCTAAACCCCACAGTTGCTGAGATTGGTGACCAGGGCCCTTATGTGTCCTGCTGGGTCCTGGCCTCCCACACCCAATCGCCTTCTGCCTCTGCCTGCTCCTAGCCCTTTCCTTGTCACCCACTGGCCTATGACCACCACAGGCCTGCACTTATTTATTGGTAGCTGACCACTCTCTCCAAGTCCCTTAACAGCTGCTTATTCCCTAGCACTTCCCTCTTGTACACCTAGCACTTATCCCCCACGTCCTCATCCCTTCTCTCTCCCTGCACTCCCTTATATTTGCTTTTCTTTTCCATGCTCCCTCCCTGTTGCCTTGTGGGCGCTTTGAAACACAATGGGCCTCATTACACGGTAGGCGGTGAGCCATGGCGCTATTAGCGCCATGGCTCATGCCGGTAAAATACCGGCACCGCCTTGGCGGAAAGGGGATTTACCGCCCCATTCCAAGGTTGGAGGGGCGGTAAATCCCCCTTCCGCCATTGCCCTTCCCCATTCCCATTTCTGCCCCATAGGGCTCTATGGGAATGGGGAAGGCGCTAATTACGGCACCGCAATTTTGCGGTGCCGTAATTAGCTCCGAGGTCCCTTAGCGGGTTGGTTTTTAACGCCTGCAAAAAGCAGGCGTTAAAGCACCAACCCGCTAAGGGACCTCGTAGTAAGGCGGTAATGGTTAATGGTCACCGTTACCATTAACGGTGGCCGTTAACCATTACCGCCATCCGTGTAATGAGGCCCAATGTACTTGTTGTATAAGCGCCTAACAAATGCACAATAAATACATAAAAGAAAAGAAAAGACTACATAGCACTGCAGAGTAATACACATTACTTCTATAAACCATAAACCAGACAACAATGTAGTGTAACATGAATTCCGGCAAGGGAAGACAGGATTATAAATACACTGCCATGCTCTGAAGATCGATTGACTGGGATCTTTCCTTACAGAGCACTGTGTTACACTCTTGAGTTTCCTTCCTTAATGTAACAGAAAAAGGCAATCCAGTATAATAATTACTCTTTCATAACGCGCTTAATACCAGAAACCAGTTTCTGAGCGCGAGACCCGGATATATGAGACCAGTCATCACTGCAATGCACTAAATTAGTAGTCCAAAGAGCACTGAACTGGCATACAGTGTACTGCATTGGGATGCAGGTGTAAATAAAGATGATCTGGTGCTCTGCATTGCAATGACATGCCACAGAACCGGTGCATTTCAACATAGAATGTTAAAATGATGTGCAGTGACACACTTTGATCAAGCACAGTATATTAATTTAGGGTGTTTCACTGCTCCAAGTTAATGTGGATTGTTTGGCTGACATATATACCTCAAATGCCATGCACTGCAATAAAGAGTGGTGCTGCAAGGCCGTTGAGTGATATGTAAAAAGGTGAAAGCTATCACAAATAATATCAAAGACGTGTTCAAGTCTGCCATTGATGACTGATGACTGATGGCTGAATAGGTATACAACTGTGCTCCAAAATACACAAGTGTTTGACACATTCCAAAGCATCATCACTTAACTACTGCATGACTGTGTGGAGAATGTGTCACTAATTCTGGTACAAGTCATAGGAAAGAGGGGCCTTCTTACCTGAGCGAAGACCTGGTGGTATAAATTTCTCCAACTCTAAGAGAAACAGAAAATGGCAAATGATGACAACAAAGTAACCCAAACATATGAACACATGGGTCTCATTTCGAGTGTGGCGGAAGGGAAAGTCTTCCGGTTTTCCATTGGTGGAAGGAACCCTATTTAAAGTTTACAGTTCCCCGTCTTTACACCGGCTTTGGCGCCAGGAGAAAGCTGGTGGGAAATCTGCTTCTTCAAATGCATGGCAATGAGGACCAGTGGATTTTCCGCCAGCTTTCTGCTGACGGAAAACCGGTATAAAGCCGGTGTAATGCACACTTTAAATAGGGTTCTTTACGTTGGCTGATTTTACTTTTCGCCAAATTGTAAATAAGGCCCATAGTGTTTAGCCCAACTGCTTGGGGAAACGAAGGAATGACGTCACATTCACAGAATCTACACATTTCTACATATCAGATGCCTCATTAGCTCCCGAACAGCACTCGTCAGCCAATCAGAGGACTAGGAATGGAGGCCTTACCCCCGATCAGAAGATTGCATGACCCCCACCACAACCTCTGTTGCCATGGCTGCCCAACTGCCTCCTCCAATCCACAAAATTATGTGCTAGGATTTCACAGCCATCGGCTTCCATCTCCCTTGCATAGGGGTCATTTATGGAAATGGAGAAGGACTTGGCAGTTCCCTTTGCCATTTCCATAGGAACTATCTTGGATTGTAGGTTTATTTTACATTAGAAATGGCTTGCACTCTCTGCGTGTGCTGTTTTATGTAAAAATAAAATCAATGTTATTAGCTGCTGAGAGGTTACTATGCCTTGGTGTTATTATCTATAGTATCTTTCCTGGTAGGCCTTTCCTGACACTAACTTGGCCTGGAAGCTTGATAATGGCTGTTGCTTCACTTGGGGCCTTTTACCCGGTCCTTGGGAAGTTGCCACCCAGAAAAGTCCAAATGTTCGGGTACTAGAACTTAAATATTAAACAAGAGAATGTATACCTTTTAAAAACAATATAATCTCAAGAGATCAGAGAGCAAAACAGAAACTGGATCTCAAAGGTTGAGTCCTCTTCAGATAAGGAACCAACAAGTAGTAGTGATGTGGAAATAGAGACAGCACAAAAATCGACAGCAATTGTAACTGAGTGTTCTTTTATAGAGGAACTAAAAAAGTTCAAAGTACTAGACGGTACAACTTTCAAATGACCCATATCAATATAACATGAAGGAATCAAAAAGAAGAAAATATCTCGAGTCCATCTTGGAACGCAAAAGAGGGAAAAGGGCAGGAAATAAGTGTAGAAGAAGACCACACAGGGGTCCTGACAAGATCACACAAAAACAAAGAATGTAACAAGAAGACCTAGTTCTAAATGTATCAATTATTCATCTTTCGAGAAATGTTATCTCTGGTTTAAACAAAGGATTATCATTTAGTCCAAATAATACATATGATTACCTACAGATCACGGAAACCGAAGATGGACTACGATACCTACAGATCAATATAGACATCTAAACATTTTGTTGCTGCCTCTCAAAATAAAAAAATATGTCTATACACAGGTGAACATGGACATTCAAGGATAACAACTGTCAATACCATCTAGACTAACTGTAGATCTGGCAGAAAAGACAATTACCTTGTTAAATCTAAAGAGTGCCAAAAAAGATTTCATATTTGAACAGTTAATCTCTGAACAAGACATTAACACTTATGTTAAAGACGAAAGTGAATTAAAACCCAAATCGAAATGTATATCACAACTGGCAGAAGATAACGCTATTGATATTTTCTCTCAAGCAGTAACAGAAGATCTTAGGAAAATGTATTCCAACAACAAGAAGGACAAAAGAAAATTCAATAAAAAATGTAGAAAGGAAAGCCATTCCAGAATTGAGGGAAAACAAAGATATTGTAGTTAAATATGCAGATAAAGCTGGAAATGTTGTCCTAATGAACAGCCAGGACTACATTTGAGAAGCAAACACATAGTTGAATAACAGCAAATGTTATAAGAGAATGGATTCCAATCCTTTATTCTTCATAACAGAAGAATGGCATGCATTTAGCAACACGTGGCATCTAATTTGTCTACTGAATGATGATTTATATAACTACATGAATGTTCAACATCCTGTAATGCCAACAATCTATTTCTTACCAAAGATCCACAAACATATATCAGATTTCCATCCTGTAGAATTTAGACCAATTATCAATGTGATTGGGTCAATCACTGAAAATATAGACATACACTTAACCCCTTTGATACATCTGACATCCTGCATAAAGGATACAAAGCATGTAATTCAGCAAACTGAATCAATCATGCAGTAAGAAAACTATAGACTAGTGACAATGGATGTGTCCTCACTCTATACTAGTATTAAACATGACACAGGAGTCAGGGCTGCAGAATACCTTTTGAAATCAAGGTCAGTTTCTTACTACCAACAAAATCAAATGATATTTGATATGTTAAAACTCACACTAACCAACAATATTTTTTGTTTTAATAATAAAATGTATCGTCAAGAACAAGAAAGCCATGGGTGCTAAATATCCTCTACCCTATGTAAATTTGCTCATGGGAAACTTTGAATTGTACATGCCAGGACACATCCAGCATTCAGTAAGACTGAGAATATAATCTATTGGGGTCGGTTTATAGACAAAATGTTGTTAATCTGGAATGGAAGCTTAAATTCACTAATGGAATATATGCAATTAATTTAATTTCAAACTGGCAATGGAACAAAGTACAGAAAGAATACATTTTCTGGATCTAGAATTATATGTTGAGGAGGAGGACATTTTTGTACAACTCTCTTTCTTAAACCAACTTCTGGCAAAAGTATATTAAAATATATATATTTGCTGAAAATAATCATCCAGCTCATATAACAAAGAAGATTCTGTATGGAAAAATGTTAAGAATTAAGAGGATTAAGAGTGATGAAACAGAATATCAAAGGCATCTGGCAAAAGGTATAAAAACATTCAAGGAACGAAGTTATAAAAAACATAAATTGAAGGATGCTGAAAAGGGAGCTTCAAAAAAAGGACAGAGGTGATCTTTTTCTATATAAAGAAAAAGAGACTGATTTGCCAGTTACAGAGCGAAAATCAAGACTGATAAAAACATACAATAGGGATCATCAACAAATTAGAAGAATCTTTAACACTGGCACATTTTACATTTGCACGAAAACATATTGAATCATTTCGACAGAAAATTTGCAATGACTTTTCAAAAAGCAGCAACAATTAAAACTTTAATGTGTCCAAGCATTTTAGTACCAGAAATGTAAAAACCATGGGAATTCTACATTCATCATGGAACTTGCCACCAATACCAGGCAATCATAAATGTGGACACTGCAAATCCTGTCCACAGATGATGGATAATACGGACACAATATGTTCCCAAATGGACACCAGCAAAAGATTACCAGCTTTATCAATTGCAACACGAAATTTGCAATTTATGGAATAAAGTGTCATTGTAATAAATGGTACATCTGGAAGTTAAAATTCTCAATCATGGAACACATGCGAGCAATTAAAAATGGAGACCAAAAATATCCTAAGGCTGTGCATCATCAAAAGGAACATCCAGACATATAGAGGTAATAGAGAATTGCTGTTAGGGTGAAAAGAGGCAAAATTGATAATTCTTATGGATAAGTATACTGGACTTAACCAGGACAATGAACTATGGTCCTATCTGTGACCATAGCATTGGGCTAGTTATGAATTTATCAATTACATTTTTGATTTCACATAGACCTTTATTTTAGGCCATATTAGTAAGATTGAAGAGGTGTATCAACTTTTATAAATGTTTCAAATTGATGATGTTATGTTCATGTGTAACATAATGATATTTATTATGATGTCTAGGCACTATAATTTGACTCTATTGAGCAATCACGCTGAATGTGACAAACATTATTCCTTCTGACAAAATTATGGCTCAGTAGTGCAGACCGCAACAGAGTGGTTCTAATTGCATGCACAACGAGACGGAACCACTCCAAAATGGCTGCAGAGAGTTAAAGTAGCTGAAGCCAGAATTGCTTAAGACATTTTGATTACACGAGTAGTACGTTTACAACTCCAATTAAGTCATTAACACTCAGAAGACTGCTTTGAATAAACACTGGCATGCACTTGGAGTCAAAGTTTTGATGGTAAGGCTTGATTAAAGCAAGCTAAAAGAGTTCTCATGAGAAGGTGTTTTTAGGCTGGGAGAGGCAGGAACTGGTTGGGAATAGTCATAGGGATAAGCGTGGCCATAGGCCATCAATGGGTGGGCAAATAACCAAACAATGCCTACAAGCTTTGTGTCCCTCCTCATATGCCATTTCTCCCCATGCAATAGTTTCGGATTATAGGTGGCGCTAAAGCCTCACCTAATAACCCAAACGAAAAAGGTAGCAGGCCTTCACATGAGTGCATTTACTTCGGTATGCATTTGCAACATGTAATGGCAGTGGTGCTGGGGCATTGTTATTTTTAAAAGTGCAGATACTAAATAGATGTGTGGAGGTAAGGGGCACAGTTTAAAGAGAAGGCATGTAGGTGGGTCCCCACCAACCGTTGTGCACTAATAAAACTATGCTGCAGCACGGGCGCATTTATGGCAAGGCACGGAGCCCGACATATTATAATGTGAGAAAAATTACACCAATCCCCCTGTCTGATGACAGAGGATCACATTCATAGACAGGGCACTGACTGTTCACCAAATGAGCATCAGCATTTAGATATATCCAGCAGCCTAATGTATGATGATCACATGGCGCCCTTCTGGGCGCGTGGAAAGCACTCGAACACCTCTCAGACATAGTGTAGGAAGGAGGGGCCTTCTTACCTGGAGGCAAAGCAAAAACCGTAACCACAGTGCCGATTCCTGAGAAAAAAAGAAGCACGATAGATCAGTACAGATAAAACATGCCAAGAGCAAAACACAACCACCCTCATTGTAAATTGGACGCAGCAGGAAATGGATGCGGAAAAGTCACGTGTAATGCTCTTAAGGCTCCATTTCCTGCTCTGCCCATTTTTCCAGCAGTGGTGAGGAGGGGCACAGGGCGAAGGAAAGAGCTCTGCCATGCTGCCCTCCTCCGTGCATTTTTGTTGTTGAAATTGTTTATTGATATATACATTATATCCATAAAACAAACAGCTATACAGAAATAAAAAACATTATAATAAAACATTGCCATACAAATAAAAACACGCACAATTCATTACAAAGCTTCATAAGAATAATATTGCAGTCAATTAGTGTCATGGTGTAATCCATCAAATGCAGAACTTTTCAGAGCAAAATGTAAAAAAGATGCAAATTTCAAGGAACTAGTAACATCTTTTGCTGATAATAATAGTAGGAAGGCAGTGCGCCATTGCCTATAGCCCGAGTCCTTCATAAAAATCATAAAGAAAATATTGACTCAAATCATTATTCAATATTTCGACAGCGCCACATAAGCAGCCGTCATCAGTCAGAGACCTGGCAGCCCATCTCACATTTACTGGCTTAACGTTGTTAACGCTGATTTGCACTGTGAAATGCTGCCATAAAGGCTATCAGATGACTGATCATAATAGGTAAATAAACCATGATATGGGAGGAGTTCGGGAACAGTATTCTATACCTACATTATTATAATTATGTTTGTGCACAAGAGGTTTGTTATTTTTCTTCTTTTATACAGACATTGGATAGGGATACCCCGCCTATTGGCTTGCACCGAGAGCTTCTGCTAAAACAGACATCGGCTAAAGGACTGCTGAGACAGTGCTTCTGGAAGCTCTTGAGTCCACTGGTTGAGGGCCACCTGTACCTTCATCTTAATTGTACTGGCTTAAACCTGCTTCAACAATGGGCCACTGTTCTCAACGAGATGTGTGTCAGGAGGCATCAGCCCCACACCCCTCGCCTCAGAAGGATGACAGTGGATATCATCAGGTTACAGCGACTAACCCGGAAGTGAAGAACCAGGGAGTCTCAGAAGGATAGATGGAAACCGAAGATGGACTATGGTTGTATACAAAATGTTCCATTGTTATGAAAGGGGGAGCGGGGATACCTAAACAGATGTACGACCAATGTAAGGGGACATGACCGTGAGGGGATACAAGGAAAGGTGAACTGGAGGCGTGTTGTGTTATTAGTTTGGGCGGTGGGTTGTCCGGATGCAATCAGTTTATACTAGTTGCAACAGGCTAATAAACGTTTTCTTGCTTTGGCCATTTCCAATTCGACTCCAGGATTTTTTGTCTGATTTTGTGTCCATAGATGGTGCCAGTGACTCTGACCTGTCGCTCAATGCTGCAGACCTCTGGACACAAAGGGCCTCCATCTGGACACCGCAATGAGCGCTCAACACAAAGATGTAGGAGATCTACATCAAAATCTCCATAAGGGGCTTCCGGAGGAAGAGATCAGTGCTGGTGAGAATGCATGTGATGCCACACGGGGAATTACGCCCACTTTCTCAGGTGTATTAATTTTAGCCGACTTAATCGCTTTGCTGGCATTTCCGGATAGCCACAGTGCTACGTTATCCAGAGGTTTACACATTCCCACCAGGCAAAACAGTTGGGGAGCCATCCACAGGTCCAATCACTGCTGATAACTCTCCACCCTGTTGAGCACTTCAAACTCCATCATCTGGGACCATATTTCCAGATGTACCACAATATAGTCAATGAGCGAGACACTGGGGTTGGTCGCATATGTATATTTGGCAGGTGAGTCTCCTGCGAACCTCCCATTACATGCTTGCATGTTCAAGGACATAAAAATACATGCAATCTCAACAGCATTCTTTTTTGGCTAACTGGGGGGTGCAGCATTGAGGCTCTCCACATTCCAGATTCTATCCTCTTCCTTGCAGATGCCATCTGTCAATGACATTGGCTCATATTGGAGAATGAAATCCCCAGTGATAAATACTTTCATTCTCCAGGAGTTGATGCTAGCCTTTAAAAGATCAAATAGTTTAAGTTCTTTGTCTTGGCCTGGTTTATTATATATATTAATTAATAATATTTCAGACCCATCCCTAGTATTCAGGTGGAGCTCCAGTAGTTCCTTGCATGAATATGTTTTTTAACATTTTTTATTTTATTTGTATATGGTACAAAACCTTTACAAAAAGAACAAACATATTCATTAAAGAAAAATAAAAGTTTTCCAACTTTCACAAAATTGTAAACCCATTAATCTATACTGCAATCTAACAATCAAATGGTCACTGACATTCTTTTACTTGGACTTTGCTGACCAAAGTAAGGTTCGGTTAGATATATTTCATCATTTGACCATAAAAAAAGTTCAACAATACTATTTCTAGAATGTCTTTTTCACTCAGAGCTATTTTCCTTTGGTTCATTATTGGAGGAGAAAATCTCAGAGAACAATGTTACATTTCTCCAGAACCTTTAAGAGCTGGCTCATGCCCAGAGCTGATTCTTCTCTAGAAGAAGTCCGAAAGCAGCCCCTCGTCCCGGGCTACAAACCTTCTGCATAATGCCCACCTCACATTCAAAGTTCCTTCACAGTCCATCAGTAGATGCTTTAACGTTTGTTTTGACGGACACTCGCAAATGCTACACAATCTTTGAGCATCAATCCCTTGGTTTCGTATGGTCAACATTTCCCCAGTGTGTACTATATTAAGCCTGATTCTAAGGAAGTTCTTCCTTACCTGGCTATCCGGGAATTTGACCACATACCTTGGGAGAACCCCCAGTTTTTTGTCAATAGTCTGGAAGGAGTTTATAGGAACTGAGTTCCTTGCATGAATTGTCAATTTGCTGTGCTTCAATGTCTAGGGAGGCTTTGATCCATATTAAAGGAGGAGAGCATTAGACGGGGGCCGGATATGCCCAAAGATATTAGAAAAGGGGGGATTGATGGAGGCTGACAAAGCAGACGATCAGGATACAGAGACACCGGAAGATATCCTTGATCATTTCACCAACCTTGAGAGACAACAACTAGGGGTACCGTCAAACATAGAGGAAACTTCCCTGATAGTACCCACAGCATCAGAAACCCCAGGCTCGGATGGATAGGGATCCAGTGTAGCTTCATCGATCATGGGAACTCCACCGCCGTATGAGTCCTCAGTAACAAGGACAGGAAAAATATACAGAAGGGATTTACATACATTTGAAGCTCCACTCAGACAAGTGCCACCTGCACAGGGAGATGGGGAAAATCCACAGGCACTAATGATAGTCCATGTACCATGGGCACCAGGAGACCTTAGGACATTAGCAAAGAATTCCCCGGCATAAGGGAAGAACCATAATGATTTGTGGAGGAATTACTGCCAATAATGCAGTGCTATAACCCATAGTGGGCAGATATGCATCAAGTTATGAGACTTTTGATGACACTAGAGGTAAAACAGCGATTAACGGAATGAGCGGCTTGGTCAGACGTCAATCCAGGCACAGGGGATACCCTGATGCAGGCAAGGGATAGGATAGTGACAATGTTCGCGAAGCTATGCACTAGAAAAAACAATTGGGCAATAATATTGGATTGCAAACAAAATAAGAGCGACTCACCCGAGTTCTATTTAGATAGACTGAAGGCAGTGTTCACTCAGCACTCGGTAATACAAAATCAGAGGATACGCTGTAGGAGGCAATAGCCAACTCGTTTATTGAAGGATTGCTCCCAAAAGTACAGGTGCAACTTAATAACTTGTGCATAGGATTGCAGACTAAGCCATTGGCAGAGTTAGTGGCGGTGGGAAATCATTGCGTCGCTTGCCAAGCTCAGAAAAAGGAGGCATTTGATAACAAACGTATGACATTACAGATGCAGAGTTTACAGGGACAGGTGCATGGACAGCAGCAGGGAACAGGAAACTTTCAGGGGAATCAAGCACAAACAAGGCAGACCTAGAGGCGGAGGCAGAAGTCAAATGGCCACACAGGCATATCAGAGCCAGCAAGGAGGATACGGGGGTAGCCGCAGCAACTGAGACAACAGGGACAGTCTGACCAGCAACAAGCATGGGGAAGACAGGGTTAACAGGGGCAGGGTAATTGGAATAACCAGTAGGCTCCTAGAGCTACGATAGCAAACCTGTTGATTTGTAATTATTGTAAGTAGGAGGGTCATTGGAAAAATGAATGCACATTCAGACCACAAGTAAGGCAACAGATGCCAGGGGAACTGGCCCAGGTAACACACAATTGCAACCTCAGGAGGGACAGATCCACGGATGACCGCACCCATGGACCAGATGTCCCAATCCCAAATCCAAACTCCAATCCTTTTATCCCAGAGAAACCGCAAGTGCAAGCGGAACCTCTAAGTGGGTATTGACAATCAGAAGGGGAAGGGATTCTGGAGGAACTGACGTTACCTATTGATCAATACAGTCGGTATGTGCAGTGCCAGGTTAAGGGGATACCAGTATCATGTCTGGTAGTATACGCAGGAAACTATCCGCTTTATGAATTAATAATTGTTCACACTTCCCCACATCGGGTGGGATAGGAAGAACAGTAGGAATTTCTAAACTGTCATACACTAGGTGACAGAACCGCTCTCCATTATAATGGGTCCCATTACAAATCAACACGCCTTTCTTTTAAGTCCCACTTCTCCCGTGAATTTGCTCGGGAGAGATTTGTTGTGCAAAATGAGGTGCACAGTATACGGTACTCCCGATGGGGTGTTTCAGAGATAAAGGAGCAATGGTCTGAGGACATACAGGAGTTAATTGATTCGATCCCAGGGTACTTGTGGGTCACCCATAACAATGAAGTAGGATATATACACACAGTCGAACCAGTAAAGATAAATGTGGACTCCTTTAAACGGTTGCCACATACACCTCAGTATCCCTTGAAACTAGAGGCTAAGGAAGGAATTACCCGAGTGATCGAATCATTTTATAGCCAGGGAATCATTGTTCTGACCAGCAGTATATGTAATACTCCTATTTTTCCTGTGAAGAAATCCGGACAGGAGGTATATCACTTTATACAGGACCTATGTGGTATTAATGTCGTGGTGATACCTTCCTTTTCCCATGGTACCAAACCCAGAGACTATATTGTTGAATATTCGACCAGCAGTCACACATATTACGGTGGTCAATGTATGCTCACCTTTCTTTTCCGTTCCCATACATAAGGAGAGCCCGTATTTATTTGGTTTTCTGCATCGGGGTCCATTATACAGGGACCTGTTTGCCCCAAGGGAACACAGAGTTCCAAATCCTCTCCTCACAACAGTTAAAGAAAGATTTAGATGACATAAAACATTGCTTAATCAAAGCAGATCACCGTAAAACCAGAGATCACACGTACACCCAACCGGGCTGAGGTACTATCCAGTACTTTATCTGATTCTGACAATCACGTTCACCCATCTGGGAACGCGCATCCAACTTACTTGCCTTGAAAAGAACCGTATGGTTGAAACACGTGTCAGCACTAGTGAAACCTAGGCAATTGTTGTTTTGATATACCATTGGAAGTCTGGACCAACTAGATTGCATGTCATAAGAATGACAACCATTGTATGAAGCACTTGACCATCAATACACCAATAACCATTGCTAACACTTATCAAGTGTGGACATTGAAACTTATTAGATACATAGTACCACCTGGTCAGCGCCGGAGTATGATTTGTGGATCTCAGTTACCAAAAACACATACATAAGGACAGTCAGTATTTATTTGCTTTTTTGCATCGGGGGTCCATGTGATGCTGGAAATGCATCGGAGGGATAGGGCCTCTGTATCCTTGTCATTTACTGCTTTTTATCGTGTGTTCCGTCGTGTTTTCCGCACAGGAGTTCATGTGGGACTCCTGGCGGTGCAGCTCTCTCCTTTTTGGTTTGGTGAGCAGACCCGTGGGACACCCTTATGGCACCCATGGGTAGAGGTACAACCCTGTGCCCCTAGGTATGTTTCTGGGCACCTGTGTGTGACCCACAGAGCAGGGTACGGGCTGGTGGCAGCTCCGTGCTGAAATGACTAGTGCCCTGAGCGTCCTCCGTTTTGGGATGCCCAGGCCCTGTCATTGGAATCGGTAGATTCCTGAAGGTGACAAAATGGCCCCCATGGCCTCTTGCCTTCCATCACCTGTTACCTCGATCTTCCCGAAGTCCCGGGAAGCCCTGGCTCTGTCCCTTCCCCCTGACTGGCTGTTGGGTGGAAGTTCTGTATATGGTAGTGTGGGGAAGTGCCAACCAGACTGGCTGGAGCCTTCTCAATGACTGTATGTTGTGGGTACGCCTGTGGGTGGGACCTGGGTGAATGGAGTGTGTGTCGAATATGCATTCTATGTTGTGGCTGTCTAGTATCTGGTGTTTGACAAAATGGTTGAGACAGCCCTGCCCGAAACCGGTATGAATGCAGCTTGGAGTGTTGAATGGCTCGGTACTTGTCCCAATACGTATAACTTGTGAGTGTCTGGAGAGAAGTGAATGGCCTGAATGCACTGTGTGCCTGATTGGCTGCCTGCCTGCATGAATTCTCTTAGTCATAATTGGATGCTTCAGTGTGACCCAGCGGAATGAATGGGAGATCAACAGTATATCTGGGGACCTCTCATTGCTAGGAATCGTGTTCGGAAGCTGAAGTCCACTACGACGAGTAACTGAAGCTTAACCGTGAGCCCTGCTGGATGAGAAGAATTGCTGTTGCTCTACTTCACAATCTGAAAGCTGCTGTGCCTTCAACGACTGACTCAGAGAGGACCTGGTAAGGTGCCCTCTTCCCGAGCTACGAGGGACCATCGTGCACAGCTGATCTTTTCCTAAGCTCCCTGGTAGACAGACCTTCGACAGGCTGCGGACCCGATACGGGGATTTTCACGGAACTCCAAGGAGAAGCGCCCGGACTGTTGTCCACCACTGTCGCCGACCGCCGTCCATGCTCCCGTTGCCTAAGAACTTCATTAATCCAAGGACGCTCGCGTCTGCATCGTCACCGCTGTATCCTGCTGTAGAAGGCCTGACCGTCGACGCGCCAAGGATCATCCACCGGTGGGTTTCCCATCACGCTGACGACTCGACGCCCTTGCTGGGCCACCGTTATTCAACTCTTTGCGATCCAGAACTATCGACACTGAGGTGCCCGCATGCCTCTCCCTGGCAGGACGTTTACACTTCCCCGTCAACGAGCACCGGTAGGAATGATGCAGACACTTCACCGTCGTAACTCGAACTTTTCTTCGTCGGACGTTCGACGACCCATGACTCCTGTCTGAAAGGGAGGACACTCAAGAAGGGTTGTCGATTTCCCAGACGAGGAACGCTACAACGCCAAGGTACTTTGGGGTTGCAGAACTATTGGAAAGTCTAGTGGGAACAATATATGGACTGGGCTTGTATCTTTCTTCTACAGGTTGCCCAGGTGGGGGGATCTCCACACAGAACTGTGTCTAGTGGTACGGGGCCAGTATTCTGCCAATGCTCAACCATCTTGCTTTCCTTCCTCTCTCTACTGCTGGTTTCCTCTTTATTTTGATCGGTGTGTCAATCTGACCGTAATTACTTGAATAAGATCTAATAACGTTAGTGGTACCACTTTAGAATTCTACATATTTACCATTGTTGATTTTCGGAGTACAAAGTAATTTATCGTGATTGTGTATATGTCCTTGAATATTAATTATATAAAGACTGTGTTTCAATCGATACAGTGTGTGGACATTCCTTCATGGGTGCTCGGGGACTACACTGTACTTAAGAACCAGCTCGCATCACCTCCCGAGAAGCTAGGCCTTGATTGCTCGACCACAACTACCAATAATAGAGAATCTTGGCAGGGGTCTCTGTGCCTTCCCTCTACCATATAGAGAGCGGAAGTGCAGACCCCCCCTTCCATTCTTTACAGCTGGTGGCAGCGGTGGGATGCTTATGGTTTTAAGACTCAGTGTATAACCGTGCCACTTATGAAGGATATCTGCACTTTGTTAAATTAAGGTTTAGTTGTGTACAAGATAACTGCATTACAAGCAATGGAATCTATTCCAAATGGTAAATTGACTCAGATGAGCTTAGAGGCTCTCCAGAGTGCTTGTGAAGCCAGGGAATTAGACTTTGTGGATAAGTCTAGGGCTGAGCTGATAGCTGCCCTGGTGGACTACCAGATCGATTGTGAAACTCTTGAAGGGGGGATGCAACCAATGAGGATTCTACCCCGGGGGTTGTCGCCAAATCCGATTCTGGGAATACCAGCCTTCTTGCTGCCTCTGTTCCAAACCCCAGCAGTTCTTTACAGCTTGAGTTATTAAGGATGAAATTGGCCTTTGAATATCGCAAGTTGGAAATAGATGCTGAGCTTAAGAAAGAGGAGTTGGCACAGCAAGTGGAGCTCAAGAACCGGGATCCTAAACTTAAAGATAGGGATCTTGAACTCAAAGATAAGGACCTTGAACTCAAGAACAAGCACACTGAATGTCAGCGTATCCAGTAAGAGAAAGCTCGAGTGGAGACTTCAGCGAAACCAGTTGAGAGGATCAGGTCCCCAGCAACCAAGTTATGAAATATTTGGTTGGTGTGCATGCAGAGGGTTCTGATATCCTCCAATGGATTGAAGCGTTTGAAATGGCTTGTACAATTCATGATGTTGATAAGAGAGATTGGGCTAAGTGTTTGTTAAGCAGAGTGCCTCAAACTGCATATGACTGTATTCTGAAACGGAGAGTGGAAGAAAGTGGTCAGTATGAGTGCATGAAGTCTGCTTTAATTGCCAAGTTTGGCAAGACCCCTAGCCAATATCTTAAAAGGTTCAGGGATTTTAAGAAATGAGAGAATGTGTCTTGGATTGACTCAGTGAGTGCTGCGCACATGAACATGATGGGGTGGATTGATGGTTACAAAGTGGAAATGTTTGTTGAATTGTCTCAACTCTTGTTTTTTGAGCATTTTTTGGAAGCCTGTTCACCAGAGCTGCGTCAGTATGTTGCTGACCAGAACATTTTGGACCCCTTTAAGCTGGATAGGTTGGCTGACAAGTGGGTCTCCCACCGGGTGTCCCCTAAGGATTCCAGTGGGAAGGACAAGGACAAAGAAAAGGGGGCCTCTCAGAAAGCTGAGGTGTCCCAAAAGCAGTCACAGTCGGGTAAACCAAAACCTTCCTCTCCGAAGACCCAAAAACCTAGTGGGTATAAGTCTGTTGTGGGTGGGAGTAAGAGTAGTGGTCCACCTGCTGCAAAGCAGGGTCCCATTGGCTCCAGTACCGTACCCCGCACTCCTGGCACTTGTTGGGATTGTGGGGCTCTTGCCCACCAAAGGGGTGACCCCAAGTGTAAGGGTAAGGCTCTTGGAGTCCAGGCTGTCAGCCTGACCTATCCCTACTCCATACCTGAGGTGGAGGCCACCGTCCTCTCCTCCTCTACTGGAATCACCTTCAGTGCTCCCGTAGAGATTTCCTTAGTGTCCCTTGGGGCCGGGACTAGTACGCAGAAGTACTGGCGACTATTCCACAAAACACTCGTAGGTTTTTGAGAAGTGTCCTCTTGAATGGCCAGCCTTCTACTGGTTTGAGAGACACTGGGGCAAGCATGACAGTGGTGGACAGGACCCTGCCCAAGCCATAGGACTATGTAGGTGCTCCTCTGAGAACCACCAGGTTAGCCGGTGGGCCTCCCAAATTATAGCCTGTAGCCTTAGTCAACATTACGATTGGAAACAAGACAGCAAAGCTTCCGGTCCTGGTTCAGGACAACGTGCCTGCGAACATTTTGTTGGGAAACGATTTGGTCGAGTTGGGGATGATCACGGATGGTCTACCCATGGCTGCTGTGGCTGACAGCCGATCGCAGGTCACACAGGGTCTGGATGCGAGCCCGGTACCCTTGCCAATGGGGAAACCCCAGGCACGAAAGAAACGGAGGAGTAAGAAGGCCGCCTCTGCGGAGGGAGCCCCTGCTCTTCCCGCTGTTCAGACAGCACCCATTGGGATCCATGCTGCGGACGGGCTGGGTCCAGTGGTGAATCCCGTCTCAACTCCTGTGGGAGAAGAGCCAGAAGACTTTCCTGTGGGAGAGGCTCTTAACCCGGCGGATCATCCTGACCTTCAATGTTTGTTAGCTGAAGGGGGACCCTCCCGGGCAGACTTCTGTAAAGGACAAAGAGAGTGCCACTCTCTCTCTTGAGGGTCTGAGGACACAGGCCCTGTCCCAGGCACAAGGAAAAGTGCCTAGGACATTTCAGATTTATTGGGAGGGTGAGCTCCTTGTTAGTGAACCCACTAAGCCTGAACCTGGTGCCCTCAAGAGGTTGGTGGTACCCCAGCTTTTCAGGCCCTTCCTGCTGCAGTTGGCGCATGAGGTGCCCTTAGCTGGTCATCTTGGTACCAAGAAGACGAAGCAGAGGCTCTCGGCCCATTTCTACTGGCCCCGGATGGAAGTAGAAGTGGAGTCCCACTGCAGGACCTGCCCCACTTGTCAATTGTCTGGCAAGACTGGAGGCAGAGTCATCGCCCCACTGCAACCATTGCCAGTGGTTAGCACACCGTTTGAGAGGGTTGGCATCAACATCGTCGGTCCTCTTGACCCTCCCACATCGGGTGGACATTGGTTCATCTTAGTCTTGGTAGACCATGCCACCAGGTACCCTGAGGCTATACCCCTTCGGACGGTTACGGCCAAGGTGGTTGCCAGGGCCCTCCTGGGCATTTTCACCCGTGTTGAATTCCCTAAAGAGGTTGTCTCCGATAGAGGATCCAACTTCATGTCGAGTTACATGAAAACCATGTGGAAAGAGTGCGGAGTAACTTACAAGTTCTCCACCTCCTACCACCTACAGACCAACGGTTTGGTTGAGAGATTTAACAAAACTCTCAAAGGCATGTTGGGCGCTTCGGAAGAGCCCCTCAGGAAGAAGTGGGATCTTCTCCTGCCATGCCTGCTGTTTGCCTCCAGAGAGGTACCTCAAGAGGGTGTTGGTTTCAGCCCCTTTGAGTTACTCCTTGGACATCCCGGGAGGGGGCCCCTTGCCTTGATCCGAGAAGGTTGGGAGGCCACCCCTCCCGGTCCCGCCAAGCAAGTGGGGGACTATGTGTTAGGCCTCAGACGGAGGATGACACAGATGATGGGTCAGGCAATAGCAAATCTTAAGGCCAGCCAGGAATTGAATAAGTACTGGCTTGACCTTAAAGCATCACAAGTGGATTGGACTCCGGGACAGGAGGTCCTCGTGATGGAGCCTACCAAGCCTCAGCCTTTGGCAGATAAATGGACTGGACCCTTCAGGACCATCTCCAAGATGGGCGAGATCAACTATCTGGTTGACATGGGAGCCTCGGGGGGTCGCCCCTCAGGTATTCCATGTCAACAGGCTCAAGCCTTTCCACAGGCGAGCCGAAGTATCATCTCTCTTGCTAGCTTCAGGGCAAGAAGAGGATGAGAGTGAGCCCCTTCCTGATTTGCTACATAGCAACCCTCAGGATGGCTCCGTGGAGGGAGTACATCTCTCTCCCGATCTGACAGCAGAGCAACAGAGGGCCTGCAGGGCTTTGCTCCGGCAGTATGACTCTCTGTTTTCACTGACACCAGGCCTTACACCGTAGTGTAGGCACGAGATTGACACTGGTGACAGTGTGCCTGTCAAAAGCTGGTGCTACCGTATGTCAGATACCGTCAAGAACCACATCTAGGCTGAGGTCGCCAAGATGTTGGATCTGGGTGTTATTGAACCCTCAACCAGTCACTGGTCCAGTCCCATGGTCCTTGTCCCCAAAGCAAGTTCCCAGGCAGGTTCCAAGGACTGGAGGTTCTGTGTGGACTACCGAGTAGTCAATGCCGTCACCAAAACTGATGCGCACCCATTGCCCCGGGCTGATGAGCTCGTGGACACGATAGGTGCTGCCAAATAATTTATGAGCACCTTCAACCTTATCTCGGGCTCTTGACAAATAGCTCTGACGGACCATGCCAAGGAAAAGACGGCGTTCTCAACACCAGAGGGGCTCTACCAGTTTAGAGTCATGCCTTTCGGGTTGAAGAACGCCCCTGCCACTTTCCAGAGATTAGTCAACCATGCGCTGAGTGGGCTGAAAGCCTTTTGTGTGGCTTACGTAGACGAAATTGCCATCTACAGTTCCACTTGGGAAGAGCATTTGACACATCTGGATAAAGTGTTAGAGGCGTTAAAAATGGCTAACCTCCCTATCAAGGCCACCAAGTGCCAGATAGCTCAGGGGAAGGTCACGTATCTTGGTCATAAGGTAGGAGGGGGTCAAATCCAACTTCTCCCCAGTAAAGTACAGGACGTACATAACTGGGAGACTCCCACTACTCAACCCAGGTGAGAGCCTTTTTGGGCCTCACTGGGTATTATCGTAATTTCATGGCAGACTAAGGAACCATAGCTGCACCCCTGACAGCGCTGACTTCGCCCAAACAGCCTAGGACGGTTCATTGGACTGAGGACTGTCAGAGGGCCTTCGATGGCTTCAAAGAAAGTTTGTGTAGGGCACCCGTATTGTGTGCGCCTGATTACAGCAAGCCCTTTATCGTTGAAACTGACGCCTGCAACACCGGAATTGGAGCTGTCTTGTCCCAGTTAGATGACAAAGGAAGAGAACATCTGATCATATTCATCAGTAGACAACTTAAGGGTAGGGAACTTAGGTGGGCTACTGTTGAAAAAGAGTGTTTTAGTATAGTTTGGAGCCTTAGGCCCTACCTTAGCGGGTCTACCTTCAAGGTCCAAACCAATCATAAGCCCCTTAAGTGGCTTATGCAGATGAAGGGTGAAAACCCGAAACTGCTCAGGTGGTCCATTAGTCTGCAAGGGCTAGACTTTACCATTGAGCACAGACCAGAGAAGAGTCACGATAATGCAGATGGCCTTTCCAGAAGGTATGTTGACCGTCTGGATGAGGGTGTCTATCCCGTGGGAGATTAGGCACCCTAACCTCAGTCTGGGGGGTGGCGACTGTGATGCTGGAAATGCATAGGAGGGACAGGGCCTCCGTATCCTTGTCATTTACTGCTTTTTATTGTGTGTTCTGTCGTGTTTTCCGCACAGGAGTTCATGGGGGACTCCTGGCGGTGCAGCTCTCTCTTTTGGTTTGGTGAACAGACCCGTGGGATACCCTTATGGCACCCATGGGTAGGGGTACAACCCTGTGCCCCTAGTGTATGTTTTTGGGCACCTGTGTGTGACCCACAGAGCAGGGTACGGGCTGGTGGCAGCTTCATGCTGAAATGTCTCGTGCCCTGAGCGTCCTCTATTTTGGGATGCCCAGGCCCTGTCATTGGAATCGGTAGATTCCTGAGGGAGACAAAATGGCCCCCATGGCCTCTTGCCTTCCATCACCTGTTACCTCGATCTTCCCGAAGTCCCGGGAAGCCCTGCCTCTGTCCCTTCCCCCTGACTGACTGTTGGGTGTAAGTTCCGTATATGGTAGTGTGGGGAAGTGCCGACCAGACTGGCTGGAGCCTTCACAACGACCGTATGTTGTGGGTACGCCTGTGGGTGGGACCTGCGTGAATGGAGTGTGTGTCGAATTGTTACACCTCGCCCTCGGCCGCGCCGCGTTTCCCGGGTTCTGCCTCGTTGCTCTCGTATGAACAAGAACAATTGGGGAATTCCGGTTAAAACCAAAATAAGGGACAGGAAAGTGATCGCCCTTCATAAAGGGTTACGGCGCCGGCATGCGCCCTTCTTATCGCGCTGGCAGCTGCCATGGCAAATTTCTACACGAACTACAGTATCCAGAAAACCTGCTACGTTGTAGTTCTCGGCGTTGAGAGGGGAGCCTCATTTTCAAACGATACGCCTCTTGTTGTTATTTATTCCACAGCGGCATACAGAACGCTGCTTCTGTTTAAAGTTACAACCGGCATACTTTCCGAAGTGCTCTCCCGGTATCTTGAATTGTGAAGTCCTTGTTTTCCCGTGTACCGACCCTGCCTGCACACGGACTCCTTATTCTGAATCCCCGATTGAACTGTTTTCTGACCACCCGTGTACCAGACCCCTTGCCTGCTTTCGGAACTCTTGGACACTGATTCTGCTGTGTTTCGTGACCGCCTGTGTACCAGACCCCCGCCTGCTTCCTGGACTCTGAGACAGTAACTACTCCAGTAAGAAAAACTCTAATTGGAACACCATTTTCTGTGGAATTCGACTTCATTACCTAAGTGCATCTTTTGAACGCTTTGCTGTGGTGCACCATCCCGAAACCAGTGCGACCCTCGTTCCGTTCGGGGATAGCTACCTTACTAACCTCCCTATTTTTTTTATTTTATACTTTCATTGTTTCCCAGGACTCTTACTTCAATCCTATTTCCGTCAGGGGTAAAGTATAGTTTTTCTTGGTTTTTCCATACTGCAGAATTATACGTTAGCCATATACTAAGACCTCTCTACTTTATAGGTTACTCCAGTTCCTTTGGCTTAAGGGGAGATTAAACCAGGTACTACTAAAGGGGAATAGTCTTGGGAATAAACCAGGTTCATTATTGGCAGATTATTAACTTGTTATCCTTTCCTTTACAGCCTGGGTTTGAGACGGTCTGTTCTCCCCGCTTTTTTGATCGATCGGTCCCCTTGTCTGTACAGTTCAGCAAGTGGTCATATCGGTTTAAAGAGCTCATTCCCTCACAGCGAGGAGGCTTGGGTAGGAGGCTCCAACCCTAGCTCCTTCAAGCAACTCCCCAGCAATAGAGGTCCGGCCTGTTTACGTACTCTCCATTCCGGTGAGTAACACGAATATACATTCTATGTTGTGGCTGTCTAGTATCTGGTGTTTGACACAATAGTTGAGACAGCCCTGCCTGAAACCAGTATGAATGCAGCTTGGAGTGTTGAATGGCTCGGTACTTGTCCTAATACGCATAACTTGTTGTGAGTGTATGGAGAGAAGTGAATGGCCTGAATGCACTGTGTGCCTGATTGGCTGCCTTCCTGCATGAATGCCCTTAGTCGTGATTGGATGCTTGAGTGTGACCCAGCGGAATGAATGGGAGATCAACAGTATATCTGGGGACCTCTCACTGCTAGGAATCATGTTCGGAAGCTGAAGTCCACTACGACGAGTAACTGGAGTAACTGAAGCTTAACCTTGAGCCCTGCTGGACGAGAAGAATTGCTGTTGTTCTACTTCACAATTTGAAAGCTGCTGTGCCTTTAAGGACTGACCCAGAGAGGACCTGGTAAGGCGCCCTCTTCCCGAGCTACGAGGGACCATCGTGCACAGCTGATCTTTGCCTAAGCTCCCTGTAGACAGACCTTTGACAGGCTGCCGACCCGATACGGGGATTGCAGCGGAACTCCAAGGAGAAGCGCCCGAAGTGTTGTTCACCACTGTCGCCGACCACCGTCGCCGACTGGAGCCGCCGTGCTCCCGTTGCCTAAGAACTTCATTGATCCAAGGACGCTCTTGTCCGCATCGTCGCCACTGTATCCTGCCGGAGAAGGCCTGACCGTCGACGCGCCGAGGAGCATCCACCGGTGGGATTCCCGCCACCCTATAACCTCAGAGAAGCTGACGACTTGACACCCTTGCTGGGCCACCGTTGTTCAACTCTTTGCGGTCCAGAACTATCGACACCGAGGTGCCCCGCACGCCTCTTCCTGGCAGGAAGTTTATGCTTCCCAGTCAATGAGCACCGCTAGGAACGACGCGGCCTCTTCACCGTCGTAGCTCAACCTGTTCTTTGTCGGACGTTCAACGACCTGTGACTCCTGCCTGAAAGAGAGGACACTCAAGAAGGGTTGTCGATTTCCCCAACGAGGAACGCTACAAGACCAAGGTACTTTGGAAAATCTAGTGGGAATAATATATGGACTGGGCTTGTATCTTTCTTCTACATGTTGCCCATGTGGGGGGATCTCCACACAGAACTGTGTCTAGTGGTGCAGGGCCAGTATTCTACCAATGCTCAACCATCTTGCTTTCCTTCCACTCTCTACTGCTGGTTTCCTCTTTATTTTGATCTGTGTGTCATTCTGACCGTATGCACTTGAATAAGATCTAATAACGTTAGTGGTACCACTTTAGAATTGTACATATTTAACATTGTTGATTTTCAGAGTACAAAGTGAGTTATCGTGATTGTGTATATGACCTTGAATATTAATTATATAAAGACTGTTTCAACCGATACAGTGTATGGACATTCCTTCATGGGTACTCGGGGACTACACTGTACGTAAGAACCAGCTCACATCACCTCCCGAGCACCTAGGCCTTGATTGCTCGACCACAACTACCAATAATAGAGAATCTTGGCAGGGGTCTCTGTGCCTCCCCTCTACCATATAGAGAGCGGAAGTGCAGACCCCCCCTCCAGTCTTTCCAGTCCATTAGACAGGGACCTGTTTGCCCCAAGGGAACACAGAGTTCCAAATCCTCTTCTCACAACAGTTAAAGAAAGATTTAGATGACATACAATTACCAGGAAAATCTGTGCTCATACAGTATGTTGATGATTTGTTAATCGCTTCTTCATCACATGAAGCGTGTAAAGAAGATACTAAAGCTCTATTAACAGCATTGGCAGAGAAAGGGCATTAGGCATTAAAAAAGAAGTTACAGTTATGCACCCTTAGGGTGCATTATTTGGGACATGACATTATGAAGGGATGTCGAATTATATCCCTTTCATGGAAAGAGACATTGCACAACATACCAAAGCCAGAGAGCAAAACACAAATGGGAGCTTTCCCCAGGGCCGTGGGTTACTGCTGGCAATGGATCTCAGGATTCACTGAGATAGCAAAGCCACTACAAGAATACACACGAGTAAATACTGTTGAACAATTGCAATGGAGACCAGAGGCAGATGAGATTTTCACAAGGATGAAACAGTTATTAGCTTAAGCCCCCGCGTTATCTTTGTTGGATTTACAAAAAGGGATTTACCTTCTATTGCCATGAAAGAAAATGACTTGCTTTAGAAGTCCTTACCCAGAAACACGGGATTCATCAAAGACCAGTAGAATACTTTAATAAAGAATTAGACCCATTAACTACAGGAAGGCCACCTTGTCTCTCATCAGTAGCTGCAGCAATTCTGGTAGTGGAACAAAGGGAAAATATAGTATTAAGATCACTGTTAGAGGTGGCCGTTCCGCATGCAATAGTATCAATATTATTGAAAATAAAAATGCAGCACATGTCAGTTTCGAGGGCCAGCAAATATGAAATGCTGCTGTTAAATTCGTCAAATATCACTTTGATGCAATGTTCGGTCTTAAACCAAGCATCATTGTTGCCAACTCCATTAGGAGGGGACCCCCCTGATTCAACCACACATGACTGTGTGTCGGCGACAGATAGCCTGGTAATGCCTCGGGCAGACCTCACCAGCATACCACTGCCAGACCCAGATATCGAGTATTTCACTGATGGGCCATGATTCAGAAATCAAAATGGAAAAGTGGTCTCGGGTTCCACAGTATGTAAACCTGGAGAAGTAGTAGACAGCAGGAAATTGCTGCAAGTAACTACGGAGCAAGTAGCATAATTAATGGCCCTTATGAAAGCCTGTCAAGCGGCAGATCAGCAATCTGTTAATATTTACACCGATTCGGGATACACCTGTGGTGTAGCCTACGACTTTGGTCTACTCTGGAAACAGAGAGGATTCATGACCTTAACCGCGATACCCATTAATAACAGTCAATAAGATTGTTATCATCAAATGTGCTGCCCACCTAGCACAAGATGATGCCATTAGTTGCGGAAATGATTTTGCTAATTGAACGGCCAAATTACCCGCTACCTTTGAAGGCAACGATGTGTACATCTGGCCGGCGCAAGCTTTACAGGAGGGGACATTATATCAAACATTAGAGGACATTGCACAAATGCAAGCAAATGTGTCTACAGATGAAAAAGATAATGGATAGGAAAGCGTGCTGGTTGCACGAGGACTCTCTGTGGTGAGACGAACAGGTCTGGTTAGTGCGTCCTAAAATATTATTGTTGCATACAATAAGTATTATGGCCGGACACATGTTGGTAGAGATGGAATGGCAATGCTAGTGGGACAATCCTGGTTTGCACCAGAACTTGCAACTATGGCATAAGAATACTGTCAAAGATGTGTAATATTTTTTCAAAATAATGTGGGGAAGAGAGTGCTGATCAGACCTGTGGCACACCCTCCACCATATGGCCCGTTTGTGGGGCTACAAATTGATTTTCTCCAACTGCCAAAATGTAATCAATTCACGATGGGTGGAGGTATACCTTTGGTGAAATGCTGATGCAGTGGCTGTCGCAAAAAGTTTGATTTGGGAATTTGTGTCTAGATTTAGAATACTGGTATGTATTAACAGTGATCAGGCAACTCATTTTGTTAATAATATTATCAAAACAGTGTTGTCCACTTTGAAGGTCCAGCATAATTTGCATTGCCCTCACCATTTCACATCAGCCGGGGGAGTTGAGAGACGAAATGGAGTACTGAAAAATATATTGGCCAAATTATGCCAAGAAACAGGGTTGAAGTGGTCTGAAGCCCTTCTGCTAGTTATGTTTAGCATGAGAAGCACACCCTCCAGGAAAACTGTGATGAGTCCGTATGAAATTCTCTATGGAAGACCTATGAGATTACCTTTATGACCACCTGTGAAAAGTGTACCAGATCATTTTCAATTATTAGCTGATCGATTGTTGGAATATGTTAAGACACAAATGCCCTCTCACAGTCTTATTCACAATCAGGTTCAAGCTGCTCTGCCAAGAGAACCAGACTCTCCAGGCCATTCCTTACAACCTGGTGACAGTGTCCTTATAAAGTTCCACCAGAGAAAGACTTAACTCGCCCAAGGTGTAAGGAGCCCTACATGAACCGTCTTCTACTAACTCAGTTATGAAGGTTCAGGGACACCCAACACGTGTGCATGTAAGACATGCCAAATGGGCTGTCGCCCCCTCATTGTAGCTGGTATTATCTGGCTATTCTGGTTTTCTGTATTGGTTTCTGCTAACATAGTTCTAGGAGAACCTGATTCTATTGCACAAAGTATATTGCCAATGCAAAACCTGAGTAATGTTGTGACATTGGCAGATGTAAAGGGTTGGCCGTGTTACAAAAAATGATGGAAAGTACAATGGCAAGGAGGGACTTGATATGTAAATGGATCACTGGAATGTGGACTAGATCTTTGGTTGGCATTTATACCATGACCAGTTGAGTGTCCTGTGGGGGTACTACCATCTCTGTATGGTTCTGCTGAATTGGATGAGTGATGAGGACTATTTCAAAGAGTTAAACTCACCAATGGAAGAACCCACCAGGAAACCCAAACCTAACCTTAGAGATAGAGATACGAGTACTGTAACTAATATATCTACTATGGTATCTGAAAAACTAATGATATTGAACCCTGAACCGTCAAATGTTTCGAAATTTGATATAATATTGTAACTCTATTCTTTTTGTTAGGAGGAAAAATCAAATGATTTCAAAGATCATATACTGGTATCAACAGTGCACCGGGGACACAGTGATGGCAACACAGAGAGAACTTGGTGGTAATGCAAGCATGGTTCCAGATGTGGTAAACTTGCCCATGGCAATGCATTGGGTGCTGGTGTCAGGATAATGTTAGATCGAACATCTCAGTGCTATAATAGGGAAAGAGAAGATACAACAAGTGTGGTTGTAGTGTTATTAACAATAGTGGATGGGTGTAACAGTACCAGACCTGCGAAGGTGTGTTTGAATTCTACAGAAGCTCAGTGATATTGTTCAACCAGTTTAGAGAATCGCACATGCACGATGATTCAGCAGGTACAATCACCGGAAGTAGGAATAGAGAAGATTTCATAAAATACAATCAAGTATATAATGAAACGTTATTGTACAATGCAGTATCAAACCCAGGCAGAACGGGTTATAGATACATAGTATTGAATGCAACAGTTTTGTTTACTGTTCCTTTGTCTGCCTTTCAGGGTACCACCCTTTATCGGAATTGTACTCAGGGTGCCGATATCGGATTAGCACAGCAGCAAGAGGAAATGTTGGAAGAATGGCAAAAAAGGGAAGTAGTGGATAAAATATGGAGTGGCACTAATACTGCACTTGCAACGTGAGGGATATACAAGGGTTCAAATTTAGAGGGACAATTAGATCGACTGGAGAAGGCCACCAGGGTCATATCTGGGGCAGAGCTTACAGGCAGCAAGGCATTAGTCGGTGAGCTTTATGTCATAGGGACAACGAGTCAGCTTACTCCTCAGTGGCCCTCTGAAAACTGATGGATGGAGTGCTAGAAGCTGGACAGAATCTGGAATGGGAAATAGCGTGCAAAGAGGTGCAAGATTATCTAAACGATCAATTGATATCAATTTGGGAAGATGTGCAACGTAACAGTTGGCCCAGACTTTTGAAGAACGATTCCGGCATACCAGAGCACTTATGGCAATGGAAGAACTTCTGGAAATACAATAGCTGGTATTGCGAGGACAAAGAATGCTTGTTCGCAACGCATGGGCAAATAAAGGGACTATGGGCACTGGGCAGAAGAATCACACCCGGACTGTGGCCAGGGTGCACCTGGGAATGTGCGACACACCAGGAAGTATGGGAAATAAAGACACCCAACAAGGCCTCTTGAGATCTTATCTCTGTCCTGGGACTGACTCCAGATCTATTGTTTAGGGCTGGTTCAAATTGGGAGTTACAGCCCCCATCAGTGCAATGCTTAAGTAAATTAACTGAAGGAGAGATAGTCTTGGTCAGGGACAAGGTGTGTTGGGAACGTGAAAGAGTTGGGTATAGTTTAGTAGAAAGAAGGTTGTTTAGAGGAAATGATCACTGTGTAGAGTTAGTGGCACTGCTGGAGTTTGATTTGCATTTCACAATTTATGCTAGTACTAAGCCATTTACTGTTTTTCGACCAACTAGAGAGAGAAGGAAGATAAAGGTATATGTTTAATTCTTGATGGGGGGGCCAAAGTTAGTGCCACAAAGGTTTAAAGATCTGGAAGGAGTAGAAGAAGCAGAGCAACATGTGACAGATATGAGAAAGAGTTTTCAGGTATTGGCGACAGTGTATAGAAAGGAAAAAAGGCAATGAAGTTGCCCATCACATAGACAGTTTGCATAGAGGGAGATATTCTGTGCAATGTCAACAAAGAAGTATCTGAACAACCTTACATTAGCATGGGAGGATAGCTCAGGGGCAACATGCTCACCTTGGAAGCAAGATGACACAGAGCAACACAGGTTCGATCCCTGGGTCCGCGCTTAAAAACCTCTGGGTATTAAGCACGCTATAAATAACCTATCATACCGTAGGATGTCCGACAGTGTTTTTCCTTTTATTGGCACAAACCATTTGGTGCTATACACAGTGTTGTTGCCAAACAGGGGCAGTGGTTATCCAGAAAGGACCCCCTCCTTCTCCTTCTCCTCGGTCTGTCCCCAATTCCAAATGCTCTTTGGTTCTGATAGAAATTAGGCAAGAAAGTATGATGTTGCAACAAGAACTGGAAAAGCTGTTAAAAAGCCATGATGCTGACTGTATGTATTGTAGATCGAGTGTGGAAAAGGTAGATGGTTCACCTGCACAAACTAAAAGCAAGTAATGGTAGGTTTAGAATAGAATTCCCTGTGCAAATAAAAAACAGGTTAATTGCTGATATCATAGGTGTATTAGATCAGCTAGGTTAGTCTGCGCTATTAGGTGGTGCTTAGGTGCCACCTATAAGCCGAAACTATTGCATTGGAGTACAGGTAGAAGGAGAAGGAACACACAGCTTGTGGGTGTTGTTTGGTTCATTACCCACCCATTGACAGGTCATCCCCATGGCCATTCCCATCCACTACCTGCCCTAAACACATCCTCCTTGCATCTTTTTGAGCTCCCTCTATCAAGCAGTAACATCAAAATGTAAGCTGCCAATGTTTTTTTCTAAGCGGTCGGCTGAGATTTAATGGCTTAGTTGCAGTTTTAAAGGGCTACTGGTGTAATAAAAGTGTCTTAACCAAGTGTGCCTTCAGCCACTTGGTTTATGTCTCTTCCGTGCAGTGAAATCCTGTTAAAAACAGGCGGAGACAAAGCCAAGATATTTGGCTTGCGGTATTAGCCAAGCATTTGCCAAGTACTGGCATCATATGCCCAGATAATCACTCAATTTTCCAACTGTTGGGCTCTTATGTCCACATGATATGGCATTTATAACACGCCTGTACACAAGTGTTTCTAGGCGCGAACCCTAGAACCACAGAACCCTTAAATCAGCGCCTTGTAAATGACTATCCCATATCTACACAAAAGCCCAAACTGTTGACTTTGCCAATGCTTGTTTTTGAAATTGTTATTCCAGGCATAGCAAACGTCATGGGAAAATCATACAACATGAGACATGAGAGAATATTCTGTGTATTGCACATACTCATAAATTCACGTAATAATCGGCTTGGATCCTGCACTAACACATCCATAAATTATAAACACAAGTTCAAATACAAAGATATCACCCTGCACAGGGTATAATGAAGAAATAGATACATATACGAATATAACCTATCTTACTATGGCGTAATAGCGTTCGTAATATCCCCAGCAGGGCAACCACGCCACCCTAACATCCATAAATTCTTCCCGATGGCCAACACCCCAACCATATTCCCACGCAAGGGATTGCAGTGCTTTTTCTACTGGACGTCTGTGTTGAAATGCGTGTTAGTTCCTGGCATTGGCCCTATTCCCATTCCAGATCACACAGTGACGTCTCCCCTACTCCATACCCATCCCCCACAAGGAAGGGACGCCAGGTGGCGTATGAACGGTTCACATAGCTTTAGAAGAACAAGTTACTCCTTACCTGGTAACGTTCTTTCGATGGGATGTTCCTCCGACGTATTCCTTATCTATGATATTTGTATCTCCAGCTTGCTGGCCTTGGAACAAAATGTTCCCAGTAGAGGGCGCTGTGCATCGAAGTCCGTCGAGTAGGTGTTCCTCGACAGCCACCGTATCGACGCCGACGTCATCATGCCTATAAATGGCCACGCGCAGCGTCCGTTGCTCAGTTCCGTTTTGTAGAGTAAGGTAGTATTGCATGACTGGTTACTATCCTTGAAGGAGCGTAAACTGCAACCACAAGGGAAATGTTACTGCGGGGATGGATGGGATGGGCGATAAGGAATACGTCGGAGGAACATCCCATCGAAAGAACGTTACCAGGTAAGGAGTAACTTGTTCTTCGAAGGGATTGTGTCCTCCGACGTATTCCTTATCTATGATAGACTCCCATAGCAGTGGTATGTGATTGGAGGAGGGAGTAAGAGATGCCATATTACTCTTTAAGAATGAACAGAGTGTAACACAGCTTTGCCAAATCTAGTCTCTTGACTAGAGGAGGAATCCAGGCTATAAAATTTGGTAAAGGTATGTGCGGACGACCATGTGGCAGCCGCATATATGTCTCGAATTGGTACCCCTCTTTGAAGATCTGAGGAGGCTGCGATACCCCTGGTCGAATGAGCCCTTAGATTTTGAGGGGGCTCTTTCCCTGCCAGTTTGTAGCATTCCAGAATGGCTAAAATAATCCATCTGGAGATGGTTTGTTTGGTTATTGGTAATCCCAATTTATGTCCTGCGTAACCTACAAAGAGTTGGTCTGCTTGTCTAATTTTAGCAAGTCTACTGATATAAAAACTCAAGCCTCACTTAGGGTCCAGCCTGTGTAGTCTCTCTTCCTCTTTCCCCGGATGGGGAGGAGGATAGAATGAAGGTAAAGTAATCTTCTGAGTAATGTGAAATTCAGAAACTACCTTTGGGAGGAAGTTAGGCTTCACCTGTAGAACCACTTTGTCCTTGTGAAAAATTGTATGAGGAGGTTTACAAGATGGGGCTTGTATCTCGTTAACCCTTCTAGCAGATGTTAATGCTACCAATAAAACAGTTTTGAGGGTGAGAAACTTCAATGAACAAGAGTGGAGTGGTTCAAATGGAGCACCCTTTAGGAAGTTTAAAACTAGATTTAAGTCCCATAAGGGAACTTGGAATGGTCTTGGAGGGTAAACATTAGTTAGACCTTTCAGGTATTGTATTACCAATGGAATTTTGAAATATGAAGGCTCCTCTGCAGTGCGCTTAAAGATCGATAGCGCTGCGAGATAGCCCTTAATAGTGCCAACTTGGAGGCCTGAATTTGCCAAATAAAGTAAGAAGGATAACACCGCAGGTGTACCACATGAAAAGGGTTTGATATTCTTCTCTCTGCACCAGCTGCAAAATTAATTCCAATGGCAGCGGTATAGAGTTTTAGTTGCTGGCCTTCTGGCCGAAAGCAACACCTCCATGACGTCATCTGGAAGGTCCCAATCCTTGTACCTCAACCTTTCAGATACCAAGCGTGAAGGCTGAGGGTCTTGATGGCTGGATGGAGAACCTGACCTCCCTTCAGCGAGAGAACATCCTCTCTGTACGGTAGATGAATTGGAGGATGGATGGACATGTCCAGAAGGTCCGGGTACCACGTTCTCCTGGCCCAATCCGAGGCAATTAGGATCATGGTCTTCCGAAACCTTCTCAACCTCCTGATCATTTGAGGAATGACAGGGACCGGAGGAAATGCGTACAGAAGTGAGAACTCCCAGTCCACTACGAACGCGTCTCCTAGAGCTCCTCTCGGGGGAAATTCCCTTGAGCAAAATCTGTCGCACTTCCTGTTGATACTGGTGGCGAACAGATCCACTTGAGGGGTTCCCCAAAGGGCGAAGATCTCTTGAAGGACTTCCTGAGCTATCTCCCACTCGTGGGAGACTGTGTTCTGCCTGCTCAGAGCGTCCGCTGTCAAGTTCTTCTCTCCAGCTAGGTGAATTGCCGATAGAGAGATTCCTTCCTGAATTGCCCAAAACCAGAGCTGCATCGCCTCTCTGCACAGTGGCAGTGACCCTTCGCCTCCTCTTTTGTTGAGGTAGTGCATGGCCACTGTATTGTCCGTCATTATCAGGACGTTTCTCCCCCGTACAGACGGCAGAAAAGCCTTCAGTGCCAGTCTGATGGCTCTCAGCTCCAACAGGTTAATGTGTAGTCTGGACTCCGATGTCGACCAACGACCGCTGATGGTCAAGTCGTTGGCATGGGCTCCCCAACCCATGAGTGAGGCGTCTGTGACTACTGTTATCTCCGGCCATGGTTGCCAAAACAGTTCTCCTTTCAAGATGTTCTCTGGAGAGGCCTACCATTGAAGGTCGTGGGCTACCTTGTCCCATCCGGAGGAGATCTGTCATCCTCCCTGAGAATTGTGACCACTGAGTCCTCAGTGCCCATTGAAGGGATCTCATTCTCAGGTGAGCCTCTGGCACAAGGGATATGCAGGATGCCATGAGGCCTAGCAACCTCAAAAAGTCATAGGCTGGGAGACGTTGGGCATTTTGAAACCTGGTGACCATCTGCAGAATATCTTGAGCCCTCACCTCTGGTGGCGAGGCTTTTCCCAGGGACGTGTCCAGGATTGCTCCAATGAACTGAAGTCTCTGTGATGGTATCATCTGTGACTTCTTTAAATTGAGGGAGAAGCCCAGCTTGTGAAGGAAGTGGCAGACATAATCTAGTTGGATCCGAGCTTGTTCCGATGAGACTGCTCTGATCAACCAATCGTCCAGGTAGGGGTAGATGTAAATCCCTTCCCTCCTTAGACTTGCAGCCACAACCGACATTAGCTTGGTGAAGACCCTTAGGGCGGAGGTCAGCCCAAATGGCAGAACTCGAAATTGATAATGAGAGTTGCCAATTGCGAACCTCAGGTACTACCTGTGCTTGGGATGGATTGGCACATGGAAATAAGCATCCTGAAGGTCCAGAGATACCAACCAGTCATGAAGCTGAAGGGCCTGAAGGATCTGAGAGAGAGTTACCATCTTGAACTTGTCCTTCCTGAGGAACTTGTTCAATTCTCGTAAGTCCAGAATGGGTCTCAGTCCTCCGTCTTTCTTTGGTATGAGAAAGTAGGGGGAGTACCAGCCCTTGTTCCTGTCCGCTACAGGTACCGGTTCTATGGCACCTTTCTCTAGCAGGTCTACAATTTCCTGCAAGAGGAGCGGATCCGGCACTTTCAGAGATCTGTTCCCTGGTGGATGGCTCTTAGGGATCCATAGAAAAGGCAGGCAGTAACCTTGGGTAACTGTCTCCAATGCCCAAGCATCTGACGTAATAGCCTGCCATTCCGTCAGATGGTGAGTTAACATGCTTGTGATGGAAGACCTCAGAGTGGTTTGGGAGCGGCTGATGCAGTTGCCGAAGGTAAAGCGGCTCCTGCTCCTGCTGATGCGGCTTTCTTTCCTTTACCCCGTTCACCACGGGTACATTTTCCTTGGCCTCTTTGAGCCGGGCGTCCTCTGCCTTTTCCATATGAGGAATAATAGCGAAAGGACCTTCCTCTCCAAGAGGATCCTGAGGGCCGAAAATTAGTTTGTCGGATTGTAGCTCCTAGTGTCATCCGCCTTCTTATCAAACAGGGAAGAGCCGTCAAAGGGCATATTCAAAAGTCTGGCCTGCACGTCAGAAGCAAAGCCGGACTTTCTCAACCACGCATGCCTGCGGATTGTGGTACTTGCCGCCATGGCCCTGCTGATACTGTCAGCAGAATCAATGCCAGTTTGAAGGGACTCACACATTGCATCTTTACCATCTCTGATGATATTTAAAAATGCGTCCCTTTCTTCTCCTTCCTGGAGGCAGTCAGCCGCTGATGAAGCACACTCCCAAAGAGTGTGGCTGGACCTAGCGAGCGTACTAGTCGCATTAACAGATTTTAAAGCCATGCTACAGGCCGAGAAGACTTTCTTAGCCATGGCATCATATTTTGTATCATCCCTATCCTGTGGAGCAGTGGGGTATGCAGATGTACTGCCTGATGAAGTTGCAGCCTGGACCACCAGACTCTCTGGAGTAGGGTGCTTAGATAGGTATTCAGGGTCAGCAGCAGATACCCTATATTTCACTGACAACTTCTTGTTAACCGCAGGGACAATTTCAGGAGTTTCCCAGTTACTTAAAATCTTTCTTTGTAAAGCAGAATGAAAGGGAACCACAGGATCCTCCTGTGGACCTTTATCCAGAATATCTGTGAGGTCATCCTGTTGAAAAACAGGTGAAGGCGCAGACCAACCCATGAACTCCATAATTCTTGACATTAGGGTTCTATATGGGGTTTCAGCATGTTCCCTGGGGTCTGGTTTGACAAATTCCACTTCTGGGGAAGTGTCTAGGCCACTTGCTTCTTCTAATGCATCCTGAAGGTCTTTCAACCTTCTTTCCTCAGAGGCAAAAGTCTCTGGTTCAGGTGATGTGGTCCTCTGCAGCCCAAAAGGCCTTTCTTGATCAGAATCTTTCCTTTCTTCATAAATTGAAGTTAAGGGGGGGGATGCTCTGGCCTGTGAAATGGTATAAAACCCATCTCTAAAGCGGAGGGAGCCATCATCAGTGGCCTTGAAAAGGTCGATGTCGTTGACGCCGATGTAAAAATCCTCGAAGGCGCCGACAAAGGTGTCGAGAAAACTGGAAGAGGCCTCGAAGTACTCGAGAGGATTGGAATCCTGCTCGAGGATGTCGACGACGTTCTCAACGTCGTGTCGGAGGCTCTCGGAGTAACCGTTGGCTGTGGAGTAGCCGTGGGTTTTTCTTTTATCGGCGTCGATGCCGGCGTCGACTCGATCGACGGATGCGTCGAAGAACCCTTCGATAACAGCGTCAATGGCGCCAATCTATGCTTTGAAGGGGTTTTCGACGATGCTTTACTTCCCGATGGCTCATGGCGCTTTCGGGTCGACTCTTTCACCGGGTGCTGCGACTCGCGGCGTTTAGATTTTTTGGGCTTTTCACCCGGGGTATCACCCTCAGCTGACTTCAAGAGGGGGGTCGAGGCCGCTTTCTCGAAGACGCTTAGCATCTTTCTTCTGAATTCCTCCCACTCAGCATGAGAGCTGTGTTTTGTGGGTCAATTTACTCTTTCAGGGGAACTAGAAGACGACGACAAAGGAGATCTTCTATGTCTCTTTTTCGAGTGTCTAGACCTCGACGAGTGGTGGGAGCCACTTCGAGACCTAGACCGAGAATGCTTTCGACGGTGAGGAGACGAATGTCTCGACTCTGCCGTGGAAACTTTCGAGGAAGTTAAAACTGACTTACGTCTCTCGAGCTTCCCCTTGCAGTCATGGATAGGCATTCCTCACATTCCAAACACTGGTGTTCAATTCCCAGACACCACAAACAGATCCTGTGAGGATCCGTCAACGACATTTTCTTCCCACAGTCTCGGCATTTTTTGAAACCGGACCGAGGAGTCATCGGGTCGGAAGAGGAAGCCATCGAGTACGAGTTGGTTTTCTAGAGGAATTATGAATATATTTCGACTGACGAACTGAGTAACAGTATTCCGAGGCACACGAAGCGCGGAAAAACGGAACTGAGCAACGGACGCTGCGCGTGGCCATTTATAGGCATGATGACGTCGGCGTCGATACGGTGGCTGTTGAGGAACACCTACTCGACGGACGTCGACGCACAGCACCCTCTACTGGGAATTTTTTTTTCCGAGGCCAGCAAGCTGGAGATACAAATATCATAGATAAGGAATATGTCGGAGGACACAATCCCTTCGAAGCAAAGATATCAGCCATGGGCAAAACTGGTAAACGTATGGCAAACTACCTGAAAGTAAAAGCACGCCTAACCCACCTGAAAGGGCAAAGCAGGGCTAGATTCAAGCACAAAAGAGCACACTGGAGTTCCTTCAGTTTAACAAGGCCCTATACTCAGAAACCGTATCTAACTCCAACGTTCTTACAGAACAACAGCCGAACAGAGCGCACTGTCCCAAAACAAATGACAGCTATAGAGACAGGCTAGACAAGGCCATTTTAATAAGGGATGTTATTGCAGCAATCAGAGTCATGCACTGCCTCCCCGCCTCCCAAGTCCCGCCCACCACCTTAGAATGGTTCTCCTCATTCGTCTCACTATAGACACACAGAAACATTCATAACCCCTTTTCCATAAACTTCCTGTCACCTGCTTGTCGCACACGTGAGAAAGTCATGCTTCAACACACAGACTGCTTTCGGAAGAGCCTAGAAAGTGGTGTACTCATTGAAGCTCCAGTTGCTCAATCGTGCACTCGGCCTTCTCGCAGGCCCAGGGCCTAGCACAGGGGTTATTGCATGCACGCGCCACCCACATTTCAACAGCTCAATACAGGGACAGCCAAAGTCTCACATACTCTGTTGCAGCGGTCCAAACTGGTATATATACCCTACAATTTACAGCCTTTTTTGTAGGGCGAGTGTTATGACCAACGAAAACAGCAGAGTGCAACTTCCATTGTTCCCTCGGAAAGATTTGTTGCTGAATTACTATAAGACATGTTTCAAATGTAATATTGTGGGCATTCTTATGTTCCCTAATGCTCTTTGCTTTTATGCAAATTGCCAGGATTGGATTTTGTGAAGAGATAATGTGCTGCATGACTTGACATATGACTTGTGACCTGGCCTGGGGCCATGCCCCTTGCCCCTCACTCCACCAAGAAAGAGAGGGTTCTGCCAGTACATTTTTCTTATTTCCAGCAATGCACACTGTGACGAATTGCAGGATTCAGTCACTTCTCCCCAATGGAGCCTTTCCTTGTGAGGCTGGGGAGGTGAACCCTAGGGGTAGAGGCAAGCAGGACCTCACGGGAGAGACTACCCCCTTGTGGACAAGGACTCCCAATTCCAACAGGAACTCCCAAAAACATCTCCTCATAATCCGCCAGCTACAGTACTAAAATCAAGAGAACTTGAAGAACACACTACTGTTTCCTATTGTGGAATAACACCAGTAATCCAAGTAAAGGAAACTGGTATCACAGGTACTGAGAAGAAGAAGTAATATCGAACACTCAATGGAGAGTGAAGAAGAACTATACCACTACACTGGGGAAGGCCCAGCTGTCTGTCATATTAAAAGAAGGAGGAGTCAAGAGAGAGAGAGAGAAGCCAGGGAGATACAAAACAGGGTGGATCCAAGAGCTGAGAAAAGCCGAGAAAGTCAGCATGCATACCAGAGAGACAGCTGATGTGGAAACAGAATGCCAGAACCACTGATACCTGGGGAAGCTGAGGAAAGAGAAACCCAGTGATTAAGCCCAAGAGTGTGTGGTGGCGAAACTGCAATGCAGTGGACTGTCCAGTCCAGCAATGGCACTGAGACCACAGACTCTCCCGCATCAGAGAGTGGATGCTGAGACAGAGTGAGAAGGAGAGAAGGGTGAAGCCAACCTGACAGCAAGGAGAGATTCCCATCCTGCAAATAGGCCCGGTGACGCTAAGCCCAAGGAAAGGTGGTAACGCGGGAGACCTGGGAGGGATAGGGGAGATAAAGAGTACATAAATCGTACTTGTCCCAATGAAACAGAGAGTGGAACTCAAGTGTGTATCATTATTGGCACAATCATACTCGTCCCAGTAGCCCTGAAGAGTGGAATTCAAATGTGAATCTAGCTGTGAATAATTACTGGCACAATCATACTCCTCCCAGTAACACTGAAGAGTGGAGTTCAAGTGTGAATCGTTACTGACACAATCATACTCGTCCCAGTAACAGTGAAAAGAATATAACTGAGAATAATTATTGAAATTGCCAAGCTCATTTCAGTAACAGAGAAGAGTGGGAAATAAACTGGCCCAGCCAAGAAAGAAGGTGGACATTAAGAGAGGAACGAGCAATACTTGTAATGACCCAAGACAGAGGGAGAAGGAGCATCAGAAAGGAAATGCACTGTGTCAAAGACACATCAGGAAAGCTGAAGAAACCTATTTCTGAAGAACTATTGAGGTGGTTGGCAAGAACTGCGTAAAGATTAAATAGAAGGGAGTCATTCTCCTGTGACTTAGTTACCTTTTTGAATAGTGGTAGGGGCTGAGTAGACTAGAGTTGGACAGAGGACAGTTCTTCCTTTTTGACTCACCGATGACTGAGGAGCACCCGAGTTAGTTTTGGTTAGCTAGGAAAAACCCACATCTTAGGAACAGATAGGAGTTAATTTTAAAATGTAATAAACATCTTTTGAGATGGAAGCTACCCGTTCTGTCCTCCTTCTGACCTGCCACAACACACACACACACACTCACTCTCTCTATCCCTAACATAGGGTCACATTATTAAACAGGGCCAGAGATGAAAGTGTAATATCAATCCTTGATACACACCACTAGTTTGTTTGCCTTTAACAGAGCGTACCTTTAGTTCAAATGCTCAAGAAAAGCATCCTGGTCGCTTTATCTTTCTTCTGAGTCACAAATAGAACAGACACAGAGCGTCCATCCTTTCCTATGCATGAGGAATCATTTCCAGCTGAAAGACCTTGCAAAGCACCCACTACCTTGCAAATCTAGGATAGTTAAAGTGAGCAACGCAAAGCACCCTTTTAAAGGATTGTTTAAATCCATGATGTCTACTAGCCTGACATGCAAAAAAAGAAAGTTGCTTTTTTGTCACTAATGAAATGTTCTCAGCATGAATAACGACAAGCTGGAGATTTGTGACAAAGTATCTCCATATTTATATGATTGTGTATTGGACAACTTATTTTATTGTGTCTTAAAAACACTAAATGTTCAGTGGGGTTAAATAGATTTTTCAAGTATGCATTCTCTTGCATTCTGGGACTTCTGCGATGTAAAGATTAAAACCACAATGATAGTCTTTTGGCTTAACGTGTTGCTAATAGGATTTACATGTTGTTGTGTGACTTTATTGTGCAATTTGTATATTTTGTAATTAAACTCTATTAGACAGTATTATTGTAGGCTTTGGGGATTGGAGCTTGTTGTACGTTGGCACTAGATCAGGTTTTTACCTGTTTTCATTAGGTAAAAACCTTATTTAGCGCCCACATACTACAAGGTTCCAATCCCCAAAACAAAGCGTACATTCCCAGAACTGGGACTGCAGGAGCGCTGTCCTTTTGGAACCCCACATACAGGCAGCTGGGTACATAATACCAACCGTAATTCACGGACAAACCAATCTACGCAAGCTAGCGCAGAGATCCACAGTTCCGCTAAGCTCCAACCCCATGTCCTAACAGTATTATTGTAGGCCTTGAAATGCAATATTTGTACCAAGTAAAGCTTGGATGGTATGTGGTCAAATTTGCAGAGTGGGCTAAAATCCCTGCTTCACAGTTTAGCTAAAGTGTGTGATCCTGGTCAATTATTTAATCACACTCTGACCTAACTGTAAACAGTGGAGTCCTTATTTCAAATCGTATGAACTTAAATACAATATTTGAAAAAAACGACACACTTGCAATGGGACAGATTTAATAAGTAGGAAGAAAATAGTGTACACACGTGCTCCTCTGTTAGTGGACCCCAAAGCCATTAACTAGAATGTCACTATTGGTGCACTGGCCCTCCCTCAGTCCTACACCACTTGATTTGACAGACAAATATACAGTCTGAGCAGCCAGCCAGTTCTCTCCACTAGAAACCTTGGTACACTAACTGTGACAGAGCCAACATTCATTTTCTCCCCTGTTGCTGCCAGTCAAAGACGTTGCTTGGGCCGTGCAGAGCACTAGGTGACAGAAGAAGGAGTTTGCCATATTATGGAATGCTTTTTTACTGGATGTTTCATAGCACACCTCCTGCCATTTTCTCACTTTCTAGGAGCTTCAGAATCTGCAAGCATTGGGGTAGGGTCTAATGCAGTAGCAGGGGACCAGGGCAAGATTTTTCACAACGTTAATGTGTGCAGATCCGAAGATGAGGCTGTTTGCAACGTACATTGTTGATATATTTCTGTGAGCTATCTGGAGCAAAAGTTAATGTGCACTCCAGGTTACTAAGGTACTAAGGTTTGCGTGATTGTCTGCGGGTCTGTCGGATGGCTGTTTAAGGAGTGTGGGGAGTTGTGCTGATGTATTTGTGGTGGGTTAGTTCGGTGTTTAGGGACATTTAGGGTTTAGGGACATTTAGTGCATACATGTGCATTCAGATGGTGTGTGTGTTCCATTTTGTTTTTTCAGTGTACCGGTGGTGTGCCGTAATGTATTTTCATTCAGGGTGGGAGGTGGAGGGATTTTGAAGCGGCTATCGTTACCTTATCTTTTTGGCTTACTGCACAAAAACCCAGACTCATTTAAAAGTGGAAAAGGTCGCTTTAATGTGACAGGCCCAAGCTTACAATTAATGCTCACCTGGCTCCATGGCCTTACAGACTAACGAAATATTTAAACCACCAATTAACTAATTACACATTTTCATTTCCCCCAACAATTAAATAATTAAATAAAGCCATTTCCTCCCTAAATGTCCCTTGGACCCTACCATCTCCTTACCCCTTTCCCAGGCGTCCTGCTTTCTCCATGCTTTCTCCATGGGGCCATGCCCCTCCAGGCTCAATACCTGTTCCCCCGGGGTGGCCCGCTTGTGCAAACAGCACCACCCCCTCCTTTCCCGTGTCATTCCCCCATTGTGCTTCCCTCCCCCCACATCAAAAGGGGCCATGCCCCCGGCACCAGAAAAACCCTCCCCCGAGGTGGTCTTTCTGCCCCACCCCCCCAACCACTTTCCTTTATTTCCAACTCTTCACCCAATCTCCCAGCCAATAGCACAAGTCCGCCAAATAGTGATTGTTCCCATAAACCGACAAATGCACCCCATCCTCCCTAAAAATCATAAAGCCCTCATACACTATTTCCTTATGATCCATCACCTGCACTGCCAACGAGGCACAAAACTTCACCATCTCTCTGTTGATCCCCTTTCTAGCCCGCTCTATAGCACCCTCGCTCCTTGCTCTCCTCCATACTCTACGCGGCAACAACTTAGTCCACAACACCTCCGCTTGCGGCCACATTTCCCGCACCCAGACCAAATCCCTTTTCATTTTCCTTAGTAGGGCCACCCCAGTATCCCTCACCAAGTCATTCTCCCCAGCGTGAATGATCAACACCTCCGGCGCCCCGTAGCGCTCCCGCAACCCTGCCAACATAGGCAGCAACTGGTCCCAGCGCAGGCCCCCTAACCCGTGCCATTTTACCACCACATCCTTATAGCTAGACCCCAGTTGCCTGCCCAGAACCCTTTTCTCCGCTTCTTTCCCAGCCCATTTAACAATTGAATGGCCGACAATCCACACTTGCGCCAACTCCCCCTCCTTTCATCTGAAAAAGAAATTACAAAATTACCACCACAATACAATACCCCAACCCCACGTTGTTGTCAGCCCCGCTCAAACCCCCCATCCTTCAACAATTTCCCTTATGAAAATCCCTAACGTACCCCTTGTATCTCCCAGACTTCCACCGCCCCAAACTTTTCACCTTATCCTCCGAGAAACCCAACCTCTTTCCCTCCGATGCTGCGCCCATCCTGAATGAATGTGTACCAAAATCCTCGTCCTTTTCTCCCAACACCCGCAGAGCCTTCCGCAGTACTCCCAAAACTTGTGCCGCTGCAACCGCTGACCATCCTCATGCTTGAACACCAAGCCTGACTCAACCCCACACCTCTCCTTCTACAACCTGCCTGCCAGCACAGGGCATAACATCTTACTCCCCCACCCCAGCAAAACCCAGGAACCCTTTCCCTTCTGGTCCGTTTTAGACTTATTAATCCTTATGTCCAAACCCACTTCTGTAATGTGCACATCCTCCCATTGCAGACCCCCAGCTCCCCCTTTTCCCCCTACCAACTCCGAAACCCGAAAGGCCCCGAAAAATAACCACGTGAAACATGTCGCAAACAGCTCCCCTTCCCATACCGACCAGCAAATTCCCCCTACCACCTTAACCAACCTCTGCAGCAATTCCGCCGATATCAGCCTCCTCCTATCCTTGTCCCTCTTACTTTCCCTTGTCCATCCTTCCAGCATCCTACTCGCCATTTCCCCCCCATTCGGCTGAAAACCCCAAAACCACTTCCCGTAAAAAGCAATTCCTGCTAACTTCCCTGCTATAGTCGCTCTTGACCAGCCCCTGTCCATACACCTCAGGAGGAAATCCACGACATCGTCCCTCCTCCTCTCTTCCGCATCCCATCTGCCCTTCCAACTACGCGCCCCCCCCATTAAAATCCTCCCATGCCCTCCTGTATGCTTCCCTAGACGCCCCGGCCAATGAACCCTCCACCAAAGCCAGCGCTCTCATCTTCCTATCTTCCACAGCTCTTCAGGAATCTGCTGCCCCTCCTAATCCGCCTCTGGAGCCAGTCCATGGAATCTCTGCCATTGAAAACGAGATAATGCATCAGCGATCCCATTATCCTTCCCCGGCACATGTGTTGCCTTAAACACCACATTCAGTTCCATGCATCTCAGCACAAACTCCCTCATGAGTCTTGCCACCCTCTGATCCTTTGCTGACTGCCTGTTTACCACGTGGACCACACATTCATTGTCCACATTGAAATTCACTTTCCTATCCCGCAACTCCTTTCCCCACAGCTCCAATGCCACCAGTAGTGGGAAAAACTCCAGTAATGCTATACTCCTTCCCTCCTTCAACCACAGTTCAGGCCATTTCTCCGCACACCATTTTCCCCCCCAAAACACTCCGAAACACCCCGCTCCTGCTGCGTCCGAAAATATCTGTACCTCCCATGTCACTGGGTCCCCTTGCAACCACATTGACACCCCATTAAACTTCTCCAAAAAACGCAGCCATATTCTGCAGTCCACCCGCACTGACCCCGATACTCTTATCCGGTGATGTGGGCACTTTGCTCCCGCCATAGCCCTAGCCATGTTCCTACAAAATATCCTACCTGGGGCTACCACCTTACATGCAAAATTCAGATGCTCTACCAATCTCTGCATGTCTACCAGCGTCATTTTCCTGGCCCCCACTGCCTTTTCCAGCAGCACCACCAGTTTGCTCACCTTGTCGTGCGGCAAGCGTGAGGTCATAGCCACTGAGTCCAATTCAATTCCCAAAAATGTCAATACCACTGCAGGCCCCTCTGTTTTGTCTTCCGCTAACGGCACACCCAACTCCTCCATCAGCTCCTGGAACAACTTTAGCATCCCTCTGCACTCACCCTCTCTATCTGCCCCACTAATGAACAGAAAATCGTCCAGATAGTGTAGCACACTCTCCCGACGCGAGTTAAATGAAAAAACCCACTGTAGGAATGAGCTGAATCGCTCAAAGAGCGCACAGGAAATTGCACACCCCATTGGCAAGGCTTTGTCTATGTATATGCGATCCTCAAACTGCAAACCTAGCAACCAAAAATCCTCCGGGTGCACCGGCAGTAACCTGAATGCCGCTTTGATGTCACACTTGGCCATGAAGGCCCCCCGCCCTTCTTTCCTCACCAGCTCCACTGCCTGGTCAACACTTGCATATGCAACCCCACAATCTTCCGGGGCAATGAAATCATTCACCGACATGCCCTCCGGCCAAGACAAATGGTGTATTAATCGAAACTCCCCCAGAGCTTTCTTGGGCACCACCCCCAATGGGGATATTACTAGGTCCCCCGGCAGGTCATCAAATGGCCCCACGATCCTTCCCGCCGCTATTTCTTTGCTCAATTTTGTCCTTACCACTTCCACATTTTCTTTGGCCGACTTCAAGTTTTCAGCCCACCGGCGCACCCTTGGGCCCTGATGCCCCAACCTGAAACCTTTACTGAACCCCTCACTCAAAATCCTCACCCCATCCCTGTCCGGATAAAACTGCAACCATTTTTGCAGAACCCCCACCTTAATTGGCGTAAAAGCCTTTCCCCACAACCCCTCTGCCCGAACCTCTCCCCCTCCCCCTGTCTCCCTGTTGGAAGCACTGCGTAAGCGGGTGTTTTCCACCACACTTGCTACACTCATGCCTAAACCTACACAGGGTCCTAGTGCAGCCGTCCTTGTTGAAAGCCCAACATGCAGCTGAGGACTGCCCTCTGCCCCCTCCCCCCGCCCCTTCATGGGCGGGGCGACCAAGAAAGGGCCGGAAGGGCACCGGCAGCCCGCTCGCTGTGTGCAATGTCAGGGCAGGCCTCGTTGGAGCCATCCATTGCAGCCAAAGATCCATGTCTATCTCCCGCCAGACCGCTTGACTGTCTTCCGCCATTCTCGCTCTGAATTCCTCGTCATACCTCACCCATGCAAAGCCCCCAAAACTCGTGAAAGCCTTCCTAATTACGTCCATATATTTTAGTAGGGCCACACAACGCTCAGGAAATTTTTCACAATAAACACTGGCATAAATGATAAATGCCGACGTCCAATTCTCAATGGTCACAGGTACTCTTGGACGCGCAGCCAGTTCCCTCTCCTCTTCTTTAGACCCCTCCCTAGCTCTCACTTCCCTATGGAGCAATTTAAAAATGTCTACAAATTCCCCCGCCTGAATCTTCTCCCTGGTCGCCGCCATCAAATGCGCCCCCAACGGTTTTGTTATCCCCATCTATGGCAATTTTTTCTCCTTTCCTTTCCCTTCAACCTCCTTTTCTTTTCCCCCTTGCACCTCGAGCACCAATGGCTCCACCACCTTGTCCGTCTGAATCTCCACTGAGCAAATGCTCTTCTCAACCCCCAAGGCTCCAATGGCCTGTACACCAACTTCTTTCATCAGCCCATGCAAACCCGACCCTTCGTTTCCCGTCCCTCCCCCTGGGACCCCTCTCTGCCATGCAGATGACCATTCCCTTTCCCGCTCACCTCTTTCTGCACCCGCCGTCTGCTGCCTTGCGTCCACATCAATGCTCCTCACTTCCTTCCTTATCAGGCTCCTACTGCGGGGACAAAACATATCAGCAATCTCACCCAGCCAACGTTTCCCCCTCCCGCTTGCCCACCGACACCCCTGCACCTGTCTTTCCATATCCCAAGCCCAACTTCTTCTCTCCCCCCGACCTATAACCATCCACCTCCCACTGCCCCACATAATCCTCCAAACCCATTTCATCACCCATCAAATACCATTGTTCCTGCGAGTCCGTGCCCCAGTCGAGTTGCTCATCCTCTTGCGAGCCCGGGGTGTCCACCCCGCCACTCCTCTGACGTCTTCTCGGCGGGGCCGTGGAAACCCCTGCCTGGTCCTCTTCTCTCGGGCGAGGCGCTCCAACCTCCACCCTTGGGTCCTCATTGCTAGGGGTCGTGCTGCACCCTCTAGGCTCTCCGTATGTTGACCGAGCAGGGGCCGCTCTCAAGCCCTCTACTTCCATGTGACCAGCGGGGGCTGCGCAGCGTCCTCCGCCCTCACTCACCCTACCCGGGGGGGGCGTTCCGCACCCTGCCCTCTCAACCTCTATTGATGGAGACCTCACTCTCCTTCTCCCACCCACACTCTTCCGTAGGTATTTCCCCCCTCTTCCCCTCTGCCCTTGCACCCCCTTCTGCACCTCCTCCCTGACCCCACCGTGGTTCTTTTGAGCCACTTCCCTTTGCTCACTCGCTGCTCCCTTAGTGCTGTCCCTCAGTCCGTCCCCACGTGGCTGCCCACCCGAAATCCTTACCTCCCCGGACGCCCTCCTGTCTATCCCCCTCCTCATCTTCCTGCCCCTGGATTCCCAAACTTCCCCTCTCCCTGCTGCGGGGGCGCAAGCCACCACTGCCGCGAGGGCCCCATCAGCTGCCGCCCTCTGCTGCGGCCTAGCCCCACTTGTCTCCCCTTCACCCGTTACTTCCCCCACCGCCCCCTCCAGCTGGGCCTTAGATGCCCTGCTAATTATGGCCAGGGTCTCCCTCAGCGCCCTCGCATCCACCAACACCTCCCTGCCTGCACCTCGTCCCACCATCGTGCACTAACCTCTCTGCCACACTAACTATGCCCCTTGCCGCACCCTGCTACCTAAGCCCCCGAGCCAGAACCTACCCGAGGCCAGAAAAAAACCCTGGTCGCCGATAAACCCCCCACCAAAATTCGCTCTGAACACTAAATACTAAATGAGATAAAATAACTCCTTCTTCACCAACAACCTTCTTATCTAATAAAAATACTTTTTTTTTTTTTTAAATCCCCCCCCACTTAGCCAACCACCACCCAAACCTGGCTAGCCCCCCCTCCTAACCACTCTCTTGCCGAGCTACTTATAATAAAAACCCCCACAGGGCCCCCCACCACCCACCACTGATACTAATGATCCCTTATAAAAACCCCTTCCTTTCCCTTTAATGCGTTTTCCTTCTTTCTTTTTTTAATTTTTTTGTTTTTATTTAGGCCCCACTCCGGGCCAAACCAGCTCCACAGCCCGCCCCCTGGTGGCCCAACCGCCGCACCGCAGTGCCTTTCCTCCTTCTACAAGGAAAAGGGGGAGCGGTCCCTTTAAGAGGACCGCTCTGCCCCCTCCCTACAGCACGCCGGCACCGCACACGAGGACCAAGGAGCCCAGCACACGCGGGCTCGCAACCAACGGCCCTCCCAGCCGAACCACTGCGCCGCGAAGCGGGGCCGGCACCTGAACTACACAACCCTCCGGGCCCACACTACAGCCGGCGAGGGATACCCACTTCCCCCGGCTCCCCGCGTCACACCAGCTCCCTCCCAGGAAAAGAAAACCGCAGCTATAACTGGCCCAAACCGCCCGCCCTGATGAAATAACCCGCGGACGGCAGCTACGGTAAGGGGGGGGGGATACCTTATGTACGATACCCCCAACTATGCGGGGCCCGCGACACCACCGTCTTTTTTTTTTTTATATATAATATAAGGCGCCGCCGCCGTCACACCTCCCCCTGCACTTATAACCTGACCACCCATCACTAAAACCCTGCTAGTCCCTACCTCTACCACACACGCCCTAGGCCCAGCTACAGGGAAGGCTCGGGAGCAGGCGACAGGACTTCACAATCGCCAAGTCCAACCGTCGCCTGCCTCCCGAACCTTCCCTGCCCCCTTAAATACCCCAGAAAGGGCGCTCTGCCCCCACGGCCACTCGCTGGCCGTGTGCAGCGCCAAAAACTTCCCCGGGGGGAAACGCTTCGCGTTCCCCCCGGTGCCCCCCTTCTCAAATCAATGGCTCACTTGAGTGCAATGACATATCATGCAAGAGTAGGAATTTGAGGCTTTCAAAGTGCACTTCAAACAGAAACAGTACAAAGAAAATAGAAGCCATTTGCTTCAGTTTGTTTTTGACAGTGACTCACCAGGGAGTCAAGGACCAGACCATGAGCAGACGAGAGGCGCAGCTACCAAGCCGCAACCATTGCACTGGAGTGAAGCTAGAAAGGAGAGGACATGTGAGGAGCAGAGGCGTAGCCAGGATTGTCTAACTAGTGAGGCCTGATGTTAATATAGTTGGGCCCACCAGAGTGGCATTAACATCTGTAAATGCCCACACAGAGCGGCTGAGTGGGCATTTATAGATTTTGGGTGGGCCTTGCCCGCTCAGAGACTACCCTGTCTAAGCCTCTGGTGAGGAGGGACACACATTTTGAGGGCGTGGTTTAATTATTTACCAACCCATAAACTGCCCAAAGTCCCCATGGCCATTCCCACCCACTGTAGGCTGCTCCCTCCCTGCCCAAAACTTATCCTCATGGGTTGTCTTTGAGCTAGCTTTATCAATCCGTTACATCAAACGTTGGCCTGTCAGTGTTTTTCTTAGTAGCCTGCTGAGAGCTAAGAGTTAAAGGCTTAAATACAGCAGCAAAAGTAATACCATTTTAATAAAATGGTCTTAAAACAAGTGTGCCTTCAACCACTTGATTTATATATGTCCCTTGCACTGAGGTCCTGTCTAAAAAAACATTAACAAAGTCAACAGTTGTGGCATGTGTATAGGTATTAGATAAGCACGCGCCAGACACTCGTATGCCTAGATAATCACACCATGTTTCAGCTGTTACATCTTATGGTCAGGTAGTAGCAATATGACAGTGGGCCTCATTACACGGAAGGCGGTAATCCAGGGTGCTATTAGCACCCTGGACCATGCCGGTAAATTACCGGCACCGCCTTGGCGGAAAGGGGATTTACCGCCCCATTCCAAGGTTGGAGGGGCGGTAAATCCCCTTTCCGCCATTGCCCTTCCCCATTCCCATTTCTGCCCCATAGGGCTCTATGGGAATGGGGAAGGCGCTAATTACGGCACCGCAATTTTGCGGTGCCGTAATTAGCTCCGAGGTCCCTTAGCGGGTTGGTACTTAACGCCTGCAAGAAGCAGGCGTTAATTCCTCCAACCCGCAAAGGGACCTCGTAGTACGGCGGTAAGGGTTAACGGTCACCGTTGCCATTAACGGTGACCGTTAACCCTTACCGCCGTCCGTGTAATGAGGCCCAGTGCCTTGCAAATGCCTATCCCATGCCTACACAAAAGCCAAATCTGTTGTCTTTCAATGTGTGGATTCAATTGAAGTGACTGCAGCCAGATGTTTACTGGCAACTACTACGAGCTTTGAGTTCAAGGTACGGGTGTGGGCTTGCCCAAAGTGCTGATTTTACTGCTACTTACAAATACAAGTATTCATTAAGAGAAAAGATACATTAAACTGCCATAGATGGATTAACTTCCTATGCTATTCATGTAGGAAAATTACATTTTTTACCTACTGACAATGCACAGAGCCCTCCAAATTTCACATTGTATTGCCAATGAAAAGGATGATTCACAGATAACATTAATAAACATGTTCTAAAAAGAAGTGTGTCAAATAGTATCTTGTTTCATTTGTATGTACAGTTGTGTTACAGATTTCTATTTATAAAAATATTGTTTTTAAATTTCTGTCAGTGACGACTCTTGAGCCATTAACTTATTATTCCAGCCAATATCTAGTCTAGCCACAATGCAAAAACATCCATGGAACATTGCAGACCAAAGGTCAAGCCCCGCCCTGTCCTTCTCCCAAACCCCCCTCGCCATCACATCAGTCCGACACCCACCTTTTTGGATGAACCCAGAGTACCACTAGTTCCTTTTTTCCACTTTCACCACTGAACAGGGCACTGATCGTTCACCAAATGAGAAGCAAAACAGATGTTTTCAGCAGCCTAAAATGTGATCACGTGACTAGCTTCTGGTAGCGTGGAAAGCGCTTCAGCAGCTCTCAGACATTGTGTGGGAAAGATGGGCCCTCTTACCTGGAGGCAAAGCAAGAAGCGTAGGCAGAGGAAGAACTCCTGCAAAAAAGAAGCATGATATATTAGAAGTCCATGTTGAATAGGCAAACCGCAGAACACAATGTGTAGCTGAACAAGTGTGGGATGTAAGAGCTGTTTTAATCTGGCATTAACATCTGATCCGGCACATCAGAGAGGGTGTTAAGGCTATTAGCATCCCAGGTTTCCGATCCTGATACTCGGGATGTTAGGAAAAATGTATTTTCATTCAAGGAACGGAACGCTGCACAGATCTCATTCCTTGAATGAAAATACAGGCACAAGATGGCTGCCATGGATCTGGAAGGCGGGGCTCCATAAGGACTCTTGTCTTCTATTTTAATTCCCATGGCATCCAGCAAAGGGAGAACGAGTGAAGCTGCAGCGGTGGCAGGCTTGGCCACCACCACAATCAGGTAAGTGGGGCTGAGGAGGGGGGACGGGGTTGCTAACAAATGAAGGGAATGGGAGAGTGGGAAGAAGAGGGCTCTGTGCGGTGGGGAAAGCATGCATCGCGTTCCATGCAACGTGGGCTGAAATCAGCTGTTTCGTCCCGTGATCCAAGAAACCTGATTGGCTGCTCCTCCTGCTGCTGGTGCTAATATTGTAAACGGGAGGGCAGGTGAACTAGAGCACGTATCCAGTGCGTTGGTTTTGTTTTATTATCTTGAACATTGGCCATGGGAATAGTGATACATTTAAAGGAATTAATGGGAAATGTGTTTCAAGAGCTCTGCTCTTAAACACCTGGCTCGATCTCCAATCTCACTATTTATCGGACATAAAAAGGAATGCTCACACATATTGTGTTATATGTACTAACAATCTGTTTTCCCTCCCTCCCTCCCTCCCTCCCTCCCTCCCTCCCTCCCTCCCTTCCTCCCTTCCTCCCTTCCTCCCTTCCTCCCTTCCTCCCTTCCTCCCTTCCTTCCTTCCTTCCTTCCTTCCTTCCTTCCTTCCTTCCTTCCTTCCTTCCTTCCTTCCTTCCTTCCTTCCTTCCTTCCTTCCTTCCTTCCTTCCTTCCTTCCTCCCTCCCTCTCGCCCTCCCTCCACTCTGCCTTCCTCTCTTTCTTTGTATATATGCATGTATCTATATATGGTATTTACGTATAGGATGATTTAACTTAACTGGGAAGCAGCTGGTCACTGTACAGGATAGAGCCGGGGTACAAAGGAGAAGGTGTTGCAGTCAAGGTAGGACAGGCAATACAGTCAGAAGTACATTCTTTGCACTAATTGGGAGCACGGCTCGCATCTTGGAACACAGCCACTCACACCTTACAGAACAGTCACACTGATTGGGGATGAGTCTCACATCTTGGAATTCTCTAAAAACAGTCTAATTTGTTCAGTGTGACTCTCACACCTGTGTGCATTCTCACTGATTTTGTATCGTTATTCACCCCTGAAAAGCAGAGTCTCAGGTGTTGGTTATTAATCTCTCACCTTTAAGCAGTCTCAACAATTTCGTGCCAATCTCATTTCTGGGCACACAGAGTCTCACTTGATGGCTCGGAGCAGTCTGACAAACTTGTGAATTTCACTGCTGAGCTCACACTCTCGTTTGTTTTTTATCACACCCCTTCAACAGTCTCACTAATATCTTGTGTGTCGTACTCCTTGGAGTACAACTTCACTCAATGGGTTTTTCACTCATGTTGCAAGCAAAGCTGTAATCATTGGGTGCAGAGGAGCAGTTGCATGCCTCTACAGGAAATCCCCCCCCTACCTCCTATATGTTGGAGGCCCGAGATCGTGCCATGTTTGACGCCAGCAGTTGTGTCAATACCACAGCGGATATTTGAAAGAAGTTACCCACTGAGAAAACCCTATCAAATGTAACCCCAAAGAGATGACAATCTGAGGGAGGAACTCCCTGAAGGCATATGAAAAGGAGCAAAGAGAGAAGCTAGTGTCATCACACGAGACGAGTGTGACGCCCCGAAAATACTGGCTGAAGAAGAATGCATGAATCTTACAGAAACTGATGGCAAAGTTAAGAATCGAGTAAACTTTCACCTCCATTCTAATTGGCCTTCTTGGCTTGGCCAACACAGGTTATTTTCCTTGGCTTCTAATTCCCCTTGTCTCCCTGTCAATACCAATAATCTGCCACCCATTGCACTATATCTCACGGTTACTTATAATCTCGGTGATCTATGCATTGGGATTCAAACCACTCCTTTATTTCACTCTCCAGAGGCCCAGAACATTTGTCCAACATTCCCTTTCCACCAATAATCTCTTGCCTACTCTAATGCATCCTTTCTGGATGTCTATCGAGGAGACACTTACACTTTTCTAGTTCCCATCTGAATCTCTGCATTTTGTCTTGTCGCCTTCTCCTTAGCCTATACTCCCTTTATTTCCATATCCCTCCCCACACCTGCTCATCACAGCAATGTCCCATTCACTCCCTGTCTCTAATCCCCACATGAAATAACACAACAAAAAGTACCTCAGCCTTGAGACACCCACATATTTGTGGGCCAATAAAGAAATGAAGCTGAACCCATCTCCACCTCTCTAGATCCATAATGAATAACATATGAGTCCCACACTGAGTAACATAGTATCAATAAAATACAGTTGTGAAATGTACTTCCCACGCCCAAGAACAACTTCTCATACTAAATCTTCATAGTCTGATCCTTCTTAACCCTTTCCTTAGAGAGCTCATCTTCAAATACCTCCTGGCTCCTACGGCCTTCTTCAATGTGCTTATCCCTTTAAAAAGGTCCATCTCTCTTGCTTATACCCTTAAAGTTGGAATGTTGAGAGTCTTGACCTCCTGCTCCATCATATGCTAGAGCACCTGTGTTGCCCCCCCGGATGTGTAACTCTGTAAACCTCTCTTTGAAATTCAAAGAGGAGGGTAAATTGGTAGCCCCATTGATATTTATTGTTCTGTAAGGCTAGCCAAAATGTCAGAGGACAGTATTTTGTCTTCTTTGTGATCGTCGACTGTGATACATCTTGGAAAATTCATATCTGTGAGCCCTCCAAATCAATTATGGTCATTGTCCACTCCTTGAGTGAAACCTCCATTTTCTCATTGTAAGAATGACATTTTGCCAGCATAGGTCTGGGGCCCATGCTGGTCACACCTTCTCTGTGCACCCTTTCTAGAGCTACTTTCTCCTCATTATTACATCTTTCACCTTTCTTTCTACACCTTTCAGGGTTTCTCTGTCCTTTTATTAAGACCAAAAATCTGTGTGTTGTTTCTCTTCTCTTTATCTTTAACATCCTCAACCTTTATGATCAAATCAGCCTCTTTGGTCTCTAAGTCTATCAATAAAGCCTCATATTTCATCTCTAGTAGGTCTGTAGAGATTGTTTTGTTTTCAACAACTTGCATTCTGTCTTCTATCTTGTCTTCTCTCCCCTGCAATTCTCTGATAGATGCCTGTATGTCAGAGCGGAGAAATGTAATCTGTTAAACAATGTCTTGTAGGTTTCCCTTTGTTGCCATGTCTCTTATGATCACTTTATCGTCCTATCGTAGACCATTTTACTCCCCCATGGCTGCTTTGGCCTGAAATCTCCCAAACCTTAGCAATGGCAAATTTCCCTTGAGTACAACTTAATTTTTTCTGCATCTTCACTTCTGGCATTTCTGGCGCCCTATCAGTAATATTGACCAAAGGCACAATAAGTGCTGGTTAGTTTTATCACCTGCCTTTGTGCGCTTGTGGGAACACTTCTCCCCCTGGACACCTGCAAGTTAATTCATCAGCTGGTCATGCATTGTCCAAGTGCTACATCTTACTTTCTGGGGCTTTTGCTGCGTACATGTTCATTTCCCCCAGACTTCTCACGTTTCCAGGTATGGTGCCTATACACCGCACCTCTCACCTCTCCTGGGCAACTCTTCCCCTGGACAGTTAAATCTGTGGCCCCTCCCACATCACGTTTCCACATTGGAATCTCACTCCAGTGAGCAGGACAGGCATGGGAGGGCCACCAATGCCCCTATGTCGCAGCAGTGCACTACGTCGCCCACGGGCCCCAGGAATCCTTTACATGGACCTTGCTATTCGCCTGCAGCATCCCCGGTGAGGCACCGCTCTTGGCTCAAAGCTATAGCACACCACTCCTGCCGCTACACTTTACGAGGGCACCGGGCTGCAGACAAGCCTCTAAAACCTAATTCCCATCATCAGTGGACCTCTGCTCCCCCTCCAAACCTTCCTGTGCCTCCTCATGGGATCCTCTTATGCTCCTCTGCATGACCAATCACTCTGGCACATCACCCAAGCTCGTCTCTGTCTGTATTCTCACCTCGAGTGGTGTCTATTCACCAATGGCCCTACTCCAGGGTGGTGAGAGTTCACCTATTCACCCTCTTTCCCCATCTCACTCTTCATCTGTGGATTTGTGGGGACTGGGAGCTGTGATTGTGGCCTGCACTCCTAGTGGTCTCTCCAGCTGGGCCTTATGATTATTTGCACCCTAGGATTAGCTGGGTCACAAGGACTACATGTGGTCAGGTGTGTTCAAATAATTTGTATCAATGTGTTATGCGCTGCAAGCCTCTCAAAGGCCAGTTGACCCTCTTGGATTGGTCATACCCACACATGCATGTCGGAATGCATAAGCGGATCATTTTGACCAGAGCTGGCAGGTCCAGTGTGTCTGCCGGGCCCCTTCTGCTCTGTAGTCCGCGTGAACAATGTGGCAGCCCCATGAGCCCTGCATTTTGTGTGGACCAGGGTATCCTATCTGTACTCCCCTCTGGTTCACATCACTTAGCGTGCGGTGAGACATGGTCCCTGAGTTGTCCCACACACACACTGTAAGAGCCAAGCAGGGCAAATTATCACCATGCATAGGAACCTACTTTAAGAAAAGGATACCCATGTGCACTGTGGACAAAGCATGCATGTTCAGACATGAGAGGCTCTGTTGAATGACAAGGAGATGCCTACTGGTGAAAGGATGGACAGCACCTCACACAACAGATCTATCATCCGCATCTAAGGGAGATTTTGGAGGCAAAATAATTGCACTGAGTGAGGATGGTATGGCCATTGTTAATGAAAAAACAATGCTATTTATTTCCAATGTTACTCAGGTATAATATTCATCCCTATTTACAACCCTCACCCAAATTCCAAACCAAATTCTATGTCATGAACTTCAGAGGGTTCCTTCTATCACGGACAATGAGTGATGTACCTGAAGGTAGTGATATGGACACTTCAATCTATGACGCTGACAAGTGTTTGGCTTTGGAAAATATGCAAATGATCTTTCTAGCTTAAAAAATAAAACAATGAAAATGACCATGGTTACATGACTGCACTCCAAATGATCATGAACATATTCACGTATTTAGCAGGCGAAATGTGGTTACTTATCTACTGTCCGAGAGCGTGGCATGTTTTGAGCACCTCTTAGCCATGGTATAGGGAATAGTGTCTTCTTACCTGGATGCGCAGTAGTATTTAGAGGTGGAACAGCTGCTGAGAAAAAAGGAAACATGGTCAATTAGTTCAAGATGATACAAGATACTGGGCAGCAAAGTGTGTAACTGAACTGATTTCCCAGAATGTAAACAAGGGGACCCTGGAACGGGAATATAGGACAGCCATACGTACAATGGTAGTCAAGGCCATGAATGCGGGTTGCAGCCGAGGGTATCCACCCACTGCCATGAGGTAATGGCCAAAGTGCAGCCTTAAGTGCCAACTAAACCTAAAACCAGTGGTCGAAGAGAGCGGGAGCGGATGGGAGCGGTGCTCCTCTACTTTTTAAAATTTTCTTTTACTTTTATTTTAAAAAGAAACCGTTCCGGAATGGTTTCGTTTTAAAATAGAAGTGTAGGAAGAAGTTGAAACTTGCAATTTTAGTGCACTGCACTGAACGTTCCCTTAAACAGCCGGTGCAGGTGTTTGGGGTGTCTATTGTATGTGGGAGGGAACGTGGTGATGGGGTTTGTGGGGAGTGGGTGCAGACCGGCAGGGAACATAGTTCCACTACTTCTTTTCGTACACTTTGACCACTGCCTAAAACAGATATTTTCCTTACTTTCCACAGGCTTGATTTCGCCTGTTGAACTGTGGTACTTGGCTTTATTGAGGAAGAGACAATAAAAATGTAATAAAATGTACCTTGAATTGCGCAAAAATAAGAAAATAGGAGAGAGCAACTACACATTGGTATGCCCCCATGTTAAGTATAAGAACACCCCAAAGGTAATACCATCTTTTACAATATGCCTGACCCAAAAAACATAAGATATAATATGTCAAATAATGTCTCAGCACCCGCAGCAAGTATAGTACAGGAGAGGATTTTGGGGTTTAAAGAAAGGGGAGGGAGGAAAATAAAAACACACAGGACGAGCCAGAGTAAAATCTCCTACTGGCTGCCACAAATTTCACACAACCCTCTCAGCCGCTCAAACCAACAGTACATCTAGTGTCTGTGTCCACCATGTGGAGGCCCTAGGAGTCCCGCCTTACCTCTGGAAAATCATCTTTAATGCAATACGTCACCTTCCCATGCATTCATATTCTCCAAACCTTCCACTAGCAGTGGTTCAGACGTGTGTGCCTTTGGAGAGTTTGTAGAGCAAATCAGACAGGAGGCAGCAGATTTTTGGAGAGACATAGTAGGCTGGAGAGCATCGGAGGGGGTAAAGAACAGAGAAGAATTAGTGGTTAAGAAGAGAGAGAAAAAGCAGTGGGTAAGAACAAAGAGGAGGAAGGACAAAAACGACATGGACCTAGAAGGACTAAAAGAAAAGCCTAAGCCTGGAAGGTGAGAGCCTGGAGTGAATGGAGGAGCAAGAATAAGGGGAAGCATTGAGAAGGTACAGTTGAAGTCAGTAGCTGGGTAATGTGGGTATGGCACATGCATGAACAAGAGAACAAGATTGCATTAGTCGACCAAAGAGCTAGAACCTGGGAGAAGGGTGGTGGTAGGAATACCAGGAGAAAGCCAGTGGAGCAAAGTGACCTCTGTTCTGGCTCAGACTTTGTCTTTTTTTCAAAACTCTCCTCAACACAGAGGGAAAACTGACAGTTGACTGCAGGGACTGGGAGGTGAGGCCCCCAACAGAGGTGAGCCACCCAGAGGCATCACCAAGGAAGCAGGAAGTTCAAGAAAGACGCCTCAACCAGAGACTGTAAGTGACAGGGTGAGACCCTGAGAAACTCCCAAAGAAGGGAAACACAAGAGACTTTTCTGTTGATTGCAGTTTATTTTTGGATTACTCCTGTACATTCCACAAGTAAAGCTTTAGAAACTAACCTTCTTGTGTTGTACTTATGTGTGATAAACACTCAGATATGTGATACTCCTGAATATAATCTCCAATCTCTTCTTTGATGTTTCTCTCACTCTCCTTCTTGATGTTCTCTTTCTGCCTCTTGTGATGAATCACAGGATTCAGCCACTTCTCCCCCGGGGAAGCCTTTCCTTGTGAGGCTAGGGAGGTGAGCTTGCTACGAAATACACTACATAAGGGTAGAGGAAAGCGGGACCTCACTGGGAGAGACTCCCCCAATGGGGACAAGGACTCCCGTTCAGATGGGATACTCCTTGCCCAACTCACACAACAACCCAATTTAATACATCCTGTTGCGAGAAGACAGGAAGAAACATTATACATCTGCTACTGTGATGTGCCTTATGAGAAAAGTACCTGTCTCGTACTGTGACGAAGAAAACCAATGGAATAATAATGAGCACCAGTCCAACAGAGAAGAGGGAATGTAATGTTATGCAGGTGAAGCCCCAGCACAATGTCATAAGCCTTGCAGGCGCAGACTCCGGGGAGAGAGAAGCCTGGGAAGTTCAAAGCTTCAGTGGCAGCAGAACAAGAGAAGCTTAGAAGGCGACAGGGCATCCTACGAGCAAGGAAAGTTGATGCTTAACAGAGCCTGAGCTGCACCAAACAGCTCCGGAAAGCCAAACGAGTGAGACCAGGCCATGAAGAAGAGATGTCCAGACCAGACAAGCAGGGAGAGAGCATTGGGGAATGCTCCCCAGGTATAGCGACAAACACAAAGTGATCCAGCGGAGGGTGTCAAGGAGAGAGGAAACGAATACCGAAATTGCGGTCCTGATCCAAAGAGGAGAGTCTGTGAGATGGACTACTGACCCAGTGTCATGATCTCTGCTTCCAAAAGGTCAGGGTTTTCCCAACTCCCTTGGAAGCAGATCCATAACCCAGGTTCCGAGTGCCAACCAGTCCCAATTGGGACCTTTTGGACCCAGTCCTGGCGCCAGTGGCACCAGGCTCATAAATATGCCCAGTCCCAGCGCTGGAAGCGCCGGGCTCATAATGCTTGGGTGGACTTACCTGCAGCAGACCATGCTGCTTACTTGCCTGCCAGTTGAGCCTCTGATCCTCTTCTGTTTGGAACTACTTTTCCTGTTGGGTGGGGCAGGAGCCACTCCCTAGATTCAGAACACTGGAACTCTTCTGGAAAGCAGGAACTCTTTTCTTACCTAGGCGTGGCTGTGGAAGGAGACTTCTAAGCACTACAGGAGGCTATTTAAACCACACCCGATGGATGAATCTTGCTTTGCGTTATTCTGCATCCTCTGCAGCAGAACGCTCATCGTGTCTTCTGCATCTGATCCTGGGCCTAAGGAAAAAGGTTTACCATCCTCAATCCAGTCTTCAGCAACACCTATGAAGACAAGAAAGAACAGGTTAGCATTACGGTCTTCAGTGACAGCTCTTCACTTACCTGGTCCATCGGCTGTCACCAACGCCTCGCGCTGCATTCCGGCATCTGAAAGACAAAGGCTTACCTACTCCTCGTGCGCTCCGGAGGTCTTCACACTGCATTCCGGCATCTGAAAGACAAAAGCTTACCAACTCTTCGCACGCTCCGGAGGCCTTCGGCGCTGCATCCCGCATCTGAAAGACAAAACAAGGTGCGTTTAAAGACATTGGGGAACTTTAATACTCACGTGCCATTACTCCTTTCCACATCTAACCCAGTGGGTATTCCGGCACCCTGCAGCCGCTCCGAACTTGTACCTGCAAAATAAAAAGACAGTTAGAGCGCATCGTGAAGCAGGCAACAAGCACTTACTTACGTGCTTCCAGGCGCTTCTATTCATCACCGGCTCCATCTTCAACTCACTTCAGCCCGTCATCCGCCATCGCCGGAACCCTGCAAAACAAGAAACATCATTACTAAAGACTTTAAAGACATTAGAATTACTCGAAACTTACCGTTCGTGCAGTAAACGACGGACAGCAGTCCTCTGAAGTCAAGAGGCCTGCTCCCCTTATCCAGTGAAGAAACTGGTTACAGCACCCTGCCCCGAGGCAGATGGAGAGCACGGCGTTCACTTACCTAAGGTGAGAGCGTTAACCTTTGGGGTTCTACAGGAGAAGAGAAAGGGAAGAAGAGAGAGACATTCAATAACCCAGTTCCTTAATCCCATATTTTCTATCTGCAGACATCTTGCCCTTCGAGTCAGACATACAGTGCACAGAGGTCCAGCCCAAAGAGCCAGCCGTGTGTTACACATCACCTTTGAAGATACGGTATACGCCCAGTCAAGACCGGCGCCTCTACGGGAATCAGGTGAGCGTTACACCCAGTGACGCAGTCTCAAGACCACGAAGGCAGAGCGGGAGACCCAGGGAGGTTAGTGAGCATAATGAGTATGATACTCATACTCATGTCAATAAGACACAAATTAACCAAGAGAGGGAGAATTATTACTTATCCATCATATTCTTCCCAGTAAGAGACAAACTAATTAGAAGAGTGAGAAGTATTACTGGGCCAAACAAACTCATCCCAGTGAGAGAGAAAGTAACCAAGAGAGCGAAATTTATTACTGAGCCCTCCGTGCTCGTCCCAGTGAGAGACAAACTAACCAGAAGAGTGAGAAGCATTATTGTGGCAATAAGCCCCGAGTCTGCGGGCCAATACCACTTAAGGTAATGCCCCCAGGGCCCATAGTTACAGGCCCGAGTGTAGTACCCACGCTGGGTACTAATGGGTCAATCATACTAATCCCAGTGAGAGACAAAGTAACCAGAAGAGTGAGACTCATTACTAGGATCATCATACTCATCTCAGTAAAAAACCAAGTGATAACTAAATGGAGAACTGTGTTCATAAGAAGAGTGTTTATAATTATCAAGACATAAGTTGGGCATCATAGAAAGAGAAACTTTCAAGTATATTTGAGAAAGACAGAATGAAAGAACCTCCATGAATAGGAGCTCTTATAAAGAGGATCTTGAAAAGCCAGGAGAAGGGGAAACCAGGAAGTTGGAAAAGTCCCCTAAGTGAACTGAATGAACTGTTGAAGTTGATCACCACTAACTATCTGAAGATCAAATATTAAGAAGAGCTTGCTGAGAATGCAGCCCCAGGAGACAGGAGTCATTCTCCTGGACTTCAGTTGTTTAGCATTAGTGGTAGGGTCAGAGTAGCTTAGTTTTGGAAGGAGGACAGACTAATATGTGGACTTCACAACTGACAACAAGCACCCTAGTTAGTTGTGTTAGATAGGGAAACCCATAGCTTAGGGAAAGCGAGGCATTTGTCTCATGATTTGAATAAAACCTTGTTGAAGATGGAAACATATAGGTTGCCTCCTTCTTCTGACCCTCTACACTCTCTTTAGTGTTTTCTCATGCCTGATTCATCTTCCTCCTTCTGCTTTCCCAGTATCTTCAAAGATCTTCCTCCCAAAATGTGTAATGATCTCTCCTCTTACTCTTTCTTCCTGCAGCAAACCTTCTTCTCATTCTTTCCACCTTCTGCCTCTGTTCTCTCTCTATCGCCTTCTCTCTCCAACAACGTCACTCACAGACTCCCCACACCCATACCCAGGCCAAAATGCCTGCTATTGTTATATTTTTTCTTCCCCTTTTAGGCCATTCGAATGATGAGAGGGTTACCATCTTTACCTCGAAAAACGTGCATTGAAGGCATGTTTTACCGATTTTCTTTAACCTAAAATGTTTCACTGAATTTACATACATAAAGTGAACAGAGTTTATACACAGAAACACTTTTAACGTAAAGAGCTTCGGTATATAAATACTTTTCATTTTTTTGCATGTAAAATCGGTACGTGCACTTTATGTAAAAAAGAAAATCGGTGCAACAGGGACTCTATCTGTTGACTTGGCATTGTCCAGTTCTGAAATTACTTGCTGACACTACACAAGTCAGTGTCAGCAAGTAATTTCAGAACTGGACAGCACCCAATGATTTGCATAAGTCCAGCACTGGACAACAATTACTTTTGTTGTATTTTTAAAAAGTTTTAAAATGACCATGGTTACATGACTGCACTCCAAATGATTATGAACATATTCACGTATTTAGCAGGCGAAATGGGGTTACTTATCTACCGTCTGAGAGCGTTGCATGTTTTGAGCACCTCTTAGCCATGGTATAGGGAATAGGGTCCTTCTTACCTGGATGCACATTAGTATTTAGAGGTGGAACGGATCCTGAGAAAAAAGGAAACATGATAAATTAGTTCAAGATGATACAAGATACTGGGCAGCAAAGTGTGTAACTGAACTGATTTCCCAGAATGTAAACAAGGGGACCCTGGAACGAGAATATAGGACCAGACATAAGTGCAATGGTAGTCAAGGCCATGAATGCGGGTTGCAGTGGAGGGTATCCACCCACTGCCATGAGGTAATGGCCAAAGTGCAGCCTTAAGTTGCCAATGAACTAAACCTAAACCGGATATTTTCCTCACTTTCCACAGGCTTGATTTCACCTGTTGAACTGTGGTACTTGGCTTCATTGAGGAAGAGACAATAAAAATGTAATAAAATGTACCTTGAATTGAGCAAAAATAAGAAAATAGGACATGCCAACTCCGCATTTTATGCCAACAAGGAAGTCAACAAATCCATACATCCATGTACCAGAACCAATCCAGGAGAAAAGCCAAAAATCCACAAAAAAACAGATAAATCCAAAAAAGGCCAAGAAACCAACACCAGAAGGAAAATAATCAAGTCTGTATATGAATAGCCAGTAGTCCAAGTTTCAAACAAGAGACAGGATCGGTATCGCAATGCAGGTGGCTCGCGGAAGGAATCAGCTGAGGAGCACAAGTTGCTGGGATTACCACCATTTGAATGGTGCGCCAATCCTCATTGGCGCATCCGCGATGGATTGGCTGTGCATCGCGCGAAGCGCCAACTCCATCCGTGCCGTGACCTGCAAGATGGACACTGCACCTTTAGGGCGCATCCTGAGTCCCTCTGGCACCATGGCAATGTCCAGCTCCTGTGTCCCCACCGACGCATAAGGTTCAAGCGGTGATGGCAGGCTGTGACAGCAAGGAGTGTGCGCCTTTGGAGAGTTTGTAGAGCAAATGAGAGGAGATCTTTGCAGAGACGTAGTAGGCTGGAGAGCATCAGAGATGGTAAAGAACATAGAGGAGCTGCTGGTTAAGAAGAGAGAGAGAAGGCGGTGTTTAAGAATAGAGAGGAGGTGGTGGGTAAGAACAGAGAGGAGGAAGGCCAAAAATGACATGGACCTAGAAGGACTAAAAGCAAAGCCTAAACCTGGAAGGGGAGAGGATAAGGGGAAGCATTGAGAAGGTACAGGTGAAGTCAGTGGCTGGGTAAAGTGGGTACGGCACATGCATGAACAGGAGAAAAAGGTGGTGGACCAAAGAGCTAGAACCTGGGAGAAGGGTGGTGGTAGGAATACCAGGAGAAAGCCAGTGGAGCATAGTGACCTCTGTTCTGGCTCAGACTTTGGCTTTTTTCTAAACTCTTCTCAACATAGAGAGAAAACTGACAGTTGACTTCAGGGACTGGGAGGTGAGGTCCCCAACATAGGTAAGCCACCCAGAGGCATCACCAAGGAAGCAGGAAGTTCAAGAAAGACGCCTCAACCAGAGATTGTAAGTGACTTTTCTATTGATTTGAATTTATTTTTGGATTACTCCAGTACATTCCACAAATAAAGCTTGAGAAACTATCCTTCTTGTGTTGTACTTATGTGTGATAAACACTCAGATTTGTGATACTCCTGAATATAATCTCCAATCTCTTCTTTGATGTTTCTCTCACTCTCCTTCTTGATGTTCTCTTTCTCCCTCTTGCGACGAATCACAGGATTCCGCCACTTCTCCCCAGGGGGAGCCTTTCTTTGTGAGGCTAGGGAGGTGAGCCTGCTAGTCAATACCCTCCATAAGGGTAGAGGAAAGCGGGACCTCACTGGGAGCGACTCCCCCCATGGAGACAAGGGGACAAGGACTCTCTGACCAACTCACACAACAACCCAGCTTAATAAATCCTGTTGGGAGAAGGCAGGAAGAAACATTATACATCTGCTACTGTGATGTGCCATATGAGGAAAGTACCTGTCTCGTACTGTGACGAACAAAACCAATGGATTAATAATGAGCAGCAGTCTAACAAAGAAGAGGGACTGTAATGTTATGCAGGTGAAGCCCCAGCGCAATGTCATAAGCCTTGCAGGTGCAGACTTCGGGGAGAGAGGAGCCCAGGAAGTTCAAAGCTTCAGTGGCAGTGGAAGGAGAGAAGCTTAGAAGGCGACAGGGCATGCTTCGAGCAAGGAAAGCTGATGCTTAACACAGCCCGAGCTGCACAAAACAGCAGAAAGCCAGGCGAGTGAGTCCAGGCCATGAAGAAGAGATGTCCAGACCAGACAAGCAGAGAGAGAGCATTGGGGAATGCTCCCCAGGAAGAGAAGACAACCACAAAGTGATCCGGCGGAGGGTGTCAAGGAAAGAGGAATAGAATACCGAAATTGCCGTCCTGATCCAGGGAGAAGAGTCTGTGAGATGGACTACAGACCCAGTGACGCAGTCTCAAGACCACAAAAGTAGAGCGGGAGATCCAGGGTGGTTAGTGAGTATAATGAGTATTATGCTCATACTCATCTCAGTAAGACGCAAATTAACCAAGAGAGCGAGAATTATTACTGGGTCCATCATATTCTTCCCAATAAGGGACAAACTAATCAGAAGAGTGAGAAGTATTACTGGGCTAATCAAACTCATCCCAAGAGAGAGAATGTAACTAAGAGAGCGAGAATTATTACTGGACCCATCATGCTCGTCCCAGTGACAGACAAACTAACCAGAAGAGTGAGAAGCATTATTGTGGCAATAAGCCCCGAGACTGCAGGCCATTACCACTTAAGGTAATGCCCCCCAGGGCCCATAGTTACAGGCCCGAGTGTAGTACCCACGCCGGGTACTAATGGGCAATCATACTCATCCCAGTGAGAGACAAAGTAACCATAAGAGTGAGACTCATTACTGGGATAAACATACTCATCTCAGTAAAAAACCAAGTGATAACTGAATTGAGAACTATGACCATAAGAAGATTGTTTATACTGATCAAGATATAAGTTGGCCATCAGAGAAAGAGAAACTTTCAAGTATATTTGAGAAAGACAGAATGAAAGAGCCTCCATGAATATGAGCTCTTATAAAGAGTATCTTGAAAAGCAAGGAGATGGGGAAACCAGGAAGTTGGAAAGGTCCCCTAAGTGAACTGAATGAACTGTTGAAGTTGATCACCAATAACTATCTGAAGATCAAATATTAAGAAGAGCTTGCTGAGAAAGCAGCCCCAGGAGACAGGAGTCATTCTCCTGGACTTCAGTTGTTTAGCATTAGTGGTAGGGTCAGAGTAGCTTAGTTTTGGAAGGAGGACAGACTAATATGTGGACTTCACAACTGACAACAAGCACCCTAGTTAGTTGTGTTAGGTAGGGAAACCCATAGCTTAGGGAAAGCGAGGCATTTGTCTCATGATTTGAATAAAACCTTGTTGAAGATGGAAACATATAGGTTGCCTCCTTCTTCTGACCCTCTACACTCTCTTTAGTGTTTTCTCATGCCTGATTCAGCTTCCTCCTTCTGCTTTCCCAGTATCTTCAAAGATCTTCCTCCCAAAATGTGTAATGATCTCTCCTCTTACTCTTTCTTCCTGCAGCAAACCTTCTTCTCATTCTTTCCACCTTCTGCCTCTGTTCTCTCTCTATCGCCTTCTCTCTCCAACAACGTCACTCACAGACTCCCCACACCCATACCCAGGCCAAAAGGCCTGCTATTGTTATATTTTGTCTTCCCCTTTTGGGCCATTCGAATGATGAGAGGGTTACCATCTTTACCTCGAAAAACGTGCATTGAAGGCATGTTTTACCGATTTTCTTTAACCTAAAATGTTTCACTGAATTTACATACATAAAGTGAACAGAGTTTATACACAGAAACACTTTTAACGTAAAGAGCTTCGGTATATAAATACTTTTCATTTTTTTGCATGTAAAATCGGTACGTGCACTTTATGTAAAAAAGAAAATCGGTGCAACAGGGACTCTATCTGTTGACTTGGCATTGTCCAGTTCTGAAATTACTTGCTGACACTACACAAGTCAGTGTCAGCAAGTAATTTCAGAACTGGACAGCGCCCAATGATTTGCATAAGTCCAGCACTGGACAACAATTACTTTTGTTGTATTTTTAAAAAGTTTTAAAATGACCATGGTTACATGACTGCACTCCAAATGATCATGAACATATTCACGTATTTAGCAGGCGAAATGGGGTTACTTATTTACCGTCTGAGAGCGTTGCAAGTTTTGAGCACCTCTTAGCCATGGTATAGGGAATAGGGTCCTTCTTACCTGGATGCACATTAGTATTTAGAGGTGGAACGGATCCTGAGAAAAAAGGAAACATGATAAATTAGTTCAAGATGATACAAGATACTGGGCAGCAAAGTGTGTAACTGAACTGATTTCCCAGAATGTAAACAAGGGGACCCTGGAACGAGAATATAGGACCAGACATAAGTGCAATGGTAGTCAAGGCCATGAATGCGGGTTGCAGTGGAGGGTATCCACCCACTGCCATGAGGTAATGGCCAAAGTGCAGCCTTAAATTGCCAATGAACTAAACCTAAACCGGATATTTTCCTCACTGTCCACAGGCTTGATTTCACCTGTTGAACTGTGGTACTTGGCTTTATTGAGGAAGAGACAATAAAAATGTAATAAAATGTACCTTGAATTGAGCAAAAATAAGAAAATAGGACATGCCAACTCCACATTGTTATGCCAACAAGGAAGTCAACAAATCCATACATCCATGTACCAGAACCAATCCAGGAGAAAAGCCAAAAATCCACAAAAAAACAGATAACTCCAAAAAAGGGCAAGAAACCAACACCAGAAGGAAAATAATCAAGTCTGTATATGAATAGCCAGTAGTCCAAGTTTCAAACAAGAGACAGGATCGGGATCGCAATGCAGGTGGCTCGTGGAAGGAATCAGCTGAGGAGCACAAGATGCTGGGATTACCACCATTTGAATGGTGCGTCAATCCTCCTTGGCGCATCCGCGATGGATTGGCTGTGCATCGCGCGAAGCGCCAACTCCATCCGTGCCGTGACCTGCAAGATGGACACTGCACCTTTAGGGCGCATCCTGAGTCCCTCTGGCACCATGGCAATGTCCAGCTCCTGTGTCCCCACCGACGCATAAGGTTCAAGCGGTGATGGCAGGCTGTGACAGCAAGGAGTGTGCGCCTTTGGAGAGTTTGTAGAGCAAATGAGAGGAGATCTTTGCAGAGACGTAGTAGGCTGGAGAGCATCAGAGATGGTAAAGAACATAGAGGAGCTGCTGGTTAAGAAGAGAGAGAGAAGGCGTTGGTTAAGAATAGAGAGGAGGTGGTGGGTAAGAACAGAGAGGAGGAAGGCCAAAAATGACATGGACCTAGAAGGACTAAAAGCAAAGCCTAAACCTGGAAGGGGAGAGGATAAGGGGAAGCATTGAGAAGGTACAGGTGAAGTCAGTGGCTGGGTAAAGTGGGTAAGGCACATGCATGAACAGGAGAAAAAGGTGGTGGACCAAAGAGCTAGAACCTGGGAGAAGGGTGGTGGTAGGAATACCAGGAGAAAGCCAGTGGAGCATAGTGACCTCTGTTCTGGCTCAGACTTTGGCTTTTTTCTAAACTCTTCTCAACATAGAGAGAAAACTGACAGTTGACTTCAGGGACTGGGAGGTGAGGTCCCCAACATAGGTAAGCCACCCAGAGGCATCACCAAGGAAGCAGGAAGTTCAAGAAAGACGCCTCAACCAGAGATTGTAAGTGACTTTTCTATTGATTTGAATTTATTTTTGGATTACTCCAGTACATTCCACAAATAAAGCTTGAGAAACTATCCTTCTTGTGTTGTACTTATGTGTGATAAACACTCAGATTTGTGATACTCCTGAATATAATCTCCAATCTCTTCTTTGATGTTTCTCTCACTCTCCTTCTTGATGTTCTCTTTCTGCCTCTTGCGACGAATCACAGGATTCCGCCACTTCTCCCCAGGGGGAGCCTTTCTTTGTGAGGCTAGGGAGGTGAGCCTGCTAGTCAATACCCTCCATAAGGGTAGAGGAAAGCGGGACCTCACTGGGAGCGACTCCCCCCATGGAGACAAGGGGACAAGGACTCTCTGACCAACTCACACAACAACCCAACTTAATAAATCCTGTTGGGAGAAGACAGGAAGAAACATTATACATCTGCTACTGTGATGTGCCATATGAGGAAAGTACCTGTCTCGTACTGTGACGAAGAAAACCAATGGAATAATAATGAGCAGCAGTCTAGCAAAGAAGAGGGACTGTAATGTTATGCAGGTGAAGCCCCAGCGCAATGTCATAAGCCTTGCAGGTGCAGACTCCGGGGAGAGAGGAGCCCAGGAAGTTCAAAGCTTCAGTGGCAGTGGAAGGAGAGAAGCTTAGAAGGCGACAGGGCATGCTTCGAGCAAGGAAAGCTGATGCTTAACACAGCCCGAGCTGCACAAAACAGCAGAAAGCCAGGCGAGTGAGTCCAGGCCATGAAGAAGAGATGTCCAGACCAGACAAGCAGAGAGAGAGCATTGGGGAATGCTCCCCAGGAAGAGAAGACAACCACAAAGTGATCCGGCGGAGGGTGTCAAGGAAAGAGGAATAGAATACCGAAATTGCCATCCTGATCCAGGGAGAAGAGTCTGTGAGATGGACTACCGACCCAGTGACGCAGTCTCAAGACCACAACAGTAGAGCGGGAGATCCAGGGTGGTTAGTGAGTATAATGAGTATTATGCTCATACTCATCTCAGTAAGACGCAAATTAACCAAGAGAGCGAGAATTATTACTGGGTCCATCATATTCTTCCCAATAAGGGACAAACTAATCAGAAGAGTGAGAAGTATTACTGGGCTAATCAAACTCATCCCAGTGAGAGAGAATGTAACTAAGAGAGCGAGAATTATTACTGGACCCATCGTGCTCGTCCCAGTGACAGACAAACTAACCAGAAGAGTGAGAAGCATTATTGTGGCAATAAGCCCCGAGACTGCAGGCCATTACCACTTAAGGTAATGCCCCCCAGGGCCCATAGTTACAGGCCCGAGTGTAGTACCCACGCCGGGTACTAATGGGCAATCTTACTCATCCCAGTGAGAGACAAAGTAACCATAAGAGTGAGACTCATTACTGGGATAAACATACTCATCTCAGTAAAAAAACAAGTGATAACTGAATTGAGAACTGTGACCATAAGAAGATTGTTTATAATGATCAAGATATAAGTTGGCCATCAGAGAAAGAGAAACTTTCAAGTATATTTGAGAAAGACAGAATGAAAGAGCCTCCATGAATAGGAGCTCTTATAAAGAGTATCTTGAAAAGCCAGGAGAAGGGGAAACCAGGAAGTTGGAAAGGTCCCCTAAGTGAACTGAATGAACTGTTGAAGTTGATCAACAATAACTATCCAAAGATCAACTATTGAGAAGAGCTTGCTGAGAAAGCAGCAGCCCCAGCAGACAGGAGTCATTCTCCTGGACTTTAGTTGTTTTGCATTAGTGGTAGGGTCAGAGTAGCTTAGTTTTGGAAGGAGGACAGACTAACATTTGGACTTCACACTGACAACAAGCACCCTAGTTAGTTGTGTTAGGTAGGGAAACCCATAGTTTACGGAAAGCAAGGCATTTGGCTTATGATTTGAATAAAACCTTGTTGAAGATGGAAACATATAGCTTGTCTCCTTCTTCTGACCCTCTACACTCTCTTTAGTGTTTTCTCATGCCTGATTCATCTTCCTCCTTCTGCTTTCCCAGTATCTTCAAAGCTCTTCCTCCCAACATGTGTAATGATCTCTCCTCTTGCTCTTTCTTCCTGCAGCAAACCTTCTTCTCATTCTTTCCACCTTCTGCCTCTGTTCTCTCTCTATCGCCTTCTCTCTCCAACGTCACTCACAGACTCCCCACACCCATACCCAGGCCAAAATGCCTGCTATTGTTATATTTTGTCTTCCCCTTTTGGGCCATTCGAATGATGAGAGGGTTAGCATGTCTTTACCTCGAAAAATGTGCATCGAAGGCATGTTTTACCGATTTTCTTTTAACCGTAAAATGTTTCGCTGAATTTACATACATAAAGTGAACAGAGTTTATACACAGAAACACTTTTAACGTAAAGAGCTTCGGTATATAAATACTTTTCATTTTTTTGCATGTAAAATCGGTATGTGCACTTTATGTAAAAAAGAAAATCGGTGCAACACGGACTCTATCTGTTGACTTGGCATTGTCCAGTTCTGAAATTACTTGCTGACACTACACAAGTCAGTGTCAGCAAGTAATTTCCGAACTGGACAGCGCCCAATGACTTGCATAAGTCCAGCACTGGGCAACAATGACTTTTTTTTCTTTTTTTTTTTTTAAATGACCATAGTTACATGACTGCACTCCAAATGATCATGAACATATTCACGTATTTAGCAGGCGAAATGGGGTTACTTATTTACCGTCTGATAGCGTTGCATGTTTTGAGCACCTCTTAGCCATGGTATAGGGAATAGGGTCCTTCTTACCTGGATGCACATTAGTATTTAGAGGTGGAACGGATCCTGAGAAAAAAGGAAACATGATAAATTAGTTCAAGATGATACAAGATACTGGGCAGCAAAGTGCCTAACTGAATTGATTTCCCAGAATGTAAACAAGGGGACCCTGGAACGAGAATATAGGACCAGACATAAGTGCAATGGTAGTCAAGGCCATGAATGCGGGTTGCAGTGGAGGGTATCCATCCACTGCCATGAGGTAATTGTCAGGCTGAGAGGTCCTGTATCCGCGGAAGCTGCTGAACCCCCGACAATCCCCCTGAGATGTATTTCCCAGAACTAGTTTTCAATTCAGCTCTGTAAACTACACCCCAAAGGGAAAGGGGGAATGGGATAACAAAACAACACCAGGCAGACTGTGTCAAGGCTAATCAGTGCTGAACCTGCAGAGGATAAAGAATAACATATACACTTCCTTAATTCACTTACTTAACCTTATGAATGGGAAGACATTAATCCTTAACTAATAATTAAGAATCATACCTGGTTCTTCTCTTGAAATTTCTTAGAGAAGCGGATAAGAAGCTGAAAATCTCTCTTACTTGAGATACTTGAAATTCCCAGCAACTTCTTACATTAGGCAAAACTGGAAGTCTTAGTTCTTTGTTTGTCTTTTTTCCAACATGCACTGGTAGTTCAATTAGATTGTCTTTAAAATATTCTTTCTTGTCATTTCAAAACTTTTCAAACTATTTATAATTATCTTGAGTCTTTGAATCCTTGAAGAAAGAGGAAACACGTGCTAAATGCACACGCAGGTTATTTCCATTTAAATTATCGATGAACTTCACATAGAAATCTTCCTGGTTGAAGAACACGCGCAAACGGATGAAGACGCGCGATCAAAATAATCCACACGCGCAAAAAATCCACACGCGCAATAATCCACACGCGCTATAATCCACACGCGCAATAGTCCACACGCGCAATAATGTTCTCCTGCGAGACACGCAAAATAAAAACACCCGCGCTATTGAGTTCAAACGCGACGAAGTGATTCTCACGCGCAAAATCACTCGCGCTGGAAAAAACACACGCGATCCTTGTTCCATACGCGACGAATTGATACTCACACGAAGAAACACTCGTGCTAGAAAATACACGCGCACTCACATGGCACGCGACGAACAGATTCTAGCGCTTTGAACACCCGCGTTAAAAATCACACGCGCTTTGTATTTCACACGCGCTTTGTAGTTCTCACGCAGCGTATAGCTTCTCGCGCTAAGGATCACCCGCGCTATGAAATAGCACGCACTCTTTAGTTCACACGCAGCATATAGCTTTTCGCGCAACGGATCACCCGCGCTATAAAACACACGCGCGTTTAAAATTGCACGAGACCAACATCTACTCGCGCTCGGAATACACACGCTAGAAAGCACGCGCTCACTTGAATTCGCACGCGACAGTCAAAATCTCGCGCTAAGGAACACCGCACTGGAAACACAAGCGCACTCCGGGAGTTCAATAGTTTTAGTAGAAACACTACGTTTAACGAATTTTCAAGGAGAATGTTATTAAGATGAACAGATTTACAGTAAAAATAAAGTCACTTATCTCCTGAGCGAATTCACAAAGATTTCCTGCTTTTCCTATCTTCAAAAACGAATTCCTGCCAGCTGATGACTTCTCCTGTAACCCCCAAGAAAGTAGCCGCTCAACTGCTGAGATCTGAAGGATAAAATCCACCAGGCCTAAGACTAAAGCAGGAGCAGCCACTAAACACGTCCTCTCAGATGGGGTTTTGATGATGAAAGGCACAGAGTGACAGTTTAGAATGTTCATTGTTGTTCAGCATTGTCTTCTAGCCAATCAGAGCTGTCACTGTGAGGCTCCATCTTGCCTTGGGTCAGAACCAGGATTCTGAATCAGCAAGTTAAGGCCTAACCAACTATAATGGAAAACTTCCCACCCACACAAAGCTAATCTGAAAAGGATAAATAATAAAAAGGAAACTTGAATAAGAGAAGGAAACCTGACAGTAATGGCCAAAGTGCAGCCTTAAGTGCCAATGAACTAAACCTAAACTGATATTTTCCTTACTTTCCACAGGCTTGATTTCACCTGTTGAAATGTGGTACTTGACTTTTTTGAGGAAGAGACAATAAAAATGTAATAAAATGTACCTTCAATTGCACTAAAATAAGAAAATAGGAGAGAGCAACTACACATTAGTTTACCCCTATATCAAGCATAAGAAGAAGAAAGAACATCTCCAACCTTCTACCATCTTTTACAATATGCCTGACTAAAAAAACATAGGATGAAACATCAAATAATCTCTCAGCACCCGCAGCAAGTATAGGAGAGGAGTGTGGGGAAGAGAGGAAGGGGAGACAGGAAAATAAAAAAACACTGGACGAGCCACAGTAAAATCCCCTACTGGCTGCTGCAAATTCCACACAACCCTCTCAGCCACTCAAACCAACTGTCCATCTAGTGACAGTGTCCACCATGTGTGGGCCCTAGGAGTCCCACCTTACATCTGGAAAAGCATCTTTAATGCAATGGGTCACATTCCTGTATATTCCGATACTCCAAACCTTCCACTGGAAGTGGTTCACACGGGGCACGTTTGTGGTGTTTCAGGAATCCGAAATTGCCTGTCTAGCCCCTAGAAGTAATTGAGTGATCACTTTCTCAGTGCATCGGATACTTGATATGTTCCCCTAACAGGCCTGATATCACAAAGATGAGTCGGATGAACAAAAACCAACTATGGAAGGTTGATAATTAAACAATGTTTTTTATAGATTTTCTTACAGCCAAAATATGAAATGGGTAACGTAGAGCTTATGTAACAACTGGGTGACTTTCCCTCCAGTTCAACAGTCAGAAGCTTTAGTTTGCACATCACTGTCTGGGCTATTCCCCTGGAGAAGTAGATCAGTGTACAGTCACTTACAGTCCTGTGATTTGTATGCGCCCCCTCCCACACTTCTTTCGTGTCTACTGTCTTTGCAGGGTCTAGTCCTCTGCTTCTTCTCCTCAATTGAGAAGGAGACAGTTTCCATGGGTTCCTGGATGCCACCCCTCGCTAGAAAAAGCTGGGGTACTGTAGCAAGCGGCAAACCCCTAGAGCTTCCACCAAGCAGTTGTTAAGCTTAATATGTGTACAATGTGATTTCAGGATTTAGGACACCCCATCCTCAAACTCCTTCTACTTGAAAGATCACAATTATCTAATTCCTAAGGGGAAATTGTCAGAAATGTGTCTCTTGCTTTGACATGTTTCTGCATGCTTATACCTCCTCCCCTTCTAGAATACCCCTGGTGAGGCTTCAGGCACGTCTGCTCTTCTCTGCTTCCATCTGAGCCACTTACTTTCAAACCCCTTTTCTGTCTCTCCTATAACAAAGTTCCCTGACTAATCCTGAAGGTGGATGGTGAGGTTACCCAGGGAGCCTGGTTAAGTCACAGGGCAGGTAATGCTGGAAATGGTTGTGGTGTGGGGAGGATCCCTTCACTACCCCCACCATGCCCACTGTAAGAGGCAGGGCATTGTCACATGGTGCCATTATGTGGGGTTGTCCCTTTAAGGACAAGAAATGTCCCTTGACCTCTGCTATATCACAATTTCTACACATATCCTTAATCTGGCAGGAAAGTGCTTACTGGCTGGTTCGGATCACAAGAGCCATAATCAGGAGCAGCATCCCACGCACTCTTGTAACTTACATGAACCTGGTCTGGAGATGGAGTGGTCCATGGATGAGATGAGGGAGGCACAGAGTGGTGACAAAGTCACCGCTGGTTGGAGTGTCAGCATTCCTTTCCGTGGGAAGATGCCGTCAAAGTGAAAAAACAAGAGGGCAGTCTGGTATCTTGATACTGCAGTTCGGGGTCTGCCATCGGAAGTCTCACCCATCCCCGACAGCAGGGATACTTGTAGTTCAAAACCCCTTAACCTATTATACATGCTCCCAATGAGTTTCAAATAGGTGAAACTCATAGAGCCACTATTACCAGCCTTCTCAGTGGATAGGAGGGGCTTGCTCAGAGCAGTTGTCACGATTGGCAGATTCCCAGAAGAGTGATATACTTTCCTCCGGACTGCACCCCCTACAAACAGAAATAAAATCATTGCTGAGGGGAGGTGACCAATGAAAACGTGGTTAAAAGACAACATGGCTTCTCCCAGGCTACATAGGAAAACAAGGCTTGAATTACACACAGTTTAGTGCCTGTCAATGGCTTCCCCTCCCAACCTCAGAGAAGGTTGTTCAGGTGGTGGATCTAAGTGTCGTGCCAAAACCATTGTAGCGTAGAGTATTTCAGTCCATAGGTCAGAAAACTGACTGGTACCAAGTCTGATTACCAGGTGTATGGAGGAACCAAAAGGAACAAGCTTAGTCTGCAGGCACCTGACTCTAACGGAACGAGGATGCACAGCTAGTGGAATCTAGGGGAACAAGGAAGTCAACAAATCCATACATCCATGTACTAGAAGCAATCCAGGGGGAAAAGGCAAAAATCCACAAAAAATTGAGAAATCCAAAAAAGGCCAAGAAACCAACACCGGAAGGAAAATAATCAAGTCCGTATACGAATAGCCAGAAGTCCAAGTTGCCAGCAAGAAACAAGAGACAGGATCAGCATCGCAATTCAGGCTGCTCGTGGAAGGAATCCACTGAGGAGCACCAGATGCTGGGATTGCTACGATTTGAATGGTGCTCCAATCCTCCTCGGCGCGTCCGCGATGGATTGGCTGTGCATCGTGCGAAGCGCCAACTTCATCCGTGCCGTGACCTGCATGCCGGAGACGCATAGTTCAGGGCGCGTCCAGAGTCCCCTGGCACCATAGCAATGTCCAGCTCCTGTGCCCCTGCTGACTCATAAAGTGCAAGCGGTGACGGCAGGCTGTGACAGCAAGGAGTGTGCTCCTTTGGAGAGTTTGTAGAGCAAATGAGACAGGAGATTTTTGGAGAGACGTAGTAGGCTGGAGAGCATCAGAGGTGGTAAAGAAAGAGAGGAGCTGGATGGTTAAGAAAGAAGCGAGAGAGAAAGCAGTGGTTAAGAATAGAGAGGAGGTGGTGGGTAAGAACAAAGAGGAGGCAAGCCAAACATGACAAGGACCTAGAGGGACTAAAAGCAAAGCCTAAGCTTGAAAGGGGAGAGCCTGGACTGAATTGAGGAGCAAGCATAAAGGGAAGCATTGAGAAGCTACAGGTGAAGTCAGTGGCTGGGTAAAGTGGGTATGGCACATGCATGAACAGGAGAAAAAGATTACATTGGTGGGCCAAAGAGCTAGAACCTGGGAGAAGGGTGGTGGGAGGAATACCAGGAGAAAGCCAGTGGAGCATAGTCTGTTCTGACTCATACTTTGGCTTTTTTTCCAAACTCTTCTCAACACAGAGGGAACACTGACAGTTGACTGCAGAGACTGGGAGGTGAGGTCCCCAACATAGGTAAGCCACCCAGAGGCATCACCAAGGAAGCAGGAAGTTCAAGAAAGACGCCTCAACCCTGAGAAACCCCCAAAGAAGGGAGACACAAGAGGCTTTTCTATTGATTTGAGTTTATTTTTGGATTACTCCTGTACATTCCACAAATAAAGCTTGAGAAACTAACCTTCTTGTGCTATACTTATGTGTGATTAACACTCAGATTTGTGATACTCCTGAATATAATCTCCAATCTCTTCTTTGACGTTTCTCTCATTCTGCCACTTCTCCCCCGGGGGAGCCTTTCCTTATGAGGCTAGGGAGGTGAGCCTGCTACGCAATACCCTCCATGAGGGTAGAGGAAAACGGGGCATCACTGGGAGAAACACCCCGCATGGGGACAAGGGGGCAAGGACTCCCTGCCCGACTCACACAAAAACCTAATTTAATTAATCCTGTTGAGAGAAGACAGGAATAAACATTATACATCTGCTACTGTGATGTGCCTTATGAGAAAAGTACCTGTCTCGTACTGTGACGAAGAAAACCAATGGAATAATAATGAGCAGCAGTCTAACAGAGAAGAGGGACTGCAATGTTATTCAGTTGCAGCCCCAGCACAATGTCATAAGACTTGAAGGTGCAGACTCCGGGGAGAGAGAAGCCCGGGAAGTTCAAAGCTACAGTGGCCGCGGAATGAGAGAAGCTTAGAAGGCGACAGGGCATTCTACGGCAAAGAAAGCTGTTGCTTCAGAGAGCCCGAGCTGCACCAAACAGCTCCAGAAAGCCAAGCGAGTGAGTCCAGGCCACGAAGAAGAGACGTCCACGCCACACAAGCAGAGAGAGAGCATTGGGGAATGCTCCCCAGGCAGAGAAGACAAACACAAATTGATCCAGCAGAGGGTGTCAAGGAAAGAGGAAGAGAATAACGAAATTGCCACCCTGATCCAGGGAGGAGAGTCTGTGAGATGAACTACTGACCCAGTGATGCATTCTCAAGACCACAAAAGTAGAGCGGGAGACCTAGGGAGGTTAGTGAGTATAATGAGAATGATACTCATACTCAAATCAGTAAAATGCAAATTAACCAAGAAAGTGAGAATTATTACTGGGCACCTCATACTCGTCCCAGTGAGAGACAAACTAACCAGAAGAGTGAGAAGCATTATTGTGGTAATAAACCCCGAGTCTGCAGGCCATTACTGCCTAAGGTAATGCCCGTTGGGCCCATAGTTACAGGCCCGAGTGTAGTACCCGCGCCGGGTACTAATGGGTCAATTATACTCGTCCCAGTGAGAGACAAAGTAACCAGAAGAGCGAGACTCATTACTGGGATCATCATACTCATCTCAGTAAAAAACCAAGTGATAACAGAATTGAGAACTGTGACCATAAGAAGATTGTTTATACTTATCAAGATATAAGTTGGCCATCAGAGAAAGAGAAACTTTCAAGTATATTTGAGAAAGACAGACTGAAAGAACCTCCATGAATAGGAGCTCTTATAAAGAGTATCTTGAAAAGCCAGGAGAAGGGGAAACCAGTGAGTTGGAAAGGTCCCTCAAGTGAACTGAATGAACTGTTGAAGTTGATCACCAAGAACTATCTGAAGATCTTATATTGAGAAGAGCTTGCTGAGAAAGCATCCTCAGAAGACAGGAGTAATTCGGTAAATGCACCTTATGTAAAAAAGAAATCGGTGCAACATGGACTCTATCTGTTGATTTAGCGCTGTCTAGTTGTGAAATTACTCGCTGACACTACACAAGTCAGTGTCAGCGAGTTATTTCAGAACTGGACAGCGCCCAATGATTTGCATAAAGTCATCAATGAAGTTCTGCACTGGACAACTATGACTTTTAATAATTTGTTGGAAGCTGCTGACTCCACTGACCCCTGATCTCACAGCAGTCTACTCTTAAGTGTCCCAAACGAAAAAGGAATCGTAAAACAGCAGAAGACCAGACTCTCACTTTGTTCTGCATAGAAGATCTGCAAGAGAGAGGAACAACTATCAGGACTAGTTCAGGCACACCTCCGTGGAACCTACCCTCCCAGGGCCCAAAGTGTCCCTGGTAGGTTCTACCACTACAAATTAACAAGGGCTACCCTCCCAGGACCCCCCCTTGTTAATTAGCATATTTAAGTAACTTTGGGTCTCTCCCTAAATTACTACGGGAATCCAGACGTGGACCCCTTGCTCACTATTCTTAGAGAGGCACAGCTCCACCCTACTGATGAAGTCCAACCAGACCGAAACACGTGTCTGGGGTTGCTGTTGGTACTCTTGTTCAGAGGAGAATTGCCTAGCATTTCGGTGCTGGACTGCCCCAGGGCAGGACAAAGACTGATATGTTTGAGATATTTGCTTTCTGTGAAAGATAGTGAGCTAAAGACTCTGGGTAAGTCTCTCGTAACCAGGACTAATGTCTGGCAGAGGGTCTCCCAGTACCCCCCCCCCTTTTTAATTGGCTTTACCACTACCCCAGAGGCCATTATTATGAGGCCCTACACATACTCCAGTAGATTATGAAATGCTTCATCAAAGAGTTTGATTTTCTAGCTAAAACGGCTTAAGAATTGCTCCCATCTATTAAAATTTAAGAAGCAAAAAATCTGTTTGTTCCTTATACAATACCATACCGTTCCACCAGTCTGCACCAAATTGTGCAAAGTTTACTTTTGGGAACCTCCGGGCATTACTGGCTACACGGCATTTGCACTCCTCACCCCTTTCTCTGGATATCAGCCCCTTCACACATGAGCTGTTTGTCTGAAATCGGCAAAAACATCAATGTGGTCGTAGAAGGACCGGACAGAGCTCATTTTAGAGTCTCAACATGAGGTACAAAATTGAAGGCCGAAATCCACAACTCAAATCCCGAGGATGCCCCGTTTCACTGCGACACACTGCACCGCGCCAGGGTGAGCCAATAGGCGGGGAGAGCTAACAGAAGGTCCCAGTATGCTGTGGCATGCCAACTCTCGCCTCCCCTCCACATCTGCTCCGGGGTATGTCAGCCAGCCACACGCACCCATTCTCGTTCACGTCAGAGTGCAGAACACATCAAGCGATAAGCGACCTACAGGATCATTGATTTTCAATTGATGAGTGTGTTATAATGTCTGTCCTCAAAATCCGCGCAGAGCAAGGGTACTTTTTTGCTAGTAGAATATAATTTAAGACTTTCTTATCATCTAACCAGACTACCATTAATCTACTCTTAAAATAGCTAATACTATTGCTTGAACTATACAGCCAGCTTTGTTCCTGTGCCCTGACTCGAGTTTCTGGCACTGCTACTCAAGGATTTGTATTGTCTCTTTTCTACCTGAGTCCACAGACCTCCTTTCTTTTCCTGTAAGATATTGACACCCTGATTTTCCTCTTCAAAAGATGTGCAGCGCAATTCACACTATTAAAACAGTCTTGCGCTCTACTGGATTCATTCTGAAAGCGCAAAAAGGAAATTAGGCAATGGGGGCAGAGGGTCACTCGCGCACATATACCGGGTAAGGTCACTACTGCCTTGAACCAAAGACACTGATCACTGATGAGTTGCCAATAACTCACACACCTCCTGCAAGATGGGCCCATTACCCAGATATGCACCACCTCTGATGCACATTGCTCGTCACATCAGGAGGCACTGATTCTACCCACGCTCCCTGCGTGATGCGCCAGTGCTCCTATAGACGCTTCTCACTTGACTTGCACACTCTCAGTTCTCTGTTTTGTCCTCCTCTCCCTTCTCCCTCTCTCTTCCCGGCCTCCTTTACTTTTATCTATGCACTTACTCCATCAGAATTGTCCCTGGACCTGGTATTATAGCAACAAATGTTTGTCTCCTCCCCACTCCCTTTACTTGTTCCCTCCACCCCATGCCCCGTACAGCACTATCTGAAATGTCGTCAGGCCTAGTTCCTCTCCCTCCTCTCTCCTACCCCTCCCTCACCTCTTGTTAATCTCCGGCTTTACCAGAAATCTTGTCAGGCCTAGTATGGTAGTAGCCTGTCTGTTTCCCATTTCCTTCCTATCTGTGTTTTAGCTCTTGCACTATCTGAAATGTCGTCAGGCCGAGTACAATGGTTAATTTCACATTCTTGTTGTTCACGGCCTCTAAGAATGTCATTGTATTTTCCTTGTTCCCTCCCGTGCAGTGAAGCGCTTTGAAACACATTGTGCCTCATTACGAGTGCAGCGGTAAGGGGTTAATGGCGTCAGTAAGGATGCCGATGCCATTAACCCCTTACTGCCGCATTCCGAGGTCCCTTAGCGGGTCCCACTAAGGACGGCTGGTTTTACCAGCCGCCCTTAACGGGACCCGCTAAGGGACCACGGAGCTAATAACAGGCCCGTTATCAGCTCCCTCCCCATTCCCATTTAGCCCTATGGGGGCTCGAATGGGAATGGGTATTTTGGATGGGGATTTGCCGGGTTCTCCAAGGTTGGAATGACCCGGTAAGGTCCCATTCAAAGAACCCGGAGCTTGGAGGCAGCCATGGCGCTAATAGCACATTGGCTACCTCCAAACTCGTAATCACCACATTGTGTATAGGCGCTATATCAATAAACTATCATATCATATCATGCCAAAAAACTGCTGCGTTGCAAACCTGCATGCATGAATGCTCCCACTCAATACTCAATCCCTAAACTTCAAAATCATTCTAACATCAGGCTTGGTAAAGTAACTTTCCAAATGGCACTCAGTAATATGACAGATTTGAGAGTTTCGCCCAACAAGGTCCATACAGAAAGCAGTCAATCCATATCTAATTCAAAATGGCGTGCAGCCAAGAGTTCTGGAAGACATCCCACATACATCTCCAGTTCTCACTACTTTTTGAAACCTCCTGAAGAAAAGTCTTAAGGGAACTTTGCAGGAAAAGACCTGCGCCTGAGATGAAGTCTTATGTAAGGCAACTATAGAACACTGCAGAAGGTTCTATACTGCCTGTCACACTCTCTAATATTCCCCTCCCTCTTGGGAAGGGAAGGAGTTGTCCATCTGACAAACAGTTAATTAAGGAAAATGTAGAAGATTTTCAAAAGACCTGTGTTCACCCTAACACACAAGACCCTCATACGTTTGGTCTTTCCATACTCTTTATGTAAAAACAAAGCATCTTCATACCTTGGCGACTGACATTGTCTGTTTAGGATATTCCCTGTTCCTGAGGTATCGGACAGTCTTCTAGCCTATGTTGATACCAAGGTCTCTCTGCCGAGCCCTGCTATAAATATGAACACATCTTTTGGTAATGGTGACCAACAGTTTATATATGGAAGATAGAAGAAAGGTGGGCCCTAGGCTATGAACACTCCTGTGCTAACCTATAATTTCTGGTGCTCTAGTGTTTGTATACTGCAAGGTGACAGGTTGGTGGAGGTGAAGTCCACACCTCTTTGGTATAGTACTGAATTTGTATGTTCCCAATCCTGGGTCCTAGATGAGCCTGTTGGCTTTCCGAAGCAATGTCCGGTGTAGGTCGCTGTAGCTGTAGCAACCTACACTGGACATTGCTTCGGAAAGCCAGCAGGCTCATCTAGGACCCAAGATTGGGAACACACAAATTCAGTTAATCCTTAACAAGAACACCACCCGGCAACACAGATTCCCCCCAAACCTGAACCATAGCTTTGTTAAAGACCCTAGAGGTCGAAACACGTGTCGGCTGATCACTACTAAGACTACATTTCCTCACCTAAATAAATTGACACCGCACCTACCCAATAACATTTGGATATTCATTGTTTTCAATACACCAGTGCGAGGTAGCCAGGATCCTCTATATATGGAAGATATCAGTATTCTGTATGTAAAAGTCAGAGTTGCTCCCTTTTCAGTTTTGGCTAATCTGTGACTATAAACCGCCTACTATAAGCCAAAACTATTGCATGGGAGTACAGCTTGGAAGTAGATGAGATGTGAGGTGGGGTCCACAGTTTTTGGGTGCTGTTTGTTTATTTTGGCACCCATTGACTGTCCATGGCTAATCTAATCCCTATGGTCATTTCCACCCACTAACAGCACCTATCTGCCCAAAACACACCCTCCTAGGATCTATTTGAGCTAGCCGTGTCAAGCATTAACATTAACCTTTGGTCTAGCAGTGCTCCCTCTAAGCTGTCTGCTGAGAGTTATTGGTTTAATTGTAGCAGCTGTAATGAGCTAGGGGTGCAATACAAATGTCTTAACCAATTGTGCCAACTGATTTATATCTGTCCCATGCACGGAAGTCCCTTAAAAACAAGCATTGCCAAAACAACCAGTTTTGGCATTCCAATAGTATTAAGTAGGCATTTGCCATGCGCTGCTATCATATATCATCTTATGTCCAGGTAGTAACACTATGGCAGTGCCCGCAAAATGCCCATCTCATGCCTACACAAAAAAAGAACTGTTAACCTTTTCAAGCATTCCAATATGCTGCAGTGATCCAAATCCCGGGAAACAGCATACTAGCAGCATATAAAACGTAGAAGTACATAAACAAATGTCCAAATATACCTTGTGTAACAATGCTTCCCTGCACTTCAATGCGGTCTGGCCTAGTCCCTCGTCTTTCCAGTTGTGTGTTCATTGCATGGGGCGTGGGTGTTGCTCATTAATTTTTAGAAGTTTTCTGAATTTGAGATGGTCCTTCATGGTTCGTATTCTTTGGGTAGGAAGTTCCAAAGTTTAATGGCTAGGCAAGAGAAAGTTGATCCACTGAGCTTTTTCCTTGTGTATGGTTTAGGTTTTAGGTGGATGTCGCCAGTGGATTTGAGTGTTCTAGTCGACTGGTAAATGGTGATTTTCCTTCGCATGAATTAAGCTCCCTGGCTTTGGATAGCCCTGTGTGTTATGCACATTGTTTTGAAGGTAATTTGTTTTTTGAATGGCAGCCAATGTAGCATCTTTAGTGCTGGAGTGATGTGGTCCCTTTGTGAGAGTTTGAGGAGAAGTCTGGCAGCTGCATTCTGTATACATTGCAGTTTAGTTTAGTTTAGTTTAGTTTAGTTTCTTTATTTGTACCGCACACCGAACCCTCAGGTAACTGGGTGCTTGAAGCTTAAACAGTAGTTACAGATTTGTCAAACAAGAAAAAAGTACAAAGACAGCGATAAGTGCAGGTCGACCAAGGTTACATGGTGGTCGTGTATGGAAAACAATGCAACAAACAGATACAGCGTTAGGTGATGGAATTACAACTGGCGGAGGGGGCGTGGGGACCAGACGGGCCAGAATCTGAACCTTCTTGGAAGAGCCATCTCTTTACTTTGGCTCTGAAGGTCCAGAATGCAGGTTCTGTCCTGAGGCTAAGAGGAAGTGCATTCCACTATTTGGCCGCTAGTACTGGGAAGCTTGCTCCCCCTGCTCTTTTTAATAGAAATCTTGGAACAGCAGACAGTAAGAGTAGATGGCTCTGGTAGGTCTTGTGGCTTGGCGTAAGTTGACTTTATCGGCTAGGTATTTGGGGGCAGTGTTTGAGAGGCACTTGTGGGTGATGACAAGGGTGCGGCGGGCGATTCTGTCTCGTACTGGGAGCCAGTGGGCATCCTGTCTGAAGCCAGAGACAGAGATGTGTGCGGATCTCGGTATATTTAGAGCTGCTCTTAAGGGGTTATTTTGTAGGACCTGGAGTTTGTTGAGGTTCCTTTCGGAGGTGCCTAGATAGAGGGTGTTGCAGTAGTCAATCTTAGATGACACTAGACACTGGGTAGTGTGGTGCAGCTACTAGGTGACATGAATTACTTGCGGGCGTTAATTAGTTTGTCTGTGTAGGCCGTGGAAGATGCAGTTGAGTTCACCTGCTTCTTGAGGGATAGTGTGGAGTCCACGTATACTCCCAAGGTTTTGATATCTTTGGCCACTTTGATTGGGTTTCCATCAATGCTGATGAAGTCATAGCAAGGGTCTATTTTGTTCAGGCGGGATTGGGAGCCAACAATCAGGAGCTCAGTTTTCTTGTCGTTGAGGCAGAGGCAATGATCTGCCATTCACGCCTGGATTTCGAGGTAAATCTTGTTGATTCTTTTACAATCATCTTCATAGCACCCCGAGAGTGTGATGAGAACCTGGGTGTCATCGGCGTAATTGGTGTATGTGACACCCAGGTTGTCAAGATGGTCAAAGAGGAGCTTGGTGAAGATATTGTAAAGTGTTGGCGAGACGCATGAGCCTTGGGGTACGCCACTGTGGATGGGAATTGGGTCTGCTGCGGCAGAGGGTGCGAAGACCCTGGTGGTGCAGTTAGACAGGAAGGATTGAATCCAGGAAGCTGCATTGCTGGAGAAGGCAGCTGCTGTAGACAGCTGATCAGTAAGGATCTGGTGGTTGACAAGATCAAATGACGCTGAAAGGTCTAACAGCAGGAGCATAGCAAGCTTACACTGGTCCTTGGCCTTATCCATTTGGATTTTTAGATCCAGGAGGGCAGTTTCTGTTCCGTGTCTCCGCCTGAAGCCCGATTGTCTAAGGCTAAGTAAGTCGTGGTCCTCCAGGTGTTTCTGGATTTAGAGGTAGACCACTCTGTCTAAGATCTTGAGGATGTAGGGAATGGTGGTGATGGGCCTGTAGTTCACGGGGGTGCTGGGATCTAGGTTGTTTTTTTTAAAAGGGACATAACCCAAGCTTCATTGAGGTTGTTGGGTACCGTGCTGGTCTCGAAGGAGGAGCTGATTAGTGCTGAGATGAATGGGGCCAACTCCTTTGCGCCTTCCTGTATGATTGCCGCTGGGCAAAGATCACCATCACATTTTGAGGTTTTGAGACTTTTGATGATTTTTTCTACTTCGTTCACTGAGAACGGAGAGAAGGAGAAAGGTGAGCAGTTTGGGGAATTAACTGGGGGGGTGGTAGTGGGGATGGTGTTCTCGGCTAGGCTACTTTTTTTTTGTTCAATTTTGGCATGGAGCAGAGCAATATTGTTTGCGAGGGCTTTCTGTATGTTGGCACACCAGACTGCATCTTTAGCGCAGGTTTCCGATGGTGGTGCTGGGGTTTCTGGTCCCCCCTGGAGACTGAAGAGCTCTTTTGTCTAGGAGTTGGCGTTGAGGATGCGGTTGTCACAGGTTTCCTTTTTGGTGCTAGGGATGGCCGGTTTGTAAGATGCGGCTGCAGCTGAGAATAGGGCTTTGTTAGTGGGGATGGGTGATTTTCTCCATTGGGTTTCTGCTGCTCTTTTGGCATTCCGAATGATTTTTAGTTCAGGTGTGAACCATTTGTTGAGGTTGGCAGGTGGTTTGGCTTTGGCTAGTTTGATGGGGGCGATGCTGTTCTCCGCGGCCTCGATGGTGTTATTGTAAAGATCCACTAGGTTAGTTGAATCCAGATCCTTGAATATGGCTGGATCAAGGGTCATAGGTTATGGAGCATTAAGTTTCGGTTATTCCTGATGAGGATTTGTGGGATGGTGTGGTGGTGAGGGTAGGAGCGTTCCCTTGGATGGCAAAGGAAATGAAGTGATGGTCTGACTGTGCAGTAGGAGCATTTTGGAGGATGGTTGTAGAGCAGTTTAGATCTGCCAAACAGTCCAGCATTCTGCCTTTATTGTGTGCTGGGGAAGTCACACGCTGGTTAAAGCCAAGTTGGGAGATGGTCTTTTCCAAGGATGTGGCATTGGGGTCGTTGGGGTCGGAAAGACCTAAGTTAAAGTCACCAAGTATGATTATTTGTGAGCCAGGTTTGGTGTTGTTGGTTAGTAGATCGGATATATATTCCTCGAAGGAGGGGGGTCGGTAGGTGAGATGGATGAGTATGGTTTGGGTTGTTGAGAGGGGAACTTAACTGAGAGTAGCTCCACTGAGGTGGGGCTGGCCGTGGGGATGGCTCTAAGGCCGAGGGATGTTTTAGCAATGAAGGCTACTCCGCCTCCTTTGCTGTTCTCCCTGTCTTTCCTTATTATTGAGTAACCATCTGGGATGGCTAATGATAGTGATGGACCTGCCGCCTGATGCAGCCAGGTCTCAGTGATTGCCAGGAAGTGAAGGTCATTGCTCGAGATTAGGTCTGTGATGTCTAAGGCGTGGGCAACTAAGGAGCGGGCATTGATGAGTGCCCTTCTAATGATGGGATGTTTAGTTAGGCTTGGTGATACAGAAGCATTGGGCTCGGAGGGTGGGTGAAGAGGTGTGCTGGTAAGTGCAGGCTTGGGAAGGCAGGGTTGGTGGGTTCACATGTGTGGAATCCTACGCCGGGGGATCCGGGAGCCGAGTCTGAGGTACCTCGCTTCCACTGGGCATGGGAACCAGGGAGCAGACGGGGCTGCAAATCGGTTGATCCATTCAATGGGGCTGAGGGGAGAGCTCGGGATGTGATTTATTTTAGGCTCATTGTGTGTGTGTATTGATGGATCAGGTTGCAGACACAGGTTGTCTGGGAGTGGGAGTGAGTTGAGGAGAGAGAGAATAGAGGCCATGGTTAGGATGAAGTACACCATTATCCGAAGGCTGATTCAGTTGGGGTAGCACCGACTGGTTATAAGGCAGCAGGCTGGATTCACCTGAGGTGGGGCAAAGGTTGGTTCGCATTCTAAGCAGTGAGTTAGGTCCTGAGAAATATGAGGGGGCAATTCACATAACAGAGAGAAATGCGCTTGACTAGTTCCCTCAGTGATCAGTGGGCCAGTATAAGTGGGTGCAATAAGCAAGGGCACAGGAGTGCAGTAGGCTTGTTCATCAATAAACAGAGGATAGGTACAGTTACAATGCAGTGGGTCAGGTCACAAGATATGCAGTAGGCTAGTTCAAAAGACAAGCAATAAGCCAGAACACATAGGATGGAAAGCAGTGGAGGATAACATCAGACAGTATACATTGTGAGATCAGAAGGATGAATCATTGCAATTGGTCAGACATGATGATCACAGCATTGATTATAGACGTTTAGCACGTGAATGTTAGAGAGTATATATGATGCTGGTGATTACCTGCGAGCGCATGGCCACGGTGGGGGGGTAAGTGTTATTACGAGCGGTATGCGGTAGTCAGGCAGTGTGGCGACCGTGTTCAGATGTTCAACGTGGTGCCGCAATGAATGGCGTTGATAGAGTTTATTAGGACACAGACGACAAGTGGATGGGAAGGGAGAGGGGACCACGGTCTGTCGGAACTGACAGGCACAGACAGAAGGTAGCCTTGATCAGTAGGCCTTTGTCGAGTAGGCCGGCTTCCGTCTCCGGTCACTTGGGATTGGCTTAGTAGCCTTTCTCGGACAGGTTGCCAGGCAACCGAAATAAAAAAAATACGGGCTTGTCGGCGGCGGCCATCTTAGGGGCCATCTTAGTTTCTTCAGTAAATTAACTGGCATTCTGAGGTATAGGCCGTTGGCGTAGTCTATCCTGGACATGAGGGAGATGATGGCCAATGTTTTCTGCGTGAAGGAGAGGAATGGTAGAATCGTTTTGATTGTGTGTAGCTGGAAGAAGCATTTCTTGGTTATCATGTTTATTTGCAGTTCTAGGGTTAGCTAGGGTTAGCTCGTTGTCCATAAGGATTCCAAGGCTTTTGACAATTTTGAATGGTTTCAGTGCCGTTCCTAGTTCTGTGGGACATGGGATGTACTGGTTTTCGATATGATCATGATTTCCATCTTGCCCGGGTTGACTTTGAGGCTGTTCGTGTTTGTCAGGGTCCGCCTTGACGGAATTCCACAGGAGCTGATGCTGGCCCCACAGACCCTCACCAGGGGTTCACCTCTCAACCCTAAAATAAAAGCTCAGCTGGAAGGCCTTACCTAAGGAGCTTAATAAATGTACAACCAGCCACTGAATTACTATGGATGAAAGGCAGTTTAGAATCTTGCTCACCTCCCAAGAATCCAACCCATTATCCTTCCACCAAACAGACAAAGCAAACATATCCATGTTCCTTAAACCAATCAGATAAGGTTTCTTTCTCTCCATCTTGACTTGAGCAACCCACAATGTTTATTCAATGTACAGGCCCTTTCCTATTACTAGACCACCTACTCCAGCCAGCCCTGACAGTACCCCCTCCACAAAGCCCTGTCCCAGGTCCTGGCTTAGCAGGGAACCACCTATGGAACTTCCCTATTAACTGAGGGGCATGAACATCTGTCTGATCCTCCCAAGATCTTTCTTCTGGCCCGTAACCCTTCCAATCAATAAGATAATGCAAAGTTCCTCTAACAGACCTGGAATCTAAAATCTCCTTCACCTCAAATTCTTCCTCATTTTCCTCTTTGTAAACTGCTGGTGGTGGTTTTCCCAATCAAATTCCTGACACACAAGGTTTCACTAAACTGACATGAAATGTGGGATGACTTTTGATACTGGGAAGTAATTTCAACCTGATCGCCACCGGATTTATTATCCTTTCTGTTTCAAATGGACCAATAAATCTCAGACTAAATTTAGTTCTTCCTTTTAGATGTAAATTCTTTGTGAACAACCAAACTTTTTGCCCCACTTGATACTGCAGAGCATTTTGACATTTTCTATCAGCAAAAGTCTTAAACCTTAATTTACCTTTCTACAAAGTCTCTTAGCTTTCACTAAACCATCTCTAATACAAGTTAATCAGTGCTCAACCTCTGGACTTGAATATTCAGACGGTAACACTTCCTTCAGAAATTGTGGCTGAATACCGTAATTACTGAAAAAAGGAGAATAACTAGTAGAATCCTTGACAGAATTGTTATAGCTAAACTCTGCCAACCAAAGAAGATCTACCCAAATCCCCTTCTCCTGCCAAAAAGCTGTAATATATTTTTCTAACTTCTGATTTACTCGTTCCGTCTGGCCGTTAGTTTGTGGGTGATAACCTGAAGAAAGCCGTATCTCAATCCCCAACTCCCTACAAAAAGCTTGCCAAAACTTAGAAATGAACTGAGACCCTCGATCAGATACAATTTGTGTTGGCAATCCATGCAGTCGCACCGCTTCCCGAAAAAAACCCTTCGCCAAATTCCTTACAGAGGCCTCTCCTTTCATTGGAATGAAATGCCCAGCTTTGGTCAGTAAATCCACCACCACTAATACTGTGGTAAAATCTTGATCTTTAGGAAGATCTACAATATAATCCATAGAGATTGTCAACCAAGGGCTAGGGGGTACAGGTTGAGTAGTCCTGATGGTTTTCTTCCTCCAGACTTAACTCGAACACAGACTTCCCAAGTTTTCACATAATCTTCTATATCTTGTTTCATACCTTTCCACCAGAACCTCCTTTCCATCAATTCAATCGTTTTACGAATTCCAGGATGACCCACCAACTCAGATACATGACATTCTTGCATAATTTCCATTTGCAGTTCTTTACTTGGAAGATAAATCTTAGAATAAAAAGATGGAAATCCATTAACTAAATGTCTTCCTGAATCTTCTGCAAGCCAAGATTGAATCTCCTCCTCTGGTAATTCCTTTAGAATTTTCTTAAGAAGCAAATCCTCTTCCTTTGTAGTACTCAGAATACATCTATTTTCTGCAATCACTGGTTCTGGTAATAACTGATTTTCTACCTCTTCAGAAGAACCTTGTCGGGATAAAGCATCCGCTTTACCATTTAACCGCCCTGGCTTGAATGTTATAACAGAAAAAAATAGCGAATCTAATTTGTTAAGGCGATAATGTTCTGGCAGATTTCAAAAACAGGGGAGTCCTATGATCAGTTAAAATGGTTAATGTGAATCTTGCTCCCAACAAATAATGCCTCCATTCCTGAAATGCTTTCTTAATTGCCAGGAGTTCTCTATCAGTAATTGTGTAGTTCACCTCCGCTGGAAGCAACTTCTTGGATAAATAGGCCACAGGGTGCAATTGCCCAGTCTCTGGATGCCTTTGCGAAAGTACAGCTCCAATTGCTGTAATAGAAGCATCTGCCTCTACAGAAAATGGTTGGAAAGGTTCTGGATGTAATAAGATTGGTCCTGATGTAAAACTTTTCTTCGATCTTTTAAAAGCCTGCTCTGCTTCATTCGTCCATTAAAACTTTATTCCTTTCTTCAATAATTTGGTGATGGGAGAAACAGTCTGAGAAAAATCTTTATGAACCTCCTGTAAAAATTAGCAAAACCCAGGAAACTTTGAATGTCTTTAACACAAATTGGTATTGGCCACTCTTCTACTGCTTTAATTTTCTTCATTTCCATTTCCAAACCCTTGGGAGAAATAATAAAACCCATAAATTCCACCTCCTTGGTATGGAACTGGCTCTTTTCCAACTTAGCAAATAATGTATTCTCTCTTAATCGCTGTAACACTTTCCTGACATGTTCCTCATGTTGCTGTAGATCCTTAGAATAAATGAGAATGTCATCAATGTATACTACTACAAAAATGTCGATAAAATCCCTCAACACTTCATTAATAAAAAATTGGAAGGCCGCTGGGGCGTTGCACAATCCAAATGGCATTGCTTGATATTCGAACAGACCAAATTTTGTTCAAAATGCTGTCTTCCATTCATCACCTTGACGCACCCGCACTAAATGATAGGCTCCTCAAAGATCTAATTTGATAAACACTGAAGCCCCCTGAATCTGATCCAACATTACGGAGATTAAGAGCAGTGGATATCTGTTCTTAATTGTTATCTTATTCAATGCCCTATAATCAATACATGTCTGTAAAGTACCTTCCTTTTTTGGGACAAAAAATAGTGGAGAGGCCGCTGGCGACTGTGAGTGGCTGATAAACCCCTTAGTCAGATTCTTTTGGATGCAATCATTCAAATGTTGATTTCCTTTCTCGGTCAGGGCATAGATGCGACTGCAAGGAATGTGAGCGCCTGGTTCTAAATCAATCTTACAATCGTATTCTCGATGAGGAGGTAATTCATTTGCTTCCTTTTCACTAAACACATCATTGAAATCTTGGTAACACTTTGGCAATTCTCCAATTGTAGCCCCTATAGAATGTACTATTGCTCCCAATTTCATCAATCCTTCCACAACTTCCGAACACCTACTGGAAACATCTTCCTGAACTCCTTCCTTTAAACAATTTGTGCCACAAAATGAAGAATCCAATTTCACCACTCTCATTCCCCAATCAATCTGAGGGTTATGATACGTCAACCAAGACATTCCCAAAATTATCTTCAACTGTGGAGTATCAATTAAGTCAAACACAATTTTCTTCCAGTGTCCACCAATATCCATCCCTAAAGCAATTGTTTCATGTGTAATTAAACCTGGCGTAAGTTGAGACCCGTCCACCGCTCTCACCTGCTCAGGTCTATCTTTCAAAATATAAGGTACATTCATAGCGTTAACCACATTCCAATCCATGAAATTCCCAGTGGCTCCAGAATCTATTACTACTGGACCACTTCCCTTTAATTCCTCTTTTACATACAAGGATACATTAAATGTAATATGTGGTACCGCAGCTTGGATAGTATTAGCCACTTGTTGATTTCTGGAACTGTTGGCAAATGAAGAGGATTTTGGACACCAAGGGCAATTTCCAACAAAATGTCCTGATCTACCACAATATAAACATAAATTATTCTGTCTTTGCCTGTCCTTCTCATCCTTAGTTAAAGGACTGTTCACCTTATTTACTCTCTCTACATTTCCTGTTCTCAATTCTCTATTTACAAATTTCCCTTATCAACTCTAGGAAAAACTCTGGGCTGCTCCACACCTCCTCTTTTACGCTCAGATTTGCGTTCCCCTAATCTGTAATCAATTTGCATGATTAAATCCATCAAAGCTTCACATAAAGTCGGTCTATGCACTATTGTAGATAAGGCATCTTTTAACTCCTCCCTCAGGCCTCTATAAAACAAACACGATTGTTTCTCTTCTGGCCAATTGCTTTCTAATACTAAAGATCTAAACTGGGTGATGTAAGACACTAAGGGCCTCATTACAATTTTGGCGGTAGCCATGCTGCTATTGGCGGCATGGCTGACGCCAAAATCGGGTCCAGGGTCGCCAGAATGGGGAATAACCGAGCCATTCCGAGTTCGGAGGACCCGGTAATTCCTCCCTCCAGAAACCCAGGCCCGGACCTTCCCCATTCCCATTCAGCCCCAATAGGGCTGAATGGGAATGGGGGAGGGAGCAAACAACGGGGCGATTACGAGCGGCCCGTTGTTTGCTCCCTCTTCCCCTCGTGGGACCTGGTAAGCACGCCTGGTTTGACAAGGCGTTACTTACTGTGTCCCGCGAGGGGAGCTTGCAATGAGGCTGAACGGGTTTAACGGGTCCGCCTCCTTTAGCGGGTCCCGTTAACCCGTTCCGCCTCACTTGTAATGAGGCCCTAAATCTTAAGTTCCCTGTTATAACTGTAGTAATTCTCCATCGACCTCTTGAGACAACTGTCGTCTATCAAATTTTTTAAAAAAAATTCTAACCTAAAAGCTAACAAATTCTTTATTATTGGACTCTCTTGACCAACTAATAAAACTGACCAAGCAGCCGCCTCACCAGTAAGGTAAGACAGCATAAAAGCAATCTTAGTAGCATCTGTATTAAAAGCTTCAGGTCTACAAAGGAAATGAAGTTCACACTGCGTAAGAAAAAATTGACATTTCTTGGCATCTCCTGCAAAACGTTCTAGGGGTGCTAAAGGGACTGGACCTACAGGTAATTTCAAGCTCCCCCTATTTCTCTCCTGAGAACTAGTTCATTCACCCAAATCCTCTCTGACTAACACTGGAAGTTCTCTACTAGAGCTCTCTGAAACTCTAGACTCCAAAGAAATGTCCTCGCCCCTATGGGTTACTTTAGTATTTAATTCTTTATACTTGGCTTGTAGTTCTTGTTTCTCCTTCCACGCAGCCCTCATTTCCTCCCTTAACTCTGAAAACATGTCCCTAATGGAACTTGCTAATGCCTCTGTGGGATCCATATCAGCTCGGGTGGAAAAATTATCATGGGCCTTTCATCCTGTCAGGGTCCAGCTTGACGGAATTCCACTGGAGCTGATGCTGGCCCCACAGACCCTCACCAGGAGTCCACCTCTCAACCCTAAAATAAAAGCTGAGCTGAGAACCCCAAGAAAGGGAAAGGGGAAGTGGAGAAAACAACAAACGAGACACTTGTTTTTTTTTAACATATACTAACTTCTTTACCTCTTTAACCTCTGTTATGACTTAGAGGTTATTAATTCATATTGAAAACCCTGAAAAACTGTTGCGGTTCTCTAAATAAATCTTGCCACTTTGCCTTTATAGTCTCTTTAGAACTCTAAAGTGAATGACTCTTGCAAGTGCTTATCAGTCTTGGATATTCTTCATTACATTAAGCTCTGTAAAGTCTGAACTTAGATGCTTAAATGAATGCAGTTTTTTCTTGTAGTATAGAATCTGCTTTTAGTTTAAAAGTTACGTGAAAATGAGTATTCTTTAACTTCCTTAAATGCAGCTCCTCCTGCGTATGAGTTTTATATTTACACGCGCATATTAGATGAGAAAAATAAACACGCGCACGTATTTCTTAAACAACACGCGTTTCAAAACTCAGAAAAAACCTTGCGCTAGTTCTTTACTCGATGAGCGCTTTAATTTCAAGTACACGCTCACCATACACGCGCGATTGACACGCGATGCTGCTAAAGACGTGAAAACTTGTTCTTGCGCTGAAACAGTTTCGCGCACAGTTCATTCGGACTTGCGCACTATCGCTCACCACACACTCGCGATTTATACGCGCCGCTGCTAAAGACATGAAAGATTGTACTCGCGCTAAAAACGATCTCGCTCACAATTCATATGGACACGCGCACTATCACTTTCCATACCCGCGCGCTCCCATAAATGATGTTGCTGAAGATGCAAAGACTCAGGCTTGCGCAAATGCCATTTGAAATTTTATCATGCAGAAAACAACATTAAAAACTTAACGCGCACAGTCTTATAACTTCTTTTCTTATTGTCTTAAATCATAAAATAACTTCAAGTCACTTAAATTCCTTAAGTATTGAAAATTCTCTGTGAAAGTCTATAAACTTTTAAAAGGAACAATCCCGTCTGATGTCTTCAATCTCTCAGGCACAGCAATCGGTTTTCCTACTTCTTCAGTGGATTTTCTGAACTCTGGAAGGCCTTACTTAAGGAGCTTAATAAATGTACAACCAGCCACTGAATTACTATGGATGAAAGGCAGTTTTAAATCTTGCTCACCTCCCAAGAATCCAACCCATTATCCTTCCACCAATCAGACAAAGCAAACATATCATTGTTCCTAAACCAATCAGATAAGGTTTCTTTCTCTCCATCTTGACTTGGGCAACCCACAATGTTTATTCTATGTACAGGCCCTTTCCTATTATTAGACCACCTACTCCAGCCAGCCCTGACAGCGTTCATCCATTTGAGTTCATTGAGACAGTCTATTAGCGTTGTGTTCTCCTTTTGTTCTTCATTTTTTTGTAGATGATTTGGGTGTCATCTGCGTAGTTGTAGCAAGTGAAGCTGTCTCTTTTGATGAGGTTGATTAGTGTAGTCATGCAGATGTTGAAGAAGAGTGGAGATAGGGAGGATCCTTGTGGTACTCCACAGGTGCTGTTCCACGGTGTGGATCTGAATGGTTTTATCCATACTGTTTCTGTTATTTCAGACAAGAAACATTTCATCCAGAGCAGCGTCATGTCAGTGATCCCTATTTCTTCCAGTCTCTTGATGAGGATGTTGTGGCTGACTGTGTCAAACGCTGCAGAGAGGTGGAGTAGAAACAGAGCAGAGTTTGTGTTGGCGTTTCCGTTGCTCTTTAGGCCATCCCAAATAGAGAGAAGTGCTGTCTCTGTCCCTCTCATTGGTCTGAAGCCGACTTGTGCCCGGTCCAATAGTTAGTGGTTTTCTACATGTTCTAGTGTTTGTTCATAGACATAGGTCTCTTATAGTTTTGCCGGATAGGGAATGTTTAATATCAGTCTGTAGTTAGAGAGGTCTTCCACATCGCCCGTTGTATCTTTGAGGAGTTGTTTGATGCACACGGATTTGAAGGCCTATGGTACCCTCCCTGCGATAACCCCTTAGTACAAACTCCAGTAGTCATGAGAGCATGTGTTTAAACCTCCAGTCAGGTGGATACTGTGGCTTTGGACAAGGTGGAGAACATATAGGCATCCTTTAAGCACCCTCCCATCTGCTCCTTGGCTAATGCAAATATGTGCAGTGGGTAATGTGTAGAGTGCAGTCTGCATTTATCCTTTAGATGCTAGCAGGTTTCTTGTACACAAGACAGGTCTATTCTCTGTTCTCTTGACATATATAGGAATCTCACTCTCTGATTCAAGGCCTTAAGTCCACAGACATTACATATTGCTGTCTTAACCATTGGCCCTTGGCCTTGTATCTTGGCGGGCATGTACACCAGTCAGGTGCATAGGAAAAGGATGGCCCTCAAAAACACTGTGTCATGCATGCACTTGGAAGAGCCCTCCCTCCACACTCACCTTCTTGAACTCGTACTGTGCAGTACATGGAAAATTGATGATGAGCAATATGTTTGGCTAACTGAGAAGTAATTTACCCATTGGATGCCCCAACGTATCTCTCGTCCAAACAGTTTATTGTACAGCCCAGAGAGAAGCCTCAAACCCTGTCCTTGGCTCATTACCCCCTCTAAGAATGTCATTTAACACAACAAATTGCCAAAGTGTTACAGACATTAAGTAAGAAAGCATATTGACAAAGTTTGGTGATCTTAGGAGTCTTATTTGTCCATAAAAAAACAAACCCAACAGAAATGTCCAGTTGTATTTTAAATCACTGATGAGAACTTTCTCAGTGACCCAGAAAACCAATCTCTTTTGCAGTGCACAGGGTGCTAGATCTTTAAAAATGGATAATGTGACCCTGAACATATGTTTGTTCTTTCCAAGGCCTTAAGTGTTTCTTGATGTAAACAGTCTCTTTGGCTGGCATGGCTACAGAGCTTATCACTGTATGATGTACTGCACCCTCACAGAGCGACCACCCTTCAGTTCACCCTAACCTTTCAGTTCACCTTTCTCAATATTGCATTGTCACTGACAGGTTCTGGAATCCTGGAAGAATCAACCATCCTCCTTCCATTAAGAATCAGTGGCCCCAGCAAGCTCGAGCCATTAGGGAAACTAATGCCAAATTGCAGGGTCAGTGCTGCTCCAATGGGCCAACTAATATTCATCTTGGACAGAGAGAGTTATGCATTTAAATATTGATCCCCACCTTAGTTCAACACAGGATAAACTATTAATATGGTTCTGCAGGTTGGCCTCACCACTTTAGCTCACTCACTGTACTATTATCTTCGGGGACCAATGCCCTCAATTTGTTTTATGAAGCTGTTTGCTGTTCCAGTCCATCACTCCTTGCTTTTGGGGTCTGACTCTCATGCAGAGAGCTTCCCAATTTGCGTGATTGTGTCCCAACCCCTGATGGACTGAGAACCTAGACAGCCACTTTCTGCAAGGACCGTACAAGGTCTTCTGTGCTCTGTGTCCTACACATGCCTTGGGGTTCGTTAACAGGGCCCCAAAGCACATCTGTACCGTAGCTCGCACTAAAGGATCCCTTTATCTGCCTCCCCAGGTGCACCACAAGGCGCAATCCTTCGGTTCCCTATTGCTTCGTACATGGTGTGTTCTGAGCTGATATGTCCTTTATCTTGCAATGAGCGGTTACTAGACTGTCTCCCTCATCCTTTCCTAAGGAGGTAATACAACGCCAGGAATTTGGTGTAGCCTACTTTGTCAGAGAGAGGCCAAGGGTGCATGATCTTAGGGATCAGAGCAACATCATCCTCCACTGCAAGCCACGCCCATTCCCCAGGTCTTTTGCGATTGTGTGGTAATGTGTGATTTTTATAGTTCAGTCAGTGTGGTGAGCTCTGGCTGTTGAACCTTCTTAAGTTAGGAAGAATCAAACACAAAGCAACACGTAGGCAGCATGTTCAATGAACACTGTAAAGTCATGGTTCTAACTTCACTGGCATGTTGATATCCCCTTCCTTCTAAGATCTATGCTATGAGAGCTGGGATCCCAGGTCCAAGGAAACTGCAGTCCCATCGTGTTCCAGTAAATGGTCCCAATGCTGGGATCCCTCATAAATCCCCTTAATGTTTGATTGCTGAATATATAATTCCTTTATGCATATGACTTACGCGCATGCAAGTGAAAAGAGTAATATTTTGGCAGGAGGTGCATTTCCTTCTAGATGTCAGAGACGCCCATATCCATGTTGTTTCTCTAACTGCCTTAGTCATGTCCACGAAGTACTCCTTATGACATTCTCCACCCCACAGAACTAACAAGGCATCACCCGGGGAAGGGCCCTGGGTGGCTAGAGGCAGTGGGTGGTACACAGTGTGTTCGCGCCCACTGTTACAGCCACCTGATTGGCTGTGCGGCCTTTGCAGGGTGCGAATAAGTGATTGCCACAAGCACATACACAAGGCGGAGATCAGCAATGGAAGCCGCAATTGTGCAGCAGCGATTTCTGTGGACTGCGCCTGCTTTTTCCTGTTGCCAGAAAAGTGAGCACAGAGTGCTGAAAACAAGTGAATCTGCAGGGGGCGGAGTAACTGATCCGGGCGGACTGACTCAAAGATTTCGTGCACAGTGCAGAAAATCTTTGTAGAAACTGTGGTTCTGAATTTCCATTCATGGTTCCTGAACCATGAAGGCATCCCTCGCTGGCCCATCAGAAAGATTAGCATATTGTTCAATGCTATACAAATTGGTGCACTGAAATAGTGCACAAAAAGGCCATGCTTTGCAATATATAGACTGCTGCACTAGAACCTTTATAAGGAAATGTGGATTGTGCGACAGAAATACATGGATGAAGGAATTTAGTGAAATTGATTTAGTAATCTGGGAACATGGCTGTGCGCAATGTGGGGTATCGAAATCAAACTTGCATACTTCACATGCATAAGGAATGTTATGTTATGCTAAGTTAATTTATACTGCGCACCACTGCCATTTCCATGGTTTCCAGAATGATATCAATGGCATATATCCGAGTACAACACTTGGGCATATATCTCTATACCTCCAGGCCAAAAGACCAAATATACCTGCAGTCGACGATTAGGCAAAAAGTGATCAATTCTCAACTGCATTTACTAGAGGTGGAACTCTTGTCACTGCCTCTCAAACAGGTCAAAGGAGAGAGGAGCCATCTTACCTGAACGAAGACTTGGAGGATTGGATTTCACCATCGCTAAGAGAAATGGAAAATTCTGAATTATTACAATTTAGCAACGCATGCAACATGATACATAATCTGTGGCTCAACTGCTAAGTGAAGAGAAGGGGTCATGTCACTCGGTGGAAGCAATAGGGCAATCAAACAAGGGAATGTACCAAACTACACCAAAATATAGCAAACACCAACTGAAACTGGGATTATGGAGCATTGCTCTGGAATATAGAACACTGCGTTGGATTGTAGGAATAAGGGACACTTTACCAGAACATATTGTGCTGTGCAAGAGCACTGCATTGCAATATAGGAAACTAGAGCACAGCACCGGAATACAGATATCCTGTGATGAAGTCAAATTGCATGAGCCACATGTGGTGCTGTGAGGGACTCTGAGGACCGTAGATGCCCTCTGAGTTAGTAAATGGGGTATTCCTCAGAGCTCCTCCACACTTTACAAAACCCTCATGTCTTATGCAAACAGGAATCTAAGCTGTGCACCCTTTAATGCATAGACACGTAAAATGGAAGGATAGGGTTTTCTTAGGTCATCTAGAGGCCTGGTTTCACCAAGGTCTACCACACACACATCCACACCCACTCCAGATGAGATGACACAAATATCAAGCACGTGGACAGGAGCTCTGCAATGTTTATGCAAGTCCCATGCTGAGCGGGGTCAATCACAAACCACCAAGGGCAAGAGGCTGGAAGGGCAACAATCTGAATCCATAAGAGATAATCAGCGCAATCAGGGTGGATATACAAAAAACCCAGTGAACCACCCATTGCGAAAGTCCCAACTAAATATGTGGAGGCACGAGAAGAATGAAGGAGCCAGAAAAAGAGAAGGCATTGAGGTTACTGGGAGCTATATTTCAGACCTTGACTGAGTCTACATCAAGAGGAGTTAGGCAATCTACAAACCTGCTAAAGCCTCCAAAATCTGGATCAATTCCATGCGTTTGCATGGCTAGCACATTCATTGTTGGACCTTTCACAAATTTAAAATCCATCTGCTGGAAGATTGGCTTTGACACCCACTGTTTGCTTCGTTTGGTAAAAACCTTGTTGTAACGAGGCATCCTGAACATTACTGCAGTTACTGCCTGTTCCCATTGAATGTTCTTGTGCAAGTACAGCCAGTCTTGTTCTGGCCTCCATACCGTCTATGCCAAAATACAAACTTTTATGCCTGTACTTTAGCCACATATCATGGTACACCTCCAAATCTCCAGTGTGGCAGAACTCAGAGAGTCCTATTGAAAGCGTTTTGTCGTACTTTTGTCGTACACAGTCTTCTCAAGTGCTGTGTGAGGAGGGGAGCCTGGAACTATCCACCTTTTCTTAGGCTCCTGCTCATTGCTCAATGGTCCATGTACACATTCGTGGACATGTTTGTTTTCTTTCCAAGAGTGTATGTTAGAACAATGGTGCATCAATGAACGCTATTTTCCAATCAGAATATCTACAGATCCATCACAAGTTTTTGAGTTCCACCAAAGATGGTTGCTGATAGACTGTGACCAATCTAAAATGTTGTCTGTAGCCTTTTTTTCCAGCAGCTGTAATTTAGTTCAAAACTGATTTTGTGACTTGCCATACATCATATTGATGCTTTATGTCTGGGAACTGCTCTCGCATGGCCTTGGCTATTGAAACATGTCTGTCAGTTGCTATCAGGTTTATTTGCATTCCTCTGGATTGCAGAAGCTGAATGGATTTAATGAAATCAAATGTTTCCATGGCAACAGAAGTTGCACATTCAGATACTTTCACGACAACTGAACTCACTATTTCTTTGGTTTCCATGTCTTGGAAGTGGTAAGTGCAATATTTAGCAGAAAAACCTGCTCTGTTGCACTGTTCATCACCAGCCAGCTAGAGCCTTTTGCCAGTGAGAGCATTGACCATTGATATCTGTTTGAGTGTCAATGCCTGGCTAATAGCGGGGAACAAGAAATCCTTCTGATATTTGTAGTACTGAAAAGGAACTGGAGTCCCACAAAGTTAGAACAACTTGAAATTGAACTGGACGTTGATCCACTAAATAACAAAGCAGATGAACAAACTAAACTTCGAACAGGCAACTTTGGGTTGGGCAGAGCATGGAAATGAGTAATGGGGGTGTACACAGCTACCCTTGATCTTCAGGTGGGCTCCTTAGACTACAGAAGTAAACTTCACCAATGTCTCCCCACAAATCATCTTACACAATTTATGATCACATTTAATCCTTTTCATAATCTCGATCAGGCAGCAGTAGAATACAATGTATTTTGGTTCCTTTAATAGCCAATCGTCCAGAAGTATAGTGGTTTGTGATTCCATTGTGATGGATAACTCCTCAACACTAGGAAGAGTGAAGTCCACATCACAAGCACAATTGTCAATCAGTAGCGAAGATGCTTTGGTTACTTCTTTGTGTGATATTTCCGATGTTTCCACATGTATTGGGAACTGTTTCTTAGCATTTATTTAGAGGGTGTGGATTATGTGAGCGGTTCTGCAAGCAATTCTGAAACATCTGCTGTGTTGTCTGTTTCTTCTGGGTGACCTTGTGTGCTGTAACAATGATTGAGGGTTACTTTCTATCGGTCACTGCTGACAATCAATTCAAATTTTGGCCACTGGACATCTGCATCACCACACTGAATCTTGCAAGGACCATGCTGAGCCTCAAAATGTAGCTCCTCCCAAGTGACAACGGTTTAGCAAGTGACATCATTAGTTTGTGTAGTTTACTGAGTCTTTATGCTCCTCATCTTTGTAGGCCTCTAATCGAAGAGAAAAAATAAACATGCTTAATTTATATCGCACATACAGAAAATATGAATTACAACATGAAAATGTAATATCAATGAGCTAACTAATAAACATCTTATTGTTTTTAAAAACCTTTCGGTTATGTAGCCTTGTTTTCCGAATTTTCCTTGAAACAATCAAATTGGATTTGCCGGCTGCCACACCAAGCTGAAAAACAGCATTTTGAAATCATATAAACCTTGAAATTTGCTCTTCCACTTAAAGAATCATATATACATATGTAACAAAATGTCACTATTAAAACCATTAAAACATGTTAAATATTACATCACAGTTAAAAAATCTTATGTATACCTCTTGCCCATGTGTCTCTTCAATTCGGACAGCCTCAGTAGTACATTCCTTGTACATAACAAATTCTAAAAACATTGATTAAATTGTTAAACAATTTAATATTAAAATGTTTGATCTCACAGAGTACATCTTGAGTACATTGATTTAATGATTGTCGACCTTACAATATCAGATAAACGATATAAAAAGATACGGTTAATCGTCTGATAAACATTTTTTAATTAGTATTGACATAAAGTGGAATAGTGAGTACATGTAATATTTTAAAAAGACATATTTGAAAACTGTGCCTGATAACCTACAGAGATGTTGCAGGGAGTTGGTGCAAGATCATCCTGCAAAACATATTGATTAAATTGTGGCCCCTTTAATGCACTGTAATGTTATTTTACTTCACCGATTCCATTTTTCGCTAAGCAGCTAAAGTTTATAAACAAAAACATACACCATTCATATAGTGAAAGTTCTATGTTATTCAGTGCCAAAGTACATTTTTCTGAAGGTTTACTTTCATTGATGCATGTGTTTCTGCGATAAATACATCAAGGTTGTTGATCTAATACTTTGCAATTTGCTGACAGTATTGCAAATGATCAACAAAATAAGTTATCTTAAATGTAAAAAAGATATTGCTAATCAATAACTATTAGTATAAATCAATAAATCATCACTTCTCATATCTGTAAGGATATTTGGCGTGTTACAGTACAGAGTACAGCAATACTGCACAAGTAGCAACATTTTTTTTTTGCAGCACCACCACCACAAGGGTGCGGTGCATTGCTATATGGGTTAGCAGATTAACAAGGAAAGACAGACTATTCAGTCAAAAACGATTTTAACATATAAGATGCAAATCTATTTTTACAGTTAAAAGCACACGTGTTCATTTAAAAATGCACACTATTTTTCACCTGAAATGCCTATATTGCTAGAGACACATTTGAAAATTAACAGCTAACCTATTAACCATTAACCTGACTAATAAAACCTTATTTTAATATAACCCACTAATAAAATGTGTTCTCCACTGCAGAATTAGGCATACTCTGAAAACCATTTAAATGTGTGTGCAGATTTTTTCTCTTCTCTTCTCTGCCTGATTCTCCGTGTTTTTGTGCACAGTAACTGCAGGAAGGAGGAAGTCAGATTTGCAACAATTGCAAATGTATAAGCGAAGCTATTGTTGAAGAGTAGGAGGATGAGAGATGATGGATTTCATTGGGTCACGTCATACAGAGGGCTGAGAGGAAAGTTTTAGTGGGCAGTATCAGGGAAAAAGACAGGCAGACATCTTTCTGCACTACTGGGGAGAAGACCTGGCTGTGGGGTGCTGACTGAATGCAGATTCCGGTGTCCTGCTGCAGTCGAGACTGGGGAGAGCTGAAAGAAAAACCTTTCCACTGGCTGAGGCATTCCTATCTGAAAAAGCTGAGAATTCCAGGCAATGACCCCGGCTTGAGAAGGCAAGCGTTCCTTTTTGCTGGAGTTAATCCAAGAGAGCCACATTCACAAAGAGAACAACTGAAGAACACTCAGATAAGGTAATTACCTAAGCGTGGGAGCCGGGTGTGTGCACGAAAATATGCAGTCAGTGTAGGATTCCTGTGCGTGTCTTAATCAAATACCAATGTTGCAATTTGAGTTCTGTTCTCCGCCACGCTCTTTGCAGTGTGACATAGAAAATGCTTTTACTGTACCATTTTATTTATTTCTGTAAAGAATGAGATCATGTCTAAATGCAACTTTTATAATACAGAAAATATTTGAAAACAGACGGGTGGTTTATTTTCTATTTACCATTACAATGCCAATGATGTGGGGAGATTGTTAAACAGTGCAATGGTCATTTTAAGACAGATGTGTGCATGTCAGAATCAGTATGAATAATTGTGAGTAACTGTAGCATAACTTGTTGGAGGTACATGAGCCAATGGGAAGAGAGACTCTCTGAACATAGCTCCCTACCGTATATAAGGTAGTGGAAATTACCACAAGACTACCACATATAGCTCTCTGTCGTAAATAAGTCAGTGAGTTCGCCCATGGTGGCACACCAACACTATCACTGGAAATGTGGTATTCCTAGAATGCAGGTCTGAGGTCTCTCTAGTGATCACACGAAAAATCTAAGCAAAGATAAGGGATTCTGGACATTGGGGCCACAAATAAAACAAGGGAAGTATGCTCACCAAAATACCACCAACCACGTATACCAAATATGCAGGTCTGGGTGCTGAAATAATGCATGTCCATTGTATTATTGTTGCACATGGCCAAATCTGAATACAAAGAGTGATTATTGCTAAGTTATTTTTCGGCGGTAATAAAATACCGTCAGGCCCCAAATCTCCACAAAATACCCTACATATTTATGGTGCGTTGCAGGCCGGGAAAGTGATCATAGAGTACCTACTGGGCGTGGCAAGCGTGTCTCACACTGCCATTTGCACATTAAAGGGAACCCATTTTATAATAGCAGTGTGCCACTAAAAACGAATTTCAGAATGTCACAAAGGGAAACCACATTCTCAGATCTAGTGCAATATTTAGAGGCAAAGTTATTTGCACATGGGAATTGGTCTTCGAATACCACGTTAGAATGGAGTAACCGCATTCAGGGTGAGGTGCAGAAAGAAAAACTAGACAATATTTTTGCAGAAGGCAGCATAATTCAGGTCTGCCTTACAAGATTATTGAATGCAGCCGATAAAAGTGCAGAGAAAGACTGTTTAATACGGCTATGCGGCAAAATATGGTTTATTTTAAACAAGTCCCTGCGAATGCAAGAGAATGATACTCAGCTAATTAACAGGTTAAAGACTGAATTAGACGGGGCAAGTAAAAATCAGGAAATGTTGAGAGCAGAATTGGATGTATGCCAAAAAGACATGCAATTAAAATGCAGAGACTTTGATACTCAGTTATCCAAAAGCAAGAAACAATTTGAAGATAGTGAGCAAGAATTGACACACTTAAAAGCCTTAGTGGATCACATTAGGCAGGATAAAGATGAGGTTGTTTCAGAAATGCAGATTTTACAAAAAGAACATTGCGAAAAAGAAGGTGATCTCCAGAGTGCAGAACAAGAAATGATTAAAATGATCCAAGAAAGAGACAAGAGAAATAAAGAGTTCAATGAATGCCAAATGCAAATGTGCGATATGCAGGAGGCGATTAATAAAATGAGTGATGAAAATAATTATTTGCATGATGAAGCCAACAGACTCCTTAAAAAGTGTAAGGACTTAGAACAGCAAATGTGCATTCCCAGGTCCCAGGAGAGGCGGCAGGGTACCACATTCAATGGAGTGGAGGTGAATTCTAGCTCTGCCCAAAGAGCTAGTGCCCCAGTGACAGGGCCGGTGACTGAACTTGGTTGCAGCGCCCTTGGGGGATTTGATACTCCCATTGGGGGCAGCCACCAATCTCATACACCTGAAAACAGGATTGAATCACAAAATAGTGCAATTCCATGCATTGCAACAAGTAGCCCCATAAAAATAATGAAATCCATTAAAGCCCTGATCAAACCATTTAAAAAGGGAGGTGAATGCTGCATTGAGGATCACTTAGAAGCGGTACATGACATTTTTAAAGCACTCCAGATACCTAGGGAACAGTACAGACAATATTTTCATTTAACTTTAGATGCCCCGACGGCCAGCATCATAAGGGGATTAAATGAACAGCAGAATATGACATGGCTGGAGTTTGAAAAAGAAATTAGGCGTCATTTTTCTCCTTTTCAGTCATTGCAGGAGGCAAAGAAAGTCGCGTACACTATTACTGCTGGACCTAATACATCCCCTCGCCAATTTTTACAAGACTTAAAAAGAGCATTCTCTCGCTTTGATGTATCTTTTGACTCAAATTCCAATGAGTTTAAAACCGCATACTTCTATGGGCTACAGAAAGACATCATATCCCAATTGGTCCGTGAATTTGACCGTGACAAGTCCCTTGAATGGATTGTACATCAAAGCACAAAGCTATATGAGGTACTCTATTGTCAGGGTAGAGAAAGTGATAAAATGAAAGATACTAGGCCTAAATCTAAAGAACCCTCAGCCACAGTAATGGAAATCAGGTCAGCCAAAATGTCCCTTGAGTCTGCTCACAGCCAAGGTAAAAATAATGTGACACCTGAACAAAGGGGTAATCAACAAAGATCGCCATTTCCTGTACCAATGTTCCAATCACATGATCCTAGTAATAGAGAGAGCTACATCAGCCCTAGATATTTAGGAGATAGACCCCGGGTAAGATACCGGTCTGATATGGCAGGTATGAACAATAACCAGAGACAAAATCAAGATCAAAGAAACGATGGTCCCTACCAGTCATTGGGGACACAGAGTAGGTTTGATCCCAACACCATGATATATGGTAATCAGGATAGGCCCCGATATGTGGATCGATTTACTGATAATGGAAATCAACATAGGGGCCAGTACCCACAATCTGAGAGACAGGACATGAGGCAAAACGTGAACTACAGTCCACGCCAGTACAATGATTCCCCACCAGGGGACTATAATCAAAGGATGGGTGCAACCCGCTCCCCTCCACAAATAAATCAAGAGTTCAGAAACCATCCCAACCGGTATCAATCACCTGAGAGGTATCAGAATAGATCCAATCAGGGGGAAAACAACCAATATCGACCTAGGCCACAGAAAGAGGATCCTAGAGAGATGGAAAGGTTCCAGTGCCTTGAGGCCCAAGTGAAAATGTTAGCTGAGCAAATAGGAAAGCTCTATACAGCGCAAAAACAACCTTCCAAAGAGGGGGCTGATGGCCATAGCAATGACCGGGGGGCTTCCGAAAAGTGACTAAGTACTCATGATAACTGCAGTGCCAAAATGACAGATTGCTCTGATATAATTTTGCATAACGACTCTGAGATGTCTAATGGATTAAAAATGAAAGTACCAGTAAATGAAATTGTGACAGAAAGTGCAAATACTTCTAAAAAAGAGGTACGGTTTAACTTAGAGCTAAATAAAACAGTAAAGATTTGCACAAATGAAAAAGAAACATTAGGAATTCCAAAAGAACAAAGGAACAGATTTAAGAAAAATGACTCATGCATGGGGAATACCAGTGAACAGGGAGTAAGTGGGGATGCCATAGCTCCTTCCCTGGGCAAGCAAAACAATGACCAAACACAGACAGAAAAAGGAAATACTCACAAGGAGGGTACAAGTCAATCACCTGAAAAATTCTTTGAGCCACATATTTTTGAAGAGGCTGAAAGGGCTGGTATTACACTAAATGATCACAAATGCACAGAATTAAAAAATGACAAATTGCTGAATGATGTTGTTACACATGTTCAGTTGGGAGGTTGTAATGTGGTCTCTGATGTTACCCAGATGGATGGGCGAACAGTGGCCACACTCCAAAAAACCTCTGAACATGGAGAAATGAATAAAATATCTCGCACAGAAATGGGTAAAAAGGAGGGAAAAATGTATTTTCATTTACCAATGTGCTTAGCCAAAAGTGAAAAAGACCTGAGAAAGGTGAGCTCTGAAATCAGTAAGAATTCACATTTCTTATGTGTATTAGAGGAAGTTGAGGACAGATATTATGCACCCATCACTGTAGAAGAAAAATGCCACACCTTCGCTATGATTGACACTGGCGCACAGGCCACAATTATGTCCAAGGAGCTGGTAAAGAGTATCAATGAAGGGAGGCCTCCACAGAGTCAGATCACAGTGAAGGCAAATCAAGGCCCAGTGCATAACTTTAATGGGGAGGAGGTGCCCATCATAGGTGTAACTGAGGTTGACATAAAAATAGGAAAGCACAGAATGAAACAAGAGGTATTGATCACATCTATTTGTGAAATTCCATTTCTGATGGGGACAGATTGCCTGAAAAGATTGTCTCCTCTCATAGATGGGGTGAATGGAGTGCTGTGGTCCTTAACCAAAAAACCATTGAGGCCTAAGAAACTAAAATCACAAAACAGCAATATAAAAGAATGTCACACCGTTGCCAAAACAAATGATGCTGTGGAGGTATATCTCCAGAATAGCTGCATACCTAGTGTCACTGTTATATTAATGTGTCAAGACAAAGATCAGAGCGACAATGAAAAACTACCTGTACAAATATACTTGGACCCAAGGAAAGATTGGCAGACTGCTATAGATGAGCACACATTACGTTTTTACTTAAAAGAGAATACATGCAAACAGAATATTGTTCCTAAAACAGATTCAGAAAAACACATTACCACTCTGGCAGAAATACACATGGAAGATGAGCAACCATGGGTTCACGTTGGTATAAATGATTATCTTAAAACAATAAAAGCCACTTTAGCGCTTGAACATGAAAGGAGTTTCATTAATGAGAAATTGTTGCAAAAAATTATGGAGAGGGAAGAAATCCCGAAATTTAGGATTAAAAACCAATATGTTTCTGGGTTGGACAGTCCAGACTTTGAAAACCGAATTACAGGCAGATGCATGCTTAAAATTAGCATTGGGCAGAAAACAATTTACCATAATGTATGGATAGTGAATGGAGCACAAAATGAATTTTACATGGGCAATGACATCATGCACAGAATGTGTATGGTGTTAGATTTCCTTAATCAAAAAATATGGTCACGCCTAGGTGGGCCGGCACCTGAATTTGAAGACAAAAGAAGGGCTTATCATTGTGCACAACTGGTTCCTTATGCAGTCGAATTACAAATGAGGAAAGATACTATTATTCCTGCATTTACAAAACAGTTTGCAATAACACTGAAATGCAAAAATGGACAGCAGATGAAAGGCTCTGATGCATTTGTATGCCTGAATGAATCCATAAAACAGCAAGGCCTGGATTATGAATACATTCCATTGGTAGACATTGGTGAGGGATCTGTAAAAATCATGGTAAATAATAAAGGTTGTCAGGATATTCATTTAGAGGAAAACTCCCCATTAGGAATGGCCATACAAAAATCACATTATACGGCAGATTTAAATAACATGGTGATTGGGAATATTCCTGAAAAATATGTAGATGCCAAGGGCGAGTTGCCAGAACACCTGGACTCTCAGCCCAAAGGAATATTTTAAATTCATTCTGTGTATCCTTATGATTCAAATGAGACAGTGTGCTGCCATCAAGAGGATTGCATAATATTCAATTTAAATGAAAATGAAACAGGAAATCAGCCCATTGAAGTGGAAGCTGATATGCCAAAATATTTAAAAGTGGCAGCTCTACAAAAGGACACAGCCACACAGTTAGAGGAAAGCGCTGAGATTCCTTTACCAGAAGAGTTTCCAGAATTTTCCAGAATGGTAGAAGAGCAGATCTCCTTAGCGGATGCATGTGACAGCGATGAGGATCGAGACGACCTGAGGGAAATATTTATGGAGTTTAAGGATGTATTTGTAAAAGATGCTTATGATTGTGGTTTAACTGGTTTACATGTGGCCACACTACCAGAAGGTTGTAGCAGAAATCCAGTGTTTGTACGCCAGTATAGACTACCGCTGGCATGTTTAGAATCATTGGCAGAGATTATTAAAAATTTGGAATCACGGGGAATAATTAGGCCCATTCATAGCACATCCAATACGCCTATTTTAGGTGTGTTAAAGCCAAATGGTCAATGGCGGCTGTGTGCAGACTTAAGAGAGTTAAATAAAAGATTACCAGTATCTAGATGGCCACTACCATTCATTGATCAGGGCCTAGCTCAGATACATGGTTCAAAGGTATTTACCACATTAGATCTCACATCTGGATATTGGTGTGTGCCATTGGCAGAGGAGATACAACACCTATTTTCCTTTACATTTGACAGGACTCAATATGCCTGGCTTAGAGCTCCGTTCGGGTACATCAATAGTGGGAGTGAATTTGGCATATTTTTGAGAAAGGCCATGCCGGATGCAGCGGAAAGAGGAACAATAGTTTATGTGGATGATGTCCTGATAAAAAATGAAAACCTTAAAAGCCATTTTGATGAAATAAGACATGTGCTTGGCCAATTGCAGAAAGCAGGCGCCAAAGTATCTTTACAAAAAGCACAATGGTGCAAGAAAAAAGTGAACTTTCTAGGGCATGAAGTGGCTGAACATGGGCTAAATCCACAAAGGAAGAAAATAGAGGCCATACAAAGATTAAAAGATCCTAAAAATGTGAAAGGAGTAAAAAGTTTATTAGGGATGACAGGCTATAACAGAAAGTTCATTGAGAATTATGCAGAAATCAATCAACCATTGACTAAACTGCTTAAACTAAATACTCCCTGGAGATGGGAAAGAGAGCAGTCTGATGCAGTGGCTAGATTGAAGGAATGTCTTGTAAAGGCACCATGTTTAGCATACCCCATAAAGGACAGGGATTTCTTTATAGAAATAGGCTTTCTGAACATTGTATGTCAGCAGTGTTATCACAAAAACACGATTTGAATCACAAAACCATTGCATATGCAAGTAAGGCATTTTCCCAAGTTGAAATGAAATTTAATGAATGTGAGAAGGCCCTATTAACCACTGTGTGGGCGCTACAACATTTTCGCCCCATTGTTCAGGGAGAAAAGGTGATTATTGAAACAAATCATCAACCTTTGCAATTTTTAGAGAGTAAAAGAATTAGATCAGGCAATCTAGCGCAATCCAGAATCACTTCATGGACGCTGGCATTACAAGGTTTTCCCGTAGAAGTAAGATATGGACAAAATAAAAAGAGCCCAATTGCTCAAGGGTTAGCTGACTTACATGACTGTGCAGCTGAACAAATAACAAATGAAATGGATGTGGAAGCTAGTTTACAGGAATTTGAACAATCACCACACAAAGCTTTTGATGAAAAAACATGCAAGGATTTGCCAACTGTATATGTGGACGGTTGTGCTTTTCACATTGAAAATGACAATAATAAACAATTAGTGGCAGGAATAGGAAATGTCTGGTTGAAATGTGAAGGCGTTCCTAGTATAGGGATGAGGATTGGAGATAGGAGCAGTCAGGTGGCGGAATTGGCAGCCATCTATAAAGCAATTGCTACTGCAGTTGATAAAAAGTTCAGTGAAATTGTCCTGGTGACTGATTCTGACTATGCACGGAATAGCTTTGTGGAGTATTTGCCTGGTTGGAAAGCAAGAGGCATGGTTACATACAACAAAAAGCCACTTAAACATGGAAAAATGATACAAGCCATAGACAAATTGGTGTCAGAAAATAATTTAACAATATACTGGAGAAAAATTCGTGGGCATTTAAAAACACCAGGAGAGGATAAGGAGGGAAATGATAAGGCAGACCATCTGGCTAAGATTGGGGCTGTGATGGGAGAATTGCTACCTATTGATTATTTAATGGGTGAAATACAAATTGATGCAGTCACACGTTCTAAAGCACCAAAGGAGGTAGATCAACCGGTGGTGCAGTGGAGTCATGACACGCCAGACCAAGACTTGATTGAGGCACAAAAGGATGATCAAATTTTGGGAATCTATTATAATCATTTGATAGATCCTGAACAAAATCCTGTAACAGAAAAAGATTGTATGGGAAAAGAAGAGTTGAGGGTGTTATTAAAGAACAAAACACGAATTAGATTACAGGATGGACTCATGATTAGAGAGTCCATAACAGGGCAAATACAGTGGGTAGTACCCCTTTCATTCAGAGGACTAATGCTACACCATGCACACGATGCCATAACTGCAGGCCATAGAGGTTCACAAAAAACATTAGAAATACTAAAAGATTATGCTTACTGGCCTCATATGTCCCAAGATATGGAATTATATACTAGAGGATGTCTAGTATGCGCCCAATTTAAACCTGCTTCACCAATGCATAGAGCACCATTGATGAAAAGAGGCCTAACTCTCCCATGGTCAGATTTGCAAATAGACTATGTAGGTCCTTTAAAAAGGTCGAGCAGGGGACACCGTTATATTTTGAGTGTGGTATGTTTGATGTCAAAGTGGATTGAATGCATTCCTGCACCAGATTGTAGTGCGCAAACAGCAGCCACATTACTGGTGAACCATGTGTTCTCAAGGTTTGGGTTGCCGCAAAGAATTGAGTCAGACAGAGGAAGTCATTTCACAAGTACTCTAATGAGCAAGGTATGGCAAATACTAGGTGTGAAAAGGAAACTACATATCGCATATCGGGCGGCGTCTTCAGGTACAGTTGAAAGAAGCAAAAGGTCTGTTGTGGATATTTTAAAGAAATTTGTGGCAGAAGCAGGTTCCAGCTGGGATTTGCGTTTACCATTGGTTCTGATGGCAATCAGGTCGACTCCTGCCAAAGCAACAGGTGTTAGCCCCCATGAGGTCTTAACAGGTAGGAAAATGGTGTTACCACAACACCTACTATACAGAACACATGAGCAAACTCTAGTGAGTGCATCCACAGTTCATGAATATATTGATGAACTGAGGAGGCATTTGCAACATGCATTTGCTTTTGTGCAGAGAAATCTGGAAAGAGCTGCTGACAGTGCAAAGTCATATTATGATAAAAAGACATCAGTAAAGGAATACAATGTAGGGGATCAGGTGTACAAGTTTCATTTTGGAAAAAGTAAACAGAAAAATTCTAAATTTCTAGCAGCCTGGCAGGGGCCATTTCGAATTATAGATAAGGTCTCTCCTGTAGTGTATAAAATTTTGAAAAATGAAGGTGAAACAGCAATAGAGCAGTTTGTCCATGTAAATCAAATCAAACCATGCCATCCCAGGCATGAGATCAGGCAGCTTGAGCATGTAGAAACAGATAGAGTCCCTTGAGAAAATAAATGGGTACAATCAGGAGGCAGTGACAAAGAAGTTAAAAAGTTGATTGTTATGATGGCACATAAACACTGTAGTATATGTAAAATATATAATATAAAATAAATAAATAAATAAATAAATAAATAAATAAATAAATGCACATATAATGGAAGCTCATGGTTGGTGTGCAGAGAGAAAGTGTATTAAATATTGAATGCTGTTTTATATATGCTTGTTTTCTTTTAACTTGTATTTGATTTCAGAAAAAAAAAACAGAATAAAATATAAACGAAATATTTTTACCAAGCATGTTTTATTTTTGGCAAAAGGTGGAAATTAGTATTGTGCTATGTACTTAATCTGTTTATTTTCTATTTTGATTTAGACAATTAACATTATTTGGTCGGAGGTTCCGGGATCAGAGGCCACGGGAGACGATGGAGTCCTGGAGTCCCCTGGATGAAGACCAAAAGATGCCTGCCTCCAGGTGGAGGTGAAGACAAAATAACCGGAATGCCAAAAGAGATGACTACTGTGGATTCAAGATTGCCAAGATGAAAAAGTACTCGAATGAACCGAATAACATCGCTGGTCGGGACATACCAAAAGAGACAAAACAAAAGTTCCGGCATATGGAGTTCCACGTATTTATTATTTTAATTATTTATTTTAACTTGTTATATTACTTATTTATTTTAGTTAGTTGTTTTATTTCATTGTTTTTAATTGACTTGGAAAATTTAAACTTAAAGTAATGCCACTTCCATTGAGAGGGCAAATGTGGAACATTTTATGAACTGATGGACTCAGATGAAATGTTGATTGCAAATTTTCATTGATGCACATGAATATTCATTTTGTTGGATTGCTATATTGTAAAAAAAAAATAGAACAAGTTGTTTTTAGGAATTGGCTTGGATTATAGCCAAGTTCTAAAAACAAAAGGAGGGTATATGTAAGGATATTTAGCGTGTTGCAGTACAGAGTACAGCAATACTGCACAAGTAGCAACATTTTTTTTTTGCAGCACCACCACCACAAGGGTGCGGTGCATTGCTATATGGGTTAGGAGATTAACAAGGAAAGACAGACTATTCAGTCAAAAACGATTTTAACATATAAGATGCAAATCTATTTTTACAGTTAAAAGCACACGTGTTCATTTAAAAATGCACACTATTTTTCACCTGAAATGCCTATATTGCTAGAGACACATTTGAAAATTAACAGCTAACCTATTAACCATTAACCTGACTAATAAAACCTTATTTTAATATAACCCACTAATAAAATGTGTTCTCCACTGCAGAATTAGGCATACTCTGAAAACCATTTAAATGTGTGTGCAGATTTTTTCTCTTCTCTTCTCTGCCTGATTCTCCGTGTTTTTGTGCACAGTAACTGCAGGAAGGAGGAAGTCAGATTTGCAACAATTGCAAATGTATAAGCGAAGCTATTGTTGAAGAGTAGGAGGATGAGAGATGATGGATTTCATTGGGACACGTCATACAGAGGGCTGAGAGGAAAGTTTTAGTGGGCAGTATCAGGGAAAAAGACAGGCAGACATCTTTCTGCACTACTGGGGAGAAGACCTGGCTGTGGGGTGCTGACTGAATGCAGATTCCGGTGTCCTGCTGCAGTCGAGACTGGGGAGAGCTGAAAGAAAAACCTTTCCACTGGCTGAGGCATTCCTATCTGAAAAAGCTGAGAATTCCAGGCAATGACCCCGGCTTGAGAAGGCAAGCGTTCCTTTTTGCTGGAGTTAATCCAAGAGAGCCACATTCACAAAGAGAACAACTGAAGAACACTCAGATAAGGTAATTACCTAAGCGTGGGAGCCGGGTGTGTGCACGAAAATATGCAGTCAGTGTAGGATTCCTGTGCGTGTCTTAATCAAATACCAATGTTGCAATTTGAGTTCTGTTCTCCGCCACGCTCTTTGCAGTGTGACATAGAAAATGCTTTTACTGTACCATTTTATTTATTTCTGTAAAGAATGAGATCATGTCTAAATGCAACTTTTATAATACAGAAAATATTTGAAAACAGACGGGTGGTTTATTTTCTATTTACCATTACAATGCCAATGATGTGGGGAGATTGTTAAACAGTGCAATGGTCATTTTAAGACAGATGTGTGCATGTCAGAATCAGTATGAATAATTGTGAGTAACTGTAGCATAACTTGTTGGAGGTACATGAGCCAATGGGAAGAGAGACTCTCTGAACATAGCTCCCTACCGTATATAAGGTAGTGGAAATTACCACAAGACTACCACATATAGCTCTCTGTCGTAAATAAGTCAGTGAGTTCGCCCATGGTGGCACACCAACACTATCACTGGAAATGTGGTATTCCTAGAATGCAGGTCTGAGGTCTCTCTAGTGATCACACGAAAAATCTAAGCAAAGATAAGGGATTCTGGACATTGGGGCCACAAATAAAACAAGGGAAGTATGCTCACCAAAATACCACCAACCACGTATACCAAATATGCAGGTCTGGGTGCTGAAATAATGCATGTCCATTGTATTATTGTTGCACATGGCCAAATCTGAATACAAAGAGTGATTATTGCTAAGTTTTTTTTCGGCGGTAATAAAATACCGTCAGGCCCCAAATCTCCACAAAATACCCTACATATCTCATCCTCCAGACCGGTTGCAATAGAAGAATAGTACATTGTTGAAGTTCCAGGTTCCGCATATATAAAAGTAATTGCAATAATAAAGATGTAACATCAACAACAACAAAATAACATGTAAACATTAGTCGATATTGACAAAGAAGCGTGCAAGCCTTTTTGTATCAAAAGCTAATATTATACATAAAAATAGCCAATATATTTTAAGTTGAACTTGAACAAATACATTTTTTGTATAGTCACATCTGAAGGAATATTCTAAAGAAATTACTTGAGGTGAGTGAGGTTGCTGTTGACTGGGGAATAGTGGTTGTTGTAGCATCACAGTGCTTTAATCAATGTATATATTCATACCATTGTTTAATAGAAAATGGACATCTGTTTTATAATTTAGACCACATCAAAAACGATAAAAAACATGTTGTGTGCAAGTTGCTTGACCTCACCATTAGGATTTTGGGAAGTGTCTATGGTTTCCTCCATGGTAATGGTCTATAATTCCATCAGTGCAGCCTACTTAAACATGGTAATTAAAAGAAAATGACATATTTCTAAAGGACGCAATTTGAGTGTGTGACAGTGTGTTGGAAAAGGCTACCATTGCACTCAACTATTTGAGTATCTCTAAAGTAGGGATACACAAAGTAATCTAAAGTTCAAAATCTACAAACCACAGTACATCATGTCATGAAGGAAACGTGTGTAATAAGATATCAATGGAAATATTCCCCCAAAATTGAAAAGCGTTCATTATGTTACCTTTTCGCAGGCTATTTCAATATATTGAGTGGTCATTTATAAGACATATTATACAGGCACATTTAGAAATGGTAAAATAAATTAAAAAATTCAACGCCCACTACTCACCTGGGTCAGCATGTGCTGAAATTCAGTTGGAACTGCATTGGGAAGTAATTTGCAAAGGAGTCTGCGGCGACACTTTTTTGTGTACTGTGATTGTTCGTACATATCTTCTGAGAAGTGCATGCTACAGACGCAAACTCTATTGCCCCCCACGTCATCCAAGACATCCTTGGCTCTGCATTGAATTTCAGACACTGGAAATCTGCAGCTCAAGAGCCATTTTCTTATCAAATTTCAATCCTTTGGAAGTACATGAAGGACTGTGCTCTGACTTTTAGCATGGCTGTTATTAGTGCAACCCAAAACAATAAAAGAAGGCATTGTTGGATTGGCCCTATGATTTGTTAAAGAAATATGAATAAATATTACTAGCGGTAAAGCTGTTTTGTTTAGTGGACAAAGCGGAGTAGTGGCAGAGTGGCAGTCTTTGGCAGCAACACTGCTTCTCTTGGCTGTCTGTGGTCTTTTTCCAGTGTCTACTACTGGAGTAGGAGGAACCATTCTTAATCCCCTCCTCACCGCACAGGTTTTAAGAGGAAAAAAAAAGATGAAAGATGCTGCCTGAGAAGCTTGCGCCCTCAACGCGACGAACCAGAGGACTTGGTCCCATTGGACCCCTCACTCTCCCTTTGTCAAGAAACTGACATACAACACCGGCCTCTAACCCCCTTGAGGACTTGGAAGGCAGTGGATTCCAACCACTAGGTGGCAGGTATGCGCAGCGTCCTCGACCATGGACAAAGTAATTATTGTCACACCACCCTACGTGGAGACACTAACACTAATATTAGCAACCAGTAATATGACATTCAAGAACAGTAAGAACTCTAAGAATGCGCATATTAGACTCAAAGTAAAAGTAAAAACATTCCAGCATGAAACAAATAAGTCAAAGACGCACGTGGATAATGGCACCAGAGCGCCGAATCATTCTGAAAGTGACCGGTGTGAGGTCTCCCCCCTTCCTGGAACACACGCTGCCAGAACATCCTCATGGTCTTTCTCAGCGGGGTGGTAGTGAAAGCGGGGTGGAATGCGGGTGGGACGACAATGGGGGAGCGGGACGGCGCGGCAGAGGCCGGCGCGAAACCCGAGGGAGGGCAGGTCGGTGTGGATATGGATGCGGTGCTCCAGCCCTCAGAGCGAAGCCTTGGAGCTCTCAGTGCTACGGGCTCGCATGAGGGTGTGTCCAGTGTTCATCCACGGGAGCTACTGGTAAGGTGAGTGCAGTGGAGGGCTACGCAGAGAATTGCATAGCTGTACCAGATTACACCACTCAAAATGAAATTCGAGAGGACACAGAGACCGTGGATTCAGAGACTCCTCCCACGATGTTAGACCTTCCCCAAGAGTCAACAGTCCACGCACTGGAAACACTTGTTTTTGAATCCACCGAATCCAGTGTAGTTGAAACACAAAAGGACGCATCTCTTATTTCTCCTAGTTTTGACATCTCCACGTCTGACGGTCACAGGATGACGAATCTGAAACTTAAACAAAACAGATTGAAGTGGCACAAGGAGATCATTTTACAAACCCACAGCTTTGCAGTCCTAAAAAGGCAATGACAAAACAGACATTTGAAAAGGCAAGGTGGAAAACGGTTTCAAATAAAAACAAAAACGCTTTAAACAAGCGCAATAAATATGGTTAAAAAAAAAAACAACAAGCATTCAGCAAAGGAAAAATAAGCCTGCCACTTTAACAAACTTACCGGGAATTAATTTGTTAACTGCCCTTTTCAGTAAACTGACCAAATTTAATCCAGACACAATGAATGAATTATCAGACGCGGAAATATTAGAAGTAGCAGAACACAAAGATAACCCAGCCAGCAAACAAATTCAGAAGACATTATCCCCACATGACGACCATCTAGAAAATCTGATCAGAATGCCAACAACCCTGAGAAGTATGAAAAGATGGCATTATGGACGCACATCATCCACAACACCCATGACCACTAGGACAACTACAGAAAAGGACGTGGGCAAATTGACCAATTACAAGAGTCATTCTTTGCCTCAGCCAAGGGTAAACAGAAACGAAGATGCGCATCAGGGTGTGGGGAAAAATCAATGTCCATAAACTAGGCCTAAGGAAAAAATGAATCAACACGAGTACGAAGCAACAAACACTTCGGAACTACTATTGGAAGGAATAGAAGATGACTTGAGGAGCCACTCCGTACATAATGTTCAATCAGAGCACCCTACCGGGACCAGCTCAGATGCGTCCCTAAAACCAGTCTCTCGAAAAAGCACAACTAAACTGGATCAAATAAACAATGACTCCCTAATAGAAATTACAGAGGCCATACCTACACTAGGGAATAAGGACATTAACACAAAGAATATAACGGAAGACCTAAAATCATGGGAAAGGATTCCCGCACCACCAATTCGAAATCGGAGACAGATTGAACTCCCCCAAATTGAGGGGAAAGGGACCCCAGCCAAAAAACCTGACCTTTTCGCAGTCATGTCTGCAGTGACAATTGCTCTTGCTCCTTTTTAGTAAGCTTTATGAAGTACTAAATAATACCCTTAAGGACCACACAACAATACCAGCAATGATGCCCTCCAAGCTTATATACTTGGAGGGCTACATAACAGCATTGGATTCCAGGCAGAAAGAGAAAGAAAACAGCGCCGGCCCTTCCACCTTCAGCAAGATAGAACAAAGGAGCAACACAGTCTCGCGGAAAGAGCAAATTACTCGAGGAAACCCAGACAACACTGAAAATGATATCTGAAGACGATATGGAAGAAATGGAGTGTCAGATTATTCAAGAACAACACTCCGTCTCATCCAGCAATCTGGACAGAAGTGTTAGATCACAAACCCAGTCGGCGATATCTGGAGAGGTGTCTAAAGTATGAAAGTTGGCCCAAGGAAGGCGAAAGAAATTCGACAAAGTAACTCAAAAAGAAAAGGGATCTGAAGCGGCACTCTGCAGCGCAGTTTCAGTGGAGCAATTTCGACTGAAGGAAAAACGCCATCCTCCCCGAGTTCTCCTTCAAATTAAAAATACGAATTGTAACAATACTAATGATAACATAAACAAAGATTTTGCCATCTTCGCCCAACCAAAAATTAGGCAATAGGAAGAGACGGCTATAATTTCACCTAAAATACAACAACAGAAAGAGAGAAAGAAGAAGTAAAAGAAAAGAGCAAATATCCAAAACCTGCCCCAAGAAAAAAAGTAATCAGTAACCAAACAAGGGAGGGAGAAGCTGTTGAGTAAACAGTTCCCAATGGTATAGCCCAAAAGGCTAACTTACAAAAATCGCCAATAACAATTGAAGACTTTGAAGGAAATGATGAACTGATGAATCTGAGCCAACATTTGATTGAAGACTTGGAAGAAGAACATGCGGAAATTCCTAAGGCTAAGGCACAGTGTTTATTTAATCTGCAAGTGGCCTCAAGGTCCACTAGTCAGAATACACATACTCAAGATTAAATAGACTCTCCTGAATTCCTAACCCTATCAAAGAGATGTCAAAAAGTGACAGAGACACAAGTATTTACAAGACAGGGAGAACAGAACAAAAAACCTCAAACTGAATCTACAAATGTGGCTTTATTGGAGAGTTTGGAAAAAAAATACAACCCTAGAAGCAACAGCTCCTCTGAAAATGAACACTTTCAAAACAATAAAAGGGACAAGAAGAATAAACATCATGAATCCACGAAAAATAAAGATCCTGGGAGAAAGCCTGGAGAAAATGACTACAGATCCTCACACAATCACGCAAAACGTTCACCGGTAAGGAGGTCCTTCCGACTACAAGATTACCAATCAAGAAGTGAGGAGGACAAAAGAAGCAGTACTTTCAAAATACAACAAATCTTGGAAACTGGAGCAAAGGTTATACTGAGCAGGAAAACAATAATGAGTCTTTTTCATTGCATACCGAATTTACGCCTCCTACGATCAGAAGATTTAAAAAACGTCGAACCAGGACAAGAAGGCCGAAAAGCAAGCTCAAACCTACCCATATTTTCGCCAGGGGTAAAGGGTATGCTAATGGATAATGTAGAAACTAACGTTGAGATATGACCTAACAGATTCAAAACCTTCTGAAAGATCGCTGGACCATAGAAAGAAACTACATGCAGAAGAGAAGCTAAGCAACTCATTAACAAAGCAGGCCTTGGGGGCAGGTCAAAACGAAATTCAAAGAGAAGGAACAAATGAAGGCGAAAACACTTACATACCAGTCTCCAGAATAGATAACAACATAGAGATAAAAAGGACAGATGACAAAGAAGCTGACAAAAAGATAACAAAATGTTTCAAAGACCCATTGAAAATAGGCTGGGTTCCACATGGACCATTCGCAAGAATGAACGTAACCTTCGACAACCAACCGAAGAAGAAGAAAAACAAAGAGAAAGAGCATTACAATCATGGGCATGGATCCCAAAAACACTTGCAATTCATTCACGTAAATAGCTATCCAAGAAACACGAAATTCCCAAGTCGCTGAGGAATGGACGAGACACAATTGTATCGGAATCCAACGTGTTCAACCTAGGGTCCTGGAACACCAGAGGTTTTCACCAACTAATGACACCCAGCAACTTGAACTTGGGAAATGTTGATATATTATGTCTGCAGGAGACCTGGTTGGTAGAAAAACCACATCTAGATGGATACAAGATTTTTGTCTCACAAGCACAAAAAGGAGCAAAAGGCAGACCGACCTCAGGGCTTTTAATCACCCTCTGTTCCAAAATAGGTATACAACATTTAAAAACTCTCACCGCTACCCCACTGTTGCAAGTGAAGCTCCTACATTGGAACAACTCGACAACGATAGGAGAAGAAGCGGGAGGTGATTCAGTGATTATAATGAATACCTACTGGAACCCTCAAGCAATTTCTAATATAAACTTTTTACAAATTATGGAAAAGGCGATTGACGAGGGCTACATAGATTACCAAGTGAAATACCTTCTCATCTGCAGTGACCTGAACGCCATCTGTCGAAAAATGAGAAAAAGGTAATATAAGATAAGGGTGAGTAAAGAATCTCCAGCAGTTCAAAGAGGTAACCAATGGATAGCATTAATGTCTTCCAGAGAACTACATAATCTGCACTTGACCCGAAATCAGGACACCCCTGAAATACCTACATGGGAAGGGACTCAAGCAAAAATTGACCACATATTTATGTCAAGAGATCTACTGTCACTCACAATGTCCTGAAGTAATAAGGATGAGAAATAGTGACCACAATCTGTTAACAGTCTCATGGGAAACACCGAAAATTCAAAAAATGAAAATGATGGTTCAAATCGAGGACGCCAATCATTGAACTCAAGTGAGACTAACAGCAAACAACATCGAGAACCTGACACAAAGATACGAGAAGATGGAAATGTTGGAAGTCATTTACACAGGAGGTTTGACAGTTGACTACCGCCCTTTGTTTGCTACATGGGTAAACAAAAAGAAAAAAATCCAAGAAACTATCAGGCCCACCTACACACAGCTACAATTAAATGTTGGTAGCAAAAAGAAGAGCAGTACGGAAAGAACAGAGAATAGCCAAAAGAACAAGAAAGCCTGAAGATATTAAGAAAGCAACACGTGCAGCTAACCAATATAATCATTCGGTCAAGGAGCACCGAATAAAACTTTACCAGCAAGACTTCGAACAAATGCTTAGGTCAATCTGTGGTCGTAAGACAAGAGAACTTTGGTCATTAATAAGAAGTGCAACTAACACAACGAATAACACTCTACAAAATAACGTTGGAGAAAACAAATGGATGAATCATTTCAAATAACTTTTCACAAGACCAGTAATGAGTATAAACAAGGAACAAAGAGGGTCAACATCACATTGGGATGTTCCTTACGACATAGAGACCATTGAGGAGTCAATTCGTAAATTAAAAACTTCAAGAGAACCCGGCCCAGACGGGATAGCCAACAAAGATTTCAAGGAAAATCGAAAAGAATTTGCCTATTTTATACACCTGGTATTTAAGCGGTGCGTCGAAACAAGTACAATTTCAAGCTCCAGGAAAACTTCCACAATAGAACCGATTTTCAAAAGAGGAATCAAAGAAAACCCCAAGAATTACCGACCAATAGCGTTATTAGATACTATTGGAAAGATTTTCAGTTCAACACTACTGGCTCGTTTTCAGTCATGGGCAGAAAAGGCTCCCTGCGCAGAGGCCTTTCAAACAGGATTTGTAAAAAAATATCGGAACTACAGCCAACATAATGTTTTTGAGTAGTTTAAAAGGAAAGATCATGGAAGGCAGTCCTAGGGTTTTCGTTGCGTTTATTGACCTGGTCCAGGCTTTTGAAGAAACTGACTACCTGGAAATACCAGAATTCCATCCTGGATCCAGTACGGGCACTCTACTCGGACACCACAATAAGAGTCTGCTTAAATCAACAAGGTATCTTGTCTGAAGAGATCACAATAGAAAGCAGTCTAAAGCAGAGATGCCCCTTGGCCCCAGCCCTGTTTATCGCATACTTGGGAGATTTTCAGATCAAAGAGAAGAAAATAGGAGCATTTCTTCCAACATTAGGCGACACTAAAATAACATGCCTATTATACAAAGATGACCTGATCCTTCTATATCAGACAGCGATCGGTCTACAACGCAAACTGGACAATCTTTCTGCATACATAAAAGATAACGATCTGGAAATAAATAAAGACAAGATGAAAATAATGTCTTTGGAAAAAGTCCCTAAGAAAAGTGAAAAACTAAGATGGTTTTTGGAAGGCAAACAAATAGACAGAGTGAATGAATTCACATATCTGAGGGTGATCCTAAGCAGCAGTCGCACAGAAATGGCGATTGAAAAAAACCTCTTTGAAAAAACTAAAGCCCTGGCAGCTCAAACTAGAACTGTGCATAAGAAATACGGGAAGTTTTCCTTTATCCCAACAGTAAATTTCTACAAGGCAAAAGTTATTCCATCCTTGTCCTATGGAACCGAGGCAATGCCCTAAATTCCTTCAACAGCATGGGTAAAATTAGAGAGCCTGTATTGGCGTAAAGTCCTGGATCTACCAAAACCAACACCCATGGCCTCAATATGAAGAGAACTGTCTTTATCTTCATTACAGGCTGTTATTGAACGTAATAGCATTATGCTATACAGAAAACTACTCCTCCCAAATCAACCAAAAATACTGGACATAATCAGTGAAGAAATCAAAGGAGGAAAGAACCAAATGCTAACACAGTGGAAATTGAAAAATCAAACAATCTTGAACGAAGTTTCGAGTACAGAAGAAGAACTAATGGCCAATCCAAACAAGGTAAAAAAGAAAATGGCAGATTATGATTGGATTAAGACATTGGACAACGCCACCAGCAACAAACTGACTGCCAATATTCCAATCAACAGAAAAAAGTTAAACAATCTTCCGGAATATATGAAAAAATGTCCCAATAAAACCTTATGCAATACCTTTTTGTGCGCTTACTTAAACCTTATGGCAACAAACGAAATTTTGTCTACAAGGGGTCTGTCGCCTACAAATGTATGCCGTTGTTGTGAAGAAGGAAGAAACAGAAACAGTTAGACACCTTTTGCTTTCTTGTGAGGGAACAAAATCATTTAGAGCAACTTACTTGAGACCCCACTTTCTCAAGATGAAAATATTTGATGAAGACGATTGGTGGAGATGTTTAATGAGTGGGGAAAAGGTATCATGGGTGATCACAGTGGCACTCATACTTCACAAAACAATGACCTGTAAAAGAGACAGACATAGACAAAAAACAAGCCAAAAAAACAGAACTAAGTCAACAGGGAACAAATGAGCTCAAAACACTCACACTCGTCAACAAAGACTGGAAAAAAACATTATTATGATCATTAAGGAAATAAGGAATTGGAATTTTGGAAAAATCTTTGTAAAATTGTTTTTCAATTAAATCAAATAAAAAATAAAAAAAATATTACTATAAAAAAGTGAGTAAATCAAACATCATATTCCTTTGATAATTAAAAAAATCTACTTTATAAAAAATTGCAACTAAAGCAAACATGCATTGAAAACATGCACTACAAAAGATTACATTTGGAAACAATACTCTGTAATGTTATGTGCTAATTACAGAGATACAAAATGCGTAGGACGGTTGTTAACAGTGTAGACTTTTCTAATAAGATAAAATGAGAATGAGTTGTACATTGAGTATAAAGCAATACAAAGTGGCCTAGAAGAGAACGTTGAGACTTACAGAAAACAATAGTAAAAGTTGACTAACCGTTACTAAGAAGAACAGATGAGCCGACTCAGCAAGCAAGGTAAACAGTGAAGAGCTAGCGTTATCTGTTGTCGATCTCACTGATGTTTTCTTGTTAACTCCTGCAGGGTTTATAAAGGATTAGAGAAGTGGGTGTGTATGTGAATGTCTGACGTGTTCATTCACACCCACCAGGCCCATATGACAATGTTTGACCTGCTCAATCCCGCCAGTGCAGCCCCCTTACGATCGCACGCCCACAGGTGTGAACTGTCATTGATATTTGAGGGGATGGGTGTGGATGAGGCGAGCACAATGGGCCCAGAACACAGTCAAAGGACACAGACATATGTTGATTGCAGGGACGGGGTCTTCAAAGGGGAGTCTCGAGACACCGGGTCTCAGTGGCCATGTGGATAAGGGTCCCCATGTGAAAGAACTCTTTGTGGTGTACATGGTATTCAGCATCTTGAGTATTTCCATCCTCCCAGCCCCCTTGCGAGCGCACCTCAACAGCAATTGATAGCAGAGGGGGGATGGATGTGGATGAGGGGAGTGTGATAGGCCAGTAAACTTGTTAAAGCACACCAATCTTTTTCAATACTCTTAGATGTTTGGATGTGTTGTGGACTTCAACTGTTCAGATTAACACTTTTATTTTGTTTTATATACTTTGGCAAAGTGGATGGCAATGACACTACAAAATATACTGCTGCGGTGGTCACTGGGGAATTCATCACGAATGGCTCGAACCACACAGGCAGGTATTACTCGTCGAACACAAAATCCCAGTCCTCCATGAATCCACCATGTAAAGGCACAATAGGCCACAAGTTTGTAACACCTGTGTAAGAGATACCAAAATAGTTTACTTGAATAAACCCAATAATTCATTTGTTTTGTTTGCACTACCTTGTAAAATGTAAAGCATTGTTATGCATTAAAAAGTACTTTTCCATGCAAAGTACTGACAGTACTTGTGATTTCAAGTAGGGATCAATTAGAAATATGAATGCACATTCCAGCAAAAACTGTTTGGGAGATACTTCCAGGTGAAAGAAACGTAATTGTTTGGGTGATATAATCTAAAGTGCCCTCCCTCCACACTCCCCTTCTTGAACTGGTACTGTGCAGTTCATGGAAAATTGATGATGAGCAATATGTTCGACTAATTTGGAAGTGATTTACCCATTGGGTGCCCGAAGTATCTCTCCTCAAATTAGTTTATTTTACTGCCAAGAGAGAAGCCTCAAAACCCATTTGTCTCAGGAGGATATCTCAGGGGCAACGTGCTCCCCTTGGAAGCAAGACGACGCAGAGCAACACAGGCTCAACCCCGCGTCTGCACTTAGAAACCTCTGGGTATTAAGCGCATTATAAATGACTCATCATCATCATCACCTTGGCTCATTATCCCCCCTAAGAATGTCTTTGAACACAACAAACTGCCAAAGTGTGTTACAGACATTAAGTAAGAAAGAATATTGCCAAAATTTGGTGATCTTAGGAGTCTTATTTTTCCATGAAAAAATAAACCCAACAGAAATGTCCAGTTGTATTTTACATTAATGATGGGACCTTTCTCTGACCCAGAAAACATATCTCTTTTGCGGTGCACAGAGTGCTAGATCTTGCTAAATGGATAATGTGACCCTGCACATATTTGCTCTTTCCAAGGCCTTTCGACACATTTTCCATCAATTGTCCACGAACTACACTTTCGCAGCACCTCACATTGTCCTACTACCTTTTAGAGGTTCCAATCCTGAGAACCCAGTCAAGGGTGATCCTGTTCTTGTGTATTCGATTGGAAACATGAGTGAGCAATTGTTGGAATTTGGCCGTCCGTACCTTCCATGGGGAGATTCAGGTGCAGGTCAGCGGTCGACTTCCCAATCATTGCATCTCCATAGGGGTGCAGTATACAGCAATGTTGCATTCTCAATGGAAGCCTTACCCTGTTCAAGTTCTCGATGAAAATCATGAATGGCTTGCTCACTTTTGTGGATGTGGCTTCCCAGAGCCACCACTTCTTGCTTCATCACAATTAAAGATATCAATAATTCCCTGATAGGAGGACTGGATCATTCCCTTTATCTTCTCGATGGTGCCCTTTTTGTGTTCTGCAAGGAATTCCAACAGTTTGTTCTTTGTGAATGTAACTACAGGGGTGGGCGTCTGTATGTATGCAGTGAGCTGTCATGTGGGCTGTAGATCACTTATGTGGTGTTTCTTCCTGTTCATGATCAGTGTTTCTCGATGTAAGCAGTGTCTTTGGCTGGCATGGGTACAGAGTTTATCACTGTGTGATGAACTGCCCCCTCACAGAGCGACCACCCTTCAGTTCACCCTAACCTTTCAGTTCACCTTTCTCAATATTGCATTGTCACTGACAGGCTCTGGAATCCTGGAAGAATCAACCATCCTCCTCCCATTCAGTGGTCCCAGCAAGCTCGAGCCATAGGGCAACTAATGGCAAATTGCAGGGTCAGCGCTGCTCCAAAGGGCCAACTAATATTCATCTTGGACAGAGAGAGTTATGCATTTAAATATTGTTCCCCCCCTCAGTTCAACACAGAATAGACTATTAATATGGTTCTGCAGGTTGGCTTCACTACTTTAGCTGACTCACTGTACTATTATCTTTGGGGACCCACACCCTCAATTTGTTCTATGAAGCCATTTGCTGTTCCAGTTCATCACTCCTTGCTGTTGGGGGCTGACACTCACACAGAGAGCTTCCCAATTTGCGTGATTGTGTCCCAACCCCTGACGGACTCGGAACCTAGACAGCCACTTTCTGCAGGGATAGGTAAAGGTGCTTCTGTGCTTGGTTTCCTACACATGCCTTGGGGTTCCATGACAGAGCCCCTAAGCACATCTGTGTCCTAGCTCGCACTAAAGGATCCATCTATCTGCTGAATTTCAGATTCCACATGGGTCCTGTGGAGCACGCTTCTGCCTCCCCAGGTGCACCACAATGGTGCAATCTTGCTGGTCCCTATTACTTCGTACAGAGTGTGTCGTGAGCTGATATGTCCTTTATCTTGCAATGGGCGGTCACTAGACTGTCTCCCTCACCTTAATGCAACGCCAGCAATTTGGTGTAGTTTTCTTTGTCAGAGAGGGGCCAAGGGTGCCTGATCTTAGGGATCACAGAGACATCAACCTCCACTGCCGGCCACGTCCATGTCCCAGGTCTTTTGCGATTGTGTGGTAATGTGTGATTTATATAGTTCAGTTAGTGTGGTGAGCTCCGGCTGGTGCACCTTCTTAAGTTGGGAAGAATCAAAGACAAAGTGACATATAGACAGCATGTTCAATGAACACTGTATAGTCATGTTTCTGACTTCACTGGCATGTTGCTATCCCCTTCCTTCTAAGATCCATGCAGCGAGAGCTGAGATCCCAGGTCCAAGGAAACTGCAGTCCCATCCTGTTCCAGTAAGGTAATGTTACCAATGCTTGGGTTCCTCATGAATCCCCTCAATGTTTGATTGCTAAATATATAATTCCTTTATGCATATGACTTACGCGCATGCAAGTGAAAAGAGTAATATTTTGTCAGGAGGTGCATTTCCTTCTAGATGTCAGAGACGCCCATATCCATGTTGTTTCTTTAACTGCCTTAGTCATGGCCACCAAGTACTCCTTGTGGCCTTCCCAAGCCCACAGAACTAACAAGGCACCACCCGGGGAAGGGTCTTGGGTGGCTGGAGGCAGCGGGTGGTACACAGGGTGTTCGAACCCACTGTTCCAGCCACCTGATTGGCTGTGCGGACTTTGCTGGGTGCGAATAAGTGATTGCCACCCAGCACATACACAAGGCGGAGATCAGCAGTGGGAAACACAATTGTGCAGCAGCGATTTCTGTGAATTGCCCCTGCTTTCTCCTGTTGCTGGAAAAGTGTGCACAGAGTGCTGAAATCAAGTGAATCTGCAGGGATCAGAATAACTGATCCTGCTGGACTGACTCAAAGAATCCCTGCAGAGCGCAGAAAACCCCTGCAGTGTGGTTCTGAGTTCCGCTTCATGGTTCCTGAACCATGCACAGATCCCCTCACTGGCCCATCAGAAAGAGTAGCATAGTGTTCAGTGCTATACAAATTGGTGCACTGAAATAGTGCACATAAAGATATGATATGATATGGCATTTGTAACGCGCCTATACACAAGTGTTTTAAGGCGCGACGAGGCGGGGGGGGAACAAGGGGAAGACAGACAACGATCCTACTAGGCCAGGTACCATTCAGACCGCACACGTGCAGGGGTAGGGGAAGGGAAAAGCGCAAAGGGAAGGGGAGGGGGAAGTGCAGTACAAGTAAGTAGAATAAAAATAGGGCCAGCTGGTGGCAAGTGCAAGGTAAGTGCAGGCAAGTGCTGGGAAGGGGGGGCTGTAGGGATACAGAGACAGTCCCGCAGTGCAGGGGATGCAATGCCAGGGAGGCAGTGCAAGTGGAGAGTGGCTGGGCCCAGGACCGAGGTCGGTGAGAGTGGCCCAGTTGCAGATTCAGTGCAATTTCAGTGTAGAATTTAGCAGGGGAGAGGGACAGAGAAGGCAGAGGCAAAGAGGAAGGTTTTGAGGTGCTTCTGGAACCGGAGATGGTTCTCCTCAAGTTTCAGGGAGGCAGGAAGGCTGTTCCAGAGGGAGGCCCCTGCCGCGGAGAGAGATCTACCCCCAGCTCGTTGCTTTGAGAAGCGGCTGACCCTGAGGGAGTTGGAGACGGATGAGCGAAGGGCTCGGGAAGGAAGATATTTAGGGAGAGAGAGTTGAAGGTATTTTGGCCCCAGGCCCCAGAAGGCCATGTGGATGATGCAGAGGGTTTTGAACTTAATCCTCACCAGCCACTGGGAGCCAGTGTAGAGATTTCAGTCCTGGAGAGATACGGTCCCTGGGCTTGAGGCCAAGGACAAGTCTCGCAGTTCTGTTCTGGATGAGTTGCAGAGGGCGGAGAGTGGAGGCAGGCAGATTAAGATAGAGGCTGTTACAGTAGTCCAGCTTCGAGAGAACCAGGGCTCGGAAGACAGTGAGCTTCTGGGGGAAGGAGAGGAAGGGAAGAATACCTCTGAGGAGGTGCAGCTGGTAGTGTGACCTCTTAGAGACGTCAGATATATGAGGAGAGAAGGAGAGTGTAGAGTTGAAGATGACCCCGAGGTTTTTAGCCTTGCAGGTAGGAGCAGGAAGAGGGCCAAGAGAGGCCGGCCAGAGAGCTGCAGGGAAGGAGGGAGTGGGTGTGCCAATGAGTAGAATCTCAGTCTTACTGGCATTAAGGCAGAGGTCATTGGCGGCACACCATACCTGGATAGCAGACAGACAGTCAGAGATGAGGGTAGGAGAGGAGGAGGCCGAGGGTAGCCTGAAAATGAGCTGTGTATCATCCGCATAGCACTGAAAGGGCACAAAAGGGCACAAAAAGGGCAAGCTTTGCAATATATAGGGTGCTGCACCAGAATATAGGCACAGAGAACATCATACTTTTATAAGGAAATATGGATTGTGTGACAGAAATACATGCATGAAGGAATTTAGTGATATTGATATTGTAACCTTGGAACATGGCTATGAGGAATGTGGGTTATCGAAATCAAACCTGCATTCTTTTACATGCATAAGGAATGTTATGTTATGCTAAATTGATTTATACCGCGCACCACTGCTATGTCCATGGTTTCCAGAATGATATCAATGGCATATGTCTGAATACAACACCTGGGCATATATCTCTATACCCCCAGGCCAACAGACCAAATATACCTGCAGTCGATGATAAGGCAAAAAATGATCAATTAACAACTGCATTTACTAGAGGTGGAACTCTTGTCACTGCCTCTCAAACAGGTCAAAGGATAGAAGGGCCATTTTACCTGAATGAAGACTTGGCGGGATAGATTTCTCCATCGCTCAGAGAAATGGAAAATTCTGAATTATTACAATTTAGTAACTCAAGCAACATGATAACATAATCTGTGGCTAAACTGCTAAGTGAAGAGAATGGGTCATGTCACTGGGTGGAGGCAATAGGGCAATCAAACAAGGAAATGTACCAAATTACACCAAAATATAGAAAACACCAACTGAAACTGGGATTATGGAGCACTGCTCTGGAATATAGAACACTGCATTGGATTGTAGGAATAAGGGGCACTTTACCGGAACATATTGTGCTGTGCAAGAACACTGCGCTGCAATATGAGACAATAGAGCACAGCACCGGAATACAGATATCCTGTGATGAAGTCACAATGTATGAGCCACCTGTGGTGCTGCGAGGGACTCTGAGGACCGTAGATGCCAAGTGAAGTGCCACACTGAGTTAGTATATGGGGTATTCCTCAGAGCTCCTCCAGACTTTAAAAAACCCTCCTGCCTTATGCAAACAGGAATCTAAGCTGAACACCCTTTAATGTATGGACCAGTAAGATGGAAGGATAGGGTTTTTTGAGGTCATGTAAAGGCCTGATTTCACTAAGGTCTACCACACACACACCCACTCCAAATGAGAAGACACAAAAAGCAAGCACGTGGACAGGGGCTGTGCAATGTTTATGCAAGTCCCATGCTGAGTGGGGTCAATCACAAACCACCAAGGACAAGAGGCTGGAAGGGGAACAACCTGGATCGATAAGAGATAATCAGTGCAATCAGGGTGGATATACAAAAAACCCAGTGAACCACACATTGTGACAGTCCCAACTAAAGATCTGGAGGCAGGAGAAGAATGAAGGAGCCAGAATCAGAGAAAGCAATGAGCTTACTAGGAGCTATAATTCAGACCTTGACTGAGTCTACATCAAGAGGAGTTAGGCAAGCTACAAACCTGCTAAGGTCTCCAAAATCTGGATCAATCCCATGCGTTTGCATGGCCAGCACATTCAATGTCGGACCTTCACAAATTCAAAATCCATCTGCTGGAAGATTGGCTTAGACAACCACTGTTTGCTTCTTTGGGTACAAACCTTGTTGTAACGAGGCATCCAAAAATTCCTGCAGTTTTTGCTTGTTCCCATCCAATGTTCTCATTGTGTACACGTACCGCCAGTCTTGTTCTGGCCTCCATACCGTCTATGCAAAAATGCAAACTTTTATGCCTGTACTTTAGCCACATATCATGGAACACCTCCAAATTTACAGTGTGGCAGAACTCAGAGAGTCACATCATGTCTCTTGAAAGCGTTGTGTCATACACAATCTTCTAAAGTGTTGTGTGAGGAGGGGAGCCTGGAACTAACCACCTTTTCTTATGTTCCTGCTCATTGCTCAGTGGTCCATATGCACATTTGTGGAAATGGTTGTTTTCTCTCCAAGACTGTATGCTAGAACAATGGTGCATCAATGAACACTATTTTCCAATCAGAATATCTACAGATCCATCACAAGTTTTTGAGCTCCACCAAAGATGGTTGCTGATAGACTGACCAATCCAAAATGTTGTCTGTAGCCTTTTTTTCCAGCAGCTGTAATTTTGTTCAAAACTGATTTTGTGACATGCCATACATCATATTGATGCTTTATGTCTTGGAATTTCGCATGGCCTTGGCTATTGAAACATGCCTGTCAGTGGCTATCAGGTTTATTTGCATCACTCTGGATTGCAGAAGTTAAATGGATTTAATCAAATGAAATGTTTCCATGGCAACAGAAGATGTACATACTGTCACGACAACTGAACTCACTATTTGTTTGGTTTCCATGTCTTGGAAGTGATAAGTGCCGTATTTATCAGAAAAAACCTGGACTGTCACACCAGCAAGCCAGAGCCTTTTGCCAGCGAGAGCATTTCTCATTGATATCTGTTTTAGTGTCAATGCCTGGCTAATAGCGGGGAACAAGAAATCCTTCTGATATTTGTAGTACTGGGTTTTTTCAAGGAACTCGAGCCCCCAAAGTTAGAACAACTTGAAATTGAACTGGACATTCATCCACTAAATAACAAAGCAGATGAACAAACTAAACTCCCAGCAGGCACCTTTGGGTTGGGGAGACCATGAAAATGAGTAATGGTGGTGTACACAGCTATCCTTGATCTTCAGGTGGGCGCCTTAGACTACACAAGTAAACTTCACCAATGTCTCCCCACAAATCCTCTTACGCAATTTATGATCACATTTAATCCTTTTCATAATCTCGACCAGGCAGCAGTTGAAAACAATGTATTTTGGTTCCTTTTATAGTCAATCATCCAGAAGTATAGTGGTTTGCGATTCCATTGTGGTGGATAAGTCCTCAACACTAGGAAGAGTGAAGTCCACATCCCAAGCACAATTGTCAATCAGTAACGAAGATGCTTTGGATATTTCTGTGTGTGATATTTCTGATTTTTCCACATGTATTGGGGAAAATGGGAACATTGTCTGTTTCTTATATAGCATTTTTTTAGGGGGTGTGGATTGTGTGGTGTGTGCGGTTCAGCAAGCAATTCTGAAACATCTTCTGTGTTGTCTGTTTCTTCTGGGTGACGTTGTGTGCTGTAACAATGATCCAGGGTTACTTTCTATGGGTCACTGCTGATATTCATTTCAAATTTCGGCCACTGGACATCTGCATTACGACACTGAATCTTGCGAGGACCATGCTGAGCCTTAACATGTAGCTGCTCTCAAGTGACAACGGTTTGGCAAGCGACATCATTAGTTTGTGTAGTTTTCTCAGTCTTTATGCTCCTCATCTTTGTAGGCCTCTAATCGAGGAGAAAAAAAACATGCTTAATTTATAGCCCACATGAAGAATATATGAATAACAACATGAAAATGCAATATCAATGAAATAACTGAAAAATAACTATTTTTTTAAAAAAACCTTTCTGTTATGTACCCTTGTTTTACAAATTTGCCTTTAAACAATGAAATTGGATTTGCCGGCCGCCAGACCAAGCTGAAAAACAGCATTTTCAAAATCATATTAGCCTTGAAATTTGTTCTTTCACTTAAAGAATCATATATATACATATATACATACATAACAAAATGTCACTATCGAAACCATTAGAACATTTTAAATATTACATCACAGTTAAGATATCTTATGTATACCTCTTGCCCATGTGTCTCTTCAATTCGGACTGCCTCAGTAGTACATTCCTTGTACATAAAAAATTCTAAAAACATTGATTAAATTGTTAAACAATTTAATGTGAAAATCTTTGATCTCACAAAGTACATCTTGAGTAAGTTGATTTAATGATTGTCAACAAACGATGTAAAAAGATACTGTTAATCGTCTGATTAACATTTTTAAATTAGTATTGACATAAAGTGGAATAGTGTGTACATGTCACATTTTAAAAAGATATATTTGAAAACTGTAGCTGACACCCTTCAGAGGTGTTGCAGGCAGTTGGTGTGAGATCATGCTGCAAAGCCTATTGATTAAATTGTGGTCCCTTTAATGCGCTGTAATGTTATTTTGTTTCACTGATTCTATTTTTTGCTAAGCAGCTAAAGTTTATAAACAAAAACATACACCATTCATATAGTGAAAGGTTCTATGTTATTCAGTGACAAAGTACATTTTTCTGAAGGTTTACTTTCATTGTTGCATGTGTTTCTGCGATAAGAACATCAAGGTTGTTGATCTAATGCTTAGCAATTTACTGACAGTATTGCAAATGAGCAACAAAAAATAAGTTATCTTAAATGTAAAAAAGATATTGTTAATCAATAACTATTAGTATAAATTAATAAATCATCACTTCTCATACCTCATCCTCCAGACCGGTTGCAAAAGAAGAATAGTACGTTGTTGAAGTTCCAGGTTCCGCCTATATAACAGTAATTGTAGTAATAAAGATGTAACATCAACAACAACAAAAATTACATGTTAAAATTGGTCAATATTGACAAAGAAGCCTACAAGCCTTTTTGTATCAAAAGCTAATATTATAGATACAAATAATCAATATGTTTTAAGTTGAACTTGAACAAATACATATTTTGTATAGTCGCATCTGAAGGAATACTCTAAAGAAATTACTTGAAAAGTGAGTGAGGTTGCTGTTGACTGCAGAATAGTGGTCATTGTAGCGTTGCAGTCCTTTAATCGATGTATATATTCATACCATTGTTCAATAGAAAATGGACATCTGTATTATAATTTAGACCACATAAAAACGATTTAAAAAATGTTGTGTGCAAGTTGCTTGGCATCACCATTAGGATGTTGGACTTGTCTGTGGTTTCTTCCATGGTAACGGTCTCTAATTCCATCAGTGCAGCCTACTTAAACACAGTAATTAAAAGAAAATGACATATGTTTAAAGGACGCAATGGAAATACATGAAGGCTGTTATTAGTGCAACCCAAAACAATAAATAAGGCATTGTTGGATTGGCCCTATATTTTGTTAAAGAAATATGAATAAATATTACTATTGTAAAAGTGAGTAAATCAAACATCATATTCCTTTGATAATAAAGAAAATGTAATTTATAAAAAATGGCACAAAAAGTAAACATGCATTGGAAACATGCACTACGAAAGATTACATTTGGAAACAATACTCTGTAATGTTATGTGCTAATTACAGAGATACATACAGGCCGATTCATGGAATAATTAGCGCGGCGCAAGTGGGCAAAAACGTGCGAATCGCAGTGAAATAGCGAAAATCGCACGAAAAGCAGCGCACGTCGATTCATGGAAGGCCGTGCGGGAGAAAACCAGCGGATGTGCGATAAAAAAGTGCGCGGCGCACGTTGGCGCACAGGCCATCTAACAGCGTGCGCCAGGTCACAGCGAAAATCACACAGGCCACAGCGAAATTCGCACATAGCGCGGCGCACGCAACAAAAGTAGGCGGAACACGGGCGTAACACTCGGAATGGGGAACAACTTGCCAAAACGTGGGCGTCACGGGGGAAGTACAGGGCACAAGTGCGCGGAACGCCCACACGCTCGCCTACAACACGTATTCATGGAATAGAATAGGGCAAAAAAGCGCACGCTCAAACCAGCGCACAGGCACAAACACGACCGCCACAAGAAAGCAGGCGGTAGCGTCTCTGCGGCTGTAAGAAATGTGCGCCAAAAGGTGCGCCAACAAATAGCACCTATATACTGCCATGATGAATGTCCCATACTGTGGCCCTCCAGGAAAAATGACGTGCAAAGGGGTACCCACAAACACGGACACCCGCTGACAAAAAATACGTGTGCGTGTATACCGGGGTGCGCGGGAAGTCTAACACGCGATTTCAGCAGGGTACGTGCATCACAGGGGTTCGCGTGAAGTTATTCATGCGATCGGGCCTGGGGGAGCGGGCTACGTGTATTTCAGGGGTTCGCGTGAAGTTTCACACGCGATCGGGTCTGGGGGAGCGGGCTACGTGTATTACAGGGGTTCGCGTGAAGTTCCTCACGCGATCGGGCCTGGGGGAGCGTGCTACGTGTATATCAGGGGTTCGCGTGAAGTTTCACACGCGATCGGGCCTGGGGGAGCGGGCTACGTGTATTACAGGGGTTCGCGTGAAGTTCCTCACGCGATCGGGCCTGGGGGACCGTGCTACGTGTATATCAGGGGTTCGCGTGAAGTTTCACACGCGATCGGGCCTGGGGGAGCGGGCTACGTGTATTACAGGGGTTCGCGTGAAGTTCCTCACGCGATCGGGCCTGGGGTAGCGGGCTACGTGTATTACAGGGGTTCGCGTGAAGTTCCTCACGCGATCGGGCCTGGGGTAGCGGGCTACGTGTATTACAGGGGTTCGCGTGAAGTTCCTCACGCGATCGGGCCTGGGGGAGCGGGCTACGTGTATTCCAGGGGTGCGCGGGAAGTTCCACACGTGAATAGCCTGGGGGCGCGTGTATTCCAGGGGTGCGCGTGAAGTTCCACACGCGAATAGCCTGGGCGCGTGTATTTCAGGGGTGCGCGGGAAGTTCCACACGCGAATAGCCTGGGGGCGCGTGTATTCTAGGGGTGCGCGTGAAGTTCCACACGCGAATAGCCTGGGCGCGTGTATTTCAGGGGTGCGCGGGAAGTTCCACACGTGAATAGCCTGGGCGCGTGTATTTCAGGGGTGCGCGGGAAGTTCCACACGCGAATAGCCTGGGCGCGTGTATTTCAGGGGTGCGCGGGAAGTTCCACACGCGAATAGCCTGGGGGCGCGTGTATTTCAGGCGTGCGCGGGAAGTTCCACACGCGAATAGCCTGGGCGCGCGTGTATTTCAGGGGTGCGCGGGAAGTTCGACACGCGAATAGCCTGGGGGCGCGTGTATTTCAGGGGTGTGCGGGAAGTTCCACACGCGAATAGCGTGGGGGCGCGTGTATTTCAGGGGTGCGCGGGAAGTTCCACACGCGAATAGCCTGGGCGCGTGTATTTCAGGGGTGCGCGGGAAGTTCCACACGCGAATAGCCTGGGGGCGCGTGTATTCCAGGGGTGCGCGGGAAGTTCCACACGCGAATAACCTGGGCGCGTGTATTTCAGGGGTGCGCGGGAAGTTCCACACGCGAATAGCCTGGGCGCGTGTATTTCAGGGGTGCGCGGGAAGTTCCACACGCGAATAGCCTGGGCGCGTGTATTTCAGGGGTGCGCGGGAAGTTCCACACGTGAATAGCCTGGGCGCGTGTATATCAGGGGTGCGCGGGAAGTTCCACATGTGATTTGACAGTGTGGGTCCTCCCAGGTGTACCCTGTACACCCTCCACGCCCCTGCAGGCAGCCCACACCACAGGGGACTACCCTGCATCCCTGGTCATGTCCCGCAGGCAGCCCACCCACCATGGGCATGCCCCCCAGCAAAGGCACATGTCTCCTTGAACTAATGAACACCAACTCATGTCCCCTTGCACCCCCACCCCCCAGCACTGTGGGGCACCTGCCAGCAGGCCCCCACCCATGTCCAACTCATGTCCCCCACCACCCCCACCCCCCAGCACTGTGGGGCACCTGCCAGCAGGCCCCCACCCATGTCCAACTCATGTCTCCCACCACCCCCACCCCCCAGCCACCAGGGTCACCCTCCACCAGGCCCCCACTCATGTCTCCCACCACCCCCACCCCCCAGCCACCAGGGGCACCCTCCACCAGGCCCCCACTCATGTCTCCCACCACCCCCACCCCCCAGCCACCAGGGTCACCCTCCACCAGGCCCCCACTCATGTCTCCCACCACCCCCACACCCCAGCAGTGCAGGGTCACCCTCCACCAGGCCCCCACTCATGTCTCCCACCACCCCCAAACCCCAGCAGTGCAGGGTCACCCTCCACCAGGCCCCCACTCATGTCTCCCACCACCCCCACCCCCCAGCCACCAGGGGCACCCTCCACCAGGCCCCCACTCATGTCTCCCACCACCCCCAAACCCCAGCAGTGCAGGGTCACCCTCCACCAGGCCCCCACTCATGTCTCCCACCACCCCCACCCCCCAGCCACCAGGGGCACCCTCCACCAGGCCCCCACTCATGTCTCCCACCACCCCCAAACCCCAGCAGTGCAGGGTCACCCTCCACCAGGCCCCCACTCATGTCACCCACCACCCCCACCCCCCAGCCACCAGGGGCACCCTCCACCAGGCCCCCACTCATGTCTCCCACCACCCCCACCCCCCAGCCACCAGGGTCACCCTCCACCAGGCCCCCACTCATGTCTCCCACCACCCCCACACCCCAGCAGTGCAGGGTCACCCTCCACCAGGCCCCCACTCATGTCTCCCACCACCCCCACACCCCAGCAGTGCAGGGTCACCCTCCACCAGGCCCCCACTCATGTCTCCCACCACCCCCACCCCCCTGCCACCAGGGTCACCCTCCACCAGGCCCCCACTCATGTCTCCCACCACCCCCACACCCCAGCCACCAGGGGCACCCTCCACCAGGCCCCCACTCATGTCACCCACCACCCCCACACCCCAGCAGTGCAGGGTCACCCTCCACCAGGCCCCCACTCATGTCTCCCACCACCCCCACCCCTCAGCCACCAGGGGCACCCTCCACCAGGCCCCCACTCATGTCACCCACCACCCCCACACCCCAGCCACCAGGGGCACCCTCCACCAGGCCCCCACTCATGTCACCCACCACCCCCACCCCCCAGCCACCAGGGGCAGCCTCCACCAGGCCCCCACTCATGTCACCCACCACCCCCACCCCCCAGCCACCAGGGGCAGCCTCCACCAGGCCCCCACTCATGTCACCCACCACCCCCACCCCCCAGCCACCAGGGGCACCCTCCACCAGGCCCCCACTCATGTCTCCCACCACCCCCAAACACCAGCAGTGCAGGGTCACCCTCCACCAGGCCCCCACTCATGTCTCCCACCACCCCCACCCCCCAGCCACCAGGGGCACACTCCACCAGGCCCCCAATCATGTCTCCCACCACCCCCAAACCCCAGCAGTGCAGGGTCACCCTCCACCAGGCCCCCACTCATGTCACCCACCACCCCCACCCCCCAGCCACCAGGGGCACCCTCCACCAGGCCCCCACTCATGTCTCCCACCACCCCCAAACCCCAGCAGTGCAGGGTCACCCTCCACCAGGCCCCCACTCATGTCTCCCACCGCCCCCACCCCCCAGCCACCAGGGTCACCCTCCACCAGGCCCCCACTCATGTCTCCCACCACCCCCACCCCCCAGCAGTGCAGGGTCACCCTCCACCAGGCCCCCACTCATGTCTCCCACCACCCCCACACCCCAGCAGTGCAGGGTCACCCTCCACCAGGCCCCCACTCATGTCACCCACCACCCCCACACCACAGCAGTGCAGGGTCACCCTCCACCAGGCCCCCACTCATGTCACCCACCACCCCCACCCCCCAGCCACCAGGGGCACCCTCCACCAGGCCCCCACTCATGTCTCCCACCACCCCCAAACCCCAGCAGTGCAGGGTCACCCTCCACCACGCCCCCACTCATGTCACCCACCACCCCCACCCCCCAGCCACCAGGGGCACCCTCCACCAGGCCCCCACTCATGTCTCCCACCACCCCCAAACCCCAGCAGTGCAGGGTCACCCTCCACCAGGCCCCCACTCATGTCTCCCACCACCCCCACCCCCCAGCCACCAGGGGCACCCTCCACCAGGCCCCCACTCATGTCTCCCACCACCCCCAAACCCCAGCAGTGCAGGGTCACCCTCCACCAGGCCCCCACTCATGTCACCCACCACCCCCACCCCCCAGCCACCAGGGGCACCCTCCACCAGGCCCCCACTCATGTCTCCCACCACCCCCACCCCCCAGCCACCAGGGTCACCCTCCACCAGGCCCCCACTCATGTCTCCCACCACCCCCACACCCCAGCAGTGCAGGGTCACCCTCCACCAGGCCCCCACTCATGTCTCCCACCACCCCCAAACCCCAGCAGTGCAGGGTCACCCTCCACCAGGCCCCCACTCATGTCTCCCACCACCCCCACCCCCCAGCCACCAGGGGCACCATCCACCAGGCCCCCACTCATGTCTCCCACCACCCCCAAACCCCAGCAGTGCAGGGTCACCCTCCACCAGGCCCCCACTCATGTCACCCACCACCCCCACCCCCCAGCCACCAGGGGCACCCTCCACCAGGCCCCCACTCATGTCTCCCACCACCCCCACCCCCCAGCCACCAGGGTCACCCTCCACCAGGCCCCCACTCATGTCTCCCACCACCCCCACACCCCAGCAGTGCAGGGTCACCCTCCACCAGGCCCCCACTCATGTCTCCCACCACCCCCACCCCCCAGCCACCAGGGGCACCCTCCACCAGGCCCCCACTCATGTCTCCCACCACCCCCACACCCCAGCCACCAGGGGCAGCCTCCACCAGGCCCCCACCCATGTCTCCCACCACCCCCACCCCCCCAGCACTGTGGGGCACCTGCCAGCAGGCCCCCACCCATGTCCAATCCATGCCCCCCTGCACCTGGGTCCCAACATTCCCCAATCATGTCCGTAATGCCCATCCTCCCCTGCCAAAAGGCCCAACCAACTATCACACCCACCCACATATCAAAGGCAATTACATGTTACACCCCCAATTTAAATAATGCAATTGAACACATGTCTGTCACACACAATGGCTGCAAGTGAATGACAAAACACCCAACATGACATTCCTGAAAGCAATGAGATGATACGACACATTGAAGATTAAAAAAATAATATGTATTGAACAGCAAGTAGAATGGAAATGAAAAAAGAAAAAACACAAAGCAAATCAAACAAAACAAGATGAATGTCCAAGAAAATAATCTGAAAAATTAAAATAAGCCAATGAAGAACCATGAAGAAGATCATCCTGGGTCCATGAGCCCAACCAAATTAAACCTAACTATGACTACTAACTAAAAACTGAACTATATACAAAAAAGTGGTGCATTGTCCAATCGCAACCAAAAAAAAATCAAAAAAACAAAGGAAACCTAACCCTAACTATACAACTATATACAAAGGCAGCGGGCTATTCGGACGGCTCACTGGTTGTTGTCATGGGCCAGGGCATCATCGAACTCCTGGTCAATGGCTTGGAGGCGGGCATGTTCCCTGGCCCCGAGGTCCCGCAGGGATAACGCAGTGTCAAGCTCAAACTCCCTGCGAAGACCCTCGAGGCACTCAGCCCGCCTCAGCGCCCTCCGCATGGAGTCCTCCGCCCTGACCATCGTGAGCCGTTCCTCCTCTGCCCGCTGCTGCTCCGCACCTATCCGCTGGCACAACCGCTCCCACACGGAAGCCACTCCCATTCCAGGGTTCTCCTGCCCTCCGGCCGATGCCTGCACCCCTGATGTTGATGGCCCCGAGCCATGTTGCCTCCCACGTTGAGCCTGCTGCTGCCTCCGACGCAACTGCCTGTGCCAGCACGACGGCATCCAGGCTGATGGAAACCACCGACGCCGTCGTGCACGTGCCCTGCCCGATGATGCCGTCACATCCTCCATCTGCTGGGGTCCAGTTGCTGTGGTGTCCACCCCTGCTGGATCTCTGACTCCCGACTGTGGCAGGGATGGGATCCCCACCGAGCTGGCTGCATTGGTCGGGGCAGGTCCACAGGGGACCCTGGTGGCATCTGGGCTGGAAGACGGCAAGGAGAACGACTGGTGGATAGCCTGCACAGAGGAGGAGAGGGCCGCCACATTGGCCAACACATGCAGGAAACCCCCGAACATGGCCGATCCCAATTGGGCCACGTCGGCACGGTGCACTTCGTGATGACGTGCGTGCTCCTCCCGGGAAGCACGCACGGCATCACGAATCACAGCCGTGCGCATCGCGACCCCAATCAGGACCTTCTCCGCACGGCCAGGGGTTCCCACGTCCGCAGGTGGAGGGGAGTCAGGTGACATGGACATCCCCTCTACCTTCGGACAGGCCTGGGACGGGGCATCCCTGCTGGTGCATGGTGGTGCACTCACAGGGTCAGGGACAGCGACATGCACAGGCCCCTCCACGGTGACCTGTGCTGCCTCCTGCCCCTGGCCCTGGACTGCACCACTTGCACCAGCAGGGATGACCCCACCAGGCCCCATGTGTGCCCCAGTGGCGGCCTCCTCCTCCTCTGTGCAAACCACCAACCTGGATGGCTCCTCACCGTCTCCCACCGTAGCAGGCCCCTGTGGGGGCTCACCCACCCCTTCCGCTGCAGCCGTGGGGACATCCCCGCCGCCTTGCTCCACAGCGCCGTCTCCGCCCTCTTCTTCACTAGCCGCTGCGTAGAGGGAGACAAAGAACACAAGCATCAGGGCACTGTACAATGGTCCCCTAGACAGGAAGCAATAGCAGATGAGCACCACTGTCAAAGTACACTTCCATCATGTCCCTCCACAACACATGGGTCAGTCCAGGCAAAACACACACAGTAACAGGCATGGTGCATGCCAAGGACATTTCCATGCATGTCCAATGGACTCTTGAAACATTCAATGATATGTAACTCACATGCATCATGGCTCATGCCTATCACATGCACACACTTCACCTCAGTCACATCCATCTGGCCCCAAACACACCAAACACAGCGGATACAAGGGTAATTTGGCTGCTTTACTGAATCTGTGCATTGTCACACACATGTGTCATGCATCCATGGCATGCACAAGTCACAGACACGCAGGTCAGGCACACAGACATGGCTACCATATATGTACCTGGCATCAGCACCCATCCCTCACCCCCACCCATGTCCAGGTACAGAGACTGGCATGCTCTCATGTTCAAAATCTGCATAGGGCTCCCCATGCGGCATTTCAACACATGCAACAACCATGTGCATCACACATCACTGGTCGCACATGCATTACCATGATGTCCCTGCACACATACATGCATACATGGCCTATGGCACACATACAGGCAAGTATCATAGAACCAGCACACCGCAACATGCCCTGTCTCACACAGTAATGCATGGACACTTACCGCTCAACTCCAGACGGGCCTCCCTCTCAAGGATCTGGGCGTGGAGCGCTGGGCGTACGCGTTCCAGGACCCTCATCTGGATGGAACTCATGCGGCCCTGGCCCCCCTCCACGAGGCGCCGGGCCTTCACAAGGGTCCTGGACCTCAAGTCCTCCCAGCGCTTCTTGATCTTCAGGACGTCGCAGGTTGCCACCCCCTCCGCGTTGATGGCAACCACACAGTCGGCCCAGATCCTCTGCCGTCCTTCCTTGCTGGCGCGGGACGATCCAAAGAGGGCATCATACTGCCCCAGGACATGCTCCACCAGGACACCAACTTCGGTGACAGTGAAGCTGGTGCCCCTCTGCCCCTCTGGCCTGGGGTTGCCACTGGTGCCAGATGTGGAAGTGCCCGACATGGCAACCCCAGAGGCAGGTGTGGGTGGGCAACTGGGTCCTGGGGCTGGGCTGTGGAGCGATGTAATCCCAGTCGGGAGTCTTCAGTTCCAGCAGGGGTGGACACAGCAACTGGACCCCTGCAGATGGCTGATGTGCAGGCACCAAATGGCAGGGCACGGTGGCAGCAGGCAGGCAGGCAGGCAGGCAGCAGCAGATGGCACGTGGGAGGCTGCTCGGGGCACTGGGGGGCAGTAACTCGGCCTTCTGGGCAGGAGCGTGGTCTTCCGTGTGTTTTCGCGTGGCCAGCTTGATACGGAGTGATTTGGCACGTGAAAATCCTGCACGTCAGCGTGAAATCCGAGGAAAGGCCCTTAGCGCGTAAGCGCGTCAGCACGCATACGCGATTCTATTGGACCAGAGTCCCTCAGCGCGTAAGCGCGTCTGTGACGTGAACCGCACGGGTGTTCCCCACTCAGCACGTGATGACGGGGCACACGTGGAGATACTGCACGTCAGAGTGTCATCGCGTGTAATTGGACAAAAGTGCGCGTACACGCGATTGGCCTATGTACGTGTATTTAATGGGTGCGCGGGCACTTACACACGCAAGTACGTCAGCGAACCTGTATCCCGTGGTGCGTGTGAATTTCCACACGCTATTGGACTAGGAACTGGATTCCAGGGGTGCGCGGGTCACACGCTGTATCCCGTGGTGCGTGTGAATTTCCACACGCTATTGGACTGGGAACTGGATTCCAGGGGTGCGCGGGTCACACGCTGTATCCCGTGGTGCGTGTGAATTTCCACACGCTATTGGACTGGGAACTGGATTCCAGGGGTGCGCGGGTCACACGCTCGCCTAGAACACGCGCAAAGCATAAATTTGCGGACTTTAACAATAACAAGCTCAGACGCCAGGATGAACATACCGTTCCTAGCAGCAGTGGCAGTGGGCTACCAAAGGAGGAGGAGGAGGATAGTCAGGGCCAGAATATTCACACCCAGAACCAGCCTTTTCGGGATGCCTGATGACCAGGTGTATGGGAGGTACAGGTTTCCACCACACATCATACTGGACCTGGTGAGTGAGTGGGAGGATGACCTCACATCACCCACCCTGTGCTCCCAAGCACTCAGCCCCCTGGAGAAGGTCCTCAATGTACTGCACTTCTTAGCCACTGGATCATTTCAGCGGACAAGTGCCATAGTGGGTGGGGTGTCACAGGCCACCCAGTCACGCTGCCTACACCAGGTCTTGAACATCATCACTGCACGCCCATCAGTCCGCAGGCACATATACCTGCCCAGAACACCTGCAGAAAGGCATGCTGCCGCCCTGGATTTTTACACTGTGGCACGATTCCCCAAAGTGCTAGGTGCCATCGACTGCACCCATGTGGCTCTACGTCCCCCCAGGGCATCTGAGCACATCTATAGGAACCGCAAGCACTGGCATTCCATCAACGTGCAGGTAGCATGTAATGCCAAGGGAATCATCACCTCAGTATATGCCAACTATCCCGGCTCCACCCACGACAGCTTCATTTACCGAATGTCCACCCTAAGCCGGGACCTAGAAGCTGGGCGGCATGGCGATACATGGCTGCTTGGTGAGTATGTATGCCACTGCACATGCATGCATGTTGGATACTGAGCAAGGTCACAACCCCACCAATGATACCAATCACCACCTCCACAGGGGACAGTGCCTACCCTCTCAGCCCCCACATGATGACGCCAATTCGGAACCCCACCACGCCACCCCAGGTAAGATATAACACAGCCCACATTACAACCAGGGGCATAGTGGAGCGCACATTCGGAGTGCTAAAGTCACGCTTTCGCTCCCTTGACCGTTCTGGCGGGCAGCTGTTATACGCTCCCCCAGTAGTGTGCAGGATCATAGTGGCAGCATGTGTCCTGCACAACGTTGCAACACGCCGGGGCCTGGCCGTGGACATGGTGGTGGCCCCACATCCACAACCACATGCACAGCCGCTGCGCATGGGAGGGGAAAGGGCACGGGGGGAGGCAGCCCGTACACAGCTAGTGGCTAATTACTTCACATAGAAATCACACCCCTGTGGAGTGCACACTGCCCTGGCACATTCCATCTGACAATCAATGATGACTCAACCTGACACTGATCCTGAATGTCTGGAGAATGAACCGGGAATACCATGTCAGCCTGAGATTGTTCACCTGGAAGTGTCACAATGTGTGTGTCACAATGTGTGCATCCCTACCCACACAGACACCACCAATGCAGTTTTGTGAAGTTACACATTGAAGCAGCTAAAATGAATACCCACTTGCAAAATGCAACAAGAGGACAGTGCCATGTCAGCCAACCCAACCCCAGCACCGCCACACGACACACCGTGCCATGTCATGCTAATTGCAGGTAAACAAAGTAATCCCCACAACATGACATCAGTCTCACTATGTACAGTGGCACTATTAGAAACCTGCAACACCTGAAATGCTCACAGCAATGCCGGACCAACAACATACTTGAGCACGTAGTACCATTAACATGACATCACAAATGTTACATATTAGTAGTCTCACCACCTGGAAATGCCTGCACTCCCACCACTACCAACTGTGCAGTGTTGTCGCCATGTAGAGTTGTAGGTGCACTGCTGCCAACATGGACCCCATCTCCAGACTAGAGGTCCTTGTGTGGACATGAGGAAGGGACCTGCAAATTGGGAGGTAGACACAGAAGAAGAGTTACACATCAATGCAACATGCAGTGTACAACACAACAGCAATATGCACTAGGAATGTATACACAGTATTGACTACAGACTGCCCACACAGCTCATGGGAGTCCAACGTCACTGTCTAATTCACTGTCACTTGGGCACACCCTTTGCAAGCCCATGGAAACGGGAAGCAGGAGGGGTGTGTGTGACTCAAACCCAAGCATCTGAACCAAATACATTACAAGCCTGCATGTGCCCAGCCACAATGCAGCGTATGCCCACAGGAACCACGGAAGCCAACAGATCGTCCCAAAAAAATTGGGAATAAAAGAAATCAAAATAAATATAAAAATAATAAACAATCAAAAATGGCCATTGATGGGCCCGGGGGGGTTGGGGAGGCCACCCAGGAGGTCCGAGGACAGGATGCACACCAGAACCCACCTGCGTGGATCCTGGGAAGATAAAACACCTCCATGGGCTCATGGCCCACACGGCTACTCTATTGTGGGAGTATCACTGCTGTCGCTATTATCACCCTGTGCAGCTGCATCCGGAGGTGGTTGCACTATGGGAGGCAGCCCACGCAAGGCCCTAGTCTGCTCCTCCATGGCTGCAAGCATGCGGGTGTGGTAGGTCTGGTTCTGGAGGATGAGTGTGCGGAGGTCCCCATGCAACAACTCACGGGATGCCCGGACCTCCGCCCTCGTTGCCTGCATCTCAGCTGAGAGCGTACGGGTGAGACGCTCCAGCTGCTGTTCTGTCCTTTGGTGTGTTGAAGCCTCAAGCTCAACAAGAGTCGTCCTGAGGTGAAGGAGCTCCTGCCTCAGGGCTTCCCTGTGGCCCTGGGACTCAATGGAGATGGCCTCCTGCAGAGTCGCCAGTGCCGCCCGCCTGTCCCTGTTGGACCCCAACATGTCCTCCCTGTGTGACTGGCAGATGGAGTCGGTTGCCTGCTCTAGTCGCTCCATCAGCCTTTCTGGGGGGACAATGGAAGTGGCCACCCTATCCATGGCCTGAGCCATCATCTCGGATGATGCAGCCTGTTGGGTAGCCATACCGTAAATGGATTGCTCCCATGCGGTATTGCCGGGTGGCGTACGGCCACCACGTCGGCGGGCACCACACCTGTCTGGGGCAAGGCGAACTGCGCCTTGCTGTGCCGGCACTGCCTGAGGCTGCAGGACTGCATTCCCCCTCTGATCTGCTGGCCCAGGAACAGGATCAGATGTCGCGGAGTGTGACCCTGCATCCGTAACCACCGAAGGCGTAGCTGCCAACACTGACATCCCCATGGAGGGTTCTGACCCTGGTGCAGGTGGGTGAGACAGAACATAATCCCTCCCTGGAACACTCACCTGCGACGGCACGTAGGTCTCATCCGAATCAACACCTGAGTACAGCTCGGGGGAGTTGCAGCCAGAGACACCCCTTGAGAGCACGACCTGCAGCACTTGTGGGTTCTCCCCCACCACCACACCACGTCCCTCACTGGTGGTTTGTCGGCCCTCGGACCCCTCCTGGTCTGCACCATCTCCATAACCCCAGCAGTATCAGGTGCGTCTTCCCCTGCAAAGACATGAAAACAAAGAAATGGAAACAGGCATTAGCACCATGGCACACATTGAGGGCTGAGAAGCAAGAGAACCAGTACTTGATTGACACATGTCCCACATGACTAAAACCCTCCCATGCATGCACCCTCACTGCGTATGAAGTGCAGGCAAATGGCACACACCGATGACACCAAGATGGAAGATGAACACATTTTCTGCATGCTGCCTGGCAGTGGCATCACACATTGGCCTGTGATTGGCAGGTGAAACACACATGCCATCACACAGATGGCATGTACCATTGCTATTGAGTGAAGATGGAGAGGAGGGCAGCACCTATTCATTCAGTCCAGTTCCCGCATGTAATTGCTTTTCTAATTCTAACAGGTCAGATTTTTCACATGGAGCTGCCAGTCTGAAATGGTCAAATTGCACAGGGACATGTGTGTACAAATGATATCCAGGTAACAAAGTCACTCCACTTTACCATACCCATGTCAGACATGTGACTAGTGGACAGCGACATGCCTAGTGAAAGTGGTGGAATGCAAACAAACTGACTGAATGAACAGTGAAAAAGAAGCAAATATGTTGTGGCAAGGTGACACTTCAAGGGCAACTGGCGTGCAGTTGGGCTAGATGTCTACTGTTGGCAGAAGGGATACTGCTATGGCCAAATGCAGCTGCGCAGGAAGGATTGCATGAAGCACATGGCTGACCCATACGACTCAGGCGCACACACTCTCACCTGGCACCCGAACAGAAGCCCTCACACACACACCATGCACATGGATGACACACACATGCATGTGCACTCACCGGACAATGCCTCGTAATCAGCCAGATCTCCCACGCCTTGGATCTGTTCCTCCGTGATGTAGGTCCCAGCGACTGACTCATGTGGAGTGAGTTCCATGTCTACTACTGGAGACCCACCTCCAGTCACTAGAGTTGCGGCATGACTTGAGGCCAGCTTACTCTTTGCCCTGCGCTTTAGGTCATTCCAGCGCTTATAGCAATCATTGGCTGTGCGCCTCACGATTCCAAGGGCACTTACGATGTCCGCAACGGTCTGCCAGTGTGCCTGGCGTTGTGCAGGTGTGGTCTTGGATCCTGCAACAATGACCATCTCGTTGTCATGTCCGGACACATACTCGACAAGTGCATTCAGTTCGTCATCCGTGAAGCTGGGCTTCCTGGACGGGCCGGACTGTGTAGCCGTGTCTGGGGCATCAGCCTGTGCCGGACGAGCACTCTTCCTCTTCCGCTTGGAAGGTGGTGGTGATCCTGAGTGTCCTGCGCCGCTCTGGACACTAGGGGCAGGAGCCCTGGTGGACTCTGTATCAGGAGTGTGGGATTGCACACTCAGCATGGGAGTTGGTGCAGGCATTGGCTCTAGTGTGATGGTGTCAGGGGGAATGTCAGCAGCATGGACTAGGACCGACACTGTCCTGGCTGGGTGTGTGAGGGCTGGGGTGGATGGAGCCGCAGCTGCCCCTGCAGCCTCTCCGCCCTGCCTCCTTGGTGCAGCAGATGACCTTGCTGCCCCAGATCCACGTGGCATGATGGCATCAACGTGCACCAGCGCACGTGTCGTAGCCCTGCTGACCTGGAAGTCAGCCATGGAGTCAGCCAGGTCTGGTGCCACAATGGGCTGGTCCAACAAGGGCTGAGCATGGATGGTGTCAGCCACATCAGCCTCAATGGGAGGGGGGGAGGGGGGGATTATGGGTGCCCGTGACTGGTCCTCCACACATGGGGGGACAGGCTCACCCTGCAAGTTACGACCACGTCCCCTACCGGATCCACCACGGCCACCACTTGTGGCTCTTCCACCTTTGCCACCCTTACGGAATCCTCGCCTCCCAGCCATGGCACTGATGTTAATGTGCGTATGGGAGTGGATGTAGACTATTGTCCTGGGCAATTGGGGGTCAAAGGGGTTGGGTACCAGATGGTAATTGTACCCTAGTGCTCTAGCAAGGCTGAATGTAACCCCTGGGGAAAGATGACGGGTCACGCAACGCACAGGAGGCCCAAAAAAGGGAGATGACGTGCACGCAACCCCTCCTAGACCACGTGTGCAGAAAGAAAAACCTGCACTACGCTGTGGCACCCAGAAACACAAGAATGAACGTATGCGTGTCACACGCATCCTAGAATGACCTCTGAAGGGGTAGGCTACACACGGGGCAAGCACAGATGTTAGATACGTGCGTGAATCACCGTCTGCCTGGTAAACGAGCGTGTAAAAGGAGCACGTTTGGTTGGCAACACCCCCGCCAAAAGAAGATTTGTCCGCTGTCTGAGGAGACAGGACAACAGTAGAAGGGAACACTGTTTGAGGGAACAGGCCCAGGTAAACCAGTAAAAGAGAAAAAAGAGAAAAAGCTGTCAGAGGTAACAGGGAATACGAACTTGAAACGCCGTGAAGTAAATCGCGTGTGAAACGACAAGAAGTACAGAATTCACCCACTCGCTCTCCACGAAAAGCACGTACAAGGAAAACGTGTTCTACACGTACCTTTTATACAGGCCCACACGTCCAGCGTCACTTACGCGGCATGTACGCGCTAGGGCCATTTCCACCTATTACATGCTTTGTCACTTCTGCGTGTAGGGCCATTTCCACCAATTACACGCTTTGTCACTTCTGCGTGTAGGGCCATTTCCACCAATCACACGCTTTGTCACTTCTGCGTGTAGGGCCATTTCCACCAATCACACGCTTTGTCACTTCTGCGTGTAGGGTCATTTCCACCAATCACACGCGATTACACTCTGACGTGCAGTCTTTCCACGTGTGCTCTGTCATCACGTGCTGTGTGGGAAACACCTGTGCGGGTCACGTCACAGACGCGCTTACGCGCTGAGGGCCTTTCCTCAGTTTTCACACTGACGTGCAGGATTTTCACGTGCAAAATCACTCCGTACCAAGCTGGCCACGCGTACGCACACGGAATACCACGCTCCTGCCCGGAAGGCCGAACTACTGCCCCCCAGAGCCCGAGCACGCTCCCACCTGCTGCTGCCTGACTGCCTGCTGCCCCTGCACTGTTGGGGGTTGGGGGTGATAGGGGACATGAGTGGGGGCCTGGTGGGGGCTGCCCCTGGTGACTGGGGGGGTGGGGGTGATAGGGGACATGAGTGGGGGCCTGGTGGGGGCTGCCCCTGGTGAATGGGGGGGTGGGGGTGATAGGGGACATGAGTGGGGGCCTGGTGGGGGCTGCCCCTGGTGGCTGGGGGGTGGGGGTGCAGGGGGACATGAGTGGGGGCCTGGTGGAGGCTGCCCCTGGTGGCTGGGGGATGGGGGTGCAGGGAGACATGAGTGGGGGCCTGGTGGAGGCTGCCCCTGGAGGCTGGGGGGTGGGGGTGGTGGGAGACATGAGTGGGGGCCTGGTGGAGGCTGCCCCTGGTGGCTGGGGGGTGGGGGTGGTGGGAGACATGAGTGGGGGCCTGGTGGAGGCTGCCCCTGGTGGCTGGGGTATGGGGGTGCAGGGAGACATGACTGGGGGCCTGGTGGAGGCTGCCCCTGGTGGCTGGGGGTGATAGGGGACATGAGTGGGGGCCTGGTGGGGGCTGCCCCTGCACTGCTGGGGGGTGGGGGTGGTGGGAGACATGGGTGGGGGCCTGGTGGAGGCTTCCCCTGCACTGCTGGGGGGTGGGGTGGTGGGTGACATGGGTTGGGGCCTGCTGGCAGGTGCCCCACAGTGCTGGGGGGTGGGGGTGGTGGGAGACATGAGTCGGGCATGAGTGGGGGCCTGGTGGAGGGTGCCCCTGGATGGTGGGGGGTGGGGGTGGTGGGTGACATGAGCAGGTGTGCAGGGTAGTCCCCTGTTTTGTGGGCTGCCTGCAGGGGCCGTGGAGGGTGTACAGGGAACACCTGTGAGGACCCACCCAGCCTAATCGCGTGTGTAACTTCCCACGCACCCCTGTAATACACGTACCAAGCCAAATCGCGTGTGAGAATTCCCGCGCATACATGAAATACACGTACCCTGCTGAAGTCGCGTGTAAAACTTCCCGCGCACCCCTGAAATGCATGCGCCCAGGCTATTCGCGTGTGGAACTTCCCGCGCACCCCTGAAATACACGCGCCCAGGCTATTCGCGAGTGGGACTTCCCGCGCACCCCTGAAATACACGCGCCCAGGCTATTCGCGAGTGGGACTTCCCGCGCACCCCTGAAATACACGTAGCACGCTGGGAGACATGAGTGGGGGCCTGGTGGAGGGTGCCCCTGCACTGCTGGGGGGTGGGAAGGGTGGTAGACATGGGTGGGGGCCTGGTGGAGGCGTCCCCTGGTGGCTGGGGGGTGGGGGTGCAGGGGGACATGGGTGGGTGCCTGGTGGAGGCTTCCCCTGGTGGCTGGGGGGTGGGGGTGATAGGGGACATGAGTGGGGGCCTGGTGGAGGGTGCCCCTGCACTGCTGGGGGGTGGGGTGATAGGGGACATGAGTGGGGGCCTGGTGGAGGGTGCCCCTGCACTGCTGGGGGGTGGGGGTGGTGGGAGACATGAGTGGGGGCCTGGTGGAGGCTGCCCCTGGTGGCTGGGGGATGGGGGTGCAGGGAGACATGAGTGGGGGCCTGGTGGAGGCTGCCCCTGGTGGCTGGAGGGTGGGGGTGCAGGGGGACATGAGTGGGGGCCTGGTGGAGGCTGCCCCTGGTGGCTGGGGGATGAGGGTGCAGGGAGACATGAGTGGGGGCCTGGTGGAGGCTGCCCCTGGAGGCTGGTGGGTGGGGGTGGTGGGAGACATGAGTGGGGGCCTGGTGGAGGCTGCCCCTGGTGGCTGGGGGGTGGGGGTGGTGGGAGACATGAGTGGGGGCCTGGTGGAGGCTGCCCCTGGTGGCTGGGGTATGGGGGTGCAGGGAGACATGAGTGGGGGCCTGGTGGAGGCTGCCCCTGGTGGCTGGGGGGTGGGGTGGTGGGAGACATGAGTGGGGGCCTGGTGGAGGCTGCCCCTGGTGGCTGGGGGGTGGGGGTGGTGGGAGACATGAGTGGGGGCCTGGTGGAGGCTGCCCCTGCACTGCTGGGGGGTGGGGGTGGTGGGTGACATGGGTTGGGGCCTGCTGGCAGGTGCCCCTGGTGACTGGGGTATGGGGGTACAGGGAGACATGAGTGGGGGCCTGGTGGAGGCTTCCCCTGGTGGCTGGGGGTGGGGGTGATAGGGGGACATGAGTGGGGGCCTGGTGGAGGCTGCCCCTGGTGGCTGGGGGATGGGGGTGCAGGGAGACATGAGTGGGGGCCTGGTGGAGGCTGCCCCTGGAGGCTGGTGGGTGGGGGTGGTGGGAGACATGAGTGGGGGCCTGGTGGAGGCTGCCCCTGGTGGCTGGGGGGTGGGGGTGGTGGGAGACATGAGTGGGGGCCTGGTGGAGGCTGCCCCTGGTGGCTGGGGTATGGGGGTGCAGGGGGACATGGGTGGGCGCCTGGTAGAGGCTTCCCCTGGTGGCTGGGGGGTGGGGGCGCAGGGGGACATGGGTGGGCTCCTGGTGGAGGCTGCCCCTGGTGGCTGGGGGGTGATAGGGGGACATGAGTGGGGGCCTGGTGGAGGCTGCCCCTGGTGGCTGGGGGATGGGGGTGCAGGGAGACATGAGTGGGGGCCTGGTGGAGGCTGCCCCTGGAGGCTGGTGGGTGGGGGTGGTGGGAGACATGAGTGGGGGCCTGGTGGAGGCTGCCCCTGGTGGCTGGGGGGTGGGGGTGGTGGGAGACATGAGTGGGGGCCTGGTGGAGGCTGCCCCTGGTGGCTGGGGTATGGGGGTGCAGGGAGACATGAGTGGGGGCCTGGTGGAGGCTGCCCCTGGTGGCTGGGGGGTGGGGTGGTGGGAGACATGAGTGGGGGCCTGGTGGAGGCTGCCCCTGGTGGCTGGGGGGTGGGCGTGGTGGGAGACATGAGTGGGGGCCTGGTGGAGGCTGCCCCTGCACTGCTGGGGGGTGGGGGTGGTGGGTGACATGGGTTGGGGCCTGCTGGCAGGTGCCCCACAGTGCTGGGGGGTTGGGGTGATAGGGGACATGGGTGGGGGCCTGGTGGAGGCTGCCCCTGGTGGCTGGGGGGCGGGGGTGGTGGTAGACATGGGTGGGGGCCTGGTGGAGGCTGCCCCTGGTGGCTGGCGGGTGGGGGTGGTGGTAGACATGGGTGGGGGCCTGGTGGAGGGTGCCCCTGGTGGCTGGGGGGTGGGGGTGCAGGGGGACATGAGCAGGTGTGCAGGGTAGTCCCCTGTTTTGTGGGCTGCCTGCAGGGGCCGTGGAGGGTGTACAGGGAACACCTGTGAGGACCTACCCAGCCTAATCGCGTGTGTAACTTCCCACGCACCCCTGTAATACACGTACCCAGCCAAATCGCGTGTGATAATTCCCGCGCACCCCTGTAATACACGTACCCAGCCAAATCGCGTGTGATAATTCCCGCGCACCCCTGTAATACACGTACCTGACCAAATCGCGTGTGATAATTCCAGCGCACCCCTGTAATACACGTACCCAGCCAAATCGCATGTAAAACTTCCCGTGTACCCCTGAAATACACCTACCCAGCCAAATCGCGTGTGATAATTCCCGCGTACCCCTGTAATACACGTGCCCTGGCTAATCGCGTGTAAAACTTCACGCGTACCCCTCTAATACACGTACCCTGGCCAATCGCGTGTTAAACTTCCCGCGTACCCCTGTAATACACGTACCCTGGCTAATCGCGTGTAAAACTTCCCGCGTACCCCTGATATGAACGTTACCCGCTTTGCGTTCCTTGTTTGGCAGCCCTGTAAACTGGTCCAGGGTTAGCGCAGCCCTTTGCGATGATTTAGCGATTTTGATGGCTTTTCCTTGCGCGAGGGCGTTCTTGGGGGCGTTACTGGCGCTGCTGCAGGGTCGCTGCGATACTCTGCGCCACGGCTGGTTTGGGAGCCTAAAATCCATGAATACGCTGTGCGCGGAAATCGGTTTTAGCGCACGTGCCTGGCGCAGACAATCGCACGCGGACACTCTGCGCCAGCCGCTTGCGACACTTTTCTGCGAAATTCTATGAATTACCCTGAAAATGCGTAGGACGGATGATAATGGTGTAGACTTTTTGAATGAAATAAAATGAGAGTGAGTTGTACATTGAGTATAAAGCAATAGAAAGTGGCCTAGAAGAGAACGGTGAGACTTATAGTGAAAGTTGACTAACCGGTACTTACTTAGAAGAACAGATGAGCCGACTCATCAAGCAAGGGAAAAATTGGAGAGCTAGCGTTATCCATTGTCGATCTTACCAATGTTTTCTTGTTAACTCTCACAGTGTTTAAAAAGGATTACAGAAGTGGGTGTGTATTTGAATGTCTGACGTGTTCATTCACACCCACCAGGCCTCTATAACAATGTTTGACCTCCTCAATCCCGCCAGTGCAGCCCCCTTATGATCGCACGCCTACAGGTGTGAACTGTCATTGATATTTGATGGGTATGGGTGTGGATGAGGCGAGCACAATGGGCCCAGAACACAGTCAAAGGACACAGACATATGTTGATTGCAGGGACGGGGTCTTCAAAGGGGAGTCTCGAGACACCGGGTCTCAGTGGCCATGTGGATAAGGGTCCCCATGTGAAAGAACTCTTTGTGGTGTACATGATATTCAGCACCCTGAGTATTTCCATCCTCCCAGCCCCCTTGGGCGCGCACCCCAACAGCCATTGATAGCAGAGGGGGGATGGATGTGGATGAGGGGAGTGCGATAGACCAGTAAACTTCTTGAAACACACCAATCTTTTTTGATGCTCTTAGATGTTTGGACATGTTGTGGACTTACAAAAAATGTCCAACAACTGTTCAGATTACCACTTTTTTTTTGGTCTATTTACTTTGGCAAAGTGGATGGCAATGACACTACAAATTATACTGCTGCAATGTTCACTAGGGAATTCATCGCAAATGATTTGAACAACACAGGCAGGTATTACTCGTCGAACACGAAATCCCAGTCCTCCATGAATCCACCATGTAAAGGCACAATAGACCACAAGTTTGTAACACCTGTGTAAGAGATACCAAAATAGTTTACTTGAATGAACCCAATAATTCATTTGTTTTTTTTGCACTACCTTGTAAAATGTAAAGCATTGTTATGCATTAAAAAGTACTTTTCCATGCAAAGTACTGACAGTACTTGTGATTTCAAGTAGGCATCAATTAGAAATAAGAATGCACATTCCAGCAAAACAGTTTGGGAGATACGTCCAAGTGAAAGAAACGTAATTGTTCGGAAGATAAAATCTAAAGAGCCCTCCCTCCACACTCCCCTTCTTGAACTGTAACTGTGCAGTTCATGGAAAATTGATAATGAGCAATATGTTCGACGAACTGGGAAGTGATATACCGATTGGGTGCCCCGAAGTATCTCTAGTCCAAATAGTTTACTTTACTGCCAAGAGAGAAGCCTCAAAACCCATTTGTCTCGGGAGGACTGCTCAGGGGCAACGTGCGCGCCTTGGAAGCAAGACGACACAGAGCAACACAGGTTCGATCCGCGGTTCCATGCTTAGAAACCTCTGGGTATTAAGCACGTTAAAAATGACCAATCATCATCATCCCTGCCTCACAATCCCCCCTAAGAATGTCGTTTAACACAACAAACTGCCAAAGTGTGTTACAGACATTAAGTAAGAAAGAATATTGACAAAGTTTGGTGATCTTAGGAGTCTTATTTTTCCATGAAAAAACAAACCCAACAGAAATTTCCAGTTGTGTTTTACATTATTGATGGGACCGTTTTCTGACCCAGAAAACATATCTCTTTTGCGGTGCACAGGGTGCTAGATCTTGAAAAATGGATAATGAGACCCTGCACATGTGCTTGCTCTTTCCAAGGCCTAAAGCCAAATTTTCCGTCAGTTGTCGATGAACTACACTTTCGCAGCACCTCACATTGTCCAACTTCCTTTTAGGCATTACAATCCTCAGAACCCATTCAAGGGTGATCCTGCTCTTGTGTATTCGATTGGAAACCTGAGTGAGCAATTGTTGCAATATGACCGTCCTTACCTTCAATAGGGAGATTCAGGTGCAGGTCAGCGGTCGATTTCCCAATCATCGGATCCCCACAGGTGTGCAGTGTACAGCAATGTCACATTCTCAATGGAAGCATTGCCCCGTTCAAGTTCTCGATGAACATCATGAATGGCTTGCTCACTTTTGTCGATGAGGCTTCTCATAGCCACCACTTCTTGCTTCATCACAATTAAATATATCAATAATTCCCTGATATGAGGCCTGGATCATTTTCTTTATCTTCTCGATGGTGCCCTTGTTGTGTTCTGCAAGGGATTCCAGCAGTTTGTTCTTTGTGATTGTAACTACAGGGGTGGTCATCTGTATGTATGCAGTGAGCTGTCATGTGGGCTGTAGATCACCTGCGCGGTGTTTCTTCCTGTTCATGGTCAGTATTTCTCGATGTAAACAGTCTCTTTCGCTGGATTGGGTACAGAGCTTTTCACTATGTGATGTACTGCCCCCTCACAAAGTGACCACGCTTCAGTTCACCCTAACCTTTCAGTTCACCTCTCTCAATATTGCATTGTCACTGACAGGTTCTGGAATCCTGGAAGAATCAACCATCCTCCTCCCATTAAGAATCAGTGGCTCCAGCAAGCTCGAGCCATTAGGGCAACTAATGCCAAATTGCAGGGTCAGTGCTGCTCCAATGGGCCAACTAATATTCATCTTGGACAAAGAGAGTTATGCATTTAAATATTGATCCTCCCCCTCAGTTCAACACAGGATAGACTATTAATACGGTTCTGCAGGTTGGCCTCACTACTTTAGCTCACTCACTGCACTATTATCTTTGTGGACCAACACCCTCAATTTGTTCCATGAAGCTGTTTGCTCTTCCAGTCCATCACCTCTTGCTGTTGGGGTCTGACGCTCACACAGAGAGCTTCCCAATTTGCTTAATTGTGTCCCAACCCCTGACAGTCTCAGAACCTGGAAAGCCACTTTCTGCAAGGATAGGTAAAGGGTCTTCTGTTCTTCGTGTCCTACACATGCCTTGGGGTTCCTTGCAGAGCCCCAAAGCACATCTGTGTCCTAGATTGCACTAAAGGGTCCTTCTATCTGCTGAATTTCAGTTTCCACAGGGGTACTGTGAAGCACACTTCTGCCTCCCCAGGTGCACCACAAGGTGCACTCTTGCTGTTCCCTATTACTTCGCACAGGATGTGTCCTGAGCTGATATGTCGTTTATCGTGCAATCAGCGGTTACTAGACTGACTCCCTCACCATTTCCTAAGGAGTTAATGCAACACCAGCAATTTGGTGTAGTTTACTTTGTCAGCAAGGGGCCAAGGATGCCCGATCTAAGGGATCACAGAGACATCATCCTCCACTGCCAGCCACGTCCATATCCCAGGTGTTTTGCGATTGTGTGGTAATGTGTGATTTTTATAGTTCAGTCAGTGTGGTGAGCTCCGGCTTTTGTACCTTCTTAAGTTGGGAAGAATCAAATAAAAAGCGACACATAGGCAGCATGTTCAATGAACACTGTGAAGTTATGTTTCTGAAATCCCTTCCTTCTAAGATCTATGCTGCGAGAGCTCAGATACCAGGTCCAAGGAAACTGCAGTCCCATCGTGTTCCAGTAAGGCAATGTTCCCAATGCTGGGGTTCCTCATGAATCCCCTCAATGTTTGATTGCTAAATATATAATTCCTTTATGCATATGACTTACGCGCATGCAAGTGAAAAGAGTAACATTTTGGCAGGAGGTGCATTTACTTCTAGATTTCACCAACTCCCATATCCATGTAATTTCTTTAACTGCCTTAGTCATGTCCACCAAGTACTCCTTAGGGCATTCCCCACCCCACAGAACTAACAAGGCACCACCCGGGGAAGGTCCTTGGGTAGCTGGAGGCAGTGGTTGGTACACAGTGTGTTTGCGCCCACTGTTCCAGCCACCTGATTGGCTGTGCAGTCTTTGCTGGGTGCAAATAAGTGATTGCCACCCAGCACATACACAAGGCGGAGATCAGCAGTGGGAAACACAATTGTGTAGCAGCGATTTCTGTGAATTGCCCCTGCTTTCTCCTGTTGCTGGAAAAGTGTGCGCAGAGTGCTGAAATCAAGTGAATCTGCAGGGATCAGAATAACTGATCCTGGCGGACTGACTCAAAGATTACCCACATAGGGAAGAAAACCCCTGCAGAAACTGTGGTTCTGAGTTCCCCTTCATGGTTCCTGAACCATGCAGGGATCCCTCACTGGACCATCAGAAAGAGTAGCATAGTGTTCAATGATATACAAATTGGTGCACCGAAATAGCGCACAAAAGGGCATGCTTTGCAATATACAGGGTGCTGCACCAGAATAAAGACACAGTGAACATCATACTTTTATATGGAAATGTGGATTGAGTGACAGAAATACATGCATGAAGCAATTTAGTGATATTGACATTGTAACCTTGGAACATGGCTGTGAGGAATGTGGGGTATCAAAATCAAACCTGCATTCTTGTACATGCATAAAGAATGTTATGTTATGCTAAATTGATTTATACCGCGCACCACTGCCATTTCCATGGTTTCCAGAATGATATCAATGGCATATGTCCGAGTACAACACCTGGGCATATATCTCTATACCTCCAGGCCAACATACCAAATATACCTGCAGTCGACGATAAGGCAAAAAGTGATCAATTATCAACTGCATTTACTAGAGGTGGAACTCTTGTCACTGCCTCTCAAACAGGTCAAAGGAGAGAGGGGACATCTTACCTGAACGAAGATTTGGCGGAATAGATTTCTCCATCGCTAAGAGAAATGGAAAATTCTGAATTATTACAATTTAGTAACGCAAGCAACATGATAACATAATCTGTGGCTCAACTGCTAAGTGAAGAGAAGGGGTCATGTCACTCGGTGGAAGCAATAGGGCAATCAAACAAGGGAATGAACCAAACAACACCAAAATATAGAAAACACCAACTGAAACTGGGATTATGGAGCACTGCTCTGGAGTATAGAACACTGAGTTGGATTATAGGAATAAGGGGCACTTTACCAGAACATATTGTGTTGTGCAAGAGCACTGCGCTGCAATATGGGACAATAGAGCACAGTACCGGAATACAGATATCCTGTGATGAAGTCACATTGCATGAGCCACATGTGGTGCTGTGAGGGACACTGAGGACCGTAGATGCCAAGTGAAGTGCTACCCCGAGTTAGTATAAGGGTATTCTTCAGAGCCCCTCCACACTTTACAAAATCCTCCTGCCTTATGCACACAATAGAGGCCTGGTTTCACCAAGGTCTACCACACACACACACCCACTCCACATGAGAAGACACAAATTACCCTGCAGGTGCAAAAGCAACAAATGAACTATATAACTATCAAGAGGAGACTGAGGGCAGCCAACCAGAAGTACATGCTGTTGTATCCGGCTAAGCTGAAAGCGATACACAAGGGTTGTGCCATCTTCTTTGACAACCCTGAGGAGGCTCACGCATGGATGGATGCACAGAACTTGTCAACCAGGGAAGGAGTTGATCCAAGCAGTCAGGAATAACCACATGCAGCAGACTATGACAATTACAGGTCAACAAAGGCCAGGCACACAAGCCTTAAGCAACAGAAGTTGCAAAATTCAGTAGCCAACCATATAGTGTTTACCTTAGATTGCACTCCGCAGGAACGTCCTACGCCCAAGTTTGCAGTAAGTTGTACGGACACTAGCGGTTACGTATTTGCCCACCGCCCCTCATGCACCAGGACAGAACCCTGTGACGGAGGCGAGAAGTGGGGAGGCCTGAGCACAAAGAACTGAGATGGGCTATTGTGGGGAGATGAGGGGGGCTTGGGAGTTAATGAGAAGTTAGCCTATGACTTGACAGTGGGACTGACGATGCATGTCGGCACTTACCAATGGGATGAGGGGACCTAAAATAGTAACCTGGAACATTAGGCCTTAATAGTTACATTAAACAGAACAGGATTATGACACACCTCAGGCGTCAGAAATTTGATATCGCCCTCTTGCAGGAAAGGCACCTCACGAAAGAGAAACAGACAAGGCTTCCACAAAAATGGTGGAGCATAACGCTGGGCTTGTCATATTCGGCTTATGCTAGGGGTGTATTAATTTGGGTGGCACCTTCGGTTGCCTTGAGAGTGCTTGAGACGTTCCAGGATAAAGAGGGAAGGATGATGGTATTACGGGGCCAGATTGAGCACAGAGAATTTTGTATCGTAAATACATATGCACCAAACCAAGAGACTGCAGCTTATTTTTGCTCGTTATACCCGATAATTAGTCCATACAGAGATGGCACGATGATATGGAGAGGGGATTTCAATTGTATGCTTAACCCTACATTAGACAGATTGTATGATAAATTCATGCACCCTACTCCTCCCACCAAGGCCTTGCACACATTGGTGCAGGCATTCAAACTCTCAGATATATGGCAGACACTACACCCGCAGGCCCGCGAATACTCTCATTATACCGCTTCCCAAGCATTGTACACAAGACTAGATTATGTTTTTACAGGAGAAGACACCCTGGGTGAATTTGTTAAGGCGGATCATGCCCCGCTGGTGGTCACATGGCGTGTGGCCCCCTGCCCCCTGAGAGCATGCAGCCCCACATGGAAGCTTCGGAGCGAGTCTTTAAAGGATGAAGGATTTCAGGAACAGATAAGGGAGGGCATGCAGGATTATTTTAAGTTTAATACCAGGAATGTAACATTGGCGAGTATGCAATGGGAAGCCTTTAAGGTGGTGTTCAAAGGGACAGCAATCGTCATGGCAAACAGGGTTTGGGCCGCAATTGAGAATGATTTAAGCAAGGCGCAAGCAAAGTTAGAGGCCATAAATGGCCAGGGCGACCCATCCAGGGAGAGGGAGAACGCCTGTGAAGCTATCGCCCTGCGGCATGAATGTTTAGCACACTACAATAGATTGGGTAAATTGAGTTATAGGAAGTATGTGGAACGACAGCATGCTGAAGGAGACAAACCAGGATGTTTGTTGGCCTGGCTGGATTTAAACAAATGTTTTTATGGCTTTTATAAACAATTGTACAAATAGAAGGCAGGCGTACAAGAGTCGGAGATAGAGGAGGCTTTGGAACTGATAGACCTTCCCAAGCTTGACGCAGATGCGGTCGACAAACTGGAAGCCCCCATAACTAAGGAAGAGCTAGTATATACCAAAAGAGGATTGCCATCAGGTAAAGCTCCAGGGGCAGATGGCTTCCCAAGTGAGTTCTACAAAGAGTTTGTAGCAGAGATTGCTCCCCTATTGTTGGCTATGCTAAATCATTAAATAAAGGCATTTTGCGGGTGACACTGAGGGAGTCCATTTTAGTCCCACTTCTTAAGCCCAACAAACCCAATACTGAATGCAGCTCTTACAGACCCCTCTTGCTACTTAATCAAGATGTGGACATACTGACGGCACTGATGGCTAATAGGCTTAACCTTGTAATCCGTAAACTAATACACCAAGATCAGTCCGGTTATGTCCCAAACAGGAATATTACATGTAATCTAAGGCGTTTGCACCATGCTATTCACCAGGCCCGAGCAGCACCCAACTGATGGCAATAGCCTCGCTGGATGCGGTCAAGGGTTTTGACTCGGTCAGATGGCCATGACTTCTGGCGGTGTTGAAAGGTTACGATATGGGTCCCAAATATATCAAATGGGTTAAGTTACTGTACAGTAACCCGGTGTTGAGAGTCAAAACAGGTGTTACGATATCGGAACAATGGACGTTAAGCAAAGGAATGAGGCAAAGTTGTCCATGGTCCCCCATGCTATTTATACTAGCCTTGGAGCTGCTGGTGGTATATTTGCGTAAAGAATATTATGAGGCAGGCATAAGCATATGAGGTAGGACACATCTGATTTTCCTGTATGCAGATTATATGCTTCTGTAACTACAGCAATCTGAGACTAATCTAGAATACATACTAGAAGTATTCAAGCGCTATGCGGACCTGTCTGGAATCACAATAAATGCACAGAAGCCATGCTTATTCCCTCTAGCACGGTATAGGAGTAGATCCCGGAGTGAGGTACCAAAGTTACTGATCAAATGGGAAATGGACACATTTAGATATCTGCGGGTAGACATCTTCCATGACCCTAAGGTAGAACATGCACAAAACACTGGGAGAGCGGTTAAGAAGATCGAGAATTCCAGACATTTTGGGCTAAATTACCGCTTTCACTTATGGGGTGGGCCGCGTTGTTGAAAATGGTGATGTTACCAAGGCTGTTGCATTACTTTACGAACGTCCCATATAATATACCTAGGACCTTCTTTAGGACACTGAACGCCACTTGCCGGAGATTTTTATGGCATAACACGAGGTGTAGAATGTCACTTGAGAAACTACACAGGCCACATGAGCAGGGAGTGATAAGGGTGCCAGATTTTGAGGGATATTTTGTAGCAAGCCAATTGCAGTTCACCATGTATTGGCTGTCAGATGAACAGATGCAAGATACTGAGTTGCTGCAGTCGGCATGAACCCCATTCTATTTAAAAGATATGGTGTGGACCGCAGCGTCACGAAACCCCATAGTTCCACTGTTGCTGAGGCTAGGCAAAACAATGTGGCAAAGAGCGTGCTGCCTGTTAGGCATAGAAAAGCCCTACTCACCACAGATCCCATTGGTCACGATAAAGTGCGAAGATGTGCAATTAAGGTGAAATATAAGGAAATACTGGGAGCCCAAGGGGGTGGCTACATTAGGTGATATATTACAGGAGGACGACCGATGACCTTTAATGAGGTAGTGTCGGAGTCAGGAGTACAGGAAGGGCAGTACATGATCCACGCTTTGCTTATGCACAGAATAAACACAAAATGGCCGGGACCAGAGAGAGTTCTGACTGCAGATGCAACAATAGAAGCAATCTTTGATATTTCTGAAGGGGGACACGTAGTATCACGTTTATATGAGCTCCTGATGTGGAGGCCCGAGTACACTCTTACATATATTAGACAAAGTTGGGAAGTAACTTTACAAGAGCAGCTGTCAGATGCCGCCTGGAGAAGGGCCATGAGGTACCACAAGAAAGTGTCCAGGAACGCAAAATTAAAATTGATCCAATTATATGTGATGCATGAGCATATTTAACTCTGGAGAATATAGCAAAATTTAGCACTGCAAAGGAACAAACCTGCCCGAAATGTGGCTTACCCAGTGTAGACCTGATACACATGTTTTGGACATGCCTGGACATACGCCAATAGCCTGCTTGCTAGGGATTTTTCTGAAACAAAAGACATGCGAGACATGTAAGCAAAGTGAAAGACCTAGAATACATTTTGGCGAAGCGCAGAATAGCGGTGGGGTGGAAAGCACGGAAAGGTAGCTGTTGCAGGGTTGTTGAGGGACCTTCAGAAATGGTCACTTGCAGAAACTGCAGTGTGGCAGGAAGCAGCCCGTCAAGGCCAAGAAGAGCAGAATATGGATCTAACGGCCTGGACACAAATGTTACAAGAATTAGTATCCCCAGCGCATGAAGAGCCCCCAATGCGGGTTGGTGCAATAGCACAATTGGTGGAATAATGATCAGTGACAGTGCAAGCAGTCTCACATATCTATGCAGTCATAACGAGTGGAATAGGCTGGGGGAGGAAAGTGAGGGAGTGGGCGGGGAGGGTACCACAGACGGGAATGGATAAATCACATGTGGTGTTGAGGACCGTTATGCACAAAGTCTCTATGCTAATGTTGTTTTTGTTGGAAAAATAAAATAAAACTTGTTTAAAAAAATAAAATAAATGTATGATCTGGTTGGACGAAGATGGTGCATCTTGAGAAGCATTAGTAAATAGACCAGACTCAGTAAACATAGTCTGGAGAGACGATTGGTGCAAGACAATAGATGACTGCCAGATGTATAAAAACTTTGTGTATCTACAGAAAGAACCAAAAGCATGAAACGTTCTCCCGACATACCTAGTATACCTCCCCTGCAAATGGAAACGTATGAACTTCCTAAGACTCCGTTTAAATGTATGGGCAACGAATGATGGAATAGCAATTAGAGAGCGAAAACAAGGAACATCAAATCTGTGTCGGTTCTGTTCTGTAGGGATTGAAACCTTGAAATATATACTGGTGCAATGCCCAAAACTAACAAACTTAAGTAATACATTTTTAGAAAAACTTTTTAAAGATTCTGCAGTAGAAATAGTTTGAGCAAAGATTTACAGACGGACACATGTTTCCCTAAATATGCTGAGGTTTTTAGAGTCTATAGGTATTGAATCATACATTGTTAATAATGTTGAATCTTAAATTTCTATTTATGTTGAATACATTCTTAAACTACAACTTTTAAAGATTTGCTAAATGGTTGATAAAATATTTTGATGTAATGTGCTTTTTATGTTTTATAATATTTTATAGTGTAAAGGTTTTGTTTAACCATATGCACTAAATAATAAAAAAAAATTAAAACACTATCTAAGCCCTCTGTGGTGTGCAGGGCTGAAGCATTCTTTGTTCCCTGTGAATCGATTGTGGACCAGGGTTCGATCCTGGGGTTTGTCCCATCAACTGGGCGAATGCTTCATGAGTTAGGTGACAACTAATTTAACGGGGTCCCAGGAATCGTGCAGCCCATTGTTGCTACTTTTGCATTTGGGGTCAAAGTATTTTAATTAAATGCTATTCATTGTTTTCATTTTGACTAGAATAAAAAAAAAACTGTGGGCCCTCTCGCAATTATGCTTGACATAGACTAAAAGACAATTCTCTGTTGCTATTCACTCTGGTGTCATTTTAAACTAACAGACGTGCCTTTATTTAAGATGCAACTATTCATTCAAATTAGATTATTGCTAGCCTTGGCTTTCTATATGATGGACTATCGCAACACCACGGTCCTTTTGAGTGTTCTAACTTTTAATAATCCACATCAAACAACTTCTTTGAACATGTATATTTGATAAGGTATTTTCCGGAGCTAGATATAAGTGACATACTGTACATTCTTCATGAATGCATTCAGACAGAGGAATAGCAGATGGCGTCTTCTTACCTTGTGGGGGTATGATCACATTGCAGGCACATTGATAGTGTTCAATGGGCGGGTCAGAGGCCTTTTTGTTTAAAAAATGCATTACATAGGGTGATTCTCAGACAAAGGGGGGGAGTTTTTTAGAATGCAGACTAGATATCAAATTATAGATATAAACATGTGAATGACTGTAGTTTTAGAGGGAGAAGAAGGGTGTTGAAATATTTAGGGGATGTGGGGCCAAAGCGATGCTTCTTTTTTTAAGGGGATGGTTTATTTATTTATTCATTTATTGTTGCTTTTTACAGTGCCTACTAACAGAGTTAGTTTGTGGTGTTTGCTTAATGTTGTGCAGGCATCCTCTCTGTTGCCAGTAGTGCCACAACTTCGGTTCATTTGTCTTACAAGTTGAGCGCTCTTTGCAGTTTGTTTTCTACACTGTCATTTTTATAAACATTATATTGTCCTTGACAGTTAGTGCCTGCAAGCATGCGTATGCAGCATTGTGTCTTTACCAAACAAAGGATTATTTCAGGAACCAGAAGTAACAACCCTTCCCAATGGCCAAGTTATGATTTTGATCACACTCGACCCTCAAACACAAGTATGTCCATTCACTGTGCTGGTGATTTTTATTTCCAGCAATACACCACAAATTGCTTGCTCAGATAACGATGAAGCAATGCACATAAACAAAAACACCTTTGAAATACATTCCACCCAGCTTTTGCTGGCCTCAGAGAAATGCCTAAAAGTGTGTTCTCCTGTTGCGGTTGTGCAGATATCTCACGTTTGGTCTTACACCGAATTGTCATCCATTTAGTAAACCATACTCAGTCTCACCCCTACAACAAGGACTATTGTTTGTTATGGAGTTCGCTGAATTTACAGTTAGAATCTGACTGGAATTCCCATGTTGAGGGTGTATATGTTGGAGGAGACCTATTGGGCAGTGATCTCATGGAAGTAGCTGGCACTAGATCATTTGAAGGCTCGATTTCCTTTGAGATAAAGAATTTCCATAGCATAATCCTCAATGCTAGCAATTTTTCTGGTGCTCCGGGACCTAACCAACTTTCAAACAGACTATTCAAAAGTGATCCAAGATGCTGGGCTAAGATTTTGAAATTTCTGTTTGATGATATTATTAAGAAGGGCGGTTCCCGGCATCTTGGCAGACCTCATACATAATTCCTATTTTTAAGCGGGGCTTGAGATCAGAGCCTAAGAATTATCGCTCAATCACTATTCTACATTCTGACAGCAACGTTTTTGGGACTATTTTGCTGCGTCATCTAGAAGATTGGGGGATTACAACTGGAAGAATACAAAAAGTGAAAACCAGGTTTAGGAAGTGCCATGGGGCAGGCCTGCACACCTTTATAATAAAATGCTTACAAGATATGCTCCATGGGAAGCATTATGAACCCATCCACCTGTCAGAGGTTGATTCCTCATCCGATTTCGACCTCGTGGACTGAAATCGTTTATGGCATAAACTATGGAGCGGGGGGATCCCGGAGGGCCTGTTAAAATTGCTTATGTGGCTCCATGATACGAATGTTCAGGTGCGTCTAAACCAGAAGGGGCCCTCTCCCAAAAAATACCCACCCAGAATGGGTTTATGAAGGGTTGTATTTTGGCCCCCTGCCTTTTTTATTTGTATGTTTCAGATGTAGGGGAATGCCTTGACTTAGCAACTTTTGCCCCCACTAGGACAGGAACACTGAAAGTGTTTAGCCTATGCAGATGATTTTATATTAGTAGATTGCGCTAGTATTGGGCTTTGGAAATGTTTAACTGGTTTTAAGAATTACCCAGTAGAGAATCATTTCAGGGTGTTGGGCATTCCCAATGCGGTTCCCACCGCCGCTGTTAGGTTTGAGCTTGGGCTTAATTCACTCAAGAACATGGGCCATTGGAGGCTATTGTCGTTATACCGGGAAAAGTTTTGCTCTGCACCTAATACACTGCATGACGATCCGGGCACCTCAATGGAGAAGGACATCAGTGAAAGTGTTAAAAAACTTTGGCTTGAAATGCAATAAAATACTGTTTAGTTGTAATCTGACTTAATCCAACCTAATAATGGAACCCATGAGGGTAATGAAAATTCTCTATCTGTCCCATTGGTATGGAACGATTAACGTATTTCATGGGTTGTGAGTTTGAGACATTTTGTGGGTGTACATAAGTAGGGAGATCTAGCCACTTATTTTAAATGTTCTCCTTGTCCCAATGTCTGGCATGAGTTTATAATGTTTCGGTGGAATCTCCTACCTACGACGAAGTATCTTTTAGACGCAAAGAGCTCTCTGAGGAAGGGGAAAAATGAAGATTCTGTAAAGAGGGGAAAACCTTAGAGACTCTCAAGCACCTTTTGGCCTCATATCCTTTGTTAAGTGTTTGGAGGCTACTCTATTTTAGAAAACTATTTGCCAACAGGACCACAATGGATAGGGATGCTTTGTGGCTTAGGCGCTTAAGTGGACAACCTACCTCGATGGCAATTGCAGTGTTACATTTTATGAGAAGTCTTCATTTAGACCAAAGGGAGTTGGGCTATTCACTGGTTTCCAGGCAATTGATGATAGCGTAGAGCCTTGTGCACATGTCTTTTAGACCAACACACTATGCTGCTTTGCATACGTTTATCTTACTGCACTTTTCCAGCATTCTGTACAGGATGAGGTAACTGGAAAGGTACTGTATTGGCTTTTTTCTGCACACTTCATTTACTGTATTGGCTTTTGCTTTGCACAGTATAATGGCACTTGAGACAGACTGCGTGTATTAACATAGGTTGATATTAATTGAAACTGATGATGGTGGGTCATTGGGAGAGACATGCCCATACTATCTATTGTGGGGATTTTAAGTGTTATATATAGAATTCTATTCTTGTGTATCGTTTTTTTTTTTAAATGTATGATAATTTATTTGTGCGTTCTCGATATATTGTTAAGTTTGAATTAGTAATTTTACCAATAAACAATTAATACAAAATAAAAATAGAATTATGGATTTCAATTGTTCACTCATTAAAAGCCCCAATAGGTTTTCACATTACTTGAATGCTGTCACATGCCATCTTGAAGAGTGAAACAGTTGGCAGATATTGTATCTCATGTTTGCATCTGTGCCGAGTTATGACCTGTGCTACTGGCATCTATTGTGGGCACTTTAATAACTGAGTGTAAGCTTTCTGCAATTACATTTTAATACAAATACTAGAATGAGTGTCTTAACTGCTTTCTTTATTTCTTTGAGAAATCATGTATTTGAAAGCAAATAGGATCTAGAAGAATCTGAGAAAGGCTGTGCTGGTATTCATTGGAGGTAAGCACGTCTTCCGCATTTCCATAACGGCAAGTGATTGCGCCAAGACGTCGAGAGAGCATATGATACGTCGAGAGAGCATAGAGGTGTAGAAGCCGCGCACATCGGCAGCAGGGGCATATGCTATGATCTGTGCCACGGGATCGCTTTATAATAACTTGAGCAGGTCTGGATTTCCATTGTCATGGAATGGCCGTGCCGAAGAAGGCTAGGCGGCAGTGGTCAGGGCATGCAAAAAGTAAGGGCTACTAGGAAGAAAACTCAAGTACTATACAGCCCAATGATGTGCAAACAGGTATACAGATGATTTATAGAGAAACGGTTAGAGGGTGACCATTGCTTCAATATAGATTGCTGCAGTCTCATGTAGGATATATACAACATGTAACTGCAGTAAAGTTTGAGTACAATTATTAATTTAATGCAAATCTCACTCATTTGTGGTGGCACGCGGACAAACAATACCACGCTGCTAATGCATCAATGTTACCAGCATATGAAGAATGCCACGGGAAAGGCATGCTGCCCAGAAGTTGTTTTGAAGAATGATACATTTGGTTATATGTGATTATATTGGTGCCAAAACAGTGTTAAAACACAATGTCAGTTCAAATAAATTCCTCTCCTAAATATCGGTCCTCATTTTAGGCCTTAAAAAAATAGTTTCTAGAATATCGTGGGGCAGTCATTACACTCTACCAAAACACAATCCTTAATAATTTAATTATTTTCTGGATGTAGTTACTTACTTTCCCGCAGATAACTGTAGTGAGACGTAAACGCTGATCACTCAAGATGGCAGAATTATAATAAAATAAACACAAAATAATATGCAGAGCACTTAGACAATTTTTCTTCCATGCCAATAAATAGGTACGGATAGTTTTTTTGATACAGTGCAGTGACATATTCCGTACTATTCTTCCACAAAATCAATTCTTTTTGCTCCCTCAAGCACCTTTTCACCTTTTTGCCACCGCCGGTCCCATTATAGTGCAGGAACGGATAGTCCTCTAATTCCCATCTGATCATTTTGGAGTGATAACCCTCCTTCCCCCTCCCCAGTCCCCACCCTTAACAATCATCTCACCTAACCCTCACAGTGATCGAAATTAAGACTGGATAAGCAGGAGCAAAAAACAGCTCCTTGGTATACAGCATTTACCAGTGACCAGGAGCTACCAATGCGGGACTAGGAGCTAGTAGACAGCGTTCCGCAAATTTACCATCTACCTAGGATACAAAAATATTATTGCGTCCATTATTTATGACGGCTTATTCTTTAAATGTGGTATAGATATGTCCTAATGTGCAAATTGTCCAAAATGCATAGAGTTAAATTTGCATAGATGTTGTTCCCTGCACCAGTTGGCCAAGTGGAGCCAAAAGGCGCTGCTGGTAGCAGTTGGTGTCAAACTAACGAGACACACCTAGGCTACAAGCAGGAGCTAAATAGCTCCCAGCTCTCCTCAATTTCGAACCCTGGCTCAACTCCACTTTGCAACAAACGAATTCAGTTTCACCTCGAGCCCACAACATAGTTTCCCACCAATGTTATCAGGCAGCACTGTTGTCTGAGCTTCATTCCAGTCAACAGCATTTTTAGGAACAATTTTATCACTGGATACATTTTTGCGGGGGGATCTTCCTCTGTTAGATAAGTACAACATAAGGTATTCCACAGACAACAGATGTTTTTCTTAAATTTGGGCCTCAATTGGCACTTCTGACACTGAGGCCAAGTTCATATATCACAGGTGTCTTGGGTTGCTTGCACGTAGCCCAAAGTAAACATTCTACAGATACAACTTCACCTAGTGTGTAACATATTTGCTATGGACCAAGGTAAATTCTGGTTTGTTAGAGAAGTGCAAACATACTCCTGTTGGAGGCACGCGCGATTGTTTATGAAGTTCTATCTGTAGAGTTTTTACTTTAGGCTGGGCGCAAGCAACCCAACACACCGATGCTATTCTTTCTTATTTACTGGCTGACTAGTGGATACCAGTCAATGCTGGGCTCTGCTGCCGAGCCACACAAATGAACTATTTAGCAACTAAACTACAAGGTTAGGTGCACTGAATACTATCCACTTTTTTCATAATCCAAGTTCATACAGCATCCATATGACTGGGTTGAGGTACAGGAATGTCCTCTTCTCTGCCACTTTCTTGCATGTCGAGTTCTTCTGTGTGTCATGCTGCTGTTTCTTCATCATGATACTCAGATTCAAGCAAAAAGGTGTGCAAACAATCCACAATAAGATATGGGTAGGTCCAAGATTATGTGTCAGTGTGGCTGATCTATGAGAAGCAGTATAAATAAACAATGTATGGGCAAAAAGGATGATACATGATTCAACAATAGAGATTGCACTGTTTGTAAAATTACCAAGCTACCAGACTTAAAGAAATATAAGAAAGTGACAACTGAAAAAGGCTTTGTTGACATGTGTTAGGGTTGACAGCGTCTTTAGCCTTTCCTTGGCTTCAAGTGATTGTGAGCGTTGAGGTGCAGCGGCCGCACATGTCAACAGCAGGGGCGTGTGCTATGATCTGTACCATGATGGCAGTCAACCTTAACTTGAGCAACTCTGAATGTCTGTTACCAGTAGAAGACCAATGCGCTGTAGAAAGCACAACTACAATACATCTCTATGATGTGCGGAGCAGGTGTACAGAAGATTTGTAGAGAACCAATTAAAGGGGCACAATTGCTTTAATATAGTCAATAATTTAATTTGGATAACACAATCCATCAAACTAGTACATTATACAAACAGAAAAACATCATCGCACAATCAAATAACAAGGTTAAAATGAACTTTTAATAAAAAGCAGACAAATGAAAACATAATAACGAAGGCGTACTAAAACCAGATGTAAAAATCATGGTACCATTATAGCTGCCTTTCTTAAACACATTGATATTTTTCAAATAAGACAACAGAGCCCAAGCCACTTAAGGTTTATCGGCTAGAAGGAGAAACAATGAAGCAGAGGGACACTGTCTAAAATTAAAGTACTTGAGCAGTTGCAGATCTAATGGCCTTATTTGCTGAACAAAACAAAACCACATGCATAAGATCTTCCACAGCATCTCTGCACCAAGACATACCAAAGTATCCGGAAAGCCCTTCCATGCAGCAGTATTATTCATTAAAGGAAAAGAATTAAATCGAGCACAAGAGATCAACCAGCGGTCAGTTTAAAAAAAAAATACAATATTGCAGTATCAAGTAGGATATATACAATGTAAATGCAATAAACAAACAGATTGCATGAGTGAAATGCAAGAGGTAGAACACAGGACTGCAGTAAGGGGTAGTTCACAGGTACTTCATTATATAGAGATTTCACCTACACTAAGAACACTGTGATTTATGTGAAGCACTGGAAAAAATGAAAGAGTTATTTTGCGGATACGGAACACACAACGTATTGTACCGCGGACGTTGCACCCATAATCCAGTGTGCAATGTACTCTGTTCAACGTATGGACACCGAAAGGGACAGGGGCGGACAGCCCGGGCAGGAGAAGTAAGAGGGAACCGGGAAGGAAAGAGATAGGGAGGGGGATAACAGATTTAGGTGTAGAAGGACAGGGCGAGGAGAGGTTGCGAGTGGCAGGGTTCCGGGTGTTCCCTGGATAATGTGAGCGGGGAGCAAGAGGACCGCGAGGTGTGCAGGGGTAAAGACAGTGAAATGCAATCTATTGTGCAACTCTGTTTGAATGAAAGAACTTTGCAATGGCGCCCGCAGAGCGGATTAATTCTGCAATGAGAACATAGGACCGCGGATACAATATGAAATAAATGGCTTGCGCTCTGTCCGCTCCCGATGACCAAGCACTGTATCAATCCTACATGCAGGATACACACGTATTCGACAATTGAACTACCCACCATGCGCTCAGTTAATCTTCTCAGAGTGTGGGAGGCATCTTAGTTTCTGTTATAATTGATATAGAAAAGAGGGGCGTTCTTACCAGGAGCAGGAGCAGGAGTTGGAGGCAGAATCATGTCCATTACTGAAAACACAGGAAAAAGTCAAATTACTACATGTTACTGAGAGAAACAGGAGAACGCAATTCGTAGTGGGAGTACTTTGAGAACGGAATGGCTGTTGAAAGGCAGCACGCTAGAACTTTGGCCTGTAGAGCTCTCCAATCAAATTTAAAATACTTGTCTGTCATTTTAGAGAGGAAGAGCACTGCATTTGCAATTTACTGCACTCGAGAAGAGCACAATTACTGGAATGTAGAGTACTTAACTGGAACAGTGAGCCCTACCCTGATGTACAATTATATAGAGCACTCCCTTACAAAATAGAGCATGACCTAAGAATATGTACTGTAATTAAGGACTTATAGAGCATATTGTAATATCCTCCCCTCTCTCAGTCATTGCGATGTTGGTTTGTGTACTCTGCACCCCGTTCTGCCAACGTTTTGGGCTCCCCTGGGTCTCCATAGTCTCCTCCAGCAATCCTACCCTCTGGCACTCTTTTGTTGCTCTTCCACTGGTTGGGAAGCATGAGAAAGAAACACAGCTTATATAATTTGGCCAAATCCAAAATGGTTGCCACACGTGCACATGGGCCGTAGGAATTCAGGTAAATAAAGTCCAATTGGAAGGAATGTCTGAATTCATTATGTAGTGTTGATGCCCCTTCTATATCATCATTGTGAAAGTTACTAAGGCCTCATTACAAGTTTGGTGGTATTTCAGTGGTAAATCAGATGAACTACCACCAAATGGATTTACCGTTACAGTCACTTGGTCTGGAGGATTTACTGCTGGATTACAAGTGGTGTTAGACCCCATCTATTGGAGTCCTTAAGACTCCTTGGGAATTTCGCCGGAATCAGCGCCAGTTGTAATTTCGCTGTTGGTAATTTTGATGATTTTGCCATTTTCTGGGAGTAAAACTGTGGACTTACGTCCAGCTTTTTGCTGGAGGTAAAACCTCCACTTCACTGACAAAACTATAGTGCAGCGGTGCAGTAATGTGGCAGTAACTAATGAATACTCCGTTACCACCATTATTTACTGCACACCCGTCCATGTAATGAGGCCCATATCTTAACCAACATTTTAATCAGTTGTGGTTTAATTCTGATAGAGGGATCTCCTCTTAATCTCTTTTGCTCCTTATGAGTTGAGTCTAGAGTAAAGGAGTTACTACAGCTTCAAGGTAGAGGGTTTCCGAGTACTTCCTACTTCCTCCTTCAGGCTCCTGACTAATGTTTTTGCTGTCAGGGTAGCAGAGGGAAACTTTTTGCATCATGTAAGTAGTGTCACATATTCCTTAGGTTTCCAAGAATGGCCATTGTGAATGTGGCACTTCCAGTCTACAGAACAGTAATTGTTTCATCTTATCTTTTTTAAATGAAATCCTTGATCTCAAAATCTGGTAGGTCATGAACTATGTTTACTGTGCGCCATTGGTAATTGAAGCATATATTAATATAACTGGCTTAGGAAAAGGGTGAATTGCGCATTTATTTTGAAAATAAAAAATAGACCAATACTGGATTTCTTTGTCATTCGACTTCTAACGGTCCACAATTTATTTCAAGAATAAATATACTGCTGAACTCTGTAAGCCAAATATATCAACAATCCATCAATTTAGGAAGCAAAATGTCCACCAGTGTAATGAGAAATGTGATTGTTTTTTGTCTGTTTACAAGTATAATACCAACTGCTATACAAAAGACACATCATGTAACGTTCAGAATATTCTTATAAGCTAATAATGGCAGCAGAATAAGGTAATCATAACATTATTAGCGAATTGTGACACCACATGGGATACACGGCATCATTGGTCACCACAGCCAAGGACTTTCCCGGGTCCTCACCCATCCGTGCCCAAGACGCATCCTCATCCGCAAGACTAGACTCACCCTGAGTCACACACTCCACGGTGCCCCCAGGTCCTGAGGTGCATCCCTTCCCCGTGTCCATCCTTCCATGAGTGTCATCACTGTTGCATGGCCCCTCCCTGCTCCAAGACTCAGATCCACAGCCCACCCAACTCCAAAGTTTCCCCCATTCTAAGCCCACCACTTCTACAAGCCCTGCCTCAAGGTCTATCCCACTTTGATGGCCAACCCTGCTCCGCGGCACAACTCTTCTCTAAGGTAAGTCAACACCATGTGGCTCATCCCCGACTCAAGGTCAGTCCATACCTAAAGGCCATCCCTACCCGAGGCTTATCCGTGCACATCACTATTGTAATAAATGCAGTCATAGAGTACTGTCCTGGTCTGGGCAGCACTGCACTAATCTGTCCGAAGATTGATTGCAGTGCTGTGGTCTAGAAACAATGCACCTTAATGCAATGGCACTGCTACTGCATGAAAAAGCGCAATAAGCTGGAATGAGATCTAGGAATAAGAGGAAATGTATTACAGCATGCAGTGGTCCATTGCACTTAGAGATGTAAACATTTCACTATATGAAAACAACACTGTAAGGAAGGTGTAACATTTCTCCTAATGAGCGCCTACCAATGAGAATCTGATTTCACATGGTAACTGACAACTTTGCATAGAACACTGCACTTAAAATGGACATACACTACCGGCCTAAAAAGTGTGCTGTGAGAGTATGGAGCCTCAATACGAGTGTGCCGGTCCAGTAAAAATGCTGGCAAAAGTGCTGGTAACACTGAATCCGGCACACTCCGTGTTTGCCGGTAGGGGCAGTGAACTACTGGCAGGCCTGACATGCCAGGGGTTCAGGCCCCAACCGGCAAAGAATTTCCCCAATCACTGCCACTGGTACTACCAGTGCAGATGATTACGGCAAACCTCTTCCATAGATTGACACTGCATTGCCGGCACCCATTATATCTCGGTAACGGTAAGGCGAGTTTGCCGGTAACCCGCCGGTAGTGCAGGCGGGTTACCGGCAAACTTGTAATGAGGCCCTTTATGTGAAAAAGTGTGAGCTTCATACCTGAGAGAAGAGTTGGTTGTGCATATTCCTCCATCGCTGAGGACAAAAGAGAAACAAAATAGAGAAATAAAAAGTCGAGTTACACCACTATCCTCTCAAACTTTAGATTCATATCATGGCATAATCAGACATGTTGGGTGTACCATTGAACAAAAATTGTGAGGAACTTGTATGGGGATATCAAATTGTTGACCTCAGCGCCCTCATTTTTTCTATAGTTCCATCAAAAATGTTGCATGAGTGTGAAGAGATAAACAGAGACAAACATATTTTCTCCATTCCCACTGGCAACCATACACCAAAGGTGATGTGTGAATCCTGTGGCTTATCCCCAGAAGGAAAGACACAGCAATTAATCATAAACGCAGGCATCAGTTGATTACAGGAGGGTAGGTTAATAACTGAATAGTTCCATGAACACTGGCACACCCAGTCTGTGTTGATAGTCCATTGCGGTGCCCAGGTTATTCCGTCCTACTTCGATCTTTATGGCCGTCCCTGCAAAGACAATCAAACAGCACCTGTACACTCAGCAGAAAAACGGAAGTCACCTGTAGACCCCAAAACCTTAATCACCTGGGAGATATCTTAACAATTTCGGGATGTTCTTGTTAGCAGTGATCCAATTCCAAAAATGGTCACATATCTGTTCAAATTTGACACTGGCAAAATTACCCCTTCCAGTTCTGCAGACGAATTACCAGCAACCAAAAATCACACTAAGGTAGTCTTTGGTCAACCTCACTATAGTGAGCAGACATCTGGGATTACACCGCACCAAGGTGTTAGGCATTTTAAATGCAGAGGTAGTTCCACCAACTGTAGTTGTCGCGCTTTGAAACACTTGTGTATAGGCGCGTTATAAATGCCCTATGATATCATACCATTTCATACCATATCTCGCTCCGCCGGACAGGCTGCTCTTTCTCCCCTGTCTGCTGCCTGCGCTGCTGGCGACATAACACATTTTGAGGGCTAATGCCTGCAAGGCTCCTGTCTCTGGTGATGCCCACTTACCGAGGTCTTTCATTTGTTCCCCCCCCAGGCCCTGCCCGGCAGGTCGAAGCCAGTCCCAGGGGCGATAGGAAGCTTTAGGAGCCCCTCGCTGGAGCTATTGTTACCACAGTCATTGTAATTAAAGAGGCAGCAGACAGGACAGGAAGGCTTTATAGGCCGATCTCAACAGACCCCGTCTTACAAAGTAGCCTTGCGGGGGCCTTACAGCTTCTGACTGGCTGTCTTCTTCTTGCTGTTAGATTTAATCCATCAGCTGTGTTTTTGGATACCGAGGCTTGAGCCTCATTACTCCAATTTCTCGGGTTGAGTATGTAGTCGTGGGTTAGGGTTCTTCTTGGTCTGTGTGGTCTTGTCACAGTAGTGCTGGTTTCACAGGATCTTTGCAGTGATGAGCCGCGGGTAGCGGTCGAAGGGGTTTGCAGTGGTGGCAGTGAGTCTTCTGATCAGAGGGTTTGGGTTCTGATCCAGTCCTTGGCAGAAGTTCTTCCTCAGCTTCGCTAGATGTTTGTCCGACATCTCGATTACACAGTTTCAAGCAGGCATCCGCACTTTCAATGTCTCCTCACCCCCTCAGCAGTACCTCACCTGTTCAATGGCTGCAGGATGCAGTCATAGCAGCTCATCTGAGCCCTGGGCTCTGGTCAGGCTTTTTCACACAGCAAAAAAGACCCTGAGTCTCCTCCTTCTCGCGATCTGCTCATCGCGCCATATTTTTTCTAGGGTTCTTTGAGGAGTGTAATTAATTTGATATTTTGTCCACTGCCTTGGATTTTAGCTGCCATTTTTTTTATCTCGGCGGATTTCTTTAATCCGTTTCAATGTTAGTGCCACCCCCACCTAACCAGACATTGACATGCAGGCTTCCAAAAATGTTAACGAACTTAAAGTATGGTTTGCCACCGTAAACAGTCCAGGTCGAAATGCATGCATTAGGCAGCCTAGGAGGGAAGCCATGGGACGTGTTTGCACAAACCCTGCACCCGTTAGCTGGCCGTTTAAAAACTCCTTTTCGCACATCTAAATGCCCCATCAGAAGCCAATTACAAGCCCCGACGTCCATTCTGACGCACCTTTTGATGTGCAGACCAAGTTTTCTTTTAGCATACCCTCTACAGAAAGCAGTGGCCCAAACTGGCAGATTTGTGAATGGGGTGTTTGCTCGCTGCCTCTCACTAAAAACCCAAACACTCGTTCAGTCACACGCACGCACAGAGCCAGCACAAACTCACTCAATCACATACATTTCATAATTCACCCTTACATGCACGCATACATACATACATACATACAAGCATCCGGCATACACATGAAAACACCCATGCTCGCATGCACTGCACGCACGCTCATACACTTTAAAAAAGCATGTTCTTCCTTACCTGCTGCCGGCGCGAGGGACTCCTCTCTCAGGCAGGCATCCGGCTGAGCTCCCTCAGCACCGACATGCTGACAGGAACAAGGAAGCAGGGGCGCTCCCTGCTTCCTTGTTCCTGACATACGCAGAGATGGCACCTCAATTACAAAGAAACCTTCTGGTTGCCAGTGGAATGGTCCTTCATCCCGCGATGCAACTGGAACATTGCTTTCTGAAAGAAATAATCTCTTTCAGAAGCTTCTGGAGGCTGGACCAGCCCCCAGGACATTGTGTGGTGGTCGCCAACCACCACATAGCGGGGCTGCGAGGCACCTGCTATGCATGTGCGTCCTTGCAGACACCATTCTCCCCAGAGCTTCTATCCGGGGCTAGAAGCATAGGACCTGGGGCTACACCCTCCTAACCCCCCTAGCGACGACTCTGGTTAGTGGGACGTTGGACTTTGCAGGTGATCAATGTTTGCTTCCTTGCGGCCAACACTAGTGGGCTAATTAATTTCTGTGTCACAGGTGTGACACCCAGAAGGCAAACGTTATTTCCACAGGGACCGGAAAGACAGAATGATGAGCGGGACTGAATAGTGGATCCACATCTCCTATAAAAGCTGGAAGATGGCAGAAAGCCTAGTCTTTGCACTGCTATTGTTGCCTGAATTCAGTGTATGAGCTCAAATGTTATACATATTTCTGTTACTTGTGGATTCATCTCTAATTAGGCCTCAAAAACAGGATGTTTCCAGTGTTTTGATCTCTACATTGAGGTCCCGCATCCACTTCCCAACCATAGATTGGATCCGCTCATGAATGTAAGGTTTGCATCAATCGCAATCAGCATTCTGTCCGATTTAAGCCTTGACGTTTATCTCAAAAGGGTTTTAGCGTTCAATGGATGTTTAGCGCATTGTCCTATTGATCCATGTTGCTACTGTTGAGCTCAGTTAGATGTCACGAATATCCATGATTAAGATAAACAAGTGGTGCGAATCTAGGAAGCATAGTTTATCTAGCCCATTGGATTGTTGATGGATACATTGTTAATTGGACATGGATCCCGTGAACATTGGATGAATGCTGCAGATGTCTAGCAGGGCTGCCACATCCCACACCATCAGGCTTTTGATAACAAAGGGAAATTCTGGGCATGGCCATCTGAAAAAGAGAAATTAGTTTGCAAGGAAGCTCATTTTCATTCCCTTAATTCTGTCCGAAAGAGAAGGCAGAATGGTCCATTTAGTAAAGTTATCCACAGTTGGTGAGCAGGTGCAAGTGGATCTACGCCATGTGGCCTAAGCCCCATCAATTTTTTTTGCCATGCCTCTTCCATTCTGCTCTTAACTCTTAAATCAAGGGCGTCTCTCGCCTGGGTGTCCGAAGTGAAGTGCAGACGAAGAAAAGGGCAATTCCTGTTTGGACCTGTTCAGACCAGAAGGACCCAGGGCCCGAACCCCTTCTCAGACAACAGTTAAGCATGCGCTGACATGTGCTTTCTCCCTCTGTCCTCACAGTCCATCCCCATCATCACCAAGCAATGACATTGTCCCTCCACTAAGGCTTGGACACTGCAATACAGCAACCTCACCCACATCAGACTCAAGCCCATCAGCACCCCCTCACTGTCCATAACACAGAAGTTGATGCTCGCCAACGTCCGCTCAGCTATCACCCATGCAGCAGGCATTGCCAACCTCATCACTACACACAACCTTGATGCCATCTTCATCACCAAGACCTGGCTGCCCCACCTCCACCCACCTCCTAGACGTCCTTGTCCCCAGCGGCTACAGCATCCAACACAGAGATCGGCCTAACAAGACAGGTGCAGGTCTCATGCACAAGACCTTGTGGCCCTGCACTAGACTTGATGTCGACACCATTGGCTGCTTCAAAGTCTTTTCCTGCCACCTCCCACTCTTCCCTGGAACACAGTCAACTTCCATCTCATCTACAGACAACCCAAACCCAACACTGTCTTCAACACAGACTTCACTGACCTGGTCAACACCATGTCCCTCAAGCACACCAACAACATCTTCCTAGCGGACTTCAACCTCCCAGGAAACAAGGCCACCAAACCGATGTCCTTTTCGACACCTTCAGCCTCACACAGCACATGAAAGACCCAACACACGAGAAAGGTAACATCTTCAACCTAATAATCACTGCACTGCCTTCCCTCCACTACAGCTCTCCTCTCCCGCTTAACTGGTCTGACCACCTGGCCCTGCTTTTCAACACCCTGCACACCACCCCAGTCAAAAACTCCCAGTGGAAACCCATCATACAAACCTTCAGGTCCTTCAAGAACTTCCCGTTGGAAGTCCTCACGCAAGACCTCACCAACCTCCACCTCACATGAAGCGAACACACCCAAATGAACTGCGACTATCTACTGGAAGCACTCAATGACACCCGCTCAGTCTCCATCAATCGACACGTGCCTCTGAAACAACGCACTTGCAAACCGAAACCTTCAGCACCCTGGTACATTCAAGAACTGAACCTCAGGAAACAAGAGCAAACCTAGTGCCGCTCCTGGATCTCATCCGACCCGGTGCTCCTCAAGGTACTCCGAGCAACCCGCCGACAACTAATCAACAGAGCCAAGGCCTCCTACTATCAAAACACTGTAGCAAAAGCTGACAACAAAAGCAGAGCCCTCTTCAAAGCGGTCAAGCAGTGCTTTAACCCACTACCTGACTCTGCAATACCACATTTCATCAAAAAATCCACTGCCATCAACACCTTCTTAATCAACAAAATTGGCAAGATTCCCCAGCACATAAACACTAGCTCTGCATCCGCTGACTCACCTCATGTCCCTCTTTGAGAAATCTCCACACCCTGGACAACATTCAATACACACTCTACAGAGGACCTGGTAAAAATCTTGGCCGCCCTCAAAGCCACATTTATACAGACCACATCTTCCCAGCATCCATCCTCAAGACCCTCCCCGCAGAAGCCCTCCTTCCCTACCTGAAGATCATCAACAGCTCCCTAACTCAAAACACCTTCCCATCGACACTAAAGACAGGACAGATCCTCTCTCTACTAAAGAAACCGACTGAGGATCCTGACAACCTAGGTAACTATGGTCCCATCACCCATCTTCCCTTCTTAGGTAAGATCATCGAGAAAACGGTAGCTGTGCAACTGCAGCAACACATCAACACAAACATTCTCATCCAAACCTACCATTCTGGGTTCAGACCCAAATGCAGCACAGAGACGGCAACCATACAGGTGGTCGACGATGCCCTTGACAACATCCTTGACAATGGCCACCCTGCCTCTTGATTCTACCTGACCTATCAGACGCTTTTGACTCAGCAGAACAATAGGCGCTCGTGGCCACCCTACATTGGTGCATGGGGATCAGCAACCTTGTTCTAAGCTGGTTCAAGTTCTACCTCGCCAATAGTTTGTTAAGATAGACTCCTCTAGATCGCCAATGCTAGTTATCACCTGTGGAGTCCCACAGGGTTCCATCCTCTCCCCACTGATCTTCAATCTATACATGGGGCTGCTGGGAGCCCACCTAGCCACGTCCACCAGTATGACGACGACACACATCTATCCTCAAGATCGACTCCATCAAGGACATCCACATGCTCAAAACCTGTCTCCCGCTGATCCAGACTTGGATGTCCAGTGCATACTTGAAGCTCAACCCCTCCAAGACAGAATTCCTACTCCTCACCAAAAACACTGAACACCCAGACATACAGACCTGGCTACCAACCATGACCCCTGAGGGCTTCACACCCGAGGTCACCTCCTGCGCCACGTCCCTCAGGTTCCATGTTGACAAACACCTCTCCTTCAAGACACACATAGCTAAGATAACTCAAACAGCTTGGTATCAGCTCTCCCTCCTGCAGAAAGTCAAGTCCTTCCTCCTTCCGGACACCTTTAGATCCACTGATTAACCACTGCACCTAACCCACCTAGATGGGGGCAACGCCCTCCTCAAAGGCCTCCCGTCATCCTCCCTTGTGCCCCTGAGAAGTGTCCTACATGTGCCCGCATGATTCATTAAAGGTCTACGCAGATACAACCACATCACCGCGGCCCTCATCAACCTTCGCTGGCTCCCACTGAATCCACAAATCACCTTCAAGTCTTGCTGCATTATCTATAAGGCAAGTCGCCTTCAGTTCAACCATCTACCTCGCAGAGAAACTCTGCACCACCAGAAGCCTGAACACATGCAGACTTAAAATCTGCTGCTGCAAAAAGGAAAGGACCAGAAAACAATACTTCTCTGCCTACACCCCAAGACCGTGGAACTCTTCCCTGTCAGCATCAGACTCATCCCCATGCTCCTACAATTCAGAAGAGAACTCAAGGCCCACCTCTTCAAGGAGTCACTTCCTCAACACCCAGGCCATCACATCGCCCCGTGCCATCTGACTCACTAGATGTCATCCGCCCCTCTCCTCCCTGCCACCTTGTACAGCTGTACCCCTCCTCTGTGGCCTTCTGTATACTACCCCCCGCTGTATATCTATTCAGTTGTTACCTCTGAAAAGCACTCGGTTATGCATCTGTACTGTTGTAGACCTCTGTAAGCACTCTGTTGTGTATCTATATTGTTGTAAACCTCTCTATTGCATCTCAAAGCTAGATTTGTTCTCAATAAATACAATAATAATAATAATAATAATAATACGTTATTACGGTAGTTCATCCTGTGCACATTATTAGAGTTCTTGGGAATCCAAAATTCAAGGTATTAATGTTGTGCCACGGGATTGTAAACAAATGATCATAGGAGTCATATGCAGGTGCCTGATGGAGATTGATGTATTCCTTGGTTTAGCCAATTAATAGTGCAGCCCGAAGCAAGCGCATGTGGTAGAATTCATGTGATAATCGGTGATTGTGCCATCACTGGTTTGCAAGGAACAAGAGGTCATCATCAGACTAGAGCAAGATCTTGTCCCATTCGTTATTTATGCAGTATTGGTCTTGTGTCTTATTGTGGACGTTAAATGTTCAATAAAACGTTTATGAATGATCAGGCACAGAGAGCACCCTTGTCTCTGACTGATGTACAGGTAGAATGGTTGGGACATGTGCACATCGGTAGCGACTTCTGGTTTATCACAGATCACCTGCAGAACATTAAAAAAGAACCCCATGAAATCACGTGTTCCTGGGGTGGAAGTGTGTGGGATCTTACAATCTCACCTCACCTGGTCAAACTCCATCTCTCTTCTACACAAGAGGCCCAGCACACATTACTGTCTGATGCAGCGATGATGTTCAAACATTGCTGCAAAGTATGATGGGAGGGTTTATCTGTGACAAATGTGTACAAGCACGTCACATTAGCGACTCTTGTACTCCTAGTCTACAGTCCCCTCTCCTCCTTAATTATCAGTGTCCTGGGGACAGGACTGCAACATTGCACAGCAATACCATTTTCAAAAATGGATGCATTGCTGGGTCGTGCAAGAGTGAACATTCTCATGGTCGTACCTTAGACTTCACTCCCGAGTCCTTTTCGTCTATGTAGTCAATTAATTATCTTCTAATTAGGGGAATGGAATTATGGATTATGGGGTACAAGAGCCAGTACGGTGATTATGGATTATGGGGTACAAGAGCCAGTACGGTGAGTAACTTGTACTCAGTCCTAAAACTACCCAAACGCTCATTATACTGGGCAGAGGGGTTCATGAGGACCAGAAACAAAAATGTTCTTCCAAATAGCTTATCCGAAGCGGGAATCCACCTTAGAACTACATTTGAATGAATAATGCTTGCAGAAACTTTGAGTTGAGGACGAGATTGCTGCCATGCAAATGGTTTAAAAAGGAACATATCTTTGAAAACCTATAGAGGTTGCATGGTTGGACACAAAATGTTCATGAAGGCCCATAGGGTGTATCAACTTCTCGACCTTGCACTTAAGAATGCAAAACATCGGGGGGCGTGGCCAAGCGCCGAAGCAGATGGCTACCTAACTTCTGAGCTCCCAGCCCCGGTATTAATACCATAAATCTTCTGTGCGGTAATTCATACTTTTTGAAAACAAAAATAACTTACAAACGTGGCCGCAAGTCATGGACGATTTATGAAGCTCAGAGCGTGCCTGTGCTCACTTTGTGTGACGTCCTAGGAAGCTGCGTAGAAAAGGAGGTGAGGCCCATTAATCACCGGAGGTCGCGTTGACAAGAAGCCGGCACATCTCGTCAGCTGTTTGGCATGCACAGCTGAAGCACTCCGCAGTTGTTGGGAAGCACGTTTGCTTCATAACACGATGGAAATCCCTCATGCAAGTAACACCCAAATCGATATATCATTTCATAACATGAATGCATGATATATTATTCAAATAAATTACTTTATGATTGAAGATATATTTATCCTGAGACTCGGAGAAGGAATATACTTAATTTATACCGAAATAAATATATAAAAGAGTAAAACTAACCCCTTTTAAAACAAGACACATCCAGACAACTAACAAGAATATCTACTACTGAGGGATTGTGACATGTGTGAGATATGTATTATAATAAGACTGTTAACCCCGGATGAGTAATTGTGTGGCTGGACGGCTTTGCAAATAACCCTGATTTATGTATGTCAAATCAGAATTTTGCAAATAGATATTACACAGTTGAAAATAAATGTGCTTAACCAAACACATTGGAAAATGAGTGTACTTGACTAAACACATTGAAAGTAAAGGTGCATGACTGCAATTGGACATATTGACAAGTAAGTGCGCATAACTGGGCTTTTGGCTTCATAGCCTCCATCTATTGAGAAGCAATCTCGCATCCAGCGTAATTTTTCTTGCTCAAACATGTCTTCCAAAAAGGGGAAACCCAAAGAAATACCAGCTACACCCTTCAGTAATGCCCCCCAAAGACAAAAAAGTGACTGTCCCACGCCTAAGGAAGATACACAAGACCCAGTCATGCAGGCTATCTTAATGGAGATTAAATCTCTTAAACCATTAATGGAAGCCATGGCTGCCAAATTGCAGATGCTTGACAACAAATGGTCTACATTTGAATCTAGAATAACAGAAGTGGAAAGTAGAGTAAGTGACGCTGAAGAAGTTGCAAGTAGAGTACAATCGCTGGAAAGCATAGTTGTATCTTTAAAGAAGCAAACAGAAAATTTAGAAAACAGGAACAGGAGAAACAACATATGTGTCGTTGGTTCCCGAGAACATTGAGAACGACAACCCTACTCAATTAATTTACCATATGCTTACTGCACTATTGGATCTTCCTACACCTTCACAGTTCAATATCCAAAGAGCGCATCGGATAGGACCTAAAAATCCCTCCCGGAATACTCCAAGAACTATGATCTTCGCTCTTTTGGATTATACTCACGTGATGCTTATTTTAGAAAAGGCAAAACAGAAGAAAACTCTTGTATGGGAAGGTACCAAAATCTTCATAACTCAAGACGCCTCCAACGTCACACCAGCAAGAAGGAAGGAATTATTAGCATTTAGACCTGCAGTATGACAGCTAAAGGCAAGATATGGGATCATACATCCAGTATCCCTAAAAGTTACTCTTAATGGTCATATGTATACTTTCTAAGAACCAAGCCACTTGCACAGCTTCATTCAAGGTCAGAGAAGAGAAGATATGGACACAACCAAACCGCATATATAAGTCATTAATAATACACGGAACGTTAATGTTTATTAAGTATAGCCATGCCGGAAGGGGCACAGAGGGGCCCATCTACATTCGGCTCTCCACCCCCTACTTATTATTGACTGTATAAGAACATGGTTCGGAGTGGCTGTATCCAGTTAGCCACTACTCCTTCATAAACAAGTTTCATCTTAGGTCAACTACAAAACTCCATGTTCTTTTTGTTTGTCTCCACCCTCCCCTTATGTCTCCCTACCTTACTTGAACAATATGCTATTAACTCAAACCTTATAAGTACTAATATTATCCTGAACGCCTCCTTTGTCACTTAATATAACCTCGTGGAACGTCAAAGGCCTTCATAACCCAATCAAATGGAAACAAATCCTCTTACATCTCCATAGGACTAAACCAGCAATAGCATGTATAGAAGAGTCACACCTCTCTCAATTGGAAGCTGCCAAACTAAAACGCTTATGGGTGGGACAGGTCGTTGCTAGTGCAGCATGTGGAAAGAAAAACTGAGAGATTACTCTTATTAGTAAACATCTCCAATGCAAAGTTATATCGATAGAGTCTGATGATGTGGGCAGGTGGCTTTTGATCAAACTCCTTATTCAATCTGTTAAATATTCCATTCTAAATGTGTACTGCCCAACTAATGCTGATCCCACTTTTTGGACTCAATTAAGAAACCATATATTCAGATGGAACACAACCAATATTATAGAATGTGGAGCCTGTAACGAGATTGTAGATCATCTTCTTGATAAAAAATCTAATGTACGTTTTAAAAACACGACCTCCCATGTACAATTCACCAACTTTGTATCCGAATTAGGGCTCATTGATACCTGGAGTTTAGTCCAGCCTACAGATCTAGAATATACTTTCTATTCCCCGCCACACAACTCTTTTTCAAGAATTGACTATGTTTTTATATCCAAATCTATGACTAATCGGCTGTTGGATGACACAATGGTGCCCATTATCCTGTCTCATCACGCCCTTGTTCATGTTCGATTATCTTATTCACATGGTATGCACCAACAAAACAAGTGGAGATTTAACTCAACCCTTTTAAAAGATCACTTATTTACTGATTTAATCCAACAACAACACACTAACTTTTTTACTGGGAACCTAAATTATGATACATCGGTACATAACAGCTGGATTGCTATAAAGCGGTATTAAGAGGCCAGATTATCTCTTATGTAGCTCAAAAAAGGAAGAAATGCTTAGAAGCAGAATATAGTTGCACTAATACTAATCTAACCTTTACGCAAATAACTAAGTAAAAAATCCAATATAATAACCTGATTATGCAATACTCCTGTGCTAACCTCCTAAAGTATAAATCAAAAATGTACCAATTCTCCAATAAATTGAGTAAATCACTAGCCTCATATCTAAAATTTTAAAAAGATAGAGGCAAAATTACAGTCATAAAAGATCAAAATGGAAATAGAGTTCTCAAAGATGAAGAAATACTACAGGCATTCTCCAAATTTGATCAAAAACTATATTCCTCAGAATCACTACCCAATAGTACACACGCTGCTGACTTTCTCAGAGATATACATCGTGATTCGTACACCATCACTAACCTCCAAACCTTAAATGAACCCATGCAAGTAAATTAAATCTATCAAGCCATGAAAGATCTTAAAAAAGGAAAAGCCCCAGGACCTGATGGATTCACAATAGACTTTTTTGCTCATTTCAAAGATCTCTTGACTCCGAAACTTCATGAACTCTATTCTTCCTTCATTACTAATGGAAAAGCCATAGGCTCTTTCATGGAAGCAATGTTAATTGTTTTTCCAAAACCAAATAAAGACCCTGAGTTAGTCCAAAATTATAGACCTATTTCCCTAATTAATACTGATTGTAAAATCCTAGCCAAAATCATAGCTAATAGATTAAATCCCTTTCTTCCAAACTAATTAGGTAAAAAGTAGTATATGTCAAGGGAAGATTATCGTCTGCAAATATTAGACTTTTTACAAATGTCATCAATATAATTAAGACATCCACTAATCCTTATGCAGCCATAGCACTTGATGCTGAGAAAGCTTTTGACAGGGCGGAATAGAATTTTATGTTTAAAGCTCTTCAGTGGCATGGTATTACAGATACATTCACAACGATAGTGAAAATACTATATTCCAATCCCGTAACTGCAGTTTTTGTGAATAGACATATATCCCCCCCTTTCCCCTTCGTAGGGGAACCCGCCAAGCCTGCCCACTATCCCCCCTTCTCTTTATCCTGGCTATAGAACCATTCCTAGAAGCAATCAGACAAAATGAAAACATAATTGGAATCCAACATGACCACATCCATGTTAAAACAGCCGCTATGCAGATGATGTTTTACTTCTATTACAAATCACAAACTCTTGCATGGATCACTTACTTGTCACCATTTCACAGTTTTCCTTAGCATCCGGTTACAATCTTAATATTGAGAAATCAGAAATTCTACCATTAAACATAAATGCCATTGCTCTAACCTAGGTATGAAGTGGTACCCCTCTGGGATTAAGTATTTAGGTATCATAATAACCTCCTCGATTAAGGATACCGTAAAACGAAATACCACAAACATCCTTAATAAAGTCAAAGATCACACTAACTCATGGTCTACTTTGTTTTTGTCATGGTGGGTAAGATTGGAATCTATCAAAATGTCAATTGCTCCAATTGTCTTTTATTTACTATACATGCTCCCTATTTCCCTACCGGCTACATTCTTTAAATCTTTAGACAAATGCATTCTTAAATTCCTTTGGGGAAAGAAGAAACACAGAATTTCAGCTTATAAACATAAAACCCCTAGGATAGTTGGTCTCCCTGATTTAAAAAAATGATTAAAAAAAATATCACGTAGATCACGTAGCGTTTATGTTACACCAAACTCAGCTATGGTTTGCATCCACTTTGTTGAATCCACCAAATTGGCTTATTTTTGAGAGAGCGTTGGTTTCCCCCACATCCTAGCGGATTGCCCATACATCAAAAGATCCAATAGATTTATTACCAGTAACAGCATTAACACTACCAGTATCTATCTTAGAGCATATCTATTACCACATATCTCTAAAATGTCACAATTTGTATATCCTTATATTTGGACAAACTCACTAATTAAGAGCAATAAGAAATCTATATGTTGGAAGCCATGGCTCTCTTATAGCATTAGACTTGTGGACCAACTTTTTATTAAGGGGGTACCTCTCACCTTTATTGAAATGGTTATTAAATATCATATTCCCAGGACTTGTATGTGCCAATACTTAAATTTGGTTGATGTGATTGTGGGTTAGTATGATTTGTTAGTACATTGTAATAACACGTATCAAGATAACAAGAATAAACATTTACTCAACCAATATTTTAATGCCTCAATGTTTTACAAAATACTTATTTCTGTGCCAGATAACTTGGCTCCATGGAAAAGCCAAATGGATTGGAAAAGAGATTGCTCTTTGACAGATTCTCAACTGAAATGGCCTCAGATTTGGAAAAATATTTCTGAGATAATTGTATCAGCAAGCCTATTCTGAACTATATACTTCTTTCACCACATGGCCTTTATAACTCCATCTATCCTATTCAAAGGAGGTCTTTCACAAGATGAAACTTGTTGGAGCTGCTTATGTACGATAGGATCTTTCAAATATCTAATATTTGACTGTGTTCATGTAAAAACATTTGGGGAAGCTGGAAGGAATGTGTTAAAATCAATTTTTCACTTACGACAAGAACTTGGCATTTCAATTTTGTACCTACGAAGCACAATCATTAAGCCAGCTATTAGCAAAAAGAATGGATTTTCATTTGATGTCTTTATTGGTATAGCTATTCAGACTATTACCTCGAAATGGAAAGACCTTAAACAATTGCATTGCAAAATATGGGTGAATTCTATTTGCAATATTCATAGAATGGAGAAATGGAATGCTTCATCCCTTTTTTATTGAACAAACATGAATTGAAATGGAGGCTGTTCACTGAATATTTAAAACATATAGTGCCTAGCTCTTAAATTGAAATAGTAAGTCAATAATATCCGTCCCTCCCCCTCGTTTATGTGCGTCCCGTTTTTGTCTTGTCTGTCCAGTTTGTACTTCATGTTCTGACCTTTCACAATATATATAGTATATATCTATTAGTGTATCTTGAAAATAATGCATAAATGTTTAATTTGTGCATTAAAACTTATCTTGTTTAGTTCTGCATGCTAGGCCTTTACTATATAATCAATCCATACCCGAAAAACTTGCTTTCACTATGAGATATTTATGTTGAATTGATTTCCATATGTTTGAAATTAGCCTTGTATTCCAAAGTACTTAACAATAAAATATTTAAATTAAAAAAAGGAATGCAATACATCTCCAGCTCGAAATGTGCAGTTATTCCACTGTTTTTGGTCACTGAGGCCCCCCAAACAAACCTGTGACCAGGTGTCCCTATCTCCTTTGTGAGGTGCAAATAGAATTTGAGGGTCCTGCGAACAGCCAGGCTATGATGTTATGTAAGAGAAGATCCACCTATGACCTGATAAAATAAATAAGACGATGAAGGAAAACAATCAGTTGGACTTGGTGTTCCCCAGAAACAAATCTATAAAAGCAAGGGGCAAACAGCTTCACAGTGCTAACCCCTTCGAATGGGTATGTGAACTCTAGCAGCATGCAAACAGGCAGCAGTACAGATATTAATTAGTGGCAGCATTATTTTACGGCTGAATCTGCAAGTGAAATTGTCAATTTAACTGTTCCTTTCATTTAATTCATTTAGACTGCAAAGGGGCTTTGGCTTCTATGTGCAGCTATTTATTGAGAGTCTTTTGTACGCAAAGGTTCTTTAGACAAATGCTCAGTAAAATTGAATTGACCCTGGTGAATAGGCTCCCAACACAAGGCTTGTGCTGAGTCACATGTTTGCGGTCCCGTGTGTGCCCATGTGACCGCTCTAATAAAAGAGCCGAGCGGTCTCCCGCTCGGCAGTTCCAGCCATCCACCTGTCTCAGAGTGCTTATTGCAGCCTGGCACTGCTGGCTGTGTGATGGGAACATCGGGCCTCCTTACCTCCCAGGGCATCCTAACAACATGGGGGACGGACAGGCTGGACCCAGAACACGGGGCGCAGAGGGTCTGAGTGCGGGTGTGCTGCTGCCGGCCTCCACGGGGCATGAACAAAAAAAAGGTTTGATGCACCAAGACAGGGGAGCCGAACCATGGTCGGCACAGCCTGTATGTTGCTGCCGGTGCACATTGCTTGGCCCCTGGGGCCCTCCTGCAGTGCTGCCCTTCCAGGCACACCATCATCTGCCCCCGCATGAGGGGCAAGAAGGAAGCGTGGATCCAGCCGCTGCATCCCAAAAAAAATATCAGAACCTCCTTCCGCAGTGACTGGTGACCATCTGTGTCCTCGGAGAGAGAGGAGAGGAGCGTTCCCTTTGCCGCTGCGTTGGCATATATTAATCCCCCACATAGAAGAGAGGGAGAAGCTTGCGGCAAAGACCGCTGCCGCATTTTGGTATATAAGCCTCTCGCCTGGGGAAAGGGTGCGGGGAAAAATAAATCCCGCTTGGAGGAGAGAGGAGCGGCGCAGCGCCATCAGAGATAAATAACTCCAGCCTGGGGGGGGGAGGGGTGTGGCCTCAGCTGCGCCACATAATTAGACCCCTGCTTGCGGAAGAGGTGCACACTCATAAGATACTCCTGCCTGGGGAGGCTGACTGTGGCGCAGCTCAGACCGCCGCTGTATTAAGTAAGTGAGCTCCCGCCTGAGGGAGCCTGACATTGGCACGGCCATCCTGCCGACCTGTCACACCATTATACCAGCGGTGTCCCAGCCATGGCCCACCACTGAAAGGATGCTTTTGCGGCTGGGCTGAATGGGGGGCCTGCCGCCCCTCCTCCAAGAAGAACACGGGTCCATTGCCTGCTCTTGTCTGGGGGCAAGGTGCATCGAATCAATGCACTCCTACCTGGAGGAGAAGACAGGGGCGCGACCTGCCCCTCTGCATCAGATTAAAGAGCTCCCGTCTGGTGGGAGAGGGGCTGTCTATGCCACTACAGTAATTTTAGATGCTCCTGCCTGGGGCAGAGGAGGAGCCGTTGCTGCTACAATAATGTTACAATGCTTGTGCTTGTGGGAGAGGAAGTGGTGCAGCAAGGACTGCCGTCACCTTCACAGAAGTAAACTGCTGCCTGGGGAAAAGACAGAGGAGCGGCCTGCCCCTCTGTTAAGCAAAGATACACCTGCATGTGCCATGCCTCATGATCCACTGCTGCAGGGGGCGGGGAGAGGAGCAATGAGTTGGCGTGACCTGGTCCGCTGCCTATGCTGCACCCCCGAACACCACAAATTGCTCCCGGCTGGAGTGGAGCCAGCAGATGGTGCGACCTAAACCGCAGCCACAGCAAATTCCTACATGGGGAAGACAACAAGAGCCCAGCCTTCTGCAAGGCTTTGTGCTTCTTTTTTTTTTATTCTTTTTTTTGTTGGCAGAGGTTCACAACATGGGTGTAATGGATCAATTGCGAGAGCAGTACATGCGTAAGTGGGGTGTTAGTTGATAAAGGGGAGTGTCGGCCCTCAGGAGCCCCATCTCGGTGTCAGGTGGGAGTCACTTCCTGATGTGCTCTCCTCCTGGCTGATGAGGTAGCTGTTGAAGGCAGTCCATATGTCCTTGGGTCGGGATTGTGGAGGGAGCATAGTGAGGTATTCCACTTCACAGTTCCGTGACCATGTGAGTGCATTGAGCCACCTCTGGGAGGTAGGAGGGGAGGGGCTCTTCCAAGTCTGCAGTATACATTTTTTAGCTATCATACAACCAATGTTTAGGAATTTAGCCATGCGTCTGGTGTCACCAGTATCCCACACCCCAAACAATACCCCCATAGGACCGGAATCGAGATCAATGTCAGTGATAGCAGTAAGTGTCCTCAGGATCTCAGCCCAGAAACCTCCCAGTTTCTGGCAGGTCCAGAACATGTGCAAATGATCCGCGTTCTCAGCCCCGCAGCGGGCGCAGGAATGTGTGGTGTATGGGAGAATTTAGAGATCTTGAGAGGGGTGTAATACAGCCTATTCAGAAGTCTGAACTGGATAGCTCGATAGCGGTAATTGAGAGAGACTTTCTTGGTGTGCAAGCACATTCGCTCCCATAATCGGTCAGAAACCTCGAGGTCCAGTTTGTTCGCCCACTCCATGTGTGCTTTGGCAGGTTGAGTTGGAGTGCTCTCCAGCAGCATTTTATATAAAGAGGAGACAACGCCGCGAGCGCTGCTCGAATTAGCAATGTATGCAATCACTGGGGTGTCAGTGGGTTCATCGGGAAAGGTAGGCCATCTGGTGCGGAATGCTGCACGAAGCCTATAGTATTTCAACAATTCAAGTGCGGGTCCAGAGTGTCCATGTCTCCATGTCTGGGGGTCGATGAACCAACCATCAGGGAAGAAGTCAGTTAGTGCTTGGTAGCCTAGAGTTCCCCAGTATAGGGCCAGGGCCACGTCATATGTAGGCGCCATTCCGGGGAATCCCCACACGGGGAGCCATTTGTAGTAGGGTTGGGTTTCGGGGGTCACCTGTAGTAGTCGGTCCCAGGCGCGCAGAGTGGTTCCCACTGGGTCTAGGGGGGAATCAGGTACATAGTGCTGGTGTAGTATGAGGGTCATTATGTTAACCCCAGCTGTGGCCAAGGTTTCCAGCTTGACGTGTGGGCGGGTCAGGGAACTGGGGTACCAGTAAGTAGCATATTGGGCCTGTGCAGCCACCCAATAAAGCGTTAAGTCAGGGGCTGTGAAGCCCCCCCCCTCTCATATGGAAGTGCCATGTTTGGCCATTTCTTGCAAACCGCACCAGAGTGCCATAGGAACTGTGCGCATGATTTGTGTAGTCTCGTAAAGTATTTCCCTCCTGGCCAGATTGGTACATTAGTAAATATGCATAGCAGTTTAGGGAGCAACACCATTTTAACAAGGGAAAATTTCCCAGCGAAGGACAAAGGGAGAGAGCGCCACCGCGCCATTTTCAACTCGGCTAGCTGTGCAGTGGCCTCATAGTTGTCCGATAGTAAGGCAGTCCTGGATAGTGAGATCCGGACTCCCAGGTACCTAACTGTGCCGGGGGACCAGCGAATTGGATATACAGTGGCAGGTTGTTGTGTGGTATTAGTTAGCGGGAAGGCCTCAGACTTTGAGTAGTTGATCGTGAATCCTGAGTGGGTGCCCACACGCGTGATATCGTGTAGTATCGGATCAAGATGGGTGTTGGGGTTTCTGATATATAATAGTACATCATCAGCGTACAGGGAGATGATCTCGGGGGTATCCTTCAGTCGTATTCCTCTATGGGAGTGGCGCACTCTGATGTAATCTGCCATTGGTTCTATCGCCAATGCAAAGAGGATCGGGGAGAATGGTCAGCCTTGTCAGGTGCCTCTGGAGAGATGGAATAGTGCAGAGGTTAATGAATTGACCCGGACCCTTGCCATGCGTGCCGTGTATAGCAGTTTAATGTATCCAATCATGTTGGGGCCTATTCCCATTGTTTCAAATACTAGCCACATATATCTCCATGAGACCATATCAAATGCTTTTTGAGCATCGAGTGTAACTGTTATGGCATTGGAGTCCTGGTCAATTCTGGCCATTACGTTGAAAAGTCGCCGGATGTTATGGGAGGTGGATCTCCCTGGCACGAACCCCCTTGATCTTCATGTACTAGGTACGTCATGATTGGGAGGAAGCGATTAGCTATCACCTTGGCAAAGATCTTGGTGTCTGTATTCATAAGTGAGAGGGCCCTGTATGAGCCACATTCATCACTGGGCTTGTCGGGCTTGTGCAGCACCGTTATGACAGCTTCACACAGAGAGGGAGGAAGGACAGACATCTGGAGAGACCAGTTCCAGACCTCCAGTAGTTTAAGGGCAAGAATGGCAATGTGCTCTTGCTAGAATTCAGATGTGAGCCCGTCGGGGCCCGGTGCCTTACCCTTTGGGAGGTCTGAGATGGCTCTGACTATCTAGTCTAGGAAGATAGGGGAGTCTTGTTGGTCCCTGGTCGATGAGGAGATACATGTTGTTGGGATCTGATCAAGGAGATCTCTCATGTGTTGTTCACTGTGTTCCCGGGGTTGAGTCTATAGGTTCATGTAAAATTCAGTGAAAGTGTCTATTATTTGCTGATCTGACCACCGCAGAGTGCCCTGTCCGTCCCTGACGGCTGTAATCTGAGCCTGGACCCATTTGTCTCTTGTCAGGTTTGCCAGAGTCCTCCCAGGTCTTTCACCCTCTCCATATTTCTGTGCAGCAAGTGGATGACTAAAATATTGAACTTCTCTTGTGGAGTATAAGTCAAATATCTTGAGTTCCTCACTGATCAGTGCAAGTTTGGCAGGGTCAGCTGGTGTCATGCAGTCCCTCTTGCAGTTTAGATTCAGAGCGGTCGAGGTCCCTCCTTATCGTCTTTAACACACCTGCATCCCTTGATACAGACATCCCTCTAATATAGGCCTTGAAAGCATCCCAAAGGACCACGGCGAGTGTTGCATTCAAAATAGGTTTCAATATCCGCTAATATGTCGGCTTTGAACACAATGTCAGCGAGGGCAGCGTATTTGAAGTGCCACGCGTTAAACGTCAGCGTGGGCATTCCCAGTTCCACTGATAAGATGATTGGAGCATGGTCAGATAGCGTACAGGTAAGTATTTGCGCTCCGTTGATCCTACCTATTAAGCCACTGGATGCTAGAAATAAGTCAATCCTGAAGGAGCTATTGTGGACTGAGGAGTAGTAGGTGTATTCGCGTGCTTGGGGATGGAGGACCCTCCAGGCGTCTCGGATGTCAAGTGTTGCGCTGTGCGTTTGGAGTCTGCGTGCTGCCCGTGATAGAGACCTGGGTGCAGTTCCAGTACTATCCAAGCTGTTGTTTAATATCAGGTTCATACCCCCCCTCCCAGATGATTTGGACACTCACATAACCCAAAAGTTTGGAGGAGATAGTGTCCACAAACTCAGGGGTGTCTACATTGGGACCATAAGTGTTTACAAGGAGATATTCTCTATTTGCCACTGTGCAATGCAATATCACATACCTGCCGTCATGGTCTTTATAGCTCTTATGAAGTATACATTTGATAGATTTGTGTATCAATGTCAGTACGCCTCTGGCTGGAGTGTAGTATAATATTTAGCATCTGTTGGGTCACCACCGTGCAATGCAATATCACATACCTGCCGTCAGGGTCTATATAGCTCTTATGGGGTATACATTTGATTGATTTGTGTATCAATGTCAGTACGCCTCTGGCTTGAGTGGAGTAGGATGTGTAGTACCTGTTGGGTCCCCATGATGGTGCAATGCTCGCTGCCAGATGGCCCAGAGAGTGTGTCTCTTGCAGCATAAGTATTTTGCTGCCCTGTCTATGAGCATAAGCTATGATTTTGTGGACTTTGGTGTAGTTAGTCAATCCCCGGATATTCCAGGACATTATAGTAGTAGGCATTTCAGTGTTCTAGGGTACATCCCAGCACGTCCATCCCAGTGTGTACTTGTCGCTTGAATGGTTATTGTTAAGAAGCCCCGACATAACGTGAAGTGCTGGTCTGCCTCTGCCGTTTCCAATGAAATTCCCAAAAATAGTGCCTCCCCCCTCCCTCGCCTCGCCGTTCCAACTGGCGAAGTCCTTACCCTCCACCCTCCCGCAAATTCTGTTAAACCCCAACAAACCGGTGTGAGTGGGTGGATCCCAAAGTGGACCGGCCACACTCATAGCCCAACGGGGGCTCACACCAAACAAGTTTACCAACATTGTCATTGCAACTGCAGTGGGGTGCGCTGTTGCTGTGTTGCCAACTGAGAACATAATAGAAATAGTGAAGTATCGGACAGTATTCTTAGTCAGTGTAAAGGACATTATATTCGAGGTTCCATTCACCAATGCGTATGAGGCTGCAGGGCGGGCTGATGCAGTTGTAGTCAAGGTCAGCAGTTCGTGCTGGCCTCGTGGCCCCAGCTCACGCCTGTCTCTTGGAGTGTAGGTCAGCATCGTCTCCCAGCCGGTATGGGTATCACCGGGGGGGCCAGTGTTGGTCCAGAAGGCATGGTGAGGTCTGTCTCGGAGCCACCTGTGTCTGCATGGGGAAGGAACAAGTTACTTACCTGTAACTGTTGTTCTCCAGCATGGGTCTGGCATGGATTCACATGCTTATGAATATTCCCCGTCGTCAGGCTTGGAATCCTCGGTAAAGAAAAATCAGTATCAGTTTCGTTTCTGATCTGTCTTTCGTAGTAGTAACCAATCACTGATCTCTGCGTCATACTGACCACAGCCAATGACTGCCCTCTCCCTAAGCTCCGCCTCTGGCAGCCATCTTCAGATTTGGTAGCACGTGAAGTGGCAGTATGACCAAGTGAAGAACCGCAGAGGGGTAGGCGGGAGGGTTTGCATGTGAATCCATGCCAGACCCATGCTGGAGAACAACAGTTACAGGTAAGTAACTTGTTCCTTCTCCAGCATGGGGTCTGGCATGGATTCACATGCTCATGAATATAGGAATACATAGCAGTACACACATGCACAACCACGGGAGGTGGCAAAAGGCTCAACATTAAGCAATACAAAAAACTCAACATTAAGCATCTCTTACCTCCTCACCAGGCTCACCTTAAGCAAACAGGTTGCGCAGCACTGCTTGGCCGACCCTGCACTCCTCCCTGGAATCCCGATCGACGCAGTCGAATCTCGTGAAGGTGTGCGTCGACCTCCACGTAGCAGCCCTGCAGATGTCCAGCAGGGGCACACCAGATAAGAACGCCGTAGTAGCAGCGATCGCTCTGGTCGAATGGGCTCTCGGACGGCCTGGCAGCGGTCGGTTAGCCAACCGGTGGCAGTGCATGATGCAGCCGGAGAGCCACCTGGAAATAGAAGACTTCGAGAGAGCCTTCCCTTGATTCACAGGTCCAAAGTTCACGAATAGCTGTGATGTCCTTCGAAAACTCTTCGTGTGGTCCATGTAGAACTTCAGCGCTCTAGCCACATCCAGCGAGGGCAAAGTCCTCTCGGCCGGCGACGAAGGAGACGGGAAGAAAACAGGTAACACCAGGGGCTCGTTAAGATGGAAGTCCGATGGCACCTTGGGCATAAAGGAGGGGTGCGTCCTAAGCACCACCCTCGAGGCATGGAAAGTCAAGTACGGTGCTTTGCAGGATAGGGCCTGGATCTCTCCCACTCGTCGTGCGGAGGTAATGGCCACCAGGAATGCAGTCTTCCACGACACAAACTTCATCGGTGCGGAGTGCATAGGCTCGAATGGGGGCCCCATGAACCTGGTCAGCACCACGTTAAGTTCCCACGCCTGGGCCGGAGCCTTCACCGGCGGAAACGACTGGAACAGTCCTTTCATAAACTCTTTTACCAGTCGATGGGACCACAGGGACGTCCGTCCTGTGGTTCTGGTATATCTGGAGATCGCCGCCAGATGAATCTTAATGGAGGCATGGGCTAGCCCAGCCTTTGCCAGCGATAGCAGGTACTGCAGCACTTGAGGGGCCGTAATCCGTAGGGGGTTGATCTTCTGTGCTCGGCACCAGATAGAGAACCTCTTCCACTTATGACCGTAGCATTTGAGAGTCGAGGACGCCCTGGCCTTTGCAAGAACCTCTCTGCAATCGGCCGGTATATCGTAGCCTCCAAACTCTAGCGCTGCAGGAGCCAAGCCTGCAGGTTCAGCGACGCCGGGTCGTGGTGGAAGATGGCGCCTCCTTCTCTGGAGAGAAGGTCCGCGTCCGCCGACAGCTTGATGGGAGGGGACGTTGACAAGTCCAGAAGGTCCGGGACGAGGATCATCCTGCACCGGGACCTCTTGAGCTGGTTGATGAGTCGAAGCAGCAACGGCAAAGGAGGGAACACATACAGGTATAGGCCATCCCAGGGGAACGAGAACGCATCGCCCATGCTTCTCAGCTGGGGAAACCTGCTGGCGAACCTCTTGCACTTCGAGTTCGTCGCTGTTGCGAACAGGTCGATTTGAGGTTTGCCCCATAGTCGGAAGAGTTGATCAACCTGATCCTGGCGCAGTTCCCAGTCGTGACACGCGCGCAGCTCCCTGCTGAGCGAGTCGGCGATGGTGTTTCTTTCTCCTGCCAGGTGGAAGGGAACCAGGAACATCCCCTGGGCGACCGCCCAGTGCCACAGATCCTGTGCCTCCCTGGATAGGGCTGGGGATCTGGTGCCTCCCTGCTTCCGTATGTAAAACATTGTCGTGGTGTTGTCCGTGAAGATCCGCACCACCTTGCCCTTGAGCGACGGGAGGAACGATTTGAGAGCCCAGAACATGGCTCGGAGTTCCAGGACATTGATGTGCAGGAGCCTCTCCTCCGGGAGCCAGAGGCCTCTTGCATGGAGATCTCCGGTGTGGGCGCCCCAGCCTTCCAGGGAGGCGTCTGTCGTCACCGTCTCGTGGTACGCCGGCGTCTGAAAGACCTTGCCCGCCGTGAGGTGCGCTCGAATGCCCCACCACAGAATCGCCCGCCGGAACACCTCGTTGAGGGGGACCCTGTCTTCGAAGGTGCCCGTCGCCTGCATCCAACGGGCGTCGAGAAATTCTTAAAGAGGGCGCATCCGTAGTCTGCAGAGGCGCACCAGGTAGATGCAAGAGGACATCATCCCCAGGAGGGACTTGATGGACCTCACCCTGGCCACGTCCGTGGTTAGCAGACGCTGCACTTTGCCTAGAATGGTCTTTGTCCGTTCTTCCGACGGTGCCGCCAGGGCCTCACTGTATCGAGCTTCGCTCCCAGAAACAGGGCCACCTGCGACGGCACCAGGTGGGACTTTGGGTAATTTATGGCGAATCGCAGGTCTGTGAGTAGCTGGACGGTCCACGCAGTGTGTTCGACGGCGAGTTCCCTCGTCCTTGAGCAGATGAGCCAGTCGTCCAGGTAGGGGTAGACGTGAATCCCCTGCAGGCGCAGCCGCGCCCCCACAGGTGCTAGGCACTTGGTAAAGACCCTGGGGGCCGACTTCAATCCGAACGGCAGTGCTCTGAATTGGTAGTGGCGTCCCTGGAAGACGAACCTGAGGAACTTTCGGTGACTTTTGAGGATGGGAACGTGGAAGTAAGCATCCTCCAGGTCCAACGATGATAGAAAGTCGCCTTCCTCCAGCTGTCCCAGCACGTGCTGGAGGATGACCATCCTGAACTTTTGTGACCTGATGTATTTGTTCAAACGAGGAAGGTCCAGGATGGGGCGCCAGCCGCCCGTCTTCTTCCTGACGAGGAAGTACCTTGAGTACACCCCGGAGCCCCTGCGCCTCTTCGGGACAAGCTCGATGGCGCCTTTCCTGAGCATCGCCCGTACTTCCAACAGCAGTTGCGGGATGTGATTTTCCTTCCTGGCCACAGGTGGAACGTGAGGGCACTTCTTCAGGAATTCGATAGAGTGTCCTCTTGCCAGGGTATCCAGCACCCAACGGTCGGTGGAGATGGACTTCCACACGCCGACAAACTTTGTCAGCCGGCCTCCCACCGGGGTGCTTCGGTGGGGGCCCGAGGCCACGGCCGGTTCAGTCCTGCTTGGAGGTGGTGGCCTTGCCGCCCTGGCCACCTTGCCGACGGCGGCGAGGCGCTCCCTGCTTGCCGCGGCCCCTGTAGGCCTCCTGAGACGAGGAGCGTGCCGCCTGGTGGTAGGACGACGAGCCACCGCTGGATCCCTTGGAGGCACCCTGTCTGCCTCTGGAGCTCCGAAAGGGCCGTCGTTGCTGAAGGGCTCCTAGGGCGTGGGCCGTCTCCGTGTCTGTCTTTATGGCTTGGAGGGATTCATCCACCACCTTCCCGAACAAGTTGCTGCCGTCGAACGGCATGTCCAACACCCTGGTCTGGACGTCCTGACGGAAGTCGGTCGCCCTGAGCCAACCCCGTTGTCGTAGGCAAACACCGTTGCCCAGCTGGCGGAACCCGGTATCGGCAATATTGGTTGCCACCGTTATGGCGTGGTCCGACGCCACCTCGCCTTCTTGAAGTATTTCCAGGGCCTCGGACCTCTTGTCGTCCGGTAGGAAGTCCAATATGGGTGCCAGCTTAAACCAGAGCTCTCCGTCGTAACGGGCCACGATCGCCAGGGCATTGGCCGCTTTGATCGTGGTCGCCGCCGACGAAATGACCAGCCGCCCCATGGCGTCCAACTTCTTTCCCTCGCCGTCCGGCGGGGAATTCGACGTCGAGGCTCCTGACCCCGCCGCTTTCTTCTTCGCCACCGCCGAGACGACCGAGTCTGGCGTTGGCAGGGCCCTGAGGCACAGGGGAGCGGTTTCGGGGACCCGGTACCCCGGTACTTCTTCTCGTACCAGTCCCGTTTGGCTGGTGCCGTGGAGGGGTTCTTGAGAACCGACAGGCCCTCCTCCCAGATGTCATCGATTAGAGGCACCGCGATGACAGTCTTCCACTTGGCCTCCCGGCGCTGATAGAGGAAACCTTCCTTTTTCTGCTCCTCCGGGCAGAGCTGGAACAATTTGGACGCCCTGGCGATCATGGCGTGGAATGAGCCAATCTCGTCGGGCGGCGAGGCCCGTGCGACGGGAGACCCGTTCCGACGTCGTCGCATCCGCCCTCAGAACCCGTCGTCGAGCCCATCGCACCGTCATCTCCCGACTCGTGGGAGGATGAGGAGGGAACTGTAGGCCTTACAGAGGCTAGTGGAGGAGAGGGTTGGGTCCTCAGTCGTTTGTTCTGAGGACTTCCCGACGGGCCAGGTTGCGAGTCCTCCGGCCTGGGCCGTGGTAATCTCGTCCTTATCTCAGAGCATAGGGACTGGATCGCAGACAAAATGGCCGTCGAGCTATCCTGAGGCCTAGGTTCCGGCTGCCCCCGAAGGGAAGGCTGCTCTTCCTCGCCATCGTCGTCTTCTCGGTTATCTCCCGAGGATCTTCCTTACGGGATCGAACCTTCTCGAATTGCACTTCGAGATTCCTCACGGCCTCGGTCAGTTCCTCCTCCGAGGCTGACTCCGAGCTCGAGGAGGCTACCGTGCCCCCCCTCGCTTCTTCCATCATGGTGGCCATGACGATGGGCTGAAAAGAGGATTCCCTCCTTGGCGGCAGGGAAACTCTAGTCCCGGAGGCAGTCTCCGCTGGCGGGGTCTCTGCCGGCTTGGCCAGAGTTGCCGCAATCGCCTCGATAGAGGCCTTTGCCTGCTGGGTAGGGACCTTCACCACCTTAGGAGCATCCCGGGCCTTCTCCTTAGGGGGAGGGGCGACGCCTCACTCCCCCTCTTCCGAGATCAGACGGGTTTTCTCCCGAAACTTACCCGGGGTCTCGGACTTCCTCTTCCCTGAACCGGAGCGCTGGCTCGTGGTTGACGGTGCCGGGGAAGGCGCGCCCTGCCTGGCGACCGAAGAGCCCAACCTTTCGGCGCTCCCGGAGCCAGCGGACTCGCAACGCTTGGCCTGGTGTTGGGCCCCCGTTGCCGGGGGCGCCCGCACAGGACTTAGAAGCCCGCTCGGTCCCTTTCTTCTTCTTCTCACCCGCTGAGCCCTTCTCCAACCAGCTGGCGAGACGGGATTGTTAGGGTGAATTCTCTGTTTAGGCTGAATTTCCTAACCTAGTGAGTCCCCCAGCAACTTTGCTGGATTTTTGGGGTTTATTTTTTTCTCCTGCCAAGAGTGAGACTCTTTTACCCTCACTCTTGGGCATGATTTGAGTGTGTTTCTTTGCATCTAGATGTGTTTAATGGGCTATGGGGTCTTTTACTCCATAGGGCTTCATGTGTTTTTGTGATGTGTGTTACACAGCACCCTCAGTGCAGTGACACAGGGGTGTCATAGTGACCCCCCAGTATAGACTCCATATCCTGGGACTGACTACTGTCTCCCAGGGCATGTAAAGTCACCATTGACTTTACTAGTCTTAAATTCTGAACAGAACCAGTACAAACCATCATATTGTGGATGTACTGGCTGGGGCAATTCAATTGCCCCGGGGTCTGTTAGTCGAGGGGGCACGTCTCCTTCTCCCCTGATCGAGTTTTGGCTGGTGGCAGTGGATACTACTTTTTATATTCAACCGCGAATATTTTCCTATGGGATTTCCCATTGTTTTAGGCTACTATCTTTATTTAATTATTTACGGTAGCCTCGAACATACCGCCGGTTTATTTAATTAATATTAATTCTCCGGTTGGTATTTTTTGCCAAAACTTGCTTCTAAAATGGCGTTTCTGTTCTCTTCTGTGACTCCAACCCAAGTCGAGTCCTTTGTTCCACTTTTTGGCGGGCTTCTCCACAGAAGCCCTCCAAAGTGGTGCCACTATGTCTGGGGTACTTAGGAGGGGTGGAGGGGAATGTAGGCACCCTGGACTGAGTTGCCTAGGCAACTCAAGTCGCACTCCGCCCTGATTGGCCCAAGTGGTGAGCCAACCGGCTCACCGCTTAGCATGTTTGAGTGACAGCTAGGCTGAGTGAATGGGGGTTTGCTGCAGAAAAGCAGGGCTTTGGGGACTGGAACTTCAGAAGTCGCCACAGGACCTAAGAATCCGACGAGGGAGAAGCTGAGCCGACCTGCCACGACACCACGACCGGTGGAGCCCTGCTGGACTGTCTCACCACTTTTCCCAATGACAGAGGAGATCTCCCGCCGGAGAGTCTTCTTCCTTTGACTGGTGGGGATAACCAGTTTCACCGTCTTTTCACTTTCCCGACGTATCTCGTGGCCGCCTTGCCCGTGCTAAGCACCCCGGCAACCGGGATACCACGTTTTACCACGACCACAAGATAAAAGTACCACCTTTTACCGGAAAACTCTGCGGCTGGTTTCTGCCCTGGTAGTGCAACGACCAGCATCTTTCCTCCACCTCGAGATCTTCTCTTCCCCTGGACGACGACGCAACTTGCAACCACTACCAGGAACAACTGCCACCACTGGAGGATCCTTCCCACTTAAGGTACCGTGTCCCGCCTGGCTTCCCTTGCAACCGACTGTACGGGGTAGATTTAGCCCCCGGCTTTCGAACCTGGGTTAGCCTGGGACACCTTGGCTAAACTTTTCTAAGCCTCTCTAAACTCTTTTCTGAACCCTCTGCAAGACTTTCTAAGCCTAGTGTAACTGTGTGATCTTGAGCGCATTTGTGCTCTGCTCTCTCTAAGAGTGGGCCCAGCCTTTGGACTTTGGCTCACCAATGACTTTTTGCTCTCTGCCTTGCTAATAGTGTTCCTGAATCGTAGAGTGGTGTAACCCTGCATATTCAGTCTTTTTCCCTCCCTTTTTCACAACCTTAGTAGAGTGCAATCTAGTTAAGCGCTCACCTCTATATGAAAATAAGTGGTGTCTTACTGTGATTTTCTAATAAGGTAAAAAGGGGTGTATATATCATAATAGTAACTGTGTTTAGAATATTTTACAATAAGAGTGCTGGAGTGTTTCAACTGTGTGTTTATAAATAAATAATTATATACTTTGATACCAAAGCTATGGTCAGTGTTTGCTTGTATTATTGTATCTGAGTGCCTATTGAGTATACTTTGCATACTGCCTAAATCTTCTTGAGGGAAGTCTGACTGCTCAGCCACAGCTACCAGGTAAATCTGGGTGGTACAGACTGCTACCAAGTGGGTTTACTGCTAACACCTGTAGTCTTAAATCTTTTGCAGTGGTCCCTAAGGGAACTGCACAGGTTTCTGCCTAACACGGATCGACGGTCCCTCATGGTCCGCTCCGACAAGTTCTTGCAGAACTGGCAGTCCTTCTCTACATGAGTCTTGTCCCCATGAAGACAGTAGAGGCATCGCGAATGTTCGTCCTCCTTAAACACATTCTGCAGCCCGCATCCAGGGCAGCTGCGAAACAGCTTGGGTCCGGGTGACGAACTTGCGTCCTGGGCCATCTCGAAGTAGGCCGCGAATCTTCTGGAATCCTCCAAGAAGTTGATTCGACAAAATCTTCACTTTTGAGGGGCGTAGGAAAATCCCGCAACGGGTAGCCGTTAACGGGAGTAGAAACGGTGGAGCTTGAGGCTCGATTAACCAAAGAAAATGTGAAATTCACCTGAAAAAGCGCGAAACACGCAGTAAAAGCTCGAGAGCTAAGCACGAGGACTCCCAACACTTGAACGTGCGGTAAAAATCTGAAGATGGCTGCCAGAGGCGGGGCATAGGGAGACGGTAGTCATTGGCTGTGGTCAGTATGACGCAGAGATCAGTGATTGGTTACTACTACGGAAGACAGGTCAGAAACGAAACTGATACTGATTTTTCTTTACCGAGGATTCCCAGCCTGACGACGGGGAATATTCATGAGCATGTGAATCCATGCCAGACCCCATGCTGGAGAAGTACGGATGTATCAAGTGCTACCATCTACTCAAGGGCTGAATGATTCGTGTTGCCGGATCATTGTTAAGATCCAAGGGAGCTGAGAAATGGCTCAGTCATTGTCCATGTGGTCTGCAGCGGGGTGGTTGAGGGGGATCTTTGCCTCTATGAACTTCACTGCCTCGTCGGGAACCGGTGAACAAGTAGAGTTTACCTTGAAAGGTGAACTTCAGTCGTGCCGGGAACAGTATTGCGTATGGGATGTTGCGTTCACGCAGTAACTTCTATACCCCGAGGAACTGGCACCTTTCCTGCTGAACTCCCACTGAGAAGTCAGGGAAAATCCTGATCGCTTGGGAGCCAAGGCGTAGCTCTCCCTTTTCGCGTGATAGGCAAGGGATAAGGTCTCTGTCCCTGTAATTAAGTATTTTGGCAATGACAGGCCTGGGGATGTCTCCCGGTTTGGGCCGAGGTGATAAGGCACGGTGAGCGTGCTCCACAGTGAAGAAGGGGGACAGATCGGGATTGTCCAGCAGTTCTTTCAGCAGATCTTACACCGTTAGTTCCATGCGGCCCTTCAGAGCATTTTCTGGAACACCAATTATGCGTATGTTTTTCCTACGCGATCTGGATTCAAGGTCATCACATTTGGCCTTGAAAAGTTTCATATCCTGAGTAAGGGAGCCCACTGTATCTTGAAGGGCATGTAGGCTATACTCATTAGCGCCAATTCTCGTCTCCGCCTCAGTAATTCTGGTGCCAGCATGATCTAATTGAGATTTGAGCGATGCAACATTGGCATTAATATCATCCAGTTTTTCTTGAAAGGAGGCGAAATTCTTGGTCATAGATTCCATCATTGTTGCAAGGTCGGATGTCAGGGCACTTGGGGGTGAGTTACGTTCCTCCTGGTTGGATGATGTGTGCCCCGGTTCTGATCTGGGCGTTGCTTTAGTATATTTGTCCATGGATCCTGTTTTGTTGGCACTCCGGGACCTGTTAGACATGGCAGTGCTGCTGAATATGTGGTATAGTCCAGATGATTGGTGGGTCAGATTGGTGACGGCACAGCAATCCAGGTGAGGTTCAAGGAGTGTTTAGTGGTGGTGACAGGAATAAGAAGTTGTCAGTCCAGGGCCCCAGGGATATAGCATGAGCAAATGAAGGGTTGTTTGTCGGTAATGGAGAGCCAGAGGCCAAGAGGATATGCGGGGGAGGGAGGGGTGTAAATATGGCGGTGCGGACCGGGCTGTAGTTCGTCGTGTGTGCCGCTGGCACCACAGACAGAGGATCACACAAGGCGCAGTAGATCACGACCCGCATCCCGCCCACCTCTATATCCTCCTCTTGAGGCATGGAGGGTTAGCAATGCTATGACAGGTGAGTTTCCCTTCAGTTATGAGCTTGCTGTGTGGGCGCAGGGTGCGCACAGCAGACGTAGTAGCCAACCCCCAGGAGGACCAAGTCGGCCCGGAGCTCCAGCCAGGATGCAGTTTCACAAGTATGCCAACTAGGTCAGGGCGTACGCCGTAATGGGCCCTGCAGGTGCTGATAGCGGGTAAAGGAGCGGGGAGGCTCTGGATTTCCCCGCAGGGCGCTCCTCCCGGTCGGGTTCAGTGCAGCCTCGGCGGGGGACAAGGACAGGGGCTCCGGAGAGAATACTGATCCCGAGGGCGGGCCAAGCAGCACCAGGCAATCTCCGGGTGCAGAACATCCCCAAGCACCGCGGCCTCTCCCCCAGCGACTCTGGGGCCGCGATGTTCCAAGGAGAACAGATGTGAGGTCGGTGAGCAGCGTGGGGGAGTACCAGAGAGGGTGAATGGTCCGGTTGATGGTCCATGGCTCCACCTCACACGTTGCAGTGGGCGCGGGGCTGCCCCGACCGCAGAGTGAGCTGCAATCCGCTTTGGGGCCCACACGGCACCCGCCACCAGCAGCGTTGCGGGCCGAGCAGGACTTGTGATGGCTGCAGCGCAGGCCCACGGGTCCGATTATTGCCCAAAAATACCCAGCAGGGTGTCAGCTTGCCGCCGCGAAAGTGATGGCTGGGGAAAAGCAGGATCTTCGCCGATAGATAAGGATGAAAGTTGGCAATTCACAGAGCTCCAAGGCTAGGCAGCCATTTTGGGCTGCTCAACAGCGCCACCCTCAGGCTTTGTACTTCTTGGATGTGAGTGGTTCACAGTACCACTGCTCCTCTTTCCTACACTTGTTCTCTTTCACCCCCCCTATAGGCCAGTCATTAGCATCAGGACTTGTTCTCTTTCCTTGCTGTCTATGATGCTTCTGTCACCCTTTCGCCTCCTGGGTGGTGGTCGGTCTCAGGAATCTACTCCTCATATCCAGAGCCTCTCCCCTGTTCTACCTCTCAGAGTGGATTGGAGTTGTGCTCTTCGGTACAGCAGGCCTATCTAGGAATCCACATTGTCAGTGCTTCTGCATTGTTGCCAAACCATCGGCCTCATTATTACATTGCCGGTCCGGTAACACCATTGTTACCGGACCGTCAAAGTACAAGTTTGCAGGCGGGATGCCCTCCTGCCCGCAAGGTCTGACCTGGCGGGCGGAACGGCACCCGCCCTCAGACTTTGACGGATGCACCGGTACTGTTTCACACTGTGCCGGTGCATCCGTCCCCCCCATTCCCATTGAGTCCTATGGGACTCGAATGGGAATGGGGAGTTACGGAACAAAGCACTACTCTGAAGCAAGCCTGCCATATTTACCGGTACGGCTACCGCCGGAGTTATAATGAGGCCCCATGTCTTCCCAGCGTATGCTCTGCACCCGGATGTCATTACTAGGGCAGGTCTCTTGCTCCCGCCTTCACGTCTTACGATTGTTCAGGTTGGACTTGTTTCACAATGTCCCTGTCACTGCTTCTCGTTCGGACCTGGGCAAATGCTCTGCCTCTGTCACTCCACCTCGTTTCAGCCATGGTTCACAGTGTTCTAGCTTTTTCAGGGCTTCATCACTTCCAGCCAAAGGTCATCTTGTGACGCAGCATCGTCCTACTTGTTGACTCTCACAGTAAATAAATGTAGGTTGCAGGGCTGAAATGCAGCAACTAGTGGGCTATAAGAATTCAGTGAAAAAGACGCTACAATGTCAGACAATTACATTGTCAGGGATGTGGGGCCTTGAAAGAAATGAGCATTTCTGTTTTCTGCATCAGAAAAGTGAACCAATGGCTTGCGCCTATGATTGGCCATTGCAGTAACGCGCAGAAAAGTAACAGTATTCACAATAGATTCACACATACTTGAAACAGTCAAGGATGATCTCTACCTTAGCCATTTTAGTGATGAAAGGGGTAATCTTACCTGGATTGGGGGCATATCCTTCCATCACTGTGAAAAAAAGGGAAAAATATTATTTAGCTTGCATATGCTCCAGCTCATTGGTAGATTGGTAAACTACCAAATCACTCTCATTTGTATTATGAGTCCATAAAAAGGTCCCTTTCGTTAGAGCCATTTTGAAATAACCTTTGAAACACATGCCGCCCCAGAATCACTATATCAACAAAAGGCTTTTACTAAGCCGGTTTCAAACAAAGGAATCCACTTTCACCTGTAAAACGAACACATTCCCCAATACTGGAAGGAGGAATGGTTTAGTACTGCCTAGAACCACAATGTCAGCCATAATTATTTGTATGTGATCTGGACGATAATCCTGGACTTTCCCTACACATGCGAATCATGTCTAAAATCTATGATTAGCTATTGGCGGGACAATTGGAGCAATTACTTCAGTTTCAGCCTGGTTAAAGCATTCAAGCATGAAAGACGTGCCAGCTGCTTTTATAGATCAATTTCCCAGCTTCAAAGCTAATGATATACTTATTCTGCTATAGACGCACGTGATTGCACCCAACACTCTGCCTCGTTAGAAGTGTGGCAATAGATTGGCAGTAAATCTGATGATTTACCACTGAAATCACGTATTGATACTGCCACTATGTCCTGTGGCATTACCACGGGATTACGAGTGCTGGCATGTAGCTGTAAATCCCCCTTCTTGGAATCCACAGGTTTTTTGGTATATTCACCATGAGCAGTAGTTTTGCACAGTAAATCCACACAAACATTCCTTGTTATTTAGTTATTCTAAACAGCATATGGACTCCTCGTTCAATAATCCATACTAAAATATAGAGTTGTATTGCCGCAAGATGGACACATATAAGTCTAACAATAATTTAGTTTGCGACCATGCAACATAGAAATGTAGGCTGCTTCCCATTAATGACTGACAGACATTCAATGAAATCAAGTGTACTGTGCACAGTGTGAAGTAGTTCTGGTTTATCAGTGGCAATGACAATGATTGAGGTGTAGCATTAGAACAATAGAGAACACACTTGTTTTGCATACAAATGAAACCGCTGTGATAAAGTAACATGTGGAAAGCAAGGGGAAATGAGTTCAGTAAGCCTAATCGTTGGGACAGCCCCACCACCCCCACTCAACTATGCAGAGCCTGAAGGTGATATACGGGAGGGGTTGGGGGGAGACCCACCAGGTTCCCTGTTCCATCCCCAGCCTCCTGCAGAAGAGAATTCCTCCTAACCTGAAAATACTACTGTGTGACAATCATATATGCAGTCAAGCAATTACTGATAGGGCCAACCAGAAACGAAAGGCTCACAGACCCACCTCCTTAGCAGACAGTAAACTGTATTATGCAAATAAGGAGTCATGTTTGCCCCAGAGAGAAAGGTTTCAAACGCATCTTGAGCTAAATGCATTGGCAACGCTCATACGTAAACACAGGGGCCTGTGCAACTCAGGGGACAATCAAGAAGCATGTTGTGGAAAGAAGTCAAAGGGTGGGTCCACCAGCCTTCAGGAAGAGTAATCAGAGTGAGCAGAAGTTATACTCATTTCACAAAGGGAGATAAACACTTTGTAAACTAAGCTTGTAGATCCACAGGGCGGCCCCCCTCTGCTATCCAAGCCCCTTGGGGATTTAGTAGTTTGTGCAGTTTTTATCCTATCAGTGAAAATGATTGTGCCTTGTACGCATCTGCCATCATCCACACAATTAGTTCACCGGCCCACAGCTCCACAGCCCTATATAAGCAGAACACAGCAGAGGAGTGGTGTTGGTGTTGAGTGGCGTTGTGCAGAGTTGAATATGAGGAGATGGACCAGAAAGAAAGAGGTCGAGACGGCGAGGAGAAGGAGAGGATGGGGGAGAACAGTATGGGGAAAAAGTGAGGAGAAAAAGAATGGAGGAGAAGGAGGGGAGAAGAAAAGGAGAGACAGAAGCAAGAGAACAGAGATGAGGAAGAGAGGGGAGGGAGTAAGGGAGAGAGAGAGAGATAACAGAGAGTCAAAGTAGAGAAACTGTGAAATAGCAAAGAAGAGGCAGAAAGAGGTGGAATAGAACAAAGAATGGTGAAAGGGGGAAAGGAATGGGAGGAAGAGACAGTGTCCACAACGCCAATCCTGTCTAAGGAAGATCATACAATAATGGAGAGGCCTAATATTATAATGAAAGATCTTGGAGCCCCACAAGTTAAGGCTAAAGATTAGCCTGATAACATGGGGGCGGGAGGGTCTAACAATTTTTACATTTTCCCAACACCCACGCCCATCAGAAGCCCTAAGGGTATCCGTTGGATTACCTTTTTGGAGAGACCTGGCCTACTAATGCATGATCTTCACCACTGCAGCATTGGCCAAGAACGACCCAGGGAAATCCAAGAAACAAGTGTGAGAGCCTATAAATCCAAAAGAACAAGAATGCCTGTTTATCGCCAAGATCTGAATTTGGGTAGCGAAGGAAAGACTACAGACCACCGTTGGAAAGGAAGTTTGACTGTTTTGTGAAACCCTCAACTCATCGGTTGGGCTTAGTCAAAATCTAATCTCTGGGCCTCATTCCGAGTACGGCGCTAACCAATGGCGCTATTAACGCCTTGGTTGACGCCGTACCCGGACCGGCAGCGCCTTGGTGGTTGGCGGAATTACCGCCCCATTCCAAGGTTGGCGGGGCGGTAATTCCCCAATCCCCATTTACCCTTCCCCATTCCCATTCTTGCCCCATAGGGCATAATGGGAGTGGGGAAGGCGTCAATTACGCCACCGTAAATTACGGTGGCGTAATTAACATCAAGGTCCCTTAGCGCCATGGTATTTAACGCCTGCTAAAAGCAGGTGTTAAAAGCACCATGGCGCTAAGGGAACTCGGAGTATGGCGGTAAGGGATTACCGCCACCGCTCTCGTTAGCGGTGGCCGCTATCCCTTACCGCCATACTCGGAATGAGGCCCTCTGTCTTTGCTGGTACAAGAATAAAAGGTGAAAGAGAGCTTGTATATGATCCTGAGTTGTCTAGAGATCCATTGATCATGATACCACTGACCCATGTCCCTGTATGTTCTATATGGCTGATGACTGCATCAGTGGACTGAACACAGACAGTCACAGTACTCCAAAACGACCTACATATCACACAGCTCAACATGCCCGTACTTATCTGCCCGTTGAGAATGTGGACAGCATGCGGGGTCCTTTCAAGCATGAAATTGAAAGATGGGCTTTCTTACCTTGACCAGGAGCAGTGATTTCAAATATCCCAAGTGCTGAGAAAACAGAGAAAAGTATACATTAGTGCAGGCTATATGAACACAGCAGAAACAAGTCTGCAAGTGACCTGCTGGGGGAAATGGATTGCTGGTGTCAGAGAACAGACATAGGAATTGCTTAGTTATCAATTATGCAAAAAGCAGCCTGGATAATCCTCTGAATTCTAATTGTAATTATGATTATTATTATTATTTCACACAGAGTTGGCTAAAACCAAAATTCTATGTCAAGACCGGAGCTGGAAATATGCGTTTTCTCTTTACTTTAAACTCAAGCAGCTTTATAACCATTACAATATATGTAACAAAATATATTTCACAATAAGAACTACATTTCCCAAGAAATAGTCTTTTTTGCAGTCCATTTTTTGATAAGATAACTTAGAACATGTGACTTCCTTAACCAAATCCTCTTACAGCTACTCCAATATCTTCCTCTCCTTTCTCTTGTCCTTTCTCTTTCTTTGCTGCTCGGGCAGCAGTCAAGTAGATTTTTTTAATGTATTGAGTGTATAGTTACATGTTTATTTAACGTGCGCTCAGGATAGAATAATATTTTTTACGGCACGTGCGCCATGGGGCATCCAGTCGGAGCTTATCTGAGTGCCCATTAGGCGAGGTCGCAACGGGCCTCCACAGGGGTCCGGCGCCACAAAGAACATCAGGCAGCAGGGGCGCTCTCATGGACACAGGGTCACAATGGTAGTCATCCGGCGCCCACTGTGTCATTTCCGTGAGCCGCCCACCGCCTACAAGCAACGAGCCAGAGCGCTCGAGTTTATAAAGCAATTACTTACCGATTAGGCCGGCAAAATTGGTCAACAGCTGATATCAACGTCGAGAGGACACCAGCACATCGAACGACACAGCACCACATAATGGTGAATTATTACAAACACAAATCATGTCAGGAAAATTACAATCCCCTGCAGTACAGGCAGGGAAGGCCGCAGCTAGTTCACTGGAAAGTACAAAGCACTACAAATGGGCACAGACCCAAGTCAAACTGCAACAGGTTAAGCCATCCCAGACCCACATAAGCTGCATTTGGACGTGGACCAGGTGTTCAATATGCACAGCTCCAGTGAAGAATATGAGGAGCCCTATACTAGCAGAAAAAGTGGACAGGGTTCAACAAGGGGCAAGCAGTACAGAGAGTGAGCAATATGTTCTTAGTGAAGGGAAAAAAGAAACAGAGACCAGTAATAAACCTGAGGCGTTTGAACGCTTTCATCATATACAGACATTTCAAGATGGAGGGTATCAATCTCTTGAGAGATGTACTACAAGCAGGGGATTGCCTAGTGAAGATAGACCTCAAAGATTCCTACTTAACAATCCCACGTTCAATTCTGGTGGGGAGGTCAGAAGTGGGACTAGCGTAAGCGCTGTAGGCCTTTACGAAACTGATGAGGACAATGGTCAGTCACCTGAGAGAACAGAGCATCAGGGTATTAGTATACCTAGATGACTTTTGTCTGATGGGGCAGGACAAAACATGGCTGTAACAGCAAGCAAAGGTAGCAATACAACTATCACAGCACTTGGCATTTCTAATAAATTGGGGGAAATCTGCTTTGGAGCCGGTCCAAACATTGGAGTTCCTGGGTTTCGTGTTAGACACAATAGCAGCTACACTCAGCCTGCCAATATCCAAGGTAAATCTGATCAAGAAAGAGATCAGCTCAATAATAGTGAGGAAAGAGATATCGCTCAGAGAAATTGCGAAATTGGTAGGGAGACTAGCATCATCCATTCAGGCTATCTTCCCGGGGCAACTACACTACAGAGCATTGCAATGCCTGAAAATCCAACACCTACGAAGAAAGTTATTGTACCAACAGAAAGTACTGATCCCCTCAGAAGCGAGGACAGAACTATGGTGGTGGTTCAGGCACATGAAGACCTGGAACGGGAGAGCAATATTTTGCTCATCTCCGGACCTCATCATTGAATCAGAGCCAGCCGTTGGGGCTGGGTGGCCCATTGCATAGAGATGACAATGGGAGGCAGGTGGTCAAGGAAGGACCTAGAGCTCCACATCAATTGTCTAGAGCTGATGGCGGGGTCCTTTGCAGTAAAATGTTGGACCCAGGACAAGGTGAACTGTTGCGTATTACTGAAACTGGACAACGTCTCCGCTGTACGCTACATAAGCAGGCTGGGCGGGATGAAATCCAGGATGCTGGCAGAACTAGCAAAAGATGTCTGGCACATGTGCCTAAAGAACAAGTTCAGCAGCACAGCAGAATATTTCCCAGGTCTGCAAAACAAGGTGCAGGCTGGAATTTGAGACACCTGAGAGATGCCAGAGACTGACAAACAGACAGAAAAATATGTCTCACCCTAATGGAGATGAGATCTTTTTGCATCCAAGGTTGAATGCTCAACTAAATCACTTCTTCAACTGGAGGCTGGATCCAGCAACGAAAGCAACAGCAGCATTTCTAGAGAAGTGGGGTCTGGACAGAGAATACGCTTTTCCAACATTCAGAATGATTCTGAGATTCAGGTCAGGGGACAACACGCAACACTAATATTAGTGACACCAGACTAGAGGAGTCAGGTATAGTTCCCAGACCTTCTCAAATTGTCAATCGACAAACCCTTATTGCTTCTCCATTTCAGAGAATTGATTCAGAATCCGATGGGGGAGATGCACCCAATGAGTGAGGAAGGTAACCTAAGAATGATAGCATGGTCCTTTTCGTATTACACATGTTGTAAATCCAGTAGCAATGAGATTGCAATTACCTGCCCATATGAAAGTACATCCGGTGTTCCATGTTGCCCTTTTAAAACCTGCAACACCACACATTCGAATGGTAAGACCTCCCCAACCCTGGTGGAAGGGTATCCTGAATACGAAGTACATGCTATCCTCAATTCACGTAGGAGGGGTGGGGAGTTATATTACTTCATTGACTGGGTAGGGTATGGTCCTGAAGAAAGATCCTGGGAACCAGCCTCTAATATACATGCTCCTCTCCTCTTGCAGTTGAATCACTGCAAATACCCATATAAGCCAATCCCTTCTGCTGGGAGGGGATGTACTGTCAAAACACATCAGGGACCTATTGTGGCTGCCACCTGGTTGGGGACTTATTTACCCAGTAGATGCCATCTCTGTCCCTCTTGCAGAAACATCAGTTGGCGGAGGATGGCATCTGCTGGACTAAAGGGACAGCAGGAGCGAGTGGCTGCCCCAGGACCACAAGTCCCTGCAGCCCCAGAAGCAGCATGCCAAGATAGAGGCACAAGGGGCTTGAAAGCACCACGGAGGACGCCCAGGACAACGCCCAAACTAATGTGCATGCGCGAGCCGGGATCGTGCATGCGTAGACAGTGAAACTCTGTTGGGGCTTGATTTACTCACGGGCGGACGCATCCAGGGGAGCTCCAAGCAGGGGAGCTCCAAGCAGGCAAACTCTATCGCAGGGCCATTCCTCGCTCAAAACCTAATCACAGCGGCTCCGCGGCATGAAAGATAATTTTCTTTTCATTTTTTGAACTTGAGTATGCCGACCCAAAACTACTAACTGCATGGCAGCTAGCAGGGTTGAGACCCGGGAGGCACCCGATCACTGAACAGGCCCTGAGGCGCATCAGAGAATACCCATAGAGTTTAAAACTGCATGTTTCTAATCGCATGGGAGAATGTGTGCGAACTAATCATTGAAGAAACTGTGTTACATAGAACACACAAACTAATGATTTCTCATTTGGCAGATGCAGCTCACGGTTTCCAAGGCACTGCTGGCACCAGAGACAAAACCGGACTTCAGGCAAATCACCAAAGCTAAGTTCACTTTCTTTTACTGCTATAAAAACTGTCTGCATTGTGCAATTGAGTAACTGGCGCTGGGCCAGCACAAAACTAGATACCTGTGCGCACAAAACTCCTCTATTGATAGTGCATGCCACATTGTTTGTCAGTGCAGAAGGCACTCAGGTAAGTGTCCATGTCACACTGTTGGTTAGAGAAGGTGCTGAATTAAGTGTCTTTGGGGAGCAGGCTTCTTAATTTGTGCCAAGAAGCCCAGCACTGTGTACCATAGGGGGAAATAACTCAGTGTTGTATAACTGAGCGGTGAATCCCCAGGAGTGAATCTGCTTGTTGGTATGAATGCATGAAAGTCTTGATTGAACCTCCAAGGAGCTTCAGTGCATCCAACCAGCAACCAAGAAGAGACAACAAGCATGTTTTCCCCAACACCCCCTACCTATCCATAACTCCTTCTTCACCCTCTATCCGCTGTTCCTACTCCCCGCACCCATCCAATCCGTGGACCCTAACCCTCTTTCCCTATGGTGGTTGCGGTGTCCTGTGTGCATTAAGTCCCAGGTGCCAAAACTGCTAAGGGGAGGTAGGAGTTTGTACTACTTCTGCGCTGGACCAGGCAACTACGACATCAGGCCAGCAATGATCTTAGTGACTTCAGGAGTGGTGACTGGGTGGAATGAGAATAGGTTGTTGGTGACAGGCGCAGTGTTGGTGTCAATAGGAGTGTCTTGTACGAGTAGTTTAGCTTTTTTACTGGCAATCTTAGTTTGTAGTAGAGTGACTTTGCGAAGGAGGACTTTTTTGGATGTTCGAGCACCATGTAGTGTCTTTGGAACAGGTCGGTGGTGGTTTGGTAGGGGATTCGAGTTTGCATATACTTTACACACATTTTCAGAAGGAATTGTGAACACCTCCTAACCCTCTATGTGCATTTTGGGAGACATTTAAATGTAATCCTTTGGAATGCACATCAAAATTGCAAGCCTGAGGAGATGCTACTGGTGGTTTTGAAGGGAAATGCAGACGGATTTGTAGGAAGATACTGGCGCATTAGTATGGAGATGCTGGCGGATTTGCAGGAATATGCTGGCGGATTTGCAGGGAGATGCTGGCGGATATGCAGGGAAATACATGCAGATTTGTAGGGAAACGAGGGCTGATTGGTAGGGGAATGAGGGTGGATTAGTATGCAAATGATGGCATATTAGTATGGAGATGCTGGCGGATTTGTAGGGAGATGCTGGCTGGCAGATTTAAGGGGGATGCTGACGAATTTGCAGGGAGATGCTGCTGGATTAGTATGGAGATGCTGGCGGATTTGCAGGGAAATGCTGGCAGATTTGTAGGGAGATGCTGCTGGATTAGTATGGAGATGCTGGCGGATTTGTATGGAGATACTAGTGCATTAGTAAGTAGATCCCGGCAGATTTGTAGGGAGATGCAGGCAGATTTGTAGGGAGATGCAGGCAGATTTGTAGGGAGATGCTGCTGGATTAGTATGGAGATGCTGGCGGATTTGCAGGGATACGATTGCAGATTTGCAGGGAAATGCTGGCGGATTTGCTTGGAAATGCATCCGGTTTTGCAGGGAAATGCTGGCGGATTTGTAGGGAAATGCTGAAAGATTTGTAGGCAGATGCTGGCGGATTTGCAGGCAGATTCTGGCAGATTTGCAGAGAGATGCTGCTGGATTAGTATGGAGATGCAGGTGAATTTGTAGGAAGATACTGGTGGATTTGGCGGGAGATGCTGGTGGATTTACATGAAGATATTGGAGGATTTTAGGCAGATGCTGGAAGATTACTATGGAGATGCTGGCGGATTTGTAGGAAGATACTGGTGGATTGTAGGCAGATGCTGGCGGATTAGTATGGAAATGCTGGCGGATTAGTATGGAGATGCTGGCGGATTTGTAGTAAGATACTGGTGGAATGTAGGCAGATGCTGGCGGATTAGTATGGAGATGCTGGCGGATTAGTAGCGAGATGCTGGCGGATTTGTAGCAAGATGCTGGCAGATTTGTAGGGAGATGCTGGCAGATTTTTAGGGAGATGCTGGTGGATTTGCAGGGCTTGCCCGAGAGAGTGTGGGATTAAGTGGGTTCTTGCAGATAGACAGGGATGACTAAGCTATAGGAAAGAAGGAGCTTCTTACGTGTCAGTATAGTTGGTGGGACAGCTGCAGCTGCTAACGCCTCCATTGCTGAGAAAAAAAGGGAAAATTATATATTAGTGCAAGTTAAAAAATAAAAAAAAGAGATCAAAGTATTCCACTGAAATTCTCAATAATGCAATGTAATGAATTTGAAACAGCTGTGCACTGGACAGTGGAATAGTCCAGTAGAGCAGGGGGCTAGAGTATGGAGCATAACAGTACAATGTATGATAAAGAACAGCGCAAAGTAATATAAAATGTTGCCCTGAGCACGAATATAGCGATGTGTAAAAAGAAACAGTGGTAACAGATTAACTGCCATTTTTACCACAACGCCATATTCCATCCATGGAGGCAAGAGTGAGGTCCAACTTCCCCCCCTTTGCTTGGGGTTTTCCCACCAGAAACAGAGGATTTACAGCCGGTGGATTTACCGCCCCCACAGTAAATCCTTCATCGCCCAATGAAGTGCTCTGGTACTCCATAATGGGGAACAGCACCAACAAGGAAGGTAGAGGATTCATCTACAGGTACCAGGTGGGAACCCAATTACCATCAGCAGTAACAGTATTCAGGGTGTGTGGCTTGACAACGGGCCCATCGGGCAAACTCACAACGAGGACCGCAGTGCGCTACATTCTACACACGCCGAGGCCTATGGGCATGCAGTGCAATATTGGGGCGAGGCAGAGTACTGCACTGGCTAGTCGGAATATAAAACACTTCGCTGGAATGCAGGCTACAGAGCACCATTGATTCTCAGAATTTCTTGGAAAATCTTGCGCCACACTAATACAGCAGCATTGAATGGCACTGTTAAATCTACTAAAAAGTGCAAAACAAGTGCAAAGACAAGAAAAAGAGAATTCAGAGTGCCAAAACACCTCATGTGCTGAATAGAAAGCTAATGTAAGAGAGGAGGCACAGAATGATCAAAGACCAATATTTAGAAACCTGGTAAGAACTGGTGCCCAGATTGGTTTCTTCATGAGCCCCCCCAACACATGTAATTTATTTATTTTCTTGCTCTTGCCTCGGTTTTAGGAATCTTGAAGGGCTGCTATTTACCCCATATCTGAGTGAACAATTGTTTTCCAAACAATCTTGAGTGCCAGGACGACTGTGTGCCCCTTGTTCCTTGGTCATTCCCCTTTCTTCATGGTAAATAGTAGTTCCCTTGATGACCCGCTTTTGTGTGTCACAGTTAAAACAGAGCAGGAGGCCACTGAAAAAAGGTTTGGACCGAAAGGCCTAATGGTTCCTTCAGGCCTCATTCAACAGAAAATTATTTCAGTTCATTAAAACAAGAATGTGGTGCCTAATGATGACAACTAATGAGCTGGGGGTGTAAGAGGTATACCCAGGACCTGACCTAGTTATTTATGAGCCAGGCGCACATTGGGGGGCATAGTGTAGTCAACATGCTACTGCTTTGAGATTGGATAGGAGCCTCCCAAGTCTCATTCTTTGTGAAAAATAAAGCAGTAAAGTTTCACTATATCAAATCCGGCAAAGGCCTCCACAAGGTGAAGTTCTCAGCTATTACCAGAGGTCACCCCATACTGAGATGAGAGCTGAATGCCTTCCATGCAAAAGGCAGAAGCCCAATATTGGTTAGGTGAGTATGGGGTTTGAAGTGGTCCTGCAGCGGAATGGAGCTAACTCACCGGTTCCCTGAGGCGGTGGGACGGAGGGCTGGGACAACTTACTGCAGTGGCCAATACAAGAAATTATTTCACAGTGTTTTATAATAGGAGGCCAACCCACCTACTACCTCCTATAGTCCCTGCCACACAACTGTCAAATGTCCATGTTACCTACTCCATATGAACCTGCAGGCCCCCCTGAACAGATGCTGCAACAATGCAGTGAAAGGGGGGCACGTTATCATCCTTATCTTCTCAAATGTAGCTGCAACCTCAGGGAAAGACACCAAGTGTGCTCTAATCTTAGCACTCATTTTGCCTGCCAACTGGCAAGTGGTGAACATTCTGTAGTCATAATCTACCTGGACCCTTATCTTGGGCCAGTAGAAAGAAAAGAGACAACTTTTCCAGTGCCGTCTTCATCCCGAAGTGACCTACTAGAGGTATCACACAAGGAAGGATCTTACTGACTGCCAGCCTCCTGTGTTTTATAACCACTGTTTCTGTATGTTCACTGAAGAGGACCCCCTTCTCCCAATAGATCGTAGGCTTCCCATGGGGGTTCTTCAGCTAACTAGCAACAGGCCTGTCTTCTTAGGTCTTCTAGAGAGGGATACTCTGATCTTTACATAAATCCTCCTTAAAAGATCACCTTCTGCAATTAAAGTCTGCAATTCAGGATGGTCCTTAGAGTTAAGGTTTTCAAAGTCAGTTTGAACATTTTCTTCCTATACAGCAGAAGAAGGATTCTGAGCATGTCCAGGAACATCAAGTAAACTTTGAGCTTCATTCTCCTTGCTGGATCTGCAGTGTTGGAAACTAATGCTAGAACTTCCAGATAATACCCAGCAACACAGTGCTTGGAACTTCCTTCTGCAAACCGACAGGAAGGGTAGCAATTATATCACCAAATGTTAAAGTTAAAGGTAATACAGGGAACTTAAAAGGGGTCCATCAGCAAGTTTCATGAGCATCAGAAGAGCCTGAATATACTACAGGGTCGTGACAAGGACTTTGTCTATCACTGTCATGCTGGCCGTGTCTCTAACACTAGTGGTTTCTCAGATATTGAAAAAGACACCACCCTTAAAGTATTTTCTAGCATTCAAATGTGTTGATTTATTGGTGTCACACAGCATAAGTTACTTTTTTTTGTACTCCCATCGGTTCTTCAGCAGAAGAGAAGTCTGTACCTATCATCACTATTTCATCTATCTCACAGAAGTTTAAGTTAACAGCAAGAGAACCACTAACCCTGTCTGGATGCCCATGTGGTCCTGTTTGGAAGGATTCTTATATGCCACCCTATTTGTGTTGCATAACCTTCTTAGACTTCCGAAGAGCCCCTTTGTCCTACAGGGATCTCTGTGTGATACTGATAGTTCAGCAGGTCAGCATCTATTGCCTTCTTCTTAGGATCTAATTGGGGATCAGGCAAGTGCTGTTTCAACTCAGAGGGGCAATATTAAAAAATATGCTCTAACATGACCAAATGGATTATGCCTTCAAATGTATAGACGTTGTGGCCATCAATGCACCTAATTAAGTTATTAATAGAAGCATTTACCAAATTCCCCCAAGCAATACTGTCCTTCTCTCTTTTTTAAGGTTGCAATATTATGTTAGGTATTGGCAATAATTATTCCCAGACTTAAAAATGAGATGCTTTTTCATGTTTATATACCCTTCTCTTGCTAGCGCTCAAATCCAGAATTGCATTAGATCCCGTTTATAGGAGCATACTAAGATGTTCATCAACGCTCCTCTTGTGAATTTCACAAGCTAACTCAAATACGGTCAACCAATGCAAAATATAATTGCTCACATCATGGGTATAAACCAAGTCCTTGGGGAATTTAGGACTAATGAAAGACTTTAAGCCATCCCTCCCATGTTGGGAATGCTCCAAGATTCCATGGAAAACGATTTGCCTTAAAAAGAGCCCCCTTTGGCTATATCAACAGTGGAGTGCGTTTGGAATTGTTCTGAAAAAAGCACTTCCCGATGCATCCGAGAGAGGAACTGTGGTTTATGTGGATGATAGTGAGCCCGAATGGGCCCTTTAAGATGAGGTAACAGTATCTGAGATGGATGGTGATGCAGATCTTACTCATACATCAAAAATCATACCGACCGGAAGTTGGGAAACATAATCTGTTTTAATAACAAGTCTTTAAACCAGGGAGTACAATGGACATCAACGGATGCCGCACTGCTCGCCCAATGAGTTCTCGAAAACATTTCATAAAAAACACAACTTTATACTAAAAATGTATCATAAGTGATGTCATATTACATGGCAAAATAAGAAACCTACTAGGGGATGTGATAGGCTTAAGGGGAACATCTGCATATACTTTCTGAGGGTATAGGCCCGTAATTGGGTCTCTGAAGTCAGGTGGACAACTAAGCTCACCCCAAGTGCAAGTCATCTTCTGTGTTAGACTAATACACAATATACAATTGCTTCTCAAAATATAGGGCTCCTTAATACGTGGCCCTCTACAATTGGTTGGCATGCTTGTACCCTTCTGGCATATTATACATGCTAGCAGCATGCAAGCTGGTACCCCAGGTGCTGGGGGGTTGGCCTGGTCATGCCTCCCCACCCAATAAGCCCAACATCCATCATCATTCCGGCGGTCTGCCATTCAATTAAATGTCTTTGAACTCGGCCTTGCGAAGGCTCGCTGTGCCTGAGAATAAAAGGGAGTGGAGGCATGACATTGGCCCTCATTAGGACCCTGGTGTTAAGGGGTTAATGGCACCGTAAAAGGTGTCGGCGCCGTTAAACCCTTAATGCCTTACTATGAGGTCCCTTTGCGCGACCCGACCTTAACGGCTGGTCTAGACCAGCCATTAAAGTAGGAGCCCGCAAAGGGACTCTCGAGGTAAGTATGGTACCGCAAATTGCGGTACCGTACTTACCGCCTTCCCCATTCCCATTATGCCCTATGGGGCAAAAATGGAAATGGGGAAGGACCATGGTGGCATGTGGAATTACCGCCCCGCCAACCTTGGAATGGGGTGGTAATTCCCCATTCCGCCATGTCGGACTCCGGCATCGACCATGGTGCTAATAGCACCATGGTCTTCCGCCGGAGTCCTAATTAGGGCCATTATCTTCTGGTCTCGGTGTAGCACGCCCCAAAGTCTATTTTCATCTGACGATGTGACTAGTGATCACGTTTTTGAGCCCTTTCTAGATAGAATTGTGAATGTTAGCATGTGCACACATAGAGGGAGCTCCTAAGCTTAGCATGTGCCACATCTAGATAGAATTGTTAATGTCAGCATATGCCGCACTTAGTTGGAATCCTCAATGTAACCTGCGTCGCATCTAGATAGAATTGTAAATGTCAGCATCTGCTGCACTTCGCTGGAATCCTCAACATAGCCTGCATGGCATCTAGATAGAATTGTGAATGTTAGCATGTGCACACATAGAGGGAACTCCTAAGCTTCTAGATAGAATTGTGAATGTTTGCATGTGCACCCATAGAGGGAACTCCTAAGCTTAGTATGGGCCACATCTAGATAGAATTGTAAATGTCAGCAAATGCTGCACTTAGTTGGAATTATCAAAGTAGCCTGCGTCGCATCTAGATAGAGATGGTATTCAATGATTGATATACGACTCTTCTGCCAAGCCTAGACCAAGCGTGCAATCATGAATCAATAACCAACACACTAACAATTTCACTCCTCTGCATACACCTCTCAAACTCAAACCAAACACAACCACAAGCCTTAAACTCAGCAAACCGCACAAACTTCACTACACTGCAACAACAAAACAAACCACACACAGACTTGCACAACAGCACACAATGACTACCAACCAAAAAAACACCCCAAGCCCAGCCAACGGACCCACCGGGCTGAGGCTGCCAACAGCATATCACTGCTATCTTGCACTTTTCCAGCTCTTTCCCACTAACTCACCCCCCCCCCTCCCTTTTTCAGAGCCGCTAGAGCGCCAGCGGTGATAGTGCGCGGTACAAATATCCTTTAACATTAACATTAACATTTTAATACTATTAAATGCAGAAAACCTGGCACTTCTAGTGTTTTTCCATTACACCTCAAACAGGAACTCAGCTCGTTTCTCATGTTATTGTATCTTCTCGAGTAGATAACCAGGATCTCGGCGGCCCCAACTCTTGACACTGGGACAGGCAAGCCTTCTCGAATCTTCCTTCGCCGTCAGCTATTCTTATTCTGCTGCACCACACTTCCAGCCCTTTCATTCACGTAGTCCAAGTTTGCTAAAATGGGTTGTGGAACATCCAGATTCTATACATTCCTATATATATATATATATATATATATGTATATATATATATACATTGGCGCATTGCCTGCAGTCTATTCCCTACGTAGCCAGCCTTATGATTACTTCGTCTACTTGCGTTACTGCGTCTGTACATTTGTAAAATGGTGTTGCATTTCCTTCAGTGCTTTTCCGCACATGAAATCTTCATTTTGCTCCCGAAATGTTGCTTAATTTGCTACTTCGTCATCAGATTCTTTAAGGTCTATATTTTTTCTTCATTAACAACTCTTCTGGGTGCGTCATTTCTGCTTCATGTGGCGTCACCAGTCTTCTCTTCCATTCACTTTCACACTTCTTCCGGAAATTCCTCCAGAAGACTGTCATTTCTCCACATATACACATAGGGTTTTCTCAATGGATACCTTGTTTCAAGGACTCTTTACTGTATAGGTACCATTAATGGCCTTGTGCATGTCGCAATTTCCGGCTGCCAACATACAAGCAGGATGGAGGCGGGACCTCCGTTAGGGGTACTTGGCTTCTCCTCTACAATATCCTGATTAAGAATTAGGACATCCAAAGCAATTTTAATGAAATAAGACATGTACTCAGCCAATTGCAAAGGTATCATTGCAGATGGCGCAGCAGTGTAGAAAAAGGGTACATTTCCTGGGACATGAAGTCACGGACCAGGGATTGAACCCACAGAAGAAAAATGTAGAGGCCATTTCAAAGTTGAAAGATGCCACACATTTGAAAGGGTTAAAACGCTTGTTAGGAATGACAAGTTACAATAGGAAGTTCATTGAGGATTATGCAGAAATCACACAACCATTGACCAAATTACTGAAATATGGTGTGCCCTGAAAATGGGGGCAGGAACAGCGTAAGGTGGTGACCAAGTTGAAGGATTGTTTAGTAAGGACCCCATGTTTGGCCTATCCAAAGAAGAATCAGGATTTCTTCAAAGAAATAGGTTTGACAGACTTGTGCATGTCTGTAGTGTGAGAAGCCAGGAATGAGGCTTGGACACAAGGGATTCATTGTTTTGGTCAAAGACTTTTATTAAAATAAAAGTAGGTGGGAAAACGCCTCTCTGTCCCTGAACTAGAGGTGTTTCCCTACCCACAACCCAAACTACGGCTCTGTCAATGTCAGAATGTCCAAAGCAAACCCGTCCTATGTCCAAAGTACTATTCTGGCCCTCACATTCTAACTAAATAAACTCAAAGGTGAAAAGGGTAATGTCTTTGGCCTTGAGTGGTTTAAACATGTTAAAAAGGAAAAATGCGTAACTCCAACACAAACGTTCCAGAAGGATAGAGATACTTGCTCCAGGGTGTGGTTCCCTGCAACTGACTTTCTCTTCCCTCTGTTGTATATTCAAAGATATCAGTTCCTTGAGTTTCTCTCCATCCACAACACAACGGATACACAAAACAACCTGGCTCTTTATCTTTAGCTTGTTAGGATACCTGGTGTACTCACCTGAGAGGTTTTTCCTCCTCTTCTCTTTGGTTTTACACAGCCTTTGGCTAGTCCTGATATTTCCTTCTCTTTTGGCAATGTATTTCTTATTCACTGCTCACTTTGTCCTTGCCTGGTGCGTTTCCCTACCAGGGCTTTCTTTATTTAACACACGCGCACTTGCCTGGTATACTCTCCTACCAGGGCTTTCTTAAACACACTTGCAATTGCCTGGTATACTTCTCCTGCCAGGGATTTCTTAAACACACTTGCAATTGCCTGATATATTTCTTCTGCCAGGAATTTTCTTCATGTGGGCTCTGTGCCCACTTTCAAATGTAATATCTTCTTGGGGGTGCTTTATCTAATTCTGTATCTGCCTGGTACACTATCCTGCCAGGGTTTTTCTTAAATATGTACTGCATACACTGACATCACTGAAAGTTTCTTACTTTTTGTTTTCTCTTTCAATTAAATGTTCATCGGTTCCTTCTCTCTCAATGCCTTATTTGCTTTCTTTACAATTATTCAATTTTGTCAGATAGGCCCCGGTGTCCCTGCTTCCCTTCCGGGGACTCATTGTTTCTTGTTGGCATACTTTGTTTGTCTTGCAGTAAGCCAGTGGCAGTCGTTTGACATTTCTGCCTTGTATTCTAGGTCTTTTCTTTTAGGTTACTGTATTGTGTAAAAATAAAATGTTAACAAGTGCCACAGTGCTTATCTTGTTAGTTAAAATCTGTTTGCATTCACAAAATGTTTCTTTAAGTTTGTGAAGGAACACAGGAATGCAGGATTGTGTTTCAAAACCAGAACCGCTGTTGTTTTGCTTTTCGGATTGTCCATGCGCAACAGATGGCTGCCATCTTGATTAGTTGTACTGGATATCTGCAGTTCAATGCCTGAACAAAGTCGACATTTCTCTGAGTGGTTTATTATGTTATTTTTCTTACAAGGCAAGCATTCCCAATGAGGAAAAATATAGGGTTACATACAAATATTCCTCTCAAGAATAATAGAAAACCAAAGATCCCACTTTAGGCTTTACTTAAAGCCCGAGCAAAATCAGATGCAAGCTAACTGTGCTTTAACTTAGTGGTTCTACAACAGTCTATTTTCTGTCAGTGTTCCCAAAATAGCAACAAGCCTTTGAAGATGTTATGGGTGGTTCAGCGGTTGAGCCCACTGCATGCGTAACTTGGGCTTCAACCAATAAAACAAATGTATCAGTAGATGTTAGTCCACGATTTATGTTGCTGGCATGTTTCAGCCACGCTCATTTGGACTTTCCTAAGGGCAATCTTGTTATGTATGTCTCTATGTAACAAACACATAGAGAAAAATGTGCACAGTGGTCCACAAGTGGAAAGACTAAAATAGGAGAAATGGAAAAAGTTAACACACTGGAGTAATCTGTTGTGAGATTAAGAATACGCCTTGTCGCAAAGTAGCTGTGTACATGCTACATTGAGCGCCAAGTGTGCTTGTGTGAATTTAAGGAGTAGGTGTTCACAGATGTTCAGCCCCAGGAGTATAATTATTAAATACAAAATACGCCCTTTTTGGTACTAAAGAATGTATTCCCCGATTGATTGGAACAAAAAATGTAGATAGACACAATTTTCTGAAAACCATTCATACAGTCTTGCTGATTTATGATTTAAAGGCCTGAGTCATCACATTTAAGCTAGGGCCAATGTGGTATTCCACTATTTACTGCTCTGAGGTTATATGCGAGGTTCCTCACTCTCACAATGTGTTTGCTCTCTGAAAAAGGAGCTGAACAAACAGAGGTGAGTGGGATAATCTGGCTCTAGATCACAAACAATGAAGCTGCATCTTCTGGCCTACTCTCTGGAATGTTGCACAGTAATTAGCAGGATCAGCGTAGACTGAGAGAGGCTCTTAGGAATGGCCAGGAGGTGGTCCTACAATGAGATCAGATAAGAGTTGATCCATAAGGGTGGATTCTTAAGGCGACTTGATTTGCACGGTGTGAAATGCAGTGTGATCTAGTAGTAGGAAAGTGACAACTCAGCTATGGGAAAGAAACACCTTCTTACGTTTAAGCGATGGTGGTGGCGCTGCTGGAGGAACAAAGGCATTCATTTCTGTAAAAAAGGGAAAAGTATTAATTAGTACAAATGAAACAAGAAAATAGGAGATCAAAGGAATACACTTAGCTTCTTTGAATACGGGAAGGCTAATCATGTAATGTTGTTCAAACATGAGACTATGGAGCAATGCACCGAAATACACCGTGCTGGACATTCCCACATATTGATATATTGGGCCATAGAGGACTTCACGGGAGCATACTCTATAATCTTGGGACTGTTCAGTACTTCTCTGGAAGAGGCATTGGAATATTGAGGTTTCATCTTGCAATGTGAATGTAGATCACTGTTCTGAACTATAGTGTTACCCTACCCATCCATCGCCCTCAACCCAGCCCTTAAAATGTAGAAGGGTTTCCTGTAAATTGCCCTTCTAAATATATTTCTACTTCTCAATGCTCACGTCAGCAGCATACTCTTCGTCCCCCACCATACCAACCAGATCTGCTTAATCAGAGTAGGAAAGGGACAGGCACTTTCTCTGATCCCCGTGCATCTGGATTGGCACTAACTCATTGCCAAGGACCAGCCCCAGTGGTAGACGTGTACCGAAAAAAGTAGTGGAACTGTGGTCTTTGCAAGGAAGAGGGTAGACCGAAGTTTAGTGCAACATGTGACAAGGTGTTGTGGCCGGAGCATTGCAATGGCCTAAGCGACTAGTAACTAAGGCTCGGGTTGTACTTGCACAAGGACATGAATGGACGAATCCTCTAAATAGAAGGGTGTACATGGTTGTAAAAAGTAGAGGAACAGTAAACAGAAATTAATAAAAGTAGTGGAACACCGCTCCCGACCGGTCCCGCTCACTTTGATCACTGGCCAGCCCCATTCTCTGTATAATCATAGGCGTGTTGTCCATCTGTCTTTGTGGTCTGTGAGGAAGGAGCGGAAGCAGTGGTGTGGTCATTCGGGCAGTCTGGTCATAGATTTGAAACAAGGGTATGTTGTGGCCCTTGTCCAATGAAATGCGGGCGTTCAGCTCAGAGCTACGCCAAGATGTCGCCCATTGATGAAATGGGAGCTGATCCCGTGCAGAATCCTGATTGCTTTTGTGTAGTAGTGAGCACGCTTCAATGTGGTCTTGCCATTGGGCGGTGGGAACTAAGCGGCCGAAAGGAGGCTCTCCTTCCGCGTGAAGATTGGAAGCTTAGCCGCTGCGCTAGCCAAGGCCTCCAGTTCTACAGAATGGTAGATTAGTACAAATGCCACAGAACATCTTCAGGGGTGGCAGGGCTAATGTAATGGAGTTCAAGCAGTGGTGCAGTGGACCATGAGCACATAGAGCAGGGCACTGGAACATAGAGCATCGCAGTGTGATGATGTATGCATGATAGAGAGCACTGCACGGTAATATGAACTAAAGCACTGCACATACAAGGTACTGTACTCTAATATGGAAATGCAGAAATGCCTATGTATAGCCCCGCACTGGATACTGGGAGTTTAGATCACTGCTTTGTGTGTAAGGGAGATGGAGCACTGCACGAGATGAGAAGGCACTGGACACCCACATAATGGTTTGGCTAAACCACCGGACGCACTGATATAGGGTTCAGAGGCACAGTTTAAAATTCCTAATATTGTGTAAGACCAGTAAAAGAGAACACAGAACATATTGCCCACTTCATATGCGCAATCAAAAGCCAGTGGAAGATAAGGCACACCAAACAATCAAAAACCAACATTTAAAAACTAGGAGAAACTGAGGCCCTAATTGGTTTATTTATTAGGCCCTCTCTCGTGTATGTATTTTTTCTTTTCTTTTTTTAAATAAAAAGGCCCTTATTTTAAATGGGGCGGAGCAGAAAGTGAAGATGCAAATGTGAGGTGTAATGCATGTACCCCTCCATTTATCGCTCTGCCCCCTTTTCCTGCTGAGGGAAGGTGGAGGACTGAGAGGGCACAGAGTGGAGATAAGATCTCTGCCGGGTTCACCTCCTCCAGCTTGTGGGAGCACCTTTTGGTATAGCTGCATTAGATTTGAATGCTGGTGTAAAACAAATGGATTCCTATGGAATCTATCTCGGTTTTGTAGCTGCTTGAAACCAGGCAGATTCCGTAGGAATCCATTCGCCAACGCAGTCTCATCATCTACTTTCCAACAAGATGGCGTTCATAATGGAAGCGTAAAAGCAAGTTTGCCTCGCTTTTAGGGGGTCATGATCCAAGTGAAGTGGATCACAAATAATGGGAGTAAATGTGTTTGCCTCATTTTATGCGCTCTACCTCATTTTGTTCTATTTGTATGGTAGTGTTGGGGAGCGTTTCCCACGTCGCCAAACAAATGCGGTTGCATTAACAGCAGCATAGATGTTTATGTTTTCTGCTAATGCAATGGATTCCCCAGGAATCACCCTGCAATTACGATCTAGTAAAAGCAGACATAGCCAATTGGAATCCATTGTAAATGCTGCCTGTAAATCGTACTTTGCTGGTGGCATTTGCACGTTTTCACCAGATAGTGGAAAAGTTAAAAGTGCAGGCGGAGGTCGTCTTTGTGCACTCCTCACTTTTGAACTACGCAGGAGATCAAAGTGCAAATTAAGGAGATCCCCTCCATGCAATTACAGAGGGTCCGCAAAATGCTTGTCTGCCTTGTGGACCATTACAATTGTATTCAGAGGACCACACAGCACGTAAGTGCAAACGTTGGGGGCCCCTGTATGCAATTACTGCATCATGTGGGTCTTGCACGGTTTTTCGTAGACTTGGTCAGCGCCACTCAATGCTGTTTTACTGCCTCATCACATTTTTGGCAGTGACCCTTAAATGCGACGGTAACGCTATTACCGCTGCATTTAAGGGTCTGCCAAATCATGGGTTTGGCAGATTTACCCCCAGCTATGAGCTGGGGGCAAATCTGCCGAGATTTTGCCAATTTCCAGCGCTATTAGCGCCGAACATTCCCCATTGGGCCCAATGGGGAATGGCAAATTCCCGAATAGGCCCAATGGGGAATGAGGACTTACCGTTCCACCAAACCCGTGATCCGGCGCTAACAGCGCCGGGGGGTTTAGCGCTAGGGCTAATAGTGCCCAACTCGTGCGTGTGAACTGTGATTTTCCAAAGAATAGTGGGAGTAGGCAGCATGGCAGATATGCAGTGCTCTCCAGTATGAACTATTCTACCAGAAATAGGGTGAGCAAGCTCTGGCAATTCAGTCATTTTCCAGACTTATTGTGGGAAAGGAGCACCGCTGTTTTTATGTCCATACCTGACTACATTTTAGCTATTTGTGGAGGGTCAGAAGAAGGAGACATACTAGACTAGGTTTTCCGATTTTCAACAAGGTTTTATTCAGATCATAAGAAAAATGCCTCACTTTACCCTAAGCTATGGCTTTCCCTAACTAACACAACTAACTAGGGTGTTCGTCATCAGTTGTGATGTCCAAATAATAGTCTGTCCTCCTTCCAAAACTAAGCTACTCTGACCCTACCGCTAATGCAAAACAACCACTGCCGGATTAAACCTGTGGAGTCCCTTAGGCAGTCGAAATGTCAGCCCCCTCGCAAATTATCTCCTAATATGTTTTTAATTTTCTGCACTGCTTTTTTTAATCTGTTGTCGCAGGGCCTCTAAAAGAAGTGGGGCCCATAGGCCGGTGCCTACTGGGCCTAATGGATAATCCGGCACTGGAAACAACTAAAGACCAAGAGAATGACTCCCTTCTCCTGAGTCTGCTTTCTAAGAAAGGTCTTCTCAATATAAGATCTTTAAATAATTCTTGCCAATCAACTGCAAGAGTTTGTTCAGTTCACCTAGGGGTCCTCCCAATTCCCTGACTTCCCCTTTCCATGATTTTGTAAGACCCTCTTTACAGGTGCTCCTTTTCCTGGAGGTTCTTTCAATCTGTTTTTCTCACACATACTTGGAAGTCTCCCTTTCTCTGATGCCCCACTTATACCTTGAGACTTATAAACAATCTTCTGATGGTTACAGTTCTCAATCCTGTTATCGCTTTGCTTTTCACTGTGAAGAGTATGATGATTGCCCAGCAATGATTCTCACTCCTCTGAGTGTTTGGTCTCCCACAGGGACAATTATGAAGTGCATAGTAATGAATCTCACTCTTCTGGTTACTTTGTCTCTAAGTCGGACGAGTATGATTGACCCAATAGTGTTTCTCACTCTTCTCATTACACTGTCTCTCACTGGGACAAGTATGATGGGCCCAGTATTGACTCTCACTCTCTTGGTTACTTGGCCTCCCACGGGGACAAGTATGATTGTCCCAAAAGTGTGTCTCACTCTTCCTGTTATTTCATCTCTCACTGGGACGGGTATGATGGGCCCAGTACTGATGCAAGCTTGATTACTTGTCCTTTAACTGGAACGAGTATGAGTGCCCCAATAACGACTCTCAATCTTCTAGTTACTTTGTCTCTCACTGGGATGAGTATGGTGGGCCCAGTACTGATTCTCACTCTCTTGGTTACTTTATCTGCCACTGGGACGAGTATGATAGGCCCAGTATTGATTCACATCCTCTTGGTTACTGTGCCTCCCACTGGGACGAATATGGTGGGTCCACTAGGGATTCCCACTCTTCTGGTTCCTCCACATCTTACTGAGCCGAATATAAGTATTGCATTTGTTATACGCGCTACCCTCCCTGGTTACCTTCCTGCTCTTCCTGTTACCTTCGTGATCTTGGGACTGTGTTACTGGGTTGGTAGTCCATCTCACAGATGCTTCTCCCTGGGTCAGCCTTGTCGCCTTCTCAGCTTCGCTCGTACCGTTGCCCCAGCAGCCTTGAAATTCTAGGGCTACTCTCTCTCTCTCTCTCTCCCTCTCTCTCTCTCTCTCTCTCTCTCTCTCTCTCTCTCTCTCTCTCTCTCGGTTTGTCCACTCGGGATGTCTCTTCCTCATGGCTTGAACTTGCCTGCCTGGCTTCCCAGCACCTTGCTCCGGTTTGGTACAGCTTGGGCACTGTTAGATGTAAGCTTTCCTTGGTTGTAGGAAGCTGTGTCACCTTCTCAGCTTTGCTCGTTCCGCTGCCCCCGCAGCCTTGTACTTCCAAGGCTTCTCTCTCTCTCTCTCTGGAGTCTCCCTCAACACTTATAATGTTGCACTGGGGCTTCCCCTGCAAAATGTTGCAGTCCTTCTTCTGTGTTGGACAGGTGCTCATTATTGTTCCCTGGGTTTTCTTCATCGCAATACCAGAAAAGTACTTTTCTTCATATGGCACATCACAGTCGCAGATGTATAATGATTCTTCTTGTCTTCTGCCAGTAGGATTGATCAAGTTGGATTGTTGAGTGAGTAGGGCAGGGAGTTCCTCATCAGAACGGGAATCCTTGTCCCCATGGAGGGAGTCTCTCCCGATGAGGTCCCGCTTGCCTCTATCCCTAGGGTGAGTATCGCGTAGCAGGCTCACCTCCTTAGCCTCACAAGGAAAGGCTCCCCCTGGGCAGAAGTGACAAAATCCTGCAATTCGTCACATATTCCACATGTAATAGTTGGTTAGAAATCTCACATTTTATTTTTATTTTGCAATCCGGAGCCGAGAAGTTTAGTGTTGCTTACACGTGTTTCGTGCCAAACTGGTGCCTTTTCAAGGCGGAAAACATAAAGTGATCCTCTTTGTTTAGTAGATTCATAGATCACCAAAGGAATAGTAAACAGTAAAAAAAAAAGTAAGGCGAGCTCGGAAACTACTAATCTTGGTGCAACATTAATCACGAAGTATACATTCTTGTGGATTGATAGATATACTATTCTGTTCTTTTTCATCATAAGAATCAATTAATTAAATCTGCAAAAAATAGTGTTTTGCAGGATAATGTCGCATAATGAGATTTGGTACATATTGATTGAACTACTCAAGACAAAGTGCTTGCTTATTTTGGCTTCCAGGGCACCTCTACATAAACATTGATACATTGCATCACATGGCAATGTTCAGAACTAGATTTCACACTGCCATTCGTGATATCCTCTCATTGAGCAAGGCGATTGTGTGTACATCACTAGCCCCCACCCTCGTAATACCCTCCCCCACCCACCGTTACGTGAAGAAGAGCGTCTGCTTGGGTATCACAGGTAAAAAGCTCCTGAAGTCTACTGACTACTGTGTCTGGACCCCAATACCCTAAAGCCAAACTGATCTTTCATTTTTTTTTTTTTGGCATCTGGATGGTGACAACAAAGCAGCTTTGATACTAGCAGATACAACCAGGGCCTGACACAACTTTTTAAAAAGAAGTGTGTCCAGCAGGGGGAGGAGTGGAGGGGGGGTGTGATTGGGGAGGGTTTGTATTCTATTACACACATTAGTGCTCTGGGATTGGATGGGAGTTCCTGCAGTCTTCTGATTTGGTTGTGGTCAATTAAGAAAGAGCAGGACCAGGGTTTTGATGATTTGGATACACAGGCTATAGATTGTAAATAATGACGCTGTATGTTGTGGCCTACTGTCTGCAATGCGGCTCAGGCATCTAGCAATAGCGGCATAGATGAGGCGCTGTTCTGAGCTGTGATAAGGGTACACTGCATAACCAGATGGGAGCTAGTTCCGGTACAGGAGCAGGGCCGTAGAGTTGCCACCTATCAGGATTTAGACCGTATTGACAGTTCTTCTATAGGTCTGTCCGGGTAGCTGGATTTCGCTCTGCAGTCTGGTTTATCTCCTTTTACAGTCTGTAGTTTTATGGTTTCCTGAACTCTGGAGTGAAGGCAGGTCTTTTCTTTGTTGTTCAGACACCAATCAGCTGCTTTCTCCTTTAATTGGTCCTTTCATTGAAGCAAGTATGCCCGTACCCCTCCAGCTGGAAAACACTTACAATATATTTGTAAAGGAAAGGGCATACACTTAAACAAGACCTGAAATAATAGCACAAATTAGAAACTAATCATCCTCATTACACGGATGGCGATAGGGATTTACCAGTACCGGTAAAATACCGGTACCGGTAAATCCCTACCGCCTTACTACGAGGTCCCTTAGCGGGTTGGTGCTTAAACGCCTGCTTTTTGCAGGCGTTAAAAACCAACCCGCTAAGGGACCTCGGAGCTAATTACGGCACCGCAAAATTGCGGTGCCGTAATTAGCGCCTTCCCCCCATAGAGCCCTATGGGGCAGAAATGGGAATGGGGAAGGGCAATGGCGGAAGGGGGATTTACCGCCCCTCCAACCTTGGAATGGGGCGGTAAATCCCCTTTCCACCAAGGCGGTGCCGGTATTTTACCGGCATGAGCCATGGCGCTAATAGCGCCATGGCTCACCGCCTACCGTGTAATGAGGCCCATAGATTTCAAAACTGGGACTTTGTGGGTCTACGTCATTAGGTGTTATTGCAAAGCATCAAGCCAGCGACAAAAAATGTTTCTTTTTCAGAATACAACTGTATTCAGTTGAATAGTGAGTTTAAAGTTTCCCTGACAAGAAAATGTTTTCTTGCAGGCTTATTTTCATTTTTTTATCCATAAAGCCTATTTTGAGTGTGCAATGTTTTCAAACAACTCTTCAAATCGGGCTATTTGTACATAGTAAGGTCTTTTTATTTAAGCATTTTTGCGTTTTATTAAACTATGCAGAGTTTGCTTAATATTATTGCTTGATAATGGCACCACAGCACTGGTTTAAATGAACACTTGCAAGCCAATGAAAAAGCAGGCAAACAAAATAAGGAAACAAAGGTCAGAAGTTAAATAACAGGGAAATGTGCTGAGAAGGAGTGAGACATGGGGAGACAATAGTGAATATAGGGGTCAGGAAAACCAAGGAGGCAGATTCGTGAAGATGAGCATTTAAACCTCATCATAATGAATTTGTAAGTAGGCATGTAGAGCACACTCTTGCGAGAGCACGCCTCACCTCTCACAAGATGCCGAAAGTCAAAGTAGGAGCATGTCTTGTGAAATGACATTTGCAGCGCGGGCAAGACGCAGAAAGCACCGCAGCCCCAGCGCTCTGACGATGGAGCCGATGAGACCTGAGCACAAGCACGGCATTGTGTTAATAGACTACTTATCGAAGTGGGTGGAAGTGGAGTTTGTCCCAGCCATTACGTCTTTCACTGAGTGTTGAAGACCATCTTCCAGAGGGAAGGTTTGCCCAAAGAATTGGTCACTGACAATGGTGTCCAATTAGTCTCTCGCAAGATTGACACATTCCTGAGGGAAAACAATATTCACCAAGTAAAAGCGGCGCTGTATCACCCACAAGCAAACAACTTGGTGGAACAGGCCAATAGGTTCATTACAGAAGCGATCCAATTAGCTACAGCGTCAGGGATGGATCCCTTTTCCACAGTCAAGGAGGTAGTGGCAGCCCACCGTTGACCCCCAATGGGATCACCAACGTGTCCCGTTTCAGATGCTAAGAGGACACAGAGCAGCGTCTACATTGGTTCCTCCGTGGATGTCACAAGTAAGGGAAGATGATGAAGTCGACATGGAGGAATTGGTATGGAGAATGAAGAAGACACTCATGAAGGAGTGGAATGACAAAAGGAGGGCATCCCAGGTCAGCGGGATTCGAGAAGGAGACTGGGTCAAAATAAAGCTGTCACACAGAGACCCCGTCACAGGGTCCACATTCAGCAGACCCATCCAGGTGTGCCAAAGGGAGACCAATCACGTGCGCACTCAGGATGGGAGATGATAGAACTTAGAACGAGTGGTGCTGTCTGAGAGAAGTCTGGGGACCAGGTGCACGAAAGCAAGGAGAAGGGAGAAGAAAGAAGGATTGACAAAAGACTGCAAACTCTGAGCAAAGAGACGGTAGGAAGTCAGGAGAAGAAGGAGGAGTGTCGCCAGACACCCCAGGAGGCAGGAACGGACTGGGAGGAGGAAGCCGAGGACCCATAAGAGAGGAAGGAGAACCGAGAAGGTCGACCACAGAGGGAGAGAAAGAGACCAACACGATTCACAGATTTTGTTATGGAGTAGCATCACCCGCTTGCATTTTCCAACAAAAGGATGTATGTAGACCGCACTTTCGTGAGAGCACGCCCAACCTCTCGCGAGAGGCCAAAAGTGAAAGTAGGAGTGCTCACACGCAACGGCATTCGTGGCCCAGGCAAGACACGGAAAGCACTGCAGCCCCAGTGCATTGACCAGCAAGGCAAGCCACCATCCCCTGCTTGCCTCCCACCCCTATTGCAACCCCTCTTGGACACTTACTATGCCACAGGACAAAAAGAATCACAGTGAAGCAACTGTGTGTGAGCATTATTACTAAGTTGGCAATAAATGCTGTAGTCACACCAGATCGTATCTGTGTGATCATTGGGGGCCCCAACAAGGCAGAAGCACACATACACATGAAACCAGCCACCAATAACAAAGGCCTCTGGGAGGGGCTAGATATTTGAAATAAAGAAGAATGTGGGCTGTGCTGCAGTGTTCGGCCACAGGATTTTTTGTCATTCAGCCACAGCAGGTCTAGCCTCAAGAGTAAGCAGTTTGAAGCCACTGAGTTGGCATCATAGAGCCACAAGGGCAGTAAAATCCTCTGGCCCACTGGCTTGCCACATCCCAGAGCTTGCCATCCTCCATCTAGATGCTCTGTCTACTGGACAACAAGTGGTCCAGCACTTCCCACGTCCTGTGCTCCCTGCCGGCAGGTTAAAGAGAAATAGTTTAATTTCTGCCCTACGTAGATGGTCCATGACTTTATTCCAACTTCAGATATTGTCAGGACAATTCTAGCCACTTCAATCTAAGGTGGTGCCGGCCTTGAATACATGTACACACATATACATACTCCCTGAACGTTGGAGCAATTGGTAGTACTAGACCTAAAACAGGAGATTCTGTTCAGAAAATGTATTGAATTGAAGTTTTAGGCAGATCCCTATTGTGATGCATTGAACCAAGTTAGAGAGTTGCCATATAGATACAACTGCACAATTTACCAACATGTTTTTTAAAGATGATTTAGCTAGTAGGTTAATTCCAGTTCCAAGTGACATAGCTATCAGTGTGCTTGGATGTAGTTAAAAAAACCTGCTAAGGAAATTAAAACATTCTTTATGTACCCCAATGCATGCTTTCAACATAAAATAACATATTATCCAGCAAATATTTCAGAATAACAAATCAAACATTAATAGACATTACCTTTTATAAGTTTGAAAATGGGCATGTTAAGGGGGGGTGGATGTGGATCATGTGGGCTGGGCTTCAATTTGCTTTTCACATTTACCAAAGGGAGTAACCCTACAGAAAGGCGGAAGAGGGTGAGTATCACTGTGGTCTTGCAGCAGGATTGTGAGAGTTAAGCTAGAGGAAAACAGGACCTTCTTACGTTTTAACGAAAGTGGCATGGCGGCTAGAGCAACAGATTCTACAGCGTTTCTGTAAAAAAGGGAAAAAGTATTTAGTTTATTTATTGGACATTTGTATGGCGCTCATACACAGGTGTTTCCAGGCTCCACAAGACAGAATGGGGTGGGGGATGGAGGGGCATGGGAATCAAGAAAGTAGAACAACAAAACAGTTATACTGGTGTTGTGACAATCCTACCGTGCAAGTGCATGACAAGGCGGTAAGTGCAAGGGGTAGGGGGTAGAGGGTAGAGGGAGAAGTGTGTGAGTGGGGTACCTCTAAGGGTGGGGGTGGGTAGGTGCTGGGCTGGCCAAGACAGCAAGCGCCAGGGGAAGAGGGGCGGGGGTGGATGAGTGCGGTGGACAGGCAGAACCAAGTTGGGCTAGTCTGGGAAAGGGAGCCCGAGGGCAAATGCTGGAAAAGGATGCTGGGGTTAGTGGTAGGGGGTGGTCTGCCCCTCTATGACCCTGAAGGGACCTATCCCCAGTCGCTGCGGCGGATGGAAAGTTAGCAAGGGAGGGGGAGAGGGAAGGAAGAGGAGAAAAGGAATTTAAGACGATCCGGCTCAAGTCTGAGGGCGGAGGGAGGCCATTTCAGGGGGAGGAGCCAGCCAAGGAAAGAAATCTACCTCCCACTCTCTGCTTGGAGAAACGTTTAACCTGCAGAGAGTTGGAGCCAGAAGACCAAAGGTCTCTGTCTGGGAGGTATTTAGGGAGGGAAAGCTGGATGTAAAGAGGTCTCTGGCCCCAGACAGCCTTGTGGATTATGTAAAGGGTCTTTAATTTGATCCTTACGGTCTCTGGGAGCCAGTGGAGAGAGTTTAGGGCTGGAGAGATGTGGTCCCTGGGCTTGAGGCCAAGGATAAGTCTCGCAGTCCTATTCTGGATTAGTTGAAGGAGCGAAGGGAGGGAAGAGGAAGGTTGAGGAAGAGACTGTTGCAGTAGTCTAGCCTAGAGAGATCCAGGGCTCTGGAGATCTTGAGCTTCTGGGGGAAAGTGAGGAAAGCAAGCATGCCCCTGAGGAGATGCAACTAAAAATTGGACTTATTGGCAAGGTCCATGATGTGTGGAGAGAAAGAGAGAGAGGAGTCAAAGATGATCCCAAGGTTTTTATCCTCACAAGTAGGTGAGGGGAGAGGACCCAGGGAGTCAGGCCAGAGAGTGGAGGGAAACAAGGAGCAGGTATCCGAATGAAAAGGATCTCTGTCTTACTGGCATTAAGACAGAGATCATTGGCAGATCACCATGCCTGAATAGCAGTCAGGCAGTCAGGCATGAGGGAGGAGGAGGAGGATGTAGTGGAAGGCAGCTTGACAGAGAGCTGTGTGTCTTCTGCGTAGCACTAGAAATGAGGGGAGAAAGTGGAGATCAGGTGGGCCAGAGGAGTCAGGTAGATGTTGAAAAGCCATGGGGATAGGATAGAACCCTGAGGGACGGCACAGGTAGAGAGTGAGAGAGTGAGAGTGAGGTAGTGGAGAGAAAAGGAACCATTTGCACTTGGAAAGGTCTGTTTGAAAGGAAGGAGGTCAACCACGCCAGAGCCCAGTGCATGATGCCTGTATCAAAAGCAGAAAAAAAGATCAAGGAGGATCAGAGGGAGGGTTAGAGTCCAGGTTAGAGAGTAGGTCTTTGTGGGTGTTCAGGAGATGTTTTCGTCCCTCTGGCCAATTTTAGTGTGGAGGGTCAGTTGGGGGATGACCAGCTTCTTCATGAGTGTGCCCAAAAAGGGTTGATAGAGATAGGGCGATAGTTAGCCAGGCAAGAAGGGTCAGCAGGCAGCTTTATTAGGAGAGGAGAGGGTGAACAGGAGAGTGCTTAAGGGGTTGAGGGAAGTAGTCCGTGGCAAATGAGTGGTTGCAGAGGTCAGCCACGGCTGGAGTGAGCGAGGCAATGTTGTCCTTGATGATTCTGGAGGAGCAGGGGAGCACCTGTTTAGAGGAGACCTTCATAGAGCCGACAACTCTAGAAATCTCATCTGGTGCAAAGGGTGAGAAAGAGGAGAGTATGGGGCAGAGGGGCGAGAGAAGGGGGGGATCAGATGACACTTTTGGAGGCAAAGTGAGCGGCCAGTACAGAGCAGAGGGCCTGGGCGGGAGGAGGAGAGGAGGAGACTGCAGTAGGATTGGCAACTACCTTGCAGATTCCAAAGAGTTCAGCCGTGTTATTGGTGGCCCCAGAGAAGCAGGCTTGGACATGAGCCCTCTTCTTGGAGCAGATGGAGAGACGGTATTGCCTTTGGAGTAGGCGGCAGGCCAGTTTGTCAGAGGATGAACTAGATGCCTGCCACTTCCACTCTGCAGCTTTGCACTTGTGCTTCAAAGTGGACAGGTCAGAGTCATACCAAGAGTTACATTTGGAGGCAGGCTTTATGCGGATCCTCATGACGGGGGCAAGTATGTCCAGGGTTTTAGAGAAAGAGAGATGGAGGTTATCTAGAACAGAGTCAGAAGGAGAGTCTAATGAAGCAGGCGGAGGAGAGATGAAGGAAGAGGCAAATGCCACAACTGACAAACAATTCATCGGAGGAATGACGGAGAAGGAGACTGGCAGTGTGGGCAGAGGCATCAAGGGACAGGGGAGGATAAGGTGGGAAGAGAGTGGTCAGACCAGGAGAGAACAGTAGTGAGAGGGTTCGAGAGAGAGATGTCTGTTGAGATGAGTGCATCCAAGGTTGTCCGGCAGAGTGGGTTGGGCCAGAGGGAAAGCATGTTGCAGAGGTTGCGGAAGAGAACAGGGGCCACATTAGAAGAGTCAAGATGGATGTTGAAGTCCCCAAGGAAGATACGTTTGGGGGAGGAGGCAAGACGAGAGGAGGACAGGTCGGCCCATTCTGAGAGGAAGAAGGAGGACGGTACAGGTAGGTCTGTAGATGGTAGCGAGAGAAAGAGAAAAAGTAGATGACACAGAAAACCTGCAGACTAGGCTTTCAAAGGATTACAAATTACAATTCAGTGCAAGGTAAAGAAGCAAACAGGAGATCAAAGCATACCACTTAACCTCTCTGAGAATGAGAGAGCTGCTGTAATGAACCTCAACCAGTTGTGTACTGGAACATGAGCATATAGGTCGCTACACTGTAATAGAGTGTAGAGAAAACTGCAGTGCAATGTATGAGATAGAGCACTGCACAGTAATTAAGCAGTCTAGACATGCCTCTGTATAGATGTGCCTTGGACTAAGAGGGAGCGATAACAAATTGCACTGAAATATGAATATAGAAGATGGTTCTGTATTTCAGGAACATAGAGCACTTCTTAAAATGAATTCCCCAATTCAGCCCTGGCGGGAGGATTTTAGGAGCTGTGAGAAACCTGAGGGTATTCTCCCAGGAAGACCTTGAGAATCCCTTATTCAGCTGGCCAGGGACGGGCTGGCGCTTTCAGATCCCAATGCTGGGGGTGGACGAGCGAGGAGGGATCACCTAGGTAAGGGAACTCGGGGTTATGCTTGAGGGAATAGCCCAGGTGAGACGCGGTATTATAGAGGTGAAGACGGAGAGGAGGGTGAGATCCCTGAGGCCTTTCTGGGCTGTACCACATCTACCCCCCTTCCTCCCCTTAAATCTTTCCTACCCAAATCTGCCGACCCCTCCGTATAAAACAAATCCCCAAGGATCGAACACCCCGTTGCATTCATAAACCATCTCTCTCAAAATTCCTGCTTTCCTGTTCCCTATCCGAATACTCCCAATCATTCTTCTCCACGTTCCTCTGGTTATTCTGTCCCAAACACCTACTCTATTTTGACTAAACACTACTGTTCTCACAACCCCCCCTGTTCCATTCACAATAACAATCCCCGTCTTGCCTATCAATCTTTCCATTGTAAGCTAGTCAACCCTCCTGATACGAGGGTTGTAATTCCCTATAACACTGCTTCCCCATCCTACCCCGTAGGATACGCTGACACTCCAAAACACCCCTTTTCTGACCTAAACACTTGTTCACACCATAGAAAATCACAGACTAACCCTAAGACTGTTTACCTGACATGTCCCAACCCAAGGGTCAGGCAAAATCAGGCAATTGACCTGAATCACACACACCTGACGGCCCTTTCCTTTACCCATAGGGATAAAAGGTGGAGCCGGGAAAGCACACGAAGAGCAAGGCAGACCGTACAACGTAAGAGCTAACTCAGCATGGCAGTTTAAGAGGAGGAGAAAAATGGCGCAGACTGAGTGGGTGACAAGGAGAGAGTCGATCTTGCCCTTTCCGACCAAGGTCTGTGGAACCCCTGCAGAAGGAAACTTAAGTCAGCGAACAATAGCCAGCGTGTATTGCAACAGATGTGAACGGTACACAAGACCCTCCAACGCTGATTACCAAGCCGGGGACAGACGCTTGTCTCTGTTGTACCAACCTTGACTCTGAGGAGAAAGAAAGTAAATCGGTTCATCACAGGTGGTGAGTCGAAAGGAGTGTTGATAAGGGACCGAACTGTGTTGCACGAAAAGTAGCCAATGGCTAATTTGAACTTTGAAAAGCTGAAAGATAACTTTGATGAAGGAGGGGGAAAACCAGCAACACAGGAGTCAGGCACCACGTGGGTGCTCTCGCAGGAACCTCTGGGCGATTACCCAATAGTAGAGACCAGAACCAGAAGTCCTTGGGAAAAGGCAAAACAGGTAAAAGTGGTCATACTGGAGTCTTGTAATATCCTCTGTACAGTCGAAAGTCTTTGACCGACAGATGATTGGAAAGCTAAGGGAAATGAATCCCACTTGATGAAATGAACGCATGAGCAGTGCGTTACGAAGGTTGGCAAGAGTGAACCCGGCAGAGGGATGCTTACGAGAATGGGCAAAGTCTTAAGTCCCATCGTGAACTGTTTCATAAAGTTTGGCAAGAGTGAACCCGTTAGAGGGATGCTGACGAGAAAGGGCTGAAGCCTAAAGTGCCTATGAACATGTGTGTTGATCAAAGTGAACCCGACCACGGGGTGTCCACAGTGAACTGTCTGTAAAAGTTGGTGAGAGTGAACCCGGTAGAGGGAAGCTGACCAAAAGGGGCAAAGCCCGAAGAATTGTTTAAACAGACATTAAGATTTGTAAATGCAAGAGGTATTGGAAGATTAGGGGAAGTAAACTGGCCCCCTTGTCATTAGGGGGCCGAGGGAGATCCAGGGGTGAAGAGTCATCACCCAAAGTTCATTGAGAAAGGAACTATTGAGTTGATTAGTTGAATGCGATTTGTGAGGGGTCTATGCCCAGAAGAGGGGGACTCAGGGGTGAAGCCATCACCTAAAGTATACTTGGAAAGGAACTTTACGTTTGTTTGTTGAAAGCATCAGGCCCTCGAAGACAAGAGACTTTTGTTAAAAGAGACTTGACCATCGAAGAACCTGATAGCTGGTGCTGAAGTGTCGGCTTGTGCTCAGAAAACTCACGCGTGTGCTGTGCTCAGGAAATCCACTTTGTCCGTGCTCAAAATGTGGTGAAGGGAGACCCCTGGCAATCACATACTGATATATTATTTGTGAACACTTTTTTTATTTATTGAAACCCTATCTTACACTCTTTCTGTAATCAGTTGTAAGGAAATGGCAATTGTTTTTTTTTTAGTGTAGGCCTTTTTATTTTGACACAACGCCACTAGGATTGCCTTCTTTTTCATTTGATGTTAGACTTTTGCTCCCATCTTAGTTTGAGGTTTAGTTTAGGCGTTTTTCCACCCTGCATTCATTGTTCAATAAACACTCTTGAACTGTTATCAGGGGGAAGTGGTTTGGGCAGCCATGGAGTAGGACGTGTTTCCTGGCAGCTCCGGAGGATCTGACAAATGATCCGTTCAAACTACCTACAAAAATGCTCTATTGGGTCCAGGACTGACTGTACATGCATGGGAATGTGTGCCCTGCACACTGTATAAAATTCGAGCGAATCGTGTGTGGAATCCAAGAGGAATCGCTTGTGGAAGACAGCCGCCGCTGGATACATTGTTGCACAAGATGGCCGACAACAATGGAAACCGGAGCGGCAGAATAGAGCTGGCAGCCGTGGGGGAAGAAAGCTGATGGCGAGTGGAAGCAAAGCAGAACCCCCGCGGCGGCAAGCCGTGTGATTGTATTGTGTTTCGTCGGCCCGCGACGCGGACCATAATGGGGGCGGGCCGACCCGGACGGCAAGTGCCCGGGGACAGTGGGGGTGTGAAGCGAGGGGCTGGCGCATATCGCTTTGCAGCCCCGGGACGCACACGATGGGAGCCCAGGCAGCGCACTGCTGGATATGCGTGCGGGGTAATCCCATGGGGAATTAGACCGGGAGAACCTGGGCACAGTATAGGCGCGAGGCGCGCCCACGCAATATTAGGCTCAGTGAATCCTGCGCGGCTCCGTTGGGCCAGGGGGGCCGCGCTGAGATGGACGTATGAAGTGCAGATTAATAAGAAGGAGACCGCTGCAAGAGGCGGCGGATGGTGCACGGCGGCTGCCTAAGGAGTACTGCAGCGGCTGATAAGGGTGAGAAAGGACACCCGGCATTGGTGTTAACTGGAAAACAAAGTGGATAACACTAAACTGGTTCTATGGAAGGGCTATTGTGCTCCTGGCAGCAGAGAACAATACAATATAATAAAAGGAGCAGCTGATGCAATGGAGGGCTACAAGATGTAGCTGTCCCCTGAGAAGCCAAGGAGTCAATAGCGGATGCTGCCACATAGAAGTGGGACGTGTAAGGCGAGCTCAGGTGGATGGGGACATAAACAGCGCTGCGCAGACCACGAGGAGCCTGGGAGCGAGGTGGTCACATCACGAGACAGCCTGGTCTCTAGGACATGGTGAGACACTCTGAAACGTGGGAGGGCACAACCCATTCTGCGTGAGGGCTCAGCAACATAAGCTAACGCTGGCGCTCCTCTGGGATAATCTCCCCACGGTTGGTGAGGCACACCAGCGCTGAATCGATACAGAGGAGCAGGACTGACACACCCGAGTTCAGGCAACCTCAAGCGCATAACAGAGGCCGCAGGATGGCAGCGCCAGGGGCTGTGAGCAAGAGCAAGAATAAGCAGTCCACAATGGATATTTTTGGCAAAAGACAACAATCTCCTGTGGCCATAACGTCCAAAGGCCTGATAGCACCAGCGGAGGGCACCGCAGCGACTGAAAACCATCAGATACTAGCGGCCATCACAGAGCTGAAAGGTTCATGGGGGATAGCGATGTCGGACCTGCGAACTTCCCTGGAGGCTAAAATAGATGCAGTAGGCATAGAAGTTACCCTGTTGAGGCAAGATGTCAGGGGGCTGGCGGAACAAACGAGCAGCCTGGAAAGCGCGGTGAAAACCAACACGGACACCAGCACCAACAACGTAAAGGAGATCCATGTACTTAAACAACAGGTAGCTAACCTGGAGTCTCGGGTGGAGGAACCGGAAGGGAGAGCAAGATGGAGCAATATCCACGTGGTAAGCTTGCCGGAAGGAGAGGAAGGACAGGATCCGACAGACTATGTTGAGAACCTACTCTTACAAGGAATAGGGGCTGGAAAACTCTCGCAGGAATTTGCAGTGGAGCGCGCACACAGAGCCCTTATGAGGAAGCCGAGGCCAGGGGCCCCTACCCAAGCGATAATCGCCAAAATATTAAACTATAAAGATCGTGAGAAGATACTGGAGTACTTCCAAAAAGGTGGAACAATCGAAAGGGCTTCAAGCAACATCACGGCGTCCCCAGACTACACAATGTAGGTCCAGAGGCAACGGTACAGCTATGTGGCAGTCAAAAGGAGGCTACGCGCGGCTGGGATAAAATATATGCTTCTGTGCCCCGTGAAATTGAAGGTGGTGCACAAGAGCAAAATGTATTTTTTTGATACCCCGGAAGAAGCAACGACATGGCTGGATCTGCAGGGTTGCCCGGAACGAGACAAGGAGGAGGCTCAAGAGGAACATGATAAGTGACTGGGATACTGTATGCATACCTTTAAGGCTTAGAGTGAGCACCCCATGGGTGCCTAGATGAAGACTGAGATTAATGGGTGTTGCTAAATGAGGCGGATATTTTGATAGGATATCGCTGACTGTAACGGATTTGAAGGACTGGAATATAGCAGCGTGTACATATACGCAAATTGTGTAGCAATGTGTAGTTAACCTAAAGTGAAACTGGAGCGGCAGGGCGAAAGCACCCTACCCCCTGAATTGTAGTTGTAGTAGTAGTAGTAGTAGTAGTAAAATAGCCACTAGGGCGGCCTCACCCTGCAGAGCTTCGAGTACAGACAGGAGCCAGAAAGAGCTAGAAATGCGCGGGAGCCTGAGATCCAGGGATGGAGCTGGGCAACAGTTGAGGGGGGTGATGTTGGGGAAAGGAAGGGAGGCGGGAGGGGGGGAACGGGAAGTTTGGAGTGTTTTTGGTTAAGGGGAGTTTGAAATGGGAAACAAGCCTATACAGATTGCATTGGAATCTAGAGTCAGACTGCACCTGTGGGGGGAGGAATGGAACTTGTATAGGCCATGGGTGACCTTAAAATAGTAACATGGAACGTACGGGTGCTCAATAGTTATTTAAAGAGGAACAAAGTTATGTTGTACCTGCGCAGGCAAAAAATAGATATTGCATTGCTGCAGGAAACCCACCTTACACGGGAGAGAATGGACACGATTGCTGGGAAATGGAAGGGAGTGCTGGTGGGCTCATCGTACTCTGCTTATGCGAGGGGAGTGCTTATTTGGGTGGCGCCACATGTCCCTTTCCAGCGATTGCAAGTGGTAACTGAATCGGACGGGAGGATGGTTATACTGAGGGGACTGGTGGAGAATAGGGAGATCAGCATAGTCAATACGTACGCCCCGAACCAGAACACTTCAGCGTACATTAGAACATTGTGCACTAACCTGAGCACATGTGTAGGAAGCGCGATGATCTGGGGAGGGGACTTCAACTGCGTCCTGAACCCGAGGGTAGACAGATCAGATGGGAAGATGGACAGACCGGCCCCCGCAGCCAAAGCGTTACAGACATTGCTGAGTGACTTTGGTTTGGAGGATGCATGGAGAGCGAGAAACCCCCAGGAAAGGCAATATTCACATTATTCTGCCCCACAGCAATTATCCATGAGGCTGGATTATGTCTTCACATCACCTGAAACGATAGCGGAGATTACACGAATAGAGTACAAAGCCAGGGTCCTTTCGGACCACTCGCTCCTGATTCTCGAATGGCAATACTGCCCCCCCGAGAGCGAGGATCCCGACATGGCGTCTACGAGTGGAAGCGTTGAGAGACCCCTTTTTTAGGGAGGACTTGAGGGAGGAGATTGTAAATTATTTTGAAACAAATACTGGGAGTGTGGACTCAGCAGGAACACTATGGGATGCCTTCAAAGTTGTGATGAGGGTGGTAGCCAGAGCAAAATCTAAGGGTCTGCAACGTGGGATTTTGGTTGAACTACAGTAGACGGAGAAGAAACTTGAAGAAGCTTTAAGGGGCTAAGATGATACAGAAGGGAAGTTAGAATTGACACTCAGGCTACAGCAAAAATGTGCAGAATATTGGGATCGATTGTGTAACCTCAATTATAAAAAATACGTAGAGAGACAGCATGCGGGAGGTGATAAACCGGGGAGACTTTTGGTGTGGTTATATAAGAGTGAGACCCCCAGAGTCACGATCAGGACCATAGAAAGAGAAGACGGTAGCATGGTAGATACACAGGAGGGAGTTAATCAAGCGTTTGTGGATTACTATAAGGTATTATACGGGGACGATGATGAGAGCAGTCGCGCTATGATGAGAGAAACGCTGGAGGACATAGGGCTGCCCAAGATAAGCGAGGAGGAGAGAGAGGAACTAGATGCCCTGATTACCTTAGAAGAATTAGGGGAAGTGGTGAGGCAGTTGCCTACTAGTAAAACCCCAGGGACAGATGAACTCCCAAATGAGTTTTACAAAGTATACATGGATGAGGTCCTCTACCCACTGTTAGAGATGTTAAACAAAGCGTTTGAGACGGGTAGCTTACCAGAGTCACTAAGAGAGGCCGTCATAATACCACTCCCCAAACCTAATAAACCTGGGCACAGCTGCGGCTCCTATAGACCCTTGTCGATGCTGAATGAAGACATAAAGATATTGACTGCTGTCTTAGCAAATAGATTGAAGAAGGTTATTGGCAAACTAATACACCTGGATCAAACGGGCTATGTCCCAAACAGAAATATTACCAATAACCATAGGCGCCTCCGAAGAATTATTGAGTGTGGCAGCGAAAGGGATGATGAAATGGCAATTGTGTCTTTGGACGCAATTAAGGCCTTTGATTCAGTTAAATGGCCATGGTTGCTTGCGGCCCTGGAGTGCTACGGTTCGGGGCCTGGATATGTACGGTGGACGAAAATATTATATAGCGAACCACTGGCTAGAGTTAAGACAGGATCTGTGATATCGAAAAGGTGGCAGCTCAGCAGGGGTATCAGACAGGGATGTCCCTGGTCTCCAATGCTCTACATACTGGCCCTGGAACCTCTAGAAATATACCTGAGGCAGCAATATGACACCAGAGGCATCGAGGTGAAAGGGGAGCGGCGTCTGCTCTCCCTATACGCAGACGACATGTTACTGTACCTGCGATTCCTGGAAGAAAATCTCCAGTACATCTTAGAAGTGATGGAGAGGTACGCTGTGTTGTCCGGTATAGCAGTGAACCCCCAGAAGTCCAGCATGTTCCCATTAGGGGGGTACATGGGAATTCCATTGGAGCGATTACCTGTATTGCAAGTACCATGGCGGTTAGTACATTTCGGTATCTGGGAATAAATATATACCACACCTTGGAAGAGGAGCATAGGTGCAACACAGAAGTAGCCGTTAAAAAAATTGAGAAGTGCATGCAATTTTGGGCAAAGCAACCTTGGCAATGATGGGGTGGGGAGCAATCCTAAAGATGGTGGTTCTACCAAGGCTCCTACACTACTTTGGGAATATACCGTACCTGATTCCTAAGAAGTTTTTCACCAAACTGAATAGCATGTGCAGGGACTTTTTGTGGCATGGCACGCGAAATAGAGTGGCGTTATGGAAGCTACAGAACTTCCATGACAAAGGAGGGATAAAACTGCCCAACTTTGAGGTGTACTACGTGGCAAGCCAGTTACAATATGTTGCCAAATGGCTCTCTGACGAGGAGACCTTGGAATTTAGGCTGTTTGGGCGCGATTGTGCACCATTTTATTTGAAAGAGATGATGTGGGTACCCAGGGCGGTAATGATGGGGCGCCCTAAAATGATGCTACTGGGGTGGAAGACGTGGCCTAGGGCATGCCAGATGATGGAGAACCCGACCCCATGCTCTCCGCAGATACCATTGGTTGCATTAACGGGGGTAGATGTGCAGCTACGGAAGATACTCAGGAACCACTGGGAACCGGCTGGGGTGGCAACAATGGGTGACATTTGGCGGGAGGGCTCCAGTATTACTTTTGAGGGGCTGCGGGAAGAAACTGGGTTGCACGAGGCCCAGTACATTACATATTATAGAATGGTACAGAGGATTAAGAGAATATGGCCTGAAACTGCGTTGGAGGAGGAATCAGAAGCCACCACAGATATGATATACGACATAGCTGAAGGGGGTCATGAGATTTCCAGATTGTATGAAATGCTAATGTTTAAAGTGGGGAAGGAGGTCACGCAGTTGAGACTAGATTAGGAAACGGAAGTTGGAGCCCCGATGGAGGATGGGATGTGGGAACGGGCGCAGGGGTATCACAAGAAGGTGTCTAGAAATGCGAGATTGAAACAGATTCAACTGTACATAACGCATAGGGCATATATGACGCCTTGGAGGATATCGAGGTTTGAGAATGCTGGGTGGCAGGCATGCCCCAAGTGTGATGAGGAGGACACGGGCATGGTGCGTATGTTCTGGTCATGCCCGGTCATAGAACGCTTCTGGAGGGATGTGAAAGGGAAACTGGAAAAAAAGGGGGTCAAGACTGTAGTGGATACAGTGTGGGCCTGACTGCTGGGGGGGTTCCCAAGATCACATAAGCTCAAGCATGTGAGTAAACTGAGGGATCTGGCTTATGTGCTTGCAAAAAGGAGAATTGCCATGGGATGGAAGACATGCTACATGCCAAATGTGGAGATGTGGTGGAAAGATTTGCAAAAATGGGCGGAAGCGGAAACCATGGTATGGCAAGAAGCGAGTAGCACAGGGGGGGAGGAGGAGACTGAGTCCCTAATGGCCTGGAAAGCATTGATAGCTGAGCTGTTTGGGTCAACAGGTGACCCGGCGGAACCTGTAGAAGAGGAGACCATACCACAGGTTGCGGAAACAGTAGGTTCAAAGCAATAGACTCGTAAAGGGGGGGTGGGATGAGGGAAGTAGTGGCTAGAAGTTAAGAAGGTATAATGATACTGTTGAAACATGCACTGCTTGTTTGGTTTGTATTGTTTGGTTGTGTTTATAAATCAATAAAATGTTTAAAAAAAAAACTCTGATCACTTGTGTCTTTCTTTACTGTTGCCACCATGAGTTTCTTACAGAGCCCACCCTATTATGGTGAACAGGAAAGACACTGAGAGGTTATCCAAAACCCAATCAAGCGGAGGTAGCAGAGCAGTCAAGGCTTAGTCTCAGGAAGGGTGTGTGAGTGGCCTAGGGTTACTATGAGTCAACACAGAGCAAGACCAGTAATCTAGTTAGACAGTAAGTATATAAAATCACAGGTAAATATTGTCACACAAATCCTTACAAAACATAGATACACATTCACCAGGGTCATCACGAGTTTGGCTGTAACCTTTAAATGTGGCGGTAACGCTATTACCCCCGCATTTAAGGGTCCGCCAAATCACGGGTTTGGCAGGATTTACCCCCAACTCTGAGCTGGGGGCAAATCTGCCGTGATTTTGCCGATCTTTTGCACTATTAGGTGTCCAGTTAAAATGTCGAATCCATAATGTCGAATGACAAAAATATCGAAAAAAATGGCTGAATTTTGTTTTGCCGAATATGTCATTTTGTCATTTACATGTTTATTTTTGTTTTCATGCGTTAAAAAATGCATTAAAAAAGGGGGGGGTTGGGTGGGAACCCCCATTCCGAACAGAAAATTTAAAAAAAAGACATTCGAAAAAAAAAAATTCGGCCATTTTTTTTCCACATTTTGACTTTCGACATTATGTTATTCTAGATTATCACTATAAACCGCACTATTACCGTGCGCTAATGCCGCCGGTGGTAATAGCGCCAAAATTCCCCATTGGGCCCAATGGGGAATGGGCACTTACCGTTCCAGAAAACCTGTGATCCGGTGCTAAAAGTGCCGGGGGGTTTGGCGGTAACACTAATAGCCCCGGAGGTAACACCGCCGGTGATACAGCCCAAATCGTGATGAGGCCCATAGAATTGCATATGGACCAATTACCAGTGCAATACAGGTGAATAGTCAGATGCATAGAAAAATAAGTAGAACTCTTTAGAATCAACCCAAACAGCTTCCTTTAATCTTATAAAGTCCAGCCCTAAGATGAGTAGGCGCCTTGTGCCCAAAAGTCACCTGTTAAAAAGCATATACTTATTCAGGTATGTTCTTATAGGAATAGCAGTGCCAGTGGTTACTATTAATGCAAGACTTTCAAAGTTTGATAAACGTTCAAGGAAAGTCCAGGTGAGTGCTCAACTTAATCGAACACACTAGGATAGCCCTAGGGAAGGATCCTAAACCCAGGTTCCACCACCAAAGGTCAGGTCAGGGTGGGTTACGGTCAGGACTTTGCGTACTAATGACCCAATGGGAGAGAGGGGGAGAAAACAATAGCGAGGTAAACATACCCCTCCCCCTACAGCTCAGAGTTCTCTGGATACCACGGTTGGAGCTTCCAGACTTCGTTCCAGGCTTCTTCTTCTGTTCATGTACCTTCCGCGAGGGTCGTCTAGACAGAAGTGGTACTTAGTTTCAGGATATTTCATTTCGGTCAGTCACGGTGCACAGAAATCAGTTCCAGACAGCTTGCAGTTGAAAACCTAAATTAAGTCATGTGAAGATTTCTGTGGGAGAGACAGCTACGGGACACCTCAGGGGCCGGAAGAAGACAAGGTCCAAAGAAGGTCACCATGGAGTAATGCTTGTGCAAAAATGCGAACCAGAATAACATGGTGTCGATGCGCATCCATTTCATTTTTGGACACTCATCTCCCATCAAGGTAATACAATTTGCGTTTCCGCAGGCCTCACTGAATAAACAAGCAGCAGCGAAAACAGAGCAAGGTCACATAAATATTATTGCCGAGTGGACATACTGTGGGGAAGAGTTATTGTATTGTCCACTGAAGGACGAATGCATAAAGGGAGTCGGAGCGTCTTGCAGGTGCATGATAAGGGGTTCTGGGAATGAATGTGAGGGGAGGGGCGCTGGGTTTTTCCACCTCTGACTGGTTTTTTCCACCTTCAGTCTCTTCGACTTGTGATCTGCTCTTCGGCCGAGGACAGACACAACTGAGAAGGGCGGGGAAATGCCCCCATAAAGGAGAGAGCATTGCATGGCAAAAGTTAGTTCGACTTTGGACCCCCGGGTGATGCAGTGTCGCTGAGAGGGAGGACGGTCCGCCTCAGACCCCGTTAGAACCAGTGATCTCTTTGCCTACCTGCTGAGGGACTAAGCAGTCTTGTGATGGCCAAGATGAGGATTTCTTCTACTTCCTGTTTAACAGTGATGTTTCTTATATCCATATCTTTATATATCTCAGTGTATGTTTGTTAATTTGTATGTATGTGTGAATAAAGGGCCTATAACGAGCCATTTGTTTTATGATATTGCATGGTTCATGTGTGGTCTTTTGCCTGTCTGAGTCCAATAACTCGTTTTTGCTAGGGGCCTGGCGAGGCGCAAGTGTAAGTGCTCTCCCCACATGGCCAAGCAGATGCAAAATACATGGTCAGGACGTTTCAGGCGAGCGTACAACGGTGAACACAGGAGCAGCCCCAGCACAGCTTCCCTTAGAGTGAGTGGCTGAAAATGCAGGAGCAGGCGATTTGTGGCACAAGCTGAAGATCTGCCAAGATCCACATTTCTACTCGAAATGGCGATGGCTGCAGGAGAGAGCTGGTCCAGTGGTTGGTCCAGGGACACATCTGAAGGCTCAGAAGGCACGTATCCTCGAGCATGGGTCGAGACTGGTTGTTCCTGCCAGTCCAGGGGTCGAAGCACCAATTAAGGCCTTCTTGAGATCCAGACAGTAGTCCACAAGTGGTTAGATAAAAAGAGGTGAAATGCAAGGCCGGTACTATCCAGCACTAAGTAGTGCCACTTACCAACACTTCTCCAAACTCAGGAAAGGTTGTAGTATCGGTACAGAGGATCTGCACAATCTGGTCCAAGGCTGATAACTCAGGAAACTGCCTTTATTTTGACTTTTTTGTGAGGGTCAATCCCAGCACCACTGCAATGGAGGGCTTGAGAGGTGCCACTAATCAGCAAGCCTGACCACTGAACCACTGAGCATTCACTCGGTCACATGCGCATCGTGCCACCATGTAGCCCACATGCCCTGCGTAATTTCTCCTGCAATCCAGAAGCTGAGCTGGGCCAGCAGCAGGATGCCACATATCTCTGTTGTACGCAACAGCAACAAAAAACAACTGGAATCCACTTCATACAAGTCCCTGGCGGAAAGTTACCGCCAGGGCCGTGACTTTACCGCCATGGTGCTAACTACGTTAACACCATGGCGGTAAGGGGATTTACCGCCCCATTCCGACCTTGGCGGGGCGGTAAATCCCCAATCCCCATTTACCCTTCCCCATTCCCATTTTTGCCCCATAGGGCATAATGGGAGTGGGGAAGGCGTTAATTACGCCACCGTAAATTACGGTGGCGTAATTAACACCAAGTTCCCTTACCGCCATGGATTTTTACACCCGCTAGAAGCAGGTGTAAAATCCGCCATGGCGGAAAGGGAACTCGTGATTGGCGGTAAGGGGTCGGCGCAGCTAACGATGGCGCTAACCCCTTACCGCCAGGGTCGTAATGAGGCTGATTGTCTATGAGTCTTGAGGACACTCTTCTCTCATCTCCAAAACGCCTGAGGAATCATTTTGCAAATCCTGTCTGACCCAGACTCTCCAAAAGAGGTTCTGCCTCAGGGCATCTTCGATTACACACCCCTGATGTCTAAGGAGACACTGAGTTTTCATTCTGTTCTCAGGGTCAATACCCTAATTTCTTCTACCTTCTCTCTCTGCTGAGATTGCCTTGTCACCATCGAAGGATCCTTTTACTGGTCCATTTCCTTGACTCTATCTGCTCATAATTTGTTCGTTTATAATAAAGAACTACTCTTCTCTGCTGTCATTGATGAGCACATAGTATTTTCCATTCCTCATGAATCTTTCTGGGCAAGTGTGTTTCAACGTAGTCTCCCAGAACTTGTGATTCAAACTCACTTTGGGTGTATGTCCAGAGACTTCACAGGATGCCTCTTGTTAAAGTGCTGCTTTTGCTTCATTTGCTTTTATAGCCTGAGACTGGGAAACTCAACTATAGAGAAACAAGAGAATAATGGTGCTTCACGTTTATTACAGGAGATAGCAACAAAGGGACAGTGGCTTCTCTAAGTTTGAAAAGGGCCTCAAAGAGATGTGAAGAGATCTGGACAGATAGAAAATTCACTTGTGGGTATTTATAGCTTAGTTTACCTGTAATGCGGTCAATGGTGCCTCCACTTGAACTGATAAGATACCCCATGAAACTCTTCAATTGCCAACTAGTTTTAAGGAATGAAACCACAGATGTTACTTTTCAAATGTGTTTAGGCAAACTGCAAATAGCTCCACAAGACAGAAATAATCAGCTATGACAATGCTTATCAGGATTCATGAAGGTTATGTTTGAAACCCACAGACTAATCATAGACAACCTGAGATATAACAGTGAGGGAGAACTTACAATGTTATTGAACACTCAAACTCTCTGTAGGCCAATTCTCAAAGGATTGTCTCCCCTCAGAGTCAGTCACGGGTGGAGGGTAATGTTAAGTTCATGCCAACAAGTATCGTGGGAATGAGGCTAAAACTTAAAACCTTCTAAAATGGGTGCAATGCCAATAAATGAATGCAGCAACTTCATTTCCCTGCTTAATACTACTACTTCCTGTGTGCATTATGGCGCATAACCACCTGTCTTAAGTGCCTTTAGTCAGTGTGGAGAGCTTGCTCTGTTCAGGACTCTTGTCACAGCTTCTGTCCTTCTTCATAGGTTAGAGTGGCAAGGGAGGACTTTGGAACCTGCTAAGGATCTCTGTGGAACTCTTCGGAAGTAGACTGTTCTGGAGACATCAGTGCAGCAGCCGCCTGTGCCAGGGCCTCGGCAGATGCATCTAGTGCATCCCTGGACAGTTGCCAGGTTTTAGGTAGAGCACACGGTAAACCGACACAAGTACTCATATACAGGGGCTGAATGTTTTGATACGCAGTGAAAATGGAATTGCCTTGAAGGGTTGATGTTCGTGGGATTACAGAATAGATTTAATGAAATTCATTTGGTTCTCAAAGTAGCACTAAAAGTACACCCTCACTGTCGCAAATTCCCCCTCAGATTCTGAACTTCCACATTCGACACACTGAGACAACACCTCTGGCCTGTAAAATCTAAGCAGCTCCTTTCACATAGACAATGCTTATAGCATTTCTCATTTCCATATATATACATGAATGTTTGTATATTTACATGAATTGTCAAGCACTCATTTGTAGGTGAACAAGCAGCAAGAGAGCTGCGAAATGCGTTGTACCGTGCTTTTTTAACTGTTTGCTGATGCCCAAATAAACTGGATATTGCAAGGACTCTAAACTATATTTGTCTGGGTTTTTCAACCGAAGGAAGTATGTTTACTGGCGTTTTTTTCCACTGCTTTTGAGTGCTATCCTATTCGGGAGAAATGGAATCACTTTCCCCTTTTTTCAAATTCATTTCTCGCCCAGTGACAGGCGCTGGATGTGCACCAGCTTCGACTTTGATGCGAGAGGAGTGCCAAGTTAATTAACGGACTACCTTTTCTACGCTCCAGATCCGGACGTTTACAGCTGAATGCGGTGTGCGCAGGTGTAGCCTATGAGGTCGTTCCCTGGTCGCTGATGTTTCCGCACGCATCGGAGGATAAACGCGGACTCTCTGTGTTCTGGTAGGACTTTCTCATTTGCTCCCTGTGTATTCCCGCACTATCGCCCGTTCGTGTTTCTGAGGACAATTACACAATAATTTAATGTGTATTGACCAGTGAAAGTGAAACAGCGGAACTTTGTTGTTCTTCCTTGCAGCCGGTCTGTCTAAATACAGGCGGGTCGCAAATTACCCAGACAATCCTTTCCATTGCACTTTTTAAATATGGCATCACAGTCCGATAGAGAGAAAGCACGACGTGAACAGGCACAAATCATTATTTTGTGAAACATTGCACGTTAATTCACCCATTAAAAATACAGCAGAGACCAGTACTGCAGAGAAAAATTAAATTGGTTTGCTTAAGACATTGGAAAAACTTCAGAGAAAAGAAGTAAGCAAATGGTGGGAAGAACATTTGCTCCAAAATTATTTGAATGTTGGCAGAATTCCACGTGGCCTCAGAATTTTAACCTCACTGTCTTTCGACGAACAAGATCCCAAAATGTTAAGGGAGTGGGGGGAGTCTACAAATGCATGCTCAGGACAGTTTTTGAATATTCTCATCAAGTATGCACGAGAAGACAGAGAAAAAAACACTAGTCCAAATGGAAGAAATCAACGAGCAACTGTCCCAAATATCAGCAAGTGAAGAGGGCAATAAATTGAGAACCAACATTGAAGATAGCCTTAAAACCTATGAGGAAGACATTAAACAACGGAAGCAAAGGAAATTCCTTCGTGACAAAGAAGATTACGAAAAGGGGAGAGTTTACACCTTTTCTCGTCGATTCAACCACTTCAGAAAAAAACCTGTCAAATAAAACCATTCAAAGCAATGAGACAACAGCCCCTGCATTCAGCGAGGTAGCCACAACATCAGAATCAGAGATATCCACCAGTGAAAATGAAAATGTCCCAAAAAAGACCAATTTTTTAAAAGAAATGAGGATGTTGGGGCTAGATGGCCGCAACAATCCCAAAAAATTCTCAGCCAGAGGACGTGGAAAATCACAATTACGAGGAGGAAAAAGAAAACAACGAGGGGACAAAGGAACAAGCAGCTCAGAGTCAGATGGGAATCCAAGAACGTGCTCTGGCAACAATACACCGAAATTAATAACACCATTAGTGTGGACAATAGTAGCATCAATCTGTCGGATTATACCCTCAATGTGGATCAAATCAAAGTCCTTCAGTATCGGTTCAATTTCTGCCCAACATCCTCATATGATTATTCAGAAACTAGGATTGACTTCTTTAAATACATGTGCAAAATTAGACTAAAAAAAATCTTTATTTTGAATCCACCTAAAGAAAAAATGAAAGCAGTTTGTCAAGGTAAAACAGTGGTAATTATTGAAGATCTTGATGTCTTATGAGACCTGGCTGAATTAGAATCCACGGGAAGCTCTGAGGAAGTCACTCCCGATATCACCTTGGAAACACTAAACATAGAGACAGACTGGCCCATAACAAGCAAACTAAAGGCCTAGTCAAGGTTTAATCCCCTTTTTCAGCCTGGTGGTCAAATAGAAGCTTTCCAACATCTGGTCATTCATGACATACAGAAAGCAAGATCACAATCGAGAATAATGAAGTCTAATTTTTCATTCAAAGAAAGACAAGTCTTGAAAGATCTACAAGGAGTCAAAAACATCATAATCAAAGCATCAGATAAGGGTACCAACATTGTTATCCAAAATCTTATAGACTACATCAAGGAAGCACACAGGCAGCTATTGGACACCAGCTGCTAAGAAACTGGAGAATAACCCGACAGAAAGAATAAAACAAAAGGTGGAGTGCCTTCTGAAGAAATGGTCTGATCTAGGCGTTCTAGACGATGATGACTGTAGATTCCTTTTCAATAAATTTCCGAACATACTGTCATGCACCCCTTTTTTGTCAGACATTGGGACAGATGGAAACTTGGCCGCCATGGATTGTCCCACTACGTTTGATACGTATTCTGGGCTGCGGTCTAGTCTTTTTTCAATATGGCCGCCCCCAGCATATTAGCGTTCAGTTGCTGCCGGCTCACCGCGTTGCAACTGGAGTTTTTCGCTACCCTGCTGTTGTTACACCCCTGGCCATTTCTCTTGGCTCTGCTGAGCCCTTCCTTTCCTTCTGGGCTCTCTCCGCTCCCCCCGCTATGTTCCTTCTCTTTCTCCTTCTCCTGTACGGCTAGCCGGGCTTGCTCGGTGCTTTCTCTCTGTCCCGCTCACCTCTTGCTCTGTCTCCTCGCTTCGCTTTCTCCCTGGAAGGCCGCAGCGTTCTCGACTCACCTCTCTGGTCGGGCCGCTTCCTTTTTTGGCGCGTTCTTCGCATCCCCCTCTAGAGCCACAGTGCTTTCTCCTGGATTCCCTCCTTCAGTCCTAGTCCTCCTGGTACACTGGCACTTACCTGTTCTTGGTCTTCGTGCTACTCACCGATCTTCAGGGTCTGCAGGATACCTTCTCTTCGGCAAGACGTCCTGGTTCTTTTTGCCTGCTTGGCTTTTTCCCCGTTGGCTATCACGGTTCCGGGGCCAATGGTTTCCGGAAATTTCCGCAACCATTGTGGTGTCGTTCCATGGTAGACCGTATCTCCTGAAAAAGAAATCATACATCAAAGAAAGAAGGAAGAAGCTTCCGAAAGATATTTCCTCAGGTGAGGAGGAGGGGGAGAGACAGAAGTGGGAAGTGACTTGGACATTACAGATAAATCTGAAATCTGTGACAGTTTGCAACGCCAAACACATACCGAAATGGCTACCCCAGAACAAGTCCAGGAATTAGTACCGCAGTACAATCTCTTAATCTGGAAGTTCGTAATCTTAATCAAGAAGTACAGAATCTTAAAGTGGAGAACAATGTACTCCGTCAATTGGTGGCCAACCGGGAAACACGTTCATATATCCCTTCAATGCATCTGTCAGTTGGTAGATTTGACGGCACGCCCAAGTTACTTAAAGAATTAATTGAAGCCTGCAATGTGTATTTTGCTTTCCGGCCCACTGCATACCCTTCGGGTTTGAGCAAGGTAGAGTTTGCAGTTTCCAATATGTCCGGAAACGCCTTGGCCTGGGCCAACCCGTTAGTCACCGGAAATGATCCGGTTCTACAAGACTGGGAAGCATTCCTTACCAAGCTAAGACAGACCTTTGAAAGACCTGAAATTAAATTCATGGCTTGCGAAGAACTGCTGGAGGTACACCAAGGTCAGATGGACCTTTTGTCTTACATCACGAAGTTTAAGCGACTAGCCACTGAATCAACCTGGTCGGAGCAAGCACAATTTACTATATTTCGCAGAGGTCTCAAGGAGGAACTAAAAGATGAATTGGCCAGAGTTCCTTGTCCTGCCTCTTTCTCTGAACTTTTGTCAGTAGTCCTACATATTGAACCTCGGATCAACGAACGTAGACAAGAGAAGAAGAGAGGAAAAGGAACAACAGGTTTTCCTGCCCCCTCACTACCTCCCTCACCTTCATCAACAACCTTAAGCAAGGAAGAACCAATGCAAATTGGATCCATGAGGTCTCCACTCACTCCGGAAGAACGGAAGAGACACAGAGAGTCGGGTCTCTGCATGTATTGTGGATCTTCTTCACATCTGCTTCGGAACTGTCCAGAAGTCCCTCCAAGGCGGTCGGGAAACGGATTGCCTCGAACCTATGGGGGACCACGGTTTGAGGAGTTACAGAAAGTCCCTATGTATCGCTGTCTATCGCACCTTCTTTGCAGTCAGAAGACACCCGCTTGATGGTGGTTTACCTACACTTGTCCTGGAGGGACCAATCGGTGGAGACTCTAGCCCTAATAGATTGCGGAGCTGCTGGCAATTTCATGGACACCTTGTGGGCTGAGAAGATGGGTATCCAGCAAATTCCGAACCAGTAAAATCTGAAGGTGGAGGGAGTCGACGGAACTCCTCTTTGTTCAGGTCCCATTACCCAGTCCACGGAACTGATCAGACTAACCATTCAGCATCACAAGGAGGACATTTCATTCAAGATTATCCGAGCAGCTCATTTCCACATCATTCTGGGGATAGCCTGGCTCTGCCAACACAACCCTACCATAGACTGGTCTAAGAATACCCTCAGTTTCCTCTTATCCCATTGTCAACAATTCTGCTTACCATCTTCGGGCTATCAGTCGGCAATTTTGCAGGCTGTGGAAGCACAATCGCGAATTTTCCATCTGATCCCTCCTCAGTTTCAGATCTATCATCAGGTCTTCATGGAAAAGGCAGAACATGATCCTCCCCCGCACCGTCCGGAGGACTGTGCTATAGATTTAGTACCAGAAGCTCTGGTCCCCTTCAGCAGAATGTTCTCCCGAATGTTCTCCCTTTCCGTAAGAGAGAAGGAGGTACTCTGAGGATACTTGGATACCAACTCAAAGAATGGTCTTATCCAACCCTCAAAATCTCCAGCGGGTGCTCCTCTGTTTTTCATCGCCAAAAGAGACTCTACGGAACTTCGTCCCTGCATCGACTACAGAGGGCTCAACAAGGTTACTATTCGGGATAGATACCCGATGCCACTGATTTCAGACATACTTGAAGCTGTGAGAGGTGCCACAATTTTTTCTAAGTTAGACCTAAGAAATGCCTATCATCTCCTGCGCATCAGGGCAGGAGATGAATGGAAAACAACGTTCAGAACACCCTACGGTCTGTATGAGTATAAAGTAATGCCCTTTGGCCTGGTGAATGCCCCAGCTATATTTCAATGATTCATGGATCACACTTTTTCGGACTTGCTTTTCCGTTCTGTAATAATTTACCTAGATGACATTTTGGTATTTTCTAAGATCCCCCATGAACACTCCACTCATCTCCATGAAGTTTTTCATCGTCTGCAAGAGAACCACCTTCTAGTGAAACCCAGTAATGGCGAATTCCTTGTCTCGTCTGTCCAGTATCTAGGGTTCATACTCTCCCAAGAGGGAATAAAGATGGACACTAAGAAGGTCTCAGCCATTTTGGAGTGGCCATTTCTGAGAACCATAAAGGAAGTACAGAGATTCCTGGGTTTCACTAATTTCTACCAGAAATTCATTCAAAATTTCTCTGCTACCGTACCTCCCATTACCTTGCTTCTGAAGAAAGAAACCCAACACTTTGTTTGGTCTCCTGCAGCTGAGACGGCATTCCTTGCCTTGAAGCAAAGAGTCAGCTCTGCTCCCATTCTGATTCAGCCTAACCAAGCCAAAAGATTTATTGTAGAAGCTGACGCCTCTGCCAATGCAGTGGGGGCCGTTCTCTTGCAAGAAGAGGAAGGAGTGGACCATCCCATCGCATATCTTTTGAAGACTCTCACGGTCAGCCAAAGGAATTATTCCATTTTTGAGCGAGAACTATTAGCAATCAAGTTGGCCTGTGAGGAGTGGCGGCATCTCTTACAAGGAGGAGGAAATTCTTTTCTCATTAGAACGGAACACAAGAATCTCAGAACTTTGCAGAATATGGAATGTGCCAACTCTCATCAGGCGAGGTGGGCACATTTCTTTGCCCAATACGACTTCGAGATTACTTACGTACCAGGCAGCCAGAACGTGATCGCAGATGCACTCTCTCGTCGATATACCACGGAAGACTCTTCTCAGTGCCTTAAAGAAAGACTATTTCCTAACAGAGTGTTCATTGCCTGCGCCTCGTCTTTTCTCTCTCAAGTCAAGTCAGCTACCGCTCAAGTACCATTTCCGGCTTCTCCTTCACCCCACATCCAAGTAAACATGAGTGAAGGCTTGTGCTTTATGGATAAGAAATTGTTTGTGCCGAAGGTCAACCTACAGCAGAAGGTCATATCTTGGTGTCACGATCACCCCACTGCAGGACATCGGGGTATGAAGAACACTGAAGATCTAGTTTGAAGATCATTCTTTTGGCATGGAATGTCCGCAGACATTAAGAAATATGTCCAAGCGTGTACTCAATGTGCCCGAAGTAAAAATTGTTACAAAAAACCCATTGGATTTCTGGAACAGATTCCCCTGCCCAAAACCCCTTCGGAACAAATTTACACTGACTTTGTGGTGGACCTTCCAGTATCTCGTGGCCACACGTGTATCATGGTCATGATAGATTTACTTACGAAGTTGGCTCATTTCTCGGTTCCATCCTCAAACGAACGGACAAACAGAGAGATTGAACGGAACATTGGAGCAATACCTTCGATGTTACACCAATCACACACAAGACAACTGGTATGACCTGTTGCCCACCGCAGAGTTTGCTTACAATAATTGCACCCATTCTGCCACGGGACTCAGCCCGTTTTTCAATACTTTTGAAGACATCCTAGGGGTATCTTACCGGTCTCAGGCTCTGCCTCAGTATGCCCCACGATCGATGACTGATTGCAGCGGATTATGGAGGCACACAGAACTGCCCAGGCAGCCCTGGTTCAAGCTCGCGACCGATACAAGCGCCTGGTGGTTCGGAAACGCGCTGATGCACCCACGATGGAGACGGGCTCGAGGGTATGGCTGTCCACCAGATTTCTTCCCAGGTGGATCCTGGAAGGGCTACCCGTCTAAGTTGTCACCTAGGTTCGTGGGACCCTATACTGTGACTTCAAAAATAAATCCGGTTGCCTTTCGTCTTCGGCTGCCAAACAGCATGAAGAGGATTCATCCTGTGTTCCATGCATCCCAGTTATGTCCGGCCTTAACTGACATTCCTACTGCCCCTCTGGGTCGCTTGGTGGAGGAACAGGGGCCAGAGGAAGAAGAATATGAAGTAGCCAACATCAAAGATTCCCGTTATCATCTGGGACGCTTGGAATTTTTGCTCTCCTGGAAGGGCTACCCATCATCTGAAGACTCATGTGAGCCCAGTTCAAATGTTCATGCCCCCCGTCTGGTGAGGAAGTTCTATCGTGCCCATCCGGGTTAACCGGGTTTCTACCGCTCTGGAGGGGGGCATACTGTCATGCGCCCCTTTTTGTCAGACATTGGGACCGATGGAAACTTGGCCGCCATGGATTGTCCCACTACGTTTGATACGTATTCTGGGCTGCGGTCTAGTCTTTTTTCAATATGGCCGCCCCCAGCATATTAGCGTTCAGTTGCTGCCGGCTCGCCGTGTTGCAACTGGAGTTTTTCGCTACCCTGCTGTTGTTACGCTCCTGGTCATTTCTCTTGGCTCTGCTGAGCCCTTCCTTTCCTTCTGGGCTCTCTCCACCCCCTGCTACGTTCCTTCTCTTTCTCCTTCTCCTGTACTGCTCGCCGGGCTTGCTCAGTGCTTTCTCTCTGTCCCGCTCTCCCCTCGCGCTCTCTCCTCGCTTTGCTTTCTCCCTGGAAGGCCGCGGCGATCTCGACTCACCTCCCTGGTCGGGCCGCTTCCTTTTTTTGGCGCTTTATTCGCGTCCCCCTCTAGAGTCACAACGCTTTCTCCTGGATTCCCTCCTTCAGTCCTAGTCCTCCTGGTACACCGGCACTTACCTGTTCTGGGTCTTCGTGTTACTCACCGATCTGCATGGTCTGCAGGATACCTTCTCTTCGGCAAGACGTCCTGTTTTTTTTTGCCTGCTTGGCTTTTTCCCCATTGGCTATCACGGTTCCGGGGCCACTGGTTTCCAGAAATTTCCGCAACCATTGTGGCGTTGTTCCGTGGTAGAACGTATCTCCTGAAAAAGAAATCATCCATCAAAGAAAGAAGGAAGAAGCTTCCCAAAGATATTTCCTCAGGTGAGGAGGAGGGGGAGGAAACAGAAGTGGGAAGTGACTTGGACATTACAGATAAATCTGAAATCTGTGACACATACCCACTATCTATTTTCTCCCTAAAGTCCATAAACATCCAACCCATCCCCCAGGTCGACCTATTGTCACCCTAAATGAAGCCTCTCTAGAGAACATTTCAAAATATGTGGATCAAACTCTCCTACCGCTTGTATTCACCCTACCATTGTACCTGCGGGACACTAAAGATTTCCTCAGCAAGATTGAAGGGATAGTGTGGTAGGAAAAATACATGTTTGCCACACTGTTTTCTTTTTTTATTTTTTACTTTTATTTTTGTTGGCAGAGGCATACAGCAGACACAGACATCAGTGCAACCAGGAATTTCAATATACACATAGATGAGTACGATGGTATACAAAAGCAATAGTACATCAGCAGGTGGGGGATTAGACATCATGGGGCATCTAATGTTTCAACACTTAACGGAGAAGTCTGGGAGGAATTGTCAACAGAAGAGTGCTTGTCCACTCTATTCAGGTAGCTGTTAAAGGCAGACCATATAGTTCAGGGGCGGGAATGAGCAGGGATTGTATTAAGGAACTCTTCTTTATAATTACGGGACCACATGAGTAAGTTCAGCCATTTCTGGAATGAGGGTGGGGGGGACATCTCCAGTTCTGTAAAATACATTTTTGTCAATAATACAGCTCACATTCAGGAATTTGGCCATGTTCTTAGCCCCCTCAGTCTGCCACACCCCAAACAGAACTCCCATCGGGTCAGGGTCAACAACAGCATCACTGATTTCAGATAGTGTTTCCAGGATCTTTTCCAGAATGCGGCCAGCCTAGGACAGTCCCAGAACATGTGTAAGTGATCAGCGCCCTGCGTGCCGCAGCGAGGGCTGAGCAGTGGGTCAGATCGCACAAACTCGGAAATCCTGCGCGGGGTGTAATACAGCCGGTTCAACAGTTTGTACTGTATGGTGCGATAACGGAAATTTAGGGAGACTCTGTTAGAGTGTGAGAGCACATCTTCCCATAGATGGTCGGTGAGCTCCAGTTCCAGCTCAGTCGCCCATTTGTCCCGGGCCCTGGAGGGTTGGGGTGGGGCAGCAGCTTGCAGGAGTTTGTAAAGTGAAGAGACACCCCACGGGTGCCGCCCGAATTGGCGATGTATGCGATCCGACGGGAGTCCGGCGGTTCATTGGGGAAGTCAGGCCAGGCATTTCGGAAGGCGGCACAGAGTCTATAAAACTGCAGTAATTCCAATGCTGAGCCCGAGTGACCCAGTTTCCAAGTCTGTGGTGTTGTGAACTGCCCATCTGGGTAGAAATCGGTTAGGGCGAGGTATCCCAGGGTCTCCCAGTGTCGTGCCAGGGCTGTGTCATGTGTGGGTTCCAGTCTGGGAAATCTCCAGGCGGGGAGCCACTTGTAATATGGATGTTGTTCGGCGCATGTTTCGAATATCCTACCCCAGGCTTGTACCGTGGTTCAGACCGGGTCGATGGGCGAGTCCGGCTCATACCGCCGGTGTAATATTAATGACATTGTATTGGTACCTGCTGCAGCCAGTGTTTCCAGTTTGACATGAGGGCGTGGAGAGGGCCCAGGGTACCAGTGAGTAGCGAACTGTGCCTGAGCTGTGACCCAGTACTGCAGCATATCAGGTGCAGTGAACCCACCTTTGTCGTAGGAGAGTGTCATATCGGACCATTTTTTACGCACAGCACCAGAGTGCCACAGGAACTGAGCGCACAGCTTATGTAGGTTTGTAAAGTATCTCTTACCGGGCCAAATGGGTACGTTGGTGAATATGTACAGCAGTTTGGGGAGCAATATCATCTTTACAAGGGAAAGTCTCCCAGCTAGGGATAGTGGAAGTGAGCGCCAACGCGCCATTTTGGTTTCGGCCTGCTCAGCCGCAGCCAGGTAGTTGTCTGTTAGCATCATATCTTTGGACAGGGATACCTGAACTCCCAGGTACTTAATTCCGTTAGGGGACCAGCGGAGCGGGTACTCAGTGGCAGGTTGTAGAGTGGAGCTGGTGAGAGGGAAAAGCTCGGATTTAGTGTAATTTATAGTGAATCCGGAGTATGTGCCTATGCGGGTGATGTCACGCAGGATTGGGTCAAGGTGGGCCGCGGGTTCTCTTATGAACAATAACACGTCATCAGCGTAAAGAGAAATAATTTCCGGAGCGCCCTGCAGCCGTATCCCTTTATGTGAGTGGTGCTCCCTGACAATGTCCGCCATTGTCTCGATTGCCAGGGCAAACAGAATCGGGGAGAACGGACAGCCCTGTCGGGTGCATTGGAAAAGGGGAATCAGGCCAGACGTCTGGAAGTTGACGCGGACCCTGGCCACAGGGCAGGACCATTATGACGGCCTCACGTAGTGTTGGGGGAAGGGACCCTAGACGAGTGATTCGTTCCATATTTCCAGTAGCCTGGGGGCCAATATAGCTATATGTGCCTGGTAAAACTCTGGCGTTAGCCCGTCGGGGCCCAACGACTTTTCCTTAGGGAAACTGGATATGGCCTTAACTATTTCGTCTAATACGATTGGGGAGTGAAGTTGGTCTCTGGTTGCGGAGGAGATACAGGTAGTAGGTATCTGTTCGAGTAGGTCCCACATGCGGGAATCACTATGCTCGGGGGGTTGAGAATATAGATCCGAGTAGAAGTCCGTAAAGACCTCCAGGATCTGTTGGTCAGACCACTTTACTACTCCCTGGAAGTCCCTGACACAGGTAATCTGGGTTTGGCCCCATTCACCCCTCGCCAGGGTGGCCAGTGTTCTGCCAGGTCTGTCGCCCTCTCCATATTTCCGCGCAGCTTGTGGGCAGCTGAAGTGCTGCACTTCCCTAGTGGCCTGTTCATTGAAGAATTGAAGTTCTTTGCTAATTTGGGCGAGAGTAGCAGGGTCAACTGATCTCGGGTGAGCTCGCTCTAGCTCTCGTAGTTTGGCTTCAGAGCAGTTGAGGGCTGCTCTTATGGTTTTGACGACTCCCGCCTCTCTAGAAATGGACATTCCCCTGATAAAGGCTTTAAAGGCATCCCAGCGGACTCCCAAGGTGGTGGACTAGGGCGTGTTATATTCAAAATAGGACTGGATATCGGCAAGGATGTCAGCCTTGAAGACAATGTCCTGCAGGGCGGAGGACTTAAATCTCCATGTGTGGATGGTAGGGGCCAGTGTACCCAGTTCCAGGGATATCAAAATCGGTGAGTGATCTGACAGAGTGCGCGCCAGTATCTGTGTCTCCGTTACTCTACCCAGAATTGCGCTTGACAGCAGGAACATGTCAATTCTAGAGGAGCTGTCGTGGACCGAGGAGTAGTGAGTGGACTCGCGTGTTTGCGGATGCAGTGGCTTCCAGGCGTCTTGAATATCAAGTGTTTTGCAATGTGACAGGAGCCTGCGCGCCGCGCCTGAGAAGGATCTAGGGGCCATGCCTGTTCTGTCTAGCATAGTGTCTAATATGAAATTCATAACCCCCCAAATGATCTGCACCCCCACATAACTGAGCAATATGGCTACCACCAGGTCTACAAAGTCAGGGGAGTCTACATTGGGGCCATAGTTATTTACCAACAAGTATTCTCTGTTAGCTATCGCGCAGTGCAATATAATGTACCTTCCCTCCGGGTCTATATAGCTCTTGTGGAGAACAAAACTTGAGTGATTTGTGAACCATTGACAACACCCCTCTGGCAAGGGTGGAGTACGAGGTGAAATATCTATGGGGTCTCCATGATGGTGCCATACATTTAGTCAGAGGGCCCGTGGAATGTGTCTCCTGCAGGAGTAATATTTTGCAGCCATGTCTGTTAGCATAGGTCATGATCTTACGGGCCTTGGTATAGTTACTCAAGCCCAGTATGTTCCAGGACATCACTGTTACGGGCATTTTAAGAGTCTAGTGAACATCCCACCACTGTTGTCGTGGAATAAATTTATGGCGGGAACCGCCTGTGCGCTGGCCCCTCGATGCCTCGTAGTCTGCCAAACCGCCTCTGCCTTTTCCAGTAACGGTACCCAACCCAGTCCCATCCCCCTCCCGCACCACCCCCTCCTGGCAGGCAGTGTGCCCCACCTCCCCCATCACTTCAGAACCAAAACCCCCCATGGAACAGGGGAAAACAGGCAGAGCCCAACATGGGACCGCTTTAATTGCTGCTCACTGGGGCCAAAACCCAACATCAAGTTCACAAGACCGGACCTTGCAATCGCAGTGGGGAGCGCTGTTGCCGTGTGGTGGACACTCAAGCAATTAAGAATGACATATAGTTGCCTGCCGTACCTTGAACAGACATAAGCATATTAACGGCTCCTGACCCACACATCCTGAGACAGAGTAGGAAGGACCTAATCAATAGGCGGGGATCCCCGCAAACAGATAGACAATACTCAGGCTTGTGGGTGCAAGCGATTAAGTCACAAGTGCCGGAATGAGTCAGTGAAGGCGAATAAGGAAAGGATGGCAGAGGACCGCCCATAGGCACAGGTGGTGAGCTTTGCCAAGTCTGTTCGACTCGGGTGATAAATGCCTACATATAGGTGAATCAATAGGTTACATTGCTATCAACACATGATAATAATGAGCAGATTAATGAGACACGGGGTGACAAGAGGAAGAGACAGGGAGCACGGACAGTATGAGAAACCATTTGCAGAACAACCTCCTTGCAAGGCAGTCGAAGGGAATGCGCCCTGTCTCTGTAGCCTAGAACTCTAGTGTACATCATTGCCATTTGTACTCAATAGGCAAAGGTTATCAGACAGAATAGGAAAAAGGAATAAAGGCGAATCAGGATTAATCGTCCTCTGCATGGGCCTCCCCGGCGTTGGGAAGGGGAATTTGTGATTCAATAAACTTCACTGCCTCGTCCGGGACAGTGAAAAAATAAAGTTTGCCATTATGGGTGATTTTGAGGCGGGCCGGGAACAGTATAGCATAGGGTACATTGCGTTCTCTGAGCAGTTTTCTGACGCCTAGGAATTGGCGCCTTTCTTGTTGTACCCCCACTGAGAAATAGGGAAAGATCCTGATGGTGTGGCCATCCAGGCGTAGTTCCCCCTTCTCGCGCGCCAGACGCAGAATGAGGTCTCTGCCGCGGTAGTTGAGAATTCGGGCAATGATAGGCCTGGGGAAGTCATCTGGTTTAGGCTGCGGTGATAGGGCCCGATGGGCTCGCTCAACCGTGAAATACGGTGACAGGGCCGGGTTACCAAGTAAGTCTTTAAGTAGATTCTCGCCTGCGTCTTCCATGCGACCTTTGAGGGCATTTTCGGGAACACCGACTAGGCGAAGGTTGTTCCTGTGTGAGCGAGACTCCAAGTCGTCACACTTCACCATAACGGTCTTCATATCTGGAGAGAGTGTGGTAACTGTGGTCTGTAGCCAGTGTATTTCATCCTCATTTGCAGAGATTCTGTTCTCGGCATCAGTGATTCTGGTCCCAGCCTGGTCGACCCTGGTTTTCAGTGAGGCAACATTGGCGTTTATGTCGTCTAGTTTCTCGTGGAAGGAGGCAAAGTTCTTGGCCATTGATTCCATCATTGTGGTTAAATCCGGTGCTATGGAGTTGGAGTGTGGGTTGGTCTCGGGCTCCTCCTGCAAGGACGACGTGTGGGCCACTTCAGTTCTAGCGGCAGATGTGGTGAATTTGTCCATGGTGCCCCCTTTACCTGCTCCACGGGACCTGTTGGGCATCGCTGGTGGTGGAATGAGTGCTGCAGCGGTCCGCTAGTTGAGCCGGGGGTGAGCAGGAGGCACCAGCCAGTACAGGCTGCAAGGGGCAGTGGCAGTAGCGAGAGCAAGCAGCTGGGCAGTTGTAGTAGGGGGCTGACCGTAGCAGGGCTAGAGTTAGATTGGATGAGCAAGTCGCGGGGGGCCATGGGAGGGCGAGCCGCTGCAGGCAAGTGATGGTGTGGCACGTCAAGGCGGCGGGTCGCACGCCTCCTCTGATTAGAGATGGTAGGCAAAATGTTTTCCCGCCGGCACACCCCGGCAATCCGCCACTGTTGGCAACCCCGGAGGAGGAGTGGATGAGTCCTGCCCAGTGAGTAAGTCGGTCAATACCGGACGTCAGTGGCGGAGATAGGCTACAGCATTGGGTACATCCTATTGTGACCGTGCCACATGAGGTTTTACAGCCAGGATCAGCATGTAAGAAAACACGTGTCCCCAGACGGATGGGCAGGCCAGTTCTGGATTATGCAGTGGGCTCAGCGTGAGGCTCTAGGCATCCCATAAGTGTGCTGGACAGGCAAGGAGGATTTAGCTGGCAGCGGGGCCTACAAGCATGGGGAACGCCTCTGGGCAACTAAATGCATCCCCCGCTCCTCACCTGAGATAGGACCCCTCCAGCGCAGCATCGGGGTGCATGGGGGCCCGGTCTGCAGCCCGTGCCACCTCCGGGTACGCGTGGGAGGACTAGGGGTATGCCCCCCCGGGCCGCCGATGATGGTCTTCTCTGAGGAGGTCTGGGCAGGCGGGGGCCGCAGTGGATATGTGGACGCTGGCCGCAGACCCAAAGAGGTGGGGGAAGTGAGCGGCCACCCGGTGGGGTCGCTATGTGCCGCTTCACCAGGAAACACTTGTCGGATGGTTGTCCGGCTCCAGCCGGGGTCGGCGCCGTCCCTCCAGGCGCAGGCCGGCCCTCGTGGTTGCAAGGCAAGGGTGCGTTCCAACCCAGCCCCGGCTCCGGCTGTTCCCCAGAGCCGCACCTCGCCCAGCAGTAGGCGACTCCAGCAGGTGCAGAGACTCAGAGGTCCAGCCGGAACTGGCCAGGGGGAGCCAAGGGTGGGTGTCACAGGTGCTTAGTTGGCAGCGTGGGGGACGTCAGGCGTAGGGAAGGCCAGGCCCAAGTGAGGGCCGCCGCGCCTGCAGAGCCAGTCAAATTTATCAGGCTCTGTAGGTTGGTCCCAGTTCTCCAAATCCAACCCAAACTCGCAGTCCCCAGGCAGAGAGATATAATCTGTCACCCCTCCAGTATTTGGGGCATCAGATTGGCATAGACCACAGATGTGAGTAGATTTCCTTCGTGTCCACACAGAGCTTGGAGACTAAGCAGCCATCTTTGGGCTGCTCAACAGCACCACCTATGTTTGCCACACTGGACGTTGTTTCACTATACACCTCCATTCAGTATGAAGATGGCAAGAAAGCCTGCAAATATTTCCTCAACAGCAGATCACTTAATTATCTCATGGGGAAATGATAAGGGAGATGATAGAAACCTGTCTCACCAACAAGTTTTTTTTGTTTGATAATGATTTCTATAATCAACTGAGAGGAACTGACATGGGCACAAGTTTTGCCCCGCCCTATGCGAATTTGACCATGGGGTGGTGGGAAAAGTTCATAGTACGGATAGAACACAACAACCAGTACACCAATCAAGTGATTCTATGGTTAAGGTTTATTGACAACCTTTTTATTCTTTGGAATGGCGGAGAAAAAGACTGGCTTGATTTTGTCAAAATACTTAATGTGAACGATCTAAATCTTAAAATCACAGAAACCCATAGCCGGAACCAAATAATCTTTCTGGACGTATTGGTTAAGACAAACCAAAGCGAGATTTTCACTGAACTGCACCGCAAACCAACAAGTTCCAATATGCCACTTTTCGCCACTAGCAATCACCCTACATCACTAAAATGGAGTATTCCCTATGGCGAATTCGTCAGAATACGGCGTATTTGCAGCAGAATAGAAACTTTCGATCAAGAGTGCAAACTTACAGCTGCAAATTTCGCCAGACAAAGATATCCAAAAGCCATTCTGGAAAGAGCTTATCTTAAGGCCCGAAATTTAAATCAAACTACTTTGCTTTCAACTAACAGGGCACCAGAGGTTAAAGAACAAGAACAAGATGACGAAATCAGGCTTATTCTTACGTATGGAACTCATGCCGATGTCATTCAAAAAATATTATTGGCATGTACTGCAATCAGATGAAGAATTATCACCAATCCTCAAGGAACGTGTTAATATCACCTTTAGGAAATCTCTCTCCATCAAAGAATCATTGGTCAGCAGAGTTTTGCCTCCCATAAGCAAAATCTCAAACAATAGTTCTTGGCTGAACACAAACATCAGTGTTTTTTTAAATACACCAAATGTAAAGCATGTAAGTTTGCCCTGAACAGAACTAATTGTATACATCCAGTAACAGGACACTTGGTTGAATTGCAAAGTCATATTACATGCAACACAGAGTTTGTGGTTTATGCACTTTTATGTTCCTGTAACCTTTGGTACATTGGTAGCACCATTGGTAAATTGAAACTTAGAATTCTACAGCACATGAGAGCCATAAGAAACTTCGATCCCTCTTATCCAATGGCAGTTCACTTCAAGGATGTACATCAGGACAAACTGGACTGTTTGAGATTTTTGGGATTACACCACGTCAAAGCCAATCCCCGTGGGGGTAACAGAGAATTAGAACTACGCCAAAAGGAGACAAAACTTATTTTAGATTTTGAATCAAAGAAACCAAAAGGGCATAATCTTGATGAGGAGTTGTACACCTATTTAGGAACATAAACAATTGGATGAAATGATAATTGATCGCCTGTCGTTCCTCCCTGATCTCTACTTGGCTGCTATACTGGATATTGATCTATATATATTGTGCAATTATTGCAGAATTTATATATTTTTTCATATCCCTATAAGACAATACCCTTTATAGTCAGCCAAATATATTTTTGCACAAGGATGTGTAATGTTGTCATATGAAGTGTTGTTTTTAAATTGTTATTTGTGTATGCACATTGTTATGTTTTTATCCACTGTGGGGATGATTTCGAGCTAAGTCTCTGATTCATGGTTGTCCATCACAAGATATTGTTTCAGTTGCTTTTATGGTGAAGATTGTCCTTCTTAATAGCGAGGATGACGGTGGCAGTCAGCAAATGTAGTAGCACTAAGTGCTTAATTTTGGAGATGAACGTGCATATATAATGAAACCCGGGTATAGCTATTGTTACATAACAGGAAGTAACATTCTAGCACTATGCACTTTAGATATTTTAGACTAAAAAAGATGCACTTTAGAGCAATATGCACTTCATGGCAAACGTTGGCAATATGCACTTTATAAAATGGTTAAACAGGCAAATTTGCCATTTGTCATGTGGCCATATATAATTGTGGTCTATAAAAACATATTTTAACCTTTATAGAATGTTTACGAGCACATCCTTTAGGCTGCATCCGGGTTAATATATTTTTAGCAACTCTGTACATTGCACTACGAGCATGGACTAGTCCACAATGTATTATGTCATTGTTTTATCATAGCTGCAATCCATTACTGAAAACTACAAGGTTGACCTTACAATATGGTTAAAATGACCAAGATGAACAGAACCACAGTCAAACCTGGGGTTTTAAGATGGTCAAACTGGAACATACTCGTTTTTAATTTAACGCAATCGTAATAAATTGCAACATGATTGTTGTTATCCAGTGTTAAAGAGTACCCCTAAACAGTGGTACATCCAAAGTAGTGTGAAGTTGGTAACATCATATACCTAATAAGCCAACATAAACATTGCAATAGTGGGTTAAATGCCACTTAAAAAATGGCCGCTGTATTCTACTAGATGTTTATCTATGTACTATACACGGGGGTGAAAGAAAGCAAAAAAGGACAACTCACTCCATGAACCATAGAGACTGGTAGAATGTTTGTATTTATGCATGAATTGTCAAGCATTCATTTGTACGTGAACAAGCAGCAAGACAGCTGAGAAACGAGTTGAACCGTGCTTTTTTAACTGTTGGCTGATGCCCAAATAAACTGGATATTGCAAGGACTCTAAACTATATTTGTCTGGGTTTTTCAACCGAAGGCAGTATGTTTACCAGTGTTTTGAGTGCTATCCTATTTGGGAGAAATGGAATCACTTTTCCCTTTTTTCAAATATATACATACATATACATATTATTCTTTTTTTTCCACTGAAAAAACCTTAGTTAAGGTGCAGTAAAGTTGTGCAGATTTAACAGAACAAAACCCTGGAAATTCAGCATATGTGCAAAGTCATGACCAGTTAATTTGGTGTGTTTCCGTTGATGTCCCCATGATGCCACCTCACCCATAATGCCAGTTTGTATGTCTTTGTGCATCCCTTCTCTTATAATATGCATGTGCTCATGGGCTTTGCAACGGGAACGCGCTGAGTTAAGCTGGTCATGACTTTCAACATCCGCATAATTTAATGGGTTTTGTTGCATTAACTCTGTGAAATTTAACTGCACCTTAACTAAGGGTTTTTCTGTGAATTTCAAGGGTTTTGTTGTACAATAGTGTTTTTACATGCCATTAGCCTCCGGCCATGTCCACTGTACATGTTCCCCCAATATGTTTCTTTTGGACCCCTTACATGTTCCCCCAATGTTTCTTTTGGACCCATTATACGTAGCTTTCCGGCTCACTAGCCAGGTCCTTCATCCCTGGCCAGTGAGCATGACCTTCGGCCATGCCCACTGTATATTTTAAAACTTGTTTCCCATTACCTCAGTTATATTAGCAATGGATGACAAATAAGCCTGAATATTTCAAAAATATTTGCTGCTATCCTGTTTCCTACCATAACCCTGAACATGCACAAATTACACTGAATATGCAAACACATTTGAGCTCTGAACCTGGTCCCCAGAACACCCCCGACTCCCCAATTTCACATGGTGCCCTTTTCCCCCCTTCCCACCTCTAGCCTGATGCCATTTCTTCCCTTTTCCTCCTCCAAAAGGCATTTTATTTAAACTTTTTTAGTTTTCAAATATTAATGAACATTTTTTAAATGTTTGCCAACATCTCTTGAATCGAAAACAAAAAGGGCGGCATAGCTATGGGAGACATAGCTATAATTCTAGGAGAAGGGGGCACCATCAAGCTAGAGGTGGGGGGAGGCAAGAGAACACCAAGTGAAAGGTGGGGGTTGGACTGGATATAGGGACTGAGTTTGCAACACATAGCTTTACTGTAACTTCAGCTATAGCCGCGAATAGCTGACATCTCAAAGCAAAATGGGTCACAGAAACACTGTGTGATGTGGGGAAATGGGAGAGGGCAGGGGAGGTGAGGAGTCCATCTGGAGTGTGGGGGAAGCTCACACAGATGAGGAGGACACTTGGCGAGGGACTGGGCAGGTAATCAAAGCATTTTTTGGCAGTTGTTCCGCAGCTATTAAAATACAAATTGCCGCGGCTATCTGTAGTGCATGAACTGGAAATAGCCATCTGGGAATAACTGGGACCAACTGTGCTTAGCTTCAAAGACAGATAGGTACCAGCCACCTCAGCCCATGTTGCCTAATAAATGAGCACAAGTTACAAGACCACTTGACCACTTAGAGCAACATGGCCTGAGAGGGTGGCCCCTTCCTCGTTTTGAAGCTAAAGAGGGTCGGTCGTGGTTACTGCACAGATGGAAGACAGTCCACAGTCCTGGGTGCCGTGTATTTTCTTAGTTTTAAATATCTCATAACACACTACGAAAACACACAGCATTTGCATTATTTTTTTATACCGTCCTACTGTCAGTCCATTTGTGATGTCATCTTTGATGTCCTGGGTGTTAGTGTTAGCAGTGCACGGTGGCGCGAGTTATGGTTGCTTATCTCACCATAACTGCCGAGTTTCAGGAGTTTTTCGGTTTTACTTTGAACCATAACATCCCTTTTAACAAAGTTTTTTCACTGAATTTCATAGGTTTTTAGTAGTGCAACTTAACCATAACGTCCCTTTTAACAAAGTTTTTTCACTGAATTTCATATGTTTTTAGTAGCACAACTTAACCATAATATCCCTGACTTTATATACATGTAACATAGAACATACTGAACCCCTAGCTAGTGATTTCGATGTCCGCGGACTACCGCCATGTCCGCGGACATATCGAAAATCTGAGCGTGGTGAATGTAAATTTAAATAGTGTGCCCCATTTCCCCTTTGAGGTTGGCTCTGAAAAGAGCTGTTTTTTTTGGGTTTTTTGCAGATGCTTGCCAGACACCTGTTATTTTGTATTTTTTATTTCTTATTTTACTCCTAAAATCTTCACATAACCTTCTCCAAAGCAACCCTTACATTCCAAAACAGAATGGCATTTCCATTTCCCATAAAAGATAAGGAAATGCCATCTTCTTTAAAATAAATAGCATTACTGGAATCAATATTCTCATTAATACAGAAGAACATACCAGCTCTAAGCATGAAGGCACACATGCCTCGGTTGATTACACACCTAGCATTGTTTTGCTGAGGACAAAAAACTGAACTATTGTCCCATATTGCCCTAGGTACTAATCCAGAAAAAATTACTTTGTCATTTGGAAGGATGTTCATTACTGCTTGAACCAAGTGTTCCAAATATGCCAACAAAGTAGGGGCACTGACATAGCCCAAATGGAAAGCACCATAGTGCAAAACTACCACATGGGGACTGTTGATCCTGCCCATATCTTCACAAACTTGTACAATTCCCTGTACATTGCAATCAGGCACAGTGCTCCACACCACCTCCACTCCTTTAACATCAAAATTCTTTGCACCATGCCTACATTGAGCATACTGTTTTAAACCATGCACAAACATATCTCCGAGCACCAACACCCTGACTTTCTCCGCTTCTGCCATCTTCACTACACACAGTCTCTTTGAACACAAATCCACAACCTCAACATCTGATTGGCTGATCCCTACAGTCTTCTTTCCATGCTGGATTTGCTGGAAAACCCCGTATGTAGCATGCCCTGTCCGTAGACGCCATAACTCTTAGACAGCCCTTCTACCATTTCCACTTCATTCTCTGTGTCATTCCCTCATTGGATACAGCTAACCAGGCACACAATACGGAGAACATCCTCAGAACACCCCCATTTTGTTCATTTTCGAACATTTCAGGACACTGCAAGTGTTCTTAGAACACATTCAAATTGCCAGCGAACAATACGGACAACGTCCTCAGAACACCCCCATTTTCTTTATGTACGAACATTTCAGGACACTGCGAGTGTTCTTAGAACACTTTCAGCTTGACAACGAACAATACAGACAACGTCTTCAGGACACCCCCTGCGAACATTCCAGGACCCCACGAGTCTTCTTAGAACACTTTCAACTTGACACCGAATCCATTCTGTTTATTTACGAACATTTAAGAACAGCTGTGTTGTCCACAGAAAAATCAAACACAACAAAAGTGTCTAGCACATAAATAAAACAGAACATTGAACCTATCTCAGACTCCCACACCCTCCCCAAACACTCTTACACACCAACACACTCCACTAAATACAATTTTTAATCCAAGTTTGACCGCGCTGTCCGCGGTCGTCCACGAATGCAAGATGGCGGGCGCCACAGAAAATCTGACGCGCTTCCCGCACCACGCCATCCAATCAGCGAACACGTCGCATGTCCGTGGACATCACGCAAGCCGCTCGGCCAATCAGGGCACTGTCCGTGGAGCAAACCGGGTAGTCCGTCCGCGGAGCGAACGGAGATATCACACATTTTTTTGCCTTACATTTTGGTCATTTTAAAAAAACTACTGGGCAGATTCACACCAAATTTGCAAAAGCACGCTTTCGGGACCAAGCCCCCGCTCCTGCCGCAAATTTGGTGTAAATCCGTCCAGCGGTTTGGGCTGTAGGCGTGCGCAAAGTTTTTTCCCATTATGTCTATGGGAAAAAACAAAAGTTTTTGGACCCCCCTATAACTTTGCCCCCCCTGGACCAAACCTTTCCAAACTTTGCAAAAAAATTCAGAGTGGGCCATATACTTCTTTTTTACAAAGTTTTGTGAGGATTCGTCCAGAGGGAGCGAAGTTATAAGCCACCCAAAAAATGCTCTTCCTACGGAAACACCAACTTAACCATAACTACAAGGACGCTACCGCGCCCATGTAATATATATGTAAGCGGGCCGTGCCTCTAGGCGTCCTGCCTCTGTTTGTATATGCTGTTTTCCCAGCCTTTTGTTTTGTGCATTTGCACAGCTTATAATTGATTAAATATTTTTCCCTTTTTTCTAATTTGTGTGAGCTGCGCCTTTTTTTTCCTTATTTGGACATGAATTCACGGAGAGTGCGGTCCTTCCCCTCTCCTCCTTTTGTTTACATATATATATATATATATATATATATATGTTCTTCAAGTAGGGCGATGAAGCCTTTCTTAAATGGAGTTGCACTCCCTTCTGCTGTAATGATGCCAATCCACGGCTTCGATTGCCGCTTGTAAAACTTCGGATTTTCGGAAAAAGAAACCGCTTCTGCACAGTTGCGTAGAAAAATGTAAAAGATTTTATTCAGGAATAGCGGTTTTAAACCAAAAAGGGCTTCCCAAGGAAAAAGGAGGCTTGCTGACGCGTTTCGCCACACTCCTGTGGCTTGCTCACAGTAACTCCTCCAAATGGTTGGAGCCAAAATTTAAACACACAAGAATCAAAAGACAAACAGTGAAGAGATGACTTACTGGCTGTTGGAAATGCTGTCAGCCATTTAGGAACAGGTGCATACAAATAACAATACAGGAATAAAACTAAGTATTTAGCGGCATTGATATAAATGCATAGTGCATGTGAGAGAAAAAATATTAGAATATGTTACCCTGCTCATAAATAGATACCGATGGTAAATATATAGTAAAGTGCTAGTGCCTGTATCATTTATAGTAACCAAATTCTTCTTAAAACTGCATATAGACAAATACTCATGCCAAATATAAGTGCATAGTGCATATAACGTGCAAATGCCTGCATCATTTATAATGACCAAATTCTGCTTTGGACTGCATGTAAGGAAATACTCATGCCATGTATAATACATAATATGCCCCAATATTGTTTAAATATCTTGTATGTTCCCAGTGCTCGCTGAGAGCTCTGAGAGACCATTCTTTTGCTGAACTGCATTCATTTGTAGTCCCCCAGTCAAGATGGGTGGAATAATGCCACAATTTTACATTTCTTGCCTAACATAATAGTATAAGGAGTTATATATTTGAATCACAATATGTGTACTTTAAAAGTTATCTTTATAAAGCAGAGTATTGTTATTACACGGCCACGGTAGTGGCCTTGTAGTTATGGTTAAGTTGCTGTTTCCAAAGGAAGAGCACTTTTTGGGCGGCTTATAACTCCGCTCCCACTGGACGAATCCTCACCAAACCTTGCAAAAAAAGTATATTGGGCACTCTGAATTTGTTTCCAAATTTCGGTGATGTTTGGTCCAGGGGGGGAAAAGTTATACGGGGAGTTCCAAAACGTCTTTTTTTCCCATAGACTGAATGGGGGAAAAATTTTGCGCATGGCTACAGGTCAAACCGCTGGACGTATTTTCACGAAATTTGCGGCAGGTATGGGGGCTTGGTCCAGAAAGCGTGCTTTTGTAAATTTGGTGACAATCCGTGCAGTATTTTTCTTTAAAACGACCAAAAAGTATGTCTCAAAAAATTAGTGATATCTATGTCCGCTCCACGGTCACACTTCCCTGTTCGCTCCGCGGACAAGATAACGATTGGCTAATGGGCTCACGTCATGACTGTGGACACGCGACGTCTCTGCCGATTAGCTGCTGCGAGACGTGTTCTGCGTCAGATTGTTTGGCTGCGCTCGACATCTTGGATCCGCTAATAGAGGAGCAACAACTAGTGTACACATGCTATATTTATAAAACTCTTTTGCTGTGTCACAGAGCGTTAGGACAGGTTCAGCCAGTAAAACATGGGATCAATGCATTTGTTCTGGGGGTCGGTCTTCACAATGTATTTTCTATGGCCACCTTGTACGCACAGAAAATGAGGGGTGTAATAACGGTAGCATTTCAGTCCTTGCAGTACACAGGAAACTTGTTACTGTTGTAAGGAGACGCATAGTGGTAGCGAACATTGAAATTGACAACATGCCATAATTGCAATACTTTTTCCTATGGGTATTATTATATTCATTAGTACGCCGCCGTGGGTGTGACATGCTGCAGTGGTTGTGGCCAGGGCCTAGAGTCTTGTATGCATGGCCGTCGGCCGAAGGCCGAAGGTCTTACTTCCAAGACTGTAGGCCCTGGGCACAACCACCGCAGCATGTCACACCCATGGATACAACCGTAGTATTGCTTATCGATTGCTAAGTTGTGGGGAGTGTATGCAGTCTTGGGTGCATGGCCAAAAGCCATGCACCCAACAACAAAGTTGTAAGTACTGGACGTGCAAGCCACTGCACACCCATCCCATGTAATATCTATGGACATACAGCTAGGAGTGAAGCCTCTGGCCAGAAGCAGTGAAGGATACCGCACTTATAGAAAAAACCCCACTACCACACATCACTGAGGTGGTTGGGGGAGACCCTGCACTCTTGGGTGCATCACCAAAGGCCATGCACCCAATAACAAAGTTAGAACCTCTTCATGATGTATTTTCTATGGCCACCTTGTACGCACAGAAAATTAGGGGTCCAATAAGGGCAGTATTTCAGTCCGTGCAGTGCACAGGCAACTTGTAACTGTTGTAAGGACACACGTGGTGTTAGGGAACATTGAAATTGGCAACATGCCGTGCTGGCATTACTTTTTCCTATGGGTATTGTATTCATTAGTACGCTGCCATGGGTGTCAAATGCTACGGTGGTTGTGGCCAGGGCCTAGAGTCTTGGGTGCATGGCTGTTGGCTGAAGGCCGAAGGGATTACTTCTAAAACTCTAGGTCCTGGCCACACACTGCAGCATGTCACCCCCATGGATACACCCATAGTAATGCGTATCGATTGCCTGGTTGTGGGGAGTGTGCGCAGTCTTGAGTGCATGGCCAAAGGCCATGCACCCAACAACAAAGCTATAACCTCTTCACTTACAAGCCCACATGGGTTTTATCTAGTGCAGTGGTTTTGGCCAAGATGTGTACTTTTGGGTGCATGGTTGCAGGCTGTATGCCATACACCCAAGCATGCACCCAAAAGGAAACTTGTAAGTACTGCAGTTATAAGCCACTTCACAACCATATATTGAAATGTATGAATATACACCTAAGATTTTAGGCCCTGCCCAAATACAGTGAAGCATTTCAGAGCTACAGAGACACCCCTAGTATTCAACATCAGTCCGGTGGCTGTGGGGAGGGTCTGCAGTCATGAGTGCCATGCTCCCAAACCCAACTTTGTATATAGTGAAATGAGAAGGCACAATGGTTCTGATATGCTGTGGTGTTTCTGGCCAGGACCCAGAGTCTTGACTGCATGCCCAAAGGCCATGCACCCAAGACTGAAGTCATAAGCAGTGGAGTTATAAGTGAATATGGGAGTGGTGTAATGCGCTAGTTGTGTGCACGCCCTAATGTCTTGTCTTGCATGGCTGCAGACGATGGTCCCAACAGTAAATTTATAAGTAGCTAATTTACAAGGACCATGGTTTCGATATGCAGCAATGGTTGTGGCTAGGAAGTATACTCTTTGTACTTTGGTCGTAAGGCGTAGGTCGTAGATTAGACACTGAAGATGCAGGGGCCAGCCTCCAGCCACTGCAGCATATTACTACCATAGATTAGACCTGTAGATTTGCATGTGTAGAAAATGACTGCCAATATACTTACTCCTTACTTTGTTCAGAATCCACATATATTTTTGAAATGCTTTTCATACTTCACTGAATTATCCCTTTTTTAATTTCTGTGATGAAAGAAAAAGGTATGTTAGCCTTTGCATTTTAAGAAAACTTACTACATTGCATAATAGACAGTTTACCTTTTTTTTTACCCTTATATTTAGTTTACAAACCAGTGTACTGTGCATTGTGCTCAGTTTTTGTATTTGCTTTTCTAATCCTTCGGTCTGAAAAAAAAAAATCCTTGTCGGATTAAAAAAAAAAAGACCTTCTTTTGCTATGGTACTAATTACTTCCTTGTTTCCTTTGAGTGTTTCCTTCATTTTTCTGATTAATGTTATGTTTCTATCCTTCCTGCCAATTTTTAACAACAGTTACATACCTGTAGGCGTATTGTAACTGTGCATTTGTTCCTACAGATCTCTGATATTCATTTATTTGTGTCGTTGTTATATATTGTTTCCTTCATCTTTCTGATTATTGTTCTGTTTGTTGCCTTCCTTCCGATTTTTAACAACAGTTAGATACCTGTAGGCATATTCTAACTGTGCATTTGTTCCTACAAATCTGTCACATCCATTTATTTGTGTCATTGTTATATCCTCTTGGGCAGTTAGATACCTATTGGCGTATTCTAACTGCTTGTAGTCTTTCACATAATTTTTTAGCTATCTTGAAGTACACATTATTTATTAAATTTTGGCTTTAAGAAGATTAACAGGCCGATTCATGGAATAATTAGCGCGGCGCAAGTGGCCAAAAACGTGCGATTCGCAGTGGAATAGCGAAAATCGCAGTGCAAGTGCGAAATTCGCACGAAAAGCAGCGCACATCGATTCATGGAAGGCCGTGTGCAAGAAAACCATCGGATGTGCGCTAAAAAAGTGCGCGGCGCACGTTGGCGCACAGGCCATCTAACAGCGTGCGCCAGGTCACAGCGAAAATCGCACAGGCCACAGCGAAAATCACACATAGCGCGGCGCACACAACAAAATTAGGCGGAACACGGGGCATAACACTCGGAATGGGGAACAACTTGCCAAAATGTGGGCGTCACGGGGGAAGTACAGGGTGCAAGTGCGCGGAACGTCCACACGCTCGCCTACAACACGTATTCATGGAATCGAATAGGGCAAAAAAGCGCACGGTCAAACCAGTGCACAGGCACAAACACGACCGCCACAAGAAAGCAGGCGGTAGCATCTCTGCGCCTGTAATAAATGTGCGCCAAAAGGTGCGCCAACAAATAGCACCTATATACAGCTATGATGAATGTCCTATACTGTGGCCCTCAAGGACAAATGACGTGCAAAGGGGTACCCACAAACACGGACACCCGCTGACTGAAAAATAATGTGTGCATGTATTTCGGGGTGCGCGGGAAGTTTCACACGCGATTTGGCAGGGTACGTGGATTTCAGGGGTGCGCGGGAAGTTCCACACGCGATTTGGCCGGGTACGTGTACGGGAATTTCCACACGCGATTTGGCTGGGTACGTGGATCTCAGGGGTGCGCGGGAAGTTTCACACGCGATTTGGCAGGGTATGTGGATTTCAGGGGTGCGCGGGAAGTTCCAAACGCGATTTGGCCGGGTACGTGCGCAGGAATTTCCACACGTGATTTGGCTGGGTACGTATATTTCAGGGGTACGCGGGAAATTCTACACGCGATTTGGCTGGGTGCTCCCAGGTATTCCCTGTACACCCTCCACGGCCCCTGCAGGCAGCCGACACCACAGGGGACTACACTGCACACCGGCTCATGTCACCCAGCACCCCCACCCCCCAGCACTGTGGGGCACCCTCCACCAGGCCCCCACTCATGTCTCCCTGCACCCCCACCCCCCAGCAGTGCAGGGGCAGCCTCCACCAGGCCCCCACTCATGTCCCCTATCACCAACACCCCCCAGCAGTGCAGGGGCAGCCTCCACCAGGCCCCCACTCATGTCTCCCACCACCCCCACCCCCTAGCAGTGCAGGGGCAGCACCACCAGGCCCCCACTCATGTCCCCTATCACCCCCACCCCCGAGCAGTGCAGGGGCAGCCTCCACCAGGCCCCCACTCATGTCTCCCACCACCCCCACCCCCCAGCCACCAGGGGCAGCCTCCACCAGGCCCCCACTCATGTCTACCACATCCCCCACCCCACAGCAGTGCAGGGGCAGCCTCCACCAGGCCCCCACTCATGTCTCCCACCACCCCCACCCCCCAGCCACCAGGGGCAGCCTCCACCAGGCCCCTACTCATGTCTCCCACCAGCCACCAGGGGCAGCCTCCACCAGGCCCCCACTCATGTCTCCCACCACCCCCACCCCCCAGCAGTGCAGGGGCAGCCTCCACCAGGCCCCCACTCATGTCTCCCACCACCCCCAGCCACCGGGGGCAGCCTCCACCAGGCCCCCACTCATGTCCCCTATCACCCCCACCCCCTTGCAGTGCAGGGGCAGCACCACCAGGCCCCCACTCATGTCCCCTATCACCCCACCCCCCAGCAGTGCAGGGGCAACCTCCACCAGGCCCCCACTCATGTCTCCCACCACCCCCACCCCCCAGCCACCATGGGCAGCCTCCCCCAGGCCCCCACTCATGTCTCCCACCACCCCCACCCCCCAGCCACCAGGGGCAGCCTCCACCAGGCCCCCACCCATGTACCCTATCACCCCCACCCCCCAGCAGTGCAGGGGCAGCCTCCACCAGGCCCCCACTCATGTCTCCCACCACCCCCACCCCCCACCCCCTAGCAGTGCAGGGGCAGCACCACCAGGCCCCCACTCATGTTCCCTATCACCCCCACCCACCAGCAGTGCAGGGGCAGCCTCCACCAGGCCCCCACTCATGTCTCCCACCACCCCCACCCCCTAGCAGTGCAGGGGCAGCCTCCACCTGGCCACCACTCATGTCCCCTATCACCCCCACCTCCCAGCCACCAGGGGCAGCCTCCACCAGGCCCCCACTCATGTCTCCCACCACCCCCACCCACCAGCCACCAGGGGCAGCCTCCACCAGGCCCCCACTCATGTCTCCCACCACCCCCACCCCCCAGCAGTGCAGGGGCAGCCTCCACCAGGCCCCCACTCATGTCTCCCACCACCCCCACCCCCCAGCCACCGGGGGCAGCCTCCACCAGGCTCCCACTCATGTCCCCTATCACCCCCACCCCCCAGCAGGGCAGGGGCAGCCTCCACCAGGCCCCCACTCATGTCTCCCACCACCCCACCCCCCAGCTACCGGGGGCAGCCTCCACCAGGCCCCCACTCATGTCTCCCATCACCCCCACCCCCCAGCAGGGCAGGGGCAGCACCACCAGGCCCCCACTCATGTCCCCTATCACCCCCACCCCCCAGCAGTGCAGGGGCAGCCTCCACCAGGCCCCCACTCATGTCTCCCACCACCCCCACCCCCTAGCAGTGCAGGGGCAGCACCACCAGACCCCCACTCATGTCCCCTATCAACCCCACCCCCCAGCAGTGCAGGGGCAGCCTCCACCAGGCCCCCACTCATGTCTCCCACCACCCCCACCCCCCAGCCACCATGGGCAGCCTCCACCAGGCCCCCGCTCATGTCTCCCACCACCCCCACCCCCCAGCCACCAGGGGCAGCCTCCACCAGGCCCCCACGCATGTCCCCTATCAACCCCACCCCCCCAGCAGTGCAGGGGCAGCCTCCACCAGGCCCCCACTCATGTCTCCCAGCACCCCCACCCCCCAGCCACCGGGGGCAGCCTCCACCAGGCCCCCACTCATGTCTCCCATCACCCCCACCCCCCAGCAGGGCAGGGGCAGCACCACCAGGCCCCCACTCATGTCCCCTATCACCCCCACCCCCCAGCAGTGCAGGGGCAGCCTCCACCAGGCCCCCACTCATGTCTCCCACCACCCCCACCCCCTAGCAGTGCAGGGGCAGCATCACCAGGCCCCCACTCATGTCCCCTGTCAACCCCACCCCCCCAGCAGTGCAGGGGCAGCCTCCACCAGGCCCCCACTCATGTCTCCCACCACCCCCACCCCCCAGCACTGTGGGGCACCTGCCAGCAGGCCCCCACTCATGTCCCCCTGCACCCAGGTCCTCACAATCCCCAATCATGTGCGTTATGGTCAGCCTCCACAGCCAAAAGGCCCAACCAAGTAACCCATTCACCCACATGGAAATGGAAATTACATGTTACACCCCCAATGTTCATTAAGCAAATTAACCCATGTCCGTCACACACAATGGTTGCAATTGAATGGGAAAACACCCAACATGACATGCATGAAACCAATGAGATGATACCACAAAGTGAAGTATGAAAACAAAATTGTATTAAAAAAAATTGAATGCAAATGAAATGAAACAAACTACAATGGCAATAAAAAAAAGGTAAGCTGCATGTCCGTCAAAAAAAATTAAAACTACAAATCCAAATTCAAAAAAATGTTGTCCAAAGTCACATTAAAAATAAAATCAATCCGAGAGAGAAAAATAAATGCAAAGACCATTGCTCCATGGTGAATAAATAAAAACAAAAAAAATAAAACAATCCAATGAAGAACTATGTACAAAACATCCAAGGGTCCATGAGCCCAACTGAACAAAGGAAACCTACAAAAAACCCTAACTAAAATGCAACTATATACAAAAAGTGGAGCAGTGTTCGTCGACTCCAAATCATAAGAAGAAACAAAGGAAACCTAAAACTAAAGAACTATATACAAAGGCGGCGGGCAAGTCCAGCGGCTCACTCCGTGGTGTTCCGGGCCACGGCATCATCAAACTCCTCTTCGATGTCCCGGAGGCGGTCCTGTTCCATGGCCCCGAGGGTCCGCACGGACGACGCCATCTGCTCCTCCAACCCCCTGCGGATTGCCTCGAGGCACTCGGCCCGCCTCAGGGCCCTCCGCATGGAGTTCTCCGCCCTGACCATCGTGAGCCGCGCCTCTTCCGCCCGCCGCCGCTCCGCACTTATCTGCTGGCCCAACCGCAGCCACACGGAAGACACTTCCCGTCCTGGGTCCTCCTGCCCTCCGGCCGATGCCTGCCCCTCCGATGTTGATGGCCCGAGCCATGATGCCTCCCACGTTGACTCTGCTTCTGCCTCCGACGCAAACGCCTCTGCCAGCACGACGGCATCCAGGCTGATGGAATCCACCAACGCCGTCGTGCACGTGCCCTGCCTGATGATGCCAGCACATCCTCCATCTGCTGGGGTACAGTTGCTGTGGTGTCCACCCCTGCTGGACCTCCGACTGTGGCAGGGATGGGATCCCCACCAAGCTGGCTGCATTGGTCAGGGCAGGTCCACAGGGGTCCCTGGTGGCATCTGGGCTGGAAGACGGCAAGGAGAACGACCGGCGTATAGCCTCCACAGAGGCGGAGAGGGCCGCCAGATTGGCCGACACATGCAGGAAACCCCCGAACATGGAAGATCCCAATTGGGCCACGTCGGCACGGTGCTCTTCGTGATGACGTGCGTGCTCCTCCCTGGAAGCACGCACGTCATCACGAATTGCACCCGCGCGCATCGCGACCCCAATCAGGACCTTCTCCATACGGCCACGGGTCCCCTCGTCCACAGGTGGAGGGGAGTCAGGTGACATGGACATCCCCTCTACCTGCGGACGGGCCTGGGACGGGGCATCCCTGCTGGTGCATGGTGGTGCACTCACAGGGTCAGGGACAGCGACATGCACAGGCCCCTCCACGGTGACCTGTGCTGCCTCCTGCCCCTGCCCCTGGACTGCACCACTTGCACCAACAGGGATGCCCCCACCAGGCCCCATGTGCGCCTCAGTGGCGGCCTCCTCCTCCTCTGTGGAAACCACCAACCTGGATGGCTCCTCACCGTCTTCCGCCGTAGCAGGCACCTGTGGGGGCTCACCCACCCTTTCCGCTGTAGCTGTGGGGGCATCCCCGCCGCCTTGCTCCACAGCGCCGTCTCCGCCCTCTTCTTCACTAGCCGCTGCGTAGAGGGAGACATAGAACACAAGCATCAGGATACTGTACAATGGTCCCCTAGGCAGGAAGCAATAGCAGATGAGTACCACTGTCAAAGTACACTTCCATCATGTCCCTCCACAACACATGGGTCAGTCCTTGCAAAACACACACAGTAACAGGCATGGTGCATGCCATGGACATTTCCATACATGTCCAATGGACTCTTGAAACATACAATGATATGGAACTCACATGCATCATGGGTCATGCCTATCACATGCACACACTTCACCTCAGTCACATCCATCTGGCTCATACTCCCCAAACACAGCGGATACAAGAATAACTAGGCTGCATCAGTGAATCTGTGCATTGTCACAGACATGTGTCATGCATCCATGGCATTCACAAGTCACAGACACGCAGGTCAGGCACACAGACATGGCTACCATATATGTACCTGGCATCAGCACCCATCCCTCACCCCCACCCATGTCCAGGAACAGAGACTGGCATGCTCTCATGTGTAAAATCGGCATAGGGCTCCCCATGTCGCATTTAAACACATGCAACGACCATGTGGTTCACACATCACTGGTCGCACATGCATTACCATGATGTCCCTGCACACATACATGCGTACATGGCCTATGTCACACATACAGGCAAGTATCAGACAACCAGCACACCGCAACATGCCCTGTCTCACACAGCAATCCTTGGCCACTTACCGCTCAACTCCAGACGGGTCTCCCTCTCAAGGATCTGGGCGTGGAGCGCTGGGCGTACGCGTTCCAGGACCCTCATCTGGATGGAACTCATGCGGCCCCAGCCCCCCTCCACGAGGCGCCGGGCCTTCATGAGGGTCCTGGACCTCAAGTCCTCCCAGCGCTTCTTGATCTTCTGGACGTTGTGGGTTGCCACCCCCTCCGCGTTGATGGCAACCACACAGTCGGCCCAGATCCTCTCCCGTCCTTCCTTGCTGGCGCGGGACGATCCAAAGAGGGCATCATACTGCCCCAGGACATGCTCCACCAGGACACCAACTTCGGTAGCAGTGAAGCTGGTGCCCCTCTGCCCCTCTGGCCTGGGGTTGCCACTGGTGCAAGATGTCGAAGTGCCCGACATGGCAACCCCAGAGGCAGAAGTGGGTGGGCAACTGGGTCCTGGGGCTGGGCTGTGGAGCGAAGTTATCCCAGTCGGGAGTCTTCTGTTCCAGCAGGGGTGGACACAGCAACTGGACCCCTGCAGATGGCTGATGTGCAGGTACCAAATGGCAGGGCACGGCGGCAGCAGGCAGGCAGGCAGGCAGCAGCAGATGGCACGTGGGAGGCTGCTCTGTGCACTGGGGGGCAGTAATTCGGCCTTCTGGGCAGGAGCGTGGTCTTCCGTGTGTTTTCGCGTGGCCAGCTTGATACGGAGTGATTTGGCACGTGAAAATCCTGCACGTCAGCGTGAAATTCGAGGAAAGGCCCTTAGCGTGTAAGCGCGTCAGCACGCATACGCGATTCTATTGGACCAAAGGCCCTCAGCGCGTAAGCGCGTCTGTGACGTGACCCGCACAGGTGTTTCCCTCATAGCACGTGATGACGGAGCACACGTGGAAAGACTGCACGTCAGAGTGCCATCGCGTGTAATTGGACGAAAGTGCGCGTACACGCGATTGGCCTATGTACGTGTATTTCAGGGGTGCGCAGGCACTTACACACGCGAGTACATCAGCGCACATGTATTCCGGGGTGCGTGGGAATTTCCACATGCTATTGGCCTGGGTACGTGGATTTCAGGGGTGCGCGGGCACTTACACACGCGAGTACATCAGCGCACGTGTATTCCGGGGTGCGCGGGAATCTCCACACGCTATTGGCCTGGGTACGTGGATTTCAGGGTTGCACGGGAAGTTTCACACGCTCGCCTACAACACGCGCAAAGAAACACGTACGCCAGTAGGAAGCAGGCATACGTCGACCCGCGACGCATACAATTGCGCACAAAAAACTAACAAGCTCAGACGCCAGGATGAATATACCCTTCCTAGCAGCAGTGGCCATGGGCTACCAAAGGAGGAGGAGGAGGATAGTCAGGCCCAGAATTTTCACACCCAGAACCAGCCTTTTTGGGATGCCTGATGACCAGGTGTATGGGAGGTACAGTTTTCCACCACACATAATACTGGCCCTGGTGAGTGAGTGGGAGGATGACCTCACATCACCCACCCTGTGCTCCCAAGCACTCAGCCCCCTGGAGAAGGTCCTCAATGTACTGCACTTCTTAGCCACTGGATCATTTCAGAGGACAAGTGCCATAGTGGGTGGGGTGTCACAGGCCACGCAGTCACGCTGCCTACACCAGGTCTTGAACATCATCACTGCACGCCCATCAGTCCGCAGCCACATATACCTGCCCAGAACACCTGCAGAAAGGCATGCTGCCGCCCTGGATTTTTACGGTGTGGCACGATTCCCCAAACTGCTAGGTGCCATCGACTGCACCCATGTGGCCCTACGTCCCCCCAGGGCATCTGAGCACATCTATAGGAACCGCAAGCACTGGCATTCCATCAACATGCAGGTAGTATGTAATGCCAAGGGAATCATCACCTCAGTATATGCCAACTATCCCGGGTCCACCCACGACAGCTTAATTTACCGAATGTCCACCCTAAGCCGGGATCTAGGAGCTGGGCGGCATGGCGATACATGGCTGCTTGGTGAGTATGAATGCCACTGCACATGCATGCATGTCAGATACTGAGCAAGGTCACAACCCCACCAATGATACCCATCACCACCTCCACAGGGGACAGTGCCTACCCTCTCAGCCCCCACATGATGACGCCAATTCGGAACCCCACCACGCCACCTGAGGTAAGATATAACACAGCCCACATTGCAACCCGGGGCATAGTGGAGCACACATTCGGAGTGCTTAAGTCACGCTTTCGCTCCCTTGACCGTTCTGGCGGGCAGCTGTTATACGCTCCCCCAGTAATGTGCAGGATCATAGTGGCAGCATGTGTTGCAACACGCCGGGGCCTGGCCGTGGACATGGTGGTGCCCCCACATCCCCAACCACATGCACGGCCGCTGCGCATGGGAGGGGAAAGGGCACGGGGGGAGGCAGCCCGTACACAGCTAGTGGCTAATTACTTCACATAGAAATCACACCCCTGTGGAGTGCACACTGCCCTGGCACATACCATCTGACAATCAATGATGACTCAACCTGACAATGATCCTGAATGTCTGGAGAATCAACCGTCAAAACCATATCAGCCTGAGATTGTTCACCTGGAAGTGTTACAATGTGTGCATCCCTACCTACACAGACACCACCAATGCAGTTTCGTGAAAAAACACATTCATGCAGCTAAAATGAATACCCACTTGCAAAATGCAACATGAGGACAGTGCCATGTCACCCAACCCATCCCCAGCACCGCCACACGACACACCATGCCATGTCATGCTATGTGCGGGTAAACAAAGTAATCCCCACAACATGACACAAGTGTCACAAAGTACAGTGTCCCTAATTGAAACTCGCGACACCTGAAATGCTCACAGTAATGCAGGACCAACAACACACTTGAGCAGGTATTTAGCAATAACACTTATCAGCTACTGACCCTCAAAACTACCATTAACATGACATTACGAATGTAAGAAATTAGTAGTCTCACCACCTGGAAATTCATGCACTCCCACCACTTCCAACTGTACAGTGTTGCTGCCATGTAGAGTTGTAGGTGCACTGCTGCCAACATGGACTCCATCTCCAAAGTAGAGGGCCTTGTGTAGACCTGAGGAAAGGACCTGCAAATTAGGAGGTAGACATGGATGATGAGTTACACATCTATGCAACATGCAGTGTACAACACAACAGCAATATGCACCAGGAATGTATACAAAGTATTGACTAGACTACCCACACATGTAGTGGGAGTCCAATGTCACCATGTACGTCAATGTCACTTGGGCACACCCTTTGCAAGCCCATGGAAACGGGAAGCAGGAGGGGTGTGTGTGACAAAAACCCAAGCATCTGAACCAAATACATGACAAGCCTGCATGTGCCCAGCCACAATGCAGCGTATGCCCACGGGAGCCACACAAGGCAACACACTGTCCCAAAAAAAAAAAAAAATCAAAAATGGCCATTAATGGGCCCGGGGGCGTTAGGGAGGCCACCCAGGAGGTCCGAGGACAGGATGCACACCAAAACCCACCTGTGTGGATCTTGCGAAAAAAAAACACCTCCATGGGCTCTTGGCCCACACGGCTACCCTATTGTGGGAGTATCACTGCTGTTGCTATTCTCACCCTGTGCAGCTGCATCCGGAGGTGGTGGCACTATGGGAGGCAGCCCACGCAAGGCCCTAGTCTGTTCCTCCATGGCTGCAAGCATGTGGGTGTGGTAGGTCTCGTTCTGGAGGATGAGTGTGCGGAGGTCCCCATGCAACAACTCACAGGATGCCCGGACCTCCGCCCTAGTTGCCTGCATCTCAGCTGAGAGCGTACGGGTGAGATGCTCCAGCTGCTGTTCTGTCCTTCGGTTTGTTGAAGCCTCAAGCTCAACAAGAGCCGTCCTGAGGTGAAGGAGTTCCAGCCTCAGGGCTTCCCTGTGGCCGTGGGACTCTATGGAGATGGCTTCCTGCAGAGTCGCCAGTGCCGCCCGCCTGTCCCTGTTGGACGCCAACATGTCCTCCCTGTGTGACTGGCAGATGGAGTCGGTTGCCTGCTGTAGTCGCTCCATCAGCCTTTCGGGGGGGACAATGGAAGTGGCCACCCTATCCATGGCCTGAGCCATCATCTCTGATGATGCTGCCTGTTGGGTTGCCATACCGTAAATGGATTGCTCCCATGCGGTATTGCCAGGTGGCGTACGGCCACCACGTCGGCGGGCACCACACCTGTCTGGGGCAAGGCGAACTGCGCCTTGCTGTGCCGGCACTGCCTGAGGCTGCAAGACTGCATTCCCCCTCTGATCTGCTGGCCCAGGAACAGGATCAGATGTCGCGGAGTGTGACCCTGCATTCGTAACCACCAAAGGCGTACCTGCCAACACTGACATCCCCATTGAGGGTTCTAACCCTGGTGCAGGTGGGTCGGACAGAACAGAATCCCTCCCAGGAACACTCACCTGCGAAGGCACGTAGGTCTCATCATCCGAATCAACACCTGAGTACAGCTAGGGGGAGGTGCAGCTAGAGACACCCCTTGAGAGCACGACCTGCAGCAGTCGTGGGTTCTCACCCACCACCACACCACGTCCCTCACTGGTGGTTGGTCGGCCCTCAGACCCCTCCTGGGTCTGCACCATCTCCACAACCCCAGCAGTTTCAGGTGCGTCTTCCCCTGCAAAGACATAAAAGAAAACAAATGGAAACAGTCATTATCACCATGGCACACAATGAGGGCTGAGAAGCAACGGAACCAGTACTTGATTGACACATGTCCCACATGACTAAAACCCTCCCATGCATGTACCCTCACTGCGTATGAAGGGGAGGCAAATGGCACACATTGATGACACCAAGATGGAAGATGAACACATTTGCTGCATGCTGCCTAGCAGTGGCATCACACATTGGCCTGTGATTGCCAGGTGAACTACACATGCCATCACACAGATGGCATGTACCATTGCTATTGAGTGAAGATGGAGAGGAGAGCAGCACTTATTCATTCAGTCCAGTTCCCTCATGTAATAGCTTTTCTAATTCAAACAGGTCTGATTTTTCACCTGGAGCTGCCAGTCCAAAATGGTCTGATTGCACAGGGACATGTCTAAACAAATGATATCCAGGTAACAAAGTCACTCCACTTTACCATAGCCATGTCAGACATGTGACTAGAGGACTGAGAAATGCCTAGTAAAAGTGGCGGAATGCAAACAATCTGCCTGAATGAACAGAGAAAAATAAGCAACAATGTTGTGGCAAGGTGACACTTCAAGGGCAACTGGCGTGCTGTTGGGCTAGATGTCTACTGTTGGCAGAAGGGATACTGCTATGGCCAAATGCTGCTGCGCAGAATGTATTGCATGATGCACATGGGTGACCCAAACAACTCAGGCGCACACACCCTCACCTGGCACACAAACAGAAGCCCTCACACACACACCATGCACATGGATGACACACACATGCATGTGCACTCACCGGACAATGCCTCATAATCTGGCAGATCCCCCACGCCTTGGATCTGTTCCTCCGTGACGTAGGTCCCAGCGACTGACTCATGTGGAGTGAGTTCCATGTCTTCTACTGGAGACCCACCTCCAGTCACTAGAGTTGCGGCATGATTTGAGGCCAGCTTATTCTTTGCCCTGCGCTTTAGGTCTTTCCAGCGCTTATAGCAATCATTGGCTGTGCGCCTCACGATTCCAAGGGCACTTACGATGTCCACAACGGTCTGCCAGTGTGCCTGGCGTTGTGCAGGTGTGGTCTTGGATCCTGCAACAATGACCATTTCGTTATCATGTGCGGACACATACTCGACAAGTGCATTCAGTTCAGCATCCGTGAAGCTGGGCTTCCTCGACGGGCCGGACTGTGTAGCCGTGTCTGGGGCATCAGCCTGTGCCGGACGAGCACTCTTCCTCTTCCGCTTGGAAGGTGGTGGTGATCCTGAGTGTCCTACGCTGCTCTGGACACTAGGGGCAGGAGCCCTGGTGGACTCTGTATCAGGAGTGTGGGATTGCACACTCAGCATGGGAGTTGGTGCAGGCATTGGCTCAAGTGTAATGTTGTCAGGGGGAATGTCAGCAGGATGGACTAGGACCGACACTGTCCTGGCTGGGTGTGTGAGAGCTGGGGTGGATGGAGCCGCAGCTGCCCCTGCAGCCTCTCCACCCTGCCTACTTGGGGCAGCAGATGACCTTGCTGCCCCTGATCCACGTGGCCTGATGACATCAACGTGCACCAGCGCACGTGTCATAGGCCTGCTGACCTGGAAGTCAGCCATGGAGTCAGCCAGGTCTGGTGCCACAATGGGCTGGTCCAACAAGGGCTGAGCATGGATGGTGTCAGCCACATCACCCTCAACCAAGGGGGTTCGGGGGGGGATTATGGGTGCCCTTGACTGGTCCTCTGCACATGGGGGGACAGGGTCACCCTGCAAGTAACGACCATGTCCCCTACCGGATCCACCACGGCCACCACTTGGGGCTCGGCCACCTTTGCCACCCTTACGAATTCCTCGCCTCCCAACCATGGCACTGATGTTAATGTGCGTATGGGAGTGGCTGTAAACTATTGTCCTGGGCAATTGGGGGTCAAAGGGGTTGGGTACCAGATGGTAATCGTACCCTAGTGCTCTAGCAAGGCTGAATGTAACCCCTGGGGAAAGATGACGGGTCACGCAACGCACAGGAAGCCCAAAAAAGGGAGATAACGTGCACGCAACCCCTCCTAGACCACATGTGCAGAAAAATAAACCCGCACTACGCTGTGGCACCCAGTAACACAAGAATGAATGTATGCGTGTCACACGCAGCCTAGAATGACCTCTGAAGGGGTAGGCTACACACGGGGCAAGCACAGATGTTAGATACGTGCGTGACTCACCGTCTGCCAGGAAAAAGAGCGTGAAAAAGAAGCGCGTGTGCGCGTTGGCAACACCCCCGCCAAAAGAAGAATTGTGCGCTGTCTGAGGAGACAGGACAACAGTAGAAGGGAACGCTGTTTGACGGAACAGGCCCAGGAGAACCAGAAAAAGAGAAAAAAGAGAAAAAGCTGTCAGAGGTAACAGGGAGTACGAACTTGAAACGCCGTGAAGTAAATCGCGTGTGAAACGACAAGAAGTACAGATTTCACCCACTCGCTCTCCACGAAAAGCACGTACAAGGAAATGGTGTTCTACACGTACCTTTTATGCAGGCCCACACGTCCAGCGTCACTTCCGCGTGTACGCGCTAGGGCCATTTCCACCAATTACACGCTTTGTCACTTCCACGTGTACGCGCTAGGGCCATTTCCACCAATTACACGCTTTGTCACTTCCGCGTGTACGCGCTAAGGCCATTTCCACCAATTACACGCTTTGACACTCGGACGTGTCTTTCATTTTTTTAACACGCAACATTTCAAACATGTGCCATATTCAACGTGCACGTGACTTCATAGACGCGCATACGCTGGTGGCCTTTGGGCCAATGAATGTACAGACGTGTGCTGACGCGCTTACGCGCTAAGGGCCTTTCCTCGAATTACACGCAGACGTGCTGGATTTTCACATGCAAAATCACTCCGTATCAAGCTGGCCACGCGTTCACCCACGGAAGACCACGCTCCTGCCCAGAAGGCCGAATTACTGCCCCGCAGAGCCCTGATCACGCTCCCACCTGCCATCTGCTGCTGCCTGACTGCCTGCTGCCCACGTGCCCTGACATTTGCTGCCTGCACATCAGCCAGGGGTGCTGTTGCTGTGACCACCCCTGCTGGAACCGAAGACTCCCGACTGCTTTTCCATCGCCCCACAGCCCAGCGCCAGGACCCAGTTGCCCACCCACTCCTGCCTCTGGGGTTGCCATGTCAGGCACTGCAACATCTGCCACCAGTGGCAACCCCCGGCCAAGGAGGCAGAGGGGCACCAGCTTCACTGCCACCGAAGTTGGTGTCCTGGTGGAGCATGTCCTGGGGCAGTATGATGCACTCTTCGGAAGGTTGCGCGCCGACAAGGAAGGACGGACTCGGATCTGGATGGACATCGTGACTGGCATCAACGCGGAGGAGGTGGCAGTCCGCGACTACGAACGTGTCAGGAAGCGCTGGGAGGACTTCAGGTCCATGACCCTCAACAAGGCCCGGCGCCTCCTGAAGGCAGCGGATGTTAAGGGGCGCCGGGGCCACTTGTCGGAAGATCAGATGAGGGTCCTGGAACGCATATCCCCAGCACTCCACGTCCAGGTCCTTGAGAGGCAGACCCGTCTGGAGTCGAGCGGTAAGTGTACATGCATACTGATTGTAAGCTGTGCGTGTGGTGTGCCAGGAGTGTGCAGGTTGAACATGTATTTTTATGTGGGCAAGTAGGGGGGGTGTACAGGGCCGTGAGGGTGACACATGCAAGGGGTCTCATGTGTGACACATGGATGGTGCTTGTGTGTGTGGGCTTGCATGGCACAGGATGTGGAGGAATGATTGTCAGGTGTGACATGGATGTCGATCGGAACACTGCGACAGTTGGCGGAGTTGTACACATGCATGCAAGTTTGGTGGTGTGTGTGCATGTGTAGTGTACTCCCTATGTTGCATGTGATGTGTGGATGACCTTTGGCTGCTCATGCTGTTGTATGTGAATGGATGGTGCTGGCTGTTGCAATATAGCTGTGGTATGGCTCATGTGTGCAAGATGAAATGACATGTGTGTTGGGGATTGTGATGCCATGTCTGAGGTTTACCAATGCCACTCATGTATAACTGTCATGTGTGTATGAGTCCATTGTACAGTGCCCTGATGCCTGTGTTTTCTCCCTGCAGCGTCAACTGATGAAGAGGGCGGAGAAGGTGCTGTGGAGCACAGCCGCACGGGTCGCACTACCAGCCGTAGACGCAAGGCCCGGATCCCCTCCCAGGTTCTGATCTCGTTGGGGAGTGAGGAGTCCGGTGCCGTGTCCCAGGCCGCAGCTGCCGAGGGGAGGTCCAAGAGGCAGAGGTTGGAGTTGGACTCCACGGCAGCAAAAGGGGCAGCTAGGACCCCTCAGGGCCCAACGGAGGAAGATGGCACGGAGTCATCCAGGTTGGTGGGGGGTTTGGAGGAGGAGGAGGCCGTGCAAGCGACAGAGGCGGGGTCTGGAGGTGGGGATTCCACTGGTGCTAGTGGTGCAGTGCAGGATCAGGGACAGGAGGCAGCACAGGCCGCCGCGGAGGTGCCTGTGTGCAATCCTGTCCCTGCTCCTGTCACTGCATCATCTTGCACCAGCGGGGATGCCTACCTCCAGACCCGTTCTCAGGGAGGGGATTGGCTTACAACACCTGGCCTTCCTCTCCCTGCGGATGTGGCTATCCTGCACCAGGTTGAGCCTGCCCAGGGTGGGGTGGCGTTGCGTCAACGGGCCATGCAAGCTGACCTGCAGTCTTTTCATGATGAGTCTGCACGTCTTCTCGCATGGCTCGTTGACCGCGGTGACCCTCTGGGACAGCTCACCAGGGCTGGATTCCTCCGTTTCCTGGACCTTGTTCCGACCCCCTCCTCCACAGAACCCCCTATGCCCCAGTCGTCCTCCATGCCATCTTCCCACCCATGTGTCACCTGGGTGCCCTGTGGAGCTGCCTCCGACCGTGCGGCCAGGCTGGTGGACAACAGATCCCTGCCACAGTCGGGAGTCGGACGTCCAGCAGGGGTGGCCACATCAACGACTGCACCCCAGCTGGAGGAGGATGTGCAGGCACCATCAGACAGGGCACATGGACAGCAGCAGCTGCAGCAGCAGGAGGCTGTAGGTGGGAGCCACGATAGCTCGGGGCCTTCAACATCGGAGGGGCAGGCATAGGCCGGAGGGCAGGAGGACCCTGGACGGGAAGTGTCTTCCGTGTGGCAGCGGTTGGGCCACGCCATAGATGTGGAGCGGCGGCGGGCGGAAGAGGCGCGGCTCACGATGGTCAGGGCGGAGAACTCCATGCGGAGGGTCCTGAGGCGGGCCGAGTGCCTCGAGGCAATCCGCAGGGAGTTGGAGGTGAACATGTCGGCGTCCCTGCGGACCCTCGGGGCCATGGAACAGGACCGCCTCCGGGACATAGACGAGGAGTTCGATGATGCCCTGGCCCGGAACACCACTGAGTGAGCCGCTGGACTGGCCCGCCGCCATTGTATATAGTTATTTAGTGATAGGTTTCCTTTATAGTTTATTTTTATTTGGAGTCGACGAACACTGCTCCACCTTTTGTATATAGTTGCATTTTAGATAGGTTTTTTAGTAGGTTTCATTTCTTCTGTTGGGATGATGGACCCTGAATACTTTGTACATAGTTGGACTTTGCATTTGGATATTTTTTTTACTATGAATATTTTTTTCCATGGAGCAATGGTTTTCTATTTCTTTTTTCCCTTCATTTCCTTTTTATGGACTTAAACTTTGGAAGACATTTTTTTGGATTATCATTTATTGATTTTAATTTGAAAAGGGACAGCCAGCTTAATTTTGTTTTTTTTTACTTGTGTATTTTGTTTAATTTTGATTGCCATTACTGTTGTTTTTAATACATTATTTTGATTTTTTCATTCTTCAATGTGTGGTTTCATCTCACTGTTTTCATGCATGTCATGATATGGGTTTTCAGGTTCACTTGCAACCATTGTGTGTGTGTGAGACACATGTGTTCATTTACATTGTTTCCATTGGAGTAGTATCATGGGCGCATGTAATACTTGGTTGTGTCTTTGGGCTGTGGTGGCTGGCCATGAGGCCCATGCTTGAGGATTGTCAGGGCCTGTGGGCAGGGGGACATGAGTGGGGGCCTGGTGGAGGCTGCCCCTGCACTGCTGGGGGGTGGGGGTGGTGGTAGACATGGGTGGGAGCCTGGTGGAGGCTGGCCCTGCACTGCTGGGGGTGGGGGTGGTGGTAGACATGGGTGGGGCCCTGGTGGAGGCTGCCCGTGGTGGCTGGGGGGTGGGGGTGGTAGGAGACATGGGTGGGGGCCTGGTGGAGGCTGCCCCACAGTGCTGGGGGTGGGGGTGGTGGTAGACATGGGTGGGAGCCTGGTGGGGGCTGCCCATGGTGGCTGGGGGGTGGGGGTGGTGGGAGACATGAGTGGGGGCCTGGTGGAGACTGCCCCCGCACTGCTGGTGGTGGGGGCGATAGGGGACATGAGTGTGGGCCTGGTGGAGGGTGCCCCACACTGCTGGGGGGGTGGGGGGTTAATAGACATGAGTGGGGGCCTGGTGGAGGCTGCCCCTGCACTGCTAGTGGGTGGGGTGGTGGTAGACATGGGTGGGAGCCTGGTGGGGGCTGCCCATGGTGGCTGGGGGTGGGGGTGGTGGGAGACATGAGTGGGGGCCTGGTGGAGGCTGCCCCTGCACTGCTGGGGGTGGGGGTGGGAGACATGAGTGGGGGCCTGGTGGAGGCTGCCCCTGCACTGCTGGGGGGTGGGGGTGGTGGTAGACATGGGTGGGAGCCTGGTGGGGGCTGCCCATGGTGGCTGGGGGTGGGTTGGTGGGAGACATGAGTGGGGGCCTGGTGGAGGCTGCCCCACAGTGCTGGGGGGTGGGGTGGGTGGGAGACATGAGTGGGGGCCTGGTGGAGGCTGCCCCTGCACTGCTGGGGGGTGGGGGTGGTGGTAGACATGGGTGGGAGCCTGGTGGAGGCTGCCCCTGCACTGCTGGGGGGTGGGGGTGGTGGTAGACATGGGTGGGAGCCTGGTGGGGGCTGCTCATGGTGGCTGGGGGGTGGGGGTGGTGGGAGACATGAGTGGGGGCCTGGTGGAGGCTGCCCCACAGTGCTGGGGGGTGGGGTGGATGGGAGACATGAGTGGGGCCCTGGTGGAGGCTGCCCCTGCACTGCTGGGGGTGGGGTGGTGGTAGAGATGGGTGGGAGCCTGGTGGAGGCTGCCCCTGCACTGCTGGGGGGTGGGGGTGGTGGTAGACATGGGTGTGGCCCTGGTGGAGGCTGCCCATGGTGGCTGGGAGTGGTGGGAGACATGAGTGGGGGCCTGGTGGAGGAGGCTGCCCCTGCACTGCTGGGGGGTGGGGGTGGTGGTAGACATGGGTGGGAGCCTGGTGGGGGCTGCCCATGGTGGCTGGGGCGTGGGGGTGGTGGGAGACATGAGTGGGGGCCTGGTGGAGGCTGCCCCTGCACTGCTGGGGGGTGGGGTTGGGTGGGAGACATGAGTGGGGGCCTGGTGGAGGCTGCCCCTGCACTGCTGGGAGGTGGGGGTGGGTGGGAGACATGAGTGGGGGCCTGGTGGAGGCTGCCCCTGCACTGCTGAGGGGTGGGGGTGATGGTAGACATGGGTGGGAGCCTGGTGGGGGCTGCCCATGGTGACTGGGGGGTGGGGGTGGTGGGAGACATGAGTGGGGGCCTGGTGGAGGCTGCCCCTGCACTGCTGGGGGGTGGGGTGGGTGGGAGACATGAGTGGGGGCCTGGTGGAGGCTGCCCCTGCACTGCTGGGGGTGGGAGTGGTGGTAGACATGGGTGGGAGCCTGGTGGAGGGTGCCCCACAGTGCTGGAGGGTGGGTGGGAGACATGAGTGGGGGCCTGGTGGAGGCTGCCCCTGCACTGCTGGGGGGTGGGGGTGGTGGTAGACATGGGTGGGAGCCTGGTGGAGGCTGCCCCTGCACTGCTGGGGGGTGGGGGTGGTGGTAGACATGGGTGGGGCCCTGGTGGAGGCTGCCCATGGTGGCTGGGGGGTGGGGTGGTGGCAGACCTGAGTGGGGGCCTGGTGGAGGCTGCCCCACAGTGCTGGGGGGTGGGGTGGGTGGGAGACATGAGTGGGGGCCTGGTGGAGGCTGCCCCTGCACTGCTGGGGGTGGGGGTGATAGGGGACATGAGTGGGGGCCTGGTGGAGGCTGCCCCTGCACTGCTGGGGGGTAGGGGTGGTGGTAGACATGGGTGGGAGCCTGGTGGGGGCTGCCCATGGTGGCTGGGGGGTGGGGGTGGTGGTAGACATGGGTGGGAGCCTGGTGGAGGCTGCCCCTGCACTGCTGGGGGTGGGGGTGATAGGGGGCATGAGTGGGGGCCTGGTGGAGGGTGCCCCACCCTGCTGGGGGGGTGGGGGGTGGGAGACATGAGTAGGGGCCTGGTGGAGGCTGCCCCACAGTGCTGGGGGGTGGGGGTGGTGGTAGACATGGGTGGGAGCCTGGTGGGGGCTGCCCATGGTGGCTGGGGGGTGGGGATGGTGGGAGACATGAGTGGGGGCCTGGTGGAGGCTGCCCCACAGTGCTGGGGGGTGGGGGTGGTGGTAGACATGGGTGGGAGCCTGGTGGGGGCTGCCCATGGTGGCTGGGGGGTGGGGTGGGTGGGAGACATGAGTGGGGGCCTGGTGGAGGCTGCCCCTGCACTGCTGGGGGGTGGGGTGGTGGTAGACATGGGTGGGAGCCTGTTGGAGGCTGCCCCTGCACTGCTGGGGGGTGGGGGTGGTGGTAGACATGGGTGGGAGCCTGGTGGAGGGTGCCCCACAGTGCTGGGCGGTGGGGTGGGTGGGAGACATGAGTGGGGGCCTGGTGGAGGCTGCCCCTGCACTGCTGGAGGTGGGGGTGATAGGGGACATGAGTGGGGGCCTGGTGGAGGGTGCCCCACACTGCTGGGGGGGTGGGGGGTGGGAGACATGAGCAGGTGTGCAGGGTAGTCCCCTGTTTTGTGGGCTGCCTGCAGGGACCATGGAGGGTGTACAGGGAACACCTGTGAGGACCCACCCAGCCTAATCGCGTGTGTAACTTCCCGCGCACCCCTGTAATACACGTACCCAGCCAAATCGCGTGTGATAGTTCCCGCGCACCCCTGTAATACACGTACCCAGCCAAATCGCATGTGATAATTCCCGCACACCCCAGTAATACACGTACCCAGCCAAATCGCATGTGATGATTCCCGCGTACCCCTGTAATACACGTACCCTGGCTAATCGCGTGTAAAACTTCACGCGTACCCCTGTAATACACGTACCCTGGCTAATCGCGTGTAAAACTTCACGCGTACCCTTGTAATGCAAGTACCCTGCCAAATCGCGTGTGAAAATTCCCGCGCACCCCTGTAATACACGTACCCTGGCTAATCGCGTGTAAAACTTCACGCGTACCCCTGTAATACACGTACCCTGGCTAATCGTGTGTAAAACTTCACGCTTACCCCTGTAATACACGTACCCTGGCTAATCGCGTGTAAAACTTCCCGCGTAACCCTGTAATACACTTACTCTGGCTAATCGCATGTAAAACTTCCCGCGTACCCCTGATATAAACGTTACCCGCTTTGCGTTCCTTGTTTGGCAGCACTGTAAACTGGTCCAGTGTTAGCGCAGCCCTTTGCGATGATTTAGCGATTTTGATGGCTTTTCCTTGCGTGAGGGCGTTCTGGGGGGCGTTACTGGCGCTGCTGCAGGGTCGCTGCGATACTCTGCGCCACGGCTGGTTTGGGAGCCTGAAATCCATGAATACGCTGTGCGCGGAAATCGGTTTTAGCGCACGCGCCTGGCGCAGACAATCGCACGCGGACACTCTGCGCCAGCCGCTTGCGACACTTTTCTGCGAAATTCTATGAATTACCCTGTAAATACGCATTTGTAAGATTAGCTGGCAATCTTTGCTTTAGAGTAATGGTGCTATCATTACATTCAAACCATCCACATTTTTTTTAATGTATGCAGTGTAGTGACCTGCATTGGTTGTAGTTCTTGCATGGTAGATTATACCTATTGTTGTATAGGTTTTCTTTCCAAGTGACACGACCGTGTGTGAATCCAGTCAGTTTGCAGTTGTTTTTGGTACCATCTGCATTATAACGTAGAAGCATAAGTATTATGTAGGCACTATGTGAATGTATCAGTAAGGTGGAGCAATTGTCTGAATTGCAAATAGTACATAATCTGCCACGGTTTGCATTCTCTACAAGTTGCTGAAATGGAATGCTTTCACAATTTGGTATGGAAACATACACAAATCGCTCATTTGGGATTTCTTCCTGCATCACATTGCTACAGAGAGTGCATGTATGTTTCTACATGTACGAAATCTGGAAGATTTCATTTACAGGTATGCTTTTGTTTTCCAATACTAATAGTAAGTACATTAGAAATTCTTGTGGATCTTCTTGTGAGTTCAGAGTGAATCTCACCATTCCAGCACAGTCGTCCAATTCTTGCCATATTCCATGAACACTGTATGTGTTGTCAGGATTGATTGTTGCATTTCTATGAAGCACTAACATTTGCAAACACAATTGGTCTGTACTGTGCAAGTAAATATTGCTAACAATTGGTGGCAATTGAAATAGAATATTCATTGCTACATTTGCATAGCAACTTACCCCACTTTCATTTGCAAATTTGAATGGACCAGCTAGTTCTATATCTGAGTGCATTTTCCCGAATTTCTATTGCTTCTTTGCCGACTGCCCTGGTTTACATTCCCTAATAGGTTCTTCTTTGTTTGTGGTAATTGCTGAAACTTTAGCTTCTTTTCTTTTCTTTGAGGAATTTGCTGTTGGATTCTGTTGCATTTCTGTTTCATTTAGTTTTCTTTTACCACGTTTTACTTTATCTGGAACAGGATATTGTTTCAGATGAGGGGTGTACAGTGAACGCAGTCTATTGTATTCTAGAAAGCAAGGAATATCAGCTTTCACTTTACTTGCATCAAAGTTCATTGGCAATAGACCGTCAAGTGTACGTAATCTTGATAATGCTACGTAGCTCATGCCTTCTTTAAAGACTGTGTTTCCTATATCTATCAATGCTTTGTCTAGGGTAAGACCTTGGGATTTATGAATGGTAACTGCATATGCAAGAGTTAGAGAAAATTGCTCTCTACGTACATACATGTCTTTGAAGAGAAGGAATCGAGCAATTGAGCGCCCTATCCTTTTCAACTTCTGAAACTTTATCAAAGCGAATATTGAAAAACTGAATGTTGCTGTCACGTGGGTATGATTGAAAGCCAACAACTGTACCTAGTGCTCCATTAACTAGCCCTTGCTCGACGTCAAGGTTACGTTTAAGCATTACTCTACAATTTAAGCATAATTTTTATATTTTTTTCCAACTCAGCTGTGTTGGAGATTGCATTTTCTAAACTATTTAGTCTTGTTGTGGCTTGCTCACACATGGGTACTGTCATACCATGTACGTTTAGTTTGTCTGTGGCACTAGTTTCCATTATTGGTTGCATTTCTTTATTTAACATTGTTTCATTGAATTTGAAACAGCTTGCAAGAGTTGGCATTATCGCCATAAAGTGCATGAATGTGCCGGTTTTTCAATACAACTTGTGCTTCTTGCGATAGTACACCAACTCTAATACTTTTTAAGATGTTGGCATAAGTGAGATCTGCAGATTGCCGCATGTTCTCAGTTAATTCTCTGTATTTGAAATGTTGCCAAAGGTTGACATTACCTATGCTACCAACAGTTGTCTGGCAGAGTTTTTGGCCTAAGGTTTTAAAAATAGGTTCACCTTTCACTGGTGTCAATTGTAAGTACTTCTTGTAATCTGAGGTGAATCAAAGCCAACATTAGGTTGGAGACCATGCTCACTTCATCTATTAGTAGCATTTTCATTTGTTTTAATACTCGGCGTAATTCCATTGCAAAAGTTTGTAATAGTCTAATTTATTTTGATGCTCTACTGGAAGCAGTAATAATCGGTGTAAAGTGACACCGCCTATGTTGTAGGCAGCTAAACCTGTGGGTGTGTTACAACAGCTGACAGTTTGTTGTTTGTCAATTGTTGAAGGAACTTGCTGATGATTTTGATTAAGAATGTTTTCCCTGATCCAGCTTCACCACTCATTTAAGGCAGTATAGGTTTATAATTTTGGCAGGTACATTCTTTATTTTTGTGTTGTACACCATGTACAATTTGTTTTGTTACGTCTTCAAAAATGGTGCGCTGATCTTTATTAAGTTTTGCTTGTTGTACATTTAAGTCTTCTGTATCTTCTTGATACTGATACATGGTGTTTTCTACTTCTGTCATAGCTACTTCAGCCTCATTTGCTATTAGTGGTTGTCCTAGTGGTCCTTGACTTCCTGTTACAGAAGGTTGACTACTGTCAGAAGAGTCCTTATCTAGTTGTGCCTGAAGTTCTTCTTCCTGTTGCTGCTCATTGTGTAACATTGTTTTGTACTGCGTAAAGTTCACATCGGTGATAGCACTGTCATTTGCTTTGAAAGCATCTTCATAGCAGTCATAGTTTTCTAGTATGTCTTCCTCTTTTCTCCATGGTTTGAAAAGTTGTAACTCTGTTTTTTTTCTGCTTTTGTTAAGTAGGCTGTAACATATCGTGCAACAGCAGTTGAATTGTCTGCAATGTACTGCACATCTATGTTTGCAGTCCATAAGAGGGCAATGATTGCATTGTAATCATTGATATATTTTGATTCTTCCCTTCTTTTTATGTAATATGTGTTCTTAGGTGATTTACCTTTAACACTATGTCAAACTGAAGACATGAAGTTGTTTACTTCACCTGTTTCTGTAACTGGTCTAGGGAAACCAAAGCGGCATTTGGTGTAGTATTTACCTTTGTTTTTGTATTTGCGGCGACAATATTTGCCACATTTGTGTCTTTGAAATTGTAAAATCTGCCCATGCAGCTCACTATGTGTCTGTTGCGAAGGGATTTAACAAGTGACATATTTTTGGATAAACTGCAAAACAGTGCTATCACTGTCGTGACCAAATTTCGGGGCACCTTTGATCCATAACAGCATGTGAATATGTGGTGCTCCTCTCGCTTGATATTCTTTTCTCCAAAAGAAGTGTTGCACTTCTCCAAGGGGAGGAACATTTTTTATTGCAAATAAAGTGTAGCATGGCAATGAAACGATGATGGAAATATCTTGACACATTAACTGGATCTAGAGAGCAAAGGTCTCCAGGTGTTAATATATCTATGTTGTTTTTGTTGCTGTTTTCTATGCATAGGAACTCATGTAAATCTTCCCATGCATATTCTGCACAACTTAGCGTAACATACAAGTCGGTGGTCCAAGGTTTCTGATCATACCATGCACGTATCTGTGCCGTCGGAACCAGTATTCCTTTGTACCACGCATGTTTGCAAACAAATTTGTTATACTTGCTTGTAAAACCTCATCTTTTTCCTGTACTTTTTGTATTAACTGAGTAGCTGACATATTTTGAAAGTGGGTTCCAGATTTCAAAATGTGTGCAACTCCGTAACATAGTGTTGTTAATTCACTTTCATAGAGTAGGTGGATTTTGTCTAAATCTGGGATCTTGCGAATACATTTGTAAAGAGCGGTATTCTGATGCTCCAATCTGAGTGGGTCTATCATCGTATCTTCCACCTTTGCCGGTAGTAAATAGCAGTGGAAAAGCATGTGCTTCTATACTTTTTTCACATATACTTATTGGTGACCCTTTGGTTTGTCGCATTTGGTAAGTTTCTAGTGCATCATCTATACTTTCATTGGAATGCAATGGATGAATTGTGTAATGGTCCAAAAGAGTGGATACTGTAGCAGGATCCAGAAGTTCGAATTGTCCAGTTTCTGATGGCTCTTGAATTATTTCAGTTGTTTCCCTTAAGCTTTCATCAATATTTATTTCCTTGTAGTACTCGTTATTGTCTTTTAGATATTGCATTGCTTGTCTAACTTTATGTGAGTCCACCAGTTGTTGCCAAATTTTTTTGTCCTTTGTTGGTACACCATTTACTACGACTATTAAAGAATGCTCTATTGAACGTTGAACTCATAGTGTGTACATTTTCCCTTAGATCTAATGTCAAAAAAACTACTTTGCCACAAATGCCTTTCACCAATTCAGAGGAAGGTAATTTTGCTGTATTTGGAAGAGGGCGTATAATTGCTTGAAATGGGTGAACTGTTTGAATTATTATGCTCTCATACAAATTGAGTTGTTGCAGGATTTTTGGTAGTGGGAACAATACCAAATGATTTGTAATAGCACGTGAAGGAGTGTGGTTGTTGTCTAATTTTGTAGTACAGTAACTGCAACATATTAGGCGTTCAGTAGTTCATATTTGTTTTCTGCTAAAAGGTAGCTAATTCAAACCATTTAGAGTCTTCATTGTCTTCTATTTTGTATGCTATGTCTACATTTTTTGTGTTCCTTTTGTAAAAGGTTCTGCACCAACACACACACACATGGTTCGATACTTTAGCCGATGACCTTTTAAATTTTACTATTTCTTTTCTGTATGTGTGTAATAGAAGGTTGCTATGTGCAGAATTGTTGATACTATGTTCTAAAACTATTGCATTTTGTAAGTGGCTTTCACTTCCAAAATACTTTCTCTGATTACGGGCAATTTCTTCTTGTAAGTATTTGGGTGTACCATGCAGAAGAGTGTTATTTAAATTGCCTAATTCTGAAGCTGGAGTTTTTGCATAGTATATTTTATACACTAGATTTCTTACACTTGAATGATGTATCCTTTTGATATAATGGAAGGTGCTTTTGCAAATAGACCCAGAAATGCAAGCTAATGAATGTCCTTGTAGTCCTGTGTATTTGCGCACTGGACACATATCCATATTTTGCAGCACTTTCATTTTACTTTTGTCTTTACCTTTTAAATACTGATTGAGGAAGTGACGTAAAGATTTGAAAGCTTTGTTTGGAATGGCACACATTGATGTGCATGGCCATTTGTATTCTGGACGGTGTAGTTCTGCTGAATCGAGAGGCAATTCTGAGTTTACAGAGGATACTTTTGTAAGCAGTGTTTCTTGTTCCATGATGGTAGTATTGATTTTCTCATACCCTTGTCCACTGCTGTGGATGGCAATTGTGTTTGTTTGATTTTGTATGTATGCTTCTTCATTAAAATATGGTTCTGTGGTTGTTGTATGACTCCATTCACCACCACAAACATTTAAAAAATTATTTTTGTTCACATTCTGTTTATTGCTGAGTTTCTTTTGTAGTTTGGTACTTAGTTTTGTTAGTGCTTTCATCCTGTTTAACACTAATATAAACAACTTCCTTTTCAGAAGGATTGCATTGTCCACGAGAGCTTGTACGATTACCTTTCTACGGTAGGTTTTAAGGGGTGAGGATGATTTCAGTCCTCTTCTTAGTAGATTCTGAAGGACTCTGTGACGAAACATTTTTGACAAAATACTTTTTTTGCTATGGTTCTTGTTACACTATCAGGATTAGTAGGAGCATTCTTAGCTGTACTGGTAGCCGATTTCTTGCCAACATTTTTGTGTTTTTTGACACATTTTGATGGAGGACGTATAGTTTCGGTAGTTGAAGCTTCTTTTGTTTTGGTAACCGACTGCATTAGCTGGTTTCTTCCAACATTCTCTACAAACTGTACAACAGATGGATGATTAGATTGGGCACTTTTATTTTTATTTGCTCTACTTGTGCGTTCCTTTCTACAGAGTTGCTTTTTGGTAGGCATTCTTTGGTGTCTGTTGAAAAAAAGAAGGCATACTTTGGTCTGTTTTATAATGTACGTGTGCTGTGTGCATGCGGGCATGAGTCTGATGGGGAAGCTCTTTGTTATGGTGTGTGAATGTGTATTGGACTCTTGCAATGATTTGGTAAGGCTATTTTACTGTTTGTATACTAGTACAATGTGCTTCAGATGAGACTACAAAGTGGGCTAGTGATGACGAGAAGCATTATTATTAAACGAAATGCCATAAACTTGCAACAGCAACTAGTTTTCTAAATCTAACCTTCTAAGGATTACGTACGTTATTTGAGTTCCAAACACACAGGGATTTGTGAGCCATTCCGCCTTTTATTCTTTGTTCAATAAATGGATATTTGTAGGTAGAATGGTTCAGAAATCAAAGTTTGCTTTGGTGCCCAAATTAAACAAATAAACCATGCAGCCTCTTTGAGGAGTAGTTACAATATAAAGGTAGTACTGAATTTTTTTTCTTTTTTGCAAAATGACCAGGTTTCTTCGGATATGTCATCTGCAGTGTAGATGCTGTTGATTCTCAGGAAAGTAGTCTTCACTACGATTCAAAAAAACAAAATTGATTACATTGTGTGTTTACAGCAGTGCTGGTACTGCACACATGAATTGTGCATCGTTCTCTCAGAGCATTCTCCTTTCATATTTGAACCAAGTGCATGTGCGCATTTCAATTCACTCTGTGCTGGCTTTGCATGGTATTTGCAATATGTTACTTGCAAGTCCTTCAAAATTGCTAACATTTTGCCTTGTTTTTTACAAGGTGTACTATCAATAGGAGAGAAGTTTGTAAGCGATAGGGCACAGTATTTTGCAATTTAAAAGCACGATGCCCAAAAATCAGGAGACCCTCAGAGGGAGATATCACCACAGCAATCGGGAGCGCTTACTTTTGTCATACGATTACATTGTAAGTAGCATTACAGTAGGCCATACACAGTATACAATTCTGACATTTTCTAATACAAAATCGAGTTTCGCCCTAAATAGGCATCCTTGCAATGTTTGTATAGGTTATGCGGAAGACAGTAAGAAGTTGTGCGGTTTGTCAATGATAAAACAGACATCTTGCACTTAAAAGGGGGAGTGTTGGTATGTATTGCCTATGCACATTTAGCAGCATTAATTTGTTTTACATTAAATCATAAAGGTTGCACATGTTCTCTGATTGAAATATAAATACCTGTACTCTAGACTCATGCATGTGCGCATGCATGGAGCTGTACTTAGAAATTCGCAACACTTGCACAGTAACTTCTGAAGTAGGTGCTTTGCAATGATATGCGACTTCCATTCAGAATTATCAACAGTAATTTTGAAGTGCGCAATGTTGATGACGGAGTTACATTTAGCGATTTTCAATGTGATTGGTGGATGGTTGTGTGACGGCTTAGTTGTGTCCAATGAGGGACTCGATTTGCTAACGCTGTGGAAAGGGTGAAAGGACTGGGTAAGAGTTGCGTGCCGCACGTAGGCAACGCTTGTCTGCGGGTAGGGCGTGTCACATACGGGTTTCTACAGCAAATCCTGCATGGAAAGGGGACTGTAGGCATCAGACAATCAGATGTTCATATTACTCTTTTGTGTCCAAAGACGGTGCGTACACTGAAGATGGCAGAGGTGGAGAGGGTCATGGTTTTGGTGCTTGGAGACATTTTTGTCCATGGCTTACAACATTATGCAGAAAGTAAGCATGTGGCACACCATTTCTATGTGACAGGAGTGGAGTTGTTGCGGAACACTGAGACTGATGCCAATGTTGCGGCAATTCTGCAAGTTTGCAGACACATACGTACGATGACCTCTCCTCATGTGGTAATTTTGCACTACGGTGCTTGCCATTTGGGCTACGTGACTGCCCGTACTTTGTTGGCAGATTTGGGACAGTTGGTTGACGCACTCATGAACATCTTTCCAACTGCGAAAGTAATTTTTTCTGGTTTACTCCCTATAGTACAATGGAACAACAATTCTTCTTTCTGTCCAGATCAAAGTATTGGGAGGTGTATCATTAATGGTGGCATGCGTACGTTTTTGTGTTACGCACTGGTATGTTTTTCTGCAGCCACGAAAACATTGTTCCAAGTAATGAGGATTACTTTGAAGCAGATGGTGTTGCGCTATCTTCTTTGGGAAATGCGATGTTCTTTTGGAACATAAGGCTTGCTTTAGAGAATGTTCTGTAATGGTTGTAGGAGTAAAGTAAGGACAAAAAATACAAAAAAATAAACAAAATAACAGATGTCTGTGAGATATCTGCCCAAAAAAAGGCTCTTTTCAGAGCCCACCTTAAAGGGGAAAAAGGGGAATAATACTTTACTATACCGTCGTCACGCTCTGATCCTATACATGTCCGCGGACATGGCGGTAGTTTGCACCCAGCGCATATCACCAACGGGAATTCTGGGGTGGAGACGCATGCAAATGAAAATGAGCGGACCTAGGGATTGGTCAATAAAGTTCAGTGGGTGTGTTCTGAACAGCGAGATTTAGTAAGACCGTCTTCTCCCTGACAGGAGACCATACACCCATGGCTTTGCATGCTCGCAAACAGATTATCTGGATTTTGCGAGACTCACTGATACATTGGTTGAAGGTGCATGCAGAAAGCTGCAGTTTATCTGCAGATCTTGGATTTCCACATGTGGAAGTGCACTGGCATGGCGTGCGTGGCATGAGGTGGCTGGGCTTGGTACCTCTCTATGTTACTTTACTGACAGAGCGTCCTCCAGATATACTTATCATTCATTGCGGAGGAAACAGTTTAGGCCATGTCTCTGGAATTTCTTTGCAATTTGCAATGAAGGAAGGACTTGCGAAGCTCATGGACATGTTTCCAAATTGTCAAATACTTGACAATTTTCCCCGTATTGCACAAAGACAAATATGGCTGCGTTCTTCTGATTTTGGTCCACAAATGGAGAAAGGGGGACACAATGTGAATAAGGCTGTGTATGCCTTTTTAAGAGATGTTGGCATGTCCTCATTCCACAATGAAAACTTTTTGTTTCGCAGCTCTTTCATTTTCCGCAGAGATGGAGTCCATCTCACATATGCTGGCAATCAGATTTTTCTTCGCAATGTACAAAATGCATTGCGACCTCTTTTGGATTCACAATAACCTATTTGACAATCCATTTTCTCCAATCCACAGTTTTTGACCTACACAACACACCACCGAAAGGCTCTTTTCAGAGCCACCACTTACTCCCAGCGTACACTTCATTGTGTTTGCTCCCCTTGCACCCTCCTTTTTTTTCCCTACGACTGTCCGTGAACTTTTGCACAACTTCGCGGGGCTCTACAACATTCACTTCATAGTTCTCTTGTTAAACTGAGAAAGGCGGCTCTGAAAAGAGTGTTTTGTGTAATTTTTTTGTTTTCTTGTTTATTGGTTCTCAGCACACGACACACTAGGAGAGGAGGCCAAAGGAGGGTAAGGAAGGGACAGAAGCCACGGGGATAAGAAAGGGCAAGTGGACAGAGAAAGATATAGGGTGAGATTCACTTAGGTAAGGAGCAGATCTTCTGGTCCTGAAAACTCTCCCGCTGCAGAATACTCTGTCACAATACATACACACTATTGTCACCTTTGAAAGGTAAGGGTCAACAGTATTGCAAATGGCTTGTGAGGCAGCTGGAGGGAGGTGCTCCCCCACAGGAGTGTCTCTTGTGGTGGGAGGATCAGACTCGGAGGATGCTGTGGAGGAACTCAATCGACTACGCTCTTCACATGGCACCACCTTTGCGAATGTCCGGAGTGTGGAACAAAGTGAGGTGTCGCTTCATGGTTGTCGTACCAAAGCTGTATGCACCAGGTCTCCCGTGACTCAGCACCACCTCGCACTGGTTACACCTCACCAGGTTCGCACGTGCTTTTGGTACGTTCCCATAAACGGAAAACAACCGCCACACCCACCACTCCCGGCGAGTGCTCCTAGTGCGGAGTTCTTCCACTTCATTCTCTTCCTCCTCTTCTTCCTCGCTCTCTACATCCTCACCCGTATATCTCTCTGCAGGCCCTTGGGGAGGTGGTGCCTGGTTTGGGGGTGGTGCAGAGGCTAATGAACCAACAGCAGCCATGGAAGCCATGCCGATTCCTTTTGGTCACTACAGCAGTAAAGGCAATACACCTCAATCTGCTATAGCTAAAAGGACAATGAAGATGCGCTCGGGGGTTAGCCATTTATAGGGGTGGAAGGGTGTGCCTCGTGACCGTCATCATCCCTGCAAAGCGGTCCGAAAATTTGACACAACAATTCCTCAGGTAAGCTATTGTCTGGGATATGTGAAATGATATTTTTACACTCTACAACATTTTGCCTTGTGTCTACACGTTCTTTTGTACTGCTGTGTGTCAGGCTGAGATTCTGATCTTGCGTCTGCGGAAGCTGCTGAACCATGGACGTAATTCTAGGGGGGGACGGGGGTGTTTGTCCCCCCCAACTTTCATGGCACACTATTTTATCCCCATTCATTTGAATGGGGCACTTTTTCTTCAGAGGTCATATCCCCCCCAACATTTTCAGCAGAGTTTCTCCACTGTGCTCAACCCCCGACAATCCACCCAAAATGTAGTACTCAGAGCTCTGAATTGTTTATTCAGCTCAGTTTACCACACTTCTAGGGGAAAGGGGGAAAAGTGGATAAAATAACAAACACCAGACTGGAAGCTATTGACTAGCTGGTTCTTCACCTGTAGTAACGACATAAGCATATACAACACCACATTTACTCATTGAGTCACTGACCTCATAAACTATATCCTTTACTAAATAGTTAAAAAAAACCATACCTCGCACTTCTCCTTAAAATGCCCTGAGAAGTGATATAGTAGATAAGACTTGCTTACTAGTTGCCAGGAGACTTAATGTTCATTCAGCCTTCTTAGATAGGTCCTTGAATGTTTTAGCAATCTTTTCCTGTAACTTCTTATTCTTCAATTAACTTTAACAACTTATTGAGTTTAAGATGAAGTAATGGAAGTTCCAACAAAATCCAATCTGGTAAAGTCTTTGTATGCTAATATTAGTCTCTTAATGAAGAAGAGCTTGAAACTTGCGATGGGAATTCTCGTAGTAATCACACGCTCGCGCGCTAAAGTTCCACGTAGCTGAAAACACGTACGCACGCTTTTGTTCCACGTAGCAGAAAACCCGCACACGCGTAATTGTTCAAAGTAGCAGGAAACGCGTACACGCGCTTTTGTTCCACGTAGCAGAAAACACGCACACGCGCAATTGTTCAACATAGCAGGAAACACGTACACACGCTTTTGTTCCATGTAGCGGAAAACACGCACACGCGCAATTGTTCAACGTGGCAGGAAACACGTACACGCGCTTTAGTTCCACGTAGCAGAAACTCGCGCTATTGCTTTATTTAACGGCTCAAACACGCGCTAGCTCTGAAGAGACACGTAGTTTATGAAAACATGCTCGCGCTCGAACCTTTTCAATTAAATTAACCTTTTTACAAAAAATTAAGTAAAACTACAATAGTTCTGTAATAAAGTTTTCTTCCACTTGGAAGTAACAGAAAACACTTATCTCTTGAATGAGTCTCAGAAAAGTTCTTCTCCCTGAAAATTGAATTTTCTCACTCCTGTCCTGTGTCCAAACGAACTCCGAACTCTTTCCCAGTTTAATACTCGAAGAAGCCGCTCGACTGCTTGAAACTTGAAGCCCCTGATCAAGTTAAGCAGGAGCAGCTTTACACACGTCCTCTCAGCTGGGCTACGACGATGAAAGGCAGTTTAGAATGTTCACTGTCCTTCCTATAAACAATAACCAGCCAATCAAAACTTAGGCTGAGCACTTCCATCTTGGCTTGGGGCCTTTTCCAAAGGCTGCAATTAAGGTTAAGGCTAAATTGTCTGTATCAAAATAAAACCAATCATAACACACCAAAACCCTTCCATACTACATATGTGCCACACCTGACCCAATGTATGTAAGAATATGTCAATGTATGTAACCCCTGGCCCTAGAACATGTCAATGTATGTAACACCTGACCCAATGTAACACCTGACCCAATGTAAATTAGGATGTGCCAACCTAACAGTGCGGAAGCACACAAACTGCGCGAATTAGTCCAAACGCTCAGCGTGGGTGCGGTCACATGATGATATCCTGAACACATCCGTGACAGAAATGGGAGTCCACTGGACAGCAAATGCAGAGTTACAAACGTGCGCATGCGCGCAAATGTCCTATGGACAGTATTCGGGTTCTCAAACTAATTCAAAGTGTGACACAAGTGAAAAGGACAGTTAGGGACAGGCGCGATGTTCGCTATACTTACGGTTGTACTGCGCATGTGCATACATGATATGCTCACTGTACGGATAGGTCCAGTGTCCTTAGGACAACTCCATTTTGTTTGACTTAGAACTTGCCGGCCACCGGCACGGAAAGGTATAATGTCCTTAGGACGCCCCTTTCTGTTTATGTGCGCACACCTTGAACAGATGTTGCGGTCAAACATCAACTCCATCTTACTTGACATTAGTAAGGGTAGGTGTACTGCCTTTACAACACCCACATTCCATTCCTTGCGGATAGGTCGAACAGGCGCGCTGTTCGCGAACATTTTAAGTATTTAAAAAAAAAAAATTTCCACAAAACTCTATAACTACAACTACTATACAAAAACATTCCAAGCCACACACATACACACACACACACACACACACACACACACACATACACACACTTCAATCCAAAGAAATAGCGGGGGAAGCAGATACTGTCACAAATATAGGGGAATTAGGATTTAACACGGGCTGGTTATAAGGAGAAGATTTCTGAAGGGACGAAGGGATGGATTTTTCGTCAAAACATCTATTTTCTTCTTGAAGGTTTGGGGATGGTTCACTAGGGAATGGAAAGCGGGGCAGGTACAGGTGGGACAATGGTAACGTACTTTTCCTCTCACACAGTCTTCCACAAACTCCCTTAAACTTTTAAAATTGTCATTCAGTACATTCATTTTCTGCTTAAGCCTTTTCATCCTGTCTTCTGCTGTCTCGTTTGTTGTCCTTTCTTCTTTTCTTTCCTGGTCTGTACAAAAAAAATATACATATCTTAAATGCCTATAAAATACTGATCAGTATTTTGCCTACGCAGAGCAGTGTGTACCATTCTTGTAGCTGTCTTCGACATTTCCTCATGCTGAAAATTCTCCTCCAGCCACTCCAAAGTACTAGCCATTTCTGTGTCAAAACAACAGAAAGAAATTATTATTTCTGCACCACATACTAAAAAAATTACACACACATGCATAAAAATGACCTTCACTCACTATTTTGATGTAATTGCCCTTCGTCCTACTGCGTCCGTCCACTGTCGTTCCAGGCTGCAGAGTTTCTGTGAAGTGCTTACGATGGGGGCATCCTTTTTCATTTATGGTACCATCCATTTCATTCTACATGGTTATTAAATGTGTCGTTTTCATTTCACACCTTTAGGTTTCCATATTTACTTATTACTACTTATAATGTCTTTATGTCCTTATTCTACGTTGCAGATTTTTTGTGTAAGACAATAGTACATTTTTAAATACCCCCTGCATCTTTAGGTAATGTTCATCTCGTCCGTCCCCTGTCCGCAAACAGGCGCTCAGTCTGTCCCTTTCTAATATCAATAGGGAGGGGTTTCTGTATGTTCTATGTTAAATGTATATCAAGTATGTACATTATACTACATATCTCCCACAATCACATGATGACAGTGTATATTCAGCACAACAACTTCATTGACAGTTCCCCTTCCAAAAACCTGAAAAATTCATTTAAAAAAAAAAAAACGTTGTTGAGGGGACGTTATGGTTAAGTTGCCCTACCAAAAACATGTGTACTTCATAAAAAAAAAAATTCTACCTCACCATTATGGTTCAAATTAAAACCGAAAAACCCCTGAAATTCGCCAGGTATGGTAAACTAAGCCCCCATACCCATCATCACCACTGTGCACTGCTAACACTAACACCCAGAACATGAAAGATGGCAGTTGGCTCACTGAAGTGCGAGCAGTCAACAGCAGCAGTTTCTACTCTCCTTGCCTGCAGTCTTTCTACAATGCTAGTCTTTAAAATCCCCAGCATCTATGCGGAGCGGCACGCGGAGTTGGCTCGCTGAGGTGCGAGCAGTCAACAGCAGCAGTTTCTACTCTTCTTGCCTGCAGTCTTTCTACAGTGCTAGTCTTTAAAATCCCCAGCATCTATGCGGAGCGGCACGTAGAGTTGGCTCGCTGAGGTGCGAGCAGTCAACAGCAGTCTACAGAGGCAAAGAGGCAAGGAGTAATGGATATACAAGCAGATCCTGGAGACCTTGGAGCGCCGTTACTCTTTAGAATGACAGACTCAAATATTGACAATGCGGCTCCACAGCCCCAGCCCCAGCTGAAAAGTCCTTCTGGCAGGGTGCTGAGGAGCAAGTACTCCCGACGAGAGACCCGGAAAGGCTGTGGTTCTGGCAACATTTCCAATGCCGCACTTCAGAGAAAGGCAGCGATTTCAACTCTATCACCGGCTTCAACCTCCAGCGCTACGGTCGTCTGCTGCCCCGTGGGTGAGGGAGCTGGCTGCGATAGCGACGCCACACAGTGCGGCGTACAGACTCGAGGTTCGGAGGTAAGCACTGACCAAGACGCTGTTTTTTGCCTACCACACCGTCCCTCCCTGAGGCAATACCCCATCCCCTCCTGCTCTACGCGTACCTGCGGGGGAGTGGGGCTCGATAGGCGAGGAGGCGATACACCTGTTGGCTGATACGCCGTACTCGCTGCTGACTTCTTAACTATTGACTGCACGCGACCTTCAAGCCGCTGCTGCGGCGAGTGGGGCAGTTCCCTTCCCTGCCGAAGGACGCCGCAGGGACGACCTCAGCTTGTGGGCTGCTGGTAGTCTAATCAGCAGCGAGCCCCACGCTCTTCCGATGGACGCCGCATCTGAGCTTGGTATGGACGGTACCCCGCCTGCAAATGGCATGCAAAACAGAGCGTCGCCATCAGCAGGGCAAGCGGTCCTGGAGCCGCGGATCCCTCGACCCACCACCCAAGTTGAAATTCATCCTAGACATTCTCCCAGAACGGCGATTATCCGCAATGGAGTATTAGAGGTGTCTCCTCCCACCTTCCCACGACCCCCTCTATCCAATAAAACGAAGGACCTTCTGCAAAACGCTTCCCACGACCATGAGGAGGGGGAGCACACAGAACCGGTCGTAGATAATGAAATACCATTTACCACATCAAATGACTATGCCAGTGAACTCATTGCACAAAAAAGAGACACAGCATTAGCATTGCTTAAAAAAAGAGCCCTGACGAAGAAGTTACTTAAGGAGCAGGGGGAGTTAATATACCAAGGCTGCCAGCAAAAAAAGGAATTCGAACAATACCAAAAAAAGTGAACCCAGAAAGTCAACCTTCCAGAATCCCTTGACGTCTCATGCTTTGAAGGACTTCTTCTCAAAACAAACAAAGAGGAAATTGGAAGCTGAGGTAGAGCTCTCCGACGCAGAAATTCAAGATGCAGTCCTAGAAACGCCCTTAGCTCCTAAACATAAGAAAACTACAGAAGATTTTTTTTCCAAATGCCCCTGCAGGGGCCTCCACCTTACAGGAAAACGTTCTATGTGCAGACAGTCCAGGCGACGTCCGAGCAAGAAGTAATGATGCCAACTTACTTCCTTTAGGAATGGCAACAGTCTCACTTAATTTGCTTGACGAAGATGTCCTGCCACATCGATCTGAGAAGTGCAGGCCTGGAAAAGATTTGCTAATGCCGTCAGCTAATACCATCATAACCAATAGACCGGATCAAAGGAGCATACCCTATCCACTACTGTCCCAACCTGTGCTGGTACATATTGGACAAAAAACGAACTCTCGATTTTCCACCCAGGAGATCACCAACTCACAGTGACCATCCAAAAGACACCAAGACACCATTGAGAAATAGAAGGCCCAGTGACATGCTTGGGAATCTACCGAAAAATACCCCAGGCAAGAAGCCGGACCTTGTAACAATTATGTCAGCTATCACGGTGGGACTTGCTCCCTTCGTAAAGTTATATGAGTCAATAAATGACACAATGAAAGACTCGCTCACACTTACAGCTATGATGAATACAAAAGTAACATTCTTGGAGGGTTTTATTACCGCTCTAAACCAACAAAATATTGAGAAAGAAAGGCAATGGGAACTAAAAATGGCCCGACTAGAAACTCTAATCGGAGCTAAAAATCACGCAAGCACTTCCAGGCCCCAGCAGTCAAGCTCCCATACAGAACTAATCACTTCATTAGATGCAAATGGGACAAAAAGCGACATTGAAAATGAAAGCCCCACTCGACAGAATCTGCGGCCTGACCTCAAACTTCGAAACAGAAAAAAAATAAAGAGCTTTCAAAAGTCGCCACAATTTTCAAAATCGCCAAAAAACAGCTCTGTCAGTCTTAAATAAAGTAGCGACACCATCAGCAGCGTCGCAAAGAACAGTTTCTAAAAACACAGTGCCGGAGCAAACGATAATTGAACTAGACAACTCTCGTCCCAATGATGCAGAGTCGCTAGTGAACTCGTCTCTCCTGGATCTAACGGTACACCTGGATCAAGATGAGATTAATGAACCCTCTGACAGCACTCACCAAAATCTAGAGATGAAGTCTAATGCAGAAGATAAAACCATCTCTTCTATAGAAAAAAAGAAATCAACCTGGGCTTTGACTACAGCAGGAACATACAGACCTGAAGTCTTCCCTTCTGACGTGGTGAGAGAAGCACTGTCTGACCCAACATTCAACAAAACACAATCAAATCATAAGCAAATTTTAGAACACAATGGAAACACCTTGCAAACGTCGAAAGACAACAAACCAGAGAAAAAGGATCTGGTGCGACCAAGATCCACAGTCGACGTCAGAGCAAGATCTAACCGAATTTTCAAGATGCAGGAAAAAACGTCCTAGTTTTAAACAGGAAGACGGTCTTAAAGATCTTAACCAAAATTCCTAACCTGAAGTCGTTGAATACTGCAGACTTTGCGCTGATTGACCCTTATCCTAGGGACAAAAGGGCAAAAGCGTACCTTCACGTCAAAAACTCAGCGATCACAGGCCTAGAAGAAGACGTGAACCACGCGCTGAACCAAATGGGCTTCGCCCTCGCAGAAATCTCTTCACCAGTATCGGTTGCCCGAGAAAGACTCCCTTCAAGCAAAATGGCTGAAAAGCATCCTGATCATCGATCCAAAATTGAAAACCTGACGAAAACCAAAACAAGGGAGACTTACAAGGAGGAAGGTGAGGTACGCTGAGTGAGATTCCAATCCAGATACTATTTGGCAAACGAGAATATTAACTACAGAAGAAAACACAAGAAAAAACTTTAGACCGGAGATAAACCATAGACTTGGCTCATCAAAAGATCAAAGTTATGGCCAGGCCGAAAACAAAAAACGGGAGCCTTCAGGCCCGTGGAGATGGTTGAAAAAGGTGCTAAACCCTAACCCTCAAAATTAACAACGAAAAGTATCAGCTACAGCAACTATTAACCAGCAACCCAAACTTCCGCCAGAGGACAAAATGAAGACCTCCACCATGTGCTCGTGGAACACGAGGGGTCATGATCATTTGACCAAACCAGATGCACTAGACCTGGCCCTATTTGACATCGTATGTCTCCAGGAGACCTGGTTGATGGTTGATGGAAAATCCAGTCCTTGACGGATATGAAACTCAAATCTCTCCTGCGGTGAAAGGTATGTTTGGCAGACCATCATCTGGCCTCTTAACTGCAATTAGAATAGGCTCAGGTATCTCCATCAAAAGAAAAGTGGCAGAAACTTAGGGAATCTTGGCGTTAATAACGGAGTGGCATCACCCAGAGAAGGTCTCAAGGGGCAGAACTAAATCCAATTTAGCCATTATAAATGTCTATTGGAACCCGGAAAGTACAAACAATACTGATCTCTGTGACTCTGTCGCGGAAATCTTGGACAAATTTACAACTGAAATGGCAACTGACCATATCATTGTTTGCAGGGACTTAAACGCCAAGTGTGACCAATCCTCCTCCACCACTCATACTTCACCATCTTCCGAATGGGGTGTGTTATGGTTAGATCTCATGGACTCTAGAAATTTCCATAACGTGGCAACGGTCTGAGGCCAGCTCCTGGCTATTCCTTCCTGGGAACGAGCTGAAACTACAGCGACGTTGGATCATATCTTTATTTCGTACTCTCTTCTACCGTTTGTAGGTTTCTTTGATGCCTACAGAACTAAAGCCAGCAATCACAATTTGCTGACAATGACTCTTGATTCAGCAATTATCTCCAAAGAATCATATACAGCGGAGGTGGAGTTGTCAACCAACTCTCTACGAATCCAACTAACTGCGGCAAATATTAAGGAAATTACAAAAACATTTGATGAAGAAAGCTATAATAGCATGGACACACAAAGCAGGCCGAATTATCTTCCCCTCTTCTTGACTCATAAGAAAAAACAAGGAAATCGATTAACACCAAAGGTAAATGGAGTGCATGCGTACGATACCCAGTTGGTCATGAAAAGAAGAGAATTGCGCAAGCTGAGGCGTGCAGCTAGAGCTTCTAATAATATGGAGCAAAAAGATATTTTCATTGCCGCAACAAAATCATATACATCATGGTTGAAACACCATAAAGCTGTTATGTATCAAAACGACGCAGAACAAATGCTTAAAACCTTAGCGTCAAAAAGTCCCCGAGAGTTTTGGGCCCTAATTAAGAACAAAAACAACGAGATAAATAACCAACTGTCCAATGTTATACCGGAATCGACCTGGACAACTTTCTTCACATCTCAATTTGCATCCCTTCCTCGATCTGTAATCAATTCCACACACCCCACAGTGATAACTTGGGTAGATCTGGCAGAACAAGAAGAGATCTTGTCAACGATCCTGAAACTGAAAACCTCAAGGGCACCTGGCCCCCATGGCATAACAAATATAGATTTGAAGCCACAGCAACAGGAATGGTCCAACCTAATAACAAAAAATTTTAAGCAATGCCAAGCCACTAAACAAATCCCTAAAACATGGACTGAAGCAGTGATAGTTCCTATTTTCAAAAAGGGAAACAGAGATAATCCTGCAAATTATCGTCCCATAGCCCTCTTAGACATCATGGGCAAAATTTGTGCTACTCTTCTCTTAAACAGATTCCACAGATGGGCAAGAACATCTCCATGTTTGGACCAACTACAAACGGGCTTTGTCAAGAATGCAAGCACCAGTATTAACATCATGATCCTCAACATCATAAAAAAAAATATAAAGAACGGTGCGCCAAGAGTATACATAGCATTCATAGACTTAACGCAATCTTTTGATAAAATCAGCCGTCAAAAGCTTTGGACCAAATTAACTAACTGGAATTGTCCTTTGGAAATTCTTAAGCCTATGATTGCACTCCACACGGACACAAAAATCAGAGTCCGCCTAAATAGCCAAGGCATGGTGTCGGATCAGTTTTCGTCTGAACGTGGTGTGAAGCAAGGATGTCCGCTTGCCCTCTTTTTATTGCATTTTTGGGAGATTTTCAATATACTCAACCATTGGTAAGATCGTTTCCGCCAAAACGTGGGTAACACCTCTATATCAAGAATGCTCTATGAGGATGGCTTGATCCTTATGGACCAAACTCAAATAGGTCTTCAGCGCCAATTAACCAACTTGGCCAAATATATACACGAAAACGATCTTGAGATCAACACTGCAAAATCCAAAATCTTGATTATGGGGAAGAATCGATCAACAGCAATAGGAAACTGCTCCTGGTTCATGAATAATATGAAGATCGAGACTGTTACCAGTATAAAATATTTGGGAATAATGATCGACTCAAAAAAAATCGGAAAAGGCAACTTACTTGGCCTTGTGAAGTAAAATCAAATCATTGACAACCCAAACCAGGTTAGTAGATCACAAATACGGGAAATTTTCCCTACTACCGGTTATTCTATTTTACAAAGAAAAGGTGGTACCATCGGTAATCTATAGCATGGACGCGGCCCTGAAAATTCAGGACACCATATGGCTGAAATTGGAAGGTTACCTGTGGAAAGCTGTATTGGGCCTTCCCAAATCGTCATCGATATCGGCTATTAGACGTGAACTAGGTCTAATATCGTTGACAGCATCAGTTGAACAAAGTCAGATGAGACTCCTTTGAAATACCATCTTGCCCGACGCACTGCTGATCTACAAAATGATTCAGGTGGAACTCAACCAAGGATGCTGCAACGCTATAAATAAGTGGGAACAAAAGCTCACAAAGAAGCTGTCAGACTTGGCTTGCACGCTTGAGGACCTCCTGCAAAATACTGAAAGGATAAAGCCTAAAATAGCACAAGAGGATTGGATCCAAACATGCGAGACAACAACGGCCAATAAATTGTTGTGCCACCTACCTCCAACGACAAATAAACTGAGACTGCCACTGAATTACTGTATAAAATTTCCCAACAAGAAATTGCAAAAAACAGTAATGAAAATGAGATTAAACCAAATGCCAACTCAAGAAATTAGAGCTATTCACTCCGAATCATTGTCAAAAACTTGCAGATTATGTTCAGAGACTGAAGCGGTGGAAACTATAAGACATTTACTTCTGAATTGCGCCAAAACAGCTCATCTGAGGGAAGCTTATTTAGCTCCCTTGATGTACGACGCAACACTTCAGGAGGCGGACACTTGGTGGTGTTGCCTTGTTTCAGGAGAGAAAACAAAATGGTCTACAGCGGCAGTTAAGATCTTGGAAGCCGCCTTGAAAATAGCAACAGAGACAGCTAACCTAGCCAGCATTATTTAACAAAGTTCTATTTCTATTTTTTTTGGCTAAGATCTTTTACATCTGCTACCTATTTTCCCATTTTCTTATTTTTCTTTCTACTCTTCGTTTTACAAAATGATTTCTTGTAAAAATCAAATTGTGTTTTGATTACAAACAAGTAAATAAAAAAAAAGAAAGATGGCATCACAAATATTATTGATGACATCACTGACAACATCACATGTTTAGCCCCTTTGTTTTCGTTCCCTGCCACATATATATATGTACATTCAGTAAAAAAACTTTGTTAAAGAGATGTTATACTTCACAGTGAAACCAAAAAACACTGCACATTCCCCCATTATGGTAAGCTCAGCAACCATAACTCTCAGCATCTACGTGCATTGCTAAGACTAACACCCAGGACATCAAATATGACATCACAAATATCATTGATGACATCACTGATGATGTAAGAATTGGTGAAAAATGCTACTGCCTTAAAATATTACATACAAGGACATATTATGGACAAAATCAAATACCACTGCTCACCTGAACATGAACCCCTTCCCCATTTCATAGCCCGCCATCCACTCAAAATCTGTGGGATCAAAGGCTTCCTCCTCAATCCCTTCCTCCTCTCACAACTAAAGCGTACAAATCCCCAATTCCCCAGAATATTGATTCACTTCTGCTACCCCTTCCCTTTCCTAATAGTATTTATGAATGTGTGCAAATGAAGGTTGATATGTAAATTGTTCCTAAGTGTATATGTGGCTTTTCCTTTGTTTTTAAAATCCCCTTATGACTCAGCGGCGCACAGTACTGGTGGGACTGACCGCAATTAAGCAAAAGGGAGGTGTCCTACGGACACTGCACATGCCCAGCTTATCCACAATCACAACAGAGGCATCCGTACTACGCCAGTACAAACTGCATGTCTGCATCTTGTGAACTACCTATAACTAGTTGTGGTAGAGGATGTTTGTCCATTGCACATGTACGCACATGCGTATCTCTTCCTCTGTCTCCTGGTAAAACCGCCCCTGTCCAGAATATGCGAAGAAACTTGTGACGAACTTTAAGAAGTTTGAGGCACCTGCTCACGTCTTACAGGTAGCTGTACACAAAAACATCCCACCTGCTATACCCTACAAACACCCAGAATGTCCCAAAATGGTCGGCGCATGTGTGTCGCACTATTAATCAGTCCAGAGATCCCAACGGTGTGTATAGGACACCTATGCACATGCGCACAAAGTATTCAACCCAAAGCGCCTCCTGCAGACAGCCGTCCCAATCGAGAACATTTGCAACATCACCATGCGACCGCACCCACGCTGCGTGTGGGCCATTATGTCGCGGACACGATCCGGACCCTCGGAAACTGGAAATGAACAATGTTCCGCAATCTACAGAGTATTATTGGGAAATTACACACTTACAAACACCCCACAATGTACCATTGCACATGTATATATTTGGTTCAATGATGTAGGCTTCTTTGCCAGTTTCAAGGTCTCTGTAGTAGTCCTACAAAAGGTCACGCTCCAGAACTGCGCCGCATTCTGTTTGTAGCTTTTCAGAACAGAGTAGCGTCCCACATAGCTTTGAGCTGTAATTGATTTTGGAACAATTTTTGCTATGCTACATTACCTTTGCAAGTAATGGCAACCACGTCAGCCAGGCTCACTACGCACAGTAATGGAGAAAAGCATTAACACTCCTTCCTGTGAACCACACCCTCAGTACCGATAATCCCCACTGTCCCATTCCCATGGGCAGCATGCTGAAAACTTTAGTATGTGGCACATGCGCTTCCCCAAGTAATGTAAGGGCCACAGCCCAGTAAAGCAGGAACAGTCCTTCTTCCCTTTCCACTATCTTCTTTCCAGAACCCCCTCATTCGGTACTGGTAAATAGTCACACACGCATCCACCAATCACATTAAAGAGCTCTCCATGTAACACTATCAGTTCTGTACAACATTCCTCTACGTAGACACCACACCCAGAAATGTTATTGCGCAATCCCTTAGCCTCCACAGTCCCATTTCCATGCCCACCATCCTCAAAAGCCCCGGATGTGGCTTTCGTGCTGTGTGCGGGGGAGTGGGGGAATAAATTGCAACCAGGATAGGGGATTTCATCATTAGTGGTGGCTCTGAAAAGAGCCTTTTTAAATTTTTTATATGCTTCGAGAGAAACACCTTTATTTTTGTTTTTTTTAGGGTTTTCTGTTTTCTTCTCCTCCTCACATTCTTACAGTAAACTTTTCAAAGCCTCCTGTAGATGGGCAAACAGAAATGCCATTTGCATGGAAAAACCCAGCATTTCGAGAATTAATGATGTCATTGTTGCAGAAGAACAACCCACGAGCGGACAAAAAAATCACACATGCTTCTGTTGATGAGACCCCTTCCAGCCTCTGGCTGGGAACAACATACATTAGGATAGTCCCATACTCTTCTTGGTTGTATGGCTGAGAAAACCACCTGCGCAGTGGGAAAAAGCCTTTTCACTGCATTCATCAACCTCTTCAGTTGATGGAACAAACGTGAACAAGCCATGTAACCCAAATGCATGCCGCCATAATGCACGACGAGAACGTCAACTGTAGCGAAACTGCCCACTTGTCTGCAAAGATCAAGCATAACGCCGAAACTGCAGACATGGGCAGCGCACCATAATACGTACACTCCTTCCAAACCGAAATCGCCATCAAAGTGTCTTCCCTGGGCATACTTGTGCAGATCTACCACAAAGGCATCACCCAAAATCAAAACAATGTGTTTCTCCATGTCAGCCCACCTCACTACGCAGAGTAATGAAAAATATTATTACTGCCCCTTCCAGTGAACCACACCTGATTGGATAATCCCCACAGTCCCATTTCCATTGGCCAGCATGTTGAGAAGCACAGACTGTGGCACGTGCGCTTCCCCAAGTACTGCAAGGGCCGTGCCCCAGTAAAGCAGGATTAGGGCTTCTTCCCTTTCCACTATTTTTTGTCCACCACTACCTCATTGGGTACTGTTAAATAGCCACACACAAATCCATCAATCACAGGCAAGACCTCTGCACCCAACCCTATCATTTCTATACAGTACTCCATATGTACCGTTAAACTTTCAGGGTGCAAGTCTCGGGTGATTCGCAAGCACCTCCAGTAGAAAGTTCTGTGAAACTATCCAAGATTTCTGCATCCAGATTCATCTACATCGCCAGGAGTGCGGGAATACATTTCAACCAGGGTAGGGGATTTCGTCTGTAGTGGTGGCTCTGAAAAGAACCTTCTTTACTTAAATTCTTTTTTTACGTGCTTGCACAGAACCTTGTTTCTTTTTGCTCTTTATCTCAGTTTCTGTTTTCTTATCCTTCTTACATTTTTACAGGATTCTCTTCAACGCTTCTTGCACAGTGTAAAACAACACAGCATTGCCAATGACAATCAAAGAAATGCCATTTGCATGGACCCAGTGCAAATTTCACTCATTAATGGTGTCATAGTTGGTGGAGAACATTGCAGCAGTGCACATAAAGTGACACATGCTTCTGTTTATAAGACACCTTCCGACCTCTGGCTGGGGCCAAATTACACTGGTATGGTCCCATGCTCCTCTTGGTGGTATGCTTGAGAAAACCACCTTGGCAGTGGGAAGAATCTGCATCACTGATTTCATCAACTTCTTTAGGTGACGGAGCAAACGTCCACATGACATGTACCCCAAATGTTCCACTCCATAATGCACAACGACAATATCAACAGTACAGACAGAGGCCACACATCTGCAAAGGTCAACCATACTGCCGAAACTGCACTCATAGAGAGTGCCCCAGAGAGCCTCTACTTCTTCCAACTCAAAATTAACAGCAATGCCTCTTTGCAGGGCACACCTGCGCAGAACTTGCACAAAGGTATCACCCACGATCAGCACTCTGCATCTCTCCATCTCTGCCAACCTCACTACACAGGGTATTGGGAAACAATAGTACCGCCCCTTCCTGTGAAGCACACCCTCGACACCTGATTGGATAATCCCCACAGTTCCATTTCCATGCCCACCATGCTGGGAAGGGCAGAATGCGGCACGTGTGCTTTCCCAGCTACAGCGAGGGCTGCACCCCAGTAAAACAGGGACAGTCCTTCTTCCCTTTACACTATTGTTTTTGCCGCACTTCCTCATTAGGTACTATCAAATAGTCACATAGGCATGCAGCACTCACATCCAAGACGTCTGCATCGAACACTATCATTTCTGTACAGTACCCCATATGTACCGTTACACACTCAGAGTACATGTCTCGTGTGATTTGAAAGCACCTCCAGTTAAAAGTTCTCCAAAAGTATCCACGCTTTCAGCATCCAGATTCACCCAGAGCGGCTGCCATCACCAATAAGTAGAGGTAGCAATATTTGTTTTTTCTCCCAGCACTCCAGTAAGTGCAAAGAACCAATACTTCAAAGTGCGCACACTGGGCCTCATTACGAGCATGGAGGTAATGAAAATAGGAAGGTGGAATGGTATTACCGGCATCGTTAACAGGTCCGGGCAATTACGACCCGACAACCCGCCAATACGCCACTGCCCGTACCGTGCCGCTTCAAACCGGCATGCGCACGTACACACGCAACTTTGCGGCGGAAATACTGGGATGCCTGTAACAGGAGGACATCACAAGTTACGCGGGCATGCACTTACCGGCATCCCGAAGGTGGTAATTAGGGCCTGCATGACGGTGGCAATACAGGCATCGCAGACCAACCGTAAATAGCAACCTGCAATGTAGGCAACTGCCGCAGGTGCACACAATCACCACAGGTGGAGTCAATGGAGCCTGTCCCAGTACAAAAGGAGTACACCCACACACCACATCCCTTCCCTCACCAAAATTATACCACTAGCTGTTGCAATCATGGGGCTGGAGGACATGCCTGTACTGCTAAAACTACAGCAACAACAGCAACAACAACAACAACTACAGCTACAACAACAGGCAGCACAGAGGAGACGCAGAAGGAGAAGGCGTGTGAGACAGGGCCAGCAATTACCACCAGTGCAGCCAGTGGTACCTCATAGGCAGCCAACAATCCCTTGCATCAGACCCAGACCATTCAATCTAACCCCTGAGCAGAGCCACACCCTGTACCGGTTGGACCGGGACACCATCACCACCATATTGGACATGATACACAACGACATAGTCAGCCTCATAGAAATACGCACTGCCATCCCCCCGCTACTAAAGGTGGTGTCTGTGCTCCACCTCCTGGCCACAGGCACCTACCAGCACACAGTGGGCCAGCTGCATGGCATATCACAACCACTCTTTTCGCGCATGCTGACCCAAGTGCTGGATGCCCTCCTGAAGCACGCTAGCACCCACATATCCCTAGCACGGACTGCCCAGGAGCTTGCCGACACTAAAGTAGGCTTCCATGCACTGGCAGGCATGCCCAATTGCGACAGTGCCTTCGACTGCACCCATGTAGAATTGGTCACCCCTCATGCAACAGAGATGGTGTATCTCAATTGCAAGCAATACCACTCCATCAATGTGCAGATGGTATGTTATTCCAGCAAGATCATCACACAATGTTGCGCCCGATATCCCGGAACTACACATGATGCCATGGTGCTGCATAACTCCACGCTACCCCGCCACATGGAGCAACATGCTGGACGATGTGCCTGGCTGCTTGGTGCGTTGCCTGACTGGCCCATGGCAGTGCATTGGGGTTGTGAGATGGGGGAATGCATACTCCACCTGGGTGGGAATGGGGGGGATGCATACTCCACCTGGGTGGGAATGGCGGAGGAGGGAATGCATACTCCACCTGGGTGGGAATGGGGGATGCATACTCCACCTGGGTGTGAATGGAGTGGGGGATGCATACTCCACCTGGGTGGGAATAGGTGGTGAGTGGACAATGCACTCAGAGCTAAACACTTCTGACCTGAACCTCCAAACTCGAACATGACACATCGATGCCACACATTAGATCAATGCCGTACATCAATGACAACATGCAACACGCACAACCAGGCCACCATGGGTATGTCAAGCGATGCATGACTAAACATGACAACAACTGTGCCAATGTCGCTAGTGTGATTAGGCACAGAGTAGCATACACTGAAATTATGGGAGCCAAGACATCGTTCCACATCCACAGTCCATCCGCATCAGCATGCAAGTGTACATCCTGCATCATCTGAACAATGCAATCCACACTAGCAGAACATATTGCAGTACACAATGCATCCAATCAATCTGTGTGCATTCGTACGGGGACATGTGCATGTCAACACCAAATCGCTGCGGCCATGGCCGTGAATCCTAAAGGTGGCAGCTCAGAATGATTCACACAGACCTCTTTGTGCTCTCATGCAGGTGATGGAGGCTATCCCTTGAAGCCGTGGCTACTTACCCCTGTGCGGAACCTGCGGAACAGGCACGAAGAGGAGTACAATCGGGTTCATACCCGTACCCGTGTCGTGATTGAGCAGCCCTTTGGCCTGTTGAAGGCGTGGTTCCGCTGCCTAAGCAGGTCTTGTGGAGCACTCCTTTATAGGCTTCAGAAGGTGGCAAAGATCACCAGGGCCTGTGTCATGCTGCACAACATGTGCATCCAGAGAAATGTACCACTGCCACCTGACATCGACATGCATGCACCGGAGAGGATGATGAGGATGATGATGGAGGAGAAGCAGCACCCCTGCCAGTACCTGATGCACAAGATGGCTGTGCTGTACGCCAATCACTGATTGACGAATACGTCTGAACCACAGGGACATTGATGGATATGTGTGAGTGCTACACTGAGCACTGGGTCCATGTGGACATGCACACAGGGTATGTGGGGAGTTGGGCACTGTGCACTGTCATGAATAAAGTGAACACACACGAAATGAACAATGTCCAGGCATTAAATGATTTTGCACACAACGGGTGTATTAATGAAACCTACAGAAAAGTGCGTCCTCCCTCCACCAGTGAGGGTGCTGCGGCTGGGTGTACCATTGCAGGGCTGGCCTCGGGGTGGTACTGAGGTCGGAACTGTGCAGTGCAGGATCCGGCATGGGGCTGGTGAGTGTGGCCTGACTGTCCGGGGGGTGGTGCCTATGCAGACACCTTGCGGGCTACCTCCGCCCATATTTCCTTCTTCCTCAACTGCACCTCCTTTTTGAGGTTGTTCGTAAATACCTCATTGGCATGGGCAGCAAGGGTATCTGGCAACATATTCAATTCCTCATCTGAGAAGCGCTTCTTGCGCAGGCAGGGTGGTTTTTCGGGTTGCCTTGGCCATGTTGTACACAATGGCCCTGGTCTCTCCTCTGTAGCAGTGGTGGTTTGGGAGGATTGCAATGGATTGTGTTTTTAAAGATGGTCGCCGGCGCATTTCCTGTTCCGACGCAATGACTTTACTTCCGGGTCCGGTATTATGAGCCCGGTATTAGCATGTTGTTATTACCGGGTCATTATTTAGGGGTAGCTCCTTGGCAGAGGCGGTATCGGCGGGTCCCGTGATGGCGCTAGCGGGGGGTTGGAGGCCCATTAGCGGCATGGCGGTATGGCCATTACCAGCATGGGGGTTGGCGTGTGCCCGTGCACTCGTAATCAGCGGCTATTAGCGGCGTCAAAGAGCACGAACCCACTACTTCCTCCATGCCGGTAATGACCCAATTTTTTGTGGAATTCATGTAATGAGGCCCACAGTGTTTCAACACAGCACTCAGTGGACACACTGCAGGAGTGTTCACGCCATAAGCTCCAGCCACGGACTAAAAACTGTAGGTTGTGCTAACAATAACCAGACCCATGGAACCAACAATGTGTGCAATGCTCACAAACCACACACAGAACGCAACAATGTCAAACCTACTTGCAAGAAGGCCACATAGTTGTCTGTGCAAGGGCTCCATGCATCCAAGAATCTGGGGCCTCAACGCACACAACACACCAAATGCTCATGTCATGTGCAAGGCACTCCCCATCTCCAATTGAGCCAGCCAACTTTCACCCTGGCCACATGTTTGCATTCATGTCTGCATGACGTTGCATTGGGTGTGGTGAACGGTATGTGGGTGGCTGTGTACATTGTCCATATTTCAAATGTGTGATGCTGAGGGCTTCCTTTCATGGCGCAATATCTTAAAGCACTTCCTACAGCAAGGGTCTTATAAGGGGCAAACCCTAGCAAACGCAAATCCGCACATGTGGCTCCCTAATGTGCAACACAAGCAATGGCCTACACCATATGGTAATGTACGCATATCACCTCACATCGGGTGTTCTACCAAGTCTAAAATGTCCTCCACAACCATTCTTCAAAGATCACCACTATCAGAGGGATGCAGACTTAAAACTACATGGCTGCATTATGTTGTGGTGGCTATGGTGAAGGCCTAGGCTCTTAGGAGCCTTTCGCCATGCACCCAACAGTGTAGGCCTTGCCCACACCCAGCACAACATAACAGAGCCATGCAGGCGAACATGTGGCCAGATACCAGAATCCACAAACGTAACATAGGCAGCAACACTTCTACCCAAATCCCGCAGCATAATACAGCGATGCATGCACACATGTAACAGTTACCAGAATTCACAAACATACCAAAGTGTCTGGCACCCCTACCCACTTCCATTCGCATAGCATTGTATTACTGCCAACCCAACCACACAGTATTCACAACTGTGGCCCGGCTCCCAGCACTCTATTAAGTGCACAAAACCAATACTTCAAGGTGCAGTACAGTAGTCTGCATTCGGCGCAATAGACAGTACTCAAGCCGATAAAATATGCAGTTCAACCCTATACACTTCTATGCACACAGTACGTAAACATTTCACCCACTGGACACACTGCAGAACTGTTCACTCCATCAGGTCCAGCCATGGACTACACACTGTAGGATGTGCTAACAATCCCCACACCCATGGAACCAACAATGTATGCAATGTTGACAAACCACACACAGATCGCAACAATGTCAAACCTACTTGCAAGAAGGCCACATAGTTGTCTGTGCAAGGGCTCCATGCATCCAAGACGCTAGGGCCTCACCACACTCAACACACCAAATGCTCATCTCATGTCCAATGCACTCCCCATCTGAAATTGATCCTGCCAACTTTCACCCTGGCCACATGTTTGCATGCATGGCTGCATGACGTTCCGTTGGGTGTAGTGAACCGTATGTGGGTTGCTGTGTACATTGTCCATATTTCAAATGTGTGATGCTGAGGGCTTCCTTTCATGGCGCAATATCTTAAAGCACTTCCTACAGCAAGGGTCTTATAAGGGGCAAACCCTAGCAAATGCAAATGCGCACATGTGGCTTCCTAATGTGCAACACGAGCAATGGCCTACCCCATATGGTAATGTACGCATATCACCTCACATCGGGTCTTCTACCAAGTCTAAAATGTCCTCCACAGCCATTCTTCAAAGATCACCCCGATCAGAGGGATGCAGACTTAAAACTACATGGCTGCATTATGTTGTGGTGGCTATGGTGAAGGCCTAGGCTCTTAGGAGCTTTTTGCCATGCACCCAACAGTGTAGGGCTTGCCCACACCCAGCACAACATAACAGAGCCATGCAGGCGAACATGTGTCTAGATACCAGAATCCATAAACGTAACATAGGCAGCAACACTTCTACCCAAACCCTACACCATAATACAGCGATGCATGCACACATGTAACAGTTACCAGAATCCACAAACATACCAGAGTGTCTGGCACCCCTACCCACTTCCATTCGCATAGCATTGTATTACTGCCAACCCAACCACACAGTATTCACAACTGTGGCCCTGCTCCCAGCACTCTATTAAGTGCACAAAACCAATACTTCATGGTGCAGTACAGTAGTCTGCACTCGGTGCAATGGACAGTACTCAAGCCGATAAAATATGCAGTTCAACACTATACACTTCTATGCACACAGTACTTCAACATTGCACCCACTGGACACACTGCAGAACTGTTCACTCCATCAGGTCCAGCCATGGACTACACACTGTAGGATGTGCTAACAATCCCCACACCCATGGAACCAACAGTGTATGCAATGTTGACAAACCACAAACACAAGGCAACAATGTGAAACATATTGCAACTAGGGCACATAGTTGTTGGTGCAAGGCCTCCACCCATGCATCAAAGGGGTTACAGCTTTACCACACGCAACACACCATAGTATACTGTATGTTAAAATGTTCATGTCATGTGCAAAACACTACCCTTTTGCCATTGATCTGCCATCAGTCACGACGGAAAGAGGTCGCTGCACCAGCTATCGTGCCGTGACGCAGGCTGCCTGCATTCACCCCACAAGGTAGTCGCCTGTGGAGGTACCAGCGATTTGGCGCAATACGCACGGATACTGCAGGCACACCACCGTCTTCTTCCACCTAATGAGATATATCAGATGAACCAATTATCACTCTGCCACCCTTTCCATCCCTTCTTCCCACCACCATATGGCGTAAAGTATGTTTTCCAGGCACTTCCGGCACTGCACTGTCCTCCGATACACCATGGCAGTGTTTCCCAAAATGTTTGACGCAGAGCACGCTTCCCTCCAGCCAACCACTGGCCCTGTCCAATGTTCGCTGCCAGCAAGCCAATGAGACTTTTGTCCGTGGAGCTAACAGGGAAATGGGTCCACGGAGCGGAGCCAGATATCACACATTTTTTAAGACGTACATTTCAGTTATTTGCATGGTGCTGGATTTCCACCAAACACACAAAAGCACAAAAGCACGCTTTCGGACCAAGCTCCGGCAACAAATTTGGTTAAAATCCATCCAGTTGTTTGGCCTGTAGGCGTGCGCAAAGTTTTTGGCCATTCAGTCTATGGAGAAAAAAAAAAGGTGGGACCCTCCCTATAGCTTTGCCCCCCTCCACGAAACCTCATCCAACTTTCCCAAAAAATTCATACTTTTTGGGCAAAGGTCGATCAAAATTCGTCCACGGGTTGCAAAGTTATAAGCTGCCCAAAAAGTGGTCTTCCTATGGGTTTAGCAACTTAACCAAAACTACACGACCGCTACCACGGGCCCTTGTAATATATATGCTGCATAAATAGAAAAAATTCCATTGCTAACAACATTTGACTTGCATGATGAATTTGGGTGATATTTCCCAAATGAAAAGATTGTCAGGGGCCTCACTCAGATTGGAAATTAGGTATCAGGTAATAATGTTCTCATACATAATGTCCCCATACATAATGTCGCCTGGAAAAGCAATTGGCGACATTACATATGGTGACATTATGTATGGGGACAAGTTGCAGGGATGTTGCCTGCTCCCCTTGCAAAAAAAACAAAATGCATGGGTTGCGGGGGTGTCCCTCGCATGTTCAATGTAATAATGTCTCTGCAAAAAAAGGTGACTTTTTTGTCAGGAGACATTTTTGCAGGGACATTATTACATGGAACTGGAAATTATGGGAAAGATACGTTAAAAAATTCAAAGAAAGCAAAAAAACACAGTTTCCGGCCTACTCCCATATATTTTCCTATGGAGAAAAAGTCAAAATGTTATCAAGCAGAAGTGAAAAAACCACTAGATGGAATGGGACCGAATAAGAAACAACTTGGGCCCGAAGCGTTGACTTATTTTCTGGGACAGGTTTGGGGTTATTCCATCCAGTAGTTTTCTAAAGATTTTACGGGGAAGGGAATGTCCCCTACTCCCAAAAATATATCGATATCTCCCATGGTGCTTTCCAGCAGAGAGGCTTTTCAGAAATGAAAAGACATAATTTAATTTTGCTCGACGCAAGCGATTACTGCGGTAATATCGGGGAATGCGAAAACGAAAAAAGTACAAAATAAGCTATTTGGAGGAGGAAAAATGATGTGATTGCATTAGGTTAGAGGTGTGGAGAGGGAAAGAGTGTACCATGTGAAATTGGAGAATTGGGTGTGGTCTGAGGAGCCAGTTACAGTTATTAGGGGAATACCAGGGGAATCTCACAAGATTCCTGCGGTAACAACGCAAGACGGACTCAGAAAAAAAAATGCGTAACACAAGGCAAAGAGTGAAAGGTGGCAATGGAGAGAGCTTTGGGGGGGGGGCAGTTGAGGAGAGTGGCGGGACCATGGAAAGAGAAGGGGACTCTTGGTGAGTGCCTTTGATAGCAGGAAAGATTTTTTTTTATTTTTGAGTGTTTTTGCAGGATGTGGGTTGTCTGCTCACAAATGTTTTGTTCGCGGGTGGACTGCCGCAGTGTAACTGCTCAGGCACCCGTTTTTGACAGTTCAATAAAAACAGGGGCCAAAGCATTTTTTGGGTCCCACTGCCAATGTTATGGATGCGGGGGATACCCCTGCAACCCCTGAGGCCGGAGATACCAAACATGGGCAGCGGGGAACACCCCCCGAAACCCTTGCTCTTCATGTTTGTTATTCTCAGCCCTAAATTGATCGCAAACATTTGAACTAATGGTAGGGACCGAATTCGGTCAAATCTACCATTCGTTCACATTTTTATGATCAATTTAGGTAATTCTTCATTGCTGCTGTATCTGTAGTTCATTATTGGGGGATTCCCGGGGGAATCAGAAGAGAGAGAAGTAAAAAAAAAATACCTTTTATACCCAGTGGGCCTAAAGGAACCTATTGGTGCAACATGTACAGTGGCCACTGGGTAAGGCCATGGGTGGTGGGCCTCAAAGAATCCTGTTGGTGCAACATGTTCATTTGCCACGGCTGAAGACCATAGCTAGTGGGAAGCAAAGAAACCTATTGGTGCAATATGTACAGTGGCTATGTCCGAAGGCCATGGTGAATGAGACCCAAAGAAAGCTATTGGACCAACATGTACATTGCCGAAGGGCATGTCTAGTGGCCCCAAAAGAAACTCATAGGTGGAAGATGTACAGTGGTCATGGCCAAAGGCCATGGCTAGTGGATCCTAAAGAAACTTATAGGTGGAACATATATTGCCCCTTGAATAAAACATGGTATGACAAAACCATTCAAATTCACTCAAAAAACGTTAGTTAAGGGACACTTAAGGTGATCTGATTTAAAGCAACAATACCCTTGAAATTCAGCAGATGCAGGAAGTGATGATCATCTTACCTCGTAAATCCCCCTGAAATCCCATGAGCACATACATAACAAATGTGATTCAAAATGACTAACAAAATTAGAGGCCGGCAAGAAAGCTCAGTGGGTTCAACACTCGCTGTTGCATTCTGTGTGTCATCTGCAGGTCGCAGGTTCGAATCCCAATAAGGCAAACTCAGCCTTTCATTCTCCCAAGGTCAATAAATGAGTACCAGCTGTGGTTGGGTGATATTGTATGTGTATGTGTTCTATGCAAAGCACTGAGATGTAAACACTAAACAAATAACACATCATTAGATCCTAGGGATCAACAACGAGGGCATGGGGAGTTAAGATGACCATCACTTCCCACGTCTGCTGAATTTCAAGGGTTTTGTTCCATTAAATCTGATCACCTTAACTCAAATTTTTCTGTGAATATCTATGTATATTACAAATATTAATATTTTTATTTTTCCTTTCATACTTCTTCAAATGCATTGATTGTACGCTGACACAGTGCCTCATTCAATATGAGTTAAACAATAATGCAAGTGCCTATCTAAATCTATCTTCATTAGACCTATTTATCCATATGAATATGTTGTCCTAAACATCTATACGGCCCAGACTAAAGCAGTAATATAGTATGGAGCACCACTTTGGGGCTTCCAGAATGCTCCTGAGATGCAGGTGAAGGAGAATACATTCTTTAGAAGCCCTCTGGGACTACAGGGATCCTCTCCCTGTATATCCATAGATAGAGAGCTGGGAGTGGATTTGTTACTGTTGACTGTTGTAGAGATTGTCACTAACCTGATCGAGCCTTGACGTGACGGAAACAGCAGCTGCAGAAAGGAAAGATCACCCTGAAGTCCCTGTTCGCCCCTATCACCGGGAAATATGGACCAGTGAAGGGTAGCACGAACCCCAGGGAAACCCTCTGGGATAAAAAACCCTGATGCCGGGGAACGGTCTTCTTGGATGGGTGACGCTGGAGTTCCTGGACGATCCCTCTTGGAAGATGGATTCTTCATAAGCCGAAGCGGGAGGAAGGAATTCTGCAGGGCGAGAGAATAAGAGGTAAGTGGGAAAAGGATAAGAGGTTTGAAAGTAAAGCTTGAAGGGAAAGAGAATGCTCACTAGTAACAGCGGTTCTGAGAACGGTACCCTTCGCCTTGAACCATCCGGGTGGCTGTGAGCGTTGGACTCCCCAGGAGGGCAAATGCACTTAACAGGGAAAGAAGGGTGAGTAATTGCACAAGAAAGAATGAACGGGAATTGAATTAAAGGCTTGGAACTCACTTCCGCACAGCGGACTCTGGTCTTGAATCGGGTCGGGTGTGTGGAACGACTTCCGACCCGTAGTAACGGGAGAATCAATGGGAGAACCTGAGGGCACCAAGGCGGGAAACAAAGGACGGGGTTCGGTACTACGAGGGAAGAAAAGAGGTTTAGACAAAAGAGTGAACAAGCATATCAAAGAAGTAGAATGTCCTAAATAAACTCTTACGAACTTACGGAGCATCACATACAACAGAAGCGACGCCTCGACGCGGTGTTCTGCTTCCCTTAAGAGATGTCATGTGGTCAATCACGTGTTTCTGCCGGCAGAGTGAAACCACTAGACCGTTGCAATGGTTACCTACAACCCTATTGGGAGGACCCAGGAGCAGACTTCCACACAGTGACCAACGATGTCGGACTTGCCAATGCCGAAAAGGTGTAACAGTATGCCCCCTCCTGATAGGTGGCGAACCCGGTTTACCCGGGTGCAGGCGGAAAAATCGGCGAACCAACCGGGGGGCATGAACCCCCGAAGCCGGTTCCCAAGTTCGATCAGCAGGTGAGTAACCTTTCCAATCAACGAGGAACTGGAGACGTCCTCGATGATATCTCGAATCACATATACCCGCAACCTCGTATTCGGCTCCTGAAGTAGTCATAACTGGAGGTGGCCGTGGCCTGACTGATCGAGGGAATCGATCTTGAACCATAGGTCTAATTTGGGACACATGGAACACTGGATGGATACGAGACCAGGAAGGAGGTAATGATAAACGGACTGCTGCTGATCCTACTCGTTCTAAAACAGTAAAAGGACCAAAATATCTCAGAGAGAGTTTTGAGGGAACCAAGTGTTTAGGAAGGAAACGGGAGGCCAGCCAAACTTTGTCTCCTTGGTTGAGGTCTGGGGTATTTTGGCGATGTTTATCAGCATTCCTTTTGGCCCTATCTTGGGCTGATTGTAGTGCAATCAGCCCAAGATAGGGCAGTGAGCAGCCACAGCTACCACAGTGAATCTGTGCGGTGCAGACTGCTACCAAGTGGGTTTACTGCCAACACCTGTAGTCTTAAATCTTTTGCAGTGGTCCCAGAGGGAACTGCACAGGTTTCTGCCTAACACTGGTGTACAGCGGTGGGATCTGTATTGAGTATACACTTTAGAGTACTTTTGAGATACCTTAGTGCAACTAACCACAAAGCTTAAGCACAAGAAAGAAAAAGTCATTTTTTAACCTGTCTACTATGGAAAGTTATAGTCAAGAGTCCCTTGCTACAAAAACTGCTGATTGTCTAAGACTTCTCTGTAAGCATAAGAATCTCATGACTAAAGGAAAGAAAATAGAGCTAATAGAAAGGTTGTTAGAAAATCAAAGTCTGGAGGATGGTCCAGAGGGACCTATCGCTCCAGCAAATGTAGAAAGCAGCAATGATCTTGATATGGCACAAAGTATTGATGATCTTGGGTCAGAACCAGAAGAGGAGGATGAAACTGTTGTAGATAGTCCCTCTAGGCCTCTGTCTGCTCTACCAGCTGTACCTACTGGACCTTTGCCAGGTCCCACATTTAGCCCTCAATACTTTGAACTGGAGAGAATGAAACTTGAATTAGAGTACAAGAAACTTAATGCTCAAACTGACAAAGAACTAAGGCTAAGGGAAATGGAGCTCAAGTATGAGCTAGAAATGAAGAAATTGTCTGTTGAGAATGCTTCTCTCTCTGGCTCCTCTAGAAGTTCCAGTCCTAAAAGACCCCGGATGCCTAAGGAATTGATTGGTATGTATGAGCCTAAGTTGGATGTGTTGGATTGGTTGTCTATGTTTGAGTATAATCATGGGCTCCAGAACATCACAGGTAATGAGTTACTCACCTGGTTGTTCTCTAGGCTCCCCCCTGTTGCAACTGATGTGGTAATGGAGTTGGGGGAGGAGGATAGGAAAGAGTATGAATGTGTGAAACTAGCTTTGATAGCTAGGTTTGGGAAGACCCCTTCCCAGTATCTTAAGAGGTTTAGGAGCCTCAAAAAGCATGATGGTACCCCTTGGGCTACCTGGGTGTGTGAGGGGCTGAAAAACTTAGAGGGATGGATTAAGTGTTACAAGGTGAACACTTATGAAGGCATGAGAAATCTTGTAATGATGGAGTCAATTTATGATGCCTGCTCTCCTGAGCTCAGACAGCACTTGGCTGATTCACAGGAATTAGATCCTAGGAAGCTAGCTAAGGCTGCTGACTTGTGGGTTGCCAACAGGGCTACTCACAAGGATTCTGGGGTAACTCAGAAGAAGGATGAGGGAAGACAGCCTAAGAAAGACTCCAAAGAGAATTCTAATAATCCTAATTCCAAAGAGGGCCCCAAACAAAACCATAAGGGTAAGCCACCTGGGAAACCACAGCAGAGTAGTATACCTTCTGGTGCTAAACCAGAAGGAGGTCAGAACAAGCCTCCATTCCAAAGGACCTTTGGGGCCTGTTATGTTTGTAAGGCTACTGACCATGTGAAAGGAGATCCCAGATGTAAGGGTAAACCTTCCGGGGTCCAACTTGTCTCCTTAGCCTTCGCTCCAGAGGAGGAAGTCACTATGGCAAGTGGAAACTTTCTACTACTGGCTGATGAACCCACTGGAGTCTCAGCCAGTGTTTCTTTAGTCTCTCTGGGGTTGTGGGAACAACAAAATTTAGATGTGTATAATTCTATCCCAGATAATACTAAAGAGTATTATAAGGACAGTGTCCACGTGAATGGTCAGGAGACCCCTGCCATCAGGGACACTGGGGCCAGCATAACTGTGGTGGATGAATCATTTTTCAAAGCAGAGGATGTTGCTAAGGCACCCAAATGCCTCAGCAAGTTAGCTGGAGGGCCTGTGCAGATGTGTCCCCAGTTACCAGTTCTCATCCAGTGTAATGATATGGCTGTGAAGATACCTGTCAGTATACAATGTGAAGTGCCAGGAAGAGTTCTGCTAGGAAATGGCCTGAAAGCTCTGGGAGTTGTGTCACATACCCCCAGACCTCCTAGTAAAAGGTTACAGGAGCTCACCAAATCTGCAAGAGAGAAAACCCTGCGAGGTTTATCTCAGGAGATGATGACAGAAATCACTCCTCTCCCACTGGAACAACTTACTGCAGTAACTACCAGATCAGGAGCAAAGGGGCCACCCAAGACTCCTAGGAAAAAGCCTACAGCAAGCACTCCAGTGCTTCCAACAAGGACTTCCCCGAGGTTGTCCAAAGTTACACCTGTAACTCCACCTCCAGCTGAGGCTGAGAGGGAGGTACCACCCTGTGTGGTTGAACTAGACTCTGAAGAAGAGCTAGTAGGAGGCCCAGAACTTATTGGAGACCTGGACCCGGCTGACCATCCTGAGCTGCAGTCTTTACTGGCAGAAGGTGGACCCAGCAGGACAGCTTTTCGTAAGGGACAAAGAGAATGTCCAACTCTGGAGGGCCTTCGCCAACAGGCAGCTTCTCAGGCTAACGGACACGAGCCTGGGAAGTATAGGTTACACTGGGAAGATGGCCTCTTCTACAGTGAACCAAATGAATCTGAACCTGGAGCCTACCAACGCCTGGTAGTGCCCCAAGAGAACAGACAACAGTTCTTGCAACTAGCCCACGAGATTCCTTTGGCTGGTCACTTGAGTTTCAAGAAGACCAAGGAAAGGCTCTCTCTCTACTTTTATTGGCCAAAAATGGGGGCTGAAGTAGATAGGTATTGCAGGAGCTGCCATACCTGCCAGACTTCTGGTAAGGTTGGTTCCAAGAATGTGGCACCTTTAGTGCCTCTCCCAGTTGTGGGAGTCCCATTTGAGAGGGTAGGGATTGACATTGTTGGTCCCCTTGATCCCCCAACCTCCTCAGGCAACAGGTTTATCCTTGTTGTAGTAGACCATGCTACTAGGTACCCTGAGGCAATTCCTATGAGGACTGTTACAGCTCAGGCTGTGGCTAAGGCCCTCCTTGGTATCTTTACCAGGGTTGGGTTTCCTAAGGAGGTGATCTCTGACAGGGGGACCAATTTTATGTCCAACTACATGAAAGCCATGTGGAAAACCTGCGGAGTTACCTACAAGTTCTCAACCGCCTACCACCCTCAGACCAACGGGTTGGTAGAAAGATTTAACCGAACCATGAAGAGCATGATAGGTGCCTTAGAAGAACCCCTTAAGAAGAAGTGGGACCTTCTACTGCCATGCCTTCTATTTGCTTATAGGGAAGTCCCTCAGGAGGGAGTGGGTTATTCTCCCTTTGAACTTCTCTATGGCCATCCCGTCAGAGGCCCCTTGGCCCTGATTAAGGAGGGGTTGGAGAGTGCTCCTTCCCCCAAGCCAGTCAGAGTGACTGACTATGTGATAGGTCTCCGAAGGAGAATGTCACACATGATGGCAGAAGCAAGTGACAACTTGAAAGCTGGCCAAGCTCTGATCAAACATTGGCATGATCAGAAGGCTAACATGGTTGAGTTTACTCAAGACCAGCTAGTTCTAGTTATGCTTCCAACAAGGCAGAGGGCCTTGCAAGACAAATGGATGGGACCCTTCAAGGTTGTGGGAAAACTTGGAGAGGTCAACTATCTGGTGGATCTGGGCAAACCCAGGGAAGCCCCCAGAGTCTTCCACACCAACCGCCTCAAAGCCTATGTCTCTAGACCAGAAGTAGGAGCATTGCTCCTAGCGTCATCAGAAGAGGAGGAGGAGAGTGAAGCTCTACCTGACCTCCTGAAAGGCTTACCTTTGGACGAAAAGGTTGAAGGAGTTAATCTCTCTTCAGATCTGACCCCTGAGCAACAGGAAGAGTGCAAAGCTATGTTAAACCAGTTTGCCTCCCTGTTCTCACTTTCACCAGGCTTGACCCCTTGGGGACAGCATGAGATACTCACTGGTGACTGCCTGCCAGTCAAAAGCAGGGGATATAGAATGTCAGAACATGTCAGAACCCACATCAAAGGGGAGGTCAAGAAGATGCTTGATCTCGGGGTAATAGAACCCTCTACTAGTCCATGGTCTAGCCCAGTAGTGTTAGTACCAAAGGCCGGATCCAAAGAGTTGAGATTCTGTGTGGACTATAGAGCTCTTAATGCAGTCACCAAACTGATGCCCACCCTTTGCCAAGGACAGATGAGTTGGTGGATAAACTTGGTGCAGCCAAGTACCTCAGCACACTGGACCTTACGTCAGGCTACTGGCAAATAGCCCTGACAGACCATGCCAAGGAGAATACTGCATTTTCTACCCCAGTTGGCCTATACCAATTCAAGGTTATGCCTTTTGGACTGAAAAATGCACCTGCAACATTCCAAAGGATGGTGAACCAAGTTCTGGCGGGGATGGAGGACTTCTGCATGGCATACTTGGATGACATTGCAGTCTTCAGCCACTCCTGGGCAGAACATGTGACCCACTTAGGACATGTTTTGCAGGCTCTTGAGCAGGCCAATCTGACCATAAAGGCAAGCAAGTGCCAAATTGGTCAGAGTAAAGTGGTCTACCTTGGACATGAGGTAGGAGGTGGAGAAATAAGGCCTTTGCTCAACAAGATTGAAGCTGTGCAAAATTGGACAACACCTACTACTCAGACCCAGGTGAGAGCCTTCTTAGGCCTCACTGGGTAGTACAGGAATTTCATTGAGAACTATGGGACCATAGCTTCTCCTCTGAATGTGATCTCCTCTCCAAAATTCCCTAAGAAGGTCAAATGGACGGAGGAATGCAATCAGGCCTTTGAAAACCTGAAGAAAGCTCTCTGCCAAGCCCCAGTACTCAGAGCTCCTGACTACCACCAAACTTTCATTGTACAAACTGATGCTTCCAATGTAGGTATAGGTGCAGTTCTTAGCCAACTGGATGAGAAGGGTAGGGAACACCCCATTTGCTTCATCAGTAGAAAACTGAAGGAACCTGAAACAAGGTGGGCAACAATCGAAAGAGAATGCTTTGCTATTGTGTGGGCACTGAAGAAGTTTAGGCCATACTTGTATGGTTCTACTTTTGTCATTCAGACTGACCACCAACCCTTGAGATGGTTAATGCAAATGAAAGGGGAAAATCCAAAACTATTGAGATGGTCAATCTGCCTCCAAGGGTTTGATTTCACCATTGAGCACAGGTCAGGGTGTCACCATCAAAATGCTGATGGACTCTCTAGGATGTATGTCATCGACTAGAGGTATGAGGTTCATCCAGGAGTGGATTAAATCCTCCTGTCCCTTAGTCTGGGGGGGGGGGGGGCGAGTGTTAGGGAGAATTCTCTGTTTAGGCTGAATTTCCTAACCTATTGAGTCCCCCAGCAGCTTTGCTGGATTTTCTGGGTTTATTTTTTCTCTCCTGCCAAGAGTGAGACTCTTTTACCCTCACTCTTGGACATGTTTGAAGTGTGTTTCTTTGGTTTGCCTTGTGTTGAATGGGCTATGGGGTCTTGTACTCCATAGGGCCTCATGTGTTTTTGTAAAATGGGTTACACAGCACCCTCAGTGCCGTAACCCAGGGGTGTCCTAGGGACCCCCCAACATAGACTCCATACCCTGGGACTGACTACTGTCTCCCAGGGTCTGTAAAGTCCCCATTGACTTTACTAGTCTCAAATCCTGAACAGAACCAGTACAAACCATCATATTGTGGACATACTGGCCGGGGCAATTCCATTGCCCCGGGGTCTGTTAGTCGAGGGGGCACGTCGCCGTCCCCCCTCATCGAGTTTTGGCTGGTGGCAGTGGAAACTACTTTTTATATTCAACCGCAAATATTTTCCTATGGGATTTCCCATTGTTTTAGGCTAATACCTTTATTTATTTATTTACGGTAGCCTTGAACATACCGCCGGGTTATTTCTTTATTATTATAACTCCGGTTGGTATTTTTTGCCAAAACCTGATTCTAAAATGGCGTTGGTGTTCACCTCTGTAACTCTGACCCAAAGTGGAGCCCTTTGTTCCACTTTTGGCGGGCTTCTCCACAGAAGCCCTCCAAAGTGGTGCCACTCTGTCTGGGGTACTTAGGAGGGGTGGAGGGGGATTTAGGCACCCTGGACTGAGTTACCTTGGTAACTCAAGTCGCACTCCGTCCTGATTGGCCCAAGTGGTGAGCCGGCCGGCTCACCACTTAGCATGTTTTGAGTGACAGCTAGGCTGGGTGAATGGGGGTTTGCTGCATAAAAGCAGGGCTTTGGGGACTGGAACTTCAGACGTCGCCACAGGACCTAAGAAGCCGAAGAGGGAGAAGCCGAGCCGACCTGCCAAGACGACACCACCGGTGAAGCCCTGCAGAACCGTCTCACCACTTTTTCCGACGACAGAGGAGATCTCCCGCCGGAGAGTCTTCTTCCCTTAACTGGTGGGGACAACCAGTTACTGCCTTCTTTTCGCCGTCCCGAAGCATCTCGTGGCCGCCTTGCCTGTGCCAAGCACCCCGGCAACCGGGATACCACTTTTTACCTCAACCGCGAAAGAGGGGTAAAAATCCTTTGTGACCGGAGAACTCCACGGCTGGCCTCATCCCTGGTAGTGCAACGACCTGCAGCCTTCCTCCCCGTCGAGATCACCTCTTCCTCGGGACGACGCCGCGACTTGCACCCACTACCAGGAACGACTACCACCGCTGGAGGAATCTTTCCACGTTTTAAGGTACTGTGATCCGCCCGGCCTCCCTTGCTACCGATTGTACGGGGTAGATTTAGCCCTCGGCTCTCGAACCTGGGTAGGCCTGGGTCACCCTAACTAAACTTTTCAGAACCGTAGTAAAACCTTTTTCTCTCACCTACAAAGACTGATGACATTGTGTGATCTTGGGCACATTTTTCGCCTGGCTCCCTCTAAAGTGGGCCCGAACTAATTCTCCTTGTTCCACCATTGACTGCCTTTGCTAACCTTATGTGAGAAGTGTTTTACCTTACTGCTCTCTTTATTTCTGCCTTTCCCCCCCCCCCTTTTTGGTAATACTTGTTGGAGTGTCATCTAACGTTAAGCGCTCACCTCTGTTTGGAAATAAGTGGTGTTAACTTAGAATTGTCCAACAAATGATTAGGGATGTACATGAGTAATAGTAACTGTGTTTGACTTCCTTATCTTTTCTAGAGTGCTAGTGTAATTTATGAGTGTACCTTTAATAAATAAGTTTATACTTTTACACCTAGCTCTGGTTAGTGTTTGCTTGTGCTACTGTGCCTCTGTACCTATTCTGTATTCTCTGTATACTGCCTAACTCTTCTTGAGGGAAGTCTGGCTGCTCAGCCACAGCTACCACAGTGAATCTGTGCGGTGCAGACTGCTACCAAGTGGGTTTACTGCCAACACCTGTAGTCTTAAATCTTTTGCAGTGGTCCCAGAGGGAACTGCACAGGTTTCTGCCTAACAAAAGGGAAGAGAACATGGTGTCTTTGATTGAATGCAAATACTGCATGCCTTTACATAATCAGAAACGTCTGATTGAAGAGTAGGCCACCAGAAATGATGTCTGATCAAATCTAGAGTTGTTTGAACGCCCCGATGTCCGGCTGCTCGGGAGTCATGGCACATCTGAAGGACCTCAATTTGCAAAGATTGAGATGGTACAAGTACTTTATCTTCATAATAATATAACCCTTGATCTCTTGTAAGGTGATAAGATGTCGCTAGTTCTTCGCACCATTGTTGTTGCTTTGAAGTCTCCGATTTTAAGACTTGAAGAAAATCGGAGATGACTGAAACAAAACGTGCTTGAGAGAAAAAAAATTCTGGACAAAAGCGGGTGGATTGAGGGTCCTTGCGAGATAGCGCATCTGCGCTTAGGTTTTGTTTCCCAGGTAGGAAGGTGAATTCTATTCAATATGGAAGAAAAAAGTGTGTCCATCGTGCCGGTCGGCTATTGGTGGTTTGTGCTTCTTGGAGAACCTTCAGGTTTTGGTGGTCTGTTCGCACTTTGATCGGGTAGCGGGAGCCCAGTAAGAGATGTCTCCATTCTTCAAAGGCTTTCTTTATTGCTAGCAGTTCCTTTTCAAGCACTGAATAGTGTTTTTCGGAAGGAGAGAAGGTTTTAGAGAGATAAGCTACCGGTCTTTCATCCCCTAGTCTAGACTGTTGAAGTAGAACTGCTCCTAAAGCGTGGTGGGAAGCGTCAGTCTCTAATGAAAGGACGGTTTTGATCCGGAGTGACCAGAATGGATGCCGAAGTAAACAGATTCTTCAAAGTGTCGAAGGCGTGTTGGGCATTGTCGTTCCATGCGAAATGGACTCCTTTCTTCAGTAGAGAAGTGATAGGTAGGATAATTTCAGAATAACAGGGGATGAACTTCCGATAGAAGTTCGCAAATCCCAAAAACCGTTGAATCTCCTTCACTGACGTGGGGGATGGCCAATCAAGAATGGCAGATACTTTTCTCCGGTCCATGGATATGCCCTGTGCTGATAAAACAAACCCCAGGTAAGTGATTTGTGTTTGGTGGAACTCACACTTTTCTACTTTGCAGTAAAGTTGATTCTTCTGGAGACATTCCAGTACAATATTTACATGGTGGATATGGTCATTTTGATTAGCCGAGTATACCAGAATATCATCTAGGTATATAATAACAAAATGAAGGAGGATGTCTGCAAACAGATGGTCCATGAACCTTTGAAACACCGCTGGTGCATTCACCAGTCCGAATGGCATCACCTGGTACTGGAAGTGGCCGAAAGGGGTACGGAAGGCTGTCTTCCACTCATCACCGGGGGCGATTCGGATCAGATGGTACGCCCCTCGAAGGTCCAGTTTAGTGTAAATAGCTGCTCCTTGAACCGCTTCCAGGATATCCTTCTTCAGGGGCATCGGGTACTTGTCTGGGACCGTAATTTTATTGAGTCCCCGATAATCAATACAAGGACGCAATTCCTCTGTGTCTTTTTTGGGAATAAAAAAGAGAGACGCTCCGGCAGGGGATATAGATTTAGTTATCAAGCCGTTCTGCAGGTTGCAATGAAGATACTCCTTGAGAGCCTCTTTTTCCTTGATCGATAGCACATACATGCGTCCAAATGGAATGGGTTGGTCGGGAAGCAATGTGAGGTGACAATCATCTCGACGATGTGGTGGTAAGGTGGGAAAAGGAGGTTTAGAGAACACCTTATAGTACTGCTGGTGACAGAGAGGCACAGTCTTTAACTGACTGATAGATGACGACCCAGGAAGGTTAACTTCTCCAGACGGAATCTGAATCCCGACTGCTTCTTGTGCTACACAATAGGTCAAACAGTACTCTGAACCTAAAAAGAGAGTCCCTGCTGTCCAGTTTATGAATGTGTTGTGAGTGCGAAGCCAAGGGAGACCTAATATCACAGGAAAGTGAGCAGCCCTTATCAGGTCGAACACTAGGCTCTCCTTATGTGAAGCGAGCAGGCAGGTGATCGGTTTGGTTTGCTCTCGAATCGGCCCGGAGGATAACGGACTGCCATCTACTCCTTGAATGGGTGTGGAGCAGGACTTAGGAATTCTTGCAATCCCGTGGGCGGCAGCCCACTGATCGTCTAGGAAATTCTCTGCTGCCCCGCAATCGAGTAAAGCAGGAATGCCTTGGAGAATTCTATCTGGTAGGCAAAAGGACAGCGAAAGTACTACCATAGATGAATTAAGAATGGGTTGGTCAAGAGATAATCCTAAATTGGGTGGGGAACCTAGTTTCGCTTTCCCTACTGTGGTTCCCTCTACGGTAGGGACTTGGCGTTTCCCGCCATTGGAGCTCGTGTTCTGCGCGGGGGTACTACTGGACAGTCCCGTAGTATGTGAGCGGAGGATCCGCAATACATGCAGAGACCCAAGGGTTTCCTCCTTTCTCTTTCGGCGGACGTTAAGGGACCCTTAACTGATCCTATTTGCATAGGTTCCTCAACAATAGAAGACTTAGGCACATGTTGGGGAGGATCAAAATGAGAGCGGTTCCCCTTCGGTCTCCTTTTCTCATGGGCCCTTTCCTGAAGCCGGTAGTCGATTTGCATTGTAAGAGTTATCATCTCTGCCAGGTTGGCCGGTCGAGGGACCTTGGAGAGCTCATCCTTCAGGTCCTCCGAAAGTCCCTGACGGAACAAGGTCAATAGACCGTCATCCGGCCACCCTATGTCTGCAGACAATTGTTTGAATTAGGTAATGTAAGATAAGAGATCCTTACTCCCCTGGTGTAAGTCCAATAGCTTCTCTTGGGTAGAGACAGTAATTTCTTGTCGACTAAACATAGACCTTAAACTATTGACAAATGCTGGGTATGAGTCTAACACTACATTTCCTGAGGTAACTAAAGAGGTAACCCATGCTAATGCAGGGCCTGCCAAGTGTGATATTAAGAATCCCACCTTATCCTTATCTGTTGGGAAAAAACGGGACTTAAACGTGAACTGCACAGTTCAACTGTCCAAAAACTCCTTGAGCTTGTGTGGATCCCCATCAAATCTGCCTGTGCTTAGTGTAATCGGAGGAGTCTCAGAGAATGCTCTGGTAACTTGTTGCTTTAATTGAGCGTTGTCCTGTTTGATTGCCTGCATCTCTAGGGACATAGCCTGCATAGCAGCCATCAGCTGCTGCATTTGCTGTTCCATCCTGCCACAGCTCGATCCTGTCAGTCTTTTAGTGGGCGTTGCTTACTGTTACTGTTGACTGTTGTAGAGATTGTCACTAACCTGACGGAAACAGCAGCTGCAGAAAGGAAAGATCACCCTGAGGTCCCTGCTCGCCCCTATCACTGGGAAATATGGACCAGTGAAGGGTAGCACGAACCCCAGGGAAACCCTCTGGGGTAAAAAACCCTGATGCCGGGGAACGGTCTTCTTGGATGGGTGACGCGGGAGACCCTGGACGATCCCTCTTGGAAGATGGATTTTTCTTAAGCCGAATCGGGAGGAAGGAATTCTGCAGGGCGAGAGAATAAGAGGTAAGTGGGAAAAGGATAAGAGGTTTGAAAGTAAAGCTTGAAGGGAAAGAGAATGCTCACTAGTAACAGCGGTTCTGAGAATGGTACCCTTCGCCTTGAACCATCCGGGTGGCTGTGAGAGTTGGACTCCCCAGGAGGGCGAATGCACTTAACAGGGAAAGAAGGGTGAGTAATTGCACAAGAAAGAATGAACGGGAATTGAATTAAAGGCTTGGAACTCACTTCCGCACAGCGGACTCTGGTCTTGAATCGGGTCGGGTGTGTGGAACAACGTCCGACTCGTAGTAACGGGAGAATCAATGGGAGAACCTGAGGGCACCAAGGTGGGAAACAAAGGACGGGGTTCGGTACTACGAGGGAAGAAAAGAGGTTTAGACAAAAGAGTGAACAAGCATATCAAAGAAGTAGAATGTCCTAAATAAACCCTTCTGAACTTAAGGAGCATCACATACAACAGAAGCGACGCCTCGACGCGGTGTTCTGCTTCCCTTAAGAGATGTCATGTGGTCAATTACGTGTTTCTGCCAGCAGCGTGAAACCACTAGTCCGTTGCAATGGTTACCTACAACCCTATTAGGAGGACCCAGGAGCAGACTTCCACACAGTGACCAACGATGTCGGACTTGCCAATGCCGAAAAGGTGTAACAGGATTTCTGGGAGGACCAGTGGACCCTAGCCCCTTTAACCTTTGGTTCAGTCTTTGGATAAATGAATATGCATCCTTGTGTCATTTCATCATTAGATCTGTTATGATCAGGGACAATTGGAGGAAAAATACCTGGCTCCTCTACATTGATGTAGTATTGTCCTGTGCAAATATTCAGACGCTCACCTCCAGCCATTTTGCTGTCTAAAAGTGAAATGGGATCCTACAAATGTAGCCTGGGGGAAGTGTCCAAGAGGAACAATGTTCTCATGGAGTTCGCAACCATTTCAGATCGAGCACACGCAGTGATCAGCCGGGTGCAAGAGATTCAGCCCTACTTCATTTGGGGCTCCACCAAGAGAGACCGTTGGCTGCTCACGCATGCTAAATTTGACTGCTTGCAGTTGAGGGTTACCACAGCCAAATGGAGTGGGTACTCAGACGAAGCGGGCTGCCAAGCGTGTGGTGCTGAGAGAGAGGACATGGCTCATCTTTTATTGTTTTGCCCGGCATATACTAACATCAGACAGTACACTCTATTGCCGGTGGTTAGGTCAGTTAATATCCGCACGTATAGGCCAGGAGTTCTATTTCTTTTGACAGCAGGCTCTGTTCTGACAGTTTAGGCATTGCTATCATTCTTGAAGAGAGCCATGTACCTATGAAAGGGGCTACTAATTTAATTGCCCCAAAAGGTTTGGCCATTTAGTAGATGGTCTGTAGGAGTTTTGTCTCCAATGAGTTTTCTATGGCACTTTTGGCCCCTTTGACACTCATCTAATATCCCTTTATTCTGTATTACCTTTGCGGCAATAAAGAGGTACCGTTCTGGTTGAAATGTGCATTGGTATTTATGAACTTGCTTTTTTGTATACTATGTGATTTTATTCATTTCTATAGAAAGTTGCATTGTGACTGGCACTTATTTTTTGAAAATTGTATTTTGTGTGTAGGTGAGCAGTAATGTTATCTTATTAAGCATTGTGTCATTGTATTTTGTCTGTTTGATGGATCATTTGATCCGAATAAACATTTTTGACTCACATATGAATATCTTGTAACTAGGGGTTGGCACAGGATCACCATCAACCTGTGGTGTCTTTATGTTCATGACTGGGTTTTGGACCTCTCTCCCACACAGATGTTTTACTACTTTTAACTTGGGTTTACACTACCCCATCATACAGTACAGTATGTCTCTCATGGAAATATCCGCGCTGGCTGCACACATACTGAGTGCACCCATGCACTATACACTACCCAAGTCTCTCCACTGACATGGACTACGGTCCCCGAGGGTGTTCAACCCACAGCGCTTTGACATCATACCAATAGTATATAAGGCGCTATACAAATGCACAATAACATAACATATATCTGTTTCTTCTCTTATGTCAGGCAACTAGAGCAGGACTAATATTTTGTGGCTTCTTCTCCCCCATCAACTGGAAAGGCAGAACCCCACTGACTGTGTTGGGCGTCCTCCTATGTGCAGCTGCTGTTTATAATGTTGTGAGTTTAGGATCTGTTAAACCACCTGATAGCTGAATGTTTCCTTTCATGGATCTGTTTCCTCTCTCCATCCACACATTGGCTAGTCTGTGATGGGGAGCCACCTTGATGTGGTTAGTATTGCCTCTCTTGTTAGTAACCAACTCTTTGAGAAAGCCTTCCCTTCTAATGACTTGTCTATTCACATCAATTGCTGTTCTAGTTTTCATGTCAGTAACAAAGTGAAGTTTTATTTATTTAGATCAGAGTCTATGATCGAGGTGGTCTATGAAATCAAAGTTTACTTTGGTCTATGGCCTCAGCGGCACATACACCTCCAGTGGGGGTTTTCTTCACTGGTTGGCACTCTTGCTGCTTCTAGAGGTGCATCCATTCTCTGTGCTTGTGGGACATACCATTCCATCCCTGCGCAAAGTGGAGGGGGGAAGGTGAGAGGCTTTGACGTGGATACCCCTGGCTTTTTCTTTCATCGTTTTGCATAGGGGACACACCTGTGACTCCTGCACTCTGTGGAAACACTTTTCTGTCACATTTTTCCAACATCTAATATGTTGATTGCAGTAAAGTGACCCGATACCTGATTGAGTACTGGGAGGAGGGTAATTGTCCTTGATGATTTCCCTGCTGAGGACGAACATGGTTCAACTGTTCTATGTGGTGTACCCTGCTCAAGAGGGTCTATTTATTTTGAAATGTCTTCATTGTGCAGAGCGTCACAATACGTCAATGCAAACGATGGTACATTAGTATTCAACTTGGCATTGTATATTACATGCATTTTGTTAACATAAAACAACAAAACAATAACACAAACTCTCCATACATAACCGGTTTAGTCACAGTAGGGTGGGCATGTGGTTCTGTACTAAGTAGCCACTGTGTTCTGGGCATTGCAAAGCTATCAAGTATGTGGGTTGGTGATTGGGTTGTGATGGATTCTGGAAAGTAATAAATAATTGTTCGGTGTACCTGAAATACAGTACTACCACAGGTGCACTTCTGGGAGTTTCATGGTAGTTTGTCATCAGACGGGTGGAATATAGTGGAGGCAAGAGATTTCCAAGCAGTGAGTGCCTCAGCAATACCTTTGCCATGGGAGTGCAGTGACCCGGCGTAGCCCCTAGTTTCAGCTTCACACCAGGTGCCAAAGTCACGGAACCATAATTTGGATCGATGGCCTTTCGGGTATTTCCAGGACATGGCAATCCTCCGTTTTACTACTACACACGCTAAATGCATAAAGTTGACAACATGTTTATGATTGCCGTGTCTAGAGTATGTGCCCAAGAACCACTCTTTTGAGGTCCAGTCATATGTAGTGACCCCGGCTCGCCTGCAAGCCTGTTCAATACGAGACCAAAACATTTGTACATTTGCACATTTTCAGAACATGTGAATGTGGTCCGCATTGTCTTGGTAGCACCAGGAGCAAGTGGATTTTGTGTTTTTTTGTTGAATTTGGCTTCCCTGTTGTTGGTCATGTAGGTGCAGTGTAGTACATTTGCAGTAGCCTGAATCTGGCGTTTTGTGATACTTTTTTAGGAAAGCTAAGTACACGTTCCCATTCCACATCATTTATTACCAAACCCACATCCAGTTCCCACCTAGGTTTCAGGACAGGACTTCCAATGCTAGAATCCTTCAGAAAGCAACTATATAGTCTCGATACCGGCCTCCAGCCATCTTGCAGCATGTATACCAGAGCCAGAAGCAGTGTTTCTTCTGGCTCCTCTGCCCATCCACTACATCTACGGTGTGCCACCCCCCTCACTTTAATATATTTAAAATAATTGTCCCTTGGGTAGGCTCGTTTGCTGTGCCAAGCTTTCCAGTTCTCTGAATCTACCATTTTCAAACAGGTCTCCCCATGTCTATACGCCGAACTCCTCCCAGCGTCGAAAAGCCCTTAAATCCGACCTGTTTGCACACACATCAACCACTATTGGCACAGTAGGAGAGTAAGGTCTGTCTACCTTAAGTATTTTCAGAGCTCTGGCCCATACTTGCCTGCCTAGTCTAACCAGCAAGGGTGAGGAGTCCATACAGCTGTCAGGTAGCCATAGTATTTCCTGTAGCTTGGCAGGTGTTACCAGGTGTTGAAGCAAGACTGATTCCAATGTGGGACCATCCCCCAGCCTTTTTGCGACAAAGCACAGTAATAAAGCTCAAGCCTGAGTAGCTGTGCCCCACCATCTGCATGAGGTAGGCCGAGTACCGCAAGGGACAGTCTGCGGCGCCCCGAACCGCATAGGAAATCCTTAGTCAAGGAGTCAAGTTGACAGAAGAAGGCCACTCCTTGGTAGTAATGGACGTTAATAAAGTTATAAAGGAACCTGGGGAGGATGCTCATTTTTACAATGGTGATTCTACCTATGAGTGATAACGGCAACCGAGTCCAAAAGGTCATAGATTTCTTGATGCCACCCACCACCATAAGTGTATTATGTTTTTGTGTGTCTTCTTGTGTATGTGTAATTTGGATTCCCAGGTAATGAAAGGATTGTGTCTCCCAGGGGAGGCCCGATCTGGTAAGTCAATCTCCTTTGTTTCTGCGAAGGCCACCCAGTGTGAAAAGGCAGAATTTGCATCTATTAAAGGAGATCCCTGATAGTTCAGCGAATCTGTCCAGTACCTCCAATATCATTGGGAGGTTATGGAGCAGTTCAAATAGGTAGAGCAGAACATCATCAGCATAAAGGGATACCAAATACCTGGACCTGCCGATCATGATACGTGAGTCTATCCATATTCCTGATATCTGACAGTCATATTTCATTCGCGCTGTCAGTGCAGTGTATAGGACAAAGTGTTCTACCAGTCTGAACCGTCGCAAAGAGGTGATCAGTCACTCCCAATATAGTTAATCAAAGGCTTAAGTAGCATCTAAGGATGTTGAAAATGTTTGAAAAGGGTAGATTCAGAGAACTGGAAAGCTTGACACAGCACCAGGCCTAGCCAAGGGACGATTTTTTAAATATATGAAATTGAGGGGGGTGGCACACCGTAGATGTAGTGGATGGCCAGAGGAGCCAGAAGAAACACCACTCCTGGCTCTGGTATACATGCTGGAAGACGGCTCGAGGCATATCTGGATGCTACTGCATAGTGTTCCACAAGGGAGTTTGTTTGTTCGACGATGTGTTGAAGTCTACAGAGATTCAGGGCAGTGCTGCGACCTGGCACGAAACCAGTTTGGTCCATATGTATTAAGGAAGGAATAACCCTGCAGAGGCGCACTGCTAAAACCTGAGTATTTTAATGTCATAGTTCAGTATAGCGAAAGGACGGTAGGGCTCACACCTGTGCATTGGTTTCCCGGATTTGGGTATGAGTATGACTAGAGTCTCCCTCATGCTGGCCAGTAATATGCCTTTTTCATAAGCCTCCTCGAAAACCTTTAGGAGTACTGGGGAAAGGATGTGTTTATATTCTTTGTAGAACTCCAGGGGGAGTCTGTCATTGCCTGGAGTCTTGCATGAGGGTAGGGAAGCAATTGCTTTATTTATTTCCACCGCAGTAATGGGTTGATCTGGGGTGGTTTGTTCTGTGGCAGGCAGCCTCGGGAGTTGGACCAGTGCCAGCGCTTCCGTTATATAATTTTCGGGAATTGGGTTATTACGGCTATATAGTTGCTTTTAATAGGTGGTAAAGGTATCATTAATTGCCAATTGGGACCTCCACTGGGCTCCACACTCATCAGTTAGTGTGGTCGGGGCCTCGGGTATTCGCAGCTACACAGCCATGACAGTATTCTCCCAGGTTTGTCCCCCTCAACGTGTGCCCTGGACTTTTGTGTGGCATAATCGAAATTATACAGTCTCCCCCATGCCTCGTCGCACCAGGATCAAATCCCCTTAAGTTGATCCTCTGTCTCCCTATGTGCCGGGCATATGTGCATGTGGGGGATTGTGTGGTTTGGGGAGTAAGAGTTAACAACACAGACTTCTCTGTGGTAAATGTAACCCCATATTATTATATATCTCCCCCTTATCCCTCTCCAGCTCAAGCAGTTGGAAAGGCAGTGATCCTTTAACCCAAGTCAGCACTCACCTAGAGAATTTGGAATATGTGGCGCGGTTTAGGAGCACTTCTTGCACTTCCATAGTTAGATGGGTCTCCTGAAGCAGTGCAACAGAAATTTCCTTCTGCTGCAGGTACGATTTAACAAGGTTCCTGAGAAAGGTAAGAGTTTAAACCATGCAAATTCCAGGACAGTATTCTGACTGGGGCCATATTGTTGTCATGTGATGAATATCCCATTGTAGTCCTGCAGGCCTCCCCCACAATGCGGGGTGTGTTGCATTTCTAGTTCCAGACCCAGTAGAGCAGGGAGGGTTAGTATGGTGAGATGTGATGTATAATCCCTTGACCCAGACAATTTGCCAGAGCACCCAAGTGTCCCACCAGTTATTTTCATCTTTCATTCTTATGAACCTTAGCGTACGGAGCGAGCAAACACATAACTTTAACGACGTAACTCGTAACTATAGAACATTGCCCAACAAAATAACCCTGTTCGGGCATGCAGGCACATTTTAGGTCCGAAACAGCCACCTTATACCAGCTACCAGGAACAGCAGCAGGCTGGTGCCAGTGTCAACACGGAAGCGGGTAAAGTGGGTAACTAGTCTTCCCCCCCACTAAACAGAAGGACATTGGTAGCAGCAACTGGGAAACAATTCAACAGCCAAAGGTTAGGAGGGAGAAAGCCGAATAGGCCAGTCCTGTCCCACGGCCCAGTCGAGCATGATATCTAGGTTCAGCGTTAGCCCCATTGTATGCACAGAGGTATTTCTCCACAGCAGGGGGCCCGATTGATTGAGGGCAAGAGGTGGACCTGTTAATGTTCTGTAGCTCAATCGTTTTGTCCGGTATCTGAGCCGGTGTCACCGGCCAGATTATTGTGTTCCAGCCACATGTGTGCCGCCTCCAGACTGTTCAGGAAATAAGATTTACCGTAATAGAGGATCTTCAGTCTAGAAGGATACATAAGCATGTACTTGAGGCCTAGCTGCCTTAGCTTTGCTTTAATGGGCACAGATGTGTTTCTGGATCTCTGTGCTGCCGGGGTATAGTCCAGGTAAATAGTGATTTTTGAGCTATTGCGTACTATCTGGCCCACTTCTCTGGAATGCCGTAGTATCACTTCTCTGTCACAGAAGTTAAGGATCCTTGCGATCATTGGTCTGGATGGGACCCTGGGGTTGGTTGCTTCTGAAGGGATCAGTGAGCTCTTTAAACCGCAGACCCATGTGACAGGTTACCAGGGCCAATCTCTTGAAGCATAAGGTTTTCAATATAGGAGGCCAGGTCGCGCCCCTCAGCACCCTCCGGCACACCGAGTACCCGTATGTTGTTCCTACGTGATCTGCCTTCACCATCCTCGGCCCACATCTGTAATGTGGCATTCTGTTTTTCCAGCTCTTTAACCCTTGCCTCAAGATCCTTGGTGGTGACCACAGTGTCGTTAAGTAGGGATTTTGCACTTGTGTGTCATGATGCATACCCCCGGGCATCCAGACCACGTCCATCAGCCCCGGGAGCAGGCATCATGTTGCCTTGAGAAAGCCCAGCAACCCCTGCTAAGGGCTGTCTGGGTTCAGTCCTGGCGCCTGTGGCGCCAGGCTCATATGGGACATCAGTCCTGGCACCATAGGCGCCAGGCTCATAGGTGCACACTTACCTGAAGCAGACCATGCTGCAAGAAGATCCAAGCCCATGTGAGGGCGGCAAGGGACTACTTTACCTTAGGGACTATTTTGTTACTCGGGTGTGGTCGGGGAGGAATACCTACCTGGGACTACTTTGGTGGCTATTTAAACCACGCCCGAAGAGCAGCACACGCTTCGCGTTATTCTGCATCCAGCAGCGTAACGCTCACCGTGCCAGCAGCAGCATCCAGCCTTCTCCCACGCCCGCCTCGAACCTGGAGCATCTAGAAAGAAGGAAAGAAGCAAAGGTTAGAACAAGAGCATTACCTGATCTCTTACCTGATTCCGCATTCATCGCATCTTCAAACCAGAGGAAAGACTTTGCTTTAAACGTGTCGCATCGCCAGCAGCAGCGCCGCGCCAAACTCACCGTTCCACGCAGCATCTCTTCGATCCGGCGCTGTCTCCATCTTTACATCGCCGAATCCCACCACCTAAGGGGTACAAGAAACAACAAGGTGAGCAGAGAGAACAGACAGAGACAATCTCTTTAGCCACCATATGCTTACCTGATTTTACCGCCGGAGGTATAATTCATCAGCACGCCACATCTTCTTATGCCGCACCTGTAAGATAAGGAGAAAGTAGCAAGTTTAACCCTTGGCATTATTTACCCGACAGTGTTGGGTAACACAGACTTTTACCGGAGCGCTTTCAGCTGTCAATCTTCTTATTGGGTCAAAGCTGCAAGATAAAAGAGGAATTGGACAGGAGTGAATTCCAGACATTTTGAACTCTTACGAACTATATACTTACGGCTCTTTGCCAGGATCTTTTGGAGTCAGGATTCGTCTACAACTCTTCCAATACCTTCAAGCCAGTGAAGTAACTGGTCATCAACGTGCCCCTGTGTGCTTCGCAGGATTGAGGGCTCATCCTTCAAGAATATAAGGTGAGAGAGATTGCTGAGAGGGCGCTTCAGAGGTGATTAGTGGGGAGGACAGTGGGGGTGCTATCACTTGAATCCACAAGTGGCTAAATCCATCTCTCCACTTGTAGGAGAATATTTCTACGAGCCAAGCAGACAAGATTAGGAGGGCAGATCCAGTCAGTCATCGTTGCACTACGAATCACGTGGGTGGAGGCCGCAGCAGTCTGGGTCTGACCGACTCCTCTGTGGGAGCCAGGTGAGCGTAACATTGTGACCCTTTCTGGGAGCTACCTTACATCTTGTTGGAGCAATTGTGAGGCTGCATTCTGAGGGCCTAGGCCATGCAGCGCCTTACTAAAAAACTAAAATAAATAAATTGTACATCATTGTTCACTCCGTCTATCTTGTATTCCAATGAGGCACATAGAGCAGCGATTGCGGCTAGAACCTGGCTCTCGTGAGGGACAGGGGCTGAGGCTTGTAGTGCCGGTTGTTCCGTCCTCAGCAAGGGTTGTCCGTCCAGTCTTGTGGCTTTAAGGGTATTGTAGAAGGGGGCCAGTGAAAGGACCGGCCACGGGTTGTCTGTATGTACCCATGGCCCCCGGAGGAGTAGGGGACAGAGCTCTGTATGAGCAGGTGCCAGCAGGGAGGAAAGTTACAGGGTAATTCATAGAATCCAGCGCACAAGTAGCGCACGCGGCTGGCGCACAGCGTGCGCCTGCGATAGTCTGCGCCAGGCACGTGCGCTAAAACAGATTTCCGCGCACAGCGTATTCATGGATTTCAAGCTCCCAAAACAGCCGTGGCGCAGAGAATCGCAGCGAGCCTGCAGCAGCGCCAGTAACGCCCCCAAGAACGCCCTCGCGCACGGAAAAGCCATCAAAAGCGCTAAATCATCGCTAAGGGCTGCGCTAACCCCGGACCACTTCACAGGGCAGGCAAACAAGGAAAGCAAAGCGGGCAATCTCCAAATCAGGAGTACGCGGGAAGTACTACACGCGACTAGGCAGGGAACGTGAATCACAGGGGTACGCGGGAATCATCACACGCGAACAGCCAGGGTGCGTGTATTACAGGGGTAGCGGGAAGTTCAACACGCGATTGGCCAGGGAACGTGAATTACAGGGGGACGCGTGAAGTAGAACACGCGATAGGCCAGGGAACGTGTATTACAGGGGTACGCGGGAATCATCACACGCGAACAGCCAGGGTGCGTGTATTACAGGGGTAGCGGGAAGTTCAACACGCGATGGGCCAGGGAACGTGTATTACAGGGGGACGCGTGAAGTAGAACACGCGATAGGCCAGGGAACGTGCATCACAGGGGTACGCGGGAATCATCACACGCGAACAGCCAGGGTGCGTGTATTACAGGGGTAGCGGGAAGTTCAACACGCGATGGGCCAGGGAACGTGTATTACAGGGGGACGCGTGAAGTAGAACACGCGATAGGCCAGGGAACGTGTATTACAGGGGTACGCGGGAATCATCACACGCGAACAGGCAGGGTGCGTGTATTACAGGGGTAGCGGGAAGTTCAACACGCGATTGGCCAGGGTACGTGTATCACAGGGGTGCGTGGGAATTATCACATGCGAATAGGCTGGGTGGGCCCCCACAGGTGTACCCTGTACACCCTCCCCGGCCCCTGCAGGCAGCCCACAAAACAGTGGACTACCCTGCACACCTGATCATGTCCCCCTGCACCCCCATCCACCAGGGGCACCCTCCACCAGGCCCCCACCCATGTCTCCCACCACCCCCACCCCCCAGCAGTGCAGGGGCACCTGCCATCAGGCCCCCATCCATGTCTCCCACCACCCCCAACCCCCATCCACCAGGGGCACCCTCCACCAGGCCCCCACCCATGTCTCCCACCACCCCCACCCACCAGCACTGTGGGGCACGTGGCCAGCAGGCAGTCAGGCAGCAGCCGATGGCAGGTGGGAGCGTGCTCAGGGTTCTTGGGGACTTAAATTTGGCCTCCTGGCCAGGAGCGTGGTCTTTCGTGTTAGAACGCGTGGACAGCCTGATAGGGAGTGATTTTGCACCTGAAAACCCCACACTCATCGCGCGAAAACCCGTCACCAGCATATGTGCGTCAATAGTTACCTGCACGTGCAGTGTCAAAGCGTGTGATTGGTGAAAAGTGAGCGACACGCAGGAGTGTCGAAGCGCGTGATTGGTGAAAAAGGATCCACATGCAGGAGTGACAAAGCGTGTGATTGGTGAAAAGTGAGCTACACGCAGGAGTGTCGAAGCGCGTGATTGGTGAAAAAGGATCCACATGCAGGAGTGACAAAGCGTGTGATTGGTGAAAAGAGAGCTACACGCAGGAGTGCCAAAGCGTGTGATTGGTGAAAATGGGCCAAGCACGTACACGCCGTAAGTGACGATGTACGTGTGGGCCTGTATAAAAGGTAGTGTTGAACACAATTTCCTTGTACGTGCTTTTCGTGGAGAGCGAGTGGGTGAATTCGGTACTTCTTGTCGTTTCACACGCGATTTACTTCACGGCGTTTCCAGTTCGTACTCCCTGTTACCTCTGACAGCTCTTTTCTCTTTTTCCTCTTGTACTGGTTTTCCTGGGCCTGTTCCCTCAAACAGTGTCCCCTTCTACAGTTGTCCTGTCTCCTCAGACAGCGTACACCTCTTCTTTTGGCGGGGGTGTTGCCAACCAAAAGTGCTATTTTTTCACGCTCTTTTACCTGGCAGACGGTGAGTCACGCACGTATCTAACATCTGTGCTTGCCCCGTGTGTAGCCTACCCCTTCAGAGGTCAATCTAGGCCGCGTGTGACACGCATACGTTCATTGTGTTACTGGATGCCACAGCGTAGTGCAGGGTTTTCCATCAGCACACGTGGTCTAGGAGGGGTATTGTGCACGTTCCTTAACTTTTTTGGGGTGCCTGTGCGTTGCGTGACCCGTCATCTTTCCCCAGGGGTGTCATATAGCCTTGCCACTGCACTAGGGTACGAATACCATCTGGTACCCAACCCCTTTGACACCCAATTGCCCAGGACAATTGTGCACACCCACTCCCATACGCACAATACCATCAGTGCCATGGTTGGGAGGCGTGCAAGCCGTAAGGGTGGCAAAGGTGGCCGAGCCACACGTGGTGGCCGTGGAGGATCCAACAGGGGACGTGGTTGTGACTTGCAGGGCGCCCCTGTTCCCCCCAGTCTGGAGGAACAGTCAGGGACACCCATGCCCCCCCCCCCCCCCCAGTTGAGAGTCATGTGGCTGATACCAACCCTGATCAGCCCATGTCGGACCAGGCCATTGTGGCACCAGACCTGTCCGAGGGTGATTCCATCGCTGACATCCAGGTCAGCAGGTCCACTGCACGTGCACCGGTGCACATTGGTGTCATCAGGGCACGCGCATCTATGCCAGATAGGTCATCTGCTGGCCCCCGTAGCCAGGGTGTGGCTCAATCCACCCCACCTCTCATACACCCTGCCAAGACTGTGTCGGTCCTAGTTCATGCACCTCAGATCAGGCCTGACCCCATCCCACTACCCCCAATGCCTGCACCTACTCCCATGCTGAGTGGGCAATCACACACACCCAGTACAGAGTCCACCACGGCTCCTGCCCCTAGTGTCCACAGCGGCGTAGGACACTCTGGATCCCCACCCCCTTCCAAGCGCAAGAGGAAGAGTGCACGTCCGGCACAGGCTGATGCCCCAGACACGGCTGCACAGTCCGGCCCATCAAGGAAGCCAAGCTTCACAGACGCCGAACTTAATGCACTTGTTCAGTATGTGTCAGATCATGATAGGGAAATGGTCATCGTTGCAGGGTCCAAGACCACACATGCCAGACGCCAGGCACACTGGCAGACCATTGCTGACAGAATAAGTGCCCTTGGAGTAGTGAGGCGCACAGCTAGTGATTGCCAGAAGCGCTGGAATGACCTTAAGCGCAGGGCAAAGGATAAGCTGGCCTCAAGTCATGCCGCAACCTTGGTGACTGGAGGTGGGTCCCCAGCACAGGAAATAGAACTCACACCACACGAGTCCGTAGCTGGATCCTACGTCACCGAGGGACAACTCCAAGGTGTGGGAGACCTCCCTGATTACGAGGCATCATCCGGTGAGTGCACATGCATGTGTGTATTATCCATGTGCATGGTGTGTGTGTGAAGCATTCATGTTGGGTGCCTGTCAAGGGGGTGTGTGGCAGAGTTGATAGTGGCACCCATGTGCCTCATCCAGTATGTTCAGTGCAACACCATCTGCCCTTGACGTCAAGTCCTACTTACCTTGTACAGCACTTCCAGCCGCCACTCCCCCTTGCACTTCATTGTGCCACCCACCCCTGCACTTGCGTGACATGAATGACACCAGCACCAGTAGTATTGTTGACTGGCATCCCCTTCTGCCCCACCACCCCTCAGGTCTCCGCTGCACCTACAAACATTACTTGACCGGTGCTTCACGAATGCAAAATTATTCCGTAACAGGTGTTGGGGAGGTGGAATCACAATGTTTACTGCATTATGTTGATGTAGACAAGGCACTGTGCATCGTTGCCAATTTGGACTAGCAGATCCATGTACAACATGTATACTAATTGATGTGACGATGCAATGTCAGGACCAGAGTGGTTGAAATCCAAAAAAGTAGCCCTCCTCTCCCTCTTCACTTGGTGGCTATGTCACATGCCATGTGTGTGATGGCATGTGCCTTTGACATGGCAATCACCGCCCAATGTGTGATGGCAGTGCTAGGCATCAAGGTGAGCAGGCGTTGCTCTCCAATCAGTACATAGTATGCCCTGAGCCTCCCCTACAGACCCAGTGATGGTGAATGCATAGGAGGACTCCCAGTCATGTAGGACATGTGTCGTAGGACTACTGCCTATGTTGTTCATCAGCCCTTGTTGCATGCCATGGTGCTAATGCCTGTTTCCATTTTTCTCTTTCATGTCTTTGCAGGGGACGAAGCACTTGTTGATGCTGGGGATGTGGTGGTGGAGCCGTCCCAGGAGGGCAACCCGGGCCGACCTACCACAAGTGAGGGACGTGGTGTGTTTGTGGGTGAAAACCCACAAGTGCTGCAGGCCGTGCTGTCGAGGGGTGTCTCTGGGGGTTCCTCCCCCGAGCAGTATTCAGGTGTAGACTCGGAGGATGACACCTATGTGCAGTCGCAGGTGAGTGTTCTTGGGAGAGAATCTCCTCTGTCCGACCCACCTGCAGCCAGGCCATTGGCCTCAATGGGGATGTCAGTGTCGGCAGATCAGCCTCCGGTGGTTACGGATGCAGGGCCACACCACCCAATCTCTGATCCTGTTCCTGGGGCTGCAGATCAGAGAGGGAATGCAGTCCTGCAGCCTGAGGCCTTGCCGGCACAGCAAGGCGCAGTCCGCCTTGCCCCAGGCAGGTGTGGTGCCCGTCAACGTGGTGGCCGTATGCCACCTGGCAATACCGTATGGGAGCAATCCATCTACGGTATGGCCACCCAACAGGCAGCATCATCCGAGATGATTGCACAGGCCATGGATAGGGTGGCCACTTCCATTGTCCCCCCAGAAAGGCTGATGGAGCGACTGGAGCAGGCTACAGAGTCCATCTGCCAGGCACACAGGGAGGATATGTTGGCGTCCAACATGGACAGGCGGGCGGCACTGGCGACTCTGGGGGAATCACTTTCCATGGAGTCCCAGCGCCACAGGGAAGCCCTGAGGGAAGAACTCCGTCACCTCAGGTCGACCCTGTTAGAGCTTGAGGCTTCATCCCATAGAAGGACAGAGGAGCAGCTGGAGCGTCTGACACGGACGCTCTCGGCCGAGATGCAGGCAACTCGTGCGGAGGTCAGGTCATCCCGGGAGTTACTGCATGGGGACCTCCGCATGATTATAACCCAGAACCAGAACTACCAGACCCGCCTGCTTGCAGCCATGGAGGAGCAAACTCGTGCTTTGCGTGGGCTGCCTCCCATTGTCACACCATCTTCTGAGGCAGCTCCCCCACCTCCAGAGTCAGCTGCAGGGTCTGGGCAGAGCCATAGCGACTCATCTCCCACAACAGAGTAGCCGTGTGGGCCACGAGCCTATGGGGTGTTTTCCTTTCCCATGATCCACACAGGTGGATTGTGGCGTGCATCCTGTCCTCGGACCTCATAGGTGGCCCCCCCCCCCCCGCCGGCCCTTTCATGGCCATTTTTTCTCTTTTTCATTTTTATTTTGCAAGAGTGTTGCCTTGTGTGGGTACCTGGGCATACACTGTATTGTGGCTGGGCACATGCAGGCTTGTCCTGAGTTTGGTTTCGATGCTTGGGTAGCAGACATCCACACCCCTCCTGCTTCCGTTTCCATGGGCTTGCAAAGGGTGTGCCCAAGTGACAGCAAATTACACAGTGACATTGGACTCCCATGAGCTGTTGGCCAGTCCATAGTCAATACTGTGTAGACATTCATAGTGTTCATTGTTGTTGCACCTAACTATGCATGATGGTATGATATGTGCCTCTACTTACATATGTTGCTCATGTTTTGCAGGTATTTCACACAGATCTTCACAAGGGCATACTCTCTGGAGTCACACTACATGTCGGTAGATGTGCACTGACACTTTTGCATGGCGCCATCACTGTACATCTGGACGGTGAGGACATACCAGCTGAATCAGGTAATGAGACTACCATTGATTACATGCAATGTGTCTTGTTTGGGTGGGCTTCAGGGTGGGTTGGTGTGTAATTTGATAGAAATTACTCTTACACAGGTGTGTAGTAGTGGCTCCAGGGCGGTTAGCTGCTCAAGTGCGGCTATGTTCCATTTGGGGCACTGCTATTTGTGACACTGGTGTCATGTTGTGATGGCCAGTTTGTTTGCTGTCACATACCATGACATGGTGTCCTCAGTGGCGGGACTGTGAAGGGAGTGGGTGACATGGCAATGTTGTCATGTAGTGAATCGCCTGTGGCAATGCATTTTAGATTGATGGAGTTGTGTCTTTGCGTTGTGATGCATAGCTGGTGTATGTGTAGCTAGGGGTGCACACATATTGACACTTCCATGTTAACAATCTCAGGCTGATGTGTATCTGACAGTTCATTGTCAAGTAATTTTCAGACATTGTCAGGTAGAGTCATCATTGATTGTCAGATGGTATGTGCCAGAGCAGTGTGCACTAGCCAGCACTGTGATTCCTAGGTGAAGAAGTTGGCCACCAGTTGCGTACGGGCTGCCTCCCCCCGTGCCCTTTCCCCTCCCATGCGCAGCGGGCGTGCATGTGGTTGTGGATGTGGGGGCACCACCATGTCCACGGGCAGGCCCCGGCGTGTTGCAACGTTGTGCAGGACACATGCTGCCACTATGATCCTGCACACTATTCGGGGAGCATATAACAGCTGCCCGCCAGAACGGTCAAGGGAGCGAAAGCGTGACTTGAGCACTCCGAATGTGCGCTCCACTATGCCCCGTGTAGCAATGTGGGCTGTGTTGTACCTTACCTGGGGTGGCGTGGTGGGGTTCCGGATTGGGGTCATCATGTGGGGGCTGATAGGGTAGGCACTGTCCCCTGCGGAGGTGGTGATGGGTATCATTAGTGGTGTTGTGTCATGACCCAGTATCTGACATGCATGCATGTGGAGTGGCATTCATGCTCACCAAGCAGCCATGTATCTCCATGCTGGCCAGCCTCTAGGTCCCGGCATAGGGTAGACATTCTGTAGATGAAGCTGTCGTGGGTGGACCCTGGATAGTTGGCATATACTGATGTGATGATTCCCTTGGCATTGCATACAACTTGGACGTTGATGGAATGCCAGTGCTTGCGGTTTCTATAGATGTGCTCTGTTGCCCTGGGTGGACGTAGAGCCACATGTGTGCAGTCAATTGCACCAAGCACTTTGGGGAATTGAGCCACACCATAGAATTCCTGGATGCACGTCCGCCTTTCTGCATGAGTCCTGGGGAGATATATGTGCCTGCGGACTGAAGGCCGTGCAGTGATGATGTTCAAGACCTGGTGTAGGCAGCGTGACTGCGTGGCCTGTGACACACCACCCACTATGGCACTTGTCCGCTGAAAGGATCCAGTGGCCAAGAAGTGCAGTACATTCAGGACCTTCTGCAGGGGGCTGAGTGCTTGGGAGCACAGGGTGGGTGATGTGAGGTCATCCTCCCACTCACTGACCAGGTCCAGTATGATGTGTGCTGGAAACCTGTACCTCCCATACACCTGGTCATCAGGCATCCCGAATAGGCTGGTTCTGGGTGTGAATATTCTGGCCCTGACTCTCCTCCTCATCCTCCTTTGGTAGCCCACTGCCACTGCTGCTAGGAACGGTATGTTCATCCTGGCATCTGGCTTGTTTATTGAAAAGTGCGCAAATTAATGCCTTGCGCGTGTAGTAGGCAGCGTGTGAGCCTCGCACCCCTGGAATCGGGTTCCCACTCCAATCGCGTGTGGAAATTCCCACGCTGCAGGCATACAGGTGCGCTGACGTACTTGCCTGTGTAAGTGGCCGCGCGCCCCTGAAATACACGTACATAGGCCAATGGCGTGTAAGCGCACTTTTGGCCAATTACACGCGATGAAATACACGTACATAGGCCAATGGCGTGTACGCGCACTTTTGGCCAATTACACGCGATGAAATACACGTACATAGGCCAATGGCGTGTACGCGCACTTTTGGCCAATTACACGCGATGACACTCTGACGTGCAGGATTTCCACGTGTGCTCCGTCTTCACGTGCTGAGTGGGGAACGCCCGTGCGGATCACGTCAGACGCGCTTACGCGATGAGGGACTCTGGTCCAATAGAATCGCGTATGCGTGCTGACGCACTTACGCGCTAAGGGCCTTTCCTCGGATTTCACGCTGACGTGCAGGAATTTCACGTGCCAAATCACTCCGTATCAAGCTGGCCACCCGAAAACACACGGAACACCACGCTCCTGCCCCGAAGGCCGAGTTACTGCCCCCCAAGTGCCCTGAGCAGCCTCCCACGTGCTATCTGCTGCTGCCTGCCTGCCTGCCTGCCTGCTGCCACCGTGCCCTGCCATTTGGTGCCTGCACATCAGCCATCTGCAGGGGTCCAGTTGCTGTGTCCACCCCTGCTGGAACTGAAGACTCCCAACTGGGATTACATCGCTCCACAGCCCAGCCCCAGGACCCAGTTGCCCACCCACACCTGCCTCTGGGGTTGCCATGTCGGGCACTTCTACATCTGGCACCAGTGGCAACCCCAGGCCAGAGGGGCAGAGGGGCACCAGCTTCACTGCCACCGAAGTTGGTGTCCTGGTGGAGCATGTCCTGGGGCAGTATGATGCCCTCTTTGGATCGTCCCGCGCCAGCAAGGAAGGACGGGAGAGGATCTGGGCCGACTGTGTGGTTGCCATCAACGCGGAGGGGGTGGCAACCCGCAACGTCTTGAAGATCAAGAAGCGCTGGGAGGACTTGAGGTCCAGGACCCTTGTGAAGGCCCGGCGCCTCGTGGAGGGGGGCCGGGGCCACATGAGTTCCATCCAGAAGAGGGTCCTGGAACGCGTACGCCCAGCGCTCCACGCCCAGATCCTTGAGAGGGAGACCCGTCTGGAGTTGAGCGGTAAGTGTCCAAGCATCACTGTGTGAGACAGGGCATGTTGCGGTGTGCTGGTTCTATGATACTTGCCTGTATGTGTGCCATGTGCCATGTATGCATGTATGTGTGCTGGGACATCATGGTAATGCATGTGCGACCAGTGATGTGTGACCCACATGGTTGTTGCATGTGTAGAAATGCGGCATGGGGAGCACTATGCAGATTTGGGACATGAGAGCATGCCAGTCTCTGTACCTGGACATGGATGGGGGTGAGGATGGGTGCTGATGCCAGGTACATATATGGTAGCCATGTCTGTGTGCCTGACCTGCATGTCTGTGACTTGTGCATGCCATGGATGCATGACTCATGTGTGTGACAATGCACAGATTCAGTGACGCACCCACCTTACCCTTGTTTTGCCTGTGTTTGGTGTGATTGTGGCCAGATGGATGTGACTGAGGTGTAGTGTGTGCATGTGATATGCATGAGCCATGATGCATGTGAGTTACATTTCATTGAATGTTTCAAGAGTCAATTGGACATGCATGGAAATGTGCATGGCATGCACCATGCCTGTTACTGTGTGTGTTTTGCCTGGACTGACCCATGTGTTGTGGAGGGACATGATGGAAGTGTACTTTGACAGGGGTGCTCATCTGCTATTGCTTCCTGTCTAGGGGACCATTGTACAGTAGCCTGATGCTTGTGTTCTTTGTCTCCCTCTACGCAGCGGCTAGTGAAGAAGAGGGCGGAGACGGCGCTGTGGAGCAAGGCGGCGGGGATGCCCCCACGGCTGCAGCGGAAGGGGTGGGTGAGCCCCCACAGGGGCCTGCTACGGCGGGAGACGGTGAGGAGCCATCCAGGTTGGTGGTTTGCACAGAGGAGGAGGAGGCCGACACTCGTGCACACATGGGCCCTGGTGGGAGTATCCCTGCTGGTGCAAGTGGTGCAGTCCAGGGCCAGGGGCAGGAGGCAGCACAGGTCACCGTGGAGGGGCCTGTGCATGTCGCTGTCCCTGACCCTGTGAGTGCACCACCATGCACCAGCAGGGATGCCCCGTCCCAGGCCCGTCCGCAGGTAGAGGGGATGTCCATGTCAACTGACTCCCCTCCACCTGCGGCCGTGGGAACCCCTGGCCGCGTGGAGCAGGTCCTGATTGGGGTCGCGATGCGCACGGCTGTGATTCGTGATGCCGTGCGTGCTTCCCGGGAGGAGCACGCACGTCATCACGAAGTGCACCGTGCCGACGTGGCCCAATTGGGATCGGCCATGTTCGGGGGGTTCCTGCATGTGTTGGCCAATCTGACGGCCCTCTCCTCCTCTGTGCAGGCTATCCACCAGTCGTTCTCCTTGCCGTCTTCCGGCCCAGATGCCACCATGGCCCCCTGTGGACCTGCCCCGACCAATGCAGCCAGCTCGGTGGGGATCCCATCCCTGCCACAGTTGGGAGTCGGAGGTCCAGCAGGGGTGGACGACACAGCAAGTGGACCCCAGCAGATGGAAGATGTGCCGGCATCATCGGGCAGGGCACGTGCACGACGGCGTCGGTGGTTACCATCAGCCTGGATGCCGTCGTGCTGGCAGAGGCAGTGGCGTCGCAGGCAGCAGCGGGCTCGACGTGGGAGGCATCATGGCTCAGGGCCATCAAGATCGGAGGGGCAGGCATCGGCCGGAGGGCAGGGCAACCCTGGCATGGCGGTGTGTTCCGTGTGGGAGGAGTTTGGCCAGCGGATAGGTGCGGAGCGGCAGCGGGCGGAAGAGGAGCGGCTCGCCATGGCCAGGGCGGAGATCTCCATGCATCAGGCATTGAGGCGGGCTGAGTGCCTCGAGGAGGCTCGCAGGGAATTTGGAGAGCACATGGGGTTGTCCCTGCGAGACCTCGGGGCCAGGACTGAGTCCCGCCTCCAGGACATTGACATGGAGTTCGAGGATGCCCTGGCCAGCATCACCAAGTGAGCCGCAGGACTAGGCCGCTGCCTTTGTATATAGTTTTTTAGTTAGTTAGTGCTAGGTTTCCTTTATTTAATTTTTTTTTTTTGGACCGCTTGGACAATGGCCACTTCTTTGTACATATTTTTTTAAATAGTTAGTATTAGGTTTAATTTGTGGTGTTGGGCTCATGGACCCTTGAACAATCCTGTAAATATAGTTATTTTTTGTGAGATAAATTTTTTGACTTTCATATTGGTCACACCATGTCGTAATGGTTTATCTTTCATTTCATTCTACATGTGTTTACTTTGGACAAAATCTATTCATTTTTCTATCCTTTGTTTTTTGGTTTCTCATTTTTGTTCCCGGACATGGACCTTTTATTTGCTTTACCAGATAGTTGTCAGAGTTTACTTTATTTTTATTTTTTAATACATTTTAATATTATCTTACACTTGTGTCATTTTTTCTTTGGTTTCTTACATGCCATGATATGGGTTTTGACATTGACTTGCACCCATTGTGTATGTGTGTGTGGCGGACATGTGTTCTTTTGCTTACTTGCCTTTGGGGTTGTGTCATGTGATTGCATTCACTATGTGGGTGCATGCAATCCTTGCCTGGGTGTTTGTGCTGGGTATGCTGGTCATTACTGCCATTATTGTGTATCGTCAGGACCAGGGGCCAGGGGGACATGGGTGGGGGCCTGGTGGAGGGTGCCCCAGGTGGATGGGGGGTTGGGGGTGGTGGGAGACATGGGTTGGCCATGGGTGGGGGCCTGCTGGCTGGTTCCCCACAGTGCTGGGGGTGGGGGTGGTGGGAGACATGGGTTGGCCATGGGTGGGGGCCTGCTGGCAGGTTGCCCACAGTGCTGGGGGTGGGGGTGGTGGGAGACATGGGTTGGCCATGGGTGGGGGCCTGCTGGCAGGTTGCCCACAGTGCTGGGGGTGGGGGTGGTGGGAGACATGGGTTGGCCATGGGTGGGGGCCTGCTGGCAGGTTGCCCACAGTGCTGGGGGTGGGGGTGGTGGGAGACATGGGTTGGCCATGGGTGGGGGCCTGCTGGCAGGTTGCCCACAGTGCTGGGGGTGGGGGTGGTGGGAGACATGGGTTGGCCATGGGTGGGGGCCTGCTGGCAGGTTGCCCACAGTGCTGGGGGTGGGGGTGGTGGGAGACATGGGTTGGCCATGGGTGGGGGCCTGCTGGCAGGTTGCCCACAGTGCTGGGGGTGGGGGTGGTGGGAGACATGAGCAGGTGTGCAGGGTAGTTCCCTGTGGTGTGCTGCCTGCAGGGGCCGTGGAGGGTGTACAGGTAATGCCTGGGAGCTCACAGCCAAATCGCGTGTGCAACTTCCCGCTCACCCCTCAAATCCACGTTCCCTGCCATATCGCGTGTGGAACTTCCCGCGCGCCCCAGAAATCCACGTACCCGGCCATTTCGCGTGTGCAACTTCCAGCGCACTCCTGCAATCCACGTACCCGGCCATATCGCGTGTGGAACTTCCCGCGCGCCCCTGAAAACCACGTACCCGGCCATTTCGCGTGTGCAACTTCCCGCGCACCCCTCGAATCCACGTTCCCTGCCATATCGCGTGTGGAACTTCCCGCGCGCCCCAGAAATCCACGTACCCGGCCATATCGCGTGTGGAACTTCCCGCGCACTCCTGCAATCCACGTACCCGGCCATTTCGCGTGTGCAACTTCCCGCGCACCCCTCGAATCCACGTTCCCTGCCATATCGCGTGTGGGACTTCCCGCGCGCCCCTGAAATCCACGTACCCGGCCATTTCGCGTGTGCAACTTCCCGCGCACCCCTCGAATCCACGTTCCCTGCCATATCGCGTGTGGGACTTCCCGCGCACTCCTGCAATCCACGTACCCGGCCATTTCGCGTGTGCAACTTCCCGCGCACTCCTGCAATCCACGTACCCGGCCATTTCGCGTGTGCAACTTCCCGCGCACTCCTGCAATCCACGTACCCGGCCATTTCGCGTGTGCAACTTCCCGCGCACTCCTGCAATCCACGTACCCGGCCATTTCGCGTGTGCAACTTCCCGCGCACCCCTCGAATCCACGTTCCCTGCCATATCGCGTGTGGGACTTCCCGCGCGCCCCTGAAATCCACGTACCCGGCCATTTCGCGTGTGCAACTTCCCGCGCACCCCTCGAATCCACGTTCCCTGCCATATCGCGTGTGGGACTTCCCGCGCGCCCCTGAAATCCACGTACACGGCCATTTCGCGTGTGCAACTTCCCGCGCACCCCTCGAATCCACGTTCCCTGCCATATCGCGTGTGGGACTTCCCGCGCGCCCCTGAAATCCACGTACCCGGCGATTTCGCGTGTGCAACTTCCCGCGCACCCCTCGAATCCACGTTCCCTGCCATATCGCGTGTGGAACTTCCCGCGCGCCCCAGAAATCCACGTACCCGGCCATATCGCGTGTGGAACTTCCCGCGCGCCCCGGTATGCACGCACACGTTTATTTTTTCTCTCTGCGCGTGTCTGTGTTTGTGGGTACCCCTTTGTACGTCATTTGTCCAGGAGGGCAACAGTATTGTACATTGGTCATGTCTGTATATAGGTGCTATTTGTTGGCGCGCCTTTTAGCGCACATTTCTTGCAGGCGCAGACACGCTACCGCCTGCTTTCTTGTGGCGGTCGTGTTTGTGCCTGTTTGTGCCTGTGCGCTGCTTTGAGCGTGCGCTTTTTTGCCCTATTCTATTCCATGAATACGTGTTGTATGCGAGCGTGTGGGCGTTCCGCGCACTTGCCTCCTGAACTTTCCCCGTGCCGCCCACATTCTTCCCCATTCCGAGTGTTGTGCCCCATTTTATTCCCCATTCCGAGTGTCCCGCCCTGTGTTCCGCCTACTTTAGAGCTGTGCGCTGCGCTCGGAGTGATGGCGCAGTGGCCGTGGCGCACGACGTTGGTTGACCTGTGCGCCGGCCTGCGCCGCGCGTTTTTTCCGCGCACGTCCTCTGCTTTTCTTGCGCAGGGACTTCCATGAATCGACGTGCGCTGGTTTCCCTGCGCTTTGCGCTGATTTTCGGCGCAGCGCACGCATTGGCCCCTCTGCGCCGGGATTTTCGGCGCACATTTATTCCATGAATCGGCTTGTTAATGTTTACAGGTAGTGACGTGAGGTTAGATTGAAGTACCTGGTATGACAGCGTAGGTCCGCAACTCAACGCAGGCACGGGACCCCACTCAAACTTCTCCTGCTTACCACCAGCACCGGTTCCCGATTCAATCCAGAGATCGCAGCCCAGCACCAGGTGCTCCGTGTGCACCACATTCGCGCCAGGAGGCAGAGCGGACCTCCAGGCAAGCGCCGCCCCAAACCTCAGCCTCGGCTCTGCTCTGCTGGAACAGCCTCACTTGCACCCCACTGCACCCGCGAGTCGCTGTTGAAAGCCCCAGGAATGCTGGTCACGAGTTCCAGGTAGAGATATGGCCAGTAGGTCGCTGCGGAGGGTCATTGCCTGCAGCACTGTCCTCCCACACCAAAGGGATAGCTGTTTTAGTTTCATAGCCTCGCACTGGCCATTTGAGGGGTGAGGCTTAGAACATTGGGGGTCTCGGCGCGGATTTCTTCTCCATGTGGGCTCTGATTTTTTTCAGAAGAAGAGCGATTAAGGAGACAACAATTTCCCCAACATGGGGATGTCCTTCAGCATAGCAAACACGCTGAGTTGAGGGCTGCAATTAGGATCAAACCAGGATCATAGTGGGAGCTCGAGACGTTCACAGCTTCACTGCATGGTTCCAGGCCATGCCCTCTGGCTGCTCACAAGCATCTATAACCAAAATGTGGTTGGACACCCTCCTAAGTGGAAGAAATTCCATAGGACAGGGACCCATGTTCGTTCTCCGTAGATGGGCTCTCACGCTGTTTAACTGGTAGAACTTGGCATTTCACCCCAAGTAACCCAGCAATCGAGATGTTAACCCCTTGCTCACTATGCCTTCGAGAAGCTCAGCTTCATCTCACTGAGGAGGCCCAACAAGACCGAAACCCTTGTCTGAGGTTGCTGATGGTACTCTTCTTTAGAGGGGAATTGCCTAGCATTTCAGTGCTTGACTGCCCCTGTGAGTGGGACCAGACTGATGTGCAAAGAGATATTTTCCTCTGTGAAGGGTCTAGTGAGCTAAAACCTGGTTGTAGACCCTCCTGAGTGCGAGAAATTCCATAGAACAGGGTATTTGACCCATGTTCGTTCTCAGTAGAGGAGCTTCCACACCCTTGCTTGATTTGTAAAACTTGGGATTTCAACCTAAGCAACCCAGGGTAATCCAGACATGGAACCCTTGCTCACTGTGCTTTAGAGAGGCTTAGCTTCACCAGAGTTGGTTCTCAGTAGAGGGGCTCCCACACTCTTGTCTAATTTGATTTAGGGTTCTTTCTCTCTCCCAATCGTTAAACAAGTTCTTTCGCTCTAATGGAATGCGCCTTGGAAAAGCAATGGATGATCACTTAGCCCTTTGAAAATGGGCTTGAAGGTCCTCATGGCTGAACCTGTAAAGGCACCTCTAAATGTTGTGAACAGCTTTGTGGATTCCCTAAACCCTTTGTTCTTTCAAAATAGAATAATTTCAGAGCCCTTTTCAGGGCCCTTACCACATCCTGGGAATGTAAGACCCTGATCCGGGTTAAATACTGCTAACAAAATCTCTTGGCTGATATGAACGTTTGTCACTTCCTTTGGAAAGAAGGATGGATGTGTCCTAATGACGATCTGTTCCCTATGGAAGATTAGATAGGGTTCAAAAATCCTGTACATTGAGGTGATGCCTACCAGGAAGGCTGCCAGAAAGGTGACCCACTGCAGGTAGGAGAAGGCCATTGCTCGAACGTTTAATGCATTTAAAGCAAGAGAGTCCCACGGGGCAACAGACCTTAAAGTACCTTCTGACAATTGAGTTTGAAAGGGTGACCGTTCCTCAAGTAGCATTCAACTAAGCCTCCATAGCAGATACATCATTTCCGCATCTATAAACGTAAACCACTGTCTCGGCCAAATGGGTGATGAGAGAAAGAATGACATCAGTTTATGCCTCCTGGTTCTATCTTTATCAGTCTCCCATCTGAGGTTGCTCTGAAAAAAGGCAGTTTTTCTTGCAGCGTTGAAGTGGCCTCAAACAACCCACAAATAGGTTTACATCCCTTTCATCTGAAGTTTCTATTGCATGATTCCCCCACATCAAGCGCGCCTGCCTGCGCTGCCACCTCCCCTATTGCACCTTCCCTCCCATACTCTAACCACCCGCTTGAAGGCCTTCGTGTTAGGGTTATCTGTCTCCTCCCCAGTGCTCCTCCTAGACCCCACTGCTCCTGTCCAAACCGCTTACTTGCTCGTCCCTCTTGCAGCCTTCTCCTCAGTCTTCCAGGCCTGCTCACCCTTTCTACGCACTCCTCTTCCATGTGCGCGTGCTTTTGTGGGGATTATTTCCTGTGTGGCCTACAGTCAATGTGGTTCACAGTCCCGAAACAGGGAGAGTTGGCAGCCTACAGATTGTTTCAATTTGTGCAACAGCTTTGTCAAGAGGTGGATGGGAGAATGCATAGAGGGTCTCTCTGTTACAGGGCAGGAGAAAGGTTTTCCCCAGAGAATTCCAGCTCTGCCCTTCCAAAAGTCATACAGAGTACATTTCGTGTTCTGCTTGTTTGGGAAAAGATGCAGGAGTGCTTTTTCCCACATTTTGAATATGGGATCCAGAACCGTCCTGTAAAGCTCCGATTCATGTGGGGCATGAGATTGCCAGCTCAGGGAATCCCCCTTTCATTCTTCTCCCCTGTCAGGTCAGAAACCATAGGCAGAATGGAGTGATTCAGACAGCAATCGCAGCTCTCTAAAGCCAATTAGCACCCTTCAGGGGGTGCTGGCCAATCAGGAGGGTCGGAACGCAGGCTGTACTGTATGGTACAAGGCCACGCTCAGAGCTGCCTGGGCCCCCTTCCCCGCTCCCCCTTCACCACTTAACACCCATGTATTTTCCTACATGGGTGCTAATAGTGTCTTTATTCCCAAAGGAAAATAAATAAACGTACTTTTTTGTGCGGCCCGACGCTGTGCAGTGCTGCTGTCAGCCAAGACCGTTTTCCATGTTGATGATGTCACAGTCATATGGATGGCAGCCCATCCAGTAGTGGATGGGCTGCCAAATAGACTTTTACCTCCTCAATGAGGTACACAATATAACTCTGAATTTACTGCAATGTCATGGGGTCCTGGAATTTTTAAACATGTCTGCCCTCCTCCCCTAAAGGCTAAGAGGGAGAAGGAGGTCCGGCTGAGGTCACACACAGTTTGTTGTAGTGAATTTGTTAAGTCATGGGAAGAACCTGAGAGGGCAACCTCACAAAAGTCAGTCGGGGCATATTCATTTGAGGGGTGAAAGGATATATGTCCAGAATACCACAAGTGGTGAAAGAAGAAACCATAAATTCCCTTCAAGATCAGGCATGCCTTTCTGCTATGGCTGAGAGAGAGGGAAATATATCAGGCTGGAACATGAGGATCATATTCTGAGAATCCTCTTAAGGAAATATCCAGGGATTTCGTGCATGTCCTTGTAATGGAAACAAAATGATGCCCAACATTGCCTCTGGTGTTCCAACACAAGAAGTCGTTGCACTCACAATCCTAAAGTGTAACACGGTCCCGGTGAACAGAGAACTGTAGCTCAACTTTTACAATGGCATTTCATGAGGCGTACCGAGCCCTTGGGAATAACCCTGGCATGATCCATATTGGAATCCTCAGGTTAAACCCTGGTGCTTAGCGATGTGCTTTTGGGCAGCTTACCCTAGTTTTATCCCCCAGTGGTGGCATTAGGAACCTGTATCATTACCACAGGTTTGTCTTGTTACTTGTCAGGTTTCAGGGTGGTAGAGATCAGTAAACCAAAGTAAATCAGATATATAAATCAGTAAACACCAGTAAATCATTTTTCCGACATGTGGTTGTTTCAAATAGTTGTTATATATGATTTTTCCAGTTCTGATTTCACTTCAGTTTGACCCTTAACTTAGTCCATTCAGAGTGAGGCGGATTTCCCAAGCCAAGATGATGCAGGCAGTCTGGAGTCCTGATTGGCTGTAGATAAAACAAAGGGTAGGGCAGAACATTCTAAACTGCCTTTCATCAAGATTTGTCAAAGTGATTGGTCCTGTTATTTGTTCTCTGGTTTGTTAAGCCTATTTTCTTGGAACTGTTTCCAGTAAAATTATTGACAAGACTAAGAAGAAGAAGCAAGTGAAGAAAGAAAAGCAGAAAGATTTGGATTTGAATCTTTTTTCAGATAAGTGTGATGTATTTTCAATAAGAACAAAATAACTAGAATAAAATAGTTTCTTTTTAAATATTAATCTAATAATATTTAGTATAGGGTTAAGGCTCTTGATTCTTCCTATTTACGGTTTCATTTATTTTTGAGTTAGCTTTTGTAGTTGGAGGTTATAGAATCATAGAATCAGCTTTTGTAGTTGAAGGTTATTTGCACTGTTTAGGTAGCCAGTGTTTGATTCTGGTTGGTAGATTCGTTTTTTGACCAAGCGTTTCTTTCCTTTCAGGGCTGCGCGGCTTTTTCGCAACTTGTTTACACCTTTTTCTAGGTTCGGTTTGTAGTGCAGACGTTGTCTTCTGAGGCAGGTTGGTGGCAGAGTAAGGTAAGGATTTATCCCTTTGTTATACGTACGTGCTGCATTATTGTTCGTTTTGTGGTCGAGCAGCTGTTCTTAGTGTGTATTCTTAGTCACTCTGAGGAGATAGGGGGTTTCCATTTTCCTCGGTGAGCGCATTGTGTATTCCGTTTGTTCGCTCGCCGAGTCCGCCGTTGATGTTTTACTGAGATTTCCTCTTAATGTAGCGGACGCAAGCAGTTAACGTACACTCTCGTAGTGTTTCTTTAACTGGATTAGAGGCTGACAGGCCCCCGCAGGGGGCGCTAGAGGGACAGCCTACATAGCGGGCTGTCCCTTCCGGCCACCCCCTTCCAGTCGTGGTCAAGCCTCTCTCCTCTTCCTCTCCTCCCTGAGGGGGAAGGGGCGTCCCCAGGTGGACCTGGCTTCCGGTCAGGTCCCCCTGCAGACGCTTATAAGGGCGGGAGCTGCTGGCCATCAGTCTATTTGCCCAGCAGCTCCCGCCCAGTGAGAAGGAACATTTGGTTATGAGACTGATTTTAACTACCAGAGACTTTTCAGGATTCAGTGCAAGTAAATGAATAATTTCAGAACTCTAAAGAAAAGAAAGACTTATTTGTGGAAGAAGAGTTTTCATGACAACTGCATTACAGGAGACTCAGGTTTCCTCAAGCAAGGGTGCAGCTGTTTTATTCCTCTAGGCTTGTGCAGAAGAATTCTCAGGTACAGTTATGTATTTGAAGGAAAGTAAGTTGAAGAGAAGCAGCCATAGCTTAATTAGTTACCTTATGTTCTTCTTTCCCCTTCATGCAGATACCCATCTTAAGGAAGAGGAGGAGCCAGTGTCTGAGTTTCTTATTTTGTCCCATTTCCCCTTTCCCCCAGGTGTGTCCTGGGTTCAACTGTAAGATCTGATTCAGTTGTGCACTAGACACTTTTGTGGGTCTTTGGGGTTCGGCAGCTTCTGAGGAATTTTGAAGACAGGACCTGGCAGAATGAAAGGCCCAAGTTGTTAGTTCCTCCTGAGCTGCATGAATCCCCTCGAGACCACAATGGAAGCCTTGGGGGAAATGTTAAAGGAGTTAAGGGAGGAAGTGGGGGCGGCCCACAGGGAAAATGTTAACCTTAATCAGAAGATGGAGGAATTAAGCCTTAAAGTCGCTTAGATTCGGGAGGTCACGGGTACAGGGATGCAGGGTAGTAGAATAGGCGCAGAATCTTATCAGGAGCCCCCAGTTTTGATCAGGGAGGGAGTGAGTGGGGTTGGAGAGCCGGATATGGGATCTGAGGGTGCCTTAAGATCTTTAGTTGTTCCTGTACCTTTGGCACCTCTGGAGCATTTTGATGGGGAATCTAGGAAGTTTCAAGATTTTATAACTCAATGCGAGTTACACTTTCTTAGTAGAAAACTGCATTTAAGACTCAATTTGGATTGTTTGAATATCTTGTGATGCCTTTGGGACTCTGCAATGCTCCAGCAGCCTTTCACTATTTTATCAATGAGGTACTTTGTGAATTTCTGGACATCTTTGTGGTGGTGTACATTGATGATATGTCATGATGCCTGCTCCCGAGGAGCCAGGTCAGGCCCAGCGTCCCCGGAAGCAGACTTCATACTCACCAAGCAGGACCCAGCAAACCCCTATAGGGGCTCTTTGGACCTTGTCCTGGCGCCTTTGGCGCCAGGCTCATAAAAGGCATCTGTCCTGGCGCCATAGGCGCCAGGCTCATCATGGCAGAACATATGGTAATGCTTGGGTGAACTCACCTGAGGCAGACCATGCTGCATACTCACCCGAGGCAGACCATGCTGTCTGAAGCTCCAAGCCAACTAAGGCTGGGGAGGAACTATTTTCTTTCAGGAACTCTTTTCTTACTCGGGTGGGGCCAGTGAAAGAACACTCACCTGAAGCTCTTCCAAGGCTATTTAAACCACGCCCGGATGGCCACACGTGCTTCGCGTTATTCTGCATCTGCAGCAGGACGCTCACCGAGTCGGCTCCTGCATCCTGGCTCCTGCCACGTCCGCCAGCACCTGGAACACCTGCAAGGAGAGAAAGGCAAGCATTAGGACATTACCTACCTTCATCCAGCATCCGGATTCTTCACTCCGTCGATCCTGCAAAAGAAAATCAAGGGTTAGAAACGCATCTCATCGCTCGCTGCAGCGCCGCTTCCACTTACCTTCACGTGGCGCTGTCTAGCTCTTCAGCGGTCATAGGCGACATCGGCCGCATCCCAGCACCTACGGAAAAGAAAGACAATAGTTAGAAGCGCTCCGCTTCTCACGCTGCCGCGCCGCTTCCACTTACCTTCACGTGGCGCCGGCAACCTTTTCAGCGCCCATAGGCGACATTGGTCGCATTCAAGACCTACGGAGAAAAAGGACAAAACAAGGTGAGCAACGAACTAATTGCAAAAGGACAGATTACTCACCTTAAGTCTTACCTGAATTTTGTTGGGACCTCAGTTCCCTTTTCGGGTCGGAGCGGCTTTTCTGGCTTTTCCGTACCCCGGCCCCTATGGGGAAATAAGACACACTCATTGTCGGAGCAAACCACTATGGCACACCTTCATTAAAAGTACTCACCTGAGCTTACCTCGGCGAATCCATTCCTCCACACGGATTCCTCACCTAGTCCCTGAAAATTAAACAAAGGCCAAGGGACAAATAAGCCTTCATCTTTTGAACTATATACTTACGGCAGCATTTTGGTAAAGGCAAGCAGACATCGAACCCTCGCCCAAATCCGAGATCCAGTGAAGTAACTGGAAATCTACGCGCCCCTGCGTCAGAAGCAGGATGGAGAGCTCGTCCATACAGAAATTAAGGTGAGAGTCTGCGGAAGGCACAGCTAGGGTTCGAGGAGGGTGAGAAGGGGAAAAAGGGGGGAATCTCACATACAATCTAGCAGACAGTTAACTCCCTTTTCCCATCTACAGAAGGATTATTCTACGGGCCAGACAGACGAGGTTTGGGGGTCCAGTCCAGTCCATCTTCCAAGCACCACGCTTTACCGTGGAAGAAGTTGTAGCAGTCCAGAACGGGTCGGCGCCTCAGTGGGAATCAGGTGAGCGTTACAGATATTTTGTCACCTTCTTTTACTCTCAATAGATGATACGCCCCACGTAAATCAAATTTTGAAAATATTTCCGCTCCCTGAATCTGGTCTAACATAACCGAAATCAAGGGTAAAGTATATCTGTTCTTAACTGTGACCTTGTTCAAACCACGATAATCTATGCAGGTTCTGAGAGAGCCTTCCTTCTTAGGAACGAAAAACAGAGGAGATGCTGCTGGGGACTGAGAATGTCTGATGAACCCTTTTGCCAAATTCTCTGCAAGGTATTCCTTAAGATAGTCATTTTCTTTCTTTGACAGAGCATAGACTCTACTACAAAGCAGCTTAGCTCCAGGCTCTAACTCAATCTTACAGTCAAATGGCCTATGAGGAGGAAGTTCACGAGCCTCAACCTCATAAAATACATCCCAGAAATCCTTATAACACTCTGGTAATTCTCCAACCACGGCTCCAATGGAATGTGCTTGGGTAAAAACTCCTCCATCAGCTAACCCCAAAACAGCAGAAGCCACTGATGATTCTAGCGCCTGACTGATTTGAAAGCTAGTACAATTCAACTCAACAACTCGTTGTCCCCAGTCAATTTGTGGGTTATGAAAGATTAACCAAGGCATACCCGAAATCCCCTTCAGTTGAGGAGCATCAATCAGTTCAAACACCAACTCCTCACCGTGATTTTCTGTCACAAACATAGTCAGAGAAGTGGTTTCATGAGTTATTGGCCCAGAAGTCAAAACCGACCCATCCACCGCTCTTACTTGTTCCACTATAGTCTTCCTATTCACAGGAATTCCCAAAGCCTTAGCCACCCCCCTGTCCATTACATTTCCTGTCGCCCCTGAGTCAATCATCACAGGACCACTACTCACCAAGACTGTATTAAAGTACAAGGATACATTAATCGTGATGTGAGGAATAGTAGACTGAAGCTCGACGCGGTTGCTAAGCAAGCAGGCCGCTTTTCACTCAGCAAGCACCGCCGGTAGGCGGAAGCCGTCGGAGGAAGGCCGGGAGAAAGGCCCTCTATGCCTCCTGTTCGCTGACGTGCGCCGAAATTCGCTGGACACTCTAATCAAGGTACTCATTATCATTGTGCCCATGCCTCCTTATGACACTCAAGATCGCAGACCTACTCACTGTTATAGTTATCTACTATAAGCCCCACCGCCACCTTGCTACCCAGTCGCCAGCAATACCTACCTGCGCTTCTTACACCGCTGTACCTGCCTAACCTTTACACTGTGCACATAGCATTGTACTAACTGTTGAACCAGCCTACTCTCACTAGGTTTTACTTCACTGTATTGCCTGTTGACCTAGCCCACTCTCACCTGGTTATTACTGCACTGTATGCCTGTAGAACTAGCATACTCTCACCTGGTTACTATTGCACTGTATTGCCTGTTGAACTAGCCTACTCTCACCTGGTTACTATTGCACTGGATTGCCTGTTGAACTAGCCTACTCTCACCTGGTTACTATTTCACTGTATTGCCTGTTGAACTAGCCTACTCTCACCTGGTTATTACTGCACTGTATTGCTTGTTGAACTAGCCTACTCTCACCTGGTTATTACTGCTCTGTATTGCCTGTTGAACTAGCCTACTCTCACCTGGTTACTATTGCACTGTATTGCCTGTTGAACTAGCCTACTCTCACCTGGTTACTATTGCACTGTATTGCCTGTTGAACTAGCCTACTCTCACCTGGTTATTACTGCACTGTATTGCCTGTTGAACTAGCCTACTCTCCCCTGGTAACTATTGCACTGTATTGCCTGTTGAACTAGCCTACTCTCACCTAGTCATTATTGCATTGCAGCCCTTTAACATTTCGTACCCACCTCTTACCAGTGCCTGACTTTTATACAGCCAATCCTACCCACACTATGCTGGTCCTCCTGACCACCATTATCTTCCCTTTCTGCATAATACCCCAGTCCATTCCATGCACAGGTGGTCATTTAATCAAGATCAACGAAGGACTTGCCAAACTGGGATGTCGGCGCCACCATCCTATCCCTTGCCCTACCCCATTCCTTCCCTCACTACCTCCATTTCCCTCGCAAATGACCTCCGCAAATAAGCTTTATTCCAACGCCACAAACAAAGCAATCCCAACTACACTGAGCCTCAGTCAGAACAATGGCATACACACCCTCACCAAGGTGACTATTACCAAAACTACACCCACCCTAGGTATTGACAGGCTAACCAGGCTCAGGGCCAGAACCAGAACTAACTACCGAGCCTCCACTCTCAAAACATCCTCAAGCACTCCTAACAAACCAGCTATCACCCCCAACAACTGCCAATATGAACTAAACTACAAAAAAGCCATCAAACTTAGAACCATCCCGAAAACAAATAGCCATACCCCCAACCTAGCTACCTAACTAAGTAAAGCACCGGCACACACCACCCCCACAACCACTCTGAAAGGTACACTCATCAATGTACGCTCCCTCGGAGCTCATGCTACAGAAATCCACGATCTCATTGTTGACCAACAACTTGACATCTTGGTAGTCACTGAAACATGGCTACACCCTGCTGCAGGCCCACTCCTAGCCCTAGCCATCCCCCCAGAATTCAGTAACCTCAGAACAGATCGGACCAACACCCAAGGAGGTGGAGTCACCATAATAGCCAGAACACACCTGCAAATCAGAGCCTGCCCAATAGAACAAATACAAGGCTATGAACTACTACTAGTAAAACTCACATCCGACCCTAAAACACCAACCAACTTCCTAGTAGTGTATAGGTCACCAAACAAAAACACACACCCCAACCTGGACATCCCACTCCTACTAACACCCCTCATCAAGCAGAAAACCAAATGTATCATCCTCGGTGACATGAACTTAGGCTTTAATGACCCCCTAGATCCTGAAGCTTCAGCCCTCCACACAGCTATGTTAGAGATGAATTTCATTCAGCTGATCAATGAATCCACCCATTCCAAAGGAAGAACACTGGATTGGTTCCTCACTCTTAACTCTCAAGTCACCATCAATTCCATACTCCCCGTAAACTGGTCAGATCATTTCATCATCAATTTTACTCTGAACAATAATACCATAGCCAACACGATCTCCATAAAATCTGACACATTTGAAACTAGAAAAGCTCACAGCAGACAACCTCTCCCCTGCCCTGACCAAAGCCTTAGCTAACTTGACCCCGGATACAAACAACCCTGCCTACCTTGCAGAGCGTTACCAGCAAAGCCTCACCCATACCATCGACCTACTTGCTCCAATCACTACCAAAACTCGCAAACAAAATAAACGTTCTTGCTTCTGGATCAACAAAGAACTAGTCTCCCTAAGACGCACAAAAAGATCACTCGAACACATCCACAGAAAAACTAACACCCCAGAGTCAGCTCAAAACTTTGATATTGCCAATAAAAAATAAAAATCAGCGATAATCACGCATAAAGTGAATGCCTTTAACACTCACATTACAAACGCCTCTTCAGATAGCAAAGAACTATTCTCAATCCTTAGAGAGCTGGAAAACCCCTGTCAAGTTAGTGTACCCACCAAGGCCAGCAAAGCATGGTGTACCACTATACAAGACGCGTTAGCATCCAAAATCATACTAACAAAAGAAAATTGATAGTAAAAAGTCACTCCTGGCAGAAAAAACCCTACCCACCATTACTGCCAACCAATCCAATCTCACCCCTGGCACTCCATTCCATTTTTCGCAAGTCTCAGACAAAGAAGTGCTTGAAACCTTATTGAAACTCAAAGCATCCAACTGTAAAGAAGATCAATTCCCCTCACACCTAGTCAAACTTTGTGCCCCCACCCTTACACCAATCATCTATGAATTTGTCAACACTTCCTTTCACACTAATACAGTCCCAACCAGCATCATAAAAGCATGGGTAACCCCTTTACTAAAAAAACTGACCCTAGATCCATCTAACCCTACGAATTATCATCTGATCACAACTGTACCATTCCTCCTGAAAATATATATATTTTTTATTGTAAAAAAAACTACAGTTCAATAAATCAATATCAAACTTGTGTTACAATTATGCCTCATCCCCATCACATCAATGCCCCAAGACCTTAATCACAGTCCTTCTTTGTAATGGTGATACATATAAATCCTTATTGATTAACCTGTTGATTTTTTTTTTATATAGGTGACATTCATCAAACACAAGCTTTATCACAAAGAATCATGTCTAGGTAATCAATTAACCTACATGATAGCTTGATGTTTTGACCGGCACTTACATATGACCACCATTCATTCATATCATGGTTCTGGGGTGTAAAGATGTTCAAGTGCATAGTCCGCTGGCTAATTGTGCCTGTGCATTGAAGTAGCAAATGTTGTAGGGATTCCGTTTTGCCCGATCCGCAGAATCTGCATTTATTATCTGTGGTGTCTTTGTTTTGCCTTATCCAGAGCATTTCTCGATTATTTAAGGCATTTAGCCTACATTTTAGGAACCTGTTCCTATGGTAGCATGAAGGGCAGTCTAGTAGGTATTTCGATGGCTTGTGCAGTTTGATTTCTCCTGTGCCTGATGGAAGGGCAGTTTTTAGTTTCATGCGTTTTTCGATGTTTTTAATCCAATCCCATTCTTCAAAAAAAAATGTTGGCGTGTTGGGAGCAATTGATTAGCTCGAGTCAGCTTATGTTTGCAGCTTCCATAATGGCATCTAGTTTTTGTTTCCAAATTTGGATTATTTGGATTGCATATCGTCGTTTCCGATCTTGAAGATTTTATATGCTGGTATCTTTTGGCCACAGTACATTTTCCTCATGGTGGAGAAAGATTTCCAAATAACTGTCATATAGAGTGAATTGAGTGCCAGTTCGTGTCTCAACGCCGATATTGAAATATAATGAGGAAGCCTCAATGCACGTTTCCAGAAGATGCCTTCCAATCTTTGCCATAAACGGTAGTCCAAGTTCCAACCCGCTTCAGCACCAAACACAATGGTCGGAATGACCTTCTGTAGATAGAATGTCAGTATTGGCGCAATAGTAAATTTCCCATAGTCCTGATTAATTTTTGCTCCTTGTAGACCGAGTTTAATTGTTCAACTGGTCAGATCATTAATCCATGCTGTTTCGCAAACAGAGTTGTTAAACATCACGCCCAAGTATCTTATGGATGTTACGATACTGAGTTTGTCATTAGCAATTTGCCATTTGAATTTTTTATCTGCCCTGTTGAGAGTATGGCTGATACTCATGATTTTTGTTTTTTCGGTATTTATCAGCAGCTCATTTGATATCATATACTCATTCAATCGTGTCAGAAGGCGCTGTAAGCCGATCTGTGTGTAATCAGTTAGTACTACATGTACCTGTAACCCAAGATTTATTTTCTGTAAGCGCCCAGTTGCTCAACGGCCAGGTCCGCTCTATAAATAAATAAACAATACAATACAATACATCATCTGCGTAGATAATGCATTTGATTTGGGTGTCATTGATCTTGGGCGAGAAGCATGATACAGAGTTTAACCATACCGGCAGGTCAGCTGTGAAGATTTTGAATAGTTCAGCTGCCAACGGGCATCCTTGCTTGACACCTTTATGGGTTGTTACCGGTAAGCTCAGCTCGCTTGTTGATTTAACCTAATCTGTATCGTGCTGTTAGAATGAAGTGTTTTTAGTGGTTCCAAGATTGTTGAAGGACGTCCCCACTTTTTTAGCTTAGACCATAGTTTCTCCAGGTTTATTGTATCGAAGGCTTGCCTCAAATCTATAAATGCAAAGAAGATTTTCCTCCTTGCACGAAGAGCCTCGAGTTTTAGGATGTTCAATAAACGTAGGTTTATCAACTCCAACCCCCTCGGTGAAGCCTGTTTGTCGAATGTTGTGTATTCCTGACTTGGAGGCCCATGAAGCAAGTCTCTTTCGAAGGAAGGAACCGAAGACTTTCCCGATTGTGTCGAGAAGGCCGATGGGACGATAATTCGTCGGATCGTTTCTGTCGCCCTTCTTATAGATCGGTACCACAATCGCTTTGGACCATGACTCAGGAATTCTCTTATTTTCCGACACTATTCTGAACAGAGAGTCCATGAACTTGACCCAATGTTCTTTGTTTCTCTTCAGGATGATGTTTGAGATTTGGTCAGGAGCCGCTGCTCTTGAGTTTTTTAGCTTCTGTATTATTATTTCTATTTCATCACTTTGAGGAGTTATATCCCACGGTAGTGCTGAGACACTTTCTTGAACTTGAATGTCTTCCCTGGGTTGTTTGTACACTTTCTCGAAGTACTCTGCCCCTTTCGTACCATCAATTGGATTGGAGATTGTCGCTGCAACTTTTGTGTTACCTTTATTTAGGATTGCCCAAATATCGCGCGTGTTTTTTGTAATCAGCAATTGAAGCATAAACTCAGCGCGATTTTGTTCTATCATCACTGAGTGCCCTTTAGCCAATGTCGATATTCTTGAAGTCTTGCTTTTACCTTGATCGCAATTTTTCCTGGTGGTGACCTCATTTGCTCAATCTGCCGCAAGTCTTTCCTTAATTCCCTTTTTGCTTTTGCGATGACATTGCTGAACAGATGTTTATCTGAGTGACCAATTACTCTAGAGTTTACAATTTCCAGCTGGCGGTCTGACAACAAGGGGACATAGTCCACCTGGTTCTGGTTGGTTAGGTCAGTTGTAGTTTCCCAATTTGCGACCGATTGATCCTCAGGCGATTTCCTGCCGCATTTGTTGTGACTTGTAAGTCATATATATCAGGAGGTTCCCCCCAATCCGTCTCCAAAACTAGGCGGAGTAGATCGTGATCGCTATGAGACATAGGTTTTACATTTGGGGAATCCACTCGGTCAAAAAGATGTCGGGAAAGCCAAATGTAGTCCAGTGTGTTTCGACTATATGGGCTTTGCCATGTTGGATTACAGGGCTGATCCCCTTTGGTTTTCCCATTGACCATGATGCAATTTCTTATTGCTAGTGCATCGAACCAAAGCTTTCCTCTATATTCAACCTTGTCGGGCTGCTTCATCGTGTTTGTCTTTGTAGTTTTATCATATTTGTACCAACTACAGTTTAAGTCACCACATACCATTATGGTTAAATTGTTGTATTTCAGTGATGTCTCGTCAATTAAGGTTTTCACGATTCTGATGAAACTATTTGAGGAGATCTTGGCGGGATTCCAATATCCATTTATTAGGAGTAGATATTGTTTCACCAACGTTGTTGTAGATGTTATTTGTACCAGAGTGCCTTGGACAAAAGGATTCGGATTTCGGGATTCCAGCGGCGTCAGCCAATTTTGGATCTTCAATAAGGTGACCAAACCAGAGAATGGACGACCAGTAGAGTTTTTCCCAGCAGGATTTAGGAATGTAATAAAGCCGTCTCGGGTCGGTGACTCTCGTAGCCATGTTTCCTGTAGACATACGGCGAGGATATTGTCCATAGGCACCTCGAAGTTGTTAAATAGATGGATGAATCTTCTGGTTTTTCCGAATAGCACGATTTGGGCCGAGTTGTTCATTTTCAATCATTGTTATTGGTGTTTACCATTTGAGAGCCGGTTTCCTGCCCGTGTTCAAGAGGGAGAACCACACATCTTGCTTTCATTGTATTTTACAACAGAATAAGCTAATGATTTCCGCAGGGTAGCACGTTGAATGTACATTCCTTCCACCTTTGCACGAACGTCATGCTCCAAGGTGTCGTGTTGAGATTCATGTTTAGGTTCCAGAGTTAAATCGAAACCGAATGTGAGTAGTTCTTCTGTTGCTCGCAGTAGCATGTTTTTCACCGCTGAAGAGCCAATGTGTAGTAATACTTGATCAGAAGTTAACTCGGTTGGATATTCTACGATCTTTATGTCGTTCGACGATATTGTCCGTAGAACTGGGATGCATGCAAATAATTTCATGACATTTGCTCTATTTAGGTTGACATCATTGTCGTCAGATTGGATGTTTTGAAGTCGTAATTTCCAGAGCCGATTATTGGATGTTTGATTTTTACTTGAGTGCACCCTGGATGTATATCGGGTTTTAGTATTTCTTTGATTATACGTCAGTTTTGGATTTAGCTTGGATGCTAGTAGTGACAATGGTCTCTCGATCGATTTTGCCGTCTCTTTTTGTGGGCCAGTCCCGGTTGATTTTTTTCCGGCCAGTGTTTTTTGTTGTTTCCAGTTTTCGACAGACGATGTCGTTCGAGTACCCAAACTTTCTTTGGGATGGCCTATATTTGTTGGCTCATCTAGGTCGTCACCTTCTGCCAAGTATGTTGAGAGATTGCATAGATCTATTGCCGCGGCATCCACAGAACTGCCATTACTCAATTCATCAGTCGAGACGCCGACGTTTTGTTCACTGTTTGTTGGGCGCATGATTGTTTCCTTTCTCTAGATCTTGGTCAAGCACGTCGTTTGTCGTCTGCTTGCTTGTTCCCGTTGTGCGGTCAAACAAGCGTGGTTTTGTTGGCGTTGTGAGATTCCTTATGAATTCTTTCACGTTTGGATGTTTTGGCTTTGTTTGTCTTTTTTTATTTTCTTGAAGTAGTGCATTGTTTTCTTTCCTTGCCGTTCTAGCAGGCTTTTCGGTCATCAAAATGGTTTTAGATGACCCATTGAATATGTCAAATGAGCTCTTTGTAATATTGAAAGGCATTATTGATGTCATGTTCTCCGAGTTGTTCGTTGAGGCTGGGAGCGTATGTGCCACAGATGCCAGCAGTAACTTTCCAGCGTCACTTTGCAAGATGTTATTTGCATTTGTGGTATCCTCAATAGTTTGTTGGTTATTTGTTTCCGGTATCCTGACATCAATTTTGTCTGCGCTAAGAGGCTGAGACCTTGCCTGAGACTCAGGGTTATTCACAGCTGAAGGCAGGGGTTGAATGTCGTGAGGAGGCGTCGCCAGTGGCCGTGAGCTTTCAGCCGTTGATGACGTGGTTGCCAAACAATGCCCCTGAACCTTTAAGATCTTGTTTCCACTTTGTAGAGGGGTCAGTTTTGGCAGATTATTTCGTGTCAAGAGGGAGTCACACTTCTGGATTTTCTTTTCTGCCTCTCCAGACTTGTGACGCATCCATTTCACTGCTTCCAGCAAACTTTCGATTAGATTATCGTTTTGGCAGTGATGTAGTCCACAGCCAAATCACATAAACGTTCCTGCCAACGAACAGACAGATCTGCCTGTAGTTCAATTTGTTTTTGTAGGAAGCCTGTGAAGAATTCAAGTTTTTCCATTTTGTTTGTTAGATTTGTGAGCAGGGCTCCTTGATCACTTATTGTCCCATTCAAGGATTCATATAATTTGGCAAAAGGTTATAGGACAATTGAAGAGGCAGCTACAACATTATTATGAAGTTGAGTTAAGGTATCAACAGATAAGATCACTTGTTGCACAGATGAGTTGTTTCCATTTGATGATTGTTGCGAGTGTTCCTTGTCAAACTGATCATCCTGAAGTGAAGAGTTTTGTACTTTTTTAGCATTTTCCTGGATAGAGCTGTTGTGGTTTTTGGTACATGGAGTACTCACATTTGTTGGTAATGGTACAGGCTCGTCGAAGGCCGACTGATTTAATTTTAATTTCAATTCGATGATTCGTTGGAGACGGCGAGCTCTTGCAATGGAGCTTCAATCCATGCTTGCCAACCTGGGTGTTGGACAGGGTAGTCTTGGTCTGATTCCACAGGATCGCTGCCTGATATAGACAATTTGTTTTTCCCTAAGTCATCGGGGGCTTGGCATGCGTATGCGCTTTGATTTGCGCTTTCCTTTTTACATGATTAGTCTTTCGTCGCTCCATGTTTTCATGAGTTGAGCTTCCAGCGAAGTTAATTTTAGATGCAGGTGAATTGTTCCTATTACTTAGTAGTTGAGCGTCATTGTGTGTTTTGTCAACTCGTTCATTGAGTGCTGACAACACTATGTTCGTATTATTATTGATGGTACGGTTTTTTCCTGTCATGCCTTGTAGCTTTGAGTTTGATGACAGAGTCTCTGTTGTCTCTATTGTGGCTCCTTGACGAGCATGCAGACACAGTTGTATTGGAAAAACAGAGGCATGTTCAATTTAATGCTGTCTGGTTTTCATTTTCATTAGAGGTGCTTTTTAGAATGGCACCTTCCGCCTGTTCTTGAATATCATTAAAGGCTGTTTGTTGATCCGCATTCGGAACGTTGACAGCACTGATTAGCTCGGCGTCGGTAACCTCGATAGCAGACAAAGAAGAATTGAGGTTATGAGACAAGTCGCCAAGGTCACTAATTATCATGGTCATCTTTATATGTGAATTGGTCAAATCAGACGCTGCAGTCTGTATAGTGGGTATCGAAGACGGAGGGAGTAACGTCGCCTGCATATTCACAGTTCCAGGTATATTTATTGTTATTTCCTTCTGGATTGCACTTGCTTCGGCAGCCAATTGTTTTCGAGCCTGGACGGCGTGAATACTGTTGTTTTGAAAATGGTCATGGATGTAACTATCCATGCATTTGTTTATGTCTAAATCTGCAAGGTAGGACGGCGGACTTTGAATGTGGGTGGTGCAGAAGCAGTCGCCATCGTCATGCGCAATAGACAAGTCCTTTAACAAGTGAGTATTTGTCAATGCAATAATAGGCATTTTTGGAGGGGGTGTGGCAGAGGGTAAAGAGGCGGGCCAGTGAGCTCTTTTGCTTACCTTGCCGCCCCCGTCCGAGGTGGCTTTCAATGCAGTCCATGGGTTTGCCATTCTATGATTGTGAAGCGTCCTCCTCCAGGTCTGGGGATCTTCCGCAGACTGCGTCATTAACCCACTAACAGTTTTTGAGCTCGAGCGGTGGCTCAGCTGCATTGAAGAGCCCTGCGGTCAGCACGAAAGCAGCAAACAGCCAAACAGTCGTAGTAAAACGACACTCGCCCTTCTCGCGCTCGGGCTTAACGCTGCAAGGGCTCCTGGGTGCTGCTTTTAACGGCACACTTCCTGGAATGGGCGTGGCTTGGCGGCGCTTCAGTGGTGGAAGCAAAAGTCTGTGATGAGCGCAGCAAACTCCAAACAGTCGTAGTAAAACGACACTCGCCCTTCTCGCGCTCGGGCTTAAAATATTAGACAAAATAGCATACTCCCAGATCCAAAACCACCTAGAACAGCACCAACCTCTGGGGGACCGACAGTCAGGATTCCGCCCTTATCACAGTACAGAGACAGCCCTACTAGATTTAAAAATCCAAATGGATGCCACCAGAGAAGCAGGTAAACTGTGCTTACTAATGCTACTGGATCTCTCGGCGGCGTTCGATTTGGTCGACCACGAAAAACTTTGCAACACTTTGGATAACAACTTCAATATGTCTAACTGGATCAAATCCTTTTTAGCAGACAGAACATCAAGGGTATCCATCCGCAAATAATCAGCCGACCCCATACCAGTTCCCATAGGCGTCCCACAAGGTTCATGACTATCTCCAACATTGTACAATGCCTATACTAAGTTGCTCTTTGCAGCTCTGGATTCCATGGGTGTCTTCTACACCAACTTTGCTGATGACACCCAGATCCTTATCCCACTAACAGGCAACCACGAGCAAGACTCTCTGCTCATCAACCAAATATGCTCCCTTATTCAAAACTGAATGGCAAACAATAGCCTTTGCCTCAATGATGACAAAACGGAGCTACTCATAGCAGGATCACCCTCTAAAATTGAATCACTTCATCCTGAATCATTTAGCATCGATGGCAGCCCCATCCCAGTACTCAAACAAGTCAAGACTCTAGGTGTCTATCTAGACGCTACCTTAACCATGTCAAAGCAAGTAAATATACTAGCCTCCTCCACTGCCTATACATCCAAACTCATCTCACTAAACCGTAAATTCCTCTCATCCAAACAACTGCGTTACTCTAGAAAGAGCACTTATACTCTCCAAGCTCGACTATTGTAACATCCTGTTCCTGGGCACCTCTAAAACAAACATAGCCAAACTCCAGCTCATGCAGAATAAAGCTCTCCAAGCTGCCCTAGGAATAAAAAAGTCTGATCATATATTCAACACCAGGAGAGACAATCACTGGCTCCCCATCCAAGCCAGGATACTGTTCAAAACCCTAAGTATCACACATAAATGTATTGCCAATAAAGCACCCAAATACCTTATCAACACAGTCGCAAAGAAACCCCAGACAAGACTCCTTAGATCTAACAACAATTCTCACCTCGAAATCCCACGATATAAAAGAGAGAAAGCGGGGGGCAGTGGATTCAAAGTCCAGGCGCCTAGACACTGGAATTCACTACCCACCATTATCAAGACTGAAACCTCCTTCCCACTATTCAAAAAATCACTCAAAACCTGGCTATTCAACCAATACTAACCTAGCTGTTGTTTCCCCACATTCTGCTACCTGCATATACACTACAAGTGTATAGCAAAGTATGCACTGTAAGTAAATATACCATTGTTAGTTGTATTCCTGTGCTTTGTTATAAAATGTATTATAAAATTGCAATCTTCCACTGTTTGTAACTACGCCGTGATACCTCTGGGTCTGGGTGTATAACAAATGAAATAAATAAATAAATAACTATATAAATAAATAAATTGGCCACAACCTGTGAACTCTTGCTCGAAGAAGTCATCAATTTCTTCGGTGTGTATGGACAGTTTCCCAGGAAATGGCCACTCCTTCGACAGTAAAGACACAAATTATTCTTTCTTCTTCTTTCCTTTTCCTCTTTCGAAAGAAATTAACTATACAATCATGGATAGAGAACTGTTGGCCATTAAGTCTGCCTTTGAAGAGTGGCATCATTATCTGTTGGGGGCTAAATTTACTGTCACTGTTTTAACTGATCATCGAAATTAGCTTTTTCTTAAATCAGCCAAAACCTTAACTCCTCGGCAATTGAGATGGTCACTGTTTTTTGCTGACTATGACTTTATTATTACCTTTAAACCAGGCAGATTGAACGGGAAGGCAGATGCTTTGTCACGCCAATTTCCTGGTTGTGATCAAGTGGTTGAATTGACTGTGCAACCTTTAATTGCTTCTGAGCATTTTGTTTCAGCTGGTGTTCAGGAACATATTAGTTTTGTTAGAGGGGTTCAGGAAAGCATGTCTAAGGAGCAGATGGAGAGTTGGGAGAAACTAGATGCAACCAGGGAAGTTAAGGATGGGTTGCCTTATCATGATTCTAGAGTTTTCCTTCCTACGGAAGAACTTCAGGAAAGGGCCTTAAAGGATTGTCATGAGTCTATCTTGTCTGGTTATCGTGGTTTCTGTAAGACTTTAGAGTTAATTAGGAGAAGTTTTTGGTGGGAAACAATTAGAGTTGACACCTTGAATTTTGTCAAGACCTGTGAGGTTTGTGCTAGGGCTAAGTCGTTGGGTGGTAAACCAGTCGGGTTGTTGGAACCTCTACTAAACCTCCTCATCCATGGCATACCATCTCTTTAGACTTTATTGTTGATCTCCCTGTGGATCAGGGTTGCTCCACAGTCCTTGTAGTGGTGGATACTCTGACGAAGGAGGGACATTTCATTCCTATGATTGGGGAAGTTACTGCTAAAAATTTGGCTCAAAGTTTTTCTCAAGGTATTGTTAGATTGCATGGATTACCCAGTCAGGTTATTTCTGATAGAGGATCACAATTTCTATCTAACTTTTGGCGGGCCTTTTGTGAAAGTTTGGGAGTGGAGATAAATTTGTCTTCTGGTTATCATACTGAAACTAATGGGCAAGTTGAACGAGTCAATCAAGAGCTTGAAAAATATTTACGTTGTTATATGGAAACTGGGGAAAGTTGGGTAGACTTGATTTGGGTGGCCGAGTTTGCTTATAATAACTCAATGAAGGATTCCACTTCCATGTCCCCTTTCTTTTTGACTCGTGGTTTTCATCCAAGGTTTTTGAGAGAATTGGTTGGAGGGGGAGAGAAATCCAATACAGCAGTTGAGGAAAGGTTACGAATCATGAGAGAAAATTTGGATCATGCAATTAAGGCTTTAAGTATGACTAAAGCTAGTTACAAAAGATTTGCTAATAAGAAAAGGAAGCAGGGTCCGAAGTACTCAGTGGGCAACACGTTTTGGTTATCAACTAGGTATGTAATAAATTAAGGGTCGAAATAAATTTAGTCCATGCTTTATAGGCCCTTTTGTAATTGAGAAGATCATCAATCCTGTAGCATTGAAGTTAAAATTAACTGATACCCTCACAGTACATCCAACCTTCCATGTGAGTCAACTGAAACCTTTTCAGGAAAGTACCAGATTAGGAGTTGTCCTGGAACCAGTAATTCTTGAAGATCAATCAGAAGAATTAGAAGTAAAGGCTATTCTTGATTCCAGAAGGGTTAGGGGGAAGCTTCAATAACTTATTGATTGGAATGGCTTTGGCCCAGAGGAGCGTTCTTGGGAGGGAGTTCAGGATGTTCATGTCCCAGTTCTTGTAGCCAGGTTTCATAGAAAGAACCCTTGTAAACCAGGCCCGGAGTCAGGGCCTTGGAGAGGGGGTACTGTCAGGTTTCAGGGCGGAAGAGATTAGTAAACCACAGTAAATCAGATCAGTAAATCAGTAAACCCCAGTAAATCATTTTTCTGCCTTGTGGTTGTTTCAAATCGTTCTTATATATGTTTTTTACCAGTTCTGATTTCACTTCAGTTTGACCCTTAACTTAGTCCATTCAGAGTGAGGCGGATTTCCCAAGCCAAGATGGTGCAGGCAGTCTGGAGTCCTGATTGGCTGTAGATAAAACAAAGGGTAGGGCAGAACAATTTAAACTGCCTTTCATCAAGATTTGTCAAAGTGACTGGCCCTCTTATTTGTTCTCTGGTTTGTTAGGCCTATTTTCTTGGAACTGTTTCCAGTAAAATTAATGACAAGACTAAGAAGAAGAAGCAAGTGAAGAAAGAAAAGCAGGAAGATTTGGATTTGAATCTTTTTTCAGATAAGTGTGATGTATTTTCAATAAGAGGAAATAACTACAATAAAATTGTTTCTTTTTAAATATGAATCTAATAATATTTAGTATAGGGTTGAGGATCTTGATTCTCCCTGTTTCCGGTTTCATTTTTAAGTTAACTTTTGTAGTTGAAGGTTATTTGCGCATGCGCACTGTTTAGGTAGCCAGTGTTTGATTCTGGGTGGTAGATTTGTTATTTGACTGAGCGTTTATTTCCTTTCAGGGCTGCGTGCCTTTTTCGCAACTTGTTTACACTTTTTTCCGGGTTCGGTTTGGAGCGCAGACGTGGTCTTCTGAGGCAGGTTGGTGGCAGAGTAAAGTAAGGATGTATCCCTTTGTTATAAGTACGTGGTGCATTATTGTTCGTTTCCTGGTCGATCAGCTGTTCTTAGTTTGTATTCTTAGTCACTCTGAGGAGATAGGGGGTTTCCATTTTCCTCGGTGAGCACATTGTGTATTACGGTCGTACACTCGCCGAGTCCGCCTTTGACGTTTTACCAAGCTTTCCCCTTAACGTAGCAGACGCAAGCAGTTAACGTACACTCTCGTAGTGTTTCTTTTACTTGATTTGCTTGCAGTATTTTCTGGATGTTTTCCTTTATTTGTTTTGATGCTTAGACATTTCAATTAGCAAATACGTTGCATTGCTTCAGGAAATTCTTTTCAGGTTAAAACAGGAGAGATGAAAGCAGCGTGCAGCATTGGTGTAATTTAAGTTGATATTGCCTGTATATTTTTTGGAAGTAAATAGGCGTTAAATAGATCCTAAAGAATATATTCTTAAATAGGTAGATAGGCACATCACTCCTAAGTCTAAATGGAACTGCAATTGAAGACAATACAAGTACACATTGTTTGGTGGTTAGGTGGAGTTCTTTGTTAAAAGAATCAGCAATTCCTTCAAGTAAAAAGCAATTGAGAGAAGGAACATTTGGTTATGAGACTGATTTTAACTACCAGAGACTTTTCAGGATTCAGTGCAAGTAACTGATTAATTTCAGAACTCTAAAGAAAAGAAAGACTTATTTGTGGAAGAAGAGTTTTCATGACAACTGCATTACAGGAGACTCAGGTTTCCTCAAGCAAGGGTGCAGCTGTTTTATTCCTCTAGACTTGTGCAGAGGAATTCTCAGGTACAGTTACATATGTGATGCTGGAAATGCATCGGAGGGACAGGGCCTCCGTATCCTTGTCCTTTACTGCTTTTTAGCATGTGTTCTGTTGTGTTTCCACGCAGGAGTTCATGTGGGACTCCTGGCGGTGCAGCTCTCTCTTTTGGTTTGGTGTACAGACCCATGGGATACCCTTATGGCACCCATGGGTGGGGGTACAACCCTCTGTCCCCAGTGTATGTATGTATCCTCCAGTTTGGGATACCCAGGCCCTGCCATTGGAATCAGTTGATTCCTGATAGGAAACAAGATGGCCCCTGTGGCTTATTGCTTTCTATTGCCTGTTACCTTGTTTTCCCAAAGTCCTGGGAAGCCCTGACTCTGTCCCTTCCCCCTGACTGACTGTTGGGTGGAAGTTCCAAATATGTTGTTGTGAAGTTCAGGCCAGACTGGCTTCAGCCTTCCCAGTGACTGTATGTTGTGGGTACACCCTGTGGGTGGGACCTGGGTGAATAGAGTGTGTGACGAATATGCACTTCTTGTTGTGGATGTCTAGTTTCTGGTGTTTGACACAATGACTGAGACAGCCCTTTCCGAAACTGGTATGAATGCAGTGTGGAGTGTTGAATGGCTGGGTACTTGTCCCAATACACATAACTTGTTGTGAGTGTCTGGAGAGAAGTGAATGGCCTGAATGCACTATGCACCTGAGTGGCTGGCTGCCTGCGTGAATGCCCTTCTGACCGATTGGTTGCCTGAGTGTGACCCAGCAGAATGAATGGGAGATCAACTAGTATATCTGGGGGCCTCTCGTTGCTAGAATTCGTGTTCAGAAGCTGAAGAGAAACTGGAGTTGAAACTGAAGCTTAACCTTGAAGCCCTGCTGGAAGAAAAGTCTTGCTGCTGCTCTACTTCGTCGATCTGAAAGCTGCTGTGTCTCCAAGGACTGACCCAGAGAGGACCTGGTTAGGCACCCTCTTCCCAAGCTACGAGGGACCATCGTGCACCAGCTGATCTTTGCCAAAGCTCCCTGGTAGACAGGCCTACGACAGGCTGCCGACCGGAGATGGGGACCGCCGCGGAATCACAAAGAGAAGCGCCCGGACTGTTGTCCATCACCATCGATGACCGCCGTCGCCGACCGGAGCCCGCCATACTCCCTTTGCCTAAGTAACATTTGATCCAAGGACGCTCTTGCCTGCACCATCGACCGCTTTGTCCCGCCGGAGAAAGTTGAGGCCGCTGACGCGCTGAGGAGCATCTGCCAGTGGGTTTCCCGCCACCTCAAGACCACAGAGATGCCAACGACTCGATGCCCTTGCTGGGCCACAGTTCTTCATCATCTCTTTGCGGCCCAGAACTTTCGTCACCAAGGTGCCCCTGCACGCCTCTTCCTTGCAGGACGCCAACGCTCTGTTGTCGACGAGCACCGCTAGGAAAGAAGCTGCCACTTCACCGCCGTAGTTAACCCTGTTCTCTGTCGGACGTTCGACGACCCGTGACTCCTGCCTTAAAGGGAGGGCACTCAAGAAGGGCCGTCGATTCCGCAACGACGAACGCTACATTCCAGGTACACTGGGGTTGTAGAACTATTGTAGAAGGAAATAAGATTTATAGAACAATATATGGACTGGGCTTGTGATACATCTTTGCTTTACAGCTTGTCCAGGTGGGGGGATCTCCACACAGAACTGTGTCAAGTTGGCAGGGGCCAGTGTTCTGCCAATTGTTCTAACCAACTGCTTTCCTCCTATTTCTATTGTTGGTTTCCTTAATTGAGTGATCTGTGTGACATTTAACCAGAGTGCAGTTGATGCACTTTAATGCGATCTGCTAATAATTATGGTACCACGTAGAACTGTATATATTTGCCATTATAGATTAACTAAGCACAAAGTGGGCCTCATTACGACCCTGGTGGTAACCAATGGCGCTATTAGCGCCATGGTTAACGCCGGTAATTTACCGAATCCGCCATGGTGAAATGGGGAATTACCGCCCGCCAACCTTGGAATGGTTTTTTCAAGGTTGGCGGGGCGGTAATTCCCCCTTTACCATTGGCCCTTCCCCATTCCCATTTTTGGCCCATAGTGCTCAATGGGAATGGGGAAGGCAGTAATTACGGTACCACAAATTGCGGTACCGTAATTACCTCGAAAGTCCCTTTGCGGGTTCATTCCTTAACGGCTGGTAAAACCAGCCGTTAAGGTCGGGACCCGCAAATGGACCTCGTAATTAGGCGTTAAGGGTTTAACGGCGCCGGCACCTTTTACGGCGCTGTGAACCCCTTAACGCCAGGGTCGTAATGATGCCCAGTGAGTTATTGTGATTGTATATAACCTTGAACTTAATTATATAAAGACTGTGTTTTAACTAATACAGTGTGTGGACATTCCTTTGTGGGGGCTTGGGGACTACACTGTACTTAAGAACCAGCCTGCATCACCTCCTGAGAAGCTAGGCCTTTATTGCTCGATCAGCGCTACCCTATAGAGAATCTTGGCTGGGTCCTCTGTGTCTCTCCTCTGTCATATAGAGAGCAGAAGTACAGACCCCCCTCCAGTCTTTACAACGTATTTGAAGGAAAGTAAGTTGAAGAGGACCAGCCATAGCTTAATTAGTTACCTTATGTTCTTCTTTCCCCTTCATGCAGATACCCATCTTAAGGAAGAGGAGGAGCCAGTGTCTGAGTTTCTTATTTTGTCCCATTTCCCCTTTCCCCCAGGGGTGTCCTGGGTTCAACTGTAAGATCTGATTCAGTTGTGCACTATACACTTTTGTGGGTCTGTGGGGTTTGGCAGCTTCTGAGGAATTTTGAAGACAGGACCTGACATTACTAAGTGTTTGCAAAGTACTGCGCATGGGTGCCAGCATTGCTGCCTGGGAACCAAGGAGCGGCCTTAGGTAAAACAGTGGCAATCACTTTAAACCTGGTGAGTCAAGCCTGGGCCTGGAGACACAGCAAAAGGTGTAGCTGGGATGGGGTGCTGGTGGAAAAAAAGGAAAAACACTTAACTTTTTATGTTTGACGTCATTCCTTGAAAGCTGCTAGAGAAGGCCTGCAGAAGATCCTATACACTCCTATGAGGATTATCAGAGCATGCACCCTTACCGAGTGCCACACACAGAGCAGCGATCCAAGAATAGGTCAAGAACCAAACACTCTTAAAAAAGAGCAGACTGCCAGGATGTGGCCCGCACAAGAACGGCATAAAAACCTAGCCATCTTGTGCAGCACACGGCAGATGGAAACCTCCAAAACCGCAGAGCAGCGGGGAGGCGAGGGGGGGCACACAATCTTCTGTGAGTGTAAAGGGGACAACCAGTCCCATTAACACAGAGAAAATGACTAGCAGATGGGGATGATGGGCTTCGGGCAGAGGTACAGGATTGTCATTCCAACAAAATAGCAGGCGTATTGGTAGTGACATCACATGACCCTTGACCTCTGATGACATCACAGGAAGTGATGTAATTTGACCCCACCCCGACCTGACATCATGGAAAGCGATGGAACACGACCTTTCACCCTTGACAAAACAGGAAGTGGCATCACATAGCATTGTTCCTAAGTACACTACGAAAAATATGGTTGCATATCACTGTAATGTGAAATATCAGTGTGTATGGGCCCATATTACCAAATTACTGTGAAGGAAAGCAGATGTCCAAGACCAAATGATAATGATGTGTTATTATATAGCACTTACGCTTAATCGATTTATGTAGAACAAATATACATTCAATATCACCCAATCTGCGTTGATACTCATTTATCAACCTCAGGAAGGATGAAAGGCTAAGTTGGTCTTGCCGGATTGGAAACCTGCAACCTGCAGATCACACACACATTGCAGCAGCGAGCACTCAAACCACTAAGCTTTCTTACCAGCTATAGCTATCTTACTGGCTATAGTAAAAAGGAACAATTACATGTCTGAATGTTCTCAAAGTCAGAAAGCAAATTACACTCTGCAGTCGATACCATTAAACTGGTAACTGAGATTTAACAGCAGGCCAGTTCATCTGCAGGTCTGGTGCAAGGTTGGCCACATGTCAAGCCTGCGTGGATCTACCTTTCAGGCTTCAGAGGTTGGCAAAGTACATACCATTGGGAGGGTTCATAACTGTGTATTAAAGAATTTAGATTAGCACGGCGAATGTAGCACACTCACACAGCATCCCTTACTCTGGGCACTCTTAACCAGATACATGCAAACAAACATCCTGAACAGCATGCCTGGGAGATATGAAAGATACACATTACAAAAAAGCATTCATTGTGGCACAATTAAATCAAGGGCCACTTTATGTGCTGTGGTCAAACATTTCTACACTGTACACAAGCTTTTAGGCACAGGGATGTTGTCAAGTGACCGAGGACACCGAGATGGAATGCCTTGTGATGATCGTAACAGAGACAACAGCAGAAAAAAACATGCTATAACTGCAACTTGCGAAAAGCAAAATACATAGTCCGAAATGGATGCTTATTTTACTCTAAATGCTTTTTGGAAGATTTTGTCTGCATTGTGAATTTTAGGTTTTTAAGAACAGACTAAATCAGTGACTCACCCCCTGAAGTGTGCATAAAATAAACCTTCAATGAGTCTAGCAATTATTGTATAGAATTCTAAAAAGAAAAATTATTTGTTATTCCTATTCTTTCTTATTTAGGGTCACTGCTCTAAGTGTTACACTTGTGGAAACCCCTGTTTTTTTAAAAGCCACCTGAACAAGAAAGCCAGCCACTCTCTAGAGTCCAGCCCAGGAGCTTCAAATGAAAAAGAAAAAAAAAACTTTTTGTTTTAGGGGTAACAAGGGAGACCTCAGGGGTAGCAAGTGAGACCTCAGGGATCGCAGGTGCGACCCCTGTTTACCCCCAAATGACTTCCCTGTAGAGTTTGTGGCAGAGGGGATGAAAGACGGCACATATAACAAGGGCTTTGTACATATTAAATAATAGCTTTGCTGTGAAGGAAGGCTCTGTTACCATGAGATGCGAATGGGATGTAGGAGAAAGTACAAGACAAGGGAAATTGTATTCACTTCAATTGCAGAGTCAACTTCAAGTGAAAGGCCAGAGACATAAAAGACTATTGATTAAAACCCAGGAGTAACCGGTACCCTAATATGTTTGGGGCTTGCTCTAATAAAATTCAGCTTAATATAGTAAAAAAAAAATCTTGCCTTCAGGTGGTTTTACTAACCTTAATCAACATCAATCGATGTTGTATTCACCTGAACTGTGGTTTTCCAAACAATTGTGGGAGTATCTCGATAATTACCTTATGACACCCCCCTACCTAGGACAAGTTATGCTACTGTAATTCTGATGAGTGGTATCTGCCAATTTGATCCGCTACTAGCCCGGAACACAATTGGATGCTCTAGTCTTCTTTTGATAAATAAATAATTGCATTTCATAAGAAAAAAGTGCGTGCCCTGAGGATGATGACAACTAAGGAGACATTGGTTGTCTTGCATTAAACAAAGTACTTGTTACTACTGGATGTGAAGGCCCTTCCATATAAATATTAATGAATGATATCCCCAAGTAATGTTCACAACTAAAAGAGTTCTTCACCCCCATCATTTGTTTTTACACAGAGATTGCAATGCATAATCCGTACTAGTCATATCATCTTGATTAGCAAAATGATTGCGTGGCGCTCGTTCCTAGGCCCTTCCTCTCCTGTCATGATTGATGGTATCTTCTACAACACCACCAGCTTAACTTCTCCTGATGACAACAGGCAACTCTGCCGGTGTGTCACAGGCAAAAAGGACCTCGAGCCCATTGCTCTTTGTCTGGGCCCAAACTGCCTTAAGCTGAAAGTCCATGGTGAAAGAAAGTGTTAAATAATTGTAGTCCATTGCAACGAGAGTGTCGCCTGATGAGGACCGCTGAGGAGCTTTGCTTGTAGGGGCCTATGTGTTATTCCACAAGTCACTGTTCCAGAACTAGATTTCTTTGCTTTTGCACTATGATGTCTATGAAGAGGGACCAGAACCAGCAGATTGATTATTCGGATACTCTGTAGATTGAAAACAATTAAACGGTAAATTGAGCTGCAAGGGGTCGAACATGGCACAGGGGACTAGCAGCACAAGCATGGGAAGAAGGTCTTAGCTATGACAAGATGATGGCACTTGTGGGTTTCATTGTGATCTCGCACGTGGATGGTGATAGCTCAGCTATATCAAATAGGGCCCTACTTACGTCTGAACGAAGGCGGCGTAGGTGCTGCATTAGGAAATGCTTCAATCTCTGTAAGAAAAAGTGAAATCAGAAATAAGTACACATTAAGCAGAGCAAATGGGGGGGTCAAAGTAGGACAATGACATACTTTAGGAATGGGGGGCTAATGCAATACAATTCAGGCAGTTGTGCACTAGCACCTGGGAATATAGAGCATTGTGGAGGAACACAGGCTATAGAAAACAACTATTACTTGGAAATCCCTGGGTCATGCTAATAGTGCCTTGAGTCATGCCATTTAAGGCTACTAAAAAGAAATGCACGACAAGGACAATGGAATTCAGAAGGGTTGCACACGGTTCATGTGAAGAATTGAGTAAAGGGGAAAGATATGAGAAACAAACCAATCGTAGGCCAAAATATAAAAACACAAGAGGAAATGGTTTATGCACAGGGCCCACGTTTATGTCATTGATTGTTTATTTAAGAAAACAGTATACGATGTTCATGTCTTCCAATGGTTTTAGTAGCCGTAATGGCCTCGCATAGCACCTCTGCGTGGCCTGAGGCGGTCTGAATGAGAGTATCTAGTGAGCATTCCACACCGCTATCTAGGGCAGGTACCGCCACTCTAAGGTGGGTACATAAATTTGACCAATTCAATCCTTTCCTGGGCTTGAGCACAACTGGATGATCCGTTCTTTTTTTACCACCCATCAAATCATTGAATTTCATGAACCTAAATGATGTGTTGCATGATCTTGACATTTAAAGAGCTTTGTTTGACATGACTGCATTACGTCAGGCAAAGTACGCATTTATTTTGGTTTTCAGGGCGCCTTTAAATGTATGTTAGTACATTCCATCTCCCGCTGAAGTGCAGAGCTGGAGAACGTCTTCGGGACACTCATGAGGTTTCACCCTGTCAAGGAGGCAAATAATCCTCTATTAAAGATACTATCTCGATTATGAAGAGAATCGTGTGCTGCTCGCTGTGAGGTCCTTCTCCAACTTTCTAAAGAATGAGTATTTCTGGCCACACAATGAGCTAAGCTTCCATCTCTACAATCGCAACATAGAACCGAAACTTGACAGGGCGAGAACAGTGTCAGGCTTCATGGTTGATTGATTCGTTCTTTTTTAAAAAAAAACATCAAATATGTTTGCTTCACAAAAACAACAAAAATCCACGATTGGATAAATGTTATTGAACAAACTGTAAAAATAGACTGTTAGTCCAGTTCTAGATATCAAAACTTGCCTTTTTCTTATTTATCATCATCAAGTGTTCTTCAGATGGTTACATATCCATAAAACCACAGAGTCATCACATTTCATAAAAACATAACATTAAACCAATGGCATTACAACCTAATCTGCATAACACTAATATCTCAGCATCCAGAACCCTACAAGGGCAGCAAATTTGCCAGCGCATGTTTGTCCTAGAGGGTTATGGTAGCTCTTCAACTCCAACCCCCAGTTTTCTACGTCTCCGTCAGGCATTTATTAGGTAACCTACAAGTGCAAATGTAACCGCCAATTCGGCAGACTTTAGCAAAAACATCATTGCCTTTAATGCTGTATTCTGCTATCTCTTAATATTCTCAATAAATAGTTTGCACGCATATCTTTCAAAAGTGGGCAAAACAGTACTAAATGAGTATGTCTCATGCGCCTAAGATATGCATTTGCAGTTCGACCCCATGTATTTCTTTTGCCCCATTTTATTTATATATTTATTTATTACATTTGTCAAATGCCCAAACCCAGGGGTATCACAGCGTTAGTTACATACGCTTACTTGTCACAAGATTTGGTTTGTGAGGACAAACAGATAAACAATACAGATACAAAACGTGAGCGGGTGAGAGGACATCAATGTTACACAGTTGCTGGTCGTGCAGAGTATGGGCTATCCCTCTGTCCCCAAGTATCAAACTGACATCCACGACAACACCTGCGAGAATGAAATTTAGGGCCAAAGGTGGTAGTCCGTGGAGTCAGGACGCGGAAACAACCGGAAGAACCCCTGGAGCACTGCAAGTGAAAGTATATGGTTATGAAATGGTACAGTGTGCAGTTATCAAAGTATAAACATCTGAAACACTGAAATACCTGTAAGTGTTGACCCAGATAGGGGTTCTAGTGGCAAGTGGTCTGTATAGCTGTGTAGAGCGTGAGGATAATTCCTGGCAGGCAACCACCTAAGGTAGGACCGAGGTCCCAATGAAACACGTGATCCGTAGGATATACTGGAGCAGTCCGAGGTCAAAAAACAGGAGATCCAAGATTGAGGAGGGCTAAGCAAAAGCAGTCCGTAAGGCAGAGCGTAGGTCGGCAACAGCTGATCAAAGTTCCAAAACCAATGATGGCAAGACACGAAGCAATCCGTTATGGGAAAACCAGTTCGGCAGCCGAATGTATCCAAAGTTCCAAAAGCAGACAAGGGCTAGACAAAAAGCAATCCGTAGTACAAGGCCGTGATCAAAGTGAGAGTCCTGAACAAAGCGATAGCAACACGTGATCCAAAAGAACAGCTGTGAAGCAACGCCTTCAGTAACTGGACTCCTTTTATCCGAGTTAAGGAAAACACGTGACAACGGTCACGTGACGAAAGTTACTAAAGCGTTGCCGTATTGCTAGACAACGAGTCACGTGATCCTTGCCGTGCTGTGTCGGACAGTCCTCCGTGGATGGTGTGATCTTTTGTGATGAAGGAGCCTCCAACTCACTTGCCATAAACGTGAAGGGCAATAAACTCCCGTTTTGTCAGGTATGCCATGTTGTGCCCTACAACGTGAAACCTGCTGAGGCAATAAGGTACCTCTATCGGGACGTGTGTTTTTGAGTGCTGCTTGGGATGAGAGTGTGGACGTGGAAAGGCGTGTCTTTTGTGCGGGGGGCGGTGTGACAGAATCCCCCCTCAAAGGCCCACGACCCCGTGGGCTTGCCGGGTTATCCCTATGAAACCGCGACACCAAGAGCGGTGCCTGGACGTCACAGGAATAAACCCAAGAGCGGTCCTCAGGGCCATAACCCAGCCAGTCCACCAGATACTGGAGGCGACCCCTATGGAAGCGAGATCCAAGGATAGCACTGACCTCAAACACGTCCTGAGAAGACACAGAGACAGGGGCGGGAGGAACAAGGACACGAGTGGAAGCATGGAAAGGCTTAAGGAGGGAGACATGGAAGACTGGATGGATCCGCCAAGTACGTGGAATAGACAATCGCAAGGCCACGGGATTCAGGATTTTGATGATCCGATAGGGACCCACAAAGCGGGGCAGCAATTTGCGACAACCAGGAATCCGCAGGTGTCTGGTCGATAACCACACCCGATCACCCACCTGATACACCGGTGCCTCAGCCCGCTTACGGTCCGCCTTAACCTTCATCACGGACTGCGCCTCGCTGAGATGGACCAGAGTTTGTGCATGAACACCAGCTAGATCACGTACGCAGGCGTTGGCAGCAGGAGTGGCAGAGGAGAAATCAGGGAGCGGTAGGACTCGTGGATGTTGCCCATACATGGAATAGAAGGGAGAGAACCCAGTGGCCGAGTGACGAGAATTGTTGTATGCGAACTCAGCAAAGTAGAGCAGCTTGTACCAATAGTCCTGGAACTGAAGGGACAGACAACGCAGGTATTGCTCTAGGGCTTGGTTAACCCTTTCAGTTTGCCCATCGCTTTCGGGATGGTATGCCGAAGAGAAGCGAGCATCGATACCCAGGAGTTTGGTAAGAGCACGCCAAAAACAAGACGTGAACTGGGATCCCCGGTCTGATACAATGACTTGTGGTAGCCCAAAGAGACAAAACACCTCCTTGAAGAACAGGCGTGCCAGTGTTGGAGCCGATGGTATGCCTGTACAGGGAACGAAACGGGCCATTTTTGTATAAGAATCGACAATAACCCATATGGTGTCGTAACCCTGCCTACGGGGTAAATCCGTGATGAGATCCATAGAGACGGTGTGCCATGGCCTGGGAGGTATGGGTAATGGCAGAAGCAACCCTAACGGACGTCCTCTGCGCGTTTTGCATTGTGCGCATATAGAACATGTGTTTACATAGTTATCTACATCTCTTCTCATGGATGGCCACCAGCACCAGCGATGTAGTAATTCAAGGGTGCGTTGCTGCCCGGGATGACCATTTATGGCAGCATCATGCGACCAGGCCAGCGCCTGATTTCTTACATCGCAGGTAGGAAGAAATAGTTTGCCCTGGACAAACGGCAGCCCGTCCTGAAGTATAATGTCCCATTCAGTGAGTGCATGAGGATGTTGAGCAACCCATTGTCTGATGGCAGTGAGCATGGTTGGCGAGGGCGTACACATACAAACAACGTGGCCTTTTCCTAATAATGTGTCTGGGAAGGAAGCTAGTGATTCCCCACCGGGAGATCGGGACAAAGCGTCAGCCTTGCCGTGGTTGTGGCCTGGTCGATGTTTTACAACAAAGTCGAAGGCAGCAAAGAACAAGTGCCAACGTACTTGCCGGCTGTTGACGCATTTCAGGGAGGCTAGATCTTGTAGGTTTTTGTGGTCAGTATAGACCACTGTTTGATGCTTGGCCCCCAGAAGATGATGCCGCCAGATCTGGAGGGCGTCTTTGATGGCCAGCAGCTCTTTCTCGGTTACCGTGTAGTGGGTTTCGGCTGCCGAGAACTTCCGAGAATGATAGGCCACTGGATGCAAAATACCCGTGGCAGGACACGGCTGAGACAACACAGCGCCTAGAGCAAATGATGAGGCATCCGCTTCCAAAACATAGGGTAGGTCGGGATCGGGGTGTTGCAGGACAGGGGCAGAAGAAAACCTGGACTTAAGAGCCTCGAATGCCTTTTGATGCGTAGGGGTCCATTTGTAAGGAACCTGAGGGCTGGTCAAAGCGGTCAGAGGAGAAACAATGGAGGAGAAGCCTGCGATGAACCGCCGGTAAAAATTAGCGAAACCAAGAAACGACTGGAGTTGTTTGATGTTAATCGGGATCGGCCATTGCATGACAGCACGAACCTTGGACTGGTTCATGGACAAACCCCCGGGGGAGATGAAAAAACCCAGGAACTCCACTTCTTTCGAATGGAATATACATTTCTCTGGCTTAGCGAACAGAGCGTGCGCTTTGAGACGAGAAAGAACCTCTTTGACATGACAAACGTGTTCCTCCATCGAGGATGAGTAAACCAAAATGTCGTCCAGATATACCACCACGAACGTATCCAAGATGTCAGAGAATACTTCGTTGATAAATCGTTGGAAAGTTGCGGGAGCGTTACAGAGCCCAAAGGGCATTACGGTATACTCGAATAGTCCCTGCTTGGAACAGAAGGCCGTCTTCCACTCGTCCCCAGGCCTCATACGGATCAGGTTGTATGCCCCTCTTAGGTCCAGTTTGGTGAAAATGGAAGCCTTTGTCAGCCTGTCCAGTAGTGTGGAGATGAGCGGTAGAGGGTACCTGTTTTTAATAGTAATGGTATTCAACCTCCTATAGTCTACACATGGCCGCAAGTCGCCTTCCTTCTTTGGCACGAAGAATATTGGGCTGGCAGCCGGGGAACACGATGGACGGATGTGACCCGATTGTAAAGCCTGACGGATGTATACTTTGAGGGCCTGTTCCTCTGGTTGTGATAACGAGTAGATCTTACCCCTAGGTATAGGAGCGTCTGGAACCAGATCAATCGGACAATCGTATGGTCTGTGTGGGGGTAGACCCTCCGCCGTAGCCTTATCAAAAACCATGTGGAATTCATGGTATTCTGTGGGAATATCAACCAGGATGGCCCCCACGGTATGCGAAAGCCTAGTGTCAGATGTAATGTTATCAATGTGAGTAGAGGCCATGGCACCCAGGATTGTGGCAGGAGAGAAAAACGACTCATTTTCTACAAGACAAAACTGCTGACACACTTCTGACTCAAACGTGACATGTCCTGTCCCCCAATTTATCAAAGGGTTGTGTTGCCGTAACCAAGGTATACCCACTATAATGCCGAATTGTGGTGTAGTGATAAGGTCAAAGGACATGACTTCCCTATGGGTACTCTGGATCAATACTTCCAAGGGAGCGGTCTGGAACTGGATGGGGCCAGAAGACAAGGATGTGCCATCAACCGCATGTACTGGTTCTGGGTGTTCTTTTCTGACCAGGGGCAGATTGAGACGATGAGCCAAATCTATATCGATATAACATCCTGTAGCCCCAGAATCGATTACAATATGGACCATATGCGTGACCTCTCTAGTGGGTTTCAGAAGGGCATGGACCACTACCGGTCTGACGGGGCCGAAGGCGGGTTCAGAGGGATTTGAGGACAGGCTCGCCGGCGCCCCCTGAATCATGGGCGAGCCTTCAGAAAACCCGGTGTTTTGTTCTTAGGACGTCGGGTGCATTCCCTTACATAGTGTCCATTTAACCCGCAATAAAAACAGGCATTATCCGCCCTCCGACGTTCTCGTTCGGTTGATGTTATCGGGCTTCGGATACCGCCTATTTGCATGGGTTCGGGGGTGGTAGAAGAGGCTTGACCGGACTGACTGGTGAACGTTGTTTCTGACCTCCTCTCGGATCGCCTTGCGTCGATCTGTAAAGCGAGATCCACCAGATCCGAAAACACAGAAGGAAGAGCAGGAACCACTGAAAGTGCATCCTTCATGGTGTTACATAAGCCACGGTAGAACACAATCGCCTTTTTCTCTTCTGGCCAAGAAGTCTCAGCGGCGAGTTGGTTATACCGCGCGATGTATTCTATCAGTGATAGTTTACCCTGTGTTAGGTCTAAAAGTTCCAGATCCCTTGATTGAGCCTTATAACGTGTGTCAAAGACTTTGGCCATTTCTGCTGTGAGAAGTTCAAAATCATACAAAGCGGGGTGATTATTTTCCAACATAGGATTTGCCCAGGTGGCCGCTACCCCGGATAAATGTGACAGAAGAAATGCGGCCTTCGTGACTGAATCGGGGAAAGCCAAGGGTCTGCACAAAAAATGAAGCTTACATTGATTAATGAAAGTACGGTATTTCCGAGGATCCCCCTGGAAGCGTTCTGGGGCAGCAAGGGGAACAGGTGCTGGAAGCAACACAGGAGTGGGTGTAGGGGCTGGAACAGGGGCTGGCTGATCCGGGGGGACAATATCCCCGAATTCGGTATCTGGTGGCAATGGGTAACGTGTGCTTTGTAGGGCATCAAGCCGATTATGTATGGCGGACGTGGCGGCGGCCATGTCAGTCCTGAGGGAAGCTACTGCCTGGATCAAAGCGGTCACGGGGTCCCCGGTGGAGGGATTCATGCTCTGAACGACCAATTGGCTTCACAGTCTGTTACACAGTTGCTGGTCGTGCAGAGTATGGGCTATCCCTCTGTCCCCAAGTATCAAACTGACATCCACGACAACACCTGCCAGAATGAAATTTAGGGCCAAAGGTGGTAGTCCGTGGAGTCAGGACGCGGAAACAACCGGAAGAACCCCTGGAGCACTGCAAGTGAAAGTATATGGTTATGAAATGGTACAGTGTGCAGTTATCAAAGTATAAACATCTGAAACACTGAAATACCTGTAAGTGTTGACCCAGATAGGGGTTCTAGTGGCAAGTGGTCTGTATAGCTGTGTAGAGCGTGAGGATAATTCCTGGCAGGCAACCACCTAAGGTAGGACCGAGGTCCCAATGAAACACGTGATCCGTAGGATATACTGGAGCAGTCCGAGGTCAAAAAACAGGAGATCCAAGATTGAGGAGGGCTAAGCAAAAGCAGTCCGTAAGGCAGAGCGTAGGTCGGCAACAGCTGATCAAAGTTCCAAAACCAATGATGGCAAGACACGAAGCAATCCGTTATGGGAAAACCAGTTCGGCAGCCGAATGTATCCAAAGTTCCAAAAGCAGACAAGGGCTAGACAAAAAGCAATCCGTAGTACAAGGCCGTGATCAAAGTGAGAGTCCTGAACAAAGCGATAGCAACACGTGATCCAAAAGAACAGCTGTGAAGCAACGCCTTCAGTAACTGGACTCCTTTTATCCGAGTTAAGGAAAACACGTGACAACGGTCACGTGACGAAAGTTACTAAAGCGTTGCCGTATTGCTAGACAACGAGTCACGTGATCCTTGCCGTGCTGTGTCGGACAGTCCTCCGTGGATGGTGTGATCTTTTGTGATGAAGGAGCCTCCAACTCACTTGCCATAAACGTGAAGGGCAATAAACTCCCGTTTTGTCAGGTATGCCATGTCGTGCCCTACAACGTGAAACCTGCTGAGGCAATAAGGTACCTCTATCGGGACGTGTGTTTTTGAGTGCTGCTTGGGATGAGAGTGTGGACGTGGAAAGGCGTGTCTTTTGTGCGGGGGGCGGTGTGACAATCAATCATATTTATCGAAGAGCCATGTTTTGACCAGTTTCTTGAAAAGCGGGTAGGATTGTTCATTTCTGATATGTTCAGGCAGAGTGCTCCAAAGAGTAGGTGCGGCCACAGGGAAGCTAGAGCCTCCTGCCCTTTGACTCTCGTAATGCAGAATGTTCAGAGACGTGCTGGTACTAGATTAAAGTTTGTGGTAGAGACTTTAGGGTGATACTGTCATTGAGGTATAAGGGGGCAACCTTCTAAATGCACTTGTCGGCAATACTAAGGGTCTTGAAGAGGATGATCGCTTTTAGGGGGAGCAAGGGCACCTCTCATCTGGTGAGGAAGATGTGATTGCTCCGTTTTACTCCAAACGCAGCACATAGAGCTTTATTCTGAAGTAGTTGTAAGTTGGAGAGATTTGAAGTCGTGATGCCCAGTAAGAGAATATTGCAATGGTCCAATTTAGAGAGGATCAGAGCTTGTGCTAGGATCAAGCAATTCTGGGGAGACAAGAATTGTCTGCTAAGTGTTGTGGCATAGGCTGTAGAAGAAGATAGGGCGTTTATGTGCATGGTCATTGAAAGATCAGCTTCGAGGTAGACACCTAGGGTATTTACCTGTTTCGGGACCAGGTGTTACGCTCACCTGGTCTCTGCGGAGGCGTTGGTGCACAGTTGTAGCCCTCCCAGGAATTAGAACACCCCCGTCAGATCTCTCCCCCTGCGGATCAACTGTGGACTGCGACAAGTGGTGACACTGCTCCTGCGTGGATATGAGAAAACGTGAGTGCGCTGATCGGTGACTATGGTAACTCTCAAACCCTTCTACCCATGGTGCGAATTCTGTGGGCATGTACCGGCCCATAAGGCTCACCTGTTAATTATTGATGGTGAGCTCTCCGTCCTGCTACTTCTGGCAGGGGCGCTTGTTGGTGGGATCTAGTTCCTTCACTGATCCCTGGTAAGTGATAGTCCAGTCCAGCTGCGACTATGCTTCTTTTGGTAGATAGTGTCTCTCAATGTCTCTTGTCTTTTACTCTTTCTGTTTTCTCTTTGCCCCTTCTCACTTTCTGTCTTGTATTATTGCTCTCAATATTGTTGTTAATTCCTGAATAACATTTTCTCTTTTGTTTTCTTCCCAATAGATGGAATTGCGGCCCAGAAGCAGCTTTGGGGGTGCGGAACACGGCCGGGAGGAAGATTGATTAAACCGCTATGTCCGACAACAGGTGAGTGATGGTTTAAAGAAAAGCGCGAGGTGCAGTGGGAGCGTGACCTTAAACTTAATGGCCCTCATTACGACCCTGGCGGATTTATTCCGCCATCGGCGGACTTTTCCGCCATGGCGCAAAGTCCCTTTACGCCATGGCGGATGGCGGACTTACCGCCCCATTCCGAGGTCGGCGGGGCGGTAAGTCCCCATTGACCCATTTACCCTTCCCCATTCCCATTTCGGCCCCATAGGGCTCAATGGGAGTGGGGAAGGTGTTAATTACGCCACCGTACACTACGGTGGCGTAATTAACACCGAGGTCCCATAGCGCCATGGATTTTTAGGCCCGCAAAAAGCGGGCGGAAAAATGACCATGGCGCTCTGGGAACTCGGAATTGGCGGTAAGGGGTCGGCGCAGCTAACGCTAGCGTAAACCCCTTACCGCCAGGGTCCTAATGAGGGCCAATGTCTTTTTAATGTCTAACCTTGCCTTTCGCTTTTACTTGCAGTAGCTGTGGTCGTGGACAAAGTGCGTAGTGATGCGATGCCAAGACGAAGATTTCAACGTCCCTGAAGATTTGAAAATGAACTGCGGTGCCAAGATGAAGAGTTCAGCGTTCCGGAAGATTTGAAGAAGACACGCACAGGTGAGAGCAGATTCCCCAGGTGGTAAGTATAAAGGCAGGAAGCAGGATTTCCAAGGTAAATTTAATCCCAGGCGGCGGTGAGCGTTACGCTGCATGGAAGTGTGCAAAGCATTACAAAGAACATTTTAAAAAAAAGAAAACAATCAGTATTACTATGATTTACTCAAATGATGGGGAGCACCTGGAACCGATGACACAGAAGGTGCTGGCTCCAGTCTTGAGGAAACAGAACCTTCTAAATCGCCAGGGATTGATGGGGTCCCAAATGATGTAATTTGCTCATTGCCAGACTTATGGCGACCTTTTTTATGCAGGTTTTCAATGCTTTTATCTTGCTTAATTGACTACTAGGTAGTGGGAAGGGCAGTATAATTGTTCCAATTTCTAATAAGAGTAATAAGTCGTTATCCTCTTCTTACCGACCATTCACTTTACTAGAAGGGACTTCGAAGTTGTTTTGGGCACTGTCCTTAAATGTCTAGAGGAATGGGTAATTGACAATAATATTCTGTCTGATGTGAAATTGGCCTTCGGACCAGGAACTGCCACAGTACATCAGTGTCTGAATCACACTCTTACCCAGGCAAACTACGTCCAGATAATGGATTCAACTGTCTATGTGGCCTTTATGGACCTCGTTTTGGCATTTGACCATGTATATCGAGGTTTACTGTGGACAGTACTACGAGATATGGGCGTACCGAAACCCTTACTCTGAATGCTAGACCCACTTCATGACCAGTCCAGGGTATGTGCACAGTATGTGTTAGAAGGCGAATTGATCAACCGTATTCCTGTAAACAAAGGGGTGCGTGAAGGATGTGTCCTTGCACCCCTTTTGTTTAATGTTTGTGCCAATGCTCTTGCCACTTACCTTGAGTGACCTAACAATTATGTTCCAAAGTGCAGAGTCGGGAGAATGCCAGTTGTGATGATGCTGTTCTCCTAGCTAAAACTCCTAGATCATTACAGGCAGGTGCTGATAAATGAATTTGAGGGCTGGGGGACTTCCAGTGAATTCTTCAAAATGTTTTGTGATGTGTGTGTACCAGAAACCCAAACAGTTTCCATCAATGATGCTGGGAGAACAGTGTCTGGAAAGAAGTTCCACATTTGATTATCTGGGACTGAGTTTCAACAGTAGGTTGAAGTTGGATTACCACATTGCAAAGCAAGATGTAAACATGAGTCAAAAAATGAGGGTCATTTTTAGATTAGCTAAGAATCTGCCCCATTACTCAGTAGAACATATGATTCCAGTCTATAAGAGTAAAGCTATCCCGACAGGAATTTTTGGCTGTGAAACCTGACGGTATGCAAAGGCCAACTGTCTCCAAAGGTTTGAGAACTCATTTTTAAGACGTTTATTGATGGTTCCAATGGCAATCCCAGTATATTGTATACATCTGGAAACTGCTCTGGCCTACTTAACTGACACTATATATGTGAGAACCTGACCTAACTCGGGTATCGTTATGGACAGGTACATGGTGGCCTAACCAAAGAAACCCTTCTGAATTTGCTTTCCCTAAATGGTCACTGTAAAGTAGGTTGGCTGTGTCACATCAAGTCTTCGTTGCACAAACTATACTGGGCACCGTTTTTTGATGACCCAATATAAATTGAAGATATGTCTAAAACGGAGATTAAAAAACAGGGCTAATTGACTATAAACTATAATAAACTTCAGCGCTTAACGCTTCAAATATACGCTAGGTGCATCAGCAGTTCAGAGCTATCAATTATTATCCAGCATTCTTGTGTCCATTTTCTTCTGCTTAATGCAGCATTGCATAATAAACCGGAGTTGAGCTGTTTTCTGAGGGTGCACACCATGTCTGCCTTTATTGCTGACTGAAAGTGTTTATTTTGGGGGAACGAACCTCAAGTTTCTATATCGGATGTTGTTTGGTCAGGCAAATGTAGCAACATCTTCCAAATAAAGGTGGATCTGAGATACACCCTGAAGAGAATTGTTTATTATTTGTGTTGGACGCCATCAAAGATGCAAGACACTAAACTGTTACCAAAGATTTATGATGGTCATGTAAAACTGCGAGGAGCTTAAACTTGCATATCTTTTGGAAATATAGAAAAGTTGGAGATTATTGGGACGATGTTAGAATGGATCTATGTGATCCGACCGCAGCTGATTTGCCCGCGGCCGGAAAGTTTGCATGAGAAAGGTGCGAACCACCAAAAGTTTGCACCTTTCTCATGCAAACACACGTACATACCCACAACAGACCCATTACACACCCCCACACCCTCAACACACCCCCACCCACAACCCCAACATAAACAAACCTCACTTACCTTTTTCTTCATGCTGAGTCCCTGCAGCGCCGGTTCCCTTTCACTTCCGTGATCGGGAACCGGCACCACAGGATCCTTTTCTTATTTATTTTTTCTTTTTCTTTTACGGGGGCTGCATGGGTTTCCCCCAAAACCCCCGCTGTGAAGTATAGTGAGCGGGGTGTTTCGGGGGACACCCCTGCAGCCCCCGTTTTTTCTTTTTTTTTGCGGGTGTGCTGCAGAGGTGTCCCTCGCAAAACCCTGCTCACTATACCACACAGTATAGTGAGCGGGGTGTTGCAGGGGGCACCACTGCAGCCCCTGCAGTCTTTTCTTTTATTTATTTTTTTACTTACCTGCAATGCTACCATCAAAGGTTCGATGTTTTGGTGTTCGAACCTTTGATGGTAGCATTTTTAGACCTTTTTGTACGTGCAACCGTTTAAATACGGTCAAAACGTACAATACTGTTAGAATGGAGATAGTGACAAATTGTAATATTCCTAGGTCGCCAATGGTCATTGTTTTGGGTCAATTGTCATTAATTCCGAATGTTTCTTTTGAGACTAAATACTGGTTTGTATAGAACTTTAATAATGTCCAAGAACATGATCTTAAGAAAATGGAAGAGTTTGGATAAGCCGCTGCATGAAGAATGGATGCATGGTATGGTTTTATTGTCAGCAAAGGAAAAGGTGTCTTTTCATATGGAAACAATCTCTAGGTGATTATGATTCAATTATAGGTTCTATTTAGTGATTTATATGTGTAAAATGTTTTTTGTTTGTTTGTTTTTACACATTATGTGCGTCTTTTGTTCAAGTTTGGCTCACTGTTTACCTTTATCGCTCCCCTTCTTTCCTCTCCGCTTTGCTCTATTTGTCTTCTGATTATTTTTAACTCATATTTCTTCTATGGATGCACTGTACCTAATTAGCTTTTTATGTTTATATGTGTATGCGTTGATTTTACCGAAGACAATGTCAGAGAGTAAGTTTCACTGAAAATATAATACCGAAAAAATACTGAATTCTTTTTTTTCTATCCTTGGAACCCCAACCCAACCCTATCCCCACCCATTTTAACCCCTTACTGCACTCCCCCATATATATTTAATTAAAATTGTCAGTATTATTTTGGGATTATGGTTTTCGGTATAACCAACCTCTGTTTGGTTTTTGGTAAAATGACTGGGTACCATATTGCTTCTGTAGTCCTTGGTCTAATATGAGACTTTGTAATTAAAAATTCTATAAAGAAAAGAAAAAAAAAGAGGGCTTTGATGTATTTGACATCTAGGAGGGAGGGAAGGGCTCCTGATATGCTCTTCTGGACAGGCCCAGAGAATATATGCTCCAGGAGGCTGTGCCTATGCAAACATATTTACTAGCTAAAGCCAGGCTACTCAAGCTCCCAGTAATGGCAATTACACAGACATTACAGAATCCTTGCTACATACAGCATCAGGCCCTTCACTTGCACTCGCTATCCCACCGACTACACCATCATATGGGCGGACCACCTGGATGCAATAGTCGGAGGAGTTGCACTAATAACAAAAACATCTATACAGATTAGACCTTGTCTCATCGCCCCTCTGCCGGGATATGAAATCCTACTCATGAAGCTGACCACTAACCCCAAAACAGCTTACGATATCCTTTTAATCTATAACCAACCCAACAAAACCAACTAACCAGACCTTGACATCGTATGCTCATTACTACCGTATTGAAACCACTCACAAAATTCATCATCCTAGGTGATATCAACCTTGGCTTCAACGACAAGACGGAAGTTAAAGCGGTGGCACTTGCATCAGCTCTTCGCGAAATGCACTTCACCCAACTCATCGACACACCCACTCACAACAAGGGCAGAATCCTTGACTGGATTCTCACAACTAACGTTACCATCAACATAGAATCTATCTCCGAAGTTCCTTGGTCAGATCACTTCCTGATTCACTTTGACCTCCATATCACTAACTCGCAGGTAACATCTTCTTTTATGCCTAACCCAATTTCAGTCAGAAATACCCGCAAACTCACAGCTGACAGCCTCAACCCTCAGCTGCTCTCATGAAACATGAACAATCCAACACCAACCTCTATCACGCGTGTGCACAATCCACAATACGTACACTGGCTTCTCTTCCCTCTAAAATCCCCCCAAAACCCAAACGAGCCAACCCTTGATTCGATGAAGAACTCACGATCCTACGCCGCAAGATAAGGGCACGGAAGTGGCACGCAAGTGGGCTGTTTGGCTGGAGAGACTGGAGAGACCGTGAGACGTTGTTTTCTGTGGATGCCGTAGACGCCCGTATCTTTGGCAAAGTCCGTTGTTTGTTTTTGTTGCCTTCTCCTGGGACCAGCCCACGCCCTCAACGTGCATATAGCTTCCAGTGCTAGCGCACCCGCGCGTGCACCCAGAAGTGGCACGCAAGTGGGCTGTTTGGCTGGAGAGACTGGAGACTGGAGAGACCGTGAGACGTTGTTTTCTGTGGATGCCGTAGACGCCCGCATCTTTGGCAAGTGAGTCAGCAAGAGGAAGGACAGAAGGCCTTTTCTGCAGCGAAACACGCAGGTTACCCTGCAAAGTATTGGGAAGTACTGAAGTACTGCTGTCGAGCGCTGGGACTTGGGGACACATTCTGGGACTCTGGGACTTGGTGACTTGGGGAACTGTGTTCAGGGGGAGGAGGACTTGGGGACTTATGTTGGTGCCATAAAGACAGGTTGCACCACTGATCTTTGGTATTTCTACTATTTCCACAGAGCCCGTTGTTTGTTTGCCTGCTCCTGGGACCAGCCCACGCCCTCAATGTGCATATAGCTTCCAGTGCTAGCGCACCCGCGCGCGCACCCGGAAGTGGCACGCAAGTGGGCTGTTTGGCTGTTCGGGTGGCGGAGAGGCGGGGAGGCAAGGTGCATATGTTGCTTTGTATGCCGATACTGGTTTCCACTTTGTATAGATATCTGAGAATTATGAAAGAGAAGTCCCAACCTTAATGGAGTGGAGTTAAAGGATTGGTTTCTAATTGGCTTTAGCCGAAAGGGCACTGAAAGTGTGGTGGGGTTGCTCAACTTGGTGGCGGGGGGAGGATTAGTTGAGTGTAAAGGTGCAGTGGTAAAAGTGTTTCCTTTGTTGATTTGACTTTCTCATGCGGAAGGCATGAGGAAAAACAAAAGAGAAATTTACACCTACAAGAGGACTGTACCACTTACCAGGAGAGAATCTAAGGCAGTGGCAGGTTCTTTTGACGATATTCTTACTGCTCCTTTAGTATTTACCCCTGTTAAGGGTACAATGAGTATGGCATGCAGACTCCCCCTGCCTCCATCGCCACCATCGCCACCGTACCCCATGGGAAATGCTGTAATGAATATGGAGGAGGGTGGGGGGGTGGCCGATGAATCTATTCTATTGATTGACTCAGGCAAACCGAGTAAGAGCTTAGAGATTCTTACTGAGACAGAAGATTCTATACATCAGAAGGGTAGTGAATGAAGTCCAGAAATGATTGATAGTTCACTCATGGCACTGTCTCAGTATCCCTTGGGGAGGGAGGCAGACTGGGAACTCTCATCAGCTCAACCTTTGAACAGGGAGTCTGAGTTGAGGCCGTCCCAAGGGGACACCCTAAATGGCTCGATACTAAATGAACTTTCATTACATACCTTACTCTTAAAACAGCTAATAGCTGCTGTAGAGAGACAAAATCTATTGGACCCGAGAACACAGGCACTAATATCCAATGACCAGCGGGAGGGGTGTGGGGCAATCACACCAGGGGTATTGCTACAGGATGGGCCACCCACCCCCGTGAGACCATCTGAAGAGCCTGAATTGCTAGTGAATGAGGACGATAAAAATGTGGGCTCGAATAATGAGCCTAATATACAAAATAAGAACAAAAATGAAGACAGGGCGCAGAAGCAGAGGCAAATGGCCCATAATTTAAATAAAAATAAAAGCAACACAAAGAAAATTAACATCATGCGTAAAAAGAACACATCAGGCTATAGACGGAAGAATGTCAAAGTTGCCAAAAATAATTGGAGATGGCTGTTAAGAGAGGAGGCAGATGACCTGGATTCTGATATTATTGAGATAGATGAAGGTCCAGATGTGTTACTATGTAAAGGAACGAGGGGGACGGCTGCACCCGACCAGATATCTGAAAATCTAAAAAATAAGGGCGTCAAGCGCCAGCAGAGGACTACTATCACCAACATCGAGGGTCCAAAGCAGTCAGATCCAAACATCCAGGGAAGTCTATTTAACTTCTTCCCTAAACAAGTAAAGCAGCTAGAACCCATTGTATCCTCTAGAGCCTCAATTTCGGCTTTACCCCCAGAGAAAGATGCTTTACATCCAAGGCAAACAATAACCCATTATGGTACAATGAGGTTAATATTGGAAGAGAATGGGGACCATAGGGAGGGTATTGCCGATTTGGAAGTGGTAGAGGTGCTACACTCTGGTAATCAAGGAGTAAATGAAGTAACAATGCATACTATGATTGTCAACAATAATCCCGAATCAACAGCACAATGTTTCCAATCTAATGGCCCTGGACGCAATAGATGTTTGCAAACTGATAACAAAGAGGGAAATAATGCTTGCTTAACGGGATCCAAATCCTTCGGGGGTACAGAAACCACAGAAGCTGTGGTAGAAGCTGATTCTCAGGAAGGGATACCGGTGATGGAATGAGTGATCAGAAGGGTCATAAAACTGATGCTGGAAGGTCATGATGACGGTATACGAGGTGAATCTGTTCTTAAAGTAACCCTTTGTCCGACACAGGATTCCAGTGTTCACCAGGAAAATGATAACAAAATGGGTGTGCCACTGATAGTGGAAAAGGTGCAGGTCACTAAAGAGGCCTGCAAAAATGTAAATTTAAAGGCCCCAAATCCAACTCGGGGCCCATTGAAAGAAGATATTCATAGTGAAGGGGAAGGTCTCAGGAAACCATCTGATATGTTCAGGGATGAGAGAAGTTATCAGGAATGTCATGAGGAATACCGGACTTCCATCCCACCCTGGGGCCATTCTGATATACCACCAATGGGAGCACAATTAGGGGCCATTAACTATCATCCCTTTAAATGCGCTGAATTCCCGAGCATTTTTCTATACTACCTATTTGACAAGGGGGGCCCCCGTTCTCTGAATAGAGCGACGGTTTTGGCCCTGTTTAAGGAGATACCTAATCTCTCACTTATTACAACAGGAGACATCAAGTTGGTGGATTTTGTCCAACCAGGAAGATATGATTATGTAAGGGTTGCGTTCCACTCCAATCTTACTGTTGAGACAGTGTTGAAAGAAAGTAGTATGTTCCTTAAAATGGGATACGATCGGGGGGCGTGGCTTGGAGCGCCAGCGATGGAGTCGCTCCTTTGAGCCGCCCGTGGGAGACCCGCCGTCGCCACGAATATAATGCGGTGGCCGGCAAGTAACACGACCGCCGATGCTACCCAAGGTGATCGGAGCTGCTGAGGCACATTTAGGTCGCAGATGAACGTCTAACGCGGATGCGTTGTCCCCAAATCCGCCAGCCAGACCCAGCACCCGGCGCCATCCATGGCATCCAAGATGGCGGACACCTAGAAACCCGGCAAGGCGGAACGGATGGCAGACCGAGGACCCCGAAGGGGGCAAAGGGGGACACACTAATACTCGCCGCTCAGGCAGCAGTGGACCCAGCGGCAGGGGACGACCTGGGGGCTGGTCCCGGCCCCGACTTCCACTGGGGCGGTGCGGCGCCTGTCGGGGTCCCCCCGATTCTTGGAGCTCCGGCGGGACCAGACAGCCCGTAGCGGACTGCTTTCTCCCCCCTTGGCCCCTGCATTAACCTGGGCCCCAGTACCGGAGCCGCCGGAGGCCGGACCCCGCCGGCGCACAGGTGTGAGAGCCCGTACTACGGGAATCCGGCGGCGCCGGGAGAAACACAGGCGCGGCACCCTGCCTCCGCCGGAGGGCGCTCCAGCAGCGAGCATTACCCCCCCCCGGCGTGGGAAGAAGGCTCCGGGGGACACCGGGAGGCACCCGGAGGGTCCCCCCTCCAGCTCTAACACCGAGGGCCTCGGGAGGCGGAGGCTGCCTCGGAGAAACACACGTGGGGCCCCACAGCAGACCTGGCCCGCCACATAAGCGTCACCAGAGACGGCCTGAGGTCCTGCCACACCACCAAATCACCCAAGGCCGGGCACCTTCGCCACTGGCCGCCTAACACCTCTGCAATCCATCCCTGCCCCTGGGGATAACCAACTGCAACGAAGAAAGCGGCCCCACTGCAGCAGAGCCTAAGCAGGAGAAGAACAGCACGAACACTCTCTAGGTTCGCTATAGCAAACAATCTATAAACCAACACTCTAGCTAAAATCCCAAATGGTCGCTAACACTTATCCTTGATATTCTTCCTGGGGTGCCCCGGCCCACACCTCCAGCTAGCAAACCCACCCAGCGCCCACTGAGGCAACGGACCCCGGGGGCCCACCCCACCAGCAACGACCCACGACGGTGCCTATTGGACACTCTCAATCAACCGGCCCCCCACTACACGGGAAATTGAATAACTGCATCCCTGGGAGCCCCCTCGGGAGTGTTCCCCTACGAGATCTTCCCTACTCTTCTGAGTCCGCAGGTGACCGCCGGAGCCTCCCTAGCGCAACCCCCCCCACTCACCTATCATGTCCAGGCAAACGAAAGTCAGTAAGGCAACAGACATCCCCACTATGTTTGCTGGGGCGGACAGAGGCAAAAACAGGACTCTATCAAACTGACCCCGCAAAAACAACTGGAAGAAAAAGAGAAAGATGCTCTGGCCACCAGGGGGGACCTGGTGGCCTTTATGGCGGACATTAAGTCGGAATTTCGCTCCTGCCTAGCAGACCTCACCTCTAAAATAGAACAGACGGATCAAAGAGTAACAGAGACGGAACAGAGGCTGGTGGAGGTCGAAGATCGGTCACAAGTCCACTCCACCACCCTTAGAGAGATCCAGCAAACCATCCATGCAATACAAGACAAATATGAGCTTCTGGAGTTTAAGCAGGAGGACCTGGAAAACAGGGCTCGCCGCAATAACCTCCGGATTCGGGGGGTCCCATCCTCGGTCCCCGACAATAAGCTAACGGAATACGTAGGAGATTTCTTCCAAGCCCTGTTACCAGATCTAGACAAATCCCAGCTCCTGCTGGACCGGACCCACCGTCTGCGCCCACGCCGGGGGGTAGATTCAGACCCTCCCCCAGATGTGATCACCAGGGTTCACTTCTTTACAACCAAGGAGGCCATCGCAGCAATTAGTCGTACGGGAGACAGTCTTTCGTTCCAGGGTTCCCCCCTTCAGATTTATCAGGACCTCTCGCTACTCACCTTACAAAAACGCAGGACACTCCGCCCCCTAGCGCTCTTTCTCCAAAAACAACAGGTACGGTACAGATGGCTGTTCCCCACGGCGCTGCAATTCTCGTACAGAGGCACTCTTCGACGGATCAGTCATTTGGAGGACGCGAGTTCAATCATGCAGCCAACCTCACCTAATGAGACCTCCTCACCAAACCTACATAAAGCTGGGGACTCCGAACCTCCTCCCTCCCCGAAGCCCAGGCGGTCATCATGGTCAAAGATCCAGCGAAATCACAAGAAAAGATAATCAATGAGGACGCGCACTACCGAAACAAGACGCCCCCGCGGACTTGGGTCTCGGTAACATCTACCCCAGACACCTGCGACCTTACCAAAATGTAGATCCGCCACCTTCATCTTGAAGAAACAAGCCTAGCGAGCGGTGGCGGCGAGTTACTCCCATGGTTCATACCCACTCCAGGGAGACCTTCCAACTTCTGTTCCCTGGAAACCCGCAGTTCTCAAGACGAGATGGGACAGTTGGCCCTGTTGGCCAGGGATGGGCCTATACCCGAAAGGTCGGTCCACCCGCCAGTTAAAGTTGCGGCCCCCTATTGGGGCTCCGCTTTAAAACCTCAAGCGCAGGACGATACCATAGTAGCTCTCGATAGGCATGGCAGTTGAAGTAACAACGCACGACCCCCCCCCAACACAAATGACGGAGCAGGTGACCCCAACAGACCACCAGACTCTGCGGATCCTCTCCCTAAATGTGAACGGACTAAACTCTCCTAACAAACGAAAGTCAATTCTACTAAAACTCCAAGACGAAGAGGCCATGATAGCCATGCTTCAAGAGACTCACCTGTTGCCGGCTGACGTGACTCGGCTCCGTTCCCGGCTGTTTCCGCTTCAATTCTTCTCCTCTGGTGGAAGCAAAAAGGGAGGTACTGCGATCCTCTTTCGGAGGGACTTGCACCCGCAAGTCCTAGAAACGAAAACGTGCCCGGAAGGCCGATACATAGCGGTCAAATGCCTTCTTAGGGGAGACCTATACACCCTGGTCTCGGTCTACGCCCCCAACACCGGACAATCCCTCTTTTATGACTCTCTGGGCAAAGCGCTCGCTGGCTTCGTGGAAGGCCAAACGATTATGCGAGGGGACTTCAACGGGGTTCCCGATCCCACCAAAGACAGATCGCACCCCCCAACACCAAGCGATTTTGGCCAAGCGATTAGCCTCCTCCGGCTCTTCAGATCCCTGGAGATAATAGATTCATGGCGAGTGTTCCACCCCGAGGAAATAGACTACTCCTTCTATTCATTTGTCCATCGCACCTTTTCAAGGATCGACTTGTTCTTGATCTCCCTGCAAACCTTCCCTTCTGTCAAAGAGGTCTCCATCGGCACCAGAGCCATATCCGACCACGCTCCAATGCTCCTGGAGCTCCGGACACAGAACCCTAACCTTCACAGCCCACGTAAACGGGCACTATATGACCCGATCCTCAACGACATGGCCACCAGAGATGAGATCGCAATTGGCATAAGAAATTTTTTTGAAGAAAATCCGGCCTCAGACACCTCACTAGCAAATAACTGGGACGCCATGAAGGCTGTTATAAGAGGCTCCCTAATAGCTCAAGGAGCGTCTTACCACCGAAACAGGCGCCAAGCCCGGATAGCCCTAGAAGATGAACTAAGAGAGGCCGAGGCAATACAAAAGGAAAAAGGCTGGTCTCCCAAAACACAACGGATCATACGCATAGCCAGGAAAAAACTGGAAGCCCACTATGCGGAACAGACCGCTCAACTGATGGCGAAAGCTAAACAGTCATATTACGCAAAGGGTAACAAGGCGAACAGGTTCCTAGTAGCCAAACTGGCCAAACGCCAACGCGGTAACACAATCACCGGCCTGCGTGATCCTAACGGAGTCACGCAATATTCAGAGCCCGAAAAGCAATGCCTCGCAAGAGACTACCTGGCCCAAATTATGAAGGCAACCCCACGGAGCCTCCCCCAACAGATGGACTACCTACAGAGGGCAGCAGTACCTCGCCTCCCCGATACAGCGAGAGACGAATTGGAGGAGCCCATAACGGGAGAGGAGGTGGAACGAGCCATCAAATCATTGAAAACACGAGCCCCTGGGCCAGACGGCTTCTCTACTAGATTTTACAAACTGTTCAGAGCTCAATTGACTCCTCACCTGGTCGCCCTGTTCAACTCCTTCAGGGACACGGGATCAGTGACCCCGTCGATGCAGGAATCAACCACTATCCTCCTACCGAAGCCGGGAAAGGATCCGAGAAATCTAACCTCTTACAGGCCGATTGCTCTCCTAAACATCAATGCCAACATATACTCGAAAATTCTGGCAACCTGCCTAAATCACATCTTACCGAAAATTATTCATCCCGATCAGACAGGTTTCATTTTGCATCGGACAGCAGGAGATAACATACAAAGAACATTAAACCTAATAGACCTGGCCTCCCGGAACTCTCAAAAACTAGTGTTGGTGGCTCTGGACGCAGCTAAGGCATTTGATAGGGTGGATTGGACTTTCATGAAGCACACCCTTCGGGCCTTTGGCTTCGGGCCAACCTTCCAAACGATGGCTCTAGCCAACTATAGCAACCCAAAAACCAGCCTAAGAATCAACGGCCACAACTCGGATCCAATCCCCCTGTCATGCGGAACCCGACAAGGCTGCCCACTGTCGCCCCTGCTCTTTGCACTCACCATGGAGCCATTCGCCCAAAGAATTAGACGAAACAACCAAATCAAGGGCGTACAGAGCGGCCCCACGCAACACAAAATCGCCCTATACGCGGACGACGTTCTGCTCACGATCACAGAGGCCCATTCATCTCTGAAACACGCGATCCGCGAAATCGCCACCTATGGAGAAGTCTCTGGCTTCACCATAAACTTCGACAAGTCATCGGCCCTGGGCGTTGGCCTCAATTCACCGGAGCAAGAGCCACTGACCAAGATATGCCCAATAACATGGGAAAAAAAGGCCATCCCCTATTTAGGGGTCCATATTCCGGCGGATCCGAAGGACACATATAAGGTCAACTTTCCTCGACTCTTTACAGAATTGGAGGGCGACCTGAAACGATGGGAAACACAAGAGATCTCATTGCTAGGGCGCATCACAGCATGCAAGATGAACCTCCTCCCGAGGTTCCTGTACTCCTGCGCCTCCCTACCAGTAGCGATTCCCACGACAACACTCCGAGGTCTCCAGAGAAAAATGCTGAACTTTATCTGGAAAGGTAAGAGAGCGAGAATCCCTCTCAGGACGATGCTAGGGGGTTCCAAACTGGGAGGCCTGGGGGTTCCAGACTTGCAAGCCTACAGAGTGGCGGCTCAACTGGCACAGATCCAGGCATGGCAAAACATAACAAACCGCCCTAGATGGGTTGAGCTGGAACAATCGCTAATACCCCTGCCCCTACGATTTTTGCCACATATCCCACCCCCCCTCAGGTCACATTGGGGAGACCTCCTCCTATCAACGAAACATACCCTAAGCTCCTGGGACTGGGCACTAAAACGGAAGGGAGTACCAAGGGGACTGAGCCCACAATCCCCAATCTTTCACAACCCAACTTTCTCACCTGGAGCGAACCCCCGCAACTTTCAGAGCTGGATAAACGGTGGACTGGAGACGGTGGACCAGCTGTATATGGGAGGGAGACCACTTACATTCAGCCAATGCAAGGAGAAATTCCAGCTCCAGGAAAGAGACAGATTCTCCTACATCCAGCTACGCCATTGGTGCTCACATCCCCAAACCCTCCAAGCTGCGACACGTCCCCTGACCGCTCTGGAACTCACACTAAGAGACCTCCCTGCACGCGGTAGAGTATCCACCCTATATAGACGCTTTTTAGCCGACTTCCTGACCACAAAGACCCGATGCATGGCTCAGTGGGAGGCAGACCTGGGGCACCCAATTGAGGACCAAACCTGGGTGGACATATGGACCAGAACACACACCTCCTCTACCTGCATCACTAACAGGGAATGTGCATACAAGATCACACTCCGGTGGTACTACCCGCCCCTCCGACTTCACCATATGAATCCACAAGTGGACCATTCCTGTTGGAGGGGATGCGGCCGTCCGGGCTCCTTCTTCCATATGTGGTGGACCTGTCCAAAGGTCCAACGGTTCTGGAAGTTATGCCTGGAGACCATCACACAGATTACTGGAACGAGGATCCCCCTGAAACCAGAACCAGTTTTGCTGGGAGCCCCGGTCCCCACAATCTACCCGCGCTCCGGACCCAGATCGAAACTGCTAACCCACTGCCTCCTGGCAGGGAAAACAGTGGTAGCCCGAACCTGGAAATCCCCGGAAGGCCCTCACATAACCCAATGGTGGACCAAACTCTGGGATATTCTGATCGCGGATAAGGTGACGGCGGCACAAGCGGGAATTCTCCACAGGTTCCAGAACGTTTGGGCCCCAGTGCTTGAATTCGATCAGCACTTCCCCGCCCTGACTTACAAACCGATCCGGGCCCGCTGGATCCTGGGAAACCAAGGGACCCCCGAGGCAGACTCATAGACGCCGAGGCAAAAACCAGGCAATCCAGGAGGGAAGACACCTCCCCCAGAAACTAAGGAGCGGAGGGGCCGAGAGACGAGGAGAAGGAAGAAACTCGGGGGGGGGATAAAAGACTGGGGATTATTATGTCTAAAATTCACTGCTGATATTGTTTGTAATTATCATCCTGCCTTGATTTAAAATAATCAAAGTTAAAAAAAAAAATGGGATACGATCTAGAGAGAGTGCACCCGGAGAGGAGATCTGAGATCCGGGTGGAGAGGGAGCAGCACGGAGAGGAAACTCGGCCTTCCAAATCAACTGAAAGCACTTAGGATGAGCCTAACCTTAGATGGTTAGCCATTACATTAAGAGATTCCATATCACAACTTCAGGTCCTGAAGCCCAATAGTTAATAACCATGCAAACTTCCCTCTGATCAGTTGGAACTCGAGGGGGAACTTGTCACTAAGGAACACACTGGAAATATGTGATATATTCAAAGAATGTTTTATTTTTTGTATACAGTAAACATGGTTTACTTCAGAATACGTACTAGATGGTTTTATCATTAATTCTACCCTGGCCAAACAAGGCACAGTAGGTAGACCTGCAGGTGGTCTACTAATAGGAGTAACTACTTCCCTGTTGCCTAAAGTTATAAAATTGGATAGGATCACAGATTGGTGCTTATTACTGTTAATACGCTTTGAAAACAGCACGCCCATTGGGGATAGTGACCTTCTGATTGTGAATGTCTACTGGAATACGAAGCTTGACATTGAGGTCGAACTTAAAAAACTGGGGGTACTGATGATGAAATGTCATGAAATTTCAAAAAACTTGGTAACAATAATTGCAGGGGATTTTAATGTAGGAATTGGAAATGAAACTTCACAAAATACATTTGAGGATATGGGAAATTTTAACTGGTCAAAGTGTAATAAAAACATGCAGGGGTATCTCTGGAGGATGTTTATGGAGTCATGGGGTCTGTCAAATACATTGGGTTTCTGGAAAGAGAAAAACCCTTATACTACTTGGTATAGAGGCACGCAAACTAGTGCTATAGATTATATTTTTCTTTCGGACTCGATCATGGGCAAGGTGGAGGAGTTTAAGTTGTTGAAGATGAACTGCAATGACCATAAGATACTGTATGTAAATTTTGAGGGAAAAAGGGACGAGAGTGGTGCACATTCGAACCTAGTGAACCTGGAAATAAACCAAGCAAAAAACAGAATAGTGTGGCACAAGACCAATGTAGAAAAAACAAATGCAGTATTTCTTGGAGACTTTAGCTCCTCCACCTTGGAAGGAAAGTATATAATGTATTCGAAGGGTTATTTTTCTAGTTATGTGGCCAAGGTAATATCCTGCACAGCAATTCCCATTAATGTAGATCGGGTCCGTACTAGCCAAACACATGCTTATGATCCAGTGATAAGAGATTATAAAAATCAGCAACAAAAGGGCCTGAGGCAAGTGGCAAATGCACTGCTTTCGCCTGAAAATAAAATGGCATTAAAAAAACAAGTTGCTAACCTCTGGAAATGGAAGATTAAGGATCGCAGAGCAAAGCTATATCAATTAGATGGGGAAAGAATGCTGAGTGCACTAAGGGATAATTCCTCTAGATCATTTTGGGCACTGGTCAATGACAAGGCATCCCATAATTGTAAGGCATTAGCAAATCCAATCTCCGATCAACAGTGGGGTGGCCACTTTGGTAGCCTTTATCAAATAAAACATAGTACCATGCAAACTCCCATTGCAATATTGAATGTAGATTGGAATATTGATATCACTGAGGAGGATATCAGTGTTTTGATCTCTAGGGCCTCATCATCAAGGGCATCTGGCCCCAATGGCCTTGCTAACATCGTTTTTAAGCAAAACAAACAGCTTTGGACAAAAATATTATTTGTATTGTTTCACGATATTCTCCTGACTCGCGCTATCCCGTCCTCTTGGCATATTTCTTTTGTGATTCCAGTATATAAAAAGGATGACCTCTCCAATCCTTTTAACTATCGGCCAATAGCCTTATTGGATGCGGATTCAAAGATCTATACATACATGGATTTACAAAAACAACATACTATCCAAATTACAATTCGGTTTCAGAAAAAATGTGGGGACGGATGCGGGAGGAATCATGCTAACTGTTATGCAAGAAATGGCATGGAAAAAAGACGCAGCACCTATTTACATCGCGTCTATTGATTTGTCTATGGCATTTGACAAAGTGGACCCAACAGTGTTGTGGGGCAAGTTAAACCATCTGGGAATGCCTCCAATCTTGCTCTCTATTCTAATCAAGCTACATGAAGGGTCCCAACTTCAGGTTCGTTTGAATAATGAGGGTTGCTTATCCAGTTTAATTGATGCACCAAATGGGTTACGACAGGGGTGCGTTTTCGCCCCCACAATTTTCAATCTATATGTCTCTGATGTAGGGGAAGGGCTGGAAGAGGTGGCGTTTGTATCCCCGCGGGTTGAGGGGACAAAAATCTGCTGGACAGCGTATGCAGATGATTTTATGCTCTTCGACCATACTCCCATAGGGTTGCAGCGATTACTCTGTAGATTCAGAGATTATACTGTAGTAAATCATCTACAGATAAATGAGAATAAGACAGTGGTTATTCGACTACAGGCGCGCCCCTACTTAAAACAACATTCTTGGTTTCTGAACCACATACAATTGATGGTAAAGCCCTATATACGATATCTGGGGTATCCAATTTTTGGTAACAAACAGAAATCACAATTCAGACAACATATGGACACAAAAATTATACCCCTAATGATACAATTAAAAAAATTTGATATTACATATGGAAAATTCTCGGTTTTACCTGCGGTACGATTTTATAAGCAAAGGATACTACCACAGTTCTGCTACGGGGTGGAATTCTATCCTCGCTGGTTTATGGCAGAAATGAATAAATATGAAGGAAGATTCTTAAGAACAATTCTGTCATGTCTACCGAAATGTACACCGGTGGCAGTCTTACGGTATGAATTAGGCCTAAACTCAATTACATCTATAGTAATGTGGAAAAAACTCTGTTTAATCAGGAAAATGGTTACAACAACGAGGGGCACATTATATGACCTCCTTGGCTCAGGCATACGCAGTAATAACATCATTTCTGCTTATATACTAAACCTTAAGGAGGAATGCACAGTATATCTTGAGCACTGGGGCCTATCTTTGGAATTATTAATGTTTACTCCTAATAAGGTCAAAAAAAGTTTAGAATGGGGGGATTGGGATAGTACAATGTGTTCTGTAGGAGCCACTAGGTTCCAAAAACACATTGTCTCCCATTACAAAAAATTAGGGACAGTGGAATCATACTTAGCACTGTTCCCTGATAAATCATCCAGGCATATCTTTACGCGTTTCAGGTGCAATGCCCTACCGACTAGAGAAATTCTAACTGCCCGCAGCAAAGACCCTGTAAGGGAACTTGGCTGCCGGTTTTGTGAGGTATTGGGCGTGGAAGAGACTCTGGAGCATCTGATGATCTATTGCATTGTATTAAGACCTTATCGGATTAATTATTTTAGTAAATTTGTGGCTCCTTCAGGTCCAATAGATCTGCAATTAGTATGGATAAAAATGTTACAAGGAGCAGATAAATCGTTACAAATATCAATTGTAAGGTTTTTAAAACATGTATGCAAATTGGGAATACAAACTGATTTGCATGTGAGTAATGCTGACCAAATAATTGCATGAGCTGAATGCTAGAAGTTTTTAACTGTAGTTTCTTGATCGTGATGTCTTAAGAGGAGGATATTAAGTATTGAGTGTATTTCGCTTTTTTTTTCTTTTCTTTTTTTTCCTTCTTAAGTAATCATGGTAGAGTGTTCATATGTTTTGAGTTATCTTCTTTTAAGTGTTGTATCTGGTTTATGTTTATGCTTTGTAATTATCTACTAATTAACATTTTTCTATGCTAATGTCTTATGTTTTTTATAATTGTATTTGCTTTTTTTATATCTGTATATTTTGTAAAGGTTATTTTTAACCATATACAAATAAATAAATGAATAAGGGCTTTAGAACACTTACACAAAAATAACCATTCTAACGCCACTGCCAGTGCCCTAGTCTCAGCCACCAAAACCTACAAATCTGCAATGGTCTCACAGAAAGCCAACTCCTACAATTCTCGTATTACTAATGTTGGGTTCAATACCAAAGAGCTTTTCTCCGTACTCAGGGAACTGGAATCACCCATCCCAACCGCAGCCCCCACTCAAGTTAACAAATCTTGGTGTACTACCATCTAGAATGCGCTGGCACATAAAAATCACATCCTTCAAGAGAATACAAATACTAAAAGAGACACCCTGGTGATAAAATGCACCTCCTCAAACACAGCCAACCCCAACCCTCCAGCCAGCTTTCCCCAATTCAAATTCAACAAAGTCACCCATGAACAGGTACTGGTCACCATCACAGCCCTTAAACCATCAATACCTTTTCTGCTCGCCTGGTGAAACTCTGTGCACCCTCCCTAATTCCCATCATTATGGACTTTATCAATGCCTCCTTTTCTTCCTCAGTCCCAACCAATATCAAATCAGCCTGGATAACCCTGCTATTCAAGAAACCTACCCTTGACCCCCACCACCCATACCAACTACTGGCCCATCACCACTGTTCCCTTCTTTTTGAAGATAATAGATTGAGTAACCTATACACAAATCCAATTCTTCTTGGAAAGTAACTACCTTCTTGGCACCAGGCAATCAGGCTTCGACTCCAAGCATAGCACTGAAACATCACTACGTGACTTAAAAAACCAGATGGAGAGCATCTGTGACTCCGGCAATTTAAGCATCCTCTTACTACTTGTCCTCTCTGCCGCCTTTGATTTAGTGGACCATGATAAACTCTGTCAATCCCTCAGGCAAAACTTCCACTTCTCCCGGAAGCCACACTTTGGATTAAATCGTTCCTATCCAAACGCACAACTAGATCCTTCATTGGTGAAGAAGTTGCAGACCTAATCTATGCACCTCTTGGGGTTCCCCAAGGCTCTTGCCTCTCCCCAACACTTTATAACACATACATGAAACCACTCTTCACACATTGGACTCCCTAGGCATCATTTACACAAACTTTGCCAATGACACCCAAATCCTGATCCCTATCACAGGTGACCACAAACATGACACCACCATAATCATCAAGATCTACACATCATCAAAAATTAGATGGCCTCACATAGTTTATGCCTCAAAGATGAGAAAACAGAACTCCTCATTATGGGCTCCCCTGCCCGTCTTCAATAGTTAGACAACTACTCCACCAAAAATATTGAAGGCACATTCAACTGGTGTCATGGTCATCGGGCCAAGAACACAGACGGGGCCCGGATGGACAAAGTCCTGGCACCTTTGGCGCCAGGCTCATAAATAACAGTCAACAAGAACATTTATTCGGGACAAAAATGCTTTTATTGTGAACATAGCACTTCATTTCGGGTGCAAGGTGCATTTAACATGGGACCTTCCATCACTAAAGCAGCCCCACGTGTACTCTTGGGTGGGACTGCTATTATTGGGTTGACTGAAACAGCAATTTTTCGTTGATTTTTTTGTATGCCGATATTTTTGAGGGGACATTATTACATGGAACCCTCATGCCCAATCTAACTGAACATGTTGCTGCTTCTATCATAAACTGAATAGTTTTCCGGAAATGTTTAGCAGGGAACACACTGCAAACAGTGAGAGGAGCAATACACTGTCCTATGCGACCCTTTCCGCATTTGTATATCGATTATGTAGATATGCTCCAAGTTTGTAACGGCTACAGATATATGCAAGTAGTTGTATGTAGTTTTTCCTGCTGAATCGAAGCCGGTCCAAGCACACATCCTGATGCCACATGTGCTGCAAAGTTCCTCGTACGTGAGGTCTTCCAGAGGTGGGGAGTGTGCAAAGTCCTTCAGTCTGACAATGGACTACATTTTGTAAATTAATTATTCAAGCACATCACAATCATACTGGGTATTAAGCATACATTTTCATCCACTTATCACCCACAGGCAAACGGAATATGTGAGCATCTCAACGACCTTCTCAAAGAACGAATAGCTAAACTAAAGGTGACCCTGAAAAAAGGATGGCTCTATTGCCTACCCTTAGCCCTGTTTGCATTTCATTTATTTGTATTTATTGGACATCTGTATGGCACATATACACAAGTGTTTCCAGGTGCCAAAAGGCAAAAAAAGGGGGGTAGGGAACGGAGGAGAAAAACAAACAATAAGCGGTCGTACTATGCCTTGTGAATAATGAGGGTTGCTTATCCAGTTTAATTGATGCACCAAATGGGTTACGACAGGGGTGCGTTTTCGCCCCCACAATTTTCAATCTATATGTCTCTGATGTAGGGGAAGGGCTGGAAGAGGTGGCGTTTGTATCCCCGCGGGTTGAGGGGACAAAAATCTGCTGGACAGCGTATGCAGATGATTTTATGCTCTTCGACCATACTCCCATAGGGTTGCAGCGATTACTCTGTAGATTCAGAGATTATACTGTAGTAAATCATCTACAGATAAATGAGAATAAGACAGTGGTTATTCGACTACAGGCGCGCCCCTACTTAAAACAACATTCTTGGTTTCTGAACCACATACAATTGATGGTAAAGCCCTATATACGATATCTGGGGTATCCAATTTTTGGTAACAAACAGAAATCACAATTCAGACAACATATGGACACAAAAATTATACCCCTAATGATACAATTAAAAAAATTTGATATTACATATGGAAAATTCTCGGTTTTACCTGCGGTACGATTTTATAAGCAAAAGATACTACCACAGTTCTGCTACGGGGTGGAATTCTATCCTCGCTGGTTTATGGCAGAAATGAATAAATATGAAGGAAGATTCTTAAGAACAATTCTGTCATGTCTACCGAAATGTACAGCGGTGGCAGTCTTACGGTATGAATTAGGCCTAAACTCAATTACATCTATAGTAATGTGGAAAAAACTCTGTTTAATCAGGAAAATGGTTACAACAACGAGGGGCACATTATATGATCTCCTTGGCTCAGGCATACGCAGTAATAACATCATTTCTGCTTATATACTAAACCTTAAAAATTAGATGGCCTCACATAGTTTATGCCTCAAAGATGAGAAAACAGAACTCCTCATTATGGGCTCCCCTGCCCGTCTTCAATAGTTAGACAACTACTCCACCAAAAATATTGAAGGCACATTCAACTGGTGTCATGGTCATCGGGCCAAGAACACAGACGGGGCCCGGATGGACAAAGTCCTGGCACCTTTGGCGCCAGGCTCATAAATAACAGTCAACAAGAACATTTATTCGGGACAAAAATGCTTTTATTGTGAACATAGCACTTCATTTCGGGTGCAAGGTGCATTTAACATGGGACCTTCCATCACTAAAGCAGCCCCACGTGTACTCTTGGGTGGGACTGCTATTATTGGGTTGTCTGAAACAGCAATTTTTCGTTGATTTTTTTGCATGCCGATATTTTTGAGGGGACATTATTACATGGAACCCTCATGCCCAATCTAACTGAACATGTTGCTGCTTCTATCATAAACTGAATAGTTTTCCGGAAATGTTTAGCAGGGAACACACTGCAAACAGTGAGAGGAGCAATACACTGTCCTATGGGACCCTTTCCGCATTTGTATATCGATTATGTAGATATGCTCCAAGTTTGTAACGGCTACAGATATATGCAAGTAGTTGTATGTAGTTTTTCCTGCTGAATCGAAGCCGGTCCAAGCACACATCCTGATGCCACATGTGCTGCAAAGTTCCTCGTACGTGAGGTCTTCCAGAGGTGGGGAGTGTGCAAAGTCCTTCAGTCTGACAATGGACTACATTTTGTAAATTAATTATTCAAGCACATCACAATCATACTGGGTATTAAGCATACATTTTCATCCACTTATCACCCACAGGCAAACGGAATATGTGAGCATCTCAACGACCTTCTCAAAGAACGAATAGCTAAACTAAAGGTGACCCTGAAAAAAGGATGGCTCTATTGCCTACCCTTAGCCCTGTTTGCATTTCATTTATTTGTATTTATTGGACATCTGTATGGCACATATACACAAGTGTTTCCAGGTGCCAAAAGGCAAAAAAAGGGGGGTAGGGAACGGAGGAGAAAAACAAACAATAAGCGGTCGTACTATGCCTTGTGACATTTGGACCGTGCAAACACAGTGACAATAAGTGCAGGGGGAGTGGCTGATCAGGGCGGGATAAGGAGACAGGAGAAGTGCAGGAAGGAGGGGGCCCCAGAGGTGGGCAAGTGCTGAGGGGCACCCAGGAGGGCAAGTACTGGGGAAAAACAGGGGTAAGGGTCAACAAATGCAAGGATAGGGTGGTCCAAGTTAAGACCAGTAAGGGAAGGGCGCCTGGGGGAATTGCTGGTTACGGGTTGCTGGGGTAGACTGGTCAAGCAGGGCCTGGCCCCTGTAAGACTCATAAGGGACCAGGCACCAGTCTCAGCGACAGGGGGACATTTACAAGGGAGGGGGAGGGGTAAGGAGGAGGAGAAAAGGAAAGTCCTGAGAAGTTTCCGGAACTTAAGGAGATCCAGCTCAAGTCTGAGAGGGGCAGGAAGGCCGCTCCAGAGGGAGGCTCCTGCCGAAGAAAGAGATCTACCGCCCCCACTCTCTGCTTGGAGAAACTTTAGATCTGCTGGACTAAAGGACTCTAGCAAGCAGGTTTTTAGGTAGAGAAAGTTGGATGTAGCGGGTATCCAGGACCCAGAAAGCCTTGTGGATGATGCAGAGGGTCTTGGATTTGATCCTTGCAGCTGCTGAGAGCCAGTGGAGAGATGTCTGAGGATGTGCCTGAGGCCTGCCACTTCCCCTGGGCAGCTCTTCACTTGCGATTCAGAGTGGCCAAGTCAAAGTCATACCACAAGTTGCACTTTGAGGCAGGCTTCATGCAGATCCTCATGACAGGGGCAAGGATGTCCAGAGTGTTGGATATGGAGAGATGGAGGTTAGCAAGAGCTGAGTCCGTATGAGAGTCAGTAGAGAGTGATTACGCAATCAGCCTGGCTCAGACCATCACCTGCATCACCTGACTCCTCACAAGCTTGTGACGGGTCGCTGTATGCACATACCTATTGCTCCTCCTACTCGAGCATGAACTTATGGCCATACTTGATTCTGAAATGCATGAATATCTTGCTACTATGACGGCGAGTGTTGTTTTTATGTCTCAACAGCTTTGAGAACAACTGGGGAGGTCAAAGAAGAATGAGGAAGACAGAAAACAAATAAATCCCCTGACTCTGCTTAAACCCCCTGGCCTGTATCCAGGTGATAGAGTTTTAATTAGGAATTGTGTGAGGCACCTTGTTGATGAGGTCTCTCCCACTGCAGTGCGTGTCCAAAGAAGGAGAGCCTGGTTCCATCTCAGTGACGTCAACCCCTACAAAGAAGAGACCACCCTGCTACCAGTCCCTGAAGCTAAAGGTGAAGAAGAGGTGATGAAGATGAATACACGATCGGCCACAAGGAGCAACAACAACCAGCAGACTAAAACAGACAACAAACTGTCCTTCCCTGAATCACTTAATGAACAGAATCAAGTGAACGTTTTCTCCCAAGGATTTTACCTGCACAAATAAAAAGATAAGCACATGCACAAGGAGAGAAAAATACAGACATTTAATGTTGCCATTAAAAGTGATACTATTTGCATTTTTCTCTTACATAATAGACAGTGATCACGCTTTCAGAGTGAGCAACGTAATGCTTGCCACCCTTTTGGTGGACCCAAACACTAAGTTTATTTTTGAAAGAATTCTTCAGACTATAATTGTGCAGTTCTTTCTGTAGAAACCAGCATCTTGAGAATGAAATGAAAGACCCAGTGAAAAGAAAAAGATGGGCCTTTTTAATTTTGTGAGATATACGCTTTTGAAAAGCAGTTCACTTAATGAATGTGGCCCTTTGCAACACGTTGGCACCTTAGCAGTAATGCTTGCAGCACCATTCTTCACATTCTGCTGCCTCTGTTTCTGTATCCTGTTGCGAGAATTGTTTATCTATAATGTACTCAATACAATGTATAACAATGTGACCCCCATTCCCATGTTAGATGAAGTAATTAAGCATATGAAAAGGCTGAAAAGAAATGCTGGAGATGACTTCCAGCATACACATGCATTCATGACTGACTATGCCCAGGTGACTAATAATATGTGGTAGCAACACATGACCCAGATAGGGAGAGGGATATCTGATGACAACTGCTATGTGTGCTCCCTTATTCCCTACGCCATGAGCAGTTCTAGGACATTTGTGGCCACAGAGGTACCTGCCCATGATGTACATTGCCTAACTCACTTAGCACTTTATACGACTAGTGGGCAATTTGAAGGAAGATAAGCCACTTTACGATGGATTTCAAAAACACATTTCCCTATGAGGATAGCTATATAAAAACACAGACTAGGATGGATGACCCGAAGATGAAAAATAAGATGATACAATATGTTTTAGAAGGCCCAAATAAAGGAGACGCTACAACGTAGATCAGAAATTGTTACAATGCCCAAATGTTGTGGAGAAAGAGACACCTGGGGTGCCAGGGTGCTTGGAGAGACCCCAGTTATTAATATATGGACAGTTATTTACCTCAGCCGGATGGTTCAAAGGTATGATGGAGCACAAGGCAGAAGCATTCTTGTTGGTAACAGTAGAGGTGGTGCAGAGTGCAAGATGTATGCTGCAAGGAATTAACTAAACATTCCAAATTGCTCACATGGGTAAAGGATGAAGTTGGCCCCTTGCCCATAATACCCCTGAAGAATGTCACGTTATGTTTCAGGAATATTAGCTCAGTGAAAGTAGGGGAAAACAAAGGGTGCACATGCATTTATGATGTGCCTGGCATGTAAATAGGCACTACCATATTGATGGACCACTATTGGGCTTGTGGATCCAAAGCATATATGAAGCTGCTCCCAAACTGGGGAGGGTTATGTTTGATCATGCTGGCCAGCATATCCACTCTAGTAGTGCCCCAAAGTGATATACAAATTACAGATTTCCCTAAAATTGACACACATTTGAGAAAGAAAAGGTCCCTTACCCCCAAACAAACAAAAAGGAGTAACTATATCTCAGATAAACTATTTTTTTTGACATTTTTGCATTCAACATATTCACTATAATTCGAAAAGAAGAGCTCAGAGCAATAAGGCTCATAACTCTTCAAAATAGGTATGTCCTTGACATAATAGCAGATAACAAGGGGGGTCCTGGGAGACTCTCTGCCAGACATGAGTCCTAGTCACAAGAGCCTTACCCAGAGTCTTTAGCTCACTATCTTTCACAGAGAAGAAATATCCCAAACATATCAGTCTTTGTCCTGCCATGGGGCAGTCAAGCACCGAAATGCTAGGTAATTCTCCTCTGAACAAGAGTACCAACAGCAACCCCAGACACGTGTTTCGATCTGGTTGAACCTCATCAGTAGGGTGTAGCTGTGCCTCTCTAAGAATAGTGAGCAAGGGGTCCACGCCTGAATTCCCCTGGTAACTTAGGGTGAGACCCATAGTTACTGAAATATGTAAATTAACAAGGGGGGTCCTGGGAGTCCCTCTGCCAGACATTAGTCCTGGTTACAAGAGACTTACTCAGAGTCTTTAGCTCACTATCTTTCACAGAGAAGAAATATCCCAAACATATCAGTGTGTGTCCTGCCTTGGGGCAGTCCAGCTCCGAAATGCTAGGCAATTTTTCTCTGAACAAGAGTACCAACAGCAACCCCAGACACATGTTTCGGTCTGGTTGGACCTCATCAGTAGGGTGGAGCTGTGCCTCTCTAAGAATAGTGAGCAACGGGTCCACGTCTGGATTCCCCCAGTAACTTAGGGTGAGACCCAAAGTTACATATTTCTCTTAGATTAAGTAGAGAACGAACAACCTTGGAAAGCCAGGTGTCCATTAATTAGAAGCTTAATACTGCATGTGGAATAGCTCAACCAAGTCTCCAGTGGCCAAGGAGAGTAATAGCATCCGTATTAATATGAGCTAAATTCTAATAAAAGCTAAGCAGAATAATTCAAAATGCGGTCTCCTCAAACGTGACCTATAATTGGAAGACAGTGCCTATTCATTAATTCAAGAAACTGACAGACGTCTGCCCTCACTCCCAACAGATTCCCAGAGCAGGAGACGCTGGACAAGGACAAGTAGAAAGCCAGATGGCCTGGCTTAATGCCTAGGAAATGAGGGACAGTGTCTTATTCAATTAAAAGAAACAGCTCCTTGATGTCACTCCCCAACACTATTTTGCTCATGTGCTGATGGCCTGCCAAGAGTCCAAGGTTGGTAAGACCAAAGCCAACCAATCACAGTTCTCAAAATGATGCTGCCATGCAACTGTTGCGTTAGTCAATTACCAGTTGCTAATATGATGTCTTTCTTACTTGTATCAATTATGGGGTGGTCCGAGGTGGGGCCATCAGATAGTTATAGTCAATGAAAAGACTAACACCTATGTATACTATATGTAGACAATTCCCCTAACCAATCCTCAGACACCATAGGTTTTTGTAACCAAGATTGCAGTGTGACGTCGGTTGTGATGTATGTTTGTCTTCTCCACTGTTTTGCATTGTAAAGCGTGAGAGCTCCAGAGACTTGCATGTTTATTGCTGTCCCTGTTTTATATGGATTGTTAATAATACAGGCCTTTGCTATTTACCTTGACTATTTCCGTTGTTGGGTGCAGGATTTCCAAACCCATCTGTTCTGCTAGAACTGGGATTTTTCAGGCCCCTGTTTACATTAAAAACGCATAGGCCCTTTCAATGGTAGCTGGGTCAGAATTGCGTCTAGACAGATGAATAATTCTGACCTTGTTGCCTTTTTGTTATTATAAACCAGGACTAACTAAGCTTCAAACCTTTTCCTACTTCATAAAGTCTCAACAGATGATGACTACTAAGGGGCTTTGGTAGTGGAAGATACATCAGGATCAGACATAATTGTAAAGTAGTAAGGGGCACCGTTGGCCCATTGCGGTATTCCAAATGTTAAATGTAGTGGGGTGGGATGGGATGGGTATTTCCACAGTCTCATGCTTTTTTTGGTGTATGTGAGGAAGTAGCAGCCAGACCCAGAAGATTGATGATTTGGATACCCAGGCTCTAAATTACAAACAATGTAGCTGTATGTTTTTTTTTTTTTTTTTTTATTGTGTTGTGATCAAACATTAATCTTTCACAAAATAAGTTATGCAATGTTATGCAATTTAAAGGCAAGCGTCATTAAAACGAAACAACAAATAATTACAATAAATCATAACTCATATTTACTTTGCCCACAAGTCCAATATCTAGCAGCATCCTGACAATCTCTTTAGTTAAAAACACTTTTTTACCCGCATTCATTCTTTCCCATGTGTCATCCATGTCCATATATACACACTTAGTAAAGAAGCGGCCCAGATATTTAGTTTTAATTTCTGCCAATCCTGTATAATTTACCATGATATGCTGCAAAGTTTGTACACCAACTACTAAAACACACTTCTCCTTAGATAAAACAATATTAGTTGATCTGGCTAATAAAACTTCCCCAGTCGGGAGATGATTTAAACAAAATCTTAAAAATTGCTCACGATAAGAGGGAGACCGGTATTGCTCAAGGTACTTTGGCAGCATTCCTAAAGGTTTATCGACCTGAGAAAAGGAAGAATGTAAATAGTAACTCCTAGTCCTATCGATCATATCATCCAATCTTTTTCCTGAAGACTACATTTTACTTGTAAAGGATTTACTTTTAAGTTTCCAGTGATTTCCCACAGGCAAAGAGAATTGATTCCACAAGTTGTTCCATCAATCACAAGAAAGTACAGATTTTCATGCGTAATACAGTCTGCAAATCTTCATACAGAGGAGCATTTGTTGGAAAGAAATTCTGTATTTTGAAGTGATGCGCCAATTGAACCAATCGCGTAGGGACTGTGAACCAAGTTCAAAGTGCAAAGATGCGATGGGGACTGAAGTCGGCCCTCTATCCTATCCCATGGCATTTCATAAAAAGAGGGTTCCATTTCTGAACCGTATAGTAATTTTGGACTTTCCCAACATAGGATCTTATTCGTGGCTTTATGCTAAATTTACAAAACTTAGAAGAGATCTTCATTTGATATGTTAATTGGTCTGCTTTATTTTCTATATGTTTTTTCTGACAGCACATTTTAGGTTGTGCCGTTAAACAGAAGCCCAAATAGGTAATCGTTTTATCAGGTCAATTGTATTTTTGTCGATATGTCATTTGAATTTCTCAATTTTCTTGGAGAACCTTACAACATGGATGACATTTGGCTTGAATTGGTTGATTACCAATTAATTCTGATGTGAATATTTGGCCAAAGCAGTTAACAGCCTCTGGAAACCAATCAGGGTACAATCTAGCAGCACAACATCATCTGTGTATGCCAGCCAGCTGATATGCCTTCCCCTCAATTTAGGACTCACGAATGATGCTTCATCTAAAGTCTCATGCAGATCGGCTGAATACAAATTAAAGAGGCATAGCACTAATATACAGCTTCTTCGGTTTTTTTTTATGACACGTCTTATATGTGCTTTTAACTACAGATCCTAAGGGCATATTACTAGAATTGTGTTTAGATTTATATTCCTTACCACTAGGTGTTTTAAACTGTTTAATACCATTTTATAAAAATGGTTAGAATGCGTGATTGACTAAGACTATATTACCTGCAATACGCATATTTAGCTGGAAATTATGGCGTTTTGAATAACGAGTCATACGGCACTTGTAATTCATCTGACACACGAGCGTTGTACAAGGAACTACAGTTACCATCGCTCCTGGTGCCAGACGTGGGTTGAATGTGTCATTTTGGGCCGACCCAGAGCATAACTGACTCGCGTCAGTGCAAAGCGCTGATGTCAAGCCTGTTTTGGCCTGTTTTACGGCCTGGAACGGTGGTCGGCGGGGGAGAAGGCTACTTCTGACAATGCTTTTGTGATTCTAAACAGAATTGTAATCCGGGTGAGCCATATTGCTTGGAAGTGATGGCTTTGACATTAGGGGGTAGAAAGGGGGCAATAACAGAAATTTAGGAATTGCTACCCCCTTGGATACGTGGTCTCACACAACTAAGAAATTGGAAGGCATTAAGGCTGGTTTAGTTAATGCCAGATCTGTGTGCGCACACACTATTGAGGTTGCTACTCTAATTGAGGAGCAAGCCCTTGACGTTCATTTTATAACAGAAACATGGCTCACAGAGGTGTCACATGTAGCCTTTTACATCCTAGTACCCGACAACATTTTGATTCAACATATAGACAGAGTGGGCAAACGTGGTGGGGGTATGCCAATTATTTATAACGATGTACTGCACATCTTCCATTTTAAAGCACTTGATTGTAGAAGTGAATCACAAGTGGGGCAACTTACTATTGAGCTATCCCCTAATTCAGCTATTCATGTGATACTGGGTTATAAGCCCCCAGGATCAGAGAAAGAATTTTTAGAGTGCCTTGATTCTTTTCTAACCACAGTAGGAAGTGAATATGCTGAAATACTGCTTTCAGGGGACTGGAGTTTGTGGTTGGATGACCGCAACCACCCAGGGTCCATGGAACTTTGGGATATTTTGGAAAACCATGGCCTTATGCCCTTGGGAATAACACCTACTCATAATAAGGGTCATTGCCTCGATCTGATGATAGTAAGAGGTATTTGTACTGTTCTTAGATAATATACCAATTTATTGGTCAGCTCATATGCTCCAACTATTCATATTAGCAACCAAATTAAAGAATTCTCGAAGTCCTAAACTGGATATTGAGGTACTATCACGGAGACGCAAAGATCTGGATAAAATATCCGCATTGGAATTGTTGAATTCACTTTCTTTGGTCAACACTACATTGTACAGTGAGAATTTCTTTCATACTGGAACCAAAAAAACCTATGCAAAAAAGGATTTTGAAGCCCTGGTTTACGCAGGATTTGATACCACTACTCAAACAAGTTAGTTGGACAGGGCGTAACTGGCAAAGACATCATACGGAAGAAAATAACATCAAAGCTAAAACAGCACTTATGATCTATAAAAAGGCTATGTTTGAGGCAAAACAAAAGTTCTTTCACAAAGAAATGTGTGAAGCAGGAAATCACTCAAGAGAACTTTTTTTGATTATTTTCAAATTTCATCACCCTATTAGTAACAATTTGTATATTACTCCATCACTGACACAGGCCAACGCTTTTAATAGTTTTAAAAATTGCTACAATTAAGAGCGATATTGCAGCTATGAGCCCAACCCGTTTCTCCTCAGTGCAATTAAGCACGTGCTTAGATACTGGAGGTCATGATCAAGTGGCTCATTCTGTAAAACAGTTTAATTTTAATCATGTGATAGTGGATAACATACATGCAATGATGAAAAAGCTGAAACCAACTAACGACTGCTGTTTCCTTTACCGGCAGTTGCGGCCAAGCGTATGGCTGAGGAAATTGCCCCCTTTGTTACTACTTTTGTTAACAAATCGCTGGACCAGGGAACGGTGCATGACATACTTAAATACACTACATTAACCCCTCTAAAAAAAAACTATTTGGATCCATTGGTTCTCCAAAATTATCGCCCTATTGCCGGCATTCCCTGGCTGGGGAAGATATTGGAGAAAGTGGTGACTCAACAATTGCAAGCATTTGTTGAAGAGGAACTTCTCTTGGACTCTTTACAGTCCGGATTCCGTCCGAAATTCGGTATGGAGACGTCTTTGTTAGCAGTCTACGATGAACTTTTGAAGGTGGCTGACCAGGGCAGGCTTTCTATTGGTGATGCTTGACCTGTCAGTCGCCTTTGATACGGTTCACCACACTATCCTTCTAGAGAGGCTGAGGACGGTTGGGAAGGTTTCTGAGTTTGCTTTAAAAAGCTGTTTGGTTCTTGGTGAAACACAACCAATACCGAAGATTAAAAACTACATAATTTGAAAAAAACACTAAAGAATTCAAGTGATTATTAATATAAAGAATTTGACGCAAGTATATTACCCCTAGTGGGAATGGAGGGTGTGCGGCCCACACCGAAGGCTACTAAGCCTAGGTCTCCCTTTCTTCTACAGTCACAGTTTGGCCCCTACACGATTGCACACTATTGTAGGCTGCACCCCACATACTACATTGTATCTTAAGTCTATTGTTAATTGGAAATGGAATGAAAGTATCTAAAGGAGGCAGTGCCCGCTCAACCCTGCTATACTCTGTACTCTCTACTTCCATGTCATACAGAGCAGAGGCATGCTGTTATGTACTACGATGAGATTGAAAAACACACAGAATTGAGAGCAACCACCTTAGGCTTTTCAGCCGAAGAAGCAAACGTGATACTTGGTCTAATCAAAGACACCAGCCTTTCACCACAACATATTGATCCCAACAAAAGGATCAAGCAACTTCAATACACCATCCGGAACGCCGTCAACCAGAAACTTCATGCTGTCACTTTAGGACGTTACTATAAAGCACAATGTATTCCACGCAGACTAAGGATTGCTCTAAGACCCACTTTATGTAAAGAAAATAAAGACTTTGTGCTGAAATGGGAGTAAATACTCAATAAATGTTCTCTGGACTTGATACTACTAACTATAAAAGAATTGTCAACCAATTTAGTACATTCTTGAGGGAGTCCAACTAGCTGAAGGAGACATTTTATTCATCATAGACGTCAATAGTTTATACACTAGCAACCCGCATGATCTTGGACAGGAGGCAGTCGAATGGATCCTTCTGCAAGAAGGCGAAATAGGAGCAGTTAAGGAGTTTTTGCTATCTCTACTCACCTTCATTGCAACAAACTCATATTTTTCGTACAATAAAGAACACTACCTCCAGGTATCAGGTACCGCCATGGGTGCCACCACGGCTCCATCGTTTATGCACTGTTTCGAGACCACACACATCCTAGAGAAAACGCAATGAAAAGACCAATTTAAAAATCTGGCTACGCTACATTGATGACATTTTTGGTATATGGCAAGACTCAAGGGAATCACTCAACCAGTTTCTTCTGGACATTAACAACATAGAGCAGCGCATACAATTCACAGCAGAAATAGGCAACCCTGGAATTCGCTATCTAGATGTCAAAGTAAATGTACACAACCAACAGATCACAACTTCACTATATGTTAAACCAACAGACAGAAACAACCTATTACACCGTATGAGTTTTCACCCACAAAACACCTTACGAAATCTGCCCTATGGTCAAATGCCCCGTTTGAAGAGAATCATAAGCGATCAACAAGAATTTGAAAAGGAACTAGAGCAACTACATAGGAAATTGTACGACGAGGTTACCCAGAGGAAGACTTGAAGAGGGCATCTGATAAAGTAGCTAGTAAATCAAGAGCAAGCACTTTGGTACGGAAATCCAGAACTGAAGAACCTGTGATTATATACGTATCGAAATTCTCGACCAAGAGTTCGCAGATAAAGAGGTGCATCAATAAGCATTGGCCCATTCTCACAAGTGATGACAGGACCAGGGACTTGTTCACGACAAAACCTGTTTTCGCATATCAAAGGATAAGCAACCTATGAGATTTACTTGTGAACACCAAAGATGAAAGAGAGAAGGTCACAAAACACAAATAACCTGTTACACATCTGTGCCTTATTTGCAGTAATTGCAATAATGTAATTAAAGGAGGTGGTGTAATACATCCATATACAGGAGAAACAATCAGGTTAAATTGTTTTGCGACTTGCAACACAGAGAACAGCATTTATTGCATACGCTGCCCATGCTGCTGTCAAGCCCCTTAGGAAGCACTGGTCCCTCTGGCATCGCTGGACTCGGAGACGGGCGGCGCCCACCTTTACACCCAAGATGGCGGCTCGATCTGCCTGCTACAGTCTAGCTGACTAACTCCCCAAGGGTAGTTTGGCTCCGCCCCCTCTTTCGAACACGGCATATCTGACTCTCTCAGCAACGGGCGGATGCATTGCTGCTCTTTCAAGTAAACGCTGCGTAAGAACGGACCTAGGCTATCTGTCTCTCTGTCCTAACTACGATATCTGTTGTGACTATTTTTTCCCTTTCCTGTCTTCCCGACACCAGTTCTCATTGACTTCCAGTCCCAGAATCGAGACTTCACAAACTCTTACCTTTATGCGGACTTCTTCTGGGTTTCCACAGCCTTTCAAACCCGATCATTCCTCGGCTACCTCCGAGGTACGAAGGGCAGGACCAATTCTTCAGTTTTCTACGCATAGCAAGGGATTACTAAATTCTGAAACCTTTCAATCTTTCAGTCATCTCTCGCTCTCAGAACCCCCGACAAGCATCTGATAACTCTTCCGATCCACAGTTCAGAATCAATCCCGCTCTTCACTGCAGGTACCTCCTCGCCGATATACTTACCCATACTATGCACTCTCACTGTCCCTTCTAACTCGTACAATCTTGGTAGTTCTTCTACCCAGAGCCCGAGTTCTTGATCCACGTGTTATACTATACCACGGTCTGCTGTAAAGGGTAAAACTCATCTTCTCCTCCTTTCATAAACCTTGTTTATACACTATTGTAACTTACTGTGTCTTTTTTCACCCCTCTGGTTAGACCTTACGATTGATCAAGTTTTGATGCAGTGGCAGCCTAGAAAGACACCCGAAGCAGACGAAGCCACAGACTACGCAGGGTTTTATCCCCCATGAGGGTTTCCCTGGGGTCTTTCTCTCCATCTGGGGTGTTTCTATCACGGAGGGAGAGGGAGAGTTTAGGGGAATTTCTATAGCATCATCTATTCCGACCTATGGGTACAAATGGGCTCCAGAGCACTATTCATTCGGTGAGTCCTTGCTAAAGATTCTGTCCTTGTCACATGCTATTGTCACATGCTATTGTCTAATGTGTTAGATCAATACCATATATATATATGTGTTACAGTTAGCAACGCCAAAAAGAAGGAGTGAATAGGAGGTGACGGGGACTTAACCTTTAGTTCTATTCTCCTATTGAGGGGTAACCCCAATATGGACCCGGCCCAGCAGCAGCAACTACTAACGGCTGTACAGTCATTGACAGCCGAAGTACAGTCTTTGAAACAAGAAAATGCCATACTACGCCAACATATGGGGAGAGCTCCCAGTTGTTCGGAATTACCACCTGGTCCAACACCCGGAGGTTTATATGATGGGGATCCCCATAAACTAAAGGCTTTCATAGAAGCTTGTACTGTTCAGTTTTCTTTCAAGGCCGCGTTTTTTCATAGTGATCGCAATAAGGTAGGGGATATGATCTCCAACTTGACCGGCCCAGCCTTAGCCTGGGCTACACCACTGGTCACCACTAATAATCCCCTACTGGATTCTTTTCCAGCCTTCTTGAATAGTCTCAGATCCATGTTTGGTAGACAAGAAATCACAGTCTCAGCCCAAGAACAGCTTTTAGACTTCAGGCAAGGATCGTAGAAATTGTTATCTTACATTACCAGATTCAAACAACTAGCGGCAGGCACTTCCTGGGCTGATGACGCTCTCATCACTCTATTCCGGAGAGGATTAAATGAAGAGTTAAAAGATTAGGCATCTAGAGTGCCTCGTCCTCCTAATCTGGCAGAATTCATTTCTATGGGAATGCAAATGGATTACCGCCTACAGGAAAGACATAGAGAGCGTTGCAGATCCAGGAACCCACAATCTCAATCTGTATCCCACCCTCGCTCGTCGGCAGAAACAAATGCCTCCGGTCACGCCTTCTGCTGGGCCGGAGCGTGGCTGCAACCCCCAACTGCTCTCTCAGGAACTCCTGTCTGGGGGCAAGAACGCTGCAGTCCTCCGCATGCCTTGCACCCCTGGACTACCGTTCCCAATCCAGCCATTCAAGCATATCCAGCACTTGTACCCGCTCGCACTGCCCTAATTTACAAACGTGCTTAAGGCGTGTGTTGCCGACTACAAGCGCACACACCCCACTCTTTCACACTCTCAAGTATCTGCCCTCGCCAGCAAGTAACCAGACAAGCATAAACACTCAGGCCCCCGACCAACAGGTCCTGCCTGCTGTACCTCACCCAGTGTTGCCCACTGCCCTGCCTATCACTGTATCATTGCCTGTTTCAATGCCTGATCTGATGTACCTCTCCCAATGTTGCCCACTGCCATGCCTATCACTGTATCATTGCCTGTTTCAATGCCTGATGTACCTCTCCCAATGTTGCCCACTGCCCTGCCTATCACTGTATCATTGCCTGTTTCAATGCCTTATGTACCTCTCCCAATGTTGACCACTGCCTTTCCTATCACTGTATCATTGCCTGTTTCATTGCCTGATGTACCTCTCCCAATGTTGCCCACTGCCTTGCCTATCACTGTATCATTGCCTGTTTCATTGCCTGATGTACCCCACCCAGTGTTGCCCACTGCCTTGCCTATCACTGTATCATTGCCTGTTTCATTACCTGATGTACCCCACCCAGTGTTGGTCACCACCCTGCCTAGCACCTATTCCCCTAGCAATGATACTCCACTTAAATGTGCGCTAATCAATGTACGCTCCCTACCAGCTCATGCATTGGATGTACATGACCTCATCACCATGGACAACCTTGACCTGCTCTTTCTGTCAGAGACCTGGCTTAAAGACTCCTCTGGCCCTTCCCTCTCCCTTGCCATACCCTCCGGCTATACCATCTTCAGACAAGACCGGGTAGACCAAAGGGGTGGAGGAGTAGCTGTTATCGCTGGGCAACGCTGGCCCTCAGACAGATCGGAGGTCAGCTGAATCACAACTCAGACTACCTCTGCCTCAAACTCCAGCTCACGCCCAACCATACCATCATGCTCCATGTTGTCTATCGCCCACCCGGCCTGGTTTCAGATTTCCATGACGCCATCACCCACGCACTCTCGGACAACCTCAAAAATACGTCACAAACTCTGCTCGCAGGCGACCTCAATCTTGGCCTAAATGACCCAAGGGACACCAATGCCATAGCCCTACAGAAACCCCTATCCACCCTTGGGTGCACCCACGTTATCTCACAACCCACACGCCAAAGGTCGCTCCCTTGATTGGGTGTCACACCACAACTGCTCCCTTTTGATCGCCGACATCTCACCCATCCCCTGGTCAGACCACCACTGCATCAAATTTGACATCTCCTCTAAGGGGACTCCGACATCTACCATCCCACCCCCAGCCGCTCTCGCGAGAAACTCACGTAAACTCACTATGGAAAACATCGCCCCTTACCTCGCGGTTCCCGCGCTTAAACACCCATTCCCTAGTGGCCCGGAGGTTCTAGCATCCACCTTCAATCAAGTCATCACCTTAGCAGTGGACACAGTAGCCCCGCTCACCCTTAAAAAGGCTAAGAAAGTTAAGCACTCTAACGCCTGGTTCACTGAGGAGCTCTTAAAGCTTCGTTCCAAGAAAAGGGCTGCTCTAGCTAACTGGAAAAACCGCTCAAACGATACGACCAAAGATATTTTTAAAGCTGTCTCCAAGGACTACAGAAAAGCCATCATTCAGGCAAAAGCCTCCTCATATAACACTAGAATTGAAGGCGCCAAGTCGGGAACCAGGGAAATATTTGCTATCTTCCTAGAACTGGAGTCTCCCCCTCATCCCCCCGACCATCCTAAAAGATGACATCTGGTGCAACAAAATTCAAAATGCCATGCTCGACAAATTGGAAACCCTGCATACCAAAATCCTAGCACACCAAAGTGCACTTTCCAACCTCATTGACAACTGTAACAACACCACTAGGGTTGAAGCCTCCTCCCCCCCCGCACCCATGTTTGATTTCAAAGACATGAGCGAACTTGAAGTCACTGCCCTCCTCAACACTATTAAACCATCTAACTGCAAGGGCGACGCATGCCCAGCGCAGATTATTTAAGACTGTGCCTCCCCTTTGTCCCCATCATCACAGCATTCATTAACTCGTCCTTCCAGGCTGGAAACGTTCCAACTGGACTCAAAGAAGCCTGGGTCAGACCACTCCTAAAAAAACCTTCTCTTGACCCTTCAGCCCCTGGAAATTACAGGCCCATTACCACGGTGCCCTTCCTGCTCAAAAATCTTGACAAAGCAGCTTACCTGCAAGTTCATAAATGTATCGAAGACAATCAACTCCTAGGTCTTCGGCAGTCCGGCTTCCGGCCAAGACATGGCACGGAAACAGCTCTGCTCGACCTAAAAAATTAAATGGATGACCTCAGAGACGCGGGCACACCTGCACTGCTCCCACCCCTCAACCTCTCCGCTGCTTTTGACTTGGTGGACCACAAGACCCTATGCCATCACCTCTCCACCGCAGCCAACTTTTCCCCGAGGGCTTGTGCCTGGATAACTTCTTTCCTGCAGGACAGAGTCATGAAGGTGTTCTCAGAATCCTCATGCGCCAACCCCAGCCTCATCAAGTGCGGGGTTCCACAGGGATCGTGCATAGCTCCCATACTCTATAATCTATTCACTAGACCACTATTCAAAATCCTTGACGCTCTGGGCATCTCATACACCAACTATGCAGATGACACCCAGGTGCTGATCCCCCTCTCTGGTGACTACACATCTGACCTTAAAACCCTCAATGCCATCTACTCCACAATCCAATCATGGATGGCCAAAAACTGGCTTTGCCTCAACAGCGAAAAAACAGAACTCCTCCTGATTGGGGCGCCCTCCACCTTGAGCAAACTAGATGAACATTACCAATCGTTCACAATTGATAACATCCCTATCACTGTCTCCAAAGTCATCAAGACACTGGGTGTCTACATTGAACCTGACCTATCCATGAACAGACAGGTCAATGCAATCGCATCCTCTCCAGCGTACCCCTCTAAACTCCTCAATGCAGCTAGACCTTACCTCTCCCAACCAAATTGCCTCACCATAGCTAGGGCAATAATTGGGTCGAGGTTGGACTACTGCAATGCCCTCTTGGTAGGCACCTCCCAAAAAAACTTGGCCAAACTGCAACTAGCCCAGAAGAATGCCCTCAGGGCCGCAACCGGCATTTCAAGACGTGAACACATCTCTGAGTCCAGGAGGAAGGTCCACTGGCTCACCGTCACGGAGAGAATTTCATTCAAAACACTCGCCCTGGCGCACAAGTGCCTGCACGGTCGTGCCCCACTCTACCTATCTCAGAAAATCAGCTTGCACACTCCTACTAGGCCCACCAGGGCGGCCTACACCAACAGAATCCTTGTACCTTCCACCCGTAGGGTGAAAGCGGGCGGTACAAGCTTCCCCAACATGGCAGCCACGTTGTGGAACTTCCTCCCCCCATCCATCAGGGGGATAGACTCCCATGCAACCTTCAGGAAGGCCAACAACCTCTGCTATGCATACTGTAACATGTTTTTTTTTACAATGCACTGTTTTCCTGCCTAACTGTCATGAAATTGTCCCTTGTTAACCGTAACTAATTTCTGTTCTCAAGTCTCTGCTGGGGCCGCATTCTTGTAACCCTGATTCAAGCCTCCCTAAGCTTTCTCATAGCGCCTCAATGCCTGAGGGCGACAGTGCGCTCTACAAATGCAAATAAATAAATAAATAAATAAATAAATAATTTCACCCCCAAGACCTCTAAAACTCAAGTAGACAAGCCTATGCAGATCGGGGCGACGCAAGGTCGATTGACTCCAGATGAACGTAATAAGACTTCGCCAACAAAATCTCTGTATGTACTATGGGGCTAAGGATCACGCCGTACAGAACTGTCCCATTGCTCCAGTTATGAGACCGGGAAACACACGCTCCCTACCATCAGGGGAACCATGGATAGGAAATTAAGGAACGGTTCCTCACCTATACATGTGTCATCTCAAAGTACCGAGATCCCTCAACTTCCCATGGTCGTCCTGCGTATAACTCTCCAATGGAAAACCGCTGAGCCGGTGGAGGTACCTGCCTTAATAGACAGTGGGGCTGCCGGTAACTTTATGGATCATAAGTGGGCTCAACAAATGGGTATTCCTTGCTGTTTAAAATCTTTAGCTATTCCAGTTGAGTCGGTTTACGGAAGTCCGTTGGTTTCTGGTCCCATCACAGAACAGACACAACCACTTCATATGAAAATAGCTTCTCATAGCGAAACCATCATCTTGGACCTCATTCGAACTTCACACTATCCTATAATACTTGGACTACCTTGGCTTAGAGTTCATAACCCATATATCAACTGGACAGCAGGAACCCTCTTCATGGGTTCTGAACATTGTATGGGAAATTGTCTCTTGAAGGGCGCCTTGGGGTTTCATCCTGTGTCTTCCTTTCAAGAATGCAGACATATCCCCACTATGCTTAATCATATACAGGGTGTTCCTGACGTCTATCAGCCCTTTCATACTGTGTTCTCAAACACAGAATATGCTGAACTCCCACCTCATAGGAGAGATGACTGCGCGATCGAATTGGTACCAGATGCCCCTATTCCATTTGGGCGCATGTACGTCTTGTCTTCTCGAGAAAAAGAAGTTCTGAAGGAATATCTCCAAAAGAATTTGCGCCATGGTCTTATCGCCGAATCTACCTCTCCAGCAGGAGCTTCATTCTTTTTTGTTCCTAAGAAGGAGACTTCAGAACTTAGAGCATGCATAGACTATCGCGGGTTGAATAAGATCACGATCGCCGATAGATATCCTATGCCACTGATTCCGAATATCCTCGAGGCTGTAAAAGGGGCTACAATATTTACGAAACTGGATCTTTGTGGGGCTTATCACCGTATCCGTATTCGGGCAGGTGACGAATGGAAGACGGCGTTCCAAACACCCTTTGGGCATTATGAGTACCAGGTTATGCCCTTTGGTCTCTCTAATGCCCCTGCCGTCTTCCAACGTTTCATGGATCACATTTTTTCCGACCTCCTTCTCCACTCAGTAATAGTCTATTTGGATGATATCCTGATATTCTCTTCATCCCTGACTGAACACTAACGACATGTCATGGAAGTACTTCGAAGATTGTCCGATAACCATCTATACTGTAAGCTGGATAAGTGTGAGTTTCATAAGGCCAGTGTGGCATACTTGGGATATATTTTATCAGCTCAAGGAATATGGAACAAGTTACTTACCTGTAACTGTTGTTCTCCAGCATGGGTCTGGCATGGATTCACATGCTCATGAATATTCCCCGTCGTCAGGCCGGGAATCCTCGGTATAGAAAAAATCAGTATCAGTTTCGTTTCTGACCTGTCTTTCTCAGTAGTAACCAATCACTGGTCTCTGGGTCATACTGCCCCCAGCCAATGACTGCCCTCTCCTTAAGCCCCGCCCCTGGCAGCCATCCTCAGATTTGGTAGCACGTGAAGTGGCAGTATGACCAAGTGAAGAGCCGCAGAGGGGTAGGCGGGAGGGTTCGCATGTGAATCCATGCAAGACCCATGCTGGAGAGCAACAGTTACAGGTAAGTAACTTGTTCCTTCTCCAGCATGGGGTCTGGCATGGATTCACATGCTCATGAATATAAGAATACATAGCAGTATACACATGCACACCCACGGGAGGTGGCAAAAGGCTCAATATCAAGCAATACAACAACTCAACATTAAGCAACTCTTACCTCCTCACCAGGCTCACCTTAGGCGAACAGGTTGCGCAGCTCTGCCTGGCCGACTCTGGACTCCTCCCTGGAATCCCGGTCGACGCAGTAGAATCTCGTGAAGGTGTGCGTCGACCTCCACGTAGCAGCCCTGCAGATGTCGAGCAGGGGCACACCAGACAGGAACGCCGTAGTAGCAGCGATCGCTCTGGTTGAATGGGCCCTCGGACGGCCTGGCAACGGTCGGTTTGCCAACCGGTGACAGTGCATGATGCAGCCGGAGAGCCATCTGGAAATGGAAGTCTTCGAGAGAGCCTTCCCTTGATTCACAGGTCCAAAGTTCACAAACAGCTGTGATGTCTTCCGGAAACTCTTCGTGCGGTCCACGTAGAACTTCAGCGCTCTAGCTACATCCAGCGAGTGCAAAGTCCTCTCAGCCAGCGACGAAGGCGACGGGAAGAAAACTGGCAACACCAAGGGCTCGTTGAGGTGGAAGTCCGACGGCACCTTGGGCATGAAGGAGGGGTGCGTCCTCAGCACCACCCTCGTGTCGTGAAAAGTCAAGTATGGAGGCTTGCAAAGCAGGGCCTGGATCTCTCCCACTCGTCGTGCAGAGGTGATGGCCACGAGGAATGTTGTCTTCCACGACAGAAACTTCAACGGCACTGAATGCATAGGCTTGAATGGGGCCCCCATGAGCCTGGTCAGCACCACGTTGAGCTCCCACGCCGGGGCAGGGGCCTTCACCGGCGGGAATGATCGGAACAGTCCTTTCATAAATTCCTTCACCAGACGATGAGACCACAAGGACGCCCGTCCTGTAGTTCTGGTGTAACGTGAGACGGCAGCCAGTTGTACCTTGATGGAAGCGTGAGATAGGCCAGCCTTGGCCAAAGACAGTAGGTACGGCAATACTTGAGGGGCCGTAATCCACAGAGGGTTAATCTTCTGTGCACGCCACCAGACAGAGAACCTCTTCCATTTATGTCCGTAGCACTTGAGAGTTGAGGATGCCCTGGCCTTTGCAAGAACCTCTCTGCAGTCGGCCGGGATGTCGTATCCTCCAAACTCTAGTGCTGCAGGAGCCAGGCCTGCAAGTTCGTGATGAAGAATGGCGCCTCCTTCTCTGGAGAGAAGATCCGCGTCCATCGGCAGCTTGACTGGTGTGGCCGCTGACAAGTCCAGAAGGTCCGGGAACCAGATCTGCCTCGGCCACGCTGGTGCGACGAGGATCATCCTGCACCAGGACCTCTTGAGCTGGTTGACGAGCCGGAGTAGCAACGGCAACGGCGGGAATGCATAAAGGAACAGGCCGTCCCAGGGGAACGAGAAAGCATCGCCCATGCTCCTCGGTTGGGGAAACCTGCTGAAGAACCTCCGGCACTTGGAGTTCGCCGCCGTCGCGAAGAGATCGATCTGGGGTTTGCCGCATCGTAGGCGGAGTCGGTCCACTTGATCCTGGCGCAGTTCCCACTCGTGGCACGAGCGCAGCTCTCTGCTGAGTGAGTCGGCGATGGTGTTTTTTATCCCTGCCAGATGAAAGGGTACCAGAAACATCCCTTGGGCGACGGCCCAATGCCACAGATCCTGGGCTTCCTTGGATAGGGCAGGGGATCTGGTTCCGCCCTGCTTCCGAATGTAAAACATTGTGGTGGTGTTGTCGGTGAAAATCCTCACCACCTTGCCCTTGAGGGATGGAAGGAAGGACCTGAGGGCCCAGAACACTGCGCAGAGCTCCAAGATGTTGATGTGGAGAGTCTTCTCCTCCGGGAGCCAAAGGCCTCTCGCGTGGAGACCCCCGGTGTGCGCTCCCCAACCTTCCAGGGAGGCATCCGTCGTCACCATCACCTGGTGGGCCGGGGCTAGGAAACCTGTTCCAGCTGTCAGATGAGCACGGACACCCCACCATCGTATCGCCTGACGGAACGCTTCGTCGGGCGGGATCCTGTCCTTGAAGCTGCCCGTCGTCTGGATCCAGTGGGCGTCGAGGAATTCTTGCAAGGGCCGCATCCGAAGTCTGCAGTGGGGCACCAGATAAATGCAGGAGGACATCATTCCGAGGAGGGACTTGATAGACCTCACTCTGGCCACGTCCGTGGCCAGCAGACGTTGCACCTTTCCTAGGATGGTCTTTATCCTTTCCTCCGACGGTGAGGCCCGCCGCGCCACTGTGTCGAGCTGTGCTCCCAGAAACAGGGCGACTTGCGACGGGACAAGGTGGGATTTTGGAAAGTTGATGGAGAACCCCAGGTCCGTGAGCAGCTGGACGGTCGTCGCAGTGTGTTCCACGGCGAGCACCCTTGTCCTTGCCCGTATGAGCCAGTCGTCCAGGTAGGGGTAGACGTGTATCCCCTGCAGGCGCAGCCGCGCCGCCACCGGTGCTAGGCACTTGGTGAACATCCTGGGTGCCGATTTTAATCCGAACGGGAGGGCCTTGAACTGGTAGTGCCGCCCTTTGACCACGAACCTGAGGAACTTTTGGTGTCTCTTTAGAATAGGGATGTGGAAGTAAGCATCCTCCAAGTCCAACGACGACAGGAAATCGCCCTCCTCCAGCTGTCCCAGGACGTGCTGGAGGGTGACCATCCGGAACTTCTGTGCCTTGATGTATTTGTTTAGTCGTCGCAGGTCCAGGATGGGACGCCATCCTCCTGTCTTCTTCTTCACGAGGAAGTATCTTGAGTAAACTCCGGAGCCCCGAAGCCTCTTCGGGACGAGCTCGATGGCACCTTTCCTGAGCATCGTCCTTACTTCCAACAGCAGTTGAGGGACGTGATTTTCCTTCCTGGCCACGGGAGGAATGTGGGGGCACCTCTTCTGGAACTCGAGGGCGTGCCCCAGGGCCAGGGCGTCCAGCACCCAACGGTCGGTGGAGATGGACTCCCACACGCCGATGATCTTCGTCAGCCGGCCTCCCACCGGGGTGCTTTGGCGGGGGCCCGACCCGACGGTCGGTTCAATCTTGCTTGGAGGCCGCTTTGCCTCCTTGACCACCTTGGCGACGGCGGCGGGATCCAACTGACTTGCTGCGTCCCCTGTAGGCCTCCTGCGACGAAGACCTTGCCGCTTGACGGTACGTAGAGGAGCTGCTGCCGGCTCCCTTTGAGACACCCTGTCTGCCTCCGGAGCTCCGAAAGGACGGCCGTCGCTGTTGGAGCACACCCAGTGCACGGGCCGTCTCTGTGTCCGTCTTGATCGCCTGAAGGGATTCATCAACCGCCTTGCCAAAAAGGTTGTTCCCATCGAAAGGCATGTCCAAAACCTTGGTCTGAACGTCCTGGCGGAAATCCGTCGCCTTGAGCCATCCTCTTCGTCTCAGGCAAACGCTGTTGCCCAACTGACGGAAACCGGTGTCGGCGATGTCCGTAGCCACCGTAATGGCGTGGTCCGAGGCAATCTCACCTTCCTGCACGATTTCCAGGGCCTCAGCCCTCTTGGCATCCGGAAAGGAAGTCCAACAGAGGGGCGATCTTGAACCACAACTCCCTGTCATAGCGGGCTACGATGGCCAGGGCGTTGGCCGCCTTGATGGTCGTCGCTGCAGATGAGATGACCCGTCGTCCCATCGCATCCAGCTTCCTACCCTCGCCGTCCGGAGGGGAGGTTGAAGTCGAAGGCGATGCCCCCCCCGCTTTCTTCTTGGCCGCCGCCGAAACGACCGAGTCCGGGGTAGGTTGCGCCCTAAGGCACAAGGGGGCAGTGTCGGGGACCCTGTACTTCTTCTCGTACCGGTCCCTCTTCGCCGGAGCCGTGGCAGGGTTCTTGAGGAGGGCGAGCCCCTCATCCCAGAGGTCATCAAGAAGCGGTACGGCGAGGACCGTCTTCCTTTTAGCCTCGCGTCGTTGGTAAAGCAAGCCCTCCTTCTTCTTTTCCTCGGGGCAGAGCTGGAAGAGCTCGGATGCCCTGGAAATCATTGCATGGAAGGATCCAATCTCATTGGGCGGGGACGCCTGGGCAGGGGGTGACGGGGGACACGTCCCGTCGTCGCCTCCATCGTCATCCGTACCCGTCCTAGTCGTGCCCATGCCTGTATCATCCCCGTGGGTAGTGGACCGGGGGGAAGGCAGAGAAGGCCGCAGAGGCAGGAGAGGAGGCCTAGGATGCGTCGTCCTCCTCTTAAGTGGTGGGCTCTCCGAAGGTCCTGGCTCCGGTTCCTCCGTCGGGTCTGGCTCAGGCACCTCCGTCGGGGGAAGGGCAACCTAGTCCTTATCTCCGAGCATAAGGACTGGATGGCTGACAAAATGGCCGCCGAGGTGTCCTGCGGCGCCGGAAACGATGGGAGCGAGGGCTCTTGAGGAGCCTCGTCTGCGTCACCGTCGCCCTCGTCGTCGCCCTCGTCGGGATCCCTCCCGATGGGCTGGGCCTCCTCCACGACTTGGATAAGCTACTCTTCAGATGTCGTGTCTGTATCCACGACGGCCACCAACCCCTCCCCCACCCTTTCCAACGAGGACTTCGTGGGGTTCTTCTCGATGGGCCTGAAAGACGACTCCCTCCACGGTGGCAGGGAGACTCTGGTACCTGAGGGCGCCTCCACTGGTGTAGCCTCCACAGGCTGAGCCAGGGCCGCGGCGACATCCTCAATCGAGGTCTTAGCAGGGTGAATTAAGGCCAACGTCACCTTCTGTACGCCTGGGGCCTTCACCTTGGGGGGAGGGTCCGAGCCTCGCTCCCCCTCTGCCGGAATCTTCGAGATCGACCGGGGCCTCTCCAGAAGCTTCACCGGGTTCTCGGACTTCCTCTTACCCGAGCCAGAGCGTTGACTCGTGGTCGATGGCGCCGGGGAGGATGCGCCCTGCCTGGCAGCCAAGGAGCCCGACCGTTTGCCGCTCCCGGTGCCCGCGGACTCGCGGTGCTTAGCCTTTTGTTGGGCCCCCGTCGCCGGAGCACCCTCACAGGACTAAGAAGACCGCTCGGACTTCTTTTTCTTCTTCTCGCCTGGCGGGCTCTTACCTTCCAGCCAGTTGGCGAGACGGAAGTGGCGATCCTTCATGGTCCGCTCCAACATGTTCCCACAAAACGCGCAGTCCTTTTCCTTGTGCATCTTGTCCTCATGGAGGCAGTAGAGGCATAACGAATGCTCGTCCTCCTTGAAAACGTTCTAAAGCTGGCATCCAGGGCAGGTCCTGAACAGCTTCCCGGGCGTCGAGCTGCCTTTCTCCTGGGCCATGTCCGGGGTAGGCCTCGGAACTTCTGGAATCCTCCAAAAGCGTAACTCGACGAAATCTTCACCCTTGAGGGGCGTAGAAACTCCGAAACGGATCCCCGTTGATCAGAAGTAGAAACGGTGGAGCTTGAGGCTCTATTTGACCGAAAAAATGAGAAAATCTCCTGAAAAAAGCGCGAAAACGCAGCAAAAGCTCGAGAACTAAGCACGAGGACTCCCAACACTTGAACGTGCGGTAAAAATCTGAGGATGGCTGCCAGGGGCGGGGCTTAGGGAGAGGGCAGTCATTGGCTGGGGGCAGTTTGACCCAGAGACCAGTGATTGGTTACTACTGAGAAAGACAGATCAGAAATGAAACTGATACTGATTTTTTCTATACCGAGGATTCCCGGCCTGACGACGGGGAATATTCATGAACATGTGAATCCATGCCAGGCCCCCTGCTGGAGAACTATGGATCCACGAAAGGTCTCTGCAATTATCGAATGGCCCATTCCTGGCTGTGTTATAGAACTCCAGAGATTCCTCGGTTTCGCCAATTTTTATTGGCGTTTTATCCCCAACTACTCGGAGGAGATTTTGCCTATGACCGCACTTCTTAAAAAGGGAGTGGTCTTCCGTTGGTCGGATGTAGCACAATTAGCCTTTGAAAATCTCAAGAAGCGCTTTGTCTACGAACCAATTCTACTTACCCCAGATCAAACCAGATGGTTCATTGTAGAGTCGGACGCATCCCACCATGCGTTAGGTGCAGTTCTGTTGCAGGAGAATAAGCAGGGTGTGGAGTGTCCTGTAGCATACATGTCTAAGACCCTTTCGCCTTCCGAAAAGAATTACACCGTCCTCGAGAAGGAACTGCTTGCAATCAAAAGTGCCTTTGAGGAATGGCGACATCTTCATCCTCTGTTGGGGGCCGCTCATGCTATCGAGGTTCGAACTGATCACAGCAATCTAAGTGCCTTACAATAGGCCCAGACTCGAAATAGTAGACAAGCCCGCTGGGCCCATTTGTTTCCCCTTATGAGATTATCTTTACCTTTATTCCTTGTAGGGTCAATCTCAAGGCCGATGCTTTGTCAAGAAAGGATTCCAACTATTCTAAACCTTTTCGATCAGAACCCCTCTTCCCCAGAGCTCGATTCCTGCAGGTGATAACAACATTTTTGCAATCCGTCGCTGAAGCCACAGAACAATTTCTGAGACTTAATCCCTCAGTATTGAATGACTTGAAACTAGTATTGTGCCTACCCTGAGAAAAGATTATTCATTCCCTCTGAGGATCTCAGGAGGACGGTGCTGCAATCCTGTCAGAATTCCCGAATAGCAGGACACCAGGGTATTGCCAATACTACAGAATTGGTTCAACAGCATTTTTGGTGGCCTGAGTTGGTCCGAGACGTCGAGGACTACGTTTCGGCCTGCTCAACAAGTTTACAAACCAAGACTCTACGTACAGCTCCTCTGGGACTTCTTTCTACTATGCCTGTTCCAGTCCGTCCCTGGCAAATTATTTCAACTGACTTTGTGGTAGACTTACTCATTTCCCAATGTTGTACGACGAAAATGGAGGTGGTGGACTACTTTACAAAGATGGCCCATTTCATTGCACTCCCTCAAGTTCCTACTGCTGCCCAAATGGCAAGGATATTTGTCGCTCGGATCTTCCACGGGCTCCCGGACACCATTGTCTCGGATCGAGGACCGCAGTACACCTCTCGGTACTGGCGCCAGGTCTGTCAAGGTCTTGGCATCAACAGGGCTCTGAGCTCTGGATTCCATCTAAAAACCAACGGCCAGAACGAACGGCTCAATCAGACACTGGAGGGCTACTTACGATGTTATATTTCGGCCTCCCAGGACAATTAGTGTGAATTATTGCCTCTGGCGGAGTTTGCCTACAATAATTCTAGACATTCTGCTCTGAACGCCAGCCCGTTCTTTTGTTCATATGGGTTTCATCCTGCTTGTTTTCCTGTGAGTCTTTCTTCCCCTTCAAAGTTTCCGGATGTGGATAGTTTGCTCTTGAACATTCGAGAGGGTCAACGATCTACTCGTTCCTCTCTTCTGGCCGCACAGGAACGAACCAAGCGTTTTGCCGACAGGCGCCATAACCCTGCTCCCTTGTTGGTTCCGGAAGATCGCGTTTGGTTGGCTTCCCGCTTTTTGCCATGTCATTTGGTGCCATCCAAATTGTCTCCTAAGTTCTTTGGTCCATTCCCTATTCTGCAGTGTGTAGGAACAGCTGCTTTCTGCCTTCGACTACCGTCCTCATGGTCTCGGATTCACCCTGTCTTTCATGTCTCCCAGCTTAAGAAGGATGTGGAGGATCAATTTTCTAGACATAGGAGTTCTTGTCCCCCTCCTGTATCTACACCTTCGGGTCCTGAATTTGAAGTGGCAGGCATTTGTGGCTCCCGATATTACCGGGGCCGTGTTCAGTACCTGATTGATTGGCGTGGTTATTCTCAGGCGGATCGTTCTTGGGAGCCTGCCTCTGCTGTACATGCCCCGGGTTTGCTTCGTCGTTTCTTTCGGTGTCATCCCGGTAAACCTGGTACCCCAGCCCTTCGGAGGGGGCATTCTGTCACGCCCCTTAGGAAACGCTGGTCCCTCTGGCATCGCTGGACTCAGAGACGGGCAGCGTCCATCTTTACACCCAAGATGGCGGCTCGATTTGCCTGCTACAGTTTAGCTGACCAACTCCCCAATGGTAGTTTGGCTCCGCCCCCTCTACCGAACACGGCATATCTGACTCTCTCAGCAACGGGCAGATGCGTTGCTACTCTTTCTAGTAAAAGTACAGACTTAGGCTATCTGTCTCTCTGTCCTAACTACGATATCTGTTGTGACTATTTTTTCCCTTTCCTGTCTTCCCGACACCAGTTCTCATTGACTTCCAGTCCCAGAATTGAGACTTCATGAACTCTTACCTTTACGCGGACTTCTTCCGGGTTTCCACAGCCTTTCAAACCCGATCATTCCTCGGCTACCTCCGAGGTACAAAGGGCAGGACCAATTCTTCCGTTTTCTACGCATAGCAAGGGATTACTAAATTCTGAAACCTTTCAATCTTTCAGTAATCTCTAGCTCTCAGAACTCTCGACAAGCATCTGATAACTCTTCCGATCCACAGTTCAGAATCAATCCCGCTCTTCACTGCAGGTATCTCCTCACCGATATACTTACCCATACTATGCACTCTCACAGTCCCTTCTAACTCGTACGATCTTGGTAGTTCTTCTTCCCAGAGCCTGAGTTCTTGATCCACGTGTTATACTACACCACGGTCTGCTGTAAAGGGTAAAACTCATCTTAATTTCCCTCCTTTCATAAACCTTGTTTCTACACTATTGTAACTTACTGTGTCTTTTTTCACCTCTCTGGTTAGACATTACGATTGAACAAGTTTTGAAGCAGTGGCAGCCTAGAAAGACACCCGTAGCAGATGAAGCCACAGACTATGCAGGGTTTTATCCCCCATGAGGGTTTCTCTGGGGTCTTTCTTTCCATCTGGGGTGTTTCTATCATGGAGGGAGAGGGAGAGTTCAGGGGAATCTCTATAGCATCGTCTATTCCGACCTATGGGTACAAACGGGCTCCAGAGTGCTATTCTTTCGGTGAGTCCTTGCTACAGATCTTGTCCTTGTCACATGCTATTGTCACATGCTATTGTCTAATGTGTTAGATCAATACTATATATATATAAGTGTTACAGCAGCATATATTATGTTGGAGAAACAGGGCGTAAACTAAGGATAAGAATGAACAAACACAAATCTTGCATAAGGAACAGGAATACAATTTCATCCTTAGCAAGACATTTCAATGAGAAAAATCACAATGTGGCACAGTTTAAATTCCAGGCTCTAGAGGTGATTGAGACTCCCAACCAGTGCACCGAAACGAAGAAAAGAAGACAACAGGGAGAGGCCTTTTGGATCGATCGACTAGATGCATTGGTCCCGCGAGGAATGAATGAGGAATGGGACCTAAACTGTTTCTTATGATGACCTAACACCAGATTGGGTGTAACTGGTCGTTACTTTTAATATTGAATGCGATTGTCATAGATACTTCACACTTTCTTCAATTAACAATGTTAAACAGATCACATTTTACACACAAGAGATCTGATATACCACATTTTGTTACTTCAGTGCTGGCACAGACTTAACCATAACTCATACACTGGTATTAATTCGCTCTATTGATCAATCAGACACTGGTCATGATCCACTGATAATGCAGAAGTGCTGTTTAATTGTTTTATAGATCTAATTGTATATCCATCGTGGTTTACCGAACACACTAGAGATCTGACATGCTGTATGGAGATTTTTGAAACCACATAGGAGAGTAGTCAAGTGAATAAGTGAGCCTCCATTTACTTAAATGAGATTTCATTGCATATTGTACATTTACATAAACAGCATTAAATTGACAATAGAGACGTGACAGCAGTGCAGCACATTCATATTCACCAATGTCTTTACAGGACGTGATTATCTTAGTTGTTTGGAAGAGCACTGATTACATCAGAGCACTGTAAGCAAATGTATAAAAACAATATATAGCAAGACACTATCACCACTTCCAGCACCTGAGGCATTTCATTTGAATTACTTATTTTAGTCATAGCGACACGTTGTTACACCAAACTATTGTATAGACACATAATAAATGAAGATCCAAATAGTAAGTTAATATCATGATGTGATATGGTTGACAATCACCACATTTTCGTATGTTGCCTAGGGGCATAGCGCACATTACTTGTATATCTTTATGCAGATATGTTCTATGTATATCAGGCATAACATATTCAAAGATGGCCAATGGGTTCCGAAGCGATCAGCCATCTTGTTAGGACAGGTTGCTATGACAACTGCACTAACATTAAAGCATACACGGACACCGCCACTCGGGCTGACCGAAATACGAGCACCCATAGCACTCTTCTAACTTATTCGCCAGGTAAGCGCACACTTCTTCGGACATATACATAGAATCCTAAGCAGTTAATCCTCCGCCACTAAAAATAGCATATATTTGCTTTCAGGAATCATATCGAGTGCATCTTCACATGTTACAATTAACGCTTGAACGACATCCAGGTAAGAGTTTTACTTTTATCTTTAAGCTTGTGCTGTTGACACACAATGTCACGTTTAGATGACACGTTCTACCCTAACCATAGATAATCACATTGGTGCTGGTGTAAGTAGGCAGTCCTTAAAGTCAACTTTGATGTAAGACCAATCACCTATTAACAGTAATAGCACAGCATAGATATGGTAACATCATGGATTCACCAGACTATATATGAGAATGGAGTACAGCAATAGCAGGGCATGGACACAGTAACATCATAGACTCACCAGAATTTAAGAGTGGGGTAATGCAGTTGATTAACAGATGTTATGTTTTGTTAGTTTTTTTACATGTTTTTCTACATGTTTCCCTACATTTGTGTGTCTCTCCTTTGTGGGTACCCTGTAATTATATTAACGCATTGACCAATGTGACACTGATCATAATTATGTTGCTTATGATGTTTAGTGGATAATAAGGATTAGATAAGGCCCTGATGAAGGATGAGCATCTGAAATGCATTGGCCAACTCACATTTTTGCTTGAAAAAGTTTGCTTTAAAAGCTGTTTGGTTCTTGGTGAAACACAATCAAGACCAAATATTAAAAACTACATAATTTGAAAAAACCACTAAAGACTTCAAGTGATTATTAATATAAAGAATTTGACACAAGTATATTACCCCTAGTGGGAATTGAGGGGGGTGCGGCCCACACCGAAGGCTACTAAGCCTAGGTCTCCCTTTCTTCTAAGGTTTCTGAGCACGCCATATGGTGGTTCAGATCTTTTCTGGAGAGGTGTCAGCAATGTGTCTGACTGGGAGTTTTCACATCAGACCCCAGTTCAGTGGAATGTGGGGTTCCACAGGGCTCATCATTATCACCACTCCTTTTCAATTTATATCTCCGACTAGTCATGGAAATCCTGAGACGTCACGGAATAAGTTTCCAATCCTATGCTGACGATACTCAGATTTTTATCACAGCTGACAAAGTTGAGGAATCCTTTGCCAAGATCAGTGATTGCCTTCAGGAGATTAGTGAATTGATGGCCTCTAACCAACTGCAACTGAATGCAGCCAAGACAGAGTTCATTCTGTTTGGCCCTGAGCACCTTTTGGTCACTATAAAGAATCAGTCACTCCCCAGGTTACCGGGAGACAACTTGAATTTTCAACTAAAGTTAACATTCTTGGCTGCATCTGGCAGGACAACCTGGGTAGTGAAAGCCAGGTTGGAGCCAAGGTGAAAGCTATCTTTTACTCCTTGAGACTTCTCCTGCAAACCCTCCCATATATCCCGGAAGGGGATCATGCTATGGTGGTGGGAGCACTCACAAATGCCCACCCAGACTATTGTAATAGTCAACTGGTGGGCATTCCAAAAAAACAATTTAGTAGATTACAAAGGGTGCAGAATGCAGCGGTTTGGTTGGTTTGCGGTCTAAACAAAACTTTTCATGTCTCACCCTCATGCCGTCTACTTAATTGGTTATCATTCGAGGACTGCAAAAAATTCAAGACAGCGTGCCTGGTATTAAAGTGTCTGAAAAACCTAGCACCGGATAATCTGAAGGAGAAACTTAAGCAGTATCAACCGCCCAAATATCTACGTTCAAAGGACCAAGCTCTGTTAGTTATCCCCCCATCTACATTTGTGTCGAGAGGGGATAGAAGATTTTCAGTGTTCGGACCTAGACTCTGGAACAGTTTACCCAGGGAAATTAGGACTCTGGACTCTGTGTGCCAGTTCCGTAAAGCCCTGAAAACGTTTTGGTTTAAATAAAGTTTAGTTATTCTGGGCTAGCTGCAATTGCTTTTTGTCGTCCTGGATGGAATATGGTATTAATACAATTTTGGATATTCGTCTCAGCAAAATTAATCTGCGCCATTATACGGTTTGCTCCATTTTGAGCGTGTTATAAATTCCCAAAATCTAAATCTAAATCAAAAATCATCCTTGTCTAAGAGCTTTCATCACGTTAATTGTTTCAGAAAGATGACCTTCAGGATCCAGTCTAATTAGAATTTGGTTATCTGAATGTATATTTTCTAGAATGGCCAATAGGCAAGAAGGTATTTCCCACAGCCTCCATTTTTGCCACAAGATCTGCCAGTTAATAGTATCGACAGCCTTGGAGAAGTCGATCATTGCTGCATACAGAGATCCCTCTCTATTGGACCAGATGATATCTCTCAATGTAGTAAATACTAGACCATTTAGTGTAGTCCCCATGTTTTTACGAAATCCTATCTGGTTTTTGGAAAGGATTTTCTTATCATTGATCCACACATCCAACTTTTCCTACACCAATGCGGCAAAAGTCTTACTGTCTGCATCTAGAAGGGCGATCAGCCGGTAATTCATTTGATCTAGCCGATCGCCCTTCTTGAATATTGGAATGACAATAGAGAGTTTCCATGTTTTGGGAAGTTTTCGACTAGTGTCTTCAAATAACATAGAAATCAGCTCTGCCCACACTTCTTTATTCATTTTTAGAATAGCATTAGTGAGCCCATTCGGGCCTGCCGCTCTGGAATTAGAAGCACAAGCTATCATACGTATCACATGGCCACTTGAAAAATAATCTTCCATGATACTTTCTCACACGTGCCTGCCCTTTTTTTTATATGTGCCATTCACACTATTCCAATCTGTGCGCCAACTACTTTCATTTACTTTCATTTACTACACAGCTCTGCAGTTCCTTTTGTGAATAAGTGAGTTCCCGAATTAAGCTCCAATAACTATGGGTATCCCTTTTGATCAAAGGCTTAACATTCTTTCTCCCTCTTTTTCAAACAATTCCTGTCTATGTGTACGGAGCCAATTTTTGTACATTCTGTCAGCTGTTTTTTCACATTCTAAAGCAATCGTTAGCCAACATAGATAATCTTAGGTGCCTTAGTTGCTGTCTGTCATTTTTTTCTTTTCAGCCAAACTGCTTTGTCAAACTTATGTTCGTGGGACCTTATTAAAGAATTTCGACACACTTGTTCCTCTGTTTCCCATAGAAAAGTTTTAAACACCCCACTAGTGCATCCTACCTGCATTTCTCCTTTGCATTGATAGTAACATAGTTTTCTAGTTTTCTCATCAAAGAGGCACCCCCTTTCCTAAAACATTTCATAGGATTTTTCCCAAGATTGATAACCAAATTACTGCAGTTATGACCCTATTTTGTTGTAACTGCAATGGCCATTGTTCCTATCAGCATATTATGATCACTGAGTAAAGCTTCCTTCACCCTCAGATTGGTACGTATTCCAAACAAAGTTCTAGACATGATCAATCAAACGAATCAATGACAGCTGACCTAGAACCACTTTTGCATGTTACATGTGACTTAAAATCCCCAACAATATTTACATTAGCCACAAGAAGATCCCATTCAAGAAACTGGCATTCCATTTTCCCTAATTTATGGAATAAGAGGTTGTAACCAATTGTGTATTGATGTCTCCGGCCAGCATAATATTTGCTTAATTAGGGGATAACCACTCATCAGTGTTTGCAGAGATTTTCTCCTCAAGAAATCTAAAACTGTCACCACCGGATTCCAATATAGATTAAAGATGTGCACACTGGTGCAAATCCCCCGGAGGATAATATCTATTTGTATTGCTAGTATGCCTGGAGCATTGCCACAAATTACAATTGCATTCATGATTTTAGAATTTCTTGTTGCAATTAGGAGGCCACCAGAAGGCCTTCCGGCATGAAGTTGGTGGCCTCTTGCTGCATAGTGGTGTAGCCATCAATACTGATTTCTTTTCAGAAGCCAGGTTCCTTGAATAAAATAGGATCACATCATTTGTTTTAAAAATTCGATTTTCTTGCTCATGACACATGAAACTGTTCTAGTCTCTAGAATTCCAAGTTAGTATTTAAAGTTCCCTTTGTGTTAAAGGCTTTTCACTGGAACGCTATTCTTAGCTGCTTCATGTTGCAAGATACCAAGCAGCCAAGCCAAGCTTTCCCGTTCTTCAGAATCCTTTGAATGGCTAATGAGGTCAGAAAATGTGCCTACTGCTTTTAGCTCATTTGAACAACTTTCACCCTCTAATGTAGTGCCTATATCCGGGTTCTGCCTATTGCACAGTCCCTTAGGTGTTACATCAGTATGCTCTTTCTCAGTATAGACTTTGCAGCCCAGTTTTTAAAATTCATCTCATACTGATAAAATAGCCCTTTTAACAAATACTGATTTAAAGAAAATTTCAACCAGGTCTGTTCTTGCCTCGTCAATAAAGCTGATATGATCAATATCAGAGGTAGACACTACATCGAACGTTGGAACTTCATGCAAGAGTTTCAATATATTAGAGCAATTCAGTACAATCGATGAGCTGAGTTGTGGGTCTAATCCAAAATATAAAGTTTTGTTTGCACAGTCTTTCTTCGCTATAGGGTTACTGTTCAAACCTTTTTCAGATTGCCTGCAATCCTTCTGACCCCCACTCAGCTGAGGTATCATGACAGACTTGGAACAATGAGCAATTGGTTCATACATGTTGCCTCTAAGGATGCTAAAAAAGCGTCCATAATCTCTCCCAACTGATTTTGGGAAATGTATGTCAATAGATTCACCTAGGCCTATATCTGTTTTCTTGTGGAGCCCACTTTCTTTTTCTGCCGATGCCAAATCCGATGTTTCCGACGATAGTACTCCTCCCATTTTAGATATTATGTTTTGCATTAGGGCCTCTGACATATGTGCATTAAAGCGCACCTTTGTTTCTCATCTTGCACAGCTCCTCCTTCTTCTATTCTTACAGAATCTTTAGCTGTTTATTTCGGTAATTTAAAGATTTGCGCCCAGTGTTCCCTTGGAGACACTTGTGGCATTTGCCTTGCATGATATGATATGATATGATATGGCATTTATAACGCGCCTATACACAAGTGTTTCAAGGCGTGACGAGGCAAGGGGGGGGGGACAAAGGGAGGACAGACAACGATCTTACTAGGCCAGGTGTCATTCAGATCGCGCAAGTGTATGGGAAGGGGGGGGGAGGAAGAGTGCAAGGGGGAAAAGGGAGAGGGGAAAGTGCAGTACATGGGAAGTGGAATAAATAAGATAAATAAATAAGAACGCATGAAAAAACAACAGGCAAGTGCAAGGAAGTGCGAACAAAGTGCTGGAAAGAGATTCTTGTTAGAGATAGTCGGTGCATTCACTGGGCTCCCTATTCCAACATTATTCAGCAAATCAATTCCCACTGTCTAATTTGCTTTTGTTCAATTTGCTGAACTGATAAGACTTTCTACAGCATTAGGTGTCGGCATGAATTTGTCGCCAAAATGCTGTATATTGGCCACACCTTGTGAGATAGTATTAGCGTCAGGCAGATTGCTACGTTTATGTGGTGGCCCAATTGCTTGTGTGGCTTGCTCCACACCCTCAATAGTTTCCTGACTGCCAATGCCTGACCCTAAGTGGTCATTCGATGGCTGGATCACTGTTTCTTCCCATATCTTCACCATTGTTGCAAGGAGCATTTGCCAAATTGGCCTCAGTCTCTGTCAAGTGATGATTTCTTAGAAATTCTCTAGAATTGTCTCTTTGTTCTTCTTCAATATTATGATTTTTTTTAAAGCGTTCTTCGGTTGAACCTCAGTTTGGGGAATCTCCACAGTGTTCAAGATAGCTAATGACTGATTTTGTTCACATTCTGACATTCCCGGAGGCCCTACCTGTTTGTCAAACATTACACATTTTACAGGTTTTCGGAAAGCAGAATTACTAAGGATGTCAATTTTAACATTTAATTTACTTAGGATGGGTGTGTGCGCCTTTACTTCATCCGGAATATTTTCATTTAGTTCAACAAAGGCACTCAAAATAGAATTTAGTGCAGAGATAAAGGGTGAGGATAATTTAGTTTGGTCCTCTACTTCTTTTAATGTGTGATGCATGACATTGCTTCCAGTGCCCTCAGGTCTCTGCGCCAAATTACTCAAAGAAATAAATGACATTAATTGAGACAGCAAATCTGGTGAGCCTTCAAAATGTATAACAGATAGTGACTTACAAAGTTGCATTGTCTGGTTTAATATTTAGAGACTGGAGATCAATGGAAGCCTCCAATGTCGCTTGTGTGGTTGCATGATTTAAGCAGCGGACATTTCCCACACATGCGAGCAGACTATGGTCTGATAAGTTATCAACACCCTCTCTGAGTTTTAATTTCACGGGGGCTAGACCTCAGTACTTGAACCCGCACTTGGGAAGAAATCTGATATTTTTTGTGCCATATAGGGGTTGCACAGATATTAGCCTGTATTACTGTTTTAAGTTTGACAGCAACATTATTTCCGGCTACAACTTCGTCAATCAAACCCTTCTCAAGCATAAGTTTCGACGTCATATTTAAATCAGAACATATGATCTGTACCAGCTCCTCCTCTGTTTGTCTTCAAGTGGTTTTCGGCGGTGCATCTTTTGATTTCTTAGAAACCTTGCACCTACTTGTGCAACAAAGTTATTTTACACAGTCTCTTCTTCACCCTGAATAATTTGCTCAATGACTGATCCGATATGAGAGCCACCCAATGACTCACGTCGGGTCCCTAAATTGTTAATATAGTCACAATGTGCTGTGCAAGTTCACCTGACCAGACCCCACGCCAGTGTGACTTCTTAGCTTGGACAGGTAGATAGATCTTGACATGTGTCAGGCACAACGAACGATTAAACACAGGCGAGAAAGCAGGAAATAAACAAGAGGCACAACCAGGCACTCGCCCGGCTTTAGCTGACACTCGCTTTTGACAATGAAATCAATTAAAAATTAGCATTTCGCTATAAAGAATGCAGACAAAAATTCACAATTCTCGTAAAGGAACATACAGTACCAATCACCCTGTGCAAAAACTGGCGGTTGGCTCAAAGGTTTTTTGCCCGCAGCCTACCGACAGCCCGAAGACCCGTACTGATTTATCACTTTATATACTATTGTTGCATGTCCATGAGACACGCAATACAGACAAATGTAAACTGAAACAGTGGATTCTCACTAACTGCTTCGGCTTAGTACTCACTTAGCACTCACCGTTTGGAGTTATCAATTTGGTCCAATTGCTGAGGAGCCAAATGTAGCAGTCAATCAGTCAGAAATTATTCCAGTTAATGCAAATTCAGTTTGAGTCCAAGAGCGACGGTCGGCTCAAAGGCCTTTTGCCCGCAGTCACCGACTGTCTAATTACAAAACAGTTTAGCTGTTGGACAGATGAGACAGCAGTTTTAACCTTCCTCCCACAGCGTCTGCCAATAAAATAACCGAGGTGTGGCTCTAGTTACTATGGACTTACTTGCTGCTTGCAATGATCTGTAATGCCGGCTCTGCAGGCCCCACACCAAACATTTAGCTCTCACAATTCACGCTGTGCTTTGCGCAGATCTGTGTATATTTAGGAAAACCCTCCACCTTCTAAAAGGGCAGGCAGAAGTGATGTTTCTTTTCCACAACAGAGGAAAGCAAAGTGGAAATTCTCCAACAAATACTTGGTTCACTCGGTCAGCACAGTCTTTTATCCCCATGCAGGTATCCACACCGGTAGACACCTAACACTTAGCTTTCACACTTCGTTTTACTGTGTTGAATGTCTCGGACCACTAGCAGTAGCAGCATGAACAAGGAGCAGTTGACTGCTATGACAGGAGGCTGTCTAAAATTGAGAAGAGTGCTGATGAGCCCCTGACAAATTTATTAGGGTAAATTCCAGAGTACTCAAATCAGATCTGAAGAAGCTGAACTTTCCCAAACCTCCTTCAGGGTTTGTGCACGGTAGTTTGGAAGAGTTTTGCTTCACAGGTTCGATAAAGCACATGTATTTTGAACTTGTGGTCAGTCATGTAGGCAGAGGTAGAGGTTGGGTAGTATAGGTAGCTTGCAAAGGACTTTTAATTGGAGTTACACTAGGATGGTTGAGGGAGAGCTGGAAAATTGAAAATGGATAGGTTGAATATTTTCTACAAATCCCAGAACTTCTTGGAGGCAGGAGATTTGCATTCAATGGTTTTACCTGCATGTGCATACTTTGGTGACAACTAGAGAATGCCAGTGACCCCTTTGCCTCACATACATGAACTTGGCATTTGTTGTCACTGACTTTTGGGAAAGACAGAATCCCAAGATGTATTGGAGGCAGGAGATTGCTTTTGGTGCCTGTATCTAAGTGAGCAACACACTTGTCATCTTTTTGTTATCAAGACAGTGAGACTGCTAGGGAAGTTACAGAATTGGCTGGAGGCAGGAGATTACTTTCAGAGTCTGTAACTGAGTACACAATACACCTGCTATATTCTTGTGGATAAGGGGGAGAATCAACCACCGTGAGTGTCAACAAGTGTGGAGCACCCAAACATGCCAGAAGGAGAGTGTATGTGGCTAGAGGGTCAGAGCAGCTGTTGTGTACAATGTGAATTCCAGAATTGTGTGCTGTAATATTAAGTCATCAGTCTCATATTCAGTCATGTGTTGCAGGCAAAGGGGCGAAGGTTGAGACCAATGTATCTGAGGCAAAGGGGGGAAAGATGAAGGTTGCATCTACTGAAGAGTTGTGAGTAAGCATTGAAAGTGTTGAGGAGCAGGATAGGGAAAGTACCTGAGCTTCGCCATCACTCTCATCCTTTGATGAGTCTAAGAATAGTAATAATTGTGATGATCAAGGCAAAGATTATGGCCCCTACAGGCTGTAGAGCTTGTTTCTGGAAACCACTGCTTTCGAGGAGGAATACAATACCACAGATACAGAGACGGAATGAATCGACAAAACTACTCCTCCACCTGTGTATAGTGTCTTTGAAACACAGCCTGGTAGGTCTGAAAGTGCAAAACATCAGAATATGGCAGCCATGCCACCACTACCACAACCTTTGTGGACACATTGTAATACTCAGATAGGTCATGTCTAACCCCACCACAAATCCAAAGTGTGAAATGTCAAAAAAACAACATCTCACCACCTGCAAGAAAATGTGTGCCAGGGGAATGCGGTGCCATGAACAGTACTTAAATGAACATAAAATACCTCAACTGCAGCCCTAGATCACCACAGAAATCACTGCTGCTCTGCTAAGCATGGAACACGGAGCAGTTTGTCACCAGTCTATTTTATGCAGTAACATATTTCATGGTAGAGGCCACAGGGAAGTTCACATCTGGGTAAGGTAGAGGAGGTGTTAGTACTGTGGCTAAACTCGAACAGCTACAGCTAGTCTTTGTTGTGTCTGGCAATGGGTCTAATATCTTTGCTGCCTTGCCACTTGGCGAGAATATACATGTCCCCTGAAGTGGGCATGTCCCTCACCTTGTGGTAACGCATTATATCAGTAATTGCCAGCCCATAATGGAAATTATTGTTGTGCAATAGAAGAACACCTTACACTTTATCTGGGCCTACAGTGTAGAGATTATCTGGCCACATTTCAGGCGAGATAAAGGTTGCCACAGCTAAACCTGAAAACTGCAGTTGCTACCCGCTGTAACTCCACTTTGCAAATGTTGGACCGGCTAAGTGAACAATGCAATGCCAGGACTGATTGTTGCAACAGTCCCAGCTGAGCATACTTAGCACAAGACAATGATAGCAACTGTTTGAGGCTGTTGTTTTTGGTAGAGGCTATCAAGTGTGTTAGCCAGAGCACTGCATCCCTCAGGCCCTGCCACTGGTATGCATGCTATAACTGAACATGTCCAACAAACTATGTGTCCAAGATTGTGGTGGCAATGTGTATGAAGTGCTGCTTTTAGCAGCATGTGCCGTTAATCTTGTATTGGTTCCGTGCATAGCTGCAATTAAAGGTAACATTGAATGGCTTCCAGGCACAGGTGGTTGGTGAGACCTCAGAGAACCTAGGTTCAGCAGCGTGAGAAACAGTTCAAATGTGTAAATATGCACCGATGCAGCTCTTTGGAAATAAACAAAAACGAACAAAAAACAAACTGCATGAAGCACGTCAGAATGAAAAATATGCAACACCTGTGCTCGTCACATCACCAGTAATGCCAAGAACAATGACTTCTTCATCACCAGAAGGTACTTTCCCCTCACTGCCCACATCACATGAGCCATCATCTGTGAATGCTGCTGAGATTCTAGAGAGCATGTGGAGCACACTCTTGACTGATTTTGGAATCTTCATTGCAGCCCCCAAATCTTCAATTTTATTCCAGAGTTCATAAGGAGTGACAGCATCAAATGCTATTTTGGTGAAACCCGTGGGGGACACAGGCACAGGGTGTTCGCTCGAAGCAGTCCACGGCTGTTCCTTTTTTTGGTTGTTTCTTTTGGATCGTCGGCCGAGCTACTGAGGAAGCTGACCGACCTGGGATATCTTGGACTCACTGGAAGTGCCATTGAAAACACTACAATTCCTGTTTGAGCTGTAAGGCTGCATTTATTCCCTGTGAGCATAACTTTGTTTACAAAATGAAATAAATAGGATAACGTATATATAGTCACCGGCTGGAACTGTTCAGCCCCCTTCTGACTCACGGTTGAGTGTGGGGGCGAACTATGGATGCCCCTTGACCGATTTAGTGATCCCTGCTCTTACGTTGGCAACATATATAGCTGAACTGTTTTTATTTTTTGCTGATTATATTTTGCTTTCATCTTGCTTTCAAGTTTTTTCCGATAGTGTACTATTTTTTAGCAATCATCTGAGTTCCCTGCTTCACTCTGCTTTGCACTGTCTCATTTTGTGTACATTGTGAGAAGCTGTCTTATTGTTTTGGTAGCCCGGGACCGTACATTTTGCGGTCCCAGATGTCCAAACGGAAAGCTAACACTGTTATTTCCACAGGGGTGGGGCTCAAAAAGGTGTATAAGCAATTTGAGCCCATCAAAGAGGTTAATGTTCTCCTCTCCGAGATTAAGGGACTCCTGCATGATTTCAATGGGGGAGCTAAACCAGGGACCAAATCCAAGACTGTGGTTGCTGATGGGGTCATTGATTCACTAAGAGTTCTAGAAGAAGTGGGGGTGGAAAGCGTTCCAATTGGTAACTCTGACAATGCTGGAAATGGGCATCACAGCCTTGGGAGGGGGGAACCTGATAGAGATCCACTTGACAAGTTTGCAGTAGAGAAAAGTAGGGGGCAGGAAGGAGTTAAGAACTACAAAATTCCAGTGTCAAATTCAAGATCCTTAGGTTCCCCTGCTAGCAATATTATAGACATATATACCCAACAGGAAATTGAATAAGTCATATTACTTACCCCACAAAAACGACCAAAGGTACCTTACAATATAGATGATAACGTTGTTTTTTTTTTAAATGTCTCACTAGTTACACCGCCACAGGATAAGTCTGGTCAAAACTGAAATTGTTCCTGGATCCTGGATGCCCTGTATAATAGGTTTTTCCCATTAAAGGAGAATATGTGGGGACCCCAATAGGCGGTCCCACTAACATATTTAGCATAGAGGTAGATACCAACGTATGTCCCACCCACAATTTTTGGGCTTCTGACAGAGGGGCTCATTATGAAGAGGTTTCTATTTTCCCAGGCCAGGTGACGCAAAGTGAACTTCCAGTAGAGACATTTCCAGGACAGCATAGCTGGGGGTACTAAACCGCCATTGGGGATGGAGACTCTATGAGACCCCATGATAGGGAGTACCACCCAACTGGGGGCAAATGGGGAATCTGGTCTGAGCATCTTTGCCCCACCAAGTGCCAATAGGGCTTTGGGAAACCCCCAGTGGGCAAAGGCAATTACAGATACAATAACTAAGTATAAAACCAATTAATCACCTAGACGCATTTCAAGACAAACTCATATTGGGGACTCCCTCCCTTCCAGAGATTGTACTGGGGCGGTACCTTCCAGGGATAAGCCTGTAAGCATAGGGATTTTCCATCAATTTGTTTGTATAATGTGCCTAAACTATGTCCTGGGTCCTATGAGAATCAGAAGACGTTAACCAACAAGAACACTCTTGTTGGTTTATGTCTCCAGGATTCATCATGTTAGGGGGTGCCTCTCTGTTATAAGAGAGGACATACTAGTCTGTGAAAGAAGAAACATGGCCAATGGTTCCAATGATTGCATCAAAATTGCAATGAAAGAAAGAGCAATGGTAGAAGAATTGTTGGAAATTGAATTAAGATCCTATCCACCGCCTGGGACGATAATTTCCTGAAGGCCATATATCCCAGTGGGCCGTTATGAGGGGAAGTAAAAGCGAGGAGGTTACAATAACTAAGGATAGCAGGTTGCTCAAGCCACTGAAGGGCTGGAGGATATAGACTGACTCATTACACCTTTTAAACCAGGTGGAATTCCGGCCTCCGCTGGTTTTAAAGTATTGTCCTGGAACATAGTGGGTATTGAAAAACACTTGGCAGATCCCGATTGGAGGACATTTATCTGAGATCTTGAGCTTGTTTATTTTTCAAGTGACCTGGGCCCTGATGCCTATTGAAATGCAGGAATATGGGATATATAATACTCCACCAATCAAGGGTGCTAGCGGGAGACCATGGAAGGGGGGTTACTTACAATGGTGGAAACTGGGTTTTACTGGGAGACTGAGCTTAATGAGTTAAGCTTCCCCGATCTCCAACTTGTAAAAGCAAGGAACAACAAGGGAGAAAATCTACTAATTTTCAATGTGTATAATCGCCTGTATGTGGAAAACCCACTGGCAACCGTATTGCTCATGCAAGAGCTTAACTCTAGATGGGATCATTCTGAGCCCAGCAAACTCCATTTATTGGTGACAGGAGATTTTAACTTTTAATATGAGCTCCTCAAAGAACTAGAGGGGTTGTGGGACGAGCAAGATTCGGTGTGGGAGTGTAACGCTCACCTGACTCCCCCGGAGGCGCTGGTCTAAACTGGGTTGCTGTGGCCTCTTCGAGCGTGATGCGCAGAACTCGGAACACCGACTGAACAGGACCCTCAAATCTTGCTTGTCTGGCCAGTAGGAATATCCTTCTGCAGATGAGAAAGGGGATTAACAGTCTGCAGAATAGTGTGCTTGCTCCCCCCTTCCTCCCTTCATTCTTCTCTAACTTCCTCCGAAATCCCCGGTTGAAGCTCACCTTATGGTTTGAAAGGATGAACTCTCCATCCTGCTTCTGGTGCAGGGGCGCGTGTTTGTCCAGTTACTTGACTGGTTTTCAGAATGGCGCTGGCAAAATCCACTTGACTTTTCCGAGAGGAACGCCGTAAGTATGAAGATTACAAAAGTTCAAGTGTTGAGCCCCCTTTTCTGTTGCCTTCCTAACCTGTGATCTGTCCTTTATTTCAGGTGCAGAATGAAGGTGATGCGTTGAGGGATTGACTTGCCGATGGTAAACTCAGGTGAGTAAGCGATGGGGGCAATCCCTCTTAATGTCTTTATATTCCTCCAGTAATGTCTTTTGTCCTTTCCCCATAGGGGCCGGGGTGCGGTACCTGCCAACGAAGCGGCGCCGACCCGAAATGAGGAATGATCCCCCAACAGAAGACCGGTAAGTGTTATGGCGGAAAATTAGGCTTTCCTCATATGTTCCTTCTGCTCACCTTTTGTCTCTTCTTCTCTCCCCTAGGCGCAGAGATGTGGCGACCGGTGCAGACAGTCGCGGTGGAGCCAGAAGAACTCCCAAGGACAGGTGAGTGAAGCGCGGTGCTGCAGCGAGCAACGCGGTGCTGTTAAATGAAAGTCTTTTCTCAGGAACGCTGGCGTGAAGGTTCCGGATGCAGGTAAGAAGTTTGATAAAATTCTTGGTTTTCACCTTTCTCTTCTCTTCTTTCTTTACAGGTTTTTCCAGGATCGAGGCGGGCGTGGCTGGAGACCAGATGCAGGAGCAGACAAGGTGAGCGTTCAGCTGCTTGGATGCAGAACAACGCGAAGCGTGATCTACTGTCTGGGCGTGGCTTAAATAGCCCCCAAAGTAGTTCCAAGTAAGTATCCTTCCGTGGCCACGCCCGAGTGGCAAAATAGTCCCAAAGAAAAAATAGTCCCTTTCAGGTCTCAGGGAGGCCTGAATCTTGCAGCATGGTCTGCATCAGGTAAGTGCACAAAACACCTTCCTTTATGAGCCTGGCGCCTATGGCGCCAGGACTGATGTCCAACAAGAGCCTGGCGCCAACGGCGCCAGGACAGAGTCCAAAGAGCCCCTATAAGGGGCCGCTGGGCTTTTACCCGGGGGCATGATGCTGCTCCCGGGGGTGCTGGGCCTGGCCTGGTGCTCCGGGGGTAGGCATCATGACAGGGAGATCCCAACTTTAGAATAAGATATCTTTCTAGAGCACACAAATATGCTATGGACTCTGCCCGTATTCTGAACAAACTTAATCTCAGGGCATGCAGTGGGAGACTCAGCAAAGATCAACCAGCAGGCAATACTTTTTTCGGCCACGAGTGTCCCTCAAGGACTGACTATATTTTAGTATTAGTCAGAGATGGGGATGGCTAGATAACTTTGCAATCCTTGACAAAAGGGAAAGCGACCACAAGCCCTTAACCTCAACGATTAGGTCTCAAATTCTAAAAATAGGAACTCAATCCAGTCCACCCCCATCATTGTCACAGGCATGCACATCGAACTGTTAAGTGGGGCAGCCTAATAATGACTGGGGTTAAACCTATCATTTATCGAACAGCACTGGAGAATATTGAGAATATTTGTAATGGTGAAACTTATGAGGCGAAAGTGATGACAGAATTTGCTTGTCTAGTTGCTGGTCTTGTTCCATTGTTAACGCGACCAAGGCCTGAATTTAAGAATGTGACATCAAGAAGAGAGGGGTGGTTTGATGAAGATTGCGGATTAGCAAAGCGGGAGTTAATACCACTTGCATATATTTCATATGTAAACGTTATCATTTGACAAGACAGGGTGTAGACATTTAATTATGGTGCTTCTCAGAGGGAAAGCAGGCTATTTGGGAGAAACCAGATATTAGCATTGAAACTAAAATTCCTCGTTCCAAACTTCTCTCACTTGTGTCCAGTTGGCAGACAGCTTATTTTCTCATCGCTTCTTCTAAAATATTGTTTTCTGACCTAACCGAAACTAGACAATTGGCCATAACAAGTACCTCTAGTGCACTCAACTGTATGTAGAGCACACTGCCTTCTCCAAATCCTGGGCAGCAGAGATCTAAAAACACTATTTCAACTAGCATAACATAGAAGATGGCAGGCTTGAATGAATAGAGAGGAAGCAATAACTTTCTAATCCCTTTGAGATTAAAAACGTCCATACAATGGGCTTCATTTTAAATTTGGCGGTCTGGAAATAAGGGTGCCAGTAGCAAACTACGAGTCTCCCGGCAGGGGCATGGTACGCCCAGCAAGTTCAGGCCCCTGTCGGCAGTGTTTTCACGGAATTACCGGCACCATTAACAATTGTGCCGGTGCTTAGATTTACCCTTCTGCCACCTGTCATGATGTCCCGGTAGCACCAGGATGTCAGGCGGCAGAAACAGTGTTACAGGGTCGGCGGTTGCCCGCCGCCTACCGGGGAGTTTCCCCCTGACCCCGTAATAAGGCCCATTGTTATGAAGCCAAAATGGGGGACAAAAAATGGGTTAAGGGGCGTAGTTTAGATAACATGGACAGAGTTTTTTGAGGTTCGGAATCTTGTGAAGGTGCAGATTCTGGCAGAGGTGGAGTAAAGCTGGGGGGCGCACGCACTTATTTTGGCCTAGGGCAGCTGAAATCCTAAATACGCCACTGCACTTACTATGATGAAGGTGGTGAAGGATTGTGTTTTGAAACACTGGCAAATCTTCCCCATTAGAAGCAGTCTTGCAAGAATGTAGTGCATACTATTTGTCCCTTCTTCCACAGCATGTGAACCTGTTGCTGATTAAATGCATTGCCAGTTTCTCTAGCCCTCCTGAATGGGAAATTAATGCTGGCTCTTGGTAAACGTGCAACTTTGTATCCTATGTGAGAGAACACTGTGCTGGTAGACAATGCATTGGTACATTTGAATGTGGGTAGACATGCTGGCGGAAAACCACAAAATGGCAACATTGTATCCTGCAATAGCATTTTGGGCTTGGGATGATTCTCCCTTAGCCTTTTTTTTAAATTACTTCTATTCTACCATGGGATTTTTTGCAACAGCAGCAGTTTTTGTTTTGAAAGTATCTTGTCACTAAAGATGCCTTGCGATGAATCAATTTGTTTTTTCTCCCTCTGGGATTTGGATCTGGTAGTGAGGCCTTTAGGCTCTTTCAGTTGGCGGGGGTTCTGCATACACTTTTCTTGTGTCTTCCCCTGCCACATAACAGGAGGGAGTGACCAGGAGATCCCCCCATACAGCCCAGGCCAATTATCCAATACCTCAAGAAGGCATCTGCCCTCCTGAGACACCTCTCTGTGAACCCCACTGCCAGGTAGAGGACTTTCTCACATCCCGCGGGAATGTTAAAGCATGGATGCAGACCCTTGGGATATAAAGGAATCCAGGAAATGGGAGAGGTTGCAGCTCCCAATCGCAGGGTTGCTTGCATTTAAACATTTGTTGGGTACTCAATCAGTGGGTTCCACAATATTCAAACTTTCCCAGGCATCTTCACAGCCCCCTGCTCAGGTGTGGCTTTGAAGTCGATTCAAGACACCTTTCAAGCATCTGACCATTCCCAAATATGGCATAATTTGCGTCCACTCATGTAGGAAGCATATTGTGTTGACTCAATGCTGAAAATCTGAAGCTGTTCCGTGTAGGGACACCCCTGGGGTAGAGTCATACCTACAGAGCAGTTACATGAAGTGTAAACTTCAAGACCTCACAGGGGCCCTTTCAAAATGGAAGAAGGCAGCAGTACAGTGTAAAAAACAGTGGCCTCACATCAGAGGTGCAGCTTAAGCAATGTTCTCACAGCTATGTGCTGGTTAAAGCTCCGAATTAGAAGAACTTTTTTGCCACACTTATAAGGTTTTACACCGCCATTGATGTAACCTACATTACCACAATGATCATGTTCATGTTGTGATTTGGTCTTTCCTCACCCTTCATCATGTTATAGAGTGTCTCCTACAACACAACGAGCTAAACTGGATCTGCGTGATTTTTCCGTCATGGAAAAGTCTGTGACGGAAAAGTTTGCATGAGAAATGTACCACCTCAAAAGTTTTGTACATTTCCCATGCGAACATACACTCAAAACCACTACATACCCACACCCTCAAACACACCCACAACACAACCACGACACCCCCCCACCAACACCGTCAACAAACTGCCACCCACACCCCCAACATAACCAAACCCTACTTACCTTTTCTTCACGCTGTGTCCCTGCAGTGCCAGTTCCCTTTCACTTCCGTGATCGGGAACCAGCGCCGCAGGGTCCTTTTCTTTTTTACGGGCAGCTGCAGGGGTTTCCCCCGCAACACCCAGCTCACTATACTGTATACATAGTGAGCAGGGTATCGCGGGGGACACCCCCGTAGCCCCCAGCTTTTTTTTGTCCATTTGGCGGGGGCTGGAGGGGTGTCCCCCACAACCCCGTTCACTCTAGTGAGCAGGGTGTTGCAGGGGACACCGGCCAGCCCCAAGTCTGACCCCACTGAAACACCTAAACACACACCACGAAAAGTTCGAACTTTTGGTAGTTAGAACTTTTCGTGGTGTGTGTTTTGGGTCTTTTGGTGGGGTCCGACTTTTAAACTCAGCAATTTCGTCCTATACAGCTAAAGCTAAACTTTAGTTCCCGTGACAACAACACACTAAATGCCTGAAGCAGGGCTGGGATAGAACAGCGTCACGCTTAATGGGTCATTCATTCTGTTGTATACAAACCAGCAAATGACTCCAGTTTATAAAATAAGAGAGAGCGGCTAGACGATGACAACTCGGGATCTATGGTTGAAGGAGATAACATAAAGATTCTGACATATGTTTTAAAGAGCAGAGCGTGCGTGCATCGTGGGCCATGTGGTATTCCAGGTGTTACTGCCTTGGGACTAGATGTACGTTTTCCCAATCCCACTCTTGTGGTCTTTGAGGATTAAATGGACTCCACATAGTGATGATTCAGATACTCAGGCTATAGACTGTAGACTATGAAGCAGTATGTTGTCGTCCGTCCACTCTATCAAATATGACACAGAGGTCTGGCTGTATTGACGTGTACAACACCTAGTTCTCCTATATGGCAAGTGGTCATCCCATAGTGAATTGAGTGTTGAACTGGTGCGATGGTAGGGGTGGAATCCTGATTTGCATGTGTCTAGCACGGTGTGTTTATCAATATGGTCTTGCGTCAGGATGGCGATAACTACCCTACAGCACAGAAGAAAAACATTGATCTGCTTACGTCTGAACGAAGTTGGTGTAGCAACTGGAGCACCAAATGCCTCCATTTCTGCAAAAAAGAAAAGAATGTAAATTGTACACATTGAACAACTGAAGAGAACATCAATGCAGAACACTAAACTTCTTTGGGAATAGGGGAGGGGTAATGTAATGGTAGTCAGACATAACAATATAGAGCACTGTCCTTACATGTAGCATTCTACACAAGACTACATGCAGTCATGCACTGGAATTTGCAGTGGACTACAAGGTGAAAGTAGATTATTGTTCTGGATCTAGAGAATTTGGAGCACTGCACTTAGGCAATAATGTCTTCAGTGGTGGCCATAGCTGGGGGTAATAGAACAGTGAGGGCCTTTAACAAGGGTGACAGGCAGGCCATAACCACCTCAGAACAGACCACTGGAGGCGTGTTTGCCATTAGCATCCTTGGATAAAATATGTGTAGCTAATGGTATTTTCTTTGAGGAAAAACATGTTGCGCATAGAGTGCAACATTTCTTATTGACCCACCAACAAACCTAAAAGATGCCCATCCTGTAAAAGTCTTGTAAATACTGCTCCTTTTCCATACGCATGAGCGCCAACTGGAAACAGCCAACGGGGGTAGCAGGTGAGGAGAGTGAGCAAAGGCAGGTACGCTTTGAACTTTTAGTTTGCGGTGTGGGTTGCGGGAGGCAGGGATGTGTAGGAGCTGGAGAAGACAAAAAGCTTCTCAGAAGGCATACTTGTACCATTAGCAAAGGCCACATTTCGAACAACCTGATTGGCTCTGTGTGTTACCGGAATATAGACTATAGGGAACCCGTGGCTCCTGCAGTGATGTCTAGATGTTGGATGGCGATAACTAACTTACTGTGAAGGTCAGAAGGACCATCTTACCTCTAACTGGAGGTGGCAGAGCAGTTGCAGGAACAAATGACTGCATTTCTGGAAAGAAAAAGGGAAAATGATAGATTGGTACAACGCTGTTACACCAGCAGGCTTTCTTTTGCTGAGTTGTTTGCTGGAAAATCTTCGGCTGAAAAAACTAATTGAAAAATATGGCGGGGACGTGGGTACTGTGGGGGGTAAGGAGATATAAGGGGTAGCGGTGTGTGGGCAATAGGGACTGGAAAAAAGGGAAGGGGGCTTGGGGGGAACCCCCCCAATAGAAATTGGATGAGGCTTTTTGGTACAAGCTTCTGGATCAAGGGAATACCTGCTACCTGCACAAATTCAAGGATACCCACCTCTTAGGATAGCCCATAAACAGCTTTTGTATCACCAGGAGCAACATACCTCCAAAGCCCTTTTAAAATGCGACAATACAGCCATCTTGCCAAGGGGTCTTTTTAGATTGCATCAGGCCAATTGTATCACTGATCTCTAAGGGGCACACATGCTCTAACAATGACACTCCCCCTCCCGCGGTATGAGCAGAATTACTTTTTATAGTAAACCTTCAAATATCCTTTTTATCCATTTTTATGCTCTGCCCATATAATACGCTGAAGTAGCCAAGGGAATAACTAGCCTATATTCCTACACTCAATGGAGACGTATAGTCCGTACCTTCCTAGGCCATTCCCCATGCTCTGAGAATGCCAGTCTATTACAAAAAAAAGCCTCCTCCTCAGTCTGTTGAGTCAACAGACAATGTTGTTTCCTGTAAGCACTAGTAAACGTGCCTGTCTACTCCCGTTTGACTAGCCAAGTATGCAGCCTTCATGTCCCTGATGTACCTTTCTGGCCCCTCTAATTCCCTTATTCTAGTCGTATTCATTTGGGAAGAGTAATTAATTATCCTGCCCCATAAGGGATCCTCTATGGCATTCCAGAGGGTGAATTAATCCTGAACTGGCCTCTCATTATCAGAAATAAAAAAATTATTTCATTTTGAAGAAAGTGTATAAAAAGAGGGGTTGGTAGTAGTGAATTGTTAAGCTCTCAGCACCCTGAAAACCCTCTGCAGGTCTCGTAAAACCATCATCCCCACAGAACAATACTTCTCAGCAGTTATAGAAGTCTCTATCAAGAGCAAATCTCTCTTCAAAGCCATCAAACATTGCATCAACCCCCTCCCAGAAGCCAAGGTTTCAGAATCAACAGACAAATGCAGTGTAATCAGGGAGTTCTTCACTGGCAAAATCAACAAGAATCAGAGCTACATTGACAGCTCAACCCACAATAATCACCTCTGCCATGCCACCATGACACATCCAAAGCTGGTATGAATTCATAAACATAATGCTTTAATAACTCTAAAATGAAATCCTCTCAGTCTTCCAGGATATTTCCGAGGCAGCTATCCCTATCTGATTATCAGTTCTTAACTGCATCACTGGAGATGCTGGCAGCCCCTCGCTCCCCTCCTCTCCTCCACATTATCATCTTCCCAGATGCAGTGAAAGCTGCCCAGGTATTTCTCCTGCTAAAGAAAACACACTGAAACTGAAAGACATTGCAAGCTACTCCTCCATCATGCCACTGACCTTCTTGTGAACAATTATAGAGAAGACTGGGATCATCTGTTTGCATGCAATAATAATCTGCCCACCTGTAAGGTAGTGTGTCGATAGAAGCTGATATTGCTGCATAGGAAGCTTGTTGCAGTGGAAGACGAATCATTTTTACATCGTCGATGGTCTTCCTATAACACCTTGCATGGCCCCCTTAGACAGGGAGTACTGATAATAAGTCTGCTGCAGTGGGGTGGGAAAGCGACTCAATGTTATTGTCAATGGGGAGTTTTAAAACAGTTCTACGCAGAGTATTGCACTCCCATGATAGAAACCGACAAAGTACAGTGCTCGCAACCAAACCTAATAGCACAGAAATGTTTAGATATATTTAGGGTAATAGCGCCCCGGCACAATATCTCAAGACATATTCATACAGAAACATTGTAAGGAAATATTTAGAGATTAAATGTAATATTATGCCCTCAGTGGAGGTGCAGGGTGGCCGAATGGGCATCCCTAGGGGAGATGCAATATGCCGACTATGCAGAGAGAACCAGCTGTAATCAACACGCCATCTGATTATAGATTGTATAAGTTTAGAAAAGATTAGGGGGAGCTACCTCAGGAAAATATTGCAATGATGATACTGTTGATGTGCAACTACTGTGGGTGAAATGTTTACACAGTGTTGGGGAAGAGTTGGGGGAGAGGAGGTATATCCAGCCTCCCTGCACCATTCCCGCATCAGGTAAATGATGTATGAACCAATACCTGCATGTCTGTTATGGGCAGTAAAGATGAAATATCACATATCTCAGAATAAATTTGGCAGTGGTCTGCCCATCTGAGTACCTTTAATACCTCTAGTGTCTACGTTTGGAGACCTTTTGAGAATTAGTGAGTGGTTAGTAAAACCGTTCCTTTTTATGTTATCCACAGGATCTAGCGTAATTGAACATTAGACACCTATTGAAGGATTGACTCCAGTTCATCCATCCGTATCCCCCAAGTTGGCACCTGGGGGTGATTATGGTGTTGGGCCTGTAATGATTAGAAATGCTCTTTTTGACAGTAATAGGCACCGGTAGAAGAAATGGGTGTGGCACATAACCCTGATAGGTTGTATTTGTCTGTATGTTTTTTAGATTATGATATGGCTTAGTCCAGTCCATGAGAGAGGCAAGACAACTTGACTGAGCCTCACGTCCCAAGGAAGGACTTTAAAAAGGAAAGGACAAGATTGTATGTCCAAAGAGACCGAAACATGTGTCGACGACCACACAAACTGTTTGCAAATCATAAAACAAACTGTAGATGACACTCTCAACAAGGACAGGGTCAGAGCGAATAGAAGTGGAATAAGCATTTGTGAAGATTTGTGTACTACCAGATTGTGACTACACAGTGTTTAATTGGCCATTATGGTTTTATGTATTGAAGTATGAATGAAGGATTGAGAGTTTTTGATGCCAGAATTGTGAAAGATTTGATTATTGTTTTCTAATGTTTTCATTTTCTACATATAGACATATGTTTGTTGGATTAATGTAATAAAATTTGTATTGAATTGAAATAGTGAAGTGTGCCACCCCGATCCACTGGTCCACCATTTTTTCTCGCTTTGTATTATACCTGAAGGACCAGGGTGTAGATTGCAGGTATCCCCTTTATTTAGAGATTGAACCAAGGGGGGAGACATCTCCACCCCTCCTGTACTTATTTTCGGTACAACGTCCTTTCATCGCGGGATGTTTTTTTGCTGGATTTTGTACCGCAAATTTTTAAACGAAAAAACCCATCGAATTTTTTTGTGGGGGGGTTAGAAAATTATATATATGTGTTTTAGGTGTTTGGGAATAGATACAAAATTAAAGGGAATGTTTTTTTTAGGTGGTTCCCACCCCCAAAATAATTGTAAAAAAATTAGATGGGTTTTTTCGTTAAAACATCCCACGATGAAATGACATGGAACCCTTATTTTCATTTCCTGTATGTGATAAAAGTGCAGATAGCCCATGTTAAGGTCTGTAGTCTGTACTCCATTTTCTGTCTTTCCAAACACCATCTTTGTCTAGGCCCTCTGTCCCTCTGCCGAAATGGTCACTCTCCCTCTACCAGCACCATGCACATCCAGCCCCCACCACCTCCACCCTCTGCCAGCTCAGCACGACTCCTGTCCTCACGGAAACGCAGTCATTCATTGTTGCCATTAGCAAGTATCGAGTACTAACAAGATGCGCTCATCCTAGAACGTGAGACCAAGGCTCGCTTCGGCCCCAACTCCCCTTCCACCTCGGCTGACCAGCTCATGCCCTCTCCACCCCCTCCCTGCCAAGCCACAGTCCATTGAACGCATCTGGTCACCAATACCACCAATACCTCCCCCTTGATACCTGATCGAGAGTGACCATATATTCTTGTAACACAAACATCTATCCCCAATGTGTTTGAAAACATGAGGCCCCAGAGACTACAAATCAGAGATCGTCCCTTCTGATAAGGCACCTGGAGGAACGACCCCTAACCAAATGCCCCCATAAAAGACACAGGTTGGAATGGCCCTATCTTATGCCAATAGCCTCTTTTCATGTGATAGTTTATGCCAGTCATTAATTCATGTATGCCACAGTTCGTAAGTTAGTTTGGTTAAAAAGTTTTACATCATCTCTGAAGAACTTTGCCTGACCTTCACACCGTGGAGATGAGCCCAGCAGATCCACTTGGGCCTAGAGCGACTGCAAAGCGACAGCCAATCATCCTCTTGTATCCCATATAGTATCAACTGTTCTATATGCCGCCCTCCAATCCGATGCAAGAATGTGTACCCTATGTATGTCGTCATCTGTGATGCTGTGTGTCCTTTTAACGTGCTGCTGAAGTAACTTTTGGCAGAGCGCTCTTGGGCAGCAGAGTTCTTTGCTTGCATTTATTTTACTTACATGCATTTTGGTTCCTTTGCCATTATTCTCCTTGTTTCATTCCCTAGTGGGATGTGTCTATTATTCTCTCTCTTGGGACACGTGCATGATAGGAGGCCAGCCTTCATTTGGTGACCCCGACGTGATAGTCCTCGAGGTACATCCGTAACTGCGGCGAGATCCGGGGCTACCCGTGGAGGGCCATTACTACAAGTGGTACAACACTATATATATTTGGGAGCCCAAATCCTAACACAAAAACAAAATCTTGCATTTAAACAAAGGCAATAGGATAAAGTAACAACATGTATCCATCAAACTGAAATAATTCAAAGAAATATTGGCGGGGAGTTCTCCATCTTCCAGCATCTACTCCGTTATCCCTCATTCGTTACTAGCTGGGGTTGATTTCCCTCAATATGAGGTATATATGGTTGGCGGTGGCAATGTTTAGAAAATGCTTATTAGCCTGGAATTCTGATACAGTGTTGGGAACTTTGGCTGCCTAGATTTTTGCATCTAAAGTCAAATTCATATCTAAATGGCGGAATCGAGTCATCCATATTCTGGCATTGATAGAAGCAACTTTAATAACACTCTTTCAAAATCCAACGCAGATAAAAACTAGAATATTTGCCATGGACTGGGAAAATACTAGAGTAAAATGCTCAGGTTATTTTGACTGTGATCCAGATATGATCACAGTGAAAAATCACACCTATGCAGAACGATACTTGGTCAGGTCTCCATCCTTGCAATACCGGAATGATTTGCTCCGACTCCGATTTAATCTCTGGCCAATAAGGCAAGTGATGGCTCGTCGAAGACTCATTAAGCAAGAGCAAAAGAACTGTTGATTTTGCAAACACCAAGAGGAAGTAGAGATGCTAAAACATCTGTTGACTGACTGTGATGCACTCCTTATCCATTGAGTCAAATATTTTAAAAGCATAATGGAACCATTTGGTGTCACTACATCCGACATATTATGGAGAACAATCTATTCTGGTATCTCTACGCCTGTAACTATAAGAGCCATTGCATTTTTACACTAACTAAAACAAGATGAACCCAAGCTTGTGTAGGAGTACAAGGCTATGAGGCAATGAAATAGTTTAAAGAAGTTATACTTTGCTAATCAGGCAATCAGAAATATAATTACTGATGAATTAGATTAAGTCTGACCAATATAGAAATGGTTCCTGTTGATTAGCTGAAGTATCTTTTTTATGTACTGTGTTTTATATTCATGCCTTGTTTCCTTTTTCTATTTTTCTGCATCTCTCTTTTTTTCTTACTTTTTTATGGCTCATATATATATATATATATATTTGTTCTGGTTTCTTAGCATTATATTGTTTCGTATTATATTGTATTGTTTTGTATTCTATTTAATTTTGTAATTCATTATTGAAAAGTTGATAAATATCAGCTATATCAATAAAAAAATGTAAAAAAAGAGAAAAACCTACGGTTAGCAGACGTTCTACAAAAGCGTATGCTCCAGAGTTGGGTCTGTGGGTCCTTGCTTTGCAAAAACCCAACTGCTCACCGGAGCTGGGCAGGGCCCGCCATGGGGAGGCCCCCTCGGGATACACCGCGAACGGAGGCTCTTGGAAGAACACCGGCATGTGAGTACTAATTGCAAGGGGAAAACAAATAAGGGTATCTAATTGGGAGGTCGAATTGTAAGGGGAAAGGAACACGCATAGTCGGAGTGTGAGCGAGTGAGATGAGGATTTGAGAAATTGCATTCATTTTTGTATGGCCATTTTCTTTTTATAAACATGGAAAAATAAGTTGAAGAAGAGAGGAGATACGGGAACCTATCTCTGAAAGGAGATAGAAGCCGGCACTGGGTTACACTGTCTCAACCAGTGTAGAGATTAACATAGAATAAGAGAATAAGAGAATAAAGTAGGAGCTTCATGTAAGGAGAAGGCTCGGTAATGAACAATAGTTGTTGTTTTAGATTGTATTGCTTTTTTAGGGTTTTTATGATGTGGAGGAAGGCCCAGGAGGGGCATAGGTGGTGTGCCTGAAGATTGTGTGAAAGTGGGGGTAAGAGAGTATTGGGCGTGGTAAAAAGGGGTGTATTCAGTGTTTAAAGGTTTTGTATTGTTTGATTATTTGTTGGTTGTGTTTCGTCAACGTCATTTGTGGGTCATTGTGTTTATGTATACAAAAGAGAGAAAATATTAAAGTGGGGGCTGAAGTAAGATACAGAATACTCCTGTGTCACCCCCAGGTTCGAACAGGTTAAGAAGTGGGAGAGAAAGGAAGGGAAACATTTCAACTAAAACATGGGGATGGATACCCTATTGTCGCACATTTGTAAGAACCTCCCGTTATATCATGAAAACATTAAAAAATATCATAGTGAGTGGTTGACAGAGCTGAATGGGGAGGGAGCGACTTGTGTTTGGCCTGATCAAGGATCTTTTGATAAGAGAGTACTAGACCATGTTGCTACCCATTTAATGACTAAATACAAGGGAAAGAAACTCCAAAATAGAAGGGAGGATTTAGATTTGTGGAAGATGTTCGAAGAAACACCCATCCTACAAAGTAAAGACAAAGATGGGAGTGTGACTGAAAAGGAGAATAGTAAGGGAGATGGGGAAAAGGAGAATAAAGAGCCTAAAAAATGATACCCGTTGTTAATGCAGAATGCAGAGGGGTATGCAGACCCAGTATATGTACCAGGGGCCAGTGTGCCCACTACTCCAGCGGTGGCCCAGCCCCCTCCTTATGTCCAATTAAAAATACCCTCTGCCCCCACCAGTCTGACACATAGAGATCTAGAGAGGGTACTAACATCCACTAAAGGTGAATTAGCCCGCCTCCAAGCATTATGTGAAACACCTCTACCCATGCCAGGGGACGTGCAACTGCCAGAACCACCGTTGGGAGAGAGCGCACCCCTATTAACAGAAGACAAGTGGAAATCTGGGGCAAAGCTAGTTCAGAGCAAGTTAGTGAAGGTCGCAGCAGTTACAGCGACGCTGCCCCCGGAGCAGACGGGAGAAGAAAGGGAGGTGTCTCTAGCGATACAAGCTAGGATGGCTGCGGCATGGGCAGATAATGGACAGGAACAGTGGGGCAGAGAAGAACGTTACACGGGACCTCAGTGGCAAGGAAGGCCCAGTAGAAGAAGAGGTGGGTACAGAGGACAGCAGGGAAGTGGAGGAGGATATGGCAGACAAGGACCAAGGGGGGGTGCCCCGGGACAGTGTTGTTCTTGTGGGAGGTGGGGCATTTTGCGTGGGAATGTTGGAGTAACCCTATGGGTTATTACCAGAACAATGGTAGGTATGGAAACGAACAAAAGTATGCACACCCCCACCCGGGCAGTCCCTATGGTCTGCCCATGGGGAATAATGAAAGTGACGGCCAAGCAGAAAGTAAGCCCCCACCAGGGTATAGCACATTCAGACATCCTCCACACTGTATGCAAAGCCGCCCACACAGCAGAACCACATAACACACACCTGTGCAAACAGATTTGCCACTTGTGCTAATGGCGCGCCATCCCCATTCCAGGGAACGTGTGTTCTTGGTGATAACATTTTCATATGCCCAGGGACGGACACCTACCCCAACTAGGACAGCCCACAGAGAGCACTCGCGTGTCCCGTACTATCAGCTACCTTATAACCAGATTAGGAAGCGCTGGTGGGGGCAGAGATAGGGAATAAACAGTTCATATTTATGGTGGACTCGGGTGGCAAAATCATGTTTACATAAGGGCAATTTTCCGCTTTCTGGCAAAAATCTCAAGACGCAAGGTTTTTCTGGGGCAGTGGTCATGGTTCATTAAACAGAAGAATTGGATGTCAGGATAGGGGGCAAAACGGTGCAAGCATCCCTATTATATCAGAAGAATCTCCCATAAACTTGTTAGGTCGAGATTTGCTGAGTAACTTAAATATGACTATAGCCTTTAATGAGAGAGGCATAGTATCTTCGTCCCCTGGGATGTGCATACTTTGAGCAATGCTAGTGATATAGACATAAGCCAGTGATACAACAGTGCAAGGAATACCCACAGATGCTGACATGTTCATTAATGGGATACAAGTGTTAGCCCGGACAGTACCTGAGATAGCACGAAAAAGATGGAAAGTACCTTCAGATTCAATTTTTTGCCCTGTAGCTACACCTGAAATAATGCCAGGGACAGTGATCTCCCTTGACTTACAAGGAGTGCAGGTATCAGCAAGATGCCTTGTGGCAATATGATTAGACAGACACGGATGTGAGTGTAGGACAGTGCTGTGTATAGATCCTAGTATTCCACTGAGAGAATTAACTGATGAAGAGCTGTTCACTGACGGCGACACTGATGGGAAGATCATATTGGAAATATGTATACCATGTGACATTATGATACAGAACAGACCAAGTGGCAACCCCCTCATGGCTGCGCTCAATGCGCCGCCATCTTTTTGCGACACCGGCCCCAGCTCCCCATCCATCTCTGCTGACCGGCTCATGCCCTCTCCACCCCCTTCATGCCAAGCCACAGTCCATTGAACCCATGCCCCCATTTCTTTGAACGCATCTGGTCACCAGTCCCTCCCCCTAGACCACCTTATGTTCTCATGTCAATAGCCTCTTTTCATGTGATAATTTATACCAGTCATTAATTAATGTATGCCAGAGTTTGTAAATTAGTTTAGTAAGAAAGTTTTACATCATCTTTGAAGAACTTCGCATGACCTTTACACTGCAGTGATGAGCCCAGCAGACCCACGTGGGCCTAGAGCGACTGCAAAGCGACAGCCAATCATCCTCTTGTATCCCATATAGTATCAACTGTTCTATATGCCGCACTCAAATTCGATGCAAGAATGTGTACCCTATGTATGTCGTCATCAGTGATGCTGTGTGTCCTTTTAACGTGTTGCTCATGTAACATTTGGCAGAGCGCTCTCGGGCAGCAGAGTTATTTGCTTGCATTTATTTTTCTTATATAAATGTTGGTTACCTTGCAATTATTCTCCTCGTTTCATTCCCTATTGGGATGTGTCTATTATTTTGTCTCTTGGGACACGTGCATGATAAGGTGCAAGCCTTCAATAGCAATGATTTTAATTTGATGTTTTATATTTTTTGTATTTTTTTTTTTATTAAGGCATTTAGTTAGTTACAAACTTTTGCCATTCGTAAATTCCAAAACAAAAAATGTTCAACAAGTAAAACGTCCAGGTTACTTCATTTCAGCCAGGTCTTTACATTTTTTTTAAAAACAGCATCTCCAAAAACTTCACCAAAGCGTATGTCATCTGCATCAACCTTCAAGTTTTTTGCACTGTTGACTGTGGAGGTGCAGCATCCTGCAAGTTCTTAAATCAGGACAGAACAAGATAACATGGTTTAAGGTTTCTGTTTCTGTGTGGCATAGTCTGCACGTATCAGACTCTGCCATTCCGTATCCATGCAGAGCCGACCTTGCATGGAGGATATTCAAGAGAAATCTAAGGAATAGATCTCTATGTCGCTTCCTTGGAGATTTCTTTAAATAACGAGGTGTCATGTTGGGTAGTCTTGTCAATGTTTTAGATAACGTATCAGTTTTCATGTTTGCCTTCTTTGATTCTGTGTTTCTCCAATCATCGGCCCATAGAGTTTTTTTCACCTATATTGGATTCCCTGTCAGGGTATCGACGGAAAGTCCCAGGTTTGCCAGGATGATACTGCAACTCTTCATCCACATGTTCATGGACCAATTAGGAACTGTCGCAATGTTTGGTAATAAGATCTCGAATTGGGGTGGACAATTAGGGTCCTGTAGTTTACTGTAAAGGAGGAGTAATTTCCAGACCACCCTCACATGTAAAGACAAGAGACCAATCTTTTGTCTTATAGCTGCCATAGGGACAGCGTTAGGTAAATGCAGGATCTGTCTCCAAAATGTTCCCTTGAGGCACTCCCACGTTTCCCATGGTAAACTGAGGCAGGCTTAGGCAGCATAAGTAAAAGCTGGTGTCACATTCTGATTATAGAAGTGGAACTCCCCCCAAAAAATAAATATTTTGATGACCTTTTTCGTAATGGTGTACTCGTAAAAAAAGCAGTCGTAAAAATGACTGTCTATGAAAGAACATAGAACGCATGCAGCCATTGATCTTCGGTGAGCAAGAAGGGGCTGGATCTATGACGTCACGTAGATCAGAGATGAAAAAGTTAAATAAGGCTGCAGCAAGGGAACAGCCCTGCTTCAGTCCCTTATGTTTTGAGATGCTGCGCGTCAGATGCCCCTCCTGGTCGAGCCTTACTTGGAGTGAAGTCTCTTTCTGTAGATCCCTGATGGCAGACAGAAGATCTCTGGGGCATCACATGTTTGACATTTTTTCCCACAAGCGTTCTCTGCTGATTCTATCAAACGACTGTTCCATGTCAATACATGCAGACTCAGTATTAGCAGATTTAGGTTGCATCCTACTCCCTTCACAAATCCTGTTTGTCAATGATCAAAAGCGTCTGAATCTCCTACCCATTTGTTTAATCGTCTCAGCAGGATTGCAGCAAAGATCTTACCCAGGACATCAAGAAGGGCAATAGGGCGGTAGTTCTTTGGATCAGTTCTATGGCCCTTCTTGAAAATCAGGACCACCACCGATTTCTTCCACGAAGCTGGGACTCGACCCATCAGCATGATCCTTTTGAACAGGATCAGACAGAATCTGTCCATTCTTCCAGGGAGGTCTTTAGTATGTCATTTGTTAGACCATCTTGCCCTGGAGCTCGGGACTTGTTTGCTTTCTTTATTATGGACAGGATTTAGTCTCTGTAAAAGTTGATTTTCCATTCCATACGATGCTCCTTCTGCAGATCTCTTCCTTGGTGTGTCGTTTGACCGAATAGGTTTTCGAAATGTGTCACCCACAAGCTTTCAGGTATTGAGTTTATTTGGAGCGGCAATCAGTAGCCTCTTTGCTTTTTGCAAGCAACCACAGGTTTCGGGTGTTCTGTGGACTCAAGGACTGCAGCATTGTTTCTGAGTCCCTTTGGTACAACGAGGATTTGTAAGAGGCGATCGAATTTCTGTATTTTGATCTCTGCTTTGATCAATTGGTTTCTGACAATCAGAGGGGCAGGTCTTTGCGTAGGAGGCGTTTTTGTTCAATGACAGCGCCATCGAAAAGGTGCTTGGTCTTAAAGTTGGGTCTGCCACCTTTGTGATGTTGCTCCCTGAATATGGTCAGCATACGATTATATTCAACCTCTGCATCTTCCGACTTCAACCAAGCTGGCAATTCCGTCATCAGGCAGGGGACATCTTGGGGCTGGATGCGCAGACGATTTCATCCATGCTCTACCTCTAAGTTGTGGTTCCACAAGTCGACTTTAGCCCTCTTTGCCATGATGCATGAGAGGATAACAGGATCATAGTCGCTGGCATGTGTGGAAAGAACTCTTAAGAATTCCTCCTTTGACCTTAGATTGCAAGAAACAAAAAAGTAATCCAAGGTGGCACTTTGTAGACCGTTGTGCCAGGTCTTGGAACCATCAAGATCTCCTTTAACATTTCCATTTAACATAAGGATATGTCTAATGTCAACTTTGTTCGACCAGTGTTGAGATCTCAGTCTTTTGATTTTGGACCCCATCAGCTCTCCCTTCTCATTTCTCTGATTTGTTCTTAGGCAGTCGATGTTCATGGCGCCACAGATTATCAGGAAGGGTTCACTTAGAGTATATATCATCTATCTAACCCGTCACTTTATCAACGAAACTGGATGATTATGGACATTCGGGGTTCCAATAGAGGTTAAAGACCACCTTATGGGTCGTGCGATGTGTTAAGTCTTCCACAAATGTAATTATTAAGATCTGGATATAAGGGTTTGGGTGGATTACCCAAACAGTCTCCAGTTTTAAGCTGTTTTTTTTATCATAGTCAAAAGGCCAGAAGAGGGTGGCCAAAGGTATTTGTTATGGCCTTGTTATGATACACAGGAAATACATCTAGCAGGGGGGTTTCAAGGAGCCAAGTTTCCTGTAAGCATACAATCCCCAAGTCCCGATCAAGGGGGGGAAGCCTAAAAAGAGATGAGCAAAGCCTCACGTGTACCAGGATCTTATATCAAGCATCCATGATTCCTCCTCTTTTTGGCTCTAATCTTGATCAGCCAGGACCATGATTGTTCTTCTTCTGTAGCGTTTTGCCTCAATTGGGCCTTATGTGATGGTCTTCTGGATTCCATTGAGGTGTGTGCTCCTGTGATAATAATTTTAAATGATTGTAAATCGTCATAAATGATGTTCTTTTCTTTGTCTACGTTACTACATAGATCAGTCAGGGGCAGGCATTCCACTTTATCTTCTTTAGTGGAACACCTTTGACGATTTGTTTTGTAGAGTGTATGGCACTTGTCGTTACATTAGGAGAGGGTCAACCCCGAGGGTGTTCAGATTTTTTTATGTCAAAGCCTAATGAGCGTAACTCATCCTGGGCATCCAAGAGTAGGGCCGATAGAGCAGCTAGCTGCTCTATCATTTTCTTCTTCACTGAGGAAATTAACGATCTTGATGTCATTCAAATGTATTACTCTCAATTACAGTAGTGAAGTAGACAGATAATGTTGGCACGGTTTAGAATCAATCCATCATTGGCTCTCAGTACTCGTTCTAAGATTACAAGATGGCATGTGCAGTATTTTGCTCGATACTTATCACCAATCTGTGGTGTGCCCGAGTTAAACTTTGAGTTCTTATTGCTAGCACTCTTTGTAACGCCATTTTAGTGTAGTCAGAGTTTAGATGGTCTTGTCTTGAGTGTCGAATCATTTGTTCCATCAGTCTAGATGGTTGCGATGTTTCACTAATCGGCAAACGTGTCATAGCTCGTTTATCTTCCGGTGTAAGGAACGGAGAAGTAGGACAGAGAGTACCTTGTTCATGTCAGCATGACAGTGGTCTGCTAATTGGTTCTTCTGTGAATCCATAGCTAGTTTCTCTGCCAACGTGAGGAATGGAGAGATAGGAGTGAGAACCACATTCTTACAAAAATGACGGTGGTCTACTAGTTGATTTTTCTGCAAATCTATAATAAGCAAAAGGCTCTTCTTCATCGGGATCGTCTGTGAAACTTTCATTAGATTCTTCCTATTATTTTGAGCGCTGTAACAGCAAATCATCCAGTGGTTCTGTTTCAAGGTTCATATCACCTGGGCTACTAGTCAGTTTTACGTTTTCATCCAGTTGTTCATTTAAGTAATTTCAAGTGAGTCTCGGGGTCACGGTAGCCGTGGCAGTGATGGGCATTCCCACCGGAACAGCTTTTAGATTTCGGACAAAACTCTGTGTGCTTGAGGTTTGAGCAGAGTTTCGTGGCATGGGCCTATTTTTGGGTTTTTTGGTTTTATTACTTGTGGCGCATTTTTGTAATGTTAGTTTGCCTTTCCTTGGATGAGCAGCCAAACATTTATTAATTTAAAGTATTATTCATAGATTGAGGTTCTTCATTGCCAGTTATAATAATGACATCCTTCGTCGAGGCTCCACTCACACTTGTAATGTTACTCATGAGTTGAGGTTCTTCATTGCCAGTTATAGTGATTAAATCCTTCCTCAAGGTTCCACTCACGTTAGTATGTGAGGTTTGTGCATTGGGGACTGGTAGGGTAGTCTGCTGATTCTGTATTGTGCTAGTTAAGTGAAGGTTATCCACGAGTAAGAGGTCATATTTTGTCTCGCTTCTCAACTTCGTCAATAACCCGATTGCCTTGGTCAAGGGCAGTAGGAGTCGGCAGAGGATCTGCAATGTGCGCGGTTAGCGACTCAGGTGTCAACGTATGTCCCTCCAATTTTCTTTGCAAGGCAATATCATGGACTCCATCTAAAAAAAATCTTTGATCAGATCTGGCATCTTGAGCCAGTTCGATGAAAGACTTTAAAATGGCACCATCTAGATCTTTGTCTTTCATTCTAATGTTCTCTCATTGTTTCCATACATAGAGGCTTCTATATGGATCGATTTTGAGTTCATTAGTGCGATTAACGTTGACTGGCCCTTATAGTTGCCATTTAAATTTTCATGCAACTTTAGGTTTGGTGTCAATATGATTGTAACTGCAGAGATGATGTTAGCTTGCAGTTAGGCAAATTGAGCACTCTGAGTTTCTTCATTACGGTCAGCCAAGCAGTGAATAAGTCTCCTTGAGGAGGGATGCTGTGATGATGTATTTCTGGGATCCAAAATCAAAGGGGGAGATGGCAGTTGAATCATAGTCATGTTCTTCACTAGACTCATCATCGCTGATGATCGACTGCCGCTGAGAGGTATTAGGGTTCGGCGAGTTGCGTGTTGTACATAAGCAGAGGATTTAGCCGCGGTTGTAAGCATTTGGTAAGAGCCATTTTCTTTCCCATTTGAAGTTGTCGAAATCGATGGAGGAAAGAAGGTTTGAATTTCTTCACCTGGCAAGGTTGACTATGGTCTGCAAGTTCAACGGAGTCAGAACATCGACGCTTACCGTTCAGTCGACCTGCTTCTAAACGCAGAGTGAGGTCTGCAATGTCTTTTGTTAAGCGGGCTGCCAGCATTGGGGTCATTTGTTGTTTCTCCTTCTCGGTTTCAAGGTGAGAGGATTCTAGGGCTCTGGTTAACAGGGATTAAGCAGACACTGGGGGCCATTACAAGGTTGGAGGTAAGGGATTACCGGCCCCGGTAAGGGTGCCGATGCCGGTAATCCCTTACCTCCGTATTCCGAGTTCCCTTTGCGGGTCCTTCCTTACCTCCTGCTTTTAGCAGGAGTTAAGTACGGGACACGCAAAGGTAACTCGGAGGTAATTACAGTACCGTAATTTACAGTGCCGTAATTACCTCCTTCCCCATTCCCATTGAGCCATATGGGGCAGAAATGGGAATGCGGAAGGGCAAAAGGTGAATGGGGAATTACCGGTCCCTCCAACCCTGGAATGGACCGGTAATTACTCCATTCACCATGCCAGATTTGGGACGGTTTTGGAGGCAACCATGGAGCTAATTACTCCATGGTTAGCTCCAAACCCGGAATGAGGCCCATTGTCTGATCTGGAGCCGCGTTAACAGCATCAAGGGCAGGAATCCACAGTTCCTCACTCACTTCCAGTGCACGTAGGTTCTCCACATTTCCAAAGTCTTGAGTGACCTCCTTCCCACTTGAGAAAAAGCTCTCATTTGCAAGCCCAATCTCACGGTGCTGGTGCTTCAGTGAAAAGCCTGCCGGTAGGTGCCTGAACTCCCGGTACGTCAGGCCTCCCTGGAGTACTGTGCCGCTACCGGCAGACGCGTGGTTTGGCGGTCTGGAAAGGGTGCGGGCACATTGCTACCAGCACCTTTATTTCTGGACTGCCAACCTTACAATGAGGTGCTATGCCTATCCAGTGACAATCTCTAAACACAACAATCTCCATTTGGCAATCGCTTGCAGGGATCTAGTCCCCAGCTAATAACAGATAATGGCCACCAGATCGCAATTAGGAAGTTTTAAAACCTGACACTGTAGTCTGGCCTCAAGTGTCTCAAGGAACTCGATCATAGAGGTCTGCATTATCTCGATACCATACATCACCCTAGGAACGACTTTTTGCTCAAAGAACTTAATCAAAGGTTCCAAAGTAAATTTTTCAAATTTAATATTTATTTTACTCATCTAAGCAGCCAAAGTGTCCACTTTGTGCTGAAGGTGTTCCCAGATTAATCATTTATTTGGTCGATAGCAATTAGGGAAGCCTAAATACGCAAACGATTCGATTAGCTCCAGTTTAAGATTATTTAGGTACCATGCATGTTTTACCAATTTACGCGTGGATTTATTACAAAATTTTGTCTTAAAAATATTCCCAATCGCATAATTATGAAATATATTTAAGAGCCTTTGGAGACCGACTGAAGTTCTATACATGAGCAGAAAGTTGTCCGCATAAGCAAGCCAGGTAATACCAAGGTCACCGATATTGGGGGGAATAAAGGTAGCAGCATTCAAACAGTCCCCAATGTCAGAAACATAAAGGTTAACGAGGCAGGGTGCCGAGATGCAACACAGGCTCAGTCCCCTGTAAGTCTGGATCTTTCGAGGCAAGACTCCCTGATGGTCCAAACAAACCTGTATTTTTGAGCAATGGTGTATGTCAATGAGCGTGTGTAGCAGGCCAGCGGATATGCCCCAATTAGCTAGTTTAGCCCAAGGCAGATTTTAGTCTAAGGCCGAAAGCCACAGTCAAATCTATCACAGTCAAATCTATGGTGGCAACATAAATGTTTCCATTTGCATTCGACCCCCAGGTTTCATCCTGTAAACAGCGAATCAGAAAGCCATTTAAATTGGTGCCCACGGGTGCTCGAAAACCCATCTGGTTCTTAGCTAGCCTACCAGTTGCTGACGCCCACCTCAGAAGGTCCTTTAAGACTAAAGCAGCTTTGGAGTTTTCAAAGAGCCCCTTTGCAAAACTGTTGTAATTGTCCCTCTTGCAGGTCTCCATGGTGGTGTGCCACGTTCCTGGCAGCCATGAGGGTCCCCTGCTACTTTGCTTGGCAGCTGAATCGGAGATATCTGACGACTGGAATAATCTGCTTGGAGGCTCTGATGAATGAAATATTGTGGGTGGTGTGCTCAGGCCTTTGATGTCTGTGGTTGCCTGGAATATCAAGAGAAAAACTGCAGGCATTTGTTTGAAGAGATATGTGGTGATTACAACTAGTACTGTTAAGGTACACGCAGGCACCTGGGGAGGGGACAGGGAATGGATCCCTGTCAACTGCCACTGTCTCCCTCCTCCCTCTGGGGAAGAACTGGCTCTGGCATGCATTTTTATAGGCCTCTCATGCTAGGACGCGAGAGGTTCCCTTGCCTTCTGCTGAATCTGTCCACAATTTCCTGCAAATTACTTAACTTTCCACTGTGTTCAAAAGTGGATAATTACATTTGTCCCCGTCTCCCCTGATGACTGAGGACATTTTCAGTTCATATAGCAAGGACTGTAGTCGAAACAAAAATAGTGAATATAAATATCTTGAATTTAGCTCTAAAGGAGCTCTCTTATCAATGTCATTTCTAAGAACGTGAAAAGCTGTAACTCCAAAACATGTTATATTTTTATTTATTATTGGTAATGTTTACAGCGCCACCCAAGTATGCTAAATTCTTCGTGGCGCCCATAGAGGAAAGGGGGGAGATGACAAAGACAAATCTGAAGGGACAGATACACAAAAACATAATTCACAGTTCCTCAAGCATTCAGACTGTGGGAAAAGGAAAGAGGTGAAGAGCTAAGGCCAACAGAGCAAAAGTGTATTCACTCTATAGTAGCAGTCGGCAATACATCAACCAAGGTGTACCAAAAAGAAATAGATTGAAGCGATGTTAAAGAATCCATGTAACAATACGAAGAAAACCAAGGATTAGTAAATCTTTGGCCTGGGCAGACGAGGAATGGCAACGGCCCAGACAACATCATCCAGAATCAAGGAGACAGGGTAGGCCTGCTTGAAGAAGTGAGCCTTGAGTCTCTATCTACATTTTGGGAAGCTTTCTTCCTATTTTATCCTAAAAGGTAAACTGTCCCAGAGGGTAGAGACCCTATAACTGATGGATTTCAGGCCCAGCATCTTTTTTCTAAAGGTAGTGCTGGCAAACATCCTTGGTGCGGTCGATCTTAGCACCTGTGGGCGGGTTATAATTAGTCATGAATGATCTAAGTTATTTGGGGCCTCTGCTGTTCATTGCTTTATGTAAGAGGCATAAGACTTTGAAGTCAGATGATTATTTCAAAGGCAGCAAATGTAGGGCCTTCACTGCAGGAGAGATGTAATCGAGAAAATCAAGCACCAGCTGGACTGTTAGAATACGTTGCAAGCTATGGACAAGTTATTTTGGGAGACCAAAGTACAGGCTATTGCACTAGTCATGCCTGGACAACCCTACTGCTCCAGTGACTGTCTCTTAATGTTGCATGTTAAGGTAGGGCAGGATGCTTTTAAGCCTGCAGAGGTGGTAGGGTTAAACTTTAGATACCTCTTTGAACTGCCTGTTGAAGGATAACTTGTGGTCAGAGAAGACATGCCGGCTCCTGCCTTTAGTAGCAGGAGCCAGAGGAGGACCCTTGGAGAAAGGGCAGGAAAGTGCACCTGCTAGATCTTCTAAAAAATTACTTCTGTGTTTGAGACATTCAAGCACAGTGTTCCAAACTTGCTTGAATTCAAGGCAGGACAAAACTATCTGTATTTTAAGTGGTGCGTTTGGGTGCATGAATGCGATATGAGTGTCGCCTGCCTTCCAGGATATCGGCTATGGGTTTAACATGACAGTTACAGAGCAAAGCTGATATGTCTTGAACCTAGTGGGACACCAGATGTGAAACTGAAAGGAATGGAAGGGCCAGATCGAGCAGCAACACTTCTGTTTTGACGGAAGGATGTGATCCATTGCAGGGCTGCATCTTTGTTGCCAAATGATTGCTGCAATCTCTGAAGCATGATCTGGTGATGGAGACTGTCAAACGCTGATGCTAAGTTAAAAAGAAACCAGCAGGATGGTTAGTGTCCATGGTGGGTAAGGACACTTCTTTCATACATATCCAGGGAGAGTCAGTGATGTCACCAGTCCAGATGCAAAACTATTTAAGAAGCAGGGAGGATCTATCAGCAGTATTCGGCCGCATCCCTGGGGGGCTGTGAGATTGGAAGAAATGGCAGGGGCGGCTCACATGGTCGGGTCGAAGCATGAAACTGTCTCAGACACCAATGAAAAAGTGGACCGCAGTTGTAAATGGATATTCATTCCTTTAGTCAAAGACTGTTTGAATAGTACCCAAAGGGGTGCTTTGTGTTAAAATGTAAATTGTGATATTTAAAGAATATTTATTCTGCAACAATGGTCAAAATTACTAACTGCTCAATGGTCAAAATCTAACTGCATAGTGAGGTAACTCATCAAACTGGCCCACATTGGCCAAAAAGGTGGCCCATTTCAAATGGCACACACTAGCATTTAGCATTTTTGATACATGCATTGCCCTATTGCCCTATAGGCCAGTCTGAGCTTGTCGGCTCATCCATAATGGCGAGTGGGCGCCCACCCAGCGGCCCCCTCACGCATTATGGAGAAGCTAAGGAGCCAGCCCAGTGAAACAATGAGCACTCCCTCAACTGCTTTTTCCAGCTGACGGAGTGCTCCTGGGCTGTCTGAACTGTCAAAGGGAAACACAATTTCCCTTCAACAGTTCTGTTCAGTGCCCCAGCCACACATGCTCACTGAGCCATGCAAGGCTGGGGTGTTTTGCCTCGCCAGCATTGCATAGCTCATTGGAAATGCTGGCTGGGCACTGCATGTCTGTATGTGCGAGGGGGAGCTCCTGCGCCTCCTCGCACATACGGAGAGAGCAGCCTGGAGCGGGGTGTTTCAGCACCCACGTGCAGGCCCCTGCTGAAGGTACATCTATGTTGATTTGATTTAATTTAATTTAAACATGTATATGAATGCATGTATGCTTGTGTTATGAGTGAGTGTAGGGTGATGGATTCTTGTGTGAATGATAGTGATTGCCTTTGTTGCACAATCCCCCTACCCACCTGCCAAAATCAGCTCTCCTTCTGAGGCGCTGTGAAGCCCAGGGAACAGGGATGGTATTTTTATACTGGATTTCTATCATAGATGTCCAGTCAAAAATACCATACTTTCTCCCTTGGCACCCCAATGCCTTGCATACACACATAATAATTATTTATTTTGGGTTAAGCCCAGTGGGTCCCAGGGGACAGGGATGGTATTTTTTTACTGTACATCTATCATAGATGTCCAGTAAAAAATGTCATGCCTGCCCCCTAGACCCCCAGCACCAATTGCAAACTGTGTGGCTATTTACCCATTTCTTTTGTTAAAGTATGCTCTACAATGCAACATTTTAACCCATTATTTCTTTTTTTCAATCACGGGGGAAAACCCCCCGATCCGCCCACTGCGCTGGGTCGCTTAGGCATTTTTGGGGGAAATAGTTATGCCCCTCCACTTCAAAAATTCACCAGCCGCCACTGGCCCTCGGACTGCGTTGGGAATGGGATGGGGGAGCGCAGGGACTGTGGTGGGAGCAGGATGGGCAGAAACCAGGGGATAGTGGTGGGAGCAGGGTGGGGAAAGCACATGGTGTGTGATGGTGTGGGGAGAGCCCAGGGACTGGGTAGGAGTGGGATGAAGGAGCCCAGCGACTGTGATGGGAGCAGGTGGGGGAGCTAGACACTATACTGGGAGTAGAGTGTGGTGAAAGCACGCAATAGTGGTGACAGCCCGGGAGGATAGCTTAGTGGCAACGTGCTCGCCTTGGAAGCAAGACAACACGAAGCAACACAGGTTCGATCCCCGGGTCTGCGCTTAGAAACCTCTGGGTATTAAGCGCGTTATAAATAACCTATCATATCAAATATACTGTCCATTTGGCATTTTGGGGGGTCCCGGCCTGCCCAAATTTCGCTCCGGGGGGGGGCAAGTGTAAAGACCACTGATCTAGATTCAGTGTACTCTTGAAGTTGTTGGGCTACCTCTTTCTTTAGCAGCTTACACATACGTATAAGTATGAGATTGGGCAGAAGTTGGCTGGCGCTTGTAGCAGCAGAGGAAGGGTGGAAGACTTGTGCTCAGTAAACAACACCCTTAATCGTTGTGGTGGGTTATGGGAGATCTATTACGAAGAGGTCATCAGTTTGCTCACAATCTTGATGTGGTCTTCATACAAAATAATTTTAAATGTGCGGAAGGATGTTTTACACACACAATCTACAGGGAGAAGTGTTGAATTTGGCAATGCCGGAGATCTCGTTTTGAAAGAAGGATATGTTACATTGGGCATTGGGGGTGGCTGGGAAGCATTCTGAGAGCATATATCGTTCTTTCGAGATCTTGAATATCTTATCCGAGTTGTTGTTAGCGTGCTCAATATGACTTTGAAGAAAATCTTTTCTTTATCTGATGATGGCATTGTAATGGCCCCTTTCTTAACACCGACAGGTCATCTTGATAAGGTTGACAGGTCAGCGTGAGCCAAACAACCACTAACCACGGGAAGCCACATGCAACCGTGAAGCAAGCAAACAGCTACCAACCACGGAAAGCCATTCGCAACCGTGAGACAAACAGCCACTAAATCACGGGAAGCCACTCACAACCATGAGACAATCTGATGGATACCTGAAGAACAGACAATACTATGCCAAAGAACCAGCAAACTCAAGAGAAAGCAAGACGAAGAGCCAACTGCAAGGGAACCACGACGGACCTCCATGCCACAGAACTAAAGAACACCAGCAGAACGCACACCCATAAACAGCACTAGAATAAGAGTAGCCCCCAAGAAAAGACTAAAATCACTCTACCTTGCACCCTACCTCACAACAGATAGTCCACCAGAACAAACGACAATACACGCAAGCAGGATATCAGAACCTCAAAGAAAAAATGATGAAATGACTAGAAGATTGTGGAACCACACCCTCACCCCGTACATCACCAAACACCAAGTCAACCTCTGCCATCACCGTCCTGAATCTGAGGAATAACCTGAGCAGGCTATAAACCCAATAAGAAACCTAACCGATGTGTTCAACGACAAAACTAGAACAATTGAGCTCGCTCAACAGCCCACACACGATAGGGAGAACCACCAACAAAACCACCCAAAGACACAAGACATAACAAAACAAGCGACTTTAAAGAGGAAACTACACTGCAACCTGATCAACGCCAGATCGGTGTCCAAACACGCAACCGAGATCTACGACCTTCTCTGCCACGGGGGAATTGATATCCTATTCATCACAGAAACATGGCTAGATGAAAACTACAAAGTGATGCTTCACAGCTGCCTACCCAACAACTTCAAATGCAAACAAGTGAACAGGAAAGGGAAAAGAGGAGGAGGACTCACGGTAGCCTACAAAGAACACATAATAATGAAAAACAGCCGACCCTTTAAAAATCCTAACTTCATGTCCTTTGTCCTTCAACTTACCATGGACCCACAATCAAACCTCACATTCATTCGAATCTATAGGCCACCAACCTATGACGCGAACTTCGCAAGCACCTTCATAGAAGCAGTCAGAAATCTAGCAATACAGCTCTGAGACTTCAACACATGGTTCGAAGATGAGAACCCAAACTTGCAGAAAACGTTAATCAAGCAACTCAAGACCATGAACTTCCGACAGATGGTGAAAGGAGTGACACACACACCAGGGCACCCCCATGGCGCAATCTTTGCCAATAAAAACCTGGTCCCAGTGTCACCACACATCCAAATACTATGACGCAAACACCTCATTATCCCTTTTTGTGATCCAAATACCATCAAAGCCACCTAAAACCATCAAGAACAGCAACTTAAAGGAGCGAATAGAAATCCCAAATCCAGCGACCAAAGCATTGGATGCAACAAATATAGATGAAAAAGCAAACCTAATCCAAAAATGGATGGCAGAAACAATGAATGCCATCTGCCTAGAAAAACGCATCGACCCATCAAGAAAGAAAGAGATTGCAAATGGTACACACCCCACCTAAAAGTGATGAAAAGAATGAACAGAAAACGAGAACAAGAATGGAGGAACAAACGCGACCAAGATAAAATAATGAAATACCTACTACAAATTCGAGCATACAATTCCGAAATACTAAAAGCAAAAAAGAAATAATATAATGAGCGCATCAAAAAAACCACCAAGCCTCATAAAGAATTATTCAACATCATAAATCAGATGAGAAACCCACTGGGATGCAACAACGCACTGGCACCCTCCTAAAAACTATGCAATGAACCTGCACGTCATTTTTACAACAAAATCACCAGCATACACGGAATCATGCAAAGTAGACCAATCCACCATACAATCTACCAGCTACAACCAACCCCAAAACCAGCTAACAAAATGTACTGCGTCCAACAGATATTGAGAGAAAAAATATTAAGTTTGGTGAAAAAGAGCAACAAAGCAGGTTTTCAGATGGACCCCTGCTGCCCTCAGACATCCATACAGCTATCATTGCACAGGAGACACCAGCGGAATACTACCTAAACCTCTTCAATAAATCCCTTTCAACAGGGAAAATACCAAGAGCTTTCAAAACGGCCTACTTCAGACCTATACTCAAGGACACAATGGGCGATGTGGAAGACCTCTCAAACTACAGACCAATCTCTAACATCCCTTACCCGAGTGAAATACTAGAGACCTATGTCTATGAACAACTACTGGAGCACGTTCAAAATAACCAACTACTGGATCAGGCGCAAGTAGGATTCAGACCCCTGAGAGGAACTGAAACAGCACTAGTCTCAATATGGGATGACCTAAAGATGAAAGCAGATTCCAACACCAAATCAGCACTGATATTACTTGATCCCTCAGCTGCATTCGACACAGTCAACCACAACATCCTAATAAAAAGATTAGAAGAAATAGGGCTTACTGATACAGCACTGCTCTGGATCAAATCATTCCTCATGGAAAGGACAGAAATGATCTGGTTAAAGCCTTTGAAATCCATGCCACCTCATCAAAAGGCATGGACTAACATGCTACTGGTACGCAGACAATGCACAAATCATATTCAAATTCAGGGACATACAAGAAGCGAATGCACCACTAGGAGAGTGTCTCATGGAGCTCTAACAATGGATGAACATGAACAAACGCAAAATCAATCCTGACAAAACTGAAATCATGATTACACCAGATGACAGAGGGAACGACCAGCACCTACCATGGCCAGTAGAGTTTGAAAACCAACCAACGCCATCCAAAGCAGTGAAAAACCTTGGAATCCTCATGGACAATGAATTAACACATGAACACCAAGTGAATGCAATAATCCTGGAATGCTTCTTCCTCCTACAAATGATAAAAAAGATCCTATCATTCCACTTCTTCATGCACGAAACACTGGCCATCATATTCCTAGTTATGTCCAGGATTGATTATGCTAACAGCATATACCTCGGAATGCCAGAATACCCAATTAGGAAACTACAATGAATACAAAATGCGGCACTCAGGATGCTACATTGGCTTCCGGTCAAAAAGAGAATCTCATTCAAAGCCCTGTGCATAATGCACAGAGCAATACACGGCCAGGGAGCAGAATGTATCCAAGGTAAACTCTCCATCTACAAACCAGCTAGAAGCCTGAGATCCTGCAACGACACCCACCTCCCCGGCCAACATAGTGCTCCTGGAAAAGAGAGGGTCACACCGAGGCATGCCACAGGTAAGGGCACAAGTTTGGACCTAACACTAACTACGCTCCCACTAGAACTTAACCATCAAAGGGAATCCAGTTAAATAACTCCCTGCCCGCTGATCACTCTCTGGGCAAGGAACAGGCATCTAATCAGAAATAGGGACTGCACTCAGTATTCGGGCAACAGACAGAGTAGCAAAGTAGTGCAAAAACCCTTCACCCAGAGGCAACTTCACCAAAGGGCACACGGAAGAAAAGACGATAAAACGAATAAACCGGAAAAGCTGAAGAAGATCAGCCATGTCCACTAACAAGCAACCCTCTGCATACACCTCTCACTTACGGCACTAAAACAACCAAAGCTTCTCATCACAGCAAACTGCACACACTTCACAACACTGCAACAACAAGACTTAGCACACACAACCTTGCACCCCTTATGATGTCCGCCTCCCGAATCTCGCACCCAAGCTCAGTGAACGGTATATCCGAAATGAAGCTGCCAACAGCACATCACAGCTCCCTTGCTCTTTCTCCCGCTCCTCCCACTAACCCCTCCTTCTTTTTTTACACAGTAATGTCAGAGCGCGGAGAGACCACGCAAGTGTCACCTGTGCGCAGGGAAAACCACTTAATATTAACATTAACATCTTGGCAGAGTTGTCTTTAGCTTTGGCCATTTTCTTTCCATTCTTGTGCCCGCCTTTTTGCAGACGTCAGGCTCTCCAGCAAACCACCTGTTGCTACATTTTGGCGGGGTTAACCAATTTTCTTTATCATGTCCTGGGAGGATAGCTCAGCGGCAACGTGCTTACCTTGGAAACAAGACGACACGAAGGAACACAGGTTCGATCCACGGGTCCGCGCTTACAAACCTCTGTGTAGTAAGCACGTTATAAATATGCAACTATAAGCCATTGGGGGTCATTACGAGTTTGGAGGCAGCCATGGCGCTATTAGCGCCATGGCTGCCTCCAAACCCGGGTCCGGTCTGACAGAATGGGGACTTACCGGGTCATTCCGACCTTGGAGGACCCGGTAAGTCCCCATTCTGTAGACCATTCCCCATTCCCATTTGAGCCCCTGTAGGGCTCAATGGGAATGGGGAAGATGCTAATTACGGGCCCGCAAATAGCGGGCCCGTTATTAGCGCCATGGTCCCTTAGCGGGACCCGCAAAGGACGTGTGGTCAGACCACATGTCCTTTGAGATTCCCGCTAAGGGAACTCGGAATAGAGCGGTAAGAGTTTACCGGCACCGGTATCCTTAACAGTGCCTGTAAACCCTTACGGCCCAACTCGGAATGAGGCCCATAGTCCTGTAACAGTGCCTCGATGCCCCCGGGCTGTGCGAGCACTTTAAAAATGCAAATTAAATAAACAAAATTTAAAAAAAGGGTATTACCCAAATTGTTCGAACACAATTGTTCGAATGACCCAATTGATCGAAAGTCAAGGGTCCGAATTGACCTTTGCACAATTGACCGTATTTATATATATATATATATATATATATATATATTGCTTTGGTTATATATGGGGGGTTGCGGGGGGTTTCCCCCCGCAGATATGTAACAATTGACCTTCACAATTCGGTCAATTGTGCAAAGGTCAATTGTGATTCGAACAATTGTAGTTCGAACAATTCGTATACATCCAAAAAAAGATGCCAGCGTGTGTAGGACTGGGGAAATCATTGTTCAGATATTGCTAGGACAGGACTCAGAGGACAGAGAAAATGGGAATGACCCTTTGAAGTTGTCCAGGGTGATGCTTTTCATATGCTAGACCATGTCAGAGGATTTGTTGGGACAGGGAGTGGGGTTGGCTCTTGAACAAGACCTAGAAAGTTTAGTTGTGATCAATGTGTGGACAGACCAGAAAAGCAGGGACTTCTTACCTCGAAAATTAGGTGGTATAGCAAATGACCCCATATCTGGAAAAAAGTGAAAAATAGAAGTTAGTTCAATTTACGGATTCAAACGAGTTCTGAGTGTATTGCAGAACTACTTCAAGCAAGGGAGGGCTGGTGTGATCGAATAGAAAGAGTTGTACACTGGAATATGAGACTATCCAGCACAGCTCCGCAATATAACACCAGAGAACACTGCAGTGGCACATACGTTTATATATTTATTTATCTATTTCACTTATACAGCATGCAAACAACCCTAGGGATGAAGGCGATGTTGCAGGTACAAGTTATTTACATTTCGGAGGTATATTATGCATGAGGGGAATATACAAGTTATTTAAATTCAGTTGGTATATTGTACATGAGGAGCAAATATAGGTGCAGGTGGGAAGGATAGCAGAGCCTAAAAGATAAAAAAATAAACATATACGACAGTATAGTCAAACAACAGGGTTTTTAGCGCTCTGCCCAGTATGACTGTTCTGCTCCCAGCGTGGGTGGGAGAGAATTTCACTGTTTGACTGCAATGTAAGAGAGCTTGAGCCACATGCTTTAGCTCCTCTGACTTTGGGTAAGAGGAGGCGTGGGCATTTGGTGTCCTGGTGGGTTTGGTGGATTGCACTTTGGAGATTTTCTAGGAGAGCTGGGGGGCGTATTTGAAAGGCACTTATGGATGATAGAAAGGGTTTTAAATATGATCCGTTCTCGGATAGGCAGCCAATCTGCTGCTCTTCTGGATGAGTGATGTGTTCTTTTTTTGGAATGTTAAGAGTTGCTTGAAGGGCATTATTTTGTATGACTTGTAGTTTCTGTAGGTATCTGGTTCAGGTGCGTGCAAAGAGGACGTTAAAGTAGTCTAGCCTCGAGCTGATGACTGCTCGGGCGATAGTTAAGCAGCTGTCTGTGGATAGAAACGGTCTAGAGGCGTTCAGTAGTTTGGTGGCATAAGCTGGTGAGGAAGCGATAGCACTCACTTGGCGAGTCCTGGAGAGGGTGGCGTCGAGGTAGACTCTTAGGGTCTTTACTGATGACAAGACGGGGATCAGGATTCTGTCAATATGAAAGGCTGAGTATTGTTAATTGAGTTTTGTTTTAGCACTGCTGGGGGTCCAACCGGCAGGATTTCTGTATTATCTCAATTTTGGCACAGGCAGTTTGCTGCCATCCATGTGTGAATCCTTGAGTACATGTCATTGAGGGTGTTAGAGTCAGCCACACAGTGTTACCTGTGAGTGGGAGAAGGATTTGGGTGGCGCCTGCGTAGTTGGTGTAGGCTATGCCGATGGAGTCTAAGATATATAGCTATATAGACATGAGGCTATAGGGCAAATGTACTGGAACATGGCACTATATAGCACTCACTACAAAACAGCAAGGCACAGGAACATATGTGTTTATTTACCTATGACTTTTGTATAGTGCTCATGCTACTGGGCAGCCACTTCAAATACCTTTGGCACGAGTTTGGAGGGGAAAAATAATAATGTCATATTCTATACAGAACAGCAGTGTGCAACCAGCAGCTATTCAGATATTTTGGACGACTCCCATGATCCCTCACCAGTGATTCTGCCGGTTAGGGATGATGGGATTTGTAGTCCAAAATATCAGGAGAAAGTCAAAGGTTGCAGATCCCTGATGTAGCACTTCATGACAAATTCTTCCTTCTAAGTGCTGTACATTTAAGTGCTGTGTCTAAAAGATAGAACCAAGAACATCTTAAGAGAGCAGAGGGTCCCTTAGGCTTGTTACATCATGAGGAACATGGGACCTGCAAAGGGGATTGATGTTGGAGGCCTGGAGTAAGTAAACTGACTGGGACAGAGATACGTTAACCATGCACTACACTCCGGCCATAAGCTAGTCTCATGGCATATAGCAGGGCTCACAAAGCATTTTGAGGAATTCTGATGAAGTGCCTTCATAAGAGGTTTCCAGATGATTCTCTTGCAGGAAACATGGGCAATTGAAATAGCTGCCTTACAGGGATATCAATCATTTAACATTCCGTAAAGGAAAGGACCAAAAGAGAGGCCAAGTGGATGCTTACTTACTTGGATGGATATAGCATTAAATAGGGAGGTGGTTGTCCGACCTACCAATATGGAAGATCTCCAACATTTTGTTCCAGGTACCAAGGGGGGAGATAGTATTCGTTTGTTTAATATTTATAATAGGTAACCTGAAATAAATGGGCTGGCTGTGGTGGAAAAGTTACAAGATTGGAAAGCTCATGGGAGACACCTGATTGCCGTTTGAGTCTATTAGGGAATTAGAGGGGCTCTGGGAGGATCTGGATATTGCATGTGATATCCCATCCCTGGTGACAGCCCCACCAAGGAGTGCTCACCGCTTTGCAATTGAAACAGCTTGTGTATTTCTCAATTTGGAACTTGGGGCATGTAATGGCCACTTTCAAAAGGATCAGCTGGCTAATTCAACTTATGTGGGCCATAATGGTGTCACCACTATAGATTATATTTTGATCAAGTCTAAGGACTAGGACAGGGTGAGCATTTTCTCACATTACCTGCACAGCCGCCAAAGTTAAAAAGAATGCTCTGCTTAAATTAAAACTGGTTAGTTTGATGGAGCATGTAGGGATGCCAAAAGTAAGATAGTGGCCTGTTTTAGAACTTGTTCATTTGTGGATAAGATCCAATTATAAGAGCTTAATTGCAGAGAAAAAAGCATTATGTCAGTCAAAAATGGAACGCTTCTGAAAGCATATGAAGTGGGGGATCATGTAGCCTATTGGAAACTGATTGCAGGTGAGGAGGTGAATGGGGATGCAGCCCTCCACGGTTGTATCCCAGCAGGTGCCTGGTGGAGCCACTATTCGGGTCTATACGGTGGCTCTGTTAAGGGTGTAAATCCAAACATTCTCATGGAAGACAATGATAGGTGATCTTTAGGGGTGATTTTCTATACAGTTTGGAGGAAGTAAGTAAAGCTATAGGGTCCCAAAAGAGCGAAAAGACCGCCGGCCCGGTTAAAGTACCCATTGACCTTTATAAGGACGAGGTAAGGATCTGGGAACGGTTCTGGTCAAACTATTGAAAGCAATCATTAATTCTGGCAAAATAGGGTATTGTACCGATATATAAAAAAGGAGGTAGGGACACCTTTGCAAATTATCAGCCAATTTATTTGTTGAACAGGGCAGGGAAGACCTTTTAAGAGCCTGGGTCGATGAACAACACAGTTAGTGACCATCAGGCAGGTCTCCAAAAATGAAAGAGCACAGTAGAGCAAAGTTTCAGGCTGTTCTTGGCAATCCAGAAATACACTGTATTGCTGAAAATGAAGCTATATGCTGTGTTCGTGGATCTCAGGACGGCCTTCCAAGGAGTCTCACAGGAAACCCTTTGGCAGATTTTAAAGGAAGGAAATGCCCCTTTACATTTGATTTGCATTATACAATCATTATACTCTGATAATTAAGCACTGTCAAGTTATGGATACTTTTATTGTAGATAAGGTTGTAAGGTAGGGGTGCATTCTTGCTCCCCTGTTTTTTTGTGTCTACATGGAAGAGATAATCAAATTGTTATTATTGAACTGCATGGATTGTCTTAGGATGGGTCTGGACAAATACCCGGTTTTATTCTACACAGATGATGCTTTAATTTTGTGCACCTCATATCAAAGTCTGGAGGTCACTCTGGATGTATTTCTAAGTAAGTGCAAGGACCTTGATTTAAACCTGAACATGGGGGAAACAAAGGTTATGGTATTTAAACCACAGTTTTCCAAACGTATTGTTTCGTCCATTACAGTGAACGATTTCAAACTGGAGCAGGTATTTATTTATTGTATTTGTTTATTTAGTCAATCATCAAATCCAAATAAAAAGAATGAAAGAAATAGGGCTTACTGGCACAGCACTGCTCTGGAACAAATCATTCCTCGTGGAAAGGACAGAAACAATCTGATTAAAGCCTTTCAAATCCACACCACAGCATTTCTCCAGTGGAGTGACACAAGGCTCCTCTCTATCCCTGCTTCTTTTCAACATCTACATGACACCTTAAACAACCTCATCAAAAGGCATGGACTACCATCCAACAACTACAGACGATACACAAATCATCTTCACATTCGAGGACATACAAGAAGAGAACACACCCCTACGAGAGTGTCTCAAGGATCTCTACCAATGGATGAACATTAACAAACTCAAAATCAATCCAGACAAAACTGACATCTTGATTACACCAAATGACCGAGGGAAAGACCAGCACATTCAATGGCCAATAGAGCTGGGAAATCAACCAACACCATCCAAAGCTGTGAAAAACCTTGGAATCCTCATGGACAATGAATTAACACTTGAACCCCAAGTGAATGCAATAATCTGGAAATGCTTCTTCCTCCTACAAACGATAAAAAAGATCCTATCATTCCTCTCCTTCAAGCACAAAACACTGGCCATCATATCCGTCATTATTTTCAGAATTGATTATGCTAACAGAATATACCACGGAATGCCAGAATACCGAATGAGGAAACTACAATAAATACAAAACGCAGCAGCCAGACTCCTCCTCATACTCAGCAGAATAGATCACATCACACCAGCACTCAGGATCCTACATTGCCTCCCGGTTAAAAAGGAGAATCTCCTTCAAATTCCTGTGCGTAATGCACAGAGAAATACACGGCCAGGGAGCACACTTTATCCAAATGTCTCCATCTACAAACCAGCTAGAAGTCTGAGATCCTGCAACAACATCCGTCTTGAACCCAAATGGTACCAGAAGAAAAAACTGGGCCGCTCAGCATTCTGCTGCTAAGCCACAAATCTATGGAACTCCATTCCGAGGAAAATTCAAACTGTGGAGGACAATACAAAATTCAGGAAAACTGCAGAAAACTGGCTCTTCAACTGAGAACACAACAAGGCTGACTGAACGACGTCCACACACCTCCTGGTAAATCAATCATGGAAAAAAAGAGAAGTAACCAGGAAAAACAAGACAGAGAGATAGGACCGGAAAGAAAAGCAACCTTCCCCCGCACCTCCCCAGCCAACATAGAGCCCCAGAAAAGAGAGGGTGATAAACCAGAAACTCTAGGGGCAGGGAAGTAGGCCAAGGAAAACTGAGGGATGGAAATGGAAAAGGGAGGGTCACCACCAGAAATGCAACGAGCAAGGGCAACAAGAGGGAACTGGACCAAACACTAACTATGCCCCCACTAGAACTTAATCACCCAAGGGAATCCAGTTAAAGAACTCCCCGCCCCGCTGATCACTCTCTGGGCTAGGAATGGGCATCTAATCAGAAATAGGGACTGCACTCAGAATCCGGGCAACAGACAAAGTAGCAAAGTAGCTCAAGAACTCTTTGCCCACAGGCGACTTTACTGATACAACTAGAAAGGGCACTGTGGCATATGATTTATGGTGGCTATTCTGTCAAAGTGAGAATTCGTGCCATTGCACTCCTACATGATCTTACGTTGCAAGAGAATACTGGGGCTGTAGACGTTGAATCTTGAAGATGGCAGTTAAGTCTGTGTGCGCTTTTTATTTGTTTCAGGCTATGACTAGCTCTATAGTATTTTCTATTTTTATATTTATAGGTGTGCAATCTACTGTTGTGTTTTGGTTCTGTTTCTTTGATATTCTTTTTTGTGTTCTTTATATTTTTAATGTGTGTAAAATTTGAAAATGTTTGATATTTTATATGTTGTAAAGTTGATATTTTTCAGCTATAACAATAAAAAAAGAAAAGAAAAAAAGAAAATAAAAAGAAAGGGCCACAGAAGAAAGGAAGATATAACTAATAAACTGGAAAAGCTGAAGAAGTTCTGCCTGGGCCACTAACAACCCAAACTGTTACTAACAATCAACCCTCTGCATACACCTCTCACATACTGCACGAAAACAGCCAGAACTCCTCAGCACAGCAAACCACACACACTTCACAAAACCACAATAACAAGACAAACCACACACAACCTTGCACACCACATGACGTTTGCCTCCCGAATCTCCCACCTAAGGTCAGTGAACGGTACATCCAAACTGAAGCTGCCAACAGCACATTACAGCTCCCTTGCTTTCTCCCACTCCTCCCACTAACCCCCTCCCATCTTTTCTTACACAGAACCGCCAGAGCGCTGAGAGACCAAACAAGTGTCACCTGTGCGCTGTATAAAAGCCTTTAACATTAACATTAACATCTTGCCAGAGTTGTCTTTAGCTTTGGCCATTTTCTTTCCATTCTTCAGCCCGCCCTTTTGCAGACATCAGGCTCTCCGGCAAACCATCTGTTGCTACATTTTGGGGTGTTTACCCATTTTTTTTTATCACAGGTGCCAGAGTGTGTAGGACTGGGGAAATCATTGTTCAGTTATTGCTAGGACAGAGAAAATGAGTATGATTCTTTGAAGTTGTCCTGGGTGATGCTTTTCATATGCTGGACCATGTCGGGGGGTTTCTTGGGAGAGGAAGTTGGGTTGGCTCGCGAACAAGAACTAGAAAGTTTAGTTGAGATCAATGTGTGGTCAGACCAGAAAAGCAGAGACTTCTTACCTCGATAATTTGGTGGTATAGCAAATGACCCCATATCTGGAAAAAAGTGAAAAATAGAAGTTAGTTCAATTACGGATTCAAACCAAAGATCTGAGTGTGCTGCAGAACTACATCAAGCAAGGGAGGGCTGGTGTAATTGAATTGAAAGAGTTGTACACTGGAATATGAGACTATCCAGCATAGCTCTGCAATATAACACCAGAGAACACTGCAGTGGCACATGAGTTTATATATTTATTTGTTTATTTATTTATTTCACTTATACAGCATGCAAACAACCCTAGGGCATCAAGGCGCTGTTGTAGGTACAAGTTATTTAAATTCAGGAGGTATATTATGCATGAAGAGAATATACAAGTTATTTAAATTCAGGTGGTATATTGTAGGAGCTGATACAGGTGCAGGGGTGAAGGGTAGAAGAGCATAACAGATCAAAATAAACATATACAACAGTCTAGACAAACAACTGGGTTTTTAGTGCTCTGCAGAATGCACAGTATGACTGTTCTGCTCTCAGCGTGGGTGGGAGAGAATTCCACTGTTTGACTGCAATGTAAGGGAGCTTGAGCCACATGCTTTAGCTACTCTGAATTTGGGTCAGAGGAGGCAGTGGGCGTAGGGTGTCCTGGTGGGTCTAGTGGATTGGACTTTGGAGATTTTCTGAGAAAGATGGGGGGGCGTATTTGAAAGGCACTTATGGGTGATAGACAGGGTTTTAAATATGATGCGTTCAGGGATAGGCAGCCAATGTGCTGCTCTTCTGGCTGCAGTGATTTGTTCTTTTTTTGGAATGTTAAGAGTTGCTTAACAGGCATTATTTTGAATGACTTGTAGTTTCTGTAGGTATCTGGTTCAGGTGCCTGCAAAGAGGGCGTTACAGTAGTCTAGCCTCGAGCCGATGACTGCTCAGCCGATAGTTAAGCAGCTGTCTGTGGATAGAAGCGGTCTAGAGGCATTTAGTAATCGGTGGATAAGCTGCTGAGGAAGCGATAGCACTCACTTGGTGAGTCATGTAGAGGGTGGCATTGAGGTAGACTCCTAGGGTCTTCACTGATGACGAGACAGGGATCAGGATGTTGTCAATATGAAAGGCTGAGTATTGTTCATTGAGGTTTCTAGCACTGCCGGTGGTCCAACCAGCAGGATTTCGTCCTTGTCCCCATTTAGGCACAGGCAGTTTGCCGGCATCCATGTCTGAATTGTGGAGTACATGTCATGGAGGGTGTTAGAGTCGGCCACATAGTTACCTGTGAGTGGGGGGGGGGGGATTTGGGTGTCGTCAGCGTAGTTGGTGTAGGCTATGCCGATGGAGTCTAATATATAGAGCTATATAGACTTGAAGCTACAGGGCACTGTACTGGAACATGCCACTATATAGAACTCACTACAAAACAGCAAGACACAGGAACATATGTGTTTATTTACTAATGACTTTTGCATACATTAAGTTACGGCATTTATATAGCGCGCTGTGGACCCTCAGGCATTAAGGCGCTAAACAAGGTACATACACATAACATTTAACATAAATACTTGAAGTGCGGGTGAGTTAGGGCAAGTGTTGTGATGTTATCCAAACAGGTGGGTTTTTAGGCCCTTTTTGAATGCGGGTAATGAGCTCTGGATTGTAAGGTCTTTTGGAAGCTTATTCCAGAGATTAGGAGCCGATGAAAAAAAGGCTCCCTTCTCAGCTTTAACGGTTCTGCATCTGGGCTGTTTTAGCAGTTTCTGTCCATTGGATCTCAGATCCCTTCCAATAGGTTTATTGATGATGGAATCCTGCAAGTAGGATGGCATAGTACCTAACCTACACTTAAATGTTATAGTAAGGAGTCTGAATGAAACTCTTGCTTTAATTGGTAACCAATGGAGAGAGCGCCTGGCACCCGTTACATGGGCTCTTCTTGGGAGACCCAGCACTACTCTGACTGCTCTGTTTTGCATCCTCTGAAGGCTAAGCATATCACGTTTGCAATAATCCATCTTAGCGCCAATGATGGCTCTGGTGATGATCTCTGCGCTTGCTTTAGTAAAAAGCGTTTTCAGATGGTAAAGTAGTTTGATGTAATAGGCAGAGGCCATCACCATGCTAGAGACATGCGGTTCCATGGATTAAATTTGATCAATCGTTACACCCAAGATCTTTAGTTTAGGGATGGGAACGATAAGATCAGTTCCAAGTCTAAACATACCAAAGCTGCTCTCTAGTTTGTTAGAGGCACATAACTCCCTAGTATCATGAGCTCTGTTTTGCTTTTGAGGGCCAGGTTATTATTGAGCATCCAATTCTATGTCCAGACCGGAGGCTCACATTATGCTTCTCTTTCTTTTATTAACATACGAAACTAAGCTCAGCAGTAAGCATTTTATGCACCTGACTGCGAGCAAAGAGTATGCATAACAAGGTGCATTAAAACACAAATAAATATGAACAAAACAAAGGCTTCTAGCCCATAGATGTGTTGAAGAAAACTAAAACTCAGTTTCCCAGGAGACTAGACTAGAGTTCATACCAGGTCACCAAACATGTGACCCTAGTTCACCAATAGGCATCCAGCTGCCATGTCAAATAGCCCTGAACATGATGTAACTTCCTCTTTCTTGGCTTCTCACAGCAAGAGATAAGTACATCACATGTTCTTCTATTTTGTCTTACTGGCATCATAGGATCATCTTCATTAAGGATATTTGATGTATAATTTATTATATACATTGTCTGAATTGTACTATAATTTTTATAAATTTTCGTAATATATTTCTAAATTTGAAGTGTTCACTGTTTTAGTGAATTTGCTGCTTTTTGCGTGCGTAGGGTACTGTTTAATTCATAATTATCTGTTGCCTTCTTGAGGAACGCTTGGCGTCCTCTTTCTCCCTCTTTCAAATCCGTCCCTGATGCCAGCTGCTTTCTGCTGGCATCAGAGAACGTTCAGGGAGACACTGAGGACCGCGCGCGCTTATTTGCGCAGTTTACTTTTCTTTATTTTAGAGGTTCTGCCTTCACAGACCTCATCGCTCGTCCTCCCTGGCCCGGTTCAAGTCTTCCGAGGCTCAGGGACGCTTCACAAAGCTTTTCGTGGCTGCGGTGACTCCAGCGGGCGCCAGAGGGAGCCCCGCGCATCGTGGTCCTGTTTTCTACTGCTGGCGCTCGCACCACGTATTTCCGTTGGTTGCCAGCAGTGATTAGCACAACATTGGGGGCATATTTTTACATATAATCAACATATTTAGTAAAAAAAAAAAACAGTCAGAAGAAAAAGAAAAGACTGCACAACAAGGAAGCCAAGAGGGGAAGATAAATGCATACTCAGTGGATTAAAGTGGGTGTGGGAGAAGGTGATCTATTAGCCCACAGAGAAAAAAGAAAGGTGCATTAAAATTTTACATTATGGCAGCACAGTATTCCCCTCAAGCAGACCAGCAGTGGTCAGAGTACGAGAAGGATAACTATCAAATTGATGAGGTGTCCATGACACACAGCTTCAAAAAGGTGCTGGGTTCTTCTGTGGAGACCAGCATCAAGAGAGCTGTTACTGAAATGCCCTTGCCCATCCAGAAGCGCTTGAACAGTATGGAAGAGCACCTGCAACCGACTCCGCCAATAGGGAGGAAGAAGACTCAGAAAAGAAAGCACCTTTCTGATGGGGGATGTACAATGGCTCGTAAGAGAAAAGACTCTAAGACCCCCCTAGCCAGCCAGAGCACGCCACTGCTGCTGTTTCAGACGACATTTCCAGGCTGAAAAAAGCCTTTTTGACTCGGAAGGAAGCCCCTTCCCATGATGGACCCTCTCACCCCGAGGAAGACAATAGGGGTGTCAGACCCTCGAGCCTGGAGGGATACCGGCAGGGCACTGACGACGAACAGGACAGAAGGGGTTATGATGACTACGAGACCCCCATCTCCTCGGACGAGGACGATCAAACTATAGGGTCAAGACCCTCCACCTCGGGGATTGCGGCAGCCCCCATGCCCAATGAGGTGTCCGGTGAAGGTTCCCTGCTTCGGGGGATGTTTATGCCGGAGATTCTGGTACACCCCAGATCTACAGAATGGGAACCATTGTCGAGGAAAACAGAATATATTAAAGCCAGGCTCTGCATGCCCCTGGATAAGGAAGTTAGGGCCAGACTCAGAGCAGAATGCCCTCGTCCAGAAATACTGCAGAAAGTGGCTCTAACCCCAGAACTAGACCTCAAAATGATTACCTTCCTCGGAAAGAATGCTAAAGACCCAAGCAAAGGCATTGACCGGGCCTGGAGATCCTGCCAGGACAGGGTCCCCTTGCAAAATTTATAGACCTCACAGAAGCCACTATTGAGACAGGCAATACCATCGACCCTGTTATCCTCTCAGGTTGGGTCCAGAGGGTACTTTGTTTGCTGGGGAACGCCAGCTGTGCCATCTCAGCCGAACTTTTGGAAGGGCATCTTACTATAAATTAATTCCAAGCTGGGTGAACTGGCTGATACCGAATCCAGAGCAGCTGCTCAGGGTTTTCTATTCGGGACCCATTTATGAAAGAAATGACCAAGTTCGTCGGCACCTTCACCGCCTTGGACAAGGATCAAGCCACCATCAAGAGGGTTTTTGCCTCCCACATTTTTTCCCAGCCCGGACGAGGTAAGGGTCGCTCCTCCGGCCGGTACTTCTTTGATAGAAGACCTCAACAGTCAAGGGAAGATTGCTATACCTGGCAGGTCCACTCGGATACCTTCTTCCATTCAAGAGGGCGGGGCAGAGGTCGTGACTAGAGGAGAACTGCAAGATATCCATCCCAACAACAGCCAACAGGTCAGTGTACCCATATCAGCGCCAGCGCCACTACCACCCATAGGAGGGACATTATCTCTCTTTGCGCAAGCATGGGATTCTTTATCAGGGGACGCTTGGGTCAGGGACGCAGCTCGAGGCTTGCGCCTAGAATTTTTTGCTCAACCCTTTCAATAATGTCCAAAGCGGATGTAGCTGCGCTAGACAGCAAAGTACTCATTTTACATCAAAAACAGGCAATTTGCCCTTGTTCGAGCCAGGTTGGCTTTTTCAGCCCTATATTTTTGGTTTGCAGAAAGCAGAAGGTACGCCCGGTGATAAACCTCAAGGCTCTGAACGATTTCATAATCTACCGGCATTTCAAGATGGAGAGGATACACATGATGAGAGACATCCTGAGACAAGGCGACTGGCTCATTCGCCTGGACCTCAAGGACGCGTAACTATCAGTGCCCATACACCAGTCGCACGTGAAGTATCTGAGGTTCTCCTGGAAGGACCAGGACTGGAAGTGCATGAGCTTGCCTATCGGGCTCTCCTCTGCACCTTGGGCATCCACCAAGCTCCTAAGGCCCGTGGTAGCGAGTCTAAGAGAGCAAGGTGTCAGACTAATTATCTGCCTGGACGACATCATTTTTATGGCTCCGTCTCAAGCCTTGGTAGAACAGCAGGCCAGACTCGCCATAGATCTCCTACACAGCCTCGGTTTCCTCATAAATTGTCAGAAGTTGATTCTGTGTCCCTCCAGAAATCTAGAATTCCTAGGATTCGTGGTGGAAACGCAGACTTTGCAGCTCCGTATCCCGTGACCACAATTCATTCTACCCGTCGGAAGATTTGCAGGCTGCTTGAGAGGAATGTTATCTCTCTCCAAGATTTAGCGAGAGTGATAGGTGCCCTATAGTCCTCCATTTAAGCAATATTTCCAAGTCCTCTTCATTACTGAGAATTGCAGAGACTGAAAGGATAGCACCTCCGGTGCAGCCTGTCCTATTCTCAGCGTCTAACACTCTCGCCACATGCGAAAACGGACCTCGCATGGTGGCTAACGCCCATGGAAGCCTGGAACGGCAGAGCCATCTTTGGGTCCACCATGGATATTGTTATAGAGTCGGACGCCAGTCGCTCCGGTTGGGGTGCAAGATGCGGCTCAGTTACCACCGAAGGGACCTGGTCACTTCAAGAGCTGGAAATGCATATAAACTGTCTGGAGCTCCTCGCGGGCTCCTTTGCGGTGCGCTCCTTTGCCAGAGACAGAGTGAGTTGCTGTATTTTGCTGAAAATGGACAACATTTCAGCAGTCAGGTACATCAATAACCTGGGGGGCACCAAATCAAGACCGCTAGCCAAGGACATTCGGTACTTCTGTCTGGAGCACCGGATCTCCGTCATGGCGGAGTATCTGCCAGGTCTCAGAAACGTAGTGGCGGACTGGCAATCCCGCCATTCCACTGATTACAGTGACTGGAGGCTCGACAGAGACATCTTTCTCCGCCTCCAGGGAGTATGGGGTCCCATGTCCAGGGATTTTTTGCCTCCCGCCTCAACACTCAGCTCCCAGAGTTTTACACCTGGAGACCGGATCCAGCAGTGATCATAACGGATGCGTTTCTGCAATACTGGACGGAGGGGGTAGTTTACGCCTTTCCCCCATTTACCATGATAGCAAGGACCCTGGTGAAGGCACGTCAGGAGCGATCAGAGTTGGCCCTCATAGCCTCATATCTGGACATCTCAGGCCTGGTATCCAGTTCTTCTGGAACTTTCCTCAGATTTTCCGATCCTTCTACCCCAGTTTCCAGATCCGTTATTAGATCAGTTGGGACAAGGTCACCCCCTTCTCCTAAACTGGTCTCTGACCCTAGCAGCCTGGAGCATTTCAGGGCAAGATGGAGAGTTCCAGGGATGTCACTTAAGGCCATCAGTCTCATCAAGGAGAGCTGGGCCCCTGCTACCCTCAAGAGGTACTCCAACTCGTGGAGCGCCTAGACAAGTTGCTGATAGGTCCGAGGGCATCATCTGGTTTCAGCTCCTATAGAAGAAATCCTAAATTTTCTAGCCTCCTTACTGGAGAGAGGTCTCGTCTATAGGACTGCGCAAACCCCACAAAGCAGTTTCTGCTCCAACATTGGCATGCTGGGTGTGTTGGACGCTGTCACAATCAGGGATAGATACAGAGCACTTCCAAAACCTTTCAGGTCAGAGTCCGTTTGGAAGACATCCTGAGGATGGCTGATTGGGCAGGTGAGTCAATCTTCAAGCAATTCTACCTGAAACCGGTAGAACAACCTGCATCAATTGTGGTAAGTAAGCTTTTTCTTTTTTTATTATTTTTATTGGTTTGTTACAAACCTTTAAAAAATAGAAAAAAAAAAGAAAATCTCAGAATACATTAGAAAGTTCATTCTTGAAGAAAAAAGATTTGCAGATTTGCAGAAGTAAGCTTTAAACAAGCATAAGGTGAGCCTCCGGTCTTGAAATAGAATAAAGATTTTCAATAATAACTTACAAGAAAGTCTTAATTCTATTAAAGCCATGGAGGCGAGTATTATTCCACCCAGCAAGAGAAATAGCAGCGCTAGACATGCTGAGGGCAGTCGTTGTTCACACTACTTTTGAGGGGTAATTGCCATTCTGCATGCCATGTGTATTTACAGTATAACACACTGATTTCCCTCCCACCTTTGCAAGGGGGACTAGGGTTGTCATATGCATCAAGTAACCCTAGTTATTTTTCCTTTCTTCCTTGACAGTGGCTACAGACAAATCCACCTGACCTCTGGATCGGCTCGTCTTTCTCAGTTCGCAGACAGCCTCAAGATACAGCTTTATTCTGATGGTTTATGGACAGTCAAGTTTGCAGCCTCAAAAGAGGAAGTTACATCATGTTCAGGGCTATTTGGCAGGCCAGCTGGATGCCTATTGGTGAACTAGGGTCACATGTTTGGTGACTTGTTATGAACTCTAGTCTAGCCTCCTGGGAAATTGAGTTTTTGTTTTCTTCAAGACATCTATGGACTAGAAGCATTTGTTTTGTTCATGTTTATTAATATTTTAATGCACCTTGTTATGCATACCCTTTGCTCGCAGTCAGGTGCATAAAATGCTTGCTGCTGAGCTTTCTTTCATATGTTAAATAAAAGAAATAGAAGCATAATGCTGCCTCCATGTCTTTAATAGAATTTAGACTTTCTTGTAAGTTATTATCGAAAATATTCACTATGCTGGTAAAGATTCTGTTCAGCTCCAATACATCCTGAGCGTGGCAACCTAAGAGCTGGACGACACATTTTGTTTCGTCCACATAGGTACATAACATTATGCCCTCCGCTCCGCTTCTATCTCTGAGAAAAATAGCCTCATAAATAGATTGGAAATGCATGGTGACGTGCTTGCCCCCTGCGGCACCCCAAAGTGAACTAGAAGGGGTGAGGCTTCTGCTATTTCGGAGCAGACTCTGCTTACTCTTTTCTCCAGGAATGAGACTATCCGGGAGACCGCCAGAGGAGAGAAGTTGGCAACTTCTACGAGTCTATGCTTCAAAATAGAATGGTCGACTAAGTCGAACTCTGCGGACTGATCCAGCGAAACTAGCAGGGAAAGAGACCCTTTGTCTAGTCGCTTAAGCAAATTGGATTTTAGTTCTAGAAGTGAGGTTTCAGTTCCATAGCTCCGCCTGAACCTGGAGAGTGATCGTTCAGGATGGGGTAAAGATTTAGGTGTTCTGATATTTGTCCGTATACCACCTAATCTAAGATCTTCAGTAGAAAGGGAGTATTTGAAATGGGGCGGTAGTTAAGGGGATTATCCCTGGCTAGATCTATTTTCTTTAGGATAGGTGTGACCATGGTTTGTTTTAAGTAGTCAGGGACTAGTCCTTTGTCCAATGACTCATTGACAAATATACAGATAGCTTTTATTAGGCGAGGGGGGCACGTTTTTATAATCAAGGAGGCACAAGCATCGCCTTTACACCGGGAAGGTTTTAATTTCTCAATGACTTCCTGTAAAGACTCCTCTGTTATAGACTGAAAGTTAAATTGGGGGATAGTCAGTTGGCATTTGAGTGGCTTCAGAGTCTCAATTGTAGGTTTGGCTGGTAATTTCTGCTTTCTTTCCCGCATTCCTGCCGTAATGCCCAAGAGTTTATTATGCATATCCTCTTGTATCTTTTGGCACCAGGCTACATCCCGAATCTCCTGTTGATAGGCTGGAGGGGGGACATGTTCTTGTTCATTTAAATTTTAAAGATTTCCTTTACATCAGAGGCACTATTGTTTATTCTTAAATTATAATAATTTGGTTTGGCCTCTAGAATTGCTGATTTATATCTCTTTGCTTGAGTCTTGTATAGTAGCTGCAGATCAGACGTCTGCGCAGTTTTACATAAATGAAAAGCCTTGAGTACTATGGCCTTGAGCTTTCTAAGATCAGCCGAAAACCAGGGTTGGCTTTTCAACTCAGCATTCTTCTGTTTCTTGAGCGTTAAAGGGGCAAGAGTTTCAGAAATATTTGCCATATTAACGGCCAGGTTTGATGACATGGCTAGAAGAGTGGAGTCCGGCAAAAAGCTTAATTTAAGATTCAATAGCAGCTCGATATTGTCCACAGTGAGATGTTTTAGATTGCGCGACAACGAGTATCCATTAGAGAGACTTCTGAACTTAAGAGGAAAAGGGACTATTATAGAAAAGTGTATCAGAGCATGATCTGACCCGGGACATGGGAAGATGTTCATATCGTGGCAAAAGGTATTGGTCGTAGCAATCCAGTCCAGTGTGTGTCCTAAAATATGAGTGGGTTTTGTCACTTGTTGCTCAAAACCTAGTTCCGATAGGGCCCGTTTTACCTGTGAAGCCTGTATATCTTCAGGGTCGCCTAGCCAGTGGTTAAAGTCGCCCATGATAATAAATTGCGACAGTGGTTTGAGCCGTGGAAGCACAAGGTTAATAAGGGCTTATAGCCAACTGTCCTTCAATGATGGTGGTCGATATAGAAGTATAATGCTAACCGTGGCCTCTGCGTTCATGCCAATGTTGATATATATCGAGTACATTTCTTTAATTATCTCTCCTGGCGCTTTCCATATGTAGAGGGAATCTTTTATCATAAAGGCTACCCCCTTCTTCCTTCCTGTCTATCCTTACGTATCATAACATATCCCTTAGGGATTGCAAGTTTAAGACTAGACCCTGCAGCCTCTGAACTCCATGTTTCTGATGCTGCAAAGATGTCAGTGCAGTTAGGTTCAATATAGTTGCATACCTCTATGGCATGTTTCACTAAAGAACGTGTGTTGAGCAGAATGCATCGTAGGTGAGATACCGGGTTAATAGGACGGGGCGGCGGGGGGCTCATATTAGTATTTGGCCGTGTGTAGGAAATAGTCAGTGTTTGATCAGATATGTTCTTATATGTTGCAGTCTCCCCAAAATTGACAGAAGGCTGGGACAAAGCAATCGTTTTTTGACTAGTGCAATTGACATTCAGCTCTGCCCTAACTCCTCGACCGGAACCCTTGCAGATAATGTAGAGTGATGCATGAATTGTGTATGACAGGGAGCATAGAGTAAATCTGGTGACTAAGGAGCATTCTGGGTGGGAATCACCTTGCTTAGTGAAGAGGTGTTGGCAGTGCGAAATAATGATTTGGTTATTTCGGCCTCTATGAGTGCCAAGACTTCAGAAAGTCCCATAATGGTGCTCCTGAGTGATTTTCCTTGCGTACTCACCACAGACTGTGCCTTCCCATCCAAGCCAGCGTGTTTGCGCCGGGTTTGTAGGTAAATGCGCTTCCGGAACTAACAACCTTGCTGGGGATTGTTGTTTTACACCGGGTAACGTGCGTGCAGAGGACTGGAGCCTCAGATTCTAATCGCAACGTGTCTCAATAAATGAAAGCTTAATGACTACTTCAAATAGCCACAGGATAAATACGCTTAGGCTGCCTAACTTGAATTCAGCTCTTAGTGTCTGCTGTAAATGGTAAGAGTTACACAATTACACAGTAATAAAATCAATATTAAAACACAATGAGCAAAGCAGATAAAAATAACGATCTAACCTGCACTGAGAGGCAGAGATCCTGAAGTAGTCCCGCAGACTGTGCCTACCTATCTGCGCCGGCACATTTGCGCCGGTTTTGTAGGTAAATGCGCTTCCGGAACTATAATCCTGCTGGGGATTGTAGTTTCACACCAGGTTACGTGCGTGCAGAGAACTGGAGCCTCTGATTCTAATCGCAACGTGTCTCAAACAATGAAAGCTTAATAACTACTTCAAATAGCCACGAGATGAATACACTTAGGCTGCCTAACTTGAATTCAGCTCTTACTCTTAATGTCTGCAGTAAATGGTAAAATGTACACAATTACACAGTAATAAAACCAATATAAAACACAATGAGCAAAGCAGATGCTACTGGGCTGCCCCTTCCCATACCTTTGACCAGAGTTTGCAGAGGAAAACAATAATGTCACATTCTATATAGAACAGTGGTCTGCAACCAGCAGCTTTCCAGATATTTTGGACTACGACTCCCAAGATCCCTCACCAGTGAGTCTGCCGGTTAGGGATGATGGAAGTTGTAGTCCAAAATATCTGGAGAAAGTCAAAGGTTGCAGAACGCTGATGTAGCACTTCATGACAGATTCTTCCTTCTTCTAAGTGCTGTTCTTTTAAGTGCTGTGTCTAAAGGATAGAACCGAGAACATCGTAAGAGAGCAGAGGGTCCTTCAGGCTTGTTACATCATAAAGAACATGGACCTGCAAAGGGGATTGATGCTGGAGACCTGGAGGAAGTAAACTGTCTGGGACAGAGATATGTTAATCATGCACTACCGTCCGGCCATAAGCTACTCTAATGGCATATAGTGGGGCTCACAAAGCATCTTGAGGACCCCGGCTGGATTGCCTTCGTAAGAGGTTTCCAGATGATTCTCTTGCAGGAAACATGGGCAATTGAAACAGCTGCCTTACAGGGATATCAATCATTTCACATTCCGTAAAGGAAAGGACCAAAAGAGAGGCCAAGTGGAAACTTACTTATTTGGATGGATATAGCATTAAATAGGGAGGTGGTTGTCCGACCTACCAATATGGAAGATGTACAACATTTGGTTCCATGTAACATGGGGGAGATAGTATTCTTTTGTTTAATATTTATAATAGCCCATCTGAAATAAATGGGCTTGCTGTGGCGGAAAAGCTCCAAGATTGGAAAGCTCATGGGAGACACTTGATTGTAGTTTGAGTCCATTAGGGAATTAGAGGGGCTCTGGGAGGATCAGGATATTGCATGTGATATCCCATCCCTGGTGGCAGCCCCACCAAGGAGCGTTCACCGCTTTGCAATTGAAACAGCTTGTGTATTTCCCAATTTGGAACTTAGGGCATGTAATGGCTGCTTTCAAAAGGATCAGCCGGCTAATTCAACTAATATGGTCCATAATGGTGTCTCCACTATAGATTATATTTTGAGTAAGTCTAAGGACTGCAGCAGTGTGAACCATTTTGAGGTTTTGGAAAGGTTTGAAAGTGACCATAAACCATTAAGTATTCAACTAAGTGTTCAGAGGGGCCCTAAAGGCCCAGCCATGTCCACAGAGCAGGTAGAAGTCCTAGCCCTTACGAGGCATGCCTGTAAGTCTGTGAAACAGTCTAAAATAATTGAATAAGGCTTGAAGCCTGTCTTATAACATGCCATGTTGGACAATTTGGGTGTCATTCGCAGAGAGGGAACATATAATATTGAGATTTCTCAGAGTTTGATAGACTTAGAGAAAACATAATACCTCACATAACCTACTCAGCCGCCTAAGTTAAAATGAATGCTCTGCTTAAAACTGGTTGGTTTGCTGGAGCATGTAGAGAGGCCAAAAGTAAGATAGTGTGCTGTTTGAGAACTGGCTCAGTTTTGGATAAGATCCAATTATAAGAGCTTAATTGCAGAGACAAAAGCATTATGTCAGTCAAAAATGGAACGCTTCTGAAAGCATATGAAGTGGGGGATCATGTAGCCTATTGGAAATTGATTGTAGGTGAGGTGGTGAATGGGGATGCAACCCTCCACAGTTGTATCCCAGCAGAGGCATGGTGGAGCCACTATTCGGGTTTATACAGTGGCTCTGTTAAGGGTGTAAATCCCAACGTCATCAAGGAAGACAATGATAGGGGATCTTTAGGGTGATTTTCTATTATGTGTGGAGGAAGTAAGTAAAGCTATAGGGTTCCAAAAGAGAGGAAAGACCTCCGGCCTGGATAAAGTACCCATTGACCTTATAAGGACGAGGTAAGGATCTGGGGACATGTTCTGGTCAAACTATTCAAAGCAATCATTAATCCTGGCAAAATGCGGTTATTGTACCTATATATAAAACAGGTGGCAGGGACTCCCTTGCAAATTATCAGCCAATTTCTTTGTTGAGCAGGGCAGAGAAGAGGTTTGTGAAGTTTATTCTGCACCTTATAAGGGTCTGGGTCGATGAACAACATAGTTATGATATGATATTATAGGTTATTTATAACATGCTTAATACCCAGAGGTTTCTAAGCGTGGACCCGGGGTTCGAACCTGTGTTTCTCTGTGTCATCTTGCTTCCAAGGCGAGCACGTTGCCTCTGAGCTCTCCTCCAGAGACTAGTTAGTGACCCTCAGGTAGGTTTCCAAAAATGAAAGAGCACAGTAGAGCAAAGTTTCAGGCTGTTCTTGGCAATCTAGAAATACACTGTACTGCTGAAAATGAAGCTGTATGCTGTGTTCGTGGATCTCTGGATGGCCTTCGACAGAGTCTCACAGGAAACCCTTTGGCAGATTTTAAAGGAAGGAAATGCCCCTTTACATTTGAGTTCCATTATACAATCATTATACTCTGATAATCCAGCAGTGGCAAGTTATGGCTGCTTTTAGTGTTGTTAAGGGTGTACAGCAGGGGTGCATTCTTGCTCCCCTGCTTTTTTGTGTCTACATTAAAGAGATAATCGATTTGTTATTATTGAACTGCATGGATTGTCCTAGGATGGGCCAGGACAAATACCGGTTTTATTCTATACAGATGATGCTTTAATTTTGTTCACCTCCCATCATGGTCTGAAGGTCACTCTGGATGTATTTCGAAGTAAGCGCAAGGACCTTAATTTAAACCTGAACATGGGGGAAACAAAGGTTATGGTATTTAAACCACAGTTTTCCAAACGTATCGTTTTGTCCATTTCAGTGAACGATTTCAAACTGGAGCAGGTATTTATTTATTTTATATGTTTGTTTAGTCAAACACAACATCCTAATAAAAAGAATGGAAGAAATAGGGCTTACTGACACAGCACTGCTCTGGATCAACTCTTTGCTCGCGCAAAGGACAGAAATGATCTGATTAAAGTCTTTCAAGTCCACGCCAAAGGATTTCTCCAGTGGAGTGACACAAGACTCCTCACTATCCACGCTTCTTTTCAACATCTACATGACCCTGGTAATCAAACTCATCAAAAGGCATGGACTAACATGCTACAACTACAGACGATACACAAATCATCTTCACATCCTGGAACATACAAGAAGTGAACACACCCACCCCTAGGAGAGTGTCTCAAGGAGGTCTACCAATGGATGAACTTTAACAAACTCAAAATCAATCCTGACACAACTGAAATCATGATTACACCGGACGACAGAGGGAACAAACAGCAAATACCATGGCCAATAGAGCTGGGACACCAACCACCAACACCATCCAAAGTTGTAAAAAACCTTGAAATCCTCATGGACAACAAATTAACAGTTGAACCCTAAGTGAATGCAATAATCCAGAAATGCTTCTTCCTCCTACAAACAATAAAAAACGAGCCTACCATTCATCTCCTTCACACACAAAACACTTCCCATCATATCCCTCATTATGTTCAGAATTGATTATGCTAACATCATATACCTCGTAATGCCAGAAAACCTAATGAAGAAACCACAACGAATAAAAAATGCGGCAGCCAGACTCCGCCTCAAACTCAGCAGAAGAGATCACATCACACCAGCACTACATGCTACATTGGCTCCGGGTTAAAAAAGAGAATCTCCTTCAAAGTCCTGTGCATAACGCACAGAGCAATACACTGCCAGGGAGCAGACTTTATCCAAAAGAAGTTCTCCATCTACAAACCAGCTAGAAGCCTGAGATCCTGCAATGACACCCACCTCCCCGGCCAACATGGAGGCCCTGGAAAAGAGAGGGTGATAAGCCAGAAACGATAGGGGCAGGGAAGTAGGCCAAGGAAAACCAAGGGATGTAAATGGAAAAGGTACGGTCACCCATAGGCATGCCGCGAGTAAGGGCAACAAGAGGGAACTGGACCAAACACTAACTACGCCCCGCTACAACTTAACCCCCAAGGGATTCCAGTTAAAGAACTCCCCGCCCATCACTCTCTAGGCTAGGAACAGGCATCTGATCAGAAATAGGGACTGCACTCAGTATTCGGTCAACAGACAGAGTAGCAAAGTAGCACAAGAACCCTTCACCCAAAGGCGATTTTAATGATACATTTAAAAAGGGCACACAGGAGAAGAGACAAGAGAACTAATAAACCGAATAAGCTGAAGAGGATCAGCCACGGCCACTAACAGCCCAAACTGTTACTAACAATCAACCCTCCGCATACACCTCTCACATACTGCACTAAAACAACCAGAACTCCTCAGCACAACAAACCGCACACACGTCACAACACTGCAACAAGACATACCATACACCACCTTGTACACCACATGACGTCCCCTCCCGAATCTCGCACCCAAGCTCAGTGAACAGTTCATCCAAAATGAAGCTGCCAACAGCACATCACAGCTCCCTTGCTCTTTCTCCGGCTCCTCACACTAACCCCCTCCCTCTTTTTTTACACAGAACCGCCAGAGCTCCGAGAGACCACACAAATGTCACCTGTGAACGGTAGAAAACATTTAACATTAACATTAGCATCTTGCCAGAGTTGTCTTTAGCTTTGCCCATTTTCTTTCCATTCTTCTGCCCTTCCTTTTGCAGACGTCAGGCTTTCCAGCAAACCCCCTGTTGCTACATTTTGGCGGGTTTAACCAATTTTTTCATCACAGGTGACAGCGTTTGTGGGACTGGGGAAATGATTGTTCAGATATTGCTAGGATATTGCTAGGACAGGGAGGGTTTCTTGGGACAGGGAGTTGGGTTGGCTCTCGAACAAGAACTAGAAAGTTTAGTTGAGTTCAATGTGTGGTCAGACCAGAAAAGCAGAGACTTCTTACCTCGATAATTTGGTGGTATAGCAAATGACCCCATATCTGGAAAAAGTGAAAAATAGAAGTTAGTTCTATTACGTATTCAAACCAAAGATCTGAGTGTGCTGCAGAACTACATCCAGCAAGTGAGGGATGGTGTGATGGAATAGAAAGAGCTCTGCAATATAACACCAGAGAACACTGCAGTGGCACATGAGTTTATTTATTTATTTCACTTATACAGCATGCAAACAACCCTAGGGCCTCAAGGCACTGTTGCAGGTACAAGTTATTTAAATTCATGAGGTATATCATGCATGAGGAGAATATACAAGTTATTTAAATTCAGGTGGTATTTTGCACATGAGGAGCAGATACAGGTGCAGGGGTGAAGGGTAGAAGAGAATAACAGATGAAAATAAACATATACAACAGTCTAGACAAACAACTGCATTTTTGGGGCTCTGCAGAATGCCCAGTATGACTGTTCTGCTCTCAGCGTGGGTGGGAGAGAATTCCACTGTTTGACTGCAATGTAAGGGAGCTTGAACCACACGCTTTAGCTCCTCTGACTTTGGGTAAGAGGAGGCGTTAGGCGTTGGGTGTCCTGGTGGGTCTGGTGGATTGGACTTTGGAGATTTTCTGGGAAAGATGGGGGTGCGTATTTGAAAGGCACTTATGGGTGATAGACAGGGTTTAAAATATGATGCGTTTTCGGGTAGGCAGCCAATGTGCTGCTCTTCTGGCTGGAGTGATTTGTTCTTTTTCTGGAATGTTAGGTGTTGCTTAACGGGCATTATTTTGAATGACTTGTAGTTTCTGTAGGATTCTGGTTCAGGTGCGTGCAAAAAGGGCGTTACAGTAGTCTAGCCTCGAGCCGATGACTGCTTGGGCGATAGTTAAGCAGCTGTCTGTGGATAGGAACGGTCTAGAGGCATTTAGTAGTTTGGTTGCATAAGTTGCTGAGGAAGCGATAGCACTCACTTGGTGAGTCATGTAGAGGGTGACGTCGAGGTAGATTCCTAGGGTCTTCACTGATGACGAGACGGGGATCAGGATGTTGTCAATATGAAAGGCTGAGTATTGTTCATTGAGGTTTCTAGCACTGCCGGGGGTCCAACCAGCAGGATTTCTTCCTTGTCCCCATTTAGGCACAAGCAGTTTGCCGGCATCCATGTCTGAATTGTGGAGTATGTGTGATTGAGGGTGTTAGAGTCGGGCACAGTGTTACCTGTGAGTGGGGGGGGGATTTGGGTGTCGTCAGCGTAGTTGGTGTAGGCTATGCCGAGGGAGTTTAAGATATATAGCTATATAGACATGAAGCTACATGGCACTGTACTGGAACATGGCACTATATAGCACTCACTACAAAACAGCAAGGCACAGGAACATGTGTGTTTATTTACTAATGACTTTTGCATACATTAAATTACGCTGTGGACCCTCAGGCCTTAAGGCGCTAAACAAGGTACAGACACATAACATTTAACATAAATACTTGAAGTGCGGGTGAGTTAGGGCAAGTGTTGTGATGTTATCCAAACAGGTGGGTTTTTAGGCCCTTTTTGAATGCGGGTAATGAGCTCTGGATTCTAAGGTCTTTTGGAAGCTTATTCCAGAGATTAGGAGCCGATGAAAAAAAGGCTCCCTTCTCAGCTTTAACGGTTCTGCATCTGGGCTGTTTTAGCAGTTTCTGTCCATTGGATCTCAGATCCCTTCCAATAGGTTTATTGATGATGGAATCCTGCAAGTAGGATGGCATAGTACCTAACCTACACTTAAATGTGATAGTAAGGAGTCTGAATGAAACTCTTGCTTCAATTGGTAACCAATGGAGAGAGCGCCTGGCACCCGTTACATGGGCTCTTCTTGGGAGGCCCAGCACTACTCTGACTGCTCTGTTTTGCATGCTCTGAAGGCTAAGCATATCACGTTTGCAATAATCCATCTTAGTGCCAATGATGGCTCTGGTGATGATCTCTGCGCTTGCTTCAGTAATAAGCGTTTTCAGATGGTAAAGTAGTTTGATGTAATAGGCAGATGCCATCACCATGCTAGAGACATGCGGTTCCATGGATAAAGTTTGATCAATCGTTACACCTAAGATCTTTAGTTTAGAGAAGGGAACAATCAGATTAGTTCCAAGTCTAAACACACCAAAGCTGCTCTCTAGTTTTTTAGAGCCACAGAACTCCCTACTATCATGAGCTCTGTTTTGCTTTTGTTGAGGGCCAGGTTATTATTGAGCATCCAATTCTCTTTCTTTTTATTTAACATCCGAAAGAAAGCTCAGCAGCAAGCATTTTATGCACCTGACTGCGAGCAAAGAGTATGCATAACAAGGTGCATTAAAACATTAATAAACATGAACAAACAAAGGCTTCTAGTCCATAGATGTCTTGAAGAAAACTAAAACTCCATTTACCAGGATGCTAGACTAGAGTTCATAACAGGTCACCAAACATGTGACCCTAGTTCACCAATAGGCATCCAGCTGCCCTGACAAATAGCCCTGAACATGATGTAACTTCCTCTTTCTTGGCTTCTCACAGCAAGAGATAAGTACATCACATGTTCTTCTATTTTGTCTTTCTGGCATCATAGGATTATCTTCATTAAGGATATTTGATGTATAATTTATTATATACATTGTCTGAATTGTACTATTTTATTTAATACATTTTCATAATATATTTCTAAGCTTGAAGTGTTCACTGTTTTAGTGAATTCCGAGCCAGCCAGAGCAAGCCACTGCTGCTGTTTCAGATGGCTTTTCCAGGCTGAAAAAAGCCTTTTTGACTCGGAAGGAAGCCCCTTCCCATGATGGACCCTCTCACCCCAAGGAAGACAATAGGGGTGTCAGACCCTCGAGCCTGGAGGGATACCGACAGGGCACTGACGACGAGCAGGACAGAAGGGGTTATGATGACTACGAGACCCCCATCTCTTCTGACGAGGATGATCAAAATATAGGGTCAAGGCCCTCCACCTCAGGGATTGCGGCAGCCCCCATCCCCAAGGAGGCGTCCGGTGAAGGTTCCCTGCTTCGGGGGATGTTTATGCCGGAGTACCTGGTACACCCCAGATCTACAGACTGGGAATCGTCGTCGAGGACAACATATATTAAATATATTAAAGCCAGGCTGCGCATGCCCCTGGATAAGGAAGTTAGGGCCAGACTCAGAGCAGAATGCCCTCGCCCAGAAATACTGCGGAAAGTGGCTCTAACCCCAGAACTAGATCTCAAAATGATTACCTTCCTTGGAAAGAACACTAAAGACCCAAAGAAAGGCATTGACCGGGCCTGGAGATCCTGCCAGGACAGGGCCCTGGATGTAACTGGTCCCCTCGCAAAGATTATAGACCTCACAGAAGCCGCTATTGAGAAAGGCAATACCATCGACCCTGTGATCCTCTCAGGTTGGGTCCAGAGGGTACTGTTTGCTGGGGGACGCCAGCTGTGCCATCTCAGCCGAACTTCAGAAGGGCATCTTACTAAAAATGGATTCCAAGCTGGGTGAACTGGCTGATACCGAATCTGGAGCAGCTGCTCAGGGTTTTCTATTCGGGGACCCATTTATGAAAGAAATGGCTAAGTTCATCAGCACCTTCACCGCCTTGGACAAGGCTCAAGCCTCCATCAAGAGGGTTTTTGCCTCCCAAATTTGTTCCCGGCCTGGACGAGGTAGGGTTCGCTCCTCCGGCCGGTACTTCTTTGATAGAAGGACTCAACAGTCAAGGGATCATCACTATACCTGGCAGGACCGCTTGGATATCTTCTTCCCTTCAAGGGGGCGAGGCAGAGGTCATGGCTGGAGGAGACCCACAAGATATCCAGCCCAACGACAGCCAACAGGTCAGTGTACCCGTATCAGCGCCAGCGCCAATTATCTCTCTTTGCGCAAGCATGGGATTTTTTATCAGGGGACGCTTGGGTCAGGGACGCAGCTCGAGGCTTGCACCTAGAATTTTTCGCTCAACCCTTTCAAGCATGCCGATCCACTCCAATAATAATGTCCGAAGCGGACGTAGCTGTGCTAGACAGTGAAGTACTCATTTTACATCAAAAACAGGCAATTTGCCCTTGTTCGAGCCAGGGTGGCTTTTTCAGCCCCATATTTTTGGTTCACAGAAAGCAGAAGGTACGCCCTGTGATAAACCTCAAGGCTCTGAACGATTTCATGATCTACCAGCATTTCAAGATGGAGGGGATACACATGCTGAGAGACATCCTGAGACCCGGCGACTGGTTCATTCGCCTGGACCTCGAGGACGCTTAACTAGCAGTGCCCATACTTTAGTCACACGTGAACTATCTGTGTCATGAACCATCGGACACGCATCTTCTGGGCCTCCTAGTCCTTGACACGTCGGGGCTTACACTCTCTGTTGTACTTCCAACATGGCCGTAAGCACAGAACGCTGCTTACCAGCCTTCACGTCCGATGCAGCACGTTCTATAAATTAGCCACACCCCCGCAGCCCAGTGCGTCTCAACGCTACTGTTAGCTGTGGCTAGACGTGTGCTACGTAGTTCGCCTTCGCGGAACTCTGTTGTTTCCTGGTTCCCGGATCCTCTGCTTTCACCTACTATCCTTTCTCCTTCTTCCCGGATTCCGTGCACCCCCCTCCGAGTGCACCTTCTCCTTATCCTGGACTTCCTGGAGTTTCCCATTGATCCGGGACATCGAAGCTGAACGAACACTGGAAGCCGAATGCAGCCGAGCGGGCTTGTACAAGACCCGTACCGTACAGAAGAAAACTCCTCCTAAAGAGTCCATCAAGCAAAAAAAACAGGTGATAAAGGGGGAAACCTGTGACAGATTGAGACGCCACCTAACTGAAGTCGATACAGACATGGAGGCGGCCATTCAAGATCTTATGCGCGGCATGCAAGAACTAACGACCGAAGTACAAAACCTGAAGGCAGAGAATGCCGCGTTAAAACAATTAGTCTTATCCCGTGACTCTGCCACGAAGGAAAGTGTACTATTAGGCGGCATTGTAGACAAATACGATGGGACAGCAAAAAACCTTTGTGGATTCCATGATTCCTGTTTGGTCCACTTTACTTTTAAGCCCTATTATTTCTCTACCCCCAGGGCTAAGGTGGGCTTTATTATTTCTCACCTTTCCGGGAATGCATTAACCTGGGCCACACCATTAGTTAATGCCGGAGATGCCCTTCTGGATGATTATGACGGATTCATTCAAGCCCTTAAGACCATGTTTGATTGCCCAGAAGAGGTCTATAGTGCTCAGGAACCTTTATTCGATTTCCAGCAGGGCTCCCAGGACATGCTCACGTATGTAACACGATTCAAGCAATTGGCTAAAGAAGCGGACTGGTTCTCTGAAGCCTGCTTCACTCTCTTTCGAAGAGGACTAAATGAAGACATCAAGGATGAACTAGCCAGAGTGGCACGCCCAAGCTCATACCAAGCCCTTATGGATCTAGCTCTACAGATTGACTTCTGCATCCAGGAAAGGAAGGCAGAGAAAAACAAGAACAAGTTACCCTTCCAGAAGAACCCCATAGAGGCCTCCTCGAAAACCCGAATGTGCTTCTGTTCCTAGTAACGAATCCGAACCTATGCAACTAGGGGCCTTCCGTGGACCCATATCCCCCTAAGAAAGGTTGCAAAGGATCCATACTGGCCTATGCATGTATTGTGCCTCGGACAAACATTTAGTGAGAGAGTGTCCTACAGCCCCACCACGGCGTTCGGGAAATGCCAGCTCCCGATCCTAGATGGAGCACAGTGTCGGGAGAGAGATGTTTGCTCCACATCTATTCCATCCTTGAACTCTCCTGGACAAAACAATCTGGTCATTTTACAGGCCTTTCTATCGCCATCCAAGAAGGAAACCTACCCCATTCTGGCGTTGGTGGACTGTGGGGCCATGGGAATATTCATAGATAAAGAATGGGTCTTTAAACACCATATTCCTTTCGAATCCCGGAATATTATGCAACCTGTAGAAGCAATTGATGGGAGACCTCTTTCTTCCGGACCCATAACCCTTCAGACCAAGGAAGTTGAACTCGCAATAAACCACCATCGAGAGAAGATAAAGTTTGACATCATAAAGTCCGCCCATTGCCCAATGGTTTTGGGAATGCCCTGGCTACAAAGACACAATCCATACATCAATTGGGCAGCAGGTTCCTTGTTCCTGGGTTCCGAGCATTGCATGTCTCATTGTCTACTCCTGGACCACGCTCCGACACCATCGGAAGGACTTTCAGCAAACCATCAAGGCCCACTCACAATTTCAAACATCATCCGGGTTCCGAAAGTCTATCAGGAATACTCTGATGTGTTCTCTTCTGCTATTGTTCAAGCCTTACCTCCTCATAGACCAGAAGACTGTGCTATTGAAACTGAACCTTCAGCTGTGATTCCCTTTGGAAGGATGTTCATTTTATCCGAACCAGAGAAAAAGGCCCTCCGTGAATATCTGGATACTAACCTTGAAAATGGCACCATACGACCATCCAAATCCCCAGCCGGAGCCTCACTGGTTTTTGTTCCTAAGAAAGATACCAATGAGCTCAGACCTTGGCCCTCATTACAACCCAGGCGGTAAGTGTTTAACGGCGCCGTAAAGGGCGTCGGCGCCATTAAACACTTACCGCCTGATTACAAGGTCCCTTAGCGGGATGGTGACTTTACCGCCTGCTTTTTGCAGGCTTTAAAACCAACCCGCTAAGGGACCTTGGCGATAATTACGGCAACCGTAATTTACGGTGCCGTAATTATCGCCTTCCCCATTCCCATTATGCCCTATGGGGCAAAAATGGGAATGGGGAAGGGGCCATTGGTGAATGGGGAATTACCGCCCCACTCACCTTGTAACGGTCCTCCGCCAAGGTTGTAATGAGGGCCCTTGTCTTGATTATCGAGGTTTAAATCAGTGCACCCTTAAGGATCGCTATCCGTTGCCCTTGATCTGAGATATCCTGGAAGCAGTAAGAGGAGCCGTAATATTCACCAAATTGGATCTCAGAGGTGCCTACCATCTGATCCGTATTAGAGAAGGTGACAAATGGAAGACAGCCTTTAGAACACCCTTTGGTCATTTTGAATACTTGGTCATGCCCTTTGGACTTGCAAATGCCCTGGCGGTCTTACAACGCTTCATGGATCGAGTGTTTTCAGACATGCTGTTCCTCTTCGTCATCGTGTATTTGGACGATATCTTAATATTCTCTAAGGACCCTCTTAAGCATGAAGAACATGTTAAGGCAGTATTACAGCGACTTCATGAAAACAAGCTCCTGGAAAAACCCGAGAAGTGCCTTTTCCATGTCGCTACTGTTCACTATCTAAGTTCATCCTTAGCCCAGAAGGTATTAGAATGGATCAATCCAAGGTTAAGGCCATACCATCTTGGCCAAGTCCGACCACCGTGAAACAGATCCAGTCTTTCCTGGGCTTGGCTAACTTCTATAGGAAATTCATACCTTCCTTTTCTGAGATAGTCCAACCAATCATTGCCTTGTTGAAGAAAGACACTCCCTTTCATTGGACATCAGCCCAAGAAGAGGCCTTCCAACGGTTAAAAACAGAGTTTATACAAGCTCCCATCCTGGCTCAACCTGATATCAACCGGCCATTCCTAGTGGAGACAGACGCCTCTAACTATGCCATTGGAGCAGTCCTAAAAACAGGAATTTGACGACAAGCTGGAATATCCTATTGCTTATCTTTCACGGACATTAACTCCCAGTGAAACCCATTACTCTGTTTTAGAAAAGGAACTGCTAGCCATCCGTCAAGCCTTCACAGATTGGCGTCATCTACTTCTAGGAGCAAAACATCCTGTCCAGGTTTGCATGGACCATCGAAATCTTCAAGTATTACAGGCCCTGGAATGTAGGAATAGCCATCAAGCCCGTTGGGCCTTCTTCTTCGCCCAATACCAGTTCCAGATTCATCATGTCCCTGCAACACAGAATATAATTGCTGACGCCCTATCTCAACGTCCTAACTATGAAACCCTTGAAGACCGGTCATTCCCTAAAATGTTTCCACACACGATATTCGTAGCTCAAGCAATCATTCTCCTGGACGAGGTTCGGATACAAACACAGTCCTCTGAACTTTGGAAAGAATTTTCAAGAAAGAACCGATGGAATCTCAGAACTAAGGATGGATTTCTTTTCAAGGATAAAGGTTTAGTCATCCCCACACAGAAACTACAGCAAAGGATAATAAACCTTTGTCACGATACCCTTCACTCCGGACATCGTGGCATCACAAACACCCTTCATCTAATACAAAGACAATTTTGGTGGCCGAGAATGAAGACTGACGTACGACTGTACATTCAAGCCTGTGCAGTTTGCAGTCACTACCAACAAGGCCCTGGGAAATTATTGCTACGGACTTCATTGTAGAACTACCACCTTCCGGGGGTATACAACCATAATGGTCACCATAGATTTATTCACTCATATGGCTCATTTCACACCATTATATAAGCTACGTTCTTCCTCAGAACTTGCTGGAATTTTCCTGGAACACATATTTAGACTCCATGGACTCCCTTCCAAGATCATATCAGACAGAGGACCGCAATACATATCTCAATTTTGGAAACACCTTTGCCGAATACTAGGAATACAATGTGCCCTCTCTTCAGGGTATCATCCACAGACTAATGGGTCTACCGAAAGTGTGAATCAAACCCTGGAACAATATCTTCGTTGTTTCACTACCAAAGTCCAGGATGATTGGTCACTTCTGATACCTCTGGCGGAATTCTTCTATAACAATTCGGATCATTCGGCTGTCAAGACTAGCCCTTTTTTCTGTAGTCAGGGATTTCATCCCTCAATGCTACCTTCCACCCTTCCACACCCTTCACCTGTTCCTACAGTCGATTCTGGGATTGAAACACTCATCAATATTCAAAGAGAAGCAAAAGAACAATTAGAAAGGGCACAGACTCATACCAAGCATTATGCGGATTCCAAGAGAAGACCAGGGCCCTCCTACGCACTAGGAGATAAAGTATGGCTATCCTCGAAACTCCTACCCCGACATCTACGGCCAAATAAACTGGCCCCCCGGTATTATGGGCCTTTTCCCATAAAAAATCATTAACCCAGTGGCCTTTCGGCTCAAATTACCAGACTCCTGGAAGAAAATTCACCCAGTATTTCATACATCTCTACTGAAAGCATATATCCAGACCTCTAGGACTAACCTCAGACCCAATCCTGTACTTGTCAATGACCAACTGGAATATGAAGTCTCCAGAATATGTGACTCCAGATATAAACGTGGTCAGCTCCAGTACTTGGTGGAATGGAAAGGATACCCTCCCAGTGAACGCACGTGGGAAAGTATCTGAAACTTAAATTCCCCCAGGTTACTCAGAAGGTTCCATGTCATACACCCGGCAAATTCAGCGGGACGGGTTTTCGGAGGAGACATGCTGTCATGAACCATCGGACACACTCCTTCTGGGCCTCCTGGTCCTTGACACGTCGGGGCTTACAATCTGTTGTACTTCCAACATGGCCGTAAGCACAGAACACTGCTTACCAGCCTTCACGTCCGATGCAGCACGTTCTATAAATTAGCCACACCCCCGCGGCCCCACGCGTCTCAACGCTACTGTTAGCTGTGGCTATACGTGTGCTACGTAGTTCGCCTTCGCGGAACTCTGTTGTTTCCTGGTTCCCGGATCCTCCGCTTTCCCCTATCCTTTCTCCTTCTTATTCAGCCTTCTTCCCGGATTCTGTGCACCCGCCTCCGAGTGCACCTTCTCCTTATCCTGGACTTCCTGGAGTTTCCTATTGATCCCGGACATCGAAGCTGAACGAACACTGGAAGCCGAAGACGGCCGAGTGGGCTTGTACAAGACCCGTACCGTACGGAAGAAAACTCCTCCTAAAGAGTCCATCAAGCAGCAAAAACAGGTGAGTAAGGGGGAAACCTGTGACAATCTGAGGTTCTCCTGGAAGGACCAAGACTGGAAGTGCACGAGTTTGCCTATCGGGCTCCCCTCTGCACCTTGGGCATTCACCAAGCTCCTAAGGCCCATAGTAGCGAGTCTAAGAGAGCAAGGTGTCAGACTAATTATCTGCCTGGACAACATCATTTTTATGGCTCAGTCTCAAGCGACAGGAGGCCAGACTCGCCATAGATCTCCTACACAGCCTTGGTTTCCTCATAAATTGGGAGAAATTGATTCTGTGTCCCTCCAGAAATCTAGAATTCCTAGGATTCGTGGTGGATACGCAGACTTAGCAGCTCCGTATCCCAGTGACCAAGATTCGTTCTACCCGTCGGAAGATTCGCAGGCTGCTTGAGAGGAACGTTATCTCTCTCCGAGATTTAGCGAGAGTGATAGGTCTCCTATAGTCTTCCATTCAGGCAATATTTCCAGGTCCTCTTCATTACTGAGAATTGCAGAGACTGAAAGGATAGCACCTCCGGCGCAGCCTGTCCTATTCTCAGCGTCTAACACTCTCGCCTCAGGCGAAAACGGAACTGGCATGGTGACTAACGCCCATGGAAGCCTGGAACAGCAGAGCCATCTTTGAGTCCACCCTGGATATTGTTATAGAGTCAGACACCAGTCGCTCCGGTTGGGGTGCAAGATATGGCTCAGTTACCACCGGAGGGACCTGGTCACCTCAAGAGCTGGAAATGCATATACACTGTCTGGAGCTTCTTGTGGGCTCCTTTGCGGTGTGCTCCTTTGCCAGAGACAGAGTGAGTTGCTCTATTTTGCTGAAAATGGACAACATTTCAGCGGTCAGGTACATCAATCACCTGGGGGCACCAAATCAAGACTGCTAGCCAAGGACCTTTGGTACTTCTGTCTGGAACACTGGATCTCCGTCACGGCGGAGTAGCTCCCAGGTCTCCGAAACATAGTGGTGGACTGGCACTCCCGCCATTCCACCGATTACAGCAACTGGAGGGTAGTCAGAGACATCTTTCTCCACCTCCAGGGAGTATGGGGTCACATGTCCAGGGATCTTTTTGCCTCCCACCTCAACACTCAGCTCCCAGAGTTTTACAGCTGGAGACCAGATCCAGCAGCGATCGCAATGGTTGCATTTCTGCAACACTGGACGGAGGGGGTACTTTATGCCTTTCCCACGTTTACCATGATAGTGAGGACCCTGGCGAAGGCACGTCAGGAGCGATCAGAGTTAGTCCTCATAGCGCCGGTCTGGACATTTCAGACTTGGTATCCAGTTCTTCTGGAACTTTCCTCGGATTTTCCGATCCTTCTACCCCACTTTCCAGATCTGTTATTGGATCCGTTGGGACAACGTCACCGCCTTCTCCTTAAGGGGTCTCTGACCCTAGCAACCTGGAGGATTTCAGGGCAAGATGGAGAGTTCCAGGGATGTCACTTATGGCCATCAGTCTCATCAAGGAGAGCTGGGCCCCTGCTACCATCAAGAGGTACTCCAACTCCTGGAGAGCCTAGAAAAGTTGGTCTCAGGACCGAGGGCTAAATCAGGTTTCAGCTCCTATAGAAGAAATCCTAAATTTTCTAGCATCCTTAGTGAAGAGAGGTCTCGCCTATAGGACGGTCACTGCTTACCACTCAGCGATTTCTGCGGGACAAGACCTCGTTCAAGGGGTCCCAGCTGGAAAGCATCACCTAGTTTGGAGACTACTCAAGGGTATTCACCTTACGGTGCCACCTCTGTCCCGTTATGACAAGCTGTGGGATGTGAACAGGGTACTTAACTTTCCTGGCCTCCTAACGAAGAGTTAATTTGTACGGCGATTTCCGGCAAGCTGACTACATTGCTTTGCTTGGTCTACTGCAGGAGAGTCTCAGATGTCAGAGCTCTCGACCTAGCGGGTAGGACCTTAGCTCCGGATGGCATAGTATTCCACATATACAGAAGGACGAAATGTAATTCCAGAGTAATTTCTTACCCCACCTTTTCAGAGCAGCCCACGTTTTGCCTGGTCAACTGCTTGAAGGTCTATGAAGAGGTAACTGCGCCTCTTAGAACCTCTCCTAACAGACAGCTATTGATAGCGCTGCGCAAACCCCACAAAGCAGTTTCTGCTCCAACATTGGCAAGCTGGGTGCGTTGGACGCTGTCACAAACAGGGATAGATACCGAGCACTTTCAAAGCTTTTCAGGTAAGAGTCCATTTGGAAGACATCACAAGGATGGCTGATTGGGCAGGTGAGTCAATCTTCAAGCAATTCTACCTGAAACCGGTAGAACAACCTGCATCGATTGTGGTAAGTAAGCTTTAAACAAGTATAATGTGAGCTTCCGGTCTTGACATAGAATAAAGATTTTCAATAATAACTTACAAGAAAGTCTTAATTCTATTAAAGACACGGAGGCGAGCATTATCCCACCCAGAAAGAGAAATAGCGGCGCTAGACATGTTTGGGGGGTAATTGCTATTCTGCATGCCATGTGTATTTACAGTATAACACACTGATTTCTCTCCCACCCACGCAAGGGGGACTAGGGTTGTCATATACATCAAGTAACCCTAGTTATTTTTCCTTTCTTCCTTGACAGTGGCTACAGACAAGTCCGTCAGAACTCTGGATCGGCTCATCTTTCTCAGTTCGCAGACGGCCTCAAGATGCAGCTTTATTCTGATGGTTTATGGACAGTCAAGTTCGCAGCCTCGAAAGAGGAAGTTACATCATGTTCAGGGCTATGTGGCAGGGCAGCTGGATGCCTATTGGTGAACTAGAGTCAAATGTTTGGTGACCTGTTATGAACTCTAGTCTAGCCTCCTGGGAAATTGAGTTTTTGTTTTCTTCAAGACATCTATGGACTAGAAGCCTTTGTTTTGTTCATGTTTATTAATAGTTTAATGCACCTTCTTATGCATACCCTTTGCTCGCAGTCAGGTGCATAAAATGCTTGCTGCTGAACTTTCTTTTTTATGTTAAATAAAAGAAAGAGAAGCATAATGCTTGCCTCCGTGTCTTTAATAGAATTAAGACCTTCTTGTAAGTTATTATAGAAAATATTCTCTATGATGGTAAAGATTCTGTTCAGCTCCAATACATCCTGAGCGTGGCAACCTAAGAGTGTGTCGTCCACATAGGTACAGAACGTTATGCCCTCGGCCTCTAGCTCTGAGAAAAACGGCCTCATAAATAGATTGGAAATGCATGGTGACGTGCTTGCCCCCTGCGGCACCCCAAAGTGAACTGGAATGGGTGAGGCTTCTGCAATTTCGGAGCAGACTCTGCTTACTCTGTTCTCCAAGAATGAGACTATCCAGGAGACCGCCAGAGGAGAGAAGTTGGCAACCTCTACGAGTCTATGCTTCAAAATAGAATGGTCGACTAAGTCGAACGCTGCGGGCTGATCCAGCAAAACTAGCAGGGAAAGAGACCCTTTGTCTAGTCACTTAAACAAATTGCATTTTAGTTCTAGAAGTGAGGTTTCAGTACCATAGCCCCGCCTGAAACTGGATTGATGATCGTTCAGGATGGGGTAAAGATTTAGGTGTTCTGATATTTGTCCGTATACCACCTAATCTAAGATCTTCATTACAAAGGGAGTATTTGAAATGGGGCGGTAGTTAAGGGGATTATCCATGGCTAGTTCTATTTTCGTTAGGATAGGTGTGACCATGGTTTGTTTTAAGTCGTCAGGGACTAGTCGTTTGTCCAATGACTCCTTGAAAAATATACAGATAGCTTTTATTATGGGAGGGGGCAAGTTTTTATAATCAAGGAGGCACAAGCGTCGCGTTTACACCGGGAAGGTTTTAATTTCTCAATGACTTCCTGTAAAGACCCCTCTGTTATAGGTTGAAAGTTAAATTGGGGGATAGTCAGTTGACATCTGAGGGGCTTCTGAGTCTCAATTGTAGGTTTGGCTGGTAATTTCTGCTTTCTTTCTCATATTCCTTCCATAATGCCCAAGAGTTTATTATGCATACCCTCTTGTATCTGTACATCCCGAATCTCCTGTTGATCGGCTGGAGGGGGGAGAGCCTCTTGTTCATTTAAAATTTTAAAGATTTCCTTTACATCAGAGGCAGCGTTGTCTATTCTTAAATTATAATAATTTTGTTTGGCCTCTAGAATTGCTGATTTATATCTCTTTGCTTGAGTCTTATATAGTAGCCGCAGATCAGACGTCTGCGCAGATTTCCATAAATGAAAAGCCTTGAGTACTCTGCCTTGAGCTTTCTAAGGTCAGCCGAAAACCAGGGTTGGCTTGTCAAGTCAGCATTCTTCTGTTTCTTGAGCTTTAAAGGAGCAAGAGTTTCAGAAATATTTGGCATATTAGCGGCCAGGTTTGAAGAGTGGAGTCCGGCAAAAAGCTTAATTTAAGATCCAATAGCAGCTCGATATTGTCCACAGTGAGATGTTTTAGATTGCGCAACATCGAGTATCCATTAGAGAGACTTCTGGACTTAAGAGGAAAAGGAACTATTAGTGTATCAGAGCATGATCTGACCAGGGACATGGGAGGATGTTCATATCGTGGCAAAAGGTATTGGTTGTAGCAATACAGTCCAGTGTGTGTCTTAGAATATGAGTGGGTTTTGTCACTTGTTGCTCAAAACCTAGTTCCGATAGGGCCTGTTTTACCTGTGAAGCCTGTATATCTTCAGGGTCGCCTAGGCAGTGGTTAAAGTCGCCCATGATAATATATTGTGACAGTGGTTTGAGCCGTGGAAGCACAAGGTTAATAAGTGCTTCTATCCAACTGTCCTTCAATGATGGTGGTTGATGTATAATGTTAACCGTGGCCTCCGCGTTCATGCCAATCTTGATATATAGCGAGTCGATTTCTTTAATTATCTCTCCTGCACTTCCCATATGTAGAGGGAATCTTTTATGGTAAAGACTACCCGCCCCTCTTCCTTCCTGTCTATCTACCCTGCAGCCTCTGAACTCCATGTTTCTGATACTGCAAAGATGTCAATGCAGTTAGGTTCAATATAGTTGCATACCTCTATGGCATGTTTCACTAAAGAACGTGTGTTGAGCAGAATGCATCGCAGGTGAGGTACCGGGGTAATAGGAGTGGGTGGCGGGGGGCTCATATTAGAATTTGGCGTGTGCAGGAAATAGTCAGTGTTTGATCAGATATGTTCTTATATGTTGCAGTCTCCCCAAAATTGACAGAAGGCTGGGTCAAAACAATAGTTTTTTGACTAGTGCAAGTGACATTCAGCTCTGCCCTAACTCCTCGAACAGAACACTTGCAGATAATGTAGAGTGATGCATGAGTTGTCTATGACAGGGAGCATAGAGTAAATCTGGTGACTGAGGAGCATTCTGGATGGGACTCACCTTGTTTAGTGAAGAGGTGTTGGCATTGCGAAATAATGATTTAGTTATTTCGGCCTCTATGAGTGCCAAGACTTCAGAAAGTCCCATAATGGTGCTCCCGAGTGATTTTCCCTGCGTACTGACCGCGGACTGCCGCAGACTGTGCCTACCCATCCGAGCCGGCGCATTCGCACCGGGCTTGTAGGTAAATGCGCTTCCGGACATACAATCCTGCTGGGGATTGTAGTTTTAAACCTGGTAACATGCATGCAGAGGACTGGAGCCTCTGATTCTAATCGCAACGTGTCTCAAAGCTTAATGACTACTTCAAATAGCCACAGGATAAATATGCTTAGGCTGCCTAACTTGAATTCAGCTCTTAGTGTCTGCTGTAAATGGTAAGACTTACACAATTACACAGTAATAAAGTCAATATAAAAACACAATGAGCAAAGCAGATAAAAATAACGATCTAACCAGCACGGAGAGGCAGAGGTCCTTAAGTAGTGCCGGAGACTGTCTCCACCCATACGAGCCGGTGCATTCATGCCAGGTTTGTAGCTAAATGCGCTTCCGGAACTACAATCCGGCTGGGGATTGTAGTTTTACACCAGGTAATGTGCGTGCAGAGGACTGGAGACTCTGATTCTAATCGCAGCGTGTCTCAAACAATGAAATCTTAATGACTACTTCAAATAGCCACGGGATGAATGCACGTAGGCTGTCTAACTTGAATTCACCTCTTAGTGTCTGCCGTAAATGGTAAAATGTACACAATTACACAGTAATAAAATCAATATAAAACACAATGAGCAAAGCAGATGCTACTGGGCTGCCACTTCGCATACCTTTGGCCAGAGTTTGCAGAGGAAAACAATAATGTCACATTCTATATAGAACAGCAGTCTGCAACCAGCAGCTTTCCAGATATTTTAGACTACGACTGCCAAGATCCCTCACCAGTGAGTCTGCCGGTTAGGGATAATGGGAATTGAAGTCCAAAATATCTGGAGAAAGTCAAAGGTTGCAGAACGCTGATGTAGCACTTCATGACAGATTCTTCCTCCTTCTAAGTGCTGTTCTCATAAGTGCTGTGTCTAAAGGATAGAACCGAGAACATCTTAAGGGAACAGAGGGTCCTTCAGGCTTATTACATCATAAGGAACATGGACCTGCAAGAGGGATTGATGCTGGAGATCTGGAGGAACTAAACCATCTTGGACAGAGATATGTTAACCATGCACTACCGTCTGGCCATAAGCTACTCTCATGGCATATAGTGGGGCTCACAAAGCATCTTAAGTACCCTGGCTGGATTGCCTTCGTAAGAGGTTTCCAGGTGATTCTCTTGCAGGAAACATGGGCAATTGAAACAGCTGCCTTACAGGGATATCAATCAATTCACATTCCGTAAAGGAAAGGACCAAAAGAAAGGCCAAGTGGAAGCTTACTTATTTGGATGGATATAGCATTAAATAGGAAGGTGGTTGTCCGACCTACCAATATGGAAGATCTACAACATTTGGTTCCATGTAGCAAGGGAGGAGATAGTATTCTTTTGTTTAATATTTATAATAGCCCATCTGAAATAAATGGGCTGGCTGTGGCGGAAAAGCTGCAAGATTGGAAAGCTCATGGGAGACACCTGAATGCAGTTTGAGTCCATTAGAGAATTAGAGGGGCTGGAAGGATCAGGATATTGCATGTGATATTCCATCCCTGGGGGCAGCCCCACCAAGGAGCGCTCACCGCTTTGCAATTGAAACAGCTTGTGTATTTCCAATTTGGAACTTAGGGCATGCAATGGCTGCTTTCAAAAGGATCACCCGGCTAAATCAACGTATGTGGTCCATAATGGGGTCTCCACTATAGATTATATTTTGATCAAGTCTAAGGATTGCAGCAGTGTGAGCAATTATGAGGTTTTGGAAAGGTTTGAAAGTGACCATAAACCAGTAAGTATTCAACTAAGTGTTTAGAAGGGTCCTAATGGCCCAGCCATGTCCACTGAGCAGGTAGGAGTCCTAGCCCTTATGAGGCATGCACTAAGTCTGTGAAACTGTCTAAAGTAATTGAACAAGACTTGAAGCCTGTCCTATAACATGCCATGTTGGACAATTTGGGTGTCATCCGCAGAGAGAGAACATATAATATTGAGATTTCTCAGAGTTTGATAGACTTAGAGAAAACATAATACCTCACATAATCTGCACAGCCGCCTAAGTTAAAATGAATGCTCTGCTTAAAAATGGTTGGTTTGATGGAGCATGTAGGGATGCCAAATGTAAGATAGTGGCCTGTTTGAGAACTGGCTCAGTTGTGGATAAGATCCAATTATAAGAGCTTAATTGCAGACACAAAAGCATTATGTCAGTCAAAAATGGAACGCTTCTGAAAGCATATGAAGTGGGCGATCATGTAGCCTATTGGAAATTGATTGTAGGTGAGGCGGTGAATGGGGATGCAACCCTCCACAGTTGTATCCCAGCAGAGCCCTGGTGGAGCCACTATTCGTGTTAACACAGTGGCTCTGTTAAGGGTGTAAATCCCAACGTCATCAAGGAAGACAATGATAGGATATCTTTAGGGGTGATTTTCTATTATGTTTGGAGGAAGGAAGTAGAGCTATAGGGTCCCAAAAGAGCGGAAAGACCTACGGGAAGGATAAAGTACTCATTGACCTTATTAGGATGAGGTAAGGATCTGGGGACATGTTCTGTTCAATCTATTCAAAGCAATCATTTATCCTGGCAAAATGCGGGTATTGTACCTATATATAAAACAGGTGGCAGGGACTCCCTTGCAAATTATCGGCCAATTTCTTTGTTGGACAGGGCAGAGAAGACATTTGTGAAGTTTATTATGCACCTTTTAAGGGTCTGGGTCGATGAACAACATAGTTATGATATGATATGATAGGTTTTTTATAACATGCTTAATACCCAGAGGTTTCTAAGCGCGGACCCGGGGATCGAACCTGTGTTGCTCTGTCATTTTGCTTCCAAGGCGAGCACATTGCCCCTGAGCTATCCTCCCGAGACTAGTTAGTGACCTTCAGCAGGTTTCCAAAAATAAAAGAGCACACTAGAGCAAAGTTTCAGGCTGTTCTTGGCAATCCAGAAATACACTGTACTGCTGAAAATGAAGCTGTATGCTGTGTTCGTGGATTTCTGGACGGCCTTCGACCGAGTCTCACAAGAAACCCTTTGGCAGATTTTAAAGGAAGGAAATGCCCCTTTACATTTGAGTTCCATCATACAATCATTATACTCTGATAATCAAGCAGTGGCAAGTTATGGCTGCTTTTAGTGTAGTTAAGATGTACGGCAGGGGTGCATTCTTGCTCGCCTGCTTTTTTGTGTCTACATTGAAGAGATAATCGATTTGTTATGATTGAACTGCATGGATTGTCCTAGGATGGGCCAGGACAAATACCCGGTTTTATTCTATACAGATGATGCTTTAATTTTGTTCACCTCCCATGAAGGTCTGAAGGTCACTCTGGATGCATTTCTAAGTAAGCGCAAGGACCTTGATTTAAACCAGAACATGGGGGAAACGAAGGTTATGGTATTTAAACCACAGTTTCCAAACGTATTGTTTTGTCCATTTCAGTGAACGATTTCAAACTGGAACAGGTATTTATTTATTTTATATGTTTATTTAGTCAAACACAACATCCTAATAAAAAGAATGGAAGAAATAAGGTTTACTGTCACAGCACTGCTCTGATCAACTCTTTCCTCGCGCAAAGGACAGAAATGATCTGATTGAAGCCTTTCAAATCCACGCCACAGGATTTCTCAGCTGAGTGACCCAAGACTCCTCACTATCCACGCTTCTTTTTCAAAATCTACATGACACAGGTAATCAACCTCATCAAAAGGCATGGACTAACATGCTACAAAAGGCATGGACTAACATGCTACAACTACAGATGATACACAAATCATCTTCACATCCGGGGACATACAAGAAGTGAACACACCCCTAGGAGAGTGTCTCAAGGAGCTCTAACAATGGATGAACATTAACAAACTCAAAATCAATCCTGACACAACCGAAATCATGATTACACCGGAGGACAGAAGCAACAACCAGAACATACCATGGCCAATAGAGCTGGGAAACCAACCAACACCATTCAAATGTGTTAAAAACCTTGAAATCCTCATGGACAACAAATTAACACTTGAACCCCAAGTGAATGCAATAATCCGGAAATGCTTCTTCCGGATTATTGGCAAAATGCGGAGACGATAATAAAAGAGCCTACCATTCATCTCCTTCACACAAAAAACACTGCTCGTCATATCAGAATTGATTATGCTAACATCATATACCTCATAATGCCAGAACACCTGACAAGGAAACCACAACAAATACAAAATGCGGCAGCCAGACTCCTCCTCACACTCAGCAGAAGAGATCACATCACACCAGCACCCAGGATGCTACATTGGCTCCCGGTTAAAAAAAGAGAATCTCCTTCAAAGTCCTGTACATAACGCACAGAGCAATGCACTGCCACGGAGCAGACTTAATCCAAAAGAAATTCTCCATCTACAAACCAGCTAGAAGCCTGAGATCCTGGAACAACACCCACCTCCCCGGCCAACATAGAGCCCTGGAAAAGAGAGGGTGATAAACTAGAAACGCCAAGGCCAGGGAAGTAGGCCAAGGAAAACCCAGGGATGTAAATGGAAAATGGAGGGTCACCCCCAGGCATGCCACGGATAAGGGCAACAAGAAGGAACTGGACCAAACACAAACTACACCCCACTACAACTTAACCCCCAAGGAATTCCAGTTAAAGAACTCCCTGCCCATTACTCTCTAGGCTAGGAATGGGCATCTAATCAGAAATAGGGACTGCACTCAGTTTTCGGACAACAGACAGAGTAGCAAAGTAACACAAGAACCCTTCACCCAAAGGCGATTTTAATGATACTTTTAAAAAGGGCACACGGGAGAAGAGACGAAAGAAATAATAAACCGAATAAGCTGAAGAGGATGAGCCACGGCCACTAACAACCCAAACTGTTACTAACAATCAACCCTCCGCATACACCTATCACATACTGCATGAAAACTACCAGAACTCCTCAGCTCAGCAAACCTTACACACGTCACAACACTGCAATAAGACATAGCACACACCACCTTGCACACCACAAGACGTCCGCCTCCCGAATCTCGCACCCAAGCTCAGTGAACGGTACATCCAAAATGCAGCTGCCAACAGCACATCACAGCTCCCTTGCTCTTTCTCCTGCTCCTCACACTAACCCCTACTTCTTTTTTTTACACAGAACGGCCAGAGCGCCGAGAGACCACACACATGTCACCTGTGAACTGTAAAAAACATTTAACATTAACATCTTGCCAGAGTTGTCCTTAGCTTTGGCCATTTTCTTTCCATTCTACTGCCCATCCTTTTAGAGACGTCAGGCTTTCCAGCAAACCCCCTGTTGCTACATTTTGGCGGGTTTAACCAATTTCTTCATCACAGGTGACAGCGTGTGTACGACTGGGGAAATCATTGTCCAGATATTGCTTGGACACAGAGAGTTTCTTGGGACAAGGAGTTGGGTTGGCTCTCGAACAAGAAATAGAAAGTTTAGTTGAGATCAATGTGTGGTCAGACCAGAAAAGCAGAGACTTCTTACCTCGATAATTTGGTGGTATAGCAAATGATCCCATATCTGGAAAAAGTGAAAAATAGAAGTTAGTTCAATTACGTATTCAAACCAAAGATCTGAGTGTGTTGCAGAACTACATCCAGCAAGTGAGGGATGGTGTGATGGAATAGAAAGAGTTGTACATTGGAATATGAGACTATCCAGCACAGCTCTGCAATATAACACCAGAGAACAATGCAGTGGCACATGGCTTTATATATTTATTTATTTCACTTATACAGCATGCAAACAACCCTAGGGCATCAAGGCGCTGTTGCAGGTACAAGTAATTTAAATTCAGGAGGTATATCATGCATGAGGAGAATATACAAGTTATTTAAATTCAGGTGGTATTTTGCACATGAGGAGCAGATACAGGTGCAGGGGTGAAGGGTAGAAGAGAATAACAGATCAAAATAAACATATACAACAGTCTAGACAAACAACTGGGTTTTTAGTGCTTTGCAGAATGCACAGTATGACTGTTCTGCTCTCAGTGTGGGTGGGAGAGAATTCCACTGTTTGACTGCAATGTAAGGGAGCTTGAGCCGCACGCTTTAGCTCCTCTATGGGTAAGAGGAGGCGGTAGGTGTTGGGTGTCCTGGTGGGTCTGGTGGATTGGACTTTGGAGATTTTCTGGGATAGATGGGGGGAGTGTATTTGAAAGACACTTATGGGTGATAGACAGGGTTTTAAATATGATGCGTTCAGGGATAGGCAACCAATGTGCTGCTCTTCTGGCTGCAGTGATTTGTTATTTTTTTGGAATGTTAAGAGTTGCTTAACGGGCATTATTCTGAATGACTTGTAGTTTCTGTAGGATTCTGGTTCAGGTGCCTGCAAAGAGGACATTACAGTAGTCTAGTCTCGAGCAATGACTGCTCGTGCGATTATTAAGCAGTTGTCTGTGGATAGGAATGGTCTAGAAGCATTTAGTACTTTGGTGGCATAAGCTGCTGAGGAAGCGATAGTACTCACTTGGTGAGTCATGTAGAGGGTGGCGTCGAGGTAGACTCCTAGGTTCTTCACTGATGACGAGACAGGGATCAGGATGTTGTCAAAATGAAAGGCTGAGTATTGTTCATTGAGGTTTCCAGCACTGCCGGGGGTCCAACCAGCAGGATTTCTTCCTGGTCCCCATTTGGGCACAGGCACTTTGCCGGCATCCATGTCTGAATTGTGGAGTATGTGTCATTGAGAGTGTTAGAGTCGGCCACATAGTTACCTGTGAGTGGGGGAGGGGGGGATTTGGGTGTCGTCAGCGTAGTTGGTGTAGGCTATGCCGATGGAGTCTAAGATATATTGCTATATAGACATGAGGCTACAGGGCACTGTACTGGAACATTGCACTATATAGCACTCACTACAAAACAGCAAGGCACAGCAACGGTATCCGGTCCTTCTGACAAATGTAAAAGTATAGAATGGCAAACTTTTGAATTTTTTTTGTCGAAATTCTTTTGAATGACAGTTTCATTGAAAAAAAATTGAAGGTGCCATTGACAATTAAAATAGGGTTAGGGTTGGGGTTTGGGTTAGTTTAAAGGATATATTAGCGTTAGGGCTAGGGTCGGGCCAGGGCTAGGGTTAGGGTTGGGGAGTTGGAGGGGGGTATACACAAAAACTTTGAAACCTTAAATGGAGCTGTCAGGTGGGTTTTTAGGCCCTTTTTGAATGTGGGTAATGAGCTCTGGATTCTAAGGTCTTTTAGAAGCTTATTCCAGAGATTAGGAGCCGATGAAAAAAAGGCTCCCTTCTCAGCTTTAACGGTTCTGCATCTGGGCTGTTTTCACGGTTTCTGTCCATTGGATCTCAGATCCCTTCCAATAGGTTTATTGATGATGGAATCCTGCAAGTAGGATGGCATAGTACCTAACCTACACTTAAATGTGATAGTAAGGAGTCTGATTGAAACTCTTGCTTCAATTGGTAACCAATGGAGAGATCGCCTGGCACCCGTTACATGGGCTCTTCTTGGGTGACCCAACACTACTCTGACAGCTCTGTTTTGCATGGTCTGAAGCCTAAGCATATCGCGTTTGCAATAATCCATGTTAGCGCCAATGATGGCTCTGGTGATGATCTTTGTGCTTGCTTGAGTAATAAGCGGTTTCAGATGGTAAAGTAGTTTGATGTAATAGGCAGAGGCCGTCACCACGATAGAGACATGCGGTTCCATGGATAAAGTTTGATGAAGTGTTACACCAAAGATCTTTAGTTTTGAGACGGGAACGATAAGATCAGTTCCAAGTCTAAACATACCAAAGCGGCTGCCTAGTTTTATTAGAGCCACAGAACTCCCTACTATCATGAGCTCTGTTTTGCCTTTGTTGAGTGCCAGGTTATCATTGAGTATCCAATTCTCTATGATGGTGAAGATTCTGTTCAGCTCCAATACATCCTGAGCGTGGCAACCTGAGAGCGGGACGACACATTGTGTGTCGTCAGCATAGTTACAGAACATTATGCCCTCCGCCTCTAGGTCGGAAAAAAAACGGCGTCATAAATAGATTGGAAATGCATGGTGACATGCTTGCCCCCTGCGACACCCCAAAGTGAACTGGAATGGGTGAGGCTTCTGCTATTTCGGAATAGACCATGCTTACTCTGTTCTCCAGGAATCAGACTATCCAGGAGACCGCCAGAGGAGAGAAGTTGGCAACCTCTACGAGTCTATGCTTCAAAATAGAATGGTCGACTAAGTCGAGCACTCCGGACTGATCCATCAAAACTAGAAGGAAAGAGACCCTTTGTCTAGTCGCTTAAGCAAATTGGATTTTAATTCTAGAAGTGAGGTTTCAGTACTATAGTGTCATGATGCCTACCCCCGGGCATCAGGACCAAGGCCCTCAGCTCCGGGAGCAGGCATCCAGATATTTGTTCAAACCTCAGCAGCCCCGGCTAGGGGCTGTCTGGGTTCAGTCCTGGCGCCTTAGGTGCCAGGCTCATCATAGAAATCAGTCCTGGCGCCATAGGCGCCAGGCTCATAGACTTTACTTACCTGATGCAGACCATGCTGCAAAAGAGTCCAAGCCTACATGAGGCTTGGATGGGACTATTTTGTTACAGGGACTATTTTTTACTCGGGCGTGGCTCTAGGGAACTTCTTACCTGGAACTTCTTTGGAGGCTATTTAAACCACACCCGAACAGCAGCACATGCTTCGCGTTATTCTGCATTCAGCAGCGTGACGCTCACCGTGCCTGCAGCCAGCATCCAGTCTTCTGCCACGCCCGCGTGCCTGCAGCCAGCATCCAGTCTTCTGCCGCACCCGCCTCGAATCCGGAGCTCCTAGAATAAAGAAGAAGAAAAGGACAAGGTTAGAAAACAAACTTATTTCAAATTCCTCACCTAATTCCGGAACAATTTCATCTCCGGACCTGGAAAGTACATCAGTCCTGCACGTGTCGCTTCGCCAGCTCCAGCACGGCGCCATACTCACCAGTTCTCACAGCATCTTTCGATCTGGCACTGTCTCCATCATTTCTTCGCCGTAATCCGGCACCTAGGGGACACAAGAAAAAAACAAGGTGAGCCAAGGGAATCAACAAATACAACCTCTTACCACCATAGACTTACCACCGGCGGTATTATTCCATAACTCTCCACATTTTCATATGCCGCATCTGTAAAGAGGGAGAAAAACAACACATTAACGCATGCAATAGTTGCCGGACAGCGTTGGGTAACACAGACTCTTACCTGAACGCCAGCAGCAGCTACGAGACCTTCTTCTCACGAACTCAGCTGCAACTTAAGGAAGGAAGGGGACAAGAGTGAACATCGGGCACATTGAACTCTTTGAACTTGATACTTACCAATCCCGCCAGGGACTTCAGAGTCAATACTTAACGGAACTCTCCCAACGCCTTCAAACCAGTGAAGTAACTGGTATCTACGCGCCCCTGCAAGACACGCAGGATGGAGAGCTCATCTTTTACGAACATAAGGTGAGGTTACTAAGGGGATATCAGAGGTGATTAGTGGGGGAGAGCGAGAACAGTTGGGAGGCCATCACTAAAACCCACAGGTGGTTAATCCCTGTCTCCACTTGCAGGAAAATACTTCTTTGGGTCCAGCAGACAAGACTAGGCGGGCCAGTCCAGACAGTCATCTCTGCACTACGCATCACGTTGAAGGAGACCGCAGCTGTCCGGGTCCGATCGACACCCCTGTGGGGTCCAGGTGAGCGTAACAGAACGCGAAGCCTCTCTACAAATACCCACCCGGGTGTTATGGAAACCTCGGAAACCGACCAACTGGGCCAATTATTGGGGGAACTTAGGGCGGAAGTACATGCCGCTCGCCAAGAGACTAATGCCCTCAGGAGAGAACTGATTGTCTCAAAGGAGTGCACGGATGATCTGGCTAGGCAACTACTGCAAAACCAAGCTGGGGAAACGCCCCTACCTGGATATGGGGGAAACCCAACCCCTGTTTCATCAAGCAACCCAGTGCAAGTGGTTTTACCAGGAAATATTCCTTTAGCTCACCCGAACGCTTTGCTGGGGACCCCAAAAGGTTCGCTGTGTTTATGACCCAATGCCGCTTGCACTTTTTATGCAGACCGGTAGCATTTCCAAATGACCAAGCCAAAGTAGCCTTTGTATTGTCATATCTTAGTGGCAGCACAGCGGACTGGTCCATTCCATTAGTCAACCAGGATGATCCTCTTCTCCGGGATTTTCAGGGTTTTCAAAGGAGCATGGAAAAACTATTCACCAGACACTCACAGGGTCAAGCCCTGGACAACGAACTTTTATCCTTCCGACAAGCTAACCAGGATCTGCTAACCTATATTGCAACCTTCAATATGTTGGTGGTGGAAACCGGGTGGCCGGAAGAAAAACGAATTACATTGTTTCATCGTGGACTTTGGGGAGAACTCAAAGATGTCTTGGCTCAAGTTGTGAACCCACCTCAGGATTGCACAGAATTTATAGACTTAGTGGTCCAGCTAGACCACCGACTTCAGAACCGAAAGACTGATCGAGCTAAATTCGAGAACCGGGTATTGGTTAAACCCAACATTGCCCCCAAAGGAACAGATGCATCTGAACCTATGCAGATCGGGGGGGGGTTAAAGGACCCTTAAATCAAAAGGAAAGAGAAAGAAGACGACGGATGCAGTTGTGTCTGCACTGTGGAACCTCAGGACATTTTCTACGGGATTCCCCTACAAAACCACCCGAGAAGGTGGTAGGAGTTGCTGATAAAAGCCACATAGAGCCTGATTCGGGAAACAACCATGCCCGACAAGCGTAGAGGTCCGCTTGCCGAGCTTAAAGAAGGACACTCAGACCTCGCATCTGATCATCCCAATGGTCCTACTTGATCCCAGACAGCCATCACGTATGCATGCAGTAAGGGCATACATAGATAGCGGGGCCGTAGGAAACTATATGGACCACGAATTGGTGTCAAGGATGAATCTACCTCTTTGCAAAAAGACCACTTCGGATGCCATCACCACAGTTGATGGAACTGAGATTGCCTCGGGGCCTGTAACTCATTCCACTACATAGATGACACTGTTGAGTCAAGATGGGCATCGAGATACTATTGTGTTTGATCTAATCAAAGCCCCACAGTTCCAGATAACACTGGGGATGCCATGGTTGGAAACACATAATCCTTGTATAGATTGACGAGAGAAGAGATTAACCTTCCCGGATTGTGCACACACCTGTTACCCGGAGAAAACTTTGAACAAAGGCCTGGCTACAGTAGTTAACCCAATCGTGCAATTACCTCAGGAATACCAAGAATTTCAGGATGTTTTTCAAAAAGAACAGGCCAATACATTACCTCCTCACAGATCATTCGATTGTCAAATCGACCTCCTACCCGGTGCACAACCCCCATGCAGTAGAATCTACGCCCTCACGGAACCTGAAAATCGTCACCTACGGCAATACTTGGACCAATACCTTGCTAATGGCTTTATTCGTCCTTCCAAGTCTCCTGCATCCTCAGCTTTATTCTTCGTGCCAAAAAAGGAAGGTGACCTTAGAACATGCATAGATTACCGCACATTAAATCAGATTACGGTAAAAAACTGATACCCATTGCCTCTGATCCCTGAATTACTAGACCAAGTAAAGGATGCTTTTATCTACACTAAGGGCCTCATTACACGGACGGCGGTAAGGGTTAACGGTCACCGTTAATGGTAACGGTGACCGTTAACCCTTACCGCCGTACTACAAGGTCCCTTAGCGGGTTGGGGAATTTAACGCCTGCTTTTTGCAGGCGTTAAAACCCAACCCCCAAAGGGACCTTGGTGCTAATTACGGCACCGCAAATTTGCGGTACCGTAATTAGCACCTTCCCGATTCCCATTATGCCCTATGGGGCAAAAATGGGAATGGGGAAGGGCAATGGTGGAAGGGGGAATTACCGCCCCACCAACCTTGGAGTAGGGCGGTAATTCCCCTTTCCGCCAAGGCGGTGCCGGTAATTTACCGGCATGGACCAAGGTGCTAATAGCACCTTGGTCCACCACCTACCGTGTAATGAGGCCCTAAGTTAGATCTCCGAGGGGCATATCATCTGGTACGTGTCAAGAAAGGCGACGAATGGAAGACTGCCTTTCGCACCAAGTACGGATTATTCGAATATCAGGTAATGCCCTTCAGGTTGTGCAATGCACCAGCAGCCTTCCAGTATTTTATGAACGATGTCCTTCGTGAACTCATTGACATCTGTGTCGTCGTATACATAGATGATATTCTAGTGTATTCCTCCTCAGAATCAGACCATGTTAAGCACATGCGCGCAGTCCTTGAGAAACTACGCCAGCACAAGTTATATGCAAAATTGGAAAAATGTGTTTTTCATGCTACGGAAGTTGAATTTCTTGGATTTATCCTGACTCCAAAAGGATTCCGAATGGACTCTCGAAAGGTGGACGCAATTCTCAAGTGGCCATCACCCAGTTCAGTCAAAGGGGTACAAAGCATGCTCGGATTTGCTAATTTCTACTGCAGATTCATTCCGGACTTCTCCCATGTTGTACACCCCATCACAGCACTTTTGCGAAAAAACAAATGCTTCTTGTGGACCGAAGAGGCTGAAAAGGCCTTCCAAGAGCTGAAAGCGAAATTCACATCAGCACCTGTCTTAAAACATCCACGCCCTGAGCTTCCATACATAGTAGAAACTGATGCATCCAGTTTAGCCATGGGAGCTGTCCTGTCCCAGAAGGATCCTGAAATCGGTCAACTTCACCCAGTAGCGTTTTGGTCCAGAAAGTTCTCAGCACCTGAGTTAAACTATGCGGTTACCGATAAAGAGCTATTAGCCATCAAATCCGCCTTTAAGGCTTGGCGGCAATATCTTCTTGGTGCCAGGCATACTATTACCGTAATCACCGATCACCGGAACCTGCAGTATTTAAAAACAGCCAAAGCCCAATCATCGCGACAACTTCGATGGGCATTGTTCTTTGCCGAATTCGATTTCGTGATCACTTATCGAACAGGCTGCAAAAATGGCAAAGCAGATGCCTTATCCCGAATAGGGATGGGAGAAGCATATGCAAACCCGGAACCAGTGCCAATAATTCCCGAGCAAAGAATTCTTGGCATAACTACTCTACGGACACTAGAAGATATTCATTCAAAAATCCAACAACTCTTCGATCGAGCAACCCTGCAGGACTGGGTAAAGAAAGGCCCGGACTACTCAGTCGTCAATGACCTACCTTACTATCAAGGACGACTATTTCTACCACACAAGGAAATACAAGAACTAGTCATCTCCAATTACCATGACACCCTGATGGAAGGGCACCCAGGTATCGCAAAAACTGAAGTGAAAATTAAGAGACAGTTCTGGTGGCCCACTTGGCGAAAAGATGTAAAGTCATTTGTGATGTCTTGTGGCATTTGCGCCCAAAACAAAAGCCAGAAGAAAAAACCTGCTGGCCTTTTACAACCTTTGGATATTCCACCTACACCATGGCATACCTTGTCTTTAGACTTTATTACAGATCTACCTCCATGTAATGGATTTAACACCATCCTAGTTATTGTGGATCTTTTTTCCAAGATGGCCCACTTTATTCCTTTAAAGGGGTTACCTTCTGCTTCGATTCTGGCCAAGGAGTTCCTCGAAAACATTGTTCGATTACACGGATTCCCTTCTGTATTGGTTTCTAACCGAGGGAGTCAATTTATCTCGCATTTTTGGAAGAAATGTTGTCAACTGGCACAAATCGATGTGAGGCTATCAACAAGTCACAATCCCCAGACCGATGGTCAGACGGAAAGGACCAACCAGACCCTTGAACAGTACCTACGCTGCATGCTACACCAGACCGAAAGCAATTGGAAAGATATTTTATGGATTTCCGAGTACGCATACAATAACTCTGTACATTCAGGAACCGGACAAAGCCTTTTTTATACCATATATGGACATCACCCTCGAACCTCAGAACTCGATTTGCCTCAGCACTTAGAAATGCCAGCAGTTAGTAATTTGCACTCTACTATTACACAAGCCTTTAAGGAAGCCACAGTACATTTGAAACAAGCAAAAGAGAAATACAAGAAAAATGCTGATCAACATAGAAGTGAAACTTTACAATACCAGATTGGGGATCAAGTTTGGCTGGCTACAAAACATATACCTCTGAAGGGAATTCGAACTTTTAATCCTAGATATTTGGGACCTTACACCATTAAGGCCATTATCAACCCGGTGGCCGTCAAATTGGAATTACCCTCTAATATGCGAATTCATCCTGTCTTTCATGTTTCACTTCTAAAACCAGTTCAATCAGGGACAAGATTAACCAAACCACCTGACCTTATCTTGATAGATGGAGAACCTGAATTCGAGGTAAAAAATATCCTGGACTCCAAGATGATTAAATCAAAACTTTTTTATTTGATCGATTGGAAGGGCTACGGACCACAAGAAAGATCATGGGGGCGTAGCGACCACGTTCATGCACCTCGGTTGGTGAAAAGATTCCATCGGAACTTCCCCGACAAACCGGGGTCAGGGGGAAGAACAACTTTAGGAGGGGCCTTAGGGGGGTGAGTGCTGTCATGATGCCTACCCCCGGGCATCAGGACCAAGGCCCTCAGCTCCGGGAGCAGGCATCCAGACATTTGTTTAAACCTCAGCAGCCCCGGCTAGGGGCTGTCTGGGTTCAGTCCTGGCGCCTTAGGCGCCAGGCTCATCATAGAAATCAGTCGGCTCATAGACTTTACTTACCTGATGCAGACCATGCTGCAAAAGGGTCCAACCCTACATGAGGCCTGGATGGGACTATTTTGTTACAGGGACTATTTTTTACTCGGGCGTGGCTCTAGGGAACTTCTTACCTGGAACTACTTTGGAGGTTATTTAAACCACACCCGAACAGCAGCACATGCTTCGCGTTATTCTGCATTCAGCAGCGTGACGCTCACCGTGCCTGCAGCCAGCATCCAGTCTTCTGCCACGCCCGCGTGCCTGCAGCCAGTATCCAGTCTTCTGCCGCGCCCGCCTCGAATCCGGAGCTCCTAGAATAAAGAAGAAGAAAAGGACAAGGTTAGAAAACAAACTTATTTCAAATTCCTCACCTAATTCCGGAACCATTTCATCTCCGGACCTGGAAAGTATATCAGTCCTGCACGTGTCGCTTCGCCAGCTTCAGCACGGCGCCATACTCACCAGTTCTCACAGCATCTTTCGATCTGGCACTGTCTCCATCATTTCTTCGCCGTAATCCGGCAACTAGGGGACACAAGAAAAAACAAGGTGAGCCAAGGGAATCAACAAATACAACCTGTTACCACCATAGACTTACCACCGGCGGTATTATTCCATAACTCTCCACATTTTCATATGCAGCATCTGTAAAGAGGGAGAAAAACAACACGTTAACGCATGCAATAGTTACCGGACAGCGTTGGGTAACACAGACTCTTACCTGAACGCCAGCAGCAGCTACGAGACCTTCTTCTCACAAACTCAGTTGCAACTTAAGGAAGGAAGGGGACAAGAGTGAACATCGGGCACATTGAACTCTTTGAACTTGATACTTACCAATCCCGCTAGAGACTTCAGAGTCAATACTTACCGGAACTCTCCCAACGCCTTCAAACCAGTGAAGTAACTGGTAACTACGCGCCCCTGCAAGACACGCAGGATGGAGAACTCATCTTTTACGAACATAAGGTGAGGTTACTTAGGGGATATCGGAGGTGATTAGTGGGGGAGAGCGAGAACAGTTGGGAGGCCATCACTAAAACCCACAGGTGGTTAATCCCTGTCTCCACTTGCAGGAAAATACTTCTTCGGGTCCAGCAGACAAGACTAGGCGGGACAGTCCAGACAGTCATCTCTGCACTACGCATCACGTTGAAGGAGACCGCAGCTGTCCGGGTCCGATCGACACCCCTTTGGGTCCAGGTGAGCGTAACATATAGCCCCGCCTGAACCTGGATTGATGATCGTTCAGAATGGGGTAAATATTTAGGTGTTCTGATATTTGTCCGTATATCACCTTATCTAAGATCTTCAGTAGAAAGGGAGTATTTGAAATGGGGCAGTAGTTAAGGGGATTATCCCTGACTAGTTCTATATTCTTTAGGATAGGTGTGACCATGGTTTGTTTTAAGTCGTCAGGGACTAGACCTTTGTCCAATGACTCGTAAACAAATTTACAGATAGCTTTTATTAGGCGAGGGGGGCAAGTTTTTATAATCAAGGAGGCACAAGTGTCGCCTTTATACAGGGAAGGTTTTCATTTATCAATGACTTCCTGTAAAGACTCCTCTATTAAAGGTTGAAAGTTAAATTGGGGATAGTCAGTTGACATCTGAGTGGCTTCTGAGTCTCAATTGTAGGTTTGGCTGGTAATTTCTGCTTTCTTTCCCGCATTCCTGCCATAATGCCCAAGAGTTTATTATGCATACCCTCTTATATTTTTTGGCACCAGACTACATCCCGAATCTCCTTTTGGTCGGCTAGAGGGGGTACAGTCTCTTTTTCTTTTAAAATGTTAAATATTTCCTTTACATCAGAGGTGCCGTTGTCTAGTTTTAAATTTGTTTGGCCTCTAGAATTGCTGATTTATATCTCTTTGCTTGAGTCTTATATAGAAGACGCAGATCAGACATCTGCGCAGATTTCCATAAATGAAAAGCTTTGAGTACTACGGCCTTGAGCTTTCTAAGGTCAGCCGAAAACCAGGTTTGGCTTTTCAACTCAGCATTCTTCTGTTTCTTGATCTTTAAAGGGGCAAGACTTTCACAAATATTTGCCATATTAGCGGCCAGGTTTGATGACATGGCTAGAAGAGTGGAGTCCGGTGAAAAGCTTAATTTAAGATCCAATAGTGGCTCGATGTTGTCCACAGTGAGATGTTTTAGATTGCGCAACATCGAGTATCCATTAGAGAGACTTCTGAACTTAAGAGGAAAAGGGACTATTATAGAAAAGTGTATCAGAGCATAATCTGACCCGGGACATGGGAAGATGTTCATATCGTGGCAAAAGCTATTGGTCGTAGCAATCCAGTCCAGTGTGTGTCCTAAAATATGAGTGGGTTTTGTCACTTGTTGCTCAAAACCTAGTTCCGATAGGGCCTGTTTTACCTGTGAAGCCTGTATATCTTCAGGGTCGCCTAGCCAGTGGTTAAAGTCGCCCATGATAATAAATTGCGACAGTGGTTTGAGTCGTGGAAGCACAAGGTTAATAAGCGCTTCTATCCAACAGTCCTTCAATGATGGTGGTCGATATAGAAGTATAATGTTAACCGTGGCCTCCGCGTTCATGCCAATCTTGATATATAGCGAGTCAATTTCTTTAATGATCTCTCCTGCACTTCCCATATGTAGAAGGAATCCTTTATGATAAAGGCTACCCCCCTCTCTTCCTTCCTGTCTATGCTTACGTATTATAACATATCTCTTAGGGATTGCAAGGTTAAGACTAGGCCCCGCAGCCTCTGAACTCCAAGTTTCTTATACTGCAAAGATGTCAATGCAGTTATGTTCAATATAGTTGCATACCTCTATGGCATGTTTCACTAAAGAACGAGTGTTGAGCAGAATACATCGTAGGTGAGATACCGGGGTAATAGGAGGGCTAATATTAGTATTTTGATCAGATATGTTCTTATATGTTGCAATCTCCCCAAAATTGACAGAAGGCTGGGTCAAAGCAATAGTTTTTTGACTAGTGCAAGTGACGTTCAGCTCTGACCCTAACTATTCGACCAGGACACTCGCCTTTAATGTAGAGTGATGCATGAGTTGTGCATGACAGGGAGCATAGAGTAAATCTGGTGACTCAGGAGCATTCTGGGCAGGATTTACATTGTTTAGTGAAGAGGTGTTGGCAGTGCGAAATAATGATTTAGTTATTTCGGCCTCTATGAGTGCCAAGACTTCAGAAAGTCCCATAATGGTGCTCCCATGTGATTTTCCCTGCGTACTGACTGCGGACTGCCGCAGACTGTGCCTACCCAACCGCAGGTTTGTACTCTGGGGATTGTAGTTTTACACTGGGTAACGTGTGTGCAGAGAACTGGAGCCTCTGATTCTAATCGCAACGTGTCTCAAACAATGAAAGCTTAATGACTACTTCAAATAGCCATGGGATAAATACATTTAGGCTGCCTAACTTGAATTCAGCTCTAAGTATCAGTCGTAAATGGTAAAAGTTACACAATTACACAGTAATAAAATCAATATAAAAACACAATGAGAAAAGCAGATTAAAAAAAGATCTAACCAGCCCTGAGAGGCAGAGATCCTTAAGTAGTGCCGCAGACTGTGGCTACCCATCCGCGCCAGCGCGTTTGCGCAGGGTATGTAGGTAAATGCGCTTACAGAACTACAATCCTGCTGGGGATTGTAGGTTTACACCGGGCAACGTGCGTGCAGAGGACTGGAGCCTCTGATTCTAATCGCAATGTGTCTCAAACAATGAAAGCTTAATGACTACTTCAAATAGCCACGGGATGAATACACGTATGCTGCCTAACTCAAATTCAACTCGTAGTTTCTGCTGTAAATGGTAAGAGTTCCACAAATACACAGAATAAAATCAATATAAAATCACAATGAGAAAAGCAGATAAAAATAACGATCTAACCAGCAGTGAGAGGCAGAGATACTTAAGTAGTGCCGCAGACTGTGCCTACCCATCCGCGCCAGCGCCTTCGTGCCGGGTTTGTAGTAAATGCCCTTCCGGAACCACAATCCTGCTGGGGATTATAGTTTTACACCGGGTAACGTGCATGCAGATGACTGGAGCCTCTGATTCTAATTGCAATGTGTCTCAATAAATGAAAGCTTAATGACTACTTCAAATAGCCACGGGATAAATACACTTAGGCTGCCTAACTTGAATTCAGCTCTTAGTGTCTGCCGTAAATGGTAAAACATACACAATTACACAGTAATAAAATCAATATATAAACACAATGAGCAAAACAGACGCTACTGGGCTGCCACTTCCCTCCATTTGGCCAGAGTTTGCAGAGGAAAACAATAATGTCACATTCTATATAGAACAGTGGTCTGCAACCAGCAGCTTTCCAGATATTTTGGACTATGACTCCCAAGATCCCTCACCAGTGACTCTGCTGGTTAGGGATGATGGGAGCTGTAGTCCAAAATATCTGGAGAAAGTTAAAGGTTGCAGATCCCTGATGTAGCACTTCATGACAGATTCTTCCTTCTTCTAAGTGCTGTACTTTTAAGTGCTGTGTCTAAAGGATTGAACCGAGAATATCTTAAGAGAGCAGAGGGTCCTTCAGGATTGTTACATCATAAGGAACATGGACCTGCAAAGGGGATTGAGGCTGGAGACCTGGAGGAAGTAAACCGACTGGGACAGTGATAGTTTAACCATGCACTACCGTCCGGCCATAAGCTACTCTCATGGCATATAGTGGGGCTCACAAAGCATCTTGAGGACAAGGGCTGGATTGGATTCGTAAGAGGTTTCCAAAAGATTCTCTTGCAGGAGACATGGGCAATTGAGACAGCTGCCTTACAGGGATATCAATCATTTCACATTACGGAAAAGAAAGGACCAAAAGAGAGGCCAAGTGGAAGCTTACTTATTGGGATGGATATAGCTTTACATAGGGAGGTGGTTGTCCGAACTACCAATATGGAAGATCTCCAACATTTTGTTCCAGGTACTAAGGGGGGAGATTCTATTCTTTTGTTTAATATTTATGATAGGCCACCTGAAATAAATGGGCTGTCTGTGGTGGAAAAGTTAGAAGATTTGGAAAGCTCATGGGAGACACCTGATTGCCGTTTGAGTCCATTAGGGAATTAGAGGGGCTCTGGGAGGATCAGGATATTGCATGTGATATCCCATCCCTGGTGGCAGCCCCACCAAGGAGCGCTCACTGCTTTGCAATTGAAACAGCTTGTGTATTTCCCAATTTGGAACCTAGGGCTTATGTTATAATTCAACTTATGTGGGCCATAATGGTGTCGCCACTATAGATTATATTTTGATCAAGTCTAATGAATGCAGCAGGGTGAGCAATTGTGAGGTTTGGTAAACGTTTGAAAGTGACCATAAGCCACTAAGTATTCTACTAAGTGTTGAGAAGGGTCCTCAATGCTCAGCCATGTCCACAGACCAGGTAGAAGTCCTAGCCCTTAAGGGGCATGCCCGTAAGTCTGAGAAGCGGTCTAAAGTAATTGAGCAAGACTGGAAGCCTGTCTTATAGGATGCCATCTTGGAGAATTTGGGTGTCATCTGCAGAGAGGGACTATCTAATATTGAGATTTTCTCTGAGTTTGATAGACTTATAGAAACTTAATACCTCACATAACCTGCTGCACAATCACCAAAGTTAAAAAGAATGCTCTGCTTAAAACTGGTTGGTTTGATGGAGCATGTAGGGAGGCCAAAAGTAAGATAGTGGCCTGTTTGAGAATTGGCTCAGTTGTGGATAAGTCTGTGAAAAGGTCTAAAGTAATTGAACAAGACTGGAAGCCTGTCTTATAGGATGCCATCTTGGAGAATTTGGGTGTCATCTGCAGAGAGGGACTATCTAATATTGAGATTTTCTCTGAGTTTGATAGACTTATAGAAAACTTAATTCTTCACATAACCTGCTGCAAAATCGTTAAAAAAAGAATGCTCTGCTTAAAACTGGCTGGTTTGATGGAGCATATAGAGAGGCCAAAAGTAAGATAGTGACCTGTTTGAGAATTGGCTCAGTAGTGGATAAGATTCAATTTATAAGAGCTTACTTGCAGAGAAAAAAGCATTATGTCAGTCAAAAATGGAACTCTTCTGAAAGCATCTGAAGTGGGGGATCATGTAGCCTATTGGAAACTGATTGCAGGTGAGGAGGTGAATGGGGATGCAACTCTCCTCGGTTTTAACCCTGCAGATTCCTGGTGGAGCCACTATTCAATTCTATACAGTGGCTCTGTTAAGGGTGTAAATCCAAACGTCCTCATGGAAGACAATGATAGGGTATCTTTAGGGGTGATTTTCTATTACGTTTGGTGGAAGTAAGTAAAGCTATAGGGTCCCAAACGAGAGGAAAGGCCTACGGCCCAGATAAAGAACCCATTGACCTTTATAAGTACAAGGTAAGGATCTGTGGACCGTTTCTGGTCAAACTATTCAATGCAATCATTAATCCTGGCAAAACACGGTTATTGTACCTTTATATAAAAAAGGAGGTAGCTACTCCCTTGCAAATTATGGGCCAACTTCAGGCAGGTTTCCAAAAATGAAAGAGCCTAGTCGAGCAAAATTTCAGGCTGTTCTTGGCAATCCAGAAATACAGAAATACACTGTACTGCTGAAAATTAAGCTGTATGCTGTGTTCGTGGCTCTCAGAGTGGCCTTCGACAGAGTCTCACTGGAAACCCTTTGGCAGATTTTAGGGAAGGAAATGCCCCTTTACATTTGATTTGCATTATACAATCATTATACTCTGATAATCAAGCAGTGGGAAGTTATGGCTGCTTTTAGTGTAGATAATGGTGTAAGGCAGAGGTGCATTCTTGCTCCCCTGCTTTTTTGTGTCTACATTGAAGAGATATTGATTTGTTACTATTGAACTGCATGGATTGTCCTAGGATGGGCCAGGACAAATACCCGTTTTTATTCTATACAGATGATGCTTTAATTTTGTTCACCTCATATCAAGGTCTGAAGGTCACTCTGGATGTATTTCTAAGTAAGGCAAGGGCCTTGATTTAAACCTGAACATGGGGAAAACGAAGGTTATGGTATTTAAACCACAGTTTTCCAAACATATTTGTTTTGTCCATTTCAGTGACTGATTCCAAACTGGAGCAAGTATTTATTTATTTTATTTGTTTATTTAGTCAGCCATCACATCCTAATAAAAAAGAATGACAGAAATAAGGCTTACTGACACAGCACTGCTCTGGATCAAATCATTCCTCGCGGAAAGGACAGAAACGATCTGATTAAAGCCTTTCAAATCCATGCCACAGGATTTCTCCAGTGGAGTAACACAAGGCTCCTTTCTATACCTGCTTCTCTTCTTTTCAACATCTACATGACACCAGTAATCAACTTCATCAAAAGGCATGGACTAACATCCTACAACTGCAGACAATACACAAATGATCTTCACATTCCGGGACATACAAGAAGAGAACGCACCCCTAGGAGAGTGTCTCAAAGAGCTCTACCAATGGATGAACATTAACAAATTCAAAATCAATCCAGACAAAACTGAAATGATGATAACACCGGACGACAGAGGGAACGACCAGCAGATACCATGGCCAATAGAGCTGGGAACAAACCAACACCATTCAAAACTGTGAAAAACCTTGGAATCCTCATGGACAATGAATTAACACTTGAACCCCAAGTGAATACAATAATCCGGAAATGCTTCTTCCGCCTACAAATGATTAAAAAAGATCCTACCATTCCTCTCCTTCATGCACAAAACACTGCCCTTCATATCCCTCATTATGTTCAGAATTGATTATGTTAACAGCATATAGGTCGGAATGCCAGAATACCTAATGAGGAAACTACACTAATACAAAACGCAGCAGCCAGACTCCTCCTCAAACTCAGCAGAAGAGATCATATAACACCAGCACTCAGGATGCTACATTGTCTCCCGGTTAAAAAAGAGAATCTTATTCAAAGCCCTGTGCATAATGCACAGAGCAATACACGGCCAGGGAGCAGAGTTTATCCAAAAGTCTCCATCTACAAACCAGCTAGAAGCCTGAGATCCTACAATGACATCCATCTTTAACCCAAATGGTACGGGAAGAAAAACCTGGGCAGCTCAGCATTCTGCTGCTTAGCCGCAAATCTAGGGAACTCCATTCTGAGGGAAATTCGAACCGTGGAGGACCATACAAAATTCATGAATCTGCTGGAAACCCTTGCTCTTCAACTGCGAACACAACAAAACTGACTGAATGACGTCAGCACACCTCCTGGTAAACCAAGCATGGGAAAAAAGAGAAGCAACCAGGAAAAATAAGACTGAGGGATAGGACCAGAAAGAAAAGCACCCTTCCCCCGCACCTCCCCGGCCAACTTAGAGCCCCAGAAAAGAGAGGGTGATAAACCAGAAACGCTAGGGGCAGGGAAGTAGGCCAAGGAAAACCCTGGGATGGAAATGGAAAAGGGAGGGTGTAAGGAAGGGGGGGGGGGGGGTTGGTTGAGCCCCCCCATACATTCTACGCAAAAAGGGACCACTTGCTCTTGTACTAGTGGGGGACGCCTCCATTGCCCTTCTGCAGCCATAGGGAATAAGGCCCTGGCATAAGCAGAGGTGGGGCTATTGCAAGACACACTTGGACTCCATTTTTGTGTGCCCTCGACTCCATCTTTGGACTAGGCCGCATTCTGGCATTACGAAGTCTACTCTCCGATCAGCATCGCCGCGCACAGCGAGCACAAACAGCCCCCACGTTTTTCCTCTGGCGCCTTCGCCTCTTGAGTCCCTTTCTCACGGATGCTCTAAGACAAAATGTAACAAATAAAGTATTCTTCTCACTCTTCCTCTGAGATCACTGTCCTGTGTGCGACCGAGCCAAGCCATGACTTGTTGCTCATCCATCTCAACAAAACTGATCCCGCACCCCTCACCCCTGCTGTTTGAAAATTACTGCTTGTTCAACCTTGTGCCCCTCCAAAGCTATTCGTTTCATGTACCAGAAGTGTGACCCTCCCTTGCTGAACACCCTAGAGTGTCCTCGATAAAACCGGACCCCTGTCACTGTATATTCTCTCCTATGCTAACATGTGCCACTCTACCCCCTCCCTGCTCTGATGTGCCAGACCAGATAGCTATCAATCCTAGCCCCCAGGTTACCTCAGAGGCAAGACCTCTGCACCTTTCACCTCACAAATGACCCAAAGTGGGACAGTGCTAATACACGTGTACAATTTATAGGCCTCTAAGATTTACTCAAAGATATAGTGATGATTTTTATTTACTGCATGTCTAGGATAAGTGTGAAGATATTGTAGCCAGATCCAATCGCCTCTTCGGACCTGACCCAACCTTCACCTCGCACGGACCGGCCCAGCTGAAGCACATGACGTCTAACCTCCTGCCAAGTCACCAGCCAATCCTGCGGAGCCAGCCCCTACAGAACTATATGTATACTCCTTCCCTGACCAATGAAACTGTAACTTGTAGACTGTATAGCATATGCCACTGATGACGCTGTAACCCTTTAAAAACATATTGTATCTGTATTGTTTGCCAGAGCGCTCTCAAGGCAGTAGAGTTCTCTGGATGCTGAAACTTATATAAAAGCTGATTCTCAAAAACCAATCTCCTGGTCTCATTCCCTAATGGGAAGTGTCCTTTTAATGGGTTTTATTGGTAATGTGGGGAGTGAATACCTTCAAGGGGCACCCCCAGGCATGCCACAAGTAAGGGCAACAAGAGGGAACTGGACCAAACACTAACTATGCCCCCACTAGAACTTATCCCCTAAGGGAATCCAGTTAAAGAACTTCCCACCCTACTAATCACTCTCTGGGCTAGTAACTGGGATCTAATCAGAAATAGGGACAGCACTCAGAATTCAGGCAACAGACAGAGTAGCAAAGAACCGCAAGAACCCTTAACCCAGAGGCGACTTTACCGATACAACTAGGAAGGGCACACAGAAGAAGGGAAGATACAACTAATAAGCCGGAAAAGCTGAACAAGATCTGCAAGGGCCACTAACAACCCAAACTGTTACTAACAATCAACCCTCTGCAAACACCTCTCACATACTGCACTACAACAACCAGAACTCCTCAGCACACTTCTGTATAGTCGCGTTACAAATGCCATATCATATCATATCATATCACATAAAACCACACACACTTCACAAAACTGCAACAACAAGACATACCACACACAACCTTGCACACCACATGACGTCTGCCTCCTGAATCTCGCACCTAATATCAGTGAACAGTACATCCAAACTGAAGCTGCCAACAGCACATTACAGCTCCCTTGCTTTCTCCCACTCCTCCCACTAACCCCCTCCCTTCTTTTCTTACACAGAACCACCAGAGCGCCGAGAGACCACGCAAGTGTCACCTGTGCGTGGTGTAAAAACCTTTAACATTAACATCTTGCCAGAGTTGTTTTCAGCTTTGGCCATATTGTTTCCATTCTTCTGCCCACCCTTTTGCAGACATCAAGCTCTCCAGCAAACCACCTGTTGCTACATTTTGGGGTGTTTAACCCATTTTTTTTATCACAGGTGGTAGCGTGTGCAGGACTGGGGAAATCATTGTTCAGCTATTGCTAGGACAGGACTCAGAGGACAGATAAAATGAGTATGAGTCTTTGAAGTTGTCCAGGGTGACGCTTTTCATATGCTGGACCATGTCGGAGGATTTGTTGGGGCAGGGAGATGGGTTGGCTCGCGAACAAGAAATAGAAAGTTTAGTTGAGATCAATGTGTGGTCAGACCAGAAAAGCAGAGACTTCTTACCTCGAACATTAGGTGATATAGCAAATGACCCCATATCTGGAAAAAAGTGAAAAATGGAAGTTAGTTCAATTTATGGATTCAAACCAAAATCTGATTATGTTGCAGGACTACTTTAAGCAAGGGAGGGCTGGTGTGATCGAATAGAAAGTGTTGTACATTGGAATATGAGACTACCGAGCACAGCACTGCACTATAACAGCAGAGAACAATGCAGTGGCACATGAGTTTATATATATATATATATATATTTATTTTAAGTAGACCGAGCACAAACATCCCTAGGGCATCGAGACGCTGTTGCAGGTACAAGTTGTTTACATTCAGGAGGTATATTATGCATGAGGAGAATATACAGGTGCAGAGGGGAAGGGTAGAGGAGCATAACAGATTAAAATAAACATATACAACAGTCTAGTCAAACAACTGGGTTTTTAGCGCTTTACGGAATGCCCAGTGTGACTATTCTGCTCTCTGCGTGGGTGGGAGAGAATTCCACTGTTTGACTGCAATCTAAGGGAGCTTGAGCCACACGCTTTATCTCCTCTGACTTTGGGTAAGAGAAGGAGGTGGGCGTAGGGTGTCCTGGTGGGTCTGGTGGATTGGGCTCTGGAGATTTTCTGGGAGAGCCGGGGCGTATTTGAAAGGCACTTATAGGTGATAGACAGGGTTTTAAATATGATCCGTTCCCGGATATGCAGCCAATGTGCTGCTCTTTTAGCTGCAGTGATGTGTTCTTTTTTGGAATGTTAAGAGTTGCTTGAAGGGCATATTTTTGTGTGACATGTAGTTTATGCAGGTATCTGGTTCAGTTGCCTGGAAAGAGGATGTTAAAGTAGTCTAGCCTCGAGCCGATGACTGCCTGGGCGAAAGTTAAGCAGCTGTCTGTGGATTGGAACACTCTAGAGGCGTTTAGTAGTCAGTGGCATAAGCTGCCGAGGAAGCATAGCACTCACTTGGCAAGTCATGGAGATGGTGGCGTTGAGGTAGACTCTTAGGGTCTTTACTGATGATGAGACAGGGATCAGGATGTTGTCAATATGAAGGCTGAGTATTGTTCATTGAGGTTTTTTAGCACTGCTCGGGGTCCAACCATCAGGATTTCTGTCTTGTCCCTATTTAGGCGCAGACAGTTTGCCGCCATCCATGTCTAAATAGTGGAGTACATGTCATTGACGGTGTTAGAGTTGGCCATGTAGTTACCTGTGAGTAGGAGGAGGATTTGGGTGTTGTCGGCGTAGTTAGTGTAAACTATGCTGATGGATTCTAAGATACATAGCTATATGACATGAGGCTATAGGGCACTTTACTGGAACATAGTACTATATAGCACTCAACACAAAACAGCAAGGCACATGTTGTGTTTATTTACTAAAGACTTGTGCATAGCGCTCATGCTACTGGGCTGCCACTTCACACCTTTGGCCAGAGTTTGCAGAGGAAAAATAATAATGTCACATTCTGTAAAGAACAGAGGTCTGCAACCAGCAGCTATCCAGATATTTTGGACTGTGACTCCCATGATCTCTCACCAGTGACTATGCCGGTTAGTGATGATGGGAGTTGTAGTCCAGAATATAAGGAGAAAGTCAAAGTTTGCAGACGCTGATGTAGCACTTCATGACAGATTCTTCCTTCTTCTAAGTGCTGTGCTTTTAAGTGCTGTGTCTAAAGGATAGAACCGAGAACACCTTAAGAGAGCAGAGGCACCCTCAGGCTTGTTACATCATAAGGAACATGGACCTGCAAAGGGGATTGATGCTTGATACCTGGAGGAAGTAAACTGGCTTGGACAGAAATATGATAACCATGCACTACCGTCTGGCCATACGCTACTCACATGGCATATAGCCGGGGCTCACAAAGCATCTTGAGGACCTCGGCTGGATTGCCTTCGTAAGAGGTTTCCAGATGATTCTCTTGCAGGAGACATGGGCAATTGAAACAGTTGCCTTACAGGGATATCAATCCTTTCACATTCCGGAAAGGACCAAAAGAGAGGCCAAGTGGAAGCTTACTTATTTGGATGGATATAGCATTACATTGGGAGGTGGTTGTACGACCTACCACTATGGAAGATCTACAACATTTGGTTCCATGTACCAAGGTGGGAGATAGTAGTCTTTTGTTTAATATTTATAATAGCCCATCTGAAATAAATGGGCTGGCTGTGGTGGAAAAGTTACAAGATTGGAAAGCTCATGGGAGACACCTGATTGCAGGTTGAGTCCATTAGGGAATTAGAGGGACTCTGGGAGGATCAGGATATTGCATGTGATATCCCATCCCTGGTGGCAGCCCCATCAAGGAGCGCTCACTGCTTTGCAATTGAAACAGCTTGTGTATTTCTCATTATGGAACTTAGGGTCTTTAATGGCCACTTTCAAAGGGATCAGCTGGCTAAATCAATTTATGTGGGCCATAATGGTGTCTCCACGATAGATTATATTTTGATCAAGTCTAAGGACTGTGGCAGGGTGAGCAATTTTAAGGTTTTGAAAAGGTTTGAAAGTGACCATAAACCACTAACTATTCTACTAAGTGTTGAGAAGGGTCCTCAATGCCCAGCCCTGTCCGCGGAGCAGGTAGAAGTCCTAGCCCTTACATGTCATGCCTGTAATTCTGTGAAACGGTCAAAAGTTATTGAACAAGACTGGAAGCCTGTCTTAAAGGAAGCCTTCTTGGACAATTTGGGTGTCATCTGCAGAGAGGGAATAGCTAATATTGAGATTTTCTCTGAGTTTGATAGACTTAGAGAAAACTTAATTCTTCACAGTCGCTCAAGTTAAAAAGAATGCACTGCTTAAAACTGGTTGGTTTTGTGGAGCATGTAGAGAGGCCAAAAGTAAGATAGTGGCCTGTTTGAGAAATGACTCAGTTGTGGATAAGATCCAATTATAAGAGCTTACTTGCAGAGAAAAAATCATTATGTCAGTCAAAAATGGAACGCTTCTGAAAGCATATGAAGTGGGGGATCATGTAGCCTATTGGAAATTGATTGCAGGTGAGGAGGTGAATGGGGATGCTGCCCTCCACGGTTGTATCCCTGCAGATGCCTGGTTGAGCCACTATTCGGGTCTATACGGTGACTCTGTAAAGGGTGTAAACCGCAAAGTCATCAAGGAAGACAATGATAGGGTATCTTGTAGGAGGGATTTTCTATCAAGTTTGGAGCAAGTAAGTAAAGGTATAACGTCCCAAAAGAGCGGAAAGGCCTCTGGCCCGGATAAAGTACCCATTGACCTTTATAAGGATGAGGTAAGGATCTGGGGACCGGTTCTGGTCAAACTGTTCAATGCAATCATTGATCCTGGCAAAATGCGGTTATTGTACCTATATATAAAACAGGTGGCAGGGACTCCCTTGCAAATTATCTGCCAATTGTTTTGTTGAACAGGGCATGGAAGACGTTTGCAAAGGTTATTCTGTACCTTTTAAGGGCCTGGGTCAATGAACAACATAGTTAGTGACCATCAGGCAGGTTTCCAAAAATCAAAGGCCACAGTAGAGCAAAGTTTCAGGCGGTTCTTGGCAATCCAGAAATACATTGTACTGCTGAAAATGAAGCTGTATGCTGTGTTTGTGGCTCTCAGGACATCCTTTGCCGGAGTCTCACAGGAAACCCTTTGCCATTTTATTTTTTTTGCAAATTTAATTTTATTGATTTGAAAAGAACATTGAAAGATAAAGGACAACCTGGGGGCGCATGCCCTCTCAACAAGTATACAACTTTGGAACTTCCATTAGAACGTGTTTTCCTTCCCCCTCCAACACCCACCAATTCCAACCCTCCAGTCCTTTTAGCCACAATAACACCTGTGTATGGACCCTTGGGCTTTGAGTACACCAATACAATCCTGTGATGGCCGGGCACCAGCCAAGTCAACCTAAATCCTATAATTGTTTATGTTTTTACCTAGGCCGAGCCAAAGTGTCTTTGCCGCAAGGGTTCTACCTCTCCTTGTCTCATGTTTTTTGAAAAATTGCTTCCATTCTCCCTCCATACCCGCACTACCACCATGAATTGCTGCTGTGATAATTTCCATCCGGTAAGTATCCCTTGCTGTGTCTACCCATTCCTTTAGACTGGGGAGCTTGCCTCTCTTCCAATGTCTGGCTCGGCATGCCCTGGCCGCCAACAGGAGAAAGTGAACCATGGAAGGCAGTGGGTGCCATTCCTCCTCCTGCTTATCCAAGCCAAACAACACCAGCATAGGATTCAACTTCCACCCCCCCACATCCCTAATCCACCCCAGGACCTCAGCCCAGTACATCTGGACTTTCGGGCAACCCCACCACATATACCAGTAGTCCGCTCTGCTTCCACAGCCATGCCAGCATAGGGGATTCACTGGGGGGAACATTTTGGATAGCCACACCGGGTCGTATTGCCACCGGAGCAGTAGCTTCAAACCATGACCTTTGTACTGGCAGGTTATGGACGTTTTATAGGCCCTCCTACACATAAGTTGCCAAACATTTCTGTCCAATTCCACACCCATGTCCCGTGCCCATTTCTGTTGGAGGCCCTCCACTACGTTCCCCTTTGTTTCCAACAAAGTGCTATAGAGTAGTGAGATGAGACCCTTCATTTCTGTGTGACTGTCAAGGACTTTCTCGACGGGAATAAGATCTCTTTGTATCTTTACCTTCCATTTCTCTGCTGTGAAAACACCTTTCAAATGAAGGTATAAGAGCACCGGCAACCTTCCTATCCTGAAGCTCATTTCCAACTCCTGGAGGCCTATAAACTTCCCCCTGTCCCACAGTTGACCCACTCTAGAGAGTCCTGCCTCAAACCATTTTTGGTATTTATCCAACTCGGGTATTTCGTCACGCACTGGGGGGGCCCAGATGTGACTCATTGGGGAGGGCCATGAGGTAATTCTCGGTGTCCTTATTTAGTACCTCCCAGTAAACCCCCAGAAGCGGGTGTTCCCTGATTCTCCTCGGGAGCCGACCCCTAGGGACCCAAAGCCATTCCCTACTGTAGCTGGGTGCAGGTGTTGGTTTTCCAGAAAAAAAACATTGTTTCTCGCAGTCCTCCCATAGGTGTGGGACCAATGTCCTAAGCTGTGCAGCCATGTAATATAAGGACAAATCTGTGCATCCCAATCCCCCTTTGTCCTTTGGCATTATCAATGTATCGTATCCTACTCTTGGTTTCTGATTCTGCCACAGGAACTGCATCATTTGAAATTTCAGTTCTTTCAGGAGAATCTCAGGGGCTCTGATTGGCAACATTGGGAACATGGTTCATTTTTAGGGCATTAAGCCTGCCCATCCATGAGATCTGTCCCTTTGCCCATCCCGCCATTTTGTTGAAAAGGGTCAGAAATAGTGGGGGTTTGTTGGCTGCACCCAAATCTTCCCCTGGCCTCACTATGGTGACACGCAAGTATTGTATGTTTTCACACTGGATTTCTAGCCCTAAGGGCCGGAGGGATTTGACATTTCTCTTGCCATCCACAGCTAAGGGAAACAACACAGATGTACCCCTATTCACTTTAAAGCCTGGATAGTGTCCACATTCCTCAATTATCGATAGGGCCGCTGGGATCGAACTCAGGGGGTTCATCAGGTACAGTAGGATGTTGTCAGCATAAAATCCCACCTTGAATTCTGTACCACCCACCCCAATGCCTTCCACCTGTGGGGCCCCCCTAAGCCGCTCCGCCAAGACCTCCTTTGTAATCGCAAATAGGAGCGGCGAGAGCGGACAGCTCTGTCGTACCTTCCATCAGTTTAATGTACCTAGATAACCTCCCGTTAACTGTCACGCGAACTCCCAGGGAATCATACAATGCTGTATCCCCTTCAGGAACTGGTACCCCATCCCAAACTTCCATAGAACACCATAGAGGAAGTCCCAGTCAAGGCGGTCGAATGCTTTCTCTGCATCGAGGGAGACCAGCACTGGACTGCCCTCCTTATCCCCAGCAGTCTCCGTCAAATACAATGATTTACGAAGTTTGTCGTCCCCCTCTTGTCCCCGGATGAGCCCCACTTGATCAAAGTGGACCAATTTCTGCATAAGCTCCTCCATTCTCATTGCCATGATTCTAGTAAAGAAATTTGCGTCGACATTTAGAAGGGAGATCGGACGACACAACTTACAAAGCCTTGGGTCTCGTCCTGCCTTGCATATAACTCTTATAAGAGCTCTCCCAAACGAGAGGGGCGCCTTCCCCGAGGTCAGGATATGATTAAACTGTAGCCATATGTTGGGCCAGACCACCCACAAATGCTTTATAGAACCCTACCGTTGTCATGATGCTTAACCCCGGGGATCCAGATCAAGTCCAGCAACCCCAGAAGCAGGCATCAAGTTATTCCAAGCAAGCCCAACAACTCCTGCTAGGGGCTATTTGGGTGCAGTCCTGGTGTCTATGGCGCCAGACTCATATGGAGAGTCAGTCCTGGCGCCATAGGCGCCAGGCTCATAGATTCAAACTTACCTGATGCAGACCATGCTGCAAACTTACCTGATGCAGACCATGCTGCAAGAGCTCCAAGCCAAAAGAGGCTTGGAAGGGACTACTTTACTTAGGGACTATTTTTTTACTCGGGTGGGGTCGAGGAGGAATACTTACCTGGGACTACTTTGGCGGCTATTTAAACCATGCCCGAAGAGCAGCACACGCTTCGCGTTATTCTGCATCCAGCAGCGTAACGCTCACCGTGCCTGCAAGTCTGCATCAGTCTTCTGCCACGCCCGCCTCGAGTCTGGAGCTCCTAGAAAGAGGGAGAAAGAAGGAGAAAAGGTAAGAACAAGAGCAATACCTTTGATCCTTACCTGAATTCCCGATCCACCGCGCCTTCGAGCTGGAAGAAAGAAGTTATTTTAGGCGCGTCGCCTCGTCTGCTGCAGCGCCGCGCTGAACTCACCGGCCTTCGCAGAATCTTCCCTATCCACCGCATCCTTCTGCATGTTCCCGCCGCACTCCGGCACCTAAGGGGAACACAAGAACAGCAAGGTGAGCCAAGGGAATAAACAGAGGCAATATTAGTTACCCCCATAGACTTACCTGATTTTACCGCCAGGGGTACTATTCCTCTTCACGGGTCGGCGCAGCCTCCACCGCATCTTCGCCGCACCCCGGCACCTAAGGGGAACAAAAGGACAGCAAGGTGAAACAAAGGGACAAACAAGGGGAATCCTTCTCACCACAATAGACTTACCTAATTTTACCGCCGGAGGCATTATTCCCCGAGACTTCATAATTTCTCTCAGCACCTGAATAAGGGAGAAAGCAACAGGTTACATACTGACATTATTTTATCGAACTGTGTTGGATAATACAAATCCTTACCTGAATGTTACCGGTTGCCACAAGGAACTCTTCGCTAGGGTCAAGCTGCAACCTGCAAGGAATCGGACAAGAGTGAAAGTCAGACATTCAAACTCTTACGAACTATACTTACGGCGTCTCGCCGGAAATCTCAGAGTCATTATTGTTCTGGAACTCACCAATTCCTTCGAACCAGTGAAGCAACTGGTTATCTAAGCGCCCCTGCGCTCAATGCAGGATGGAGAGCTCATCTTTCCAAACCATCAGGTGAGACTATAAGAGGGGACATTGAAGGTGATCAGTGGGGAGAACAGCGAGGGTGGGGGTTAACACTCAACTCCACGGGTGGTTAATTCCCTTTCTCCATTTGCAGAAGAATACTCCTACCGGCCAAGCAAACGAAGCTAGGTGGGCCAGTCCAGTCTGTCATCTCGGCACTACGCGTCACATTAGTGGAGACTGCAGCTGTCCAGTTCAGATTGATGCCTCTGTGGGAGCCAGGTGAGCGTAACAGAACGGGAAGCCTACCCACAAATTCCCACCCGAGTGTTATGGATACCTCAGAAACTGACCAATTGGCCCAATTACTAGGGGAACTGAGGGCTGAAGTGCATTCCGCCCGTCAAGAAACCAATGCTCTTAGGAGAGAACTGATTTTGTTAAAGGAGCAAACTGATGACCTTGCTAGGCAACTACTGCAAAGCCAGGCTGGACAAACAACCCTACCAGGACTCGGGGGAAATCCAGCTCCTGTGTCATCGAGTAACCCCGTGCAAATAAACCTACCAGGAACTATTCCATTAGCTCCGCCCAAACGCTTTGCCGGGGACCCCAAAAGGTTCACCGTGTTAATGAACCAATGCCGCTTGCACTTTTTATGCAGACCTGGAGCCTTCCCAAACGATCAAGCCAAGGTAGCCTTTGTATTGTCATATCTCAGCGGCAGTGCAGCTGATTGGTCAATTCCACTAGTTAATCAGGATGACCCAATTCTTCGGGATTTTCAGGGCTTTCAAATGAGCATGGAAAGACTATTTGCCCGGCACTCCCAAGGACAGGCCGTGGATAACGAACTTTTGTCCCTACGACAGGGTAACCAGGACCTTCTATCCTACATCGCGACCTTTAATAGGTTGATAGTGGAAACTGGTTGGCCCGAGGTAAAACAAATCACGTTATTTCATCGAGGGCTTCGAGGAGAACTCAAGGATGTCTTGTCTCAAGTTGTGAACCCACCTCAAGACTTAGTGGTCCAGTTAGATCACAGACTTCAGAACAGAAAGGCTGATTGAGCCAAGTTTGAGACTCGGGTGTTGGTCAAAACCCACGCTAACCCCAAAGGAGCAGATACTTCAGAACCCATGCAAATCGGAGGGGTTAAAGGACCCTTAACCCAGAAGGAAGGACAAAGGAGGCGGCAAATGCAATTGTGTCTATATTGCGGAACTTCTGGGCATTTTCTACGGGATTGTCCTGTAAAACCACCCACGAAGGTGGTAGGAGCTGCTGATAAAAGCCATATGGAGTCAGACTCGGGAAACGACCACGCCTGACAAGCGTAGAGGTCCGCTTGCCGAGCTTGAAGAAGGATACTCAGACCTCGCATTTCATCATACCAATGGTCCTTGTAGATCCAAAGCAGCCATCACATATGCACGCAGTAAGGGCATACATTTATAGCGGGGCCATAGGAAACTATGTGGACTACGAATTGGCTTCCAGGATGAATCTACCTTTCTGCCGAAAGACCACCTCAGATGTCATTACCACAGTCGATGGAACTGAAATTGCCCCTGGGCCTGTAACTCATTCCACCGCAGAGATGACACTATTGGGTCAGGATGGGCATCGAGAGGCTATTGTGTTTGATCTAATCAAAGCCCCACAGTTCCAAATAATACTCGGGATACCTTGGTTGGAAACACATAATCCTTGTATTGATTGGCAAGAGAAGAGAATAACCTTCCCGGATTGTACACAAACCTGTTACCCAAAGAAAAACTTGAACGCAGGCCTGGCCACAGTCACCACATCAGTCGTGCAATTACCTCCAGAATATCAAGAATTCCAGCATGTCTTCCAAAAAGAACAGGCAAAAACCTTACCACCTCACAGATCGTACGATTGTCAAATCGATCTCATACCCGGTGCACAACCCCCTTGTAGCAGGATCTACGCCCTTACGGAACCTGAGAACCTTCGCCTACAGTAATACCTAGACCAGTACCTTGCTAATGGCTTCATTCGCCCATCCAAGTCCCCTGCATATTCAGCTTTGTTCTTCGTGCCCAAAAAGGAAGGTGACCTCAGAACGTGCATAGACTACCGCGCTTTGAACCAGATCACTGCTAAGAACCGATACCCATTGCCTCTGATCCCCGAACTACTAGACCAAGTAAAGGACGCTTGCATATACACTAAGTTGGATCTCCGGGGGGGGCATACCATCTGGTATGTGTGAAAGAGGGCAACAAATGGAAGACTGCTTTTCGCACTAAGTATGGGTTATTCGAATACCAGGTGATGCCCTTCGGGTTGTGCAATGCACCAGCAGCCTTCCAATACTTTATGAACAATGTCCTTCGAAAACTCATTGACGTTTGTGTTGTCGTATATATCGATGATATTCTAGTGTACTCCTCTTCAGAATCTGACCATGTGAAGCACGTCCGAGCAGTCCTTGAGATATTGCGCCAGCACAAACTATATGCAAAACTGGAAAAATGCGTTTTTCATGCCACGGAAGTTGAATTCCTTGGGTTTATCCTGAGTCCAAAAGGAGTCCGAATGGACTCACGAAAGGTGGACGCAATTCTTAAGTAGCCATCACCAAGTTCAGTTAAAGGAGTACAAAGCATGCTCGGCTTTGCCAATTTCTACCGCAGATTCATCCCGGATTTCTCACATGTTGTACATCCCATCACAGCACTCTTGCGAAAAAACAAACGCTTTATATGGACTGAAGAAGCTGAAAATGCCTTCCAAGAGCTGAAAGCGAAATTCACATCTGCACCTGTACTAAAGCACCCACACCCTGAACTTCCATACATAGTGGAAACTGATGCATCCAGTTTGGCCATGGGAGCTGTCCTGTCCCAAAAGCACCCTGAAACTGGCCCAGTAGCATTTTGGTCCAGAAAGTTCTCGGCACCCGAGTCAAACTATGCGGTTACCGACAAGGAGTTAGTTATTAGTCATTAAATCCGCCTTCAAGGCTTGGCGGCACTATCTTCTCTGTGCCAGGCATACTATTACTGTGATCACCGATCACCGGAACTTGCAGTATTTAAAGACAGCCAAGGCCCAATCGTCACGCCAACTCCGATGGGCATTGTTCTTTGCCGAGTTCGATTTCGTGATAACCTATTGACCAGGTTGCAAGAATGGTAAAGTAGACGCCTTATCCCGAATAGGGATGGGAGAGGCAGAAGTGAACCCAGAACCAGTACCTATAATTTCCGAACAAAGGATTCTTGGCATGACTACTCTACAGACACTAGAGGACATTCAGGTAAAGATCCAGCAACTCTTTGATCCTACAGCCCTGCAGGATTGGATAAAGAAAGACCCAGACTACTCTGTCACCAATGACCTGCCTTATTACCAAGGGCGGCTATTTCTGCCACACAAGGAACTACAAGAGCTAGTAATTTCCCATTATCATGACACCCTAATGGAGGGGCACCCAGGTATCGCAAAGACTGAAGATAAAATTAAAAGACAATTCTGGTGGCCCACCTGGCGAAAGGATATTAAATCATTTGTAATGTCTTGTGGCATTTGCGCCCAAAACAAAAGTCAGAAGAGAAAACCAGCTGGACTCTTAGAACCTTTAGACATTCCGCCTACTCCATGGCACACCTTATCGTTAGACTTTATTACTGATCTACCTCCATGCAATGGATTTAACACCATTCTAGTTATTGTGGATCTTTTTTCCAAGTTGGCCCACTTTATTCCTCTAAAGGGATTACCTTCAGCTTCAATCCTGGCCAAGGAGTTCCTCGAAAACATTCTTCGCATACACGGATTTCCGTCCGTATTGGTCTCTGACCGGGGCAGTCAATTCATTTCACATTTTTGGAAGAAATGTTGTCAATTGGTGTAAATCGATGTGAGGTTATCGACCAGTCACCACCCCCAAACCAATGGTCAAACGGAGAGGACCAACCAGACTCTTGAACAATACCTGCGTTGTATGTTACATCAGACTGAGAGTAATTGGAAAGACATTCTTTGGATTGCCAAATATGCATACAATAATTCAGTACATTCTGGAACTGGACAAAGCCCCTTTTATACCTTATATGGACACCTTCCTCGAACCTCAGACCTTGACTCACCCCAACACTTAGAAATGCCCGCAGTGGACCATCTGCACGCTACGATTACACAAGTCTTTAAGGAAGCAACTGCACATTTAAAACAAGCGAAAGAAAAATACAAGAAAAATGCTGATCGGCATAGAAGTGATACTCCACAATACCAGATAGGGGACCAAGTATGGTTGGCCACAAAAGACATACCTCTAAAGGGAACACAGACCTTTAACCCCAAATATTTGGGATCTTACTCTATTAAGGCCATTATCAACCCAGTGGCCGTCAAGTTGGACTTACCTGCTAACATGCGAATTCACCCCGTCTTTCATGTGTCACTTTTGAAGCCAGTGCAACCAGGGACAAGACTAACCAAGCCACCAGACCCCATCCTTATAGACGGGGAACCCGAATTTGAGGTTAAGAACATCCTGGACTCCAAGCTGGTGAAGTCAAAGCTTTTTTATTTAATCGACTGGAAAGGTTACGGACCACAGGAAAGGTCATGGGAACCTAGTGACCACATTCATGCACCCCGATTGCTGAAAAAATTCCACCGAAATTTCCCAGACAAACCAAAACCACGGGGAAGAACGCCTTTAGGAGGGGCCTTGGGGGGGAGTGCTGTCATGATGCCTACCCCCGGGGATCCAGATCAAGTCCAGCAACCCCGGAAGCAGGCATCAAATTATTCCAAGCAAGACCAACAACCCCTGCTAGGGGCTATTTGGGTGCAGTCCTGGCGTCTATGGCGCCAGACTCATACGGAGAGTCAGTCCTAGCGCCTTAGGCGCCATGTTCATAGATTAAAATGTACCTGATGCAGACCATGCTGCAAACTTACCTGATGTAGACCATGCTGCTAGAGCTCCAAGCGAAAAGAGGCTTGGAAGGGACTACTTTACCTAGGGACTATTTACTTACTCGGGTGGGGTCGAGGAGGAATACTTACCTGGGACTACTTTGGAGGCTATTTAAACCACGCCAAAAGAGCAGAACACGCTTCACGTTATTCTGCATCCAGCAGCGTAACGCTGACCGTGCCTGCAAGTCTGCATCCAGTCTTCTGCCACGCCCGCCTCGAGTCTGGAGCTCCTAGAAAGAGGGAGAAAGAAGGAGAAAAGGTTAGAACAAGAGTAATACCTTTGATCCTTACCTGAATTCCCGATCCACCGCACCTTCAAGCTGGAAGAAAGAAGTTATTTTATGCGCGTCGCCTCGCCTGCTGCAGCGCTGCGCTGAACTCACCGGCCTTCGCAGCATCTTCACTATCCACCGCATCCTTCTGCATGTTCCCGCCGCACTCCGGCACCTAAGGGGAACACAAGAACAGCAAGGTGACCCAAGGGAATAAACAGAGGCAATATTAGTTACCCCCCATAGACTTACCTGATTTTACCGCCGGGGGTACTATTCCTCTTCACGGGTCGGCGCAGCCTCCACTGCATCTTCGCCGCACCCTGGCCCCTAAGGGGAACAAAAGGACAGCAAGGTGAAACAAAGGGACAAACAAGGGGAATCCTTCTCACCACAATAGACTTACCTAATTTTACCGCCGGAGGCATTATTCCCCGAGACTTCATAATTTCTCTCAGCACCTGAATAAGGGAGAAAGCAACAGGTTACATACTGACATTATTTTATCGAACTGTGTTGGCTAATACAAATCCTTACCTGAATGTTACCGGTTGCCAAGAGGAACTCTTCGCTAGGGTCAAGCTGCAACCTGCAAGGAATCGGACAAGAGTGAAAGTCAGACATTCAAACTCTTACGAACTATATACTTACGGCGTCTCGCCGGAAATCTCAGAGTCAATATTGTTCTGGAACTCACCAATTCCTTCGAACCAGTGAAGCAACTGGTTATCTACGCGGCCTTGCGCTCAATGCAGGATGGAGAGCTCATCTTTCGAAACCATCAGGTGAGACTATAAGAGGGGACATTAAAGGTGATCAGTGGGGAGAACAGCGGGGGTGGGGGTTAACACTCAACTCCACGGGTGGTTAATTCCCTTTCTCCATTTGCAGAAGAATACTCCTACGGGCCAAGCAAACGAAGCTAGGTGGGCCAGTCCAGTCTGTCATCTCGGCACTATGCCTCACATTGGTGGAGACCGCTACTGTCCAGTTCAGATCGACACCTCTGTGGGAGCCAGGTGAGCGTAACAACCGTATAACCATCCTCCCATGGAGTCTTTCCCACCTTAAGTCCGCTAATGGCCCTCAGTACTTCCTCGAGTGTGATTGGTTTCTCCAGGTCTGTGGCCTCACTTTCCTGTAGGATGGAGAGGGAGACCTCACTTAAATATCTGTCAAGCTCCCCCTGCTCCAGCTCTCACTCTGTGCCGTAGAGTTTTTCATAGAATGAGGCAAATTCATTGGCGACTTTCCCTGCGTTAGAGTGTGATTGTCCTCCCGGGTCTACCACTTCCGACACCTTTCCGCTCTCTGACCCCTTAGGTTTGACGCCAGCAAGGTATCTGCCTTGTCCCCCTTCTCATCTTTGTTTGAGAAACTGTAGGCCAGATACCACCTTACCCATTTTGAGCTCCCTCAACTTACTTAGATTCTCCCATGCCATTTTTAATTTGTCAACGTCCTGCACCCCTCCCTCGTCTGCCTCAACTTCCAACTTCCGAATCTCTCCCCTCCACCTGGCGGGTCCTCATCCTCTTCTTCGATGCACCCTCCCTTATCAGGAGGCCACTCATGTGGCCTTAGCGGCTTCCCATACTGTGCAAAGATCTACCTCCCCTTTGTCATTTATTCTGAAATATTCCTCTTTAGCTTCCCCCATCTACTTTGTGAAGGCCAGGTCTCAAATGTAACCCATTGTTGCAATGCCATAGTGATTCCCTAGGTCTGAGGGCCGTCAAAGCTGTCCCCATGTTGACCATGTCATGGTCTGACCAGCTGTTAGGGCTGATCTCACTAGTCGTCACCCTCTGAGTTAAGATACCAGTAATATATCCTTGTTCTGGTCCCATAGACCGGAGAAAAGAACGTAAAGCTCCTTGTGGCTGGGTGGCATTCCCTCCAGACAGCAGTTAAGCCCCGACAGGACATATATCCAAGGAGTCCATCCTCCCCCTGTGTACTCCCCCTTCCGGCAGCACCCTGACCCCCACTATGATCCAGGAGCCGATCTGCCCACCTTTTGAAGTCCCCTACAAGCAAGAGAAGTCTCTTTTCGGGTGAGGACCCTGTGTTTGGGCACTACACTGTAGCAAAGGTCACCTGAACACCCTCCATCATCCCAGATACCACCAGGGCCCTCCCGTCTTCCCTCTTCCAGACCTTTGGCTCAACTATACGAGACCTCTGATTAATGAGGATACCCACTCCTCCCTTCTTAGATGTTCCGATGCCCAGAACATCTGTACGACTCGGGGTCCTGGGAATGTGCCTCTCCTCCCCATGCATTAACCTCGTCTCTTGGACCAAGAGCACATCTAAGCTCCTATTTCAGAACTCCCTGCCCAGCAGCGACCGTTTAGTGGGGGAGTTCAGGCCCTTGACATTAAGGGTCCCTATCCTCAGCACGTCAGGTTGAGACATTCTCAAAAGTGATCAGATGCCCCGACCACTCCATTCTCCTTAAGCCCCTGGAATCCATCTCTTTCAGGACTGCCCCCTCCCCACCCAGACCACCCTCAACAATGTCCTTCCTTCCCCCTCATGATCCCCCTTCCCCTGGGACCCCTATCGTTCTTGAAAGATGCCCACTGCGTGATGGACCATCAGAGGTGACTAATGCTTCGCCCACCATTGTCTTTGTGTCCCCCCCACTCCCCCTGTCTGCCAATACATTTTTCAGGCCTCCGGAAACAACCATTGACATCAAATCTACATTTCTCTATCAGGACTGTGGTCTTTATTTGGCTGAGGGCGGAATGTTCAATTTCTTATATTTCCTGCCCCCTGGCAGCTTTCTTTTTACACTGTGATCCCCCTCCTGGGTGTGTTCCATTAGCGTGCCACTTCTATCCCCCTCAGGAACTGAATTTGAGGCCTCCTCTTTTAGGAAATGTAGAACCTGTTGTGCCTCCTGTCCGCTTGTGATTCGATAATCTACTTCTCCTCTCTCAAATGTCATTGCGAAGGGGAAGGACCAACGGTATCTGATACCCTTCTCCGTGAGCCATTGGTTCGGGAGGCGTCAATCTCTCAGTCTGGTTATTGTGAGGCCTGAAATGTCTTGGAACACCTTGACCGTGTCCCCTTCGAATTGAATACTGCCCAAGCGCTTGGCCTTCTCGAGCATTTCTATTTTTTCCCTGTATCTCAGGAAACTAACCAGTATGGACCTCAAGCCTCTGCCACCTCCACCAGCGCCTCTATGAGTCCTCTCCAAATGGACCTATTTCCCCCCGTCCGCCATGAAAATGGAATTAATCAGTCCCTGGACTTTCCGTCCCATGTCCGCTGCCATTTCCCCCTTCTGTTCTCTTATCCCCAGAATGCATAAGTTGTTGCGATGCTCCCTATTCTCGAGGTCGTCCAATTTCAGCACCATTTCCATTTCCTTCAGATCTGTGAGCCGCACCTCGTACTTACGTAGGTGGTTGTTTTCCATCCCCTCCATCTTATCTTCCAGTTTATCGACCCTTCCCTTGAGATCACATATCGAGGCTTAGATATCCGTCCAAATGGCTTTAATTTCTTGGAAAATGTCCTTCAGATCGTCCCTGGTGAGGGCCGGCGTGGATCCGCCTTTGGCCATGGTGTCCATTTTGGCTGGTGTGCCACTTGGGTCCACCTCAACTGGTCTCCTGAAATGCTGTAAGGTCACTATTGCAGGTTCGGGGCCCTTCTGGCATGTGGTCTCTCTTTAAGGTGTCTCCAGTGTGGCTGGGTGTGTCGTGGTTGCCTTGGATCGAACACTGGGCCTGGGCCTACTCCGTCCCACAGTCCAGGAGCCTGTAAAAAGTGATGCTTATTTGCCTAACATCCCAGTGCGGGGGATTTAAATGAAGTTTGCGGGGGCCTCTTCTCATATGCCAACCCAGATTCCTCGCTCTCCGGGGTATACCTGCTTGTCTCCTCGTGCGTGCATGTTTAGGGGGAGTGCCGGCCTCAAAGATCAATGTTAATGGCAGTGTCTCCAAGCCCTCAGTGCTCAGGGGCCTGGTCCTCTCCCACTGCCAAGCCCCGATTGTGTCCTCCTGGAATGGAACCTGCTGGTCCGCTTTTGCATTGTGGTACCGTTGGCCCCTTAAGTGTGGGGGGAGGGAATCTGGCTATAGCTGTGCTCAACAAACTCCCTAAATCATCCCCTGCTCCCCTGGGGCAATTGTGGGGAGTTTCACTCCTGGCTCTCCTCCTTGTTGCGTTGGGTTGGGGTGGTGCTGTGTCCACCTCCCCTCCTCTGCATCTGCCACTTGGAGCCAGATCAGCACCTCCTTTCACCCTTTGGGGCCGGAAATGTCTCCTCACCTCATTCGCCACCCGGCACCGGAAGTCTCAACTGTCACTGCGGTCTGGCCCGCTCCAGAATGAGCTCCTTCTGCTTGTATGGAGCATTTATCTGGAGCTCCTGCTTCAAGGCCTCACGGACCGCCTGGGCTCGCCTGTAACCGTGGCGTGGCCGGGATGGGCAATCCACCCAAGATCTGTGCTGGGGGCGCCCCACTGGTGCAGAGAGCACCAGAGTCTTGGGGGGGGGGCAACCCTGTTCCGCTCTCCCCATATCCTGAGTCATGTGCAGATGGCGCTTCGAACCTCCGCCGGCTCCTGCTTTGGCCTCCTCGGCGCCCTGCTTTGCGCACATGTGCCAGGTGCCAGTGAGGAGTGCACGACAATCATCGGTGCTGCACCTGGGGAGCCTCGATCACGCCAGCCCCAGCTACGGCCAAGGGCACTGCTCTCCATGTCAGGGGGGAAGCCGTAATCTCCTCTAAAAAGCGGTGTACGGCTGAGATCCGTCGTTACACAGCCATGCTGGTTTGCGCCCCTGCTGGTCTCCCTTTGGCAGATTTTAAAGGAAGGAAATGCCCCTTTACATTTGATTCGCATTATACAATCATTATACTCTGATAATCACACAGTGGCACGTTATGGACTTGCCAGTGAAATTACAGCTCCTTTTAGTGTTGATAAGTGTGTAAGGTAGGAGTGCATTCCTGCTCCCCTGCTTTTTTGTGTCTACATTGAAGAGATAATCGATTTGTTATTATTGAACTGCACGGATTGTCCTAGGATGGGCCTGGACAAATACCCGGTTTTATTCTATGCAGATGATGCTTTAATTTTGTTCACCGGTCTGAAGGTCACTCTGGATGTATTTCTGAGTAAGCGCAAGCACCTTGATTTAAACATGAACATGGGGAAAACAAAGGTTATGGTATTTAAACCACAGTTTTCCAAAGGTATTGTTTTGTCCATTTCAGTGAACGATTCCAAACTGGAACAGGTATTTATTTATTTTATCTGTTTATTTATTGGACATTTGTATGGCGCTTATACACAAATGTTTGCAGGCGCACAAGACAAGAAGGGGGGGAAACAAGGGAATCATGAGCATAGAGGAATGAAAAACAAAAATGGTTATATTGGTCATGTGACAGTCAGGTGCTTGAGAAGGTTGGTAAGTGCAGGCATAAGAGGGTAGCAGGAGAAGTGCAGTAGTCGGGTGCCCCCAGGGAAGGGGGCAGGGAAGTGCTGGGGGGCCCAGAGGCAGGTACCAGGGGAAACGAGTGCTGTGGGAAGGGAGGACCAGGTTGGGCTGGTCCAGGAAGTGCTAAGAGCCTGGGGAAAGGGGGAAAGGGAGGATGAGTGCTGTGGGAAGGGAGGACCAGGTTGGGCTGGTCTGGGAAAGGGAGCCCAAGGACAAGTGCTGGAAGAAGGATGCTGAGACTGGTGGTGGTTTGGCCCCTGTATAGTCAGTCCCCAGTCGTAGCGCTAGAAGAGAGGGTGTTAGCATGGGAGTGTGAGAGGGAAGGAAGAGGAGAAAAGGAAACTCTTGCAAAGTGTCTGGAATTTTAGAAGGTCCGGTTCTAGTTGGAGGGGAAAAGGGAGGCCATTCCAGAGGAATGAGGGCCCAGGAGAGGGATCTACCTCCCACTCTCTGCTTGGAGAAGCATTTGACCTGCAGAGAGTTTGAACCAGAGGACCGAAGGACTCTAGACAGGAGGTATTTAGGGAGGGAAAGCTGGATGTTCAGAGGTCTCAGGCCCCAGATTGACTTGTGGATGATGCAAAGGGTCTTGAATTCGATCCTTGAGGTGACCAGGAGCGAGTGGAGAGATTTTAGGGCAGGAGAGATGCAGTCCCTGGACTTGAGGCCCAGGATAAGTCTTGCAGCCCTCTTCTGGATTAGTTGGAGGAGACGAAGGGAGGAAAGAGGTAGATTGAGGAAGAGGCTGTTGCAGTAGTCAAACCTAGAGAGAACCAGGGCTCTTGAGACATTGAGCTTCTTGTTACGCTCACCTGGTTCCACGGGGGCGCCACCCAGCAGTTGGGGTTCAGATGTCCCTCCTTGCGATGCCCAGATGCGAACAGCGGAAGAGTTCTGCCTGGAATACAGGTAAGCTATGTTCAGGACTGGGCAACCGGGGTAAACAGCCTTCCACCTCCCTGTAGGTCTGCGACCCTTCTGGACTTCTCGTCACCTTGTTTTAGATGTTGGGGGGTTCTCCGTCCTGCTGTCTTGGCAGGGGCGCGTTGTGCTTGGTGGACAATGGCGATCAAGTTGCTTCACTGATGCCAGCCCGTCTTGAGTCTTTCAGGTAGGTCTTATTGCTGTGAATATTGCTGTTCTTGCATGCCTTTTAAACAATGTCTTTTTCTTCCTAGGTACGCGGAAGTCCAATATGTGACAAGGCGGAATCTGTGTTTCACCGGTAAGTATGGGCGTTTTTGGAGTGCCTTGATGCGGTGAGTAGGCGCTATGTGCTGCGCTTAAGATGCCTTGCCTTTGCTAACTTGTTATCGTTTCCTCTCCACAGGTCGTGGTACTCGGCCAGAGTATGGAATTTCCGTTGTGATGCTGATTGAGGAGCGGCCGGCGAGGTGAGCCTTTCGGCACAGCTTGTTAATTGCACAATGTCTAATGCCTTGTTTCTTCTCTTTTACAGGTCCGTCGATCTGGAGGAGTGCTGGTTCTAGGATGATGGTCGGAAGAGCTGCGGACCGCTGGCGATGAAGTTCAGGTAAGCTGCTGCCTTTTTCTCACAATGTCTTCTCTTTTCCTTTGCAGGTGCTGTCCTTACGAGGTTCGTGGCTGAAGCTGAACACGGTGAGCGTTACGTTACGGAACCTGAGAACCTTCGCCTACGGTAATACCTAGACCAGTACCTTGCTAATGGCTTCATTCGCCCATCCAAGTCCCCTGCATATTCAGCTTTGTTCTTCGTGCCCAAAAAGGAAGGTGACCTCAGAACGTGCATAGACTACCGCGCTTTGAACCAGATCACTGCTAAGAACCGATACCCATTGCCTCTGATCCCCGAACTACTAGACCAAGTAAAGGACGTTTGCATATACACTAAGTTGGATCTCCGGGGGGGCATACCATCTGGTATGCGTGAAAGAGGGCGACGAATGGAAGACTGCTTTTCGCACTAAGTATGGGTTATTCGAATACCAGGTGATGCCCTTCGGGTTGTGCAATGCACCAGCAGCCTTCCAATACTTTATGAACGATGTCCTTCGTGAACTCATTGACGTTTGTGTTGTCGTGTATATTGATGATATTCTAGTGTACTCCTCTTCAGAATCTGACCATGTGAAGCACGTCCGAGCAGTCCTTGAGATATTGCGCCAGCACAAACTATATGCGAAACTGGAAAAATGCGTTTTTCATGCCACGGAAGTTGAATTCCTTGGGTTTATCCTGAGTCCAAAAGGAGTCCGAATGGACTCACGAAAGGTGGACGCAATTCTTAAGTAGCCATCACCAAGTTCAGTTAAAGGAGTACAAAGCATGCTCGGCTTTGCCAATTTCTACCGCAGATTCATCCCAGATTTCTCACATGTTGTACATCCCATCACAGCACTCTTGCGAAAAAACAAACGCTTTATATGGACTGAAGAAGCTGAAAATGCCTTCCAAGAGCTGAAAGCGAAATTCACATCTGCACCTGTACTAAAGCACCCACACCCTGAACTTCCATACATAGTGGAAACTGATGCATCCAGTTTGGCCATGTGAGCTGTCCTGTCCCAAAAGCACCCTGAAACTGGCCCAGTAGCATTTTGGTCCAGAAAGTTCTCGGCACCCGAGTCAAACTATGTGGTTACCGACAAGGAGTTAGTTATTAGTCATTAAATCCGCCTTCAAGGCTTGGCGGCACTATCTTCTCTGTGCCAGGCATACTATTACTGTGATCACCGATCACCGGAACTTGCAGTATTTAAAGACAGCCAAGGCCCAATCGTCACGCCAACTCCGATGGGCATTGTTCTTTGCCGAGTTCGATTTCGTGATAACCTATTGACCAGGTTGCAAGAATGGTAAAGTAGACGCCTTATCCCGAATAGGGATGGGAGAGGCAGAAGTGAACCCAGAACCAGTACCTATAATTTCCGAACAAAGGATTCTTGGCATGACTACCCTACAGACACTAGAGGACATTCAGGTAAAGATCCAGCAACTCTTTGATCCTACAGCCCTGCAGGATTGGATAAAGAAAGACCCAGACTACTCTGTCACCAATGACCTGCCTTATTACCAAGGGCGGCTATTTCTGCCACACAAGGAACTACAAGAGCTAGTAATTTCCCATTATCATGACACCCTAATGGAGGGGCACCCAGGTATCGCAAAGACTGAAGCTAAAATTAAGAGACAATTCTGGTGGCCCACCTGGCGAAAGGATATTAAATCATTTGTAATGTCTTGTGGCATTTGCGCCCAAAACAAAAGTCAGAAGAGAAAACCAGCTGGACTCTTAGAACCTTTAGTCATTCCGCCTACTCCATGGCACACCTTATCGTTAGACTTTATTACTGATCTACCTCCATGCAATGGATTTAACACCATTCTAGTTATTGTGGATCTTTTTTCCAAGTTGGCCCACTTTATTCCTCTAAAGGGATTACCTTCAGCTTCAATCCTGGCCAAGGAGTTCCTCGAAAACATTCTTCGCATACACGGATTTCCGTCCGTATTGGTCTCTGACCGGGGCAGTCAATTCATTTCACATTTTTGGAAGAAATGTTGTCAATTGGTGCAAATCGATGTGAGGTTATCGACCAGTCACCACCCCCAAACCGATGGTCAAACGGAGAGGACCAACCAGACTCTTGAACAATACCTGCGTTGTATGTTACATCAGACTGAGAGTAATTGGAAAGACATTCTTTGGATTGCCAAATATGCATACAATAATTCAGTACATTCTGGAACTGGACAAAGCCCCTTTTATACCTTATATGGACACCTTCCTCGAACCTCAGACCTTGACTCACCCCAACACTTAGAAATGCCCGCAGTGGACCATCTGCACGCTACGATTACACAAGTCTTTAAGGAAGCAACTGCACATTTAAAAAAAGCGAAAGAAAAATACAAGAAAAATGCTGATCGGCATAGAAGTGATACTCCACAATACCAGATAGGGGACCAAGTATGGTTGGCCACAAAACACATACCTCTAAAGGGAACACAGACTTTTAACCCCAAATATTTGGGATCTTACTCTATTAAGGCCATTATCAACCCAGTGGCCGTCAAGTTGGACTTACCTGCTAACATGCGAATTCACCCCGTCTTTCATGTGTCACTTTTGAAGCCAGTGCAACCAGGGACAAGACTAACCAAGCCACCAGACCCCATCCTTATAGACGGGGAACCCGAATTTGAGGTTAAGAACATCCTGGACTCCAAGCTGGTGAAGTCAAAGCTTTTTTATTTAATCGACTGGAAAGGTTACGGACCACAGGAAAGGTCATGGGAACCTAGTGACCACATTCATGCACCCCGATTGCTGAAAAAATTCCACCGAAATTTCCCAGACAAACCAAAACCACGGGGAAGAACGCCTTTAGGAGGGGCCTTGGGGGGGAGTGCTGTCATGATGCCTACCCCCGGGGATCCAGATCAAGTCCAGAAACCCCAGAAGCAGGCATCAAATTATTCCAAGCAAGACCAACAACCCCTGCTAGGGGCTATTTGGGTGCAGTCCTGGCGTCTATGGCGCCAGACTCATACGGAGAGTCAGTCCTAGCGCCTTAGGCGCCATGTTCATAGATTAAAATGTACCTGATGCAGACCATGCTGCAAACTTACCTGATGTAGACCATGCTGCTAGAGCTCCAAGCCAAAAGAGGCTTGGAAGGGACTACTTTACCTAGGGACTATTTACTTACTCGGGTGGGGTCGAGGAGGAATACTTACCTGGGACTACTTTGGAGGCTATTTAAACCACGCCAAAAGAGCAGCACACGCTTCACGTTATTCTGCATCCAGCAGCGTAACGCTCACCGTGCCTGCAAGTCTGCATCCAGTCTTCTGCCACGCCCCCCTCGAGTCTGGAGCTCCTAGAAAGAGGGAGAAAGAAGGAGAAAAGGTTAGAACAAGAGTAATACCTTTGATCCTTACCTGAATTCCCGATCCACCGCACCTTCAAGCTGGAAGAAAGAAGTTATTTTATGCGCGTCGCCTCGCCTGCTGCAGCGCTGCGCTGAACTCACCGGCCTTCGCAGCATCTTCACTATCCACCGCATCCTTCTGCATGTTCCCGCCACACTCCGGCACCTAAGGGGAACACAAGAACAGCAAGGTGACCCAAGGGAATAAACAGAGGCAATATTAGTTACCCCCCATAGACTTACCTGATTTTACCGCCGGGGGTACTATTCCTCTTCACGGGTCGGCGCAGCCTCCACTGCATCTTCGCCGCACCCTGGCCCCTAAGGGGAACAAAAGGACAGCAAGGTGAAACAAAGGGACAAACAAGGGGAATCCTTCTCACCACAATAGACATACCTAATTTTACCGCCGGAGGCATTATTCCCCGAGACTTCATAATTTCTCTCAGCACCTGAATAAGGGAGAAAGCAACAGGTTACATACTGACATTATTTTATCGAACTGTGTTGGCTAATACAAATCCTTACCTGAATGTTACCGGTTGCCAAGAGGAACTCTTCGCTAGGGTCAAGCTGCAACATGCAAGGAATCGGTCAAGAGTGAAAGTCAGACATTCAAACTCTTACGAACTATATACTTACGGCGTCTCGCCGGAAATCTCAGAGTCAATATTGTTCTGGAACTCACCAATTCCTTCGAACCAGTGAAGCAACTGGTTATCTACGCGGCCTTGCGCTCAATGCAGGATGGAGAGCTCATCTTTCCAAACCATCAGGTGAGACTATAAGAGGGGACATTAAAGGTGATCAGTGGGGAGAACAGCGGGGGTGGGGGTTAACACTCAACTCCACGGGTGGTTAATTCCCTTTCTCCATTTGCAGAAGAATACTCCTACGGGCCAAGCAAACAAAGCTAGGTGGGCCAGTCCAGTCTGTCATCTCGGCACTATGCCTCACATTGGTGGAGACCGCTACTGTCCAGTTCAGATCGACACCTCTGTGGGAGCCAGGTGAGCGTAACAACCGTATAACCATCCTCCCATGGAGTCTTTCCCACCTTAAGTCCGCTAATGGCCCTCAGTACTTCCTCGAGTGTGATTGGTTTCTCCAGGTCTGTGGCCTCACTTTCCTGTAGGATGGAGAGGGAGACCTCACTTAAATATCTGTCAAGCTCCCCCTGCTCCAGCTCTCACTCTGTGCCGTAGAGTTTTTCATAGAATGAGGCAAATTCATTGGCGACTTTCCCTGCGTTAGAGTGTGATTGTCCTCCCGGGTCTACCACTTCCGACACCTTTCCGCTCTCTGACCCCTTAGGTTTGACGCCAGCAAGGTATCTGCCTTGTCCCCCTTCTCATCTTTGTTTGAGAAACTGTAGGCCAGATACCACCTTACCCATTTTGAGCTCCCTCAACTTACTTAGATTCTCCCATGCCATTTTTAATTTGTCAACGTCCTGCACCCCTCCCTCGTCTGCCTCAACTTCCAACTTCCGAATCTCTCCCCTCCACCTGGCGGGTCCTCATCCTCTTCTTCGATGCACCCTCCCTTATCAGGAGGCCACTCATGTGGCCTTAGCGGCTTCCCATACTGTACAAAGATCTACCTCCCCTTTGTCATTTATTCTGAAATATTCCTCTTTAGCTTCCCCCATCTCCTTTGTGAAGGCCAGGTCTCAAATGTAACCCATTGTTGCAATGCCATAGTGATTCCCTAGGCCTGAGGGCCGTCAAAGCTGTCCCCATGTTGACCATGTCATGGTCTGACCAGCTGTTAGGGCTGATCTCACTGGTCGTCACCCTCTGAGTTAAGATACCAGTAATATATCCTTGTTCTGGTCCCATAGACCGGAGAAAAGAACGTAAAGCTCCTTGTGGCTGGGTGGCATTCCCTCCAGACAGCAGTTAAGCCCCGACAGGACATATATCCAAGGAGTCCATCCTCCCCCTGTGTACTCCCCCTTCCGGCGGCACCCTGACCCCCACTATGATCCAGGAGCCGATCTGCCCACCTTTTGAAGTCCCCTACAAGCAAGAGAAGTCTCTTTTCGGGTGAGGACCCTGTGTTTGGGCACTACACTGTAGCAAAGGTCACCTGAACACCCTCCATCATCCCAGATACCACCAGGGCCCTCCCGTCTTCCCTCTTCCAGACCTTTGGCTCAACTATACGAGACCTCTGATTAATGAGGATACCCACTCCTCCCTTCTTAGATGTTCCCGATGCCCAGAACATCTGTACGACTCGGGGTCCTGGGAATGTGCCTCTCCTCCCCATGCATTAACCTCGTCTCTTGGACCAAGAGCACATCTAAGCTCCTATTTCAGAACTCCCTGCCCAGCAGCGACCGTTTAGTGGGGGAGTTCAGGCCCTTGACATTAAGGGTCCCTATCCTCAGCACGTCGGGTTGAGACATTCTCAAAAGTGATCAGATGCCCCGACCACTCCATTCTCCTTAAGCCCCTGGAATCCATCTCTTTCAGGACTGCCCCCTCCCCACCCAGACCACCCTCAACAATGTCCTTCCTTCCCCCCTCATGATCCCCCTTCCCGTGGGACCCCTATCGTTCTTGAAAGATGCCCACTGCGTGATGGACCATCAGAGGTGACTAATGCTTCGCCCACCATTGTCTTTGTGTCCCCCCCACTCCCCCTGTCTGCCAATACATTTTTCAGGCCTCCGGAAACAACCATTGACATCAAATCTACATTTCTCTATCAGGACTGTGGTCTTTATTTGGCTGAGGGCGGAATGTTCAATTTCTTATATTTCCTGCCCCCTGGCAGCTTTCTTTTTACACTGTGATCCCCCTCCTGGGTGTGTTCCATTAGCGTGCCACTCCTATCCCCCTCAGGAACTGAATTTGAGGCCTCCTCTTTTAGGACATGTAGAACCTGTTGTGCCTCCTGTCCGCTTGTGATTCGATAATCTACTTCTCCTCTCTCAAATGTCATTGCGAAGGGGAAGGACCAACGGTATCTGATACCCTTCTCCGTGAGCCATTGGGTCGGGAGGCGTCAATCTCTCAGTCTGGTTATTGTGAGGCCTGAAATGTCTTGGAACACCTTGACCGTGTCCCCTTCGAATTGAATACTGCCCAAGCGCTTGGCCTTCTCGAGCATTTCTATTTTTTCCCTGTATCTCAGGAAACTAACCAGTATGGACCTCAAGCCTCTGCCACCTCCACCAGCGCCTCTATGAGTCCTCTCCAAATGGACCTATTTCCCCCCGTCCGCCATGAAAATGGAATTAATCAGTCCCTGGACTTTCCGTCCCATGTCCGCTGCCATTTCCCCCTTCTGTTCTCTTATCCCCAGAATGGCTAAGTTGTTGCGATGCTCCCTATTCTCGAGGTCGTCCAATTTCAGCACCATTTCCATTTCCTTCAGATCTGTGAGCCGCACCTCGTACTTACGTAGGTGGTTGTTTTCCATCCCCTCCATCTTATCTTCCAGTTTATCGACCCTTCCCTTGAGATCACATATCGAGGCTTAGATATCCGTCCAAATGGCTTTAATTTCTTGGAAAATGTCCTTCAGATCGTCCCTGGTGAGGGCCGGCGTGGATCCGCCTTTGGCCATGGTGTCCATTTTGGCTGGTGTGCCACTTGGGTCCACCTCAACTGGTCTCCTGAAATGCTGTAAGGTCACTATTGCAGGTTCGGGGCCCTTCCGGCATGTGGTCTCTCTTTAAGGTGTCTCCAGTGTGGCTGGGTGTGTCGTGGTTGCCTTGGATCGAACACTGGGCCTGGGCCTACTCCGTCCCACAGTCCAGGAGCCTGTAAAAAGTGATGCTTATTTGCCTAACATCCCAGTGCGGGGGATTTAAATGAAGTTTGCGGGGGCCTCTTCTCATATGCCAACCCAGATTCCTCGCTCTCCGGGGTATACCTGCTTGTCTCCTCGTGCGTGCATGTTTAGGGGGAGTGCCGGCCTCAAAGATCAATGTTAATGGCAGTGTCTCCAAGCCCTCCGTGCTCAGGGGCCTGGTCCTCCCCCACTGCCAAGCCCCGATTGTGTCCTCCTGGAATGGAACCTGCTGGTCCGCTTTTGCATTGTGGTACCGTTGGCCCCTTAAGTGTGGGGGGAGGGAATCTGGCTATAGCTGTGCTCAACAAACTCCCTAAATCATCCCCTGCTCCCCTAGGGCAATTGTGGGGAGTTTCACTCCTGGCTCTCCTCCTTGTTGCGTTGGGTTGGGGTGGTGCTGTGTCCACCTCCCCTCCTCTGCATCTGCCACTTGGAGCCAGATCAGCACCTCCTTTCACCCTTTGGGGCCGGAAATGTCTCCTCACCTCATTCGCCACCCGGCACCGGAAGTCTCAACTGTCAGTGCGGTCTGGCCCGCTCCAGAATGACCTCCTTCTGCTTGTATGGAGCATTTATCTGGAGCTCCTGCTTCAAGGCCTCACGGACCGCCTGGGCTCGCCTGTAACCGTGGCGTGGCCGGGATGGGCAATCCACCCAAGATCTGTGCTGGGAGCGCCCCACTGGTGCAGAGAGCACCAGAGTCTTGGGGGGGGGCAACCCTGTTCCGCTCTCCCCATATCCTGAGTCATGTGCAGATGGCGCTTCGAACCTCCGCCGGCTCCTGCTTTGGCCTCCTCGGCGCCCTGCTTTGCGCACATGTGCCAGGTGCCAGTGAGGAGTGCACGACAATCATCGGTGCTGCACCTGGGGAGCCTCGATCACGCCAGCCCCAGCTACGGCCAAGGGCACTGCTCTCCATGTCAGGGGGAAGCCGTAATCTCCTCTAAAAAGCGGTGTACGGCTGAGATCCGTCGTTACACAGCCATGCTGGTTTGCGCCCCTGCTGGTCTCCCTTTGGCAGATTTTAAAGGAAGGAAATGCCCCTTTACATTTGATTCGCATTATACAATCATTATACTCTGATAATCACACAGTGGCACGTTATGGCCTTGCCAGTGAAATTACAGCTCCTTTTAGTGTTGATAAGTGTGTAAGGTAGGAGTGCATTCCTGCTCCCCTGCTTTTTTGTGTCTACATTGAAGAGATAATCGATTTGTTATTATTGAACTGCACGGATTGTCCTAGGATGGGCCTGGACAAATACCCGGTTTTATTCTATGCAGGTGATGCTTTAATTTTGTTCACCTCATATCAAGGTCTGAAGGTCACTCTGGATGTATTTCTGAGTAAGCGCAAGCACCTTGATTTAAACATGAACATGGGGAAAACAAAGGTTATGGTATTTAAACCACAGTTTTCCAAAGGTATTGTTTTGTCCATTTCAGTGAACGATTCCAAACTGGAACAGGTATTTATTTATTTTATTTGTTTATTTATTGGACATTTGTATGGCGCTTATACACAAATGTTTGCAGGCGCCACAAGACAAGAAGGGGGGGAAACAAGGGAATCATGAGCATAGAGGAATGAAAAACAAAAATGGTTATATTGGTCATGTGACAGTCAGGTGCTTGAGAAGGTTGGTAAGTGCAGGCATAAGGGGGTAGCAGGAGAAGTGCAGTAGTCGGGTGCCCCCAGGGAAGGGGGCAGGGAAGTGCTGGGGGGCCCAGAGGCAGGTACCAGGGGAAACGAGTGCTGTGGGAAGGGAGGACCAGGTTGGGCTGGTCCAGGAAGTGCTAAGAGCCTGGGGAAAGGGGGAAAGGGAGGATGAGTGCTGTGGGAAGGGAGGACCAGGTTGGGCTGGTCCGGGAAAGGGAGCCCAAGGACAAGTGCTGGAAGAAGGATGCTGAGACTGGTGGGGGTTTGGCCCCTGTATAGTCAGTCCCCAGTCGTAGCGCTAGAAGAGAGGGTGTTAGCATGGGAGTGTGAGAGGGAAGGACGAGGAGAAAAGGAAACTCTTGCAAAGTGTCTGGAATTTTAGAAGGTCCGGTTCTAGTTGGAGGGGAAAAGGGAGGCCATTCCAGAGGGATGAGGGCCGAGGAGAGGGATCTACCTCCCACTCTCTGCTTGGAGAAGCATTTGACCTGCAGAGAGTTTGAACCAGAGGACCGAAGGACTCTAGACAGGAGGTATTTAGGGAGGGAAAGCTGGATGTTCAGAGGTCCCAGGCCCCAGAGGGATCTACCTCCCACTCTCTGCTTGGAGAAGCATTTGACCTGCAGAGAGTTTGAACCAGAGGACCGAAGGACTCTAGAAAGGAGGTATTTAGGGAGGGAAAGCTGGATGTTCAGAGGTCCCAGGCCCCAGATTGACTTGTGGATGATGCAAAGGGTCTTGAATTCGATCCTTGAGGTCACCAGGAGCGAGTGGAGAGATTTTAGGGCAGGAGAGATGCAGTCCCTGGACTTGAGGCCCAGGATAAGTCTTGCAGCCCTCTTCTGGATTAGTTGGAGGAGACGAAGGGAGGAAAGAGGTAGATTGAGGAAGAGGCTGTTGCAGTAGTCAAACTAGAGAGAACCAGGGCTCTCGTGACATTGAGCTTCTTGTTACGCTCACCTGGTTCCACGGGGGCGCCACCCAGCAGTTGGGGTTCAGATGTCCCACCTTGCGATGCCCAGATGCGAACAGCGGAAGAGTTCTGCCTGGAATACAGGTAAGCTATGTTCAGGACTGGGCAACCGGGGTAAACAGCCTCCCACCTCCCTGTAGGTCTGCGACCCTTCTGGACTTCTCGTCACCTTGTTTTAGATGTTGGCGGGTTCTCCGTCCTGCTGTCTTGGCAGGGGCGCATTGAGCTTGGTGGACAATGGCGATCAAGTTGCTTCACTGATGCCAGCCCGTCTTGAGTCTTTCAGGTAGGTCTTATTGCTGTGAATATTGCCGTTCTTGCATGCCTTTTAAACAATGTCTTTTTCTTCCTAGGTACGCGGAAGTCCAAAATGTGACAAGGCGGAATCTGTGTTTCGCCGGTAAGTATGGGCGTTTTTGGAGCGCCTTGATGCGGTGAGTAGGCGCTATGTGCTGCGCTTAAGATGCCTTGCCTTTGCTAACCTGTTATCGTTTCCTCTCCACAGGTCGTGGTCCTCGGCCAGAGTATGGAATTTCCGTTGTGATGCTGATTGAGGAGCGGCCGGCGAGGTGAGCCTTTCGGCACAGTTTGTTAATTGCACAATGTCTAATGCCTTGTTTCTTCTCTTTTACAGGTCTGTCGATCCGGAGGAGCGCTGGTTCTAGGATGATGGTCGGAAGAGCTGCGGACCGCTGGCGATGAAGTTCAGGTAAGCTGCTGCCTTTTTCTCACAATGTCTTCTCTTTTCCTTTGCAGGTGCTGTCCTTACGAGGTTCGTGGCTGAAGCTGAACACGGTGAGCGTTACGTTGCAGTAATGCAAACTAACGCGAAGCGTGTCAGTCTATTCGGGTGTGGTTTAAATAGCTTCAAGAAAGAAGTCCAGGTAAAATAGTCCCCATGGTACCACACCCAAAAACACTACACTGCAAGCCTGGTTTCAAGGAGCCAGGTTATGAGGATGCCTCCACATGACTGGCATTAATGAAAAGTAGTTCCCAAGCACAAGTTCATATTTAAACAAGAGCCTGGCGAGGCGCCAGGACTGCCCCCAAGAAGGACTATGCTGCAATTTCTTGGGTTTAGTGGGGACTGGAATCAAGACTCTACCTGGCCCATAGGTTGGCCAGGGGGTCTTCAGAGTGTGGGTCGTGACACTTCTGAGAGAAGGTGAGGAAAGGTAGAATGCCCCTGAGAAGGTGAAGATGCAAGTTGGACTTCTTGGCTAGGTCTGTAATGTGTGGACAGAAAGGGAGAGAAGAGTCAAAAAGGATCCCAAGGTTTTTTGCCTCACAGGTGGGAGAGGGGTGGGACCCAAGGAGCCAGGCCAGATAGAGATGGGGAAACAAGGAGCAGGCTTCCAAATGAGTAAGATCTCGGTCTTACTGGCATTAAGGCAGAGATCACTAGCAGAGCACCAGGTCTGAATACTAGTAGGGCAGTCATGTATGAGGGAGCAGGAGGAAGAGGTAGAGCATGGCAGCTTGAAGGAGAGCTCTGTGTCATCTGCATAACACTGGAAATGAGGTGTAAAAGTGGAGATCAGGTAGGCCAGAGGTGCCAGATATATGTTGAAGAGCCATGGCAATAGAATGGAGCCCTGGGGGACTCCACAGGTACAAAGTGTGGTGGAGGAGAGAAAATAACCCATTTGCACTTCGGACACTCTGTTTGAAAGGAAGGTACCTATTTACGAGAATGGCGGGTGGCCGGCAAAAAAGCATGCACTAATCTGGGAAAGTTTAGTGGGGCAACTAATTCTTTTGTACTAGACATTGGAGTGGTGCCATTTCCTCTACTATAGAATTATACAAAAAATAGGCAATCCCGATGTCTATTTTTGGTGCAGAAATGTAGGGATATGGCAGCACCTGGTTACTAGATAGGATGGAAAATATGTTTTTGAAGCAATTATTATTACTTCCCCAAGGCTCGCTTGCTGAGCTATTACATCTGGTGCTTGATATCTGCCAAATAGGAGAGGCAGTCTCCCTTAAACCAGTCTTGTACTGGGTGATGCTATGGTGCACAGAGGCCCTTGGAAAGTATTGAGATGCGTTGACACATATCTTGAATCTAGAAGGTGGTAAAAGCATACCATGGGTTACCCACATAAAAGAATCCATGATTGGGCTAAATTAGGCTCAGTTGTGGGAGAACGTCACAACGCAGATAAATTAGCCTTATTTAGGATCAAGAGAGCAGCAACCATTAGATTTAGAGAGAACATGGTAGAGGCAGCCAAAAGGCTAAAATTGGGTAAAGACTATTTATTGTACACATCAGAATTTACTGTATTTCAACTTCATATGAGATATCTCTATATGCCTGATTCAGTTTGGGGACGCTGCCATTAGCCTCCTTTACTAAATCTTGGGCACCTAACGGGTACCTGCTCTTCATGTAGGGCAGGTAATCAAACTCTAACCCATTTTTTGCTTTTCTGTGAAGTGTTGAAATCACTAAGCTGCCGGTATCTAAAGCTGGTGCTTGACACAGACAAATATAACAATGGTGACGAGGTGTTGAGCAGAGAACGCAGAATGGGACTACAGTTACCCGAGCCCGCCGGGCCGACGTAGCAGGCTTTGTTTCCTGCAGCGACTTGGAGAGGGAGATAGGTGAGCCTCTCGTGATAAGCAGCATAATACAGAGATAGCATTTTACACGCCCTTTCTGCAATGCCAAATTAAAGGTATCAAAACATAACATCATAGCACGTTCTGTGGCCAGCAGCCCAGGTCATCCGTGCTGAGTTAGTACATGTGTTCTTCCTGTGCAAGGGAGCATCTCAGCAGAAGCAAACAAAGGTGGCATTAAATACTCACATTAAAGCAGCTGCACTTCACTGCAGGCATACATTAAAGCACACCAACAATGTCTGACACTGAAGACATTAGCACCACTGCCACCCCGTCCACATCAACCCCTGCCCTGCCAAACAGGGAAGAGGGAGGACATGAGTCTCTTCAACTACAGGCTGTTCCGCCATTTGATAGATCAGACGCCAGCAGTCTGGCACCACGCTGGAACAGATGGCTAAAGGAACTTAATATTTACATTGATGCCACCAGTGTCAAAGAAGAACGATGCTTGAGAGGAATATTAATGCATTCCCTAGGGACTATAGTAAGGGACATACTGTTTGAGATGCTTGAGAGTGCCACAAACACATTTCAGGGACTTATTGACTCACTCAACACCTATTTTGCTCCACTACGAAATGTGGACTATGTGAGACATTTTTTTCACACCTCCACCCAGGAGAAGGGAGGGACTTTGGATACATTTGTCACGAGACTACGCATGAGAGTCAAATATTGTTATTTTGATCATTATTGAATGGAAGGAGCTCTAAAATCACAGGTAATTGCCGGCTGTGAATTGGCTGAGTTTCGGAAAATATTGCTGCAAAAGACCAGGTCATTGGAAGAAATTCTAATGCTTGTAAGAGCCGACATAGCTCTCTCCATGCAGGCGGAGTCTCTGGGCAATATAGAAATCACACAAACAGCAGCTGCAGCGCCCATCTGCCAGATGTGATGGTAAAAAAAATCAACCAACAGAGAACAATGTCAATGTTACCAATGCAGATTTAATTTTCCTTATGTTGGCTCCTGTCCAGTGATTGGCCACTCGTGTGATGGCTGTTTAGGTGAAAATCCTTTCCAGTCTGTGTGCAAGAACATCAAATACGTTCAGCAGTCGGCAGACCATAGAGGCTCCAGCAAACGCACTAATGACCCTCCATCCAGAAAATGTAGGTCTCCAACAGCCAGGAAAAAAAGCTCACCAGACAGACGTCAGGACTCCCCACTTCAAATCAGAAGACGAACTGAAAAAAGGAGGAATACCATGGAGCATCCAATCCGGAAGCGCCGGGGAGGAGGTCGACATGCCAAAAACTAAGATATGTAGCAGCTTCTCCTAGATATCAAGACGACTCTGACTCATCATCAAGCGGTGATCGTAAACGAGGGCATGTCCACACAATTGGAAACAAGACGGCAGTGCAATATAGTCCAACTTTATTCCTCCAAATAAATGGAGATGCACGAGAATTCTTGATTGACACTGGGGCCACAGAAAATGTAGTAAATTAAGATACATCTCGAGGGATTAAAAACAATGGGACACTGCAAACAGCGGACATAGATATATATATGCATATGGATCCAACACGCCACTAGATGCAAAGGCATGTTCAAAGCCACATCCTCACACAAAGACAAGTCAGCAAGCTCGTGATGTATGTTGTAAAAGGAGAGGTGCCAGGAGGAAGCATTCTCAGCTTCAAGTAATCCATGCAAATGGGACAGGTTCACATAATGTATAAAATAATGATGGCATACACCACAAACCCCAAGGAGACATGATAGTCCAGATATTTAATTTGCTATTTACAGGTCTAGAAAAACTCAAAGGAAGCACTATCGGGGAATCCTGTTAAATATCCGAAAACAAATCAAAGATGAAATATAAACATTGCTGAACCAAGATGTCATTGAACATGTGAGAAGACCCACACTATGATTCTCCCCCATTGTCCCTGTGCCTAAAAAAGAAAATGGGGGCAAAATCCGAATCTGCATGGACATGTGTGCACCAAATCTGGACATTGAAAGAGAGAGGCTTTTATCCCCAATAATGATAGACATGATGCATTGACTGCATGGGTTAAAGGTCTTCTGTGAATTAGATTTAAACAAAAGTTACCATCAATTAGAATTACACGCCGAATCTTGCTACATCACCACTTTCATGACACATTTGGGATTATTGGGATATAAAAGACTTAGCTTCGGGTTCTCATCGGCAGCTGAGATCTTTCAAAATGAAAGTAATCCGGCATATACCACAATGTCTTAATTACAGTGATGACATTTTAATATTTGGGGCCACACAGGAGGCACATGATGACACGCTGCGTTGAGTGGGCATGGCACTGGAGTATGCCAATCTGACACTTAACGCAGCCAAGTGCAAAATCAGCAATTCAACACTGACTTTCTTTGGTCAGATATTTTTCGAGTGAAGGTTTACAACCTGACCCAGACAAAGTGCAAGCTCTTATTGCCACACCAATGCCCACATCAACGCCAGCAGTACCATCGTATTCCGGGCATGGCCAGCTACTGCACAAGATATATTCAAGACTTTGCATCAGTGAGGACATCACTATGACTTCTCAATGGAAAAGGGCAAGAAATCACGTGGTCAATGGAATGCAAAGAGGCTTTCAAGGAAATAAAGTCACACATTTCTTCAGTTTCTTGTATGGCCTACTATGACCCAGACTTAGAGACAGATCTATCTGTACATGCAAGTCCCATTGGTTTAGGTGCCAGACTGGCTCAATTCAGATCGGGTTCCTCCTCACCCCGCTGGATTGTGGCGTACACTAGTCGGAGTCTATCAACTACCAAATGTGCATATTTTCACCCCGAAAAAGAAAGCATAACAGTAGTTTGGTCATGTGAACATTATAATTTGTTTTTATATGGAAGAAAATGTACTATCATCACAGATCACCAAGCACTTACGACCATCTATGGCAAGCCAAATGCCAAGATGCCTCTACAAATTGCACGCTGGGGGCTTCGACTGCAGGAATACTCTTTTGACATTATTGACCGACCCGGGAAAGACAGTAACACAGCAGATTTATTATCCAGATATCATTTGCCTGCGAAGGAAGAAACACAATCATTCCAGGCGGATCAATACATCAACTACATCATAGACAATGCACTCCCAAAGTGCTTAACCGTACCTGAAATCATAAAGGAGATACAGCAACATTGAGTACCGACACAGATCAAGGACAAGGTAGCGTCAGGATGATGGTGTGAATCACACAAAGGTGATGTCACTTTGTCAGAAAGTGAGCGGAAATCACAAAAGACATTTTATCTACTATAGGAGGTACTACTGCTGAAAGAGAACAGAATTGTTATCCCTGCAGCCCTGCAAGATCGAGTGATTAGTCTGGCACACACAGGACACTGAGGGATTGTCTCCACAAAATGAAAACTTAGAATGAAGGTGTGGTTCCCGCAAATGGACATCAAAATACGGACTCTTGAAGCCTGTGTAGTTTGCAAGGCAGTAGCCCTGCGCACATTCCTGGAAAATGACACCAATGCTGCTGAAAGTGTGGGTTGAAGTGGCAGTTGACATGTTTGGGCCACACACAAATGATAAACATGTACTGGTAGTCATGGACGAGATGTCTTGTTTTCCAGAAATACATATGGTTTACTCAACGGCTGCACGCGCTGTTATTCCAGCCCTTGGCAAAATATTTGCTGACTCTGGCATTCCGACAACAGTGAAATCTGACATTTAGTGGGCTTGAGTTTGGAATTTTTGCTGAATTCCTAGGGTTTCAGCATCAGAAGGTTACTCCCCTGTGGCCCCAGGCTAATGGCACTGTTGAACATGTTATGGCTAATCTAAAGTACACGCTTCAAGTGTGCTCCATCACACAAGGATCATTCATGAAAGCCGTGAATATAATTAGGGGCATTATTCAACGTCAGCAATTGGGTTTGCAGGGATGATAGGAATCCCATAAGGTTACTGAGGGTAAAGGTTTATTTGATTGTACTTGTCCTCAACTTTCACTGCACCTCCATCATGAAGTACCTCCAGCTGTCTCTTGGAAGAAAATATAAAAACATTGAAGAAGAAATGACAAATATTAATATGCCACTGTAGCACGGAGTAGCAAGTGGAGGCTCAAGTGGTCAGTTGTGGTCGACGGGAACAGTATTTTTCTTTTTTTCTACCTTGAAGGCGCAGTTTTGGCAAGACTGTGGTGACTGAGACTATATAGCCTCACTTGCAGCGCGGAGCACATGCGGAGTAGCAAGTGTAGGCTCAAGTGGAGGCTCAAGTGGTCAGTTGTGGTCCGTTGAAGTACGGAGGATCGGTGGATCTCCCGTGAGCCCTGACTGAAGGAGCTAAGCTACACCACAAGAAGCAAGAAGCCAGAAGCCAGAAGCTCACTCCCCGACTATTCCATACTGATACGGGTTAGCGCCCCCGTGGCACTGTTTGCTACAAAGTGGGAGACTGCGGAAAGTTTCCCTATTTGATCCTGCAGCAAATATTGTTGTGCATTCTGACTTTGTATAAGCGGTCAGGGACACCAAAGTATTTCCCCTTGAGAGGTCATTGCTACGCAGCACACCCCATGCAGAACGGCGTGCCGGCAGCTAACGAGTCGGCTGACTTCACTGAGACATAACTCCTCCCATTATTTTTTATTTTAATTTTTGTTTTGTTTTTTGTTAATCAGCACACGGAAAAGTCAGTGTTGGCTGTGCGAACTAGCAAAATAATCCAACACATTGCTAGCTATGGTGTCAACAGTCGGCCCCGTTACCCGACATAGAGCAAAAACTCTGTCAACTCCCATAGGGACATGTGTGTTGCCCCCTTCTCAGCTGGCGATAGACAAAGCAATAGCAATAGCAGCGGAGATTTACAACCAGTATCAGAACATACTAACACAATACAGTATGGTGAAGCAGACGATACAAGCGGAGATTGGTTGGGAATTAAATACAAAAGATAACCCACCTATGATAAATGATAATGAAGTGCTTGCAAATTCTCCCTGTGAGTTTGAACGAAACTTCATAACTATAATACGCGATATACACAGTCTGCAAGATGCCCGCTGCAGCCTGACAATAATAGGAAATCCGAAGAAGAGAATTGAAGAAAAAGGTGATCTAAGGGCAGTACAGCAGAACGTCGGAAATCCAAGTCGAGTCCAAGACTCACACTGTATTAAGGAGACGCCTAGAACACTTGCAGATGAAAAATCTATGACACTGGATGTTTCTACAGAGGGATTACAACAGGCAAAGATAAAGAACACCCTTCCCTTGTCATTTTCGGCTAACAAACCCAGCAAAACCAGTAAATCACTGCAAAGAAGAAGAGCTCTGCATCAACAGACACTGAACCAGATACGAGCTACGAATCACCTATGAAAAATGATGAATTGCCCAGAACAATAAGGCCACCTTGGCCAAACAACATTGGAAATGAAAACAATTGCAGTGATTGAAATCCGAAGAATCAATAGAAGAGTTTATCGCTTGATATAACAGAAATTGAAACGATAATGAGCAATCATGTGAAGAGAAAATAAATATTTGGTGAGAAGGGACCTATCTTGAACAGAGCATTGCATCCTAACTCAACACCATGCCTGAGAAGCCTGACTACCCAACCGATGGAATTTACCTCCTCTCCATCATCAACTCAAGAGGATAAGCAGGAGCCATCATATAGAAAGACATCTGAGAATCGAGACACGCATCCTAAATCAACATTAAAACATAGTGGGCAGAGGAATAACAAGTGTCAATGCTCGCCAACACAAGGATGCAAAAGAGAACCAATACCAACGAGTATGATGGACCTACAGAACATGCTGTTAGATATTACATCCCAAGCGATGATCCAATTTCTGAAATTGCATGAAGCCAATAAAGACACCATGAAAGATCAAGCCACTCTTCTAGCACTTATTCAATCAAAGCAAATAGATTTAGAAACATTCATGTCTAGAATACAAGATCGGATCAATATGGAAGCAGAGGCAAGTGCCATGTGGCAGACTCGGTTATTTGAGATTGCCAGGAACGATAGAGCCGAGGAAGCCCAATTAACTAACACAATATTGGCTATGCTGGCCCCTAACACCACACAGAAGGAGCGTGTGCAGGAGAAATCAAAGATGAATGAAAAGCCCACCCAAACGAGCTTTACAGGAGAAAATCAAGTTGAACCCTCCACAAATAGACAGTGTATCATGACCAACAAGGGAAATAGACTATTGAATGACAAAGTATAGCATTCAGCAGACAATAAAATGAAGTCATTCCCACTGCATGGAGAAATGACAAACAAAAAAGTCACTATTCTGGAACAAAAAGATCCAACTATCATCAAGACTTTGAATGCGATGGAAAACCATAAAGAGAAAGAGATGTTTGACATATTTACGATCAACAATATGAATACCAACACAAAAGTAAACCAAGAAACATCAAAAAAATCTAAAAGGAAAAATAATAAAGGATCGAAGGAATTCTTAAGAAATATTAAACCTACCTCAGAAAATAGTGAAAACACAGACAAAAAAGTTACATTTTTTGGAGCAACAGAAAAAAATGGATTGTCAAATGGCTTTGATTGATAATAATCAGATAAAGCTGCAAATTAAAGATAGGACTTAAGCAGAAAAACAAACACAACAAGAAGATTTACCCAATCTGTCCACACATTATTATATACAACAAGATCAGTCAAATAAAACCAACCTAGACGAAAACAACATATCGCTCATCATCATCGATCAATATGGCAATTCTGTTGATTCCACGCATATTGACTTGTCTTGTGATGATATCTCAGACTCCAATTTAACTACAATAAACAGTGTCCATGTTGAATGTATCGATCTGTTGTCTGAAAATGAAGAATCAGTGGGCGTAATTGAAAATCTGAATAATTCAGCAAGAAAGGAATCAGAAACTGAGAATTCTTTTTTTAAAAGACAAAGATTTGATGGTCCCAATTTTTGTAGATCCAAGAAAGCTATCAACATTAAATAGAATACGATTTCAAAGAATAGAAACCACCCATGATGGTTTGATACTAAATAAGACTAACAGTTTGCACCTCATACACACTATTACGCAACTGCAGTCCATCGGCTCAGAAGATCTAAAGATAGTACAATTTATTGATGAGATGCAACTGGACTGCGTGTGGATAGACTTACATTCGAAAACAGCAATGGAACTCATCTTACGACACCAAAGACAATTTTATCAGCTAGCCTTCATTTGTTATGTATGTGATGAGCTGAGGAACAGATAAAGGGACCAAAATCCTGTAATCAAACAGGAACTAGGAGCAAGAGATAATAATCTCGGATGGCGGGGGATCGAGACATGTCATACAGACATGCAGCTGTTAAAGATCATAGGGCCTCATTACACGGATGGCAGTGAACCATGGCGCTATTAGCGCCATGGTTCATGCCGGTAAAATACCGGCACCGCCTTGGTGGAAAGGGGAATTACTGCCCTATTCCAAGGTTGGCGGGGCGGTAATTCCCCCTTCCACCATTGCCCTTTCCCATTTTTGCCCCTATGGGAATGGGGAAGGCGCTAATTACGGTGCCTGCAAAAAGAAGGCGTTAAATTACCCAACCCGCAAAGGGACCTCGTAGTAAGGCGGTAAGGATTTACCAGTACCGGTAAAATACCGGTACCGGTAAACCCTTACCGCCATCCGTGTAATGAGGCCCATAGTATTTTGACAACCACCCGCACAGATGATAGAGAATGCGATAGATCCCGAAGAAATGACACAAAAAATGTCTTCTGGAGCGAAATGCAATATACAGATGATCCGATTAGGTGGGAATACCAAACTCAATTTTAACAACTAACGAACCAAGATGAGGGAGTTACAGCACTCTTTTCCTGGAATTCGAGAGGACACACACATTTATTCCAACAGAAGAATAGCTTCCTTACATTGTGCCAGATAGTGTGCCTTCAAGAAACATGGCTAACGCAACATCCAGTATGTGATTGTTATAATACTTTTATCAACCCTGCGATTAAATATATGACAGGAAGACCCTCTGCTCGCTTATTGACGTTAATTCAGGTGGATTCTAACATCGAAATAATAGAATCCAAGAACTGGAATCCCTGGGTGCAATTTACCCTCTTACAATACCCGTCCTTGACAATAGGAAAAGGCCGCATGAAGGATACTCGACAAGTAAAGAAAAGGCTAGCGCGTCTGAATGTCTATTGGAATCCGGTGGCAATAAGTGATGATGAATTTATAGACTCTGTATTTACTGCAATAGACCTCGCCATGAACAAATATCCTCAGCTTGAACTGGTTATCTGTGGAGATTTGAACATCCATCTCTACGATCAGAAAGGAGACAGATGCATGCCAGTCGACTTATCTATAAGAGCTTACTGATGGATAAAAGAAACTAAAGATCGTCATTTGTTTTTGACTGTCAGCCCTAAAAATGAGATTGGTGAGCGGCCACCAACTTGGACGAGAGGAAATTTCACTGCTACTATTGATTACATCTTTATTTCGCAAGGAATTAAGGCAAAGCTTCAGAAAATTGATAACACTCCATCCCCGCAGAGCAGGATTCTATCAATAGCATGGACCTCGCTTAGTTCAAGAAAAATCAATATAAATATTCCTATTGTGGAAACAAATAAAAAGCTGAATAGGCTGAGATTGTCTCAGACACAAATGGAAACTTTGACACAAAAATGTGAAAATAGTAAACTACAAGGAGTTCAGAAATTAAATTACGAGTGGCTGCTCTCCCCGTTTCTGCACCCTCAAAACGATAAGAGAGCACCCAGGATACATTTGCACGCCTTTAATCCCCAAATAAAAGGAAGAAAAGATGATCTACAGATCAAATTGTTGATGAAAGTATCTGATCCAGAGAAATATACACTGATGAAACGAGAAAAAAAACAGACATTCAGCTATCCAATGCGACGCAGAAAATATGTTAGGGGCATTGAAAAATAGAAACTCGAGGAATCAATGGGAATTATTAAACCAACAACCAAATTTGGCAGCAGAAATGATCCCTTATGTTGCAGAATCACGATGGATTAAACACATGACTGAACTATACCAAAAAAGAAACATAAGACAGGAGGATGCAGGAGGTGATCAAATAACGAAATGGTCCCTCGAAATTTATCGAGAAGATGTTTTGAAGTTAATAACTACCTTAAACACTTGACCTGACGGGCTCTCCAATGATGCAATCAAACGTAATCCAGATCAATGGGCAAACCTTTGTATGCTAATCTTTGGGTTGATACAAGAAATAAACAGGATCCCCAAAACATGGCAACATGCTATTTTAATCCCCATGTTCAAGCAGGTGACCGTGCCAACCCGAGCAACTATCGCCCGATCGCCCTGCTTGATCTGCTGGGAAAAATATTTGCGACAAACCTGCTACAAAAACTATCAAAGTGGGTTATTACCAACAAACTTCAAGCAACAAGACAAACTGGATTTGTTAAAAATGTGGGGACTAATGCTAACTTACTCTTGTTGAATTTACTCAAACTGGAGGCCATAAAGAAAAAAACACAGGTATTTGCAGCATTTATTGACCTACGCCTCGCATTCGATATGGTCAATAGGCAAGCATTATGGGATAAAATGGCTGAATGGCATTGTCCAGATGACATAATGGGACCGATAAAACAACTGTATACAAACACCAGAGTACAAGTCTGTATGACATTAGATTAACCGTAACATCTACAATAAAGACATGGAATGGACTGAAACAAGGATGACCACTGGTGGCCACCTTATTCAACTTGTTTACATCTGATTTTGTAGAAGGAATGTATTCTAAAACAACGAATACCCCTAAATTGATTGCAGAACAACGAATACCCCTAAATTGAATGCAGAATCGATAAAACCCCCAAGGGTCTACAGCTATGTCTAAACCAGTTAGAGAGATATATGACTAAGAATGAACATAAGATCAATCCAGAAAAAAACAAAGTCTTGTCACTTACTAAAATGTTGAGGAAAAAGATCATCTCCCCTGCCCGGTTCATTCAAGCACAAAAATTGACAAAGGTTGCAACATAAAATATCTGGGCATGTGGATTAATCAATCAAAAACTGAAACGGAATGGGCGATACATCTTAAATCAAAAGCCCATTATTTAGCCAGACAGGCCAAATGTCTACATCGAAAATTAGGAAAATACTCTATGAAGCCAGCAGTATCCTTTTACAGGCAAAAAGTAGTAGCAATTTTGTCATATGGTACTGAGACAATGATAAATCTTGATCCAGCGATCTGGCAACAGTTAGAAGCCATTTTCTGAAGGAAAGTTCTCTCACTCCCATCTTCATATCCTATGCCTCGGATCCGCTATGAGGTTACAACCCATTCCCTTTTATCCATCGTGAATTGGAAGAAACTCGACCTTTACAGGAAATTCGTAAGTGACGATGACATCCCAGCATTGGCTATCTTACGATTAATATCAGCGAACTGCTATGCATCGTCACTAAATGAGTGGAAAAGTGTAATGGATGAAAAGCACTGCCAGGAAGACATCTCGATAGAAATGCTGACAATGAGCCCGCAACATGAGCAAAAACGCATCTTAAGAAATGATTGGATACAGATGTTGCACAGCAAAGCCCAATATCAGATGGATCTGAAATCATATTTTGAGAGTAGATCAATAAATCAACTTCCGGCCTACTTGTTCAGGTTCTAGGATGCATGATACATACTTGAGACTACGTCTAAATCTACTTCCTACACGAGAACTTCTTATGAAAACGAAACAAACTGAAAGGAATATGGGATATTGTCGTTTTTGTGAACAAATAGAAACGATAGAGACATTGTTCCACATCATCAGGGAATGCCCTGCTCTGCAGGAGAAGAGGAACTTACACAGGGATTTCTTTTCATGAATTAATATCCAAATGGAGCCAAAAGAACGATGGACACACATTTTACTAGGGAATAACAGGAAGCTCATATATACGATTATACTTTTCTAGAACAGCATCATGGAAAAAACAAACTAAGTTTATTGTTTGAATAATTAATTTGGTACATTGATCAGTATATAAATGAAATGTTTAGCAATAAATTATATCATTTAAAAAAAAAAAAAAGAAAGCCATCTGCATGCTGCTACAAGACTATCAGAACACCCCGCACAGCTCAACGGGAATCTGTCCTTCGAAATTGATATTTGGCAGAGTGATAAGAACTAGACTACTGCAGATTGCAGAGCCGGTGTCTGTTCCAGATCTGGATCTAAGGGCACGAGCAAAGGAGACTGCAAGCAAGACAAAAATGAAGAGGTATGCAGATAAGAGGAGAAGAGCCAAATAGTTGGATCTACAAGTGGGGCACATGGTATTGGTATGCCAACCTTAAGGGCAGAAGGAAGTATCTGCATTTGACCCCAAGTAACTGACCGTGACAGCTATTAAAGGATAGTATACAGATAATTGATCAGGACGACCCCGGTTGTACAAAAAAACACATACAATTGGAACACTATATCAGAAAACTATTACTGTGCATTAGATGTAGGCAAAATCATCGCCACAGGTAAGTGAGCCCAATGCATTCCCAACGGAGAAACATAGCCGAGAGGTGAAGGCCGAAGGGAAAGGCCTCCTGTGCTCTTTGCAGCTCTGCTGCAAGCACTCCTTCAGCCGGTGCGGAAAACAGCTGAGGACATCAACCACGGAACAACCGAATGTTCCACAGCAACCTCCTTGTCTGCCGCATGGAGCACGGCATCTGTGCACCCCAAAATAGCTGCCGTGGTTGCCGAGACAACCATCAACAACAATGCAGCCGAAGGAATCACTGCTGCAGGCCCGTGGTCTAATTTTCTGCCTCGACCTGCTTGCTCCTCCCCTCCCACCTTCAAGGGAGAGGGAGGCTGCTGACAGGCGAAGTAGAGAGTTGAAGGCCGAAGGGAAAGGCCTCCTGTGCTCTTTGCAGTTCCGCTGCGAGCATTCCTCCAGCAGGTGCAGAAAACAGCTGAGGACATCAACCACGGAACAACCGAGTGATCCACAGCAACCTCCTTGCCTGTCACGTGCAGCACGCCATCTGTGCACCCCAAAATGGCTGCTATGGTTGCCGAGACAACCATCAACAACAATGCAGCCAAAGGAATCACTTCTGCAGGCCCGCTGTCTAATTTGCTGCCTCAACATGCCTGCTCCACCCCTTAAAGGGAGAGGGAGGCTGCGGCCGAGAGGTGAATGCCGAAGGGAAATGCCTCCTGTGCTCTTTGCAGCTCTTCTCTGCTCGAAGATACCTCATGTCACCTGCCCACCTGATCTGCCTTCAACACAAGGTAAGCAGCCTCTTGAGATTGGTAATGCATTCCCCCAACCAATTTGCTCTGCTGAGAGGGCACACGCTGCTACATTTTAGTATCCCTTGCAACACCCGCTTGATATGAAGGTTTCACGCCTCCGTGAGCGCACCTTCACTGTCCCTCAGGCCTCCCATTACCTGTCTCCTCCTGTTAGGAACGCATGGCTACAGGTGAGGCTTTTTTACAATTCCGATGCCTGCCGTGTACAGCCCATACTGAACATCCACTGCAATATCGAGTGTGCAAAATCCTCAACACCCGCGGTCTCCCACATGACACGTGGCGATGAGGCTTTGTTGGCATCCTGTTGCCATCAACCGCTGGCTAAGCATAAAACTCATACACGCTTACGGCCCACCCATAGCAAAGCAGATTCTGCACACACCACCGTCCGGAACTTCGCAAGAAGACAACATCGGCTGCCAACCCCCACAGCTGGACCAGGCATGACATTGCATTCCAATGGTCACAAAGTTCTACGGCCCTCACCAATACTCCCACTGCAAAGGGAAGCTGCCCTGCCGGCCAGACCAACGCTCAGTTACGCAACAATACAATCCCACCATTATCACTACCTCATTGTGACTACTTGGCACAGGCCTTGACCGTTAATAGCCCTGAGGGTTCAACACTAACCCCAGAGGTCTCACTTGAAGTTCATACCCCGGAACCGTTCACTTCTACCACCCTGCTTGAGACAGATACCTTTTTTGATACCCCAGTGTTCAATAAGTCTAACAGTACTGCACTGAATACAGGGGCACTTCCACCTCTGGGCACTGGTGTCATGCCTGCACCTTACTCTAGCAATGATGCCTTACTTCATGTTCCTATGAAACCATCTGCTGGTGGAGACGCCACTATGCCTATGCCTAAACGGTTTGATGCCACACTGTATGCTACTGCTAATACTACCTTGCCTATGGCTAAAAGGTTTGATGTTACACTGCATGCTGCTGCTAATACTACCTTGCCTATGCCTTAAAAGTCTGATGCCACACTGCATGCTGCTGTTAATACTACCTTGCATATGTCTAAAAAAGCTGATGCCACACTGTATGCTTCTGTTGACACTACTACGCCAATTCTTATTATGTCCACCACTGCCACCCTTGATGTCCTGGCATTACCACCTTTGGTTAGTTTCACTGTGCCTGTCCCTAACATTGTCCATGATTCCGCCCCATTTGTACCTATGGTACCACCGCCCAATCTGGTATGCAGCCAGTCCCCTACCCCGCATCTCAAGAGCTCCCTTTATAAACACGCATTCTCTACCAGCCCACGCCCTAGCCATCCCTCCTGGCTACACTATTCATGCAAGATCGCGCCAGTCAGAAAGGGGGAGGTGCGGCTCTCATAGCCAAAGAGACTATTCCGATCAGAAATGTGGAAGGAAAACTTGGCCACAACTGTGACTACATACTTCTCAAAGTCAACCCCTCCCAGAACTGCTCAATTGCCATTCACATTGTTTACCGACCACCGGGACCTGCCACGGACTTCCAGGATGCCATCTTTCACACTCTATCGAATAACCTGAAAAAATCCACTAAAGCCATCCTCCTGGGAAACCTCAACCTAGGCCATAACGACCCCAAGGACTCTCAGGTAGCCACCCTTAATAAAGCTCTTTCCACCTTAGGCTTCAAGTAGGTCATCACGCTGCCCATACACATCAAAGGACGCACCCTTGGCTGGGTTGCTCACCACAACTGCCCGCTCACGGTCACAGCCATTAAAGCCATCCTCCTGGGAAACCTCAACCTAGGCCATAATGACCCCAAGGACTCCCAGAAAGCCACCCTTAATAAAGCTCTTTCCACCTTAGGCTTCAAGCAGGTTGTCACGCAGCCCATACACATCAAAGGACGCACCCTTGACTGGGTTGCTCACCACAACTGCCCGCACACGGTCACAGCCATTTCACCCATTCCCTGGTCTGACCATCACACTATCCATTTTGATCTTAACACCACTAATGGATCCCTCAAGCAAGTAACCCCCCTCACCCCTGCTCTCACCACGAGCTCACACCACCTTACCAAGGATAGACTCACTCCCTACCTCCTGGTCCCTGCCCTCCAACTCCACTTCTCCAGTGACCCTGAAGCACTTTCTAGTACCTTTAACTCCATTATCACCCAAGCGGTGGACAACATTGCTCCACTCACACTTAGGAAAGCATTCTAACGCCTGGTTCTCTCAAGAGCTTCTTGAGTTGCGCACTATAAAATGGGCAGCGCACTCCTTGTGGAAAGCCAAACCAAGTGACTCCTGCAAACTAGCTTGCCAGATTATTTCCAGGTATAACAGAGCTGCCATAATTAAAGTCAAAGCCACATCGTTCAACACTAGGACAGCGAACACCAAATCAGACACTATAAAAATCTTCAACATCTTCAGGGAGCTGGAAACACCTACTCCCACCCCGCAGACTCTCACCAAAGACAAAGACTGTTGTAATGGCATACAAGACGCCATGCTTCATACGTTTAACACCCTCCAAGAGAAGATCCTCGCCCACCAACAGGCCCTTAAACACCAAAGAGCCAACCTCCACAGTATCACTTCTACTGACTCCCCCCTCTTCTCCTTCAGAGACATGAGCGAGCAAGAAGTCAGTGCCCTCCTCAAATCAATCAAACAGTCTAATTGTAAGGGGGACGCCTGCCCTGCTCAACTTATCAAAGATTGCGCCCCACCCTTACCTTTCCTCACAGCCTTCATCAATGCCTCTTTCACAACAAGCCATGTCCCAACCTGCCTCAAGGAAGCCTGGGTTCGGCCTCTATTGAAGAAACCTTCTCTAGACCCCAATCTCCCATGTAACTATAGACCAATCACTACAGTCCCTTTTCTTTTAAACATCCTTGACAAAGCAGCATATCTGCAAGTCCAAAAATTCCTGGAGGCTAATAACCTTCTCAGGCTATGGCACTCAGGGTTCTGTTCAGGCCACAGTACCAAAACTGCACTTTTAAGACCTCAAAAATCGAATAGATGATTTTAGGGACTGTGGCTAACTGGCCCTCCTTCTGCTCCTCGACTTATCTGCAGCTTTTGATTTGTTGGACCACAACACCCTTTACCACCATCTCTCTTCCGCCGCCAACTTCTCCCCAAAGGCCCCAGCTTGGATCTCCTCCTTCCTCCAGGAAAGAGTCATGAAAGTCTTTTCCAAGCAAGCCTGCACTCACCCAAGCACCATCAAATACAGAGTCCCACAAGGCTCCTGCATCTCACCCACCCTTTACAACCTGTTCATGAGTCCACTCTTCTACATCCTGGAGGTGCGAGGCATTTCTTTTACGAACTATGCTGATGACACGCAGGTCCTCATCCTCACCTCTATCTACTTAATGATCCAAAGGTGGATGGCAGAAAACTGGCTGTGGCTTAACGACAAAAAAACCGAGCTACTTCTAATTGGTTCACCTGCTACTATAAAGAAACTCGACAAATAATATAGCTCCTTCATGATTGACAATGCTCCAATCCCCGTCTCCCAGGTGGTAAGAACCCTGGGAGTCTACTTAGACTCCAACCTGTCAATGGTCAGACAGGTCAATGCCATACTGTCTGCAGCGGCCTAGCATACCAAGCTGATCAATGCAGCAAGACTCTTCCTCTCAGAGCAGAACTGCCTCACCATTGCGAGAGCTATAATTGGGTCTCGGCTTGATTATTGCAACGCCCTCCTAGCAGGCACTTCCTCAAAAACATTTGTAAACTCCAGACTGTCCAAAATAATGCCCTCCGGGCCGCCACGGACATCTCCAAGAGGGAATATATCGAAGAAACCAGAAAAAAGTCCACTGCTTCCTATCAAAGAGTGTATCATCTTTAAAACCCTTACCCTCACGCACAAATGTATCCACAATACTGCCCCTCGGCACCTTTGACAGAGAATCGCCAAACCTTGCACAGACAGACCCCCTAGGACCGCCTATTCCAACCACATCACCATTCCTAAGACCCAGAGGATTTGTACAGGAGGATCTAGTTTCCTAGTCATGGCAGCGACCCATTGGACTTGGAACTCCCTACCAACACAGCTTAGGACCATAGACTCACACATAGACTTCAGGAAAGCTATCAAAAGTCTTGTTTGTATAACTTTGATTGTGCTGCTGTGCTGTTATGCCCCAGGCACTTTAATTACACTGTAACTGTTCACAACTGTAACCATTTGTAACTGCCCATGCATCCACCTATGACCCTTACTGAAATGCTATATGCTCACTGTAACCTGGAGCAATGAATCACCATGGTAACTAAGACATTTTCTTGCAACAGCGCCTCAATGCCTCTGGGCCTGCTAGCGCTCTTTATAAATTAAAAAAATAAAATAAATATATAACACTCTTCATACAAGTTAACATACTTTTGGACTGTCTGGTGACTAACAATATACATCCCCTTGTGTATTGTACAGAGTTTGACATTAATATTGAATTAAACATCAGATATTCAGTGTCAGACATAAATATCCATAAACTTTAGGCATGTCTGTGTTTCGGCCTAAAGCAGTTCATATAGCTTTTGATAACAACGTCCTTCATCAGGACCGGGTATTGTGATCCGGGCTCTTCAGAACCATTCCTATGATGTGACTTGCACTTCCATATTGTCACACGGCCTAATGCAAGCCACGCTTCTGGGTGAGGCCATGTTGTCCTTCGAATTGGACTGTGTATGCTAAGACTTCAGGGGTCCTAGTTATAGCTCAATTTTGCAATCTGATGAATCAGGGGAATATGCTGGCAGCAGGGTCCCCTCTTGGCCCTGGGCTTGCGCTTTGTAGTTCTGGGTGCTCCTAAGTTAGGATTTTCCCCTTTACCGCTCTGTGTCTCGTGAGTAACCAAGCTATTGTGCTTGTGAGCTATTAAAGGATCCATGGTGTGGGCTGAAGACCCCGGTCGTAGCATCACCAGACACTCCTCTTTCTTCAAGAAACTTATGACTAACACTCATGGTGTTGAAGAACCAGTTGATGCGGTGAGTTCACAAGAAATTTGCTCTGGCTACATGGGTGGTGATGTGGACAGTGATGACAGTTGCAGTGATGGAGAGGGCAAAGTAACAGTGTCTCAGAGTGCATCAAGGAGGGTCATTCAAAAGACATGTAAGATGGATTGAGGAGATGGAGTAGTGAAACCACGTATCATCTCATGTGGGAGGAAGATGTAATGTCCTGTTTCTATGTTTGATGGAAACATCCAGCTCTGTCCGATGTCGATGTCTCCTTGGGGTCTGCCGCCTTGGGGCATGTGACGTCCAGGGGGGTGCAGATAATATTTGGAATAAAGAGGTGCCCTTCACGATCGCCCTGTGTATATCTTATTTTGTTGAAGTGCCTAAAATGTCCGTGCTTTCAGCTGATGCTCGACATGCACAAATATAGCAAGAATCACAAGAGTTCATTGTCATTTCTGAGGTGGATGGGAAGGGTTCCAGAGTGTGGAGCCTTCGTTGTGGATATCTTTCGCCCCAACCCTTTTGTGCTTAGCACAGTGGAGGGTCAAGACGTTCCAGATCCTAGTTTCAGACACTGCGCATGTGAGACTTGAGCTCAGTGATATTAATGCATTGGTAACATCAGCTGCTGGCGTGCATGTAGACGTTGGCCATTACAAAAGAAACTGGTACCAGAGACTTATGTATTCAACTGGGCTGGCAATCTTTGGTTCGTTTTTATAAATATCTTTGTTTATACAGAAACCATCAATATTGTGCGGAACAATTTCAACTCTTACTTCAGTGGGTTCTTCTGTACATCTACAATTGGGATCACTCGGTTGGAAAACAAGAGAGAGAAGATTCAACAGAAATCACTTACCGATACACAGGTTATACATGCAAATACACTCAGAGCTACGGGATGTAAACACACTGCTTGAAGTGCAGCGCTGAGATATAGTGGATGAATATTAGGCTAAGACTAAATCAAGAGAAACAAAAATGTCTATTTGAAAAGATTGAGTATAACAAGCGGAAGATCTTTTGAAGCCCCCTACATAGATATGCAAACATGCTTTATTGAAAACTATACATGCTCAGGAAAGGAGAGAGCAATGCATGTAAACCCAAATACGAAGACTCTAATAAACGACACCGCATACATTAAATGAAGAAGCAAACTTAGCTCTCACAACCTTGATATATTTAAAAGAAGTTACCACTGCCAATAAAAAGCTTCCAAACAATAAAGTCACAGGAGCAAGAAAAGTGAGCAAATCCTTTCGAGAGTATGTATAGCACAATGATTTGCCCAAAGGCCTTCAGTGAAGGCATCAAAAGTATGGCATCCCCTTTAGACTTCTTAAAATAAAATCTAAGTACAATGTTATGTGTTTATAGAGACCTATAGCAATGCTTCGCTTCAACAGCAAAGTGTATGCCAAGATCCCGGCAAATCGAAAGGATCTGACATGTTGTTCACTGGCTTAGTATCTTTAGAGAAGTATGACTTTAAGCTGGCAATACACAACTGTCCATAACAACACTGGGAGATAGTGCTGCCCTATGTGCAACCTCAGGTGCTGTCCTTTGACCCTCTTGTTCTTGGTGCAGAAGTGTTTTTATTGACAAAGTGCAATACAACATTCTTTGGGCTATTTGCAAACTGTAGACATACCCCACCGAAGGTATCTCAGCTATCCTGAATCGCTACTATCCACCAGCTGCAAATCTCTAAACAGCGTTCAAAAGCCTCCCTCTTCAAGCAGTTAAAAATAATGTTCAATAACTTCAATTGTTCTTTAGTTTTACAAGAAATTTAGAAATTTGGCTGACGGTTCCCATATCGCTTTTCAATCCGCAGTTAAGGGTCCTGAGGCAGACTGTTGCAGTTAAGAAAAGTTTGGGAGTTGAGAATATAAAGCATTCTGACATTGGTCGTGGAGCACTTGCTAATGGTCTTGCTTCCGATCAGCCATGTCTGTGTGAAGAGGCCTTTATATTTAATATCTATTGGCAACCTGCGCATATTAAACTTAATATCTTTCTGGCAATATTTATAATCTCTTGGAAGAGCGGTAGACTACGGTGAATAATGGGAACATCATTGTGCCAGGTGACTTTAATTTAACGTATCCTTTTGACGACACATACTGGGAAGAGGATGATCTTAATTGCGATATATTTGATCAATCATCTAAATAATATTTTGGGAAATTCTGGGCTAGTGCTCTAAATTCTTGGGAATTACATATGTTTAACGTAAACATCCACGCTGACATTCCTAGACAGGTGACATGGCATAGCGGAGAACTGTCCTCTGCCATAGGTTATATGTTTGTTACCATGGGGCAACTTCATAAATGCCAATCTTTTACAGTATTAGGCTCTGCATTGAGCAATCACTGCATGCATCATATTTGAACATTAGAATCCTAAACATAATTGTGCAGCGTGGTAGTCAGAACTAACCTCTGTGGTGGAAATCCGCCACTAGTTTATGCAAGGCACTTTTTAATAGTTCTCAGGAAACTCTGGGTGTTTTATTTCCACACACAAAAGCCATGCCTGCCTTCTGTAAATTCATGGAAAGTGTTTCATGAATCAGAATTGGAGGGTAGCATGAAAAAATGAAGCTGTCAGCAGAAAACGGCCGTGTTTATCTCCCTCATAGTCCCTTCCCATGAAATGCTCATCAGGTGCCACTTGACAAAGTCAATGTTCCTTTCTTCCAGTGGTATGGGGCACCTGATAAAGTTCATTAAATCAGTTGAGGTCTGAACTCACAGATATCTACCACTTTTGGAGACCCTTTTAAAAGGGGGTCTTATTTTTGCCTGTTCTCGCGCTTGAAAAGGAGAAGAGTTAGGGCCAGCACCTTTTACACTAATTGTAAAACCTACCACCAATTGAAATGCTTCAATGTGTTAAGCAAGTGAGGCAAAGAACGTACGAGCTCAGCCAAAGAAAGCAGAATTGTATCTGCTTACATGCTGAATGTATACTCAGTCGAAGGAAATGGCACAATGTAATATGTTTGCTCTATATGCAATGTTACTATGCTGGTGGTAGACATTTCAGTTACCATACAACGCAGGTGATTTTTCATCCTCTCAGTTGACGTTGTTGATCGCCACCTTCAAGGCATCGCAATTACTGAATTTCCACAGTGACTCTGGTAAGTTCTTTTTAGAAAAGGTTGTTGTGGTCTGCCAAGGTCTCAGATAAAAACAGGCCTAGTGTCCAGTAAGAACCAAGATCCGCTAATTGTTTAGCCAGCGAGTAAACCAATGTTCGGATGAATTGGGGGGATGGCATGAGGTTGTGATAGATCTATCAGTGTAGAGCTAATACACATGCAACAAATGCCTGCATACAAACGGCTATGGTTAGAGAAAAAAAATGTAATGTGCTGTTTCCCTTTTGCAATGTTTCCTAAAATGTCACAGAGCCCCAGCTCAATAGATGTGAATGTCTTACATCTGGCTAGCAAATGTTGGGAACTAGAATTGGTTCTGTGAAGAGTTGGCTACCATATCAAAGTAAACTTCCTTAGAAGCTTTATTTTATTCCCTGCAAGGCTCACAAGAGCCAGAAAAGTATGGGACGTGAAATATTCCTGGTGCATGTTGGGTGCATATAATCTCGCTGTAGTTACCACTATAACCCATGTGACTATGGAAGATGAATCACACTCCACAGTCATATTGGCATGAAGGAACACCTTCAAGGAGGCCGATTAAAAATCCACCTGTTTTGATTTCGGCAGAAGCCTGGAAAATGTGAAGTTACCAATTATTTCCAAAACTGATTTGATCTTTTTTTCAGCATGTGTGTGTTCCTTGCAGGTCAAGAACCCCTGGTCTCTCTTTCATGAGGAAGTTGCATTCTTGGTTCTTTTGACCACAGAATACCAACCCTGAATTTTCAGCCACAATATGTTAACTATTTGTCCCACTTACACTGGGATTGCTAATAACGTTTTCCTTTGTTTAAGCATTCGTCAGGGCAAGCGATTACATTTGGGACATAAGCGCCAAATACAGGGCTCCTACAAACACACAAGTTGTGAAACAAATATAATGAAATGACTTCTGTGTGGGCCAATGTTAGAAGGAGAACCATTCTTAGTCTTCAGCCAAACACTGGCCCAACAGGAAAAAGAAACGCCAAAAAAAAAAAAACATTACATTTCCCACTCACAAGCTTTTAAAGGAAAACAATCACCACCGGACACTACCCTTAGCACATTGTTATCTAAACTCATTAATGGTTTTATAAAGGGTCAATATAGGGAAGGGGCATAGAGTCTAGTCCTACTGAGTCAATTCTTGGGTCCCGAATTACTCACATGCATCTTCACCCTGTTGCCCACCTTCTTCTCGTGCCAGCTTCATGATACATTCCTAGTGATGGTATTTCTCCCTGAAGACTAGACTCCTTGGCTGAACCACTTTCTTTTTAGAGATAATGGGGTGTGACAACCAAATCGACGTACACCAAATGGAAAGAGCCATGTTTACTTTATTTAATAGTTCTTTTGGTCTTTAGTTATGATTTGCCCACAATCAATCAGGAGGCCAAGCTCCAAACTTCCCAAAATCAATCAGGAGGCCAAGCTCCAAACTGCCCAAAATCAATCAGGAGGCCAAGCTTCAAACTGTTGAAAATAAATAAGGAAGCGAAGCTCCACTAAATGTCAAAACTCAATTGGGAGACCATGCTCTATTGAGGCCATCTCCAATAAATGTCCAAAATCAATCGGGAGACCAGGCTCCATTGAGGCCAAGGTCCAATAACTGTCCAAAATCAATCAGGAGGACAATCTCCAATAGCTGTCCAAAATCAATAAGGGAGCCGAGCTCCAATAACTTTCAAAAATCATTCAAGAGGTCAAGCTCCTTAGAGGCCAAGCTCCAATAACTGTCAATAGTCCATCCGGAGACCAATCTCCCATAGCTATGAAAAATCAATAAGGGAGGCAAGCTCCAATAACTGTCCAAAGTCAATAAGGAAGCCAAGCTCCAATAACTGACAAAAATCATTCAGGAGGCCAAGCTCTAATATCTGTCCAAAATCAATCAGGAGGCCAAGCTTTATTGAGGCCAAGCTCGAATAACTGTCCAAAATCAATAAGGAGGCCAAGCTCCAATAACTGCCCAAAATCAATAAGGAGGCCAAGCTCCAATCACTGCCCAAAATCAATACGGAGGCCAAACTCCAAACTGCCCAAAATCAATCAGGAGGCCAAGCTCCAAACTGCCCAAAATCAATCAGGAGGCCAAGCTCCAAACTGCCCAAAATCAATCAGGAGGCCAAGCTTCAAACTGCTGAAAATAAATAAGGAAGCCAAGCTCCGCTAAATGTCAAAACTCAATCGGGAGACCAAGCTCCATTGAGGCCAAGCTCCAATAACTGTCCAAAATCAATCGGGAGACCAAACTCCATTGAGGCCAAGCTCCAATAACTGTCAATAGTCAATCCGGAGGCCGATCTCCCATAGCTATGCAAAATCAATAAGGGAGGCAAGCTCAAATAACTGTCAAAAATCAATCAGGAGGCCAAGCTCCAATAACTGTCAAAAATCAATTGGGAGACCACGCTCTATTGAGGCCAAGCTCCAATAAATGTCCAAAATCTATCGGGAGACCAGGCTCCATTGAGGCCAACCTCCAATAACTGTCCAAAATCAATCAGGAGGACAATCTCCAATAGCTGTCCAAAATCAATAAGGGAGCCGAGCTCCAATAACTTTCAAAAATCATTCAAGAGGTCAAGCTCCTTAGAGGCCAAGCTCCAATAACTGTCAATAGTCAATCCGGAGGCCGATCTCCCATAGCTATGCAAAATCAATAAGGGAGGCAAGCTCCAATAACTGTCCAAAGTCAATAAGGAAGCCAAGCTCCAATCACTGCCCAAAATCATTCAGGTGGCCAAGCTCCAATAACTGCCCAAAATCAATAAGGAGGCCAAGCTCCAATCACTGCCCAAAATCAATCAGGAGGCCAAGCTCCAATAACTGCCCAAAATCATTCAGGTGGCCAAGCTCCAATAACTGCCCAAAATCAATAAGGAGGCCAAGCTCCAATCACTGCCCAAAATCAATCAGGAGGCCAAGCTTCAAACTGCTGAAAATAAATAAGGAAGCCAAGCTCCACTAAATGTCAAAACTCAATCGGGAGACCAAGCTCCATTGAGGCCAAGCTCCAATAACTGTCCAAAATCAATCGGGAGACCAAGCTCCATTGAGGCCAAGCTCCAATAACTGTCAATAGTCAATCCGGAGGCCGATCTCCCATAGCTATGCAAAATCAATAAGGGAGGCAAGCTCAAATAACTGTCAAAAATCATTCAGGAGACCAAGCTCTAATATCTGTCCAAAATCAATCAGGAGGCCAAGCTCCAATAACTGTCAAAAATCATTCAGGTGGCCAAGCTCCAATAACTGCCCAAAATCAATAAGGAGGCCAAGAGCCAATCACTGCCAAAATCAATAAGGAGGCCAAGCTCCAATAACTGGCCAAAATCAATGAGTAAGGCACACTCCAGTGACTTTCAAAAACTAATCACGAAATCAAGCTCCAAACTGTCCAAAATCAATAAGCAGGACAAGCTCCAATAACTGTCCACCATCAATCAGTTGTTGCATGTTTCAAGACTACTGGTCTGGAGGGTTGCAACAGCTATCTTGGCCCTCCTGGGCATACAGATGATTTTTTGCGCACTATCATGGTGAGTTGTAAAGGTGCCTAGGATAAACCACACACTGAGTTTGGGTTCACTGTCAGAACATAGTTTGTTCTTTTGGCCTCTCTGATCTCAGCACTTTGATTTAGTGACCTATAACTGTGGCACAATTCAGCTCCGGCTTTAGATGAATTTAAAAGTTAGACTTTGCCTTTCAGGTGGGGCATGGTACAAAATAGTAATGGCTAGACCAGCCTGAGTCACTGCCCTAAGACACCCATCACCACTGAACTTTGCCTGCTTTCTCCAGGCGCATGAAAGGCTAACACAATTAGGTGGAATCGGGTCATCAAATAGGAGTAAAATGGTGCGCTGAGTTCCTGCATCATGTGGGAACGTCTTGTGACCCAATGTCACGAAAAGGGCAGAAGACACATCCAGAAAGCCTTTTCCCAAATTGTTCCCTCTTACCTGCCTGAATCACAATGAAGCAGCACATGTAAACCAAGTTAACACACCACAGGCATAAGTATTCAGCACTGGACTGGCATCTGTCAGTGTGGACATCTTTTTAGTTCGTTTTGGAAATGGCATAGGAAAGGGAGGTATTACCTGGAGAAGCAGTGTACATCATATATGCATCCATTCCTAAGGAAAAAAGGAACACAACAAATCAGTAACAGTTAAATGACCAAAGAAGAAATCAAAGCCTGCAACCGAAGTGGCTCATTCACAGGAGGGCTGATGGGAGGCAGCCAAAACAGAAGTGCTTGAAACATGACGCTACAGAGAACAGCACTTCTTTGTAAAGCACTACTTTGCTATTTTAAGAATTTAGAGCACTGCAGTGCAATACTGTGCAATGCACTGGCATACAGAGCAATGCACTGGAAGCGCGTGACAAGAAACGGGCGCACTACACTGTTTGATATCAATATAGCACACTTTATTTATTTATGTCAATGGTTAATACCAACCTTTACACATATTAAAATACCAATACATTTCTTTATAAAGTTAATAACAAACATAACCTCATTTAGAATAATCATTCATAACAAAGAGATAAAAGTGAGCCAAGATAAAAACACAAGTCGGTAGTAATTCATGCCATCAAAGAGCTCATTTTATAAAAACATCTCATAGAAATTTAAGAAAAGGAGAAATGAATGTATCCTTCAGAGTAGAAAACATATAGCACACTGCGAATGCGCACTGGAACATGGCACTCTGCAACAATGCATTGGAAAATGGAGCACTGTGCTGATTTGTAGGACTATTATTGCAGCTTGGAGAAACAGAATTCAGCATTTTCTAGGATGGGTAAAAGATCTGGGAACAGTAGACTGCTATCCTCAAAAATTTGCTTTTGGGTTTTCACAAAAAACCACGAACATGGAAACACTAAAAACAGTAAAGAGCAAGTATTCTTTGCCCTTCTGCAATAGGTTTCTTTACACTATCATAATTATTGAAAAATACTTTCTACAGTAGACGAATCAAAATAAAACTATCTGGCCGTTAGCAGACTTCCTTGATTTTCATGAGCAGTCACTTTTACAGCCTTTGTCTCCAACTGCTTCCAATGGGTGTTAAAACTTAAAATGAGAAACTAACACTTGTAAACAATGCTACTGATAGCTAGGCCTGGCTGAACTTTTCTGAATCTGTCCCGCAATAGCGGACACATCATTTGGAAATTATTTGTGCATAAAGAGACATGAAGACTGGCTTTTGGCCGTTGACAAATCCCTGAGAGCTTCCGTGTCTTGCTTGATGAGTCCTAATCCATCCGAAGCAGTGTATCCCGTGACTTATAAGCGTTTATTTATCGGGTTTGTCTAGCCAATAAAGGCTGTCTCAGGTGATTCGTCAGGCATGTTCAGCCAATTAGATCCCAAGAACCTCCCGAAGGACATTGTCCATCCCCGTATTGTGGGGGGCCTACTATGGACATCCTGCGGACCCCCAGAGTACTAGGGATACCAGCACTTGACAGGCCGAATGCCTGTGGGGGTTGGGGCCAGCCCTGGGCATCCGGCAGGCACCAGGGTGCTATAGGACTCAAGCACCATTGGGGGTGGGGGCACAGCCAGCCATGCCCATGACCGTGCATACCTCGGCCACAGTACTGGCACGAGGGTCCCACAGCATCAGGGAACGCAGGCATGTGCCTCCACTGGTAGGCCTGCAGGCCTACATACATGAGACACTGACTCAGTTGTTCCTCTTGGGAGTCCGCAGCTGTTCTGCCTCACGTGCATGCAGTGGCTCCTTTTTAAAAGGGCAATGCACATGGGAGGGTCCCAACACAACACCCCATATTAATGCTGTGCTCAAGTCCTGTTGCTTTCTGGGTTTTGTTATTCTGTGAGAGGAGTAACACAGGCCGAGTTCACACTTGGAGGGTTTTGCACGGGAGCTTTGTGCCTTTTTGTAGTATCTTGTAATACAATTCGTTTTGAATCCATTTTCCTGTTACCCCTTGTCTAAGTGTTTGTTCAGTATGTGTTTATGTCTTGTGTTAGTTAACCTCTGTGAAAAAAAGGTTTGCCTTTTCCTCTTATGCCTTTCACTTTTGTGTGTCTTTATACAATATTAAACAATAAAAAATGTGTTTCCCCAAAACCACAATAACCCTCAAAACACAGCAAAACACATACTTTTTGCTGTGTTTGTCATGTATTGATTTGTATTGTTTTATTGTATTTTGTTGTACTAGTTGTAGATGGTGACTGTAGATTGTAGTCGTAGGTTGTGCTTGTAGAATGTAGGTTTGAGTTTTAGGTTTTAGCTGTAGGTTGTAGCAATAGGACTGTTTTCTTTATTCCCTTGTTTGTCCGCTTGTTTGTCCAGTTGGGGTTGCGTTGTTGGTTTTCAAGGTTTGCAGGTTTCTCTGGTTCACTTGTTTCACACGGTTCCCAGTCTTTGTGGCGATTTCAATGGTTCACTGGCTGCCATTTAGGGAGGGAAAGAGGATAAAGACTGGGAGAGAAGGAGAAGCTGCATTTCTCCTCGCCGATTGCTACATAATTGATGGGGGTGGAGGGGGTGCCGGTTTGTGTGACCAGGCCACAGGGCTATAAGAATATGGGCTCCGCATTTCAACAACTAGACTCTGAATTTCATCATTCATGAAATGAATGAGGCAAGGGTTTGAACTTTAACTAGGGCCAAGGGTGTGAGGCTCATTGAGGTACTCAAGGGTATGAGTCTCAGGCTGAATTTAAATAGATGCTCATGCTAGAAAAGGATCACTTTGCTCCATGATGCTATTTTGATGGGCTGAACCGCACTAAAAAATAATACTAACATGAAATTAATATACTAATTAACCCAACCCCATTTAACATGTAACTGAATCCCATAATAACATTTAGCACAAATTAGTCCATGATATAAGCTGGATGCAGATTGAGCAAAATGCATGATGCTCTGAAAATGGAAAAGAAAAATAATGTAAACGTGCAGGCTGTGTTATAAGCTGAGTAATGTGAAGATCCTTTCCTAAAGATATCGCATTGTATTGGTGCAGGAAGCGCAAGAAAAATGTAGCAAGTTCTATTCGGCAATGCAGTGTGTTTCGGCTAAAAGGCACAGAGGAAATCGCTTGATGTTTTAGTGGGATGATCTTGTAAATGGGAGGTGCTATCTAGTGACAGGTTCCTTTATGAAAAGGGTTTGAGGCAGAGTTAGAAAGGCATTCTGATTCTTGCACTCACTGACAGAGGAGCAGAAGACCAGTGCTGGCTGACTGATGGGCTAGCAAGGCTGTCTCTCTCCTGGGTTAGCGATCTTTAGAAGGGCTGCTAAATCTCAAGCGACCTTTAGCTGTGAATGACCCCGGAACACTGCCAAGCTGAGTCAGGGAATATTGCCAACTTAATATAGGTAATTATCTCTTAAGTGAGGGGCGAGTGAAGTGAGTGATACTATGTAGCACAGATTAGATAGTTCAGTTAATTTTAGGTACTGCATTAACAATGAGAATTTAAACATACAAGTACCACTGTGTTTTTATTTCTTTAGGTTTTGCTGAAAATCAAAGTATATTTCTCCAGCCAACTTTTGTTGCAAAGCCAAGGTTGATTTGACAGGGCTTTGCACATTCTCACAGATAGCGCGTTAAAAGCCATTACAGGAAAACATGTTCACATTGTGAATTACAACGTGGGTGTACGTGTCATTCTGTGTAACTTGCATAATTCTGGTTTATGATAAAGAACAAGTTCAAAAAGGTAATTTAGTTTCAGTGTATTTCTTCTGCATTCAGTCTAATTGATTTGACATGCATGGAGAGATAATTGTGTAGTAAGAAAAATCTCAAAGCAAAGTTAGCCATGGTAAATTGTTTTACTTAGAGAGGCTGAATGAATGTTTTGTATTTCATTTGCATGCTTTACATTTGTTGAAACACAGCCAAATGGGATCATTGTGATGTTGTAAATAAAACATCACAGGAGAGCATGAGCCATGTATTTATTGTTTGTGACACTGGTGAAATAATTATTAGGCAGTATTCTGAAATTAGACTCACCACTATAAAAATAGCAGCATAGCAAAGTACAGCAAAATACCACCATAGCACAATACCATGACATATTAGATATAACCCCAAAGTATATCCTACAGGGCACAGCTGAATCTCGGTCAGTTGGGGAGGTGGTAGCATTAGGAGATGCCTCAGAAGTGGGAGAGGAGGCACAAACACAGGGTAGGATGAGCCTCATGTCTATGCCCTCAATGAGGCAGTGGAGAAAGCAGTCAAGCTGGCCCATCATGTGGAAAGAGAGGTTGGCTGCAGCAAGCACCCTTACAGGAGGAAGTTCTCTCCGCCAAGCAGGATAAGGGTGCAACTGCAGAAGAGGGGAGGACTGTAAGGAGGAGACTCAGGGTGAGGGCAAACCTGCAGTGATGCCACAGAAGAAGGTGCGACCACCTGAGTGGGAGGCGGTGCAGGCACAGGAAGAGGTGCAGATGGAGGTGGCTCTTCCTACCAGGGGAGAGGAGGAAAGCCAGGTGGACCATTAGAGAGCTGTGCCCCCAAGACTCCCACACATCCCCTGGGTGTGGGACTATTTTGTCTAGCCACTTGGGAAGCCCATCAGGGAAGACAGGCCTGAAGTCTTCTGCATGGTGGAGGGCTGTGGGAAGTAGGTTATGGGTGGGGCACAAGGTAAAGCGAAAGAGTGCCCATGTCCTAGTGACCACATGCGCTAATACCACAGGAGGGTGCACCCGGCACATGTGCCCTCAGAGGTCAGCGACCATGCCGCCCCTTTTGACGAATCCAGAGAACTTGTCCCGTATCCCCAAGGACGTGCCAAACCGCTTTGAGAGTAGGGAGGTGAACCTGCTACGCAAAATCCTCCCTAGGGTAGTGTGCAAGCTGGATTTCACTGGGGGTTACCCCACCTTAGGGGACAAGGGCTTTCCAGTGCACACTTCTGTAACATCTCCCTTGCCACCAATGTCCCACAGGGCTGTTGCATACATGGGGACTGATAACAATGTTAGAGAAAAGGGACCGTTTGTTATGCTTGGTTTGGCTGCTGACAACTCCTTGTGAACGGAATCCTAGGACAAATGGAATTATGTATGAAGGGAGAGACATATAATGGACAAGACCCTTACCTGCTGTAGAGGAGCTGATGCAAAACAAGTGGACTGATGGGAGCAGACCAGAGAGACCAGAGAGAGACCACAAGATGGAAGCCGTTGCTGTAGCGTCGAGCCAACACATCCTGGAGGCAGTACCACGATGCACGATGCTAGAGAGGAACTATACCAAACCATGACCGAAAGGTAAGGCTGGCATGCCCAAACTGCGGCAGCCAAAGGAAGCCACAAGAAACCGATGGTGCGAGGAGCCCGGTTCCACAACAGAAGGACTGACATCCTCCCCAAAAGTAGGCCACAGTGAAGAAGCAGGTACGCAGTATTCGGCTAGGAGAGGGAGGAAGGCAGTTGAGCTCTGCAGGTTCCAACAGGGAGCCATAATGCTAAGAAAGTGAATCACTTGTCAATTAAGGCCAATGGCCCTATAAACCAACAGAGACTGAGAGAAATACCCAAAAAGGGTGACCTTGAGAACCACAACCCATGAGGGGTTATATAAAACCAAAAAGCCAGTGAAATACTGACAAGGGGTGAACCTGAGAACATGCGAGGGGTTATTATAAAACAGAAAGAGAGCACAATACCCAAAGAGGGGGAAGTTGAAAGCTACAACCGTCTAGGGCTTGAGAGAAGTCAGAAAGCAAAGCCATTATTAGAAGGGAACAAATTTGAAAGGAGTAACTGTGAGGGGTTCCAAGTGAAGACAGGTTAAGAGAGATACAAGACAAGGGTTCTGAGGAACCCCGCCCAAGAGAGGGGAAGCCATGGCTAAGAATCAAAAGCTCACTCCAGGCTAGAAATCAAAGGCATTGAAAGGGTAGGGGTGGAAAATAACCACAACCCATGAGGGCTTATTAAAAGCCATAAAGCCAGTGAAATACTGACAAGGGGTGAACCTGTGAACCATAACACGCGAGGCGTTATTATAAAACAGAAAGAGAGACCAATATCCAAAGAGGGTGATGTAGAAAGCCACGGGCCTCGAGGGCTTTCGAGAAGTCAGAAAGCAAAGCCAATATTAAAAGACAACAAACTTGAAAGGAGTAACCTGCAAGGGGCTCCGAGGTAATACAGGTTAAGACAGATACAAAAGAAGGGTTCAGAGGAACGCAACCTAAAAGAGGGGAAGCCATGGCTATGAATCAAAAGCCCACCCCAGGCCAAAAATCAAATGCACTCAAGGCATAGGGCTGGAAACCTACAGTATTTCAAAACCTCACGGAGAGGTGGACGAACCCAGTTGTGACGTGCCAGTCACCATTGACGCATGTGCGAGCCTCGTTGTGACTACGCGCATGCGCGTTGGAATAAATCACGCCCGTGCGGGCAGTTGCCGCCGGGACGTGGAACGGAACACATCGGGTCCCGTGTCTTCTTGTGTGCATGACTGCGTGCAAGTGTGAGTGCGGTACGACCCGAGGCACGGGCGTACACATAACATCTGGCGACGAAGCGGGATGCAAGCAGAGCGTTTGTTGACACACTGCCGCGTGTCAATTATTATACCGCTACACCGCTGAGCGTTACGAACCCGGCGCAAACACAGCGGAGGTGTTTTCACGCACGGTAGGAGGCAGTAGCGGCCTGAAAAGGTGCTTGTGCGCTGCTTGTACCTGAAAATACATCTGAACAATTTTTGGAACCTTGACAGTCCTCACCATCTAGGAGGACTGCACCTGGACCAGTTGTCACTACACAAGGGGCAACTGAAGGGGAAGGCCCTCGTCAACTCGAACATTCCATGATGAAGCAGTGACCCAAGGTACGTCCACGGTTCACCCAAGTCAGGTTTGCGGCCTCTGAATCACCACGAGGTGCCTGTGCGACCTGTGAACATGGCGGAAAGTGACGGCGAGGCAGAAACAGCGAGGGGCGGTCAGGGGACAACAGGGGGCTTTGTTACCCATGCAAGAATTTGACACGTCCGGTCCCCCCTCCAAATTGGGCCCAAGATGGTTGTTGTGGATAAAGAAATTGGACATGTACTTTACGGCAACTGGGGAAACCGATGACGACGCTAAGAAAGCCACTCTCCTATACTCAGCAGGCATGGACGTTCTGCGCATTTATGAGTCCCTCAACCTGCAGGTAACCACCTATGACGCCGTTAAAACTGCTTTAAAAACTACTTCATTCCGTTATCCAACGTGGACTACGAGAAATTTCTGTTTAGTGGTGAAAAACAGCGGGATGAGGAGTCACTTGACCAATTCTGCGCTCGCCTGCGACAAATGGACACAACTTGTCGATGGGACAATGAAGAGTCCATGATCAGGCATCAAGTCCTCCAAGGCTGTAGCTCAGGCAAGCTACGTAGGCAAGTGCTGAGGGAGCCTGGATGGTCTCTGCAACAGATTTTGGACAGCGGGAGAACATATGAACTGGCAGAAGTGAGGGGTGCCAAAATGGACGCGGCAGTGCGTCCGGGAAAGTCGGAAGAAGCATTTGCCGTTGGAAGGCAGGTGGCGTCGAAAGCCAAGTGGGGCCAGAAGCGCCAGGAAGCAGGCCCGATGCAAGGGACGATGTCTATTTGTCAATATTGCGGATATGACCTGCCGCACTCCGAGTAGTCTCCTGCCAAATCGAGAACATGTGGCAGATGCAATGGACCTGGACACTATGCCTGGATGTGTCGCACTCCCTCCCCAGTAACTGTACAGAGGGGCCCGGCCAGGGAGCTTGGCAGGAGTTCGAGGGGGCAGAGGAGCATTGCAGCGTTGGAAGAGGAAATTCAGAAGCTCAACATGGCCAATTAAGAGGAGGACGAGGAGGACAAAGGGTTCTTCATTTCGAGCATTGAAACAGGGGCGAAAAAGAAGAGACAGCCCAAGTGTGTCGTGGACATTCAAGTGCTGGTCGACACGGGGGCCTCAGTATGTGTGCAGGCGTATGATCACAACCAGTCTATCCCGGGACTACCGGCGCTAGATGTTTTGACAGCGAACATTTTCACGTTTGGTGGAGACACGCCACTCCCAATCAAGGGCGTTTTCGTTGCGCCTGTGTCCAAAGGCGGCAAGACCATAAAAGCCCGATTTTTCGTCACTGACGTCAGCCCTCGCTCGTTACTCAGCTGTGCGGCATCGGAGGCCCTAGACCTAGTGCATTTTGCATGGGAGGTATATCAAGTGGACATTGAGCAGCTACTGGGCAAGTTCTCAGGAATTTCCAAGGGGGTGGGGAAGTTAAAGGCTCCTCCGGTACGTCTACACATCGATGACACCATCCGACCTATGGCTCTCAAGCATCGCAGGATCCCGTTTCACCTCCGGGAGAAGGTAGAGGAGGAGCTCCGCTCGCTCATGCAGATGGACATTATCGAAAGGGTGGAAGGCCCAACACCTTGGGTCTCGCCCATCGTGGTGGCCCCCAAGCCAAAACAGCCCAGAGCGGTGCGCATATGCGTAGATATGCGTCTCCCCAATGCCGCCATCAAGAGGGAGAGACACATTACGCCCACTCTTGATGATATTATTGGAGAACTGCAGGGCGCAAGAGTTTTCTCGAAGTTAGATCTACGGGCGGGCTATCATCAGCTCGAGCTCCACCCAGACTCCAGATTTATCACGACCTTCACAACACACGAGGGTCTCTATCAGTTCAAGCGCCTGAGCTTCGGCATTTCATCGGCCACTGAGGTGTTTTAGAATACCATCAGGGGGGCGCTGGCTGGCCTCAAAGGTGTTTCGAATATGAGTGATGACATTTTAGTGTTTGCGGATTCGGAGACTGAGCACTTGAAAAGGCTGGAGTGCACACTGAAGAGGCTGGATGATTTGGGTCTTACTCTCCACCGTGAAAATTGTGAATTTTTCAAAGACAGGATTGGGTTTTTTGGTTTCATTTTTCACGCCAGTGGTGTGTCACCCGATCCGGCTAAGATCAAAGACATTTGAGAGGCCGCAGCACTCCAGTCCCCCACCAAGGTGAGGAGCTTTCTGGGGATGGTAAATTACTGCGGGCGCTTCATGAAAGGTTTGGCCTCTTTGTCGGAGCCCCTCAGGGCGTTGACCAGGTATGACGCCGTATGGACGTGGGAAAGGAAGGAGCAGGAGGCTTTTCAGCTCCTCAAGAATGCATTGTCTGACGGAGACACCATGGCATACTTTAACCCGTCGGTGGAATCAGAACTTGTTGTTGATGCCAGTCCCGTGGGTGTTGGAGCAGTGCTGATGCAGCCAGACAAAAGAGGGGACATGCGACCCATCGCTTATGTGAGCAAAGCGCTTTCGGACACAGAGAGGCGTTACTCGCAGATCGAAAGAGAAGCTTTGGCCATCCTATGGGGCTGTCGCCATTTTCGTCTCTACATTCTGGGAAAGCCTGTTGTGGTGGTGACAGACCACAAGCCGTTGCTGCCCATCCTGGTGGGCGTGTCATCCAAGCCGCCGCCCAGAATTGAGCGTTGGATGTTGGCACTGATGGAGTACGGGGTTAGACTCGTGTACAGGCCAGGGACCAATAACCCGGCGGACTACCTGTCGCGTCACCCCAGCACTGGGAGTGTGGAGAAGAGCGACGAGGTGACTGACTGTCAAGGGCTACTCTGTCACGTGGTGGAGGGTGCAGTGGGGTGAAAAGAACTTACTATTGGCACATATTTAAGGGGCCCTAGAAGGGTGAGCAAGAGACAGCAGTTGAACAAGATCTATAAATTCAACAAACTTGTTGTTTGCTGGAACTCCGTGGAAAGTCTAGAACTAAAACTTGGTGGATGGGCCAGGAGTGTGCCTGTAATGTCCTTGCGTGGACCTCCTCACGCTCTCATGCGTCCATCCACCCCCAAGGAATATGCGGACACAGGAGCTGGGGTGCAACACGTCTTACTTTTATTTTCTCCAAATTGAAACTGTCCGCGTTGGCGGTAACCCCTCCCTTTCCCGTGACGTGGGGCGCAGCCCACTCAAAGAACTAACAACAAAGAGAGAGGACTATTCCTCTCTTCAACTCTATGGTGGCGACACCACACCCTCCCATCACTAAACAGTCAGTTACGTTCTCAGCCCATGTCTTCAATGAGACGAGTAGGTTTTTTCTTGGTTCTCGGTGGACGGCGGTCCACGCTTGTGGAGGGTGCCACCCATTCTTCTGGCGTCACGTCATCTCCGGAATCTTCCCTGTCTCCCTCATAGGGGGCGTCCCAGTGAGAGAACGAGTCACACGTACTTGGCCCCTTTGCATGATGAAAACCAGGCATCCTTCTAAAGTGCGAAGAGTTTCGCGTTACGGACCGGTGGTCTCCTTCGGCCGTGATGAGCGATCCTTTTTTTTTAGTGATGATGAGTGGCTCCTCATTGAACGGAGTTACGTTCTTGCGTTGTTGCGGCTGTCGGACCACGACCATGTCTCCTGGTGCCAGGTCGCTCTCTCTGGCTCTGCGCTTGCGGTCGGCCGCTTCCTTCATGTGCTCCTTCTTGAGGGAGTCTCTTGTTCTCATGTCCGCGTCTTCCTCGTACTGTCCTCCATGGTCGGGTGCCTGCGGTAGTCGCGTCCTAATCATTCGTCCAAACATTACCTCTGATGGTGACTTCCCCGTGGTGCTGTGTGGGGTGTTCCTATAATCACGCATCAGTTGATACAACATTTTTTCAATAGGTTCACCTGTGAGGCGTGCGATCTGGGTTGTGCGCTTGATGTTGCTCATGAATCTTTCCACCGTGCCATTCGCTTGAGGCCATAAAGGTGTTACCTTGCGATGACGGAAACCCATGTATTCCACGAATCTTTGAAAGTCTTGTCCCGTGAAGGGTGGTCCATTGTCGGACTTTACAACTTTTGGTATGCCATATGCAGCGAACATCCGATCCAGTGCCGGGATGGTGTGATGTGCGGCGGTGGATGGGATGATCTGTAGGTCTGGATATCTAGAATACTCGTCTATGGCTACCAGGATGTATTCACCCCCTTCCATGGGCCCAAAGTGGTCGATGGCGATCTCTTCCCAAGCTCCTTCTGGTAGTGTGGTCATTCTTAGTGGTTCCGGGACTGTGTGTGGCTTTACGATGGCGCAGGTGGGACAGTTAAGCAACAATTCTTCCACAGAGGTGTCTAGTTGGGGAAACCATAGCTTTTGCCTCAGCATCCTTTTTGTGGATACAATTCCCCGGTGTCCTTCATGAGCTAGCTCTAGCACCTTCTGGCGTAAGCTTCGTGGTATTACCAACTTGGTCCCTTTTAGTAATAATCCTTCCTCTGATTTCGCAAGTTCTTCTTTTACGGCCAAAAAGCACGTAATATCTTGTTTGATTTCCTCACTCATTGTTTCTCGGATCTGTTTTGCGTGTTTCCACCGTCCAGTTTCTAGGCATCTTAAGATGATTTGTATTCCTTGATCTGTGTTGGACTCTCTCGTTAGTTGTTCTGTGTCGAGTCCTTGTGGGGTGCTGCTGTGGATGACATATCTGATGTATTGATCAGCAATGGATTGTTCGGGTTCGCTTCTTACCTTGGGGTGCCGGGAGAGAAAGTCCGCGGGATTTTGTTCTTTCCCTGGTCGGTGTATGATGGTGAACCGATAGTCCTGCAGCCTGAGTGCCCATCGGGCTATCCTTGGTGGCATTTTGGCTTGTGGGTTGCCGTATATGAAAGTGAGTGCCTGGTGATCCGTCACAACTGTGAAAGGTTTCCCGTATAGAAACAGGTGAAAATGCTCGCAGGCCCAGACAACTGCCAGTCCTTCCTTTTCTGCCTGAGAATAGGCTTGTTCGGTTTTTGATAGGCTTCGACTGGCGTATGATACTATGTGTTTCCCGCCTCCGTCTTTGTCATCCAGTTGCGTGAGAATGGCGCCCAGCCCCACGGGACTGGCGTCTACAACGAGTTCTGTTGTCTTCTTGGGGTCAAAGTACGCCAGGTAACGGGCATCTGAGATACGGTCCTTAATGGTCTGGAATGCTTCTTGGCATTTGGTTGACCACGCAAACTCAGTGTTTAGCTTGGTTAGAGCTCTCAGGGGTTCACTGATGGACGCAAAGTCACATATGTATCTTGTGCAGTAGCTTGCGAGCCCCAGGAATGATCTGAGGTCTGATGTTGTCGTGGGTGGTTCAGCTTCTCGGAGCGCACTGACTTTCTCGGGGTCTGGTGTCATGCCCTTCTCTGAAAATATGTGTCCGAAGAATCTGAGTGTCTTCTTGCGGAATTCACACTTTTCTTTGTTGAGTGTTAGTTGGGCTTCCTCTAAGGCCATGCAGACTCTCATCAGTGTGTCGTCATGTTGTTCTTGAGTTTGGCCAAACACCAGAATGTCATCGATGTAGTTTAAGCAGTTGGGCACATGCTTGATGACATTGTGGATCTCCGCTTGGAAAATTTCGGCCGCTGAGGATACTCCGAAACTGAGTCGCTTGTAGCGGAATAAGCCTAGATGGGTGGCAAATGTAGTTATGTATCGCGAGTTCTTGCTGAGCTCCAGCTGGTGGTAGCCTTTGTTTAGGTCTAACTTCGAGAACGTTGTCGCCCCATTTAGAAGATGTACCATGTCCGTTATCCGGGGGGCTTGATGTCGCTCTCTTAGGATGGCTTCATTCGGTCTCCTCATGTCTACGCATATCCTAATGTCTGGAGAGTCCCTTTTGGGTACTGGTACTATGGGAGAGACCCATGGTGTGGGGCCTTCCGCGGGCTCAATGATGTCGGCTTCTAGTAACTTAGTTAGTTCGTTTTCAACTTGCTGTTAAATATTGATGGGGATGCCCCTGTAACGCTGGGCTACTGGAGTGATGTGGGGATCGATGTGAAGTTCAATTTGTTTTCCTTTTAGTTTTCCTAAGCCTTTGAATAGTGCTGGGAATATTTGATCGATGCTTGCCGTTGGATCCAGATACTTGTGCACCATGATGCGGTATAGTATGTGAATGAGTCCCATCTCTATGGCTGACCGATAGCTCAAAATGCATCCACTCTCGGTGGCGGCTTCTAGCACGTGCATGGGGATGCTTTTCTTATGCTCTTTGTACTGGCATGATGCCATGAAAAAACCTTTGCAGGCTAGCGGTGTCTTTGAGCCATAGGGATAGATGAGGGCTCGTGCTGGTTGTAGGCGAGGAGCGTTCGGTATGCTTTGGTATACTTCTTCGCTTATCACGTTCACAGTTGCTCCCGTATCTATCAGGAATTCTGCAGTTGTTTGGTTTACTCGCATTCTTAGCATCGGGCTGTGTTCTTTAGCCATGTCGTTTCCAAGGGCATATAGATATCCCTTCTTCCGCGGTGCTTCTTGTTGCATTTCCGGCCTGCGCGATCTCTCTTCTGAGGATGCGCTTGACACACTTTCTGACTGTGATTGTTCTATGAGGCATCTCACATATCTCCTGGGTCGTCTTCTCGCTTTTGGCTGGGTGTTTTTGCTCTCCCTCCATTCTCTCCTCTCCTGTCTTCTTTCCGGTTGGTCGTCGTGAGGACGGCGTCGCCCTTGTTCCTGGACGTGGTGCGCTGTCCTGTTGTAGCGGGAGGGTTGGTGCTGTTCTGGTTCCATCAAGGGCTTCCCATTTCTGTTGGCTCCTCTCATTCTGCTGCGAAAAATCAGGCATGCAGACTTGTAGTGGTCGTCGCCACCACATGCGGAGCACGTCTGTCCCATGGCCGGACACGTTCCTTCGTGTGGCTATTCGTGGCCACACCTGTAGCAGAAAGGGTCTTGGTTGGTTCTTGTCATACCCTCCAGCTTGTTGATGCTTTCTTGTTTTCCGTGCGTGATCTTTATGTCGTCCAGGCCCTCTACTTGCGCAGCAAGGGCAGCGTCGGATCTCGCTAGGCGCAGGATTTCTTCTAGACTTCTCGGCTGCTGTGGTAGTCTCCTCCGGAGGTCCGCACTTTCGCACCCCACTATAATTTGCGACCTGAGGGCCTCCTCGTTCGAGTAGTTGTTGAAGTCACAGTGCTTCATTTTTGCTCGCAGCCTCATGACAAATGCGTCTATGGACTCTCCTTTGTTTTGCTTGGTAGTGTGGAATATGTGCCGTTCGTAGTCTACGTTTGTGTGGGGTGTGAAATACTCTGTGAGCGATGTCTTTAGCTTGATGTATGTATCTTTGGTGTCTTCCGGCATTTCCTCAAGGATATCTCGTACATTGGAACCAACCGCATGATTTAGAAGGTTTAGTTTTTGTTCCTCCTCCAGTGAACCAGCTGCCTTCAGGCATACTTCAAAATCTCTCAACCATCTTCTCCACCTTGACCCCAAGGTGCTTGTCTCAGTGAGGCCAAATTCGCTGGTAATTGGGCCAGAAGGCTGTCTGTCATTTTTCTGTGCAGGGACGCTGGGGCGGAGGATCCCTCCTCATGTGCTGGTGTCACTGGGACTGTGAGTGATGCCCTGCGGGCTGGGGTCGCTGTGGCGGTAGGTGATTCCTCTCCTGAGCCACTCATGAGCTTGACCTGGGTTGTCTATTGTTTGCGAGTGCGGTGGCGTCTGGCCGCCACTATGGGGCGCTGTGATAGAGGGAATTCACTCTCCTAGTGCCAACATCGGGTGCGGATGGGCGCGTGGGACTCTATGAGGCCTTGTAGATGTGCCTCCGGATTCGCTGCTTGTGCCAGGGTTTTGCTTACCCTTTTTTTTTCGCAGTGCAGGGTGGGCACGATATGACTTGGTGGTCCGCTGCCGTCGGCGGGAGGTCAGAGCTCCTCAACCGCCCGGGGTGTGATGCGGGGAGTCGCTGCTCCACCCGCGGCGTTGGATGCGCGCCTGCCGGCGATGGTGCCGTTGGCGGGAGAAAACCTTCTCCTTCCTTCGTCTGGAGCGCCGGTACACGGGGAGCTGCAAACACCTGCTCCACCCGTGGAATGAGCGCTTTGGGGCCTCTTCCAGCTGCGGGAAACCTCACGCTCCGACTCGCAATCCTCGGGTCTCGGAGGGCGGGAGAGCCGTGGGCGTCAGTTGCCGTGACCTGAGGCGGCGGGCACAGCGGGGCGCGTGTCCGCCTCGTCGCCAGATGTAATGTCCTTGCGTGGACCTCCTCACGCTCTCATGCGTCCATCCACCCCCAAGGAATATGCGGACACAGGAGCTGGGGTGCAACACGTCTTACTTTTATTTTCTCCAAATTGAAACTGCCCGCGTTGGCGGTAACCCCTCCCTTTCCCGTGACGTGGGGCGCAGCCCACTCAAAGAACTAACAACAAAGAGAGAGGACTATTCCTCGCTTCATTCAACTCTATGGTGGCGACACCACAGTGCCCATTGTACTTGTGTTGGGAAACATTTTTGTTTGCTTGAACTGTAGGAGAAACCCTGGGGAGTCAAGAAGACTATTTTCAGAGACATTGTTGGGAGAGGTCATGCACCAGCCAGCATAAGACAAGCAAGCGGGAGTGAGAAAAACCTTCTCTAGTTTAAGTTTGTGTTTCTTTGTTAGGGGTAGGGTGAGTTACATTGATTGTGCCAATCAGGAGCTGATTTTTAAATCACATGCTTTCTTTTAAGCAGCAGGCAGCAGGGATCCTTCCAGGCTCACTGTTTTGTCTGCCTCGAGCCACAGCCCAACAGTGCCCAGCACGGCCTTGCGCTCCTTTCTGGCATGGAACAAATACTTTATTTCCCATTCATGGTTTTCCAGCATGGCCGTATCCCCTGCTGCCAGCAGGTGACATTGGTGTACGCTGCCTCAGCTCCATTATACCCAACAGCCCAAGATACCTTTGTTAAAGAGGCTGCTCATCTGTGTAAATGATAGCTTTACATTATTTCTGGTTTATCACACGTCTAACAGGTGGGACCCCTCAGCAATTTAAATGGAGGGATTGCTTTATTTCTGCTTTATAAAAAAGTTTAACAGAGCCTGTGACATATTTCTGTCAGGAGCTGAGTGCTTTCAATTAGCAATGCTCAATGATCCTTTCTGCGCATGCTGCTCTGCTTCTATTCACAGGACAGTGCTGCCCATTGCGCCCTCGCAATCTGCAAACTACCCCTTACTCCCACAGAAAAAATATTTCAGCTCTGTGTTTCCCCATTCATGGTTTTCTAACTTGGCCTCTAACCCTCCTGCCGGCAGATGGCGCAAGTGTGCGTGGCCTCACCTCCATTATACCTGACAGTCATGGGCCTATGTCCTTACAGAGGCTCCTCAGCTGTGTTAATGGAGGGATTCGTGTATTTATAGTTGACTTCAAGGACACACAAAAAAGCATTCTGGATGAACAAACAAACTGCACAAAATCGGAATTTGTGGAGTGTTTTTTTCTGTGTGACCCAGGGAGATTTGTTTTAAAAATTGATTGAATAGACGTTTTGAGGTCACATGAGACGAGGCTTCACAATGCAAAATGTGCACCCCTGTGCATGGTTAATCACCACAAAGCAGTATCCCCAATTTACAAAGCATTCACAGGGTTTTGGGAAGTCAGGGCAAAAAATGTGGTGCGGCCCGTGCTATTTTTGCATTGCGCCACCGGCACCAGGAATAGGAGAGGCAAAAACTGTGCCTTTGGGTTTATGCCTGGATGACATAGATATGGTGATGAATCCATCTGGATGCAGCTGGGCTAAGCTAAAATCTTGCTATTGGTGTACTGCACTTACCCACAAAAAGACGTGTAGGGTATCTACCCAGGCTGAACACACTGAAATTCTTGTGACGAGCATATCATGGTCGCCCAACGTATGTCATCTTCCCGCTGCGTCCAACGTCTTGTACACTCTAGTCAGATGACATCTTTTATCACAAAACCTCTAGCAGAACTCGTTCTTACTTCACATGGTTTTTGGCTTTCTCTAATGTGCTGAATTGACAAACGTACAGCTGGAAGGTAGTGTTCGCCAGACTGGCTGTCCCAGATCGACAGTCAACTTCATAGTTTTATGTTTTTGGGGCGTATCTTTTGTGAAAAGAAACTACACGTTTTTATGTTACTGGGACCTGGAATTTCCTGTGTCCAAATAGAAAAGTTGATATTATATGATATTGTTAAGTGAAGTGCTTCATGTCTGACTAATGATTCCCCCTGCTTCCATCTGTTTTTCTTCCTGGGTCTTAGTCTGCATACTTCCCCCATCTTCCTTGGAGATGCTGAGAGGCACAAGCAGTACATCATATTTGGGTGTGTTTCTGTAAATCAAAATTGGCTGTTGCACCTTACTTCAGCTCTAAATTGTAACCTGCTAGCCCAGTGACTGCTCCATACCTCTGATCTGTATATTTCTCCTACTGCCTCCTCTCTCTACCCGCCCATGGTGCTATCTGTTTCCCCTATCTATTCCAACAGTTTCTCTATCAACTTTCCTTCCCTTGTTACAAAGTCTGGTAAGAAGAAATTTAAAAAGGATATCTTGGCTTCCAACCCATGTCTCCCCATCGCTGATACCTATTCCAGCGCCTCTGCCAGACAAACAATCACTGACATCCTCTTTTTCATTCCCTCTCCTGATATCTGGACCCCACATATGATCTCTACGCTCTGTCCTGTCTCCTTCTCTCCCATTAATGGAGGCACCCATTGGGAAGTTTGTACGGATCTCTTTGACTCCTCCAGAGTGTTCATTAACATCTATCTAAATGGTACTGTCATGGAGCAAGCCCCTCAGGCAAACCTCCTCCTCTTTGATAGGCAATTCCCTCATCAACGTTCTCTCATCTCCAGCTGTCCCTTACTCTCTTCCCCTGGCTACCTTGCCCTCCTCCACTTCCTCCTCTGCCCCATCTCAAGCTCCTTCCACTCCTCCGCAGGGCGTACCTCTGATCTGTACCCCTCCCCGGAAGGTCTTTAAGTCTGGCAACCTTCTCCATCTCGCCACTCTCAATTCTCGCTCAGCTGTTAAACACTCCTCTGACATCTGCCACCTCCTTGAAGAACTCGAGCTTGAGGTCCTTGGTCTCACCGAGACGTGCTTCACAACCAGTTCGCCCACGAGTTTTGGTACTCTTCTCCACGACGGCTACAAGATCCTCTCAGCTCCCCGATCCAACCGGCATGGAGGGGGTGTAGCCCTGACCTTGCCTGAGTGGATTCCTGCCTCTCTCATTCCCACTCAAGCTTACCCCTCTTTTGAATGCCTAGTCTGCAGGCTCTCTCTCTCTCCTAGCCACTCTCTTACTGTTGCTACTCTCTACCGGCCCCCTGGTAAAATCACCTCTTTTCTCTCTGAGTGGGCTGAACTCTCCTCCTCCCTCTTGGCCTCACCCACTCAACTTCTCCTCCATGGGGACCTCAACATCCATATTTATTCCACCTGTACCTCATCTGCACTCTTTCGTGACCTCTGCGATTCACTTTCCCTCTCTATCATTCCCTCCGGTCCAACTCACTCTGCTGGGAACACACTTGATGTCTTGAACTCATCCGGCCTCCCCCTCTCTACCCCCTTACCACTCCTCTCTCTTGGAGTTATCACTGCCTCCTCTCCTTTCATCTCATCTCTCCATCTCCTCCTCCCAAGCCAAGTCCACTCCTAGATTGCCACCCACCTTCTCTGATATTTGGCCCATGAAGCGTGTGTCAGTCGAAGCCTTTGCTGCAACCTTCTCCCCCCTCCTCCATCACAGGCTGACTCACACCCTGACACAGCCCTCTCTCTTCTCTACTCCTCTATTTCTGCTACTCTTGATACTCTTGCCCTTGTCATGAGGATCTGTTTGAAATCCAAATGCAAGTGCAAGTCTTGGTATGACTTTGACCTAGCTACACTTAAACGGAAGTGTAGGGCGGCGGAGAGGAAATGGACGGCTTCTGGCACATCCTCTGACAAACTGGCCTGCCGTTTGCTCCAAAGGCAATATCGACTCGCTGTCCACACTAAGAAGAGAGTCCACATACAAGCCTGTGTCTCTGCGGCATCTAACAATTCTACCAAACTCTTTAAAATCTGCAAGGAGCTGGCCAACCCTGCTGCAGTCTCCACCCCATCTTTTGCCTCCAAGGCTCTTTGCAATGCCCTTGCCTCTCACTTTCTCTCTAAAACCCAGGACATCCTGTCCACCCTCTCATCCGCTCCCCCTCCTGCTCCCTCTCCTTCTCATCTTGCTGACCCTCTCTCAGCTACCCCCCTCCCCTTTTCTCCTCCTTTCCACTCCTCTCCCCTGATGAGGTAGCTAGACAAATCCGATCTATGAAAACATCATCAAAACAGGTTCATCCCTGTTCCTCTAAAACCATTAAGGACCACATTGACACCTTTGCTCTGACCCTCACCGGCTCTTTCCCCTCCCCTCTTAAGCACTCCCTTGTGCACCCTCTCTTCAAGAAATCCACTGCTGATCCCTCGTGTCCGGCAAACTACCACCCAATTTCCATTACTCTCTTTCTGGGTAAGCTCCTGGAAAAGCTGGCCATCTCTCGGCTTAATCTCCATTTTGACTCTGTTGGCTCCCTCCATGACCACCAATCTGGCTTCAGAGCTGCCAGAAGCACGGAAACTGCTCTCCTGAACATTCGTGAAGACCTGCTCTCCAACCTCGATTCTAACATATCCTCTGTCCTCATCTTACTTTATCTTTCCTCTGCGTTCAACATGGTCAACCATACCACCCTGCTCAATCGTCTCTGTGACAACCTGGGTATCACTGATCAGGCTCTGGCCTGGCTGACCTCTTTTCTCTCTGATCGACCCTCCCAGGTACAACTTGGGTCCTTTCTATCTTCTATCTCCCTCTCCACTTGTGGTGTCCCCCAGGGTTCTAACCTCTCACCCTGGCTTTTCAACCGATACCTGGCAACTCTCGCCTACTGCATCTCCATTTTCTGCTCAACTTTCCAGTGCTATGCTGGTGACACCCAACTCATTTTCAGGCTTCCTTCAGCCTCTTTCTCCTTCCCTCATGTCTGATTGTCTAATCGCCATTCAAAATTGGTGTGCAGCCAACAATCTATGTCTAAATGCCAACAAGAGTGAGATCCTCCTTATTTGTACACCATCTCCATCCTTTCCTCTCACTCACTGACCGGCCTCCTTTGGCCCTCCTCCTACTCCTACCCCTACCTGTGCGGCTAAGAACCTCAGGGTTATCTTTGACTCTTACACTTTCCTTCTCCTCACACAACTCTGACGTCTCCAAAAAGTCAAACTTCTTATTGCACCTCCTTAGAGGTACTCTGTCTTTCCTCTCCTTCCCTCAAAATCTCACTGTCTCCCAAGCTCTGGTTCTCTCCGGACTGGATTAGTGTAACAGCCTCTTTCTAAATCTACCTTCCTCCGCCCTTTACAACTTACAGGACTGCAAGACTTGTCTTTGGCCTCAAGCCCTAGGTTTGTATCTCTCCAGCCCTGAAATACCTTCATTGGCTCCTAGTGGATGTAAGGATTACATTTAAAACCCTCTGTATTGTCCACAGGGCTTTCTGGGGCCTGGGGCCAAAATACCTTCAACTTTCCCTCTGTAAATACCTCCCCTCTCGAGCCCTTTGCTCCGCTACTTCTAACTCCCTCACGGTTAGTCGCTTTGCAAAGAAACACGCTGGGGGTAGATATCTGTCTTCGGCTGGTGCCTCCCTTTGGAACAGCCTCCCAGCCACCTTGAAACTTGAGGAAAACCATCTCCGGTTCTGGAAGCATCTCAAGACCTTCCTCTTTGCCTCTGCTTTGCCACCCTTATCCACAGTTGATCTGTTTCTTCTCCTGGCATCGTTCACCTGGCTACCCTCTGTCTTTCGGGCACAGGGTCCTGCTCATCCTGCCACCCTCCTGCACCCTCCTGCACTGCCTCCAGGCCACCCTCTGCACTAGGGTTCTTTATCTGTAGCCATACAGTACCCCTCTCACTTTTCCTCTGCACTTATCAGACATACCTTATCTGACCAATTTTCTCCTGCCACTTGCTGGCTGCACTACCATGGCTGTATCCCCCTTATTTATTTAATTTAATATTATTCTGTTTTCTCCCCTCTGCTCTGTACTTCCACTCCCCCCACCCCCTTCCATGCACTTTCCCCTTTTTTCCCTTTTGCATGCACTTGCGCTTTCTTAGATGACACCGGGCCTAGTAAGATCTCTGGTTTCTTTTTTTTTTTTGTTCTCCCGTATTGCCCTCCTTTTTACCTGGTTGCGCTCTGAAACACTTGTGTACAAGCATGATATAAATAAAGTATCATATCATATCACCCTCTGTAGTTCTCAGTGGCTGTTCATTGTCATGGTGCAATACCTGTGTATTTCCCTGTATTGGTGCATATATCCCTGGTGATAGAATGCATATCGGATGACCAATAAAGTAGTATAATATACACCGACCCCAATCCATGTTTGCTGTTCACCATGAATTTGGACAACTCCGGAAGACAAAAGGATTTCTTTCATCATCAAGTTTTTCCAATAAAAATCCAAGCCTATGTTTCTGCTCTACTATTTGCCTTTATGTTACCAACACCAATAGCAATTGTTAAGTGTGGGGAATATGATCGCTTCCCTCAGCCAGGACTGTTTTGCACCAGACCTTCCTTCAATAGCTCATATGTATTGTAGACACTGTATCATTTGGCACAAGAAAAACATGGCCAAGACTGTAAGAACGACCTCAGGAGTACATCCACATAACTGGGAGCTGTTTGTTTATGTCCACCACATGAACTTAATTAAGCTGCAAAGGTGCTGTGGGTAGCAATATATGTTAGTCCTTGTGTACCATTTTCAGGATGGGTTAAGACATATCCCTGGACTGTTGAAATGTTATTGATAAGGCTTTTTGTGCCCCAGTTACGAGTACCTCGGTGCATAAACAGTGAGAGGGGAACTCATTTTAATGTCCAGGTGATAAATAAACTCTTCACTGCCCTTCAAATACAGCAGAGACAACACTGTCCACATCACCCTCAAACTACTGGGGCAGTAGTGACAGAATGGCCCCATAAAAAACAGAATGGCTAAGTTAGATGCTGAAACAGGTCTCGAATGGTCAGATCCCATATGACAGGTACTTTGTAGCATAAGCAGTACTATTAAGAGAAGAACTGGTCTAAGCCCACATGATGTTTCAATGCTTTTTACCTCAACGCCACCACTGACTGCATCTTTCTTGAATGTTCAATTGGCAGATGATAGTTTGCTGGAGTATTGCAAAACACTCATCAAATGTATTAGATCCATAAACTCACAAGTCAAAGCAGACTTACCAAATTAAATGGAGCAGGTGTGCCACCCTCTAGAGCCCAGGGAGTTTGTATAGGTGAAAGCACACCAGCATAAAACGTTATTTGCGCTAAGCTGCAAGTTAAGGATCTATTTAGATGGGTGCATGCAGTGCACTGTAAGAAAGGCGAATAATAAAGCAACCACTGGTGTCAATCAGTGTTACCCGGTTGTTTGTGTATCTCCTAGTACTGTTTGAGAGCAATGACTTGCACTCTGGAGAAAAGCACATAGTTGAAACAGGAACATTATTTGAAAAGACTATCTCAGGATATGAATCCGAGTAATGTCATTACCAACGCCGAGGTAAAGAGTTGGCCATGGTGGAGAAAATGGTACATAAAGGGCTGGCAGGGAGTGAACTGTGGATTTCGCTGGTAGTACGGCTATGGAGTAGACTATTCATTTTTATCCCATCTACAGGCAAATGCAAACCACAAGTATCCCCCAACCCCAGGTCACCCGCCACTGTTCGTCTCATATATCACTATTCAAATAAACCAGACAACATCAGATGAATCTATGTGGCCCAGGTCACGACATATGAGCAATATTGCTTGTATTGTGATTTAACAGCATGACAAATATTATGAAAGACTCATAAAATGGTACAAGTATGCAAAGTTGGCAAAATTCTAGCAACTGTTGGGGACATTTCATATATTGATCATGGAGGAGACACATGCCTTGAAATCCATCTCCCCGAAGCATTAGTTACACAGGCTGCCTGCAGATTTTACAATATCAATCATGATATACACAAAGGAAGATTTGCGTTCTGTTTCCTGGTGACACATTTGTCAGTGACAAACGACTACACTACCAAAATGGTGTGTTCAGAAAAGATTTATTTATTCCGTATACAGAAGTATTTACCACATGACTTATCTCGTACAGTAATCCAATATTGTTTCTCTCCTATTATGAATTGAACAAAATATCACAGTTGTGGTACAAAATAAAAGCTAGTTTGAATGTATCATGACACAGATGGTTACTTTTAAATGTCAGTTTAGATGCTATCATTGTATGTTTCTCATTGCCTGTTTCCGCCTTCCAGGTGATTTCCCACTACTCAAACTATTCCATACTCCTAAAACAGCAGAGGGCATTGTTCATCACAAGAAGTAGCAAGCAAAGTCTCCAAAATCAGGTGTGAAATGGAGCAAATTCTGTAATTTCAATGTTGCATGTTTGCAAGGACCAATCCTTTGATGACTAACTGGGGCGACTTGAGAACACAACCAGACTTATTAATGGGGCACAGTGGACACGCATTATTGCCAAGGCCCGTTAGCTGCAAGTCATTTCTGCCCTGGGCACCATATCTAAGGACTTGCTAAAGTGCCTGATCTGGAATGTCACTACTGAAGGTAAAGAAATGGAATGGGACGTTGCCTGCTCCAAAGTGCAGACTCCCCCAACGAACAGTTTCTGAGGTTTCATGTTGATGTGAAACACCATGTCTGGCCCAGAGATCTGTCAGCATCAACAGCGTCCCTTTGAAGCGTATACACCCATAGAAGGAGTTTTGGCACCTAACAACCTTGGACCTTGTTCAGTATGTCTTTGGGACTGGATCATCTGCAGGGATGTGTGGCAGAAAAAGACTGTCATAAACCAGTAGATGTGTGCTCATCAACTTAGAGGTATCACTAGATGAATGGTTTGGCATTGGAACTGTTTGCCATGTGTGGCCCTTGTAACTTCCCCAACTGCAATATAGTAATTCACTGAAACCAGGTGAGTTAGTAGTAGTAGGAAATAGAATATGTTGGGAGGGGTTCTACATTGTGACCTTCTTTGACTTAATGTTAATCCAATGGATATGGTTTCGAAGTACTTGGGAACCTACTAGCTATCTATCTCTGAAAATATGTTTCAGTGGCACAAAAGCAAGCAGGAAGAAGGTTGGATAGTTTACATATCAGTGTTTAAGTCCATTCCTGCCCCAGTGCACAGTGTTGAAGTCCATTCTTGCCACAGTGCACACAGGTTTAATTCATATTCTTCTATAATCTCCATTAAGAGGTGGAAAAAGGACTCCTTCTGTAGGGGGACAAATATGAGAATGATGAACATCTACGCCCCACAGAAAAATGGCAAGGTCTTTGTGCCGAGTTTGCTAATCCTATAATATCACGAGGAATTAATCAAAACATAATAGCTCTGTCTCAGCCTCTTAGCATTGAAGACGGTGTTCCAAGTATGGCCCTCATGACCCCCACATGACTCTCAGGCCAAAGACTGAGTCACGACAGATGCGCCTCACTCTTAGGCCCTTCACCACCATCGTCGATGTATCGCAGATGTGAGAAATGGTACTCGCTCTGACAGCCATTCAGGCCATACCCAGTCGATGATCTGGAGGAGATGGAGATGACATCAATCGAACAAGTCAAGTGGCCGCAAATCAAGAAATGAATGACGTCATCACTGACATCACGATGTAATCGCAGTACATAGCCATCCATTCACGAAGTTACCCGAACATGCATTAGTTTATAGCATATAGACAAGAAACACATGCTTATGACTCACCCAGGTACATGACGGACACACATGCATATATCTTTATATATAGTTACATTCTTTGCCAAAGCTGAACCACAAGACATCAAAATATACTTGTACCAAGCTTGCATATGCTTGCCTGCCACTAACATGAAAAAGCCATAATTATTATTATTATGAATTTTTATAGTGCGCAACACACCCAAAGGCCTCAGTGCGCAAAAGACTTAACAGGAATAGGAAAGGCCATTCCATGGACATATCACGTCAGGGAGACAGAAGAGAAGAGAAATCCTTATTTAGTCATCAGAGGTAAACAGGTAGGTTTTGATGGCTTTTTTTTAAATAGGTGAAAATGTGGGATACTTCTTAACTCCAGAGGCAATACGTTCCAGAGACCGGGACCACATACATCGAAGCTGGTACCTGTCAGGACTGGCTTGCTGGAATCCGCAGGAGCTAATGCTGATCCCACAGGCCATAACCAGGAGCTCTGCTCAACCCTGTATACTCAGCTGAGTCGAGAACCCCAAGGAAGGGAAAGGGGTAGTGGATAAAATAACAAACAAGATACTGCAGACTCCCAACCTTCTGGCCCGTCTCTGGTATCTGTAGCGGACAAATACACTTGGTTACATAAGCTCAGAGTAGAACATAAGAATTTGAATAATATCTGTAGTTGGAAACAATCAGTTACCTGTTGTGCCTCTGCTGTTAGTTTAGGGGCGTAGTATAAGCTAGCTGAACACTTTCAAAGTTGACTGAAACCAAAATACTCCGTTTATAATAATTGCAGATAAACAAGAGTTCTATTAAAAGTCTCTTCCTGGAACTATTACTGGGTTTGCTTTCTGATTGTACTATTTCTTTTCTGAACAAATGCCTTTATAGTATTACTATTGTAAACTGGAAGCAATGTCTTTTCCTTTACTTGCAATGGATGGCTGAAAACAATATCTTTTTCTTGAACTGGCATTAGTAAAGTTAGTACAATGTCTTTTCACAAATCACTATAGTTCTTTAGCAATGTATCTTCTCAGGAGACTGTTCTTGCTCTTTTAATATACACTTTAATGCTGCAAGCATAAAGGAATTCTCCTTATTGAGACTTCCCTACGAAAGAGTAGTCCTCTTTCAATCTTTGTGAATTCTCAAAGTTAGGAATGTACACGCGAGCGTTTCTGCAGGAATGAAACCACCTAGATGTGCCTTTGAAGTTCCTTCACGCCGCAGAGGACTTTACAGGTACCGCGCATGCAAATATTATTCCGCGCCTCATTACATGCGCGCTGCTGCTTTCTGATGCCCGAAGCCTCTCCGAACTCCTGAAACTGACAAGGACTGACACGTTTATTCAATGTGCAATGCTTTTCCCTCTTGCGCGTCTGTAACATGACGCTGGATTCACCGCGCCCCTCGGGAAATGCTATTTACATGAACTAGAGATTGCTGTGTAATCTCTAAACCCGCACGCACATGGATCACAGCGCTGGCATCCCTCAAGAACATGAGCCGACGGATCACACGAAACAAAACCTTACTTGCGCCTTGCTTTAAATCAATATTACGTTGGCGTGTCTTCTGTAGATATGGTTACCGAGTCTCAGTAACAGCTGAAATAACAGGCGCTGCTCTATCACATGCTGTGTACAATTTAGAAACCAGCACTGGCTATTTTTGACACAACGCGCTTATTTAAACATTTAACTTTTAATTTTTTTACATATCTCTATGAAGATTAACAGTTCTGCTGTCTGCAATGACAGTCTATGTACATTTTCACAGGCTGTAAATAAAATGTCTTTCTTCTTAATGTTCTGAATGAACAGCTACCTTTAGTTTTGATGTTCACGTAAGCATTTAATTTCAAATTGAAACGCTCCCACCTTTGGCCTTCTAGGAAAATTACTCTCACTGCTACAGATGTCTTCTTACTTCTTTGGAGGGATTTCAGGACTCTGGTTTGGGCCAAAGTTAAGGAACTGTAATTCACACAACCTGTCACTAAACATTTCTGGATGAAAGGCAGTTATAGAACCCTGTGGACCAGCCAAGTACCCAGTCTATTGTTCTCCCAACCAATCAGATAAACCCTGCATTCCACCATCTTAGCTTGGGAAATCTGTAATGCTTAACCTTATGAATTGATGTAAAGCACCCTCCTATTCTATGAACCACCAGAAGCCATCTCCATCTGCCAGACAACCTACACCTACCAGCCCTGACAGTACCCCCTCCACAAAGCCCTGTCCCAGGACCTGGCTTAATAGGGAAGCTTCTATGGAATTTCCTTACCAAACCAGGTGCATGCACGTTTGACTTGTCTTCCCAAGATCCTTCCTCAGGGCCATACCCCTTCCAATCAATAAGATACTGGAGATGTCCTCTAACCACCCTAGAATCAAGAATCTCTTTAACTTCAAATTCGTCCTCATTTTCCTCTGTAATGACTGCTGGCGGTGGCTTTCCCAAATGAGCTCCCTCAACATAAGGTTTCAACAAACTAACATGAAATGTAGGATGACTTTTGATATTGGAAGGTAACCTCAACCTGACCGCTACTGGGTTAATGACTCTCTCAATCTCAAATGGACCAATAAACCGCAGGCTGAATTTCATCCTCCTTTTCAGATGTAAATTCTTTGTGGACAACCAGACCTTGTGCCCTACCTGATAATGTGGACCACTTTGATGTTTCTGATCTGCAAAAGCCTTAAACTTTAATTTATTCCTTTTAAGAGCTAAGGTGGCTTTCGCCAAACCCTCTCGAATATTGGTCAGCCTGTGGTCAACCTCTGGATTAAAATATTCTGATGGCACTATCTCTTTTCAAAAATCTGGGATGGAAACCATAATTACTGAAGAAAGGGGAATAGTTAGTAGAGTCCTTTATGGAATTGATGTAACTGAACTTAGCTAACCATAGTAAATCTACCCAACTCCCCTTTTCCTACAAATAAGACCTCAAATATTTTTCTAATTCTTGATTCACCCGCTCAGTCTACCCATTTGTTTGTGGATGATAACCAGAGAAGAGCTGTACTTCAATTCCCACCTCCTTGCTGAAAGCCTGCCAGACTCTAGAGATAAACTGCGGTCCCAGATCTGACACAATTTGCATTGGTAATCCATGTAATCTCCTGCAAAAAACTCTTTGCTAAATTCCTTGCTGAGATCTTTCTCTTCATAGGAATGAAATGTCGTGCCTTGGTCAACAAATCTACCACCACCATAGTACAACCTTGATCCTTTGGAAGATCCACTATGAAATCCATGGAAACTGTGTACCGCAGACTGGGGGGAACTGGCAAAGGATTAAGTAAACCTAATGGTGTACCTCCTCCTGACTTGGACCGAGCACAAACTTCACAGGTTTTCACATAGTCTTCAGTATCCTGTCTCATACCTTCCCACCCAAATTGTATTCCACTAATTCTGGTATTTTACGAATCCCAGGGTGTCCTGCTAAACTAGACTCATGACATTCTTGTAAAATCTCCCTACGCAACTCTTTACTGGGAAGATATATTTAGAATTGAAATAAGGAAGGAATTTACCATACCTCTTTCTCAGGCATCTCCTTAAAATCTTCTTAAGAAGTACATCTCAGGCATCTCCTTAAAATCTTCTTAAGAAGTACATCTCCTCTAACGTGGCACTTAAAATGAATCGATCCTCTGCAATCACTGGTTCTGGTTGAGCTTTGCACTCTGCTTCCTTAATTGAAAATTGTCAAGATAAAACAGCCTTACCATTCAGACGCCCGGGTTTGAAGGTAATAACAAAATCATAATCTGAGAAGAATAACGACCATCGAAGCTGCCGAGGAGACAATGTTCTGGCTAATTTTAAGAACAGTAGGTTCCTATGGTCGGTTAAAACTGTCACTGTGTACTTAGCTCCCATCAAATAATGCCTCCATTCTTGGAAAGCCTTCTTAATGGCTAGGAGTTTGCAATCAGTAATCGTATAACTCATTTCAGCTGGAAGCAATCTTTTGGACAAATAGGCCACAGGATGTAATTGATCAGTCTCTCGGTGTCTTTGAGAGAGTGCTGCTCCAATTGCCAAATTGGATGCATCTGCCTCCACAAGAAAAGGTTGAAGAGGATCAGGGTGCAACAATATATGTCCCGAAGTAAAACTTGTCTTTAATTTCTGAAAAGCTTGTTCTGCCTCTTCTGTCCAATCAAATTTAACCCGCTTCTTCAAAAGTTTGGTAATCAGGGTAACAATCTGAGAGAAATCCTTGATAAACCTTCTATAGAAATGTGCAAAGCCAAGGAAACTTTGAATATCTTTCACACAAGTTGTTGACAGCCACTCATTTACAGCTTTAACCTTCCTCATATCCATTTCCAAACCCTTGACAGAAATGATACATCCCAAAAACTCCACTTCTTTAGTATGGAATTGGCTCTCTTCCAACTTTACAAATGATCTGTTTTCCCTCAATCGTTGTAGAACCTTCCTAACTGGATCCATACACAAGAAGTGGCAGACACGTATTCCCTGACAGCCAATTTACCAACTGCTCCGATGAAGCTCAATGCCACGCGTGGCTATCTACACAGATTTCCAGACAAGAGCCTTAGTCGTATGTTCTTAAGACTCAAACTAAACCAACTGAAAGCCAACGAGATTCTGGCAATTCGCAACCAAGTGCCATCAAACACCTGCCGCTTCTGTAAAACAAAGGAAAACATAGAAAGTACAAAACATTTGATAATGGAATGCGCCAGCTTAGAAAAGGAAAGGTCTCGGTTTCTCAGGGACCTGCTGAAGCACTATTCAACCCTTGACGTAGGAAATTTGTGGTCACTGCTGACCAATGGGAACAATAACCGATGCGTCATAGGAGTGACTCTGTTTCTTAAATCCCTGAACCTACAGTAGTAGAAAAGGGTTCTGAGAAGATGACTTTTGAAAGAAAGAAAAACATACCCTCATCCTATTTTGTACGATGGGACTTAGGAGCAAAGAAAAAGAACAAGCCAAAGTCATAACAAGGACCTGATCAATGGAAGTTTGTAGATAGGATTCTGCAAACTATGTTCTGTTCCTTTTTTTGTAAAAATTGTCATACAATTAAATCAAAAAAATAAATAAATAAATAAAAAAAGAACCTTCCTAACACGTTCTTCATGTTGCTGTAGATCCTTGGAGAATATTAAGATATCATCAATGTCCACCAAAACGAATATGTCCAAACAAAAATTTCTGTAGCACTTCATTGATAAAGAATTGAAATGCTGCCGGGGCATTACATAAACCGAAAGGCATGACTTGGTACTCAAACAGGCTAAATTTGGTTTGAAATGCTGTCTTCCATTCATCTCCCTGATGCACTTTCACCAAATGTTAAGCTCCATGTAGATCTTACTTGGTAAACACTGACGCTCCCTGGATTTGGTCCAGCATTACTGAAATTAAAGGGAATGGGTATCTATTCTTGATTGTTATCTTATTTAATGCACTATAATCGATACATGTCCGTAAATTGCCTTCTTTCTTTGTGTTAGGGAGAATTCTCTGTTTAGGCTGAATTTCCTAACCTAGTGAGTCCCCCAACAGCTTTGCTGGATTTCTGGAGTTTGTTTTTTTCTCCTGCCAAGAGTGAGACTCTTTTCCTCCCACTCTTGGACATGATGTGTGGCGTTCCTTTGAATGTTAATATGTTTCATGGGCTATGGGGTCTTTTACTCCATAGGGTCTCATATGTTTTTTTTCTATGGGCCTCATTAGGACCCAGGCGGTAAGGGGTTTACGGCGGCGTAAACAGCGCCGACCCTTACCGCCTGATTCCGAGGTCCCTTAGCGCCATGGAGGATTTAACACCTGCTTTTAGCAGGTGTTAAAATCCATGGCGCTAAGGGACCTTGTCGTTAATTACGCCACCGTAATTTACGGTGGCGTAATTAACGCCTTCCCCACTCCCTTTATGCCCTATGGGGCAAAAATGGGAATGGGGAAGGGTAAATGGGTTAATGGGGATTTACCGCCCCGCCAACCTCGGAATGGGGCGGTAAGTCCGCCAACCACCATGGCGTAAACGTAGTTTACGCCATGGCGGTAAAGGTACGACCCAGGCGGTAACTTACCGCCTGGGTCGTAATGAGGCCCTATGTGTGTTACACCGCACCCTCTGTGCAGTAACACCGGGGTGTCGTAGTGACCCCCCACCATAGACTCCATACCCTGGGACTCACTACTGTCTCCCAGGGCATGTAAAGTCACCATTGGCTTTACTAGTCCCAAATTACTAACAGAACCAGTACAAACCATCATATTGTGGACGTAATGGTAGGGGCAATTCGATTGCCCCTGGGTCTGTTGTTCAAGGGGGTACTGTCCCGTCCCCCCTCGTCGAGTTTTGGCTGGTGGCACTGGATACTACTTTTTATATTCAACCGCGAATATATCTCTATGGGATTTTCCCATTGTTCGAGGCTAATACTTTTTTTAACATAGCCTCTAACATACCGCCGGTTTATTTATTTAATATTAATTCACCGGTTGGTATTTTCTGCCAGAACTCGGTTTTAAAATGGCGTTTGTGTTCGCCTCTGTAACTCCAAACCAAAGGTCGAGCCCTTTGTTCCACTTTTGGCGGGCTTCTACACAGAAGCCCTCCAAAGTGGTGCCACTCTGTCTGGGTACAACAGGGGGTGAGGGAGGGATTTAGGCACCCTGGACTGAGTTGCCTTGGCAACAGAAGTCGCACTCTGGTGTGATTGGCCCCAGTGGTGAGCCGGCCGGCTCACCACTTAGCATGTTTGATTGACAGGTAGGCTGAATGAAAGGGGGTTTCTTGCATAAAAGCAGGACTTTTGGGACTGGAACTTCAGAAGTCGCCACAGGACCTGAAAATCCGACGAGGGAGAAGCTGAGCCGGCCTGCTACGACAACACCACCGGTGGAGCCCTGCTGAACCGACTCACCACTTCCCAACGACAGAGGAGATCTCCCTGCTGGAGAGTCTTCTTCCCCTGACTGGTGGGCACAACCAGTTTACCTTCTTTTCTTGCATCCCAGGACGTCTTGTGGTCGAATTGCCCATGCCAAGCACCCCGGCAACCGGATAGCCACTTACCACTGGACCGCGAATAAAAGGACTGCTCCTTTTAATTGAGAATTCCGTGGCTGGTTTCTTCGCTGGCAGTGTAACGGACTCCTGCTTTCCTCCCCGACGAGATCCTCTCTTCCTCCGGACGAAGCACCGACTTGCACCCGCTGCCAGGAACAACTGCCCCCGCTGGAGCGTTCTCACCATTTTAAGGTACCGTGTCCGCCAGGCCTCCCTTTCTAAAGATTGCTACAAGGTAACAATAATCCCTTAACCTTCTGGACTGGGCTGGCTGCTTTGACCATCTAACTGGTCCCTTTCTGTTTGGTCCAACTCTTTCCGAACTTATTGCGAGCCTTTTGGGCACTTTGAACCGTGTGACCTTGGACACATTTCGACCGGAGCCTCTTAAAGTGGGTCCGGCCTTGTTAACTTTGACTTTACGGTTTTAACCTGCCTTCTTCTACTGTGTTCTTCCGAAAGTGTTGGGATCTGTTTCTATCTTTGCTCTGGCTTTCTCTCCCTTTTAAACCGATTGATTAGAGTGCCATCTTTGTTAAGCGCTCACCGCTGTCTGAAAATAAGTGTTGCTTTACTTAAGACTTGTCTAACTAATCGTGGAAGGGAGTGTAAATCTTTTAGTGACCGTGTTTTTGAACTGCTTAATATTAGTGCCAGTGTGTTTTACTAGATGTGTTTTTAAATAAATAATGATATCTCTTTTACACCAAGCTCTGGTCAGTGTTTACTTGTTCTAACTGTGTTCTTTTGACCTATTGTGAATACTCTGTATACTGCCTAACTCTTCTTGAGAGAAGTCTGACTGCTCAGCCACAGCTACCAGGTAAATCTGGGTGGTACATACTGCTACCAATTGGGTTTACTGCCAACCACCTGTAGTCTTAAATCTTTTGCAGTGGTCCCAGAGGGAACTGCACAGGTTTCTGCCTAACACTGGTGTACAGCGGTGGGATTTGTATTGAGTATACACTTTAGTGTGCTTTTTGAATACTTTAGGACAACTAACCACAAAGCTTAGCACTAAAAAGCTGATTTTCTAACTATGTCTATTATGGAGAGTTATACCCTAGAATCATTGTCTGCCAAAACTGCTGATTGCTTAAAAGTGTTGTGTAGACATAAGAATCTCTCTGAGAAGGGCAAGAAAATGGAACTTGTAGAAAGATTGTTAGAAAACCAAAGTCTGGGTGGTACAGAGGAATCTACCCCCCCAGCAATGAAAACAGTGATGGTATTGATCTGAATCAAAGTCTTGATAATGAGTCAGAAGAGGAAAGTGAACCTAATGAAGTTAGCCACTCTGAGCCTCTGTCTGCCTTACCTACTGTACCTACTGGGCCTATACCAGGTCCTACATGTAACCCTGCTTATTTTGAACTTGAAAAATGAAGCTTGAATTAGAGTACAAACGTTTTATTGCTCAATCTGAACGAAACCAAGAGCTAGAGTTCAGAAGAATGAATGCCCAGGCTGAGCAGAAGCAAGCTGAGTTGAGACTCAGAGAAATAGAGCTTAATCATGAACTAGAAATGGAAAAGTTATCTGTGGAAAATGCTTCTCTCTCCTCTGGTTCCTCTAGGAGTTCCAGTCCCAAAAGACCCCGGATGCCTAAGGAATTAGTGGGTATGTATGAACCTAAGTTGGATGTGTTGGATTGGTTAAAAATGTTTGAGTATAATCATGGGCTCCAGGACATCACAGGGAATGAGCTACTTCCCTGGTTGTTCTCTAGGCTTCCCCCTGTTACAACTGATGTGGTAATGGAGTTGGGGGAGATGGATAAGAAGGATTATGAATGTGTGAAACTAGCTTTAATAGCTAGATTTGGGAAGACCCCTTCCCAGTACCTTAAGAGGTTTAGGACCCTCAAAAAGCATGATGGTACCTCTTGGGCTACCTGGGTGAGTGAAAGTTTGAAAAACTTAGAGGGATGGATTAAGGGTTACAGAGTTAACACTTATGAAGGAATGAAGAATCTTGTAATGTTGGAGTCAATTTATGATGCCTGCTCTCCTGAGCTCAGAGAGCACTTGGCTGATTCAAAGGAATTGGATTCCAGGAGGTTAGCTAAGGCTGCTGACTTGTGGGTTGCCAACAGGGCCACTCACAAGGATTCTGGGGCTACCCAGAAAAGGGATGAGGGAAAACGCCAAAAAAGGACTCCAAAGAGAATTCTAATAATTCCATTTCCAAAGAGGGCCCCAAACAAAACCAAAAGGGTAAGCCACAAGGGAAACCAAATCAGTCTAGTGTACCTTCTGGTGCCAAACCAGAAGGAGGTCAGAACAAGCCATCATTCCAGAAAGCATTTGGTAAATGCTTTGTTTGTGGCCCTACTGACCATGTGAAAGTAGATCCCAGATGTAAGGGTAAACCTTCAGGGGTCCAGCTTGTCTCCTTAGCCTTCGCTCCAGAGGAGGAAGTACAAATGGCAAGTGGAAACTTTCTATTACTGGCTGATGAACCCATTGGAGTCTCAGCCAGTGTTTCTTTAGTGTCTCTGGGTTTGTGGGAACAACAGAACTTAGATGTCTATAATTCTATCCCAGATAATACTAAAGAGTATTATACGGACAGTGTCCAGGTGAATGGTCAGGAGACTCCTGCCATTAGGGACACTGGGGCCAGCATAACTGTGTTGGACAAATCGTTTTTTCAGGCTGAGGATGTTGCTAAGGCACCCAAACGCCTCACCAAGTTAGCTGGAGGGCCTGTACAGATGCTTCCCCAACTACCAGTTCTCATCCAGTGTAATGACATGACTCTGAAAATACCTGTCAGCATACAAAGTGAGGTGCCAGGAAGGGTTCTGCTGGGTAATGACTTGAAAACTCTTGGAGTAGTGTCACATACCCCCAGACCTCCTAGTAAAAGGTTACAGGAGATCACCAGACCTGCAAGGGAGAGAACCATGAGAGGTGCTCCCAATGAGATGATGAAGAAAGAGATCACTCCTGCTCCACTGGAGATGTCAGCTGCTGTATCTAAGAAACTAGAAGAAAAAGGGAAACCTAAAACTTCTAAACAGAACCCCACAACCAGCACTCAAGTGCAGCCAACAAGGACTTCTCCTAGGTTGTCCAAAGTTACACCAGTAACTCCCCCTCCAGCTGAGGCTGAGAGGGAGGTACAACCCTGTGTGGTTGAACTAGACTCTGAGGAAGAGCTAGTGGAAGGCCAGGAACTCATTGGAGATCTGGATCCTGTTGACCATCTTGAGCTGCAGTCTTTACTGGCAGAAGGTGGACCCAACAGGGCAGACTTCAGTAAGGGACAGAGAGAATGTCCAACTCTGGAAGGTCTTCGCCACCAGGCAGATGCTCAGGCTGAAGGGCAAGAGCCTGGGAAATATAGGCTACACTGGGATGATGGCCTCTTCTACAGTGAACCAACGGAGTCTGCACCTGGGGACAACAAACGACTTGCTTGTAGTACCCCAAGAGAACAGACCACAGTTCTTGCAGTTAGCCCATGAGATTCCTTTGGCTGGTCACTTGAGTTTCAAGAAGACTAGGGAAAGGCTCTCACTCTACTTTTATTGGCCAAATATGGGGGCTGAAGTAGATAAGTACTGCAGGAGCCGCCACACCTGCCAGACTTATGGTAAGGTTGGCTCCAAGAATGTGGCACCTTTAGTGCCTCTCCCAGTTGTGGGAGTCCCATTTGAGAGAGTAGGGATTGACATTGTTGGTCCCCTTGATCCTCCAACCTCCTCAGGCAACATGTTTATACTTGTTGTAGTACACCATGCTACTACGTACCCTGAGGCAATTCCTATGAGGACTGTTACAGCTTCGGCTGTGGCTAAGGCCCTCCTTGGTATTTTTACCAGGGTTGGGTTTCCTAAGGAAGTAATTTCTGACGGGGGGTCAAATTTTATGTCCCACTACATGAAAGCCATGTGGAAAACCTGCGGAGTTACTTACAAGTTCTCAACCGCATACCACCCTCAGACAAATGGATGGTAGAAAGGTTCAACAGAACCATCAAGAGCATGATAGGTGCTTTAGAGGACCCCCTTAAACGAAAGTGGGACCTTCTACTGCCATGCCTTCTCTTTGCTTATAGAGAAGTCCCTCAGGAGGGAGTAGGTTATTCTCCCTTTGAACTTCTTTATGGTCATCCGGTCAGAGGTCCATTGGCCCTGATCAAGGAGGGGTTGGAGAGTGCTCCTTCCCCCAAGCCAGTCAGAGTAACTGACTATGTGATAGGTCTCCGAAGGAGAATGTCGCACATGATGGCAGAAGCAAGTGACAACTTGAAAGCTGGACAAGCATTGGTCAAGCACTGGCATGATCAAAAGGCTAACATGGTTGAGTTTACTCAAGACCAGCTAGTTCTCGTTATGATTCCAACAAGGCAGAGGGCCTTGCAAGACAAATGGATGGGACCCTTCAAGGTTGTGGGTAAACTTGGAAAGGTCAACTATCTGGTGGACTTGGGCAATCCCAAGGAGGCTCCAACAGTCTTCCACACCAACAGACTAAAAGCGTATGTCTCCAGACCTGATGTAGGACCTATTGTGAATACTCTGTATACTGCCTAACTCTTCTTGAGAGAAGTCTGACTGCTCAGCCACAGCTACCAGGTAAATCTGGGTGGTACAGACTGCTACCAATTGGGTTTACTGCCAACCACCTGTAGTCTTAAATCTTTTGCAGTGGTCCCAGAGGGAACTGCACAGGTTTCTGCCTAACACTTTGGAACGAAAAATAATGGAGACGTCGCCGGAGACTGAGAATGCCTGATAAACCCCTTTGCCAAATTTTCCTGAATACAATCCTTCAAATGCTCGTTCTCCTTTTCTGTTAATGCATATATGCGACTACAAGGAATTTGACCCCCTGTTCCAAGTCTATTTTACAATCGTAGTCATGATGAGGAGGGTGTTCATTGGCTTCACTTTCAATGAAAACATTGTTAAAATCCTGATAACATCCTTCTAGTTCTCCAACTGCTGTCCCTATCATATGCATTATTGCACCCAATTCCAACAACCCATCCACGACCTCCGAACACCTACTTGGGTAACTTTCTTGGATCTTTTCCTGAAAACAGTTCTCAGTACAAAGTGTTGAAGTAAATTCCACCACTCACCTTCCCCAATCTATCCGAGGGTTATGATACGTCAACAAGGGGATACCCAAAATCACTTTCAACCGAGGTGTGTTTATTAATTCAAAAACAATTTCCTTCCAATGTCCCCCAGATATTTCCATTTCCAGTAAAACTCTTTCATGTGTAATCAGACCTGAAGTGAGCTGAGACCCATCCACCGCTCTCACCTGCTCTGCCCTGTCCTTCAGAATATACAGTACATCCATAGCTTTAACTACGTTCCAATACATGAAATTCCCAGTGGCACAGAGTCTATTACCACCGGACCACTCCCCTTCAACACCCCTTTAACAATAAGGAAATGTTTAATGCGAGATGTGGCACTGCTGCTTGAATTGTGTTGGCTACTCACTGACTTCTGGAACTGTTGGTTGTTGAAGGGGTCTTGGGGCAACAAGGACAATTCCCTAAAAAATATCCAGACCTACCGCAGTACATGCATAAATGATATGACCTTCGCCTCTCCTTCTCCTCCCTTGTCAAAGGACATCTACGCTTACTGTCTCTTTCTGAATTTCCTTTTCTCAACTCCCTATTCACTGGTACTCCTCTTCCTATGTCCACTTGAGAAAAAACTCTAGACTCAAACCCACCTTTTCTACACTCTGCCTTACGCTCTCCTAAACGATAATCATTTTGCATCACTAAATCCATCAAGGCTTCACAGGAGGTAGGTCTGTGCACTATTGTAGCTAAAGTACCCTTTAAACCTCCCTAAGACTTTGATAAAACAATGAGGCTTGTTTCTCTTCCGCCCAACTACTTTCCAATACTATAGATTTGAACTGATTCAGGTAACTCACCAAATCCTTTGTTCCTGGTTTGAACTCCAACAATTCCCCATCTACTTCTTGAGACAAACTTTCTTGACCTACTAATAACACTGAACAGGCTGCTGCCTCACACGTCAAATAAGAAAAAAAATAAAAGCTATCTTAGTGACATCTGTACTAAAAGCCTCGGGCCTACAGAGAAAATGAAGTTCACATTGAGTTAAAAATGTTTGACTCTTCTTTGCATCCCCTCTAAAACATTCAGGTGGTGCCAAAGGAACTGGACCGAACTGCAATTTCATACTTCCCTTATTACCTTCCTGAGACCCAGCACCTTCCACCAAATCTTCTCTAACTAGCACCAGAAGCTCCCTACTAGGGATTTACACGTACGCGTTTCTGCAGGAACGAAACCGCTTAGATGTGCCTTTGAAGTTCCTTCACGCCACTGACGACTTTACAGGTGCACCGCATACATGTATAATTCTGTGCCTCATTACACGCGCCCTGCTGCTTTCTGATGCCCAAAGCCTCCCCGCGCTGCTGAAACTGACAAGAACTGGAACATTTATTCACTTTGCAATCCTTTTCCCTCTTACGCGTCTGTAACACGACGTTGGATTCACCGCGCCCCTCGGGGAATGCTATTTACATTTGCTCGAGATTGCTGTGTAATCTCTAAACCTACACACACATGGATCACGACATTGGCTTCTCTCAACAACATGAGCCGACGCGTCACGCGAAACGCATCCTTACTCGCGCCCTGCTTTAAATCAATGTTACGTTGGCGTGTCTTCTGTAGATATGTTTACTGAGTCTCAGTAACAGCTGAAATAACACGCGTTGCTCTATCACACGCTGCGCACACTTTAGAAACCAGCGCTGGGTATCTTTGACACAACACGCTCTTTAAACATTTAACTTTTAACTTTTTTGCTTATCTCTATGAAGATGAACAGTTCTGCTGTCTGCAATGACAGTCTATGCACGTTTTCACAAGCTGTAAATAAAGTTTCTTTCTTCTTAATGTTCTGAATGTTCTCTTAAGCATTTGATTTGAAATTGAAACGCTCCCACCTGTGGTCTTCTAGGAAAATGACTCTCACTGCTACATATGTCTTTTTACTTCTTTGGAGGGATTTCATGACTCTGGTTTGGGAACTGTAATTCACACAACCTGTGACTAAACGTCTCCGGATGAAAGGCAGTTAGAACCCTGTGCACCAACCAAGTACCCAGACTATTGTTCTCCAAACCAATCAGATAAGCCCTGCATTCCACCATCTTAGCTTGGGAAGTCTGTAATGCTTAACCTTATGTCTTGATGTAAAACACCCTCCTATTCTATGAACCACCACAGGCCATCTCCATTTGCCCGACCACCTACACCTGGCAGCCCTGACAGTACCTCCAAAGGACTAAAGCTGATGATGAGGCTGAAGAGGTTTACTGTGTACATTGGAGCGTAAAGAAGGTACAATGGGATTCCTGTGGATTCTATTAGTAAGATACACAGGGGCTTGGAGGTGAAGACATTTATGGGTCAGAGAGAGCAATTTGTGAGAGAGCCGATGTCTCACCGAAAGCCATTGCAAAGAGCGTCGGGCCTGAGAGACATGGGTCCTGCAAGCAAGGCCAAATGCTACTCTCACAGCATTATTCTGAGCAGTCTGAAGAGTCTTCAAGTTATTCTTTGTAGTTCCAGCAAAAATACTATTAGAATAGTTGATTTTAGAGTTTGTAAGTGCAGTTGCTAAAGATGCAACATTACTATCAGAAAGATATGGTTTGATCTGCCGGATGAGTTTAGTGGTGTAAGTGCATGTAGATTTGATATGACCAACATGCTTTTTCATATTGAGATTCAAATCCAAATATACACCAAGAGTTTTTACCCAGGGGCATGTTTTAATCATGGACCCTGATAAGGTAAAGTGACTATATTTAGGACATCATTTGGACAGTCACTGGCTGGAGCCCACTAGCATGAGCTCTGTCTTACTGTTATTTTAAGCAAGTGGTTTAGTATTCAACCATTTTTGGATAACGTCATAGACCAATGCAATGGTCTGAGAATCTCTATTGTAATTCACAGTCAACTCGATGACCACCTGAATGTCATCGGCATAACTGGTGTATTTTATACTGCACTCATTCAGGTGGTCAAAGAGTGAGCGGATGTAAAGATTAAACATGGTTGCCGACAGAGAAGCTCCCTTCGGAACACCACAGGGGAGTGATTCCGGGGTTGATTGAAATTCGTCTGCAGACGCCCTGGCTGATCTTGGTCCCAAGAAGAAGGTGAGACAGGCCAGTGCAGGTTCCGCACAGTTAGATATGCTCTTCAATCTCCCGAGAAGTAACATGTTATCAATAAAATCAGACGTGGTTGAGAGGTCGAGCAACATGAGAATGGCCACACATCCTGAGTCCACGATACTTGTCAAGTTAGCTCTGAGATGAAACATGGCGGTCTCTGTACCATGTTTGGCACGGAAACCAGATTGTGAGGAACCCAGTAAGTTGCCCATTTCTATTTGTTTTTGGAACTGCAGATATGCAACTCTATCTAGAATCTTCAGCAAGTAGAGAACATTGGTAACGGGTTGGTAATGATTCACATCCATGTGGTCCAAGGTTTCCTTTTTTAAATTGGAAGGATCCACACATTTTTCAACCAGGCCAGCACTGTTGAATTAAGGAAAGAGGAGTTGATAATTTTGGTAATGAGGGGGAAATACAAATAAGGTCTTTCTTAGCAACACTGGCCGGGCATACATCACTGGGGTAGGATGTGAGTTTAAGACCGCTAACACTTTTTATCAAATCCTCTTTGGTTGTTTCAACAAAGCAGAACTCAGTAGTAGTCGTAGGATTAGCAGTTGAAATGCTTTCATCATTTGTTATATTCATATTAAGAAGAGTGGTTTCAGTTTTAACACCCTCACTATTATCTGGCACTAATATCATGCATAAGGCTTCAATCTAGGCTCAATGTGAATCGAGTTTAGTAGTGAAGCCTAATTGGACATCAGCACACCATCGATCATTAGTGGTGATATTTGGATAGATACTAGTTTTTCCTTTAAAATCTTTGCAAACTGAAAAGAGTTATCTTTAAGAGGATTTAGCCAAACAAAATGTTATTCTCATAATGTGACCGCTTTGAGGAAATAATAGAGTTCTTATATTTGTTTGCTGCCTTCTGATATGAGGACAGGGACAGATATGGACAAATATGGAAGCTATATGCCCACTGAAATGAATGGGGAAGGGGAGACAAGCTTCAAGTAGATGTAAGTGCTTGCATGATCCCTACAGCCAGAGGCAAGCAGAAACAATGCACCCAGCCAAGGAACAGTGGAGACAGAAAGTTTCTGATTAGCAAGACGATAAGCCACCTGCGTGAAATTCAGACTCAAACCCTCATAATTACAGGCAGGAGAGCTCCATTTCGTGGTCTCAACACATGTGACTCAGCAGAACAAGACAATGCCCATTCAATAGATTTGAACAGAGAGAAGCTTTTACCATTGAATCAGAGGTGAAAAGATACAAGTTTTGCTTACAAATTAACAACTGAATGCACTCTCCCAGGCTTAGGTGATCAGGGATGGAAACATTAGGGCACACACAACCCCTCCATGTTCATTCTCATTGCCTTGAGAAGGTACACTCAGCCTGGTAATCGGCCAGGGTCCGTGTGCTGGGAGGACCCACTCTATCCAATCCAGAGTCACCTTTCATGTGAAGATATAATAAGTTGCAGGAGGCAATGGTCTCCCTGCGACCCTGCAACATTGTACATTGAAACATGCAGAGGTAGTCCCACAAGGAGCCACCAGATATGGCTATCCAATAGTAGAATTAACCCCTGTTGGACATGTACCTAGTTCTCCCAAACTGATCAATGTGAATGCCCGATAGATTTTGGGGATGGAGCTTGGTTTTGTGACATCACACCTGGATAAATCCAGGGGACACACGCTCAGAAGAGAAGAACCCTGGAGAATTCATGTTTTTCTAGTGTGATCCCTGCCATTTTGTCAGATAATAAGGACAGTAAACTTTTCCCCATGGCATAGTCTTCCATTCTTGCGGTGGGGAGTTTTTGATGGGCCCAAAAGTCTCTCTGCTGGTAATTGGGGTGACTGCTATAGAGTCCTGCCACTACAACAAGCGGTAGCAGAGGATGGTTGTTAAGACCTTTCGGCAGTAAGCAGCCTCATCCAGCCGCATGCCTGAGAGGCTGCGCGGTGACCCCCGGAAACCGCCGCCTAAAACCATTGCCAAAAAGAGAAGAGGTCGACAGGAGCCGCCTTTGGGACAAATTCCTGCCCGCTTCCCATGGGATGTTTAGCAGACCGGACGGCAGAGTGTAGGTTGTGGGAGAGTCGGTGTGCAAAGGGCTTCAGTGAACCACAGATGTAACTATAGACGCAGCTGTATGGCAAATATGGGGGGGGAATGTTCCACTTGATGTTTTGTGTTGCAGTTTTTGTTCCATGTAAGTATTACCTGTTATTTAGGCAGTCAGTTTGGGCGGTCATCTTAGATGGTCAGCTTAGCTTTGAAAATAAAATAAAAAAATTATAATGGGTTCCCTGTGAGTTAGGCAATTTCGCTTGGTTCATGGTTACCTGTGCATAGGTGTTAGCAGGAGAAGTTTGTTTACAGCACAGAAGGTGGTTTCCTAATTTATCTCTCTGAGGTGTATTCTTCTATGGCGACGCTGTAGAAGAGGGACCATGTGACTTAATGGTTTACCCTGTTAGTGAGGCAGGAAGACGGCTGTGTATGCGTGACATCATGTTTGTCATTGTGTTTGGGTAGGTAATAAGTGGACATATATGTAGAAGGGTCGGGCATCGTAAATTCCTCTAAGGTATTAGTGACATAATCAGCAAGGCTGCTTAATAGGACTAGTGGTGCACTGGAAGTGGTGGATTTCAGTGGTTAGACTGTTGATTGAGTTCGAGAACTAGTGTTGGGCCATTGGGGGGAGCTTGAGAAATGCACGAGTGGAGTTGTGATTTGAACCTTCAGGGCAAAGGGATGCAGTGGGGCGGTGCACGCAGCACACCCTCAGTAATGGTGGTGAGACAGTGAGGCTAAGGAAAACATTTCATTGCAATGTATGGGTTGAATATATGGTATATGAGAGACAGTATTGAGATTGCGAATTACAAAATTTCCAGGAAAAACTGGATGTGTTGAAACCCCGATTTGAGGTCAAGTAAGTATTGACAAGTGTTACATAAGGTGATGAAATGTGAAATACACCTCTCCAACACATATGCAAGTCCCTCCCGTGGTATCTTGCCAAATTACGCAAGTATAGCGCAGAAAGGACTCACAGTACCATTCGATCCAGCGGCATTGGATGCTGAGTCAACAGGTATGGAAGGCGAACGCCCCTTGGCTCCCCCTCTTCCTCAACCCGCAGATGTAGATGCAGCAACAGAAAATAAGGGATTTTACACCATAAAGGAGTTAAAAGCAGCAGATGCAGCAACAGAAAATAAGGGATTTACACCATAAAGGAGTTAAAAGCAGCAGCGGGATACACCAATTCCACTTTCGCACCTCCAGCATATAGTGGCGGAAAAGCACTTAGTGGCTCAAAGCAAGCGGGTAAAGAAACGCAAGATATCAGCAGCGAATGTAAGGAGCACAGCGAGCTGCAAGCAAAGCTAAAGGAGAATGACCTGGTGAAAATAGGGCTTAGTGAGGGCCAAGAATTGATAGTCCCGAATGAATGGGTAGGCAGACAGATATTGCCCAAACTGGAAGTACTCAGAAGGGAAAGGGAAGAGAAGGAGTAAATCGAAAGGTTGCGAAAAGAGAGGGAGCGAGCAGAAGAATGAGAAAGAGAAGAAAGGGAGAAAAGGAAACAGAGAAAACAAGAGGACATAGCAAGGAGGAAAGCAGAAGAAGAGCGGGAAAAGCAATCACAAATAAGTAAAGAGAAAGGAGCCAAATTACGCAAGTATAGCGCAGAAAGGACTCACAGTACCATTCGATCCAGCGGCATTGGATGCTGAGTCAACAGGTATGGAAGGCGAACGCACCTTGGCTCCCCCTCTTCCTCAACCCGCAGATGTAGATGCAGCAACAGAAAATAAGGGATTTTACACCATAAAGGAGTTGAAAGCAGCAGATGCAGCAACAGAAAATAAGGGATTTACACCATAAAGGAGTTAAAAGCAGCAGCGGGATACACCAATTCCACTTTCGCACCTCCAGCATATAGTGGCGGAAAAGCACTTAGTGGCTCAAAGCAAGCGGGTAAAGAAACGCAAGATATCAGCAGCGAATGTAAGGAGCACAGCGAGCTGCAAGCAAAGCTAAAGGAGAATGACCTGGTGAAAATAGGGCTTAGTGAGGGCCAAGAATTGATAGTCCCGAATGAATGGGTAGGCAGACAGATATTGCCCAAACTGGAAGTACTCAGAAGGGAAAGGAAAGAGAAGGAGTAAATCGAAAGGTTGCGAAAAGAGAGGGAGCGAGCAGAAGAATGAGAAAGAGAAGAAAGGGAGAAAAGGAAACAGAGAAAACAAGAGGACATAGCAAGGAGGAAAGCAGAAGAAGAGCGGGAAAAGCAATCACAAATAAGTAAAGAGAAAGGAGGTGAGAAGTCAAGCAGCTTGTTAAAGAATGCTGATACAGGAAAGAAGAGGAGCAGAGATGCGAGCAGAGCAGGGAGAGGCGTTCTTTAAGGGCGGTGGAGATTAACACAGATTTGGCATGTTTAGATGATGAAGATGGCGAAGGGATACGAAGAAGATTAGATGAACTCAACAGGAGTAGGAGAAACAGCACAACTGCCCTATAGGCAGATAGGAGTGCTACTGGACCCTCAGTAAGGGAGGAACGCAGGAGTACAGATTAAGCAAAGGGAAAGCAGCGGGAAGACCCAATGTTAAGGAAGACCCTCTCGCCGATCCAGGGAAGCATTCCATGACAGAGACACAGTATAATGAAGGGCGACTGCCACGTTCTAAGGGTGGATCACGGAGTGCGGACGATAACACTCTGTATGCGCGGAGGCTGAGGGCCCTGCCAGGACAGAGATGGCAAGGGCGTTCACTAGCACTAAAGAAATGGGGTGAAAGGGCAGAGGAACGAAACTGACACAGTTCCCATTATTGGAGAAGAGTGGTGGGTGGCCTCAATACATTCTGTGGTAACAAATGGACAAGGACAATTTAAGATGTAAGCTACTGTCGTTGACTGCTGGGGCTGGGAAATGGACTTATGAGCTTGAAAGACTGACAGCAGGGCCGACATTGACTGTGGGTGACATGAAGAGTTTACTTTCAGCCATTCTTGGGGAGGTAGCAGACGATGTATGGAAAAGGGCAGGGTATCCCAGAGTAACTGCACAGAACACAGCACATGATGGAGGGCCCTTCAATAAATGCTGAGCGGCCTTATTGCAAGCTCTACGCGTGCAATACCCAGACACCTCGGATATAAGCGCAATTATGGCACGCAAAATGCATGAGGATGAAGACCCACTTCAATATATTCAAGAGATTCAAGAGCGATTGCATCTTGAGAAGAGAGAGCCATGGGGCAAAACAGTGGGGTTATTTTACCACATATTATGTCAACGGTTGCCGGAGAAGGTGCAAACACAGTTTAAGAAGCTAGTAGGGATGGAGGCTAGGCCTTGGTCAGAAATTCAGCTAACTGTAGTGCATTTCTGTAGATTAATGCAAGAGAATGCGAGAAAACATGAGGAAAGAAAACAGGAAGAAGCAAATTAGTGCAGAAGAAATTATCCAAGTACACAATGGAAGGGACAATGCTAATTAGTGGGGAAGGAGTAGTTACTCAGCATGCGCTGAATAGATTGCAAAGAGCAGGGGGAGGTTTTGCAGGGTGAGAGGAAATTAATCAGTGGTCACAGGGGTGAGGCGGGGCACGTCGGGGGAGAGGGTTTGGATATCAAATGCAACAGGTCACTGAGTGGTTTCATGGGGTACAGAAAAAACTGACAGGTTGGCCTGTACAATGTTGGGTGTGTAGGCAAATGGGCTGCATATCTCGAGTGTGTAGGAACAGGGCTAGGAAACACCAGAATGGGGGAATGCAGAAACAACCCACATATCAGACAGAGCAGACTGACTATTACGTCCAACATCACACGCAAGCACAGACATACACTCTGCGACAGACGTACACACAGGACATGCAAATGCAGCTATATCAGCCCACGACACATGTATAGTAGATGTAGGGACACATGCAGCCATCACAACCAGCACAGCAGGCTCCAGCACAGCAGAACATCATAATCATGACACATGCAGACTCCACAATGCTGACTCCCATGTGAAAGCTGGGGGGAGCGACTGTTGTAGGGGGCAATCCAGTCACAGGGACAGGAATGTCATTATACCCACAATAGGACAGTCCACAGACAGACCTGATGTGTTCAATCCTATCCGTCACACCCAATCCGGCTGAGGAACCACGTATAGTGGTGACAATAGGTGGCAAGACGTTCTCCTTTTTCGTGGATACGGGGGACCCAGTCATTTATTAGGGAAGGAAGATACCCAATATGAGGCATCACCATGAATGCGCAGGGATTCTCTGGGGGTACGGATTTGGTTCCTTTTACTGACGGAACTTCCACTTTCTATAGGAGAACACGACCTGACCATGCCACTGTTATATTCCCGACAGACACTGGTGAACATAATGGGTAGAGACATGATGAGCCGACTTAACATGACCATTTCATTCACAGACCAGCGGATAGTGTGCTCAACACCAGGAAATAATTACATGAATGTGAGGGAACTCATTCAGGCATATTGTGGGAAGACGGCTCACAGGGGGGTGCCAGTAGACATTGAGTTGTTTTAGTATGGAGTGGAAGTATTGATAGCGTTGCTCCCAGGGATACAGGGCAGACTGTTATGCATACCCAATGAGTTCTTATTTAGACCAGAGATTCCCTTAGATGAACATGACGGAAAAGTGATCCCAATAGAACTCTAGGCAGTTATAGTGAGAGACAATAGTATAGCATGGGACTGATGACACAGGACAATCACGGAGTACAGGGATTGCAGTGTGGGATAGATGCAGGTTGACTGACGTTACAGAGGAGGAACTATTTCAGGACGATTGATCAGATCACAAGGTGATGTTTGACATAAGCATTACATACTGGGTGAGAATACATTACAGGGAAGTGCCACAGCGAATGGCTGTGTTGCGGAAAGCACCACCACCATTTCTCAAAGAAGAATTGGGGCGAGTACCCAGCGTTTTATGGATCAGTGGTCCCCTTGACGTGGGTCTTCTAAAAGGGATAGGGGCAGTCAAGCTAAAGCTCAAACCAGGGGCTATTTTATCAAAGGTGAGACAGCATCCCCTATCAAAGGAAGAAGACAAAGGTATTTATGAGACGATTGTCGCGTTAGTGAAGCAAGGCATTCTGGTACCATCAGAATTGCAGTATAACACCCCAGTGTACCGTGTAAAAAAGGCGACTGTGGAATTATGGTGTTTTATTCAGGATTTGTGTCCCTTGAACCAAATCGTTGATCAGAATTCCTGTTAGCTCCTAACCCAGCGACAATTCTGTGTAGCATCCCAACAGAAGCTACCCAATTCATGGTAATAGACTGGAAGAACGCCTTTTTCTCTATAAGGCTCCATGAAGAGTCACAGGACTTGACCTCGTTTCTATATAGAAACCGGAAGTGGAAACACACAAGATGAACACATGGGTACTGTGAGTCACCTTCTATCTTCAATAGGGTGTTCCAGATGGATCTTGGCAGCATGCAGATTTGGAGCACTGTAATACAGTATGTGGACAACATTTTGATTTGTAGCAATTCAGAGGCACAGTTTCGAAATGACTTGGTATACTTGTTGACAGTATTGGCAGAAAAGGGTTACAAGGTGGACAAGGCAAAACTACAATATTGCCAGAAGGAAGTGCTACATATAGGAGAACTGATATTGCGGGAAGGGCGTAAAGTGACTTCAGAAAGGGCAGAGCCGATCTGCAGAATGCCAATGCCAAAGACAGTGAGAGAAATGCAGCACTTATTGTGCCTCTGCAATTACTGCAGAGCCTGCGTGTTTAACTACAGTACATACACAAGATCCTTGTTAAGCGGACTCAGGGAGGCCCAGAGAGGGGATGGGAAGTTGATATGGACACATGAAATGACTAAAGCATTCAAGGAGCTGAAAAAAGCAATATGCACAGCTCCAGTGTTATGGATTCCAGACTACCATGACGTATTCTATTTTTAAGGCGCCTGTACACAAGTGTTTCTAGGCGCGACAAGACAAGCAGGGGGAAACAAAGGGAGGACAAAATAATGACCTTACTAGGCCTTGTGTCATTCAGATCGCACAAGTGCGGGAAGAGAGAAGGGGAGAAGTGCCAGGGGGGAGGTGAAGGGGGAAGTGTAGTTAACTCACAAGTGCAGCCGGCGGGTGGCTCATAACTGCAGAGACAAGGGACTGCTGTGTTGGAGATACAGACCATTAAGTGCTGGGGAGCCCGGAGGCAGTGCAAGGGCAACTGGACATGTCAGAGCCTGGGCCTGAGTTCGGAGGGTGACCAGGTGGCCAGTGCGTAGAGCAGTCAGGTGCATCAGCAGGAGAAAGGACGAGAGAAAGCAGAAGCAAAAGCAAATGGAATGTCTTGAGTTGCTTGTTTGAAAGAGGCAGGAAGGCTGTTCCAGAGGGAGGCCCTAGCCGAGGAGGTAGACCTGCCCCCAACTCTCTGCTTGAAGAAGCGTCTGACCCTCAGAGAGTTGGAGGTGGATGAGCAGAGAGCTCGAGAAGGAAGATGTTTTGGAAGAGAATGTTGGAGATAGAGTGGTCCCAAGCCCCAGAAAGCCTTGTGGACGATGCATATGGTCTTGAAGTTCATCCTTGCAGCCATGGGGAGCCAATGAAGAGACTTCAGAGCTGGAGAGATACGATCCCTGGGCTTCAGGCCAAGGACAATTCTCACAGCCCTGTTTTGGATAAATTGTACAGGTCGAAGAGTAGAGGCAGGAAGATTTAGAAATAGGCTGTTGCAATAGTGCAGCCTAGAGAGGACCAGAGCTCTGGAGACAGTGAGCTTCTGGGGGAAAGTGATAAAAGGAAGTATACCTCTAAGGGAGGTGCAGCTGATAGTTTGACTTCTTAGAGATGTCAGAGATGTGAAAAGAGAAGGAGAGGGTGGAGTCGAAGATGACACCAATGTTCTTAGGCTCACAGGAAGGAGCAGGAAGAGGGCCCAGAGCGCATGGCCAGAGAGAGAGCAGAAAGGAGGGAGCGGGTGTCCCAATGAAGAGGATCTCAGTCTTACTGGCATTGAGGCAGTAAAATGACTGTGGTACTCACGCAGAAGACTACCCTAGGGCACAAGCCACTGGCCAATTATAGTGGAAGTTTAGACGCAGGGATGAGAGGACATTATCCATGCAAACAAGCTCTGGCTGCTGCCGCATTCGTGGTAGAAAAGTCAGCGAACATTACAATGGTATGCAGCACCACACTTTATGTGGAGCATGCTCTCTTTGCAAACCTTGAAAGACCCAAGAGTACGCTGACCATGCACAGAGGTTCTGGATACGAGGTAATTATCTTGAATCCAGCGATGAAGGTGGTGAGGTGCAGGACTGTAAACCTGGCAATGTATCCTAACAGAACCAGTGGAGGAGGGAGACTGTGTACACGACTGTACATATATACATGGACCAGTATGTTGACCTTCCAAAAGTGGGGAGAAGCCAATTGAGGGGGAGAAGTGCTTTATATTGACGGGTCTTCAATGATAGACCAGACAGCGGGAGAAAGACATATGGGGACAGCAGTTGTGAGAGTAAAGACTGATGGGACAGCCGTAATAATAGCAAGCGCAAGGTTTCCTTCACCTTTTTCAGCGCAAGCAGCAGAATTAGTGGCTCTCATAATGACATTAGAAGCACGCAGGGACCCGGAAGTGGCTGCGTATTCCGACTTGGCCTATAGATGTCTACAGTACACTCTGGGCTGTCACGATGGCAGAGGAGGGGCTTCTGCCGTGCTGACAGCACACCGGTGCAACACCTGCCCCTATTGGGCAGGCTCATAGACGTGCTGCAACTTCTGTCAGCCACAGTGGTCGTGAAGTGCCAGGTTCACATGGGGGGGGGCAAGTCTCCCAGGGCAACAAAGCCGCAGATACGGAAGCGACGAGCGCACCATATTTCTCAGAAATCACAGACTTTGATACCCCATCGAACACACGCACTTGTGTGTGCAATATGATTCCAAAGGAAGGCTATAAAACCTTGCCAGCCACACAGATAATGGAATTTCAGGGAAGGGCGCTGATAGAGAGGAAAGAATTATGGGTGAGATGGGGATGTTCAATATCCCCCATGGATTCTTTGTGGCGATGCAAGAGAACAGGCAAGCTAGTGATTCCAACTGCACTATTGCGGATTGCGCTTATGCAATTACACTATGCTACTCATCTAGGTAAGGATGTACTTGCTGCACACATTGGGTAAGAGTGGTTCTGTCCAAATATTGGCAGAGCATATTGCTGCATTCATGGAAAACTGTCTCACCTGTACGAAATGTACAGCAGGCATACTTTACGTGTAGTGAGAGGTGCCATACCTGGCCCAATTGGGCCCTTCCAACACCTCCACAGAGACTACATCCAGGTGTGCCAGGGCTACCGCTACATGATAGTGGTTGTGTGCCCGTTTTCCCGATGGATTGAAGCCGGTCCCTGCTCACACCCTGAAACTCTCAGAGCCACAAAATTCCTTGTTAGAGAGATATTCCCATGATGGGTAGTGTAGGGGTTGGATGGGGGCGAGGGGGAATGAGGTCCTGCGGCCTAACAATGGACCTAATTTTGTAAATGAGACTTTTGAGCACATCACAACTCTATTGGGGATACAGCACAAATTCTCCTGTGCCTATCATCTGCAAGCGTACAGAGTCTGTGAGCGCCTCAATGGCCTGCTCAAAGAAAGGATTGCAAAAATAAAAGCCACCTTAAAAAGGGATGGCTCAATTTGTTGCCCTTAGCCCAGTTCGCACTGCGAAATCAGCCGGGATCTGATCATCACCTAACGCCCCATGAGGTGGTAACTGGACAGTGCATGCAGCTCCCCCAGATTCCTCCCACTAGGGCATTGACAGACGCCCATGCCATTTCTGATGTGTTTAGAAATGAGATGCATGAATATTTCACTTCTTTGATGGCTAGTGCCTCTTTTATTTCTCATCAACTGCAGGCAAGGCAGGAGAGGTCAAAGAACAGTGAAGACAACACCCCAGAAATGAATGAAGGCCTTCTAAACCTGCCACTACTTTACCCTGGGGACACTGTCCTGTTGAGAAACTTTGTCCGGCCTTGGTATAAGGCCAGGTTTGACAGGCCGTACATTGCAGAGGAGGCCATAGACTGTGCAGTTAAACTGAGCGGTAAGAAGGTCTGGAACTATCCCCCCCCCTGAGATATTAAGCCATGCCGAGGTGAGACCTCCTCCCGCCAAAACGAAGACGATTTGATGCAAGAAGAAGAACAGGTGTTCAATGAGAAAGTACAGACTGTAGGAGATTTATGAGATTTATGGTCCCCAATCAACATATGTCCTCTCAAGAGTATTTCATTAGATTCGAGATACAGTCATAAACAGAGCGGATGATTCCTTCACAATAGTTTTTTCATGCTTTTCGGCTTTATGTAGCTCAGACCTACACACAGTTGACCCGCAGAGATCCATCCATCATTGACCTACTCAGTGATTTGAGAATCTGTATACTAAGGAGTGATTGTTCTATGCAGCACTCGCCCAATACTATAGACGTAGAGCTTAACCTAAAACAATAACCTCATAACTACTTTTAGGTGAATTTTACAGACCCTTGGAGCAACGCAAGAAAACACTCAGTAATAACAAAATGGGAAATGTAATTCAAAATGCTGTAATAATGTTTTGCGCCTTCTGCTGCCTCTACCCCTCTACCCTCCTTGTTTCACATGCACAAGCTTTAACCTCTACCAACGTAACCCCTAACCATGACATCACGGAAGCCATATCTAGGCAGGAGATACGCACTGCTAAGGAAGTAAAGAGACTTAGGCGCAGTGCAGACATAGACATCAGCTAGGTAAATTCTTATCTAACAGATTTAGCCCGTATTTCAAACAACATGTGGTGTAAACACATGGCCAAGGTAGGGAAACAAGCCACAGGAGAGAGCTGTTATGTCTGTTCTCTCATCCCCTATGCCATGAGTGCATCCAGCACATTCGTAGCAACTGAAATTCGTAAGGCCAGAGCACAATGCCTCATGCATCTATCACTCTGCACCACAAGAGGACGATTCCAAGGGAGACAAGCCACACTAAGATGGATGCCCAGAAAGACGTTCCTGTATGAAGATAGTTACATCAAGACTGAAGAAAATATGGGCGATCTCTGTAGTAAAGAAAAGACCATAGAATATGTCCCTGAAGGCCTGCCAAAAGAGAGAAACAAGGGTAGTGACACAAAAGGAGTGACAGTGCCTCAAGACAGGACCAGGGAAGATAGGAAGAATGCCAGGATGCTGGGAACAACCGCAGATGCTGGTATATGGACGAGTATACACAGCAGACAGGTGGAGGGAAGGAGTGGTTGGGAGCAAAGCACATGCGCTTCTAACAGTTCCAGTGGAAGCAGTGCGAAGGGAAAACAACAATTTCCTCAATGAATGGGAAGCAAGTGCGAAACTGCTCACAGAATGATAGTCCAGTAAAGGTTGGAGATAATAAGGGGTGTAAGCAGATCTCGCAGGTACCAGGCATGAAGATGGAAACCGCAGTGCTTATTGACCAATACTAGGCCTGTGGGTCGAGGAAATACCTGCATCTGCCACCCAAATGGGAAGGAATATGTTCATTCGTACAGTTGAGCACACCAGCATTGGTAGCATACTCGCCAAGCATACTCGCCAAAGGAAGAAGAGATCTGTAGGGTTGACCAGAGTGAAAAGAGGGAACTATGCATCATCAAAAATGGAAGAGGCCCTGGATCCGATACCACCAGAGCATAGACTATTCAGAAGAACAGAAATGTTCTTCATGTCCATCGTTCCAGCAGTCCAAACTAGCACAAACACCAAACGGCTCCAAATAATGCGTTGGACGGTGATGCAGATGATAAATTCAACCTTCAAAGGGTTCAATGCCATCAAAGAAGAGCTGCGAGCAGTGTGGTTAATAGCTCTCCGGAACAGATATGTTCTAGACCTTCTCACGATCATGAGGGAGGCATTTGCACCAAGATCAGATCTTCTTGTTGTATGTTGATTCCTGCCCATGATGAAGACAATGGGACCCTGACAGAAGCCATTACCCGGGTATCAGAACTGCATTCTACGATGGAGGCGGAAATAAATACTGTATGAAAGGACGAAGGCTGCTTGTCATATATCTTTTCATGGATACCAACATGGATGGCAAACATACTGAAGATACTGGAGGCAGCCCTGGTACTAGTGTTGTTCACCTTTAGGGTCATCAGAATAGCCATCATCCAATTAAAAAAAGACCACTGAAAGGGCCGTAGGGATGAAAGTATTGGTAGACGTAGAGACTGAAGAAGATGAAATCACAACTGATGCAGTGTCCTCTGTTCCCAGCAGGAACAGTGTTCAAGTTCTCATTCAACATCTGTGACTATTGGGGAAAATGGGTTTGGTGCAACCCTGGTGAAGACTGCAGTTACTTGACATGGAATTTAGACGACCATGCAAAATACCATGGACATCACAGAGGGACAATAAAGGTTTGGCTCCCAAAGTTACACGTGAACAAAGAGAGTCATGTAGGTAGTGTGCTCGACAAGTTGATCAGAGGGGGGATTGAAGACGGAGGTCCAAGTATGGCCCTCATGTACCCCACACGACTCTCAGCCCGAAGACTGAGACATGACAGATGCACCTCACTCTTAGGCCCTTCACTGCCATCGTTGATATATCGCAGATGTGAGAAACATTTCTCTCACAGACAGCCATTCAGGCCACACTCAGTCGATGATCTGGAGGAGATAGAGATGCCATCAATTGAACAAGTCGACTGACCGACAATCAAGAAATCAATGATGTCATCACTGATATCACGACGTAGCTGCACTTAGACATGAAGCAAATAGCCATCCATTCACAAAGTTACACGAACATGCGTTAGCTTATTGCATATAGACACGAAACACATGCTTATGACTCATGCAAGTAGATGATAGACAAACATACATGTCTCTATATATAGTCACATTCTTTGCCAAAGCTGAACTGTAAGATTCCAAAATACAATAATACGATCTTGACTGCCACTAGCATGAAAAAGCAATAAGGACAAATATGGACACTATAGGCCCACTGAAATGAATGAGGAAGAGTAGACAAGCTTCGAGTACATGGGAGGGCTTGCATGATCGCTGCAACGCCAGAGGCAAGCAGAAATAATGCACCCAGACGAGGACGAGTGAAGAAAGAAAGTTCCTGGTTACCAAGATGATAAGCCAACTGAGAGATATTCAGACTAACATCCTCATAATTACAGGCAAAAGAGCTCCATTTTGTGAGCCTGGGAGAGTGCATTCAGTTGTTAATTCATAAGCAACACTAGTATCTTTCCACCTCTGATTCGATGGGAACAGCTTTTCTCCGTCCACCTCAATTGAATGGGCATCATCCTGTTCTGCTGGGTAACCTGTGATGAGACCACAAAATGAAGCTCTTTTACCTGTAATTATGAGGATGTTAGTCTGAATTTCTTTCAGGTCGTATTGTCTTGGTAACCAGGAACTTTCCTTCTTCTCCACTCGTCCTTGGCTGGGTGCATCGCTTCTGTTTGTTTCTGGCTGCAGCAATCAAAGCTCGTCTCCCCATCCTCATTCATTTCAGTGGGCCTATCGCTTCCATATTTGGATCTCTACTTGACATGTCTGTGTCTTTCCAGGATAACCATGTTGCCATTTAATACCAACAACCTCTCCATATGATCTTTTTTGAGCAGATATTATGGTTCTGACCTGGGAGACCAAAAGATATGAAGTGTAACAATTTGGTAGTGGTTTGTTACTGTGAACATTCAGAGTCTTAATTGTAAGTCCACAGTCCTGCATGCTTCTTGCCTGTGGTTAAGTCCATCTAACAAGAACAACTCCAAATATCGAATCTAGGCTATGACAGGAAAGAGCACAAACAAATGGAAAACTCGATAGCCTTAGAAAATATCGTAATAGCATTCAGTTAGTGAATAAATACAATAATCAAGATGAACCATGAATCTCTTCATTAGAAGTCCTTCCAAGCTATTAGGATTTAACTAAAATGCTTCTCAAGACAATTGCCTCAATTAGATACACTTGTTATAGTCAAAACAGCATAAGAGCTGTTCTAACATTTGAAAGTGCAAATGGAACACACTTTTAAAGAAAGGCCCCAACACAGAGCAACAGAACAAAAAGCAGCAGTGGGCGCTGTTGGCAGACGATGGATGCAGACGTAAAAATCTGCTGCTCTGCCGGGGCTGCCTTTAATCCTGGGAAATATCCTGTTTATTGATATAAACTATGCATACAAGTGAAATCAGCAGAATAAGGAGCATATGTGGGTAATTCCCCCAAAGTTCAGATAAAAATTGCAGCCTTGTAAGCCTCCTGGTGGTGTCTGACGCCGCACAGGCGAGTCGACTAGGAGTGGGGCCTGCAGCGATCGGCAGGAGAAGACTGCGGCCACGGAACACAGCCGCTGAGGGTGAGCTGTCAACAGGCACCTGCCTGAACCATATGGAGGACTCATGGCTGGGGCCGTGAGATAATATCCCCTGGAAGACAGGCGGATGGAAACAGAGGGAGCCTGTGGGCTATGGGCGCCTGTGCCAGGGTGTCCGTGCCCTGCCTGACAAGCAGATTGGTGCATTGAGACTGGCAGCAAGTGGCGACCAACAACCACGGCCTTGAGCAGCACACCGGGGGTTGCCTGCTTGGGATGACAGCGGTGGACCCCAAACAGCCCCCGCAGAGGCAACGAGGAAGGAGGACAAGAGGAGGAGACGTTGGACGCCCAAGCCGTGCTTTAAATGGTTCTCATTTCAGCGAAGACCTCACGTGAAGAGAACCTGAGGAGAGATGTGCAGGTAAGGCTTCCTGGGTCATGGTCATCCCTGTACTTGAGAGGGAATAAAGCCAAAGGGCAACAGGGGGAGCAGTGGACTCCTTGGGTGTCCCTTCCCCCAGATCCTCTGGCTCCCGTGAGGTCCAGATTGGAACACAGAGGAACACTGTAATAAGCCGTGGCAGCCAGTCTGTGAGGTGTGCGACTCCCCGTGTGCACCCCTCCACAGTTAATGCAACATTACTGCAACACTGCGGCAATGATTGAGTGAGGGGGCGTGGGAGAGAGCAGTTGAAGTGAAGGAGGCAATCGCGCACAGCAGGGTGAGATACGAACAAAGCCGCGTAAGAAGCAACTGGGACATGGGCGATACGGCTTCGGGTTGGCTGGGACCCACAAGGCTCCTGCTATCTGGTAGCTTCCCCCACTCCCCCAGAAGACGTGAAATAGCACATGAGGTCCACTGGGACTGGAGGAGGAGACAAGATCCAGGGTGGGGGCGGACTCTCGGGGGCCCTGAACTCCTGGACTGCAGAGAAGACTGAGGTTGGGCAGTGTACTCGGCCCGGCGCTCAACAGTAGCGGCACAGGGGACACTAAAGCATAGATCCTTATTGGCTCCCACTTGGAACTGCTGGAGCGCCATTGGATTCACTTGGACCTTTGGGGTGCTGGATCCCAGAGGGGTGGGCCCCTACCCCTCCCCTCTGTCTCATCTTGAATGCAGAAAGCCCGGCTGACATGGGGTCCTGCGATGTAAAACTTACCTCTCTACTTACCTGGGCACCGGTGACGAGTGTAAGTCGAACTGCAGCTTCTGAGGTGGCGCACTGAGTAAGGGCTATGGTGAAAGACATGCCCCGCAAAGGTGAAGCACAGCACAAAATGGATAGGTGCACAACGAGCACCCCGGCAAAGGCCTCTGCTGCTGCAAACAGCCTGGGAGAAGATGCAACAAATGGGGGTGCAGGCCAGATACCATCACTCACAGACATCATAGCTGCCATCGGTAACTCCAGGACATCAGTAAAGACTAAAATCGACGGACTGGCTTCTGAGGTCTCCTTTCTGTGGCAAGGGGGCAAGGGGGTGAAACGGGGCAACGCACATCGGATAATGAAGACACGTTGAAGATGCTGGAAGAACGCTTGGAACACATGGCACAGAAGCTTACCACCCTTGAGACTTGCGCAGTAGACATTGAAGGCAGATCCCGCCGTAACAATCTGCGTATACTTGGCCTTCCGGAAAAGGAAGAGGGACCTTCCATCGAGCTCTTCTTGGAAAGCTGGCTCTCGGACCTCATGGCACCCAAAAAACTATTGAACTTCTTTTCCATTGAAAAGGCACAAAGAATCCCTACCGGCAGGACAATACCCAAGGCCCCACTGTGCACAGTGATCACCCGCCTCATGAATTATAGCGACTGGGATACACTCCTCCACATGGCCTGGGCAACGGTCCTGCTCACATGCAACGGCAACATTTAGGTTTCTTCCCTGACTACACGAGACAGGTGCAAAAGTCCTGCCAGTCTTATGATTCAGTAAAGAGAAAACTCTCATCCCTGGGCATCAAATATGCACTGTTCTTTCCAGCTACCCTCAAACTATACCACAACAACATAGTCCATGTGTTTCACAACCCAAATGAGGTATGGGACTGGCTTGAAAAACAGGTCCACTCTGGCAGTACGCCCGAGAGTGCAAAGGGGCCGTACACCCCGATGAGACACCGGTGGAGACAGCCTGACTCAAGCGGAGACCTCACACCATGGATAGATGACAGAAATGGGGGATCTTCAAGATAAACTGACAACACCTGATGGGTGTTATCTAGACCAACGTGTGGTCTAGATAACTTTGAGGAATGGATCCCTTTCACCCCCCCACATAAAGTCTCCAGCTAATTAGTGATTGGAATTCTGACGTTGGCAGCCCAGGACGGGGGCAGAAAAGACTTGAACTGGCTCCCGGGGACTACCCCAAATATGTTCTCACAAGTTCTACATTTTACAAGTTTGGGTGACAGGTACTTCTAGTTGGGGGGAAGTGCAGGGTGGGGGGAGTTTATGGGACACTGTTGGTAAGACCGGGGGAGAGGAGGCACGGCTATTTGTCACAAAAAGTTGTAGAAAATGTAGATTTCACACCCACTCCACCTGGACCGCAACTTGGGGGAAAAGCCCAGCATTTGGGGTTGCAGGGTGTTAATTGTTCAGGGTTCACATTGCATAGTTGCAGAGCAGTAGCAGGGTCAGTACTGAGCGGCCAAGAACAGGAGGTGGGTGGGCAAGGGGCCTGGGGCTGGACGGGGCACTCACGGGATGGGGAATAAATCGGCCATGATACTCCTCCGAGACCCCACAAGATAAACACATAAACAAATATGGCACGTGATGGGCAGATATCCCTCATAACGTGGAAGGTCAACGGGCTAGGCTCTAGTATAAAACGAAGGTTGGTGCTCCAATTTCTTAACTGCCACTCCCCCGTTATCACGCTCCTAAAGAAGACCCATTTCGTAGGCACAGACTGTCATTTCTTTAAAAGGTCCAATTACGCACAGACATACCACGCAGGATTTTCAAGGGGGGCCAGGGGCACTATGGTCCTCATCCATAAGCATTCCAAGTAAGGAAGGTGTGCCGACCTCCGAGGTCGGTTTGTGGTGGTGCTAGGTGACATGTGGGGAGAAAGTTGGGGCCTTATTGCAGCCTATGCTGCCCATCCACTTACACTGGAATTCTTAAATGAGCTGCAGGCAATACTACTGGCAGAACGGGCAGATTCGTGGGTCCTGGGAGGGGACTTTAATGAGGTCATGGAGGTTGGCAGGGACAGGTCACATAGCAGCACTCGGAACCGGGACACCCGTATTAAACTCTATACTTTTGTGGAGGCATTGGGGCTGGTGGATACTTGGAGGGAATTGCACTCGGCAGATGTGGGGTTCTTATTTTACTCTAAAGCACGCAAATCGCTCTCGCGGATAGATTATATTTTCGTCCCCCGGAATATGTCTCACTGGCTGCTGTCTGCAGTGTTCCTTGCAAGAGGGGTTTCCAATATTTCCCTCCTGCTGATATTATTAAAAAACCGGCTTCTGAATACATATCACAGAGGTATACCTAAGTAGCGAAGGGCTGAGGGCAGAGGACCACAGAATATTTTGACCTGAATGAGGGGTCTGTGGACTGTCCAATTATGTTATGGGAAGCCTACAAGACAGTCCTCCGGGGGGAGGCCATTTCCTTAGCGTCAGCCCACCGCAAACAACATACTTGTGAAATCGCTGAGGCAGAGAGGCAAGTGACTAGGAAAGAGGAACAACTTCTGGAACTGGGAACCCAGGCCTCGGAAGAGGCCCTAGTCATGGCACAGGAGGTTCTAAGAAATATAGCCTTAGATAATACACAGGCCGCCCACTGGTCGGTCTGGAACCAAATATATGAGACAGGGGACAAAGCGGGCAAGACTCTGGCTTGGTTATAGAGACGCAAACAGATCAAGGGGCAGGTATGGGCCGTTTTGTTGAACGCCGGGGAACTGTTAACTGCAGACCCTGACATTGCAGAGGCTTTCGCCGCCTTTTATGAACAACTAAATTCCCCCCCATTAAGGGAACCCGAGACAGGTAGTCCGAAATTCCTAGACTCCATTGAACTCACTCGCCTCTCCGAACAACAAGCAAGGAATCTCGACGAGATTACTGAGGATGAAGTTCACACTGCTCTGTCGCAACTTCAGTTGGGGAAAACCCCTCGGCCCAATGGCTTCCCGGTAGAGACCTGGAGAGTAGTGGGGGAAGCGCTAACAGGACACATACACTGCATGTTCCTGTGAAGTAGGGAACAGGGACGGTTTCTCCTGGACCTTAGGAGGACATGTATTGCGGTGATTCCCAAGCCCGGAAACCCCCCGGAGCAGTGTGCCTCCTATAGGCCTATATCACTGATAAACGGAGAAGCTAAAATTCTGGCATGAGACCTCGCAAATAGGTTGCTTGGGTTGATAGAGTCCCTCGTCCACCCTGACCAGTGTGGATTCATGCCGTATGAATTTACGCAGGGTCCAGCTCGCTATGGACCAAGCCCATCAATGGTAATAGGAAGAATTGTTGGGTGCCACCCAATTGCAGACTAGAATATTATTCAGACAAATACTTTCACACAGCACAGGCCTTTTTATGCAATTTTGAAGCAAAGGCAAAGCGAAACATGGGTGACCATCTTTTTTTAACACAGATGCCAATGTTGAAGACCACCTTCCCTTTCATCAAGATGATGCTTTATTTTCTCAAAATGGGGACATTCAGTGGCCCTAGACGTCAATTATGGCTAGTTGAAGCAATAAGGAACCACAGCATACCTAAAATCACGAAAAGCTACAGGCCTGGCCCTCATACCAAATGAGACTTTTTTGGACCAATTCATCCATCGTCTCCTTGCAGCAAACATCGTGAAAGGTGCAGAATATAGTAATGTATTGGCAGGACCAAAAGGCAAACCAATCAGTACTGTTGATGTCAATTGAAAGCTGGTTCTGAAAATTCTCCTAAATTAATAAAAAGAGAATACATTCCTCTACAGAGGAAGGAAGTTTCAGGTCTTGCTCATGTACGATGTATTACTGTTTTTTGTCTTGGAAATGGTCATCTGTAAATAGCTACTGAAGAGATACACTGCCATCTATGCAACCTTTCTAGATTTTCAGGGAGCATTTGACCACATGGAAAGAAAGAGGCTTTAAAATAAACTCGGATCACAGGCAACGTAAAGTAATATTACAGACGCCATCATAGCTCTTCTACTATGTTCTTCTAACATTGTGTATTTTCATGACACAGAAGATGACTTGCACTTAGGGTGGGCTTAGTTGTCCACCTGACCGTAGAGACCCAATCACAATCCCCGCCTGTATAGAAAGTATACTTAGATATTCCCTTTAAGCCTATAACATCTCCTAGTAGGTTTTCTTATTTTGCCACGTAGTATGATATCACTTATGACAAATTTTTTGTATACAGTTTTGTTTTTTCATGTAATTAAATACTGTGCAGCGTCCGTTGATGCCCGTTATACTCCCTGTTTTAACAAGTGTAATTAAAACAGTTGTGTTTTTGCCAAACTTCCTTAGTCGGTCTGATTATTGATGCATGAGCAAGATCTGCATCCCCATCCATCTCAGATACTGTTACCTTGTTTTAAAGGACCTAGGGGTTCACTTTGTAGCAGGAGAGGATGGTTAAAAAGACCCATTGACCAGTAGGCTTTTAGAATTTCGGAAACATCGGGCGTCCTCTGCCATTTAGCTGGAGGATCGCAAGCCTTCCTCTGGAGAGCAGCCAATATAGAACTCTTGCAAGAAAAGATGATACATGTGGGGTGGGTCCCTCTTTCATGAAATCCCTCTTGGTTTCCACAGGCGCTGAGTGGACCGAAGGCATTGGTGGCTGATTGGAAGAGGAGACAATCCCGAGGGTCAGGAGCTGAAAGGCGACTGGTGGGTAGATTGAGGGGACTGACAAAATAAGAGAATGGGGATTGTAGTAAAAGAATAAAGTAACAGGGGTTGAGTAATATATGATGCGGAGTGTCAGAGATATATGACGAGGAGCGTCAAAAGAAGCCCAGAGTCCTAAGCTCAAGGAGCTTTTAGAAGGAGTCATTTCAAAACCCAAGAGGTACTTAGACCTGTCTATGAGAGGAAATGATTCAAACTCCAGTTGGAGTATTTTGGGGAATAAGAGAAATGAGTGTCATGACAAGATACATGTAAAAGTCAACTAGTTTGTTTGTTTGTGTATTTTGAAGTTGAAGAAAGGTGTTGACGAATGACAAAAATACATTTGTGAGGTTAAAGAGGAAAAATTAGTTATCTATCTTTGTAGTCATTGTCGGCATCGACTGAACAGGTAGATTGGAGTAACTGAGAAAGTAGAGGCTTTGAGTGGCGAAGGTGGTGCGCCCTCATATTTGTTATTTTTCTGAAACGTATTTTGTGTAAATCAACAATAATTATTGACAGTCAATTGAGACTTGTCGCAATGGGGGATGTTACTACACTGATGCACCTTTGCAAAACACAGCCAAAACACGCATTCAATCTCAAACAGTATAGTGCGGAATGGGTCAAGCGTACAGCAGATAAAATGTTCATGCCATGGCCACAAGGGGGCTTGCTGTCAAAAGCAGTTGTGCAACACATGACCACATACTTGCACGCTGAATACACAGGGAAGAAATTGGAGAAAAGGCTAGCTAGTTTAGAGCTCTGGAAAATGTACCAGGAGGAATGAGAAGATCTGCCTCCTGAGTACTGGATGCTTAATCAGTGTAGGGAGGAAGGTGGTGAGCCTTCTGCTCCCCTTACCTCGCCCGGAGTAAATGACAATAGTAGAAAAGATGAAGGATTGTATCCATTAAGGGAATTAAAGGCAGCAACATGTTATAGTAATCCGATACATGAACCGCCTGCTTACAGCAGTGATGATAGCTCAGAAAAGGCTAAAGGAAAAGAGGAGCCCTTTAAGGTCTTACAAGACAAAGAGGAGAAAAGTGAACAGCCAAATGTGACCCTAGATATAGAACGAGAGATTAAGAGATGGAAAGGAGAAAAGGATAGAGATAACGAGGTAACGCTCATACAGAACAAATACATGGGTGGACAGATACTGCTCAAGCTCAATGGGAAGAGTATCGAGGAAGTAAGACAAGGGGAAGATCAAGACGAATACGATAGAAAAGATAGGGAACGAGAGAAACGATTGAAAGAAGATGAGTATAAAAGGAAGAGTAGACAAAGATGAGAGCAAATGTGTCAGGAGGAGCAGTTAAGAAAGGAAGAAAGGACAGAGGAGCAAAAGAAGTATAACAACAGGCAGAGAGTAATCAAACAACGAGGGAGGCTAGAAAAGAAGAGAGAAGAGGAAGAAGCTCAGAAATTACGGGATAATAGAATGCAAAGACAAAGGGAAGCAGAAGTGCGTAGAGCAAATGAAAGAAGGAAAGAAAAAAAACAAGAAGAGGAAAGGGTTAGATGGGAAGCAAAGAAATGAAGGGAATTAGAAGAAGAAATGGAGCGAAAAGGAGACAGAATGCACGTGATATTGATCGCATTGAGAAAGAGCTGATGGAACCGCGTCCAGTAATATCATGGGGTGACATAGAGGAGTTTCTCCCGTCGCAGGGAGTAATGCCAGGACCATCTAGGATAAACCTAGATGGGAATTTCGAGATAAGAAGCACCAGAGGTAAGATTGATAAAGCTTATCAGGATATGGGGGCAAAAGGTGAATCGAGAAGCAGAGGAAAAGGAGATCGATCTATAGTTGCTCAGTCACAAGACAAGGAAGGAAGTCTGTTTAGTCTTGAGCATAGAGCCTTGTCTTTGGACAGGCTGACTCTAAATAGGGATGAAAAGGATGAAAGCCATACTAGTTGGGGACTAGATATGTCAGACGAAGACAGAGAAACCTTCTGTGGGGAGGAGGGAGAAAGTGCATGCAGTCCTGAGGGATGTTTGCAGACAGACAAGGAAGATGGTCTGATCTAGAGCAACCTAAAGATAGGATGCTATATCCCATGGTGTACCCAGAGTGACCTAAAGGATGATCGTATAGTGAGAGCAGGGGAATCGCCACCATATGTGAACAGGTTGAGGTCATTGCCAGGTAGAAGTGTTACGCTCACCTGGCTCCCACAGGGGCGTCGGTTGGACCCGGACAGCTGCGGTCTCCACCCACGTGATGCGTAGTGCAGCGATGACTGACTGGATCTGCCCTCCTAATCTTGTCTGCTTAACCCGTAGAAATATTCTCCTGCAAGAGGAGAGATGGATTTAGCCACTTGTGGATTTAAGTGATGGCACCCCCACAGTCCTCCCCAACTAATCACCTCCGAAATGCCCTCACAGGAATCTCATCTTATATTCTTGAAAGATGAGCTCTCCATCCTGCATGGATTCGCAGGGGCGCGTCGATTCCAGTTACTTCACTGGTTTGAAGGCTCGGGAGAGTTCTGGAGAGTATTGACTCTGAGGTTCCTGGTGAGGACCAGTAAGTATTAAGTTCATAGAGTTCAATATGTCCGATGTTCACTCTTGTTCCCCCCTTCCTTTCTTGTCTTGCAGCTGGCTCGTGAAAAGATGCTCTTGTGGCAGCTGGCGGCGCTCAGGTAAGAGTCTGTATTACCCGGCGCTGTCCGATAAATGTTGCACGAGGAAAACATGTTGTTTTGTCTCTCTTTACAGATGCGGCACGTGAAAATATGGAGAGTCACAAAAGGATGCCTTCCGGTGGTAAATCAGGTAAGTCTATGGTGGTAAGAATTATATTTGTTGGTTCCCTCGGCTCATCTTGTGGTTTTCTTTTGTCTCCTAGGTGCCGAAGTTCAGCAAAGAAATTATGGAGACAGCGCCGACCCGAAGGATGCTGTGAAGACTGGTGAGTATGGCGCGGCGCTGCAGCTGGAGGTGCGGCGCGTGCAGAAATTATGTTCTTTACAGGTCCGGAGACAAAATGGATCCAGAATCTGGTGTGGAATAGAAATAAGTTCGTTTTCTAACCTTGTCCCTTTCTTTCCTCTTTGTTTTAGGAGCTCCGGATTCGAGGCGGGCGTGGCAGAAGACTGGATGCAGACTGCAGGCACGGTGAGTGTTACGCTGCTGGATACAGAATAACATGAAGCATGAGCTGCTGTTCAGGCGTGGTTTAAATAGCCTGCAAAGTAGTCCCAGGTAAGAAGTTCTCCAGATCCACACCCGAGTAAAAAATAGTCCCTGTAGAAAAATAGTCCCTTTCAGGCTTCATGTTGGATTGGAGTCATTTGCAGCATGGTCTGCCTGAGGTAAGTAATGACTATGAGCCTGGCGCCTTAGGCGCCAGGACTGATTTCTACTATGAGCCTGGCGCCTAAGGCGCCAGGACTAAACCCAGATAGCCCCTAGCCGGGGCTGCTGAGGTTTTATTAAATGTCTAGATGCCTGCTCCCGGGGCTGATGGGCTTGGTCCGGATGCCTGGGGGTAGGCATCATGACAGCACTTCCCCCCAAGGCCCCTCCTAAAGTTGTTCTTCCCCTGGGCCCTGGTTTGTCTGGGAAGTTCTGATGGAATCTTTTCACCAACCGAAGTGCATGGACGTGGTCACTAGGGTCCCATGACCTTTCTTGTGGTCCGTAGCCCTTCCAATCGATTAAATAAAAACGTTTTGATTTAACCATCTTGGAGTCCAGGATATTTTTTACCTAGAATTCAGGTTCTCCATCTATCAAGATGGGGTCGGGTGGTTTGGTTAATCTTGTTCCTGGTTGAACTGGTTTTAAAAGTGAAACATGAAAGACAGGATGAATGCGCATATTAGAGGGTAATTCCAATTTGACGGCTACCGGGTTGATAATGGCCTTAATAGTGTAAGGTCCCAAATATCTAGGGCTAAAGGTCTGAGTTCCCTTCAGATGTATGTGTTTTGTAGCCAGCCAAACTTGATCCCCAATCTGGTATTGTGGAGTTCCACTTCTATGTTGATAAGCATTTTTCTTATATTTCTCTTTTGCTTGTTTCAAATGTTCTGTTGCCTCTTTGAAGGCTTGTGTAATAGTAGAATGCAAATGACTAACTGCAGGCATTTCTAAATGCTGAGGCAAATCTAGTTCTGAGGTTCGAGGGTGATGTCCATATATGGTATAAAAGGGGCTTTGTCCGGTTCCTGAATGTACAGAGTTATTGTATGCATACTCGGAAAACCATAAAATATCTTTCCAATTACTTTCGGTCTGGTGTAGCATGCAACGTAGGTACTGTTCAAGGGTCTGGTTGGTCCTCTCCGTCTGACCATCGGTCTGGGGATGGTGACTGGTTGATAACCTCACGTCGATTTGCGTCAGTTGACAACATTTCTTCCAAAAATGTGAAATGAATTGACTACCTCGGTCAGAGACCAATACAGAAGGAAATCCGTGTATTCGAACAATGTTTTCGAGGAACTCCTTGGCCAGAATTGAAGCAGAAGGTAATCCCTTTAGAGGAATAAAGTGGGCCATCTTGGAAAAAAGATCCACAATAACTAGAATGGTGTTAAATCCATTAAATGGAGGTAGATCTGTAATAAAGTCTAATGATAAGGTGTGCCATGGTGTAGGTGGAATATCCAAAGGTTGTAAGAGGCCAGCTGTTTTTTTCTTCTGACTTTTGTTTTGGGCGCAAATGCCACAAGACATTACAAATGACTTAACGACTTTTCGCCAGGTGGGCCACCAGAATTGTCTCTTATTTTAGCTTCAGTTTTTGCGATACCTGGGTGTCCTTCCATGAGGGTGTCATGATAATTGGAGATGACTAGTTCTTGTAGTTCCTTGTGTGGTAGAAATAGTCGCCCTTGATAATAAGGTAGGTCATTGATGACTGAGTAGTCCGGGCCTTTCTTCACCCAGTTCTGCAGGGCTGTTGGGTCGAAGAGTTGTTGGATCTTTACTTGAATATCCTCTAGTGTCTGTAGAGTGGTTATGCCAAGAATTCTTTGTTCTGAAATTATAGGCACTGGTTCCAGGTTCGCATATGCTTCTCCCATCCCTATTCGGGATAAGGCATCTGCCTTGCCATTTTTACAACCTGGTCGATAAGTGATCACGAAATCGAACTCGGCAAAGAACAATGCCCATCGAAGTTGACGCGACGATTGGGCCTTGGCTGTTTTTAAATACTGCAAGTTCCGATGATCGGTGATTACCGTAATGGTATGCCTGGCACCGAGAAGATAATGCTGCCAAGCCTTGAAGGTGGATTTGATGGCTAATAATTCTTTATCGGTAACTGCATAGTTTAACTCGGGTGCCGAGAACTTTCTGGACCAAAATGCTACTGGGTGAAGTTGACCGGTTTCAGGATCCTTCTGGGACAGGACATCTCCCATGGCTAAACTGGATGCATCAGTTTCAACTATGTATGGAAGTTCGGGGCGTGGATGCTTTAAGACAGGTGCAGACGTGAATTTCGCTTTCAGCTCTTGGAAGGCCTTTTCAGCTTCTTCGGTCCACAAGAAGCATTTGTTTTTCGCAAAAGTGCTGTGATAGGGTGTTCAACATGTGAGAAATCCGGAATGAATCTGCGGTAGAAATTAGCAAATCCGAGCATGCTTTGTACCCCTTTAACTGAACTGGGTGATGGCCACTTGTGGATTGTGTCCACCTTTCGAGAGTCCATTCGGACTCCTTTTGGAGTCAGGATAAATCCAAGGAATTCAACTTCTATAGCATGAAAAACAAATTTTTCCAATTTTGCATATAACTTGTGCTGGCGTAGTTTCTCAAGGACTGCACGAACGTGCTTCACATGGTCTGATTCTGAAGAGGCGTACCCTAGAATATCGTCTATGTATACAACAACACAGACGTCAATGAGTTCACGAAGGACATCGTTCATAAAATACTGGAAGGCTGCTGGTGCATTGCACAACCCGAAGGGCATCACCTGGTATTCGAATAACCCGTACTTAGTGCGAAAAGCAGTCTTCCATTCGTCGCCTTTCTTTACACGTACCAGATGATGTGCCCCTCGGAGATCTAATTTAGTGTAGATGCAAGCGTCCTTTACTTGGTCTAGTAATTCAGGGATCAGAGGCAATGGGTATCGGTTCTTAACCGTGATCTGATTTAATGTGCAGTAGTCTATGCACGTTCTGAGGTCACCTTCCTTTTTAGGCACGAAGAACGAAGCTGAAGATGCAGGGGACTTGGATGGACGAATGAAGCCATTAGCAAGGTATTGGTCCAAGTATTGTCGTAGGTGAAGGTTTTCGGGTTCCGTAAGGGCATAGATCCTACTACATGGAGGTTGTGCACAGGGTATGAGATTGATTTGACAATCGTATGATCTGTGAGGTGGTAGGGTGTTTGCTTGTTCCTTTTGGAAAACATCCTGGAATTCTTGATATTCCTGAGGTAACTGCACGACTGGAGTAACGACTGTGGCCAGGCCTTGGTTCAAGGGTTTTTTTGGGTAACAAGTATGTGCACAATCCGGGAAGGTTATTCTCTTCTCTCGCCAATCAATACAAGGATTATGTGTTTCCAACCAAGGTATCCCCAGTATTATTTGGAACTGCGGGGCTTTGATTAAATCAAACACAATAGTCTCTCGATGCCCATCCTGACCCAATAGGGTCATCTTTGCGGTGGAATGAGTTACAGGCCCAGAGGCAATTTCAGTTCCATCGACTGTGGTGATGACATCCGAAGTGGTCTTTTTGCAGAGAGATAGATTCATCCTAGAAGCCAACTCATGGTCCACATAGTTTCCTATGGCCCCGCTATCACTGTATGCCCTCACTGTGTGCATACGTGATGGCTGCCTTGGATCTATAAGGACCATTGGTATGATGAAGTGCAAGGTCTGAGTATCCTTCTTCAAGCTCGGCAAGCGGACCTCTACGCTTGTCGGGCGTGGTCGTTTCCCCGAATCAGGCTCTGTTTGATTTTTATCAGCAACTCAGACTACTTTTTTAGATGTTTTTATAGGGCAATCCCGTAGAAAATGTCCTGAGGCCCCACAGTACAGACACAATTGCATCTGACGTCTTCTTTCTCTTTCCTTTTGAGTTAAGGGTCCCTTGACCCCCCCCAATTGAAACGCTCACCTGATTCCCGTAGAGGCGCCGGTCTTGACTGGGCGTATACCGTATCTTCAAAGGTGATGTGTAACACACGGCTGGCTCTTTGGGCTGGACCTCTGTGCACTGTATGTCTGATTCGAAGGGTAAGATGGCTGCAGATAGAAAATATGGGATTAGTGAACTGGGTTATTGAATGTCTCTCTCTTCTTCCCTTTCTCTTCTCCTGTAGAACCCCGAAGGTTAACGCTCTCACCTTAGGTAAGTGAACGCCGTGCTCTCCATCTGCCTCGGGGCAGGGTGCTGTAACCAGTTTCTTCACTGGATAAGGGGAGCAGGCCTCTTGACTTCAGAGGACTGCTGTCCGTCGTTTACTGCACGAACGGTAAGTTTCGAGTAATTCTAATGTCTTTAAAGTCTTTAGTAATGATGTCTCTTGTTTTGCAGGGTTCCGGCGATGGTGGATGACGGGCTGAAGTGAGTTGAAGATGAAGCCCGTGTGATGAATAGAAGCGCCTGGAAGCACGTAAGTAAGCGCTTGTTGCCTGCTTCACGATGCGCTCTAACTGTCTTTTTATTTTGCAGGTATAAGTTCGGAGCGGCTGCAGGGTGCCGGAATACCCACTGGGTTAGATGTGGAAAGGAGTAATGGCACGTGAGTATTAAAGTTCCCCAATGTCTTTAAACGCACCTTGTTTTGTCTTTCAGATGCGGGATGCAGCGCCGAAGGCCTCCGGAGCGTGCGAAGAGTTGGTAAGCTTTTGTCTTTCAGATGCCAGAATGCAGTGTGAAGACCTCCGGAGCGCTCGAAGAGTAGGTAAGCCTTTGTCCTTCAGATGTCGGAATGCAGCGCGAGGCATTGGTGACAGCCGATGGACCAGGTAAGTGAAGAGCTGTCACTGAAGACCGTAATGCTAACCTGTTCTTTCTTGTCTTTATAGGTGTTGCTGAAGACTGGATTCAGGATGGTAAGCCTTTTTCCTTAGGCCCAGGATCAGATGCAGAAGACACGATGAGCGTTCTGCTGCAGAGGATGCAGAATAACGCAAAGCAAGATTCATCCATCCGGTGTGGTTTAAATAGCCTCCTGTAGTGCTTAGGTGTCTCCTTCCACAGCCACGCCTAGGTAAGAAAAGAGTTCCTGCTTTCCAGAAGAGTTCCAGTGTTCTGAACCTAGGGAGTGGCTCCTGCCCCACCCAACAGGAAAAGTAGTTCCAAACAGAAGAGGATCAGAGGCTCAACTGGCAGGCAAGTAAGCAGCATGGTCTGCTGCAGGTAAGTCCACCCAAGCATTATGAGCCCGGCGCTTCCAGCGCTGGGACTGGGCATATTTATGAGCCTGGTGCCACTGGCGCCAGGACTGGGTCCAAAAGGTCCCAATTGGGACTGGTTGGCACTCGGAACCTGGGTTATGGATCTGCTTCCAAGGGAGTTGGGAAAACCCTGACCTTTTGGAAGCAGAGATCATGACAGTACCCCCCCTCAAGGCCCCTCCCAAACCGGGCTTCTCTGGGGGTTTTGGCTTGTCAGGAAATGTTCGGTGAAATCTTTTGATTAGGCGAGGAGCGTGGACATATTCAGCAGGTTCCCAGGATCGCTCTTGGGGGCCGTAGCCTTTCCAGTCAATTAGGTAAAATAGTTTAGATTTGGAGATCTTGGAGTCCAGAATGCTTTTGACTTCAAACTCGAGTTCTCCATCAACTATGATAGGTTTTGGAGATTTAGTTAGTCGGGTTTGAGGTTGCACGGGTTTTAATAGAGAGACGTGGAAGACCGGATGTATCTTCATGTGCGGGGGCAAGTCCAACTTGACCGCTACTGGGTTTACTATGGTAGTGATGGAAGGCACGAAGAACGAAGCTGAAGATGCAGGGGACTTGGATGGACGAATGAAGCCATTAGCAAGGTATTGGTCCAAGTATTGTCGTAGGTGAAGGTTTTCGGGTTCCGTAAGGGCGTAGATCCTACTACATGGAGGTTGTGCACAGGGTATGAGATTGATTTGACAATCGTATGATCTGTGAGGTGGTAGGGTGTTTGCTTGTTCCTTTTGGAAAACATCCTGGAATTCTTGATATTCCTGAGGTAACTGCACGACTGGAGTAGCGACTGTGGCCAGGCCTTGGTTCAAGGTTTTTTTTGGGTAACAAGTATGTGCACAATCCGGGAAGGTTATTCTCTTCTCTCGCCAATCAATACAAGGATTATGTGTTTCCAACCAAGGTATCCCCAGTATTATTTGGAACTGCGGGGCTTTGATTAAATCAAACACAATAGTCTCTCGATGCCCATCCTGACCCAATAGGGTCATCTTTGCGGTGGAATGAGTTACAGGCCCAGAGGCAATTTCAGTTCCATCGACTGTGGTGATGACATCCGAAGTGGTCTTTTTGCAGAGAGATAGATTCATCCTAGAAGCCAACTCGTGGTCCACATAGTTTCCTATGGCCCCGCTATCAATGTATGCCCTCACTGTGTGCATACGTGATGGCTGCCTTGGATCTATAAGGACCATTGGTATGATGAAGTGCGAGGTCTGAGTATCCTTCTTCAAGCTCGGCAAGCGGACCTCTACGCTTGTCGGGCGTGGTCGTTTCCCCGAATCAGGCTCTGTTTGATTTTTATCAGCAACTCAGACTACTTTTTTAGATGTTTTTATAGGGCAATCCCGTAGAAAATGTCCTGAGGCCCCACAGTACAGACACAATTGCATCTGACGTCTTCTTTCTCTTTCCTTTTGAGTTAAGGGTCCCTTGACCCCCCGCAATTGAAACGCTCACCTGATTCCCGTAGAGGCGCCGGTCTTGACTGGGCGTATACCGTATCTTCAAAGGTGATGTGTAACACACGGCTGGCTCTTTGGGCTGGACCTCTGTGCACTGTATGTCTGATTCGAAGGGTAAGATGTCTGCAGATAGAAAATATGGGATTAGTGAACTGGGTTATTGAATGTCTCTCTCTTCTTCCCTTTCTCTTCTCCTGTGGAACCCCGAAGGTTAACGCTCTCACCTTAGGTAAGTGAACGCCGTGCTCTCCATCTGCCTCGGGGCAGGGTGCTGTAACCAGTTTCTTCACTGGATAAGGGGAGCAGGCCTCTTGACTTCAGAGGACTGCTGTCCGTCGTTTACTGCACGAACGGTAAGTTTCGAGTAATTCTAATGTCTTTAAAGTCTTTAGTAATGATGTCTCTTGTTTTGCAGGGTTCCGGCGATGGTGGATGACGGGCTGAAGTGAGTTGAAGATGGAGCCCGTGTGATGAATAGAAGCTCCTGGAAGCACGTAAGTAAGCGCTTGTTGCCTGCTTCACGATGCGCTCTAACTGTCTTTTTATTTTGCAGGTATAAGTTCGGAGCGGCTGCAGGGTGCCGGAATACCCACTGGGTTAGATGTGGAAAGGAGTAATGGCACGTGAGTATTAAAGTTCCCCAATGTCTTTAAATGCACCTTGTTTTGTCTTTCAGATGCGGGATGCAGCGCCGAAGGCCTCCGCAGCGTGCGAAGAGTTGGTAAGCTTTTGTCTTTCAGATGCCGGAATGCAGTGTGAAGACCTCCGGAGCGCACGAAGAGTAGGTAAGCCTTTGTCCTTCAGATGTCGGAATGCAGCGCGAGGCGTTGGTGACAGCCGATGGACCAGGTAAGTGAAGAGCTGTCACTGAAGACCGTAATGCTAACCTGTTCTTTCTTGTCTTTATAGGTGTTGCTGAAGACTGGATTCAGGATGGTAAGCCTTTTTCCTTAGGCCCAGGATCAGATGCAGAAGACACGATGAGCGTTCTGCTGCAGAGGATGCAGAATAACGCAAAGCAAGATTCATCCATCGGGTGTGGTTTAAATAGCCTCCTGTAGTGCTTAGGTGTCTCCTTCCACAGCCACGCCTAGGTAAGAAAAGAGTTCCTGCTTTCCAGAAGAGTTCCAGTGTTCTGAACCTAGGGAGTGGCTCCTGCCCCACCCAACAGGAAAAGTAGTTCCAAACAGAAGAGGATCAGAGGCTCAACTGGCAGGCAAGTAAGCAGCATGGTCTGCTGCAGGTAAGTCCACCCAAGCATTATGAGCCCGGCGCTTCCAGCGCTGGGACTGGGCATATTTATGAGCCTGGTGCCACTGGCGCCAGGACTGGGTCCAAAAGGTCCCAATTGGGACTGGTTGGCACTCGGAACCTGGGTTATGGATCTGCTTCCAAGGGAGTTGGGAAAACCCTGACCTTTTGGAAGCAGAGATCATGACAGTACCCACCCTCAAGGCCCCTCCCAAACCGGGCTTCTCCGGGGGTTTTGGCTTTTCAGGAAATGTTCGGTGAAATCTTTTGATTAGGCGAGGAGCGTGGACATATTCAGCAGGTTCCCAGGATCGCTCTTGGGGGCCGTAGCCTTTCCAGTCAATTAGGTAAAATAGTTTAGATTTGGAGATCTTGGAGTCCAGAATGCTTTTGACTTCAAACTTGAGTTCTCCATCAACTATGATAGGTTTTGGAAATTTAGTTAGTCGGGTTTGAGGGTGCACGGGTTTTAATAGAGAGACGTGGAAGACCGGATGTATCTTCATGTGCGGGGGCAAGTCCAACTTGACCGCTACTGGGTTTACTATGGTAGTGATGGAATAGGGACCAAGGTATCTTGGGTTGAATGTGCGTGGCCCTTTTAGAGGTAGATATATGGTGGATAACCAGACTTGGTCCCCTACTTGATATTGAGGGGCTTCCTTCCGATGTTGATCTGCTCCTTTCTTGTATTGTTCTTTAGCCCTTTGAAGGTGAGAAACAGCTTCCTTAAAGGCTTGGGTGATTGTAGAATGCAGGTAGTCTACTGCTGGTGTTTCAAGATCTTGCAGGGGATCCAACTCCGAGCTTCGAGGGTGACTGCCGTACAAAAGAAAAAACGGGGTTTTCCCAGTTCCCGAATGGACAGAGTTATTGTAGGCATATTCGGCTATCCAAAGGATGTCTTTCCAAGTTTTTTCAGTTTGTTGCAGCATGCAGCGTAAATACTGTTCCAGAGTTTGATTGGTCCTCTCGGTTTGTCCGTCGGTCTGAGGGTGGTGACTGGTCGATAGTCTCACATCAATTTGAGCCGACCGACAGCAACTTTGCCAAAAATGAGAAATAAATTGACTACCTCGATCCGAAATTAGAACCGAAGGAAAACCGTGCAGTCGGACGATGTTTTCGAGAAATTCTCGGGCCAGAGTTGCTGCTGTTGGCAAGCCTTTGAGTGGAATGAAATGCGCCATCTTGGAGAATAAGTCCACGATTACTAGAATCGTATTGTATCCGGAGCATGGAGGTAGATCGGTGATAAAGTCCATAGAAAGCGTATGCCAAGGGCGAGGTGGGATGTCAATAGGGCGTAAGAGGCCTGCTGGTCTTTCCTTTTGACTCTTGTTTTGGGCGCATACTCCACAGGACATTATAAAGTCTCTGATATCTTTTTTCCAAGACGGCCACCAGAAGTAGCGCTTGATCTTTTCTGAGGTCTTGGCTATACCGGGATGTCCTTCCATTAAAGAATCGTGATAACAAGAGATTACTTTTTTCTGTAAATCTGTGCTGGGTAGGTATAATCGTTCTTGGAAATACAATAAGTTGTCCTTTACTGCAAAGTCCTTTCCCTGCAGATGCCAATTCTGTATGTCTGCTGGAGTTACAAGTTGCCTGGCTTTATCCTTAACTTCCTCTATGGATTGTGTGGCGATTACACCCAGAATTCTTTGTTCGGGAATGATTGGTACAGGTTTAGGGTTGATCAAGTGTTCTTCCACTCCCATCCGAGAAAGGGCATCAGCTTTACCGTTTTTTGTACCAGGTCGATAGGTAATTATGAAGTCAAACTCGGCAAAGAATAATGCCCAACGGAGTTGTCTAGAGGATTGGGCTTTTGCGGTTTTCAAATATTGCAGGTTTCGGTGATCCGTAATCACAGTAACGGTGTGTCGGGCCCCCAGCAGATAATGCCGCCAAGCCTTAAAGGCAGACTTGATAGCCAGAAGTTCCTTGTCAGTAATCGTGTAATTGATTTCAGGAGGCGAGAATTTGCGGGACCAAAATGCCACGGGATGCAACTGATTGGTTACCGGGTCCTTTTGTGATAGAACTGCCCCCATGGCAAGGCTTGAAGCATCAGTTTCCACGATGTAGGGGAGTTCGGGGGCGAGGGTGTTTTAAGATTGGTGCAGAGATAAATTTAGTCTTCAAATCCTGGAAAGCTTGTTCCGCCTCGGTAGACCATTCAAAACGTTTGTTTTTCTTTAACAAGGCAGTGATGGGCTAGACTATTCGGGAGAATTCGGGGATAAACCTGCGGTAAAAGTTAGCGAAGCCTAACATGCTTTGCACACCTTTTACGGAGGATGGTGATGGCCATTTGAGAACTGCATCGACCTTCTTTGAATCCATACGCACTCCGCCAGGTGATAATATGAATCCCAAGAATTCAACTTCAGTCACGTTGAAAACACATTTTTCCAACTTAGCGAAAAGTTTGTGTTGACGCAATCTTTCGAGGACCATTTTCACGTGTTTCCGATGTTCAGATTCCGATGAAGAATACACGAGGATGTCGTCAATGTAAACAACAACACACACATCTATGAGCTCTCTGAGGACATCGTTCATAAAATATTGAAAGGCGGCCGGGGCATTGCAAAGTCCGAAGGGCATGACCTGATATTCAAATAGCCCATACTTGGTGCGGAAGGCCGTCTTCCATTCATCGCCCTCTTTTACTCGTACCAAGTGGTAAGCTCCTCTAAGATCCAGCTTTGTATATATGCATGCTTTTCTGACTTGGTCCAGGAGTTCAGGGATCAAAGGTAACGGATATCTATTCTTAACGGTGATCTGGTTCAGGGAGCGATAATCTATACAAGTTCTAAGGTCTCCTTCCTTTTTTGGAACGAAGAACAAAGCTGAAGAAGCAGGGGACTTGGAAGGACGAATAAACCCATTTGCCAGGTATTGATCCAGGTATTGTCGAAGGTGAAGGTTCTCAGGCTCGGTGAGGGCATAAATTCTACTACAAGGAGGAGTAGATCCAGGTATCAGGTCTATCTGGCAGTCATAAGACCTATGAGGAGGTAGAGAGTTAGCCTGATCCTTCCGGAAAACATCTTGGTATTCTAGGTATTCGGGAGGTAACTGGGGAGTCTCTGAAGAAATTGCTGCCAGTGCAACACCAGGTGGAGGGTGAAAAGTAGAGACACATTCTGGAAACTGGACCGTTCTTGCTCGCCAATCGATCAGAGGATTGTGTTTCTCTAACCAAGGTATTCCTAGAATAATCTGAAACTGAGGGGCCTTGATAACATCGAACACGATCTTCTCATGGTGTCCATTTTGACTTACTAGCGTCACTTCTTGAGTGGTATGCGTTACTGGCCCGGAGGCTATCTCTGTACCATCCACCGTAGTAATGACGTCCTTTACAGCCTTGGGACAAAGAGTTAGATTCATCCTCAAAACCATTTCATGATCCACATAATTGCCGATGGCACCGCTGTCGACGTAAGCTTCGATTGCATGTAATGGATCCGGATTATCAGGGCTAATGAGGACCATAGGTATCACGAAATGCGAGGTCACGGAACTGGTTTTCACGCTCGGCAAGAGGACCTCTATTCTTGTCGGGCGAGGTCGTTTCCCTGCTCAGAGTTTGTAACTTTGGTAACTGCAGCTCCTACTGCCTTCTTGGCAGGTTTCACCGGACAGTCTCGAAGAAAGTGCCCTGAGTTTCCACAATAGAGGCATAATTGCAACTGTTTTCTCCTTTCCCGCTCCTTTTGTGTTAGAGGACCTTTCAGACCCCCTATTTGCATGGGTTCCCCGGAGTCTACTCCTTTGGAAGGAGTTGGCGGTTTGGAAAATACGATAGAGCAATGTGGTCCGAAGGCCTATTTGAACAACCAGCGCTATTGCTCAATATTAGAAATTTGAAAAGGCAGCGTTCAGCATGAAAGTGTGAGGGTGCCAGGACCAAGAACCCTCAGTAAACAGTAAATTAGATGTAATCAGTGAACTGCGCCAATTATCAATGATACAGTAACAGTTGGGTTATATTTTTAATTCCCTTCCACAGCCTGACACGTGTTTCGAGCAAGGCTCTTTTTCAAAGGCTGTACAAAATAGCAGATATACAACCAATAATACATTCATAAATGAATTTACAACATACCAATGTAGCAAACATCAAGGGGTTACAAGGGGATTAGCCAAAAAAAAAAGGAAAAATTATAATTTTGTGTTATGTAATGCCATATCATTGGATTTAAAAGAACATTTCATAAAATAAAACATTTTCCATGCAACCAATTACCGTTCAATAAAAAGATCCATCCGATTACAACCCAGTAAAAAGGATGACAAAACAAAAAATATAAAAGATTAGGTGTGTGCGGTGGAGAACAACCATAGATAAAATAATGTATTGAATCAACTAAATGGATCAAAACTGACTAGTTATATTTACCGTTGAACTTGTCCGAAAAGAAACTCTACGGCAAAAAATAATTTAGTAAAGATTAGCTATTAACATATACGTTCAAAGACAACCAATTTAACCACATTAAATATGAAAATTGATAGAAAACAAAATCATGATTACCTTAGTATTACTTGCAGTTGCAATGACCATTATATAAATACTGCAGAAATCCACGTATAAAAAGGAAATGTTACCCGTAAATTACACCACACAGCCAGTTCAGAACGAGTCACGAATCCATTGTCAATGGGTGATTGGCAATTAGCAAGAGAAAAAGAAGGAAACAGGCTCTAAGTTAGATAAAACCGACTAATTGGAATACAGGGATCGTATCAAAAGAGCAGGCGTGCCTCTTACCAGCCTTCCGGCAACAACAGTGTACAAGGAAAAGCGCGCGCGCGTGATGCTACGCGTATAGTTAAAAAGAAAAACTAGATCGTATAGGCAACCACATGACAGAGCAACCAGCGGCGGCCATATTAGGTGAGGAAGAGGGCCGGCTCTAGTGAAATGATAATCTCTCGAGCCATATTTAACACCTTAGAATTTGCCAACAATTTATAGGAATAGCACAATTATATTAAATGCTTTTACATGAATAATTACGTAATGATAAATTATAATAAAAAATACCACCCCGAAAATAGTGAATACAGATTATGCGGTAAACACACAGCCTGTCGCTGCTACTAGGTTACCGCCTTTATCCGCCTCCTTAATCACCAACGAATCATTAGATGCTAATTTATGAAAGGCGGAACGCTGTGCAACTGATAAATTAGATTGTGTAAAATGAGAACGAGAAGAGCAACGATCAGCTAATGTATGAATATCATTAGTCACAACCCGATGAAAGGTATCTATAACATTGTCATCTGAAAAAGTAGGAGTAAATTTAGATTTATTTGAAAATTCTTTTAATTGCGGTTTATTTTATGTTGGGAGTACCATCAGGCCACTCAAAATTCGTATTCGGGAGCATTTGGCCTCTTTACATAAACAGGATGCCAAATATCCATTGGCATTGCATTGGCAGACTCTACATCAACTGGATGATTTTAAGGATTTAAAATTTATTGGGTTGTCTCAAATACGCCCCTTAAAAAGAGGTGGCAATATGGAACTTAGACTTAGACAACTAGAGGCAAGACTTATTTGTAAACATAGATTGGTAAACCGTGGACTCAATTCCGATCATGAATTTCATGTTTTCTTATGACTCTATTTCATATTTAAAGCTGGTTTTGTGCCACTGACACTTGGGTAGCTAAACTTGATTATCGTGTTCTTTTTGTTACTTAATTTTAATTGAAATTCTTATTGAAATGGGAACTTATCTGTTTTAAGCATGTCCCGTGTTGTATTAATGGGTGTGTGCGGTTGAATGTACAACCTGTGATAACATATTCTTTCAGACCGTTAAGATTATTCTTTTTATCATCCGCTTAGAAAATGTGTCAGATGAATTGGAATGTATTTAATCTAATTGAGCGTTAAGTGATTACTTAGACTTAGTAGCAGCGACAGGCTGTGTGTTTACCGCATAATCTGTATTCACTATTTTCGGGGTGGTATTTTTTATTATAATTTATCATTACGTAATTATTCATGTAAAAGCATTTAATATAATTGTGCTATTCCTATAAATTGTTGGCAAATTCTAAGGTGTTAAATATGGCTCGAGAGATTATCATTTCACTAGAGCCGGCCCTCTTCCTCACCTAATATGGCCGCCGCTGGTTGCTCTGTCATGTGGTTGCCTATACGATCTAGTTTTTCTTTTTAACTATACGCGTAGCATCACGCGCGCTTTTCCTTGTACACTGTTGTTGCCGGAAGGCTGGTAAGAGGCACGCCTGCTCTTTTGATACGATCCCTGTATTCCAATTAGTCTTTTTTATCTAACTTAGAGCCTGTTTCCTTCTTTTTCTCTTGCTAATTGCCAATCACCCATTGACAATGGATTCGTGACTCGTTCTGAACTGGCTGTGTGGTGTAATTTACGGGTAACATTTCCTTTTTATACGTGGATTTCTGCAGTATTTATATAATGGTCATTGCAACTGCAAGTAATACTAAGGTAATCATGATTTTGTTTTCTATCAATTTTCATATTTAATGTGGTTAAATTGGTTGTCTTTGAACGTATATGTTAATAGCTAATCTTTACTAAATTATTTTTTGCCGTAGAGTTTCTTTTCGGACAAGTTCAACGGTAAATATAACTAGTCAGTTTTGATCCATTTAGTTGATTCAATACATTATTTTATCTATGGTTGTTCTCCACCGCACACACCTAATCTTTTATATTTTTGTTTTGTCATCCTTTTTACTGGGTTGTAATCGGATGGATCTTCTTATTGAACGGTAATTGGTTGCATGGAAAATGTTTTATTTTATGAAATGTTCTTTTAAATCCAATGATATGGCATTACATAACACACAATTATAATTTTTCCTTTTTTTTTTTTTGGCTAATCCCCTTGTAACCCCTTGATGTTTGCTACATTGGTATGTTGTAAATTCATTTATGAATGTATTATTGGTTGTATATCTGCTATTTTGTACAGCCTTTGAAAAAGAGCCTTGCTCGAAACACGTGTCAGGCTGTGGAAGGGAATTAAAAATATAACCCAACTGTTACTGTATCATTGATAATTGGCGCAGTTCACTGATTACATCCAATTTACGGTTTGGAAAATACTCGAGCATCAAACTTGGAACGATCGGCCTTCCTGTTCTGCAGTCTGTGATCTATTTGAACGACTAAGTCTATATAGTCCGAACAATCTTGTGGGGGATTCACTACTTGGGCTAACACATCTTTGAGCTCTCCACGTAGACCTCTATAAAACAGCGTAATCCTTTTGTCCTGAGGCCATTGAGTTTCCACTATCAGTCTGTTGAAAGACGCAATATAAGCCAAAAGGTCTTGATTACCTTGTCGCAACGAAAGAAGCTCATTGTCCAAGGCCTGCCCCTGTGAATGTCTTGCGAACAGTTTTTCCATACTGAGCTGAAAAGCTTGAAAATCATGGAGGACCGGATCATTTTGATTTACTAGAGGGATCGACCAGTCTGCCGCATTGCCACTAAGGTACGAAAGCACGAAAGCTACTTTAGCTTGATCAGTTGGAAAGGCTGCTGGCCGGCATAAGAAATGCAACCGGCACTGATTGATAAATACTGCAAACCTCTTTGGGTCACCAGAAAATCGTTCGGGCGGAGCCAGAGGTACATTCCCAGGTAGGTTGATCTGCACTGGATTCATGGAGGATGTAGAAGGAAGATTTCCCCCAGATGCGGGTAACGGGGTCTGTCCGGCTTGTGAGTGTAGCAATTGTCTAGCGAGATCATCTGTTCGCTCCTTGGAAATAATCAGTTCCCTTCTTAGAGCGTTCGTTTCCTGACAGGCTGCATGCACTTCTGCCCTTAGTTCCCCAAGTAACTGGGCTAGTTGGTCGGTATCCGAGGTTTCCATAGCGCCTGGACGGGAGTTTTGTGGTAGTCTTTGCGTTCTGAAACGCTCACCTGATTCCCGTAGAGGCGCCGGTCTTGACTGGGCGTATACCGTATCTTCAAAGGTGATGTGTAACACACGGCTGGCTCTTTGGGCTGGACCTCTGTGCACTGTATGTCTGATTCGAAGGGTAAGATGTCTGCAGATAGAAAATATGGGATTAGTGAACTGGGTTATTGAATGTCTCTCTCTTCTTCCCTTTCTCTTCTCCTGTGGAACCCCGAAGGTTAACGCTCTCACCTTAGGTAAGTGAACGCCGTGCTCTCCATCTGCCTCGGGGCAGGGTGCTGTAACCAGTTTCTTCACTGGATAAGGGGAGCAGGCCTCTTGACTTCAGAGGACTGCTGTCCGTCGTTTACTGCACGAACTGTAAGTTTCGAGTAATTCTAATGTCTTTTAAAGTCTTTAGTAATGATGTCTCTTGTTTTGCAGGGTTCCGGCGATGGTGGATGACGGGCTGAAGTGAGTTGAAGATGGAGCCCGTGTGATGAATAGAAGCGCCTGGAAGCACGTAAGTAAGCGCTTGTTGCCTGCTTCACGATGCGCTCTAACTGTCTTTTTATTTTGCAGGTATAAGTTCGGAGCGGCTGCAGGGTGCCGGAATACCCACTGGGTTAGATGTGGAAAGGAGTAATGGCACGTGAGTATTAAAGTTCCCCAATGTCTTTAAACGCAGCTTGTTTTGTCTTTCAGATGCGGGATGCAGCGCCGAAGGCCTCCGGAGCGTGCGAAGAGTTGGTAAGCTTTTGTCTTTCAGATGCCGGAATGCAGTGTGAAGACCTCCGGAGCGCACGAAGAGTAGGTAAGCCTTTGTCCTTCAGATGTCGGAATGCAGCGCGAGGCGTTGGTGACAGCCGATGGACCAGGTAAGTGAAGAGCTGTCACTGAAGACCGTAATGCTAACCTGTTCTTTCTTGTCTTTATAGGTGTTGCTGAAGACTGGATTCAGGATGGTAAGCCTTTTTCCTTAGGCCCAGGATCAGATGCAGAAGACACGATGAGCGTTCTGCTGCAGAGGATGCAGAATAACGCAAAGCAAGATTCATCCATCGGGTGTGGTTTAAATAGCCTCCTGTAGTGCTTAGGTGTCTCCTTCCACAGCCACGCCTAGGTAAGAAAAGAGTTCCTGCTTTCCAGAAGAGTTCCAGTGTTCTGAACCTAGGGAGTGGCTCCTGCCCCACCCAACAGGAAAAGTAGTTCCAAACAGAAGAGGATCAGAGGCTCAACTGGCAGGCAAGTAAGCAGCATGGTCTGCTGCAGGTAAGTCCACCCAAGCATTATGAGCCCGGCGCTTCCAGCGCTGGGACTGGGCATATTTATGAGCCTGGTGCCACTGACGCCAGGACTGGGTCCAAAAGGTCCCAATTGGGACTGGTTGGCACTCGGAACCTGGGTTATGGATCTGCTTCCAAGGGAGTTGGGAAAACCCTGACCTTTTGGAAGCAGAGATCATGACAGTACCCCCCCTCAAGGCCCCTCCCAAACCGGGCTTCTCCGGGGGTTTTGGCTTGTCAGGAAATGTTCGGTGAAATCTTTTGATTAGGCGAGGAGCGTGGACATATTCAGCAGGTTCCCAGGATCGCTCTTGGGGGCCGTAGCCTTTCCAGTCAATTAGGTAAAATAGTTTAGATTTGGAGATCTTGGAGTCCAGAATGCTTTTGACTTCAAACTCGAGTTCTCCATCAACTATGATAGGTTTTGGAGATTTAGTTAGTCGGGTTTGAGGTTGCACGGGTTTTAATAGAGAGACGTGGAAGACCGGATGTATCTTCATGTGCGGGGGCAAGTCCAACTTGACCGCTACTGGGTTTACTATGGTAGTGATGGAATAGGGACCAAGGTATCTTGGGTTGAATGTGCGTGGCCCTTTTAGAGGTAGATATTTGGTGGATAACCAGACTTGGTCCCCTACTTGATATTGAGGGGCTTCCTTCCGATGTTGATCTGCTCCTTTCTTGTATTGTTCTTTAGCCCTTTGAAGGTGAGAAACAGCTTCCTTAAAGGCTTGGGTGATTGTAGAATGCAGGTGTTTCAAGATCTTGGAGGGGATCCAACTCCGAGGTTCGAGGGTGACTGCCGTACAAAAGAAAAAACGGGGTTTTCCCAGTTCCCGAATGGACAGAGTTATTGTAGGCATATTCGGCTATCCAAAGGATGTCTTTCCAAGTTTTTTCAGTTTGTTGCAGCATGCAGCGTAAATACTGTTCCAGAGTTTGATTGGTCCTCTCGGTTTGTCCGTCGTTCTGAGGGTGGTGACTGGTCGATAGTCTCACATCAATTTGAGCCGACCGACAGCAACTTCGCCAAAAATGAGAAATAAATTGACTACCTCGATCCGAAATTAGAACCGAAGGAAAACCGTGCAGTCGGACGATGTTTTCGAGAAATTCTCGGGCCAGAGTTGCTGCTGTTGGCAAGCCTTTGAGTGGAATGAAATGCGCCATCTTGGAGAATAAGTCCACGATTACTAGAATCGTATTGTATCCGGAGCATGGAGGTAGATCGGTGATAAAGTCCATAGAAAGCGTATGCCAAGGGCGAGGTGGGATGTCAATAGGGCGTAAGAGGCCTGCTGGTCTTTCCTTTTGACTCTTGTTTTGGGCGCATACTCCACAGGACATTATAAAGTCTCTGATATCTTTTTTCCAAGACGGCCACCAGAAGTAGCGCTTGATCTTTTCTGAGGTCTTGGCTATACCGGGATGTCCTTCCATTAAAGAATCGTGATAACAAGAGATTACTTTTTTCTGTAAATCTGTGCTGGGTAGGTATAATCGTTCTTGGAAATACAATAAGTTGTCCTTTACTGCAAAGTCCTTTCCCTGCAGATGCCAATTCTGTATGTCTGCTGGAGTTACAAGTTGCCTGGCTTTATCCTTAACTTCCTCTATGGATTGTGTGGCGATTACACCCAGAATTCTTTGTTCGGGAATGATTGGTACAGGTTTAGGGTTGATCAAGTGTTCTTCCACTCCCATCCGAGAAAGGGCATCAGCTTTACCGTTTTTTGTACCAGGTCGATAGGTAATTATGAAGTCAAACTCGGCAAAGAATAATGCCCAACGAAGTTGTCTAGAGGATTGGGCTTTTGCGGTTTTCAAATATTGCAGGTTTCGGTGATCCGTAATCACAGTAACGGTGTGTCGGGCCCCCAGCAGATAATGCCGCCAAGCCTTAAAGGCAGACTTGATAGCCAGAAGTTCCTTGTCAGTAATCGTGTAATTGATTTCAGGAGGCGAGAATTTGCGGGACCAAAATGCCACGGGATGCAACTGATTGGTTACCGGGTCCTTTTGTGATAGAACTGCCCCCATGGCAAGGCTTGAAGCATCAGTTTCCACGATGTAGGGGAGTTCGGGGCGAGGGTGTTTTAAGATTGGTGCAGAGATAAATTTAGTCTTCAAATCCTGGAAAGCTTGTTCCGCCTCGGTAGACCATTCAAAACGTTTGTTTTTCTTTAACAAGGCAGTGATGGGCTGGACTATTCGGGAGAATTCGGGGATAAACCTGCGGTAAAAGTTAGCGAAGCCTAACATGCTTTGCACACCTTTTACGGAGGATGGTGATGGCCATTTGAGAACTGCATCGACCTTCTTTGAATCCATACGCACTCCGCCAGGTGATAATATGAATCCCAAGAATTCAACTTCAGTCACGTTGAAAACACATTTTTCCAACTTAGCGAAAAGTTTGTGTTGACGCAATCTTTCGAGGACCATTTTCACGTGTTTCCCATGTTCAGATTCCGATGAAGAATACACGAGGATGTCGTCAATGTAAACAACAACACACACATCTATGAGCTCTCTGAGGACATCGTTCATAAAATATTGAAAGGCGGCCGGGGCATTGCAAAGTCCGAAGGGCATGACCTGATATTCAAATAGCCCATACTTGGTGCAGAAGGCCGTCTTCCATTCATCGCCCTCTTTTACTCGTACCAAGTGGTAAGCTCCTCTAAGATCCAGCTTTGTATATATGCATGCTTTTCTGACTTGGTCCAGGAGTTCAGGGATCAAAGGTAACGGATATCTATTCTTAACGGTGATCTGGTTCAGGGAGCGATAATCTATACAAGTTCTAAGGTCTCCTTCCTTTTTTTGAACGAAGAACAAAGCTGAAGAAGCAGGGGACTTGGAAGGACGAATAAACCCATTTGCCAGGTATTGATCCAGGTATTGTCGAAGGTGAAGGTTCTCAGGCTCGGTGAGGGCATAAATTCTACTACAAGGAGGAGTAGATCCAGGTATCAGGTCTATCTGGCAGTCATAAGACCTATGAGGAGGTAGAGAGTTAGCCTGATCCTTCCGGAAAACATCTTGGTATTCTAGGTATTCGGGAGGTAACTGGGGAGTCTCTGAAGAAATTGCTGCCAGTGCAACACCAGGTGGAGGGTGACAAGTAGAGACACATTCTGGAAACTGGACCGTTCTTGCTCGCCAATCGATCAGAGGATTGTGTTTCTCTAACCAAGGTATTCCTAGAATAATCTGAAACTGAGGGGCCTTGATCACATCGAACACGATCTTCTCATGGTGTCCATCTTGACTTACTAGCGTCACTTCTTGAGTGGTATGCGTTACTGGCCCGGAGGCTATCTCCGTACCATCCACCGTAGTAATGACGTCCTTTACAGCCTTGGGACAAAGAGTTAGATTCATCCTCAAAACCATTTCATGATCCACATAATTGCCGATGGCACCGCTGTCGACGTAAGCTTCGATTGCATGTAATCGATCCGGATTATCAGGGCTAATGAGGACCATAGGTATCACGAAATGCGAGGTCACGGAACTGGTTTTCACGCTCGGCAAGAGGACCTCTATTCTTGTCGGGCGAGGTCGTTTCCCTGCTCAGAGTTTGTAACTTTGGTAACTGCAGCTCCTACTGCCTTCTTGGCAGGTTTCACCGGACAGTCTCGAAGAAAGTGCCCTGAGTTTCCACAATAGAGGCATAATTGCAACTGTTTTCTCCTTTCCCGCTCCTTTTGTGTTAGAGGACCTTTCAGACCCCCTATTTGCATGGGTTCCCCGGAGTCTACTCCTTTGGAAGGAGTTGGCGGTTTGGAAAATACTCGAGCATCAAACTTGGAACGATCGGCCTTCCTGTTCTGCAGTCTGTGATCTATTTGAACGACTAAGTCTATATAGTCCGAACAATCTTGTGGGGGATTCACTACTTGGGCTAACACATCTTTGAGCTCTCCACGTAGACCTCTATAAAACAGCGAAATCCTTTTGTCCTGAGGCCATTGAGTTTCCACTATCAGTCTGTTGAAAGACGCAATATAAGCCAAAAGGTCTTGATTACCTTGTCGCAACGAAAGAAGCTCATTGTCCAAGGCCTGCCCCTGTGAATGTCTTGCGAACAGTTTTTCCATACTGAGCTGAAAAGCTTGAAAATCATGGAGGACCGGATCATCTTGATTTACTAGAGGGATCGACCAGTCTGCCGCATTGCCACTAAGGTACGAAAGCACGAAAGCTACTTTAGCTTGATCAGTTGGAAAGGCTGCTGGCCGGCATAAGAAATGCAACCGGCACTGATTGATAAATACTGCAAACCTCTTTGGGTCACCAGAAAATCGTTCGGGCGGAGCCAGAGGTACATTCCCAGGTAGGTTGATCTGCACTGGATTCATGGAGGATGTAGAAGGAAGATTTCCCCCATATGCGGGTAACGGGGTCTGTCCGGCTTGTGACTGTAGCAATTGTCTAGCGAGATCATCTGTTCGTTCCTTGGAAATAATCAGTTCCCTTCTTAGAGCGTTTGTTTCCTGACGGGCTGCATGCACTTCTGCCCTTAGTTCCCCAAGTAACTGGGCTAGTTGGTCGGTATCCGAGGTTTCCATAGCGCCTGGACGGGAGTTTTGTGGTAGTCTTTGCGTTCTGAAACGCTCACCTGATTCCCGTAGAGGCGCCGGTCTTGACTGGGCGTATACCGTATCTTCAAAGGTGATGTGTAACACACGGCTGGCTCTTTGGGCTGGACCTCTGTGCACTGTATGTCTGATTCGAAGGGTAAGATGTCTGCAGATAGAAAATATGGGATTAGTGAACTGGGTTATTGAATGTCTCTCTCTTCTTCCCTTTCTCTTCTCCTGTAGAACCCCGAAGGTTAACGCTCTCACCTTAGGTAAGTGAACGCCGTGCTCTCCATCTGCCTCGGGGCAGGGTGCTGTAACCAGTTTCTTCACTGGATAAGGGGAGCAGGCCTCTTGACTTCAGAGGACTGCTGTCCGTCGTTTACTGCACGAACGGTAAGTTTCGAGTAATTCTAATGTCTTTAAAGTCTTTAGTAATGATGTCTCTTGTTTTGCAGGGTTCCGGCGATGGTGGATGACGGGCTGAAGTGAGTTGAAGATGGAGCCCGTGTGATGAATAGAAGCGCCTGGAAGCACGTAAGTAAGCGCTTGTTGCCTGCTTCACGATGCGCTCTAACTGTCTTTTTATTTTGCAGGTATAAGTTCGGAGCGGCTGCAGGGTGCCGGAATACCCACTGGGTTAGATGTGGAAAGGAGTAATGGCACGTGAGTATTAAAGTTCCCCAATGTCTTTAAACGCACCTTGTTTTGTCTTTCAGATGCGGGATGCAGCGCCGAAGGCCTCCGGAGCGTGCGAAGAGTTGGTAAACTTTTGTCTTTCAGATGCCGGAATGCAGTGTGAAGACCTCCGGAGCGCACGAAGAGTAGGTAAGCCTTTGTCCTTCAGATGTCGGAATGCAGCGCGAGGCGTTGGTGACAGCCGATGGACCAGGTAAGTGAAGAGCTGTCACTGAAGACCGTAATGCTAACCTGTTCTTTCTTGTCTTTATAGGTGTTGCTGAAGACTGGATTCAGGATGGTAAGCCTTTTTCCTTAGGCCCAGGATCAGATGCAGAAGACACGATGAGCGTTCTGCTGCAGAGGGTGCAGAATAACGCAAAGCAAGATTCATCCATCGGGTGTGGTTTAAATAGCCTCCTGTAGTGCTTAGGTGTCTCCTTCCACAGCCACGCCTAGGTAAGAAAAGAGTTCCTGCTTTCCAGAAGAGTTCCAGTGTTCTGAACCTAGGGAGTGGCTCCTGCCCCACCCAACAGGAAAAGTAGTTCCAAACAGAAGAGGATCAAAGGCTCAACTGGCAGGCAAGTAAGCAGCATGGTCTGCTGCAGGTAAGTCCACCCAAGCATTATGAGCCCGGCGCTTCCAGCGCTGGGACTGGGCATATTTATGAGCCTGGTGCCACTGGCGCCAGGACTGGGTCCAAAAGGTCCCAATTGGGACTGGTTGGCACTCGGAACCTGGGTTATCGATCTGCTTCCAAGGGAGTTGGGAAAACCCTGACCTTTTGGAAGCAGAGATCATGACACCAATCTGCATCGGTTCTGATACATCTGTTCCTTTGAGGGTAACATTGGGTTTAACCAATACCCTATTCTCAAACTTAGCTCGATCAGCCTTTCTATTCTGAAGTCGGTGGTCTAACTGGACCACTAAGTCTATATATTCTGCACAATCCTGAGGTGGGTTCACAACTTGGGCCAAAACGTCTTTGAGTTCACCCCGAGGTCCACTATGAAATAATGTAATTCGTTTTACCTCTGGCCATCCGGTTTCCACCACTAACCTATTGAAAGTGGCGATATAGGTTAGTAGATCCTGGTTACCTTGTCGTAATGATAAAAGTTTATTATCCAGGGCCTGTCCCTGTGAATGTCTTTCCATGCTCAATTGAAAACCTTGAAAATCCCGAAGAAGAGGGTCATCCTGGTTAACTAATTGAATTGACCAATCCGCTGTGCTGCCACTAAGATATGATAGTACAAAGGCTACTTTGGTTTGGTCGTTCAGAAAAGCTCCAGGTCTGCATAAAAAGTGCAAGCGGCATTAGTTCATAAACTCGGCAAACTTTTTTGGGTCCCCAGCAAAACGTTCGGGTGGAGCTAAAGGAATGCTCCCTGGTAGAACCACTTGCACAGGATTGCTCGATGAAACAGGAGTTGGATTCCCCCCAAGTCCAGGTAATGGTGTTTGCCCAGCTTGGTTTTGCAGTAATTGTCTAGCAAGATCATCAGTGTGCTCCTTTGACACAATCAGTTCTCTCCTGAGGGCATTACTCTCTTGGCGCGCAGAGTGCACTTCTGCCCTAAGTTTGCCTAACAATAGGGCTAGTTGGTCGGTTTCTGAGGTTTCCATAATGCCCGGGTGGGGATTTGTAGATAGGCTTCGTGTTCTGTTACGCTCACCTGGCTCCCACAGGGGCGTCGGTCGGACCCGGACAGCTGCGGTCTCCACCCACGTGATGCGTAGTGCAGCGATGACTGACTGGATCTGCCCTCCTAATCTTGTCTGCTTAACCCGTTTAAATATTCTCCTGCAAGTGGAGAGATGGATTCAGCCACTTGTGGATTCAAGTGATGGCACCCCCACAGTCCTCCCCAACTAATCACCTCCGAAATGCCCTCACAGCAATCTCACCTTATATTCTTGAAAGATGAGCTCTCCATCCTGCGTGGATTTGCAGGGGCGCGTCGATTCCAGTTACTTCACTGGTTTGAAGGCTCGGGAGAGTTCCGGAGAGTATTGACTCTGAGGTTCCTGGTGAGGACCAGCAAGTATTAAGTTCATAGAGTTCAATATGTCCGATGTTCACTCTTGTTCCCCCCTTCCTTTCTTGTCTTGCAGCTGGCTCGTGAAAAGATGCTCTTGTGGCAGCTGGTGGCGCTCAGGTAAGAGTCTGTATTACCCGGCGCTGTCCGGTAAATGTTGCACGAGGAAAACGTGTTGTTTTGTCTCTCTTTACAGATGCGGCACGTGAAAATATAGAGTCACAAAAGGATGCCTCCGGTGGTAAATCAGGTAAGTCTATGGTGGTAAGAATTATATTTGTTGGTTCCCACGGCTCACCTTGTGGTTTTCTTTTGTCTCATAGGTGCCGAAGTTCAGCGAAGAAATGATGGAGGCAGCGCCGACCCGAAGGATGCTGTGAAGACTGGTGAGTATGCCGCGGCGCTGCAGCTGGAGGTGCAGCGCGTGCAGAAATGATGTTCTTTACAGGTCCGAAGACAAAATGGATCCAGAATCTGTATGCAATAGAAATAAGTTCGTTTTCTAACCTTATCCCTTTCTTTCCTCTTTGTTTTAGGAGCTCCGGATTCGAGGCGGGCGTGGTAGAAGACTGGATGCAGGCTGCAGGCACGGTGAGTGTTACGCTGCTGGATGCAGAATAACACGAAGCATGAGCTGCTGTTCAGGCGTGGTTTAAATAGCCTGCAAAGTAGTCCCAGGTAAGAAGTTCTCCAGAACCACACCCGAGTAAAAAATAGTCCCTGTAGAAAAATAGTGCCTTTCAGGCTTCATGTTGGATTGGAGTCATTTGCAGCATGGTCTGCCTGAGGTAAGTAATGACTATGAGCCTGGCGCCTTAGGAGCCAGGACTGATTCCTACTATGAGCCTGGCACCTAAGGCGCCAGGACTGCACCCAGATAGCCCCTAGCCGTTGCTGAGGTTTTATTAAATGTCAAGATGCCTGCTCCCGGGGCTGATGGGCTTGGTCCGGATGCCTAGGGGTAGGCATCATGACAACAAGGCAATCAGGAACCATTGTCCCACCTATGGATAGCAGACGATGGGAGCTGATTGCAGATTTGGGTTCAAGCAGTTCCCCGTTGGAGAAAGGAGGGGCCATATCCCCTGGCATCAAATGGACAGGATCATTTAAGATGTAAACTCCCTAGTTTAAAGGCGGGTGCGGGAAAATTGATTTATGAGCTAGAGAAAATGACAGGGGACATTAAAGGTCTCCTAGCAGCCATTCTTGGGGAAAGGGCTGATGACGTTTGGGCGAGAGCAGGTTATTCCTGTGTCACAGCACAGAACACAGCTCACGACGGTGCGCCTTTTAATAATTGCAGAACAGACGTTTGGAGAGCACTCAGGGTACAATATCCTGATACGTCAGGTATGGATGCAACTATGGCACGTAAAATGAAAGATGACGAAGATCTGCTTGCTTACATTCAGGAACGGTGTACTTTGGAAATGAGGAATCTGTGGGGGAAATCAGTGCCAGTATTATACCACATTTTGTGTCCGGGAAAAACCGGAGCAGGTACAGAGACAGCTCAAGGAATTAGTGGGAATGGAAACGAAGCCATGGGCAGAGATATAGTTGACTATTGCGCATCATTGCCGATTGTTGAAAGAGAAAAATAAGAAGGAAGATGCTAGAAAACTCAAGGAAGCTAAATTAGTTCAGAAGAAATTGTCAAAATATGCCATAGAATGGGCGGTATTGACAAGCGCAGCAAGCAGTGAGTACATCACAGGCAAATAGCCAATGGCAAATAGATCAAGGAGGGAATGGGTTCACGCCGCAAGGCAGAGGAATGGGTTTCAGGGGAAGAGGTGGATTCCAGAATAATCAGGGTGGGTTTCAAAATAACTAAGGCAGGTTTCAGAATGTGCAAGGAGGTTTTTAATCAAGGGGGGGCTAGTCAGAAGATCCCCTCCTATACGTTGCACATGTGGCATGACCGGACACTTTGCGCGAACATGTGGCAGCCAAGGGTATGTACAGAATGGGCAATTCTCAATAGGGGGGACAGCTTATCCTCCAGCATATAGCTCACAAAATAGGGATGGTTTTGCCCAAGATCAGACAGTATATCAAGCACAAGCGCTGCAAATGCAACAGGCTTTGCAACTACAGCAAGCACCATTGAATCTGCTGCAAGGGCAGCCACAGCATGCACCCATGCAGATACAGCAAAGTGCAAACACGGGACAGTTATTGACACCTAGAGTAGGGGGTGTCACTGTCGTGGGAGGAAGTCCTTTTACAGGTACGGGAATAAGCATGTACCCACAATAGGAAAGCTCACAGGGTGACTTAATGTGTTCAGTATTATCAGTGACAACAAACCCCCAAGAGGTACCAAGTGTTGATGTTACCATAGGAGGCACATCTTTTTCTTTTTTGTAGATACTGGGGCAACTCACTCATGTATACGAGAGGGAAAATATCAGTTATCAGGAAATGCAATGAGCTTCTCTGGAGCTACAAGAAGAGTTCCTTTTACTGATGAATTACCAGTCTCCAGAGGAGAGTGTGACATGTCTGTACCATTATTGTATTCAAGGAAGACACTGGTTAATATTCTGGGCCGAAATTTAATGACAAGGTTAAATATGATGATTTCTTTTACTGATGAAGGCATAGTGTGTTCCACTCCAGGGATCCATTATTTAAATGTGGGCACATTTATAATAACGTTTACAGGGCAAATGGCTCTGTGAGGAATGCCATTAGAGCCAGAAGTCTTTCTGTATGGGGTGTGCATTTTGTTGACATGGCTACCCGGCTTAGTGGGAAAGATTATGAGGATACCTGATGAGCTCTTGTTCAGGCCACAGGTACCTATGAACGAAGAGGGGGGTCATGCTATTCCCCCAGAGCTACATGCAGCCATAGTGCAAGGGGAACTGCCCATGCTTGAAGGAACCGATGATGGGGGCAGGCACTGGAGAATGGTAATTGCCATTGGGGAAGGGTATAGATTGACTGACGTCAAAGACGAAGATGTGTTTAGAGATGATCCATCATATGATGAAGAAGTATTAGAAATGAGAATTACATATTGGATCAGAATAAAGAGAAGGGAAATCCCACAGTGAATGGTGATAGTGCAGCAGCGCCCAGCATTTTTTGATGAGGACATGGAAAAAGTGCCAACCTCTTTATGGACTACAGGCCCCTATGACGTAGGCCTATTGAGGGGGGTGGGAGAAGTTAAGATTAAGCTGAAACCAGGAGCAATTTTACCTCGAGCGAGACAGTACCCGATGTCTCGAGGGGCGGATGAGTGTATTTTTAAGACTATATCAGCCATGATGGAACAGGGTATCTTAGTAACATCAGAGTCACCATGTAATACTGCTATGTACCCTGTGAAAAAATCGAAAGGGGGGTCGTGGAGATTCATTCAGGGCATGAGGCAAATTAACCAGATTGTTGAGGCAGAGTTTCCTTTAGTTCCGAATCCTGCAACGATTTTATGTAGTATCCCCACAGAGGCACGATATCTGACGGTGATTCACTTGAAAAATGCATTTTTCTATATCCTGTTGCATAAGGACTCCCAAGACCATACATCATTCATGTTTCATCAAACTAAGCTGAAGAGTACTCATTTGCTCCAAGGGTATTGTGAATCTCCATCGATCTTTAATAGGCTCCCGCAGATGGACCTAAGCGATATAGATTTGCAAAGTGTTGTGCTGCAAAACGTAGATGACATTTTAGTTTGTAGCATGACAGAAGATGAGTGCAGACAAGATTCGATTCAGTTAATGACTATCCTAGAAGACAAAGGATATAAACTAGACAAGGAGAAATTGCAATATTGCCAGGAGGAGGTGTTGTACATAGGCCAGTTAATCTTGCATGAGGGAAAGAAAGGCACACCTGAAAGAGCTGAGGCGATTGTGAAAACACCAAACCGCACACGATAAAGCAAATGCAGCAGTTTCTGGGATTGTGCAACTATGTCAGAGCATGGGTATTTGATTATAGTTCATACACAAGACACCTTTTGCAGGCTTTAAAGAAAGCCCAAGTGAACAAGGAAGCAATAGAATGGACTGAGGAAATGGAGGGAGGGTTTGAGGAATTTAAAAAAGCTATTTGTACAGCTCCAATTTTATGAATTCCCAATTATTCTGAGGAGTTCTTCCTGTTTTCGCACACGAATTGGACGGTTATGACAGCAGTGCTTACACAGAGGACTATACTAGTGTATAAACGTCTGGCATATTATAGTGGGATTTTAGATCCAGTTATGAGAGGACACTTTCCTTGCAAACAAGCGCTGGCAGCTGCCGCATTTGCCATTGAGAAGTCTACAAGCATTGTGATGGGGTGTTCCATGACTTTATTTGTTGAGCATACTTTCTTTGCTGTTTTGGAGAAACCTAAGGCTACATTTTTTTTTAATTGTAAAACTTCAGTTTAATACAAAAAGAATTAAACTTTTGTTACAAACTTTCTTCCATTGAATCTAAATCTCCTAGTACAACAAATCAACTATATCTCATAGGCCGTATGACCATGTTAGGATGTTTTACCCAGATCTGGATGATTTTCATATTGGTCATTTGCCAAGATCATGTCCATGTAGTCGACTAATGCACAGGACAATTTTATGTTGCTGCCTGAGATTGCATGCTGCCACCATTCTTCCATGTCTTCATTAATGGGAGCAAATCTTCTGAGATGAAGAGTACTCTGGTGGCTAGTTCCTGTGCAGGCGATTAGTAGATGTTTCAAAGACTCTATTGCAGACCTACAGAAGCAACATTGATTGTCTTTTACATCTTTGTCTCGTCTTAGCCACAGCATTTCTTTGGTTTTTAATGCATTTAATCTGAGTTTTAAGAATTGTTCGCGATGGTGTCTTGATGGACAATGTTGCAAATATCTAGGTGGTACATTTAACTTGTTGTCACCAGGTCCTAAGGAAAGCGCCAAATTAAGTTTTGCTCTTTTTTCTAAATTAATCATCCAGCACCAAGTTTCAAATTTCTTTTTTGCAATTTGTGGGTGCTTTAACATTTCAGATTTCTTTATATCTGCGGCTGACAAGATTTCGTCCAACCGGGATGTCCAAGATTTTAAGAGTCCGTCTGCGCACCTTAATTTCCAGTTGTAAATATCTGGTATGCTGGAATTGGTGGACTCAGGTAAATTGTTTGCATTGTGGCCAGCGATTTCCACATTACTCTGGTATACAGGGAATTGAATGCCAGTTCATGTCTTATTGCCGTCATTGAGATATTCTGAGTCAGTTTTAACATGCGGCGCCAGAAACGGCCTTCTAGCATGTGCCATTTATTCTCATGGATGTTCCAGCCAGCTTCTGCGCCAAATGCAATAGCAGGAACGACTTTTTGCAAATAGAAGGAAAGTACTGGGACTATGGTGAATTTACCAAAGTCTTTGTATATTTTGGCTCCTTGTAAGCCAAACTTCGTCATCCGATTTGTTAATTCTTGGATCCAGGGATGTTCACAGATTGAATTGTTGTACATGATTCCCAAGTACCGTATTGAAGTCACTTTGCTCAAGGTTTCGCGGTCAATCTTCCATCAGAACGCTTTGTCTTTCTTATTGCCTGCCGGCCCAGTGGTCATGATTTTAGTTTTTGTTGTGTTTATTTCAAGGTCATTAGCTGCCAGATAGTCATGCAATTTAAATAGCATACATTGTAAGGTGACCTGGGTGCAGTCCATCAGTACCAGATCATCGGCATAAGTTATGCAAGTTATCGGGACGTTGTTTGTTTACGCTGTACTTGAGCAAGGTGAAGAGGCAGATCTGATATGAACAGCTTGAATAGTTCTGCTGCTACTGGACAACCTTGCTTTATGTCATTCTTGGTTTTTATTATGTCCGACAGGTCGCCCTTGTTCAATCTTACTCGTATGGAGGTATTCTCATATAGGGCCTTTACAGGGTCTAGCAGTTCAGCCGGACATTTCCAATCCGATAATTTCCACCATAGCTTTCCACTATTGATACTATCGAAAGCCTGCCTCATATCAATAAAGGCTAACACTCATTTTTTCTTTGCCTTCATAGCTTCAAGCTTTAGTATGTTGAGAATCAGGAGATTTACATCCATTCCCACCCCTTCCGTAAAGCCATTTTGGCGAATATCTGCAATCTTGGCAGAATGTGCCCAGATGGCCCACTTCTGCCGCAGAAAGGATCCCAAGATTTTGCTGATGGTATCAAGAAGGGCAATTGGGCGGTAGTTCACAGGATCCTCTTGGTTGCCCCTCTTGTATATCGGGACCACGATGGCCCTTAACAATGATTCTGGAATCTGTTTCGTTGTTGCTAGTTGGTTGAAGAGCACTTCAATGAATTGTGCCCACTGTGATATATGCTTTTTCACAATCACATTTGTGATTAGATCAGGACCAGCTGCACGTGAGTTTTTCAATCTTTTGATAGCAGTTTCAATATCACACAGCGCAATCTTCACTTCCCAGGTAGTACACATGTTGCAGATCATCTCTGAGGGTTCTGATGATGGATTTTTGTATACTGCTGCGAAATGGTTCTCCCATATAATGCTAGCAATTTCATTTGAGGTGTTGGGAGGGCATTTTGTATGACCTGCATTGAGAATAGCCAAGATATCCCTGGTGTTTTTCTTCACCAATAATTCCATCCTTATTTCTGCTCAATTCTGGTCAAGAATATTTGCATGCGATTTTGCCCAACTTCTGTACTGTTGTTGTCTGCATTTGACGGCAACAATTGCCTCTTCATATAGCAGTTTTTATTCAACTGTCTCATATCACGCCTTAAGGTTTTCTTTGCACTTTGGATGGCCTCACTAAACAAATGGATGTGGCAATACTCGGGCATCCTTGAAGCTAACCGAGTCGTCGTAAAGTTGGTCAGCAAAAGAGCATAGTCCACGACCTGCATATGTTCGGGGTTATCGAACTTATGGTACAATTTTTGTATTTGTGGTCCATTGATCCGTAATCGATTGCTGCTGGAATTTATAGTGACTGACTCTTTATGACTTTGAGGAAACGGGACCCATTCCATTAAGCAGCGTAGACACAGAAGATCATGGTCACTGTTTTTCATCGGAGGAATTTGCATGTCGACAACTTTTCCGACCATGTTTCGTGACGCCCAGATGTAATCCAGTATCTTCTGGCTCTGGGCACGATGCCAAGTGGATATCGGAGGTTGATCCCCTTTCACATTGCCATTCAACATGTTGCAGTTTCTGTTTGCCATTGCAGCTAGCCAGATTTGGCCTCTGATAGCTACAGCGTGGTCTGGGAGGCGCTTGTTTATTTGGCATCCTGTGTCGCGTTAGAACCATGTGCAGTTCAAATCACCACAACATAGTATTGATAGATTATTATATGCCAAGATTGCATTGTCCAAGAAAAGGCTACATTGACATCTCAGAGGGCTTCTGCATATGAGGTAGTTATATCAAATCCAGCAATCAAAATAGTCAGGTGTAAAATAGTGAACCCTGCCACGTTAGTAGCCGAACCTGTGACAGCAGATGCGCAAGTGCATGATTGCTCCAACTATGAAGAGTTTTATGATGAGATTCCAAAAGTAAAGGAGAATGCTCTAGCAGGGGGAGAGGTTCTCTTTATTAACGGGTCTTCATAAATATAACACACTGATGGGCAAAGACATTCAGGTTCAGCTCTTACAGAGGCAGAAGGCACAGAGATAATGGGGAATCTGAAGTGGTAGCAAGTGCAAGACTATGGGCCTCATTACACGGTAGGCCTTACCGCCTTACTACGAGGTCCCTTTGCGGGATGGGGAATTTAACGCCTGCTTTTTGCAGGCTTTAAAAACCAACCCGCAAAGGGACCAATGGAGCTAATTACAGTACTGCAATTTGCGGTACCGTAATTAGCGCCTTCCCATTCCCATAGAGCCCTATGGGGCAAAAATGGGAATGGGGAAGGGCAATGGTGGAAGGGGGAATTACCGCCCCACCAGCCATGGTTTACCGCTTACCGTGTAATGAGGCCCTATGTCTCACTTTTTGGCACAAGCTGCAGAATTGGTGGCACTTATTGTCGCACTCGAGAAACACGCAGGGCAGGAAGTAACAGTGTACAGTGACTCTGCCTATGTGATGTCAACTGTGCACGCAGTGCTAGCATGTTGGAAAAGGAGGGGCTACCTCCGAGCGTACGGCACTCCAGTGCAACACACAGCATTTTTGCACATGCTTATTAAGGAACTACAACTCCCAGTAGCCATCGAAATAGTTAAATGCACAGCACATACTAAGAGAACTGATTTTATTTCACGCTGAAACGAAGCCGCAGACAAAGAGGTCAAAAGGGTTGCATATTCACCAGATATTTCAAGTTTTGATACTACAAATGTAAAAGAAAAAGTGGTCATGATTATGATTGTAAATGAAGGATTTAATCATTTGTCCAGACACAGTTGATGGAAGTTCAAGGTTGCGCTCCACAGGAAGAGCACGAATTGTGGAAACAGAGGGGGTGTTCTTTATCCCCCTCAGAAGTATTGTGGTGACAGGACAGTACTGGAAATCCAGTGATGCCTGTAGCCTTATTAAGGGTAGCGCTTGAACAGCTGCACTACCCTACGCATGTAATTAGGGAAAGCCTTGCAGCAGCTATTGTGGAGGACTGGTTCATACCAAACCTGTTAGAACATGTTGCCTTTATGTAGTGAATTACATTGTATGTCACATGTTTACTGCTGGGTAAACACTGCAAACAATCAGAGGAGTAATTCCTCGACCAAACGGTCTTTTTCAGGATTTACATATCGACTATGTCGATATGCTGCAAGTATGTAGTGAACATAGGTATATCATAGTGGTGGTGTACCCCTTTTTGAGATGGAATGAAGCTGGTCCATGTACACACCCTGATGCCACTTGCGCTGCAAAGTTTTTAGCCCGAGAAGTCTTTCCTAGATGGGGAGTCTGTGAGGTGCTGAGATTGGACAATGGGCCCCATTTTGTTAATGAAGTATTCAAACAGATCTGCCCATTGCTTTGTATAAAACACAAGTTTTCTTCTGCTTATCAACTGCAAGCGAACAGAATATTTGAGAGATTCAACAGTCTTCTCAAAGAAAAAATCGCTAAACTTAAATTGACACTGAAGAAGGGATGGCTGTATTGCCTGCCCCTTGCATTATATGCATTAAGGAATCAGGATGGGTCGGACCACGACCTCACACCCCATGAGTTAGTAACAGTAAGGCAAAACAGAACGCCCTTGTCACTTCTATTGAGGAGTAAAAGTGATGCCCAGAAGACTGCAGAATTATTAGGAAATGAGCTATGTGCATATTTGACATGTATGACCGCTAGTATCTCTGTCATTTCAGATCAACTCAAGAGTAAACGGTGTCGGTCTCAGCACCCGGATGTGCAAAATTACTATCTGTACCCAAACTGTTTGTTGTAGGCCCCATTTTAGTAGCAACTTCACAAGGAAGTGGCACGATTTAGTGGACCATTCATCGTCGAAAATGTCACTCCCTCAGCAGTAAAAGTCCAAGAAAGGTGTGCCTGGATTCACTTGGGTGACGTGAAGCCGTATGATGGTGAGACCGATACACACCCACCTGTTGATTCTGAAGCAAGACAAGAAGAAGCAGTTCAGCATGCGCAGAGTCAATCGATGACGAGGAAGAAGGCCGCTAAGATTACAGATTAAATAAATGTAAGTGTGCATTTGGACTGTGGCTCACCCTGAACACTCTTTATAAATATTTTAGCAGAAGTGCAAAAATCAACATTGTAGAGCCACTGGAATCTCTTCAATTGGACTTTAAAAGGTGCTGATGTGCTAAAAATGTCAAATCTTGATTTTATATTCGATGACTGGAAAAGGAAGCAGTTCCCCGATTCATTCCTCACTGAGTTTCTCTTTGCCTAGATTCATGGTTCTATGTGATGTCGATATCTATAGGCTCCTTCTCGCTGTCTTTGTTTTTATACTCTGAGCTGACCCTGCTCTTGTTGGGCATAGTAGTGACATATGTACTTTTGGGCATGATCCGAAGAATGGCCCTCCGATTAGAAGATTGCTTGCAGCAATAGTTGAGCAAATTCAGCAGCTTCCTGAGCATCTAAAAAGGCTGCCTGATTAAAGAGGTTTTTCCTTCCTTAAAAAATACTACACTGGCACAATGTGGATCATTGAGAATAATGCAGTTCCAGAAAGTGAGCAGACTCAATGACGTCTGGAGAGACACCAGTGATGGGATCTCATGTACTGGTGCATAATATATGTGTGCACAGCATCTATTATTGTTTTTTGGGTTTTCCTAATCCACGCTGCTTACCTTGCTGATCCCAGAAAAGCAGGAGTCCCTTTGATTCTTCCCACACCAGTGACCTATGCAGAATTAGCTGTTGCAAAGAAACCAAGGCCATATGTGATTATCCCTACACCAGTGACACATCTAAAGCCACCCATTTCTCTGACGAGTGTTCCTATGATTCCCCCTGTAGGATGGTCCGTTATTGATATACTCCATGACCATTATGTACAAGCTCATTTGGCAAGAAAGAGACCTAAGAGAAGTGCAAGGGAAGATGATTATGAGTTAAATAATTATCTAGACAGTACAGCACATTTGGGGAACAACATGTGGTATCAATACATGAAAGAGGCAGGAAAAAGAACCTCTGAGGAGGATTGCTGTATATGTGCTCTCCTACCTTATGCTATGGGGAAGTCCAAGATATTCATAGCTATAGAAATTGATGTCCAGACAGCTCAATGCCTGACTCAGCTTCCACTCTGCAATACAAGAGGTCAATTCCATTGGTCGAACAGCATCCTTGGTATGGGTGACAGAATGATCAGCTCCAGAAGAAGATGATTAGGTTCAAGATTTAAAGACAAGAGCAAGTGCACACACCAGAGATCAGGTGATAAGATAAGAGCAGCCTGGAATGAAGGAAGCAGGAATCAGATGGGAGATAAATAAGAAGCTTAATTGCCAAGGAAAAACCGATGAAGAAATAGAGGACAGATGCAGATATGGAGAACAGTGATTTCTCTAGATGGCAGGGAAGAAGACATAGTCGTATGCAGAGCTGTGGCAGTAACAGGACATCACAAACCAGTTATAGATCATGTGGAAAAAGGATGCCAATCTCTATGGCCACAGCTTGCAAAGCTGCTGACATGAGTCGAAGATAAAGGAGGCCCGTTGCAGATAGTGCCTCTGGCTAGTGTAGAGCTATGCTTCAGAAACAATGGCATAAGAAAAGTTGGAGAGAATCAGCAGTGCGGTCGAATCTTCGATGTACCAGGAATGAAGGATGGGACAGTAGTAATAATGGACCAATACAGGGGCCTGTGGATCCAGAGCATACATGAAACTGCCTAGAGATATGTTCTATAGTGATTGTTCATGTTTCAGCATTGGTAATACCGAAGAGTGACCTGAACTTTGGAGAATTTCCAAAAGCAGATGCTCACCTGAGAAAGAGGTCAGTTGGATTCCTTAATCGAACAAGAAGGGAGAACTACTTCTCAGCTAAATCAATATAAGCTTTCTGTGACATTATTTATGAACACATGTTGTTCAGTCAGACTTCAGCGATATTCACGACAATCTTCATGCCGGGGATCCAGACGATGGCAAATGCCAGATGGTTACAGATAACCAGATGGAAACTCCTGCAGACGATCAACACTACCATAAAGGGATTCAATTCTATCAAGGAAGAGCTGAGACCCATAAAACTGATAACTCTTCGGAATAGATATGTCTTGGATATGATTACAGCTATGGATGGTGGTGTTTGTGCCAAAATCAGAGAATCATGTTGCACATTCAGACCTTCTCATGATGAAGAGAATGGGACCTTGACAAAGGCCATAATGATGCTCAAGAACTTACATGTTAACATGGAAGATGAAGTGTAAGACATTGCTGATGACAGTTGGTTTGCATCAATCTTCTCATGGGTTCCACAATGGATGGCGAATATCATCAAGTTTCTTGGAGCCTTGTTGGTGATGATCATGTTTGGATTCTGTGTGATTAGAATAATAATCACACAGCGCAAGAAGACAGCATAGAAAGCAACAGGAATGAAGATCATGAATGATGTTCAGTCAGGATTTGGATCCAAGAGCTGACAGATGAAGAAATCCGAGGCTATGTAAAAGCTAGTATTCATGTACCTGAGGGAACAAAGTTCCTGTATCAGAGAAACCACAAGAAGTATGTGGGAAGATGGATCTGCTGCAACCCAAATAGTCAATGTAGTCTTATGACCTGGAGTGAACATGTGAAATCAGCAGGATGTCTGAAAGGGGTGATAAAGATATGGACTCCAAAGATGCACTTCTTCAGGAAAGGATGTCTAGATGTGAAGACTGATGGGAGAGTGGTTGATAAATCAACCAGAGGGGGAAGTGTAGAGGAGGAGCCAAGTACCTCTACCAGAAGTCCCGCCCCCATTCTGCCTATATGTTGGCAGCCGGAAATTGCGACATGCGCAAAGCCAGTAATGGTACCTATACTGCGAAGAGTCCTTGAAACAAGGTATCCATTGAGAAAACCCTATATGTATCCACGAAGAAATGATGGTCTTCTGAAGGAAGTTCCGGAAGAAGTGTAAAGATGAATGAAAGAGAAGATTGGTGACGTCACATGAAGCAGAAATGACACACCCAGAAGAGATGCCAATGAAGAAAGAATATAGACCTTATAGAATATGATGGTGAAGTAAAGAATTGAGCAATGTTTCATGTGTGGGATGAAGATTGCACGGGCGAAGAAGCACTGAAGTAAATGCAAAGCCATTTCATAAATGTACAGATGCAGTAACGCAAGTAGGCAAAGTAATCATAAGGCTGGCTATATGTAGTGAATACACTGCAGGCGGTGCTGCCAATATATATTTATGTGTGTATAGAATCTGGAAGTTCCACAATGCATTTTTAGCAAACTTGGACCCCGTGAATGAAGGGCTGAAAGTGTCGCGCAGCAGAATAAAACAGCTAACGGTGAAGGAAGATTCCAGAAGGCTTGGGTGGCCCAGTGTCAAGAGTCAGGGCCGCCAAGAGCCTGGTTATCTACTTGAGAAGATACAATGAACGTGAGAAGCGGCCCAAGCTCCTGTTTGATGTTTAATGGAAAAACACTAGAAGTGCCAGGTTTTCTTAATTTAATAGTATTAAATGCAACAAAGGAGCTCAAAACATGGTCTCTAGTCACATAGTCAGATGAAAATAGACTTTGGGGCGAGCTACACCGAGACCATAAGATAAAGCCATGCCTTCAATCAATTTTATTCTCAGGCACAGTGAGCCTTCGCAAGGCCGAGTTCAAACTCATTCATTGAATGGCAGACCACAGGAGTGATGTTGGATGTTGGGCTAATTGGGTGGGGAGGCATGACCAGGCCAACCCCTCAGCACCTGGGGTACCAGCTTGTGTGCTGCTAGCGAGTGGAATATTCCAGAAGGGTACAAGCATGCCAACCAATTGTTGAGGGCCACGTAGCAAGGGGCCCTATTGGTTTGAGTAGCCAATAGAACAATATGTATTTTCATGACACGGAAGATGACTTGCACTTGGGGTGGGCTTAGTTGTCCACCTGACTGTAGAGAACCAATCACGATCCCCGCCTGTATAGAAAGTATACTTAGATGTTCCCTTTAAGCCTATCACATCCCCTAGTATTTTGCCACGTAGTATGACGTCACTTATGACAAATGTTTAATATAAAGTTTTTTCATGTAACGCTTCGAGGAAATCTTGAGAGTAAATACTGTGCAGCGTCCGTTGATGCCCGTTGTATTCCCTGTTTTAACAAGTGTAATTAAAACAGTCGTGTTTTTGCCAAACTTCCTGAGTCGGTGTGATTATTGATGCATGTCAATGTTAATGTTAAAGGACATTTGTACCGCACACTATCACCATCAGAGTGGTCCCCTGGCGCTCTGCTGGCTCTGAAAGAGGAGGAGAGGTTGAGTTAGTGGGAGGAGGCAGGAAAAGTGCAAGAGAGCAGTGATGTGCTGTTGGCGGCCTCAGCCTGGTGGGTCCGTTGGCTGGGCCTGGGGTGTTTGCGGTCGGTAGTCGTTGTGTACTGTTGTGCAAGACTATGTGTGTTTTTGTTTTGTTGTTGCAATGTAGTGAAGTTTGTGCGGTTTGTTGTGATGTAGGTTTTGGTTGTGTTTGGTTTGGAGTTTGAGAGGTGTATGCAGAAAGGGAAATTGTTAGTAGGGTTGGTTAGTTTGCGTCTCTATCCTGAATTGAGGCGCTCGGCTTGCATAGCCTCCCCTGATGCGGCTCTGTCCTGATCTGGGTCCGACTGGCATACAAGGTTCCTTACTCCTCTCTCCCCCACCACTAACATGCTCTCTCATAGCTCCCCTTATCCTCCCTTCATACTCCTGTGGCCAGTGCACCTGCCAATGTCAACCTCTCAGGTAGTGTGGTGATTGCCAATATCTCGACAATTCCACACCACTGTGGTACCTGGCGGTAACTATGAGTAAGATCTGCATCTGCATCCATCTCAGATACTGTTACCTTGTCTTAAAGGACCTCCGGGTTCACTATGTCATTCAGAAAACATGAAACCCAATCCAAGTTTCTCTGAAGGTCCCTGATGACCGGTCCCTGATTTGGTGCAAAGAACACTGAGCCTGAAAGGATGGCTTGGGAGAGTCTGACAGATATAGTATCTGCTCTGTCACACTCTTCTCAATGATTCTGATCAGTCTAGGTCTATGGCCAAGAAGGATCAAGGACTGGAGTCACTTCCTGCACGCGGTGAACGCCTCAGAAATCAGGAATCTGCCAGGGTTGCCATACTTTGCCTGCAGACATGTGGGTGAGTCTTAGATGATTTCCGCCATGAGCATGACAGACATGTCCAATGGCGCCTGCCTTAACAAACTAGGCGCCCATGGCCATGGTGGCACCAATATTTTGCATACATTGTGCCTGCTTTTTCCTGGCGTGTTAAGAACTCAATCAGATCATTACATGAGAATCAGAACGGTGCGCTGAGTTACCGCATCATGTGGCAAATCATTTTTGCATAATAACTCAAAAATTGCAGTTGCAGAGGACACAAGCAGAAAGCCTGTACCCAAATGCTTCCTCAGCATCCACCTGAAACAGAATGAACCTGCAAAAGTAGACAAATGAACACACAACAGGAAAATGTATTTGGCATACACCACCTGTCTGGCGTTTGTGAGTGTGGAAATCTTTTCAGATCCTTTTAAAAATGTCATAGGAAAGGGAGACCTTCTTACCTGGGGTAGTAGTAAACAGCGTGTATAGATTCATTCCTAAGAAAGAAGGAACACGATAAATCAGTACAAGTTACAGAAAACAAACAAGAGAAAAAAGCCTGTAAACGAAGTAGTTCAGTCACAGGATGGCAGATGGAGGCAGCTTGAAGCTTGAGGCACTGCACTTCGTTCTACAGCACTGCACTGTTACTGTAGGACTTTAGAACACTGCACTGCAATACTGTCCAATGCATTAAAATAAAGTGAACAAATCTATACATCGCATTGCAGATCTGCACTGGAACATACCACTCTACATCAATGCATGGAATTGCAGCACAAAATCTAACAGTGTAAAATAATTAGGCTTTCCTGTTTTCAGCGAAATCTGATAAACACTGGAAAAACACCCCCAGAAGAAAAAGTGTCTCCTAGGTTTAAACTGAAAAACACTGGTTTGCCCTATTCCAGTGGTGCCTTAGTATGATCAGGGATGGGAGGAAGTTTGGGGCTCAAGGGGTGGCTGGAGAGGGGGCTTGGCAGACAATAGGAAAAAGGGCCCTACTCCCCCCATGTATGCATGTTTGCTTTCTACCATTGCTTCCCCTTCTGTCCCCGGACCTTATTGTTTTGTTTGTTTTGTTTGTTTTGTTTGTTTATTTGGTAATGCGCACCAAACCCTTAGGTAGCTGGGCGCAGCAGGTACAAGTATACTTGAGGCTTAGTTACAGCATGTAAATCGGTACAATAACACGGTTGGGAGCACAATGGTTAAGGAATAACATACAAAGCAAGTGCAGTGGTCAACAGAATAGTACAATAGTATAGTAGAGTAGATGAGAATCGTTAGGTAGTCGAGTGCGCCTAGGGGTACAACACAATAAGCCAGTCTTAATTGTCATTGGCTCGAAGCCAGTTTATCAGATTACGTCTGAATCTAGGGTATGGTTGTTCAGTTCTAAAGGCTAGGGGGAGTGCATTCCAGGATAGGGCTGCTTTTACTGGGAGACTGGCACCTCCGGATTTGGAGAGTTTAAATCTGGGGATTTCTAAGCAGTGGGAGTTAGATAATCTGGTGGGGCGGGTCAAGGTTCTTCTAATCATTCTGTCTGAGAGGTATGGGGGTCCTCAAAAACACGCCCTGGGGACAAAGGTTCACACATAGAGTGAAGCGAGGGAGCCATGCTCAACTTCAGACACAATACCACATTTCACAGCACATGTTGCAGCAAGAATAGGAAAAAAGTAATATGATTTACAGGAAGGTGTAAACATATAACATCTCAGCAACAATCATCTAACCTGCTGAGTTGCCTTTGCAACATTCTGCTATAGGATCCCCCGATATTCCCACACCCGGCAAACAGTTTTGGCTTGCTTAACCCCCTCCAATCAAGCCTCAGGAGGTACAATAATGAGACTCCCTTCTCATTTTGCAGTGAGCAGCACTTGATCAACAGTTATTATCTGCTTCAAGTTTTTTTCTTTTGGCAGTCAAAATAATCCTTATCTCCACCAAAGTGAATGCTCCCGGGCAAATCCTTTTATCACACTATGCCTTATCTGCTAAAATGAGAAGTCTCTACATTGAGGAAAGGTCGTTTTGCCAAATCAAAGTCTTCATGGGAAGAAAAGACAGGGCAAGGACGGGCAAAGAGTCCCTGAAAAAGTATTGCATAATTCACTACAATAATTTTGACTAGAAATGTTAGATATTACTGGATTAGCACATTCATCTTTATTCTCCGGAAAGTGTTCATAACATCTTGCTCTAAGAGACATTACCCTACTTACACACGCAATGAAACAATAAAATAATATTTGTATTTACACTGGAAAAAAACTGTTGTCTGTGATTTTTTGAAGTCGGCAAATGGGAAAACACAGATTCTGAAGCTTTTTGAAAATACTGAAAAAACACCCCCGGAAGTAAACAATAATAAACCTCTAAAACAGGAAACCCTAAAAATAATTTCATATTTTTATAGCACTGAATTATACATCTGGAAACAATACACTGCCATTCTCAAAACAGCAATTGTCTCATTTTACATGGGGCGGTGCATTAAATGGAGGCATGGTAAGTGTGGTGGCTGCCCCTTTAAGGGCATACACACATGGCGGAGTGACACAGCTCTGCTGTGTGTGCTATAAATAAAGGGGGCATTGCCGGCCACGGCAGAGCGACCGTGGAGCCCAAACTGAATACATGTGTCCCGTGTGTCTATGTGCAGTGTTCCGGATGCCATCGGAACTTCGCAACAGTGGCGACGAGGCGGGACAGCAACCCGGGCAAAGGCAGTGAGGGAGCAGAGATATTTTCTTATATTCTCCGTCTTCTACATGCCGCGGAGCCAGCAGTGACCACACGGTTTGGCCACCATCTTGTACACATGGTGGAGAGGGTCGCGGCTCTTTTTAGGGGTGCTTGTGCACCCATCCATGCGAAATATTTAATGATAATGATAATTATGTGTTATTTATATAGCGCCTTTATCCAAAGCGCTTTACAGAGCAAATATTTACATACAATATCACCCAACCGAAATTGGTAATCCTTGCTGCGGGGAATGCTGATGCTGTGCATTTCTTGCTTTTGAAGTGTTTTGGGCATTTCTATCACATTGAGTGTGAGATGAGGAGCTGTGGGAGGCCTACCATCTTTTGTTCTTTGTCCCCTGGGCCCACCCCACTCAATTTTTGGAGATACTAGTTGTGGCATCTGAGTTCCTTCTTTGCTATTCCCGGCTGTTTGGACATTGGTGGAAGGAGGCTGACACAGTAGAGCCCTAGGGTGTTAATTTACTCCTGAATTTTTGGACAGTTGAAGAAGGTGCCTGGGAGGGCATTTTGGCTGGTGGTGTGGTGGTGGAGGAAGACAATCAGAAGTAGCTGCGAAGGGGTGCCTGACCAACATTATCACACTCAACATCTGTGCCCAGCTGTGCCCGGAGCAGCACATCAGTGAGTTGCGGTACGTTTTTTTTTTTGTGGGGTGCCTGTGCGCTTGCTGCCATGGATGCTGCTGCCCAGGCTACTGCAGCGGCCGGCCGCTGCCACCCAATCACCACATGTGCCAAGAGAGCAAGGGGCACTTACACCAATGCCCGAGTTTGAAATCTCAGGGAACCCATCCAGCCTGGGACTGACATGGAGGATGTGGATCGACAGGCTTGATGCGTACTTCAGGGCCACTGGGGAAATGGATGAAGACAGCAAGGTGGCTACGCTCCTGTACTCGGCAGGACCAGCGGTACATGGGGTCTTCCAGTCCCTGCAACATGCGACTGCGACTTATGCTACAGCGAAAGATGCGCTGAGGGAGCATTTCATGCCCCTGGTCAATGCGGACTACGAACGGTTTGTAATGTGCAGAGCCAGGCAAAAGGATGACGAGTCCCTGGCCAATTTCTACTGACGGCTGCGCCGCATGTCCCTGCCGTGTGTCTGGGATAACCTTGATAAAATGGTAAGGAACCAACTAATACAGGTATGTTCGTCTGGCAAACTGTGCAGACAGGTGCTGCGAGAGCCTGGAATCACATTACCTTGCATACTGGAACTTGGACGCTGCCAAAAGGTGTCTTAGGTAAGGGTGTCAAGGATGGAGGCGGCTGTGCACCCAGGGAAAGTGGAAGATGTGTGTGCTGTGGGCCACGGTCAAGGTGGCAGAGGAGCAAGACGTCCAAGCAGAGGTCAGTGGGACATGGGTGCAAGAGCCCTGGATTTGTGCAAGAAATATGGGTCCGCCCTCCCACACCCTGCAAAATGCCCACCAGTGCAAGGAAAATCATGTGGACGCTGCAGGGCGCTGGATCACTAGCCCTGCATGTGCCAAGCTCCAGTGCCGGTGGTGATACCGAGGGGGCCAGTGAGAGCGGGATTCTTCAGGTTACAGCGCCTGCCCAATGTGGCCCAGATAGACCCAGGCAACGACAGTGCCTCTCACAAGGAGGAAGACGAAGAGGGGGAAATAAACATATTCTTCATCTCAAGCATCAGTGCGCTGAGCACCACCAACAGGAGACAACCATGGTGTCTGGTGAAGGTGAATGAATCCACGGTGCCGTTGCTGGTGGACACAGGCGTGTCTGTACACATCATGGTGAGGGTGCACTATGACGCCATGGTGGTGCCACCCAAACTGCAGAAGTCAAAGGCCCACATCTTTAAATTTGGCAGTGAACAACCGATCCGCTGGCTGGGGCATTTGAAGCCAGCCCGGAGGGTCATCCATCAAGGCCTGGTTCTACGTCACATCTGTTAGCAGTAACACCCTCCTGAGTTGTGCGGCGGTGGAGGCACCCGACATTGTGAGCTTTGCGTATGCAGTGTACATCGAGGATGTGCAGGGGCTGCTGGCCAGATGAATTGGCTGCATGGCGGGTGACCCGGTGAGGCTCCATATCGACGAGTCAATCCAACCCATTGCCGTGAAACACAGCCGAGTCCCTTTTCATCTGCGGGACCTAGTGGACAAAGAGCTGGATAGTCTGGTAGAGTTGGACATAATCGAGAAGGTGGATGGCACGACCCTCTGGGTGTCTCCGATCGTCATTGCTAGAAAACCCAACCAACCAGACTCTGTGCGAATCTGTGTGGACATGAGGCTCCCAAATAAGGCGATCAAGCGTGAACATCATATCACCCCCCACCACTGATGACATCATCACGGAGCTTAAAGCGGTGCACTTATTCTCCAAACTCGACCTTCGGGCCAGATACCATCAGGTGGTGTTACACCCGGACTCTACCAACTTTCACCACACACGGAGGCCTTTACAGGTACAAGCGCCTGAGTTTTGGGGTGTCGTCTGCGGCAGAGGTCTTTCAGAACATCATCTGTGGGGCCCTTGCTGACTTGGATGGCGTGTTGAATATTAGCAATAACATCCTGGTGTTTGCAAGAACGGAGGTGGAGCACCGGGACAGACTGGTCAAGGCCAGGCCCAGCACCCCCGGGAGCAGGCATCACGCCCCCGGGTAAAAGCCCAGCGGCCCTTTATAGGGGCTCTTTGGACTCTGTTGGCGCCAGGCTCATGTTGGACATCAGTCCTGGCGCCATAGGCGCCAGGCTCATAAGGGGAAGTGTTTGGTGCACTTACCTGAAGCAGACCATGCTGCATGAAGAACCAAGCCAAATGAGGCTTAGGAGGGACTATTTTTCTGAAGGAACTATTTTATTACTTGGGTGGGGCTGTGGAAGAATACTCACCTGGAACTTCTTCCAAGGCTATTTAAGCCACGCCCAGACAGCCACACGTGCTTCGCGTTGTTCTGCCTCCCAGCAGCTGAACGCTCACCATGTCTGCTCCTGCACCTGGACTCCAGCCACGCCCGCCTCGAACCTGGAACACCTGTAAGGGAATAAGAGTAGAGAAAGGTGAAAACCAAGAACTATTTCAACCTTCTTACCTGCATCCGGAATCTTCACGCCAGCATTCCTGAAGGAAGACTTCCATTTAAAAGCGCCGCGTTGCTCGCTGCAGCGCCGCGCTTCACTCACCTGTTCCCGAGATGCCGCCCGGCTCCATCGCGGCTCTCAGTGCTCGCCACATCTCTGCATCGCACCTAAGGGAGAGAAGAAGATACAAAAGGTGAGCAAGGGAACACAAGAGGAAAGCCCAATTTTCAGCCATATTACTTACCGGCTATTCTTGGTGAACCATTCCACATCTCGGGTCGGCGCCACATCTCTGGCAGGTACCGCACCCTGGCCCCTATGGGGAAAGGACAAAAGACATTACTGGGGAATTATAAAGACATTTAGAGGGGTCGCCCTCATCACTAACTCACCTGATTTTACCCCGGCAATTTAACCCTTCAACGCATCGCCTTTGTTCAGCACCTGAAATAAAGGACAGAAAAAGACAACATAAAAGGAGGCTCACACTTGAACTTTTGCATCTTCATACTTACGGCGTATCGCTCAGTAAAGTCAAGTGGATTTGCCAGCGCCATTCTGAAAACCAGTGAAGTAACTGGACGGACGCGCGCCCCTGCACCAGAAGCAGGATGGAGAGTTCATCCTTCCAAACCATAAGGTGAGCTTTAACCAGGGGTTTTGGAGGAAGTCAGAGGAGAGCGAAGGGGGAAAGGGGGGAGCAAGCACATTATTCAGAAGACAGTTAGTCCCCTTTCTCATCTGCAGAAGGATATTCCTACGGGGCAGACAAGCAAGATTTGGGGGTCCTGTTCAATCGGTGGTCCGAATTCTGCGCATCACGCTTGAAGAGGCCACAGCAACCCAGACCAGACCAGTGCCTCCGTGGGAGCCAGGTGAGCGTTACACCCCTTGAGCAGGCTGCGCTTGAGGACGTGAAGGGGCCCCTGACTGCAGAGGATACGACTGCCTTTTTCAACCCGGCCCTGTCATCAGAAATTGTGGTGGATGCCAGTCCGTTTGGTCTGGGGGCAGTACTTACCCAGGCGGATGCCAACGGTGAGGTCCGGCCAATCGCATATGCCAGTAAAGTACTATCAGATACAGAACAGTGATGATCCCAGATTGAGAGGGATTGGCAGTCCTGTGGGGATGTCGCCATTTTTGTCTATATGTGCTGGGATGGCCGGTGACCGTGGATACCACCCACAAGCCCCTGCTGCCCATCTTGGCTGGTTCATCGTCTAAGCCTCCAGCCCACATCGAGAGGTGGATGCTGGCACTGCTGGAATACAGAGTGTCTTTGGTGTAACGACCCGGAAGCAATAATGCAACCGACTAATTGTCTAGACACCGAAGGTGCGAGCCGGAGGGGCAAGGAAACATCAGTGCTGAGGAGGCTAACAAACATGTGAGGCTGGTAGTGGAGGTGGAAACTCTCATCTCTGTGCCCATCCAGGAGCTGGAACAGAAGGCGGCCGATGATGGATGCTTCAACATCCTGAAAGCAGCCCTTCAACAGGGCTTTTTTGATTGATAGGTTATTTATAACACCCCTGATACCCAGAGGTTTCTAAGCGCAGACGTGGGGATCGAACCTGTGTTGCTCCGTGTCGTCTTGCTTCCAAGGCGAGCACATTGCCGCTGAGCTATCCTCCTGAGATATGGAAGTCGGTTGTGGAGACGCTGGCTCAGAGGACCCAGGAAGCAAGATCGGCACTGGAACAGCTGTGGCGGGTCAAAGACGAGCTGGCATTTGTGCAGTCGGGACTACTACTCCTAGGGGACCGAATACTCATCCCACAGTGTAAGGTCTCCCAGGTCATCGAGTTGGCACACCAAGGACACCAGGGAACGGCCAAGACCAAGGCCCACCATCGAAAGAAGGTGCGGTTCCCAGACCTTGAGAGACAGGTTGAGGAGTTTGTCGCTGCCTGTGTGTGGTGCCAGGCGGCATACCCGGTGCACAAGGAGCCGCTGATCGAGACCATGCTTAGAGGGACGAAGCCATGGGAAATTGTCCACGCCGACCTCAGGTCCACAGGCAGGGACCATCACTTCCTGGTGATCATAGACGAATGGTCCCGGTATCCTGAGGTGGAGTTCATTGAGTCTGTGTCATTTTATAAGGTGGGTGTGGCACTGGATAAGATCTTTGCTACCCACGGCCTGCCCTAGACCTTGTGTTCTGAAAATGGACTACCATTCCAGGGGAACTGTTTCGCCCAACTGATGGAGGAGTATGGTATAAAGCACCATAGATCACTCCTGTCTGGCCTCGGGCGAACAGAGAAGCAGAGAGGTTAATGAGGACCCTAAACTAGGTCTTCCGCATCACTCATGGCCAAGGACATGGTTTGCAGAGAGCTACGTACAAGTTCCGGAGGGAGTACAAGGTCACTCTGCATGCGTACACAGGAGTGGCCCAGGCAGAGGCCATGTTCCGGAAATGTCTGAGGGGCCTTTTTCCTGAAGTGAGAGAACTGGCCGTCATTGACAATGCCCAGGTGGAACAGGAGAGGAGTCTCAGGACAGGACAGGAGAACATCAGGAGAGGACTCCGGCCCCAGCAGCTTGCCCCAGGAGATGAGGTGGTGGTTAAGAACCGGCACCCTCAAGGCACACTATCGCTAACATATGAGCCTGGTCCAATGGATGTGGTGGCGGTGCACAGCTCCATGGTGACTATTTCAGACGGAAGTGCCACTCTCACCCGCAATGCCGGCTTCTTCAAGAAGGTGGGAGAAACCAGGGTGAAGGTGATGCAAAGAAGGGATGTCATTGATGTACTGGATGAGGGTGGTGGCCTGTCCAATCCGCTGAGTTCCCCAGGTCGAGGGAACACAGGTGAGGGGGGCCTGATCCAGGAGGTATCCCCAAAGGGTCGGGAGGGGGAGGCCTGCCCATCTCAATGACTATGTTTTGGACCCCTGAACTGGTGGGCTCAGCCCATGGACTGGAAAGTAGCTGATGGGTCTGGGGGTGGCATGTCATTAAAGGGGTGTTTATTTTGGGTACAGTGTATTATTGTGTGACGTGTGTATTTTACCTCTTTTGCTGTTTTGTTATGAAAAGGAGGAGTGTGGTGACTGCCCCTTTAAGGTGACGCAACTCTGTCGCGTGTGCTATAAATAAAGGAGGTGTTCCCGGCTGCAGCAGAGCGACCGTGGAGCCCGAACTGAATACAAGTGTCCCGTGTATCTGTGTGCAGTGGGGGCTCATGGGGAGGTTTCGGATGCCATCGGAGCATCGCAACGGAGATGTAATGCTTGTATTGCTCCATTTTGGAGCTCTGACAAGGCAGTCGGGCCGGGCACAGAACAGAAATATGGTCTCTGCCATGCTGAACCCCTCCGTCTCAGCAGTGCACTTCGTTATACCCTTGCATACGATTGTCATATAGGTGTAAAACAAATGGATTCCTAAAGAATGCGCCTCAATTTTGCACCTGCACAAAACCAGTTGGGTTCCAAAGGAATCCATCAGTAAACTTGCATGCAGCATTAACTTTATCCTGAGATGGAGAAGAAAATGGAAGAGTCAAAGCCTCATCAAAGTTTCATCACCGGAGATTGTTTATGCAGCAGTCTGATTTTCGGCCCCCTTGGTCGAGGTAGGTGCAATTGTTCAGCACCCCTGCACCTTTATAACATCGTTTGGGCATTTATTTGAAAAAAAATAACCCCTTTGCAAATTTCAACAGTTTGGGTATTTTTTTGCCTTTACATAGCGCTTCACCATTGCGCTTCTGATCAGCCTTTGCAAAATTGTTTTCCACTGCCCTGCACCCTTGAAAGATGCGTTTTTGTTTTGAAATGCCTCAATAACTTTGCACCATTCAGTGCTCCCAACATGACCGCCAGGGCCTTTGCTTCATGTTTGGGAGTGTTGTTTCAGGCATCTGCCTCCATCCAGGGCAGTGATTGGTTGGGGAGTTTGCCTTGAGCACCAACGAGGGGCCGGCAGGCTTTAGCCGGCCCACCGCCTCCAAGTCCCACTTGTAAGGGCCCTGTCAGCTTCCCTGTCCGCTGACAGGCCACTACATGAGACTTTCTACCACAGCCCAACCCTCCTTGAGGTTGCATTCCTATCAATGGCTACTGGACTACCATGACTCTTACCTTATTCTGCATGGGTTACATCCCCCCTCCTGATTGCCCTGTACTCCCTTCTCTGCTTGTCTTCTCAGCCCTCCCTGATATGTACTCAATTGAAGTTGTTTCTGTACTCTCCTTTACCATCTGATTCCCACTTCGCTTCCCTAACTACAGGGCCTCACATTTAACTTGAAAGTCAAACTTGGGTGTATTTTGCATTTAACTTTGGCCATTGATTGTAACCTGCTAGCCCAGTGACTGTTCCATACCACTGCACTTGCTTACTCCTCCCTCTGCCTCCTCTCTCTTCCCACTCATGGCGCTTTCTGTTTCTCTCATCTATTCCAACTGCTTCTCTATCAACTATCCTTCCCTTCTCACTAAGTCTGGAAGTTGAAAAAGGATATCTTGGCCTCCAACCCAGGTCTCCCTATCATTGATACCTATTTCAGCGCCTCTTCTAGACAGACTGACACCAACATCCTCTTTGTTGTTCCTTCGCCGGATCTATGGACCCTGCATATGATCTCTGTGCTCTGTCCTGTCTCCTCCTCTCCCATTAATGGTGGCACTCGCTGGGGAGTCCTTATGGATTCCTTCGACTCCTCTAGAGTTACCCTAAATGTCTACCTAAATGGCACTGTCATGGTCCAAGGTCCTCAGGCCAATCTCCTCCTCTTCGATAGGCGGTCTCCGCCTCATCAACTTCCTTTCATCTCCGGCTGTCCCCTCCTCTCATTCCTTGGCTACCTTGCCCACTCTTCCCTCCTCCTCTGCCCCTCTTCAGGCTACCTCCACAACTCCGCAGGGCATACCTCTGATTTGTACCCCGGAAGGTCTTTAAGGGCCGGAAGGTCTTTAAGGCTGGCAACCTTCTTCATCTTGCCACTTTCAACTCTCGCTCTTCTGTCAAACACTCCTCTGACATCTGCCACCTCCTTGAAGAATTGGACCTTGATGTCCTTGGTCTTATGGAGGCATGGTTCACGGCCAGCTCTCTCACAAGCTTTGACACTCTCCTCCCTGATGGCTACAAGATCCTCTCCGCACACAGATCTACTCGGCCTGGAGGGGGCGTAGCCCTGATCTTTCCTGACTGGATTCCTGCCACTATCATTCCCACTCAGATGTACTCCTCTTTCGAATGTCTTGTCTGCAGGCTCTCAATCTCTCCTAGCCACTCTCTTACTGTTGCTACTCTCTACCGGCCCCCTGATCAAATCACCTCTTTTCTCTCTGAGTGGGCTGACCTCTCCTCCTCCCTTCTGGCCTTAACCACTCAACTCCTCCTCCGGGTGACCTCAAAATCCACCTCGATTCTCCCTGTCCCTCATCTTTGCTCTTTTGCGACCTCTGCAAATCCCTCTCCCTCTCTATCATCCCCTCTGGCCCAACACACTCTGCAGGACACACACTTGATGTCTTGATCTCCTCTGGCCTCCCTCTCTCTATCCCTCTGACCACTCCTCTATCCTAGAGTGACCACTGCCTCCTCTCCTCTCATTGCTCACTCTTTTCCCCTCTAGCCAAGCCTACCCCAACACTGTCACCTACCTTCTCGGACATAAGGCCCATGAAGCGTTTGTCAGTTGAGGCTTTCGCTGCCACTTTCTCTCACCCCCTCGCCTTCCACCTCTGACTGACTCACACCCGCACACAGCCCTGTCCCTTCTCTACTCTTCTATTTCTGATACTCTTGATGCTCTTGCCCCTGTCATGAGGAGCCGCCTGAAGTCCAAAGCCAAGTGCAATTCCTGGTATGACTGCGACCTGGCTACACTTAAACCTAAGTGTAGGGTGGCTGAGAGGAAATGGAGGGCTTCTTCTTCATCTTCTGACAAACTGGCATGTCGCCTGTTCCAAAGGCAATGCCGACTCTCTGTCCGCACCAAGAAGAGAGTCCACATCCAAGCCTGTGTCTCTGCTGCATCTAACAAATCGTCCGAACTCTTTAAAATCTGCAAGGAGCTTGCCAACCATGCTGCAGTCTCTACCCCTCCTCTTGCCTCCCAGGCTCTCTGCAATGCTCTTGACTCTCACTTTATCTCAGAAATCCAGTACATCCTGTCTAACCTCTCCTTCCCTCCCCCTCCTATTTCCTCTCAGTCTGTGCTTGCTGACCCTCCTTCAAACACCCCTCACCCTCCTTCTCGTCCTTTCCTCTTTTCTCCACTGATGAGGTCACTAGACAAGTCCGATCTATGAAAGCCTTGTCAAAACAGGTGAATCCCTGTTCCTCTAAAACCATCAAGGACCACATTGACACCCTCGCTCCGGCCCTTGTCGATTTTTGCAACCACTCCTTTGCCTCAGGATCCTTCCTCTCCCCTCTGAAGCACACCCTTGTGCATCCTCTTCTCAAGAAACCCACAGCTGATCCTTCTTGTCCGGCTAACTATCGCCCAATTTCCATTAGTCCCTTTCTGGGCAAACTCCTGGAAAAACTGGCCATCTCCCAGCTTAACCTTCATTCCAATTCTGTTGGCTGTCTCCATGATATGATATAATATGATTTGATTGTTTATTTATATAGCGCCTATACACAATGTGTTTCAAAGCGCTTCAAGGCAAGGGAGGGAACAAGGGAAAATACAATGACATTCTTACACGCCATGAACAGTAAGGATGTGAAATTAACTATCGTACTTGGCCTGACGACATTTCAGATAGTGCAAGAGCTAAGACACAGATAAGGAAGGGAGGGGGAGAGTGGGAAGGAAATGGAAACAGACAGGCGACAACCGTACTAGTCCTGACGACATTTCTGGTAGAGCCGGAGAAAAACAAAATGTGAGGGAGAGGGGTGCAGAAAGGGAGGGGAGGAACAAAACAAGCAGCTATCGTACTAGGCCTGACAACATTTCAGATAGTGCTGGAGGGGGGTTCGGGGGGAGAACAGTAAGGAGATGGGGGAGCGACAGATTAGGTTGCTATCATACTAAGTCAAGGGACAATTCTGATAGAGTAAGTGCGTAGAAGAAAGTAAGCGGAGGAGTGGAGGAGATAGGAAAAGGGAGAAAGGGAGAGGAGGGGAGAACAGAGAGTAAGCAGTCAAAAAGAGTGGAGAAGCAAGAGGGGAGAGCGAATACAACTGCAGAAGTCATTAGTAACACATAATGTTGCAAGCCAGGATACAAGATGAAGATGGGAACAGCATGGTTCAGCATTGACCACCAGTCTGGCTTCAGAGCTGCTAGAAGCCCGGAAACTGCTCTCCTGAACATCCGTGAAGATCTGCTCTCCAACCTTGACTCTAACGTTCCCTCTGTCCTCATCCTACTCAATCTCTATTGTGCCTTAGACACGGTCAACCATACCTTCCTGCTCAACCGTCTACGTGATAACCTGGGTCTCACTGATCAGGCTCTGGCCTGGCTGACCTCTTTCCTCTCTGATCAGCCCTCCCAGGTCCAACTTGGGTCCTTCCTATCATCTATCTCCCTCTCAACCTGTGGTGTTCCCACAGGGGTCTAACCTCTCTCCCTGCCTTTTCAACCAATACCTGGCAACTCTCGTCCACTGCATTGCCATTTTCTGCTCAAATTTCCAGTGCTATGCTGATGACACTCAGCTCATTTTCAGGCTGCCCCACCTCCTCTCCCGCTCTGATCTCTGATTGCCTAACTGCCATTCAAGACTGGTATGCCGCCAATGATCTTTGCCTGAATGCCAGCAAGACGTAGATCCTCCTCATTGGCACACCTTTACCATCCTTTCCCCTCACTCTCTGGCCGGCCTCCCTTGGCCCTCCTGCTACGCCCACCTGCGAGGCTAAGAACCTCAGGGTCATCTTTGACTCCACACTTTCCTTCTCTGCCCACATCTCTGATGTCTCTAAAAAGTCAAACTTCCTACTGCACCTCCTCAGAGGTACTCTGCCTTTCCTCTCCTTCCCCCAGAAGCTCACTGTCTCGCAAGCACTGGTTCTCTGCCCTCTGCAACTAATCCAGAACAGGACTGCAAGACTTGTCCTTGGCCTCAGGCCCTGGGATCATATCGCTTCAGCTCTGAAATCTCTCCATTGGCTCCCAGTGGATGCAAGGATTAAATCCAAACCCCTCTGCATTGCCCACAAGGCTTTCTGGGGCCTGGGTCCAAAATACCTTCAGCTATCCCTCTGCAAATACCTCCCCTCTCAAGCTCCTTACTCCTCTACCTCTAACTCCCTCAGGGTCATTCATTTTTCAAAGAAACAAGCTGGGGGTAGATCTCTTTCTTCAGCTGGGGCCTCCCTCTGGAACAGCCTCCCTGCCTCCCTGAAACTTGAGGAGAACCATCTCCGGTTCCAGAAGCACCTCAAGACCTTTCTCTTTGCTTCTGCCTTCACCCCCCTCTCCCCTGCTGATCTGTTCTCTCTTGGCACTGTGCATCTGGCCACCCTCTGTCCCCTGGGCCCAGATACCCAATCACCCATCCACCCTCCTGCACTGCCTCCTGGCCACCCATTTCACTGGGGACTGTATCTGTACTCATACAGTCCTTCACCCCCCTTTTCTTCTCTTTCTGTACTTATCAGTCTTACCCAGTCTGGTGCCTGAAACATAGCACTTGCCACTTGCTGGCTGCAGTACCGCTGTTTACTGCCTCTATTATCTATTTTTTTTTTGTTTATTATTATGTATCTGTTCTCCTCTGCTCTGTACTTTACACTCTTCCCCTTCCATGCACTTTGCCCCTTTCCCATGCACTTGCGCGTTCTCAATGTCACTGGGCCTAGTAAGATCGCTGTTTTCTTCTCCCCTGTTCCCCTCCCTTGCCTTGTCGCGCTCTGAAACTCTTGTGTACGAGAACGATATAAATTATCATATCAGATCAACATTTAAAATTCAACACAGACGGCGGCACAGCAAGTAAGTGCTAGTGTTGGTGTAAACCTGCACGCAATACATTTTTATTATAAGATGATGCTATGCTGAAAAGAACATATTAAATGAGCATGGAAGTGTTATTTGCCCTGTCGTTTCATTGCAATAACATAATTATTGAAAACATACCTTCAGCAGTTTATAATATAAAAATGTATCTAGTGGTGACCAGATGTCCCTGATTTTCAGGAATAGTCCCCTATTATGACCCCTTGTCCCCGACTGATTCCTTTCCCCGAATGTGCCTCAGCGTTTGGAGCCCAAAGGTGTTAAAATCAGCAATTGCACTTATAAATGCTGGTACTGACGACTAGGCCTGGCAGCACGTCTCTAAATCTGGCCAGCAAAAGTGGATGAATCTTTTGAAAAAGATACGTCCCTACTGCAATTACAGGACAGGTCTTTTGTCACGCACGAATCCCCGACAAACTCGCTGTGGGCTTCCAGGTCTTGTGTGATGATTAGTCGTCCAAGCCAAAGTGGTGAAGGGGTCTATTTGTCTAGCCATTAAGGGCTGTCTCTGGTAATTTGACGGTTTGTTCAATCTAACACAGCTTACAAGCCTCCTAAAGAAATGTTGTCCCCCAATACAAGGCCATCTTCACTTCCGGTTCCTTTGTGGGTTTTGCTAGGCTGTGACAGAAGGAGTAACACAGGGCAGACTCACACTTGGAGGGTGTTTGGAGGATTTTGGAGGAAAGTGTTCTTTTTTTTGTGACCCTTTTTCTATTGCCTTTAATTTAGTGTGCTTTGATCTATTTTTTCTGTTTCCCTATGTCTTTGTTTGGTATGTGTAAGTGTCTTGGATTTGGTTGCTTTTATACAAAAAAAGTGTGCCTTTTAAATGTGTGCGCTCCCCTTTTGAGTACCTTTATAAAATATTTTAAACGATTCCCAAATCTATACGTGCCCCCCCCAATAAAACAATTTCCCCTCCGTGTTTGTCATGTATTGTATTTTTTTGTATTGTATTATGGTAGTCATAGGTAGTATTTGTAGATTGTAGTAGTAGATTAAAATTGTGTACATTGTAGGTTTCGGGAGTTGTTTTGTGTTTGCTCCCTTGTTGGTCCATTTGTTTCTCCACTTGTTTGCCCACCTGGGGTTGTGCTGGTGGTTCCCAGGGTTCTCGGGTTCACTTGGTTCATACTGCTCTTAGTCTTTGTGACAATTTAATGTGATGCTGGCTGCCTCTTTGGGAGGGGGAGAGGAAGAAGGCAGGGGAAGGAGATGGATTTTTCCTTGCAGGAGGAAGAGGGTTTCCTCTATGATTGATGAGGAAGCAGGAACCTTGTGCTCTTTGGGGGTGCTAGTTTGGAGGCACAGGCCACTGAGCATCATCGAACGTCTGTTTCTGTGGGGTAGGTGGATGCAATGGGAGAAGTCTCAGATGTGGTAGGGGCGGCCCTGGCAGAGACAAACACAGGGGCCAGTTTGGGAGTGCCCCTATGAATTCTTACACTAAGGCAGAAGAGGAGAAGGCATGCTTGTGCATCATGTGAAAGGAGGTGATGGCCGCAGCAAGCACCCTGGAAGAGATATGTGGATAGGCTCTTGACTGGGTTGGGATATAGATGTTCTCTCCACACAGGAGGGCAAGGAAGCAGATGAGGAGGATGCAGAGCAAGGATACAGATGCGAATGCGGGGCTGGACTGTACCGAGACTGTTTGGGGTGAAGACTAGCCTTCAGTGGTGCTGCGGCAGGAGACGGATGAATGTTAGGAGGAAGGGTGGTACAGGAAGTGGTACTGATGGAGCAGATGGGAGAGCCAGGGGGAACATCAGAGAGTGGTGTTCACAAGCCCCCCCACACATCCCACACGGTCCTGGGTATGGGACTATTGTGCCCTGCCACCAGGAAAGGCCATCAGGTGAGAAGAGTCTAAGGTTTTCTGCATGGTGGAGGGCTGTGGGAAACGGGTCCAGGGCGGTCACAAGACAAGCAGCAACAGGGGCCGTGCACTAACGACTACAGCAATGAGGAGCCACATGCATAAGTGGCACAGGAGGGCACTGGTGACATGTGCCAGTAGGGGCCAGCGATCATGCACTCACCACCACTGCGCCCTCCAGTCGTAGTGAGGATGAGGAGGGTCTAGCATGTATCAGAGCTGGGGTGCAGCACGAAGTAACAATGGGCAACGGTACCGCCCCCACAATGGCAGTGGTGCACCACTACTGACAGTGTGCATATTTGTGCAGGACCCCCTGAATGAGATAATATGGCATGGGAGCACCTACTGCCTTTATCAGGGCTGTCGATAATTGTTGAGAAGCTGACACATGCAATGGTGGCAGGCAATTTAAAGCAGCATTTGGTGCTTCACCACCATTCCATCCTGTAAGCCACTGTGCAGGGGGAAGGAGTAAAGCAGTTGTGGGGGAGGGACTGGTCTCATGGGGGTACATTCCCACCCACAAGAGAGGTAGCATTCTGAGGGACAGGGGAGACCATTAAGAAATGCCCTGCTGAACTACCCAAGAACCTTGTGAGTGACTGCCCCATGTGAGAAAAACCTGAGGATCCCTAGTGGGTAGCTATGACTTTTGAAATTACCCAAGAAACTTGAGGGGTAGCTGCACACTGTAGAACTACGTTTATGAAGTGTCTGATAAGGATTTAGCAACACTACTTGGAGTGAGTAGAACTCACTACTGTGGCTCTCTGTTTCCCAACCACACGCACCACGAAACAACCCAGCTCCACTTTTCAGTGTCTCACTTGTGCCACTGGCTATCAAATCATCATCTTCTCAGCTGGTTTGCTGGCTGTTGGTAGGTGTACCATAGTCTTCTCTAATTAAGTGCTCATTTTCTTTTTATCCAAGTAAATTGTTCTACATATGGCACTGCAAGGCTTCTCCTGTGGTTAGAGACAATATCCCTGGCCACACTAAAAACGTTCTCTCTGACTGCACACTTGCAGCGGGCATCTTGGAGATTCTTCAGCAACTCACATGGTGCTGCAGGCGAGATGGTCCGCTTGCTGTCCCAACACATTGGTTACTGTGTTTTCATCCCTTCTCATGAGTGTGCTGTCTAGTATATAATCATCAAACATCTGGATGGCTGATGGTCCAGTGTCGGTCCCTGATGACTAAACAGTGTTCAATATAATTTACAGTGAAGGGTGTTCCTGTGTTGCAGAAATATTTCAACAGGTATTGATGATGTACTACCCACTTCTTGCCGCCATCACTCATGAGCTTGACATGCCTAGTTCACTTGGCAACATTTAGGATGGTTGTTGCTCTTCATGCTGCCTGTTTTCTTGCGGCAACTGATGTTGCAAGCGCTGCAGCAAAGCATCATTGCACATTTGCACAGTGTCTCTTCCTTTTGATGCTTGCTGCTATACCTATTCCCTTGAGAAATGCGGTTGAAAAGCGCTACCTATACTTTAAAGAGTGGCTCCACAAGGGAAGCCAGCAGGTACTCAGTGTTATCTTTAAATCCAAATACTTATAATTCACGAACGCTTGGTTGAAAAGCTCTTCAATTCGAGGAACCTTCTTCCCGAGCTGTACTTCATCGGGCACACTGACAAGGCCCAGACCTGTGCTGTGCTAGACAGGTTGAGGGCAAGCAGGTAGATCAGAGAGAGAACCCCATTCAGGGATGTGTTCCGAAGGCTAACCCACTTGATGGCCTCCTCAAAAAGCCCTAGAGCACAGAAGACATTACACCGAAGCTGCCACTGACAATAACTCTGCTTTTGGTGTTGCAATACTCAGTGATGGTGTGCACTGCTCGAATAGCCTGTCTAGCATGACATTGCCATAGTTGATTTTTGGTATGGTAAGTATTACTGAAATGGGAATTCACCTTCAAATTAAACACACAGGAAGGTCTATGATGATCATACTTCCTCTTGGAGGGGATTGAGGATAGATAACAAGCCAAAAGGATGTGAAACGTGAATGACCCAAGTGACTGACTGGACGTCTTTGGCCAGCTTAGAGTGGTGGACTATTTATTAACTCACACAGGAGGAAGTGGGTTCTCTTAAGGAAATCCTGATAGAAGGAAGATTCCAAAAATTTCCTTACACAGTACCACCCAGAAAAGAAAAGGAATAGCATTGAATTGAATTAACAGCTCCCGGTGAAGGGAATGGTTTCCCGAAATGCGTAGAGCAGATATTCAAGGAATTAGGACACTACCATTACCAACAATCCATTAATGTGTAAAATTGTGCAGGATTTGATTGGGAATCATTGGACCAATAATTGTGTTAGATTTTCTGGAGACATAACAACAGAAGTAAGTGTATATTTATCAAACTTATTTCTCTTTCTTTTGTAATTGAATTTTGTATTGAATTTGCTTTATAAAAACAAAAAGGAATTGTTTTATGTCTACAATATGATCTAATATTGTTTGTACGAAAACCAATACACAGGAATAATAAAAATTACTTTAATCAAAAAACAAGGTCACAGTGACATTATTATAAAGTGATACAATAAACAGTAAATGTTTGGTTGTTTTGAAACATATATTGGATGTGCGAGGGACGGGAGAGTTCCACAAAGGTGTGGACATCTGCTGTGTGTTATTGTTGATACCACCTAGTGTCAGGGTTGGTTTATCTCCCTTGCACCCTTTTACATATTCTTGGGAAATAAATTCACCTTCGCGGCCACAGCAGTCATTTCTTTAACAGTCTAACAATTGGTGATAACGTGTCTGACCGACCGCCAGGTGAAGGACATGCACAAAGCAGGCAATGCGAATTGTCTTGGTAATTTGTAAGGTAGGAAGGACATTTGAGCCATTGTCTGCTACCACAAAGCCCAAATTCATATTATGAGGCCTTAGCCACTTTGCTTGCACCTCCTAGACCTTCCCAAATGTCAACAAAGCTGTGGTTTCTGTCCTGAAACCCTTGCTGCACAAGGTTGCCTTGAGCTGAACTGCACACACTTGTTGCCCTCTTTAACTATTCTGGTACCCATATTGGAAGGACAGACCACCCGGTATGGTGTGGCACTTGTAGTCAATGCTCTGACCATTGGTCCACAAGTCCATGGTGAAGAGGACTTTTTGCCCAACAGTCTGCGGTAGTGCCTGCCCCACTGGTGTGAAAACCTTGTTGTCCAATCCCATTCCCACTCGGCGTGAAAAAAACCCATCAAACTGGAACATCCCAGTGGTGACTGACTTTTCCAAAAATGGGTCGAAATCCATAGTTTTCCATAAATGAGAAGCCTACATAACAGATATGGGACTTGGAGATATTTCTGGCCATGAGCAAACGCTTCCATAGCATTGCCCTGACGCACTGCAGGGTAAATGGCACTGCTATGGGCTACTGCAGTGTAGGGGGTTGAGCTGGATGTGCTACTCCTAGTGCCAAGCACTGGTGCCGCTGAGCTCTCCATGGTGAACGTTCTAGATTCTCCCCCGGCCCCCGCACCCCTATGCAAAGTCAGACATTTAAGGTAGAGACCACAGAAGACTAGCGTGCCTAACCTGGCATTAACTGAAAAAAGCAGGTAGTTCGGGGGCAGCTGAAGCTGCAGCAAAAGAGCAAGGGGGTGTTTAGCGTCTCAAACACTCTGGCAGATGGCAAGACCAGACAAGTTCTCCTTAAAGGCCCTATGGACGGCTGGGTGACTAAATCCCTGACCAAGCCACCTAGTGGTGGAAGTATTGGGATTGGGTCATTGGCGCAGGTGGGAAAGCCACAACAGGTCAGCAATAACCAGCCGTTGGCTCAAGTGGTATCTGGGCTGGGTAAATTGGGTGTCGATGAAAGGGGTGAGATGGAGCCGAACACACTGACAACATGGGAGGAACTAACCCTGCCGAATGCAAGGGTAGAGTTCTGCGGGAAACCGCTTCAGACACAGTTATCTGCAGGGAAAGTTCCCACCCCAACAAACAATATTCAAGCGAACATGGTGCCTCTTCAAGACCCCCAGAGATCTGCGTTGGACGTGCAATTAACTTATGCTGACCAGGTTCATCAATTGAGGCCCAGGACCTGGGGTCATGAAACTCAAATGAAGGACTCTGCCTGGTGTGCAGACTTAATAGATATCAAGTTTATGGAGAAAAACATGACCCTGAGTAGCCCCTTCCTAAACAGATCATGGCTACTTGAGCTCTTCCATGTGATCCCTGATTTGGGATTGATCACTATGAAGGATCTTACGAAGTTGGAACTCCTTAAATATAATAGTACAGTTAATTGGGTGGTGGCAACTTTTGTGTCACCCACCTAGTGGTGGAAAGGATATGCAAAAATGTGAGGGCCCTGAGTCAGTTGGGCTTTGATATTCAGGTTTTTGTCCCAACCCCCCAAAAAACTCCAGTGAATGGGGAAAGGTTGCCCAAGGAATCCCAGAGTAGCTCCTGGAAAATGGACCAGCCCCTAGATTCTCAGAGACAAAGGGGAAGATGGGCGAATATCCCCCTGGTATTACAGTGACAGGAGGAAGGGTCAGCTCCAAATGGCCAGTAAATCCTGTCATGGAATTCTAGAGGCCATAGTTCTTTTCTACGAAATGCTGAAATACTGAGACTATTGAGGGGCACTATTTGTTTTTGTCTCCAGGAGACCTGGTTATAAGATTTGATTATTCTTGATGCCTATTCCGTAATCTTTCGCCTGGCCGGAATCCTAAAGGTGGGCTTTGTATAGGGGTCAGAGTCACCGCCAAATTAGTCGAATTTTGCCCTGGCCCGCCACACCCAAATTTCTTGGCAGCATCTATAATGAATCTTGGAGGTGGCTCGCTACCAATATTGGTGGCAACCCTTTACGACCCTCCAAGGGGAGCCTTGACATCGGAAATAATAGATGTCATGGCTGAGACACTTAAAGCCTGGGTGGTTATCTACCCAGGAGGTCATATTATTATAACAGGGTATTTCAACGTGGATTGTTTGCAGGATCAAGAGGGAGAGGTGGGGACGGGCATGAATAAGGGACAGAGTAGACGTGCGAGGGATAGGGAATGGCTGAGAGCTATGGCAGAGTTTGAACTCTCTCCGTTAAGGCAGGGAGACGGGACGGGGAGATAACTTGGTCAAATGGTAGTGCCAGTAGCCGAATAGATTTTATATTCATGAATGACCATCGGGGGAGCCGAAAACCTGTGCTGGAGATTAGATCTACCAAGGCAAGTGACCACTCGATGCTGCTAATTAATTTTGAGGGGTTGAAGCAAGATGAAAGAGAAAGATTGTAATGTAACCCAGAGGTCAATTCAAGGGGTAACCGACTTCATTGCTCACTGAGAAGGATTGAAAAATTGAATCTTTTTCTTAGAAACCATGGCCTGGCGGGTAGCAATTTGTTTTCACTGTACAATTTAGACTTAACTAACCTTCATGCATTTGATGACCCCATGGTATCTAGACAGGTGGTCAAACAAAATGGCCCAGACAGGGCGGTTCGTCGTTTTGATTATGATGTCGCAAAAAAGAAGAGGGAGTTAAACTCCGCTCTACGAAGTATCTGTGGAAACAGTACCTATCCGCCTGATGAAACGAGGAGAAAACAAGCAAGTTTGAAGACAAGGTATAAGAACTGGCTCAGTAATCATAGGTTCTCCCAAAATGATGCGGGCTGGACATTCCTAAACAGGTTAATTAGGATAAACGACTCAAGGAAATTCTGGCACTGGTTGAGGGGATCGCAACCTAGTGCAAGGGATCCAAGAGAATTGGTAGCTGTAGCCGAGGAAAAGTGGGTTAAGTTAATTGAAAGGGCTTCTGATGGTAGCCAACACCGCCTATGGGAAGTCAGGCCCATGGTAAACTCAACTGTGTGTTTATACTTAAAAAGTGCTGCCCTAGAATTCAAAACTAATGAAATTAAGGCATCCAGTGCGGTTGGCCCTGACGGGCTTTCAAAATTGGTCTTGAAGGCAGATGTCCATTATGGGCTCATATTCTAAAACACTTGTTTATTTATGTCTGTGAAACCGCCCCTATTCCAAAAACATGGAAATCTGCTATCTTAATTCCAGACTATAAAAAGAGCCCATGTGACCTACCAGACAACTATAGATTACTAGCTATGCTAGATTGTAGTGCAAACATGTTTGCTAGTATACTGTTGAAATTATTGTCTGCTTGGGTGGCTAGAAAGGGCTTATTAAGTTACCATCAAACTGGTTTTAGAAAAGGATGTGCCACATCCCATTCAATTTGGACATTATTGACTTTAATATCAGATACCGAAAGTTATCCTGCTACAGCGCTCTATGTTTGTTTTGTAGATTTTTCAGCCACCTTTGATAGTGTGGACAGAGATAAACTGTGTGAAATGTTAGAAGGCTGGCAAATCGACCCATCTCTGCTGTATTTCATCAAAGCACTATACAGCAAGACAGAAATTGGAATCAGACTTTCCCAGGATGGGAACTTATCAAGCCCCATGCATACCAAGAAGGGATTAAAGCAGGGATGTGCTTTGGCACCCCTGCGTTTGAATCTATATATATCTCAGCTCGTACAAAGGCTAGGGGAGGTGATGCATTTTCCCCATCAGTATGGGGGTAAGGCCCTTGTTTGTATGTCATACGCTTATGACGTTGTCATTTTAGATCGAACAATAATTGGTCTATAGCGCTCATTACAGGCACTATTTGGCTATTCAATTAACCTAGGTCTGAGACCAAATATTAAAAAGATGAAGGTTATGGCCTTTGGAAAAGGGGCACTCATAATTGGTGGCTAGGGGGGAAAACCTAAAAAGGACAAAGGAGTATAGATACCTAGGAATTTCTACTAGGACAACTCTTTCAGGTGCCCACTTACTGGATGATATCACCCAGAATGTGTAGAATAAATGGCTTACACTTAATAAAATGATTGACTCACAAGAAGGTAGATGCATTGAAGCCAAGATTTTGGTATATAAGACTTTAATTGTGCCTACCATGCTGTATGCCTTAGAGGTTTTTCCATGGAGGTTGGTGTCCCACCTGTGTAAGTTAGAGGGAAAGATTCTTCAGTCCTTGTTGAACCTCCCATTGTGTATACCATTGCAGGCCATTAGGCTGGAACTTGGCCTACCCTCTCTTCTTATGATGTGGTCACTTGCGTGGTGCAATTTGTGGGCGAGAATATAATACAATCTAGGGGAGAAAGATTCTCTGTTGGCATATCTGATTCAACATGTGCTGAGATTTCTGAAGAGCAAATGGTTTAACAACTTGGACTCAAGTGTGATACATTACCTGGCTGACATTGGGGTATCTCCACTGCCAGATTACTGGCTTGGATTGAACCTGGCCAGGATTCCTGTGAGAGCTAGGACCTTTGACGCCGATCAGGCCTTGAGCAATCTTGGTACCCTATGAAAATTTGGGGTATATGCCCATCAGGCCTTTGTTCTGGATGTTCCCAAAACGTATCTAACAAAATGGTGCTATCGGGCCCTGATTAGGTTTATCCTCTCAGTGAGGCTGCAGACTATTTAAGGGGTATAATAGTGCAAACAGGTGGCACTATGTTATTAGTCTAATGGTATTAACTCAGATCTTTTGACTTCCTATGTCTGTGCATGGTGCTGCTTCATATGGGATCACATATAATTGGTACCCAAGCTTGTACCTGTCTTCTCTTGTCACACCTTTTTCCAGAACAGTGTGCATTTGGCCAGATTTAGTTGATGAATCTTTTCTGTGATCCGCTACACTTTTTTGATTCATTGTGGGTTAGAAGCAGAGAGGCTGCATTAATGTTTTAATGATGGTGCTAGAGGGTGTGATGCTGATGGAATTCTCGATGCCAAGTACTAATGTGATATGCTTTCTGGTTTGAGATTCGAGGTCTGTTTCTCAAAGAGGATGCATGCAGGGACACAAGCTTCAATTAATACTACACCCTCTGCATCTGTGGTGGTCTCATTCTCCTCTTCCACCTCAGTGCCACTGCTTGCCAACAGCAACACTTATTGCCCGGGGTCTAATGGGGCATAATCTTTGTCTAGATCATCTTTATGCATCGCATCATCATTACTGTCTGACCCAGAGGAAGTGGGCAGTGGTTTTGGTTAGATGAGATCTGCACACTTCCCCCTTGTGCCCCGGAGATGCTGGGAGGAACTGAAAGTGCACCCCACCTTGGTCTTGGTGGATGCTCATTGTCATGGGACAATACCTGTGTATTTTGTTATACTGGTGCATGTATCCCTGCGTGATTTGTGACGGGGGAGTGGGACATGAGTTGGATAATTTCCTTAATTCTGGGCTCCCAGAGCACACAGCAAGTGCTGCGTCAGGAGAGAAAATATCATGAGCAACAGATCTCCCTCAGCCTTCCGTTTGTTTGGATGCATACATGGTGTTCCTCATGTGTCCAACTGTGTGTCACTTTCCTCCCTGCATCTCTGCTGATCAGGCAAGCAGGACTCCCCCACAAGCTGCCCTCAATTATTCCTGGCTGCTCCTCCCAGGCATCACCTGATGACACATGCCTCGCCCACTCACATCAAGAGACGCTCATCCACCTGAATCTCTGCTGTTAGCTCCCAGATAATCAGGCGACAGTGATTCTTCCACAAGCTACTTTCAAGGACTCTTCCTCCCATATGTCACAGGATGGCCCATGTCTCACCTGCTCATGAGACAGACACTGGCTGGTGTGTTGCCTTCTTCCCTGTATCTTTGCTACTCTCTACCAGGTAAATCGGATGATTGTGACTCTCCCACAAGCTGCCCCGAGGGATTCCTGGCACTCCTCTTGCTCCTCCTCCTAGTTGTCATCCAATGGCAGGTGTCTCATCTGCTCACATTAAGAGATACACAATGACTGGTGTGTTCCCAGTTCCTCAAATCTCCGGGGAGAGCATTTCTGTTTTTCACCCCATCCAATTTGGTGAAAGTGTCACACAGTGCTACGTAAGCAAAATCATCCGGAAATCTCACTCTTTGATTCACGTCAGTCGCCCACTACCTCTCCCTAGCCATTCTTCTACAAATACTCAAACTATTCCTAAACTTGCCTAAATAGCCGAGCCCTGCTTCCAGCAACAACCCCCTGTCTCCCTGAAGGCTGCATGAACCTGAATGGGAGATTCAGCCAGGTGTGCCTCTTTAAACCCTGTGGATGAGCTTCAGAAGAATTTTTCAAAAGGTTTGTCCGAGGTTCATCCTTGACAAATCACCAAACATTAGGGATATTTGGGTTCATTGAGAGAATGTTCATCCAGGCCTATTGTGCAGCTTGTGAAAAAGCTCACAAAACAGCACCCTTAGAAGCAGCAGTACATACCATGCTTGGTAGTCTCTTCCCTCTGTTCACTATTTGATGTTGTTCACTGTCACGTATTTCGGGGTCCTGGTTTTTCTTCTACTCGCTCCCTCCTTCTCAGATCCTCTTCTCCCCTCACTCTCCAGATTTTGCTCCAACCTTTCACTTGTCTATAGTTGTTTTCTCATGGATTTCCCCCAGTCTGTCTCTCTCCTTCCAGTGCATGATTTTCCTGTTCTTGTCCCTACTGCCCTTCTTACCAGTTTGTATGCAACTGCTTTGAGTGTCTTCCTCTCTCACTTCCCTCTAATTCATGTTCCCACGTTTTTTCCATGTTTTACTCTGTCCTGTGAATTTGCTGCTCCAACATTGTTGCTGTTTTTGTTTCAAGGCAAACATTTCTACTTCTGTTTCCTGGCAAATAATACCTTTCCATATTTTTAAAGGTAGTGTCTTTTCGCAAGGACGAAGGATAAATGGCACACTTTCTACACTATTTATAAGGACAAGGATGTGATGTACCAAATATAACCCTAATCACATCATTATGTGGAAGACAGGGTTAGGGTGGAGGTGGGACCCAGTGGGAGGGCATGTGATGGGGAAAGGGGAAGTTACATCAGTTAAATACATCTTGGAGTTGAGACCGGTACACCCGTGTGGGCCTGCTTATTGTGTACGGTGTATGTATGCAGGCACAGCATTCGCCGAATGAGGGAAAGTGCTGACTTCCCCAGTTGACATTGGCAACGAAGAGTGAATGGACCCGACGCGGTCCCCTCATCCTGATACAATATCCTGAAACGAAGCGGGAGGCGCGGTCCACCTCTGCTGCCCACGCCAACATGGGCTGCCAGGGTCAAAGTGCCCAGAGGTGCGGCAGTGATTCCCCTCCCAACGTGCCTGCAGGGATAATCGGTGCACATGACAGGCCCCTCAGTGGTGATCCCACAGCACATTCCGGCGAGCGAGACCCCATGGTGGCCACGTGTTGTACTGCAGGCAAGCAGTAAGGCCCAAGCACTGCCATACACATGCCACAGGCAAGGAGCACGGCTCAAGGCCTTCGACTGGGAACACAGTGAGGCCAACCATGTTGGGGGATGATATTACTGCTAGAGTGCCTGCCAGGCTCTCAGAGGTGTTTCCCCAGGGTCAAGGAGAAGCTACACCATGGCAGCTGCCCCAAGCTTTCGACTTGAGAGACACAGGTAACTTGGGGCCCCTTTGGGTCAGATTAATGAAGGAATTCTGGGTGTATGTGGGGGTGATGGGCCCAATGGATGAAGAAAGGAAGAAAAACATACTCACCCTAGCAGTAGGAACTGCCATCAGAGATATCCTCTATGAACTGGTGGATGAGGAACGTCTACATATCAAGAAACTTGTGAGGCATTAAACAGCTTCTTCGCACCACACACCAACATAAACTACGTGCATCATATCTTTCACATAACCATGCAGGAGCGAGGTGAGACCATGGACAACTACTTCATGCGACTCTGCATCCGCAAGAAGCATTGTGACACCCATCTGATACTCCAACGACAAAGCACTACGCTCCCAAGTCAGTAGGGTGCTCGTCTGTGGACTTCAAGAGAAAACAGCTCCAGAAACAGCAGACCCTCGATGAAAACCTACCATTGTCCCACACCGACTCAGCTGTCACACAAGTGGCTGGTTTGGGACAAGTGAAGATCTCGTCGGACACCAGAGATCAGGAGGTCATCAAGAAAATAACGCCGACCCGGCCCGACAAAGCCAACCAGCCGCCAAAATCATGCAACAGGTGTGGCTTTGAATTCACTCACGAGGGCATGTACCCAACTCTGGGCCAGAAATGCGCAGCTTGTGGGGTGATGTCCACTTCAGGGCGGTCTGCAGGAACACCCCAGCACCGATTGGCCAGGCTACCTTCCCGAGAAACAGCAGACGCCATCCAAATCACCAATCAGACAACAGGAGGTTGAGCAGGGAGTACAGACGATACCGTCCTGTGAAAGGCGAGAGCAGCTGTGAACAGTCTAAACGGTTGGTCCAGTCGCCTGACAGGAGGACCACTGTCAGACCCTGATGGAGCGTTCGATAGGTGGAAGTGGGCTCACCCTCAGGGAGTGACTCCTCATCCTCGCATGACAGCCAGAGGAGGAAAGGGTATATGTGGGCACTTGGGAATGAGACGACGAAAGAACACAGCCCCATCTTGAACCTTCAGGTCTGCAACATCCCGACAGAATCTCTCATCTATACAGGAGCTACAGTGAATGTTCTGAGTGAAGAGGCCTACAATCATCTCCCACACCCACTAAAACTGTGGCCCTCGCAAGTCCACATTTTCTCCTATGGTTCGAACACACCCCTGCAATGTAAAGGGACTTTTACCACCATCTGCTTGCACAAGTCGCACTTGGCCCACAAACAGCTACACGTCCTCTCCACGGAAGCCAACAGTGGCTGCATTCTAAGTATTCAAAATGGCAGTGGACATGGGACTTGTCCATATTCTGTACCGCATGATGGCCCATAAATACCTGGCTCCAGAAGGGGACGTCACCAATGCATATCCGAACCTCTTCAAAAGCTTGGCCAAACTATGCAGCTGCAAAGTGAAATTTCACATTGATCTGAAAATCAAGCCCATAGGCCATGCTACAGGGGCATCCTGATAACCATTCAAAAGCAAGTGGAGGAAGAAATACAATGCCTACTGGACTTCCACTTTATCGAGCCCACAGTGGGACCCACCGCATGGGTCTCCCCAATTGTACCGGTACCCAAGTAGTCGGCAGAAGGTTCCATCCACCTCTGCGTAGACACGTGCCGCCCCAACCTGGCCATCCAGCGTGAGCGACATCAAGCCCGGAGAATAACGGACATGATCCATCTCCTCAATGGTGCTACCGTATTCTCAAAACATGATCTCAACAAGGGCTACCATCAGCTGGAGCTGGCACGGGAATCCAGGTATTTTATCACCTTTGCGCCTCACTTGGGGCTATATCGCTACAAGCGGCTGACATTCGGCATATCTTCGGCTGCAGAGATTTTCCAGGAGGAGATCCACCAGGTAATTAAAACATTACAGGATGTCTGAACTACAGTCACAACATCCTGGTATTTGGAAAGTCCACCCAGGAACAGAACGACAACCTACACAAGGTCTGCATGGCCCTAGAAGCAGCCAATGTCACACTTAACAAGGACAATTGTGAGTTTGGCAAGCATACCCTCAAATTCGTTGGCCACATATTTTTTACGATCAGCGCATGCGCCCGGACCTAGAGAAAGTCAAGGCACTACAAGAAGCCCCCCCGTCCATGGATGTGTTAGACCTCAGATGATTCCTGGGACTCACGAGCTACTGCTCTTGCTACCTAGAAAACTTTGCAACTGTAAGCGCCTCACTCAGAGAGCTGACAAAGAACAACCAGGGCTTCTGTTGGACATCAGAATGCGTAGCCGCATTTACAGAAATCCGGGCTCGCATTACCTCAGCCTCAGACATGGCATACTTCCTCTCTACCAAAGACACTGAGGTGACCGTGGATGCCAGTCCAGTGGGACCAGGCATGATACTTGCGCAATATGACCCCAGAACTCCACACATCAGAAAGGCTGTATCCTACGCAAGCTACAGAGCAGAAGTAATCACAGGCAGAAAAGGAAAGCCTGGCGGTCATCTGGGCTTGCAAGCAGGTCCACGTATTCCTATTCGGAAAAGCATTCACAGTGCCCACCGACCACCAAGCCCTTCTCACCATTTATGGTAATCCCCAGGCCTGCATGCCACCACAAATCGAAAGATGGGGACTCCGTCTGCAGGACTATATATTTTCCGCCAGCCACCGACCGGGCAAGGATAAGAACCCGGTCACTATCTTTCACACCACTCTGCAGGACCATCACATCCGGAACACTCCATACTTACCTACAATATATCATTCACCAACTAAAACTGTTCCCAATAGCATGGAAGACACTTCAACAAGAGTCGGCAAGTGATCCAGCGCTGGCCATCCTCACACAGTGCATCGGCCAAGACAAAATGAAACATGCAAGGGAGAGAGCCAAACACCTAGAAGAAACATGGCAGGATGACATCAGAGCAATGTTGCTGGTTCAGGAAGAGCTCACCACCACCATGGATCAATTAATGATGAAGGGCTGCTGAATTCTACTGCCTAGGTCGCTACGCCAACAGGTAGTTGACCTGGCCCACGAACGACACAGAGGGGCAGTCTCGACGAAGAAGATTTTGCGGCAGAAGACATAGTTCCACGGCTTAGACAAACAAGTGGAGGACACCCTAAAGAACTGTGCCATTTGCAGCAGAATAGCCCCGACCCCGATGTCTCTACTCGCGGGAGGAGCTGGCAGTTGATTTTTTTGGACCCCTCTGAGATGGCACATGTGCCCTAGTCATGATCGTTGAGTACGCAAGATACCCGGAGGTCCAAATTGTGCCATCCACTGCAGCGACGGCAGTCATCCCAGCACAGGACCGCCTACTCACGGCCTATGGCATTCTTCAGACGATTAAAACGGACAATGGCCCGCCTTTCACCAATATGCACTTCGCCAACTTTGTCCAGTACATGGGTTTCAAACACAGGAAAATCATGCCCCTCTGGCCCCAAGCCGTCATGGCGGAGCATTTCATGGGGAACTTAAAGAGGGTACTGCAAGTGGCTCAAATTTCCTGAAATCCATTTGAACAGACACTGTACTAGCTCCTGCATGACTACCCCCACACTTCTCACAGCACCACAAGCAAATGCCCAGCGTACCTTCTGTTTGGTCACAAGCTAAGGACTCGGCTGCCGCAAGGACCCCCGGAGGGCAACACCATACAGGAGGACAAAGAGATTAAAATCAGGGATGCTGAAGAAAAACGGAGAATGGAGAGTGTGGCAGATGGAAAGAGAGGAGCTCGAGAACACAATTTTGAGGAAGGTGATGGAAAGGAAGATTCCCGTTTTGAACTCAGCCGCCTCAAGGTCACAAAGGTGAAAGTCAACATGACCACGGCAGCAGATGAGAGAGGTCGGGAGGTCACAAGAAACGTGTCACACTTCAAAGAATGCAGCAGTGAAGTCACTGCTTGGCAAGACTCAGAGTAGGAACAGTAGGACTGTGTGGACCCTGGAGTCAGGGAATACTCTGGTGACCCTTACTGGGGATATGAAGAAGTCTCTGAAGCTGAGGCCACGGAGGAGGAGGGTGAGTGGACAACAGACAGATCGCTTTTCCACAGCCCCGAGTGGACAAAAACAAGCCGCCCTGTGCGGGCAAAGACTAAACCCATAAGACTCATTGAAGAGATGGGCTAAACAGACTCCGTGTTTAAAAGGGGGGGGGAGGTTTTTGTTGTTGGGGAATCCCTGGCCCCCACTGCGTTGTTCCGTGAGCCTCGGGCCCTGTGATACAAAGGACGCACACGGAGACATGCGTCAGACTCGGGCTCCCCGGTCGCACTGCCGCGGCCGGCAATGCCCCTTTTATTTATAGGGCATGCGGCAGAGTGCAACGTCACTCTGCCGCGTGCTAGTCCCTCAAAGGGGCAGCACCACGCTCCTCCTTTTTCATGAGGACAACAAATAACAAAACAACACTTGGCATAACTACGGTTAAACTCTACAACACACTAACACCCTTAACCCAAACAACTAGATCCCCAATGAGCCCCTTTATTCACAGCCACACCCCTCCCCCGCTGGGCAGGCCTGCCCGGGTCGGACTCCGTTAAGGCTCCAAAACAAAGTCACTGAAACAAGCAGGTTTCCCTCGCCCTGTCCTCAGGAGGTACCTCTTGCTTGCCTCGGGGGTGGGAGTCCCGCCGTCAGCTGGCGTTCTCACGGGAGACCGAGGGAGGGGCTCCAAACCCCCGCCCTCGTCGGGTATGTCCGCAGCGTCCTGGTCTATGGGCGCCTCAGTCCTGGGCTCCCCCAGTTTCTTGAAGAAATGTACGTTCCTTGTGACCAAAGCTCGCCGTCTGACGCAGTCACCATGGAACCCTTGACTGCTCTCACATCCAACGGCTCTGGTTCATATGTTAGTGACAGTTTCCCGCGGGGGTGCCTGTTTCTTATTAGCACCTCGTTCCTGGGCACAAGTTGTTGAGGGCAGAGACCCCTCCTTTCGTTCTCTTGCTCAGTCCGTAGTTGCCGCTCCATCTCCACTTGTTGAGTGTCAATGACCCCCGGCTCCTATTCCCCTACGTCCGGCAGCAACCCTGTCAGGCACTGCTTGAAAAGGGCTTCGGCCGGGGGCCACCCCCATTGAGGTGTGCAGGGTTGTTCGTTAGACCCGCAAGAACTGGTAGAAGGCCCTCTCCAAACACTGTCCTTGACCTTGCGCAATCCGAAAGACTTTGTTTAACGTGCGCATCATCCTTTCGGCCTCTCCATTGGCCCTTGGCCATAGGGGGGTGACCTTCCTATGATGTACACCATAGCCTTGCATCAGGGCAGCAAACCGTTCTCCTTGGAATGGAGCCCCATTGTCAGAGCAGAGTACTGTGGGAAGACCATGAGCCGCAAACACCTTTTCCATCGCCACCACCACGTGTTTGAAGGCCACCGACTGGATGAACTCCACCTCTGGGTATCTGGAGTACTCATCCACCACCACCAGGAAGTGCGTTCCCTGCGATGTGGACCAAAAGTCGGCATGGACAACCTCCCAGGGCCGCGTGCCGCGGGGCATGGCTTCAATGGCAGGCTCCCTCTGGGTGGGCGATGCTGCCTGGCACCACACACATGACATCTGGCGACATAGTCATCCACCCGTTTTCCGAGTTCGGGGAACCACATCTTTAGGCATAGCCAGGCTTTGGTCTTTATAGCCCCTTGATGGCCTTGGTGCGCCAGTCCGATCACCTCATGTACTTTGGCCTGCGGGAGCACGATCAGATCACCTCTCAGCAATAATCCCTTCTCTGAGAACGACAGCTCCTCCCGCACTCTCCACAGCTGCTCGAGCACCATCTTTGCTTCCTGTGTTCGCCCTGCCAGCGACTCCAAGACACTCTTCCACGACCGCTGCTGCAGTGCCGCTCTGAGGATGCAGAAGCACTCGTCGCTTGCAGCCGCCACTTCCAGATCTTTCAGTGGTAGGGTATTCGGGGTGGCCGCTTCAACCACCAGTTGTATGTGATCACTGGCCTCTTCCGCACAGTCGTCACCTTCTACGTCCTGGCGATTCCCCGGATGGCGAGAGAGGTAGTTGGCTGCATTGTTGACACCAGGCCAATACACCAACGAGACCCCGTATTCCAGCAGGGCCAGCATCCACCTCTCAATCGTTGCTGGTGGTTTTGAGGATGAGCCGGCCAGTAGGGGATTGTGGTCCGTCACCACGGTCACCGGCCTTCCCAGGATGTACAGCCGAAAAGGCCTGCACCCCCAGAGGACAGCCAATGCTTCTCGCTCTATCTGAGAATACCGCCGCTCTGTGTTGGACAGGGCCTTGCTGGCATAGGCCATGGGGCGGACGCAGGAGTCCTGTACCACTTGCATTAGTACTGCTCCCAGGCCAAACGGGCTGGCGTCCACAACGATTTCAGACTGCAGAGCAGGGTTGAAAAAGGCCATTGTGTCTTCCTCAGTCAGGGCGCTTTCAATGTCCTCAAAAGCCGCCTGTTCCAACGGACCCCACTGCCATGTCTCTTTCTTGGTGAGGGTCCATAGCGGCTCGGACCTGGATGCCAGATTTTTCATAAACCGGCCACAATAGGTGACCATTCCCAGGAAGCTTCTCATTTTGGACACATTTTCTGGAGGTTTGGCTTCCTTAATGTCCTTTACTTTCCTGGGGTCTGGAGACACTCTTCCCTTGTTGAACATGAATCCAAAGAACTCTATGTTCGTCCTCAGGAACTCACATTTTTCGCGGTGGAGTGTTAGGCCCAATGATTGAAGCCTCTCGAAAGTTTTTGCCAGTCTCTGCAGGTCGTCCACTTCTGACATGGCGAACACCAGTATATCGTCACTGATGTTCAGCACACCCTCCAGGTCTGCCATATCCCCTCCAATAATGTTTTGAAATACCTCAGCCACGGAGGAAACCTCGAAGCTGAGTCGCTTGTACCGGTATAGACCCCGGTGGGTCGTGAAAGTCGTGATATACCTCGACTCTGGGTGCAGGAGGACTTGGTAGTATCCCGCCCTGAGATCGAGCTTCGAAAAGAAGTGAGCTCCCTGCAGCTCTGCGATGATGTCGTCAATAGTTGGAGTGAGATGGCGTTACCTCCTGATCGCCGTGTTGGGAAGCCTCATGTCCACACAGATTCTTACCGAATTGGGTTGCTTGGGTTTCCTGGAAACCACGATTGGAGACATCCAGGGCGCTGGTCCTTACACCTCCTCGATGATGTCAAGGTTTACCAAGTTATGCAGCTCTTACTCCACCAACTCCCTCAGATGGAATGGCACCCTGTGGTGTCCAAGGGCAATTGGCTGCACCGACTCATCGATGTGCAGTCTAATGGATCCCCAGCCATGCGAGCAATCCCTTGGAACAAGCCTGCATATTTCTCCTACAGCGTCTGTATGTCCTCCACATATACGGAGTATGCAAAGCTCACCAGTCCAAGGGCTTCAGCTGCCACACAGCTCCGTAAGGTGTTGGTACTGATGGCGTAACATAAAAACATGCTTTGATCTTCGAGCTTCCATGCCCCACCCGAGCCACAAATGCACCATCCAGGGGAATAGGATGTGAGCCCCGAAACGTGAAGATGCTAGCTTTCGGGGTTGATAGTCTGGGAGGGCAGGACATGGCATCATAATGCTGACGGGCCGTGACGTTGACTGATGCCCCCGTGTCCACCAGCACCGATACAGGACTACCATGATGCACCTCAGCTGTCTTCGGCCCTTGGACTGAGGGCGTCAATACTTGATACAAAGAAGATGTTTTCCTCTTCCTCCTCCTCCTCGTCAGGTTGGGCGCCTTGCTCTCCTTGTTCTACTTGGGCAACATTGGGTGGTTAGGACTGTCTGAAAAAAACGTATCGCACTGGGCCGCTCGGTACCAACACCGGCAGGGATGCTCTGCACACCCTTGCGAAATGGTCCATCAGGCCACACCGTCCGCAAGGCCTTCCTGCAGCTGAGCACTCACCGGGGTGGGGCAGGTCATACCTGCACTTCTGGCATGCTTCTCCCAGCTTACTACACCTGTCGCGGAAATTGCCAGCTGGTCTCCGGGCACCCCTGCCGCCATGACCCACAGCACAGACCTCTTCTGACTTGGCCACGCGGGACCCCGCTTCCATCCTTGATGCACGTACCTCGGAAATTTCCTGGCAGCGGCCCAGCTCCAAATGCGAGGAAGGGTGATCCCGGGTTCTCTCAGCACCTGCCTCCTCAACTTGCCTGAGGAGCACCCTTGGATGAGCTGATTTCTGACCATGTCATCAGCGTTGTCCCATGGACATGCCACTGAGAGTCTCCTGAGAAGACCATGAAAAGTGTTGAGAGTCTCGTCCTCTTTCTGTTTAGTGGATAGCATTACGAACCTCTCGTAGTCCGCATTAGCCAGTGGAAGGAAGTAGTTGTGCAGGTCTGTCTTTGCTGCGGCATAGGTGGTGTCTGTGGGCTGGAGGGAGTCGAAAATCTCATGTACAGCCGGTCCTGCGGCATACAGAAACGTGGCCAGCTTGCTGTCATCACTGGTTTCCATCATTGCCCAAAAGTACATATCAAGGTGATCAATCCATCGCCTCCACCTAGGCCCCAGACTGGATGGGGGGCCAGACACGTCAAACTCGGGTATGGGTGGGAGAGCCGCCGGGGACCTCATCTCGGCCATTGCTGGAGGTGGGGATAGGGGTACTCCTTGCTGTTGTGGGACAGCCTGCGCCCCCGTCCTGGTTAGCTGGATCACTTATGGATCAGAGAGCACAAGCACCCCTTCAGTATTGCATAGGGGCCGCAACTCACCCAGCTTGACCTTCCACATCAGAATCACAGACCTACAGGCCTCCTTGATCTTCAAAACTCCCCACCAGTCCTACACCAGTGCACAAAGCACTCACCAGCTTTCAGCAGTAGCAGTGGCCCAGTGGCCAGTCACCAGATTATCCAGAAATGAGGAGTGTCCAAAAATGGAGCCAGTGAGGCCTAGGGTAGAAGTTCCAGAACAGCCAGTCTCCCCCAGTGCCTCATCTTCACTCAGTGATTTATACCTCAAAAATCACAATTAATTGCAAATTCCAGGTATGTCCATGTAGGGATAGCGATCCGCTATCCATGTGTCCAAAAATTGTGCCTGGATGGCACTCACAGGCCCCTCCAGAGCTCTGTGAAGCGTCCGTGTATGAGGGACAAAATGGCCACCGCTGCGGGGCTGCCCCTCCCCCAAGCATGGAACGAGAGATGTCCTTCCCTCGTTCGATCAAAAAATTATTCAGAATGATCACCGACAGGTCCGGGCATGTCTCTGGCCTCGTCGCCACTTTTGTGGAGGAATCCCTGGCCCCCACTACATTGTTCCATGAGCCCCGGGCCCCCGTGATACAAAGGACTCAAACAGAGACATGTGTCAGGCTCGGGCTCCCCGGTCGCACTGCCGCTGCTGAGAACGCCCCTTTTATTTAAAGGGCACGCAGCAGAGTGCAACGTCACTCTGCCACGTGCTAGTCCCGTAAAGGGGCAGCACCACAGTTGTCATGTTCCAAGTACAACCCTATCCACATTGTTATGTGGAAGGCGGGGTTAGGGTGGGGTGGGACCCGGGTGGAGGGGATGTGATGGGAAAAGGGGAAGTTACATCAGTTAAATAAATGTTGTAGTTAAGACCGGTACACCCGTGTGGGCCTCCTTATTGTGTCAGGTGTATGTATGCAGGCACGGCATTCCGCAGCATGAGGGAAAGTGCCGACTTCCCCAGTTGACAAAGAGGGTCTGTTTAAATTGTGCAGAATGTATGTTATTTACACTTTGTCCTTGCTAATTGCATACATTTAATACAATTCACACAGATAAAGAGGGTACCTGTAAATTGTGATTTCTCTTCCGAGTCACATGACGAGAAGGAGGAAGAGCATTGCGTAATGTTTATTGAACCGGAACACTACAAATCCTCCTTGTCACGTGACTTTTGAGCATATTACATCCTAGGTCATCTTCTCATCTCGAGTGGAAGGAACTGACAGGAGGGGAATTGTGCATTCTGTAAGCTGCTAATGTGAGGACAGAGGGCAAGAAAAAAACAGTGGATAGGGTATATGGGCTAACTTAGAGGGGAATCTGGTGATTCATGAAGAGGCAGTGGAATGATAATGTAATGAAGAGGGGGTCTGTGGGCTAACTAAAAGGTGCCTAGAATGGGGTCCCTGGAGGGGTTGTGTGCGGACATCTGGGTGTGGATCTGGAGGGAGGTATGAGGCATCTGGGTGTAGATCTGGAGGAAGAGATGGGGCATCAGGGTGTAGATCAGAAGGGAGGGATGGGACATCTGGGTGTGGATCTGGAGGGAGGGATGGGACATCTGGGTGTGGATCAGAAGGGGGATGGGGCATCTGGGTGTAGATCTAGAGGGAAGGATGAGACATCTGGGGGTGGATCTGGAGGGAGGGATGGGGCACCTGGGTGTGGCTCTGGAGGGCGCGATGGGGGTATCAGGGTGTGGCTCTGAAAGGGGGGATGGGACACTTGGGTTTTGATTTGGAGAGAGGGATGGGGCATGTGGTTGTGGATCAGGAGGGAGGAATGGGTCATCTGGATAAGGATTTGGAGGGAGGAATGGGCAATGGGGTGTGGATCTGGAGGGAGGGATGGGGCTCTGTGTGTGGATCTGGAGGGAGGGATGGGTCTTATGCGTGTGGATCTGGAGGGAAGGATTGGGCATCTTGGTGTGGCTCTGGCGGGAGGGATGGGGCACCTGGCTGTGGATCTCGAGGGAGGGATGGGGCATATGGGTGTGGGTCAGGATGGAGGGATGGGGCATATCGGTGCGGGTCAGGAGAGAAGGATAGGGGATCTGGGTGTGGATCTCGAGGGAGGGATGGGGCATCTAGGTGTGGATCAGGAGGGAGGGGTGGGGCATCTGGGTGTGGATCAGGAGGGAGGGGTGGGGCATCTGGGTGTGGATTTGGAGGGAGGAATGGGTCTCTGGGTGTGGATCAGGAGGGAGGGATGGGATCTGGGTTTGGATCTGGAGGGAGGGGTGGGGCATCTGGGTGTGGATCTGGAGGGGGGATGGGACATCTGGGTGTGGTCCCAGAGGGAAGGAAGAAATCACCTGGTTGTGCATCTAGAGGCAGGGATGGGGCATCTGGGTGTGGATCTGGAGGGAGTGTTGGGTGCATCTGGGTGTAGGCCTGGAAGGAGGGATGGGAAAGCTAGGTGTGGATCTGGAGGGAGGGATGGGGCATCTGGGGGTGGATTTGGCAGGAGGTGTGGGGCATCTGGGTGTGGCTCTCGAGGGAGGGATGGGGCACTGAGGTTTGGATCTGGATGGAGGGATGGGGCATCTTGGTGTGGTCCCAGAGGGAAAGAAGAGCTCCTGGTTGTGCATCTAGAGGCAGGGATGGGGCATCTGGATGTGTATCTGGAGGGAGGGTTGGGGGAATCTGGGTGTAGACCTGGAGGGAGGGATGGGAAAGCTAGGTGTGGATCTGGAGGGAGGGATGGGGCATCTGGTGGTGGACCTGGCAGGAGGTGTGGGGCATCTGGGTGTGGCTCTGCAGGGAGGGATGGGGCATCTTGGTGTCGATCTGGGGGAAGGATGAGGCTCTGGTGTGGATCAGGAAGGGAGGATGGGGCTCTGGTTGTGGATCAGGAAGGGAGGATGGGGCTCTGGGTGTGGATTAGGAGGAACGGATGAGGCATCTGGGTGTGGGTCTGGATGGAGTGGTGGGGCATCTGGGTGTCGATCTGGAGGGAGGGATGGGGCATCTGGATGTGGATCTGGTGGGAGGTGTGGGGCATTGGGGTGTGGCTCTGGAGGGAGGGGTGGGGCACTTGGATTTGGATCTAAAGGGAGAGATGGGGCATCTGGGTTTGGATCTGGAGGGAAGGATGGGGCATCTGAGTGTGGATCTGGAAGGAGGGAAGAGTGCACCTGGGTGTGGATCTGGAGGAAGAGATGGGGCATCTGGGTGTGGATCTTGAGTGAGGCTTGGTGTGGGGGCACCTGGCCGTAGATCTGGAGGGAGGCATGGGGCATCTGGGTGTAGATCAGAAGGAACGGATGGGGCATCTGGGTGTAGATCAGAAGGGAGGGAAGGGGCATTTGGGTATGGATCTGGAGGGAGGGATGTGACATCTGGGTGTGGATCAGAAGGGGGAAGGGGCATCTGGGTGTTGATCAGAAGGGAGGGATAGGACATCTGGGTGTAGATCTAGAGGGAGCGATGGGACATCTGGGTGTAGATCTGGAGGGAGGGATGGGGCACCTGGGTGTGGCTCTGGAAGGCGGGATCGAGCATATGGGTGTGGGTCTGGAGGGGGGGTGGGACATCTGGGTGTGGTCCCAGAGGGAAGGAAGAAAGGACCTGGTTGTGCAGCTAGAGGCAGGGATGGGGCATCTGGGTGTGGATCTCGAGGGAGTGTCATGAGCACTACTCCCGAGGAGCCAGGACTGGCCCAGCGCCCCCAGAAGCAGACCCTTCTTCCACATCCCCGGACCCAGCAGACCCCTACAGGGGCCCTTTGGACCGTGTCCTGGCGCCTTTGGCACCAGGCTCATAAAGGACTTCAGTCCCGGCACCATAGGCGCCGGGCTCTTATTGATAAACTGTGTAATAATGCTTGGGTGGACTTACCTGAGGCAGACCATGCTGCATACTTACCCAGAACAATCCAGTCTGGCTGAAGTCCCCAGCCATCAGGGCTGGGAGGAACTATTTCCTCTATTCAGGAACTCTTTTCTTACTAGGGTGGGGCCGGTGGAAGAACACACACCTGAAGCACTTCTCTGCTATTTAAACCACGCCCGATGGAATACACGTGCTTCGCGTTATTCTGCATCAGCAGCAGGACGCTCACCGAGTCGGCTCCTGCATCCTGGCTCCTGACACGCCCGCCAGCACCCGGAACACCTACAAACAGACAAGAAAAGAGAAGGCGAGCATTAGAAATTACTTACCGGAATCCGGCCTCAGCAATCCTACCTCCGACGATCCTGCAAAGGAAAGGTACAAGATTAGCAGCGCTCTCAAATGCTTGCAGCCGCGCCGCCTTGCCTTACCCATCCGTGGCCTCGCCGAACTCCACCGCAGCCACGACGCCGGCAGCATCTTGGCACCTGAAAAACAGAAAAAGACAGTCATTAGAGGTGCCCGCTCTAAAGCGGCCACATTTCTTCCACTTACTTACGTGCCTCATCACGTGCGACAGCGGCTGTGTCGTCGGCAGAATCTCGGCACCTGTAAGCAGAAAAAGACAATCATTAGAAGTAAGCAGTCGCTTTTCTTTCACTTACCTTCCTCCACCGAGGCTATGACGCCAGCTACATCCCAGCACCTGCATAAGAGGAATACATGGTGAGCACTAACTAAGCACGGAGAACAAATACTCACCAAGAGACTTACCTGCTTTAGGTTTCTGGGCCCCGGCTCCTGTGGAGAAAAGACACTCATACTTACGGCTACCGCAGGAGAGACGAAAGGACACAGTGTCCGCAACTATTTCCCATCCAGTGACGTAACTGGATTCTACGCACCCCTGCAGGATGGAGAGCTCATCTTTACAATACCTAAGGTGAGAGCTCGCAGAAACCAAGTTGGGGGTTAAGAAGAGTGAGAAACGGGAGATTGGTGGGAACACATATCCACCCCAGCTGGTAATCAATCCCTTTTCTTCCACCTGCAGAAAACTTACTCTACAAGCCAGGAAATCCAAATTCGGAGGCCCCGTCCAGAGCATCTTGCGGGCCCTGCGCCTCACGATAGAAGAAACGGTAGCAGTCCAGTTCGGGTCAACGTCTCTGTGGGAATCAGGTGAGCGTTACAGAACGCGAAGACCACCAATAATCTCCTACCCAGGCGCTATGGAAACTTCTGATACAGATCAACTAGCCCAGCTACTGGGGGAATTAAGGGCTGAAGTTCATGCTGCTCGCCAGGAGACGAACGCCCTCAGGAGAGAGTTAATAGTGTCAAAGGAACGAACTGATGACCTTGCCAGACAGTTATTACAGAGCCAAGCGGGGCAAACCCCTCTGCCCAATCCAGGGGGGAATTTTACCCCAGTTACTTCAACCAATCCCGTTCAAATCAACCTACCTGGAAATGTGCCACTGGCACCACCTGAACGTTTTGCTGGAGACCCTAAAAGATTTGCAGTGTTCATAAATCAATGCCGATTGCACTTTCTCTGCAGGCCCGCGGCCTTCCCGAATGACCAGACCAAGGTAGCATTTGTACTTTCGTATCTTAGCGGCAGTGCCGCCGATTGGTCAATTCCACTGGTTACACAAGATGATCCAATCCTTCGGAATTTCCAAGCCTTCCAGACGAGTATGGAAAGACTTTTTGCAAGGCATTCCCAGGGGCAGGCCCTGGACAATGAACTCCTTTCCCTACGACAGGGCAACCAGGATCTCTTAGCCTACATTGCATCCTTCAATAGGTTAGTTGTGGAAACTGGATGGCCCGAGGAGAAAAGAATCACGCTATATCACCTAAGTCTACGCGGCGAACTCAAAGACGTCCTGGCCCAGGTCGTAAATCCACCTCAGGACTGTTCGGATTATATTTATTTGGTGGTCCAATTAGATCACAGGCTTCAAAACAGGAAGGCGGATCGATCCAGGTTTGAAACCCGAATCTTCACTAAGACTCAGAGCAACTCCAAAAGTGTCGATGGCAACGAACCTATGCAGATTGGGGTTGTAAAGGGCCCCTTAACCCAGAAGAGCGTGACAGAAGACGGCAAATGCAACTGCGTCTCTATTGTGGGAACTCGGGACATTTCCTTCGAGACTGCCCTGTAAAACCACCTAAGAAGACCGTAGGAGCTTCCGACAAGAATTCCGAAAAGTCTGAGCCGGGAAACTACCTTGCCCGACAAGCGTAGAGGTCCGCTTGCCGAGCTTAAAAACCAGTTCTTTGACCTCGCACTTCATTATGCCAATGGTCCTCGTAAATTCGAAGCAGCCAGAAAGATTGCATGCAATTAAGGCATACGTGGACAGTGGAGCTATAGGAAATTACGTGGACCGCGAGTTGGCTTCAAGGATGAACCTACCTCTTTGCCCAAAAGCTGTTAAAGATGTCATCACCACTGTGGATGGGACTGAGATCGCCTCCGGGCCGGTAACCCATACCACTACAGAAGTGACATTACTAGGCCAAGACGGGCCTCGGGAGGTAATAGTGTACGACGTGATCAAGGCTCCGCAATTTCAAATAATTTTGGGAATCCCTTGGTTGGAAAAACACAATCCTCAGATTGATTGGCGAGCAAAGACGATAACGTTCCCAGAGTGTGCACAAACCTGCTATCTACGATCAGACATTGGCCTAGTGTCAGTAACGGCCGACAGTTTGCAATTACCGCTAGAGTATCGAGAGTTTCAAGATGTTTTCCGAAAGGAACAGACTAACACCTTACCGCCCCACAGGTCATACGATTGCCAGATAGATCTACTACCCGGTGCAACTCCTCCTTGCAGCAGGATCTACGCCCTTACCGAGCCCGAGAACCTTCACCTGCGACAGTACCTGGACCAGTACTTGGCCAATGGTTTTATTCGTCCATCGAAGTCCCCTGCATCCTCGGCTCTGTTCTTCGTGCCAGAAAAAGAAGGTGACCTCAGAACCTGTATAGACTACCGCGCTCTGAATCAGATAACGGTAAAAAACAGATACCCTTTACCTCTGATCCCGGAACTCCTTGACCAGGTAAAGGATGCTTGCATATATACAAAACTAGACCTACGGGGGGCTTATCACTTGGTACGGATCAAGGAAGGCGATGAATGGAAGACGGCGTTTCGCACTAAATATGGGTTAATAGAGTACCAAGTGATGCCTTTCGGACTATGTAATGACCTGGCCGCCTTCCAATATTTTATGAATGATGTCCTCAGGGAGCTCATTGACGTCTGTGTTGTCGTCTACATAGATGACATTCTTGTTTACTCCTCTTCGGAAGCAGATCACCAAAATCATGTTAGAACAGTACTTGAAAAACTTCGCCACCACAAACTATTTGCCAATCTTGAAAAATGTGTTTTCCATGCCACTGAAGTCAAATTTCTGGGTTTTATCCTGACACCCAAAGGCGTCCACATGGACTCGCGAAAGGTGGACGCTATTCTCAAATGGCCATCACCTACTTCTGTAAAAGGCATTCAGAACATGTTAAACTTTGCCAATTTTTATCGCAGATTCATTCCAGAGTTTTCACGAGTGGTACAACCCATCACGGCTCTCTTAAGAAAGAATAAACTTTTTGAGTGGTCTGAAGAAGCTGAACAAGCCTTCCAAGAGCTAAAAGCCAAGTTTACTTCTGTGCCAATACTGAAGCACCCACGCCCAGATCTCCCTTATATCGTCGAAACCGACGCATCCAGCTTAGCAATGGGAGCGGTCCTCTCACAAAGAGACCCAGAGACTAACCAATTACATCCCGTGGTGTTCTGGTCTCGAAAATTCTCGGCGCCTGAGGTTAACTACGCCATCACAGACAAGGAACTGTTAGCTATTAAATCCGCCTTTAAGGCCTGGCGTCATTATCTCCTTGGGGCCAGACACACCATCACGGTGATCACCGATCATCGGAATTTACAGTATCTGAAAACCGCCAAGGCTCAATCCTCTCGACAGCTCCGCTGGGCCCTGTTCTTTGCCGAATTTGACTTTGTGATCACTTACCGCCCCGGCAGCAAAAATGGCAAAGCAGATGCTCTTTCCCGGATTGGAATGGGAGACACCATTGTCAACCCAGAGCCTATACCAATAATTCCTGAACAAAGGATCTTGGGCCTGATTTCTTCACAATCCATCGAGGACATTGAGGCAAAAGTTAAACAATTTCTGAACCCAACAGACTTGCAGAACTGGCTACAAAAAGGAATGGGTTTCACTTTAAACAATGACTTGCCTTATTTCCGAGGACGATTATTCCTACCACACGCCGATTTGCAAAGGCAAGTAATCTCATGCTATCACGATTCATTGATAGAGGGCCACCCTGGCATTGCCAAAACAGAAGAGAAAGTGAGAAGACAATTATGGTGGCCTTCGTGGAGAAAAGACATAAAAGAATTTGTGATGTCCTGTGGTGTGTGCGCTCAAAACAAGGGTCAAAAGAAAAGACCGGCTGGTCTTCTCCAACCATTAGACATTCCACCGTCTCCCTGGCACACCCTTTCTATGGATTTTATCACAGACTTACCCTCCTGCTCCGGGTACAACACTATTCTCGTTATTGTGGATTTGTTTTCCAAGATGGCCCACTTCATTCCGTTAAAAGGCTTACCCTCAGCTTCGGTACTAGCCAGAGAATTCCTTGAAAACATTGTCCGGTTATACGGATTCCCATCGGTAGTAATCTCAGATAGAGGAAGCCAGTTTATTTCCCATTTTTGGCATAGTTGTTGTCAATTGGCTCAAATCGATGTAAGACTCTCAACCAGCCATCACCCTCAGACCGATGGTCAAACTGAAAGAACTAACCAGACTCTCGAACAATATTTACGATGCATGCTACAACAGTCAGAGAGCAACTGGAAGGACATCCTTTGGATAGCTGAGTATGCATACAATAATTCCGTTCACTCTGGAACCGGGCAAAGCCCCTTCTACACTTTGTATGGAATTCATCCTCGAACTTCCAACCTCGATCCACCTCAAGATCTTGGAACACCCGCCGTGGATCAGTTACACACTGCTATTACCAACGCCTTCAAAGAAGCTGCTGCACATTTACAACAAGCTAAAGAAAGGTACAAGAGAGGAGCAGATCAACACCGAAGCGAGGCCCCTCAATACCAGATTGGGGACCAGGTCTGGTTGTCCACCAAACACTTATCACTCAAAGGACCTCGCACTTTTAATCCCAAATATCTGGGGCCATATCCAGTTACGGCCATAATAAACCCAGTGGCCGTTAAACTAGGATTGCCAGCTCATATGCGAATACATCCTGTTTTTCACGTATCGCTTTTGAAACCCATGCAATCTGGAACCAGACTAACCAAACCTCCAGAACCAATTCAAGTGAATGGAGAACCTGAATTCGAGATTAAAAATATTTTGGACTCTAAGATCATCAGATCAAAGCTGTTCTACCTGATTGACTGGAAGGGTTACGGGCCTCAAGAGAGGTCATGGGAACCCTATGACCACGTCCATGCTCCTCGTCTAATCAAGAAATTTCACCGAACCTTTCCGGATAAACCAAAACCCCCGGGGAAGCCAATTTTGGGAGGGGCCTTGAGGGGGGGTGCTGTCATGAGCACTACTCCCGAGAAGCCAGGACTGGCCCAGCGCCCCCGGAAGCAGACCCTTCTTCCACATCTCCGGATCCAGCAGACCCCTACAGGGGCCCTTTGGACCGTGTCCTGGCGCCTTTGGCGCCAGGCTCTTAAAGGACTTCAGTCCCGGCACCATAGGCGCCGGGCTCTTATTGATAAACTGTGTAATAATGCTTGGGTGGACTTACCTGAGGCAGACAATGCTGCATACTTACCCAGAACAATCCAGTCTGGCTGAAGTCCCCAGCCATCAGGGCTGGGAGGAACTATTTCCTCTATTCAGGAACTCTTTTCTTACCGGGGCGGGGCCGGTGGAAGAACACACACCTGAAGCACTTCTCTGCTATTTAAACCACGCCCGATGGAATATACGTGCTTCGCATTATTCTGCATCAGCAGCAGGACGCTCACTGAGTCGGCTCCTGCATCCTGGCTCCTGACACGCCCGCCAGCACCCGGAACACCTGCAAACAGACAAGAAAAGAGAAGGCGAGCATTACAAATTACTTACCGGAATCCGGCCTCAGCAATCCTACCTCCGACGATCCTGCAAAGGAAAGGTACAAGATTAGCAGCACTCTCAAACGCTCGCAGCCGCGCCGCCTTGCCTTACCCATCCGTGGCCTCGCCGAACTCCACCGCGGCCACGACGCCGGCAGCATCTCGGCACCTGAAAAACAGAAAAAGACAGTCATTAGAGGTGCCAGCTCTAAAGCGGCCACATTTCTTCCACTTACTTACGTGCCTCATTACGCGCAACAGCGGCTGTGTCGCCGGCAGCATCTCGGCACCTGTAAGCAGAAAAAGACAATCATTAGAAGTAAGCAGTCGTTTTTCTTTCACTTACCTTCCTCCACCGCGGCTACGACGCCAGCTACATCCCAGCACCTGCGTAAGAGGAATACATGGTGAGCACTAACTAAGCACGGAGAACAAATACTCACCAAGAGACTTACCTGCTTCGGGTTTCTGGGCCCCGGCTCCTGTGGAGAAAAGACACTCATACTTACGGCTACCGCAGGAGAGACGAAAGGACACAGTTTCCACAACTATTTCCCATCCAGTGACGTAACTGGGTTCTACGCACCCCTGCACCTGAAGCAGGATGGAGAGCTCATCTTTACAATACCTAAGGTGAGAGCTCGCAGAAACCAAGTTGGGGGTCAAGAAGAGTGAGAAACGGGAGATTGGTGGGAAAACATATCCACCCCAGCTGGTAATCAATCCCTTCTCTTCCGCCTGCAGAAAACTTACTCTACAAGCAAGGCAATCCAAATTCGGAGGCCCCGTCCAGAGCATCTTCTAGGCCCTGCGCCTCACGATAGAAGAAACGGTAGCAGTCCAGTTTGGGTCAGTGTCTCTGTGGGAATCAGGTGAGCGTTACAGGGAGGGATGGGGCATATGGGTGTGGGTCAGGAGGGAGGGATGGGGCATATCGGTGTGGGTCAGGAGGGAGGGATTGGGGATCTGGGTGTGGATCTCGAGGGAGGGATGGGGCATCTGGGTGTGGATCAGGAGGGGGGTGGGGCATCTGGGTGTGGATTTGGAGGGAGGAATGGGTCTCTGGGTGTGGATCAGGAGGGAGGGATGGGGATCTGGGTGTGTATCTGGAAGGAGGGATGGGGATCTGGGTGTGGATCTGGAGGGAGGGGTGGGGCAGCTGGGTATGGATCTGGATGGAGGGTTGGGGGCATCTGGGTGTAGACCTGGAGGGAGGAATGGGAAAGCTAGGTGTGGCTCTGGAGGGAGGGATGGGGCACTGAGGTTTGGATCAGGATGGAGGGATGGGGCATCTTGGTGTGGTCCCAGAGGGAAGGAAGAAGCACCTGGTTGTGTATCTGGAGGCAGGGATGGGGCATCTGGGTGTGGATCTGGAGAGAGGGTTGGGGGCATCTGAGTGTAGACCTGGAGGGTGGGATGGGAAAGCTAGGTGTGGATCTGTAGGGATGGATGGGGCATCTGGTGGTGGATCTGGCAGGAGGTGTGGGGCATCTGGGTGTGGCACTGGAGGGAGGGATGGGGCACTGGGGTTTGGATCTGGATGGAGGGATGGGGCATCTTGGTGTCGATCTGGGGGAAGGATGAGGCTCTGGATGTGGATCAGGAAGGGAGGATGGGGCTCTGGGTGGGGATTAGGAGGAACGGATGAGGCATCAGTGTGTGGGTCTGGATGGAGTGGTGGGGCATCTGGGTGTCGATCTAGAGGGAGGGATGGGGCATCTGGATGTGGATCTGGCGGGAGGTGTGGGGCATTTGGGTGTGGCTTTGGAGGAAGGGGTGGGGCACTTGGATTTGGATATAAAGGGAGAGATGTGGCATCTGGGTTTGGATCTGGAGGGAGGGATGGGGCATCTGAGTGTGGATCTGGAAGGAGGAAAGAGTGCACCTGGGTGTAGATCTGGAGGAAGAGATGGGGCATCTGGGTGTGGATCTTGAGTGAGGGTTGGTGTGGGGGCACCTGGCCGTAGATCTGGAGGGAGTCATGGGGCATCTGGGTGTAGATCAGAAGGAACAGATGGGGCATCTGGGTGTAGATCAGAAGGGAGGGATGAGGCATCTGGGTGTGGATCTGGTGGGAGGGATGGGACATCTGGGTGTGGATCAGAAGGGGGATGGGGCATCTAGGTGTTGCTCAGAAGGGAGGGATCGGACATCTGGGTGTAGATCTAGAGGGAGGGATGGACATCTGGGTGTAGATCTGGAGGGAGGGGTGGGGCACCTGGGTGTGGCCCTGGAGAGAGGGCTGCGGTACTGGTGTTTGGATGTGGATGGAGGGATGGGGCATCTGAGTGTGGATCTGGAAGGAGGGAAGAGTGCACCTGGGTGTGGATCTGGAGGAAGAGATGGGGCATCTGGATGTGGATCTTGAGTGAGGGTTGATGTGGGGGCACCTGGCCGTAGATCTGGAGGGAGGCATGCAGCATCTGGGTGTAGATCCGAAGGAATGGATGGGGCATCTGGGTGTAGATCAGAAGGGAGGGAAGGGGCATTTGGGTGTGGATCTGGAGGGAGGGATGGGACATCTGGGTGTGGATCAGAAGGGGGAAGGGGCATCTGGGTGTTGATCAGAAGGAAGGGATAGGACATCTGGGTGTAGATCTAGAGGAAGTGATGGGACATCTGGGTGTAGATCTGGAGGGAATGATGGGGCACCTGGGTGTGGCTCTGGAGTGCGGGATGGAGCATATGGGTGTGGGTCTGGAGGGGGGGTTGGACATCTGGGTGTGGTCCCAGAGGGAAGGAAGAAAGCACCTGGTTGTGCATCTAGAGGCAGGGAGGGGGCATATGGGAGTGGGTCAGGAGGGAGGGATGGGGCATATCGGTGTGGGTCAGGAGGGAGGGATGGGGATCTGGGTGTGGATCTCAAAGGAGGGATGGTGCATCTGGGTGTGGATCAGGAGGGGGGTGGGGCATCTGGGTGTGGATTTGGAGGGAGGAATGGGTCTCTGTGTTGGATCAGGAGGGAGGGATGGGGATCTGGGTGTGGATCTGGAGGGAGGGGTGGGGCAGCTGGGTATGGATCTGGAGGGTGGGATGGAACATCTGGGAGTGGTCCCAGAGGGAAGGAAGAAAGCACCTGGTTGTGCATCTAGAGGCAGGGATGGGGCATCTGGGTGTGGATCTGGAGGGAGGGTTGGGGGCATCTGCGGGTGGATTTGGCAGGAGGTGTGGGGCATCTGGGTGTGGCTCTGGAGGGAGGGATGGGGCACTGAGGTTTGGATCTGGATGGGAGGATGGGGCATCTTGGTGTGGTCCCAGGGGGAAGGAAGAAGCACCTGGTTGTGCATCTAGAGGCAGGGATGGGGCATCTGGGTGTGGATCTGGAGAGAGGGTTGGGGGCATCTGAGTGTAGACCTGGAGGGTGGGATGGGAAAGCTAGGTGTGGATCTGTAGGGATGGATGGGGCATCTGGTGGTGGATATGGCAGGAGGTGTGGGGCATCTGGGTGTGGCTCTGGAGGGAGGCATGGGGCACTGGGGTTTGGATCTGGATGGATGGATGGGGCATCTTGGTGTCGATCTGGGGGAAGGATGAGGCTCTGGATGTGGATCAGGAAGGGAGGATGGGGCTCTGGGTGTGGATTAGGAGGAACAGATGAGGCATCTGTGTGTGGGTCTGGATGGAGTGGTGGGGCATCTGGGTGTCGATCTGGAGGGAGGGATGGGGCATCTGGAGTGGATCTGGCGGGAGGTGTGGGGCATTTGGGTGTGGCTTTGGAGGGAGGGGTGGGGCACTTGGATTTGGATCTAAAGGGAGAAATGTGGCATCTGGGTTTGGATCTGGGGGAGGGATGGGGCATCTGCGTGTGGATCTGGAAGGAGGAAAGAGTGCACCTGGGTGTAGATCTGGAGGAAGAGATGGGGCATCTAGGTGTGGATCTGGAGGGAGGGATGGGACATCTGGGTGTGGATCAGAAGGTGGTTGGGGCATCTGGGTGTTGATCAGAAGGGAGGGATGGGACATCTGGGTATAGATCTAGTGGGAGGGATGGACATCTGGGTGTAGATCTGGAGGGAGGGATGGGGCACCTGGGTGTGACCCTGGAGGGAGGGCTGGGGTACTGGGGTTTGGATCTGGATGGAGGGATGGGGCATCTTGGCGTCGATCTGGGGAAAGGATGAGGCTCTGGATGTGGATCAGGAGGGGAGGATGGGAGTCTAGGTGTGGATTAGGAGGAACGGATTGGGCATCTGGGTGTTGATCTGGAGGGAGGGATGGGGCATCTGGAAGTGCATCTGGCGGGAGGTGTGGGGCATTTGGGTGTGGCTCTGGAGGGAGCGGTGGGGCACTTGGATTTGGATCTAAAGGGAGAAATGGGGCATCTGGGTTTGGATCTGGAGGGATGGATGGAGCATCTGGATTTGGATCTGGATGAGGGATGGAGCATCTTGGTGTCGATCTGGGGGAAGGATTAGGCTCTGGGTGTGGATCAGGAGGGAAGGATGGGGCTCTGGGTGTGGATTAGGAGGAACAGATGGGGCATTTGGGCGTGGGTCTGGATGGAGTCGGTGGACATCTTGTTGTGGGTCTGGAGGGAGGGATGGGGTGTCTGGGTGTGGCACTGGAGGGAGGGATGGGGAATCTGAGTGTGGATCTGGAAGGAGGGAAGAGTGCACCTGGGTGTGGATCGATCTGGAGGAAAAGATGAGGCATCTGGGTGTGACTCTGGAGAGAGGGATGGGGTCACCTGGGTGTGGATCTGGAGGGTGGGATGGGGCACCTTGGATTGGATCTAGAGGGAGGTATGGGGCATCTGGATGTGGATCTGGACAGAGGGATGGGGCACCTGTGTGTGGATGTTGAAGAGAGGGATGGGCAAACATGGGTGTGGAACTGAAGGGAGGAATGTGGCATCTGTATATAGGTTTGAGACGAGGGATGGGGGCACCTGGGTGTTGATCTGGAGGAAGGTATGGGGCATCTCGTGTGGATCATGAGAGGGGGTGGGACATCTGGGTGTGGATTTGGAGGGAGGAATGGGTCTCTGGGTGTGGATCAGGAGGGAGGGATGGGGGATATGGGTGTGGATCTGGCGGGAGGGGTGGAAGCGTCTGTGTGTGCCCCTAGAGGGAGGGATGTGACTTGTGGGTCTGGAGGGAGGGATGGGGGCGTGTTGGTCTGAATGAAAATGAAGGGCAGAGGCATGTGGGTGACAATTGAGGGATTGGGCCATGTAGGGCTGGGGCATCTGCATGTGGCAGGAGGTTCTGAGGGTATGTGGTTCTGGTGGGAGGGCTGTAGTATCTACGCGTGGCTCTCGAAGGAAGGATGGAAGCATCTGGGTGTGAATGGAGGGAAGGGGCATGTAGGTCTGGAGGGAAGGATTGGGCTCTGTGGGTAGAGGGAGGAATGGGGGCATGTCCATCTGGAGGGACGGGGCATGTGGGTCTGGAGGGAGATGATGGCGGCATGTAGGCCTTGGGACATCTGAATGTGAATGGGAGACAGTGGCATGTGGGTCAAGGGGGAGGGTTGTGACATCTGGGTCTGGAGGGAAGACTGCAGCATGTGGGTCCGAAAGGCGGGCTGGAGCACTTAGATGTGGGTCGGGAGTGAGGGATGGGGCATCTGGCTGTGAATTGAGTGATGGGTGCATAGGACTGGCTGGGGGCATCTGCACGTGAATGGGGGACTGCATGTATGTTTGAATGGAGGGCTGGGGGCATGTGGGTCCAAAGGGACGGCTGGAGCAGCTGGGTGTGGGTCAGTAGTGAGGGATGAGGGTATCTGGGTGCGAACAGATAGATGGGCATCTAGTTCTAGAGGGAGGGATTGAGGCATCTACTGTGAATGGAGAGATGGGGACATAGGGCTGGCTGGGGGCATCTGCTTGTTTATGCTGGCATGGACTGCTGGGGCTTGTGGGTCTGGAGGGAGGTTTGAGGCATGTGATCAGGAGCGACGGATGAGAGCATGGGGATCTGGAGGGAGGGATGGGCATCTCTGTATCAATGGACGGATGAGGCATGTGGGGTCTGGAGGGGGGATTGGGGCATGTGAGTCTGGGGCAGGGTGAAACATTTGCACTCACCCCTAGGCATTGCCTAGTGATTTTTCCCTCCTGATGAGTAAGGTCTATTCTTTGATGTGAACATTCATACCTCAGGACCTCTTCTAACATGTTATGCTGAATGGCATTATTTGGAACAGACAAGAGTCTTTTTGCAAGCATTTCTCTTATAAGGTAGCTTTCATATGTATTTAATCATATTGTATCCCACAGTAACAGTTTCGCCTCTCATGACTATCTTCTCCACTTTTAGAGAGAGAGTGTTCTCCAATGCGACCCCTGCTTTGATGTAGTTACTCCGTGGATTACCCCGGTTCCACTCTTCCAGACGCCCAGTACTGGGCTTCCCTGCCCACAACGCGCCTGTTTTTCTATTCATTCACAGCCAACCTATTAGGTAATTCATGTTGCCAATGGGTATTTTACCCCAATTTTCTCTTAGAGCAATCTGGGTAGTCTCCAAGAAGGGGGATTATCCCTTTCACATTATTTATTTATTTATTTTTTTATGTCTTCTTCCCCACAGGGTCCAGTTGTTGTGAGGTATCTCGCCTTGGGGAAGGCAACTTTCACTATTTTATGGAATTCATGGCCAGACAGGTGGCACCCTTGCCGAAACGTGGTTTATGATGTCAAGTTGAACTTTTGCAGTTCCAGTATTATTATTTTTTGACACGTACAAGTAGGCAGACCTGTCAATGAAATACAGGAAACAGAACGAATTCAGACTCTGCCATTCTTTTATGAAAATAAACTCCATAGTGGCCCTTCACTAAGCCACAAAATCATGTATGTGGGCTTATAATTAGGCCACTTTCCCCTATTGGCAGTCTATGTTCTAAGAAATTGATATTTGATTTTCTATTGCATTTCGCTTTTCACTAATTTTGAATTTATATGTTATCACATTTATTTGTTTTTTGTATTATGTCTTTTACTGTTTATAAACTATTCATGTGTACCCTTTTTTCCTTGTGAAATAAATACCTAAAGAATATTTTCACAAATTTGAGGCTGCCCTGATTGCTTTCAGAGAACCCTTTGTTTTAAAAAAATGTGTGATACCGTAGTGGTACGCCTAGAGAAACAATCCAATTTGAACCTATTGAGAATTGTATTCACAGCAGTACAGACTTTCTTGTTATAGAGTAAGAAATGGTGTGCTGTGTGTATGCATAGAATTGAGGCAACCAGTGACTTATGTCTGGCTAGTGGTTTCAACTTGAAATTGTGCACCTGTATGGGGGCATGCAGATGGCATATGGGGGTATGTGGGTCTGGTGGGTCTGGAGGGAGGTGTGGTGGTATGTGGAAATTGAGGGAGGGGTGCAGCATGGTCTACAGGAGAGTTGGGGTGTGTGGGTCTACAGTAGGGGGGTACATGGGTGCAGATGGATGGGTGGTGGCATCAGGGTGTAGGTCTGGAATGAGGGCTAGTGAGGCCATCTGGGTGTGGGTCTGGTGGCACGGCGGATGGGCCATTTTAATGTGGGCCTGGAGGCAGGGCAGATGGGGATCCTGAATCAGGGTGGATGTCGCCATCTTGGTGTGGAAGGAGGGATGCAGCATCTCTCCCTCCAGTATGGGTTACTGTGTGTGGGTCTGGAGGGAAGGGTAGAGTGACTGGGTGTGGATTTGTCAGGATGGCGGATGGGCCCATCTAGGTGTGGTTCTTGAGGGAGAGCTGGATGGGGCCATCAAGTTTTGGATCTGGAGGGAGGGATGCAGGCATTTGGGTGTGGGTCTGGAAGGAGGAATATGGGATCTGGAAGGAGGGATAGGGCAACTGGGTGTGGGTCTGGTGGTAGGGAGTTAAGGGGTGAACTCAGTGTGAGTCCAGAGAGAGGGATGGGGTGACTAGCTGTGTGTCTTTAGGGAGTGATGGGGGGTGAGTCAGGAGGCAGGGCGGATGTGACCATCTGAGTGAGGGTTTGGAGGCAGGATGGATAGCCCTGTAGTAGTGGGTCTGGAGGGACGGGGCATCTGGTCTTAAAACCTTGCCACCTCATTCTCCCCCTATAGCCTCCAATTTGTTCTTCCAAAACAAAATGTGTGCCAGTCTTAACTCACCTTTATTCTTATGTTTCACCCATCAGCATCCTTTATTCAAACTTCCACACAGACTGAGAGCCAGGTGTGTGTCCCTGCGTCTCTCCATGTGTGTGTCTGTGTGCTTGTGTATAGAGAGAGCAGAGAGAGTCTGGTAACCCCCTCTATGGGCTGGACTTTGGATAAAGGCCTTCATTTGTGTGTTTACATTTGGGCTGCCCTTTGATTGGCTGGTCTTCTTGGTATTCACCTGGTTTTAATTTGCCATCATGCAGCAGCCATCTTAAATTTCACTTTCACTTTGTTGTTGGCACTAAGGGCTCTGTGGGGAAGATTCGGCCCTTTAGCTTCCCTACATGTGTGCTGCCTTTTGGGTGTCCCAAGCTCACAGACAGTGAGGGCCAAACTGTGTTCACAGAACTTAACTGAGACCCTTGGAAATATGCCAGTCTTCCCTGGTGTTTCGGACATGGTTTAGTTTTGCCCCATGTTGGGAGCCAGTGTTCCTGGTTTGGAATTTTGGGTCTGCCTCAAGAGAGCTTTGTGCTTTCACTTGGTATGTGGGACTGTAGGCCTACCGCATTTGACAGTCTTCTGCCCTTGAGGCTACCATCCAGGGTAGCCTCAGTGTTATGCAGGAGACTTGGTCACACAAAGGAGAGTGACTTTTACTGCCTTCTCTAGGCCTAAGCAGTCCCTATGTTTCTCTGCTCTACTCTTAAAGAAAGGATGAGTCTCAAAGAGCGCTTGTCAGCATGTCTGCCAAATTAATCAAAGTCCACCATGCAGAAACCTATTCTAGCCTGATTCCTGTTTCTACCACTGTGATCTCAAAGGAACCTACCATTAACAAAAGATACGATTAGGGCCTTTTCTAAAACAAAAGAATAGTAGCTGGTTTCTGACCCCATCGTGATGTCTCTTTGCCAGAAAGGGGCTTCTTCAGACATGCCCCCTGGCACAGTGAACACCTCTTCTGCAGCTATCTCTCCTGTCAATAAATGTGGTCCAATTGTATACATAGCTCCTCCACCTTTTGCTTCTCATGCCTTCCTGAGCATCTTATCTATCTCTCGCTCTCATCCCAACTATGTACCCAACTTTGCTCCTCCCTACCACTACTAATTGTTCTACCACACTCCTCCCTTGCCTCTCTGACAGGCAACAGCCCTTCAACCCATAAACTATGGCTGGAGGCGCTATACAAATGCAACATAACATATTTCTGCTAGGTAATGGTTTTGTAAATCCACTAACGCAACAGGAAATCATACGTTCTTGTGGTTGGTGAGTGTAGAGTTTACATGACACAAGTCTAGAAAGGCAAACGGTAACCGAATGGGTGACCATATCTGAGCCAAGAAGCAACTTGAGCAAAGGTCAAGTGAAAGGCATGCTGGGATGTTATAAAAATATCTGCAACTCTGAGTAAAATAAAGAAAGCAAGCCTAGTATTTAAGTCCTGCAAATACATTTTGTTGATGCAAAAATGTTGACTTGTTCATTAGGCCCTAACTTTGAGAATAGAGTGTTTGGACTTGGGCCTTTTGGAACCTGAATGAGGACCCTAAGTCCTTTTTTAGAAGAGCCCCTTTTCAAATATTTCATTACTGCCGGACCCTTTTCAGGTTCAAGACCTTAGGTCAAATAGGAGCTATCACCACACCCTAGAGTGTCCAGGACTAACCAGTTGGGAAATGGAAGGGGTGAGAAGGGGACAGATAGCTCGATCCCTGGGAAGGTCTTTGAGCGAGTAAAGAATGCAGGAGGTGAGACATTTCCCCACTAGTTTAAATAATTATTGTGATATTGGTTGCTTGAACTCAACCTTACTCAAAAAGTAGAAAAGAAACCATTACATCATATTGATATCATACATAACCAAAACAATACAACAAAATGATCAAATGGAATACAATTCCAATTCAATAAGACAAGACCTTAAACTAGTTTGATTTGGAGCACTTAGGCAAAATAGCATTATAAAGAAAGAAGAACAATAACATCAAACATACATCAGGTCATTCACCACCTAATGCATACCAAACTTGCATGGTGAAGAATCTTTATGACAGAAATGGTCACAGCAGTTTCCATACCTTGTGATATATGAATAAAAAGTCTCCTGAATCCAAGTAGGGGGGATTATGCACAAACTGTCCCAAGAACAGCAATCTCTGGGTTTGTAAGAAAGGGCAATCCACCAGGATGTGCTCTATGAACTGTATCGCGGCCTCGTCCTTACACAGAGCACAACAGCCTTGTGGATATTCCTCAGATGAAGATCTAACAAGACAAATGTCCCCAGTGTGCAACAAGTTTAGCCTGTATCTTAAAAAATGAATATGCAAAACAGGGGGTGTTCTGGGAGTCTCTACCGGCCTCAGCCGCGGGGGAATCTCAACCAGATTTTTTAGCTCACTATCCATTTCACAGAAGAGAAATATCCACAACATATCAGGCTTTGTCCTGTCCAAGGGCAATCCAGCACCGAAATGCTAGGCAATTATCTTCTGACCAAGAGTACCAACAGCAACCCCAGACAGGTTTTTCGGCTTGGCTGGTCCTCATCAGTGAGGTGGAGCTGTGCCTCTCTAAGAACAGTGAGCAAGGGGTCCACATCTGTATTACCCTTAGTAACTTATGTCTGGGGTTGCTTGTGTGTCTGTGCAGAAGGGACCTGGCCTAGCAGTTTGGGCTGTGCTGCTACCATTGATGGCAGTACCTGACTGATTTACATATGGCTGGACCGCTTTTGCAATGGCGCAGACGGGCTAAAAGACAGTGGTGTGGAAGGTTGCCCAGAGCAATGCCAGTGATTCCGATTCATTCAAAACCTTCCACCCATCACTTTTGTGGTTATAGTTTGTCTCACTATGTGAGATAGGGTATGCCCCGACGCGGGTTCTTTGCTCGCTGTGCCATAGGGAACCAAGCTGCACCTCACTGAGGAGGCCCAACAAGGCTGAAACATGTCTGGGGTTGCTTGTGTTCACGTGCAGAGGGGACATGGCCTAGCAGTTCGGGCTGGGCTGCACCCATTGGTGGCAGTACCTGACTGATTTGCATATGGCAGGACCCCTTTTGCAATGGTGCAGATGGGCTAAAAAATGGTGGTGTGGAAGGTTGCCCAGAGCAATGCCAGTGGTTCAGATTCATTCAAAACCTTCCACCCATCTCTTTTGTGGTTATAGTTTGTCTCACTATGTGAGAGAGGGTATGCCCAGATGTGGGTCCCTTGCTCGCTGTGCCATAGGGAACCAAGCTGCACCTAACTGAGGAGGTTCAACAAGGCCAAAACATGTCTGGGGTTGCTTGTGTTTCTGTGCAGAGGGGACCTGGCCTAGCAGTTCGGGCTGGGCTGCTACTATTGATAGCAGTACCTGACTGATTTGCCTATGGCTGGACCCCTTTTGCAATGGCGCAGACCGGCTAAAAAAATGAAATGGTGGTGTGGAAGGTTGCCCAGAGCAATGCCAGTGGTTCAGATTCCTTAAAAAGCTTCCACCCATCAATTTTGTGGTTATATATTTCTTAAAAATTGAAGCCTCCAATATCCATTAGGAAATGTTTTGATGTATCTAGAAATGACCCTTAAAGGCTTATCGTACACTGACAGGCTTTGATACAGCTTGAAAGATATAATCCTTGTAATGGACGCCATTGAGTCTTGCCTAAGTAGCATTTTGTTGAACCTGTTAGCATTACTAACTAGGTCACTGGGTGATAGTTCAAATCTATCTAACACCACTTAAGCACTTTTTTGAAGATTGGGCAAAGATCGTACCGTAGATCGCTTCATAGCAAATGCGAGATTCTCATACAGGGATCCCGTGGAAGGAACCAACAATTTCCTGTACAAAGACAAGATCTGCCAATCCAGCTGATAGCCCAACAATGTTAATCCCAATTCAAATCTTAGTGCAGGGATAGGCAAACAATCTTGTAAACCTAAGGCTTGTTTCCACACCCTAGACTCCACCTTATTCCCCACTAGTGTGGTCATTCTTTCCTTACCATAGGTATGGTTCGCCTAAATCTGAGTATGGTAAATTCCCCATGCTAACCTATGAGGTTAGCCGGCTGTTAGTGACAGGGTTAGTCTGGCTGCTACATGGTGTGCCTCCCTGAAAATGGACCAGATGAATCCCACAAGCCTGTTACTCCCAACAAGGCACGACCTATCATCCCAATGTTGGGGTTGACCCTTCCTTCAAAGTGTAGAGGGAATATGTGCTTGGGGGGACCAAAGAAGAACTCCAGAACAGGAAACGGAGACCTATGGGTCTAGTAAGTGGAACCCGAACAATGCCCAACAATAGGGCACCAAAGCCCAGCTAGACCGGATCACGGTTGTCTCAGACATGCAATACCTTATCACCGAAGGCAGTCTCAGATAATGATAACCATGGGGTTACAACTGCCAGAAAGAACTACAAGAGTAGGGGCAGGTCCATGCAACGGAAAAACAAACAAGGGGCCGTCAAATGAAGATTGTTTGCCAACCCACAGTTTTCTCTAACCTTAGAGAAATGGCACTACTCGCTTAACTGAACATTTTCAAGCAGGAAAGCATTCCAGGACTGCACATTCCAATGCTTACCACATGACATGGTGCCTGCCGAAAAGGGGTCATCATAGAATGACACATTGCCTCTGCTACGGCTGACAGTAAATCCAAGATGGCGCTGCAATCCCATTTGAAGCTTTGCAGCCACTCATTAATTATAATAAAAGCTACCAGGTAAGGAACCAATGCCAGACTTGGACCAATGGGAGGAGTTAAGAACTGACAAGAGAATAACCAATCTAATTCAAGGTCACATAGGGAATTAAAATGTTAGAAACAGCACTAGGCCCCATGCGTATAAAAGATCCTTTTGAACATCAGTCAGGGTTCTGGACCTGGAGGAGGCGGAGGGAGGTATGTGCAAAGTGTCCCTTGATACAAGTGGAAAAGGCTGAGGAGAGTGTCCTAGAAGAGCCCGCTGACTGGAAGAAGACCACACCAGGGAGGAGATCCCAGAAGCAAGCTTCCTGGAAGAAGGTGGCCCAAAGCTGTATGCTTTGGAAGAAGAAGATCCAGGAGGAGGTAGACTTGTCTTCTCTTTCTCCTTTGATAGAAGGGGACAGCCCTGGAACCACTGTCCGGCTGACTGGAGGAGGGAAGCAGAAGCCTGGTGAGAGAGAAGGAGTTCCTAATGCCTAGAAGCCCTGGAAAAAAAGACTTACCACAGGGGTAATAAAGCACCTCTCAACTCCTTTGCGGAGCTGAACAGCCAAAGCCTAAGGCTTTTCACCCAAGGCCCATGAGGAAAGCTAAGAGAACCCCGGCCATGGCAGAAAGACAAGAACGGTATTGGCTGCCTGAAAGGGACCCAGAATTAGGGTGGGAGAAATACTCAGCCCATTCCAAATGGCATATGAAACCCAAGGTCTGGGAAGAGACATTTTGTGAATTTTTAGACTGTGAGTACCTGCTAAACGAACCTCCCAAGAGGAACAATCCTGTTTGTTGCAGTACAATAGGGACAGATTTTAAAGAGTAATTTATGAACTATTTGGTTTGTGCCAAAGCATTGGACTTTAGTTTATTAGCTTAGAGAAACCAGAAGTCTACTGGCTTATAAAAGTTAGTGTTGATTCTTTTCTGTTTTCTATTCAAACCTTTATGGCTTTCTTTAATCTTTAATAGAAGTAGGCTGTCCCTGGAATGGCGAGGACTTATTAAAATAGATTTGGACTTTTATGTTTTAACACAGGAGGACCATCGGGAGCGCTGAAAGATCACAATTTAGTGTATCCCGTCATGATATAGTATTATTCCAAGTCGCTCCTCAGTTGTAGAATTTCCTCAGGAACCTGTTAGGCATTTATCAAACCCTAACCAATTTGTAATTGAAATAAAGATACTGTTTAAAACACTTTTTGAGCATGATGTGTATCATTGCTTTAACCTCTCACAGGAGGCTGCCTTGTCACGTTCATACAACACCCTACCACTGTACTGATCAAAATAAGGATTTAGAGAGTGTGACTAGGCCAGTAGGCTGGCATTGACTTGAGGGGATTGAACCCGTCTCAGCTAGGGGGAGGGAGGGAGGCTTATCAGGGAGAAAGCCAGAGCTTGTCCTCCCCCTGATGTAGATGTTGGCAGTTGAGGGGGTGCTAGTTCCTACCCCAATGGCAATGTGATGTATTGCAGTACCCAATTGTCTCACAGCATCCTCTTGTACAGAATGCCCCACAGTTCAACTCTCCATCTCACACCACTGCATCCACCCTCAACAACAATAAACGAACATCTCATAAACCAGTTTGTTGACTTAGAATCATTAAGAAACACTTGGCAGAACTCTCTTTCTCTAGCTCCAAGTACACCCCCTCTATCGCACTTGTTCATCCCTTTCTCGTCCAACAGAAACACTTGCAATGGGAAGTCGTCTGTCCAGTAGCATTTTTCACTTGGCCGCAAATTCTCACTCTCTGAGTGCTCTCCAAGCATGTTTCTGCATGGGCCGAGACAGCCGAACAAAACTATGGCTACTCCGCAAGACCTAGATACCTGCGTCCCTCTACTCTCTTCAACCAAATCACTTCTACCACTTTTCCTAGACATTACATCACCAGCCACCATGCATCTCAAAGGAATTACAAACCCCAGCCCTGCAGGTGGATCTCATGCAGATAACTTCTCTTTCACAGCATACACTCATTTTACTGATAACCAGGAAATGTGTACACCCCATGGACCATCCTCACCACCTTCACTGGCCTCTACCATTTCCTGTGAGCACACGCCTAACACCCATATGTACCCATTAGACACAACTTCATCCCTCTGCAAATGGTAGGACAAAACATGATGCAAGCACCCTCTGCAGCTGCACATCTCACAACCTCCCCTACCTATGATAATAGGGAGGCCCACAAACGTATCCTCCTCAATGTGCGATCCCTGCCCAAACACGGACTCGAGGGTCATGATCTCATCACAGACCATGAGCCATTTCTTCTCTTTATCACCGAAACATGGCTCAAAGAAGAACATTCCCTGGCTGTAAAAGAAGCTATCCCCACAGGCTACAAAATAATAGTTAAGAACAGAGACGGAAGACTAGGAAGAATTGCACTTATCTTCAAGGACTCTATACAAATCACCTGTCTTCCAACTCGACGCACCTGTATGTGAATCTTTGCTCATTAAATGGAACATCTCTCACTCGTTTTACATCACACTTCTTCTCATATGTATAACTCCAGGCTACAATGGCAAATTTGGAGTTAAACTTGCAGACTTAATTTCCATCTTTCTCTCTGGACACCACAATATATGCATTCTTGGTGATTTCAATATCTGGCTAGAGTTACCCTCAAATAGGCTCTGTAAAAACCTAATCCCAAACCTCAAAGGATTTGACCTCAAGGCTCAGCCACAATTCAACACATACAGTCGGCCACACATTGGATGCTATCTTCTGCTCTCCCAATCTCTTGAGGGTTTTGCCTTCTTTGGAGATGCCATGGGCAGATCGCTCAGCATTATTTTTCACAGTGATTTTACCACTAAAACCGGGGCTTTCTGTACAAGGGGCAAATGCCCCGTACAGAAACTTAAAAGGATTCAACCCGGAAAACAATTGTATCCCTTTACTGAAGAATAACAAACCCACCTTCTTTGCTATCTTAAACCCATTATCCGTAGCAAAAACATTTAATAACAGCTGACGGAAGCTGTGATGAATCCGATCGTGTCATCACTTCTTGCGCGTTGGAATCCTCTCCCCATGTGACTAGGGGACGGCAGCTGCTACCTGTTGCTGACCCTGGGGGCAGCTATAGGAGTGGGGATCACAAATTCGGGAGAGTAGCAGGGCACCATCGGACAGGGCATGGCATTCCCCTCACTCTCTTGAGGATACCCCATACATACCCAATGCCTTAATGGCATGTTGTTACACCTCTCCTCATCCACCTAGGAAGGCTACTGAAAATTATCTGACAGTATCTGTGTGTGAGCCATCAAGATTTGACTTGCCCTCTAAAACTCATGGAAATGACTTCTCAGACTCAACCTACGAGTTTTCAAGAGCTAACTTGCCTTTAAAGACTTCTGAGAACACTTACACAGATTCCACATATAAAACATCAAGAATGGATTCCTATTTCCATAACTGCAAGAATACTAGGATGAGGCAGATGAGCTGAGTACTGCAGAGCGGAAAAGACCAAGAGTACAAGCTGCGCTCTAGTTGTTGTGAGCACAGACCTGTGGCCAGGAGAGTTGAATCGCAGCAAGAGCTGACTGGGCACGACGCTGAAGGGAGTAAGCTGCTTCTCTGGGGACAGATCGAGAGACCACGGGCCAGCAGGAAATGCAAGGGGAGTATTGGCGTAGGAACAAAGGCAGTCAGATGGGAAGAGAAGCCGAATGACTACCACCGGCTGACTGCGGGAAGAAGAGTCAAGTATGACAGCGAGAGTCAGTGAGTCCCCGAAAGGGAAACAGTGACAATGGGTGTATTGGCAGACATGCTGAAGGCAAATATATGTAAACGATAGGAATTAAATACTTGAACGAGAAGGAACAACTGAACCTTTCATTAAAAGGGAAAGCGAACAAGAAGTAAGAGACTTTAAGTTCTGTAAGTCTGTGCAATACACATTGAAGAAAATCCCTGGCATGATAGTGTGCCAGGCAGGTACTGTGTTAGCTAAAGCAAACTCAAGAAAATATTAGGTTTAAAAGAGTGCACAGAGCACATGTGAGAAAAGCCCTTGAAGGAGAGTACACCAGGAAAAGTAAAGCTGCACATGTGTTTAAAGGTAGCCCTGGTAGAAGAGTATACGAGGCAATTGCCAGTGTGTTTCAAGAAAGCCCTGGCAGGATAGTATACCAGGCAATTGCAAGTGGGTTTAAGAAATCCCTGGTAGGAGAGTATACCAGGCAAGTGCAAATGAGTTCACATAAGAAATGCACCAGCTAAAAGGGTCCTGAGAAGTATATATCAGGACAAGCCAAAGGAGGTGTGAAACCAGGCCGACAAGGAGTGAAAACCTGGCAGGAGAATACACCAGGTATCCTAACAAGTTAAAGATAAAGAGCCAAGTTGTTTTTGAGGAGCAGTTGTATTGTAGATTAAGAGAAATACACACAGGCAAGGACACAGTGAACAGTGTATAATAAATACATCAGCTAAAAGGGTCCTGAGAAGCATATATTAGGACTAGCTAAAGGCTATGTGAAACCAAGGAGACAAGGAGTGAAAACCTGGCAAGAGAGTACACCAGGTATCCTAAGAAGATAAAGATAAGGAGCCAAGTTGTTTTGTGGAACAGTTGTATTGTAGATTAAGAGAAAGTCAAGGAACTGATATCTTTGAACATGCAACAGAGGGAATGAAAATCCAAGGGCAAGGGAACCATCCTCTTAAATAAGGAACTATATCCTTTTGGAACTTTTATGTTGGAGTTACACATTTCTTTTCTTTTGGACGTTTTATTTCAATCACTCAAAGCCAAAGACATTACCTCTTTCACCTTAAAGTTCATTTTGTTAGAATGGGAGGGCCAGAATAGTGCTTTGAACACAGGACATTTTACCTTTGACATTCTGACACCTGACAGACCCTTCATTTTATTTGAGGTAGGGAAAACACCTCTTGGTGCAGGAACAGGGAAGCATTTTCCAAACCAATTTTCTTTGTCAATAAATGTTTATGGTCAAAACCATAGGTCTCTGTGTCCGTGTCTCAGTCCTGGTTACTCACAAAGAAACTGCACCCTTGAAACGAGGTAAAATACCAAGACCACTGAACGAGTGTAGATGGTGTTCTGACTATCTAAAAAATGTAAAGAAGTTAAACACACTGATTTTGAGTGACAAACTAGCCTACCTTAGACATAAGCATGGCTATCATTGTGAGATACGGAAAGCTAAATCAAAAAACTACACTCATAGGGTTCTTAATTCCACAAATCCCCAAATAAAGGTTTTCAAAATTATCTCAGAATTCATATTTCTGTCATGGCCACAGGCCCCAGAACACAAAAACCACACCATCTAGTGATGGGGCAATGGGTCAGTTGACTCACTTATGTCCCTTTTGGACCTATACACACAGGGGCCCTGGCTGAACTCAGTCCTTGCGCCTTTGGCGCCAGGCTCATATAGAGATGTGAGCAGGAACACTTTATTTCAGTGCAGGAGTGCTTTTACTTTATTTCAGTGCAGGAGTGCTTTTATTTTACAAGAACTTTCCAGGAGCTGAAAGCCTTTATTCCAGAGAACATCCTCATGTGCTGACTCATCGGGTGTGGCTTCTTAGGCCTGGTCTTGTGTTGACTCATCGGGTATGGCAGGGTGTGGCAGGCAGGCTGAACCTGGTTGGTGTGGTTTCAGAAGCTCAGCTATATAACTGCTCCATCCTTAAGGCCGGTGCTTCGCATTACTGTGCACTCACATGCAACATGACTCTCAGCGCCGCTTGGACCAGTTTACTTACCTTTGAAACCAGGTGTTCACCTGCATACTCACCTCCAGGAAACCGGTGCTTCATCGCTTCATCTGCAGACTCATCTCCTGACATCCAGTGTTCTTGATCCCGACGCCGCAGCACTGCACTCCACATCTACGAACTTGGACCCTGTGAAGAAGAAGAAAGACAAGGTTAGAACATCCATCCTAGGGCCGCGCCGCATTTGAACCCCGCGCGCTCCCTAGTTAACAACTCACCAGTTACTGTACCACTGCAGCTTCGTTCTTCATTCCCTCCGGCTGTCGCCTCGAGCTCCGCAGCTTCTACCGGGCCGGCAGCATCACCTGCAAGGGAAGAAAGCAAAAGACCAAACATCAAAAGTGTAACGGACAGCAATATACGACAACAAACTTTACAATATAACAAAAACGGACGAGGAAAGACAAAGGCAAACAAGAACACTTACATGAGGTATAGTGGCTTAGTCGCAGCAGGACTGGACTACCACGTGCAAGGGACCAGTGAAGGAACTCAGTCCACAGCATACAAGCGCCCCTGCCAGAAGCACCAGGACAGAGTGCTCGCCAAAACTAATCAACAGGTGAGCTTTCCAGGGACAGCGCATCCCACGGGTACCACGGTTTGGGAGAAGGGGTCTGGAAGGGGATCAGGCGCACAAGCTGGCATACACACGCCCCCTATTCCACACGCAGGAGCAGTCCCGAGTAGCATCACCTATTACCACCAGTCATCACATAAGTGCAGAGGGCAAAGTCGGACCCGAGCGACCTCACCCCCGGGAGGACTACAACCATGCCCCAATGCATCCGCAGAGACCAGGTGAGCATAACAATTTCCTACTACCCAATCAACTGCAGTAACCCCATCCCAGGTCCTCTGTAATTTACTCTCTGACCACTTTTACAACAAAATTGTTATGCTAGACTCCAGAATCAAAGCAAAAATTACCTCCAATGGCTCCACCATATCCCATTACTTTCTCCTTCCTCATTCCATCCTAGCCCCAACAACTTGTTCCTCTCCTTCACACCTCTCTCAATACTAGAATGTGAGTCTTTTATCACTAAGAGCTCCATGTCAGGCTCAACATTAGAACTCTGCCCACCTAGCATGCTCAAAGCACTTCTCATTGTCCGTTAATTGGCTGAAGTCACCAGAACTCTTGTTTACCACTCCTTAACAACAGGGTTGATTATCCCCCCCCATTTCAGATGAGCCTACTCTAAACCTTTACTTTATAAAATGGGGCTTAATCAGGACAATCCTAACAACTACTGAGCCATTTCCAACTGCTGTTACTTAGCTAAACAGGCAGCTTACAATCAGCTTATGAAATAAGTTGAAGACCAATATATCTGGATCCTGTACAAGCTGGTTTCAGACCTGGTCATAGTACAAAATCATTTCTGCTCTCTATCTGGGACGAGATGAAATGTAGCGGAGAGGAGACTGTAACAAGGCCTCGGCTCGTATACTCCTGGACTTATCTGCAGCATTTGATCTGGTTGATATTAACATCTTCCTCCAGCACTTATTTGACTGTGGGATTAGAGCTAGTACTCTCGAATGGCTAATGTCCTTTCCTACTAATCGATCACAATGAAACTATATTGCCCATTCAGAGTTAAAAAATGTCATTATCACCCCTAAGCTTCAATCTCTACGTCAGTGGACGCAGACGATACACAACTCAACCTCACAATACAGAACTAATCTGCCCCATTGTTGGAGATCTCAGAATGCATTGAAAAATGGTCACTTGGATGGAGCATAACCATACTGAACCCAGAAAAAACTGAAATTCTTACAGCTGAGAAAGTATCACTGAAACCTCTTCCCCTAAAACAAACAGAACTAACTCAATCTCAGAGTGACCCTGGATGCCAACCTCTTCACAGGACCTCGTATCACCTCAGTTGTCCGACAAGCATTAACTCGCCGGAAAGTCCTCAGAAAGATCTTCCCATTCCTAGCTTTTCCCCAAAAAGGCACCACTATTATATCAATAGTAATCACTAGCCTAGACTAGGCTACGTGAATAGCCTTCACCTAGGTGCCCCAGCATACCTCATTGCCAGACTCCAGTGAGTCCAGAATGCAGTTCTGCATACCCTACTCTGCATGGGAGACAGAGATCTTATCTCACAAGCACTTTAGCCCCTACATTGGCTACTGGTAGGTAGGTTAATTACTTTCAAAAGCCTGTGCATAACATTCAAAGCAATTCAAGGAAAAGGGCCCCACTTTATTCAAGCAAAGTTCAACTGATACACTCCCAATTTAAACCTCCGATCAGCTTTACGCATGACTTTGGTGGTGCCCTCCTATTCTAAGAAGAAATTTGGAGGGTCCTCCTTTTCAATTCTCACGCCACAACTCTGGAACACTCTCCCCAAAGAGATTAGAACCATATAGCACTAACCCCAATTCAAAAGAGCCATCAGATCATGGCTTTTCACCTACTAAAAGCTTTTGACTAATTTCCAACCACTTCCACCCACTAAATGGCATTCGAATGGCATACAGAAGCCGGCCACTGACATCCTACGCGCATACAGTCTCAGTAAGTGCAAATTATTTGTCATTCTCACTCTACAGCACCTATATCCTAACCACTCATTTCACAATCCTATGTAAGCAGTTCTATATCTCGCAATGAATAGGAGGTAGTTTTCTTGGATAGCTCTTGCTCTATACATTTAACTTCATGTCACACATGTTCTCTACAATTTTGATTATCATTAAGCTGTCATATTGTGCTGTACCCTGACTAATTTCATTCCCGAATGTATGACTTTCCATCTCACCCCAACTGTATGTAAAGGCAGCTTACTCACCTCTTTCTAATAAAAGTTTACTGCTCGACCCTAACTTGCACACTGTGTTTTCTTGCTTAGTAAAACTGATTTTGGCACACTAATTTAACACCTATATGAAAATTGACACCCTCTAGCACTATCTCTTAAAGATTAGTCAATAAAACTAAGGACCTGAACCCCTAAATTAGCACTGTACTTAAAAATAGACATTTTCTTTCCAAGACTTAAGGTCTTTGATTTCGGCTCAGGCTGGGAATCCCTTGTTGCCTCCCTTTCCCATTGTATTCAGCTGCATATGCTCTATTCATAGCTAGCTCTTGTGCTCTGGGTACACTTCTTTGAACTGGACTTGCCTGAGGCAGCCTACAAGAACTCTGCTCTGGGGAGAGATTTGACATTATGTTTCAGTATAAATTGCCAATAAAAAACTATCTGGAACGTCTGAGCACATCTCAAGACCATCACGCATCCTGAAGGCAAGCGTCCCCAACCAGCACGATCCTCCCCGCAATGAGAGACAATGACAGACTCTCCCAAGTCGGGAATAAAGCCAAGACAGAGTGCGGGTGAGCTTAAGTGGGAGTTTATCAATCAGAATAGGGCATGCAAAGAACTCTGCAAACTCCGAGAGCGCTCTGTCTGACAATAGCAAAGACAGGCGTATATATTTACAAAAAACGTCATAAGAACCTACATACAATAGGGGGCACAAGTTCGATGGGATTGGGTGGCGATGACTAACTATAGGTGCTGCTGTGATGTGGTTGGCTTTGGCTGGAGGACGTCACTGGTCAGCCTCGTGGGTTGGGCTGGGCCTGGCAGGTTGGCTGAGTTCATCCGGGCGGTGTTGTTGTGCCATCGCGGCCAGTGTCAGAGATGAATGTCTTTTCCTGACTCATTTGCCCTAGGCCATGCACACCGCAGTCATTCAGTCATTGCAATATTATCTTCTTTAGTAAATCTTCCAATAGGTTATTCTACAGGTTAATGCAACACAGGAGGAATGCACCTTGTGAGGGGTCTGATGGTCATTCGTCAGGGCATGGTTACCAGTGTCCTGTTGACCGGAGCCATAGGTTGAGGGGCTAAGCTTCAGGGCATGGGACGGGCGGTACATGCCTTCCTGTCTTGTTAGATGTGGTTATGAATGTGCCGCTGTGTGTTGCCACAGTATTGGGTGTCCTGATTGCACAGGGCCATAAGTCTAAGATGATCCGGTGGGTTGTGGGGTTTACGAGGGGGCGCCTTTGGAAGTGTGTAATCAGGCAGAGGTTTACTGCTGTGCTGTAAATAATGCAGGTGGCGGGCCGTGGCCTTGGGTGCTGCAGAGGGGGCTACAAATCTTTGAAGCGGCTCCAGTCTGGTTGGGGGAGGTGGAGCAGCGCAGAGCGGGCCTCTGCTCTCATGTTTGGCAGTCTTCGCAGGGTGGGAGGGGGAATGGCCTTGCACATATTCACAAAGGTATCTTCCTCGTGTGTTGCCGGCTTTTAGAGGTGAAAACGTCACAATCATTTAAACACTTTATAATATTTGTTTGAATACATTTCAACTTTGCTGGATGTGTCTCGATTATATCCAGTCTGAGTACCTTATTCGTACACTATGTTTTAACAATTACAGTATTTAGTTATATGCATATACATTTGCAGTAAGTGAGGTAGTAGTGAGGTTGGTGGAGTACATAGAAAATGACCCGCCACCGTACGTGACGGTGGTGGCACACAAGGGGCTTAGACATACACGCATGACAAGTGCATTCTCGCACATCCTTCACATGAGCCCTCTGTATGGTTACATTCGTCTTCTTGTGTACTCTAGCAGCATTAGTTCAGTTATGGCGCGGGACCGCGGGGTGTACGGTTTTCAATGATACATATAGAGAATAATCCCCCGGAATGCTTTTATCATTTGCACACCTCTGCAGGGGTGTGGGTCCTTCATTGCTGGTGTCATGTAAACATGCATTTCTTACAATAATTACACAATTTTACAGGTCTCTTTAGTAGAAGTAGTTTTATGGAAAAGATACACGTATTACACGTAGTTTTTGACATTCGTATTTGGGTATTTTTCTGCTTTCATCGGATGACCATTCTACAGTTCTCCCCATCACCCTGGCCTCGCTGACCGGGTCATGCTGGGAGCAGTGATACACTGTGGACGGTGAAATGTTACAGTGTTAGTATCTTATGCTAGCTCATGTCCGTTTTGTTTGTGGGAACGGGCTCACAGCGGATCTGCCAGGGTGCTGCGGCGACAGGGATAATTGAAACTCTCCGAGGGTGGGGGCCGCGCTACAGTGCGCTGAGCTCACACCATATTAGATAGACAAAATGGTTTCTGGGCCTAGCTAAATTCAATACGAGTGGGCAATGTCTTCAGCAGGTGAACCCTCCACCACCTGGGCCCGGGTGGTCCGAGGGGACGCCCAATGAGCCATGGCCCTCACCTGGGGTGGGGATGTAGGCAAGGGGGGTCTTTTGGACCACTCCTCCCCTACATTTCCCCCCTTTCGTTACTTAAGTAACGAATTCTTTAACTCATTCAATCTCCTACACTCTTCTTCGTCCATAACTGCCTCATCCCATGCTGGTGTGCCTTTTATCGGCAACCAGGCTCTGCACACCCCCCTTAAGCTCTCACCCCTCCTAGCATATTCATCTGGGGTACAGGTTAGGTATATACATCCGGTCTCTCCTTCCAAGTCTACCCACACCTCCTGATACCATTCTAGTATACGGGGCTCTCTGATGGTGGTGTGCCATAATTTGTCTATGATATCCTTGTCATGATACCTGGGCACTAGCTGATACCTGGGTGTATCATCAGTTCCGGTTTGTAGGAGGGGGCGTGGCCTGGAGCTCATGGCGAGTGGAAGCTGAGTCGCCGTGCTCCGGGCGCCGTTTCCAGATCCTTTTGCCTACCTAAAATCGCACCTGGGATAGAAAGAATCGGTTCCAAGGAGAGGGGAACCGAGCCCGGACACGCTGCAGGGGTCTTCCCCTGGATCCGGGCCCCCGAGCCCAAGGATTCGGCCCGATAACGGTCCCCCCCCCCTTGGCGGGACCCAAGATGGCGGCCATCTTACGAAACCAATGTCGCAGGAGAACTTGCAGCCAAACCGACCTATTAACCTCTGCTGCGACTGCATCGGGGGTGAGGAGCCTCTACCTCTATCCGGCCCTGCTGAGCTGAACTAACCAGACCCCCTGGCCGGGGAAACCAAACCGGGGCTCAGACCCACACCACCGAGCACGGCCCCGGCCATCGACAACAGACGACGGTGGCGGTGGGGAGAGCGCCGGGCATGAGCGCGAACAACCTGATAAATACCCCACTGTACACCCTCTTGAAAACTTGAGCCCTGCTTCCGACAAATAACCCCGGCGCCTGTCTCCACACGATCGAGTGACGCCAAAATGGCGTCCAGGAACAAGACGAAGGCAAGCACCATGGACTCCTATGTGTCCGCTAAAGCGAAGACTCCCCTGCAGCCAAGCGCTTCCACTCCTGAATCCCCCCGAGCGCAACCAACTGGTTCCCCAGAAAACCAATCACAAGTACTGGAGGCGATTGAGTCATTGCGTGCGTTCATAGACATGAGAATTGGGGAGTTCAAATCTGAGCTGCAGCTTGTGCGCCAGGACGCCCGCAACTTGACGGAAAGGGTGACCTCTGCCGAATCCACCATTAAATAGACGTCGGGAGACACAAAGGAGCTGAAGGCCAAGGTGACGGACCTAGAACGGAAGGTACTCACACTTGAAGCCAGGGCCGAAGAGGCCGAGGGCCGAGCCAGACGCGCTAACATCCGAATACTGGGGGTACCGGAGGGAAGCGAGGGCCCGGATCCGACGGCCTACGTGGAATCCCTGATACAACAGGAGGTGGGCGCAGGAAAGCTGACGCAGGGATTCTCGATCGAAAGGGCGCACAGATCGCTGCAGAAGAAACCCCCGCCGGGCTCGCGCCCTCGCCCTATAATTGCTAAAGTTCTGAACTTCCGAGATAGGGAGATTATCCTCCGACACTCCAGAGAGGAGGGCCCTATCGAACGCAATGACTCTAAGATCACGATCTACCCTGATTACACCCCGAAAGTCCAACGGGAGAGGAATTCATTCGTGCCGATCAAGGCTCGGCTCAGACAACTAGACCTAAAATATATGTTGCTCTACCCCTCCAGACTAAAAGTGATCCATAAGGGCAGGGCGATCTTCTTGGAATCCCCGGCAGCGGCGACCATGTGGCTAGAGGACAACAATCTGGCAGCGGACAATGACTCTCAACTTTCCGCGAACTGATGAACCCCCTCGCCCGATGCAAGGATGTCATATACTCAACTAGGACGTTGGGCACTCGACCTAAGAAGAAGGTAACATCACTCAACAGTTTGCAAAGATGAAACGGCCCTCGCTCGGCCCCCGCCAGGCACAGGGCCCCACCCCCCACGAACAGAACAGGTCAGGCCAGTTGCCTGCCCGACCTTCCTCGTGCCCGATACCCGGATGGGTCCAGACGGTACGAGAGCGCCTGAGCACCCGCAAGACTTTGTCGTTGCTGGGCGCACCAGTTTTAGTTTTGTTATTTGCTTTTGTTCATACCACAGCCCTCAGACTACTAATGAAGCAGAAAAATGGGCCCGGAGGCTCTTGGGGGCGGCGGATGGGACGTCGCCAGACCCTGAGGGGGATAATGTGCCGCCCGGAGGCGCGGGAGGCGCGGAAGACGAGGCTGAAACAATAACTCTATGGCGTCCCAAATCAAGGTGATGACGTGAAATGTGAGGGGCATGGGCACGTACATGAGGAGGAATCAGATCCACTCCTATCTGCGTAGGAAAAAGATATCAATAGCAATGCTCCAAGAAACCCACCTCACGGACGAAGCAACGGCCAAACTCTCCGATAAGTGGGGAGGTACTGGGAAAGGGGCGCCTTATTCCAAATTCGCCAGAGGAGTGTTCACGTGGGTGAGCCCAACTGTTCCCTTCCACCTGTTGGGCCACGAAGCCGATAAGGAGGGCAGATATCTAATAATATGGGGCACCATCGATTCCATACCGGTGTGCCTGGTGAACTCATATTTCCCGCAACAAGGAATACCCTCACACCTCGCAATGCTCACTGCCAAAATCATTCCCAGGAGAGAGAGCGCTTTCATATGGGGTGGCGACTTCAATTCGGTCAGGAACGGCGCTCTGGACAGGTCGGACCCCCCCCCCGCTCCCCGAACAACCTCGCGTCTAACGCGCTGAACACGGCAATAGAACAGCTCGATCTGGTGGATATTTGGAGGGAACAACACCGCATCGAGAGGAGCTACTCCTATTACTCGGCCCCCCACAAGGTCCACACGAGAATAGACTATCTGCTCATCGATCGTGCGCTGGCTCAGCAGGTGGACGACACACTTTACCTAGGTAGAACCATATCGGATCACTCGCCACTGACCATGCAATGGATCCCTAGAGGACCCAGGCCACCAATCCCGCTATGGAGAATGCCACCCGCAGCACTCACGGACCACGCATTCAGGGAAGAACTGGGTACCAAACTCGAAGATTATCTCGACACTAATACAGGTTCAGTGTCGCGCTGGAGCACACTCTGGGAGGCCATGAAGGTTGTCACAAGAGGCGAAGTTATATCAGGTGCCGGAGGTATTCGCAAGCTACTGAAACTGAAACTGGAGAAACTGGAAGACAGGATCACCCACCTTGAATCCGAACTCAACATTGCACCCGACGCCGAAACAGAGCTGAAGGACATCCGGGAGGAGTGCCTATTGGCATGGAACAGACTGTCCAAATTCGACTACGCGACCTACATAGCCAGAACTCACAAAGAAGCGGATAAGCCTGGTAGAATGCTTGCCTGGCTGTGTCGGCGCGAGTTTCCAAGACACCTCCCAACCGAAATAACGGATGAAAGGGGGACGACTCATCGGACGCAACGAGATATCAACCAAGCTTTTGCGGCCTTCTACTCCAGGTTGTACGCCCATGACGCCAAAATACCAGTGGACGACATCAGGACCACACTGGCCGAGATTGAGCTCCCAAGTCTGACGGAGGCCCAGAGAGAGTCATTGGATGCAGAGATCACCGCTGAGGACGTGACATATGCGATTCAGTCGCTGACCACTTGTAAAACCCCCGGGAGCGATGGACTCCCGCCCGAATTCTACAAAGCCTACGCTGCGACCCTTGCCCCGACACTCCACAGGGTCTACATGGAGGCATTTGAAACTGGGACCTTACCTGACTCCATGAAAGAGACAATTATTATCCCTATACTTAAACCTAACAAACCCGCCAACAACTGCGAGTCATATCGCCCGATTGCCATGCTGAACTATGACTGTAAAATTCTGACCACAATTTTAGCTAAGAGGCTGGCAAGGGTGATTGGAACCTTGATCCATGAAGACCAGAATGGCTTTGTGCCAGGTCGCAACACCACTGCGAACCTGAGGAGGCTCCAACATATCATGGCGGAGACCCACGACCGAGATGAAGACCTCGCTATACTCTCTCTGGACGCCATAAAAGCTTTTGATTCCATCTTTTGGGAGTGGTTAATTGAAGTACTAAAGGAATTCGGCTTTGGAGCGAGCTTCGTGAGGTGGATCGAGGTACTGTACAACACCCCGACAGCGAGGGTGAAGACTGGTACGACGATGTCCCAGGCCTGGCCGATACAGCGCGGCACCCGACAAGGATGCCCACTATCCCCAATGTTATATATACTGGGCCTGGAGCCAGTGGCTGCATACTTCAGGGCACAACATTTTGACGCGGGCATCGGGCTGGGCAGGGACTATGCCATAATATCCATGTATGCGGACGATGTCCTCCTGTACTTGAATAACCCCCGGCTCAACGCACACGTCGCGATCGACATCCTCGACAACTACTCCCGATACTCCGGGATAACATTCAGCAAATTGAAGTCTTGTGCGTTTCCGCTGGCGAGACTTAGGGGCCTGGCTGAGTCAGACCTCCCAGACGTCGGGATACGATGGCAACTAGAGCACTTTAAATACCTGGGAATTGACGTGTGCCATACCCCAGCTCTCACACATGACCATAACACGGAAAAAGCTGTTAGGACCCTTCGCAAATCCATGAACTTTTGGTCGAAGCTACCACTGGCGGTAATGGGCAGAGCCGCAATAGTCAAAATGATAATTCTCCCCCGCCTCTTGTACCACTTCACGAACGTATGCTTTTACATCAGGCCGCCTTTCTTCAAAAAATTGGACTCTCTCATCAAGGACTTCATATGGGGGTCCTCCAGACACAAGATCTCCCTCCCCACACTCACGCTCCCGCACAAAGAAGGTGGGATACAACTACCGGATCTACAAAGGTACTATCTGGCCGCACAGCTCAGTCACACAACGAAATGGCTTTCTGATGAACTTTCGTCGGAAACGAAGCTCCTCCGTAACTCGACTTCCAGGCTGTTCCCCAGGGAGATGCTTTGGAACCCGTTGAAACAAGCTTCAGGAGTCCCCATGATTGTCACCTTGGGCCGGCAGGTGTGGGCCAGAACCGGCTTTCTCCGACACCTGGAGCACCCCTACAATCCCAGTGCCCCCATCCTGGCTGACGTGTGCAAGACCCACGCAGACTTAGCGACAGCGAGACAATGGGAGAGAGCTGGAATCTACACATGGGGGGATCTGTTCGAAGACGGCATGTTCAGAGAACTCGAATCCCTACAAGCCAATGAAGGCATTTCAAACGCCCAGTTCTTGTGGTACCATCGCCTCAAGCGAACGGCAAAGGCACAATGGCCCGTTTGGCCGGAGGAACCCCCACCGGACCCCCTTCTTCAGGAGATGTACGACCTAGCAGATGGCTGGAGACCGGTCTCCCGCTTATACGCCAAGCTGAACGACAGACCCAACCCAAAAAGCACGCCCCTGAGACAAAAATGGGAATCCGACCTGGGGGTCCCGCTCACCGACGGCGAATGGGAGCGAGTACTTCTATACCCCAAAGAGGTGTCGAGGAATACCAGACTTAAACAAGTCCAGTTAAATGTCCTATACCGGACATACATGACTCCGCTAAGAGTTGCCACCTTCAACAATCGTGCACTTCCGCACTGCCCCTGGTGCGGTAACGACAAGGCGGACTTGATCCATATGTTTTGGACCTGCACCAAGACTGCGCACTTCTGGTCCATGGTGGAACGAACATGCACTGAGGCGGGGCTTACAAGATACGAGTGGAGCCCAAAGGAATGCTTGCTGGGAGCCCATCCCAGACCCAGCAAACACAAGCATCAGGTCAAACTAATGGACCTTGCTTGCATCCTTGCGAAGAGGTCCGTAGCGATGGCATGGAAATCCCCAAGGGGCCCTAGACACGGACGTTGGCTCAAAGACCTGGAAAAGTGGACGGCGGCGGAGACTAGGGCCTGGCAGGATGGCATCCGCTCGAACGATGACGACTCCAATGAAGCTCTGGACTCATGGAAGGCCCTGGTGCGTGACATTCAATTCGCCTCCGACCACAAACCCCCCTGAATTTTCGCTCCTAACAGAATATTGCCTGTGACTGGTTTCTAAGAATGGCCAACACCATACCCAGCCCCCCACGACCACGGACTTGCTGCACACCGAACCCCCCCCCTTCGCCCCCCACCACGGATGATACATTGCTCTATGAAGGCTGTGGAAGTTAAGTAGTTAATTAGTTAATTTGTTTTCAGTTGGTTGTTAAGTCACTGTTTGTTGTTTGTTTCGCACTTTTACAAATCCCAATAAAATGTTTTAAAAAAAAAAAAATCAGTTCCGGTTTGTACCTGCACTTCCTGCATAGTTTGCATTGTCCCACGGGTGTTGCCCATTGTCACCATCATCATTGCACCATTAGGTACTGCGTTAGCACAACATCGAAGACCCACCTGGCACAGGCAAAAAATTAAAAGGAGGAACACCACAGCTGGCATCAAAAGTTTCACAATTGTTCCAAGCCATGAGGGGACCCAGGAGAAGATGTTATCGAACCACGTGCTCTCTTCTGCTCCACCTTCCATTTTCAATTTTTCTCCTAGGTTGTGGACTGCTTCGATCACATGGGACAGGGAGCCGTTCTCTGCGTCTTCAGAAGGTACGAAAGTGCAGCAGGCACTTCCGATTTTTCGGCAAACACCTCCATCCATTGCCGTCAACAGGTCCAAGACATACCTGTTTTGCATGGTCATCAGCCGTAAAGCCCTTAGTTCCACTTTTATTACGTTGAACCCTTCTTCAGTGTCATTTGCCAGCTGAATCAATTCCCAACGTGTTATCTGGAGCCATTTTGCGTTTGCCCTTGCTTGGACACTTGAGATGAGTGAGGCAAAGAATGTTTCTGCTGAGCTGAATAATCGATATCTGTCTGGGATCTGAGCCAACAGTTCTGATGATGCCTTTGATATATAGTTCGATGCTCGTTTGTTACGGGTCAGCACCTCTTCCTTGCTCCCGGACGACAAGACATACATCCGTGACTCCGCAGTCGGCTGGGCTGCACTCTGTTGTATGCGTTCCTGTGCCCTTTTGCTCCCATCGATGTGGCTTTCTGGAATTACCATTAGGGCTGAGTGTAGAGTGGCCATTGAGCAGCTGCCACTCCATGACGGGGGAAGGTGCAGGTATGCCTGGTTGCCGCATTCCCAGTACGTGTCCATCAGGGCCGCTGTCCCTTTTCTCAGATCTGGGATGGTGAGGGTCTTGTTACAGTTCTTGTTTGTCCCCATGGAGGTTTTCCCTTCTCCTTTAAAACATAGTTCATAGTCTATTTCGTTCTGCAGTTTGAAGGGTTTTTCAATGGCGGTCACCCAAGTTAGTTTTGAAATGTGTTCCTTCCATACTGGTGTGTATGTTTCTTCTATCCATTGCAATTTCTCCGGTGCCACACCTCTTAGTGCTTCAGCTTTACACATTACTTCTTCATCCTTCCACTTGTTGTCCGAAAAAAGTGTCCCTTGTATTACAAAAAATGGTTCCTCCAGACATACCACCCCTGCCGTCTTCGGGTAGCAAGTTTTCTCGTTCTGCAGCATTCTGAAAGTAACTCCATGTGCCTGGAAGGTGTTCTTAATCCTGCATAACGTAAGATGAAGGAGACACTGGGCATCTATAATTGGCAACTCTTTGGGTAGCAATACTTTGGGTGTACCTGAAGCATGGGGAATGAGGGAGCAGACATAGCAGCTCTCGTTTGTTGTTTGTTTAGCTGTTGCACTCATATCCGCATACCATTTATTCGTCTGGTGGGGGTGTCGTGGGTCTTCCATTCTATCTAATCCTAACCCATAGTAGTCATCATACTTCCTCCTTTCCGCTCCCCTTTTCTTTCTGTTATTTATTTTCCTAATGTACTTCCAGGCTTCAAGGGTGACAGACACAGTAGACCCCCCTTTCTCCTTCCCGCCCCCTTCACCCAATCATCATATAATATTTCATGTGTTGCTTTCATCCTTCCATTTTCTTCCATCCTATTAGTTGACAATGTGTCTATAGCTATGGGGGCAGGTTGGCTGGTAGGGGTGTTATACAACCAGGATATGGCGGAGGGGTTTCTGTCGTTTAAACTGTGAGCATTGTAATTAGATAACTTTGGCGAGGACACTGTGTTATTTTGCATTTCACCCTGTAGCTCTTCGTTTTTTATCATGACAGCATTGGATGGTGTTGTATAATAACCCCATACAAGTTTCGTCCCGTCTCATACCAAGAAGTCACCTTCCTTAGTATTTACACTCGTGGTTGCATTACTTACAGTAGTGCTGTTAGTCCCTCTCCCCTCGTTCATCTCGACAGAGATGAACGCTACAAACCAATATGTAACCAGGCCAAACATTATTATAAAAAACAACGTAATGCACACAGATAATCCACACTCATACGAATATCTGCATCTCTCATTTAATAATTCTCTCATTCTACTAATTCTATCCGTTGCAGGCTGCCCGTTAGATGCCATGGTAGTTCCTGTTCGAGATATAAAAGTGCATTAAGTGCATGCATGTAAACATTTTGCTGGCACCATCAGTGCCAATATATATTGACGGGGAATGGAAGCGGGTAGGGTTGCAGGGAAGGGTATTCACAGACAAGGGTGTAAACATGTCATAATTTGATCATTTCATTAATTACATATAAGTCCACAAGATAAAAAGAAACAACGTTTTTTTTTTTTTTCAGTAAATCTTAAAAAGAATGCAAGTATACTTATCAGTCATTTTCCCATTCAGGTCGATTACTGTCACACATACACAAGTTCATATTCAAACATTCTGCTCAGCTGCATCATTTGCTGTTGTCTGTGCCTCCTCATCTACCTCCTCTTGCACATTACTATATGCTTTTCGTACATCTGTCAAGTGTACCCAGTATTTTAGGCCCTTCACTTTTACTGCCGTGGGCGTGCAGAACACTACCTCGTATGGGCCATGGAACCGTTGTGCATTCCATCGACGCACAAAACTCCTGACATAAATGAATTCGCCCGGCATCAGCTGTAGCTGTTGCTCAGGCTCCGTGACAGACCCTGTTATGTTTCCCTCCTCTCTAGTGAAGGGTGGAGAAAGCTGCTTTGATATTGCGCGCGCTGCCCTTGTCAATTTCTTCAAATAGTCTGTGAACTCTTCTCCCAATATCGCGGCGCTCCTGTGTGCATCTGAGTGTTCGCGCAGTGGAGAGTGTGCTGTGCTCATTCGTCTCCCAGTCACGATCTCGTGCGGGGACAAATGGTGGTCTTTGCTTGGCTGATTTCTCAGCTCAAATAGCGCAAGGGGCAGACAGTAAATCCAATTCTTTTTCAATGAAAAGCATAGTTTTGATAACCTGCCTTTTAACAGTCCGTTCATCTTTTCCACTACGCCATTACTTTGAGGATGATAAATCGAGCACAATTTATGTTTTATTCCCAATAATGTAGTAACTTCCTTGAAAAGCTCATTTACGAAGTGAGTGCCATTATCTGAGCGAATAACGTCACAAATTCCCCAGCGCGGGAACACTTCCCTCACTAGGAACTTTGCAGCGCTCTTGGCATCAGGTCGTGCACATGGTCCTGCTTCTACCCACCTTGAGAATGGGCATACAACCACGATCATATACCGTGCTCCATTACACCTTTCCCCCATGTCCGCATAATCAATATGTAGCTCTCTGAATGGGCCAATGGGTTTTGGAATTGTTCCCCGTAGCGTGCTTAATGTCATTCCTGAATTGTATATCTGACATGTTGTGCATTCCATCGCTAATCGAGATACGTGCTCCTGGAGACAGGGCACGAACCATTCTTCCTGTATTTCTGCTGCAATGTGCTGTTTGGTATTGTGTGCAGGGAAGTGTAGTTGTTGGAATGCAATTTCCAATAACTTGATTTCCAACCACTTTCCCTGAGTTATTTTCCCGCCACAGTAAGTCTGTTGCCGACTTGCTGCACCCTCGTTTTGTCCACATCAATTTTTCGTCTGCACTAGCTCCTTCCTGTAATTCTAGTATTTGTGATATAGGCATCATGTTGTAGCCTTGTGGGAGCTCTTCGTTTGTCTTGTGCTGCAGCATGTACTCACCTGCTTCATATTTCTGAAAATAGGAAGCCTCCTTGGCGGCAGCGTCCGCTGCCACGTTTCCCAAAGACACAAGGTCTGTGTTGGATGTATGTGCTTGGCACTTCACTATTGCTACCGCAGTTGGGTTTTGTAGGGCCTCAATTAACTCTTTCAACAATTCTGTATGCTGTACTGGTGTTCCATCTGCCCGTCGAAATCCCCTCCGCCCCCATCTTGCTAGACCTCCATGTACTGTCGTTGTCATGTAGGCTGAGTCTGTATATATTGTCACTGCGCAACCCTTTGCTGCATGCAGTGCTTCTATGAGCGCAATCAGTTCTGCTGCTTGTGCGGAGTAATGTGATGGGAGGCGGTACTGCACTAGTGTTTCATACTCACCGTCCTCTAACCTCACCACTGCCATACCAACATGTTTTTCTCCCGTGTCCACATCAATGGATGCAGACCCATCCACGAAGTACACTTCCCCCTCGCTCAGAGCGTTCTCACACACCACTGTGTCCTCCCCTCGTTCTCCTGTGTGAGTTGCACAATCGTGGTCCTGCATGTCCTCTAGTGTGCATGCTTCTGTAATGAATGTTGCGGGGTTCACTGTCTTGCATCTCACCACATGGATATTGGTGCTAGACAATATGATCTCATAGGCTGTTGCCCGCTGTGTTGTCAGTGTGCTTTTTGACCTCTCAAGTATTGCAAATAATGAATGTTCCACAAACACTGTCACAGGGCATCCCATTACTATTGTGGCACTTTTCTCAATCGCGAACGCGGCTGCAGCGAGTGATTGCTCGCACGCGAAATGGCCTTGCATCACGGCATCTAAAGTACCACTATAGTAAGCCAAAGGCTTGTGTCCTAGGGACGTCTTTTGTGTCAGAACAGCTGTCATGAGTGTTCCCTTGCAGTGCGAGAATAGGTAAAATTCACGTCCATAATCAGGATTTGCTAGTACTGGAGCGCTTGAAATTACTCTTTTAATGATTTGAATGACGCGCTCATTTCTTCTGACCATTCTATTTTTTTATTTTCCTGTTGTGCTTCTTTGAGTGCTTGTAGTAGGGGTCTCGTGTATGCTGCATAGTCTAATATCCATGCTCGGCAATAGTTGCACATTCCCAGGAACTTCTGCATGTCTTTCACTGTTGTGGGTTCTCCTACTGATCTTATCGCTTCTACCCTGCCGGGGATTATTCTTTTTCCATCTTTTGATATCAGCTGTCTCAAGTATAAGACCTCTGTCAGACAGTACTGTAGCTTTTCCTTGTCTACCTTGTACCCCTTATTGGCCAATAGAGTCAGGAGCGTTGTTGAATCCTTTCGACACGTTTCTTCGTCTTGTGCACACACTAGTAAATCGTCTACGTACTGAATGATCGTACTCTCAACTGATAGGTTTCCCAAGTCTTCATGCAATATGCGGTTGAATATGCTTGGGCTCTCACAGTATCCCTGCGGTAATCTGCAGTGTTCATATCTCTTTCCCCCCAGTGTGAATGCTGTCAGGTATCTACTCTCTTCAGCCAGGGGGATTGAGAAAAATGCGTTTTTCAAGTCGACTACTGTGAAGTGTGATGCCGCTTTTGGGATGCTGCATAATATTGATGCAGGGTTCGGGACCAAAGGGAACTCTTTCTGAATTACATCATTTAGGGGGCGTAAATCCTGTATCATTCTCCAAGACCCTCCCTTTGCTTTTTTGATTGGATAAATACATGTGTTACATGGGGAGTTTGAAGGCACTATTATCCCTTGTACTAGTAGTGCATCTATTGTTTCTTTTATCCCTTGCTCAGCTTCACGGGACAATGGATACTGTTTCACTCGGGGTAGAATTGCTCCTTGCTTTAGTCTTATTATTACAGGTTGTACTCCATGCAACAGGCCTACATCATGGGGGCCTTTTGTCCACAAATTATTTGGTACGAGTCTCATGTCATCATCAAAGAATGACGGCGGTGCTCCTACCACTGCCATCAGTTGAGCGGGGATTTCCCTAGCTTGAATCAAAATGTCACAGGGCATCGCTATTTCCATTACAATTTCACCATCCCCCTCTGCATCTGAAAAGAGATCCTCATCTGTTAACTCTCTTAGGGCGATGTTGGCATTCGTGCACAGTACTGTACGCCATTCGCATCCTTCCATATCTACTCCAATCACCGCAATCCTTTTTGCTGACACCTGTACAGCGTGCAAGTCTAATGATACCACTGACCCTGGTGCTGTGTCGGGGCACACTATGGGGCGGAAGAGGAATTCTGCTGGAATCCTCCAATCCATCTTCCTCAGCTCTGGAACTATGAGGGCCAATGTCTTTAGCCCTTCAATAAACATTTCCTCGTTTTCCGGCAAACCTCGTACTTCTTGTGTGGTCGTGTGGGCATGTACTACCAACATTGCACGCAATGGGCATATTCCAGGTGTTGAACACACTATACCTCTCTCAGTGAATGATATGGTCATGTTGAGTTTACTCAGGAGATCCCTTCCTAGTAAATTTATTGGTGAGTGTTCATAATACAGTAAGGGTGTCTTTACAGTCTTCCCCCCCACCGTTACGTCCAATGCTTCTGTGTAAGGAACTTCAATTACAGCCCCAGAGAACCCCTGCGTCTCTAACTTCCGGTTAGATAACGGGAACCGGCCCTCCCTGATACATGATTTCTCCGTTCCAGAATCCACCATGAATATGAACTGCTTGTCTCCTATCTGCGCCCCTACCAATGGTTCCTCTGCTGCATCGTAGGTGGTAGATAGAACTGGACACGCAAGTGTTCTCTGTGGGCTGTCCTATGCAGGGTGTCTCATCGCCCCCCCTTCATTAAAGACACTTCCTGAAACCACTGACACTCCGTTGTAAGGTGCTGGTGCGGGGGCCCCATTTGCTGTTGTCGCAAAAGGGTTGCCTGGCGTGTACTGCATGTTGTCATTGTTTTGTGGGTGGTTCTGTGTTCTATACTGGTGCCCCTGTTGTTGCTCATTATTACTTTGGCCTGGGTTTCTCGGGTGTTGTTGTCCCATTGGAAGACCATATGAGCTCCCCGGGTGGGGATGGCCATACTGTTCTACCTCTTGGAACCCGTTATTGGGCCTGGCTCTGCACTCCCTAGAGTAATGCCCCCATCTTCCACAGTTCCAGCAACTCCCTTGTGCACCTCCAGGGCCCTGCCATCCATTTCCTCCCATTCTCCCGTACCCCGGTCCACCTCCTCTTCGGCCTCTGTACCCACCTCGTCCCCCTCGAGGGGTCCACTCTTGCCACTGCGGACCTCCGCCTTGCTCCTGCTCGTTCCACTGCCGCTGTCCTGCTCCAGCCCAATTAGTTGCCATCCTTCCTTGTATTGCTATCAGCCCCTCCTCCTCCTCATCTCCCTCCCTGCCGTGGGGGAGTGCGGCTACAGCCGCTGCGACCTTCACCAACTTTGTCTGCACTAGTTTTGCTTCGTCTGCCAATCTCTTCTGCGCCACCTCCTTCTCCCTTTCCTTTATTCTCTTACAATGGTGTACTATTATGCTCTGGATCTCAGGCCATCCCTTTGCCTCAATACCTGCTATCTTGTCGAGCGCCTTTTGCACTTCCTTTGGGAGCCCTCTTTTTATAATGAAGTAAAATAAAGATGTCGATTGATACCAGGGCGTGCCCGTTTCTGTTCTCCACATCTCTTGGACCCGAAAAATGTAATCCATAGCCTCCTCCCCATCATTCATTATACACTGCATTACTGACTGTAAGTCTGGTGTATCTGGAAACGTTTCTCGCAAGGCATCCCACACCCTTGCACGCACTGTGTTAAAGGAGGCCCCGTCATGGCGGTTGCAGCCTAATGTTACTCCCGGGAAACCGGCCTTGACCCATACTCTATCAGCCTGATCCCCCACTGCTGATACAAGCAAGCTCTTCACATCTCCTATTGCTAGGGGTACCCCGGCAGTGTGTTTCTCGAAGGCGTATATCCACTTACTTGCCCCTCCCGATAACGGGGGCAATAACTTTAATAAATTGGCTTTATCCATCTGGGCCCATGGGATATAATTCGGCCTCCCTCCTCCCCTATGTATCAATGGGAGCTGTAGCCTTCCTTTTGTCGTTGCATCTACACCCGTTTTGGCTGCTGAGGTTCCCAGTGATGCCATTTTCCCCACCCTATTCCTTAATCGCCCTGTCCACTCATCATCCAGTGTTCTCATTGAACATGTACCATCCACCCCTTCACTTCCCCCACCCATTGCCATGCTCAACCTGTCGCTTTCTTCTAAATCGTCCCTTATATCACATAATAGTTCCTCTCTGTCCCCTATAGGCCTTTCTTCATTATCAACACCTCCCTCTCGTGTCCCTACTTCTATTATTCGTGTCGGTTCTTCCTCAATTCTGAACAGTAGCTCACCTTTTTTCCACCCATCTTCAAGTGTTCTATTCTCACTCGGCGCTCTAGACGTGCGCCCTGATCTTGCTGCATTAAGTGCTGTTTGTTCACGTATGTCTTTTATCCTCGCGAGCTCATCTTTCGCTATTGAGAGTCTTGATTGTAAATCATCTGTTAGCTTTTCTATATCCACCCTTTGTGTACATGCCTGGGCTCGCTCCCTTGTACTTTCATATGGCGGGGGTGCCGTTGGCCGGTGGGGTGTAGTAGTTGTCAGGGGAGGAGGGACATAAGTGGGGTCACTGTACCCTTCTGCGGGCACAGGCTTGTTTAATATCGGGTACAAGCTTATTACCTCTACTTGTGGCTCTACATTTGACGATTCTTTACCATCTTTCTGTATCATCAGTGGATTGTCAGTGGTGGAGGGTAGGTCAGGATTTAATGCTGATGCTTTAGGCGGTGGTATCTCTTCAAATAACCTCCAGAGATCTAATATTTCCCTCCTATTGTGCAACTGCTTCCCCTTGTATTTCAAACAAATGCATGTGGCCACCATATCCAGAACACTTTTGTCAAATGACCCTCCCTCGGGCCATATCTGGGGTAACCCCTCTCCCTTCAGCTCTGTTATCCACTGGTCATGATATTTCTTAATTCGCTCCGCGTACCCTGGTAGGTTCTTACAGATATGTGATAAGGGTGTTTCGGCCCCCATCTTTGTGTTTTCCTAGTACTTGTCTATCTCTGTGTGTCCACAATTACAATGTAAACCTATTACCGATATGGGTGTCGTCTTCTACTTCACATTCAATAATGGGCTCCTTTGTGCTCTTCCCCCTGCCTGCGCAATGCAAAACTGGCTGTACACAGTCTCTATGTTATTCTCTTGGGGGGGGGGGCACATACAAGAGCAAACCATCAGTGATTTTGACAATATTAACCCGGAAATCAAAAAGGTACCCACTCACTTCACCTTGTCATTTCTGTCTTCAAGAAGCTTTATCCGGCCACACTTACCATGACCATTCAATTACCATACATTTATAACCATTTTACACATCCACAGCACCAAATTGTCTTCCGACGCATACGAGGTGCACACACCTCTCTGTAACACTCTATTCACAATTCAAGCTGCCCTCCCTTTCCTCCCTAGCCGGCTGTCCCTGTCCATCTTATTTAGATATATGGATGCGCATATATATATATATATATTGGTCTGCTCTTCCCTCTTGTAGTAGGACTCTCTCTCTCTTTTACTTCCTCCCTAACGTTTTGTACTGATCTCACTTTTAATTTCCCCCAACCCTAAAGAAAAGAATAGAAAGAAGAAATAGCAGTCACTAATATATTCTCCGTGTCCCCCTTTGCCAGACACTTTTATCTTATTATCCTCTTCTTCATATATTCCCAGTACTAGTCAAGATAGCACTATGCGGCGCCGCCTTCCACCCCCTTTCGGAGCTAGGTTTCCGTCACTTTTATCTCTTATTCACCTCTTAATCCTAATGGCCATATGCAAAGAAAAAGCAAAGAAATTTTAGGATGATCCTTAGTAGATCTGCGTACCCCCTTTTCTACCCCTCTTCGTTCTCTGTCCTAGATTTCTCCCCCCACTCCCTTTACGATCGCTCGCACTCAATACTCACGTGCCCGTCTTGAACCGATAGTCTCCGAAACTGGGTCCGTCCAGGCAGTGTTGCCGTCCGCTCAACAGTCAGCCCCGGCTCCGGAGAGCGGTACTCAAAGGGGATTTTTCAACTGGGATCCCGTACCCTCTCTCTATTGAGTGCGCACTTCTTAGTGTACCGGTCGCCGTTGGCGGGCAACCTCCCGGAGCCGGCGCACTGTGCGTATCCCTTTTCGACCGGAGATTCTCGTGCCAAACGGGGACGGTAATGTTAGGTTGGGAAAAAATAATAATAATAATAATCACGCTTTCGGGGTCACCACTGAAGGCAAGCGTCCCCAACCAGCACGATCCTCCCCGCAATGAGAGACAATGACTGACTCTCCCAAGTCGGGAATAAAGCCAAGACAGAGTGCGGGTGAGCTTAAGTGGGAGTTTATCAATCAGAATAGGGCATGCAAAGAACTCTGCAAACTCCGAGAGCGCTCTGTCTGACAATAGCAAAGACAGGCGTATATATTTACAAAAAACGTCATAAGAACCTACATACAATAGGGGGCACAAGTTCGATGGGATTGGGTGGCTTTGGCTGGAGGACGTCACTGGTCAGCCTCGTGGGTTGGGCTGGGCCTGGCAGGTTGGCTGAGTTCATCCGGGCGGTGTTGTTGTGCCATCGCGGCCAGTGTCAGAGATGAATGTCTTTTCCTGACTCATTTGCCCTAGGCCATGCACACCGCAGTCATTCAGTCATTGCAATATTATCTTCTTTAGTAAATCTTCCAATAGGTTATTCTACAGGTTAATGCAACACAGGAGGAATGCACCTTGTGAGGGGTCTGATGGTCATTCGTCAGGGCATGGTTACCAGTGTCCTGTTGACCGGAGCCATAGCTTGAGGGGCTAAGCTTCAGGGCATGGGACGGGCGGTACATGCCTTCCTGTCTTGTTAGATGTGGTTATGAATGTGCCGCTGTGTGTTGCCACAGTATTGGGTGTCCTGATTGCACAGGGCCATAAGTCTAAGATGATCCGGTGGGTTGTGGGGTTTACGAGGGGGCGCCTTTGGAAGTGTGTGTTCAGGCAGAGGTTTACTGCTGTGCTGTAAATAATGCAGGTGGCGGGCCGTGGCCTTGGGTGCTGCAGAAGGGGATACAAATCTTTGAAGCGGCTCTAGTCTGGTTGGGGGAGGTGGAGCAGCGCGGAGCGGGCCTCTGCTCTCATGTTTGGCAGTCTTCGCAGGGTGGGAGGGGGAATGGCCTTGCACATATTCACAAAGGTATCTTCCTCGTGTGTTGCCGGCTTTTAGAGGTGAAAACGTCACAATCATTTAAACACTTTATAATATTTGTTTGAATACATTTCAACTTTGCTGGATGTGTCTCGATTATATCCAGTCTGAGCACCTTATTCGTACACTATGTTTTAACAATTACAGTATTTAGTTATATGCATATACATTTGCAGTAAGTGAGGTAGTAGTGAGGTTGGTGGAGTACATAGAAAATGACCCGCCACCGTACGTGACGGTGGTGGCACACAAGGGGCTTAGACATACACGCATGACAAGTGCATTTTCGCACATCCTTCACATGAGCCCTCTGTATGGTTACATTCGTCTTCTTGTGTACTCTAGCAGCATTAGTTCAGTTATGGCGCGGGACCGCGGGGTGTACGGTTTTCAATGATACATATAGAGAATAATCCCCCTGAATGCTTTTATCATTTTCACACCTCTGCAGGGGTGTGGGTCCTTCATTGCTGGTGTCATGTAAACATGCGTTTCTTACAATAATTACACAATTTTACAGGTCTCTTTAGTAGAAGTAGTTTTATGGAAAAGATACACGTATTACACATAGTTTTTGACATTCGTATTTGGGTATTTTTCTGCTTTTATCGGATGACCATTCTACAGTTCTCCCCATCACCCTGGCCTCGCTGACCGGGTCATGCTGGGAGCAGTGATACACTGTGGACGGTGAAATGTTACAGTGTTAGTATCTTATTAGCATATCTTATTAGCATAATAAGCATGTCCGTTTTGTTCGTGCTGCGGCGACAGGGATAATTGAAACTCTCCGAGGGTGGGGGCCGCGCTACAGTGCGCTGAGCTCACACCATATTAGATAGACAAAGTGGTTTCTGGGCCTAGCTAAATTCAATACGAGTGGGCAATGTCTTCAGCAGGTGAGGATGGGGTGGGGATGTAGGCAAGGGGGGTCTTTTGGACCACTCCTCCCCTACAATCCTTAACCAGTACTAATAAAGCTCCTCAACATATTCAAGATATTTGAGAACAATATAAAGAGGAGGTAGGTTTAAGGTGCGCTCTTTCTTCCTCCTTGGTCTTTACCCTGTATTTACCTATGAACCTCTGCATTTATCGTACATGCCTCCCTGCTAACACCTTTCCATTTTATCACTGTCCCTTTTCCTCTCATCCCGCACTCTACGGTTTCAATAGCACTACAGTGGTGATTCACGCAGAATAGAATCCAAATAACATAACCATTAATTCATTCAGCACAACATGATTGGTAGACATGGGGAGCCCTCCCACCCCATTCACAGTCCTTTTCAAACAGACATTATTATCGTCCTTATGCCAGTGGTTCTTCTCAAGTTCCTCAGGGAAGTGCTTCACCTTCAGGCCTTCTGTTGGTGGGTTGAACCGCTCTGAATAAACATACGGACACCAGAAGATATAACATGTACATTCTTTATTGGATACAACTTACTAATTGCCGAAACCTTCGGCACTTCCCTTTTCCCAACGTCACTTCCTTCAGTGATGTTCCCTTTGCCGAGGCTGCCTTAAAGGGCTAGCCTCCCGTAACAACACCCCCAGACAAATGTCCTTACACCATTTTTAACTTAACTGTCTGACGTGCTGTCAACATTCTTCCACGAATCTTGGAGGTCTCTTGATGCTCCTCTAGGGTCGACCTTGCGGCTCTTGGCGTGAGCTGCCATCAGCCTCTTCATCCGGGCCTGGCTGACGTTGACCATGTGGTCCAAGGGAGACCCACGCCTCATCATGAATGTCAACATAGTCTGGGTCTGGATCAACAGGTGGTGGCCCGCCTTCTGCTCCTGTCGTGACATGTTTGAACCGAGAACTGTTTCGGGTTACTTCCTTTTCTCCATTTGCAGCCGTTATCATGGTCCCTTTCATGGCAACAACTTGTAGTGGCTCGGGTGAGAACTGGGAGTCTGTCTTTTTTGTTACAACCTGTTGTAACCAAACTTCATCTCCTATTTGGAACTCCTTTGTTTGCGTCCTCCTCCTTTTGTCTGTCTGTTCCCGTGCTTTTTCTTTTGTTTCTTCGTCTCTTCTGATGACTTCCTGGTCTGCCTCGGGTCACGATGTTGGGTTGTTGACCAGTCTGGTTCTGACTTGGTATTTAACCATGAGTTCTGCAAGGTTTTGTTGGTGGCCTCATGAGGCGTATTTCAATAGTCTCTCAACATTCTGCATAGTGGTTGATGCTGGTCCGTCCCTTCTATGCGTGCCCTTTGTATAGTCTTTTTGATGGATGCCATAAACCTTTCTGCCATACCATTGGCCTGAGGCCATCTTGGTGTCACTCTTTGGTGGCAAAAGCCCATATGTTTCACGAACACCCCGAATTCATGTCCGTTGAAGGGTGCACTGTTGTCTGATTTTATCGTATCGGGTATTCCCCACTCAGTGAAGACTTCATCGAATGTGGCAGCTACGTGGGCAAACACTGTGGGTTTGACACGTTTTACGATGGGGAACCTGGAATGTTCGTCAATGAACAATAGTAGGTAATCTCCCGCTTGAAGTGGGCCGTAGAAATCGACCGCGACTCTTTCCCACGGGTGGTCTGGGATTGTGGTCACTATGAGTGGCACTGGGGGTTCTGGTTTCACGGTGCATTGGCATGCTGTGCAGTTCTTGACCCATCGGTCGACCATATCGTCCATGAAGGGGAACCAGACGTTGCACCTTAATTGTTGGTTCGTGTTTTCTGCCCCTCTGTGGCCTTCGTGGGCGGTTTTGATGACATCCGATCGCAGTGTAGTGGGAATGACTATTTTGCAACCCCTTAGTAGAACAGACTTGTCCTGGACTGCCAGTTCGGTGTGTACTCTGGCCAGCCTCTCGATCTCATCTCTGCACACACCCGGGTGCCTTTGGACTGCTGTGCGGAAGTCTTTCGAGTTATTGTTTTCCATCTGGCTAATTGCTAGTGCCATGGAGGGGTCTGCTGCTGAGGCTGCAGCAATGGCTTCAATGGAGACAGCAGGGGTAATGCGTTGGCAGTGACGTAGCTGATATATTCTGAGTCACCTGGCCTTGGAGTTGGACTGCCAACCGGGTGCCTTGAGAGGTAGTCTGCAGGACTGTTATGTCCCCCTGGTCTGTGGATGATGTCAAAGTCGTATTCTTGCAAGCGGATCCCCCACAGCTCAATCCTGGGTGGCATCTTTGTTCGTGGATTGCCAAAGAGAGATAATAGGGCTTGATGATCGGTGATCAAGGTAAATTTCTTTCCAATAATGAAATTATGAAAATGCTTGCACGCCCAGACGACCGCAAGGCTTTATTTCTCTGCCTGGGAGTATGCTGATTCTGGGGGAGCCAAGGCCCTGCTGGCATAGGCAACCACGTGCCTTGGATGAGTGTCTTGTCCACTAGTCTGGGCAAGGATGGCACCCAAACACACCGGGCTGGCGTCTACGACTATTTCAGTGTGCCATTCGGGGTCAAAATATGCAAGTTTCCTGGCCTCACAAGGTATTGTTTGATGGTGTCAAACGCAGATTGGCACTCTCTGGTCCAGTTGAATGTGGCATCTTTTTGTAGCAAGTGTCCGAGAGGTTCAGTTATGGTTGCGAAATGTAGTACGTATCGAGCGCAGTATCCCGCCATTCCTAGGAATGATCTGACATCAGCAACTTGACTAGGTTTTTAGAGATGAAAGATTGTGGAGACTTTGTCGGGGTCAGGGGTCATCCTGTCAGCTGAAAAGATGTGGCCGAAGAACTTGAGCTTGGCTTTACTGAAACGACACTTCTCAATGTTAAGGGTTAGTCCGGCTTCCTGCACCGCCTTGCACGCGGCTCGGAGGGCCTCATCGTGTTCACTGCATGACCTTCCAAACACAAAAATGTCATCACTATAATTTAGGGTCCCTTTGATGGGTCGTATGAACTGGCGAATGGTTTCATGAAAAATTTCGGCAGCCAAGGAGATTCCGAAGTTTAACCGCTTGTAGCGGAACAGTCCATCGTGTGATGCGAAAGTCGTGATGGGTCGTGACTCGTGATTGAGCATCAGCTGGTGGTACTCTTGATTTATATCTTACTTAGAAAAGAGTATGGTTTTGTTCAGTTGGACGATCATATCCTCAATTTTTGGTGCTGGGTGACGTTCTCGTGCTGTATGGCGGTGTTGGCCACTCTCATGTCTACGCACAGCCGTAGACAGCCACCCTCTTTTGGGACAATTACAAGAGGGGAGACCCATGGCGTTGGACCAGTGGCAGGTTCAATGATGTCATTGCGTAGAAGTGGTTCAGTTCCTTTGAGACCGCCTCTTGTAGGTGGAACCCGACTCTGCACGGGTGTTGTGGGACTGGGCGGATTGCTGGGTCGATGTGCAATTTGATTGGTAGGCCTTTCAATCTGCCTAGGCCTTGACACAGTCATGGAAATTCTTTCACAATCTCCTCTTTCGTGATGGTAGCGGTGACAGGAGATTCCAGATCCATGTTGTACACGTGTCCCTGTTTCCTGGTGTGGGGTGCTGACGAACTGATAACGTCACCGTCTTGGACAGGTATGTTGATTAAACCTAAACAGGAGGCAGTTCTGTAGCTCAGCAGACATCGCCCTTTGATGGGGCTTCTGATGACATGAATGACGGTGGTGGCGGATCTGTCATCGAACGTGAGCCGTCTTTTGAATGATCCCACACAGTGCAAAGGAGCATCTGCACCCCATTGATATATCTTAGAGGTTGTTGGGGTCAGTGTGGGTTTGCTTTGGAGAAGTTGGAATTCTTTCTCACCCATTATGTTCACTATCGCTCCAGAGTCGATCAGGAAACAAAATTGCTTGTTGCAGATGTCTATCTGTATTCTGGGTGCCTCTTGTGCCTCCTCTTCGTCCATGATGAGGTTTACAAATTCATCCTGGGCATACAGGTCAAAGTGGTCCCCTTCATAGTCAGGGTTTCCTTGTACTCCGAGGTGAAGTCCCTGTCGCGACGGCGGTGTGCCGTCGTATTTGTCACGCAGTTGCGTATTTGGTTCCTGTGTCTCATATTCTTGGCTGTCGTCCTCAGGATATATTTCTTCCATCACTTGCATGTATCTCCTCGGCCCTTGTTGGTACGGGCGTGACTGGTGAGATTGATTCGGAAATAACCTTTGGAATGCCCTGTAATGCGGAGCTGCACTCATGCATGGTGTGGAAACGGTTTCCCTTCCCTACATACAGACTGAAAATGTCCTTCTCTGCCACAGTTACCACACATTTGGGAGAGAGCGGGACAAGACCCGGCATGTGGGAATGACATCACGCACCTGTATAACATTGTCTTTGCATGCGTGGGGTCGCTGTGCTGCTAATTCTTTCATTTCCTTTGATGTTGCTTGCATGGATTGCTGCTACAATATCACTTCTATCTTGCTTGTTGGCTGCGGTGCTGGTCATATGTGTGGCTTGTTTCTCCACCCTTTCTAGTAATCATGCCATCCCACTCACTTCTTCAATGGTGACAGGTTTTTTGAGAAGTTGTTTTTGTAATGCTGGTAAGACACACCCTTCAATTACTCTCAAGTGAATTGCCTCATCTAGCGAGAATGCATCAAATTGACAATGTGCACCTTTGACTCGGAGCCTTGTGATGAACTCGTCCACTGTTTCATCACTGCGCTGCGTGCACTGGTTGAAGATGTATCTTTCATAATCCCTGTTGGGAGCAATGACAAGGCGTTTGTTTAAAGCCGTTATCAGGCTTGCAAAGTCAGTGAGTTCAGCTGGCAGAATAGTCTTGATTAGTGTCTTTATTTCGGCGCCTGCCGTGTAAATGAACATGCTGCGCAGGCGTGGAGAGGTTTCTTCACCTGCGGCATCTATGAAGTTATTGAAATCCTCAAGCCATTCCACCCACCTCACTCCTTTGTCAGCTTGTGGGGTCATGGAGAAAGGAGGAAGCATGCTCCATGCCGTTGCCATGGATCTCGTGATTGTTGGAGCTGGTTGTGAGCTCAAGCTCGCTTGGTCGGCCGACATGCTCATTGCTTCTAGGCTGATGCCTGGCGTGGCACTGCGTTGTAGTACACTTGTACAGAGCTATTCCCCCCACTGACACTGTAGTAGATTGGGTCCAGCTGCAGAACTAGTCACTCTTTGCCACGTGGAGTGGTTTGTACCTGCTGGTCTGGGCCTGGGCCTGTGGAGCCACTGCCTGGTGGGTGTTGGAGGTGGGATCACCTCAGTTGCTCTCTTGTGAGACTGAAAGGTTCGTGTGGAGAAGGCAGAAACATTATTATTTTTTATTTTATTTTTTCACTGGTGCAGGCGAACTCAGCAGGATCGTGTGCGTGTGTTCCTGAAGGTAGGCGCACTGAATTGCAGCATCAGCTGTGACACGGTGGGATTGCATGTGTCTTCGAATGACGTAGTACCGGAAGCGGCTGGAGAGAGGAGGACTGCAGGCCAGTGGGATCACTGGCGCAGGACACAGCGGGATTGCGCGTGTCTTTGAGAGGAGGAGTTCTGAATGCGGCTGGATAAAGGAAGACCACAAGCCAGTGGGATCACTGGCGCACGTTGGCAGATGCGCGGTGGGATCACTGGCGTGTGCAAGGAGGACCGCTGGTGGGGACGTCCCCTCATCGCCAAATGTTGGTGGGTTGAACCGCTCTGAATAAACACACAGACACCAGCAGATATAACGCGTACCTTCTTTATTGGATACAACTTACTAACTGCTGAAACCCCCGGCACTTCCCTTTTCCCGACGTCACTTCCTTCTGTGACGTTCCCTTTGCCAAGGCTGCCTTAAAAGGCTAGCCTCCCGTAACACCTTCCCTTTGGTATTAGGCTTTGTGGATAGGACCTGGCCATAGGTCCTCTTTTCAATACAGCTTGAGCTCTTCTGGTCAAAACTTTGCCCTTCCCTCACCAGAGTAACTGTTGTACAACAGTTAGCAAATGTATTACTTCTTTCAAGGTAGTGTTTTCCATGTACATTCAGATGCAAGCATATCTACTTCCTTCTAGTCTCTTCTGACTGGTTTGTTCCACCTTCTTTTACAGGGCCGAGTCAGTCTGTGATTGGTTCATCAATTGTATGTCTTGTTTTACATGTCATGATTGATTTATTCGCTCGTGAAACTTGGGCTGATTGTTTGCAACATTTAGGTATCGGTTGGGTGTAATTAACAGTCAGACCTGAACTTTTAAAACAGGGGCTGAGCCATTTCTCGCAGTTTGTTTTCCAGCTGCGTTCAATGTTCCATTATGTTCTGCAGTTGGCTCCTTCCCTGGGGTGCAAGCCGTCTGCAATATTAAGGCAGGGTTTAGCTTTGCAACATCCCTTGCATACATTGTGGGCATTTAATGTAATTCTGGTATTATTTATGAAGCAGTTACAATTGCCTTGTTCTCTATTATGAGTTTTACTCTCCCATGGCAGTCACAATTCCTCCTTTTAGAGAAAGATTATTCTTTCTGATTTAGGGAAATGCATGTCTCTGAAGGGGAGACGAGCCCAAGGAATGCCACTACATCCATCCTCTGGCAGACACATCAGGTGGCGGCCAGGCCAATCCTCTGTTGCTCAGCCCTCATATACAAAAGAATCAGTAGTTTCTCCTACTCACCACAGATTCCAACATGATTCCCACTAGTTTGAATACAATGAGAGTGCCATCTGCATAGATATGGGATGAGCAAGAAAAAGGAGCAATCAGATCTGTCAGAGGTTTCGTGTTGCTATTAAACAACCAGGGACATGGGACAGAGCCTTATGGAAACAGTTAGGGGCTGAGATTGCCTTTGGAATGTGTGTGCCATACTTTGGATTCTTTGTTATGCAGGAAACAGGTGATCCAAGAAGGGGTAAGGCCTGTTAAGCCGATAGGTTCTTCAAGTTTCTTTTTTAATCGTCTGTTGCTTTATAGTGTCAAATGCTTCATGTTGATTAAGAAAGCTGGTACTATGTTGTCTAGAAGTAGCAGGAGATCTTCATTCCTGAACAGGTGGGCAAATTCTTTGTACAACTGTAGAATAACATTCTAATGTACGTTTAGAATGTTAATGTAAACGTATGTGTGCATCTCTCCCCAGAGAGGCAGGTAGCACAGTCCACCTGGGTGCTTTATTTGCATAGGTGAATGGGCTGCTTGACTTTGACAGGGGCATGTCCCCGCTCCAAATTTGTCTTTAAATGTTCAATGTAGAAGCCTTTGGGGCATAGAGGATAATAATGAGAGGCCAGCGAAGCATAGGAAGTCTGCCCCAAAAGCCTCTCATTATTGCTCTTATAGTGCAGGCGCTGGCTGACTGGAGAATGGTTCTGCCATCACTAGTTGTGTCTCGTGTGCTGCATCCACGTGCTGAGAGTGTTAGCAGGAGGTAAGATAGGTGAAATATGTATGTGTACATGTAATGTGTGTGTGTGTGTCTGCATGCAAGGGGGGTAGCCTGAGTGCGTGTTTATGAATGTGTTATTTTGGTTTTTATGTATGCGCACATGCAAGGAGTTGTCTAAGTGATTTATGAATGCATGGGTAAATGAGAGGATGAATGTTGTATGTATGTGTGTGAATGAGAGCATGTGTGATGTATGAGTTTGTGTGCTTATGCTGAACGTGTGAAGGGGGAGTGGGCCTTTCATTTTAAGGGGGAAGGAGCTACTGGCGGCACAACATTTCAACTTGGCATCAAGGGTAAAGTAAACATGATAGGTTTTATTACTTGGCAATACTGACCTGCAGTAGCCATATATCCGTACGGTGGCATGGCAATTTTCTCTACTGGGTATCAAGGGTAAATCACAATTAAGTGGTATTAGCACACTTGGTATGTGTTATTATGTAGCTAGACTGGCACACATTCGTGTAGCCAATCTGGACATGTTTCCTAACTGTGGCGTGGGCTTCTTTTTCTGGGCATGAAGGGTAAAGCAGACATGATACGCATTACTGGTGGCTGGACTGGCCTACATTGGTGCAGCAAGTCTAGTTATATTTTACATTGTTATGGCATGGCATTATCTACTTGTAAGAAAGCCAGCATCATAACTTGTTTAACATTGCTAGACAAGCCTACTTTGGTAAAGCCAGTCTGGATATATTGTCTTGCTGTGGCATGGCATTTTTTGCTGGCAAAGCCAACAGGAATACGTTCTTATATGCTTATACTGGCATATAATGGTGCAGCATGCATGGACATCTATGGGTAGAACCAGGATTTAAGTGTTTTATATTGGCATATGTTGTAGGCAACGGCATCATGACCATGCAATGGAAAATGCTTCTGTGCACGTTTGGTAACTTACATCTATACCATAAAAAAACTATTGCAAACTGTTTGGCTTTTTACCACATTTGTCACATAAAGTGTGCTGTAAAACACACCATTTGAACACATTATTTAAAAAGGTTTCTTGTAAAGATAAATCACCCAAACCCCACTTGATTGGTTGTGGATCCCTCACTATGCTCGGTATCTGCTGCATATTTGAGGAAAACACATATGCCCAACCACTTAAACAATTCATCACAGCCTCTACTGAAGGTATGAAGCCTGATTGCTGCTCATGTAATAGTTGAGCTGTATTCCTGAAATTGTTGAGTACCCACCTTTCCAAAATGTTTGTCATTGAAGGGGGTGTTAGCAATGGGATGATAATTGGCCCGAATATTATGGTTGGCCTTCAGTTCTATTAGAAATGGGGTTATGATTGATTTTTTTCCGGCGGGCAGTTAGGTATGCAGCCATGTTTGAAAGAGCTTTTAATCAAAAATGTGAAATTCTGTCTAGCTTGATCTGTCTTTATAGAATCTTCTGCCTCAGAGAATACCCTGAATGTCTCATCCTTAGGTAGAGAGGTGTGTGATGTCTTTATAAAGGTTGCATGACAGAGGAGAGTTTTTGTTGGAGAATTCTACACATTTGGCTTGCTGTTTTCTCCCTTAAGTGTTGGTTGGTGGTGGGGCTGTTGTTAACAGAAAGAGAGCCAGTCGGGAATACAGTAAATGAAACATATAAATCCTCTCTTTAAAATGTAAAGGGCCTATTCAACCCTTTTTTAGAAGTTCCTTAGCATCACAGAACCTCATGAGTGCCTTTTCGCACGTGTAAAGGATATGGAGATTCCAAGGAGGGGAGAAAGAATGTTTGGGAGATAAAACGTGCCATATTGTGTCACAGATGTCTCAAAGAATGCTCTAATGCCTCTGAGATGGTTCAAGGATTTTTATTAAGACTTCACTGGGTCCTATGGTTGTCACTCTCTCTTTCATCTCAAAAGCACCTCCTACATAACCCAGGCACCCCTAGTTCCAGATTAGAAGATATTGCTTATTCACCACTACTGGCTCATTCCTGTCACGCCCATCTGTCCCTTCTCCTTTTAATGCCTGGTTTTCCTCACACTACTCTTCTCTTCCAACTCGACTCTCTCTACTCCCTTCCTTCTCTTTCTCTGACCCTCCAATGTCTCTCATTTACCCTAGACCTCGCTCTACCCTGTGACGTTACTATTTCCTCTGTTACTCTTCACCTCCCTCCTCCCCACTACTACTACTTCCACCTCTACGCGAATACTCCCTCCTCAAAACTACTACTCTCTCCTCCCCACAACTACTCCCCCTCCACACTACTAATCCCATGCCACATGACTACTACTCCATCCTTCATACTAGTACTGGCATTCTGACCCCAACAACTCTTTCTCTTACACAAAGACTGCACATACTTTTTTTCTAAACACTCTCTCCAAAACACACTTGTCACTCTTTCACACACACTCACAAACAAGTAACCTTGCACTCACTAACCAATACTGCTCCTGCTCCATAAATCCTCTCCACACTCCATTCCTCCTGTCTTCCTCCTGCTGGTCTCTTGGTATGCCACCTCATCCTCCTCTGACCTCACTTGAACAACCCACAACTTCCTGCTTCCTGTTGCACTCTTTATGCTCCTCCTTCCTTTGACATTGGATCGTTCAATGGCCAAGCTGAACTTGTCTTCCACACCTGAGTGGTGTTACAATCAGCACAGAAGAGTGATGGTGGTCCAGACAGTACAACATCAAAGTTGTCTAGGTTGCCGTGATCTAGTTCACTGTAAGGTAACAACAGTCTGTGCTCCTGTTAATTTCCATGTGGTGTAGGGCTTTGGTCATGGCTGAAAGTGTAGTATGGTCTGTCTCACGGCTGCATATAGGTATAGTTCCTTCTCTGCTGTCTCTCTATCCTCACTTGCTCGCTGCTTCGGGCATCATACTGCTGTCTGCGGGAGCTGTCGAAGGGTTTCTCTCACTTGGCCAAGTCCTGGTCTCTTGCTTCTAAAAGCAGACAGCTGGTGGTGCTAGATGTCTGTTCTCTCGCGGTTGGTCCTTGCTGCTTCATAGATCCAAAGAGTTGTTTCTAGAGAAAACAGAAAGGCTCTGGTGAGCTCTTGTTTAAAGGGCATGGTATGGGCATGGTATGAGACAAAGGTGTACTGCTCATAAACGAGCTCTCACAAGGGGGCGCAGGAGAATGGGCCCCTCTCAACTACAACGTCCCCCTTAGTGGTAGGACTGGCTCTGGATTTCACAGTGGTAGGCCTCCTACTCCCGGCTGAGAGGAGTTCCTATCCCCTCTTGACAATGCCAGGGTACTGGTCTTGTCACATTAGTTTTCTCCTGTAACAGTTCGTCGGTGGGGAAAGGTTGTTGCTCATGAAGGGTTACTTTTTGTTTCTCTATGAAGAACATGATAAGGCAAACTGGAGCCAAGAGTACTCCTTGGAGTGTTATGGTGCTTGCTTTACTTTTACCTGCTCTTCATTTTGGTGGGGCCTGGCACTAGGAGGCTCTAGGTCTATAGTTGAGGCAAATTCGTTATTTCCAATTATATAATCCACAATCGGGTTCAAAAGAGTGAACAGGATGATTTGTCGACCACTGGTTAAGGTATGATTACCAGGGTCAAAGCTCATCCAATTAACGGGCTGGATTTCGACAGTTTCTTAGTGATGCACTCATCAATTTGGATTTTACTCAAATGACCTCCTTAAGGAGTAACAAGGAACGCTGCATTGTAAATGCCTCTCATTGTGCTACCCTACACCTCTAGTAAAAAGGTAGGAGTGGCAATCTTGTTCCATGAACATTTTCCCTTTACCCCCAGTTAGTACCACTGCTGACATACATGGAAGGCACGTTTCTGGAGAATGGTGAAATGGATAGACAAGCCTGGAAATTTGTGGGTCAAATTATCACCCAAATAAAGGTCAACCAGAATTCCAATTAGATTTAATTCCCACAATTACGCTTTTCGCAAAAGGCAAGCTAATTGTGGAGCTAATGGGGCACTTAAATGTTATATGTCCAGATACAGGCTTCACTCAAAGCACATCAATTAGGTAGGGTGAACAAGATCACCAACCGTTTAAAAAAACAAAAAATGAAACAACACATAAACTCTAGCAGCTCTGTCCTACACGGTGCCATTCTAGAGTCAATTAACCCATATGGTGGAAAATCTAAATAAAAGGGGAACATGATCTGGTCAGAGGAATCATCAAATTAGGCTGGAAAGTCAGCTGGGACAGGGCAAAAATATTTTCATTATGCATTCAACAATAGGAAATGGCATACACACTATTTGCATGCTGTTTCCTCAGTCTAGACAGGCTACACCGGTTCTCAGGGAAACACTAATGCAAAGGGAATTCCTGGGCATTGGCTTTTTATTACAGATATGGTGGAAGATCCCAGAATCGGACCTTTACTTTCCAGCATTTTGCACTTTCTCTCACAATCACAGACTCACAGTTCCTGTGGTAACCAGGCTTAATATTACTATGTCTATGAAACAGGTGTATGCACTGTGGTCGGGAAGGTGAAAGATGATAACCACTCTTTTACTTGCAGCAAAACTGGTGATTGGCTCCTTTTGAGGACACACTAAATCTCTGGACGTGAATTTGTCGTTACTGAAGGTGTAGGGCACCCTAGTCATGGACCTCTTGAAATGAAACATATCGGACAAATTCACAGGGACCTAGCTGCCTCTGTTGTATTATATGGCTAAAAAAGAAATATATCCCGTTCAGTACACTTGAGAGCATTAAAACTAATTTGGCCTCCAAAGGATCTGAGCCTTGGCAGCAAGTCCATCCTTATATTTGCTATGGAAACATACAATTGACCACTTTGCTTGCTTGTTGTCTGGTTCGTCTAGTGGTTGTAACCTCATGTATTCATTTGTATGTATCTCGGGCAGGCGGATGGATTTAAGGGTAGATGTTTCAATAGAAGTGCCAAATCTTTTTTGCAGCCCTTTCTAAGGCACATTAATGTCATGACAATAGGTGTAAAAAGTGGAGTTGATAGGTTGATAAGCTAAAGAGCATCAAGTCAAATACAATAACACCTGTTACTTGAGACACACTGGCATGTCGAGAAAGCTTTCATAGCTTAACTTAAAGGCTGGTCCATCCCTGCAGGCTCCTTGAGTTGTTCCATGGCACACTCACTGTTCCCTAACCCAGTGAAATGTTATGCTGACAAGAAAAAAGAAAATGGCCAAAGGAGGTCCTATTGAACTCTTGGACATACAAGGGAAACCAATGTCTTCGATTGCAACTAGCTCCATAGAGACACACTCTTAAGCCTTGCACCATCTGTTAATTAAGTTCAATGCTGTCTCTATAATTATATCATATTAGTGTTCAAATATATCCATGGTCTACCTTCCCTGACCTTGGGCAGATACTCTCTGTCCAAACTCATGCACCTGCATGCCATCTCTCCTTGCAACCCCAACACTGACTTACTGCCTTTCCCCACCCTTCATGGTGTCTGAATCCTGGAATGTTCCCTCTACTTTACCTGTAGCCTGTAATCTCCACTGGCACGTTATAGGGGCCCATAAACACCACTTTTAATGCTAGATCACCCACTTTCTTCATTACTGTCCTCCAAAGTTGATGACTCTTGCCTGGAGTGAACTCCTCATAGCTATCCTCAAGACCCCTATGCAACTGCTGGCACCCAGTCCATCCCTCTTCCATAATCCAGTATTTTGTTGTCAGGGAATGTAGAAATTCTAATGTATTGTTCGATTTGTATGATTTTATACTGCCTCTCCCACTGATATACAATGGCAGCCTGCCTGCAACTGTACAGTCTGCTGCTATAGCCATTGCTTTGTGCAGTGCATGTTAACTATCTATGCCATCTGCTCATTCATTCCTTAACTATACATGCATTTATGTCTTTTTTTACAATTATTTGTCGGTGGTGTTAACTTTTTTTTATCAGACCAGCTCGTTAGTTTCAAGTCTATCTGTAATGTGTCAAAACATTTAGGAAAGCCTTGGTGTACATAGCATGTTAGTGGAAACCTGACTCACGCTCAAGTTAATTCTCATGTGAATACATATATCAGTGCTAGGACTCAACTTTAGAAAATGGAAGCTACTGCTCCCTTCCTTACTTCTCCAGGCTCTACATTTGGACGGTAGACAATTTTATAAGTGGTGCTTCATCTATGCAGATCTTTGCCAGATAGTGGCAACTATTTTCTACAGTGAATTCTCATGCCAGTAATACTGTACCAGCCTTTTCCAGTGAAAAGAATGCAGTTGCAGATGAAAAATATGGTGCCAAAATACCTCAAAAAAGGAAATTACATGTAGCAAAACCCACTTGCTAGCCTAGCTTGTGGTGTATGCATTTGGGGCTGACCGTGGTAGTTGCCCAGAAGCAGTGTGGCAGGAAAGAACATCCAGGAGCCCTAAACAGGGAACATCGTCTTTTTCCGGGATCCTGTAGGCCTTCTAATGGATCATTTGGAACTCAAGATGGATTACCAATATAAACAATATAAAATACGTATCAGAATTAGTTTATAAAATCATTCTTCTTACCTGCTGGAATTGGATATCTGCCCATGTCTGCCAAAGAAAAATGAGAACAACTGAAAAAAATGGTTCAAATAGCAACAGGTGCAAATGATGACTGCAAGCTACTTCAGTTTGGGTCCCACTGGAGTGGGGGAACAGAAGTAAACATCCTGAGCCCCAACACTAGAAAATCCCCTCTTCTTGACCTGATACTGCACCATATCTCTTCAAAATGGTTTTAAAAACAACGCCATCAACAAATGTTCATCTCCCTCCCACAAAGGTCAGTGTTGCTTTGGCTGAACGGCTCGTGGTCACTGACAGGACTACTCTGTTACTACCATTTTGTCTTGTCGTGTCACACTCTCCCCCCTCAAACATCATGATTTGTCTCAAAATGTACTATAGATAATTGTGATTTATTGTTTGACAATTTCCACAGTTTAAAAAACTATAAACTGCACATCTTTAAAATGATCTTATGTGACCTGACTAGGATTCTATTCATGTTCATATATTGAAACATGTGGAAAAAATATTTAGATGGTGTTAGGCTGGACCTATAAGACTATGCCCACCTCAGCATTACTGACCTGCAGGGTAAAAATTGCAGGTTCCAATTGTTTTCCCCTTTCCAACCTTTCCTACATGGGGAGTCCTCATCACCAAAACCCCTGTTCTCCCCACCCTTATACCATGCCCCCATCTCCTACATCTCCACTGTTGGGAAGTAACACATGGAAAGCACATTTCTTTGCTGTAAGTAGTAGAGTGGGATACCTTTCATCAAGCATTTAAATTGACAGGTGGCCACAAACCCTTTAGCATGCCCCTGAATACCTATACATGTTATTGAACCCCTACAAATGTAACGCCCCCAAGATTTAATATAAGTTTTATATAAACTCCACTGTAGTGTATATAACATTTGATAGAGATGTATCTTAACCCGTATACATTTAATTGAACCCCAATAAATGTAATAACCAGAAAAAAAAATGTATATACATTGTATATGACATTTATATACATTTGATAAGAATTCCAATGAGTTTGATATAAAAATGTGATATAGATTTAGCAGACTCCCCTATACATTTAATTGAACCCTAATACATTTGATGACCCCCCAAACATTGTTATATACATTTTATATGAAGTTTATATACATTTGATAAGAATCCCAATGCTTTTGGCGTAAAAATTAAACTTACACCAAGAAGACAGCCCACATCCAAGTCCGCGTCTCTGCGGCATTTAACAACTCGGCCAAACTCTTTAAAATCTGCAAGGAGCTGGCCAATCCTGCGGCAGTCTCTATCTCTCCTGTCCCCTAGCAGGACCTCAGCATGACCCTGGCTTCTCATTTCATCTCTGAAACTCAGGGCATCCTGCCCTCTCTCTCTTCCTCTCCCCCTGCCCCCTCTAATCCCTTCTACTCCCCTGGCCCTTCTTTGGCCGCCTCTCCTCCCTCCTTCTCTGCCTTTTCCCTGTTTTCCCCAAACAAGGTTTCTAGACAAAGCCCGATCTATGAAAGTCTCGTCAAACAGGTTCACTCATGTACCTCTAAAACCATCAAGGACCATATTGACACCTTGGCCCCTGCTCTGGCTGACTTCTACAACTACTCCTTTGTCACTGGGGGTCTTCCCTTACCCCTGAATCACTCCCTTGTGCACCCCATTCTTAAGAAACCCTCTGCCGACCCATCCTGCCCGGCTAACTATCGCCCAATCTCCATCACTCCTTTCCTGGGCAAACTCCTGGAAAAGCTGGCCATCTCCCAGCTTCATCTTCACACTGAATCTGTTGGTTGTTTCCATGACCATTAGCCTGGCTTCAGAGCTGCCAGAAGCACGGAAACTGCTTTACTTGAAGACCTGCTCTCCAAACTTGATTCCAACACCCCCTGTGTCCTCATCTTACTTGATCTCTCTTCTGCCTTTGTGTAATATTTATACTTTCCGTGACTAATCTGAATTTAACTGAATGGTTACCTTAGAGAAACGCCAATCGCTCTTCCTCCTTATAACTTCCCATTCCAGAATAAGGTCCGACGGGGTGAAAATGAGTGCCTCCCCAAGACCCTTCCTCCGCCTTCCAGTAAAGGATAGAGGAGGGGAAGGACCTCAGGGAAACCCTCTGGGGAAGAAAACCCTGTGTCGACGGCCGCTAGATAGATGTCGTCTGGTCGGAGAGGTTTCCAGTATCCAGAATATCTGCAGGTGGAGAGCCGTCTGAATGAAGACAGAAGAGAGTGGTGAGTATGAGAAGGGTAAGTAGAAGGCAGAGTATAATCAGAGAAATGCCAGGAAGTACCTGAATGAAAGGAGGTAATGACCTATCAAGCTAGGTTGGAGATCCTCAGATGAGACTCAGATGGAATCAGTCTCGAGGACGTATCAGGAAGAGAACTGTTTTCGAATCCCAATAATGCGGATCGTACCCTGAGTCTCACAGCTTCTAAAGTTGGTGAAAAATAGAAAGTGTCATTTCGGATTCACTAACTATCCCCCGGGAGTATTAAGGACAGTCTGACTATTAAGTCTCACGTACCGAACGCTAGGGAGGGGATCTCACTAGCGGACTGTTCAGTGAGGTTCGGCTCGAAACGAGCATGGGTTAGAGCGGAAGCTCGAGTCAAACAGGAGTTGGGATAGTAAGTCGAGTCTGTAATAGAGAATTGAAATGGCAGGGTTAAACAGAAAGAACATAGAAGAACGAACAGGTAGGGAGTAAGATCCTAGAATCGAACTCACGAAGCGTTGTTGTAGAAGAGTAGCAACGTATCCGCGCGTTGTTGGCAGGAACAGATGAACCGGCTCCAGAGCAAGAGGGCGGTCCTTCCACAGCGCAGGGTAGTTCAACGTCTAGACCCACACCTTCCTTGGTGGCGGCCATCTTGGTAGTAAAGATGGCCGAAATCTGTCTAAGGGACCATCGATGCAACAGCGGCCACGGTCACCTTAGGGGCGTGACAGTATGCCCCCTCCAAAGGGCAGTGGCCCTCGGCTTACCCGGATGATTCCGAAAGAACCGGCAAATAAGAGCCGGGGCATGCACGGCAGAGGCAGGTTCCCAGGAACGGTCAGCCGGAGAATAACCTTGCCAATCAATCAAAAACTGAAGGTGACCTCGAAAAATACGAGAGTCACAAATGTCTGCCACTTCATATTCTGGTCCTGACGGAGTAGAAACAGGAGGAGGGTGAGTATTTTGCAACCTAGAAAACCGATCCTTCACATCCTTCTTTAGTTGGGACACACGAAACACGGGATGAATCCTGGACCATGAAGCGGGAAGTCTGAGTTTAACAGCCGAGGAACCCAGCTTCCGCAGAATGGGAAAGGGACCGAAATATTTAAGAGACAGCTTGGATGGGACCAAGTGCCGGGGTAAAAATCGAGAGGCCAGCCAGACAAATCACCCGGCATCAAGGACGGCACCGGAGAACGGCGTTTGTCCGCAAACCGTTTTACTCTACCTTGAGCCTCCAGGAGCGAAGTTTTGGCCGCCAGATGTCCTGTCTGAATAGCTTGAAGCAGATTGTCCACATCCGGGAATCGGGATGAAGAAGGGCGGCCAGTAGGAAAACAGGAAGGGTGAAATCCATATGAGTAAAAAAAAGGACTAGAACCCAGAGCGGATTGATGAGAGTTGTTGTAGGCAAATTCTACCAATGGTAACAGGGAAACCCAGTTATCTTGTGAAGCCGAGATGTAACAGCGCAGATAGCCCTCCAATGTCTAGTTCAGCCTTTCTGTCTGGCCGTTAGTTTGTGGATGAAAGCCAGAACTCAATGCTCGGGAGATATTAAGGCTCTTACATATCTGTTGCCAATAACGTGAAGTATATTGGGAACCTCGGTCGGAGATGATTGTTTCCGGGAGCCCATGAAGCGTAAATATCCGTGAAAGGACGATTTTAGCCATCTGTGCAGCTGTAGGAATTTGAGGCAGAGGAATAAAGTGAGCCATCCTTGTGAAGTAGTCTATTGTAACCATGATTACCGTACAGCCGTCAGAGATAGGGAGATCTACTATGAAATCTGTCAAAATCATTTGCCAGGGGCAATCAGGAACCGGCATCACAGATAGTAGACCCACTGCGGCCGATCGAGGGGATTTGGTTTGTAAACATATGGCACATCGTCTCGAATATCTCGGCCCATCTTTGGCCACCAGAAATGGCGTTGGATCAACTCCTTGGTATTATCCATACCCCGATGACCAGCCATCTGAGAATCATGACAAAGTTGGAGTACCGTTCTTCGCAATTCTTCGGATGGAATAAATAATTGTTTGTTTCTATAGAAGCATCCTTGAGAGGAGTCCAGCTTCCAGATAGCAACAAAACAGGGATTGATCTGTAGAAATTGAGAGGTAGCAATAGCCACCAGCTGAAGAAAGGTGGTGATTTCCTGCAACATTATTGCTCTGGGAAACAAGGGCTCGGAGCGGAAAGGAGTGGTTGAGTTATAATCTTTTCTGGATAATGCATCTGCCTTAAGGTTGACTCTTCCTGGTATGAATGAGAAAATGATCTCATAGGGTGAAAAAAAATGAGCCCAGCAGGCTTGGCGGCTATTTCGGGTTTGTGAGTATTGTAAGGCTCGAAGATTGTTGTGATCGTTTCGTACTTCGATGGCATGTTTGGCCCCAAGTAGTAGATGTCGCCACTCCTCAAAAGCCCTCTTGATAGCTAATAATTCTTTTTCGAGAACGGAATAATTGATCTCCGAAGGTGAGAGTGTCTTGGAGAGATAGGCGACAGGACACTCTTCTCGTTGTTCATTTTCTTGAAGTAGAACGGCTCCTACCGCATGGTGTGAGGCGTCCGATTCTACAATGAATCTTTTGGTTTGGTCAGGGGTAAAGAGTATAGATTCCGTGGTGAAGTTTACCTTGAGACTCTCAAAGGCTTGTTGAGCTTCGTCTGACCAAAGGAATCTTGCATTCTTCTTAAGGAGTGCCGTCATAGGAAGGATCTTCTCCGAATAGTGGGGGATGAAGCACCTATAAAAGTTGGCGAATCCCAAGAATCTCTGCAGATCTTTAACACACAACGGAACTGGCCAATCCATGATAGCAGAGATCTTCTTGGGATCCATGGCGACTCCCTCGTCTGATAGGATGTAGCCCAAATAAGCCACCTTATCCTTATGGAATTCACATTTCTCCAACTTGCAAAAGAGATGGTTTTCCTCCAGTCTCTGGAGGACTTCCTTTACATGTTTGATATGATCAGATATGGAGAAAGAGAAGACCAATATGTCGTCCAAATAGACGATGACAGTATGTAGAAGATTATCCGAGAAGATATGGTCCATAAAATGCTGGAAAACAGTCGGGGCATTGGAAAGTCTGAAAGGCATCACCTTGTATTCGTAATGACCCAGGGGGGTACGAAAGGCTGTTTTCCATTCATCCCCCGCGCGTATTCGGATAAGATGGTAAGCTCTGCGCAGGTCCAGTTTCGTAAAGATCTTAGCCCCCTTTACTGCCTCAAGAATATCCAGTATTAGGGGCATCGGGTAACGATCAGGGGTCGTGATCTTATTCAATCCCGATAGTCAATACATGGTCGAAGTTCTGCTGAATCCTTCTTTGGGATGAAGAACAGCGAGGCGCCGGCTGGAGAAGTGGATTCCTGAATAAGACCATTGCGTAACTTCTTTTGCAGGTACTCCTTTAGGACTTCTCGTTCACGCGCTGATAGTATATACATGCGCCCAAAAGGTATTGGAACATCAGGATCAAGTTCCAGAGCGCAATCATCTCTTCGATGAGGAGGCAATTCTGCGAATTCTGAATCAGAAAACACTACTTGGAATTCTTGGTACTCATGGGGAATTTCCTGGATGTTATGTAACACTGAGGTAGTGCATTTCTCTTCTTGTACTGAGTTTGTGGACCGGAATCCAAGTGCACCATCAGACAGACAATTAGTCAAGCAATGTTCTGATCCTAGAAAAATTGTGCCGGCCCTCCAATTGATGTATGGATTATGGGCTCTAAGCCAGGGTAATCCCAATATCAAGGGGTAATGTGCTGTACGGATGACATCGAATACAATAGTCTCTTGATGGGAAGAAATCTTCATCTGAATAGGTCTTGTTTGCTCTTTGATGGGCCCGGAAGCCAGTGGACTTCTGTCCACTGATCCTACTGGGATAGCAATGGTTTTGGGGGAGCATGGTATGTTCTTGTCGTTCTTCCAATGGGTGTCTACAAAATTTCCCGCTGCTCCGCAATCAATCAATGCGGGGACTAAAATGGAATTGGAGGCCCCCCATTCTAGCAATACCTGTATGAGAATCATAGGAAGATCGGGTATGTCTGTGACTTGAGAAGGTAAAGACATGGTTGAGGAACCTGTTATTGACTCCCTAGCCGCGGTTCCCCGTGCAGTTGGGAGGAAGCATTTCCCTGTCTTTTGGTAGGGGTGATTGGGCAATCTTGTACTGTGTAGTCCTTGGACCCGAAATACATACACAAGCCTTTAGCTCTACGTCGATTGCGTTCTTCCAAAGTGAGTCTACCTCTGGTAATTCCTATCTGCATAGGTTTGTCTGTCGGAGTTTTCATAGGACTAGGAGGATGCGTAGTCAAAGGCCTCATAGAACGATTCCAACGTCGTTCTCTGAGTCTTTCCTGTAGACGGTAATCCATCTGCATTACTAATGTAATCATTTCCGCTAGGTTTGGAGGTCGGGATACCCTGGACACCTCATCTTTCAGTTCCTCATTTAAACCCCTACGGAATAGTGTTATCAGCGCATCATACGCCCAAGAGGTTCCAGCTGCTAGCTGTTTAAAGGTGGTGATGTAAGACAGCAGATCCTGTGATCCTTGTTTAAAGTCTAACAATTGTTCTTGGGAACAAACTGTGATCTCCCGTCTACTAAACATGGACCTAAAACTGTTCAAAAAGGCGGGATAAGAATCTAGTAGAGCGTTGTTTGTGATAACCAGAGGTGTAGCCCAGGCCAATGCCGGTCCAGTTAAGTTAGCTATCATATGTCCTACCTTGTCTCGATCATTCTGAAAGAAGGCAGTTTTGAAGGAAAACGGAACAGTGCATGCCTCGATAAAGGCCTTAAGTTTGTGAGGATTCCCATCATATAAACCTCCAGGAATGGGACCTGGAGGTAATTCTGAACAGCTAGGAACTCGTCCGACCTGTTGCCTCAAAAAGGCATTTTCCTGCTTCAATACTTGCACTTCCGCAGTCAAAGATTGGACTGCAGAAACTAATTGTTGCTGTTGGGCTGGATCCATGGTACCCTTTAAGGGCTATTGTGGTCCTAAGGTAACCGTTCAGCGCCTGGGTAAGTCCAGTTTCCTTTTTTGGGTGTTGCTAACTGTAATATTTATACTTTCCGTGAGTAATCTGAATTTAACTGAATGGTTACCTTAGAGAAACGCCAATCGCTCTTCCTCCTTATAACTTCCCATTCCAGAATAAGGTCCGACAGGGGGTGAAAATGAGTGCCTCCCCGAGACGCTTCCTCCGCCTTCCAGTAAAGGATAGAGGAGGGGAAGGACCTCAGGGAAACCCTCTGGGGAAGAAAACCCTGTGTCGACGGCCGCTGGATAGATGTCGTCTGGACGGAGAGGTTTCCGGTATCCAGAATATCCGCAGGTGGAGAGCCGTCTGAATGAAGACAGAAGAGAGTGGTGAGTATGAGAAGGGTAAGTAGAAGGCAGAGTATAATCAGAGAAATGCCATGAAGTACCTGAATGAAAGGAGGTAATGACCTATCAAGCTAGGTTGGAGATGTCAGGACTGGCTGGGTTAGTAACAGGAAGAGTAACAAGATTAACATTGTGCCTTCAGAGCTGGCTGGGTTAGTTGTGCTTTCAGAACTGGCTGGGTTAGTAACAGGAAGAGTTTGTACATAGAATTAACATTGTGCTAGCCCAAGTCAAGATGGAGCGAAAGAAACTTAATCTGATTGGTTAAAGGAACAATGATATGTTTGGTTTGCCTGATTGGTGGAGAGGGCAATGGGTTTCATTCTTGGGAGGTGAGCAAGATTCTAAACTGCCTTTCATCCAGAGAAATTCAGTGGCTGGTTGTACATTAGTTAAGCTCCTTAAGTAAGGACTTTTCAGAGCTCAGAAAATCTACCAAAGAAGTAAGAATATCGTTTGCTGATCCAGTTTGAACAAGAAGTCATCAGGTGGGATCGTTCTTTTAAAGATTTTAAGATTGCCACAGTGAACTTTCATTTTCTTTTATAAGAAAACTTAAAGAGTTAACAAGTTTCAAATTCATTTGAGAAAAGAGACATTTACAGTTAAAGTTATAAGGAAAACAAGCTTGAAGATAGTGCGTAGGAGTTTAAAGTTAATTAACTGCGTGTAATGTTCTTCAAGACTGTTTAAGTCGTCGTTTACGTGTTTTTGAAAGCGCGCGGGTATTCAGAGCGATAGAGCGCGTGCCCAAATGAATTGAGCGAGCGAATTTTAGCGCGTGTACATTTTTTACGTGAAAGACGTCTCATGAGAAAGCGCGTGTTGATTTGCGATAGAGCGCGAGTCCATTTTGATGAAGCGCGAGTTGTTTTAAACGCGTGAACTGTTTTACGTGAAATACGTTTCGTTTCTCCACGTGAGTTCGGTAGCGATAGAGCGCGAATCCATTTTAACCAGCGTGTGTTATTTTTTATCGCGTTTACGTATTTTTTCACGCGCGCAGGTTTTGTAAAGAATCACGTGTGTATTTTAAACGTGAGGACAATTCTTCACGTCTTCTGTTTTCACGTGTTTATCGCACACGCTTATTAAGGAAGAAACTATACGTTCTTTGTGTAAATAAGGAAACAATTCACACGCAGAAGGAAAGCAGTATTCCAGGAAGTTAAAGAATATTATTTAATGTAATTTATGCAAATGGAATTCAATACTTCAGAGAAAGACTGCAATTTATGAAAGCATTGAAAACTACATAAGGTTAAAAGAACTTTGAAGCAAGAAGAATATCTAGTTCTGAAAAGGTGTTTGCAAAGGCCATCACTTTAGGATTCTAAAGAGACTTGAGTGGCTTGAACTAAATGCACAACACAAGATATATTTACAAGATATTCCACACAGATTACTAGCCTCTAAGTCTTTTACTGAGGTTTAAGAGGTAAAGAGTTTAGAGTTTATTTAGAATAATTTTAGAAAAGAAGTTTTTCTTATCATATAAGTAACCAGGTGTATTTGTTTACCACAGATACCAGAGCCTACCTGACGGTTGCAGGGCTGCAGTGTCTCCGTTGTTATTTTCTCCAAATTCCCCTTTCCCTTTCTTGGGGTTTTCAGCTCATCTTATATTTAAGGGTTGAGAGGTGAACTCCTGGTGAGGGTCTGTGGGGCCAGCATCAGCTCCTGTGGAATTCAGTCAAGCCGGACCCTGACAGGAGATCCTCAGATGAGACTCAGATGGAATCAGTCTCGAGGACCTATCAGGAAGAGAACTGTTTTCGAATCCCAATAATGCGGATTGTACCCTGAGTCTCACAGCTTCTAAAGTTGGTGAAAAATAGAAAGTGTCAATTCGGATTCACTAACTATCCCCCGGGAGTATTAAGGACAGTCTGACTATTAAGTCTCACGTACCGAACGCTACTGAGGGAATCTCACTAGCCGACTGTTCAGTGAGGTTCGGCTCGAAACGAGCGCGGGTTACAGGCGAAGCTCGAGTCAAACAGGAGTTGGGATAGTAAGTCGAGTCTGTAATAGAGAATTGAAATGGCAGGGTTAAACAGAAAGAATATAGAAGAACGAACAGGTAGGCAGTAAGATCCTAGAATCGAACTCATGAAGCGTTGTTGTAGAAGAGTAGCAACATATCCGCGCGTTGTTGGCAGGAACAGATGAACCGGCTCCAGAGCAGGAGGGCGGTCCTTCCACAGCGCAGGGTAGTTCAACGTCTAGACCCACACCTTCTATGGCGGTGGCCATCTTGGTAGTAAAGATGGCCGAAATCCGTCTAAGGGACCATCGATGCCACAGCGACCACGGTCTCCGTAGGGCCGTGACACTTTGACAGTCAACCATGCCATCCTGCTCAACCATCTCCGTGATAACCTGGGTATCACTGATCAGGCCCTGGCTTGGCTGACCTCTTTCCTCCCTGATCAACCCTCCCAGGTCCAACATGGGTCCTTCCTCTCCTCTATCTCTATCTCTACCTGTGGTGTTCGCCAGGGGTCTGACCTCTCTCCCTGGCTGTTCAACCAATACCTGGCACTTCTTGCCCACTGCATTGCTACTCTCTGCCCCAACTTTCAATGCTATGAGGTTGACACTCAACTCATTTTCAGGCTCCCTTCCGCCACTTCTTCTCCTTCTCTCATCTCTGAGTGTCTGTCTGCTATCCAGGAGTGGTGTCCCGCCAATGATCTCTGCCTTAACGCCAGTAAGACTGAGATTCTCCTAATCGGTACACCTGCTTCCTCCTTTTCTGTCACTCCCTGGCCGTCCTCTCTTGGCTCTGTTCCTGCTCCCACCTGTGAGGCTAAAAACCTTGGGGTCATCTTCAACTCCACACTCTCCTTCTCTCCTAACATCTCTGACATCTCTAAGAAGTCACACTATCAGCTGCACCTCCTCAGAGGTATTCTTCCTTTCCTCTCCTTCACCCAGAAGCTCACTGTCTCCAGAGCTCTGGTTCTCTCTAGGCTGGACTACTGCAACAGCCTCTTTCTAAATCTGCCTGCTTCTACTCTCGGCCTCTGCAACTCACCCAGAACAGTACTGCAAGACTTGTCCATGGCCGAAACCCCAGGGATCGTATCTCTCCAGGACTGAAATCTCTGCACTGGCTCCTAGTGGCTGCGAGGATTAAGTTCAAAACCCTCTGCATTGTCCACAAGGCCTTCTGGGGCCTGGGGCCTCAATACCTTCAACTCTCTCTTCCTAAATATCTTCCTTCTCGAGCTCTTCGCTCATCTGCCTGCAACTCCCTAAGGGTCAGTTGCTTCTCCAAGCAACAAGTTGGTGGTAGATCTCTCTCTTCAGCTGGGGCCTCCCTCTGGAACTGCCTCCCTGAAACTTGAGGAGAACCATCTCCGGTTCCGGAAGCACCTCAAAACCTTACTTGTGGCTTTGGCTTTCTCTCCTCTTCTCCCCTGCTGAACTTCTGGCTGAAACTGAAACTGCACTGATCATCTGGCCACCCTCTGATCTCGGGCCCAGGTCCCCTACCCAGCCAGTTGCACCCCTGCACTTCCTCCCTGGCAATCCCTGTACTTGGGAACTGTATTCTGTATACCCACAGTCCTCAACCAGCACTTGCCACCTGATGTCTGCACTTACCCTTGCACTTGCCACCAGCTGGCCGCACTTTTTACTTATTGCTTTTATTTATTAATTTATTTTTTTACTGTTGCTCCCATGTACTGCACTGTCCCCTCCCCCTTGCCCCGCACTTTTCCCCTTCCCCCTTCCCCTGCACTTGCACAAACTCAATGTTACCTGGCCTAGTAAGATCGTTGTCTCTGTCTTCCCTATGATCCCCCTCTTACCTTGTCGCGCCATGAATCACTTGTGTATAGGCGCGCCATAAATGCCATATCATATCATATATTTATTATTATATTATGGTATTTATTGAGCATGGACCTAGCTTTGAGAAGCAACAGAGCCCTTTAGAGAGATATACAGCACTTTACAGAGGTAGACAACATTACAGCTGCATAACGGAGTGCTTTTCAGAGGTAACAACAGAACAGCTATACAGCGGTCGAGTGGGGCACAGGGGAGGGGTACAGCCGTACCGGGTGGCGGGGAGGAGAGGAGCGGGCGGCATCTAGTGAGTCAGGTGGCACGAGGGTTGAAGTGATCGCCTAGGTGTTGTGGGGGAGAGACTCCTTGAAGAGGAGGAGAGACTCCTTGAAGAGGTGGGTTTTGAGTTCTTTTCTGAATTGTAGGAGCAAGTCTAATGATAACAGGGAGGAGGTTCCCCCCATCGTCAGACAATGCCAACGCCAACGACATAACCCCTCCTCTAAGGCATGTACTCCACAATGCAGCAACATCACCCACATCAGCCTCAAGCCCATTAACACCCCGTCACCGTCCACAGCACAGAAGTAGATGCTCGCCAAAGTCCGCTCAGCTATCTCCCATTCAGCAGACATCGCCGAACCTCATCACCACACACAACCTTGACGCCATCTTCATCAATGAGATCTAGCTGACACCCACCTCCACCCACATCCTAGACGCCCTTGTCCCCGACGGCTACAGCATCCAACACAGAGACTGGCCGAACAAGACAGGCAGATGCTGTGCAGTCATACACAAGACCTTGTGGCCCGGCACCAGACTTGATATCGACAACATTGGCTCCTTCCAAGTTCTCTCCTGCCACTTCCCACTCTTCCCAACAGACACAGTCAACTTCCATATCATCTACAGACCACGCAAACCCAACACCACCTTCATCAGAGACTTCACCAACCTTGTCACCACCATGTCCATCATGCATGCCAACAAAATCTTCCTAGGCAGCTTCAACCTCCCAGGCAAAAAGGCCACCAAACCGATGAAGGAAGGTCTCCTGAGCCTTCTCGATACCCTCAGCCTCACACAGCACACACAATACCCAACACATGAGAAAGCTAACATCCTCGACCTAATTATCACTGCAATGTCTTCCCTCCAATACAGCTCTCCTCTACTGCCTCACTGGTCTGACCACCTAGCTGTGCCTTTCGACATCCTGCACACCACCTCAGTCAATCACTCCCAACAGAGACCCAGAAGACAAACCTTCAGGTCCTGCGAGAACTTCTCAGTGGAAGCTGTCACAGAAGGCCTCGCCAGCCTACACCTTACATGGACTGACAACCGCAACCGAACTGCGACTCTCTACTGGAAGCACTCAACGCCACCCTTTCAGCCTCCATTGACCAATACATGCCTCTGAAACAACGCACCTGTAAAATGAAACCATCAGCACCCTGGTATACGCAAGAACTTAACCTCAGCAAAAGAGTCATCAGGAAACAAGAGAAAACTTGCTGCCGCTTCAGGACTGCTTCCGACCTGGCGCTCCTCAAGGAACGAAGAGCAACCCGCTGACAACTAATCAACACAGCCAAGGCATCATACTATCAGAATACCATAGCAGAGGCTGAGAACAAAAGCAGAGCCCTCTTTGAAGTGGCCAAGCAGTGTGTCAACCCTCTACCAACCATGCCATACCCCCCTCCATTGAAAAATCCACTACCATCAACAAAATAAGCAAGATTCACAATCAACAAAATCAGCAAGATTCGCCAGCACATAGATGCTAGCTCTGCATCCACAGACCAACCACACGTTCATCCTCGCAATATCTCCACACACTGGCCAGCATTCAAGACACTCTCGACAGAGGGCCTGGTCTAAACTATGGCCACCCTCAAAGCCACATCATATACAGATGATATCTGTATATGAAGTGGTAGCAACCATCCTCAAGACCCTCCCCACAGAAGCTCTCCTTCCCTACCAGGAGATCATCAACAGCTCCCTAACTCGTCACCTTCCGATCAACCCTAAAAACAGGACAAATCCCCCCTCTACTAAAGTAACCCACTCTGGATCCCGACAACCTAGGTAACTATCACCTTATAACCCATCTTCCATTCATATGTAAGATCATCGAGAAAGCGGTAGCTGCAGAACTGCAGCAAAACATCGACTTCAACAATCTCCTCCAAGCCTACCAATTCAGATTCAGACCCAGATGCAGCACAGACAGCAACCACACAGGTGGTCGATGATACACTCAACATCATTGACGACAGCTACCCCTGCCTCCTGGTTCTACTTGTCTTCTCGGCCACTTTTGACACAGTAGACCACCAGGCGCTCACGCAAACCCTACATTGGCGCACAGGGATCCACAACCTTGTCCTACGCTGGTTCAAGTCTTACATCACCATCCGCAAGAAGTTTGTTCAGATGGACTCCAATAGATCGCCAATGCTACACGTCACCTGTGGAGTCACACAGGGTTCCACCCTCTCCCATGATCTTCAATCTGTACATGGAGCCGCTGGGAGCCCTTCTAGCCACACACAACATCCACATCCACCAATAAGCTGACAACACACAGCTATACCTTAGGATTGACTCCATCAAGAACATCCATAGGCTGAAAACCTGCCACTCGCTGATCCAGTCTTGGATTGGATTTCCAGCTCAACCCCTCCAAGACCGAATTCCTACTCATCACCAATAACACCAAACACAGAGAGATACAGTCCCAGCTATAAACCATGAACTCTGAGGGCTTCACACCCAAGCTCATCTCCTGCGCCAAGTCCTTTGCGTTCCACATGATATGATATGATATGATTGTTTATTTATATAGCGCCAATACACAAAGTGTTTCAAAGCGCTTCAAGGCAAGGGAGGGAACAAGGGAAAATACAATGACATTCTTACAGGCCATGAACAGTAAGGATGTGAAATTAACTATCGTACTCGGCCTGACGACATTTCAGATAGTGCAAGAGCTAAAACATAGATAAGTAAGGGAGGGGGAGAGTGGGAAGGAAATGGAAACAGACAGGAGACTTCCGTACTAGGCCTGACGACATTTCTGGTAGAGCTGGAGAAAAACAAAAGGTGAGGGAGAGGGGTGGAGAAAGAGAGGGGAGGAACAAAACAAGCGACTATCGTACTAGGCCTGACAACGTTTCAGATAGTGCTGGAGGGAGGGGGGGGGGCAGTAAGGGGATGGGGGAGCGACAGACGAGGTTGCTTTCATACTAGGTCCAGGGACAATTCTGATAGAGTAAGTGCAGAGAAGAAAGTAAGGGGAGGATGGGAGGAGATAGGAAAAGGGAGAAAGGAAGAGGAGGAGAGAACTGAGAGTAAGCAGTCAAAAAGAGTGGAGAAGCAAGAGGGGAGAGCGAATACAACTGCAGAAGTCAGTAGTAACACATAATGTTGCAAGCCAGGATACAAGATGAAGATGGGAACAGCATGATTCTGGGTCACCATGAGTACAAGATGCAAAGGAAGTCCAGCATGAGAGTTGAGAAAGGGTAACGCACCATGAATCAATGAAGTCCATAAAAGTAAAATCCAGCATTGGCCACAAGATGGTGATGGTGAAACCAGAATGTAGCAGGACAGACTCCTGTGTGTGGGAAGGGGGGGCACAAGGGAACAACACGGGGGGACTAGATAGAGTGGGGATGACCTGTGGGGACAGAGGGTGTAAACACATGTTGGTGCATGCTTACCTGCTGACTTAACAGGGGTTTGGGCCCTGGATACTCCTGGTCCGAACAGGTCCAAACAGGAATTGCCCTTCCCTTTAGACACCTGGGCGAGAGACACCCTTGATCTAAGAGTTAAGAGCAGGAAGGAAGAGGCAGGGCTGGAAGGTGGGTGGTGCTTAGGCCAGGTGACCTAGATCCACTTACACCTGCTCCCCAGCTGCAAAGGAAAAGAGGCTGAAGGGCTCCTTAAGTAGGGAAAAGAGCGGCAAGCAGGAAGGCACCAGGTGGGAGGGGCTTGCTAAGTGGTGAAAAAGGGTATCAAGCAGGAAGGCATCAGGTGGGCGGGGCTTGCTAAGTGGTGAAAAAGGGCAGCAAGCAGGAAGGCACCAGGTGGGCAGGGCTTGCTAAGTGGTGAAAAAAGGCGGCAAGCAGGAAGGCACCAGGTGGGCGGGGCTTGCTAAGTGCTGAAACAAGGGCAGCAAGCAGGAAGGCACCAGGTGGGGGCGGGGCTTGCTAAGTGGAGAAAAAAGGGCAGCAAGCAGGAAGGCACCAGGTGGGAGGGGCTTGCTAAGTGCTGAAAAAGGGCGGCAAGGAGGAAGGCACCAGGTGGGCGGGGCTTGCTAAGTGGTGAAAAAGGGCGGCAAGCAGGAAGGCACCAGGTGGGTGGTGCTTGCTAATTGGTGAAATAGGGCGGCAGGCAGGAAGGCACCAGGTGGGAGGGGCTTGCTAAGTGGTGAAAAAGGGCAGCAAGCAGGAAGGCACCAGGTAGGCGGGGCTTGCTAAGTGGTGAAAAAGGGCGGCAAGCAGGAAGGCACTAGGTGGGCGGGGCTTGCTAAGTGGTGAAATAGGGTGGCAGGCAGGAAGGCACCAGGTGGGAGGGGCTTGCTAAGTGGTGAAAAAGGGCGGCAAGCAGGAAGGCACCAGGTAGGCGGGGCTTGCTAAGTGGTGAAAAAGGGCGGCAACCATGAAGGCACCAGGTAGGCGGGGCTTAGGCTAGGTGACCTAGATCCACTTACACCTGCTCCCCAGCTGCAAAGGAAAAGAGGCTGGAGGGCTCCTTAAGCAGGGAAAAGAGGGGCAAGCAGGAAGGCACCAGGTGGGCGGGGCTTGCTAAGTGGTGAAAAAGGGCGGCAAGCATGAAGGCACCAGGTGGGCGGGGCTTGTTAAGTGGTGAAAAAGGGCGGCAACCAGGAAGGCACCAGGTGGGTGAGGTGCAGGCCAGGTGACCTAGATCCACTTACACCTGCTCCCCAGCTGCAAAGGAAAAGAGGCTGGAAGGCTCCTTAAGTAGGGAAAAGAGGGACAAGCAGGAAGGCACCAGGTGGGCAGGGCTTGCTAAGTGGTGAAAAAGGGCGGCAAGCAGGAAGGCACCAGGTGGGCGGAGCTTGCTAGCTTGTGAAAAAGGGCGGCAAGCAGGGAGGCACCAGGTGGGAGGGGCTTGTTGAGTGGTGAAAAGGGCGGCAAGCAGGAAGGCACCAGGTGGGCGGGGCTTGCTAAGTGGTGAAAAAGGGTGGCAACCATGAAGGCACCAGGTAGGCGGGGCTTATGCTAGGTGACCTAGATCCACTTACACCTGCTCCCCAGCTGCAAAGGAAAAGAGGCTGGAGGGCTCCTTAAGTAGGGAAAGAGGGGCAAGCAGCAAGGCACCAGGTGGGAGGGGCTTGCTAAGTGGTGAAAAAGGGAGGCAAGCAGGAAGGCACTAGGTGGGCGGGGCTTGCTAAGTGGTGAAAAAGGGCGGCAACCAGGAAGGCACCAGGTGGGTGGGGTGCAGGCCAGGTGACCTAGATCCACTTACACCTGCAGCTCTCCTCCACGACACACATAGCTAAGAAAACTCAGACAGCTTGGTTACAGCTATCCCTCCTGTGAAAAGTCAAGTCCTTCTTCCAGCTGGACAGCTTTAGATCCACCATTCAAGCACTGGTCCTATCACATGTGGATGGAGGCAATGCACTCCTCGTAGTCCTCCCGTCATCCTCCCTTGTGCCCCTTGAGAAGTGTCCTACACAAGGCCACAGGCCTCATCAAGGGTCTACGCAGATACGACCACATCACCTTGGCCCTCATCGACCTTCCATGCCTCCCACTGCACGAACGAATCACCTTCAAGTCTTGCTGCATCATCTATAAGGCAGTCACCCTCAAGTCACCCAGCTACCTTGCGGAGAAACTCTGCCTCTCTAGCAGAAAGCACACCACCAGAAGCCAGGGCATGAGCAGACTTGAAATCCACTGCTGCAAAAAGCAAAGGATCAAAAAACAAGCCTTCTCTGCTGATGCCCCAAGACTATGGAACCTCCTCCCCATTGGCATCAGACTCTCCCCCACACTTCTACAATTCAGTAAAGAACTCAAGACCCAAGACCCAACTCAAGAACTCAAGAGTCTCTCCTCCACAACACCTAGGCCATCACGTCGCCCCTCACACCACCTGGCTTGCTAGAAACCGCCCGTCCAGCTCCTCCCTGCCACCGAGTACAGCTGTACCCCTCCTGTGTCCCCATCTGTATCCAACCCCCCACTGTATATCAGTTCTGTTGCTACCACTGAAAAGCACTCTGTTATGCATTTGTAATGTTGTAAAACTCTGTAAAGAGCTCCATTATGTATCTGTATTGGTGTATACCTCTGTAAAGTGCTTACTTGCTTCTCAAAGCTAGGTCTGCACTCATTGAATATCATAATAATAATAATAATGTTGATAACGGAGAGTTATATTGTTGAAGATAATACGGTCACAGCAGTTGCGACCTGGGTTGATAGCTTAGCCATTCAGGGGTTCACAGCCATATTGGTGAAAACATGTTTAAAACAAGACTTTCACAAATGGTGTGCCGGCATAAAATTGACAATCCGCCACAGGGGGCTCACAAATGTTTGCAAATATTCTATATAGATAAATCATTAAATAAAATATGCTACATGTTGAGCCCTAAACGTCTTGTAAAAATTATGCAACTGATACAGTCATCAATCCAGCTAAGGGTTGGAACAATGTCTGTCTAAAATGTTGTGGGCTATACAAGTGGTGTATAAGCCCCTTTTTAAAATGAAGCAGTTTAAACAGGGATGTCCACTGTGTGTTAGACTTATAATTGAGAAAACTATTTGCAAGTGGGGGGATAAAGTATATTTAAGTTATTAGAACACAGAAATGTGCATGGCGCCTCATAAACTGGCCTATGAAGATTGAGAATGTTTTCATGCTTATTTGCAGGAACTAAAAAACACCATTCCTACATTTGACTGATAAAGAATATACAGTGTTGTCCGCTTTGTAATAGCTTTAGAGTCTTGGACCAGCATGGTGTTATTAGGTAAATCCATTGCAATGCTTTTCATGTAATCCATTAAAACACTGGCATATATGGAGCATTGAGGAAAGTGTGCCAAGCTGTCAAGCACTGTTAGCGTATCCTCTCCAGCCACAGAGCTATCCAATGTGTTCCATCAGGGCCTGCGGATCAGTGTTCATCACCAGGCTAACAGGCTGACTGCGGTGTAGGCCCAAGCAGACCTTAAGTATAACAGATCCCAATGCTGAAGTTTGAATCAGGGGTAAAGCGGAGGGGGAAATGAAGTAAGCCCAAGCGCAGACACGGGGGAGAACGAAGGGGGGAGTGAAGACCCTTCCCGTGACGTAAGCCCTTATGTGGGTGTGTGTTCCTGGACTGTAAGCTGAATGATAAGCACAGTAATGGTGAAGGAGTATGGTCCGACTGTCATTCACTGGTAATAGTGAATGCAATGACTAGAAAGCTGGCAAAGTGATTAGAACTGGTAATGGAGGAAGTGCATTATGGTTGGTCCAGCTGACAGAGCGACGGCCTATCTGGATGACGGTTGAAGGAGAGAGCTGGGCCTTCCTCCGTTCCGGAGTTTGGACTGATGACGTCGCATAATGGATGCTGGTGATGGCGAAGGGCGCCGTTGAGAATGCCAGCGCATGTACCTTCTGTGTATTGCTGGACCACGTCACAGTATGCTACGGCGAGCAACCCAGCAAGAGAAGAGTTTCGTATTGAAGTGGAAGGCAGGGTCTGAGGAAAGGACCCTTCTTCGACATACGCTGTGCATCTAAAACAAGAAGCGCAAGGAAGGTATGAGGTGCGTAGCAAAGAGAAGAAGCAAAGATCATCTAAGTAACGTAGCTACGCACCCGACGTGACCTGCAGAAGTTTAACACATCGGAAGAGATGCGGGAGGCAAGGAATGGTTGCAAGAGGCACAGGAGGAGGAACTTTGGTGTCTTCAATTTAGAAGTTTAGCGCAACCGTTCTGAGCCGCAGCAGAAGATTGTATCCTCTCCAATACATGTATGAAGAGCAAGATTTTAGCATGAGCAAAGGGATATGTTCCCATTTATTTGGTGTGTCGCGCTTCCATTATTGGTGTTGTTAGCAGATATGAGTATGCATGTGAAGGTAGCGCAGTTGAGAGCGCACTGGGAAAGTTAGAAGTAGCACAGTATAGCTTTCCTGGTATTGAGTATGTAAGAGTCCATGTGAAAAATGATATCTTTCCTGGTATTGAGTATGTAAGAGTCCATGTGAAAAATGATATAGAAGTAACCCTTGGAGGATTTGCAGCTTTACGTGGACTTATATGGACTTTAAACAAATTATATTCCAGTTGTTATGAGTGCATATTGAGAAGTGCATGTTGGTCCACAGAATGTGAGAGTGAGAGTGATAGAACTAATTTTTTGGAGGAATTCTAGGGTTACGTTGCCCAGAGCAACAAGGACTTTTCAGAATTTGGTGGAATGTGCTTTAAGTGAAGTTAGGCTGCAATCAAGCAGTATGGACTTTTAGGGCTACACATTTTGGCTAATCATAGTCTCACTGATATTTTACTGGTATATTAATGCAAATGTTATTTGCTTGAAGTATGACCGTGTCGCCAATGTAGTAAAGAGTGGGATAGCGTTCCGCACCAGTATAGGGATAGCGTCCCTCATTTGTATAGGGATAGCGTCCCTGAGTAGTGTAGGGGTAGTGCCCCGCACCAGTGTAGGGATAGGGTCCCTGTATAGCGATAGCATCCGTAGCGTCCCACAACAGAGTAAAGTGAAGGGATAGCATCCCTAAGTGGAGTGGAGATAGCGTCCCGCACCAGTATAGAGATAGCATCCCTCAGTTGTATAGGGATAGCGTCCCTGAGTAGTGTTGGGGTAGTGCCCCATAACAGTGTAGGGATAGCGTCCCTCATCTGTATAGGGATTGCGTCCTTAAGTGGAGTAGGGATAGCGTCCTGCACCAGTATAGGGATAGCGTCCCTGAATAAGGTAGGGATAGCGTGCCTGTTGCGAAGGTATAGCATTCCTTAGCATAAGGTTTAGGGATAGCGTCCCTGTCAAGTGTAGTAAGGAACAAGTTACTTACCTGTAACTGTTGTTCTCCAGCATGGGTCTGGCATGGATTCACATGCTCATGAATATTCCCCGTCGTCAGGCTGGGAATCCTCGGTAAAGAAAAAACCAGTATCAGTTTCGTTTCTGATCTGTCTTTCGTAGTAATAACCAATCACTGGTCTCTGCATCATACTGACCACAGCCAATGACTGCCCTCTACCTAAGCACCGCCTCTGGCAGCCATCTTCAGATTTGGAAGCACGTGAAGTGGCAGTATGACCAAGTGAAGAGCCGCAGAGGGGTAGGCGGGAGGGTTCGCATGTGAATCCATGCCAGACCCATGCTGGAGAACAACAGTTACAGGTAAGTAACTTGTTCCTTCTCCAGCATGGGGTCTGGCATGGATTCACATGCTCATGAATAAAGAATACATAGCAGTACACACATGCACAACCACGGGAGGTGGCAAAGGCTCAACATTAAGCATTACATCAAACTCAACATTAAGCATCTTACCTCCTCACCAGGCTCACCTCAGGCGAACAGGTTGCGCAGCACTGCTTGGCCGACCCTGGACTCCTCCCTGGAATCCCGGTCGACGCAGTAGAATTTCGTGAAGGTGTGCGTCGACCTCCACGTAGCAGCCCTGCATATGTCCAGCAGGGGCACACCAGAAAGGAACGCCGTGGTAGCTGCGATCGCTCTGGTGGAATGGGCTCTCGGACGGCCAGGCAGCGGTCGGTTTGCCAACCGATGACAGTACATGATACAGCCGGAGAGCCATCTGGAAATGGAAGCCTTCGAGAGAGCCTTCCCCTGATTGACAGGTCCAAAGTTCACAAAGAGTTGTGACGTCTTCCGAAAACACTTCGTGCGGTCCACGTAGAACTTCAGCGCTCTAGCCACATCCAGCGAGTGCAAAGTCCTCTCAGCCGGCGACGAAGGCGACGGGAAGAACACAGGCAACACCAAGGGTTCGTTGAGATGGAAGTCCGACGGTACCTTGGGCATGAAGGAGGGGTGCGTCCTGAGCACTACCCTCGTGTCGTGAAAAGTCAAGTACGGGGCCTTGCAGGAAAGGGCCTGGATCTCTCCCACCCGTCGTGCGGAGGTGATGGCCACAAGAAACGCTGTTTTCCACAACAGAAACTTCAATGGGGCCGAGTGCAGAGGCTCGAAAGGAGGTCCCATGAGCTTGGTCAGCACCACGTTGAGCTCCCACGCCGGGGCCGGAGCCTTCACCGGCGGGAACGATCTGAACAGTCCCTTCATGAACTCTTTCACCAGACGATGAGACCACAAGGACGTCCGGCCCGTGGTTCTGGTGTATCGGGAGATCGCAGCAAGATGAATCTTGATGGACGCGTGTGTCAGTCCAGCTTTGGCCAGCGTCAGCAGGTACGGCAGTACCTGGGGAGCCGTAATCCGTAGAGGGTTAATCTTCTGTGCGTGGCACCAGACAGAGAACCTCTTCCATTTGTGTCCGTAGCATTTAAGAGTCGAGGACGCCCTGGCCTTTGCAAGAACCTCTCTGCAGTCGGCCGGTATGTCGTATCCTCCAAACTCTAGCGCTGCAGGAGCCAGGCCTGCAAGTTCAGCGATTTCGGGTCGTGGTGGAGGATGGCGCCTCCTTCCCTGGAGAGTAGATCCGCGTCCACCGGCAGCTTGATTGGCGGGGACGCTGACAAGTCCAGAAGGTCCGGGAACCATATCTGCCTCGGCCACGCAGGTGCGACGAGGATCATCCTGCACCGTGACCTCTTGAGCTGGTTGACGAGCCGGATTAGCAGTGGCAAAGGAGGGAACACGTAGAGGAACAGGCCCTCCCAGGGGAACGAGAAAGCATCGCCCATGCTCCTCGCCTGGGGAAACCTGCTGGCGAACCTCCGGCACTTGGAGTTCGTCGCCGTCGCGAACAGGTCGATCTGGGGTGTGCCCCACCGTCGGAAGAGGCGATCCACTAGATCCTGCCGTAGTTCCCACTCGTGGCACGAGCGCAGCTCCCTGCTGAGTGAGTCGGCGATGGTGTTTTTTATCCCTGCCAGATGAAACGGCACCAGAAACATCCTTTGGGCGACGGCCCAATGCCACAGGTCCTGCGCCTCCTTGGACAGTGCCGGGGACCTGGTTCCGCCCTGTTTCCTGATGTAAAACATGGTGGTGGTGTTGTCGGTGAAGATCCTCACCACCTTGCCCTTGAGGGACGGAAGGAAGGACCTGAGGGCCCAGAACACTGCACGGAGCTCCAGGACGTTGATATGGAGGGACTTCTCCATCGGGAGCCAAAGGCCTCTCGCGTGCAGATTTTCGGTGTGCGCTCCCCACCCTTCCAGGGAGGCATCCGTGGTCACTGTCTCCTGGTGGTCTGGGGTCTGGAAGTCCATGCCCGCCGTCAGATGCGCGCGGATGCCCCACCACCGGACCGCTCGGCGGAAACTCTCGTCGAGTGTGATCCTCTCCTCGAAGCCGCCCGTCGTTTGGATCCAGCGCGCGTCCAGGAACTCCTGCAACGGGCGCATCCGGAGCCTGCACAAGGGGATGAGGTAGATGCAAGAAGACATCATTCCGAGGAGGGACTTGATGGACCTCACCTTGGCCGCGTCGGAAACCAACATCCGCTGTACCTTGCCCAGGATGGACCTGGTCCTTTCCTCCGACGGGGAGGCCAGAAGGGACACTGTGTCGAGCTTCGCTCCCAGAAACAGTGCGTTTTGCGCGGGTACCAGGTGGGACTTGGCGTAGTTCACAGAGAATCCCAGGTCCGTGAGAAGTTGGACGGTCCTTGCCGTGTGATCCACGGCGAGCTCCCTCGTCTTGGCTCGGATGAGCCAGTCGTCCAGGTAGGGGTAGACGTGGATCCCCTCGCGGCGCAGCTGCGCCGCCACCGGTGCAAGGCACTTGGTGAATACCCTGGGTGCCGACCGTAGTCCGAAGGGGAGGGCTTTGAACTGGTAGTGACGCCCTTGGACCACAAACCTGAGGAATTTTCGGTGCCCCTTTAGGATGGGAATATGGAAGTAGGCATCCTCCAAATCCAACGACGACAGGAAGTCTCCTTCCTCCAGCTGACCCAGGACGTGCTGGAGGGTGACCATCCGGAACTTTTGCGCCTTGATGAACTTGTTCAGACGTCGCAGGTCCAGGATGGGGCGCCATCCCCCCGTCTTCTTCTTCACGAGGAAGTATCTCGAGTAAACTCCGGAGCCCCGAAGCCTCTTTGGGACGAGTTCGATGGCGCCCTTCCTGAGCATCGCTTTTACCTCCAGGAGAAGTTGAGGGACGTGAAGTTCTTTCCTGGCCACGGGGGGGACGCGCGGGCACCTTCTCTGGAACTCGAGCGCGTGGCCCCGGGCCAAGGCGTCCAGCACCCAACGGTCGGTGGAGATGGACTCCCACACGCTGACGAAGCTCGCCAGCCGGCCTCCCACCGGGGTGCTTCGGTGGGGGCCCGACCCCACGGCCGGTTCAATCCTGCTTGGACGAGGCTTTGCCGCCTTGACCTCCTTGGCGACGACGGCGGTGTCCGCCAGACTTGCCTCGTCCTCTGTAGGCCTCCTGAGCCGACGAGCGGGCCGCTTGACGGTAGGTGGAGAAACCGCCGCCGGAACCTTTGGAGGCGCCCTTGCCTCCGCTGCTCCGAAAGGGCGTCCGTCGTTGTTGCAGAACTCCCAGGGCCCGGGCCGTCTCAGTGTCCGCTTTAATGGCCTGAAGGGAATCGTCCAGTGTTTTGCCAAACAGGTTGTTCCCATCGAAGGGCATGTCCAAGACTCTGGTCTGAACGTCTTGACGGAAGTCCGTAGCCTTGAGCCATCCACGCCGCCTAAGGCAAACGCCGTTGCCCAACTGGCGGAACCCAGTGTCGGCGATGTCCGTCGCAACGGTAATGGCGTGGTCCGAAGCCACCTCACCTTCCTGCAGGATCTCCAGGGCCTCTGTCCTCTTGTCGTCCGGCAGGAAGTCCAGCAGGGGAGCCAGTTTGTACCAGAGCTCCCTGTCGTAGCGGGCCACGATAGCCAAGGCGTTGGCCGCTTTAATCGTCGTCGCTGCCGACGAGATGACTCTGCGTCCCATAGCGTCCAATTTCTTTCCCTCACCGTCCGGTGGGGAAGTCGATGTGGAGGCCGCACCCCCCCCCCGCTTTCTTCCTGGCTGCCGCGGAGATGACGGAGTCCGGGGTAGGCTGCGCCCGGAGGCACAGGGGGGCCGTGTCCGGGACCCGGTACTTCTTCTCGTACCGGTCTCTTCTAGCTGGCGTCGTGGAAGGGTTCTTGAGGAGGGTGAGGCCCTCATCCCAAATGTCGTCCAATAGAGGCACTGAGAGGACGGTCTTCCTCTTGGCCTCGCGCCGCTGATAAAGGAAACCTTCCTTCTTCTTCTCCTCAGGGCAGAGTTGAAAAAGCTCGGATGCCCTGGTGATCATGGAGTGGAACGATCCAATCTTGTCGGGCGGAGAAGCCCTGGTGGGAGGCGACGACGGTACATCCTCGTCGTATACCTCGTCGTCCGTAACCGTCGCTGCCGTGTCAGTCCCCGTATCATCCCCTCGGGTGGACGGGGATGAGGGCTGGAAGGGGCGCGACGGCTGAAAAGGAGGCGGAGGGTGGATCCTTCTTTTCTTGGTAGGGGGAACCCCAGAAGGTCCCGGTTCTGGGTCCCCCGACGGGAGAGGTTCCGTCGGCAACGCTAGTCTCGTCCTTATCTCTGAGCATAAGGACTGTATAGCCAACAAAATGGCCGCCGAGTTGTCTCGCGGCGCTGGCAGAGGGGAATCCGACGGGCGATCAGGGGCCCCGTCGGTACCCTCGACGATGTCGTCGTCACCTGCGTCGGGATCCATCCCGACGGGTCGGTCTTCTTCCACGCCGAGGCCGTGGCTTAAGACTTCGACCAGCTCCTCCTCCGAGGTTGAGGCCGAATCTACGACGACGCCCTGCCCCCCCTTTTTCTTCCCCACGGGGGATTTCACGGGGGTCCTATCGATGGGCACAAAAGATGACTCCCTCCGAGGTGGCAGGGAGACTCTAAGCCCCGAGGTCGCCACCACTGGTGTAGCCTGCACAGGCTGAGCCAGGGCCGCCGCGACAGTTTCGATGGAGGGCTTGGCCGGATGGATTAAGGCCTTCACCACCTTAGGTGCACTCACCGCCTTATCCTTGAGGGGGGGACACCGCCTCGCTCCCCCTCCGATGGGGCCTTCGAGCTCGACCGGGGCCTCTCCAGGAGCTTCGCCGGGTGCTCGGCCTTCCTCTTACCCGACCCAGAGCGTTGGCTCATGGTTGATGGTGCCGGGGAGGGTGCGCCCTGCCTGGCGTCCGTAGAGCCCGACCGTTCGGCGCTCCCGGTGCCAGCGGACTCGCGGTGCTTGGCCTTATGTTGGACCCCCGTTGCCGGGGCGTCCTCAAAGGTCTTAGAAGACCGCTCAGATTTCTTCTTCTTCTTCTCGCCGGACGGGCTCTTCCCTTCTAGCCAGTTGGCGAGACGTTGATGGCGGTCCTTCTTGGTCCGCTCCGACATGTTGCCGCAAAACGCACAGTCCTTCTCCACGTGCGTCTTGTCCTCATGTAGGCAGTAGAGACAAAAAGAGTGTTCGTCCTCCTTGAAGACGTTCTGCAGCTGGCATCCAGGGCAGACCCTGAACAGCTTTCCGGGCGTCGAGCTTCCCTTCTCCTGGGCCATGACCGGGCCTGAGAAACTTCTGGAGTCCTCCAAAAGCGTAGCTCGACGAATCTTCACCCTTGAGGGGCGCAGACGAATCCGACACGGGTCCCCGTTGATCGGATAGAGAGTCGGTGGAGCTTGAGGCTCTTTTGACCGAAAAAACGAAGTTTTTGAGAAAAAACGTGAAAAAAAAAATAGCACTAACGCTCGAGAGCAATAGCACGAGGATCCCAACACATGAACGTGCGGTAAAAATCTGAAGATGGCTGCCAGAGGCGGTGCTTAGGTAGAGGGCAGTCATTGGCTGTGGTCAGTATGACGCAGAGACCAGTGATTGGTTATTACTACGAAAGACAGATCAGAAACGAAACTGATACTGGTTTTTTCTTTACCGAGGATTCCCAGCCTGACGACGGGGAATATTCATGAGCATGTGAATCCATGCCAGACCCCATGCTGGAGAAATGGGTAGCGCCCCAGTATAGGGATAGCATCCCTGAAATTGAGTGTGGATAGTGTTCCTCATCAGAGTAGGGGTAGCGCCCCGGACCGGTATAGGGATAGCGTCCCTGAGTAGAGCGGGGATAGCATCCCTCACGCACCAGTATAGGGATAGCATCCCTCATGAGAGTAGGGATAGCGTCCCTGAGCAGAGTAGGGATAGCGTCCCGCTGCAATATGGGGATAGCATCCCTGAGATATTTTCTTCAGAGCTGCATCTCTCTATAAAAAGATGGATGGTGTGGATGTCCTGTATGAGTGCCCTGTATTGTGTTGTGTTTCCCAGACCAGTGGTGGTTGTAAAAAGGAAAGGGATGTGTTTGGAATGTGTTTGTTGGTGTGGTGTGGGAAAGGAAGGAGGTGTGTTGTGAAGTGCTTGTTGGTGAATGTCATGTGGTTGTGCGCCATTGGAAAGGAAGGAGATGTGTTGTGAAGTGCTTGCTTGTGAATGAGAGACCCTGTGATGTCATGTGGAATGTTGATGTGTGAATGCTGTGCGAGTGTTCTACCTTATGTCAGTTATGCCTGGGTGATGGGACCCAGTGTTTGCCTGACTTGTTAGCTTAATGTAACTAAGCAATACAGTATATCTAAGAAGCTAAAGAAGTCTGAAGAAGGTGCATTTTAACAATTACCTACAACGGATGTCAGATATTTAAATCAGCAACTGCCTGTATGAACTCGTTCCGGCCAATGGGGGCATTTTGTATAGAGGTTGGCTGTTGGTTTGTAATACCCCAAATTGGACTGTGCAGGTTCGAGTCCCTTACAACCGTACCTCTGTAGATAAATTCTCTCCTATCAGTCCACATCACCACATCCTTTTCAAGCTCAATTTTTTGTAGCAATAGTTCTGCATTAGTTCTATAGCGCTGGCTATATGTATTAACCATGTCTGCTACAACCAGGTCTAATGCCTGTGGAAACATCACACTGTTATATTCACCAGGTGACAAGTATAGTTGTTCTTTTCTGCATCGGAGTGCCTAGCGTGATTTAAGTATTTATGCAGAATATTTGCATATAAGGCTGCTTTATCATGAGCTGGTAAATCAGGCCTGTTTAAAACATCCTTGATTTCAGAGTCGAGCCGCATGGTTGCAACCTTCCATTATCCCAATCCTCCGGGGGTGCGGGCGCCAGGTTTTTTTAACTGCGTTTGTGCACCAAATACATGTTGTGAATGTGCTCCATCACTGATCCGGTGATTAGCGCTAGGGCTATGCCCATGAGAGATTCGTATCTCCAGCAGCCTGAGAGCACACTTTTCTTTTAGCCCGTATGGATACCCACTTATTAACCAGTTTCTTGATGACACCCTTCTTTTTAATATTTGTTATTGTGCATTTGGTTTATTACAAACCTTTAACACATCAGTAGTACAAATCAAAAACAATAGTCATAATTACAGTGACATGATTACAGTGAAATGATTGCAGCTACAATCCATAGCAAACCTTTAACACATATACATATAATTCATTACATTACATTTAGGTTGTGTTATGCATTATGAGATGATTTTTTCTTCTTTTTCTTCTCTTTTGGACTCAATCTTGTGACCAGGTTTGTAATTTTATGAAGCTTGTTTATTTCTGATTGGTGAAAATAAAAAAATGATAATCTGCATATAATTCATTACAGTCCTTTAGCACCCTTATAAATCACTTGGAACAATACTCAAATTATCAATGAAAGGATTACAGACAAACAGTCCACAAACATACTTAATATAATTATACAAACAAAACCGCAGCAATATAAAACACCTTACATTATTTTTTAAAACTCTTTCCAGGCATAAAATGCTGCAGTAGTAATGACCAGTGAATTGCCAGAAAATATAATGCCCCAAAATTGATCTGAGCCTATATACTCAAAACAAAAGATCTATATGCTACTTCAAATGCATATAGAATTCATATAAAATGAATACACATTATTATTATTATTTTTTGGGGGTGGTCATCATATTAATTGGAGTTCAATTAAATGTATAGTAGTTCGGATACATCTCTATCAAATGTTGTATACACTACAGCAGGGTTTTTATCGAGTTGATTTAAAATGTATATAACATTTTTCGGGGATTAAATCTATAGGCGTTAAATCAAATGTATAGGGCTCAGGGGTATGTAAAAGGGCATGGCCACCTGTCACTTGAAACGCTTGATGAAAGGTATTGCACTCTACTACTGTTGTAGGTGCATTAACCCTGGACAGAAGATGCTAATCCAAATAGAATCAATCATACTTGAATAGGATTATGCGTGATGGTTAGAATGCCCAAAATCTGTTTCTCAACTGCAAGTGCACTAGCCATGAACACAGGACCCTAACTCAAACTGAACTATGCGTAAATGAGTTTGTGCATGAGGGCTAGGGTGCCACCATTGTTGAGGGGTTATGGTGAAAAATTGCATTTAAAGCAAAATGATTTTTGAAAACTAACATAGTTGTTCATATTTAAAAGTGCAACTGTGCATGCAGATTAAATCACACACAGAACTGTGGACAAGTCATGTGCTTTACTCCTACTGCCTGTTCATAAGCCATCAGTCATGTTTTGATGTTTGTTCTTGCACAATTAAGCGCTGCAGAGTTTAAACTTAAAGGAGAGAAAATATTTTAAATTAGAAGTATTTTCGTGGGGTCAGGAAAGGCGGCATTCATTTGAGACATGTGAGGGACAAGATGCACAACGAGGTGTTGTAGCTGGGAAGGAAGCTGATAGGAATATATTGTCACCTAAAGAATGAAGGATGCTGAAAAATGTATTTCCTGTAGCATTGTGCCAAAACTAAAGGCACCCTATTAAGCGAGTGACAAACAGGTCTATTAACAAAAATCAAAGCCTAGATTAACAGCAAGTTGTTCTATATGAAACTCATTTTGAAGACACATTCGAAAAATATGAAAATGAATTAAGCCCTGACATCCGTAATGTGCAGATGATTTCATTTAATTAAGCAATAGGCCCCGAGCGGGGGGGAGGGGAGGCATTCCCACTTCAGGTAATGCCCTGCTCCTCTTCTCGGGGTTTATTGCTATTAGTACCCAGCAAGACCGGGGTACTAAGAGCATTGCTTCTCTCTTTTCTGAAACGCTGTGGCGTTTCGGAACAGAAAAAAAAGTCACAAAAATGGCCGCCGGGGACGGGTAAACAGAGTCTGTTTTCCCTTTCAATGGCGGCCATTCAAAATGAATGGAAAAAGGTAAATAAATAAAATAGCCGCCATGGAACGGGAGCAGTCCCTTCTGCCTTTCCATGGTGATCATTAAAAAAAATAGGAAAAATGTAAACAATGAAAATGGCCGACATGGAAAAGAAGAAGGGACTACATGTAGTCCCTTCTTCCTTTCCATGATGGCCTGACGAGGATCGGGAGCAGACACGCTGGGGGCCGCTTCCGAAATGAACCAAAACGAAGGTAAGTGGATTTGGGAGGGTGGGGAGGGGATTGTTTGTATTGGGGGAGGGAAAACACTTACCTAAATCCCCGGCGGGGGAGGATGGCAGCCTCCAGCCATGTGGTGGCTCGGAGTGGGGATTACCCCTTTCTGAGCCTCCTCATTGGACGAGGGGCTGCCACACCCCACGCAGGGGCCAAAGGAAAGGACCGTTATGTGAGGGATTCCCGGTCGGGTAAAGCCCTGGCGAGGGCCAATCAGATTGATTGTTACAATCTGATTGACCCTCGCTGGGTACTCATTTTGAATGTGTGACAAATAAATGTTCTTAAGTCCTTAAAATATGATCATTAAAACAACCACTATACTACAGTGTAATGTCTACCATAATTTCTAACTACTTTTCACCATCCATTAATATCTATAATTCACAAACACAACACGTGTTTCGACGTAAGGGAAGTGGGTAAGCTGCACAGCAAATACCTGGATACAGTGCAAAAATCATGCATTGACTCTGTCACTCCCTCCCACGTCCTAATCAGGGGTTTGGTTAAATATTCCAAACTCTTCATAAATTAGTTATCTTTCCAAATTATTTACATTTCGTAAGGGATATAACGTCATCCTACCACGAAATCTAAAATAATGTGTGTAAATAAATTGCAACATCACTTTCCAGTTACTTTAAATTGCCAGGATAGATCATGGTCATTCCACGAATAACTATGTTTTCTAGCGTGGTTATATTATTATTAGATATGTCCAAATCAAAAAAGAGCATACGGAAACAGGACAAGAGAATGTATTTGATGTTCACCATTTTTTGTCTCTTATTTAAGTAGGATATTTTTGAAAGAACACCTGGGATGTAGAGAGATTTAGAGCATGGTATTGGTATGGTATTGTTTATTTATATAGCACCAATACACAGGCAAATTTTCAAGATATTCTGTTTCACCTAGGAAAAATGGGGAAAACTCGGTTAGCATTATACAGATGTGTCTGGGAATACAGCATGATCTCTCATTCCTTCATGAAAGTGGCTCCATTAGAAGGTTTCATGAAGAGAACTATCAGAGGCATGCCCTCATAACATCCCTCAAGAGGCCTACTAATTGATCAGGGTGACATCCTTGGACGACTGAAAGAAGAGAATTACAGACTAGAAATAGAGCGGCAGAACAGCAGTCCGCTGAATCACAGGTGGGGGACAGGCTCCTAATCCAAAAACACCACCCCAGGAATAAGCTACTGTTTGAACCTCACTCTTGGAAATTGGTATCCACTGACCACAGGCAGCGGTAGTATATTGCATGTGACCAGAAACAGCAGTCATTTTAAGGGGCTCTGAGGATGAAACAACTGACCCTGTTGAAAGGCTGTTGAGAGAGCGATAAAGAATTCAGCAGTTTGGCAAAAGATTCACAGGAAGATGAAAACCTAAGCCTAGTAGAAATGCCTAGGTTTGATGGTGCCATGTCCTCAGAATGGACCACATAATAGTAGGCTATCCACCCCATGCCATCAGGCGGGAGCTTTGAGGTTTCAAGACATTATGGTATCAGAAGATAATGAATAATTTAATTTGTGTTGATTTTGGGTAGGGATGCAATGTGCTTTTGTTTCTAGTGTGACACCACATTAACACATATATCTGATGATGCATTCCGCACCATCGTACAGGGGTAAATAAAAGGCTGGGACATTGTGCATGGCCAGTTCCAGAATTGTACTATAGCCAAAGAGTCTGAGTCATTTGTACTCTGCAAGCACTCACCCCAAAGAATGTGCTTTCCAAGTCTCGCCCCCCAGCGAGTGGTCACTGACCTGGGAAAACAATTCCACACTAAGAATACAAATGAAGGGTGATCTTGCTATCACATTGAATTAGGAATTCACCCGTCGCTGCTAAGAAAAGATAAACTGAGACATGTGGAAAAGTTGCCCATATAGCAAAATAATGACAACTCTAAAATCATTAAGCACAAACATTTTCCAAGATTATCCCATGGTATTTGCCCCAGACAGGGATTGGTGCCCAACAACATTCCTTCAGCATTAAACATTCGGGTGTCTCACCCCTAAGATATCTGGTGTTCTTTTCCCGAGATCTAGTTTCGTCTTTCAGGGTACTACAAACAGACCCTAACAAAACCTATGTCAACTCCAGATCACTGAGACCTATCATCATTTCCCCCATCCTACTAATGCCTTTTTCACTCTGCACCCCTTTCGACATTTATGCTTGCTGTAAATAAGTGGGTACATTTCACTATAGTGTTGGATGTAGCATAATAACAAGTGACAAATTAGATGAGCTATAAAAGAGATATATCTTACCTGATTGAATGGGGATGCCGTATATCACTGCCAAATAAATGATAAAATAGACATGATTAATCAATAGCTAAAACAGCAAAATATCTACCTGATACCTAGTATGGTGCACTATTAGCTGTCTTTGGGTCAAACTGGGTAGGTGCTTCAAAGTAAAAATGTAGGGCACTGAAAGCTCTTCCATTTCCACACACAGTGACCCATCAGCTCCAAAATAACTTGCCTATTACTCTCAACTCTTCAAGGAGCAACTATTCCTTACACCTCATTTACTTCCCATTCCCACACATTGAGTGCCATAATCCGGAAGGATTCCTGCATTAGACACACCACACAAGACCAATACATACCACACAGAAACACAAGGCAGCATCTCCATCACTACCCTATATATCCCTCTGACTATTATTCTCATATCTTGTATTGAGAAACCACCCATACACAGAAAACCTCCACACGACAAACACATTTAATACCTCCATCCCTTCCCAAACACACACCTGACAGCCCAACCTGATAGGATAAAACCAGCACATCCACCATACAAGATGAAAATGTCTATCATGTTCCCCACCTCTCAGTTCACAATTCCCATACCATTACCCTGGTAGGATCAGTGCAACACACACACTGCACAAGACAAAAACATACAAATGTGTCATTCTTAAAAACAACCAAAATATCAACACATCTAGCTAGCATTCACTTCTATAGATGTCGACATATCGCATAGCTCTCCCAATATGAGCAAACCTTGAGAACTGAACTATACCACATTAGACATATACACACACTGCACAGAATACCTACCCGCTCTGCTGGGCAACCAGGCAACATGAACAACACGCTCTACAACTTTTTCCCTTCCAAAATCCACACAACACATAATACACAAACAAAGGGTCACCACCTCACACAAGGCAAACATATGCAGCCCATCACTCCACTACACACCACACACATCAGCTACCACATATGTGCATGATCATTCCATAACACAGGTCACTAATAGAAACACATTCAACAAAACCCTCTGTTAACCCAAATACACCCCCATCCCACACCCTGACAACATCACCCAAACAGCACCTAAACAATATACCTAACACTGTGCTCAGTTTTAACCCCTCACACACATCACATGCCACCCACACTGATAGGAACAATGATAGAGATAAAGCACACCACACACTGCAAATATAGCCAGCACATTGAATTCCAAAACGGTGCAGAATAATGTTCACAAAACTGGAAATGCCACACACAGACACACAGATACACACTGAAATATGTGACATCACTGTAAAGCAAAATGTATTGTGATGTTTGTAAGACACAGTTAACAACCTGATGCACAAGCACATCTCTGCTATCCTGGTGGGCCCTATCATGTTGCACTAAGACCCAAGCAAGGCAACCCGAATGCAAAGTCTGGTCTGGGAGCACTGGAAGATGAACTGCCCCCTACACCATGACTCAAGACAATAGAATCCCAGCTGTGGCTCAGGAACTACCTTCTTGCCATCCAGAAATCTGATCAGAAGTGTGGGGGTTCTTTGTTCCCTTTGTTCACTCAACCCTACACGCTGCATCCATGGCCTTTTACAATAGCTTTATAAGCCCAAATGGCCCTGAAGCAGGAGAGGCTGGAGAAGCCACAAATGATGCAAGTGGTACAGAAGTGTCTGCTCAAAGTGCAGCCCAGGAGCCTTGATGCGCTGCCAATTCACAAGGGTGCTCTGAGGCCTCAGTATGTGTGCCTGGAGCCCAACCTTGAGGCTGCTAAGGAACTTGAAGAGGAGGCTGTGTTGATACTGATGTAACCAGGCAGTAGGGAATAAACAACCCGCTCTCTTTCTTAAATGTTTGAAGGAGTATGTGCATAAAAGATGGCACTTGGTTGGTGGACAGGACTTGACTCTCTTAACCCAATTTATGAGCCTGATGCAAGAGAATATGGCCCAAGCTTGTGTAGCTGGGTACTCTAGCTACAAACACACAAGTGTAAGGTTGCTGGTGACCTTCCTCCGCGAGCTGGAAATCTTATGCACCAAATTTCAACTATTGAAACTTGTATAAGGAAAGGACATGGAGTTAAACAGAAGAGAATATTTGATTTTTGGTTGATGGTGAGGGGTGGGAGGGTTTAAAGTGACTGAAGCACTTAGTTCTCCAGGAAGGCTCTTGAGGACCTGCATCAATCCTATCAATTTGGTTCAAGTTGCGGGTCCCTCAATGTATAGGAAGAAACCCAAATCTGGATACCAGAGAGAAGTCCATAGTTCTAGTATATTTCTAGTGTATTTCAGGGAGTGTAAACTACTAAGGTGAACTGGGAGAGCATAGCAATGTAGCCCGATACGACAACAGGCCTTCTACTTAGAGTCTAAAATTAGCAGACACCTAGGAGTTTAGTTAGAAACACTGTCTCTACCAAAGATGCAAAGGTCATATCTCTAGCTTAGACAGGATTTACTTCATCTTAGGGCCATAACAATCGACGGACAAAGCCTCCTAGGAGGTCATTTTTCCCCACATTGCACATGCGACCAATTGTCCCTGCAGACCGTCATCTACTTTCTTTTTTTCTGCCCCTTACATATCGAACTCAGAAGAGAGGAATACTAAGACTGACTGGCAAATGAACATCCAAATTGGCCTACCTAGCATCTCATGTTTCATTGGGTGAGGTATTGCAGTATGGTATTGTGCAATATATCTGGAGTGCTTAGTGAAGAAGGAAGAAGGGTCTTTAGTTGCAAGGGGATGTGGATGAAAGGAAGAGAATGCCGTTTTATTTGTATTGTATCATCATGTCAAAGAACTTTTACATAATTTCAAATTTAATATATAAATAGACATCTGAAAATAAAATTAAACTTAAAGTTTGAAAATCAATAACATAAAATAAAGCAAAATCAACACATCTCATATATATATATATTACATGGACGGACGCGGTAGCGTCCATGTAGTTATGTTTAAGTTGGTGTTTCCATAGGAAGAGCTTTTTTTGGTTGGTTTATAACTTCGCTCCCTCTGGACGAACCCTCACCAAACTTTGCAAAACAGGTATATGGCCCACTCTGAATTTTTTTGCAATGTTTGGAGAGGTTTGGTCCAGGGGGGGCAAAGTTATAGGGGGGGTCCCAAAACTTTTGTCTTTTCCCATAGACATAATGGGAAAAAACTTTGCGCACGCCTACAGCCCAAACCGCTGGACGGATTTACACCAAATTTGCGGCAGGAGCGGGGGCTTGATCCCGAAAAGCGTGCTTTTGCAAATTTGGTGTAAATCCGTCCAGCAGTTTTTTTTTTAAATTACCAAAATATAAGGCAAAAAAATTAGTGATATCTCCGTTCGCTCCGTGGACGGACATCCTGGTTCGCTCCGCGGACAGTGCCCCGACTGGCCAAGCGGCTTGCGTGATGTCTGCGGACATGCAACGTATTCGCTGATTGGACGGCGTGGTGCGTGAAGCACGTCAGATTTTCTGTGGCACCCGCCATCTTGCATTCGCGGATGACCGCGGACAGCGCGGTGAAACTTGGATTAAAAATTGTATTTAGTGGAGTGTGTTGGTGTGTAAGAGTGTTTGGGGAGGGTGGGGGAGTATGAGATAGGTTCAATGTTCTGTTTTTTTTTATGTGCTAGACACTTTTGTTGTGTTCGATTTTTCTGCAGACAACACGGCTGTTCTGAAATGTTCGTACATGAGCATATACAGGGAAGGTATAGTAATAAAAATAAAACTATGAGAAAGTGCTGATAACTCTAATGATTATCTTCATGCACAGAAAGGATTGCTCTCTTTCAAGACTGTGTCTTCCGCTATATATATGTTTCATATGATATGACTTGACCCTAAGTCTACAAATATAGTACCTTTTCAATTTTTACTTCCTAACTGTTACTGAAGAAAACTATGTGGCTTAGATATGTCAGTAAAAGAAAAAAAGGGAGAGCCAGCCATGTGATATCATCAGTGATGTCATCAATGACATTTGTGATGTCATCTTTGATGTCCTGGGTGTTAGTGTTAGCAGTGCACGGTGGCGCGAGTTATGGTTGCTTATCTTACCATAACTGCCGAATTTCAGGGGTTTTTCGGTTTTACTTTGAACCATAACGTCCCTTTAACAAAGTTTTTTTACTGAATTTGATAGGTTTTTAGTAGCGCAACTTAACCATACGTCCCTTTTAACAAAGTTTTTTCACTGAATATATATATAAATATATATATATATATATATGGGATACATTACTCACCGTAATCGTATTTCTGATGCTTGTATCTGCTTAGATTCACATGCTGTGCATAGGCCGACATCTAGTGGAAGCTGCGGAGTATTACAGTTTGTTTTTCGAAACTCGAAAATGGGCGTCGACACAGGCGTGCCAGTAATACTATCCCTAGTGTGACGTCCACTGTACCCAAGATCCCTCACGCGTCTAGGATCCTCAGATTGTATTTTTTCTGACATGAGGAAGCATGAGGAGTAGCGTGAGTACAGATAATCCAAGCAGATAGACAGAAAGGTAAGACTACAAGCAATCATGCGCCTTCTCTCGGAGGGGAGGAAGGGTGGGTCGCATGTGAATCTAAGCAGATACAAGCATCAGAAATACGATTACGGTGAGTAATGTATCCCTTCTGAGGCTTGTGGAATCTGCTTAGATCACATGCTGTGCATAGATTAGCGAGCAGTACCAGAAGAAGGAGGTGGGATGTGAGAAGGGTCATGAGCAAACAGGTGTCTTAGAACCGCTTGTCCCACTTGTGTATCTGTCTTGGAATGAGTGTCAATGCAGTAATGCTGAGTAAAAGTGTGAATAGAGCTCCAAGTAGCTGCTTTGCAAATGGTGTCGAGGGGAACATTTGCAATGAAAGCCAGAGTGGCCCCAATGCCTCTAGTAGAATGGGCCCTTGGCGTAAAAGGCAGAGTTTTTTCAGAAAGAGAGTAACACAGCTGTATACAGTTGATAATCCACTTCGAGATCGCGCCTTTAGAGACGCGATCCCCCTCTCTGCCTGTAGCTACGGAGACAAACAGTTGATCTGTTTTCCTTAGCGGTCTGGTTTGATTTACATAGTAGAGGACCGCCCTACGCACATCAAGGGTGTGTAGTTTCACCTCAGCTGAGCTTTGCGGGTTCTGGAAGAAAGCCGGAAGCTCGATGGACTGGTTTACATGGAACTTAGATATAAATTTAGGTGAGAACCTAGGGTGTGTGCGTAAAACCAGTTTGTCTTTGTGGATAGTAAAGAAAGGATCCTGCACTGACAGAGCCTGAATTTCACTGACCCTTCTTATAGAGGTAATGGCTACTAAGAAGGCCGTTTTATAAGTCAGGTGTTTGAGACTACTTTTATGCATGGGTTCGAAAGGGGGGCCCATGAGCTTAGCTAGCACCACATTGAGGTCCCATCCTGGCGGTGGGTTCGAAATAGGAGGGTGAAGTCTCTTTACTCCTTCCATGAAGGCTTTAACTACTGGTACTTTCCACCACAATACTTTGTTATGGGATGTGGTGTAAGCCGAGAGGGCTGCCAGGTGTACCTTCAGAGAGTTAAAAACCAAACCTGCGTCCAGCAGGTGGAGCATGTATGTTACAACGTTGGAAGGAGTGCAATCAACTGGGTTGATTTGTTTATTCTGGCACCAAATAACGAATCTCTTCCACTTGTCAAAGTAACAGTGCCTTGTGTTTGGTTTCCTGGATTCTTTTAGGATGTCCATACACCTCTGTGGTAAATTGAGATGCCCAAACTCTATGACCTCAGGAGCCATGCTGCCAGGTTCATTGAGTTGGGTTCCTGGTGCACTGTTTGACCTTGTTGCTGGGACAGTAGGTTGTACCAGGATGGGAGTTTGATGGGCTCGCACACCGCCATCCTGCGTAGGTGTGGAAACCATGGTTGTCTCGCCCACATGGGAGCAACTAGGATGAGCGTCATCGATTCCTTGTTCATCTTGTACACCACCTTCCTGATGAGAGGAGTTGGTGGAAAAGCGTACGCAAACATCCCTGACCAGTTCATCCACAGGGCGTTCCCTTGGGAGTCTGGCTGGGGGAACCTGGATGCAAATCCTGGGCATTGTTTGTTTTCGCTTGTGGCGAATAGGTCTATAGTGGGGAAACCCCACTGAGAGAAGAGATCTTCTACGATATCTCTGTGAAGGACCCATTCGTGTTCTTCTGGGAGGGAGTCTCTGCTTAGGGCATCCGCTAGGGAATTGAGCTCCCCTGGAAAATGTTGTGATGACAGGAAGATGTTCCGTCTGAGTGCCCATATCCAGATTTTCTGGGCAAGCTTGGACAGATTTGGCGAACGAGTCCCTCCTTGTTTGTTCAGATAGAACATGGCTGTCGTGCTGTCCGTCCGGATCTGCACCGACAAGTTTAGCAGATGGGGCTCGAACGCCCGAAGCGCTCGGAATACTGCCAGAAGCTCTAGCAGGTTGATGTGGTTCTTGGCTACTGAGTGAGACCAGAGACCCTGAGCTTTGTGGTGGAGATGGTGAGCTCCCCACCCAGTCAGGCATGCATCTGTAGTCACCACTGCCTGTACTTCGGGATCGTAAAAGGGTTTTCCCCTTGCGAGATTCTCTCTTGTCCACCAGTGTAAGCTCTGTACGAGTGTTGGCGAAACGACCACTAGATCGTCCCACTGACCACTTGCCTGAGACCACTGTTTCGCCAACCATTCCTGCATGGGACGCATGCGCAGACGCGCATGGGGGACCAGGTAAATGCATGACGCCATCATGCCCAGTAACCGCATTGCTTTGCGTACCGTTATTTGTTGACCTGACTGATAATGTGGAATTTGCAGTAGTATATTCCGAATTCTCTCTTCCGAAGGGAAGGTCAACCCTTTCTGAGTATCTAGGATTGCTCCTAGGAACTGTTTTGAGGTGCTTGGCACCAGACTTGACTTCTTCTCGTTGATAGAGAAGCCTAATTCGTGGAGGAGGTCGATAGTCCTTTGAATGTTTGACCTGCAAATTCCTGGGGTTTCCCCCGTTATGAGCCAGTCGTCCAGATAAGGGTACACTGGGATTGCCTCCCTGCGTAGGTGTGCAGCTGCCACCGCCAGTACCTTGGTGAATACCCTTGGTGCTGAAGCTATCCCGAAGGGCAGTACCTTGAATTGGTAGTGGCGACTGTCCACCTTGAAGCGCAAGTATTTTCTGTGCGCTGGGAGCATGGAAATATGAAAATAAGCATCTTTCATATCCAAGGTTGCCATGTAATCCCCCTTTTTTAGGAGGGGGATTACCTCTTGTAGCGTGGTCATACGGAATTTTTGGGGCTTGACATACTTGTTGGCAGGCCGTAAGTCCAATACTGGGCGCATTGTCAAATCTTTCTTTGGCACAAGGAAGTAAGTTGAATAGATACCCTTGTTTACCTGGTGTCCTGGGACGAGTTCTATCGCGTCCTTTTCTAGCAGAATGGCGATCTCCTCGAGAAGGATCTTCTGATGTTCTAAGGAGTGTATTCTTTGTCGTGGAGGGTGGTTCTGGGGACGCTGCAGTAATTCTATACAATATCCTGTGGACACTGTTGACAGCACCCATCTGTCTGAGGTGATCCCTTCCCAAGCCTGGGTGAAGTTGGAAATGCGTCCCCCTACTGGGGTTGCGTGAGAAGGGACCCTGAACTGAGCGTCACTGCTTAGGTGGAGGCGTGCCACCTCCCTTGTTGGGGCTGCCTCTGCCTCTTCCACGACCTCTCTTGTTACCCCTGCCGTAACTTTGGGTAGACAGCTGGTTGTTGTTCCATTGTGTACCCTGTCCTTGGGCATAGTTGCCTCTTTGTGAATTTTGGCCGCGTGGGCGACGAAAATTACTGTTCCCCCTCTGGTTAGGGGGTTTGTTGGTAAGCTGGCCAAGGGATTTGAGAGTCTCGTATTTGTCCTTGGCATTCTTAAGTGCGTCTTCGACCGCTTTCCCAAACAATAGATCGGGTTCCACCGGCTTGTCTATTAATGAAGCCTGGGTTTCTGTCTTGAACCCTGACTGCCGTAACCACGCATGTCTCTTGATAACAGTACCTTCCGCTATCAATCTCCCTGCGTTGTCCGCGGCGTCGAAAGTTGCTTTTAATATGCAACCAGACATGGCTCTCCCTTCTGCTGAGATCCGAGCCAACTGGTCCTTTAACGGTTCAGGAGCAGAGGCTATGAGCGCCGCGACCTCTTCCCATTGATGGCAGTTGTAACTTGCCAACAGGGTGGTGGAGTTTGCAATCCTTGCTTGGTAGGCGGACGTTGAGGCTACCTTCCTGCCAAACCCATACAGTTTTTTGCTCTCCTTGTCGGGAGGAGCTTCTGACGACGATAAGGGTGTCCCAGCCCTCTTCCGAGTGTTGGTAACCACTAGGGAGTCTGGTTTAAGATGTCCTCTTATATAAAGAGGGTCAGACTGGGCTGCCCGAAAAAGTTTTTCGACTCTGGGGTTGACGGCTCTGGTGAGGTTAGGATTCACCAGGGATGGATCTATTCTACGTTGGATGGATTTAAGAATAGGGATGGTCTGAGCGACCGGCCTCCTCTCTCCCACCAACTCTTCTGCGAAGTCCCTTTCCTCCTGTACACCGTGGGTGTCGATGTGAAAATGTTCTGCTGCGCGAGCGAGAACTTCATTAAGGAGGGGCTGGTTATCAACTGGCGAGTCGGTAACTGGGGCTTCGCTCTCTACCGGGGAATCTACTCTGTAAATTTCCTGCTCATCTTCTACCTCCTCCAGGTCCTCATCATCCGCATAGTATTCAGTCCCGGTTTGTTCCTCCATAATGTTAAACTCCTGGTCCCCTTCAGGGAAAGGCTGTCCTTGGTATCTGGGGTGTGGAGTAGAGTATGGAGTAGAGTAAGGCTGCACCTCGAAGGGTTCAGGTCTTTCGAACCGGGCCTTTTTACTTAGGGGGATAGGATCAGAGGAGCCTGAGGGTGTGGCCCCTTGAGGGTCATACGAAAGGAAATGTTCTGGGTTTTTGTCATAAAAATCAGCTAAGGAAGACATCCTTGACATGACCCTGTCTATGTCTTCACTGGACCATTCTTTGGAACAGGGTATGACTTTAGTAGGCAACTTAGAGGACTTATCAAGGGTACCCTTGCTGGATGTTGATATCCCAGTAGATTTGTGTTTGTCTGTCTGCTTAGGAGTGGAAGGCTGTGCTTTCCGCTGTTTCCCCCCCTCCCCGTGCGTGGAAAAATGTTTTCCCTGCCCCTTGGAGGCCCCAGAGGCTTTCGACGCCTGGCGTCGAGGGTCGGGAGAGGTATCTGTGTGTTTCGAGCGTGGGGCCTCGCTGGTGTTAACTGCGGCCTCGGTCTCCTGGAGCGCGGCCTGGGGGTGGAAGTCGTCTTCGTCTTCCGACGATCGAACTTCGTTAATCTAGGGAGCGAGGCACTCTTGGCAAGAGTGGATGATTGCCTTGCGTCATGAGGCGATCTCGATCGAGAGCGCCCAGAGGACACCGAGTCGGACCGTTCTATCTGTGCCTCTTTCCGAAAAGTCGACGTCGTCGAGGTTCGGTTGGACTTAGTGTGCTTAGTGTGTGTAGGGTGTGTAGCGCTTGCGTCGCCGGGGGTCTTCCCCATAGCCGCCCTGCCGGACAACCTTCCGAGGTCGGGGACCTGCGCTCGGCAGTCTTTCGACGCCGTAATGCCCTCGCCGTCCGAAAGTACGGCGTCGCTGCCATCGCTGAAGGCGCCCTCCGCTGCCATGGCCGCTTGCCTGGCGTGGTGGGCCCAACGCTTTGTCGAACGGTCCTTAAGTGTCTTAGGCTTAAACCTACTACACGCTCTGCAGTTCGCTTCGGGGTGGTCCCTCGGCAAGCAGAGATTGCACGTGGCGTGCCTGTCGACCCAAGGGTATTTGCGGTTGCACTTGGGGCAGAATTGGAAAGGGGTACCCTCCATACGCACCTTGAGGCAGCGGGCTGGTAAGTGTTGGAAATATATAAGGTGTACCTATATACCAAGAGTGAAGAGTATGTACCACCCCCCACTCTCCCTACTTGCAGGGCCGAGGCCAGCGGCCTACTAGGCCCGGGCTGAGGCCAGCGGCCTTCCGAGGCCCAGATCCGTCGTGCAGCAGCCGACGGTCGATGTCTTCTCCAGCCGTCGTCGAGTGTCGAGGGTCGACGTTGGGGTGGGGAAGGATGTCAATAAATAATTTTAGACTTCAATAATTAGCAAAGTAAGGCTAAGGCCAGGGGACTCCGCAAGATGCGTCCGACCAGTATGGCGGAAAAAAACAATCTGAGGATCCTAGACGCGTGAGGGATCTTGGGTACAGTGGACGTCACACTAGGGATAGTATTACTGGCACGCCTGTGTCGACGCCCATTTTCGAGTTTCGAAAAACAAACTGTAATACTCCGCAGCTTCCACTAGATGTCGGCCTATGCACAGCATGTGATCTAAGCAGATTCCACAAGCCTCAGAAATATATATATATAGCATTGGGGTTAAAAATATACTACAAATGTCACTAAAATGAGTATATAAAAACAAAACATTTCATACAATGGATCCGACCATTCTAGTGAAATATAGCCATCACTAACGTACATCTTAGGGATACAAAGTGCCTAGTGATGAGATCCTACATAGATCAAAAAATATACATTGTAAGTTTTCCTGTGACTAGTAATGCTTTCCCTATATTGTAGAGTGCAATATTCATGGATTTATGTTGTGAATTCAAATAGTATGCCCAAAAACCATCACTTTTGATAGTATTAACATCAGACACGTACAGACCTAGCATTTTCATATATAAGCCACCATGCTCACTGCCCTCCGTTAATACATGTTGCGCAGATTCCATTATTCCTTCCAGCCCACATAAATTACATAACCTACCTCCTTGCATAATGTTAAATTCAGGGCCAATATCTGCTAGTACTGGCAGCTTATTTAGTTGGAGGAGTAAAGGGAATCTTCGTTAAGCTGGTGATGGGCACAGCTTCATATAACCTTGGGATGCTTTGAATGTATGAATGAATTGCTCAGTGGTCTGGTGATAGCTCTTCAACGCTGTTAGATGTAAATAGTTTGAACCCCAATACCACTTATCCAGCATTTGCATGGCCCTTGCCTTAAGCTTAGGGAGACTAACTTCCCAATTTGGATGCCAATCAATCAGCTCGAAAGTCTTATTTGGCCATATTGGTAATGAGTGGCGATAAGAGTAATTAGTTTGTCTTCCCAATAGTTGCAGCAGTGGACATGTTGCCATTTTGAGGGATTTCCGATACAATGATATTCTCCTTTTAGGGGCCATGGTGGCCAATGATAGAAGGCCTAACTCAAGACGGATGATCTCAACTGGAACACTACGGCTCAATCCAAGCATTATGTGCCAGAATTTACCCTCCCGCACGTTTAACCTGATAAGATCATCCATACTTAAGGCTTCAAGACCGTATAATATCATTGCACAGAACCTTTGCTTGTACAGGGTAAGAATCTAGAGAAAACTCATTGTGAGGCATCTTTAACACATCTGTGGATCATATGTATCATGGCAGAGGCTTTCCGCTCCTTTGTGGCAATTAAGGTTTTATAATCAGCCTGGGAGATCAGTCCAAAGCCCAGATATTTGAAGCAGGTTACATTGTCTATATGGTGTCCGTCAATAACCATGCTTGGGACAGTGACACGCTTATGTGAGAAATGCATTAATTTGGTCGAAATGTATGATTAAATCAAAATCGTCTGCAAATCTTTGCAGTTCCAACAGAGCTCTTTTGAAACCAGAAAAGGTGTGATCACACATAAGCAGATTATCCGCATATGAGAGACAGCTCACCTTTTCCCCAGAGATATTGGGAGGGCAGGTATTGGTCCTTACCACATACAGAGGGAGGTCAGACATATATATATATATATATATATATATATATACATATATATGTATATATATATATATATGTATATGTAGTGGAGTAAGTGCACAGCCCTGTTTAACTCCACGTCTGGTTCGTATTGGAACAGATACACATCCTCCACTGTCTAATCTGACCTGGACCATGGTATTTTCATGGAGGCCCCGGATAGCGGCCAATAAATCTTCAGGGCAGCCTAATGCTGCCATTTTAGCCCAGAGGTTGCTCCTATTAACTGTATCAAAGGCAGCCTTGAAGTCAATCATGGCCAGATGTAAGTTAGTTTGCCCCTTAGTTGTAGCAGTCTTCATTGGGGAATCTAGTAACCAAAGGCAATGCTCCGTGCCTGAGCTGGATCTGAAGCCCATTTCGAACTTGCCCAAAATATTAGCAGAGTGTACCCAAGTTTCAAGCCTGTCAAGATGCAAACCATTTTCCTGATGTATCAGACATAAGAAGGCTGTTTTAAAGATTGTGGTGGCGAGTATTGTAGTAGGTTTTATGCTTATGTTTTTAAGTATGTATTATGATATACATTTGTATTGATTTTGTGAAATTGGGTAATCTGCTTTATGCAATCTTTTAGTTTAGAAATGTAAAATGGTTTAATTCAATTGATATATATTCATTGTGTATCACATACATTGTATTTTTGTGTATTATTGTAATGCTATGCCAGCAAATACAATTCACTGACTGACTGACTAACTGGGAAAGGGGATTATAAATTAACCTGCTCCCTTATTTGTTATCTGGACCAGGTCTTCATATTCCAAACAGGTACATGGCACCACTACATGGACTGTGCCAAGCGAGTCCACAAGCCACAGGCCAGGGGGATGCTATTTATTGTTGAGTTTGAGGTTATCCACTACAATCAAAACTGCTCTTTCTGTGGCCATTGATTAGGTATATACTCTGATCCAGGTACAGGTATGATATGATATGATATGGCATTTGTAACGCGCCTATACACAGGTGTTTCAAGGCGCGACGAGGCAGGGAGGGGGGAACAAGGGGAAAACAGACAACGATCCTACTAGGCCAGGTATCATTCAGACCGCGCAAGTGCAGGGGTAGGTGAAGGGAAAAGTGCAAGGGGAAGGGGACGGGGGAAGTGCAGTACAAGTAAGTAGAATAAAAAAATTAAATAAATAAATAAATAGGGCCAGCTGGTGGCAAGTGCAAGGTAAGTGCAGAAGTGCTGAGAAGGGGGGGCTGTAGGGATACAGAGACAGTCCCGCAGTGCAGGGGTTGCGAGGGAGGCAGTGCAAGTGGAGAGTGACTGGGCCCAGGACCAGGGTCGGTGAGAGTGGGCCAGTTGCAGATTCAGTGCAATTTCAATGAAGAATTTAGCAGGGGAGAGGGACAGAGAAAGCAGAAGCAAAGAGGAAGGTTTTGAGGTGCTTCCGGAACCGAATATGGTTCTCCTCAAATTTCAGGGAGGCAGGAAGGCTGTTCCAGAGGGAGGCCCCTGCCGCGGAGAGAGATCTACCCCCAGCTCGTTGCTTTGAGAAGCGGCTGACCCTGAGGGAGTTGGAGATGGATGAGCGAAGGGCTCGGGAAGGAAGATATTTAGGAAGAGAGAGTTGAAGGTATTTAGGCCCCAGGCCCCAGAAGGCCTTGTAGACAATGCAGAGGGTTTTGAACTTAATCCTCACAGCCACTAAGAGCCAGTGCAGAGATTTCAGTCTTGGAGAGATATGATCCCTGGGGTTTCGGCCAAGGACAAGTCTCGCAGTACTGTTGTGGTTGAGTTGCAGAGGGCGGAGAGTAGAAGCAGGCAGATTTAGAAAGAGGCTGTTGCAGTAGTCCAGCCTAGAGAGAACCAGAGCTCTGGAGACAGTGATCTTCTGGGTGAAGGAGAGGAAAGGAAGAATACCTCTGAGGAGGTGCAGCTGATAGTGTGACTTCTTAGAGATGTCAGAGATGTTAGGAGAGAAGGAGAGTGTGGAGTTGAAGATGACCCCAAGGTTTTTAGCCTCACAGGTGGGAGCAGGAACAGAGCCAAGAGGGGACAGCCAGGGAGTGACAGGAAAGGAGGAAGCAGGTGTACCGATTAGGAGAATCTCAGTCTTACTGGCGTTAAGGCAGAGGTCATTGGCGGCACACCATTCCTGGATAGCAGACAGACAGTCAGAGATGAGGGAAGGAGAGGAGGAGGCCGAGGGTAGCCTGAAAATGAGCTGGGTATCGTCCGCATAGCACTGAAAGTTGGGGCAGAGGGCGGCGGTGCAGTGGGCAAGGAGTGCCAGATACTGGTTGAAAAGCCAGGGAGAGAGATTAGATCCCTGGGGAACACCACAGGTGGAGAAGAAGACGTCAGAGAGGAAGGACCCAAGTTGGACCTGTGAGGGTTGATTGGAAAGGAAAGAAGTCAGCCACGACGAGACTTTCATAGATCGGACTTGTCTGGAAACCTCGCCAGCAGAAAAAAGGGGAAAGGCAGAGGAGGGAGGAGGGGTGGCTGCAGAAGGGCCAGAGGAAGAGCCGGGAAAAGAGGGAGGGAGGTGATAGGAGGAGAGTGAGGACAGGATGTCCTGAGTTTTAGAGATGAAGTGAGAAGCCAATGCCGTGCAGAGGGCCTGGGAGGGGACAGGAGAGGTAGAGACTGCAGCAGGGTTGGCAAGCTCCTTGCAGATTTTAAAGAGTTCAGCCGAGTTTTTAGATGCCGCAGAGATGCGGGCTTGAATAAGGGCTCTCTTCTTGGTGAGAACGGAGAGACGGTATTGCCTTTGGAGCAGGCGGCAGGCCAGTTTGTCAGAGGATGAACATGAAGCACGCCATTTCCTCTCTGCCACCCTGCACTTGCGTTTTAGGGTGACAAGATCCGAGTCATACCGGGAGTTACATTTGGCTTTGGGCTTCAGGCGGATTCTCATGACAGGGGCAAGGATATCAAGAGTATCAGATAAAGCAGAGTGGAGCATGTTGAGGGCTGTGTCCGGGTGGGAGTCAGCCGAAGGGGGGGGCGAGAAGGTGGCAGCGAAAGCCTCAACTGACACGCGCTTCATGGGTCGGATGGCCGAGAAGGTGGGTGGCGATGATGAGGGTGGCTTTGCCTGAGGGGTAGGGAGGGTGAGGTGGGAGGATAGGAGAAAGTGATCACTCCAGGAGAGAGGAGTGGAGAGAGGGACGGAGCGGGGAAGGTCAGAAGAGATCAGAGTATCAAGAGTTTGCCCTGCAGAATGAGTAGGTCCAGAAGGGAGAATAGAGAGTGAGAGAGAGTGGCAGAGATCACAAAAGAGTCCAGTGGGGGGACAGGAGGCATCCAGGTGGATGTTGAAGTCACCAAGAAAGAGGAGTTGAGTGGTAGCGGACAGGAGTGAGGAGGAGAGGTCAGCCCACTCAGAGAGGAAGGAGGAAATTTGACCAGGTGGCCGATAGATAGTAGCCACGGTAAGGGAATGGCTAGGAGAGAGAGAGAGAGTCGGCATACAAGACATTCAAAAGAGGAGTAGGTCTGCGTAAGAGTGACAGTGGCAGGAATCCACTCAGGGAAGATAAGGGCAACACCCCCCCCCCCTTCACGGTTAGGCCTGGGCACGGAGAGGATCATGTAACCGTCAGGTAGGAGTGTGTCAAAGCTAGTGACAGAGCTGGCTGTGAACCATGTCTCAGTGAGACCGAGGACGTCAAGGTCCAGTTCCTCAAGAAGGCAACAGATATCATAGGAATGCTTGATGGCAGAGCGAGAGTTAAGAGTGGCAATGTGGAGACGGTTGCCATCCTTGAAGGACTTCCGGGAAGGGGTACAGATCAGAGGTACGCCCTGCGGAGGTGTAGAAGAAGGAGGTGAAGAAGGAGCACGAGAGGGGGAAGGGAGGGAGGGTAGAGGCAAGGTAGACGAGGACAGAGGAGGGGGGACAGCAGGAGAGGAAAGGAAGTTGATGAGGCGTGGGAAGCGTCGGTCAAAGAGGTGAAGGTTGGCCTGAGGGCCTTGGACCAAGACGGTCCCATTAGCGTAGACATTAATGATGGCCTTAGAGGAGTGGAAGGAGGCCAAGAGGACATCCCAACGGGTGCCACCATTAATGGGAGAAGAGGAAAAAGGAGAGAGCACGGAGACCATATGAAGGGTCCATAGGTCAGGCGAAGGCACGAAAAAGAGGATGTCAGTGAGAGTTTCCTTAGAGCAGGCACTAGTGTAGGTGTCAGCGATGGGGAGGCCTGGGCTGGAGACCAGGATGTCCTTTTTAAACTTTTTCCTACCAGATTTAGTAAGGAGAGCAGGATAGTCAATAGAGAAGCAGTTAGAGAAGATAGGCGAGCTAGAGAGCACCATGGAGTAGGAGGGGGTGGGGGGGAAGACAGACGATGCAAGAGCACGCAGACAGGAAGAGAGCGGCAAGCACAGGTTACCACATTTCAGAACAGACAACGGTATGCGAATTAGGTACACAGTGGTGAGGCCACCTAAGTTTGAGAGTTCTGTGAGGGGAGAAAAACCCTAGTTTACCATATTTCAGAACAGACAACAGTATGCGAATTAGGTACACAGTGGTGAGCCCACCTAAGTTTGAGAGTCCTGCGAGGGGAGAAAAACCCTAGTTTACCATATTTCAGAACAGACAACAGTATGCGAATTAGGTACACAGTGGTGAGGCCACCTAAGTTTGAGAGTCCTGCGAGGGGAGAAAAACCCTAGTTTACCACATTTCAGAACAGACAACCCTAGTTAACCACAACTGTGACACAATGAGGTGAGGACAACATGAGAATGCAGTGGCCAGGTGTAGGTAGGGTGGCCGGGCGAGGATGGAGAAAGCAAGTACTGGCGCCAAGCGTCCCCTGCGGACACCTGCAGACACACAGGGAGCCGCAACTGTAGGAGTCGCCCTTGGCCTTGGGGCCCTTAGCAGCAGGGGGCTGCTAGGCAGAGGGCTGCCCAGGAGGGGGGTGGTTATAGGAAGAGGGAGGAGAGGGAGGGGAGGGGGGGTGTGGGCGGGCAGGGAGGTGGGAGCGAGAGGAGGACCAGGAAGTGGGAGGGGAGAGCAGGCACAAACAACGCGCTCAGAGCACGGCTGCAATATTCAGTTTAAAAAAAAAAAGCACAATCAACTCACTGAGGCCCGATGGGCCAGGCAGGGCATCCAAGGCCTGCAGTTCCCTCAAGGGCTACCGGCGACCGCTCTCCCACGCTCAGCTGAACAAAGAGTGGAATATGTAATAGTGGTGGACACAACTTTACAATGCCAGTACCTTGATGATGGTCAATGGCATAGCTTTCCCGCCTCACCAGATTACCTGCCAAGTACGAAGCAGCATATATGGCTTGTGCATGAAAGGCATCTTCCAACATGTTATGATGTGCAAAGATCTCCAAGAACTCTGTGGGCCAAATCAAATTCAAGGATGCATTCCATGACATGGTGATGCAGTGCCATATGCAAAAGATGTCTGCTCCTTGTGGCGCACCGCCTGTCCTAGAGTTGCACCCAGCAGTCTCAGACCAAGGCTCTTCATCCCTGTACCCAGAAGAAGGACCCCACCACGGAATACACGCAACTGGGGGTTGGAAGAGGGGACTAGCTTCGGACTGGGCTATCAAATTGTCTCGGGCACCAATGAGAAAGTGGCCCACAGTTGCAAATGGCTATTCATTCCTTTTGTGACACTTAATGAATAGTAACCAGGGAGGGGGGTTTATAAAGTGTGATGCAAATTATGCATTTTAAAGAATATTTATTCAGCAACACTGGTCAAAATTACTAACTGCAGAGTGAATTAACTCATCAAACTGTCCCAGATTGGCCCAAAATGTGGCCCAGTTTAACCAAAAAAATGGGCCAACACTAGCCTTTTGTGATTTTGGTTCGGCCACGGCCTATAGGTCAGTCTGAGCCTGGAGGGGGAATGAGGACTCTAATTCTTTATCTGAGGCAGTGCCAGAGTAGGCATATCCACTGTCTATCTGCGCCCCAAAATCCCTGGAGATTAATGATAAGGATGCTTTCATGGAAGCCCTGAGGGAAGGCTCTATCTTGGCAAAATGCCAGGCTGAGTCTGAGGCACAGGCTTACGAGGACACTGGACAAGGAGATCATCCACACAGGTGAGTGTCCTGGGTTAATGGGCTGCTTCAGAAAGAGCTCTTGAAGCTGCCCCTGATTAGGCTAGTGGTAGTTGATGGTTCCTCTGAGTTAAATAGCCTTTGTCTGCACTGCTGGGTAGAGGCCCTTGATTCTTTGGATATGACTGACTGGTTAGGTTTTCCCTGGTGAGTCCTCATTCCAGGCCTTATAAGAGAAGCATATCTTCTCGCATAGTGATCACTGAATGGAAATACATTCTCACAATCATCTTCATAAGCAGTCCATCAGCAGAAGCATGCTGCAATGAGCATTCAATGGATGACCATGACCCCAGCAGCTGACATCAGTGGCACGCATGAATGCTCCTATAGCTGTCAAATCAGATCCACAACTCTTCTTTGAGCCTTTGGGCAAGCCCATAGCTAGAAGACGTCTGTCAGCTTACGAATGAGAAGGGGAAGCTTGAAAGAACCAGACACCCTTTCGGGAGCCACCCCTCGGAAAAATACCAGTTGTCAATCTGTTTGCAAAAATGAGACAGCTGTTGTATTTTGTATTTGTTTATTATTTGTATCGCACTCCAAACCCTGAGGTAACTGGGCGCTGGAAAACTTGAGTGTTACAGGCATACATATAAAGGTTAACAGCAGTTAGGTTGAACAATGGTTACAATTAGGTCTGGTGACAATCATTACAAGTAAGAGCAGGAGAGTTAATCAATCATAAGTAGAATACATAGGGAACAACAGCATAAAGACAGTAGCCTCATAAGAGAGGTTTATCATTAAGCCATCTTTTTACTCTGGTTTTGAAAGCAAGGAAGGAGGGTTCCAGTCTGATGGTGAGAGGCAGGGAATTCCAACACTTGGCCGCTTGAACTGGGAAGCTAGTCCTCCTGCATTTGGGCTTTATAATTGCTGCTTAACATAGCCAAAATTAATTTATTAGTGCCCCATTTCTACTGCAGACTCTATTCTTGATCTTAGTTCTGCCCAGGGATTAACTGTAAAAACTAATTTAAGAGAATGATGTCATAGCAGCCCCATGTTGCACTGAATGAACAAGCAGTTTATTTTTAAATTTGTTTATTGGCATTTTCACTAATATCACTTACAAGTTTTGCGAATGCGTCTTGTGCATATTCTTTTACAATGCTTTTCGGTTTAGCCTTAACAGTATAACAAGCAACAAATAACAAATAACAATAACTGTCTCCTTGCCATGTTCGTTGTTTCGGAGGGGGGGGGGCTGTAGGGAAGTTGGGTGGCATACTCAGAGAGGGTGCAGGGGGGATACCTTCCCAGGGCCAGTGTTGTCTCCAGTCATTTCTCTGAGGTTGCCCTTTCCTGTCTTGCAGATAAGTTTGTTTCGGATCATGGGCTCATGGGGGCTTGTCGTCCGAGGGGAGAAACATGTGTCTAGTAAGTTCTTTCCATGCCTCAAGAGCTCTGCTGGACTCATCTGTAGATCTAGTGACACTTTATTCCCAGGCCTTGGTCTCAGCCGACACCCATCGCTCTGTTTCACTATGCCACGCTTTGTATTGTGGTCCTGCGGGTTTTTTCCAGGACATGGCTATGGTTCTTTTGGCCAGTATGCACGTTATGTCCATAAGCCTAACTATGTGTTTCAGTTTGGCTAGCCTAGGATAGGCTCCCAGTAGGCATTCCTCAGGTGTCCATTTGTAGTTGGTCATGCCTGTTTTCTCGCATGTCTGTTTTACCCTATCCCACAGCGTCTTAGACTTGGGGCATTCCCACATCATGTGGATTAGATCTGCTTCCTCCCTCATGCACCAGGTGCAGTGTGACTGCGCTTGTTTGTTAAATTTAGCTATTCGTCTCGGGGTTAGGTAGGTTCGGTGCAACACATTCATCTGTATTTGTCGGAATCTATGATTTCTGGACACCTCCTTGGGGAATGCAAGCGCCCTATTCCACTCCCCCTCTGTCATTTCTCTGCCTACATCTGTTTCCCATTTTCCCTTCATTCCCATGCTCCGGGGGTTAGGTATGTCGCTCAGATGTCTGTATATTTGATATATTGGTCTGCTGCCCTGCCCCATATTGTATAGCAGCGTAAGTAATGGTTCCGGGTCCGGTTCCTCAGTCCATGCTTCCCATTTACGTCGTGCTGTGGAGAGGATCCTCTGGTACCAGAGGAACTGGCCCGTGTGGATGCCCTCTCTGTCCTGTAGCATGGCACATTCTTTAAAGGTGCCCTCTTCGTAAAGGTCTCCCCAGGTGTAAACCCCTTCCGCTTTCCCATAATCTGATTTGTTTTAGGTCAGTGACTGTTGTGTACAGGTCTGCGAGCAAGGGTATTTCTGGTGCGTAAGCGTTCTGCGTGCGTGTAAGTGTCCTTGTTCTACGCCAGATTTCCCTCCCCAGGGTGACTATGAGAGGTGCCGCTCCCAGCAGTTTCGAGGGTACCCAGACCAGTTCTTTCAAATTGAGCAGGAGGCTCATGGTCTGTAGCAGGGGTGTTTCATCTGTGGGCCTGAATGAACAGGCAGACCAACCACATACCATGAGAGTTCAAAACTGGAGAGTGTGAGAGTAAGAGAAGAATGGAGAGAAGAAGTTTAGCCAGCACTGGAGGGGAAGGTGAGTGGAAATTGAGAAGGAAGAGTGAGGAGGACAGTAATGAACAGTGACACAGATAAGGAGCAATTCAAAAGGAGAACAAAAGTGGTAGTGAGTTTAGGAACTGAGATAGAGGAGGAGTGTATTGAGATGGAAAAGTAGTATGGGGTGGGAGTGCAGGAACCTATAGTTTATTTAAACACTCATTAGCTGTCGCACATGTCTGAAAATGGATGCACCTTTTCTTTCATAGTTCTGTTATGTTTTTGGACAGATTATTTGACATCAATATACATGTTTAGAGATACAGGGGGGGCTAGGGCGAAGGTACCACAAACTTGCGCATTTGCAGACTGCGTACACACAGAGAGCACATAGAAACTTTGAACATGTTTTATTATATTGTGTGAATCCTTTGCCTGTTAAAATGGGTATGTTTGGAAGATTTGTAAATTATACAAGATCAGAAATAGTTTGGCTCTGTTTATTAAATGGTGAATAGCGCCCTCTTACGATAGGTTCAAAGGATTCCTGGGGGAAATCTTAGTTTTTTTTTTTATTGATAATAGAAAGATATACTATAGTCTAAAGTTGGTATTTGAGGATTTGTATAAGCATATTGTGGAGAAGTTTTGAAATGATGGACTAGTTATAAATTATGTGAATTATGTGGAATGTTTTATTATAAATCATGTCAAAAATATATTAAAGAAATTCTTTTGGAGCCCATCTGAGGAGGTGATTTCTTTGCAAATATATAATGGTACACAAAACTGGAGGGGGGTCTGGGAAACTCTCTACCAGCACAAACACAGCCCATTGACTTCATCTCAGAACAGGTTATCAAGCCATGTTCTTTCTGGAGAGGAGCGCCTGCTACCTTTTTTGAAATTTTTGGACAGGAGCGCCTTTTGGACCTACAAACTGCATTCATTTCAGAAGTACAAGTGGAAGGGGGAACCAAAGCAGACTGTAACCAAAAGAGGAAGGATAGTTAAAACACATATAATCACCAAACTAATCTTAATACATAAAATGAATAACCGCAGGAATAATTAATATGAATCTAACCCCCACAGAAGCTACACTTGCTTGACCAGGCCGTAACTAATTATTGTACCTTCATTGGGAGGGCTTCAAGCATTTACTTTCAAGGTTAAAGACCAAAGAGATTGTTGCTAAAGTTATCAAAAGATGATACCCTAACATACTACCCACCTTCGAAACAGCAGTTTGTTCTCTAGCTCTAACGTGGACATTTGCGACAGATGTATCCCTTCACTCAAATGCAGAACTCCTGCACTCAGCTTTTAACTAATGTTAAAAACCCTCTCCTTTGTAGGGAAAGGATTTAAATCAGGTCTTGAAAATTCAGCCCTCAAAACCAGAAGCCTACAGGGGATATCCCATTATCCCATATGACCAGTCTACCACTGGGTCTGCCATCTCCAGGTATACCTCAAAAGAGCAAAAGGCTCTAGAAAGCATCTCCATTAATTCGGGATCAAACCCCTTTGCCCCTGCACCCCAAAGACTCTTCGACTGAAGGCCACAGGACAATACTCAGGAAAACTCTTCATGCTGGTTCATCTTATTTTGTCTCAATATCCAACATTCTCGTCACCTCTTGGATGATTAATGCGGGAGGTATCATTTGCAGTTTGACATTTACATTGCAAACCAAGTTAAAACCAAATGCAAATTATATGTCTTAGAAAAGTGTGTTTTTCTTACCTGGTCGAATGGGAAATCCAACGGTCCCTGCCAAAGAAAAAAAAAAAACATTGCAACTGGTGAATGTTGAACAGAACATTGCAAAACTTACAGCTGTACTATGAAGCAGAACCCACTTCCCAGCCTACCACATGCTACTTTAGATTGGGAACCGCTGGGGTAGGTCCCCAACAGATTCAAAGGATCCAGACTTTGGAATTCTCCAATGAATAAGAAAAGGAACTGCTGAAACACACACAGGAGACAGATTAATGGGTCGGATGTCTCGGGAAAGATTGATGGGTAACTTGCAAGTCAGTGGCAGACACTGATGGGCATAGACTCAGGACAAAAGAATTAGAATCTTGAGGTGGGTAATAAAAATGCTTATTACTGGACCACTAAGAGGGCCTTTTTGAGCACGGCAGTAATGGTTAAAAGCCGATATTCCAATAAACCCTGTTTTTACCATCAGCCTTTTTATGACCCATGATGTAGTTACCCCATGCTATATTCATTGGGAATACTGCATGCAGCAAACATCATCTTATTATGAGATTAAAAACATTATGAAATATCCTCCAATGTTTACCTCCATCCAAAGGAACAATGTAAAACTGTACTCCCCTCCCCCATGGATATTTTATATTTATGTAGTGCGGGGTATTCACTTTTCCATCCCTTCATGCTAGGAAAAGGAAAACTGAAGGGGGCAGAAGAGGGTGAGGGAAAGTGAGGGCGCACTGAGGATGTGGGGTGTCATGCGATGATGAATAGCCAGGTTATGAATGAAGGGAGCAAGGTTTCAAGAAGGAAGTGAAGTCATGGGCAGGTACAGGATAAGTAACTGGCGGTCCAGATGTGAGGGATGGGTAAAGGGCATCAGTGGTCAACATTAGGGATCAAATAGCATGGAAGATGTGCTGGGCTACGTTGAGGGTATGGGAAAAGTGGCAGCTTTGCTGATACCTTTAGCACATGCTAAAGGCAGTAGGATTCCTTAGGGATCTAACAGTTTTCCATCAGCATGAAAATGTTATGCTGGTGGAAAAACACATTTTTGCAGGTGGAGCTGGGAATGCGGACAGACACAGTAATCCCGTTCCATAATCCCAATCTGTTTGTCAAATCATAGAAAATCCTCTGGAGTGATAAAGCGTGTGAAAACAGGACATGTGTATGCCTGTTTTAACACTTGTTTTAACATTCAGGGCATTTGAAGATGACAATGAGAGAGTTCATTATAAACAACTGCATTCATAAATTGATGATATATCAGAATTACACTATATTCCTTTTAGCGTAGAAAACTACTTTCCAACATGGCCACCTGATTGAGTCAGCCATTATCTAATCCCGACCTTGTTATTTCCGTGGATACATGTGCCTTGCTAACAGTGTGTGACGTAAATCAGTCATGTGACACACAACAGGCACATTCCACGCCAACCCATAACATTAGAAATGGTGGATCGAACCTCTGCTTCACACAAACCGTATGATCGGAGGAGACTGTAATTTGCTCATTGATCCATACCTGGATTGTAAATCCAAAGTCAGGTTTGTGGGTGGTAAGCCGCACACACTCTTTCTCTAAACTAATAAATAGATTTAAACTAATCAACATTTGGAGACTGTGCAACCCAGAAAATTGTGACAATACCTTCTTTCCAATCCCCTCAAATCGATTCCAGAATAGATTTTCTGCCTGTCAATACAAAAGTAGCTAACTCTACCATACACACAGATGTAGGATGGCTCATCATATCTGACCATGCTTACGTTTCAGCTATGCTGTGCACTAATCTGAACGCCCTAAGATTTAACACATCATTGTATTAAGATGAAAAAGTTATTTTATATATGTATTTAACTTATTTGTTGGTAGCGCCCAGACCCGGGGGTATCATTGATTACAGTAAGTACATTGTTACTGTGGGTACAGAGTAGTTACTGCTGCTATATCATCTTGCATTCAGGAATACATCTCAAGCAGCATATCAAATCAAACCAATATGGAAAACATCTAGAACCCCTTCAAAGCTACTCTATGTGGAGAGATGATCAATTGTGTTGCTCTGAAGAAGAGATAATCTGTTCAAGAGTTTGAGAAGATTTTAAATCAATTAAAGAAATAGAGAAATTATACCTTGCTAACAATTCTCAGAAAACCGTACAGCAGCTACTGCAATTGAATGCAATCGAAATTAACAAGAAATGCACCAACAAGGCAGACATAACCATACTCAATATCAAAGCATAACATCATGGCAGACTGAACAGGGCTGGGAAACATCTATCTCAAAGCAAAACCAATACAAATGTGAGATTGTTGTCAAAAGCCCTAAGAGACTGCCCTCTTCCAGACCTTCACCATCTGCTCCTGGAACACCAGGGGATTTACGCACCTGTTTCGGGAAGGGGAACTCGTATTTGAGAAATACGATATACTGTGCCTCCAGGAGACTTGGCTGAAAGAGGAACCTTCTCTGGAGGGATACGAAGTATTCTTGAACCCAGCTGTTAAGGGGAACCTCGGGCGACCCATGGCAGGACGGATCACAGCATGTAAAAGAACAAACGGCTGGACAAAGGGTATTACCCAAATTGTTTGTTTACAATTGTTCGAATGACACAATTGTTCGAATAATAGGGGTCCTAATTGACCTTCTGCACAATTGACTGTATGGTCATTTTAATATATATTATGGGTTGGGTGGGTGTAATAATAATATAAGGGGATTGGGAGGGGGGTTGGGGTGGGGGTTGGATTGGGAGGGGTGCTGCGGGGGGTTTCCCCCACATATATATCCTAATTGACCGAACAATTGACATTCGAACAATTCGTATACAACCGGACAAAGCTTTGGGTACAGAATCCCACGCCATTGATTCAGTTTGTGACGCTGACAAAATATTATAGTCAACACACTCGCCATCTCCTGATATGTAACATCTATTGGAACCCTGCATCACCACTTGCAGCCAATCTTCAAGAAACAGCTATGAATCACATCGACGAAGCTAGATCCACTTACAACAACATTGACGTCTTGGTATGCGGGAACTTGAATATGGAATGTTTTGATTCCAGGAATGAATTGTTCATTAATCCATCAAGAACCGCTAATCCGAAGATACTAAGGGGCATAAGTTTGAGAGAAGAACTGCAAAAAAGAAACATAAATTTGATGAATGGTAATACAAGGGGTGACATTCCGCCGAAAGCAACATGGAAAAGAGGTGCTCGCACCAAGATCCTAGATTACATTTTCGCGTCAGAGACTCTATAAGCCCAGATGAGTCACTTAGTTGGATAACATGTAAAAACAGTGACCACAACCTACTGGAGATGGTAGGAAGCTGTGTCGAAGACAAGGCTGGGCAGCTTTTACACTTACTTAATACTACCAACATCGAGGTGACACCAGGTCTTAACCGGTTAAGAATATCTTCCAAAGACCTCAGCAAACTAACCACGTCCTTGTTTAATGGCAAAAGCAGAGATGCTTCTGGCAACATCATACATCCAACTCATTATCCAGTAGCCCTGAAAATCTTTCAGGCCAAAGCTGGAAATGGTTTAAAAAGTGTTTTCACAAGGAAACATGTATTCAACAAGGACGTTTATGAAAAGAAAAAGCTAATTAAATAACTGGCCAGGCAACTTAAAAAGGGCACACTCCTTGACGCGAAAGAAAAACTGAGAAAAGAGAAACAATCGCTTAAAAACTGGTTCAGAGAATGCTGGGCCTGATGGCCAACAAGAACACAGTTGAGATTTGGAAGCTGTTGAACTCTACAACGGCTCCACAAGACTCGATTCTTGAAAACTGAATGCCATCGTCAACTTGGGAAAAACACTTTGCAGGCTTGTTTTCTAATAAGTTGAGGGAAGGACATGAGAAGGTCTATACTATCTAACCTACCCTGGACCTTTGAATTTGACAGGGAGGAGATACTTACCCTAATAAAAAATGCAAGTGCTTCAAGGGCGGCGGGCCCTGATGGCCTAACAAACGCTATCCTGAAGCAACACCCGGAACACTGGGCCGACTTCATGCTGTCCTTGTTTCAGGAAATTAAACAAAGAAAATACCAACTTCATGGACCAAGTCAATTGTGGTCCCAATTTACAAAAAGGGCGATAGGTCTGACCCTGCCAACTATAGACCAATCGCCCTTTTGGATGTTGTAGGAAAGCTGTTCTCTGCAATACTCCTGAAACATCTGAACACGTGGTCCAAACAATCAAACCACCAAGACCGATGGCAATCTGGCTTCAAAAAAGGGACGGGAACTGCCCTAAATCTTTTCCTGATAAACTTGTTGAAATGCAGGGCAAAGGTAACTAAGCAAAATAAGACCTATATTGCCTCTATAGACTTGGCCCATGCTTTTGACTCGATAAAAAGGAACACTCTATGGGGAAAACTGTCAAAATGGGGCTGTCTGACTACCTGAGGGAAGCCCTGGAACTTCTGCATCCTGGAACAACACTAAGAATACGCTTGGACAGAGCAGGAACTCTGTCTAGCGAAATAATGGAATATCAGCAGGGATAAAACAGGGATGCAGATTAGCACCGGCTATATTTAATCTTTACATATCTGACATCGAGGAGGCTTTTGAAGATGTGAGGTGCTTCTGCCCAAGGATTGCAGGCACTCCAGTGGGAAGACTGCTCTATGCTGATGACCTCCTAATCATGGACCAAACTGAAGTGAGACTGCAGAGACAGCTGAATGCTCTGTCTAAATACGTGTGTGACAACTCACTAACCAGCAACCCTAAGAAATCCAAAATTATGGTAATAGGAGAAGCAAACAGAACCCACAGGACGAAAAGAAGTTGGAGTGTCCAAGGGGTTAAAATACCCGCGGTCACATCTATGAAGTACTTGGGGTTAACAGTGATCACCAGTATGGTAGACTCACACGGGGCAGCAGTCGTGAAGTCCAGAGCCAAGAACCTAGCAACCCAGGCTAGAATAATCAACCGCAAGTATGGAAAATTCACCCTACTTCCCATCATTAACTTTTACAAATCAAAAGTGATCCAGATTTTGACGTATGGCTCTGAAACGCAGTTACACCTTGCAGGCTCGCTCTGGAAGCAGGTTGAGGGAACATTTTGGCGACAAGCTTTGACTATGCCAAGATCCCTACCGGTAGAAGTGATCAGGAGAGAAATGGGAATGGTGTCACTGCACACCATTATGGTTTGGAGATCACTGTCGATGTTGAGGAAATGCTTACAACCACCAGGTGAAGGAGGGTACGAAGTACTACAAAAAGCCATCGCCTTAAACAGCGAGAAGTCTCTAACAGAATGGAGCTATACATGTGTGGAGATACTAAATAGTCTAGCACTGAGCGAAGAGACTCTACTGAAAAATCCTGACCACGTCAAGAAGAAACTTTACGATCAGGACTGGATAGATACAGGTGAACGGATTCAAAGCATGAAAAGTGGTGGGGGGATAACGAAAGACGTTAGGAAACGTGGTCAAGTTCCAAGATACCTGACAAAGTTTCCCTCTCCCACTATCAGACAGGAGTTAATGAGGTTCCGCTTTAACCTGTTCCCTACAAAAGAAGTTCTCGAGAGACGCAAAGCAGCCTCAATGAGAAACTACACGTGGCGGCTCTGTAATGGCTCGCTCGAAAACCTAGAACATTTAACAACTGAATGTGAGTCACTGAAGGATTTAAGAACAACATATTTGGGACATTTGTTCCAGAAGCTAACAACATCACTTCCGAACTCACTTTGGGTCAGCCTGTGTCAAGGGAGAAGAAATACAGAGATTCTAGCCCTGATGGCCTATGTCAAAAAAATCTTCAAGACACTGACGATAGAAGAAGATGGTGAAAGAGCTTCACTGAGATGAGAGGAAAAAAATAGATGATGATGGAGCGATTTTAGACTTTTGGGATGGGAACTGGGGCTCTTCTTCATTATTAAGAGATTATTATTTTTTTTTCTCTTTATTTCTATTTTTCTCTGCTAGTAATTTTACGAATGTTTGTTTTGTTTTAGTAAATAGCATAAAAAAGTTTAAATGTAAACTATAAATATGCTAAATAAATAAAAACATTAAAAAAAGATTGTTGCCATTAAAGACAAAGTCAGCCAAATGGAGCCAAAATATTGACACACTGGAGGTTTCTAAGGGCTTCTATAAACATCTCTATTCATCAGATTCCTCTGCTACCAAACACAACATCCAAGACTACCTCAAATCCATTTCCAGAACTATGACAAATGCAATTTAAAGGAACTGAACTCACCAATAAACCTCACAGAGATCTTTCATGCCATTGATGGTTTAAAAAAAGGCCAGGTACTGGGTCCAGATGGCTTCCCAAACAAATTTTACAAAACATGCTCACACCTCATGCCCCAAAAATACTAGAATTATTGCACTAATGTTCCCCTAGCAACAAACCACCTGGCTCTTTCACAGAGGCAAAAACAATTGTAATCCCCAAAGCCGACAAAATCCCAACCTACGTGAAAAACTATAGGCCCATCGCCCAAATAAATGTAGGTGGCAAAATGTACGTGAAAATATCAGCATCCAGATCAGAAGATTTCGTACCACTCTTAATCAAACCGGATCAATCAGGTTTTGTTAAAGGCAGAATGGGATCAGCCAACACACATCTTCTTCCCAACATCTTGGAGGTAACCAATGACTTAATAGAAAAAATAGTGGTGATGACATTAGATGCTGAAAAGGTGTTTGATGTCTAGAATTGCCATATGTAGTTGCCACTAAAATGGCACGGCTCTGTTGACAACTTTACCTCCATGATTAAAAGGATGTCATAAACAGCTTACAATCGGCACCCTTTAAACTAACCAGAGGTACCTGCCACTGCTGCCCCTTATCACAAAATCTCTTTATTACAGCCCCAGAACAAGAGCTCAAGGGCTAGAATAAAGTAATAAGAACTAGAATTCATCAGTAAGTAGTAAAGACTAGAATCCATCAGAGGGGGCCAGGTTATTCAGGTGATCAGGTACAGGCAGGCAGTGTTCAAACTGGGGGCTTACACCGACATTAGCACCCTGGCGGGGGGAGCCAGGGAATCAGATGGCTAGGAGCACAGGCTTAAACCACCGGTGAAAGTCTGTGCTCCATGCCACCCGACAGCTTGCTCCCCCTGCTGCCATCTTCCCCCCACCCTGCGTCCCATTATTTGTATATGTTTTTGTAATTTCCCTCCCCCACTTACCTTATTTTGGCTGTGGCAGCGGCACTCGCAGCCGCACCTTCCACTCTGCTTCCGATGGCCACCATGGAAAGGGAAAAGGGGCTCCGTATGGAGCGTTGCCTTCCCTTTCCATGGTGGCCATCTTGGAACAGTCTTTTTGCTCCATGAACAGGACGCCGCGAGGCACGTCATTCACAGAGCGAAAATACTGTAAATTAGCCCTATCCCATGGCTGAGGCGGCTGCTAATGGCCTTATGTACCCGTTTCACAGGCATCACCGAGGGGTAACGGCCCGTGGCCCCGTTAACTGCCCTCACTTAGCGTGCCCCATTAACCCGGGCTAAGGGCCGTTACCCCCCTAGTGATACCTGTAGAATGGGAACATAATGCCACAATGTTGTCTTTTTCTTATCAGACCCCACCAACTCTATAGTGAAAATTATGTCCCAGCGTGACACATTTTCGCTGTATCAAAGATAACACTGAAATCCTTGATCTTACTCCAACCTGCAACAAATTTGGCATCCAAGTAGATGGCTTGTGCTGGGGCCAATCAGCGATTAAATATTTGGGAATACAATTTCATTGCTCCCTTAAAACCACTGGAGAAAGCATACAAGCATCATTAACTAAAAAAGTAATTGAGAAATTGGAACAATGATTACCTTTGCAATTACCACGGTGGGCTTGTCTTGATGCAATTAAAATGATGGCGAACCCTTTAATATTATGAGAAAAGAAAACAGCCAATATCTCCCTCAAGAAACCACATGCACCTAAATCGACAGTTGCAGTCAGATTGCTAAATTTCAAGCTAACTATGAGGCATTTAGGTTGAAGCAGACTTCCAACGGGTTTACCGTACCATATAGGGCAGAGTATCCCCATGGCTTATCACGGAAGAATAATTATGCTAACCATTTCTGCTTTCCTTTTTAAGCTACATGTCTAAGTTTAATGTGCATGTCAAAACCCCTACATTGATAACCTCCATCAAACTATTGCAAAAACTTAATAAACAATATGGACAATCAAGACAGAGGTGGCTAGACTCTTCCACATGGCACAATCCCTTAATTAAAGCAGACAAAAAAATAAAATCCTAAAATGAAGTCCATGGATAGATTGCAGGATAATATGCATTAAACATCTATTTAACACGAGAGTACCTCTGAGCTTCAATGCTATACAAAAAACATATGGGGCCTCATTACGACCCTGGCGGTAAGGGGTTAACGCCAGCGTTAGCTGCGCCGACCCCTTACCGCCAACTACGAGGTCCCTTAGCGCCATGGCGCTTTTAACACCTGCTTTTAGCAGGTGTTAAAATCCATGGCGCTAAGGGACCATGGAGTTAATTACGCCACCGTAATTTACGGTGGCGTAATTAACGCCTTCCCCACTCCCATTATGCCCTATGGGGCAAAAATGGGAAAGGGGAAGGGTAAATGGGGATTGGGGACTTACCGCCCCGCCGACCTCGGAATGGGGCGGTAAGTCCGCCAACCACCATGGCGTAAACGTAGTTTACGCCATGGTGGTAAAGTCACGGCCCAGGCGGTAACTTACCGCCTGGGTCGTAATGAGGCCCATGGTCTACCAGATACTGAACCAGATAATTACAGAAAACCAAATAGGATTCTTGGAAAAGGTTGTAGAGCAGGGCAGGCTAAGCTTAATGGCTTGTCCACCAGCTTAGGTGTAAAGACTCCAGAACAAAGAACATATATATATATATATATATATATATATATATATATATATATATATATATATATATATATATATATATATATATGGATGGAACAAAACCAACGTACCGAAGTACAGGAAAGCAGATTGCACTCCAGAGAGCAGCAGCCTCGCTAAAAATATGTGACTTTATTGATTGTACAGAGGGAAAAAGAGTGCAGTCAATGATGCGTTTCACGGCTGTCCAGCCGCTTGATCACAATGAGGCATGTAAGAGTCAACAAGATGTTTAAAACAGGGATTGCATCTCTATGGTAAAGGTAAACATAGAAAACTTCTCAGAGGAATTAAAATATTAAAATGTACTAGTCGAGGACGAAGGCAGACATCTTGGAATGTTTAACATTGAAACAGATACAATGTTTTTAAAATGTGACCTGCATACTTGAGTTTGAACCAAATGTTACGAATGATAAATGTATGAGCAGGCGAACTGAGAACGTAGTGAAATACAGATGGTAAAATAATCTTCAACATAAATTTAAACATTCTCTACAATACGCTCCACACAGTATCTGATCACACACATGCGTAAAAGCATGCTGCTCGATAAAACAGTATAAGTATGATGTGTGGCTTACAATTTGAAGTAGCATTAGCATAAGTGCTACAACCCACAAACCAATCCTTTACATTCAAAGTAAGATAAAGAATATGGTCAGCTGCCAAAGTGCAAAATTAGCAAAAAAAGTGCTTTGTGCCAAATCCTGCCACAATGCCCTCTGTAATGGGAATGTTCAAGGTCTCTGTTACTCACCGCTAAGGTAATCAATCACTGCCTGTAGATAGGCGACCTTGGAGACGGTGGTTTCCACAGATATTGATAAGACAGCCTCTGGTAACCTGACACCCCCTGAATTCTAAGATTCAGGCTGCCTCAAGGAGTGGCTCTTTTCTGCGATGTGCCTCTCTGCTGTTTCAACCTGAACAGGCAGAATTGCCAATCACCTAAAAGAGCGGGGAGAACACACACCGCCAACCAATGCTGCAAAGGAATACAAAGATGGTTAGAGGAGCCAAGGTATGAAGGAATGCAAGAAAACAATAGTACTAAAGAGTAGCTAGGCGGGGTTTGAGGAGTGGAATCTGCTATAGGATTGACCTACAAAAGAAAATAAACTATTACCCTCTACGTCAATGTAATAAACCAGAGCATCCCAGAAATACATGGGTAAGTAATTCAAACACAGACCGGAAGGGAGAACTGACAGGAATGAATGAAGTCCAAATGGAGGGAAACAGCGAAAGGATAAAATTAAAAAAAGGAAGGTTAGTACAGGAGAGTAACCCGGGCGGCACGAGGGACGCACTAGTGACGGGTTGGTGCATGTACCGGAAAGCGTCAATATGCACTTGGTGAGTAGTTCACTGTAGAATGGTGAAGTCTCAAAGGATGTAGAAAACAAGTTCAAAAGTAAAGGCTAACGGTGGAATCCAGTATGAACAGTTCAAGATAATAGCAAGTGAAATGGCCTCAGGAACAAGAAAGAGACTGTGGACGAGTACTGAGGACAACCAATTACCTTAGTGGGCCGTAGAACCAGTCACTGAGGAAAAAGGCAGGCAGTCCGTGAAGGAGTCCGGGTCAGTAAAGGAGCGGGAGTAACCAAAACCAAAGGAGTATCCAAATGCAGTCCAAATAGAATAGCCAAGCGTCTGGAACCAGAAGATCAAAATAGAGCACTGGCTGGGTGTCAGAAGGGAAAACGTAACGTAACCGCAAGGAGAGTAACGCTACAATTAGCAGCAAAGAGCTGTACGAGTAGCGGTGCTTTGAAGTACAGGGGGGCATGGTTTAGGTGCGCGGTCCTTACACCTGCAAGGTGTCAGCTGACACGAGACGCGCTGGTGTGTAAACAAGCGCCATGGCAACCTGTATCGATTCCAGAGGGGAGCTTGTGAGTATGCTCTTCTTCGCATGAACGCCGCGCATGAGCCGGCGCTGTCATTCCAGGTAGAAAACGTAACAGCATCCGCCCCAAAGACACCGGCAACCCCCTGGTGGAGTGGAACTCCCTCGAAAGATCGGGACAATGCAAGTTGGCCAAAGGTTCCCAAGTGCGATCCTCAGGACCAAAACCCTTCCAATCCACCAAGTACCGCACAGTACCCCCAGAAAACCGGCAGTCCAGTATGTGGGAGACCTCCTACTCCTCCTCACCATCCACCAGAATGGGAAGAGGCCGTTTCGACAACCGAGTAGAGCGAATGAAGGGCTTAACCAGAGAGACATGAAAAACAGGATGAATGCGCCAGGAATGGGGCAGAGACAATCGGACCGCAGCAGGGTTAATGACAGCAGAGACAACAAAAGGTCCCACGAATCGAGGCAGTAGAGAACACTTCCCTGCTATCCACAAATTATGGGAGGAAAGCCACACCTTCGAGCCGATTTGGTAGGCTGGTGCTGGAGAACGATGCAGGTCTGCAGATTTCCTGGCACGGTCCTAAGCACAAAGCAAATGTAATCGGACATCACAATGTATTTGGTCCAGATCACGTACACAGTCACGCGCCGCCGGATTGGAACCAGGCAGGGTCGGATCAAGAGGAAGCGTCCTAGGATGACACCCATACAGAGCAAAAAATGGAGAGACTCCAGTGGACGTGTGCATAGAGTTATTAGATGCGAATTCCGCTTGTGGCAAGGACGTGAGCCAAGACTGCTGAAACTGTGGACATAAACAACGTAGATATTGCTCAATGGTGGAATTGGTTCTTTCAGTCTGCCCGTCCGTTTTAGGGTGGCATGCTGACGAATACCTATCCTCAATACCAAGGGAAGCAGTAAGAGCTCTCCAGAACAGTGAGGTAAATTGCATTCCCCGGTCGGAGACGATGACAGAAGGCAGTCCAAAAAAACAAAATATATTCATCATGAACAATCTAGCCAACCCGGCGGCAGACGGTAATCCGGAACAAGGCACGAACAAGGCATACTTCGTAAAGCAGTCAACAACTACCCATATGGTGTTGAGTCCTTGTATATCCGGCAGGTCGACAATGAAATCCATTGACACCATCTGCCAGGGTTTGTACGGGATCGGTAAAGGTTGTAACAAACCCATAGGTTTAGCTCTCGAAGACTTGCATTGAGCACAGATGACACAGGTCATGATGTAGTCTTGTACGTCTCTAGACATGGTGGACCACCAGGCCCAACGCCGTAAGGCCTCCAAGGTTTTCTGAACACCTGGATGCGCTGCAATCAGAGAGTCATGGGACTACTGAAGAGCCAAGGTCCGGGCCTGACCCGGTGGGATAAAGACGCGCCCCTGAATAAAGGGCAATCCTTGCAGCAGTTCCAAGTTGAGTTCATTGACCTCCGTAGGATGGGTAGAAACCCAATCAGTAATGATGGAACGCAAGGAAGGTTGAACTGAACACCCACAGACGACTTTGTTTGGAAGTAGAAGCAATGGCTCGGACCGTAGGCAATGATTCCCCGTAGGAAGGCGGGAGAGAGCATCAGCAGATATCTGAGCGTTAGCAGGACGATAGGTGATAACAAACCGGTAATGTGAAAAGAACAAGTGCCAACGCACTTGTCTGGCAGTGAGACACTTCATTGACTTGAAGGCTAGAAGACTTCTGTGATCAGAGTAGACCGTAACAGGGTGTTTAGCCCCCAGAAGATGGTGTCTCCATTCCAGGGAGGCATCTCTAATGGCTAGAAGTTCGCGTTCCATGATAGAATAGTTTCTTTCATAGGGCGTCACCTTGCAGGAATAATAGGCGATGGGATTCACTTTGCCTGAGTGTGGGTGATAAGACAGCGCCAGCCGCATAGCCTGAAGCGTCCGCTTCCACAAAGAAAGGGAATTCTGGGTCAGGATGCTTAAGAACCGGAGATGTAGTAAAGGCAGACTTCAGCTGTTCGAACGCCTTTTGGGCGTTACAGAGACCAAAAGGCATCACCAGGTATTCAAATAGGCCGTAGCGTGTTTTAAATGCAGTTTTCCATTTGTCCCCCTCTCTCATGCGCACCAGATTGTAGGCCCCTCGGAGGTCTAACTTAGTCAAGATTTTAGACGAGCCCAGTTGATCGAGGAGGACCGAAATCAGAGGAAGAGGATACTGATTTTTAATGGTAGCTGCATTTAGTGCACGATAATCAACACAGGGACGTAAATCCCCTTCTTTTTGGGGACGAAAAAGAGCGGAGACGGCATTGGAGACTTCGAAGGGCGGATAAAGTCCATAGTAAGTGCCTTGTCGATGTACTCCTTCAATACAGCAACTGTAACGCTCACCTGATTCTCGCAGAGGCGCCGGTCTTGACTGGGCGACTACCGTATCTTCAAAGGTGATGTGTAGCACCCGGTTGGCTCTTTGGGCTGGACCTCTGTGCACTGTATGCCTGACGTGTAGAGTAAGATGTCTGCAGATAGAAAATATGGGGTTAATGAACTGGGGTTATTGGGGTGTCCCTATCTCTTTCCTCTTCTCCTCTCCTGTAGACCCCCAAAGGTTAACGCTCTCACCTTAGGTAAGTGAATGCGGAGCTCTCCATCTGCCTCGGGGCAGGGTGCTGTAACCAGTTTCTTCACTGGATAGGTAGCGCAGGCCTCTTGACTTCAGAGGACTGCTGTCCGTCGTTTACTGCACGAACGGTAAGTTTCAAGTCATTCAAATGTCTTTAAAGTCTTTAGTAATGATGTCTCTTGTTTTGCAGGGTTCCGGCGATGGCGGATGACGGGCTGAAGTGAGTTGAAGATGGAGCCCGTGTGATGAATAGAAGCGCCTGGAAGCACGTAAGTAAGCGCTTGTTGCCTGCTTCACTATGCGCTCTAACTGTCTTTTTATTTTGCAGGTACGAGTTCGGAGCGGCTGCAGGGTGCCGGAATACCCACTGGATTAGATGTGGAAAGGAGTAATGGCACGTGAGTATTAAAGTTCCCCAATGTCTTTAAACGCACCTTGTTTTGTCTTTCAGATGCGGGATGCAGCGCCGAAGGCCTCCGGAGCGTGCGAAGAGTTGGTAAACTTTTGTCTTTCAGATGCCGGAATGCAGTGTGAAGACCTCCGGAGCGCACGAAGAGTAGGTAAGCCTTTGCCTTTCAGATGCCGGAATGCTAACCTGTTCTTTCTTGTCTTTATAGGTGTTGCTGAAGACTGGATTCAGGATGGTAAGCCTTTGCCTTTCAGATGCCGGAAAGCTAACCTGTTCTTTCTTGTCTTTATAGGTGTTGCTGAAGACTGGATTCAGGATGGTAAGCCTTTTTCCTTAGGCCCAGGACCGGATGCAGAAGACACGATGAGCGTTCTGCTGCAGAGGTTGCAGAATAACGCAAAGCAAGATTCATCCACCGGGTGTGGTTTAAATAGCCTCCTGTAGTGCTTAGGTGTCTCCTTCCACAGCCACGCCTAAGTAAGAAAAGAGTTCCTGGTAAGAAAAGAGTTCCTGCCTTCCAGAAGAGTTCCAGTGTTCTGAATCTAGGGAGTGGCTCCAGCCCCACCCAACAGGAAAAGTAGTTCCAAACAGAAGAGGATCAGAGGCTCAACTGGCAGGCAAGTAAGCAGCATGGTCTGCTGAAGGTAAGTCCACCCAAGCATTATGAGCCCGGCGCTTCCAGCGCTGGGACTGGGCATATTTATGAGCCTGGTGCCACTGGCGCCAGGACTGGGTCCAAAAGGTCCCAATTGGGACTGGTTGGCACTCGGAACCTGGGTTATGGATCTGCTTCCAAGGGAGTTGGGAAAACCCTGACCTTTTGGAAGCAGAGATCATGACAGTACCCTCCCTCAAGGCCCCTCCCAAACCGGGCTTCTCCGGGGGTTTTGGCTTGTCAGGAAATGTTCGGTGAAATCTTTTGATTAGGCGAGGAGCGTGGACATATTCAGCAGGTTCCCAGGATCTCTCTTGGGGGCCGTAGCCTTTCCAGTCAATTAGGTAGAATAGTTTAGATTTGGAGATCTTGGAGTCCAGAATGGTTTTGACTTCAAACTCGAGTTCTCCATCCACTAGGATAGGTTTTGGAGATTTGGTTAGTCGGGTTTGAGGTTGCACGGGTTTTAATAGAGAGACGTGGAAGACCGGATGTATCTTCATGTGCGGGGGCAAGTCCAACTTGACCGCTACTGGGTTTACTATGGTAGTGATGGAATAGGGACCAAGGTATCTTGGGTTGAATGTGCGTGGCCCTTTTAGAGATAGATATTTGGTGGATAACCAGACTTGATCCCCTACTTGATAGTGAGGGGCTTCCTTCCGATGTTGATCTGATCCTTTCTTGTATTGTTCTTTAGCCCTTTGAAGGTGAGAAACAGCTTCCTTAAAGGCTTGGGTGATTGTAGAATGCAGGTAGTCTACTGCTGGTGTTTCAAGATCTTGGAGGGGATCCAACTCCGAGGTTCGAGGGTGACTGCCGTACAAAAGAAAAAACGGGGTTTTCCCAGTTCCCGAATGGACAGAGTTATTGTAGGCATACTCGGCTATCCAAAGGATATCTTTCCAAGTTTTTTCAGTTTGTTGCAGCATGCAGCGTAAATACTGTTCCAGAGTTTGATTGGTCCTCTCGGTTTGTCCGTCGGTCTGAGGGTGGTGACTGGTCGATAGTCTCACATCAATTTGAGCCGACCGACAGCAACTTCGCCAAAAAAATAAATTGACTACCTCGATCCGAAATTAGAACCGAAGGAAAACCGTGCAGTCGGACGATGTTTTCGAGAAATTCTCGGGCCAAAGTTGCTGCTGTTGGCAAGCCTTTGAGCGGAATGAAATGCGCCATCTTGGAGAATAAGTCCACGATTACTAAAATCGTATTGTATCCGGAGCATGGGGGTAGATCGGTGATGAAGTCCATAGAAAGCGTATGCCAAGGGCGAGGTGGGATGTCAATAGGGCGTAAGAGGCCTGCTGGTCTTTCCTTTTGACTCTTGTTTTGGGCGCATACTCCACAGGACATTATAAAGTCTCTGATATCTTTTTTCCAAGACGGCCACCAGAAGTAGCGCTTGATCTTTTCTGAGGTCTTGGCTATACCGGGATGACCTTCCATTAAAGAGTCGTGATAACAAGAGATTACTTTTTTCTGTAAATCTGTGCTGGGTAGGTATAATCGTTCTTGGAAATACAATAAGTTGTCCTTTACTGCAAAGTCCTTTCCCTGCAGATGCCAATTCTGTATGTCTGCTGGAGTTACAAGTTGCCTGGCTTTATCCTTAACTTTCTCTATGGATTCTGTGGCGATTACACCCAGAATTCTTTGTTCGGGAATGATTGGTACAGGTTTAGGGTTGACCAAGTGTTCTTCCACTCCCATCCGAGAAAGGGCATCGGCTTTACCGTTCTTTGTACCAGGTCGATAGGTAATTATGAAGTCAAACTCGGCAAAGAATAATGCCCAACGGAGTTGTCTAGAGGATTGGGCTTTTGCGGTCTTCAAATATTGCAGGTTTCGGTGATCCGTAATCACAGTAACGGTGTGTCGGGCCCCCAGCAGATAATGCCGCCAAGCCTTAAAGGCAGACTTGATAGCCAGAAGTTCCTTGTCAGTAATCGTGTAATTGATTTCAGGAGGCGAGAATTTGCGGGACCAAAATGCCACGGGATGCAACTGATTGGTTACCGGGTCCTTTTGTGATAGAACTGCCCCCATGGCAAGGCTTGAAGCATCAGTTTCCACGATGTAGGGGAGTTCGGGGCGAGGGTGTTTTAAGATTGGTGCAGAGATAAATTTAGTCTTCAAATCCTGGAAAGCTTGTTCCGCCTCGGTAGACCATTCAAAACGTTTGTTTTTCTTTAACAAGGCAGTGATGGGCTGGACTATTCGAGAGAATTCGGGGATAAACCTGCGGTAAAAGTTAGCGAAGCCTAACATGCTTTGCACACCTTTTACGGAGGATGGTGATGGCCATTTGAGAACTGCATCGACCTTCTTTGAATCCATACGCACTCCGCCAGGTGATAATATGAATCCCAAGAATTCAACTTCAGTCACGTTGAAAACACATTTTTCCAACTTAGCGAAAAGTTTGTGTTAACGCAATCTTTCGAGGACCATTTTCACGTGTTTCCGATGTTCAGATTCCGATGAAGAATAAACGAGGATGTCGTCAATGTAAACAACAACACATACATCTACGAGCTCTCTGAGGACATCGTTCATAAAATATTGAAAGGCGGCCGGGGCATTGCAAAGTCCGAAGGGCATGACCTGATATTCAAATAGCCCATACTTGGTGCGGAAGGCCGTCTTCCATTCATCGCCCTCTTTTACTCGTACCAAGTGGTAAGCTCCTCTAAGATCCAGCTTTGTATATATGCATGCTTTTCTGACTTGGTCCAGGAGTTCAGGGATCAAAGGTAACGGATATCTATTCTTAACGGTGATCTGGTTCAGGGAGCGATAATCGATACAAGTTCTAAGGTCTCCTTCCTTTTTTGGAACGAAGAACAAAGCTGAAGAAGCAGGGGACTTGGAAGGACGAATAAACCCATTTGCCAGGTATTGATCCAGGTATTGTCGAAGGTGAAGGTTCTCAGGCTCGGTGAGGGCATAAATTCTACTACAAGGAGGAGTAGATCCAAGTATCAGGTCTATCTGGCAGTCATAAGACCTATGAGGAGGTAGAGAGTTAGCCTGATCCTTCCGGAAAACATCTTGGTATTCTAGGTATTCGGGAGGTCACTGGGGAGTCTCTGAAGAAATTGCGGCCAGTGCAACACCAGGTGGAGGGTGACAAGTAGAGACACATTCTGGAAACTGGACCGTTCTTGCTCGCCAATCGATCAGAGGATTGTGTTTCTCTAACCAAGGTATTCCTAGAATAATCTGAAACTGAGGGGCCTTGATCACATCGAACACGATCTTCTCATGGTGTCCATCTTGACTTACTAGCGTCACCTCTTGAGTGGTATGCGTTACTGGCCCGGAGGCTATCTCCGTACCATCCACCGTAGTAATGACGTCCTTTACAGCCTTGGGACAAAGAGTTAGATTCATCCTCAAAACCATTTCATGATCCACATAATTGCCGATGGCACCGCTGTCGACGTAAGCTTCAATTGCATGTAATCGATCCGGATTATCAGGGCTAATGAGGACCATAGGTATCACGAAATGCGAGGTCACGGAACTGGTTTTCACGCTCGGCAAGAGGACCTCTATTCTTGTCGGGCGAGGTCGTTTCCCTGCTCAGAGTTTGTAACTTTGGTAACTGCAGCTCCTACTGCCTTCTTGGCAGGTTTCACCGGACAGTCTCGAAGAAAGTGCCCTGAGTTTCCGCAATATAGGCATAATTGCAACTGTTTCCTCCTTTCCCGCTCCCTTTGTGTTAGAGGATCTTTCAGACCCCCTATTTGCATGGGTTCCCCGGAGTCTACTCCTTTGGAAGGAGTTGGCGGTTTGGAAAATACTCGAGCATCAAACTTGGAACGATCGGCCTTCCTGTTCTGCAGCCTGTGATCTATTTGAACGACCAAGTCTATATAATCCGAACAGTCTTGTGGGGGATTCACTACTTGGGCTAAAACGTCTTTGAGCTCTCCACGTAGACCTCTATAAAACAGCGTAATCCTTTTGTCCTCAGGCCATTGAGTTTCCACTATTAGTCTATTGAAAGATGCAATATAAGCCAAAAGGTCTTGATTACCCTGTCGCAATGAAAGAAGCTCATTGTCCAAGGCCTGCCCCTGTGAATGTCTTGCGAACAGTTTTTCCATACTAAGCTGAAAGGCTTGAAAATCATGGAGAACCGGATCATCTTGATTAACTAGAGGGATCGACCAGTCTGCCGCATTGCCACTAAGGTACGAAAGTACAAAAGCTACTTTTGCTTGATCAGTTGGAAAGGCTGCTGGCCGGCATAAGAAGTGCAACCGGCACTGATTGATAAATACTGCAAACCTCTTTGGGTCACCAGAAAATCGTTCGGGCGGAGCCAGAGGTACATTCCCAGGTAGGTTGATCTGCACTGGATTCAAAGAGGATGTTGAAGGAAGATTTGCCCCTGATGCGGGTAACGGGGTCTGTCCGGCTTGTGACTGTAGCATTTGTCTAGCAAGATTGTCTGTTCTCTCCTTGGAAATAATTAGTTCCCTTCTTAGAGCATTCGTTTCCTGACGAGCTGCATGCACTTCTGACCTCAGTTCCCCAAGTAACCGGGCTAGGGGGTCAGTATCCGAGGTTTCCATAGCGCCTGGGCGAGAGTTTTGCGGTAGGCTTTGCGTTCTGTAACGATCACCTGATTCTCGCAGAGGCGCCGGTCTTGACTGGGCGACTACCGTATCTTCAAAGGTGATGTGTAGCACCCGGTTGGCTCTTTGGGCTGGACCTCTGTGCACTGTATGCCTGACGTGTAGAGTAAGATGTCTGCAGATAGAAAACATGGGGTTAATGAACTGGGGTTATTGGGGTGTCCCTATCTCTTTCCTCTTCTCCTCTCCTGTAGACCCCCAAAGGTTAACGCTCTCACCTTAGGTAAGTGAATGCCGAGCTCTCCATCTGCCTCGGGGCAGGGTGCTGTAACCAGTTTCTTCACTGGATAGGTAGTGCAGGCCTCTTGACTTCAGAGGACTGCTGTCCGTCGTTTACTGCACGAACGGTAAGTTTCGAGTCATTCAAATGTCTTTAAAGTCTTTAGTAATGATGTCTCTTGTTTTGCAGGGTTCCGGCGATGGCGGATGACGGGCTGAAGTGAGTTGAAGATGGAGCCCGTGTGATGAATAGAAGCGCCTGGAAGCACGTAAGTAAGCGCTTGTTGCCTGCTTCACTATGCGCTCTAACTGTCTTTTTATTTTGCAGGTACGAGTTCGGAGCGGCTGCAGGGTGCCGGAATACCCACTGGATTAGATGTGGAAAGGAGTAATGGCACGTGAGTATTAAAGTTCCCCAATGTCTTTAAACGCACCTTGTTTTGTCTTTCAGATGCGGGATGCAGCGCCGAAGGCCTCCGGAGCGTGCGAAGAGTTGGTAAACTTTTGTCTTTCAGATGCCGGAATGCAGTGTGAAGACCTCCGGAGCGCACGAAGAGTAGGTAAGCCTTTGCCTTTCAGATGCCGGAATGCTAACCTGTTCTTTCTTGTCTTTATAGGTGTTGCTGAAGACTGGATTCAGGATGGTAAACCTTTGCCTTTCAGATGCCGGAAAGCTAACCTGTTCTTTCTTGTCTTTATAGGTGTTGCTGAAGACTGGATTCAGGATGGTAAGCCTTTTTCCTTAGGCCCAGGACCGGATGCAGAAGACACGATGAGCGTTCTGCTGCAGAGGTTGCAGAATAACGCAAAGCAAGATTCATCCACCGGGTGTGGTTTAAATAGCCTCATGTAGTGCTTAGGTGTCTCCTTCCACAGCCACGCCTAAGTAAGAAAAGAGTTCCTGGTAAGAAAAGAGTTCCTGCCTTCCAGAAGAGTTCCAGTGTTCTGAATCTAGGGAGTGGCTCCAGCCCCACCCAACAGGAAAAGTAGTTCCAAACAGAAGAGGATCAGAGGCTCAACTGGCAGGCAAGTAAGCAGCATGGTCTGCTGAAGGTAAGTCCACCCAAGCATTATGAGCCCGGCGCTGGGACTGGGCATATTTATGAGCCTGGTGCCACTGGCGCCAGGACTGGGTCCAAAAGGTCCCAATTGGGACTGGTTGGCACTCGGAACCTGGGTTATGGATCTGCTTCCAAGGGAGTTGGGAAAACCCTGACCTTTTGGAAGCAGAGATCATGACAGCAACTTCCTTTAGGGTGAGCGAGTACACTCTACCAGTGGGTATCTTCATTCCCGGTATTAGGTCTATTGGGCAATCATAGATCCGATGTGGAGGTAGGGCTTACGCCATCCCTTTGTCAAACACATCTCCGAATTCTGCATACTGAGTGGGGACCACTGAGGTAACCGTGTTAGAAATGGCCCCAACATGCATAGTGGAGGACACTAGTTCTCTAGCGGGGTTGTCCTGGCTGATTCCAGGCAATGAAGTGCAATGAGTATTGCAGACATTAGAGGGAAACTGGATCAAGTGGGTTGACCAATCAATGGCAGGATTGTGGTAATGCAGCCATGGAATACCCAGAATGAGCTTGTAGGCAGGGGCTTTAATAACGTCAAAAGTTATTTCTTCTGTATGGCCTTCGTCGGTGCACATGACCAAAGGGACCATCTGATGTGTCACCATACCAGAGACATGAACTGAACCGTCAACTGCATTAACGAATTCAGGAGTAGGTTTGCGAATTAGTGGTATTCCAGACATAGAAGCAAAGCATTGGTCCACATAATTACCCGTTACTCCTGAATCTATCACTGCCATTGCTTTGAATATGCCTCCCTGGTTCACCGTAAAACAGACAGGAAGCTGAATCAACTGAGTTGAACTAGACAAAGGAGAGTCCAGAGTAGCTCTTCCCGACGTAGGGACTCCGTCTACTGTCGGGATTTGGCATTTCCCGTCTTTCTTTTGGGTTTTTTAGGACATTCGGGCAACAATGATCAGAGGCCCCGCAATACATGCACAGATTATTTGACCTGCGATGTTCACGTTGAGCGGGGGTGAGCGGACACCGGACAACACCAACCTGCATTGGTTCAGGAGCAGGTAGTGTAGTGGAAGAGGTTTCTGCAGGTGCTGAGACAAACGGGGCAGATTTATTCTCACCTCTTTGTTCAGCTTTGCGAGTGTTAAGGAAAGCGTCTCGAGGGCACTGAATACCTGAACTTCCGGATGTTGATCGTGGTGAGGTCGCCAGGCTGTCCGAATGATGAATGCTGAAGGTGTGACGCGATAAACCGGCACTAGCCTCACCCTGGAATTGACAGGGTCAGAAGTGGACCGGCTCCCAACGCCACAGAAGCGCACTTCCCTGATTTTCGTGACGTCGGGACAGTGCAAGCACTGTCAGGGAAGGTGGGTCTTGATACTAAGAAAACAGTCCACAACAGGATATAACAGCAATGACTCCCAGAAATGGCAACTGGCGAAAGGCTGAAGCTTGAGAAGGTTGTCCACAATGGAGTGCTGCTATGACTCTTGAAAATGGTAGCAGACAAAAGGCTGAGGCTTGGGCAGAATGTCCAGGGCAGAATGCAGTGACAGTTCCAGGAATGGCAGCAGGCAGAAGGCAGATACTTGGCAGAAGGTTCTGAGCAGGATGCAGAGTTGACTCCAGGAATGGCAGCAGCCAGAGGGCAGCACAGGGTCTGAAGCAAAGGCTGAGAGGACTGGGCAGGGAAGGAACCCAAGCCGCCTGAAAGGGAACCCAAGGAGAACTAGGGAAAACCAGAGAGAACCAACTAGGAGAAGAGGAGAAGGGGAACCCCCACAGGAACCAGCACAGAAGACCAGGGAGGAGAAGAAGTCAGGAAGGCAGGCAAGGTGTGGCTGCAAAAACAGCGGGGGGCGAAGACGCGATCCAGGAAACAACCGCGTTGAGACACAGTGAAAACTCAAGATACCGGCCCTTAAATAGGGCCGACAGCACCCGGGAGGCTTGGAACGCAAGCCGTTCTGTCCCCAGGTGCTGCCGTGCCCAAAACGAGGCTTGGGAAGCAAGCTACGGCTTCCCAAGCACTCTGTGGACGGCGCATTCGTGGAGGGAGAAACACGGCCCTCCGCGCATGCGCAAGTCCAGCTGCCCGGAAGCGGCGAGTGCCGCAAAAGACCACGGTCCTCCCAGCCGAAATTGGGAATAGAAGCGCCAGGACGGGGGGCGCCGGGTCCGACAGGCGCGCCCCCTGCCCCAGGTAAGTGACGTGGTGACAGCGAGCGTCGATTTGGAGGACTAAATCAAACAATTCTCCAAAAACATTAGGAATTATAGGAACAGTGGAGAGTATGTCCTTCAATTCGTCAGAGAGACCTGATAAAGACTGCAGTCTTCTTCTCTTCTGGCCAATCTGTCTCAGCTGCCAGCTGATTAAAGAGCGCTAAATAGACCAAGAGGGAATTGTTCCCTTGTCTATGCTTTAGTAACTCCAGATCGGTAGCTTGAGTAGTGTAGCGTGTATCAAATACTTTACTCATCGTCGTAAGAAGAGCATCACAATTGTAAAGCACATGACTGTTGGATTCTAATAATGGGTTTGCCCAAGCGGCCGCGGTGCCACCCAAGTGTGACAAGACAAATGCAGCCTTAGTGGTAGAAGTAGGAAAAGAAGCAGGACGGCACAAGAAGTGTAATTTACACTGATTAATGAAAGTCCTGTATTGTTTAGTATCCCCCAGAAAGCGTTCTGGGGGTGCCAGAGGAAATTGTGTGGTAAGCATGATGGGTGCCGAGTCCTGAGTAGGGGCTGGAAAACCAGATCCCGAAGCCATAGCCCCAGTTCCGGTTGCCTGCGAGGCTGGAGTGGTCACCAAGGCCTGGATAGCGTCCATGCGCTGGCGTAGTGCCTCTTGAGCATTGGTCAGGTCGGTTCTCAGATCCGTGACCATTTGCACTATTTGTGTGAAGGCATTGCTAGCCTCTCTGGACATTATAAGGCTGCTAATTCTGTTACTCACCGCTCCGGTAATCGATCACTACCTGTAGATAGGCGACCTTGGAGACGGTAGTTTCCACAGATATTCACAAGACAGCCTCTGGTAACCCGACACCCCCTGAATTCTAAGATTCAGGCTTCCTCAAGGAGGGGCTCTTTTCTGCGATGTGCCTCTCTGCTGTTTCAACCTGAACAGGCAAAATTGCCAATCGCCTAAAAGAGCGGGGAGAACACACACCGCCAACCAATGCTGCAAAGGAATACAAAGATGGTTAGAGGAGACAAGGTATGAAGGAATGCAAGAAAACAATAGTACTAAGGAGTACCTAGGCAGATTTTGAGGAGTGGAATCTGCTATATCTGCTACAGGATTGACCTACAAAAGAAAATAAACTATTACCTTCTATGTCAATGTAATAAACCAGAGCATCCCAGAAATAAATGGGCAAGTAATTCAAACACAGACCTGAAGGGAGAACTGACAGGAATGAATGAAGTCCAAATGAAGGGAAACAACAAAAGGATAAAATAAAAAAAGGAAGGTTAGTACAGGAGAGTAAACCGGGCGGCACGAGGGACGCACTAGTGACCGGTTGGTGTATGTACCGGAAAGCGTCAATATGCACTTGGTGAGTAGTTCACTGTAGAATGTTGAAGTCCCAAAGGATGTAGAAACCAAGTTCAAAAGTAAAGGCTAATGGTGGAATCCAGTATGAACAGTTGAGGATAATAGCAAGTGAAATGGCCTCAGGAACAAGAAAGAGACTGTGGACGAGTACTGAGGACAACCAATTACCTTAGTGGGCCGTAGAACCAGTCACTGAGGAAAAAGGCAGGCAGTCCGTGAAGGAGTCCGGGTCAGTAAAGGAGCGGGAGTAACCAAAACCAAAGGAGTATCCAAATGCAGTCCAAATAGAATAGCCAAGCGTCGGGAACCAGAAGATCAAAAGAGAGCACTGGCTGGGTATCAGAAGGGAAAACGTAACGTAACCGCAAGGAGAGTAACGCTACAATTAGCAGCAAAGAGCTGTACGAGTAGCGGTGCTTTGAAGTACAGGGGGGCGTGGTTTAGGTGCGCGGTCCTTACACCTGCAAGGTGTCAGCTGACACGAGACGCGCTGGTGTGTAAACAAGCGCCATGGCAACCTGTATCGATTCCAGAGGGGAGCTTGTGAGTATGCTCTTCTTCGCATGAACGCGGCGCATGAGCCGGCGCTGTCATTCCAGGTAGAAAACGTAACAGCATCCGCCTCAAAGACACCGGCAACCCCCTGGTGGAGTGGAACTCCCTCGAAAGATCGGGACAATGCAAGTTGGCCAAAGGTTCCCAAGTGCGATCCTCAGGACCAAAACCCTTCCAATCCACCAAGTACCGCACAGTACCCCCAGAAAACCGGCAGTCCAGTATGTGGGAGACCTCCTACTCCTCCTCACCATCCACCAGAATGGGAAGAGGCCGTTTCGACAACCGAGTAGAGCGAATGAAGGGCTTAACCAGAGAGACATGAAAAACAGGATGAATGCGCCAGGAATGGGGCAGAGACAATCGGACCGCAGCAGGGTTAATGACAGCAGAGACAACAAAAGGTCCCACGAATCGAGGCAGTAGAGAACACTTCCCTGCTATCCACAAATTATGGGAGGAAAGCCACACCTTCGAGCCGATTTGGTAGGCTGGTGCTGGAGAACGATGCAGGTCTGCAGATTTCCTGGCACGGTCCTAAGCACAAAGCAAATGTAATCGGACATCACAATGTATTTGGTCCAGATCACGTACACAGTCACGTGCCGCCGGATTGGAACCAGGCAGGGTCGGATCAAGAGGAAGCGTCCTAGGATGACACCCATACAGAGCAAAAAATGGAGAGACTCCAGTGGACGTGTGCATAGAGTTATTAGATGCGAATTCCGCTTGTGGCAAGGACGTGAGCCAAGACTGCTGAAACTGTGGACATAAACAACGTAGATATTGCTCAATGGTGGAATTGGTTCTTTCAGTCTGCCCGTCCGTTTTAGGGTGGTATGCTGACGAATACCTATCCTCAATACCAAGGGAAGCAGTAAGAGCTCTCCAGAACAGTGAGGTAAATTGCATTCCCCGGTCGGAGACGATGACAGAAGGCAGTCCAAAAAAACAAAATATATTCATCATGAACAATCTAGCCAACCCGGCGGCAGACGGTAATCCGGAACAAGGCACGAACAAGGCATACTTCGTAAAGCAGTCAACAACTACCCATATGGTGTTGAGTCCTTGTATATCCGGCAGGTCGACAATGAAATCCATTGACACCATCTGCCAGGGTTTGTACGGGATCGGTAAAGGTTGTAACAAACCCATAGGTTTAGCTCTCGAAGACTTGCATTGAGCACAGATGACACAGGTCATGATGTAGTCTTGTACGTCTCTAGACATGGTGGACCACCAGGCCCAACGCCGTAAGGCCTCCAAGGTTTTCTGAACACCTGGATGCGCTGCAATCAGAGAGTCATGGGACTACTGAAGAGCCAAGGTCCGGGCCTGACCCGGTGGGATAAAGACGCGCCCCTGAATAAAGGGCAATCCTTGCAGCAGTTCCAAGTTGAGTTCATTGACCTCCGTAGGATGGGTAGAAACCCAATCAGTAATGATGGAACGCAAGGAAGGTTGAACTGAACACCCACAGACGACTTTGTTTGGAAGTAGAAGCAATGGCTCGGACCGTAGGCAATGATTCCCCGTAGGAAGGCGGGAGAGAGCATCAGCAGATATCTGAGCGTTAGCAGGACGATAGGTGATAACAAACCGGTAATGTGAAAAGAACAAGTGCCAACGCACTTGTCTGGCAGTGAGACACTTCATTGACTTGAAGGCTAGAAGACTTCTGTGATCAGAGTAGACCGTAACAGGGTGTTTAGCCCCCAGAAGATGGTGTCTCCATTCCAGGGAGGCATCTCTAATGGCTAGAAGTTCGCATTCCATGATAGAATAGTTTCTTTCATAGGGCGTCACCTTGCAGGAATAATAGGCGATGGGATTCACTTCGCCTGAGTGTGGGTGATAAGACAGCGCCAGCCGCATAGCCTGAAGCGTCCGCTTCCACAAAGAAAGGGAATTCTGGGTCAGGATGCTTAAGAACCGGAGATGTAGTAAAGGCAGACTTCAGCTGTTCGAACGCCTTTTGGGCGTTACAGAGACCAAAAGGCATCACCAGGTATTCAAATAGGCCGTAGCGTGTTTTAAATGCAGTTTTCCATTTGTCCCCCTCTCTCATGCGCACCAGATTGTAGGCCCCTCGGAGGTCTAACTTAGTCAAGATTTTAGACGAGCCAAGTTGATCGAGGAGGACCGAAATCAGAGGAAGAGGATACTGATTTTTAATGGTAGCTGCATTTAGTGCACGATAATCAACACAGGGACGTAAATCCCCTTCTTTTTGGGGACGAAAAAGAGCGGAGACGGCATTGGAGACTTCGAAGGGCGGATAAAGTCCATAGTAAGTGCCTTGTCGATGTACTCCTTCAATACAGCAACTTCCTTTAGGGTGAGCGAGTACACTCTACCAGTGGGTATCTTCATTCCCGGTATTAGGTCTATTGGGCAATCATAGATCCGATGTGGAGGTAGGGTTTACGCCATCCCTTTGTCAAACACATCTCCGAATTCTGCATACTGAGTGGGGACCACTGAGGTAACCGTGTTAGAAATGGCCCCAACATGCATAGTGGAGGACACTAGTTCTCTAGCGGGGTTGTCCTGGCTGATTCCAGGCAATGAAGTGCAATGAGTATTGCAGACATTAGAGGGAAACTGGATCAAGTGGGTTGACCAATCAATGGCAGGATTGTGGTAATGCAGCCATGGAATACCCAGAATGAGCTTGTAGGCAGGGGCTTTAATAACGTCAAAAGTTATTTCTTCTGTATGGCCTTCGTCGGTGCACATGACCAAAGGGACCATCTGATGTGTCACCATACCAGAGACAAGAACTGAACCGTCAACTGCATTAACGAATTCAGGAGTAGGTTTGCGAATTAGTGGTATTCCAGACATAGAAGCAAAGCATTGGTCCACATAATTAACCGTTACTCCTGAATCTATCACTGCCATTGCTTTGAATATGCCTCCCTGGTTCACCGTAAAACAGACAGGAAGCTGAATCAACTGAGTTGAACTAGACAAAGGAGAGTCCAGAGTAGCTCTTCCCGATGTAGGGACTCCGTCTACTGTCGGAATTTGGCATTTCCCGTCTTTCTTTTGGGTTTTTTAGGACATTCGGGCAACAATGATCAGAGGCCCCGCAATACATGCACAGATTATTTGACCTGCGATGTTCACGTTGAGCGGGGTTGAGCGGACACCGGACAACACCAACCTGCATTGGTTCAGGAGCAGGTAGTGTAGTGGAAGAGGTTTCTGCAGGTGCTGAGACAAACGGGGCAGATTTATTCTCACCTCTTCGTTCAGCTTTGCGAGTGTTAAGGAAAGCGTCTCGAGGGCACTGAATACCTGAACTTGCGGATGTTGATCGTGGTGAGGTCGCCAGGCTGTCCGAATGATGAATGCTGAAGGTGTGACGCGAGAAACCGGCACTAACCTCACCCTGGAATTGACAGGGTCAGAAGTGGACCGGCTCCCAACGCCACAGAAGCGCACTTCCCTGATTTTCGTGACGTCGGGACAGTCCAAGCACTGTCAGGGAAGGTGGGTCTTGATACTAAGAAAACAGTCCACAACAGGATATAACAGCAATGACTCCCAGAAATGGCAACTGGCGAAAGGCTGAAGCTTGAGAAGGTTGTCCACAATGGAGTGCTGCTATGACTCTTGAAAATGGTAGCAGACAAAAGGCTGAGGCTTGGGCAGAATGTCCAGGGCAGAATGCAGTGACAGTTCCAGGAATGGCAGCAGGCAGAAGGCAGATACTTGGCAGAAGGTTCTGAGCAGGATGCAGAGTTGACTCCAGGAATGGCAGCAGCCAGAGGGCAGCACAGGGTCTGAAGCAAAGGCTGAGAGGACTGGGCAGGGAAGGAACCCAAGCCGCCTGAAAGGGAACCCAAGGAGAACTAGGGAAAACCAGAGAGAACCAACTAGGAGAAGAGGAGAAGGGGAACCCCCACAGGAACCAGCACAGAAGACCAGGGAGGAGAAGAAGTCAGGAAGGCAGGCAAGGTGTGGCTGCAAAAACAGCGGGGGGCGAAGACGCGATCCAGGAAACAACCGCGTTGAGACACAGTGAAAACTCAAGATACCGGCCCTTAAATAGGGCCGACAGCACCCGGGGGGCTTGGAACGCAAGCCGTTCTGTCCCCAGGTGCTGCCGTGCCCAAAACGAGGCTTGGGAAGCAAGCTACGGCTTCCCAAGCACTCTGTGGACGGCGCATTCGTGGAGGGAGAAACACGGCCCTCCGCGCATGCGCAAGTCCAGCTGCCCGGAAGCGGCGAGTGCCGCAAAAGACCACGGTCCTCCCAGCCGAAATTGGGAATAGAAGCGCCAGGACGGGGGGCGCCGGGTCCGACAGGCGCGCCCCCTGCCCCAGGTAAGTGACGTGGTGACAGCGAGCGTCGATTTGGAGGACTAAATCAAACAATTCTCCAAAAACATTAGGAATTATAGGAACAGTGGAGAGTATGTCCTTCAATTCGTCAGAGAGACCTGATAAAGACTGCGGTCTTCTTCTCTTCGGGCCAATCTGTCTCAGCTGCCAGCTGATTAAAGAGAGCTAAATAGACCAAGAGGGAATTGTTCCCTTGTCTATGCTTTAGTAACTCCAGATCGGTAGCTTGAGTAGTGTAGCGTGTATCAAATACTTTACTCATCGTCGTAAGAAGAGCATCACAATTGTAAAGCACATGACTGTTGGATTCTAATAATGGGTTTGCCCAAGCGGCCGCGGTGCCACCCAAGTGTGACAAGACAAATGCAGCCTTAGTGGTAGAAGTAGGAAAAGAAGCAGGACGGCACAAGAAGTGTAATTTACACTGATTAATGAAAGTCCTGTATTGTTTAGTATCCCCCAGAAAGCGTTCTGGGGGTGCCAGAGGAAATTGTGTGGTAAGCATGATGGGTGCCGAGTCCTGAGTAGGGGCTGGAAAACCAGATCCCGAAGCCATAGCCCCAGTTCCGGTTGCCTGCGAGGCTGGAGTGGTCACCAAGGCCTGGATAGCGTCCATGCGCTGGCGTAGTGCCTCTTGAGCATTGGTCAGGTCGGTTCTCAGATCCGTGACCATTTGCACTATTTGTGTGAAGGCATTGCTAGCCTCTGTGGACATTATAAGGCTGCTAATTCTGTTACTCACCGCTCCGGTAATCGATCACTACCTGTAGATAGGCGACCTTGGAGACGGTAGTTTCCACAGATATTCACAAGACAGCCTCTGGTAACCCGACACCCCCTGAATTCTAAGATTCAGGCTTCCTCAAGGAGGGGCTCTTTTCTGCGATGTGCCTCTCTGCTGTTTCAACCTGAACAGGCAAAATTGCCAATCGCCTAAAAGAGCGGGGAGAACACACACCGCCAACCAATGCTGCAAAGGAATACAAAGATGGTTAGAGGAGACAAGGTATGAAGGAATGCAAGAAAACAATAGTACTAAGGAGTACCTAGGCAGAGTTTGAGGAGTGGAATCTGCTATATCTGCTACAGGATTGACCTACAAAAGAAAATAAACTATTACCTTCTATGTCAATGTAATAAACCAGAGCATCCCAGAAATAAATGGGCAAGTAATTCAAACACAGACCTGAAGGGAGAACTGACAGGAATGAATGAAGTCCAAATGAAGGGAAACAACAAAAGGATAAAATAAAAAAAGGAAGGTTAGTACAGGAGAGTAAACCGGGCGGCACGAGGGACGCACTAGCGACCGGTTGGTGTATGTACCGGAAAGCGTCAATATGCACTTGGTGAGTAGTTCACTGTAGAATGTTGAAGTCTCAAAGGATGTAGAAACCAATTTCAAAAGTAAAGGCTAATGGTGGAATCCAGTATGAACAGTTGAGGATAATAGCAAGTGAAATGGCCTCAGGAACAAGAAAGAGACTGTGGACGAGTACCGAGGACAACCAATTACCTTAGTGGGCCGTAGAACCAGGAAGTCACTGAGGAAAAAGGCAGGCAGTCCGTGAAGGAGTCCGGGTCAGTAAAGGACGGGCGTAACCAAAACCAAAGGAGTATCCAAATGCAGTCCAAATAGAATAGCCAAGCGTCGGGAACCAGAAGATCAAAATAGAGCACTGACTGGGTGTCAGAAGGGAAAACGTAACGTAACCGCAAGGAGAGTAACGCTACAATTAGCAGCAGAGAGCTGTACGAGTAGCAGTGCTTTAAAGTACAGGGGGGCGTGGTTTAGGTGCGCGTTCCTTACGCCTGCAAGGTGTCAGCTGATACGAGACGCGCCGGCGTGTAAACAAGCGCCATGGCAACCTGTATCGATTCCAGAGGGGAGCTCTGTCATGATGCCTACCTCCAAGGAGCCAGGTCCGACCCAGCAACCCCAGAGGCAGGCATCATTTCCCCCAGGGGAGTGCCAGCGGGCCCAAGCTGGGGCCCTTTGGACGCAGTCCTGGCGCCTTAGGCGCCAGGCTCATGTTGGACCCCTGTCCTGGCGCCTTAGGCGCCAGGCTCATAAAGCTAGACATGTGTTCAAGTGTTTTAATGTGCACTTACCTGATGCAGACCATGCTGCCACATCCAGGCCCTCTTGAGGCCTGAATGGAACTACTTTTCCTGTGGGATTACTTTCCACCCGGGTGTGGTCGGGGAAGGATACATACCTGATCGGAGGAAGGATACACTTTTGGAACTTCTTCCAAAGCTATTTAAACCACACCCGATCAGCAACTCACGCTTCGCGTTGTTCTGCTCCTCGCAGCTGGACGCTCACCGTGTCAGCTCCTGCATCTGGACTTCAGCCACGCCTGTCAGCATCCTGGGTCACCCGCAAAGGGAGACAAGAGACCTTACCAGCTAAATCTGCACCACGGAGACATCACCGACGATCCTGAAAGGGAAGACATTATTTTTAAAAGCATTTCGTTACGATCGCTGCAGCGCTGCATTTCACTCACCTTTCCTGGGTTCCTCCATCTTCAGCAGCGATCATCCGGATACACAGCCACTTCCCAGAGCCTAGAGAAAAAGACAAGAATAAGAGGTGAGAGAAGGAAGGGAATAAGACTTACCTGTTGGGTCATTCCCATTTCATTTCGGGTCTTGCCGCTTCCAGGCATTTTCCGGACCCCGGCCCCTATGGGGAAAAAAGACAAAGACATTGAATGAGCATATGCAAAGACAGTTCCCGAGCGCTCATCCAGAACTAACCTGCCATTTACTGGAACTGCACGTTTCACTTCAGGTCGGCGCCATATCTCCGGCATTCCGAACCCCGGCCCCTATGGGGAAAAAAGACATAGGCATTAGCGCTTGCTGCAAAAAGACAATGAACATTATTATTAAGCTTGGACTTTTGAACTTGCAACTGAACTTTTACAGAGCCTTACCTGAATAGTCAAGCTTACCTGAACTCCCATCAATCCTAAATCCAGTGAAGTAACTGGGTTTCAACGCGCCCCTGCATCAGAAGCAGGATGGAGAGCTCATCCTTCCTGACCCTAAGGTGAGACTTCACGGGGAATCGTGGAAGGGTATCGTGGAGGGTTGGAAGAGAGTGGGAGGCTTGAGCAAAACTCAGTCAGAAGGTAATATTCCCTTTTTACGCACAGGGGAATATTCCTGCAAGCCGGAGAAGCCAGAGTAGAGGGCCCTTCTTGTCCATCTTCAGAGTCCTGCGCTTCACCATTGAAGAAGCATCAGCACTCGAAGCCAGACCTGCGCCTCCGTGGGAATCAGGTGAGCGTTACAAGCTCGTGTGTATGGTCTTCTTCGCGTGAATGCCGCGGATGAGCCGGCGCTGTCATTCCGGGTAGAAAATGTAACAATCTCTTTTACAATAACAATAACAACAAATATGAACAAACTCAGTACACCATATCTATACAGAGACCCATCTGAATCAGAATCAATAAGCAGCATAGCGCTGGTCTAATTGTTTTTGTGTTCTGTCACTAGTAATTGTACACGTGTCAAAACATGTCAAAACATGGTAATACATATGCTGGCACCTAAATTGAGCCAACAAATATAAAGAAGTCATATTTGTAAACAATATCTGTATCTGAAAGAGACCATTAAAAATATAAAGTAGATGACAAGGGGGGATGTGCAAAAATGCAAGTAAACAACAATACATAAAAATGCATGTGCAAAAAATGTATGTGCAAGCAATGCAATACAGTACATACAAATACAAAAGGTGATAACAGCCTAGCACCCATGTTGAATTCACTAAAAAACATCCTCAATGAGAACAGACATATAGGTAGAAAAGAAGAGGATAAAAATGTTTTTTAAGAAGAGTAAAGGAAGGTAGAGCAAACATATAGCCAATACAGACCTAAAGCAAAAAGAAATAAAAATAATGAAGAAAAAATAATAATAATAATAACGGGCACCTCAAATAGAGAAGAGAATAGAGAGTAAGAAACGTAATATCAGGAAGTCACACAGTCTAAGAAACTTATAACTAGTGTAACAATTTGTAGGAAATCTGAAAAGATCATATAAATAAGGACAAAAAATCAATGAAAGAACAAGCGGGGATAATTGTAGCGTAAATCACTTAAGTTCCCAAGAAAATATAAAGCTCTTCATCAAGGTTGTGCACTCTAGGTTTTTTCGTTTCAAAATCAAGAATGCACTTGGTCTCAAATTGTCTCAAAGAAAGTTCTCTGTTACCACCTCTTGGTGGTTCTGGTATGGACTGTATCCCAAAAAATGTAAAGCCTTCAAGTTTACTAACATGAACAGTTTTAAAATGCATCACCATGGGATATGTGGGGTCAACATTCTTGATGGCCCGAATATGTTGTAAAATCCTCAATTTAAGTTTACCCATAGTACTACCCACATACCATTTCTTACATGAACAGGTAAGAATGTGAACAACAAAGGCTGTGTCGCAAGTGATTCTAGACATGATTTGTGTATCAGTGGCTAAAATAGTAGCTCGATGCGAGATTGTCCTTATGTGAGGTGGATTTTCGGAAAGTAATATTAACTCTCTTTCCTAATATTCTACTCAAGTGCTCGTCTAGTTTGAGCACATGCCAGAGTTTGGTGATAATACGCTGTATTTCAATGGAGCCATTGCCATAAGTTAGAACAAGATGTGAATCTTGCTCAACTGGTCCAGTCTGAGAGGCTGGGTTAGACATCAATAGTAATGTTCTGTCTTTTTCACAGGCTTTAGTGTACGCCCTTTTCAGGATTTCCTTGGGATATCTGCGATTGTGACATTTTTTTGCCATATTTGTACATTATGTATCAAAACTTTCAATTCTGTATCAGTCTATCCGTAAACAAATACATTCACCGTAAGGTATGCTCCATTTGAGGGCTATGGGGTGGTTACTTTTGGCATGAAGAGGTTCTCATTTTTCTATACAGTTCAGTGACCACCTCATCTTGCGTCACTGTAACAAGAATATCAAGAAACACTATAGCAGTCTTACTGTGGCTTTCAGGAAATTGTAAGTTCAACTGATTCACATTCAGAATATGAACAAACTCTTGCCATTCTGTAGTAGTTCCATCCCAAATAACAAACAAATTGTCAATATATCGTAGCCAAAGAGCAATGTTATCGGTTTATTTGTTATTTTTTGGATGCAACACCTCAAACTTCTCCAACCAGCCCATAGTGAGGTTGGCATACACGGGGGCAAAAGTGGAGCCCATAGCTGTCCCTTGGAGCTGAATTAAAAACTCTTTGTTAAACCGGAAAGTGTTGTTGTTAAGACACAAACCTATCATTTCCAGGATCATTTTGCTATGTTCCAAATAATTCATAGATCTAGTATGTAAGAAATACTCACAAGCTAGTAAACCATCTATGTGTTTGACAGACCTATAGAGATAAACCACATCCATTGTAGCAAGCAAGAATGTCGATTCCCAGGGAATGCCACCAATTTTGTTTAAAAAGTCTTTTGTATCTCTCAAATATGAAGGCAGAGTAGTGACAAAGGATATCAAGGTTTTGTCCACGAATTTAGAGATGTTTTCAATGAGAGCTCCACACAATTGGTTTGCCCGGGGGTCTTGTAATATTCTTATGAAGTTTGGGCAGAAAATAAATTGTTGGCATTACTGGAAATCTGGGATGCAAGAATGAACACATATCCTCATCTAGTATGCTTTTGCCATACTATGTTTTGAGAAGCTCTGTACGTTTTATGATCATGTATTCAGTTGGATCACTTTCCGAATTGGCATAACAGGCTCGATCAGTAGGTTGTCTTTCGGCCTCTTTAATATAGTCATGCGGATTCATAATCACAATGTTCGTGCCTTTATCAGAGGGCTTGATGATGCAATCCGAGAGTGAGCACAACTTGGTTGGAGTCTTTTGTTCTTGATAGTTAAGACTGTATTTGTTAAAGATTTTTTTCTTTCTTCTTCAAATCATCGATTACTAAGTCCTGAAAAGCCTCAATAAGACCACCAGGATTGAAGATGGGATTAAACCTAGATTTAAGTTTGAGTTTGCTTTTGACTGGCCAGTTAGTTTGAACATCTGATAAATCCCACTCTGGGTCTGGCACATTGACAGTATCTTGACTTTCAGATTCCAAATAAAGGAGATCAATAAGAGTCTGTATATCATGAATGGACACCAGTGTGTGCCCAATTGAAGGTTCTAGGTGGATTCATTGCAAAAAACTTTTCCAGTCTAACTTTCTGCATACATTTGTCGAAGCCAATTCTGGTCTCAACATAATTATAGGAAACAGTGGAACAGAAATTAAGCCCCAGTTTGAGTATCTTAAGTTCCGCAGAGGAGAAAATATGTGTGGACAAATTTACAATGGACATATCCAATGAGTCAGTACCTATCAATGGGTTTTCTTTGCTCCAGAGCGTATGAGCCTCTTGGACCTGTCCATGTCCGAAGTGCTTGAGGCGTTGCCCCTGCCTTGTTTTTTTCTTCCTCTCTATCCCGTTGTTTTTCCTCGGCCTTTGCCTTTTTCCTTCCTGTTGCTGTTTCTGCTGTCCAAACCTAACAGTCTCATCTCTTCTAAAAAAATGCAACTTTCATTGAGGCTGCTCACTTTCACTCTCTCTGGTCTCAATTTCTGAAGATGAGTCTGTGGTTTGTGCTTCTTTGGGCAAAATCGAAGGGTAAACAGGAAAATTCTGTCATAAGCTATCAAAGCGTCTGGCAAAGGTCAAAACTCTTCCTTTTTCGTAATCGTCCTTATCCCAGAGAAATTTACGTTGCTTCCTTAATTTTATGTCATCTTCAAAAGTTATATAACCTTTTTTCATGTAGCTGCGAATGAGTTTCCCCTCTTCGCTGGGGGTAATCAAAGTTAGCTGGTCCTCAATTTCCAGAATTTTTACCATTGGCTTTTGTCTATCGGTTTGTGCATATTTGATTAAAATATTCAGGAAGGTCACTGAACACGTGTTACTTGCTTCACCTCATTCCTGCAGCATGGCAGGATCCTGCTCTTCAAATGAGAGAGTAGTCAGAATATGTAGACCGTGTGGAACTCTAGACACATCGATGTAATTTTGCAGTGAATGTTTTTCCCACCATTTACTAATCTCACATTTCTGCAATTTTTCCAGTTCTCTTAATAATTTTACTTTATTGGATGGAACCACAGATGTATATATATGTGAAAATGTGTGGGTTTGTGGGTTTGTGGCTTCGCGTATGTTCCCTATACAATTCCAATACAATTGCTATACAATCCTATACAATTCCACACCGTTTCACCAATCTGACCCAAACTTTGCACAGTCACCTGTTAGCACCCTCTGGACATTACTGGCTAATAACATTTGGACAGTCCACACCTTTCCACGGGTTTCAGCAAAAGTAAATATGTATTTGTGGGTTTGTGGCCGGGCAAAGCATTGTTCCTTATATAATTTCACATTGTTTCACCAATCTGCACCCAATTCTGCACAGTTACCTGTAGCTATGAGTGAATGAAAGTCCGGACAACACTGGGTATATCAGCAAGCAATTATCTAAATGTAACAGAATCGCTTGCTCAGATACACAAAATTTCAAAAGAACCCATGTGAGAGAAGAATTTGGTCATTACTTTTAGTGTAGAGTAACAGAAAACCATATAGCAAAGATGCTTGAGAGCCTCAATGCGAGGAGGCATAGTTCAAACCCTTTTGTTTATTCTTCTTGGAGCTTTCTATTTGGACATCCATCAAATTATTTAAAGCCAAGCAATGTGAGAACAACTGGTGTTGCAGGTGCTAAAAGGCCTCTTAAATCTGCTCTCTGGAACACATGCTTTTTCTTTGACCTAAACGTACAGAATATTGGTCACAAGTATCTTATCACATATTTAGGAACCTGGACCAGGATATAAACTCCTCCATCAAGGATCTCTTAGTAGGCTAAGTAAAAATGAAGACAAACATTTCACCTCATTTGCACAAACTTCTCTAGACAAAATGCGTGCAATCGCTCTACAAGATGAACCCCTAAATTCTTAACCACCATCACTGGAATAGGCAAAACACCAAGGACAGTGGGCCAGAAAGGGGGAGATCAGAGAGAAAGATCAGGAGAGAACCTCACCACCAGGATCTCTGTCTTGTCCCCAATAGATTTCAGTCAATTGCTGCCCATCCATCCCCTCACAGCCAGCAGGCCCTCACACAGTCGAGAGGACACCACATTTCGGTCAAGATCTAAACGGACCAGGATCTGGGTGTCGTCAGCATTAGAGTAGCACTGGAAGCCGTGGGAGCGGATGAGACGAATCAATGGCTGAATATAGATATTAAATAACATTGGGGGCAAGGCAAAGCCCTGTGGAACATTGCAAGAAAGTGAACAAGAGGAAGAAAAAACAGAGGAAGAGAGAGATATTAACCCCTGTCAGATAACAAGATGAAAACCAAGCTAGGAGTGGACCACAGAGGCCTGCTGACACGATGTGGCACACAAGGATGGAGTGATCGACCGTGTTGAACACTGCTCACAGATCTAACAATATCAGTGCTCCCACTCCACTCTGATAAGCCAGCATGGCAAGATCATCCACAACTGACACCAGGACACTCTTTTCCACGCCCAGGATGGAAACCCGATTGGAAGGGATCAAAGAAAAATGAAGACTCCAGAAAAGAGGAAAGAAGTGAAGCAACTAAAGATTCCAACAAAGTCATAATAAATGGGAGAAGAGAAATAGGGCGATAGCTACCATACACCGAAGCATCCAGTGACGGTTTCCTAAGACGTGGGATAATCACTGCCTGCTTAAGTTTTTCTGGAATAATGCCGAATTGGCAGGAGCGGTTAACTGCTGCTGTGACCAAAGCAATGATAAAAGGCAGAATCTCCTTCAATACTTTCGTGGCCTAGGATCGGAACGGGCTGCTGACTTCAATAGACTTGCCGCCCGAGACACCTCTTCCATTGACATATCAAGGAAGTGAGACCAAGGTAAAGAATCAGAGATTGCAAAGTCAGGTATGATGGTACTGGCATGGCTTGGGCGCTAGATGCAAAACAGTTGTGAATATCAATAAACTTTGTGACAAATAACTCAGGTAATGAATTGCAAAGATGTTGAGTAGGCATCACAGTGGGCGTAAAATGAGAGGACGGGGAATCATTTAACCACTGAAAACAAATCTTTAGATTGATTTAGTGCAGATTCCACTTTAGATGTAAAAAAGGATTGCTTAGCAATTGGGATGGATGTGTGATACTCACAAGTAAAATGACGATAAATCAGCTTCTCTTTAGGATTTTAAGCCAAACGCCACTTACGTTCTGCTTACCTTAGCATCAAGCGAGCAGCTCTGGGCTCATCCGAAAACCAAGGTGCAGATGAAAATTTTTTCAGGCAGGTGACTTGAGAGGGGGCCACCAAATCGGTGGCATCTGCAAGGTCTTAGATATAAAAGATAAATCCAGCAGTGTGGTACTCTGACACTCCGTAATAATAAAGGATGCCATAACGGACAGATCAGCGGTACACCAGTTATGTTTCAAAACAGTCACAGGAGCAGTAGTAGCAGCAGAACATGGACAATGCACTCCAAAGGGAATTAGACAATGGTCAGACCAGAGCACTTGCCTAAGTGAAGCCACAGAAATAGTGGATTCAGCAGAATAAATAAGATCAAGAATGCCACCCAAAGTATGGGTGGCTTCAAGTACAACTTTCTGAAAACCAAAGTCAGTGATATATTTAAGAAACGGGCCCGATATAGGGACCAGTGGAGCATTTTATCTGATGTTAAAATCACCTAATATTACTAGATTGGGGAATTTAACTTGACACAAGGCCACCAAATCAAGAAAAGGAATTAAAAAAGCAGAGTAAGACCCCGCAGGGCGATAAACAATTCAGAAATATATGCAATAGGAGCCAGCCTCTACCCAACGTACAAGCAAAGCTTCCATATTCAAATTGTGTGACAGTGGAACTATAGAGAAGACTAAATTAGATTTAAAAATAATTGCAACTCCACCCAAGGGTGAAGAGCAGCTTGATTAAGGTGAAGTATTTTGTAGCCATCCAGAAGTGCCTCAGTAAAGGTAGGTGCCAAACTGTCAGTCAGCCATGTCTCCTTGAGACACGGCACTTCCAGAGAATGATCGTGTAAGTGCTCAAATATCAAAACAGCATGTGCCACTGAAGAACGTGTGGTTAATAAGAAAGCCTTAAAAGCATGCTTCTCTATGGGCTTCACAACTTTGCACACTGGCAACTTGTTTTCATCAAAGTTTGTAGGAAATACTGTCTGCACAGGCGCTAGACCCAAGAAGGTCTGTCTTGGATAACTTACCCAGACAGCGGAGGACCACCCGCCCGGCCCATCCGTGGCCCAGACAGGCCCGGGTGGGCTTAACTTCGGCGCAACTTCAGCGCGACAGGCTCTGTCCCGCTGCGTCCGACCGCTGCGCTGTCTGTGCTCTGAATTTCTATATAGACACATGGTATAACCATAGCCAAGCTCCATCCCCCTGCAGCTAGACAGAGAGAAGGGACTGCTTCTCTGCGTGACTGGGAGATGGAAATCAAAAGAGGACTTGTATTATCTCAAACTGGTCCAATTTCTTTTTCTTCTTTCTTCCTCTTGTTTATTTAAACTTCAAATTCGGCAAACCCCTATAATTCCTAATCAAAGCGAACAACAAACAAATCAGCTGGATCATATTTAAGTTGACAGATATTTTCAATGAGGGCTTACAGTTATCATTTAACTACAATTGTGAATGTTATTTTTTTCAGAAACTGTTCAATATTCATACAATGTAGCAAACCGTTTCGATATAGTAACTTCTACTTTGTTATTTTCCTAATTACTTATTTAATTACCACGACCAAGCATTGTTCTACCAATTTGTCAATCTTTTTAGTATAACGCTCTTCAGGCTGTATTTTGATGTATCTCTAAAGCCAATAAAAAGTATTAAAAAAAAAGAAACGGTGGATCAAGTATTACAAAAAAACAGAAATGGTGGATCAATCATTTTTGGGACAGAATGAGCCTCGAGAAGAGTATGCACAGCCAGACACAGAAATGCCACGAGGGGCCCCTAACCTTCCCTAAGTAACCGGGTAATAGTTTCAGCTCTATCTGGCTTGTTTGCAATCAAATTGCAAATGTCATGCAGCATGCAGTTTTGAATTGGATTGTTTTGCTTATGCTGAAACATGATGGATATGCATCAGTATAGGTTACAATCAGTTTCATGTTCTTAGAGTCTAAGTCACAGCACATCTTTGATTCATGAGCCCAATAAAACTACTATATAGATAGACATCATGAGCGCTAACTATCAATACAAATGTTTGTGATAAAAACATATTTAAATAGAGTTACACCACAAAAAGCAAAATAATAATATACATATTAGAGACATCAAAAGCACCCAACTTATAAATTGTATGCTCATTTTTAAGAATCACAAAGCGGTTCATGAAAGGTGTAATTTTAAGAGTAGTTTCATTGAAATCTAAGATCTATGATTTTTACAAAGATTAAGAATTGATATTGTCCTTGATCAGGGAATGAGAAACGTTTCTGCCTCATCACGAGTCTGGCGGTAACCCTTAAATGCAGTGGTAACACTATTACCACCGCATTTAAGGATCCGCCAGATCACAGGCTTGGCGGATTTGCCCCCAGCTGTGATTTTCGGTGCTAATACCGCCAGCGGTAATAGCCCCGAGGATTCCCCATTGGGCCCAATGGGGAATGGAGAATTACTGAATGGGCCCAGTGGGCAATGGGAACTTGCCGTTAAGTGAAACCCGTGATCTGGCGCTAATAGCGCCGGGGGTTTGGCGGTAATGCTAATAGCCCCGGCAGTAATACCGCCAGGGTTACCGCCCAACTCGTGATGAGGCCATTGAGGAAACAACCATAAATAGGTCACCTTAATTGCAGGCACTGGGAGATTGCGCTCTTCCTTACCAACTTAGCAGCTGGCTTGCTTCAAATACTGGGAAGATATGGATTCAATGTGATCAGTGCAAATTGTACGTTATCTGCAAATCTTTATCACGTGTGGTTGGAAACCTTGCCTCCAAGTTCTAATATGCAATGTTTCTTCTTTCAATACATTTCTCAAATGGTTGTAGGAACTTTACCTCCAAGTTCCAAACTACAGCAATTCTCCTTTCAATCACTTTCAGAAATGATTGTGCAGTGTTATGCCTCAGACATCTTTTCTCTGTCCCATGGCTTTCTCCTTAGTTTTCACTCTCAACAATAGCAGGCGTCTGAGAACCTCTTTCCAATCTTGGTTCAATTTGACCCCTGTTCTACAGTTCCTGGTCTACTCACTTGTGCATTCCTCTCAATCAGGAACCCCTCGCGTGGTTCCTCGTGGTCCCAGGATATAGCGTTACTCCTCCACCTGTGCCAGTGAAATGTGGCTCCCCTGGTGTCTTTGTTTGATGATTGTCACATCCGTGCCACTGTACACAATCTCCAGGTCCATCATTTACCATTTCTCAGTCTGTATTCTGACACTCTTCAGTGCTTTTTCCTGCACCTGCACTGCAATTCCGTTAGGACTCTTTGGATCTCAAATTCCTCTGTTCTTTCCTAGGCACATGACTATCGCCAGAGAAGAAAGACTGATGTTTACATGATGTTCTTGAATTTGCTGAGGTCACTCACTGTACCTGATAAACCAACTGTGTGACATATGGTATTGGTATATTTTGGCAACATTCTTACATTTGTCTTGCTCCTTGAACCTGGCTTTAGGGTCCGTCCCAGGTTTCCTGAGACCCAAGGGAAGGGCTGTTGCTTAGCAGGAACTATCACTTGGAGTTCCTGCATCACAATGGGGGTCAGCGCACTAGGTCTGACGAATGGTTTTGGGGCCAATATCAGACAAGCAATCATTACTAGTGTTGCTTTAGTTATTACTGTGACCAAGAAGTAGAGTGCTCCCAGGATATTTAAGTAGTTAGTGGGAAGTATCCTCAACATTCTGTGGCTGTGATGCACAGAGAAAGGACGTATATTGAGTCATTGGAACAACGACTTTAGCTCGCCAATGTCCTTCCAGGGGGTAAGAAGCAATGTCCCAGTTCAGGACAATGAGCAGAGACTGGCTCAATTGACAAATCCTCAGTTTTCAGAGGGGGCTGCCCTTCAAAAAGGTAACCTTCTGGTTGGAGATTGAACCTTGTGCCAGATTCAGACGTGCTGTGTTAGGCAGATGATACAGAGAAGTGGGAAAGCCTGGTACAAGGTCATTAAGGTGTCAAAGATCTTCTGAGTACCCTCCCGTTTAGTCATTGGGGCAAAATATTGATTCTTGAATCACCACTGATTTGGGAAATGTGGGGAAAAACATATAGCCTGGAAGCAAGTTCCAGACTGCAAAGGGCAGACTTCATCAAAAGGGCACAATAGACAATATGCATTCGGCTGGATCCTGTGGGTCAGAAATCGAGGATACCTGGGAGTCATGCCACACTTTGAATCTTCCCTGGTAGGTTGTATCTTTGGTGCTTTGGCAGCTATTTCGCTGGTGCGCTCAGTCAGTTGCTCCAGAGGCGCAGTGAGAAGAATCACCACGACAACTGACATAGCAAACCCTACATCAAGGCCGAAATTAACAAAACCCCAGTTAAGCAACTCCCAGAGTGGGACAACCCACTCTTCCTCATTAGATGAGTGGATTTAAAGACACCCCCGGATTCATTGCAGCAGTTCTTTTGCTCAATGGTGAAGTAGAAGTGCGACAAGGCACTGCAATACACAATGGGGCCCAGGACTCTTTGACAGTGTATCCAGATTCCACTCTTGGACAAATGGTGCCAATGGCCAAGAAGGGACAATATTCCCCAGATGTCAGTGAGTGGGCAGAGTCCAGGGAGGCCCTGATATTGGATTTAACCTCTGTAATGTTACAGGCTAGGGATGAGGCCTTTCAGAACCTTAAAGAGGTAACATACTCTTAGAACACATAACAGGGAGACTGGCCATGAAGGTACAAGGGGAACTGCGACAATAGTCTGCTTGACAGTAAGCACACGGGAACAGCTGCTAACAAGATCCCAGCTGATGGTGTCTCCCGATACAGAAAGAAGATATGCAGAGTGGGACATGAGATGCCATTATCTGGACATCTGGGATTGGTCAAAATCAGAGACAGGGTCTTGATCAACTTCATGTGGCCCAATATAGACTAAGATCTGGAGACATGTTGTAGGTCTTGCCATACGTGCCACACTATAGACAGATCCTCCAGTAAAACTGGGGATCACTTAGCTCCCCTGTCAGTCAGTGAAATGTCATTTCATCAGGTGGGAGTCAACATTGGTGATTCCCTGGATCATCTCATTCACAGCAGGGAAAAGGTTTATCCTTGTTTTTAATTGTACTACAAGGTAGCTGGAAACAGTGATGGCAAGATCCATCCACACCTGCTTAGGCTAGATCTGATGAACGTATTTCAAGTTAAGAACGTGGTTCAAGAATTTAGAATGTGGTGGGTTGATAGGGAATGGAGGCTCCATTAAATGGTTAAAGGTTAGCAAGGAAAACCTAATTCCACGGTTAATCAGGCAAGTTCTTTCAGAGTTGGAATATGTATTTGGGGTGGGGAGCAGAGCCCCAAAAAGCAACATCAGAAGACATTTTGGATGTTATCTAAAAAGGATTAACTAAACTGAAGTAGGTGGATAAGTAAAGAGCGATACCTCTAGCAGAAGCAAATATTCCTGGGTTGATGATTCCTCTAGGATCCCAAAACCTCGCCTTGCTTGGGCAACCAGGTAAGAAAGGGAAGGATAGCCACGGGGATAACTTAAAGGGCACTTTTCAAAATGTGGATTCAAATTTAAAAAATAATGTTACCACCAGAGATTAGGAAGATCTTATGGGGGAAATTGTGTAGTGTGCACTTAGGGCATTTTGGTTCTTCATTTTGTGAGGGTCTATTCAATTTATGGATGGTATGTGCCTTGCCCTTGTGGATCCCTAATAGCATCAATGAAGCCACTTGGAGGTCACATTCATGAACCTTTTTCAGGGGAAGAAATGGTGAGGCCTGGAGGGTGTGACCAACTGTCATCTTGCATGAAGGAGGAGTTGTAGATTGCCCACCTCAAAAAAGCAGAGGTGGATTTGGAAGATGCCTAACAAGCTTGGTGACTGGTCAGTTCTGGGGAACTATTGACCCTCATCTGTGCTTGATGAAACTTGCTAGTTTCAAGGTTTTGGGATGGCTGTTGGTCAGCTGAATACAAGAGGCAGAGCAGCAACCTCCAAAATGTGACCCTATTTAGGCATATTTCCTTATTGGTGCATGTACTGATGAACGGGAACTGCTCTTTGCTTTTTCCTAAAGCAAGTGTGTAAACATTTACAAAGGCATCATGTGTTGTGGATCTGTTGATATTTGTGCAACATTTGATTCTCTGTGGAGCAGTTTCTTATGTGAAGCTTTTCTGAAGTTGGGCTTAGATCCAGCTAGCGAGCACCTTCTGCTCTTCCACCTGTGGGCTATGGAGCATGTATGCGTACTCTGGAATAAATGGACAGGCACCATCTTAGGTGACAGTCCGAGTGAGACCACAGATTGATTTTTCTGTCTACTTTTTGCAGTCCCATCATGCATCACAAGTGTGCAGGAAGCGAGTGCTGATCAAGTAACATACCATGTCACCAGAAAGTAAAATGCCAGCCAGGTGGGCATGGTTCAGAACAAGAAACTTACACAATGGGGAGGCCTAGCTGGGTGAGGCAAATGAGGTAACTTATGGGTAGTTGCCAGATTTCATGGAGTGGCGTGAGGTGTGGAGGGGGAACGTTATGCCTAACGGCCATAAAAGATTGGATGTTATCCCACTTTCTTTCCCTCAGCACTGACAAGACTGAGGTGCTTTTCTTCCCTCCTAATACTCTCTCCCCTTCTCCCCCTCCCTTCATCCACTTTCCACCTTCCAGCCTCCCCATATCTTCCCATGCCCGCAATCTCGGCCTCCACCTCGACTCCTCTCTCTCCTTCTCCAACCACATCTCTCTAACCTCTCGAGCCTGTCGGTACCACCTCTATAACATCCGCAACATCTGCACCTCTCTCACATTCCATGCTTCCAAACTCCTAATCTCCTTCCTCATTTTCTCCCGCCTCTTCTACTGTTCCTCTCTCTCCTCTTTGGACTCCCTGTCTCTCACCTAACTCCCCTTAATCCATCTACCACTCCTCTATCCGTACTCTATGCATCCTCGGCCCCCGAGACTGTATTTCTTCCTCTCTCTCTCAACTTGGCTGGCTTCCCTTCCTCTCACAACTGAAATTTCCATTCCTCTGTCTTGTCTACAAATCTCTCCATGACCTGGCGCCCCCTACCTTTACTCCCTCCTCTCATTTTACTCCCCCTCCCGCTCTCTCAGCTCAGCAAATCTCTACCTCCTCACTGTACCCCCAGCCCCATGTGCCTCCTCACGCTTTCGCTCCTTCCAACTCTTGGCCCCCCTACACTGGAAGTCCCTCCTGCTCTCCATCCGCTCCACCCCTCCCTACTCATCCTTACGACACTCCCTGAAAGCTCATCTTCTACACTCCCCCCTGACTTCCCTTCCCTACCCCTCCTCTCCTACCCTTCTCCCCTTCCTCTCCCCCATCCTCTCTCCTTCCCCTCTGACCTTAAATTAGTAACAAATACTACTTAAAGGCAATGAGGACACCAGATCACCCCCTTCTCTTCCCCTCCGCCTTCCCCCCTACCTCAAATCCTACACGTAACTCCCTTCACCTACTCCATCCTCTACCCTATCCCCACCCTCCCCTCCTCTTGTAAATAGTTCTACTTATTGTTCTAATGACCTGTTCATGTTTGTAAATATGCTTCTCTCACTTTTGTACCTGTTGTTATATTGTAAAGCGCTTTGGCTTAAAGCGCTATATAAATTCAATAAACATAAACATAACAACATAAACAATTACCCAAAGTATCATAAATAAAAAACCGAATGGTAGAAATGTTTGGATTTCAGCTGTACCAAAATTACATACAGCCAAAAATGCCGAACATTTCAACCATTCGGTTTCATTATAGTGAACAGGGGAAGCAGAGGTTTTGCGGGTGCCCCTGCACCCTTATTCGTTATAATGGAATAAGGGGAGGTGGGGATGTCCATCGCATCTAAAACAAAATTGTTTAAAAAAAAAAGAAAATCCTCGGAAGTGAAGGGAACTGGCGCAGCAGGGGCTCAGCAGCATACAGCGAGGTGTCCCGCCAAAAGGTAAGTAAGGTGGTGGGGAGTGCAGGGTGTTGAAAGCGCATTTAGTAGTGGGGTGATTATTTTGAATATGAACATTTAGAATGCAAGATCTTTGTCTTCGAAATGTTTGTATTTGAAATAATCACATACATCCAGGGGAAACCATATTAAAGTCAAGTGTACGAGGGATGTAAACAGCAAGAAAAGGCCTAGTATATGCATGCAGATAGATTGTGAGGAAACAAAATGGAGTACAGCATCAAAGGGGATGCAGGGAAGAGGCTGGAGGAGACAACACACCAATTGAGAGTGTGAAAGAGGTTAATTAATACCAGATAATGCCAGAAACAGGATGGCAGGGTAGATAAACGGAGGAAAGAAAGAAAATAGGGTGGGAAAAGGGGAGAGAACAAGCAGCCACAACCATGGCAAACGAAGACCCTGGGGAACCAAGAACACAGTTTAAGCCTCAACATGCCATCATTTATGCCTTCAGCTGAAATGTCATTGGTTGGGCAATTGTGGATAGTGTGACTGAAAAGGCTGAATAACTATTTGGTGACTGCAGACATTGGGCCTCATTATGACCCTGCTGGTCCGGAAACAACGGTGGTGGTAAACCCGCAAACTACGAGTTCTGCAGGCAGGTGGTGTTACTCCCTCCAGGTCTGACCCGGTGAGAGTAACGCCACCCGCCTGCAGACGGAAATGGAAACACTGGCACTGTTAATAACAGTGCCAGTGTTTCCATGGTCCCCATCCCCATGGAGTCCGGACTCCATGGGAGTGGGTAGCAACGTTACTTCTCCTCTGGAATTACCGGACCACCGGGGCTGTAATGCCCCGGTAAATCCGGCAAGTCCGGAGGTAGTAATTCATTCTGGGTCCGGCGGCAGCCTGCCGGTTTTTCCGGCACGGCTACCGCCGGACTTGGAATGAGGCCCATTTTGTGGCAAGAAAAAGAAGTATGTATTACACTATGTGGGTAACAGAAGTGTACTCCATATTACTAAATCTAGCAGGAGTAACGGAAGAGTCTGATTACGAAACACTGATACAGGTGCTAACTCTTAAATCACATCCTTATCCAGGTTAGAAAAGGTTCCAGTTTACCTATTCCAGAGAAAAAGAAAAAGAATGGACCATTCCCAAGCATGATTATGCCACATTTAAGATATGATATGACAATTATAATGCGTCTGTACACAAGTGTTACTAGACGTGAAAAAACAAGGAGGGGGAAACAAAGGGAGGACAAAACAACGATCTTACTAAGCCTTGTGTCATTGAGATTGCGTAAGTGTGGGGAAGAAAGCCTTGTGTCATTGAGATTGCGTAAGTGTGGGGAAGAAAAAGGGGAGAAGTGCCAGGGGGAGGGGAAGGGAGAAGTGTGGGTAATTCAATAAGTGCAGCCAGAGGGTGGCTCGTAAATGCAGAGAGAAGGAACTTTAGGGTTGCAGGTACAGACCCTTAAGTGCTGGAGGAGTCTGAAGGCAGTGCAAGGGCAACTGGACATGCAGGAGCCTGGGCCTGAGTTAAGAGGGTAGCCAGGTGACCAGTGCGTGGAGCAGTCAGGGACATCTGCAGGGGAGAGGAAGAGAGAAGGTGGAAGAGAAAAGGAAGGTCTTGAGTTGCTTCTGGAACCTGAGGTGGTTCTGCTCAAGTTTGAGAGAGGCAGGGAGCCTGTTCCAGAGGGAGGCCCCAGCCGAGGAGAGAGTTCTGCCCCCAACTACCTGCTTGGAGAAGCGGCTGACCCTCAGAGAGTTGGAGGTGGATGAGCGGAGAGCTCGAGATGGAAGACGTTTAGCAAGAGCAAGGTGGAGGTAGTGCAGTCCCAGGCTGCAGAAAGCCTTGTGGACGAAGAAGCGGGTCTTTAACTTGATCCTTGCAGTCACAGAGAGCCAGTGAAGAGATTTCAGAGCTGGAGAGATACGATCCTTGGACTTGAGGTCAAACACACGTCTTCCAATCCTGTTCTGGATAAATTGTGAAGGTCGAAGAGTAGAGACAGGCAGATTTAGAAAGAGGCTGTTGCAGTGTAAAGGTCGAAGAGGAGAGGAAGGCAGATTTCGAAAGAGGCTGTTGTTTAACAACCAACATCATGAAAAATACATCAAAATCAAGTGAGTGCCACTCACATAAACTGAGACAGTAAGTACTCAATAGACTATCTTTACTCTGAAAGAAGTAGTTAAATGGTGCAGGCGGAGGAACTTGAGGGCATCCAGGCCACAGCGATTGAGGACAAGTTGAGTCACTTGGAGCCGCAGAAAACTAAAGTGGAAGAATGTGGACAGAAAGGCAAAAAGAGGAGTGCAACAGCAACAAAGTGAGAGAAGAAAGATGTGGGAAACTGCCAGGAATGTGAGGGAGACAGCAGGAGGACTATAACTGTGGAGGTCCCTTCCCATACCACGCATGTTGCACAGTGAATATCAACAGCGCCATAGACATGGCAATTAAACATCTTTGAAACAATGGGCCTCAGTACACCCTTGCATTCCTAAGGAGTGATGCGACAATGGAGGCCATAAGGAAAGTTGAAATATGTGGGTGAAGAAGACGATGAAGGAAAATTCAAACTGGAGGGTGATAACCATGAATACTAACTCTGCAACAACCTGTCAAGCTGGGAGCACAAGAGGGTGCATACGTATTTGGTCTTACACCAACACTAAATCAAGCAACATCTATAACAAAACAACGGCAAGAGCAATTATCAGTCAATGGACATAGCTTCAATGCCCTCGTTGACAAAAGGACTCCTGTTAATGGAACAGCTGCTCAGAAGTTCAGAGAGATAGAGCTGCAACCAAAATTGATGCCGGATTACACAACTGAAACATTTGTGTATAGGCGCGTTATAAATACCATATCATATCATAACTATAACTATACTATATATACACTTTTGGAAGAAAAAACACCCCACATCCTATATGTATATATTTCAGAGGGATGGAAAGAAAGCAGGTTTGTCACATTTTACATAACAGGAAAAGGAGAACTTATCCTTCTGATTAATGTCAGGTGGAGGGAGCTCATTTTAATAAAGTACTTGGGAAAATAGAACAGGTGCACATGCAGGTAATCAAGTGACAACATCCAGGTTTCTTCGAAGGAATAGGCAAACTATGAGGCTAGCAAATCACTTCGCATGTGCACACAATTAATCAGCCAATAGCTATCCTACAAGGGGAATATTTTTTATGCAAAAAGAAAGTAGAGGTAGAGCTGAAAAAATATATATCAAACAGATGGCCATTAACAAAAGAATAACTGGACTGACACCATGGGTAACCACAATTGTTATTACTGCTAAACCAATGCTTCCAGGACAAATACAGTGACCTGTTGATAGGCATCGGGCAAACCAGGTGATTAAAAGAGAGAGTGGTACATCATGCTGATTGTGAAGCTATAACTGCAAAGTACAGTAAAATGGTGCCTGTATCTTCTCAAAACCTGATTTGAAGGTGGGATAGCAGCAACTGGAGCTAGATATGGCATCAAGGAAATTCACAAAGATGTGCACGCACATAGGTTTAAGGCCTTAACGGTTAGATTTAATTTTATCTTCAGCCAATTATGTTTTCCAAAATGTCATCATTGAGGTGCTGGAAACGTTTCTGGGCATCATTATTACAAGTGACATCATCTTACTGTGTATACTATAAGCAACAGAAGAGGGGAAATACTGCAAGTACCTGCATGATGTTGTGCAGCAGCTGGAGGAGCCGCATTTAGAAAAATGCCACATATGTGACTGAATTCTGTGGGTACATTTTCTGCACTCAAGGCTTATCACCAGGCCTGTCCAAAAGTGTGGGATGTCCGCAACACAAAAGCATCGCAAAACGAGTAAAATGAGAAGCATTTTGGGACTAGTCTTTGGAAGGTTCAAAAAGGACCTGGTAACCACTGGGTTGACTAAATCTAGAGAAACAAGGGAATGGACTAAATGAAAGAAAAAACACCCTGCAAGCTTAAGGAAGCTCTTAGTACAGAAGGTACACTGGCATATTTCAAACCAGACATGAGTATGGAATTGCTGCTTTATGCCATCCCGGTAGTGTTTTGCTCAGTCCTGACTCAGGAGACCACTGAGGATTAACAACAGTGCCATGTGGAAGTCCAACTTTAGCAGTGCCAGAAAGAGCTACTCTCAAATTGATTGAGAAGCATTAGTCTCTTGTCATGTAGGGGATCCAGTGCGTTGAAGTAAACAAGTGAAAGGAAAACAGTTATGCTGATGGACATTAATAGACCACCATCATGTCAGAAGAGAAGGGGGGTTATGTAGTGTGCATGTGTACTGTAGAATAAATAGACAGGTGGCCATTTTAGGGACCAGTCCGAATCTCATTACAGATCTGGATCAGTGTCTCCTTTTTGTAACCCCATCATGCACCACAGTGGGTACAGTTTGGAGGGTGTGGTTTGGCTGTAAGTGGTAGGTTGCACAACTTTTTCTATATCAGCAAAGGTAGTGCTACCGGTGCCGTTGTTGCCTTACCGCCACATTCATAATGAGGCCCAGTGAGTTTACAACAGGGTGTATCGAAGCAGCAGTGTGAAGTGACGAGAATGAACCAAGGGATACAATGAAATCATCTCGGGAATCGTCAGTGTGGTGGTGGCGTGATCTGTGGCGGGTGGATCGTGCGGTCCAAAAGCTACACCAAAACCACCAACACTAGCCTACGGCAGAGCTGCATAGGTGATTGCCAAGTCAAGTTCAACTTTATTTCAGTAAAATACCATGGGCCTCATTACACGGTAGGCGGTAGGGACATACCGTTACCGGTAAGGGATCACCGGTATCGGTAAATCCCCTCCCCAATCACGAACCGGACATACCGCTATTAGCGGCACCGCTAAGTACGGTGGCACTATTAGCGGCAAGTCCGTGAGCACGCGCCCCCTCAGACCGGAAATAGCGGCATAGCGCTAATATCACGGCATCACGAGCCATGCGTACATGGCAATACCGGCATGTAGTAGACCCAAAGAACCCTTACCGGCAAGGCGCTAATACCGGCATCGCGAACCACACGTTAAAAGAGCACAGCAGAGTTCCCACCTGCCACAGGTGGACAAAATCAGCACAGGTGGACAAATTCAGCACAGGTGGAGGCAATGGAGACTGGCAGCACAAAAGAGCACACCACACCCCTCCCCACAACCATTCCCACACCAAGATGGATGCAATACTAGCAGCATTACATGGGCTAGAGGACATGATTGCAGTGCAGCAGCTACAACAACAGGCAGCACAGAGGAGACGCAGGAGGAGGGGGAGGAGGGCAAGACAGGCGCAGCAAGCACCACCAGTGCACCTAGTGATACCACAGAGGCAGCCACCAATTCCCAGGATCAGAGCCAGTCCAGTCAACCTAACCCCTGAGCAGATACACACCCTGTACCGTCTGGACTGGGATACCATCACCACCATAGTAGACATGATATACAACGACATTGTGAGTCTCATTGACATCCGTACTGCCATCCCCCCTTTACTGAAGGTAGTAACAGTGCTCCACTTCTTGGCCACAGGCACCTACCAGCATACGGTAGGTCAGATGCATGGCATATCACAACCAGTATTCTCACGCACACTGAACCAGGTGCTCGATGCCCTCCTGAAGCACACAAGTCAACACATATACATGCCACGGACTGCCCAGGAGATCTCCAACACCAAAGTTGGCTTCCATTCACTGGCAGGCATCCCAAGTTGCATCGGGGCCATCGACTGTACCCATGTAGAACTGGTGGTCCCACATGCCAATGAGGCAGTGTACCGTAACAGAAAGCTATACCACTCCATCAACGTCCAAATGGTATGTGACTCCAACAAGATCATCACACATTGCTGTGCCCGATATCCCGGTTCAACCCATGATGCACTGGTCCTGCGGAACTCGACAATACCACGATACATGGAGCGACATGCTGGACAACGTTCGTGGCTACTTGGTGAGTAGCAGGCCGACCACATGTCAGTGTGATGTGTATTGTGAGTGGGGGGGGAGAGGCATACTCCAACTGGGCGTGAATGGGGGGGGAGATGCATACTCCAACTGGGCGTGAATGGGGGGGGGGAGATGCATACTCCAACTGGGCGTGAATGGGGGGGGGGAGATGCATACTCCAACTGGGCGTGAATGGGGGGGGAGATACATACTCCAACTGGGCGTGAATGGGGGGGGGAGATGCATACTCCAACTGGGCGTGAACTGGTGTCATGAGAAGAATGGACATACATATTTGCATCACTGTACAGTGAGGCAGCCCACAATGGACCAGAGACAAAACCACATGCTGGAAGTGAGTGCCACGACAAACATATCAATCCATTACGCCAAACAGGCCATTCCAAACAACATGCACACCGCACAACACACCATTCCCCCCATTACACAAATCAGCAACATGCATATCAAAATCACAACTGAAATGTACGCTGAACAACATCAGAAATGGTCCGCGCACATGAGTGCATACAAATGGATCCCCTGTAGCCATTGTGGTGAGGCACACCCGTACCCCACCACTGAATTGCCATCAAACAGCATGGGGACATCAACTAAGGAATGGCAGTGTACTAGCAGTGTGGCACTAACGTTGCCAGGGCCAGGAAACACAAATCACTTAAACTCAGGCGGGACATGGCAATCCCTGCCGTATGCATGCATGGTGCATGTCCACTTGCAAGGACCACCTCACCTTCCCACATTGCAGTTACCCTGATTGCCATGCGTGCTTGGATCTGTGGATGTCGTTGAATATGCAATTTTTGTTTGTGTGATATGTGCACGCTCCACATTATGTAGACACTTACACATACCCATTGTTGCACCCATGCAGGTGATGCAGGTTATCCCCTGAAGAGGTGGCTCCTTACCCCTGTGCGGAACCCACAGAACAGGCACGAAGAGGACTACAATCATGCACACACCCGTACCCGCGTGGTGATCGAGCAAACATTCGGCCTATTGAAGGAACGCTTCCGGTGCCTCAGAAGGTCGGGCGGGGCACTCCTGTACGGGCATGAGAAGGTGGCCAAGATCACCATGGCATGTGTCATGCTTCACAATATGTGTATCAGACGGAATGTGCCAATGCCCCCTGACATAGAACTGCGACCACCGTCTGAGGATGATGACGGGGATGAGGATGGAGGAGAGGGGGCTGCAGGTCATGCAGGTGGCGATGCCCATGAGGGACGTGCTGTGCGGCAGCACCTGATAGACCATTGTTTCTGATGCACATGGATTAGGAGGGTGCAATTGGTGTTCAGCTCAGGGCACGGGGTGTATGGAGGACATAAACACAGTGCACCCTTCAACAATAAAGCACACATACACAATGATCAATGTCCAGTCATGTGATTATCCATGCCATTACGTGTGTATTGAGCATTATGTCATTCAAACGTGCATGTACCCTCCACCCCAACAACCCTCACCCCCCTCCCCCCACAACTCCCCCAAACACCCTCACCCCCCTCCCCCCACAACTCCACCAAACACCCTCACCCCCCTCCCCCCACAACTCCCCCAAACACCCTCACCCCCCTCCCCCCACAACTCCACCAAACACCCTCACCCTCCTCCCCCCACAACTCCCCCAAACACCCTCACCCCCCTCCCCCCACAACTCCACCGAACATGGTGTGCACATCAGTGCTGCATTAGTTCCCAAGTGTCAACAGGGACAGGCTGGCCCTACTTCCCTCCTCCACTACCACCATTGGGGGGTTGTGAGTCTGACCGCCGCAAGGACCGGCTGGACCTGCGCAGGATGGTTGTCTGGTCGGAGCTAGTAGACGAGGGGGTGGCTGGTTGATCTGCTCCCTGTGAGTGACGCATGCTCTCCATCGCCTCAGCAATGCGCGTTAGGACCTGCCTCACAGCGGCCATCTCGTCACATAGGCGCGTCGTGTTGCTGTCCATGGCAGCTTTCATGTCCCTTGACAACACCCGGATCTCCTCCCTGGTCGAGGCAGCCTCGCTCACTTGCCAGGCAACCAGGGCATTGAGCTCCTCCTGGCGCTGGCGTATCAGGCTCATGGTGTCGTCTGCGGCCCTGCCCCTGTTACTCCTCGGCGCAGCTTGCTGCATGTGGCCGACATCAGGTGAGCTCGCCACGGGACTGAATGACCCATCCATTGAATCTCCGGCATGCACCTCATGGATGCTGCCATTGGATGTGTTGCATGGGCTGTGGAGTGGGGACAGCTGGGTGTACGCTGCCCTTCCGGTGTCGGACATGGGTCGTCCACATCACTCATAGGTGCCGTGGCTGCTGCTTCCCCAATGGAGCTATTGGCTGTGGACGGCGTGCCTTCTGGCACTGGCTCCTGAGTGGTGGGGGTGGGTGGTGGGGGTGCTGCCACAGTGTCGGATGGCATTTCGACCCTTGGTGTGGTCGTTGCGTGTGTGGCTTTTGAACGCTGGGCCACTCCAGATATCCCAGTGCCCCTCGATGTACTGGGCCTGGTGCCTGCATCCTTTCCCTTGGCCTGCTTTTTGGGTGGTGGGGCCTGCGTTGCAGAGTCCAGCTCCTCACTGTCAGAATGTGACCCTGTGGGGGAGCAAGACAGGGATAGCATCAGTGATGGGTCAACGTGCATCATGCATATGTTGTTGTTGCTGCAGTTCTTTGGATTTGGACATCTAGTTTGGGCCTGCAGGTTGTTGGCCAGATGGGTGGGTCATCCGGACATGTGTCAGGGTGACACGTGTGTGAGGTGCTGCATGCATGTGGTTGTGTGGGGATGTGCACGGCATATATGCAGGGTTGTGTACATGTGTGTGTGATGACCCCATCCATTAGCTAATTCCCATTTCACATTTGGGGGAGGGACTCATGCTTAGCATTGCTGTGTTTTGCGTGGTCACTCACCTCCGTCTGACGTTGTTGCCACACCACACTCCATTCGGCCCACTCCCTCGATGGATTCTATGCCAATGGTGCTGGCACATGTCTCCTCCCACTCCTGCATCTTCATCGGGGATCCACCTCCGCCTCCTGTGCCCATGGCCAGATTCCTGTTGGCCGATAAAATGCTGCGTACACGGAGGCGCAGATCATCCCACCGCTTGCGCACGTCCTTTACGGTGCGGGGGGTGGAGCCCACCGCACTGACTTTCTGCGCCACCTCAGCCCAGATTTCCTTTTTTCTCAGGAGTGCAGGGCGCCGCATGTCGCTAGCGAACACTACGTCTGCATTTGCAGCCAGGGTGTCTGCCAGCATTTTCAATTCCTCGTTTGAGAAGCGTTCTTTGCGCTGGCGTGCATCGGCTTTCTTTAGGGCCTTGGGCATTGTTTGTTCTTGTGGGATGTGGTTTTGCCAGTCGTGGTGTTGCTGCAGGTCCTGAGTGCAGGGGATGGCAATGGATTGTGTTTTTAAAGATGGCCGCCGGGCTCTTTCCCGTTCCGGTGCGATGACTCTATTTCCGGTTCCGGTGTTTTACGGTGACCGCTAATAGCAGTGACCGCTAACAGCGGTGACCGCTAATAGCGTGCAGCATGAGGGCAAAGGTGCTATCAGCACTTTGGTCGGAGCCGGAAAGGTGCTTTTGCGCCATGGCGGTAGGGTCATTTACCGGCATGGCCCTATGCGCGTGTCCGCTAACTCGTAATGGAACGCTATTAGCGGTCTCCTACGATGGCGGACACGCTAATAGCGCCATGACGGTAAATCACATTTTTTACCGCCTACCGTGTAATGAGGCCCCATAAATCAACAAATTATCATATTATACTAAAAATCTCATATTTACATTCCACTCATTCAAATGTTAAAATCCAATTAATAATTCTCTGATACAAAGCTATTAAACTTCCTGACTCACATCAAAAATTAACAAAACCTAGAAATAAATACATTTTCAATTTCATCAATGCATAAAGGTACTATTGCCTGACAGCCGTACTCAGTTATAAAATCAGTTCCATTGATACACAAGGGCAGATAATGCCACTACTCGTGATTAAAATACAGTAGATAGGTAAGACCCTGATTTCATGAATTAATCAATCAATTATTTTAGCAAAACAACTTTGCAGCCCTAGCCTGCCTGTGCTGCCAAGCCCGCACAAGGTTATTAGATGATGAGTGCACTGCCAGAATATCAGTGGGCTAACTGAGAAGTAGCATTGCCTCTACTGTGGTTCTGACATGTCTCTCTCTAAATAGGGGATTGCATGGGAATTATGAGGAACTGTGGTGGTTGCACAGCCTGTAATGGGGGGATAGTCTTGTCTGAAACTTTCGCCCAGATTGCCAACAGTAAGAGGCTCCAAAGTCAAGCAGGCCTATGGAGAAAGGAAGAAGAAAGAGAAGGAACAAACCTGTGACACCTGGCAAAACCAGTGAAAAGTCCCCTATGAGATGGTAACAGGAACAGTAATAGTTCCGGGAGCGGGGCAGGAAAACTAGAGAAGGTGAAACAAGAAGACAAGAGAGAAGTATATCCTTTTGTGTGGCAACTCCCTGGTTAGTTCCATAAGACTGTGGTATTGAAGAGTCTAGAAGGACTCAGGGAGCCTTTTCCTCGTTCCGGTGGAGGCAGCTTGATGAATATTGTTAAAACATTAAAGAGTCAAGGAGGGCTTGGGGAGTCTCTCCCTTGTCCCAGAGGGAGTAAGTTGAAGGGCAGTGTTCAAGTAGAGATAACACAAGGTCTGTGGAAAGAACTTAAGAGTTGCTGAAGATTCTAAAATTGAAGTAGCTTAGTCCCGAGACATTTGTGGAACTGTTGTAGGGGAGGACTGGTCCAAGAAGACCCCCCTCGCCTGCGCTTTTTACCCAGGTGAGGGCTACGGCTCTTTTGGGCGTCCCCTCATGCCACCCGGGCCCAGGTGGTGGAGGGTTCACCCACTGGAGACATCGCCCACACGTATTAATTGCCCACATGTATTAAAATTTAGCTAGGCCTAGAAACCATTCTGTCTGATAAAGGCGGTGTGAGCTCAGCGCACTGTAGCGCGGCCCCCCACCCTTGGAGGGCTTCAGTCATCCTTGTTGCCGCAGCACCCTGGCAGATCCGCTGCGAGCACGTTCCCACGAATAAGACGGACATGAGCTAGTGTGATACACTAACATTGTAACAGTTCACCTCCCGCAGTGTATCATCGCTCCCAGCATGACCCGGCCAGCAGGCCTAGGCAATGAAAAGAACAGTAAAATAGTCATTGGATGACAGACAATCTTTATATATTAATGTTGAGACTACTCGCAAAGGATGCTTTCTTCCACAAAATCCTTTTATATTACAAAAGCCTGTAAAATGTATAATTATCAGAAATTATGCTTCCATGATATAAGCGATGGTGAGCCCACACCATTGCAGTTGGGTGCTAATAATAAAGGAACGCACCAGGAATCTATTTGTTACGGGTATTACTGAGAAACTTACACCCCATGGGCTCGCGCCATAACTGAACTAATGCTGCTAGAGTATACAAGAAAACTAATGTAACTATACTGTGGAACTCATGTGAAGGATGAGCAAGAAATGCACTTGTTACGTGTGTATGTCTAAGCCCCTTATGTGCCACCACCGTCACGTACAGTGGCGAGTTATTTCCTATGTACTCCACCAACCCGATTACTACCTCACTTACTGCAACTGTATATGCATATAATTAAATACTGCAGTTGTTAAAACATAGTGTACGAATACAGTGTTCGGACTGGGTATAATCGAGACACATCCAGCAAAGTTGAAATGCATGTTTTAAAATGATTTGAATAAGTATTATAGAATGTTCAAATGTTTGATGTTTTTACCTAACTCAGCAACACACGAGGGAGATACCTTTGTGAAATACGTGCAAGGCCATTCCCCCTCCCACCCTGCGAAGGCTGCCAAAGGCATGAGAGCAGAGACCGCGCCGCGCTGCTTTACCTCCCCCAACCAGCCGCTTCAAAGACTTGTAATCCCCTCTGTAGCACCCAAGGCCGCCACCTGCATTATTTACAGCACAGCAGTAAACCTCTGCCTGAACACACGCGCCCCCTCGTAAACCTCACAACCCACCGGACCATCTCAGACTTATGGCCCTGTGCAATCAGGACACCCAACAATTTGACAACACACAGCAGAACATCCATAACAACTTCTAACAAGGCAGAAAGACCTGTACCGCCCGTCCCAGGCCCTGAAGCTTAGCCCCTCGACCTATGGCCCCGGTCAACAGGACACGGGTAACTATGTCCTGATGTATAGCCTCCAGACCCCTCACAAGGTGCATTCCTCCTGTGTTGCATTAACCTGTAGTATAACCTATTGGAAGATTTACTAAAGAAGATAATAGTGAAACGAGTGAATGACTGCGGTGTGCATGGCCTAGGGCAAATAAGTCAGGAAAGGACATTCATCTCTGACATTGGCCGCGATGGCACGACAACACCGCCCGGATGAACTCCGCCACCCTGCCAGGCCCAGCCCAACCCACGAGGCTGACCAGTGACGTCTTCCAGCCAAAGCCAACCACATCACAGCAGCACCTATAGTTAGTCGTCGCCACCCAATCCCCTTGAACTTGTGCCCCCTATAGTATGTAGGTTCTTATGACGTTTTTTGTAAATATATACGCCTGTCTTTGCTATTGTCAGACAGAGCGCTCTCGGAGTTTTGCAGAGTTCTTTGCATGCCCTATTCTGATTGATAAACTCCCATTTACGCTCACCCGCACTCTGTCTTGGCCTTATTCCCATTTTGGGAGAGTCCTTCATTGTCTCTCATTGCGGGGAGGATCGTGCTGTTTGGGGACGCTTGCTTTCAGTGGTGACCCCGATAGCGTGATTTTTTATCTCTTCCTAACTCATTATAACCGTCCCCTTTTGGCACAAGAATCTCCGGTCGAAAAGGGATACGCACGGTGAGCCGGCTCCGGGAGGCTGCCCGCCAACGGCGACCGGTACACTAAGAAGTGCGCACTCAATAGAGAGAGGGTACGGGATCCCGGTTGAAAAATCCCCTTTGAGTACCGCTCGCCGGAGCCGGGGCTGACTGTTGAGCTGACGGCGACACTGCCTGGACGGACCCAGGTTCGGAGACTATCGGTTCAAGACGGGCACGTGAGTACTGAGTGTGAGCGATTGTAAAGGGAGCGGGGAGAGAAGTGTAGGACAGGGAACGAAAAGGGGGTACGAAGATATACTAAAGATCATTCTAAAATTTCCTTTCTTTTTCTTTGCATATGGCCATTAGGATTACAAGGTGAATAAGAGATAAAAGTGACGGGAACCTAGCTCCGAAAGGGGGTGGAAGGCGGCGCCGCATAGTGCTATATTGACTAGTACTGGGAATATATGACGAAGTGAAATACAAGATAAAAGTGTTCAGCAAAAGGGGGCACTGAGAATATATTAGTGATCGCTATTACTTCTTTCTTTTCTTTTTCTTTAGGGGTACGGGGAGAATAAAAACTGAGGTTAGCACGAACTTGGGAAGAAAATAAGAGAAAAAGTGGTCCTACTAGAAGGGGGAGAGCAGGTCCAAACATATAAATATCTGCATATGCGCATCCATCTATCTAAGTAAGACAGTAAGGAACAGCCGGCTAGGGAGGAAAGGGAGGGCAGCTTGAATGGTGCATTGAGTGTTACCAAGAGGTGTGTGCACCTCGTATGTGTCAGGGGACGATTTGAGGTTGTGAATGTGCATAACGGTTATAAATGTATAATAGTTAAATGGTCATGGTAAGTGTGACGTGCATGTTTTGACTTCCGGATTGATATTGTCAAAATAAATGATGGGTTGCCCTTGTATGTGCCCCCCCAAGAGAACAGAGTAGACGCTGCGTATAGCTAGTTGTGTACCGTGCAATCAGGGGTAAAGGGGGAGAGAGCTCAGACGAGCCCAACATTGAATGTGAAGTAGCATAAAAAAAATATTTAAAAAAAAAAAATATATATATATATATATATATATATGTATATATATATATATATATATATATATATATATATATATATATATATATATATATATATATATATATATATATATATATTGATACTGCATTTACCTTGTAGTTGCAAACATACAGGGAAACACAAACACTAGGAGGGCACAGAGATGGGGGCTGAAACACCTTTATCACATATTTGTAAGAGTCTTCCAGGATACGCGGAACGAATCAAGAAATATCACGACCAATGGGTAACCGAGTTGAAGGGAGAGGGGTTACCCCAGATATGGCCAGAGGGAGGGTCATTTGACAAAAGCGTTCTGGATATGGTGATGACATGCATTTTCTTGAAGTACCGAGGGAAGCAGCTGCAGAATAGGAGGGAAATATTAGATCTTTGGCGGTTATTTGAAGAGGTACCACCGCCTAAAGCACCAGCATCAAATCCTGATCTCCCATCCACTACAGACAATCCACTGATGATACAGAAAGATATCAAAGAAGTGCCAAGTGTAGCGCCACCAGTAGAGGTAATAAGTTTATACCCGATATTAAAAAAGCCTGTACCCGCAGAAGGATACAGCGATCCTACGTATGTGCCTCCCCCGACAACCCCTACACCCCACCGGCCCACTGCACCCCCACCATATGAAAGTACAAGGGAGCGAGGACAGGCGAGTACACAAAGGGTAGACATAGAGAAACTCACAGATGATTTACAGTCAAGACTCTCAATAGCAAAAGATGAGCTCTCGAGGATAAAAGACATGTGCGGACAAACAGCACTTAATGAGACTAGATCAGGGCGCACGTCTAGAGCGCCAGGCGAGACAAGAAGACCTGAAGAAGGGTGGAAGAAAGGTGAGATACTGTTCAGAATTGAAGAGGAACCAACGCGAATAATTGAAATAGAGACACGTGAGGGAGATACTGACAATGATGAAAGGCCTATGGGGGACAGAGAGGAACTATTATGCGACATAAGGGACGAATTAGAAGAAGGTGACAGGTTGAGCATGGCTATAGGAGGGGGAAGCGAAGGGGGGGATGGCACATGTTCAGTAAGAACACTGGACGATGAGTGGTCGGGACGACTAAGGAACAGAGTGGGGAAAATGGCATCACTAGAAACATCAGCATCCAAATCGGGTCCGGATGCCATAACGAAAGGAAAGCTACAGCTCCCGTTGATACACAGAGGAGGAGGGAGACCTAACTATATCCCATGGGCACAGATGGATAAAGCCAATTTATTAAAGCTATTACCCCCATTATCAGGAGGGGCAAGTAAGTGGATATACGCCTTTGAAAAGCATACTGCCGGGGTACCCCTAGCTATAGGAGATGTGAAAAGTCTGCTCGTATCAGCGGTGGGCGATCAGGCTGAAAGAGTATGGGTTAAAGCCGGTTTCCCGGGAGTCACGTTAGATTGTGACCGCCATGATGGGGCCTCCTTTAACACAGTGCGGGCTAGGGTGTGGGACGCCTTACGCGAAACATTCCCAGATACACCGGATTTACAGTCAGTGATGCAATGTACAATGAATGACGGGGAGGAGGCTATGGATTACATTTTCCGGGTCCAAGAGATGTGGAGAGCGGAGACGGGCACGCCTTGGCATGGTGTTTCGCTTGGCCCAGGAGGGCCTCCATACTGAAGCCACGCCCCCTCCACTACTTTTGCTCGCCTCCCGCACCCGCCAGGGTGAAGCCCGCGGGTGAAAGGGCGTGGGTGTTTGCGGCCCGCAGGGTGTTTCGCTTGGCCCAGGAGGGCCTCCATACTGAAGCCACGCCCCCTCCACTACTTTTGCTCGCCTCCCGCACCCGCCAGGGTGAAGCCCGCGGGTGAAAGGGCGCGGGTGTTTGCGGCCCGCAGGGTGTTTCGCTTGGCCCAGGAGGGCCTCCATACTGAAGCCACGCCCCCTCCACTACTTTTGCTCGCCTCCCGCACCCGCCAGGGTGAAGCCCGCGGGTGAAAGGGCGCGGGTGTTTGCGGCCCGCAGGGTGTTTCGCTTGGCCCAGGAGGGCCTCCATACTGAAGCCACGCCCCCTCCACTACTTTTGCTCGCCTCCCGCACCCGCCAGGGTGAAGCCCGCGGGTGAAAGGGCGCGGGTGTTTGCGGCCCGCAGGGTGTTTCGCTTGGCCCAGGAGGGCCTCCATACTGAAGCCACGCCCCCTCCACTACTTTTGCTCGCCTCCCGCACCCGCCAGGGTGAAGCCCGCGGGTGAAAGGGCGCGGGTGTTTGCGGCCCGCAGGGTGTTTCGCTTGGCCCAGGAGGGCCTCCATACTGAAGCCACGCCCCCTCCACTACTTTTGCTCGCCTCCCGCACCCGCCAGGGTGAAGCCCGCGGGTGAAAGGGCGCGGGTGTTTGCGGCCCGCAGGGTGTTCGCGGATCCGTGGGGGACCAGACTGACCGGCCCATAACGTCCTGGACTGCTCCGTGGGCCTTCAAGGTGAGCAAAAGCCAGCCATCATTATTCCTGCCAACCTTCCTTTGGAGTACCTGAGGTCCCCTGTAACAGCCAAGCCCACAAGCCCTCAACAAGCCCCCAACAAGATTCTTACGCGGGTCAAGGGCGCGGGGTGTTGGTGGTCCGTGGAGAACGTTGTCTGTCCCTGGAGGGACCTCTTAAGAGACACCTAAGAGACAGCCATCAAGCAACCCCAAATCTAACTGCTGCCAAGGGGGGACTGAGATCGTCGACCATGACTCTCCTAAAGTCTCTAAGGTCCTTGAAGTCTCATGCTGAGTCAAGGAAAGTTCCCTCTGTTTTGCCCCTTCTCCTCCCCCCCCCTTGCCCCACGTCTGCTCCCCATGTCAACGGTCCTAAATCGGCTCGCAAGATACTGGTTGTCAGGAGACAGCGCCAACAGGGCCATACAGTCAAACCCCCCAACTCGGCCCCCTTGAATTCCGATGAGGTCGAGCTCTCTACACCCCAGTTCCCCACGATACCCAGTGCCTTACTTGGGATTCCTGTATCCGACCAACCCTGTTTCGAGCAAGAGCAAGAGGGGGAACAAGAGTGGGAAGTGGCCGGGCCTGTAACATTGGAAAGCAGCTGTCCTCTACCAAATCCTACCCCCGGAACCCTCAGCATGGTCCCTATCCCAGTCCCTTGCTCTAACCCTGGCTCTTGCACAGAGGTGGGCCTGTCCAGCTCCACCCCTGACTGCTCACTCAACGAGGGCTGCTTGCATCTTTGCAGTTCGCCTATTGTCACACCCCCGCTGAATCTATCCTCTGATCATAGCAGTCTCTGGAGCGATTTTATGTCATCGTTAAGCCCTTCAGTCAGCTCGCTTTCTCATCCATCTTTACTCGGGGCTCCAAAGCAACAACCTGATGACCCCAATTCCGCTATAAAACAAGCCACCGACCCCCCAATTGGGGGTGATTCTACAGCCAGGGTGTGCAATTGTGTATGCATCCAAGTGTTGGCTGAGTTGGCAGTTATTAAAAATCTGCTCTCAGTCCTCATAGGAATGCAGGGGGAAAAGCTGTGTGAGGGGGAGCCCTGTACCATTCCAATAGCTCGCAAAGGGCCCATCGTCTCACCCATGGCCCACCCCCTGGCACACCATCAGGAACAGGCCCCTATGTCACCCACGTTCACTGAACCTTGCTCTAGCTTGGTGCTTGGGAATCTACAAGCAGCCAAGGGTATTAACCCCAGTACTTGTGTTAAGCCTAGAGTGTCCATGGGGGTGCCACAACCTAAGGAAAAATCTATATCTCGGGAGGACACTGCACCAAGTAAATCGGGCCCTAAACGCCTCACTCCTGCAGAGGGGAGAGCTTATGGCCCGTGGCGTAGAGAGAGGCTACCTCCACCCTCTGGCCTAGGCCGGACCGGACAAGCTACCATGTACCTGCATGGCGTACCCAGGTTGGCAAGGGACAGGAAGGAGTCTAGGGATGCCCTCCTCAACAAAAGTCTACATTGGCTGCGGTCCGTAAGAGGCTGCTCTTTTGTGTCCAGGGAATCCTTGGCAGGGTGTCGCAGAATGCTAAGAGTGGACAACCAGCAGGGTGACATTGTGGAACTTGCATTTTGGGACTTGGGAGTGGCAAGGGCGGTCCTAGGTCAACGTGGGGGGTCTAGTTGGTCACCCAGGAGTGGTATTCTAATTAGTAGTCATCCTCAAATAGTCCCTGAGTGCCCCCCGAGGTTAACTTTGAGACCCTCCCCCCTGTCCGGTGCTAACCTCACCCCTTTGGGACGTCATGGGTCAGGTTCCTTGGGGGACAGGCCCTTGTAATGGGGGACGTCTTGATGATAATGGGGCTCCTAGTTTTATTTATCTCCCTCCTCAACGATTTTTGATGGGGTGTATTCTGTTATCTCTTGGAATATTGAATGTAATTGTTTTTGTATGATGTTTTTTGTGTTTGATGGATTTCCTTCGGAATCCGAATAAACTTGTTGACTGACTGACTGACTGGCATCAATCGACATCTTTATTTTACTTCATTATAAAAAGAGGGCTCCCAAAGGAAGTGCAGAAAGCGCTCGACAAAATAGCAGGTATTGAAGCAAAGGGATGGCCAGAAATTCAGAGCATAATAGTACACCATTGTAAACGAATAAAGGAAAGGGAGAGGGAGGTGACTCAGAAAAGATTGGCAGACGAAGCGAAGTTAGTACAGACAAAATTGGTGAAGGTCGCAGCAGCAGTAGCTGCGCTCCCACACAGCAGGGAGGGAGACGATGAGGAGGAGGGGCTGATAGCAATGCAAGGAAGGATAGCAGCAAATTGGGCGGGAGCAGGACAGTGGCAGTGGAATGAGCAAGAGCAAGGTGGAGGTCCGCAGTGGCAAGAGTGGACCCCTCGAGGGGGACGAGGTGGGTACAGGGGCCGAAGAGGAGGCGGAACAGGGTATGGGGAATGGGAGGAAATGGATGGCAGGGCCCTAGAGGTGCACAAGGAAGTTGCTGGAACTGCGGGCGATGGGGGCACTATTCTAGAGAGTGCAGAAGCAGACCCAATAACGGGTTCCAAGAGGAAGAACAATATGCCCATCCCCACCCGGGAAGCCCATATGGCCTCCCAATGGGACAACAACAACTAAGAAACCCAAACCAAGGTAATGCCAGCCAGCAACAGGGACCCCAGTATAGAACACAGAACCACCCACAAAACAACGACAGCATGCAATATACACCAGGCAACCCTTTCGGGATAGCAGCTAACGGGGCCCCCGCACCAGCACCTTACAACGGCATGTCAGTGGTCTCAGGCAATGTATTTAATGAGGGGGGGGGCGATGAGACACCCCGCATAGGACAGCCCACAGAGAACACTTGCGTGTCCAGTTCTATCTACCACCTACAGTGCAGCAGAGGAACCATTGGTAGGGGCGCAGATAGGAGACAAGCAGTTTATATTCATGGTTGATTCGGGAGCGGAGAAATCATGTGTCAGAGAGGGCCGGTTCCCGTTATCTAACAGGAAGTTAGAGACGCAGGGGTTCTCTGGGGCTGTAATTGAAGTTCCTTACACAGAAGCTTTGGATGTAACGGTGGGGGGCAAGACTGTGAGGGCACCCTTACTGTATTACGAACAGTCACCAATAAATTTGTTGGGGAGGGATCTTATGAGTAAACTTAACATGACCATATCATTCACGGAAAGAGGAATAGTGTGTTCTACACCCGGGATATGCCCCTTGCGTGCGATGTTGGTAGTACAAGCCTACACAACCACACAGGAAATACGAGGGCTGCCACAAAATGAGGAAATGTTTATTGAAGGGCTAAAGACTTTGGCCCTCGTAATTCCAGAACTAAAAAGCATGGATTGGAGGATTCCAGCAGAGTTCCTCTTCCGCCCCATAGTGTGTCCAAACACAGCACCAGGATCAGTGGTATCATTGGATTTGCACGCTGTGCAGGTATCAACGAAACGGATCGCTGTGATTGGAATGGACAGGGAAGGATGTGAATGGCGCACAGTGCTGTGTACAAACGCAAACCTCGCCCTACGCGAGGTAACAGATGAGGATCTCTTTTCAGACACAGAAGGGGATGGTGAGATAGTAATGGAAATAGCGATGCCCTGTGACATTTTGATCCAAGCCAGGGAGATCCCTGTCCAATTGATGGCAGTGGTAGGAACACCACCGTCATTCTTTGATGACGACATGAGGCTCGTACCAAACAATCTATGGACAACAGGCCCCCATGATGTAGGGCTGTTGCACGGAGTACAACCTGTAATAATAAAACTAAAGCAAGGAGCAATCTTATCCCGAGTCAAACAGTATCCATTGTCTCGTGAAGCTGAAGAAGGGATAAAAGAAACAATACATGCACTACTAGCACAAGGGATAATAGTGCCTTCAAACTCCCCATGCAACACATGTATTTATCTAATCAAAAAAGCGAAAGGGGGATCTTGGAGGATGATACAGGACTTACGCCCCTTCAATGATGTAATTCAGAAAGAGTTCCCTCTAGTCCCGAACCCTGCATCCATACTATGCAGCATCCCAAAAGCAGCATCACATTTCACAGTAGTGGACTTGAAAAACGCATTTTTCTCAATACCCCTGGCTGAAGAGAGTAGATACCTTACAGCCTTCACACTGGGGGGTAAGAGATATGAACACTGCAGACTACCACAGGGATACTGTGAGAGCCCGAGCATATTCAACCGCATATTGCATGAGGACTTGGGAAACCTATCCGTTGAGAGTACGATTATTCAGTACGTAGATGATTTATTAGTGTGTGCACAAGATGAAGCAACATGTAGAAAAGATTCAACAACGCTCCTGACTCTACTCGCCAACAAAGGATACAAGGTAGACAAGGAGAAGTTACAGTACTGCCTGACTGACGTCCTATACCTGGGACAGCTCATATCAAAAGATGGAAAAAGAATAATTCCCGACAGGGTAGAGGCAATAAGATCAGTAGGAGAACCCACGACAGTGAAAGATATGCAGAAATTCTTGGGGATGTGCAACTATTGCCGAGCATGGATACTAGACTATGCAGCATACACGAGGCCCCTCCTACAAGCACTGAAGGAAGCACAACAGGAGAATGAAAAAATAAAATGGTCAGAAGAAATGAGCATGTCATTTCAATCATTGAAAGAGCTAATTTCAAGCGCTCCAGTACTAGCAAACCCTGATTATGGACGCGAATTTTACCTATTCTCACACTGCAAGGGAACACTCATGACAGCAGTACTGACACAGAAAACATCTTTAGGACACAAGCCATTGGCTTACTATAGTGGTACTTTAGATGCCGTGATGCAGGGCCATTTTGCGTGCGAACAATCACTCGCTGCAGCCGCATTCGCAATTGAGAAAAGTGCCACAATAGTAATGGGTTGCCCTGTGACATTGTTTGTGGAACATTCATTATTTGCAATACTTGAGAGATCAAAGAGCACACTGACCACACAGCGGGCGACAGCCTACGAGATTATATTGTCCAGCGCCAACATCCACATAGTGAGATGCAAGACAGTGAACCCCGCCACATTTATTACAGAAGCGTGCACAGTACAGGACATGCAGAACCACGACTGCGCAACCTACACAGGAGGAGGGGAGGGCACAGTGGTGTGTGAGAACGCTCTAAGCGAGGGGGAAGTGTACTTTGTGGATGGGTCTGCATCAATTGATGTGGACACGGGAGAAAAACACGTTGGCATGGCAGTAGTAAGGTTAGAAGAAGGTGAGTATGAAACACTAGTACAGTACCGCCTCCCATCACATTACTCTGCACAGGCAGCAGAACTGATTGCGCTCATAGAAGCACTACATGCAGCAAAGGGTTGTGCAGTGACAATATACACAGACTCAGCTTACATGACGACGACAGTACATGGAGGTCTAGCAAGATGGGGGCGTAGGGGATTTAGGAGGGCAGACGGAACACCAGTACAGCATGCAGAATTGTTGAAAGAATTAATTGAGGCCCTACAAAACCCTACTGCAGTAGCAATAGTGAAGTGCCAAGCCCATACATCCAACACAGACTTTGTGTCCTTGGGGAACGCGGCAGCGGACGCTGCCGCCAAGGAGGCTTCCTATTTTCAGAAATATGACACAGGTGAGTACATACTAAAGAACAAGACAACCGAAGAGCCCCCAGAAGGGTACAACATGATGTCCATATCACAAATACTAGAATTACAGGAAGGAGCTAGTGCAGATGAGAAATTGACATGGACAAAACGGGGATGCAGCCAGTCGGGAACAGACCTACTGTGGCGACAAAATAACTCAGGGGAAGTGGTAATGCCACTACAGTTACTAGAAGTTGCATTTCAACAGCTACACTTCCCTGCACATAATACCAAACAGCACATCGCAGCGGAAATACAGGAAGAATGGTTCGTGCCCTGTCTCCAGGAGCATGTGTCTCGATTGGCGATGGAATGCACAACATGCCAAATATACAATTCAGGAATGACATTGCGCACACTCCGGGGAACAATTCCTAAACCCATTGGCCCGTTCAGAGAACTGCATATAGATTACGCTGACATGGGGGAAAGGTGCAATGGCGCACGGTACATGATCGTGGTTGTGTGCCCATTTTCAAGGTGGGTGGAAGCAGGACCCTGTGCGCGACCTGATGCCAAAAGCGCCGCCAAGTTCCTAGTAAGGGAAGAGTTCCCGCGCTGGGGAATTTGTGACGTGATTCGCTCAGACAACGGCACGCATTTTGTGAATGAGCTTTTTAAGGAAGTTACTACATTATTGGGAATAAAACATAAATTGTGTTCGATTTATCATCCCCAAAGTAATGGCGTAGTGGAAAAGATGAACGGACTGTTAAAGGGCAGGCTATCAAAACTATGCTTTTCATTGAAAAAGAATTGGATTTACTGCCTACCCCTTGCGCTATTTGAATTGAGAAATCAGCCAAGCAAAGACCACCATTTGTCCCCGCACGAGATCGTGACTGGGAGACGAATGAACACAGCACACTCTCCACTGTGCGAACACTCAGATGCTCACAGAAGCGCCGCAATATTGGGAGATGAGTTTACCGATTATTTGAGGAAACTGACAAGGGCAGCGCGCGTCATATCAAAACAACTGTCCCCACCTTTCACTAGAGAAGAGGGAAATGTAACAGGATCTGTCATGGAGCCAGAGCAACAGCTACAGCTGATGCCAGGCGACTCAATTTATGTTAGAAGCTTTGTGCGTAGGTGGAATGCACCCCGATTCCATGGCCCATACGAGGTAATATTTTGCACGCCCACGGCAGTAAAGGTAAAGGGCTTGAGAAACTGGGTGCACTTGACCGACGTACGGAAAGCATACAGGAATGTACAAGAGGAGATAGATGAGGAGGCACAGACAACAGCGAACGATGAAACTGAGTAAAGTGTCTAAATATAAACTTGTGTGTGTATGTCAGCACTGGACTAGAGCGGGAGAATAACTGATAAGAATATTTGGAAAAAAAAAAAAAAGGGCAATGTGTGTTTTGTTTTTATTTTTGTTGAATGATATGAAATTAATGAAATAACAAAATTATAGTTGTGTACACCCTTATCTGTGAATACCCCTCCCCGCATCCCCACCCGCTTCCATTCCCTGTCAAATTTATATTGGCACCGATGGTGCCAGCAAAACGTTTACATGCATGTACTTAATGCACTTTTATATCTCAAACAGGAGCTTCCATGGCATCTAACGGGCAGCCTGCAACGGATAGAATTAGTAGAATGAGAGAATTAGTATATGAGAGATGTAGATATTCGTATGAGTGTGGATTATCAGTATGCATCACATTATTTTTTATGATAATGTTTGGCCTGGTTACATATTGGTTTATAGCGTTCATCTCTATCGAGATGTACAAGGGGGGAGGGAGCAACAGCAACAACACTACTGGACGAATTAACAACACCACCGGGCCCAATGTAACTGCAGGTGTTAATACCAGGGAAGGCGATTTTTTGATATGGGACGGAACTAAATTTGTATGGGGGTATCATACCACACCATCCAGTGTTGTCACCTCACAAAGAAAAAAGCCACAAGGTGGAATGCAGAGCAGTACAGTGTCTCCACCACGGGTATCTAATTACAATGCCCACAGTTTAAATGACCGAAACCCGTCTGCCATATCGTGGTTGTATAACACCCCCACCAGCCAGCCTGCCCCCATCCTAAAAAACAACTTGCCAGATAACGTCAGGAAGGAAGACGAAAAGCTACTAGCAATGCACGAAATATTATATGATGAATGGGCCAAGGGGGGCGGGAATGAGAAAGGGGGGTCTAGTTTGTCCACTGCTCAGGAAGTTGGGAAGTACATGAGGAACAAGAACAACAGACGGAAGAGGGAGACAGAGAGGAGGAAGTATGATGAGTACTATGGGCTAGGTCTAGATAAGATGGAAGACCCACGACACCCCCATCAAACAAATAAGTGGTATGCAGATATGAGTGCCACAGCTAAACAGACAACAAACGAGAGCTGTTATGTCTGTTCTCTCATCCCTCACGCATCAGGTACACCCAAAGTATTGTTACCCAAAGAGTTGCCTATTGTGGATGCCCAATGTCTCCTTCATCTCACGTTATGCAGGATTAAGAACACCTTCCAGGCACACGAAGTGACTTTTCAAATGCTGCAGAACGAGAAAACGTGCTACCCAAAAACGGCTGGCGTGGTATGTTTGAAAGAACCATTTTTTGTAATAGAAGGGACACTTTTTTCTGATAACAAGCGGAAGGACGAAGAAGTACTGTGCAAAGCGGAAGCACTAAGAGGTGTGGCACCGGATAAATTGCAGTGGATAGAGGAAACATGTGCACCAGTATGGAGAGAACACATTTCAAAACTAACTTGGGTAACTGCCATTGAAAAGCCGTTCAAACTGCAGAGCGAAATGGACTATGGACTGTGTTTTAAAGGAGAAGGGAGAACCCCCATGGGAACAAACAAGAACTGCAACAAGACCCTCACCATTCCAGATCTGAGGAAAGGAACAGCGGCCCTGATGGACACGTACTGGGTATGCGGCAACCAGGCATACCTACACCTCCCCCCGTCATGGAGTGGCAGCTGCTCAATGGCCATTCTGCACTCAGCCCTGATGGTGATACCAGAAAGCCACATCGATGGAAGCAAAAGGACACAAGAACGCATGCAGAGTGTGGCTCAACCAACTGCAGAGTCACAAATATATGTCCTGTCTTCTGGAAGCAAGGGGGAAGTGCTGACCCGCAACAGACGAGCATCAAATTACATATCAAAGGCATCATCAGAACTATTGGCTCAGATCCCAGACAAATATCGATTATTCAGCTCAGCAGAAACATTTTTTGCCTCACTCGTCTCAAGTGTCCAAGCAAGGGCAAACGCAAAATGGCTCCAGATAACACGCTGGGAATTGATTCAGCTGGCAAACGACACTGAAGAAGGATTCAACATAATAAAAGTGGAACTAAGAGCTTTACGACTAATGACCATGCAAAACAGGTATGTCCTGGACCTGTTGACGGCGATGGACGGCGGTGTTTGCCGAAAAATAGGAAGTGCCTGTTGCACTTTCGTACCTTCTGAAGACGCAGAGAATGGCTCCCTGTCCCATGTGATCGAAGCAGTCCACAACCTAGGAGAGAAAATGGAAGGTGGAGCAGAAGCGAGTACATGGTTCGACAACATCTTCTCCTGGGTTCCCTCATGGCTTGGAACAACTGTGAAATTTTTAATACCAGCTGTGGTGTTCCTCCTTTTACTTTTTTGCCTGTGCCAGGTGGGTCTTCGAGTTTGTGCTAACGCAGTACCAAATGGTGCAATGATGATGGTGACAATGGGCAACTCACACGGTACAATAAAAACGATGCAAGAAGCACAAGTACAAACAGGGATAGATAACTCACCCAGGTACCAACTGGTGCCTATATACCATGATAAAAACATTGTAGATAAGTTGTGGCACACCACCATCAAAGAGCCCCGTATATTAGAATGGTATGAGGAAGTTTGGGTGGATTTGGAAGGAGATGGTGGATGCATATATCTCACGTGTACCCCAGATGAATACGCCCGGAGAGGTGAGAGCTTAAGGGGGGTGTGCAAAGCATGGATGCCCATCAAAGGAACTCCTGCATGGGATGAGGCGGTGATGGACGAGGCAGAATGTAGGAGGATAGACGATTTAAAGAATTCGTTACTTTAGTAACGAAAGGGGGGAAATGTAGGGGAGGACTGGTCCAAGAAGACCCCCCTCGCCTGCGCTTTCTCCCCAGGTGAGGGCTATGGCTCTTTTGGGCGTCCCCTCATGCCACCCGGGCCCAGGTGGTGGAGGGTTCACCCACTGGAGACATCGCCCACACGTATTAATTGCCCACATGTATTAAAATTTAGCTAGGCCTAGAAACCATTCTGTCTGATAAAGGCGGTGTGAGCTCAGCGCACTGTAGCGCGGCCCCCCACCCTTGGAGGGCTTCAGTCATCCTTGTTGCCGCAGCACCCTGGCAGATCCGCTGCGAGCACGTTCCCACGAATAAGACGGACATGAGCTAGTGTGATACACTAACATTGTAACAGTTCACCTCCCGCAGTGTATCATCGCTCCCAGCATGACCCGGCCAGCAGGCCTAGGCAATGAAAAGAACAGTAAAATAGTCATTGGATGACAGACAATCTTTATATATTAATGTTGAGACTACTCGCAAAGGATGCTTTCTTCCACAAAATCCTTTTATATTACAAAAGCCTGTAAAATGTATAATTATCAGAAATCATGCTTCCATGATATAAGCGATGGTGAGCCCACACCATTGCAGTTGGGTGCTAATAATAAAGGAACGCACCAGGAATCTATTTGTTACGGGTATTACTGAGAAACTTACACCCCATGGGCTCGCGCCATAACTGAACTAATGCTGCTAGAGTATACGAGAAAACGAATGTAACTATACTGTGGAACTCATGTGAAGGATGCGCAAGAAATGCACTTGTTACGTGTGTATGTCTAAGCCCCTTATGTGCCACCACCGTCACGTACAGTGGCGAGTTATTTCCTATGTACTCCACCAACCCGATTACTACCTCACTTACTGCAACTGTATATGCATATAATTAAATACTGCAGTTGTTAAAACATAGTGTACGAATACAGTGTTCGGACTGGGTATAATCGAGACACATCCAGCAAAGTTGAAATGCATGTTTTAAAATGATTTGAATAAGTATTATAGAATGTTCAAATGTTTGATGTTTTTACCTAACTCAGCAACACACGAGGGAGATACCTTTGTGAAATACGTGCAAGGCCATTCCCCCTCCCACCCTGCGAAGGCTGCCAAAGGCATGAGAGCAGAGACCGCGCCGCGCTGCTTTACCTCCCCCAACCAGAATGGAGCCGCTTCAAAGACTTGTAATCCCCTCTGTAGCACCCAAGGCCGCCACCTGCATTATTTACAGAACAGCAGTAAACCTCTGCCTGAACACACGCGCCCCCTCGTAAACCTCACAACCCACCGGACCATCTCAGACTTATGGCCCTGTGCAATCAGGACACCCAACACTTTGACAACACACAGCAGAACATCCATAACAACTTCTAACAAGGCAGAAAGACCTGTACCGCCCGTCCCAGGCCCTGAAGCTTAGCCCCTCGACCTATGGCCCCGGTCAACAGGACACGGGTAACTATGTCCTGACGTATAGCCTCCAGACCCCTCACAAGGTGCATTCCTCCTGTGTTGCATTAACCTGTAGTATAACCTATTGGAAGATTTACTAAAGAAGATAATAGTGAAACGAGTGAATGACTGCGGTGTGCATGGCCTAGGGCAAATAAGTCAGGAAAGGACATTCATCTCTGACATTGGCCGCGATGGCACGACAACACCGCCCGGATGAACTCCGCCACCCTGCCAGGCCCAGCCCAACCCACGAGGCTGACCAGTGACGTCTTCCAGCCAAAGCCAACCACATCACAGCAGCACCTATAGTTAGTCGTCGCCACCCAATCCCCTTGAACTTGTGCCCCCTATAGTATGTAGGTTCTTATGACGTTTTTTGTAAATATATACGCCTGTCTTTGCTATTGTCAGACAGAGCGCTCTCGGAGTTTTGCAGAGTTCTTTGCATGCCCTATTCGGATTGATAAACTCCCATTTCCGCTCACCCGCACTCTGTCTTGGCCTTATTCCCATTTTGGGAGAGTCCTTCATTGTCTCTCATTGCGGGGAGGATCGTGCTGTTTGGGGACGCTTGCTTTCACTGTATAAAACCCAAACTTTGAGAGACTTCTGCCCAGGAGAAGAAAGTCATTCTCCTTGGTTGGGATACAAACTCTTCCTCAGCTTTGTAATTTGGGGATAAGAGAACCGGCAAAGCTTGTTAAGCAGAGTCTAGTATCCCTTGGAAGTTGTCTTCAACAGCATTGAGGCGTCTACTCCCCTAAACTCAAAGCAAAGAAGATATACAAATACCAAAAGAAGTTTTCTGTGTCAACACTCGATCACCCCAATAGTCACTTTGCCCTTCCCACTTTTATTTTCGACAAGAAAAAGGGAAGAAACCCTTAATCTCCTTTAAAAGGGACCTTAAGGGTAGCAACCAAGGAGAGAGAGAGCTGAATAAGAAGAAAAGACTTTCAAACCAAACATACAAGCTAGGAGAAGGGAGTAATTCTCCTAGCAACAGACATATCAACCCCAGATAAGGGAAACATTTTCCGGGAATATGGTTTTGTTGTTTTGGGACGTTTGTGTTTCAGTGGTAGGGATAGTTTAGACGTTTGGACCAGGATGGATAATCTTTATTTTGAACATCACAGACATCCTGACAGATCCGAGTTTTAGTTTGGTTGAGGTAGGGAAAACCACCTCCAGAGATAGGGAAATGTAGGTTTTGATATGAAAATAAAAGTGTATAGACAAAACTCTAAGACCCTTACTTCTCATTCTATGTCACCACAGCCACTACAGGCGTACGTGCCTTAGTAAGACTACCTGGGAGTCTAGTTTACTGCTTCAGGTGCTAGGTCCCCATGGACGCTTACAAGCTCTTCAACTTTAAAACAGGTGGTGGGGTGGAAGATTAGTCGGAAGCTCAGAGGAGGCCCTACTGAACATATATTGAGAAAAAGTAGTTTTAGTGCTTTAAGCAGATCAGAGCTTTGGGGTCATAGCAGGCTTGGCTCACTTGAAAATGGATTTCCAAAGTCCTGCCTAGCCATCTCACAGAGCACCCAAACAATGTTACTATATGAATAGGCATATGGAAAGAGTACATTTGCCGAGGCTGCCCTTCAGCTGATGCTATTTAATGCTAGTAGAGTTTTTTGCCATATTTAGAAGCAATTTTTGGTCCTGAGATGCAGTCCTCATATGTTAGATTCATGATGAGACCATTGCCTCTTTGACTTGAGGATGGGATGTGGCTTGGATAGAGATACAAGAGAGCTCTTTTAGCTGTCATGGAAATTCTGCCCAGATTGATTAATTTTTTCATTCACATGTACATGTCGATCAGGGAAACAGGGGAACATGGTTGAATCCCATATTGACAGAAGCAGACATAAAGCATGTTAGAGGCACTGGAAATCTCAAAAGGCATGTCTTGCCCCTGTCTAAGTGTGCACTTTCAAACAAACTTTTGAATCATGATCCTGCGCTTAGAAACCAATCTCTGGAATTAAGCGCGTTATAAAAGAACACAAAATGATAATTATAATCCAGTATTATCTGGAAGATCAACATGTGAGGCTAAGCCAGAAGTAGGTCAACATGATCAAGGTATTCCCTGACTTGACAGTGCAGCAGGAAGATTGCTTAGCGCATTCTACTCTATGGTGTGGTGAGTATATGACATAAATGAGTGTAAGTATGGCATATGGGATTATGGTGTATAAGTGGAATATGAGTGTGTTTGGTATGTGAGCTTGAGACATATGAGTGATGAGTGTCTTGCCTGTGAGTGCTGGGTGTATGGGCATATAGAATATCAGTGAATTTCATGTACGTGTATGTTGCATGAGTGTGTGGCGAAGGAATGTGTGGGATAAGAGTGCGTGGCGCAAGAGCATGTGGCATAAGTATGTGTGATGTAAGTGTGAGTGACATTAGAGTGTGTGCCATAAGAGGGTGTGTTGTTAGAGCACATGGCCTAAAAGCATGTGGTGTTTAGACTGCATGGTTCAAGAGCATGTGGTGTAAAAGCCTGTGGATTAAGATTGTGTGCCATAAGTGTGTTGCGTAAGAGTGTCTGGCATAAGTGTGTGTGGCGCAAGAGCGTGAAGTGTAGGAGTGCATGGTGTAAGAGCAACTGGCATAAGAGCATATTACATATGAATGTGTGGCACAAGTGTGTGGGTTAAGAGCATGTGGTGTGAGTGTGCATGGCATAGGAGCATGTGGCATAAGCATGTGTGGCATAGGGCTGTGATGTAAGAGTGTGTGGAGTAAGTGTGTGGCATGAGTGTGAAATGTAAGATTGCAGTGTGTGGCATTAGAGTGTGTGACAAGTGTGTGTGTGTGTGTGTGTGTGTGTGTGTGTGTGTGTGTGTGTGGCATAATAGTGCGCTGTGTAAGAGTGTTTGGTGTGTAAGGCTCTGGCATGTCATTGTATGGAATAAGTAGGTATGACTTGGCTTAAAGTCATATGAAATGCACAAGTCCTATACAAGTCCTGTACAACTCACAGTAAATTGAGGTCTCACTTTGAGTTGATTGTTTATATATAAAGGAGTTGTAAGAGTTTTACATGTATATGTATTCAATTTAAATTTCGGAAGCGTCTCATATACATAAGAGAACTCAGTCCTGACTTTGATTTGAGTTTTCATATGTATAGCAGTGCACATGTATGAAACGTAAAACTACTATCTGTGCATGTAGTTTGTATAGAAGATGTACGTTCATTTCACGCATGTGTGAAACATAGATAGATCTTAACATTTAAATATCTCAAAATTGGCTAGCTCGATTTTTCGATTTATTTTGTTAGGACACCAGATCCTTGGAAGATCTAGGTGCATGCCAAAAATCTCAAAAACCGAAGTGGGCAATTTTGGGTTATTTGGGCTCAAATCTGTTTTTCTTTTCCTATGGGAAAAACTCTGTGGCGGCCTGTGCTATGGGTATGTGGGCAATGCAACACAGTCCACTTGTGTGTTTTATTAGCACAGGGGGCTGTGCTACCTATGTCTGAGCAGGGGTGCATCCCCAGCTATGGATTTTTGTTTGTTTGTATGCCGAGCCCTTTGGGCTCTGCAACAAACGTACCACACAATAATAGGTGGTGGAAGTCTGGCATCAACACCTTTCATTATTGCACTAAAAGTGTGCACATACGACTGACAAGAGAGGGGTCTGCTGCTGTCAGAGGCGTTGCTAGGGGGGGTTGAGGGGGGTATAGCCCCTGGTCTTTTGGTCGTAGCCCCGGATAGAAACTCAGGAGTTACAACCAAAAGGCTAGCTAGCCCCCAATCCCGACAGTTCCGACATCAGCTTAGCCCCGGGTCTCTTCAAGACCTAGCAACACTCCTGGTCATCTTGTTCATATTACAGAGAGGATCAGCCGGCCGTCTGGTTCTCTGTTGCAGCGCGGCATATGCTGAGGATGCGAGCAGCTAAGGTAAGTGATTTTATGTAATATGTTAATGAAATGTGGCTGTATGTATGTAGATGCGTGTGTATATACATGCATGAAAGGAGTTGTTTGGTGTATGAATTTGCTTGTATGTTGTATGAGAGCGTGCGTGTCTGCTTGTGAAGGGGCGGCAGGGTTACTAAATTTAGGGGTGGGGTCAGCTGGCAACATGGCATTCTTTTTTTCTTTACTCTTGATGAACAGTAAAGATAGTTTACTGTGCGTCAGGGTAGAGCAAACATGATGAATGCTATTACCTGGCTTGACAGGCTAACATTAGTGGCACAAGTCTGTGTGCACTTTCTTACTGTGATAGGGCATTTTTTACTTGGCGTCTATGATAAAGCAAATATGATAAGTATTATTACATGGCTACACTGGAATACTTTGGTGCAGCCAGTCTAGCTTTAATTTCTTACTGTATTTTTTTTATTGGGCATCCATGATAAAGCAAGCATGAAATATGTATTTTTATACCATCTGAGAATTCAGATATCACTGCCTGTGATAGGGCATTTTTTACTGGGTGTCTATGATAAAGCAAATGTGATAAGTATTATTACATGGCTACACTGGAATACTTTGGTGCAGCCAGTCTAGCTACAATTTCCTACTGTGGCATTGAACGTTTTACTGGGCATCTATGATAAAGCAAGCATGTTAAGTGATCTTACATCCCTAGACTAGTGTATTTTGGTGCAGCCGGTCTAGCTTTAATTTCTTACTGTATTTTCTTACTGGGCATCCATGATATAGCATGCATGATATATGTATTTATATACTATCTGAGAGCACTACCTGTGATAGGGCATTTTCTACTGGGCGTCTACGATAAAGCAAATGTGATAAGTATTATTACATCGCTACAGTGGCATACTTTGGTGTAGCCAGTCTAGCTACAATTTCTCACTGTGGCATGGAATGTTTTACTGGGCATCTATGATAAAGCAAGCATGGTGTTATTACACCCCTAGACTGGCATATTTTGGTGCAGCCAATCTAGCTTTAATTTCTTACTGTATTTTTTTGCTGGGCATCCATCATAAAGCAAACATGATATATGTATTTTTAAACTACCTGGGCGTTCTTATATGGTAGTACTGGAATCATGAACATGACTTTTATACTTACATATATTGTGGGCAAATGCATGAAAATGCATTTGCAAATGTTCCTGTGCACTGTTGGTGACTTGTATCTATTGTTTTTTCATGCGCTACCAAACAAAACTGATTGCAAATTGTGTGGCTTTATACCAATTTGTTCACAGTAAGTGCTGTAAAATTCACCATTTTAACCCATTATATTAAAACTAGTCTTCCAGGAGAACCACCCCCAGAACAACACTTAGTTGGTGCGGGCTCCCTCGCTATGCTCGGTTGCTCCTACACATTTGGGTCAACCATCTACGCCCCTCCAATTAAAAAATTCACTAGCCACCACTTGAAAACCCATGTTCATTGCTGTACAAAACACAATTAAAACAACTTTTAAAAAAAATATTAATCCATTCTGGAAAAATTCTGGAATGTTAAATGTAGGGAAAAAGCAGGGAAAATGCATTCACAATGTAATGTGGCAATTTCTGAATAATGTACATGGGAGGATTAAAATGTTATTGGGAAATGTTCGTTTCTGAAACCCCACAGACAATTGGTCCAAATCTTAACTATGGTACGCGCTAGAGTGACAGCATAATAATAATTTCCCATAGTTAACATTACATGACATTTTACACAGGCATATGAGAAAACATCCGTTCAACTTTTGACCTCGTTCATAAATTGCACCAAATTTGGCAATATATTTTTTTGTTTACATTCAACCACACAAGCCAGACAATTTCCTGAAATTCTATAACTCAACCTCGCTCTACCTCTTGGTCTCCCCATGTCCCCAATGTATGCCCTCTTTGGGTCATCTGACTTTCTCACACTAGGCTCCAGACGTATGGGTGACATGAAAACTCAGGGGTGCCCAGGGGAGAGACTGAGAATGCCGCTGACGACAAACAAAGAAAAATGGAGGAGGCAGCATGGTAACCGCTGCAGGGCCTCCTCTAACCTATTCCCCTCCCCCTGGGTAAGGGGAGGGAGGAGCGGGGGCAGAACAGCGCCAAAAGCTCCCCGAAGCCCGCGAAGAGCAAACAAAGGAAAGGGGCGGGGTAAGCCTCTTTATAACGAGCAGGGTCCTACAGCAGGAAGCATCGAGCACCTGCAGTAGGACCCTGCACACCCACCGTGAGGAAGGATTTCGTTTGCCCAGCTGTTGTGGAGTGAGGACCGGGACGACCAACTTTTATTTGCTGCCGAGCAGAGCCACAACACATGAGCGGAGAGCTGGAGCAGAGGAGGCGGGACGCGATGCCATGGACGAGGAAGCCAGCTGTCACATCCTCTCACAGACCACATCTCCCACTTCCCCCCTCACACCTGTCTCTCCCATCAGGCGCTTCTCGCCGTCGTGTTCTCCATTCACATCAGCAGGGGAAGCACGGCAGGCGGGATACCATGTTGGGCGGACCCGCCTCTTTTCGCCCATTCCCGCTGTAGGGGAGGAATGGCCACGAGGCCCTCCTCACCTACAGCTCCCTCCCCAGGTGAGGACCATGGCTCGGTGGGAGCACCCTCATGCCACCCGGGCCCAGGTGGAGGGGGGTTCACCCGCCGACGACATTGCCCACACGCACCCTGTCTTTGCATTTACCGAAACTTAAGTTAGGCCTAGACGCCATCGTGCACAGCAAACATGGTGTGAGTTCAGCACACTGTAACGAGGCCCCCACCTTTGGAGGGCCTTTCATGCATCTCTGCCGCCTCAGCAGCCCTGGCAGATCCGCTGCGAGCGCGTTCCCATGAGAAAGTCGGAGATGAGCTAAACCCGAGATGCCAACACGGCAACATTATATTAGTAACAATGTGATATTGCACCCCGTATGACCCGGACCGCAAGGCCGGGGCAACGGGGAAAAAAGCTGAAGCATCACTATCTGAAGAAGGTGGAAAATAGTTCAAGTATTGGTATTAATGAACTACCTCTGTTTAAAATGTGAACGAACCATAAAAATGTAACGTTATATGATATCCCTCCAGGTCTGGACTAATGCTGCTATAACCACGGAGAAAGATGTTGACCAAACGTGTAACCTCTATTTGTAAAAGTGTTTTTCAATAGTATGTAGAAACTTGAACTCATATATGTTTTGAATCACCTAAAGCGGCGAGCATCAATCTCTGTAGGCCATAACCTAGATATCCCTCGTATAACGTCTAATGTACATACAATACGCACACAATGTAGTGAACATAATGTTAGGTAATGAAAAGGTACTGGAACCGACTGTATTAAAGAAATGTGTAACGAAAATGAAATATATATATATATATATGTGTGTCTGAATAACGTTAAAATAAGGCAGAACAGTATAAAACTTCTGCATTCACTGATCAGCAACGCACGAGGAAAATACCTTTGTGAGTATATGCAAGGTCATTCCCTCTCCCACCCCACCAAGCCTGCCAGATAAAAAAGCTAAGACTTGTGCTGCGCTCCCTCACCTCCCCCAACCAAGCTGGCGTTACTTCAGAGAGTCAGAGGCCCCGGCGCCGCAACCAAGGCCACAGCCCGCCACCTGTGTTATTTACAGCACGGTAATAAACCCACGGATGAACCCACTGATCTACCAGCACCCTCTCATAAATCCCCACGAACCCCCCCCAAGAATCCTGACCCCGTGTAAGGACGACCCCCATCATTGGGACAAGACACAGAGACCCATCTATATAATAACTTCTAACGCAGCAGACAGACATGTATCACTCGGCCCAGGTCCCAGAGCCCCGTCCCGTGACCTAAAATACCGGTCAATAAGACACAGGTAAATCTCACCCCAACCAACAACCACCAGACCTCTCACGAGGTGCATTCCTCATGTGTTGTGTTTATTTTATAAGATAAGCTGGTGAAGCGATTTATTAATGAACGTAAATGTCATTTTCTGAATAACTGTAGTGTGCATGGCCTAGGGCAAATGAGACAGGAAAGGTATTCGTTATTGTCACAGGCTGCCCCAGCACATCAACACCGCATGGATGACCTCAAGCCGGCCTGCCAGGCCCAACCCAACCCACGAGGCTGACCAGTGACGTCGTCCCGCCAAGACCAACCCCGCGCCAGCAACACCTATAGTTAGTCGACACCACCCAATCCCAATTGACTTGTGCCCCCTATAGTGTTTAGGTGTTGATGACGTTTTTTGTATTAGAAATACGCCTGTCTTTGCTATTGTCAGGCAGAGCGCTCTCGTAGGTTGCAGAGTTCTTTGCATGCCTTATCCTTGGATAAACTCCCACTTACGCTCACCCGCACTCTGTCTTGGTCTTATTCCCACTACGGGAGAGTCCCTTATTGTCTCTCATTGCGGGGAGGATCGTGCTGAATTGGGGGCGCTTCCTTTCAGTGGTGACCCCGATAGCGTGATATCTCCAAACTATTTTTCCTAACTCCTTCTTAAACGACCCCCTTGTGGCACGAGAATCTCCGGTCGAGAAGGGATACGCACGGTGAGCCGTCTCCGGGAGGCCGCCCGCCAACGGCGACCGGCACAATAAGAAGTGCGCACTCAATGAGAAAGGGTACGGGATCCCGATTGGAAAAAAATCCCCTTTGAGTGCCGCTCGCCGGAGCCAGGGGCTGACCGTTGAGTTACCGGTGACGCCGCCTGGACGGACCCAGTTTCGGAGAGTATCGGTTCAAGACGGGCACGTGAGTACCGAGTGCGAGTGATCGTCAAGGGGAAAAGAAAGGGAATTGGGAATAACAGAACGGGGACAGGTAGAGGAGAAGAATATCGGGGGTCTACTACAGACGGGTCTTGAAATTTTCTTTATTCTTTCTTTTGCATATGGCCATTAGGAGTAAGAAATAAGTGACGTGGTAGAAGTGACGGAAACCTAGCTCCGAGAGGGGGTGGAAGGCGGCGCCGCATAGTGCTATCTAGACTAGTACTGGGAATATATGAAGAAGTGAGAAATAAGTTATTGGTGTCTAGCAAAAGGAGACACCGGGAATATTTTTTAGTGATTGTGCTCTCTCTCTCTATTTCTTCTTTTTTCCATTTCCACGGGGTAGGGGGCGAAAATGAGAAGGGTATAAAGAAGTTAGAACATCTTAAAAAGCGGGGACTCAGTAGTGGCACGTACAGACGTGAACACAGTAACCTTAGCAGGAAAACAGGGACAGCTGGTTAGGGAGGAAAGGGAGGAGAAAGACAAAGAGTGTGAGTGGAAAGCATTGTGAAGGGTGCGCGCACCGTACGAGTGTGAGAGACGAACGGGTGGCCGCGAGGTGGTGTCAGAGAGTGTGGCCATAACCAGTACTTGATCAATTACAAGTGAGATCACATAAGAGTGCCTGGGAATGGGAAGGAGATGAGATATGGTGAGTGAGAAGAGATTTGTGCAGTGAATAACGGTGGGTGATAATTTTAAGAGGTCCGCTCTTGTCTGTGCCATAAAGGAATACATACGCATATTTACAGCTAATAAAAGGTAACGAAAGCGAACGAGGTAGCGCTAGCGATTTAAAGGATGGGGGCTGAAACTCCCTTGTCACACATTTGCAAGAGCTTGCCGGGATATGCTGAACGCATAAATAAATATCATGATCAATGGTTAACAGAATTGAAAGGGGAGGGGTTGCCCCAGATTTGGCCAGAAGGAGGGTCTTTTGACAAAAGCGTTCTTGATATGGTATGTACATGTATTCGCCTTAAGTATAAGGGAAAAAAATGGCAGAACAGGAAGGAGATATTAGATCTTTGGAGATTGTTTGAGGAAGTACCCCCACCCAAAGCTCCAGCTCCAAATATTGATTTACCCTCCACCACAGACAATCCACTAATGATCCCGCGAGAGGAAAAGGAACAGTTAAGTACAGAACAGCCTGCGGAAGTGGTTATGTTGTACCCAATATTACCTAAACCAGCCCCTGCAGCAGGATATAGCGACCCGATTTATGTGCCTCCCCCTTCAACCAGCACGCCACAAAGACCAACTGCACCCCCACCATACGAAAACACCAGAGAGCGCACCCAGGGAGGCACACAGAGAGTGGACATAGAGAAGTTAACGAGTGACTTAGAGTCGAGGCTTACAGTGGCACGAGATGAGCTCTCAAGAATAAAAGACATATGTGAACGCACAGCGTGCGCCCCCACACAATCTGGACGCACGTCTAGAGCGTCGAGCGAAAGTAGACAAATTGAGGAAGGATGGAAAAAGGGGGAAATACTGTTCAGAATTGAGGAAGAACCGACCAGGATAATAGAAGTAGGGACAGCAGAAGGAAGCATTGGTGATGTCTCGCGAGAGAGAGGGATCAGAGAGGATTTGTTATGTGATGTCAGAGGAGGGGGGGATGAGAGTGATAGATTGAGCATGGCAGTAGGAGGAGAAGGCGAGGAGCTAGATGGGGCATGTTCACTGGGGACTATAGAGGATGAATGGATAGGACGACTAAGAAATAGGGTGGGGAAGATGGCGTCATTAGAGTCAGCAGTGACTAAGGAAAAGGAAGCTGCAACGGCAAAAGGGAAATTACAACTACCATTACTCCACAGGGGAGGTGGGAGGCCGAACTATATACAGTGGGCTCAGATGGACAAGGCTAACTTAATGAAATTACTACCACAGCTGTCAGGAGGGGCAAGCAAGTGGATATATGCATTTGAGAAACATACCGCGGGTATACCGCTGGCAGTAGGCGATGTGAAAAGCCTACTAGTGTCCGCAGTAGGGGATCAGGCAGACAGAGTGTGGGCTAAAGCGGGTTTTCCAGCTGTAACTTTGGAGTGTGATCGCCATGATGGGGCTTCTTTTAACACCGTGCGAGCAAGGGTGTGGGACGCACTGCGGGAAACCTTCCCAGATACCCCTGATCTGCAGTCAGTAATGCAATGTACCATGAATGATGGGGAGGACGCTATGGATTACATTCTCCGGGTGCAGGAGATGTGGAGAGCGGAAACGGGTACGCCCTGGCACCAATCCACGTCTCTATTTTACTTCATCATTAAAAGAGGGCTCCCAAAGGAAGTGCAAAAGGCACTAGATAAAATAGCAGGTGTTGAGGCAAAAGGCTGGCCGGAGATCCAAAGCATAATAGTACACCATTGTAAACGGATCAAAGAAAGAGAGAGGGAAGTAGCACAGAAAAGGTTGGCGGACGAGGCGAAGTTGGTGCAATCAAAATTGGTGAAGGTCGCAGCAGCGGTAGCGGGACTCCCACTCGTACGGGAGGGAGAGGAAGGAGAGGAGGGGCAAATAGCAATACAAGGAAGAATAGCAGCGAATTGGGCAGGACAAGGGCAACGACAGTGGACAGAGCAGGAGCAGAACGGAGGTCCAACGTGGCAAGAGTGGGCCCCAAGAGGAGGAAGAGGTGGGTACAGGGGGCGAAGAGGAGGACAAGGGTATGGAGGAATGGGAGGAAATGGGTGGCAGGGTCCCAGAGGTCCACAGGGGAGCTGTTGGAATTGTGGGAGATGGGGGCATTACTCAAGGGAATGTAGGAGCAGACAAAACAACGGTTTCCAAGAGATAGAACAGTACGGACACCCCCATCCAGGAAGCCCCTACGGCCTCCCCATGGGACAATACCAGCAACCAGACAATGTAGTACAAAGGAGTAACGCACAACTACACGGACATCAATACCGAACACAAACCAGCCCACAGAATAATGACAATGTGCACTACACGCCTGGTAATACTTTCGCCACAGGAGCTAATGGGGCACCAGCCCCCGCACCTTACAGTGGAGTGTCAGTAGTTTCGGGGAATATTTTCGATCAAGGGGGGGCAATGAGACACCCCGCATAGGACAGCCCACAGAGAGCACTTGCGTGTCCAGTACTGTCTACGACCCACAATGCATCAGAGGAACCATTGATAGGAGCGCAGATAGGAGACAAGCAATTCATATTCATGGTGGATTCGGGAGCGGAGAAATCATGCATTAGAGAGGGCCGGTTCCCGTTATCTAATAGAACGTTAGAGACGCAGGGGTTCTCTGGGGCTGTAATTGAAGTTCCTTACACAGAGGTATTGGATGTGACAGTGGGGGGTAAAACAGTGAAAGCACCCTTACTGTACTATGAAAACTCTCCCATCAACTTACTGGGGAGAGATCTCTTGAGCAAACTAAACATGACCATATCATTCACAGGGAGCGGCATCGTATGTTCAACGCCAGGCATATGCCCCCTCCGTATATTAGCAGTAATACACGGCCACACAATAATAAAAGAGATCAGAGGGGTACCAAGAAATGAGGAGATGTTTGTTGAAGGCATGAGAACATTGGCTCTCATAGTACCAGAACTAAAAAGGGTGGAGTGGAGAATACCAGCAGAATTCCTTTTTCGTCCCATAGCAAGCCCTGACACTGCTCTTGGGGAAGTACTATCATTGGATTTGCATGCAATACATGTATCAGCAAACAGAATATGCGTGATTGGTATTGACATGGAAGGGTGTGAGTGGCGGACAGTATTGTGTACAAATGCAAATATCCCCCTGAGAGAGCTCTCGGACGAGGAGCTATTTTCTGACACTGAGGGAGATGGTGAAGTAGTGATGGAACTGGCAATGCCCTGCGACATCGTAGTTACAGCCAGACAAACTAAAGTTGAACTAATGGCGGTAGTAGGAGCACCGCATACATTTTTTGATGAAGACATGAGTTCAGTACCCGCTAACTTATGGACTAATGGCCCCCACGATGTAGGGTTGCTACATGAAGTTCAGCCTGTGGTGATAAAAGTAAAACAAGGAGCAATACTACCCCGGGTGAAACAATATCCACTGTCGCGAGAAGCAGAAGAAGGGATCAGAGAGACAATAGAAGCACTGCTAGCACAGGGTATAATAGTGCCCTCAAACTCCCCATGCAACACATGCATTTACCCAATCAAAAAAGCGAAGGGGGGTTCATGGAGGATGATACAAGATTTACGCCCATTGAACGATGTGGTAATGAAGGAGTTCCCTTTAGTCCCGAACCCGGCGACAATACTGTGCAACATTCCAAAAATAGCATCACACTTCACAGTAATTGACTTAAAAAATGCATTCTTTTCGATTCCCTTGGCAGAAGAGAGCAGGTACTTGACAGCATTTACATTGGGAGGAAGGAGGTTCGAACACTGCAGACTACCACAAGGATATTGCGAGAGCCCAAGCATATTTAACAGGGTACTACATGAAGATCTGGGGAATTTGTCTGTAGAAAGCACAGTGATTCAGTACGTTGATGATTTATTGGTTTGTGCACAGGCTGAGGAAGAATGCAGACAGGACTCGATAACACTCTTGACATTATTGGCAAATAAGGGGTACAAGGTGGACAAGGGGAAGTTACAATACTGTCTGACGGAGGTCCTATACTTGGGTCAGTTGATATCAAAGGATGGCAAGCGAATTATACCAGACAGGGCACAGGCGATTAGAACAATTGGGGAGCCCAAAACAGTAAAAGAGATGCAGAAATTTCTGGGTATGTGTAACTATTGCCGAGCATGGATATTGGACTATGCGGCGTACACAAGGCCCCTGCTACAGGCACTGAAAGAAGCACAACAAGAACACAAACACATAGAATGGACAGAGGTGATGAACACAGCATTTAACTCACTAAAAGAGCTGATATCAAGCGCTCCAGTACTAGCAAACCCAGATTATGGGCGCGAATTCTTCTTATTTTCACACTGCAAAGGAACATTGATGACAGCAGTACTGACACAGAAAACATCCTTAGGGCACAAACCACTAGCTTACTACAGCGGCACCCTAGACGCAGTAATGCAAGGTCATTTCGCCTGCGAGCAATCCCTAGCTGCAGCCGCGTTCGCAATTGAAAAAAGTGCCACGATAGTAATGGGCTGCCCGGTGACACTGTTTGTGGAACACTCACTTTTTGCAATATTAGAGCGAACAAAGAGCACATTGACAACACAACGCGCCACAGCATATGAGATAATACTGTCCAGCGCTAACATCCATATAGTAAGATGTAAAACAGTGAACCCAGCCACATTCATCACAGAGGCATGCACCATAGAGGACATGCAAAACCACAACTGCGCCACGTACACAGGTGACGAAAGTAAGGATACAGTGATTTTTGAAAATGCCCTGACCGAGGGTGAGGTGTATTTTGTGGACGGGTCAGCATCAATCGACATGGAGACAGGAGAAAAGCATGTGGGTATGGCAGTGGTACGATTAGAGGAAGATGAATATGAGATACTAGTACAACACCGCCTCCCATCGCACTATTCAGCGCAAGCAGCAGAACTAATAGCGCTAATAGAAGCATTGCATGCCGCCAAGGGGTGCGCAGTGACCATATATACAGACTCAGCATACATGACAACAACAGTTCACGGCGGGTTGGCCCGGTGGGGGCGGAGAGGGTTTCGGCGAGCAGACGGAACGCCAGTCCAGCATGCAGAATTATTGAAAGAACTGATTGAGGCCCTGCAAGACCCCACGGCAGTGGCCATCGTAAAATGTCAAGCTCATACCGCAAATACAGATTTTATATCTTTGGGGAACGCGGCAGCAGACGCCGCTGCCAAAGCAGCTTCATATCTACAAAAAGGTGAAATAGGAGAGTACATGTTGCACCACACAGCAAGCCAAGAAGTCCCCACAGGATACAACATGATGTCCACACAGGAGATAATAGAGCTGCAAGAGGGAGCTAGTGCAGAGGAAAAATTGCTGTGGACTAAGAGAGGATGCAGCAAATCACCGACTGATTTATTGTGGCGACAAGAGAGTTCAGGAAAAGTGGTAATGCCAATCACGCTGTTAGAAATAGCATTTCAACAATTACACTTTCCTGCACACAACACAAAGAAACACATAATGGCAGAGATACAAGAAGATTGGTTTACACCTTGCCTCCAGGAACACGTCACAAGGTTAGCTCTAGAATGCACGACATGTCAAATTTACAACTCAGGTATGACATTGCGTACACTAAGGGGTACGATACCAAAACCAAGTGGCCCATTCAGAGAGCTCCACATTGATTATGTAGACATGGGAGAAAGGTGTAACGGGGCTCGATACATGATTGTGGTTGTATGTCCATTTTCGAGGTGGGTGGAGGCAGGCCCTTGTGCCCGCCCTGACGCGAAGGGCGCCGCGAAGTTCCTAGTGCGGGAAGTGTTTCCGCGCTGGGGAATTTGCGACGTTATTCGCTCAGATAACGGGACGCATTTTGTTAATGAACTCTTTAAAGAAGTGACTACATTATTGGGAATAAAGCACAAATTATGTTCGATTTATCATCCTCAAAGTAATGGCGTCGTAGAAAAGATAAACGGCCTGTTAAAAAGCAGATTATCAAAACTTTGTTTTTCCCTTAAAAAGACTTGGATGTACTGCCTGCCTTTGGCCTTGTTTGAACTACGAAACCAGCCAAGTAAGGATCACCATTTGTCCCCGCACGAGATCGTCACGGGAAGAAGAATGCACACAGCGCATTCGCCTCTCCGTGAGCGTTCTGATGCACACAGAAGCGCAGCTATATTGGGGGAGGAGTTCACAGAATACCTGCGAAAATTGACACGGGCAGCGCGCGTAATTTCAAAGCAACTAGCCCCCCCCTCGACAAGAGAGGAGGGGAACGCGACTGAACCAAACGGTTTGCCTGAAAAACCACTACAGCTAATGCCTGGTGACCTTATATATGTTAGAAGTTTTGTGCGGAGGTGGAACGCACCACGCTTCCATGGCCCCTATGAGGTAGTGTTTTGCACGCCTACAGCAGTAAAGGTTAAGGGCCTGCGATATTGGGTGCATTTGACAGATGTACGTAAAGCTTACAGCGCTGCGGAGAGTGAGGTGCAGGATGAGGCACAGGCAACAGCGGACGATGAAGTTGTGCGGAATGAATGATTTGAATTTTGTGTGCTTCATGAGATGAACAGTGAACACAATTAGCGCGCAACAAATGTCCTGGACTAAAACATGTACACATGTATATGTAAATTTTCTTTTTACAATTTTTGAAAGTTTTGCGTGGGGTTCTTTTTTCCCTTCCTGTACTCTTTAAGATGTTTTTTATTATTGTTGTTTTTAAAAATGTCATGTTTTTTATTATTTATATATATATATAGTAAGGTACGAATAATATTGACTGAAAGCTACCTTGTCTGTCAACAAACCCCCTTCCTCACCCAACCCTATATTTTATCACCGAAACGTTACAATGTGGAAATGCTTACATGTTTGTATTTAATGAACTTTTGTGTCTCAAACAGGATTTATCATGGCATCGAATGGGCAGCCTGCAACTAATAGATATGTTAGATTTAGAGAAATGTTAGTGGCTAGATTAACATATTCATTTGAATGTGGTTTATCAATGTGTGCTATCGTGTTCTTCATCTCAATGTTTTGTCTGGTGTTACACTGGATTATAGCGTTCATCTCTACCGAGATGAACGAGGGGGGAGGGGGGAACAACACCACCCTTGCTCCTGGAACGAAAACAATTCCGACTGTAGGTATCAAAGAAGGTGATTTCTTGATCTGGGATGGATCACACTTTGTGTGGGGATACTATACTACACCACCCACTGCTGTCCTCTCACAATGGAGAACCAAAAATGTAGATAATGACACAATGTCCCAACCTGGAACATACAACAACCACACGATCCCTCCCGCCCCAATTTCAAACAACGATCTCTTGTTTATTAATGAGGATGGAAAAGTGATTATGATGACAGAACACAAGTCCCTATATGAAGAATTAGAAAAGGGGGGTGGGAGGGAGGAAGGGGGGCCTGGTTCTTCACCTCCTATAACGAGAAGGTACAGAAGAAGGGAGAAAAGTAGGCGGAGAAGAGAGACTGGTGGAAAAGGGTATGATGAGTATTATGGGCTAGGGTTAGACAAAATGGAAGACCCACGACACCCTCACCAAGCAAATAAATGGTATGCAGATATGAGCACAACAGCTAAACAAACAACCAATGAGAGCTGTTATGTCTGCTCACTTATCCCCCATGCATCAGGCACACCTAAAGTATTGTTGCCACGAGAATTGCCCATTGTGGATGCCCAATGTCTCCTTCATCTCACGCTGTGTAGAATAAAGAACACTTTCCAAGCACACGATGTCTCTTTCAGAATGGTACAGAACAACAAAACGTGCTATTCGCAAGCGTCTGGAGTGATCTGCCTTAAAGAACCTTTCTTTGCAATACAAGGGACACTGTTTTCCGAAAGCAAATGGAAAGACGAAGAAGTGCTGTGCAAGGCAGAAGCACTGAAGGGTGTTCAACCGGAAAAGTTGCGGTGGATGGAAAGAACGTGCTTGCCAATATGGAAAGAACACATCCCTAAATTAACATGGGTAACAGCGATGGAAAAACCCTTTAAGCTACAAAGTGAAATACAAAACAAACTATGTTTCAAGGGAGAAGGAAAAATGGCAATAGGAACGAACAAGAACTGTAACAAAACTCTCACCATCCCAGATATGAAAAAAGGAACAGCAGCACTAATGGACACCTACTGGGTATGCGGGAACAAGGCGTACCTGCACCTTCCCCAATCATGGAGTGGTAGCTGCTCAATGGCCACTTTGCATTCAACACTAATGGTGATTCCCGAAAGCCATATTGACAGAAGTAACACGATGAACGAAGGCTTGAACCAGAATGCAGCGTCTCCAACTACACAAGCGCACCTTTATGTCCTGTCCTCCGGAGGGAAAGGAGAAGAGCTCTCAAGGAACAAGCGAGCCTCGAACTACATATCACAAGCATCATCTGATTTATTGGCACAGATCCCAGACAAGTATCGCCTGTTCAGCTCCGTGGAAACATTCTTTGCTTCACTAGTATCAAGTGTCCAAGCAAGAGCAAATGCAAAATGGCTCCAGATCACACGGTGGGAACTGATCCAGTTGGCCAATGACACTGAAGAAGGGTTTAACATAATAAAGGTGGAACTACGAGCTCTGCGATTAATGACCATGCAAAACAGGTATGTCCTAGACCTGTTAACAGCAATCGATGGAGGTGTTTGCCGAAAAATAGGAAGTGCATGCTGCACGTTCGTACCTTCCGAAGACGCAGAAAATGGGTCCCTGTCCCACGTTATTGAAGCAGTACATAACCTGGGCGAGAAGATGAAAATGGAAGGTGGAGCTGAGGATAGCTCGTGGTTCGACAATATCTTCTCTTGGGTTCCCTCATGGCTTGGAGTGACAATGAAGTTCCTGATACCAATAGTGGTGATCATCCTTGTGATGTTCTGCCTGTGCCAGGTGGGCCTCCGATGTTGTGCTAATGCAGTCCCTAACGGTGCAATGATGATGGTGACAATGGGCAACTCCGGTGGTACAATTAAAGCAACACAAGAAGTACATGTGCAGACAGGAACAGACAACACCCCCAGGTACCAGTTAGTGCCTATGTGCCGTGACAAGTACATAGTAGATAAGCTATGGCACACCACGATTAAAGAACCACGAGACGTAGAACTGGAATGGTATGAGGAGGTCTGGGTAGATCTGGAAGAGACCGGCGACTGTATATATTTGACATGTACACCAGACGAGTATGCTAGGAGAGGTGAGAGCTTAAGGGGGGTGTGCAGAGCATGGATGCCTATAAAAGGAACCCCTGCATGGGATGGTGCAGTGTTAGAAGAACAAGAATGTAGAAGATTAGAAGAGCTAAAGAAATTCGTTACTTTAAGTAACGAAAGGGGGGAAATGTAGGGGAGGAATGGCCACGAGGCCCTCCTCACCTACAGCTCCCTCCCCAGGTGAGGACCATGGCTCGGTGGGAGCACCCTCATGCCACCCGGGCCCAGGTGGAGGGGGGTTCACCCGCCGACGACATTGCCCACACGCACCCTGTCTTTGCATTTACCGAAACTTAAGTTAGGCCTAGACGCCATCGTGCACAGCAAACATGGTGTGAGTTCAGCACACTGTAACGAGGCCCCCACCTTTGGAGGGCCTTTCATGCATCTCTGCCGCCTCAGCAGCCCTGGCAGATCCGCTGCGAGCGCGTTCCCATGAGAAAGTCGGAGATGAGCTAAACCCGAGATGCCAACACGGCAACATTATATTAGTAACAATGTGATATTGCACCCCGTATGACCCGGACCGCAAGGCCGGGGCAACGGGGAAAAAAGCTGAAGCATCACTATCTGAAGAAGGTGGAAAATAGTTCAAGTATTGGTATTAATGAACTACCTCTGTTTAAAATGTGAACGAACCATAAAAATGTAACGTTATATGATATCCCTCCAGGTCTGGACTAATGCTGCTATAACCACGGAGAAAGATGTTGACCAAACGTGTAACCTCTATTTGTAAAAGTGTTTTTCAATAGTATGTAGAAACTTGAACTCATATATGTTTTGAATCACCTAAAGCGGCGAGCATCAATCTCTGTAGGCCATAACCTAGATATCCCTCGTATAACGTCTAATGTACATACAATACGCACACAATGTAGTGAACATAATGTTAGGTAATGAAAAGGTACTGGAACCGACTGTATTAAAGAAATGTGTAACGAAAATGAAATATATATATATATATATGTGTGTCTGAATAACGTTAAAATAAGGCAGAACAGTATAAAACTTCTGCATTCACTGATCAGCAACGCACGAGGAAAATACCTTTGTGAGTATATGCAAGGTCATTCCCTCTCCCACCCCACCAAGCCTGCCAGATAAAAAAGCTAAGACTTGTGCTGCGCTCCCTCACCTCCCCCAACCAAGCTGGCGTTACTTCAGAGAGTCAGAGGCCCCGGCGCCGCAACCAAGGCCACAGCCCGCCACCTGTGTTATTTACAGCACGGTAATAAACCCACGGATGAACCCACTGATCTACCAGCACCCTCTCATAAATCCCCACGAACCCCCCCCAAGAATCCTGACCCCGTGTAAGGACGACCCCCATCATTGGGACAAGACACAGAGACCCATCTATATAATAACTTCTAACGCAGCAGACAGACATGTATCACTCGGCCCAGGTCCCAGAGCCCCGTCCCGTGACCTAAAATACCGGTCAATAAGACACAGGTAAATCTCACCCCAACCAACAACCACCAGACCTCTCACGAGGTGCATTCCTCATGTGTTGTGTTTATTTTATAAGATAAGCTGGTGAAGCGATTTATTAATGAACGTAAATGTCATTTTCTGAATAACTGTAGTGTGCATGGCCTAGGGCAAATGAGACAGGAAAGGTATTCGTTATTGTCACAGGCTGCCCCAGCACATCAACACCGCATGGATGACCTCAAGCTGGCCTGCCAGGCCCAACCCAACCCACGAGGCTGACCAGTGACGTCGTCCCGCCAAGACCAACCCCGCGCCAGCAACACCTATAGTTAGTCGACACCACCCAATCCCAATTGACTTGTGCCCCCTATAGTGTTTAGGTGTTGATGACGTTTTTTGTATTAGAAATACGCCTGTCTTTGCTATTGTCAGGCAGAGCGCTCTCGTAGGTTGCAGAGTTCTTTGCATGCCTTATCCTTGGATAAACTCCCACTTACGCTCACCCGCACTCTGTCTTGGTCTTATTCCCACTACGGGAGAGTCCCTTATTGTCTCTCATTGCGGGGAGGATCGTGCTGAATTGGGGGCGCTTCCTTTCACCGCGCTGGCGGTTACCATGGCGCCTCCTGCACAGCCGGCGACGCCAGGATACCAGGAAGTACCGGCAGCCCCAATCGCTGGCCACGTTGCGCTCCGCGTAACGCGTGCCAGCGGTCATGTGATGCGTCACGTGACACCGCTCGCCGCTTCAAAAGAAGCTGGCAAACAAGACACTTTGCTTCACAGCTACTTCTACGGAGGACTGCCAGGCGTTACCTTTTGCTTCTTGTTACTCTCCTTGCCTCGACCTTGGAACGCTTCATTTGGACCTGCTCTCGGATTACCCTTGGACTCTGGCGTGCTCTCTGATCTCCCGGAAACCTGACACCTGTCTGTAATCTGGACTTGCTTTTGGATTACCCTTCTGTTTCTGCAAACCTCGGATTGCTTCAAGTTTTTGCCACGGATCAAGTTCTTGCTCCACCAGGTGTTTTCAGGAGTGCCAAGTACATCATCTCAGCCTGCTGTGGGTTCCCCTGCTGTCTGCATAGGTTTCTTACCTATACTCCACCATTTTTAGGTAAGCTGGTGTCCCTGCATCTTGTTTGCTCTCTCTGCCAATTGCCTTTTGGGTGTTTCCTTGATTATAACCCTTTGCCTTACAGCACTCAGGGGACCTTCCGGCGTTCCCGGTACCAGGCTGACGACAACACTCCCACCTGTGGCCTCAAAGATTGCTAGGGCAGTATTTTACATTCTGCTCGAGCGGTACTTGGGGACAGAGGCATTACATAACTGCACAACCATCAAGTCGGACCCATCAAGTTAGAACACCAGTGCGGACCCGGAAGCAGCAGAAGGAGGGGCCGGAGCCCAGAAGCACCGCTGCACGGGACGAGAGAAGGCCCGGGAGAGACACAGCTAAGGCAACCTGAGGGCGGAGGCAGCGCGGCCTCAGTGAGCAGGACAGCAGTACAGAGGAACGCGAAGCCAAGCATGGGCGGATACAGAGGCAGCGGAAGCAGAGGACCGGAGCCCAGGAGCACCGCTGAGCCAGCCCGGTCTCTGAAAGAGACAACAGAAGGGCCGTAGCCCGGGAGCGGACGACGCCGAGGGCAGCAGGAAAGAAGAACAGAGGCGACACGGATGTCGGAAGGTGGGAGCCCCCCCTTTTTCAAGGGTTTTAAGGTACGGCCAGGCGGAAAAGGGGCACGCACAGGGCTTCGTAACAAAGGCAGCAAGAACAGCTGCGCATCCGGAAACCTGCAGGGCCTCCTCTAACCGGCAGCCGGCGGAGGGTTCAAACACGGCCAACGGACAAAATCAGAACACTAATTCAACAAGGGATGACTCAGGGTACTGGGGGGCCTATGGGTGGAACATATCAGGCTTGGTCTCCGGTGGGGGGGACAGGTCAATTACCGCAAAGGAGCGGGATCCCACCAGGGGATTTTTGTCAGTCGGTTTGCCTAGCACAGGCCCAGCTGGGGGGGTCAGTCAGCAGTCTTAGGTGGCTGCACCAGCGGGGTCTCAGAATGGTCAACCATGGTGGGGTCAAGGGCTCGGGGCTCTCAATAGTAGTGGGGAGGCCCAGCAGCCTGCACCAATGGCCCCAGCAGGGGCACAGGTAGGACTAAGTTGATGGGGGCAGGGGCCCAGGGCTATCAACATAGGAGGGGAGAACTAGGCACAGCCTCCAGCAATAGGTCCAAACAACCCAGGGGCAGTGGGAGCTTGGGGGCAGGTAACCCAATATGGGAGGCCAATGCCGGGGTTCGCACCGGTGAGGGCGGTGATCAATGCTTTGGTGTGGCAAACTCTGTGGGCCACCAAGGAGATATTGTGGAGAAAGGAGTTTGTGGACATATTTGACTTATTGGGGATTGTACCTTTAGGAGGAGGCTTAAAGGAACTGTCAGAGAAAGAAGGAGAAAAGGGACAGGGAGAGTGTGAAAGTAGAACACACCATTTTTAACTGGCTCAAGGCTTTTAGAATGTACATGTCAGTAATGTTTGAAAAATACCCACAGGATGCCCTTATGGTTATCAATGGTAGCTTATGAGCAGTATATTCAGGATTTATACCTGAAATATGGGGGTGATGGGTGGCTGGATTACGATCGGGGTTTCAGGCTAAAAATGCAGGTGTGGCCGGCAATGTCTTGGGATGAAGTTGACGTCGGGGGGTACATTGACAAAATGATGCCCACTAGGGAGCCCGAGGACAAACAGCAAGGGGAGAAGTCCCGGGCCTGGAGAGGCAGAGGGGGTTATGCTCAGCGAGGTAGGGGGTCCTTACGCGGGCCCTCCTCCTGGGTGTATCGGGCAGCAACCCACCAGGGGGAGACGGAAGATTGCTGGAGGTTTGCAGCAGGGGAGTATTCCTATGGCAAAGCATGCTAATTCAGACACCCAAGGGGAGGGAGCGCAGGGTCTCGCAGCTCCACCTCAAGGGAGGCTAAACATAAAAACAGCAGTAGTAACCCCAAAGAGAAAGAAAAGAGAAATTGAGGTACCAGCAATGAGGGACAATGTTAGCAAACCCGTGATAAAACAGAGAGAGGTTGTGGTGACAACCAGGAAAGACAATGTTGACAAACGTGTAAAAGACAAGAATGTGATTAAAGGGAGTTTACCCACGCCAGTTAGCCTCCTTGCCATGACTCCTTTTCTTAATGCATACCACAACAAGGCGGATGCGAAATTGTTGTGGCAAGGGTTCAGGTGGGGTTTTCAAATCCCAGGGGCAGGAGGTCAAGGTTTGAAGGAGTCAACCAACTTGCGGTCAGTCCTGGAGAGGCTGGAGGTGGTGGAACAGTAAGCTGAGAAGGAAGTAGGGCTAGGTAGGGTGGCAGGTACCTTCCCTTCCCCTCCTATGGGCAATTTGGTGGTGTCACCACTAGGGTTGGTGCCCAAAAAAGAGGAGGGCCAGTCCCGCTTGGTTATCAGGACTGGCAATATTGGCTACGGGTTTTGCTAGGTGATCAGCTATATCTTCGTCTTCACTCGATTTATAACCCTCCCCAGTCTCTTCCTCCTCACCTGAATAGTCCAGTTTCTTCCGACGGGTAAGTCCTGTGTACGGCTTCTTCTTTTTTAGAAGATATGGTCTACCTCGGAAAGAAGCCACCGTGACTCTCAGACAAAGAAACCCCACGGTGACTCCCCTCCGCGACAGCCAGAGGGGAAAAAGCCACTGGAACGGCAAAAAACCCCTGGATCCAATACAGACGTGAAGATTGTGGGAGTCGTCAGCACAGTCGTAGGTTGAATGATCCTTCACCGAAAAACCCAGACAATAGGTAAGGTCGGCGATTCCGCTAATCGAGGGAATAGGAGATGGCAGTTTACAGGTAGGTACCCCTCGGGGTGGAGGACAAGAGTGAACGGAGAAATCTGAGAGCAGTATCTCTTAGAGCGAAGAAAATCTCAGCAGAGATTCAAACATGGGAACAGAAACACAGGAGAAGGCAAACAGGATACAGAGAAAAGGGGGGGGCCCGTAGGGAACGGGAGGTGATGAAATAACAGGAAGATAGCAAGTAGACTATCCGAAGGGAAAACTAGCGCAAGCAACAGGGCGTGGAAATAAACACAGTTGCAACGCGCCGAACCGCCGGCAGCCGAGTGATATATATACAAACGGCGGCGGCCATCTTGAAAACAACTAGACCGAGTCTGATAGACGAGGAGGAACGTAATGGAACATTTTAATGGCGTCCTCGCGTCCACCTTCGCCACAAACGCCAGTCGCTGGCGGCCGTGACAGTATGCCCCCTCCGAAGGCTTCTCCCACCCGGCCTTTCTGGATGTAGTCGGTGGAACTTGTGTAACAGTTGAGGAGAGTGAATATGGAACTGTGGTTCCCAGGTGTCTTCTGAGGAAGGATATCCTTTCCAATGAACGAGATACTCAAGACGTCCCCGATGATAACGGGAGTCCCGTATCCGAGAAACTTCATATTCCTCGGAAGCTGGAACTGGCAAAGTACACAGCTTGGGGGATGCTTGTTTCCGGGTATCTGGCACAAAGGGGCGTAAGAGAGATGAGTGAAACACGGGATGAATCCGCCTGAGTCCCTTTGGCAACTTGAGGCGGAAGGCCACAGGATTAACCTTTGAAGTTATCTCAAAGGGTCCGATGTAGCGGGGTGACAGCTTAGAAGGCCGAACCCATCGAGGAAGGAACTTGGTGGACAGCATGACCTTGGAACCTTTGTCCCAGGCAGGAACTTGACTTCGGTGTTTGTCCGTTTGCTCTTTGTAATGACTGCTAGCCTTAGAGAGGCTCTGACTGGCTGTGTTATGGGCCTCCTTGATCTGCGCAAGGGTGTTCTCCAAAGTAGGAACGTTAGTTTCCTCCCAGAAACACGGAACTATGGACTGCGGGTTGTATCCGTAGGTACAAAAGAATGGGCTAGTTCCTGTAGCCGTGTGGACAGCGTTATTGTATGCAAACTCTGCTGTGGGAAGCAGGTCCACCCAGTTGTCTTGCTGTTTATTTATGAAACACCTTAAGTATTGCTCTAAGGTACCGTTTAACCTCTCGGTTTGTCCATTTGTCTGGGGATGAAACCCCGACGAAAGAGCTCTCTCCACGCCCAAGGAATTGCACAATGCTGCCCAGAATCTGGAGGTATACTGGCTGCCCCTGTCTGATACTATCTTTTGAGGAAGCCCATGTAACCTAAAAATGTCCTTTAGGAATACGTCAGCCATGACCGAGGCGGATGGGATCTTAGTCAATGGAGAAAAATGTGCAAGTTTCGAGAAAGCGTCTACGGTTACCATAATGCAGGTACAGCCTCGGGATACCGGCAACTCCACAATAAAATCCGTAGAAATGCATTTCCAGGGGCCAAGCGGAACCGGCTCCTGTTGTAACAGCCCCATAGGTTTCGAGGTGGAATATTTGCTTTGTAAGCATACCATACAGGATTTAACATAGACTTGCGTGTCAGCCTTCATGTTCGGCCAGATGAAAACCCTTTGGAGAAGTTCCAGAGTACCTCGTACTCCTCGGTGACCAGCAGTCTTGGAATCGTGGCACCACTGAGTGACTCGTCTTCTGAGACTACTGGAAGGAATAAACAGTCTTCCGTGGATAAAGTGCAACCCGTCCTTAGTGGTGACCGGTTGATTTCCCATAGTGAGAGCAGGTTCTTGGAGGCAGGCTCCTCGTACTTCATCCAAGAAGTTAGACACTGTAGATATGATCCGGGTATGAGGAAACATAAGCTCCTTTCTGTAAGGGAAGATAACATCGTCTCTGCGGGAGAGAGCATCGGCAACTAGATTTTGAGAGCCAGGGATGAATGTGATGACAAAATCAAACTGGGCGAAAAAATGAGCCCATCTGGCCTGGCGGGTGTTATAACACTCTTGCTGCTTGAGTATTTGCAGATTTTTATGGTCTGTTCGTATCTGGAACGGGTGTAGGCTCCCTTGGAGCAAATGCCTCCATTCCACACAAGCCAATTTCATAGCAAGTAATTCCTTCTCTATGACTGAGTAGTTTCGTTGGCTAGGATTTAGAGTTTTTGAGTAATATGCCACCGGATGCTCTAGGTCCTCGACTCTCTGAAGAAGAACAGCACCTACGGCTGCTGCAGAAGCGTCAGTTTCCAGGATAAAGGGTAGTAGCTGATCTGGTTGTTTCAAGATAGGAGCTGCACAGAACTTGTGCTTTAAGCTGAGGAAGCTTTCTTCAGCCTCACTAGACCAGATGAAGGGGCCTGTGGATTTCTTGAGAAGGGATGTAATAGGAAGAGTGAGTAAGGAAAAACTTGGAATGAACTTCCTATAGAAATTTGCCAGCCCTAGGAAACGTTGAATGTCCTTAACCGAAGAAGGCGATGGCCATGACAAGATGGCATCCACCTTCCTTGGGTCCATAGTAACCCCCTTGTCGGATAGGATAAATCCCAAGTAAGACAATGAGGATTGAGCAAATGCACATTTCTCAGGTTTTACCAGAAGACTGTGATGTTGTAGTCTGCGCAGAACTTCCTTGACATGTCGGGTATGTTCCTCCTGGCTCCGTGAGAAGACCAAAATGTCATCCAGGTAAACCACTGTGTTAAGGTTAAGAAGGTCGGAAAACAATCGGTCCATGAATCTCTGGAAAATAGATGGTGCATTGACTAGGCCAAACGGCATGACTTGGTATTCAAACAACCCATAGGGGGTGCGAAACGCCGTCTTCCACTCATCTCCTGTTCTTATGCGGAGTAGATGATACGCATTCCGTAGATCAAGTTTAGTAAACACAACAGAGCCTTGGACAGCCTCTAGGATCTCTGATATAATGGGCATAGGGTATCGATCTTTTATGGTCACTCTGTTTAACCCCCGATAGTCGATACAGGGCCGCAGCTCCTTGGTATCCCGTTTGGGTATGAAAAACAGAGAGGCCCCAGCGGGGGATTTGGAAGGTCTTATGAGTCCGTTAGCTAAATTATCATCAAGGTAGCATCGGAGTACAGCCTTCTCCGATACTGAGAGGGAATACATCTTCCCAAAGGGGACTAATGCCTTTGGCACTAGGTCGATACCACAATCCTCTGGACGATGTGGAGGGAGTCTAATGGGGGTCTGCTCCTGAAAGACTTCGTTGTATTCTGAAAGACATTTTGGTATGCAATGGATTGTACTGCCTTCGACAGCAGACATGGTCTTTACAGTTGTGTATGTTGGTTCTGGAAGGCATTCTCTTAGGCAAAAGGCGGAATGGAAACTTAGTAGATTCTTAGACCAATCCACCGTTGGGTTGTGTTTCCTGAGCCAGCCTATTCCTAAGATGACAGGGAAATGGGCCACTCGTATAATATCAAACCTTAAGTTTTCAGAATGCTGGTATATGGACACCTGAATCTCCTCAGTGGTGTGGGTAATGAGTCCTGAACATAGGGGTGTACCATCCACTCCTTCAACCTTTTGGTCCTCCTTTTTCTCGATTCTTAGCAGACCCATCTTATCAGCCCAAAAAGTGTCAAGGAAGTTTCCAGCCGCACCACAATCCAGTAGAGCCTGCGTCTCTACCTCTCTGTTCCGGAAGCGGAGTTTGATGGCTATCACCATGAGACGTACATCTTCGCTCATCCGAGAAGAGGCCACCGAAAGGGTAGTGTAGGAACAAGGTGTAGCCCCTCGATAGTCCGTTCCACTGACTATCGAGGGCGGTCGTTTCCCGATCTCCTTGGGGGCACATCGGGACAGTCTCTCAGCAAATGGTTGGCTCCCCCACAATATAAACAAAGGTTCCCTTCACGTCTCCTCTTCTTTTCTTCGGCAGTCAACGGAGTTCTGGTGCTTCCGATCTGCATGGGTTCCTCTCTGGCGTGACGCGATACAGGTGAGGAGGAGGCGGGGGGTATATCCAAGAAAGATTGTGGACCTCGAACCTTCTTCCTTTCGTTTCTTCGTTCCATCAGGCGGAAATCGATTCTTAGAACTGCAGTTTGAAGATCTAGAAAGGTGTCTGGGCGCGGGATCCGGGCAAGCTCATCCTTGAGCTCTTCTCGCAAGCCCCGGCGGAATATGGTATACTGGGCCTGCTCTTGCCAACCTGCCTCTGCAGCAAGTTTCTTGAAAGTGGAGATATAGGATAGTAAGTCGGTACTCCCTTGACGTATATCCAGCAGGTCTTCGCTAGCCACGTGTGAGCATTCGGTTCGCAAAAAGGTGTGTCGCAGCAGTTCCTTAAAGGCCGCGTAGTCCTGCAACACTGGGTCTGATAGGGATACCAATGGAGTAGCCCATGCCAAGGCGTTTCCCGTCATGTGCGTGATCATGAACCCCACCTTGGAATGATCTGTGGAAAAGGCATTCCTGCGGAAGGTGAAGTGAATATTACATGCCTCCAGGAATTCCTTAACCTTTCTTTCCGAGCCGTCGAATTTACCTGACACCAGGGGTAGTGGGGGTAAATCAGTTGTCTGTTGTTCTCTTGCAGCTACTCTTTGTTGGAGCGCCACGTTGTCAGCCTTTAGTGTTTGGACCTCTACGTTGAGGGTTTGGACAGCTGTCACCAGCTCTTGCAGTTGTTGTGGCGTAGCCATGTTTTCTGTTGGGCGTTGCAAACTATCAGGACTGGCAATATTGGCTACGGGTTTTGCTAGGTGATCAGCTATATCTTCGTCTTCACTCGATTTATAACCCTCCCCAGTCTCTTCCTCCTCACCTGAATAGTCCAGTTTCTTCCGACGGGTAAGTCCTGTGTACGGCTTCTTCTTTTTTAGAAGATATGGTCTACCTCGGAAAGAAGCCACCGTGACTCTCAGACAAAGAAACCCCACGGTGACTCCCCTCCGCGACAGCCAGAGGGGAAAAAGCCACTGGAACGGCAAAAAACCCCTGGATCCAATACAGACGTGAAGATTGTGGGAGTCGTCAGCACAGTCGTAGGTTGAATGATCCTTCACCGAAAAACCCAGACAATAGGTAAGGTCGGCGATTCCGCTAATCGAGGGAATAGGAGATGGCAGTTTACAGGTAGGTACCCCTCGGGGTGGAGGACAAGAGTGAACGGAGAAATCTGAGAGCAGTATCTCTTAGAGCGAAGAAAATCTCAGCAGAGATTCAAACATGGGAACAGAAACACAGGAGAAGGCAAACAGGATACAGAGAAAAGGGGGGGGCCCGTAGGGAACGGGAGGTGATGAAATAACAGGAAGATAGCAAGTAGACTATCCGAAGGGAAAACTAGCGCAAGCAACAGGGCGTGGAAATAAACACAGTTGCAACGCGCCGAACCGCCGGCAGCCGAGTGATATATATACAAACGGCGGCGGCCATCTTGAAAACAACTAGACCGAGTCTGATAGACGAGGAGGAACGTAATGGAACATTTTAATGGCGTCCTCGCGTCCACCTTCGCCACAAACGCCAGTCGCTGGCGGCCGTGACATTGGTACACCACCTCTCCTTCCCGGAGGTGCAATCAGTGAAAGACGGCATACCAGAGGAGTTGTGTAGGGTACAGTATGCCTCTTTGGAAGATGCTGTGCAAATGGTAAAAGCGGCAAGGAGAGGGGCCCTGCTGGGGAAATCAGACAGAGTCAGCTTTTAGACTGCTGCCCATCCATGAGGACAACCATCATTTGCTGGGTTTCAAAGTGAGCGAAGTGTCTGCCAATGGGTTGTGCCATTTCTTGCACCTATTTTGAGACATTCAGTACCTTCTTGGAATTCACTGTGAGAGGTAAAATGAAGGGGGGCGGAATTTTGCATTATCTGGATGATTTTCTCTTCATTGGGAGGAAAGGGACCGATGAGTGCGGGGCGCACATGGAGGTATTTCACAAATTGATGGGTCACTTAGGAATACCACTGGTGCAAGGGAAAACAGTGGGTCCAGCCACCACTCTGACATTTTTGGGGGTAGAGATTGATTCTGTAAAGGGCAAATGCAGGCTACACAGGACAAAGTGCAAAAGCTGAAGGTCATGATACGAGACCTATTGGGGAAACGCAAAGCAACCCTGAGGGAGTTGCAGTCTCTGGCGGGCCACCTCAATTTTGCAGGAAAAGTTATACTATCGGGCAAAGTGTTTGCCAGAAGTGTTGAACTAAAAACAGTGGGGCTGCAGCATGCCGCCCAACTCGTCCGGCTGGGATCAGAGTTAAAGGAGGATCTCCAGATGTGGGAAACATTTCTGTCTGAGTCAAATGGGGTTGCAATCTGGAGGGAGGACTGGGCAAGCAGCGAGAGGCTTAGACTATTTACCGATTCATCAGGGTCGCTGGATTTCGGGGCAATCCTGGGGAGCAGGTGGTGTGGCAAAGCATGGCCAGGAGAGTGGCATAGGAAAGGAATCACGAAAGACATCACGCTGTTGGAATTGTTCCCCATTGTGGTAGCATTTAAGTTGTGGGGAGAAATCCTCGAGAACGAAAGTTTCCCTTATGGTCAGACAATTTGGCAGTGGTGCAGATTATCAATATGGGGTCATCAAGCAACTTGAGAGTGCTGAGGTTGCTCAGGGAACTCACCAAATGCCTACTAACTTTGAACATCGAGGTCAGGGCACGGCACATTCCTGGTATTAAAAACACGGCTGCTGATTCTCTGTCTCGTTTGCAGTGGGAGAAATTCAAAGAAAGCTGCCCAGATGCAAGGAAGGTGATGGCTCCATTCAAAGAACAATGGTGGGGAATGGTTGGGGTGATCTGAGCTCTCTGATAGACACGGCATTGGCGCCAGGTACAACAAAGAGGTACAGGGCTTGTTGGGAACGTTCTACCACATTCCAAAGAGAGGTGCTGCTGGAGGGCCAGGGAGAAGCTGCGGTGCGGGCCTTCGTGGGCTGGTGCTGGAAGACGGGAAAAACCAGAGCATGGGTGGTGTATCATCTGGCGGCCATAGCACACCACGCCAAACTAAGGGGAGAGAAGGACCCAACCAAGGAGCATTACATCACAATGGCCATGAGAGGCTGGGCCAAGCAAGCGGTAATAAAGCCCGTCGAGAGGCTTTGTAAAACTGCATGGTCTAATCAAATGCCTTAACACTGTATGTAAAGGCGAGGCTGAAAGGGTGTTATTCACAGCAGCCTTTACGGTTGCATTTTTTGGGGCACTCAGGGTCAGTGAGCTGGTGCCTGAGAACAAAGAGGACAAAGGGAATGGGTTTTTACGTTTAATGGATGTGCAAGTGAGCAGCACGCAAGTGGTCATTTATGTGCGGAGGTTGAAGACCGATCAAAAGGGGAAGGGGGTGGCATTGACGTTTCAGGCCATTCATAAGAGCCGAGTGTGTCCGGTAGCGGCAGTGGCCAACTTTCTCTAACAACGGCAGCCGTCAGGGTCAGTGAGCTGGTGCCTGAGAACAAAGAGGACAAAGGGAATGGGTTTTTACGTTTAATGGATGTGCAAGTGAGCAGCACGCAAGTGGTCATTTATGTGCGGAGGTCGAAGACCGATCAAAAGGGGAAGGGGGTGGCATTGACGTTTCAGGCCATTCATAAGAGCCGAGTGTGTCCGGTAGCGGCAGTGGCCAACTTTCTCTAACAACGGCAGCCGTCAGAAGTAGGGGCACCATTGCTCATACATAGGGACGGCTCCGCCTTGAGCCGCTTCTAATTCAAAAAGTGATGGAGCTGGCTCTGACAAAAATGGGTTTGACAGAAGGCCGGTTTGGGACCCACTCATTCCGGATAGGGGCCGCCACCTCCGCAGAAGCCGGGGGCTTGAGGGCAGACGACATTATGAAATTGGGTAGATGGTCTTCAGGGGGTTTTAAAAGGTGTATCAGACCAGAAAAAATGTGATTTAACATGCCGTCTCCTCTGCTTCTCATTACCAGCAAGACAGAGGACAAGGAAGCGCACCGTTTGGGTGGTGGGCCATTCGTTTATTTCAAGGGCCAAAGCGGGCTGGACACCGCAGCAGGAGGAGCTGACGGCCGGCGAGTTCCGAGGTCTGTGGCATGGGGTGCCAGGGATGAAATGGGCACAGCTACGAGGGCTGCTTAATAAATTGCTGGGTAAGCAGCAAAAACCAGATGTGCTGGTAATCCACTTGGGCGGGAACGATTTGACCTACTAGGTAGGGGGGTCTTGTTGAGGGAGATAATGCTCTCTTTGCAGGAGATATCGGCACAACTGGTGAAACGTAAATCGTGTGGTCTGAGGTGATTCCCAGGGCAGAATGGAGGGGGGCCGAGAATCACGCAGAAGTCGAGAAATCAAGGAAAAAACGGAATGGTGCCAGGGCAAAGTTCTGCAGGGGTAGGGGCTTTCAACAAGTCAGACATGGCCTAATCAACTTAGAAAACCCCAGAGTGTTTTTTAAAAGATGGGGTGCATCTATCAGCAGCAGGACTGGAACTCTTCTACTGGAACATATGCACTAAATTGTTGGAGCTATAAGAGGAAACAGGAAAAGGGAGAGCCACGGTGGGCGGTAACCCACCTAGTGGCGTGGCAGTGTTTGGGCAATCAAGCACAAAAGACAGACTCTGATGAGCCAGAAGGAAACCGAAATGGGTCTTCGCTCTTCCGGACCAGCGCTTTTTGGGAGCCTAACGGCAGGGGCGTCTGGTGGTAACAACAAAGGCTCAGCTTCCCCCCAAAAAAGAAACGGCGCTCTCCCCACCCATGGACACCTGCATGGGCAGGATAGGCTCAGGCACAAAGGGTTGGGAGAGTTGGGCCTAATAAGGAAACTATACAATAGTATAGGGGGAAGCAAGGGAGGTCGGACACGGAGCAAGGGCCACATTTACAGACTGGAGTTCACGAAATGTGTACAATCATTATTTTGTTGTGGAAATAAAACTGCGGCCAAGTTTGCCATTTGAAACTACTACTGTCTCATGCCAATTCATTGCTTGTAAGAAAACAAGGTGCAGCGAAGGAGTGAGCTAAGGATAGCTAATTGGCTATGGGTGCAAATGGGCAAATGCAGGGGTTATACTCTGACCCAACCTACCCCAACACAAGTTGCTGCAGATCCAAATTCCACAGCCTCAAGGTCCCTATTAAGCAAGTGAATTGTTACGCACAGTAAACGCTATTGTGTCTCTGCATATGTCTGTGCTTCTTATTGGGACCTCTTCTACACAATGCAGTGCAAAAACATCTTTTCCCCAATCCATCAAACCTGGAATTGTATTAATAGAAAATGACCAACATCTGGCGAATCACTATGAAAAGAGATGCATCTCCAAATGCCATCCCTCTTCTGTGCCCTTCTCACTGATAAATATGTATCATAAACGGCAGGCCAGTAAGGGGTTATTTAACCTTGTATTACAAAGAGGTTTTGACTGGAGACTGTTTCAACTTTCTTAGTCCCCATTTTCGGATTTAAGTTAAATCCAATGGCCCCAACTCTCCACATCGTTCTCCCCTCCCCCGCTAATGGACAATTATGGCTAAAGCCTCTGCATCATCCCTCTGAGGTCAATCGCGAGCTCCCCTCCCTTCTCAAAACAACCCCCACAGACCTCCCCGGCAGCCTCTGCCCACCTACATCCCCAAAATGTCTACTACAACCCCGCCACGATTCCCCCCAATACGGGTTCTTTATACCCCACGCCCCGACGTTGCAGTGAAATGTCTCAATCCGCGACTTTTCGTCAGACAGCTGATTTTTTGGGCTCTTCCGGCTTTTCTCACTCACGCCTCATTGACGCGCCCTTACGCTGCCTCTAACTGCGTCCACCCTCAGAAGGGTGAAGCGTGACGGCGGCTCACCTGCGAAGATCAGCAGCACGGCCAAAGTCATCAGCGCCATGGCATCCAAACCAAAGAAAACAGAACAGAAGGGTGCCCAGAACAGTAGTGACCCAAGAGCAGGCCTCCGGATATCATGCCACAAAAGGCGCGAGGCCGGGTCAGCTGAGCGCGGTCATTGTGACGCAGGGCTCATTCTCATGCAGGCCCGAGTCAGAATCACTGAGGTGACCTTACAGAAACAGGTGGTGTTTAATGTGTTAAAAAAAACACATTAAATTAATTAAATATAGATTCTTGTCAGGGGACTCCAGGCCGTGAGGGCCATTATCCATCCGTGAATTCTCTCTTTGCCTTTGAAAAGCAGGTAAAAGTAGGATTGAAAGCCAAAGGAGGATTTGCTGTGTCACGGTGGGAGGCGCTTGAGTGTTGAGTGAAAGACACCAGTAAGTAATACCCGGGACTCCAGTGATATCTATAAAGAGAAAGATTTGAAATGGCTACAGCCCGTACTTTGTGCAGAATTCACAGTTTGTTAAAGAAAACTGTAGCCTTGATGACAACAGGAGACATACAGCTGGCCCTGAGTAGTATACAGCAAGATGCCTCACCCTCCAGACTGTATTTTAAGCGCACAAATACCTTCGTAAAAGTTAAATACATATGCGTGTACCAGGGACGTCATTTCACCAAAATTACAGGGGTAGCAGAAGTGACATCACACATGACCATTGACATCTGATAACATCATAGGAAGTGATGTCATTTGACCCCACTGTTAAGTCAGGGATGTAGCCACCGATAATTAACAAAGTCTTTATTGTTAAGTTAAAGCAAACACAAATGACAGCAGGCGTCCTCCTAGGAAGACTCTGTCAACTCCTTTCGTAAGGCAAAAGTAAACAATTCTACATTCTACATGGAACTAACATTCAGATAAGGTTCTGTATGGAATGACATTACCTCATAGGTGCATTTTGACATCTGCTGAGTTGCAGTGATACATTTTAATTACAAGACTAATCTCAACACATCTCCTTCCTTTATCACCAAATTCCTACCCCACATAATAGTCATTGAATCTGGAAGGTCTGTTCCTGACTCTACTCACTTTCAGACCAGTGTCGACACAACTGTTTCTGTTACTCTCATCGTTCACCACTTTGTCTGCACATGGTCCCAAATCTGAATTTTCTTCTATTTCTGGATCCCTCTCATTACCCTCAGTATTATCTTTGTTGCTTTTGGCCAATCTAGACATTGCCCAACACTCACCACCCTCCATAATAACAACATTTCCCCTTATACTGGCAATTCTCTTGGGACCAATAAACTTACTGGTAATGCATTTTGGAGATGCTCTGGGATTTTTAACATAAACCCAGTCTCCAACCAACCAACCCATTTCTCGTGTAGCTTTCTTGTCATCAAAACGAACCTTGTACTCACTCTGAGCCTCCTTAACTAAGTCCATAATCTTCTTTCTGTCAACATTCACACTCCTAGCAAGATCCATCCAACCCGGACATAACTTTGTCCCCGGGTGCCTACCCTTGAGAGATGAAAAAGGGGATACTCCAGTGATGGAATGTGGAGTTACACAGTAATTCCAGACCATTTCTCTTAAAACTGTCTGCCATTCAAGACCCGATGCCATAGCCAACTGCAGACCACCTTTGAGAAATCTATTCATCCTTTCAACCAAACCATTCGCCCTGGGTTGATACAACGCTGTCCTGTAATGTCTGATTCCGTACCTATTCAAAAATTCTAGCATCCTGTCCGAACAAAACTGGACACCATTGTCTGAGACAAGTTCGGAAGGGAACCCCTCCCTGTAAAACACATCCTCAAAGAAAGTGATCATTTGGGACGTGGTCGCCTCCCTTATGGCTTTCCATTCGACCCATTTAGTGTGGTAATCCACCAATACAATGATATACTTGAACTCTTCTCCCAACTCCTGAATGGGTCCCATCAAATCTACTGCTAACTTCCTCCAAGGCTCTGTGGGAATACTAACAGGTCTTAAGGGTGTTTCCCTGACACATTTGGTCTTATCACTTCTTTCACACTCTTTGCATATTCTTACAACTCTTTCTACTTCTCCATCAATACCAGGCCACCAAAACGATTGCCTTATGTGTCTCTTGGTGCCTCCCATACCCAGGTGACCCTGGTGAGCTATCTCCACCAGTTTGGCTCTCACAGCAGAGGGAGGTACTATCCTCAACCCTTTCCTGAGTTGAACCCCATTACACGACAAGTTCAACTCTTCTTTGATATTATAGAATGCATCAAATTTCTTTTCTAGCAAATCCTTCCTGGGCCAACCCATTTTAACCCAGATCTTGACCTGACCTAACACCTCATCAAGATTATCCGCCGACACCCACTCCTCTTCACATATAGCATTGTGTACCATTTCACAAATTCCAACCGGAACCTCTGCATTTGTAATATTGCATTCTTCATTTTGTATAGGCAATCTGGACAGACAGTCAGCAATGACATTATCCCCACCAGGAACATATACCATCCTAAAATCATACCCCAACAGATCCACCATCCACCGGGATATCCTGGGAGACTCTTTTGTCCAGTCTGCACTGCCCAACAACTGAACTAGAGGCTTGTGATCAGTCTTAACAAGAAAAGATTGGCCCCAAAGAAAAAATTTGAAGTGACTTACTGCCCATGATACAGCTAATGCCTCCCTCTCTACTACAGAGTAATTGTTCTCCGCCCCCCTCAATGGGCGAGAGGCAAAAGCTATGACATTTTCAACGCTCCCTTCATATTGGAACAAGGCAGCTCCGAGCCCCAACATGCTTGCATCTACGGCTAACACAGTCTTCCTTCCAGACACAAATCCACCTAGGGAAGGAGCCTCAACTATACCCTCTTTTATTCTAACAAAGGCTTCTTGGCATTGATCCGACCATACATATTTGGATCCCTTTTTTAATAAATCTCTCAAAGGAGACGAAATGTTTGCAAAACCAACAACAAATTTGTGATAATACTCCGCCAACCCCATGAACGAACGTAGCTGATCCTTGTCACGGGGTTGTGGAGCATTCACAATACTGTCCACCAAGGACTTCCTGGGAGCAATACCCTTGTTAGAAATATTGTGTCCCAAGTAATCAACCTCTGTCAAGGCAATTTTACATTTCTTTCTTTGTACTGTTAACCCAGCATTTCTAAGTCTCACCAAAACAGATCTTAACACCATGTCATGTTCACTCATATCCTTAGCAAAGATGAGAATATCATCCTGAAACACGGTCACATTGTTAAGACCCTTGAGGACTGTTTCCATTACTCTCTGGAAAACCGATGCTGCCGAAGCTAAACCAAAAGGCATGCGCTTAAACATAAAAACCCCTTCTGGAGTGATGAAAGCAGTTAGATGTTGACAATTCTCAGACAGTGGCACTTGGTGGTACGCAGACGACAGGTCAATAATAGAGAACACTTTGGGCTCTCCCAATGTGGACAAGATCTCCGAAATGTTTGGCAATGGATGTCTCTCCACTACAATGTTCCTGTTCAGACTGCGCAAATCCACACACAACCTCAAGTTACCATTGGCCTTAGTAACTAATACGACAGGAGACAACCATTCTGTGGCTGCTACTGGTTCAATGACCCCCTTCTTCATCAAACTGTTAAGTTCTTCTTTAAGCTGTGCCCTCATCTTTAAAGGGACTTGACGAACTTTGTGAACTACAGGTTGAGCAATCTTTTTTAATTTGATGTGATGTTCAAAATCCTTAAGTTTGCCGAGGCCCTCCGTAAATACTTCAGGAAACTCTTTCGTCCAGGAATCCTCCACCTCAGCAATCGATACAGGAACTGATGCACTGGCTTGCACTATTATTCCTAATTTCTTTTGTTCTTCCCAACCTAGCAAAGATGCTCCTTTCTCCGCCACAAGTAACATGGCTTGACAGGTTCTCCCTTTGTAACACACTACTGAAGAAATCTGCCCAACAATTTTTATGTCAGAGTTGGCATATCCGCATACTCTTATGCCGGTGGGAAAAACATTTGTATCATCCTTTTTGAGAACATTTCTCAGGGTGTCTCTGGATATGATGGACCAGGGTGAGCAAGAGTCTACCTTCATTGACAGTTCAACTCCATCGATGCTAAATAGGTCGACAGGGCCATTATCGTTAGCGGATACTTCTGATACTTGAAAAACATGCTTGGGAGTCACCTCCTGAACTGCTGAATTCTGATGTGTATAATACTCTGTCTTACTGTCAAACTCCCCAGTATTGTCCATTTTGGATTCCACATAGTTGATCGACCTACTCCTGCAAACATTTGCAAAATGGCCTCTTCCCTTGCACTTGAAGCATTCCGCGTTCTTGGCCGGACATGACGGATAGTTCATCCCATGCTTGATGCTGCCACAACGAGGACACATGTTCTTTGTATTCCACGTACTTTTCTTTGCCATGGGGTAATTACTCCTCTTCTTTTGCTCCACAACACATACCGATGAATGATCAAAGCTGGATTTGTCAATTTTGAGTTCCTTTACATACTCAGACGTTTGTTCAATGCTCCTCGCCATTTCGATTGCCTCTTGAAGAACCATGTCTTTTGTTAATAGTTTCTCTTGAATCCTAGGGTTGTTTGTGCATCTGACCAGCTGGTCTCTGATGAGCGAGTCTGTTCATTGCTCAAACTCACACGTATAGCTTAATGATCTGAGACATGCAACATAAGATTCCACCGATTCTGATTTTTCTTGGACCCTCTGAAAGAACTTATGCCTTTCAAAACTGATGTTCTTCTTCGGCTCAAAATGGTCTCGCAGTTGCTTTAGCGCAAATGAGTACTCGTCCATATCACCATCTCCTTGGTCTCTATTTCTTGGAAGACCATCATAGATCCTACGCCCTTCAGTGCCTAAGTTGTGAAGAAGTAACGCTTTCTTCCGTGCTGCAGGATACCTGTCTCCACCCATGGCCACTAAATAATTTTCAAAAATGTCCTTCCACCTATCCCATGGGATGATGGGACGACCCGGTTCGCTGACAAACGGCAGAGGAGGTGGTATAGAGGTCATGTTGTGCAGTGGATATGGCAGCTATTTCTCTAGAATAGTTTACAACTTTCTGTTTATTCTGGAAAAATATAAGCACTTTTCTCTTGGTGAATGGCACCCAAACTGGAGTTCAACAATATTGTGGAACTGTGTAAAATGTCACTTGGGAGACCGGAGTGTGCACATGCAAAACTTGAGTATAGGAACTGATAGTATGAAAGCTGCACACAATTTTTTTTTTTTTGCTTAAGTGTGCTTATAACAATCCGCGTGTACTTGTAAACAATACAGCACCAGCCAACAGTTCGCAGGATTTTTTCCTTTTATTTTCAGCTGCGCCGCGAGTAACGCCGCACCGTCGCTTCTTGCTCGCGATCACACGTCTGCTCGCGCCTCCTTTCTAGCCGGCGTTCCAATGCAGGCAAGGCTGGCGTCGATCGCAAGCTTTGAAGTGCTCGCGGTATCTTGTACGCTGGAGCTGGGTAGACGCTCGCTCACCGCACGCGTCTCTTGCACGCTCGAGTTGGGCTCGCGCTGGCTCACAGTTTGATGCGGGCGGCGCTGCTCGTTTTGAATTACATTAAATGGAAGCGACTCTCCACACAGCGCTTCTCATGCATCAGGCTCACACCACACCTAACCTGTTGTTAACGCCACGTCTCGGATCTCTTCTCCGGCCTCCTTTCCCTCGGCGGCAACTTTGATGTCACGCCTGCTGTCACTCCGCCTGAGAAAACCTTTGCACGACGCTGGGGCCATAAACCTCGACTGCTGAATTCCTCGTCGCCAATGTTAGGTCAGGGATGTAGCCACCGATAATTAACAAAGTCTTTATTGTTAAGTTAAAGCAAACACAAATGACAGCAGGCGTCCTCCTAGGAAGACTCTGTCAACTCCTTTCGTAAGGCAAAAGTAAACAATTCTACATTCTACATGGAACTAACATTCAGATAAGGTTCTGTATGGAATGACATTACCTCATAGGTGCATTTTGACATCTGCTGAGTTGCAGTGATACATTTTAATTACAAGACTAATCTCAACACCCACCCCGAAGTGATATTGCGGGAAGCGTTGGAATGCGACCTTTCACCCCTTGACAAAACCGGAAGTGGCATCACATAGCATTGTTCCTAAGTACACCACGAAAAATATGGTTATGATATTATCACTATAATGTGATACACATTTCATGCAAGAATGGATCGTCATATGTATAGGCCATATTACCAAATTACTGTGAATGCAAGCAGACGTCCATGGCCAAATGATAATGATGTGTTATTATATAGCACTTAGCCTTAAGAGCTTTATATAGAAAAAATATACATACAATATCACCCACCCTGTATTGCTACTCATTTATCAACCTTAGAAGGATGAAAGGCTGAGTTGAGGTGTTTAAGAACAGACTAATTCAGTGACTCACCCCATAAAGTGTGCCTGAAATAAACCTTTAATGAGTCTAGCAATTATTCTATAGAATTCCAGAAAGACACATTATTTGTATTCCTATTCTTTCTTATTTAGGGTCACTGGTAAAAAGTGTTAGAATTGTGAAACCCCTGTTCATTTTATTTTAAGAGGCCTGAACAAGAAAGCCAGCCACCCCAGAAGCAGAGAGCCACATGGCGCTGATCACAACCCAGTTGCTTGCATTTTTGTAAAAAAATTACCTTTTAGTTTTTAGGGGTAGCAAGAGATACCACAGGGGTCTAAAGGGAGACCCATAAATGACGTCCCTGACATGTACCCCTTTCTGAACCAGGTGTGCACCGAACCCTATGATTTGTTATCATTGTGGAATTTGCCATTATTGCACTGACTGGAAATAATGAAATCTGCCCTCATTTTTCTAACTAGTCTTAAGGGAATCTGGTCATACTGCACGAACTGCGCTTTCGAATCTAACCTTACAGTACCCGTGGCCCGACTCTGACGTGCCCTGACTGTGCCAGTGTGCCAGCCGAAATTACACAGACTGCTCTTGCTGCGCTGACTGGCTATACTCGACAACGTCCTCTATGCTATTTAGGCTTTCTGTGATGTGCTCTTATTGTGCTAAATGGTTCTATGAATGCTGGCCGTACTTTGGCAAGTTGGCACAATGCAATGTGGCACTTCTGTGCTAAATGGGGATAACTGAACCCCTCACTGCTGTCTTACCGGGTACATGGAATGTGGCTGGCGTGTGCTAAATGGGCATAGTGGTCATACCGAGATCTGCACTTACCTAGCACACATAGCACCCGTACTGGGCATACTGTGTTAAATATACCTGTGGAATCTGATATTACTGTGCTGACTGGCAGTGCATGAATCTGGCCTGTGTGTGCTACGTGGGCCCACAGGAATACATTGGAATCTGCCCCTGCTGGTCTAACTGTGCATTAGGCATTCTAGTCTTACAGTGGCAACTGGTAACAAAAGAAGCGCAGACTACTGTGCTCAGTGCAAATGATAACATCTGTAACTGCACGGTTAATAGAAACTGGCCTAATTGTGCTAACTGGGCATAATGGAATTTGCAACTACTGCCAACTTGACATAATAATATTTGGCTTTTCTGTGTGAAGTGGCCATAGAGGAAACTGGCATTGCTCTTCATACTTGGAAGAATGGAACGTAGTAATGGTAAGGTAACTGTGCATAATGTAACCTGAGACTTCTGTCCTAATCTGCACATTTGAGATATGTAATGTTATTAGTATTTCTAGCGCACTCGTTCCCCCGAGGGCTTCTTGGCGTGAGGATGTACACTGCAACAGTAGAGGCAGCCCTCAAGGCTGGACAAAGAGCTCTGTTTTTAGCAGGCGGTGAAAAAGTAAATGATTCTCAGTCCCCCTGAGTTGAAGGGGGGAGACTATTCCATAATTTACTTGCAGCCACTGAAAAACCATCCATTCACTGAAGGCGAAATTTGGGGACCTGAACCAGGCGATCGTTGCCACATCACAACGATCAACAAGGAACATAGGGATGAAATTTATCACAAAGAAAATACACCCCTACACCCCTGGGCGTGGGTATTTACCCCGATGAATGAGGCAAAGGGACTTAAAGGCTATTCTCTGTTTTACCGGGATCCAATGCAGACAATGAAGTACAGGGCTGATGTGAGAGCTGTATGCAGTGTCTGTGGCTACGCGGGCTTCCAGATTTTGAAGCAGCTGAAGCCGATGGATAAGGCCAGCTGTTTGGGCCAGATACAGAGCATTGCAATAATCTAGCCTACTGGAAACAAGAGAGGCGATGGCCACAGGTCGCAGAGGAAGGCAAAGAAAGGGCAGAACCTTCTGCAGAACCCTCAATAGAAAGTGCCCAGTTTGACAGACAGCACTAACTTGCAGGGCCATGGACAGAGATGCTGAGAAGTAGACCCCCAAATTCTTCACCACCGTCACTGGAAACAGAAACTCACCCAGTGGAGAAGGCCAGAAGTCAGAGGAGCAAGGACAGGATTTAGGAGAGGTACCAACCACGAGAACCTCTGTCTTGTCCCTGTTCAGCTTAAGCCAGTTGGCACTCATCCAATCCCCCACAGCCAGCAGGCATTCCCTCAGACGAGACGCCACCCCACCCAGATAAATGGGCATATCTTAACCTGGCACGTATGTCCTAATTGGGCATAATGGAATCTGACAGTGCTACGTTAACTAGACCTAATGGAATCCACTGGTGCTGTCCTAGCTGTGTGTATTTGCAGCCTGTTGTGCTCAATGGGCATATTAGTGTTTGTATTTACTGTGCTAAACTGGGAATAATATAACCTAGTACCTGCTTGCTACCTGCAAAGGTTCAACATTAATATTCTTGTGTTAACTCGGCATAATCAAATATGACACTGTTCTGCTGACTAGGCATAATGAAATGGACCCATGCTGTGCTAACTGAGCATGAAGGAACCCGCCACTGCCTTGCTAACTGTACATATCACTGAATGGCAATGATGAGAATTCCAGGAGTTTTTATGGTAATGCCTGGCAATGTTGTGAATACTTGCGCTTTCCCTAACAAAACCTGGCATTGGTGTGAGTAATTGGGCTTTGCAGCTTAAACCGGTTATATGATAGCTATCCATTCAATGTGCTGTGACAGCCAGAATTTATTATGCCGGTACCTGACAAATGATAGTACTGCCTGTGCATATGGTGGTAAAATATGGCAAAAAGTGTGAGAACCTATGTGTGCCTCATTATTAGTTTGGCATTGTTTTTGCAGTATTTCTGCAGAATTATCACCAAACTCGTTCCCTGTTACCATCCCCTGGTCCGGAGTAATTACTGTTGGATTAAGTGTGATGGTAAAGCTGTGTTAATCCCCATTATTGGAGTCCATAGGACTTCTCAGCGATTGCTTTGGATTTGCTTTACAGGAATCTCACTGCAGTACATCCTCGATTTTTGGGCGTGGGTATTTACCCCCAGCTACTTGCTGGAGGTAAATCCTGCACTTGAAGGCCAAAACTATAATTTAGCAGTGTGGTAAAAGTGGCAGAATTTCCGTTAACAACAAAAAAAATGGTGGTAACAGAATTACCACCACTATTTTTCAGCGGAACTTGTAATGAGGATGTCTGCATATGGCTATACATGCGGTATGCAGTGATTATATTGAATATAAAATAATTAATGAAATTACAACAAATACAAAAACAACGAAAACGTAAATAACCAATTTGGGAAAAAACTAGAAATGGGGTTGGGAGTGGCAATAGTGGTTTTGGAGGTGGGGGAAAGTATTAGTTAAAAAAAAGGGTTGCTTTTGGATGGGAACTCCCCCAAAAACAACAACAAAAGAAACTCGTTATTTTGGTATTTGTGGTTTTGTATTCGTTGAAATTTCATTAGTTGTTTTGGGATTCGTTGAAATCACATGTAACCTACACATGCAATATGTATTGTTTCAATGTCAATTAATATATATAATTGATGCATGCAACGTTGCTGTTCTAATGTTAAGTAGAGTTCATGATGTTGCACCATGCCGAAAAATAGATTAGAATGGCCTGGCAGTCCACATCAATATTGATGGCATGGAAGACTGCCATAGCATGACCTGGATATTCCAGTCTGTCCATTTCTCAGCCCGATACAACGCCACACACTCTACTTAGTCAATTTTTACCATTAGTAGAACGGAACTAGATTACACAAAGGACAAAACCGGTTTCAAAATACAAACTAATTTTGAATAATAATTGTTTGTTGTGATGTATGGTTTGCTCAGCATTCTTGTGGCCTCATGGAACACTACATACAATGTTAATTTTGACCATCTCAATGGCATACAATGTACTGATGTACAGACGCTCACGCACTGCTCTCCAAGAGGTGCTGTTCGGTAGATTCAAGGTATATTGCGGTACAGTTTTCCCACGTTAAGTAATATATGGATAGGTTGTGCTGTGAAAAAGTAGTTTTCCAAAGTTTTGCATCATAAAAAAGAGTCCAGAGTAGAGTCCATTCTGCTCTAGTCTACACTGCGTTTTGTTTCCCGAGAGGAGCTGCAGCAACGTGCAGTGTTTTTCTTCACTGGTGAAAGCTGCTTGGAACACTTTGGAAAACTGCAACTTTAATTGGTGATCCCTCCCCTTAAATAGAGATGCCGGGCGCGGAGCGCCGCGCAGAGTCCTGAGTAGAGTCCAGTCTGCTCCAGTACCCGAGGTACAAGCAGGCGAGATTTTCATGGCAGTGGTCCCCAGTCCGTTGACGTTACTCCATCGACGGCGACTTGAAACACACCAATCTCAGGACTCACAAGTAGAGGTAAGCACCTTAAAAGAACTGTTTAATGTGGACAGAGCGGTTCCCTCGATGCCAGTGTTGTCTCTCTCCACGTTAGCAGCAGCCCGCCTCGCAGAGACGAACTTAACCACTGTTGCTCAAACAATACGTTTAGTTAACTTAGCTGCACAGTGCGAATTCTCAAGTGAATCAGCCGCTTTAAAAGAGAAGATGCACGTGCAACCTGTCGAAGTAAACACAGCATTGTTTCTATCTCCATTCGACATCACAGACACTGGACTTCTGGAACTTCGGATTCCAATTGTTTTTCAAAAACAGCACAACATTGTTCTCAAATCGCCAATATCAGCTACGGGCGAAACTCAACTCCTTGACCATTCATTGAAAAGATGTCCAAATGCCTTTTCGCTTTCTCTCACAGGGCGAATTGGAGTTTCTGAAATACAGGCACCTTCTAACTTGACTCCTTCAATTACACAATCAACAGCTATGTTACCATCACAACGAGGTGCTGAATTGCCACGAGATAAAAATGGTTACGCAAAGGATTTGAACGTAGTAATCAGTGACCTGGCAGAAAGGCGTACAATTTTGTGCGCTGATGGTGGAACGGGTGTTGGAGGAAATATGCAACTAGCTGAAAATACCAACTCTAGTCTTGGCCGTCAAGCACTGCTAATTGACTCACTTGCTGTGCCCAATGTCTGCATTTTAGGCACGCAGACTCCAATCCAAGCAAGTTTGAACTCCTATGATCCCGTGGCACATGAAGCTCACCTAACTGAGCGATTAAAATCTGACTTCTTAATGTTAAGAGAGCGGCTTATAGTCCTCGGATGCTTAAACATGATAAATAACTCGATCTTTTACCACCACATAAGCACACCTCTGCGATGAATAACAACACATTTAAAGATCTGACAAGTATACCGAAAACGAAGTCGACACCTTATATGTCAGCTACTGCCAAAAATAATTTGGCGCGAACAACATCAGCGGTGGGTAAGACCAAAGAGAATGGTGCTTCACATCCCGATATGCAACACTCAAATCAAGCGACACCGGAGACCAACAGAAACATTAACTTGTCAGCAGCGAGACAGCCTGAGGTGGCTAATGAACATAGTAACAAAAGCAATGTATTCATAGCGGCAGACATCCAAATACATAACAATGTATTAGCCGCCACGTCAATAGCACTTTTTCCATTTGTGAAACTTTATGAATCGTTAAAAGAGCAATGGTCGATGATTGGCAACTTATTCTCAAAGCTTTCGAATGTGGAAAGTTTTAATTTTCAGCTGCAACAGCGTCTGGACAGCGAAGCAGAAGTATCTGCAAAATGGCAAAATCGTTTAAGTGACCTTGCAAGGAATGAACTAGCAGAGAAATTTGACTTGATAGGGGCAGTATTGGAGTGCACCAATTGGATGCAGCACAACGTTAAAAATTCCCTCACCTCCATCAGCTAATTCCTGCAAAAACATCTGTCACTGTCAAGTGGTGTCCACAATGCCCTTGTTGCCGCAGAAGATCGTTTCTTCAATTCCTCTGGCAAAAAGGGAACCACAGCTGGACTCGTTAGGTTTAAATTACCAAAAAAGCATGTTGGAATCGAACATTCCAGTTGGAAAGTCTCTTAAAAAACAGAGACTTGTAATTTCAGCAGCCTCAAATTCTACAAAAGAGTCACAACAGGCTCAAACCACTATGATTACTCCGACGCAAAACCCTGGCTTGTCTATGTCTACAAACTCAGAGGGGGGCTACCCTCACATTGATGATAACATCCACAACCGAGTCCCTTGCCAGATGCCATCATTTGGGATCTTCTCTGCAACCGCAAAAACCACAGCGAACAATGCTAGGGCATCAGCTCTTGACAAAGCAAAAAGGCCTTGGAAACCAAGAAAGCAGAACAAATAATACAACAAAATAAATAAGGAATTTGTCGACTCTTTGAGCATCCTTCTAAGGCACCAGCTCAGACAAACACGAAAAGTGACAATAATACCATCAGTCAAGCGCAGAAAGGCATGGCTGACATGAGTAACCCAAACAAATGACCTAGAGTTGAGTTTGAGGATACTCTCAATCGTCCCTCTCCTGCCTCCATTGATGTATGTGATCTATGCACATACTCGGTTGATGAGAATGAGGCGTCGGTAGAAGCCAAACCATTGTAGACGACTCAATCGTCTCCAATAGCCATTCATCAGTGATTGTGAGAAATCCGACGTCCTCGACGAGGGCCGTCATTGAAGCCTCAGGAGGCATAAGTGATTCTCACGGGATCGTCAAAAAGAGATCTTCATTGGTGGTGACATGGATAAGTCCAAACGAAAAACATCGCTCATTTCAACTGATAGACATGCCGATAGCGCGTCCTTTAATTTAAATCAAAAGCTGACTACGGCTAAAATGCAAAAACAACAGAAACGCTTAGCGAACGCAATATCTCATCACAAAAATGAATCATCTACCATCTCATGGAAATTACAATAAGAAAACATTTTGAATGACAAGAACAAGGTAAATCTTAACAGAAGTAACATCATGAAACTATTGCACTGTATTCCCTTGTTAAGGACTATAACTTCTGAAGATATTGGCCCTCATTACGACCTTGGCGGAGAACCATGGTGCTATTAGCACCATGGTCCATGGCGCTAAGCTGCCAACTCCGCCATGGTGGTTGGCGGATTTACCGCCCCATTCCGACCTTGGCGGGGCGGTAAGTCCCCAATCCCCATTTACCCTTCCCCATTCCCATTTTTGCCCGATAGGGCATAATGGGAGTGGGGAAGGCGTTAATTACGCCACCGTAAATTACGGTGGCGTAATTAACAACGAGGTCCCTTAGCGCCATGGATTTTAACACCTGCTAAAAGCAGGTGTTAAATCCGCCATGGCGCTACGGGAACTCGTACTCAGGCGGTAAGGGTCGGCAAAGTTTACGCCGGCGTAAACCCCTTACCGCCTGGGTCGTAATGAGGGCCATTGTCATTGTTGAATATGTCTCGGAAAATCGCTCAGAAATGGTGTTGGTGCACATACAATCCCAAATTATCAGAAAAACACTAATAGCGGCTAAATATGAACTCCTTTTCTTTGGCTTCGATCAGTCATTAGTAAATGATCAAAGGGAAAACTGTGCTGTGAGCTCTATTCAAGATCTTGACAATAAGTCAAGCCCCAGAAAAAAAACACTGAACCAGAAACAAATCCGTGCATACAAAAAGGAAATTCAAAAGGCAAAGAGAAGACATTACGATGACAGAATCAACAATGCCACCAACACTCAAAAAGAAATGTTTAGCATCATTGAAGAAATGAGAAACCCACCAGGATGCGATAACACCCCAACCCCCGCAGAAAAACTATGCAACGACCTGGCAGACCACTTAAAAAAAAAATCAATGACATCCGTCAAACCATACAAAAGCGACCAACCAACCACAACATACAACCCAACGAACCTAACACGGAACCACACCACAAACTCCGAAGCTTTCCTGAAATATCAGCAGAGGCATTCGCAATGCTGGTAAAACGAAGCAAGAAAGCGGGATCACCCATGTACCCATGTCCCCCAGACATCTACAAATCGATCCTCATGCAAGGATCGCCAGCAGAACACTACAGAAACCTTCTAAATCTATCACTATCAACAGGGACTGTACCGAAGATCTTCAAATCAGCATACATCAAGCCACTCTTGAAAAACACAAGGGGTGATGTAGATGACCTTTCCAAATACAGGCCGATCTCTAACATCCCCTACCCAGCAAAACTTCTAGAAACCTACGTATATAAACTAACCCAAGAACACGTAGAAAAACACCACCTCCTGGACCAAGCTCAAATCGGTTTCAGACCAGCGAGAGGAATGGAAACAGCACTACTATCCATCTGGGACGATCTCAAAACTAACCCAGACTCGAACACTACCTCAGCCCTTATTCTGCTTAACCTCTCAGCAGCCTTTGACACAGTTAGCCATGACACCCTGACCAAAAGGCTAGAAGACATAGGCATAACAGACACAGCACTACGCTGGACCAAATCATTCCTAGCAGACAGGACAGAAACCGAATGGATCAAACCTTTCAAATCCACTCCACGAGTTAACGACTGTGGAGTGCCACAAGGATCCTCACTATCCCCACTATATTTCAACATCTATCAGACTCCGGTCATCAGAATCTTCAAAAAATACAACATTACATGTTACAACTATGCAGACAACACTCAGCTCATCTACAAAATCAAAGACACCAATGCCGACCATTCAACCCTAATGGACTGTCTAAAAGGAGTCTTCAACTGGATGAATGCCAACAACCTGAAAATCAACCCAGGAAAGACAGAAATCATGATCGTATCCAAAGACCAAGAGAACGAAACCACCATCCCATGGCCTACGGAAATGGGGAAACACACCAACACCATCGAAGGTAATAAAAAATCTGGGGGTCCTAATGGACAACACCCTAACCCTGGAACCGCAAATAAACGCAAAAGTGAAGAAATGCTTTTTTCTCCTCCACACGGCAAGAAGAATTCTACCTTTCCTCTCCTTCACGCACAAAACACTCACTATCGTCACCCTAATCATGTCAAAAATCGACTATGCAAACAGCCTCTACCTCGGAATACCAGAATCCCTCCTAAAGAAACTGCAATGGATCCAAAATGCAGCAGCAAGACTACTCCTCAAACTATCCAGAAGAGACAACATCACTCCAGCCCTAAAAACACTACACTGGCTCCCAATAAAACAACGCATCACCTTCAAAACAATGTGCATAACGCACAGAGCAATCAGCGGACAAGGAGCAGAATTCCTACAAAAGAAAATAACAGTCTACAAACCAACGAGACCCCTCCGATCAAGCAACGAAATCCGCCTGGAACTCAAACCATATCTTAAGAAAAAACTTGGAGGCACCTCCTTCTACCACTTAGCCGCAAAAACCTGGAACAACATCCCAAAAGAAATAAGAAACACTGAAGATCACCTAAAATTCAGGAAATCACTAAAAACCTGGCTCTTCAACACCACAGACTAAATCTGGAAACCAAAACCGGAAAAAAGACGACTAAGCCGGAAAGGACACGGACATCCCCGGCCCGAGAGGGTAGCTCCCACGGCACCTGGACGGGTGACGGCAGATAGATTGGAACACACACGGCACGCACATAGACTGAGTCAACTACCCCAGACAATCCCACAAACACTTTCACCCGCCCCTTAGTTCCCGCCAGGTACCACAGTAGCGTGGAATTGTCGAGATATTGGCTATCACCACACTACCTGAGAGGTTGACATAGGCAGGTGCACTGGCCACAGGAGTAGGAAGGGAGGATAAGGGGAGCTATGAGAGAGCATGTTAGAGGTGGGGGCCAGAGGAGTGAGGAACCCTGTCTACCAGTCGGACCCAGATCAGGACAGAGCTGCATCAGGGGAGACTACGCAAGGCGAGCGCCTCAATTCAGGATAGAGACGCCAACTAACCAACCCTACTAACAATTCCCTTTCTGCATACACCTCTCAAACTCCAAACCAAACACAACCAAAACCTACAGCACAACAAACCGCACAAACTTCACTACATTGCAACAACAAAACAAAAACACACATAGTCTTGCACAACAGTACACAACGACTACCGACTGCAAACACCCCAAGCCCAGCAAACAGACCCACCGGGCTGAGGCCGCCAACAGCACATAACTGCTCTCTTTTCCTGCTTCCTCCCACGTACTCAACCTCCCCTCCTCTTTCAGAGCCGCCAGAGTGCCAGGGGACCACTCCGGTGGTGATAGTGCGCGGTACAAATGTCCTTTAACATTAACATTAACAAATGAACAAAGATGTACCACCTTGCGGAATCTGATAAAAACTAAATCGCCCGTGAAAATCTCTGCAGGTTATCGTTTTACTCAAACAAACAGGGCGGTTGCTGCTCCCACTGGGCTACAAAATCGGCATTAGCTATCGACCAACCAGAAAGAGGACCTCTGTTCCCTCATTTCCTGGAACACTTGAGGATTTATGCATTTATTCAATGAATCCTCATTCACACTCAAAAATAACTTTGTGAACTGTCTCCAGAAAACTTGGTTACGTGAAGTACCAATCAGAGATGGCTACTTAATCTTGTTAAATCCTGCTGGAAAAAGGTACAACTTTGCAATCCAGGCAAGAAGATTCTAATATGAGTAAACAGATCCTCATAGTAAATGCATATTGGAATCAAGCGATAATATCCTCGAGTAATTATATAACATCTGTGACATCTCTAATTGATGATTGTATGATCACATTTATAGATCCTGCAATCATCATTTGTGGAGACCTGAATAATTCTTGCTTTGACAACGACAGCCATCCATCCACTTGTAGGCCAAGTCAAAAGATCCAGAAGTCAATCCGGGGACAACGTTGGAAATCAGAACTCGATATGAGGAACTGCCAAATGTTAAATGTGAATATTAGAGGCGATATTCCTGCGAACCATACTTGACATCGGAACCAGAGTCACAAAACCCTAGACTATATTTGGACGACAAGGAATTTGTTATGCAAACTCGACCAGCTAATCAGCTTAAAAACAACCAGAAGTGACCATGATGTGCTTAAATTAACATGGCACATGATTTGTGAGCCTCCAACGATAAGATACTCTGAGAATCTGGCAATTAACCAGGGTGCAAATAGACTACGGATCAACAAGCATCAGATTAACGCCTTAAGTACTAGAATCTTGTCAAATGTGGCGTCTCCGAGTAGTCAAATAAACTATGATCCTCTACTCTTGCAATTTAAAGTAAAAGAACATGGAAGGAAAATTATCTCTCAAATGAACAAACACTCATACAGTGCGACAGTCAGTGAAACAAAAAAGACCCTTCATAAAGATATCACATTTTTAAAAAAACCATTGTCTGCCAAGTCTTCAGATGCCATCAAAAAAAAGGAGACAAAAATGTTGGAATTGGTTGAAGTTTTTCACGCAAATTTGCGACCAAGAAAGATCTGAACAGATTTTCCGACTGATCGCGAAGCATAACACAAGACAGATTTGGGCGATTATAAACCAAGGATCGTTTAACCAAAACGCAATGATGGCAAATGTTGTCACTTCTAATGCTTGGGAGATGCATCGTTCATCTGCATTTAAAAAAACACCTACAGTAATACCAACATTTGAAGTAGTGAGCCAAGCCCTGTGGAATATCTGCGAGTCATTAGAGGATATCTCACTAGCAATTCAACATCTAAATATCTCAAGAGCTGCGGGTCCTGACGGCCTCACTAACATTATGCTAAAAGGGAATAAAGACCTTTGGTCCCAATTTATAGAAGTGCTATTCAGAAAAATCTCAACTTTGAAAGAACTTCCTCAATCATGGTCTTCTGCACTGGTGGTACCAATCTTCAAGAAGGGCAATTGGGACGATCCAGCCAGCTATCGCCCGATTGCCCTACTTGACACCATTGAGAAGCTTTCCTCCAAAGAAAATTGACAAGATGGGCAACTAATGCTGGAATCATAGATTGCTGCCAAACCGGATTCACAAAGGGGGTAGACACAGAAGTGAATTTAATCTTACTGGGCCTCATTACACGTAGTGCAGTAAGGGTTTACCGGTACCGGTAAGGGCACCGGTACCGGTAAACCCTTACTACCTTACTACGAGGTCCCTTTGCGGGTTGGTACTTTAACGCCTGCTGTTTAGCAGGCGTTAAAAACCAACCCGCAAAGGGACCAGGGTGCTAATTACGGTACCGCAATTTGCAGCACCATAATTAGCGCCTTCTCCATTCCCATAGAGTCCTATGGGGCAAAAATGGGAATGGGGAAGGGCAATGGGGGAAGGGGGAATTACCGCCCCGCCAACCTTGGAATAGGGCGGTAATTCCCCTTTCCTCCAAGGCGGTGCCGGTATTTTACCGGCATAATAGCACCTTGGTCCTCCGCCTAGCGTGTAATGAGGCCCACTGAATATATTAAAACTGGAGGCCTTAAAAGAGACGAAAAGCTTTTCCTTGCATATGTAGATTTGTGGCAAGCTTTTGACAGCATTAATCAAGACTTGTTGTGGATGAAACTAAAGAACAGGTCCTGTCCGGCGGAGCTTCTTCATCCAGTGATGGCATTACATTCAAATACAAGAATTTGAGTCCGAATTAACAAACAGTGAGATCTCACAAATTAAATTGCAACCGAAAAAGGAGTAAAACAGGGATGCCCATTAGCGGCTTTACTTTTTAAATTATTCATCTCCGATCGACCAACAGCCCTGAAGATAGTGGATGCAAGGAAGGGGCTGAAATTACATTGCTGAATTCATATTGTACGTGCAAGTGCTCCTTCAGTATGCGCTTTGACATGCTGAGCACAGCAAAGCGTAAGTGGTGATGCAACATTCCTTTTCTGGTTTTGCCGAATTTTTGTGACGCAAGCCACAAATTTGTTGATACCATTGTTACAAAAGAGATAGGGAAATGGGGTTCTGAACTGAGAATATCTGGTTGTCATAGCAATCTGAAATGCCACATCATGAAATGGCCATCTCACTAACATTTCTTTTTCAAAACATTTCCGCTGTTCTACCCAATGAAGCTTCCTAACAAGATTTTCTCCAATCAGCAGATTTTTAAGAAGCAAGTCGGCCGGGTTTTCTCTTTAACAGGTACGTATTGATTTGCCTAATTTGACTATTTTGGGCTATTTCGCTGACAACTGGACTATTTTGGGCTGTGGTTTTTTTTTCATTCCTCCCAAGGCTGCCTTTCTACTTCAGGCCCTCAGTTGTCAACATCATAAAATGATGTATTCTAAATCTGCTTTGTCCACGAGAATAGAATCGAATAATGGCACTTTCTGAGGGCGAAGGTATCGGTTATTTTTTTCAAACATTGTCTACACCTAACATGGCCAGAGCCCAGATACGATTGTGCGTGCCGTCTAGTGCTGAATGCCTATTCCCTTGCTTCTATACTTCTCCCTGCCTTTAGCGTGAAGGTGCATAACCTGGGCATTTGTCCATAATTATGACAACACTACTGCTTATTCCATTCGCTACCCTCCCTCCCTCATTTGGAAAAAGGTGCAGAGGAGAATTCCATCCCCTCCAAAGGCTCCAGGGACCGGGGCAACTGCGTCCCCCGGGGCTATTGCGCCACGGGCAGTTGCCCGCCTCCTCCGGGCCAAGAAACGGGCCTGGCCTCGGCCCACAGGCAGGGCAGGGCAATTGGCAAATAAATTAGCAACATTTGTTGCTTTATTACCTTCCCCCGGCCCCGGGTTGTGCCGGCGCTGCTGGCGCCAGCCAGGCCCAAGGGCGCACGTGCGGTGTGCCCTCCTCCAGACTATGGGCGCGCACTGACACTGAAGTGTGGATCAATTGGGGCTGGCTGGTGTTGTCGGCCCCGGCCAGTACAGAAAAGAGGAGCGAGTGGGTCACTAAATCCTGAAGTTGTTCCCATCACAAGCACACACTGCCAAGCAGCAGCAGAATCAGCGAATACAAACAGTTGCTGCATTCTGCCCTCGCTGATTGGCTTTGTTTCAGGAAACCCGGCAGTAACTCCATCCTGCCGAGGCAAGCACACTTCTTTCCTCCTGCTCCCGTCCTCGCAGGTAAGGCCTATTGCTGCATAGGCATTTTATTTATTTTAAAATGGTATTGCAGAGATGACTGGGCCATCCAAGAACAGCCTCTGGAGGCCACAAAGCTAGACACTTTTGCCAAGGTTCAAGTAGTCATGAAAAAGGAAGCGAGCACTGGTGGTGGACTCTCCTCAGGAGATCAAAAGGCCGAGTCTCGGAAGACCATGGCAGAGTGTCGCCGTCAGCAGATCTTAGACAGTTGCACGATCCAGCGGGGTTGGATTGGTCAGTCCATTGGCCGGGCCAAAATCACTTCGAGGACGAGGCCCAGGGGACCGCTACCACGCTTGGGCCGGTTTGGGGGTTACTATGCCCCGCTAGTTCCCGCTCCTGAGCATATTGTTCGCCATTCCCTCTTTCCTGGGCATGCACTGCTGACTTTATTTTAGTGCAAGAGTTTCATACATTTCACTGTTCACTCAGACTTGTCTTATACTCTTCTTTGTCGTTCTGCTTCTTTTCTTTGGAATAGCAATCACGCTAGTTTAACGAGATAAACAAACACCTACACGAATGCGCCTTGTGAATGATGAAGGATGGATGCAGGCGCTGGACCAAAAGCTGAGCGAAGTCTGCACAGCAGCTGGCTTGGGAAAGCGACTCAGCAACTACACTAGAAACCGTCTCCATGGACGGATGACCCGTCTTCAGTATAATGCAAATACCCAGACTTGCAGGATGCATGCTTCACTTTCTTTGTTCCATTGGGGGCGACATACTCTAGCATCAATTCATGGCCTTTAAAATACCCTGCACGGTACAGATTCCGATCTCCTTTAACACAAACGCTGGGAAATGGCCATGACTAGCTAACGCCACATTAATCAAAGCCAGGTCTCTAAAGAATGGTTCAAGTGTTGGGGAATCACCTGCTCACACTTTCTGTCGTGTGACCAACCAGTGCGCAAAAGATATTTCAGAGCGTGGGGCTCTTGATGACACCCATTTCTGCATTTGATACACCAGCAGCTAAACACACCCTGGGGAGGCAGCTCCTTCTGCATAGTCCATTTCTCTCCCAAGCTCGGGACAATGTTCTTTACCATAATGGAGAATGTGCAAAAGTGCAGGGCTGCAAGGCTGGGGGTTGGGGATGGAGGGAAAAGCGAACTTGTCATTGTTACTAAAAATAAAGAGCAAAAGCAGACTAACATAACCAGGCCTGTTCGGGTGTGACCCTCTTATTGCTATTTTCTGAGGTTCATGAAATTCAGCAGATGCCAGCATTGACAATTTTGTTAACTCATAGACCCCACTCCCGCTGCTCAGTTCATAACACATGCATGAGATCACAGGTCGTGGGAGGGGGGGTGCCAACGATGCTTCCCGTCTGGGGTGCAATCTGTTGTAAGACCGGCTCTGCGCGCAGTTTTACTCTAGCACCAGAGTTCCCATTCTCGGGACAGTAAAACCTGAGAAGGATCTCCCCAGACACAAACTTCAAGTTAAAGCCTGTTCAAGTTAGAAAACAGTATGGGCATAACGACCCACCTCTTACACTTACCCGCGCATCTGCAGCTTTACGCTCCAGAATTTCTAACGGACCATCAGACCCTACTAGCACTCATCCACCTCAGTCTAGGATCCGATAGCACTGTGCGAAGAGCTTAGCACCGTTACCATCGAAACACTGAAGCTCGCTGCAGCCCGGAACCTTTAGGGATGCCAGGAAGGAACACTGCGTACACAGTCACATGACGACAGTGCTGGAGGTGATGACGGGGTGAAACCCTCGAGGAGGCGCCCAGATTACAGGGCGGCATCCTCCTTCCTCCCCCTGTTTAAGGGGGAGGGGTTTGTGCAAAAACCCAGGAAGCTGGGTGGAGAACCCGGGAAATGCACAAAGGGGCGGGAAGCACGCCACACGGGCTGTAAAGCCTGCGAAAAGCAACAAAGGAGGGGCGGGGGGCAGGTCATGGTGGAAAATTGCGGTGCGGAAGACTGGCAACATCATCGTTGCAGCCTTCAGATGCCGGGACAACGGAGCCGTGAGCAGTTTTTCCTCCCACCCAACATAAGGACTTTGGCAATAAGGAAAAAGCAAGGCATTTCTGTTGCAATCGCAGAACGGCGAGGCAGTGTTTTAGCAACCAGTTACACTGTAGAGACTACTAACGAGCCATGGAAAAGCGGGAAGGGTTTTTGCTCTTCTCGCAATGAGCGCTCCCTTGAGGCCTAGCGGCAAGGGCACTGGAGGTACCGATGAGGACTCGGGACACAAGGTTTGGACATAGAGCAGTCGGCTGGTCGCTGCACCTGGAGAACTATTTCACAAAGTTTGGTTTGCAGTGATGAGAAGCATGTAGTGTTTAGCAATGTTGTGAAAAGAAATCTGCTGCCTAACTTGAGTCTTTGGTATGCCACAATGACAGAGCAGCTTGAGGCAACTGTATTGTAGCTTTCAAGGTTGGATGAAAGTGTGTAATTTCTGTTAGGATAGACAGCAAAATGAGTGAACCTTCAATTTGACAGAATACATCTGTTCCATCCATTATTGGATGAAGAACTGGAAAAGAATTTTTTTTTGACCAAGACAGTTAAGTCTCTGGTGATTTTAACCAAACATTGGCTGAATCCTTTCATTCCACAGTACAACATAAGCAAGGCGGATTGTGCTCCTATAGTTGCTCTCCCTTCACCACTTTGCACCCATGTAGTTCCCCACAGGGGTGCTAATGGTGTTTTTTAAAATCTAAATAAAAAGAAACGTACCTTTGTTGTGCGGCTCAGCGCAGCGCTCTGCTGCTGTCAGTGAAGGCCATGTTCTATGTTGATGACTGTGACATCATCAACATGGAAAACGGACTTGGCTGACAGCAGCACTGCACAGCGTCGGGCCGCCCAACAAAAGTACGTTTATTTATTTTTCTTTGGGAATAAAGACACTATTAGCACCCATGTAGGAAAATACATGGGTGTTAAGTGGTGAAGGGGGAGCGGGGCTGCGCGTGTGCAGCAGGCGCCCTGTTCGTATTTTGCGTGCTCAGTCTGGGCACAGTGTCCCCCTCCTCCACGTGCAATAGGCGTCTTGTTTGTATTTTGCATGGCCAGTCTGGGCACAGTGTCTTCCTCCTCAGGTTTTGTGTGCTCTACTTTGCTGCCACCTAAACGCAGGGTTTCTGCTTGGGCTTCCTTGGCGCCACTGTCCCGCCTCTCCGAGCCAGTTAACCCTGTCCCTTCTGCCTGCTGTCAACACTGCACCTGGCTGTGGCTGATCTCCACACCTCCGACCGTGCCCCTACTTGTGACTCTAGTATCATTCGAGGTGCTTTTGTGGTGAGTTATCCGTGTGTTTTTTTTTGCTTCTTACTGTCCATGGTGCTGGAACAGACTGTACTCCTCTAGCCTTTGTCTTGTGCAATGGTCTATTCACGTTTGTGTTAATTTTAAACAGGATCCTCGCAGGAGGGGCGGCTACTCTGGCCCTTCGTTTGATGTTTGATGTTGGACAGTGTCCGAGAGAGAAATCCAGTGACAGCTCTGTTACTGTGGAGACTTTAAACACTCTGCCGTCAACGAGCCCACTTTGCACTGGCAAAGTTTGTCCTTCGGCACTTATTTTTTTTTTTTTAAACTCAGACTCGTTACTTTTACTTTCCAATATCTGTGTATGGATAAACAGATAACTGTTTGCACCATGTAGTGATTAGCATGCTAATTATAATGCGGGCTCTACCAACCCCCCACTCTCTCCCTACCCCCACCCACCCTACCTACCCTAACACTCTCTACCCCACCCAACCTACGCCCAAGCTCTACCTCACTTTCTCTACACCCTCTCTACACCCACCCACCCTACCCCCACTCTCTCAGCCCACTCACCCAACTCCCAATCGTTCATACCCCAACCACACAACGCACCCCCAGTCTCTTAACCCCCACCCAACCTACACCCACTCATCCACCCTACCATACCCCCTCACCCACCACACCCCCACCCGCCCTACCCCCACTCCCTCTAACTCCAATCCACTCACCCTAACCCCACTCTCAACACCCACTCTCTCTACTCTCACCAACCACCACTCTCTCAACATACTCCTCTCTCTACCACATCCACCCTAACCCCACTCTCTACCATCACCCACCCTAACCCCACTCTCTACCATCACCCACCCTATCCACACTCTTTCTACCCCACCCAATCTACACCCACTCATCCACCCTACCATGTCCCCTCACCCATTCTACCCCCACTCTTCCTACCCCCACTCTCTCTACTCCCACCAACCACCACTCGCTCTACATACCCACCTCTCTCTACCGCACCCACCCTACCCCCACTCTCTCTACCCCATCCACCATACTCCCACTCTCTGTATCCCCACCCAACCTATCCCCATTCTCTCTACCCTCACCCACCAAACCTGACACTCGTGACCCCACCCACCCTACCCCACTTACCCACCCTGCCCCCACCCACCCAACCTACCCCAACTCTCTATCCCCACCCAGCATACCCCAACTCTCTCTACCCCAGTCTCTCTACACCCACCCATCTAACCCCCACGCACTCACCCACCCACCCTACATCCACTCTCTCTACCCCCAACCAACCTACTCCCACTCGTCCACCCTAACATAACCCCTCACTGACCACACCCTAGCCCAACTCTCGGTACCGCGACTCTGTCTTACCCCAATCCACCCACCCTAACCCCTACCCTCACCCACCCAAACTCGACTCTCTCAACCTCACCAACCCTACTCCGTTACCCACCCTTCCCCCACCCACCCAACCTACCCCAACTCTCTCTACACACACCCAACCTACCACCACTCTCTCTACCCCACTCTATCTACGTATACCCACCAGCCTACACCCTCTCTCCCCCACCTAACCCCCTTCTCCCTACCCACACTCTCTCTACCCCACCCAACCGACCCCACTCATCCACCCTATGATACCTCTTCACCCACCATGCCCCCACCCACCCTATGTTATGTTTAAAAAGTTATAGAGCATCCACCAAAAGGACATTTTGGTGCTAAAACCCAACAGAACAGAGATTAACTATAATATACAGAAACGTGTTCAGTAAATATGGGATTCCAACTGTTTACGGAAAGCAAGAAGGTTCACTGTATGACATACAGAGTGGGGGAGGGCATTCCAAAGCTTAGAAGCAGCTACAGAAAAGGTTCGACCCCCCCACCCCCAATCTGGGATAGTCTAAAGCCTACCCCCACTATCTGCATCCCCACTCTCTCTAAACCCAATCCACCCACCATACCTCCACACTCCCTACCCCCACTCTCTCTACTCCCACCAACCCCCACTCCCTCTACCCCCACCCACCCAGCATACCAACTCTCTCTATCCCCACCCACCCAGCTTTCCAACTATCTCTACCCCACCAGGTCTCCCTATTCCCACCTACCCTACCAACTCTCTCTATCCCTACCCAACACCTACCAACTTTCTCTACCCCCACCCACCCCTACCAACTCTCTCTAACCCCACTCAACCTACCCCCACTCATTGACCCTACCCCCACTCGCTGTACCCTCACTTTCTCTAACCCCAATCCACCCATCCTACCCCCACTCTCTCTACCACCACTCTCTCTACTCTCACCAATCCCCACTCTCTCTACATACCCTCTCTGTACCCCATCCACCCTACCTTCAATTGCTCTACCCCACCAACATACCCCCACTCATCCACCCTACCCTAACCCCTCACCCACCATATCCCCACCCATCCTACCCCCACTCTCTGTACCTGCACTCTCTCTACCCCCACTCTCTCTCCATACCCCCTCTCTCTAGCCCACCCACCCTACTCCCACTTTTCTGTACCCCCACTCTCTCTAACCCCACCAACCCTCACTCTCTCTACCCCATCCACCCTATCACCAATCTCTCTGCCCCATCTAACCACCCGAACCCAATCTCTCACCCCCACCCAACCCCCACTCTCTCTACCCCCACGCACTCTACCCCCACTCTCTCTACCCCTTCCAGCCTACCTCCACTCGCTCTGCCCTCCCCCAACCCAATCCGACTCTCTCGACCCCACCCTCCCTACTCCAACTTACCCACCCTGGCCCCACTCACCCTACCCCAAATCTCTCTAACCCCACCCGACCTACCACCACTCTCCCTACCCCACTCTATCTACATACACCCACCAGCCTACCCCACTATCCCCCACCCACTCAAGCCCCCTCTCCCTAACCCCACTTTCTCTACCGCACCCAACCTACCCCACGCATCTACCCTACGATACCTCTTCACCCACCATGCCCCCACCCACCCTATGTGATTTTTAAAATGTTACAAAGGGAAGCCACCAGGGGACTCGTGGATGAGCGCACCTTGAATCGATTCTCCGGTCCACCCTCGAATAAAAGGGTCCTGAGCCCCCCTTTTACATCCCTCTGACCCAAACTGACTCCGGGGCTCGCTGCCCCCCTGGGTGAGGCACCTGGTGGCCCTTTTCTTGACATTTGGCAGCAGCAAACTGGCTGAAGGCTGTGTGAGGCACATAGCGGAGAAGGGTCATGGCGAGCCCCGAGGAGCTCCACCAACACCTGACTCCTGGCGCATGGGAGGCCGTGGCTCTCCCTGAGACTCGAGGTGTCGGGCGCAGAGGTCCAGACTGAGTGAGGGAGTCACCCGAGACCCGGGAGAGCAGCAGGATGTCCCCCTGGCGGGTGCCCACCACCCCCTATAAGGGGATACGATCTGATTTATTGCCAGGTGAGGGGATCGCCCTCTCCCTAACCCCCCACCCTCCAACCCCGGCACAAGGAGTCCCCATGGAGGCAGTGCCGCACCGCTGCCTGAAAGGGAGCTTGCCTTAAAGGACCCTTGTTGGCATGACTGGCTCAGGGATCCCCTGTACATCGTGGGACCTTGCCACCAATGTCATTGTTGCCTGTACACTGCCCACGTGCGGCAACCTCCGGGGTGTGTGGAGCTGCACAAAGTGGGAGCCACTGGGGTCCATCTAACCCTGAGTAACTGGATTTAGACTGGGGCCCTGCTACCAGTCCTTTCACGGAGGTCCAGCACCTGAGGCACTTTTGGTGATTCCTGTGGAGGAGGTTGCCTCCCACCCTCCTGCGCCCCGCCTAAGGTACAACACGTGGGGAGTGAGTTCCTCCCCACCTGAACGCAGAAGGGGTGTTCGGTAGCTGGAGGGGACATCCCAGCACGACAAATGGCCCTCTATCGGCCTGGGGGGAAGGCACAGAAGACGTTATGGGGACACAAGGAAATAAAGAAAATCTGGAGTCCTACGGGGAGGTGGTGAGAACCAGAATGGCACACAACATTTTGCACAGGGGGTGATGGCATAGTGCCAGGGCGCACACCACCTTTGGAACTGGTACACATCGAGGTCCAGTGGGACCCTGTGTCTTCTGATCGGCCTAGCTTCCCCTGGGTGGAACGGGGAGCACCTGGCCATGCATGGACTGGAGGTCCTCCCTACAACAGTTTCAGTACTCATGGGCTGAAATATTTCTGATAAAACCATGGCAACTGTAGCCAGTGACCAAATGTCCACCAAAAGAGACATAGCTTCCCTGATGGAGGAAATGAGGGGCATAAGAGCGGATATAGGGGGAAAGTTGGACAAACTGAACCAACGAGTGGACAATATGGCAAGAGGCTACAACAAGTGGAGAGCAACCAATCCTCCTTAGACACGCTGGAGACGCAGATGGACATGAGAATAGCAGAACTGGGAAGGAGAGAGTAAGATATAACTTTGAAGATGGACGACTTTGAAAACAGAGAAAGGAGAAACAATCTACGCTTCTTTGGGATGCCTGAAAAGGAGGGTGAAACTGAGAGAGACCTCAGGAGAGCAATACACGAAGTGGCAAAAACCCTGTTCGGGGATGAGTCAATAGATGAACTTAAAATAGACAGATCCCATAGAGCTGGGGGGCAGCCAGACGCCCGAGGTCAGTGCTGGCGAGCTTTCCGCACTATCCTGAGAAAATGAAGATCCTGGACAAGTTATGACAGAAAGGTGTGGTTACTCATGGAGAGACAAAGATCACAGTCTTCCAGGATTTATCTTATATCCTGATGAAGCGCAGGATGTGCAGACCACTGACTAAATGGCTAAATCAGAAGGGCATTTGCTATAGATGGGGCTTCCCTTTTTCAATTTCATTTGAGAATGATGGGCATATGTACCAGTTGATCACTGAAGACGACATACAAAGTGTAACAGAGGAATTGGTGGGGGTCCAAGACAAGAGGCCCAGCAAGAAAGAAAACCAAACCAAGGAAGAGCAGTGGCGCATAAAACAGTCAAACAAGTGTTGCATGCCAGGCTCACGCAAGTTCAGGAAGCTCAACACTCCCCCGAAGGGAACTCCTGATCACTGAAGGGATTTGTTGTAACTGGTCTTTGTTCATACACTGAGGGGCCCTTGACCTATTGTGGAGGGAGAGTGGTGGTCCCTTCAGGGGGACCCTCCCGCCATGGGGTGGAAGTCAGGGTTTCTGACCTTGTGGTGCGGGGTGTTAAAGTTGATGCAGCGCAATGAGGGCAAATACCAATATCAACAATATGCAGGGGTGGGGTGAGGGTCCAGGTGGTGGGACGTGGTACCCTAATAAGCAATGGAAAGGTTTGGAGGGGGATAGTGGGAGTTTGAGTTTGATACAGGGAAGTGCGAAATGGTTAAACTAGGAATTGTTCATTAATTGTTTTGCTAATAAGAAGTGTGTTGATCACAGCTACAGGTAGGGGGAGGCTCAGAAGTCAAGAGGAGTAATTGGAAATGGGTAGACGCAAGGAGCGTCACTGGTGGTCCAGTCAGAGGTCGCTTTGTTGGTTGACCTAGCCTGGATGCTGGGGAGGTGGGGTGGGAGTGTGGGGAGTTAATAGTTCAGGGTTGTTGTTCTCGAAAGTCTCAAGCATTTCAGTCCACAGGATTATACAACTGTGAAGTTTGATTACAAGGCACTGTTAGGGGGGCGTGAGGAGGGGAATTACCAGATACTGTATGAGGACAAACAGGGGATGAGTGATTGGTACTGACATAACGATTGGTTCCCTGACTGTAAGGGGGGGCCAACTCCCTCAACGAAGATATCCCTCTTGCTGAGCGAATTCCGGAGGTCCCAGTTAGATGTCATAATGATTCAGGAGACGCACTGGGTAGTGGGGGAAAAACCAGCTTTGAAGGCAAAAGTCGTGGGGGAGGTCTACAAAGCATCGACCACTGCTACAAAAGGGGGTGCCAATTGTCCGTTCCAGCTGCCTTAACTTCAAGGTGGTGGCAAAGATGATTGACGTGGAAGGGAGATATGTGTTCTTGAAGGGCACGGTTGTAGGCATCCCTTTCATGTTGGGTTTTGTGTACTGCCCAAACGTGAGACAAATACAGTTTTGGGAGGAGCTCAGAGATAAGATGAGGGACTTGTGGAGGGCTCCTTGGTTGTCGGGGGAGACTTCAATATAGTCCATGACCCTGTTAGGGATCGCTCCAGACCGGGCACTGTGGAGGAGACCCAGACGAAGGAGAGGGTCTCGGAAAGATCATGGAGGATGAATGAAGAGCTTAGGTTGTCCGACTCCCTGGTGGAAACAGAGTGGGGGTTAAGATGGTTCACATATTATTCCCCGATTTATAATTCCTATTCAAGAATTGATTTAGTGTTGATTGACGTCATGCTTGAGGATCAGATCTCAAGCTTGCAGGTGGAAACGATTCCATGGTCGGACCATGACCTAGTGAAAGTGGTGGTTGGGAACTGGGCAGCTGGGAAACCAAGGGGCAGGTGGACGTGCAACGACTTCTTCCTTAAAGACAAAGAAATAGCTCAAGCCCTGCTCTCCGAAATCAGGGATTATTTTGCATAGAACAACAATGGGGAAGTAGGGGTTCAACCTCTTTGGGGCAGTTTCAAGGTCACTATACATGGAATACTAATAAAAGTAGGCTCCTGTAAGAAGAAGGAACATTCCTGACAGGAACCAAGGGAGAAGATAGTGGGAATTCGGGTAGACCCGAGGGAGGGCTCCAGCCTACACTTGGGCGAAGTGAAGAAGTTTAGGAGGTATGAAGCCCAACCGAGAACACTATTGGTTCAGGACACTGAAAGGAAATTATTGTTTCTCAAACAGAAATATTTTGAGAAAGGTGACAAAGCCAATCAAATTTTGGCCTGGAAACTACGTGAGGAACAGAAGAGTAGACTGGTGACCAGTATAGAGAGCAATGGGGGCCAGAGAGTTTATGATGCAGAGGGGAGCCTTTTTTGAATCCCTATATACCAAGGAGATGGCTCCTGTATAACTGAGTTCCTGAACCAATTGTCCATCCCAAATCTCTCAGGGGAGACAGCAATACCCTTAGCGGACCTGGTATATGAGTAGGAGGTGGTGCGAACAATCAAAGGAATGAAGGGGGGCACAACTACGGGAAGCAACGGATTCTCAGTATGATTGTATAAACAATATAGGTCAGTTTTGGCTCTGTACCTGGCGAGAGTGTTTAATGCGGTCTTGGTGGGTGGCTCCCTCCTAGAGACAATGATGGGAGCAATTATAGTTGTTCTCCCCACTGAAGGCAGGAATCCAGGACTATGCTCCTCTTACAGGCCAATATATCTTTTAAATGTGGATGTAAAATTCTTGGCCAAATGATTGGGAAATAGATTAGAAGGGGTGTTACCGACCTTAATTCATGGGGATGAAGTGGGCTTTATTAGGGGTAGGCAAGGCACGGATGACATCAGGAAAATCATAGATCTAATGCATTATGCGGGACAAGGTGGCGGTGAGCTGGGCCTCATTACCATTGACTCTGAAAAAACCTTTTGATCGGGTTGAGTGGCGGTATTTTATGGAGGTGTTAAGAAAAATGGAAATTGGAGTGAACTTTAGAAACTGGTTTTGCACCCTATATGAGGCCCCTTCGGCTCGCATACAGGTCAACAGGAGGCTGACAGACTCTTTCCTATTGTCTAGGGGAACACGCAAGGGCTGTCCCCTCTCCCCATTATTGTATGCTTTGGCCATGGAGCCATTGGCCATCTCCATCAGGTCTAACCCGAAGATTAAAGGGATCACTCGAGGGGGAACAGAATTCAAGCGATCACTTTTCGCAGATGACATTTTGGCCTACCTGTCTGACATACAGACTTCCCTACCTGAACTGATCGGCCAGATCTCCCAATTTGGAATATTTTTGGTTCTCAAAATCAGCGCAGATAAATCTAGGGTGATGCCAGTGTGCAAGGGGTGGTCATGTCTAGAGTCAGAGGTGAGGATATGTGGGATGAAAGTGGAAGGGAGAAGCATTATGAATTTGGGGGTGCACTTGACTAAAGATCTGTTGAGCCTATTTAAATTCAACTTCACCGCCATGTTGGAACCAATTAAGGCTGATTTGAAATGGTGGGAGCCTTCAGTCCTGTCGTGGTACGGTCGAATGACCTCGATAAAGATTAATGTTTTACCCTGCCTTCTTTACCTCTTTATGTCACTCCCGGTTGTCCCCCCAGAGGGGTTCTTTAGTGAGCACAATGGGGCAGAGCCCAGGTTAATCTGGGGAATTAAAAGAACAAGAATTAAAATATGGACCCTGACCTTCTAAGGTGCGAGGGTGGTTTCTGTCTCCCGGATTTCCAGGGATATTACTGGCCTTCACAGCTGAGGGTTATGTTTGAACACATGAGGGAGGACCAGAGGACTTCCTGGACATTCTTGGAAGACCTAGAGGCGCACCCTAGGAAGGTGAGAGACTATGTCTGGGCCCCACAAAAAGACATCCCACCGGGTCTGAGGAGCCATCTGACCATGGGGGCTCTAAGGGCTATGTGGAGGAGGGTGAAAGCAACTGCTGCCCTGGCTATGTGGCCCTTGCTGCTGACCTTGGTCTGGGGCCCTCAAATTGGTCTTGACAGGCAGAATTCTAAGTTTTCACAGCAATGGTCGGACGGGGGTCAACTTTTTCACCAGGGTAGCTTTAAATCCATAGAGGAATTGCGAGAGGATATGCCTGTGGTAACGATCCTGATCTTTGACTACTTGAGAATTAAGGGGATACTAATGGATCCCAAGTGGATGGAACTACTATCTAGGGACCTCACGTCATTTGAGAGGGCGCTGAACTCAACTACAAGTAGGAAAGGGATGGTATCACTGCTGGTTCCTAGTGATTGTTTCGAATGGCAAGGTTTCGAAAAAAAATGCATTGAAAAAATGAATTTTTTTGTATTTATTTTATTGGGGGGCTCAACTCCTGTTTTTTCTACCCCTTAACACCCATTTTAGTAAAAAAAAAATCTTTACCTACAAAAGAAATGCATTTTTTCGATGCATTTTTTTCAAAACTTTGGAATTCGAAACTATATATTCGAAACAATGCCTGGCTACCATCAGTGCTCTGTAAGGTGCTAATTACGGCGGATCTGGAAGGGAGGCCAAAATGTAAAAGACTGGGAAGAACTTACAGATAGGGAAATAGTGGGGGAAGAATGGGATTGGATATACAAGATAGCCTTCCACGGGAACCTGTTCACTGCCATGATGGAACACAACTTCAAGCTTCTCCAGGGCTGGTATAGAGACCCCCTTAAACTGTCAAAGATGTTCCCCCAGATTTCTCCCAAATGTCCTAGAGGGTGTGGCCAGATGGGGTCTTTCTGACACATGTGGGGATGTCCAAGAGTCAAGGTGTTCTGGGCGGAGGTCCTAATCTAGATCAAAGAGGTTTCTCAGGAACGGTTAGAGCTAGACCGCCCTCAGCTACTCATGGGGCTCCCGACCACTGCGAGGTCGGAATCTAGATGGACCAGTCGTATGGAGACAATGCTGGGGACAATGCTGAGAGTGGCTCCAGTTACGGTGGCACAGAGGTGGAAGGGTGGGTTCACACCGACACGATCAGACAGGGAAAAGAAACTTCAGGACATGGTAACTATGGAAAAGTTGACGCCATAATGAACGACCGGTTGGGGGCATATCAGGAGGAATGGGGAAATTGGATGCCCACCAATCCCCACTCTCTCTTCCCCTACCCACCCAGCCTACCAACTATCTCTACCCCACCTACCCTACCAGCTCTCTCTATTCCCACCTACTCTAACAACTCTCTTTATCCCTACCCAGCCCCAACCAACTCTCTCTACCTTCCACCCCTACCATACTTCTCTAAAACCACCCAACCCTACCAACCTTCTCTAACCCCACCCACCCAACCTACCCCCACACTCTCTACCCCCACCCACCCTACCATACACCCCTCACCCACCATACCCCCTCCCATCCTACCCCCACTCTCTGTACCCCCTCTCTCTCTAATCCCAACCACCCTCCCACCCCACTATCTGTTCCCCCACCCTACATCCACTCCCTCTACCCGATCCACACTACCTCAACTCTCTCTACCCCACCCACCCTATCCCCACTGTCTTTACCCTCACCCACCCCACCCCAACTCTCTCGACTATACCCACTCTATCCCCACTTACCCACTGTGCCCCCACCCAACCAACCTACCCCAACTCTCTCTACCCCACTCTCTGTAAACCCACCCCTACCCCACTCTCTCCCCCACTCACCCAGCTCCCACTTTCCCTACTCTCATTCTCTCTACCCCCGTTCATCCACCCTACCATACCCCTCACCCACCATACCCCCACCCATCCTATGTTATGTTAAAAATGTTATAAAGTGCAGAACATCAACCCAAAGGGCATCATGGTGCCAGAAACCCAACAGAACAGAGTATAATATACAGAAAAGTGTTCAGAAAAGATGAGATTTGAATTGTTTAAGGAAAACAACATGGTTTACTGTAGCATGTAGAGTGTGGGTGGGCATTCCAAAGCTTAGCCGCAGCTACAGAAAAGGCTCAACCTCCCACATGGGATAGTCTAAACCTTACCCACACTCTCTATACCCCCACTCTCTCTAACCCCAATCTACACACCAGACCTCCACTCTCTCTACTCCCACTCTCTCTAGTCCCACCAACCCTCACTATCTCTATCTATCCCCACCCAGCCCACCAACTCTCTCTACCCCCAACCACCCAGCTTCCCAACTCTCTCTACCCTTCCCCACCCCCTACGAACTCTGTCTACCCCCACCCACCCCTACCAATTCTCTATACCCCATCCACCTATTGTACCCTCACCCTCTCTACACTCAACAACCCAGCCTACCCCCCTCTCTCTCTACCACCACTCACCTCACCCTCAATATCCGCATCCAACCTACCCCCTTGCTCTACCGCAACCCATCCTACTATACTACCCCCTTTGTCTTTACTCAGCCCTACCCCCTCTCTCTTGACCCTCACCATGCACTCTACCCCCTCTCTCTCTCTAGCCCCAACCACCTTACACCCTTTAATCACCCACCCACACTACCCTCCCTATTCCACCACCCCCTCTATAACCCTACCCACCTTACCCCATCTCTGCCTTCCTCTCACTCTCCCCCTTTCTTGCTCATATTTCCTCGTGATCATCATCAATGGCAGCCTTTATCAATATGGCTTCCTCCCATGCTCTAGTCTCCTTCTCATTCTATTGCACCCCTGCACCCCTTATCACTCTTCCCCCATGTGCGCTGTCACTCTTCCCCCCATTTGCCCTGTCACTCTTCTCCCCCATTTGCACTGTCACTCTTTCCCCCATTTCCACTGTTACTCTCGCCCCCTCTCCCCATGGGCACTGTCACTCCTTCCTTAAAATGTTGTACAATGCTCCTATGTACTGTTGCTGACCTTGCTTTCATCGATTGGATTCTTTAACCCCCCTCATGTTGCTGTTAATTTCTTATCCACCCCCTCCTTCCCACAGTGCTTCCCTCACTCCCCAGTGCTGCCCTTCATTCCCCCCCATGCTGTCATGTCTTCCTCCCTGTGCTGTCATTCTTCAATCCTTCCTTCCATGCTAAATGTAAAATGCAATAAACAACTGCAAATGCCAAAAATATTGGCATTGCCAATGCGTGTTTATGTTGTGAGTATGTGTAAAGCGAACTGTACCTTGTGGAGGTCTGTGATGGGTTTTGCTAACAACAGGCAGAGAGAATCCACAGTTGTAAAACCACATTTCAGTGCTTACAGGAAGCTCACGAGGATGGCCTTACATATTAGTCCCAGGGGCACCATGGAGTCAGCAAGACTTGCAACCTGGTAAGAAAAGGGGTTTGCAGTATTTATGAATGATCAACCTACAGAAGGAGGAAGATCAAGGAAATCAGGAGGGTCATAGAGGGAGAAGTTGTTAATGAGAAACAAAGGCCTGGTCTTGTAAATGCCCTGCCTTACGCCTCTCCCTGTGCACTCCAACCTTCCTCTCACTCTCCCCATACAGTCATTGATTCCCTACTATGAGGTCTTCTGATATAAACACCCCAATATTCAGGAGCATCGGCGACACTATATTTCTGAAGCGGTGGGATTCTGTCTGGGCTGAGAGGGAACAACAACTCGGGAACTCGCTACCAACATATCCCACTCCTCCCCAACCAAATTACTGCATATCTGAGCATGTAAGCCGCCAGACACCCAAAACATGTATATTGTTAAATGCATGTAGATATTCATATAAACACTAAAGACAATTTTAGAAATAAAGTTAATCCCGCCGGAAGCCAATCCCGTTAAGGATATTAACAATTTTCTAATCCATGCAGAACATCAGAAGCAAGCGGTGGAGAGACCTTCTCACCCTGCACATCCTACATACAGCAGTTGGAAGGTAAATGGTCAGATGCTTAAGCATTTCATACTGTCTAGGCTAGAATACAACCTACAATGCATGCTTCCTCAGGGCCTTCCAAATGCCATTTTTGATAAGATTCCATAAAACTCCTTATTTAGGAGTGCCTGTTAACCAAATAGAATTTTGAAGGGCAATTTATTGGAACTCAAAGAGGGAGTACAGAATACACAGCAAGTCACGCATAAGAAGGATGAGTGTTACAATCAGAGTATTGAACATATGCACAACTGACCACACGATGAAGTACAATTTTAGTGTCAAACAAGGAGTTTTATGGAATCTTATTAAAAAATTGTGCTGGGAAGGCCCTGAAAAAGCATGCATTGCTTTACCATAACTACAGGGTCGCTACTTCAGACCCTGTAATAAATATATATAGATATATATATATTATATATCTATATCTATTTATTTTATTTTTATTTTATACATATTATAGTGCAGCGGTCGCCCCACTATAGTTAAGGTGAGTAGCATGATCCATTATAAAGTCAGAAATTGACTTACTAATAACTTTTGACTTGAATTACGACTTTGACTGATATTTGCAGACATAAGGTTCATCACTGACCCCCCTCTGACTGGAAATGTTGGCAATGATTTGTTCAATAAATGAAACAGTTACTAAGAAAGCAAAAAAAGGCTGTTTTGAGCCTACTCCCATTCAGTTTCCATAGAGGAAGAAGTCAAAACTTCTGCGCAGCGCAGAGCAAAACCTGTTGGATGCAATTGGAGCAGGTACAAAGCAACTTGGGCACGAAGCGTTGACTCAATTTCCGGGAGGGATCTGGGGTTATTCCAACCAGTAGTATTTGACGGAGAAGGGGGTGTCCCTTCTCCCAAATGTATAGCTATATATGGGTCCCAGAATGCATATGAGGTTGACAGGCTTTTCAGAAATTAAAAGGCAGCCATCTTTCCCCCAAAATTCTATTGCTAATAACTTTGACATGCTGGATGGATCTGATTGAAATGTTCAAAACAAAAGGTTGGAAGGTCCCCCCAAACTGCACATTTTGGGAACAATACATTTTAAAATTAGAAAATTATTAAGAAAACAACGCAACCACAGTTTCACCGTTTTCAGCCAATCATTTTCCCATAGAGAAAAGGTGCAGTTTTTTAACAGCCGTAGCGCAATAACCACTTGGCAGGTTTGGACCAACTTAGGCACAAAGCATCGACTTACATTTCTTGACTGGCTTGGGGTAAACTCATCCAGTAGTTTTTTTAAATATTTGACAGAAAAGGGGGTGCCCCCTGCTTCATGAGACCTTTATATCAGCTTTGGTGCTTTTTACAGCAGAGAGGTTTAGAGAGGCTTATAACTTTTGACTTGCTGGATAGATTTAGATGACATTTTCCAAACAAACATTTACTCAAGAGCCCCCCTACACTGGACATTTCTGAAACAATTTGTTAAAAAATGAAAACGTTATTAAGGAAACATAACACAGTTTTCAGCCTACCCCACTAATTTTTCCATAGAGAAAAAGTGCAGTTTTCGAACAGCCGTAGTGCGAAAACCGCTGGCCAGATTTGGACCAAATAATAAACAATTCTAGCAAAAATCACGGACTTAATTTCCTTGACTGGTTTGGAGTAAATCCATCTACTAGTTTTTTAAATATATTCAACAGAGACATGTGAGTGCCCCCTGTTCCTCAAAACCTGTATATAAATCAGCCTTGGTGCTTTGCAGCAGAGAGGCTGAGAGGCTTTTCAGAAATGAAAAGTCGCCCTTTTTTATTGCTCGATGCGTGTGATTCCCACGATATCACTGGGAGAAGTCACACATAAAAGATCTCAAAATACTATTTGGTGGAGGAAAAAGGATGCCATCAAACTTTGGAAGGAACTCCCCTACAACCTTACAGAGTCTAATAACATTCTCGACTTCAGAAAGAGACATACAACTTTTCTGTTTATGTAGTTACTCCTATGGGAACACTGATTGTTTTGAACCACAGCACTTAGATGGCCTGACCTGAATACCAATGGCAGTCACATCAGGCTTGAGGTCTGGAGTGGGAAAGTAGACACCATGTGAAGTTGGGGATTTGTGGGTGGGTTGGGAGCCAGTTACGGGTAGAAAAATGTTGGCTTATCAGGGGAAGACCATGGGAATCTCATGAGGTTACAGCGGCAAAGCCACAAGATGTGCTCAGAAATTGTATTACGTCACACGAAGCGATGATTCATATGGGCTAATGGGAGAAGGTTAGGGAGGGAAAAGGCGATTAAGTGGGGTGAGGAGACCTGGAAAAAAGAAGACGAAACACACACCAAAGGGGCACCCGAAACCGTGTACCCCAGTGTGATACCGGACGGGATACACACCAGGGTTCTCTCCTGCAGTTTTCTGCAGGATTCAGATGACAAGAAACCAAGAACTGCTGGCACTAAGAAATGAAACGCGGCAACGGACGCTGACATGCCAGCCACTGTAAATGCCAGGGCCATGCATGGCCCGGCCAGACACGCGAAATAACAAAATGCAGCAAAGACAAGGGAAGCCGTACAACGGTCACTGGCATTGCCACGTACCTGGTTCCTCAGTCTCAAGGAGTGCTAGAGACTTTAGCTCACTCCCTCATTCATTCAGAGAATGCCACAGACAGGGGAGGACAAACGGAAGCCACCACAGGGGGCGGGGCTTGTCCTGTGAATAGGGAGAAGGACCCTTCAAACAAGGAGCGTCCTGATTGGCAGAGAACCAAGGAAACTAGTATAAAAGGCTACAGGAAGACTGATACATTGTTGCGTGTGCTGCCTTGCAGGACGTCAGGCAGTAGTAGGAGAGAACTGAAGACTGGTGGGCCTATTCGGATTAGGCAGAGAGAAGAAGCAGCCCCTTATCCAGGGAAAGGAAACAGAGGAGACTTTAAAAAGGAGGGTGATGTAATGCTACAGTTTGGACTAAGCCTCTGAACTAAACTAATAAAGGTATTGCTTAGCATACATATTGCTTTGGTGTCCTTCTGTCCATCCTACAGGAACTCATGTTGAGTGCCTGTGAGGACCTGGAAGACTTTTTAATGCTGAGCAATGTTTCCCGTTTTCAAGGAAATTGGCGAACCGCCACTCTACCGCAGGAATTTCTGTTACTGGAAATGGTTACTGTGAAATTATCGTGGGTATACAGAGTTAGAAAAAAGGTTTAACATCTGCAGTGTCTACATCTACTGGGAAGGGGGAATGGGAGTTTGGTAACAAATTAACTAATTCATTATTTGAAATGTATATATGAAAAGGTCTAACCTCGACAAATCTTTAAAATTCTGCTAAACCTTCAGGTCAATTGACTCTATCCACTCAACCTAAGAGTAATGCACTCAACCCATGTCCTGGATAATCAAATTTTTTTTATAAATCAGAAACATGCTGCTGTCTAAAAAAGCCTAGGAAGAACTGTGAATGTGTCTTTTTTACAGAGAACAGTTTACAGAGCAATATAAACTTGGAAAACAACTTAAGAAAAATGACTGGTCGCCGTCTTCTGACACTAGCTTTCTTCTTCTTGCACCTGAATGTTTATGGCATAAAACTGTGCTTGGGAACATAGCTGCCAGCTTGCGAGATCTGATCATGAGCAGCTTGCCTATTTGCAGAACTGTTAACGTAGAGGGATGTGAGCTTACAAGGTCTGCTATTGACATGATATGATTGGTTATTTATAAAAACGCTTAATACCCAGAAGTTTCTAAGCACGGATCTAGGGATTGAACCCGTGTTGCTTCGTGTCGTCTTGCTTCCAAGGCGAGCATGTTGCTGCTGAGCTATCCTCCCGAGACAATGTGTTGTACTTCCTGTTGGCAGAGGCTGCTAATGTGATTGGTGCTTCTCTGTATGTGCTGCTAATGCGCATAGCCACCTGTTGTTTTCAGGTGTTGCTAACATGCAGGGCTGCACGATTGCAAGGGGTGCTGGCAGAGGGCCTACTTATTTCTGGGGTCTGCTAAATTGCTGAACTGCTTGTTCACAGGGGTTGCTATTCACAGGTTTCTTTGTTAACAAGGGCACCCAGTGTGTAGGGCTGCACACTTGTGAGGGCTGATAAGATGCAGGGTTGCCTGTTTGCATCTGATTCTGATGGGCTGAAGGATTTATTGCATGTGTCAGCTTGCATGTGATTCCCTGAATGGCAAGGCTGCATGTTAAGGGGGGGTGCTAACATGGCTACCCTTAGGAACTGCCAGTGGGTGGCTGTCTGTTTGCAGCAGCTGCAAGCGAGCAAGGATGCCGGATCACAGGGGCTGGCATGTGCAGCACTGCCAGATTGATAGGGCTGGTAATGTGCAATGCAGCAACTCTCACATGGGCTGCCAATTTGCGAGTTTGACATGTGAATGTACAGGGCTGCCAACAGGGCGGTCTTTGCCAGAAATGTTTGCGCAGGACCAGAGTGCACACTTGCAGTGTTCAGGCCTGCCAATGCGCACTGGTGGAGTGCGGCCGCCAATAAACATTGATACACGCAGAGAGCTATCTTTGCACAGAGAAAATAAAGTCAAATCACAGTAGAAATTAAAAGATGTAGTGTCCACGCTCAGGGAAAGTAGTCATCAGGATTTTTTTATTTATTTATTTATTTATTTATTTAATATTTATATTGCGGTGGTAGCTCGCAAGCCTAGGGGCGCAGAAACAAGGACACGAGACAGACGGACAGAAACTGACAGGAGGACAGGACAGCCAAAAAGATTCATTCAGATGCTGGGGACCTACAGATGGTTATTATTTGAAGATATGGGTTTTTACCAGTTTGCGAAAAGGAATGTAGTTGGTTTCCAATCTTATGTGGTTGGGAAGTTTGTTCCCAAGGACGGCTGCAAGTATAGGAAAGGATCTGCCTAAACCGCATTTGAGTTTGTGTGGAGCCACTAAGATTTTACTAAGGTAGGACGATCTTAGTGTTCTGCTGGGAACATATGATTGAATCCTGGTTTTTAGGTAGGCCGTTCTTTTCCAAAGATACATCTGTGCACAATTGTTAAGGTCTTGAAGTGTATGTACCCTGTCTTCAATCTTCAGCCAGTGCAGCTCCCTTCTGGAGTCAAGCCCAGACTACAAAAGAGAGGTGAGACAAAGACAGGGGAGAGAGTGAAGGGATGAGGAGAGGTCAGTGATGGAGGAGAATGAGGGAGCATAGAGGGAGAAGACAGTCAGATGAGACTGAGACAGTGCAGAGAATGGATGAGATCAAAGAAGGACAGAGGGGTGGATGGAATGGGAGCAAGGCTGGAGACATAGGAAACACTGAGAGGGACAGGGGAGGACCTGGGATGCTGTGGAGGTCAGAGAGCAAAGGGTGGTGAAATGGAGGTGAATGAGAGATCAAGGGAAGAAGAACGAGGATGCAGTGGGAGTGGGGATACATAGAAAGAAGAGGTGTGCTTGTTAAAGAATGTAGGTAGAAGAAAGACTGAGAATGCGTACTTGAGGGGGACTAGCGCAAATGCCTTGATTGAGGCACCAGAGGTAAACTGGAAATGGATAGAGAAATAGAGGCGACTACAGCGGATCAGGTCTGGACATGGGGAGAGGGGGGGGCAGTGAGAGAGAAAGGACAAAAACAGAGAGAGAATGTGGATGTAGAAAGCAATAAAAGGACAGGGTGGGGCTGGAAAAGAAAAGAGAGAAAGATTGATGGAGGAGACAGAATCTACAGCACGAGAGAATAAAGTGAGCTTGGGAATGTAGAGGGGATGGTACTAGCCTCTGAGAGCATGGACTGGCAATTCTTAGAGACGACAGCTCAACACTTAGGATGCAGGAATAAAGGTCATGAGATCCAGAACGAACCTGGAGGTAATGCAGCCCGTGAGAAGGAGAAAGGTGTGTGAGTGTGTGTGTGTGTTTGTCACACACACACACACACACACCCACACACCCACACACACACAACAGCAATCCGCTGTAAATGCTAGATGAAACAACAGTGCAAGTAGAGGTATATTTCAGAATCACACAAAAGACACAGACGAATTGGGGTTGCAGAGAAGCATTAACCTGTCTGGGCCAAGCGGCATGGTATGCAGACTTTGCATCGAAAAATGTTCCATCAAGGGTTTTTCCATCGAATTTTTTCCAACAAAAAAATATGCATCGAATGCATATTTTAGCCTATTCATATGGGGTAAAGGGTTAATTTTGTTTGGGGTGTGTTTTTAAGGGGTAAAAACAAGGGGTTCGGGGGACCCGCCCAAAAATAATAAAGAAAATGCATTCGATGCACATTTTTTCGTTGGAAAAACGTCGATGTGGCATTGGTATTGGCACACGTAGGTAGGATATGAGGTTCGAAAATGGTCCGCAGCCTGGTTAGCCCCTGGATGCTGATAGCATGCCAGGCTGCCCATTTGCCAGGGAGCCTTTCATTGCGCAGGTCTCTGAGATACCTGTAGCATAAGAGTGAAAGGTACACTGCTGGCACTTGTTGTCAAGCTGTTCGGTGGTGTGAACAAGCTTCCAATATGAGAATCAGTATACACAGGGAAAGGGGAAAGGGTTCCACTACTAACACCTGCAATACCAGTAATCTGGGACAAATTATTTCCAAATGCATGCCCCCCCCCGCCCTCAGAACATTGCACTCTAAACCATTACATTGTGTGGGATCAGATCCTTCATAAACATCCATCTCCCAACTCTAAAACATCTGTGCACAATATCCGTGCACAGATCCCCTCACCCCCCCCCCCACCCAAACTCCACAGGGTTAGTCAGGATTGTCTAGTAAGTGGGGCCTGAACCTAATGTAGGTTGGCCCACCACACGTACAAAATATTTGTAAAGGCCCACATAGTGCTGCTGAGTGGCCATTTACAGATTGTGGGTGTGCCTTGCCCGCTCAGTCAGGCCCTACCCTGCCTACGCCTCTGCCCAACTCCTCCTCAGTTTACCATCAGTGACACATGTCAGTCAATCTGCTGGGCCCAGATCGTGCTATGCAGGCCTTCGTGCAGTGCTCCACAGGTGCAGAGCTGAGTTGAGGGCAGGAACTCTTCTGAATGCCCCAGAAAGTCTGCAGACATCACCAGGGCATTTATCAAGGAAGGTTCCTGCTCTAGCCAGGATACTTTTGGATTTCTGCACACATGTGCTCACTCACGCTGCTGCTCCAACGGCGATCTACTGCCATCTACTGGGTATTTGAAAAAGTGCAGCAACACACAGCTCAGTGAACACTTACCAATAAAGGTCGATTAACACAAAAATAATATACAGCCCGCATGGAAGCAGCTTGGCCACTCGATTTAGCAACTCCTGAAGGTGATGCCGACAAGTGATTATAATTTGAATATTTATCTTGAAGATGATTACATATATTTGTCTAGAATATGTCTTTTCATTTTATTTTAGCCATGCCGATGCTTGAATATCATGCAGGTTGTCCTTTTTGGCTTACTGCACAAAAACCCAGACTCATTTAAAAGTGGAAAAGGTCGCTTTAATGTGACAGGCCAAAGCTTACAATCAAAAACGCTTAACTGGCTCCATGGCCTAACAAGCTAAAGAGATGTTTGAACAATTAATTAAATAACCTAAACATTTTCATTTTCATTTCCCCCCCCCAACAATTAAATAATTAAATAACCAATTTCCTCCCTAATGATCCCTTGGATCCTACCGTCTCCTTGCCCCTTTTCCAGGCGTCCCGCTTTCTCCCAGGGGCCATGCCCCTCCAGGCTCAATACCTATTCCCCCGGAGTGACCTGCTTGTGCAAACAGCGCCACCCCCTCCTTTTCCGTGTCATTCCCCCATTGTGCTTCCCTCCCCCCACATCAAAAGGGGCCATGCCCCCGGCGTCCGACCCACTTCAACCCCTTTTAAACTCTCCTCTACACCAAACTCCCCCTTCCTATGACCTGCAGCCAGCCTGACCTGCCACATCAGCAACATATATTACACACAAACTTTCACAATGCCCTGACCTGTCACACGAAACTACCAACCCTGCCCTCATAACAGATCCTAAAGAACCATAAAAAACTCCCCCTGACATCTAGAAACCCCCCCCCTAATCCCATGAACAATGCACCCCCCTATACCATAGCTGACATTACCCTAAACCAAAAATGAAGGGGTGGGAGGGCGGGACAATTACCAAGTCCTAACCGTCGCCTGCCTCCCGAACCTTCCCTGAGCCCTTAAATACCCCTAGGGAGGCGCTCTGCCCCCCCACGGCCACTCGCTGGCCGTGTGCAGCGCCAAAAAACTCCCCGGGGCCCCCCTTTTGGCTTACTGCACAAAAAACCCAGACTCATTTAAAAGTGGAAAAGGTCGCTTTAATGTGACAGGCCAAAGCTTACAATCAAAAACGCTTAACTGGCTCCATGGCCTAACAAGCTGAAGAGATGTTTGAACAATTAATTAAATAACTTAAACATTTTCATTTTCATTTTCCCCCCAACAATTAAATAATTAAATAACCAATTTCCTCCCTAATGATCCCTTGGATCCTACCGTCTCCTTGCCCCTTTTCCAGGCGTCCCGCTTTCTCCCAGGGGCCATGCCCCTCCAGGCTCAATACCTGTTCCCCCGGGGTGACGTGCTTGTGCAAACAGCGCCACCCCCTCCTTTTCCATGTCATTCCCCCATTGTGCTTCCCTCCCCCCACATCAAAAGGGGCCATGACCCCGGCACCAGAAAAACCCTCCCCCGAGGAGTTCTTTCTGCCCAAACCCCCCCCCCCCAACTTTCCTACCTCAAACTCTTTACCGAGTCTCACAGCCAAGAACCCAAGTCCGGCAGGTAGTGACTATTCCCATACACTGACAAGTGTACCCCATCCTCCCTAAAGATAAGAAAACCCTCATATGTTATTTCCTTATGGTCCATGACCCTCACCGCCACTGAGGCACAACATTGTTCCATTTCCCTGTTTATCCCCTTTCCTGGCCCGCTCTATTGCTCCCTCACTTCTTGCTCCCCTCCACACTCTTCGCGGCAACAACTTAGTCCACACCAACACCGCTTGAGGCCACATATCCCTAATCCACACTAAGTCCCTCTTCATTTTCCTTAGCAGAGCCACCCCCGTATCTCTCACCAGGTCATTCTCCCCAGCATGCAGCATCACCACCCGTGGAACTCCATAGCGTTCCCTCATCCCTGCCAATATGGGCAGCAGCTGATCCCACCGCAAGCCCCTCAAACCGTGCCACCTCACCACCACTTCCTTGTAACTGCACCCCAACTGCCTTCCAAACACCCTTTTCTCCGCCTCTTTACAAGCCCACTTCACAATTGAATGGCCAACAATCCAAACTTGCGCCAACTCCCCTTTCTTTTGCGCAGCATCTGAAACAGAAATCACAAAATTACTGACAAGTCAAATTATTACAACAACAACATCTTGCCCACAAAGTCCTCCACCATCTTTCTTCAACAATCCCCTTTCCCAAAATCCCTGACGTAACCCTTGTATTTCCCCGACCTCCAACGCCCCAAACTTTTCACTTTATCTTCCGAAAAACCCAGTCTGTTACCCTCAGATGCTGCGCCCATCCTAAAAGAATGAGTCCCGAACTCCTCAGCCTTTTCTCCCACCGTGGCCAGCGCCTTCCGCAATTCCCCCAGCACCTGTGCCGCTGTAACCGGCGATCCGTCCGCATGCTGGAAAACCAAACCTGACTTACCCCCACAGCGTTCCTTCCACACCTTACCTGCCTGAACTGGGCATAAAACCTCGCTCCCTCGACCCAGCAGGACCCAAGCGCCCCTTCCCTTCTGATCCGTCTTGGACTTTTTAATCTTGATGTCTAAACCTTCTTCTGTTATTCGCACATCTTCCCATTGCAGTCCCCCTACCCTCCCTTTTCCCCCGACCAACTCAGAAACCCTGAAGCCCCCAAAAAATAACCATGTAAAACAAGCCGCAAACAGTTCCCCCTCCCATATCGACCAGCAAACTCCCCCCACCACCTCAATCAACCTCTGCAACAATTCAGCCGATTTCGGCCTCCTCTTATCCTTGTCCCTCTTACTCTCCCGTGCCCATCCTTCCAACATCCTACTCGCCATCTCCCCCCCACTTGGTTGAAAACCCCAAAACCATTTCCCGTAAAAGGCAATCCCTGCTAGCTTTCCTGCTATCGGTGCCCTTGACCAGCCCCTGTCCATGCATCTCAGAAGGAAATTTGTGACAACATCCCTCCTCCGCTCTTCCGCATCCCATCTACCCTTCCAACTACAGGCTCCTCCTCTAATAAAATCCTCCCAAGCCCTCCTGTATGACTTCTTAGATGCCGCGGCCAATGAACCCTCCACCAGAGCAAGCACTCTCAGCTTCCTATCTTCCACAGCTCCTCCGGAATCTGCTGCCCCTCCTGATCTGTATCTGGAGCCAATCCACGGAATCTCTGCCATTGAAAACGAGATAATGCATCAGCGATGCCATTATCCTTCCCTGGCACATGTGTCGCCTTAAACACCACATTCCATTCCATACAACGCAGGACAAATTCTCTCATCAGCCTTGCCACCCTCTTATCCCTAGCTGACTGTCTGTTTACCACATGGACCACGCATTTGTTGTCGACATTGAAGTTCACCTTCTTGTTTTGCAACTCCTTCCCCCACAACTCCAATGCTACTAGTAATGGAAAAAATTCAAGAAATGCTATACTCCTCCCTTCCTTCAACCATCTCTCTGGCCACTTTTCCGCACACCATTCCCCCCCCCCAAAACACCCCAAAACCACCGGCCCCCGCTGCATCTGATAGTATCTGAACTTCCCATGTCACCGGGTCACCCTGCAACCACATTGAAATTCCATTGAAACTCTCCAAGAAGCGCAGCCAAATTCTGCAATCCTCCCTCACTGCCCCCGATACTCTTATCCGATGATGTGGGCACTTTGCTCCCGCCATGGCCCTTGCCATGTTCCTGCAAAACGTCCGCCCTGGGGCCACCACCTAACATGCAAAATTCAGATGCCAAACCAATCTCTGCATCTCCACCAGCATCATTTTCTTGGCCCCCTCCGCTTTCTCCAACAGTACCACCAATTTGCTCACCTTGTCGTGCGGCAAGCGTGAGGTCATGGCCACTGAATCCAGTTCAATTCCTAGAAATGTCAACACCACTGCCGGCCCTTCTGTTTTGACTTCGGCTAATGGTACACCTAGCTCCTCCATCAATTCCTGAAACAACTTTAGCATTTCTCTGCAATCCTCCTCTCTTTTTGCCCCGCTAATGAACAGAAAATCATCCAGATAGTGCAGCACACTCTCCCACCCAGAGATGAATGAGAAAACCCACTGTAGAAAAGAGCTGAACCGTTCAAACAAAGCACCGGAAATTGCACACCACATTGGCAATGCTTTGTCTATGTATATGCGGTCCTCAAACTGCAAACCTAACAACCAAAAGTCCTCCGGGTGCAATGGCAATAACCTAAACGCCGCCTTGATATCGCACTTGGCCATGAAGGCCCCTCGCCCTTCCTTCCTTATCAGCTCAACCGCTTGGTCAACGCTTGCATACACAACCCCACATTCGTCCGGGGCAATGAAATCATTAACTGACATACCCTCCGGCCATGACAAATGATGAATCAGTCTGAACTCCCCCGGAGCTTTCTTGGGCACCACCCACAATAGGGATATCACTAAGTCACACGATACGTCATCAAATGGGCCCACTATCCTTCCTGCCGCTATTTCCTTGCTCAATGTTTGTCTTACCACCTCAACATTTTCTCTTGCCGGCTTCAAATTTTCCGCCCACCGCCGCACCCTTGGACCCTGGTAACCTAATCTGAACCCCTGACAAAACCCCTCACTCAAAATCTTCGCCCCTTCCCTATCCGGATAAAATTGCAACCATTTTTCCAACACACCCACTTTAACTGGAGTAAAAGCTTTTCCCCCCAACCCCTTTTCCTGCACCTCTCCCCCTCCCCCTGTCTCCTTGTTGGAAACACTGCGTGAGAGGGTGTTTTCCACCGCACTTGCTACACTCGTGCCTGAACCTACACAGGGTCCTTGCGCAGCTATCCTTATTGTACCCCCAGCACGCTGCTGAGGACTGTCCTCTGCCTCCTCCCCCCGCCCCCTCATGGGCGGGGCGACCAAGAAAGGGCCGGAAAGGCACAGGCAGCCCACTTGCTGTATGTAATGTCGGGGCAGGCCTCGTTGGGGCCATCCATTGCAGCCAGAGATCCATATCTATCTCCCCCCAGACCGCCTGACTGTCCTCTGCCATTCTCGCTCTAAATTCCTCATCATACCTTACCCAGGCAAAGCCCCCAAAGCTCATAAAAGCCTTCCTTATTACATCCATATATTTAAGCAGGGCTACGCAACGCTCCGGGAATTTTTCGCAATACACACTGGCATAAATGATAAACACCGACGTCCAATTCTCAATGGTCACCGGGACCCTCGGGCGTGAAGCCAGTTCCCTCTCTTCCTCCTTAGACCCCTCCTTCGCTCTCACTTCCCTATGGAGCAATTTGAAGACATCCACAAATTCCCCTGCCTGGATCTTTTCCCTGGTCGCTGCCATCAAGTACGCCCCCAATGGTTTTGTTATCCCCATGTATGGCAATTTCTTCTCCTTTCCTTTCACTTCCACCTCTTTATCTTTACCAGCTTGCACTTCGAGCCCCAATGGCTCCACCACTTTGTCCGTTTGGACCTCCACTGAGCAAATGCTCTTTTCAACCCCCTCGGCTCCAATGGCCTGCACACCAACTTCTTTCGTTACACCTTGAAAACCAGCCCGTTCATCCCCTATCCACCTATTTGTAACCCCTCTCTGCCATGCAGATGACCATTCCCTTTCCCGCTCACCTCTTTCCACACCTGCCACCTGCGGCCTGGCGTCCACACTGGTGCTCCTCCTCTCCATTCTTAGAGGGCTCCTGCTGCGGGGACAAAACATGTCAGCACACTCACCCAGCCAATAGTTCCCTTGACCCCTTTCACCCCGTCCACCCTGCACTTCCCTTTCCCTATCCCACCTTGAACTTCTTCTCTCCTCCCCCCTTTCCCTTTCCGCCCTGTACTCTTCCAATTCCCATTGCCCCATATATTCCTCCCAACCAACTTCATCACCCCTTAAATACCATTGTGGATGCGAGCTCATGCCCGAGATGAGTTGATGATCTTCTTGCGAGCCCGGGGCGTCCGCCCCGCCACTCCTTTGACGTCTTCTCGGCGGGGTTGTGGGAACCCCTGCCTGGTCCTCTTCTCTCGGGCGAGGCGTTCCGACCTCCACCCTGGAATCCTCATTGCTAGGGGCTGTGCTGCGCCCTCTAGGCTCTCCTTGCGTTGACCGAGGAGGGGCCGTACTGAAACCCTCAACCTCCACCTGAACAGCGGGGGCTGCGCAGCGCCCTCCGCCCTCACTCCTCCTACCCGGGGGGGCCGTTTCGCTCCCCATCCTACCCTCCTCAATTGAAGGGGACCTCTCCCTCCTTCTCCCCCCTGCACTCTTCTGCAGGTATTTACCCCCTCTTCCCCTCTGCCCTGACACCCCCTTTTGTGCCCCATCCCTGCCCCCCCTGTCGTTCCCTTGAGCCCCACCCTCTTGAGCATTCCCCTCTTCCCTCGGGTTATCATTCCCTTCCTCCCTCCCTGGCTGCCCACCCGACATCCTTACTCCCCCATCCGCCCTCCTGTCTATCTCCCTCCTCATTTTCCTGCCCCTGGATTCCCAAACCTCCCCCCTCCCTGCCGTAGGGGTGCAAGCCAACACTGCCGCAAGCGCCCCATCGGCTGCCGCTCTACGCTGCGGTCTACCGCCCCTTATCTCCCCCTCACCCGTGACCTCCCCCACCGCCCCCTCCAACTGGGCCTTCGATGCCCTGCTGATTATTTCCAGGGCCTCCCTAAGAGCCCTAGCATCAACCAGCCCCTTCTTGCTAATCCCTTGGCCCACCATCGTGCACTACTACTCAGAGAGCGCACTAAAACTTCACCCTGACGCTCACTAGCTCAATATGTCCCCGAGCCGGTACCTACCCGTGGAAAAATTACTACTAGCCGAGGGAAAAACCAGCAGAAAATGCCCTATAACCCTAATAACACAAAGGGGTTAAATAAGCCCAAAATAGCAACACCGCACACCTCCACACTTGCATGCATGTGTACACCTCTGCCAACCGTTGCAGTGTTCAGATGGGCATCCATGTCACATCTGCCAATCATGCTTCCACATCCCTCTGTCACATGCATCCATGTTGCATCACTGTTGCACCCTTGTCAAATACACACACATGCACATGTACACAGTGCTGATACATGCAGCTGAAAACAACATACATGTGTGACATCACAAACATGCCTACTTACATACACATTCATCCAAACATGTGTGCCCACACAACTGCATTTGGCATGCAAGCCTACACACACAAGCACCATCCATGTCTCACACATGACAGCCCTCGCATGTGTTAGCCTCACGGCCCTGTACACCCCCACCCATACTCGGCCCCATACAAACAGATGTGCAACCTGCACACTACTGGCACATCACCACACGCACAGCTTACAATCATGATGCATGTACACTTACCGCTCAACTCCAGACGGGTCTGCCTCTCAAGGACCTGGACGTGGAGCGCTGGGGATATACGTTCCAGGACCCTCATCTGATCTTCCGACACCCCTTAACATCCGCTGCCTTCAAGAGGCGCCGGGCCTTGTTGAGGGTCCTGGACCTGAAGTCCTCCCAGCTCTTCTTGACATGTTGGAAGTCGCGGATTGCCACCCCCTCCGTGTTGATGGCAGACACGATGTCCGTCCAGATCCAAGTCCGTCCTTCCTTGTCGGCGCGGGAACTTCCGAAGAGGGCATCATACTGCCCCAGGACTTGCTCCACCAGGACACCAACTTCGGTGGCAGTGAAGCTGGTGCCCCTTTGCCTCTCTGGCCGGGGATTGTCAGTGGTGCCAGATGTTGAAGTGCCCGACATGGCAACCCCAGAGGCAGGAGTGGGTGGGCAACTGGGTCCTGGGGCTGGGCTGTGGAGCGATGGAATCCCAGTCGGGAGTCTTCAGTTCCAGCAGGGGTGGTCACAGCAACAGCACCCCTGGCTGATGTGCAGGCAGCAAATGGCAGGGCACGTGGGCAGCAGGCAGTCAGGCAGCAGCAGATGGCAGGTGGGAGCGGGCTCGGGGCTCTGGGGGCAGAAAATCGGCTTTCTGGGCAGGAGCGTGGTCTTCCGTGTGCTTACGCGTGGCCAGCTTGATACGGAGTGATTTGGCATGTGAAATTCCTGCACGTCTGCGTGTAATTCGAGGAAAGGCCCTTAGCGCGTAAGCGCGTCAGCACACGTACGTTAATTCATTGGCTCAAAGGCCCCCATGCGCATCTATGACGTCACGCGCATGGCCGTAGAGAATGGCGCATGTAAAAAAAAAGATACACGTCCGAGTGTCAAAGCGTGTAATTGGTGGAAATGGCCTCATCGCGTATGCGCGTCTGTGACGTGTGTATAAAAGGTACGTGTAGAACGCCATTTCCTTGTACGTGCTTTTCGTGGAGAGCGAGTGGGTGAAATCTGTACTTCTTGTCGGTTCACACGCAATTTACTTCACAGCGTTTCAAGTTCGTACTCCCTGTTACCTCTGACTGCTTTTTCTCTTTTCCTCTTTTTCCTGGGCCTGTTTCCTCAAACAGCGTTCCCTTCTACTGTTGTCCTGTCTCCTCAGACAGCGTACAATTCTTCTTTTGGCGGGGGTGTTGCCAACGCGCACACGCGCATATTTTTCACGCTTTTGTTCCTGGCAGACGGTGAGTCGCGCACGTATTTAACATCTGTGCTTGCCCCGTGTGTCGCATACCCCTTCAGAGGTCATTCTAGGCTGCGTGTGACACGCATACGTTCATTCTTGTGTTTCTGGGTGCCACAGCATAGTGCAGGTTTATTTTTGCACACAAGTGGTCTAGGAGGGGTTGTGTGCACATTACTTCCCTTTTTTGGGGTGCCTGTGCGTTGCGTGACCCGTCATCTTTCCCCAGGGGTGACATACAGCCTTGCTAGAGCACTAGGGTACGATTACCATCTGGTACCCAACCCCTTTGACCCCCAATTGCCCAGGACAATAGTTCACAGCGACTCCCGTACGCACAATAACATCAGTGCCATGGCTGGGAGGCGAACAAGCCGTAAGGGTGGCAAAGGTGGCCGAGCCCCAAGTGGTGGCCGTGGTGGATCCGTTAGGGGACGTGGCCGTGACTTGCAGGGTGCCCCTAGCCCCCCATGTGTGGAGGAGCAGTCTGGGACACCCATGCTCCCCCCCCCCCGGTTGAGGGTAACTTGGCTGACACCATCCATGCTCAGCCCTTGTTGGAACAGCCCACTGTGGAACCAGACCTGGCACAGGGTGACTCCATGGCTGACTTCCAGGTCAGCAGGTCTAGGCCACGTGCGCCGGTGCACGTTGGTGTCATCAGGCCACGTGGATCAGGGGCAGCTAGGTCATCTGCTGCCCCGCTTAGGCAGGCTGGGGAGGCTGCAGGGGCAGCTGCGGCTCCATCCACCCCACCTCTCACACACCCAGCCAGGACAGTGTCGGTCCAAGTCCATCCTGCTGACATTCCCCCTGACACCATCACACTTGAGCTAATGCCTGCACCAACTCCCATGCTGAGTGTGCAATCCCACACTCCTAGTACAGAGTCCACCGGGGCTACTGCCCCTAGTGTCCAGAGCGGCGTAGGACACTCAGGATCCCCACCACCTCCCAAGCGGAAGAGGAAGAGTGCTCGTCCAGTAGAGGCTGATGCCCCAGACACGGCTACACAGTCCGGCCCGTCAAGGAAGCCCAGCTTCAATGAGGCCGAACTGAATGCACTTGTAGAGTATGTGTCTGCACATGACCGTGAAATGGTGATTGTTGCAGGATCCAAGACCACACCTGCACAACGTCTGGCACACTGGCAGACCATCGCGAACATCATAAGTGCCCTTGGAATCGTGAGGCGCACAGCTAATGAATGCTACAAGCGCTGGAATGACCTGAAGCGCAGGGCAAAGAATAAGCTGGCCTCAAGTCATGGCGCTACTCTAGTGACTGGAGGTGGGTCTCCAGCAGAGGACATAGAACTCACTCCACATGTGCATGTTGCTGGGACCTACGTCACGGAGGAACAGATCCAAGGCGTGGGAGAACTGGCAGATTACGAGGCATTGTCCGGTGAGTGCACATGCATGTGTGTGTCATCCATGTGCATGGTGTGTGTGTGAGGGCTTCTGTTTGGGTGCCAGGTGAGGGTGTGTGTGCCTGAGTGATTTGGGTCACCCATGTGCCTCATCCAATACATTCTGCGCACCAGCATTTGGGTATAGCAGTATCCCTTCTGCCAACATTAGACATCTAGCCCAACACCACGCCAGTTGCCCTTGAAATGTCATCTTGCCACAACATTGTTGCTTATTTTCCTCTGTTTATTCAGGCAGATTGTTTACATACCACCACTTTTACTAGGCATTTCTCAGTCCTATTGTCACATGTCTGACATGGCTATGGTACAGTGGACTGGCTTTGTTTCCTGGATATGATTTGTTTAGACATGTCCCTGTGCTATAGGACCATTTTGGACTGGCAGCTCCAGGTTAAACATTTGAACCATTTCAATGAGAAAATCAATTTCATGAGCAAACTAAACTGAATGAACAATTGATGCCCTCCTCTCCCTCTTCACTTTATGTCTAGGGTACATGTCATCTGTGTGATGGCATGTGTATTTGACCTGCCAATTATAGGCCAATGTGTGATGCCACTGCTAGGCAGCATGCAGCAAATGTGTTCCTCTTCCATCTTGGTGTCATCAATGTGTGCCATCTGCCTCCCCTTCACACGCAGTGACGGTGCATGCATGGGAGGGTTTTAGTCATGTGGGACATGTGTCAATCAAGTACTGTTTCTGTAGCTTCTCAGCCCTAATTGTGTGCCATAGTGCTAATGCCTGTTTCCATTTGTTTTCTTTTATGTCTTTGCAGGGGATGACCCACTTGATACTGCTGGGGTTGTGGAGATGGTGCAGACGCAGGAGGGGTCTCAGGCCCGACCGACCACCAGTGAGGGACGTGGTGTGGTGGTGGGTGAGAACCCACAACTGCTGCAGGTCGTGCTCTCAAGGGGTGTCTCTGGCTGCACCTCCCCCGAGCTGTATTCAGGTGTCGATTCGGTTGATGAGACCTATGTGCCGTTGCAGGTGAGTGTTCCTGGGAGGGATTCTGTTCTGTCTGACCCACCTGCACCAGAGTTAGAACCCTCAATGGGGATGTCAGTGTTGGCAGGTACGCCTTTGGTGGTTACGGATGCAGGGTCACACTCCGCAACATCTGATCCTGTTCCTGGGCCAGCAGATCAGAGGGGGAATGCAGTCCTGCAGCCTCAGGCAGTACCGGCACAGCAAGGCGCAGTTCGCCTTGCCCCAGACAGGTGTGGTGCCCGCCGACGTGGTGGCCGTACGCCACCTGGCAATACAGCATGGGAGCAATCCATATACGGTATGGCAACCCAACAGGCAGCATCATCAGAGATGATGGCTCAGGCCATGGATAGGGTGGCCACTTCCATTGCCCCCCCCCCGAAAGACTGATGGAGCGACTACAGCAGGCAACAGACTCCATCTGCCAGTCACACAGGGAGGACATGTTGGCGTCTGACAGGGACAGGCGGGCGGCACTGGCGACTCTGCGGGAAGCCATTTCCATAGAGTCCCAGGACCACAGGGAAGCCCTGAGGGTGGAACTCCTTCACCTCAGGACGACTCTTGTTGAGCTTGAGGCTTCAACAAACAGAAGGACAGAACAGCAGCTGGAGCGCCTCACACGTATGCTCTCAGCTGAGATGCAGGCAACTAGGGCGGAGGTCCGGGCATCCCGTGAGTTGTTGCATGGGGACCTACGCACAATTATCCTCCAGAACGAGACCTTCCACACCCGCATGCTTGCTGCTATGGAGGACAAGACTAGGGCTTTGCGTGGGCTGCCTCCCATAGTGCCACCACCTCCTGATGCAGCTGCAGAGGGTGAGGAGAGCGACAGCAGTGATTCTCTCACAATAGGGTAGCCGTGCAGGCCATGAGCCCATGGAGGTGTTTTTTTTTTGTGCACCCTGTCCTCGGACCTCCTGGGTGGCCTCCCCCACCCCCATGGGCCCATTAATGGCCATTTTTTTTTTTTTTTGGACAGTGTGCTGCCTTGTGTGGCTCCCGTGGGCATATGCTATATTGTGGCTGGGCACATGCAGGCTTGTCATGAATTTGGGTCAGATGCTTGGGTTTGTGTGACACACACCCCTCCTGCTTCCCGTTTCCATGGGCTTGCAAAGGGTGTGCCCAAGTGACATTGACGTACATGGTGATGTTGGACTCCCATTTGATGTGTGGGCAGTCTGTAGTCAATACTGTGTATACATTCATAGTACATATTGTTGTTGTATTGTACACTGCATGGTGTATTGATATGTGCCTCTGCATCCATCTCATCCTCCTAATTTGCAGGTCCATTTCTCATGTCTTCACAAGGCGGTCTACCTTGGAACTGGAGTCCATGTTGTAAGCAGTGCACCTATACTCTTGCGTGGCGCTAACACTGTATACTTGGAAGTGTTCGAAGTGCTGGCATTATCAGGTAGTGAGGCTACCAATTTTTTAAGTCTGTAATGTCATGTTTAAGGTAGGTTGGCGGTTGTGTAGGTGATTGGTATTCTTGGTAAGTATTTGGTAATGTGTGTTGCAGGTCCTGCATTACTGTGAACATTTCATGTGTGGCCAGTTTCCATTAGGGACACTGTAGTTGGTGACACTTGGGGCATGTTGTGGGGATTAATTTGTTTGCTCTCACATTGCATGACATGCCATGGTGTGTTGTGTGGCCGTGCCGGGGAGGGGTTGGGTGACATGGCACTGTTCTCATGTAGTATTTTGCAAGTGGGTATTCATTTCTGCTGCATGGAAGTGTGTCTTTTGATGACACTGCATTGGTGTTGTTTGTGTAGGTAGGGATGCACACATTCTGACACTTCCACATGAACAATCTCAGGCTGCTATGGTTCTGACAGTTGACTGTCCCTTTGTTCGTCATAATTGTCAGGTCGAGTCATCATTGCTTATCAGATGGTATGTGCCAGGGCTGTGTGCACTCCACAGGGGTGTCATTTCTATGTGAAGTAATTAGCCACCAGCTGCGTACGGACGGCCTCACCCCGTGCCCTTTCCCCTCCCATGTGCAGCGGGCGTGCATGTGGTTGGGGATGTGGGGGCACCAGCATGTCCACAGCCAGGCCCCGGCGTGTTGCAACATTGTGCAGGACACATGCTGCCACTATGATCCTGCACACTACTGGGGGTGCATATAACAGCTGCCCGCCAGAACGGTCAAGGGAGCGAAAGCGTGACTTGAGCACTCCGAATGTGCGCTCCACTATGCCCCGGGTTGCAATATGGGCTGTGTTGTATCTTACCTCGGGAGACGTGATGGGGTTCCGAATTGGCGTCATCATGTGGGTGCTCAGAGGGTAGGCACTGTCCCCTGGTGAGGAGGTGATGGGTATCATTAGTGGGGTAGTGACATAACTCTGCATCTGACATGCATGCATGTGCAGTGGCATTCATACTCACCAAGCAGCCATGTATCGCCATGCCGCCCAGCTTCTAGGTCCCGGCTTAGGGTAGACATTCGGTAAATCAAGCTGTCGTGGGTGGACCCTGGATAGTTGGCATATACTGAGGTGATGATTCCCTTGGCATTACATACTACCTGCACGTTGATGGAATGCCAGTGCTTGCGGTTCCTATAGATGTGCTCAGATGCCCTGGGGGGACGTAGTGCCACATGGGTGCAGTCAATGGCACCTAGCACTTTGGGGAATTGTGCCACACCGTAGAAATCCAGGGCGGCAGCCTGCCTTTCTGCAGGTGTCCTGGGCAGGTATATGTGCCTGCGGACTGATGGGCGTGCTGTGATGATATTCAAGACCTGGTGTAGGCAGCGTGACTGCGTGGCCTGTAACACACCACCCACTATGGCACTTGTCCGCTGAAATGATCAGGTGGCCAAGAAGTGCAGTACATTAAGGACCTTCTCCAGGGGGCTGAGTGCTTGGGAGCACGGGGTGGGTGATGTGAGGTCATCCTCCCACTCACTGACCAGGTCCAGTATTATGTGTGGTGGAAACCTGTACCTCCCATACACCTGGTCATCAGGCATCCCAAAAAGGCTGGTTCTGGGAGTGAAAATTCGGGCCCTCACTATCCTCCTCCTCCTCCTTTGGTAGCCCACAGCCACTGCTGCTAGGAATGGTATATTCATCCTGGCGTCTGAGCTTGTTTGTTGTGTGCGCGCACTTTTATGCTGCGCGGGTCGACGTACGCTTGCTTTATGCTGGCGTACGTGTTTCAGGTATGGACCATTTATTTTTTGACGCGTTGAAGGCGACCATGTGAATCTTCCCGCCCACCCCAGGAATACTCATAACGCGCTCTCCCAGGCCCAGTCGTGAGTAAATATTCCCGCCCACCCCTGGAATACACGTACTCCACTCTCACAGGCCCAGTCGCGTGTGGAACTTCACGCGCACACTGAAATACACGTACCCTGCAAAATCATGTGTGAAACTTCATGCGCACAACGAAATACACGTACCCTTCAAAATCGCGTGTGAAACTTCACACGCACCCCGAAATACACGTACCCAGGGCAATCGCGTGTGGAACTTCCCGCGAACCCCGTAATACACGTAGCCTGCTGGTATCGCGTGTGGAAGTTCACGCGGACCCATAATACATGTACCCTGATGGTATCGCATGTGAGACTACCTGCGCACCCCAGGAATACACGTACCCAGGCAATTCGCACGGCTGGGGGGTGGGGGTGCTGGGAGACATGAGTTGGACATGAGTGGGGGCCTGATGGAGGGTGCCCTGCACTGCTGGGGGGTGGGGTGATGGAAAACATGAGTGGGGGCCTGGTGGAGGGTGCCCCTGGATGCTGGGGGGTGGGGGTGCAGGGGGACATGAGTTGGACATGAGTGGGGGCCTGGTGGAGGGTGCCCCTGCACTGCTGGGGGGTGGGGGTGCTGGGAGACATAGGTGGGGGCCTGGTGGAGGGTGCCCCACAGTGCTGGGGGGTGGGGCTGATGGGAGACATGAGTTGGACATGAGTGGGGGCCTGGTGGAGGGTCTCCCTGGATGCTGGGGGGTGTGGGTGCAGGGGGACATGAGTGGGGGCCTGGTGGAGGGTGCCCTGCACTGCTGGGGGGTGGGGGTGATGGGAGACATGAGTTGGACATGAGTGGGGGCCTGGTGGAGGGTGCCCTGCACTGCTGGGGGGTGGGGGTGCTGGGAGACATGTGTTGGACATGAGTGGGGGCCTGGTGGAGGGTGCCCTGCACTGCTGGGGGGTGGGGGTGATGGGAGACATGAGTGGGGTCCTGGTGGAGGGTGCCCCTGGATGCTGGGGGGTGGGTGTCCTGGAAGACATGAGTGGGGGCCTGGTGGAGGGTGCCCCTGACTGGTGGGGGTGGGGGTGCAGGGAGACATGAGTGGGGGCCTGGTGGAGGGTGCCCCTGGATGTTGGTGGGTGGGGGTGCTGGGAGACATGAGTTGGACATGAGTGGGGGCCTGGTGGAGGGTGCCCTGCACTGCTGGGGGGTGAGGGTGCAGGGGGACATGAGTGGGGGCCTTGTGGAGGGTGCCCTGCACTGCTGGGGGGTGGGGTTGCAGGGAGACATGAGTGGGGGCCTGGTGGAGGGTGCCCCTGGATGCTGGTGGGTGGGGGTGCTGGGAGACATGAGTTAGACATGAGTGGGGGCCTGGTAGAGGGTGCCCTGCACTGCTGGGGGGTGGGGGTGCAGGGGGACATGAGTGGGGGCCTGGTGGAGGGTGCCCTGCACTGCTGGGGGGTGGGGTGCAGGGAGACATGAGTGGGGGCCTGGTGGAGGGTGCCCCTGGATGCTGGGGGGTGGGGGTGCAGGGGGACATGAGTGGGGGCCTGGTGGAGGGTGCCCCTGACTGGTGGGGGGTGGGGGTGCAGGGAGACATGAGTTGGACATGGGTGGGGGCCTGGTGGAGGGTGCCCTGCACTGCTGGGGGGTGGGGGTGGTGGGAGACATGAGTTGGACTTGAGTGGGGGCCTGGTGGAGGGTGCCCTGCACTGCTGGGGGGTGGGGGTGCTGGGAGACATGAGTTGGACATGAGTGGGGGCCTGGTGGAGGGTGCCCTGCACTGCTGGGGGGTGGGGGTGATGGGAGACATGAGTGGGGGCCTGGTGGAGGGTGCCCCTGGATGCTGGGGGGTGGGGGTGCTGGGAGACATGAGTGGGGGCCTGGTGGAGGGTGCACCTGACCGGTGGGGCTGGGGGTGCAGGGAGACATGAGTGGGGGCCTGGTGGAGGGTGCCCCTGGATGCTGGGGGGTGGGGGTGCAGGGGGACATGAGTGGGGGCCTGGTGGAGGGTGCCCCTGGATGCTGGGGGGTGGGGGTGCAGGAGGACATGAGTGGGGGCCTGGTGGAGGGTGCCCCTGACTGGTGGGGGGTGGGGGTGCAGGGAGACATGAGTGGGGCCTGGTGGAGGGTGCCCCTGGATGCTGGGGGTGGGGGTGCAAGGGGACATGAGTGGGGACCTGGTGGAGGATGCCCCTGGATGCTGGGGGGTGGAGGTGCAGGGGGACATGAGTGGGGGCCTGGTGGAGGGTGCCCCACAGTGCTGGGGGGTGATGGGAGACATGAGTTGGACATGAGTGGGGGCCTGGTGGAGGGTGCCCTGCACTGCTGGGGGGTGGGGGTGCTGGGAGACATGAGTTGGACATGAGTGGGGGCCTGGTGGAGGGTGCCCTGCACTGCTGGGGGGTGGGGGTGATGGGAGACATGAGTGGGGGCCTGGTGGAGGGTGCCCCTGGATGCTGGGGGGTGGGGGTCCAGGGGGACATGAGTGGGGGCCTGGTGGAGGGTGCCCCTGGATGCTGGTGGGTGGGGGTGCAGGGGGACATGAGCGGGGGCCTGGTGGAGGGTGCCCCTGGATGCTGGGGGGTGGGGATGCAGGGGGACATGACTGGGGGCCTGGTGAGGGTGCCCCTGACTGGTGGGGGGTGGGGGTGCAGGGAGACATGAGTGGGGGCCTGGTGGAGGGTGCCCCTGGATGCTGGGGGGTGGGGGTGCAGGGGGACATGAGTGGGGGCCTGGTGGAGGGTGCCCTGGATGCTGGGGGTGGGGGTGCAGGGGGAAATGAGTGGGGGCCTGGTGGGGGGTGCCCCTGGATTCTGGTGGGTGGGGGTGCAGGGGGACATGAGTGGGGGCCTGGTGGAGGGTGCCCCACAGTGCTGGGGGGTGGGGGTGATGGGAGAGATGAGTTGGACATGAGTGGGGGCCTGGTGGAGGGTGCCCCTGGATGCTGGGGGGTGGGGGTGCAGGGGGACATGAGTTGGACATGAGTGGAGGCCTGGTGGAGGGTGCCCTGCACTGCTGGGGGGTGGGGGTGCTGGGAGACATGAGTTGGACATGAGTGGGGGCCTGGTGGAGGGTGCCCTGCACTGCTGGGGGGTGGGGTTGATGGGAGACATGAGTGGGGGCCTGGTGGAGGGTGCCCCTGGATGCTGGGGGGTGGGGGTGCAGGGGGACATGAGTTGGACATGAGTGGGGGCCTGGTGGAGGGTGCCCTGCACTACTGGGGGGTGGGGGTGCTGGGAGACATGAGTTGGACATGTGTGGGGGCCTGGTGGAGGGTGCCCTGCACTGCTGGGGGGTGGGGTGATGGGAGACATGAGTGGGGGCCTGGTGGGGGATGCCCCTTGATGCTGGGGGGTGGGGGTGCAGGGGGACATGAGTGGGGGCCTGGTGGAGGGTGCCCCTGGATGCTGGTGCGTGGGGGTGCAGGGGGACATGAGTGGGGGCCTGGTGGAGGGTGCCCCTGGATGCTGGGGGGTGGGGGTGATGGGAGACATGAGTTGGACATGAGTGGGGGCCTGGTGGAGGGTGCCCTGCACTGCTGGGGGGTGGGGGTGCAGGGAGACATGAGTGGGGCCTGGTGGAGGGTGCCCCACAGTGCTGGGGGGTGGGGGTGCTGAGAGACATGAGTTGGACATGAGTGGGGACCTGGTGGAGGGTGCCCCTGAATGCTGGGGGGTGGGGGTGCAGGGGGACATAAGTGGGGGCCTGGTGGAAGGTGCCCTGCACTGCTGGGGGGTGGGGGGTGCAGGAGGACATGAGTGGGGGCCTGGTGGATGGGTGCCCTGCACTGCTGGGGGTGGGGGTACAGGGGGACATGAGTGGGGGCCTGGTGGAGGGTGCCCCTGACTGGTGGGGGGTGGGGGTGCAGGGAGACATGAGTGGGGGCCTGGTGGAGGGTGCCCCACAGTGCTGGGGGGTGGGGGTGCTGGGAGACATGAGTGGGGGCCTGGTGGAGGGTGCCCCTGGATGCTGGGGGGTGGGGGTGCTGGGAGACATGAGTGGGGGCCTGGTGGAGGGTGCACCTGACCGGTGGGGCTGGGGGTGCAGGGAGACATGAGTGGGGGCCTGGTGGAGGGTGCCCCTGGATGCTGGGGGTGGGGGTGCAGGGGGACATGAGTGGGGGCCTGGTGGAGGGTGCCCCTGGATGCTGGGGGGTGGGGGTGCAGGAGGACATGAGTGGGGGCCTGGTGGAGGGTGCCCCTGACTGGTGGGGGGTGGGGGTGCAGGGAGACATGAGTGGGGCCTGGTGGAGGGTGCCCCTGGATGCTGGGGGTGGGGGTGCAAGGGGACATGGAGTGGGGACCTGGTGGAGGATGCCCCTGGATGCTGGGGGGTGGAGGTGCAGGGGGACATGAGTGGGGGCCTGGTGGAGGGTGCCCCACAGTGCTGGGGGGTGATGGGAGACATGAGTTGGACATGAGTGGGGGCCTGGTGGAGGGTGCCCTGCACTGCTGGGGGGTGGGGGTGCAGGGAGACATGAGTGGGGGCCTGGTGGAGGGTGCCCCTGGATGCTGGGGGGTGGGGTTGCAGGGGGACATGAGTGGGGGCCTGGTGGAGGGTGCCCCTGGATGCTGGTGGGTGGGGGTGCAGGGGGACATGAGCGGGGCCTGGTGGAGGGTGCCCCTGGATGCTGGGGGGTGGGGATGCAGGGGGACATGACTGGGGGCCTGGTGAGGGTGCCCCTGACTGGTGGGGGGTGGGGGTGCAGGGAGACATGAGTGGGGGCCTGGTGGAGGGTGCCCCTGGATGCTGGGGGGTGGGGGTGCAGGGGGACATGAGTGGGGGCCTGGTGGAGGGTGCCCTGGATGCTGGGGGTGGGGGTGC